>NC_064646.1:395434981-400434981 GCF_023864345.2 Schistocerca serialis cubense
GTCTCTGAAGCCAGCATTGCTGATATCCCTTTCTAAACTATGTCTCAAGATCTTTGTTAGTGGCCATTCCGAACAGTTGTTTTTATAATATGACATCTGTTTCTTCAAAATCACTTAATGGACTGATACCCCACTGCGTTATTTCCATAATCAAAACATCCTGGAACCTACTTTCAAGCTCTGTGTGACGGACATTCAAATGTTGGACGTAGGTAGAAATGTCATCATACTGGCAGTTTGTCTATGACAAACTGGAAAACTGGTAAAATCGGTGTCATCCAATGTTTTGCTTCATTAATTTTATTTGGGCAAGAAAATCTGAAACGATGGACTTCGTTTTTATCCATAAATTTTACTGTCACTTTGTAATTGCAAGTTAACATCATTAAATTTACTAACTCTGTTAAATGAGCAATAAACATAAGCTCTTTGACAGCCAGCGTACTTCAGTGTGAAGGAGTCATCGATCAAAATTCTCGTCATTTTCTTTACATAACTGCACAAATACACCAGAATTCAATGAATTACTTCATAATTTGTGTACTGCGTTAATGACAACTGAAGAGATTGAAGCAGTCTACCACTCAGATTTTTAGCAGCTGAATGTTGTCCATGGGTGACGCAGTGTATTACAAACACCCTTGGCACATTCTGTTTTAAATGACTTGTAAACCCACGACAGCGTCCAAACGTGGCAGATGCTCCTTATGGTGCTGCTGATATTATTTTTGATAAAGGAACCGCTTTTTCGATGAAATAATCTTTCTAAACATGATATATTGATCATTGTTTGCTGTCACAGTTCTCGCAAACAGAAGTTCTTCGTGGATGTCTAGGCCCACAATGAAACGATCATATGACAATAATAACGTTTCATTATCAGGTACTTATTGCGTTGGTATGTCGTTGAAGTGCGTTATTGCTCACAGGAATTTTTGTGAATATCTCATAAGCAGGTTTGTGTAGAAAAAATACCTCTTTGACGGCTAGCAAAATTAACTGGTCGCCGACAGTATGCAGTTTTTCAAATTTTGCTGTAAATAGCTAGAGTGTAAACCGCTTGTAAACCGTCATCATCTCGTTGTGATGTTGAAGCGAACATGCGGTCCACCGTCCGTCTCTTTTGAAGTTTTTCTTTAAGCCTTGAAAGTATTTCAAATTTTTGCCTGTTTTTTCAGGGTGACACTTTCTCGGATGACCCTTCAGCTTGGATGGTTTCAGAGCGTCATTGCTTAACACTTCGTTGCATAAAAAGCACATAGGAAAGCGTTTGTCTGACAATGAAGGAATGAAGTCGACACTGTACTGCTTATATTTCTTCTTAGATTCGGCTATGTTTAGTGTTCGTTACCTGTGGATGAAAATTAATTTATCCAGTTAAATACAATAAGACAGAACAGTCAAAGTCAACCATCTTAACTTCAAGTCATGGTCAGCGCATCTTTACGCAATCGAAGGAACTACAAAAAGACAATTTGTTAAAAAAAATCGATGTACTTACAGTTCTACAGCGATCCCAAACAACATGACAAGCATTCACTTTAACTTGTATGGTATTTAACTATAATCTGCCCACAAAGAGATGAGCAAGACCTCCCCAAGTCTGGACCGGCAGAAATGGGTTGACTTCGGCGCGCTCGTGCTTTCTGTCCGTCCGCTGCCAACCTCTGTGCTGTAACACAGAACCTTGCAGAAATGTAGCCACCGAGAAGTGATTCTTGTGTTGTGTTGTGCAGCGAAGGAATGTCTCTCTTCGTAAGTAATCAAGCGTTTCCTGGCCCATCAAAGACAGCACCAGATACTCTTCCTCTCTTTGGGGAAGGGCAGGGGGTGGTACACGGCAAGATAAATAAGAAATAAAAATGAAAAAATGCACCACGAAGGAATGACCAAATGGGTCGGAAATTGGTAGATGTGACGTACTTGTACAGACAAACAGATGTTTATAATTTCAGAAAAAATGGATGATCTGTTCAAGAGAAAGAGCTTCACAAATTGAGCAAATCAGTAACGCGTTTTTTCCACCCCTGACGCTTATGCAAGCAAGTTATTCGGCCAAATCCTGTTCAGTTGGTGTGTCAGCTCGTCAGAATCGAAGTTCGTTGGAGACCCGTTCCAATAATGCTCTAAACGCTCCAGGTTGGGGAGAGATCGGGCGTCCTAGCTGGTGAAGGTGAAACGTCCCCTTTGAAAAATTATACAAGACTGTGCTTAAACTGACACACAATATTTTTAGCGCAACGCAATCTGACTTTCAAAAATCCCTACAAAAGAATGGCCATGACTAACATTAACCTATACCTTTCACAAATCACTTACCTCACCAAAAATCTTCGTTACTCGAACTACTGCAATACAGCGAGCGCCACTACTGCCAGCTAAATAAAAGATTCAAACTACGGAAGGCACTAACAACTGATAGGCATAGTTAGCAAATGAAAGATTTTAATAGAGAACAAACAATGTATTTACCTTAATAGTGTTGAAAAATCATAATATACATAGCAGTTCATGACATCTAGTCTTACAAATTTCAAAACTCCGCCGTTTCTCTCCCCACATCCACCACTGCTGGCGGCTCACCTCCAACTGCACAACGCTACGCGCTGTTAACATCCAGCTGCCCAACACTACAATGGCAGACAACAATGCAAACTAGCCACAGACTGCACACAGCACAGCCAGTGATTTTCATACAGAGCGCTACGTCGCGTTACCAATAAAAAAAAACCAAACAGCCTACTTACATAGCCCCCATGCTCCCCACAAAAAATTTTACAAATTGTTTTGGGCACTGGCCAATACAAATTTGAAAAATTTTTTCATAATTACAGTAAGAAAGGTATCAAATGCACACACTTATTAATACAATGTTGGTCAAAAGCTAAAATGTTCTCACAGTCCATAAAGACAGTCCTGATCATTCATCACAGTAAAACTGCCGTTTCTTTTCTCAAAGTCTGAGCAGTAAAAGACAATGCACACGGAAGTAGTGGATTTCCATGCAGTCTTGAAGAAGTAGTGTTGTCCTTCCAACGGAAAGACAGTGCTGACTCTTGACATGCTGACAAGCAATGGGCCCCAACAGAGCAAACCCACAGCAGAGTCATTCGACATTTTGAAGAATATTGGTAGGTAGGTCATCACAGAACAGACCACTGTAGTCTTGTTAGAGATTACGGTATTGGTGGGCCATCAAAGTTGCAGACCCACTACAGTCCTTGTAGAGACGGCCAGCAGCCATCTGCTGCGACTGTGCAGGTGCACAATCACCATCGAAGAGTCTTGCGGACAATATAGTAAGTCCATAACCACCACTTGTGCACTCACACAGTATTTGGAATTGTCCTTAGAACCAGCAATGCTGTTATCCAGTCCCTACTTCTCACATATTTGACTGTAGGCTTTCCCAGCGTAAACTATTGATGAAGGTCTCTCGGGTCTCCAGCCGGGTGGTAGCGTTGATATCTCGCGACTATGACCAATAGAAACGTGTACAGTGAAATGTAACTTACAAGTTACTTAATTTGATGGACTGGTGTCAATTACAATTTGATAACATAAGAATACAATAACAAAGGTACAAAATACATTATTAAAGAACATAACAATACAGATAAGTTTGTAGTAGTACAGGCTTTACAAAAGAATAGAAATAAACAGATACATCAGTGTTACAGGAATTACGACATAAGTGAATATATAATATAATGAGAATAGTTTTCGAAACATTAATTTCACATATGAGCATGAAACAGAACAGAATAAATAATGTCTAAACATTTTTACAGAGAAAATAACATAGTATTTGAAAAATTCTACAACATAAATCTTATTAGCTAAATACATAAAGACAGGAAAAAAGACAAATACAGAAGGATACATAAACACATAGCGGAATAATACAAAAGGAATGACAGGGTTCATTTTCAGTGTAACATTTGGTACTGCAGTCCAACCCAAAACTTCATTCCATAGATCTTTCGTCTTATTTCAACATTTGTTTTCACCAAAAAATCCTATCCAAGCATGCTTTCTGTATTTATATGTTCACATATTTCTTACCTCATTATTTATTTTCCATTATCTTACATCATTTATTTCCAAGAAAATCCTACCTAAACTTGTTGTCTCTAAACCCTACTTTTTTGTTCATATCCTCTTTCAAAATACTTTTTTGGCCAAACCATATTCTTATAGCTTCTCAATGCACTTCTTCCAATTCATCACAACTCGTTCTCTTATATAGCCTACCCCATTTTAAGCTAACTTAAATATACTGAGCTCAGATATATATGCTAAGGGACGAGGCAATGCAGCAGCACAAAAGAATTAACACAAACAGCAATGACAAAAAAATGGAAATTGGCAAAGCAAGCAGCAGCAGCAGCAAATGCAATAACTTATATCTAATTACGACAAAGCTCAAGCATAAAAAAATATTACAGTAAAGATGGCCATGTCTAATACCTATGTCACGTCTTAACACTAGAGTGATGCATCACCTTGACTTACTGTTAAAAAATTATTTTTGCAATTCCTGTGAAGGCAAATGTCTATTTGTGCTCTTTTTTCTACGAAAGTACATCATAAAATTATTCTTTACTGGGACTGTAGACAGAAAATAGTGATAATAGTACATCTATTAAGTTTTATTTTAACCAATGCTGCTGCAGCTAGAAACTTGATATTACAAAAAATGAGCAAACACACATAAAGCAACATATGAAACGTCATTCACTAGGCAAATGGCGTCTCCAAAGGCAAAAAAATTCTCTCAACTAGAATAGATGTAAAATGTTTCTCATCATTTCATTAGGTATTTTAGTAAATATTATAAATTAAGATCTCCACAGTATAATCATATGTTTTCAAGTTTGAGCGTGTCATGTTGGCGATGCTTTCTACAAAGGAATGTCAATAGCGAGAATAATGGCCTCCTTTTTTTCTTCTCCACCTGTGCCTCTGAAAGGCACACACTAATGGCTTTTTTCCAGGCGACTGTCGCGCAGCTGGATGCCCACGACGCTTTACGTGAAGGTGGTCACTTAACATTCTTACCGAAATATTTACGACACCAGTTTGCACTACAGTGACAGTCTCATATAAAAAGTTTCACAGGTCAAGAATTTGCATTACAGATGTGTAGAAACAAAATCCTATTAATATAACAGTGTCCAAAAAATATTCGTCGGCATTGTAATACATTCACACATTTACATACATTTCATAACTCTTACAGTACGATTCTTGGTTTCCAACATCCTTTTTCACGAACCAGAGTCCCTAACCACTACTCATTATTCCTTACCTTATTACACATATACATATTCGTCGACACTTCTTCAATATTTCATCATAACATATACATAGCATAATCAAATTCCTCATATAGCATCAGCTTATTGATCACAAACATACCTCAGCAGCATAATACACATCATCATCGTAAAAATAACATCATAACACCTCAGTCAAACCTCAGAAACGTCGTAGCTTTCTGCAATAATTTAAAAACCTAAAAAAAAATTCTCTGCTCATTTCAATAGTGTCATCTACCTCAAACGTACTTTAAAAATCATGATCCCATACCAAATACATCATTCAAAGCTCTCATAGCATCACAATGGTTCCGAAAAAATATGAACAGTTCACAAAGTACAAACAAAATACAATGTCGTAAGTGTGAAGTTATCCAATAGTGTAATTACGTAAACATCTGTCACTGATGTAGTAAATTAAATGTTTGTCTCTCTCAGTTAAATGATCAGATAGCTGTGTAATTTATGTGTTAGAGAAATATGGTACCGATGTGTAAAGTTGTATAAGCAAATACCATATTAGCTAGGGCTCCTTGTGCTTGCCAAACACATGGTACACAAAGTAAGCGTGTACCCCCCTGAGGATTAATGTAATTATACCCTCAGGTGTTACAGATTACAGCAATGGAATGAAATGTGTCACGGAAAACCTTTGTATCATTGTACTTCAAGTATCTTTCAAAATAAATGTTTTAAGTACAAAATTAATCAGCCAAATACGTGTACTGTAGCACTAAACTGTGCATCTTGTTGTAAGATAATCTCTGTGGAAGTGTAGTAGTTATCGTCCTCCGAAAGCTAAGTTCCGCAAAAGTCAATGTACTTACCTCATGATAAACAAAAGTGAAATGCTTTGCGTATAGATATCTTAGTTATTACGCTTATTGCCGTGATGAAGAAAGTACTGTGCTGTAACGTATTGTTGTGCTACGGAAAAGGCTGTCTCATTGTAGCTATACCACAAAAGTTACTACTAAAACATGTTTTGCTTTCCGGAATAATTCAGAAAAACTGTGCAGATATAAAACAGAAACACCGCAAAAGCAACATTGTAAATTGTCACTCATTAGTAGCGTCATGATAAAATCGTGTAGCTGTCAAATAAACTAACCACTGTGTCATCTGGTATCTCTCAGAAAGTACTTTAAATAAAGAATGTCTTTTCAAGTAAACCAAAATGTTGCATTAAAATCCCATTAGCAGTATATGTTCTAAGTATGTAAGCCTTATAGTCGTTACGTAATCGTGCAACTAACAAGCAAGAATGTACACACACAATAACACTGTGTCGTCTGTTCACTATAACAATGCATTCGTAATTTCTGTTTAAATAAGTTCTCTTGGTTCTTGACTGGATATTTAACTTCAAACATTGTTGCATGTTAACAGATTCTAAGTCTGACAAAGCATACTGGTAATGTAAAGTGAAAACTTATATGGCAAAGACAAAGTTAAAAAGCAGCTTATCTTTCAGTAAACAGTTTTACATGTGAAATGTGGTGCAATCCTTTACTCTTCCTAGTACGCAGCAAATTAACTTGAACGCAATTATCATGCGGTATACGTCATTAAAGAATGCTAAAATTTGTCTCAAGGTTAGCGTCTATGTTATTTTTCTCTGAGCCAGCCGGCGCACGTGGCTGCCTGCGGTGCGAGTCATTGTCTGTCTCTTTGTTGGCGTGCGTCGTTATTGGGATTAGGAGACCTAACTTCTACAAATTCACCTTGTCGAGACTGCCCTGCTCTGTTTGAATCCCGCCAGTTCTGATGGAATTCAGGTCTGTCGTTTTGTCGGTAGTTTACATAGTTTCTTGTTTGGCGGTCATGTGGTGGAGAATCTCTCCCGGAATCGTAACTGCGCGCTGAACTGTTGCGTCTGAAGTTATTTTGTCTCCATTGATAATAATTGTTTTTGTTCTCATATTGTCTGTTTCCCTGGTAATCTCTGCCATATTTATTACTACGGAAATGCGATCTTTCTCTGTAACTATTATTACTCTGCCAGTGGTTGTCATATGGGTGGTGTCTGGTTTGGTCACGATTTGTGTTGTGAGAATAGACTTGTCGTGTCCAGTTATTGTTTCTGTCGTCACGGAATTGTGACGGATGTGACCTGTAGTGATTGTTTTTCTGTTTTCGCATTCCGCGACTGTCTGTATCAATTTCTAATTCTTGTAAGAGTCCCTGAAAAGCTTCAATGTCGTCTTTGCAACGTCCTGCCAAAATAATATGCCGTAAATGTTCAGGTAATTTGATTAAGCAAATGCGGATGAGTTCTGAGGGGCTGTATGGGTTAGACAGGTACTGATTCTTGTGCAACATGTCTTCAAAATATTTCATAAGACTGGAAAATTCAGATTGTTCAAAACGTTTCATCATTATGATGGTATGTTTTACTCGGTCTTGTGTAGCTTGAGACCAATACGCTGAGAGGAAGGCATGATAAAATTCTCCTTCACTGTGACAATCGTGAATGACCGATCGCATTCTTATAGCTGGTTCATTCTCTAAATAGCCACACTTAAATTCTAGTCTGTGCTCTAATGACCAGTTGGGAGGAAAACAATGAGAGAATTGATGGAGCCACGCTTGTGGATGAATGTCGTTGCCAGAATTCTTAAATGTTTTAAATTTACGTGTAGTAATGAACAGCTTATAGTCAAAATCATCATGTCGGCGAGTCACATATCGGTCATTGTTACGTCGTTTCGGCGGTTCCATTTCAAAATTCGGTGCACCTTGCCAATTTCTTTCATAATTTCCGAAATGTCCTGTGTTATTATTTTGTGGTTGTTCCGTATTTCTATGTCTCTCTTCCCGTACTGGAGCGCGAGTGTCCTCTGAAATATGTAATTCTTGTATTACTTGTGTCAGCTGATCTTGTACTTCCCAGATTTCTCTTTTGTACTGTGTATTGATTTGATTTTGATTTTGTTTGAATTTTCTAATTTGTTCATACTCTTCAGTGTCCGTGAAGGCTACAGGTCTTGTGTCATTCAGATCATCATCTACCTTTGTAGATAAGTTAGTGAACTGATCTGAAAGTTCGGCTACTTTATCCGATAGTGAAATTATTTCCTCTGTGTGTTTTTCTGAACCAAGTTTGAGTGTCCATTTGTGTTGAAATCGTATCTACTGTGTCCTTTAAGTTTTCCTGAGTTTTTGCGAGTTGCGTAACCGAATCGGTAGATGCAACTGAGTCAATTTTAGCTTGCAAGGTGTCGTGATTTTCATGAACAATTGTTTGCAGTTCTTTTATGGCTGCTTCGCGATTCTGTAATGCATTTTCATGACGCGAAAAAATAGGTTGGAAATGCTCACAAATTTGTGTTTTTACGTCATTACAGACTTTTTGACATTTCGATTCAATGTTATGTAACTCAGTAGTTAAATCTTCACGTGTTTGTTCAAGTGTGGTGTCTAACTTCCGAATATTTTGTTCCACTGTGTCTAACTTCTGAAGATTTTGTCCCATTTGTTTCTGATTTTCTTCAAGCGTTGTCTAACTTTTGTAGCCTTTGTCCCATTTGTTGCATTAACTGTAATAACAGTGCACTGGTGTCTGAAACATGTTCGTCAGTGCTATTCGGCAGTGCATTTGAACCGGCAATATTCGCATTTTGAAAAGCAGGAAATGTGTCTTGACTTATTTGAGAAAACAGTGAGGACGCAAAACCTGAATCTACAGTATTTGCAAGATTGTGTCCTGTCATTTCGGAATCCTGAGGGGAGCTGTTGCCGACCGATCGATCGATAATGCTTCCCTGTTCACTAATTGTTTCACTGCCTACACCATTATTTGTAGCCCGCTCCATTTCCCTATGCACAATTACCAAATTACTACTTTGAACATTAGTTAATTCATTACATGGTGGCGCTAACACACTGCTTTCGTCTTCACTGTCATTTCTCAGTTTACTTTGGAGCCTAGTATTACGTTTTTCACACGCCATTATTGTCACAAGATTTCACACGACAACACAGAAAAACACAATTTGAAGAGCAAAAATAAGAGAACACATTAACATAGCACTGAAAATAATATCTCGTTAATTGCAAGCGCAGCTGCGAAATACTTTGTGCAAATCTACTTGCATGCCACAACAACAATGAAAGACTGCAACTACAAAGGAGATTCTCTCTACAATTACGCGCTAGCAATAAACAATAGCTACACTAATTACACAAACTACAAGAAAAATCAGAAGATTCCAGTGAGGTATCCTCGCCTAAGGGTCGACATATGAAACGTCCCCTTTGAAATATTATACAAGACTGTGCTTAAACTGACACACAATATTTTCAGCGCAACGCAATCTGACTTTCAAAAATCCCTACAAAAGAATGGCCATGACTAACATTAACCTATACCTTTCACAAATCACTTACCTCACCAAAAATCTTCGTTACTCGAACTACTGCAATACAGCGAGCGCCACTACTGCCAGCTAAATAAAAGATTCAAACTAAGGAAGGCACTAACAACTGATAGGCATAGTTAGCAAATGAAAGATTTTAATAGAGAACAAACAATGTATTTAACTTAATAGTGTTGAAAAATCATAATATACATAGCAGTTCATGACATCCAGTCTTACAAATTTCAAAACTCCGCCGTTTCTCTCCCCACATCCACCACTGCTGGCGGCTCACCTCCAACTGCGCAACGCTACGCGCTGTTAACATCCAGCTGCCCAACACTACAATGGCAGACAACAATGCAAACTAGTCACACACTGCACACAGCACAGCCAGTGATTTTCATACAGAGCGCTACGTGGCGTTACCAATAAAAAAAACCTAAACAGCCTACTTACAAAGGTAGTGTTTGGCAAGCACGAAGACAAGCAGTTGAGTCGCTCGTCATGGTGTGCGGGCGTTATCTTGCTGAAAGTAATCCCAGGATTGCTTACCATGAAGGGCAACAAAACGGGCGGTACCGCTGTGCTGTAAAGGTGTTGCAAATTACAACCAAAGGGTTCCTGCTATGAAATGGAATGGCACCCCAGTCCATCACCCTTTGGTTGTCAGGCTGCATGGCGCGCGACAGTCAGAATGATATCTCATCACTGTTTGTGGCTTCTGCAGACACGATTTCGGTGGGCATCGGGGGCTCAGATCGAAGGGAGACTCACCACTGAAGACAATTCTACTCTGGTCAGTGAGGTTCCAGGCCGAACGTTCCCGACACCACTGCACGCGTGCTTGTTGACGTACAGAGGTCAAAGGTAATTGGCGCAGGGATCGCTGTGAGCTTAGTCCACTTTCTGTAAGCGACCTATTAATGGTCCTTGTGGTCCCTGAAGCATCAGTTACACCTTGGATCCATGAAACGGTGAATCCGATGCTCTGAGTGCTCCTCTGACGACTGCTCCGTCCTCTCGTTCTGCCGTCGCTCTAGAACGACCACTTCTTTCTTGACGTTGTGCTCGGCCATGCTTCCCCCTTCCCTACCAATATCTTCTAAGAGTGGCATCGCTGCTATTCAAATGTCTAGCGATTCGGTGATCACTCCAACCCGATTCTTTGAGCGCAGCTACAAGTCCTCTCTCAAATGCTGATAATTGTGTATATTGTTCACGCACCTGTCTGCGAGGCATAGTTACTGTCCAACGCAGTACACGAATGAAATCTACAAAGAGTTTGTGCCATAGTATCGGCATGTCCCCTGTTTACTATTCTTGCCAGCTATGCAGCGCAATTGCGGAGCAGCTCACACATTTAGTGTGTGTGTGTGTGTGTGTGTGTGTGTGTGTGTGTGAAATCTTATGGGACTTAACTGCTAAGGTCATCACTCTCTAAGCTTACACAGTACCTTACCTAAATTATCCCAAGGACACACACACACACACACACACACACACACACACACACACACACACACACACACACACACCCATGCCCGAGGGAGGACTCGAACCTCCGCCGGGACCAGCCGCACAGTCCATGACTGCAGCTCGTTTGAATATCTCCTTCGCTGTGTGTCGTTTTTTTATTGTTATTTTCCTTAGAATGTACTTTATTGAGTGGAGCCGGAAAAATAACTAATAACGTCGCTGAATGTTGCAATCAGGATAGCGAAAATAATTAGTTGCTCCATCATTTCTCTTAGTCCATGAGATCAACACTTATGTACACAGAAGCAAGCTTCAGCTCTGTGAGAAGAATTTGGACGTTTTGGTTGCGACCTACCTAATGGGACCGACTCTTGCTGATCAGGTTTACATCAGATTTCCTAAATCTGCAGTTCAGACTGGATCAGTAGGTGATTATACACTCCTGGAAATGGAAAAAAGAACACATTGACACCGGTGTGTCAGACCCACCATACTTGCTCCGGACACTGCGAGAGGGCTGTACAAGCAATGATCACACGCACGGCACAGCGGACGCACCAGGAACCGCGGTGTTGGCCGTCGAATGGCGCTAGCTGCGCAGCATTTGTGCACCGCCGCCGTCAGTGTCAGCCAGTTTGCCGTGGCATACGGAGCTCCATCGCAGTCTTTAACACTGGTAGCATGCCGCGACAGCGTGGACGTGAACCGTATGTGCAGTTCACGGACTTTGAGCGAGGGCGTATAGTGGGCATGCGGGAGGCCGGGTGGACGTACCGCCGAATTGCTCAACACGTGGGGCGTGAGGTCTCCGCAGTACATCGATGTTGTCGCCAGTGGTCGGCGGAAGGTGCACGTGCCCGTCGACCTGGGACCGGACCGCAGCGACGCACGGATGCACGCCAAGACCGTAGGATCCTACGCAGTGCCGTAGGGGACCGCACCGCCACTTCCCAGCAAATTAGGGACACTGTTGCTCCTGGGGTATCGGCGAGGACCATTCGCAACCGTCTCCATGAAGCTGGGCTACGGTCCCGCACACCGTTAGGCCGTCTTCCGCTCACGCCCCAACATCGTACAGCCCGCCTCCAGTGGTGTCGCGACAGGCGTGAATGGAGGGACGAATGGAGACGTGTCGTCTTCAGCGATGAGAGTCGCTTCTGCCTTGGTGCCAATGATGGTCGTATGCGTGTTTGGCGCCGTGCAGGTGAGCGCCACAATCAGGACTGCATACGACCGAGGCACACAGGGCCAACACCCGGCATCATGGTGTGGGGAGCGATCTCCTACACTGGCCGTACACCACTGGTGATCGTAGAGGGGGCACTGAATAGTGCACGGTACATCCAAACCGTCATCGAACCCATCGTTCTACCATTCCTAGACCGGCAAGGGAACTTGCTGTTCCAACAGGACAATGCACGTCCGCATGTATCCCGTGCCACCCAACGTGCTCTAGAAGGTGTAAGTCAACTATCCTGGCCAGCAAGATCTCCGGATCTGTCCCCCATTGAGCATGTTTGGGACTGGATGAAGCGTCGTCTCACGCGGTCTGCACGTCCAGCACGAACGCTGGTCCAACTGAGGCGCCAGGTGGAAATGGCATGGCAAGCCGTTCCACAGGACTACATCCAGCATCTCTACGATCGTCTCCATGGGAGAATAGCAGCCTGCATTGCTGCGAAAGGTGGATATACACTGTACTAGTGCCGACATTGTGCATGCTCTGTTGCCTGTGTCTATGTTCCTGTGGTTCTGTCAGTGTGATCATGTGATGTATCTGACCCCAGGAATGTGTCAATAAAGTTTCCCCTTCCTGGGACAATGAATTCACGGTGTTCTTATTTCAATTTCCAGGAGTGTATATAGAAGTGTATGAGAATTCTGTACTCCATATTCTTAGGGGGTGGGGGGTGGGGGGGAGGGGAGCTACAAATACAACTCTGCCTTCCCAGCTCCCTCCCTTTAGCTGACGCCTATATTAATGGGTCGGACTTTGAGGCCCCAGCGTCTAACTTAGCTGTTCGTTTTGGGTACTTAGTTTTCTTCGTATAAGACACCTCATCCCCAATTTGTTGCTGTCTTCCATTAGCAGGAGTAATGGAAAAAATTGGCTTACTGTTGCCGGAAATATGTGGTGAGCATACATGTGTTTCGCCGCTGCTGCATCAAGACAAATACTTATAATTTACTCTAGCGATTGAAACCAATTTAAAAAGGTCTTCCTTACTTACGTATAATGAGACTGACAGAAAGGGAGATCCAGTTTAGTGTTTTTTTCTGAGAGGCGTTTTGATGGGAGAAAATTGTCTTAATCTCCAGAAATAAGAATCAGAAAGCACATGCACGCGATGATGTACTGAGATGAACATTAGAAAATGTGGAGAAGGGTTTATTCTTTCAGTAAAAGTGGAAAGAGAAGAGATTGGCTAAGAACAGTTTTGGAGCAACTTTAAGCGAGTAGAGAAACTGTAAACACAGGGTGTTTCAAAACAGAATATTCATATTACAAAGTACTGCATAGTCGAAACTGTCAATTAGGGCACCACGGCTTAGTTGTTGGACGAACGAGTACAATGTGTAATTTGTTTTCATTGCCGCTAGATGTTGTTTGTCTCCTGTTTGCTTGGTTTTCGGCACATATTGCAAACTGGCTACTCCGCGGCAGAAATCATTTGATGTTCTTGAGATTGCGAAGTGTACTTCAGTAATTACAGTGCGAAGACGTTTCCGGTTGACGTACCATACTGGTTCTCCGGATGGACGGAACTTTCGCAGATGATATCGACAGTTTCCAGACACAGCATGTGCATGGGAAGGAAAGAGTTTACGGCCAGTTCTTTGTGATGGAAACACCGTTAACGGTCAGCAGTATATTGCTACGTTACAAAACTGTTCGTTTCCGAGGCAGAACGGGGACAACATCATTTAACAGCAAGACGGAGCATCCTTTCACCGGAATCCCCAAGTGCGTGACTGTCTGAATGGAATTCTTCCGAGCCGTTGGACTGTTCGTCAAACGGCCGGCGACTTATTACTTCCTCATTTGGCCTCGGCGGTCACCGGGTTTGACGCGCTGTGACTTCTTCCCGTGTAGTTTCATGAAGGACAACGCTTGTGCAACAGCACTACCACAGAACGTAGAAGAGTTGAAGAACCGAATCCGTACTACCAAAACATCAGAGTCGTTGGACGTGCTTACGCGAATGTGGTTGGTTGGTTGGTATGTTCATTTGGGTTGGTTCAAATGGCTCTGAGCACTATGGGACTTAACATCTTAGGTCATCAGTCCCCTAGAACTTAGAACTAATTAAACCTAACCAACCTAAGGACATCACACACATCCATGCCCGAGGCAGGATTCGAACCTGCGACCGTAGCAGTCCCGCGGTTCCGGACTTCAGCGCCTAGAACCGCACGGCCACCGTGGCCGGCTGTTGATTTGGGGAAAGGGACCAAAACGCAAGGTCATCGGTCCCATGGGATTAGGGAAGGACGGGGAAGGAAGTCGGCCGTGCCCTTTCAAAGGAACCATTTGCCTGGAGCGATTATAGAGAGGTCATGGAAAACCTAAATCAGGAGGGCCGGACGCGGTTTGAAGCGTCGTCCAGTGTCCTAACCACTGCGTCACCTTGCTGGGCTTACCCGATGTGGGAGGAATTGGGGTATCGATGTGGTATTCTTCCTGTCGCTGGTGGAGGACAGTTTAATAAATATTTGCGTCTGAAATACGTACATTCTTTTTGAAACAACGTACATATTTCGAGAAATCGCTTTGAGCAAGGCAAAATATCTTGCGTTCTTCGATTTACCCATTCATGTTAAACCATCACCAATTGGTTTCCTTTAAATCTACTTAACAGCACATGTGGCTGTTCATGTTTCATCTGTTTTAAGCTATACAATTGTAGCGCAACACACTTACTCATCTGCAAATTTGCTATTGATGACAGTGGTTTCCACGTTACCACAACTCCATAAAGCAACACGCACAGTTTCAGTGTTTACGATACATGCACATTCTGCAGAGATAGGTGAACTGCTTTCGTAGAACGATCTTATTTTTTCCTGGACGTGATGCGTATATTTTCTCAAGGATGGTCAATCGAATTTCATAGGGATTTTTCTCAATTCCATTCATTAAAAGATGTGGAGGGTAACAAACACAGAAATGCTGTCTGAGCACAGACCGCAGAGTTCGTCGATAATACTACAATCTGCCGGTTTCGGAGACCTGACAAGATGTCTCATATCATGCCCTGCTCACCCTGCTGACCTAGAGCTTTATGACTGGGAGCATGACCTTGGCAGATGAAATCACTACCTGGAAAAACTACCATGCCCGTGAAGCAGCGTTCTCAGTTGAAATGTTTTCCTTTCAGCGAGACCATAGAACGCACTTAATACCGTAATATGGACTCAGACCATTACCTGAAGCTCTCCTGAAAACTGCAAACCCCCAACTATCTATAAGTACTTTTTTAAGTTATTATTTTTCTTCCACGTAATATGTGAAGAAAACGTTTGGTAAAATTTTATTTCACTGTACTAAACACTAACAGATGCTGTGCATCTTGATTTTTAAATCATTATCTGGGGACAACACAATAAAGGCACTAGAAGAATACGTGCCACAGTTGACTCTTACTAATTATAGCACAAAAAAAAGTGTGTCTCCACCGAAAAATTGATATAAAATTTTTGGCTACTACCGACTTAGGCCGCGTAATATTGAAATTGACTGTGTAACCAAGACGATTATCCTCTTGTTTTCGCTAAGTGAGAAAAATAAACGAATGACTGTTTCAGATTTTTATCATAGCTTCTTGCATTATTAGGAACAAAAACAGACAGTTGCCCGCCGTTGCACGTGCTAACTTGTGCAGAAAGTCTCGAAAATGATTATAACTTATTACAGCATAGGATAAAAAAGTAAGCTGTTGGAAAGAATCGGCCGTATGTTGCGAAAACACTACGTAAAGGCTATTTACAAACCGACCAAGAGCATCGAAGTGTGCCTCAGATCGGAAAAGGTCAACAGGGGTCCAAACGCAATGTCGGAAACATATGGCAAATCATGTACATGTAGAAAAGTCTATATTGCACTGATTGGACGATCCAGCAGTAGCAGAATCATCGAACGTAAATGTTATTGCAGGTTGGGAAAGGTGGAGAAATCGATTGTGATGGATCACCCGCTTTTTAAGACCGAACACACGACAAAATTCGCCGAGAAGCAGGTTCTCCCTGTGGAGGAAAGCTACCACGCCTGTTTGTTCAGAGAAGCCATAGAAAGTCACAAACATTGCAATAGTTCTAACAAGGAGAAGGAAGTCTCTAGGTAAACGGATCCTGGACTCCCGTGCTGCAGTGTACGACCATGCAGGTAACAAGGCAAGAACCACAGCCATAATGCCAGGAAAAAGCTCCGAGACGTTAGCGCGAAATCTGGCTCCACATTTCATTCTGGTGAGACTCCGCATCGGTTTCCCTCCCACTTCCTTAAACGATTTTCCTTGTGCGGCCGCTGCAGTATCGGCATATATAAACCGTCTCGTCTCAGCGCTTATAGGCTTGTCGTTTGTACAGATGTTGTATAAAATTGGTGAAAGGACCCTGTCTTGGGATAGGCCATTCTTTTGCCTTCTCCAGTGGCTATGCCTCTTTTGTAGCATCACATTAAAACGCCTATTTTGAAGGAGACATTCCATTAATTTTGTCATTCGGAAGTCGTCAGCCATGTTACAAAATTTAACGAACAGCTGTTGGTGGTTGACAGTTTTATATGTAGCCAAGAGATGTATAAAAGTAGCTTCATTTATCTGCTTCCGTTAAAAGACGATCTCTACATGTTGGGTGATACTGACTATTTAGCCAGAACATGTTATGCCAGGCACAAATCCTGATTACTCTGGTATGATTCTGGTCTCTATTGTGCCATAAATACCTCCAACGTTGATATAAGTAGATCTGTGTATGTAAAATGATGTGTCGAAGCTATTTCGTAAAATTTGTGATTTTTATTAATTTTTTTGTTATTGAATGTGTGATTTGTAACTTTTCCTTGTAAGATTTATTACCTTTAATTTTTCCTTTTTTTCATTTTGTATTTGTAATTTGAGAACTTTCAGATCTTAGTTTGCCACACGGCAAACAGATAAATGAACACAGGTCACTACAGGCAGACACGGCAGTTCGCAGTGCGACGGCCGTTTTCTGCAGTGGGAAGCCATGGCGACGTACGACCACTTGGCGTAGCGTGTAGGAGCTTTCGGAAGTGTAGAGAGCCGCCGGCAAAAGTTGATGCAGCTTGTCCCCCCTGCCCCCTGTTGTGAATCATTACGCGATGTCTCACTCGCACTCAGCGTATTGTAAACACGTAGTAAAGTTCACGGCGCTTCCAGAAACCAGAGCCACGATTCCCGCTATTACTCATCCAGCAAGTGGCGATGCGACAGACAGCGTGCCTTGGGAGAACATCGACGACTGAAGAAGATCGCCACGTAAGCAAGGAGTAGACAGTGACGCCTCATCCAGTTTGTTTTAAGACAGTGTGGCTGACTTCAGCAACAAGGCAGAGGTGGTTATCGATGGTAAAGGCATGCGCTCACGGAAACAAGGCCACCCAGCTAATGACTGCTCCTTAACTATCACTAGTAGGTACTGGCGTTTTTAACTGGACGAAGTAAAAATTACTTACTGCATTGATTTTAACAACTAGCAGTCCTTTCGGAGCAGAGATTTGGAATTCAAGTTACTCAATAAACCATTATTACACAAATTTCTGAAACATTGTGGGTGAACGTATAATACATCCGTTGTATCTAGTCAGATACTCTATTGTATCTTCTGCACGTCTCCACTGTCATACTGCAGTTTGAATTGAACTAATAGGAAAGATAGTATTTTTCTTCCAACAGCTTCTCATAGTTTACTATGACGTTCTTCAAGTGAACTTTTAGTTAACAATAAGTAATATTAACGTGATATAGTTTAGGCGGAATTACTTTATGAACAATCCGCTACCAATTAATAACAACAGTTTGCTACATTCCTGTTATCTTCTGCCAAGCGTCTCTATTGAAAGCATCCTCCTAGGGAGGGCTGTGGTGCTTTGTTATTTCGCAAATACGGTCTTTCCAAGGACGTTATGGTCTCTCGCGCTTCCTTCTGCTTGGTGGTTTCCATTCCATTTCGTTTAAAATGTAATTAAAATCACTTCATCCAACCACAGTTTTGTAATTTTGATCTAAAGCTTTGCTTTACATACATGATTAACACATTAAAGCAGTTACAAGGTTACACATTTCGCTAACACATAGTGGAATTACTGCTGGGAGCATACCCTCTGTTTCAGTTCAGAAAGTAAAAGTCTTAGCAGAGTGCAATGCGCCAACTGAAAATAAGAGACAGGGCCGTCGTGCTTGCGTTGTCTTAAGGCAGTAGTTTCCAACTTGGGGTAAAATGAAATTTTCTGAGAGGTAAAAACGAAGCAGTTGCTTAGTTATTATTTTTATAAGATCATTACTAAAGTCAGCATTGCGTAAGACTGTAATACTGATTACATAAGCCAGCAAAATGTACAGTTTTTATAAAAAAAATACCAGCATTAATGCGCAATACTAAATGAAGGAGTTTACAGATTATGAAACGAATCTATGAACATCATCTGGCTCACTTTGTCCACCCATTACACACATGCGTTCTGCGTTATACCATGCATCTGTGACAGTAAAGTTGAGACATGTAGATTGCATATAGCTAAATATCTCATAAACGTCGCTTATCCGAGTTGTAAGTTGTTTCCACTATGAATTAATTGATAGCACAACACTATAGTACATATGCAATAGCTGATATATTGCTGTAATGCCCACGCAATAATAATAATAATAATAATAATAATAAGCGATAGAGCAATTAGATGAAAAGAAGCAGAAATTACAAGCATTGGCCAAACGACTTAGAAGATACAAAAAAAGTGAAAATAGGAGGAAACAAAACCAAACATTCAACACAAACCAAAAGAAAATTTACCAGACAATAGATAACACACACATTAAAATAGACAATCCACCAAACATAACAGACATGGAACACTTCTGGAGCAACATATGGTCAAACCCGGTACAACATGACAGGCATGCACGGTGGATACAAGCAGAAACAGACACATACAAGATGATACCACAAATGCCTGAAGTGATAATTTTGCAACATGAAGTCACCCAAGCAATTAATTCTACTCACAATTGGAAAGCCCCTGGAAAAGATAAAATAGCAAATTTCTGGCTAAAGAAGTTCACCTCAACACATTCACATGTAACTAAATTATTTAACAGTTACATTGCAGACCCATACACATTCCCTGATACACTTACACAAGGAATAACTTATCTGAAACCTAAAGATCAAGCAGACACAGCAAACCCAGCTAAATATCGCCCCATAACATGCCTACCAACAATATACAAAATATTAACTTCAGTCATTACACAGAAATTAATGACACATACAACACAGAACAAAATTATGAATGAAGAACAAAAAGGCTGTTGCAAAGGAGCATGAGGATGTAAAGAGTAACTGATAATAGATGCAGAGGTGACATATCAAGCTAAAACTAAACAAAGGTCGCTACACTACACATACATTGATTACCAAAAAGCTTTTGTTAGTGTACCCCACTCATGGTTACTACAAATATGGAAATATACAAAGTAGATCCTAAATTGATACAGTTCCTAAACATAGCAATGAAAAATTGAAAAACCACACTTAATATCCAAACAAATTCAAATAATATCACATCACAGCCAATACAGATTAAGCGTGGAATATACCAAGGAGACTCATTAACCCCTTTCTGGTTCTGCCTTGCTCTGAACCCACTATCCAACATGCTAAATAATACAAATTATGGATACAATATTACTGGAACACAAAATCACACATTTGCTATACATGGATGATCTAAAACTACTGGCAGCAACAAATCAACAATTCAACCAATTACTAAAGATAACAGAAGTATTCAGCAATGATATAAATATGGCTTTTGGAACAGACAAATGTAAGAAAAATAGCATAGTCAAGGGAAAACACACTAAACAAGAAGATTACATACTGGATAACCACAGCGACTGCATAGAAGCGATGGAAAAAACAGATGCCTATAAATATCTAGGATACAGACAAAAAATAGGAATAGATCATACAAATATTAAAGAAGAACTAAAAGAAAAATACAGACAAAGACTAACAAAAATTCTGAAAACAGAATTGACAGCAAGAAACAAGACAAGAGCTATAAATACTTATGCTATACCAATATTGACCTACTCATTTGGAGTAGTGAAATGGAGAAACACAGACCTAGAAGCACTCAATGCACTTACACGATCACAATGCCACAAATATAGAATACATCACATACATTCAGCAGCTGAAAGATTCACATTAAGCAGAAAGGAAGGAGGAAGGGGATTTATCGACATAAAAAACCTACATTATGGACAGGTAGACAATTTAAGAAAATTCTTTCTAGAACGAGCAGGAACTAGCAAAATACACAAAGCAATCACTCATATAAATACATCAGCTACACCACTGCGATTTCATAACCACTTCTACAACCCTTTAGACCACATAACATCAACGGATACGAAGAAAGTAAATTGGAGAAAGAAAACGCTACATGGCAAGCACCTGTATCATCTAACACAGCCACACATCGATCAAGACGCATACAACACATGGCTAAGAAAAGGCAATATATACAGTGAGACGGAAGGATTCATGATTGCAATACAGGATCAAACAATAAACACCAGATATTACAGTAAGCATATTATTAAAGATCTCAATACCACAACATATTATTAAAGATCTCAATACCACAACAGATTAATGCAGACTTTGCAAACAACAAATAGAAACAGTAGATCACATCACAGGCGGGTGTACAATACTAGCAAATACAGAATACCCCAGAAGACATGAGAATGTAGCAAAAATAATACATCAACAGCTTGCCTTACAACATAAACTTATAAAACAACACATTCCCACTTACACGTATGCACCACAAAATGTACTGGAGAATGATGAATACAAATTATACTGGAACAGAACCATTATAACAGATAAAACAACACCACATAACAAACCTGACATCATACTCACCAGTAAAAAGAAGAAATTAACACAACTAATCGAAATATCCATACCCAATACAACAAATATACAAAAGAAAACAGGAGAAAAAATTGAAAAATACATCCAACTGGCAGAGGAAGTCAAGGGCATGTGGCATCAGGATAAAGTTGACATTATACCAATTATACTATCAATACAGGAGTCATACCACACAATATCCACCAGTACATCAATGCAATACAGCTACATCCAAACTTATATATACAACTACAGAAATCCGTAATTATTGATACATGTTCAATTACCCGAAAGTTCCTAAATGCAATATAACATATACCGTACAGTTAAAAGGAAGTCATGCTTGATCAAGGTCCGCGTCACTTTCCATTTTTGACCAGACATAACGTCTGAGAAAAGAGAGAAAGAATAATGATAATAATAATGATAATAATAATAATAATAATAATAATAATAATAATAATAATAATGTTATTGTTATTATTTTTATTGGCAGTAGTCAGACGCAAAGCATTGTCAACCTGACGTGTTAAAAATTCTGCAAGTTCATATTCGGAGTCCAACAATCAAGTGATTTACAAACTAAATATAGTGCACACATTTTAACTTGGTTGGTTTTAAATGGGTTTACAGAATGTGGGTGAAGCAAGTGTCACTAGAGAGAGAAGTGATGCAGAGGAAGCATGTTTTGCAACAAGTGTCTGTCCTCAATTTGGATAGTTAGCTTTCTTTTCTGAGAAGGCGTTGGTTTGTCATTCCGCAATGAGAAGTTGTTAGAAATAACGGTACCGGTACTACTTGACTCAATAGCTCATGGTCTAACAAAACACATACACCAATTATGTATCATTTCTCTTTCATCATTTTAAAAATAGAAGTGTTCAAAGAAAATAATTTCTCATTGTGTAGTTTAGTTAGGTGTTAAAGTTGATTGGGGGGGGGGGGGGAGCGGGAAGGTGATACTTGCAGTTGTCTGATCGCACTCAGGTGATGTTCTCAGAACGGTTGAGAAGCAATGTGTTAAAGCGACATAAGATATATGGCTACAAAGTGTTTTGCGACAGAATCCATGCATAAAAAGTTCTCGGTTTACTTGCCGCATCAGATACAAATAAAATTCCAAGCTTTCGATGACTGCTTCGTCAAGGGCTCCTGACGATGGTGATGGAAGTAGTCATTGAAATCTTGGTATTTTATCCGAATCCAACATAAATATATGATTGCAAACTAACTGCCGATATTGAGTCTCAAAGAACAGACAACATATAAAAATGAAAATGCTAGCGTGAAAGAATTCCGAAGTGAGGTGTTAATAAGAAAGATAAGAAGGCGAGGCGGAAAACACAGTAAGGTGGAACTTGCAGCCGTCTGTGAATAAGGATGAAAGATTGATTATGGTTCAAAATCTGGTGGATAAGGATGTGGTTACAGGCGAGGCTCAGGCTCGTACTGGGGAAGGAAATAGGATGTGCTCTTTCAAAGGAACCATCCAGACGTTTACTAAGATTTGGAGAAACCACAGTGACTTGAGGATCTAATATATAGTAAAAGAATTACAAGATGGTAAGTATGTTTCCGTAAGACACAAGGGCGCCCATACCCATGGACAAGCCCCCACACCCTTGCTCTCAGAGAAAGGAAGAAAGTAGCGTAGGCAGTTGTTTTATTTCCTAAGAAAATGATTTAAATGCCGGTATTATGCAGGTTTTTAAAATAATATTAAAAATACTCCTTCCACCCAATTCTAACTACCGCCCCCCTACAAATTATAGTACGGACGCCCTTGCTAAGGCAGTATGCGTATGAAGAGTCCAATTCATGAACGATGACATTCGTTCACGTGAAGCCACGGACGGGACTTTGTATCCTGCAAATTCTGTCTTGTTCAGTATTTTTCGTTTGCCACCTCGCAACAAACTGAACAAAAATTCACTGAAGAACTAGCTGCGATTACGATTAATGCTCGTACTGGCTATGACGTTCCAACAGAGCGATCGGAACACTAGCGAACGCTCATTGGCTCTCGGAGAATGCGCGGTATAGTCTGTGTGTAGAACAGAGAATTTTGAGGTAGGGGAGTTGGTTTCGTGGGTATGATCACATGTTTCTCCCGGATTTACAGTTACTGAACCGAGTTTTTATGTGGACTTTTGCACATGTGATTAATTCTAAGCAATTTCGAATAAAATTAAAATGTATGTTCTAGGTGATTCGAACTCACAATCCCCGGTTCAGGAGACTGACTTCACTGCCACTTCTATATCCACTTCTATATTGCAAAACCGAAGTAATCCCATTATCATTTTAAACTGAAAGTAAAGATCTTTTCGTAATTGTAAAACTGTTATCTATCATGAATATGGGGCAGTGCGATTGTGATGAACGAAGATTTTCAGAAATAAGTGCAATCGGTCGCCTTTCTTGGTGGTAGAATTATTATTTTACGGTACTACGATCTGAGTGCCCGGCGTTGCTCGGCTATGTATTTATTCTGGTCTTCTATTAGTCAGTCTCCTCCTTCCTTCTCTCTCTATCCACCTCCTCCAACCCACACTGTCCACCTCTTCTTCTCCTCTCTGGCCATTTCCCCCTCCCACAATGTCACCTCCCCTCCCTCTCTCTCTGCATATCCCTTTTCCCCCGTCCTCCTCTCCTATCCATGTGCCCCTTCCAGTCTCTCTGTTAAACTTCTCCTCCCTCCTACCTGTTTCCATCTCCTCCTTCCCCCTCTCAGGCTGCCCTTCTTCTCCTTCTCCTCCTCCTCCTCCTCCTCCTCCTCTCCACAGTATCATGTTCACGCTGACAGGAGGTTGCTGGTTCTTGCCGCACAGTATTTCATTCCAGATTGTAACTGATATGTGTGTCAGATTTGGTTGAAATAGTTCAGGAGGTTTAGTATCAGCAGTTTATCTGTGACTTTTTCCCTGCATCAGCATTTGTCAATTATATTTAACATATTTTATACATATTTCTACACATGTTTCACCTGCACCTCCAGCGAATTTCGCTCTGCAGTTTTATTTTCACAAAGCTCATTGTTTATGATGTCGTATCTCATGAACTATTTGCTGTACGATAGTATAATTGTGCACATACTGCCAATGATTTATGTAGTTAGTGTCTGCAAAATGTGTTGCCAGTAGGGTTAGTAGTAAAGAGGTAATAAACTAAAACGTCATGGATGCTGCGGCAGTTTTTCCCGCATCTCAGTATTTGACGTCATATCTCATAAACTATGCGACATACAATAATTTAATTTTTGTGGTACATTCAGTGATGTATGTGAATACTGCCTGCAAAATGTGTCGTGAATACAGTTAGTAATAAAGAAGTAATAAATTAAAACGTCATACCTAATGCAACAATTTTACCGCATGAAGACCCTAAATGTAGTAAGCTCCAAACTTTTTTCCTTTTATCATTCTGTGGGGGTCTTCAGTAAGAAAAAATTTCGTAAAGGTCTGAAGTTATGTGCAAACTATGTTGAAAGTCTCTGGACGCTCTCATTGTCAAGTACTGGATGCTTTTTTGCTAAACATTCTTCAGAAGAATCTCAGCTCGCTATCTGTTTTTTTGTCATTCGGATTGAGGTCATTCCGGAAGATTAATTCTAGATATTTTACGGTAGTTACTGTTTCCAGTGTCTCTGACAACTAACATAGCTGGATGAAACTTCGACTATACATCGAACTACAGTACAGTAGAGTACAGAACGTAACTATAAGGAAAACGCAATGAGATGAACAGAAAGGACATTTTATTCAAAGACAATAATTAAACTGGAGTCACAACGATTCGTCATGGTCCCATGGAAATTACAAAAGGCAGGAAATGGCTCTTAATAGTGTGTATGATCACCAAAGATGGCTTGGTATGGTATACAAGGGGCGAGAACTGTTCAGTTGTTCAGTGATGACTGTGAAGGGTATGGAGATGCACATTCTCGTGTCAGACAGCGTTATCAGCAACGGGTAGGGTTTGGAAGAGGACTCGCTGTGCGGCTCCATTTGGCGAGGTACTCGAATCGTTCATATCCAGATCTGTGTGGCATTCGAATGTGACTGTGATCCAATGATGGACTGCATTGGAACGTGAAGGCAGGCATACTTGTCATCAAGGTTCCAGTCAACCATGGCTGACCAGCACTAGGTTGGATCGCCATATTGCAACCCATTCACAACTTCGCCTGCCATCCGAGAATGAGTAATGGACTGCTTCCAACATTCTGTGTAGCACCCCACCACTGGGTGGAGACTAGCAGTAGCGTTACTAGGGGATTAATAATAACCTGTGTGTAAGCTGCCGTTAAGACCGCAGCACAAATGTCTGTGTTTGGAGTCGTGCCGTAACCAAGAAGGATGGGCTGAACTGCTGATGAGTATCTTCGCATTGTGTTCAGTGATGAATTTCATTACTGTGCTAACCTGGATGACCATCGTCTGCAGCAATATGGGGAGAGGCCCCAATCTTCCAGCGTTTTGAAGAGGATAGAGGTGTTACTCCTGGCGTGGGCAGTCATTTTGTACGACTTCAGGTCATGACAAGTAGTGGTTGAGGGAACTCTGACGGCCGAATGATACATCATTTACGTGCTGCATCCTGATGTGTTATCTCTCATACGGTAGTGTCCTCGTGGCATTTTTCAACAGGACGATGCTCGCCCACGCATGGCATGTGCCTCTATGAACTGATGGTGTGATGTTGAGATGCTCCCGTGGTCAGCAATATCTCTAGATCATCAGTCCCTGATAGAACATTTGTCGGGTCAACTCGGATGTAAACTCTGACAGAGTATGTAGTGTTTAGGATATCAAGGACCATCTACTACAGTTGTGCGCCGGCTTGTCTCACGAGAGGATGCGACGGTCTTATGACAACCTTCCCAATGGAATCAGTGCTCGCGCCCAGGCCAGATGGGGTGCAAACGTCATATTGATGAGGGGGCTCATAGTGCCCTAAGTTCTTTGTAAGTTTGACTATTTTGTTATCACTGAAATAATATCGCATACCTTCTCAATCCGTGAAGTTTAATTTCGTTCCTGCTTCGCTTCTAGGTGCTTCACTATTTTGTCAAGCGGTGTATTATTATTCGGGTTCACGATGCGCAGTAGTTGCAGCGACAACTTTTTAGGGAACCAGACTGCATCGCTTATGATTTATTTTACTTATTTTATTTTGCTGGTCGTTACATATATTGTAAAATGTAGCTAATTTTAATTTTCTAGTATTCATTTGTAGATCTGAAGATGGTCTAAACTTGCGGAATCCATTATCAGAAATATAATGAAACTGTCGTCTACCTTATTCAGACAATAACCGTTCTGTAACTTAATTCGTGTGGTCCCTTTGGGAGCATATGGCATGTAAGAGAAATTACCATTCACCTGTCATTTACTCAGTTCCGACTAGTTCTTGCACCTGTCATTTTACTCAGTTCCGACTAGTTCTTGCCAACTCCCCTTCCTTCCCCCTCCACCATCCTGTTCCATCCACCCCAGGGTCGGCCTTTATTCCTTCTTCCCTGGGGATTCCATTCCAGTGCCTTCGCGATTGCTCTGTCAGGCTTGGTATACGTGCACCCTTCTGTCTCCGCTTTAACGTATTTGGTCTCCTACACACATACTGTTCCTTTTCCTCCAAATCTCGTCATTAATTTTTTTTTCTGGACTCCAGATTTCATGCGATACCTCTCGATGAAGCTTTGTAACTGTGATGTTACATTCCTGTCCACTTTCTGCCTATCACTCACGTCCAGAGGGACACCCTTCACATTCATATTGAAAAGGCGAGTTTTCGTTTTGCATGCCAGGTTTCTGTTTCAGCGCATTGCATACAGTTGTGTGAAGGAAGTATTGCTTTTTTTATCCGCTTCTTCACATATTTCCAATTCTGCCATCTTCTGTTGCCACACTACC
This sequence comes from Schistocerca serialis cubense, assembly GCF_023864345.2. NCBI lineage: Eukaryota > Metazoa > Arthropoda > Insecta > Orthoptera > Acrididae > Schistocerca > Schistocerca serialis. The sequence continues at coordinate 395,462,228 of NC_064646.1, forward strand.
CAGGGACGAGAAAGAATTGACAGGCTCCATTTACTGCTCCACTACAACCGAAGGCTTTTCCATGTTACCAGAATTTACGCGCGTTTCCTTTGTTTTACCTATATTTATCGTGAGAGCACCACACTGCTTCTTTTTGTTCAGTCAGTTTAGTTTAGCTTTCATGACTGTCAGCTTTTGAGCTCATAAGATCATGTTGTCTGCGAAATCCAGCTCTTCCAGACGTTCGTTGATCTCCCATTGCATTCCTCGTGCCCTGCCCGCTGTGACTCTTCTCGTAACTGAGTCAAGGACGAGTATGAAATATGTTGGTAGATCCGTATTGGCTCTGTGAATTTTCCCATGTGGAACACACATCGTTTGTAGCAATCATACAGACCTTTGATGATTTTTGGGGTTTTGTATGGAATACTATAATTTTGTAACACTTGCCACAGCACTCGATATTAAACAGAATCGAAGGTCTTTTCAAAGTCATGAATGCCAGATATATGATTGCCTGATATTCTTTACTTTGCTCTAAGATGATCCTAAGTGCTGTGATCAGACGAAACTACAATCGTCCGGCCACAACTGTCGGTTCTTCGAGTGCTCTGGGGTATTGTTCATTTTTTACTACAGAGGTAAAGTATTAGTTCATTTTATAAATTGAATGAAAAAGAAGTTTTACGTAACTTGAGATAGTTATTTGCCGCAGGTGAGCGTAGAATATTTACATCTGTCATTGACTATGAAGGCATCATTTGATACATACAGTGACAAACTGTTCTCTCGAGGCCGGCCGGAGTGGCCGAGCGGTTCTAGGCGCTACAGTCTGGAACCGCGTGACCGCTACGGTCGCAGGTTCGAATCCTGCCTCGGGCGTGTGTGTGTGTGTGTGTGTGTGTGTGTGTGTGTGTGTGTGTGTGTGTGTGTGTGTGTGATGTCCTTAGGTTATTTAAGTTTAAGTGGTTCTAAGTTCTAGGGGACTGATGACCTCAGCATTGAGTTCCATAGTGCCCAGAGCAATTTGAACTTTTTTTTTCTCTCTCTTGAAGCGCAACGTTCAGCATTAACACAATTACATACTGAGACTTCCACTAACACTGTGACTGCTGTGGGCAGAGCTCTCTTAGGTCGGTACCTGACTACAGTGTGAGGGCTCTGCTGAGTTGTGAGGGGGGGGCGTGGTCTTTAGGAGCGCCTTCCATACGTCGTTGCGGATTGCAGCGAGCCCTCGCTAATGTCTATGGTATGAAATGATAATTAAATTGAAACCCGTAGCTGCCGACAGGTGTTGCTGATACACATCAAAGGGACAGCTGAAAATGTGTGCCCCGACCGGGACTCGGACGCGGGATCTCTTGCTTACGTGGCAGACGCACTATGTATGTGAGCCACCGAGGGCACAGAGGATAGTAGTGCGACTGCACGACTTATCACGGGAAGCGTGCAAGGGATAAGTCCCTGCAGTCGCGTTATCCTCCGTGCTCTCGATGGCTTAGGTGGATAGATGTCTGCAATGTAAGCAGGAGATCCCGGGTTCGAGTCCCGGTCGGGGCACACATTTTCGGCTCTCCCCATTGATGTATATCAACAACACCTGTCGGCAGCTAAGGGTTTCAATTTAATTATCATTTCATTCTAAAGCAGCTGCACGGTCATCAGTGGTATCTTTTCTTTCGGGTACAGATACCATCTTCATATAGTCTCTGGTATCTATTCAATTTGCCGATTATGGTGTGCCAACCGCTATCTTTGGACGATTCCACACGAAGAATAAAGTAAGATCAACGCAAATGCATTGGCTCGATGCTGACCTGTACTCTGCAGTTCATTTTCAAGCGAATCATTATTCCAATATAATTCTCGTACGAACGTCACTGGGCACCGACAACAGTGCCGCAACACGCCAGCTGTTACAAGCCGACAATTTCTCTTTTTCTGGAAGCTTTACGACCAAACCATTTTTTCACTCATTTCACAATTTCTGCTCGAGCCAAATTTGCTTCAACAATAGGTGGAACGTTGTAACAGTAATTTCAGTAATTCCCAAATCAGCTTTAAAGAGCTGTGGTGCTACAGGGTGACAATTATTGAACTACATGAAATAAAATCGTCATAACTTCTAATAGGTTTGCGTTTGACGTTCTAACTGTACGGTTGGCCGCGGGGCCTGATGCGAATTAGTGTGCGCATGCGCAAGCGCCTACGAGGCCCACTTTCAAATGGCTCTGAGCACTATTGGACTCAACTTCTGAGGTCATTAGTCCCCTAGAACTTAGAACTAGTTAAACCTAACTAACCTAAGGACATCACACACACCCATGCCCGAGGCAGGATTCGAACCTGCGACCGTAGCGGTCCCGCGGTTCCTGACTGCACTGCCTAGAACCGCACGGCCACTTCGGCCGGCAAGCCCACTTTCATTTAAATATGTTCGTCAATAAGCAAAATTGGCGGATTTGGGGGACTAATAATCCGCCTTTCGCGATTGAGAAGCCTCTTCATTCTCAACAAGAGATTGGGTGATGTGTGATGTCCAGTCAGGGAATAATTGGTGCAACATTCCTTGATGGCACGGTGACTATCCAACGGTACGTGAAGGTTTTGGGAGGTGATTTCATCCCTACTATCCAAAGTGACCCTCATTTCGACAAGACGTGGTTCACTCAAGACGGAGCTCAACCCCGTCGAAGCAGGAGAGTGTTTGATGTCCTGGAGTAGTACTCTCGGGACCGCATTTTGGCTCTGGGGTACCCAGAGGCCATTGGCGTGACCCTCGATTGGCTGCCATATACGCCGGATCTGAATACGTGCGACTCCATTTTATGGGGCTATATTAAAGATAAGATGTACAGCAATAACCATAAAACCATTGCTGAGCTGAAAACTGCCATTCACTGAGTCATCGACAGTATCGATGTTCCGATGCTTCAGCGGGTCAAGCAGAATTTCGCTGCTCGTGTGCGCCACATCATCGCCAATGATGACAGGCATATCGAAAATGTATAACCTGTATCCGAATATCTGTAGTGACGTTTGCATGTTGAATAAAGTGTGTGCACGCCGTCGCTAGTGACTAATTTGTATTTTTTTTCATACAGTTCAATAATTGCCTGTATTGTGTCTAGGACTCGAGCGTTTGCCTTTTTAGGGTTCTCAAAGCAACCCTAAATTCATTCATTGTGACACTACAGATTTATATCTTGATCCGCTTCGATTTCCTCAGGAATATCTCTCACCTGTACCTCTTAATTGCCATCACGATTTAACAACACCTTGAAACGCTCCTCTCATCTTTGCACCTGTGCCTGTTGTGTCGCAATCATCAGCCCATCCTTGCTCTTAATGGCGCTTCACTTCTAAAATTCTTCATTGACAGCCCTCTGGTGATACTGTACAGTTCCTGTTTATTATCCTGCCGTGCTACCTATTCTGCAAATTGTGCCTGATCATCCACCTGTTTCCTTTAACGTCTCCTTGTCTTCGTTTTCACTGCTTTGTTTGCCTCGGTGTATACTTTATGCCCTTCGATCTTCCGTGCTCTTCACTTACAAAGATTTAGCTTTTGTTTCAGTTATTTCCTGTGATAAATTTCATTCTACATGTCATCGGAGATTCATTCTTTCCTTTGACTTTCCTTAAATCATAAGATGTTCTCCCCAACACGTAGAAAAGCTTCTTCAGTTCCTTCCTGCATAAAGCTTTCTTCATGGGGGACCTGAAATCTGTTTTGTAGTTCAAGGGCTAACTTTTCTTTCACCTCTTGGTCTTTCAAGCTCCCCACAACTATTTAGTTGCTCTTGTGATTGAACTTTGTTCCATCTTCAATCTGAACTTCGCCAAGACTGGGCGGTGTTAACTTCAACGTCGGCTCCTCTTATTTCTTACATTTAGCAGAGAGCGTCGAAATGCACGGCTTATGGCTACGTGGTCTATTTGATTTACAGTACCCTGATCTGGTGAGCTGCCAGCAGGTTTACCATTTAAATATCTCGTCTCTTTTTTCCGGTTTCCATCGTTCCTTAGCTGCTCCAAAATTCATGGAGGTATGTTCCGTCTTTGCAACTAAATGAAAGGCAGGTTGTTTTTGTTATACACTTTTCGCTCCTTTTATTCCCGAAGCGTCTTCTGTGTCCTGTAATAAACGTTTGTTTTTATATAATAAGCGCATTATGCAGTAGTTAACAAATATGTAGTTATGTTACGTTTTCTCATGTTTCCTGTTGTTTTTCAGATTAGAAACGACTTCTGTAGAATACATTTCCTAAGGTGAAATTATCCTTTGGTGTTACTTACGATTGCTAATGTTACTAGTCCATCTGTGGTGTCCTGGGGCTTTGTTCATTCGGTCCCTATATTCCAGAAGGCGGATTTCCGGCGTTTTTTCACGCACATTTGTTACAACACCTCACTTGCACTTTATATTTTGTGTTCAACATGTGTGTGTTTACAGTATGTACTGTTTCCAACTGTTGCTGTGTGCATGAGGGAGGGAGAGGAGGAAGATTCATTAATTATTTATTCTGGTTACATTTAACATTTCTGTTCGTTATTGATTCAGTGGATAACATGATCAGTGAGTTACTGCTTATATTGATTTGGTCATTAGTTGCTTTCTTCCTCATTGCAAGAGCTCTTCATATATGAATGTTTTCCTGCAATATCAGGAGTTTTTTGTTGTTGTTATTCACTCTAATTCCATTCCATGTTGGATGGTTCATGACCATGTTTTAGCGGATGTTCAGAAAAGGTAAAATGACTGTTTTCATACTTCCAGCTTCTTTTGTGTTCTTTATACCTAGTTTTGAAATTCCTGCCTGTCTTCCACAGACAAACTGATTCACATTCTTGACATTTGCAAACAACAATAGACAAACCAGATAAAAACCAAGAAGCAAGTGTAAACCAGAATGCCAAGAATGTAAATTAATTTATCTGGTAATGACAGGCGGGAATTTCAAAACTAGGTGTAAAGAATATATAAGAAGCTGGAAGTATGAAAATAGCCATCCTACCTTTGCCCAGCATCTCATAAAACATCGACATGAGCCATTCAACTTGGAACAGAACATGAAAGTTATTAGAATGAACTGTTCAACAAAAAACTCCTGGCATTACCGTAAAACTTCCATATACAAAGATTTTTTACAATGAAAAACAAAGTAATTAATGACCAAACCAACACGAGACTAACTCACTGATGGCTTTAGCCACTAAAATAATAACAAAGAGAAACGGGTAAAACACACACACACACACACACACACACATATATATATATATATATATATATATATATATATATTCACATTTCAAACCACACATACAACAAAAATAAAAGAAGAAAGATAAACCCACAGCGACAGTTGGCAAGTCCATATAGTGTAAACACGCATGTTGAACACACGATGAATAATAAATGTGGATGAAAAAACGCCGGAAATCGGCCATCTGGAGTATGGGGACCGAATGAACACGTCTCCAGGACAACACACATGGAGTAGCAGCATTGGAAATCGTAAGCAACACCGAGCGATAATTTAACCTCACGAAACGTGCGCTGCGATAGTTGTTTCTAATCTGAAAAACAAGAGGAAACATGGAAAAACGCAACACAGTAACATATTTGTAACTACTATATAATTTGTTTGTTATATAAAACAAACAAGTATTATGGGCTACTGAAGATGCTTCATAAATAAAAGAATCGAAACACATATGGCAAAAAACAACCTGCCTTTCATTTTTTTGCAAAGACGGTACAAACGTCCATGAATTTAAATTCCTGTTCTCAATGCCGTAGACATCCATGATGTGTTCAAGCCCATTATTATCTGAAAGAACTTTGACGTTCAAAACTCCCATTAAATGTATTTCTGTGCGATAAGTTTGCCTAAATACTCTATTTATCTCTTTATAAAACGCATCATTTAAATTTCTTTGAGCCACTTTGGTAGGTGCATAGCACTGAATTACAGTGGTATTTCGCACATTTGTTGTAAAGTGCGCAGTTATTATTCTGTCTGAGACTAGTTTTCACTCCTGTAAGATCATTTCGCAACTTTTAGATAATAAGGACGCTACACCATTCCTACGTGGGATCGCCGTTGAGGAGTGGGACAATCTGGACCAACAGTGCCTTGACGAACTTGTGGATAGCATGCCACGACGAATACAGGCATGCATCACAATGCAAGACGACGTGCTACTGGCTGTCAGAGGTACCGCTGTGTACAGCAATGTGGACCACCACCTCTGAAGGTCTCGCTGTGTGGTGGTAAAACAAGCAATGTGTGGTTTTCATGGGCAATAAAAAGGGCGAAAATGATGTTTATGTTGCTCTCTATTTCAATTTTCTGTACAGGTTCCGGAACTCTCAGAACCGAGGTGATGCAAAACTTTTTTCGGTGTGTGTAGTTATATTACCACCAGCAAATCCTTCCATTTCTTTGGAGAACACAAACTGTTTCACTCAAACGGACAGTGTTTCGTTAAGGCTGTGTCTGCTGAGGGAGATTCAGACAGTAAGATAAGAAGAAATTTTCACAGAATCTGCCTACACTCTATGGGGACTGCACATAAAAACGAAAGCTGGACAAGAGTGCGATCTAAATATGGTAATTTCTGAGAAGAATCAAGAGGAGATTTTAAGCAGCGTATGGGCGACTGGTTGTATTCTACAAGGTAAAGGCAGTGATAACATTTCTTCGTGGATCTGAAAGAAAATTCTACAACGTAATGGCAGTTAATGACCATAAGGGTAGAGACCTTCGGCTTTGTTGGGAAAGAATAGAAATCAGAATCAGGCATGTGATACAGAGTGGCGAATTGTTAAGTTCTGCATGTATGAAAGGCAATATCCTGACGAAGTAACTGACTGGCTGACTCGTCATCGCCCAGCCCACACCGTTGAGGATAGAACCTTGAAATTTGGAGAAGGTGTGTATGTTATACAGTAGCCGTCGATTAAGAAGGAATTTTTCGAAATTCAAACCCTTAGGGGATGAAGATTTTTTTGAAAAATTTCGCTATTACGGCAGTTTTGAAGATAGACCGACGAAAATTGGTATTTGGGTTCTCGGTCATAAATGAAGAAGTACGTGTGTCAGCATTTTTGGATATTTAACCCCATGCGGGCGAGGGCTTTTTTTTTAAAGTGTGTCATTATGAAAGAACTACTGATGTATTATTAAAGATATGTCTATGAACAATGGTGTTTGACTTCTCGGCTACAGATAAAAAATTACGGGTTTCATTGTTTTTGGAAATTGAAACCCTAAGGCGATGAAATAGGGGATGAGATATATGAAAATATTGTATTATGAAAGCATTCCACAAAAATTTAAATTTGGCTTCTCATTTAGAAATAAAATTATACGTGTTTCATTGTTTTTGGAAATTCAACCACTATGGGGATGAAATGGGGGTCGAAAGTTCATTGTGCAAGCGTTTTTGAAGCTAAACCTTGAAAATTTGTATTTGGCTTCTCTGTTAGAAGTAAAACATACACATGTCACTGATTTGGATGTTCAGCCCCAAAGGGATGAAACATTTTATGAAAATAGTTCATTGTGAAAACATTTTTAATGCTAAATCTGTAAACATTGGTGTTCGGCTTATCAGTTAGAGATGAAAAAGTAAGTGTTCCACAGTTTTTGGAAATACAACCTCTAAGGGGGTGAAATAAGGTCTGACTGATTCAGTGACTCATCATAATCCAGCCCAAACCGCTAAGGACAGAAACATGAAATTTGGAGAGTGTGTGGATCTTATACTGTAGGAATTAGGCATCGTTTAAGAAAGGACTGTCCGAAATTCGACTCCTAAGGGGGTGAAATAGGGCATGAAAGTCCTTATGAAACGGAATTTTGAAGCTGGAACTACGAAAACTGGTATTTGGTTTCTCAGTCAGAAATACAGAAATTCGTGTTCCAGCATTTTTGAAAATTCAGTCACTAAGAGGCTAAAATAGTGGATGCAAGTTTTTTGAAAATAAATAATTACTAAAGAACTACTAAAATATTTTAAAGCTACATCTATAATAATTGGTATTTGACTCCTCGGTTAGGAAAAAAAAATGATTTCAGTGTTTCTGGAAATTCAACCCCTAAGGGAGTGCAATAGGGGATCAAAATTTTTAAGAAAATATATAGTGACATTAAAAAATTTAAAGTTGAATTTATGAAAATTGGTATTTTATTTCTCGGTTATCTCATCATCATCATTATCATCATTTAAGACTGATTATGCCCTTCAGCGTTAAGTCTGGAGCATAGCACCCCTTATAAAATTCCTCCATGATCCCCTATTCAGTGCTAACATTAGTGCCTCTTCTGATGTTAAGCCTATTACTTCAAAATCATTCTTAACCGAATCCAGGTACCTTCTTCTTGGTCTACCCCGACTCCTCCTACACTCTACTGCTGAACCCATGACTCTTGGGTAACCTTGCTTGTCCCATGCGTGTAACATGACCCCACCATCTAAGCCTGTTCGCCCTGACTGCTACATCTATAGAGATCATTCCCAGTTTTTCTTTGATTTCCTCAATGTGGCCACCCTCCTGCCATTGTTCCCATCTATTAGTACCTGCAATCATCCTAGCTACTTTCATATACGTAACCTCAACCTTATTGACAAGGTAACCTGAATCCACCCAGCTTTCGCTCCCATACGACAAAATTAGTCGAAAGATTGAACGGTGCGCAGATGACTTAGTCTTGGTACTGACTTCCTTCTTGCAGAAGAGAGTAGATCGTAGCTGAGCGCTCACTGCATTAGCTTTGCTACACCTCGCTTCCAGTTCTTTCACTATGTTGCCATCCTGTGAGAATATGCAGCCCGAGTACTTGAAACCGTCCACCTGTTCTAACTTTGTTCCTCCTATATGGCACTCAATCCGTTCATATCTCTTTCCCACTGGCATTACTTTCGTTTTGGAGATGCTAATCTTCATACCATAGTCCTTACATTTCTGATCTAGCTCTGAAATGTTACTTTGCAAACTTTCAATCGAATCTGCCATCACAACTAAGTCATCCGCATATGCGAGACTGCTTATTTTGTGTTCACATATCTTAATCTCACCCAGCTAGTCTATTGTTTTCAACATATGATCCATAAATAATATGAACAACAGTGGCGACAGGTTGCAGCCTTGTCTTACCCCTGAGACTACTCTGAACCATGAACTCAATTTACCGTCAACTCTAACTGCTGCCTGACTATCTATGTAAAGATCTTTAATTGCTTGCAAAAGTTTGCCTCCTGTTCTATAATCTCGTAGAACAGACAATGACTTCCTCCTAGGAACCCGGCCTTTTCTAGATCTACAAAGCATAGATACAATTCCCTGTTACACTCCTAACACTTCTCTATTATTTGCTGTAAGCTAAAGATCTGGTCCTGACAAACAGATCTTTAGCTTACGGCAAATAATGGAGAAGTGTTACGAATGGAACAGGGAATTGTATCTATGCTTTAGCTATAAAGAAATGTTTGCTAGGGTATGAAAGTTGCTATGGAAATGTCTCCATAAGATCGCAAAAGGCATGATTAACTAAAACTTACGACAGCAGCTACCAGAATCGCATTTTGTTCAGAAGTACATTCGCAAAAGAACGTCCTTATTTGGCCTTAATTAGCGTGAAAACCTTGGAAGGTGTTGCAATTTGTGAACAACATAAAAATTCGATTAAGTAAAAACAAAAAGATGTATGTTGGCCATATAGTCTGCCCGAGCAAAGCAGTTGGCGCTAATCTGGTATAGAAATAAACCACAGGAAATTACAGAGACACTGTTCAATTACACAACCACGCAACAGGAAGGTTGGACATTTGAAGAAAAGACTTTCGGAACAAGATATGCGAGGGTGGAGAGAATTGCTTTAAGCCTTCGTTTTGCTTCTGCGGATGGTTATGGTGATTATGTCAAGTCAGATAAACACTGAAACGAGTGAGTGGAACACTGTAGCTATTTTCACTTGTTGCTTACCTGTTTCTGGACAAACACTACGGTTTGTTGTTTCGAAGATGGTCGTAACTGAAGATCGCACAACTCGGCAAATTACGGGACTGATAATCTGTGCAAGAAACTGAGTAAGTGTACGTATCTAAGTTTTCTGGGTAGCAGGAGTGCGTTTATTCGTCGCAGTGGATGTTGCCATGGCCCGAGTGACAAAATACGCGCATTCCAAGATTGGTACATACGGCACACCATACGAAAAAGATCGAGGGCTCCAGAGTGCTCACCGTACAGTGACATGGCAGGGTGCCAGCAGGTCAGTCAGTAATCAAGTACCATTCAAATTACCAGCGTGCGATTCATATCACAGCAAGAACAACCCCATTTTTTCGAATGAAGTACATATTACGAAATAAGTTCCTATTTCATACTTCACGATATGGAGTGTCAATAGGATACATTTGTCAATCGTTAGAAATAATGCGTTATGTAATCTACACAAAATGAAAAAGAAGAATAATTCAAACGTTTTCCGCCGATTCCTGTACGAAAACAACATACACTGGTATCTAAAACAGTGGACGTATTCTGATACTGACGGGTAAAACATTGGCCCGTGGGGGGATCGAACCCACGACCTTCGCGTTATTAGCACGACGCTCTAACCAACTGAGCTAACGGGCCTGCGAGTATGTAGTCCTGTTACGACTTTTAAGCGGCGTCTACTTTCTTAGTGACGAAATGACATTTTAAACATGTTTATCTCCTATCACACAACGATGCTTGAACAGCGTAGTTATCCATTCTAACCAAGCGTCTCAGAAACCACAAGACTTACTACAGATGAGAACTTTCTATGTGAATGTAGCAAAACACTATACACAACTTTAATTGCAATACTAACATCAGACCTGAAGATAATTTTTGAATACGACGGACACAGTTCTCTCCGACCGATTACTCGAAAACTAGTTGTGTCAACCTCCCATTCACGGAATAAACAAGCAAAAAATTACGAATCTATCATCACATGTAGAGATCAGACTCTCCAATACTGCAGCACTCCAAAATACATGCAAAATCCATTTCCGGAACGTGGCAGCTGAAATCAAAACTCTGAACAATATGCTCCAGAAATAAACATGAACAACAGTTCTCAAATGTTCAGCCGTAGCTCTTTCGTCCTCAATCGCAGAGTACTGACGCTCCACCTTCCTAAATAGTTCGCACACTAAAATAATTGGCACTCTGCTCAATAAGGCCTTTCGCCTCATCACGGAGTGTATTCGTCCCACAAACACACTACCGGTTCTTGGTAATATTCCCCGACCATTCAGTAGAGGAGTCGTTGCAGAGCCGGCCGGAGTGGCCGTGCGGTTCTCGGCGCTACAGTCTGGAGCCGAGCGACCGCTCCGGTCGCAGTTCGAATCCTGCCTCGGGCATGGATGTGTGTGATGTCCTTAGGTTAGTTAGGTTTAATCTTCTAAGTTCTAGACGACTGATGACCTCAGAAGTTAAGTCGCATAGTGGTCAGAGCCATTGAACTATTTTTTAGTCGTTGCAGAACGTGTGGACAAGAATAATAAAAAAGAATAAAAATAAATTAAATTGAATTACCAATTCATTCAGAATAATCATTATCGGAACTCCAGCGGCTGAAGTCTGGGACACCATCACGGAGCACAGTAATCAGTTTGGAGAAGAGTTATTTCAACATGCATGATGACTGGAACAATTACAGGCAGGAGCATACTTCTTTGATGCGTCATTAACTAAGTAAAACTCTCTGGGAACGACGTGCTGCTTTCCATCTCCCCCAAGACACTGATGCATACTGCATCGTATCATAACTGAAAGTGGCAGTTGCGGAGTTTTGCTGCACCAATGGGGATGGAAGTTTTCTCCTCAACGTGACTGCAACAAAAATCAGCAAACATTACATCATATAATATTTGAATGTTTCCTCACAGCATTCAAAGGGTCAATGGAAGCCTTCACAATTTGTCCGACTGGATTTCAAACCTGGGCCTTGAACTGTGAACCCATTACGAACTAGGGATAGTGTGTATCTGTGTAGAAATGTGCGTATTTGTTGTAAATACACTCCTGGAAATTGAAATAAGAACACCGTGAATTCATTGTCCCAGGAAGGGGAAACTTTATTGACACATTCCTGGGGTCAGATACATCACATGATCACACTGACAGAACCACAGGCACATAGACACAGGCAACAGAGCATGCACAATGTCGGCACTAGTACAGTGCATATCCACCTTTCGCAGCAATGCAGGCTGCTATTCTCCCATGGAGACTATCGTAGAGATGCTGGATGTAGTCCTGTGGAACGGCTTGCCATGCCATTTCCACCTGGCGCCTCAGTTGGACCAGCGTTCGTGCTGGACGTGCAGACCACGTGAGACGACGCTTCATCCAGTCCCAAACATGCTCAATGGGGGACAGATCCGGAGATCTTGCTGGCCAGGGTAGTTGTCTTACACCTTCTAGAGCACGTTGGGTGGCACGGGATACATGCGGACGTGCATTGTCCTGTTGGAACAGCAAGTTCCCTTGCCGGTCTAGGAATGGTAGCACGATGGGTTCGATGACGGTTTGGATGTACCGTGCACTATTCAGTGTCCCCTCGACGATCACCAGTGGTGTACGGCCAGTGTAGGAGATTACTCCCCACACCATGCTGCCGGGTTTTGGCCCTGTGTGCCTCGGTCGTATGCAGTCCTGATTGTGGCGCTCACCTGCACGGCGCCAAACACGCATACGACCATCATTGGCACCAAGGCAGAAGCGACTCTCATCGCTGAAGACGACACGTCTCCTTTCGTCCCTCCATTCACGCCTGTCGCGACACCACTGGAGGCGGGCTGTACGATGTTGGGGCGTGAGCGGAAGACGGCCTAACGGTGTGCGGGACCGTAGCCCAGCTTCATGGAGACGGTTGCGAATGGTCCTCGCCGATACCCCAGAAGCAACAGTGTCCCTAATTTGCTGGGAAGTGGCGGTGCGGTCCCCTACGGCACTGCGTAGGATCCTACGGTCTTGGCGTGCATCCGTGCGTCGCTGCGGTCCGGTCCCAGGTCGACGGGCACGTGCACCTTCCGCCGACCACTGGCGACAACATCGATGTACTGTGGAGACCTCACGCCCCACGTGTTGAGCAATTCGGCGGTACGTCCACCCGGCCTCCCGCATGCCCACTATACGCCCTCGCTCAAAGTCCGTCAACTGCACATACGGTTCACGTCCACGTTGTCGCGGCATGCTACCAGTGTTAAAGACTGCGATGGAGCTCCGTATGCCACGGCAAACTGGCTGACACTGACGGCGGCGGTGCACAAATGCTGCGCAGCTAGCGCCATTCGACGGCCAACACCGCGGTTCCTGGTGTGTCCGCTGTGCCGTGCGTGTGATCATTGCTTGTACAGCCCTCTCGCAGTGTCCGGAGCAAGTATGGTGGGTCTGACACACCGGTGTCAATGTGTTCTTTTTTCCATTTCCAGGAGTGTAGTTGTCTAGTACTTTTCATCTCCTCATGCGATAAATAAATAAATAAATAAATAATATTAACTACTTCAAAAACGATAGTAACTCATATTTGTTCCTGTTTAATACAGGAGGACGTTCCAAGGCCTTTAATTCAGGACCACTGTTTACATTGTGCACTTGTTATCAGTGACGATCCTATAATCTGGTGATTGGAGGACGATGCAGGACGTGTTCACAAGTATCTGAATATCTACAGCAGTCATGGCAGTTACTTAACAGCGTATGTCTTCTGCTACTACTTCTACTACTACTACTACTACTACTACTCCTACTCCTTTTAATTTTCAAGGATAGACTAAGTTCTTAATTTCGTATATAAATTCATGCGGCTTACTGCCTTATGCAAGTCTTTTCATAGTTGACGTCTCTTGAGAAGCTTCTGTAACAGATGCAAAATCGTATTTCGAACCAAGGTTTCGATCGTTGTAAATGCAATACGTTTCATTTTGTGTACTGGTCATTTGCTGTGAATAAGGCAGTGCTCGTCTATCTCACTCCAGAAATAAAACAGCAGTCAAAGCGATGGTCAGAAGTCAGTAGTCTCAAACCAAAAATGCGAAGTCCATTTCATCTGCTGTAGAGGTATTTTCTGGAATACAAATTGCATTCTTGTAGGATATTAGCTTGCAATAACTAGGAAAGTTATGTTAGGATTCTTGACCACTTGGCGAAAAAATGCACGAAAACAGGCATGGATTGAAAACGAAAAGAAATCTCTTGTCAGAACAATAAACATGCCCTCAAAGGTGTTCGGCAATAGGAAAACCTGTTTTTGAAGTTCTGCACCTTCCGAGAACCCTTCCAATAAACCTAAATCTACCATTTACCATCCATAATACTGACTTTACGTGATCGTTGCATTTCATCTTTTTTTTATGTAACCCATAAATATGTAAACGATGTGACGTACACCAGACGTTCGAGTCTGATCGTGTAATCGGATATTATTCGGGTTATTCCTGTGTGTTGTAGACATTATCTTTCAGTTATCCACACTTAAGAGATGTCTTTCAGTAGACCAAATGTAAATTACGCCAAAGTCATCCAGCATTTCCTTACGACGATATTTTCCCATAAACATCAGCATCGTCAGTGAACACTTCGACAGTGGTGCTGGGCCCGATAAATCGTTTGTATATAATGAGAAGATTAGTGGACCTATTTCCCTTCCTTGGGACGCGTCCAAATTTACTTTTTGTTGCACATTCGCGCTGCAGTGTAAAATAGCTAAACAGTCTTCGAGCCGATCGTATACCACCAATGATATTACGTATGAGTGTATCTTGTTATCAGTCGACAATACAGTACGTTTTTCAGACATCTAACAAGACAGAATGTAGCTGTTCAGATGCATCTCTTATTTGCATGTCGTGTGTGAATAATACGAGCTATGTTTCGCAGTAGTGGCCCTGTAATCATGTTGGTTCCATGAGAGAAAGATGTAATCTTGAAGTTTCAAATATTCTGCAGTAGACAGACGTTAGCGACATGAAAGTGGCGGTTTGAAGAGGACTGGAAGAGGAAATATACTGCAACTAATAGAATCTTCAGTAAACATCAGTACTAATATTTCTAAGGGTGAACGAATTATTCACTCTGCAGCGGAGTGTGCCCTGATATGAAACTTCCTGACAGATTAAAACTGTGCGTGCGACCAGGACTCGAACCCGGGACCTTTTCGCGGGCAGGTGCTTTACCGACTGAGCTACCCAAATACGACTGAGGACCCACCCTCACACTTGTACGTCAAGGCAAATATCCCAGGTTCGCATCACGGTCCGGCACACAATTTTAATCTGCCGGGAAGTTACGTCTCTAATCTTGAACGAAAATACAAAGGCGTATTTTGGGAAGGTCTGTACGATGTGTCAGAAAATAGATTGAATTACGTCTTACAAGGAAAAATAACCAATCAGCCCTAATGCCTGAGCCCGCAGCACTGTACAGCGTGAGTGACTGCCAGAACCCTCCTATTCCCGGAATGTCGAATGCGAGAGGAGGGGAGGGGGTGGAGGACCACGTCGTAAGATGTGTACTTCCCACACAGAGACGTACAGTATTAGTCGTATTTTAACAACATTCTCGCAATACACGTCTCAAAATCAAAATGAATAAACCTAAGCAACTGAAGGATTTACTAATTTTCGATTTACTGTTTAGTCAAGCCAGTCACTTTGAAGAACGGCGCTACTCCTGAAAATGTACGTTCGTTTAACGGTGTGACTTTTACAGTCCAAAGAAGAAACGCACAACACCGATGTTAATAATCAAATAGCGCTACGCTACTTCTGTAATGACACACTGATTTGTTTCATTCATTTATACTGTACTCGTGCATCGCAACACAAAAATGTTTAAAGCAGAGAGATCTGTGGCACAGCCACAAGTTACAAACCGCACACTTTGGGTCAATGAACAAAACATGTTACCAACTCGAAGCAGCAGTTCACAACCTTTTACACCAATATAGAGCATTAAGGGCTGACTGTGGCGCGGAGCAAGTGACAACCGGTAGGTGCGCATGTTTAAAAACTGAACTCTTAGGTGGTAACTGTGTTCTTCACAATTATGGTCCAAATTTTCACACAGCATCGATTGCTGGGGATAACGTCTCCCTAGCGTGTTTTTTTCTTCATAAAATATGAGCTCAATTTGATGATGTTTCCTTGTTATTAGAGCAGTGAAGAGATATGTAAATGCAGTAGGTTCATAAGCAAAAGAATAAGTATGAGAGGGTAATCGATTGCTGATTTCAGAATTTCAGATCAACATAATAAGAGACCTAAGCTTTCAGCAGTGCTCTTTCAATTTTTGCTTGGTTTGAAATTGTGTAATCGGGTGGGTAGACGTATTCATATTCTGTCGTGAGTGTCGTTCTAAATAGGTTCGCTGTCATGGAGGAACGGTAGCTTGCTTTCGGCCGCACCTCCAAAGTTCATCCCTGGTGTTACGCCTTGAGAACTGAAATGATATTAAATCTTATAATTCCCATTGAAGGAATTCCCTGTTTAATAACATAAAATATTTTCACACATAAATTTTGTGTGTGGAATTGCTGTTTCGTAGCGGTATTATCGAATAACAGACAGCGTTGCTCCGATATCAGTTAATTCTGCATTAACGAGATTCCGTCATCATATGTGGCGGGGTAATGTAACCGGTTTTCATGCCTGAGGCGGGTTACACATCCGTAAGAAATACTGAAACTCTCTCCATGCCCGAAATGCTATACTATCTTTGATTTAACAGAAAACAACATTTAAATAACCCAAAAAGGTTATTGCTATCATTTACATGACTTCGGTAGATATGAAATTGTGTGGTTAGTCTTGCGAGCCTTGCTGCTTATTGTAAATAATTTATCATTTTCCGAAACTTGTACAATAGGTCTACCGGAAAAGGAGGAGGGACAGTTACGTAATTTCAACTGTCCGCCGTCAGAAAAGGAAAGCGGTGTGAGCGTGTGATGGACGGAGCCGAGTGCGATAGTGAACCAATGCTGAGTCATCTGAGAGAAATTTAATCTGACGTCGAGTTTGATAGGACAAGACAAGACGTAGAAGAAATAACCCTTATCTACGAGAAGAACGACAGTTGTATGCAAGCTAATCTGGTATTTTAAATATTAATTACTATAATGAGTCTGCCAATAATCGTAGCCCGGCTAGCTCAGTCGGTAGAGCATGAGACTCTTAATCTCAGGGTCGTGGGTTCGAGCCCCACGTTGGGCGTAAAATTTTAACTACGCGAAGAAAAATCTGCCGTAATTGCTCTGCTGGACTACACTTCCAAATACAGTTTCCAAATAAATCCAGCTGAGAAAATCAGATGCCATTTTCGTTTCACGAATGGGTCAATGAGGCAGACTGCCAAGAGCGACAGGTAACAGTCGTTGACCTATGCGCACCCCAATGAGACTTTCGGCGAGGTGGCTGATGTGGACTACTTGAATCAATAGAGATCAAATGACATCGACAAATTGTAACTGAGTGCTGACCGCTACCGATGTAAACTAGCGGATAACATCGTTCAATGTAGAAGTGACTTTCTCGCTGGAGTGGTTTTAATGTAAACTTCAGCCCTGTTGGGAATGACGGGCTCGTTTTCGAACTGATGGGTTCGTTTGAGCCAAGGATTACTATTTTACTCTGTGATGACACTCTTTATTGTTTTATAAAATTGGTTTTTACTTACTTTAAATTACTATCTTATTTCTGGCTGGGACGTAAATAATTAAAATCATAAGTTCAATTTCTGCTGAGGAAAAAGCTTCCCAAAAAACCTCAGCAGAGTTTTGGTCATTTCATTTCTGTTGATATTTCTGCATCTTTTTTCATTATTCATTCTTCATCATGTTCCTATGGATCATGTAGATGTTGTGTTTTTTCATATTGAAGTATTCCCGTTAAGTTATGTAGTCCGGGATAAATTATTTGGATCGCTCTTGTTATCGCACCTGGCGGGTATGCGTATTTATACCTTGGAAAATTTAAATAGATTGGCGGCTGTCTTAAGAGTTGTGCTATTTTGTTTTCTACCGTAATTCTTGATACGCCAAACTTGGCTGTTAGTTGAATCAATCTTTGTTCTATTGGTTTAATGTTAGCTATTTGATATAGATCCTCTCTACTGGTGCTTGGTCTTGTTCGTACCGCTATCCGTAATATTCTACGTTCGGTACTAAGTATTTGAGGTGTATGTGCTTTTGAAGTTAACCACAGCGGTGCCGCATATTCCAGTATTGGTCGTATAAAACTGCCATGTGTATATGCAAGTGCATTTGTAGTTGCTCCATTAACTTTGCCTGTTATTAATTTAAGTAGTGACAGTCGTTTTCTTACCTTCACTACCAGTTCGGTTATTGCTGGTCTATAGGTCAGCGTGGAGTTAAATACTAGGCCAAGGTATTTTACTGTCTCTTTTGGTGTTATTTATCCTCCCCCCCCCCCCCCCCCCCCGCCCTATCGATACACAGATGTTCTGTATCTTGTTTGCATCGCGTTAAATTTTTGTGGTGGAAAGCTATAAGCTGACTCTTTTTCAGTGTTAGATCTTACTCGCCATTTTGCTAGCCAGGATTCCAAGGTATTAATGTCCTGAGAGATAAGCCGAAGTAATCCTTCTGCTGTTGGTGAGTGACACCAGTACGCAGTGCCATCTGCATATAGAGCCAAATCTTCATTCGATTTACTGGGTGTTGGTTGTCCGTCGTATAAAGAGAATATAATAATGGGGACAAAATAGCTCCCAGCGGTACTCCCGCTTTTGGGAAAAGTGGTGTCGATTTCCTGTCGTTTACATACACCATAGTAGGCCTATCATCCAGACAATGTGATACAACTTCGACTAATTTATTGGAAAATTCCTTTTTTATTAGTTTATAATATAGTCCAGGATGCCATACTTATCAAATGCTCGTTCTATGTCGAGCATTAAAGCTAGAGCACAATCTCCAAAATTTAGAGCCTGTGTAACGTTGCTTGCAATTCGAATCATCGGATCCGTGGTTGAATGACCTTGCCGAAAACCTGCTTGAATCGAGGATATAAGTCCTTTTTTTTTTATCTATAAACTTCTTGATTCTCGCTCTTAGTATTGCGTCAAAAGCTTTGCCAATAACTGATAACAATGTTATTGGTCGATATGACTTACGGTCATTTGACGGTTTTCCTGGTTGTAAGATCATTATAAGCTTTGCTGTCTTCCATTGAAGAGGTATTCTTTATTATTTTATAGCGTCGTTAAATAGATGTTGTAACGGTATTATTAGTTCACCAGGTGCTTGTCGTAACATGTTTTTGGTTATGCCGTCAATATCTGGTGTGTTACTTTTGCCAGTGATGATGGCCGTTACTATTTCTTGCTGTGTTGTATCAGCCATTAATAGTTTTTGATCTTCATTTAATTCACAATCTTCACGGTTTGCCACTTTTCATTGACTTGATTTTCATTGACTTGCTTTTCATGAATAGAATCGAAACGTTGCTCTTCTGGATGTTGATGAATACTGTCCAGAACGTTTCTAAAGATTTCAGCTTTACCTTTGTCATCAGCTATAATATTGCTCTCGTGTAATAAAGGGCGACTTTCTCTTGTGTTGTTACCCGTGATATTTTTGAAAGTTTTTCAGAACAGAGTTGAGTTCCTCTGGTCCAATTTACTCGTTTTGTTTATTCATTTTTGGGCCCGGAATTCCTTGAGTTGATTTCTGACCAGTGTGTTTAGTATATATTTGCTTGTAAAGGTTATACATTTTGCGTTTAATACTATTTAAAGTATATGCAGGAACTGTCTGTTTTACTGGAGTGATATTAATCTGAGGTGAACAGTCATGCACGCTTTTCTTATAAGATCAACGATTTTGTCATTTTAGTCATTTATGTCATTTTTTATTTGTAGTTTGATCGACCTCGTGCAGGAGAATGTGATGGTTTGGATTTTGTAGTATCTATTCTTTTTTGAGCTTGCTTTTGTTCTTCAGTTTGGGCAATGACTTTCAGTAAAGTATCAAAAAATAATGGAAGATGGTCACTTCCAGCACCATATCCAATGCTTGTGTATAATTGATCTTCGAGTCATTTATTCATATGTTAAGAGCAGTAAACACAGTGTTGCCTGGTGTCCAAAGTTGGAAGGGTGGGAAAGTAGGCAATACCGATTGTCAGCGTTCGAGTTCAATCGATCCAACTACTCACGCTGGCGAGAATCCTATTAGAGATACTAGAGTTACACCCAAATGACACACCACATAACAAAACAGAACTTCTTTTGTGGAAATTATTGTTTGAAGCCTTTTTATAGGTTTTCGATGAAATAGTTAAAAAAAAAGAAAAAGATCTACAATATTGTAATAATTAACTTAAGTAACTTCAGATGACGGATTTTCCTGAAAAACCTAGAAATGTTAAAGCATTTGTACAAGCTCGACTTTTATGTCTACTTAATGTGTGGATAAATATTGGTAACCAGACACTACACAAAATCATTGAAACCATCACACACAAAAACATGATCATTCTCTCTCTCTCTCTCTCTCTCTCTCTCTCTCTCTCTCTCTCTCTCTCACACACACACACACACACACACACACACACACACACACACACACACACACACACTCCTCCATTTCCTCACTACTCCCCTATCTCCCTCCCCCTTTTCCTACTTCACTGTTCTTGCCCTGCTCAACCTTGCACCCCCCCCCCCCCCCCCCCAATCCCTCCCCTTCAGACAGCTCTCCATTTAGGTCTTCAGATCCCACACTACACCTTCATTTCACTACATATTAACGTAATTAAAACGACATAATACGTGTGTATGTGTTTATTAACTGTACTCTTCACTTTAGAGCACTGATACTTTATTTCCTCGATCGTCTACAATACAAATTGATCTACAGAAGTATTAGCACGGTTACCACATGTAGTACGCTGCCGACAACCGCACACACTCCGATGCTCGCGCCGCGGTAGGTAGAGGCCGACTGGCCACTGGAGAGCGCGGACATCTGGCGTTGGTCTTTCACAACGTTGCCGACTGGTTAGTGTGGAGCGACCAGCGAGCTGGGGTCACTACACCACACCCCCAGAGGGGAGAAAAAAATGAGAGAAAAGAAAAATGTCGTTACTGACTTGAACTGTGAATGTCCACCGGGTGGAAACGGAACCGCACTTTTCGTCCGTATCGGGTTTCTGTTGTGGCTGGACATTGGTGGGTCGGCTGTTGTTGCGGAGTAACTGCTGCGCCTGGGTGGCCGGTGGCTGGTTGGTTTTCTAGCGGGCAGCGATGCTCTGTGTGACGTTGCTGTGCCGTCGGCTGTAGTTCGACAGGTGCCCTGTGACCGGTGCTGGCCTGCATTTCGGCGGCGTCTTCTAAGGTAGGCTGGCTTGCACCGGTCGATGGACACTGCTGTGTCTACCCCTTTAATGCGGAGAGTGAGGGTTCTGTCATTCCATCCCGTTACTGCGTATGGGCCTTGGTAGCGCGGTTCCAGTGCCCTGCGCAGTGGGCCGCATCGGAGGAAAACGTGCTTCGCCGTTGCCAAATCTTTGAACACGAAGGTAGCCTGTTTCACTTCGTCGCACGTCCTCAATTTGCCTGCGGAGTTCCTTGAGGAAGTCTTGAGTAGAGTGCAGGGGTCTAGTTTGCTGTGT
Organism: Schistocerca serialis cubense; assembly: GCF_023864345.2. NCBI lineage: Eukaryota > Metazoa > Arthropoda > Insecta > Orthoptera > Acrididae > Schistocerca > Schistocerca serialis. The sequence continues at coordinate 395,483,891 of NC_064646.1, forward strand.
GAAAAACTCTCCTGGTAGACGCAGGAGTTCGTCATACACTAGTTCCGCTGGAGATGCCTGTAGGTCTTCTTTCAGTGCACTGCGCAGTCCCAATAGCGCTCCTGGGAGGTCGTCAATCCACGAGTCTGCCGTGTGGCACATTATGGTGGCCTTCAAGAAACGGTGCAGACGCTCCCCAATGCAGGTCTTAATTCGTGTACGCCAGTTCCCCTGTAGACGAGCCCACACAAAACGCTGCGTTACTAGTGCCCTCGTAGCATGGATTCCTGGGTGGCTGAATCCATGTAGGGAATCGAAAACCCTTCGTCGTAGAGGGGCGGGTACGTATGGCAGCTGTCGGCCTGCTGAGTCGACAACTATAACAGCTGCTCAGTACCTGGCAGTGGTATGTGACGCAAGTGCAAAGCCGCCTTTCAGCAAGTCCTTTAACTCTTCATCGCCATTTTGTGCTGCAGGTAGTTCGGCGAAATTCACAGGTCCGTAAATGCTTTCCACTCTAGACAAGGCGTCAGCAGTGACGTTTTTCGAACCACTTACATGCCGGATGTCTGTTGTGAATTCCGAAATTAAATTTAGTTGCTAGATTTGCACTGGTAGATAGTTATTTCTTGGCTGTGGAAACACGAAAGTCAATGGCCGGTGATCTGTGTATACAGTGAAAGCATGCCCTTCCACCATGTATCTGAAGTAGTTGACTGCCTTATAGTCTAATAAGAGTTCAGTGTAAAATGGGGGCCAAGAGCGCTGTTTCTCCGTGACCTTCTTGGAGAAGAAACCCAATGTTTGACAGCACCAACAGCGCAGGATGAGGCGTCTAAGAAAATGACTAATGGGGCATCGGCGATTGGGTGCGCAAGGAGAGTGGCCTGCTTGTGTGGCAGGCTTCAAATGCTGTCTGCAATGCATCAGTCCACGTGACAGGTGTGGAGCCACACGCTTTGGGGCCAGTAAGGGTGGCATGGAGTGGTGCCTGCGCTTCAGCAGCTCGGGGTAAAAAACGACGGTAGAAGTTGACCATCCCCAGGTAACGACGCAGTTCACACACAGTTTTTGGAGTTGGGTAAGTTGTGAATGCGGTGATACGCTTAGCTGGTGGGTACATACCGTTCGCGGAAACACGAAATCCGTGGAATGTCACTTCCTTAGCCCCAATAACGCATTTGGCCGGATTTATGAGGATTCCGTAGTCATCAGATCTTTGGAAAGCCATGCGTAGGTGTCTTTCATGTTCTTTTGTGGATGATGATGCCACCAACACTTCGTCGTTGTATGCGAAGCAGAAGTCCAATCCACGCAAAACTTGATCGATAAGACGCTGAGAGGTCCGTGCTGCGATTCGAAGGCCATATGACATGTATGGGAATTCAAACAGTACAAAGGGCGTGGTTATTGCAGTTTTATGGACATCCTCTGTTGCCACTGGTATTTGGTTGTAGGCTTTAACTAGGTCTAAAGTCGAGAAAACGTTTTACCCCGACAATCCGCAAGCGAAATCTTCGATGTGGCGCACAGGATGTTGGTCGGCAATTGTACGGGCTTTGAGTCCTCTATAGTCTCCGCAGGGACACCAGCCATCTGGTTTCTTTGGTACCAGGTGCAGAGCAGACGCCCAGTTGCTTTCCGATGGTCGTGCCGTGCCTGCTTGGATCATTGCGTCGAATTCTGCTTTTGCGATGCGCAGTTTGTTGGGGAGCCAGCCTTCTGGGCCGCGAGAAAACTGGAGGGCCGGGCGTGGTCCTGATGTGATGCAGTGTCGAGTGGCGGGGCGATGACGGCACTACGGCGGGTCGCGTGACTGTCGGGAACTCGTTTAGCAGTTGCGCTAACGGCGCTGGCGCCGCAAGGAAGTGTACCGGCGACGCTGTGCACTGCGTAGGCTGGCATGCCAACTTCAGCGACGTAACAAGGTCCAAAAGGGAAGCGTTCCAGAATGAGGTCGTAATAGGACACGAAATCCAACCCGATTATAGCGCGGGCCACGTCTGCGACTATAAACCGCCATTTGACTGACCTCCGTAACCCGATGTTCAGATTTAAAGTCACAAGTCCATATGTACAAATGAGCGAACCATTTGCAGCTGCTAAGTCGTAATTTGCGCACGGTCGCGGTTCCCACAGCAGGCGCTTAAGCCTTCGGCACACGGACCGTGCATCCGAACGTTGAGCGTGCCGAGTTTCTGACGTCATAGCGTGGAATAGCACGTTCAGGAGTCTTTCTGAACGTGCAGACCAATATCTGGCATGTCAGATATTCTGAGCGTGCGTCTGAGCGTTGACCAATGAGATGGGACAACGCCAACTACGTCACACGCGAACCGTCTCGCTTCAGTACAGAGTTGTGAGGCGCCATATTGGCATTCATTTCAAGCCTATATGTATATATGCCGTTCCTGAGCACCAGGAAATTGAGAATCACTGGAAAACCCGTTGTTAGTTGTATGATTCGTTCCAATAAAATAATGAGAAACATCGTATTCGTTGCAAAAGAATTATTGTGACTTGCGTATTATGAGAGTAGGCTATTTGAAGGCGGTTGCACACTGAAGATCCACTCAAAACGCATTGTTCTTGGTACAATTTGTTATAATTAAATTTCAATTAGTAAAATAATTATCTAAAATTAACGTTTTTAGCAAGGGGTAACACAATATGATTAAAGATAAGGAAGGTGTTGTTTGTTTAGCGTAATGAGTAGCGTCTCTGTCCTATAATGAATATTTGTTGGGGCAGCGGTTCGCGTCTCAATACTTCCAATTGTTTTTCCTAACATTCGCGTTTTTAGGGTTCAAAAAATGGTTCAAATGGCTCTGAGCACTATGGGACTTAACATCTGTGGTCATCAGTCCCCTAGAACTTAGAACTACTTAAACCTAACTAACCTAAGGACATCACACACATCCATGCCTGAGGCAGGATTCGAACCTGCGACCGTAGCAGTCCCGCGGTTCCGGACTGCAGCGCTAGAACCGCACGACCACCGCGATTAAGCAAGACTGACCTTAGGGTTTTACTAAAATGTGGGAATGATGAAATAATGTCTGTCTTATGTGGAGAAGTGTTCCAAATTTGTACCGCACTGTTTGTAATGAAGCTTTTATAAGTCTGTGTCATTGATTGGACATGGTACTTCCTTTTCGTGGACGATGGAGGAAATGTGCGTTTTAATAGAGCTAACGTGGGAATTTTACACGCGCCCGTTGAGTAAACAGTGTGATTTTCGAACTAGAAACCTCCCTCAACTGCCGCTAGAGTGCGTTGCGATCGCGTATACCACGTTGGGGCCCACATATGTACAAGTCGCATCGTTCCTGAGCGTTCAGCAGCACGTTGAACCCAGCACGCTCAACGTTAACGTTCGACAGCACGGTCCGTGTGCCGACGCCTTTAGGAAACACATATACGTTCGAGCCGGCGAAGTGGCCGGGCGGTTTTAGGCGCTACAGTCTGGAACCGCGCGACCGCTACGATCGCAGGTTCGAATCCTGCCTCGGGCATGGATGTGTGTGTTGTCCTTAGGTTCGTTAGGTTTAAGTGGTTCCAAGTTCTAGGGGACTGATGACCTCAGACGTTAAGTCCCATAGTGCTTAGAGCTATTTGAACCATTTGATCCATACGTCCAAGCCGGTATCCACTAAAAATTGCAACTTAGTTGTCCTGTCTGTTACCACTGAACGTCGCGATGGTTGCCCGGGCTGGTGCTGCTGGCTTCGTGTTCTGTCGCCGAAACGACGGTGGTAAAAGCACTCGTTCCGGTCCGGCGAGGGCGAGGAGCGCGCGCTGCGTCGTCCGCGTGGTGGCGTGCCGTCTCGCCGTTTGTCTATGCCGAGAGCTGCGACCTGCCGCGTGAACTCGTCGAGGCGCCAAGTGATGTCGTCCAGCCTGTCTTTGGTAGGTGTTGTAGTGAAAACTTGCAGAGCCGCGGCCTCGGTTACTGTGTCCGCGATCTCTGCCAGCCTCCTCAAGTTCTCCTCTTGCGTCACTGTGAGCAGGGTGCGATGCATTTTCGGCAAGCGCGATATCCATATGGATCGTAGCAGAGGGTCCGCGACGTCCGGTACAGGCAAGGTGCGGAGATGTCGCAGAAACTGTGACGGCTTCCTATCGCCGATTTCCTCCCTATGCAACAACTATCTTAAGCGCTGCGTGTTAGAGAGGGAGAGACGCCGTATGAGCTCGCTTTTCAGAATTTCGTACTTCCTAGAAACCGGCGGGTTGGTGATAACATCGCTGACCTCGCTGGCGGAGCGGCTGTCCAGTAGTGCCACCACATGTGTATAGTTTGTGGAGTCTTGCGTTATCCCGGCAGTGACGATATGGCTTTCGATGTGTGTGAACCAAAATGACGGACACTCCGTCCAGAGGGCTGGTGCTATGAAAACCACGCGGTTCACTTGAGCAGCTGGGGCTGTCCCGGGGGTTAGCGACGGGTTGAAGGAGTCGGCGACCTTGGGGCTGCAGACAGGTAACGGGACGGTCCCGCCCGAGGTGCAGACAGAACTGTCGTTAACCACTGTCAAGGGGGGGGGGGGGGCTGCCAGGGAGGCCGGACGAATCTATGAAAATCGCACCCAGTGAGATTCGCGCCCAACCAGAAATGTATGAGATTCGCGCCCAAACCTGCTCCCTTTGTGTCGTGCTTACCCGCGCCCGGGCCGTCCTAATCACCCTAAACTACCTGCTCCTCGGACACAGAGACCTGCCCCTCCCCCCCCTCACCGGTACTAGGCACAGCCGCCGACTGTCTGATACACAAACACAGCCTTAGTGTCGCTCTGGCTGTCGAGGAGTTCACATCGCGCGATTCGTGTATTTTTCACACAGTAGTTCAGATATGGAATTTTCAACCACTAATCACGGTAAGCGATGTTGCCACTACGAAGCTTATTCTTACATAGTGAAGAGAACTAAAGAAGATGGAACAGTAACATGGCGCTGTTCAAGACAGAGAGCAAACCACTGCCGAGGAATGCTGAAAACGAAGGAGTCGACAGTGCTATTTTCATTCGAGCATCAATGTGGACCTCCGGATGTCGCTCGGTTGGAAGTAGGGAAGATTTTGAACCACGCAAAGAAGAGGGCAAGAGATGTCTGTTTCAAACATATATTCAGACGAGCTGGGTTGCCTGCATAATCGAGGCTATGATTTTATCACAGAAATGCCAGACCAGCAAACAACGAAGAGAGCTTTGTACTATCAGCGGGAAAACCACAGGGAAATGAGAGATATCCACAGACAAGAGAAGAAATTGACCGAAAGGCAGATTTACTACTCCAAAGGTTGATAGGGGTTACTTTATTTTCCAACCATCTATCTACTAAGTAGTCAAAAAATTCAGATAGTTTGGGGATATCCGGTGCATGTGAATGTATCTCCAGCCAGCCATCACATACATCTTCAGGCCGTAGAAACGCCAGCGCAGCACACATGCGAACATGTCTCACTTCTTCGTTTTCTTTGTATTCACGAGTAAGTCCTAGCTCTTGAACTTTTCTCCAGAGACACTTTTTCGTATGGAAATAACATCCATTCACTTCAGCTGTCGGAAATACAACTTTAATTGCTGAAATCGCAGCTGATTCGAAGTCTACAGTCACGTTTGCAGGTTTCCATTCTGGAATTTTTTCCATCAAATTTCGGAAAAGACGGACGTACGTCTCTTTTCTTTTGTTTGGCAGTACTCAAAAATGGTTCAAATGGCTCTGAGCACTATGGGACTTAACATCTATGGTCATCAGTCCCCTAGAACTTAGAACTACTTAAACCTAACTAACCTAAGGACATCACGCAACACCCAGCCATCACGAGGCAGAGAAAATCCCTGACCCCGCCGGGAATCGAACCCGGGAACCCGGGCGTGGGAAGCGAGAACGCTACCGCACGACCACGAGATGCGGGCTTTGGCAGTACTGCAAAGGCAACTGGATAGATGTTTGTCTCAATATTTGTACTGCCGAAGTCGGCGTGAATGGTGTATATTTGCGAAAATTGTTTGCTGCAGCACTTCAACGTACCATCCATAAAAAAGTCTTGTTTACTCCTTAGAGCCTCTCTTCCTGCCCTTCCGCTAAAAACTATTATCCTCTCTCCTAGTTTGTCGTCGCTTACAAACGGTGCCACCGAACAACCAACGCTGTAGAAGGTTGGCACCACAAAATTAATAACATGATTGCTAAACCAAATCCGAAAATTAATGACGTTATTAGGGGTTTGAAAAAAGAAGTAGAAAATTCAGCGTGCGCCGTAATGTGGGCAGAACTGAGTATGGAAGGTAAACGGAAAAAACAGTCTACATGAAACGTGATGAAAGGTTGGGAAAAATAGTAAAAAAATACGATGGTGAGATCAAGGATTGCTTGAAAGCCATATCCTACCTACAGAAACTTGACTGAATTTATCGGAAGATGTATATAGATACAATAGTGTTAAGTAGCAACTTATATAAAAAATAATAAAAATTTAAAAAAATATTGACGACGCTTATAAGCTGATTTTAAACACGCGTAAATGACTTTTGCTCTTTAGCCAGTCCAAAGCCTGGATAAAATGTGAAGGAAATGAGATTATTTTTAAAATGCAGTATATGTGTTTTACAATACACCAAAACAAAAGCGAACCCTTTTCAGAGTCAACCCTTTACAATTATACTTCTCATTCAAGAGTCACCACCCCAATTCCTCGCTAGTTTTTATAAATTAAAAGTTAACATTGACATTACTAATCGCCAAGTATAGAGTCACTTGATATTTCTGAGAATTCAAGAAGTGTAGTTGTTATAATGAAAATGATATTGATAATGACTGCTGAATGGTACTGCAAGTGAAGCAAAAGAATGTAATCTCTTGTATTTACTGCAGTTTGAAGTGGTGTGTGGTAGAAATTTAATTCTCTCTCTCTCTCTCTCTCTCTCTGACGGCTGAAAACTCCAGCTCGGAAACCTCCAGGTAGCGTCCCTCAACTCTTTTGTCTGCAGGGCAAGGGGATTAGCGGACCCGTCCTCGACCCTTTCTGGGCGCGAATCCAGCGCGCCTGGCCCGCTCTTGTTGTTCCGCGGTAGGCGGTCACCTTTCATCCAGCTGCGTTCGAAGCTGCTCCTCGTGTCGCTGTTGTAGGGCGGCCATCTCTTCCACGTGTTTGCGCTGCTGATCGCACAGTAGCTGCTGCTGTTGTTGTATAAGTTGTTCCTGGCGGCATAATTGTTGCTATAAGTGCTTCATCTCTTCTTGTCTCTGTTCTTCAACTGCTCCATGATACTATCGTCGGGGTCACCACTTTGCAGGCATTTATTAACTGCACACTTCACTCTACAGCACTGATACTTTATTTCCTCGATAGTCTACAATACAAACTGATCTACAACGTTATTAGCACTGTTACTACATGTAGTACGCTTCCGACAACCGCAGACACTCCGATGCTCGCGCCACGGTAGGTGGCCACTGGAGAGCGCAGTTTTCTGACGTTGGTCGTTCGCGACGTTTGGTTGGTGTGGAGCGATCAGCGAGCTGGGGTCACTACACATATATAACGACCAAATATGTAGAGGTTACGTTGGCAGCATCTTCATCTACATCCGTACTCTGCAAACGAACGTGAAGTGCATAGCCGCGGGTACTTTCCATTGTACCAGTTATCAGGGTTTCTGTCAGTTCCGTTCACGTATGGAGCGCGGAAAGAGTGAGTGGCTGAATGGCCGTGTGCTTGAAGTAATTATTCTGATCTAATCCTCACGATCCCTATGTGAGCTATACATAGGGGATTGTGCTATATTCCGAGAGTCATCATTTAAAGCGGGTTCTTGCAGCTTTGTTAGTAGACTTTCTCGGGATAGTTTATGTCTATCTTCAAGAGTCTGCCAGTTCAGTTTCTTCATTATCTTTGTAACAATCTCTCATGTATCAAACAAACATCTGACAATTCGTATTGCCCTTCTCTGAATACGTCCTATATCCTCTGTTTGTCCTATTTGATATGCGACCCACACACTTCAGCAATATTCTAGAACCGGTCGCACGGGTGATTTATAAGCAATCTCCTTTGTAGACAGACTGCACTTCCTCAGTGTTATACCAACAAACCAAAGTCTAATTGGCTCAAATGGCTCTGAGCACTATGGGACTTGACTTCTGAGGTCATCAGTCCCCTAGAACTTAGAACTACTTAAACCTAACTAACCTAAGGACATCACACACATCCATGCCCGAGGCAGGATTCGAACCTGCGACCGTAGCGGTCGCACGGTTCCAGACTGTAGCGCCTAGAACCGCTCGGCCACTCTGGCTGGCAAACCAAAGTCTATACGCTTTACCTACGTGATCATTTCATTTCATATCCCTACAAACCTTCCCCCATGAACCATGGACCTTTCCGTTGGTGGGGAGGCTTGCGTGCCTCAACTATACAGATAGCCGTACCGTAGGTGCAACTACAACGGAGGGGTATCTATCTGTTGAGAGGCCAGACAAACGTGTGGTTCCTGAAGAGGGGCAACAGCCTTTTCAGTAGTTGCAGGGGACAGGGTGGATGATTGACTGATCTGGCCTTGTAACACTAACAAAAATGGTCTTGCTGTTCTGGCACTGCGAACGGCTGAAAGCAAGGGGAAACTACAGCCGTAATTTTTCCCGAGGACATGCAGCTTTACTGTATGATTAAATGATGATGGCGTCCTCTTGGGTAAAATATTCCGGAGGTAAAATAGTCCCCCATTCGGATCTCCGGGCGGGGACTACTCAAGAGGACGTCGTTATCAGGAGAAAGAAAACTGGCGTTCTACGCATCGGAGCGTGGAATGTCAGATCCCTTAATCGGGCAGGTAGGTTAGAAAATTTAAAAAGGGAAATGGATAGGTTAAAATTAGATATGGTGGGAATTAGTGAAGTTCGGTGGCAAGAGGAACAAGACTTTTGGTCCGGTGAATACACGGTTATAAGTACAAAATCAAATAGGGGTAATGCAGGAGTAGGTTTAATAATGAATAAAAAAATAGGAGTACGGGTAAGCTACCATAAGCAGCATAGTGAACGCACTATTGTAGCCAAGATAGACACGAAGCCCTCGCCTACTACAGTAGTACAAATTTATATGCCAACTACCTCTGCAGATGACGAAGAAATTGATGAAATGTATGATGAGCTAAAAGAAATTATTCAGGTAGTGAAGGGACACGAAAATTTAGTAGTCATGAGTGACTGGAATTCGAGAGTAGGAAAAGGAAGAGAAGGAAACGTAGTAGGTGAATATGGATTGGGGCTAAGAAATGAAAGAGGAGGCCGCCTGGTAGAACTGATGCGCAGAGAATAACATAATCATAGCTAACACTTGGTTCAAGAATCATGAAAGAAGGTTGTATACATGGAAGAACCCTGGAGATACTAAAAGGTATCAGATAGATTATATAATGGTAAGACAGAGATTTAGGAACCAGGTTTTAGGTTGTAAACATTTCCAGGGGCAGATGTGGACTCTGACCACAATCTATTGGTTATGAACTGTAGTTGAAACTGAAGAAACTGCAAAAAGGTGGGAATTTTAGGAGATGGGACCTGGATAAACTAAAAGAACCAGAGGTTGTACAGGGTTTCAGGGTGAGCATAATGGAACAATTGACAGGAATGGGGGAAAGAAATACAGTAGAAGAAGAATGGGTAGCTTTGAGGGATGAAGTAGTGAAGGCAGCAGAGTATCAAGTCGGTAAAAAGAAGAGGGCTAGTAGAAACCCTTGGGTAACAGAAAAAACATTGAATTTAATTGATGAAAGAAGGAAATATAAAAATGCAGTAAATGAAGCAGGCATGAAGGAATACAAATGTCTCAAAAATGAGATCGACAGGAAGTGCAAAATGGCAAAGCAGGGATGGCTATAGGACAAATGTAAGGATGTAGAGGATTATCTCACTAGAGGGAAGATAGATACTGCCTACAGGAAAATTACAGAGACCTTTGGAGAAAAGAGAACCACTTGTATGAATATCAAGAGCTCAGATGGAAACCCAGTTCTAAGCAAAGAAGGGAAAGCAGAAAGGTGGAAGGAGTATATAGAGGGTCTATACAAGGGCGATGTATTTGAGGACAATATTATGGAAATGGAAGAAGATGTAGATGAAGAGGAAATGGGAGATACGATACTGCGTGAAGAGTTTGACAGAGCACTGAAAGACCTGAGTCGAAACAAGGCCCCGGGAGTAGATTACATTCCATTAGAACTACTGATGGCCTTGGGAGAGCCAGTCCTGACAAAACTCTACCATCTGGTGAGCAAGATGTACGAGACAGGCGAAATACCCTCAGACTTCAAGAAGAATATAATAATTCCAATCCCAAAGAAAGCAGGTGTTGACAGATGTGAAAATTATCGAACTATCAGGTTAATAAGTCACGGCTGCAAAATACTAACGCGAATTCTTTACAGACGAATGGAAAGACTAGTAGAAGCCGACCTCGGGGAAGATCAGTTTGGATTCCGTAGAAATGTCGGAACACGTTAGGCAATACTGACCCTATGACTTATCTTAGAAGAAAGATTAAGGAAAGGCAAACCTACGTTTCTAGCATTTGTAGACTTAGAGAAAGCTTTTGACAATGTTGATTGGAATACTCTCTTTCAAATTCTGAAGGTGGCAGGGGTAAAATACAGGGAGCGAAAGGCTATTTACAATTTGTACAGAAATCAGATGGCAGTTATAAGAGTCGAGGGGTATGAAAGGGAAGCAGTGGTTAGGAAGGGAGTGAGACAGGGTTGTAGCCTATCCCCGATGTTATTCAATCTGTATATTGAGCAAGCAGTAAAGGAAACAAAAGAAAAGTTCCGAGCAGGTATTAAAGTCCATGGAGAAGAAATAAAAACGTTGAGGTTCGCCGATGACATTGTAATTCTGTCAGAGACCGGAAAGGACTTGGAAGAGCAGTTGAACGAAATGGACAGTGTCTTGAAGGGAGGGTTAAGACGAACTTCAACAAAAGCAAAACGAGGATAGTGGAATGTAGTCGAATTAAGTCGGGTGATACTGAGAGAATTAGATTAGGAAATGAGACACTTAAAGTAGTAAAGGAGTTTTGCTATTCGGGGAGCAAAATAACTGATGATGGTCGAAGTAGAGAGGATAAAATATGTAGACTGTCAATGGCAAGGAAAGCATTTCTGAAGAAGAAAAATTTGTTAACATCGAGTATAGATTTAAATGTCAGGAAGTCGTTTCTGCAAGTATTTGTATGGAGTGTAGCTATGTATGGAAGTGAAACATGGACGATAAATAGTTTAGTCAAGAAGAGAATAGAGGCTTTCGAAATGTGGTGCTACAGAAGAATGCTGAAGATTAGATGGGTAGATCGCATAACTAATGAGGAGGTATTGAATAGAATTGGGGAGAAGAGGAGCTTGTGGCACAACTTGACTAGAAGAAGGGATCGGTTGGTAGGACATGTTCTGAGACATCGAGGGATCACCAATTTAGTATTGGAGGGCAGCGTGGAAGGTAAAAATCGAAGAGGGAGACCAAGAGATGAATACACTAAGCAGATTCAGAAAGATGTAGGCTGTAGTAGGTACTGGGAGATGAAGAAGCTTGCACAGGATAGAGTAGCATGGAGAGCTGCATCAAACCAGTCTCAAGACTGAAGACAACAACAACAACAACATCCCTACAAAACTCAGGTATTTTTATGAATTGGACGATTCCAGCACTGACTCGTTCATATTATAGTCATAGGTTCCTGCGTTTTTTCGTTTTGTGAAGTGCACATTTTTACATTTCTGAATACTTAAAGCAAGTTGCCAATCTTTGCACAATTTTGAAATTTTGTCAAGATCTGAATGAATATTTATGCAACTTCTTTCACACAGCGCTTCTTTATGGATTAGTGCACCATTTGTAAAATGTCTGAGGTTACTATTAATATCGTCTGGAAGGTCATTAACAAACAACATGAAGAGCAAGGGTTCCAACAAGCTTCCCTGAGGTGCACTGAAGTTACTTCTACATCTGACAATGACTCTCCATCCAAGATAACATGCTGCATCCTCCTTACGAAAAAGTCCTCAATCTAGTCACAAATTTCACTTGATACCCCATATGATATTACGTTTGACAATAGGTGTACGTGTGGTACTGAGTCAGATTCTTTTCGGAAATCAAGAAACACTACATCTTCCTAGTTGCCTTGAACCAAAGCTTCCAGTATATCGTGAGAAACGTGCGAATTGGGTTTCAAATGATCAGTGTCTTCGGAATCCATGCTGGTTGGCACTGAGTAGGTCATTCTGTTCAAGACACCTCATTATGTTCGAGCTCAGAATATATTCCACGATTCTGTAACAAATCGGTGTCAACAATATTGGACGATAGTTTTGTGGATAACTTCTTTTACCCTTCTTGCTAGGCGAGTGTGACTTCACTTTTTTCCAAGTACTGGGCATGTTTTTTTGTTCGAGGGATCTGCGATAGACAATAGACAGAAGACGGGCTAACTCAGCCGCAAGTTCGGTATGGAATCTGACTGCGATTCCATCGGGGCCTGGAGCTTTGTTCAGTTTTAACAACTTCAGCTGTTGCTCAACACCACTGACACAAAACTTATTTCATTCATCTTTTCAGCGGTACGAGGGTTAAATTGGGGCAATTTTCCTGGGTTTTCCTTTGTACCTTTGTAAAGGAACACTGAAAAACATAGTTAGGCATTTCAGCTTTTGCTTTGATACACTCAATTTCAGTTCTTGTCTTACTGTCTCATTCGCTAGGGACTGGACACTAACTTTGGTGCCACTAACAGCCTTTACATACGATCAGAATTTCTTTGGGTTTTGTGAAATATCATTTGATAATGTTTTACTACGGTAGTCATTGAAGCCAACATGCATTGCTCTCCTGGTAGTAAACGCGTTTTATTCAATGTTTATTTATCTATAGCCGTACGCTATGTTTTACACCTATTACGCGCTGATATACACGATGTGATCAAAAGTATCCGGACACACGACTGAAAGTGACTTAAAAGTTCGTGGCGCCCTCCATCGGTATTGCTGGAATTCAGTATGGTGTTGGCCCAACCTTAGCCTTGATGAAAGCTTCCACTCTCGCACGCATGCATTCAATCAGGTGCCGGAAGGTTTTTTGGGGAATGGCAGCCCATTCTTCATGGAGTGCTGAACTGAGGAGAGGTATCGATGTCGGTCGGTGAGACCTGGGACGAAGTCGGCGTTCCAAAACATCCCAAAGGTGTTCTATAGGATTCAGGTCAGGACTCTGTGCATTCCAGTCCATTACAGGGGTGTTATTGTCGTGCAACCACTCCGCCACAGGCCGTGCATTATGAACAGTTGCTCGATCGTGTTGAAAGATGCAGTCGCCATCCCCGAATTGCTCTTCATCAGTGGTAAGCAAGAAGGTGCTTAAAACATCACTGTAGGCCTATGCTGTGATAGTGCCACGCGAAACAAGGGGTGTAGGCCCCCTCCATGAAAAACATGACCACGCCATAACACCACCGCCTCCGAATTTTACTGTTGGCACTACACACTGGGCAACCATTATAGCGAAGGTATGAGCCGCAAATGCGGAAATCCATTGATGTAATCGGTTTTGACACGGGACACATTGTTGTGGCGCTGCGGCTGGAAAAGAGAACCTTTGAAACGGCGAAGCTGGTCGCCTGTTGCCGTACTATTGTTGTGAGCACCTATGGAAAGTGATGGAAGGATTGTAAAATAATGAGTAGATTGTATGTTATTTTGAACGACCACGTGTCATCACAAAGCATATAGGTCGGAGGATCCACCACTGTGTAACCCGGATAGGCAGCGATCTGTGGCAGATCTGACGACAGAATACAATGCTGGTGTAGGCACAAGTGTTTCAGAGCAGACCGTTCAAAGGCCACTGCTGAATATGGAGCTCAACATCACACGACCCCTACGTGTTCCTGTGTTGAACCAACTGCATCGTCAATGATGACTGCAGTGAATACAGTATCAGTGAATTTGAGAGATTGCAGGGCACTCTGATTTGGTGTTATGCGGCTTCATGTTCTTAGGGAATATGATCTTTATTGCAATTTGACTTTATACATCATGATGAAGTGGTGGGCAGTAGTTAATGCTCTTGCTTGCGTGCTATAGGAAAGGAGTAACGGTAAGCTTTACCTGCTTTCAAAGGAATAGGGCGCCGATTTAAAACGACGGCAGTAAAAGCACGGCGACCGTGGGCCGAAGGTAGCGCGTTTTTTCTGCGGAACCTGGGTGGAGACATTTCCAGACGGCCGAGTTCTGTGGTCTCGTTGTGCAGACACGTTGGTTGGCGCCAGTTGGCCGGCCTCTACGTCCAGGTAGAATGACTAGCACTGACAAGTCGCCGCTGTAGTGGCCAGAGCATTGTAGACCGGCAATGAAGCAGAGGATGGGGCGTTGTTAGGCAGGAAGCCGACGGGGCATCTGTGTGCGTTCTGCGAATTTCTGTGGGACAGGTCACTGGCGCCCAAACGGCCAGACTCTGTTACAGAACATATTTTTGAAAGCACGAGGCTTTTAGCGAGTTTATGGCCGTTCTTTGGAAACTTCGAAATGGACGCAACAGGAGAGGTAACAAGCTTTTTATAGAGGGCTGTGGTTCCATCCCGGTCATGTTGTTAGCAAATGTCATGGTGTAAACATGTGGGAAAGAGGCTGCAAAGCTGAATCTTTTTTCCTTTTCTCCCAATTAACTTTAAAGTCTCTGATGGTCAAATCGGTGTATGCAGAGCAAAGGGCGCTCTCCGAGCTTCGAATGCCATGCTCCAGCTCGTGATTGGCTTGTGCTAAAGTGGGGGAAGTCTAAGATGGAAATGGGTTTTTGCTACCGAGCTGAGGAGGAAAGCGGACAGAAAGAGAAGATCACTCTTGTATTGGTGTTTCGCTAGTAAAGAACTACAGGTCTCTACCCTACCTAAACGGTGAGACTTGTGTCCTTTGCTAGCTTGCCACTTAGAGCCTGTGGCAGTCACCTTCTGAACCGTCAGGGGTACTGCTTCTAGCATCACGCACACAACGAGTGATGCGTGGATGTACTTATTTATCTTGAGTCGGCCGTCTAAACATTTTGACATATTCCGGCACGGAGTCAAATTGGTTTGGAAGACCAGCTAACGGGTCCACCTGCACACTGAAATCCACCGGTGTTTCAGAGGCTCATAGGAAAGTACCTGCGTTCCGAATTAACCGAACGCGAGACCGCATACTTGCATTTTTCGGGCGCGTGCGATTAATAACAGATTGCAGCCGTCCATGACTTCAGTCGCCGAACGCATCGTGGTGTGCCGCCCTGACCAGCAGGAGGGTAAGGTATTCGCTGCTACGGCGTAGGGCTCCAATATATGTTTCTCAGCACCCTGTTCTTTCGAACCATATTTTTCCTTTTGGAATAGTAGAATACAGATGCTTGATGGTGGCACAGTTTTTGTGCCATAACCCAGATTCACGTATATGAAGTCAGATGAAGCGATTAGTGTTCCGGTTAGTGTCGTGTGTCGATCCCCAGCTGATCACTTTGTCCACCATGAACCCCATGTTAGTGAAATCGTTTGTCACATAAAAATGTTTGTGATGTTCAGGATGTCATTTAGATCACAACGTCTCCCTGAGTTATGATTAACAGTACCTTCCCATTTTATTATTAATGTCTTAGATTTGAACCGTAAGTAGAAGGCTTTCAGATTTCCACCGTGGTTCAACAGAAACGTGTTGCCTGTCGAATGAATCGCATTTCTTGTTAAACCAGGTCGATGGTTGGGTCATTCATCCAGGCGAGTGGCTGGGCGAAACATGCACTGGGCCCCAAATGGAAGCCGGTGAGAGCACAATTATGCTGTGCGGTAATTGACTTGAGCGTCCATGTCTCCCCCTACCACGATTACATCTTCCAACAGGATAACTGTTCATGTTGCAAGTTCAGAATCGTGCTGCAGTGGTTTTAGGAGCGTTATAGTGAATTCATATTGATATCTTGGCCAGTAAACTTGCTTGATCTCTAGCCATTGGAACACATATCGGGCGCCAGTTGCGTTCACGTAAATCACAATCCCGTAGTTTGCGGGAATTACTTGACCTGCGCGCAGATATCTGGTGTCGCATACTTCTGGAATATTGTCAAGGAATTGTAGAATCCATACCGACCAGAATCGCTGCTGTATTGTGTTTGCATAGTGGTACAACACGCTATTAAACAAGTGGTCATAAAGTTTTGGCTCATCGGTGTATATTGCTGTATGCCTTTCTTTTCCTAAACCTATTTTTTTTCCTTCTTTCGAAAGTAAATTTAAGTATTTGTTCTGTGACTCAAGGTTTCCTCGCAGGTACATCTTGTAGCCTACCCATATTTGTCTGGCGAACTTCTTTTTTTCCCCTTTTTACAGATTTCCACTCCTCTTCAAATGAACTGCGCACTGTTTTGTACCTCAGTATTCACAGCCTCTGATAGTTTTGAACGCGCATCATTATTCGTCAATACTCAAATATCCCACTTCACGGTAGGTTGATTTTTTCCTGTTGATTCTTTTAAAGTCCAGTCCTCTTTTCATCATTACTAAATTGTTACCTGAGCCGATATATCTGCTAGTCGATGCGTGTTACAGTCCAATATAAGCAGTCCGACATTAATTAAAGTCGCTCATTACAGAGAAGGCAACTGGACCTGATGGGTACGTACAGCGTTCTACGTAGAAAATGAGAAAGAACTTACCCCTCTGTCGTAGGCCGCTGGAAGAACGTAAGTGTACCAAGTGATAGAAAAAATGTGCAGGTCACTCCCGTTTTCACGTGCAACTACAGAAGCACATCACTGTCAGTCTATTGTTAAATTTTGAAACACGCTTGAACCTCGCGGATGATGACTTTTTTGCAGGCCAGAAATCTCCTCTGTAGAAATGTTGGATTCGCAAATAACCATCGCTCTGTTTGTCCACGAGACACAGAAGCAGTAGATACATTTGCCCCCTTTGATGCCGCACTACTGACTAATCAACAAAATACGATCGAACGGAATATTAGGCCAGCATTGTGACTGAACTCTACAACTCACTAACACAAGCTGGCGTTACGGACGGGTAGAGGCTTTTCAGTAACGAAGAAATTAAAAGTTCCTGCAGGGCTCAACGTTTCAGCTAAAGTATTGTCAAGCTTGCGTGCTCACAACGGGAAAAATTAAAATACTTTGTGAAACAATGTCACAGGTTTTTCAGATAAGGTACTACAAATGAAATTCATAATGCGCAAGAAAATTAACCTCCGTCAAAGAGCGTGCAAGCAGAGCGCAACAAAAAAGTTGAAGTGGTAAATCGGAATGGCTGTAATACACAACAGCGTCACGAAGAATGAAAGTAGTGTAAAGACTGAAAGAGTTGTTGACGTAAGCGGCTGGAAATGAAGAGGTCTACACTTCGGATAGTAGATTTCTGTGTGAAATATTCCATAAATATACTAGCACTTAAATTTAAAATGTTTACCCCTGGTGGGACTCGAACCCACAATCCCCGGTTTAGGAGACCGATGCCTTATCCATTTTTTTTTTTTTTTTTTTTTTTTTTTTTTTTTTTTTTTATAAAACCTTTATTAAAAAAAAACAATGTTACACATTGCAAATACATACTAAGTTATACATACATGAAGTTATTTAAACAAAGCGGTTTGATCATTTCAATTGCGCTGACATTAAGGAAAGACAACAGAAGATTGTGTTACTGACTAAATCACCAGAAAGAATTAAATTAAACATAAATACTTGAGAATGGCGGAAAGGAGATATATAATAAAGTTGACTAGCCTTCCAACTACACTTTCTGGACATTAATTGAATCTAAGTATTTCAAGTGATCAGATCTATATAATCAGTCTTTCACTGCAAAAATGAACAGGGCAATGTGCCAGCCATTGAATATTACATTTATCGGATAGAATCTTATGGTTTTAACCAATCGATAAGGAAATTTCTATAAAAAACTGTCTGTTTCCAAATTTCTAGTATAAGCCAATAATGCACCTTTCATGTTTTGTGTTTGGCACTATTAGACACACAATCTCAATGTCACATAAGTTCTGTACATTAGCTTATAAATTTCAAAAAACTACTCTCTGAAGTAGAGAAAGCACACATAATAAATATACTGTAAAATCTTAAATAGTATCCTTAAGGTAACTATAATACATCACTGTCAACACAGTCTTCTTTTTTATATTAACCAATGCCCATTCTTTCAAATACAATTTTTAGCATATTACCGAACTTTTTCTTGTGATTCGAATAGCTTCTAATTTTGTGGAACTCACACAGCATGTGTACCTTGAACTCTATGATGCTATCGGATCCTAATTTGTTAAGGACGTAGTTAACAAAATTTCCCAGCAACCAGTACACAGCGTTATTTTTTGCTTCTGGGAAATAGCGTGCTTCAGGCCTGTTTATCAATGACAGCGATATATACTCAGGGGATGTTCTTGTAATCAGAGCTATTTGCTCCCGGATCCACTTCCAACTATTCATGTGACCATTGCAAGTATATCTATGAATTACTGTGTCAACTAGATGGCATTGTTGACATAAATTTGTTTCACAGAGTCCGATTGCGTGCAGTCTTTCATTGGTGCTAACTATGTTGTTAACTGTCTTGTACCATGACGTTTTTATGTTAGACGTGAGCACATTAGAACTAATGTTCTTCCAAATCTCAGTCCACTCAACCAGCGGGGATCTGTTGCTGGTGAACAATTCGCCGTCTCCATCAGAAACAGCTGGAAAGTCAACGGACTGTTAGAAGAGCACCAGGATGAACCACGTTGTATCCTGCTTGTTATCCATCTTCTGTTGCTGTAATTATTTGTTTTCGGCAAGAAGTTTCCGTCGGGAAATGATACTACAAAAATGATACGTGCTTCTTACATGATGTCTGGGAAACCATTACATAGCTTACCAAGAGTGCTGCTTAAGCAGTTACAGAATAATAGCTATTAAAACTTCGGTTGTACAGCTAAGAAAATGGAGAGCGGAAGGAAGCTCAGTGTTTAACATTCCATCATTAGTGATGGGGCATAGAATGGAATTGAGGATAGACGGGGAGAGAGAAGGTTCATGCCCTTTCCGGACACCATCCTTAGTGAAAACACGAAAAATGTAAACATGGATGACTGGACGAGGATCTGAATCTCAAGTGACACAATTCAAGCCCGGCTAGCCAAGTGCCGATCACTTTCATGAACGCTCGTGCAAGATCATATAACGTAGAAAGAGGTCGCAGTTAACTAAAATCAGTTTTATATTCCTATGGAGTATTAACCCCCTAAAACTAACATTTTGGTGCGTTTTATTCCGATGACTGCCAGTATATGCAGATTCCTCCTTCAAAGAAAATTCAGAGTGTAAAGACGCACTCATAACCAGATTCCTTAGATACTGCAGAATAGTATACCGGAATCAGATCTACACTACTGGCCATTAAAATTGCTACACCACGAAGAACACGTGCTACAGACGCGAAATTTAACCGACAGGAAGAAGATGCTGTGATATACAAATGATAAGCTTTTCAGAGCACTCACATAAGGTTGGCGCCGGTGGCGACACCTACAACGTGCTGACATGAGGAAAGTTTCCAACCGATTTCTCATACACAAACAGCAGTTGACCGGCGTTGCCTGGTGAAACGTTGTTGTGATGCCTCGTGTAATGCGTACCATCACGTTCCCGTCTTTGATGAAGGTCGGATTGTAGCCTATCGCGATTGCGGTTTATCGTGTCGTGACATTGCTGATCGCGTTGGTCGAGATCCAATGACTGTTAGCAGAATATGGAAGCGGTGGGTTCAGGAGGGTAATACGGAACGCCGTGCTGGATCCCAACGGCCTCGTATCACTAGCAGTCGAGATGACAGGCATCTTATCCGCATGACTGTAACGGATCGTGCAGCCACGTGTCGATCCCTGAGTCAACAGATGGGGACGTTTCCAAGACAACAACCATCTGCACGAACAGTTCGACAACGTTTGCAGCAGCATGGACTATCTGCTCGGAGACCATGGCTGCGGTTACCCTTGACGCTACATCACAGACAGGAGCGCCTGCGATGGTGTACTCAACGACGAACCTGAGTGCACGAATGGCAAAACCTCATTTTTTCGGATGAATCCAGGTTCTGTTTACAGCATCATGATGGTCGCATCCGTGTTTGGCGACATCGCGGTGAACGCACACTGGAAGCGTGTATTCGTCATCGCCATCCTGGCGTATCACCCGGCGTGATGGTATGGGCTGCCATTGGTTATACGTCTCGGTCACCTCTTGTTCGCATTGACGGCACTTTGAACAGTGGACGTTACATTTCAGATGTGTTACGACCCGTGGCTCTACCCTTCATTCGATCTATTCGAAACCCTACATTTCAGCAGGATAATGCACGACCGCGTGTTGCAGGTCATGCACGGGCCTTTCTGGATACAGAAAATGCTCGACTGCTGCTCTGGCCAGCACATTCTGCAGATCTCTCACCAACTGAAAACGTCTGGTCAATGGTGGCCGAGCAACTGGCTCGTCACCATAAGCCAATCACTACTCTTGATGAACTGTGCTATCGTGTTGAAGCTGCATGGGCAGCTGCACCTGTACACGCCATCCAAGCTCTGTTTGACTCAATGCCCAGGCGTATCAAGGCCGTTATTACGGCCAGAGGTGGTTGTTCTGGGTACTGGTTTCTCAGGATCTATGCACACAAATGGCGTGAAAATGTAATCACATGTCAGTTCTAGTATAATATATTTGTCCAATGAATACCCGTTTATTATCTGCATTCCTTCTTGGTGTAGCAATTTTGATGGCCAGTAGTGTATGAGTGTTCTATGGTATAATCACCACGAGAGAACTTATGAGTTTCTCCAAAACTAAAGAGAGTCTGTTGAAAATTTGAACGCTGCTTGATACAGAAAAATTCTCCTTTGCGTCAGTTGGCGACTAGGCAGGATTAGAAACCACTGAGGAACTTAGGTATTATCTTTTTCTATGTCCATCAAGGTAGAACATAGCCGCCGCCCTTGCCCAGTGAAATTTGCACTGTGAATTTTCTCTCAGTGTTCTTGGGAACTACCTGCTCATTAAGGCACAGCCTATCTGCACCCTGATAGTGCTCTTCGACTGGAAACCCCCCGTGTGTGTCCACAATGAGGAACTTTGTCACCCTGTCCGAGCCATCATGTTTAGCAGTCACATAGAGAGGAGCGCGCATGTAGCGTATGGAGTAGAAGAAGAAGGAGAAGAAGAAGAAGCTAATGTACAGTTTATGTCACCTGTGTTCCTGCATAAGCCTGACCTTCTAGCTCGTATGACAACACATCTTATGTACATTACATGTATCCTACGCTGATCCACGGGCATAGACTTTGTTTTATTTTATATTCATTTTAGAGCATGCTTTACCAAGTAGAAGAGAAATAATTTTTAAATTCCGTATTTGTGATTTGGTTTTTACGTTTTCCATTATAGTTACTCAAGATCGGATCGTAAGAAAAAATTTCTACGATTGCATCCGATAGAAAATTAAAGAAATTGTAATCACCTTCTGACGACGGCCTTGCCGCAGTGAGAACATCGGTTTCTGTCAGATCACCGAAGAAGCACTGTAGGGCTGGGCTAGCAATTGGATGGGTGACCATCTGGTCTTCCGAGCGCTGTTGGCTAGCGGGGTGCACTCAGCCCTTGTGAGACAACCTGAGGAGCTATTTGATTGAGAAGTAACGGCTCCGGTCTCGGAAACTGACATAGGGCCGGGAGAGCGGTGTGCTGACCACATGCCCCTCCATATCCGCATCCAGTGACGCCTTTGCCCTGAGGATGACACGGCGGCTGGTCGGTACCGTTGGGCCTTCCTGGCCTGTTCGGGAGGAGTTTAGTTTGTAATCACTTATGCAAAAACAGACATAATGTCTTATGGGATAACAGCAATCAGTGATTTTATAATGTTACTTAAAATCCGTCTTGATTGCAAATTTTTTTTATTATTCATATGACCGGTTTCGGTTCATTCAGAACCATCTTCAGATCTGATATTTCAGTTACAGGAGTAACCCGTCCAAATCCAGCAACTTTCACATGCTACTCCTCCCGAACAGGCCAGGAAGGCCCAACGGTACCGACCAGCCACCGTGTCATCCTCAGGGCAAAGTCGTCACTGGATGCGGATATGGAGGGGCATGTGGTCAGCACACCGCTCTCCCGGCCCTATGTCACATGTGACGTAGCATGTGAAAGTTGCTGGATTTGGACGGGTTACTCCTGTAACTGAAATATCAGATCTGAAGATGGTTCTGAATGAACCGAAACCGGTCATATGAATAATAAAAAAATTTGCAATCAAGACGGATTTTAAGTAGCGTTATGTAATCACTTATATTGCAAAAATATTGTCATTACATTTCTTGTTCGAATATCTCCAGTCCCAGTCAACTCTCGATTCTTCTATCTGCCGAGCAAGTTTAGGAGTTCAGACAGCAGGATTAGTGCAGCTTTTCTCGATATTTTCAGGGCGCAAGTTTCACCTCAGTTTGCAGGACACCGAGGACTCCAGGACGCGGTCATATAGCCCCACTCTCCTTGTTCGGACATTAGCTATTGCATTTAAATGGCACGCTCAGAAGACGCCAGTGGTCATTGCATTTGGCTCCAAGCATTTTTCGCCTAGAGTCTCGTTACATTTTTCCTGTTCATTCCCTTGAACGGAGATGAGCAACGACAGCCGCAATAAAGTGGCACTATTTTAACCCAGCCCGGCCCGAGCAACTGTTTCGGGCAGGACTGTTGGATGAAGCAGCTTGCTCGATGCTCTAAGCCACCTTCGACATCACCATGTGGTAAGAAGACATAGGTGACATCCCCCTGCGTCACCTCTAGTGAAGGCGCCTTGTCACGGTTCGCGCAGCTCCACCGTCGGAGGTTCGAGTCCTCCCTCGGGAATTGTTGTGTGTGTTGTCCTTAGCGTAAGTTAGTTTAAATTAGATTAAGTAGTGTGTAAGCCTAGGGACCGATGATCTCAGCAGTTTGGTCCCATAGGAACTTGCCGCCGCCGCCGCCGCCGCCGCCGCCGCCGCCGTCGCCACCTCGACTGAACTCTTGTGGTACAATGACATCTCCGGTGTTCATGATTTATCTCTAAAGCTTTTCTCTCACTGGATCTCCAGTGTAGAGTTCTAGAGTATCAGCATTTTGTCCGCCGCCCTGTAAACACTACTTGTTTAGTAATTTACTAACAGTGCCAGTTTCCCTATAAGAGTTAGCTGCTGTATTTTTGTAAAGGCTATCCTGGGCGTTATGAAAGTTCCTGTTTCTAATATATGAATTTTTGATGATAACCTTCTGTTTGATTGGTATAGCCAATTCTTAATTAATCAATTTAGAATACCACTGAAAGTAGTGACGAACTTGATAGCCTTGTGCGATCAAGATGGAAATCATTGTTTTCTTCGAACTGGACACAAAGTAGCAGCTGTCTCCACCAAGCAAGAAGCTGTCAAACTTTTACACGCTGTCGTCCGAAATACTAGTCCAGTTTGAGATTTTCACTCTGCAGCGGAGTCCGTGCTAATATGAAACTTCCTGGCAGATTAAAACTGTGTGCCGGATCGAGACTCGAACTCGGGACCTTTGCCTTTCGCGGGCAAGTGCTCTGCCAACTGAGCTACCCAAGCACGACTCACGCCCCGTCCTCACAGCTTTACTTCCGCCAGTATATCGTCTCCTACCTTCCAAACTTTACAGAGCTCTCATGGCAGGAAGTTTCATATCAGCGCACACTCCGCTGCAGAGTGAAAGTCTCATTCTGGGAACATCCCCCAGGCTGTGGCTAAGCCATGTCTCCGCAATATCCTTTCTTTCAGGAGTGCCACTTCTGCAAGGTTCGCAGGAGAGCTCTGTAAAGTTTAGAAGGTAGGAGATGAGGTACTGGCAGAACTAAAGCTGTGAGGTGGGGGCGTGAGTCGTGCTTGGGTAGCTCATGGGCGGACGTCACAAGGCATCCGTTCAGGTTGATCGTTGATTCCTTTACGCAGTTTTTTATTACAGAGGGCGAGCAGCACTCTGTCCGAACACGCTGAGCTACCGGCCCGCACCACCTGAGCTACCCAAGTACGACTCACGCCCCGTCCTCACAGCTTTAAATCCGCCCGTACCTCGTCTCCTACTTTCCAAACCTCACAGAAGCTCTACTGCGAACCACGCAGAACTAACACTCCTGGAAGAAAGGATATTGTGGAGACATGCCTTGTCCACAGACTGGGGCATGTTTCCAGAATGAGATTTTCATTCTACAGTGGAGTGCGCGCTGATATGAAACTTCCTGGCATATTAAAACAGTGTGCCGGACCGAGGCTCGAACTCGGAACCTTTGCCTTTCGCGGGCAAGTGCTCTACCATCTGAGCTACCCAAGCAAGACTCACGCCCCGTCCTCACAGCTTTACTTGCGCCAGTACCTCGTCTCCTACTTTCCAAACGTTTCGCAGGAGAACTTCTGTGAGGTTTGGATAGTAGGAGACGAGGTACTGGCGCAAGTAAAGCTGTGAGGACGGGGCGTGAGTCGTGCTTGGGTAGCTCAGTTGGTAGAGCACTTGCCCGCGAAAGGCAAAGGTTCCGAGTTCGAGTCTGGGTCCGTCACACAGTTTTAATCTGCCAGGAGGTTTCGAAATGTACGCAGTTCACACAGGGGTATTTCACACGCGCTAGCAAAAGTTGATGGTCAAAAGCCCACTATTGACGTCACGACTACAAAAAGTAGTGTGAAGTCTACTCGACCCGCAACCGAAGGGTGCGTTAGGGGGTCGAGGACGTCGGACCAGTACTTGGATGGGCGGGGGGAATGGACAACAGCGGGCCTGCAGGGCGCTGAGGTGAAATCCTGGCCTGGCTGCCTCTGTTGTACCGCTGGCTGACGCCTTCGCTAGTAGTCTTATAGCGAGGGTGGTGTATTATGATGGACGCACGGTGTTTGTTGGCGAAATGACGATACTCCGGCTACAGAGCCAGCAGGCTTTGTTGTTGGCCTTCCTAGAACTGTACGTCCGGTCCCGCGGGGTACGTGAACCCCTGGTGCCACCCGTAGCTCTCGCCCCCTTTGCGTATTGCGTTTGTGTGCTCCCACGCCTGTCTTCCCGCACGCGCAGTCTGCGAGACTGACGATGGTGCCTTGGCCGTGACGTCAGCTCACGCTTGCAGGCGCCGTTTGCTCTGACAAGAAACTATTGCATTGGAGGATGTTGTTTAAATACGAGGGTTGGAACTTTAATAGTGTCAGCAATTTAGTTACAGCTCGTACAAGATAGATACGTGTTTCAAAGTTTTACTGATGTTCAAAGTAGTCACCAGCATTCTGTATAACCCGTTGCCAGTGATGTGGAAGTTGTAGGATACTCTTTAGCAGTGCCAGTTGTGTTGACAGTTCGAGCGGCGCGGTCTATTGTTCGACGAATTTGTAGCAGTTCTGAAGCGAATGCCGTGAAGTGTTTCCTTCAGTTTGGAAATCGAGTTGAACTCACAAGGGCTTAAGTTAGGACAGTAGGTGGTATACCACTTAGCAGCCCCATCAGTCAAACAAATCAGTAACAGCTTGCACTGTACGTGCTTGAGCACTGTCCTGCAAAATGATGGTCAGGTCCTGCAGAAAGTGTCATCCCTTCTGTCTTTATGCAGCTCTTTTTAGAACACAACCTACGACCAGCTTAGAGAGAGAAGTGATGACACTCTCTGCAGGACCTGACTGTCATTTTGCTGGACAAGATCCAAGCACGTACAGTGCAAGCTGTTACTGATTTGTTTGACTGTGGGGCTGCTAAGTGCTATACCACCTACTGCACCCCCTTGACTTAAGCCCTCGTGAGTTCAACTCGATTTCTAAACTGAAGGAAACACTTCACGGTATTCGCTTCAGAACTGCTACAAATTCGTCGGGCGATAGACTGCGCCGCTCGAACTGTCAACACAGTTGGCACTGCTAAGAGTATCCTACGACATCCACATCACTGGCAACGGGATATACACAATGCTGGTGACTACTTTGAAGTTCAGTAAAACTTTGAAACACGTATCTATTTTGTACGAGCTGTAAATAATTAGTTGCACTATTACAGTTCCAACCCTCGTACATGTGTGGTGGGAGTCCAAAGCTTCGGAGACGTAATTGGCGCAGAGTTTGGCACTCAGCAAGGATTGGCAATTACGAGCTTTTGGCGCACTCAGCATCATTTGTTTTGGGTGATTGCTGCGCAGAAGGACGGCAGTTCTCTTCCCGACCGACGGAGAGAGTATTTCAGGCATCATCTATACCGCTGGCTGCGAAACTTAGAAACGCCGTGGACGCGCTTAGTGTGTTGACTTTGCTCCAGAGTCCTCTGATCGACCTGGTGGGCAGCTGCCCTGAGTGCGGTATCGGGCTGCACCCGACACAACCATTGGCCACGTAACGACGACAATGGTAGTGGTAATGTACGCAGCCCCAGCATTTAGGAAATTAATAGGCTGTTTAAATGCCCCATCTGCAGTAGACTCAACTATACTGAGGCTGCAGTACAAATCAGTTGTGCATCTCCGTACTAGTCTTTGCTGAGTGATCAGTCATTGGTGCTTTGTATGCCAATTCATGTCGTGTGTAATTTCCTTGTCCCTCGCTACACACTGGGCTGCACAGCATCTCACAGACAGCAGTCAGGATCAGTGGTCAGTGGTCAGTCGTGTCAACCATTGAGTCTCGGACTCCCACTTTTGCTTGACGTTTATCATTAACGTTCATTTAATATTCAAGTGCATTTCACTATTTACACAAACGTGTTTGATTTAAATAAATCGTATTGTGATGTCAAGACTCATCCCCTGGTCACAGATTTTGGTGGATATCAATTGATTTTTTCTAACAATTATTTGTGTGACGTTAATCCAACTCGAGTGACGTTGCAAAGGATCAACAACTAAATTCGCATATTCAAACATTTGCATGTATTTGACAGTGGTGGGTATTAATGAGCTCAGCTCTGATACTGGTGGTGGTGGTGGTGGTGGTGGTGGTGGTGGTGGTTAGTGTTTAACGTCCCGTCGATAACGAGGTCATTAGAGACGGAGCGCAAGCTCGGGTTAGGGAAGGATTGGGAAGGAAATCGGCCGTGCCCTTTCAAAGGAACCATCCCGGCATTTGCCTTAATCCATTTAGGGAAATCACGTCTGATACTGGTTTATTCAAATCAGGCAGCCTCCAGGTGCTGCGCATGGGCCAAAGGGGCCATACCCTTCGAAAGGCTGCATACGTCTATGTGCCCTATTTCGGGAAACTGTTTAAAATTAACAAGCGGGCTATGTAGAATATTCTGCCAAGGTTTTGTTTCATCGTCTCAGTGCTAGAGGTCAGGGCAGCGTTTTCTTGGTGCGTGTCCGCGCAGCACTTTCTCATTCACGCTTAGGGGCAGGTCAGTTTACATTGAGCATCGGCAGTTACGGTGTTGTATTTGCTTGCCGCACTAAGAAACCTGTTTCAAGGTTCTTCTCTTATGAAAATTCGAATACGAAAAAAGACGCTGAGAAAATATGGGGACAGAAAGGTGAAAGCTGCAGTTATGCCAGTGGCGTTGGTATTACAGGAAGGACATTTTGATTTGTCTCATCGTGTTGTGAAAAAAATGTTACTTGCAAGTTGGTGATAGCAAGAAGAGCTCTGAGAGTTTCTACACAGATCAAGGTACCATTAAAATAGCCTGTCTTAAATGAGAGCATAATGAAGAACTCGAGTACGCCTAACAAGCAGCTGATTGTAAATCCAAAGCGGTTTATGGAAGATACCTGGAATATTTTGTGTGTATTTATAGCTCTAAGCTGAAGGTACGTAGTGCTTACATATTAAGCCTGTAGCAGATGTCAAAAGACCGTGAACCGTACCAAAAAAAATTCACCAATCGTTTCAGGAGAGAAGGGGCACACATGATAATCGCCCTCACAAAGCCATAGTTGACGTTTGAGAGATGCTATAGAGCACTTAGGCGCAATTCCGAGTAGACAGTCATTACTGCGAACACAAATTGTCTTTGAGTCATTTCGAAAACCAACTCTCAATATTAAATTATTGAATGAGCTTTCTTCAATGAGATTTTATGAAACTACAGGTGATAAGCTTAAAATGAAGTATGTAACTCATTTTAAGCATTTCAAGCTAAACTGCGACTGCAGCTTGAAACAACCTAAAACGGGTGTCTGTGACTAGCACAGCTTCTGAGAAAAAAACTACCTCTGCTTAGCAGAGAACTTCAGTCAAAAAAGGAATGCTGGAAGATACCTTACAATTAAGAAAGACTTTGTTCACATACCCCAATTTGATCATGCACTTCCTGTGATTGTTTCATTATTCGCAGAACCTGCGTCTACCAAAATCGAATGTGACCAGCCAATTTTACACACGTCTGTTACGGTTATATGCTTTCACCGTCCATGTACACGATGGTGATTCTTCATATGTGTAATGCTCTAAGGAAATGCAGTCTAAAAAGGACCCAGCACAAGTTGTATTGGTTATATATATATAGTTCTAGAAATCCAGTTGAAAGACTTTCCACACGTCAAGCATATTGTACTATTGTCCGATACATGTGAGAATAAGAATTCGACGGCAATGTGGACAGCACGAGTGTTTCACGTGGAGGTTACTCATCTTTTCCCAGTTCGTGGACATTCCTTTGGGCAACGTGATAGGAATTTTGGTCTGATTAAAGCTAAAGTGAAGAAAGAAGAAACCATTCCTATAGCAAAACCTTATTTATCAGCAATGCTGATGTGCAGTAGTAGCCCATCGCACATTATTGTTCTTATGGACGGAAGCTTAATAAAGCTATGGAAAGAAGGTCTTGACAAATATTTCTTTAAGAAACGTATTGTCAAGGGAACTAGTTTAAAACTCAGAAGCATTTTGTTCAGAAATGCATGGCAAATGGTTCAGTACTAGGCTCACTAACATACAGTGGTCCATATAGACACTATTATGGCCTTCAGGAATACATTAATGGTGTATTGAAAAACCCGAGACTATCAACAATGGACTTTAATCCAGTGAAAAGAAAGACAAATAATCGGATGTCGGGGATTTATTTCTGTACATGGGTGATCTAAGTAGATTGTGGTTACACGATATGCTTGAAGATAGTTACCTGTAAGCAGACATTATTTAGAAAACAGATATACATGTGGGACAGCAAGAAGAAGAAGAAGAAGAAGGACGAAAGATCATTCAGTAACAAGAAACTATAGCATATAAACTGTCCATTATAATGCATGGAACACAGAACAAAACAATGATGTTTATTTGTTATTACTTTACCTTCCTTTATTTTA
Source organism: Schistocerca serialis cubense (assembly GCF_023864345.2). Lineage (NCBI taxonomy): Eukaryota > Metazoa > Arthropoda > Insecta > Orthoptera > Acrididae > Schistocerca > Schistocerca serialis. The sequence continues at coordinate 395,513,241 of NC_064646.1, forward strand.
TTTTTGTACCTTCTTGAGGATTCCCTGATCGTAGATATTATTAAGAATAATATTGATTTGTTTTAATGTGTCCTGAGTGTTAAAATAACGTTTGAAATAAATATTGGCTCATTGTAACCTACTGACACTGATTTGTGAGAAGAGAGCGTACAAATGTTAATCAGGAATATTATTTTTCACATTAAAACGTAGGTTAAAATATCTAGTATTATGGAAAGATTTACTTAATACCAGTATAGTTCCTATTAAAATATACTTGTATATTAGAATCAAGTTGTTAGATATATAAAATGTAAGTATTTAAATTGCCCTATCTTGATAACCATTTTATTCTGTGAGCCTTTCTACGGGAAAACGCCTCAGATGTCGGCTCCATTACGCACAGTGCATGAAGATAGAAACTCGGCTTGAATAACAAATATAAATGCTTTCACCGATTTCAAAGACCCCCCCCTCTCTCTCTCTCTCTCTCTCTCTCTCTCTCTCTCTCTCTCTCTCTCTCTCTCCAATCATAAGCCAAATGCGGTTGAAACCCGAAACTCTGTTTTATGTGAAGTAAATACGGTATTGCGAGTGGATTTTGCTTCTTCCACGCATAAAAAAATACTAATAATTATATATCGTTTCGACGGTGAATACTCTGAATTATACTAGAGTTGTAATGTAAGCCAAGTATTCGAGATGGTTCTTTGGAACATGGATGATTCAGATCTGTAAAATAGGCTCGTTGTTTTCTCTTTAATCACTCGATGTTAATTTTACTCTCGGCAACACTTCGTGTATGCGAACAAATACGAAGCTAATTGTGTTTCGGAATACACCGATAGTACGAAACTCATGCGATAGATTTGCTGCGACGTCCTCATACGCTCACCACAATTTGGTCTACGCATCACATATGCTCGAATTAATAATTGACGCATTACGAAACGAAACTATTTGTGATCAAAACGAGGAAAAAAATAATGGCCCGTGGGGGGATCGAACCCACGACCTTCGCGTTATTAGCACGACGCTCTAACCAACTGAGCTAACGGGCCGGTTGGTGAATAGAGCAAAAAAGCGTGTAATATTCAGTATCCATCTTGGCCTTTCTCCTAATGATTCATTTATTCTGAACCGTAGATATCAAGGAGAGCTGTCACGTATACATTAACATGAAACGAAGACATAAATTTAACCTGAGTGGTTTACCAACAACATACTAACAAGACGCAGCTTCATGCTATTCACGTATATGACTTCGAAAAGTAATCATGAAACTTGGTGAGAAAGCTGCTGTTTATCTGCTATTTTTAGCTTAGTATTTACTTGACTGCAGGTGTAAAATATTTTCTTTGAAATCAAACATTGATCCTTATTCATAGTAAATTATTACCAAACACTGCTATTTGCCAAGTAGCTAAGAAATTTTTTATCTCTGAATCTAAATAATCGGATGATATGAAGAAGAAGTAGGTTAATTTGGTGTGTTTTTTAACTTTATTTGCAACATTTTGATTTTTCAGTACGCTATTTTAAACAAGGTACATTTGCTTAACTGACTTCAATAGTAAACATGCGAACCCGGAAGACCTAACTGTAATCAGTGGAAGTACCATAAATATTAATGCAAGAAATTTTAGAAACCGATGTATCAACATACCAGGGTGGTTTGGAAAGTTCTCGGAACAGAATACAAAAAAAAGTTACATCGCTGAAAGTTTACTTATATTTTTGAATGTAGTCTCCTTGTAGATTAATGCACGTGGCTCAACAATGTTCCAGTGCCTTGATCCCATCTCGGAAATGAGTTTCCTCCAGGCCTGCAAAACAGTTGTCAACTCCGGCTATCAACTATTAGTTTGAATGAGCCTTCGTCCACCAAGAAAAATTTTCAGTTTTGGGAAGAGATGGAAGTGTGACTGAGCCATATCAGGTGAATGTGGCGGGTGTGGCAACAATTCATACCGTCGTTCGTGTAATTTTGCCTGGACGACGGCATACGTGTGCGGGCGCGCATTGTCTTAATGGAAGATGACTTTCTTCTTTGCTAAACCTGGTTTTTTTTTCGCGGATCTTTTGCTGCAATTCATCCAGGAGGTTCGCATAGTATTGGCCAGTGGGGAGATAATCTACAAACAGAATCCCCTTCGCATCCCAGAACACTGATGCCATGACCTTTACCGCCACTCCGCGCGGTGTGTAGTAGTGACCCAAGTTTCATCTGTGGTCACTTACTGGCTCAAAAAATCTTGTTCGTTTCTCCTACAACGGGCCAAACACTGCTTTCTTTGGTGGCGGAGAATCAACATGTTTCCACTGCATTGACTGTTGTCTTGTCTCTGGGGCATAGTTCAAATAATCATCTTGTGGTGCAGTTGTTGTTGTTGTCTCCGTGCTTGCTAAGAAAGTGGGATGAGAAGTTCCGCCTTATGCAAGACACCCTTTTTCTTTTGTTTCACCCATACATGTTTCAGCACTTTTGTGCTATCGTCAGTGTGTTCTATTTTTATTTTTAACTGTAAATTTGTTGTTAACATACTAACATTTGCATCGTTTACAAAATTATGAAAAAATTGCATTTATGACTTAATTGGCGAAAAGTAGGTGTAATCTTAAGTAACATACCTTACATGATGTTATTGTCCACTTGTTTTGGTACCAGTTCTGCTACACAATATACAAATTGTCATCTGCAAACAGCAAAACGTAATTTATTTTCATGTTTGTTATGCATTTACGAACGGAAATAAGACTGTATCACATTTTCTTTCTGTAACTTACAATTTTGAAGTTGTGGTACGTTTTTCTCTGTTGTTGGCGAAGTAAATAGTTTTACTTCTTTGCCTGTGTTCGCGTGGCAATGCAGTTTTTCCGATTACTCAAAACATAGGCGGAGTTTTCGCTGCCATTACGTGTTGTTGTGGCTGTGTGGCGTTCATTTGTTTTGTAGCGTGTTCTGCTGGGTGAGGCGCGCGAATTTGAATTGTATTTGGTGTTAGTGGTGTATGGTTTATGTGGGTTTGCGTGTGTGTGATGAGTACTGGGGCAGAGGGAGGATTTGTGTGTGTGTGTGTGTGTGTGTGTGTGTGTGTGTGTGTGTGTTACTTGTATAGTTCTTCTATTGTGACGAAGACGGTTTTGTTGCACAGTGATGTGTATTCGTTGAGTACTTTCTTTCCTTGGGCTATTGATTTTTAGATGTGGTAGTTTGCCTTCTATAGTTAATTTTTGGTATAGGCTGCTGCTAGTGTTTAGGAAGTGAAGGTCAGTTTCAATGTTTGTTGGGTGGTGGTTGTGTGTTACCAGGTGGTGTGCAAATGTTGAGTGTGAGCTATTGCTTTCGAGTGCTCTGAGGTGTTCATTATATCTGGTTTTGAAGGTCCTACATGTTTGGCCCACATATACAGATTGACAGCAGTTACAAGGAAGTTGGTAGATGCCGGACTGGCTGTATTTGTCAGTGATGGTGGTATTTCTTCCGAGTCTGCTCTGTATTGTGTTGTTGGTTCTGTACGCTATGTTGAATCCTTGTTTCGTTAGTATATTACCCACCCTGTGTGTGACGTTATTGTTGTAAGTCATTATGTGCCATTTGTTGCTTACTGTCTGCTGATTTGTTGTTTGATGAGTTGTGTTTGTATGTGTGTTTCATGGTTATGTGCTGTTTGTTTTTGTATTTTGTGGTTTATTTTGTCTACTCTCTTTGCGTCTTATCCATTCTCCTGTGCAGTTTGTTTTATTGTGTTCAGTTCTTGTGTGTAGTCATGCTTGATCATGGGTATCCTATCATCCCATAGTTCAAATGTGTGTGATTTCCTAAGGGACCAAACTGCTGAGGTCATCGGTCCCTAGACTTAAACACTGCTTAAACTAACTTACGCTAAAGACAACACACACACACACACACACACACACACACACACACACACACACACACACACACGAGGAAGAACTCGAACCTCCGGCAGGAGGGGTCGCGCAATCCGTGACTTGGCGCCTCAAACCGCTCGGCCACTCCGCGCGGCGGTGTATAGCAGTGACCCAAGTTTCATCTGTGGTCACATACCGGCGCAAAAAATCTTGTTCATTTCTCCTAAAATGACTAAACATTGTTCCGATATGTCCATTCTCATGCGTTTTTGATCCAGCGTCAAGAGTCGCGGCTCCCATCTTACAGATAATTTTTTCATTTCTAATTCTTCAGTTAAAATGTGATATGGCCTTTCAGATGACATCTGGCAAGCGTGAGCGATTTCACTCACTTTCAATCGGCGATCCTCCATGACCATTTTGTGCACTTTCACAATGATTTCTGGAATAGTGACACATCTTGGCGGACCATTGCGCGGATCATCATCTAATCTGTCCCAACCAAGTTTAAATTTATTTCTCCACTTGGCAACAATTGAATATGAAGCAACAGAGTGCCCCAGTGTATTCTGAAAATTGGCAAGAATGTCTTTTGCTTTCATATCTTTCTTCACGAAGTACTTAACCACTGCTCGAATCTCGATTTCTTCCATCTTCGCAAATCACTACGCGGGAACAACAACAGAGCCGCTTCACCGTCACAGAGCATCTTCCAAGAGCGCTGACTTGGCACGTATTTACCGAGCACGTGAACAACTCTTTGCGCTAGCGATGACCTCTGGTGGTGTTCCGAACTTTTCAAACTACCCCGTATAAATATTGCGCATGTGATAAATAGAGTGCAGATTTTGTGTTTTACTAACAAGCAAAATATTGACATACAACGAAAATATTTTGTCGAAATCAACATCTGATTTACCAGGTGTACCGGTATGAAATGAGCGTTAAGATAAAATGTGTCGATAGGGAACATTTGTTGTGAACCAGCCTTAATTTTTTTTATTTGGTTGGTATGACATCTGCCAAAGATATTTGGGATACATCAAGTCATGGAACAAACATCATCATATGTTTTCATCGTGTTAACAATGTCGAATGTTGTACCAGAAAGTGATTATCTGCGGAAAGCATTAATTTTTTGTTTTCATTTCAAAAAAAGTGCTGCAGAGTCGCATCGAATGCTTGTCGAGGCATATGGTGGTCATGGTCTATCAGAAGCAACATGCAAAAGATGGTTTCAACGGTTCAGAAATAATGATTTTGATGTAAGAAATGAAGAACGTGGAAGACCACCAAAAAAGTTCGAACACTCCGAATTGCAAGCAACATTGGATGAAGATGATACTTTGAGTAAGAAGCAAATGGCAGCAATGCACAACAAACAATTTCTGACCGTTTGAAAGCTATGAGAAAGATCCAAAAGTGTGGAAAATGGGTGCCACATGAATTGAATGAAAGACAGATGGAAAACCGAAAAACCATTTGTCAAATTTTGCTTAAAAGACGTGAAACAAAATAAATTTTGCATCAAATTGTTACTGGCGATGAAAAATGGATTTATTTTAAGAATCCTAAACGGGAAAAATGATGGGTTAATCCGGGACAACCATTAACATCGACTGCAAAACCAGATCGATTCGGCTAGAAGACAATGCTCTGTGTTTGGTGGGATCAGAAAGGTGCGGTGTATCATGAGCTTCTAAAACCCGGTGAAACTGTGAATACTAATCGCTACAGACAACAAATGATCAATTTGAATCATGCATTGATCGAAAAAGACCAGAATGGGCCAGAAGACATGGCAAAGTAATTTTTTTGCACGACAATGCACCTGCACACAAAGCAAAACTGGTTCAGGATACAATCAAAACAATTGGCTGGGGTCTGCTACCCCACCCGCCGTATTCACCAGACTTGGCCCCTTCCGACTACCATTTGTTTTCATCAATGGGACACGCATTGGCTGAGGAACACTTCGATTCCTACGAAGAAGTCGAAAATTGGGTGTCTGATTGGTTTGCTTCAAAAGACGATCATTTATTTTGGCGCGGTGTCCACAAATTGCCAGAAAGGTGGTCAAAATGTATAGAAAGCAATGGTCAGTACTTGGAATAAAATGTTTTTACTTTTCAATTCAAAATTAGTGTTTCATTTTCACAAAAAAAAACGCTCGTTTCATACCAGTACACCTGGTACACCGTAGCGTACTATTTCATCTTAACAAGCACTTAAACTAGCGTTACCATATTTTAATTTTTAAAAACTGAGTGAATCGAGATAATGTTACTTATTTCATTTTTTTTCATTTCCTTGGCTCTTTTTTTAGAAATCTTTTTTACAGATAGCTCTGTCATAGTACAGAGCACATGTTACATTTCTCACTTTGTACAGTACGGTCAACAACAGCTTCACATTTTCAACAGTGAACCTATTACTCTCATCCGTGCATTGAACATTTATTTAACAGAGAAAATATTCTCACTGCCACTGCATTATGTGCAGGTATGGTGAAATAGTACTGATCCACTTTGAAAAATTAAGTCCAATCAACTATTACTCGTATATTGGTACCATTCCTCTGCAACGCTCTTCCCCACCAAAGTTGCATGTTAATCATGTAATATTTCCTTAAAGTTCCAGAGTTAACCTTTGAAATACAGACATACCTATGTATTAGATCATCCAACTGTTAATATAATTGTAGATAACAGTGTAAAAAGAGACTGTTGCTGTAGCTAGGAGTAAACATAAATTGAACTGATAAATAAATAATGGACTTTTTATTTATGCTAAAAAGCAGGAGGGTTTGCAAGAAATTCCAAAACTGAATGTGGGACGGGAAACGTCTCAGAAACGGTTGGCCCCATTACTTAAACGCACCTTAAATACAAAAAGAATAGTAATAAGCTACGCTTTTTGATTTTGAAAGTTACACTTCAAAAATTATTTTCGGTTCCATCTGTTCACTAAAATGTTCGTCTTCACTCAAATGACTAAAATGTTCGTCTTCACTTAAATGACTTTGGTTCCAAACTTAATTTTCATTCTGAAGTGCAATGAACAACCAGGTACCAATACGTCTCCAAATTTTCTGCAATTATAGAATGTCACCGATCAAATGGTTCAAATGGCTCTGAGCACTATGGGACTTAACATCTATGGTAACTAGTCTCCTAGAACTTAGAACCACTTAAACCTAACTAACCTAAGGACATCACACAACACCCAGTCATCACGAGGCAGAGAAAATCCCTGACCTCGCCGGGAATCGAACCCGGGCGCGGGTGTCACCGATCAGAAAGAACGTTTTTGTAGGTTGAAAGTGATCTCTCCACATCAGAAGACGTTGATGCCATAAATTTTAGATGAAATATTCCTGGATAAATTCCTCAGAGGATATTGCAGATAGCAGGAAAAGTCAAATAGCCTGGATTCCATGCCAAACAGCGTGAAATTTGTTCACTACCCTCACCCATAATGTGAGTTAGCTCTCATTTGACATTCTCAGCAGTTCCAAACGATTTTCTGTCAAGGCATGCTGATAGATTCAGATTCATTCATGCCCCTGGTAAAAAAAGCCAAGATGTTATGCATGTACACCGGAGCATTTTCGATTTTAGGTGCTATGGAAGGCTTTTGTGCCTCTCGCACTGAAACAGGAAATTCTGTCGGAAACGTACCGTTCACAGATTTCACGGCTTGAAAATGGTGATTATAAAAGCCGACAGCTTCAGTCCATTTAAACAATCTCATGAGGACAGGCTCAGCAGGCAACGCCAGTCCGGCAGCAGTTCTCTATTTGCAACCCACGATGCGGCTATATGAGAAACACATTCTTGGACCATTACATAATTTTATTTTCTTCTGTGTAGCTGCCGCGCAATTCTTCGGCGATACGTTGCAGTGCATGGGCCAGGCAGATGAAGTGGATTAAATTACTGAATATGTAAAGGGAATTTGCCACCTTCACCACATAGTTCACAGCATCCGAATACGTAACACGAACTTGTCCGTCATGAATTGCAGCAAGCCATAGCACTTTAAGACTGTCATTCACAAAACGAGCTACTGTTGAATGCTTCGTGCATTTCAGCGCACTGCAGGAAATTAATAATGGCTTTGGGGTTTTGTATTCGTTGAGTTTGCTAAGAAACGTCTACACACGTCTGTTATTTCGGCTTGACAGAGAATAATCTCTCTCCATCGAAAGCGTCCTCCATCGTAATCCAAGATCTTAATTTAACACTAGAAGTACCGGACTTCGCCGTACCCCTAGTAGTAGTACCATGTGGGTCATTTTTGACCTACAGTAGGAAACCTCCGTTTTATTCGTACTTGGGTGGTGTTTTGAGTGTCGCCATGTTGACAATACGTTCAAGAAGACTCTAAAGTGTAACCAAAGGATAATTTGGTTTCTAAAATGGATAGTAACTGCCAAACATTAATTTTCAATTTTACAAAATAAATTCCATAATCTTGCACCAATCATCGTTAAAACAAGTAAGTAAAACAATGGTACAATGTTTTTCTTCTAAAAAAAAAATTGAAACAGAATCAAAACATATTGTTTATGTGAGAACTAATAGTATTTTTACTTTTATTGACAAGTAAGGGAACTAAGAAATATTTGTGAAACATTCTAAAAAGCAGTAAGCGACTAAAATGCTCCGCGTGTTTTCTTTCTTATTGCAATCAAGAAAATTAAACATAAGAACAAATATTTTCAGTCTATAATTATAAATATTTGAAAATATGTAAGAACAAAGACTTGACAGAATTGCCTAAGCTGGAATGGGTTCACAGTTCAAACATTCGACAAGAGTTTTTGCTTGGCAGCTTTTGCACATATACGTGTTGCACTTCAAGCATACGTTTGACCTTTTATTTCTCTTTGTTGTCCGCAGGAAACCTGAATTTGACACCACCTTCTATTTCCACATTGGCCAGCGCCAATATTTAGTACCTGTAGGGGGAGACTGGTTCCTCTCTGCAGTTTGTAGGGGCAGCAATCTCATCTGCTCCTCTGAGGTTAAAGTCCTGAATTTGACAACGCCTTCTATTTCCACACTGCCCAGCGCCGCTATCTAGTGCCTGCAAGGGTAAACTGGCTCCTCTCTGCAGTTTGTATAGGGCAGCTAGCTCATCTGCTACTCTGAAGCTGAAGTCTCGACGTGAAAACTTCTTAGAGGTAAGTAACTTAAAAGCTGTGAGCGTTGATCATGGCAAGGGCAAGCATATTGTAAAAGACATGCACAGGTCATCGGTGGATGCCAGCTCGGTCACTGTAATTTCTAGTCATTTGGTAAATTATATCGATTCTACCCTTTGTTTCATAATAAAACTTCTCAGTACTCATTCACCTGACGTCCAGCATGCATTTTACTCAGTATAAGGATTTTTTTTTCTTTTTCCCTTAGTATACTGTGACAAGATGGTCGCCTCACTGTTGCATACAATGCCTCGTCTCCTCTTCGCGCTGCAGGAGGGACCTCTTTGAGTGATCTCCGAAGGGTGCCAACTAAACTTGTTCCTTTTTGTTTCAGCTCATCTGCCAGTTTCACGGAGATGAAGAATTTGTCAGCCGTGACGTTCCTTACGGGCGACGCGCCTGACATCTGCTGTCGTGTAAGAGATCTGTTAGCAGTGCACCAGACAGCTGTGTAGGAGGAAGGGGAGGGGGCTTCACCACTGTGTAATATGTTACTCTGTAGCTTCCCAGTGTCTCTCCATAGGTTTGCATGTCGTCAGTCCATAGAAAACGGAAAACCGCGTTGGTATAAAGTATCGCCCGACCTCCGAATTCTTCGTATTTCACGTTCTTTTAGGCCCTAAGTGTCGTAATCTACTCCAACGTCTCGCGAATAACGTCAAGGTACGTTCAGAAACTTTTTAGTTTCTGAAAATTGGTATTACTGATATCAAAGTGCGTTAAAATGTATATCGGTCAAAAATGACCCACATGGTACTAAATAGTGGTATAACAAATACATTTTTCGAACTACTGGGTGGGCTAGGGAAATGAAATTTTGGTGAATTGTACAACCCCGTAAATGATGGAAAAGTCACGGGAGCGTTTGGTCCTACGATGATTCAAAATTGTTCAAATGGTTCTGAGCACTAAGCACTATGGCACTTAACTTCTCAGGTCCTCAGTCCCCTAGAACTCAGAACTACTTCAACCTAACTAACCTAAGGACATCACACACATCCATGCCCGAGGCAGGATTCGAACCTGCGACCGTAGCGGTCGCGCAGTTCCGGACTGTAGCGCCTAGAACCGCTCGGCCACTTCGGCCGGCCCTGCGATGATTAAGGAGGGAAGTAGGGCCCTCAAAAAACCCTAGTGGGTCAATAGTGACCCCACGTGGTACTTCTAGTGTTAAATCATCATTTTGTTGCAACAGGAGAAATCATGAACACAAACAGTCGGGAGTTCTTAAGAAGTGCTATTCGTCAAATTTTTCTTGTTCTGGATCGATAGAAGTTTCTAGAAGTCGAGATACAGTTTCGGTCTCTATAAACCGTCGTCGCATCCGAGAAACAATGGAACGATTCACATTAAGCCATCGGACCAACTCAGTTTGCGACCGTCCTGCTTTCTTTCTTTCTTTCTATGGCCTTCACTGCATAGTCTGGAAGGGATCTTCTCTGTGCCATACTCTACCGTCTGTGACTTGAACACAGCGATTGTTCATGTGAGGCTACCCGGCACACACTAACTCGTTTTATAGGAGCCCTGACGTCATCGTTGGCATGGTTGTCCGTTGACTGAATGCCATCTTCCGCGGAGAAGTCTGGAGAGTGATTCTCGTTGGATTCGCCTGTGGAAGGGAGGTGGAACATGATTTCGGGACCCAAACATTGTGGAAAGGAACCGAGATCGAGGAATTTCCCTAATGGTATGTGCAGGGATTATGTTTACCACTCGAACCCCCTCTTCATGAAATTGAAATTGCACGGGTGAAGCGGCAAGGTTTAACTGCTGTCAGATATCGTGACGAGATCTTGGAACCTCATTTGCGGTTGTCGTGCGATGCTGTGGGGCCCATACGTCGTACTGATGGACGATAATGCTCGAATGCTCGACCTCACAGAGCACGTGAGATTTATGTTTTCTTGGAAATGGAAGATATTGTGGCGTGCCTGCCCCCTCTCCCGATTTGAATCCCATATATCATGTTTGGGATGCACTAGGGAGACGTGTTGCATCACGTCAGTATCCACCAACCATTCTCCAAGACTGCGAGCAGCTCTGCAGGAGGAACTGGCTTTACTGCCTCAACATGAGACTGATGACATCATTCACAGCACGCGCCATCGTTGTCAGGCCTGTATTGCTGCCATAGGTGGTCACATCCCGTACTGAGCACATTAACCAGTTGTATGTGTGTGCAAGTCTGTTAATTGGAAAAAACGAAGAACATTTTTGTCTACCGTTGTGCATGTTGCAGTTGTTTGTGTCCTGTATTCTTGACATTGTTTCTGCGTTACTATTCCTGTTTACACTGTTTTGTGGCAAAATAAACGCAACCTTGCCAAATTTCCTTTTGTTGCATTAGTTTGGGACACCAGCGTATACGGGAAAACTCAAGGGAGAAATTTCAGAACATTTTAAAATTAAAACAGGAGTGAGACAAAATGGTGGACTCAGTTCGTTACTTTTCAGATCAACAGTGTGTTAGAAATAGTAATCAGAGTGGCGAAAACTAAAATCATAGCTTAAAATTGCCGGATCGTTCAAATTAGGAAGAAGCTAAAATATGGATCGACTGCTTAGCTTTTGTAGAAGGTCTGGTGAGCCTAAGTCAGGACATTCAAACATCACAAAAACAAATAAAATTCGTAAATAAACAGCAGAAACAGTACGCCTCCAAATATTATTTTAAAAAGCAAAATATGTGTCTAACAAAATCGTGACACCCAAAATTCTAAAGACTAATGAATGGAAAATTGAGTCTCGGCGCAAAATTTTAGCTGGAACCATTCAGGAAACAACATGCTAAAGATTGGTTACGAGATTCGGTGTCACAAACTGGAAACAGTTCTCAGGCTTGCAACAGACATCTCTAACGAAATTTACACCAAACTGAGACACTAAAAAACATCAAACCATAGTGCCTTAATGGGGTTGGACACTCTTTTTGAAGAGAGGGAGAGACAGTGAAGAAATGTAAAAGACAATATTTTAGGTCCAAATTGTACTGGAGAGAAACATACTGACTAAGAGGAAAATAAAGAATTTGAAAGATATACTAATATTTCATCGGATATCAAAAAAGTAGTCTAATATTCTATGCATATATTACAAGATTATTTTAGACACCACAGGTAAGACTGAAACGGCAAAATGCAGTAAGAAAAGATCTCAAGCAAGCTGGAATAATGAAACTTGATGTGTCAGGCAGTAAGCATTGTAGGCAAAAACTTCATGACTGGGAAGTTAGCCTGGCAGAAAATTCATCGTCTGACCAGCGGAAGAGTGTTCATTTGTGAGAGAATATGGGCACCAAGTAAACCTAAAATAAAACACTGAAAATGCCCCTTGTTGTATTTTGCATGGTGCAGTAGGGCCCAAACGTGAGAATTAATAATAATAATAGCTCTAATAATAAGACGTTTAACGTTTACATCAGTGATTAGTACATCGTTCCCATCACTTCCAGGCAATTTAAAACCAAAGAAATTAAGTGTGCATGGCAGAGTGTACTCAAAAATAGTTTCACACTTAATTAAAAAGAGTTTACTTAGAATATCATAGCCTGGATTCCAGAAGGGTTGATCGATTGAGAATGCTATTTATGGATTCACTCAACAAACAGTACAATTCAATAATAAAAAATCGCCAGTTGTTATTTTTGTGATCTTTCCAAGGTGCCTGATTGCGTAGACCATCTTACTCTCTTAAAAAACTCAAGTTTTACGAAATTGATAGCTTTACACAGAGCTGGTTTGATTCATATTTGACAAACAAAATGCGAAAAGTTGTACTAAAAAATTCATACGATGTCGGAAAGGTAGAAAATTTTAGTGACTGAGGTGAAATTGCAAAGGGAATACGACAGGGTTTAAATATGGGTCCACTAAAACTCATTATGTATGTGAATCACTTTACACTTAACATTTAACAAGCAGAATTGGTACTTTCTGCAGACGATACTAGTGTTATCCTAAATCCTACTAGAGAGAAGGCAACAGAAGTGATTATAAATGATGTTTTATTTGGAAAAATAGCCTCCCACTAACTTCTGAAACTCAAACACACTATATTCAATTCTGTACAACTAACAGAATCATAACAGCGATTATGGTAGCACATGAATAGGAGTCAGTAAATACGGCAGAACGTTCCAAATTTTTGGGTGTATTGGAAGAAGCATATTAGGCTACTGAGCTTCTGAAACAATGCTACTTTTTCTCTTCGTATATTTGCTAATCTTGGAAACAAACTAATTAACCTCCTGGCATATTTTGCGCATTGTCACTCTATAATGTCTTGGGGAATAATTTTATGAAGTAACTCTTCACTTAGAAAGAGAGTATGGATTGAGAAAGAAAGTATTGATTGCACAAAAACGAGCAGTAGAACTAATATGTGATGTTCACCCAAGGATGTCATAAAGTTATCTCTTCAAGAAGCTAGGTATTTTAATTGTTCCATCACAATTTGAGAAGAGTTATGTTCACAACTACAACACTAGAGGAAAAAAATACCTTTATTACTAATTGATGAAATAAGTTAAGTATGAAGCTACAAAAATTTGTGTCATTTGCTCAATATCATAAAATGGCTGACAGGTAACAAAGCAAGTTTTAAATGTAAGCACAAATCATTCTCCAGGACATCTTTTATAGCATTGAAGAATTTCTATTTAGAAACTTAGTCAGTTCTAAAAACTTTTTTAAATTGTATTCGTATGAGTATGACTAGAAAACTGTGTTCATTAATGTTAATACTAACCATGTATGCATATCATGTAAATTGACTTGTTCCTCGTCATTTCGATAAAAGAATCGTTGAAATGATCTATGGAACACGTAACTATGGCTCCTTATACTAGTAATAAGCGTTTTTCCCGTTATGTGATACAGTTGACTTAAGAAGTGCAAGAGCAACAAACTCTCACATCCTTGATAACTTCATAATTGTGCACTCACCATTATCTGTGTCTCACTCGGGGCTACGGTTGTGAACACTGGTCTACTGAATACGGCTGTGTGAGTATGCTCTTCTTTCCATCGTTTACGCCTCGTTTTGGAAGTGTCTCTCTCTCTCTCTTTTCATTTTTTAGCTCTAACACATGCAACAATATAGGATTTATTGTTGATACCAGGTACATAATATTGTGGAATCCTTGCCATTTTCGGAATGGTTGGCTGTCAAGCTAATTTGTTCCGCGAACATTAATTGAGAAATTTGCAGATTTATAGAAATAGTGACATAAATACTTTTACTACACTGTGCTTTTTTTTTTTTTGAGAGGTTATGTTCTTGGATCACCGCCGAGCGCGTAGCAATAATGATGTCTCTCTCTTCTGTACCCCCTACTGAAATCAGGGCACAGTATGTTAATGCATTGGCAGAATTCTCACGAATTTACGACGATGAATTGTCCGTGATTCTACTAAACTGCAATTTAACATTGCCGAGCGCGAGGTTATACAGTAACATTAGTATACAGGTTGATTCAGATTGAGAGCTTGCATGCCTTTAAGATGCACACAGTGACTTGCCCCCTCTCATATTTATATCTTACTCTGAGTAATTCGATTTGGGGAAGTATGGCCGAGTATTGTCATTACAAGGCTAGTATTGAGAACTCAGAAGATATGAATATTTTCCTCTCTAACTGCATGTGGTGAAAACTTGTTATTGCTTCACACGCGGACTTTTCACGCAGCATCTCTCGTCACCCGGGTGGTCCGGTGACAGGCGGGGTCTGCTGATCTTCAAAGGGCTATGCTGACGGGTGTGAGGGAGTTGAGTGGATGCTGTCTAGACGCCGACATTGTCATAAGAGTGGGGGCGACACGCCCACAGGGGCGTTACTTCACAGAAACTTAGTGAAAACACTTTCTGACGGGCTACCAGCTAGGCGTGGGAATGACTTGTGTTCCCAGGCAGTCTTGGCAGGCAAATTCCAGCGTTTTCTGCAAAATCATAACTGTGATTGGCTTGCTCAGGGGATAGCTCCGTGACGTAGAAAAATCGGCGCAGAAATTGGCGCCAAGTATCTCCATTGGTGGAATAGTAGTGCTTCGGCAATAGAGTGGAATTTTCCGCCGGTTTTCGAGTTGCTGATTGGAACGTTTAACCATGGCCACTGTCGTGGGGGCAGGAATGTTCTGTGTTCGGCTTGTACAGGTGCTCTTAAAGGAGTCGGCTCCAGCCTTTCGGTCGAAGTAGGTTACAAGACTGAGCTCTCACTGCTCTGGACTGCCTGCCTTCCGTTGGCTGTCTAATATACTTTCATTTAATTGTACCTGTTTGACGAAGTTGCTGAAGTTTCGACTTCAACGTAACTTTCCGTGTACAGTTGGCAATTGAGCGTTCTGCGTACAAACGGCCTATGTTGTCCGTCTTGAGCAGATTTGGCTAAAGTTGACTGCATCGGAGTTACGGTGTGACTTCGCTTGTTAGAATCAATCACTGTACCGTCAGTGGTTGTGTAGCGAGCCTTATTTGTCTCCTTCAGAGGCGCATTTGGGTTGCTAGGAAGTCTTTAGTCTGGAACAACCAGACCAGGATAATTTGTTTCGGGCTGTATTCGCGACATTATCATCGTCACGACGGGACGTCGAAGCAATCAGCCATCGCCTCCGGTATGCCAAATCGTGTCCTTGCAGTTAAGAAGACAGCTTGGTAATGTATGTCTGCAGCACCAGAAGATTAGGGAATCTTGCTATGTGACAATCAGAGCTCAGCAGAGCGCGCCTGTTCCCGTCTTTTCTAACATGGTTCTGTCTTGGGTGTTCATTGTCTTAGTTCTCAGCACTGTAGCAGAAATTAATGTTCGCTTGGCTGGGTGTTTCTCTTAAGATTTGAGTTGCAAGGAATTGGCTCCACATACCACTTGGTCATAAATGTCACAATCTAGTTTATGGACAACTTCACTTTCACAGCATTTATTTGAGTATCCAGTTTGACATATTGTAAATGTTTCATGAGTTTTGTTTATTATTTTGAGTTTAGTCATAATAAATCAAATTGTTATTTTGGACAGAACTTTCATTCTGTTGATCAGTAGAGCAACCCTTTCATTTCTCACTACGTTAATGAAACTTTCCTTTATCAAATTAATTGCTATCCAATTAAATTATTGCAGGTGCCAAACTCTTTTCTACTCCATTTGCAGGGTCGATTACAGTCAGTTCGCTTTTCTTCTTAATGCAGGTGCAACAGCAAAAGTCGGAGTTAGAAAAGGGGGTGCTTAGAGCATCATTTCCATATGAACATTCTAGAAGAATTTAGTGTTAAATACACTGCTAGCCCGGGCACTTCGCAAGATGACCCTACCGATGTTGTTTTATGCACCCTGCAATGTTTTACCTGGCCTTCAAAAACCACTCGCGAGGTTTTCATATTCTATCGCCTGCCACCTGCAAACTATCCTGAAGCGCCAAACAAATTGTTATAAGCAAGCATATTCAAATACGGAGATATGTATATAATACAGAATACGTGGCTGATGTCGGCAACGCATGTATAAGACAACAAGTGTCTGGCGCAGTTGTTAGGGACGCTAATACGAAGAGCGCTAGGTCGGCGGACGCGGCTTCGGTCGCGCGGGGTAGCACGCGGTCTACGGCGCCTTGTCACGGCCCGTGCGGCTTCCCCCGTTGGAGGTTCGAGTCCTCCCTCGGGCATGGGTGTGTGTGTGTGTGTGTTGTCCTTAACGTAAGTTATTTTAAGCTAGATTAAGTAGTGTGTAAGCTTAGGAACCGATGATCTCAACAGTTTTGATCCCATAAGACCTTACCACAATTTTTTTTTTTTCGGACGCGCACGCAAACGACATGATTTGTAGTTCAGCGAATGTGGTGGGCGGGAGATTGCTCTCAAACACAGTAGCATGAGCTTCAGATGTAGATGGGAGGCCTCTGACGTACCCTGGCTGTTTTCCGGTGGTACTTGCCCCCTGCACCGTCAGTGCGTCGCGGACGAGACATCTCTCTTGCACGCGAATGGCGGAGTTAATAGCTGCACTGACGCCCCAGAGCTTTCTACGACCACAGCGGCGTTCAGTGAAAGTCTGTCATTCCTGAAGGGGTTAATCCCGGCCGGGAACCAGAAAGATATGGAGGTGGATGTCACTGCGATGGGACAACCGGACGCGGACGCATCCACGAGGAAACGCCCAGCGGCGTCTTCGGCGAAGAGACCTCCGCAAAGAAACCTGCTCCCTCAAAAAGTAAGGCCGAAGAAGAAGTCCTCTGCCGTGGGCACTAAGGCCGCCAAGGGCAGTGTTCCCATGGAGGACGGTTTCCAAGTGCCAGGCAGAAAGCACAATGCCATAACAGTTGTGCTCACTCAGGCACAGCCGTTACCAACTGTAAACAGGTACGTTACATTCACTGACGTGCCAGCGGATGACCTCACAGGATAGCCGAGTAGACCGAAGACGGCCGCACCTCCTCCCATTGTTATACAATGGTCGAGTGATTTTAAGAGCTTTCAACAGCTCTTAAATACTGCGGTCCAGTGTAAGTCGTCTGTCGTGATTAAAGAACGGGTTGCGATACTTCCAAGGTTATAATAAAATCGCGTGAGGATTACGATGCGGTTATGGGTGTAGCTAAGACCCATGGTCTGCCATACTATACCCATTCGTCTGAACCGCCCAAGCTAGTCATCTGCCAGCTACCTTCTCGAATGGAACCAGCCAACCTCAAAGAGGAGCTGGAAGAATTAGACTTCGGCGTCCAGCGGTCTCCCGCATGAAAATGCCGCACACCAGTAAACAGACCCAACTGCTTATGGTTTCCAGTTGGAAAGCATTGCGAATGTCACTGGAATACGGGTCAAAAAGTTTCGAGGCAAGAGTTAGAATGCACAATGTTTTCGGTGCCAAGGCCTAAACCATGTAGCCAGGTTCTGCACTATGCCGCCCAAATGCGTGAAATGTGCTGGGCTGCATGAAAGTCGTGAGTGCAAAGCAAAGCCAGAGGGAACGCCCCAGTGCTGCAACTGCACCCAAAAGCATGTTACCAGCTACCGTAGATGTGACATGCTCCGAAAGGCTGACGCTAAGTAGCGTGCAAATAACAACCCTGGCAGATGAGTTACTCCTGACCTTAGTTTTAGTAATGTCACGAAGGGCAAGGACAATGGTACCGCAACCTCCCCCCTCCCACTCCCCTTCCTCAGGCTGTACCGGCGCAGCCATGTGTAGCAAAGCGTGTAAATGGTCACAGCTCGCGCGCCGACGTAAATCACTCCAGCCAGCGAGCTGAAATGATCGCTACTGAAGTCGCCAACGGGCACGGACCAAATGGGGAACGCCCGCCTAGCCAACAGGCCGCGATAGACGTTCACGGGAACGTAACAGAGCGAAAACGCTCGCGAAACGTGAAAGCCTCCATAAACGAGGACACTCGCGCCTGGCGCAAACGATGACTTAAGAGATGAGCATCGCTTTCTCATTAAGAGAGTGGAAGAGTTGCTCCGTCCTAGTGACGGCAGTGCAGACGGCCCTTGCGGCCAATCACCAACAGGGAAAACAGGCGCACCATACCTAATACAATCCATGGTTTGTCGATATGCACATGGAATGCATGCAGCATATGTACCCACGTAGGAGAGTTCCGTCAGTTCCTTCGTGACGAGGCAATTGACATCTGCCTCGTCCAGGGAACCTTCTTAAATTTGGCGTTCGTGCGTGGGCGGCAAATTTCCTTTGCCACCTTACTGATAAGCCAACAGCGGGTGGGGTAGGGGGGGGGGGCGGGGCACTGCCGTCTACGTTAAGACCTCGCTGAAACACCATGTTTTGCAGTTTCCTCAACTAGCAGCAACAATTGAGGCCACTGCTGTTGCGGTAGAGACACTGTCAGGACGAATTACATTCATCTCACTTTATCGGCCACCTGGAAGGCCACTTGAACCCAGAGATGTTGATGCACTACTTTCTCTCCGCGGTAAACACTTTATCGCGGGGTACGTTAATGCAAAACACTCTTGAGTGGCATTCCAGAGTCACAAATAACAATGGTCGCCGTCTACTGCGCGTAGTGTGGCAACACAATGCGGTAGTCCTGGGCCATATGACGCGACTCACTACCCAAACAATGCCCGCGGCCGCATGAAGTGCTTGGCATCGCGGTGGTGAGCGGAGTCGGACACCTCGCCACCCCCACAACAGTTTATGGAGTAGCTACAGGACACACTTGCTGTCATCCCAGACAACTGATATCGTCGGCGCAGACGAGTCACTGCGGCAGCTCGGAGTGTACAGTCTCCGTGCTGTAGGTGCTGCCACACCCAGGGGTACACAAAGGCCTACTGACAGATCACGTCAGCTTCCCCCTGAGATATTGCAGACCATCTCTGACAAAAATGGCACATTACGCGCCATCCTGCCACCAAACACCACCTAAACTGGCTACGCCGTGAGATAGAGGTGGCCGTGGAAAGCAGCAGGAACATAAACAGGGCAGGTAAAACAGCCATTCTTCAGGTTGAAGATGGCTCTGCCTGGCGCGTAACCAAGCAGTTTTTAAGAAGAGGGCACCGTCTTCCTCCTATACAAGTCGGCAGAGGGGTTGTCTGCGAGTCTGACGACATGGACAATGTCTTGGGTGACAGCTTTGCGGATAACTGCACGCCGATAGAGGACAACATAGATGAAGAACACACACAAACTGTGCAAAGACGGCTGCCCACTTTCCTCGTAGAAGACGCAGTGACGCTATAGAACTCATTACTGAGGAAAAGGTAGACGCCCAATTTCGCTCCTTAAATATCAGGAAGGCCTGCAGCTATGACCAGGTGGAAGCACTTATGCTGAAACAACTGCCACCTGATGCACTGCGGTCTATGAAAAATGCCTTCAACTATGTAGGAATCAGCATAGGTTTCTAAAAAGACGATCGTATGAAACCTAGCTCGCGCTATTCGTCCACGAGACTCAGACGGCCATAGACACGGGTTCCCAGGTAGATGCCGCGTTTCTTGACTTCCGCAAGGCGTTTGACACAGTTCCCCACAGTCGTTTAATGAACAAAGTAAGAGCGTATGGACTATCAGACCAATTGTGAGATTGGATTGAAGAGTTCTTAGATAACAGAACGTAGCATGTCATTCTCAATGGAGAGAAGTCTTCGGAATTAAGATTGATTTCAGGTGTGCCACAGGGAAGTGTCGTAGGACCGTTGTTGCTATTCACAGTGTACATAAATGACCTCCTACATCTACATCCATACTCCGCAAGCTACCTGACAGTATGTGGCGGAGGGTACCTTGTGGATAACATCGGAAGTTCAGTGAGGCTTTTTGCGGATGATGCTGTAGTATATCGAGAGGTTGTAACAATGGCAGATTGTGCTGAAATGCAGGAGGATCTGTAACGAATTGACGCATGGTGCAGGGAATGGCAATTGAATCTCAATGTAGACAAGTGTAATGTGCTGCAAATACATAGAAAGAAAGATCCTTTATCATTTAGCTACAATATAGCAGGTCAGCAACTGGAAGCAGTTAATTCCATAAATTATCTGGGAGTAGGCATTAGGAGTGATTTAAAATGGAATGATCATATAAAGTTGATCGTCGGTAAAGCAGATGCCAGACTGAGATTCATTGGAAGAATCCTAAGGAAATGCAATCCGAAAACAAAGGAAGTAGGTTACAGTACGCTTGTTCGCCCATTGCTTGAATACTGCTCAACAGTGTGGGATCCGTACCAGATAGGGTTGATAGAAGAGATAGAGAAGATCCAACGGAGAGCAGCGCGCTTCGTTACAGGATCATTTAGTAATCGCGAAAGCGTTACGGAGATGATAAACTCCAGTGGAAGACTCTGCAGGAGAGACGCTCAGTAGCCCGGTACGGGCTTTCGTTAAAGTTTCGAGAACATACCTTCACCGAAGAGTAAAGCAGTATATTGCTCCCTCCTACGTATATCTCGCGAAGAGACCATGAGGATAAAATCAGAGAGATTAGAGCCCACACAGAGGCATACCGACAATCTTTCTTTCCACAAACAATACGAGACTGGAATAGGAGGAAGAACCGATAGAGGTACTCGAAGTACCCTCCGCCACACACCGCCAGGTGGCATGCGGAGTATGGATGGAGATGTAGATGTAGATGTTTTGCAGACTAGCGACAACCCCTCTGCGTGGAAACAATTCCCAGACAAGGCAAAGACGCGAGGCTCCCACAAAACTATCGGCCGATAAGTCTGCTCCCTGTTTTATCCAAAGTCTTCGAAGGACTCTATATTAATCGGCTCTTGGAGCACGTGAACAGGGAGAGGCTGATAACCACGGAGCAGTTTGGCTTCCGCCGCCGCCACAGCACGTAACACCAACTAGTGCGTGTTGTCGTGGACGCGATGGGAGCTCTGGAGGGTCGAGAGAACTCAGGGGCGGTATTTCTTGACGTCTCTAGGGTCTTTGACTGCATGGGGCACGAGGATCTCCTCTACAAGCGTTTTGTATTGGGAGTATCGACGCCACACGTGAGACTCATCGCGTCGTACCTGAGCGACCGGACGTTTCACGTTCGAGCCAAAGACGACATCTCCACAGATAGGCCTATACGAGCGGGAGTACCACAGGGGTCGGTTCTCGGCCCCATGCTGTACTCCCTGTACGCATCCGACGTGCCACGCACCAACAAAGTATCACTCGTACTTCACGCGGATGACACTTCACGCTCGTTCTTTAAGCATCGACGTCCTTCGCAGCCACTTGCAGGAGGCATGCGACGCCCTGGGGGCTTGGGCAACGAAATAGCGGCTGAAATTCAATGCTACTAAAAGTCAGGCCGTCGTAATAACGAGACGTAGAGCACCAATGGACCTTCAGCCGTTGCGAATCATGGGAGGCTCCATCTCCCAGTCTCGCACGGTTAAATATCTATGGGTAACCCTTGACAGGCACCTTACCTGGAAACTGCATATCCGTGAGGTCTGGGGGAAAGCGAATGGTCGTGTGAAGGTGCTATATCCCTCCTCAACCCACAATCGACGCTTCCTCCTCACTGCGGAATTACGCTATATCTGGCAGTGATCCGAGCAGTGCTAGAATATGCGTCTGTAGTGTGGATGGAACGCAGCCGATACCCACATACATCGGCTGCAAGGGATGCAAGGGAGAGCTCTGCGACTCGTCCTACACCTACCGCGAGACTACCCGACCAGGGTCTTGCACGAATAGACAGTGATCACCATTGTTAGAGACCGAATAAAACAGACTTCCCTACGGTTCTGTGAAGCGTCGCTGCAGTCTAACAGTAGGCTCATTCGAAGTCTTGGCAACCAGCAGCACTGACAACGGACCACCAGATGGCCCGACCTGCTTCGGCAGTGAGTTAGGCGGTAACAGAAATGCATCAAGGCACGTGACGCTAAGAGGAACTACAAAGACGTTAGGGTAAGAAAGCACACAAGGAGGAAACGCAGAAACAGTTGGAAAAACTTAGACTGCACAAAACACAGAAAGAAAGGGCTGTCGTTTAGGAAAAGAGCAGGTGCGCAGTTGTTACAACGGTTGCTGCTGCTACAGTGGCAGGTTATCAAGATTTAAGTGAGTTTGAACGTGGTGTTACAGCCGGCCCACTGGCTATGGGACACAGCTTCTCCAAGGTAGCGATGAAGTACGACCATTTCACAACTGTACCATGGGTATCAGGAAGCCAGTAAAACAACAGATCTCCGACATCACTGCGCCTGGAAAAAGATCCTGCAAGAATGAGACCAACGACGACTGAAGAGAATCGTTCAGCATGACAGAAGTGGAACCATTAGCCATTTGATGCTTTCAATCTCGGGCCGTCAACAAGTGTCAGCATGCGAACCATTTAACGGAACATCGATATGGGCTTTCGGAACCGAAGGTCCACTACCTTGTACCCTTGATGACTGCATGATACAATCCTTTACGCCTCGCCTGAGCCCAACATTGGGCTTTTGATGACTGGATACATGCTGTCAGGTCAGACGAGTCTCGTTCCAAATTGTATCGAGCGGATGGACGTGTACAGGTATGGAGGCACCCTCATGAATCCATGGGCCCTGCATGTCAGCAAGAGACTGTTCAAGATGGTGGAGGCTCTGTAATGGTGTGGGGCGTGTGCAGTGGGACCCCTGATATGTCTAGATACAATCTGATAGGTGACATGTACGTAAGCATCCTGTCTGATCACCTGCATCCATTCATGACCATTGTGCATTCCAATGCACGTGGGCAATTCCAGGAGGACAATGCGATTCTCGAAACGTCCAGAATTGCTACAGAGTGGCCCCAGGAACACTCTACTGAGTTTAAACGCTTCCGTTGGATACAAAAGACTCCCCAGTCATGAACGTTATTGATCGTATCTGCGATGCCTTGCAACGTGCTGTTCAGAAGAAATCTCCTCATACTCTTACGGATTTATGGACAGCCCTGAAGGTTCATGGTATCAATTCCCTCCAGCCCTGCTTGAGACATTGTGTATTGTGTATTGAACCAGGGACCTAGAAACAACGGAGGGGCTTTGTCCCACTGTAGCCCTCAGTGGTTCACAACCCCACAACAGGCTACAACACTCCACGTGCCCCACTGCCGCCCTACATCGAACCCAGGGTTATTGCCCCATTGGACCCCCCAGGAACATCTCATATGTGACGAGTGTAGCCCCAAATGTTTGCGTGGTAGAGTAATTATGGTGTATGCATACATGGAGTCAGTGTTTACGCAGTAATTGCTGACATAGTGTAACTGAGGCGGAATAAGGGGGACCAGCCCGGATTCGCCGAGGCAGATGTAAAACCGCCTTAAAAATCATCCACAGGCTGTCCGGCACACCGGATCTCGACACTAATCTACCGGCGGATTCGTGCCGGGGACCGGCACGCCTTCTCGATCGGGAAGCAGCGCATTAGACTGCGCGGCTAGCTGGGCGGGCACTTCAGACATTATTAGAGTCCATGCCACGTCGTGTTACGGCACTTCTGCGTGCTCGCGAGGGCCCTACACGATATTAGGCAGGTGTACCAGTTTGTTTGGCTCTTCAGTGTATTAGTTCTATAAAAAAATGAACAAAACTTTATTGTAGGAATCGTAATGTATTTAAATTTTTTGCTGGGTCACGTTTTGGCTGCAAACCAAGATTTTCGAGTTATTCAAGAAAAACGTACAAGATAGACCTTCTAACGCACCCTTCCCCCCTCCCCGCTTCACACAAGGAACACACTCTTCCCTCACCAGTCGAATTTCTGGTATGTTGTTCGTGGCACTCCCTCCTACTGCTGTACAAAAGTTTCTGACTGCATGAGCTATCTCCGATGTTGACCTGTTGTTGTCTCTACTTATTGGGCTATTAGTCAATCAACATAATCGGCCACTTCGTTAATATTATTAATTTAAACGTGCCAACGAGGATAGTGAAAGAAAGCGATTTTTGTAAATATTACGCTAGAACTAATTACGTTGACAACTCGGTCCAGATTTAATCCTTCCGTACTCAGAAGGCCAGACGAATACAGTGATGTAAATGTTTATTTTATGCTGTCAAAATTCACAAAATTGTTACGTTAAATTTACACGAAAGTCAGTTTTACAATTTGTTAGTGATCGAATAAGCCTGTGGCTTAATAAGGCCAATGAAGACCACAAGAGATCGAATGTGGTAAATAATTCCTGCAGTCGCAGTTTTTTTGTATGGTGAAATGCCGGATTGTCATGAACAACATACTGGTAATCCTGACCGTTGGGGGCTGAGCGTGGGAGTGGAGGTTCGTTTGAAGGTCGTTTTTGTACGTTGTTTCGAATAACTGAAAAACTACAGCCTCTAGCGAAAACGCACCCCAGTACAAAATTTAATTGCATTAAATTTCTTACAAAAAAGCATCGTTAATTTTTTTCTGCAGGGATAACAGTTTGGGCGTGGCGAGCGATAGAATATGAACGTCTCGCGCTGTTTTGATGGCCACCTATAACATTGCGGAGTGCATGAAACGTCATCGACCGGAGCAGGTAAATCACCCTGCATAACTTGTTTTCATTTCGGTTGTCACATCCTCCGTGGGAATTTTTTGCTGATTCCCTGGTAAGACGGCGGTTTCGGCTTCTGCAGTCAAAATGCTTGCGAAACTCAACAGAACCTCGCCGAAACAGTGCCCTCAGTCTTAAATAGTGTCCTCAACCTTTTCGCTGACTCCCCATCATACAGCACTAAGTGAGTTACTGAAAGTGATTGGTCCAGCCCCTGACACGAAGATTCCTAGCACAACATACTAAGGCGACAACTATCAATCGTTTGAGATACGATAAGTTTCAGGTAATTCTCATATTTAGCTCATGAGGGACGACATGTTTTCAAACTAACTAAATCAGTTATATCGGAAGTGGCAGTTTTACGATCTTGCCTCCTCTTGCGAAACTTTCTGTGGACGCCCATGCTCGGAGTCATTTGATGCCACAGTTCCCTGCTCCTTCATACTTCGCGGCCCCAGTGTTTTTTGTTCTCGCACTATCTGTTCAGCAGTTCCATGAGCAACAGAGGCTGTTGTATGACTTCTGAAATTCTCGTTCTCTCGGCCTTTTCCTTTCTGGCCAGATGTTACGAAGTTTGACCTGAGTGAGTTCAAGGATTTGGCTGAAGCATAGGTCAGTTTCTTTTTTATCCTTGGGGCTGTATTCAGGGCACGCTCTGGTCTGTTCTTAACGACGACCCTTCCGGGGCCTTGACCCGTCTCAGATAACGAGAACGGCCAGAAAAACTCTGGCGGCACCTTTGTAGTCGACAAAGCGTTTTCGTCACTTCCGTTTTTCCCAGCAGACTTGCATCATTGTAGCGCCTTGTGATTGCAGTTTTCGAAAGTCCAAAACTTAAAGAACTCACTATGTTGTGTAACACTGACACTGGAATGCAACGGTGCGGTACGGTATTTCCACTCATTTCTGTCAAATTCTTTCGGATTCTAGCTAATCTTAGGTCAGGTAGACACCTAACCGGTAGCAGGTGCGAACATTTTTGAATTGGTTGTGTTTTCGCTGGCAGCATTGTTGGAGCCTACGTATCCCAGTGTAGCGTTACTGTGAGTATTTCTTTCCACATTTTAATTAGTAGTAGTAGTAGGAGGAGGAGGAGGAGGAGGAGGAGGAGTAGGAGGCCTAATAATTGTAAATGACACAGGACCAGGAGGGGAGAAACATTTTTTTGTAGTATCAATCATATATCGCACCCCTGTAAGAATGGTGACCAACTCGATATAGCTGTACTTCAGAAAAATTGATGTAATAAATTCTATAAAACTTTTAGCTAAATAGTATAAGCATCCTTTATACTTCAAGTACGTAATTTTTGCAGCAAATTCTATACTATCCAGTAGTAATATGGACATATAGTTCTGTACCCATCGAATGTGAGGTGTTACCAGGTAATTATTAATTAATGCTTTGAGTTGTGCCACTTTTCTTGGTTTACTAAAGCTATTTCGTTTTTATTATCACCCATCATGTAATACTTTTGCCGATTTTCCACCCCAAATAATAGCATTGGGACAAAGAGAGTAGGAGGCTACTGTCCATTGTTGCCAGATGTATCCAAGATGGCGGCGACGACGTCATCCAAGATGGCGGCCAAGACATCATTAAAGATGGCGGGAAGTTTGAATTTTGGCGCGGAAGTTTCATGCCCTCTTCCCCCAAAAAAGTGGTGCAAAGTTCAAATTCCAACAGGATAATGCACCACACCCCTGTTATCTCTACTAAACAAAGAAAATCGTGGGATGATAGCTCACTTAGCCTACCTCCACTAACCTAAGTCACCTGGCCGCCATCTCTTCCTAAGGGCTGGTGGTAAAAGGACTCAGCCTGCACAAAGCTGATGGAAAGAGGAAGGAGCGTACTTTATTTATTTTGGAGCAACTTATTTAGGGATGGAGGATATTTATCAAAGTGATACAGATCACATGCTCTGACATGCCCCACAGTGTACAGACCGGCACACTACTCCTACATAACTCATTTATAAGGCTCCACACACAAGCTTGCTAATTGTAAACCGTCAAAAATAACATACTGCACAGCCTACAGACATGCAAACCACTCGTAAATAATGCAATACATTTACGTCCAGAGCGCCAAACAACTCATAAATTCTCAAAATAATAATCCATCTAAAACACTCTGCAAACATGCTTGCTAATTGTCAACTCTCGAAATCATATAACACTATTTAAACAATTAGAGGCAACACCACCACCCAGTGTGTTCACCACGAGGTCCAGCACCCAACTGCCTTCGTACACATCGCCACCACCAGTGTGCTCTCATGACATCAGGTGATGATGCAAGTACAGTTATCCATCAGCAAACAGTGTGTTCACCACGAGGTCTAGTACTCAGTACCACCAGCAGAGGACACTGTCATCCGTCCTGTGACGTAACCCAAGATGGTGGGGGAAAATGGCGGGAAAACAACTCTGGAGACAACTCCTTATTTTGCAGACACTCTCTCTACCACGAGATTTAGAGTCCAGCTGGCTTAATACACAGTACTGCTACCAGATGGTGCTGTCTTCCCTCCTGTGACATAATCCAAGATTGTGGTCTGCAGGGGGAAAATGGCGCGAAAATGACTCAGCCTGCTCAGGGCTGCTGTATAGAGTAGGGAAGGAGTGCACTCTATTTATTTTGATACAAATTATTTAGGGATGCAGTATATTTATCACACTGACACAAAACACTCGCCCTGATGTGCTTGGGGTCACTGTACATAGTTTGCAGACATGCAAACAACTCCTAATTTTTTGAAATAATTTCAGTACACACTTGCATATTGCTTCTAAATAATGGTTGCCAGTGATGTGTAGACATGTTCAGCACTCGTAAACTGTCCAAATAACACATAGCACAGCCTACAGACCTGCTTGCAAAATAATGCAATCAACGCGCGCAAGCACCCTCCGCCACCCCCTGTCCCCCCGCGAAGTCACTCAGATATCAGCTGTCAAACCACGCACAACTGCCCTCAAGCATGAGGTGGCGACATCACGTTCACACTTCACACCTGAGAAATTCCTATCCAAATACGCGTTCAACAACTAGACGTCGATGAAACGCGATCGGACGGGAGCGAAGGCATATTTACATTAGAAGGCGGTCTGCGCGCATGTGTGGTCGACGCAGCCATCAGCTGTCAAAGCACACACAGACGTCCGTTCAGGACCGCGCGCTCCGACACAGCCCCGAGCCGCCGCCGCCGCCGCCGCCGCCGCCAAATGCAGGTGAAAGTTGGCTCTATTTCCGAGTATACATCTACTGTTATACTGACTCCAACGCGCAGCCCCCATACTCGAGGCGCTTCTGGACAGCACGTATCTTTATAGCTGATGACAGATGGCACAGGGCGCATTTTTCCTCGCGCGACATTACACACCCGTTTAACCATACTTAACTACTCAGTGTGACTGACGCAACACCGCCAAATGCATGCACATAGTTACAGTCGGACTAACCGCATTCCCAATGTTATTCTTACATCACATTGCTTTGTAAAAAATAACAGCGAAGTCAACCTCTCGGGAATTGTATACTGTTCCAGAAATAGTTAACACTCGCTTCCTTGATGCCTCAGCTTGTATGTAGGGAAATTCATGCCCTAACAGAACCTGTTCACGAAAATAACATCGAATGCAGTCTTCCTCGCGGACCTAACGTGATAACCTTCTTCCTCTCAGCATATGCAAATGTTCTCACCAATATGTAGAGGCTCCTATATCCCAGCACAAACGATCGAGCATTCTCATTCGTTCTTATAGAGTTTACCCAATGAATTACTGATGCCGCAGGTATCGAAGCTCCATCCACCATTTCTTTCTGGGGCTTTATGCGGTAATTTTGCACAGATCGCTAAACTTCATTGACAGTTAAACACACAAAATTGTCTGCAGATTATAAAATAGATGCTAGACTCACATGATTATTGGAAGCCAGGAAGATAATTACCAGTGTAACTACAATTAAATATTACGATTGATGATACAGTCAGACACCAATCAATGTACAGGTATTGTCTCCTTTTGACGACTGTACTTCTGTATCTATAGAGCACATAATTTTCCACGTAAAAAATCTCTAGCAGTTATCGATGTGCCGAGTCTATACGTCCCTCACAATAGGACATATACAGTCATCCTCTCTAGTCTTGCCGTAAGATAAACCGTAGTAACTTTACAATGCAATATATATACATTTTACACAAACACCGCAGGTATGTTTTATATCTGTACGCAACTAAACCTCGTAAAGCACCATACATATCGTCAAACATGGAAAGACTATTACTCATTCACACTGCTCTTCCACCCAGGACAGGAGCTTGAAATTAGTCCGCAAATACAGTCCCGACAATATGTCACTGTGTACTGTATAGGTCTAGTAAACATATAACTCATACCCTCCGCCATACAGAATCATCCCTCTTACATCAGCGAACCGAAGTCACTCTCAGAACGCTTCTACAAATCGTCTCCCCCTCGGCACAAACATGTTACTGTCTCTGCTCATTGCTCGCTCGCTTTCCTACACACATATCCAGACTCGCATTTTTGCATTTTTGCGGTACTTCTCGATATCAAGCACTAGACAACACCATACCGATCGCTAGCGCAATATAATTTCCAAGATATAGACTGGAAATCATTTCTCTACAAACCCCAAACTTTAGCGAGGTGCAGCATGCTGTAAACCACATCACCCAAATAATTTACAAGCCAACTAAGATCTTTCCCATGTCTAGAGAACAGACAAACGTGTATTCCACACACAGTAATCGATCTCTCCTCAACTAAATAAAGGCGTCAAATGTGCAGAAGTAGTCAACCGAACAATTTACACGGGAGGGAATAACGTTCCACTGCAAACACACCTCCATACACAATCCTGTCAAATTTCCACTTTATCACAGAAGCCGCCCAACACATACTAAGTTTTAGTTCACTATTCGATCGTCTAGAGGACTGCAAAGTTAACCCTGATACATTCCTACACTCCAACAGGCCTCTGCATTCGGAAGGCTGCAGCAGTTAACGGGGAACGTGAATCAGTACCACCACAGACTTAGCATACACAGATACATTCTAGAAAACCGGCCACATATATCTTTTATCATTATACTTACAATTAAATGTTATGATCGTGGTCTCAATTGAACGGCATTCGGCAATGAGTGAAGTATCGGAAGGCTGTGGCTCTGGAAATCGAAATATCTGTACCTTCCATACTACTGGACGTACTCTTCCCTTTGCTATCACAGTACTCTAAGTCAAATCCATACCCACCTTACGACTGAACATAGGCTTTTCCTTTACACAAACACACATACTTTATAAACCTGATGCTTAAATAAAAACATATCACGCACCCAGTACTAATATTAAGAATAATATTTAGTGGCTCTAATGGCTGGCTCTGACCACTATGGGACTTAACATCTATGGTCATCAGTCTAATATTTAGTGAATAACTGTTTGCCTACAATACGAAATAATACTGACCAAAAATTAACGATGGGTGTGCATGTCTCTTATGTTCTTCTTGTGAGTCCTACTACCATGTCATAGACGTAATCGACCAGATGTTAAAGAAAAACCCCCAACCCCAAAAACTACTGCATGTTACTGTCACAAGCGGTCTTGGTTCTACAGGTGCACACAAGTATCCATGTTAAATGCTATACCCGCTTTACAAATTGAGGTACGACATTACCTCTGAATGAGGTGGTGTTTTCCGTAAAAATGCCTTGGCGGTGATCGTACGAATATGTATTATCAGCTAACAATGCAACCTCGTGATAAAATCAATGAACTTTGAAAGTAATCCAGCGAAGGAACGTGTTATGTAAGAGGTATTTGTGACTCCCTCAAACGTATAATTCTGTACTACTTGCATCGCATTCTGTCTCAACACCATATCAGATGTTCCACGATATATCCGCTGAATTACAGGCGATGACTGATTGAGAGGGAGCAAAAGCAGTAGTAGTAAATGATGTGCCGATTGAGGTCCTAAGGAGAAAAATGTACACTAGCTTCTCAGATTTCTAGTGTTAAGCTATATGTTAGAAATTATGTCCATCATTGAAATCAGGTCTTTCCATTCAAGCACATACTTGCATAGGCTCACACCCACAAGTGAATCATATTTCAGGCACTCTCATATCTCTAAACGAGTCACTATCCTCGAACCTGTCTGCTACAGGAAAATTACAACCTGGTTTTAGTCACACCCTACACATCTTGCAGTCGCACCCATTTGTACAGATTTCCACAAGTGTTCGTTTCAATTTAAGTCGGAACTGAGCAGAAATCTGAGAAAGACATAACCCCAACCTTCTGTAACCCGTGTAGAAACAGAACGACCTGAGTTACTGCAACAGGATCGTGTTTTGAGCATTCGTTGGAAATGCACGCAATGTGGTACATCCCCAAACTAGATACAAGTACTACAGATCCGTGTCCATTCAAATCAATCACCCCAACATACTATCATCGTTATTCTCTACCCCTCAACACAGAAAAATTACCCACTATAAAAGCTCATACGATTTACAAGTCTCCTAGGCATCTACATGGGCGCAATGACGCATAGATGCAGCGGGACTCCAGTGCAGAGAAGCAAATTTCACAATACTTCCCTAGAATAGCACAGAGTGCAGCCATCCAAGCAGTCCTAACGGTGTTCCCAATCCCACACATCAAACTGCTATTGCTACTGCAGATGCCTATGTGGCCACGATCCTATTAAATATATACAGGCACTGCAGAGACCACTTTAAAGTCTAAGAGAGAGCTGTTATGTGTTTGGAACATCAAATAATACAGAAAATATCTTCATTGCATTAATTTTTATTGCATTAATAAGAATGTCACAGAACATTCTAGAAAAGCAGATGTCATTAAGTTTTTTGGCATTGTGGTACTCAGACCAGCTGCTTTAGACTTTGTAACTACACACTTGTACCCACACCACAGTGAACTTCTGAAACATATAATTTGTCCTTTATTGAAATTTATTCCTGAAATTCAGCTTAACTGTAATAGGTACAATTTGCTACGTAAATCGAAATGGAATTTTTATGGCGGACCGGACTCGAACCTGGATTTCCTAATTATCGCGAGCGGTTGCTTTACCACTATCTGAGCATCCTCCCTGGACAGACCCAAACTTGAATATGCCATACATCTATCTATTTCCTCTCATAGATTTCAATATTTTGAACTGTAGTTTGACATAAAATATATGTAAATTGAAGAAGGGCCTGCGAGAAAATGAGAACAACAGTTGATGAACTCTTGTTGTTTTTATTCTAAAACTTTATTGGGAATCACGAGATGTGTTGGAATCGGTAAATGAATTAATAACCTACGAGAAGAAATAGACAGGTGTATGGCATATGGAAGTCTGGGTCGGTCCAGGGATCACGCTCAGATATCCTAAGTGGTAATGTGACCACTTGCAATAGAAATCTGGGTCCGAGTTCCAGACCGCACAAATTCTCGTACATGGGAAAGATCGTAGTTGGCTTGTAAATTATTTGGGTGATTTGGTTTACAGCATGCTGCACCTCGCTAAAGTTTGAGGTTTGTAGAGAAATGATTTCCAGTCTATATCTTGGGAATTATATTGCGCTAGCGATCGGTATGGTGCTGTCTAGTGCTTGATATCGAGAAGTACCGCAAAAATGCTATAATATTATGGTGACAGTACGTTGACATGGCAGTCACTGAGAAAAAACGCAAAACTGCGAAAGGGATAACACCTGAAGATCTTGAAGCATCAGTTGCAAGTGCAAAATTGACAACAGCTTTTAGTGTAATATCTATGAATACTGATGACTTCATAGATTTTAAAGGCCTTGCTAAAGACTACATAAATACAAAAGATCTGGCTATAAGCAAAATTTACCACTTCCGCATTTCCCACAAGAATCCTAGCACATTGAAAGTGGCATCAGTTTTGGGTCTTGAAGGTGATGCTATGGTAACTTGGAAAAAAATTAATGTTTTAAAGAACGGTGCTACTCTTGACAGCGTACCGGACATTCATGACTTGCCAAAAATACACTTTAAATCCAAAATCTCACAAGAAAAGAAGAATGATCCTTTGCGAATGATAGATTATATAGAGAAAGAAGAAGACAAGGACTTCTACAGAGCCCTGTTGGAGAACGAAGATGAAGAGGCGTGCATCATGGAGGTGTAGGAACAAGATGAGGAATGGGACTGCTTGGAGGAAAGAAGTACAGTACTGTACTGCAAGTTTATTTCGATTAGTAAATGCAGATAACTTTGCATTTGATTTCTCGTATATATACGTGATTTTAAAATAAAATTGATTTAGTCAAAAACGATCAACTGTATCAGAACGAATTTCGAAAGTGAATAAGAAGTCAAAATATTATGAATATAGCTGAGACACCGAAAATAAATTTAGACATCTGATTCAGTTTTTGGTTTTTAGGTGGCTTATACTGAAGACAAACTTTGCTGAAAAAAAAATACAAACTTTTATTTTGTACCCTTTTATATTAGCCTAGCATTGAAAGAGTAAAATTATATGTAAAGTTATTAAATGTTCTCAAAACTACAATTGACTTACCATCTTTTTTTAACATAAACCCTTGACTTACACGCTTTTCACAAACGTAGTAAGACACTTACAGCGTTTTCCAGAAAACGAAAGGATGGCACTTACTTCGTTTTCCGTATAAGTTTTGTTCCCTTTATACATATTCATAAAAAACTGTTTTCATGTTTTGTAGAGGTATTTTGATATACACATATTTTTTTCATAAAATTAATGTAATCATCCAATATTTATGACACATTTATTTGAATATTGAAAATTTTAGTTTGTGGCACTTACGTCCTATTCCATTTTTGTTCACAGTTGTTAAGTTCAACCTCACCCAAGAAGATAAAAAGATGTCACAGGCCTCGTGGATGCTAGAAGAATCGACCTTAGCAGAAAACCGAACAGAAAAAAGTTATTCTGTCGACCTTGTGTTAGGAATGCGGAAGAAGCGTGACTGAAGAAATCAATTAGTTTTGTCGTTATGGGGAAGGGAGACACTGTGAAGCCAACCGCCGTATAATCGCCAACGGTTTTCGTGAAATGAAATGGCTTGGTCTATACCCATGGTGTATTTGAAGAACCAGCGTCCTTGAAAACGCTCTGTCTTACGAGGTGTTCCTTGATGGTGCGGATTCAGGGTGATATATGGTATTGGCTAGGGGTCGGTTTTCCCCTGGGTAGATGATGTTAGTGGAAGCGGCGGCGATGATGATGTAAGTGTATGTTTGCGCATGAATTTATATGACTAACGCCTGAATTGGCGATGGATGGTAGTGATTGGTGCTCTCTGGCCAGGGTTTTCATCCCTTCCCAGAGAGTTGATGAGTTGGTGTGGCGATGCGTTGGATGATTCGTAGAATTTTAATGATTTTTGTTTTATGAGAGGGCTGTCCTAACATTGCTCTGATCTCCTCATTGCTCGAGAACGACGGAGCGTCTGCAACTATACGGAAGGCTTTGTTTTGGATGATTTCCAACTGTTTGAGGTTGGTGTCTGATGCCATACTCCACGCTTCTGAACCGTAGAGCATGGCTGGCAGGATGATCGTTTTCCAAATTTTGAGTTTGGCAGGTACAGTGAGTCCCCTGCCTTTAAGGAGTGGATATAACTGAAAGAGCCGGGTGGAGCCCTTGTTTCAGGCCTCTTTGATGTGATGGGTAAATGTCAGATTCTTATCCAGTTTTAGCCCTAGGTAGGTAACTACTTCTTTCCAGGGTAGTACCTGGTCGTTGTGCGTGATGTTCACTATGGGGCGCTTGATTTTGTGGCTGAATAAGATAGTCTGGAATTTGTCTGCGTTGATCTTTATTTTCCACAGATTGCACCACTTTGTCACTTTGTCTAGGTGTCGTTGTAGGCGGTAAGCTAGATAGTTGATGTTTCTGCCACTGTGGTATAATGCAGTGTCATCTGCATATAGGGCAATGTTGCCGCCCAGCTCCTTCGGCAGATCGTTTGTGTATAGTAGATACAGGAGGGGGCCAAGCACAGATCCCTGT
Source organism: Schistocerca serialis cubense (assembly GCF_023864345.2). Classification (NCBI taxonomy): domain Eukaryota; kingdom Metazoa; phylum Arthropoda; class Insecta; order Orthoptera; family Acrididae; genus Schistocerca; species Schistocerca serialis. The sequence goes on from NC_064646.1 coordinate 395,548,383, forward strand.
GGGACACCTGCTTCTATTTGTTTTAGCTCGCTGTTTGCTCGATCTACTGTAGAGTAGAATTTTCTTTCCACCAGGAACGAGTGGACTATGTTAAGCAGGTGAAGTGGGCAGTTCATCTTCGACAGTTTGTATAGCAGACCGCCATGCCAAACCCGGTCGAACGCTTTTTCAATGTCCAGGAATATGGCAGCTGTGCTATTGCCCTGGCTCTTCTCTGTGCAGATGTGCTCCACCAGACGAACGGCTTGTTGTGTTGTGCTATGCCCAGCACGAAATCCAAATTTTTCGGGGATAAGGATGTTGTTGGCAGATAGGAATTGTAGTAGGGAGTTTTGGATGAGGATTTCAAGTAACTTATACAGGTGGTTGAGCAGGGAGATTGGTCGATAGTTTTGAGGGAATAGGTGATCTTTATTTGGTTTCGGGATTTAAATTACTTTAGCAACCTTCCAGGTTGAAGGGAAATACTGTGCTGTAAGACAATTATTTAGGATGGCAGTGAGATGGGAGATTGCAGGTTGGGGAAGGGCCTTAAGGAGGGGTGGATATCACTTTTACACCGGCAGTATAGAGCCGAGAAGTCGTATCACCGTCTCCATGAAAAATGAGCCACTAGTTAAAGGGTTATTCTAGTTAAGAGATACACAGGCGAGAAATAATAACCAGGTAACAGTGTTTCTACTACGATTTATGAAAATGCCATACGCACTTGATGGCATTCCCACAATGTCCGCTCGGCGCCCGGCGCAATGGAGTACATGCAGTATGAAGATAAGGCATCCGCGTATGACAGAACAGTTGGCCAATTGTGACTTCTCCCACGCTCGTCTGAAATACATTCGTTTTTCTCATCTCGTTCATATGAAATCCTTTAAGAATATACGCAGTTTTTACCAGACTTTCTGTGTATCCAAATTATTTTCCTTGGCCAACTCGAAGAATAGATTTTTGTTGCTATCTTTTTACTTATCTTGCAGCACTGGAACCACTCGAGGGTGAAAATGTTGCTGTTGAAACCTGCAAGTACAATCGAACTAATTCCCACGATCCAGAACATGACTGTAGGTAACATTTTGATTAATATGAGCAGTTGTTCAGGAACTGTCGTGTGGCATTATTCTGGCGACCATTTATCATTCATTAATGTCAATGAGCTAAGCAGGTTCAGTCGTTGGAAGTATTTAATGAGCTTTGAGCTATGAATTAATCTTAGTTGAGACTGCTATGAGGATACCACCGCAAGTTACTACGCTCTTGCTGCAACATTCCGTTTTTACAATTTGCGTCTTTATATCCTCTTTTTGTGGACTATTTTACAAGACTTATCTTTTAATATCTTTTCACGAAATAAAAATTTTGTACCCCTGGTGGGACTCGAACCCACAATCCCCGGTTTAGGAGACCGATGCCTTATCCATTAGGCCACAGGGGCTCGGCGAATAAAGTTGCGCACAGTGCTAGGTCGTTGTGATAACTCTTTCAGTTTCACTATTAACGACTTTAGCCGTATTTCTGGAACGATTTCCTGTATTTCGACACATATTGCTGTAAAATGATCAGAACGTGCCATTCGAACAATTGTGAAACCGTAAACAGACGTTAAAGCTGTTGATAATACTGTAGCGCTTTCATTGGCCGCACAACCGCACTGGTAAGCGCTTTTAATATGTCACTGCCTCGTTCTGTGCGGCAGAAGTATTCACAGGTAACTACACATATACACACATTAACTTTCTTATCTTGTGATGGTTCAGATTTCATAATCAAAAGTATCTGCAATGAGTTTTTAAGTAAGTTCAACTTTAAGCGATATAGTCTATTGGCGAAACTAAAGCTTTCTCACTCGGCCTTAAGCTACACAAAGTGACTGATGAAAGACAGAATATCATCGAAACATTGCTTTTAAATGATACTGTTGCGCCACAATGTTATTGCAGCGAATACTAAGCTTAACAGTTTTCTTCGGCAGAGACATTACCAGCGTACATGTAATTATCGCAGTAATGCTGTCACTACTTTCAAGTAATTTCAAGTCCATGAAACGAGTAGTTTTGTGTAAATTCATAGATTTCTACTAGAGATATGTGATGGATCGTACTCATTACTCATATGAAAAGCAATACAGCATGTATCAGAAATACTTCCTCAAACTCTGGGGAGCGAATTTCTCACATAAAGAGAAGATACAAGTTTGTAGAATCATATGCCCAAAAGCCTTCGTTTTCAAATCATTAATGACAGACTGCTTTATATAGCTCTCAACTTTAAAACATTTAACGAATGTTAGAATGTCCTGAATGTGCTTCTACACCTACAGCTACATATGTATTCTACAGAACAACACATTCGTCGAATCAAGGACTGTAGCACCTGTACGGTGAATGATGTCGCTGGCTTGTAAGAAACCTTGAAGCATCTCTGCATGAGGAATGTCTGCTTCAAAAACCAACTGTTTCCGTATTATTGACAACCTTAAATTGTTACGACGACATGTGTAACGCAATATATACAAGTCTGAAATGTAGCAAAGTACTGCATTTAACCTTACAGATCCTTCTGCTCGATTTTCAACTTCCTTGGAAGAAAGAAAGGTTCTACTCAGTCGAGAAAACTGTAGGAACCTAAATGAATAGTTAATCTTCCCACTAATAATAATTATTCTGCTTCTGATGCGGCCATTGAGTAACGGTTTCCCTTACCTCGCACAGAGTTCGTCATGGGGCTAAACATTCTTTCCAGAGCAACATCAGAATGAAGGACAGAAAAACTTTAAATATGTTCTCACTATTTGCATGACCGAGGAAAGCTTCATCCATTTTTCATCATACTTCAGCTTAAAAAAAAAATCCTCTTCTTCCCTGAAGAAAGTGCTTAACTGCACTCATTCCACGAATTACGTATCAACACAAAGTTCATATCGATACGTCGCTTACAGAGATTCTGAAACTGAGCAGTGTTTCTTCGTTTACTGTGTAAAGTTTCCTTCAAACTAAAAACGTTTTTCAAGGTAGCCTATAAGACACTGCAAGTAATTTGTCGCTTCTGGTCATCTGATAGCAGGTTTACATTCAGCAATGCAAAGTCATACACAAGCTGAGATGTCAGTGATTGGTCATGTTCCGGTAATGTCACTGAATATATTTGGCGTATGATCGATCTACAGGAGAAAGTACAATTGGTTGAGAGTTTCGGACTATACGGAGCGAGAGTTAGCCACCGAGTTAGTGTTTTAATAAATCTTGCCATTCGACGTTCAGACAAGAAAAAAATTCCTTTAGTTGAGGCCCTCTTTCATAAACCGATGGAATTCATTATATATGTTAATAACGATGGTTTCCGCGTCAATTCGAAGAGCATCTGCTGCGATCTTTGCAGCGTTATTCAAGGTATGACAGTTTTTTTGCAGCCACAACCCAGTTGGGATCCTCTTTGCAGAATTCGATAAATACACTTTTATTGTTTCCAAATTCTACGGAGGCACTGTTAGCACAGTAAATAGTAATATTGTTGAGCACTAATGATGACTTTAAGGTCTTTTTGATTCTTGTCGTAATTGGGTCAAATGTTTCACTACCACTGCTGTAAAATAAGAATTCTTTACAGACGTTTTCCTCACGACAAAAATAACACACTATCTGTGAAAAAGCTATCCTGTGCCTTTTGTTGGGTGACTGACAAAACAACAGTAAACAGAGTCGTTCAACTGCTTGACTGTTCGGTCTTTTGAATACCGACGTAACACTTACGAAAACATTTTCGTTGCTATTTTGACTATTTTTCGACCGTGACCGTCTCAAGAAATATGTAAATGTTTTTTTAAATTACCGTTTCCAGTCACAAACTTTGTCAACTATTGTATTTCTTATTTATTTAGAGACATGCTTCAAGGTAATATCACATCTTCAGGCTAAATGACATTACAAAAACAACTTCACAATAAGGCCATACTGATGTGGCATAGTCTTTTCGTAAATGCTGTGGTCATCCTGTGGAAGAAGAGAAAACTTAGTAAGAGGCGGTGTCGCTCTGGAAGCTGGACTGATGTTTGCACGAAAATGTTTTGTAACGATCACTCACTTTCTTGATTGCACTACAGAACTGTTTGTGATCGTGTTTCCAAGTTACTGCTATGCTAGTGACAATTTGTGAAGAGGAAATGGAAACATCTCAGCGCATCGAAACGAGACTACGACGCCAGAAGAAAAAAAGGAGGTGACCGTTACAAAACATTTTTGTGCAAACATCAGTCCAGCTTCCAAAGTGACATCGTCTCTTACAAAGTTTTCTTTTCGTCCACAGGATGACCACAGCATTTACGAAAAGACTATGTAACGTCAGTATGGCCTGCCGCGGTGGCCGAACGGTCCTAGGCGCTTCAGTCAGGAACCGCGCGACTGCTACGGTCGCAGGTTCGAATCCTGCCTCGGGCATGGATGTGTGAGATGTCCTTAGGTTAGTTAGGTTTAAGTAGTTCTAAGTTCTAGGGGACTGATGACCTCAGATGTAAAGTCCCATAGTGCTCAGAGCCATTTGAACAATTTGAAAATCAGTATGGCCTTATTGTAAAGTTGTTTTTGTAATGCCATTTAGCCTGAAGATGATTACTCCGAAACATGTCGCTAAATAAATAAGTAATACGATAGTTGGCAAAGTTTGTGACTGGTAGCGGTAATTTAAAAAAAAAAATACATATTTTCGTTGCTCTTGTGGGTCCCTATGAATGTTTTTCAGCGATTTGTGACTGACAGAACAATTGCGAGAAAAAATAGCTTCATCGGTCTAGGGAAATGTAACTATGATTAAGTTTAACTGAATGCAACGCAAACGATCCTTCCGCTGTTGTTACTTTCTCTTGCTTCATACTGCCGTTTTTGATGAACTGATTCGTGCCCAAGTAACTTAATATGACAGCAAGAACAAAAAGTTATTGCAACTCAAACATTTGATACTTTTGCACTCATCATTTTTAAAATCTTTTTCCTTTCTCTTCCAGCGCAGAAAAAATTTCTTCTTTGCGTCTAATACAAAATTTGAAAATTTGTGGTACGGTTTTATGGGACCAAACTGAAGAGGTCATCGGTCCTTACGCTTCCGCACTACTTAATCTAACTTAAACTAACTTACGCCAAGGACGACACACACACACACACACACACACACACACACACACACACACACACACCACACGCACACACACACACCACACGCACACACACACACACTCCCATGCCCGAGGGAGAACTCACACCTCCGACGAGAGGAACCGCCCGTACCGTGCAAGACGCCCAAGATCACGCGACTACCCCGCGCGGCTAGTCTGGGGCACATAACAGACCACAATCACACTGTGTTCTGGTGTAGTAAAAAGCGTTTTACTACGTTATTTGTGGAAAATACTTACAGCTACGTATGCATCACAACATCTCAGCATGATGCGGAGAATGGAAGTGCTAGCCACACGAAAACGTAAGTAAATACGAAAATAGGCGCGAAAACATCGTGAAAAACTAAATTACACTCTAGGAGACAGGTTAACTCTCAGCAAAATAAACTTTCACATCAACATCGTTTGGTTGCAGACGACAAGCTACTTGTAATAATTAACACAAAAGTGGTGCAGAAAATTCATGCTCACCAAATGTAAATGTATTTATAAAAAGAAACGATGTGTTGTTTGAACTAAAAATGTACATAATTTTATAAGAATGTAACAAAAACGTTCACATTGCAGAATAAATAAAAAAGAAAACCCACTGATGATGGTACAGTGGTGCCGAAACGTGTTTGGGTACTGAGAAAAACTGTGTGTTGCGTAACTGGCGGACCTCAAATCCCAAAAAATTTTAACTGCAAACACGGCCAATACAAGAAGCTGCAAATCAAAAACTGGATAGTCTTATACGGTTTGGTCCAATAGAAGAACTGTAAATGAACACACATACCATGTCGAATCGCGATTATCTTCAGAATTATAACCCCCCCCCCCCCCCCCATATCTCTCTCTCTCTCTCTCTCTCTCTCTCTCTCTCTCTCTCTCTCTCTCTCTCGTGCCATTATTTTACTGAATTTTTTTACCGTGATAGTGTTTCTAATGGTTTGTTTATGCAATCGGACTAGAATTTATTTACTCATCTTCTAAACACATCACAATCAGTATAAAGAAAGATGGGAATTTTAAAACAATTTTGTTTGGCCACACAAAGTATTGTTATCAGATGCTACAAGGTAGCAAGACGGTCCAAATCGGACATATATTTTAGTAAACAACGTAATTTAAAACTATTTCATGGAGTTTGCACCCCAGACCATCACTCCTGGTTGCAGGGCCGTATAGTGGGCAATGGTCAGGTGTGTCCAGAGACGTCTTCGATGATCACCGGGGCTCAGTTCGAAATGGGACTCATCACACAAGATAACTCTACTGCATCGTCAAAGAAGCTCTCACCATTTCAAGGGAGTTACAACAAATGTACTGTGACAAGGGGTGCAGTAACATTATTACAAATTGGAGAATATCATCAGATGTAATTAGATGTAATCAGACGTAATATCGCGCGCGCGAACCGTGGCAAGACGCCCTAGACCACACGGCTACCTTACGCGGTGAGAACATTTGGAGCAGGGCCTTTCCACCAGCTCGGTATTTTGATGATCTAATGCGCCATTTGGTCAGTGTTTGGCACATTATCTCACAGGAGAATATCCAACAACTTGATCAATCAATGCCGAGCCTAATAATTGTTTATATGAGGACCAAAGGTGGACCAACGCGTTGTTGACTTGCTCAATTTATGAAGCTCTTTTTCTTGAATAAGTCAACCAATTTTCCTGAAATTGTTATGACTTGTTTGTGCATCATATCTACCAATTGCCGTCCCAATAGGAGAATTTCTTCATGCTGTGCCGTTTTTTTTTGTCTCAAATTATGTACAATAAATGCCGGTCCATGCATTTTTATAATTCTTGTTAATAAAAGACTTGCCATGGAGGCAACAATGCGAAACGCTGCGTCGGCGTTGTCGGTGTGTTTTACATAAATGTAGCCTCAGCATTTACATGGCTTACACTTGACTATTCACCATTTGTCATGCAGCATAATATTAGCGCTCCACATTTTTAAATGTCCATCCGAGGCTCTAACCCCCTGGAACTGGGCTACTTTAGCCTCGTCTCCACACGGGGATTTGTGCGACATGATGGCTGACGACCGACTGGTTCAAAAATGGTTCAAATGGCTCTGAGCACTATTGGACTTAACATCTGAGGTCATCAGTCCCCTAGAACTTAGAACTACTTAAACCTAACTAACCTAAGGACATCACACACATCCATGCCCGAGGCAGGATTCGAACGTGCGACCGGAGTGGTCACGCGGTTCCAGACTGAAGCGCCTAGAACCGCACGGCCACACCGGCCGGCAACCAACTGGTACTTGGTTCTCAAGCAGCGCATCCTCCACCCCACTCCTCTGAAGTACTTTTGCCTACCTAACACAGACTTCCTCTGCAGAGTTCCCCATTCTATCGTTACACTTCTATTAATCCTATAAATCGGCCAGTAAAATAAACAGTATTTTCGGTACACAGTACACGTACGGAAAATGTACATATTCAGTACAAAATTATAATTTAACAAATATACATTAACAAAGCACACAAAAAATACAGATCAAACATTGTTTATAAACAAGTAAAAATTACGGGTAACATGAAGTGTCGGCATTACAGTGTGTACTACGATCGTTCTCATGCGCTTGAATAAAGTCTCAGGAAGCCTTGACAGTTATTTGGTTACGTACAGTCATATGGTAATGCAGTGTCCACTAGGGAAAACAGTTGTCCCTGTGTGGTTTGAGAATGAATGCTGGGCAGTTATACTGCAGCCATGTTTACATTGACCTCAGTGTTGGAACTGCCCATTTCTGGATCTGAAGAGCTCTACGAAGTTACAGGGAAATGATAGGGCACACTATGTCGGGAGTGCTCTGAAAAGTTTGGATCCGCTATGATTCAGGCTACCATACGTCCGGGTCTCCGCTGTTCGTACTAGTTTTGACAGCGCCAGAGGTGAACCTGGACAAATTTCAAATAAATAGAATATTATAAATCTTAGTTAAAAAGTGAGGACTACTGCGTGGGCAGTTCCGTTCGTTTTATATTAAAAACCAGCCGTACTTCTTAACTAAGAACAATGAGAACCCGCCGACAATCGACAAACGCAGGCACAGCGCCTCCGCCCCGCCAGCCGGACAGTTATTCGCAAGCAAGCCAATTACGAAAATGTTCAGAATGTGTGTGAAATCTTATGGGACTTATCTGCTAAGGTCATCAGTCCCTAAGCTTACACGCTACTTAACCTAAATTATCCTAAGGACAAACAAACACATCCATGCCCGAGGGAGGACTCGAACCTCCGCCGGGACCAGCCGCACAGTCCATGACTGCAGCGCCTGAGACCGCTGGGCTAATCCCGCGCGGCAGCCGATTACGCAACTGTACGATTTCACTCCACACATCCGTCTGCAAACACAATATCTCGGTACTGCAGTACACAGACCTAACATAAGTTTGTGTCATTTATGTGTTCATTCTTTCGCCAAAAGAATGAGCTATACGTCTGCATGACCCCGCCGCTCATCGTCGGCAGACGGTTTGCTTCTTGCCCCGGGTTTTCGAAGTCTTTTTCCGGGGCCGGCAATTCAAGTGATGACAGGCGTAGCCATGACTACGGAACATCGCCAAACCGCCGCCGAGCCAAGGAAAGCATGACGTGCGTTAAGCACTCAACAGCCTGATAACCAAGTACAGTAATACACCCGAATTACACGATAGATGGAACCGAGCGATCCGTTTACGTCGAATTCGCTAAGTTGGAGTCCAGTTCCGGATATAAATACATACAAATGTTGTTCAATTGGGACCAAAGACTATAGAAAACAGTATATTTTAGAAGAACAATGTTTAATGTTCAAAATGTGTGTGAAATCTTATGGGATTTAACTGCTAAGGTCATCAGTCCCTAAGCTTACACACTACTTAACCTAAATTATCCTAAGGACAAACATACACACCCATGCCCGAGGGAGGACTCGAACCTCCGCCCGGACCTGCAGCGCCCAAGACCGCTCGGCTAATACCGCGCGGCAACAATGTTTAATAAAATGTTCGCGGCAACAATGTTTAATAAAATGTTCGCGGCAACAATGTTAAATAAAATGTTCGCGGCAACAATGTTAAATAAAATGTTCACATGGCTCTGAGCACTATGGGACTTAACATCTAAGGTCATCAGTCCCCTATACTTAGAACTACTTAAACGTAACTAACCCAAGGACACCACTCACATCCATGCCCGAGGCAGGATTCGAACCTGCGACTGTAGCAGCCGCGTGGTTCCCCAAATGGCTCTGAGCACTATGCGACTTAACTTCTGAGGTCATCAGTCGCCTACAACTTAGAACTAATTAAACCTAACTAACCTAAGGACATCGCACACATCCACGCCCGTGGCAGGATTCGAACCTGCGACCGTAGCGGTCGCTCGGCTCCAAACCGTAGCGCCTAGAACCGCACGGCCACTCCGGCCGGCCCCGCGTGGTTCCTGACTGAAGCGCCTAGAACCGCTCGGCCACAGCGGCCGGCTAAAATGTTCAACAATACAACAAATCATATTACAGTTCAGCATTATGCATTGCAGTGAAATAAGTCGAGCATTATGTATTGCAATAAAGTAAGTTGAAATTACTGTGACTTACACGACTTCGTAAAATCTATCAATATGGTATGACGGCTGAAATTTTTCTTCTTCTCACACAGAATTTCCCCGTAGCAATCCAATAAATTTTCTATACCCCATTTTGTAACAGAACGCTCATTTCTGGAGTCTCATCCGTTAACCCGAAACATCTATGTCTCAGATATATCGTTAATTCTAAAACATCGACTGTGGCAGCACTGCTAAAAACCACGGTCTCTCTTTTTACGTATCTTCGATTTAATACTTGCCACGTGTAAAGCAGCATTCAACAACAAGCTTTTTTTTGTCAGTCTAACGATAAAGCAGTGGTTACCAACCTTTCATAGGCGATTACCTGTGAGTGCAATCAGATATTATGTAGTACCCCCTCAACCTCATCACCAACTTTAACGCCTAACTAAAGTTTAGAATGAAAAGAATTTTCTTTGAACACTTATTTCTGAAATGCCGAAAGATGGATTATGGTTACTGTTCGGGTTTTATTAAGCCACCGACTAATGAGTCAGCGAAACAGTTGGTACTGCCTCTGTCTAACAACCTCTTTTATGAGTGTTTCTCAGTGACTATTGACCATAAATCATGTTCTAAATCAATTCAGTCCCATGTTTTTACCGTAACTGTTATCGTAGCAAAAATCTAGTTTCGCATCTGTAAATCTTGAATGTCACATTTCTCTACTCTCCTCCCTAGCGTCAACTGCTTCACCATCATCTCCACTTCAAATCAACCGAGTTAAATGTGCGGACTGTACTCACTGTTTGTCAATCACTGGATTGTTGGACTCTTTACTTCTGCACTGGCAAAAACTGAAGGACTTCAGTGTGTCAATGCTTTATGTCTGCCCATTGTAATAATAACAACTACAATAATGATAAAAATAATGCTTTGTACAGCATTATAGTGGCTCTTAGTAGTTACTGTTGTGTCATGCTGTCAGTTAATTCGTTTACTTATTTCGAAGTGAGTAATGAAGCAATGTTGCTTGAAATATCTACAACTTGGAGAAGACTTTTCATCATATATCAAGCGTTTTTTATGCATAGGCCCCCATGTCTCGTTTTTACGGTCATAGACGTATGGTGGAAAGTACAAAGTACATGTGTACTTGGAGTGTGTGAGGAGCCTGCAACCTCCACCGCATAGTACCATACATTAATGCTAGTGATTGATATATAAGTAATCAATAATTACTTTTTAATCAATATTATCTTTTTAAGAAATATAGTTCCACGACTGAAACACAATCAAACTCTTTTCGTTTTTACCCCACAGAGAATTTGGTTATATCCTTCAAAGAGTAATTTATTTAGAAGTGAGGGCAAAAATTAGGTGCTTCTCTGACACCATGTTTCGCATTATGTCTAATTATTAGGTAAGTACAACATACCGCATGTCTTAATTACTTAACATTTTGCTTTTAATTGCTTTTATCCGTTTTTCTCATTTTATAGCATTTCACTAAATGCATGACTTTATGTGATTTATTAACTATAGCATGGAGCGACTTTCTAAGAGGAATAAGATGTCTGCAGTTTAACCAAATTTTGAAGGCTGGGCGCAAGAGCAACGGCGTTTTTGATGATTTTGATTCTGATTTTGTGGTATCTGAAGGTCACCAAGAATCGGAGAGCGATACTAGTGAAGAAAATGATCTATTGGAAGCAGAGCCTGTTCTGACCTGTACGACACATAATTACTCGCACCAAACACAGTACTTTTATAGCAACGATAATTTCAAGTGGGAACATTCAGAGTCTGTTAAAACAAGATCAACACCTTGAAAGAGGTATGCATGGACTAAAGCAATAATCCAATTTTGGCGCAAATGCCTACTAAATCTCAAATAAGGTAGAATTTACTTGAGGACGACGTGTTATAGGCATATCAGGTAATGGAATGGAAAAAGAGAAAGACAAGTGCACCAAATGTGGCCAAGCAGTTTATCTGTAATGTAGTAGGAAGATCTGCATGGACTGTGCAAACGTTCTGCGAATTAATATATTCAGCTCATTTGATTGTTTTCTTTGTTTACATTTTCTGTAGTCTTTCATTTATACTTATGAATTTAGTGACTGGTGTAACAATAATAATAGTCGTTTGAAGATATTTACTAAATGACTAGACATACTCATAATGCTTCGTGTTCATTTTAATAAATGTAACCAATGAAATCATCATAAGTGCTGAGTAGTGCTGTATCTATAATTAATATGAAATAGTTGACTGTTCACTTAATTTTTGTCAGATAATATGGAGGTCTGCGAGACCAGATGTTTCTAGTTAAGAGATGTCTGGTTAAGGGTTATTTTTTCTAAAATTTGTAACCCTTCTTCAAGCAAACTGAGGCCTTCTGTCAAGTTTGCAACCGTCATTTGATCGTCTGATTCAACTGGGTCTAAAAAATCAGGTTTTCCAATGTTTCGATCTTGCTGATGCATTTCTATAAGCTCACCAGCTGTCAGCTCCTGATTGTGTGAATCCAGCAGTTCTTGAACAACGTCACCACCCATCTCTAACTGTGTCTGGCAAGACAGATCACTTCTTCAATCACACTGTCAATTTGATCAGGATCTGGTGCTGATTGCCCCTTGGTTGTGGTGAAAAAATGGACACTTTTTTCCAGACGCCATTTAGTTTTCTGTGAAATTTGATTCCAAGATTGTCCAATAATCCTCACGGCATCTAAAACATTGAATTGCTTTCAGAAATCTTCAACAGAGAACTCGTTGTTTTGTCTCACAGCTTCATGTAGATGCGCAGACTATCTTCTCGTGTAGTTAGCTTTAAATGTAATACAGATTTTATACGTGAGTCGAAATTAATTAGAATAATAAGAGGGTGACGTGGTCCGTTGTCGTTTAATAGCATCTTTTTAAATGGGATTCGTTTTAATTGGCAATAACGTTCGACTTCAGGTGCCAAGTGATGACGAAACCAGTCCTCAAGCTTTAATATTCGACTCTAAATCACGGGCAACCCAGCTTTAAACGTATTTTTTAAAGCTCTTGGTATTTTTGAGCGACAGACTAAGGGGGTGGGGGCTGATTTACAGTCACCAGCTGCATTCCCACCAACAACCATTGTCAATCGAACTGTGTCTTCTTTAAAAACTGGAAATGTTTTCTCTTCACGGACGATAGAAGTACTAGTACGCATCTTCCTCCAGAATTGACCAGTTTCATCCACGTTGAATATAGTTTGGTTGGTATAGCCACATTCTTCTATCACTGCCTTGAGTTTCTCTGGATGGTACGACGCAATCTCTCTATCACCGATTGCCGCCTCTCCACTTTCCGGAATTGTATGTCAATTACAACGACTATTGAATCGGCCAAACCAACTGTTACTAGCTTTAAACATTTTGTTGTGGACTGGCAAGACAGCCAATCCACAGTGACGGGTAACCGAAAGGCACGCGCTTAAACTCACGCAGGCTGGCGTGAGGTCTGAAACAGGATACGTAATGAATGCTATAAAGAAAAGTACGTAGCTGCTGGAATACTTAACTTTAATCCACAATTGGTGAACATTGGTCTTGTTACTGTACATGCTTCGTTAGATACATAGCAAAGGATAAATGGCGCCTTGCTAGGTCGTAGCAATTGACTTAGCTGAAGGCTATGCTAACAATCGTCTCGGCAATTGAGAGCGTAATTCTCAGTGAACCATGGCTAGCAACGTCGGCTGTACAACTGGGCGAGTGCTAGTAAGTCTCTCTAGACCTGCCGTGTGGCGGCGCTCGGTCTGCAATTACTGACAGTGGCGACACGCGGGTCCGTCGTATACTAGCGGACCGCGGCCAATTTAAAAGGCTACCACCTATCAAGTGTGGTGTCTGGCGGTGACACCACACATTTCATCTTCGACTACCTCCCCAATTTCTTTCTTTAGTCACTCTAAAGCAGCTCAGCTTGGGAGCACATCGTGTTCTGGCCAACAGCACACCATGTTACGATCAACAGGACAATTTTTCACTCTTTCTTGCTTATCACACCATAATTTTAACATTGTTTGCATCTGACAAATAATACCATGACTTTCATTAATAATACTTGAATTCAGAGACTCAGCCTCTATCACAGCTTCGAGATTTTTTCTTCTTTACCTTTCATAATTGTTCTAACTGTTGTTCTGGTACCTCAGATGTGCTGTCACCGCCAGACACCACACTTGCTAGGTGGTAGCCTTTAAATCTGCCGCGGTCCGTTAGTATACGTCGGACCCGCGTGTCGCCACTATCAGTGATTGCAGACCGAGCGCCGCCACACGGCAGGTCTAGAGAGACTTCCTAGCACTCTCCCCAGTTCCACAGCCGACTTTGTTAGAGATGGTTCACTGACAAATTACGCTCTCATTTGCCGAGACGATAGTTAGCATAGCCTTCAGCTACGTCATTTGCTACGACCTAGCAAGGCGCCATTATGATTTGCTATTTATCTTGTGATGCATGTACCGTCAGACCGATGTTCAACAATTATGAATTAAAGTTAAGTATTCCAACAGCTACGACCTTTTTTGCTAAAGTCTAACTTCCTTAAATGCTCCAGTCCTCACGCCAGCCTGCGTAAGCTTAAACGCGTGCCTTTCGGCTTCCTCATAGTGGCTTGGCTGTCTTGCCAAGTCACAACATCAGACTTCTTTGCCAGTTCACGAATTTTAATTTTTGCATCGTAGTCTTTGATAATATTAAGACTACATTGCGAAGATAATGATTTTCTTTTCTTATTTAATGCAAATGAATCAGTTCTGCTCTGTTTGGATGACATTGTTAGAATCTATCAATCAAGCGAGATCTGTCGATAAAACGATTCCATCGGTATGAGACACGCCCGAACCTGTCCTAAGCCCTGCACTGTATGGGTGGAGTGGAGGGGTGGAAGGGGGGGGGGGAAGAGGTAACGAGGTGCGCGGCGCTCTAACAGATTAACCTCGTAACTCCGGATTTGCTTAAAACGAGGTAGCCCTAGTCAACTGTAAACATGTACCACGCTTGCCAAAGGCACTGTCTCCCACTGCATTCGGTACTGCTAAATGTGCTGTTTAGTAGCACTGCACACAATCGTTTCTAAAAATGCTTGAGAGTTTAGTAATGAATGAAATGTCTTAAGACAGATTTTAGGAGGGGGCAAGTGCCTGCTTTGCCCCTTCTAAATGCCCTTTCCTTGCAGACGTCTATCAACGGAGAGCTGTGATTGTTTCGGACAAGAAGTACTTGTATCCAGATAGTGAATACCAGAAACGCGTGTTCTGAAAGAACTGCCCGTTTAGCGCTCTTCAAGAACTCAAAGCATCATGTTCAACAATCACGAGATGATCCACATACTGTGTACCTTCCATTTTCCAGCGTGACATCTAGCAAAACAGGTCTTGGGCAGACAACACACAAGTCTTATTTTCTAATCGCCCAAGAAGATAAATGAGATAATGCGTTTGGGTAAGGATCATTTTAGCTGCAGGATACTTGGAGTTTAAAACATTTCTTGTCAATGCAAAGGAATAATATTAGCGAATCCATTCGTACAGTTTCCAAATACTGAACAGAACTCCACCAGTTCATCCTTGGGGTGTCTTAAAAGTGCACGGACAAGCTCAACTGTTGTTACTCACGAATAACTCATTAAAGTTGTCAACAATTTTCTAGATTAACCCTAGCAGTACCAACCTATTTCCCATAATGCATACTATCAAGTGGGGTAATTTATATCTAACAAAAAAATCAATTTCGTTAATTTTGATTAACTATTATTAAGAACGTTCTTTTTAAATAGGTATTGATGTGTAAGTAGGTTCTAGAAAGTAAAAATATCTTTTAGCACAATCTTAGCAGTACCAACGCATTTTCGGTAATGTGTACACAGAGAGGAGAGGTACTTCATGACCACCACAAACAGTTAAAATACACAGATTTCGTTAATTGTCCTTGAGTTTTATTCATAGAGCTATTCAGAGATAGTTCTAAAGCTACATAAATGTGTAAGAAGGGTCCTGAAATTGAAAATATGACTATGACATTTGTTGGGAAAATTCACATTTACTAGTAGCACTTACATTTTTTGGTTACGTTTTACCGGGAAATTCAAAACAATTACGTAATTATTAGAAACAATAAATATTTCGTTCAAAATTTTGAAATATTACGTACGAGACTATGTAACATTTTAAAATGTTCGGATAATAAGTTGCCGTCTCTCTATCTAAGAATAGATTATGAATGCAGGTAGCCTCTATCTCTGTGTATTGTCTTGTCTGTATAGACGTGTATCTGTTGCCTTTAAGATCCCTTCACCTTCACACATAAATCTATACAGTAAAGTAAGGCCCTCCCCGTTCTTGGCTGATCCGTGCTAAGACAGGGGAGAAATTAGACTAATGGAGGATTATTAGTATTATCTCTATTTTCATTCGCTCTCTCTCTTTCTCTCCTTTATCTATGTACAGTTTTTAATATAATATTTCATTACGTGAAATCAGTCAAATAGAATCTTTGGTGGAGTCCTTCTTCTTGGTAATCAGCGGCTGGCTTACTGTAAGAGATCTTTATATATTTGCGATTCAAGTGATACCAACTTGATGTTACGTGGCCAACTGCAGTACAAGTTTCAACAATCAAACCGCACTTTCAACACCTGTGGGCGTGCTTCAGTTGACTAGTTACTGTGTAACGTATTCAAGTACGTATGATTGCGTACAGAAGTTAATTTTATTTGTAATTTAGTCTCCTACTGTTTTAATATCCCCCTCTTTTTTTCTTTCTTTTTAAACGGACCATTCGGTGATGATTGGATAATAAGTCAAAACTATTAATGACATCACCTGTTTGACTTGAGGTGGCATACATATTAAACAGTTTTATCTCAAGAACGCAACCGGTTTTTCTTCATTGTTAGTTGGTACCTTCAAAAACAATAGATTTTCTTATAAGCTCTTAAATCGTATGGAATTAACTCCGACCTAAAGTGAGCAGTTAGTGAACTGTTCATCAGAAATGTCAAATATGAAAGCGAGTTCAGTGTTTCTCTGTTCAATTATCCGCTTTTCCATTCTTATTTTTTTCCGTTTTGAAAAGTCAAGTGACAAAATTATCTGATCAAAATCCTGTTTTGAACTAACATCCGTGCTTCATAAGGAAATACTGCACTATACTGATTAAGAACCAGTCTCCCCATACGCACTCAAGCTGTGACGCTTAGCTTGTCCTGAGCTGCTCTGTAATGTCCCAGTCTTTCCAGCAGCGCTTATGTACCCGTAATTTTCTGCACACGGTTTACTAGATGTGTAGCCCGGCTAGCTCAGTCGGTAGAGCATGAGACTCTTAATCTCAGGGTCGTGGGTTCGAGCCCCACGTTGGGCGTTCAATTTTTAACTTTGCCTATAGATATTTACGATCGCTATTGGGGTGGTATGCTGCGTTTCAGAATAAATTCTGTTAGGACGATAGGCATTACCTTGTTTCGAAGAATATCTGTAGGGGGCGCATTGCCAACTCGGACAGCTAGAAGTTGGCCGCGGTTGTGGACGGAATGACTCACGAAGGAACAACGGTACTCAGGCTGGGAACTTCTACATACTGTGGATCTCGGAAGCGGACTGCCTTAGCCAAACTGCTCAGATGAGATGCCAATTGATCCCGCAAAGACCAAAGCAACATCATGAGCGACATTTATAATCACGCAAATAAACTTATTAAATTGTCGGCTGTAATGTACACCTGTGTGAAAAACAGTTTTTCTCATATATATACCGAGACATGTTTTATCACCTTTGTGGCGTCGTTGGTGGGTTTCGTGTTTTCGAATGTGTGAAATGCAATCATGTTTTAAGTGATAAATAGTTAACGAAAATTAGGCCTCAAAGCATTTTTTGTTTTTCGTTGTCTTTACCGGTACCTTAATTTTGCATTATCAGGCACTGGTAGCTTGTCATGTGAAACTAAATGATATTGATGTTAAATATGGGTAGTGAGTTAACACATCACTTAGTATGTAAATGTAATTTTGCTGTGTTTGAAGATATTTCTCGCCTATATTTGCGATTACTTACGTTTAGATTTGGTACATCCTATTACATCTGCGTTCCCAGAGTTACTGAGAACCACACACACACCTGCGACACATGTTTTGTAGGACTTCGTTTGTAAATAACAATTTTCACTATTCCAAAACATATTGAAATTTACACATTCCCATTTGGCGTTCACTTGTTCACGGATGAGTCTGGCCCCAAATCTGAAGAATTTTCTTGACTTTCTCCCCCCCCCCCCCCTCTCTCTCTCTCTCTCTCTCTCTCTCTCTCTCTCTCTCTCTCTCTCTCTCTCTCACACACACACACACACACACACACACACACACACACACACGCACACACACACACACGTGTTCTGAGTGATGATAAGAAAAATGGAGATCCCGGCACTGGCTGTCAGTTCTGCTGACTTTCGTTTTGTACCTACCTAGTGGACTTTTTATGTGCAAATTTAATCCCTAAATTTAGTGCTATGTGGAAACTTACTTGCTACAGAGATAGTGTAATTTTTCAGAGTGTAAAATTCAGTTCCACAGCAGTCCATCTATATATACTATTTAAAAAAGCCACACAAAAGTAGGTGATTTTGTGTGGTAAATAGTAAAATGCTGCGGACTTTATTTAGTGCTATAAAATGAACAAGGACCATTTAAACAACACTTAAATAATTGTAAAGTAAATGTTATGTAACAGAAATTAAAAATTTCAAAAGTTCGTGTCATAAATCTCGGTTTAAACATAGACTGCATCTCATAGTTAATGTTACAGAAAAGTCACCTCGTGATTTAAGGATTAACAAACACGATATTGCTTCAACCATAAATTTCGTAAATAATCCTGCGCGCCTTTCCATGAAATAACTGAATCACACAAAAACTTTTCTCCTACGAGCCAGTGTAACACTTTCAACTCTTAGTTATACTTTCTAGCTAATCCTTCATACTTTTCAAATCGCTATTTCTTTAAAATGTTGTCTGTTCAGTGAGCTATTTTATTAATGTGGGTGAATATGTACCATTCTGTTCGAATAAAGTGTACTCACTGACATATGTTTCTCTTCGGCAGTAGTAAACTGTCTGAAAATTAGATTTTGTTTCTGTAATCTACTTGAAACAGGGAACACTACATAATTAGATGTTTCTGTACTTATTCTGAAGTAATGCTAAAATGTATCTCTCTTTTTCTCACGTCACTGCGGTCATAACGGAATTCTCTTACAGTCATTCCTCTACTTCTGACTTTATTCAAATTCACGACTGGCTTGAGTTCTGAAAGCTCGTTTTCTACTAAGCACGAATTTACTGGGTCAAGAAAAAACTACAGCGTTTCAAGACTGCTCAACAACTACCATTCCCGGTTATCCAGATCGCACTGTATCGAGTGCAGTATAACACTCGATCACACTACATCTCTTTGCGAAATATGCTTCGCGTTGCTTCGCACCGTGGCGTTGTAAATTCTGGCTAAGAACCCAAGAACTGGTTTGTGGCATCAAGAAAAATGTTGTCATTTCCAGCTATGATTTGCTCGCTGTGTAGTAAGTATTTTTACTTTTCTACAGTGTGATGGACGGTGTCAGTAATAATTTTAAATCGGATGATTGTTATACTTTCTTTTTTTTTTTCTACGAGAACCGTTTACGCTGTCTTTCTTTGTCTAGAATACAGAAATACGGGTGCTGAAATGTGTGTGCAAAAAATCGATACTTAGAAAGGTCCAGAAAAATCCCGAACTTGTCTGGCTGCCTGTTTATGGACCGCTGTCAGAAAAATTATGTTTCTATAAAGAAATATCGCGTATCATACTGGACAAACAAAACAAAAATCATGCCACGAAAGCTGATCTTTATTACCTGGTGTGCACAGAGAGAGTATCTTCAACGGGTACGTTTCGTTCTGTGAGTCTATGGCCGAATTCCGTCGTCATCCGTCCCCTAGCTGAAGCATTAAATGAAGACTATTTCATATAAATAGGAAACAGATTGTTGAACTTTATAATAAATCCATCAGCTGTTGCAGAGACACCAGTTGAATTGAGAGTTTAAGGGAAGGTTCAATACAGTTTTATTACTCAGTGAACTGTAAATAGATTCCCCTTGGCCGTATCGAAATGCCGACATCTTCAGCCAGTTACGAGAGAAACACTCAAAATAATCTGAATTCCGAATTTCTATATTCGTGAGGGACGTTCCGCAAATAAGTTCGTCATTGATGATGTAAAAGGAGATGGTGGACTATAGCTGACGTCACGAAGGCGGCGCTTCGGCGCAAAGAGGCGGAGCAGTGAAGGGATGAGAACTGTGCATGCTGGGCAGCAGAGAGCGGGCAAACTAAGTGCACGTTGTCGAACTGCGTGGCAGCAGACAACAGTCACGCTCATTTGCCTACGGTACATCGTATTATACGTTCAAATCTATGAGGGGAATAGTAAGTATTAAAACCAATTTCGATCGGTTGCCATGAGAGAAATGTTTATTCACGTCTTGCGTCCACTGCCCCACAGAAGGAACTCTGCATAAAGTCGGAAGGCGAGAACAGCTGACACAGCTTTGTAGAGACTTGAAATACAATTTTTCTCAAAATGACAATTGCCTAACGACAAGATCACTGAAACTGCTTGCAATAATTATCGTTTATTGCAATTTGAGCTGATTTATAAGTAAAAATTTAATACACAACAAAATTAACTTCAAGCACACACCATAATCATTATATTAGCTTGACAACTGCTTCTACTCAATAGGACTTTTAAAATGTGTATAAGGTGTGTGTGTGTGTTGATGTGTTTGACTAGTTAAGTGTAATCACTCTGCATAAAAAAGAATTAGCGGTAGAAAAGACTAATGAAAAGACGATCGTAAAAATGGTCAGTAAGTTGTCATATTTTTCGCTGTTAATGGACATTGTGAGTGTAAACTCTCTCTTTCAACAGTACAGTGAGAGACCATATTAATAATCCATTGAACAGGTAAACAATTAACTATCATCTGCGAACAACTCCAGGGAATGATGACCGATAACATCGAAAACCACCGATATCTCGACAAGTAACAGTTACATGTGGAAATATTGGACTTTACGAATTTATCCAGCTGCATCCTTGCGTGTTATTAGAGCATACAACATGGTGGGAGAGGCTTAACTTCTCCTTGGACAATATGTTGAACATTACAGTATGCATAATTAAAAGCATACAAAGTCCTAATCAAAAAGTCTAGGAAGTTCTCATTATTGTGTACGCAACTAATATGTTGACTAACACATTTTTTAAACCACAAGTCTTTAAAAATATGCAATATTATTACTTTGTTCCAAAGTCTACTTCGAAATACCACCGTAACTTCTATCTGAATGTGTTTCCGAACAATCTGATTGTAAATTTACGATGATAGGTTCAAGGCTTATATCCATCATCACGTCCCTGTCAAATTATTCTTTTGGTTTGGTTGTTTGGGGAAGGAGACCAGACAATGTGGTCAAGGGTCTCATCGGATTAGGGAAGGACGGGGAAGGAAGTCGGCCGTGCCCTTTCAAAGGAACCATCCCGGCATTTGCCTGGAGTGATTTAGGGAAATCACGGAAAACCTAAATCAGGATGGCGGGACGCGGCATTGAACCGCCGTCCTCCCGAATGCGAGTCCAGTGTCTAATCACTGCGCCACCTCGCTCGGTCAAATTATTCTTTCTGAAGCTTTTCAGCATGCTGCACAGACTGTGCCCACGCTACTGGTGGGATGTTGCCTATTGCCTCATGCACAAGCGATTCATTGAATGTTACCTTGAATGTTTTGTTTCTTCCACTTAGTATTACCCTTTGCCCAAATTAATTCAATAGGGCTACACTGACAGTGACACGTGGGTAAACACAAAACTGTGTGACCCCATTCAAGTGCAAGGAAGTCAAGTTTGTACATTCTGGCATGTGACTTGTATAAATTAACGATCTGCAGGAGATCGGGACGAATCTGGTTTATACGGTGCTTAATATTTTTATTTTTAAGCCAGGTAAAAATATCAGCTTTTCTGGTGTTTATAGTTGGTGTTTTCTCTGTAACAGTTGAATTATACAGTAACTGGCTAGGACCGACTTCGAAGCAAGGTATGACAAGAACTATGAATCACGTCCTGAAACTGACAGCATTTATTTGCCGAATGGTAGTCACTGCTGTTTTTCTTACACATAAATAGAAGTTCACTCTCAGAAACAAAACTAGAAGAAGGGACAGCATGCGGAATAATTAGCCGTGAACCTATTCCTATGAAAGCCTCAGAACCACCTGTACCATCACTCATTTTCCAGCAGATCTTCCTGGAATGATTCTAATTGACGCATGTTTCATCAAGGTAATACACTGTTGAACTACTCCTTTCTCTTATATTGTGAATCTTTATATGGAATGTAGTTCGTGCTGCATCTATGTCACTTCTTTCAACTAAAAACTCTCTATTTAACATATCAGGAACCAACGTCTTTTAAAATTCTTTACATTGACGAAGCGCTTACCACTGAAGCTAATTTTCTCCTGCATATCTGTAACACGTTTTTTTGATGTCTGGCATTTATCATTCACATGGAACACTTTAAAACATCATTGTTAAAACCATCCATTTGTGTTACAGGAAAGCAGGATGCGATTTCGATGCTTTTCAGGAGACACGAAACCAACTTTTTCTACAGTTCCTAAAGCTCTGACACTTTCGTTTACAATTCTCTTTACAGTTCTCTTGCCGACACCTCATGGTTCTGGAGTACATTCTTGTATCTTCAAATGCCAACAGTAGAAGACCTGCTTTCAAATTCATGTTTGAAGAAGTTATAAATGCGGTAAATAGTCCCCCTCGCCTGCTTATGAAGCACTTCACATTTATTGCCTTCACCTGGATTTTTTTAAAAAATAGGTCTTAAACTTTCACAGATACACATTCACTCTTATACTGCTACAAGAAAAAAATTAAAAATAAAGTTGAATGAATAATTCGGTTGTCACAAAGTATGGCAACAGTGCAGCATGTAGGAGCAAGATTCTCGCTGTCTAGCTATAACTCGCTGCTAGCCGCTCGGAAAGAGAATGAATATTATTGGCTGCCAGTGGCTAGTGAAGGGGGATCTGCAGAACAGATAAAAAGTGGGCCGCCTTCCTACGTGCCGCGGACTTCAGGTAACACAGTTTATAAACTGGAATATGGCTTTAAAAATAATTGTTTCCGCCCGGGATCGAACCGGGGACCTTGCGCGTGTGAAGCGCACGTGATAACCACTACACTACGGAAACCAGTTGGTAAATGTCTGTTACTTTTACCAATTAATTGTTTTCAAAAGAAAGAATACCGTTGATATCGCTTAACTAGGGGTAGGGCTTTTTCCGTTCAAAGAGAAAACACATATGCATGCAGTGATTGCGGACGAGCAGTGGCGGCGCAAACGGAGCCACCTACTGGGACCAGAATTGGGGACTTCTGCGCATGCGCTGGGTCCCAGGCACTGTTACCGAGCTTCTCTGTGGCCGGGACCAAAACTGAAGCTACGAAGATTGTGCTACTCTGCGGCGCAGCTGTCGTCGGAAATTGTTCTTTTCTTCTAATGACAGTACCCGCTATATTGCAGGCCGTAATTACAATGGAAAGCTCCAACGTCTGAAAGGGAACAGAAATGGTTTTAGAAGACTGGGGTGTTTTCTTCTGTCACTCATCAAGATCAAACTCTACATTTGTATGAGATAAACGAATCGAAATACTACAAAACCACAATTCTGTAGCAAGAATACCGAGTAGCAGACAATGATAACCAGCAGATTCGCGGCCACCTGCGAGTCGAGGAAATATCGCTTTCCAGGAATTTTTTATTTCCTTGCTTTGAGCGAAGCATCTTTATGTCCTTGAAGTAAAGTTTAGTAGCTGCTAAATTCAGTGGCCAGTATCCTTACCTGCTTTGTAATTACTGAAGGTGTTTTAAATTCTTCTGCACAACTACGAAAAGCTGCGTATTTTCGTCACCAAACGCGTTTCGTTTTATTTATATAAAACATCATCAGTAGTTTGGAACAAAATATATTTAAATTTCTAGATCTAAAAATAGTTGTATCTGTAGCGAAGTAGGCAGCAAAAACTCTATTGTTGAATATGAACCAGCTGTGGAGGCGGTGTCCGGAGACATACGGACATGGAGACTTGCGGACACGTTACGGAACAGTATGCAGCGCGCGTTAGTGGGTGCAACTAGTATTGTTTAAGCTTGGGTTGTTTTGAAAATCAGCCTTATGTAAACACAATTTATTTCATTATTTAAAAAATAAATTAATTGTATTTGCGTATCGCTGATTTGCAAAACAACCCAATTTTTAAATCGCAAACACGGAAAAACATCAAGAGGGGCTTCAAACCTTAACCAAACTCGTTGTTTTAAGCTAAACACAACTGTGACTTGGGAGTTGGCTTCCGAGTGATTAACCGTTTCACTCCTGAATTTTTTTTCTCGAGGTAGGAAAATGTTTATTTATGTGGTAATGCTCTTAGGTGATTTTTTTAAATACTGCATGATTTATACAAAAACATATACCCGTTTTCAAAACATGCTGTGTACACTTGGCTTCATTTTATGGACTAAAACAACAAATTACGAAATATTCTGTATTGTAATAAATAGTTAAGTGGTCATTCAATAATCACCATGCAAAATAACAAAAACAGTATTCATATATACAGTAGAATATAGCGAACCAACCATATGCGTGTATTTGGGTGGTAACGAGGGCTGCGCACTGCTGCACTGTTGCTCATAGTTTCATAGTGATGCCCAACGGTTGGCAGCACTTGCGCGTAACGAAAGGTTGAGCGTTCACAGATATGTAGCTCAAGTTTCCACTGTGAAAAATACCTGTGTTGCAGCTAAGACACTGTTGTAGCCAGAGGGTCTTCAAGTGGTTCAAATGGCTCTGAGCACTATGGGACTTGGCTTCTGAGGTCATCAGTCCCCTAGAACTTAGAACTACTTAAACCTAACTAACCTAAGGACATCACACACATCAGCAGCGGTCGCGCGGTTCCAGACTGTAGCGCCTAGAACCGCTCGGCCACCCCGGGCGGCCCAGAGGGTCTGAAAGGGTTAATACAGATACACACATGTATGATAAAATTTACTGCAATTCTAGCATAAAAATTTTGAGGCCTAATTAAAAATAATACGAATGTTTCATCGTTAATACCAGTAATTTCCCAAAGTGAGGAAAGAATTTTAGAAATAAAGATGATATACGACTTCCAAAAATTATTTTTAGTCCCTGTTTAATTTAAACATATGCTTGAAGTGGTCTATCCTTTTACCCACTTTTCATATTTTTCGATGCCCATAATAATTATTATTTACATCGCTGGGTGCACTTTGTTGACCACTGTTGAATTTGATTTTTACTTGTACTTACTTCTCACGGGCAGTTTTCCGTATCTGTACTCTTATCTGTCATGTTAGATAAGTACAGAGAGGTATTATCACCACGAAATTGCTAACGTATATGATAAGACGGAGTTTAACATGAAAAACGCAAACTGATCAAAAAACTAATTCACGTTTTCTTGTCTTTAAACAAATAGAGAGAATTGTTTGGGCTCAGAATACGCCTGACATAGCAGTATATTCTTGCATGTCTTCGAATTACATATTTAAAACAAAACGAAAACCTAATTCCTCAGACGGAATTTTTTAAATAGCTTTTTAATACAAAATTCCTAGGTAGCGTAGGTAGTATGTGCTATTCATTTCATAATTATTGATCCCTGCCTACTTTTAGCTCATCATATTGTATTACGAACATTAATGTTATACCTTCAGCAATCGAGAAAATGTCTACTTTTATTAAGTTTATGAAGTAATATTTAAGAGGAACCATGCTTTTTCTAGCTTTTTTCGGCGAGTGTCAATTTTAAGGACAAAAAAATCTGATGTAATTAGAAGAAAAATTTCCCATGTTCAGTTTAAAGATACAACCTCTTTCTATTTGATGGCGTATTTTCGTTACTTTCTCATTATTCGTTTCATCGATATGTCAAACGCAAGACGCTGCGACTGAGCTTACCGTTGTAGCTATCGCGACGGAGGATGCACTGGTGTTAGGCTTAAACTTCGCTGGTTACACCATACGCCTTTGCTAATGAATACTCCTCGTGTTTGTGAAGCAGTTGTATTAGTAGCTGCAATATATGCGAGGCTCTGTGGTGGAGAGTAGTCACACAAGCGCGCCGCCGCTGTTGTAATGCGCCATTAAGCGCCTGTTCATCAGCGAACGGCGTCTTCGTAGTCGCATACTAGTATATCATTGCCGCGTTCAGTGTTTGTTGCGAGTAGAGGGGAAACAACATGGGAAATTGCAAATAAATACTCGATATGCGCACAATAAATGAACATTTGTATAGCACGTTTCAATATTAAATGGTAAACGAATAAATTTTGCAGTAAATAATGACGATTTAAATAAAAGCTACCTAAATCGCTTTAGCTGCTGGCTGAGCTCTCGCTGCTGTTAGCATTTGGATCAGCAACGGTTCCATTGCTGTGACAAGACAGTGGAGTCTTTGTGCATAACTGTTTTCAATTTTCTGTTCACGACTCACTGAATTCCTCCAGACACTTTGAGGAACACTTTCCAGAGCGGAACGACACAACTGTAAAGTCTCATTTATTTTAAAATCCTTGTTCTCCTTTGCTCCTTGTACTTGACAAATGCACAAATAAGTTCATCGGTGTTCCATTCGCAGTACGCTGCAGGCAACCACAGAAGTTTAATTTCATTGTTCACTGATCGCAATATACTTTCCAAAAGATAATCCTGCGCCGTGAAGTTCGGTCGCGCGTGTTCCACTAGGCCAGCTTAGCAAACTCCTCACATGATGTCGTAGTAGATGGAAGCTCTACATTATTGCTTTCCATCCATTCCATAATAGAATCGATTCTCCGTTTCGTAGATACGTGATACGTGATTTATCATCGTGTGATAAGGAGCCTGATCTAAAACAATCGCAGATCTGTTTGGTAATTTTTCGAGAACGCTCTTAAACCCCTCCTCGTAGTGACTGGCATTCATTTCATTATAGCAATCTGCACCTCCATTTTTCTCAATAAAACGTAAGCCAGCATTTTACACGAATCCATCTGCCCTATGTGGCACATTATAATCGTTTTTCTGGAACCAGACGGTGTTAGAATTCTTCCTTCCCAGTCATTCCACTATTGAACACTTCCTATGCGATAATCGTATACATTTTTTGATGCATAAGCCAAGTAGTTCGTGCCAACCACACTTTCTGGAATGATTTGCATTACACCAATTCTCATCAGCGTAGTAAATAGTCTATCCATTGTTGCGCAAGTGTCTTACTTCCCGCACGAACTCGTCTCTTTTCCCTCCTATTCGCTGGTTTTCCATCGCTTTGGCTTTTTGTTGAACTTTTTGTACCTGAAGCACAATTTTCGAAATCTTCGCTTCTGTCCTCAACTTTTCCAACACGGCTGCCACTGTTGGAAACTGCTTTTCCATAGAGAAGTCGTGGATTTTTCCTCTTATGACTCCCTGTGCAAACTCGTCCAATACAAACTTCTGTTGCCTGCCACAACTCATTTTCGGTGATACAAGACATTAAGTTTCTCTGTATTCTCTCGAAATTTGCTTCACTGAACTTTCACTAATACCGAGACACTCAGAAGTTCCCTTTACTGGCTATGATACGGAAATGCTCGTGCTGTTTTCTTTTTCGGCCTCAAAGTAAACACCTGTACTGATCACCATAGACTTCTCACAACACCGTGAGTAGTGGGACAAAGTATGTGTCACCCCACTCTCCATTGTTGCCAGATGTATCGAAGATGGCGGCGATGGTGTCATCAAAAATGACGGTCTGTAGAGTTGGCAACAACGCATGACGTCATCCAAGATGGCGGCCATGACTTCATCCAATTGGGCTACCTCCGCTAACCTAACCCTCCAGAAAAAAATTGGCGGGAAATTGAAATTCCATCAGGATAATGGATCACACCACGAAAATGGTGGGAAAATAGACCAATTGGGCTCCATCCACTAACCTAACCCCCAATCCCCTAGAAAATGGCGGCAAGGGCACATTCCAGCACGATAATGGCGGGAAAACCGGACTTGTCTTTATTATTACTTAAACAATGTCATGCAGGTGTGTTCACCACGAAGTTCGCACTCCAACTGGTTTAGTTCATATTCTCATCAGCAGAGGGTGCCACCCTTACGTCAGATCATCACACAATTACTGTTATTCAAGATGACTGCACCCAGTCTGTGTTCTCCACTGGGTCTGGACTCCAACTGACTTAGTTCATATCGCTGCCACCAGAGAGAACCACCGTGACATCAGATCATGATGCATGTACCGTTATTCAAGATGGCTGCACCCACTGTGTCCACCACCAAGAGGTCCAGAGTCTACTTCATATCGCCGGCACCAGAAGACGCCACTGCGTCGTGGGGTGATGACGCAAGATCGTCTGCTCTCTCTCGTGTGCACACGCGTTATAACCGGACACACGCCATCCCACCAGCCCGCGGGCATCCAACGCTTACGTCACACACCCTCAGCCACTACCTCCATACACGCGCTGGACATAGTCTTCTATAAATATGCTAACATCCACATCGTGCATCTAACCTATCAGTTACCTAAGTACTTAATTAGATTTAAATTTTAATTATATACAATAATTAAATTTACAATTTCAATATTCAATGATCGAATGAGCAGTTCCGTATTTTCCCACTATCAGGGCGGTGTTCATTCATCACCTAGCACCCCCACCCCCACCCTTAGAATGCGGCACTCCCATTGGCCACGTGATTCGACTTCATATAGGTATGAAAAGCTGTTGAACTATCTAGTTTCAACTGCTTTTCAAGGTCCAGACCACCACCTCTTCCTAGGAACTGGCGCCAAGTTTGAATGCTGACAGTAAAGAAAGGTCACTTGCGCTTTATCCATGAACCTAAAACAATTGTGCGAAAGAAAGGGCACTTGTACTAACCTCAGCCACCCGACTGCCACTTCCTTGTAGGAACTGGCGTCAAGTTTGAATTCTGCCAGTAAACAAAGTTCACTTGCGTTTTCGCTACCAATGTAAGAAAATTGCTGCAAACGAAGCTCACCACCACCACCACCACCATCACCACCACTAACCTGAGTCGTCAGACAGCCACCTCTTCCTAGGGGCGGGTGGTAAAAGGACTCAGCACGCACTACGCTGATGGAGAGAGTGTACTTTATTTATTTGGGAGCAATTTATTTATGGATGGAGTATATGTATGACAGAACACACGCTCAGATATGCCCCACAGCATCACAGCATTCAGACCGGCAAACTACTCCTACATAACTCATGTATAAAGCTCTACACACACTCTTGCTAATTGTAAACCGTCAAAAATAACACATTGCACAACCTACAGACATGCGAACCACTCACAAACATTGCAGAGCATTTACGTCCAGATAGCCAAACAACTCCTAAATTCTCAAAATAATAATCCATCTAAAACACTCTGCTTGCTAATCATCAACTGTCGTAATTATACACCAGCCTTTATTTAAACAATTAGAGGCAGCACCACCACCACATGTATTCGCCACTGAGTCCATAGCCCAACTGACTTAGTTCATATCGATGCCAGTAGAGGACGCTGTAGTGACGTCAGGTGATGACACATGTACCGTAACGTAAGATGGTGCCACCTAGTGGGTTCACCACGAGCTCCAGACCCAACTGGCTTAGTACATTTCGTTGCCCCCAGAGGACGCCACAGTGACACCAACTGATGACACAAGTACAATTATCCATGATGGCGGCAAACCGTGTGTCCTTCGCGAGGTCTAGTACCCAGTACCACCAGCAGAGGACGCTATCACCCCTTTCGTGACGTAAACCAAGATGGTGAGGGAAAACGACTCAGCCTGCTCTGGGCTGCAGGGGAGAGTAAGGATTGACAGCACTCTATTTATTTTGAACAACTTATTTAATGATAGAGTATATCTACCACACTATCACAAAACACCCACTCAGATGTGCCAAGGGCCATGTTGCACAGCCCACAGACACGCAACCAACTCGTAATTTCAGTACACAATAGTAAACTGCTCCTAAACAATACAGCACAGTGATGTGTAGACACGCTAAGTACTCGTAAACTGTCCAAATAGCGCATATCACAGCCTACAGACCTGCTCGCAAAATAATGCAATCAACGCGTGCAAGCACAGTCCACCGCCCCCTGCCCAGTAGAGCACACAGTAGGTAGCGATAACTTAACGCATCAGTCAACAGTCAAACCACGCACAGGGCCCGGCCCACGTCCTGCAAGCGGCGCCATCTCGTTGCTACTTCGCTTCTCATAAATTCCTATACCAATACGTATTCACCTAGACGCCTATCGGAAGGGAGCGAAGACATATTTACAGGGCGGAAACGCTGCAATCTCTTTCGCGTCCATTTGCGGTCAACGCGCCCGTCAGCTGTCAAAGCACACACAGACGTCCGTCCAGGACCGCGGTCCGTCACAGCCCCAAACCGCGGCCGCCGATCGCAGGTGAAAGTCTGGTTTATGCAGTCACTGTTATACGAGGTGCATTCAAGTTCTAAGGCCTCCGATTTTTTTTCTAATTAACTACTCACCCGAAATCGATGAAACTGGCGTTACTTCTCGACGTAATCGCCCTGCAGACGTACACATTTTTCACAACGCTGACGCCATGATTCCATGGCAGCGGCGAAGGCTTCTTTAGGAGTCTGTTTTGACCACTGGAAAATCGCTGAGGCAATAGCAGCACGGCTGGTGAATGTGCGGCCACGGAGAGTGTCTTTCATTGTTGTAAAAAGCCAAAAGTCACTAGGAGCCAGGTCAGGTGAGTAGGGAGCATGAGGAATCACTTCAAAGTTGTTATCACGAAGAAACTGTTGCGTAACGTTAGCCCGATGTGCAGGTGCGTTGTCTTGGTGAAACAGCACACGCGCAGCCCTTCCCGGACGTTTTTGTTGCAGTGCAGGAAGGAATTTGTTCTTCAAAACATTTTCGTAGGATGCACCTGTTACCGTAGTGCCCTTTGGAACGCAATGGGTAAGGATTACGCCCTCGCTGTCCCAGAACATGGACACCATCATTTTCTCAGCACTGGCGGTTACCCAAATTTTTTTTGGTGGCGGTGAATCTGTGTACTTCCATTGAGCTGACTGGCGCTTTGTTTCTGGATTGAAAAATGGCATCCACGCCTCATCCATTGTCACAACCAACGAAAAGAAAGTCCCATACATGCTGTCGTTGCGCGTCAACATTGCTTGCCAACATGCCACACAGGCAGCCATGTGGTCGTCCGTCAGTATTCGTGGCACCCACCTGGATGACACTTTTCGCATTTTCAGGTCGTCATGCAGGACTGTGTGCACAGAACCCACAGAAATGCCAACCCTGGAGGCGATCTGTCCAACAGTCATTCGGTGATCCCCCAAAACAATTCTCTCCACTTTTTCGATCATGTTGTTAGACCAGCTTGTGCGAGCCCGAGGTTGTTTCGGTTTATTGCCACACGATGTTCTGCCTTCATTAAACAGTCGCACCCATGAACGCACTTTCGACACATCCATAACTCCATCACCACATGTCTCCTTCAACTGTCGATGAATTTCAATTGGTTTCACACCACGCAAATTCAGAAAACAGTTCTCATTCTCGCCGCTGGCGGTAAAATTCCATCTGCCGGACAGTGCAGCCATCTTTGGGACGTATTGACAATGAATGCGGCCTCATTTTAAAACAATGCGCATGTTTCTATCTCTTTCCAGTCTGGAGAAAAAAATCGGAGGCCTTAGAACTTGAATGCACCAATGCACCTCGTACTTTCATAGTATTCCAAAGCGCGCTCACGCCAGTCTCGCCTTAGAACTTGAATGCACCTCGTACATTCATAGTATTCCAAAGCGTGTTGATGCCAGTCTCATATTCGAGCCATCTCCAGGCGCCACTGGTCTTTACCATTGAAGGCAGAATGGCACAGTGTGTGTTGACACACACGTTCAACCGCACCTACACGCTCCAGATTGACTGACACATCGCCATCTAAAACATACTCAATGTTATTCTTACGTCACATGGCTTTGTGAAAAAAAATCATGCCAGTCCAGCTCTCCGTAATTTTTATAGTGCCCCAGAAATAGTTAACGCTCGCTTTCTTGTTGTCTCAGCTTGTATGCGCCAAAATTCCTTGCTAACAGAACCTGTTATATCGCCAAATCCAGTCTCCCTCCCAGACATAACGTGATAGCCTTCCTGCTCGCAACATACACAAATGTTCTCACCGATCCTATATCCCACCACAATCAATAGAGCATTCTCATTAGCTCTTATCGAATTTACCAGTCGGATTACTAACGCCGTCGGTATGGAAGCACCATCCATCTTTTCTTTCTGGGGCTTTCTGCCGTTATTTTGCAAAGATTGCCAAATTGCACTATTTCCCTCAATCTATACACCCCCAACCTGTTTTTTCTTTCTACAGACGCTACACTCAGTGGTAATAAACTATTTTACACTGATCACCGTTTTGCACAGACAACTAAACATCGCAAAGTTGTGTACAGGTCATCAAATAACGATACTCTCAAGAATATTGGAGCGTCAAACCAATCACCAATCAGGGAATATATCACCGAGTACCGTCAATTTTCGCTGTACTTCTCGATATCAAGAACACTGCACTAGCTTCCCGATCGCTAACGCAATATAATGCACAACATATACACTGTAAATTATTTATCCACAAACACCAAACTTTAGCAAGGTGCAGCGTGCTGTAAACCATTGACTGACTAGAAACTAGTAGAGTAAACTGATATTCGCACTCCCGAATACCGAAGTCAGTCGTCTAACAGGTTCGAGATGATCAATATTATTTACATACTAACTATGGTCTTTCACACGTCTAGAGAACATGCAAACGTGTGTCCAACACACGCCACAATCGATCTTCCCTCAGCTAAATAAAGGCACCAAATGTACAGAAGCACTCGGCCGAAAAATTTACATGGGGCGGCAATAACTCTCCACCGCAAACGCACCATCTTCTCAAAGTTACACCTGATCACGAAAGCCGCCCAGCACATACTAAGTATTAGTTCACTATTCGGTCGTCTAGGAGATGGTGAAGTTAACTTTGATACATTCCTACACCCCAAAAGGCATCTGCATTCGGAAGACTGCCACCATTAACATGGGAACGCGAATCAATACCACCACAGACTTTGCATACACGGACACATTCCGGAAAACCGGTTGCATATATCTTTAGCATTATCTGCGCCAGCAGAGCTTGTCTTGGTTTTGCTCGGCATTGAAACAACTGTTTTCAGACAACTACGTTATGATACTGTAGGTAGCTTCATTAATATGATGTGTAGACGTCAATCATTACTCAGTAAGATCATTTGAAACTTTCGTTTTATGGTTAATTCTTTTGAACAGCATTTATAGTTGAATTAAGTTTCAATAAGATTTTCTTGGTTGTTGCATTTTTTCGTTAAATTTCAGTTGTCTAAGAAATATGTGTGCCTGACAAAAAACTGAAACACCCAGAAGACATAGTCAAATGTCACACACACACACTATCAGCGGTTATCTAAATTACTGCAACTGCAATTCTCTGTGACAGATAGAACGACTGTCACAGCGCGTTGGTGGTCCTCCTGTTTAGTGTTGATAGTCGGTCTAATATGGCACGGTATGTAAGGGTCGTGAACAAAGTCAGATATTACTGAATGACCGCTTTGAAGCACACGGGGAGATGCCATATGCTCGTCTGAGACACCATTATCAGTATCTGACAAGAGTTTGAAAGGGATTTCATTGTGGATCTCCATTTGATTGGCTGATCGAACAGTGCAACATCCACATTTGTGGGGTATTCGGCTGTGACAGTAGTCCGATGTTAGACTGCAAGGGTTTGTGAGGGCAAGCATACCCGTAGTCAAGATTCTGGACGATCACGTCTGACCACCAGAAGGGAAGATTGCCATATTGTGCACCAAACACATATCCGCGCCTTCCATCTGAGTATAAGAAATGCACGCCTTACAACATTCTGCGTCATCCTGCAACATTGGCGGAGATAAGCACCGGCCGAATTAGAGAATTACCGTCCCATGCGGAGCGTATCGTTAACACCACAACAGCATTTGGTGTGGTACCATGATCAGGAAGTGCGGTCCGCTGATGAGTGGCGTCGTATTGTGTTCAGCAGAAAACCGCGGCACTTCACTGTGAAACGTCCCCTTTGGAAAATTTATAAATGACTGTGCTGGTAAACTTCTACGTTATTTGATACAGAGACAGCTGAGTAAAACTGAACGTACTCTGACATTTTTCTCTTTACTTATTCTGATCATCACTAAACTGACACACAATACTTTTAGCGCAACGCAGTCTAACTTTCAATAATCCTCACAAAAGAATGGCCCTCACTAACAATAACCTATACCTTTCATGAATCACTTACCTCACAAAAATCTTAGTTACTCTAACTACTGCAATACAGCGAGCGCAAATACTGCCAGCTAAATAAAAGATTCTAACTACTGATAGGCATAGTTAGCAAATGAAAAAACAATGTATTTACCTTAATAGTGGTCAAATTCATAATATATCAGTTCATGACTCCAGTCTTACAAATTTCCTTTTTCTGACGGACACACGCCCAGATCGTCCGCTCTCAAAACTCTGCCTTCTCTCTCCCCACATCCACCACTGCTGGCGGCTCACCTCCAATTGCGCAACGCTACGCGCTGTTCACATCCAACTGCCCAACACTACAATAGCCAATATTCCAACAATGCAAACCAGCCACAGACTGCACCAAGCCCCTACCACGCCGTAGCGGAGAAGCGAGGCAATTGAAGCGGCTGATCGCCACCATTTGCAGGGATGAATCCTTAGTACTGGGGTTGTGATTTGAAGTACATGAGACGCAACAAGAGCAAATTGAAGCACAAATTAAACCCATGTTTGTTTAAAAAAGTACTGAGTATTCGAGTCTATTTTAAAAGTATACTTGAATGAAGTTTCCTAATTTCCGAAATACGTCTGCATAGAGACGCGAAATTTAAGAATGTAAGGCTCTTTCCTGACAAGGTGGAGCGAGTTTACATCGAGTTATTTGCATTTGATAATTACATGAAACTTCTAAAGTAGCAGACAGTACGACTATTATTTAATTCACGTAATTTTCCTGTCAGATCCTGTTTGCTTTTTGCCGATTACTGTGTACATTTTGCACGCTTCCTTTTGTACAGCACAATATTGTCTACCCTCGAATTTTGGTATGATTAATTGTAATAACCCATATCACTTTAAGTACCGTAGGAATTTCATTCGCACATTAGTTTTTAATACTGATAGCAGCTCTGAAAGTGGTAGAGTTTGCAACATTTGATCAAATATTTGACCATTTACGCAGTATAATCACCACCTGACAACACATGTTAAGTATCTAAACGCAATTATTCGACCTACCTCTGATTCATACTTAATATATATTTGATTGCCTCGGTAACCTGGAAAACAAACGTTCAAAATTATACATACTGACAGTATTTCCACACTATTTAACCTCGGCCTATATTGCACGATTTTTAGGACACTATACCTTTTTCAAATGAGTTGGAAATCCAAATACTGTCGGTATAGCATCATCCTTCAGTTGACATCTATTTACATAATTTTCCATGTAACAATTCTCTTCAAAATGAAGAGAGCACAGGAAATAATTTGCTGTCGGTTGGAAGTTCTCTCTCCGAGTAGCAACTATCCATTTCCGATTTAGAAAATCATTTTAAGGGGAAACCTAAACAAAAACAAACGCTCATGATGTATTATTTCTCCATGAAAATACTATATACAAGTAATAGAAAGTAACCAACAACCAGAAATGACTGACCTGTGAAATGTAACATTGTTTCCGTCTTCGTCTTTGCTTCCATTATACTGTTACAATTAAAAGCATCACACGAACGAACCATGTTTACGCACTGTTTCCCTGCAAATGGCGGCTTCTATCACGTTCAATGTGAGGACGCGACACTAGCGCCAATGCGCGGTCTAGTTTTTATTTAGTAAGTCTATGGAATGCACACAGCACAGTCAGGTATTTTCATACAGAGCGCTGCGTGGCGTTGCCAACATAAAAACCTACACAGCCTACTTACAACTGCCCCGAATGACTATCGCCAGTGAGTATGGCGGCGACCTAGGGAGAGGTTCTGTCTCAGCATTTTGGGGAGGCACATCAGTGCTACTCTGGTGTCATAATGTGGGCAGCCACTGAGTATGACTTCAGGTCGCAACTGGTAGTGATTGAGGGAACTGTGACAGTACAACGGTACATCATCAACGTCCTGCGTCCTCATGTGTTGCCTTTCATGTGACGTATCGTGGTCCCATTTCTCATTTGGACAACAGTCGTTCACACACGGCACGCATCTCTATGAAGTGTCTACGTGATGTTGAGGTTGTCCCTTGGTGGCTATTATCCCCATATCTGTGCCCTATAGAACGTGTGTAGGACCAGTGCCAGTATTCATGATATTAAAGACCAGTTATATATAACAGTTGTGGGCCAGCGTGCCTCAGGAAACGTCACAGTGGCTTTATGACACTTTTCCCATCCCAGTCTAGGCTTAACTGGTGCAACTTCATACTTATAAGCAGTCTCTATTGCTAAGGTCTTTGATTATTTGACTCGATTTTGTAATCACCGAAATAACATCACATACCCTCTCACACAGTGAAGTTTCATTTCGTTTCCTCATCTCCTTCCTGGATGCTTCACGTTTTTGTCAGTCTGTGTAATTATAGTATATTATTCTTAAAATTGTCGATTTTATTTTTCGAACATTTTAAAACAGTCACAATTTTATCTCTATAATCTATCATTTCGAGCTTTTTTAAAAATAATGCATAATACTGCGCGCAAAGCCTAAACAATGTTATTTTTTCAATAGGGAATTGCAAACAGTTTATTCTCCCCTATGAAAGAGGCAGTTCGGTACTAGATTCCTGACAATGCGGGGAGGGAAGCATGTGCTTAGTGTGCTAAGTGAAAAACCTCGTCTACTTTTCTACTTTTACAACTCATTTCATGTCATTCTGCTTCGTGTTGAAAAGTTTGGCTCTTTTTTTTACTAGGCATCATGTGTTCGTATTACACTTCGCTATATAAAAGGTTTTTCCCACAGGTGGTTTCACAGGGCGACCGCTTCATCAACTCACGACGTCTGTATGGTTACCATATACACGCCGGATTCCTCCCTGCTGACAACGTCCACTGTGGAATTGGTCTCCGTCTGGTGTAGCTGTAACAGGCACGTATCGATGTAATTCTGCGCCTATAGCAAATCAGTCAAACCTGTGCCTCCACCGCCCCTCTTCTTCCCGGCCCGCCGAAAAACTGACGACCGATCAATGAAATTTCATACAAGAACTGCATGTATTATTCGTCTGCGCAGTCATTAGCAAAGAAACTTCAGACTTTCGATGCTTTAGTGTATGTCAGTTTAATTCGAGCAAGAATTCCAACAGTACCTAACATGTAAGGAAGGCCAACTTCCAGTGTTCTTCAGGCAGAAGTAATTGAGCATTATAGCCGATGAGCAGTGGCCGAGCGTACGTCTTACATGGAGGCTCAATTTCTCAAAGAGACAGAGGTTATTTGTCTACCGGCACGACGACTAAAGATATGCGCAAAATTATTATTCAGCCACCAAAGGTTTATTATTGAATTATTTTTTACTTACACAGCAAATCGTATGTAAGTCTGCCGACGTCCGTGGCCATTGTCACTAAAGTTGACATCTTCAGCGTTGTTAGGCCGCGTCATATTTACTCTAAAATAATCTTTGTGCTAGCAGTAGTGGACACCGGAAGATCCTCAGGAAGATACCAGCAGACGGGTCGAAACGTTATTTTAGAGGAAATAATGACGCGGCCTAACAACCCGGAAGATTT
Source organism: Schistocerca serialis cubense (assembly GCF_023864345.2). Taxonomy (NCBI): domain Eukaryota; kingdom Metazoa; phylum Arthropoda; class Insecta; order Orthoptera; family Acrididae; genus Schistocerca; species Schistocerca serialis. Next base: position 395,586,205 of record NC_064646.1, read on the forward strand.
TAACTTTAACAAGAGATCGTATCAACCAAAACCTGGGAGCAGCAAATGGTTCAAATGGCTCTGAGCACTATGGGACTCAACTGCTGTGGTCAAAAGTCCCCTAGAACTTAGAACTACTTAAACCTAACTAACCTAAGGACATCACACACATCCATTCCCGAGGCAGGATTCGAACCTGCGACCGTACCGGTCGTGCGGCAGCAAATGTGGCTGGTGGGACATGCAAATAACATATCCCCTCATCCTTTTCTGCTTGCTTCCTCCACCGTCACGTCTCGTTCCAGGTCTCAGTCACAAAAAATTGTCAAAAAAATGGAAGTCTTCCGTGAAATAGCATATTTATTTCAGGACACGCTAATCTTTGAAATTCTACAATACTGTAGCAAAGTAGCAGCAACAATTCCCGTTGTTGAACATGAGCGAGCTGTTTGGACGGCAGCTGTGTGAACCGTTGTACTTTTCCACATAAACCATGTTAGCGACAGGCATTTGTCTGGCAGTAGTGTTTATTTATGAAGCTACTGAGACGAAGTAACACTGTTTTCGCACAGCGGCTACAATGTATATTTAGTCGCGGGCCTAGGGAAACGTTTCGTCTCGCAGGCAGAGACACAAGGGGTAAGGAACTGCCATATCTCTCCCAGTTAATTCTTAAACCACCATTTGTTTCGGTCAGTTTTTGCCTCCCTCTGTGTGCCTACGCACTTGGCGGGGGCGTATTTGCCACCCCGTCGATACGGCCCTGGGCTGGAATTCTCGTAGTATTAAGACGCATTTTGGCTTATTTCTTGGACTTGCAGTATTTCACAGTTCCTTGGTGTAACCACCGGCTGCCGTAAGTGAATGCTGTGCTGCGAACTACTTACTTGTACAAAAGTTGTAACCACATTTTGGCCGGCCAGTGTGCCCGAGCGGTTCTAGGCGCTTCAGTCTGGAGCCGCACGGCCGCTACGTCCGCAGGTTCGAATCCTGCCTCGGGCATTGATGTGTGTGATGTCCTTAGGTTAGTTAGGTTTAAGTAGTTCTAAGTTCTAGACGACTGATGACCTCAGATGTTAAGTCCCATAGCGCTCAGAGCCATTTGAACCATTTCTTTGAACCACATTTTGTGTTCAAAGGTAACGTCAACATCTTTCCTACAGCAAGTCTTGCTTCAGAATCGCTTGTGAGATTAGATTGGATTCTCAGTTCCTAAAAATGGCATTAAATTTTTTAGTGGATTTTATGTCGGTCTAAACACAGGGACACAACATCGTTGTATTCGTCAAATAGTTAAGGGGAGGAAGATTAGAAGAATTGTACAAAAAACAGCAGACAGGCAGTTGTCACTCCTACAAAAGGATTAACATTTATTAAGTTTCTGCAGATAAATGAACACGTCAGGACAGTGTGAAAATATTTATGTGAAAATGTTATTTTATCATAACAGCCTTTGAATCATAAGTGATATGGACCATCTTTCCCATATTTTTAGAGCTTGTGAACAGCATCATACCAGTCGAAGAATATTAAAGAAAATCGACACGTAAGTAGGGTGACCCGACGTCCGGATTAATTCGGATATGTCCTCCTTTTTAGCTCTTTGTCCGGGGTCCGGGCGGATTTTTACAGTGTCCGGCTTTTTCGCAAAGTTGAGTGTAATACAGTTAAATTTACAGTTCGTCCCGATCTATTGCTCTTTTTATAAATACTTTAACTTGATAAACACACGCGAAGGCGGTTTTAGTAGGTGGCACCAGGATCGTCGATGTTACCGTTGATCGACTATAAGCGAATGCAAATATGGATTATTTAAAATTTTCGTTTCGTATCTTCCCTTTGCATTGGCTAGGCTTCATTGGCTAGGCTTCCTGTAGTGCACGTGTGATTTGTGTCATTTTTAAACGAGTGAGTTACGTAAAGTATTTCGCTATGCCTAAATGAATGTGTACATTTTCTGATGTCCTTTCCTGCAAATATCCGGCTTTCAAGAAAGGGAGAAATGAATTTGAAGTGGAATGTAAGATATGTGGAGCTGGAAGGTACGTCTCAGTGGCCAATAAAGGTAAGAAATAACTCGACAGATTAACTGTCATGGTTTTATTTCATTGTTTCATAGTCATTCAATTTATTTGTATTCGGAAGGTTGAAGTGCAGTTTACATGTCGTCAGCTGCTGCTTGAATTGTAGCTGTTGGTAGCGGTGCGTCGAATGAAGGGAGGTGAATGGTCTTACGTTTTCCGCTTTGTAAACAATTCCATGTTGTTGACATAACAGGAGAAAAGCAGTAGAAATGTAAAGCCTTTGAAATTGAAGATGCAAAATGTTTTGATCAGTTCTGCAATTTCAGGCAATTTCTAAAAAGGAATAAAGACGATCCACTTGTAGTAAAAAAGGAGCAAAGTTTCTTTGTGACAGTAAGTCAGTTGACTGTCACTCAGAGTTGCTGAAGCTTGCTGAATACTTTTTCAGTATTTCAGGGCATAATGCTAATGCCGAAAGAATATTTACTCTAATTACCACACAGTGAACGTATGAGAGGAATAGATTAAACCTTGAATCAGTGAAAGGTCTGTTGATGGTGCAATATAATTTAAAAGAATTTTCAGGTGTGTCATTTTAAAATTATCTGTTAAGTAAGCCTAAACTTCTGCAAAAAATTGGTTCCTCCGAGAAGTATCAATAATTGTTAAGGAATGTATGATTGTTATGTCTATAAAAAATAAACTCATTTATTAAAATTGAACGTATGTTTGATGGGGAATACTGCAGATGAGGATACCACCCGTCAACTTTGAACAAGTCACATGAAAGTAGCCAATCAGGAGTGGCGTTTAGGTAGCCGTCTTTGTTAAATCTTAAAACTACGCGCAAATATAAAACCAACTGATCCCACACTGTCACCACAATCAATGTTTTTAATTTAAAATAAAAAAAAAATATTGCTCTGGGAATCGCCACCTGACCACCAGTAACAATTAACTACCACTTTTACCGGTAATTCCCGACAGTCACGTGACTTGTCCAAAGCTGACTGGTGGTGTCCTCATCTGCAGTTGACCCGTTTGATGTGTCCTCTTTTTTTCTTCCTTTGTCCTCCTTTTTAAACAATTGCATCTGGTCACCCTACATTTAAGCTTAATCATCTCGGTAATAATGTGATGGTAGCTGTTATTTAGTCACGACTTCGACATGTGCCAATTCGACAGTACAGAATAAAAGGTAATAGAACTATTGGGTCACTAGAAAGAGACGTTGAAACACTTTGCCTGGTTACTGCCGCTTCAGCGTACAGAATACGATTGCCGTCTCAAAGTTGGCTCTCTCAGTTAGTTCTCTATCTTGACGTGTAAAGGGCAATGAGATAACAAGGAGATAAGGTGGACCAGTTGATAAGTAGTGAGATAAGAGATACTGAGTCACTTTCTGTCCAATAAGCCCTGATTCCCTACTAACATAATGTATTATAGAATCACTAGAATTGCAAGCCCGGCTAGCTCAGTCGGTAGAGCATGAGACTCTTAATCTCAGGGTCGTGGGTTCGAGCCCCACGTTGGGCGCTATTTTTTTTTCCTTGTGCTACAGTGGCAAACCATGCTCGCTCTAGCACGAATTTGCAAGTCTCGGGAGAGAGCAATCGAGAACAACTTAGAAAAACACTGAGTATGCGCTTAATGACGACCTCGTCCACGTGGTAGGTTGATTGAGCGGTCCACCTAGGATGTCACGTGCGACAATTGACAGTAGCTGTGCCCAATGCAAACACATGATGCGCCGTTAAAAAAATTAAAGCCGAGCTTTTCAAGAAATAAAATGACATGAAAAAAGATGTGAAAGCAGAGGTGGTTTATCCACGTAGCACACGCTACGGAACCCTGGCTGTCAGAGACCGCGCACTGTACTGCATATTTTATCGGGGAAAATCAATCGTTAGCACTTCAATATTGAAAATAATAACGCTGATTCGGATTATAGGGGCAATATTGTGCCCTATTTTTAAAATTCTTGACGTAAAAGATTACTGACATAAAATTGTGTCTATTTTCAAATGTTTGAAGAATGTATTCGACGTAATTCTGTTTTATTTAACTACATTTCACTTACCAGCACCAAGAGTTTTATTTCATGCCCTGTACCGTACCACTAAGCTCTCCTGAGTTGTTATAGCTATGAGATATATAGGGTGGACCTAAAGTCTTCGTACAATTATCGATTTTTATTTCACAAAAACTACAGAGCTTACAAATTTGTGGTTTCTGAAAATTGAAATAATAAACTTAGACATGCGCCGTTCGTTGCTCGAAGAATGTCTAATCGACATTCGACTCCACGCCATATAAAACTTTCATGGCAGATGAAAACTGTGTGCCGGACCGAGACTTGCAGAAGAGCTTCTGTGAAGTTTGTAAAGTAGAGACGAGGTACAGGCGGAAGTAAAGCTGTGAGGACAGGGCGTGAGTCGTGCTTGAGTTGCTCAGATGGTAGAGCACTTTCCCGCGAAAGGCAAAGGTCCAGAGTTCGAGTCTCGGTTCGGCACACAGTTTTAATTGGCCAGGGAAGTTTCATATCAGCGCACACTCCCCTGCAGAGTGAAAATCACATTCTGGTTCACGCCGTATGTCTGACAACATTCCTTGTGTAATATCAGCAACAGCATCTCTTAGTCTTCTTCTTAATGTATCCGGACCAGACACTTGGGCGACGTAAACCTTGTCCTTTACGTTGCCCCACCAAAGGAAATCTGAAGGCGTTATGTCTGGTGAGCTTGCAGGTCAGGCAGCGAGGACATCATGCCCATTCCACCTGTCGGGGAACATTTCACTAGTAAAATTTCTTACATGCAATCAAAAAATAGTTCAAATGGCTCTGAGCACTATGGGACTCAACATCTTAGGTCATCAGTCCCCTAGAACTTAGAACTAATTAAACCTAACTAACCTAAGGACATTACACACATCCATGTCCGAGGCAGGATTCGAACCTGCGACCGTAGCGGTCGCTCGGCTCCAGACTGTAGCGCCTAGAACCGCACGGCCACTCCGGCCGGCTTGCATGCAATTCCCAAAGTGGTCAGGGCCGTTTCTGCCATTAGACAAGTCCAGGAGGCTGCCTAGGGCGACAAAATTTTGGGGTGCCGCAAAGAGCGGAAAAAAATTTTCAAATCAAACAGTGAAAAATTGAGGAAATGAGGAAAAAAAATTAGAACAATAATAGGAAAAGTATAATAGATTTGCAATATTGTGCCGTTGGATATTGACGGTGATGGTGGGTGGGATGGGAGGGGGGGAGGTGGGGAGGTCGGAGAGACCAATGATAGTAAAATGGTGATGGTGCACCATCTTTTGAAAAATCACATCAGGCTACTAGTCTCTCAGTTGCGGTTCCACAAATTTATCTACCACATCCAGACATTTGATTTTTTTGACACAAAAGAAAGGGCCGATGACACTCTTGTGCATTATGCTGCGCCACACATTCAGTTTAGAAGAATTTCTAAAGCGATCCAAGGCAACGTGTGGACTTTCACACATTGTGTTTGTTAACTTTACCTGACATGTGGAAAGTGGCCTCATATGAAAAACAAATTCGTTGAAGATACTTATTTCTGGTGTCGATTCCTGCCAACATCTCAGTCGGAAAAGCTGCTCAACAAGTTCCACCATCCGGTTGCAACGTGTCTCTCGTCTGGATCTTATATGCATGTAGGTGCAATCTGTTGCTGAAATTCTTCGCACTGTGACCCTAGAAATTCCTGATTCACGAGATGTGCGTTCAGCAGATTTGGAAGGGCACACTTTGGGCACTGCCCGAAGACCGCGTTGTTCGCAAGAGTTATAACACACTGCCGGTCTGTTTTAACTTCATGTACCACGCAACAATACTCCTGGTGCTTCTCTTCCATATCGTCTTCGAAAATTTCGTTGCACGGTAAATGGAGATTTTTGTCTCGTGGTACCACAGGATCTACATCTCCATCGAGACTCTGCAAATCCCATTTAAGTGTCTGGCAGAGGGTTCATCGAACCACTTTCACAATTCTCTATTATTCCAATCTCGTATAGCGCGCGGAAAGAATGAACATCTATATCTTTCCGTGCGAGCTCTGGTGTCCCTTATTTTATCGTGGTGATCGGTTCTCCCTACGCAGGTCGATGTCAACAAAATATTTTCGCATTCGGAGGAGAAAGTTGGTGACTGGAATTTCGTGAGAAGGTTTCGTCGCAACGAAAAACGCCTTTCTTTTAATTATGTCCAGCCCAAATCTTATATCATTTCTGTGACACTCTCTCCCACATTTCGTGATAATACAAAACGTGCTGCCCTTCTTTGAACTTTTTCGATGTACTCCGTCAGTCCTATCTGGTAAAGATCCCACACCGCGTAGCAGTATTCTAAAAGAGGACTGACAAGCGTAGTGTAGGCAGTCTCCTTAGTAGATCTGTTACATTTTCTAAGCGTCCTGCCACTAAAACGCAGTCTTTGGTTAGGCTTCCCCACAACATTTTCTGTGTTCCTTCCAATTTACGTTTTTTTTGTAATTGTAATACCTCGGTATTTAGTTGAATTTACAGCTTTTAGATTAGACAGATTTATCGTGTAACCGAAGTTTAACGAATTTCTCCTAGCATTGAGGTGATCATCTCACACTTTTCGTTATTAAGGTCAACTGCCAATTTTCGCACCATTCAGATATCTTTTCTAAATCGTTTTGCAGTTTGTTTTGATCTTCTGATGACTTTATTAGTCGATAAACGACAGCGTCATCTGCAAACAACCTAAGACGGCTGCTCAGATTGTCCCCCAAATCGTTTATATAGGTAAGGAACAGCAAAGGGCCTATAAGACTACCTTGAGGAACGTCAGAAATCACTTCTGTTTTACTCGATGACTTTCCGTCAATTACTACGAACTGTGACCTCTGTCAGGAAATCACATATCCAGACACATAACTGAGACGATATTCGATAAGCACGCAGTTTCACTACAAGTCGCTTGTGTTGTACAGTGTCAAAAGCCTTCTGGAAATCCAGAAATACGGAATCGATCTGAAATCCCTTGTCGATAGCACTCAACACATGACGTGAGTAAAGAGCTAGTTGTGTTTCACAGGAACGATGTTTTCTAAACCCATGTTGACTGTGTGTCAATAGACAGTTTTCGTCGAGGTAATTCATAATGTCTGACGCAATATATGTTCTAAAATCCTGCTGCATATCGACGTTAACGACATGGGCCTGTAATTTAGTGGATTACTCCTGCTACCTTTCTTGAATATTGGTGTGACGTGTGCAACCTTCCAGTCTTTGGGTACGGAGCTTTCGTCGAGCGAAAGGCTGTATGTGATTGTTAAGTATGGAGCCAATGCGTCAGCATACTCCGAAAGGAACCTAATTGGTATACAGTCTGGACCAGGAGAATGGACTGAGCCATATCCTCGCGTGACGCCAATTTACAACAACACCGATTGCAGTGCTCTCTACGCAAGTTCTGTCTGCAACAGATTTCGCCGCCCCCCCCCCTAAAAAAAAAAAGAAATCAACGAACCAACCAACCAACCAACCTGCGACAAAAATATGCAAACTAACTTTGCGATTTATTCCTTCATATTTCACAAATCTGTAAGTTCTGTAGCTTTTGTAAAATAAATACTGATAATTGTACAAAGACTTTACGGTCACCCTGTATATGTGTTTCACATGTCGCAGTTTGATGTTGGTTTCTTGGATAATGCATCTGTATGTGTGGGATTTCGATCAGTTTTCTGTCATATCCTGCCGTGAACTTTAGGAGTATATTACTGTTTTTTTTCCTTGCTAATTGGCGTGGTTTGGCGCCCCTATGGAGCCCAGACGTATCCAGCGAATGTGGATAGTAGGGTAAGATCTTGTTGCTAACGTACGGGCTGATAGGGAGCTAGTTCACAAATTCTAATTGGTGGCAGGACCTTATTCCAGGCTCAGGAAAGGTCTGTGACGATGGAAGGTTAAAACAGATCAGTCGTTAAATACAGAAGAAAGAATACGTTTATTTAATAGGTTCAGTCTCATTTCCACGCAACGTCCATCGTGCCTGTTCTCAATGTCTTTAAAGCCCACGCGCCAATAACATTTTATCAATCTAAATGTCATACAAATCACTTGACCTAGTGCGAGCCCAGTGCGACCTGCTACCAAAAGCGTCCACACAGCGATTCTCTCTCACGCACACAGAATACTCGCTGCACGCCACACCAAGCCCATTGTTGAGATCAGAAACGTATCGTATCTACTCTTGTACATTGACACGGCCATAGAAATTGCATGTTCCCGATAATATAGCCCATCAATGTTTTCCGATAACATTGCCGGTCACACTAATTACAACCACATGTCGGAGACATTAGTGGTCACTACAGACCGGCAATTTTTGTGACAACACATTTCCGGTCCTGAAGTGTTCACACGCGCCGCGATATTGCCACGGAAACAGTTGGCAGTCGCGACCGATGGTCTAGTTGAAGCTCGTTCTACGCACCTGACGTCACGCATTCTACGACAGCCAATGAGCGTTCAGTAGAGATCCGAGCGTTCTGCGGTGAACGTCATAGACACTGCGAGTATTAAACGTGTTTGTATCGAGTCATTTAGTGAATGTTTGTTTATTTGTTGCGAGCTATCATGGCTGATGACAGTGGCACGAGCCAAATTCTACATAAGCAAGCGAGAGACATAATTTGCAGGATACATACAGTTAATGTAACTGTCAGTTGGAACCGACAACACTGCAATCTTGTCAGTCTCTCGCCATCCACGGATTGCCATCGTTCGTGAATCTGACTATAGTAGGAGTTAGTATGGCCCTCCTGCTTTGCCAGCAAGGAGGAGATGTGGGCATTGTGGATGAGATTTTTTTTCCAAGTAAGCAAACAGCTTCCGAAACTGTCACTCACCAACTGATGCAGGTTCACCAGCACAGAGAATTATGAATATCATAAATGTGAAACAACTACGACCAGAGTTACAGGATGTGGTAAGTAAAGCTGAAACGTCCGAACTACTGCAATACAGCGAGCGCCACCACTGCCAGCTAAATAAAAGATTCAAACTACTGAAGGCACTAACTACTGATAGGCATAGTTAGCAAATGAAAGATTTTGATAGAGAACAAACAATGTATTTACCTTAATAGTGTTCAAAAGTCATAATATATATAGCAGTTCATGACATCCAGTCTTACAAATGTTTGTCTCTGATGGACACACGTCCAGATCATCGCCTCTCAAATTTCCGCCACCTCTCTCCCCACATCCACCACTGCTGGCGGCTCACCTCCAACTGCGCAATGCTACGCGCTGTTAACATCCAGCTGCCCAACACTACAATGGCAGACTACAATGCAAACATGCCACACACTGCACAGCCAGTGATTTTCATACAGAGCGCTACGTGGCGTTACCAATAAGAAAACCTAGACAGCCTACTTACATAGCCCCGATGCTCTCCACAAAAAACTTTACAAATTGTTTTGGGTACTGGCCAATACATATTTGTTAAAATTTTTTCACAATTACAATAACAAAGAAATCAAATGCACAATGTTGGTCAAAAGATAAAATTTTCTCACAGGCCATAAAGACAGTCCTGATCGTTCATCACAATAAAATAGCAGTGTTTTTCTAAAAGTCTGAGCAGTAAAAGAAAATGCACATGGAAGTAGTGGATTTCCATGCAATCTTGAAGAAGTAGTGTTGTCCTTCCAACGGAAAGACAGTGATGATTTTTGACATGCAGACAGGTAATGGGCCACAACAGAGCAAACCCACAGCAGAGTCAGTCGAAGTTTTGAAGAATACTGGTAGGTAGGTCATCACAGAGCCGACCCACTGTTTGTCCTGGTAGAGATTGTAGTATTGGTGGGCCACCAGAGGTGCAGACCCAGTGCAGTCATTGTAGAAATAATGGTATTGGTGGGCCATCAAAGATGCAGACCCACTGCAAGCCTTGTAGAAATAATGGTACTGGTGAGTCATCAAAGGTGTAGACCCACTGTAGTCCTTGTAGAGAGTATGGTATTGGTGGGGCACCAGAGGTGCACGAGTTGTGATGAATTGGAAGAAATGCATTGAGAAGCTATAAGAAAATGGTTTGTCCAAAAAAGTAGTGTATAGTGGAGAAAAACTATTTTTGAAAGAGGATGTGAACAGAATACAGAAAGCATGCTTGGATAGGATTTTTATTGGTGGAAACAAATGTTGAAATAAGAGGAAAGATCTACACAATGAAGTTTTGGGTTGGACTGCAGTACCAAATGTCACACTGAAAACAAACCCTGTCCTGTATTTTTGTGTTATTACACTGCGTAAATTTGTGTTTTTCCTGTCTTTGTGTGTTTAGCTGATGAGAGTTATGTAGTAGAATTTTTCTAATACTATGTTATTTACTTTGTAAAGATGTTTAGACATTATTTATTCTGTTTTGTTTAAATGTTCATGTGTGAAGTTGATGTTTCAAAAGTTATTCTGATATTTTATATATTTACTTATGTCATAATTCCTGTAGTAATGTTTTGAACTGTACTTACAGATTGCGTAGACTATTACGCTCCTGTTGCATTTTTGGTGTTGTTCTTCTTCCTATTCATTGTGGAAAAAACAGCAAATTGGCGCTCATAGGAAGAAGAACAACACCAAAAATGCAACAGGAGCGTAATATGTGAGAAACTGTCTACGCAACCTGTAAGTACAGTTCAAAACATTACTACTTAATAGGAAATACCAACCACCAGATCTGTTTATAACCTATAGGCACAGTGACAAAAATGTAAATAAAATAGCTAACATATGTACATATTCCAGGCCACTGATGATACCTTGCAGAAAATAAAGGCGAAACGCGTATGGCACTAAAATTGTGTTTTATTCAGTTGCTGTCAGACGGTCCATAAGTGAAAATTATCAATATACCGTAGTATTACGCGCAACTGAGGAGGACAGGACCACAAAAGTCGAAGATGTCAATACAGCTATGTCAAGCATTCCCTGTCAACGTGTACAACAGGTTCAAGAAAATACATCTGAGACTCCATAAGACGGTACAGCATATAAAATTCAACAGAACATGCAAAAAGAACGATTTAATTCCAAGTTACATTAATGTAAAGGTTAAAAACAGTTCTACAGTGGCACAAAAGTCGAAATCATTTGCAGAACGATATTGGTTACTACATGACATTAAGATGCTCTATTCGAAAAAACAGCACCTAAACATGATGCTCTATGAGACTCATCTGGAATTGGCAAAAAACGTAGGAAACGCCGCAGTTTTCATGGCACTAGTAGAAAAAACAGAGCACAACACATACATAGCAATGAAACATTTACAAAACAAACATAAACACAAGATAATGAAACTAACAGTAAAAAAGATGCAACAATACATTTACACGTGAAGAACAACAAAATAATTGTGAAATAAACATAGGACTGACAAGAAAACTAGTAAAAGAAGAAATAAAAGGCATAATAAAAAAACACAGCAGACACACAATAAGAACAACCAAACAGAAGCAGCTACTATGAAAAGGTTAAAACAAAAGTTAACAAACAACAACGTATTAATAACAAGAGCAGACAAGGGAAATGTAACAGTACTCATGGATAAAGAGCAATACATCACAAAAACCAAGGAATACATAAACACCAACGCAGTACAAAAACTGAAGTCAGATCCAACTACACGATTCCAGGCAAATGTGAAACGAACACTGAAAAACATTGAACACACACTCACAGACAAACAGAAATACTACTTAACACAGAAAAACCCACAAGCACCAACACTCTGCAGCCAACCGAAAGTACATAAAGACGGAATGCCAATGAGACCTGTTATCAACTTCAAGAAAGCCCCAACATATCGCATAGCCAAACACCTCCAAAAGTTAGTTACAAAACACTATAAAATAGAAAACAACAGAACAGTGATAAACACAGGAAACCTAACAGAAAACATACAGAACATACAGGTACCACACACAGCATCACTGATTTCATTCGATATAGAAAATATGTATACCTCCATCCCTATCACAGAAACAATAGAAATCATAGAACAAAATCTCTCATCCCACAGCAACCTCACCACAGACACAATAAAACAAATAACAGATATGCTCAGACTGACAACCGAACAAAACTACTTTCAGTTTGAGGAAGAATATTATCTACAAACTGATGGACTGCCCATGGGATCCCCAATATCAGGAACACTAGCAAACATTTTCATCAGTCACCTTGAAAATCAGATATTTGATAAGATAACCACAAATGAAAGTTTCAAAATCATATATTTGTACAGATACGTGGATGACATTATTTGTCTGGTAGACGAGCCAAGTGAAAAAATAGATGAACTCCATTCAGAAATAAACAAAGCTCATAAGAACATAAAATTCACACTTGAAAAAGAAAATCAAATAAATTTTCTTGACATTACAATTAAAAAAGAAAATGGAAAACATACATTTAACATCTTTAGAAATCCAACAGCCACGAACACAATAATACATTCCACATCCAACCACCCCCAAAGCCAGAAACTTGCAGCACTAAGACACATGTTACATAGATTAAACAGAATCCCACTCAGCAAGAGAAACTATGAACAAGAAATGAACACGATCATACAAATAGTTAGGAACAACGGGTATGACACACATGTGGTACACAGGCTCAATCAAAAAATAAAAACACAAATAAAAAACAAACACAACATTTCCACAATACAAAAGAACTCACAAGCTGAAAACTTACAAACACACTCAACGAACACACACAATGACAACACCACACAGAAAAGAACCAGATGGTACACCATGACCTACACACATAAACTAACACACAGAGTTGCAAACATCCTAAAGAGACAGGGCTTCAAAATAGCATATAAGCCTGGGCAAACCCTTCAATCACACCTAAGCCAGCCAGCTACCAAGAGGGACAAATTCCAACAATCAGGAATATATAAACTTGAATGTCAAAGTTGTGATGCAGTATACATAGGCATGACATGCAGGAATTTTGAAACAAGATACAAAGAACATATCAGATGTTGGAAGTATGAAACAAACCATTCCACATTTGCAGAGCATTTAAAACACTACAACCATCATCCTACAAACATGGAACAAGAAATGAAAATAATGAGAATTAGCAACCATGACAAACATCTTATACAAATGCAAGAAAACTTCCACATCCAGAAAGCCATAGCAGAAAACAAACATGTGATAAATGAACAAACACACATCAGCACAGGCTCCCTACTACACTTAATAAAGGAAATGATAACATTATATAATATATATATATATATATATATATATATATATATATATATATATATATAACACCAAAATACAGACAGACACACACACACACACACACACACACACACACACACAGCACAAAAAATACATATCACACCAAAACACACACACACACACACACACACACACACACACACAAACACACATACACAGGACAAAAACAAAAATAAATAAATAAATAAATACAATAAGATTAAATTAAATTAAACTAATACCACACCAAAACACACACACACACACACACACACACACACACACACACAGAAACCAAAACATTGCATTAAAACAAGCGTTCAGTGCATAGTGCTGTGGAATGTGGAAAAAACAGCAAATTGGCGCTCATAGGAAGAAGAACACCACCAAAAATGCAACAGGAGCGTAATATGTGAGAAACTGTCTACGCAGCCTGTAAGTACAGTTCAAAACATTACTACTTAATAGGAAATACCAACCACCAGAACTGTTTATAACCTATAGGCACGTGACAAAAACGTAAATAAAATAGCTAACATATGTACATATTCCAGGCCACTGATGATGCCTTGCAGAAAATAAAGGCGAAACGCGTATGGCACTAAAATTGTGTTTTATTCAGTTGCTGTCAGACGATCCATAAGTGAAAATTATCAATATACCGTAGTATTACGCACAACTGAAGAGGACAGGACCACAAAAGTTGAATTATTGTCGATTGATGTGTTGGATTCTCGTCTAGTTCAGAGCAGTGTAAAGGATGAGATATGTGTGTCACTGTTTGCTTCTGTGTATTTTTTTCCCCTTGGTGGTCTTGTCACCAGCGGCAAAGGGATCTTAATTCATTAGCAGCGAAGGTCGAAGATAACACACGTGCAGCCAGAAGTTTTTCACCACTATCCAATTAGAACCGTCTTATGTAACAATGATTTCATTTTTATCTTAGTTATGTTTATCTTAGTTATGCTCGTCGAATTTTGAGCACATTGTAATAGGGTGAACATTGACTCTCCCTAAGAATATCGACTGGCATTTAGTAAAGGTTGTTAATTACAATAATAAAGAACGGCCGGACGTTGTGGCCGAGCGGTTCTACGCGCTACAGTCTGGAACCGCGCGACCGCTACGGTCGCAGGTTCGAATCCTGCCTCGGGCATGGATGTGGGTGATGTCCTTAGGTTAGTTAGGTTTAAGTAGTTCTAAGGTCTGGGGGACTGATGACCGCAGGAGTTAAGTCCCATAGTGCTCAGATTCATTTGAACCATTTTTGAATAAAGAACGTTCCTGAAAAACTTTTATATTGAGTAATAGCATGTATCACTAACAAAGAACATTTCAGGCAACAGTTACAAAACGGAATACAGTTTCACATTAATATAGCACAAAAAGCAAAGTTGTCTGTAATGAAGAAGTAAGTTGAATTAGCGCACACTTGTGATGAAAGCAGAAGGGAGACGTGTGATGCGTGTACTGCAGAAGCTGTAGTGCTGCTCCACAAGCTCGCGCCTGCGGTCGGCTCGCGCCGGCAATATTAAACACTCGGGATGTCGCCGGCTCGGCTCCGGGAGGCTCACGCCGTGTCGGCGCGGCCCGGCCGCCGGTGTGAACACCTCAATTCAAAACCATGTGTTTCATATCAAAGCGGGCGGCGGCCCGGCCAGGCTCGGCTCGGCTCGGCTCGGCCCGGCCGGCAGTGTGAACGCAGCCTTTTAAGGTTGGAGTCTTTTTATACACCACGTTCTGTGTTCCGTAACTCTGTCCACATATGTATGTAAGTCTTTCGCGTGACCACTGTTATATTATTGTAGAAAACAAATAAATCGCATGCCTCTACGTACGTGGGCTATCTTTCGAACTGAAGCGAAATAATATCGTTTCATCGCTCTGATTATCTGACTAGGTACTGCAGCGAGAGAAAGATCACTCAAGGCGGAGAATAAAAGGGGTAGCATCTACAGACAAGGACAGAGGCAGATATGGCCCGGTCATACGAAATCCGTCAACACCTCAGCCATACGTCGGCAACTGTCTGCAACAGCCTGCCCCATGAGCATTGCTGTATATGTCATTAACAATGTTGACGACTCTACTATTGCGGCCACACATTACCGTAAAATATGGCCCGCTTAAACGCACCGTGAAGTTAAACAACATTCTGTGATTTAGAAAATTGACCGAAATCCCCCATATATTGGTACTTATCCAATAGATCTGTGTGAAATTGGTAAGCGTGAAATTCGTTTATGTACCCTGTGGCCACAATACTGGCGACTACATTGTTATGCTGTGTTCTTCATAAGAGTAAACCTGACTTAGCCAGAGTGCGCAAGCAGTTTGCTATGAACTCCCTTCTTTGCTTGAGAGCTTCTGTTGCGTTTATTGTGCTGCAAAGGCCACAGAAAAGGAAAACATAAAGGGACTGTAGGTAAAGAAGTATCTAAATAACGGAAGTGCAAGAAACACGGAGTGGTGACAACGTTTTGCCTGCGAATTTCTAAGTAGGCTGCAGCGAAATTTTAGATTTTTTGCCTTGAAAACTGCAGCGATAAGGCTGTCAATAAAATTTCATTAGGTAGTAAACGGCGACTTATATACCAGTTTGAACTACGTATTCCTCATTTCAAAACAAAGCATTTCAGAGATTATTCCACAAACTGCGAAATAGAGAAGGGAGGTTCTTAGTCGTTATGTGAAAGTTAATTAAATTTCAATGCATCAATTGTATTTCATTTGTTTACAGAACTTCAATCACGGAAGATGATATGTAGATTCATTTCCTCATACTCGACAAATATGGGAATTTCATAGACGCCAGAATCAACTATAGGATTTGATTTTTCGATTTTGTATTTTTTTGCGCCATCAATATACTTCGTTTCAAGTTTTAGTAGTTTTTTGAGGAGCTAAACATCTCATCACTTTTTTGTTCAAATGTCAGGCTCCTCAGTTGTGCATTTCAGTCGTCATAGCATGAGTATTCGTCGACAGTTTTCATAAATTTTCGGCTTATTTTTCTTAGTTTTTCTACTGCTTGTACACGGTAAGTTGACGATTGGCGCGGTGGCTGTCTGGAACGGCCGTGCTCCCACATTAAGGTTCCCTGGGAGGGGTGGGGGGGGGAGGGGGGGGGGGAGGTGCGGTGAGGGAAAGGCAGCGTCGGCTGCTTGCAGCAATGCTGGCACAACTCACTACCCGTGTTTCGGACTTAATCACGAAATCCCAGGTTCCACTTGCAGAAAGAAGTATTGCCCGCTTAATGAGACACGGTCTGTCCTATGCCGCCAATGTTGAATTATCGAATTTTGTGACCCATTACTTGGAAACTTTTTAAGACACCAACTTACAAATTTCCATAATTATTGAATGCATCTTTCTATATACACAGCACTAGAATTATTACTAAAATTTTATTTTGGTGCGTGATTTTTTTTCAAACACTCAATTTTTTGACAGAATTTTGTAAATAAATGAACATAAAAACAAAACAACTCTGGATATTTGAATTATTCTAGTGCAATATGTGTTGAATCTCACACTTGGCAGGCTGTGACAATTTCATGGAAATTTTTAGAAAACGGGTCATTTATTGCAAAAAATGTAGTTCAGAGATATCAAGGTTTAAAATTTTTTATGCAAATTCTGTGTCTTTTATGCACTAGAATTGCCCTGGCTCATAGTCTGTGTCTACTTCAGTGTCACAACAGCCCAGTGCTTGCCCACCTCCTATTGTTTCTTACTTCTTTTGTCATTTGCTGAGCAGCTAAATCTGCTTCACGTACATCCAGTTCCCGCAGTCCTTTAGCTGTGTTCTATCCAAATCTTACCCCTAACTTCTCCAGAACCTTTAGTCTTTCATTGTTTCTACCATTAAAAGTTATTACAGCATCAGAAACTGCTAACTTCTGAGTCGTAAGGCCAACAAATACATTTTTAGGAATACAACATTATTGAATGCCTCATTCAAATTCTGGGTCTTCCCATGTAAACACTTCTTTAGTAGCTCAAGATTTGCCAAATCTCTGTAAATAGGTTTGATTGCCACCATTACTGCAAAAGGAAGAGAATGTTAATATGTAAATTCATGCAGGGTACCAAAACACTCAACTTGTCTATACTTACACAGGTGTTTGGTGTAGGTGAACACAAAACTCGACATGGCTGTTCATCCGTATTTTCAAGTACTTCAGAAGAAAATACGGGTCTCACGTATTTGTTACCCGCAAATTTGTGTTTCTTGAAGTTATTTTTACACTTAGTCATTTTATTTACATTTAAAAAAGCAATAGAAGTTAGCTTACTACAAAAATAGCCAATAATCACACTACTTTCAACGAAATCTAGTATCACAAACAAAGAACTGATTTGTTTATTCGTAATGCCAACTTTTGAGACGTAGCAGTAGGCACAAAACAAAGCAATTCACAGCCTTCTAGACTGAGTAGTTCACAAGATATGACTGCTCAACTGTGGCAGTATATGCATAGCCGCAAAAATTTGACAGTCACACGTCAACATTCTAAATATTATTTGAAGGTCTCACTATTGTCTGATTTTAATGTATTATATATCAAAACGTTCAGGAAAGTCCTAAGTACATTATCGAGTGGAATACAGAAAATGTCGAATTTCAACGAATTTCACATACAATGTCCCCTTACATGACACTTTCGTTGGATCGGAAGTCACCTGATTTGTTGACTTTCATGCTCGAGAGTTTTAGCTACAACTGCTGTATTTATTATTTATGTGCCGAAAACAAAGAAAAATGAGTGCAGATGAATGTACGACTTAGAACACTACTAACAGAAAGTAAAAAAAACTGATTTCTGGAATCTGTTTGCACATTGCATCTGTCGTCGTCACCACCACCACCACCACCACCACCACCACCATCGCCGCCGTTGAGGGCATGGTATAGATGATAATTTCATCGATGGCTATTTCCATCATTCCATCTCGTGACCAGTTCTCTTGCTCCAGCTGCTGTTCATTCCTGCAGTAACATTGCCAGTCCTGTGTGCGACAACAGAAAGGAAAGTAACAGTAACAAGATTCTGCAATCTTTCTTTCAACATGTCACAAGCGACATTGTTCTCCCTGAAATTGTGTTTTATTTTGTACCCTTGGAACCCCAAACACACATAATTGACACCATCAATAAAGGAACTGCGAAATGAGTTTACCAATCAATTTGTTTCACCAAGGCAAAGCAGAATGGCAGTACAGACGTTTTTAAATTTTATTTTTAACTGAGTTTTTTAATGTCGCCGCCAACATACGAAAATGCATTACTTTTCTGATAAAAGTATTAAATATTGCTTGCAGAAATGTAAGGGTAATTAAAAGTCAGTCTCTTGATGAGATATCGCACCGCCATTTTTGTTTCCTGTTATCGAATACTTGATTATAGAACAGACATGTTCGAAATTTGCATCCTCAAAGTTTGTAAGCTAAGTGAAGTCTTCTGATTTCAATTAATTGAATAGTGTTCCTTGGTAAAATCAACATGTACTCCTCAAATATTTTTTTGTTATTTTTGTGTTTCGTTACAACAATGGCGACTGCTCTGGTTTTTAAGAATAACTGAACTTCTGTAACAAGTATTTGCGGCGAGTTCCTGAAGCAAACTCGCCCCAGTGACGGGAAGAAGTAAACACGGGTAAGTTTTTGTTGTAATGTAAACACCTCAGCTAATGCTTACAGAAGTGCACGCAAGCCTCTCGTAATACTTCGCATCTAGGGGCAGCTTGACGCTGGCAGCGCTCGGACACATATGAATATACAGGGTGTCCACAACGAGACTCCAACATCTGAACTCATAAAATCTGAGAGCAAACACAATTTATTGACGAACAGATACAGGGAAATCATACAGCAGCTCATCAAGTTTTCATACGCAGATGGACGGTTCAGTACACTTGAACATGGGCGCCACGGGTAGCGCGAAGAATATCTAGTCTATAATCGATTTCGTGCCATGTGTTGCGGAGTATCTGTTCTGTGACAGAGTTGATGACAATTCTTATGCGCTGCTTCAAGTCTTACAGGTCCTTTACTGGTGTAGCGTATACCCGGTCTTTCACATAGTCCCACAACAAGAAATCGAGGGGGGTTAAGTCGGGCGAACGTGGCGGCCAAGGAATAGGACCTCCACGGCCAATCCACCGTTGCGGGAATGTGTCATTTAAAAATTTTCGGACATCAAGGCTCCAATGGGGCTGTGCACCGTCCTGTTGAAACATCACATCTGGCTGCAGGTCTGTTATCTGTGGCACGGCAAATTGTTCCAACATGTCCAGGTAGATGGCTCCATCGACAGTCGGTTCCTGAAAGAAAAACGGCCCAACAATGCGATTTATCATCAAACCACACCACACATTAACTTTCGGACTGTCGCGAATGTGTTCCCTAGGTGGATGTGGATTTTCGGACGCCCAGATGCGCACATTGTGACGCTTGACAGCCCTTGACACGTGAAAGGTTGCCTCGTCAGTAAACATCACGCGTGATAAAAATGTCTCGTCCGCGGCAATGCGATCTAACATGACGCATGCAAATTCTTCTCGCTTTGGTCGATCATCAGGCTTGATTTCTTGCACAACCTGCACTTTATATGCGTACAAACGTAATCGCTGATGAAGCACTTTGTGCACTGTTGAACGTTTCATACGAAGTTCTCGTGCTGCCTGTCGCACTGACTTCTGTGGACTTTGTTCGAATGACCACCACACTTGTGCCACACGATGTTCGCTGATCCCAGGCTTACCACCACCATGCCCTCTCGCAACACTCCCAGTAGCCAAAAACTGGTCACAGTACTTCTTTATTGTCTTGAACGACGGGGGCGCTTTGTTGTAAACTCGACGAAAGTTTCTTTGCACTTGGGTCGCCGATTTTGTCTCTGCATACCACCAGACCACTTGTGCACGCTCCTTTATATCCTCCATTTTGCTAAAACAATTGATTGCAGATCCACTACGACCACTTGGCGTATGAAATTTGCACACCACAAACTTGTTGAGTTGCTCTGTCTGCCCTTTCAGGATTCACAGGTCCACCATCTAAAATGAGAAAGATATAGGATATTAAAATGTTGGAGTCTCATTGTGGACACCCTGTATTTCAAATTTACCTATCTTCTCCGCTTCCAGCAGCACTCGCGAAATCGTCGAGTTATCGGTGCCAAACAGTCCTTCTAAACTTATGGTAGCTTATTCTTTACAAAAATATAATCGAAAGCTTATATAAGAAGAGCACTCCGTACGATTTTCTTCTTTGTCTTAGGCGTGCTTTCTTTGGAGTCTAGAAACATTTTGCGCATAATTTGCTTGACAGCGTAACCTCAGTACATTATACAAACACGCAGGAGTCTCAGCTACCTGTCGTCTTCTGAAAAGTGCGAATATTCTTACCGAAAGCGGGTAGCAAAGCGCTTTACGCACGGCCTCCATCTCCAGGAAATAACGCACGTACAAAAATAATGCGCATCCGTAGTTGCGCTGCTGGAAATTTACGCCCACGCGCAAAGTTGGACACAAAAAAGGCATCGTGTGGACGCACGTTGAGGTTACTTTTCGCTGCGCGTTAAAGGAAGTTGGACGCCCTATCCCGACAATGTTAAATTTAATCATTTGGCTTCCCTGTATTTCAGGAACCACTGTAGCCACTGACATGGAACTTTTACAGGACATTAAACCATGTTCTGAGACTACTGAACTACAATAATTGCCCTGCTTTCGGAAATACAATTATTAATTACACAGTTAAAAATTTGTGTACTTCTTTTGTACGTTATCCTAAATAATTTTAATTATACATAACATTATGTTCTTCTCTTAGTACAGTAGACTCGGGATATGTATGTTGTTACTCCCTGAACATTTGAATACTCTACTCGAAGTGGTTTCTGAGATTTAGGGAAAAATGCACCAGAAAATGTAAATTTTCAGGAACGGCTTCTCAAGTTTCAAAAGACTGTAACTCAATATATGCTTAATTTTTTATTTTTAGTCACTCAAAAGCACCCTGCACCATACTGTGTATCATGCTCTTGATCTTTTTCCAAGTTTTTTCTTCTTTCTGGACTCCGCAATGGCCAGCCGTTCTGCAAACGCTGCATCATCAATGCGAACCTTGTCCATCCGTTCAAGTTCACTGATACAGTTTGCTCCAGGATTAATTCTCATATGCTGTAGCCCTTTCACCCTGCCAACGTTGCCATCATTAAAAGCAATAACAGCATCACTGACCCCCCACTTTAGTGTCTTCATTCCAACAAAAACACTTTTTGGTAAGCGAGTCCATATAAAATTACTGAACGACTCATTGGGATTTTGAGTCTGACCATTCAGACACTTCTTCATTAGTTCAAGATTTGCCAGGTCTCTGTATATAGGCTTTATGATATCCGTGCGTGCTGCTCGAATGGAATGTTTACAGCTGTCTGAACTGTTTGAGTACTGGGCATTGCAGTAATTGAACCATGAATCAGTTCCAGGAGGACGAAGATAGTGTACTGGTTTTTCATCCGTTGACAGTCTGGAAGAAGGTAGCCCACACTGCCTGCTTCATTTTCAGCAAATCCTCAGTATTATTTCTAATGGCCATCCCATAATACTGCTGTAGTTCATCAATCATTTTGTCTGTCAGCCTGCCTCTTACTGTTTTAACATCAGAAAGTTCCTTGTCTCTCGAACTTTGTTTCAACTTCCTCAATCTGGTGCCCATCCTCTTCTGGACATGACCAACACATTCCAGTTTTGTGATAATCGTTTCACCATAAGGCTGAGCGGCTACTACACTGTTATATGCTTTTGAGTCTCCATCACCTACGAACTTAGTGTAACACACTCCCCTTTCGTTTCCAGATCGACTAAAAATTTCAGTAGCTGCAGAGGCCTCTATACCACCACTTGTTCCTTCATGCTTTCTGTCACGGATATGCCCTTCTTCATTCCCTGATTTACACTTATAACAATGTTTGGTTAAAATCTGGAAATTATTACCTTTCCAGTACCCACACTGGTCACCATAGCAACAGAATTCTTACAACTGTAGCTGCGCTTCTGCCAAGTGCCATGAAAAGCTACTGATATGTCAGTCATTCCCTCATTTATTTCAACAGCTTCGTTTGCAGCACCCTTCATTGACTCACATGCAACAGATTCCACAGCAACTTCAATAAATCCTGCATACTTGTCGATTTTACAGTGTGGGACCGGCATTTTCATCACGGCACACTTTGTTTGTGCTGCAGTGTGTCCTTCGCCAATACCTCTCAATGCATAAAACCACCTAACATTTCCTTCAAAATAATTATCTTTACACCTATCAGAATTCGAAAATGAATGAGTATCTTTACAACTGGCAAAGTGATAAGTTTCTTGGGTAGTCCGTTTGATACCTCATTGTCTTCATGTAAACTAACTGACCCTCCACTTATTTTACAACACACACATTCACCTGACACCCTTGTTAGGATGTGTAAATCTATCAGAATATAAACTAACCTACCATTTACATCACTTTCGTTATAAGAAAACTGTGTATCCCAACGTTTTATTTTGATCTTCGAAGCAATAATAGTTGTTTCTCTAGATACTGACGAGTTTCATTGCCTGTAACTTCACACGCCACATGTTGAACACAATGTTTCCCTTTATTCGAAAATCTTTTAGCATGAAACCAAGTTTCTTAAAAAAATTTCTTTTTGGCGCCACGCCTTACTTTTTGAGAGATTTGCCAATCTATTCGTCACTTTTCCTCGGAAAAACGTTAACACTTTGACATAAAACTCGTGTTTGTACTATGAAACGATACGATACTGTTTTTGACAGTGCTAATATACAAACGCGTAATTTAACTTTTATAACACAGCTTTCTATATAAAAAATTACCGATTTTATTAGATCTTGAAGTAATGGACGCAAAAATAAACATTTTCAATCAGTGTAGATTATATTTAAAAAATGAAATAAAATACATCCTATGTGAGTGATATACATATCATTTTATTCGGAAAATTGCAGAGTTTATAATGAGATAAAAATCCGAAAAGGTGAAAAAACTTTTCTATTCTAACTCCCCTTAAGAGCGCATCGGCAGGGCAATAATACGAGACAACAGTTGTATTGGCGCATTTCGCTTCCGACAGTACAGGCCAGCCACCTGGTCCAACCAATGTGCAGTGATGTAAGCAGTTGCAGTTACGAGCATAGAAACAATGCAGCTTCGAATATCATTTAATTTTGAAAGAGAATGTAATAATATTCGGCAGAACAACAATACCGTACACTTCTTAGACGACAAGATGGGAAGCTCAAAGTGGTTCAAATGGCTCTGAGCACTATGGGACTTAGAACTACTTAAACCTAACTAACCTAAGGACATCACGCACATCCATGCCCGAGGCAGGACTCGAACCTGCGACCGTAGCAGTCGCGCGGTTCCGGACTGAAGCGCCTAGAGCCGGTCGGCCACCGTGGCCAGCAAAACGGGAAGCATAACATTATCTCGTTCTTAGCTATCATAGTAATGTAATTAAAAGGAAGAGTGTTGAAGATTCCTAACTTACGCACAGGGTAATTTTTCTGTACGAGGTATGTGTGATTCAAAAGGGAATTCCAGGGATTACACCAAATAGTTTAATATTGAAGCCACTGAAGGTATTACTTACAATCAATCGTCTGGTAAGACCTCAATTCCTTTCATATCCGAATCCGAGAAATATTTCAGCACTGGATCTGTTATCTGCTACTCTGGTAACACTGTTCGACATGGGTTCTATTTCTGATATTAAAGTATGTGCTTCTAGACCATTTTACCGTGGGAAATTCAAATATGTAAACAAAATATCGTTGTCAGGGATACTTTTTATATATATATATATATATATATATATATATATATATATATATATATATATAAATTCACAATTCATGGCAAACACAGAGACGTTTTAGAGAAATACGGGTATGT
The DNA here is from genome assembly GCF_023864345.2 of Schistocerca serialis cubense. Classification (NCBI taxonomy): domain Eukaryota; kingdom Metazoa; phylum Arthropoda; class Insecta; order Orthoptera; family Acrididae; genus Schistocerca; species Schistocerca serialis. The sequence goes on from NC_064646.1 coordinate 395,610,499, forward strand.
TGCCGCATCCAGTAGTGATAGAACGTGATAATTTCTTGTGCAACAGCAGGTGGGAAGAATCAGACATCATTAGGTTATCCCCCGCCACACCTATGTCATTAAGACCACCTGAAACATCTCATTAACTCGAACGGCGACAGCCGGTCGCTGCCTCGGCAGTAAAGCTTCACGCCTCCTAGCGGCAGGTGCATCGAGTTTACAACAGTGGTGTTAGCCGCAATTTGTGTCAATCTTAACGAGTGGGTGTTTTGGCTGACAAATTACTGTCTATCATATTTCCGAGCACCGTTGAATTTTTTAGTTCCTGTGTGTAAACTGATTGAGCCTGGTGCTGAAGGTAAAACGATTGCTTGTTTTTACACATCAACGTTCCTCTAGTTCCCTACAATTGATTTAATACAGGTGTATTACCAAAGTGGTATTTTTAAATTTGCAGAAATGCCGCGTCATCGTGGATGTCGATATAAGCCGGACAACTTCTGCTACATCTGTGGGAAGTTCACTTTTGCCAGAAACAGGAAGAAAATTTCTTTAGTCATAAAGAAAGCATACAAACATTTTTTTGGAGTAGAGGTAGGAGACAAATATAAAGAATGGGCACCACATTTCTGTTGTGTTACATGTTACTGCAAACTAATTCAGTGGTGGAAAGGTAAAGAGAATGTGGCATTGTTTGCTGTTCCCATAGTGTGGAGGGAGCCTAAGGACCATGTTACTGATTGTTATTTCTGTCTAACAAAAATTCAGGGTTTTACAAACAAAAAGTCGAAGAGGCACATTGTTTACCCAGATCTGCCTTCATCGAGAATGGAAAGTATGTGCATATTTCAAGGTAATTGCTATGGTACTGGGAATGCAACAAGACTACACAAATTATGCCTGTTTTCTTTGCGAATGGGATAGTCGAGACCGAAATTCTCACTACGTGAAAAAGAAATGGCCTAGGCGCAGATGGAAAGTTGGTGAGAAGAATGTACAACGTGAAAGTCTGGTAGCTCCTGAATAAATACTACTTCCACCGCTTCACATCAAACTTGGCCTTATGAAACAATTCGTGAAGGCCATGGATCCAACAGGCTGTGGGTTTGCATATTTAGCTACCATATTCCCCCGTCTTTCAGCTGCAAAAATAAAGGAAGGTGTATTTGTGGGCCCACAAATCAGGGAGCTGCAGAAAGACGCAAATTTTGAAGCATGTTTAACTGATAAAGAAGAAACCGCATTGGACTGTTTCGAGATGGTGTCGGAAAACTTCCTCGGAAGAAGAAGAGCTACTAACTACAAAGCAGTGGTGAAGGATATGATCAAAGCATATCAGGATTTGAGGTGCAATATGTCTTTGAAGGTACATATGATGGACTCTCATCTGGACTACTTCACAGAGAGTTGTAGTGACGTATAGGATGAACATGGGGAAAGATTCCATAAAGACATTTCTACCATAGAAAGGCGCTATGAAGGGAAGTGGGTACCTTCTATGTTAGCAGATTATTGCTGGAATATCATTCGAGAGAAGAAAGATTCACAATACAAGAGAAAAAAGTGATGTGCATTACAAGGCAGTGGCTCATTGTTTGTCAATTTTCTGTAATTTCTCATGTCAAATAAATGCTTGAAAGTGTATACACAAAGGTTACTGTGTTATATGTTAGACCCCACCCTCCATTAATGTGATGAACTTATAACATCATAAAGATGTGCGTTTGTTTGTCGTATTTCACCTCACGTTTGCTGCACTGTATCAGAAACTGAAAAGAGAAATAAAATTGCGATTACTCATAAACTATCCCTGACAGAAAAAAACCAAAAACAGTTTTCAATTCAGCACTCAAAATACAACTAGGATCACAATATTATTTTATCAGAAATCGAAAAAAAGGTGTTTTTTGTAGAACAGTGTAATGAGTCAACCAACAACAGAACCCAAAGCCAACCTAGCGCCGCATTTTCTCCTCCTCCTTTCTGGCGTAGCACTCTGTATCCCGCCAGTGTTCGATGGTAACGTGTGACGAAGCTTTGTTCCACTGCGTCTGACAGCTTAAATGTGTTGTTATTTCTCACGATAACTCCCATAATTTAGTGCTGTGAGAATTATTATTGTCCATGTTTCCACAACGCTTATCACTCTTGCTTGCGTGTGACCACAACACCTGTGGTATAAAACACTGGGAATAGTCCAAATAAGGAGTACATGATTTTTTCCATTTTTGCTATGTTTTTCTTACTTTAAATAAAAAAACCGATGATTAAGAATTTATATTTGAAATGAAAACTGTAATTCTGCATGCAGTATGTAATTAGATACAAGAAGACGTTCACCTTTAATTAAGATGATTAGATATGTGTGAATTAGCATACATTTCATGAATTTCACATGATGTAGGTATTCCAAACCGAACGAAAAAAAGACTAATCAATGCGAGATTTGGACCCTCGATCAATGTTATCACAACTGGTTTACCTCTCTTCAACGCTACTGAATGAATTATGCATACCGTATTCAATTTTTTTTTAATGTCAGTGGATACAGTGCCACGGAAAAATTCAAAGTTGAATTTTCTATAAATTTTTGAAAAACATGAAGAACAATCTGTCTTTGGCAACTCTTTAATGGTCTCTCACGCGCAGCAGGTAGCAAGCGTTAGACATTTTCACAGCACATAGAAACAGACGGCAATCAGAACACGAGAGTACGCAATTTTTAAATCAAAAACTACATACCTAAAATATGATTTAAAAAAGAAACGTTGATCGCTGTTATACATTAGAATATCTTAAAGTTTCTTTTAGCGTGACATAATAATAAGGTAATACGTAAGTAGGACCTACTGTACTTCCAAGGGCGTAACAACACCAGTGTACGTGTGCCACCGCCGCTAACCAGTCACTGCCTATGTGTTTGTTTACAGCAAGTTTAATCTTATGACGACATTAGTATAATAAAGCTCGACTAACAATCGTGTCTTGATGTTGCCTCACACAATGGCGTAGGTCCCTAAGCAAAACAGTCAGATGACAATAATAACCTCTAAGTCTGAGAGCAGTTGGCTTCAGTTAAGGTTAGCGATGATCTAGTACACTTGGCGCCTTTTCCAATATCCAGTCTCATTTTTGACTATTATGGGTTCCTTTGAATAATTTTGTGGTTCTCTTTATCGCGTTACCGTGTTTGAATGCAGTCCTGAAGTGTTTCCTTGCATGGTCTAGTGTTAAACCAATTCAGATACATAAGTGTGGTCGTTGTCTCCCGCGAAATGTGCTGGCCGCACATGAGAGGCTTTCTGCGACGGGACAGCTCCACCGGCCAGTCCCGCGAATATTTTTGGCCGATCTGGGCTGTCAGATTCAGATCCGTCGTACTCAACGTGAACGCCCCGTCCGCCTGATCTATTTGAAGAGACCAGGGGAAAAACCTGGTAAGTCCAAAATTTCTGTTTTTTTCATAGTTTAATACACCAGTCAGTGTAGTTTTAGCTGGTTTTACAGAACTGATGAGTCAAGAGATATTCTGATATCTTGTAAGCATGTGCAGGCGGAAAACATTATAAGTCCACGCAAAACAGGGGAATATCCTGACAAGTCCAGAGAATTCAACGATAAAATTTTACGACTTAATGATTCCCAGCCCGCACAGGCCTGTTTTCACTAATGTTATCGTTGTTTTATCATTGTTGCCACAGTCATTGTTGCTGACCATCGTTGTCAGCTCTGTGGAATTTGTGAAGGAAGTTAGATCTAGCATTGTATTCTGTCAGTGTAAAATGAATAAAGAAGACAGTGACTCGTCTACTAGCGAAGGAAACTATAGAATGTCATCAAAGAAGCTGACAGTTAGAAGAAAGACGTATGGTCGCGTTAGAGATGCCTCCAAACGTTTAAGATTGTAGTCACATGAAACAGGAGAACCATGTAAGTGCAAAAATTTGACTTGATATTGTCAGTGATGAAAATAAAAGGAATATTATTAATAACATGAACCACTTTCAAATTCACGATGAAATAAACCTCTCTTTAAGTGGTTTAACCACAGTGGTCGCTGTACAACGCAGGCGTCCTAGAAGAGAAGAGCAGGAAGCAAAGTTTCGTGATGCATCATATAAATTCAGTGCTTGTATTACCATTAATGGAAGTGTCCAAGAGGTACATGTGTGTAAGCAAGCATTTACGTCGTTACATGGAATAAAGAAGGGCAAGGTAGATCATTTACTGAAGAAACTTAAATCTGAAGACCAACCTATACGAGACGGCCGAGGGAAAAACAGATCCCGCCCACAGGCTTTGAAAGATGAAACACGTGCAATAATAAGAGGGCACATTAAATCATTTAAAGGTCGCAACAGCCACTACTGTTTGACGAAGTCAGAAAAAATTTACCTACCAGAGTAGTTTAATATTAAAAAAATGTTCCATATGTTCATGGAGAAGTTTCAGGATCAGAACGTGTCGTACGAAACATAACGCACTATATTCAATTCAGATTTCAATGTAAGTTTTGGCTATCCACGATCTGATACTTATGGCTCCTGCGACGAGACTCTAGCCAAGAAGAAAAATATGGAGAAGGAATTGACTTTGTCATCATCTGTTGAAAATAAAGTAAGACTTCATTCCAAACTTTGATCCAATGAAATAGCCCATGAATTGCATCTCAGAAAACAAAAAGTGTTCTATGACAGGAAAAAAAGAAAGGCAAAGATGGAATGTCAAAAAAATCCATCAAAGGTTGCAATTACGATGGACTACAGCAAAAACTTTCCTTGTCCAAATATAAAGATAAATGAATGTATTATAAACTACAGTTTTCTGTATTTATATTCAATGTTCATGTTTTGGCAACAGTGGACATCTATTTTTACATGTATCCAGAGAGCACAGGCCGAAAAGGAGCAGACGAAGTTTCATTTTTCCTTCATCATTTTGTGCACAATTTTCTGAATCCAGAAGTCAGACATCTGAAGATCTTCAGTGACTCCTGCCACTGTGTTCAGATTCGTTCACCATCTAGTGCGTATAGAAAAACGATTGGTCTATGTAAAGATGACATTCCCCATAAGAGGTCATTCGTATCTCGAATGTGATAAAAATATTGGTGTGATAGACCAAACTCAGGAATGTCAAATTGCAAAGGATTGGTGTCAGATTTTTCAGAATTCACGCACGCACCCTTTGCCTTTTGCCACCACTGATGTTGAGGACCAACTAGAGATAATCAAATGCTGGACAGAGCATCTAGATAATACAATATACAAGAAGAAACTCCGTTTCCAGTCCAGGCCAATAAGAGAATTGGAAATTCGGTATAGAGGTAGCTACAATGTAGCATATGAGCAAGCTTCATTCCTTCTTCGTCGAAAGAAAGGGCAAGGTTCCAGCCTGAAAGAAGGCGAGTTCAGCCTACCCTCTGCTAAATATGAAGATATAGTAATTCTTTTACAGCAATACGCTTTGGAAGTTTTTTATTCATTGAAACAAGTATTTTCTAGTATTAGGCATATAGCTATTTAAATTAACAGATTCTAATTTTTTGCAGGTGATGTTTAAATATCTGCTGAGAAATACAGAGACTTACAAAACTTGAAAAGACTTTGCCGTAGTGAAGTACAAGTGTATTTTGATCGTCTTTTGCATTAATTCACCATCGAAAAAGCACAGGACCTTTTATAGAAGATTATTAAATGATTATATGAGATAATTTGTTGTAACATGAATCTGAAATCTTGTAGTTGCCTGCAATATGTTATGGACATGTCATATTTTTCCTCTGTACGACCTGCCTTCGTAATAAAAATGCATCATATTATTGTAAATCGTATTCAGATGTGTATAATTTCAGCAGTACTCTTCCTCTAAAAGATATATTAAGGTCTAAAACAAAAATGAAGAATATAACTTGAAAAACTAAAGTTTTATGGGTCTTGAAACTTTAAATTTCGTTTCCTGAAAAAAATTAGAATTGTCGCGTACCAGGTTTTTCCCCTGGACTCATTTGTTCTTTTCTTTTATTTATTGCTTATGTAGCCAGACCACATTAGGACTTTAAACCTTCAGTGCCCTCTCTTACATCTGACCAGGTGCAATATATTCAAAAAATTTCATAACAATTACAATATATAATAATAATTTGCGTTATTAATAAAAATAATAATCGGCAATAATAGTAACACTAACAATGATGATAAAAGAATGGAGGAATCAGACGATTTAGTGTCGCACACTGACCGGGAGTCCTGATCCTTCGTGTGTGGAGTAAAATAGGCGGATTTTCGTTATTTATCCAAGGACCCAGGGCTGCAACGCATACTTGACAGGCCACGGGCCACAGGAGACTGATTTCAGTATTTGTGACCGTGTCTCGCCGAAAGAACGCTATACAGTGCGGCGCTTTTAGACATAATTCTATCCTGCCTCGGGCATGGATACGTGTGATGTCCTTAGGTTAGTTAGGTTTAAGTAGTTCTAAGTTCTAGGGGACTGATGACCTCAGATGTTAAGTCCCATAGTGCTCAGAGACATTTGAACCATTTTGTTAGTCGGTGGATCGAAGAAGATGTCAGTGATATCAGTGAAGACATGGACGAGAAAGACGACGGTTTTAAAATACCTAATGATGACAATTCTGCTAGCAAAACAGCGGGTCTTTCAGGGGAAAAACGTCAGGACAATTGTGATGGAGACCTTCGTGTTTCTGCAATAAAATACTTAGAGTGTCAGTTAAAATAAAATGTGTTACGAGCGATGGTACAGAAAAATGTAGATCCCAGCACTGTATCTGTTTTCCAGATTTTCTTTCTCTGTCCATAACGACTGCAGTTTTTACGTGCAAGTTTAAACCCTGGTATTTAGTTTCACGTGAAAATTCGCTTCCTACAGAGATACAATGAAATTCACAATGTAAAATTAACTTCACTATCAGTTTGCTGATGTGTGCTATTTAAAAAAACCTCACAAAAGCAAGTGATTTTGTGTGATTTACCAGATAAATCTCTGTTTAACCGTAGGAGTCCCAGAGACCATACCCCGTAGTATACGTTAAGGAAAGGTCCCCTCATGAGTTAAGGGGTATCATATAAAATGGATCAAAAACTAGACATTCCGGACACATGTAACTAATTCAAAATCGTTGGCATTCATTTGAGATTCGTACAGACTTGATATGCAAGGAAGGGGGCGTTCTTAATCCTTTGTAGTGAACACAGCACCAGTTACTATTTATTGACACTCGCCATAGTGTTGTTTTATACAATTCATCCCCTCCTTTCCGTTTCTCTCAAGAGGCCTACACCTTTCTCAACTTGTTTCTTAAATTATTGAAGGTATTATAAATCCGTCTTCGCAACTACAAGAAAATGCATATTTTTGACAACAAACGTGGTTCGTTTTCTTGAAATAAAACGTCAATGGTCTGTAACGAAACATTCCAATTTGACTAGCTTTCTAGATCTAAACTATGCTCTTTGTAGAAGCTCTTGATTTCATTTACCGTATTTTACTTGCGATTTTCGCTCGCATCAGAAAACGTCGCCCGTCTGCACTTCTTGAGGCAGCCACCGTTTGGCACTGTTGTTCCCGCCAAATCCCATACTGCTTTGCAGAACTATACATTTCTTGACGTCCCAAACTATACAATACATCAAAAACTTGCAAGCACAGTGCGTTGCCTGGTGTGAGCGGAAATCGAACATAAAGAACCGTAATTAAAATCAACATATTTTGTAATGAACTATTTTTAAATATAGAAATCAATCCAAATTGTGAATATATTTCGTGACAGAGTACTGATGATGTCTTATTTCAGTAAAAGGAAATGCGATAGATGACAAAAATACGCATTTTGGTGTGGTTGCAAAGCATTTGAACACTATTGCCACACAATTGCAGAATTTATTTTTTGAAACGTTATTTCAAATATTGTAGCTTACATTTTATTGTACTTCGGTCTACAGCTAGACTACGGTTTAGAAATTTTTCAGCCACCCACCTGTATGCGCTACTTTTTAAATTATTCTGCTTGTAATGTTGATACGACAGATTCCACAAACAAGGTATTTCGCGGTACAACTGTATAAGTTGTTGGGAGTGGTGACTGATCCTTTCCTACACTATACTTGCAGCGACTAAAACTTGCTGTTATATGAAAATCACAGTCAATTTCGTGGAGTTCCTGAACGTTATCCGTCACATTAAATAAGCACGTCGTGGCCAGCTAATAAATAGAATAAATAGCGAGGGAAGTAACGTAGCTAAAGGAACCTCAGGGCTTCTCTACGCCAGGAAAGACGTGGAAAGGAAGAAGAAAATATGTACCATTTAGATAATTTTGATGCACAGATTGTCATGAGACTAATACATAACTTCCCCGTGACTCACAGTGACCGACATTAATGTGACTAGTTCAGTTAATCGAAGAAAATACGTTATTTAAAGGAGGCATTTCATCCTTATCAGCGTTACACCATAAGCTAGGCTGCGATGGGTTCGTTTCAATTTTTTTTTTCTATTTCACTTATATTTTTAAATATTCGATAGATATACGAAGTAAATACACTCCTGGAAATTGAAATAAGAACACCGTGAATTCATTGTCCCAGGAAGGGGAAACTTTATTGACACATTCCTGGGGTCAGATACATCACATGATCACACTGACAGAACCACAGGCACATAGACACAGGCATCAGAGCATGCACAATGTCGGCACTAGTACAGTGTATATCCACCTTTCGCAGCAATGCAGGCTGCTATTCTCCCATGGAGACGATCGTAGAGATGCTGGATGTAGTCCTGTGGAACGGCTTGCCATGCCATTTCCACCTGGCGCCTCAGTTGGACCAGCGTTCGTGCTGGACGTGCAGACCGCGTGAGACGACGCTTCATCCAGTCCCAAACATGCTCAATGGGGGACAGATCCGGAGATCTTGCTGGCCAGGGTAGTTGACTTACACCTTCTAGAGCACGTTGGGTCGCACGGGATACATGCGGACGTGCACTGTCCTGTTGGAACAGCAAGTTCCCTTGCCGGTCTAGGAATGGTAGAACGATGGGTTCGATGACGGTTTGGATGTACCGTGCACTATTCAGTGTCCCCTCGACGATCACCAGTGGTGTACGGCCAGTGTAGGAGATCGCTCCCCACACCATGATGCCGGGTGTTGGCCCTTTGTGCCTCGGTCGTATGCAGTCCTGATTGTGGCGCTCACCTGCACGGCGCCAAACACGCATACGACCATCATTGGCACCAAGGCAGAAGCGACTCTCATCGCTGAAGACGACACGTCTCCATTCGTCCCTCCATTCACGCCTGTCGCGACACCACTGGAGGCCGGCTGCACGATGTTGGGGCGTGAGCGGAAGACGGCCTAACGGTGTGCGGGACCGTAGCCCAGCTTCATGGAGACGGTTGCGAATGGTCCTTGCCGATACCCCAGGAGCAACAGTGTCCCTAATTTGCTGTGAAGTGGCGGTGCGGTCCCCTACGGCACTGCGTAGGATCCTACGGTCTTGGCGTGCATCCGTGCGTCGCTGCGGTCCGGTCCCAGGTCGACGGGCACGTGCACCTTTCGCCGACCACTGGCGACAACATCGATGTACTGTGGAGACCAAACGCCCCACGTGTTGAGCAATTCGGCGGTACGTCCACCCGGCCTCCCGCATGCCCACTATACGCCCTCGCTCAAAGTCCGTCAACTGCACATACGGTTCACGTTCACGCTGTCGCGGCATGCTACCAGTGTTAAAGACTGCGATGGAGCTCCGTATGCCACGGCAAACTGGCTGACACTGACGGCGGCGGTGCACAAATGCTGCGCAGCTAGCGCCATTCGACGGCCAACACCGCGGTTCCTGGTGTGTCCGCTGTGCCGTGCGTGTGATCATTGCTTGTACAGCCCTCTCGCAGTGTCCGGAGCAAGTATGGTGGGTCTGACACACCGGTGTCAATGTGTTCTTTTTTCCATTTCCAGGAGTGTACATTGACTTTCTGGATAACCACTGTAAAAGAGGATGTATCGATCACATGTGTCGATGACAGAGATATGCATAGTTCTCACATTAGAGTACATGGTTCCCACATCAGACGCAACGAGGGGTCGGGTGGATTAACGAGAAAAATGCAAGCGGCACTGTCAAAGGAGAACTCCTCCCTGTGGTACAGACAGGTAACAATCGTACTTATTGTAATGTGAATGTATAATTGTTCAGAATACAAGAAATTAATTCGTGTCTTGAAAATGAGAAAATGATTCTTCTAGAGGAGGAAAGTTTGCTTTTATTCTAAATGCACTTTTAATGCTCAAGACAGGGAGCACAACGACACATTAGTATGAAGAGATGACTACTGTATTTGAGCAATTACTGTTCACTTCAAACGCATGCTGTAAGTCCATATTGCAGTTCCACTGAATTACTGCCTTTTTTTTTGTACCATGTGATTTGTATAGAAATCAATATCCAAATTTCCCAGTAGCTCCTTTACTGTGCTTGATAATGCTGCTTATAAAATCTTTGTTTGTCGAATTATTGGTCGTACTGGCATAACCTTTAATACGTTCATTTGCAGACTGACTAGCTGTAGCTTACAAATTATGCGGGATATGCTTTGTGCTCAAGCTTAAGCATGTCATAACTGCACGTCCCCCACCAGTGACCATTCACAAGGGAAAAAACCGATCGGTTAAAACTGTTACTGGTATTTTAGTTCAGGATAAGCGGTAGTTTTCGGTATTTATTTGGTCTCTATTACAAGAGTTGTTTATTATTTTTTAGTAATACACGGGTAAAAAACTGAAATATAAGTTAGTCATAGCATCAGTGCTAAAATATCTTTTTTTTAAAACCAGTAATTTTTGTTCGCAAAAATCTCCATTGTTTTGAAATATTGCGTTATTATTGAAAATGGGAGAAGTGATCAGTGCTATTTTAATAACAATGCCGACAGAGATGGTGAGCAAACACAAGGCATAAGAATTGATACAGTATCGCTGAGGCAATAATGTACATGCTATCATTTGGCGTAGCCTATCGGATGATATGCGACTACACGCAGTAAGAGTACTTGACCCCATCAGATCTTTACTGCAGTTTCTCGTTGTTGTCGTCGGATATTAGCTGTATTAGAGTGGCACTGTCCCTAGTCTAGAAATACTCGCATTTTACGAAGTGCTATATAATGAAGCCACAACTGACTTGTGACATCATGTAAAGAGAAAACTTTAAACTTAACAGTTAATTCATAACTTACAATACAAATTAGACAGTAGATGATCTATATGCTGTTATCTACTTGTAGCTGTTGAAAACTCACAAATTAACGTGAAAACTACAGTTCTTCGCTCTGTTTTCACCCTTTAGCACTGACTATTCGTAATGCCCAAATGGGCATCGTCGATTTTGAGTAGAGTTTCAAAGAATTAGAATCGATAGGGAATAGTGATTTTGTGTAGTATTACCCACTTATCTCCTCCTTTCGTCCGAACAGGCTTTAGTAGGCCTAACGGCACCGACCGGCCGCCGTGTCATCCTCAACCCACAGGCGTCACTGGATACAGATATGGAGGGGCATGTAGTCAGCACACCGCTCTCCTAGCCGCATGTCAGTTTACGAGACCGGAGCCGCTACTTTTCGATCAAGCAGCTCCTCAGTTTGCCTTACGAGGGCTGAGTGCACTCCGCTTGCCAACAGCGCTCGGCAGACCGGATGGTCACCCATCAAAGTGCTAGCCCAGCCCAGACAGCGCTTAACTTCGGTGATCTGACCGGAAATGGTTTTACCACTGCGGCAATGCTGTTGGCACCCACTTACCACTTTCCGAGAAGAGCAGTGAACGGTTGACAGTTTTTTTTATTTGCCTATTTAATTTAATGTGTCTTGAAACTGAGGGAGTAAAAAGTTTTGTCTTTGTGCGCCTTCTACTTTTTTGCAGGAAATAATAGGAGTAAAAATCGAAAACCTGTTATTTCCGAGTGGCTTTGAAATGTTAAACTGGCGCTAAAAAACCGTCATCCATGGCTGTTGTGAGATAACAACCCCCAAAAAGGCCGAGAGAAAGCTATGGGCAAAATATTGGCTAATGCAGGAATAGAAATTCATCCACGCTCTGTTATTGATACAACTGGGAGCGATGAATGTCTTAAGTATCTAAGAATGGATGAATCATAAATTTTGAAGCTACTTGTAACACTGTCATATGAGGATTACAAAAGCACTAGTTCAAGTCTACTACACTAGTCACACATCAACACAAGGTGATCACAGTAAATGAATGTGACAAATAAATAAAAACACCTACAGCCATCCTTATGATTTTATTTAGTCGCTACCAGTTTCAATGCTTCAGTGCATCTTCTTCAAGCTGTTTTTGATGCGATACAGGTTGATAAGATCGCATCAAAAACAGCCTGAAGGTGACGCACTGAAGCGCTGAAACTGGTAGCGACTAAATAAAATAATATCATAAGGACGGCTGTAGGTGTTTTTATTTACTTGTCACGATAGAAAATGGCCGTCGTCCCAGAGACCTCCTGCTAAAAGGATGGACATACAAAAGGAAATGAATGTCAGAAATATCGTCTGCCAGAACATGTACACGGGGACGTACAGTGATGTTACGTGTGATTTACAGATATAAGTCTAATTAGTGCGTCCCCAACTTCTCGTAACTGAGTCATAGACAACTTGCCTCAATTGGTTTCTTCTACTTCGGTCGCGACCTTTAACGCTTGTGCCACGAACTGTGCATAATAATGACAAGTGGGTAGGTTTAAATGTTAAGCATAACAAGAATCGTAAAATGTTAGGATGCCAACTAATTTTGGTTTTATTTCACCAATCGCAAAACTAGTAAAACGATTTCTAGAGTCAGTCTACCGTTAATATTCGTAACAAGATTCCCAGTCACTAAGCATTAGTTCCCAAGCACCGCTAAAGTTGAAAATCCTTCACGCGATCTTAGAATCAACGTGAGATCGCATAAATTTGTTTTCCGAGGCAACTTTAGCAATTATAAATCCGTCTGTACGCGGAGCTAGCTTCATACACTAGTTCGCGAGTTACTACCTCGAAAACCGATCGTAGGCTGCCTTGTTTTTTTATTATTTTATTATTTATTTTATGGCCTTCATTGGACCATTGTAGTCAAAAATACAAAGTTCTAAACAAGTTGTTACACATGGATACAATTTGGTTCGACAATAACTTAATTTATTTAGGTAATATAACTATTAGAGGCTATTCTTATATGAAAGGTGTTTTGCTCTTCTGTCTGCCCAATATTTCTTCATTCTTTCAGATATTTTCTTTCTTTCTTCATCTGAGACAACTCTTCCTGTACTCCTTTTATTGACTTTCATTTGTAGTCTGGTTTGCGGGTCTTGCAGTATTCTGGTTTTCTCTGTCTTGTTTTTTAGGTCATCTACTGTAATTTGAAGTTCTTTTATATCTTCCTTAATTTCTGTGATCCATTTAATGTCGCTCTTGCTATTCCACAATTTTTGTATTATTTTTTTACTAATTCTGTTTTCTGGAGTTCTCATCAGATGTCCAAAGAATGAAATGCGTTTCTTCCTGATTGTGCTCATGACTGGTTCTATTTTCTTATATACTGTTTCATTTGATGCTATTCTCCAATGTCCATTTATTTTATACTGTTTATTTATACATGTCCTAATTATTCTTCTTTCTATTTTTAGTATTCTGTCAATTTCTGCTGTATTAGTTGTTTTGAAGATAGTTTCAGCTGCATATGTTATTTCTGGTTGTGTAACTGTTTTATAGTGTTTTAATTTTGCGTCTATAGATAGGTTCTTTTGTTGTATGTGGTTTTGGTAATGTAATTTGCATAGTTCAGTTTTTTTATTCTATTTTGCCATGATGGCTTCTCATTTAGATTGTATGTTATTATTTCGCCTAAATATTTAAATTTATCAACAATTTTGATTTCTTGTTGTCCTATTGTAATTTTGTTTGCAAGTGGTGGATCAGTTAGCATAATCTCCGTTTTTTTCAAATGATATTCTAAGGCCTACTTTCTCTGCTATCTCTTGTAGTGATTTCACTTGTTGCCTGGCTTCTTGAACGGTGTTGGCTAGAAGAGCAAGATCATCAGCGAATCCCGAGCAGTTTAAGCTAATATCATCTTTTGCACTTCCAATTCTTATCCTCTTTGGATTGTCCTTGTACCATTCTCTCATTATGTATTCCAGTGCACAGTTGAAAAGTAATGGTGATAGGCAGTCACCTTGTCTTAAGCTTGTTTTTATGAGGAATGGTTCCGAAATTTCTCCTCTAAACTTCACTTTTGATTTGGTGTTGGTTAGAGTGAGTTGTATTATTTTAATTAGTTTTGGATGGAGTCCTAGATTTCTTAAAATTTTTAATACTGAAGGTCTGTGGAGACAGTCATATGCCTTCTTAAAATCTACAAATGTTATTGCCAGAGGCTGCGTTGTATTAACACTGTGTCGCACAAGCGCGTCATCCAAGGCAGTTTTTCAACAACTCTTCCGTCTTTACACGAGAGCAGATTTTATACACAGATTCGGGTATTGCCTTCTCGGAAACCGAATGGAGACTAGTAGCAAGCTGTATTAGCTGTTTGGCGCCATATCTTGTAGGTGAAACCCACAATCTCTCTGTCCTAGAACGATACGACTCTCCCACGCCCGTCCGTTCTCACGCTGGTCCGTTCTCACGCTGTATGACCATATGACGCATCGTTCGATGCATCTTGCGATCCTACCTACTCGTTGGCCTCCCATGACAAACTCTTCCTATACAGAGTATTAAAACATAGCAACAAAATTTAATAAACATAGGGATGTCGCATAAACGCCATATACTGAACATCATCAAACCATTCCTAACGAATAAGAATACAGTCATGATACAGGCTGTAATCCACTACGAGAGGGTGGCAGGTACATTACGATTTCTAGCCAGTGGCAGAAGTTGAGAGGACCTCAAATTCAGTGCTGCTGTATGCCCATAATCATTAACTAAAATGGTTCCTTATACCTGTAATCTGATTTAGAGTTGACTGATGAAATTTCATGCTAACGCAGAAAGACCATGTAACCGTTACATTACCTATAAGTTAAGACTCATTTTAAATTCGAAAACGAAAGACTACACACGGTGTTGGCGAACATCATCTAATCAATACAACACGAGATACGTAAGAAGTGAAGCATTTAGCAACTGAAAAAAAAAAATCCCACACTTCGCTATTTATACCAGAGGGCTTGGATATAAAATGGACTTTTTTTTAACACTTACAACAATGAGGCAAGTATATTTTATTCAAGTTTATTGAATGTAGATATTTAGGTTCAAATGGCTCTGAGCACTATGGGACTTAACTTCTGAGGTCATCAGTCCCCTAGAACTTAGAACTACTTAAACCTAACTAACGTAAGGACATCACACACATCCATGCCCGAGGCAGGATTCGAACCTGCGACCATAGCAGTCGCGCGATTCCAGACTGACCGGCTGATATTTAGGTTTTTAGATTTCATTTCCAATAAGTGTCGTAAATAAAACCTAAAAACACAAATGCAGAAGGTCGACAAACATTTATTCTCTCTATGTGCCACAAAAGCCGTTATCGAGTTGTTATAAATGAAAAGAAGTGCTTCATTTCGTGCATTTGTTTTTCTGTACTCCTCGCACGACATGTCACACAGACATCAGCAGCCTTTAAATTTCTCTATAAACTCTGTCCTTATAAAGTTTCATCCACCTCGTATCCTGCCAGCCATATCAGAACAGAATTTAATCCCGCGCGTAGTGTCGAAAGAACATTTGTCGGCACTACAGTGATACACACGGCCCAGTTTGAGGAAAATTCGCCGCTCGGTCAATCAAAACGTCTACACACGACCAATGTGTTGGTAGATTGGTGCGTGTGTACGGTCCTACAGGGACTACGCTAAAAACGAGGCTTTTACTTCCGGCTCTCGATGGAAAGAGGTAGAATTTTTTGAATTTGATGAAAGGGGCGCTTAATGTTTTAATCATTACCACAAAAAAATGTTACTTAATTGCACGTATATTGTACGGTAGGGATGCATATTTAAATGCCGCCACATTACCGTACCTCGGCTCTAGAGGAGCCAAAACAAAATGGCACACAACATTCATCAAGTGAGGTACATACCTTGCGGCTAATTTCTTTTTCGCATTTGCAGACTTACAACGCTTCGGTAACACGTGCTAAGTTGGATGAAGTGTAAGGCAACAATACACTACGGTATGATACAGTGATCTGATAGCGAAGACTCTCCCAGGATAATTAAACAAGGTCGAATTATGAAAAACACGTATCGAATGCGAAATATTAAGGAAACTGTTAAATAGCACACAAAATGGCAGCATACCGGTACATGATTAATAGAGCTATCCAACTACCACTCTCAGAAGATAAACGTGATCAAGAAATTGAAATAATAAAACAAACAGCTATTGAAAATGGCTATAACATCTCCATAATAGACACTCTAAAACACTCAATAATGGCAAAGCAATCACAACACAAAAAACAAAAAGAAAATAATGTCTTGCATACAGTCCCCTTTCTGGGTAATATTTCATACCAGATCGCTAATGTCTTCAAACGGAAAGGCATAAGTATATCCTTTACAACAGACAACAAGATTGGAAAGAAGTTACCCCACAACATCGGCACCCGAAACCCACTTCATCACACAGGTGTGTACAAAATTGAATGTTTGGACTGTGACTGCTTCTACATAGGCCAGACAGGCAGATCATTTGAGATTAGGTTCAAGGAACACATGGCAGCACTAAAAAACAAAAAATACCACACATCAGCAATAGCTACCCACCTACATGAAACAAAACACCATGTTAACAACACAAGTATTAGCATCCTACACATCCAACCAAAAGGCAGAAAACTAGACATCCTTGAAACACTCCAAATATACAAACACCAAATGAAACAACCAGAATCCATCTTAAATGACAAAAATGACAATATTTACAATAGTATCATCTCTGTTTTCAGCAACTGCCTACACTCTTAAAATACACGCACACACACACACACACACACACACACACACACACACACACACACACACGTGCACATATCCTAATATTTACCATAAATATTGACAGCCGCCAAGAGTACAAGAGATTGACCTCATTCACAGATAATTCATCACACCAATAGCTTGTACCCCCTGTCAGCTTAAAACTGTATGTACATCATCTACTGGCACAAATCTGCATATTTTATAACATTAAACAGTGTATTACCCCAACCTTTAGGCAGCTAATATATGCAACATGTAATCTTAAGACTCCTTGCCATGTAAATGTTTGCTCTCATATAATCACTCCTTCCTCTCTCTCTCTCTCTCTCTCTCTCTCTCTCTCTCTCTCTTTCTTCAAAGAGTGTCATCTATGTATGATTTTACTGCTGTAGCCAATATGATCATTGTAATTGAAGCCTATAACATTTTACCCAATTGTTATTAGCAAGTATGAAGTTTAAGCCATTTTAACATTCCACCTGATTGCATAAACGAGTACGAATGTTTAGCTGTTTTAACCTTTCAAAATTGGATTTATATACCACCTGAAGTACACACACATATATTTGACACCTCAAAACAAACACCTCCAAATGGTTTAAACGATTATTCTGTAATAATGTTGTTACAATGTATATTCTTTGCAATTTGCGATTATGTCTTCTCTTCTGCTGTACGAACCTTGCACCCAGCTGATTCCAGACGCCATATTTGTTTACAAATGTGGCAGTATACATGTGAAGTGTTACGACAGAAAAAGGAACCTGTGACCACTGGAGGTACTCTAGTTTACTTATTAAAGTTTACCATTAAATATCAGTTTAATTTTTTGTCAAAAGTTATCCTAAACCTTATTCTGAAATAGTGTCTTGTTTCTCCACTAGGCAGTGCCACAAGTTCCTCCAAATGTCGTAACACAACATACACATATATGTAATACTAACTAATGTAAATCCACCCGGTGATGGAGGTTTAAACCTTCGAAACGCGTCGTGGAAAAAATAAAACGGTGACTGGTAACAGTAAACTTGTTGTTTCATTTAATTTAAATAGATGTACCAAATCCATGGTACGAAGTGTGAACTGCTGCGAATCACAAGAGAAGTGGAGGCCCTGGTTTTCGAAAATGGTCATATCACAGAGGTTATGGTGGAAAAACTGAAAATCAATTATATATCAGTTTTGAACATTGTTGGGTTCGACTAAGGCTCATTACCACAAAAAAAAAGCCGTCGAACTGAAGTAGCTGCAGAAATATTGCAGCTACATTAGGCTAATCCAGATGACTACTTTAGCCATTTCACCACCACAGACATGTGCTTATTTTAAAGTAGTCTCATTATGAACTTATGTTGCTACTACCTACAATGAGGGTGGTTGTGTGTTATCATTATATTAGATTTTCCAAGGATGAATGGAAAAAATAGTGACAGGAAATGAAAACGGAGGGGTTTCATAGTAATATAAACAAAATGTGAACTCCATCCACAGGCCCTGGTGGGCCCATCGGTACCCACCGACCGCCATGTCATCCTTAGCAAGTGGCGCCATTGCATGGGGTCAGCACGCCGCTCTCCGGGCCGTTGTCAGTTTTCGTGAGCCGCTACGACGCGATCTAGTAGCTCCTCTGTCGGCATCACGAGACTCATTTCACAGCGTTCTAGTTGTCCCACCTACAACTGAGTCAGCTGCAGTGGGCTGGGCGCTGCAGCTTTACAAATCTACCTCAACCAACCACGAAGCGCGAATTTGTTAACGTCTCTATGGCAACGCCTCAATTAGAAGGCTACTGTTTGCTTGCGACTGTTAGTGCTTCGCAGCTAAAAGCAGGCAACAGCGCTGCGAGCTGTCACAGATCTACTATAGGGAAAATTCTCTGGCAGTGCTGGGAATCAAAACCAGGTAATCTACATTGTACTCAGCCACATTATGCAATCGTCTACAGAGATGGACGATAAAAGTAATGTGAAAGCATTAATCGCTAAATTACTTTCGATATTTTCAGAGCACTTTGTCGCACTAGGAACCCGTTACGCAATACTGTCGCAGCATAACTTATTAAAACAGCTCTGTCTATAGTAGCGATGCAGTGATATTAAAAATGTGCGTAGCACTTACAGACAAATCTTACAACGCACGGTAGTGATCTGGCTTTCAGAATCACTGTTACTTTGCAGTGAAAATTCCTGATTTGCTCATCTGAATGCTCGCGCCATAGATATTGCTACGATTATTATTATTCGTTCTTTATTGGTTTTCGGCCTTGTCGCCATTAAGCACCTTCTATATACACATTTACATAAAACACACACAGAAAATGTCAATATTAACTTACGTGCAAGTCATACAATAACAATGATTGTGTCAAGTTTTACAATCCATGCTCTGTTATTACCGATACTTGACAAGTATCAACGTCTTCGTTGGCAAAGCTCTTTGCAACCGACGCGTGTTTCACACAGCGCCATAATGTTGTCAACTGTAGTGCTAACTTGGCTGACAAATTTCTTCTTTTAAATGTTTCTCGAGCATCACGCAGATTCAAACTCGTTTCTGGTGAGTATGGTTATGTAATTTCCACATACTTTTATCCTTTCTATTGTCGTGGACCTTCAGAAACCAAGGCCAATCTAATCACTCGTTTCATGTGTTGGTTGTAACTGAAAAATTGTATTTATTGTAGTGTCATGTTTGTTGCGGTGGGGTGGGGAGATGATAGAGAACACATCATTTGTTACGGAAATAGTCATTCTGGATGCTCGAGTGGTATACGAAAAACAACGCAGACTGCATCGCGCAATCAGACAAGAGCTAAACACGAGGTTTCATGTACATTAACCTTGACAGCCTACGAAAAAATTTATTTCGATGATCGTAACATTAGGAAGACGTCCATGTAGAAAAGCCAGTGTGCTTTGGACGGTTATCAACATTAAGGCTTCGTAAACTGCAGCTGTAGCAGATAATTTGATACAGCATTTCTTTCTGTCAATGTTTTCTACGTAACTGATAAACAGGCATAGCTGTTCAGCGATTGTGCTGTGAAAAGTATTCGTCTAAGAAAGTGCAGCAGCGTAGATGGCCGCAAGAGAAGTAAACACGTCCATTTCTTGTTTTAAAAGACCAGATGCACGTAACTGTGACATGTATCTTAGTTTGTGATACAATAAAGGCTGTTGGATTCGTCAATACGACTGTCAATAGCATGTGTTTATACGAGATGTTCTGTAAACCTTGCTTTTGATAAAGTGTCCGTCATGTTTGACTATTCGTAATATCTTCCTTCTTGAGTTGGCACGTGTTCATGTATTGGTTCGAATATATTGCGATCGTCTATGTTGGTCAAAGCCGACGGGTTGTATCCCCTGCTAAACTAGACCTGTAAATTGAGTTTTAGTGATCTTGTCGCCAACTTTTTTGAGGCTCCTTATGTATTGCGGATTTAGTGGTTGTATGGGATCTGATAACGTAGTTTGGATTATTCTCAAAGGACGTTAGTTTTTCTATAAAAATTTTGTGTTTTTTGATTTTTTGTTGTCATCTCTACATCGTACTGTACAACATAAGTTTAAAGAACGCGTGAAATTGGTGTAGTCTTTGAGTCATGACGTCACATTTTACGTGGATAGTGCCAAGGATGTTTACAATGCGTGTTTCAGCTGATATTGATCGAATGTTTTGTTTGTAGTATAACGTTTTACGTGTGGGTGGTGGCTTGTTTACTATACCTCTAAAATTCCTGTAGAGATGGCGATGCGTTGAGGGGACTGAGGTTTTATTTTGTTCACTAATGAGGAAAAACTATTTTTGTGGAGCGAATTTCGTTGTGAGGGACTCATATGTAGCGTAGCCCAAGGTCATGGTTGTGTTGCAAGGCGACTGGTTGTGAGTTCCCGAAGCCAATTGCGTCCTGTCAAAACTGCATTACCAGTTCCGTAATTAAATTTGTTGCAAATAATCTTACTCTCGCACTAAGGCCTGATAAATTCGAGATTTTAATGTTTGAAGACATCAGTAGCAAAACCATAAATCCAGCCCAGCACGAAACGTCAGAACCCCCAATTCCAGTGGAGAATCTGTAGGTTCGTTGAAGGATATTTTCCAAATGTTTTCTGGTTATTAGTGATGTCAGCCACTGCTTATTTAAGGTCAGTGTTTGCGCCCTGTGAATGGCATTATGGCCAATGAGCGGTATAGTGTTAATGACACGTCCGTTTGAAGAAGGCGCTGGTGCATCGTAATACATAATTGACTTATGTAGCTCAATTTTAGAGGCAGAGCACCCAAAATTTGTAAAGTACATTGGTCTGTAAACTGAAGGACTCAATTAAAGGTCTCCTACGGTCATTGTGAAATAACAGCACAGTAAAACTTGGACGATACGTAGAACGAAAGGCTACAGTATGGCACCGAAGGTAACAAAGAAATAAGCAACGAAACGAACAGAAATTGCAGTTTTGTTGAAAGACACTTCAGTTACCACGATGGTGGAACACGGTTTTTAATAGCATATGTGATCACCACATACGAATGATCTTCCCGTTCTATCACGTTGTAGGTATGTTTTCGTCCGTGCAAGGTAAAGAACTGCTTACATATCTTTTGTTACGATCCCTACTTCCATTTCATCATTTTAGAAGATTAAAATGTCGAACACCCAAAAGAAAGCGTGTGTCGCAATTACCTATAGCTGGTAAACAACAGAAAACAAGGAAAATGGGGCAATAGAGTAGTTGAGAAAGGAGCTACTTTATGTGAATTTACTGACTAAAATCTTAACTAAAATCTTAACCACGGAAACAAAAGGTGTCATAAGATTTTCGTATGAGTCAGTTTTACAACAAATTATTAATGCTGATACGACGTTAAACGGAAGAGCAAAATTCGTCAATAGAAGAGGCAATCGCAGTCGACGAGATTACGTGTAACCGAGATTTCTGGCAACAAACAGGCAAGTCATTCCATTGCTTGAAATTTGGTGCTGTAATATCATAAAACACAACAAAAATGTTATTGAAACCTGTAAAGCATTTATATCTTCACTGCACTGATACAGTCAGGTAATTAACGTATATAATGTGGTTGTTTTGAGGGTGGCACGTATTTCGTAGCCATTGCATTGCATAAACAGTGCATGGCGATGTCTGCTATGTTTCTAAATTAAAGAAGAAAACAATGCCGCAGAGAATGCTCGATTGATGGCTGTGAAGTGATAAATAAAACTGCCGTTTTAAAACGGTTTTATGTTAAGACTACTGCAAAAATTGAGGCTGAGACATGTTATGCTCAAAGACGAACTGATAACATAGAGTGCACATTAGCGCTGCGTGGCTGCTTCATGAAGCTCTGCCAACACGCGAATGGCGAATAATGTAAAATCGTCAGTGCTCGGTCTCCACCCGCTCAGTACGCATTGAGAATATTTTTAGGGCCATCAGTACTGCTCGTCAGCATTTGTACTATTGACAATACGCGCCCCCAGGCGGGTTAGTATAATGACGGATTGATAATATTCTTGAACGTGTGAGTTTCCCTTTTCTTACGTGTAAAGCGAAGCAATGATGGCCGTTTCGAGGTACGATGGGAAACATACGCTCTGTCGACAGTTTAAGTGATTGAGCTGCTAATATAACCACAACCTCGTGATAAGCATTGTACCTGAGGAGACAGCGGTCAACAACTTGCGGCAGAACTATTCATCATGATCACGTTCACAGCGACTAAATCTAACGGAGCAAACTCGAGAGAAATCAGGGCGGAAAGCAAATTGTAATTTCTCGCTTTCATTGGTTCTGTGGAACTATCGTCACACTGGCTTCAGCGAGGCCCACGAGAAAGACAGGCCGCGGCGCGTACGTCACGAAGGTAGATCTAAGCTCGATCGCGCAACTCAACAGACAAAATGCGTTTCTGAACCTGTTAACTCGCAACTGGGTGTTTATGTACTAACGAGAATTGCTTCTTCCGGTATTACAAAGGCTTACTATCACTACCCGCACAACAAAGTTTAAAATCTCTACATTAATTGTATAACGGCTTCTTTGTAGCATTTAGTCTCTTCTGTGTAACAGTCCACATTTCATACAAGATGTGGTGCCTTGTGCAACTGATGATCATTTTGACATGGTTTTAATTTTATTGTACCGCAGTACAGCTGTAACGAACTGAGTAGGCCTATGCACTTTCTATCATTTTAGGACTAATAACAGTAAGATTCCATAATAGTGGATTCCAGTAGTAGATGCAATTATCGTTTGTACACACGCACCCAGTAACGAGTTAACAGGTGTAGAAACGCAGTTTGCTGAATTGAGCGAACGAGCTCAGGCTACCTTCGTGACGTACGCGCCACGGCCTGTCTTCTCGGGCTACAGGAGCTGACACGTTACACGTTGCAGGCCACACAGGCACCGCACATAAAAATAACGTACGTTGTTCAAATGTAAGGAAACTTTTGTGTACATACCTCCACCGATTGCTAGTTGCAGGCAGTTGCGCTGTCCAAATGAGGGTTGAATACCACTCCTGTCAGTCACTGGAATTTTCTGAAGTGGATGAGCAGCTGGAAGTGATAAGAAGTTCCGTAACACAATCTTCGAGAATACCTTCATTATTCCAAGCTTCAATTACTCGCTTCATATGCGTCGCAGCAGCTCTCCCAGTAATTTTTCTTATTTTCGCGAGCAACATATCCTTTCATTTGTGCTCAAGTAAGTTGAATAGGGTTAAAGTGCAGTGATAAGGTGGTAGTCTTACGACAATGCCTATATTTATAAACTACCTCGTCGATAACATAAGTTGGAAACTGTGGCTTGTGATAGTGACAAGTTGTAATAATTCTACTTTTTTCAATGAATCGTCCTCAGTAACTGTGTTGTCATAACCACTGAATGTCTTCCTTTCGAGAGGACGGGGGTGGAGTCTTAGGCCTTTTAAACTGACTGGTATGGGGCATTGACAATAATTACTGACCGATGTTTTAAGCTTGGTAACAACGTATTTTGGAACCAATTTTAAAAAAAAAATTTCATGATCAGTTTCTTCATGGTACTTACATGTTTTCTTATATCTAAAAAGCAGTTGACAGCTGGGTATAAATCCGTGGTAGGTATCAGTGTGCAGCAGAATAATTCTACCACTTTTATCCTTGCTTCCCTCTTTTCATTCTCGTATTTGTCGTAACTAATCGAAGCACTGTCATTTCACTAACCTTAATGCCGTCCGTGGTGGCCGTGCGGTTCTAGGCGCTACAGTCTGGAACAGCGTGACCGCTACGGTTGCAGGTTCGAATCCTGCCTCGGGCATGGATGTGTGTGATGTCCTTAGGTTTGTCAGGTTTAAGTAGTTCTAAGTTTTAGGGGACTGATGACCTTAGAAGTTAAGTCCCATAGTGCTTAGAGCCATTTCAACCATTTTTGAACAAACCTTAACCGCGGCTGTTGTTCGCGCAATTACTGTGGAAACCGGTTAGAGAGGGTCCCCATATTTCGCTTCCCTCTCAAACTATTCCCGCACATTGCACACGAGTTGTCGCCATTGCCCTTTAAACGCAATTCCTTGCCCGGCTTTTTTTTCTGATGTGTTTGCTTCCCGGATCCTGCATCTGCCCCTTTTCTTTCGGATTTCATAAGACATGATAAACCACACAAAAACACACACACAACGATGGTAACTGGATCGCATGTTTAAAGATCTCTTCAAAATGCGTCCTTTGCAGTACGGTTTATTGTGGTGTAGTGACAGGAAGTCAGACATCGATATATAAAAACGTTACCTTTTACACCTTTAAATGATACAGAACCTAACTGATTAGTTTCTACTGTATCTCACAGTGATGCTTTGGACAATAAAGAAATGTAATGCATAAATCATAAGTGAAATGAAGCAGAACAAATTTCCGTTGATCAAATGAATTTGGGGAAGACACGTCAGTATGTTTTTGCATTTTTTCTGTAATTTTGAAACATTATTACTACTCATAAAACCGAGAAATCCGATGCAATAGGCTTTGTGGGCGCAGAATGTGAAATATTATCTTTCAGGTTCTAGTGACACT
The DNA here is from genome assembly GCF_023864345.2 of Schistocerca serialis cubense. Classification (NCBI taxonomy): domain Eukaryota; kingdom Metazoa; phylum Arthropoda; class Insecta; order Orthoptera; family Acrididae; genus Schistocerca; species Schistocerca serialis. The sequence continues at coordinate 395,635,607 of NC_064646.1, forward strand.
TCATGGACGAGATCGTTGTGGTTGGTCAAGGAACAAAATACTAATCTTTTCCCATCACGTTCATACAGCTACAAGTAATCACTCAACAAGAGGAGCATTTTCTTCATACTTAATGGATTTGAAAGTCGCTGTCCAGGCATAACTTCAGTACGACACAAATGTCAAAAATATACTACAAAATCGCCTTTGAGGATATGAACAGTCGCCAGTGGCAGTTCCCTGTATCGGAACTGTATAGTTGCAAGTTAGAATTTTGCTATCGGCAGCATTTTCCATATGTGCCAACAAATAGAAATATTGCTCGAACAGTCCACGGGTGTAGTACCTGTCCATAGTATCCAACGGGCATAATATTTCGGCGATCAGACATGTCGCCATCGTCAGGTGCGCTGACCAACTGAGCTCTTGAGGGCGGGCGGCATTCTTAAATCGCCTCCCCTCACGAGGTGTTCTCTCCGCGGCCCGCACCCGCGCGTCATCGGTGGGTGAGACGCTGGCATCGGCGTCTATGGTGGCGTCGGTTTGATTGCCTGGTCCGCCCTAGTAGCCCGTTTGTTTCCTTTGCTGAACCTTTTTTAATTAGACTCAATTCTGGTTCCCATGCCCTGCTGAGGTTGTAGCTGCAATCTCGGTTTATGAGTCCGTCCCTGGTACGAATCTCGATAGCCTCTCTAACGACACTGTCCCAGTATTTAGATATCTGTGCTGAGACCCTGGTATGTTGGTAGTCCATTTCGTGATTTTCGGACAAAGTGCTCTGCGACAACCGACTTGTTGCGGTACCCAAGTCGAGTGTGCCTCTGATGTTCTTGGTAACGTTCTTCGATGGTGCGCACTGTCTGTCCCATATAAGTCAACATTGATACGGAATCTGGTATATGCCGGCCTCCCGCAAACCGAGATCGTCTTTGACACTTTGCAATAATGCTCGCATTGTATTTGGTGGGCAAAAGACAGTTCTTACTCTGTGTTTCCTCAATATTCGTCCTATTTTCCCCGATAGTACGCCAGTGTACGGTATATAGGCAGTGGCTGTCTCTTTCTCCGTGATTTCTTCCGTCTCCACACGCCTGTGGTCGTGAATTTCTGTATGGAGTATTTCGAAGCGGAAACTTTGGCGTCATCCAAATGGAAACCTACTAGTTTTCTACGTTATGTGGATGACACGTTCGTGATTTGGCCCCATGTAAGGGACAAGCTCCTAGACTTCCTTACACACCTGAACTCCATACATCCGAACATCAAATCCACTAAGTAGACCGAAGCAGAAGGAAGATTACCATTCCTGGACGTCATGGTCAAAAGAAGAGCGGATGGCACCCTGGGCCACGGAGTATACAGGAAGAAAACGCACACCGACCTATATTTGCAAGCGGATAGCTGCCACCACCCTGCGCAGGGGAATGGGGTGCTAAAAACACCGGTGCACAGGGCGCGCGCCATCTCTGACGCAGTGTATGCCCCAAGAGCTGGAACACCTCAAAACTGTATTCCGGAAAAACGGGTACTCGGAATGGCAGATCAGACGCGCTCTCCCTCCCACCTCTACAGTACAGCGTGTGGAGACTGAAGAAGTCACACAGTAATAGCAATTTGATTAATAAGTGAAATAGCTAATTTAAGCTTGCTTCGAACAAGGCTAAGGGTTCGTTAAATAAATAAAAAATACCTCAAAGTTAATGCTTTAATACAGTTAACAAAGTTAATACAGTATGCCTAATACTGTCAGTCAGAAAAAATGTAAATAGCGGGTTTTAATTGGGTCTTACGCCCTAAAAACATTTAAGTATTTGAAAATGACTAATACAGTACTATAGTAATACAGTACTACAGTACTAAACTAGCACTAAACTTTCGATACTGAGAATTTAACGTTGTGTATGTATTTAATTCTCTCTTTTATAAAGATTTTTAATATTGCTCTAAATGTCATTATTAGGGCTAGAGTGTCTTTAGAAAGGTGCAAATGTTGACAGTCTGACTGGATTACTGAATATGAAGTCGTTGATGACTGCTCGCATATCCAATTCATCCAAAACATCTCGTTGGGCATGAAGAACTGCCAAGTTTTTCAATCGCTTCTGTCCCATTGTTGATCTGAGATATGACTTCAGACGTGTAAGGGCGCTAAATGACCATTCTGCTGTTGCAGACGTTATTGGAACTACTTGTAGAAGCTTAATGCACTTCTTCACACACCGTTTCTCCAACTTCAGGCTCTTGGGTAATGTACTTTCTTACATCACGCATGTTTTTTTAGACCAGTTTTTTTTACTAGCGATATCGGCTGACATATTCAAGTGCAAGCGCAGTCTCTCAATGTCTAGATCATTTTTGAGAAACGGTTGATTTTTCCAAATTTGTTTCACTTCTGTTTACTAAAAGGAAGCACTCGTGTTAAACTGCAATGACCTGTGAGAGTCCAGTTGAAACAAAACGCTCAGTAATGCAAGATTGCATCGTTGCACAAACTTCAATGTAAATAGCTTCGTAGTATTCCTTTGAGGTTTTGAAAGTGTACGGTGTGTTGGCTTCGTTGTTTTCATACTTCTTTGGTATACTTAGATTCCGAGGAAGGGAAGGATCATAAACTTGTGAAGGTTTTTCTTTTAAACACAATACCCAAAAGTTGTTCAAAACTATCACGCCTTCCATTCAATATACAAATCAAGCCCTCATATGTTTTTTCCAGCTCAGAAACACTTAAATTAGGACATCGAATTTTTTCGTTGACATCCTCTACAAGGTTCATTGCATAGATATAGTGAAGGTGGCGTCATAAGCGAGTGACTGCGTGTGAGATCGCTCTCTAAGTTTTCATATATTTTTAGGTTTCAGATACATATTTTAACGGTTTTTGTGATAATATTTACTATATAAGAGACGTATTAGTGGTTTCTTCATTCACCCCTGCCTTTCTTGTGTTGTGACCTGATATTTGTGAGTGTTTCGTATCGAGCAACTTAACCTCTTGCCTGTGTTTACATTCCGCGCTGACCAGTGGCAGCTGTAGCGGCACATCGAAAGCTAAGTACTAATTAATTGCTTGTGTATAGTGGTTTATTTAGGAACTTTAGTAGCCTTCAACCGGTGTTCTTGGTGTTTTCTGGTGAAATAATTTCAGAAGAACCTTTTGGGAAGCGTTTTCAGCTTCGTTACTGTGTCATTAGACGTTTGATTCTCTTTCTGTATGTCTTTTGTTATATTCACATTTGTTGTTTATTAATACTGTTAATAATAGTAGTTACTTCCCTTGCAGAGTAAGTTTGTGATTATTGTAGTCAGGTTTTTAACATCATCTTATTGTAGCAGCGGAACTTAGAAAAAGTAAAATTTTACCATGAGTGAGAAGTGTGGGCTTTGCCGTAGGTTCGTGAGTAGTGGATTGCGGTGAGAGACTTGTTCGAAGTATTTTCACTGGGGGGAATGCAGTGGGGAAGCCAGTGGGCATTCTGGTGAGATCCTGTCCTGGAACTGCAGGTTATGTAGCAAGAGCAAGTTGATAGAGGAGCAGGAGCGTAAGATCTGTGCCCTTCAGGTGCAGTTGAAAAACGCACAGGAGGAGCTAGATAGGATGAGGAGGGAGAAGGGGGTTGGGGAATGGGAGCTGGCTGTTGGCAAGAGATCTGCTAGGAGAAGAAGATTTTCAGACAGTTTTACCATTGGTGTTTACAATAGATATGACCAACTGTCAGTCTAGTGGAGAGGAATCTCTAGTAGCTGTAGATGTAGGAAGTATGCAGCAGGCGTCAGTAGTTACTATGCCTAGAACAGTTGCAAAGTCGAAGGGGAAGAAGAAGGTTGTGCTGTTAGGTAGTTCTCATGGCAGAGGTGTAGGCCAGCAGTTGCAGGAAGTGCTGGGAGTGAGTACCAGGTCACCAGCATTGTGAAGCCTAATGCAGGGTTGGCTCAGGTGACTGTTAACATTGGGGGGTTATGTAGGGATTTTACTAAAGAGGATCAGGTAGTGATTGTGGGTGGGGCTGGTGATAGTATTGATAGGGATGGGGAGTATAACATGGATGGTGACCTGGAAAAGATAGCCACTCAGACTGGCAACACGAATGTGCATCTCGTGGAATTGTTTCAGCGTCACGATCGGCCTCATCTTGATACAGCCGTCAGGCGTAATAACATGAGACTTAGGGGTGCGCTGACGACAGACGGCATGGGTCACATTTCGGTGGTGTCGGTGGAGTCTATCAGCAGAACGGGTTTCACTAGACATGGCCTGCACCTCAACAGGTATGGGAAGGGGAGGTTGGCAAAGCTTATAGGTGACAGCATAGGTGGGGTTGGTGGGATCACTCATGGGGAAATTCCTGCAGTAGTGGGTGTTAGAGCTGCACCTTTTTTAGATTGAAGTCAGCTGATAGGTATTCCTGCTTAAGGGAAGTCTCTCTAACAAGGGAATCACTTTTGACAAAGCTTAGGTATCCGAGTAATGTGGGAATTAGTATATTTCATCAAAATACACAAGGTATTAGAGATAAAGTTAGTGAACTGCTTATAGATGTTGACTCTGAAATTATTGGTATATCTGAACACTTCTTAAATAAGGAGATAATTCAGAGGCTTCCTTTACCAGGATACAGGTTGGCTGGCAGCCCTTCGAGGAGCTCTTTGCGGTGTGGGGGAGTATCCATGTATGTGAAAAACGGCATCCCATTTGAGTCAATTGATGTTTCAAAGTACTGCACTGAAAAGGCGTTTGAATGTTGTGCAGGTGTGGTTAAATTTAACGGAGCTAAACTTCTGTTATTTATAGATCCCCAGACTCCGATTTCACAACATTTTTGCTAAAGCTAGAGGAGGTTCTTGGTTCACTTTATAGGAAATGCAAAAAGTTAGTTATATGTGGTGACTTCCATATTAATTGTATAAGTGATTGTGCAAGGAAGCGGATGCTGGTAGACCTCTTTAATTCATATAATCTTATGCAAACCGTATTGTTTCCAACGAGAGTGCAAGGGAACAGTAGAACAATCATAGACAACATTTTTGTTCATTCCTCATTACTAGAAGGGCATTCTGTTAGCAAAAAGGTGAATGGCCTTTCAGATCATGATGCACAAATTTTAACTTTAAAAGATTTTTGTGCTGCAACACGTGTTAAATATAGTCATCAGCTGTTCAGGAAAGCTTATCCAGTTGCTGTAGAGACCTTTGTAAACCTTATAAAGGAACAAGAGTGGCAAGATGTTTATGGCGCTGATACAGTAGACGATAAATATAATGCTTTTCTCAAGACTTTTCTCATGCTCTTTGAAAGTTGCTTTCCGTTAGAACGTTCAAAACACGGTACTAGCACAAACAAGCAGCCTGGGTGGCTGACTAGAGGGATAAGAATATCTTGTAGAACAAAGTGGCAATTATATCAAAACGTTAGAAACAGTCAAAATCTAAATGCAGCAGCCCATTACAAACAGTATTGTAAGGTGCTTAAAAATGTTATTAGGAAGGCAAAACGTATGAGTTATGCAGATAGAATAGCTAAGTCTCAGGATAAAATTAAAACCATATGGTCAGTCGTAAAGGAAGTTGCTGGTCTGCAGAGACAGGTCGAGGACATAGAATCAGTGCGTAGTGGGAATGTCCGTGTTACTGATAAGTCGCATATATGTGCAGTATTTAATAATCACTTTCTGAATATAGCAGGTGAACTAAATAGAAACCCAGTCCCAACAGGGAATGATATAGCGCTCTTAGAAAAAAGTTTTCCGAGACTGTTACCTGAAATGCTCCTCCATGATACTGACAAGAGGGAGATTGAGTTAATAATTAAATCACTAAAGACCAAGAACTCTCATGGATATGACGGGGTATCTAGCAGAATACTGAAGTATTGTTCTATGTGTGTTAGCCCAGTTCTCAGCCATATCTGTAACTTTTCCTTTAGGAGTGGTCGGTTTCCTGACCGATTAAAGTACTCGGTAGTGAAGCCACTTTATAAAAAGGGAGACAGGGATAATGTTGACAATTTTAGACCTATTTCTATGCCATCGGTGTTTGCTAAAGTTATCGAGAAGGTTGTATGTACAAGGTTACTGGAGCATTTAAATTCACATAATTTGCTGTCAAATGTTCAGTTTGGTTTTAGAAATGGTTTAACAACTGAAAATGCTATATTCTCTTTTCTCTGTGAGGTTTTGGACGGATTAAATAGAAGGTTCCGAACGCTAGGTCTTTTCTTTGATTTAACGAAGGCTTTTGACTGTGTTGACCACAAAATATTACTGCAGAAGTTGGACCATTATGGAGTAAGGGGAGTAGCTTACAATTGGTTCGCCTCTTACTTTAAGAACAGAAAGCAGAGGGTAATTCTCCGCAATATTGAGTGGTAGTGATGTTCAGTCCCAATAGGGCACTGTTAAGTGGGACGTTCCCTAAGGGTCGGTGCTGGGGCCACTGCTGTTTGTTATTTATATAAATGATATGCCTTCTAGTATTACAGGTGATTCAAAAATATTTCTGTTTGGTGATGACACCAGCTTGATAGTGAAGGATCTTGTGTGTAATATTGAAACAGTAACAAATAATGTAGTTCATGAAATAAGTTCGTGGCTTGTGGAAAATAATTTGATGCTAAATCACAGTAAGACTCAGTTTTTACAGTTTCTAACTCACAATTCAACAAGAACCGATATTTTGATCAGACAGAATAGGCATATTATAAGCGAGACGGAACAGTTAAAGTTCCTAGGCGTTCGGATAGATAGTAAGCTGTTGTGGAAAGCCCATGTCTAGGACCTTGTTCAGAAGCTAAATGCTGCTTTATTTACCATTAGAACAGCATCTGAAATAAGTGACACTTCAACACGAAAAGTAGTCTACTTCGCATATTTTCATACGCTTATGTCGTATGGTATTATTTTTTGGGGTAATTCTTCTGATTCAAAAAGGGTATTTTTGGCTCAAAAACGGACTGTTCGAGCTATATGTGGTGTAAGTTCGAGAACCTCTTGTCGACCACTATTCAAAAATCTGGAAATTCTGACATTGCCCTCACAGTATATATTTAATGTCGTTTGTTGTTAGCAATATTAGCCTATTCCCAAGAGTTAGCAGCTTTCACTCAGTTAATACTAGGCAGAAATCAAATCTGCATGTAGAATGCACCTCCTTGACTCTTGTGCAGAAAGGAGTGCAGTATTCTGCTGCATCCATTTTCAATAAGCTACCACAAGAACTCAAAAATCTTAGCAGTAGCCCAAACTCTTTTAAGTCTAAACTGAAGAGTTTCCTCATGGCTCACTCCTCCTATTCTGTCGAGGAGCTAAAAAATTAAGCAAATTCCAGTGTTACATTGTTGATCTTCTTCATTTAAACTTACGACTTGTCACCTGAATATGTTTTTTTATATTGCATTTTATCTGTTTCTAATATCGTGTTATAATTTCATGTATGGACTCGTTCCATGACCATGGAGACTTCTCCTTAATTTGGTCCCACGGAACAATAAATAAATAAATGACAATAAAGATGTAAAAAGAAATGTCGTGAGTTGTAACATTGACTCATGGTAGCCTGCACATTTGTAACGTGCCTCTGTTTTGTCCTCTGGAGAAAATGTTTCATAAAACACTGCAAGTTTTTCAATATGCACAAGATACTAGAAGCTCGCATAGTCCATCGAATCTGGCAAAGGGGTAGAAGACCAGCTTGGTCGTTGGCGCTCTCACAGCGTATGCTTCTGGAAAGTCCCATCCTTTTGTTGGTTTCCCTTACGGTGTTAAGTCCTTGGCTAAAGCCATAATATCCCTCATAGACGTAAGATGGCGTACACTGTTTACAACTGCCAAGTCTAAACTGTGAGCAGTGCAGTGCACATAACGTGCTTTTGGTTGTATACGCAGAACTAACTTTTCTAGTGCTTTTAACTTACCTCTCATATTCGAGGCATCATCATTGCACTGTCCTCTAAAGTTAACCATTGACAAATCAAGACGAGCAAAAAGTCTTTTAAAATACTAAACAGAGTTTGTGATTCAGTGTTGGGAGTCTCGTATAAGCCAATAAAGTCTTCGTTGATGATTAAGGAATTATCGACAGTACGAATACAAAATGACACTCGTTCGTGAATCGAAGAATCACTTGTTTCGCCAACCATGATAAAAATTATTCAGTCTTCTTGATTGAAGCCAATACCTTCCTCAACACAGACTTACCTAGTAGATCAATCATCTGGTTTTGAATATCGTGGGACCTCCATTTATACCCCAAACGGTCTAACCAGTCTTTAAACTCAGGTATGTCATTATTTCGGAGTTCCAGCAATTGAAAAAACAAATTGTTTACATTTTCATGCACTCTAATTGGCATAGAAATTGCACGGTAGTAAAAATTATCTAGAGAGCTAAACGGCCTTTCTTTGTATCACTGTCTAACTGTTCATTCAATTGGGAGGTCACACTTCGGTTACTGATAGAATTTAGTTTCAGATCACCTTCTATACGCGTAAACGTATTTTTATGAAGCCGGAATTTTTCCAAAACCTTTTTCCAGTTAGAAAACCCTACGGAAGTAAATGCATCTTCTTTTTTGAAGAAATTGTAATAGATCTTTAGCATCTGCCTCTTTGCAGGTTTTGCGAAAAAAACATTTTCGGTAGATGCTTCATATTCTAGCCATGTATATTTGATCAACCAAGACTTCTGAAATGACCTTCCCTTACCGGATTGTCCAGGTTTCGGCTGTAAACAGTTCTCACCTAAAGATGACGAAGGAATTGACAGCACAATAATTATTGGAGGCTGACTTGCAGTATCATCAACTGCGAAGCGCGCATTTTTGGCAACAAATTTATCGATTGCAAAGTTAATTCACAATACACGAAGATACTAAAGTAAACGAATAAAATATAGTCATAAAATAGTTGGCTAGACACGAAAGTCGGAACACTAAACACGTCTGCAGCATGCACTGAACGAAACTATCCACACTGAATGACTGCGACATCAGGGTGGGCTTTATATAGGCGCGGCCTCGTAATGTCGTAAGAGCCAAGGGGACGCGATGCAGAGGGTTCCATGCGCTTCTGCTCTAGTCCTTTTGATGTCGCCGCGGCCGCAGCGCTGGCCCGCCGGCGCCAGATTTCACCCGAAGGTTCACGCACCGGGACAAATTCTAAGTGTGCCCGCAGCACTGTAACATTATCATGATTCACGCCACTCGTTTTCAGTTAACCTGCTTACTACCGTAATAATCATTTAACTGGTTACTGAATGTATTTTACAAGGTAACTATCGTCAAACAAGGAAAATAAAAAATTCCAACATAATTTTGTGATTTTACAAAGTGCAAGGGGGGCCCACAAAAAACCGGACTCCAAGGGCGCTGCCACTCGTAGACATAGTGCAGGGTTCTCAGGCTAGATGGTGTTAGTAGAGACCTTAATAAAACAGCTGGGCAGACGCCGTCAGTGTAGAGCTGAACGTGCAAGTGTGGTATTGTTTCTCTGACTGTTGGCAGGTTACCTCTGCGAAGTTGTTATGGCTACTTTAAAAGAAAAAAAGTGTGTATGTGTGAAATTTTCTTTCCTGCTTAAAAAAAACTGCAACGGATACACACCAAGTGCTTCAGGAAGCTTTCCAGGAGGACGCTATGAGCCGCAGACAGGTTTTCGAGTGGTTTGGGTGCTTTAAACGTGGTGAGATGTGTGTTGAAGACCAAGCTCGTTCTCGACGCCCTTCGACATCGCGAAATGAGGAGAACATTGAAAAGGTCCGCCAAAAGATCAATGAGGATCGTCGCCAAACGATCGACCAAATTTCAGCAGAGACAGGAATCAGTTGGAGCTCGTGCCAGCGGATTTTGAGTGAGGATTTGCACATGAGACGTGTTGCTGCTAAATTTGTTCCGCGCCTTCTCTCACAGGAGCAAAAAACCATCCGCATGAATGTGTCAGGACTTGAAAACAGAGTTTGCACGTGATCCAAACTTCTTGAACAAAGTCATTACAGAGGATGATAGTTGGTGTTACGGGTATGACCCAGAAACCAAGCAAGCGTCAACCCAGTGGAGGACTCCCAATTCTCCCAGACAAAAAAAAAAGCAAGGCAAGTGAGGTCAAATGTGAAGACGATGATCATTGTCTTTTTTGATGTTCGTGGAATTGTACGTCGGGAATTCGTACCCCTTGGCCAGACTGTTAACCAGCACTTTTACTTGGATGTTTTAAGGCGTCTGCGAGAGGATGTGAGGAGGAAACGCCCGGAACTTTGGCGATCAGGTGACTGGTTTCTGCATCACGACAACGCTCCAGCACACACGGCCTTACGAGTGACACACTATTTGGCATCTCAGAGGTGGTCTGTCGTTACCCACGCTCCGTATTCACCGGACCTAGCCCCGTGCGACTTTTTGCTATTTCCACGAATGAAAAAAACGCTAAAAGGGGAGCGTTATGACGATGTGGAGGTGGTAAAAACAGCTTCGCAAAGGGCACTGGACAATATCAAACTTGAAGAGTTCCAAACATGCTTCCAACAGTGGGAAAAAGAGACTTGACAAGTGCATCGCATGTAATGCAGAGTATTTTGAAGGTGACTGAAGTAATTTTGTAAAAACGTTCATCAATAAATTTTTTATGACAGCAATCCGGTTTCTTTTTGGTCCCCCCCTCGTATACTATAACCAATAATTTTCTTACATTATTGGGGGGGGGGGGCTCCGCCCCTCGAAACTAATTTTTGACGGGGCTCAGGCCCCATGGAGTCGGCGCCTGTGGTCAAGAAAGTATTTAAGGCGACCAAGCGCTATTATCAACACCTCACTGAGTTTAGACGAGGTCGTGTAATAGGGCTAGAGAAGCAGGATGTTTTTTCTGCCATACTGCAGAGAGACTTAGCAGGATGTTTTTTTCTGCCATACTGCAGAGAGACTTAGCAGGAATGTACATGATTGTTGGCAGCGGTGGTCATGGGAATATACGGTCGCACGAAGACCGGTCTCCGGACAGCCACGTGGCGTTACCGAGAGGGAAGAACATAATTTTCGGTTTATGCCTTTGGCACATCCTACAGCATCTGGAGCAACAATTTGAGCAGCAGTTGGCACCGCAGTAACACAACACACTATTGCAAATTGGTTACTCCAAGGACAGCTCCAAGTCAGACGCCATGTAGCATATACTCCACTGACGCCAAACCAGCATTTGTGACTTTAGTGCTGCCAAGCGAGAGACCATTGGAGGGGAGGGTGTAGGTCTGTTGTGTTGTCTCAACCTAGTTCTCCCTCGGTGCCAGTGATGGCCGTGTGTTGTTTAAGAAGAGGTCAGTTGCAAGAATGCAATAAACTTGTCGCTGGACACACTGGACCTACACCTGGAGTTCTGGGTTGAAGGGCGATTTCGTAAGAGTGCAAGAGCACTCTCGTGGTTACCCCTCGCACAGTGACTGCAAATTTGTATGTCAACCTGGTGATTCGACCTGTTGTGCTGCCATTCAAGAACTGCATTCCAAGGGGTGTTTCCCAACAGGATAACGCTCTCCCACATACCGCTGTTGTGTAACCCAACATGCCCTACAGTGTGTCGACATGTTACCTTGACTTACTCTATCACCAGATCTATATCTAAGCGAGCACATATTGGACATAATCGGACAACTCCAGCGTCATCCACAACCGATACTGACTGTCCCTGTATTGACCGACCAAGTGTAATAGGCATGGAACTCCGTCCCTCAAACCGACATCCGACACCTGTACAACACAATGCACGTAAGTTCGCGTGGTTGCAATTATTATTCTGGCGGTTATACCGATTATTAATTTACCAGCAGTTCACATTTGCAATGGGTTATGTTGTGGTTACATTAACCTGTGATCTTGCAATGTTAATGGCCTAAATATGTCACCTAGACAAATATATTCCCGATATTTCGTTACTCGACATTAATTATTTGGTGCTGCGATTTTTTTCCGTCAGTGTATTATACAGCTATTTGATAGTACTTATAAATCTTCGATTCGTTAAAGAATCGGAGTCCTGTGCGTAAAGCAGCTTCAAACCGTTGATTGCTTTACGAAAGAGTTGACTTTTTACATCAGGCACGTGAGCGAGAGTAGAAAAATTTGAAATATGTTTAAAGTTCGTTGGAAGTCGCTAAGTGCTTTCATTATAAACGTCACGCTTGATGCCAAAGTCTTACTGCATTAACAGCCTAAATAAAGTGTTAACATTTTTTCCTTTCATCATTTTGTGTGGGATATCGGCGAATAAGTGTTCAGTAAATTTTTTAATTAGGTGTAAAGTTAGTTGCAAGTAGCTAAGTGCCTCCATCTCAACGTTTGTCGTAAGGTTATGCCTCTTATTGAGTAGACAGACAGAATTTTAAATATTTTAATTCGAATAATAATTATATGAAATACTGAAAATAAAATTTTTATTAACACGGAAAGCCGTTAAATAGGCAATTTGAACTGATTCTGGGTTGCGGGTCAATTGCTTACTCCTATAAATGTTATCTCTGCAGACATGGTTATTACAGTATATAGGCTCCGGTAACAGCCACCTTTCGTCTCTGTACAGTACTCCCTTTATTCGACCACTAATTAACAAAAGACTGGCTTCCTTCCCATTTTTATTTGCTGTACATTTACAACAATATAAAGTGTGGACAAACTCGCCAGCGATTTCCACAGAGAGCATTTTTAGAAAGTAATCATCAGATTATCTGCCTCATGTTTGAATCTGCGTGAAATAAGCTGTTGCGTTAGAATATTTAGGTCATGGTTCCACGGCTGAATCTGAATTTTCCCAAGCTGCAGATCCTCAGTGCTTATATAAACTACTTACCTACAGTCGACGCATGCTCATCCACCTGACTCGCAGTAGCTACGGACGCTCGTCCATAAAGTAAGTTCCCACAGCTAGCAAATCGTGTAGCGCCAAGCGACTGCGTATACGTAACAGATTGATGTGGCTTGGCGCTGTTGGATCTTCCCGAGGTCTTGCAATAGCTACGTGGCAGCGGTTGAACATAGAGGCTTGTATTCCAGCTCCCGCCCTTAGTGAAAAAGGTTTTTGAATGTTCAGAACATAGCGCCAAATGAATTTAATCAGCTGTACCGGACCTATGGGCATAACGTCATGAGCAAGCGAATGGTGCGTTGGAAGTGCAAAAACTTGGCAGCAGGTCGCAAAATTATTCATGATACGAAGGGCAAAGGGAGGCCAACCTTCATTACAGTCGAACTTGGGAAGCTTGTGCCGGAACCCATTATGGAGAACCCTCGCTTCAGTCGTGTATCTCAGCAGCCAGTTGCCACAGATGTGCCACTCCAAGTTGCCTGAAACTGTAGCGGAACAACTGTTGTTTCGGAAATTGTGCGCCGGGTTGGTGCCGAAACTACTGACACCAGCCCACAAAGTAAACCACATGGGGGCAGCTATGGCTTGCCTGAAGCTGTACCATGCTGACGCCGAGTTTCTGAACCGGATCATCACAGGAGGGCTGCACACAATACCCAGAATCCAAGCACGAATTTCCTTTCCTGTTGGAGAAAACGTTTTCAGACTGATAGAGGCAGAGATTGTTACATCGTGGTACCAGTCGCAGGTGGCAGACTTCTGTAATATAGGGATACAGAAGTTTGTATGACAGACGCCTATATTACACTGGTATGTTAAAAAAACGCTAAACATTGTCTTTTCCAATAAATATTTCAGTTAAATTGTTTCGCTTCTGTTCAGGAGCCTAGGGAAACTTTATTTATGCGCCTCCTGAAAAGGTACAAATGCTTTATACTCAACGACTAGCAAAAATGTTTTTTTTAGAGGCATTTTGCAAACGTTTGTGATAGTTGCGGTATAGTGTTTTAGGAAATTAATGTACGGGCACTGAGCTTCAAATCCGGTAAGTATGAAAAAAAAAAGTGGTTTTCTGAGTACACGTGACGGTCGCTATGTTTATTGCGTCACTGTTCGAAGCCGATGGATTGTATCGAAGTATGCGCTTCATCCAGTCTTCTTCTGTCAAACACAGTGCACTTCTACTAAGCAAACTCGTTATGGGTTCAACGAGAGATTTCGTATAAACAAATTATCTCTGAAAGCAGACATTAAGACATATTAATGATCGAAATGTTGGGTGTAAGACTGTATCGAACTCTATGCTTTGGGTAGTTAGTGATACACTTTCGCCGTTGCTATAGCAGACATTTCACTTCAGCGACGATTTTCTTAATCATTTCCTGTACAGGTGATTAACAATCGTGTATTCAGAGACTATTTGTACTCCCAAATTCTGTCATAATAAACGTAGTTCAACAGTATAGACACCTAGTACGTGTTACGTCAATTTTCTATTTTTTAAAAGATGGCGGTGGTATTAAACATAAGAATACTTTACTTCGCATAGGTGATTCGCTATTTCGTCTGGCAGTCCGTTTTATTTTCACTTAAGCATACGGTGATACCGCCATCACATAAGTGTTATCGGATGAACCAGTCATGGGCGAATCCTGTGTACCGGTAAGTAGCTATGTTTCATACTTACATGACTTTTTGGTTTATAATTTTGGGTAACCTACGAGTTTCTCGATACATATATGCAATGAAACGCGCTACAGGAATGGAAACAAAATTTATCGCTAACATTGTAACGTTGAGGTTACGCATGAATATGTTGACTGTGTTCTTGAGATACCCCTCGTAGTTACTCCACCTGCAAATCAATTATCTTGTAAATAAGTACTAGAAGCGCTAGCTGGAATAACGAAAGTTGATTGGATTTGGTGGTGTGGTTTCTACTTTAACAAGGGGGAGCTTGATATGGAATAATTAGTGACAACCCCTTGGACATCAAATGCCACTGCCGGCTCGTGTTTGGGGAACAACGCCTTAAATAGCGCCTGCTGCCTAGTGTTGAGGACCCTCTGCGCACAATAATTGTGTGACTCATACTGTATGTGCAATTAAAAGCCACGCGGTAGCCAATCCGACGTGGATGGCATTATTATGTGCTCTTCCCGTAGATCTCTTTGAGAACACAGCGATCACAGTTCCGATGACTGAGTTGCTAGCTCCCAAACTGCACGTCTTCTTGGGGCATCAGGACTCCCAGCTGCGGTCGTTGGTCGTTGTGCGAGGTTAACTTCCTTGTGACTCAGTGGTGTACGTGAATAGAGACTTTGATCAGAGTAGCTGGCATCGGGGCCGATGTTTTCACTCATTGAATATATGAAACTGAACTAATGCAATGACCGTTCTGATTAGACCATCTCAACAGACAAATCTAGACGTTTAAGCACGGACAATTTCACTCCCACTGCTTGTGCTACCCTGGCTGTACCCCGTGCGAAGAGGGCAAACGAGAAGGTGGGGAGCTAAACCATTTAGTCAGTAACTGGTGTGTACAACAGATGGAAGTACTTTTACGGCGACAAAATGTTTATATTCTGTGAAACAATTAGAAGACAAATTTGGACAAATTTCCCCTGTGTGGAAAATCGCAATGGATTGCTATTAAGGCTGCATCTGTCGCACAATCTCAAGTTCTTCAGGCATGTGAACGACTGGATGATATACCAGTGATTATGAAACTGTGAGTTTGGTGCAAGAAGTCCTTTCACAGAGGTCTTACGCTAAAGACAGACGAGGGGCTAGGAGCTAATCTCGAATGGTGAGAAGTACAGTTTGTTAGACATAAACAAAAATGTCCCAGGGATAACCGAGCTGATACACTTCATTTTTAGCCGTCGAAGGAAATGTACTCACAGAAAATTTGAGTTCAAGGGTGACATGTTTTGCAATCTATCTACATTCGATGGTACTGTGTGATATATTCCTTCGGAACTATTGTAAAATACCTTAAGTAAATTCAAAAAGTAAATAAATATATTAACAATATTCGGGGACGATGGTGCCAGGTTGCCCAACTGTTAGCATCAAATGGTAGAAAGTAGAGGAGGTACTCATGTCTTACTCTGCAAGAAATACATCGCAAGAACGTATTTGATCCTTCAGGTGTGAAGGTGCGTATGTGTAAATGAGAATTTGGATACGCAAAGTGATCAATTAGACATTGTACGCTATAACATCAGC
Source organism: Schistocerca serialis cubense (assembly GCF_023864345.2). Taxonomy (NCBI): domain Eukaryota; kingdom Metazoa; phylum Arthropoda; class Insecta; order Orthoptera; family Acrididae; genus Schistocerca; species Schistocerca serialis. Next base: position 395,651,655 of record NC_064646.1, read on the forward strand.
GTTTCATTTCAGCTGTTACTAAATTGAGATTTTTTCTTGTCTGTTCCAGGTGAATAAAATTAGCTAAGCTCTTAGCAGGCAATCAAAAAATGCCCAACTTCATTCTCACAGGTATGCAACATCACCTCAAAAACTTATTTTGTCCTGTAATACTATGCTTTGTCTAATGCTGCGAATTCTTATTGTTCGTAAGTCCAATTTTCAACGGGTAAAGAAACTTGTGGAACGAATATCGCAATGATTCCAAACATTTCATGAAGTCACTGTAAATCTGGGATTATTTTCTAAAGTAATGATAATTTGTTCTCCTGCTGTGGCAACAAAAATGAAAAAAGAAAAATCAATGAAATGATCGTTACGGCATTATTGACTGGCAGACTCCATATGGGGTTATTTGGCCGCTTGCTGCAAGTCCATTTGGCGCCTTTGTAATGATTAAATGAAATGATCAGGACAATACTCAACCAATTCCCAAGCCAAGATCTTCCTCTTACCCAGATATCGAACCCAAGAACATGTGGTCTGGAGGCAGCAACGATAACCTCTAGACCGAGAGTTGCGGACAACAATAAAATTTAAAATTTCATGTTTCCTCACTGCAACTAACAGTAATGTACACGTCTTACACTTATTGGTGCATTGATTGTTTATTGGGCTGTAACTTAAAAAGTCCTCTAAATGAAACCCTAAGTCACGAATTAACGTTGATATGGATTGCAAGTGAGTCTCAATCATGCTATATTACGGTCATGTAATAGCCATGCGGCAGGCTTTGTGACAGCTTAGTGGCTCTGATGGGTGAATCATCCGATAGTCTGAAGACTATCTGTTTTTAACTCCTTGTCTAGCGGAAATCGTCAGTTTCTCATAATTGTCCATCAGAATGTCGAGAATGTGGAGTGTAAGAGAAGCCGATAACATAGTCCTCTTAGGTTTCCAGCGATCTTCATTAGACGCCTTCGAAGGGGTTCATACCACTCCTGTTACCTGTGCAGTTTGTTATGCCATCCAAACATTTATTACACACCGTTGCAAATGGCACGTAACCAACTTTACAGGCTATCGCTCACCACTGATATTCTCTTTCAGTTGTTTTCAATCTTTCTATGAGAAGATCGGCGACATATTCCGTGGAAGGCACCATTCCCTACGATCCTAAAATTTTAAAACTTTTGCCGATATCAAGACTGTTCTTTGATGGTTTGGTTTTGACACGTTTGTTGACTTTACGTTAGTTTGCTGACAAAATGCTTCCTGTGGTTCTTAGTGAACCACCCCCCCCCCTCCCTTTCACAATATTTTATTACCATACTTACGCAGACTAACGGTTAGAGCTGGACAGACATCAGTACGTATTCGATAACTTAACACTGAAAATAAAGTACTTCTATTTGCTTTGACAAACCCGGTTACTGATCAAAATTCGGAAGGTGATGAGAAACCTAAGTTACAGTGATGAAAGCTCAAATAATAGTATGAAGATGTACGTAATCTTAAGGGAATGTTCACTTTTTTCATTGATCGCCCTCACGTCGAGCAACTCTTTACGTAGTTATCACTTTGCTAGGCCCACAGTGGTAGTTAATTTGGGGTTTATACCTTTTCAAGGTTAGGAGTGTAACAGTCCAAATTTTTGTAACGTACATTTATTTAGGAAATTTGACTTGTTTGTAATTCCCAGTTAGTAAAATAAAAAGGCTATGTAAAAAAGAAGTGGCAGCTGCTGAAGTGTAATTAAGAGGTTTCTAACGAACCCATAATAATTTCGCGGGACACTACGGACAAGCCGGCCGGAGTGGCCGAGCGGTTCTATGCGCTACAGTCTGGAACCGCGCGACCGTTACGGTCGCAGGTTTGAATCCTGCCTCGGGCATGGATGTGTGTGATGTCCTTAGGTTAATTAGGTTTAAGTAGTTCTAAGTTCTAGGGGACTGATGACCTCAGTAGTTAAGTCCCATAGTGCTCAGAGGCATTTGAACCATTTGAACTACAGACAGTGAAAGATGGCTGTCAACTGTGTTTTTATGTATCAGAAATAAAAACAGAAAGGACTGAACTACAGACAGTCCGTTGCATAATGACAACTACTAATTTATGGTGGGTAGTAAAGTATTACAATAAACGAAGTGATCGTACTAATTAGTAAATGAAGAATCGGGTGAATCACCTGAAACTTTCACTGCAAATATTGTGGAAATGAAAAGTGCTCTTGGTGCGCGATTTTCACAGAATGGAGTGTAGGTCAGGGGCTTATATTGTTAGCCACTAGACTGTAATAACACTTATAAAGTGTATTTTTTGGCAAAAATAAGATTTAAACAGAACAGTTCCTGTTGACAGTAACAAACTAAAAGGAGGGTAAATTAGAATGACAGTGGTGGTTGTTGCAGTGCGAGTCGTGTACGACGTATTTTGAAAAGTTCCCACTCACACTTGTAAGATACCTGTGATGGCACACACTAAAGAACAACACAAGTGCGTCCACTAGTTATGTGGATTATGACCAGTAACGAGACAACTATCACAGGCTGTGTTCAAAATTGTCACCGGCATCGTCAATTCACGCTTCCAGTTTGGTTTGGAAACTACTGCTGTACGCATGCTAGCATTTCAGCGGAAATATGAGAGCAGGCTACAGTAATGCGCCGTTGCATATCAGCGGGTGTAGTTGGAAAATTGGGAATTTGTGGTAAGTTTCTATGGGACCATACTGTTGAGGGTATCGGTCCCGCGGCTTACACACTACTTATCCTAACTTAAACTAACTTACGCTAAGGACAACACACACCACCATGCCCGAGGGAGGACTCGAACCTCCGACGGGGGGAAGCCGCAGGAACCATTGCAAGGCGCCCAAGATCCCCCGGTTCGGGTGTAGTTGATATGTCTTTGTAGACAGCTTCTTTTACATTTCCCCAGAGAAAAAAAATCTAAAAGCGTTGAATGTGGGGAACAGGCCGGCCATGGTATAGGTCCTCTGCGTCAAACCCAACGATTTGGAAACAATTCGTGAAGATACGCGATAGTCCTTCATGCATTATGGCCTTTGACACCCATCATGTTGGTACCCTAGTTCCTTCTAGCATGCAGAGGAACGTCGTCTATCATCCGTGTAAGATGGTCTGTTAGGAGACTGCGATACTTTAGCGCGTTAGTGTTCGTCTCTCGATTGTTCACTATCCCACACGACACGTTTACACTATATGAACGCTGACAGTCCTCCTGACGAAGTCAACGGGAAGTGTCAACAGAGCAAATAGTGCATGTTTCGGCGATTTAGCTGGCTGTGATTGGTAAATGTGGCGTCATCAGTAAACAGGATGCATGATACATCAGGAGTATCCGTCTTTATGCCCATGTACATTAGTTAACACGGTTCTCATCGTTTCCATGCAACTCTTCATGGAGAGAGATGTTATAGGGATGGAACCTTTGCCGATGGAGAATTCATGGGAGACTTGTCAGACTCATGCCACTTCCTCGTGCGATTGCGCGGGAGCCAACGTACGGATTAACAGCGGGAAGAACATTAATTTTAATCCTCTTCTATGGTCAATTGTTTCCTTCTGTTACGTTGTGTAGGTGTTACACTACCATATTCACGTAACTGTTTGCAGAGATTGAAAAATAATTGTCGAGATGATTGATGTGTAATGGGATATCTTGCCACATGCGCCGTACGAGAACGAACTGCATTCTTCCAACGCTCTCCATACATCAGGAACAAGTCGGCTTTTCTGCATTAGTAAATCCCACAAACGACCTACTGATTGGACTGTCACACACTGAGCAGCAAGTCGTAGTGCACTCTAGGAACACTCAGCACACTGTAAGCAAACATAGCAACATAGTACCTAGCGGCTACGCAGGTTGAATGCACAAAGTACCGTGGAAACTTTTCTAAATATGACTTCTCGTGAACGACCCGCGCTGCTTTCCTGTAACAAACACCACTGACGTTCTGATTTACCCTGCATTAGTTTGTTCATGTCGATAAGCATTGTTCCATTGGAAAAAGTGTGTTTACTTTGTAAGAATTATTACAATCTGTTTGTTGGCTAACAATAAGAGCCCTTAACTAGCGCGAGGTGTAGGGCGTCTTACCACGGTTCGCGCGGCTGCCCCCGTCGGAGGTTAGTCCTGCCTCGGGCACGGGTGTGTTGCCCTTCGCTTACGTTAAAGTTAGATTAAGTAATGTGTTGGGACCAATGACCTCAGCAATTTGATGCCCTAAGAACCTACCACCACCGCCCTTGACTGCAAATTCATTCTGTGGAAACGAGCCATCAACAGAACTTCGCATTTCCGCTATATTTGCGGTGCAAGTTTTAGGTGATTTACCCTGCATAAATTCAGTCATCAAAGGAAAGAATAATAATTTCATATTTATTCATAATTAGTGGAGGAAAGCCGGGGTTGAGTTGACAAAGGAAACTTCAGCTGCTTTCCTTCTAATATTACAACACATGTTCTCACAAATTTAACTAATCAAATGAATGACCACTTGGCTCTAATAGGGCAAGAAAAGAAAGTTAAAAGATGATCACTTCCCTAAGTTCTGTTCCCCACTTAACACACATCACTGTTAGTTTAGTCCCAAGTTATCTAACTTGATTCCTTTCGATGTGCATCCAATGCTTTACATTGTTCCGTAACCTTACCGTAGCTGATCCGATTGTTAGCAGCAAACAGCAGCAAGTCTCGCTATCGCCTGGTTTGCCAGTAGAATGCTACCACTGTCTGTCTATGCAGTCCATCGATGCCGCTGGATGAAGTCTGCAGTACCACTCAGTGCAAAACAGCAAACTTCAGACTACAGTTTACCGAAAACTTTCTAACCTCGGATAAAATGAGCAGCTGCTCTCTGGGAGTCAGTTTACATACAAAGCTTTCTCCCTCCAACGCCCAGTTGGAGTGGCCAAGTAGAATAAAAACTGAAGAGTTTAGAATTTGACGTCAGAATGACGAAGTTTCGCTGTCCTTTAACTGATCTCAGAGCAGTGCGCTCTTCCCGTACTCATAATCAATAGCTAGACAGATGCGAGACGCTTACAATCAAAACCATTCACGATAATAACAGCATAAGGAATAGGTTCCCAAATATATGAGTGGCTCGAAGACTTCTTCTGTAAAAGAACACAGTACGTTGTCCTCGAAGGCTAGTGTCCATCAGAGACAATGGCATCGTCAGGAGTTCCCCAAGGAAGTGTGATAGGACCACCGTTATTTTCTGTATGCATAAATGATCTGGCAGACATGGGTAGGTAGTAGTCTGCTGCGGTATATCGAAATGCGTCGAAGTTGAATGACTAGGAGGATACAAGATGATTTAGACGAAATTTCTATTTGGTGTAGTGAATGGCAGCTAGCTCTTAATGTGGAAAAATGTTAGTTAATGCGGATGAGTAGGAAAAACAACCCTGTAATGTGTTCGAACAACAGGCAAACGTTACAGAGAAGCTTCGGGAACACACATGGGAATCCCTGGAGAAAAGACAGTCTTTTCGAAGAATACTGTTAAGAAAATTTATAGAACCTCTTTTTGAAGCTGAGTGCAGAACGAGTCTACGGCCATGACATATATTTCGCGTAAGAACCACTAAGATAAGAAAGGAGAAATTACCACTTGTACGGAAGCATGCAGTCGTTTTTCTTTCCCTCTGTTTGTGAGTGGAACAGGAAAGGAAATGATTAGTAGTGCTAGAGGCTATCCTCCGCCACGCACCGTATGGCGGCTTGTGGAGTATATACGTAAAGTAGAACCCTCCACCAGTACGTCCAGCACAGAGGAGCCAGTGGCTCACCCTTGCCTAAGGCAGAATGTGTGCCCAAAATCACCCCTCGAGATCCACGTGCCAGTGTCTGATTTCTCTACTACAAGAATCCAGCCAAATACCGAATGGGTAAACTAAAAGTGCTTCTCCTATTTCACGTGCCTGGGAAAGATGCTATCAGGTCTGAAAGCCCTGCTGTCCACTGTCTTATGCCTTACTCTCAAACAGCGTTGCCTTGCGTCCAGTCGACCAGCTCCCCATAACTGAAGGCTCAAGTTTAATTACTTGGTTTCCCTGTCGGCATTGGCCATTTCCTACTTCCAAGGGAAAGCTGCTCCGCTGACTCGGCCAGACACTGCCAGAGAGACAAGCCTCGCAGTTTGCAGGGGCTGTCGGCCGCCCACACTTCCTCTCGGAGCCTTCCCGCCTGCCCCTCCCCCCCCCCCCCCCCCCCCCGCCCCCCTGCGGGTTCGAATAGGCCCGTGGTATTCTTGCCTGTCGAAAGAGGGGATTAAAAGGATTCTCACATGTTTCGGTCTTTATGTGATGGTCCGTTGTATGGTTTGACCTCCATTTGTCAAAGTTTTCCCGAAGAGCGAGCCAAATGGGGAAGGGCGCCTTACGTAGTTCATAGTGTCCATGTGCTGAGACCTCTCGCATCCTTCGTCGATGTGGATCTGCACTTTTCTGCTCATTCTTCAGCTGTTGGGCGAGGTCACCCTCCTGGGTGCGTTTTCCTCCATCCTCTGTGCAGTATTGCTTTCTGCGCTGTTGACGGTAATGGATTTCTTACCTCATTTGCGCCTGATAACCTGCACTGTAGCCAGTCTGTTGTTTTGGAGCCGCCATGTACCCTGTTGGTTGTAGCCCCCTGACCACACAGGGATAGCTCTGCTGGTGGGTGCGCCATTAACTCCCCATGTATTCCAAGGAGTAGATGCTTTGCTGCATCTGGGTGGCATCTGCGTAGGAGGGCCCCTGGTCAGAGTGGGTGGCATCAGGGTGGATGACACACCATGAAGCATAGTACGTCATCTCTTGCTGGTGCTTAAACACCAGCACACTCTACAAAATCAAGGTCTAACTTCAATGCTAAGAAACATGGCCCTAAATCGTCCCCCCCCCTCCCCCCCCCCCCGGCCACACCATGGGAGGAACGCCAGGCTAAGGATGGGAGTGAAGCTTATTCACCCCAGTACCTCATATGTATGAGAGTTGATGGGGAATATTTCTTGTCAATGAAACCTCAATTTTTTGTGGAGCATGTAGAGGACAAGTTGCTGAGGTTGAGGGCTTGTTCAAAATGTGGCCATGGTCGGTCTTGATCAAAACAGCATCCTCTGCCCAGTTACAGGCACTACTCTCCTGCGACAAGCTGGGGATGTTTGTTTCCATCACGCCCCATAAGAGCTTAAATATGGTCCAGGGTATCGTATTTCACAGGGACCTTCTTTTGCAGTCTGAGCTGCGCGCCAATTTAGAATGGCGAGGTGTCCATTTCATCCGGCACCTCCACCAGGGTCCGAGGGATAATCTGGTTGCAACGGTGTCTTCATCTTGGTCTTAGAGTGTGTCACATCACCCAGAAAGGTCAAGGTAATGGTCTACTGCTGTGACATAAAGCCATATATCCCTCCCCCGATGCAGTGCGTTAAGTGCTGGAAGTTCGGCCATATGTCATCCTGCTGTACTTCCAGCATCGCCTGTCAGGATTGTGGACGTCCTTCACATCCCAATACTCTTTGTGCCCTGCCTTTGATCAGTATCAACTGCAGAGAGCACCATTGGCCTTGCTCGCCAGACTGCAGGATTCTCCAGAAAGAAAGAAAAGTGATGGAATAAAAGACCCTGGACCGACGGACCTACACTGAGGCTAAGAGAAAATATGAGAGCCTACATCCTGTGCATACGATGTCAACCTACACCGCCACTATGACAACTGTTCTACCATCTTCCGTTCTGCCACATACAGTTGGCTCTCAGAGCCGTCAGACTCCACCTGCCCCCTTGATGGTGGGGGCACAGCCACCCATGTTGCTCCTGCACAACCTACTTCAGGATCAACCCCCCCTTCCCCATATCCCCAATAATTGGGGACTTCAGTCCCCACTTGTCAGCCAGAGAAGTGTGTTATTCAGCTCCTTTCGCCAGGAAGGGGTCCCTTGGGTCACTCCCATCCCAGGTTCCTACCAGTGGAAAAGATAATACCTGCTAGTGGCTGAAGCAACCACAGGTAGTTGGTTGTAGGGTTTCACAGTCCTCCTCATTCCCTGGGACTGAATCAGTGAAGCCCCCCAGCTGGACAAACCTAAGGAGTAGCGAGAGGAACCTAAAATGAAAAAGATCCCCAAGAACCAGTGCACTGCAGTGGCACCCACACAACCACTATCTACAAGCTCTGTGCCTGAGGATGAGGTGGAGATTCTGGCATCTGCTGAGAACATAGATCTCTCTGGGCCATCAAACACAATGGATGTCGATCGTACAGGTACTCATCTGGTGGCAGCAGGTGACCCTGAGGCGTAGACTACCTCATTGAGTGTTTCATGCCTTCCCAGTCTCACGATCATGTAATCCTCCAGTGGAATTGTGGCAGTTTTTTCCCGCACCTGGCTGAGCTATGGCAACTGTTACACTTTACACCTGCTTTCTGCATTGCCCTCCAGGAAACCTGATTTCCAGCAATGCGGACCCCTGCCCTCTGCGGCTGTAAGGGATATTACAGGAATTGTCGTGACTATAGTAGAGGGTCAGGTGGAGTTTGCGTCTAGGTCCTGAACTCAGTATGTAGTGAACCTGTGCCTTTTCAGACACCTCTTGAAACTGTGGCTGTCAGGATAATGACGGCGCAGGAAATAAGTCTGCAACGTATATCTTTCTCCAGATGGTGCAGTACCCCTGAACGTATTGGCTGCACTGATCGATCAACTCCCCAAACCCTTCCTACTTATGGGAGATTTTAATGTGCGTAACCCTTTGTGGGGTGGCGCCAAGCTTACTGACAAAGGTAGGGAGGTCGAAAATTTACTATCATAACTCGACCTCTGCCTCTTAAATATAGCTGACCCTACACATTTCAGTGCAGCACATGGCATTGATCTCTCGGTGTGCAGTCCTGGCCTTCTCCCATCTATCCACTGAAGAGCACATGAAGACAATTGTGGTAGTGACCACTTCCCCATCTTCCTGTCACTCCCCCAGCGTCATTCCCATGGACACCTACCCAGATGGGCTTAAACAAGGCAGCCTGGGAAGCCTTCACCTCTGCTGTCACAGCTGAATCTCCCCTACATGGTGACATCGATGTTGTTGTTGAGCAGGTCACTACAGCGATCTTTTCTGCGATGGAAAACGCGATCTCTCGTTCTGTAGGGCGCCCCTGGCGAAAGACAGTCTCTTGGTGGTCGCCCGAAGTCGTGGAGGAAATTAAAGAGCGTCGGCGAGCTCTACAGCGACACCCTTCCCTAGAGCACTTAATAGCTTTTAAGCGGCTCCATGCCCACGTTTGCCAGCTTATGAAATAACGGAAACACAAGTGATCGTATGGATCTTAAATTAAATTTTCCCTGAGACATTTAAATCTCTAATTTGTCTGGGATAACGTTGGAACCTGAAGAAGTGAATTAAAAATTGTGCTGCGGCTGGGACTCGAACCTGGGTCTTTTTGCTTTAGGCAGATATGCTGACCATTACACCACCACAGCATTACGGTCATCATCGCTGTATGAACTACCCAGGATGTGTTGGGGCGGATATTTGACTTGGGTAATTCCTGCAGCTATGTTGACCATAAAAACACAAGTGTTGGGAGAGGTACGTGTCGACCATTGGGTGCCATAAGTCACCTTCCCAACTCTGAACGAAGGTCAGACATCTTTTTGGGTACTAGACCCCAACAGGTGTCCCTGGCGTTAACATCAATGGTGTATTATCTGCTGACGCAAACGTGATTGCCGAGCACTTTGCTGAGTACTGTGCTTGAGCCTCTGCATTGGAGAACTAACCCCCCCCCCCCCCCCCGCCGCCTCTCCCCAGCCTTTTGCACCCTCAGATGGCGGATGGAAAGGAAAGTCCTCTTGTTCACTACACGCCACAGTGAGCGCTATAACCCCCCATTTACAGAGTGGGAGCTCCTCAGCGCCCTTGCACATTGCCCTGACACAGCTTCTGGGCCGGATCGGATCTACAGTCAGATGATTAAACATCTCTCATTTGACTACAAGCTACATCTCCTCATCATGTTCAACGGGATGTGATGCGATGGCATCTTCCCATCGCAGTGGTGAGAGAGCACCATCTTTCTAGTGCTCAAACCAGGTCAAAACCCGCTTGATGTGGATAGCTACTGGCATGTCAGCCTCACCAACTTTCTTTGTAAGCTGCTGGAACGTATGGTGTGTCGGCAGTTGGGTTGGGTCCTGGAGTCACGTGGCCTACTGGCTCAATGTCAGGGCGAATCCCGCCAGGGTCGCTCTACCACTGATAATCTTGTCCCTCGAGTCTGCCATCTGAACAGCCTTTTCCAGATGCCAACATTTGGTTGCCGTCCTTTTTGACTTACGTAAAGCATACGACACGACCTGGCGACACCATATCCTTGACACATTGTATGAGTGGGTAAAAGAGGTGCCTTGCCTGTTAAAAGGGATCGGGAATGGCAGGGCCTCCCCTTTCACCACATAACGTGGATTTTGCTCACAACTACCCTATCAGTGTGACTTTCCCTTATCTAAAAGGGAGGACTAGGGTTGAATTTCATACGGGTCACCACAGAAGAGTTGTCGGCGCATCAGGAAGGATTAGGGCCTGGCGCAAGGATCATCTATCTGACTACATAAAAAAATAACCACCACGATCAAACTAACTACTCATTGGATTTACAATTTCATCATCTTGAGAGGAGCATTTTCAGTAGGGGGCCTTGCAATGCTAGCATTTCCTTGATATCTCTATAAATGGGGTTCACAGTTTCCATTAAAAGTCGGATTAAAAGCACAATAATTTATGATAAATCGAAATTACACTTGTACAAACGAAGTATAATTATTGCATATACATATTTTGTTACCTATGGATGTTAATACAAGACTGGGGGCATATGGGGATATGGCCTAAATTGAGCAGTCAACCACAATACTAGCGCTCGAAATGGACAAGGAAGGGTGGGAGCTGACCATTCAGAAAAGAATTTACTCTAATGACTAGTGAAAGGTAAGAGCCTGGAGCCAATAGCTAATACGTAAATGTATTGAAAAGGCAAACTATGAACTACTTGTGGATGCGCGTTATTAAAGTGCCCTCTTGTCTGTAAACTAATAAAATTCATAAAACTCATCCTGCAACAGCTTGATTTACGAATACAAATAACAAGAAACTCGGACCATGCTACTTCTGGTTCAATTTAGATATCGTATGCAGAACTACTCGCCACGTGTTCACACGTGGGCGAAAAAGAAGGGAAAACCTAACACACAAAAGCTGTTATGAAATGTTCACTAACTAATATCACGGAGTATTGGAGAAGGAATGAAGGCGAAGTAGTTACGAGGAGGGGGGGGGGGGGGGTTGAATTATACCGAACGTAGTGACTGAGAGTCCCACGTATCCTTACCGGCCTGCAACCATCTTCTTCTGGATCTCGCCACCGACTTCTCACGACTGCTAACCGCATACCGGCCATTGCTCCAGTGGAGCCGGGCCTTGTGGAGGTGGGAATGGGCACACTTTCCGCTAGCCAATCAGGGGGCATGGATCTGTCGCCGAACTAGCTGCCGTTCAAGCAGATGTTCCTGATTTGGCGGAATGACTCGTAGTTGGATAGAATTTAGTCAGGGAGTCGTCAGGGAGGCCTCTTTACAGAGCCAAACGTGCAGGAGAAACTTGAGTTTTAGGTTGGTACTACTACTTAGAAGAATGAGGATTACTTGGGCTTCTCAAAGTCGTTCGAACTACTGGCCCATGCTTCCAAGCTAAAAGGTCAGCACGGGAAAAGGAAAGCCAACATAGCGAGCTGATGGAGACTGCTGAATATGAAAACAAAATAAAAGTACTTTGCTCTAATCCTCTCTCCAGTTTCATTATACTGTCATACAGAAAAAATCAGCAGAATAGCAGGCATGCTATTGCTGTATTAGTAATGATAATAATAGGACTGCAATATAGTAACTTGTAAATAAGTGAAAGAAGTGCAAGGTAGATGCACGTCTTTCATGGGGTTTCCGAGGCTTGCTCCAGATTTTTGTCCAAAACTTCCTGTCGCTTCCGTAGTTTCCGTGTCAGTCGGTGCCTTCCATAGTGTCCCCCCCCCCCCCCCCCCCGTATTCAGTAGAATGGCGTTCCACAGGGTTCCGTATTGAGTGTGTGTGTGTATTTTTAGTGGCTATTAAGTCTGGCAGCAGCTGTAGGGCCCTCGATCTCACCTTCTCTGTATGCGTATGATTTATATGCATTTCGTACTGCTCCTCAAGTACTGGTGTTGCTGAGCGGCGCCTGCAGGGGGCCATTCACAAGGCGCAGTCATGGGCTCTAGCTCATGGCTTCCAGTTTTCAGCGGCGAAGTCGTGTGTCATGCATTTCTGTCGGCGTCGCACCGTTCATCCAGAAACAGATCTTTACCTTAATGACGATCCACTCACTGTAGTGGAGACATTTCTTGGTACTAGATTTTCACGTCCGATTGACTTGGCTACCTCACCTTCGCCAGGTTAAGCAGAAGTGCTGGCAGCACCTCAATGCCTTCCACTGCCTGAGCATTTACTCGACCCAGTGCACCACTGTGGCATTCGCCTAGCGACGGGAGCTTTTTGAACGAGTCTGGTGACCAGTGTCCTGGTGGAGGCCGGAGTCCCTCCATTATAGGTTAGGTGTGCACAATTGCTCGCCAGTTACATTGCACACGTTCGTAGTTCTCGTGCGCATCTGAATTACCGTCTCCTTTTCCCAACCGCGGCGGTTCATCTCTCACATCGGTATCCTACGTTAGGGCTTATGATTGCGGTTTGCGTCTGGCCCCTTCAGTCTGAACTTGAGTCCTTACCGTTACCACCTCTCCTAGAGGTCGATTCACGTACACCTCTATCGTGTACACCTAGGGCGCAGATTCTGAAGCATACCCATGGCCATAATAACTCAGTTAACCCTGCGGCTCCCCGCTATCACTTGCTCTCGATTCTCGACATGTACCGGGGCCATGAATTGCTTTACACTGACGGGTTGTTGGCTGATGCTCATGTAGGCTTCGCATATGTTCATGGAGGACATATTGAGCAGCACTCCTTGCCAGATGGCTGCAGTGCTTCCACTGCAGAGCTGGCGGCCATATCTCGTGCTCTTGAGCACATGCACTCATGCTCTGGCGAGTCACTTCTTCAGTGTGCTGACTCCTTGAGCAGCCTACAAGCTATCGACCAGTGCTACCCTCGCCATCGTATGGTAGCGTCCATTCAGGCGTCTATCTATGACCTGGAACGCTCTGGTCGTTCAGTGGTGTTTGCGTGGGCCCCAGGACACCTCGGAATCTCAGGCAACGAACTTGCTGACAGGCTGGCCAAACAGGCTATGCTGAAACCACTTCTGGAGATGGGCATCTCCGAAACTGATTTGCGTTCTGTCTTACACAGCAGGGTTTTTTGGCATTGGGAGACGGAATGGCGTAACAGTAGCCACAACAAACTGCGTGTCATTAAGGGGACTACGAATGTGTGGATGTCTTCCAAGTGGTCGTGTCCCAGGGAATCAGTTGTGCTCTGCTGGCTCCGCATTGGCCGTACGTGGCTAACGCATGGTTACCTCCTCGGTCGCGAGGACCCACCTCGGTGTCACTATGGCTCACAAATGACGGTCGTCTACCTCTTGCTGAACTGCCAACTTTTAGTCGCTCGGCGGCGGACTTTTAACTTTGCCAGCACCTTACCTTCGGTGTTGGGCGACAGTGCCTCAACAGCAGCTTTAGTTTTACATTTTATTTATGAGTGTGGGTTTTATCATTTTATCGAAGTTTCAGCTCATGTCCCTTGTCCCTCTGTGTCCTCCACACTAGTGCTTTTAGGGTGGACGGTTTAATGTGTTGCAGAGTGGCTGGCTTCTCCTTGTTATTCTCATTGTCAGCCAGCGAAGGTAATGTGCTCTCTTGTTTTGATCTCTTCTACATGTTTCGGGCGTCTCTCTGTGGTTTTCTTGTCCGATTTTGTCCATTTTACTGTTAGTTGCCCTTCTGTCATTCTTGTGGTTTTCTCCTTTCTTCCAGCTGTGTTTTGTATGTCTCTTCTGTTTCACTCCCACCCTTATGGAATTATTTTAATCGGAACGAGGGATCGATGACGTAGCAGTTTGGTCCCTCCCCCTCTTTTAAACCAACCAACCAACCAACCAACCAACTTCTGCCTGGCAGCTCCACGCCGCGCTGCCGGCAAGCCTCCCGGAAGACATTAGATTATAAATTTCTCACACACATGCACTACCGTAATATTCTGAATGCAAGAGAAGCTGTGAAATGAAATTAACTAAAGAAATCATGACATCTGAACCTAATAATCCCTCATTGATTGACAAAATACAAATTTGATACTAAAAAGAAAAAAAATATTGTGTATAAATCTAGAATTAAAATGGGAGGATGAAGCCCAAACCAGGCTGATGCTTCAATAATAGTGTAACTAACATTAAAATATTATTCAGCAAGTTTTTCTGAAACAGTTAAAAATTTCATCGCACATTGGTTAAAAACGAAAGAAAACAGTATATTCACTATAATAAATATATAAGGCGGCTGTCTTGGCGTTGGTTATTACTTGTAGACAGAGCAGTGGTAGTCAGACTTCCAGTGAGGAGCTTCAATGCATGAGTAGCTGTGGATGTGTCAGAAGGCAGGATATCAAAGTTGTATCTGTGCTGCAGCAACTGGGCCAGCCCTCTAACGGTGGCGATTGAGTTATTGCTTATGCTCAGAAGTCTTCAGCAGTTTACCGGCTGCTGTTTTTTCATCATTGACATCATACTGAGAAACCTTCAGCATGACATATCTTCATCCACAATATTGTCATTTTAGACTAATGAAATGCTGTTTTAATAGCAAAATAACTCGAGCTGGCCATTAAAAATTGCGGCAACAGGGACGTATAGGAAATAACGAAAATTTTCTTGGTGTGATACGTAGTGCAGTATGAAATACACGTGGTTAAGTTTGTCGGTAGTACGGTGGTATACAGAGAGAAATTTAGTACACAGAGCTGGCACCTCTGGTGGCAACAATGTGTCTAACCCAGCTGGGCATCGAAATGAACTGAGCTTGGCTGACACGGATACTTCATTCAGCGTGGCTTCAGCTCCCTGCCAGAGTTGCTGGTGAGTGGTTATGGCTGTTCTCGGGAATGGACCTAGAACATACGTTCCCTGTGGGTGAGTGATTCAGAAAATGTACTGACTAGGGCATCAGCCGAAAACCCGCTGTATCGGGATAGGTGAGAACAGCATGAGCAATATGCGGTCTTGCGTTATCTTGTGAAGAGATGTCACGGAAACTCGAAAACAGGATACAGCGTCGTCGTTGGCTTTTCGACCGTGGGCTTTGTGACTGTATACATACTTCACCTTGGTGTTTCCGATCACAAATATTTTAGCCTTGGTTTTTATAACTGTCAAAGGAGCCGCAACAGTGGGGAGGCTCTCCCGACCGTCTTGTGATGTCATCCCGTCACATTTTGTCCAGGCTTGGGATAGGCATTCACGTAGTATATAGGCGTGTTTAAATGTTTTACCAATTCTTACCCTTTTCTGTACACTATTGCTGCAGCAAATGATGAAACTTTGTCTCATTATATGAATTTTGTTTCTCATTCAGTATTCTGTAAGAAAGCCAGAGATTTTGAGCATCTTATGTTCCCCGAGTCGTTATATAGTCTTACGTCATATAATCTTTTCTCAAGATTTATATGTACTTTTGAAGAGGCATGCCAATGAAATCTCTCTCAATTTAAAGTATAGCATGTAGTGTTTCCTCCTTCAGCTAATGTTCGGATGTTTATTCAGGAGTTTTTCCTATGCCAACTTTAGTGTTCGTGGTCTTCTTCTGCAGGTTAAAAACGTTCCACATTTCAGCTGGTATACTAAGATTTTCCGTCCACTGATTGACTGCACAATATGTAAATGTTATGCTTCTTTCCTTCACTGGGCATAATCCATTGTTACCATCCACAGTTAAAAACGCTGTTTGGTGGAAGGTGTGCCACTGTAGCACACATGCGGCAAAACAATCTGACTTCTCTTTATCTGTATTCCTACCTTAATCGTAGTTCTTGTATTTTCTTCCACAGACATTGGTTGAAGTGAAAATTGCAACCAGAAAGGGATGTTTTAGAGAACAGTTTTCATAGCTTTAATTGTAGCCTTCAAAGCCTAGTAGTGCCGTTTTTTGGTGAGCAGAATGGTCTTTAATACGCGTTTTGACTTTTATTTGGGATCGGCCAGTCTTGTTCTTCTGGTCAGTGAAATTATTTTGCTACATCCATGACTATTTCATACCGCCCACAGATCTCGTGATGGAAAGACCACACATACCTGCCAAGAAAGTGATTTGGAGAAGACATGCATTGGCGCCCCGTGCCTTTTGGACCTTTCCATTCATATCTGGCTTTGTTTGCAAACGATTGCTTTCGTCTCAATCTGACCATTATTTTGTTTTGGTTAGCGACCGCACCGATACCTGTGTGGACATAGAACAGAGGCTGGGTGAACGCCCAGGGGTGTCCTTACGGGTATGGGCACCAGATGGTATTGACAGCCTTGTTCTCAGGCGACTATTGGTTGGTGTGGGGGATGGGGGTCGGCTTGAGCGTCTCGTCTAATACATTGCAAATGCTTTTAGAAAGGACATTTTTGGCTTCTTTTTTTAGCACGAGAAATGAGGCAGCTAAACAGCATCTGTGAAAATTTAGAAATCATTAGATTGGTGATACAAAGGCAAACCCAGACGAATTTTACAAAACTCCAGGAGAGAGAAGAAAGACTTACTTCTATTGTGGAAGAATTTTCGTTGAGGCCGTGTGCCATGACCTGCTTTAGATGTCTGTTGGATAGTCACTGAAGACTTTTTCTGAGTGTAACCATTGACTGTCAGTCTCTCATTGCCATACGTGCCTAGCCTAGTTCCATCCTTAGTGCTATGCTGAACATTGAACAAACGTCACTCCTGCTTTTGTCCAGGTTGCATAACACAATGGCCAATACCATAAACTGATAGAATGTGCCTGGTAACGACATGTACTAAAACACTCCTGTAAGCTCTTAAGTAGAATGTCGCCTAATGATGTTAAATTTATTTCAAAATAGTAACTAACACCCAGTAGGATGATGATGATGATTACTATTATTATTACTATTATTATTATTATTATTATTATTATCTTCGTATGCATCAATTACAGTAACACACATTTAGCAAAACAAAGAAATATATATATATATACATCTGAAATTATACACAGTACACAAGTTTTAAAACGGCTCAGACTACACTCTGATGTTGATGGACTTGATCCAGCAGAGTGCCTCGTGGGATGCTTGATGGAGCTTCTCAATGCCAACAGGGAAGCGTCTGATTGGACATTCAGTCACAATGTGGCTCATTGTTTGGGCGTCACCGCAGTCACACACACACACACACACACTGTCACTTGAAAAGCCCCACCTGTGCATGTTGTATTTGCACCCATCCACCCTCTTCAGTCAGATATGTTTAATTGCACCGACACCTCCCTTGGTTGGTGGAAGCCTGGAACTGTTGGATTGTCTAAAAGTGCGTGGTTTCGGGTTCTTGTAGCTTGCCACTCAATCCCATTCCATATGCTGGTCTTCTAGATTTGAGGCTTTTTCTGGGCAGTGATAGCAAATCGTCACGAAGAGGGATCGAGTTGTTTCCAAAAACTTGCTGACAGAGGTTGTCAAGAGCAGCCTTTTGACAGAGGTCAGGTGGACAGATGTTTGAAAGCACTGGTAGCCAGCAAGTAGGTGTAGACCGGACTGTACCACTAATTACTCTCATATGCTGAGAATGATGCTGAGAAAATGGGATAAAATGTGCGTATTAACTTTCCAAACTTCGTGTGTCATGGATGTATCTCAATTTTCAGAATAAGATTTGTAAAGGACAATTGTAATTAGTCATGATGAAGTAAGACATTCTGTGGAAAGAAAATGGTATTATGACATGGTGTGTTTCTACAGGTAGAGCACTTAATCCTTCGAATTGCAAATGCTGCACTCAGATGTGCAATACTTACCATGTTAATGAATGTAATGTAAATTAGCTTACGCTGAATAGTACAATAAAATTATGAGAACGTAGCTTCCCAAAGAACTAAGACAACAAATAGCGCTAAATGGGAGGGGGAGAGAGGGTTGCTTACAAAAGATCTACTGTAGATACCGTTACGGGTACTGTGAATGCTTTAATTTTACCGTGACTCA
This sequence comes from Schistocerca serialis cubense, assembly GCF_023864345.2. NCBI lineage: Eukaryota > Metazoa > Arthropoda > Insecta > Orthoptera > Acrididae > Schistocerca > Schistocerca serialis. Next base: position 395,669,891 of record NC_064646.1, read on the forward strand.
AATTTTTACATGACAGTAAGAGCTATGAAATTTCAGGGGGATCCCGTGATGGTGCTACGGAAGCTCACCATACCCGTCAGTCAGGGCAGCATCAGTGGGCTGATGCCACTGAGTCGGCAGACCAGTCGGAAAGTGGTGAGAAGGACCTTTCTCTAACGCTCTTGGAGCGCGAGTACAGCTACAAGGGCCTCAAATCGTGGTGGCAGAACATGGAGCAAAAAATAAACCAGTGTGCGTGTGACGACGGACAAATGCATTACAATCACAATGGCATTGCGAACTGCGAGTCGGCTCCAAACGAAGACATATTAGAACCGCAGGAGGATCGGTTGCAGGGGCTGATAGGTCAGGAGCGAGATGCTGAAGTGAGCCTGCAGATCGCAGAGCCTGAGCTAGAGGATCCTGCCCCCAGTGGGCGGAAGTCGATGCAGGCCACGCCAGAGGCTCTGTTTCTGGCAGAGAAGCTGCAGCAGCTGGCGGACACCACGAGAAAAATGGCGCAGCACCTTCTCAGCCCAGAAGCGTCACGCTCCAGACGTGTCGTCACGGCGGACTCAGAAGCGCTGGGTGCCACCTCAGACATGGAGTGTCGTGCAGAAACCAGCGACGTTGAACTGATGCGGCAGAAGATACTGCTGCTGGACGAGGTGGTGGAAGAGCTTTCGCAGTACAGACTGTCGCCTCTCGCTCTCGACATGACGGAAAGGTAATTTACAAATAATGTTGTTGTTGTAGTCTTCAGTCCAGAGAGTGGTTTGATGCCGCTCTCCATGCTATTCTATCTTGTGCTAGCTTCATCTCCCAGTGCCTACTGCAACCTACATCCTTCTGAATCTGCTTGGTCTTACTCTGCAATTTTACCCTCCACGCTGCCCTTCAATACTAAATTGGTGATCCCTTGATGCCTCAGAATATGTCCTACCAACCGATCCCTTCTTCTAGTCAAGTTGTGCCACAAGTTCTTATTCTCCCCAATCCTATTCAGTACCTCCTCATTAGTTATGTGATCTACCCATCTAATCTTCAGCATTCTTCTGTAGCACCACATTTCGAAAGCTTCTATTCTCTTCTTGTCCAAACTACTTATCGTACATGTTTCACTTCCATACATGGCTACACTCCATACAAATAATTTCAGAAACGACTTCCTGGCAAATCTTTACTCGATGTTAACAAACTTCTTTTCTTCAGAAACGCTTTCCTTGCCATTGCCAGTCTACATTTTGTATCCTCTGTACTTCGACCATCATCAGTTATTTTGCTCCCCAAGTAGCGAAACTCCTTTACTACTTTAAGTGTCTCATTTCCCAATCTAATTCCCTCAGCGTCACCCGACTTAATTCGACTACATTCCATTATCCTCGTTTTGCTTTTGTTGATGTTCATGTTATATCCTCCTTTCAAGACATTGTCCATTCCGTTCAGCAGCTCTTCCAAGTCCTTTGCTGTCTCTGATAGAATTGCAATGTCATCGGCGAACCCAAAGTTTTTATTTCTTCTCATTGGATTTTAATACCTACTCCGAACTTTTCTTTTGTTTCCTTTATTGCTTGCTCAATATACAGATTGAATAACATCGAGGAGAGGCTACAACCCTGTCTCACTCCCTTCCCAACCACTGCTTCTCTTTCATGTCCCTTGACTCTCATAACCGCCATCTGCTTTCTATACATATTGTAAATAGCCTTTTGCTTCCTGTATTTTACGCCTGCCACTTTCAGAATTTCAAAGAGTATTCCAATCAACATTGTTAAAAGCTCTCTCTAATTCTACAAATGCTGGAAACGTAGGTTTGCCTTTCCTTAATCTATTTTCGAAGATAAGTCGTAAGGTCAGTATTGCCTCACGTGTTCCAACATTTCTATGGAATCTAAACTGATCTACCCCGAGGTCGGCTTCTACCTGTTTTCCATTCGTCTGTAAAGAAGTGGTGTTAGTATTTTGCAGCCGTGGCTTATTAAACTGATAGTTCGGTAATTTTCACACCTGTGAACACCTGCTTTCTTTGGGATTGGAATTATTATATTCTTCTTGAAGTCTGAGTGTATTTCGCCTGTCTCATACATCTTGCTCACCAGATGGTAGTGTTTTGTTAGGCCTGGCTCTCCCAAGGCTGTCAGTAGTTCTAATGGAATGTTAGTCTACTTCCGGGTCTTTCAGTGCTTTGTCAACTCTTCACGCAGTATCATATCTCCAATTTCATTTTCATCTACATCCTCTTCCATTTCCATAATATTGTCCTCAAGAACATCGCACTTGTACAGACCCTCTATATACTCCTTCCACCTTTCTTCTTTCTCTTCTTCGCTTAGAAATTGTTTTCCATCTGAGCTCTTGATATTCATGCAAGTGGTTCCCTTTTCTCCAAAGGTCTCTTTAATTTTACTGTAGGTAGTATCTATCTTACCCCTTGTGATATTCGCCTATACATCCTTACATTTGTCCTCTAGCCATCCTTGCTTAGCCATTGGACTTCCTGTCGATCTCATTTTTGAGACGTTTGTATTCCTTTTTGCCTGCATCATTTACTGCATTTTTGCATTTTCTCCTTTCATCAATTAAATTCAGTCTCTCTTCTGTTACCCAAGGATTTCTGTTAGCCCTCATCTTTTTACCTACTTGATCGTTTGCTGCCTTCACTATTTCATCTCTCAAAGCTACCCATTCTTCTTCTACTGTATTTCTTTCTCCCGCTCTTGGCAATCGTTCCCTAATGCTTTCCCTGAAACTCTCTACAACCTCTGGTTCTTTCGGTTTATCCAGGTCCTATCTCCTCAATTTCCCACCTTTTTGCAATTTCTTCAGTTTTAATCTGCAGTTCATAACCAATAGATTGTGGTCAGAGTCCACATCTGCCCCTGGAAATATCTTACAATTAAAAACCTGGTTCCTGAATCTCTGTCTTACCATTGTATAAACTATCTGAGACCTTCCAGTATCTCCAGGCTTCTTCCATGTATACAGCCTTCTTTGATGATTCTTAAAGCAAGTGTTAGCTATGATTAAGTTATGCTCTTTCCAAAATGAGATTTTCACTCTGCAGCAGACTGTGCGCTGATATGAAACGTCCTGGCAGATTAAAACTGTGTGCCGAACCGAGACTCGAACTCGGGACCTTTGCCTTTCGCGGGCGTGAGTCGTGCTTGGGTAGCTCAGTTGGTAGAGCACTTGCCCGCGAAAGGCAGAGGTCCCGAGTTAGTCTCGGTCCGGCACACAGTTTTAATCTGCCAGGAAGTTTCAAGTTACGCTCTGTGCAAAATTCTACCAGTCAGCTTCCTCCAGCTTACTCCCATTCCATACTCACCTACTACGTTCCTTCTCCTACTTCGTCACCCCAGAGTACTAAATTTTCGTCTCCGTTCACTATCTGAATTATTTCCTTTATCTCCTCATACACATCATCAATCTCTTCATCTGCGGAGCTAGTTGGCATATAAACTTGTACTACTGTAATAGGAGTGGTCTTCGTATCTATCTTGGCCATAATAATGCGTTCACTATGCTGTTTGTAGTAGCTTACCCGCATTACAATTTTCCCATTTATTATTAAACCCACTCCAGATTTACCCCTATTTGATATTTTATTTATAACCCTATATTCACTTGACCAGAAGTCTTGTTCCTCCTGCCACCGAACTTAAATAATTCCCACTATATCTAACTTTAACCTATCCATTTCCCATTTTAAATTTTAAAACCTACCTGCCCGAGTAAGGGATCTGACATTCCAAGCTAAGATCCGTAGAACGCCAGTTTTCTTTCTCCTGATAACGACGTCCTCCTGAGTAGTCCCCGCCCGGAAATCCGAATGGGGGACTATTTTACCTCCGGAATATTTTACCCAAGAGGACGCCATCATCATTTAACCATACAGTAAAGCTGCATGCCCTCGGGAAAAATTACGGCTGTAGTTTCCCCTTGCTTTAAGCCGTTCGCTGTACCAGCACAGCAAGGCCGTTTTGGTTAGTGTTACAAGGCCAGATCAGTCAATCATCCAGACTGTTGCCTCTGCAACTACTGAAAAGGCTGCTGACCCCTTCAGGAACCACACGTTTGTCTGGCCTCTCAACAGATACCCCTCCGTTGTGGTTGCACCTACGATACGGCTATCTGTATCACTGGGGCACGGAAGCCTCCCCACCAACGACAATGTCCATGGTTCATGGGGGTTACAAATAATCGTTATTTTTTTTATAATTTTACAAATCGTATTATCCAAAAAATAGCGGTAAGACTTCCACTAGATGTCATGATATTGAGCCTGAAGACTGGTTTGATGCAAGTTTCCACGCTACACTATGTTTTGAAAGCGTCTTCACGTCTGGATAACTAGTGCGACCGGACCGACGTCCACTTGAATCTGCTTGCTGTATTCAAGCGGTAGTGTTGAGCTACATTATTTATCCCCCACACTTACGTCCATTACCAACCAATTCCTTGATGCTTCAGGATATTTACTATCAACCGATCCCATCTCTTAGGCAAATTACCCCTTATTTTTTTCCTCTGTTCGATTCAATATCTCATTAGTTACTTGAGCTACCGGTCTTAAACATTCTTGCCTAACACCACATTGCAAGAGGTTCTCTTCTTGCCTGAAGTGCTTATCATCTACGTTTCATTTCTGTACAAGGCGACACTCCATACAAATACCTTTCATAAACGACTTCCTAACACAAAATCGTTAAATGCTGACAAACACCTGTTTTCTAGGAACGTTTTTCTTTCTGTAACCAGTCTGCATTTTTTATATCCGTTACTTTGGCCATTATCAGTTATTTTTCGGCATAAGTAGCAACTCATTCTCATTTCCTACTCTGATTCTCTCAGCATCGCCTGATTTAATTAGGGTACATACCATTACCCTTGTTTTTCTTACGTTGACGTTGTTCTTATTATCTTGTTTTCAACATAAAACTGTTTTTCCAAGTCCTGTAGCATCTGACCGAATTAATGTCACTGGCAAATCTCAGCGTTTATTTATTCTCTGTGAACTTTCATTCCTACTCCAAATTTTCCTTGAGATTCCTTCTTACTCGATATACAAATTGAATAACATCTGGGATTGGCTACAGTTTAGTGTCACTGACTTATCAACCACTGATTCCCCTTCATGTTCTTAATCTCTCATAATGCAGTTTTTTTTTCTTTTTTTGTGCAAGATATAAATAAACTTTCACTCCATGTATTTTATCACATCTCGGCTAAGTCAGTGGTTCCTGGGGGAGAGGGGGTGGATTAGTAGATAGACGAAATGTTCATCAATGTCTGTAGCTTTGTAGATTTTGAGAACTTTTGATAACGGCAAATTAAATATGCGTACAAATTCTGGAGGAACACGTTTAAAATACAGGAGGTGAAAGCGTATCTACTACTAGTACCAGAACATGGTGCAAAATGACAAGAAAGATCAGTAGTAGTTGAGAATGGAGGGGGAGAGAGAGAGAGAGAGAGAGAGAGAGAGAGAGAGAGAGAGAGAGAGAGAGAGAGAGAGAGAGAGGGAGAGAGATGGAGGGAGAGAGATGGTCTTACCCTATCGCCAATGTTAAATTTTTACGTAGTGCAAGAAGTACATAAAACAAAGAAGAAATTGGGTAGGAGAATGACAGCTCATCGAGAAGAAAAACCACCTTAAAGGTCTGCCTGTGGCATTGTCTATCAAACGGCAAAGAACTTGCAAGAGCTCTTGAACAGAGGAACTGTCTTTAAAAAGAGGACAATGTAAATGGAGCGGAGGCTAATGAAGTAGGATGATGCTGAGGAATTAGGTTGGAAAAAGAGACCAAAAGTAGTAGATGAGTTACTCTATTTGGGCGGCAAGATACTTGAAGAGAGGTTAAAAAATGGACAATATAAAGAATACAAGACTGAATATGAATTTTAACATCGAAAACTGTTGGGAAGTCTCTTCTGAAGACAATTCTCTAGAAAGGAGGCTTCTCCGGAAGTGAAGTTTGGTGCTACAGCATAATGCTGTAGATTAGGTAGGTAGAGTCCGATAATCATTGAAGAGGCGTTGAATCGATATGGCGAACAAATCTGTGGCACAGTTTGACTAAAAGAAGACACTAGTTAAATAGGACACACCATGTGAACAAAAGAAATAGTAAATTTGGTATTAGAAGTGAGAGATACCAATTGTAGAGGATGGCCAAAACTTGGCTACTGTACGAACGTTAAAGTGGATGTCGGTTGCAGCAGATGAAGATTAGATTAGATTAGTACTTGTTGCATAGATCATGAATTCGACACTTCCTAATGATGCGGAGCGTGTCAGGTTAATAAAAGGTGTCTGTACAAGATATTACATTACAGAAAATATTACGTGACACTTAATATTTTTAATTTCCCTCTGCATATTTTAAAGCATTAATCAGTGTATTACCCCAGCCTTACGGTAGTTATTACATGTAACAGATATAATCTTACGAATCCCCTGCTTTGGAAAGTTTGCTCCTTCCACCCTCTCTCCCCCTCTCACTTTCTCGTTCTCCAGCCATTTATTCGTATATGTGAATCCCAACCTATACTGTTGTTTATGTATAATTTTACCACTGTAGTCAACAATTATAGTACTTAAAGTTTGAAACGTCTCCTGATTATATAAACTAACATGAACTTTAAGCTATATTAACATGAGAAAATCGGGTTTATATACCACCTGAAATATTTATTGAATACATGTATTCAACACCTCAAAACGAAGATTCCAAAATCCTTTAAAACTTACTCTCTTAATAATGTTGCTGTGTTGGATATTCTTCGTACTTCGTGATAATATTTCTCTTCTGCTATATGATCCTTGAATCTAATAGCTTCCAGACGCCATATTTGTTTACAAATTGACAGTACACATGTGATAAGACAGTGAAAGGAGCCTGTGACCACTGCAGGTACTCTATTTTACTTATTTATTTTTACCGTTAGATATAGGTTCAGTATTTTGTCAAAAGAAATCCAAAACCATGTTCTGAAATAGTGTTCTGTTTCTCCGCTATACAGTGCTATAAATTCTCCTAAAAATCGACGCGCGCGCACGCACGCACGTACACTCGCGTACACACGTCATAGTAACAAATGTAAATCCACCTGATGGTGGAGGTTTAAACCTTTGAAACGCGTTGTGGAAATAAACAGCGACTGATGACGGGAAACTTGTTGCTGCATTTAATGTCAATAACAGTTACCATAAGGCCTAATATACAATGTTCACACTTAAATTATTCATTTATGGCAAGAAGTCATGTGATACCAACTAACAATGTCCGTAATTTCTCCCAGATAGACCTTTGTGGCAGAACGTTTGGAGATGGCTAGATTGGTTATAGCGGTGCCGAGGAGGGGGGGGGGGGGGGGGGGGGGCTGAAACCAGTCGAACTCAGTATGAAAATAAAACGGGACCTGTCAGTGCAGCAACAGACTATCAGGTCTCAGTATCTCTTGCAGTCGCCAATCCAAGTTAAAGTAGTTCATACTAGTGGACAGCACAGTTGACTGCTTTCATTACTGTCGTTTGTTTCCCGATTATTATTATTATTTAGGAATAACTTGGCAATTTTAACACAGGCTGTGTTTTGCTTCAATACACATCTATGAAAAATATGTACATGCTTTTTGCTTTAGATAAGGAGTTGCTTACTGTTAGATATTCAAATTAAACAAACATATGTACTGCTTAGTAATTATAGCAAAATAATTAATATCTCTTTCTACAGGTTTATGGGGGAGTCTCCTCAATCACCATGCCTGAGGAATGAACGTGCCATTACATGTAACAATGCTATTGTTGAAAGCAGTAACAGTGAAGGCGAAGGCTTGCAACAGGAGCTCGACTTGAGTAACTTGGCCAGTTGTCTCGCAGAAGATACGCAAAACACAGTGGCCTATGTCACTGAAAGCCTTAGTACTCAGTCTAGCTATGCTCCTGTCGCAGAAGAATTATCGGGTGCTGGAGTTAAAACTAAAGAGCATTCAGGTAACGCAGAGGTCCTTCTATCAACAATAGTAGACGACCCTCCACCGCAACACTTTCCAGCTGATGGGACAGCAGATGGAACAAGAACGAGCCCCGTTCTGCTGGCACAGCAGAAGCCTTTAACTGACTCTCCTGGCCCCCATTCGGACGCTTGTAGCTCAAACATGTTGTCACAGGAACGTCGCTTCAGCACATGTCACGGGAAAGAGGCAGCTGGTGCAACTCAGCAAATCCGATCAGGAGTCTCTAAACAGGATGGCCTAGACAGGGTGACTGCAACAGCGCAGCGCCTCCTCAGATATCCTATACTGGTGCATGCTCTGAACGCAGAAGAAATGGACAGAGCTGGAGGTGAAGTAGTGGAATGTCAGCCGATACCTTGGCAGGTAGTACAAAGCGACATGGTGACCTCTGTTGCACCATCCCAACAAGAACCTCGGACGAATTTCTCTGGATCCCATTTGGGCTTTAGCACCTCCGACCTCTTGTCACAGGAACTACGGTTCAACACCTGCCAAGGTAGTGAGCGATCTTGTAAAGCGGGTGGCACTGCCTATCAAGGCCAAGAGGAGGCGTCGCAACCAAGTGGCATAGATGGAATGATTGCATTGGTGCAGCGCCTTCTCAGGCTTAACATCATGGGGCATGCTCAAACCCCTGGAAAAACGAACGCAGTTGCAGTGGAAAATCATTCGATGCCTTGGCAGTTCGTACAGAGCGGCGTAGCGACTGCTATTTCACCATCCCAGTGAAACGTATCACCATTGGTACAGACATAGTCAGTGGACCAGAGAGATCCCATCATATATATTCATGTGAATAATGGAATTCTGAAGAAAACCGGCAGTTTGCGACCCAGTCACTTGTGTGAAAGATATTTATCTGGGCTAATTAAAAATCTTCTGTAGTACATTTTGTGGAGGGTCTGAACTGGTGTGATGTTGAAGACTCTGTAAACACTTGTACGAGTTTCCGGAATTCTTATTTTCTGCAGTCGGTTTAACGGACTTCGTGAGCATTTTGAAGAACACCGTGAATGGTCGATACTTTTTTCGAAGATGTCAATGACAGCTTGATCACTGAATCGTCGTTAACTAGCAAAACCTTTCAGTCTGTCGTTATGCATTCGTCGGCTACGCATACATCAAGGGGGGAGCCTCACACTCTCAGCATCGGAAGATTACGACACTGACACTTGAAGGGAAATTAAATTGTCGGCAGGATGCGCCTGGAGGAATGTAACAGTATTAGACAGTGTGCCTATAATTCAGTAAATAAATCATTTTTCATACGTTTGTACGAACTAGGAGTGCATCAGCGGATAGAAGTCCTCAGGCACTCGTACAATTTTTTCATTAGACCTGGCTTAAGAAAATTTTTTAAAAACTGTTCGAAGTGATACATAGGTCGCACACCTGACCAGGTTCCTCCGGTTATCATCTAGTGCTCACATCGGAATGCCCCGACCAATATGACCACATCTCTTTTATAGTCATCAATCTGTCTTTCAGAAATGCACAAAAATGTTGTCTTACTCTCGACAAGAATATTAAAAGCTGTTATGTGGTGTCCATGGGACATGTGATTAATCAATCTTAGCATTGCCTGTTATCAACTACATAAAGCTAAGAAATTGCATATCTACAGATAGTTACGCTGATTTATCATATGTTGGCATTATATTTTTCAAATTTCGTTGAATTAAATTGTTTTTAATCATAGTAATCAGTATCCTGGCTTATTATTCAAACTGTATTTTGTTTGTAATAAATTCTACTACTGTTTTTTGACACCGCTGGTAAAGTGCTGTTACTGTCCAGTTTCTTGTTTCTATCACCAAAGGTGTTGGAGGACATTAATTTTCAAAGGCTGTAGGTAGGTCCGCCTCGATAATAGCCCTTACTTGTATACATATACTTGTCCACTTACAGAGTGGGTCTTTAAATATGCTTCTTCGCTTCATTCTTTTTTTTTCATACGTTGGTTCTGCCTTTTCATAACTTTATTTCGACTTTATTCTTGCAGCGTCTGTGATTTTGTGACATGCACAGCTTTCAAACTGCTGCTTAGATGAGGTAAACAGCGTTCAGAAAACATCAGTTGCCCTTCTGACAGTTTTTGGGTGGATTCCCTTGTGGAGTATTCCATAGCTCTTAAGTTCGTAAGTGAGCAGCTGTAACCTCTCACATCCAAACAGCTTAAGTATTCCTGAGAATTGCTTCTCACTGCTTGCAGTTTCTTGTCATCCTCAGCAGCTTACAAAATTTTTGCAAGAGTTGAAAACTGGTATGCCACATCATTTGATAAGGTTAATCAGGTATTGATAGTTAAATAAATGAGTCTCTTAAAAAATATCAGCAAACTAAGCATGAAACCCTCAAACCACCTGAAAATTTAGTGCGTCGCTTACTGGATGAAATTCTTGTGAAACAATAAGGTATAAAAATAAGATTGATAGGGAAAGCTGGTAGTTCGATGGATATGGAGGTACTTTTTACTGCCCAAACATTCATAATCAAATGAATTTTATGTATTAACAAAGATGTATTAGCCCACACAGGTGAAGGCTATCGTCACATCGCAGACAGACGTCTCTGGACGCAACTGCAGAGCTGGCTGACCGCATCCAAGAAGCCATCGCTCTGAAGCAACAGGTTGGTACTGTGACAACGTCTGGTAGTGGCGCGTCCATTCTCTTCCCGTCTCATGCGCAGATTACGATGCTCCGATCGCAGAAGTTGATACACTGAGCGCACAGACTGCCGCTTTGATGTCGCAAGGAGGTCCTAGTCGCTACAAAGGACGTAGCCACAAGCGATCAAGTAGCCGTTCCTCGACTCAGGCAGTCCGTATCAGATGCTGGTCCGCCAGCTTGCTGGTGCCACAGAAGATTTGGAGAGCAGGCTAATAGTGCACCAGCTCCTGCATCTAACCAATGCAAACGGCTGTCGGCCGTAGTCGCCACCGACTGCTAAGTACGTCCCGGCGCATGTTCATTACAGACAGGGTATCAGGCCTGAAGTATTCAATAGATTCAGGGTCCGATCTTTGTAATATACCCATAGCGACACTGCGCCGTTGCAGACCGCCCACTGCGTTTATCTTGTCAGCTGCAAATAATTCAGCAAGTGAGAAGTACGGCATGTGGCATGTGGCGTGTGGAGTTGTATTTGGGACTCCGCCGCCAATTAATGTTGGATTTTACTGTAGCAGACGTGGCCGAAGTAATCATAGGTGCTGATTTCTTAGCTCACTTCCAGCTCCTGCTGGACGTAGTAAATGCCACCCAAGTGGACAATATTACCGGACTTAGGGCCACTGGGTATCACCGTGATGCCAAAACGTAAGACAAAGTTCATAAAGGTTGCGGACGAGGAGTACCGCCTACAGCTGTGTGAGTTCCTAGTCTTAACGAGGCATCCAGGCGTGCCACAGCAAATTTTGCATGTTACGGACCACCGCATAAAAACCACGTACGGATCGCCTGTCTCTATCTGGTCTAGAAGACTGTCTCCAGGACGCCTCGCCATTGCTGGAAGTCGACGCGATATTATGGGAAGACATCACCCTACCTTCCAGCAGCCCGTGGGCGTCTGCGCTGCATTGAGTACTCAAAATGGAGAAGCCTAGCAGCTATATGCCTAATCACTGTCCCATGCCACGGTTAAGAGATTATAACCACGCTCTGAACGTAGTCACTATACTCTGTGTTAATATACTGCACGAAGACCTATACCCAGGTTCTCCTGCAACAGAGGACATTCCGAAGACCGCTATTATTACGCCGTTTGGTTTGTACGAGAGCAAGTTTACCTTTTTGTTTTGCCTATTTGGACGACGTGTTAGTGTATTCATCGTGCGAGGATCATCATCATCAGCACCGGGTCGAAGGTCTTGAGCATTTTGAAAATTACGACGTGATGTTACACTCAGTGGAATGTGTGTTTGGACAACCAGAACTTTAATCCTGAGACATCGAATATTTTCAGCAGGCCTATTACCACTCACTGAGAAGGTTGAAGCCATATTGCAGCTGCGTAAGCCGTCTACAGTGAAAGAGCTCCGTAGATACTCAGCAATGCTCAATTTTTACCGCTGGCATTTACCACGCACTGCGGAACTGCCACCATTGAATACAGCACTGGCTGGTCCCAAGGATTGGAACAGTTCTAGTGTGCAGTAAACTGAGGAAATAAGTTCGGCTTTTGAAGAGCCTAAAAAGACCGTAGCACAAGCAGCACTGCTGGCACACCCTAAGCTAGAAACTACAATGCAATAGTGGTGGACGCCAGTCAATTAGCCATTGCTGCAAGCCTCCAGCAATGGGTAGACAAAACGTAGCAGCCACTGGCTTGCTTCTCGCGCAAGCTGTCACCTTGCCAGCAAATGTGGAGCACATACTACTTTGATCTTTTAGCCACATCTCAAGCAAGCCAGTATTTTCGACAGCAGGGTGAAGCTGAAGTGTTCGTGATATACCGGGTGATCAAAAAGTCAGTATAAATTTCAAAATTGAATAAATCACGGAATAATGTAGATAGAGAGGTACAAATTAACACACATGCTTGGAATGACATAGGGTTTTATTAGAACCAAAAAATACAAAAGTTCAAAAAAATGTCCGACAGATGGCGCCACATCTGATCAGAATAGCAATAATTAGCATAACAAAGTAAGACGAAGCAAAGATGATGATCTTTACTGGAAGTGCTCAATATGTCCATCATCATTCCTCAACAATTGCTGTAGTCGAGGAATGTTGTGAACAGCACTGTAAAGCGTGTCCGGAGTTATGGTGAGGCATTGGCGTCGGATGTTGTCTTTCAGCATCCCTAGAGATGTCGGTCGATCACGATACACTTGCGACTTCAGGTAACCCCAAAGCCAATAATCGCATGGACTGAGGTTTGGGGACCTGGGAGGCCAAGTATGACGGAAGTGGCGGCTGAGCACACGATCACCACCAAACGACGCGCGCAAGAGATCTTTCACGCGTCTAGCAATATGGGTGGAGCGCCATCCTGCATAAACATCGTAATTCCAGCAGGTGTTTATCAGCCAGTCTGAGGATGATGCGATTCTGTGACGTATCGGCGTACCTCTCACCCGTCACGGTAGCAGTTACAAAACCAGAATCACGCATTTCCTCGAAGAAAAAAGGCCCGCTAACGGTAGATGTGGTAAATCCAACCCATACCGTGACTTTCTCGTCGTGCAATGGAGTTTCCACGACAGTTCTAGGATTTTCGGTAGCCCAAATTCTCCAGTTGTGGGCGTTGACAGACCCTCTGAACGTGAAATGAGCTTCGTCGGTCCACAACACGTTACTCAACCAATCGTCATCTGCCGCCATCTTTTGAAACGCCCACATCGCAAATGCCCTCCGCTTCACTACATCGCCAGGTAACAGTTCATGATGCCGATGAATTTCGTGCGGATAGCATCGGAGGGTACGCCTCAGTGCCAACCAAACAGTAGTGTATGGAATGCCGGTGCGACGTGCGACTGCACGAGCGCTGACTTCCCCGTGCATAGACGAACCCGCTACAGTCTCCATTTCTTCCTGGACTGTCTCAGCAGCATTACGCCTTGTGCTCGGTCGGCCACTACGGGGTCTATCGTCTAAACAACCCGTGGCTTCGAACTTCGAAATCATGCTCGCCACAGCTGCATTTGTCAACGGACCTTTTCCCGTTCGAATCCCCTTCCTATGGCGATAAGATCGTAACGCTGAACTAGCACATTCCCCGTTCTGGTAATACAGCTTCACTAAAGGCGCCTTTTCAGGTAACGTCAACATGCTGCGACTGCTGGCGCATCTGATTCTCTCTCTCATTACAGCTCCTTTTATACACGATTGTCATGCTCAGTCACTGACGTTTTGCTGTCCAGCGCCATCTGTCGGACATTTTGTTAACTTTGTTTTTTTTTTTTTTTGTTCTAATAAAACCCCATGTCATTTCAAGCATGTGTGTCAATTTTTACCTCTCTATCTACATTATTCCGTGGTTTATTAAGTTTTCAAATTTATACTGCTTTTTGATTACCCTGTACACTGACCACGAGTCCTTAACACACGCTTCAAAAATAGCAATTAATGTGGTTGCGGACTGCCCGTCTAAAGCGGCCAGAATTTCACGGTCTGTGAAAATGGTGGCTCTTGTCAAGGCGCACCAATCTCATCCTGAGGTACACGCCATATTGCATGATGACGCTGCAGCACTTAAGTTACAACTAGTCGACATGCCCTACAACAACATTAAATTGTAGTGTGAGGTGTCACATGACAGATCACGTCATTCGTCCATGTTGCACTTTGCAAGCTGGTGTTCGAAGTCTTACATACTCTGTTACCCTGGAGTCTGGTCGACATTCAAGTTAGTATCTTAGCGGTTCGTGTGGGCAGGGATAGAAGCAGACTGCCACGAATGGACGGTAAATTGACAACTTCGCAAAAATCACGCATGACATTCATTCCCCGGTTGCAGAGTTCCTGGACGCTTCTTCACGCTTCACCCAGGTTAGTCTTGAAGTGGATGGACCACTTCCCCCGTCGGATGGCCAACATTATACAGGGTGAATCACCTTAAACTTGCACTGCAAATATTGTGGAAATGGAAAATCCTATGTGCCATTTTCACAGAATGACTTAGTAATCGGCCACATATTGCCCGTTGACATAGACAAACTAAAAGTAGGGTAAATTAGAATGTCAATGATGTTTGTTGCAGGATTCTAGTGCGAGTCGTTTACGAGATATCGTATTTTGAAAATTTGACAGATTGTTGTTTGTGCCATTCATACTGCGTAATTGCTAGATACTATGTTACGTTTACTTAGTGTGCTTGTGTCTTCCTTGATTGTATTGCGACTTGCTAGTCAGTGTGTAACAGTCCAGGGACCGGACATGCTCGTGGTGTGTGGGTAGTGTAGAAAGAATGCTGCAGTGCGCTCTAGTATAGTGTATGCGGCAAGATACCCAATACATGTCAACCATCTCGACGAAAACTTATCAACTTCAACCAGTTACGTGAAAATAGTAGTGCAATATCTAGACAACGTAACAGAGGGAAACCATTGACGACACAAAAGGGAGAAATTAATGCTCTTGCTGTTGTTGTCGACGATCCGGACATTAGTTGATACACAGTCGCACGTGGAATTGGCATGAGTCAGGCAAGTGTTCTACGCATTCTCCATCGACATAGGTTCTATCCCTATCACCTCTCTCTCCACATAGAGCTGTATGGAAACGATTGTGAGATTGTATGAACTTCGTACGTGGGCATTACGGCAGGATACCCTAAACGAATGGCTTATTTCAATAGTGGTACAAGTCCATTACCTCCACTTCTCTGCCTATAATTCTTCTGAAATTAATGATCCAAACAAGCAGAAAGGAAGGTTCATCTCTAGCGAGAAGCCATATGCTTGAATATTTCTGGTATCTCGACTGCAGATTTTTCAGCGCTCATTTAACTTTTGGACTCTGTATCTCAAAATGAACAAAAATGGACTTGTACCACTATTGAAATAAGCCCTTCAAATGTATCATGTATCTTGTTTAGTGATGAAGCCACATTAATCAATCAGAGCGAGGTAAACCGCCGAAACTATTGGTCTGTTAACACTCCCGTTGTCTTCGCCAGGTGCAACGTCAGTGACCATGAAGTGTAAATGCGTGGTGTGGAGTAGAGAACTATCAGTTCATAGACCCTTTTTTCATAGGTGCTAGAAGACATTTCTCTGCAGACTAGAAGGCTACTGTGTTGTCAACGTAATGGCTGCCCAGCCCATGGTGCACTACGTACTACAGCATTTCTTTACAAATTGTTACCAGATCGTTGGATTGGCCAGCCTGTCCTCTGGATTTGATGCTAGTAGACTTTTCTCTATGACGAAAGCTGAAAGACGCTGTCTACAAGGACATACAAACTACACTCAATGATATGCAACGACGTATTACTGCAGACTGCTCAGATATCTTCGCTGAAATGTTAGCGCATGTGACTCGTCGTTGCATACCGGACTGGAAGCGTGTATTGCCACTGCTAGGGTCATTTTGAACATAACCTGTGATGGTCAGTTGTCTCGTTACTGGTCAGTAACCCCATAACTATTCTATGCACTTACGTTGTTCTATAGTGTGTACTACCACAGGTATTTTATAACTGTCGGTGTGGAAACTTTTCAAAATACAATATCTCGGAAAGGAATCGCACTATACTGTTGTAACTATCGCCACTGACACTGGAACGTACCCTACTTTTAGTTGCTCAGGTCAATAGGCATTGTTCCATTTAAGAAGTTATGTTTTTGCAAAATTTCGCTTTCTAAGTATTGTTAGAATTGGTTGAGTGGCTGACAATAAGAGCCCCGGACTACCAGTTCATTCTGTTAATAGTAACACTTTCCATTTCCGCATTTGCGGTGCGAGTTTTAGGTGATTCACCCTATATATTCACAATGTTCGATAGGTACGTGCGATGGCCTGAGGAATTACCAACAGTCATCATCTCCGCAGTGACGCTGGCCACCGCTTTCACATCGACCTTGCTGGCTTGGTTCAGCTGTTCGCTCCATCACTACCGTCAGAGGCCGACAGTTAAAGTCAGTCCTACTCGTACTTGGGTAAGTTCTATGACTACATCCATCATCAGACGACCAGTTATCATCCAGGCAGCAACGGCACGATGAAACTTAAGCATCGGATGCTGAAGGTTGCACTTACATGCCATGGAATATCTTGGACATGTTGGACATCTGCTCTGCCCAGAGACCTGCTGGGTCTTTGAGTCACGTATAAACCAGATACCGAGACCTTTATCGCGAGACTTTGCGACTACCAGGGGAGTTAGTTAATGCCACCCTACTGTCGGAAACGGACGAACAACCGGAGTTCATTTGCAAGTTTCAGGAACATGTAAGCCACGTCAGATCTACAGAGGCCTCCAGGCATGGTTGTCCAACAACTTCTGTGCACGACGACTTCGACAGCTGTTCATACGTCGTGTTATGTACGGACTGCGTCAAGCCACCACTGCAACCACTCTATGCCGGACCTCACCACGTCCTGTGCATACCCACACGCACCCGCGCGCGTTATCATAGTGAACAGCCACCGTGCCTCTAAGCAGAGTGAAGCCCGCGTACATTTTCAAAGAGGCATCACCCACCCTGTCAAGAGCTGCAAGCCGGGTAGACGGGACACCCCGACTTCTTACACCACCGCCACTTACGACGTAGAACTTAAGTGCACCACCCGCTCCGGACGACATGTCCACATCCCGGCCTGGTTCCAGACGTTCCACCCTGCTGTCACCAAGAGGGCTCCTGTTCTAACTGCTACGCACGTAGACTGCTATAGTCGCGTCAGCTACGTTCACGCCAGAGATGGAGTTGTAGCGCGAGTTGATGACTGTGCGGTGACAAATGAATGGCTTTAACCGTCAAGTTAGTGTAGGTAACGCTCGTTTCACGATTCCCGAAAACGTGACATTTTGACGTCACACTATCTATGACCGCACGATCGGCTATCGACTTTCGTTAGCATTTGATACGCGCCTCTCACAAGATTTCATGCACGCGTACCGGAGATTCACAAAGAGACACTTCTTTCTTGGGATGATTTATTGTAATTATTGCTATAATAAAATGCCATGTAATGATTCATCGACGGTTAATGCCGTCATGTATGAGTGCCCTTAAGAGTGAAACACACTTGTTTTAGAATTTGCAGTGTGTAGTTTCGATGTAAACAAAGCACTGAAAATGTATCTCAAACACATCTCCATTATCATTAAATGTCACATAACAACGCTTCAGCGATGCAAGTCTTCAAGATGTGATCCACAAGACCGGCATTAAACGTAACGCGGTTAAGTGCTAGCGTAATGGATAACGTTGTGTTTTCTGGAGTTGAAAGTTGTTGGTTCGAATCACGCTGCATGCAATTTTTTTCGTGTTTACGTCGTTGACACGTTCTGTTACTCTCTTATGAATGTAATAAAAGTATGTTCCGCATTATTGTATGTTATTTACATTGTCTGATCTGAGAACGAGGGATGAAATAAATATTTAGCGGTTTCAGAGTAAATGGTTAGGCAGGAACCGAAGAGGACAGCTTAAATTGCTGCGATTGAATCGAGGAGCAATAATATTTGTAGTCTTCCTCGTCACAAAATCGATAGCCGATTGTGCGGTCGTCCATACTGTGCGCGACATAAAAATGAAGTCACGTTTGCGGGAATTGTGAAACGAGTATTACTCAGTTTGTGTCGCCGCTTGGAGCGCTGTGTTAATGTTTATTACTTACTCCTTGGACTGTAACTAACTTACTTTGTTTATTCTGTTCTCGGTTTGCTTTCCTTCCGCTATTTCACGTTAATAAAACTTGTATAGCCTATTAGTTGCGTGCCACGGAACACTTAAGTGAGGGAAGCACCACACGATGTAATGTTCCCATCAAGTTCCTGTGAAAAACTTAAGTTAGATGCTGAAGTTGAATATCATAAGAAAACTTTATTAGTTATAATGCTGTATGTATCATTCCTGATGTCAGGTTATATAGAGCATTATGCAGTTAAGCGAAAACTGATCCTTATGTAACTCATACAGGTGTTAAAAAAAAAGCTTTCTGATGCAGTCCACTTTCGGAAAAATATTACAAATAACTGGTTCAATGAGGAGAGTAATACATTCCTTTAGCCGTCTATATCGGACGTGAAAACAGAAAACAATGTACTTCCAACCATATCTGATGGATACGTATATGACAAATAAAAACTAGATATTGTAAAGCGTGCTCCTAGCTTGTCTTAAAAGTTTTACTATCCAGATAGTATAGGAATGCAAAATATTTGTCTCTTTGTGCCTGTGTTTGATGAGGGAGCAGTAGTTGCTGTATGAACGTTAGTAGGGAGTGATGGTGATGGCACGACAGAGTGGTTAGTGGATAACAGGTAATATTTACCACCTTAAAAAGAGGGATGCGTATGCTCATATCATGAGTCAAGAAAATATCAAGAAGTTATAGTCATTCTGTACTTGACTGCAGAATTGGGATGATATGATAGTGATAGGTTTTTCTAAGAACTGTAGGAACATTTGCAGCTTCCTTACACTCTTCTGTCACATTATTAAAGGTGTGTGAACAGCTGATGAGTGGTTCAAGACTACCTTATGTAATATTACAGACATTTCAGAAAGAATATGTAGAACATAGATTTGAAAAATAAAGAAGAATGAGTATCTGTGATTACGATGTTTCAGTTCAGCAGGTTGTAGACGCTGAAAGACAATAGCGGTTACAAGTTGGTTAAAATTACAGTCGAATAAAGTAGAATGTCTGAATGTCCCATACACGATTTGTGGTATTAATCCATCCTCTTTAGAGACTGCAAATATTGATCCATTCCTACCTGTGGAAGTAGACGAAATTATAGCGGAACAGTAGAAATGGACGCCTATAAAAGAGAAGTTACTGTATTCATCGCTGGTTATTTTAGCTGCAAGATAAGTAATAGGTTAACATGTGTGACATGTAAAAAACCTTTCGATGACATTCAGCTCCTGCCTTTGTTGCCATCAACCTTAGCAGTTTCTAAAACACATCTCCCCAATCTCTATTGAAATAGTAACCTGTATCCACCAAATATTTCCGGGGCTTGTCTCACACAAATATAAGACAGTATTTGTAAACTGTGACAACCCAAAGGGATCACTGAAGGCATTAATTTCACATATGTTAGAATTACAGTACTATCAAATAACCTGTGCGTGCAGTGAATCTTTAATTGAAATTTCTGTCAAGGCAAAGGGATTTAGGTGAATACGTTACTAAATAATTACTCTGAAGTTAAAATAGATGAATTCTTGTACTGAAGAAAAAGCCTACGAAACCACAAAAAGAGCGCAGTTGTCAGCTGTATCTGGCTCGGAAATCACACAGTTCAGGAAAACGGAACGGCATAAAATTCCTAAGCAACCATTACTAAAAATGCAGATATCCTCCCTTGACCACATGCTAGTTATGTTCTGTCTATAGTATATACAAATAAAGACTAAAACATCCATGAACATGTTATAGGACAAAAAAGGAAAATCCATATTCGTTCAGTAAGGTCATCAGCATATCGAAGTTCCATTACAAATTGTCGGATGCAAAATTACAACAGTCCCCAACATAATTAAAAATCATTTTATCATTCCCAGTCCCCAATAAAACGCCAGTCATTCTTACATCACTGTTCCTGTTCAGTAAAACAATTTAGAGAACATCTGAAATATGACTTCACAAGATGTCATACTACAATTGGAGCACGCTCTCTTGTAGAAAAAATATATTCTGGACTTGATGTAAGTATGCATGCGAATGACAGCCAAAGGGGTCCTACTATGAAAAGAAATGGCACAAGTCCATTATTCCTGTGTCAGGCCGTATATCGTGCGACGGTTAAGTTGGTATCCAACCGCAGGCCAGGGCATCTCGAGACGCGGCTTCGACCTGGAAACTCATAGACTGGAATGGAACTGTTTTCAGTGATGAGTCCTACTTCGAAATCATCGCCAGTAACCAGCGAAGATACCGGGTGATCAAAAAGTCTGTATAAATTTGAAAACTGAATAAACCACGGAATAATGTAGATAGAGAGGTACAAATTGACCCACATGCTTGGAATGACATGGGGTTTTATTAGAACAAAAAATACAAAAGTTCAAAAAATGTCCGACAGACGGCGCTTCATCTGATCAGAATAGCAATAATTAGCATAACGAAGTAAGACAAAGCAAATATGATGTTCTTTACAGGAAATGCTCAATATGTCCACCATCAACAATAGCTGTAGTCGAGGAATAATGTTGGGAACAGCACTGTAAACCATGTACGGAGTTATGGTGAGGCATCGGCGTCGGATGTTGTCTTTCAGCATCCCTAGAGACGTCGGTCGATCACGATACACTTGCGACTTCAGGTAACCCCCAGCCAGTAATCGCACGGACTGAGGTCTGGGGACCTGGGAGGCCAAGCATGACGAAAGTGACGGCAGAGCATACGATCATCACCAAACGACCCGCGCAAGAGATCTTTCACGCGTCTAGCAATATGAGGTGGAGCGCCATCTTGCATAAACATCGTACTTTCCAGCAGGTGTTTATCAACCAGGCTGGGGATGATGCGATTCTGTAACGTATCGGCGTACCTCTCACCCGTCACAGTAGCAGTTACAAAACCAGAATCACGCATTTCCTCGAAGAAAAAAGGCCCGATAACGGTAAATGTGGTAAATCCAACCCATACCGTGACTTTCTCGTCGTGCAATGTCGTTTCCACGACAGTTCTAGGATTTTCGGCAGCCCAAATTCTGCAGTTGTGGGCTTTGACAAACCCTCGGAGCGTGAAATGAGCTTCGGCGGTCCACAACACGCTACTCAACCAATATCTTCCGCCATCTTTTGAAACGCCTACACCGCAAATGCCCTCCGCTTCACTAAATCGCCAGGTGACAGTTATGATGCTGATGGATTTTGTACGGATAGCATCGGAGGGTACGCCTCAGTGCCAACCAAACAGTAGTGTATGGAATGCTGGTGCGACTGCACGAGCGCTGACTTCCCCGTGCATAGACGAACCCGCTACAGTCTCCATTTCTTCCTGAACTGTCTCAGCAGCATTCCGCCTTGTGCTCGGTCGGCCACTACGGGGTCTATCGTCTAAACAACTCGTGGCTTCGAACTTCGAAATCATTCTCGCCACAGCTGCATTTTTCAACGGACCTTTACCCGTTCGAATCCCCTTCCTATGGCGATAGGATCGTAACGCTGAACTACTACATTCCCCATTCTGATAATACAGCTTCACTAAAAGCGACTTTTCAGGTAAAGTCAACATGCTGCGACTGCTGGCGCATCGGATTCTCTCTCTCATTACAGCTCCTTTTATCACGATTGTACTGTGCAGTCACTGACGTTTTGCTGTCCAGCGCCATCTTTCGGACATTTTGTGAACTTAGTTTTTTTTTTGTTCTAATAAAACCCCATGTCATTCCAAGCATGTGTGTCAATTTTTACCTCTCTATCTACATTATTCCGTGGTTTATTAAGTTTTCAAATTTATACTGACTCTTTGATCACCCGGTAAGACTTCACAAGATGTCGTACTGCAAGTAGAGCACGCTCCCTTGTAGAAAAAAAAATATATTGTGTACTTGATGTAAGTATGCATGCGAATGACAACCAAAGCGGTACTGCTATGAAAAGAAGTGACACCAGTCCATTATTCCTGTCTGTCAGGCCGTATGTCGTGCGACAGTTAGGTTGGTATCCAACTGCAGTCCAGGGCATCTCGAGACAAGTCTTCGATCTGGAGTCTCATAGACTGGAATGGAACTGTGTCCAGTGATGAGTCCTATTTCGAAATCATCGCCAATAACCAGCGTTGACGTGTCTGGAAATGAACCAGGCAGCGGTGGCATACCATCCTGTCTGTCTCCCGCTGTAAGGCCCGGCTTCCAGGGGCGAGCGTGTGGGGTGCCATTCCATTTCGTAGCAGGGCTCCTTTGGTTGTCATGCGCGACAGCCTTACAGTACAGCGGTACATCGACGATGTTCTAAGTCTCGTTTGATTGCTCTTCATGGCAAGCCATCTCGGGCATATATTTCAGCAAGATAATGTCTGTCCGCACACGGCGAGTTCCTACTGCTCGTTTTCGTGGTTGCCGCACCCTACCTTAACCGGGAAGGTCGCTGGATCTCTCCCCAATTCACAAGGTTTGGAACGTTACGGGCTAGGCACTCCAACCAGCTCCGGATGCTGACAATGTAACGCACCAGTGGGACAGAATTTGGCCCGATATCCCCCAGGATTGAATCCGACAACTCTATCAATGACAGGCCGAATATCGATTCTGGGCGCAGAGGTAGACCAACGGGATATTGACTTGCTTAGTTTTTGAAGCTCTTTCTCTTGAGTAAGTCATCCAGTTTTTCTGAAATTATCATTTGTTTGTGTGGACATGTACGTCACATCTACCGTCCCATTCGGATATTTTCTTCGTGATGCATGTTTTTCCTTCTTTTTTTACTTTTTTCTGAGAATGTATAACAGCCACCTAAATAACTGCTGAACACTTCATGCCATTTTTATAAACGAATTACTGGATGACAGCTCAGTATTCTATCTGCCATGCCTGGTAGTCACACATTGGTACGTAATTTATTTATTACTGTTTTTTATATCATTTTATTATGTAAATGTGGTAGATAATAGTTTTCTCCACACCACACCACACACAGCAAATGAAAGCTGTGTGACAATTCACACATCTCCATAAATGACCCTGTAAGGTTTATCTTAATTAATAATTATATTTGATTGATAGCTAAAAGCTATGTTTGGCAGTATGAAAACCTCTCTGGAGCTTAAGAACGGTAGATCCGGAAGATGTGAAGCCATAAATAGATTGAGCGTGAAAAGATGGATCTGTTGAGCAGATCATACTTACTTCATATGTTTTAACGTACATTCTTCGCTATTCATTGTAAGTGCGTATTCGCTAGATCATATTTGTCTGTGCGTCTGTGTGTATGATAACGTGTTTGGTCTCTTCCAAAGCGAGAGATCGTGTGTTGAAAAGAGGTCGTAAGGTAAACATCAACAAAACAAGGGTAATTGAGTGTAGACGACGTAAACCAGATGATGATAGTTAGAACTATAGAATGACACACTGCAGGTAGTCGATTTTGCTGTTTGGGTAGAAAAATAACCGCCGATAATCGAAGTAGAGAGGGTTATAAAATCGCAAACCGGCAATAGCAAGGAAAGCGTTTCCGAAAAGGAGAGAATAGATAACATGTAAGCTTCCTGTAAAAACATATGTAAAATGAATATGTTGACACCAAAAACTTTCTGCCCATGTAATGTGTACTTTAGATATAATATTCCATTGCTGAGCACAATTTGAAATAAAGGAAATTAATCTAATTAAATGCCAAATGAAACATTGTGCACTCGATGACAACTATATAGCTAAAACTAAGTACGGGATGCACGAAGTGCAATGTTTGACTTGCAGTATCCGTAAAAAAAATGTTACTGCTCTTCTCTGAAGAAAATAACTGTTTGAAAATTACCAGCGCAGTTCACTGAAAATTAATCTGCTTGATAGAACGACACCTGGGTATCCGGGCTGCACACTGTTTGCTCAAGAAGTTCTGCCCTGAAATGAAAGTGACTTACCTCTTGCTCTGCATGCTATTTTTGTGTCTGGAGTGCTGACGTTCCCGAAGGCAAATACAAATCAGGAAATACATCAGGTAAAAGAAAATAAAAGTACTCTCTACTAATTTCTTTCTTTTTTACTTGACAGAAACAATATGTGACTTCGTGTATCTTAAAGTGGAATGCACACACACCACAAAATATTAAAACCTTGCTGCGAATCTTGAAAATGTATTTTACTTTAAAGAAAATCTTTCTTGAGAAATCGAACTCTGATTATTGACAAAAAGACTGCACGACATAAGAAGAATATAACAATTGCGAAACTCTATCATTGCAAAAACAAGCATTTCAACCAATTTAGTTGTTTGCGACATAATGGAAAAACGGAGATCAAATTAACTGTAATCGTGAAAGTTACTAGTTACCTGAGGCACAAAGCTTTCGATCAATTAATAGTTCTGGCAAGCAAACATTTCATT
The DNA here is from genome assembly GCF_023864345.2 of Schistocerca serialis cubense. NCBI lineage: Eukaryota > Metazoa > Arthropoda > Insecta > Orthoptera > Acrididae > Schistocerca > Schistocerca serialis. The sequence continues at coordinate 395,694,567 of NC_064646.1, forward strand.
CTTGTGCATGCCTTCTTTACCTTAAACATTCCTCCAAAATCTTCTCCTTTAGTACAAAGAACGAGAAAGTTCTGTAGAGTTTCCGTCTCCATAATGAAGTATTCAAGAGAGCTTCTCTCAGATTAGCAAAAAAAATTAACTCATTCTCTGAAAAACTCAACTGTTCGCTATAAAGCCTCAAATAAGAACGCCCCATACGGTCGAGGGTTCGAATCCTGCCTTGGGCATGGATGTCTGTGATGTTCTTAAGTTAACTAGGTTTAAGTTGTTCTAAGTTCTAGGGGACTGATGACCTCAGTGATAAGTCCCATAGTGCTGAGAGCCATTTGAAGAACGCCCGCAGCGCTACACAATTGACTAGTATGTCAACCACAGATAAAACTAAATGCAGTCAAGGATCCTATTCACCACTCATACAGTGCACTCATTGATGTTTGTCTCAGTACAGTAAAGGTGAATTATTTACAGTAGCAGAAAACAAATCAGAACCTTACACATGCATATAAATTTGTGTCAGGAAGTTTTTCCTTGTGGTCTTTGTGTGGAGCGTTGCTTCGTGCGAAAATGAAATATGGACGAACAATAGTTCCGACAACAGGAGGATAGCTTTTGAAATGTGGTGCTGCAGGAGAACGTTGACAGTTAGATGGACAGAATAATTAATGAAGGATGCTGAATCGAAAAAATATTTGGAAAAATTTGACTAAAAGAAGGGATCGGTTAATGGGACACGTCCAGAGATTTCAAGGAATTGTTAATGTGGCAATAGAAGTATGGGGGATAAAAATTGTAGCGGGAGGCAGTGTTGAATACAGCACGCAAGTTAAAATAGATGTATGTTGCGTTCGCTATGCAGAGATGGAGGCTAGCACAGAAGACACTAATGTGGAGAACTGTATCAAACCAGTCTTCGGAATGGAGATAACAGATACAACAAAAAATGAGCTACAGTATCTTTCTTCCCACTAGGCAACCTTTATTACGTAAACGTTCTTAGCTATTGGATGGTAATCAAACACAACTAGTAATGTAATCCTTTCTACGGCTGTCACTCAAGGACAACGTAACGATATCCGCACCTGGCATACGCGAAGGATTGCCAATGTTCAGTGTCCCGGCAGCAGAAGGTCTCTGCGCCACCCGACTTCCAAACAAAGGCGGAACTGGCTTTCAGAGGCAGAGCTAACAAGGCTGGCCTTGATGCAGCCACAGAGGCATAAGAAAAGTCGTCGCTCGGAACACGGAAGTCTTGATAGATGTCACCCAGTCTTGTAACCCGCGCAAGCCGCTATAAAATGATAAAGTGGTTTGCCAAACTGTTGTCATTAATGTACTATACTCGAGCTCTCTGAGAATTCTTCTGGGAATCCACTATAAAACTTCACCAGAGCGCCTTTCACTCTGAAGCGGATTTCCCCAGGCAGTTATAAACACTGGTTTCCTCCCATATCTCATATCCTTTGAGCATGTGGACAGCACTAAAGACATGTGCGCTGATTTGAAACTTCCTAGCGGATCAGAACTTTATTTCGGCCTGAGACTCAGCCCTTTGCCTTTCAGGGATAAGTGCTTTACCGATGGAGCTATCAAAGTACTGCTCAACCCCCACAAGTCACTTCCTCTGTCTTCGACAGTCCAAAGTTGGAAGATAGGAGGGAGATACTGGCGGCCATAAAGCTGTGAGAGCAGGTTGTGAGTCGTGCTACCGAGTAATCGCTTGATATGGAATTAGTGTACTGCTTGTCAAATTTGCTTCTAGAGCCTCAATTTGTTTTCAAACTCACTAAATTACTTTTATTTAAAAATTAACGTACTGTATCTTGTTGTCCTCCTTCCTTGGATAAATTTTGGCGGACGCCTGCGTGACTCGTTAAGGACACGTTGAACAGTTCGGTCCAAGCTGCGAGTACCCCAACACTGCTTGTTTACACAACGTAGGTCACACGTTATAGTGACTCCCCAGAAAGGCCGTTATTCATCTAACAGTTTTTAGGAAGATAAACTACGAATTGGGCGCAGGTTTCAAATGTGTTGTGCCTGTATGTCCATATGGAGGTAATAATTTAGTGTACGGGTGAGGAGTGCAGTAAGAGAATAATTCTACTGATAACACAGCATTGTAAATCCAATACTCAATCAGATGTACATAGGGCGGTTCGTGACAGTAATTTCTGCTGTGATGGTCAGCAGAAAAATTGAATAAAATACTAAAAATGGCCTATAGAGTTATGGTAAATTACATAATGTTCGCAAATTGAGCGCGGTATGCGTGAAATAGAAAGCTTGCAGCCTGTCGGCATTGCAGGTTTTGCCTTACGGTGCTGAGATGTGGTTTTTCAAAGCGCAAACCATTCAAAAACTGAAGCCCGCTCAACTAACTATTGGGACACTGTTAGGAAAGTGAAATGGAGATAAGTGGGACATAATTACACTCTAAGAAATAGCGACGTGACACGAAGAATTTATCCAAAGGCAACGGAAATCGATGGATCTGATGTACATGTCCACGCAAACAAATGATTATAATGTCAGAAAATTTGGATAATTTATTCAAGAGAACGAGCTTGACACATTCAGTAACACGTTGGTACATCTCTGACCCTTATGCAGGGTATTAATTGATGGAAGTATTGGATGTCCTCCTTGGGGATATCGTGCCAAATTAGGCACAATCGGCGCTTTAGATCATCAAAATCCCGAGCTGGTTGGAGGGCCATACCCGCAACACTCCATACGATCTTGCTGGCTGGACTAGTTTGGTGAGTACGAAGACAAACAGAAACTCTCGCCGTGTGCGGGCAAGCATTATCTTGCTGAAATGTAAGCCCAGGTTGGCTTATGAAGGACAACAAAACGGGGCATAGAATATTTTCGACTTGGCGCTGTGCTGTAAGAGTGCCGCGGATGACAATCAAAGGACACCTACTATGAAATGACATTGCACCCCAGACCATCACTCCTGGTTGTTGGGCCATATGGCAGGCGACGGTCAGATTATCCCACGGTGTCCAGGCACATCTTTTCTTGTTATCGGGACTTAACACTGAAGATAATTCTACTCCAGTCAATGAGATTCCTGGCTGACTGTTCCCGACACCATTGAAAACGGTCATGTAGGTGTGCCGAGGTCAATGGTAATCGGCGCAAGGCACGCTTGAGATCATCCCCCCCCCCCCTTTCCTGTGAGCCGCCTTTTAGTGGTCCTTGTGGCCAATTAAGCACATCGGATCAGTGATAATGATGAATCCTGAGCTCTGAGTGCCTCTCTGACCATTGCTCGGTACTTGGGTTCTGTCAGCTCACTAGGTCGATCGCTTCCTTCGTGACGCTATGTTCGACCATGGTTCGCCCATCGTCGAATGGTGGCATCGCTCCTATTCGTTGGCGAGCGATTCGCGTTACTCTAACCGGCTTCTTTCAGATCAACTTAGCGTCCTCCCTCAAATGTTGACATCTGCGTATATTGTTCATGCGCCTGACTGCTGAGCATAGTTATTGTTCAACTGACGACACGTAATGAACTTCGCGTAGACTTTACGGCCTGGTGTCGACATATCTCCTTATGTACTTTACATGTACTAATGAAGTACGTATCCTTTTAGGTATCAAAGAAAATAGTTCTAAACTATCAGTCGTTTGACATGCAATACTTTTTGTGTTGTCCTGGTATATTTAGTTCTGGAATCAACACGTTTTCGAAAGCACCGAATCAGTTACGTTAAAATGACAATTTTATAAATTTTGTCCCCTGTTGGATAAATTTCAGCAGGCACCTTTATAGGTGAATTAAAGCCGCTGTTCATGTTGTTGGCTGAACAGATTCCTGCAGAACACATTTTCATAAGCCACATCATCTGCTCATGACAATACATATTCCTTGTGTGGGCAGTTGTTCCTGTATAGTGACACTTCAGATGGATGCAAGATGTTGACTATCCAGCGTTACATTGTGGTAAATATGTTCTAGTTGGATTTTGCGTTGTGTTAAACTGACTTATTTTGCATAGGTTATTATCGTAATTGTACACAATTGCACCTAGAACATTTAGTAAGTTCTTTATTTTTTTCAGAAATAGTCTTTTAATAAAGCAAGAAATAAATATTAAAGAGCTACAAGAAAGAGATCATTAAAAACGGCTGTTGTGTCGGCTGACTAGATACAGCTCGCGATGCTACTCTATCCTATGCAAGCCTCTTCATCTCTAAATAACAACTGCAACTTGCATCTTTTTGAACCAGCTTACTATACTCATCTTTTGGCTTCCCTCTAAGACTTTTACCCTGACACTTCCCTCTAGTACTCGGAATGTGTCCTATCAACCGGTATCTCCTTTTAGTCAAATTGTGCCACAAATTTCTTGTCTCCTCAATTCTGTTCAGTACCTCCACATTAACTATGCAATCTACCCATGTAATTTTCAGCATTATTCTGTAGCACCAAATTTCACAAGCCTATGTGCTCATCATGTGTAAACTGTTCATCGTCCATGTTTCACTTCCATACGTGGTTACACTCAAGAAAGATACCTTCAGAAAAAACTTCCTAACCCTTAAATCTATATTACATGCTAACAAATTTTTTCTTCTTCAGAAAATCTTTTCTTGCCATTGCTGGTCTACATTTTATATCCTCACTACTCAGCCATCATCTGTTCATCAATTAATTTGCTGCCCAAATAGCAAAACTCACCTGTTACTTTCAGTGTCTCAGTTCCTAGTCTGATTCTGTTAGTATCATCTAAATTAGGTATTCCGACTACATCCCATTACCTTGGATGCACTTAAGTTATCTTACAACCTCTTCTCTACCGTTATCCTTTCCGCACAGATATAATGGAGAATAATTGATTTAGGTAATTGTTCATTGTGTTGCTTTGTTGGTGATTGCGCACTTCTGATGAGGATCCTGGGAATTACACAGACGTTAAATCTTTCTATAATCGTATGTAATTAATATAATTTTTGTAGAATTTGCTACCTAGTACCCACTTCATCTGTACGCACGGAGGTGCAAGATAACATGTTTCTCTCTTCTTATGACTGGTCTGTGACTACCAAAGAACTTTTGCTCAAGTACATTCAAGCAAGTTTTGGCGATAATGTTGTCATCGTCAGCTGTTTTTTTATAAATTTTTTCTATTCGTTGTAGGTATTGACATTATCTGCGTCCAGTGTTGTCTTCCACCGAAAATGAAGTGCTGGTCTCAGTTTGTTTGAAACAAATCGTAGATAAGTCGAGATCAACACATGGCTTGCTGTATGAGGAATCACGGCATAATAACAGTGTTGTGCCATATAAGGGAAAGACAGAGGAAAAGAATAAAAGGCCGTTGATGATGGCAAATTATCGCGAAAACTGGTACCGATACATGGATAATGAAGTGTTTGCATCGAAGCGGATTCATAAGTCGCATTTTGTATTCTCGTTTTTTCTGGATGTATTTTTATGAGCACCGAAACCTCAAGTTAGCCTTTACTGTCAATCACGTCCTGTTCGCCTATATGTATATGTGCACCTGCATAAATCGTCCAACATTTTATTTAGATACGCTGTGACAATCATTAACGTTTCCTACAATTGTTTTGACCTTTTTCAAGCACGGACCAATGTTTATAAATTTATCTAAATTGTTACTTACTATGTCGTAGACCCTAAAGTCCCGTAGGTAATGCTGTGTCAGTACTACAGGAATGCGCTTCTGATGTGCGCCCGGCTAGCTCAGTCGGTAGAGCATGAGACTCTTAATCTCAGGGTCGTGGGTTCGAGCCCCACGTTGGGCGTGATATTTTTAAAAGTTGCAAATGTAGTATTGGTGCTTTTATCAGCGCTTCACCACAGTGGTTCGCTGAAGGTATGGCGCGCTGAGCAGAGAAAGCCGCTGCATCGATTTCACACATGGCGGTTTGCCAGCTGGACCGCTTGGCAAGAACCGTTAGCTTTACGTCTGACACAGAAGCAGTGCTGCCACTTTGCTCTCGCTAGCAGCAATCTGGAAACGTAGTGAGGTACCTCTAAGCAGCCTCATCACACATTGCTCTTTTTATATTGGGAAACATCCCACATACCTTCCTACTTTCTATGGCCCAATACCTACGGTGAACGCAGTTCTTCGCTTCATACAAATATTGTAGCTCTTTTCAAGTACGGACCGTAACTCATTTTGAATTGTGTACTTTGCGCGTCTTTACTGCTTTTTGCAACGATTCATGCGGCTTACCATACTGAATAACAGGAAACCGAATTTTCATTCCTGCCACAGTATGTATGTGCTAACCTTCCACTTAGTGGAAAAATCTGTTGTTATCAGTCTGTAACAGTTATTTTTACTTTCAATGATAACTAGGTATCAACAGAGTCAACTTGATAAGTGACGTTTGTGTTTTCAAGCTGCATAAATTGTTACATCAGCAAAGAAAAATTATTAAATTTGCCCAGAATATTAAAGTAACAATCGGGTATAAGGAAGCTTTTTAATACTGATTGAAAGGGATGGTCAATATGATTAGCACGAAATATGGATTAAAGATGAACAAGGCAAAGACGCCGATAAAGGGTAGTAGAAAGAGGATTGACCACTTACTCAACATGCAAACTGGAAACGCCTTAGCAATGAAAGAAATTAAAGAATTCTGTCTAAGAAGCAAGATTACAATGCATAGCCGAAGGGAGTATCAGAAGTAAACTGGCAAAACTGAAAGCTTTCTTCAGTAAACAGAGCTCTAATGCAGATATAATGGTACGAAAATGAGAAAGTTGTTGAAATGTGCCTCAGGAATTTGTAACTGAAACATGGATCACTGAAAACCCGACGAACGAAATGCAAGCATTTGATATATGGATATATGGCCCTATCGGGAGAGGATGTAGTACAACATCAAATATTCAAAAGACGGATGGCTTAAAAAAAAAAATTAAGAGGCATCGTGATATCCAAAAGTTACAAAGTGATTACTGAAAGCGTTTTAGTTCTAACAGGAAATCTGGGGAAGTGACCAGTTTCAGAACCCAGTTACGGTAGCTGAAATTCCTTCAGAGAACAGACAGCAGCAGTAGTTGTATGTGCGTCATTCACTTTCTGGATGTTACTGTTAGAACGAGACCATCTGGCGATGACCGACATCATCACTGTAAATACCACGTGCTCCTCATCATCGTCATAGGAAAGTCGGCACTCCCTGTAGTGAGCAACATTTTCTTAATAGCTGATGTGTGTAGTTCCATGTGTAGTCTCGCACCAACAGCTCTGTTTTCGTAATACTCATATTGTGACGTTCTTGGCCAAATCAAACCCGTTTCAATCACATTCAAAGGTAAACCTGCCCAACACCATAATCGTACTGGTGCCCCTCTCAACGACATTTGTGAGCACTTTCCAGATTGAATCTTTCATTCTGCAGCAGTTTGTGCACAGCTTTGAAACTCTGAAACGGTATACCGTACCGGATCCCCGAACCTTGCAGACGATCTTTCAAAACATAAAGGCAAAACACTATTTTCTTTATTTTATTTGTCAGTTTGGTTTAATAATTGTCTGAAGTATCTCGATGTAATCGTAACAAGCTCCACCATCCGTCTGTCTCTCGGAGTAGTAGTTCTGTAAAGGTTTCTTTCTGTATTTTTGGTCCGTGCTAGGTTGTAACTTTATTTCTTATTACTTTCATTAAACACTTTCTTAAACTCCCAGATAATCTAGAAAAAGTAGAATATGTAGTATAAAATATGTGTAAAAATTGTCGAAGAGAACTAAATTGGGTAGGCCAAAGAATTCATTATTGTTAAGAGTAGAGTAATGTAGTACACCGAAAGAATTTGTCACTATGGATTGTAGAACATAAAACCGTAACCCAGACGGAGGTATACTGCCACTAAATTTACAAATCCACTGCAATGATTCAGCTATGTTCAAAGATATGATGTCAAGTACAGTTTCTAAGCGACTGTTTTCGTACTTCTGATGTAAGTAATTTTAACGAAACTACTTTCTGTTAATCATTTTTTTACGCGTTATTAACCATTATTTGGAATAAAAGGACAATTTTGATAATTTATTAATATTGCCACATGCAGTATTTGAAGCTGTTTCGCGAAAATGTTCCTGATAATATGTAAAAGGCCTTTGCTGCCCCATATTAGGCTGTTATCAGTTGTTTAGTATAATTTGTATTAATGCAAATGATGTTTAGTGTATGATTAGTAATGTAGTTACTGGAATGTGTGTGCGTGAATTATCATCATTATTATTATTATTATTATTATTATTATTATTATTAGTAGTAGTAGTAGTAGTAGTAGTAGTAGTAAAAATATTATGCCATACTCTCGCTATGTTATGCAGTGTTGTATGATATTACATCATTAATAACACCTATATCAACCTTCCAATAATCATCGAGATTTTTGTTTCTGTCTGTTTTCAGTTTCTTATTTTGTACATGTAAAAATAAAATACTACTACTTTGTGTACTTAAAAATATTTGTTGTGGACCCGATGCTCAAGGCCATTTATCCAAGTTAGAAGGGTAATTAAATAGGGGATGTACATGTCTGCTCATAAAAGTAAAGAACACTTTTATTTATGAGTGTAGTAGAAGGATTAACACCTTTCTGACAATTAGCATAACGACGCGCCCTCTAAAAACACGCAAGACGATTACGCCGCGTCATTCATAACATCGCGGACTAAGTATAGGCACTTGATTACGTGATGTTTAGTCAAGAGCTGTAAGAAGTGCGTAAAAGGCAGTAGCTAGCAGATTGGGGGTGTAACTCAGTGGTAGAGTGTCTGCTTCGCATGCAGAAAGTCCTGGGTTCAAATCCCAGCTCCTCCAAATATTTTTTCCGTCACGATCGGTCAGCTTGTTCAATCAGGAGACTCGCCATCCCCGTAATAAGAAAACAAAGTGCTATTCTCGTCAGTGAAATATGAAAAAGTCATGAGACGTCCGCAAAGTATCATTGACAAAATAAAACAAAGAAGAAACAGATCCAGTAAAGTATTATTGTCGGGGGTCTAGGAAGCAACTTCCTGGCGAATAAGTTTTGTTCGTATCTGGCTTAGTGATTTTTTTTGTTTTGTTTCTCTGTTAATTTGTTTAGTAAGTAGAAGTCATGATTCTTATCAAGAGATTTTCGAACATCAAAAAGGGACAACATGTAGTTCCTTTTCCACTCAATATCTCAATCAAAGGGCTACAATTTCAATGAGTGTCTGTTATCTGTGGGGAACGGAGTCTTCGAGGAGGCTAATAAATCTGTTCTTTTCTGCCACCTCCTCCCAGGCGGCTAGGGTGATTTTCCGAAGTTCATATATGTTTGACATTGCGTCAGTCGTTGGAGGCGATCTGAAAGTTATATTATTCTTGAAGAATCAAGTTTGCCAGGATCGCCAGTAATTGTTTTTATTACTAATATCGATTTCGACAGATCCTACACTGTCATCATCGGATCTGAAAGTTACAACCAAAAAACATCCCAAGTGAAGGTTTCATAGAATCACCGTGTATACTACTGCGACAGCAGAACTTGCCTTGTAACATTATCAGATTGTCCACCTTTGTCATTCTTTACGTTAAATTTATAACAACTGTAGTTCAACGTTATTTTTTAAAAATAAGTTTACAATAAAAATATTTAATATTAATAATAAAAATATTTAATATTACACAGCCGTATCGAAAGTCCTGACTGGAAAAAGTCATGAAGATACTATAAGCAAGACAAATATAGGCCACAACCGTGGGCCATAGAAAATCACTCCGTGAAACAGTCTTAGTTTTACATAATTGTGTTCTTTGCACCACATAAAATGTACACTAAGTCATATGCGCAAATCGTACAGCGCTCGTGGCGTAAGTATAGCTCATTCATTAAAGAATTATGGGTTAAAGTGTCAGTGTAACCGCAGAGCGGATTATTGCAGAATATTGTGGAGTTCTTGGTACAGTTCCAGAAGTTCACGTGAGAGTATATACACCGACTCATGAAAATATTGCCGTGTATTGTGGAATTCAAAGGTTACGTATAGTAAAGTGCTCATGGTTTATATCTTCTAGTTCCTTGTGTAAGTGGGCACAAAATACATCGGGAAAGAAGATGTGATACAGTGCCAAATGCCGATATCTTTTATAAAACTTCTTACTGCACGAATGAAATTTCTATACGTAAATGATGCGGTTCTCTATATTTATGTTTATTACAGTACTCAAGATTTTTCTTAAAGTAGATACAACAATAAATACATCATGGTAGGCAGAAGTGTGACTGTAAAGACTTAAAGAAACCATAAAATTGGTATAGTAGCAATGACAATATCACATGCATAACAACACTGATGCAGTGGTGGATGTTTACGCTTATTACAGAACTTGAGGTTTAGTTCAAGTACAACTGATGTGGTGCGTATCTATTCAAGAGGAACTCGACAGTCAAAATAAATCACTGCATGAGTCTAGGCCTACATAAGAACATATATATTATATTTGCGTATAATGCATGCTTTCATTCCACGAGAAAAACAGATGAGCTTTGGAACTATACCACGAGCTCCACAATACCTTTCAATAATCCGCTAAGCGCTTACACTGACACTTTAACCCATCATTCCTTAACGAAAGCGCTGTGCTTAGACCACGAACACGGCGCTACATCCGCAATGACTTAGTGCAGTTAATTTTATATGGTGCGAAGAATACAATTATGTAAACATAAGAGTATTTCATGGAGTAATTTTGTATGGTCCATGGTTGTGGCCTATATTTGTCTTGCATATAGCTATCTTGCTGACTTTTTTCCTGTCAGGGCTTTTGTGACTCTGTTCATCAACAATCTTCATTACTTTTATTGTAAACTTATTTCTAAAAAATGACAATGATCTATAGTTACTATAAATTCACATGTAAAGGATGACAATGTATATTTCATTGTAAATACATTAAAAGAAACGAGTGTGTATTTCCAAAACATAGTATCATTTTAAATCTGTGAGTTAAAATGTTACGAAAATTGTCTTAAAAATAATTTTAATGAGATTAGAGAGAAGAGATAATTGCAATGTTGCACATGTATCGAAATTTATCGGACGCTACTATGTAAATAACTGTATACTTACTTACCTATAAAAATATCAAGTGATTCGTGTATGCTGGGACATCAGCACAACATGTTTTACCGGTATGTTTTAGTTCGTGTGGTATTTTATTTGTGACATGCTGAGTTGCACGTTACTTTGACGCAACATCAGCATGTGACTGTGTGATAAAAAGCATGTACATCTAATGATGTTACAAGGTACGTCCTAGTGTTGCAGTAGTGTACACAGTGGTTATACGAAATCATACATATTTGAGCGGCCTTCGCTTGGGATGTTTATTTTTGCAACTTTCAGACCCGATGATCGCAGCGTAGTTCTATCGAAACCGAAAGAATTACTAGCGATCTTGCCAAAAATGATTGTTCAACAATAATATTTCTGAAGATCATGAGGGGTTCTAGGCGCAGGATCACGCCAGTTTTTTCGCACAGTCTGTTTGTTCTCTGCCCATATGCTTTCAGTAGCGTTTAGATCAGGTGCAGGAGGAGGCCAATTAAGAAGATAAATTTCATTGTGTTCTGCAAACCAGTCGCGCACCATCACTGACATGTGTAAGAGTTCCGCCAGTCACTATTGACGCTGCGTCGGCAGAGTCGATGATCGTCACGGAACTTCTTCTTGACGGCTGCACATTTGGTAAGTAGTCTGGCACCCCCAAACTGTCGTCGAACCATTTACACCGCCACAGGAAGCGCAGTATTATCTTTCAACTGCACCGCGTTTACGATAAGGTTTTATCGTGACGTGTCAAGTTCATTATCCTGGACAGGTGTTGCTACACGCCAAACTATAGTTTCCATACGCATACTGAATTCTCCATTATCTCGATAACGTTTCAATCACCGTCGCTCACTGCCCTCCCTCTCCAAAGCAGCAATGACGCGGTCACTCGTGACGATGGGGCATGGCGCGTGAATAATGAGACTGGACTGAAAGCGACGTGGTGCGGTTATTCGACCTTGCTCGTGTACTGCAATGGGCTATTACAAAACGAATGGTCCGCCTGCGAACCTAACTCGCCTTCACAGTCTGTTACAGTTTGATATCAATGAAACTGTGTGAATAATTCTCACTTATCGTGTCAAATAAAGGTAGTCAATTCAAGTTTTTGACTTTATAAAAGTCAGTCTGCACCAGAAGTGCTCCTTGATTGCATTGATCACTCACAGACGACACGTGGCAACACTAGCAATGGAGTGTATATAAAGCATAGAAGGAAGGAGGGAAGGGGGGGGGGGGAGGAGGAGGAGGAACAGTGCAGTCGTTGTCGTAATGCGGAAACTGAGCGATTAATGTGACGTTCAAAAGAACATGATCATTTACTTTTGGGCCAAGGATGGAAGGCATTCCGAGACAGCCAAGGCCACGTCCTATGTAAGCATCAGAAGCGTCCTAAAGCGAGCTACGTGTGGATACCCGACTCTCCAGCAACAAGCGGCAGCATCAGGAGATTGGACGGGGACACTTTTCGTGTGTTTGTCCGATTGGAATTTTTACCGTCGCCGCTGTAACATTAATGCAGCATTGAAACACTGGGCGGTAACATTCTACGTATCGACACCACATCAGTCGATCATTGACCAACGTGCAACAATTGTCTATTTAATTGTCGTTTTATCATAATGTAAGTAGTGATGTGTACAACATGAATAGAGAACTTCTTGCATTATTGTTATATCATCGATTGAAGAGGAAGCGAAAAATAGACTTATTTTGGTTCATCCAATTAATCAAAAGAGAGAGGGAATTTGAAGCCTTCTACCATTTGTTTCCTGATTTAAAAAAAGATGAAGAAAAGTTTTTCAATTATTTTAGGATGTCAGTCTCGTCATTCGACGAACTGCACAACCTACTGAAAAATCATATACAACGGAAAACTATTAGAGTGGGGAATTGTATTCAACCGGTGGAAATGCTGGCAATAACTTTAAGGTAAGTGAAACTGAGAGTTGGAAATCAATTCGTCAGATAATTTTTAGACTGCAAGACCGTGTAATTCTTTTACAGAATGAGCTACAGCATTTTATTACATGTTTGGCAATATTTGATCATTAAAAAAATGTGTGACGAGGGCCTCCCGTCGGGTAGACCGCTCGCCTGGTGCAAGTCTTTCGATTTGACGCCACTTCGGCGACATGCGCGTCGATGGGGGGTGAAATGATGATGATTAGCACAACACAACACCCAGTCCGTGAGCGGAGAAAATCTCCGACCCAGCCGGGAATGAACCTTTTTTTTTTTTTTTTTTTTTTTTTATAACCATATATATTTATTTAAATATATTAACGATACATTTAAAAAAAGACATTTTATTCTATTAACTTATTATATTCCTATTGTTGGTTAATATTACTGTCATTTGTTGGTTAATATTACTGTCATTTTATAGGTTTTCGTTTTTATATTTTTTCCTTTTTCGTTTCTCCCTTATTGTTGTTCCTTGAACCGTTTTACATGGCCGTTTATCTTTTTTTTTTTTTTTTTTTTTTTTTTTTTTGTAGACATTGCAGGACAGGCATAATAATTTATATGTAGCATCGACACATTGATTTTGATTCCATTTTTCTGTATGTCATGCACTTGTGATGTCACAGGCACATTGTGCATTCTGGTTTGATCTCTTCCTCTAGTTTGCACTGTTAGGTGGGACAGTATGAGGGGAAACATCACCATGATAGATGGAGCAGAAGTGGAAGAAACTTTTTTACATATACTACAGATTATACATAAATTGAAGAAGAGAGAAAATTTTGTCATATTATATAAGAGAAGCGGAAAGGAGAGTGTGAGTAAAACAATATAATTTTATAGGCACATAGTAAAGGAAATCAGTTGGCACTTTCCAACAAGTAATGCTTGTCTTCTAGACAATATAGTACAAATAATGAAAAAAGTAATTTAAAAAATCGGTAGTACTACTGGGCACACTTTTGACACTGTTTTGGCTGCGAGCGTGACAGATGTTTGGTGAGAAGCACTTTATATCACTGATTTCACTAAGAAGAAACACTTTATACTACTATACTTCACTATTTGATGCGAGAGGAGAAAGCACTTTATCTTTTCTGTTGCACTTATTCACTATCACTGTACATGTTACTCTTGTGGTGAGAGTGTGGTGAGGTGGCTGGTGGCGGTGCTGAGGGTCACAGGCCGGGGAGGACTCTGGTGTTCGCTGTCTGCAGTGGAATCTGCAGGAAGTTTCTGAAGTTTTCTCGGTAGCGCCTGTGCTGCTGGGCCGTCTTGTTCTCCTCCCAGTTGGTCGATCTGCCTCCTTGCTACGATGGCTTGTGCCGTCATGGCGAGGATCCAGAGTGTCGCCAGTCGCTTGGGTCGTGGAAATGGTTGCAGTCTGTGGGCGGTGATTGCTTCCACAGTGATGCTTCCCGGCGCCGTTCTGTTGAGGTGGGCCACCATCTGCTGGCACGCTTCCCAGATGCTGATGGCATTCCCGCAGGTGAAACGGTGCTCGAGGGTGTCGGTCATGGCACATACGTCGCACTTGTCACTTGCGACGAGTTTTATCTCCGCCAGTCTTTGGTTGGTTGGTACCGTTCTGTTAACTATTTTGTACCATGTCTCCTTCGCATGTTTAGGCAACACGTTTTCCGAGACGTTTCCCCATATTTGTTTCTAATTGTATTGCGATAATTTGTGTTCAATTTTGTTTTTGCCGGCTTCCCCCTGAGGGCCCAAGTATATTCTCTTGGCTGTTCTGTGGCTGGGGTTCGCCACGGTGTCCAGAACGTAACTTTTGTTGGCGTAGTACAGCCTGACGTGTTGCATTTTGAAGGGAATGTGCCTCGTGTCGACCGGTGCTTCTTCTGATGCGGGCTTCTATCTTCCAATTATCTTGGCTGTGACGCTGTCAGGGTTTTTGTCCTGGATGGTGAGCGTTCGTTTTAGTAGAAGGGCTGCACATTCGGTCTTTATATCAACTAGACCTAGTCCCCCTGAGCCCGGGCCCTTAGGATTGACAGTCTGTCGCGCTGACCACTCAGCTACCGGGGGCGGACTATTTGATCATTAAGAATTACAATTCAGCAAAATCAGTAGTGTTTCTTGAAGATAATAAAGTTACTGAAGGACTGCGAGATTGAACATAATCATCCCTGATCATTTGAGAACAATTTTCGTAATGGTGAGCAGGAGAACTTTTCTGCTGAGGTGAGTTCAAAATTGGCTGGAAATTTGCGATTGGTGAGCAGGTCATTTCTTGTAATGGAGCTGGATGGAGTTCTTCTAAACTGCGGTGGATGTATGTTAGTCGTAAATGCTTGTTGAGGCATCTAGGGAACATTGAAACGTTGTGTAAACTTAACATTTGATGGTTTATTAAACTGCTGGATCTGGGGAGTAGATTGGTTGCACACATTATGGGTTTGAGGTATGGAGGAGTAGGTATTTTTGATTTTCGAAATGACTTGAAAAAATTCCATTAGGCATTGAAGCCACTGTTTGTCATCAAACGTGCCTGCATGAGGCAACAAACTTTCACAAAATTGTAGTTTGTCTTTTTTTTCAGCTTCTCTTCTCGGTATTGTCTGTAAAATTAAGTCGACTTCATCCATTTTTTTACGTTGCCTTGTAGGTGGTTTTGCTTTTGAAACAACTGTTTCGGCTGCTTCTTCAACTGCCGGAGGTACTGGAGAAGCATTTAGTTCTTCACTATCATAGTCTTCATCTCCATTCTTATAGCTTTCTTATGTTCATCTTTCCCCGTATATTTTTCGCAGAATATATTTGAATATGTGCTTTCTTCCTTGTAGGCATGTGAACCACTTGCTTTTGAGTATTTCTTTTGTGATTTGATAGACGCATCACGTGTTTCCACCTTTTCATGACTTCTGTACCTGAAAATAAAATATTTGTAATTCTAAATAAGACAGTATATTGAATAAGTACAATTTACTAAATACAACATTAAAATAATGCTTTTAGTTTTAGGTATTTGGCCAGTGGATGCATATTTACTGACCTGCATTATCCGTACAGAATTGAAATATGTAGAGCAAGATCGATTGTTAAAGAGGTCTGGGGAGCTCTCAGGCTAGTTTGCAAAGTAAGTGCATACCCACCAAAGAAACCTGGGAGGAATCAGCAAAGGGATTTGAATCAATAGCAAATTTCCCTCACTGTATAGGTGCGATTGGTGGAAAGCACATCCGCCTCGTGTGTTCAGCGGGAAGTGGCTCTGTGTTCTTCAGTTCTAAAGATTAACAGCTATCGCAGACAGTTGGTACTGATTTACTTTCGTGAAGATTCGAAATTATGGAAAAGATTGTGACTATTCTATTTTAGGAGACACTAAGTTGTGGAAATCAATTGAAAGTGGTTCACATAATCTACCAGTAGAAATGCGCCTATGAGGAATAGGAATCCCGAAAGTACGTTATTTCTTTGTTGCTGATGCTGCATTTGGCTTACACAAACATTTGGTGACCCTTGCGCTGGTACTCAAAAATGGTTCAAATGGCTCTGAGCACTATGGGACTTAACATCTTAGGTCATCAGTCCCCTAGAACTTATAACTACTTAAACCTAACTAACCTAAGGACATCACACATATCCATGCCCGAGGCAAGATTCGAACCTGCGACCGTAGCAGTCCCGCGGTTCCGGACTGCAGCGCCTAGAACCGCACGGCCACCAGGCCGGCCGCTGGTACTCACTTGACTGTTGAAAAGAGGATATTTAACTCCAGACTGTGTAGAACAAGAAGGTACATAGTGCTCTTCCAGAATACTCAGTAACAATTTTTCGCCGTCCCATGAACGTACAACCTGATTTTTCTACTGATGTTGTCAAGGCCTGTATTGTGTTTCATAATTATGTTAGAGGTGGAGATGGGTAAGTAGCTGAGGATGCTACGTCAATTACAGGACTCGAAAACATCAGAGTAGCCTTCTGTACAAGAAGCGGTTTGAAAGCCAACAACGTGAGAAATATCCTCTGCAAGTACTTCGTGTCAAGTGTTGGGAGCATTCCCTGCCAGATGTCAAAGATCTGAAGGCTCAGATACGCGAAAACGGGAAAAATAAGCAAAACCACATTCATTGCGGGCGTATTTGACACTGTTTAGCGTAAAAAAATAATTCTAGTCTCACTGATTAGTACAACTGACATACACTCCTGGAAATTGAAATAAGAACACCGTGAATTCATTGTCCCAGGAAAGGGAAACTTTATTGACACATTCCTGGGGTCAGATACATCACATGATCACACTGACAGAACCACAGGCACATAGACACAGGCAACAGAGCATGCACAATGTCGGCACTAGTACAGTGTATATCCACCTTTCGCAGCAATGCAGGCGGCTATTCTCCCATGGAGACGATCGTAGAGATGCTGGATGTAGTCCTGTGGAACGGCTTGCCATGCCATTTCCACCTGGCGCCTCAGTTGGACCAGCGTTCGTGCTGGACGTGCAGACCGCGTGAGACGACGCTTCATCCGGTCCCAAACATGCTCAATGGGGGACAGATCCGGAGATCTTGCTGGCCAGGGTAGTTGATTTACACCTTCTAGAGCACGTTGGGTGGCACGGGATACATGCGGACGTGCATTGTCCTGTTGGAACAGCAAGTTCCCTTGCCGGTCTAGGAATGGTAGAACGATGGGTTCGATGACGGTTTGGATGTACCGTGCACTATTCAGTGTCCCCTCGACGATCACCAGTGGTGTACGGCCAGTGTAGGAGATCGCTCCCCACACCATGATGCTGGGTGTTGGCCCTGTGTGCCTCGGTCGTATGCAGTCCTGATTGTGGCACTCACCTGCACGGCGCCAAACATGCATACGACCATCATTGGCACCAAGGCAGAAGCGACTCTCATCGCTGAAGACGACACATCTCCATTCGTCCCTCCATTCACGCCTGTCGCGACACCACTGGAGGCGGGCTGCACGATGTTGGGGCGTGAGCGGAAGACGGCCTAACGGTGTGCGGGACCGTAGCCCAGCTTCATGGAGACGGTTGCGAATGGTCCTCGCCGATACCCCAGGAGCAACAGTGTCCCTAATTTGCTGGGAAGTGGCGGTGCGGTCCCCTACGGCACTGCGTAGGATCCTACGGTCTTGGCGTGCATCCGTGCGTCGCTGCGGTCCGGTCCCAGGTCGACGGGCACGTGCACCTTCCGCCGACCACTGGCGACAACATCGGTGTACTGTGGAGACCTCACGCCCCACGTGTTGAGCAATTCGGCGGTACGTCCACCCGGCCTCCCGCATGCCCACTATACGCCCTCGTTCAAAGTCCGTCAACTGCACATACGGTTCACGTCCACGCTGTCGCGGCATGCTACCAGTGTTAAAGACTGCGATGGAGCTCCGTATGCCACGGCAAACTGGCTGACACTGACGGCGGCGGTGCACAAATGCTGCGCAGCTAGCGCCATTCGACGGCCAACACCGCGGTTCGTGGTGTGTCCACTGTGCCGTGCATGTGATCAGTGCTTGTACAGCCCTCTCACAGTGTCCGGAGCAGGTATGGTGGGTCTGACACACCGGTGTCAATGTGTTCTTTTTTCCATTTCCAGGAGTGTATAAGAGGTACTACGTATATTGAAACTTCAAAAATGTAAAATACAATTATATTGAAATATAATTTTTTAAGACTATTAATTATTAATTACTCTACTATTCAATTGACTTTAATAGTGTTGCATTTATTTGATATATATCTTTTGTTAATTTACTTTTGATTCGGCGACGTTTCGGAATTAAATTTCTTTTTAATCAAGCCTTGTTTTAAACGACGATGGTAATCTAATTTATTCTTTACTACTATGACCGGTCCCTTATCTGCTGGTATTGTTATAAGATCTTTGTTGTTTTTGTAATAATGTTTAGTGTATTGTTTTTCTTTTTGTATAATGTAAGATGTTTTTGTTTTTAAAATTTTGAATCTTTGCATTTGTTTGTTCATTAAAAATTACAAATAAAAAATTTAAGACTGTCAAGATCAATTCAATATCATAATAAAATAAATAGATAAAATTATTTGTGCTTACGAAAGTCATCCTTTCACTCTCTTCAAACGTACCAAAATCATTCCTGAGTTCAAGACCGACTTCATGCCACGCATTTCTTGTGGCGTTCCTATCTTTAAAAATGTCCGAGGTTGTGTCCCAGAGCACAGACCTTTGTTGTACAAAATGAGTTAGTAACTCATTGTCAATTACAACCACTTTGGCCACGATAAAACCACGTCACTACGTCACTCTCAATGCGTACACAACAGCGGTTGGTGGCAGACTGGACGATGAGTGTGTAACCGCGCATTTAGTCACTTAGGCCTCCATTTTGGGGGAGACGGTAAACAATCCGTCGATTGAAATGACAGTGAGCGACTGCATTGCTGCCGTCGGCGATAAATAATCCGATCGTCCATTTTTTCACCCAATATGTACGTCGCAATACTGTCTTACGCAGCACTACTGGTTCGGAGGCGACGGTAAAAATTCCGATCGGACAAACACGCCGTGTTCCCCTCCATACGCTCGGGTGTCCTTCGTTGGAGCGACGATCACCTACCACTACAGCCGACTAGCTGTTTCTATAAAACGGCCCCCCTTAACTGTGGAATATTACAGCTCGAGAGTAAGGCAACAAAATTAGTTTTACTTAGGAAAATAAGGCGATAAAAGAGAGCAGTGCATGAAACTGATGAAGCGAGGGATCTGCACGGAGAATTTCATAAATTGTATCAGCAACTACGAAAGCCGCCATAAAATTTTTTGAATGTACGCGGATGAGCAGAGAAACATTAGACTACTTCATCAATAAATTAAAGACAAATGTTTCTTACATAACCAAGAAGTTTCAACAGATGAAAAGTGCGGAAGAATGACTGACTACCGTAAATACTGAAGACTGAGTGCTATTCCGCCATTGTCCGTGCTGCAACGGTAGTGTCTTAGGCTAGTAAACGGGATCGTTGTTTGTCAATGAGTTCGACACAGGCTGTTTCCTGTATTTTAACTGACTCTGTTAGAGTCCTGTCACCAATTCCGTGTGGTACGTTTTATCTATACTTCTACACTGCGTCCCAAAGTATATTTTTAAGCTGTTTCAAAGTACTTGACCTTTATGTGTGTACACACCTATCCTAGAATATCACATATATTAAATTCCTAACAAAACACAATGAACAACCAGAAAATCCTACTGATATTTGATTGTTGGGAACTTAATTCATCAGCGATCAGTGATAAGACCAAGCGTTGCAATTAAAGTAAATCGTCTGCCTAATTAAAGCATACATAATTACTGACATGAAAGGCAAACGTTTTATGAAATAATTTGTCTAAAAGTAAGACATAGACTTTCCCATACGTGCACCGTTAGCGATAAAGCGAACTCCCGACATTGCGGGTAGGTCCCTTTTGTCCTTTGCCGATTGAAATGTTCTCTGATTTTCGTGAATGATTTGTAGATAGTCTACGCAATGTACGAGCGATGCTGTCAGTTACTCTGACGATTTATGACAAAGTCCATACGTGGCAATTTATATTCTGACGTGTCACTTTGCAGGGTGTTTGATTTCGTGACACACGTACCCATGGTTCCTCGACGCGCATTCTAGGTGTTGCATCTTGCTGCGGCACACACATTCGTCTTGCGCGTGATACGAAGGTGTTAATCATACCCCTGTTCTGACGCGCGTGATGATTTGAAAGTTTGTGAAGATATCGCTTCATATGCGCTGCGGCCCAGGTACCCATCATGTTTCGTAAATATGTTTGCATGGAGACTGGTCAAATGTCTTAGGAATTCACCAAGCTGTTACTCATCATGGTTCCACACGACGAATATGTCGCCAACGAACCTGTACCACACCTTGGGCTTACAAGGTACGTCGACGGCATGTTCGTCGTGCGGAGCCTTGTTGAGAAACAGCTCGGTGTGTCTGACGTCTGAACATTTTCCTCTGACAAATTCTGATATTAAAGTTACCTCTTTTCGCTATTTAACTGGTATTTTATTCACTTCAGTGCATCTTATTATCACAAATAAATTAAAAAGCATTGCGCCATAGTATGTACGTTGTCCCATTAACTCATGAGCCTTTGGTTAAGTCCAGAGACAGTTCTGCCTTATTGATGATGTTTCTACTCGCTCTTTTCATGTCGGAACGTTTCCTGACAAACGCAGTTTTAAATTGACTACTGCAGTTTTTAAGGAAGTCGCATCCAGGCGTTTTGCGTGATAAATTCACGCGACCTCCTATTTCTCGGCTTCCCCATATCGTCAAAACAATGTAAAAATAGCCAGAAACGCCTTCTCAGACTGTGCACCACTTTTAATAGCTGTAATTGTGTCTAAACATCCCCCATTATGGCAACAACCCTCCCTGGTCAGGAATCTTACTGCTGCCAATTACTGGCAACCCTGGATCGCTGCATACCACAATAAGGCTGCTACCAACTTCGAATTGCGCCACAACTACTTCCTGCAGCCTTATATCAGTCTTCAGATTTTTCGCAACGTTGATGTGAGCAGAGGTCTCATCAATTTATACTGCATTCTAAATCTACTATAGCCATACTCGCCCAGCCACCTTGTTGTCACTTCCTTCATTTCCTATTCCAGCCGCGAATGGTCCTCGGGATGAGCGTTTGTTGGTAAGCCTCCGTGTGGGCTGGTGTTTCTCTAGTTTTAGTTTCGTTGTCTTTCCTTGAGATATTCGTAGGACGAAGCAAAATATTGGAATTTTGTCAGTAAACATCCCCGTGATGCAGAACGCTTATGCTGCAGCGTCTGCCACTTGAGTTGACTGAGCATCTCTATGACGTTTTCACCCTAACTGAACTTGTAACGAAACACGTTGCTCTTCTTTGGATCTTCGCTATTTCCCCTGCCTATCCTATATGGTATGGATCTCAGTCTTGACCAATATTCAACTACTCGTCAAACGAGGATTTTGTAAGCTACGACTTTCGAAGGCGAACTACACTTCCTCCTGAGCATTCTTCCAATGAATTCCTCTGGCAACTGCCTTTCCTACGATTACTCTATGTGGTCGTTTCACTTTAAATAGCTCCGTACGCAGATTGTTCATGCGTGTGACTGCTTGCAGTGACTTCTCCAATCGTTAACCATAGGCAGTGGTTCTTTCTGTCTATTTGAGCACAGTACGTGGCATTTGTTGAAGTTGAAGGTCAACTGCCAATCCCTGCATCAAGCATTGATCCTCTGCAAGTCTTCCTGCATTTCGCTGTAATTTTCTAGCGTTGCGACGGGGTTGGAACATTTGGCCGGAGTTGCACATCTGCTGAGAGACAGTTCTTTGTGGCCTGGGGCTCTTGCTGGGATAAGCAGTTGTAGCGACAGACTGATCTGTAGCTTAGCCTCAAGTCTAGGTTAGGTTTGAATGTGGTATTTTGGTTGAGTCGGCGAAGCCAACGAATGTGAAAGCAAAAACTACCTGAAGTGTCTTGGGCTCCGCAAAAATGTCAACACATTCCACAACTCTGCAAAAATCGGTTGCGACTTCTCTGTATACAACAGCATAATCCGCGAAAAGCCTCGTGGAAGTTCCGATGTTATACACTTAGTCATTTAATTGTATTGGGAAAAGTAATGGTCCTTTGGGGTACGACCGAAGTTACTTCTACGTTTGAAGATTTGTCCGTTAAGTCTGATGTTCTATATTCTCTTTGCTAGGAACCCTTCATTCCAAGCCGGCCGCTGTGGCCGAGCGGTTCTAGGCGCTTCAGTCCGGAACCGCGCTGCTGCTACGGTCGCAGGTTTGAATCCTGCCGCTGGCATGGGTGTGTCTGATGTCCTTAGGTTAGTTAGGTTTAAATAGTTCTAAGTCTAGGGGACTGATGATCTCAGATGTTAAGTCCCATAGTGCTCATAGTCATTTGAACCTTCAGTCTAAACACACAGCTGGTCACATTCTCCATATTTTGTTCATCAGACTACCTTCCGGAACTGTACCTAACGCTTTCTGAATGACGAGGGGCACGGGGTCAACTTGGGCTCCAATATCTATTGCCCCCCTGGGTCTCGAGGAAGAACAGAACGAGCTGAATTACACACGACAGTTTTTTCGGAATCTATGTTGATTCTTACAGAAGAGATTTTCGGTCTCCAGAAATATCATAATACGCTAACATAAAATATGTTCCAAAAATTCTACAACGTAACCAACGTCATCGACGTACGCCTGTAGTTTTGTGTGTCTGTTCAACGAACTTTCAAGAAAGTGCGAATGACTCGGGCTTTTTCCCAATTATTTCGAACGCTTAGCTCCTTCAGTGATCTAGGGTACACTGCTTCTGGAAGAGGACTAGAAGACGCTACGTACTACAAGACGCACCTTAATTTTTAAGCAATTTTTAAATAACATTTTTATAACAGATTAAAAAGATCGTAGTTGATAAAACCGAACTGACCTTTAAAATCCCTGAAAATCATCTTCTAGTTTTGACCATTTTGCATTCAGTCCTCTATTTGCACATTCAGTCTTTTCATTTTTTTCACTTCTTCTTTAGTAGCCCGCCAGTCGCGAATGGTTCTTTCTGTTGGTGGAGGGCCGAAATGCCGCTCAGCTGCACTCTTACCATGTTCTGCATCTTCAATTTATAACCTGCATCATATGAATACCTTTTATTTTTGTCATTACGAAACTAGCTACTAACAACAGTATTGTACTGTTACCGATAACACAAATCACTTTCAATTAAAGTTCACTGGCACCTTCGACTGCAGTGGCACAACATAGGGTTGAAGAGAGCTCAGGGTTTGCGATGCCGGGGAGGGAGGAAGACGGTGTTAGCAAGTTTGTGAATCCCCGAGACTCATGTTCGTCGCATCGGTGCACTGTTGCTGCCAGTTGAAACCAATATTGCCAGATAGAGACAGGTTTCCCGTGGCATCGAATATGTGGCCATTTTTAAGACTGACGGGAGTTTTAAATCAAACACTGGACATTCCTCTATTAATTTCGAGTAAAGACGCACCTGAATTT
The DNA here is from genome assembly GCF_023864345.2 of Schistocerca serialis cubense. NCBI lineage: Eukaryota > Metazoa > Arthropoda > Insecta > Orthoptera > Acrididae > Schistocerca > Schistocerca serialis. The sequence continues at coordinate 395,718,642 of NC_064646.1, forward strand.
TGGAGGCAATATTTCGAAGAAGAAAGCGCGTTTTATAGTCCGTAAAATAAGGTATTTCGACATGTTATTTTGACATTGTTGCGACATTTCAGAGGAGGAACAGCAGTAACATTTCTGCTATTGACAACGACCGCTTCACAGCTGCCGGTCATACCTCGTTCATTCGAGTCTGCCTTCTCTAATACAGTGTCCGGTAAAAAGACCTCCCATATTTGGAGAGGCCGCTGTGTGAGGTGTCCTAATGTGGAGTGGGTATCGATCGATAACGGTGCTTCTGCCATTTTCAATAGGCGTAAAGGCTTGACTAGGTGAGCTTTGTGCTTTTGATGCAGAGGAGTACATTCGTATCGGTGGTCCTGTGGTTAGTGCTCAGCGAGTATTTCGCATTCGGTTCGTACTTGGCTGACATGATTCTGTTCCTGATAGAAAAACTATTAGAGTTTGGGCATCAGACTTTAGAGCATCAGATTTTGCAGCGAAAAGATTCTACTGGCCGTCGTCGGACTATAGCGCCGCCGAAATGGTGGCGCTTGTGAGAGCGTCCGTTCAGCAATCTCCAAAGCGTTCATATAGCTGCCCTGGGATTGTCTGAGGCGAGCGTAAGAAGAATCATGCACAGAGATCTTCACATGCACCGATACCAAACGATCGTTAGTCAAGAATTAAGTGGGGGAGATTTTGAAACTTGCAGAGCTGTGTGTGGGGGAAAGTCTTCTGAGAATTCCCCCTGGCGCTGTTGCGACTTCTTCTGAGGAGGCCCACGTCCACTTGTCAGGTACTGTAGATACAGAGAGTATCAGCTAAGGCACAGGGGATGGCCTATAACACTACCTTGGGGAACGCCTGAAATCACTTAACTGTGATCTCTCTGACAGGAAATCACGAATCCAGTCACATAACTGAGATGATATTCCATAAGCACGGAATTTTAGAATTTCGCTACAAGCAGCTTGTGTGGTACAGTGTCAAAACCTTCTGGAGATCTAGAATTACGGAATCAATTTTAAATCCCTTGCCAATAGCACTCGACACTTCGTGTGAGTAAAGAGCTAGTTGTGTTTCACAAGAACGATGTTTTCTAAATCCGTGTTGGCTGTGCGTCAATAGATCGTTCTCTTCGAGGTAATTCATAATGTTCGAACACAATGTATGTTCCAAAATCCTGCTGCATTTCGACGTTAACGATATGGTCTTGTAATTTACTGGACTGCTCCTACTATCTTTCTTGAATACTGGTGTGACCTGTGCCATTTTCCAGTCTTTGGAGCGAGTGGTTGTATATGATTCTAAAGTATGGAGCTATTGCATCAGCATGCTCTAAACGGAACCTAATGGGTATACAGTCCGAGGATATCTACTTCTAAGCTACTCGTGTTGGCAGCTGTTCTTGATTCGAATTCTGGAATATGTTGCCTGTTGGTAACCTTTCCGCAACTTGATGAGTTTCATCAACTAAAAGAACTCTACAAGCTGTATGGGAAACTTTGCGAGTTTATGTAGCCATTTTTACACGGAAGAGAATGATGTTATAACAGGTCGGAGAGGAAAAGCCGTATTTCCTGGTTCACGCTAATATTTAGGAAGTGCAGGGTTTGTAGAAAATTTATGAATAATGTTGGACGCATTGATAGAATTAGCTGATCTTTCATACGATCTTCAAAACAGGGAAATGTCACTGTCAACAGCAGATAAACTGACAGAAACAACTGTTAGAGTAATTCACTCACTGCAGCAAAATCCTGGCCATTATCCAAAAGTAGCTAACATTATGACTAAATTAAATAAATCCGAATCTGTGTCTCTGTCAAGTGGCAATAAAATACAAACCATTCGTGCAGGACTATTTTACAGGAGTCTTTATGCCAATTTAGAATCGAGACTCTTAACTACTCAGTGTTCTTACAGCGTAATGAATCAAGATTTGCAAAATAGTAATAGTTATAATCTCTTGTCATCTTAACAGTGTCAGTTTGATCTGAATGGCCCGAGAAGCTAGATGATATAATGTCTGGTGAATAAAGTACACTTCATCTCTGCAAAAAATTTAGAATCCCTAATAACACGAAAATTATAAGAGCTGTTAGGAAGTTCAGGGAATATAGAAATACTGAAAATAAGCTTCATGATCTGCTCCGCTTCAGATACTATTGCTATTTCAACAGTTGAGTGTGAATGCTCATTTAGCTCCATGAAGAAGACTGTAGCCCTTTTAAGAAATGTCCTTTTGGTGTGTCATGTGTCTCATTTGATGATGATCAACAATTCAGATGGACCTCTTCTTTCTGAATTTTGACCAACGGCCGTATGTGAAATCCTGGCTGGCACCTTGGAGGAGATCAGCAGAGGAAGTCGTAAAGGAAAAATGACTGCAGAGCAACAACTCTTCGATCCTAACCGCAAAATTTTCAAACAGTGGGTTACGGCAAGTTGAAAAAGAGAGATTGAGGGGGGGGAGAGGGTGATATACAGGGTGGTCCATTGATCGTGACCGGGCCAAATATCTCACGAAATAAGCGTCAAACGAAAAAACTACAAGGAACGAAACTTGTCTAGATTGAAGGGAAAACCAGATGGCGCTATGGTTGTTGGCTCGCTAGATGGCCCAGCTATAGGTCAAACGGATATCAACTTCGTTTTTTAAATAGGAACCCCCATTTTTATTACATACACGTGTAGTACGTAAAGAAATATGAATGTTTTAGTTGGACCACTTATGGTGCTGTGATAGTCACAAACATATGGCTCACAATTTTAGACGAACAGTTGGTAACAGGTAGGTTTTTTAAATTAAAATACAGAACGTAGGTACGTTTGAACATCTTATTTCGGTTGTCCCAATGTGATACATGTACCTTCGTGAACTTATCATTTCTGAGAACGCATGCTGTTACAGCGTGATTACCTGTAAATATCACATTAATGCAATAAATTCTCAAAATGATGTCAGTCAACCTCAATGCATTTAGCAATACGTGTAACGACATTCCTCTCAACAGCGAGTAGTTCGCTTTCCGTAATGTTCGCACATGCATTGACAATGCGCTGACGCATGTTGTCAGGCGTTGTCGGTGGATCACGACAGCATATATCCTTCAACTTTCCCCACAGAAAGAAATCTGGGGACGTCAGATCCGGTGAACTTGCGGGCCATGTATGGTGCTTCGACGACCAATGCACCTGTCATGAAATATGCTATTCAATACCGTTTCAACCGCACGCGAGCTATGTGCCGCACATCCATCATGTTGGAAGTACATCGCCATTCTGTCATGTAGTGAAACATGTTGTAGTAGCATCGGTGGAACATTACGTAGGAAATCAGCATACATTGCACCATTTAGATTGCCACCGATAAAATGGGGGCCAATTATCCTTCCTCCCATAATGCCGCACCATACATTAACCCGCCAAAGTCGCTGATGTTCGACTTGTCGCAGCCATCGTGGATTTTCCGTTGCCCAATAGTGCATATTATGCCGGTTTACGTTACCGCTGTTGGTGAATGACGCTTCGTCGCTAGTAACAACGCGTGCAAAAAATCTGTCATCGTCCCGTAATTTCTCTTGTGCCCAGTGGCAGAACTGTACACGACGTTCAAAGTCGTCGCCATGCAATTCCTGGTGCATAGAAATATGGTACGGGTGCAATCGATGTTGATGTAGCATTTTCAACACCGACGTTTTTGAGATTCCCGATTCTCGCGCAATTTGTCTGCTACTGATGTGCGGATTAGCCGCGAGAGCAGCTAAGACACCTACTTGGGCATCATCATTTGTTGCAGGTCGTGGTTGACGTTTCACATGTGACTGAAAGCTTCCTGTTTCCTTAAATAACGTAACTATCCGGCGAACGGTCCGGACACTTGGATGATGTCGTCCAGGATACCGAGCAGCGTACATAGCACACGCCCGTTGGTCATTTTGATCACAATAGCCATACATCAACACGATATCGATCTTTCCCGCAATTGGTAAACGTCCATTTTAACACGGGTAACGTATCACGAAGCAAATATCGTCCGCACTGACGACATGTTACGTTATACCACGTACTTATAAGTTTGTGACTATTACAGCGCCATCTATCACAAAGCGAAAAAAGTGGTCCAACTGAAACATTCATATTTCTTTACATACTACACGAATATGGAATAAAAATGGGGGTTCCTATTTAAAAAAAAACGAAGTTGATTTCCTTTTGACCTATGGCAGCGCCATCTAGCGGGCCAACCATAGCGCCATCTGGTTTCCCCCTTCAAGCTAGACGAGTTTCGTTCTTCGTAGTTTTTTCGTTTGATGCTTATTTCGAGAAATATTTGGCCCGGTCACTATCAATGGACCACCCTGTATACATGTGCATATCATAAATCTTGCCTCGAAAATATTTCTCTCCTGCGTTAGCGAGACGACTTGTCACCGATCTGATTTGTACTGAGATTGCAATACACGCGAGGTGTCTATTTGCTTCCATCGCCCTGAGTGGAATGCATAAGTTCTAATAAATGTTTACCAACCTACAGTCTTCTATAGTTGTCCCCTGCACAGAAAACAGCACGTAGGTTGTGAATTCGTTATCTTCAGGCTGTAAGAAGTTTTTAGCGAGGAATTGATATTATGTGAATAATTAATTTCCAATCAGTTTGTTTATGCGGGATGCCACTCGCCTTTGTTGGCAGAACACGAGAAACTGTATAATTAAATTCCACTTTAGAGTCACAAATGATTTCTATTCTTCAACAAATTAATGAACTATATATTTCCATATTTACAGCTCTCATTTATAAGCTAGACATTGCAAATTAAGTCGTAACTGATACCACGGCAGACAATATATCTGTCCCCTTCACTGCCGAACCAGTTCTGATTTGACAGCCGAACTACTTCGCCCGCCATCCAAGTTAGGCGCGATCCGAAGATCACCGAAGTTCTTCGTCTGCCTTTTCGTTTAGCAGTTGTTTATTATGTTGCTGATTATTAATACTTGTGAAATAATGGAATGATGGCACGCTATTAAGAGATCCTTCATATTGAAATTGAAGTAAATATGCTGTTTGGTTTGTCTAATATTAATAACAGGAGATTATAATTTTGTCGCGCAGCTTCCGGACGCAGCAGCCAATCGCGGAGAAGGAACACAATTTAGGCGGTCTTTCACACGATGCAAGATACCCGTACTGAGCAAACCATCTGTCATCGGTACTTCACATCACATTATGTCATCTTGCCACTGCTGCTGCTTGCAGCTTCTTGTACCTGAATATGATGGCTGCAAAGACAGAAATATTACAAGATGAGTATGGGACGTTACAATTTTACAACAAAGGCACTGGTCTTAAGGCTGTAATTAGATTGTCACAAACATTTATATTTACAAACGAAATAGTTATGGATCTCTCGTCACCAACAGGGCGTTAAACAATAAATTTCTTCCCGCTTGTCTTCGTCAACATTTTGGTCTTTTTTGTGAGGGATATCTGAGGAGTGTGGTGTGTGTGTGTTACACTGAGCCGACATAATTTAAGGATGTGTTGCTATGTCACCGGCAGTAAACACAACGATCACAAAACAGTAAGTTACGTCAACAACGATCTGCGGTCGTGTAACTGGAGCTGTGACTCACTTGGTCTGTGAGCTCGTGCAGCTGGCCTCTAGGCGTTCTCTGCCGCCGCCACAAAGAAAGGACCGACCGCACGCGAGGAGAGTAAAAACCCCAGGATGTGGGCGTGGGAGCCGCAGATGACACAAGCCGCCAAGTCGGACAAGATAACGGCTGCAGGGCCACAAACGGTGCCACCAGTCCTCGCGTATCTTAAGCCAACTGCAGCCTGTTGATACACTTAGCTGTGCCTGCGCTAGTCGAGAGACATACAGCGTAGCCCATGTTGATGCTGTGTCCTATTATTTCCGGAAGGCATTCAGTACACTTACACACCGTCCTGCAGTGAACAAAATTTGAGCTTACTGAGTATGGAACCAGATTCGTGAGTGGATTCAGAACTTCCTAGTAGACAGAACCAAACACGCCCTTATTAACTGGGCGAAGTTGGGAGATGCAGAAGTAAATTCGGGTGAACTCAGTGTTACACGTCCGCCACTCTAGACGATACATTAATCAGCCAGAACATTATGAGTACCTGTTTAATAGCGTGTTGGCCCACCTTTGGAACAACATACAGCAGTGAGTCAGCATGGCACGGTTCGACAAGTCCGTGGTAGATTTCCGGGTGTATTTGCTACCAGATGTTTACGTACAATTCTCGCAATTTCCGTAAATAACGTGCCAGTGTTACATCGGATTCAAAAAAATGGTTCAAATGGCTCTGAGCTCAATGGGACTTAACAGCTGAGGTCGTCAGTCCCCTAGAACTTAGAACTACTTATACCTAACCAACCTAAGGACGTCACACACAGCCATGCCCGAGGCAGGATTCGAACCTGCGACCGTAGCGGTCTCGCGGTTCCAGACTGAAGCGCCTAGAACCGCTCGGCCACCACGGCCGGCACATCGGATTCAGATCGGCCGAATTTTGTTTCTAAGATATAGCGAGTTCACTTTCAAGCTTATCAAACTATTGCAGCACGATTCTGGCCTTTTGACACCTCTGGAAAATGCTGTCGAGGGAGACATCAGATACTAGGATGCAGGTGGTTCGCAATAATGCTCATGTAGTTCTCAGCTATAATGGTGCCTTGGATTACTACCACAGATCCCATTGATGCCCAAGTGAATTTCTCTCATATTCTAATCATAATCTACCTATTCCTCCACCTTTCCCCCAAGCCTTCATCCGTGGCGCGAGATACGTTTCGATCACCCCTTCGCCTGGATGACAGCGCATGCCGACACGACCATCAATTTGGTGTAACAAGCTATGTGATTCACCCTTCCAGGCAACCCTTTTCCGCTGATTGATGGCCCAATGCAACGATCCCCTGCCCAGGACAATTCTAACTGACGATGTGGTCGTGTCAACGTGGCAACACGTAGGGATCATCTGCTGCTGACACACCCCATGTTCAACAATGTACGTTGAACAGTGCGCTCAGAAACATTTGTGGCTGCAGTATCACTGTACTCTGCCATCAGGTCTGCAGCAGATCGCCGACTGTCTGTTTTACACAGTGGGAAAGCCTTCGAGGCCACGCGGTCTCAGGCGCCTTGCCACGGTTCCCGCGGCTCCCCGCCGTGGTCGCAGGTTCGAGTCCTCCCTCGGGCATGGGTGTGTGTTGTCCTTCGGGTAAGTTTGTTTAAGTTAGAGTAAGTAGTGCGTAAGCCTAGGGAACGATGACCTCAGCAGTTTGGTCCCATAGTCCTTACCACAAATTTCCAAATTTTCCAAGCCTTCGACCTTCACGTTCTGTGATGAGCCCTGGAGAGCCAAAACCTTACCACGTAATCGTGTTTCCACCATCCTTCAACCACTTTCCATAAATGCTCACGACAATAGCACAGGGACAGCTAACGACTTCGTCGTTTTCGAGATTCTAGGCGCGCGGCCATTACAATCTGCCCACTCACAAAGTCACTGACGTCAGAGGATTTCCCATTTTTGGGCTATATCATCAGTAGAATGATTCCCAATTCGTCGCTGCTCCGCTTATAGACTTTCGTCTACAGGCAGCATTTAATTTTGCGGTGACAGTAGTCAGAATGTACAGTGTGTCTCAAAACAAATTTTGTATTTGAAAAACTCTCTGCGCATGCGCAGCAAATCGGAGGTGACTGAGGGAGGAGTGGGGGTGGTACGTTCATCGCTTGCTAGGCCTATAGGAATTCAGTCGATATGGAACGCTTCTCGACATCAGACCGTTCTGTGTTCGAGAGTTTTACAGAAACAGTGATTCGGCGACTGAACCACGGAGGAAATTTTGCAGTGATCGTGGACTGCATGTAAATGATTCTCCAAGTGCTCCCCTTATCCGGAAATACATCAGATCGTTTGAGCAGACCGGTTCAATACTGGAAAAAACCGAAATCCGGGTGACCGAGATAATCAAGAACGGGCGAACCTGTGGAGGTTGCCAATCGGTCTGTTCGTGACGGCCCTAGCCTATACATTCGTAAGCGGGCAAGTTCTTAAAAATGTGCATAGATCATCAGTGCACCGAATTCTGCAAAAAGATTTTAAACCACAGCCTTACAAAATCCAGTTGGTGCAAGAATTAAAGCCTCGGGATGCCAGACATAGGCTGCAGTTCGTTAATGATGTGACTTGAGTGCCCTTCATTTAACTTCATCTTATTTTCTGTCGAGGCTCATTTCCACCTGAACGGTCACGTCAATGAACAAACTTGCCGCTACTGGAGTGTAACGAATGCGAAACAGAAGCATGAGAAACCCCTTCATTTGCCAAAACTTACTGCATGGGCTGCGATACCGGCTCGAGGAATAATTGACTTGTACATTTTCGAGGACTGGAGCGATCGTGCAGTTAAGTGAATTCGGAACGTTATGTGACGATGTTAAATGACTTTCCCTGACAAATTGATCTTCAGGAGAGGTGACGTATAGTGGCCCCCACGCAGTCCAGATTTGAGCCCCATGGATTTTTTCTTGTGGGGTTATGTCACATCTGTTCTTCTCCGACTTCTCTGGAGCAATTTAAAGAAAACATCCGTAGCGAAGCTACATGCCAAGCCGTCATGCAAAATTTTGTTCATCGTTTAAATGAGCACATCAGGCATGCTGGATTGCATTTAAATGACATTATTTTTAAGAAGTAGATTCCTAAACTGTATATTTCAATAATAAATAAACATTTCTTCTATAGATTTCAACCTCTATTTTACTTTGACACATCAAATATAAATTTTCTTTCGAAACACCGTATAAAGGATATAGGGGATAACGTCAGAAGCTCTGTGACGCTGTGCGCGGACGATGGTGTGGTCTATAGGAAGACCACGATGCCAGAAGTTGCGGAGAAAGGCAGGAAAACCTGATGAAGCTCGACGTAAATAAATGCAACACGGTGCGAGTAAACAGGCGAAGAGATCCATTACTGTTCAATTTCATTATCGACAATAATCCACTGAAAACACTACAGATCATTAAATGTCTGGGAATAAGAGGGTGGATCGACCTAAAGTGGAACGACTACGTAAACAAATGCTGGGAAAAGCAGATTCCAAACAGAATATCATTGCAAGAATGCTAAGGACATGTAATTCATCTACGAGAAAGGTGACTTAGAAATAATTGTTCGGGCAATTCTTAGATTTGCTTGTCAGTAGGTGACCCTTATTTGGTAGGATTATTTCTTTTTTGAAAAAAAAAAAAAGAAAAAAAGGAAATCAGCCGCCGAATCGGAAAGTGTTTTCTGCCACCGCGCACAATGGCTTCTTTCTTTGTGGGTATGTGTATCTGTAGAGTGTAGGTGACGGTAATGGAAGAATGTGTGGTGCAGTGGGACGTTTGTGTTTTGATTATGATTATGATGATGAGGAAGAGGGAGAGGGTGAAACTCAGTCCCGGCGCATAGCCTGCGGCTCTCCAATAGCACAAAGCTGAGCGCCGAGCTTAACGTACACAATGTACTCGTCTGACCTGCAGACCAGCACCAGTGTATCACATACCGTCACGTTATGAGACACTGCGGACAAGTCTGGGGTTTAGTTCAGGTACTGATGCAGATTGATGACCGGGAACTTTAGGACAGCATCTTTCCTTCCCTTGCTGGCCAAATACTGGCAGTAAATATTTCACCCATCACCAGGACACAAACCAGCGTACCTCAGAGTCAGGATTAATAATAGGGAATCGTCAGGTGATCGTTTAATAAGCGTTACAAAGATGCTCATCAAATTTCAGAGGGAAACTATTTAACCTCCTTTGTCCTTATACTTTATCGAAATTTTATTTTTTCCTATCTCTGGGAATAAAGTTGAGAGGTTGCATGGCACTCTCACTTCTGATTTGGTGTTATGCCACTTTATGTTCTTAGGGAATATGACCTTTATTGCAATTTTGACTTCATACATCATGGTGAAATGGTGGGCAGTAGTTAATGCTCTTGCTTGCATGCTCTAGGGAAGGAATAACGGTAAGCCTTACCTGTGTTCAAAGGAATGGGGTGCCAATGTAAACGACTGCAGTAAAAGAGCACGGCGATGGTGGGCCGAGGGAAGCGCGTTTTTTATGCAGAACTTGAGTGGAAACATTTCCGGACGGCCGAGTTCCGCAGTCTCATTGTGCAGGCACATTGTTTGCCACCGGTCGGGAGGCAGCTGCCTCCAGGTAGACTGACTTGTGGCATGAAGTCGCTGCTGCAATGGCCAGCGAATTGTAGACCTGCAATAATACAGAGGATGGGCCCTTGTTAGGCAGGAAGCCGACGAAACAACTGTGAGCGTTCTGCGAATTTTCGTTGGACACTTTCGCCCAGACGTCCACACACTGTTACAAAACATATTTGTGAAAGTACGAGGCTTTTAGCGAGTTTATGGCCGTTCTTTGGAAACTTTGAAATGGATGCAACAGGGGAGATAACATACTTTTTATGGGGGGTTGTGGTTCCATTCTGGTCATGTTGTTAGCAAAGGAGACGGCGTAAACGCGCAGGAAAGAGGCAGCGAAGCTGAATTTTTTTTCTTTTCTCCCAATCAACTTTAAAGTGTCTGATTGGTCAAATCGGTGTATGCAGAGCAAAGGGTGTTCTCCCAGCTTCGAATGCCGCACTCCAGCTCGTGATTGGCTTGTGCTAAAGTGGGGGAAGTCTAAGATGTAAATGTGCTTTGCTACCGAGCTGTGGAGGAAAGCAGACAGAAAGAGATCATCACTCTTGTACTGGCGCTGCGCTAGTAAAGAACTGCAGGTCTCTACTTAAACGGTGAGACTTGTGTCCTTTGCTAGCTTGCCACTTAGAGCCTGTGCCAGTCACCTTCCGAACCGTCAGAGGTACTGCATCTAGCATCACACATACTACGAGTAATGCGTGGCTGTACTTATTTGTCTTGAGTCGGTCTTCTAAACATTTGACATATTCCGTCACGCATAGTCATGGCATGGAGTCAAATTAGTTTTGCAGACCAGCAAACGGGTCCACCTGCACACTGGAATCGACTGGGGTTTCAGAGGCTCATAGGGAAGTGCGTGCGTTCCGAATTAACCGAACGCGAGACCGCGTACTAGAATTTTTCGGGCGCGCGCCATTAATAACAGATTGCGACCGTCCTGACCAGCAGGAAGGTAAGGTATTCGCTGTTACGGCGTAGGACACCAATATATGTTTCTCAGCACCCTGTTCTTTCGAACCATATTTTTCTTTTTGGAATGGTAGAATACAGATGCTTGAGCGTAATTTTTGTGCCATAACCCGGATTCACGTGTATCAAGTCAGATAAAGCGATTAGTGTTCCGGTTAGTGTCATGTGTCGATCCCCAGCTGATCACTTTGTCCACCATAGACCCCATGTTAGTGAAAGCGTTTGTCAAATAAAAATGTTTGTGTGATGTTTCTTTAGTCATTTTTGTTGTCTTATGATGTTAAGGATTAATAAATCTATTGTCATTTAGATCACAAGTTGTCCTTGAATTCTGTTTAACAGTACCTTTCCATTTTACCATTGAAGTCTAGATTTGAAACGTTAGTAGAAGGCTTTCAAAGCAAACTCGCTGTGCTCAATCGTGGCGTATAATCAGCGCAATGTGCTTTCAGTGCATCACTTGTTTTCATTTCTGCATGTTCCCAGTAGGTGGCGACATCTACTTAAAAAAAGCTGATTATCGCATTGTCAACATATCTTAGAGAAATACAGGCAATCTCTGTCTGTGTTTTGTAATTTTGGACTATAGTGTGTTTATAACATGCCGCAATGTGTTAACGTACCCTTTCACACTATCGAATAAATGATTGTTTATATCACCACAACAGTACAACGTTATACACTGAAATGACAAAATTTATGGGATAGCGATATGCACACATACAGACGGCCATAGTCTCGCGTAAACAAGGTGTTAAACGGCAGTGCATTTTCGGAGCTGTCATTTGTACTCAGGTGATTCACGTGAAAAGGTTTCTGACCCGACGGTGGCAGCACGACTACAGTTAACAGACTTTGAACGTAGACTGGTAGTTGGAGACGCATGATAATCCCGTTTTCGAAATCGTTAGAAACTTCAATATTCCGAGATCCACAGTGTCAAGATTGTGCCGGGAAAACCACATTTCAGACGTTCCTTCTCGCAACGGACAACGCAGTGGCCGACGGCCTTCATTAAGCAACTGATAGCAGCGGCGTTTGCGTAAAGCTGTCGATGCTAACAGACAAGCAACACCGCGTGAAATAACCGCATAAAATAACCGCATAAATCAATATTGGACATACGACGAACGTATCCGTCAGGACAGTACTGCGAAATTTGGTGTTAATGGGCTATGGTAAGAGACCACCGAAGAGGTGTCTTTGCTAAGAGCACGGCACTGCTTGCAGTGCCTCTCCTGGGCTTGGATGGATGGATAATTTACAAGACATTGAGGGCTGTTGAAATTGATATCGATGGACAGTTTAACAAGCAACAATTGATGGGAGGGCCTAATGTGTTTCGTGGACTACGGTTGCAGTTCACTTGTGATGTTGAAGCTGTGTTTGGAGGCAGTACATGGCTTACCTTCGCAGTTGTATGAGCTAACCATGCAGATTATGGTGGCCTTGAAGCTTTTCCAGACGCTAACATCTTGACTTGGAAGACGTGGAGTAAAGCAGAGAGTACAGGACTGCTTGCTAAGGTTCCTTATGGGACTTTGGTGCCAGATAAACCGTTCACTCTGTCCACAAGAAGAAGAAAGAAGAAGCTGAATGCAGACGAGTATTTGTTCATATGGGCTAAAATAGGCAAGCGTAATTGTAAAATAAAGATCACTGGTGACTGTATGTTCTATTATAGACAATAAAAATTCCTTCTTTCCTTATCTATAAACAGGTTTTTTTTTTAAAAAAAAAAAAAAAACAACATTGACCCACTTATCCACGACTAGAAAACCGTGGCCTCGTCAGATGAGCCCCGAATTCAGATGGTAAGAGGTGATGGTAGGATTAGATTGTGGCGCCGACCCCATGAAGCCAGGGACCCAAGTTATCAACGAGGCACTGTGCAGGCTGGTGGTGGCTCCATTATGCTGTGGGCTGTGTTTACATGTAATTAACAGGATCCTTTGATCCAATTGAACCGATCAGTGACTGGAAATGGCTATTTTCGGCTGCTTGGAGATCATTTGCAGTCTTTCGTGGATTTCATGTTCCCAAATAACGACGGAATTTTTATGGATGACAGAACATCATGTCATTGGGTCACAGTTGTTCACGATTGGTTTGAAGAACATTCTGGACAATTCGAAAGAATGAGATTTAGCCTCCCAAATCACCCTACATGACTCCCATAGAATATTTATGGGGCATAATCGAGCGGTCAAATCGTGCACAAAATCCTGCACAGGCAACAATTTCGCAGTTATGGACGGCTATAGAGGCAGCATGGCTCAGTATTTTTGCAGGATACTTCTAAGCGACTTGCTGAGTCCATGCCATGTCGTACTGCTGCACTACATGAAGCAAAAGGAGGTCCGTCACTGTAATGGGAGGTATCCCACCTCAGTACTTCTTTTGTGCAACACTGGGACTGCTTTCACCTAGGATCTATATTTTTACTTTCCGTTTGCAATTTTTTCATAATTTTTAGGTGTTTAATATTGTTTTCTGACAATGACATACATGTCAACTATTTTTTAACATCAGTAGTAGTTACTTTGACCACGTTGGAAAATTACATGCCCCATGTTGTGAAAAAGACGTATATTAGAGTGTAATTAGGTGATTTAGTGCCTGCGGAAATTACATACAAAGTGTGCAAAATCCTACTACATGGGAAGCATGACACAGTTAACATGAATAGTCACACAACTACAAAGTTGGAAGAGGTCGAAATGAGGCTCAATAGCCTGTGCACCAACTGCTACTATAAAACGTGTGAGCATTTGACACTTGTTATCACCTCTGCATATCTTATATCTTTAGAAATATGCTTGCCCATTGCACACAACGAAAATTCGTCACAATGATGTCAACATTCTAGAAATGTAGCTGGCTATATTTATTATTTAAGGATCCCCTAACCATAAGGAAGCTACAGGAAATTAACAATATCAAAACGTAAGTAATATCAGTACAACAAAGCTTTTATTTAATCTAATCAAGCGAGCAGTTGACAGTAAAAAATGCAGAATAGTGTTCTGAAAATTGTAGTAAACTAAAGTAAAATAACTCTAAACTCCGTTGGCCGCTCACAGAAGCGAGACAAATGAGACAAATATTTAAAGTAGTTAATTGAGCATTCGAGATGCATAACCAGATGAGTTAATTCCGAACTGCTCAAAAGTTGGAATACGCTACTGACTGAGCGAAACGTGTATTCGTCAAGTACTATGAGAGGACGTCAATGGCCACCAGACGAGAACCGGTAAGCAAATCTCCTTCAATCCAGGTTCTCTGCCCAACACTCGCAGAGCCCAAGCTTCACATTTTGGGGAGACTGAATGCTGCTGACTATTTGTCCAACGACAGATATGTTCCCTTCTCTACGTGAAAACAGGGGAAAGTAGCAGAATTTTCCCACTCAAACCTCGCAAAAAGCATCATTACGATTCATAAGGTTGGTATTGGTTTTAGACAGCCTCTATCCATTGGTCAGCACCATCAACACGCCGTCAAGTGTTGGTGGTGGTACTTTGGATTGGACAGTCCGTAATTCTGGCGAGAAGCAACGAACTTCCTCACACCAGGGATGCACCGTTAGCCGACCTCCTCGCCGATGTAGGGACAGAAAAGAAAATTTCACCTTCAAGCACCCTCAGTGGAAAAGCTGTGGCGGCCGGTGGCACCATGCTTGTCGCAAGTGAATTAACATCAGGAACTGTCCAAATATGCATTTTTGGGAAATAGGACCATTTCCGTGAAAACTGTATACCATTCGGAGACGCTCGTTTGCTACTTTTGATATGATGATGATGATGATGACTGATTAGTGCGCGCTGAACTGCGCGGTCATCAGCACCTGTACAAAGTCCCAATCTCTATACAGTCCAAACTAACCACTTTCACAAATGATGGTGAAATGATGACATCCCAAGCACCCAGTCCCCAGACAGAGAAACCCTCGGCCAGGAATCGAACCCGAGACCCCGTGATCCAGAGGCAACAACGCTAGTCACAAGACCACGAGCTGCGGATTGCTGCTTTTGAGACACAGTGAAAAGCCTTCAGTCGACCCTACAGGATTTCCAAGCCCTCCAGACCCACTTCTGGCGAGAAATCGAATAACTTTGCACTCCCAGAAAAATATACAAAGTTCACAAACTAATTATCGTGTAATTATAACAGCGAAACAAAATCGTGATGGAATATATGACAGCCGTGTTACAACGTTCTAAAATATTTGTCAATCACGCCAACATTTTAAATTTAGTATTTTATCTCATTCTGTACCAGAAGAGTGTACTGACAACCTACGTAAACTTTTCAGTCACAGAAGGCGAGCACAGAGCTACGGAGGATAAGAGAAAATAGAAAAAATAAGGATTCTGACTCTAGGACGAACATTCAGGAACGTCTGTAACGATAGATTGAAGTCCTTAAAGTTGCTGAATTTCTGCAAGCAGTTTATGAACATACAGGAACTAGTAAGTGAGCCATAAATAACGGAAGAATGTGACTTTACTGAATTATAGTGAGCAGTGTCTGTTTACTAAAATACATTTTTGTAAAGGCCTAGCTCTTCTAATTACTTTATTTCTCTTTTTTGTTTTATAAAACTTCAAACCTTTCAATTATACATAGGGCGTTGCCACCTAACATGAACGTAAACCGGGATTGTGAATACACTGGAAATACGAGTCCCACGTGCATACTTCTTCTTACGGTGAAAGAAAAACTATTTGATTGAAGCCATTTTATTGCACAAGAGCTTCAGTAATTATTTTAGCGTATATTCGCATAAAAATCGAGAAAGGCGCTAGCCCGTCTTAGTCCAAATCAGCGAAGGCAGGTTCTGCAGCAGCACTCGCCGTTTTCATACGTCACGAACTAGGAGGGATTTCTTTGCGTATATCTTTGGGCATCGAAAAACATTGACAGCAAAAGTGGACAAAACAAACGCGTACAGGTAGCAAGAATCAAAATACTATTTAAAAATTTCCTTCTCTGATGTAACAAAAAAATTAAAAATAAAGTAATTATTTATAGATAAACCCGCAGGAGAAATTAACTGGACAGTTGATCTTTTTAGTAGGTTGTGCTGCAGCACGGATGTTTGAAAGCTAACAATCATGGTTCATAATTAACAGTATGTAAAGAGATAAAATATTTTGGAACTAATATTGAACTAATAAATGGCATGGAATATTACAGTCTTAGTAAAGAGACACTTCATATTATGTAGGGCTTACAAGTGTTCAGTGTAGATAAAGGCATGAAATTTAACTCACATTGTGAATGCAAATTTGCCACTGAAATTACGGACGTAGCAGAACTTTCGAAAGGAAATAAAATAAAAGAAAACCGGTATGCTTGTACTTGTAAGTGCAATTTGGCTTCTATGTAGTTTGTAAATATCCTTTCACTACCTGTACATTATCCGTGCTAAATTTAGAATCTCAAAGAGTGTATACCAGATTGTATTGCCGAAGGTATTCGCTAAATTTACAAATGCTATAAAAGTAGATTTGTATGTCTTTAAACTGTCTGTGTTGCCTCATGTGTTCGTACATTTCTTTGGAAGCCAGACTGTTCTTCCCAAGCCCATGCTCTACAAATTTCTCCTTTATTGTTGTTAAGCAACTGCAAACAGTCGTCACCACAAAGATATATGTCAACAACAGTACCAACAACAAGTCAGCGTTATATTAGTCCACATAAAAATGTCACAGTGACTTAAGAGTGTTACGCTATCCACGTAATAGTTTCGCAGCTTAGGAACATTGGCATGGTGCCGAATGTACTGAGAATAACCGCAAAAAAAGGGAACGCAACTGTGTTTGGAAAACATACTCTGTAATTAACGATAACACTCATAAAACGGATGTTGCTGAACAGTATAAAAAAAAGTGGGAGCTTATACCTTTACGTATTCGCGTCACTGGAAGCACCGCGCATTTGTTGCCAAAGGCATCTTCATTTTCAGCTGATTTTGAAGTAAGTCTTTTTTTCTGTGGGTCAAAGAAACTATATGAAATTATCAAACATCAATCGGGGGGGGGGGGGGGGGGGGGCACGAGTAGAACTAGGGTTTGTACCTGTTGTTATCACAGTAGATACAACCTTCCCGGTCGTCTGAAATTTTCGAAAGCAGGAAGAGTGTCTATCTGTTTTAAATCGCGGCGTAGAAAAGGACAGGTAAGTGATGGCTACAGACGGCAGACACTTGTATTCCTCGCCAACTAGTCGTCATTGTTATCTTAACCAGATCTGCACGATGGGGACCAATAGCAAGTAGGTTAGCGTATCTTTGCGTTAGCTCTGTAGTGAATTTCATGTAATATCCAGAATATTGACATTTATGTTATTGTTACACATAGGGTTTACCGTGGATAGCAACGCGCTCTTTGAATCTGATACTACCAGTAGGTTTTCGAATCCCAAACGACGATTGAACTTGAGAGCTTTTCTCGTGCAGTCAAAATAGCACATTGACCCGGCAGACAAAATTTCTTGCAAATATATGTGTTTGGGGAAAATTTCTTGCAAATATATGTGTTTGGGGAGAAAATAATGGACTTCCAACTGTTGTTATTTTTCGCTATTGAAGTCCATCAGTAAATACTTGTACAAAATGTGACCAGTAAAGAGTAGCATAAAGCGCTGAAACTACAGTTAACTGTGCCGAAGTTAGCATCCTTTAACATGCACGTTGGAGCAGGGCCTGTACGTTATTCGGGCATCGTGATTCCAGCTTACATAGGCTTTTGGAATCTGCATGTGGTTTGAACTTAAGCAATGTGCTTCCTGGGCTCAGCACTTAAATATGTACCTTCTTGTATATCATTTCCTGGGTTTCAGTTGTTTGAAAGAATCCATCTAAATTGGTTTGGGACTTATATACACTACTGGCCATTAAAATTGCTGCACCACGAAGATGACGTGCTACAGACGCGAAATTTAACCGACAGGAAGAAGATGCTGTGATATGCAAATGATTAGGTTTTCAGAGCATTTACACAACGTTGGCGCCCGTGGTGACACCTACAACATGCTGACATGAGGAAAGTTTCCAACCGATTTCTCATACACAAACAGCAGTTGACCGGCGTTGCCTGGTGAAACGTTGTTGTGATGTCTCGTGTAAGGAGGAGAAATGCGTACCATCACGTTTCCGACTTCGATAAAAGTCAGATTGTAGCCTATCGCGATTGCGGTTTATCGTATCGCGACATTGCTGCTCGCGTTGGTCGAGATCCAATGACTGTTAGCAGAATATGGAATCGGTGGGTTCAGGAGGGTAATACGGAACGCCGTGCTGGATCCCAACGGCCTCGTATCACTAGCAGTCGAGATGACAGTCACCTTATCCGCATGGCTGTAACGGATCGTGCAGCCACGTCTCGACCCCTGAGTTAACAGATTGGGACGTCTGCAAGACGACAACCATCTGCACGAACAGTTCGACGACGTTTGCAGCAGCATGGACTATCAGCTCTGAGACCATGGCTGCGGTTACCCTTGACGCTGCATCATAGACAGGAGCGCCTGCGATGGTGTACTCAATGACGAACCTGGGTGAACGAATGGCAAAACATCATTTTTTCGGATGAATCCAGGTTCTGTTTACAGCAGGTTCCAGATATTTTGGTCAGATTGCGTAGGAGCATAATGAAGTTGTATATTAAGGAAGGTATTTTTAAAATGATATAGTATGCATAGTGAAATAACTTATGAATAACATCAAAATACGAAATTTTTAAGGTTACAATTCATAATATGTTTTTTCATATTAGGTCATAGCATGCATTATAAATGAAGGAAAAGTTGGACCTTAACGTCGAAATGACTAGAAACAATGCAATATACGCATGCTAGAGGGCATATCGTAGAATGCGTCGATCACGAATCAAAGAGTCGTGTTAAGGGCGACAGCCAAGCGGTCATCGACTGGGGTGGACGAGAGCTCTCGAGTTGCGGGTAGGTCGTGACTTGTAATAGTGAGCAAGTGGTTTTCAGGAAAAATGTGTGCAGATTTCATAATTTTTGTGAGGGTGCATTTTTCACTGGACGCAAATTTCATATGTCTTGCAAAAGAGACACGCAGTAATACGCCCCAATAAATAAATATGCGAGCAATGCCATCTTTTGCGTGCGAGACTTTTTTATACAAACACACGACATAGTAAACAACCAGTAGTTGTAGCGAAAACAGCGCGTGCTTCTGAAAGTGCACTTCGACAAATGCTCAATACTACACGCACGTCGTGTCGGGAATTATCGCTCTGCTGGTTCACTTACGTCAACACCGCTACGGTCTTCAGAATAGATAAAGACTTTTACGGTAACATCGGCATAGATGGAGTCGGCATCGGATGCCAGTCTGAAGGTCTCACTAAATCACTCACTTTTACGACCGTGAAGATTCTGTGCGAGATATTGTTAGTTTGCTAACAATATCTCGCACAGAGGTACATAACCAATCAGTCTTCCCATGTCTTATCCGTAACAAGAGCAGGAAGGAAACTTAGAACAAAGCATAACTGAAGTAACGCTCTACGAAACTTGAGAGATTGCTCTAATATCCGTTTATTTACACTTCGTAAATTTATAAGTCTTACTGTGTGTGGTAAGTGATTTAAAGCAGACATCGCCTTTTGACTCGAACGCTCCTCCACAGCCAAAGCCGCTAATGCACCTCCGTATGGTAGTGCTGGACTGAGACGTAGCCAATTCGAATCTTGGTGTTGGAGAAATTTTCCACTGCCAGTGTCTGGCTAGCAAGGGGGGGAAAGGTGGCGGAATAGTGTTCCTCATCACCAAACTTGTTGCCACTCCTCATGGACTGAATTCCACTGGAGTCAGGGCATGTGTCACTGTTGATGGGAACGCTAAACTAGGAGATCCCAGTTGTGTTATTTAGCACCCTACCGCGCCTGGTGCCAGCACGGTAGCTCGTAGTGTTTTATCAGAGAACTCTGTAATACAAAACTGAGTGAAGTTCTCGTCGATGGAATCTGAAAGATGTCACGCAACATCCGCACAGAACCACTGGCAAAAGAACGACGAAGGAACTGGTTGAATCGCGGGAGGACCACGTAGATATTTAATACTGCTTTTAATCCAGCATTCATCTCTCAATGACGTGTAGAGTTGCCACGAACGACATGTGGTTCGGACACACAAGCCGCTGTAGTGGCGTCCAATTAGAAGACTTGCACTCGGCCATCGAGATACATGAAATTATCATTAATCACCCTTCTGTTATCAAAATCCAACACAAACATAGCAACACACACACACACACACACACACACACACACACACACACACACACACATCATTCAAGATTTAAGAGACGCTGTTGCATGAAAGCTGATACTAGTGTTTGCGGGTGACACAGTCGCCTGTGGAAATCTGGGGCGAATGCTCAACATTGATATCTACTACATCTACGCTCCGCAAACCACTTTATGGTGGGTGACGGAGGGTACTTTCTTGTATCAATGTCGTTCCCCTCCTTTCCTCTTCCAGTTTTGAAAGGAAGGAATTGATCATGATCAAGAGAGACAGAGAGGAGAGTAGGTTGGTTGGGAATTTGCAGTTAGTAGTAGGACCAGAAAAAGAGGACGAAATCTGAGAATTTTACTATCCACACTAAAACCAGATCTCAACCACTGCCCAACTCTGGAAGCAGAGAATAGCCTCAGGAAAGTACTAGGAATAGGAAAGGTGCAGAACACTTCAAGAGAGATCACGAAGCCTTGGAATGTGCAACATGTTAGGAAGGTGAAATAGCTGCTGCTAGGTCGTAGCCATGGACGAGGGAAGAGTTGTAGACCAAGGGTCACAGGAAAGCTTAGGGGCAGCGTACTAGGACATCAGCATTTTCAGACCGAATGAAGGGCTAAGTCAAGTGACAGAGGAGTGTGAGTCCTTTTCAACGGTTTGGAGAGGGATGGGACGTGGTGACCCGAACAAGATTGCTCCCCTGATTCGTGGCATCAGTTTCCACTTTATCGAGTGTTCCGACGTCATGGTCGGCCATGCCTAAATGGGATTGCGAGGCGGATTACTGTGCAGTAGAAATGGCACTGATGGCAGGCGACTTTGTGCACGCTGCTCTGGTACCAGCTGGCATTGTCGACACATGGGGTCTCATTAGGTACGGAATACATTTAAACAGGATTTGGAAGGGAAGATTGCTACACAAGACTTATAAAAATATAGGGAGTGGATTTCAGGTGTCACATCCTATTGTCACGGGTAGCAAAAGTAGGCCCTTTTCGGATAAATCCAGACAACAAATCCTGTGCCTAAAAAAAAATCTCGACCACTTTAAAACAGTCTGCAATGAGCGCTCACAAGACAGAGTCTAATACAACAAATGGCACACAAAGTACGTGTCAAAGAAAGGAATCATTGCAAAAAGTAAAACGGACCATGTTACAGGTGCAACAATCCGATTGTACTGAGACGTGTGACTTGGGAAGAGTTTATATTCTGTAGTGGCCTGCGCACTGATCTAAAACTTCTTTACAGATTACATCTATGTGCCGACCCAGGACTCGAACCTAGGTACGACCATTACCTTTCTTGGGCAAGTGCTGTACTGACTGAGCAATCTTTCTTTCATCTAAAATCTTTAATTACACCGAAATGCAATGAATTACAACATTTCATATTTGTTGATGTATATTGAACCATTAGCAATACATCGTTCAAATTATTTACATCAAGCAAGATTATTATTATTGTTACTATTTTATAACAAATTCTTTTTAATTTCTCCTTACGGAAAATTTTCATTAGGTACGTAGATATATAGTTTGAAATGCTTTTAGATGCAAATTAGAGAAATTAGACAGCAGAATTGCAACAGTTTCCACAGGAATTAAGGCGTCATGCACATCTGATGCTTACAAAAAACAATATGACTAATTAAAGTGTGTAGATAATAAAATAAGACGTGAGATACAACACATATTTTCTTCTCATAGATTAAAAGTATGTGAAGAGAACGTTACACCTAAGGAAGCTCTCTCTGCAGCACTCTCTTATGTAGTCTCAAAACCGTCTGCATTTTAAGTCTGATTTCCTTGTAACTTTATTTGGTTTTCTCAACTGTTTTGTGCCATCATGTTATTGTATTACTAACATCATTGCACACTCTTCATCGCCATTTGCTGTCCTTAACCTGTCTCACGAATAACACAGGGGTAACTGTAACTGTGCACTGACTGTTCACACCCAGCCCCTAAATGAGATTTAACACTTCAGTGTTGCGTTGATGAATAACTGATAAATTCCTGTACGTCAGTGGACATGAATTTCTCAATATATATGTATATCAAATGCCCAACAAGCCAGGAAAAGGCATTGTGTTTACTATCACGGAAAAATTTCCAGTCTGCTCCTAAAACCTGGTCGACATTATCATATTTATGGCAGTTCTTGTGATGATAGAGTTTGATTTTACATTTGTTAGAAACAGGCGTCTAGGATTTGTTAATGATGTCTATCTCTATCATTTGTGGACAAAATCTTTGCCCGAACATTTCTCCAAATTTATGACAAGTTGGTGTGAAGATATTTCATTCCCATAGAATGCTTAGGAACACACTGGATTAATTGTTGACAGATTCTTTCTGAGGATTGTTTAAACTGCTTATGTAGCATATTTATATGTGGCAGATAAAGGCATATCTCTAAATTTCGCATTCTGGATCGATGTAAATCGGCGGAATTAAATCTGATGGTCGCAGCATTTGAAAGTTATTTTCCGTGTTACTTCTTGAGACTTACCAGACTATCTTGTTTGTACGTTTTGGGAATATTGTCATGCAACGCAGATACGGATTTACATGTGCTGGCTGCCTTGAGAAAAGGTAATTTGAACAAATTGAATCTCCGGGCTTCCACGTCGCCACGCAAAATACTTGTCTAGCATATTCTCCATGTATAGCTACACGATAGAGCTTGGATAATACACATGCATTGACGTAATAAGCCATTTGTACACCGTCTAGACCTGGAAAGTTTAGGCCGATTAATGTCGTTTTGATTGACTGGACCTCCTCCCGCCAGTTGAATTGTAGCAGGCTGTCCAAGCACGACAAATAGGGAAGGTAGGAGAGTCACACCGGCGGTTAAGCTACGAACGTGGCTCTTGTGTCGTGATAGGATGCCCAGACTAGAGCACTGGCCCGCTAAAGGTCAAGACCCCCAATACGAGAGGTGGTCCGGTACACATTTTAATCTTTCAAAAAGTATCAGGTGTGAAGTATTCTCACAATGAAAAATTCATCACTTAAATGTAAGATAAACTGGTAGCCAAATAAAATAAGTTTGGAAATTAGATGGCTGGAAGGTGTTTAATTTGACATCCTGCATCGAACATCCGAGTCCCGCAACCATCCCTAAAAAGATGGACATACAGTGACTAAATGTTAATAGTTCAGTCTTGGATATGTTTGCATAATACTGGAAGTATTTATTTCTAGGTATAAACTGAAGTGGATTTTTTTGTTAAAATGAACAACAATTAAGAGCAATACCAATCGCAGTCCGATATGGAGCTAGGTACAATGAAAAGTCAGTGTCCACATTCCCGGAGTCTTAACAAGGAACCTTCGTAAGTTAATTATCAGTAAATGACCATCTTAACGGTCTTATACATGAAAGACATCATTCGTCCTGTCGCCCCTGATTTGTGATAATTAAAGAAGTGAAAACTGTTATCGCAAACTTAGCCTAGGAAGAAAAAAGCTAAATATCTTTCAGGGGTGCTAACTCGGTGATAGTTATTATGACACAGCTTTTGAACTTCTGGCCATTAAAATTGCTACACCAAGAAGAAATTCGGTGATTGGGTATTCATTGGACAAATATATTATACTAGAACTGACATGTGATTACGTTTTCGTGCAATTTGGGTGCATAGATCCTGAGAAATCAGTACCCAGAACAACCACCTCTGGCGGTAATAACGACCATACGCCTGGGCATTGAGCCAAACAGAGCTTGGATGGCGTGTACAGGTACAGCTGCCGATGCAGCTTCAACGCAACACCACAGTTCATCAAGAGTGATGACTGGCGCATTGTGACGAGCCAGTTGCTCGGCCACCATTGACCAGACGTTTTCACTTGGTGAGGGATCTGGAGAATGTGCTGGCCAGGGCAGCAGTCGACCATTTTCTGTATCCAGAAAGGCCCGTGCAGGACCTGCAACATGCCGTCGTGCATTATCCTGCTGAAATGTAGGCTTTCGCAGGGATCGAATGAAGGGTAGAGCCACGGGTCGTAACACATCTGAAATGTAACGTCCACTGTTCAAAGTGCCGTTAATGCGAACAAGAGGTGGCCGACACGTGTAACCAATGGCACTCCGTACCATCACGCCGGGTGATACGCCAGTGTGGCAATGACGAATACACGCTTCCAATGTGCGTTCACCGCGATGTCGCCAAACACGGATGCGACCTTCATGATACTGTAAACAGAACCTAGATTCATCCGAAAAAATGACGTTTTGCCATTCGTGCACCCAGGTTCGTCGTTGGGTACACCATCGCATGCGCTCCTGTCTGTGATGCAGCGTCAAGGGTAACCGCAGCCATGGTCTCCGAGCTGATAGTCCATGCTGCTGCAAACGTCGTCGAACTGTTCGTGCAGATGGTTGTCGTCTTGCAAACGTCCCAATCTGTTGACTCAGGGATTGAGACGTGGCTGCACGATCCGTTACAGCTATGAGGATAAGATGCCTGTCATCTCAGTGCTAGTAATACGAGGCCGTTTGGATCCAGCACGGCGTTCCGTATTACCCTCCTGAACCCATAGATTCCATATTCTGCTAACAGTCATTGGATCTCGACCAACGCGACCAGCAATATCACGATACGATAAACCGCAATCGCGATAGGCTACAATCCGACCTTTATCAAAGTCGGAAACATGATGGTACGCATTTCTGCTCCCTACACGAGACATAACAACAACGTTTCACCAGGCAACTCCGGTCAAGTTCTGTTTGTGTATGAGAAATCGGTTGGAAACATTCCTCATGTCAGCACGTTGTAGGTGTCACCACCGGCGCCATCCTTGTGTGAATGCTCTGAAAAGCTAATCATTTGCATATCATAGCATCTTCTTCCTGTTGGTTAAATTTCGCGTCTGTAGCACATCATCTTCGAGGTGTAGCAATATTAATGGCCAGTAGTGTATAAAGAAAACTGCAAAGTTTGGAAGGTAGGAGACGAGATACTGGCAGAAGTAAAGCTGTGAGGACCGGGCGTGAGTCGTGCTTGGGTGCCTCAGATGGTAGAGCACTTGCCCGTGAAAGGCAAAGTTCCCGAGTTAGAGTCTCGGTCGAGCACACAGTTTTAATCTGCCAGGAAGTTTCAAATTTTTTCTTGTTCTGAAGTCACATATAGAGGGCGTGCGCATGTACCGCAAGGAATGGGTGGAAAGTTCATGTAAGGCTCACTTAAGCATATATTAGTGTAAATTTCAACGTTTCACATTTCGTAGTGCTTAGCATATGTTTTTAAAGAACAGTCAAGTTTTCAATACAATGAAAACGGAGTTCTCCACAGGATCTTGAACTCGCTACTGTTGCCGGCTCAGCGTATACGACTGCTATTGTGAAGATACTGCCGCCGGAATATTGCATCGCTCGTGCACTCCACACGAAATATAAACAGACACATTTTTATTGAATAAGCTTAACGTATAAAAACTAAAATTAGTTACGGCCGTAACGTTGTACTTTATTATACAGGATGAAGAAGAATTCGCGCACCCGTGCTTCGCAGCGCGATTCCTCACGTACTAGCAATAAAAGAAGGTCTCTTACAGAATTGCATCCTGCACATACTTTCTTCACTAAATGGGCGTTAAAGATTGGCAATCTGGTAACACTGTAATCACATGTACTGTGATGTGTGTGAAATCTTACGGGAATTAACTGCTAAGGTCACAGTCCCTAAGCTTACACACGACTTCACCTAAATTATCCTAAGGATAAACCCACCACACACACACACACACACACACACACACACACACACACACACACACACACACATGCCCGAGGGAGGACTCGAACCTCCGCCGGGACCAGCCGCACAGTCCATGACTGCAGCGCCTTAGACCGCTCGGCCACATATACGGTAACTACCAAATGGTTCAAATGGCTCTGAGCACTATGGGACTTAACATCTGAGATCATTAGTCCCCTAGAACTTAGAACTACTTAAACCTAACCAACCTAAGGACAAAACACACATCCATGCCCGAGGCAGGATTCGAACCTGCAACCGTAACGGCAGCGCGGTTCCGGACTGATGCGTGTAGAACCGCTCGACCACCGCGGCCGGCACGGTAACTGCCCCTGTCAGCATATAGACGTAATGCTGTGCAATTAGTGCAGTGAGGAGCATTTTGGGTTAGCATGCAGGAGGTCGAGGGTTCGATTCTGTGTTAGATCCTTGAGATTCGACGGTGACCACAGCCCAATCGAGATGGTCCCACAGCTTCTAGATTGTGTCTAAATCTGGAGAGTTTAGTGATCAGAGGAGTATGGTAAACTCGTCCTGGTGCTCTTCGAACGACGCACGTGCACTGCCAGGTGTCTGAAGCGTTGCACTGTCCTGGTGGAAGGTGCTATCGTGCCGAGGAAAAATAAACCGCAAGCAGGGGTGGACATGGCCGCAAGGATAGATGCATACGTGTATTAATTCATCGTGCCTCCCAAAATGACG
Source organism: Schistocerca serialis cubense (assembly GCF_023864345.2). NCBI lineage: Eukaryota > Metazoa > Arthropoda > Insecta > Orthoptera > Acrididae > Schistocerca > Schistocerca serialis. Next base: position 395,745,594 of record NC_064646.1, read on the forward strand.
AGATCACATAAGGAATGCCACGAAAACATTCCCTAGACCAGGACGCTCCCCCTCCGACGATTGTTGCAGGTCCTTATACTCCAACGGCCATCTGTCCGATGTAGCGCAAAACGTGATTCATTTGAAAAGGACACCTCTCGCCACTCAGTGGAAGTCCAGTTGAGGTGCTGGTGTGCAAATTCCAGCCTTTGTCGCCAACGAACTGCAGTTGGCACAGGTGTACGAGCCAAGTGTCTGCTGCGGAAGCCCATAGGCAGCAACATTCGCTGAACGATCGCAGAGGACACACTGTTTGTAGCCCCTTGGCTCTCCTGATCGGTCAGTCGTTCAACAGTTGCACGCCGGCCGCGGTGGTCTAGCGGTTCTGGCGCTGCAGTCCGGAACCGCGGGACTGCTACGGTCGCAGGTTCGAATCCTGCCTCGGGCATGGGTGTGTGTGATGTCCTTAGGTTAGTTAGGTTTAAGTAGTTCTAAGTTCTAGGGGACTTATGACCTAAGATGTTGAGTCCCATAGTGCTCAGAGCCATTTTTTGAACAGTTGCACGTCTGTTCGCCCATACACATCTCCGCAACTGTCATCTGCAGCCACTGGTGCAGCACAGTCACCTCGGCGCCGGTTTTGGATAGCGCCGTTTTGGCATGCATGCTATAACCACAGCAGCGAAGCCAATGATGATGCCCTTTTGGACGTCAGATAAAACTCTCTGTTTCCACGTTACGGCAACGACTGCATTGTTTCCCGCGTCCCTCCGACACACTTTTTATACCCCCCACTGCTAGTGCTGCCACTTGCCGAACATAGGCCCGACAATTAGGAGTGGGTGGGTCTGGGGAGACATATCTCTTCATACCAGGACCTCTTTGATCACCATCTGCGGCAAGCTTACAGCACAGCCGTACGTCGAACACATTCTACGCTCCGTTTTGTTGCCCTTCATGGTAAGCCATCCTGGGCTTACATTTCAGCAAGATAATGCCTACCCACACACGGCGACAGTTTCTACTGCTTGTCTTTGTGCTTGCCAAATCCTACCTTGGTCAGCAAGGTCACCGGATCTCTCCCCAAATAAGAACGTTTGGAGATTGTGGGCAGGGCCTCTCCAATCATCTCCGGTTTTTTGATCTAACGCGCCAGTCTGACAGAATCTGGTACAATATCCCTCGGGACGACATCCAACAACTCTGTCAATCGATTTCAAGCCGAATAACTGCTTGCATAAGGGCCAGATGTGAACCAACAAGCCATTGAGTTTCTCAGTTTGTGAAGCCCTTTCTCTTGTGTAAATCATTCAACTTTTCTGAAATTGGAATCATTTGTTTGTCTGTGCATGTACATCACATCTACCGATTTGCGTCCCATTCGGATGTTTCTTTCGTGGCGCATCCTTTTTTTCTCATTTTTTGTCGTAGAGTGTATTCTGAAGAGGTTAGGGTGGAGTGTCAACACGAAACGTCGCAAGAAGCAGTCCGCTGGTATATTTTTGTTCCACGAGATCGCCCCAGTTCAGTCTCGACAGGACACTGTCGAATACGCCGCTTCTTTGGACTATCAAATTTTGCTTCAGCCTCTGTATCCTCCTAACATGGCCCCCAGTGATTTTTTTTTCTCTTTCCTTGGATGAATAAACCACTGCGTCTCTGGCATTTCCAGAATGATGAAAAAGTGGCTTTAGAGGTGGAACGTTTCCTTAACAGCCAAAATGCCGACTTCTACAAGGAAGGTCTCCGCCAAATCATTCATAGTTCGGAAAAATCTCTCACATTGAAGGATGAATGTGTAGAGGAGTAACACCGTCAGTTTCAGATTGCAAGTCGTATTTTGATTTGTTATAAGTGACTTTATGACTAGCACTCATATATCCGCACTAAACTTCTCACTGCCATTGTGTTGATCTACGCTCATGAATCCTGTCGAAGCGGCAGTACGAGGTTACACGTGGAAAAGCAGTTTCGCTAACACATCAGAGAAATAGTTCCTGTGAAATGCGAAAACTGTCGTTTCTTTCGTATCGAAAATCGTACATAGCAATACGAAGTGGGTGCTGGTGATAAAAACTGTAACTGCTATTGTACTTCCGAGAAAAACTATAGAGCTGTTTGTGCACGCAGACTGTAAGACAAAGAAACACTATGTTTCCCGTTTTAGAGTCTTCATTATTCTCTTATACGCAGAAGAAATACAATAGAATGAAAGTCCATACGCCATGTGCACACCGCACGCAAAGTAGTTTCAAACTGCAACGCTATTCTCTCAGGCACACGAGCCGTTTATGCCGTGCTATGCAATTGTGTATAAGACGGAACAGTCGAATAATGACTTGTTTGCGAACTTCTGGGGAATATGAAAGTAGTAATCGCCGATGAAGATTACGGCTTGCGCTTCCTGGAACGCTTCAGCAGTATCAAACATTCGTCGTGTTCTACTACTGCAACAATCGTAGCGTGCTGCTTTTATGGACGTGCCCGACTGCTACAATAAAAGGGTTCCTAAGAAATCTATCATATACATTTACTTCCTTAGAACTAGTGCAGCAGTCTGAAGAACCGTGATGATTAGGGTTTAACGTCGCTTTCACTACGAGGTCGTTGGAGACGCAGCACAAGTTAGTTTGCATTGAGAAAGGTAGCTGTGATGCCATTTCAAAGAAACCATTTTGCGTTGAGCGATGTACGAAAAACACAGTAAACTTAAATCTACATGGCTGGATGGAAATTTGAAACGCCACCCTTACGCATGCGAGTCCACTGTTTTAGTAAGAATTTTCTCGTAAAACGTCACATTTGAAACTGCCTGACAGATTAAAACTGTGTACCAGACCGAGACTCGAATCCGGGACCTTTGCTCTTAACAAGCAAGAGTTCTACCGTCCGAGCTATCCACGCACGACTCAGGACCTGCCCTCACAGCTTTACTTTCGCCAGTACCTCATCTCCTACCTTTCGTATTTCGCATAAGTACTCCTGCATATCTTAGGGGACTAGCATTTCTGGAAGTAAGGATATTGCGGAGACATATCGTCCGATGAGCGAGGTGTCAAAGCAAGCTTGGTACCTCGCAACGCAACCACAAGAAAAGATAGTCGTTGCAAACCGCGTTGACGAATGAGCGACAACTACGTAGCCACGCCCACAAACGGTTTGTCTACGCCGCTGCAACGGATTTTCTATTTACGGCCGAGTATAGTACTGTTCAGCCTAGACCGCGGTCATACACTAAGACAACAGCACCGTCTTTTAGTAGGCCAGCTGTGCGATCAATGTCTTAGGCAGAACTTTACGTGAAAGTTATTTTTAAACGTATTCTCAGTGAGAGCCTTTTTTACATCTGCGTCACGTGATACGTTAATGTTTCAGAGAGAGTTGTAAATAATAGTGACATTCGTGTGGAAATGGATTGTACAAAGTTAAGTAATACTTCTTATCTATTAGTAACAATGTAAACTATACCAGAGCAAACCAAAGAACCCACCGTTGTACCGACGACTATATTTTCGTCCTGTACAACACATGGCTTAGCCACAATCTCGCGGATTGTTCCCAGAATGAATTTTCACCCTGCAGCGGATTGTGCACTAGTCTGAAACTTGCTGGAAGATTAAAACTGTGTACCTGACCGGTATTCGAATTTGGGCCTTTGCCTTTCGCGGGCAAGAACTCTATCGACCGAAATAATCCAAGCATGACCCACAACACATCCGCTACAAAATTTTAATCCGCTGGAAGGTCTCAGATCAGCGCACACTGCGCTGCAGAGTGAAAACTCATTCTGGAAATTCATATTTCCACAGCTCTTTGATTGTCATGGTCAAAGAAAATGAAAGAGAAGAAGGCATGCTATGATTTACTGCACCAGACACGTCTTGCACCAGAACTGTTCCGATCTAAGTCTGTGTACTTGGCGTGTTTCGGAAAAAGTTTCTGGACTATTTATTTGTTCAGCGAAGTATTTATTCACTGATTACATAAAACTTACGAAAATTTCGTCCCTTGTAGATCAACAGTATTGCGGGAAATTGTTAAAGCGTACGGAAATTAAATTATCTGTTTTGCATTAGACACATAGATGTTACAACCTATAAGTTGTCGTGTTAGGACGTACGATCTCGTGTAGCATTTTTTACTAGCAATACAACTTAACATCACGAAGAGCATCACTGTCATGTACGCCAACATTTACATCGATGATTTCCTATTTTGCAGTCAGAAACCCGGCACGTCTCAGCATGATCATACATGTTTGTAGTAATCTTCGTGAAATAGCTCCAACGGAGGTGGTGTAATTGCCAAAACAGTGGACTCGCATGCCAGAAGATTGCACTTCAATTGTTTCAGGTGAATGCCTATATGCTTCCTTTGAAATTGACATAGGCGACTTCTCTCACTCTTCTTCTCCGATGTGAGCTTCTGTTTCGCATTTACGGGACATTAAACCGTATTCCTCCTATCTGCGTTATCATGTATGGTCTCAGTCTACTCTCAAACCATGCAGCATTAAATCGATAGGTACAATTAAAGGCTTTCTCCACAATGATACGGGGTGGCCGAGCGGTTCTAGGCGCTACAGTCTGGAACCGCGCGACCGCTGCGGTCGCAGGTTCGAATCCTGCCTCGGGCATGGATGTGTGTGATGTCCTTAGGTTAGTTAGGTTTAAGTAGTTCTAAGTTCTAGGGGACTGATGACCTTAGAAGTTAAGTCCCATAGTGCTCAGAGCCATTTGAACCATTTTGAACCACAATGATAAACACCTGCCACAGATTTTATTTTTTGTCATATGTGTCTCCCGCTACCGCTCTTACAGCACATTTTGATTTATCGTGGCTTTTCCCAGGAGCACACACTTTGGTTTTCAATTTGAAAGTAGAAATTTTTTATGAGGCCTACCGGGACTTCGTGAACCTACATCACCGTATCCTGTTGAAACGTGCATTAAATTCGTTTCCTCAAGCCCCTGTAATGAATTAATGCTCCATCTTTGACAATTAGTCATGAACTGAACATGGTGCGAGCCGTTTACTTTACCGGACTGGTGCTGCTAACTGACGTCAGAAGATGAACACTAGCTCAATAGCAGTCGACAAATGAAGAAATTTGCAGACCCATATTGTATTTACGTATTTCAGCTTCATCGTATTACACGGTACAGCCACATTAATGTGACCACCGTCTAGTTAGTCTAGGTAGTGTTATAGGCCCTTCGCTGTTCCTTATCTATATAAACCATTTGGGAGACAATCTGAGCAGCCGTCTTAGGTTGTTTGAAGATGACGCTGTCGTTTATCGACTAATAAACTCATCAGAAGATCGAAACAAATTGCAAAAAGATTTAAAAGAGATATCTGAATGTTGCGAAAATTGGCAGTTGACCGTAAATCACGAAAAGTGTCAGGTCATCCACATGAGTGCTAAAAGGAATTCGTTAAACTTCGGTTACACGATAAATCAGTCTAATCTTTTTGATTCAGCTAAATACTTAGGAATTGCAATTACGACCAACTTAAATTGGAAGGAACACATTGAAAATGTTGTGGGGAAGGCTAACCAAAGACTGCGTTTTATTGGCAGGACACTTAGAAAATGTAACAGACCTACTAAGGAGACTGCCTACATTACACTTGTCCGTCCTCTTTTAGAATACTGCTGCGCGGTGTGGGATCTTTACCAGATAGGACTGACGGAGTGCATCGAAAAAGTTCAAAGGAAGGCAGCACGTTTTATATTATCGCGAAATATGGGAGAGAGTGTCACAGAAATGATACAGGATTTGGGATGGACATCGTTAAAAGAAACGCTTTTTTCGTTGCGACGGAATCTTCTGACGAAATTCCAATCACCAACTTTCTCCTCCGAATGCGAAAATATTTTGTTGACACCGACCTACATAGGGAGGAACGATCACCACGATAAAATAAGGGAAATCAGAGCTCGTACGGAAAGATACAGGTGTTCATTCTTTCCGCGCGCTGTACGAGATTGGAATAATAGAGAATTGTGAAGGTGGTTCGATGAACCCTCTGCCAGGCACTGAAATGTGATTTGCAGAGTATCCATATAGATGTAGATGTAGATACATTCGACGTCAACATGCAGTAACCACCCATAGACAGCAGGTGGCAGCACCAGCAGTGGAGGGAATACAAATTGGGGGGTGTAGGGAGTGGGGAGAGGGGTGCGAAAAACAGTGCAGTCGTAATGCGGAAACGCAGCGATTTGAAACTTCCTGACAGATTAAAACTGTGTGCCGGACCGAGTCTCGAACTCGGGACCTTTGCCTTTCGTAGGCAAGTGCTCTACCAACTGAGCTACCCACTTCTGTGAAGTTTGGAAGGTAGGAGACGAGGTACTGGCAGAATTGAAGCTGTGAGGACGGGTCGTGAGTCGTGCTTGGGTAGCTCTGTTGGTAGAGCACTTGCCTGCGAAAGGCAAAGGTCCCGATTTCGAGCCTCGGTCCGGCACACAGTTTTAATCTGCCAGGAAGTTTCATACCAGCGCACACTCCGCTGCAGAGTGAAAATCTCATTATGGAGCGATTTATTTGACAACCGAAACAGCGTGATCATTGGCTTTCGGGCCTAGCGTGGAAGGATTTCCGAAACGGGTAAGTTTGTGAACTGCTCGTGTGCCGCCGTCGTTAAAGAATACCATGCGTGGAAAAATAGCGATATCCAAAACCGGCACCGAGGCAACTGTGGTATATCATCGGCAACAGATGACAGGGGTGAACGACAATCCTTGGGGAACATGCCTACCTCTGCATGCGGTTTGTTTTTCCTCGGCATGATGGCATCTACCAGCAGGATAACGCAACCTCCCAGTCAGCTGGCAGTATACGCGCGTTATTCGAAGAGCACCAGGATGAGTATTTCGTCTTCTTCTGGCCGCTAAACTTCCCAGATTTAAACCCGATCTGGAATCTGTGGGACCATCTGTGTCAGACTGTACTCGCTGTGGATCCTCAACCGAGAAATCGGGCGCAGCGGGCCACGTCCCTGCCTGTGCCTTCCAGAACCTCACTTACTCTGTTCCGGCATGGCCTGCAGCAGTCCGCTCGGCAAAAGGTAGGCTGCTACGGTCGCGGGTTCGAATCCTGCCTCGGGCATAGATATGTGTGTTGCCCTTGGCTTAGTTAGGTTTACGTAGTTGTAAGTTTAGGGGACTGATGACCTCAGATGTTAAGTCCCATAGTTCTTAGAGCCATTTTAACCATTTTTGCAAAAGGTGGTTCAAATGGCTCTGAGCACTATGGGAGTCAACTTCTGAGATCATCAGCCCCCTAGAACTTAGAACTACTTAAACCTGACTAACCTAACCACATCACACACATCCACGCCCGAGGCAGGATTCGAACCTGCGACCGTAGCGCCTAGAACCGCTCGGCCACATCGACCGGCAAAAGGTGGTTATACACGCTTTTGACTGGTGGTCAAATTAATTTGTCAGGACAGTGTACAAGACTACTTTAAAGGTCATCTTTAATCAAACCTAAGAAACAGCAGCATTTAAAGTAAAGCGGGCGGAACTGTTAACAGTCTGGCATTTCAAACAGACTTTACAGTCCGGGAGATAACTATGGGTTAGCTGATTTACAATTTCATCCGTATAAAATGACACATTTCTTTTTCTTTAACAAAGTACGGTAATTAAATATCTGCGACACAGACTTTCCCAGTGGTATAGTCGGCTGATGGCATTTCGAAGACCGGATCTAATCAGACCTGTTACAAAGGAAGTATATGGTACTGGTTTCCTCTACTCTAGCTCGATGACATGTAATGGACAAAATAAACACAGTTGGGCAGTTTTTCATTTACTGCTCTGATCCTAATACGCTAAAGGCGTTATTTAAAAGCAACAGAAACTCACCGAACGCCACTCAACCCTTCAGGAACAAAGTGCGCCGAAAATTTTGGGATACTGCACGGGAAAGATGCTGACTGGACACTGATGGCAAGGTCATTGTGGATTTTAGTTCCTAGCGATAGGTCCGACTATCCTCCTTTCCCTAAGGAGTAGCATTGTTTCACTCACAAGAGAAAAGCTGAATGCGTATGTTAATTGGGCTAACAGAGGATATTGAAAGGATGCAAAGAAGGGCGAGAAGAATGGTCATACATTTGTTCGACCCATGGGAGAATGTCACAGGGGCGTTGAAAGAACTGAACTGGCAGACACTTGAAGATAGACACAAGCTAAACAGTGAAAATCTACTTAGAAAGTTTTAAGCGGTGACTCTAGGAATATACTACAATCCCGAAAGTATCGCTGCCATACCGATCACGAAGACAAGATAAGAATAATTGCTGCACGAGCAGAGGCGTTTCAGCCATCACCCTTCCCGCGATCCATAAGTGAATCGAACGAGAAAAGCCCTAGTAATTGGTAGAATTGGATGTACCCTCTACTATGCACTTCACAGTGTTTTTCTGAGTGCAGATGTAGATGACAAGTACTAAGCTATCTGCAACATTCTTGATCATAGTTACGTTGCTACCGTCGATGGCTATAGCTTCAGAAGATATTCACATTTTCCTTGTGTTGTTGCGTTCGTTGTAACTTGTCGTAGGTGAAAACGGCGGGGCTTATTTGGGTAGCCTGGGGCTTCTTGCGGGTGGTAATTTTTTGTAGCATGGCGTTGATTGGTTCTGAGAAAAATTCATTCAGTTCGTCAGTTGCGGCTTGAAAAACAGTTCCTGATTTTGCATTTATGACACCCAAGCTACAGAGATCCTTCCGCAGAATCGCGGGTGTCGTATCGCTACCCAAGGGAACGAGCGTTTCTGATTTGAGCATTGCGAATGCGTTGCTTTGCTTATCCTGTTTCGCGGGTTTCTGCATTATTCGTAGCGGTCCGGTTTCGGATTTGCCTTGAAACGTCTGTGGGCAATTCCCCTCACTTGAATACCTCAGCATTCAGTCGAGAAGGAGCAGTTTTCTTTGGACAGGTTGTACGTATAGAATCTTGTCATTAAGTTAAGAAACCTTACCATCAGTTCACGCTGATTATTTGATGCCGCTGGTTTTTAAGCAGTCAGCTCTTATAGCGTCACATTCTACGTGTTTAATGTTCCTACAAGTTACACTATGTGATCAAAAGTATCCAGGCATCCCCAAAAACATACATTTCTCATATTATGTGCATTGTGCTGCCACCTACTGCCAGGTACTCCATACTAATGACATCCGTACTCATTAGACATCGTGAGAGAGAAGAATGGGGCGCTCCGTGGAACTCACGGACTTCGAACGTGATTGGGCGTCACTTGCATCATACGTCTGTACGCGAGATTTCCACACTCCTAAACATACATAGATCCACTGTTTCCGATGTGATAGTGAAGTGGAAACGTGAAGGACACGTACAGCACAAAAGCGTATAGGCCGACCTCGTCCGTTGACTGACAAAGACCGCCGACAGTTGAAGAAGGTCGCGATCCGCGAGTGGAACAGACGGGTGGGGGGGGGGGGGGGGAGGGGGGGGGGCAATATGACTTTGGCGCGAATTGTGCCCTCCGCCACCACAGCTTGGTGGCTAGCGTAGTATATACCGGGTGATCAAAAAGTCAGTATAAATTTGAAAACTGAATAAATCACGGAATAATGTAGATAGAGAGGTACAAATTGACACACATGCTTGGAATGACATGGGGTTTTACTAGAACAAAAAAAAAAAAGTTCACAAAATGTCCGACAGATAGAAATGCGTGATTCTGGTTTTGTAACTGCTACCGTGACGGGTGAGAGGTACGCCGATACGGTACAGAATCGCATCATCCCCAGCCTGAATGATAATCACCTGCTGGAACGTACGATGTTTATGCAGGATGGCGCTCCACCCCATATTGCTAGACGCGTGAAAGATATCTTGCGGGCGCCGTTTGGTGATGATCGTGTGCTCAGCCGCCACTTTCGTTATGCTTGGCCTACCAGGTCCCCAGACCTCAGTCCGTGCGATTATTGGCTTTGGGGTTACCTCAAGTCGCAAGTTTATCGTGATCGACCGACATCTCTAGGAATGCTGAAAGACAACATCCGACGCCAATGCCTCGCCATATCTCCGGACATGCTTTACAGTGCTGTTCACAAAATTATTCCTCGACTACAGCTATTGTTGAGGAATAATGGTGGACATATTGAGCATTTCCTGTAAAGAACATCATCTTTCCTTTGTCTTACTTTGTTATGCTAATTATTGCTATTCTGATCAGATGAAGCGCCATCTGTCGGGCATTTTTTGAACTTCTGTATTTTCTTGATTCTAATAAAACCCCATGTCATTCCAAGCATGTGTGTCAATTTGTACCTCTCTATCTATATTACTACGTGATTTATTCAGTTTTCAAATGTATACTGACTTTTTGATCACCCGGTATGTAGATGTAGAATGCGCAATAGGCAGACATGTATCCAGACCATAACACAGGAATTCCAAACTGCATCAGAATCCACTGCAAGTACTCCGACAGCTAGGCGGGAGGTGAGAAAACTTGGATTTCATGGTCTAGCGGCTGCTCATAAGGAACACATCACGCCGGTAAACGTCAAACAACGCCTCGCTTGGCGTAAGGAGCGTAAACATTGGCATCCCACTGTTGAAGAGAAATTCTGGGATGGCGATTACATCTTTCAACACGGTCGAGTACCTGTTAATAATGCACGGTCTATGTTGGAGTGGTTACACGACAATAACATCCCTGTCATGGCCTGCATAGAATCTTGACCCGAATCCTATAGAACACTGTTGGGATGTTTTGGAACGCCGACATCGATACCTCTCCTCAGTGCAGCACTCCGTGAAGAATGGGCTGCAATTCCCCAAGAAACCTTCCACCACCTGATTGAACGTATGCCTGTGAGAGTGGAACCTGTCATGAAGGCTAATGGTGGGCCAACACCATATTGAATTCCAGCATTACCGATGAAGGGCGCCACGAACTTGTAAGTCATTTTCAACCAGGTGTCCGCATACTTTTGACTACATAGCGTATATGACGCGATTTCAACTGTGTAGAGCTTGAATATTACGTTATGTGCTCATTAGTGAATGGAAATATGCACAGTATATCACCTATAACAGCAATCATGTGCTCCGCAAACATAGCCGAATTAAGGCGCTCCATTAATTCTAGGCAGTACCTTTTTCAATTGAAGTCCATTCATTGTCACCAACAGTGAAAATAACAATAACAATGTGATTATAAATGGCCGTGCGGTTAAAGGCGCTGCAGTCTGGAACCGCAAGACCGCTACGGTCGCAGGTTCGAATCCTGCCTCGGGCATGGATGTTTGTGATGTCCTTAGGTTAGTTAGGTTTAACTAGTTCTAAGTTCTAGGGGACTAATGACCTCAGCAGTTGAGTCCCATAGTGCTCAGAGCCATTTTTGTGATTATAAATCAAGATAGCAATAATGGGTAATTAGAGGAATGGAAGACTTTTGTAAATGAAGATTAAACACTTTTGAATGCGATAAAAAGTAATTTTTGTATGTGGACAACACTTTCATTTTCATATCGTATTTCCAGAAGTCCTGTTGGATACGTTGTAGACGAGTTAATTGGACCGCGTTTTGACTGTTGGTTGCTTGACCAGAAGGGGAATGATTGTATACTCTGCTGACCAGGAGCCGACAAAGAAAGCTGAAAATCCAATTTATAAAATTTTTCCACATTACCGCGCAAAATTTGGCGGATCCGGCGCTATAGGTGACAACCGCGTACGTCCACTCATCACTTCGGGATAAACTTCTTCCGAATTGTGATCTTCCAGGCTTCCGCCGCAAGATTTACTGTGCTAAAATTGCTGGGTTAGCAACATTTGCCGGCCAAGGGTTGGTTCGAGTCCAAACAGAGAACAAGGAAATCTGCACTCGACGACAGACTAAGAAAACTAGGGGAGTTGTCGAAGTACTGCGTAAGGGAAATGGCAACTTAAACTCGACTGACATCCCAGAAACTTGGAAATCGTCTTCCGAATATTTTTTCCGAGTAAGAGCGACAGCTATGTTACGAGTGACGGCGGCTTCCTGAGAAATGTACCGTTTGTCGGCGCCAGACCTCAGTTCCAGGCTAAGTGTGGCAGTGGGACGACAGTACTCAGGCGGTGGAAGTGACGCACGGCGTACGACAGCTCACGCACTGCGCTTGCGACGAACGGTCAGGAGGCGCTGGAAGCGTATGCCTTTGTCCATACACGCCTGTTCTGTACATAGTAAGTTCGCTAAGTTAGATCACACTAAATACATTCAGAACGAGTCGATGTAATGTGCGGGTTTCTGCTAAGTAGTAGCAGGCAATGTGCCGACTTTTCTGAAGTACGCGAGTAATTTCTAATGTTGGTATCAGGCGAATAATACCACAGTTTTCCCTTTTTTAATGGAACGGTATACGTATTCATTGGTAATGGTTAGAGCCTTTGAAGAGCACATAGCATGTGTGCAACTTGATAAAATGTTAAGAAGGTAACAGTGCCCCAAACCACTGTCCCACTTCCAGGTGAAGAACTCCCACAAACTTCGGGTCAGCTGAAATCATCGATACCGGATGTTAGCGTGGTTCCAGGACGTAATGGTGATAATGATGATGGTGATATGACGTGTGACGTCATACATGCGCAAAGGAGAAGAGAATAAAACACTATTTTTGTAGGTTGTGATGACAGACTGAGGTGGGGCATCTCAGGATATAAATTGGGTTGAAACCAGTAAACCACCTATTCTCTAAAACGAACTCCTTTGTATGAAACTTCTTCAAACGTCAGATTACTTTATAAATAAGTTGATGTGTTAAATTTGGACGTTAAGCATGTAAGCGAGGAAAAGTTTAGAAAAGGTTTGAAATTATGCTTACAGTTTGTCGAAAGGCGCTAATTGCTCTGATTATGAAAGACGGGATGAATATAGTCTGCATAATTTGCACTCATTTTTAAGAAAAGCTAGTTTCCCACGCGTTTATGACAGTATATCTCCTAAGCTTGTTGTCCTGCAATGACCGTAATTTCGCAGGCCTTTTTTTCCCTTAATTAGATTTCGATTCTCCCCCACGAAGGGGGAGGGCTGGCAGCAGCTTAGTACGCCGCTCTTCAGCCTACAGAATTTTTAAAACATAAGAAGAGAAGAAACAATAAAAGCAGGCGATAAAACGGTGACGTAAATTGTAAATCGGCGGAAAATTGTGGAAAGTTAAAACACAAAACAAATGGTGGGCTATGATAATAAAATACACAGGAAGTAGACAGGGAAAATAGTAGACAGACAATTAAAAAACATGGCGACAGCCTGGATTCTGTTCAGAAGAGATATAAAAATCACGCCCTGCGACAGTATCATGTCCGTTTGCAACACTTCAGAAAAGACGCACAACATTTAACAATCACTGGAAACACTGCACTAAAAACTCGGCACGAAGATGACACTCCACAAGCAAGGGCAGATGGGGTGGGGGTGGGGGGGGGGGGGACCTCGACAGATGAGGGGGGAAAAAGGGGGAGGAGAGGAAAAACGAAAGGAGGGGAGGGGACCGACGAAGGGAGAGGACTCAGAAGGGGGGGGGGGGCAGGGCAGACGTGAGAGGGGATGGGGAAAGGCAGAGGAAGGAAACGCAGAAGGACGTCGAACTTAATCGTGCATCCAGACTGAAGGCAGTGGATTCATTGCTGCCCGAAAGAATGGACTCCGCACGTTAATATGATTGAGTCATCTCGATGGGCAATAAATCTACTAACTTCAGTGCGGATGCGAAATTATGTTTGATCTCCTGCGGAAATCTCAAGCATCGAGGATATGGACGGGGACAGGCGGCGCTAAGTCGAAATGTGGGTCGATAGGCGCCCCGATGCAGTCTGCGCAGTTGCGATAACCACTGTGTCCAGATGGTGTGGTTAACGGAGCTTCCCAGTAAGCAGAAGATCCCAGGTTCGACTCCCAGATCGCTACACATTTTGACTCGTTACCGCTGATTCCGAAAAAGTCCCAATACAGCTGACATCAACAGTTCCTTCCCTTTCCCTTCCTTTCTCCTCCTCCACCTTCGCCGGCCGAAGTGGCCGTGCGGTTAAAGGCGCTGCAGTCTGGAACCGCAAGACCGCTACGGTCGCAGGTTCGAATCCTGCCTCGGGCATGGATGTTTGTGATGTCCTTAGGTTAGTTAGGTTTAACTAGTTCTAAATTCTAGGGGACTAATGACCTCAGCAGTTGAGTCCCATAGTGCTCAGAGCCATTTGAACCATTTGAACCTCCACCTTCAATTTACATAACATACAAGCAGTTTTTAACAAAATGGCTACGGTGTAAAAGTGGACAGTCCACTTTTTTCAAATTACGTTTATTGGAGATGTCTGATCTTTGCATCTGAACGCATCATTTGGTATAACAAGCGATCGTGTCCGTTAAAAGAAATGCTCGTTAGATGGATACTGAGTCAGGGAAGGGCTCGTGTTCGGAGGTGACTCCAGAGGAGTGTGAACCTTTGATACGTTTGTCGTCTCAGAAGCAGAACTTTGGCGGAAACGGGGAAACAGAAGATATTCCAAACTTCGACAGCTGATGACCTAACCACGACAGAAAGTAAACTGCATCAGCGAGTTGTTATGGTAGCAAAACAGAAATGAAGTTTCAGATATTTACGTGCAAGCACTTCATTTTCTGTAGCGATCCTCGTGGAATTATTGTAGCCACGCCGTTCGATGGTGGACTCACTGCTTTCCAATTTCCACTGCTCAAAGGCTGATGTAGGTCAGAGCTTCCAGATAAACAAGCATATAGTGGACCTGTACCAGTAAAAAAGAAGATACCAGATGGTGTAAAGAAAATTCTACAATACATATCTGACTAACAGTATATGAAAGTGGCCAGGAGGAAAGTGAAGGTTCAAAAAAGGTGTTATATGGGATGATTAAAAGTAAGAGGAATAACGATACGACAGATTATGCTCAAATGGTGAACAAAAGTGGACAAGACGTAGAGAATAAGGAGGAACTCAAGAATATGTGGAAGGAGTATTTTGAAGGACTACTGAACCCGAATGGAGACCTGGATGAGGAGGAGCAAGCTGAGGAGAAAAAAGAGGAGGAACAGCAAATAGAAAAAGACCTTACATGAGGAGAAGTTGAAGAGGCATTGGGCAAGATAAAGGGAGGGAAGTCACCAGGTCTGGATGAGCTAAGTGTAGAGATGGTGAGAGCAGCAGGAGAGGTGAGGATACAATGGCTATATCGAGTAATGAAATTTGTGTGCAGACAGAAGATGTTCCCAGAAGACTGGAAGAAGAGAATAATTGTCCCGATTTTTAAGAGGGGAAATAGAAATGAGTGCAAGAACTATCGGGGGATAACATTGATGAGTCATTTTGCAAAGATTTTTGAGAAAATTTCGGAAGCACGTATTCGGGCAAAATTATGAGGAAGAATGAGAGAAGAGCAACATGGCTTCAGAACAGGAAGGTCCACGGTGGATCTAATGTTTGCTGTAAGACACCTGCAGGAACAACGGTAAGAATATGGAATAGAACTACTAATGACCTTCCTGGACATTGAAATAGCGTATGATAGTGTACGTATAAGCAAAGTGTGGAAAGCCTTGGAGAACAGAGGAGTAGCAAACCAGATTATTTGAATCATAAGGGAAATGTTCCATGGAAGTGTGAGCTGTGTGAAAGTGAAAGGAGAGAGAGAGGTCAGCTTGGACTGAACAGAAGAATGACTTGAGGCAGGGAAGTGCACTTTCACCATTACTCTTCATTGTAGTGATGGATGATATAATGAGTACAGTAGTACAAGTAATTGGTGAAGGAAAGCTGAAAGCTATGGTGTTTGCAGATGATCTGATGTGTTGGGGGAATAAAGAGGAGGAAATAGAAGAGCAGTTGGACGTACAGTACAAAAATATGGGATGAAATTTAGTATAAGTAAGGGTGAGATGATTATCACAACAAGAAAGAAGGAGAGAGGAACAACTGGAATAACAATTGTTGGGGAACGATTGAGGAGAGTGGAGAGTTTCAAGTACCTAGGAAGCCTGATACAGGCAGACGGAGAAATAAACGAACGGGGGAGAAAAGCAGAAGCACTTCGGAAGAGTTTAAGAAGCCTGATATGGAGCAGGGATGTACCCCAAATAAGTAAAAAGGTTATATACCGGTAATACTATGTCCTGATCCTGACATACGCATCAGAAACCTGGGTTTTGAAAGCAAAAGAGAAGAGCAAAGTACAAGCTAGTGATATGAAATTCTTGAGAAACAGTATTGGAGTGACAGAGATAGACAGGTTCAGAAATGAGGGGATCAGAGTGTTAATGAAGGTTTAACCATTACACGAGGAGATAGAGAAATCAAGGCTGAGATGGTATGGAGACGTTAAGAGAATGGAGGAGAAGAGGATACCCAGGAGGATACACGAGATGAAACTGGAAGGAAAGAGACCAAGAGGAAGACCGAGAGACAGATGGCTGAAAGGAGTAGAGGAATGCGACCAGAAGAAAAGAGAAGACTGGACCAAGGTGAAGACGGAGAGATGGTGGGAAGACAGAAGACGACGGAGAGGCCCATGTTCCATACAGACCCGGCCAGAGGCTGGAAACTGTCCAAGATGATGATGACGATTTGAAAGTGGCCAGCGAAGGATGGACATGATAAAGACGATTGAAGCATAGAAGCATACTCACCATTGTCTGCTTTGCTGTATTTCGACTGTTGCTGTATTTCGGTACATTACGAATAAACCTGTATGCTCATAATAACTTTTTATTGCTATAATAAAAACGATTGATATAAATTTGCGTAACACACTTAATATGCTACAGATAAGACGCTAGTTGCCTCGTCATCAGGTTCGAAAAAGGATCATCTCTAGTACATTCAGGCTGGATTACTGATTACACGTGATGGCTAGAGTATGTTGTATTTTGTTTCAACCCGGGACCAGTTGCTATGTAGAAACTGCACGACGCCTTGCTTAAGCCCGCTGTGTGCTAAAACAGTTTTTTGTCTCTCCTGAAAAATGTACGGTGTGAGACATGGACAAGACCACAACTCACCGAGTCAACTGTAATATTTGACTTGCTGTGTTGAACCTTTGACATAAGATTATATCTCTCAATGAGGAGTTTATGTTAGCAGTTTAAATTTTTCATTCAGTAACTATTTATAAGAAATATTAAAAATCAAATTTTTGTTGCCGCTGGAAGGCGTTAGATACACAAGATGCAGCTGTGTCTTGTTTCCGTGCCGTTTTTTGAAAAAGAGATTGGGCCCCTCCACGCCCGCACCAACGTGGTGACCAAACCAAAAGTTGTACTGTCACCTCTGTAAACATGTTAGTTATGTAGTAAGTGGATCACAGGATGCTGGGCTGTGATGTTGTCCGTGCGTCTGGGTAAGACTACGCATTAACACGGTCCATCATGTGATAGATAGTGGACGAAACGCGAGTGAGGGTAGCGATTTGAAGAGCAGAGGGAAAAAAGTGCCATGGCTCGTGCCGTGGGAAAAAAACCTCTGCGACAGTGGGATGGGTAGTAAGAGCAGTAGTGGCTTACTGGCTGCGATAGTTCATGCAAGGTTGGATTTGTTAGTATAGGTATCATGCATCATTACCGTGACAAGCGATGGCAATGTGTCCCAGTTGCTGCAGCTGCTACATTCCTGGAACAGTAGTGGGAGATCGGCCATAGATCATCTCACTGTGTGGGGGATGTGTGGAGCTTGTTTGCATGCAGTGTACGGTACGGCTTCCCTGTGTGGTGCCAGTTATTCGGCAGTGTATTTCAGCTGGATATCCAGTAATAGCGTCTGATTAACAGGGGCTCGCCTGTGCCGTTATGTTTGCGAATGCTTGGCCGTAGATGTTATGTCCTTACAAGTATGTCTTTTGGTCTTTTATGTTTCCATCTATGGTTGTGGTCGTAGTTCCCCAGATTCAGAATAAACGGGTTCTGCGAATGTCTGGAGTTTCTGTATAGTCTTGTGGTGAGTTTGTGGATTACCTCCGTGAGGGTCTCAAGTCGGTATTCCCGGTGAGGGTCCGCGATGTGTGTGTATCGTGGAGCATTGCTTATGATTTTGAGTACTTTGTTTTGTATGAGCTGCAGACGGCGCAGGCGTGTAGGCGCAGCGTACATCAGGGGTCGGATAAGTGTCATGTACATGGACCTCGACACCCTTCTGTTCAGTGTGCTACGCCTGTTGAGCATAGGATAGAGCTGTTTGAGCCTCGCGCTAGGTCGGTTGGTCATGTGTTGTATGTGGTCCCCCCAGAGTAATTTCCGGTCCAGCCAGACACCGAGGTATTTGACTTTCTCGCGGAAACGTATTGGACGTGCATGTAGAGTTATTGGTCTGCAGTAGCGGTGTTTGGCGTGATTTAACGAAGTTAACGAACGTGAAAGCCAAACGTCAGTTGTGGCGACATACTGATCTGTACCGTAGGCAGAAGCCTAGGTGAGGCTCAGAGCTGACAGTTTGGTTAAGAATCGAAGAAGCAGTATCAAACGCTTCAGTTAATCCCAAATGTCCAGCCTACTGTAGTATACGTATGCAAACTCACAACTCAGGAGCGTTTCGCGCGTTTATTATTACGACTTTGATATCAAGTGCTTAAAATGTTGATGTTGAGCACCGATACTTCCCATAAAACAAACCCGGAGAGACAATACTGCCCGTTGAGTTTCATCTGGTCTTTTTGTAATTTAGACTCGTGTTATAAGCCAATTCATGTCATCGGAAGCCGTCGTTATTTATTTGTAGACCTCTTGCAGGCATATTTTGTGTTCTCCAAACGACCGTTTCAACGATTTCCAAATATTCTGTTGAGAAGGCCTGCTCCTATCAGTGCGGAACATTCGTCAGGCTGGCATCACATGGATTGACTTACGTCCAGTGGGATGTCTTCTAGTAAATGCGGCAGCTTATCTGACTTCTCTGTTAGAAGATGTAGATATTTAAGGCTATTTAGAGTCACATCAATAAAAACAGGCACCAGTGCTGCGTGTTTGGCCCATGGATTGTAAACGATGCTTCATCCGTAGTCTTAACCGTGTATAGAAACGCCGTATGACTTTACAGTGTTCGTAAGCGCCATTTTGATAGCTGCAATCGATTCTGAATTTCATTGCTGTGAAGCTGTTGATGGAGACAAATGCGGAAAGATGAAACGCACTGTAATGTAGTGTTATAGAACACTCTTTTGGATGATCTCAGTCGCACTTTTATGCTGTCCCGCACTGACATGTGTAGTGTGTATTGTTGCCTCTAAATTGTTATTTGCATTTCTCTCATCAGTTACTGTTCTTTTTCGTTACGTTCTCACAGTCAGTTTCTGAATATCAAGTTTGCAAACTTGGCGCCAACAGGGTACCTTCCCGAGCCGCTGCTCTAAGAGACTGGCGACATTCGTTGCAAACGGAAACCATGTGCACTTGTTTGACTGTATTATACATCGTGAAAGTCTGAATAGCTTCACGAGCAAGTTATGTATTTGCTACAGCACCAGAGAACCGATTAATGAGCTTCAAGCGCGCAGTAAACTCACGAACCGCACCTATGTTACATGTTTCCGACAAGTGTTCTCGTAACGGCGGGACATTGGTTTGCGGCTATGTTATCTTCTACTATTTGATCAAATTGTACACATTTTATGTCGAACTCATATTCGGTGGCTGATTCCAACGCAAAATACAGAAAACATACAGTTCCGTTAAAAGAAAATCGGTGTCACAAATGTGCAGCTATAAACGTTAAAAATTACTTGAATGCATAAGAAAATTCGCCTTATTGACCGCTGAAATTTAACGAATACCGCACCTCGGTATATTTGTTCTGGATGTAACTGAGGTGCACCCGTCTTAGCCGCTTCAACTTGTATAAAAAGGAAGGCTTTTCGTGGTCTAACGTACGGTCAACGTTGAGGTCATTACAGACGGTAGCCTAACTCGGCTGGGCAAACATGACGAAAGAGAGTTCTTTCTAAAGGAGCTAACCTGGCACTGGAGTAATATAAGAACACTAGGGAAAATCTAAATTAGGATACCTGTACCGGAATTTGAACCCCGTTCTTCCCATAAGCGAACATGGTATCTGTCTTTCAGATTGCTGCTCCATCTTATCTCTTTTTGTAAAGAGGTACTGAACTGCGCATGACAAACCGTGGGACGACGTGAAACTTCACAGTTTACATGTCACGTCCCGCAGGAAGAAGCGATGCCCTTGCATCAGTGTCTTAGTCACTCTCTGCCTGCTATTCTTAGCCGGCCACACTGAAGTGATGACTATCGACGAATGCTGAACTTTGCAGTACGACCTTGACAACATCTGTGAAGGATATGCGTCGTAGGAGGGCATCTGAAGACAACAGGTGCGTTTAGCTCACTCTCCTGGTAGTAATCTGATATGAGACCTGATCGGATGAATTGAATATTCCGTCTTCTTTATTTTACCTCTGGGTCCATAGGTTACCACCGCTTGTCTGCTACACAAAAATAATACAATTTGATTCAGCACAATAAGTAACCGTACTTATACATTTTTACACTATGTGAGCAAAAGTATCCGGACACAAGGCTGAAAATGACTTACAAGTTCGTGACGTCCGTGACACCCAGTCACATGACCACGATCGAAGTCCGCGAGTTCCTCGGAGCGCCCCATTCTGCTCTCTCACGATGTCCAATGACTACTGAGGCCGCTGATATGGAGTAGCTGGCAGCACAATGCACCTCATATGAAAAACGCATGTTTTTGTGGTGTCCGGATACTTTTGATCACACAGTGTGTATTTGAAGTTGTCATTCTCGAATTTCTCTACGTGTCCACCTATTTCGGTCAGTTTTTTTCTGTAAATACAATGTAACTACAGTTTTCCTTAAAACAACAGTATTTTCACTGGATCGTGTGTTAAATTTTATTCGTAATTGGATTACAGACTTGAAAGCATGCGTAACTGAAGACTCAGTACAACTAAAGACTAATTACAACTGCTATTGAAGATTAAGTTATCAACGTGGAGGATCATTTCATTTATGCTTTATAAAGTTTACGAAATATTAAAAACGATAATATGGTGTTGTAAATTGCGTCCGGCCATCCTGATTTAGGTTTTCCGTGATTTCCCTAAATCGCTTCAGGCAAATGCCGGGATGGTTCCTTTGAAAGGGCGCGGCCGACTTCCTTCCCTAATCCGATGAGACTGATGACCTCGCCGTCTGGTCTCCTTCCCCAAACAACCCAACCCAACCTCGCTGTTTGGTCCTCTCCCTCAAATCAACCAACTAACCAACCAATCCTTGACAGTGCCCAATGTTAATCACATAATTAATTCATTGACGCTGTTTTCCCCAACAAAATATATTAGTCCGTTGCACGTCTTTTTACATCTAGTTTCACAAGACATGCAGCACATGTCAACAAAACTGATAGAGCCGGCCGTTGTGGCTAAGGGGTTCTAGGCGTTTCAGTCTGGAACCGCGCGACTGCTACGGTTGCACGTTCGAATCCTGCCTCAGGCATGGATGTGTGTGATGTCCTGTGGTCGGTTAGGTTTAAGTAGTTCTAAGTTCTAGGGAGGGCTGATGACCTCAGATGCTAAGTCCCATAGTGCTCAGAGCCATTTTTGAAAGCTGATAGAAATTTCCTTCACGAAATATACGACTAAAATATGTAGTTTGGTCTCTTTATCAGAAACGATTGCATAGTTATAAAATGTAATTTGGAGCTAATTTAATCCAGAAAACGAATTAAGAAACAAAGATCCCACTCATTGCGATGTTAATTATGCATGTAACTTCATAGCTGAAGACTTTGCCGATAATCACAAGTCGCACGGCAAAAATTTATAATGATGTGATTTCCGATGCTCGGCGGAACAGTTGATTCCATTTTTCTGCACAATATTTCAGTGGCCGAGCGAGTCGTCGTCTTTAGGTTCTTCAAACTGTCTTGTTGTGGTTACTTGCTGCCTGGACTCCAGCTAGTATGTCGTAATGATTCCATGGTACGTCATGATTCCTCCGGTTATATCGTTGTGATCGTTGCGTAAGATACGGAGGACTAATAGCTACTGTGAGTCATCTTGGAACGTGTGTTCTCAGAAGCGCAAGAGAAATCCTTCGCCTGGTATGTAACATCCAACGTCTGTCTCTTGATGTTTATCACCCTGGATTATTGGCATTCCTATGACGCTATCGTGCTGACTAAACAAACACCTAACAAATCGCGCAGCTTCTGTTTAAATTTTCTCTATTTATTTCGGTAACTCAATTTCGTAAAAGGCCGTGATTGACCAGCAGTAGTCCAGAATCAGTCGAAAGAGACTTTTGTAAGCGACCTCCATCAATGATGAACAGACTTCCTTGCGATTCTTCCAATAAGTGCCGGGAAAGCATTTGCTTCAGACTTTGCACTGGATTCTTAATCCATAATAGAGTTAACACTTACAGATCTTCAAGTCATCAGCTAGCACAAAGTAGATTTAAAACACAAGATTTATGGGTGCTATGCCTTATCTGGGACTCAAACGAAAGAGTTTGGATTTTTGGGTCTGCTACGAAAAAATGTTATTTCATTCCCACCATCGTGATCCTTACTCTTGATCACTTTACCAATGTACTGAACTGGATTCTACGGCCATCTTCCTCCATAGACAAAATGCCTGTTGCAGCTTGATGCAGGAGTTTGCTTCTCTCTTATCCGTTGTATCCTT
This sequence comes from Schistocerca serialis cubense, assembly GCF_023864345.2. Classification (NCBI taxonomy): domain Eukaryota; kingdom Metazoa; phylum Arthropoda; class Insecta; order Orthoptera; family Acrididae; genus Schistocerca; species Schistocerca serialis. The sequence goes on from NC_064646.1 coordinate 395,768,276, forward strand.
ACTGTTTTATGAGATTAGGAAATTTGTCATCTATCTTGTTGGTATGGTCTTCCGTTTTTTCCTATTTTTTCTGTTTTTGCTTCAATTTAATATTTTTGTTCTTATACTAATAGTCATGAGATATGAACAAAATTAAATATAACTGAAACAAACACAAAAGAAATTACTCAAATCAAAAAAAGTAATGCATCACCCCGGTTCCCAGAACCCCTGAAGATAGACGTTGACTGTGGGTATTGTATCACAGACACAGTCACTGTGAGTGCTCAGAGATGTCACTAAACCCGCCCTCGCCCGGGTTTCCGGGTTCGATTCCCGGCGGGGTCAGGGATTTTCTCTGCCTCGTGATGACTGGGTGTTGTGTGATGTCCTTAGGTTAGTTAGGTTTAAGTAGTTCTAAGTTCTCGGGGACTGATGACCATAGATGTTAAGTCCCATAGTGCTCAGAGCCATTTGAACCAAACGCGCCAGCCGGCCGCGGTGGTCTAGCGGTTCTAGGCGCTCAGTCCGGAACCGCGCGACTGCTACGGTCGCAGGTTCGAATCCTGCCTCGGGCATGGATGTGTGTGATGTCCTTAGGTTAGTTAGGTTTAAGTAGTCTAAGTTCTAGGGGACTGATGACCACAGATGTTAAGTCCCATAGTGCTCAGAGCCATTTGAACCAAACGCGCCCAAAGATGTAAACAACCTTGTATGAGCAGCGCCTATTAGACGGAGGGGGTCCGACAGCCGATCAGTTCCAGTCATTCCACCAGGAAGGAGGTACACGGCTCGTGTTGTCTGTAGTTCAACCATGCCTAGACGGTCAATACCGCGGTTAGATCGTGTCCGCATTGTTACTTTGGGCCAGGAAGGGCTCTCAACAAGGGAGGTGTCCAGGCGTCTCGGAGTGAACCAAAGCGATGTTGTTCCGCCATGGAGGAGATACAGAGAGACAGGAACTGTCGATGACATGCCTAGCTCAGGCCGCCCAAGGGCTACTACTGCAGTGGATGACCGCTACCTACGGATTATGGCTCGGAGGAAACCTGACAGCCACGCCACCATGTTGAATAATGCTTCTCGTGCAGCCACATGACGTCGTGTTACGACTCAAACTGTGCGCAATAGAACGCATGATGCGCAACTTCACTCCCGACGTTCATGGCGAGGTCCATCTTTGCAACCACGAGACCATGCAGCGCGGTACAGATTGGCCCAACAACTTGGTAGACCCGACTTGATAGACCGCCTACAAAAACATTCCCGCGCTCTCTTCGCACTTTCCATTAGTTCTAGAGAAAAAAAATGAATAGGACCTTTTTTGTAGGAAATTTAATATAGTTTAGTGTTGTACTGCGACACTGTTTCGCTGGAGGGTGCGGTGTTTGAGTTATTCAAGAAAAAAGTGCAAAAGTGATTTTAAATGTGTTCTATCTCGGAAACCATTCGGAATAGGCCATATGTCCATATGAAATTTTTTGTTCAGAATCACCGTCACCCTTCAAAGCATGTACCTTTCCTCCTGACTCAGCCCGTGTAACACAATATGCTCTCTTAACACCTGGCCGCACGACCGCACGTTCGAATCCTGCCTCGGTCATGGATGTGTGTGATGTCCTTAGGTTAGTTAGGTTTAAGTAGTTCTAAGTTCTAGGGGCTGATGACCTTAGAAGTTAAGTCCATAGTGCTCAGAGCCATTTGAACCATTTTTTAACACCTGACAGTTGCTAACCATTTTGAATTTTGAAGGAGTAAAATTATGTCGACTGCGTTTTATCGTGCAACTATTTTGTTACACCAGTAACCATTTGAGGTTTATGACAATGTGCGCACATAGTGACATGTGAACTGGGATGACGACTTTCATTCCCTAGGAAGGCAAAATTTCCGAGACGGAACTCTCACCATGGACATCCTTCTTAATGGGACAGTGTAATATCTGATCAGAAGTGTCTGGACATTCCTTCAAAATAAAGAAGAAAAAAGATGTCACGAGATACGGACCCGTCAGTATAAAAGGAGGCGGTGAATATTGTGTTGCAAGTAGGGAAGCAGTAACAGCTGAATGTATGGGTAAGGAGAGCTTAGTGACTTCGAAAGTGGGGTAGTTATTGGATGTCCCATGAGTAACAGATCCATTACAGAAATTTCAACCCTTCCAAAGCTGCCCAAGTCGACTGTCAGTGATGGGATTGTGAAATAGAAACGTGAAGGAACAACCGCAGCTAAACCAAGGCCATGTACTAGGATTGTGAAGCACGATTGTAAGAATTCGCGTGAAATCAGTTATCACTCTTTAGTTCCAAAGTGTCAACAGGAGTACAAGCACAGTGACTGAAGGATGGGGTACAACAATCGAACAGCACCTCTTAAGCCACACATTTCGGTAGTCACAGAGCAACTGGACAGTCGATGATTGGAAACATGTGATTAGAAGAGATGAGTCACGCTATACCCTCTGGCGATCCGATGGAAGGGTTTGGATTTGGCGAGCGCCTGGAAAACGTTAGTGCCAACAGCGAAGACTGGTGGTGTTTCGGTATGGAGGTGTTTGTCTTGGTTAGGATGTGGTCTCCTTAACGCGCTTAAGAAAATGCTGAGTTCGGAAGAGGATGAACACATTTTACAACATTATATATTGCGTGCAGTAGAGGGAGAGTTCTGAGACGGTGGTTTTATCAGCTCATAAAGCAGCATCTGTGTGTCAATGGTTTGTGAACAACAACATTTCTGGAGCGGACTGGTTGCCCACAGTCGCGACATGAACCCAATCCCTTTGGGATAAGTTACTTTGCTCCAGGCACCAGCGTCCAACATGACTACCTTCTCTGGTTTTGAAGAACTGGCTGCCATTCCTCCACATGCTTCAGTCTATTCACTGAAAGTGTCGCCAGCAGAATTCTACATCTACAACTACATTTATACTCCACAAGCCACCCAACGGTGCGAGCTTTGACAACTAGGAGGGTTGAACTGCGGTGGTCTACGGACGCACCGAACTCTCAGCTATGAAGATGACGTCCTTCCTCACTAAGAAGATAACTGAACGACGAGTACTCGAAACCTTGCCCATGCCGTTGGCTCCTGCAGAGCGCACAGGCCAAAGCTCATTGCCTCCGCTATTATCGTACCGTGAAGAGGGAGATTTGAAAGTGGTTCACTACATTCAAAAGGTACATTTTGGGAAATGGATTCCTTTTCAAAACATTATCTTCGAAGCCCCCTCTGCAACCCCTGGGCTTAAGCCTGTAGTAGGAATTGTGACACTGCCTGAATATGTATCAGTGACTGAGGATGAAAAGTACAGTAAAACTTATACAAGACAATCACTGGTTTTCCCTAGTGTGTGTAACTAAGATAAGAATTTTCGCAACGCACTGTTACGTTCTGAATGGAATGGAAGATACTTAGCTTAGGAGTAGTACATCTACATCTACACCTACATTTATACTCCGCAAGCCACCCAACGGTGTGTGGCGGAGGGCACTTTACGTGCCAGTGTCATTACCTCCCATTCCTGTTCCAGTCGCGTATGGTTCGCGGGAAGAACGACTGCCGGAAAGCCTCCGTGCGCGCTCGAATCTCTCTAATTTTACATTCGTGATCTCCTCGGGAGGTACAAGTAGGGGGAAGCAATATATTCGATACCTCATCCAGAAACGCACCCTCTCGAAACCTGGACAGCAAACTACACCGCGATGCAGAGCGCCTCTCTTGCAGAGTCTGCCACTTGAGTTTGCTAAACATCTCCGTAACGCTATCACGATTACCAAATAACCCAGTGACGAAACGCGCCGCTCCTCTTTGGATCTTCTCTGTCTCCTCTGTCAACCCGACCTGGTACGGATCCCACACTGATGAGCAATACTCAAGTATAGGTCGAACGAGTGTTTTGTAAGCCACCTCCTTTGTTGATGGACTACATTTTCTAAGGACTCTCCCAATGAATCTCAACCTGGCACCCGCCTTACCAACAATTAATTTTATATGATCATTCCACTTCAAATCGTTCCGTACGCATACTCCCCGATATTTTACAGAAGCAACTGCTACCAGTGTTTGTTCCGCTATCATATAATCATACAATAAATGTTCCTTCTTTCTATGTATTCGCAATACATTACATTTGTCTATGTTAAGGGTCAGTTGCCACTCCCTGCACCAAGTGCCTATCCGCTGCAGATCTTCCTGCATTTAGCTGCAATTTTCTAATGCTGTAACTTCTCTGTATACTACAGCATCATCCGCGAAAAGCCGCATGTAACTTCCGACACTATCTACTAGGTCATTTACATATATTCTGAAAAGCAGTGGTCTCATAACACTCCCCTGTGGCACGCCAGAGGTTACTTTAACGTCTGTAGGCGAAGGGTTTGACGGACCCCATATTAACGTCCACTAGTGGATATCTGGATACTTTTAATCAGTCAGCGTATGTTTCATATCATTTCTACCATTTTACGTCACTACTGATATTTTCACTTCAGTTCAACTGATAATGTTTCAGGTACTTTCTGTGATAAATATCCGTGTCCTACGATTACACGTACTTTTTCATATTCTAAAGGTAAATGGATTTTCACTAGGGGTAAATGCCCCCACTGCTCCCCCCCCCCCCCCTCCGCCTCCCACCCTCACTCATGCGAGCGCCACCACACTATACCAAACATTACAGCACCAATCGCCGTTCGAAATCACAGGCGTTGCCATAGTAAAATTACCGTACAAGTCCGATTAGTAGCAGTTGTAGTTCTTTTAATCACGTAATATAGTGTAGACAGACCCTAATAATGAGATCACACAGCTTGATACTCATAGCACGTAAATGAATAATCATAACAAATCTTGTTTCACGATAGTAATAGAAATTTAAATCAGTTCATCGTCAGTCCCTTGTTCCCAAAGTCTAGTACCTTTGTGTTGTTCTTAATAACCTCGTAGCCGACACAGTCACCAACCCGTGACGAAGCGTCATTTGCGACGCCGGGAGAGGAGTTCACGCGATTACGGTAGCTGCATGTGTCAGACTTCCGCAGAAACCGGGTGACCTCAGAGGAGAACGGAAGTTGTAGCCCCGTACTCTCTTATCATGCAGCGTGGTGGGGAGCGCAACAGGCAGCCCGCGGAGGAAGTGGGGGCTCTGCGCTGACTAAGCTCACTGACTCACTGCCCCTCCTGCTGGAGCCAACAGAGTATTTAATTCGAGCGTGCCGCTTGCTTGGGCTGTCATTCCTGCGGAGGCAGTCTGAGAGGTGAGTAAGTGGTGATGTGTTGCCGTTAGTTTAGTTTATAAGTCTACTTCTGTGTGCGTTTGTACGTCAATCTCTACGGTGTGTTTTTCTCCGTGTGGCTTGAGCTGGTGCGCTCTGAAATTTAGTGTTGCAGGGAATAATACGCGTTCATAGGGAGTGCAACAATATAGGAATTAACTTTTCCTGTGTGTGAACTTGAGATGTGCTAACATCTATGGTTTGTTCTCCAGATGCAGTAGTGTCAAGAATAGTCCCACCTGAATGCACTGATAGGCCCGTTTCTTTTACTTTCTTTAATTGTACCGATAAATTAAACCTAACACACTGTTTTTGTGTAACGGTGTAGTTTTACAGGGAAGATCACAGGTATGATAAATCGTCTATTTAACGAAAGGGATTCTGAAGAACTCATGAAATTCGCATTGTTTTGACAGTGAAATTCTGAACGTGTTTTATCTCACATCATGAAATCCGCATTGTTTTGACAATGAAATATTAGATTAATTTTTCATATGTTTGTTGCTGGAGGATGAACAGTGGTGAACAGCCTTCCAAAGGTCATCGAACTTTGCCTTCTGAATTTACAGTGTGAAGTTAAGTCGCCAAGCAGAGAGAGAGAGAGAGAGAGAGAGAGAGAGAGAGAGAGATAGAAGCGGGAAGGGAGAGAGAGAAAACTTTTATTATCCCGCAGAGCAACTTTTCGAGAGAGCGACTTGTGTGCGAAATGCAGTCGGCGGTCTTTAGCATCACGTCTATCAGTAAGGTGCTGTGAAATCAATCCCAGCAGAAGAGTTATGTGCCTGGTTATTCTGTGACTTGGCTTAACAGGTGAATTCCAGGTTAGGAATTCGGTGGTCTGAGGTTCGGTTAACATGAATTTCGATTCTGACAGGTTCAGGTTTCACGTTAAACAGAAGGTCCCTTGTAACTGCCCGTGTGACAGATTGCTAACGTCTTACGAGTATAGCTGCGTCATGGTTATTATTGTCAAACCAAACCTACAAGTTCTGTGTTAATGTATCATTAAGAAGCAAATTTGACATTGCATTCTTCCATGACGGGTATCCATGTTTCAGAAATGAGTGTTGTCTGGCGTTCTGTTTATTTCTTCTGGTTATGTTACTGTCATATTGAGCACAATTGACAAAGGAGTGTCTGGATCGCGAAATGCTCGAATGCAGTGTTTCCCATAAATGAAGGAAGATTATGATGTAGTATCCCATCGAAAAAGATTTCATTAGATGTGTAGGTAAAGGCAGAATTGCACGAGAATGCTATTAGAAATTGACCGCAGTCATTTCGAAAGAAATGTACCGTTATAAGTGATTTACAAAAATTGGCGGAAAACCTCAGGAAGGTCGGCCGGGGATCTGAAAACAGACTTCCCAAATTCAAGTTTAGAGTCTTTTTTCCACTTCGTTGCGTCTTTCGCTGTACGTTAGTCGATTGGATGATGTCGCAGGAGGTAGTTGTATGGCTGAAGTAATGTCGAAGACGCATTATCACCCTTCATTGTACAACAGTCTAACCAGAAGAGCCTGTAAGTTTGGTAATCCACCTGTCCAGGTACTCCTCGTCAATGTTCGTTGTATTAACGACCTAGAGGACCTGTTTGTGACCTTCACTTCGCCGTAATTTGTTTTCTGCACGGAAGCATGCGAAGAAGATTGCTGCGTTCTTTGGGTCCTACACGAAACTATGATGTACCCTGTTCTGCGACGTCTTGCGGCGGATTACCCTGTACCACGCAGAAGGCGGCGGCTACAAAGGGACACTAACTGCTTCTGAAAGACGCTCTAACTGCTACATCCTGTCGCGTGGGTCGGCGAAGGAAGGCTCCAATCTCAAACAAGGGCGCAGTGATCCGACAGCATACATGTCCAAAGGCGCAGTATTTTATCTGTGCTTACGTTAGAAATGTTTTTCGAAATGCATATTATTAACATTTGGTGGGGAAAATGTTACCTGATCCTCAATAGAAAAAAAGAATTGCAGTATAGCAAATTCGATGTTGTTTGATTATGTCATGGACGATAAATCATTGGAATCAAACACAGTTTTCACGTATCTGGAAGTTCCCATCCGGATTGTTTTGAAGTAAAACGCCACATAAATTTAATTACAGGCAAGATAAATACCAGGCACAGAGGTATATAAGATAGAACATAAGCAAACGTATGTCAACCACGATACAAGTCTCTTACCAAGTTCGGCTAACCCAAAAATAGAGAAAATCTAAACAACCACCCAAAAGATTGCTTGCTGCTTTTATTCAAGGATATCAACGTTGATGCGCAACATTATTCTGTGGGAAATAATATGGAAAGCATTTTGGTGATAATTTCGGAAATTGTATGACAGTACCGTCGATGACAAGTCAGTGAACATATTGCCTCCTTCCTCATGTCTCTGGCGTATTCGATCTTGACGGTAAAAAAAGAGAAATTTTTGGTAAAGAGAATCGACTGTGATTTTTCCAGCATCCCATAAGCAAGTGAGATAGGAAGGGAGAAAAATGAAATCCTCCGCCGCACACCACAGGGTGGCGTGCGGAATGCAGGTAGAGAAGTGGGCTATGAACCGCAGTTTTGATATGAATGAGCTGCTGGTTTGTCACGCCAGGACACGAGATGTGTTTTTATATATACTTGGATCCACAGTGTGATGAATTTATTAATCGATGTCATTTTTCCTCCAATGCGATTTTTGTTCGACGCAAAAAAGAAGGTTTAATAGTCCCAATTGGTTGATTTTGAGTTCACTGCCATCTTCAAGTGCAGCATTATTCATGCTGGCGTACGATCAAGCACGTTGTTTTAACAGATCGTGCAAAGTGGCTGTCAGACGTTCGAAATATAATTGTGTACTCCACAAGACTCTAGACAAGGCCGAGTAATAACATCAAATGGAGTACCATGAGATGTGTGATGCCCAGTTGTTGACGCGCTCGCCGATTTTGGTGCACCTTTGACCGTTAATCACATTGGTGTACTTCATCGTCCCTAATCTTCCTTCCTTTTCGTGTAACTGAATGTTCCAATGTACCGCCGCATTAACGTCACCTACGAGCCATTTGCATTAATTTCTGCAGTCAGTTCGATGTGAAACATGAGCGGCGTTCAGTAAATAATGCAACACATTTATTTTCCTCGGTCAGTTTCGGTTGAAAAACAGCGGAATTTGTTATGGGACATCATAGAATATTCCCAATTTAGTCGCTATAGTTCCTGAAGTTCCAATAGATGATGGCACTATACGTAGCCTTCAAAATGGCGTCTGTAACAGAGCTGCGTTCCAGGCAGAGCATTCACTGAGTTTTTTTTGGCGGAAAACCAGAGCATCACAGATATTCACAGGCGCTTGCAGAATGTCTGTGGAGATATGGCAGTGAACAAAAGCACGATGAGTCGTTGGGCGTGGCGTCTGTCACCATCGCGACAAGGTCACGCAAACCTCTCCGCCCTCCCACGTGCCGGCCTGTCGCACACATGTGTGAATCCTGCAATGTTGGAACGTGCGGACACCCTCACTCGACTGGAACGACACCTCACTGCACAATTGAACATCTCTGTTGGTAGAGCTGACACACTCGTCCACCAGGGGTACGCAAAGTTGTGTCTCACTAGGTTTCTCGGCACCTAACAGAAGACCATCTGTGTGAATTTCTTGCGTGTTACGAGGCTGATCGTGTCAATTTTTTGTCGAACATCGTCACAGGCGATGAAACATGGGTTCATCACTTAGAACTGGAAACAAAATGGCAATCTATGGAGTGGTAGCAAACCTCCTCTCCTCCGAAAAAAAGGTTCAAAGCTGCAGCCTCAGCCAGTTAAGTCCTGGCGACACCTTTCTGGGACTCAGAAGACGTTATTCTGTTCGAAGTCCTTCTTCATGGACCAGTGATCAACTCTGAAGTGTATTCTGCTACCCTCAAAAAACTGAAGAAACGACTTAAGCTTTTCGTCGCCACAAAAATGCAAGCGAACTCCTCCACCTTTATGACAACGCAAGGCCTCACTCAACTCTACGCACCACAGAAGGTCTCACAAAATTTCCTTGGACGATTCTTCCTCATTCAACCTACCGCCCAGAGATCTCGCACCTTCCAACTTCCATCTGTTTGGCCCAATGAAGGATGCACTCTGCGGGAAGCAGTATGTGGATGATGGGGAGGTTGAAACTTCCTGGCAGATTAAAACTGTGTGCCAGACCGAGACTCGAACTCGGGACCTTTGCCTTTCGCGGGCAAGTGCTCGACCAACTGAGCTACCCAAGCACGACTTACGTCCCGTCCTCACAGCTTTACTTCTGCCAGTACCTCATTCCTACCTTCCAAACTTTACAGAAGCTCTTCTGCTAACCTTGCAGGAAGTTTCATATCAGCGCACACTCCGCTGCAGAGTGAAAATCTCATTCCGGAAACATCCCCCAGGCTGTGGCTAAGCCATGTCTCCGCAATATCCTTTCTTTCAGGAGTGCCACTTCTGCAAGGTTCGCAGGAAAGCTCTGTAAAGTTTGGAAGATAGGAGATGAGGTACTGGCAGAAGTAAAGCTGTGAGGACGGGGCGTGAGTCGTGCTTGGGTAGCTCAGTTGGTAGAGCACTTGCCCGCGAATGGCAAACGTCCCGAGTTCGAGTCTCGGTCTGGCGCACAGTTTTAATCTGCCAGGAAGTTTCATATCAGCGCACACTCCGCTGCAGAGTGAAAATCTCATGCTGATGGGGAGGTTATTGACTCGTTGGCTTCGACATCGACTTGTAGAATGGTACCATGCAGGTATAAATGCCCTCCCAGTAAGGTAACGTAAAGCCGTCGCATTGAACCGATATTGTGTTGAAAAACAGGTTTTTGTATCCAAAAGAATGGGAAATAATATGGTGTATAGCAATATGAATAATACCAATACACTTTCAGAAGAAAGATGAGTTGCACTACTTATTGAAGGCGCGTCGTAGCAAAGAGTAAGGAAAAGAAATACTTGAGGTACCGTTGTTGTATTCCATTCAGTTATACAGCTGTTCTGCATCGAAGCAACGCCCATGTGTAGTTTTTTCCCTCGCTTACGCCCTCCTCACATCTTCAGTACGGTCGTTTGAAATTTGCACTTAGTGAACACAGTAACTATTTCGCCTTTTCTTCATGGAGTGAGCGATTTTGTGTGCATCATCTTTTCAAGTGCTCCCAGTAATTTCATTTCCCTGAGCTGTTACCGAACAGTAGACAGTTTCGTTTCATAGTTATTCAGACAGATGTGTTTTAGTATACAGCTTGTTAACGTTCCGCCGGCCTTTGTGACCGAGCGGTTCTAGGCGCTTCAGTCCGGAACCGCACGACCGCTACGGTCGCAGGTTCGAATCCTGCCTCGGGCATGGATGTGTGTGATGTCCTTAGGTTAGTTAGGTTTAAGTAGTTCTAAGTTCTAGGGGACTGATGACCACAGATGTTAAGTCCCATAGTGCTCAGAGCCATTTGAACCATTTTGTTAACGTTCCATCTGCGAAGTTCGCGATTTCTCGTCAAACGAAGAAAATACAAACCATGCTGAGTAGGCTCTTCAAGCACATTGCTAATACATAGGTCGAAAGCAGCATTATAAGCTTGAAATGAATAATTCGTAAATTATCGGCACTAACGCGGAACTGCTTTAACAGAAAGATCAGATCCTTTTTAACAACGAGGATAACTGCTTCAGAAAGAGTTTCCGTAATTTTCCACCATCACATCAAAACTCATTTGAGTAGTGGCGTAACAATGTCCGCAGTTGAAACACATTCAGTCCGAGTAATTCCATCTTGTACAGACAGCAAATCTTTATAAACAGCTGTGGTCAACAGCTTTGGTACAAAAACAGCGCCATTCGACTGTAGAAGTTGATAATCTACGCGGATTGATGCGAACTTTACTTGCTTAGAAACGTATAGTGATGCCTTTCCGGTGACTGCGAAAGCACAGGAATCCCCCTAACTCCGCGAAACCTTTCGACACTTCGCGACCCTCCGCTCGGTAGTTCTCGGAACTCATGCTGCTTAAGCCGGCGCTGCAAACAGGTTCCTGATCTTTCTGCGCGGCACGTAGCTTTCTCTGACGTCAGCAGCCTTCTACAAACTTCAGGTTGCGTGAGCGGAACGTCTCCCCGCAGGCGGGATACGCAGGGCGCCAACATTCGCAGAGCAATGATGAAATGCTTTGCTCTGTTCCACACAGAGTTTCACAAATGGAAAAGTTTGCATGTGTAGTTCTTAGTATTTTTTGCACCTTCTTCATTAAACAAGGAAAATATGAGATGAATTCTTTGGCCAAACTGCTATATCCCAAGGGGCGTTATTTTGTCCGCTAATTTGTTAGCGAATGGCTGTTAGCTGTTTATCAGTCTATGTTCTGACCTCTTTTTCCGGCTGTTCTTAAGTGTCACAAGATTGAGCCTCTGATAACGTCTGGTAAATGGCGCGAAAATCGGCAGTTAAAACAACAAAAAATGATGTCCTCCATATAAGTACTAAAGAAATCCGTTAAACTTTGATTACAGGATAAATCGCACGAATTTAAAAGTTGTAGATTCGACAAAACACTAAGGGATTGAAGTTACGAACAAATTAAAGTGGAAAATCACATAGAAAATGTGGAGATTATGAATCAAAGACTGCCTTTTATTGAAAGAACACTTAGAAGATGCAACAGATCTACGAGAGAGACATTACGCTTGTCCGACTTCTTCTGAGTGTGTGGTAGGGGATTCCGTACCAGATAGGAGTGACGGAGCATACCGAAAAATTTCGAAGAAAGGCAGCTAGTTTTATGTTACTGCTAAGCATGGGACAAACTGTCATGGATATGATATGCTACTTGAAGTGGCAATTAAATAAAGGCGTTTTTCGTTGCTACGAGATCTTTTCACAAAATTATAATCGCCAATTTTGCTCCCAGAATGTGAAAGTATTTTATTGACTCCCACCTTCGTAGGGAGAAATGACTATCATAATTAAATACAAGAAATCAGAGCTCGCACGGAAGAATTTGGTGTTCATTTCTCCCTCAATGCAGTTCAAGAGTGGAACAGTGGAGAAATAGCCTGTAAGTGTTTTATGAGCAGTTCAATATGAATTACATGGTAATCATGTAGCTCTAGACCAGAGGTAAAAAAACAAACACCTGCCAGTGTTCTCGACAAAACCTTTAAATGTTTAAGGATTTTCCTTCACGACAGACAATGCAAATTCCATTCTGTATTTCCAAAGAGAAAGACAAAATTATTTATTCTGGAATATGTGTATTGGTGCGATCAGTGTATTCTCGATAGCAGAGCGACTGTGAGAATTGAATCTTATCGTATCTGGTTGTTCAGACTCCTGTTCTGGAACTTCCTGTGGAATAACTGATAGGGGTTGGTAGCTGAGTGATCAGCGCGACGGAATGTCATACCTAACGGCCCGGCTTCGATTCCCGTCTGGGTCGGAGATTTTCTCCGCTCAGGGGGGTGTTGTGTTGTCCTTATCATCATCATTTCATCTCCATCGACACGCAAATCGCCGAAGTGGCGTCAACTCGAAGAATGGCTGTGATGTGGGGTCTGAGTGGGGTACTGTCAAGTGGGGGGTGCCCCAGGAATCAGTGTTGGGGCCACTCCTGTTCCTTATTTATATAAATAACATGCCCTCTAGTATTATGAGTAACTCTAAACTTTTTCTGTTTGCTGATGACACTAGCTTGGTAGTAAAGGATGTTGTGTGGAACATTGGCTCGGTTTCAAATAATGCAGTTCATGACCTAAGTTCATGGCTTGTAGAAGATAAACTAACGCTAAATCACTGTAAGACTCAGTTTTTACAGTTTCTAACACACAATTCAACAAATCCTGACATTTTAATTTCACAGAATGGGCATATGATTAGTGAAACTGGACAGTTCAAATTTCTAGGTGTTCAGATAGATAGTAAACTGTCGTTGAAAACCAACGTTCAGGATCTTGTTGAAAGACTTAGTGCTGTCATTTTTACTATTCGAACGGTATCCGAAGCGGGTGATCGTTCGACACGAAACTTAGTCTTCTTTGCTTATGTCGGATGGTATTATATTTTGGGGTAACTCTTCGCATTCTAAAAGGATATTTTTAGCTCAGAAACGGCCGGTTCGGGCAATAAGTGGTGTAAGTTCACGAACCTCTTGTCGACCACTGTTCACGAGTCTGGGTACTTTGACATTGGCCTCTCGGTATATATATTCCTTACTGTCATTTTTTGTTAACAATATCAGCTTATTCCCAAGAATAAGCAGCTTTCACTCAGTTAATACTCGGCAGAAGTCAAACCTGCATTTGGATCGGACTTCTTAACTTGTGCAGAAAGGTGTGTCGTATACTGCTGCATCTATTTTCAATAAGCTACCACTCGAATTCAAAAACCTCAGCAGTAATCCACGCGCTTCCAAATCGAAACTGAAGAGTTTTCTCATTTGTCACTCCTTCTGTTCTGTCGAGGAGTTCCATGAAAAATTAAGCTGATTCTTGTTGTATTGTTAATTGCGTTTACTTAAACTTATGGACTGACTTTTCTCGCGTTCATAAACATTTTTATTCTTATCTGTTATTACTTTTATGTTGTAATTTCATGTACTGACACGTTCCATGACGTTGGAGATTTGCTCCTTAATTTGGTCCTACGAAACTTGAGGAACTTGACGTGTAAATAAATAAATAAAAATAAATAATAGCAGTGCTATCTACCAGCGTGAAAATAACTCGGGTTTCCCACTGGGAAATGAAATAGTGGTAAATCATTTATTGTAAGCTAGATTGCGAATTGTTCACAAGGCAAAGTGGCAGGGAAGAACACTTGTTCATCATGCCTCAAGTAAAGAGACATCGGCAATGCCGCGGCGAAATGATGGTGCATCTCGCTGTGTCTTCAGCTTAAAAAAAATGAAGGAAAAAGAAAAAGAAGATCCCGTAATATATGCCTACATTACCTATACGTCACAGAGATCTCCAGAAGACAACGTATTGGAATAAAGCGGAGCATACATATAGTACAAAAATTTCAATTAAGAATACGTCATTGCGAGAATGAAAAAATAATTATTTCTCAACATAACAGCAGTGCAGATCGTCTACTGGTTCCACGTAAGTCTGTTACATGGAATGGTGCCCTACGTAGAGATTGAAAACATGAACAACGCAAGAAGTTTACCTTCTGCGTAGCGCAGAGAACGTACTCGTTATCCTTCCTGCTGTCTCGTACCGTGACGGTGCCCTTGGAGCCTTATAAAGAAGTGTTTTCGTTCTGCGGTAATACAAGTCTTCAATAGAAACTGTCCTACAAAATGATCCAAATACCGCATGTACTGGATTTTCATATATTACCACACAACATTTGAAGAAGCTCAAAACAGTACATCGTCACCAATTACCGTTTTTCACCTTTAAAAAAAAATGAATGGTGTGACTCTAGCTTTGTCGTATAAAAAGTAATCCAAGAGTTGATAAAATTCAAATCTGAGCCTCTAGTTGTCAGTCCGATCATATGTAGGAAGAGCCAACAAGATGCTTAAATTGCTTATGTTAGCTTTTGCAGATGGTCTGGCGATTCTATGTCAAAAATTCAAACAACACAAAAACGAATAGAATGAAGTACGGCTCCAAAACAGTTTAGCATTCATAAATTTAAGAAACTAAATACAGGAAAACCGAAAGTATTTCTCTGTTAAAATATTTAGAGAAAACTATGCAAGAGAATCATCTGAAAAGATTGGTAATGAAATGCGTTGCTACATAATGGAAAGAGACTTCAGACTTACAAAAGATACTTACAAAAACCAAAAAATAAATATCAAAATAAACTGAGACACAACAAAGCATTCATCAAACTACTGCATTTAAGGGGACTGGAAGACTGATTTAAAACACAAATTGGGACATTGAAGAAATCCAAACAGGGGAACAAAAAGCAATCAGAAAAATGTTTGATCCAAATTTCACTGAAGAAGGGACATGGAGACTAAAAGCTAATTAAGAATTTTAAAAGGATACCAATGTTTATTTGGGTATAGGCAAACGCAAGCTTAATGGGCTTATTAAAAGAATGGAACCAACCAGAATGTCTAGGTAGACTGTAATTATATGAAGTTGTAGTAAATTGTAAATCTGTGACAGTAAAATGGGTTGGTGGAATAAAAGATCTGAAAGAAGCAAGAAGAACACAACATGATATACCAGACAGACGAAAGTGTAGGACTTGTAGAAAATCCCAAGAAGACTGGAACAACATTATGTGATAATAGGAAAACACTGAGAGAATAAAAGTAACATGGGCCCAAAGAAAAGTTCGAACAGAACTCAGAAGTACCCTTTGTTTTAAATCATATGATTCAGCAGTGCCCAGAACTGAATAGTAAAAATAATAATAATTTGTTTTGTTTTATGTGAAGATAGGTATTCACTGTAGGGAATGCAGATGGTAGCTGTTGATTTACTGGCAGGACAATGGGAAACTGCAGTTTCTACAAGAAAGATTGCTTCCACAAACATTGATACAGCCTGTATTGGAACTCTATTCAAGTGTATGGGACCCATATTAACCTGGAATAATGGGGCATCAAGTATTATGCATAAAAGAAGGACAAAACTCTTGTGTGTTTTCGGCTTGCTGGAGAGTGTAAGAGTAGCGTTGAAATTTGAAAACTATCGACTGGCAGACACTTGATGCAAATCGCCAAATATCGCACGAAAATTTGGATTTTGTGCAACCCCCCAACACATTGCTCACATAGGGGTTATGAAAATGAAATTAGAATGCTGCTAGCAAGAGCTTGCTCAGAATTACATAAGCAGTCATTCATCCCGTGGTTCATCTGTGAATGAAATGAGGAATAAACCTTAACGTACCAGTATCAAACAATGAAAATTACTCTCTGCCATTCACTTTATACTGATTTCCAGCATATAGATGTAGGCATTTCCCTTATGTCAATTAATTTGCCTTAAAGCATTTATTGCCTTGGGACTTGAATGACATTCATTGGATTATAAATATTGTATAACTGATCACAACATTCTGGAACACTTTAGTGTTCTGAATATGAAACTGTGTAAGAATTCTGTCCTATATTGGCCAACATCTATTTTGCTCTTGTGAATGCTGACATAAGTACAAGAACTAAATGATTACACTGTTGCTCTTTATGAATATATTGTTTTGTTTGATTGAATGAACTGTTGTTTATGCCTGGAGTTCTGATTCTCTTTCTTACATGCATTTTTTCTTCTCTTAATTGTCTGCTTATCACATCTACTCAAAGAGATACCTTCACTAACTCTTGTCAGCACAATCATTCCTCTGGTATTAAATGACAAAAAGAATATATGTGATTCTAATCCCTTCTTGATAAGTCTGCTTTGAATATTTTGCAGGTCCCTTTCAAATCTGTGACCCATCACTAATTATCCAATTACCATTCGGCACTTAAATTTTATTTAGGGAAAGTATGTACAGGAAATATACAATACAATGTTCATATAAGTCTTCATGTACTTTGAACATCCTAATATGTCCGTATTTGTGTATGTGCAGGAATACTGCTGAATATGGCTGCTGTAACATGTCTGTTGGCCTTGCTGTCTGTTGCGGTGGCAGTGAGCGGCCACAGTTACCACCTTGGGGGATGCCCCACTGTTGATCCAATGCCGGACTTTGATGTCAACAGGGTGAGTTACCATGGCTTGTTTTCAACCATGGACAAAGCAAAATATACATACAGAAAAGTATTTTTATGGAAATTTTCAGATTTAACATTCTCCAAAGTTCTCACTTACATTCTTCATTATGCTAATCCTGTCAGCAACACAACAGCAAATAAACTATGTGAAATGTGTGGTGTGTTCAGAAAGTATCAGTAATTTTCATTTTGTGGAAATAATCTACTTGTTCGTCTACATTAATGTTATCTCCTTCTGAGTAGTCCCTCTTAGATATTACACACATTATGCCAACACTTCTTCCAATCCCTGAAACACTTCTGAAGCTTAATCTTATTGATAGCACTTAGCTTTTTCAGCGAAACCCTTTTAATCTCATCTACACGTGTAAAATGACGGCCTTTTAAGGTCCTTTTTATTTTTGGAAACAGAAAATCACTTCAGGTCATATCTGGTGAATACCTTGTTAACAACTGATGACAGACTAAAATTCCAAGATGGCTACTAGTGTACAGATATGATTCAGACATGTCTATTAACCCAACAATGAAAAATCACATGCATTGCACTAATACAACCCACAAATTTACACAATTCCTGATACTTTTTTAACACACCTTGTATGCCCACCCAGTCGTTTTCATTGGCATCAGAATTAGACAAATATATTCGGCTTAGAATTTAGTTTCTGTACAGCTCAACAAGTAGTGTGCTTGGAAACAAGATAAGGGAGATACTGCTCAAGTTTTGCCTGATTATGCTGATTGTGACAGCAATGTATGGAACTAAGTCTTGAATGTTTACTAGCAAGAAAGAAAGGTAGATTCAAATGTGTCACCTGTGGATTGCTTGTTTAATTGTGAATGCCACAAGGAGAGACTATAAAAAGTAAAATGACATAAAACACACAATAAATATTTACAGAATTATTCATTTCTTGGGGAACAGATGAGTTACGAGTGTTTGCTCAAGTTAGTCTTCAGTTACTGAGACTGTTATGCAGCAGTCTTCAGATGTGTGATATTTTTACCATAACATGATTCGGAACTACGTCATTCCATTATCAGGTGCTGTATAACAAGGAAACAAATCATTCAATCACAATACTATACATACTGACAACCATATAAAGTAATATTTTATATGGTTGTCTGTATGTATAGCTTTGCAATGCATTGAATTGTCTCCTTGCATTATAGCACTTGTTAGTGGGATAATGTAGTCCAGAAACATGTTGTGGTAAAAATATCATACATTTGACAACTGGTGCATAACATTCATAGTACTGATTTATGTGGCAGTTGTATAAGGGACGTTCAAAAAGAAACAAGTCGGAGGCATAATGACAGAAAACAGTACCTGTATGTTAGAAGTATTGACCCTGGCTGATGAGACACTTGCCCCACTGTGACACAAGGCGGTGAATGGTTGTCTCTTAAAATTCCCGGGACTGCAGTGTGAACCAGTTCCACATGTCATCGTCCGCATGAGTGCAGGAAAGGTTATGCTGACCTTCTTCTTTAACCAAGGTGGCATCCTTCTGGTTCACTTCCTACAACATAGGACAACAGTGAATGTCCAGTGGTACTCGCAAACCTTGACAACCCTTCGCCAAGCAATCAAAACAACCAGGCAGTCTCACCCATGGGGTCATTCTGCTCCACGACAATCCAAAGCCTCATACAATCAACACAGTCACGGCACTCCTGCAGAAATTCAGATGGGAGGTTCTCAGCCACCCTCCATACAGTCCAGACCTCTCTCCCTGTGATTACGCCATTTTGGTCCTCTTAAAAAGGCTCTGAGGGGCAAACAATTCACCTCAGACGATGACATCCAGCTGTACGTGCAGAACTCGTTAACATTGCAGCCCCGGGAATTTTATGGGGCAGACATTCACTGCCTTGTGTCACAGTGGGACAAGTGCCTCAACAGCCAGAGTCACTACTTCTAACATACAGGTACTGGTTTCTGTAATTATGCCTCTGGCTCGTTTCTCTTTGAATGCCCCGTCACAACAGATATCCATTCTTCAGAAATCAGCATAGGGTGTTTTGTACAATGAGCATAGTAACAGTGGGCAACAGGTAGAAAAATGAACAATATTCATACAAGTCTGAAGCTGCAGCATACAGATTAATTCTGGTTGTTATGAGCTTCTTTGCTGATGAAGTTGTACAACAACGGGCAGGCTATTGCAACACTATACTTGTGACACTGTTTGATCCATCACAGCGAATTTGTCAGTTGATAATGTCACGCAAATGAAATAAAAACAATTGAGCCATCTGACTCTTATTCATACTTTGGCAGACCTACCTGTCTTCTGTTGTTTTGCCATTGTGTTGAATTTGATTTAATTTGATTGTACTCTGTTAGGTTAGAATAAACGGTTTTCTAAATCATCTGTTTATTCCAGAGGGTCAATAGTGCAAGACAACTGATTCATATATTGTTTTACTATATTCATTTAAGACTTCCAGAAATATTTAAGCATTTTTCTCACTTTAATTTTAGTCAGTACTTCTGTTTTCTTTATTGCATTTAACACTTTCCTAACAACATGAACAACATTCTCATATTCCTTTGAAGCACTCGTTTCTCATGATTTGACATACAAAAATATTATTGCTACAAAACTGAAGGCAAGATAGTATTATAAACAGAAGTATGTAAAGTTTTCCAAATACAACAAATCTTACTGGGGCTGTCAAGTATGGTGTCTGAGGGCCTTGACAGCACGTTAGTTACCTTTATGTAAAGATCTTTATTTTAGCTATATAAATATCATAAATTCTTTAGTGACACCATCTGCCATGACACAAAAAAGTGCCCAAACTGCATAAGTGCAGTTTAATTATTGTTTCATAACCATTAGTCGCAGTATTTCTTTTGATTATCAGAATATGTTAATTATATGTTACAGTTCTTGGGCAAATGGTATGTCATTCAGAAGACATCAACAGGCAGCACTTGCCTGGTCAACAACTATGCTGTAGACACTAACCATACTGGCCACTACTTGCTGGAGCAGCGCAGCCAACACTTTATTCTTGGAATGACATCTGTGGACCATGTCTATCGCTACACTGGAGATCTGACGATACCTGACAAGCAAACACCTGGTGCTATGCGAGTCAGATTCCCTCTCAGTGAGTGATTCTGTCGATATCTCTTTCTGAAAAGTTTACTTTTAACTACTAGCTGTAAAATGTTATGAAATCAGTTTACTTCTTGCATGAGCATTAAATACTTGATAATTTTGATTCCTTGTATCCTTTCACACAGTAATTTGATATTGTAAACCTCAAATTATGATGAAATTGACTTCAGTAGTATATATTTTTCTTTGCTTTCTTGTAGGGATCCTCTACAGTCCAATTCTGGTTCAACTACAGTTTAACTCTCTCTCTCTCTTCCAGGCATTGCCGGCAGTGCAAGCTACACAGTCTTTGCAACAGACTATGAAAATTATGCTGGTGTCTTCACCTGCCAGAAGCTGGCCTTTGCTCATCGCCAGTCTGCATCGATACTGTCCCGCTCACCCACTCTCGACAAGATGTATGTTGAGAAGGTAAGGAAAGCTGCCACTTGTTAAGATTAGAGATTGTATGGTAATTTTATCTTTTGACTCTTTTTTTTATCTTTTGACTCTTCTTCCTACAGTTTTAGAATTACTACCTCAAACACAGTTTCATGGTAGTGGCTTGACGTCTTTTGCCATAAAAATTCATATGGCACAGTGAAATTGCTCTTCTCATGCTTTGTTAATGAATGCTGCAAATTTCATTAAAAATTCAGACATATCTGTAAGAAGTTCAATTATAGATGGAATAGTAGAGTAATGAAATGAGAATGCTCTTTTATGATTATATAGAAAGTCATGTTTCACTACTAACCTTATAAAAAGGGAGAAGAAGTGCCCCGAGTGTGCTCCACTCACTTGTCATCATTTCATCTTTGGGTGAATCATACTGTATTATCATTGAATTGCACGTTTATGGCCTAAGTGGTTTTGTGTTTTGTTTCATTAGATATAAATTAATTGGCATAGTTTATGGAAGCACTTAACATTTGGATTATAACTGGGAGGTCTGAACTGCTAATTATAGTTTAAGTAAGTTTGCAAGTGCAGCTAATTGGAACCATTTTAAACAAAAACAGTAAAACATACAATGAGGGTGTATCAAAAATTGTATAATTTATATTTTGTCTGTCCAGACTTTTTCACATTAGTGTTCAGTGCATGGATGTTCATAATTTGTTATGCTATTGCTCTTGTGTCAGATAACACATATGTTGTCATGCAATATCAAATGTTCAATGCTGATAAAATGTCTTCTTGTTTTTGCAGATACGAAGCAAGTTGAGCAGTTTTGGTGTTGATCCTTTTGATCTGAGCATCATCAAGCAAGATGAGTGTCCGAAGGTGACAGATGACAGCTATAATATCAATATCAACCCAGATACCTTCAGCCCTGGTAGTATTGCCGGTGTTGTTCGTACAGCAGGAGATAAGTTGGGTGATGGTGTTGAAGTAGTTGCTGAAGGTGCCAAGAAGGTATACCATAAAGTCCGTGGAGATCGGGATCGGGAAGAAATTAGCATTTATCAGCCAGATGAGTCTGAGTGGCTTCCATAAATTGGTGAATGTTGGGTAATTAAATTTTATTCATCCTCTTCACAGACGAATTTGAAACTTAACGAAAGAATCAGTTTTTTGAATCTGTTATTGATAGTATATTAGTTTAATGGATTTGTGATACAGTTGGCTAAAGTATAAATGTAATGATGAATTGAAATGTATCTGCTGGAATTTGACTTGTTCTTGTACCAATGGATTCGTATAAATTGTTCCAGGAACATGTGTTTTTGCTCAGTTTCTTGTTTCAGTAAAGGGTAGTGTATGAACATAAGTATTCCATAGCTTATAGTTGAAACACTTATCAATTTCTATAATTTTTACTTTTAGTGAGTAAAAAAATTGTGCCATATTAGCATTTTGTGATATTGGATAATCACCCTTGCCATTGTCACCATCCTCTTTTGTGTACATTTTGTTTCCTAGTGTAAAATAGTTTGTATAGGTTCTAGTCAAAAAGTGTTCTTGAAATACTTCAGTACATTGTCGAATGTAAGAAAAAATAAGGAAAAACTAGGCATCTGTGCTACCTATGATAGTGTCAAAGTATAAATACTGCCTTCAGCAGAGACTTCTGTAATATAGAATTTCTGTGTGTGCCTGTGGTTATGTAAATAATATGTCTGAATGTGGAAGTATAGAGATCACTGTTTTGAGGTTTTGTGTTGAATAAGACTCTCTCCAAAACATATGCCCACATACATCACACTTCGTAATATGCTGATTCATTTCATTAAATGTACATACCATTAACAAACATAAATCAGTTTCATAAGTCTGTGAAGCCTATGCCTAATATTATGAATTCAGTGACATATCACAGAGAATTATAAAAACATAATTTATCTGCCTTGAATCCTGCAGTTTTTAAATATATTTAATTGTATACAGTACTTGACTTGTGTTGTTAAGCTGATTATTAGTTAAATTAGTCTTGTTGAAAGAACATTTTTGTAATAAAATTACTATACTAGCAGATGATGTTACAGTAATAACATTTAAAAAGAAATTTGTGTGGAACAGAGAGAGTTGTGTAATTGTTGAACTTGTTGATACAGTGTCATTGACAGATTTTTTTTAGAGGCTGTGTTATTTTTTAATAGGCGTCCTGCTTTGATGAAAACAGATGTACAAAGCAGAAATACTTGAGAATTTATCCAAGTACGCGGGTTTCTGTTGTTAAATGGGCATTATGGAAATGAATAGTTTCCAATAATATAGTGTGTGTGTTTTTGTTTGTTTTGAAAGGCCAATTTCTTGTGCTATGAAGGCACTTTGTGTTTTGCCTTTTTTTTTTTAGTAGAAAGGCAATATTTTTTTAGTGTAGCAGCCTCTGTGTAATACTGGATTGCTTCTGTGTTGGGAAACTAATGGAGGGGGTTGGGGGGAGGGATGTAGAAAAAATTACACAGTATGTGTGTGAATTGGTATGAGTTATATATCAACAAGATACCCTTCTATGTCAAATGGGGCAGCTTTTTGTAGTTAATGTGGCAGCTTCTGCAACAAAGGAGTGAATCTCCTGAGTATGTGGACCAGCTTTTGTACTGAGTAGTGTAGCTTCTGTATCTAGTTGGCCCACTTCTGTTTGAAGTAGGGCAGTTTCTGTATCAAGTAGGGCAGCTTCTGCACCAAGCAGGGCAGCTTCTTCTTTAAGAGGGACAACTTCTATATTAAGTGAGGCAGCTTCTTTGTCCAGTGGGGCAGCTTCTTTGCCAAGAGGGCAGCTTGTATGTCAAGTGGGGCAGCTTGTATGTCAAGTGGGGCAGCTTGTATGTCAAGTGGGGCAGCTTGTATGTCAAGTGGGGCAGCTTGTATGTCAAGTGGGGCAGCTTGTATGTCAAGTGGGGCAGGCTGTATGTGAAGTGGGGCAGCTTCTGTGTCAAGTGGGGCAGCTTCTGTGTCAAGTGGGGCAGCTTCTGTGTCAAGTGGGGCAGCTTCTGTGTCAAGTGGGGCAGCTTCTGTGTCAAGTGGGGCAGCTTCTGTGTCAAGTGGGGCAGCTTGTATGTCAATTGGGGGAGCTTGTATATCAATTGGGGAGCTTCTGTGTCAAGTGGGGGAGCTTCTGTGTCAAGTGGGGGAGCTTCTGTGTCAAGTGGGGGAGCTTCTGTGTCAAGTGGGGGAGCTTCTGTGTCAAGTGGGGCAGCTTCTGTGTCGAGTGGGGCAGCTTCTGTGTCGAGTGGGGCAGCTTCTGTGTCGAGTGGGGCAGCTTCTGTGTCGAGTGGGGCAGCTTCTGTGTCGAGTGGGGCAGCTTCTGTGTCGAGTGGGGCAGCTTGTATGTCAAGTGGGGCATCTTTTATGTCAAGTGGGGCATCTTTTATGTCAAGTGGGACAGCTTGTATGTCAAGTGGGGCAGCTTGTATGTCAAGTGGGGCAGCTTCTGTGTCAAGTAAGGCAGCTTCTGTGTCATTTGGGACAGTTTCTGTGTTGTGTGTAATAGCTTTTGGGTCACATGAGGTTGTTTTTCTGTCAAGTGGAAAAGCCTTTTGGTCAAGTGGGGCAGCTCTGTGATCAAGTGGGGCAGCTCTATTGTAAGTGTGGCGGGGCAGCTTCTGAGTCACATGGGACAGTTTCTGTGTTGTGCAGAATAGTTTTTGGGTCACATGATGTTGTTTTTCTGTCAAGTGGAAAAGCCTTTTGGTCAAGTGGGGCAGCTCTTTCATCAAGTGGGGTAGCTCTATTGTTAAGTGTGGCATATTCTTTGATCAAATAGGATAGGTTTTAGGTTAGATAAAACAGCCATTTTATGAAGTAGGGTAGCTTTTATATCAGTTGGGCCAGCATGGCGGTCAACTGGGACAGTTTGTGCTTTAAGATGGAGTAGAATCTCTTTAGTAAATGGGCCAGCTTTTGCTCCAAGTGGGATAGCTTCTGCATCAAGTAAGGCAGCTTGTGTGTCATGTGGGAGAAACACGTGGATAAATGGCACAGAATTTGCATCTAGCAATGCAGTTTCTGTGTTAAATGGGGCAGCTTTAGAGTCAAATGGGGCAACTTCGGTATCAACTATGGCAATTGATCAATTATGGCACCAAAGTAGACCAACTTTTCATAACATTTATTTTCCTCATTTAAAATCTAGTAAACATGTCAAGGGAGAAATAATTCCTGTGAAGTGGTACAGCTAATTGTTATAAACAATTGCAGCTTTATAATGAAGTGAGACAGCTCTTTTATGACTAGGACATAATTTATGTAATATGTGATCACATTTGGCATATTTTCTGATCTTAGAGGCTCTTTTTCAACTATTAAAACCATAGAACCATT
The DNA here is from genome assembly GCF_023864345.2 of Schistocerca serialis cubense. Classification (NCBI taxonomy): domain Eukaryota; kingdom Metazoa; phylum Arthropoda; class Insecta; order Orthoptera; family Acrididae; genus Schistocerca; species Schistocerca serialis. The sequence goes on from NC_064646.1 coordinate 395,793,108, forward strand.
CTGTAACTAGTTTGTAAATAGGTATAGTGTGCTGTAAGGCTCCATAGACGATATAATAGTACTTGGTTACATAGTATTTTTGTTGTTTTAATGGTACATATACATCCTTAAAAATATTGTGGTTTGAAATATTAGGACAATGTTGTTTGTTGGGGTGAAATCATAGTAAAAGAGAAGTTAACAGTTATTTCAGAAAATGGGATGTAGGCAGCTCCAGTTACATGAAAAGATAGCAGTTTTCCGTGTAGATTACTGTGTTGTTGCTGTCTAAAATGATGAGCTTCACTCATAGGAACATTTAGGGTGCTAGTGGGTAGCTATTTCTAACAGAGTAATGGTGTTCAAAACAAGTGTTGCGACAGTAGAGGAATTTGGCAGTTTTGTTTCTGTTGAAATCTTGAATGATGTTGCAACAGCACAAGAGATTTATGGTGTGATTTATTCATAGAAATTAGAACTTTTTCCAATCCATGGCTGTGTAATGCAGCAACTAGTGGTAACAATATGAAAGAAAAAACAGTCTTGGTTGCAAAACTGCAGTTTGTTTTATGTTTATAGAAACTGTTAGCTACATATGTTATTAGTATTACAGATGAAGGCAACTATTCAAAATTACTACTGTTGCTTAGTAGAAGGAGAATGCTATGAGACCTGTAGATGTTAATGAGGTTAAATTATGAGGTAGTTAAGACATTTAATATTTAATGGTGCTACAATAAAAAGACATTTAATATTTAATGGTGTTACAATAAGGAGAATAATTTATTTGATTTGATGTGATGATGTCACTGAATCCATTCTGAAAAAAGAACACATATAGCAAGAGTCTTCCGAAAGAGATTCTACTTTTTGTTATAGTTATCATTTTACTGATTAGTAATATTGAATGAGTTGCAACATATGTAGAGTAGTGTGAAATAGTGTTTCCTTAATCAAAGAATGAGTGTGTTTGTGTATTAATGTTAGCAAATTTGTTAGGAACTTTGGCATATAAGGAGAGCATCATGCAATGACTGAAGCTTGTGTAGATATGATCTTGTATTCCAATATGTTACTCTATGAGTGACAATGTATATGATAAGTGGAATGATACATGAATTGTAAATAAATAAACATATTTTTGAATTACATATCTGTATCATTTGTTTCCTCTAGTAACAATACTAGAGAAGGGAAGTTGCCACTCACCATATAGCGAAGATGCCGATTCGCAGATATCCACAACAAAAAGGTTTTCACAATTATAGCTTTCTGATTGTTTGATTTTTCCTCCAGTAACTTAGAAGTCTTAAACAAAGTATGTACATATTAACATTAATGCTTGATGTTCTGCTCCAATGTAATGTCTTCCTCAGAGTTTTACACTTGTAAGTTACAGAATAAAAAGTGCTAGTACTGTTCCACATATTTCAACAATTTCCTTCAGTTCCAAAGAACTAAACAAAAATTCATATTTCATACATGTTTGATCTGCTCTGTGGTATGTTCATCCCTGTGGATGTTGAAGAATAATAACTGGTATTAAAAATTTAACTACTCGGAAAATATGGCATTTTCTTTCAAAAGGTTCAACGTTAGCTGTAACTTTTTTATTTGACTCACATTTACTACATTGATTCACAACGAGCTCATTTCAGTGGAATTGCCATGTATAAGTGTTTGCCTACGTGGAATAACATCCACAATGCGTTTTAGAACTAATTTTCTGTCTAGTAATATGTCATTATTATGAATCACAATTTGTGATCAACTGTCAAAAAGCACTGTATAAAACCACCAAAGGTCCAATATAAAAGAAACTATATGATTCATAATAATAACAGATTACCAGAGAGAAAACTCTCTTCAGAATGCAATATGGACGACACTACACCTAGACAGCACTTGACAATGGCAAGTCCATTTAGAAGAGCTTGCTGTGAATCAGTGTAATCAAACAAAGTCAATAAAACAATTTGAGCTAACCTTCTATCAGTTGAAAGAAAATGTAAGATTTTGACCTCATGTATGCTGTGGGACCAGTAGTGAACAACTCACAAAACCTTTGCTCACTATGGCAAATCAACAAATTCGTCTTGTACTACCTTTATTCTTTATTCATGTATAGTGTAATAAATGAATTTTTTCTAAGAACACTTATGTTTAAAATAATGTGAGATCAGCTGCCACTTATTTTAATTGCCTAACTACATTTTTATATGTTTACATCTACAAATCTGAGGTTTTGCTAGGATAGCACAGTGTATTTAAATGCGTACCTCCAAAACACTGGGAAGGGGACTTTGTTTCAGCCATACTATTATATTGGAAAATATGAAATATCATTAATGTAGATTACGTAATTGTCTAATTATTTATTTTCTTGTGAAAATTCCAAAAGCATTTCAAAACGCAGTTAATAGCCTTGATCAGCCAGTGGCCATCATCGGACTGTCTACATGTATGTACTGCAAGCAATGGCATAAAATTATCTTGTGTTACTGCTTGCAACATGTAAATTTAGACAATTGGATGACTGCCACTGGCTGGCTGAAAATGGTAACTGCATTTTGAAATGGTTATGTGATTGTTGTTGCAAGAAAATAAAAGAATACAGAAAGATTATTTGATGCTGCATATTATTATTATACATATAACAATAATGGAAATACCTAGATGAAAAAATGTATAAAATAAGGGAAATGCAACCACTCACCTATAGTGGATGGAAACAAAGTGCAGACTTGGTTGCAATGGCAGATATTGCAAGACTACCATCTGGAAACAGCAGCTGCCAATGAGGCATTATGGCTCCTCCAAGACTTCAGCAGAGTCACCCTGTTTCCAAATATCCTTTTCCAAGGCCCAACCAAACAGAACTTCCTAGGTATCCTTCTCCAATGCTCCAATTGAACAGAACTGTCTCTTAAAGTGTTGCTCCCTTCCTCTTTTCCTATGGCTTGCTGGCACTAGAGCATCGCATCATCCACTGCACGTTCTTGAGCCAATGAACTGTGGCATTATTAACTCAAGTCTTCTTGGTGCTACTTTGTTCATCCACTAAACAAATTCCCTTAAAACTTGTTACAGTTGGATTTTCCATGTTTGTTTACCATATGCTTCTAACCATGAAAAAGTATCTTCTATGATAGTCATGTGTGCATTGATTTGCTGTTTTGTGGTAGCATCTTTCATGCAATTGTTCCACCCTGCCATAGTTGTTCTCAGGGAAGGGCTTTTCTGTGTCCATGTGGATGGCATAGGGCTTAGAGAAGTATGCCAAACCATCTGCCAACAAGTAGCTAATGGGAAGTTTTCAGGAAAATCTTTTACTGCTGTGATAGTATGTCTTCCATTACCATGAACTGTTGTGTGTTGAAACAATACACAGCCCGTACCACCTAACACATAGAGAATTGTTCGTTTTGCTTACTACCAGTACACACATGCCAGATACAGAACATCACATCTGTGATTGTATACCATCACACCATTTGACAAGAATATAGGATACCATTACATGTATTGTTTGGATCATGACATGGCAATTTTTATATGATGTGTTTGTTGTTTGTTTCAAAGAAAAAATGGTTCAACACAAGAAAATGATTTCTTTCCAGCTGAAGTGTTTAAGTACAGATCTCATATGTATGTCAGTATGGAGCACATATGTAAATAGAATGTCTGTTACATGAACATTGTGTGTAATCTGGAGATACAGCATTGACCAGCCCACCTGGACATATTTTCAGGTGCTTCAAAGTGCTGTAGTCATGGCATCAACATGCATATCATAAAATGATACAAAGATTAACTTGATTTTAAGTGTCATACTCATCCATGACTAATAAATGAAGGTAGTTTTGTACTCTCAATATAGCACTAAACACTAAAACTTACAAAAATAATGGAAGGCAACCTTTTACCTACGGATGAATTGTGTGTCATACTCAGGTACAGAGGAACAGCTTGTGTTTCCTTGTACCTTTCCAGGTTTCATTCTTTCATTCATGGAATCAATACTAGAAATATTAATAAATTTTACAAAAATTTAAATTCACTTAAAGCGGTCTAGAAAGGTGCCTATTATTCAAGAACACACATTTTCAGTACCTTGCAAGCAACAACTACTAATGAAGGTCAGTTTCAGAGGAGCCTAAAGGATTTATTGCCATCTCATTGCATTTCACTGATGACTTTCTTAGTGAAAGCAACTGATGAGTATATGTTACTAATTATATCAAATAATGTGTCTAAACGGACTCCTGTACAAAGTCAGTGCAGTAATGCAATAATTGTAAATAGTGCTGGAAAATTATTTTCCTTTTTGATGATGCATGACATGGCTACAAGAGCCCAAGAATTATTTTATGGACCTCAATGTACTGAACATTTAAATATTTTGTGGCAAGTTATTATTACTCATTTCACACACACACCTCCAAGAGTGTGGCTACATTAACTGCTTGTGAGTAAAAAGAAACAAGTTGTATGAAAGCAAAAATTTTAAAAAGATCCCTGTTAACACTCAGTGAATGAATAATAGAATAATTTGAACTATGTTATTCTTCAATAGCAGGATTATATATGTGTCCTCTGAAACTTTTTTTTTTTGGGAGGGGGGGGGGGGCATGTCTGAATAAAGTCTTCCTGGTTTTCAAGCTGTGTCAATTCAAATAAGATACTAGAGCTTTCTATAGCTATCTCCTCCATCATTGTCAGGAGTAAAAAACCACTGATTGCTGGCACCTGTGAAGTTTCCACTTATATGGGCATGATTGGTGTCCTGGACATTAGTCAGAAAGGGCTGAAATGATGCATGTGCAGAAGGCAAGTTGATCAGCTCACATCAACTTAGTCCTGCTGTAGGACTTAGTGACATCAGGCGGCACGAGGGGCCAGTGTCACATTTGAAACTGACACTCCTGTCTCCCTATGAGCATTAAGAATCTGTCTTTGCTTTCTTTTGTTGTCCAGATATCCTGAGCTTTGTTCCGAGCACAAGCTTCACAAGTCGTCTATAGTAAGCATTGCCTCGAAAGCAGACACAAAATGCTATTTGCAAAGATGAGAATCTTGGTTCATACATCAACATATTGGGATTCGATTATGAAGGAGCCAGCTGAGATTAGAGTGAACCACAATAATTTTAACTCATGCGTCAACATATTGGGATTCCATCATATAGGAGGCAGCTGAGATTAGAATTAATCACAATAATTTTAACAGGCACCAGGAATTCACACTTAGTAGGGCATGAGAGTGGGTACTGGACATCAAAAGAAAGCAAAGTCAATGCTTGATGCTTGTAGGGAGATGGAAGAGGCAGTTTCAAACATGGTGCTGGCCCTCGTGCCCCCAGATGTCACTCTGTCCTGCAGTGGGCTGGCGCTGTTATGAGTTCCCCAATTTGACTCCCTCGCATGTGTCATTTCAGCCCTCTCTGATTGGTACCTGAGGCTGCAATTGTACCTATATAAGTGGGAAACTGCACTAGCACCAGCAGTCGGTGGTTTTTACTCCTGATGATGGTGGTGGAGATAGCCTGTGAAATCTCAAATTTTTTGTTTGAATTGATGCGGCCTGAAAACTGAGAAAATTTTATTTAGATTATATATCTTGTTTGAATATTGTGATTATGTTAGTTAATTTATGTGTAATGTTAACATGTACTAGAAAGTCGTAGATGGAATGGAAGCAATGGGAGGAATAATGGTAAACATTCACTTTATAGGGAATTTGTAGTGGTCTGCACATCAACAACTATGCACTAATGTGAAATTCAGTGTTGTGTAGCATATATTGCAGTGCAGTGTTCTTATCAACTGAATCACAGCTGTCTGAGCAGTTCTGCAACCAGCTCTCAGGGGTGCTGAGTTTTTATGCTTTTATGTTTTCTATGTATTCTGTTTATTATTTTATTTTTGTGGATTTGTTGGTAATGTACGCTTCTTCCAAACATTATGTCAGGGATTAGAGTTCCGAGTTATGGCATTTCTGTTCTTTCCATTTCACTAGAGATCTACCATTAACTTTTGGGCCAAATAATGCAACCCTCAAAAGTTCCTGTAACACCACGGCATGAGGAATATGATGTCCATAGAATTTCAGCATCCCCAAGAAACTCTTCGACTGTAGTTGGCCAGGGTTGCTGTAGTACTGTGACCACCTTCTCAGGCAGATAAAGGGAGCCCACAGCAGAGTTCTTATGAGCAAAGAATGACATCTCTGGCTGTATGAAGACACACTTGGCCACATTCAGGACAACTCCATATCTTCCCAGTCATTAAAATACCTCCTGCAGATGCTGTCAATAATGTTACAGGTTGTTAGAGAACACTGGGACATCATCAGTGTATGTGAGGCAGTGTGATAACCCTTGGAGAACAGAGTCTATAAATCTTTGCCAAGTTTGAGTGGCGTCACATAACCCAAAAGTCATGAACATACTTTCAAATAACATAAAAGGCATTATCGTGGCAGTCTTTCATGGCTACCAATATCTGAGGATGTGCCTTCACCCAGTCCAGAACTGTGAATACAATGGTACTGTAGCACATAATTATAATCCCTCAAAAGAGGTACAGGGTATCTGTCAGACACAGTTCATGAGTTAAGTGCATGATAGTCACTGCATGGACACTGGACTCTACCTTTCTTTGGCACCATGTGCAATGCTGAGGACCACGGGCTTTTAGACAGCTGCATTATGCCTTCAGGTATCATAGAATCAAATTTGGCCTTCACTATTGCTAAGCAGCCGTGAGCAAAGTGTCTTGGCCTACACACTACAGGGGGTTGATCTGTCATCTTCATGTGGTGCACTCTGGCAAATGGTACACACTTAAGAGCACCAGGCAGCCTGCTCAAGTTCGGGTAGTTGTTCAACAGTTCTGCATACTCACTCACAGAAGTCTGCATCAACTTGGTCCTGTGAATTGCTGCACTGTGCTGCAAACTAAGCGAGTGATGCCATCCACCAAGCAAGTATTTACAATGTCTGGAAGTAGTCGGCAGTGCGGCAGGAGGTCTGCCCCTATGATCACCATGGTGATGTCCACGATGGTGAAGTCCCATGCTTACGGGTGGTGCAGTTTGAGGTTGAGCTCCATCTGCTGACTACCGTACATCACCATTGAGAAACTGCTAGTGGCTGTCAGACAGGAGGCAGTTGGCGGTCTATAATGATGCATGGACGTTCAAGACAGGTTGCTCAGACCAGTGTCTACTAAGAATTTCATGCCTGATCCTCTCTGTTGGTGACAAACAGGGGCTTAAGGATGTCTGGCAGTTGGTTACACACACAACCAACCATTGGTTGCATTTGGTTTAGAACATGATGATGAACACTCCTTCGTCTACTGAGCCGGTGGTGGTACCAGCAGATCTTGCATCGTTTTGTAGATTCGTGATGCCACTAGAAGATCTGTTCCATGAACATAATTGGCATCAACCTCTGCCATTACCAGTGCTGTCCCACAACAGCATGCTCACATGGGTGGCCAACAGTTCGACCTTTGCTGTGGGTGAGTCAAGGTCAGCTCATGCCAATGTTGCTGCAGCAGTTGCGCTGTTGTCCTGTGCTGTGACTGCACTGACATGCACAAATGTGACTGTGTACTGTACTCAATTGGCAAGCTGCGCCACGGTGTCCAACGACATGTCAGTCTGCGAGGCAATTATGCCTTCTGTCTGCGGCGGCACATGACTGTTCCATACCATGCACCATAAGTTTTCTTGTTCAGTGTCTGTGTCAAGCTTACTGCTTAGGCTTTCTGTTGTCCATCTCCAGCTGATTAATAGCTTGACATATATGATCCTCTTAGGATGAGGCCACTCATTGTATCAATTCTGGTTTGAGCTCGGTGTATGAGTCTGTTTCCTGTCGTGCTATAATTATGTCTTCCATCTCAGTGGCAAATCAGTGATGAAGTTGGCTTAATATGAGTGTGGATTTAGCTGCATTGGTTGTTATCTGTCCATAACAAAAGCTCTTGTGCAAACCAAAGAACAGGATTATCCAGCCTGAACAGTGGCAGGCAGACTGCTGTTCTCAATACTGTTGGTTCTTTGGTCATTGTGTGATTCAACTGTGATTCTGTTGATGATATTGGGGTCACTATTTCTTGAGTTGAGCTCTACTTTTGGCTAACTGTCTTTCGCTTGCTGTGTTCTTAGTGATGAAGGAAATGACATGTGCACTGATTCTTTGGAACTTTATTAGGAACGCATGTCTCATGTTTCTCTTATAAATGGACAAGACAGAAATGCTGTAATTCAGAACTCTAATCCTTCACATAAAAAGGAGTTAATTACAGGCTACAACTCAGCAACTCTAGGTAACAGAACATTGGTAAGAAGTGTACACCATCAACAAATTCACAAAAAACAAAGAATAAACAAAACATAAATAGAAAACATATAAAAACACGGAAACACAGTGCCCCGTGGCGGCTGGTTGTGGAACTGCTCAGACAGCCGTGACTCATGGTGCTTAGAACACTGCACTGCACTGTATGCTACACAATGCTGAACTACAAGTTACTGTGTGGTGGCTGTGTGGTGGCAATACTGTTGGTTCTTTGGTCATTGTGTGATTCAACTGTGATTCTGTTGATGATATTGGGGTCACTATTTCTTGAGTTGAGCTCTACTTTTGGCTAACTGTCTTTCGCTTGCTGTGTTCTTAGTGATCAAGGAAATGACATGTGCACTGATTCTTTGGAACTTTATTAGGAACGCATGTCTCATGTTTCTCTTATAAATGGACAAGACAGAAATGCTGTAATTCAGAACTCTAATCCATCACATAAAAAGGAGTTAATTACAGGCTACAACTCAGCAACTCTAGGTAACAGAACATTGGTAAGAAGTGTACACCATCAACAAATTCACAAAAAACAAAGAATAAACAAAACATAAATAGAAAACATATAAAAACACGGAAACACAGTGCCCCGTGGCGGCTGGTTGTGGAATTGCTCAGACAGCCGTGACTCATGGTGCTTAGAACACTGCACTGCACTGTATGCTACACAATGCTGAACTACAAGTTACTGTGTGGTGGCTGACATGTAGGCTGCTGCAAACTCATACCTATGCATTTAGACATTGGCCTTCCTTGGAGCTAGCTGACTAACAAAAACTTACACCTGCAAGTCTGGCTACAGTCTTGAAAAATGTAAATATGTGTGTTTCTGTTAGTCTGTTAATGTCAAGGAAGGACAATATCTTAAAGCATAGCTGTGAGTTTAACATTTTTCATGTGTCACTCAATGTTTCAACTTATATGATTTCAGTTACCTTTAATCCTTCCATTGTTTCAGTTGTACTGTTATCATTGCAATATTTTGGTGTAGGCCTATTTACACAAATTTCTAGAAGGATATAAACTGCAGCGACAATATTATAGTGCTAAGTGAGTAGCATAAATTTTGAGGTGTACAAGGGCTTTCTGATATTAAAAAGGTGTGATATTCTACAAACAGATTTGAATGTACTGTACATGATTCAAAAGTTGGAGACACATTTTTAGTGCAAATGCAAACTTATGCATGTTATTTGGCAAAAAAGCAATGTAGATGGTATGGAACCACCAGAGACAGAATCTCCAAGATATATGTTAGTTATTACCTTTAGGAACATTGGCAGATAGTAAACAAGAGATGAGTATTATCAAATTGTTCATGTGTTTCTAATTTGTTATTTATGAGTTGTGACACCTTAAAGAAGAACTGGGAAATGGAAAAATTATGCATTGTTACCAGGATAAAACACAAAAACTCTCATTTCAGAAGGTAATTGGATAAATAAAAAATCTACTCATCAAGAGGTGACAGGAGAAAATATAAATACATACCAAAGTGACGAGAACGTGCAAATGTTTGGAGGAGGAGGAGGAGGATATTAGTGTTTAACATCCCGTCGACAATGAGGTCATTAGAGACAGAAGTGTTTGGAGCTAGTGGTTCGTTCTACTGGTAGAATGGTTGAAGGGGAATGAAGAGGGATGAAGGAAAAGAACTGGTGAGGTGTAGCAATTGGGTAGAGCTCATAAATGTGTCCAGAACCCTCAGCCAGAGGAGAGTTGCTGGATATGGTGAGGCGGAAAGATTTATAGTTGGGGACTGAGACGAGATTTGAAAACCTGAGAGCTTAAAGGTGAAAGATAGGATAATAAACAGCACACAGCTTACAGACAAAAATCAAGTGACAGTTAATAAAAGTGGAAAGTAAGTGTATTATAAATGATAGAGGTGGGAGGTGGAGAAAGATAGACGGGTCAGAAAATAAAAGATAGAATGCAGAAAACTAAAAATGAGTGAAGAAAGGAATAGTTACTGGGAAGAAATGCTGAGACCAATGAAATTAACATAAAACTGAACAATGGTAAATCCATGTTGGAATATCAATAATATTAAAGGGATAGGTTGCTACTCACCTCACACATGAGTGCTATCTCCAGCCACTCCAGCCAGCACCACAGTGTGTTCATACAGATAAAGCCAATCAATCAGGAATCCTAAATGGGGTGCACTGATCTACACATGTCATAAAAAAATGGTGTGCCACAGGGCTCTGTTCTAGGTCCCCTGTTGTTTCTACGTTATATAAATGAACTCCCTTCCATCCTACGCACTAGAAAGGCACTTCTCTTCGCTGATGATTCTAATATCCTTATATCAAATACAGATGAATCTCTTCAGTCAGCAGTTAATAGAAATACTACTTGCATCAAATAGACTACTCCTAAATGTGAAAAGACTGTATGCCTAACCTTCCACCCCACCCAAAACAGAACTCCTTACGTTCCAACAGTGACACTAAGTGGCAGCAAAGTAGAATTTGTCAATGAAACAAAATTCTTATGGACTGACATCAGTGATACATTCACATGGAAAAGGCACACTGACATGATTAGTTCGAGGCTAAGCAAAGTTTGTTTTATGCTCCACTTGGTGAGGGAGACGTTAAACGCCAGCATATTGGCATGCATGTATTATGCTCTTTTCCATTCAGTACTATGCTACAGAATTATTTTTTGGGATCATAGTACTGAATCAAGGAAATTACTTATACTGCAAAAAAGTAATCAAATAATTCTGTACAAAAAGCAAAGACAAATGTCTAAACTGCTATTTAAAAAATTAAACATACTGTCTCTCCCTGGCCAATACATAGTTGAACGTCTCTGTTTTATTAAACAAAACATCAATAGATTGCACAGGAATCTGGACAGTCACCATCATGACACAAGGCCAAAAAATTGTTAAGACTGGTTCCGCATTCTACTCAATTGTATAGCAATAGCATTAAGTATGTGGGAATCAAACTCTACAACCATCACCCAAAAGAAGTAGAAAGTATTCAAGAATCGACAAAATTTAAAAAAAAAACAGAAAAGAGCTTAACAGCACTCCTAAAGAAGCATTGCCTTTACAGCATACAAGACTTTCTTGAATGTGATCTATCATAAATTAAATTGTATTCTTTTAACAATATTATGAAGAGGATAGCTGCTACACGCCGTATAGCAGATATACTGAGTCACAGATAGGCACAACAAAAAGACTGTCACAAAATAAGCTTTTGGTCAACAAGGCTTTTGTCAAAAATAGATGATAGGCACACACGCACACATGCAAGCACAACTCACACACACATGACCACAGTCTGTGGCAGCTGAACCACACTGCCACAGACTGTGGTTATGTGTGCATGAGTTAAGCTACTGTGTGTGTGTGAGTGTGTGTGTGTGTGTGTGGTTTATTTTTGACAAAGGCCTTGTTGGCCAAAAGCTTATTTTGTGACAGTCTTTTTGTTGTGCCTATCTGTGACTCAGCATCTTCGCAATATGGTGAGTAGCAACTATCCTTTTCATAATATTGTAACATTCCATCCTGGATTTTCCATTGTTTGATTATATATTTTTATTGTGTTTCAGAATCAAATTGTTTCATTAGAAATAACCTATTGTCCATTAATGAGCGTTTGCTGTTTGATTATGACCAGCATTATTATTTGAAGTTATTCTTATTTTTGTGTTATTGTGAATAAATATGTAATATATTTTCAGCGAGATGTTCACTGTAAGAAACAGTGCTATGTCTATATATGTTCTCATATCATTTGCTTGACTTGTCCCATATCATGTTGAATACTTCTATTCATGAAATGATTGAGTGGATCAGCAAAAACACAAACACAGAAACACGTCAAATATGAGTAAGAATCCAGAGCAGGTTGGGAAAGGGGGAGGGGTAGTGGGGTATGAGTGGGGGAAGAGGAACCAGCAGGGGCTATAGGAGGTAGGACAGGGTTGACAGGAACATCTCTGGGAGGCTGTGGGGGAGGGAGAAGGGGGAGAGGAAATTGGAGAGGCAGAAAGAAGAAGGGGCTGAGAAGGGGAAAAGATCAGTGGGTTCGCTGGCAGAGATCAGTGAAAAATGAGGGCGATGAGAGGTGAATTGTAAGGAGGTGACAGACACAGAGGCTGGAAACAGTTGGGTGGATGCTGTGTGGGCTGTTGGTAATCGTAGGTTGAGAATGGGATGATTTTGGAAGTGGAGAATGTATTCACAATATAAGTGGATAAAGAATGCCTTTCTCTGGATCCCACCCATCATTTCACTATGACCTTCACCTTTACAGATTCCAGTAGTCACTGTCTCTCACAAACATGGTACTGCAGAAACATTTCCATGGCACTGGCAGCCCAAAACTCCCCTCTGCTCCCTCCTCAAGATAACGCTGCTGTGCAAACCTCACTACATACATGACATCTCTGAAACTGAATTACTAGCACCTCAGCATCTAGAAGAGCATTCCAGGTGTGGTACCATAAGCCATAGGTTATCCAGCATGCTAGTCTCCTACTGCTGTATTGGGGCACCACTGTCCAGCCCCTACTGCATCCACAATGTTACTCCTCATTAACTTCTTATAGCACCCAGACCCTGTATAACTAGCTTTTTCAACTTTCCACATCACCCAAAACTCTTTTCCAACACTCCACTAAATCTAGAGCCAAAACAACCCCAAAACACTGTTGTTAACCTCTCCACCAAAATCCTCAGCCTCACTGAAGTTTCAGTCTTATCCAAAGGCAATGTTCAGCCCTACACCCAAATTTAACCATGTTGGACTTGTCAAAGACCTACTCTCCTTCCCCTGATCCCTGTCATGTAAAGACTTATTTGCCACCAATCCTTCCAATCAAAGTCAATCTGACTCCAACATTGAACCCTGCCTCTCCCAGTTGATATCACCATCCAACAGTGATACTCCTCTCTTTTACCTAACCACACTCTTGCCACCTTCCAGGAATTCCTTACCTCCAACTTGCCCTCACCATCCTTCAGCATGTCCCTTTCTAAGAACATCAACCTTTCAGCAGAAAGAAGGACAGCCATCCATAGCCTCAAAACAGACCCTGAGCTAATCATCATACCTGCAGACAAAGGTTCCGCCATTGTTGCAGTGACTACCTGGCAGAAGGCCTCTGCTAAACTGTCTGAACCTCCACCTATGAACTCTGCCAAAGTGATCCCTCACAGAAATGCAACATAATCTCCAATTCATGGATAAAGCCTTGGGCCCTTCCAAGAATATCTTCCCTGAATCCATTTCCCTCCTCACCCCCATGACATCCCACACACCCACCATGTACATGCTCCCCAAAATCCTCAAATCCAACAATCCTGGATACTCTGTTTTAGCTGGTTAATGTGCCTCACTGAAAGAATTTCATCCCACAGTGACCAACACCTCCAACCAACTGCTCAAACTCTAGCCTTCCATGTCAAAGACACCAATCAGTTTCTTCATTGGCTCTCCACCATCCCTGCACCTTTACCTACTGGATCCCTACTCATCACTGTTGATGTCACTTTCCTATACACCAACATTCCTCATTTCCATGGTCTTCTGCTATTGAACACAACCTCTCCTAATGCCTTCCAGACTATGGACCCACTGCCTCATTCCTCATATGCCTTACTAACTGTATACTAACACATAACTACTTTTCTTTTGAATGGAATATGTACAAACAAATCTGTGGTGCAGCCATGGGCACCCTTCTATGCCAACCTGTTTAGGGGCTGCCTAGAGGAAACCTTCCTAGCACTCCAAAACCCCAAACCCCTGGTCTCATTGACATTCACTGATGATATCTTCATGATCTGGACTCAGTCTTGACACCTCTCCCATCCACTTTATATGGTGCTCCACAATTCTGCATCCACTTTCCTGGAAGTTGATCTCCTCCTCTCTGAGGACTTCATCCACACACCCGTCCACATTAAACACAGCAAGCACCACCAGTACCTGCATTTTGACGGCTGTCATACCTTCCACACCAAAAAATCCTTCGCATATGGCCTGGATGACATATTGCAGTGACAGAAGCTCCCTGGCCTAGTATGCCGAAGGTCTCACAAAGGCTGTCAAAGACGGGTACTATTCCCCAGACCAGTCCACAAACAGATTTCTCATGCTATATGCCATCACAACCTCAATCCTCTTACCACCTCCAAGAACCAGCTACAAAGAGCATCTCCTTTGTCACCCGGTATGATCCCACACTGGAACAACTGAGTCACATCCTTTGCCAGGGCTTTGATTATCTATCATAATGCCCTGAAATTAAGGATGTCCTACCGAAGACCCGTCCCCATCCTCCTATAGTGGTATTCTGTTACCCAACAATCTCCACAACATCCAAGTCCATCTCTGTGCCACTCCCAATACCAACCCTTTGCTACAGGAATCATGTCACTGTGGAAGACCCAGGTGCAAGGCCTGCCCAATCCACCCACCTAGCACTTCCCATTACAGACCTCCCATAGGCTTATTGTACCCCACCAGAAGTCTGGCCACCCGTAAAAGCAGCTATGTCATATACCAGCTCTATTGCAGTCATTGCTCAGCTTTTTATGTTATTATGACTACCAACCAGCTGCCCACCAGGATGAATGGCCACTATCAAACCATGACCAAGAGCAAAGTGGACAACTCTGTGGCATAACATGCAGCAGTACATAACATGTCTGATTACAAAGACTACTACACAGTCCGGGCCACCACCAGCTTTTCTGAGCTGCACAGTTGGGAGCTGTCCTAACAACACATTCTCCACTCATGAAATCAGCCCCTCCTGAAATCAGCTCAGCCTCGACTTACAGTAACACACTGTCCCCACAACCTCTTCACAAATGTTTCTGCACCCTCTGTCCTGTCACTACCTCACAACTTGCCTCTCCTCCTGCTCATTGTACACTGCTCTCTGCCAGTGCATATACACTGTGTGATCAAAAGTATACGAACACCTACAAAAACATACATTTTTCATATTAGGTGCATTGTGCTGCCACCTACTGCCAGGTACACCATATCGACGACCTCAGTAATCATTAGACATCGTGAGACAGCAGAATGAGGAACTCTGCAGAACTCACAAACTTCGAACGTGGTCAGGTGACTGGGTGTCACTTGTGTCATACATCTGTACGCGAGATTTACACACTCCTAAACATGCGTAGGACCACTGTTTCCAATGTGATATGAAACATGAAGGGACACATACAGCACAAAACCGTACAGGCTGACCTCGTTTGTCGGCTGGCAGAGACCACCGACAGTTGAAGAGAGTCGTAATGTGTAATAGGCAGACATCTATCCAGACAATCACACAGCAATTCCAAACTGCATCAGGATCCACAGTAAGTACTATTAAAATTAGGTGGGAGGTGAGGAAACTTGGATTTCATGGTCGAGCAGCTGCTCATACGGCACACATCACGCCGGTAAATGGCGTAAGGAGCATAAACATTGGATGACTGAACAGTGGAAAAATGTTGTGTGGAGTGACAAATCATGGTACACAATGTGGTGATCCAATGACAGGGTGTGGGTATGGCAAATGCCCAGTGAACATCATCTTCTAGAGTATGTAGTGCCAACAGTAAAATTCAGAGGTGGTGGTGTTATGGTGTGGTCGTGTTTTTCACGGAGGGGGCTTGCACCCCTTGTTGTTTTGCGTGGCACTATCACAACACAGGCCTACATTGATGTCGGCTTCCCACTGTTGAAAAGCAATTCGGGGATGGCGATTGCATCTTTCAACACGATCGAGCACCTGTTCATAATGCATGGCATGTGGCGGAGTGGTTACACGACAATAATATCTCTGTGATGCACTAGCCTGCATAGAATCCTGACCTGAATCCTATAGAACACCTCTCGGATATTTTGGTACACTGACTTCATGCCAGGCTTCACCAACCAACATTGATACCTCTCCTCAGATCCAGCACTCCATAAAGAATGGGCTGCCATTCCCCAAGAAACGTCCCAGCACCTGATTGTACATACGCCTGCGAGAGTAGAAGCTGTCATCAAGGCTAAGGGCAGGCCACCACCATATTGAATAATAGAATTACTGATGGAGGACACCATGAACTTTTAAGTCATCTTCAGCCAGGTGTCCGGATACTTTTGATCACATAGTGTATCAACCTTTTCTTTTCTCTGCTCTTCTCCTTCCTGCTCTGTGTTTCCCCCCACTTTTCCTCCTCCACAGCCTCCTGATGCTGCACCTGACAGTACCGTCCTGCCATCTCTCTAGTCCCTGTGTGCTCTGCCAGGCAACACTGATTCCTCTTCCCCCATACATACCCTGTTATCCCTCCCCCTTCCCTGTCATGCCTAGTTTGTTGCTCCTGTTTGACTCGACCCTGTTGCATTCTCACTGGAATGGCCAGGGTGGCACTCATGTGTGTGAGGTGTGCTTGCTTGTCTGAATGTGTGAGCGTTTTTCTTTTCTGACGAAGGCTTTGGCTGAAAACGTATATTAACAGCCTTTTAGTTGTGCCTGTCTACAACTCAAATGCCATCTTTATGGTGAGCAGAATTCTATCCTTTCACGATACTATTGAAATTAACAGAAGTTAAGGCCAGGCAGGTGGTAACAATCCAGGACATGTTGTAACACTAGTTCCCACCTGCAGAGTTTTGAGAAACTGGTGTCTGGAGAAAGAATACTTGCTTATTATGCTATCTTTCACCTTTAAGCTCTCAGGTTTTCAAATATTATCTGGTGCAGTCCCCAACCATCAGTCTTTCCTTCTCTCCCAATCTGATAAGTGTCCCCTGACCTGGGGTTCTGGGCAAAATTTGCTTAATATTAAAATAAAGGAAATCAAATTTCATCATTAGTTTGGAAATAATCTCTTGTAACTATTGTTAAATGTAGGGGTGAATTTATCTTCAAGGTCCAGAGAAAACAGAGTCAATATTACATGAAAGAACAATTATAAAATCAGTAGACAAAAAGCCAAAAGTCATCAAATTGTTTTTTATAGTGGAGAGATGTGACTGGAATTGTGATGAATTAATACAAAGTTATCAACAAAAAACAGAACAAGAGCATAACTGGCAAATATTTTTCTTACTAGTTATAAATAGTGGGAAAAATTAAACATACAACATAATCAAGGCACTGAATGGTTGATAGACACATACACAAGACTGAGAATGTTCCTAAGCTTTCAGATGATATACTTCTTCAGAATTAATTAGTGCAGAATATGCACACATACACTTCCTCAGCTGTATTGTCTTGGGTGACTACACTGTACCAGCACTGCTGTCTGACTGGGGCAGTGGGTTGTACTGGGTAGAGTGCAACAGGAGAGAAAGTAGGCAGATAGGGTAGCGAGGGTTGATGCAGCAAGGGCATGGGGTAGGAATGAGGCACAGGTGATGTCACTCTGGCACAGGCAGGAGACGTGTCTCTCATTGATGTTGAGGAGTAGACTGGGATGGAGAAACAGAGCAAAGGAAGGGGGGAGACAATGGGGAGCAGGCTGTGAATGTAGAATGAGCGAAGTAGAGGATATAGAGATGAGAATCAAAGTGGGTGTGAGTCCAGCGCTCCAGAGATTGAGGCAAAGAAGATTGTGGGATTAAAGGGTATTTTCTGATGACAATTCCCACCTGTATAGTTCAAAGAAGATGGTACTGGAAGAATGCTCCAGATGGCAATGGTTATGAATCAGTCACTGAGGTCAAGCATGAGCTCAGTAACATTTTAGCACTGATGGTCAGCCTATTGACAGATGGATCCATCACATCCTGGTAGGGCCTAATAACCAAATGAACCTGAAAAGTAATGTTGGAAGGGTAGGACAAAGGAAAAAGGCATCAAAATCAAACATTGTAATCACACTTTCTGCCTCCGAGTAGCCACATACTGTGGATGCCAGAAATCCACATGTCATAGATTGAATAAACCATTATTACAATTCAAGCTGATGACATCCTGTTAATCATGATTCTCAATTGCAGATTTTTACAAATCAAACTTTGTGGAATTAGCTAATAGTTCCAAAATGTAAGAGAGATTTTAGTATTGTTATGTGTGCTTCACCAATGGCGAGCCATTCTGTCGTGTTTTAGTTTTATAGTATTCTAAGCGGTTTCTTCCTTTTGATAGAATTAATTAATGGGCAGATAAAAAAACTGATGTAGAGGACAAGCGTACACAAGCATGTCACACATTGATAAGACTGAAGATATTAATAAATTCCAAGCTGCCAGGGCTACAGAAAAGACAGCATCCAAGTATTCTTGGCAAAATTTGCCGGTCATGGAAAAAAATCAGTACTTACAGTATAGTATTTTCCACTTCCATAAAAATTAACTATTGGGGAAATGTTTAGTTTTGCATATAGATGTCTCACAGGAACAGAAGGACTTAGTGCTGCTGTTATTGACACTCTTCTTGATCCACCACGCTCTGATAAATTAGCTGTTAAACTCACAATAAAAGGGTTGTATGGCAATAATGGTGAAATAATAACACTAAAATATCATGTTCAAAAAAGAATACGTGTTCAATAGGATCATAAGTGATAAGTCAATCAGAATACTGAAAGAAAATTTGGAGGAAGTGTTGTGGACAGAGATATACCAAGCAGCTACAGCAGAAAAGAAATATAGTTATTCCCAAGTGTATTCCTACATCACTTTGAGTCTATTTTTTGCTTTGAATAGCTGGACTAAAGTGAAAGAAAAATGGACAGAAAGGATCGTTGACATTCCAAATGAAAGAATCACATCCTTCATGGCGAGAATTTTAATTTAATTCTGATGGCTAATTGTAATCCAAGGGGTGAAGCTGTATTACAAAACTCTTCAGCTTTGTTATTAAAAAGTATGGAAGATGAAAGTTAAACTTGCATTGACACATGAACAGAAAGGAAAAGGAGGTGTGTGCTTTGTATATTAAATTAAAAAAAGAGCAAACATGAACTGGTACATAATTAAAAATAAGAAAATATCATCCAAATGAGATTCATATTGCTAACTGTGGCTAACAAGGAGACTACACAGCAATTGGATGTCTTAATTTTTTTATATTTATAGTATGTGAAGTTCCCAGCTGAAATATCGATGAGCCAAAGCAGTTTGATGCAACTCTCAAAAATTCTCAAGAAAATAGACTTCAAAGTTTTCTGAGCATCTTTAATGCACTGAAGTAGGCCAATTTTTCAACAGGCAGCAGTGCTCTATGGAAGAGTGCTCACCTAACAATGTATAAACACGAGCTCAGTGAAGTTATTTTGTCTACATATATAAGAGAACTGGACAGGAAATGCTGGGGAGGTATACTCTGTCTGTAAACTAAAACATGAGCAGTGCTCATGGAAGGGGAAGTTGCCTTTCCCAGAAAAATGTTACAACTGCCATACAGGATGACTAAGAGTTATCTTTCTAGCAGTAGAACAGTGTAACAGATTTACATAGGTTCTGTTCATATGCGTTTTGTGCAGTATTATTGTTAGTAATTCGTATCTGTATTCCATGTAGTGCGAGCACACTTCGTGAAAAATAAACTCCCCCCCACCTCATCCCACACACACACCAGGCACGTTGGCACACTGCATCACCAATGGTTCATAAGCACTCTGTGGATGGTTGGCATAATTTTAGCAGACACCCTGTAGGTGCTTTCTGTGACATAGTGAGCTAGATATAGTGAGGAATCACCTGTGCCATTCCTCAGTTTGCAGACCTTTGAAGGAGGGAAGTTCACAACCACAATCCAGTGACCTTCCTTACCTCATGTTTCTACCCTCCATGTACCTTCCAACCTATTACACAATTTAAGAACAAACATTAGTTTTATATCATTTAAAAATCCACAATTTTTGCATCCCCTGCAATGCCGAAACTATTAGTCCTGGAGAAAACATGAGTAGGACCAGTGGGAATATTTGGTATGTTGTTCAAGGCACTCTCTGCTATCACTGTACAAAGATTTGCAACTACACGATTTTTTACCCAAATTTTCCTTCTTTGGACTACTGGCATGCATCAGTTTCAAGGACATAAGAACCAAAGAAATAAATAAAAAATAGATTGCTACTCACCGAAAAGATGACATGTCAAGTTTCACACAGGCACAATGGAAAGACTGCTACACATTGAGCATTTGCCAAACCCTTCATCAGAAAAGAAAAACATGCACCTATTCACACAGGCAAGCACATGTCACACATAGAGATGACCACCACCTATTGCTGCTGACGTCAGACTGAAACTGAAATGCATTGAACAGGAGCAACAATCCATAGTGGAAAAGGGAAGGGGGAGTGATAGCAGGTTATGCGTGGGAAAGAGGAAACACTGCTGCCTAGCAGAGTGTGCAGGAACCAGAGGTGGCAGACAAGGCTACTTGATGCAGCATTGGGTGGCTGTGCGGAGGGAGGGGGGGGGGGGGGTGGTTAAGGGAAAACAAGGCAGCAGAAAGGAGAGGAACAAAGAAGGGAAAAGATTGGTGGGTGCATTGGCAGAGCTCGGTGCATAATAGGATTGAGGGGACGTGATTTGAGTGTAGGTGATAGGTCAGAGGGGACAGCAACTGTTAGGTGGAGGACATGAGGATGGTAGGTTACCGTAGTTTGAAACTGCCCTAATGTGTACGAGTAACAGTCTTTTTGTTGCGCCTGTCTATAACATAAAGTGTTATCTTTCTGGTGAGTAGCAATCTATTCTTTCCACGACTTGCTACTCCAACCTGGACTTCCCATTGTTTAAATGGTAAACAGCAATTCTTCAGGTTACGATGGTGTGTCTAGAAAAGTATTGAAATTCCTGATTTGATGAAATTCCTCCTACGTTTGTTTCCTAATATTTATAAATAGTACCTGTTTATAAATCTGAGATAATTCCAAACCCACCTTTTTCTTTCTAGCTTTTTTAATAAGTTATCTGCCAGACAAGGGAGAGTGAAAGCAGCAAAATGCAAAAGTACTTTGATCCACAGACTAGATTCTCCTAAATTCCAGGACTGTGTCAATTCTGTTTTTCATTGTTGTCCACCTGCATACCAAAAAAATATGCATACATAGTTCAGTTAACTGCTTGTTACTAATATCTACTTCTGGTATTAGAAGACACAATTATTTGTTTACAATTGCATAAATTGTGCTTCTGCAAGTTTTAAAGTTCAATTGTTTGTGCCGAATCTGATACTAGTTGTAAGCATGTTATGAGCAAATTCTACTGTTATTTAACAGTATTCATGGGTCACAGTAAAAGTCAGACTGAATAAACTGTGACTACACTATACCAATACAGGGTACAAAGAATAATTTCTGTGTAGTCTTTGTGTTCTTTCACAGATTTAAACAAGAAGCGGCTTATTCTTGTCCACAAGTCTTTGACATGCAGAGAAGTGATCAGAAATTGGCAATCCAAGCAGATTCAAAAATAAATTTAATGTACCACAAAGCTTAGGAGCATAGACAGACACTAAATAACATATGTTTGATTGGCAAAAGAGTAATGCATGAAAACGTCAATGACTACCGTAACAGAAAAATATCAAAAGACCTCTCATAAAACCCAAAGAATTCTAGTCAACCGTACAGTGTTAGTGGCCCCAAAGTTAGTATCCACCCATGGATAAAACATGACTGAAAATTGAAGGTAGTGTTGCGACCACATGTAGTAAGCGTTGCTTCACGCAGTGGAGAATGACAAAACAGAGGCACGCCGGCGACCGAGGCATTGCAAAGTAGGCAGGCACAGATAGCTTTGCTGACAGCAGCAGTCTACCAGCTGGCTGACGCAAGGACACACACAGACCAAGCACCGAGCGAATCCTAGAGAGTGCTGAGTAAGGGGAAGTGAGGCCAGCACGCTAAGTTACGCTGCAATATATAATAACAAAAAGCTACCACTGAGGGTAAAAAACGTCCTCCTGGCGGATATAAATAGCGCAGCGCAGGCAGCAGATCCAGTGTTCACACTTGCTACTGACCAAGAGGTTACACACATTCTAGCCCAACCATCGCGTGACGACATTCGACATGCTAGCACAGCCGAAGTCTTCTGGGCTATAATGCATTCCGTTGCTAGGAAAGCCCTTGGTCATGATGGCATTCAAAACTGTGTCCTCCAGGAGTTCACAGATAAAGCAACTGAGTACCTAACACACATTACGAATGCCATACTAAAACACCAACACTTCCCCACCTTTTGGAAGATGGCCAAGGTCCTGATGTTCAGGAAGCCGGGGAAAGGCCACAGCCTCCCACAAAATTACCGACCCATCAGCCTTCTGAGCTCGTTCAGTAAGATTGTTGAGAAGGTGATTCTCAAACTCATCACTAGGCACTGCATAACAAATGACATCCTGAGACCGGAGCAATTCGGCTTCAGGAATCACCACTCCACAACACAACAACTCTTACAGGTCGTTGAACATATAACACATGGCTTCAACATAAACAAAGCTACAGGGGCGGTGTTCCTGGACATCGAAAAGGCTTTCGACTGTCTGTGGCACAACAGCCTCATTTGCAAACTCAGTGACGCGGGATTCCCCGATGGGCTGGTGCGTTTAATACACTCATACCTCACAGACAGGAGTTTCAACACTGACAAGCAGGGAAAACAATTAACACAACACGGTATACACGCGGGAGTACCCCAGGGAAGCATCCTAGGGCCCCTACTGTTTAACCTCTACATAAACGATCTCCCAACCACACAACACAACGATGGCAATCTATGCGAATGACACAGCCATCCTCGTGCAAGATTTGAAACCATCAAACATTACGTCACGCTTACAGACTGCACTCAGAGTGGCTGAGCCTTGGTTGGAGAAATGGCATGTTATAGTAAACGTCGACAAGTGCGAAGCTGTTCTGTTCACTAGAAGACCGAAGCAACTGTGCAAACACCGATATTGCAGACCAATAACTCTACATCCACGCCCAATACGTTTTCATTAGAAAGTCAAATACCTCAGTGTCTGGCTGGACCAGAAATTACTCTGGGGGGACCACATACAACACATGACCAACTGAGCTAACGCGAGGCTCAAACAGCTCTACCCTATGCTCAACAGGCGTAGCACACTGAACAGAAGGGTGTCGAGGTCCATGTACATGACACTTATTTGACCCCTGATGATGTATGCAGCTCCTGTCTGGGGATACACTGCACCTACATGCCTGCGCCGTCTGCAGCTCATACAAAACAAAGTACTCAAAATCATAAGCAATGCTCCACGATACACACACATCGCGGACCTTCACCGGGAATACCGACTTGAGACTCTCAAGGAGGTAATCCACAAACTCACCACAAGACTGTACAGAAACTCCAGACATTCGCAGAACCCGTTTATTCTGAATCTGGGGAACTACAACCACAACCATAGATGGAAACATAAAAGACAAAAAGACATACTTGTAAAGACCTAACATCTAAGGCAAAGCAAACGCAAACACAACGGGGCAGGTGAGCCCCTGTTAATCAGACGCCATTACTGGATATCCAGCTGGAATACACTGCCGAATAACTGGCACCATGCAGGGAAGCCATACCGTACACTGCATGCAGACAAGCTCCATGCATCCCCCACACAGTGAGATGATCTATGGCCGATCTCCCACTACTGTATAATGATCTTGATTGTTCCAGGAATGTAGCGGCTGCAGCAACTGGGATACATCACCATCACTTGATGCATGATACCCATACTAACAAATCCAACCTTGCATGAACTATCGCAGCTAGTAAGCCACTACTGCTCTTACTACCCATCCCACTGTCGCAGATGTTTTTTCCCACGGCACGAGCCTTGGCACTTTTTTCCCTCTGCTCTTCAAATCGCTACCCTCACTCGCATTTTGTCCACTATCTATCACCTGATAGACCGTGTTAATGCGTAGCCTTACCCAGACGCACGGATAACATCACAGCCCAACATCCTGTGATCCATTTACTAGATAACTAACATGTTGACGGAGGTGACAGTAGAACTTTTGGTTTGGTCACCACGTTGGTGCGGGCGTGGAGGGCCCCATCTCTCTTCAGGCAGCAACAGACAGAAGCCATTAGGAAGCAGTTTGGATCTGAGAACGGACGTGGTCCATGTCCGAATGTTCAGTCTTCATAGGTGACGATTCCGGAAGTCTGTTCCAGTTCACAGGAGTCATCTGTTCGCAGCCAGATGTCAACTTCAGCTCTGGAGGTCGGCCCGAGTTCAGTCAGCACCATGGCTGACTAACTACAGTGAGAACTTCCAGCAGGACTGGCCGCAGTGCGGTTGGTCTTGGTCACAGGTGTCACCAGGGACTGACGCCCAGACTTCATGGCAACCCGTCCCCACGGCATGTGGTCCGTCCATGACAGGACCTTGCGGACATCACGACTAACGTCTTTCCAGCCGCTGGTGCAGCAGGCGTCAGCAGCTGGCCTCATGGTGATGCGGCTCCGTGGGTGTGGCCGTACTGGGGGTGCCGAGAAGCGACAAGTTCATCTCAACCACAGGGCATCCTGGCTTCAGCGGAGCACTGGTGGCCTGAGGCTCCCGAGTGCGATCAGCAGCGTGCATTGTGCGCATTGTCGGAGAATCTACACAGCAGCAGCTATGAGGAGGGATCCGCAGGGCTGGGCAGCGACGACGAGGGAGAAATTGTAAAGAAAGTTCAATAAATAATTGTAAAACTCCATGCCATCTCAGTCTTTGGTGTAGCCACTGTGTCTGCTGCTAACAAGTGGTGCAGAAGACGTAAAAGTAGCAGGACAAAAGCAGACTACAAAGGAGGATCCAGGAGTACTACCAGAGTTTAATTCCCACACTACAGAGATGAGTGATATGGATGTTAGTGTCAGTAGTGTTGAAAAACAACTAAAATCACTGATACTGAACTAAGTCTCAGTGTCCAGAATTTGTGGCTGAGTTATGCAACCTTTTACCTGAGTAAACTGTGGATCCCTTGAACAAAAAACTATGCCCTGTAGGTGAAAGAAACCACAAGTCATACTCATGTACAGGAAGAATAGTAGAAGTGATCCACAAAACAACTGTCCATTATTATTGAAATCCATCTATTGTAGAATCTTGGAATATATTCTGAGCTCAAATGTAATGAGGCATCTGTGTGCCAACCAGAATGGATTCCAAAATTGTCAGTCATATTAAATTTAACATGTGTTTTTTCTCATGGAATCACAAAGCTGTGAATCGGGCAATCATGTAAGTGCAGTATTTCTTGACTTCCAAAAAGTATTTGACTCTGGACCACTCTATAGTTTATTGATGGCAGTATGAGTATATGGAGTACCAAACAACATTTGTGTCTGAGTTGAAGATTTCTTAATCAGGAGGAGAAGGCATGTTACCTTGGATGGAGAGTCATGAAAGATGTGAAACTAACTTCAGGAATGAGCCACAAAAAACAAGAAATGAAAAACTGGGAATTGCCCACAGATTCTAAAGTAAATTTAGAGTACATCTTATCACCCAATTAAATTATGTAATTATCTACATTCAGGGATAGCATGACAGGTAATAATTCCCACTGTCTGCAGCTCGTGGTTGTGCGGTAGTGTTCTCGCTTCCCGCGCCCGGGTTCGATTCCCAGCGGGGTCAGGGATTTTCTCTGCCTCGTGATGACTGGGTGTTGTGTGCTGTCCTTAGGTTAGTTAGGTTTAAGTAGTTCTAAGTTCTAGGGGACTGATGACCATAGATGTTAAGTCCCATAGTGCTCAGAGCCATTTGAACCATTTTAGCCATAATTTCCACTGTACATAGGTGTTCACTCCTGGAGTAAGAAGTGGCAGTTGTCAGTGTCCTAATACAGGTGCTAAGCCTTCAGCATCTGCATCTACAACTACAACTGTGTCTACAGATACATAGTTACTCTGCAAATTCACAATTAAGTGCCTGGCAGAGGGTTCATAGAATCACCTTTAAGCTACTTCCCTACCAGTCCACTCTCAAACAGCATGTAGGAAAAACAAACACTTAAGTCTTTCTGTACAAGCTATGATTTCTCTTATTTTACTATGATGATCATTTCTCCCATTGTAGGTGAGTGCCAGCAAAATATTTTTCACACTTTGAGGAGAAATGCGGTGATTGAAGTTTCATGAGAAGATCCTACCGCAATGAAAAATGCCTTTGTTTTAATGACTGCCACCCCAATTTGTGTATCATATCTGTGGCACTCTCTCCCCTATTTCATGATAATACAAAACAAGTTGCCCTTGTCTGAACTTTTTTGATGTCCTTCACCAGTCCTATCTGATGTATATCCCACAATACACAGCAATACTATAGAAGAGGGTGGTCAAGCATGGTGCAGTCAGTCTTTTTAGTAAACCTGTTACATTTTTGAAGTGTTCTACCAATACATCACAGTTTTTGGTTTGCTTTCCCCACAACAATATCTATGTGATCATTCCAATTTAAGTTATTCATAATTATAATCCCTATGTATTTAGTTGAAATTACAGCTGTTAGATTTGAGCCATTTTTGTGCAATCGAAATGTAGTGGGTTCCTCTTGGTACTTAAATGGATAACTTCACACTTTTCAAGATTTAGAGTCAATTGTCAGTTTTTTGTATCATACAGATATCTTTTCTGACTTATCTTGCAATTTGTTTTGATCATCGGATGACATTAAATGATTGTGACATCTTCTGCAAACAATCTAAGAGGACTACTCATTTTGTTTCCTAACAAGTTTATGTTGATCAGGAAAAACAGAGAGCCTGTAATACTTCCTTGGGGAATGCCAGATATTACTTCTGTTTTACTTGATGACTTTTCTTCAGTTATTACAAACTGTGACCCTTCCGATAGCAAATCATGAATCCAGTCACTTGTGAGGGACAGTGTCAAAAGTCATCTGGAAATCTAAAAATATGGAATCAATTTGATGTCTCCTGTCTATAGCACTCATTACTTTGTGAGTGTAAGGAGCTAACTGTGTTTCACAAGAATGATATTTTCTGAATCCATGTTGGCTATTTGTCAATAAATCATTTTCTTTGAGGTGATTTATAATGTCTGAACACAGTACATATTTTAAAATCCTACTGCAAATTGACGTTAGCGATATAGGTTTGTCATTCAGTGGGCAGTGGCTCTCTTGTCCATTGAATAAGATTTTTGTTTATGGGTTTTAAATACAAACAAAGTAAAGCAGATTATCATTAACTGTTGTTCGCTGACCGTACACCCTTTGTACGCAATCTGTCATCATGACATGTCTACATTATTTGTTCATAAGCTAGAGACAAATATGAAAATATTTATATGAGGGCTATACTGAAAGTCATGAGCAACCCATTGCAATGACTGCAGGATTGTAATCTACAGACTTCACACCAGATGCTGCTGTACTGTGATGTCATTAGCATCTATCACATGACCACAGGCAGTACTTCCAAAATGACTGACATCAATGTTTCATTCTGACAGAGTGCTGTCATTGAATTCCTCGATAGATGGAAAATATACTGCTGAAATTGGCTTCATACTCCAACACACCTATGGAGATTTCTGCATGTGGACCAGCTGCGATGGGAAATGAGTCAAAGATTTCAAAGATGGAAACATGAATACCCAGCATAAGCCTCACAGCAGTAGCCTTTGAACTGCCTCTGTGGAACGCAAGGAATGATTTTTTGAAATGTGGATGAACTACAAAAATGCTGCCCACTAAGTACGGGAACTTTCAAAGCTCTGTTATGCATTCCATGATATTTATCCCTTGGAAGATCATCCTGCTACAGGATAATGCACATATCGCCACGGAGACTATCAGGACATTAGGGTGTACATCCTCCCTACAGTACACTCTGACTACCATCTTTTTGTTTCTGTTAATGATAAAATGCAAGGTTAATGGTTCAAGATGATGGAGGAGGATTGACAGGTAGTGCATCATTGCCTTTGGGAAGCTGGAATGGCATTCTATCATAACGTATTTTCAGACTTTCACAACGATTGGAAAAATGTGTGCAAAGAAATAGGGCTTATGTTGAAAAATGGTAGAAAGTATGTAGGTTATGATGATGTACCAGTAGTTATATTGTCTAAAAAATGAAGATTAAAAATATCAAAAATTGTTGCTCATTATTTTCAGTATGGTCATTGTCGAGGGCACAATATGTGTAGAGTTCACATAATACTGGGTACATAAAGCTAGCTTAGACAATGAAATGACATGCTAATGGGAAATAGAGGGTTTGTATTCATCATAATAACTAAGAAACTCAAATCCACCATGAGAGAAAATGAGGCTGAATGCAAGACCATTTGTGAGATAGCCAGCAAAGGGGGGCATGAACATACAACAAGATCCTTCTATAGACTATGAGGGTCACCCCTGAATCCAGCTGAAAACTTTACCTCATTAATAGATTTCTTATTGAAACACAGTTGCATCATTCAACAATTGATTGGGGTGGCTACAGTTTTGTTAGCATTGGGCATAACAAGATACCCTATGAAGCAATACTAAATGTCCCCTCCAAAAAATAACAGGCAGTTTGGAAGCCCTCTCACATCAGAAATGTATTAGATATAATAGCAACAAATAGATCTGATCATTTCAGGATTATCACAGTATCAGTGACAACAAAACAGACAACTAAGAGAAGTACAGAGATTTACTTGCCACTAAAGTGGATAAAGAAGTAATAATATCACACCTCAAGGAGGAGCATAAAATGTTTAGCTGTGAGCAAATAATAGATCAAGTGCTGGTTAGACATGAGCCTAGGAGAACTGTTCATGATGAGGGGGGCCCTTCATGGTATTCATTCTCTGTAATAAAGTAACTTCTAAAGAAACAACTACAGCAAAAGAGGAGTAAAACAAATCTTAGGACCATAGGTACAGATATGCTAAATGATACATGTTTGGCTGGCAAAAGAGTAATACATGAAACCTTCAATGATTACCATAGCAGAATTGTATCAAAAGTCCTCTCATAAAACCCAAAGAATTCCAATCAAATGTACAGTGTCATTAGTGGTCTCAAAACTGGTATCCAGTCATGGATAAAGCAGGAATGGAAATTGAAGGTAGTGAAATAAAAGCAGACTACAAAGGCGGATCCATGATTACTAGCCCAATTTAATTCTCACAACACTGCTAAGCAGGATGATATGGATGTTAATGTCAGTGGTGTTGAGAAACAACTAAAATCACTGAACCTAAACAAGGCCTCAGTGCCCAATGGAACCTCTATCAGATACCATTCAGAATTTGTGGCTGAGTTATGCAATATTTTACCATAGTAAACTGTGGATCTCTTGTACAAAAAACTATGCCCAGTAGTTGGAAGAAACCCAAGCCACACTCATACAGGAAGGGTAGTACAAGAGATCCACAAAACAGCTGTCCATTATTACTGAAATCTAACTGTTGTAGACTCTTGGAACATATTCTGAACTCAAATGTAATGAGGTATTAGTATGGATTCCAAAATGGTTGGATGTGTTAAACTTAACTCAAGCTCTTCTCTCAAGACGTAATGAAAGCCATGGTGAAGAAACCAGCTGGCCGCAGGCACTGGAGTGTAACTGGTGTATTGCTTAGCAATCAACTATCTTTGAACTCATACTATCTCTGAAGCCTCCTGTTTCATCTTTGTCTTCTCTCATCCTTACAACAGGTGGGCCCCCCGCATCCCTGGTTCTGTATGAGTTTCCCCTCACTTTCAACCTATCCTTTATCCTACATGATGAGGAAACACACTAGTTCTGAAAGCTATGTATGGTTTTTCCAGTTTTTCTTTCAGGAAGTACTTGAAACTTCACCATTTCTTTGGCCAGCAGTCACCCTGCTCCTGTAATTTTACAAAAAGTCAAGTGTCTTCCAAATAATAATATATTATCTTTAAGAGTGTTGTTGCCTCCATATTGGTCCAAGTGATGTATTGTCACTAAAAGAAACACCCCTCTCCATATTCAAGGTTGTTAATGTACACCTGTGTGATGGTGCTTGACTTGGAGGTACACCAGTTCAAATCCTGGTGGTGGATGAAATTTTCACTGCCAGTATTTGGTCAGCAAAGGGAGTGGTGGAAAGTTTCTGATCACCAGTCTTTTTGCCTGTGTCCTGGGTTAAACTCCAAACCTGTTTGCAGTCTCTGATGAAGTAAGAGGATGTTACACTGCTGATGGCAATCTCTGTGTCAGTGGTCTCGTTGATGTTGTTTGAGATGAGTAGGCTATGTGCTGACACCAGATTTTACCCATTCTCATCATACAGCACAAATGTAACGCTACACTATACATACATCTATTACACTCACCTCAATTCCACAAGTCAAGGGAACAACGTGCACCGAGGGAGAACACGCTTTGTGGCAGGTGACTGAACCCAAAGCAATATTCCAGCCAACAATACCACACAATATTTATATTTACATTAAAAGAAACTAAGCAACATTTCAGGTGGAAAAATAGCATACAGAAAAGCTTCTGACAAGACCATCAAAGCCAATGATGAGTTTTCATTGGATGAAGTTTTTTGTTTATCTTACTTGAACTTGTTTACTTGAGCTTCTTTAAGTATGTGATGTTAACATATAATTTCCAAGGACACTGAATTTCACAAGCAAATATGTTCTGCTCTTCCATGGTGAACATCTGGAATCTTTTCTAGAGTTTGGCTTCAATTCATACTTTAAGGAAACAGAAAAATATGAGTACATACATATGAAAAAACATAATTCAGTATAAAGTCATTTTCATTTGAACACTTTGAAAGACAATGTAAAGCTGCAGTTTACTTTTACACACCAATTTTCCTTGTTCACATTTTAGACAGTATTCTGGATTAATGGTAATTGATACATCACAATTCTAGAGTGATCAGTTATGAGAAATGTACAATCTTCACACATATCAACAGTTTTCTGAATATAATCCAGTCTTTTTATTTGGTGAAAATCTGTTTTTCAATAGAAGAGGACTCAGTTAAGTACGCAGCCCATAGATTCCTCATTAAAATAGGAGATAATACAAAATATTGATGTAATATGTAATTTTATAACATTAACTGAATTTTCCATCAGTGCTGTAATATTGTTGCCAGTAACATTTAACTGTTAAATATACGCGTATGAAACACAAAAGGACTCTTTTTTTGAAAAATTCTGCATGAGTATTGATTTACAAATCTTTGTAGGACATGACAGTGTCTAGAAGTTCTTTGCAGAAGGGGACAATACAAATTACGCTTAACTCCCTTCTTGTGCTGCTTGAATTCCTAGTTACATGGTGATGATTTGAAATTTAACTATCAGTCATAGAGGAGACAATTCCTATGTTCCATTTTCATGATTTACAATTCAGTTATTGAATGCAGTGGGTAGAACCTCTATTCAATGGTTATCATATGAGTCTCTTAACATTGAAACTACCTTTTTTCCCCATCCAGGTATGTTACCAATTACATTGGCTGGTTATTGGTACTAACAAAGAGAGGAAATCATCCCACATCATTTACAAAAGTCACAATGAGATTTTCACTCTGCCCCGAGTTTGAGTCTCGGTCCAGCACACTGTTTTAAACTGCCTGGAAGCTTCAAAAGTCACAATATGCAAAGATCACTTGGTTCTAACAAAATATGTGATGTGAGACATGCTGGTAGCTACCACTTATAAAGTAATTTCCTTGCCCTGTACAAAAGACCTACATTGTATAACTGGACAATACAGCCATCAAAATCTGTAGATACTGAACACTATCATGAACATGAAGACGTGATCAACTTTACAAACTTTTGTGTCCTAGCTAAAACCTAGAATGTGCCAGAGCCTGACATATGAAACTGTAGAGCTGATGAAACATTCCAGTAATTTTAATTGAGAAGGGGGACTGCAGATACAGTCTGTACATAATGATTGAAATATCATTGTACAAGGTGTGTTCAAATTCTGTCTCTGATTTTTTTATCATAACTGGAAGCAGACAATAATCATTAGTGTGGCTCAGCATATGTGAGCACTCTTTGTGTATGACTGACAAGGATGGTAGCTCTGCATGTCACACTGAACAGTAGCAACTGTGGTGAGAGAGGGAAGTGTTCTTGATACTAGAAATGGTGACTTTTCATTACAAGAACAGTGAGTAATTGTTCACTTTCTCTATCAACTTCACCCACAGACATTCACTGCCAG
This sequence comes from Schistocerca serialis cubense, assembly GCF_023864345.2. Taxonomy (NCBI): domain Eukaryota; kingdom Metazoa; phylum Arthropoda; class Insecta; order Orthoptera; family Acrididae; genus Schistocerca; species Schistocerca serialis. Next base: position 395,825,603 of record NC_064646.1, read on the forward strand.
TTAAGTGAGATGTGTGGTAATGGTGACACGAATGTGAAGCATATGAGTTTGTGGGTGTGATACTTCAAAGAAAGCTGAACATCTTGCAATGAAAAACAAAAAAAAAACCTCGGCCTGTCAACCAGCCAATCTGACAATGTGATCATGCAAGTGAAGGAAAGTCCTGGAGGATTGCCAATTAAATGTGAAAGATATTCCTCTGGAGTTGGAATTTCTGTGGAATCTGTGCACACAATACTGCATGATGACTTGAAAATGTGGAAGGTGTCCTCCAGGTGGGTGCTGTGAACACTGATGGATGACCTCAAGAGTGCATGTGTGGCAATTTGCCAAGTGATGCTGACACATGACGAGAATGGGACTTTCTTTTCAACAATTATATATGCCATTTCTCAATCCTGAAATGAAGTGCCAGACAGCTTAGTGGAAGTGCACAAGCTGACTACAATGAAGAAAATTTCAGGTGAAGGCCAGTGCTGAAAAGAATGATGGTGACTATGCTTTGGAACAGCTAAGGTACAGTCCTTACTCATTGTGTTCCAAAGGACAGTTTGGTTACAATTGTGATCTATAATGATGTTCTGAAGAACCATCTGCTTCCAGTACTGTGAGAAAAATGGCTGGAAAAGGCTGCACAACATACATGTGCTCTTTCACCAAAACAATATTCAAAAACATTTGATGAACGCGACACAGGAATTTCTTACAGCAAACTATTTTGAACTGATTTTTTATGCTCCTTACTCACCTGACCTGTCGCCTAGCATTTTTTTTTCTTTTTCAGACAGTGAAAAGCACACTCCATGGTCACACATCCTCCACTTGTGCCACTTTTGCATAAGTGATTTTCCAGTGATCTGAAACCCCAATGAGGTGTGTGCAGTGACTGTGGAACCATGGCATCAAGGTTGGGAAAAGTGTATATGGCAGCAGGGAGATTAGGTTGAGAAATGACAGAAGTTTCAGATTTTGTGTGTGAGCATTTTGTGAAAAAGGAAATTGGTGACCTTAGAAGCAAAATGTAACTAACATAAATCAGGTGCTTGAAAGTCTCTTACACCCTTTGAAATAGTACTTCTGGTGTATCATACCCAGCATTACAGTGCATATAGCTCTTTTAGTATACCTACCCCTCCCCCTAATCCCCATATTTATCTTTCCTTTTGCAGCATGGGAGATTGATTGACACAGTTCCACTGTGGACCATTCATAAAATAAGAGAAAGCCAATGTAGGAAATCAAAATGTCATAATAAACATACAGTTGAGTCTTTTCCACTGAAATCACACAGTTTCACTGTGAATCATTCATCAAATGAGAGAGAGCCAATGTAAGAAATCAAAATGTCATCATAAACATACAGTTGAGTCTTTTCCACTGAAATACTACAATACCTATCTCCTGCCACTCAGAGTATCATCTACATTTATTACACTACAGTTGAGTTGGTTTAAGAAGATCACTGACAGGTAGCACCACTGTCCTCAGCTCTCAGTTGACCAGCGCTAACAGCTGCAGGCGAAATCAATAGCCATCTACAGAGCTGTGACAGCACTGAGATTTTGCCACAGAGATGTTTACAAAATTAGTTTATGTGACTGGTTGTGGTAGGCATGTGAAGCTGCCGTGCCCAGCCCACTGCAACTGTCAGGAAACTTCTTAAGCCGATTGTCTACAGTAACCTTTTAAATAGTGCATTATATGTGCTTTTAAGGTAAAGTTGTGAGATTTCCATCCAATGCGTGGGATGTAGTTCCATAGAGCATAGCAGTGCAGCCCTGAGAGGAAGACTGCAACACTGGGATCCAAATATTGGGAAAAGATTTCATGACACCACGCAAAATCTCTGAATGTCTTACAGTTATTGGCTTCTGAGCTGTGGATGTATAAAGAGCACTCAAATGAAAACCAAACACCTGCCACAAGCACTAAAACATTTATCCCATTGGGTGACGAGATGATCAATTTAGTTTCACAGAATGTGGTCGGCTGCTGACGGATCCACAGGCACTCTTTCGTACAACTGAAACCAACATCCACGCATGTCTTTCTTCAGGTCACCAATGATGCGAAAATCTCATGGTGAAAGATCCGGGTGTATGGAGGATGTTGCAGTGCTTCCCAACCAAATCGCTGAAACATAGTGTTCATCCAATTGGAAATATGATGGTGGGCATTCTTGTGCATCAGGATGATTCTGTCCTGCAGCATTCCGACATCCCAAGGGCAAATGGAAAACCCAGCAGTGGAAACATCCCACATCTCCTCCACCAAAGGAATCCAAAGCTGTTCACACAAGCTCCACTGAGGTCAGGATGACTTTCTTCTTTGACTGCAGGGGCCTGCTGCTCATTCAGTTTCTTGAACATGGAACCACAATCAATACACAGTGGTATTACACAAAATGTGACATGTCGTAAAGTCAAAACATCCAGGGGTGATGTCGGATGGAATAGTCCTCCAGCACGATAATGCCCACTCCCACACTATTAAATGGACAAAGGCTATGCTTCAGTGATTTGGTTGGGAAGCTTTGCAGATTCCTCCATACAGATCAGCCTTTTCACCATGTGATTTTCACTTCTTTGGCTGCGCAAAGAAAGACATACATGGACGTCAGTTGCAGTCGGACAAGGTGACTGCATTCTGCAGTGGAGTAAATGTCTTAAAGTGTGTGGTGATTACTTTTGACTGGAACCACCCTGTGGTGCCAATGTGGTGGGTGTTCGGTTTTCAGTTTACAACCCCTTCTTTGGTGTAGTTCAGTCAGGATGTCAAATATCAATAGTTCTGAATTCTCAGTCTGGGGCAACTAGATAACAAACGAGATAAGTGCTAGTCCCCCCCCCCCCCCCCCCCCCAAGTTTTTGTAAACACCTTGCCTGTGTGACAATAAGTCAACTCAGTCGTCATCCTCATCATCATCTTTGATGATGCCGAGGCGACGAGCAACGGCCTTGACGTTGCCGATGACCTCCTCCTGGACGAGGTTGAAGCTCATGGCGAGAAGTGCGATGCCGAACAGCAGGTACAGGGAGCACAGTGCGATCCCAATCTCGGCGTTCTCGTCCTGGCGCATGCGCCGAGCGGGCACGAAGTCCCCGAAGCCAATGGTGGTGAGCGTGATGAAGCAGAAGTAGGCCGAGTCGAGGAACTGCCAGCCTTCCCACTGGTGGAAGAGGTAGGCGCCGCAGAAGATGTACGTCACCACCAGGAACATGCACAGCCAGATGGGCACAGGGCGCGTACCTCAGGGAAGAGAGATAAGAGAGGCCAATTATCGAGAACTCGATAATACATACTGTATTCCTAACATAGAGTGACGGAATAATGGAAACACGCAAATAATCAAGATAACGGGAGGGGTGGACAGTTTTACGTGGCAATCAGTACATTCCACTGAATGTTTGTAGAACCTGGTGGTAGATAGCGTCATGTTATTGTGCTTTGTGCTGTTACGCGCAAAAAAAAAAAAAAAAAAGACTGCGTTTAGGACCAGGTTATGTTGTGTTTACTTCGTCTTTGTGCCTGCAAATCGTTTTCTGTCTAAACAGAAATAGATTAATCTAGTGCAGCATTCGTTTATCGATACGTACAATTACAAGTACTCCAACAGCGACTAAGCACCACTGCTACATGGCGGCAACAGACAGCGCGGGCTGGGGCAGTGCTGAAAGGTGCTGGAATACTGGCTATGTTCTTGTTTTAGAGCCCCTGCTAATACATATCAGTAAAACAAATATCGCACCTGACTAATTTGGGACCGTACTATTGAATGGGCACGTAAAATCCCGCTTTAAAAATGATTATGTTTGTAACGGGAAACAAACGGACGCTTTTCGTCCAAATGGCTCTGAGCACTATGGGACTTAACTTCTAAGGTCATCAGTCCCCTAGAACTTAGAACTACTTAAACCTAACTAACCTAAGGACATCACACACATTCATGCCCGAGGCAGGATTCGAACCTGCGACCGTAGCGACCGCGCTGTTCCAGACAGTAGCGCCTTTAACCGCTTGGCCACCGCGGCCGGCCTTTTCGTCCACGCTGGGCGTAGAATGAAAGATGCGATGAGCATTACTTGTTTGCGCTGAATCTAGCTACACACTGCAGAAACGAAATTACATATATCTGCCGCAATATCAGAGGATGACTCTTAGGAGAAACACTGTGTGTATATGAAAAAAAAACCTTAATCGTATAACTGTACAGATAGTTGTCTAGAGCACATGTGCAAAATTTTTAAGAAAAAATTCGATATATGTTGATGTGGTACCATATTTCCCACCTTCTGTGAGCGCTATGACTGGTTCGGGTTACACGAGGTATATTAATAAATTGGTTTCATTTTTTTCGGCGGAATATGCCTCTATTTAAGAAGAAGTCAGAAAGAGACAGCCGAGTGTAATGAACTGACAAGATCATGAAATTAGTCACCTGGTGTGTTTTAGACCACAGTCAGCAGAATGATACAGTGTACAAAGAACTGCGCTACGTAGGGTAATACATAGCATAAGTGGATATGGGACGTCAGCTAGGAAACTTCAAAGTTTAAGGAATGACACGAAAATAAACTCGAAAGACGTATGAAAGATTTGGATATGCATCTCATAGAGAATTTTTGAAGCTTGTCTGTGATCATATTGAAATGTTGGAATTATTACCCACATTTAATAGAGAAAAGTATTTTGTTTCGCATTTATAAAAAGATATCTAAGAGATCTACATCTGCACAGATAGCCTGCAAACCAATGTGAAGAGCTTGACAGAGAGCCCTTCCTATAGCACCAGTTATTAGCGTTTCTTCCCCTTCCTTTCACATAGACAGCACGGGAAGAATGATTCTTTAAAAGTCTCTGTGCCTGATTAGTTAGCCTAATCTTGTCCTTGCGAGCCCTACAGGAGCGACACGTAAGAGTTTGTGGTATATTTCTTGAGGCTCATTTAAAGTTGGTTCTTGAAACTGTGAGAGTAGGTCTTCTACGGATAGTTTGTGTCTATCTTCCAGAGTCTGCCAGTTCACTTTGTTTAGCATCTCCGTGAAATTCTCCCACAGATCAAACAAACCTGTGACCATTCGTTACTTCCTTACTTGTAGACACTTGTCAGCCAGAACGTGATGACCACGTATCTAATAGCTGCTTTGGCAATAACAGCGGAGATGCATCGTGGCATGGAAGCAATGAGGCCTTGGTAACTCGCTGAAGGAAGTTGGTTCCACATTTGCACACACAAATCATCTAATTCCTGTAAATTCCGGGGAGGGGGGTGATGAGCTCTGACGCTATGTTCAATCACATCCCAGATGTTCGATCGGTTTCAGATCTGGCGAGTTGGGGGGCCAGTACATCAACTGGAACTCGTCTTTGTGTTCCTCGAACCACTCCAGCACACTCCTGTCCTTGTGAAATGGTGCACTATCTTTTTGAAAAATGCCACAGCCGTCGGGGAACATGATCGTCATGAAGGGGCGCACGGGGGCTGAAACCAGTTTACGATACTCCTTGGCCGTCATGGTGCCTTGCACGAGCTCCACCGGAGTCATATAATGGCCACGTGAATGTTCCTCAGAGCATAATGGAACCGCAGCCATCTTGTCTCTGCCCCACAGTACAGACGACAGTTTCGAGCCCTCTGAAGAAGGTATCGGCATTCATCAGACAATGTAACGCTCTATCACTCCGCCAAGGTCCAGTGCCGATGGTCACGAGCCCATTTCAGTTGCAGTTGCCCATGTCGTGGTGTTAACATTGGCATATGCGTCGTTCATCGGCTGCGGAGGCCCATCATTAGTATTCGGTGCACTGTGTGCTTAGACGCACTTATACTCGATCCAGCATTAAAGTCTAATGTTAGTTCTGCCACAGTTCGCCGCCTGTCCTGTTTTACTAGTCTGCCCAGCCTACGACGTCCGACATCTGTAAAGACGGGTGACCGCCCAATCCCTCAAAAAATGGTTCAAATGGCTCTGAGCACTATAGGACTTAACATCTATGGTCATCAGTCCCCTAGAACTTAGAACTACTTAAACCTAACTAACCTAAGGACAGCACACAACACCCAGCCATCACGAGGCAGAGAAAATCCCTGACCCCGCCGGGAATCGAACCCGGGAACCCGGGCGTGGGAAGCGAGAACGCTACCGCACGACCACGACCCAATCCCTCGACGTCTGGACATGGCACCACCTTGGCTTCGTCAAGTGTTGAAGACGCTCACCACAGCCCTCCTCGGACATCTGGTAAGACACGCAGTTTCTGAAATGCTCGCACCGAGTCTGCGGGCCATCACAATCTGCCGTCGGTCAAACTCACAAGGGGAGAGCACGACGTTGGGATCACAGATTTACTTCAAACTGTACACCTATAGTAGGCCAGTAAAACATCATAACGCGCGTTTAGTAAAGTGCACTACTCTGGCAATTCCGAGAAAATCGCAAGACAAGTTTTACGCGTCTACTATGTGACATACACTATGTGATCAAAAGTATCCGGACACCCCCAAAAACATACGTTATTCAAATTGGGTGCATTGTGCTGCCACCTACTGCCAGGTACTCCATAGTAGCGACCTCAGTAGTCATTCGACATCGTGAGAGAGCAGAATGGGGCACTCTGCAGAACTCAGGAACTTCGAACGTGGTCAGTTGATTGGATGTCACTTGTGTCACACGTATGTACGCGAGATTTCCACACTCCTAAACATCCCTAGCACGTACAGCACAAAAGCGTACAGGCTGACCTCGTCTGTTGACTGACAGAGACCACCAACAGTTAACGAGGGTCGTAAAGTGTAATAGGCAGACATCTATCGAGACCATCACACACGAATTCCAAACTGCATCAGGATCCACTGCAAGTACTATCACAGTTAGGCGGGAGGCGAGAAAACTTGGGTCTCATGGTCGTAAAGTGTAACAGGCAGACATCTATCGAGACCATTACACACGAATTCCAAACTGTATCCGGATCCACTGCAAGTACTATGACAGTTAGGCGGGAGGCGAGAAAACTTGGATTTCATGGTCGAGCAGCTGCTCATAAGCCACACATCACGCCGCTAAATGCCAAACGACGCCTCGATTCGTGTACGGAGCGTAAACATAGATAACGATAGAACAGTGGAAAAACGTTGTGTGGAGTGACGAATCACGGTGCACGATGTGGCCATCCGATGGCAGGGTCTGGGTATGGCGAATGCCCGGTGAACGTCATCTGCCAACGTGTGTAGTGCCAACAGTAAAATTCGTAGGCGGTGGAATTATGGTGTGGTCGTGTTTTTCGTGGAGGGGGCTTGCATTACTTGTTGTTTTGCTTGGCACTATCACAGCACAGGCCTACATTGCTGTTTTAAGCACATTCTTGCTTCCCACTGTTGAAGCGCAATTCCGGGATGGCGACTGCATCTTTCAACATGACGGAGCACCTGTTCATAATGCACGGCCTGTGGCGAAGTAGTTACATGACAATAACATCCCTGTAATGGACTGGCCTGCACAGAGTCCTGACCTGAATCCTACAGAACACCTTTGGGATGTTTTGGAACACCGACTTCGTGCCAGGCCTCACCGACCAACATCGATGCCTCTCCTCAGTGCAGCACTCCGTGAAGAATGGGCTGCCATTCCCCAAGAAACCTTCCAGCACCTGAGTGAACGTATGCCTGCGCGAGTGGAAGCTGTCATCAAGGCTAAGGGCAGGCCAACACCATATTGAATTCCAGCATTACCGATGGAGGGCACCACGAACGTGTAAGTCATTTTTAGCCAGGTGTCCGGATACTTCTGATCACATAGTGTGTGTATCTGTGCGCAGGTGGCGAACATCAGAGTTCATGGTGATCAAGTGGAGCCGGCATGGTAGCTCTGCGTGTTCGGTCAGAGGGTTAGCCGCCCTCGGTAATAAAAAATAAATAAATAAAAAGCTGAATGAACGGATCAACGTTGAAATTGAACGGGTGTCATGGGATGTCCGCTCCGAACAACTGCAACGAACAATAACGGGAAAATGAGATTTAAAAAATGTGGTTAGCATTCGAGCTTCGTAAGACGAATTCGTGTGAGGCGACTCAAACTTAATTTTAAATCCATACTATCAGAAGAAAGAGAAATTTTTCAAAATGTCAAGGAGGTGTGGCCTTAGACACTGCGAACATTCCCTGTAAATGCGGGAAAGCTGCATTCATTCAGTGTAGTAAATGCCGTTTCAATGCATGTTTTTCATGTCTGCGTGACAAATACCATCGTGCAACATGTGCTGTCGAGAACACATCCCGAGTAATTGTACATTACTCTTGGGGTCTGGCACATTGTGACTTACTATGCAACTGAACAACGTCATCCGCGTCAGTATTTTCCAAGCTTGTCCCTCGTCCTTGAAAATTTAATTAAAAATAGTAAATGGAGAAATAACATACGAAATTCACTGCAATTTCGTGAAAATGCACTTGGGTTTTTTATTATGTTACCTCTCAAATGTCATGCTAATTAACTAATGTGAGCAGTGAGAAAAAACATCCACGATCCTCTCGCTAAACGCGAACGCTAACCACTTTCTTTTATCTCAATTTGTTCGTTAATGTTCGTTGCATTTATTCGGGGCGGATATCCCATGACACCCCTGCAGGTTCATCGTTGATCTGTTCACACACACACTTCTTACAGCCAGCACCTTTGCACAGATTCATCAGTTACGTAATAGAAGCGTAACACTTCTCTTTCGATTTTCTCGGAATTGCCAGAGTGGCGCAACTTATTTCTTGCACATTATGTTGTTTTAATGTCCTGCTAAAGATGTGCAAAGTTTGAAGTAAATCCGTGATTCGAACGTCGTGGCCTCCCGTTGTCCCATTCTACTCACGGGCAGCACGCTCACTATCACATGCACTGTTCGGTGTCTTGACTAGTAGTCATTCCTCGCCAGGTGACTCAGCTCTCGCCTGGACGGGTTTAAATCGATAGTAGGTCGGTGGTCATAATGTTCTGGCTGATCAGTGTAAGTTCAATACACCCTGTTAGCCCTATTTGCTACAGGGCTCACACACTTCAGCAATATACTAAATGGGTTGCACGAGTGTTTCGTGGGCAATCTCTTTTGTAGACTGGTTGCTTTCCCTAGTATTCTGGCAATAAACTGAAATCTGCCACCTGCTTTATCTACAACTGAGCTTATGTGACCTTTCCATTTCACATCTCCGCAAATTGTTACACCCAAGTACTCGTATTTGTATGAGTTGACCGATTTCAGCTGTGTCTCATTGAGATTGTGGTCACAGGATACTATGTTTTCGTTTTATGAAGTGTAAAATCATTCATTTCTGAACTTTTAAGGCAAGTTGTGAATTTGCACCCATGATCCTTCTGAATATTTGTGCAGCTTTTTTTCAGACAGTACCTCATCATAGGTCGGATTAACGACGAGAGCCGGTATGCCGGCCAGCATGGATGTGGTTTTTAGGCGGTTTTCCACATCCTGCTAGGTGGATACCGGGCTGGTCCCCGCGTTCTGCCTCAGTTACACGACTCGCAGACATTTGAAAACGTTCGCACTATTCCATGGCTTACACTAGACGCAGACAGCTGGGGTACACTAATTCCGTTCCGGGGGGTACGGGGCGGCGGCAGGAAGGGCATCCAGCCACCCACTGCAATTAACACCGCCAAATCAATAGTAACACGGCCGACCGCGCGTAACGCGGGACAAAGGCTCCAAGAAAGAAAGAAGAAAACCTCATTCTAGGTAACTAATATTGGTGTTAAAACTGTCTGAAAAAACTAGAGGACACTGCAAATTATCAGCTTAAGGCATTCTGTAGATTTCAACTGAGAGAGTAACAGATTGACATCCAAGCTTACGAATCCAAAGAAAAAATAAAAGCTGCTCTTTTTTCTGCCATAAAGAATCAGTTTCTACAAATACAGACAGCGCTGTATTTGATGAAAATTTTGAGGAGAACTGATGTGCTGGGTGTGTACGAGGAGAACTGGACGTGCTGGGCGTATACGAGTATGAGGGCTGAGCGCTTGAGTTTTGTACAGGTGTGAATGATTTACGTTAAAATCATTGTAATTTGTGTAAATCTTGGAAACCAAAAGTTATAAAAAAATCCTGATCCAGACTATAATCGTTAGCTGTTACCATTTAGGAAAAAATGCTGTTTCATCTAATGAATTCGTGTTTTCTGGGTGGACTGTACTACCAAATCACTGTGTTCCTCGTACTTAACGTTATTTATATTTGTATGTAATATTTTGATTAAGGTGGCCTCACTGTGGTTCCACCACTACCCAAATAAGGCCTAAGGTAGGCCTCATTTAACTCTATTGTACAGCTGTGGTGCACCTGGCTTTCCTCTCAAAGAATTTATTTAGCATTCTTCATTAACTGAAGTATTTGCAAGGTACGTACTACAAGCGTTTAGGTGAATAATCTTGTAATGAATTTATTAAACAAGCAGTCCTGTAAAAAGAAAACCAAACCACAAAACTATTTGAATTGAATATATTTAAAAACAAACGTTACAACATGACAAGTAAACATCTGATGCTGAAACAGGTGATATTCATGTGGTGATTATGATTTGCACAGTGAAATGTTGTGGCACTGATGTAACACTGGGCGACGATAAAGGTGGTTCTGTAAGCTTGCTGTAAGATGATGCTCAGAGGCTTTATGACTAGGTCTCAGTAAACATAAGGATGGAATTGGATCATGACATCGGGAAAGAAAAGTGAAACCTGGAAACAGGTAAGTAGATGATGTTGGGGGGTGGGAAATTAGATGAGTGAATTTGCCAGGAGAGCATTTGCTTTGAATCGGGAAGTGGATTCGACTGTCTTGCGTCGAAGATTGGGTACAGCAGCATTTGGGAAAGCTGCACGTGAAAGTATGTTACCTATTGTATGTGTACATTGTGTATTGTACCGGGGACCTAGAAACAATGGAGAGGCTTCGTCCCACCGTAGCCCTCAGTGGTTCACAACCTCATAACAGGCCGCAGCAGTCCACACATCTCACAGCCGCCCCACACCGAACCCACGGTTATTGTGCAGTTAGGCCCCCAGTGGACCCCCTCTCCCCTCTTCAGGAACGTCTCATACCAGACAAGTGAGAACCCACTGTTTTCGTGGTAGAGTGATTATGGTGTACGTGTACGTGGAGACAATGTTTGGCCAGCATTCGCCGACATAGTGTAACTGAGGCGGAACAAGGGGAACCAGACTGCATTCGCCAAGGCAGATGGAAAACCGCCTTGAAAACCATCCACAGGCTGGCTGGCACACGAGACCTCGACACCAATTCGCCGGGCAGATTCGTGCCAGGGTCTGGGACGCCTTCCCGCTCGGGAAGCAGAGCGTTAGACTGCGCGGCTAGCCTGGCGGGCTGTGGTACCTAGGTGGGAGAAAGTGAAATGATAGTGGTTCTGGGAGTATGTGGCTGTGGTATTCAGGTGTAATACTGAACAGACGGACGGCAACATATACTGCCTGACGAAAAAAGTGAAGCACCCAGAAGGTGAGGAAGAAACAAATGAAACTTCGGGTTCGGAGGACATGTGACGTTATTTCAGTGATTACAAAATCGAGTCCAATTGATGAAGAACTCGGCAAGATGAGCGACGTTGTACTCCCTCTGGGCTGGATACATACACTGATCCAGCTGGAAAGGGTATCGTAAGGTCGTTGTATCCTTTCCTGAGGCAAGCTGGTCCACAACTGTTGAAACTAGTCCTTGGTATCGTAGCTCATGGCACTGAGCTGAAATTGACGTCCGAACTTGCCCCACACATGTTCTACCACGGACAGATCTGGGGACGTAACTGGCCTTCAGACTACCTCAACATCATGCAGGCTGTTCACTGAGACATGTGCCATACAAGGAAGAGCATTGTCCTACTGAAAAATGCCACTATGATACTAGCTCACGAGAGGTAACACAAGACGACGCAGAATATCTGTGACGTCAGACTCCCCTCAGTCACTACCAGCTGCGTTCTGCGTTCTCCTTACCATGAAGCCAGAAGTAAACCACTGTGCCTCTCCAAAACATTGGATGGATGAGACCTCTCTCCACGTTGCTCCCATATTCACTGACGATGGTCATCAGGGAGAATGTAGAATCGCGATGCCGCGTGGAAAGTTAGTTTAAGTAGTGTGTAAGTCTAGGTAGCGATGACCTCAGCAGTTTGCTCCCTCAAGAAGTCATACACATTTGAACATTTGAAGAGAACGGCGATTCATCGCCGAAGACAGTGCGACGCCATTCATGAGCAGTAGATGCTTTCTGGTTACGACACCAATCCAAACACAGCCATTTGTTTTGTGTTGTTAAAAGCAGGCTACGTATGTGACAGCAATAACTTAGTTTGGCTGCTGCTAGTCTGCGATCAATGGTGGAGAATGATGCAGGGAGTTCATTACTTGTTCTTGGATGGCATGCGCTGATGTAAAGAGTTATGGTGTGCTTGATGCACAACATGGCGAACCTCCCTTATGGTGGTTAGAAATGGTCCATCAGAACCTCGATGACAAGTATGGCTGCCCTTACGTTCCCATGCATTCCAGTGTCTGTCAGATGCGAATGTCCAACTAATCTGGACGCTGGACGAGTCGACCAGCTGGCCAAATGGAGGCCCACAATGAGGCTCTTCCAAATTCTGTCAGATGCTGATAACTCTGTCCCACACGAGTAAGTGACATCTCAGTGTCCTTCACAGCCATCATTCCACATCTGACGCTTTTCGTCAGACCTGGTGACAACGCTAAATACGAACAACACTAATGCTGTCTAGTGTTCACTCTGTCACAGTGCGGTACTTCACTTTTTTTTGTCAGGTACACTCTTGTTCAGAAAAAAAGAACATCTTGAAAATCTAGAGATAGGACGTTCATATTCGCAGGACATTTACTATGTTCTGCAGAAATAATTGGCATTTTAACCACGTCGGCCCTCGGGTTCAAGGTCAACATCGATATTACGGCGCAACAGCACCTACCACTAAAATGTGCCTGCAGCTCTCGTTGTCTCTAGATACCGAAGGTAATGGATTAGTGTGACTTGAGCAGAGGTGCAGAGTGCCTCGCAAACATAAGAGCGAAAAGTACCGACAAATCAGTGAGTTTGAAAGAGGGCGGATTGTTGGCATGAGAGAATGTGATGTATCCATATGGGGAAATTGTTGCTCGTATGGGACGAAGTGTTTCGGCTGTGCAACGGGTCAGAGCAGAATGGACCACGGAAGGCCGTAAAACACGACGAGATGGGTCAGGTCGCACCATCCAGGCGATACCCCGAGCATATCGACACCTCTATCGAATGCCATTGCAGGACAGATTTGTGTCTCCCTCGAGTCTGGCGCAACTGTGGAACAGTTTAACACATCGTACGCTACCAGGGATACCAGTCCATCGCCTTTTATTACAGCACGGGTTAGGTGCGCGTCCTCCACTTCTCCACCTACCTTTGACGAATGTGCAGAAATATGCTAGAGAACAATGGTGTATGGAACGACGTCACCGGGGATAGGAATGGATCAGATAGTGTTTTCAGACGTATCCAGGTTCTGTTTGTTTGTACACTACTGGCCATTAAAATTGCTACACCACGAAGATGACGGGCTACAGACGCGAAATTTAACCGACAGGAAGAAGATGCTGTGATGTGCAAATGATTAACTTCTCAGAGCATTCACACAAGGTTGGCGCCGATGGCGACACCTACAGCGTGCTGACATGAGGAAAGTTTCCAACCAATTTCTCAAACATAAACAGCAGTTGACCGGCGTTGCCTGGTGAAACGTTGTTGTGATTCCTTGTCCAAGGAGGAGAAATGCGTACCATCACGTTTCCGACTTTGATAAAAGTCGGATTGTAGCCTATCGCGATTGCAGTTTATCGTATCGCGACATTTCTGCTCGCGTTGGTCGAGATTCAATGACTGTTAGCAGAACATGGAATCGGTGGGTTCAGGAGGGTAATACGGAACGCCGTGCTGGATCCCAACGGCCTCGTATCACTAGCAGTCGAGATGACAGGCATCTTATCAATATGGCTGTAACGGATCGTGCAGCCACGTCTCGGTTCCTGAGTCAACAGATGGGGACGTTTGCAAGACAACAACCATCTGCACGAACAGACCGGCGACGTTTGCAGCAGCGTGATCAGCTCCGATACAATGGCTGCGGTTACCCTTGACGCTGCATCACAGACAGGAGCGCCTGCGATGGTGTACTCAACGACGAACTTGGGTGCACGAATGGTAAAACGTCATTTTTTCGGATGAATCCAGGTTCTGTTTACAGCATCATGATGGTCGCATCCGTGTTTGGCGACTCGCGGTGAATGCACGACCGCATGTTGCAGGTCCTGTACGGGCCTTTATGGATACAGAAAATGTTTGAATGCTCCCCTGGCCAGCACATTCTCCAGATCTCTCACCAATTGAAAACGTCTAGTCAATGGTGGCCGAGCAACTGGCTCGTCACAATACGCCAGTCACTACTCTTGATGAACTATGGTATCATGTTGAAGCTGCATGGGCAGCTGTAGCTGCTCTGTTTGACTCAATGCCCAGGCGTATCAAGGCCATTATTATGGCCAGAGGTGGTTGTTCTGGGTACTGATTTCTCAGGACCTATGCACCCAAATTGCGTGAAAATGTAATCACATGTCAGTTCTAGTATAATATATTCGTCCAATGAATACTCGTTTATCATCTGCATGTCTTCTTGGTGTAGCAATTTTAATGGCCAGTAGTGTAAATGATGGCCGCATTTTGGTTTGCGGCATCATAGTGACTGCATTCGCTGTATGGAGCGCCAACTCGAGGTCTTATGGTGTGGGGTGCTATTGGGTGAAACAAAAAATCACACCTGGTGCGTGTCCACGGCACTGTGACCGGTGTGAGTTACGTGAATGACATTCTGGGACCCATAGCTATACCCTTTCTGCACAACACCCCAAACGCCATTTTTCAGTAAGCCAACTGCATGAGCACACGTGCCTTCTTGGTGTAACAGGGTGTCAGCCTTTTGCCCTGGCCCGTCAGATCACCAGAATTGTCTAAAAAATGGTTCAAATGGCTGTGAGCACTATGGGACTTAACATCTGAGGTCATCAGTCCCCTAGAACTTAGACCTACTTAAACCTAACTAACCTAAGGACATCACACACATCCATGCCCGAGGCAGGATTCGAACCTGCGACCGTAGCAGTCGCGCGGTTCCGGACTGAGCGCCTAGAACCGCTAGACCACCGCGGCCGGCCCAGAATTGTCTCCAATCGAAAATTTGTGGGATATGGTGAAACGACAGGTGCAGCGCTGTGACACATTGCCAACAACTTGCTATGAACTCTGGAACCAGGTGCCTGCAGCATGGGTGGCTATACCACAGGACGTCATTAGCGCCTTATGCGCGTCGATGCCATCACACATGGAGCAAGTTATCAGGGCCCAGGACATATGCTGAACCGAGGCGCCTGAATGGCTTCAGATAGTACAAGGGTGAGCGAAATGAAAACCTTAAATATTTTTGTAAATATTATTTATTGTGCAGAAGTGGCACAAAGCTGTATCACTTTTCAACATAATCTCCCCCATGCTCAATGCAAGTCATCCAGCCCTTAAAAAGTGCATAAATTCCTTTAGAAAAAAATTCTTTTGGTAGTCTCCGCAACAACTCATGCACTGCGTGGCGTAACTGTTCATCAGTACAGAACTCTTTCTTCCCATTGCGTCTTTGAGTGGTCCAAACATATGGAAATCACTTGGGGCAAGGTCTGGTGAGTATGGTGGATGGGGAAGACACTCAAAATGCAGGTCTGTGATTGTTGCAACTGTGGTACGGGCAGTGTGGGGTCTTGGATTGTCTTGTTGCAAAAGGACACCGGCTGACAGCAATCCACATCGCTTTGATTTGATTGCAGGCCGCAGATGATTTTTTAGGAGATCTGTGTCTGATGCATTGGTGACAATGGTCCCTCTAGGCATGTAATGCTCCAAAATGACGCCTTTTTCGTCCCAAAAGAGAGTCAGCATAACCTTCCCTGCTGATAGTTCTGTTCGAAACTTCTTTGGTTTTGGTGCTGGGGAATGGCGCCATTCCTTGCTCGCTCTCTTCGTTTCCGGTTGGTGGAAGTGAACCCAGGTTTCGTCGCCAGTAACGATTCTTGCAAGGAACCATCACCTTCTCGTTCAAAGCGCCAAAGACGTTCTCTCATTTCAGGAGTCAGGTGCTGTGACACCCATCTTGCAGACACTTTGTGAAACTGGAGCATATCATGCACAATGTGGTGTGCTGACCCATGACTAATCTGTAAACATGCTGCAATGTCATTCAGTGTCACTCTGCGGTTTTCCTTCACTATGGCTTCAACTGCTGCAATGTTCTGTGGAGTCACAACTCGTTGTGCCTGACCTGGACGAGGAGCATCTTCCACTAAAGTCACACCATTTGCGAACTTCCTTCTCCATTCGTAGACTTGCTGCTGTGACAAACATGCATCACCGTACTGAACCTTCATTCGTCGATGAATTTCAATAGGTTTCACACCTTCACTAGGCAAAAACCGAATAATAGAATGCTGTTCTTCCCTGGTGCAAGTCGCTAGTGGGGCGACCGTGTTTATATTGATACTGCGACGGTATGTGTGCATCTGCACTATGCTGCCACCTACAGGCCATTCTGCACGCTGTTTGTAGCACGCTTACCAACTTACAGGATAACGGCGCGAAATTTCGATCTGTTATTACAAATTTAAGGTTTTCATTTGACTCACCCTCGTATTTTCGGACGAATCCAGCTTCTGCAGAACATACTACCATACATGTCCACTGAGTATAAACGTCCTTCAAGGTGTCCTGTTTTTTTTTTTTTTTTCTTTTTCTGAGCGTGAGTGTATTTCACGATTCAGCAATGAGTGCAGTACGTCAGGAGGTATTTGGAAGGAGTGTTGTGTCGATGACAAGAGCGAGTGTTGACAAAAAATGGTTCAAATGGCTCTGAGCACTGTGGGACTTAACATCTATGGTCATCAGTCCCTTAGAACTACTTAAACCTAACTAACCTAAGGACATCATAGAACACCCACTCATCACGAGGCAGAGAAAATCCCTGACCCCGCCGGAATCCCTGACCCCGCCGGGAATCGAACCCGGTTACCCGGGCGCGGGAAGCGAGAACGCTACCGCGCGACCACGAGCTGCGGACGAGTGTTGATACTTAATGGATATGAGAGTGAGTGGAGTGACGTGGTACGTGTGGTGTTCCACGAGGTGCAGAAGCAGGAGCGGCTACCTGGGTGCTGCTGGCTGCCGTACAGAGAGTCTCCGCCGGTGTACAGCTCGTATTCGTACAGCTCGTCGTCGAAGACTTCCGGCTCCCGCAGGCGCGACATGCGAGACCCCTGGCGGCTGATGGCGAAGCCCATGGGCGTCATGACGCGCGGCCGTGAGGGGCTAACGTGTCCCGACCGCATCGAAGACATCCCGCGGCTGCGGCCGGACGACTCCCTGCGAATGGAAAGCAGTGTTCCTTAGTATCTTTGGTCCAAGTGTTACACAGCGACTCTAAAAAATATGAGGTTCACATAATAAATGATGTCCATAAAGCTTCTTTAATATAATAAAAAAATATTAACAAAGACAACTGAAGCCTTGTCTTCCAGAACAGCAAACGTCCACCAACATTACTCCTGAAAAAATGAATTATTTATGTTTATATATGAAGCTATTCAGTTTATTATACTGATATTTTGTGTGCAGCTAAGTAATACGCAGCTAAGTAATACGCATGCGTATTCAAATACAGAGATATGTAAATAGGCAGAATACGGTGCTGCGGTCGGCAAAGCCTATATAAGACAAGTGGCTGGCGCAGTTGTTAGATCGGTTACTGCTGCTTCAATGGCAGGTTATCAAGATTTAAGCGTGGTGTTACACTCGGCGAACGAGCGATGGGACACAGCATCTCTGAGGAAGCAATGAAGTGCGGATTTTCCTGTACGCTCATTTCACGAGTGTACCGCGAATATTAGGAATCGGAAAAAAGATCCTGCAAGAACGGGCCCAACGACGACTGAAGAGAATCGTTCAACGTGACAGAAGTGCAACTCTTCCGCAAAATGCCCGATATGGGCCTTGAGAGCAGAGAGCCCACTCGTGTACCCTTGATGACTGCACGACACAAAGCTTTACGCCTTGCCTGGACTGTAGATGACTGTAAACATAGCCTGGTCGGACGAGTCTCGTTTCAGATAATATCGAGCGGAAGATCCATGGACCCTGCAGGTCAGCAGTTCAAGGTAATGGAAGCTCTATAATGATGTGGGGCGTGCGCAGTTGTAGTGATATGGGACCCCTGATACGTTTAGACATGACTCTGACTGTTGACACGTACGTAAGCATCCTGCCTAATCACTTGCATCCATTCGTGTCCATTGTGCATTCCGACGGACTTGGGCAATTCCAACAGGGCAATGCGGCGCCCCACGCGTCCAGAATTGCTACCGAGTAGCTTCAGGAACACTCTTCTGAGTTTAAACAGTTCCGCTGGCCACCAGAATCCTCAGACATGAACATTATCGAGCACAGCTGGGATGCCCTACAACGCGTTGTTAAGAAGAGATCTCCACCTCTCGTACTCTTACGGATTTATGGACCGACCTGCAGGATTCATGGTGTCAGCTCCCTCCGGCACTACTTCAGACATTAGTCAAGTCCACGCCACGCCGTGCTGCGGCACTTCTGCGTGTTCCCGGGGGCCCTACACGATATTAGACAGGTGTACAAGTTTCTTTGGCTCTTCAGCGCATTATGTATCATTTTGTAATAAATGTCATATCCTGTACAACTGAATTAATTTCAGTAATACACTCCTGGAAATTGAAATAAGAACACCGTGAATTCACTGTCCCAGGAAGGGGAAACTTTATTGACACATTCCTGGGGTCAGATACATCACATGATCACACTGACAGAACCACAGGCACATAGACACAGGCAACAGAGCATGCACAATGTTGGCACTAGTACAGTGTATATCCACCTTTCGCAGCAATGCAGGCTGCTATTCTCCCATGGAGACGATCGTAGAGATGCTGGATGTAGTTCTGTGGAACGGCTTGCCATGCCATTTCCACCTGGCGCCTCAGTTGGACCAGCGTTCGTGCTGGACGTGCAGACCGCGTGAGACGACGCTTCATCCAGTCCCAAACATGCTCAATGGGGGACAGATCCGGAGATCTTGCTGGCCAGGGTAGTTGACTTACACCTTCTAGAGCACGTTGGGTGGCACGGGATACATGCGGACGTGCATTGTCCTGTTGGAACGGCAAGTTCCCTTGCCGGTCTAGGAATGGTAGAACGATGGGTTCGATGACGGTTTGGATGTACCGTGCACTATTCAGTGTCTCCTCGACGATCACCAGTGGTGTACGGCCAGTGTAGGAGATCGCTCCCCACACCATGATGCCGGGTGTTGGCCCTGTGTGCCTCGGTCGTATGCAGTCCTGATTGTGGCGCTCACCTGCACGGCGCCAAACACGCATACGACCATCATTGGCACCAAGGCAGAAGCGACTCTCATCGCTGAAGACGACACGTCTCCATTCGTCCCTCCATTCACGCCTGTCGCGACACCACTGGAGGCGGGCTGCACGATGTTGGGGCGTGAGTGGAAGACGGCCTAACGGTGTGCGGGACCGTAGCCCAGCTTCATGGAGACGGTTGCGAATGGTCCTCGCCGATACCCCAGGAGCAACAGTGTCCCTAATTTGCTGGGAAGTGGCGGTGCGGTCCCCTACGGCACTGCGTAGGATCCTACGGTCTTGGCGTGCATCCGTGCGTCGCTGCGGTCCGGTCCCAGGTCGACGGGCACGTGCACCTTCCGCCGACCACTGGCGACAACATCGATGTACTGTGGAGACCTCACGCCCCACGTGTTGGGCAATTCGGCGGTACGTCCGCCCGGCCTCCCGCATGCCCACTATAGGCCCTCGCTCAAAGTCCGTCAACTGCACATACGGTTCACGTCCACGCTGTCGCGGCATGCTACCAGTGTTAAAGACTGCGATGGAGCTCCGTATGCCACGGCAAACTGGCTGACACTGACGGCGGCGGTGCACAAATGCTGCGCAGCTAGCGCCATTCGACGGCCAACACCGCGGTTCCTGGTGTGTCCGCTGTGCCGTGCGTGTGATCATTGCTTGTACAGCCCTCTCGCAGTGTCCGGAGCAAGTATGGTGGGTCTGACACACCGGTGTCAATGTGTTCTTTTTTCCATTTCCAGGATTGTATGTAATGCTGTTTTCAATCCGAAGGTTGACCAATTTCAAAGAAGGGTAGCTCGTTTTGTATTATCACTAAATAGGGGAGAAATTGCCACGGATATGACGCGCGAATTGAGGTGGCAGTTACTAAAACAAAGGATGTGTTTGATTGCGACAGTATCTTTTCACGAAATTTCTATCACCAACTTTCTCTTCCGAATGTCAAAATATTTTGCTGGCGCCCATCGTAAGAAAATTAGAGAAATCAGATGTCGTACGTAAGGATTTAAGTGTTCGACTTCCCGTGCGATATTCGAGGGTGGAACGGTAGACAAATAGCTTGAAGATGGTTCAATGATCCCTATGTCAGGCAATTAATTGTGGATTGCAGAGTAGTCATATAGATGTAGACGTAGCATCCTTTATTACAGACGGCCCTATTTTAAGAAGCGTTACACTGTTGGATTTCTGCTTTGAACTAACTTTCTCAGCCACTTATGAGGGCGCCTACAGTTTAACGTGGATTTAAAACCACAATGCAGCTCGGCATTTTTCAGATCGACAAACATAGCGAAAGGCGAAAGAAATGTAAAGTGACAGATGAAAATCCCAAGACTGACTGCGGATCCAACCTGATAGTTTTACGAATGAAATGATAATTAAATCAAGACCCTAAGCTATCGACAGGCGTTGATATACATCAACGGGGACAGTTTTAAATGTGTGCCCCTACCGGGACTCGAACCCGGGACCTCCTGCATTCATGGCAGACGCTCTGTCCATCTGAGCCACCAAGGTCACAGAGGATAGTGCGACTGCAGGGATTTATCCCTTGCACGCTCTCCGTGAGACCCACATCCCCAACTTAATGTCCACACACTACAATCGTAGTGCCCCTGCCCATTACAGTCATTACTCGCGGCAGACAATCTTACCGAGTCCCGTAAGAGTTCGGGCAATGCGTGTGCATCCAGCACAGAAGAAGAAGGTCAATAGCCGGTTAGCCTTAACTATATGGAGATGGTATCTGTTCTTTCGGACACGTCCGAAAGAACAGATACCATCTTCATATGAGAGTTTTACATCCACCGCCTGGCACTTTCCTATTGAGCCACTGATAGGAAAAATATCTAAACAAGCGAGATGCAACTACTGCACTGTCCATGGGCCACAACCTCTCCTAATTCAACGATGAAGGTATGGTTATTGAGGCGCTCACGGCCGTTAACATCGAAATGGGATAATCTCGAAGAAAACAGGATGTACAGTCTCCACCACCATACATTAAATGCATGTCTGCGAAGTCTTATAACGAATAATGCAACATCTTCGACAATCAACCGTTAATTTGAACTCACGCATCACAGACAGTAGTGCATTTTTTTATTATGGTAGCGCCACCAACAGACGATGGGCGATTAATTGCAAGTAATAGATAGATCCTAGTTATTCTGGTAATCGATAACAGATATTCCATTATTTGTTCCACGTCAATTAATTTTACATAATCGATTTCCATTACGATTAATGATTTCAATTTTTGCTTTTTTGTTAGCCTGTCGAGTGTTGACTCGCTGTCTATAGCTTAATTACGGAAGGAAGTTGGACTATTCCCTAAAACTCATCGTGTAACGTCGGCACATATCGGAAGGTTTCGTGTCGACTGCGTTCTGTTCACGATTCCTGCCAATATCAGCAATCTAATAGTAGACGCTCTTAAGTAGCGTGGCGAAGTCTCGTCTGGTGTGTGTCAATTCAGAAAAGTAACGCAACCAGTGTGTTTGAACATGAAAGTCTCTTTGATGTGTTTTCACCAAACGTTGTAGCTTAAGTTGTAATTTATACCACAGCTACTGTCCAGTACGAGGCTTCCGAACCTGTCAGTTGTCAGCACTGGGCGGAAATAAGTAAACATCCCCCCTTTCAGTTCCTCTCACCACACGGCGGCAATATTCTGCTTAGTGCGGCTCGTAAATATCTGGGAACAGTGGCTTCCACTGTTCCATCTGAAAGACTGTTTCCAGTAACAGCTTGCCATTCGAGTCTAAGGGGAAAAATATTACGTAAATTGTGTCCCTCAGTTCCCTTCCTGAAAAATTTTGGTGCTTGTAAGCATACTCACTTCGGTAGCTGTGATAAAAACAACGATATTAATTTGCTTTACTTATGAACGTTAAATATTTATACATTTCAGCTAAAAACAAAAAATTGCAATATGCATTTCACAAAATTGAATAACTATTGTTAGTTACAAAAAGAGAAATAGAGGAGTGATAGCATCGATTTAACTCTCTTAGAACAAATCTTTTTATCATAAAAAATAGTTTTAAAGAAATGCTTTACAGACCTAAAAGTAAATACGTGACAATTAATCGAATAATGCATTACTAGGATAATTAATCGATGCGATTAATTGATTGATTTAAACAGTCGAAAACGCCAGTTACTCGACTCTTACTCATAATCGTCCCTCCCCCGACGAACATCGATGCGGCAGGCAGTTGTTCGTTAAGAAACACAAGCAGTTTACAGACGCGCCCCTTCTATGCATTGCCCACCCGTTCAATCTGAAATATTTATTCCGATCTCAGAATACTTAACTTAGGATCCTCTGTTAATTTGTGTATCAAGTCCTCCGGCTACAAGATATCTACTTCTACATTCAGGCTCAGACGAGGTCTTGAAATTTTAGAAAAGCTAATGTTTCGTGAGAAATACAATTAATACTAATATATCACCTACATCTGTACATGAGCGCTCACCAAGATGATTGGCGACAATATTTGCACGTTTTGTCACGGCTTCATTAATTACAGAGGACCTGATTGTGTTTACAATTTGCGCAGCAGAAGACGGTGGAAGAGGAAGATCAGTGTTTGATGTCCCGTCGACAACGAGGTCATTAGAGACGAAGCACAATTTCAGATTTGGCGTGGACGGGAAAGGGATCCTCCGTGACTTTTCAGAGGGAATAAACCCATTATCCACCTAAAGCGATTTCTGGAAGGCACTAAATATCCAATTTTAGCTGGTAGGGACGAGAATATGAACTGCCATCCACTACTATACAACCTTGCTCGGTTTGCGCAACTGAAGTTGCCAACGCACGCTAGAGTTCAAATGGTTCAAATGGCTCTGAGCACTATGGGACTTAACATCTGAGGTCATCAGTCCCCTATAACTTAGAACTACTTAAACCTAACTAACCTAAGGACATCACACACATCCATGCCCGAGGCAGGATTCGAACCTGCGACCGTAGCAGCAGCGCGGTTCCGGACTGAAGCGCCTAGAACCGCTAGACCACCGCGGCCGGCCACGCTAGAGTGTTGGAGCTCGAAAAAGAGGTAAGCGGTTCGCATCCAGTTGGTGGAAGAACCTGTAATCGCTAAAAGATGGCCAGACAGTTAGGGGAAGGAGGTCTGATGGCAAGCAAGACTTTGTGCCACTGCCCTGGTCGAATCTCAAAGATGCCTGCAGAGTACTCTGAAATTTCGGCCCACGCCGGTCATATATTAGTTGGGTGTATTAAGCTCGGCCATCGACCTATACTTGAGTATTGCTCATCAGTGTAGGATCCGTACCAGGTCGGTTTGACAGAAGAGATAGATAAGACCCAAAGAAGAGCGGCGCGTTTCGTCACAGGGTTATTTGGTAAGCGTGATAGCGTTACGGAGATGTTTAGCAAACTCAAGTGGCAGACTCTGCAAGAGAGGGGCTCTGCATAGCGGTGTAGTTTGCTGTCCAGGTTTCGAGAGGGTGCGTTTCTGGATGAGGTATCGAATATATTGCTTCCCCCTACTTATAACTCCCGAGGAGATCACGAATGTAAAATAGAGAGATTCGAGGGCGCACGGAGGCTTTCCGGCAGTCGTTCTTCCCGCGAACCATACGCGACTGGAACAGGAAAGGGAGGTAATTACAGTGGCACGTAAAGTGCCCTCCGCCACACACCGTTGGGTGGCTTGCGGAGTATAAATGTAGGTGTAGATGTAGATGTACTACTCCTGAGCTAAGTATCTTCCATTCCATTCAGAACTTAACAGTGCGTTGCGAAAATTCTCATCTTAGTTACACACACTAGGGAAAACCAGTGATTGTCTTGTATAAGTTTTACTGTGCTTTTCATCCTCAGTCACTGATACATATTCAGGTAGTGTCACAATTCCTACTGCAGGCTTAAACCCAGGGGTTGCAGAGGGGGCTTAGAAGATAATGTTTTAATAAGGAATCCATTTCCCGAAATGTATCGTTTGAATGTATTGGACCACTTTCAAATCTCCCTCTTCACGGTACGATAATAGCGGAGGCAATGAGCTTCGGTCTGTGCGCTCTACAGGAGCCCACGGCATGGGCAAGGTTTCGAGTACTGGTCGTCCAGTTATCTTCTAGGTGAGGAAGGACGTCATCTTCATAGTGGAGAGTTCGGTGCGTCCGTAGACCACCGCAGTTCAACCCTCCTAGTTGTGAAAGCTCCAGCTTCTCGCAGCTGTTGTTGCAGTCAGAAGAAAATCATACGTGGTGTCATAATTACAACAGGGATTGACGATGATCCCCTCTTCTCAGTCTGCGTGCGTACCGTGAAGCGGGAGATTTGAAAATGGTCCTTCACATTAAAATGGTAGATTTCGAAAAATTACTTCCTTACCAAAGCTTTATCTACTTAGTCGCCTTTACAACCCTTAGAAGCCTGTAATAGGAATTGCGAAAAAGGCTGTATATGCGGTGTGTAAACGGTAACTGTTTACAAAGTACCACGTTGATGTAAGGCACGTCGAGACGAACAGCTTGATACAGAACTCTTGCAATCCATCGAGTCGGAAAACAACTTCACATTGGCCTACAAAATCAACTTCGGCCAGAGCGCATGCGCACCGCTCGAGATTTTAATATCCTTTTGCCCTCTTACGCCACCGGCTTAGTCAATCTTAACTGTTTGAAGACCTTGTTTTCTCACTAAAATCGTCCTTGAATATTAAACACATCTTGTTCTTGCAATTACAAATTGTAAATTTTATCTCAAAATAATGTGAATTTTAACACCGTAAAATTAGCATTTAAATCTCCTTGTTTCTCTAGCCTTTAAAGTACGAGACTACTTGTGCTTGTAAGGGTTAAGCTTAGATCGAATTGTAAACGTAATTAATTCTTGCGTAAAGTTTACAAAGGTCATTTTTCTCTCATTAACACCACGCTAAAATTTAAATTACTAATGTTAACGAAATCAAGAAAAATAAAACATCAGACAGGTAAGCTAATAACACGGCGAGGGGATTTTCAAAATCTCGCATGCATTGCAGCTTAAGAGGCTTTTACAGGCCAATTTAAGGTTGTTTCATAGCTTGATAAGCCAGGTGGTACACTGTAACAGTTATCTTTGCAGCCTTTATATTGTGTGAATCGAGGAGACATAACAACCCTTTTTCGTGAACAATTCATGTTACCGAAATGAAGTTTTTGACAAATGGCAGAAAGCAGAAGGGCACGTAATCTGGTTGCATGGTTAACACTCTTAATCATTGTGTCAACAGAGGCAGTGTTCTAAATGAAACGGCGTACTTTTCAACGTCATTCGAAAGCTCTCGAAAAGACGAGTACAGCAATATAGCGCTTGTTAATGTTGACGGTAAAACTTTACATTAAGATATCTGAGACATGTGCTAATGGCTTTCACTCCAAGCTCCATCGTTATATGCTGCAACAAGGTAAGCCCACGCTACTAAGATAAAACGCATTTCCTCTTTTCCCTACTTTGTATGACACAGATCCAAGGTAAACTACGACTTTGGTAAGTGGAACTATACACTAAGTATCAGAAGTTGCTTAGGTAAACTACACTGAAGAGCCAAAGAAAATGGTACACCTGCCTAGTATCATGTAGGCTCCCCAAGAGCACGCAAACGTGTCGCAACACGACGTGGAATGGACTCGTCTAATGTATGGGATAGTGCTGGAGGGAATTGACACCACGAATCCTGCAGGGCTGCCCATAAATCCGTAGGAGTACGAGGGAGTGGAGATCTCTTCTGAACAGCACATTGCAAGGTGTCCCACATATGCTCAATAATATTGATGTCTGGGGAGTTTGGTGGCCAACGGAGGTGCTTAAACTCAGAAGAGTGCTCCTCGATCCACTGCGTAGCAATTATGGAGGGGTGGGGTGTCGCATGGTCCTGCTGGAATGCTCAATGGACATTAATAAACGCAGGTGATCGGACAGGATGCTTTCGTACATGTCACCTGTAGGACTCGTATCTAGACGTATCAGGGGTCCCATATCACTCAAACTGCACACACCCCACACCATTATAGAGGCTCCACTGGCTTGAACAACTCCCTGCTGACATGCAGGATCCACTGATTCATAAGGTTGTCTCCATATCCGTACACAACCAGCCGCTCGGTGCTCGTCTGTCAAGGCAACATGTTTCTTGTCATCAACAGTCCAATGTCGGTGTTGAGGGGCCCAGGCGAGGCGTAAAGCAGCGTGTCGTGTAGTCACCAGGGATACACGAGCGGGCCTCCGTCTTCGAATCCGCAAGCCTATATCGATGATGTTTCGTTGAATGGTTCACACGCAGGAAGGTTCAAATGGCTCTGAGCGCTATGGGACTTAACATCTGAGGTCATCAGTCCCCTAACACTTAGAACTACTTAAACCTAACTAACCTAAGGACATCACACACATCCATGCCCGAGGCAGGATTCTAACCTGCGACCGTAGCGGTCGCGCGGTTCCAGACTGAAGCGCCTAGAACCACTCGGCCACACCGGCCGGCACACGCTGGTAGGAATAGGAGGGTTAATAAGGTAAGTACATCAATGAGGAATTATAAGAAAGTAGGCAAATCAATTTATCAACCGACTTGGATTAGTAAAGAACGCCTCGTTGTATTTGCAAGAAAGATTGCTGCGAAGACGAGCATTCGACGCACTTTATGGACTAAGAGAAAAGCGGGTGATTAATTTGGTCCTCTGAGTATAGAAGGGGTCAGTACCTAAACGGAATTTTAAAAAAATTTTTATTTAACTTGCTCCAAATCCGGGAAATAGAGAAATTCAATTTACAAAAAATATGTTGAGAACATTTTAAAATCATACATTGCTGATAACGCGTTTTTTTCTTACATTGGATACCTGGGGTGGAGAAACACCTTCGTGTGTGGGAGTATGTTTATAGATGATGAGGGTCAACTGACTTACAGGCTAGATGTAATACCGCAAAATTGCACACCTGTGTGTCAGCCATGTGGTGTTTATTTTACCGCCAATTTAAAAACTTTATTTCGAGGCTTCAAAATTACAGTCTGCTTCCGGAAACATACCAGTGCTTGCAATAACGATTCAAGCGCAATTAATAGCTTTCAGCACCAAATTTTGAGAAAATTTTATCGTATGCGTGGTATGCATCAAAATTAATTCAAAAAATAAATATTTTTAAATGTAAACCACGTTTGCTTTTCTCCGAATCTTCGGAAGGTACGAAATAGTTACGTGAAGATTGCATTCGTTAGATGTTCTTGGTCCCGCGAGTGTATTTGCTTCGAATGTTCACATGACACGCACCGCCTATATAGTTGTTTGAAGGAAATGGAGGACTGTAACAGACTGAATGAGGAGACATTATAAATCGACGAGCGCTAAATATTTAATTCCTTACTAATCTAAATCGTTTGAGACATCTATTTGCCTATGTTTTTATCATTTCCTATTGATTTACTTACCTTATTAAACCTACTATGCCTACGAATATAGAAACGGGTAAAAACACAAATAGTAGACTGTAGAATACAGCTGGAAATTGAACAAAGATTCTTCTCTTCGCCGACTGACGCCTTGGTCGCCACAACAGTGGCGATTTCGTTGAACAGCTCTTACCTTATGGGTACATAAGCGGCAGTCACAAAAATTTCTGTCCTCTATTTCTAGGGAAATAAGGATTTGCGCACCCCACATATGTTGACGAAAGACGCTTAATTTCCAGTTATCTATCGGTCTCGTTAATTTTGAGTCGACTGCGCGACGCGAACTTTAAGGGGTAGTTTTCTCAAAGATAGGCTGTTGAGCCAAATTATTCTAGAATCTTTCATTTTAGGTTGTGCTGTAAGCATATTGTCATATCGCTGACTTGGCTGCGGAATATCTTTGCGACCGGCTGCATTGCAAAGTCGAGCACGGGACACGGAGGTGCTATGTTGTACACTGCATGGGAAAGGCATTATGGAAGTTCAAGAGTGGCCTGCAAGTACTATTATTGTGAAGTAATGAGATACGGAAGTAGATTCAGTGAAAAGTGCGTAAAGAAGTAATTAAGTATGAGCGGTGCTGCCGATGACGTATTTGAGTATCCGCTCGTTTGCGTGTCGTACCGTACAACATCAATCGTCAAGCGTCAATCGTCGTGTTCGGCCTCCCTGAATGAAACTAATGTGAATCAGTAAAAATAGTTTACCACAAAGGAGGGCAATCAAGTGCCAGCCAGCGTCTTGTAGCGAGTGTGAGAACATGCATTCGGTCATCGCGTCTCCGCATCATCAACAATCAGCCGCGTCGTGACGGTTACCCGCACGCTCCTACAAGTGAGAATTGTGAACTGTAAATTAACTTTTATGAAGTGTTATATTGTTACAAGTGTCAAGAAGGACTGGTACCAGGTATCTCCATGTACGTGACAAGCGTAAGAATTTTCGTTCGACCATTCGGCTTCCGCATCATCAACAATCGCCTGCGTCGTGTCGATTACGCGTACGCTCGTCCAAGTGATAATTGTGGACAGATAATCATCATCATTGCCTGTGTATCTGCCACTGAAGGTTCTGCCAGAGTAAGTCTGACAGCGTAAAGTACAACAGTGACAGACATTAATATCGTCAAGAATACTGTACAATAATAATGGAATGATAATTATGACCTCTCATCAAATTAGCAAGAATGTTAGTTGGCATCAACACATACGACTTGGTGTGTAAACAGTGCAACCTGCTATTTTCTTATCATCTCAGAATATAATTGTTCATACCGAACGTAGGACAGTGTTGTGTTGAGTGGTTTTCCTAAAGCCTCTTGCATGTTTATATACATAATTTCAGGCAAGCCAGCAGCAGTGTGGAGCAAAAATAATACTACCGCCGCGCGAGTTCAAATGGCTGTGAGCACTATGGGACTTAACACCTGAGGTCATCAGTCCCCTTGCACTTAGAACTACTTAAACCTAACTAACCTAAGGACATCACACACAACTATGCCCGAGGCAGGATTCGAACCTGCGAGCGTAGCAGCAGCGCGGTTCCGGACTGAGGCGCCTAGAACCGCTCCGTCACAGCGGCCGGCGCCGCGGGAGTACCAGGTACGTGGGGTGGACAGGGCGCACGGTCAACGCGAGAACAGTTTAAGGATCCTCCACCATTTGAAACGCGGGGCGTGTTTCAGTGCACAAGCGACCTGCCAAATACACTCCTGGAAATTGAAATAAGAACACCATGAATTCATTGTCCCAGGAAGGGGAAACTTTGACACATTCCTGGGGTCAGATACATCACATGATCACACTGACAGAACCACAGGCACATAGACACAGGCAACAGAGCATGCACAATGTCGGCACTAGTACAGTGTATATCCACCTTTCGCAGCAATGCAGGCTGCTACTCTCCCATGGAGACGATCGTAGAGATGCTGTATGTAGTCCTGTGGAACGGCTTGCTATGCCATTTCCACCTGGCGCCTCAGTTGGACCAGCGTTCGTGCTGGACGTGCAGACCGCGTGAGACGACGCTTCATCCAGTCCCAAACATGCTCAATGGGGGACAGATCCGGAGATCTTGCTGGCCGGGGTAGTTGACTTACACCGTCTAGAGCACATTGGGTGGCACGGGATACATGCGGACGTGCATTGTCCTGTTGGAACAGCAAGTTCCCTTGCCGGTCTAGGAATGGTAGAACGATGGGTTCGATGACGGTTTGGATGTACCGTGCACTATTCAGTGTCCCCTCGACGATCACCAGTGGTGTACGGCCAGTGTAGGAGATCGCTCCCCACACCATGATGCCGGGTGTTGGCCCTGTGTGCCACGGTCGTATGCAGTCCTGATTGTGGCGCTCACCTGCACGGCGCCAAACACGCATACGACCATCATTGGCACCAAGGCAGAAGCGACTCTCATCGCTGAAGACGACACGTCTCCATTCGTCCCTCCATTTACGCCTGTCGCGACACCACTGGAGGCGGGCTGCACGATGTTGGGGCGTGAGCGGAAGACGGCCTAACGGTGTGCGGGACCGTAGCCCAGCTTCATGGAGACGGTTGCGAATGGTCCTCGCCGATACCCCAGGAGCAACAGTGTCCCTAATTTGCTGGGAAGTGGCGGTGCGGTCCCCTACGGCACTGCGTAGGATCCTACGGTCTTGGCGTGCATCCGTGCGTCGCTGCGGTCCGGTCCCAGGTCGACGGGCACGTGCACCTTCCGCCGACCACTGGCGACAACATCGATGTACTGTGGAGACCTCACGCCCCACGTGTTGAGCAATTCGGCGGTACGTCCACCCGGCCTCCCGCATGCCCACTATACGCCCTCGCTCAAAGTCCGTCAACTGCACATACGGTTCACATCCACGCTGTCGCGGCATGCTACCAGTGTTAAAGACTGCGATGGAGCTCCGTATGCCACGGCAAACTGGCTGACACTGACGGCGGCGGTGCACAAATGCTGCGCAGCTAGCGCCATTCGACGGCCAACACCACGGTTCCTGGTGTGTCCGCTGTGCCGTGCGTGTGATCATTGCTTGTACAGCCCTCTCGCAGTGTCCGGAGCAAGTATGGTGGGTCTGACACACCTGACACACCGGTGTCAATGTGTTCTTTTTTCCATTTCCAGGAGTGTATGAGCCGAGTCGGTTGGCCGTATGTGATGAGCCAGCGCCAAGACGTCGTGGGCAGAGGGAGCAAGCCTGCAGGTTCACTGTCAGCCCTGTCACAGTGCCTCGTCCGAGCATGCCACGTTCTGGTGTGTCTGGCCCAACTGGAGGAGGGTCTGGTGTACGGAGCTAAACCAGGAGCTTCATCATAAAGCCAGCACCTGGGAGCAGCGGCAGCCAAGTCTTCGGTTCGACTTGTTTCTACTTTGAGAATTTCTGGCTTTTATGGAGGCTTTTGACACTGCACCACACAAACGGGTTGTAGTGAAATTGCGTGCTTATGGAATATCGTCTCAGTTATGTGACTGCATTTGTGATTTCCTGCCAGAGAGGTCACAGTTCGTAGTAAATGACGGAAAATCATCGAGTACAACAGAACTGATTTCTGGCTTTCATCAAGCTAGCGTAATAGGCCCTTTGCTGTTCCTTATCTATATAAACGATTTGGGAGACAATCTGAGCAGCCATCTTAGGTTGTTTGCAGATGACGCTGTCGTTTGTCGACTAATAAAGTCATCAGAAAGTCAATACATATTGCATAACGATTTAGAAAAGATATCTGTATGGTGCGAAAATTGGCAATTGACTCCAAATAACGAAAAGTGTGAGGTCATCTACATGAGTGCTAAAAGGAATCCATTAAACTTCGTTTACATGATAAATCAGTCAAATCTAAAGGCCGTAAATTGAACTTAATACCTAGGAATTACAATTCAAAAATGGCTCTAAGCACTATGGGACTACAATTCAAAAATGGCTCTAAGCACTGTGGGACTTAACATCTGAGGTCATCAGTCCCCTAGACTTAGAACTACTTAAACCTGATCACACACAACCACGCCCGAGGCAGGATTCGAATCTGCGACCGTAGCAGCAGTTCGGTTCCGGACTGAAGCGCCTAGAATCGCTCGGCCACAGCGGCCGGCGAATTACAATTACGAACAACTTACATTGGAAGGAACACACAGAAAATGTTGTGGGGAAGGCTATCTTAAGACTGAGTTTTATTGGCAGGACACCTAGAAAATGTAACAGATCTACTCAGGAGACTGCCAACAACAAGCTTGTCCGTCCTCTTTTAGAATAGTGCTGCTGATTGGTGGAGTACATTGAAAAAGTTCAAAGAAGGGGAGCACGTTTTGTATTATCTCTAAATAGGGGAGAGAGTGTCACTGAAATGATACAGGATCTGGGGTGGACATAATTAACACAAAGGCGTTTTTCGTTGCGGCGGAATCTTCTCACGAAATTCCAATGACCAACTTTCTCTTCCGAATGCGAAAATATTTTATTGACACCGAGCTACATATGGAGAAACGATCACCATGGTAAAATAAGGGAAATGAGAAATCGTACGGAAAGATATGGGTGTTCGTCCATTCCGCGCGCTATGCGAGATCGTTGTTCAAATGTGTGTGAATTTCTGGGCGCAGCCCCGAATCCTCCTGCGGTCAGAAAAATGGTACCGAATCCTCCCAAGCCCGCAAGGGTCTGAAAAACGATGGCACCGAATCCTCCCGTTTGAAGAAGGTAGCAGTTCTAAACCATACGAATACTCCAAGCAGGCAAAGGTAAGCATATGAAGTTACAGTAGAAGATGTAAAAATTTTTCGCGTGTATTGTGAGAATGTTTAAAAGTTTTGTCTTTTATCTTATTGAGATAAAGTCCAGCCGGCACAGCGCCAGCGACAAATCCCGCTCTAGGTCACGCGCTTAGCCTGCATAAGTGAGTCAATATTTTTTGTTTAAAACATGGGAGGGGTAGGGGAAGGAGATAAGGAACATGGCAGAGATAATCGTATTATTCTCTATAATACAACAAATGTGTCAGTTTGGGAGGATTCTTCGGTCCTGTTACCTGCTTACGGTTTCGGGAGGATTCTGGGTTGCGTCCGAATTTCTATAGGACCAAACTGCTAAGGTCGTCGGTCCCTAGACTTACACACTACTTAAACTAACTCAAACTAACTTACGCTAAGAACAACACACACACCCATGCCCGAGGGAGGACTCGAACCTCCGGCGGGAGGGGCCGCGCTGTCCGTGACATGGCGCCTCTAACCTTCGGCCACTCCGCGCGGCGCTATGGGAGACTGGAATAATAGAGAATTGTGAAGGTGGTTCGACGAACCCTCTGCCAGGCACGTAAATGTGCTTTGCAGAGTATCCATGTAGATTTAAATGTACCGGGTGATCAAAAAGTCAGTATAAACTTGAAAACTGAATAAATCATGGAATAATGTAGATAGAGAGGTACAAATTGACACACATGCTTGGAATGACTTGGGGTTTTATTAGAACCAAAAAATACAAAAGTTCAAAAAAGTCCAACAGATGGCGCTTCATGTGATCAGAATAGCAATAATTAGCATAACGAAGCAAGACAAAGCGAAGATGATGTTCTTTACAGGTAATGCTTGATATGTCCACCATCATTCCTCAACAATAACTGTAGTCCAGGAATAATGTTGTGAACAGCAGTGTAAAGCATGTCCGGAGTTATGGTGAGGCATTGGCGCCGGATGTCGTCTTTCAGCATCCCTAGAGATGTCGGACGATCACGATACACTTGCGACTTCAGGTAACCCCAAATTCAATAATCGCACGGACTGAGGTCTGGGGACCTGAGAGACCAAGCGTGACGAAAGTGGCGGCTGAACACACGATCATCACCAAACAACGCGCGCAAGAGATGTTTCACGCGTCTAGGAATATGGGATGGAGTGCCATCGTGCATAAACATCGTACGTTCCAGCAGGTGTTTATCAGCCAGGCTGGGGATGATGAGATTCTGTAACGTATCGGCGTACATCTCACCCCTCACGGTAGCAGTTACAAAACCAGAATCACGCATTTCCTCGAAGAAAAAAGGCCCGCTAACGGTAGATGTGGTAAATCCAACCCATTCCGTGGCTTTCTCGTCGTGAAATGGAGTTTTCACGACAGTTCTAGGATTTTCGGTAGCCCACATTCGGCAGTTGTGGGCGTTGACAGACCCTCGGAGCGTGAAATGAGCTTCGTCGGTCCACAACACGTTACTCAACCAAGATCTTCCGCCATCTTTTGAAACGCCCACACCGCAAATGCCCTCCGCTTCACTAAAACGCCAGGTAACAGTTCATGATGCCGACGGATGTTGTACGGATAGCATCGGAGGGTACGCCTCAGTGCCAACCAAACAGTAGTGTATGGAATGCCGGTGCGACGTGCGACTGCACGAGCACTGACTTCCCCGTGCATAGACGAACCCGCTACAGTCTCCATTTCTTCCTGGACTGTCTCAGCAGCATTACGCCGTGTGCTCCGTCGGCCACTACGGGGTCTATCGTCTAAACAACCCGTGGCTTCGAACTTCGAAATCATTCTCGCCACAGCTGCATTTGTCAACGGACCTTTAGCCGTTCAAATCCCCTTCCTATGGCGGTAGGATCGTAACGCTGAACTAGCACAATCCCCATTCTGATAATACAGCTTCACTAAAAGCGCCTTTTCAGGTAACGTCAATATGCTGCGACTGCTGGCGCATCTGATTCTCTCTCTCATTACAGCTCCTTTTATACACGATTGTCATATGCAGTCACTGACGTTTTGCTGTCCAGCGCCATCTGTCGGACATTTTGTGAAGTTTTTTTTTTTTGTTCTAATAAAACTCCATGTCATTCTAATCAAGTGTGTCATTTTGTACCTCTCTATCTACATTATTCCATGGTTTATTAAGTTTTCAAATTTATACTGACTTTTCGATCACCCGGTGGATGTAGAACACACACGTGAGTAGAGGATACAATAATTGTTAACCCGCACATAGACTGGACGTACCTGGTGGCGGTGGAACCGACGGGAGAGGGCGGCATGGGCGGCGGCGTCGGGATGTCGAGCAGGCGGCTGGAGGCGGCGGTGGCGGCCGTGGGGCCGGTGGGCGGCGCCGAGGAGGGCGTGGGCGGCGGCGGCGACTCGGCGCGCGGGGGCGGCTCCGGCTCCTGCGACAGGAAGCGGCGGTGGGGGCGGCGCAGCGCCGGCCGCTCGCGGCGGGTGCTCTCCTCGCGGTCCAGCGCGTACTTGTTGAACAGCACCGGCGTCCGGGACGCAGCTGCCGCGTCCGCCGCGCCCACGCCACCCGGAAGGTCCGTCGCACCTGCCGGCACCGCAGTTGTCGGGATGAATATTACGATGCGTAACTCAGTTGGATCCTCCGCTCTTTTTGCCAGACAAGGGTGCAAAAAAGACTGACCCTCTTCGACTTCCTTCGTAGTCAAAGGATCAAACCTATTTTGTCATCTTAAGGTTGTAAGACGTGTATATTTCTATTGTCTATTGTCAAACCACAATTTATGAAAGATGTTTATATTTTATTGATAAGATTAAGGAGGAATAATTAATACACTACTGGCCATTAAAATTGCTACACCAAGAAGAAATGCAGATGATAAACGGGTATTCATTGGACAAATATATTATACTAGAACTGAGATGTGATTACATTTTCACGCAATTTGGGTGCATAGATCCTGAGAAATCAGTATCCAGAACAACCACCTCTGGCCGTAATAACGGCCTTGATACGCCTAGGTATTGAGTCAAACAGAACTTGGATGCCGTGTACAGGTACAGCTGCCCATGCACCTTCAACACAATACCATAGGTCATCAAGAGTAGTGACTGGGGTATTGGGATGAGCCAGTTGCTCGGCCACCATTGACCAGACGTTTTCAGTTGGTGAGAGATCTGGAGAATGTGCTGGACAGGGCAGCAGTCGAACATTTTCTGTATCCAGAAGGGCCCGTACAGGACCTGCAATATGCGGTCGTGCATTATCCTGCTGAAATGTAGGGTTTTACAGGGATCGAATGAAGGGTTGAGCCACGGGTTGTAACACATCTGAAGTGTAACGTCCACTGTCCAAAGTGTCGTCAATGCGAACTAGAGGTGACCGAGACGTGTAACCAATGGCACCCCATACCATCACGCCGGATGATATACCAGTATGGCGATGACGAATACACGCTTCCAATGTGAGTTCACCGCAATGTCGCCAAACACGGATGCGACCATCATGATGCTGTAAACAGAACTTGGATTCATCCGAAAAAATGACGTTTTGCCATTCGTGCACCCAGGTTCGTCATTGAGTACACCATCGCAGGCGCTCCTGTCTGTGATGCAGCGTCAAGCGTAACCGCAGCCATGGTCTTCGAGCTGACAGTCCATGCTGCTGCAAACGTTGTCGAACTGTTCGTGCAGACGGGTGTTGTCTTGCAAATGTCCCCATCTCTTGACTCAGGGATCGAGACGTGGCTGCACGATCCGTTGCAGCCATGCGGATAAGATGCCTGTCATCTCGACTGCTAGTGATACGAGGCCGTTCGGATCCAGTTTTTTTTTTCTTTATTGAATTTCAATTCCCCCCAAAGGGGGCGGGCTGGCAGCAGCTTAGGACGCCGCTCTGCAGCCTATAGATTTTCTGACAAAGAGCAGGAGAATAAATAATAATAAAAAACAGGCGATAAAATC
Source organism: Schistocerca serialis cubense (assembly GCF_023864345.2). Classification (NCBI taxonomy): domain Eukaryota; kingdom Metazoa; phylum Arthropoda; class Insecta; order Orthoptera; family Acrididae; genus Schistocerca; species Schistocerca serialis. The sequence continues at coordinate 395,862,292 of NC_064646.1, forward strand.
GGGGACTTAGTGAGTAACAAGGTGAAAAGAAAATGGGGAAATTAAAACAAGCAACAGAGGGATGATGAAGCGAATAAAAATACATACGGAGCAGACAGGGAAAACAATAGACAGTTAAAAAAACACGGCGACAGTCTGGATTCTGTTCGCAAAGTATATAAAATTCACACCCAGCGACAGCATGGTTTCTGTTCGCAACACAACACTGAATAGGCACTAGAACACAGCACGAAAAAGTCGGCAAAGGTGACACCACAGTCGAGAGCAGGTGGGGGGAAACTGGACAGGAGATGGGAAAACAAAAGGGGGGAAAGGAGAGTAAAAGCGAAGGGGGGGGGGAACCGGGAAAGGAGCTGATGGAGGATGAGGACCCATAAGAGTGGTAGGGGGCAGACGCGACAGGGAGGGGGGTAGGTAGAGGAGGGGAATACAAAAGGACTGGGGGGGAGAAGGGAGGTAGGGAGAGCCGTAGTGGGGAGGAAACAGGACGGAAGGGGGGGGGGAAGAGGGAGCCCAGGGAAAGGACAGAGGAAAGGAGGGGGAGGGAGGATCAGAGTTGATAGGAAGGATAAATGGAGGGAGAGAAGGCATCATCCGGGAGGGGGAGCTGACGGAAGCCACCTTGGGAAAGGAGATGGAGGGTGTAGAGATGGAGGGTAGGGGGGACACAACGGTGAAGACGTGGCAGGGGGCAAGGATGGGAGAGGAGAGGAGCAACCAGGGGGTGAGGGGGTTCAAGACGGCGGGAGGTGTAGAGGATGCGGATATGTTCGAGGAAGAGGAGCAGATGGGGGAAAGGAATGAGATCATAGAGGATCCGCGTGGGGGACGGGAGGCGGATACGGAAGGCGAGGCGGAGTGCATGACGCTCAAGGATCTGGAGGGACTGATAGAATTTGGGGGGGGCAGATATCCAGGCAGGACTGGCATAACAGAGGATGGGACGAATTAAGGATTTGTAGGTGTGGAGGATGGTGGAGGGGTGCAACCCCCATGTCCGGCCAGAGAGGAGTTTGAGGAGGCGGAGGCGGTTGTGGGCTTTGGATTGGATGGATCGGAGATGAGGGATCCAGGTGAGGTGACGGTCAATGGTGAGGCCAAGGTAGGTGAGGGTGGGGGTGAGATGGACAGGACGTGCACAGACAGTAAGGGAGAAATCCAGGAGCCGGAAGGAGCGAGTGGTACGACCTACGATGATTGCCTGGGTCTTGGAAGGATTTAGTTTCAGGAGCCATTGGTTACACCATGCAGAAAAAAGGTCAAGGTGATTCTGGAGAAGGCGTTGGGACCGTTGGAGTGTAGGAGCGAGGGCGAGGAATGCGGTGTCATCAGCATATTGCAAGAGGTGCACTGGAGGGGGGGGGGTTGGGGCATATCGGCCGTGTACAGGAGGTAGAGGAGAGGGGAGAGGACAGAGCCCTGGGGCACACCGGCAGAGGGGTAGAAGGTGCGGGAATTGGCATGATGGATGGTAACGTAGGAGGGGCGGCGGGAGAGGAAGGAGGCCACCAGACGGATGTAGTTGATAGGAAGGGCGTAGGTTTGGAGTTTAAACAGGAGACCGGGATGCCAGACACGGTCGTAGGCCTTTTCAAGGTCAAGTGAGACAAAAATGGCGGAGCGACGGGAGTTAAGCTGGAGGGAGAGGAGATGAGTGAGGCGGAGGAGTTGGTCATCAGCAGAGAAGGAAGGTCGAAAGCCACATTGGGTGTTTGGGAGGAGGTGGTTTTGGTGGAGGTGGAGATGGATGCGCCGGGAAAGGATGGATTCCAAGAGCTTGCTGAACACCGACGTGAGACAGATAGGACGATAGGAAGAGGCATCAGATGGAGGCTTATTGGGTTTGGAGAACATCAGGATACGGGAGGTTTTCCACAGGTCGGGATAGAAGCCAGTGGCAAGGATGACATTGTAGAGGGCGGCAAGGAGGGAAAGGAAGGAGGGAGGGCAGTGTTTGAGGTGGCGGTAGGTAACGCAGTCGTGGCCGGGAGCAGTGTTGCGTTTAGTGCGGAGTGTGAGGCTGATGTCCTGTGTAGTGATGGGAGTGTTAAGTGCAGATGGTGGGGTGTGGCCCAAGTACTGGAAGCTAGGAGCAAGGGGAGGAACAGAGGTATCCGTACGGTCCACGACATCAGGGAAGAGGGAATAATCAAAGTGGGGATCATCTGGGACGGAAAAAACATCAGAGAGGTGGGAGGCAAAGTGGTTGGCCTTACTGAGGTTGTCAGGAAAGGGACGGTCATTAAGGAGGAGAGGGTACTGGGGGGTGGGGCGGTTCCCAGTAAGGCGGTGGAAAGCAGACCAATACTTGGAAGAGTTGATGGGGAGCATGGTGTTGAGGTGTGTACATGTCAGGCGCCAGGCTCGGCGTTTCTTCGCAACAAGCAGGTTGCGGATGTGTCGCTGTAATTGCCGGTGGCGGGTAAGTGTATCCCGGTCACGAGTGTGGAGAAAAGAGCGGTAGAGGCGGCGGGACTCCCGAAGGAGAAGGACGGCCTGTGGAGGCAGGGCAGGGCGGTGAGGGTGGATGGCTTTGGTGGGGATATGGGTGGCGACGGCGTCAGACAAGGTCTGGTGCAGGAAGGCAGCAGTGCGAGAGATGTCATCAGGAGACTGGAGGGTAAGGTCGTGGCTGTCAACCTGGGTGTGAATGGAATCCCGGTAGGCATCCCAGTTGGCACGGGAGTAATCATGGACAAGTTTAGGAGGGACGTCAGGGCGAGGAGTGTGGCGGGGATGGCGACCGTTAGAGATAGTGAGGAGGACAGGAGCATGGTCACTGCCAATGAGGTCAAGGACATCCGCGGTGATGCGCCCAAGAAGGTTGGGAGAGGCAAGGACAACATCAGGAGTGGTGTTGGATTCGGGCCGGGTGTGCTGGGGCAGGGGAACCAGGTCTCCCTGGAGAGTGGTGAGAAACTGATGCCACCGCCGGAGGTCGGCAGGATCACGGCTGTGGATATTGAGGTCGGCGGCAATCACGTAGGTGGAGAAGGTGCGGTCAATGTGGGCCAGGAAATCGTACGGGATGGGGGTGCGAGGGCGGACATAAATGGTGGCACAGGTGATGGTAAGGGCGGGGAAGAAGAGGCTGAGGGTGAGATGCTCGGCAGGATTGTTAAGGAGAGGTTGGGGCCGGACTGGGAGGTGCTTGAGGTGGCCTATAGCAACTCCGCCATGTGCCAGAGGGTACGGGTTATCGGTGCGATGTAGGGTGTAAGGGGCAGTGGAGACGGAGATACGGGGCTGAAGGAAGGTTTCATTGAGGACGAAGGCATCCACGCGGTGCTGACGTAGGGTGTGGAGGAAGAGGAGTTTGTGGGTGGGCAGGGAGCGAATGTTGTGGTACAGGATACGGTACGGTTGTTGTACCATGGGAGTGGAGAGTTAGACGAGGGTGGTGAGGGGGGTGAAGGTGAAGTGGGCCTGGTTGTGGGAGTAAGTGGCATAGGTGGTAAGATGGAAGATGGATCGGGCAGCGAGGGCGATTTGGGAAAGAGTGTGGGAGTGCTGGAAGGGGTGGATGTTTTGGAGCACAATGGTGGTGAAACGGATGATGTCCTCAGCAGTAGGGGGAGGGCGGAGCGAGTTGTTGGGGTGGATGGGGTCATCAACAGGACGGACAGGGACGGTGAGCTCAGGGGTTACTGGTGGAGGTTTCGCTTTACACTTCGAGGAGTAGGTAGGATGGGGTTCATTACAAGTGTTGCAGGAGGGGGGAGAGGTGAGGTTGGGGCAATGCTTGAGGAAGTGGGAAGCTTTGCAGTGGGGACAAGTAGGGGGGTTCTTGCAGGCAGAGGTAACGTGGTCGTTGTAGGTGAGACAGCGTTGGCAGCGGTAGGATTGGACTGGGGAACGGGAGGGGTCCACCTTATGGCGCTGATTGTAGATGAGGGCTCCCTCGGTGAGGAGGCGGTCAATGGAGGAGGAGGATTCAGTGAATATCCGCATGAGAAAAGTCGGCCCGGCATCATTGAAGATGCGACGGGCCGAGCGGATTTCGATGTCGGGCCGGGAGTTGAGTTCCGCCAACACCTCAGCCTCCGTGATCACGGGGCTAAGCTTCGTGATCATCGGATCCAGCACGGCGTTCCGTATTACCCTCCTGAACCCACCGATTCCATATTCTGCTAACAGTCATTGGATCTCGACCAACGCGAGCAGCAATGCCGCGATACGATAAACCGCAATCGCGATAGGCTACAATCCGACCTTTATCAAAGTCTGAAACGTGATGGTACGCATTTCTCTGCCTTACACGAGGCATTACAACAACGTTTCACCAGGCAACGCCGGTCAACTGCTGTTTGTGTATGAGGGATCGGCTGGAAACTTTCCTCATGTCAGCACATTCTAGGTGCCGCCACCGGCGCCAACCTTGTGTGAACGCTCTGAAAAGCTAATCATTTGCATATCACAGCATCTTCTTCCTGTAGGTGAAATTTCGCGTCTGTAGCACGTCCTATTCTTGGTGTAGCAATTTTAATGGCCAGTAGTGTATTTGTCATTTTGGAAAAAAATTGTGGTAGCAGGGAATGTCTGCACCAAAGTATTGTTGGCGGGAGAGACTGCACATTGATATAATTTTAAAAAGGGCGGGAGAGATAGCGTATGGATACATTTTAAGAAAAGAGCGGGAAAGACCGCGCTTTGATACACTTTGTAATGGTAGCAGGGATTGTCTGCACCAGAATTGTTGGTGGGAGAGACCGCACTTTAGCGTTCGTAGGAAGTCAGTAGTAAGCGAGATGTGAAGCGAGTCGGTAACGTGTCTGAAGCGAGAGGTTGAGAGGAGCGGTGTGCCTGCCAGCCACCAGCTATGATTTACATGAGTTATAAACGGTTGTACAGAGACATAAGCTATCATCAACCGAGCGAGGTGGCGCAGTGGTTAGCACGCTGGACTCGCATTCGGGAGGACGACGGTTCAATCCCACGTCCGGCCATCCTGATTTAGGTTCTCCGTGATTTCCCTAAATCGCTTCAGGCAAATGCCGGGATGGTTCCTTTGAAAGGGCACGGCCGACTTACTTCCCCATCCTTCCCTCATCTCATGAGACCGATAACCTCGCAGTTTGGCCTCTTCCCCCGAAATCAACCCCCAACTATCATCATAAGAGGAACTAATATTATTTAACTATTTCTTGTTTTAGAAACTCGAGACTACAGAAGGTATGTTTGCGCAATGGTAGTTGTAAGATTATTGTAAAAAGTAAGTCCCATTTGAACGCTTGTAAAATCATTTCATTACCAACAGTAAATATTTGAAGAATCGTTCTCAGAATATAATTAATTTTTGGCAGCAATATTGCATTACTGATTATAATCCATCCCAAAAACCATCAACGTAAAACTCTGCAAAATTTTAATGTTGTCAAGAAAAAGTTTAACTATGAATTATGTAACTTCAGTCAAATTAATTAAAGAATAACGTCAACTTTGCTATTAATGAATAACGTCAGCTTTGGTAATAAATACAGCCACTTATTATGACAGCCCACCAGCAGCTAATATAGTAAAACAGAATAAGTATATTCATGTCGCAGTTCGATGAAGCAGTCAGATGGCGATACAGTAACAGTAAAAAAGGTAAGGAACAGTTTTGTGTTGTTGCAGATAACGACTGAGGGCCACGACGACAACACATTCTATGTTTCGTCGAAATAATCAGCAAATCACTTGTAATAAGCAGCATTTATATTTGTATGCGAAGATTGCACTTACTATTATTGAGAAAGAGGACTATTTCAAAGGGAAGATTTCATTTGTTGTTATTAAGCAAGAGATAGAAATCCTAAGGGAAGGTTTCGTAGGTTATTGTAGAAGGGAAGGTTGCGTAACAAAAGAGATATAGAGGAGACGGGAACGTTTCAGAGTATAGCCTCTGACAATAAAGTTCGGTGAATGAAGTCAGAACGGTGGATCGGGCAACAATGACGACTCAGAACGCTTCACCTGCGTAGCGACCGGTGTTGACAACCTGCCCCCACCGCAGTTCAGTTGAGCATCGTGTTTGTTCCGTGTTGAAACTGTTGGATGAAGTGCTTGTTTTGTGCGTTGGTTCTGAACTAAGAATAGGACAATGAACGAGCAAAGGATCAATTTAAAGTATTGTTTTAAGCTTGGCAAGACACCGAAAGAAACGCATGCAATGCTGGTACGTGTTTATGGGGACCAAGCCATGCCTCTGAAGTGGGTGTACGAGTGGTTCGCCCGTTTTCGACGATGCCGGGAAAGTGTTTCTGACAATCCCCGTAGCGGGAACTGAGGGCATTAATCACGAACGACCGTCGACTAACTGTGCGCATGATACCGGATGAACTGCAGATGAACCGTGAATCCGTGCGACAAATCCTTGCCCAGGAGTTAGGGAACAGGAAAACGTGTTGTCGTCTTGTGCCACATCACTTGACCGACGATCAGAAGCAGGCACGTTTAGAGGCTTCACAGGATTTTGTCGAAACGGTGGACGTGACACCCAATTTATTGATCCGTATTGCCACTGAGGATGAAACCTGGTGTCTCCGGTACGACCATGAAACGAAACGGCCAAGCATGGAATGGCATTCTCCACCATCACCTCGTCGGAAAAAGGTCAGAGCCGAAAAGTCACGCACAAAAAAGATGGTTATCACCTTGTTTCGATAGTCAAGGCATTATGCACAAGGAATTTCTACCTGAGGGAACGACGTTGAACGCTGCATGATATGTTGAAATTTTGACCCGTCTCATACAACCCTAGTACGAACAAAAGGTTCCTGGTTTTCTGTTCACGACAACGCTCGCCCACACACAGCCAATATCGTCAAATAGTTCGTGGCCAAAAAAGGGGGTGGTGCAACTTGAACATCCATCATACCCGCCGGATCTCAATCCTCCATACTTGTTGCTATTCTCTCGGCTCAAACTCGCCTTGAAAGGAAAGAGACTTGACGATATTCCAGACAGCCAACGACACGTGACGCGGCTTTTGAACACCATCAAAAAAAGAAAGGTTTCGTGCAAAGTTTCCAGGAGATGTATCGCAGAGCTAAGAAGTGCATAGTTATGGGAGGCAACTATTTCGAAGGAGAGTACGGTAACTGTAGTTCATAGTTCATCTACTTTAATATTACAGGACAATTGAACGAACTTTATTGTCAAAGGTTGTATTTCTGTCCAAAATGAGTCCTCTTCACCTGTATGTTTACGTTTGCTGGTCTGGTGGAAACCCCCCCCCCCCAAGCAAATGTATCGTCTCTACTAATCTGTATTTTTCATCTCCACTGTCACTTCTCTCTTTTGCTCCCACTGATTCTATCTCCTTTCGTCATTCTTTCTGCGTTACTGCCACTGTCTCTCACCGACCATCAATACGTCCTCTCTCTTTGGCTCCCACTGCGATTGTCTTCATCCATCTCCCTCTACGTTCTCTCTGCCACCATGTCTCTTCTCTGTTTCTCTCACATTGACACTGCCTTCTGTCTTCAACTGTCACTCTCTCTCCGCTACTTTCTTTCGGAACAAAAAAAGCGCCAATATGTTCACACCACAAAATCTTTAATGAGGAAGGCGGAATGACGATTGAGCTTGCACGTTGCCCAGTTTTCTGTCAGAGACTTTTGATGAGGAACATATTCACCTTTTTTGTGTTCTGGTAGGAGCACTTTCCTTCTTTTCTCTGCTACAGCACGGTGTTCTGCTTATATTAAACGAATTCTATACGACAGTAAATTTTTGACTTCTTCACATTTATATCATTTGAGGCATACCTGTGTAAACAACAAATAGGTACGCATAATATAAGATTAACACAAAATCGTTTGCTTTACATTTTTTCTGGATACTTTGCTCATCGATCGCGGTTCATCGGAAACATCTGGCTTATGATTTGTATCTTAAAAGAGTAAAAATGGTATCAGAAATACAGGATATTTCAAGTAGAATGACCTGATTTCAAAACTCCATATTTATTGATAAAAACATACTGCGAACATGGGATACATTGCAAAATACCCACAAAATCTTAAAAGTTTTAGTTATGCTTTTAGAAATGCATTATATGTCCACCAGCAGCAGCACCAACAACATCTGAGCAACAGCTAAATTCGTTATAAACTTTACGCAATGCATCTGCTTTTACAGAAGTTACGGCGGGTGTTAATCTGTTCTTCAGTTCTTCTATCCTACGAGCTAAAGGGGAGACGACACAATTTCCTTGACATAAAAAAGAAAAAATCGCATGGGGTCACGTCTGGCGATCTTGGAGGACAAGAATGCAGGGCTGTGTTTGGGGGTCCCTTGCGCCCTGTCGAGCGTTGAGGCAAAGTCTCATTGCGGTATGTTGTTGTGCTAGCATGAGGAGCTCCATCCTGCTCGAAATGAAGTTATCGGAGTTGTGAAAAAAGCCAGTTCAGCAGCATTTGAAGGTAGCCCATTCCAGTCATTATTTTTTCCTGAAAAAAGAGGGGACCGTACTATTTTTCACTACAAATGGCACACAAAAAAATCATCACTTTAGTTGAGTCTTTTGCGAGCTCGATAATGTAATGAGCGTTCCGCAGCCCCGATATGCGCACGTTATGTCGGTTTACTTTACCGCTAACATGAAATGTTGCTTCATCACTGAAAATTAACCGTTGTAAAAATGTATCGCCTTCCATGTCCTCTAGTAGAGTATTGCTGAAGTCAACCCGTTTTCCTCTAACACCAACCCGAAGAGTTTGCACTAATTGTAATCAGTATGGTTTATAGACCAAATGACCCCTAAAAACTAGCCAGACAGACGTATATGGGATTGGTAGTTCTCTGCTTGCGCGGTGAGTAGACTTTCGTGGACTCCACTCAAACATTTGCCGAATTCATTCCACCACGTCATCAGAAATGCGAGGTCGACCCGGACTCTTACCTTTACACAAGCATCCTGTCTCTTCGACTTGGCGATCCAAATGACAAATGTATTTGGGTGCAAGCGGATTCGTATCTAAACGCTGACGACAGGCGTGCTGGACCGCGATCAGTGACTCACTGTTTGCAAACTGCAGCACACAAAACGCTTTCTGTTGTGCGGACGCCATCTGATTTCTGACTGTCTGTAAACTGAGAAGACGCGATGACTGATATCTGACAGCGATTTTCTGAAACTGTACACCACGTCCATTCACACAACATGCATGTTCTTGAAGGCACGTTCCATGTTTCAACAACCGTCCAAAATCAGGTCATTATTTTTGGAACACCCTCTATAACCTGTTGGATCCACCGCCATTTTTGTCAGTCTAACAAGGGGATATAAATGACTGGCCCTCTTAAACTCTCTTCGCAGTCAAAGTATTTCAAGGCCAGTGCTCAGAGATTACTTTCTCTGCCTCCTCAGTCGCTACGTAGCACATACAACAGGCGGACAAAAATGTGGAAACAAGAGAAACACCACACATTACCATGCCCAATATGGTGTAGCAAAACCGTTGTCATTCAAAACAGCTTCCAGTCGTCTCGGAATGGATAAATACAGTCCTTAATGATTTTCAAGGGTATCTTGTACCATTCTTCCCGCAAATGAATGGCAAGTTTTGGTAACGATGACAGAGTTGGATAGCGATCATGAACCCTTCTCTCCTAGGTAGACCACAAAGGCTTAATAAATTGAGATCTGTTGACTGGTGGGCAGGGGAGATGTAACAATACATCCTCGTGCTCACAAAACGAGTTCCAGATGATGCGAGCTGGACGAACAAGAACCCCGGCGTCTTCAAACACAGCATCACCATTAGGTGACAGACATTGTACAAGGGTTGTACCAAAAGTGAGGTTGCCATATTTTTTACAAATAGAAAACATTGTTTATTGTTATTAATTTATAATTTGTTGAAAAGCTTACATTTCTTTCGATTTTTCATCAGTCTCCATTTCTTTCGACACACTTTTGAAGACGGTGCTCTAGCTTTTGTATTCTTAAGTCGAAGAAGTCTCCCGCCAACCCGCTGAGGAAGCGTGTGACCTCTGCTCGAACTTCATCATCACTCTTGAAGCGTTTGCCACCTACGTGTTCTTTTAGCTTGGGGAAGAGGTTGTAATCGCTGGGGGCTAAGTCCGGGCTGTACAGGGGATGGGGCATAACAGTCCACACAAATTTCTTCAAAAGCTTCATTGTCTGAAGAGCGATGTGGGTCGAGGGTTGTCGTGAAGAAGCACTACTCCCCCTTCAGTCGTCCTCTCTGGCGATTCTGGATTGCCCGCTGGAGTTTGGTCAATGTTTCACGATATCTGTCTAAGTTAATTGCCGTCCCAGATTGCATGAAATCGACGAGGAGTACCCCCTTCCAACCCCAAAACACAGTCGCCATAACCCTTCCTGCCGGCTGTGTTCGTCTGAATTTCTTTGGTGGCAGTGAACTGGAGTGACGCCACTGACGAGATTGTCTTTTTGTTTCGGGGGTGTAATGAAACACCCACGTTTAATCTCCCATGATGATAGAGTCCAACAACTTCTCCTTGTTGCCTGCTCCCTCACATTGTTGAAGAAACTTGCGAGCACAGTCGAGGCGTTGCTCCTTGTGTCCGTCAGTCAGCATCCGGGGGACCCAGCGAGCACACACCTTACGATAACCCAACGTTTTTGTTAAAGTTCTTTGAATTGTGTCGTCGGAAGATTCAGGAATGCGTTCAACAAGTTCATGGACAGTTACCCTCCGATCTTTGAGCAGCTCACTGTTGATTTTCTGGACAATTGCATCCGAAACCGGCGGTCTTCCACTCCGTTCTTCACCGTGAACTTCCGCGTGACCCTCAGCAAAAGCCCTGCACCATTGGCGGACGTGCTGAACGGACATGCACTCTTCACGATAAACCTCAGTCAGCTGCCGATGAATCTCCACAGGCAGTAACATTCTTGCGTGGAGAAACCGGATTACTGCTCGAACCTCGCACTTGGCGGGAGCGGCGATCAATACTTCCCTCTCTGACGGCTGCCCAACCAACACTCAGCTACGTAGCGAATCGCCGACGGGCGGGCTCGAGAGTGGGGGAATCACTGCACAAGGCACTGTTGTCGGATTTAGCCTAGCAACTGAAGGCTATAGCTCATTGGGAACCTTACTTTTGGTACAACCCTCGTACCATGGGATGGAACTCATCAGCCAAAATGTTCACGTAAGCCTTGGCAGTAATGCAAGCTTGCAGAGTAACCGCGGAATGCCACATTGTGACTGTGCAAATCTTCACCGAACGCCCTCCATGTTTCACTGTTTGGATGTAAACGCGGCCAAAAGTTGGAAACAGAGCGCAATACGAGTCATCCGATCAAATGGCTTTCTTCCATTGCTCCGTAGTCCCGGTTTTGTGGCTTCAGCACCACGTTCTCCTGTTACAGGCATTTGCATCACTGATGAATTGTTTTGGAATTTCAGCTTATGGAGCTCCTTTCGTGTTGTTTTGGTGATGACAAGATTTGCAAGTACGACAGTCAGCGCTGCAGTGACTTTTCCCGCTGTAGGCCTCTTATTTCCCGTCACACTGCACTATAAATCTTTGATACTGTGCCTCTTGAAACACCAAATACTTCGGCTCCTTTGGTTACGGAAGCACCAACCATACGAGAAGTAATAATTTGCTCACGATCGAATTCACTTAGCTCTGAGATAGCGCACTCATAACTACACACACCGGCACCGGATAAGGGACTTTCAAGCAAAACGTCTCACCTGTATGGAAATATACGAGAGTAAGTCAATTGTTATCCGCAGTTTAGTTATATTTTTGTTTATTTTCATGTTGATGACGCATGCTTTGTTTATTTGTTGTTATATCTCTGCAATTTTCAAGCTGCTAGGTTAGTTTCGTTATCGCTACCGTGCTGTTTATCATGGCTGCTCCGCTGTCTATTTGCACCAAAGAAGAGCAACGTTCAGTTATCCGTTTTTTGTGGTCGGAAGGGGTATCAGGGTCCGAAATTCATCAAAGACTTTCGGTACAGTACGGTAACAGTGTTTTGCCAGAACAGAATGTCTACAAATGGATTGAAAAATTCCGAAATGGTCGCACAAGTGTTTCACACGATGAAGGAGCCGGACGACCGATTATCACCACAAATGATGAAACCATTGAGCGTTCACGTGAAATGATTCTCTTAGACAGACGATTAACTACTGACGAAGTGGCACATCGTCTGCAAATTAGTCACGGTTCTGCCTACTAAATCATCCACAACCGACTTGGGTTTCATAAAGTTTGTGCAAGATGGGTCCCAAAGCAACTCACACAGTTGTATAAACAAGCGCGCTTGGACATCTGCAAAAAACATTTGGATCGCTATGGTAACGAAGGGGACAACTTCTTAGACAGGATCATTACTGGTGACGAAACATGGATCCATCATTACGAGTCGGAGAGTAAACGGCAGAGTGTGGAATGGAAACATCCAAATTCGCCGTGCAGGAAAAAGTTCAAGACGCAACCGTCCGGAGGAAAACTGATGCTTACGGTTTTTTGGGGCGCAGAAGGTCCAGTACTGGAACATTATGGAGAAAGGGGCACAACAATAAACAGTGTACGTTACGGTGAGATGCTTACTGAGAGGCTAAAGCCTGCAATTCAAAGCAAACGCCGAGGATTGCTGTCAAAAGGTGTTGTGTTGTTGCACGACAATGCCCGTCCGCATACTGCTGAAACGCTCCAGATACTCAAATTTGAAATACTGGATCATCCTCCATATAATCCCGGCCTTTTCCCTTCTGACTATCACTTGTTTGGTCCACTCAAACATGCATTAAGGGGCCGTCGATTTGCCTCGGACGGAGCAGTGAAAGAAGCGGTGCATTCCTGGCCCGCAACTCAACCGAGAACCTTCTTTTATGAGGGCATCAGGAAGCTTGTACAACGATGGACCAAGTGCGTTGAAACTCAAGGAGCCTATTTCGAAAAATAATGTTCTTGTAAGTTTCCTATTTGATTACAATAAAATTTTATAACTTTTTTGCGGATAATAATTGACTTACCCTCGTACATAATGGATGTACGAGTACAGGTTGTAGATGCATGCTTGACGACGTATAGCAGCTTGGGTGTCGCCGTGAGGCGACCGCTCGCGATAAGCGAGAACTCCGGGTTCCGATCCCGCTCCGGCACAAATTTTCATTGTCTTCATTCTGTTCTACAGCTGATGGTTGTCCATATTCGCAACTAAGCATACATTTAATGCACACAGAACACTTTTCTGACCACGGCTGACACTACTGAGAACATTGTACAAGTGTTGTAGTCAGATACAACAGCGCAACTTGCAGGCTTCCCTAGCATCTACATTTTTGTTGAAACATGCATCTCCCGCGATGTTCCCATATTTGTATTTATTTATTTACGATGATTTAAGGCCACCAGGCCCTTTCTTACATCACACCATTGTTTTACAAATACAGCACCTTTTTAAATCACGGTTATTTAAGAAATAACAATGTTAATATGACAAATACTATAAAATGTCTTGAGTGTCTATAGTGACTATCTTTATCACATAGTTTCGAGAAATAAAGGCAACTTCTGCTTGTTTTTAGTAATTTGCATATGCTGTATTAGGGACTATTTGTTTAACTGATTCAGCTGCGGGTTGTTGGTAAAATGGAAATGAGAGTTTGGTGTCATTGGCCGAGAAGCCCCTTACGGGGCAAGTTTTATTACATTCGACGCCACATTGGGCGACCTGCGCGCCAGATGAGGATGAAATGATGATGAAGACAACACAACACCCAGTCCCTGAGTGAAGAAAATTCACGACCCAGCCGGGAATCGAGCCCGGGCCCGTAGGACGGCAATCCGTCACGCTGCCCACCCAGCTATCGGGGCGGACTGTGGGTTGTTCGTGAAACACTGTGTATTGTATTAATTAGCTAACTTGTTCCACAAACTTTACTGCTACTGTGCTACCTAGGTTTCCGGTTGTAAGCCCATTTTCTAGTCAACAACTGATCTCGAAGATTGCAACGAAGCAAAGACAAACATGTCAACTTCTTAACACATCGAGTCCTTACTTAAACTACGAGAGACGTTCCAAAAGTAAAGTTCGTCACTGTTTCTTACGCGGAAAATTTATTGCCGAAAACAAATATGCTGTGGCATCATGAACTATTCACCTTGCACTATTTTTCGACATAATCGCCACCGACACTCAGACGTTTGTCGTAGGGTGCAATCAGTTTGAAAAGACGACTCTGGAAAAACTCGTTTCCTTGTATGCAACGAATTGTCGCATACACTCTAGCAATGTTGTATCCATTCGTGAATGTGGAAGAATGCCCACTTCAACCTTCATCCTACATACTGTACCTTCCATCTCCTACATACAGTACCAGTGAGCAACCATTTGACGAGACATGACCTCTTCACCATAGACGGTCTATAGGTGTTCATGAATGACGAACACAGTAGCCCCATGTGTCCATACATACCGGATACCAGCACACAATTCCACTGGCGGCCATGTTGTTGGTACATGTCCGTCTGTAGTCGTTGTGTAAGCTCGAATAACCTCGGACACTCCGTTCTGATGCTACTCTCCCTTCTTCGGCGCTCTACGAAAGCTTCATCGTACTCCGCTGATGGCTCTTCCGTCGCTGAACCAGCAATAGGTGTGGGTGGATTGATATGACTTTTATCTGTGTCATCTGGTGTACCACCTTCTCTTTCAAAAACAAAGACGGAACTTACTTTCGGAATATCCCTAGTACAACGGTTGTCTCTGTTGAGAATTTTGACACTGATATTTATTTTCTACAACATTCTTTAGGACAACTTTTACAATAACTATGAATAATATACAGTGGAGTAGAGCTGTGTGCACAGAAATTTTTTCCACTTTCTGTTTATGACTTTCAGGTTTATTCTGCTCTGTAGAGGTAACATCGTCTTAAAGGTGTGAATAATTGTACTGAGCCTGCTCATTCAATTGGAGGTGGTGGGATATCCCCATGTTTTTTTAAATTTTTAATACTCTTAATTCAATGAGCTTTCCACCCACTCCCTCTGTGTGTAGAACTGCTACATGTGTTAAGTATTTGTCGTTTTGGTTTAAGCAATGTTCGGCGAAGGATAAATCTGGCTTTTTTTTAAATTAGCTTCTATGGCGTACTTTAAGCGCAGTGCAGATTGATCTCCCAGTCTGTCCTACCTAGCAGCGCTGACACTCTTTGCAGATCGTCTTATAAGCCCCATTTCTCTTGATGGGCAGTTATTTATCTTTTGAATTGAAGCAACATCCACCTAATGTCTGCGGGACACAGAAAAACACGGAGAAACTCTTTGCCTTTAAAATTTTGCTCATCTTGTTAGAAATTTTTTCTACAAAAGGTAACCTGCACAATTTCCTTTTCGGTCTACCTACGTTGTTCATTGGGTGTAGCAGGGATCTGGCATGCTTCTTCAGTTCTTTTACTGAGAATGTTGACAATAATTTTGGATTCAAACTCATAACTTGTGGCAACTGTTCTTTGTTAGCTTCCTCGTCATAGTCTTCCTGAGACATTGGGATAGAACGGAGACAGTGGATCGTGTGATGGAATGCTGCCTATTTGTAACTTGTTGGATGTTGAGAGGAAGTTGGGATGAATATTGTATTTACTTCCCCACAACAATACGGCCTGGGTTTCACATTCAGAAGACAGAATGCAACAGTAAGAAGAGAGCGAAGCTGAAGAGAAGGGACGATGACAAAGATGACGCATGTTCAATGAGGAAACGCCCGAACACACCGAAGCCTGTGCTTTCACCAACAGCAAGGATTCTCAGTGTCACATATCTGCCTGAGATGATTAACACACAGATGAGTTATTTGCAGATGGGGGTTGCCTTGATGCAGTAAGAGTTTCATATTTGAACATTACATGAAATACAAAATAGATCTCTGTTTCAGAGAAAAGAAGAACTTTATTTTATTTATTTAATGGTATGGCTAGGGCCCCCGTCGGGCAGACCGTCCGCCGGGTGCTGGTCTTTCAATTTGACGCCACTTCGGCGACCTGCAGTCGATGAGGATGATAGGATGATGATGATGAAGACAGCACAATACCCAGTCCCTGGGCGGAGATAATTCCCCGACCCAGCTGGGCATAGAACCCGGGCCCAGAGGATTGACAGTCCGTCACGCTGACCATTCAGCTACCGGGGGCGGACGGAAAAGAAGAACTGGGAACTTTTTTTTTTATTATGCAGTTCTGTAAAAAAAAATCATTTTGTGTTTGCGTTTTCAGATATAATAAAAAACGACATAAATACATTTACATACTTCATTTGTCATTTTATACATAAAATCCATCAAAGCAATCTTTGAAAACAGATAATTACTAGGATAAAAACCTTATTTGAATCCTGATGCAGCCTATATGCCCCAAAATTTGGTAAATCACAAACAATTTTTAATTTAGTATTTCGGTCTTATTTTTTCCCAGAATGACGCAGTGAGCACCAATATAAACTTTTTATTCAATACTGAGAAGGCTAAAGCAGTTTGACGCAGTTCCCCAAAACACTCGATAAAATCGACTTTGAAGGTTTCCGAGAGCTATTAAGGGCAGATAAACTGCATGAATAGGTGGGCATGATCCCAAAAGATAGATACATACTTGCGTTGATGCACTGGATGACGAGATCGCCCAGGGAGCGCCATGAAAATATTCTCCAGATCATAACGCTCCCTCCTCCGGCCTGGATCTTTCCGATGATTGTTGCAGGGCCGTACACGCCAACGACCATCTGTCCAATTGAGCTTAAAACGTGATTCATCTAAAAAAGTCAGATGTTTCCCGCCGTACACACCAGATGCCATGTGTCATCTGGAAATGCCACCCGTCCTCGTGCAGTAGACGTGCAGTTGCGGTACTGGAGTGCAAATTCCAGCCTTCTTCGCTGATGAACGGCAGTCAGCATGGGTGCACGAACCAGGCCCCTGCTGCAGAGGCCCACACGCAGCAAAATTCACTGAACGGTCATTGGTAGCCCGTTGATCCGTCTGGGCACTCAGTTGCCCAGTAGTTGCTCAACTATTCGTTCGTACACATCTCTGCAGCTGTCACTCATCTCTGTCATCTATGGTTCATGGTGCAACACAGTTTGCCGCCTGTTTTGGATAGCGCCATTTTGCCACATACGGTATACTTTAACCACGGGGACACGAGAATATTTTACAAATTTAGCCGTTACGGAAATTCTTCCACCCTTGGCACGACAGCCAATGACCATTTCCTCTTGAACTTCAGATAAATCGCTCTGTTTATGCATCACAACAGCAACTGCACTGTTTTCCGCGTCCCTCGATATGCGTTATTCAGGATGGTCCCTTGATCGTGACCGGGCCAAATATCTCACGAAATAAGCGTCAAACGAAAAAACTACAAAGACGAAACTTGTCTAGCTTGAAGGGGGAAAATGGCGCTATGGTTGGCCCGCTAGTTGGCCCCGCCATAGGTCAAACTGATATCAACTGCGTTTTTTAAACAGGAACCCGCATTTTTATTACATATTCGTGTAGTACGTAAACGTGTAACGGCATTCCTGTCAACAACGAGTAGTTCGCCTTCCGTAATGTTCGCACATGCATTGACAATGCGCTGACGCATGTTGTCAGTGGTTGTCGGTGGATCACGATGGCAAATATCCTTCAACTTTCCCCACAGAAAGATATCCGGGGACGTCAGACCCGGAGAACGTGCGAGCTATGGTATGGTGCTTCTACGACCAATCCATTTGTCATGAAATATGCTATTCAATACCGCTTCAAGCGCAAGCGAGCTACGTGCCGCACATCCATCATGTTGGAAGTACATCGCCATTCTGTCATGTAGTGAAATATGTTGTAGTAGCATCGGTGGAACATTACGTAGGAAATCAGCTTACATTGCACCATTTAGATTGCCATCGACGAAATGGGGGCCAATTATCCTTCCTCCCATAATGCCGCACCATACATTAACCCGCCAAGGTCGTTGATGTTCCACTTGTCGCAACCATCGTGGATTTTCCGTTGCCCAATAGTGCATATTATACTGGTTTACGTTACCGCTGTTGGTGAATGACGCTTCGTCGCTAAATAGAACGCGTGCAAAAAATCTGTCATCGTCCCGTAATTTCTCTTGTGCCCAGTGGCAGAACTGAACACGACGTTCAAAGTCGTCGCCAAGCAATTCCTGGTACACATAAATATGATACAGGTGCAATCGATGTTGATGTAGCATTCTCAACACCGACGTTTATGAGATTCCCGATTCTTGCGCAATTTGTCTGCTACTGATGTGCGGATCAGCCGCGACAGCAGCTTAAACACCTACTTCGGCATCATCATTTGTTGTAGGTCGTGGTTGACGTTTCACATGTGGCTGAACACTTCCTGTTTCCTTAAATAACGTAACTATCCGGCGAATGGTCCGGACACTTGGATGATGTCGTCCAGGATACCGAGCAGCATAAATGTTCAAATGGCTCTGATCACTATGGGACTTAACATCTATGATCATCAGTCCCCTAGAACTTAGAACTACTTAAACCTAACTAACCTAAGGACATCACACAACACCCAGTCATCACGAGGCAGAGAACCGAGCAGCATACATAGCACATGCCCGTTGAGTATTTTGATTACGATAGCAATACATCAACAAGATATCGACCTTTTCCGCAATTGGTAAACGGTCCATTTTAACACGGGTAATGTATCACGAAGCAAATACCGTCCGCACTAGCGGAATGTTATTATTTTGTTTTTTTTTGTTTTTTGTTTTTCTTTATTGTGATATCATTTCGCTGCCCCATATGGACAGGGGAGGGCTGTCAGCAGCACAATCTGCCGCTCTTCAGCCGAGTGACACGACAACTAAGACAAGAATAAAATAATACACTCATAAGGAGATAAAAAAGGGGAACATAAAACAGAGTAAGGGGAGAAAATGTAGGTAAAAAGACATGGATATGTAGACGTTCATGGGGGACAGTTAAAAAAGTCACCAGAAAGTTAAAAAAACACAGTTGGCAATTCTTAAAACACAGAGAAGACACTGGATGCTCATGCACAGGTTAAAAGTTGGCCACAGTATTAAAAACACTCCGAAACAACACACTTAAAACCCACTTGGAGCACACACGACGAAGAATAAAACTGCTAGGTGGGACCTGCCGAGGGAAAGGTCAGAGAGGATGGAAAAGAAGGGGAGAGCATGGGGCAGCTGGGGAAGCGGCGGGATGAAGAAAGGAGGGGCAACCGTGGGTTCACGAAGAGGCAGGAGACACATGGGGCGGGAGAGGAAAAGGGAAGACAGGGCAGGAGGGAGCGCAGAGACACTGAAAGAAGGCACAAGACATGGAGGGGGAGTAGGAGGGGAAATCCGCTCGGAAGGAGGGCGGGGGAGGAGAGGGAGCCCGGAGGAGGTGGTATGTTACGTGATACCACGTACTTATACGTATCTGACTATTACAGTCCCATCTATCATAAAGCGAAAAAAGTGGTCCGACTAAAACATTCATATTTCTTTACGTACTACACGAATATGTAATAAAAAATGGGGTTCCTTTTTTTTTTAAAAAAAAAAAAAGCAGTTGATATCCGTTTGACCTATGGCAGCGCCATCTAGCGGGCCAACCATAGCGCTACCTGGTTTCCCCCTTCAAGCTAGACGAGTTTCGTTCTTTGAAGTCTTTTCGTTTGATGCTTATTTCGTGAGATATTTGGCCCGGTCACTATCAATGGACCACCGTGTATACGCTCCAGTGCAAGTGCTGCCACCTGACGTCTGCGAGTGGTTATCGCAAATCGAACATTAATGTGACTAGACCGTGTAGAAATGTATAGCAGCACGTGCCGGAATTCGATAGCGGCAGGACCGTGGCCTGTCGGGTCGTGCTTTACTTTTTTTTTTGTTCCGTGATACTGCTGCTCGCATTGGTCTGGCTCCCACTGCTGTTATGCGAATACAGCCTCGATGGCTTCATGTATCCCATGCACCTAGGAAAACTAAACTTGCCGGATTGCATCTGTCATCCTCTTGAAAGCCGAGGCCCCGGCGCAATGTTATGGGATGCCACTGAACAAGCACCGTCATCTCCTTCCCAGTGGCAGTATCTAGGATGTCAAGGGCCAGTTACAGCAGTCGTGGGTCATCTTGCCTCAGCAGAGGATACCACGGCTTTATGACACCCTTGCCAACAGAATCAGTGAGTGCATCCACACTGTAAAGGGTACGACCACATACTGACAAGTGGGCACATATTACCAAGTTCTTTGTAAATTCAACTCGATTTTGTAATCAATGCGATAACACGACGTACCCTCTCAACCCGTGAAGTTCCATTTCGTGTTCTTCTGGATGCTTCAGTTTTTTTCGAGGCAGTGTGTTATGTAGAATTTAAGTTATGAGATCAAGCCTGTTCACATCTGAAGCAATCGATCCCGAAAAGATTGTCCTCGGATTTATGACAAGCACGGTGAGTTGAACAGAATTATGTCACAAGCCATGTACTCGCCTGGGACGTCTTGTTCGTACTCAAATTACAGTAGAGTCGTGCCTTTCGTAGCGGGGGTTAAGAGCGACTTACCAGCCACGACGGGAGGGTCTGGAAGCCGCTGGACGGGGTTGTGGTTGGGTTGCGAGGCTGGCCGCAGCGGTGTCAGGGGCGCATCACGCTCCGTCTCGTCGTAGTATCTGCAACAGGAGAGCAGTGTTCACAGGTTTCAATTCACATTATTCTGCCGTCTGATGTTTAAAAATCGAAAGTGCGGACAGCTGAAGCGGTTCCAGACTTCGAATCTGGGGGTAATCACCTTGTTAATTTATCTTCAAATGGTTCAAATGGCTCTAAGCACTATGGGACTTAACATGTGAGGTCATCAGTCCCCTAGACTTAGAACTACTTAAACCTAAGGACATCACACACATCCATGCCCGAGGCAGGATTCGAACCTGTGACCGTAGTAGCAGCGTGGTTCCGGACTGAAACGCCTAGAACCGCTCGGCCACAGCGGCCGGCTTAATTTATCTCCACGTAAGATGTATCACCCATTTTATTTCATGAACGGTTGCACATAACGAAACGCGCTTTTCGGAAATTGTTGCAGCGTCGAGGGACACGTTGTTTCTGTTTGGTTAATGTTTCTAGTGCTGGTATCGATGGAGATATTGAAGTAAGTACATTTTTTTAAAATGGAACCTCATACTTTTTATAACTGAATTCGATAGCTCTTGAGGGAACAGTTACAGTGATATAGCGTTTGTTAATGTTGACGTTGAAGCCTGTCGTAAAAAATTCGACAAATGTCGTAGAATGTGATAGCACGGTGACCGGAAACGGCATTATCGGTGCAAACACCGCCAAGCAGAGCTCTCGCGCTACGCTGTGTCAGAATGTCAACACGCTTGTCTGTTTACTTTTCTGCACTGCAGGCCACTCATTTCTGCTTCGTTGCGTGCAGACATGTACACCAATGAGGAGAACTTTTATACAGAGTGTAAATTTTAATTTGACAAACCAGAATAACTCGAAAAATAAGCTTCACACGAAAAAATGTGTAGAATCCAAAGTCGATTATTTTCAAGGGGGACATCTGTTGGTGCTAAAATTAGCCTGCCCACCCGCCCCCTGGGGGTTGGGCGGGAGGCAACTTTAAAATTTCAAATGGGAACCCCCATTTTTTTATTGCAGAATCAGATTCTACATA
Source organism: Schistocerca serialis cubense (assembly GCF_023864345.2). Taxonomy (NCBI): domain Eukaryota; kingdom Metazoa; phylum Arthropoda; class Insecta; order Orthoptera; family Acrididae; genus Schistocerca; species Schistocerca serialis. Next base: position 395,883,959 of record NC_064646.1, read on the forward strand.
AAAAACTAAACATTTGTTTTGATTCTTGGTAGTTGGCGCTGTAATTCAAGAAAATCCATGTTCTCATTTTTGCGTGGAAAATGGTTACGGATAAATTAGAGAGAGGAATTACAGTTTTACAAATGTTGATCCCACTCTATAGGGAGAGAGGGAGAGTTTTAGTTTTAGCGAATCAAAATTTACGAAGTAAATAAGTATTTTTTATTTATCCGTAACCATTTTCCACGCAAAAGGAAATAGACGTGTCGGCAAGTGTCGACGGTGTTCTTCGACAGCAACAGTAGCACTACCATCCCAGAAGCCGTAAACATACACCATATCTTCATATTCTTCATTAGTACAGATGTGCGGCATTTTAGGCAATGCGTGTACAAACACAACTGTTCGTTCTCTCTGATACATTCTCAGTCCCTCGCACAACTTCACTCGCAACGCATCATGGACAACTGCGCGTTCAACAGGCTGGCTTAATGATAGAAAGACATTCCGAGCAAATAAGTTGAAAGCAACTGGGTATATTGGGCTATAATAAAAAGTCATAGCCTGGCTGGGTAAGACACATACGTACGCGCCATTAGCCCAAACACAAATGAGCATCAAATGTGTCCTATTTGGGAATCCATTCGGGATAGGGCACATGTCCATACGAAGGTTTTTGCTTTAAATTAGCGTTCCTTTATACCCCCGAACATCGACCATTCTTCTTGGGAAAAAAATTGTGGTAAGGACTATGTGACCAAACGGCTGAGGTCATCGGTCCATAGGCTTACGCACTATTTAATTTAACTTAAAGTAACTTACGCTAAGGACAACACACACACCCATGTCCGAGGGAGGACTCGAATCTCCGGCGGGGGGAGCCGCGCGAACCGTGACATGTCGCCCTAAACCGCACGGCTGGCCCGCGCGACTCTTCTTGGGACACACAGTATACAGGGTGATTCAAAAAGAATACCACAACTTTAGGAATTTAAAACTCTGCAACGACAAAAGGCAGAGCTAAGTACTATCTGTCGGCGAATTAAGGGAGCTATAAAGTTTCATTTAGTTGTACATTTGTTCGCCATTTCAGCCAATAAAGTTTTTGGTCCCTTTTTCTTCGAAGGTGCTACTGTAACTGGACTACAGTATCTGGAGATGTTAGAGAATTGGCTGTTCCCTCAGCTCGAACAAGAAGCACAACAATTCATATTTCAGCAGGATGGAGCGCCACCACATTGGCACTTATCTGTCCGTAACTACCTGAACGTCAACTACCCGAGGCGATGGATCGGCCGCCAGGCAGCCCGTGACAGAGCACTTCATCACTGGCCTCCAAGAAGCCCTGATCTTACCCCCTGCGATTTTTTCTTATGGGGGTATGTTAAGGATATGGTGTTTCGGCCACCTCTCCCAGCCACCATTGATGATTTGAAACGAGAAATAACAGCAGCTATCTAAACTGTTACGCCTGATATGCTACAGAGAGTATGGAACGAGTTGGAGTATCGGGTTGATATTGCTCGTGTGTCTGGAGGGGGCCATATTGAACATCTCTGAACTTGTTTTTGAGTGAAAAAAAAACCTTTTTAAATACTCTTTGTAATGATGTATAACAGAAGGTTATATTATGTTTCTTTCATTAAATACACATTTTTAAAGTTGTGGTATTCTTTTTGAATCACTCTGTATATAAGAAAGTACTGCTACGTATGCGTCTATAACATGGACCATTCCTTGAAATCAGGTATTTAGTTATGAATAAATTTCAATCACTGGATAAACTAGTGTTACTTTAAGTCCTGGTAAGGGCTCGTGTCAGCCTCTTGTTCTAGCAAAGCTCTCTAAGTGCTTTTCTAGTGTTTTAATTTGTTTGTAAGCAACTGCCTCTCAGGGGCCCGTCTTTCACAGATACTGAACGTTTCGTCGAATAGAAGAATCGTGAGTCGTGCTTGGATAGCTCAGTCGCTAGAGCATTTGACCGTGAAAAGCAAAGGTCCGGCAAACAGTGTAATCAGCCAGGAAGTTTCGTTTTATCAAGTAGTGTGTGACATGTTTCTTTGATGCTAGATATTTTTCACTGCAGTCGAGAAGTACGCCGCAGTGGCAGGACGGACACGAGACTCGCATTCGAAAGAGCGATTCAAATCCCCGTTCGCCCATCGAGACTGAGGTTTTCTCTGATTTCCCTCCAAATCACTTGAGGCAAATGCCGGGATGGCTCTTTCGAGAAGGACACGGGCGATTTTATTAGCCACAAAAGTTTGCACTCCATCTCTACCGACCTCGTCGTCGACGGCAGCTTAAACCCCCATCTTTCGCTATCATATTCATAGAAGCAAGGCCGCACGTGCTTTATTAATTTTTTCTAGTCTTTTATATTGAAAAGGGTAAGACTATGTTTTTAAGAGACGTTGTTACACTTAAGTCGCTACCTTTCTTACTCTTACCAATTATGCATGTCAGAACCTTAACAAGGTCAATGAATGTCTCTTTAATCGTGTATATGGCTTCTCATTTGCCAGCCTAACGCTTTGGATTTGGCGTCTTTAGCGTTACCCTGAAAGTATTCAAATCCTAGTATTTAAATCCTAGCACCGCAGCATGCTGTGACTAGAAAAACTGCAGATGTCCTCAGCTGTTTCCAAATATAGCGCTGTGTCTTGATTTTTAACTTTTGACTCGGTTTTTTTTTTCGTGTACCATCCTATAAGCCATTCATGACGGATGCTCTGTTATAGTGTTGTTCTAAACATTTGCCCGCAGCTAGTCCCTTTCGTTCTATATATGATGTTTTTATACTAATGTAGATGGGTCTTTACCTAGGTAAAGGAGGTAAATGGTTAGCCTATCTTTGCGACATAATGATTTCCAAAACAATGTTCCATTATTTTAACGTAGCGCACGAGTTTCTGACTGATCTATTTCAGAAAAATTTCCACTTTTGCTTCCCATTTCAATTTTTCCTCATTTTTACGGTTCAGTACCTCAGTTGGTAAAAATGAAACTCTCATGAGATCGCTTTATTGTCTGTCTCTTTGTCTGTCTATCTGTCCGACTGTTAAGACCCCTTTTTCTCAGGAGCTGTTAGAGGTATCCAGCTGAAATTATGTCATATACTAAGGTCTACGATCCTTTGGCGGTGTAAAAAATTTAAGCTTCTAAGTCAATGCAATTAAAAGATACGACCATTTTTTTATACTCGCAAACTCAATCATCAAAACCTGTAAGGTACTTCTCGTAGACCTAGAATCACGAAATTTGACAAGGAGCAAAGTTTCAGAATACAAGCAAAAGAAAAAATCGGAAAATTATTAATTTGTAGTTATATCACACAAACAACATTCTTTTGCAATTACTAACTTACATTGCATTCGTAATCTGTCAAAAATCTCAACAACTAATTTAGGGATTCTGATCTGGTTTTCAGAAAGATCGATTCATGCGGAAGCTTTGTGTATAAAATTTACAAATATTTCGTGCTAATAAACTGAGCTACGATGCAATGAAGCCCTCTGCCGCTGTGAAAACGAAGCCTTTGCCATCTATCGATGTCAGGCGTAACCCCGCCCCACTTCCCTGCCACACCTTACAAACATTCTCTCGCAGTCTATGCTTACGACGCGTACAGCATCTGTAATGTTTCAGAGCAAAGCAATACTCGTAATTGATGCACGACTGCACTTCCGTTGCCTGGAATGAGGTTCCGGTACCCCATAAAACATCCACTGAAGTGTTCCAAAGAACATTTGCATAACAACAATAGCCCTGCTGCCGGCTGTACCGGTTTCTTCTCTAGGCACTTCCGTCAGATCACATTAGTAATCGCAAAAGGGACAAGAGCAGACGAAGCCAAAGCATCCGCAGCTTCCGATTAGTAAATCATGTTAATATATCTCCAAAATTAATAAAAAATGAAAAATAACAACAGCGAATACGCTGTAACACAAAAAATTGAACGTTATAACCAAAAGTAACAAACTATCGAAACTCTTGGGATTCCCCGGACAGGTAGGTATTTTGCCAGTGTCAGTATCAAGTTATTTTTTTTTTTTTTTTTTGTCATCAGTCTTCTGACTGATTTGATGCGGCCCGCCAGGAATTCCTCTCCTGTGCCGACCTCTTCATCTCAGAGAGGACCTGCAACCTACGTCCTCAGTTATTTGCTGTATGTATTCCAGTCCTCCTCCATAGATTTTACCCACTTCAGCTAGCTCTCTCTAGTGCCATGGAAGTTATTCCCTGATGTCTTAACAGATGTCCTATCATCCTATTCCTTCTTCTTATCAGCGTTTTCCACAAATTCCTTTCCGATTCTGCGCAGAATGTCGTCATTAATAACCTTATCAGTCCCCCTTATATTCAACTTTCATCCGTAGCATCACATCTCAAAAGCTTCGATTCCCTTCTGTTCCGGTTTTCACACAGTACATGTTTCACTACCATAAGTCCTGTGTTCCAATTCAGAAATTTCTTCCTAAAATTAAGGCTTCTGTTTGATACTAGAAGACTTTCCTTGGGCAGGAATGCTCTTCATGTCTGTGCTAGTACGGTTTTGATGTTGTCCTTGCTCCGTCCGTCATTGGTTATTTTGCTGCCTAGTTAGCAGAATGCTTTAACTTCATCTACTTTCTGACCATCAGTCCTCACGTTAAGATTCTCTCGTTATCATTTCTGCTACTTCTCATTATTTTCATCTTTCTTCAATTTACTCTCAATCCGTATCCTGTGCTCATTAGATTGTTCATATCATTCACCAGATCTTGTAATTCGTCTTCACTTTCACTGAGGGTGGGAATGTCATCACAGAATCTTATCTATATCCTTTAATCTTGAATTTTCATTAAACTCTTGAACCTTTCTTTTATTTCAGTATCGGTAAGAGAGAAAAATCGTCGAGATCCGCGATATTCGGGATGGATTAAGTGTTTATAAAAATAATCAATTTTGTGCAGAACCTTCGAAGTGCGAGTACAGCTCACTCTTGTCCGTTTTTTTCCAATTTATTTTTCTTTCCGGAGGCTCCTTATCCTCGGGCGCACTGCCCGGTCGTCTGACAAGGGGACCCTCCATACTGCAAATCACGGATTTTGATGCGCTTCAGATATGTTGTAGAGGCACTTACCCCGAGTACCTGGCTGTCGGCCGGCCGGGGTGGCCGAGCGGTTCTAGGAGCTACAGCCTGGAACCGCGCGACCGCTATGGTCGCAGATTCGAATCCTGCCTCGGGCATGGATGTGTGTGATGTCCTTAGGTTTAAGTAGTGCTAAGTTCTAGGTGACTGATGACCTCAGCAGTTAAGTCCCATACTGCTCAGAACCATTTGAACCTGGCTATCCGGTTTTTTAGCGACGGACCTTGGTTTTTGAGAAAATTCATTTAGAAGTTCATTGCGTGCTTTGTATGTCTGTAACTTTAGACGTATACAAAGCAAGTTAGCGTAACGCAGCGGTAAAGGTTCGCAGCTACGGCGTTGGAGGTTCCGTGTTCGAATCCTGCGTGTGTACTTCTTTTATCCTTCAAAATCGGCCGAATTTTTCAATTCTATTTCAAAGAATATCAACAAACAGTGCAAGGTGCGCGAAATTATAAAAATATACGTATTCAGTTATTAATTTTTTTCAAATATTCATTCCGTTTGTGATTCGCAGTTGGAGTTCCAAATGTTCGTACAACGCTCGCTTCTTGTATTACCTTCAATCGATCTCCGCCTAATATAGTCCCCTCTCCGGTGAATACCGTTAGCCGTAACGGGAACCCCAGCTCCTGGTTGCGGCCAGTGAAGTTGTGAATTGCATTCCTTGACGTTCGCATCTCACTACAGCGTGAGTTGCTCGTAAAGCGTCTCTAGTGCCGTGTATAGAAAAAATTCTGTGAAATGGAAGTATCAAGTGTTTCTTCAGTAGTGCAGCCAGAAGAAGATCCACAAGCAGAGGAGTTGAACGAAGAATCAAGAGGCGAAATCACAAATGCCATTTAATACGCCAAAAATCTACTCCGCGAGCAGTATTTGAACACCTAACCTCCGTCGCGGTAGCCGTGAAACTTTACCGCTGCGCTACGCTTACTTGCTCGGCATACATGTAATGTTACGGGCATACAAAGCACGCAATGAACTTCAAAATCGATTTTCTCAAAAACCAAAGCCCGTCACTAAAAAAAACCGGATAGCCAGGTACTCAGGGTAAGTGCCTGTACAACATATTCGAAGCGCAACAAAATCCGTGATTTACTGTGTGGAGGGTCCCCTTGTGAGCGTGATTACATCAACGCAATTATCGCTGTACAGTTTTATTAAATGTGCGGCGATTTTTTAACGCATCTCTCTTTAAACAACAAACATATCGCGACGTGACGCAGATGTCAACAATATAGGAGCCTCTGCAGCGGGCGATGCCGTTGCTTAGTGACAGTCTGAGACGAGGCGACCGCTAAGCAACATGAACGTGTCCGTCCAAGTCAACTAAATCTTCGGAAAACCGTGATATGCAGTAAGAACACGTAGCAACGACAGCAATCAGAAGGTAAGCCGTCAGCAAATATCTGAGTTCGTCGCAGCCAGTGATCTTTGTCCTGCCTGGATGTAAATCTCTGATGTCACAGAATGGAACTTCAGCGTGCCTGCAGATTCTTGTCATCTACATGTCCGCCGTGTTGTAGTTAGGCGGCACGTTCACACAGCTGGAGTTTGACATACAGATAGTAAAGAGATCGCTGGTCGCAGCTAAAATACGGGCGTCAAATCGACTGCACCTTCCTGCGGACGCATAACAAATTCTCACACACGCGTATATTTCATGAATATGAAGATCGGTAATTTCCAAGAATGATTGCCTATCGAAGTCGCAGGCTCCAAACGATACATATCGAACGGCAACCGGAAATCGATCATTTGACTTCGGTGGCGGGCGTTGTGATCAATTATTTGCTATCGTAATTTTTATCTGTTTTCCGTCGTTCCCTCACTTGCTCTAAATTACATACCTCCGCGAATTATTTGTGAGCTGCTAGGAAACCTTGACGATTTATGTCGTTAGTGAGTGGCATGTCTGTTGTTCTTGACGTTTCTTCGGCGGATTCTCTCACATGGAAGAATCTAATTCCGTGTTTATCCAGCATAGAAAATTGTTCGACTTTTTGTCGCAAATATCGAGTACTACCGGATGGGGAAAGAAGGGACTGTGCAGACTGTGGTGGTGCGAAGTGTGTAAAACTTCGTAAGAACAGTTTCGATGCTGAAATACCGTTACAATTTCATTGCGAACAGTGCGGAAAACGAACGAGTATCAGGAAGAATACATGGTTCGACTCTTCCAAATTATCCATCCAGACCACCGTAATGGACTTTCATATGACGACAACACCGACGACGAGTAAGGTAAGTCGTTTCCTTTGCAATTACATGTATTTTTTTAACGCTCTTCTTTTGTGGCTCCTGTAGTGACCAGCGTAAACATACTCATAAAGCCCGCCACCATAGTCGCATGAACGATTTCCGATCGCACGTTCGATATCTATCGTTTGGTCCCAGCGACTTAGATAGGCAATCATCTTGGAAATTACTTGAAGATCTTCGACACTGCAGTTATAGTCAGGATAATTTTATTCTGAAAACCAGTTATCCAGACTGTTTGTCGAGTTTTCTCTGAGGCAGTTTGTCTCCGAGATGCTCGAATTTTGTAAATCTTGAAATTATAGCAAATCGGAATGCTACAATTACACTTCTCGTACGTTTGAAGTTTCCACGCCAAGTGATCTCTGTATTCGCTGCTACAGACATCGTTCCAACTGTTAGAAGTTGAGTGCGTCGTGTCTTAAAGTACAAGTACCCCATGTACATATCGTACGAAATAATACATTTGAAAGATATTTTAAATATAATAGACTACTCCCTAACATTAAACTCTATTATTGAAAGAAATCTAATTTACCTTTTACATCACACTTGTACTATAAACGGAATGACATTCGTACTGACATTGCTGTTTCTGCTTACGTGTAATTAAGTAAGGTGTGTCAGCTTTAGTGTACTGAGCTGGTCCAGTCCGTATCCTCACAATCCCAGTACACAGCGATCACGTGTCCATGGCTATGGCTTCTCTTCTCTCTAGAACTGAATCGGTAGAGGTCGCTGGAATTCGAGTTGCTAATATGCTAATTCTTCTCGCTGGCAACTTTGACCATCAAATGATACTATGTGCAGTATGCCTGAAATGTAGTCGTCACTGTTTAATGCTGCGTTTCATTTCGGTGATAAGTAATTTGTAGCAGTATCATTTGTACGTGAGCTCTTCAGCGACGGTGTCCATTTCACATTTATTAAAAAACGGGACTTTTCAAAACGCTTAGAAAAAAAACTGGGGCAGTTAAGGATAAACACGTGACGCGAATTGTACTGATAAAATTTAATGGACACAGAGGCTTACCTTTGCAGCATGCACTCAGATGATTCCAAATGAGTTCTTACAATTACTCCCTTGCACTTCCACCGTAATTTTCGCTAGTCTCTATTTTATCAAGAAGTTCTTTTTCTTTTGACAGCTTGTCATTAACTCTGAGCACAGGATACCTCACATTTAAGTGTCCTTTGACAATGAGCAAGATATTCACTCTGTTTGTTTTCGTTTTTTCATTGGCCATAGGGAGATCACTAAGGAAAACAGACGTACATTCTACAGTTCATCCACTATCAGTGATAAAAGCAAACCCACTATTTATATTTCTGTGTAAATTATACTTTCGTTTCGGCATGATGCAAAAGTGGTTGCATAGCTTCAAAAATTGTCACGTAGTCAGTATTATATCTCGAGACTGTTTACTACAACAGGGACTGAAATTCTCATTATCCACACCAATCGAAAATACAACAGCGAAAAAGATTACCAGTAAATAAACTAAGATCGTAGAACTAGTTCCACCAGTGGCTCTTTCTAGCATATATAGACTCCAAGACAAAAAAAAAAAAAAGAAAAACACGAAAGAATTGTCGATATGACGTACATATACAGAAAAACGAATGACTACAGTTTCAAAAAAAATTGCATGATTTATTCAACAGAAGAGAGTCACAAGTTGCGCCAAGTCAGTATCGCATTGGTCCACGTCTGGTCCTTATGCAAGCAGTTATTCGGCCTCGCATTGAGTGACAGAGTTGTTGGATGAGATTTTCACTTTGCAGCGGAGTGTGCGCTGATATGAAACTCCCTGGCACATTAAAACTGTGTATCAGACCGAGACACGAACTCGGGATCTTTGCCTTTCGCGGGCAAGTGCTCTACCAGCTGAGCTACCCAAGCACGACAAACGACCCGCCCTCAGAGCTTCAATTCTGCCAGTACCACGTCTCCTACCTTCCAAACTTCGCAGAAGCTGTTCGCTGAACCTTGCAGAACTAGCACTCCTGAAAGGAAGGATATTACGGAGACATGCCTTATCCACAGCCTGGGGGATGTTTCCAGAATGAGATTTTCACTCTGCAGCGGAGTGTGCGCTGATATGAAAATTACTGGCAGATTACAACTGTGTGCCGGACCAAGACCATGATCTATACGTACATTATTTTTGCAGTTGTATGCACTGAAACGCAATACCGTAAGGTGTCAGGCAAATCCAACACCTTCCATGAAAACCCTGACATGATAAGCAAATCCAGTAGTATGTCACATAGCTCCAAATAAATCGTGACATAAAATTAACCAAATGGAATACCACAGACTAACACAAGAATGCCTAAACGCATGTCATACCTTCCCACTGTGAGACAGACGCAGTTCCGAGGGGAGAAACGAGAACAGAAGCCGAGAGCAGAACTGTGTTAAGCTAGAAGGCCTTACGATAAGGGACGGACACCCACGTCGCCAGCTAACCACCAGGACCACCCCCCAGCCCATGTTAAAAGCTAGAGCCCTCCAGAAGAACAGTATAGATCTTACGACAACACTAAAAGGGCCACACCAGCCGCAAGTTTTAGCGTGAGACTTTTTCGCGTCTCTCTTACGTTGCAAACGTTAAAAACATTGCCCCACCACGAAAAGTAACTGCCAGGACCACCGCCCAGCCCATGTTAACAGATAGAGCCCTCCAGAAGAACAGTATAGATCTTACGATAACACTAAAAGGGCCACACCAGCCGCAAGTTTTAGCGTGAGACTTTTTCGCGTCTCTGTTACGTTGCAAACTTTAAAAACATTGCCCCACCACGAAAAGTATAACGTTTCTCATTGGATAGACAGAATTTTTGTAGGCGGTGTTTAAGTTTAACATTGAGACCCTGATTGGTCAGATGAAAACACAGCCAGATAGTTTTTTTTTAAACCAACTTCGGTAAATTGTAGTAAGGAGAAGTTAGGAAAGAGTTGCTTCCGAGACAGCGAGATGCATGGAGCTGCGCCGGCCGACGCCCCCTGACGAACACCGACAAGGTAATGAACTCACGCGATGCTGCATTTTTGAGTGCATAAGGCTCCACTCAGAACTGCTGAAGTCTCATCTGTTACATCCCCTTTTTACGTAATACTAGTGTCGATCGTCAATTAAAGCTCATGGTATTCACATTTGCTACGTAAGTTAAAATCTGAAATGCGGTGATTTTTCTGTTATATAATTATTGAGAAGCCACATCAGCCACTGTAATTTACGACAAGTTAGACAAGTAATTAAAGATAATCGAGGGTCACTGTAGACCATTTTGATAGTTTTCTCTTTTGTGAAACTTAATTTAAACCTAGATTATAGATGTGATATGGCATAGGTCATCCTTCGATCCATTGTAGAACTTGGAAACCCATTCAGGGAATATTCGTTCACATTTTTGTTGAACGCAGTTGGTGTTTATCATCCTGTATTAAAACATTTCCTTTTATCAATAGTGCAATTTACAAACAATGTTTTGTGAGTAGAATAAAATTTCCAATGGTAAACTTAACTGCTTTTTCGACGTTATTTTACCAGCTAACTAAAAATAGGAAAGCCTTGAACCCCTTCCACTAAATTTAGTTAGTATTAAGATTCTTTTACAGGGAGTGCAGTGGAGCTGACGCTGAAATCATTAAGTATTTGGTTATATCATCGCTAGTCTCACTGAACTCTTCTGAACTCTACATGTCATGTGTGGTCTGGCGGTTTCTTACCAGCAACAGGAGCCAGGTTCAAACTAGCCAATTCCCTAAAAAACGCGCTCAGAGCGTCGTTGCGCGAAAGTGGTAGGGAGACACGACGTAGAACAACAGACACCACGCAGAATGTTAGAATACCATTTCTGCATTTGTAATTGCTCTCGAAAATTACTGCGATGCGTAACAAAGATTGGAATCGGTATCTAGAACTGACCTTCTATACAGGTCAATTCTAGTTACCGATTCCAATATTAGTACCTTTTCTTGCAGTAGTTCAGAGAGCAATTAGAAATGCAGAAATCATATTAGCCTACATTTTAGTGCACACACGTGCTAAAACTCGATCTAATTAATGAATCACCGAATGGCTGGAATCGGTAACTAGAACTAAGCTATATAGGAAGTCAATTCTAGTTAGCGATTGCAGCTTTTCGATGGTTCATAATTTTGGACATTTTCGCAGGTAATCTGTGGACTATGTTTTTCTAGGATTTCTAGATTTCTTATTGATCTCAGACCTACTACCAATAAATAGCACTGCAGATACAGCTTCCAAATTCTTTTCTGTCTCGGTCCGGCACATAGTTTTAATCTGCCAGGGAGTTTCAGAATTGTCGGATGTCCTCCTGAGGGATATTGTGGCAAATTCTGTGCAACTGACACTTTAGAGCGTAAAAATCCCGAACTGGCTGGAGGGCCTTGCTCATAATGCTCCCAACGCACTCGATTGGAGAGAGATGCAGCAACTTTGCTGGTCAAGATAGGGTTTGGCACGCACGAGGACTAGCAGTAGAAACTCTCGGCACGGGCGGGTAGGCGTTGCTGAAATATAAGCCCAGAATGGTTTCCCATGAAGGACAACAAAACAGGGCGTAGAATATCGTCGAAGTATCGCTATGGCGTGAAGGTGCTGCAGATGGCAGCCAAAGGGTCCTACTATGAAATGAAATGCCATCCCAGGCCACCACCACTCCTGGTGATCGAGCCGTACAGTGGGCGACAGTTAAGTTAATACCCCACTGCTATCCGAGAAGTCTCCAGACACGTCTTAGCTGGTCATCGGGGTTGAGTTCGAAGCGGGACTCACACTGAAGATAATTGTACCCCAGTTAATGAGATTCCAGGCCGAAGACTTCTGGAGACAGCTGTGGGATACTAACCTCATTGTCTTCAGTCGTACGGCCTGACAACCAGGAGAGATGGTCTGGGATGACATTTCATAGTAGGATCCCTTTGGTTGTCATCCGCGGCAGCGTTAGAGCACAGGGGTACGTCGTCGATATTCTACGCTCCGTTTTGTTGCCCTTCACGGCAACCCATCCAGGGCTTACATTTCAACAAGATAATGCCCACACGCACACGGCAAGAGTTTCTACTGCTTGTCTTCGTGTTAGCAATAGCCTTTCTTGGCCAGTGAGGTCGCCGAATGTCTTCCTAATTGAGAAAGTTTGGAGCATTATAACCACCAGTGCCCTCCAACCAGCTAGGGATTTTTACGCTCTAAAGCGCCAATTAGACAGAATCTGGCACGAGTTCCCTCAAGACATCCAGCAACTCTATCAATCAATGCGAGGCCGAATAACTGCTTGCATAAGGGCCAGATGTGGACCAACGCGATAACTACTTGTTCATTTTGTGAAGCTCTTTCTTTTGAATAAATCGTCGAATTTTCTGATATTGTAATCCCTTGTTTGTCTGTACAAGTACATCACATCTATCGATTTACGCCCCAGTCACATAATTTCTTCGAGGTGTGTCGTTTTTTCATCTTAGAGTATACGTGTGCAGTGAATTACCAAATTACTAGCGTAAAACACTTGAGTAAAATATTTGGGCTAAGCGGAATCACAAGAATTCGGAACATTTGAGCGGCCCCCAGTAAACTTTCGGGACGGCGGGATATTTTGGAATAAAAGGGGGTCGCCCGGGAAAAACGATGCGAATTGACACCCTATCATACGAAGTTGTGTTCTCCCTGATATGACACAACAATATAGTAATCGCTCACTTGTAAGACGTGTATATTTCTATTGTCTATTGTCACACCACAATTTATGAAAGATGTTTATATTTTATTAATAGGATTAAGTAGGAATAATCAATATTTGTCATGTTGGAAATAATTGTGGTAGCAGGGAATGTCTGCACCAAAGTATTGTTGGCAAGAGAGACCGCAAATAGATATAATTTTAAAAAGGGCGGGAGAGATAGCGTATGGATACATTTTAAGAAAAGAGCGGGAAAGACCGCGCACTGATACATTTTGTAATGGTAGCAGGGATTGTCTGCACCAGAAAGCGTTGTTGGTGGGAGAGACCGCACTTTAGCGTTCGTAGGAAGTCAGTAGTAAGCGAGATGTGAAGCGATTCGGTAGCAGGTCTGAAGCGAGAGGTTGAGAGGAGCGGTGTGCCTGCCAGCCACTAGCTATGATGTACAAGAGATTATAAACGGATGTACAGAGACATCAGCGAACTATTATCATAAAAGGAACTAATATTACTGAATTAATTTTTTGAGAAACTCAAGACTACTGAAGGTATGTTTGCGCATGGCTAGTTGTAAGATTATTGAAAAAGTAAGTCCCATTTGAACGTTTGTAAAATCATTCCATTCAGAATATAATTAATTTTTGCCAGCAATATTTCATTACTGATTATAATCCATCTCAAACACCATCAACGTAAAACTTTGCAAAATTTTATTGTTGTCAAGAAAAAGTTTAACTATGAATTACGTAACTTCAGTGAAATTAAAGAATAACGTCAGCTTGGCTATTAAAGAATAACGTCAGCTTTGGTAATAAATACAGCCACTTATTATGACAGCCCACCAGCAGCTAATAAAGTATAGTAAAGCAGAGGAAGTATATTTATGTCACAGTTCGATGTAGCAGTGACATGTCGATCCAGTAACAGTAAAAAACGTAAGGAACAGTTTTGGGTTATTGCAGGTAACGACTGAGGGCCACAACGACGACACATTCTATGTTTCGTCGAAATAATCAGAAAATCACTTTTAATAAGCAGCAATTAAATTTGTATGCGAAGATTGAGAAAGAGAATTAATTTCAAAGGGAATATTTCATTTGTTATTATTAAGCAAGATATAGAAAGGGAGAAGGGGAGGTTGCGTAACAAAAGAGATATAGAGGAGACGGGACGGTTTCAGACTTTAAGAAGACTCTCAGAGCAGTGGCTAACGGAAGTAGCTATCTCTTTAGAAGTCGAAGGACTTTGTGTGACTTCGGATCGATATTTAGTGGTTTCCTGTCGCCACCAGTCTTAGCTTTCACTTTTGAGTGCATAGAGAATCTTCAGTCACGTATAAATAAATTTAAATGTTTTAAAATAGAATTACATATAATATTTGTGTGATGTTTAAGCCCGCGTGTTACATTTGCTTTCGTTTACAAGTTCATAGGCACACTGAACCAAGTGTCGTCTGCTAGCTAAAGTTGAATAAATGAGTCGGTTTTCTTTTCATCAGAATGATTCCTAAACATGGGTGGTTCAAATGGGTCTAAGCACCATGGGACTTAACATCTTAGGTCATCAGACCCCTAGACTTAGTACTACTTAAACCTAACTAACCTAAGGACAGCACACACAGCCATGCCCGAGGCAGGATTCGAACCTGCGACCGTAGCAGCAGCGCGGTTCCGGACTGAAGCGCATAGAACCGCTCGGTCACAGCGGCTAGGATGATTTCCAAACGCAATTATCATTATTTTAATACAGGGAAAGACTTCACTTGACTGACCTATTTTACTAATTTTTTCACAGAGTTGGTAAGGATGAAAAATCAGCCAACCAGTTGCGTAAAACTGGTTTGTTAGAATCCTTGCCCTAAGTGTCGATGATTATAAAATTATCTTCATCAAAAGGAGATTGTCACGCCTAGAAATTACACGTTGGTTACAAAACGTACAAATATAACAGAAATACCAACTGTGGATAACATACTAGAAACCAAATGTACACCACTTACTTGCTGCAAACTGTGTTTAAAAGGTATTTTTAGAATAAAGCTATTTAGGTGTAGAAACAGTCACAATAAAAGATTATTTATTCGTCACACGGCCGGTTTCGGGCTTGTGCCCATCCTTTCGTGTTTATAAGTTCATGCACAAAAACGGTTCAAATGGCTCTGAGCACTATGGAACTTTACTTATGAGGTCATCAGTCCCCTAGAACTTAGAACTACTTAAACCTTACCAACCTAAGGACATCACATACATCCATGCCCGAGGCAGGATTCGAACCTGCGACCGTAGCGGTCGCGCGGTTCCAGACTATAGCACCTAGAACCGTTCGGTCACTCGGGCCGGCCGTTCATGCACATGCTTATATTGCTGGAGATCAATAAAAACGAAGCACCATTATTATAATTACGCTGTGGTGACAGTTTTTCCGCATAGTTGCACATTTGTTGTCGTTTTCACGTCAATGTTTCAGTATTATAAAATTTAGCTGCATATTTCACTATTGCGACTGCACTGTGTTTACATACAAACATGTAGGCTATGGTCACACTGCGTAATTATATTAATGGTGCTTCATTTTTATTGATCTCCAGCAATATAAACACGAATGTGTTAACACCTGAGGATGGGCACAACCCCGAAACCGATCGTGTGACGAATAAATAATCTTTTGTTATGACTGGTAGCGGAAATTTTTCTACACCCTATAAAGGAATAGTCACGGAGTGCAACAGCATCCACTGTGGATAAAATTCACTTACAGCTATTTGGCTCCTGTCAAGTAAAAATGCACCTCAAGAAAAATAAAATAACGAGTCATGTGCACCAGATGATGTCAGTGGCCAACGTCAGTGCCGCCGGAGAGCACACCGGTCGCAAATTATGACGAGGAGCATGCTGGGTGAGATACAGCAGGAATTTTCAGAGCGTACAGAAACGACGACCGATACCACGTCTGGCGTCCTTCGCGACGAGAAGTGTGTCCAGTGCCAAGAACGTTTACCGTGTCCGACCACGTGGAGGCAGACTAATGCCAGGTAACCTGTATTTCTGGTTTCATCACACTGCAATGATTCATACTTAACGTAAATTAAGAAAAAAGTAAGCGGAAGTTCTTAAAATTGACATGGCCTGTATTTGGGAAGAGATAAATAAAGGGATCCAGCAAAGAGTGAAGATTAGAAGAGAGCCAGCCAGCACTGAGGCTATCCACGGGCTAGTACCTGGCAGCCATCGCCGACTCTAAAGCGATTCTCCCGCAGGGCGAGGCAGCTAACAATCCCTTAGACGCGGACGAGACATCCGACCTCACAACAGCCAGCCCGTCGGCACACGGGACGAGCTGTTTAACATGATATGCGGTCTCAGCTCTCTCCAACGGCAGCTGTCGGCTTTATTTGGCTCATAAACCACACAGTTTCTTTACGAAAATAGACGTGCGCAAAATAACTACCTTAACTCTGTCAGCGATTGTCTAATCTAAATCTACATCTAAATCTACATACATACTCCGCAATCCACCATACGGTGCGTGGCGGAGGGCACCTCGTACCACAACTAGCATCTTCTCTCCCTGTTCCACTCCCAAACAGAACGAGGGAAAAATGACTGCCTATATGCCTCTGTACGAGCCCTAATCTCTCTTATCTTATCTTTGTGGTCTTTCCGCGAAATGTAAGTTGGCGGCAGTAAAATGGTACTGCAGTCAGCCTCAAATGCTGGCTCTCTAAATTTCCTCAGTAGCGATTCACGAAAAGAACGCCTCCTTTCCTCTTGAGACTCCCACCCGAGTTCCTGAAGCATTTCCGTAACACTCGCGTGATGATCAAACCTACCAGTAGCAAATCTAGCAGCCCGCCTCTGAATTGCTTCTATGTCCTCCCTCAATCCGACTTGATAGGGATCACAAACGCCAAAGCAATACTCAAGAATAGGTCGTATTAGTGTTTTATAAGGGGTCTCCTTTACAGATGAACCACATCTTCCCAAAATTCTACCAATGAACCGAAGACGACTCTCCGCCTTCCCCAAAACTGCCATTACATGCTTGTCCCACCTCATATCGCTCTGCAATGTTACGCCCAAATATTTAATTGACGTGACTGTGTCAAGCGCTACACTACCTAATGGAGTATTCAAACATTACGGGATTCTTTTTCCTATTCATCTGCATTAATTTACCTTTATCTATATTTGGAATTAGCTGCCATTCTTTACACCAATCACAAATCCTGTCCAAGTAATCTTGTATCCTCCTACAGTCACTCAACGACGACACCTTCCAGTACACCACAGCATCATCAGCAAACAGCCGCACATTGTTATCCACCCTATTGCTATCGAAGATGAGCAGAGAAAATCGCGAAATAGATTCTGGACTCGTCGACGGTTTTAACTGCGAACTGGTGGTGGAAGAACATTACATAAAACAAGCGTTTGAGTTGTACAACTTTTGGTTAATGCAGTATAGATACCGAAACAGAATGAAGATGGGAAGCGTGAAGTATTAGAAAACCTGGTTAGAGAGAAAGCTCTCGTAGTGAATTAGATGTTACCATTCTACTGTCGCAAAATCTTCGTCGAGTTTTAGATCTGCGAACGAACATACATGCTGACTTTCAAAAAAAGTCTACGTAAAGTTTTTAGAATTTGAAGCCCTTTTGACTGTTTTTCGACCATGACTGTCTCAAGAAGTATGAGACAGAAATAAACACTATCAAATACATTGCACATAATAATGGCTATCACGAACATGAAACAGACACACTATCACAACGCACAACTAAAAATAACAACAAACAATGTGACACCGCTTCCTCGCACAACATCCAAAAATCCAAGTACATAATGTTGCCATATTTAGGTGTCTATCAGACAAAACAACCAATCTGTTTAAAGAAACAGACAGCAGGATCACCTTTGCCACCAACAACAACTTAAAAGAGAAACTGATACATGACATCTCACATCCCACAGAGAAATTCCACAAAGCAGGAGTTTATAAAATTACATGCAGTCATTGCAACTAATATTACATTGGCCAAATGGGAAGAAATTTTAAAACTCGCTTTAAAGAACACATTGACTGTTTCAGACTTCGCAAAACCAAATAAATCAGCTATAGCGAAACATATAAATGAAACAGGACACAGTGTTACAATAGACAAAGATCTCAAAGTACTACATAATTTAGAAAAAAGCTGGAAAACGGACATCTTGGAAGAAATGGAAATATTCATCCATGGCCACATCGGGAATAACGAGATCCTGAATGAAGTGACAGACTTCAAAAATTCACATTTCTTTTCAAATTTCACTATTGTACTCCTAGAATAAAAGATACATAACATGACAGTCGTTTGACTCTAGCCCCAGCAATAGCTTAGAAACATGTAAAATAAATAGTTTATATCACGATGTGCTCAATAATATTGTAACGATAACAAGACATGCAGAAGACATGTAAACATCTGACACCACATAGATCGACAAATCGATAGTCAAATCGAAACCAGCTGTACTTCGACCGCCATCTTATCCACTGCACTATAGAACTGTTTGTGATGGTGTTTCCAAGTTACTGTTATGTTAGTGACAATTTGTGAACAGTGACCAAGAGAGTCGCGGAAATAGAAACATCACAACGAGACTGCCACGCCAGAAGAACAAAGTGAGTGACCGTTAAAAAACACCACGGTGGCCGACCGGTTCTAGGCGCTTCAGTCCGGAACCGCGCGACTGCTACGATCGCAGGTTCGAGTCCTGCCTCGGGCATGGATGTGTGTGATGTCCTTAGGTTAGTTAGGTTTAAGTAGTTCTAAGTTCTAGGGGACTGATGACCTCAGCTATTGAGTCCCATAGTGCTCAGGGCATTTGAACCATTTTTTTGTTATAAAACATTTTCGTGCAAACATCAGTACAGCTTCCAAAGAGACATCGGCTGTTACTAAGTTTTCTCTTCTTCCACAGGATGACCACAGCGTTTACGAAAAGACTATGTAACATCAGTATGACCTTATTGTAAAGTTGTTTTTGTAATGTTTTTTAGCCTGAAGATCAGGTATAATCCTGGAAACATGTCACTAAATAAATAAGTAGTACAATAGTTGACAAAGTTTGTGACTGATAGCGGTAATTTAATAAAACTTTTACATAGTAAAGTTTTTTGTTATTCTTGAAAAAACTTCACCTGTGGACCTAATTGTTACTTGGTTTCACTTATCTTCTGGTTCAACCAAACGCTGCACAAAATAAAGAAGCCTTTTCCGAAAATACTAAAATTAAGATATAGAAAAACTGAACAATATTCCAGAAGTCGTCTGCGGGTTGTGCTGCCGCTAATTAGCTCATTCGTATGTTAGTTTAAACGTAATGATGGCGACCTATATCGTCAATGGTGGTATATGACTGATGTAGTCTGAAGAGCATTAGGCTCTATATTAGACATAGAGTATGCCACGTGTGGGTGAGCAGCTAGGAATTCTTCGCCGAGGTCCTCGGCCACAGGTAGACAGTACAGTTAATCCGTCTTCAGATGGTACGTGAAAACGCATGTGTACGAGTATTGGCTGACTTTACAACGTGGAACTGCACCTGCCACTGAACTTCAGAGCGTGAGAAAAAGAATCTCGCATCTTAGATTTTTGCATCGTGGAGATCTGCGATGTGAAATACGTACTAATAGAAGTTATTTGTTAACTCAACTGCATTTTCATCCCATTTTCTGTTTTAAACTGAACGCAATTAAAGTATAGTGTCCAACGTAAGTTTGCGCGTGCATAATAGCCATGTGTTGCATTGACTAGTCTACCAACACTTTTAAGAAATGAACTTCATCACACAGATTACGAGAGTGAGATTCGTTTCGTAACTACAGTCGAATGGAAGGAGATTTTACGAAGCTGCTCACCATCATTGAAAAAGATATTTACCGGCAAGGTAAATAATGAACCAGTCCATAAGCCCAGAGATAGATATATACACATTTTACAGAAAGTTCCTTAACAGCAAAAATTTCCAGAATCTAACTTGTGTTTTTGCTTTCTGACATACAATGACAGTCACATTAAATTTCTGGTCACTGGGGAAACATTCCAGTCGTTGGTCTTTGTAACAAGAATTGCAGGAAACACATTGTTTATAACAAATAACATCAGCTTTTGAGATAATATTTCTATTACATGAATCAGAAAGAGTCAGTATCTTACAGAAAACAAAATAATACGAAAGAACCACTTAGAAGAAGGTGGACCCGAACCCGCTACCTTCCGTTTCTAGGCTCACAGGTTACGACACTAACACCTGCCCCACACTCCCGACACGGGTAACAGCACTGTCAAAAGACTGTCTACAAATGTCATTATCTGTTTTTTTAAGCAAATTGTACCAAAAAAATTGGCTTCTGATTGATCGTCATTGAGCCGTAGCATTGAAACGGTATACTTTCGTAGCACACAAGTTATAACACTAAAGACATTGACTACAGAAAGCCGCTACCTACCAATGCGAAGTACCTTTCATTCTTTGATAACCAATCGTAGCTAAAACGACGTGTTTTCGAGAGTTCCTCAGTTTACTGATGCTTCGAAACAAACCGTGTTCTCATTGTGACGTAAAGCGATGTTGCGCGTTACTGTCCGCTTTCCTCACCACCATTCAAAAATCTAACGCGCGAGATTCTTTATTTCACGCTCTGTAAGAGCAGTGGAATGTGTAATTCCAGGCTGTAACGTCACCCGCTACTCTTCCACATGCGTTTTCACGTTCCATGATAAGAGAGCTTAACTCCGCTCGCCCACAGGTGGCACATTCTATGCCTATTATAGAGCCTAATTGTCTTCAGACTACATCAGCCACCATTGATGAATACACCGAAGCACGAAAGAAACTGGTATTGCATGCGTATTCAAATAGAGAGATATGGCAAACACGCAGAATGTGGTCGGCAATGCCTATATAGGACGAGTGTGTGGCGCAGTTGTTATGTCGGTTACTGCTGCAACAATGGCAGGTTATCAAGATTTAAGCGAATTTGAACGTGGTGTTATAGTCGGCGCACGAGCGATGGGACACAGCATCCCCGAGGCAGCGACGAAGTGGGGATTTTCCCGTACGACAATTTCAAGAGTATATCGTGAGTATCAGGAATCCGGTAAAACATCAAACATCCTACATCGCTGCGGCCGGAAAAAGATCCTGCAAAAACGAGACTAACAACGACTGAAGAGAATCGCTCAAGGTGACAAGTGCAACCTTTCCGCAAATTGCTACAGGTTTCAATTCTGGGCCATCAACAAGCGTCAGCGCACGAACCATTCAACGAAACATCATCGATATGGGCCTTCGGAGCCGATGGCCCATCAGTGTATCCTTGATGACTGCATGACACGAAACTTTACGCTCGTAAACACCAACATTGGACTGTTGATGACTGGAAACATGTTGCCTGGTCGAACGAGTCTCATTTCAAATTGTATCGAACGGACGGACCGTACGAGTATGCAGACAACCTAATGAATCCATGGACCTGCATGTCAGAAGGGGACTGTTGAAGCTGGTGTAGGCTCTGTCATGGTGTGGGCGCGTGCAGTTAGGGTGAAACAGGACTCCTGATATGTCTAGATACGACTCTGGTAGGTGACACGTACGTAAGCATCCTGTCTGATCACTTGCATCCATTCATATCCATTGTGCATTCCGACTGACTTGGGTCATTCCAGTAGGACAATGCAACACACCACACGCCCAGAATTCCTACAGAGTGGATCCAGGAACACTCTTCTGAGTTGAAACACTTCCGCTGGCCACCAAACTCCCCAGACTTGAATTTTATTGATCATATCTGGTATGCCTTGTACCGTGCTGTTCAGAACAGATCTCCATCCCCTCGTACTCTTACGGCTATATGGACAGCCCTGGCAGGATTCGTGGTGTCAGTTCCCTCCAGTACCACTTCAGACATTTGTCGAGTCCATGCCATCTCGTGTTGCCGCGCTTCTGCGTGCTCGCGGGGGCCTCGCACGGTATCAGGCAGGTGTACCAGTTTCTGTGACTATTCAGTGTGGATAGCGCAAGCCATCATTACGTTTAAACCAACATGCGAATAAGTTAAGTAGTGGCAGCATCAACCCGCAGATTACTGTTCAATTTATCTGCATCTTATTTTGTGCAGCGTTTGATTGCACCGAAAGGTGTGAGAAAGCAAGTAACATTTAGTTCCACAGGTGAAGCCGTTTCAGGAACAATTAAAAACTTTACATAAACATTTTTTGAAAGTTAGATGTATGTTCGTTCGCAGATCAAGAGTCGATCAATGACGAAGATTTGGCGACAAGAGTTTTCCCTCTAACCAACGTTTTCTAATATATCACGCTTCCTATCTTAATGCTGTTTCAGTGCCTGTACTGGATTAACCAAAAGTTGTAAAACTCACACGCTTGTTTTGTGTAAAACCGGACATTATGGATGTCATTTTTTACAAAAGTTGTCCCTCAATTTGCTGAATAATTCTCAGAAAACTAAATCCTTCGTACCAAACTGAAATTTCGTCTTCTACTTCTATGGAAGCGGCGAACAGAATGAGTCATAGTGCAACAAAAAGAACAAGTCACTGAAGAACTTTAATTCTGCCGATTGTAAAAAGAAAGAACTGCCAATACAATGTTTTGCACTGTTTCTTACCATTTCACCTGGTCAAATATAAAAACGACAACCGTTGCGTTAATACCGGTAATTTCGGAGAAATTTAGTTAACTGTACTACTAAATGTGTAATAGTAATACAGCACGTCGTCCAATAGTTAAAATTAATGCTTGATTTCAGCTATATACGAAAAACTGTAACTGGCAGCTCCACTTTAGATAGTGTATAACGACACATACTTGCTGACTGCTCTCCGTCACACGACTTAGACGTTGGTTTCAAACTTCAACACTGCAGAGAGTGCAGCTCGTGCGGCTTATAGGGGAGACCAGGGTTAGTTGTTACAATTTTTTCAATAATTTTTGTTCAAGAAGGTTTAGAGCTTTTTGGATGCGAAACATCTTACAGTATAGCACCATTCTTATTGATTCATCGCATTTTCCCTTATGATCAGCTGTAAGGAATACCACCGAGCTGGCATGATTCCGTTCATACACATAGTAACAATTTATCCTGAAATGGGACATCTTGTTACAGTGGCTGGCGTAAGTTGTTACACATAGTGTAGCCTATTAATCATTGATCAAACATATTATAGTTTTGAATTATTTACTCTCGTTCTTCTCTTAAGTGTATTTAGTTATCAGTAGCATAGAAAAATCTGTTTTGTTTTACATATTACATGTAATCTGACATTTTCAGTAGACCCTCATACATCACTCCGGTTTCAGTATGAGAACTGCAGCTCTTGCAGTGAATGTAATATTATTGTAAATTTGCACAATACTCATGATCCGACTTTCCAACATAATTCACTGTATTCATTTTGTTGGTTGCAGTGACTTAGAATAACGCTTAGCACACCAAATACAGTCGCCTTCTTCGTCAAGTGCTCTCTTTCGACGCACATTTTTCTTCTGTTTCTTCGTCTTTGTGCTTGTTTTCTCCCTTGCACTGGGAGGTAAGAGTCTTCTCACTAAAATATCAAGAATTTCATTCCACATCTATTAGCAGCAGCAGCCTTCCTCAGTGAAAAACCTGCCATTACTTCTTTTGCCGCTTCGCTATATATTTCTTTTGATGTTCTGCCTCCGTTTGTCTTCTTTATGTAATTTCTCATTTTGCCTTCATATGTGAAATCGTTAATACACTGAGAGGTAACAGAAGGCGTGGGATTGCGATATGCACATATACACACGGTAGTATCGTGTACACAAGGTATAAAAGGGCATTGCATTGGAGGAGCTGTCACTTGTACTCAGGTGATTTATGTGAAAAGGTTTCCGACGCGATTATGGCCTCAAGACAGGAACAGACTTGGAGATAGACGCTCGGGATATTTCGGAAATCTTTAGGGGATTCCATATTCCAAGCTCTACAGTGTCAGAAGTGTGCCGAGAATACCAAATTTCAGGCATTACCTCTTACCACGGGCAAAGCAGTGGCCAGCGGCCTTCACTTAACCACCGAGAGCACCAGCGACTGCGTACAATTGTCAGTGCTAACAGACAAGCAACACTGCGTGAAATAATCGCAGAAGTCAATGTGGAATCTACGATGGAAGTATCAGTTAGCAAAGTGCGGCGAAATTTCGTGTTAATGGACCATGGCAGCAGTCGACAGACGCGAGTGGCTTTGCTAACAGTGCGACATCGTCTGCAGCGCCTCTCCTGGGTTATTGACCATATCGGTTGGACCCTAGACGACTGGAAAACCGTGGCCTGGACAACTAATCCCGATTTCAGTTGGTAAGAGCTGATGGTAGAGTTCGAGTGCGTCGCAGACCCCAAGAAGCCATGGACCCAGGTTGTCAACAAGGGACTGTGCAAGCTGGTGGTGGCTCCATAATGGTGTGGGCCGTGTTTAGATGGAATGGACTGGGTCCTCTGGTCCAAATGAACCGACCATTGATTGGGAATGGTTACGTTCGGCTACTTGGAGATTATTTGCAACCATTCATGGACTTCATGTTCTCAAACAACTATGTCGTGTCACTAAAAAAATGATTCAAATGGCTCTGAGCACTATACGACTTCTGAGGTCATCAGTCCCCTAGAACTTAGAACTACTTAAAGTTAACTAACCTAAGGACATCACACACATCCATGCCCGAGGTAGGATTCGAACCTGCGACCGTAGCGGTCGCGCGGTTCCAGACTGTAGCGCCTAGAACCGCTCGGCCACCCCAGCCGGCTCATGTCACTAGGCTACAATCGTTCGCGATTGGTCTGAAAAACATTGTGGACAATTCGATCGAATGATTTGAGCACCCAGATCGCCCGGTATGAATGGAACATAATTAAAAGGTCATTTCGTACACAACATCCAGCATCGGCAAAACTTTCGCAGTTATGGACGGCGATAGAGGCAACGTGGCTTATTTTTCTGTAGGGGACTTCCAGCGATTTGTTGAGTCCATGCCACGTCGAGTTGCTGCACTGCGCCGGGCAAGCGGAGGTTCGACACGATATTAGGAGGGATCCCATGACTTTTGTCATTCTAGTGCAAGAGAGTGTACGTGACACAAATAGTTCGTCACTCCGTAACAACATGGCCGTAGGAATCTGTAAGAAATTTCCCCATACATCGCCATTTAATATTCAGTTACAGATATGCATCAAACTTCCTGACAGATTAAAACTGTGTGGCGGACCGAGACTCGAACTCTGGACTTTTGCCTTTAGCGGACAAGTGCTCTACTAGCTGAGCTACCCAAGCACGACTCACGCCCCGTCCTCACAGCTTTACTTCTGCCAGTACCTCGTCTCCTACCTTCCAAACTTTACAGAAGCTCTCCTGGGAACCTTGCAGAACTAGCACCCCTAAAAGAAAGGACCGTGAGTCGTGCATGGGTATCTCAGGTGGTAGAGCACTTGCCCGCGAAAGGCAAAGGTCCCGAGTTCGAGTCTCGGTCCGGCACACAGTTTTAATCTGTCAGGAAGTTTCATATCAGCGCACACTCCGCTGCAGAGTGAGTATCTCATTCTGGAAACATCCCCCAGGCTGTGGCTAAGCCATGTCTCCGCAACATCCTTTCTTTCAGGAATGCTAGTTCTGCGAGGTTCGCAGGAGAGCTTCTGTAAAGTTTGGAAGGTAGGAGACGAGGTACTGGCAGAAGCAAAGCTGTGAGGACGGGGCGTGAGTCGTGCTTGGGTAGTTCAGCTGGTAGCGACACGGTAGCTCAGCGTGTTTGGCCGGAGGGTTAGCTGCCCTCTGTAATAAAAACACTGAGTTAATGGATCAACAACGAACTTAAACGGATGTCTTACCACGTCCGCCCCGAGCAGATGCAACGAACGCAACCGAACAAAATGAGATTAAAAAAAAAAGTTGGTAGAGCACTTGCCCGCGGAAGGCAAAGGTCCCGAGTTCGAGTCTCGGTCCGGCACACAGTTTTAATCTGTCAGGAAGTTTCATATTAGCGCACACTCCGCTGCAGAGTGAATATCTCATTCTGGAGATAAGCACCAGTTTGCAGTTATAGAGATATTTTAAGCATTTTATCGCTCACCTGAAGTTAAGTCTTCCACCACATAGCGCTTGCACTGATACACTGAAAGGCTATGTCGGTATTAAAGAAATACTTAGAGAAGAAAAAATTATTAACAGCCAGAGAAACAACGTTTCCTCTCGCAGCGACAGCCCGCCCTCCAGCGATCGGCAGGAGAGCTGTACTATCAGGTGCTATCATCCATTGGACGAAAAGTGCGTCGCTACCAGCAGTTAATTCGAAATCCTAGTGTAACGAGTTTCCTTTTAAGAACTAGTCACGGTCACCCATATGTTTGTATATATGGTGTAACACGTCAACAACAGCTGCCAAGTGTAATTAGTGCTACACCGATGACGCGTTTGACGGGCTGCCAAGTGATGGTGGAGTGGAAAGTGGTAGTGGCTTACCTGCAGTCGGTGTCAGAGTAGGAGGACCTGGAGAGCCCTAGGGCGCTGTCCGCTGACCTCTGGGAGGCGCGGGCCGACCGCCGGAAGGACGCGGTGCGGGAGCGCCCTGAGAACCGGCTCGACCTGCCAACACAACGGTAAGAGAGTAGCTCAGTTCGAAAGAGCAAAAGGCCATAGCTGACGTATTGAAATAACACTGTTCCTGGGTCGTAACTGATAAGCTTAAGGATGATTTTGTTGAATGGGGAAAACTGCAGGAGACGGTTCCTGAGAGGATAATGAGCAAAAAAAGTCATGTGGACATACGGTCAGAAATGCGTTCAAGGGAGGTACACCCTCCTGAAGATAGAAATCTGTTGATCATCGACAGTGACCCTGGTGTGAGCACCAGGCAGGCGGCCCACCAGCATGGAGTGAGCCAGACGTCCATGTGGAACACTACCTACAGTAACTGCCAATGTCTGTATGAGTTACAGTGTGTGCAGACCTTCTTACCAATGATCTTCTCTGCACCGACAGTTCTGAGGATTGTTTGTCACACAGGCCACCACAGTGCACGGGTTTCTGTCATCCATCCTATGCACAAATGAGGCTACCTTTATGAAGGGCGATATCGTCAACCTTCACAACACCCACCTGTGGGTTATGGAGAATTCCCATGGTGTGATGGCAGCAAACTATCAGCACTGGTTCAGCCCCAATGTGGAGGTAGAAATCATTGGTGACTGTCTCGTGGGACCAGTTATCCTTCCACAACACTTCATAGGTGAAGCATATCTGCACTTCCTGCCTCCCATATTGGAGATGGAGGAGGAGGAGATTAGTGATTAATGTCCCGTCGACAACGAGGTCATTAGAGACGGAGCACAAGCTCGGATTAGAGGAGAATGACGAAGGAAATCGGCCATGCCTTCTAAAAGAAACCATCCCAGCATTTGCTTGAAGCGATTTAGGGTAATCGTAGAAAATCTAAATCAGGATGGCCGGACGCTGGTTTGAACCGTTGCCGCCCCGCATGCGAGTCCAATATGCTAACCACTGCACCACCTTGCTCCGTCTCTTGTGTTGGAAGACTTGCCTTTGGTCGTACAAAGTGTAATGTGGCTACTACATGATGGTGCTCCAGGTAACCGGCCTCTTGCAGCGACAACACTAGTACAGAGAAAACATTGTTGCTTTCCTGTGTATTCTTATGTATCCTTAAATCACTGAGTACGCGAAGGAACTTGGCCCCCTACTTGCAGCGGTGTACCGTAGGTCTCTAGAAGAGCGTAGCGTTCCAAAAGATTGGAAAAGGGCAAAGGTCACCCCGTTCTCAAGAAGGGAGGTCGAACAGATGTGCTGAACTATAGACCTAGATCTCTAACGTCGATCAGTTGTAGAATTTTGGAAGACGTGTTATGTTTGAGTATAATGACTTTTCTGGAGACTAGAAATCTACTCTGTAGGAATCAGCATGGGTTTCGAAAAAGACGAACGTGTGAAACCCAGCTCGCGCTATTCGTCCACGAGACTCAGAGGGCCATAGACACGGGTTCCCAGGTAGATGCCGTGTTTCTTGACTTCCGCAAGGCGTTTTATACAGTTCCCCACAGTCGTTTAATGAACAAAGTAACAGCATATGGACTGTCAGACCAATTGTGTGATTGGATTGAAGAGTTCCTAGATAATAGAACGCAGCATGTCATTCTCAATGGAGAGAAGTCTTCCGAAGGAAGAGTGATTTCACGTGTGCCGCAGGAGAGTGTCGTAGGACCGTTACTATTCACAATATACATAAGTGACCTTGTGGATAACATCGGAAGTTCACTGAGGCTTTTTGCGGATAATGCTGTAGTATATCGAGAGGTTGTAACAATGGAAAATTGTACTGAAATGCAGGAAGATCTGCAACGAATTGACGCATGGTGCAGGGAATGGCAACTGAATCTCAATGTAGGCAAGTGTAATGTGCTGCGAATACACAGAAAGAAAGATCCTTTTTATTTAGCTACAAAATAGCAGGTCAGCAACTGGAAGCAGTTAATTCAAATGGCTCTGAGCACTATGGGACTCAACTGCTGGGGTCATTAGTTCCCTAGAACTTAGAACTAGTTAAACCTAACTAACCTAAGGACATCACAAACATCCATGCCCGAGGCAGGATTCGAACCTGCGACCGTAGCGGTCTTGCGGTTCCAGACTGCAGCGCCTTTAACCGCACGGCCACTTCGGCCGGCTAGCAGTTAATTCCATAAATTATCCGGGAGTAGGCATTAGGAGTGATTTATAATGGAATGACCATATAAAATTAATCGTCGGTAAAGCAGATGCCAGACTGAGATTCATTGGAAGAATCCTAAGGAAATGCAGTCCGAAAACAAAGGAGGTAGGTTACAGTACACTTGTTCGGCCACTGCTTGAATACTGCTCACCGGTGTGGGATCTGTACCAGATAGAGTTGATAGAAGAGATAGAGAAGATCCAACGGAGAGCAGCGCGCTTCGTTAGAGGATGATTTAGTAATCGCGAAAGCGTTGCGGAGATGATAGATAAACTCCAGTGGAAGACTCTGCAAACTAGACGCTCAATGCCTCGGTACCGGCTTTTGTTGAAGTTTCGAGA
This sequence comes from Schistocerca serialis cubense, assembly GCF_023864345.2. Lineage (NCBI taxonomy): Eukaryota > Metazoa > Arthropoda > Insecta > Orthoptera > Acrididae > Schistocerca > Schistocerca serialis. The sequence continues at coordinate 395,913,179 of NC_064646.1, forward strand.
ACAGACCTTCACCGAGGAGTGAAGCAGTATATTGCTCCCTCCTATGTATATCTCGCGAAGAGACCACGAGGATAAAATCAGAGAGATTAGAGCCCGCACAGAGGCATACCGACAATCTTTCTTTCCATGAATAATACGAGACTGGAATAGAAGGAAGAACCGATAGGGGTACTCAAGGTACCCTCCGCCACACACCGTCAGATAATTTGCGGAGTATGGATGTAGATGTAGAAACCTGCGCTGTCATAGATCTTTTATGTTCACCTTCAAGTGGGTGTACCTCCGGTGGACTGCATTTCCGTACATATGGTTGTATGATGTTTTTTTTGCTCCTTATCCTCTCAGGGATCATTCCGTGAAGTTTGTTCCACTTTACAAAAATTACCATGTATAATACGTTCCACGGCGGAACCCATAAAAGTTTTAATGGGGTAGATTTCAGCAGAAAAACAAGATTCCACCTTTCATCTCGTTTGTGAACAGGAGTGACGGAACTATCGAGTATTGGTTGCAATTTTTTTCCTTCTTGCAGTTAAAACTGCAGAAATTTTAAACAGTCAGTCCCACTCGTGCCGTGTGACAGTAACAGGCAATCTCACGAGTTCCGTCTCGCAACCTGTTCAGCACAAATAGCTCAAGGTGTTACTAGGACACCCCTAGAGTGTTCCTTCCTCTGGAATGCTCTACCGTTCCGCGCAGCAGGTATGAGTCATTAGTACAACATATCAGCGTGGACGGGGTGTTACTCGCAGCTGGAACTTATTTGTTCTCTGGCTAATACTTAACAAGGGTGGCCTGCCGAGTGCCTCGAATCGTCCTACTGTGCAGGCAGTGCTAATGCTTCAACGCGGATGGCATTACGCTGTGGATTACCATTTCTTGTTATAGCATAGAGCGATCTATTTGGAAGCTGCCCTCTTAAAATTCTTTCGAGTTGCGATTTCCCTATTACATCTACATCTACATCTACATTTACACTCCGCAAGCCACCCAACGGTGTGTGGCGGAGGGCACTTTACGTGCCACTGTCATTACCTCCCTTTCCTGTTCCAGTCGCGTATGGTTCGCGGGAAGAACGACTGTCTGAAAGCCTCCGTGCGCGCTCTAATCTCTCTAATTTTACATTCGTGATCTCCTCGGGAGGTATAAGTAGGGGGAAGCAATATATTCGATACCTCATCCAGAAACGCACCCTCTCGAAACCTGGCGAGCAAGCTACGCCGCTATGCAGAGCGCCTCTCTTGCAGAATCTGCCACCTGAGTTTATTAAACATCTACGTAACGCTATCACGGTTACCAAATAACCCTGTGACGAAACGCGCCGCTCTTCTTTGGATCTTCTCTATCTCCTCCGTCAAACCGATCTGGTACGGATCCCACACTGATGAGCAATACTCAAGTATAGGTCGAACGAGTGTTTTGTAAGCCACCTCCTTTGTTGATGGACTACATTTTCTAAGCACTCTCCCAATGAATCTCAACCTGGTACCCGCCTTACCCACAATTAATTTTATATGATCATTCCACTTCAAATAGTTCCGCACGCCTACTCCCAGATATTTTACAGAAGTAACTGTTACCAGTGTTTGTTCCGCTATCATATAATCATACAATAAAGGATCCTTCTTTCTATGTATTCGCAATACATTACATTTGTCTATGTTAAGGGACAGTTGCAACTCAGTGCCTATCCGCTGCAGATCTTGCTGCATTTCGCTACAATTTTCTAATGCTGCAACTTCTCTGTATACTACAGCATCATCCGCGAAAAGCGGCATGGAACTTCCGACACTATCTACTAGGTCATTTATATATATTGTGAAAAGCAATGGTCCCATAACACTCCCCTGTGGCGCGCCAGAGGTTGCTTTAACGTCTGTAGACGTCTCTCCATTGATAACAACATGCTGTGTTCTGTTTGCTAAAAACTCTTCAATCCAACCACACAGCTGGTCTGATATTCCGTAGGCTCTTACTTTGTTTATCAGGCGACAGTGCGGAACTGTATCGAACGCCTTCCGGAAGTCAAGAAAAATAGCATCTACCTGGGAGCCTGTATCTAATATTTTCTGGGTCTCATGAACAAATAAAGCGAGTTGGGTCTAACACGATCGCTGTTTCCGGAATCCATGTTGATTCCTACATAGTAGATTCTGGGTTTCCAAAAACGACATGATACTCGATCAAAAAACATGTTCTAAAATTCTACAACAGATCGACGTCAGAGATATAGGTCATTAGTCTTTCATGCAGACGTTTTCATCACGCAAGAAAAATAATAATGTAGATTATAAGTTTTTTGGTTTACGTTTTAAGTTAATTTGAAGAGGTCCTAACGCCAATCTGTGTTTTTCCATTTCATGAATACATGATGAGCAGGAGGAACTTAGTGTTCAACGTCCCATCGACAGTGAGGTCGTTAGAGACGGAGCACAAGCTCGGATTAGGGAAGGACGAAGAAGGAAAGCGGCTGTGCCCTTTCAAAGGAACCATCTCGGCATTTGCCTGGAGCGATTTAGGAAAATCACGGAGATCCTAAATCTGGATGGCCGGACGTGGGTCTGAACCGTTGTCTTCCCCAGAATGTGAGTCCAAGGTGCTAACCACTGCGCTACCCTGCTCGGTATGAAAATGCGAGACGCAGCGCCAATGCTAAGTTTGTGATCTTGAAACAGAGATGGCGCACGGGAATGATCACATCTGTAACTGAGCATTCAGGAAGAACGGATTTCGATGCAAAAATCAGATATGTGCCCTCATTCTTTTTTCGTTGAATAGTTTTATCTACAAAAAAGAACACATAAACACGATCGCTCTCTCTGTGCTGTGTAGCATGACTAGTACATATCACTTCACAATTCTGTATCAGTTCAGTTACACTTATTTCATAAATAAAAGCGAGCGTCCAAACGGTCGGGATGTGGTTGAAAGGTTCTCACATAATGAAGCGGGTTCCAGGACAACCCCTGTTTACTATCACAGCACAAGAGCTTTCCTCAAGACATGAGTGGCAGTCTTGGGAGATTCGCAGGGCTCCCTCACCGAATTCTGAAGTAGTGGTTTCATGGTACAAATCCCTTTGCCTGTGCACAAGGATGCTTAAGCTGCTAAGAGCCTTCTTAAGATGTGACTAGTATCTATTCAGCATGATGTCAACAAGAATCCCGCATTTTCGTTCCCCTGAAAAGTGAGAAAATTCATATGATCTCACAGAATTTCTGTCCGTCCGATCTTGTGTGCTGCCCCACCCCCTCCCCCGCCCTACTAGAGGCTTTGTATGTTATGTCCATCAATAATAAAAGATCGTCCAGACTCAGTACTAACCTAATGAACTGTTTATGCATATTTTTACGCATTGTCGGGGAAATTTTTGCAGCATTACCCTCAATCTCAAGCTTTAAAAAACATTCATATTCGTTACATTAGCTACAATCATGTTGTTGCCCCTTCAACAGAGTTTGAGCTGAGAATAGAGAACTTTGAATTCTTCTCATTTGCTTCCCTGCTTTCACCCCATGCCGACTGTGCACTTTCAAGATATAAGTGTCGCTTTTGCTAATAGTATGAGGTGTTAGTTTCATATTTCAGAGACCGTATTCTGAGCATCCCGCATTTAACTGTTTCTTTGTGCATCTTGTGGAATTCATTGGATTATTTCTCTTGTTAATTTGAAGATGCGAACTTGGCAGATGAGGACCTCTGATTTCGTTCTTCTTTAATTCTTCCTAATCATTTCAATCAAGGCCCACATAATTAGCTTCACTTTTTTATGATAGTTTCAATCTTTTTAATATATATATATATATATATATATATATATATATATATATATATATATATATATAATCAGTACGAGTGTTTCAAGTTATTGTTTCCTGGCAAGATTCGGACCATCAGGCCCTCTCTTACATCTAACCAGGCATTCTACTTATTTCACATTCATATGTTTTAGTAGGCATGTTAAACTACATCTAGTACAAAAAGTGAAATAAACAATTAGAAAGGTACACCTGGAAAAATACATACATATAGAGTTTATTTTCGTAGATCATAAGTACTGTTATAATTAGACGTTATTGAAGAGACAGATTTTGGATAGGAGTGCTAGCAGCAGGGAGTATGAGGGAGACTGATGGTGAAGGGAGGAGAAGAATAGAGAGACATGATGAAACATAATTAATGAAATATAAAGGAAAAGAAGATTGCGTGGCTAATAGAGATAGATGAAGAAGAAGGCATCTCGGGAGCAAGATAGGAGACGCTAGCTTTGCTATTTGACAGATGAGAGAATTGGCCTTGTACATTAATTTTGTGGAGAACGTTATGAGGATGATAGTAGGAAATGCTTCACCTTCTTCTTAAAAGCAGCAGGAGAGTGAATTTTGCGCAAGGTAAGGGACAGTTTGTTCCAGAGGCGGACAGCGGCAACTGAGAAGGAGTTTGCAAAAGTTTTTGTTTTGTGAGTGGGCACAGTTAGTGTACCAGATAAGAGTGACCTCGCGTTTCGATTATGATGGCATGACAGGTTTTTAATCTCTGAAGCAAGGTACTGGGGTGCTTGCGCGACGAGGAGTCGGTGAAGTAGACATAGAGTGTGGTAGTCACGCAATTTGTCCGGCCGCAGCCACCCTAGCTCGGAGTATGAAGCACTAACATGATCATATCGGCGAATGTTGCAGGTGTAACGCACACAGGCATTCATGGTTAGTTCTAGCCGTCTTTTGTTTTCACTACTCATGCCTTGTTGAATCACATCACAATAGTGGAGGTTCGGTAGAACGAGTGCTTGCACGAGTTGGCGTTTCAAGTCCTGTGGAAGTATGTTCCGAAACTTTTTGAGAGCATAGAGACAAGCAGACGTCTTTCGGCACACTGCGACTGTATTCTCGGCCCAGTTGAGATGCTCATCCAAAGTTACACCCAAGTTATTAACTGTTTTCTGATATCGTATTGGAGTACCGTCGAGCAGAATAGGAGGTAGCCGTTCGCGGAAATCTGAACTTATTAATTTCTGATGGGCTACTAAGATTACTTGCGTCTTTTTTGCATTTAGTTTAAGCCCCAGGTTTTTCGCCCATGTCACTACTGAAGACAGATCATCATTCATCTGAGCGATTGCAGGGTTTACATCTTCAGGTCTGACGCTTAGGTAGAGCTGGAGGTCGTCGGCATAAAAATGATATTTACAGCAAGACAGAAGCGACGAAATATCGTTGACATATAAAGAAAACAAAAGTGGTCCTAAGACTGATCCTTGTGGCACTCCCGAGGAAACATTAAGAACAGTAGCTAAATTATGAGTGGATTAATGTAAAGTATGCAGATGTGTTAACTGTGATGTTGAGTGTGTGCCGCTGAAACGTTTTATTTCAGAGTTAAAACCAGTTACTAATGCAGATTAGTTTCAGCTGTGATTGCCCTTATAGATAACATGCATTGCCCCCTCATTTATTACCAATAATAGTTGAATTGTACTGTAAAAATAGAATTTCAGATGTGAGTTTCTGAATAATTAATTATTTTGTGACTTTTAACGGAAATGTGTTAGTGAGGATTTGTTTTCCAAGAATTCGGCGCACAAGTATAGTTGATGTTAATATAGAAGCTTGTCTTGGTACCAGTGGACTGAAAATGTATGTACTTTACCGCTCTATACACTTTTTCCCTTTTCACTTCAAGTAGTATTGTTGTCCTGTATGCCAAAAGTACAAACAACAGAGCGACTCAATTAATTGTGAACTGAATCTGGAAAGCGAACAGCTTAATTGACAAGTTTATTTATTTTCTAATTACTATACTACACTTAAAAATTGAGTTATTAATTAGCAAAGAATACTGACTTCTGAACAGTTTCACGTTTGTCACAGTCACATAGTACACATGTAGCTGCCAGAGTGGAAATTCAATATTGTAGGTAATTACAGTTGTTACTGCAAGTTGAATGTTTAGCCCGAAAGTGATAACGCATTACAGAACGCTTGCACGCTTTTCCATTGTCTTTGTATACCTGTTCTTTTCCGTGTACTGTTGTTACCGAACGGTTGTTGCTTGTGGTACACTTATCTGAGAGCAAAGTAACTATACGAGAAATGCAGCAGAAAAAACAACATCTTTAGTCTACCACGTAAAAACAAGTCACGTGCCAGAACATTCCAATTTGTGTATGAGAATAGGCATAACCAATTAGCATAATTTGTATAACGCCACTTCGTTTTCTGTTGTATGGACTAGTTCTAAACATAATTGCTATTAACAGTATTAGATTTTTTATGTTACATTTAATGTCTAAAGTCCTGATGACCGTTATATCTTTCGTCATTATTGTTTTGGAACTACGCTGTTTACACATGTGACAAACACGTTTTGCGCTCCAAGTATATTGTCCGTTCTTGACTGCTGACTTCTTCGTGCGTATTATGCAAATGCGACACAACGTAAAAAAGTGAAATATGGAAATTTTATATTCAGTTTTGTGTGTAGTCGTGTGTCAATAATGAACAATAATCTAGTTATATATGGAAATATTTTCCTACAACAGACGAAATTATTAAACCTGCACAGTGCGATATTTGAGGTCAAACAATGTGTTCAAAAACGACTGGAAGCAACCTGAGGAAACATCTGCAGCGAATAATTTACAATTACTGTCGTACTTGTGACTTCCGAAGTTTTCCTGACGTATTTCTTCTTCCAGTAATGTTCGGGTTTGCAGCCGGGTCCCATCTCCATTCTGCCACGATATTTCGGCCCAGAGACGTCCGGCCATCCTCAGGTGAGTAGAGGAAGTACTGAAGAGACCTTTCTTGTGGCAGTTTACTAGTACACATCGTCACCGGTTCAGATTCGGTCCAACTTTCTCGGTGGATGAGTGAGAGGAGACTCAAAGCAACGGCTGAACAACAGCCGAGCATAGAACTTTGAAGGTGTGGTGGTGGAACTATAAGGTCCGCGCCACCCTCCGATGCCGGCCGGTGTGGCCGTGCGGTTCTAGGCGCTTCAGTCTGGAACCGCGTGACCGCTACGGTTGCAGGTTCGAATCCTGCCTCGGGCATGGATGTGTGTGATGTCCTTAGGTTAGTTAGGTTTAAGTAGTTCTAAGTTCTAGGGGACTGATGACCACAGATGTTAAGTCCCATAGTGCTCAGAGCCATTTTTGAACCACCCTCCGATGGTGGAAGTACAGAGGAGGTAATGCGCCAACCCTTACGGTGAAGGAAGAAAGTGGCTGGACGAGAACAGGCCATTGCTAGTGAATGTACGAAGCGGGCATAAAAAGGTTGTCGTATTGGGCCTATCGTCAGTCACAGCCCGAACCCGAGTCCTCCAGTATGGTGAGTGGAAGGAGGTACTAGAGGGACTATAGCGATTCCAGGGTCAAGAAACACGACAACGACCTGGAGACCAGCGTCCTGATCACGCGCCGCTCATACCACATTTGATGACGCATGAGGCAGAGGGTGACACGGCGGTCGGTCGGAACGGGAAAAATTTCTGTTTAATTGACTAACCAGGAGTTGAACAAATTTTCATTCAATATTGTGAATCAAAAGCATATCTGAGAGCAAGTGAACCTGTAAAAGCCAGGAGAGGGTAGGACAAGGGAAAATGGCTTTCCATAACGTCAAATCATGGAGCATGTTTAAATGCCTGGGTATCCCAATATTGAGCTGTTGTAAGAGATGACTGCCTCGATCAAAATTGATCAGTTTGGAGATTTTGGATGTATTCGTGCAGTGGAAACGGCTTGACTGACCTACATTTTCTGATATTGGGAGAAATCACTTTAATGTTGCACGACGGCGATGCTTCTTCGTCTTTAGAAATAATAAAAGTACCTAATTTTGTCCACGCAGTTCTCGTGTACGCCTTACAATCCCTTCCTGGAAATTACCTGCAATCCCAAATTTCCTTTTCCTCTCCTTTTCATATCTTTTATGAAAATATTAATAAATACAGTATATTGTACATTATTTTGAATTATTTGCTGTTTAAGTAACGTAAAAAACGAAAACAGCACAGCAACGTGACCTCCCGTCCCTCGGATTACCGTCCTTACTATTTGCCTGGGGTCTGCGCTAACACAAGCGGCTCCTGACAGCCCCGACCTGCGTAAAAATACTATTTTTTCTGAACGTTTGGCGATCTAGAGTTCCTAATTCTATCACTTTCATTTCTGACGAAACCCTGCATATACCATAAATTTGGACGAAATCGGTGATGATGAGTAGGCGTGGTCGCCTTGTAAGGTAAGCTGCTATTCGCTACATCACAAAGATACTCTGCGTAAGTTGTGCGTAGTAACTTCAGGAAGTAAGACTCTCTTGTAGCCCCACGCTAACTGGGAGAGGTCCCCAGGGATGCGATCGACTTTCTGATACTACCTGTATGGTGATGTAGGTTAAGATCCCAGGTATCACACACTGCTGCCATTCAGCCTGGTGCGCCCTCATTTACGAATCACTGACGAAAAAAAAAAAAAAAAAAAAAAAAACCGGAATTTTGTGTCTCACTCAGTACCATTAAAAGAGTTACGCTATATACTCAGGTTACGTGGTAAAATCCATAGAATTACAGTTCCTCACGCATGAAGTTGTGGGTCTGATTCTCGTCGGGTGCACAATTTTTTTTTTATTTTTAATCTCTATCAAAATGACTTCGATCATTAATTTTATTCAATTAATTGGTTTCAATGTAATTTTTCAATGCCATTCCATTGTCGCATAATTATAATCATAACATTAACTTCCTCGTTTGCTCTCATTTTTCTTCCTATCATAGTTTCTCCACTTGAAATCTTTGTTAATGTGTTTTTAATTAATTTTATGTATATATTTCGATTTTTTTTTTTGTTTTATCACCCTGTTTTTTCGTTCACATTATTGCGTTCATTATATCTATCTCTCATTTTGCTTGAATTTCGTTTTATTTATAAGCCCGTCTTTCATTTGTATTTTCATCTCGTTATTTTGTCCATAGTACAATAGGTATTTAGCTTGTGATGTAAATTTCTGTATCACAATTACTGTGCCAAACAAAAATGCACAACTGCTAACAAAAATACATTTTTCACACCATTGCATAAGTACACACATCAGAATAAGTTTTGCACCACCGCGGTTCCGAGAGTTCCGGAACCTGTACAGAAAATTGGAATAGAGATAAACATAAACATCATTTCTGCCCTTTTTATTGGTCTTGAAAACCACACATTGCATGTTGTACCACCTTACAGCGAGACCTTCAGACGTGGTGGTCCAGATTGCTGTACACACCAGAACCTTTACAACCCAGTGGCACGTCCTCTTGCATTGATGCATGCCTGTATTCGTCGTGGCATACTACCCACAAGTTCATCAAGGCACTGTTGGTCCAGATTGTCCCACTCCTCAACGGCTATTCGGCGTAGGTCCCTCAGAGTGGTTGATGGGTGACGTCGTCCATAAACTGGCATTTTCAGTCTATCCCAGGCATGTTCGATAGGGTTCACGTCTGGAGAACATGCTGGCCACTCTAGTCGAGCGATGTCGTTATCCTGAAGGAAGTCATTCGCAAGATGTGCACAATGGGCGCGCGATTTGTCGTCCATGAAGACGAATGCCTCGCCAATACGCTGCCGATATGGTTGCACTGTCGGTCGGAGGATGGCATTCACGTATCGTACAGCCGTTACGGCGCCTTCCAAGACCACCAGCGGAGTACTTCGGCCACACGCAATGCCACCACAAAACAGAAGGGAACCTCCAACTTGCTGCACTCGCTGGACAGTGTGTCTAAGGCGTTCAGCCTGACCGGGTTGCCTCCAAACACGTCTCCGACGATTGTCTGGTTGAAGGCATATGCGACACTCAACGGTAAAGAGAATGCGATGCCAATCCTGAGCGGTCCATTCGACATGTTGAGCCCATCTGCACCGCGCTGCATGGTGTCGTGGTTGCAAATGTGAACCTCGCCATGGACGTCGGGAGTGGAAATGCGCATCATGCAGGCTATTGCGCACAGTTTGAGCCGTAACACGAGGTCCTGTGGCTGCACGAAAAGTATTATTCAACATGAGGACGTTGCTGTCAGGGTTCCTCCTAGCCATAATCCGTAGGTAGCGATCATCCACTGCAGTAGCAGCCCTTGTGTGTCCTGAGCGAGGCATGTCATCGACAGTTCCTGTCTCTCTGTATATCCTCCATGTCCAAACACATCGCTTTGGTTCACTCCGAGACGCCTGGACACTTCCCTTGCTCCCTCGCACGAAGTAACAATGCGGACGCGATCGAACCGCGGTACTGAACGTCTAGGCATGGTTGAACTACAGACAACACGAGCCGTGTACGTCCTTCCTGGTGGAATGACTGGAACTCACTTTGGCGACTTGCGCGTCGATGGGGATGAAATGATGATGATTAGGACAACACAACACCCAGTTCCTGAGCGGAGAAAATCTCCGACCCAGCCGGGAATCGAACCCGGGCCCTTAAGAAATTGGGCGCTGCTCATGCATGGTTGTTTACATCTTTGGGCGGGTTTAGTGACATCTCTGAACAGTCAAAGGGACTGTGTCTGTGATGCAATATCCACAGCCAACGTCTATCTTGAGGAGTTGTGGGAACAAGGGTGATGCAAAACTTTTTTCGATGTTTGTATAAATAAATTATTTCTTGTTTCGTTTTTTAACTGATAGATAGGAATTTTCAAATAATTGAATAATATAACAGATAAATATAATTAGACCAACCGGACTGTATAATGCAACTTTTTAATGCTATTGCGTCACACAGAATTCCGATCTTTTTTCGTCAGTTACTCGCAATCGAGGTCCCACCAGGGTGGATGGCTGCAGTGTATGGTACCTGGGATCTTCGTCTACATCACCGTATAGACAGTTTCAAAAAGTCGATTGCACCGCTGTGGACCTCTCCTTGTGAGGCCATCACGGAACAAGTGGCGCATTGTCATAAGAGAATACGTGTGCTTGGCGTCCTGCAGACTGAGTTCTGCTGCGGCGATGGCAGGTGCATCACAGAGCGCGACAGAAATGGCGCGGCAACTGCAAACGTACTCCAGAGTTCAAGTGTGCAGGGGACAATGATTCTCGAGGACAAAAGGTCTAAATCGCACTCAGATTCACCGTCAGATTCTGGCGGTATACGGACAAAATGCACTGTCGCATCCAGCCGTAGTCGAATGGTGCCACAATTTGACCAAACGCTCAGACATTGGGTGATGCTGATCCCCTATAAAGCCCAAATCTTGCACCATGCAATTTCCTTCTTTTCGGCAAGGTAAAGGATAACTGCGAGCGGCGGGGGGGGGGGGGGGGGCGATTTTACCAGCCAGGAAGTTTAATATCAGTGAACACTCCGCTGCAGAGTGAAAATTCATTCTGGTTGGTTCAAATGGCTCTGAGCACTATGGGACTTAACATCTGTGGTCATCAGTCCCCTAGAACTTAGAGCTACTTAAACCTAACTAACCTAAGGACATCACACACATCCATGCCCGAGGCAGGATTCGAACCTGCGACCGTAGCAGTCCCGCGGTTCCGGACTGAGCGCCTAGGACCGCTAGACCACCGCGGCCGGCAATTCATTCTGGAAACAATCCCCCAGGCTGTGGCTAATCCATGTCTCCGCAATATCCTTTCTTCCAGAAGTGCTAGTCGTGCAAATTTCGCAGGAGAGTTTCTGTGAAGTTCGGAAGGTAGGATATGCGGTACTGGTGCAAATAAAGCTGTGATGACGTGCTTGGGTAGCTCAGCTGGTAGAGCATTTGTCCGCGAGTTCGATTCCTTAAAGAATCGAGGGAGGGGCGGGGGAGAGGGGGGTCTTACTGGTACTGAACGTATTCAAAGAAGGCCAGCACGAGTGGTCACGTCTCGAGGAAGAGCGTCAAGGAAAATGCTGAAAAAGACGATCTAGCAGACGAGTAAAGTTAGACGCCATTTATACCGCGAAGGCCTACTTACAAAGTTTCAAGAAGCAGTACTAACAAGGGGAGGCCGCCAATTGTGAAATTCAGATTCGATTCATACTGCGCATAATAAAAGCTCATGGCCAGAGGTGTAATGTGGCAAAGCACCAAGATGCACTTCTCAGCCGTTGTCAAGAAAATCGACAGTTAAAAGAAACTGTTGCAGTGAAATACTCTCTACGATTAATTGTTTTCCACAGCGTCGTGGCGCAGCGGTAAGCGCTCTGGTTAGTAACACACACACACACACATATATATATATATATATATATATATATATATATATATATATATATATATAATTCCCGGCAATCAGTTGCAACAATTATGCATATAATAAGTTGTTGAATGTCGTTTGTCGTGGAAAAACTGGCGCATCATTATGTTTTCCGCAAACAAAGTTGTATTTCACAAATGTTATTAATTGTCTTCATAATGTTAACCACGTATAGTTAACGGAAGACGTAGAAACGATATTCCGAAACGAATACGTATAGCGTAAGTCAAACGTTCGAATTAGAATAGAGCCCCCACGAACACAAATTCGCTGTGGCAGGTATGAAATATAAACTCCGTTACACTTGAAGGACAGATGTTGAATGGGCCGCCGCATAACAGCGTAGTTGCCTGCTAACTTCGAAAGAAGGTAGATGCGATCCCTAGCGCAACTTATAACATCGTCGAAAATCAGTGCGGACGGGAGAGCTTTGGTACACCCTGTTAAAAAAACGGAAAAATGGAGGCGGTACAATTGGAGAGCGATCCGCCTTCGCCAACATGCATAAGCAATACATATATATATATATATATATATATATATATATATATATATATATATATATATATATATATATATTTGAATTACAAAAAACTAATAATAAAAAAAATTGCATGGCGCGAGACTCGATCCGGCGACCTTCGGATTACGAACCCAAGCGCTTACCGCTGCGCCACGACGCTGTTAAAAAGTTATTCCTCGTAGAGAGTATTTCACCGCAACGGTTTCTTTTAACTGTCGATTTTCTCGACAACGGCTGAGAAGTGCATCTTGGTGCTTTGCCACATTACACCTCTGGCCATGAGCTTTTATTATGCGCAGTATGAATCGAATCTGAATTTCACAATTGGCGGCCTCCCCTTGTAAGTAAAGAATCTGGAATAATACACTTCAGCGTCCTACGACTCGCACTCATAGGGACAGTGAAGACAAGAATTGACTGATGGCAGGGCCGACGGCGGCTACCTGTTCCCTCGTCGCATACGTGGTTGGAACAGGAAAAAATCCGTAACATGTGGTACAGTGCTAAGTCGCCTATCCCATGCACTCCACAGTGCTTTGCAGAGTGCGCGTGGTGATGCACAAGAGTACGTACAACAATTACTCGCACAAACCAGATTCTAAACATTTTCGGAACAAGATGTATTTTCCTGGTTTTGCAAATTTAATGAAATGTGCTACACATTGTTACACGCGAGCTTGCGTTATACGTTAAAGACCGCAACAGAAACTCATATGAAAGCTCAACATAGCGTTCAGCTGCAGGTAAAAGCTCTAATGAGCAAACTGCACTAAATACAAAGCGCGTGGTCATCGAAGCGTTACGTACATTAGCCAGTTCTTTCATTGTGTTAAGCAATCGCATGCGAAATGCACTTAAAACGAGTCGGTGGCCAGCTCGTTAAGCACCGCTTGCGAGTGTTCAGTGTGGAGCAACGCGTTGCAACTGGCAGCTGCTGCATGGAACCGTGACGTGGCGGGTATCTTGTACTCGATGCAGACTCAAGCAGCAGCGGATTATTACAACCGAATTGCAGGCAGTGCTAATCCCTCCTACCCGCTGCCAATTTTAAGTATTGCTTGTCTCACTGGTGCTGTTAAGTTTTTTGCAACTAAACATAGAACACAAGGACTGATGACCTTATGCAGTTCTTTGGTACTTGTGCTAAAGTTTTATCTCTTCTCATCCACTATCGTCAACATGCTGTATATTCAAATTTTCTGTTTCACACTTTCTAATCTGTCAAGCGGATAGTAACGCAGGGTAGTAACTACCTCATTTTTTTTTTTAGCAAGTAGTAATTTCGAGAATATGACCTACTTTCAAGTTGTAAGTACCAAAACCATTCCATTCGTAAAGTATGCAAAAACTGACATGTTTTTCTATTTACTAAAATTATCATCATCTACATAGAAAAAAATTAAATTTTATTCATGCTAAAGAAAAAGCTACATTTAGAATTGAGTCATTTGCATCTCGTGGAAGAAATTGTAGAAATTACAGAACAGAGCAATGTGTATTAATTATCGCGATATCTGAGACTGACAGATTTTGAGAAGGCTTTGTTTACCTTTAACAAAATCAGTACTAACAGTCCTAGTGAAATAAGAAAGTGACTCAAACTATGATAACATACTGAATAATACATAGTGAGCGGTATTGCCCTCAAACAAACTTCATAAGAATAGTGAAATATTCGGAATCGAAACACGAGTCGGATAAGCAGAGTCCAAACCAATTCATATCAGGTCTAGAATAAATGGAAAATGAAGGAAGAGCACCTTTTTTTGGACGTATCTGAACGGCCATCGTTTTGTAGATGACGTTGTACGAGTACTTTTAGCTTTCAGTGTAGAAGCTTCAGTCACGAACGCACGAATTCAGTATTGCAAACTTGAAAATAGCTCTGATAAGCAATTGCGTAAGGATAAATTAATGTATAAACAGCAGACCGAAATGAAAATATTACGAAGTAAGAAAGACGCCATGAAAGCACATGATGAATTTATTTACACAGGACAGTTGAAGACATCGAATTTAAGTACACGAAAGGAAATAAATCTGAAATTTAACGCTTGTCCAGCTTACAGTCTCATCAATATGTTTAAAATCCATTGAAAAATTTCACACACACAAGATTAAAAAACATATATAATTACTTAAGCATAAATAAATTTGTAATATACCATGTTTTTAAATCGGACTAAAAATTATAAAATAGTTTCTCCTAGCCCCATAGAGTTTCCTAACCCCAACAGATATTCTGTGCATCTGCCCTTCCCCTCCTCTCTCCATCCATCTCCCCCTCCCAATCTCTTTGTTCATTGTCTCTTCTTCATTTGTCTGCCCATCTCCCCCTGCCCCCTCTTTCTGACTATCTGTTCCTCCTCCTATTTCTGTCCATCTCCTCCTCTGCCCTCTCTCTCTCTGTCTATCTCGTCTTGTCTCACACTCTTTCTTCTCCTCTCTTTGTCCACCGCCTCCTTCCCCCTCTCTCTGACTATCTGTTCCTCCCCCTCTGTCTGCCCATCTCCTACTCCTCTCTCTCTCTCTCTATCTCTCTTTCTCTTTCTCAGTCTCCTCCTTCCCCAATCCATGTCCATCTCCTCCCCCTCCCTGTGTTCATCACCTCCTCTCTCTCTCTCTCTCTCTGTCCATCGCCTCCTCTCTCTTTCTCTGACCATGTACGTTTCCCCCTGTCTCTGTCCATCTCATACTCTCCTCTCTCACTATCTGTCTCATCTTCTTTCCTCTCGCTGCTCAAGTGTGCCCATCCACATGCACGTCAGGTGCTACCAAACATATTCACCACCACCATCACCACACCTACAGAACAGATCGACAAGAAAGAGAGTTAATGTTGCATTGTCATAGAGTTCTGAGTTATGTTTAAAATTTCAGGTCTAGTCTCTCGGTTACATGTTTGTAAATTCTACGATAATATATCCTATCATTAAACTTTAACCTGTTTTAATTTAGTTGTATCCCTTGGCCATTCTCATCAGTCTCCTAATTAACTTGGATCGTCTGCAAGTGCGATGTTGATTGCTTTCCACTGTCGGGACTGTATTAAATTCCTGGCTGTGAACAAAGTCTTTCGCGACAGCTCTGTTGTATAAAACATTCTCGGCGGACTGCGTGCTGGGTCAGCTGAGGGAAAAACCTCGAGTTTTCCACTATTTCCTCCATCGTCTTCATAAGGAGCTACTGACTGTCAAAACTGCCGCTGTGGTGGCTTCATATGACCCAAAGCCAGAGACATTCGTCGCAATGTTTACGCAACGGCGGGAGCGGTGGCGCCACCATCGCAGACGGTGAAATCATCTGCGACAGCTTGACATAATTACCGACCAATCATAAGCCGTCTTTGGGATACAAAGCCGGCCGGGGTGGCCGAGCGGTTCTAGGCGCTACAGTCTGGAACCGCGTGACTGCTCAGGTCGCAGGTTCGAATCCTGCCTCGGGCATGGGTGTGTGTGATGTCCTTAGGTTAGTTAGGTTTAAGTAGTTCTAAGTTCTAGGGGACTGATGAGCTCAGCAGTTAAGTCCCATAGTGCTCAGAGCCATTTGAACCATTTTTTGGGATACAAAAGGCCATCACATCAGCAGTTTTGTCAGTCAGTTGGTCCTGAAGAAAATGATGGAGGAAATCGCCTAAAGCTCGAGATTTTACCCTGAATTAACGCTGCATGAACTTCGAGAATATCTCACACAAATTGCTGGCTGTTTGAAAACTACTGCCCCCCGAGAGGCAGAGCCAGCTGGCCAATGGCTAGCCGTTAATGACCGGCTGCACGGTGTTTAAGAACACAGCAAGGGAGGTTACAATTTGACCAGGAACATTGCATGAGAAGACTGCCGCAGGTATCTTACACAATATCCACGCTATGACCATTGCGCAACAAGAGTGGCGCACTGTCAGAAGAGAATACATGTTTCTTGATAGTCTGCAGACACAATTCTTCTGTGGAGCGATTAACAGGTGCATCGCAGTCCGGGAGTGAAACGGCGCAGCAGCTGGAAACGCACTCCAAAGTCGAAGTACATGGGGCAGTATAATATTTGCGGGCAAAACGTCTACATTGCACACAGATTCCCCGCGACATTCTGTCGGTATATAGATAATATACAACGTCGCATCCAGCGGGAGTGAAATGGTGTTACAATTTGACCAGTGCTGCACAGAAAACGATGATGCTGATCCAGAAGCAAGCCACAGACAGCAACCAAGGCGATAATGTCCAGGCAATCGTGAATTCTAGTCATTTGGAGCAGTCGTAGATTTTCCGACAATGAGGACGTTCACACAGCGGTTCTCGAGTGGCTCCGTGACCAAGGAGAGGATTTCTACCGTCGAGGAAATGAACGACTCGTAGAACGTGCCAACTGTTGTCTGCAGAGACTTGGCGACTGTGCTGAAAACTAGTGTCATGTATCTGTGTCACTTTGAAGTCAGTGTAGCATTCAATGAAAGCTCCTTGGTCTGCCATAATAAAGTGTAACTTGCTTTTTGAAGTCCCCTAGTACGCAGTGGAATGTCTCATATTTGATAGAGCCTGGACGAGTAGCTAAAAGCCACGAACGGTATATTGAAGGTATATTCAAAATTTTCCTACTGCAGGGAAACCTAGAACTACAGAAAGACAAACATTAATGGACATCTCTGGCCCAATAAGAGAGGGAATGGTGCGTTCAGAAGTCGGCTTTATTATGAACTGTAGTTGTTTGTAGAATAGGTGAGAGACGCCAAACACAAAATGGGCATTGCGTTCTATAAATACGCTCGAAAAAACTGACTAAGCGAATAATTATTTATTTTCTGCTAAAAAAACCGAGGCTCACTGAGACTGAAACAGAACAAGAATGAAAACGTCCTGGAATATGACCTTTTCAAGAAGAAACTTAGAAATGAGCATCATTTCCCAGGAGAACACAAGTCGAAAATTGGCGAGACTGGAGAAAAAATATTGTGTCAAGGAAAACGCTTGAGAGAATATTACTCCCAAAAATAGCTCAGAGAAAGACACTGTTGGAGTAGCTCGATCCATACCTGACTGAAGCGAAGCCGGAAGAAAACTGAAAACAAATAAAGAAAAGAAGAGCTAATAGACTGGGGGAAAGAAACAACGAGTGTGTGAAACCCAGCTCGCTCTGTTCGTCTACAAGACGGAGAAGGCAGCAGATACCAGCGCCCAAGTAGATGCCGTGTTTCTTGACTTCGGTTCCGCATTGCCGCCTAATCAAGAAAATATCAGACCACTGTGTGACTTGACTGAAAAGTTTCTATCAAAAAGAACACAGTATGTCATTCTCGGCGGTGAGAATCCTTCAGACGTGGAAGTAACTTTGGGCGTGTCCCTAAGGAGTGTTATAGCAGCATTACTTTTCACCACATATACAAATAACCTATTAGACAAGTTCCATGAGGCTTTTCGAAGATGATTCGAAATGCAGGAATATCGGCTGAGGATCACCGGTTGGTGCAGGGAGTGGAAACTGATCCTTAACAGAAGCAAACGTAGCGCATTGCGAATACACGCACAAGAAAACCATATACGGTATGACTACGCAATTGCACAACAACCACACGAAGAAATTACTTCCGTAGAATAACTAGGAGTATGCGTACGGAGAAATCTGGAATGGAACGACCTCATAAAATTAGTCACGGTTAAGGCAGATGCCACACTGAGAGTCATTGGAAGCATTCTCAGGAAATGTAGTCCATGAACAAAGAAAATATCTTCAAAACACTCTTTCGACCAACATCCGTATACTGCTCGTCAGTCTGAGATCCGTGCCAGATAGAAATGATAGTGGGAATAGAGAATATCTACGGAAGAGCAGCACGCTTCGTTACAGGTTGATTCAGTAAGCTCGAAAGCGTCATGCACAGGCTCAGCTAACTCCAGTGGCAGGACCTGCAAGAGAGGTGTTCACCATTACGATATGATCCACTGTTCAAGTTCCGAAAGCGTGCGTTCTTAAGAAGAGTCAACCAAGATATTGCTACCTCGTACATATATCTCGCGAAAAGACGATGAAGATAAAATCAAAGAGATTCGGGCCCTGAAGAAAGCTCACCAGAAATCACTCTTCCCGCGAACAATATGTGACTGGAACAGGGAAAGGGAGAAAAGATACTGGTTGTAAGGATACCGTGACTGACATCGACGCTAGCGAGCTATGTAGTAGCAGGCGCTGGCTGGGAAGTCTTCCTTCTAGAACATTCTGTAGTCTCCCGCACTGACGTGTTTCGTCGAGCACCAACCACGGCTACTGGAATACACGATGGGGTCACACTCAGCCACGCTGTGAGCTGTGGTGTCACCGTTAACCCTCCTGGCACGTCGCACTGCACTGAAGCTTAAATGCACGCGGTGCACTCACGGGTCACTCATACGCTGGTATGACTGCAGCACAGGTTTTCTAGACTACAGGGTCTTACGGGGATATGGAACAGGTTGTGAGGTCATCTTTGGCCCTCGGGTTTGAATGTATGGAGTGACTGTTGCTGAATGTTGTCCAACGGACACGTATGCCCATAATAGGTATTACGAGACCAGTTAAAGGCACTGCTAAATTTGTAACACGAAGGTTACTGGATTGGAGCAGTTTTGGCCTGAAGATAACGTAGTGTAAAGTCGAAAAAAATGGTTCTGACCACTATGGGACTTGACATCTTAGGTCATCAGTCCCCTAGAACTTAGAACTAATTAAACCTAACTAACCTAAGGACATCACACACATCCATGCCCGAGGCAGGATTCGAACCTGCGACCGTAGCAGTCGCGCAGTTCCGGACTGAGCGCCTAGAACCGCGAGACCACCGCGGCCGGCTGTAAAGTCGAAACTGGTTGCTTATAAATAAACCTATACAACGGCGACTGGTATTATTTTTATTGAACATTGAACAGCCGTAGTCCCATACTCCATCAAAAGATGGAGTTACATTCATTTCAAGATATCTCTGACAAAAGATAATGCTTTATAAGACAGGCAACGTAAAGTGGCAGCCATTGCAAAATATTCAGATGACCGGTTGGTACTTCTTGTTGACAGTCAGAAAAAGAGCATGGAATAAGTTTTTGAACGTATTTTAATTTCATGTAACTCAGCCCTACATCCAGAGAGATGATCCTGTAAATCCGCACTGTTTCGCCAAAGGACTTTCATTTCAGTTTCCATAGTTTTTGGAACAAGTACGCACTGTCGCATTTACAGCAGTGTTTGCTTTCACGGTTAACGTTTTGTCTAGAGGTAATCTCTTCGATAGTTGGTAAGGCGGTAGCTTCGTTTTTATGTTTGAATGTTTCTCATTATTTCGCTCATTACTACGCACTAAATCAGCAACTCGCCGAAAGATGGTAGATTTAGAAATGGATCAGCATCAGTCTTCATCTTGCGTTTCGAAGTGATATTCAACAGTCCATGAACCACGGACCTTGCCGGTGGTGGGGAGGCTAGCGCGCCTCAGCGACACAGCTAGCCGTGCCGTAGGTGCAACCACAACAGAGGGGTATCTGTTGAGAGGCCAGACAAACATGTGGTTCCTGAAGAGGGGCAGTAGCCTTTTCAGCAGTTGCAGGAGAAACAGTCTGGATGATTGACTGATCTGGCCTTGTAACATTAACCAAAGCGGCCTTGCTGTGCTGGTACTGCGAACGGCTGAAAGCAAGGGGAAACTACAGTCGTAATTTTTCCTGAGGGCATGCAGCTTTACTGTATGGTTAAATGATGGTGGGTAAAATATTCCCGAGCTAAAATAGTCCCCCATTCGGATCTCCGGGCAGGGACTACTCAGGAGGACCTCCTTATCAGGAGAAACAAAACTGGGGTTCTACGGATCGGAGCGTGGAATGTCAGATCCCTTAATCGGGCAGGTAGGTTAGAAAATTTAGAAAGGGAAATGGATAGGTTAAAGTTAGATATAGTGGGAATTAGTGAAGTTCGGTGGCAGGAGGAAGAAGACTTTTGGTCAGGAGAATACAGGGTTATAAATACAAAATGAAATAGGGGTAATACAGGAGAAGGTTTAATAATGAATAAAAAAAATAGGAATGCGGTTAAGCTACTACAAACAGCATAGTGAACGCATTATTGTGGCCAAGATAGACTCGAAGCCCACGCCTAGCACAGTAGTACAAGTTTATATGCCCACTAGCTCCGCAGATCACGAAGAGATTGAAGAAATGTATGATGAGATAAAAGAAATCATTCAGATAGTGAGAGGAGACGAAAATTTAATAGTAATGAGGGACTGCAATTCGATAGTAGGAAAAGGAAGAGAAGCAAAAGTAGCAGGTGAATATGGAATAGGCATCCGCCTGGTAAAATTTTGCAGAGCATAACTTAATCATAGCTAACACTTGGTTTAAGAATCATGAAAGAAGGTTGTATACGTGGAAGAGGACTGGAGACACTGGAAGGTTAGAGATAGAATTATATAATGGCAAGACAGAGGTTTAGAAACCATGCTTTAAATAGTAGACAGTCCCAGGGGCAGATGTGGACTCTGACAACAATTTATTGGTAATTAACTGTAGACTAAAACTGAAGAAACTGATAACTGAAAAAGATAAGAATTTAAGGAGATGGGGCCTGGATAAATTGAAAGAACCAAAGGTTGTAGAGAGTTTCAGAGAGGGAATTAGGGAACGATTGACAAGAACAGGGGAAAGAAATACAGAAGAAGAAAAATGGGTAGTTTTGAGAGATTAAATAGTGAAGGCATCAGAGGATCAAGTAGGTAAAAAGACGAGGGCTAGTAGAAATATTTGGGTAACAGAAGAGACAATGAATTTAATGGACGAAAGGTGAAAATATAAAAATGCAGTAACTGAAGCAGACGAAAAGGAATGCAAACGTCTAAAAAATGAGATCGACAGGAAGTGCAAAAAGGCTAAACAGGGATGGTTAGATGACAAATGTAAGGAAGTAGAGGTATATATCACTAGGGGTAAGAGAGATGCTGCCTACAGCAAAATTAGAGAGACTTTTGGAGAAAAGAGAACTACTTGTATGACTATCAAGAGCTCAGGTGGAAAACCAGTTATAAACAAAAGCGGGAAAGCAGAAAAGTGGAAGGAGTACATAGAGGGTCTATACAAGAGCGATGTACTGGAGGGCAATATTATGGAAATGGAAGACGACATAGATGAAGATGAAATGGGAGATATGATACTGCGTGCCAAGTTTGACACAGAGCTGAAAGACCTGAGTCGAAAGAAGGCCACAGGAGTAGACAACATTCCATTACAACTACTGATAGCCTTGGGAGAGCCAGCCCTGTCAAAACTCTACCATCTGGTGAACAAGATGTATAAGACAGGCGAAATACCCTCAGACTTCAAGAAGAATATAATAATTTTAATCCCAAATAAAGCAGTTGCTGACAGGTGTGAAAATTCCCGAACTATTAGTTTAATAAGTTACGGCTGCAAAATACTGATACGAATTCTTTACAGACGAATGGAAAAACTTGTAGAAGTCGACCTTGGGAAAGATCAATTTGGATTCCGTAGAAATGTTGGAACATGTGAGGCAATAATGACACTACGACTCATCTTAGGAAATACAGGGTTATTGCAAATGATTGAAGCGATTTCACAGCTCTACAATAACTTTATTATTTGAGATATTTTCACAATGCTTTGCACACACATACAAAAACTAAAAAAATTTTTTTAGGCATTCACAAGTGTTCGATATGTGCCCCTATGGTGATTCGGCAGACATCAAGCTGATAATCAAGTTCCTCTCACACTTGGCGCAGCATGTCCCCACCAATGAGTTCGAAAGCATCGTTGATGCGAGCTCGCAGTTTTGGCACGTTTCTTGGTAGAGGAGGTTTAAACACTGAATCTTTCACATAACCCACAGAAAGATATCGCATGGGGTTAAGTCGGGAGAGCGTGGAGGCCATGACATGAATTGCTGATCATGATCTCCACCACGACCGATCCATCGGTTTTCCAATCTCCTGTTTAAGAAATGCCGAACATCATGATGGAAGTGCGGTGGAGCACCATCCTGTTGAAAGATGAAGTCGGCGCTGTCGGTCTCCAGTTGTGGCATGAGCCAATTTTCCAGCATGTCCAGATACACGTGTCCTGTAACGTTTTTTTCGCAGAAGAAAAAGGGGCCGTAAACTTTAAACTGTGAGATTGCACAAAACACGTTAACTTTTGGTGAATTGCGAATTTGCTGCACGAATGCGTGAGGATTCTCTACCGCCCAGATTCGCACATTGTGTCTGTTCACTTCACCATTAAGAAAAAATGTTGCTTCATCACTGAAAACAAGTTTCGCACTGAACGCATCCTCTTCCATGAGCTGTTGCAACCGCGCCGAAAATTCAAAGCGTTTGACTTTGTCATCGGGTGTCAAGGCTTGTAGCAATTGTAAACGGTAAGGCTTCTGCTTTAGCCTTTTCCGTAAGATTTTCCAAACCGTCGGCTGTGGTACGTTTAGCTCCCTGCTTGCTTTATTCGTCGACTTCCGCGGGCTACGCGTGAAACTTGCCCCCACGCGTTCAACCGTTTCTTCGCTCACTGCAGGCCGACCCGTTGATTTCCCCTTACAGAGGCATCCAGAAGCTTTAAACTGCGCATACCATCGCCGAATGGAGTTAGCGGTTGATGGATCTTTGTTGAACTTCGTCCTGAAGTGTCGTTGCACTGTTATGCCTGACTGATGTGAGTGCATTTCAAGCACGACATACGCTTTCTCGGCTCCTGTCGCCATTTTGTCTCACTGCGCTCTCGAGCGCAGAAACCTGAAGTGCGGCTTCAGCCGAACAAAACTTTATGAGTTTTTCTACGTATCTGTAGTGTGTCGTGACCATATGTCAATGAATGGAGCTACAGTGAATTTATGAAATCGCTTCAATCATTTGTAATAGCCCTGTAGATTAAGAAAAGGTAAACCTAAGTTTCTAGCATTTGTAGACTTAGAGAAAGCTTTTGACAATGTTGACTGGAATACTCTCTTTCAAATTCTGAAGGCGGCAAGGTAAAATACAGGGGCAATTTGTACACAAACCAGATGGCAGTTATAAGAGTCGAGGGGCAGGAAAGGGAAGCAGTGGTTGGGAAGGGAGTGAGACAGGGTTGTAGCCTGTCCCCGACGTTATTCAATCTGTATATTGAGCAAGCAGTGAAGGAAACAAAAGAAAAATTCGGAGTGGGTATTAAAATCCATGGTGAAGAAATAAAAACGTTGAGGTTCGCCGATGACATTATAATTCTGTCAGAGACAGCAAAGGACCTGGAAGAGCGGTTGGACGGAATGGACAGTGTCTTGCAAATAGGATATAAGATGAGCATCAATAAAAGCAAAACTTTGATAATGGAATGTAGTCGAATTAAATCAGATGATGCTGAGGGAATTAGATTAGGAAATGAGACACTTAAAGTAGTAAAGGAGTTTTGCTATTTGGGGAGCAAAATAACTGATGATGGTAGAAGTAGAGAGATATATAAAATGTAGACTGACAATGGCGAGGAAAGCGTTTCTGAAGAAGAGAGATTTGTTAACATAGAGTATAGATTTAAGTGTCAGGAAGTCTTTTCTGAAAATGTTTCCATGGAGTGAAGTGAAACATGGACGATAAATAGTTTAGGCAAGAAGAGAATAGAGGCTTTCGAAATGTGATGCTGCAGAAGAATGCTGACGATTAGGTGGATAGATCACGTAACTAATGAGGAGGTTTGAATAGAATTGGGGAGAAGATAAGTTTGTGGCACAACTTGACTAGAAGAAGGGATCGGTTGGTAGGACATATTCTGAGGCATCAAGGGATCACCATTTTAGTATTGGAGGGCAGCGTGGAAGGTAAAAATCGTAGAGGGGGACCAAGAGATGAATACACTACGCAGATTCAGAAGGATGTAGGCGGCAGTAGGTACTTCGAGATGAAGAAGCTTGCACAGGATAGGGTAGCATGGAGAGCTGCAACAAACCAGTCTCTGGACTGAAGACAACAACAACAACATTAACAGCTCACTTTCCAAATCCTTTTCACAATTCGAAAGGTTGAAATGTACTGAGCGTACATGAGCATTCTCAACTCAAAACAAATCTGCACGTTTACACGCATTTATTCATTTTCATTTCTTCGCATTGGTTTTGGAAATTATATGAAACTTAATCTCTTTGTTGTCTGCTGTGGTTAGTACAACTGCCCACCGCGAAGCAAACCATTCTTTTTCATTTAAAAATTTAATCTAAAAAATACGTCAGTAGACTGATAATTATGGCGTAACTCTGGACTCAATCGCCGGTCACCAATAAAAATTCACGCTGTCTTAAACAACCTTGTTTTCGCTCGTAAACCCAGTTATAACAGAATATGTTTCAGCAAATGCGAGCAACTGAGCGCTGGTTCGGATCACTATGACGTCAGCGACGCGGCTTGCTTCTGCGCATACACCTCGCGATCACTGCCGTATAGTCTACTGTCCCTGGTTCCAACTACGAAGCACGCGAGGCCATTGTGAATTGTTCAGTAGCGCACTGATGGAAACATTTCTTCGGAATAGGAATGCCGAATGATCCGTGGCATTTTTTTTTTTTTTTTTTTTTTTTTTTTTTTTTTTGCGTGGATGAACTTTAAAATTTGTCAGTATCATCGACGAGATGAATCTGAAACAGTTTGATGTGTTTTTTGTAGTTTGAATATGAATAAAAGAAGTAAATGGACGCCATATTTTTATTACCAAAGAAACTGATCGTGTCTTGCGGTTACCCTGTACGCCGGAAAAGGTGGGAGGCTACAGAAAGTTCTACACCAGCGGTTCCCGTACCATGGACCGTGGCCCACTTATGGGGTGTGGGGAGTATGGCAGTGGGCCGTGAGTGGTGACCGAGAGTCCAAGATAAGATAAACATTATTAGGAGTTTCAGGGGTTTCACTCGTCAGTTGTCAAGGTCAGCGAGTACAGAATGAAAAAAGAGTTGAAATGTGTGGCACTAATTTATCTTAAATGTTGAAAATGTCCAATATCATGTGCCACCAGGCGGCTAGAAGTGCACTGTCATATGGAATGCACTGCAGGTCTGGCACTCATGGCGTAAACACGCAATGTGCCACAATCAGATCTACACTAATGGCCATTAAAATTGCTACACCAAGAAGAAATGCAGATGATAAATAGGTATTCATTGGACAAATATATTATACTAGAACTGATATGCGATTACATTTTCAGCCAGTTTGGGTGCATAGACCCTGAGAAATCAGTACCCAGAACAACCACCTCTGGCCGTAATAACGGCCTTGATACACCTGGGCATTGAGTCAAACAGAGCTTGGATGGCGTGTACAGGTACAGCTGCCCATGCAGCTCCAACACGATATCACAGTTCATCAAGAGTACTGACAAGCGTATTGTGACGAGCCAGTTGCTCGGCCACCATTGAACAGACGTTTTCAGTTGGTGAGAGATCTGGAGAATGTGCTGGCCAGGGCAGCAGTCGAACATTTTCTGTATCCAGAAAGGCCGGTACAGGACCTGCAACATGCAGTCGTGCATTATCCTGCTGAAATGTAGGGTTTCACAGGGATTGAATGAAGGGTAGAGCCACGGGTCGTAACATATCTGAAATGTAACGTCCACTGTTCAAAGTGCCGTCAATGCGAACAAGAGGTGACCGACACGTGTAACCAATGGCACTCCATACCATCACGCCGGGTGATACGCCAGTATGGCGATGACGAATACGCGCTTCCCATGTGCGTTCACCACGATGTCGCCAAACCCGGATGCGATCATCATGATGCTGTAAACAGAACCTGGATTCCTCCGAAAAAATGATGTTTTGCCATTCGTGCACCCAGGTTCGCCGTTGAGTACACCATCGCAGGCGCTCCTGTCTGTGATGCAGCGTCAAGGGTAACCGCAGCCATGGTCTCCGAGCTGATAGTCCATGCTGCTGAAAACGTCGTAGAACTGTTCGTGCAGATGGTTGTTGTCTTGCAAACGTCCCCATCTGTTGACTCAGGGATCGAGACGTGGCTGCACGATCCGTTACAGCCATGTGGATAAGATGCCTGCCATCTAGACTGCTAGTGATACGAGGCCGTTGGGATCCAGCACGGCGTTCCGTATTACCCTCCCGAACCTACCGATTCCATATTCTGCTGACAATCATTGGATCTCGACGAACGCGAGCAGCATTGTCGCGATACGATAAACCGCAATCGCGATAGGCTACAATCCGACCTTTATCAAAGTCGGAAACGTGATGGTACGCATTTCTCGTCCTTACACGAGGCATCACAACAACGTTTCACCAGGCAACGCCGGTCAACTGTTGGTTGTGTATGAGAAATCGGTTGGAAACTTTCCTCATGTCAGCACGTTGTAGGTGTCGCCACCGGCGCCAGCCTTGTGTGAATGCTCTGAAAAGCTAATCATTCGCATATGACAGCATTTCTTCCTGTCGGTTAAATTTCGCGTCCGTAGCACGTCATCTTCGTGGTGTAACAATTTTAATGGTCTGTAGTGTAATTTGTCGAAGGAGCAGATTAGTGCTTAACGTCCAGTCGACAACGAGGTCATTACAGACCGATATAGGGAAATCATGGAAAATCTAAATCAGGATGGTTTCAACAGTCGTCCTCCCGAATGCCAGTTCATTGTGCTAACCACTACGCTACCTCGCTCGGTCTAATATGTCGAGCTAGTAGTTTCTCGGATACAGTTATACACATGAATAGCTCGCTTGAATTTTGCTCATTTAATATCCTGAAACAGGAAGAATGGTTGGTGTTTTACGTCCCGTCGACGGCTAAGATTATGAGACACATAGCTTTACTTGGATCTCTTACTACTGGAAGGGAAGGAAGCAACCATCCCGCCATTTGCATGAAAAGACCTGAGTGACCGCAGGAAATCGATATCTGGATGCATGGCCCGAAAATCGAACCCAGTTCTCTCGAGTGTGAGTACACCTTTTTGCTCAGTCCCCGTGAATATGTATAGCTGAATTACTGCTCACTGAGACACTCGATGGGCTTTTCGACAAAATATGTGAACGATCCTTTCAAAGCATATTTTTCGGAAAAATATGTACTGGAATAGTTTGAACGCAGATAGCAATTTGAGACTAAATGTACCAGTTTTAATCCAGACATAGATTCTCTCGCGGGCGACAAACAATATAAAAAATAACACTGTGTTCCTTTTAACGCTGACCACTTGATTTTGAGTTTTCATCTAGTTGTGGCAGCTAAGTGAACGTAATAAAAATGGTCTTTATAAAAGGATATAAATATTTTTCAGTCCTTCTCGTACAGTATTGATTACTAATTAGGCCTACTTATACACTCATGCACACACACATACACTCAAATACACACACACACGCACACACACACACACACACACACACACACACACACACACATTTATAATTTCTACTTGTATATTTAGTTACTGGTCCTCTAAGCATTTTCACAAAACACGTGGTCTGCACAGTTGAAAAGTTTGGGAACCTCTGATCTAGAAGGTTATGGCTCGTCAGATAACACGTGCTGATATGCAGCTCGCTGGGAAGGTTACGGACAACGGTATCTTTACATGATACACAAAGTATCCTCTGTCACACACCGTAAGGTGGCTTGCGCAGTACAGGTGTTGGCGTAGATAAAAATGGAGCAGGGGACTTTAGTCAGACATCTGGCGCAGTGGGCTGGTGTTTACTCACGACTGAAGGGATCGCGTGGTGGTCCTCATGCTCCTGGCGCGCCGGAACTGGTGGCCCGGAGGCGCCGGCAGCAGCATGCCTGCGGGGGCGGGCCCGCCCCCAGGGCCCGGGGGCAGCAGCGCGGACGGCGCCAGCACCAGTGGGGGCGGCAGGCGGGCGGCGCGCGGCCGGCGCGTGCACGCGTAGCAGCAGACGCGCCAGTACAGGAAGCGGAACGAGTGCGCCATGATGTCGCCGATGTTGGATAGGCACAGCAGCATCAGCGGGATGCCCAGGATCGCGTAGAAGATGGTCACCACCTTCCCCCAGTGCGTCTTGGGCGCGATGTGCCCATAGCCTGCCAACACACGTCCAGAAGCTAAGTTCAGTATGTCACAAAACCACAAACATGCTACTCTAAAGACGCCAGCAGCCGATCAGACATGTTCGTCAAATTCGCTCTTTCCATTCGACAGGTTTGTCAAACAAGCTCGTAGACGTCTAATACAGCCTGATTTTTGAAGAAGCTGTCACGTCCTGTGTATCGAGGCGCAAAGTATTTTCAATCTTCGTATCTGTTCCAATTGTCAGGTAATTCAAAGATACAGGCAATATTTCGGCAAGCAACTGGGTACTGTTTGACAAACGCTTCCGGAAACGATCAAACTTGTTAGTCAAATTGCCTGTCAGCCAAAATTTCTTTCAAACACGTCAGACGCAATCTATTTTTGACAAACACACCAAACAAAGCAGCATACTGGCAAATAATTTTACAAATACGTGAAATCTGACAAATGTTCTGATGGGCAGCAGGAACCTTAACAGAAGCTACTATAAAAATGCCCTCTCTACTTACGCGGGGTCAATAGCCCCATCCCTGATTCTTCAAATAATCAAACACCCACCTACAAAAGTTTAGATGAATTTACGTTTAAAGATTGCTGGAAGACAGTAAGTGCTGTCATTATCAAACACTGGATGGGTATAGTCTAGGTAATTTGCGCTCCGTTTTAAGGAAAGCTAGTATTTCACGGATCTCAATGTATAGGACGGATTTCTCGTGAACTAGGTGTTGTCCAAGAACGTAGTTTTGTAGTTGCATTCAGTGGTACATGTCTGCAAAATGTATTGCCAATGGAGATTGTAGTAAAGAAGTAATAAATTAAAACAACGTAGCAACGTAGCAAAACTTGTTACAGTTGCAACCAAAACACTTTTTTTCCGACGAAATCAAGAAAACTTGTGAAACGTTGGAAAAAGAGCATGAAAGTGAATGGAGACTATAATGAAAAATAATATGTGTTTCAATTTCTATCATTAGTATACATATTCCTTTTCTCAAAAGTCCCTTCACTTTTTGACTTCCCCTCTATATTATGTATTAATGGAAGATTTATTGTAGAGAGGAAAAGAATTGATTTTTACATTGGTACGATTTTACACCTTGTAAAGAATGGATTACAACTAATGATGAAGTTTGTTTTACTTGCGGCAGCGGTTTTATAATGCAATACTCTTGTTTCGTCAGACATCCAGATCAGGAATCTCTCGATTTCAATTTTTTTGTTAGGATTTATCTATCACTGTGAGAGAAGAGGATTAAGAAATAAATTTTGGAATTTTGTGTACGGAAAGATTATACATGTGAAGTTTAATTTTTGTAGTTCTTGGGTTATAGTTACGTGATTTCAGGAAAAGCTTATCTGTTATTGAGATTTTATTAAATTTTATTAAGTCAAATGATATGAGATTGCTATTGAGTTCATTCAACCCAGAGTCATTGTCCACATCCCAAGAGTCAATTAATTTTCAATTTATTCAAAACATTATCAAAAGTTGTGAACCAAGAATGACAGCAGTGTTTTAAGAGAACGCATTGCTCCTCTGCATATCTCATTAGTCAGGTTTTGCAGCTGTGTTATCGAGACGCGATGTAACTACGAGAGCAGTTTACACTACGTTATCCAGTGCGACCCAGCTACCCCAAACAGCATAAAAACAGATTCTTTCATTAATTGAATTTCACAGGGATCAAGTTTAGTTTCAAAGTAATCAGTTTTTCATCAAAGTTCATAGTCATATTTTGTGATAACAGGACATGATTTACTTAGAATCCTCGCGCTTAGATTTCTACACGCATTCTTGCAGTTCAATTTCGTCACCAACAGCGTTACGCAAGCTGTCAGCTTTAATGTCTGGTATACACACCATTCAAAACAGAAAACCCAAAGTTTATCATCTAACAGACAATTTGACATTGAAAGCACACTCAACGTTACAGATCCACTTTCTCTAAAATAAACTTAAACACATAACTTTCAGCCCTTATCGGCTGAGCTATCCAGGTGCGACACCCGAGGTGCCCTCAGACCCTTACTTTACCAGTATCTATCAGTACTTTTCATGGAACACCGAAAGTTATAAAAATAGTCTATGCAAATAACGAAATGCGAAAATTTGAATGTTAACTCCTTGGGCGTACTGCTAGGTCACAGCCTGAAATGGTGAGCCAGCACCGTAGCATTAATCAAAGCTTTTAGTTCAGTTACATTTGCAAAACGCCTTTACTGCTACGGGTGATTTACAGGAAGCCGGCCGGGATGGCCGAGCGGTTCTAGGTGCTACAGTCTGGAACCGCGCGTCCGCTACGGTCGCAGGTTCGAATACTGCCTAGGGCATGTGTGTGTGTGTGTGTGTGTGTGTGTGTGTGTGTGTGTGTGTGTGTGTGTGTGTGTGTGTGTGTGTGGATGTCCTTACGTTAGTTAGGTTTAAGTAGTTCTAAGTTCTAGGGGACTGATGGCCTCAGAAGTTAAGTCCCATAGTGCTCAGAGCCATTTGAGCCATTTACAGGAAAACAGTTATTGAACTATATCAAAAAAAGTAAATTAGCTACAAACTACGGCGTGCACACAGTTTATTAATATGTAAACGTCACTACTGATATTCAGAGCTAGGTCAAAACATGTTCGATATGAAACTTCCTGGCAGATTAAAACTGTGTGCTGGACCGAGACTCGAACTCGGGACGTTTGCCTTTCGCGGGCAAGTGCTCTACCAACTGAGCTACCCAAGCACGAGTCACGCCCCGTCCTCACAACTTTACTTCTGCCAGTATCTCGTCTCCTACCTTCCAAACTTTACACAAGCTCTCCTGCGAACCCTGCAGAACTAGCACTCCTGGAAGAAAGGATATTGCGGAGACATGGCTTAGCCACAGCCTAGCGGATGTTTCCAGAATGAAATTTCGTTCTGGAAACCTCTACAAAGTCTTCAACGTCTTCAGCAGCTTCACATTAGTTCAAAAATGAGTCAGATTCGTGGGTACACTCGTAGTCAGCAATCTTCCATTAACTGTTACTTGTCGTACTAGGTAATGTGCCAGAGCGTAAGACTAAATTAAAGAGATTTATGTTAGGTATCTCATTTTACTTCATTGAAGAATATATTCACAGATACTCTTAAAATTTATGATTTAGATTATTTCGCACATAAAAGATTATGTTTCATTTCCTTAAACATTCAAAAGATCCCTCTTGACGGGGTCCATTGCACACGACTAATCTGATGTAATAGAGAAATTTCACGCTTACCGGGAATATGAAAACAGCTCTCGAATGAAAAAAATAATTTTGCTTCTATGTGTTTGTTCATTCTGTGGAAGTCACAGAGCACAGAGAACATCAAATTAATTATTTATCCCATTTTACTATAACCTGCTATTTTTTGTTACTGTTTATAACGAAAACAGTGATTTTCAGTTAACGTGAAGAAAATTTCGAATCCTCGAGATCAGAATATGTAGCAATCGTCACGCTTTGTGGCCATATCCTGAGTTAAATTCCTGACTTCTCAGCAATGTCCTGTGGCGTGAAGGTGCGTCACTGTAAGTCATGCTCTATCCATTGTATAGGTTCGTTAACTACGGAGAACACGTTGGTGATGTCCTAGAGAAGTAAGCTATCTGGCGGTACCGGGATTCACTCTGTACTTTCTCTCGGTATCACAAATACACAAACGGGACACAACACCATGAACCCACTCTCCACACTTGCAGGTCGTAGCCAAGGGGAAAAGTAATTATAAAAAATAAATTGAAATTACTTAAATGTAATGAATGGATCGACGAGGATGAAATCAATGAGGATGCAGTGTCAAGAATTCACACGAAATTTATGCCGAATCGACATCCGCTCGTCACGAGCACTCACCTTACTTCATCTATTTCTTATTCGGCTTCCTTCTTACCACTCTAACCTATCATTACATCTGCCAAATTTTTGTCTTCACAACCGTGGGCTCCACGTACTGCACTGGATTCTTCTATCTTGAATGTAAAAATTATTTATCCTGAAAACGAAAATTCTGCATCCTCAAAAAGCTAATAAAAATTCTTCCTCTTTGCTAATTACAAGGTTTTTCAACCTTTAGTGTTAAATACTTTAATTCTAAAAAATGAAATTCTTGATTCTTTAAAATCTCAAAGCTCTCCCAGTCTTCTTCTTTCTTCAAGAGTTAGGCATTTGCCTGTTACATTCTCTTGTTCAGTCCTCTCTTGTCTTTAGTTAGTTTCCGTTGCATTTCGCTACCTCTTTCTTGGTCTCATTATTGATCTTTTCCATGTTGTTAGATAACTGATTACTATTTTAGGCATCAATTTTCGTTCATTTATGTGATATGATCTCTCTGTTTATCGCTTCATGATCTGTTCATTTATGCTTTCAAATCTTGAAGATAAAAATATTCTTCGCGGTACAGTAGCACTCCGGGAGCACTATCGAGCATTAGGCGTCCATACGTGGCTCAAACTTTCATTGTCGCTCATGTTTCTCCACCTATTATTTCCGAATAGTACTTCCAGAAGTAGTCTCGCGGAATAAGTGGTCTGCCAACATTTTGCAATTCTCCACATACTCGAAACAAGAATTTAAATGTATCTACAGGACTACTCTGAAAATCACACTCGTGTACCAGACAGAGGGTTTATCGATCCATTTCTCTACTGTTACACTGTCAAACAGCGCGCGAGAAAATCGTACGCATAAATCCTTCCGTGTGAGCTCTCATTTCTCTGTTTTATTACGCTGGTCGTTTCTCCCTTCGTAAGCGGGCATCACCAAAATTCTTTCGCATTTGAAGGAGAGAGTTTGAGATTAAAATTTCGCGAAAAAATCTCGCCGCAACGAGAAACGCTTTTGTTTTAATGATTGCACCGCAACTCGCGTATTATATCCGTCACACTCTCTCTGTCCTATTTCGCGATAATACAAAAAAGGCTGCCCTTCTTTGAACTTTTTCGATGTCCTTGACCAATCCTATATGGTAAGGATCCCATACCGCACAACAATACTTTAGCAGAGGTTGGACAAGCGTAGTGTAGGCAGTTTCTTTAGTGGATTTGTTGCGTCTTCTAAGTGTTCTGCCAATAAAATACAGTCTCTGGTCGCCTTCCCCACAATGTTATCTATGTGATTGTTCCGATTTAAGTAGTTCGTAATTGTTATCTCTAGGTATTTTCTTCAGTTGACAGCTTTTAGATCTGTGTGATTTATTGTGCAACAGATTTGTAACTGAACCTTTATTAGTACACTGTACCCTACTCAGTATATTTTGTTTCTGTATGGAATTTAGCACAACTTTACCTCCCACTGTATAAATCTACGTATTACCAGAAACTATGTCCCCACAAACTGTTATCCAACTTAAACTCGTTTGCCAAACTTTGATTAAAAAGTGCCTAATATGAACTGAACTGTAACTGATCTGAATTCAACTTGTTTTCGTGTTAAATGCGCAACTGAAGTAAAACAATTATCTGGCCCTAATCAAACTTTCCACTCACCTCGCGTCTTGACAACACTGTTGCAGATTTCACGAAAGCACAACAGCAGACGGCAAGCAGGCAGCGGCCAAGCTAGATTGTTATTTCTAAATACATTTTAGGACTGTTCCATGTGATAAAAATGAAATGATCGTATGGCATTGCTGGTCGGGAGGCCCCACTCGGGAAAGTTCGGCCACCAAGTGCGAGTCTTATTTCAGCCGACGCCACATTGGGCGACTTGCGCGCCGGTGATGAGGATGAAATGATGATGACAACACAACATCCAGTCCACGAGCGGAGAAAATCTCCAACGCGGCCGGGAATCGAAACTAGGCCCGCTGCATGGGAGGCAAGCACGTTAGCACTCAGCTTAGCAGGCGGACGTTCCATGTGATAATGCGTAATGACAAACAGTGTGATGGGGAGACTAACTATTCTTATGAAATGGTATGTCAAGACAACGATTTTAGAATGAAATATATATTCAAAAAGACACAATACTTCGTGTGATCTTCACACATAACATAGGTCTGAACAATACTATACTTAACAAAGGAAACAATGATTTAAAGAGGGTACAATGTTAAACAGAAAATTTTTATAAAAATCAAACACCTTAATCAACTAGTGTATAAATTCATGACTTACGGAAGTGGGGTGGTCTTTCTCTCAGCTCTGAGCAAGTAAACTAGCTGACAACAATCATTCCTAGCTGCGCAGTGTTGCAGTCTTACCTCAAACTCATTCTCTTCAAAACATAACATTACTGAAAATTTATATTCTCTTCACTTTGTAGTATATCCATCTTATTCATCCTTGCTGTCCTTTACAATATTCTTCATTAACAGACACAATCACAAGTCAACACAGCACTACTGAATACGTCCCTCAGCCACCACACTTCAACTAAGAATGCATCAGACTAAGCACAGGCAAAGACTGTGCCACGACGAGACCAAAGATTGTTTAACAGTAACTTAACTTTCTCTGACGTGCACATGTATTATATTCAAGAACAAAATGACATGACCATCTTAAATTTCCTCCACCTTCCCCCAGTAGAATTCTGTGCAATGGTCATTTCAGACAAGAATGGGACGTGGACAAAGTTCTAAACATTATGGATAGGAACATACAAAACATGTTTCAAATACAAGAAGAAAAATCGTTTTACAACAAAATGAGTTAAAGAACTATAAGTAAAAAATTTATACAAAATTCAGCAACATGTGAATGATTAATCAGTAGAGGTTGGGTTGGGGTTGGGTTGTTTGGGAAAGGAGACCAGAGAGCGCGGTCACCGGTCTCATCGGATTAGGGAAGGCTGGGGAAGGAAGTCGGCCGTGCCCTTTTCAAGGGAACCATCCCGGCATTTGCCGGGAGCGATTTAGGGAAATCACGGAAAACTTAAATCAGGGTGACCGGACGCGGGATTGAACCGTCGTCCTCACGAATGCGAGTCCAGTGTCTAACCACTGCGCACCTCGCTCGGTAATCAGTAGA
This sequence comes from Schistocerca serialis cubense, assembly GCF_023864345.2. Taxonomy (NCBI): domain Eukaryota; kingdom Metazoa; phylum Arthropoda; class Insecta; order Orthoptera; family Acrididae; genus Schistocerca; species Schistocerca serialis. Next base: position 395,948,933 of record NC_064646.1, read on the forward strand.
ATTATTAACTTTTTATGAGTTGGTTGGTTGGTTTTTGGGGGAGGAGACCAGACAGCGAGGTCATCGGTCTCATCGGATTAGGGGCAGATGGGGAAGGAAGTCGGCCGTGCCCTTTGAAAGGAACCATCCCGGCATTTGCCTGGAGCGATTTAGGGAAATCACGGAAAACCTAAATCAGGATGGCCGGACGCGGGATTGAACCATCGTCCTCCCGAATGCGAGTCCAGTGTGCTAACCACTGCGCCACCTCGCTCGGTAACTTTTTATGAGTATATGAGAACGTTCTACATAGGGTATTTTGAAAGTTTACATGTAACATTTTGTATTGAAGTAGCATTGGTGATCTACACCGGTTTTGTAGCACGCAGGAAGTAGGTCAGAGTGTCTGTATCACACAAGGGCTACATTTCTGAAACGCAGTCGCATATGACAGTAGTAATCTGCACGATGAAAGTAGATCGAAGAGTGTCCTTGTCACAAATGGCCAAACTTACTTTAGCTCGCAGCAATAATGTCATTGTTATGGCAAGTTATGTGGAAGCAGACTCAGTAAGACTAAACGCAGATCACAGCTGACAACCCCACACACGCAGAAAAAGTAAAATGTCGTAGTATCTGCTTGAAGCAGACTGTAGAGCCTCTGATAACTCCAAAGCCATCTTGTTGTATGGAAGAATTCCTTATGGACGTCAGTTGCAGCTTGCATCTGTGGAGTATGCCAACTTATGACAGAATATTTCGGTGTATAATCAGTAGATATATTTTTTTCTACCCTGGCAAGTGTCAATCATTTGTGGTGAATGGTCAATAATTTACAATTTGTTAAATTTACAATATACAATTACCTATATTAAACAGGAGTAATAAGGTTTTACGTCGTTGTAGATATGGAATGCACATGTAGTGTAGCAGTAACAACAGACGTCTGTGTCTATAAAAAAAAAACTAAGAAAAAAATACCATCATCGTTTTACAATAATGGATTACAGAAACATCAGACAAGAAAATCATGTGAAACAATGTATAGTAATAGGCATGATAATAAACAGTTATAATATTTGTACAGAATTACGCTACAGAATATTCTAAATCTATTCAAATAAATATGTTTATGTGGACACTAGTGAAATACACAGAAGTATAGAGAGTAAGGTAGAAAGAGATGCATAAGGTTAGTGACCACACACAAGAAATAAACACATAAGGATAGTGGCCACACACACAGGTAAGGAGAACACAAATAATAGTTAGGAAAAATATGGATTAGGGAGTAACCAAGGTTCACATCAAAGAATACTTTATACAGCCAGTCAAACGTCAGTCTATGATTATACCTAACATGGTTAGTAATTGGCATGCTATCTAGTTACAGGTCATTCTTTAGTTCATGCATTTTTAATCCTTTTGCCTATAATTTCATATTTCAATAATTACCACTGTTTACGGTATTCTTTGCTTCTTTCTGTCATATGTTTCATACAGTGTCATAAGTCCATATTATTTAGCTCCATTTCCCTACCTAACCATTTGTCACATTTGTTCTACCTAGCCATTTCTCATCTTTGCCCTACCTAATTATTCCTCATCTTTGCCCTACCTAATAATTTCTCATATTCATTTTTCACAAAATCTTTGTAACCATTTCTTTGCTCTTTCTTACCTTTTTATCTTTGTCTCCACATCTTTAATAATTTCTTACACATCTTAAATGACTTTTGATAGCTCCCTAGAGTACTATACTTAACATAATGATTATACTAATGGCGCCACATCCTATAGTAAAAAATTATACACAGGATATGCATTATGAAGAAACTCAATAAATGACGTAAGTGTAACAGACAAACACAGCGTGAAACTTCCTTAAGCTAAAGCAATGTATGTTATTATGTTACATCATATGTAAAAACAAGAGTTAATCTGCAATGTCATACGTGTTAGCAGAAAAATAGTTATAAAAGAACCGTATCCTATGCCATGTCAAAAGAAAATAAAGCTGAAAAAAAAGAAAAAAGAACGGCATAACCATTAGTATCCCACATACTTCCTGCCTATTGTCTGTCCATCTCACACCTCGCTAGTGATGAATTTCATCCAAAAATTAAAATTTCCCAAACACCTAGACTATTATGACATGGTTTCATATATATGTAGAGTTATCTCTCAGACAAAGGAAAGGTAGATCAGTTCTACAGAGTTCAGTAAAAGTTAAATTTTGAGTGCATATAGCTATATACAACACAGAAAAAACGATGGCATTCATCAGTATAAACAAGAAATAGACCCTACCACAAAAACAGACTACAGAGTAGCAATCAGTGCTGAGTTACATCTTTGCAAAACATTTTCCGTGCACAAATAGAGACAAAAATGTACACTTCTCGAGTTATTGTAACGTATAACTGTTACACGTTGTATTGCTTTGATGAAAACAATGACGGTGTATGTTTAATAAAAAGGTTAAATGATTTGCATCAGATAATTGTAACTAAACATCTAGGAAATAACTGTGTTGTCTTAAGACACATTACCTTCATTCACTACTGTCATCCAGCCACATCTTTTCAGAAACTTACCTTTTACACTTATAAACACGAAATGCGCTCACATGGCATAAAAACTGACTGTAACAAGAAACAGGGACCCTATGCCCAACCATTACTGACTCCCTCTTTCTCCTCATTAATCGTCATAATGACTGCCTCACTCTATTACAGTATGCATCATAAATCTTATAACTGTCATCTCATGTACATCACCAGAATAAATCTCATTATCCTTTTATAACATTAATCATATTCGTTGACTCCGTCTCAATATACATTTCAAATAACAATTCCCTGCTCTGTTTTCGTCCACTTATTTCCACGTAAACAACACTCCATATTCATAGCTATAATCGTAAATATTACAGTTCATTTAACACTGCGTCACTGCCTCATAACAGATCCTGAAAAAATTCTTAAACCAAAATACCAATCACTATTCTTTCCAGACAACACAATTACCATCCTAACAGTCTGTATATCTCATCAAAAGTGGTAGAGAGTGTTACATGTCTCTGAATTATCATCACCATGTACAGCCAAAAATATTTCTCAAATGAACAACAACCTGTGTAACCTCTTAGAACTGGTTTAAAAAATACTGTCAGTGTTCAGTTTATTAGAAATTATTTATTCTTTTTCGGTTTATAGATGAAATTTTGGAAGTTCGTAGCAGTTTGTTTGGCGTAGGCGTCGTGGCAGCAAATCGCTGTTGTTGTGAAATACATGACGCTTGTTGCTTACGGTAGTCGCCCTATTTTTGTTAAACGTTGCTTGCTGCGCGACGGGAGTTGCTATGGCATACGGTGCAATAGCATAGTTTATCGCTAACTGTTGCTATGCGCCATATCTTCTTCTCTTCGAAAATAATAACATTATTCAAAACTTATATTTTCTTCACTTTCTAGTATACTAATCTTATTCAGTCTTGCTGTCGTTTACAATATTCTTCATCTAACAGACACACTCACAAGTCAACACAGCACTACTGAATACATCCATCACGTACCACACTTAACTAAGAATGTACTGTATCAGACAGCAGAGGCAAAGAGTGTGCCACAAAAAGATCAAAGATTGTTTAAAAGTAACGTAACTTGCTCCCTCTCTGACGTACACAGCCGTGACATACAAAAACCAAATGACATAGTCGCCTCACCAACCATATGATGACCTCACACTTTTCATTATTTAGGGTCAACAGCCATTTTTGGCACCATTCAGATATTTCGTCTATATCATTTTTCATTTGGTGTTGAACTTCTGATGATTTTACTAGACGGTAAATGACAGCATCGTTTGGAAAAAATCTGATATGTCTGTTCAGACTGTCTTTTAAATCATTTACATGGGTTTAAAATATGAAATGGTACGATTTACGTTCAAACATAAGTTTTGTTCATATGTCTGGGAAGCTAAAAATATCGGTCAGGAGATAGCATTTCATCATCTAACATACCTGCGCACAATACAAATGGTTAGTGACACAAGTACGAAATCGCGCAGGAAATGTCGCGATGGCAATCGGCAGGACGGCGTAAAACTGGCAGAGGCCACTGAAGTGCTGTGAAGAAACCGCAGCAGTCCGCCGGTCGACAGCAGACGCAACTCGGTGCTTTCCACATGCAGACACAAGACGCGCATTCCGTGTGGCGAAACGAGAAGCGCGCGCGAGGCCAATGACTCGTACTGTATCTGCTTCAGCTGTGCATTTTGGATGCGGTATCGTTTCAGATGGTACAGGCAATGAGCAAAGAAGAGCAGTGCTGAAGACACGGCACTCGCATTCGTATTCATAGAAGTCATGTAGATGTAGATAGCGGTTGACGGGCTCCCGGTCGTGTAAGTGTTTTGGGAGATGTACAGGGTGGCTAATAAGTCAGTTGACACTAGCAGTTTGAGGTTCTGTTGTTCTTTGATATGTGAGACACAATGAATAGGAAGTTAACTACAGAACTGTGCGTATTTGTTTTTCAAACATGGTGGAAACTGACCATAATTGCAGTGATGTCTGTGAATTGTTTGTGCAACGTTGAGAGGTGGCATGAGCCCCCTCTCATATTTCGATCTTTATTTCATCATTATCATGTTACAATGTAACCTACTACCTAATAAATTTCGATCTTACGATTCTCCGGTGAAAAGTTGCTATTCCTTCACACGCGGACTTCCCACGCAGCGTCTCTCGTCACCCGGGTGGTCCGGTGACAGGCGGGCTCTGCTAAGCCGACGGGTGTGAGGAAGTCGAGTGAATGCTTTGCAGACGCCGACATTAACTAGAGACACGCCCGCCGGGGCCTGAAGTAGCGGCTGGGCTAGAGGTTCCGTTACTTCGCAGAATCTTGGCGAAAACACTTTCTGGCGGGCTACCAGCGAGGCGTGGGAATGACTTGTGTACCCAGGCAGTTGTGGCGGGAAAATTCCCGCGCTTTCTGCAAAATAGTAACTGTGATTGGCTTGCTCAGGGCATAGCTCCGTGACGTAGCAAAATCAGCGCAGAAATTGGCGCCAAGAATCTCCATTGGTGGAATGGTAGTGCTCCGGCAATGGAGTGGAATTTTCCGCCGGTTTTCGAGTTGCTGATTGGAACGTTTAACCACGATCACTGTCGTGGGGGCGGGAATGTTCGGTGTTCGGCATTGTACGGGTGCTCTGGGTAGTCGGCTCTCGCCTTTCGGTCGAGGACGTCGAAGCAACCAGCCCTCGCCTCCGGTACGCCAGATCGTGTTCTGGCAGATAAGAAGACAGTTTGGTAATGTATGTCCGCAGCACCTGCAGATAGGGATTTTCCTAGGTGATAATCAGAGCTCAGCAGAGCGCGCCTGTTCGTCTTTTTTCTAACTTTGTTGTGTCTTGAATAGCAGCAATTAATGTTGGGTTAGCTGTGTGTCTCTCTTAGGATTTGAGTGGCAAGGAATTGGCTCCACGTACCACTTCGTCATAAACCTCACAATCTAGTTTAGGGACAACTTCACCTTCTCAGCGTTTGTTTGAGTATTCAATTTGAGCCAATTTGATGTATTATAAATGTTGAATGTGCCCGCATCTCGTGGTCGTGCGGTAGCGTTCTCGCTTCCCACGCCCGGGTTCCCGGGTTCGATTCCCGGCGGGGTCAGGGATTTTCTCTGCCTCGTGATGGCTGGGTGTTGTGTGCTGTCCTTAGGTTAGTTAGGTTTAAGTAGTTCTAAGTTCTAGGGGACTGATGACCATAGATGTTAAGTCCCATAGTGCTCAGAGCCATTTTTTTTGTTGCATGTGTTGTTGTTTATTATTTTGTGCTTAGTCTTAATAAATCATATTGTTATTTTGGACAGAACTTTCATTCTGTTAATCGGTAGAGCAACCCATCATTTCTCACTACGTTAAATGAAACCTTCCTTTATTTAACTTATTTATCAAATTAAATTATTGCAGGTGCCAAACTCTTTTCTACTCCACTTGCAGGGTAGATTACAGTCAGTTCGCGTATTTTTTTTTTATCCTTGTGCAACAGCAAAAGTCGGAGTTAGAATAGGGGGGGCTTAGAGCATCATTTACATATGTAGATTCTAGAATTTAGTGTTAAATACACTGCTAGCCCCGGCACCTCGCAACGTTCTCGAAACATCCAGACGCCATATCGATAAAATATTCGCACATTAAATTTAAGATTTGAGGACACTGACTCGGTAGCTGAACTTCCTCGTTCAAGTAGGCTAAAGTCTGTTACTACAGGAGAGAATCTTAATTTTGCAACGCAGTGTTTCCTGCGATCGGCGACTGAATCTCTATGAAAAACGTCCATGGAGTATGGAGCAGCAAGAACAAGCCTAAGAAGGATTCAGAAGAAGCTGAAATTGAGACCATATACACTGCCGAGTCAAAACATTGAGACCACCCGCTGAATAGCTTGTTTGTCCGTCTTTGGAACGAAATACATAACTGATTCTGCGTATCAGGGATCCGAAAGTTTTTTGGTACGTTTGTGGAGGTATGTGGCATTAGATGTTTACGCACAGGTAATGTAATTCACGTAAATAACGGGCCGCTGATTTGTGTACCCGTTGATGGCACTCGATAGCGACTCAGATGGGTTCTGAGATTTACATCAGGCGAATCTGACGCTGCCTCGGGCATGGGTGTGTGTGATGTCCTTAGGTTAGTTAGGATTAAGTACTTCTAAGTTCCAAGTGGCTGATGACCTCAGAAGGTAAGCCCCTTAGTGCTCAGAACCATTTGAACCACTTTTTTTTTAATCTGACGCCGAGACATCAACGTGAGTTCACTCTAATGCTTCTCAACCCACAGTAGAGCGGTTCTGGCTCTGAGACACGGATAGTTAGATTGCTGAAGGAGGTTATCGCCGTCGGGGAAGACACCAAGCAGGAAGGGATGCAGGTGGTTCAGAGCTGTCCGCATGTCTTCTACTACTACCACAGGTCCCATGCCAACACAGAGTGTCTCCCATAGCATAAAACTATTCCCACCATCTTGCTTCCGTGGCGCACTGCACGTTTCGAGCCGCTGTTCACCTCGATGACGGCGTTTGTGGAGACGACCATCGACCGGATGTGGCAAAATTGTGATTCATCCGAAGAGTCGACACGTTTCCATTCATCACCGGTAGATTCCCGAGCTCCATTTTCAACAATGTACGATGAACGGTGCGCTCCAATACACTCGTAAGTGCAGCTGCATTGCGCTCTTTCGGCAGATACGCCACAGATCACCATCTATCCTACTTTATAGAGCAGACAATCCGAATCCCACGTTCTGTGAAAAGTCGTGGACGTCCAACCATTTAACACCTAGTGTTAGTTTCACTCTCTTTCTGCCTCTTTCCGTAGATGCTACGACAGTAGCACGTGAACATTCGACCAGTTTCGCCGTTTTCGAGATGCTCGTTCACAGGTTCTGCGTAATAATAATCCGCACTTTGTCAAATTCGCTTATCTTAATGGATTTCCCCATTTGTAGCTCGTATCTTCGCTAGGGTGATTCCCCGTCCGTGTATGGGACTTAACTTCAGAGGTCGTCAGTCCCCTAGAACTTAGAACTACTTAAACCTAACCTAAGGACATCACGCACATCCATGCCCGAGGCAGGATTCGAACCTGCGACCGTAGCGGTCGCGCGGTTCCAGACTGTAGCCCCTAGAACCGCTCGGCCACGTCGGCCGGCTGGCGTACTTAAAATGATGTCTATTCCGTCGTGATGATGATCATCTGAAGGAACGAATCCAATGAGGAATTGAAAACACAATGTCTCGAAAGACTTACGAGAAGATCTGTAAATTAGTGTTAAAATATGCAGTGTTTTCTTAGAACAGCACAGAAACCATTTTGACTAATTTCTGTAGGTACAGTGAACTTAACATGAATTTCTTTGTTGAAAACAAAATTGTATTCTTATTTGTTTAGTTCTATTGCACAAAACGCATTTTTTACAAATCATTTAGGGCCCACACTGTAGTTAAATGGGAAAAGACTTTCAAACGTCTAGTGAGAAACAGCATGCAAAAAGACAGCTAAAGGCATCTGGACCACGTTATGATGGACGATGGGCCTCTTCAAGGAAACATCTAGTCTCAATTCTACTGCAAGATTTCAGGGTCACTACCAACCGTCGGCTTGGACATGTTCCCAAATTTATTGCTCCAGGCGCTAATTAGGGATTAATTTTTAGAAATAGGTTTTCACAAGTACTTTGGCTACATGATACATAAAACAGTGTTATCCTAGCTGGCCATGATACTAAGTCACCAACTTGACCTCATATTTTAAAGACAAAAAAGCACACTTGCAAGATATCAGCGCGAGCAATCGACATAGCGCGAAAATTTGGGCTGTAATTCTGACAGTGTGACGTTATGACATTCTGAATGTTTGAAAGTCGCTCCGCCCCACAGCAGCCGCCTAACGCCCGAAGGTATTGTATACAGGAGTGGCTAAGAGCTTCGAGTTCATACTGTTGTGAACTAACAAGCGGTAGTGCTTTATCCGATGTTCAAAAGTGCCAGAGATCCCTTTGCTTTGAACACTTTTATGTTGCCATTCACAAATGTAGTGTAAATTGATTAAATGAATGAGTGTGTCATTAAAGAATTAGCACAGTGCTATTTAATTAATATTATCGTTGTTGTGCGGTACTTTCTTTGGACTAAAAAGCTGATATTGTTAAAGTAAGTAGAGAAGTTGCTCTACTCTTCAAAGTATTTGGAATGATTAAATTGTAAATCGCAATTCATTTGCTTCATTTCGTTATTCTTCAGTTGGTCAGGTTTATTTGATTGATTTTGAAAAATATTCTCATGCTGATATTACACCTATGCACTCTTAGCCATAAAAAAAAGCGGCGCATCAAAAAGGAGCTATGCAAACTGGTCAAAGGAGTTACGCAAATTGATCACAAATTGATATTCATACAGGTATCGACGAAAAATGCAAAAACTTTGGTGAACAGTGAATGAATGTGTGACTCTACAGCGCAATTTCACCGCGAGACTGGCAAGGATAGTAAACAGGAGACATATCGATACCAGGGCATAAAGTCTTTGCGAGTTTCATTCCGTGTACTCAGGTGGACAGTAACCATGCCTCGCAGATAGGCGTTTGAACAATATATGCAGATGTCAGCATGTGAGAGTTGTAGTTGGGCTCAGAAAAACCGGTTGGAGTAATTGGCGAGTCACTCGACATTTGAACAGGAGCGAAGCCACAGTTCGACGATGCTGGTAGGAATGGGTGAACAACGGCCGAACACAGCGCCAAGAAGGAAGCAGTCGATCTAGAGAGACGACAGAACTTGGGGACTGAACAATCGGCAGAGGGGCACTCAGAGCCCCGGATTCATCGTTATCATTGATCCGACGTGCAGCTGGTGCTTCAGTGACCGCAAGGACCATTAATAAGCGGCTCGCAGAAATGACCCCGAGCTCACGGCGGGTCTTACGCCGACTACCATTAACCCTGTACACTAAAGAGCCCGTTGCAGTGATGTCGGGTACACGGCCTGGAATGTGATTGGCTGGAGCAAAACTGTCTTCAGAGCTCAATCCCGCTTCAATCGGAGTCCCAATAACCAGCTAAGACGTGCCTGGAGGCGCCCCGGACAGCGGAGGGATACCAGCTCCACTCAAGGCCGCCATGTTGTTGTTGTGGTCTTCAGTCCAGAGACTGATTTCATGCAGCTCTCCATGCTACTCTATCCTGTGCAAGCTTCTTCATCTCCCAGTACCTACTGCAACCTACATCCTTCTGAATCTGTTTAGTGTATTCATCTCTTGGTCTCCCTCTACGATGTTTACCCTCCACGCTGCCCTCCAATGCTAAATTTGTGATCTCTTGATGCCTCAGAACATGTCCTACCAACCGATCGCTTCTTCTAGTCATGTTGTGCCACAAAGTTTTCTTCTCTCCAATTGTATTCAATACCTCCTCATTAGTTATGTCATCTACCAATCTAATCTTCGGCATTCTACTGTAGCACCACATTTCGAAAGCTTCTATTCTCTTCTTATCTAATCTATTTATTGTCCACGTTTCACTTCCATACATGGCTACACTCCATACAAATACTTTCGGAAACGACTTCCTAACTTTTAAATCTATACTCGATGTTAACAAATTTCTCCTCTTCAGAAACGCTTTCTTTGCCATTGTCAGTCTACATTTTATATCCTCTCTACTTCGACCACCAGCCGTTATTTTGCTCCCCAAATAGCAAAACTCATTTACTACTTTAAGCGTCTCATTTCCTAATCTAATTCCCGCAGAATCACCAGATTTAATTCGACTACATTCCATTATTCTCGTTTTGGTTTTGTTGATGTTCATCTTATATCCTTCTTTCAAGACACTGTCCATTCCGTTCAGCTGCTCTTCAAAATGGTTCAAATGGCTCTGAGCACTATGGGACTTACTGCTGTGGTCATCAGTCCCCTAGAACTTAGAACTACTTAAACCTAACTAACCTAAGGACATCACACACATCCATGCCCGAGGCAGGATTCGAACCTGCGACCGTACAGGTCGCGCGGTTCCATACTGTAACGTCTAGAACCGCTCAGCCACTCCGGCCGGCAGCTGCTCTTCCAGGTCTGTCTCTGACAGAATTACAATGTCATCGGCGAACCTCAAAGTTTTTATTTCTTCTCCATGGATTTTAATTTCTGCTCAGATTTTTTTGTTTTTGCTTCCCTTTCATGCCCCTCGACTCTTATAACTGCCATCTGGTTTCTGTACAAATTGTAAATAGCCTTTCGCTCCCTGTATTTTATCCCTGCCACTTTCAGAATTTGAAAGAGAGCCTTTTTGCAGTTTCTGCAGTTTCAATCTACAGTTCATAACCAATAGATTGTGGTCAGAGTCCACATCTGTCCCTGGAAATGTCTTACAATTTAAAACCTGGTTCCTGAATCTCTGTCTTGCCATTGTATAATCTATCTGAGACTTTCCAGTATCTCCAGGCTTCTTCCATGTATACAACCTTCTTTTATGATTCTTGAGGTAAGTGTTAGCTATGATTAAGTTATGCTCTGTGCAAAATTCTACCAGGGACTTCCCCTTTCATTCCTTACTCCCATTCCATATTCACTTACAACGTTTCCTTCTCTTCCTTCTCCCGACTATCAGGAAGGTTGGTCTAGGTGTACCATTTTATTTCATACCAGAATCCTTTTGGTTGTCATCCGAGGCACTCTTACAGTACAGCGGTTCGTCTACGGTAGTCTATGTCCCGTTCTGCTGTCCTTCATGGCTAACTATCCTGGGCTTACATTTCAGCAAGATAATGCTCGCCCATACCCGGCGAGAGTTTCTTTTGCTTGTCCTCGTGCTTGCCAAACCTCAGTTTGGCCAGCAAGGTCACCAGATCTCTGCCGATATGAGCAATTTTGGAGCATCATAGGCAGGGCTCTCAAACCAGGTCGAGATTTTGACGACCTACGGCGACAACTGGACAGAATTTAGTCCGATATCCTTCACGAGGGTACGCCACAGCTCTGTCAATCAACGCCAAACCGAGTAACTGCTTGCGTTAAGGGCAACAGGTAGACCAATGCGCTACTGACCTGCTCTATTTGTGGAACTCTTCCTCTTGATTAAATCATCCAATTATCTCTGAAATCGTAATCGTTTGTTTTCTGTTCAGTGTATATTACATCTACTGTTTCAGTCGCATTCGGATAATTCTTTCTTGGTGTATAGTTATTTTTTTGTCATAGAATGTATATATGCAGAATATCAGTAAGAAAATATTGTCAATATAACACTGAATGTGTATGTCCGTGAGGTTGATGTATTATGTACTCGTATTACTTATCTCTTTTTCACGTAAAATAACATTTTAAAACACGTTGGACAAACGTGACACCTTCCCCTTCCTCTTTCCCTGCCTTCAACATCCCGTAAATAAGTAAATCGGTCGAGAACTTTTTGAGCTTTTTGCTAACATGTTCCCATTATATATTATATATACATTTATGTACTACATCTATTACAGATATATGTAGCCTATGTCCATCTTAACGTGTTTTAGAGCGTCATGTAAACATCTGAACTAAATCGGTCAAGAAGATTTCGAGACTTTTGCTAACAATGTTTTTCGCTAACAACTTTTCCTTCTTGTGTTACATATAGATGTATATACCATATATATTAAAAAAGTATGTAGCCTATGTCCGTCCGAATGTTTGTTGGTGTATCAGGAAAATATTGAAACCAGCTGGCCATGCACTTCTCGAGATTTTTGGTAACAACATTAATCAATAACTTGCCTTCATACAGTAAGTATAGATGGATGTATTTATATGTTTCATATTTTTAACAAAAAATCTCGGGAAATTCTTGACCGATCTTCTTCACATTTTCACACGATCTTCTAACAAACATTATGACAGGCACAGGCTATATATTTTTAAATATATGAAAGATATAAATATACATATCTATCTATACTTACAGTAAAAAGACAAGTTATTGATTAAGTTGTTACCAAAAATCTCGAGAAGTGCATGGCCAGCTGGCTTCAAAATTATATAAGCTTACTTAGAGTATTGTGTAAAAATTTCAAGTAAATCGATCACGGACCAAAATTCTCGAAAAGCTCTTGTCTGATTTACTTCAAATCCTTACAAGATACTCTAATAAAAGTTAGGGCGGACACAGGCTACACATTTCTAACCGAATATGGTATATATTACTTACTATATTGGTATGGGAACCTGGATTTCCTAAAGATTCCTAGTTCGCAACATATATGTTCTTGCTGCTGCCTCCACTGTAACCCAAAGGTGTTATGGGGGCATGTCCAGCATGGTCTCCATCCCAGCAGGGGGTGTGCTGCTAAATCCACCTGTTAGGCTAATCACGCCAGTCTCTGCACCTTGCCAAGCTCCTTAGCGGCCACGCTCGGTTGTATATCATTCTACTATACTGTAGCCCCAGGGCTTATCACTGGACTTATTACAGTGATGCATATCCAGTATATGCTCCTGGAGCTTAGGCCCCAATTTTACTTAAATTTACTTTATTAACAATTTTCGCATTTGGGTTTTGTTTTAGAAATTGTACCAGCGTTAGTAGCATTCTTTGGAAGTCCGCAGCAACATAATAGGTTTTGTGAGGTTAGCTCCGTGAATTAATTCGCAAAGTCTGGTATGAGAGTGTTGCGTATCTTACTTTCCGACATTTTATTTGACATACATTCTGAAGCATCGCAGTCGATGTAGAACCTCGAGATAATTCGACACATATTAAATCATAGCCTTGTTATTCTGACCGGCTTCAGCCTTCTGTAGTATTTTAGGGAGACGTATGTGTGGGAAACTAATATGTCGCCCGATTATTTTGGAACGTATGCTCTCGGAATTTTAGTAATAAATCTGTCCGTAATGCACTACGACTCTCTTGTAGTCCCTGCCACTGTGTTTTTTTTCCCAATGTTTCAATAACGATCTCGCTCGTACTAAACGAACCCGTGACGCAGCAACCCGTTCTCCATTGGCTCTTACTTCGAGGCGTAACTTCAATGCAACATCCTTGCATTTATTTTTGAACTGACGCATGTTGTGGAGGACAAGAGGAGAGTTGTTCTGGAGCAAGCAGAGTGCTATCAGAAGCGCGCTGGCCTTGTGAGGATGATGGCGACGTCAGGAACGTACTCGTAACCAGGGGCAAAACCTGTCTGTCGAGGGCATCCGCTCTCCTCGATAACGGATGTCGTTTTACCTGTTCACGGGCTCCACTCCACTCTAATTGTAGCACTCACGGTTCTAAAGAAGTAGAGCAACCCTTAACAGAAGCCAATACTAGGTGTCTTATTAACTCAGGGAGTTACTACCACAATCGTAATACGAGCGATTGAGAAACTTCCCTTGAATTTGATGTGTTTCGAAAGTGGTTGGAAATTACCGTGATATCGCTTGCGTCGCATGCCGTCCAAGTAATAACGCTGCTTTGCAGTGTCTTCTTACATTAGCTGTATGTTATCATACATAAGATGAACGATCTGAGCCGTTCACCAGTGCACTGAGGGGAGAGTGTGTGGGTTGTGGAGGACAAATGAAACGTTGTGGCCTTTTTTTAAGTTCTGTTACTCTTTTACTAGTTTCATGACCCTTTCTATCTCTTCTTATACTGTACCAATGCTTACTACACCTCCGTAAAAATAAATGCAACATCCTCAAGGACTGTGTATAGCGGCAGCAGGGTACAATATGTGCATACTGAGTGGTTGTAGTATCAGTGGTTCAACTATCACGGTTATCGGCGATTAGATGGCCCTCAGGAGGCCGGGCTGCGTACACTACGTTTCGACTCTGCAGGCAAGACGAACCGTTACTGGGAGATTCCCTCAGCACTCAAGTTATACATTTTTCCAGTAATTGTTCGTCTTGTTTTTCTTGTGAAGTCTGTCTATTTCACAGGAGATATGACTGTCAGTATTCTCAGACAATTTATGTCAGGTGTTTGTACAATTTTACTGGATAATTTCGATATTGTTCAGCTTCAAAGGAATATGGGATGATTTTAGCTAATCTGTTGTACCCTACATGCTGGATGGTGGTTAATAACCGAAACCAGAAGATGATTAATGGGACAAATAAAGAGCTGACGGTTAAAATGTGTTTTACAAAAACATTTAGTTTCATAAGAGCCTCCAGCCAGTACTCTTCGTGATCTGACTCAATACGTGTTTCAGGGATCGCAATAAATTCCTCGAGATAATATTCAGAGGTAGATTTTTTCCATGCGACAACGAATACAAGAGTGTTCACTATCTGATAAAAGTACCCAGAGGCCAATTATGTAATGTGGAACTGACTACTAGATGTCAAGAAAGCAGACAAGTAAGTACGAAAGGAGACGCCGAGGGCTGTGTGCCAGCAGAGACGAAACAGGAGAATGGGTTGGCGAGGAGAGCTAGCTTCTTCGAATGTGGACTAGTCATTGGATTTCACTTGAGTAATACCGGGTGATCAAAAAGTTAGTATACATTTGAAAACTGAATAAATCACGGAATAATGCAGATAGAGAGGTACAAATTGACACACATGCTTGGAATGGCATGGGGTTTTATTATCCCCAAAAAAATACAAAAGTCCAAAAAATGTTCGACAGATGGCGCTTTATCTGATCAGAACAGCAATAATTAGCATGAAAAAGTAAGACAAAGCAAAGATGATGTTCTTTACAGGAAATGCTCAATATGTCCACCATCATTCGTCAACAATAGCTGTAGTCGAGGAATAATGTTGCGAACAGCACTGTAAAGCATGTCCGGAGTTATGGTAAGGCCTTGGCGTCGGATGTGTTTCAGCATCCCTAGAGATGTCGGTCGATCACGATACACTTGCGACTTCAGGTAACCCCAAAGCCAATAATCGCACGGACTGTGGTCTGGGGACCTGGGAGGCCAAGCATGACGAAAGTGACGGCTGAGCACACGATCATCACCAAACGACACGCGCAAGAGATCTTTCACGCGTCTAGAAATATGGGGTGGAGAACCATCCTGCATAAACATCGTACGTTCCAGCAGGTGTTTATCAGCCAGGCTGGGGGATGAGGCGATTCTGTAACATATAGGCGTACCTCTCACCCGTCACGGTAGCAGTTACAAAACCAGAATCACGCATTTCATCGAAGAAAAAAGGCCTGATAACGGTAGATGTGGTAAATCCAACCCATACCGTGACTTTCTCGTCGCGCAATCGAGTTTCCACGACTGTTCTAGGATTTTCGGTAGCCCATATTCTGCAGTTGTGGGCGTTGACAGACCCTCGGAGCGTGAAATGAGCTTCGTCGGTCCACAGCATTTCTTCTGCCATCTTTTGAAACGCCCATACTGCAAATGCCCTCCGCTTCACTAAATCGACAGGTAACAGTTCATGATGCCGATGGATTTTGTACGGATAGCATCGGAGTGTACGCTTCAGTGCCAACCAAACAGTAGTGTATGGAATGCCGGTGCGACGTGCGACTGCACGAGCGCTGACTTCCCCGTGCATAGACGAACCCGCTACAGTCTCCATTTCTTCCTGAACTGTCTCAGCAGCATTACGCCTTGTGCTCGGTCGGCCACTACTGGGTATATCGTCTAAACAACCCGTGGCTTCTAACTTCGAAATAATTCTCGCTACAGCTGTATTTGTCAACGGACCTTTACCCGTTCGAATCCCATTCCTATGGCGATGAGATCGTAACGCTGAACTAGCACATTCCCCATTCTGATAGTACAGCTTCAGTAAAGCGCCTTTTCAGGTAACGTCAACATGCTGCTACTGATTCTCTCTCTCGTTACAGCTCCTTTTATACACGATTGTCATGCGCAGGCCGGCCGCGGTGGTCTCGCGGTTCTAGGCGCTCAGTCCGGAGCTGCGCGACTGCTACGGTCGTAGGTTCGAATCCTGCCTCGGGCATGGATGTGTGTGATGTCCTTAGGTTAGTTAGGTTTAAGTAGTTCTAAGTTCTAGGGGACTGATGACCACTGATGTTAAGTCCCATAGTGCTCAGAGCCATTTTTTTTTTTTTTTGTCATGCGCAGTCACTGACGTTTTGTTGGCCAGCGCCATCTGTCGGACATTTTGTGAACTTTGTTTTTTCGGTTCTAATAAAACCTCATGTCATTCCAAGGACGTGTGTCAATTTTTACCTCTTTATCTACATTATTCCGTGGTTTATTAAGTTTTCAAATTTATACTGACTTTTCGATCACCCGGTATGTTCACCAACGATGTTTCAACCCTCATAAGGCTGTCCAAGTCGACTGTTGGCGATGTGGTTGTAACATGAAAACGCGAAGGAACGACCGCAGCTAAACCGAGACCAGGAAGATCTCATTTAATGACGCACAAGGTCCGTCGGACATTGGTGAGGACGGTTGTAAAAATCGCACTAAAACAGGGGGAGGAATTAGCCGTGAGTTCCAAAGAGCGACCAGCAACCCAATTAGCACAAAACCCCATTCTTCTTAACTCCCTAAGCACTACAGTCGGCCGAGGGGTAGCAGCGCGGCCGAGGCACCTTGCCAGGGTTCGCGCGGCTCCCCCCATCGGGGGTTCGAGTCCTCCCTCGGGCATGTGTGTGTGTGTTGTCCTTAGCATAAGTCAGATTAAGTAGTGTGTAAGCCTAGGGACCTACGACCTAAGCAGTTTGGTCCCATAATCTCTTACCACAAATTTCCAAAATTTCCACAAGAGTCGAGTAGCTCCTCAGGGGCCACATATTTCTGTGTCCAGTGCTAAGCGATGCTTGAGGTGGTGTGAAGAGCAGTGGCACTGGACGGTAGATGACTGGAAACGAATGGTTTGCAGTGGTGAGCCACGCTATACCCTGTGACAATCCGATGGCATGATTTGGGTTTTGCGAATGCCTGGTGAACGTCACTGGTCATCATCTGAAGTGCCAACAGTTAAATATGGAGGAGGTTATGTTACGATCTGGAAGTATTTTTTGTCCTTAGAGTGTGGTACAGTACAGGAATTGTTGGGAGATGATAATTGTTTGTATTAGGATGACAATGCACCCTGTCGTAAATCAGAATCTGTGAGACAATAGTTTGTGGACAATAACATTCCTGAAATGGACTGACCTAACCAGAGTCACGACCTGAACACACTGGGACAACGTTGGGAGGAGTTAGAGCGTCGATTTCGCTGCAGATCCCAATATCCAACATCACTAACTTCGCTGGTTGGGATGTCCAAGATGATGATGATGTTCGAAACTTCCTTGCAGATTAAAACCACACTCCGCTGCAGGGTGAAAATCTCATTCTGGAAACATCCCCCAGGCTGTGGCTAAGCCATGTCTCCGCAATATCCTTTCTTTCACGAGTGCTAGTTCTGTAAGGTTCGCAGGAGAGCTTCTGTAAAGTTTGGAAGGTAGGAGACGAGGTACTAGCAGAAGTGAAGCTGTGAGGACGGGGCGTGAGTCATCCTTGGGTAGCTCAACTGGTTAATAAAAAAACTGAGTGAAAAGGTCAACAACGAACTTGAACAGATGTGAAGTGTCGTCCGCAACGACCAAACACAACGATCAACAACGAACAAAAAAAAAAAAAAAAAGTTGGTACAGCACTTGCCCGTGAATGGCAAAGGTCCCGAGTTCGAGTCACGGTCCGGCACACAGTTTTAATCTGCCAGGAAGTTTCATATCAGCGCACACTCCGCTGCAGAGTGAAAATTTCATTCTGGAAATGATGATGTTTGTTGGGCGCTCAACTGCGGGGTCATCAGCTCCTCTACAAAGTCCCAATTTTTACGTTTTTTTGCGTAGTCCAATCTAAACACTATCACGAATGATGATGATGATGATGAAATGATGAGGGCAACACGAACACCCAGTCCCCGGGCAGAGAAAAATCTCCAGCCCAGTCGGGAATCGAACCCGGGACCCTGTGATCTAGAGGCAGCAGCGCTAGCTACTAGACCACGAGCTGCAGACGGATGTCGAAGAAGAATGGCCTGCCATTCCTCCGCAGACATTCAGATATCTCGTTGAAAGTCTTCCTAGCACATCTGAAGCCGTCATATTGGCGAAAGGTGGACACATCGCTTATTAATGTCCACTAATAGGTGTCCAGATACTTTTGAGCAGTTAGTGTAGTTGTACAAATTAGACTATCATAGAAACAAAGCTTTTCTCTATAAAATTATTATCTGCTTCTGTGTCTGAGGAATGAGACGTGAAAGTTTGGCCTCACCCCATTTTCCTATATGGTATCTACATCTACATATCTACATACATACTCCGCAATCCACCATACAGTGCGTGGCGGAGGGTACTTCGTACCACAACTAGCATCTTCTCTCCCTGCTCCATTCCCAAACAGAACGAGGGAAAAATGACTGCCTATATGCCTCTGTACGAGCCCTATCTCTCTCTTAGCTTATCTCTGTGGTCTTTCCGCGAAATATAAGTTGGCGGCAGTAAAATTGTACTGCAGTCAGCCTCAGATGCTGGTTCTCTAAATTTCCTCAGTAGCGATTCACGAAAAGAACGCCTCCTTTCCTCCAGAGACTCCCACCCGAGCTCCTGAAGCATTTGCGTAACACTCGCGTGATGATCAAACCTACCAGTAACAAATCTGGCATCCCGCCTCTGAATTGGTTCTATGTCCTCCCTCAGTCCGACGTGATAGGGATCCCAAACGCTCTAGCAGTACTCAAGAATAGGTCGTATTAGTGTTTTATAAGCGGTCTCCTTTACAGATGAACCACATCTTCCCAAAATTCTACCAATGAACCGAAGACGACTATCCGCCTTCCCCACAACTGCCATTACATGCTTGTCCCACTTCATATCGCTCTGCAATGTTACGCCCAAATATTTAATCGACGTGACTGTGTCAAGCGCTACACTACTAATGGAGCATTCAAACATTACGAGATTCTTTTTCCTGTTCATTTATCTATATTTAGAGTTAGCTGCCATTCTTTACACCAATCACAAATCCTGTCCAAGTCATCTTGTATCCTCCTACAGTCACTCAACGACGACACCTTCCCGTACACCACACCATCATCAGCAAACAGGCCGCACATTGCTATACACCCTATCCAAAGGATCATTTATGTAGATAGAAAACAACAACGGACCTACCAAACTTCCCTGGGCACTCCAGATGATACCCTCACCTCCGATGAACACCCACCATCGAGGACAACGTACTGGCTTCTATTACTGAAGAAGTCTTCGAGCCACTCACATACTTGGGAACCAATCCCATATGTTCGTACCTTAGTTAGGAGTCTGCAGTGGGGCACCGAGTCAAACGCTTTCCGGAACTCAAGGAATATGGCATCTGTCTGATACCCTTCATCCATGGTTCGCAAGATATCATGTGAAAAGAGGGCGAGTTGCATGTCGCAGGAGCGATGCTTTCTAAAGCCGTGCTGATGCATGGACAGCAACTTCTCTGTCTCAAGGAAAGTCATCATATTCGAGCCTCGTGATGGTTGGGTGTTGCGTGCTGTCCTTAGGTTAGTTAGGTTTAAGTAGTTCTAAGTTCTAGGGGACTGATGACCATAGATGTTAAGTCCCATAGTGCTCAGAGCCATTTGAACCATTATATTCGAACTGAGAATATGTTCGAGAATCCTGCAACAAACCGACGTTAAGGATATTGGTCTGTAATTTTGAGGATCCGTCCTTCTACCCTTCTTATATACAGGCGTCACCTGCGCTGGTATATACCCTTCCACGACTATGAACGTTCCCCAGCTTCCTAAGCCCCCTGAAATGTCGCAGTTATTGATGATGTTTGCCGCCAGCGTTACGAAACGTAATAAACTTAGCGTCTGCCAAGGCCAGCAGAAGTCCCATCCATCGCGGAAGAGCGACTACGCGCGTGCGATGCAGGTCAGATGCGGCCGAGGCCTTTTGTAAGTGAATGATGTCGACAGCAGCGGAAAGAAGCTGAATCCTTGGCGCGGCCGGCGCCGCTCTTGCACCACACTCCTCAGACAGGTTATTTGGCAGGGCTGTCCTATCCTTCCCAGCCTGTAGGCTTTCACGCCAAGCGCCGGCCGGACAAGATCGACAGGCCAGACAGACCTTCACTCTCGCGCCTTCGCATCGCGCTGCACGGCATAGACAGTTAGTTCCCTGACGCCGCCCACTTGGCAGATTGCTTTCCCCCAGTTTTTCCTCGTTCTTCGCTATTGTTCCCGCCTCACGCCCGAGAGCGTTGCTACAGACCTGGACAATTGCCCGCCTCTCGCAATTACCCTAACAAAGGATTCCCGATTCGCTATTACGCTTACGGAACTCGTCGGATAATACGCGTCGTTTACGAAGATTGTAGTTTATTCGCCACTATCCGGTACGTTGCTTTCACTGTTCGAACACTTTCGATCAACTTTGCGTCGTAAGTTATCCGAAGCTTGCCTGATAGACGCGTCCCGGTATCAAAGCATCGCGACTCGTGTACAAGTATAATATTAGAATACAAGTAATTCCATATTTCTTTTATAGTAAGTTATAAATATATCACTAGCTGCGTATACATCGCTTTGGGCCCACATCACATGCATCGGCAAGATCCCGTCCCTACCCTGGAACTTGGAGTGCAGAATTTTTATTGATATACTGAGTGGATTCTGCGAACGCCCATGGCCCACACTGCAGAAAACATTGCGATTGCAATACGAAATGTGTCTCTACATTCATCTTGATCTCTCCAATTTTACGAATAGTACAGTGGACTGGCATCGTACACAAATTGCGTACATCTCGTAATACTCATCGACCATACTGATATTCGCACAGAACAGTGAGAACTACAGACAACATTGATTGCAGGAACCACTGACAGCCAATATTCGTTATGTGTGTACTATCATGTACACAAATAGTTTACGAATCAGCGTGTATTATCAGTTCTGATGTATGGCGGTGGGACTGGGACTGTAAATGAGAAAATCATTGAAATATTAAAGGTTGGTCAGCGAGCAGTGGTTTAAATGGCTCTAAATACACTCCTGGAAATTGAAATAAGAACACCGTGAATTCATTGTCCCAGGAAGGGGAAACTTTATTGACACATTCCTGGGGTCAGATACATCACATGATCACACTGACAGAACCACAGGCACATAGACACAGGCAACAGAGCATGCACAATGTCGGCACTAGTACAGTGTATATCCACCTTTCGCAGCAATGCAGGCTACTATTCTCCCATGGAGACGATCGTAGAGATGCTGGATGTAGTCCTGTGGAACGGCTTGCCATGCCATTTCCACCTGGCGCCTCAGTTGGACCAGCGTTCGTGCTGGACGTGCAGACCGCGTGAGACGACGCTTCATCCAGTCCCAAACATGCTCAATGGGGGACAGATCCGGAGATCTTGCTGGCCAGGGTAGTTGACTTACACCTTCTAGAGCACGTTGGGTGGCACGGGATACATGCGGACGTGCATTGTCCTGTTGGAACAGCAAGTTCCCTTGCCGGTCTAGGAATGGTAGAACGATGGGTTCGATGACGGTTTGGATGTACCGTGCACTATTCAGTGTCCCCTCGACGATCACCAGTGGTGTACGGCCAGTGTAGGAGATCGCTCCCCACACCATGATGCCGGGTGTTGGCCCTGTGTGCCTCGGTCGTATGCAGTCCTGATCGTGGCGCTCACCTGCACGGCGCCAAACACGCATACGACCATCATTGGCACCAAGGCAGAAGCGACTCTCATCGCTGAAGACGACACGTCTCCATTCGTCCCTCCATTCACGCCTGTCGCGACACCACTGGAGGCGGGCTGCACGATGTTGGGGCGTGAGCGGAAGACGGCCTAACGGTGTGCGGGACCGTAGCCCAGCTTCATGGAGACGGTTGCGAATGGTCCTCGCCGATACCCCAGGAGCAACAGTGTCCCTAATTTGCTGGGAAGTGGCGGTGCGGTCCCCTACGGCACTGCGTAGGATCCTACGGTCTTGGCGTGCATCCGTGCGTCGCTGCGGTCCGGTCCCAGGTCGACGGGCACGTGCACCTTCCGCCGACCACTGGCGACAACATCGATGTACTGTGGAGACCTCACGCCCCACGTGTTGAGCAATTCGGCGGTACGTCCACCCGGCCTCCCGCATGCCCACTATATGCCCTCGCTCAAAGTCCGTCAACTGCACATACGGTTCACGTCCACGCTGTCGCGGCATGCTACCAGTGTTAAAGACTGCGATGGAGCTCCGTATGCCACGGCAAACTGGCTGACACTGACGGCGGCGGTGCACAAACGCTGCGCAGCTAGCGCCATTCGACAGCCAACACCGCGGTTCCTGGTGTGTCCGCTGTGCCGTGCGTGTGATCATTGCTTGTACAGCCCTCTCGCAGTGTCCGGAGCAAGTATGGTGGGTCTGACACACCGGTGTCAATATGTCCTTCTTTCCATTTCCAGGAGTGTACTATGGGACTTAACATCTGAGGTCATCAGTCCCCTAGACTTAGAACTATTTAAACCTAACCAACCTAAGGAAATCACACACATCCATGTCCGAGGCAGGATTCCAACCTGCGACCGTAGCAGCCGCATGGTTCCGGACTGAAGCGCCTAGAACCGCTCGGCCACGGCGGCCGGCAACGAGCAATGCAATGGATGTACGTATTTTGGGACGAGGTAGAAAAACAAACGAATGAATTGGCAGACATGATTCGTCACTTTTCATGTTTCCTGTCATTCTATAGTTACTTCTATATTATTACTTCTTGGAACTGTGATCCACCGCGCGGGATTAGCCGAGCGGTCTATGGCGCTGTAGTCATGGACTGTGCGGCTGGTCCCGGCGGAGGTTCGAGTCCTCCCTCGGTTATGGGTATCTGTGTTTGTCCTGAGAATAATTTAGGTTAAGTAGTGTGTAAGCTTAGGGTCTGATGACCTTAGCAGTTAAGTCCAATAAGATTTCACACATTTAGTAGAGGCCAAATGACTGAAAATGGTGATGTTGATGCCACGTACAGTTATTTTTGTTTAGATACATATACGTCCACATATACACTCCGCAAACCATATTAAGATTCCTGGCGGAGGGTGCCTTGCACCACTACGTCATTCCCTTTCCTATTCCACTCGCGAAAGGAGCGAGGGTTAAACGACTATCTATATGCCCCAATTTCTCTTAGCTTGTCTTGCCTGTCCTACATATCTCCGTAATTCCTGCGTTTTGATCGAACCTATCGGTAACAAATCTAGCAGCGGGCGTCTCAATTGCTTATGTGTCTTCCTCTGATCTGAACTGGTGGGAGCCCAAACACTCGGGCAGTGCTCAAGAATGAATCACACAAGTGTTCCGTACGCCATCTCCTTTATAAACGAGCAAGTTTCCTAGAATTCTCCCAATAAATAGAAGTCGACCATTTCCTTTTCCTACCACCGTCCTTGTGGTTCAAAATGGCTCTGAGCACTATGGGACTCAACTGCTGAGGTCATTAGTCCCCTAGAACTTAGAACTAGTTAAACCTAACTAACCTAAGGACATCACAAACAGCCATGCCCGAGGCAGGATTCGAACCTGCGACCGTAGCGGCCTTGCGGTTCCAGACTGCAGCGCCTTTAACCGCACGGCCACTGCGGCCGGCCACCGTCCTTGTGCTCGTTCCATTTAATATCATTTTGTAACGTTATACCTAGATGTTTAATCGACCTTACTGTCTCACACAGCATACCACCAAGACTTTATTCGAACCTTAATGGATTGTTTTTCCAATTCATCTGCATTAACACATTTTTCTACATTTAGACCAAGCTGCCACCCATCATGCCACGTAGAGATTCATGTATCCTCCTACAGTAACTCAACAACGCCGACCTCCCGTACATCACAGCGTCATCAGCAAACAGCCGCAGATTCCCGTTCACGCCATTCGTCGGTCGGGTCGTTTATTTGTACAGAGAACAAGAGCGCACCTTCACACTTTCTTGGGGCACTTCTGACGATACCCTGATCTCTGATGAACACTCGCCGCCGAGGACAAATATTGGTTACTGTTAGTTAAGAAGTCTTCGACCTACTCACATGTCTGAACCTACTCCCATAAGCTCGGACCTTCGTTAATAGTCTACAGTGGTGCACCGTGCCAAAGTTTTCTGGAAATGTACGCATATGGAATCTCGCTCTTGCGCTTCACCAGTGGTTCGCAAGGTGTCGTTCGAGAAAAAGGCAAGCTGAGTTTCGCAAGAGCGATGCTTTCTAAATCCGTGTTGATTTGTGGACAGAAGTTTACTGTCTGAAGGAAATTTATTACATATGAACGTAGAATATGCTCAAGAATTATGTAGTACATCTCTTTATTTTGGTAAAATGATATGGTGAAAATGGGATCATTGGCACATTATTCTGTATTTTCTTGTTCGAACTGCATAAACACCATTTTTGGTAGTGCTTGTGCGCTCGCCCTCTTGACCGGAGCGAAGAGGTAGTGGCTGTAAAGTAGTGAGATGTGTTAAATGTTCAGCAGAGATATGACTACAGGAAGTGGGTCGGAGAATGGCGGTTCGAGTTGGGGGGGGGGGGGGGGAGAGGAAGGGTGTGGCATGAGTATAAGGGAAGAAGCTGGGAGGAGATGGCAGGGGCGAATGAGAACTGCTTCTGGAGAATGGGAGGAGTGTGGTAGTAACTGGATGACATATGTAGAGGCGTTGTCATATCTCGATATTCACTATTATTTTAAGTGTTCTGTGAATTTCAAAAGAGTGTAGTTTACCAGGTTGGTGTGGTTTTTTGAGTTCTTTCTTTTCTGTTAAGGTTTTATAAATATGGTAGCTTTCTTGTAGGGTGAAAAGATATTTCTTTTTGTTTATCCTTACGATTTCCACGTTTGCGTCTCTGGTGGCAATCTTTTGTTGCTGTTGATGTAGGTGTTCGGCAAAAGTTGAATGATTTATAAATTTTTGTTCATTTTTCACACAATCATAACACGTTACGGCTACAATAAACATTTTCAGCTGCTACAATAGAAAAGAAGAACAACCTTATATTAAGACTTCAGTTTATGGACAGTGGCATAAACACGTAACACCGCGAAGTGAAGCGCCATCGGCCGCCGGAAGTATGTACAGTATGGATAGCTCCATTGTCTCTGTTATTGTAATGACCCACTCTGTTTTACATATGGTTTCACTACTCCAACGGCTTGTGTCCCATTTTTTATATTTTTATATCAATGATTAAAATATTACTGTATAATTTGTCATATTTTATGGATTTCATAAGTTAAGATTGTCTTATAGAGGACACGCGTATCTAGTGTAAAGAATAGGGAAAAAAAAGTACATTTAGTTGCAGCTACATAAATCCTCGATTTTTGATCCTATGTTTAGCTTGACAACGTATGAACATCCATGCACCAAATGGCACCCGTAAGTATCGTTCACAGGCATTGTAATAGCACTTTACTTAGCTCACAAGCATGCCTAGTGAACATATTTTTAATTGTTTTAGGTATTAATATAAGCTTCTAATTTTTTCTGTTGTAGCGTCTGAAGATGGTCATTGTGGGAAGAAACCTATTAATATTGCTTCACAAAAAGTGAGTGTTTCAAAATAAACAAAAGTTTGTAATAAGTCAGTAATCGTCTAATTAAATGGGATGTCCTTTTTTTCAAAAACTGAATGATTTATCTTTTACTTCTGTTCTGCATTTGAGTGTGCTTTCTGTATTGAAGTCTTGGATTTCCTTTAAAATACGTTTCCACCCCCCACCCTCCCCCCACCCCGCTTATCTTTCCCTTTAGCAGACTGACAATTCCTTGATGTCTCAGGATGAGTGTTAGCAACTGATCCATTCTTTTAGTCAAGTTGTGCCATAAATTCCTTTTTTCCCCAATTAGTTTCAGTACCTCTTGATTACATACCGACGGATAAAAATCGCAACACCTAGAAGTTATGCAACATAAGAGGACGATGGCAGGCGTGTTTCTACATCTGAAAGATGTTGTTTATTCCAATTTCACGCCAGTCGCGTAATAGTGGCGCTAGTAATGCCATTTTTCAGATCAAGTTTGCTTTAAATACTCGCTGTAACGGCCATGTTCGTTAGTTACCTTTGAGACTGGATGTGGTTAGTTGACGTTAGTGAAAATGCCTTTAAGGCGACAAAGACGCCATTATCAACACCTCACTGAGTCGTGTAATAGGGTTAAGAGAAGCGCAACGTTCCTTTTGCTATATTGCAGAAAGACTTGGCACGAATGTAGCCACTGTACATTGACTTCTGGCAGTGGTGGTCACGAGAATGTACAGTGTTAAGCAGACCGGGCACCGCTCTGTCACGTGACACTACCTAGCCCTAGAGGGATGACCATATGGTTTAGCGTACGGCTCTGGAGCTACGTACTACATCTGCAGCAGCAGTTCGAGAAGCAGTTGGTACCTCAGCCACACAACGAACTACACTCATGCTCATAAATTAAGGATAATGCTGATACATGATGAAACAACGCTCTGGTTGGCGGTTTGCGGGTTTAAATCACCTCGGGGTATGACCATGCGGTGCATTTGACCTCCGGTCGTCGCATTGTGGCGCTGGCAGCAGTCCACATACGCAGAGGTGTGTTGGTGCATGTCAGAGTACGGTGAAGCGAGTAAGTGTTCAGACGTTTTCAGACGTGCTAACGGTGAATGTGTTGAAAATGGCTCAAAGAACACGTACTGATGACGTTATGAGGGGTAGAATACTAGAGCGACTATAGGGTGCTCAAACACAGCAGGTCGTAGCAAGGGCCATCCGTGTGCTACAAAGTGTTTTCTCAAGATTACGGCAACGATTCCAGCAGACAGGAAACATGTCCCGGCGCTACAGTACGGGACTTCCACAGTGCACAACAGCACAAGAAGACCGACATCTCACCATCAGTCCCCGTAGACGGCCACGGAGTACTGCAGGTAGCCTTGTTCGGGACCTTACCGCAACCACTGGAACAGTTGTCTCCACACACACAGTGTACAAACGACTGAACCAGACATGGTTTATTCGCCCGGACACCTGGAAGGTGCATTCTACTGACCCCTGGTCACAGGAGAGCCCGTAAAGCCTGGCGTCAAGAACACCCTACAAGGTCATCGGAACAGTGATCCCAGGTTATGTTCACGGACGAGTCCAGGCACAGACTGAACAGTGATTCTCGCCGGGTTTTCATCTGGCGTGAACCAAGAACCAGACACCAATCCCTAAATGTCCTTGAAAGGAACCTGAAGGAGGTCGTGGTTTGATGGTGTGGGGTGGGATTATGATTGGTGCACGTCTGCATGTCTTTGACAGAGGAACTGTAACAAGTCAAGTGTATCGGGACGTCATTTTACTCCAGTATGTCCGCCTTTTCAGGGGTGCAGTGGGTGCCACCTCCCTCCTGATGGATGATAACGCACGGCTCCACCGAGCTGCCATCGTGGAGGAGTACCTTGAAACAGAAGGTATCAGGTGAATGGAGTGGCCTTCCTGTTCTCCAGACCTAAACCCCACCGAGCACGTCTGGGATGCTCTCGGTCGACGTATCGCCGCACGTCTTCGAACCACTACGACACTTCAGGAGCTCCGACAGGCACTGGTGCAAGAATGGTTGGCTATACCGCAGCAGCTGCTCGACCACCTGATCCAGAGTATGCCAACCCGTTGTGCGGCCTGTGTACGTGTGCATGGTGATCACATTCCATATTGATGTCGGGGTACAAACGCAGGAAACAGTGGCGTTTTGTAGCACATGTGTTTCGCAACGGTTTTCTTAATTTATCACCAATACCGTTGACTTACAGATCTGTGTCGTGTGTGTTACCTCTGTGCCTATGCTATTAGCGCCCGTTTTGTGTAGTACCACGTTGTGTGGCACCACATTCTGCAATTATCCTTAATTTATGAGCAAGAGTGTATTACCGACCGGTTACTTCTAGGACAGCTCAAGCCAGACGCCCTGTAGTGTGCATTGCACTGACCACTAACCATCGCCATTTACGTCTTCAGTGATATCAAGCGTGAGCTCATTGGAGGACAGGGTGCGTGTTTTCTGATGAAAGCTGGTTCAGCCTCGGTACCAGTGATAGCCGTGTGTTGTTTCGAAAGAGACCAGTTGAGAGCATACAGCCAACCTGCCTGCATGCAATTTGTACGTCAATCTGGTGGCTTGATCTGTTGCGTTGCCATTCATGAACAGCAATCCAGAGCGTGTCTTCCAACAAGATAACGCTCTCCCACATACCACTGTTGTAATCCAACATGCTCTACAGAGTGTCGACATGTTGCCTTGGCTTGTTCGGTCACCAGATCTGTCTCCAGTCGAGCACATGTGGAACATCATCGGACGTCACCCATCACTTAAATATGTTACCTAGACAAACGTATTCCCGAAATTTCATTACTCTACGTTAATTACGTTTTGGTGTTGCTATTTTTTTCCATCAGTGTATATTAGATCTGTCCATCTATTCTTCCTCATTCTTCTGCAACACCACATTTCAAAGGGTGCTACCAGTGTACATTTTTCAGTTCAGTGGTATATTCTCCAGAATATTTCAGCAAGCAGTTAGACAGAGTAATGACTTTGGATTAGTGGAGTACCGACCTTGGAGTAGTGATCAGTTTTATCTATTTCTGAAAGGTAAAAGGTAGGCTGGCGATCTTTATTGAGACTGGGTTTAATACCGCAGCAGTGTACAGAATTAATCCAAGTTCACCAAGAAACAATTCCGAGGGGCAACACGTTTTTTTCTTACAGCAGGTTGCTTTTATTCATGATTTCAATACGCGATAGTATTCCCCCACTATTTTGGCTACAGAACCCTGTTTTTCAACATAATCTTCGGCCTTACTTCACCTTACCGGAGAGCCTCTACGCCTGCATGGTACCTCTCGGCGAGTCGACATCGGCGCCAGCGTCTTGCTGCATCAATAACCATCCACGTACTGCTTCCTATGGAGTACATCCTTCATTGGGCCAATCAGGTGGAAGTCTAATGTTAGGTGGAGAGGAACCCAGGGGGGCATACATCTTTGAGTATCCCAACTGGCGGACGAATGTACATATCAGCACTACCAACAGAGACGTCCAGTTGTGCAGCGAGGTGTTTGATTATGACCCGTCGGTCACCTCGAATGATAGCGTCCGCACGTTCCAACACTGCAGGAGTCACGTGGAATTGATGGCATTTCCAGCAGAGTACTAAAATCTCATGGTTGGGATTCACAGTCATATAATACTTTTTAAAAGATATCATAGTCGCCGTTGACTGTATGAAACATTTATTATTACGATTGCAATTTCGGCCTTAGCCCAGTGTTGAAAATGGCCCTAAGGCCGAAATTGCAATCGTAATAATAAATATTTTATACAGTCAACGTCGACTATGATGTCTTTTAAAACAGTGTACTAAAAGCTTGTTCCAAACAAATAAGTAGGATTCTCAGCTGCATATGCAGTAGCTCACTCAAACTGGGCATTTTTCCAGACTGACTGAAATACGCTATTGTTAAACCATTGCATACAAAAAGGGGATAGGTCTGATGCTAACAACTACCACCCAATCTCACTTGTGACAGCGTTATCCAAAATTCTTGAAAAAGTAATCTATTCAAGGGTAGCATCACATATTTGTAAAAATGGAATACTAACAAAATGTGAATTCGGTTTTCAGAAAGCCTTTTCAACAGAAAATGCTATATATACTTTCACTGATCAAACTGAACATTACCCGTTGGGATATTTTGTGATCTCTCAAAGGCTTTTGATTGTGTGGATCATGAAATTCTTCTAGATAAGCTTACGTATTGTGGTATGAGTGGGACAATGCACAAATGGTTTAATTCATATTTAACTGGAAGAATGCAGAAGGTTGAAATTAACAGTACAGATAGCCTGCAAAAATCAGCTGAGTCCTCTAACTGGGAGGTATCAAGAATGGTGTCCCACAGGCTTCAGCCTTGGGTCCCTTATTGTTCTTAATATATATTAATGACTCACCACTATATATTCATGAAGATCCAAAGCTAGTTATTTTTGCTGATGATAGAAGTATAGTAATCACACCCAAAAAACAAGAATCACCTGAGGGAATTGTAAATAATGTCTTTCAGAAAATTATTAAGTGTTTCTCTGGAAATGGACTCACACTAAATTTTGAGAAAACACAGTTTATACAATACTGCACCGTAATTGGTATAACACCATTGCTAAAAATAGTCTATGAACAGAAGTCTGTTGCTAAGGCAGAATATTCAAAATTTCTGGGTGTGTGACCTGATGAGAAATTGAATTGGAAGAAACACGTGGATGAGCTGCTGAAACAGTTAGGTTCAGCTGCTTATGCTATTAGGGTTACTGCAAATTATGGTGATAAACATAGCAGTAAATTAGCCTACTATCCCTATTTTCATTCACTGCTTTCATATGGCACCATATTTTGGGGCAATTCGTCATTAAGAGAAAAAGTATTCATTGCACAAAATCTTGAAATCAGAGCGTAGTGCTTCGAGAATTTCGGAGGAAATTCTAGAATCACTCGTTTCAAACACCCGATATTTTAGATATGAGTAGGAGAAACGAATCAGCCGACTGCTCATAGTTTGTTTGTATGTGCAAGTCAAAAAGAACAGCCACAAGGAAACAGATGGACACGGTGGTCGAACGGCTGCAGACAAGTACTTGCTGTAGTTTATGTAGTTTTCTGTGCTCTTTAATGTCTGTGATGATTGTAAAAACACTAGTGGACAGTTGAAAGTAGTTTCCTAAGGACACTCATGAATTGGACTCGATTTGAGACTAGAGATTTTCGAATTACTTTGTGTCTTGGTTATGATCGAAGCGAGACACATGTAAGGTATTTTGAAGAAGTGTAAATGATTGGCTGCTCACTGTGGCCGAGCGGTTCTAGGCGCTTCAGTCCAGAACCGCGCTGCTGCTACGGTCGCTGGTTCGAGTCCTGCCTCGGCCATGGTTGTGTGTGATGTCCTTAGGTTAGTTAGGTTTAAGTAGCCCTAAGTCTAGGGGACTGATGACCTCAGATGTTAAGTACCATTGTGCTCAGAGCCATTTGTACCATTTTTTTAATTATTCTAATGTCCGAAGAATAAATTAGCTTGCCGAAGTTATTGTTTATGAGCGTTGAAAATATATTGTGATTGAACTGAAAAGTAGTCTACGAGTACACAAATTATTCCAAGAACAGAAAAGTAGTTACTAAATTCCTTTAACCAGCACCATATATTCGGAGAAGAAGCTTTCGGGAGATCGACGTAGTGGATTAACAAGAGAAAAGGATCGGCTGCACACAACCGGCAACTCAACTGAATTGAGAGACGTGTCAGTCTTGCACCCCAGCACTACACTGTCTCTTGATGTCGTACAGAGAACGTTAGAAGAATAATAGCTGGAGCCCACCCAAGATCACCTTGCAGACGTTTATTTAAGAGATATTCACAGAACCTTTACAGTACAAATATTCACTTACGAAATTTGTTATTAATAACCCATCCCAATTCAAAAATAACAGCGAAGTGCATAGCTACAACACTAACAGAAAGGATGATTTCACTATTCTGCATTAAATCTCACTTTAGCACAGAAAGGGGTGAATTATGCTGCCACAAAAATATTTGGTCATTTCCCAGATAGTATTAAAAGTCTGACAGATAGCCAACCAACATTTTAAAGGAAATTAAAAGAATTTCTGAATGACGACTCCTTCTACTCAGCAGATGAATTTTTACATATGAAGTAGTAACTGTAAGAAAAAAAATTAAAAAATTAAATTAATTACTTTGTGTAAAGAAAACATATATTAAAGTGACACATTCCACATCATTATCAAATGTCGTATTCATGATCTATGGAACAAGTATTAATTTATAAATTCAGTCTTGAGTAGTGTTCAAAGAACTGTGACTAACGCCCGTACAACAGGGACTTACGTTCATTGAGAATAGAAAATAGTTCATTGAGATTGGCTAGCTACTAGCCGAAATCTGGATTTGCGTAATAAAATCTAAAAAAGGACGACTGATTGCTGCACTCTATAATTATAAGTCACATAACAGTCGCTGAGCGCATCCACTTTCCGAATGGAAGGTAACCTGGCAAGTATTAATGTACCTGTATGTATGTAGGTCGGGTATGTGCGGTCTGCCGTCACGCGGGACATCAGGTTTGTACGACCTTGCTGCGAAGATGACAGACGCCTCGCCCAACGACTCACCTAGCTTTTGTTTACTGCCAGATCTCCGTGCATATTCAGCAAGCGCATATCAGTAGCTGCGATGCTCTGGTTTTCTGCCAAAAGAAACTCAATGACAGCTCTCTGCTTGGAACAAACCTTCGTCAGACACCATTTTGAAGGGTACGTATAGCGCCGCCACGGCGTCCCACAACAAATTCCACAGTTTTTCAACCGAAATTGGCCGAGAAAGGAAACCTATTGCATTACTTACTGCACATCCCTCGAAGTAAATCTTCAGAGCAGTTCGTCACGTCACTTGACACACGCGCCGCACATTCGAGAAGCGCACGGATTTCACCCTCGACTGCGAGTGGGGCTTTGCGCGATTCCCCATGTTCTGAGTAAGATGCGTAAGAAACGTTCCATTGTCAGTATGCTAACCTTACTAGCACTGTGTTGCTACCGGAAAGCATTGGTCTAAATCATGTTATGTCAACATAGAACCAATGGTGCATATTAACATGAAATAGAGGTGGTGGACAAAATTACGGAACTCCCACACATAGCACAATACCAGGACTAATATGGTATAGGACAACCGTTTCAAAACAGCTTCTAATCGTCTCGTAAAGGATAAACGCAGGTCCCGTGCAGTGGCGGCTCGTGAGTATACATTCTGGGTGTCACAAACTTTTAGATTCGGATAAATATGAGAATGTGAATTTAATAATAGCATCTTCTGTATAACAGTTATGCTTCTCAATATATTTCTACAACTACAGCCACTGCCAAAAATAATACACTGCCCTTTGTGAAAAGTGCAACACCCAGAAGGAATTACCCGAATAGCCTCACACTTGCTGGAAGTGGCGACGGATGCGCAAGCAATACGTGATACGTTTTGCAGCGAGATGGGGTACACGTAGGCCGAGCAGAGCCTCTCGTGTCGGTCCGACAGGGTCGGTATTGCGCCTAGTGTAGTCGGTGCAGAGCTGTCACACAAGGTGGAAACAATACAGTGAGTGGCAGTATGCCTCGTCGACCTCAAAGGGAGCCATATCTGCATGTCAGCGAGTTCGAACGGGACAGAATGATCGGTCTCCGGGTAACGGGGTAGTCATACCGTGACATTTCGGCTCTACAGGGCATGCTGTTACGACAAGGATGCGTGTGTGGAAGTAGTGGATAGAGGAAGGTCGTACGCAGCGACGAGCGGGAACTGGACCACGGAACATGACCACAGCACGGGATGACCGCCATCTTGTCCGCATGGCTGGAGCACTGCAACATGCGTGAACTTGTCTGCATCGACGGTTCGTCGCCGTCTGCTGCAGGTTGGACTGGTTGCGCGCATGCCATTACGTCGGCTTCCATTGTCCAGAAATCACAAGCTCCTCCAGCTGCAATGGGCACGTGAACACCGTCACTGGGGTGCTGAGTGGCAACATGTAATCTTTTCGGATGAGTCCCACTTCAACGTATCCTACAGTGATGGCCGCATACGTGTTCGGCGGTACCGTGGTAAGCGCAACCTGGAGGGCTGCAATGTGGAGCGGCATAGCGGACAAACAACAGGTGTGATGGTTGGGGGCGCCATTGGTTACAACAACCGATCTCGCCTCGTACGTATTGCGGGCACTTCGAACAGCAACCGGTACCTAACGGTGGTCGAGAGGCTGAGGTACTCGCCCATCGAACATGGTATGTCGTCCATCGAACATGTCCGGGATATGGTTGGTTGGCACCTGGTGCGTCACGGTCCTCCAGTAACTGGAGTCACGGATTTGTGGGCTCGGATGCAAACTGCGTGGAGGGAAATCCCTCAGGGACGTATTCATAACCTTATTGATTCAATACCACGGCGTATAGCAGCTCTATAAGCAGCGCATGGTGGCCACACGACATACTGAATAGCAGGGGCAAAGGATATGTACAGATTTGAAAAGGCAAGCAATTGTTACTTGTCATGTACCTAACCTGTGGCACTAAATTAATTGAATTCATGCGCTTCCTTCTCGGTGCTACAATTTCCACAAACGGCAGTGTATGACACGTGGTTAGGCATGTATGTACTTCCTTAGGCAACACAAAGGGAGAGAAGGAGAGTGGTGACTGTTTTCTCATCCAGCAGATATGCACGCTATGCTATCTGATTTGTCAAAAATATAGGTAGCTTGTTTGGCTGATTTGGGTAGCTTAAGTGGCTTTTGTAGACCAATTTGATGTTTTGTTTCCGAACTGATAAGACTGCAAGTGTCCTGTATTAATTTCTTCGTTTCATCTCTACGTACACCACTGTCGGACGTGTAAAATACTTATCGTTTACACCGCGTGTACCGAAATTTCGTCAGTGTGCAGAAGAACGGCTGATACTAGAATTACAGTAACCAGTATCATATTTTTCAACAATATTTATTAAAGTTTGGAAGGTAGGAGACGAGATACTGGCAGAAGTAAAGCTGTGAGGACGGGGCGGGAGACGTGCTTGGGTAGCTCAGTTGGTAGAGCACTTGCCCGCGAAAGGCAAAGGTCCAGATTTCGAGTCTCGGTCCGGCACACAGTTTTAATCTGCCAGGAAGTTTAATATTTATTAAAACTGTAACCCATTTAGAGCATTCTGAGCCGGCCGGCCTAGCGGTTCTAGGCGCTACAGTCCGGAACCGCGCGACCGCTACGGTCGCAGGTTCGAATCCTGCCCCGGGCATGGATGTGTGTGATGTCCTTAGGTTACCAGAATGAGATTTTCACTCTGCAGCGGAGTGTGCGCTGATATGAAACTTCCTGGCAAATTAAAACTGTGTGCCGGACCGAGACTCGAACTTGGGACCTTTGCCTTTCGCGGGCAAGTGCTCTACCAACTGAGCTACCCAAGCACAACTCACGCCCCGTCCTCACAGCTTTATTTCTGCCTGTACCTCGTCTCCTACCTTCCAAACTTTACAGAAATCCTTAGGTTAGTTAGGTTTAAGTAGTTCTAAGTTGTAGGGGACTGATGACCTCAGAAGTTAAGTCCCATAGTGCTCAGAGCCATTTGAACCATTTGGAACCAGCGTTACTGTGGCGAGCGCAACCTGGGGGGCTCCACTGTGGAGCGGCATAGCGGACAAACACAAGGATCATATTAAACGCTGAACTCAATGATTTTTGCAGGCCTCAAGATAATGTGAGACGTCACATAATAAGTAACAACCGGGGTTGTAGATTAATCACTGTCAGGAATTTGCAAACCGAAAGATGCGGCTATCATGCAGGGATCCAAACTACATTTCCTTGTTGACACACCCTGCTGCTTCGGGATCCGCTAAAATTTCATTAACACGCTGACAGTAGCCTCGTGTGTATGCATGTATTCGCTAGCGGTACTAGGATGATGACTGGCGCACGACATCGGTTGATACAAGTAACGGGCCGTATCCATTCCATCACGGAGGCAGTGTCAATCTGTAACACCAAACAGGAAATCAGGAAGCGTAAATTAGATCGTCAGATTTCATGGTTATTGCCCTTTGTCGGAGTGTGCAGGCCCCTTACATTTAAACTTCATGTTGTACCTGTATTCATAACGTGGCAAAATAATGAAGCGTTCCCGCACCGTGAAATGTTTTCTTTCGATAAAAACGCACACACTAAAACACTTTATTTTACACTGCAGAGCCAGAGAAACTAGTACACCTGCCTAATATCGTGTAGGGCTACCGCAAGCACTCACAAGCACGCAGAAGTGCCGCAACACGACGTGGCATGGACTCGACTAACGTTTGAAGTAGTGCTGGAGGGAACTAACACCACGAATCCCACAGGGATGTCCATAAATCCGTAAGAGTACGGGGGAAGGGGGGGGGGGATGGAGAGCTCTTCTGAAAAGCATGTTGCAACGCATCCCAGATATGCTCAATAATGTTCATGTCTGAGGATTCTGGTGGCCAGCGGAACTGATTAAACTCAGAAGAGTGTTCCTGGGGCCACTCTGTAGCAATTCTGGACGTGTGGGGTGTCGCATTGTCCTGCTGGAATTGCCCAAGTCCGTCGAATAACCGATGATGGAAATAGAAGAATGATTAAAAAATAAGACTGAAATTCAAGACGAAAAGATAAGGGAGAATTATAGGACTTGCTGAAATCAATGAACAGTCGAATGGTTAAAGCATATGAGTGAAAGTAAACCAAGGACAAGCATAAGTAATGAAGAATAGTAGAAATGAGATTAGTGATAAACTTCACAGGAGAATTAGGGGTCACTCAGTAGATAAAATTAAGGAATTCTGCTACGACAGAAGGAAATAACGCATGACGAATGAAGCAAGTGGAATGCAAGAAACATGTTCGCACAGGCAAAGAGTACACTCCTTGCTAAAAGAAGTATTGTAGTGTCAAACAAAGGCCTTAATTTGAGTCTGAGGCATGGCATTGTCTGAAACCGAGTCATGGACTGTGGAAAACCAGAAAAGTACAGAATCGAATTGTTTGAGAAGTGGTGCTGCAGAATAATGCAGAAAAGAAGAAAAGATAAGTAAAGAAATGAGGAATTTGTCCACCGCAGAGACGAGGAGGGGAGGAATAAATGGAGAACAGTAATCTGAAGTAGACAGGATGAGAGGCGAGAGGACGAGTGTTAACTTCCATGGTATAGTATCCCCGCCAGTGGACTGGAGATGGATGCTGAGGAGATGGCATGCTTATTGCAAGCAGAATAGTGTAGACCGCTGCCACGGATGGTGCAGCGGAAGCGTGGCATGGGCGGAGCCACTGACCCATCTGTTTACCTGTTGGCGGTAGTGGGCGTGGCGCGGCAGTTTTAACGCTGATTACCACGGCCGCGAACTACGCCTGTACTTTGCGCGGTGCTCGGTTTAGTTGTTCAGTCGCTCACGCTGGTGGCGCGTTGTGTCTTCCTCTGCACTCGGTCTCCACGTTGTGTTTGGACTCTCTGCTCCCCCGTCAATTGACTTTTACGTGGAGTTTAGTTCCCTCTTCCGGCGTTCAGCTCTCGGCTTGTTACCGATCCATCATTGGCTCGTATAGTTTACATTCATACCGACAGTGGGGGTTCGTGGCATTGTCAAGCCTTGTACTTACTTAAACAGTAAACATGGTAATGGACGGAGTCGTAGAGGCCAAAAAATGTAGACAGAAATTGGAATATATACAAAAAAACTCACTGAGGGCGTTGGGTGTGTCTGCTGTTCTGTGTTGAAGAGACTGACACAAGACTGATCGGAATGAAAACTGTCAATTCACCAATGGTCTCCCCCACCCCCCTCCCCCCAAGCCAGCATACCCCTCCCATGACAAAAAAAAAAATGCACACTATGAGCTAGTAAAGCTGACAATAGTAACTTTCGTAACTTTCACCCTGTTAAGACGATGCCACAAAATTTTAGATTCTTCTCTTTAAAAAATCTATATTCCACATGAAAGCAAATCAGCGGGACAATCTATATTTACGAAGGAGGAGAAATTGCGTGGAATGTGAAACAAATGGAAAGAGTTTTCATTTGAGTCGCTTGATCACTTCTTCCCTTGAGTGACGTTTCTCCTCAAATTTACCGGCACCTCTACCAACAATCTGAGCTAGAATTGACGATCTTTTATAAGTTGCTTCCAGATATCTGTGTTGATATTGGTCCTTATGATCACCACACGCTGTGGAAATGGAGCACAATGCACTCTACAGCAGCTGACGAGAAAGCATGGTATCAGTCATACAGAGAACACGTAGGTATGCTCTGTCTCTAGAACCTGGATATTGATTACGAACTTGTCCTACTTGTTCTTTATGAATCTAAGTTTCTGCTGGTGGAGGGACTCAAGCTTTTTGATGTCTCAGGATAGCAGGTCCAAATTTCGCAGCCGTGTAGTAATGCTGGAATTTCGACAGCCTTGTACACTC
Organism: Schistocerca serialis cubense; assembly: GCF_023864345.2. Classification (NCBI taxonomy): domain Eukaryota; kingdom Metazoa; phylum Arthropoda; class Insecta; order Orthoptera; family Acrididae; genus Schistocerca; species Schistocerca serialis. The sequence continues at coordinate 395,987,484 of NC_064646.1, forward strand.
AGTTTTTTTTATAGAGTCAGATCTTCATTCATAAACACTACATAGCTCAGTTTTCCAACGGCTATATCAGTATCGCTGATCATCTTCTTAATGAAAGATGGTTACAGTCGCATTTAACATGTTAAGGCTAGTTAAACGTTGGAGTACAAGTACTGCGTACAATGAAACTGTTTCATTTTAGTTGATACGAAATTGCAGCATTATCCACCTACGACCCAAAAAATTACATCCTGCTTACAAGGAAAACTCCCATCGCGCCCCCCCCCCCCCCTCAGATTTAGTGATAAGATTGGCTCAGTGGATAGCCCGCCCGTTAAAAACTGAACACAGATCAAGCATGAAAACAAAAAGGTGTACTGAACTGGGGAAAAAGAAGCAAAATCGAAACAGTGGACGGTCTAAGCTCAAGATGAGCGACATCAAACGAACCTGTATATCCACGACATCGTCCTTCTGTGATCACGGTGTTGGACTGTGAAGGGGGAGAGCCGTGTTCAAATCTCTGTTGTGCCTCCCCCACCCACATTTTTTTCACAAAATTATGAACTGTCCTTCCGCTTATTTGACGTGTCTGTCCGCTGTATTCAAATTTGTGTCTGTATCGCGGTGTAACGTCCATTTACAGCAGCGAGGTTTAAGGAAGGGACATCCAGACGTACGTTTCTCCTATTTGTTCAACACTAGTATTACATGGCATGACCCCTGCACTCCGTTTTGAAAGTTTTAACTCTTGATTTCTCTTGATTTCCTTTGTTGCATTATAGTTCACACAGATTACTTGTTTTAATTTCTGTGAGAGTTCTATGCGGCATCATGCATGCTCTCACTATTCATCACATTAACCTGCGACGGTAATACAGGGTGAGCACAAAGTCTGCCCTGATTATAACAATTTGTTACAGAATAAGCGTTTGATATAATAATTTACATATGATGCCGTTACGTAAGTTAGTGTTACTGGTTTCTTTTAAGACCACTTACGTTAGTAAACCTCAGCGTGTGCTCCCTTGGTAGCTCGGGGAATGTCGAGGCGGTATTCCAGTTCCCGCCAGGTGTTTCGTAACATGTGTTCTGTCACAATACCCACAGCAGCTTGTATCCTAGCCTTCAGTTCGTCGACGTCAGCAGCTGGTGTGACGAAGACTCTGCCCTTGATATAGCCCCAGAAAAAAAGTCAAGGGGCGTAATATCTGGAAAGCCGGGTGGCCAGGGTGTTGAACCATTCCTTCCAATCCACCGATCCGGACATTACTCCCCTTTCCAGACATTACGCCCCTTGACTTTTTTTCTGGGGCTATATCAAGGACAGAGTCTTCGTCAACCTGTTGCTGACGTCGACGAACTGAAGGCTAAGATACAAGCTGCTGTGGGTACTGTGACAGAACACATGTTAAGAAAGACCTGGCGGGAACTGGAATAACCCCTCGACATTCTCCGAGCTACGAAGGGAGCACACGTTGAAGTTTGCTAACGTAAGTGGTCTTAAAAGAAACTAGTAACACTAACTTATGTAACGGCATGAAATGTAACTTATTATGTCAAACGGTTATTCTGTTATAAATGTTTATAATCAGGGCAAGACTCTGTGCTCACCCTGTATATTCTTGCCACTTGACTCATATTCTATAGGCAATGTATAGGATGACAACTGCCAGGACTACAGAAGGAGAACAAACACGTTAGTAACCGAAGGGAAAGTTCATAATTTTGTGAAAAAAACAAGGGTCACGAGGGAGATTTGAACACAAATCTGCCACTTTGTAGTCTAACACGGTGACCACGGAACCATGACGACGTGATTCTTGCAGTTCGCTCGATGTTGCACATCTTGAGCTTCGATAGTTATCTGTTTCTATTTGTATAATTTCTCACTGTTCATTACACTTTCTTGCAATTTTCATGCTTGATATGTGTTCAGTTTTTGACAGGGTATCCAGTGGGACACTTTACCACTAAACCTGAGGGGGGTGCGATGGCGAGTTTGCCTTGATGGTAGTGTATTTGTTCAACTTTGGAACGCGATACAGCACCTGTTCTGGGTGGTTGCGAGTCGACAAGTCATCAGCAGGTTTCGGAGCTATGTGGCACCAGACGTCTATGAATCTACCATGTAGTGTCTGTAAATTGGGGGTGCCGGTTTGTTGGCACAAAGTAGGCGCCCGATAGAGTCCCAAATGTGTACCACCGAGTTCAGTTTAATCGAATTTGGTGGCCACAAACCACTTAAGTACCACTCTGGCCTTGTGAAACAGTTAGTTATCAAAAAATGGTTCAAATGGCTCTGAGCACTATCGGACTTTATATGTGAGGTCATGAGTCCCTTAGAACTTAGAACTACTTAAATCTAACTAACCCAAGGACATCACACACATCCATGCCCGAGACAGGATTCGAACCTGCGACAATAGCGGTCGCGCGGTTCCAGATTGAAGCGCCTAGAAACGCTCGGCCACTCTGGCCGGCGGTTACTTATCCTGCTGGAAGATGCCATCCTCGTGGGAGTAAAAGGTAAGTATGAAAGAATGCAGGTGGTCCGCAGTAATGCTCACGTACTCCACAGCTGTCGTGGTACCACAGATTTATAGCCGGCCGGAGTGGCCGAGCGGTTCTAGGCGCTACACTCTGGAACCGCGTGACCGCTACGGTCGCAGGTTCGAATCCTGCCTCGGTCATGGATGTGTGTGATGTCCTTAGGTTAGTTAGGTTTAAGTAGTTCTAAGTTCTAGGGGACTGATGACCTTACAAGTTAAGTCCCATAGTAAATGTCTGCCATAGTAAAATTCTGCCCTGCATCAGTGGCGCGGTGCATATTTCGAGTAGTCGTTCCCCTGGATGTAGGTGTATCCAGACACTACCATCGAACTGGTGATTTATCCAACCAGGCGACATATTTCAGTTGACCCACGGTCCAATATCGATGCCCTCTGCCCAGTGCAGTCGCAACTGACGATGTCACTGGTCAGCGTGGTAACACTTAGGAGCACTATCTTTAGCAGTGTGCACTGAATGGAGAGCTCCTAAACACTTCTGCCTACACTGGTAGTGTACTCTGTAATCCTGTCTGCCCCAAATGGCGCCTACCTTGCGTTATAGAGCGAGCAAGCCTCCAAACATGGTCTGTGACGAGGGTGGACGACCAACATTGTGACACCTACTTGTGGTTTCACTGTTCCTCAACCACTCTCCACAGCTGGTGACGACAGTAGCACGTGAACAGTCGAGCAACTCTGTCGTTGTAAGACATACGTTCCCAGGCCCTGAGCGCAGTAATTTGCCCTCACTCAAAGCGGCTGATCAGAGTGAATTCTCCTCTTTCTGATCTTATCGTTGCTGGAATGTTCAGCTTATATTCATTCCTTATCGCGTCACGTGCCCGCAAAGCTACCGGGCCACATTCAAACTCGCAGCGAGCTGTGTTCACAATGTTTCTGCACTTCAGTGTTAAGTGAAGGGAATAAATAGCAGGCAACGGTGTTATGTGGACAGTATATCGTGGCAATCGGCCGCGACCGTAAACAAGCGAGAACTTGGACTGTCCGACGGGAGACGGGTCAGTGCAGAGAATAAGCCCTACCTCTCTCTCGCAGGGCTGCCATCCTACGTCCGCGTTCTGTGCTTCCACGAAAGCAGAACTGACGTAAGGGTCATAGGGATCTCTGATTCCTTTTCTTATGGTGAGAGTCTCATTCTAATCCTTTTCTGCACCAGAATTAGTCTCTTTACTCGTTTCAAAATTAGAAAAAAGCAAGCAATCCACAGCGCAAAGAAATTGGATTACACTAAGGTTGGTTGGTAGGTTTGGGGAGGACACCAAACAGCGAGGTCATCGACCCGATTGCCTTAGGGAAGGATGGGGAAGGAAGTCGGCCGTTCCCTTTCAAAGGAACTATCCTGCCATTTGCCTAAAGCGATTTAGGAAAATCACAGGAAACCTAAATCAGGTTGGCCAGATGAGGGTTTGAACTGTCTTCCTCCCGAATGCGAGTCCACTGGGCCCACCACTGCGCCACCTCGTTCTGTTGACTACACAACTCGTTTGGTAGTGGCTACAGCGGAACTGTCTGCTGCGGTTGGGCGGATAGAGGTGGTAGTTCAGGCCCCACCTCTACCTGGATCTTACGCAACCATAGTTCAAAACACTTCCCGCCTAAAACTGCCACGATATAGTCTCCACACAATAGCTGGGCCAGAGACGAAACACTATCACAACCTAAAGATATAAATATTATTTCTATATTCGTTCGTGACACAAACAGCAACTTCTCGTGTGGCGAAATATATGCGTTGCCATTTTTGTTTTAAAAGCAGCACATACAAATATGTCACACGTCGGTTTTACAAGCCATTGTTCGTAGACATTAAACAATTCATAATTTGATTTTGTGTAAACTGAAATTGTACTACAGTTAACTTTAAAACAGCCATTCTAACTTCCATGCGTTTTCTTGGTGTGAGCACTAGTTATAAATGCCACTTACTTTGTGACTCCCACATACTCACTCTAAAACTGCTCATTTTGTTGTTGTTGTTGTTGTGGTCTTCAGTCCTGAGACTGGTTTGATGCAGCTCTCCATGCAACTCTATCCCGTGCAAGCTTCTTCATCTCCCAGTACCTACTGCAACCTACATCCTTCTGAATCTGCTTAGTGTATTCATCTCTTGGTCTCCCTCTACGATTTTTACCCTCCATGCTGCCATCCAATGCTAAATTTGTGATCCCTTGATGCCTCAAAACATGCCCTACCAACCGATCCCTTCTTCTAGTCAAGTTGTGCCACAAACTTCTCTTCTCCCCAATCCTATTCAATACCTCCTCATTAGTTACGTGATCTACCCACCTTATCTTCAGCATTCTTCTGTAGCACCACATTTCGAACGCTTCTATTCTCTTCTTGTCCAAACTAGTTATCGTCCATGTTTCACTTCCATACATGGCTACACTCCATACAAATACTTTCAGAAACGACTTCCTGACACTTAAATCTATACTCGATGTTAACAAATTTCTCTTCTTCAGAAACGATTTCCTTGCCATTGCCAGTCTACATTTTATATCCTCTCTACTTCGACCAACATCAGTTATTTTACTCCCTAAATAGCAAAACTCCTTTACTACTTTAAGTGTCTCATTTCCTAATCTAATTCCCTCAGCATCACCCGATTTAATTTGACTACATTCCATTATCCTCGTTTTGCTTTTGTTGATGTTCATCTTATATCCTCCTTTCAAGACACTGTCCATTCCGTTCAACTGCTCTTCCAAGTCCTTTGCTGTCTCTGACAGATTTACAATGTCATCGGCGAACCTCAAAGTTTTTACCTCTTCTCCATGAATTTTAATACCTACTCCAAATTTTTCTTTTGTTTCCTTTACTGCTTGCTCAATATACAGATTGAATAACATCGGGGAGAGGCTACAACCCTGTCTCACTCCTTTCCCAACCACTGCTTCCCTTTCATGCCCCTCGACTCTTATAACTGCCATCTGATTTCTGTACAAATTGTAAATAGCCTTTCGCTCCCTGTATTTTATACCTGCCACCTTCAGAATTTGAAAGAGAGTATTTCAGTTAACATTGTCAAAAGCTTTCGCTAAGTCTACAAATGCTAGAAACGTAGGTTTGCCTTTTCTTAATCTTTCTTCTAAGATAAGTCGTAAGGTTAGTATTGCCTCACGTGTTCCAACATTTCTGCTCATTTTATGGTTCCATAACTCAGCGCGTAAAAACAGCCTCTTATAGGGACACTTTGTCGTCTATCTGTCCGTCTGTTAAAAATTCTTTTCCTCTGCAACGGGTAGACGCATGAAGTTGAATTTATGTCACTTACTATGATCAACGCTCCCGTGGCATTGTAAAAAAAGTGAAGCATCTATGGCGATGCAGTAAAAAGATACGACCATTTATGTCACATATTTTGACACTCGCAAACTCATTCATCAAAACATATAGGGTACTACGAAAAATGTTAATGTGTAATTATATCACACAAAAATATTTTTTGTCATTTATTATCTGACTTCAAACTTAAAACATTCTCAAAAGTCTTGGCATTCTCGGGACCGAAATCTTGGCAGTATCAATGTTGATAACAGTAAAAAACGTTGAGATTCTCGGTTCACGGGATTGATAATCTGTCTATGTACATAATTTAGTTTTTGTGGAACCCTCAGAGAAGCAGTCCTACTCGCAACTGGCCAATTTTTTGTTTTTATCAAACTTCTATACGTAGGAGCTGTGTGGTTAAAACATGTACCAAAGCAGGAGAAACTGATTTACTTATTACTGAACCTAGCGATATAGCGCAGTGGTTAGCACACTGGACTCGCATTCGGGAGGACGACGGTTCAATCCCGCGTCCGGCCATCCTGATTTAGGTTTTCCGCGATTTCCCTAAATCGCTCCAGGCAAATGCCGGGATGGTTGCTTTGAAAGGGCACGGCCGACTTCCTTCCCCATCCTTCCCTAATCCGATGAGACCGATGACCCCGCTGTCTGGTCTCCTCCCTCAAAACAACCCAGCCCAACTCATTCCTGACTGCAAGTGTTAAAATTTTATAAGCACATCTGTTTGTCTGCCTCATGATATTTGGTTCATTTGTATGTATTTTTCTGCTAACATGTTATTGTCCTCCCTCGATCTCTTCGTCAATATAAGGTGTGTGACATCTGCTACTGTTCTGTTTATTTCTACTACTAGTGCTGTTTCAGCAGTTGTTTGCACGTTAAAAACGAGACCTAATCTGTATAGCTATCAAGAATAGCGGTAGATTCAAAAAGAAAGAAAAGATTTCAATTGTTTATTGCAAACTATAAGGATACTAACACACTGCGGATGTCACTGGATACAGAAAGATTCAAAGTTTTGACAGAGCCGCGCTGTTATTTGTTTTGCAGCATTATGGCGACTACACCGCAATAGAAATCATATTGTGTGTTGGAACTTGCGCGGAGTCAATCCATTGTTCAAGTGCAACGCGCATTACGCCGTCAATTCAGCAAGAAGCCGCCTGTGCACACGCAGATTTATGGCTGTCACACAAAATTCATGGAAGTTGGTTGGATATGCAAAGGGAAGAGCACTGGTTGCTTCAAATGGTTCTGAGCACTATGGGACTTAACTTCTGAGGTCATCAGTCCCCTAGAACGTAGAACTACTTAAACCTAACTAACCTAAGGACATCACATACATCCATGCCTGAGGCAGGATTCGAACCTCACACACATCCATGCCCGAGGCAGGATTCGAACCTGCGACCGTGGCGGTCGCGCGGTTCCAGACTGTAGCACCTAGAACCGCTGGGCCACTTGGGCCGGCCGAAGAGCACTGATCGGGCATGTCTAGTGAAGATGTCGAGCGTATCCGAAGTGCGTTCACACGGAGCTCTCCGAAGTCCACAAGACGTGCAGGCCGGGAACTTCAAGTTACTCAACCAATGGTGTGGCGTGTTCTGAAATGCCTGCATTTGAAGCGTTAGAAGTTGCAGTTACTGCAGCAAATGCGTCCTGGCGACCGTATCAGAAGGTATGAATTTTGCTTTTCCAGTATGTGATAGAGGACATATTTTCCGAACGACTTGCCTTCTGGGGGACGAAACGACGTTTCATCTATAAGGTAAAGTAAACAGCGCTAATGTAAGACATCGGGGGTTACAAAATTCTAGTCACACCTGGGCATACTGCAGAATTGTTTGTTTCCTCAATTTCACGAAGATTCCAATGATTTCGTTTGTATGCATGACTGCACCTCGCCTCGCTTTCAACTAGAGGTGCGACCATCTCACAACGCTGGACAAGAAAAGGTGGACGACAGGATATTGTTCATGCTTTTGGTCTCCCAGGACACCAGAGGTCACACCTTGCGTTTTTTTCTGTGGGGATACATAAAGGACAGAGTCTTTATCCCACCTACGACAGCCACTCTTCGAGTAAAATCGAATTGTTGGAGCTGTTGATTCAATAAGTAGGGACCTGTTGACTCGTGTGTGAAATGAAAGGGACTACCGTTACGCTGTTTCTCGAGCGAAGCCTGGTGCTCATGTTGAATGTGTGGTGTAGTCTCTGTGTGAACATCAACCTTTGAACCTTCCTATATCCAGTGATATTCGCAATATTTTTCTATCTTTCGTAATTTTTCTGTAATAAATAACTGGAACCTGTTGTCTATTTTTGAATCAGCCTGTACAAGTGTGTACCGGAAACTAACAGCGGAGACTAAAAACGGTGACAGCACATTGTCAGACAGCTGTCCTGTACCCTTGAAGACGTCCGCGGGACTTGCTGCCATGGCGCAGAAAATGACAAAACGTCTCGAAAATCGTCTTTATTCGTTTCCTGCAATTGGACAGCAGTAGCTGCAAGTCCGACGTAGGCCTTGACATGTTACCACACGGCCGTACGTTAGAGAAACGACCTCCAGTTAGCTAGCGGCTGCAACAAGTAGCAAGTTCCCGTGGCTGGCTGAAAATAATATTTTCATATTTCTTGTGCTTTTGTTGTTTCCCTACAGAGTGAAAGATTCAGTCTAAAAACAAGCTATTTCTCCGATGTATCCATAGTTCCAGACCGAGCGAGACAGCGCAGTGGTTAACACACTAGACTCGCACTCGGGAGGACGACAGTTCAAACCCGCGTCAGGTCATCTGATTTAGGTTTTCCGTGATTTGCGTAAATCGCCTCAGGCAAGTGTGGGGATGGATTCTCTGAGAGGGCACGGTCGACGTCCTTCCAATCCTCCTCTAATCCGATGGGACCGATGACCTCGCTGTTGACTTCTGAAGTAATAGAACCCAGTACGTTGTCCTCCATGGTGAATGTTCATCGGAGGTGAGGGTATCATCTGGAGTGCCCCAGGGAAGTGTGGTAGGTCCACTGTTGTTTTATATCTACATAAATGATCTTTTGGATGGGGTGGATAGCAATGTGCGGCTGTTTTCTGATGATGCTGTGGTGTACGGGAAGGTGACTGTAGGTGGATACAATATGACTTAGACAGGATTTGTGATTGGTGTAAAGAATGGCAGCTAACTCTAAATATAGATAAATGTAAATTAATGCAGATGAATAGGAAAAAGAATCCCGTAATGTTTGAATACTCCATTAGAAGTGTAGCGCTTGACACAGTCACATCGATTAAATATTTGGGCGTAACATTGCAGAGCGATATGAAGTGGGACAAGCACGTAATGGCAGTTGTGGGGAAGGCGGATAGTCGTCTTCTGTTCATTGGTAGAATTTTTGGAAGATGTGGTTCATCTGTAATGGAGACCGCTTATAAAACACTAATACGACCTAGTCTTGAGTACTGCTCGAGCGTTTGGGATCCCTATCACGTCGGACTGAGGGAGGACATAGAAGCAATTCAGAGGCTGGCTGCTAGATTTGTTACTGGTAGGTTTGATCATCACGCGAGTGTTACGGAAATGCTTCAGGAACTCGGGTGGGAGTCTCTAGAGGAAAGGAGGCGTTCTTTTCGTGAATCGCCACTGGGGAAATTTAGAGGACCAGCATTTGAGGCCGACTGCAGTACAATTTTACTGCCGCAAACTTACATTTCGCGAAAAGACCACAATGATAAGATAAGAGAGATTAGGGCTCGTACAGAGGCATATAGGCAGTCATTTTTCCCTCGTTCTGTTTGGGAGTGGAACAGGGAGAGATGATGCTAGTTGTGGTACGAGGTACCCTCCGCCACGCACCGTATGGTGGATTGCGGAGTATGTATGAAGATGTAGATGTAGATGTTTGCTCCTCTCCACCAGATCAGCCAACCATAATTCCAGAAGTGCTAGTCCCCCTAGTATGTAGGAGAGCTTCTGTGAAGTTGTAAGTAGGCTGTTTGGGTTTTTATTTTGGTACCGCCACGTAGCGCTCTGTATGAAAATCACTAACTGTGCTGTGTGCAGTCTGTGGCTGGTTGGCATTGTTGAAATATTCGCTATTGTAGCAGCTGGATGTGAACAGCGCGTAGCGTTGCGCAGTTGGAGGTGAGCCGCCAGCAGTGGTGGATGTGGGTAGAGAGATGGCAGAATTTTGAGAGCGGATGATCTGCACGTATGTCCATCAGAAAGAATAAATTTGTAATATCGGATATCATGAACTGATATATGATGACTTTTGAACATTATTAAGGTAAATACGTTGTTTGTTGTCTATCAATTTCTTTCACTTGCTAACTATGCCTATCAGTAGTTAGTGCCTTCAGTAGTTAGAATCTTTTATTTAGCTGGCAGTATTGGCGCTCGCTGTATTGCAGTAGTTCGCGTAACGAAGATTTTTGTGAGGTAAGTGATTCATGAAAGGTATAGGTTATTGTTAGTCAGCGCCATTCTTTTGTAGGGATTACTGAAAGTCAGATTGCGTTGCGCTGAAAATATTGTGTGTCAGTTTAGTGATGATCACAATAAGTAAAGAGAGAAATGTCTGAGAACGTTCAGTTTTGCTCAGCTGTTTGAAAATCAAATAGCGTGAGGGGTTTATCAGCACAATCATTCATATATTTTTCTCAGGGGAGGTTTCAAAGTATGCATACCAAGTGAAATACTTTTGTCACGGATGGTTGTAAGGGTTTCACCACCCTGCTAGAGCAAATGTAATCTTGATGTACTGCTCACTTGCTAGAACGACAATTCACAGTCACTGCCTGAGACACAGAATATCTTGCCCCTGTTAGAAGAGAGCTGCAATAGAATCGCAGGTCAAGTCTCTGCGGCAGTTGCAGTCGCTCCCTGCCACAGTGTAGTTGTAGTCTGTCGCTGGTACAGCGCACTTACAGTTAGTAGTTGTGAAAGTTACAGTGCAGAACAAATTGTAAAAATTTATTATATGGAACTGAATAATAATTGTGATCAGCCGCAGAGCTAAATGATACCATGGAATGAGACTATGATGAACAAATGAATAATTGTTAATATAATAAAAAAATCAACAGTGTAATTAAGTCAACCATCTATTGTAAAGTAAATTTTATTATTTTTATTGGTATGTGCGTAGTTAAGTCACTTGTCTGAGATGTTAATATGAATTTGTTTCAATCCTTTCTTTTGTGATTCGTCAGCGCCAACTTACCCAGATTTGTAATATATTCAATTTTTCCGTGTAATGGATTGTAGATCTTTATCAATAACGTAAAAAATTTTAAGAATATCATTGTTTTTACCAGTAAACTATGAAAGTATAATTTCCCCTTAAGTCATTGTCAGCGCGATCCAGTCATTTATCTAAATTAAAATATTCCAGAATTTTTGTCAGATCATAGTCGTGTTCTCTTTAGTAATCAGACGACCAGATGTGCAGCTGTGTCACTAAGTAAAGTCAGTTTTTCTAGTACTTCAGATCTCAGACAAATGTTATCCAGTATTAGCAGATAGGCCAGCACTGCACTAAGCTGTGCCATTTACGAGCCGATATATAGACAGCGTTATCCGACGACACCATCACGAGGTAAGAATTTTTCAGTTTATTTCTCACGGACAGATTCAGATCGATTTCACAGGGCCGTGGCGTAGCGCTGCTTACGTCAAAATTTATCAGTTTTTCATGAGTTAAGATTTATTAGTTTTCATACGTCAGAATTTAATTATCCAAATTTCATTATTTTATATTTTTTATTTATACGGAAAGGTTACATGGTTCTCCCAACGATCTCAGTAATTCTGAGAGAATATCGTCCTGTCTAGCGGCCTTGTTTCCATTTAGGTGTTTCAGTGCTCAGTCAGATTGTTCCCGCAGTATCATATCTCCCGTCACTAACGATACGGTCCTCGTTATAATGGCGAGGAACGAGAAAATCCTAGGTGAAATACCCTGAGATTTCAAGAATAACGTAATAACACCAGTTCCAAAGAAGGCAGGTGCTGACAGTCGTGAATATTACCGTATCATCGTTTAATAAGTCGTGTTTTCAAAATAAGGACATGAATTATTTACAGAAGAATGGAAAATCTGGTACAAGCCGACTTCGGGCAGGATCAGTTTGGGTTTCAGAGAAATGTGGGAACGTGAGAGGCTACGATTTACCTTAGAGAAGATAGGCTGAAGAAAGACAAACCTACGTTTACAGGATTTGTAGATGCTTCCAACAGTGCTGTCAGGGATACACTGTTTGAAACAAGCTAGCAGAGATAAAATACAGAGAGCGATAGTTTATTTACAACTTGCACAGAGGTCATGAAAAGGAAGTAGTAGTTGAGGAGGAAGTGAGACAAGATGCTACGGTATTACGGATGATATTTAAGGTGTAGACTGAGCAGTGTGTGAATGTAATCCGAGAAATATAGAAAGTGAATTACAGTTCAAGGAGAAGAAACAAAAACGTCGAAGTTTCCTGATGACATTGTAATTCTGTTAGCAACGGGAAAGGACTTGCCAGGCAGTTGAGCGGTACAGATAGTGTCTTGAAAAGAATTATTAGATGAACATCAACAACAGTAGAACAAGGGTAATGGAATGTAGTGGAATTAAATGGGGCTCTTCTGAGGGAATTAGATTAGAAAATGAGAAAGTAAAAGGAGTACAAGAGTTTCGCTCTTTAGACAGCTATATTGATAACGACCGAAGTAGAGAGCATATAAAAATTAGACTGGCAGCAGCCACATAAGCAATACTGAAAAATAGAAGTTTGTGAACATCAAATGCAAATTTAAGTGTTAGGAAGTTTTTTCTGAAAATATTTAGAAATGAAGTGAAACATGGATTATAAGCTGTTCAGACAAGATGAAAACAGAAGGTTTTGAAATGTGGTGCTAAAGATTAAATGGGTATATCGAATAGCTCATGAGGAGTTGCTGAATGTAACTGGTGAAAAAAATTGTATCACAGCGTCATTAAAAAAGATATTGTTTGATAGGACACCTTCTGATGCGTCAAGGTGTCATCAGGCTGGTAGCTGAGGGAAGTGTGTGTGTGTGTAGGGGGGGGGGGGGTTCAAATGGCTCTGAGCACTATGCGACTTAACTTCTGAGGTCATCAGTCGCCTAGAACTTAGAACTAATTAAACCTAACTAACCTAAGGACATCACACACATCGATGCCCGAGGCAGGATTCGAACCTGCGACCGTAGCGGCCACTCGGTTCCAGACTGTAGCGCCTAGAACCGCACGGCCACTCCGGCCGGCGGGGGGAGGGGGGGGAGGGGGTAAAGAACTGTAGAGGGAGACCACGACTCGAATACAGTAAACAGGATGAAATGGGCGTAGTTTGAAGTAGTTTCGCGGAGACGGAGAAAGTTCCACAAGATAGAGTAGCATGGAGAACTGAAACAAACCAGTCTTCCGACGGAACACCACGACAAAAACAGAAACGACGTTACTAGTTCTGCCCTTCCAAAACGAGAATTATAACATCAGCTGACCTAAGACAGACTACTGCACGATCAGCCAAAAATTTAAACTTACCAGAAAAGTAATTGGATTTGGAACTATCTGACAGTCTTTGAGACACCTTAAAAAGTGCGAAACATCAGTGATAGTATCTTCACAATCTGGTCTACCTACACAAGTTTTGTGCGGGAGTGAGTCTGAACTGATGTTGATGATATCAAAAATCCTCCTTAGTCTGTGCCATAGCGACTCTCAGCTGCTATGGAAGTTTCTGGAAGCGTTTCTCGCTATTAGGTGAAGTCTCATTAATATTTTCTCCGATAATATTACTAAGTTTGTGTCCGCTCCGGTAGCTGAATGGTCAGCGTGACGGATTTTCAGTCCTCTGGGCCCGGGTTCGATTCCCGGCTGGGTCGGGGAATTTTCTCCGCCCAAGGACTGGATGTTGTGCTGTCCTCATCATCATCCTATCATCCTCATCGACTGCAGGTTGAAAGACCGGCACCCGGCGAACGGCGTGCCTGACGGGGAGACCCAGCCATATGATTAAATAAATAAATAAACTAAGTTTGTGAAAAAAATGCTATTTCATACCCACTGATTGAGCTTAAGCTGTGCATAAGATACTGGAGCTACATTCGAGATGACGATGGGCCAAATCCACATCCGGGTCTTCCAGAGATAGTTTTTCATCGTTTCCCTACACCGCTTAAGGCAAATGACAGAGCGCTATCTGCGAAGAGGACAAGGCCGATTTCCTTCCCCCATCCTTCCTCAAAACGAGCTTGTGATCTGTCTCTGATGACATCGTTATCGATGGGATACTAAACCCCAGTCTTGCTTTTTAATTATTTCAACAGCTAATTCGTCGTAAATATCCCCGTCACAGCGTGTGTGTCCGAGTTCATTCGAATAAAATACGTGAAAGTATGCAGTGTCCATTTCCTCGACTGGTAGCGAGGTAACAGCCCCATTATCGATGCAGTTGTTTGGTAATGGCAATGGAGAGTTTGGACAGACGTTATTGGTCGCTTTTTCTTTCTGAAGTGTCGCAAGCGGTAGCGCCCTAGCCACACAGCAACACGAACCGCCCGCGGCCACGAGTTACCGGCTGCTGCGCCTAACGGGTTCTTTTATAATAAGATGCTATCTGCTCCGCCCCCGGCGGCCGGTTTTCGGAAACGGCTCGCAAGCCCGCCGGCTATTGCAACGCGGTATCATTGAACTTGAAGGTTGAAGCCTTTCTTTTTCCTTGTCACAGTTCCCACATATCCTTCGAGAAAGCGTGGACGGAAACGTACCGTGCCCGGATTTTCTGACCTTATTTCAGGACTGTTCACCCGCTCTATGGCGAAAATATGGTTTCCAACTCTGAAACAGAATTCCTACGAGGCTTTGTCAAGTATAGTGCGTTTGAAATCCTCAGAAAAATGGGTACACGCTATAGGAAACGATGGACCACAAGAACCAAAATGACACAATAGTAACAGAACATCATGAGAAAAGTTCTCGGATTAAAAATGGTGTAATGCAGGGGGCAGTCTTTTTCATCAGCTGCTCAACCTGTATATCGAAGACGCAATGAAAGAAAAAACTGAACAGTTCAGAAGTGGGGCAAAAATCAGGGAAAAATGATATCAATGATAACGTTCGTAGTAGTAGTAGTAGCTTTATTCATCCGTAGATCTCTTTTTACAAGGATATAGGACATGTCGAGTTATTTACAAATTTAGATCAATTTAAAATAAGCTAATTCGTGTACAAATGGTTCAAATGGCTCTGAGCACTATGGGACTCAACTGCTGTGGTCATAAGTCCCCTAGAACTTAGAACTACTTAAACCTAACTAACCTAAGGACAGCACACAACACCCAGCCATCACGAGGCAGAGAAAATCCCTGACCCCGCCGGGAATCGAACCCGGGAACCCGGGCGTGGGAAGCGAGAACGCTACCGCACGACCACGAGATGCGGGCAATTCGTGTACACATATATTTACAGACTTCTAGTTAGAGACAATCATTAGATTTACTCCTGGTATAGAACACTTTTATTACAAATAACTTATTAAATAATGTAATGCCACATTGTCCACTCATATCTCACAATCAGTCACTGCACACACTATCCACACGTTGTTCCACAACACTTCACTCACCACACACACACACACACACACACACACACACACTGGTGATCTCTGGGCCATTTTCTGCACCGCAACTTCCCATTTGCTATCCTGAAAAACTGAGTCAGCATCCCTCCATAATGAGTGAGATGTTGAGCTCAGAAAGAGGAAGAGGTGTTAGTATTGTACTATGCATAACTTAGGGGTAAGTATTTCTAGAAAGGGAAAAAAAAAAGAATGAAAAAAACATAAAGTGAAGGTGGTTATGTGGAATGTTGGATATTTTATTATTATTATTATTATTATTATTATTTATTTCTACAACATTTTTTATCAAACCCCTGCTCTGTTTTAGCTAAATAATCCTTCAATGCATAAAATGTATTGCATAACAGGTACTTTTTAGCTGCCTTTTTAAATAAGTGTATTTTTGAAATTTCTTTAATCTCTTTTGGTAATTTATTGTACAGTTTTATTCCTTGGTAGAAAATGCTATTTTGAGTTTTATGTTTATTTTTTCTTGGTAAGTGTATGTTGAATCTATCTCTTGTTGCATGGTCATGGACAGAGCTGTTTGTGCAGTAATTACCAATGTTATTTTTGATATGTACAACTGACTGGCACTTCAGCTGAGAATCAATATTCATTGCTAGAAATTTAGCATTTGTTACACAGTTTATAGAGGTGTCACCTACATTTAATTTAACATTGCAATTTTTCCTCTTCAAACTGAAATTCATGGCATTAGTTTTCTTTATGTTCAATGTCACTTTATTGCTTATTGACCAATCATAAACTTCCTTGAGAGTTTCATGTGCTTTCTCGGCAAGGAGTTCTCTTGTTTTCTCAGTGACTATAGTCTTGCTGTCATCAGCAAAGAGAATTTTTTCACCATGAGTAGCACTACTGGGAAAGTCACTGATGTATATCAGGAATGGTATTGGTCCTAATATGCTACCTTGCGGACCCCCTATATTAATGTATTTTGGTTCTGATAAGTGTTTTACTAGATGTTTAGATCTATTTGAAGTGTGTGTTATCTCTGCTCTTTGTACCTTATCTGTTAAGTATGATCGAAACCAGTCATTAGCTACCCATCTTATTCCTAATGCTCCTAATTTATTTAATAGAATATTGTGGTCGACTGCATCAAACACCTTAGAAAGATCTAAAAATATGCCTGTGACACACTCATCTTTATCAAGCGCATGAAGTACAACTTTTGTGAGTTCTACTACGGCTGACTCCGTATTTTTGCCACTTTGGAAACCAAACTGTGATTCGCTTAAAAGATTGTATTTATTCCGGTAATTCATTAATCTGTCTTTCATAATTGCTTCTATTATTTTTGAGAATGCTGACAGCAGGGAAATGGGCCGGTTATTTTCTATGTCTTCTGCATTACCTTTCTTAAGCAAAGGTACAAGTCTCGCTTGTTTTAACTGCTCTGGAAACGTCCCTGATGTGAAGGATTATATCTTCTGCCCCCCTCCCCCCCTCTCTCTTTGGTCTAACCCTGCGCAAGAGTGTAGTGATCACGTAGCAAGCCCATTGACTACCCCCCTCACTTGACTCTTGGTTGTGGTGATTTGCTTGTTGCAAGCCCAGCCCGGTCAGGCCTTTAATCTGGTCTATTCAACGCAATGCAACATCGACTTTTCTTTCCATTGCCCTTTTGCTTTCTGACTGTTTGGCCGAAATATTTCAACTGATTTTCGTTGACAAGTGACGACCGTCTTGTTCTGATGTCGAGCTGCCTCAGGCTCGATTCTTTAGTTCGACGTGCTGTGCGTGGTATTCGAAGTGTCTTCTACAGCGCCACTTTTCCAAATCATCAATACTGCGATGATCCACTTTCTTCATCGTCCAGTTTCCCGCTACAATAGTCACCATAGGGCAGGTTATAGTTCGGATGAGAGTGAGCTTAATCTTGGCAGTGATGCAAGTGTTCATCCAGATGCGAATAAGTTTTGCCTTAGAATTTCTCGCGATTGAAATACTCGTACGGATTTGAGGCTCGCCATCTCCAATATAAGTGATAACAGAACCTAAATAGTCGAAGCGACTGACTGCCTCGTAGCCAGCAATTCTTGTGATGTCAAGTTTGTTGCCATTAGGAGGCGTTACAAGGATCACTTTGGTCTTTATATTGTTGATTGCAAGACCATATTCTCAGCTTCGTTCGGCCAGTCTTCGCATGATGATTTCCAGTTGACATTCGTCTGTTGCAATTATCAGTCTGCACCTATAGAGAACACAGTGCAATTTGTTTAATAATTTTTGAAATCATGTTACTAACAGCAACGGTCTGCACCTTATTCTAATGAAAATAATCAGTTATGATCTCGAATGATGTTTCATTTTATTACTGGAGACAGGTTTCGGTCTCAGTAGACCCTCTTCAGAGTAAATGATGACACCACTGGTGACCCGAAAAGATAATTCGCAGAGGTTTGGTATACTTGTTTACTGGGAGCCAGCAGTCGTCAGTTGCTCAGCTGGTGCCTTCTAGCATATACCACAGCTCTGCTCATCGTCTATGTGGGTCACCAAAATTATCACCGTCTGGAATGAAGATGGCCAACTAAAATTGAAGCAGATCACCAGTAATGAAATAAAACATCATTTGCGATCACCACTGATTATTTTCATTAACACTTTGTTTACACTGTGACGTCAAGTGAGCAGGTTACTGTTCTACCTGCTATTTCACAAGCCACACCCTATTATCGATGACGTCATCATGTTCATGTGACAATCTACGCCCTCGTCATATATGACATCATTCACATTCTAAGATGCCACACTTCACTTCTTGGAACGGCGGGGGCCATTAAAAAGAAACAGTCAGTCGCTATGTAGCATTTTAGTGCCCATATAAATGAAACAGCCTATCACAATGTAGCTCCAGAACACCCATCTAGGCTATGCTCGAAAGTATCCAAACGTATGAAGACGGCACTAGGACCCTGTTACATCTGCACGCACAGTTAATTAGGAGCAACATCAAATACGGCTGCATGCAGTATGGCTCCGCTTCCATGTCTGGATTGAAGATCCTAGGCCGTACACATGAATAAACCCAAACCCCTACGACTAAACTTATATAGTATGGTAAGATCTTGGAACATCCGACAGCAAAATGTTAACATCAGTTTCGAAGAGGACATCTGATGTCAAGCAAATGATATCGCTTCAAAATTTATGGTCATACAAGTAAAGCGGCCGTACCCCGAGTGAACTGTAAGCCTATACACTACGAAAACTGTATCGTAACTGCCATGACTGGTACAAATTGTACCCAAATGGTTCCAATATGCACTCTCTGCAGGAGCCACATTTTTTGATGATCAAACAGGGTGTGGACAATTTCCTGCTGCCTGAATGCCCGGACATGTTAGAATTGGGGCCAACGAACGTGCAGACCAACTGATGAAGAAGGTGCTACATCTATTTCCCACCGACATACTCCTACCATACTGTGATTTTAGTAGTAGGCTTGCGAACCAAGTAAAAACGGAATGGATAATGTTAGTGGACTTGTACCATAACATCGAAGATACATTGTAATGGGCGATTCAACAACCCACGCCACCTTCGGTTTCTTAACTCAGCGCTCACAAAGAGATAATTTGCTCCTGTTAGCAGACTAAGAGCGGGTCACGTGAATATTGATAAAACGAGACAGTTGCTAAAATTAATTACCTCTCCAATCGCGAATTCTGCCACACTGACGAGGACAATGTACATATACTACATAATGTGATAAATATGTACAGTCATCCAACGACAGTTCCACTGTACAGTATTTTAAACCTTAGAGACTATTTTCCTTATACACTTGCTCTTATAGGCCCGTCGCCAAATGTATTTGCCATTTCATCCGTCTTGGTAAAAAAAAAGGAACTTTAAAATTGAGCGCCTTTTCTTATTGTCCTTACGTAAATATTTATAACTGGATTTTACAACATTTCGTCATTTTTATTGTAATGGTGCAATCATACTAATGTACCTTGTTGACGTACGCCCCTGGTAACTGAGTGGTCAGCGCGACGGACTGTCATACCTAACGGCCCGGGTTCGATTCCCGGCTGGGTCGGAGAGTTTCTCCGTTCAGGGACTGGGTGTTGTGTTCTCCTTATCATCATCATTTCATCCCCATCGACACGCAAGTCGCCGAAGTGGCGTCTACTCGAAAGACTTGCACCAGGCGAACGGTCTACCCGACGGGAGGCCCTAGCCAAACTTCATTTACCTTGTTGACTATCATTCAATAATGTTTCCATATAGTAATGAAGTCGAACCAATATTCTGTTTGCTTCTTTATGTGAATAACTGAATCTGTTGGGTTCTATCTAAAACCAAACAAAATAAAACAAAAAAAGTCGTCCTATTTAAATGTACGAAGTTGATTTAGTTTCCTCCACTTTCCAACGGGTTATATGCAATGTGAGGTTCGACATTCGAGTAGTTTCGTGCAATAGAGACTTGCACTACTGTACGGCCACCAGCAAAGTGCATCGCAATCTGTACACGAACAACTGCGATAATACGGTTGCGTGTGGCTAGCAGACATGAGTGGCGGCAGCTGTAGCAGTGTAGACGACCTTGAGGCCAAGCCAGTGACTCAGGAAGACCGCTGGCTGAGGGAAGCAGAGTGGGGGCCTCCACTTTCACCGCCGGCCGGTTGTCTTCAGGATGAAGAGCCGGTGGCTCGGGCACTCTCAGTCCAGACTCAGAGCTGCGACCGTCCACCTCGACATCTACAGACTCGAGACCTCGCCGACCACCATGGCAGCTTATGGATGCGCGTGAGTTGAGGATGGATTACTAGCACATGCGTCTTTCCCCACAACACGATACCTGTGTCCAGGAGAATTCCGAGTGTCTTGTCGACATTACAGTCCCAAAGGACGGCTTATGTCAAGAGTTACTGATGGGACCGCGAGGCATTTGGACAACAATAGGAAAATGGGCATTTTACTAGTTCATGCAACGACAGACCTTCAGATAGTGACCAATGCGAAAGCGGGAGGATTAGGCTGATTATGTTTTTTTGTCCTTTGTTTACTTTGGGGTTTAGTTATCAGTGGATCGGTGTCCACTAGTCTGCTGCAAAAGATCTTTCAGTTGAGCTCTTCGTCTCTCTCTGCACTCGTATACTTCAGTCATTGCGCAAAATATAGGGTGACCAGAAATAGTCTGAAAAGCTTGTAAGGGTGTTCCGCGGCAGGTTGTATTTGGTAAGGTCTTATGGGGCCAAACTGCTGAGGTGCTCAGTCACTAAGCTTACACACTACTTAATCTAACTTACTCTAAGGACGACACACGCATTCATGCCGGAGGGAGGATTCGAACCTCCGACGGGGAAGCCGCGCGGCGGCAGGATGTGTTGAGAAATAATTGTTACGAAAAAAATTCGATGCGCTGCGTCGTTTCCGAGTCAATTACTATTTTAGTTAAGCAATCAGGCAGTTGCTTGCGCAAATTCATGCGGCCCCTCAAGATACAGTTAGTGTCAGTTCTTCTCATAGTATTGTAGATGATAGTGCACGAGGCTGCTCAGCATTTGGCTGTCCAATTTCTGTATGGCTCTCTGGTTCGATTTTGGGAAACCAAACAAATAACACGTCCCATGCCCAATTATTGTATCGCTCTCTTGTTCGGTTTTGGGAAACTAAACGAAGAACACGTTTGGTGACACCACCGTCTGTGGCGGGCCGCCTGAATTTTCGGGAGCAACAGCCTGATGGCTAACTTCTATGTTAATGAACTCGGAAATGGCGGACCGTATCGATTTTGTTTCTTAAGTTATCCCTGCAAAATCCTTACAAACTTACAGACTGTTTCTCACCACCCTGTATATGGTTATGGTCATTCACATCTGCATATTATACAAACAACTGTTGTTCATATGTTCCTAAACATGTTTTAGAATGTTTGTGCTGTCACTTGTATTCAGTTCTGTAAAATGCAGACATTTTTTGAGAATTAATTATTCTAACGAAATTAAGCCTAAAAGCAGTTTATGTTTGTTGTGATTACCACCTTCTATTCTACATTGTTAGGTTTTGTAGAACCCTCTTTACATTATTTTACACACGTTTCTTGTCCTTAGCAACTAAATGATGTTAATGTGAGTCTGGCTGGCAAATTTTTGAGGAACTCCACTCGTGAGTCATCTCAAGTTATCGCAAAATACAGTAGCGAAAAATGAGAAATTACTTTTATAGATGTAGTAGTTTGATTACTTTCAAGCCAAACTCACAATAACATCATTTAGTTGCAGAGACAAGCTACTGGTATACAACACTGTAAAGAGGGTCACATAGAACCCAACAATATAGAAAACAAGGTAACAATCACGACAGAGATAAACTGCTTTAAGGCCTAATTTCTTTAGAATAATTTCTGTTTAAACATGTTTGCATTTTACAGAATTGGATACAAATACCCACTGATGATAGATCAAAGGTGCTGGAACGTGTTTGGACGTTTATAAACAACTGTTGTCTGCAGACCTGAATTCCCAAAATTTAATCCGCAAACACAGCTGCTGCTAGAGCTTCAGTATCAAACGATGACTAATACGTATGGTGTTTCTACATTCATATTATTAACTGCTTAGTGTGTATAGAGGATGCCGGGCTCAGAAACATGTAAACCAATAATGGTATACTGGGTATGTTGGGTAAAGAATTTGTAACCAACTAATATGGTAAGAACTTAAGAGTTCTAATCGCTGTTTTATTAACAATGGATCGGTAAGTTGATCACCACTGGAAAACCAACACCGAGTGTGTAATCTAAAGGTAAATGTAAGGTAAAGGATTGCATATTCGCGATAGATTTACATTTACAACTTTTTTTCGCTCTCTAGCATGGAAGCATTTCATCCTGTTGTATACATCATATTAACAGGACCAACTACAAATATAAATTTTTATATGACAAGCACAAGTCGAATTTTAAATGATGATTAAGTACCGCAAACATTAGTGGGTCATTTCATGATGTGGGTAGATAATTTCATGATAGGTGTAAGGTAATTTTGTGATTGTTTTGCGCGGGGGGTAGCCGCGCGGTCTTGGGCGACTTGTCGCGGTTCGCGTGGCTCCCCCCCTCCCCCACCCCCTTGGAGGTTTGAGTCCTTCCTTGGGCATGGGTGTGTGTATTTCCCTTAGCGTAAGTTAGTTTAAGTTGGATTAAGTAGTGTGTAAGCTTAGGGACCGATGACCTCAGCAGTTTGGTCCCACAGGACTTATCACAAATCTCCAAATCTCTGTGATAGTTGTAAGATTATGAGTAGAGTGCGGCTGAGTCAACAATATCTGCAAACAACGATGTTCCACAAGACTGCAGCCCAAAGTGGTCCATTGCCCCTCCAACAGGTGTGGCCGCAAGGAGTTAACAAAAAATGTCACGAAATTACCTTTACCATGAAGATACCGTCCTTTGCCCTACTATATGATCGGTGATAAAAATTTACGCAGACACGCTAGTCAACACTTCTCTGATATTTTCTATATTTTGTGTTTTCTTTTAGTATATTCTGATCTGAAATACGAAGAAAGTATTTTGAGATAGGTAACTTCGTGATATGCTGAAACGAAAAAATATTTACATCAACGAACGTGAAGCCAATCAATTTTGCTAAGTACACTGTTTTCATAAAGTTAAAAGAATCCGAGCTACAGCGCATAACTGTGGGCTGCGTGTAATCTTTATCTTTACAAACTCTAAGCTAAGAATTTCCTTCCAAAACTTAAGCACCAACCTTTGTCACGAAAACAACAAAATTAAGCGCGATCCATAGTGAATTGGCAACATTCTTGGCTAAGAAAATGATACGCTGTTTTTACTCTTACCTTGACTGATTGTCTCAAATATTTATAAATAGAGCACATGTTTTTACAGTTATTAAATCTTACAGCGAACGACACGTCAGCTAGGTCAACAATATCTCGCGCTGCCAGTATTGATGTCCCAAGTAGCTACAAGCCGTGGTCGTACGCTAACCTGCAACGGGCGTAGTCGCACGTTACAGTGGCTTAAAAAAATCACGAAATTATCAGTGTCACGGAAACACTTTCCTTTATCTTGCGCTCCACTGTCCACTGTTCAGTGCATGCCAGACGATAGTTCCTACCGAAATTAGCTATTTTATGCCCCATTTCACTCGTGGCTGGAGTGACGGAAAAACGATTCTCTATGCTTCTCTGTACGCTCTCTAGTATCTCTTATTTAATTGTTACGGTTCCCAAGCATGAAACACGATGGAGGCAGCAGAACTGTCGCGACGTTTTTCATCGAATAAGAGTTCTCTGAATCTGCAACGGAGTTTCGCAGTAGCGACTCCATCTTCCTTGCACATATTCTCATTTACTTCCTCTGGGCATCTATGTTGCATTTTCGTATCGAATGTACTCAGCCCACAGATCCCTAGTAACGCTTTTCTAAATTCGAAGTCTGGTGACACACACACTTGACAACGGCTGCGAAAGCTGCAGCAGTGTCTAGGGTAAGTGCGGTGTTTCCTTTGTCAGTGAGTTTCACTTACTTAGCCAGCACGCTTCCGACAAACCTATATCTTCCGTGCACCTTCCACACGTGTTCGATTTCAGTCACTTGTTATTATTGTCCCCAAATATTTAAACGCTATGACTGGTTTCAAGAGTTTAACAATAATCTTGAAGTCAGATACTACCAAAAATGGAGTGAATGGAAGCAGCTTTCAGTTTTAAAAGAAAAAATTGGCCAGACACTAAGTAATCGCGCACTGCAGGTTCCTTACAAAATTATGTATATTCAAAGTTTATCCATTCTGGGAATCGAGAATATTGTCGATTTTTGCCCCTTATACACGTTGATACTAGCAAGATAATGGTCCCAGGGATTCCAAAACTTTCGAGACTGTTTTACTTTCAAGTTTGAAGTCGGATAAGAGATGACAAAATAAATATTTTTTTCGTGTGATATAATTTCAAATGATTGATTTAGGATTTTTCCCTTTACCTGTACTGTGGAACCTTTCTTCTTGCCAAATGTTATGATTCTAAGTCAGCAGGAATCACACTACAGCTTTTGATTAGTTGGTTTCCGAGTATCAAAATACGTGACTTAAATCGCCGTATGTTTTGATGTCAGTGACTTAGAAGCTTAAAATTTTCACGCTGCCAAGGGAGCACAGAAGTTAGTACGTGACGCAAATCAGATTTTTATACGCAAAACTTTTTCAGATAAAAACGGTCTTAACAGACAGACAAACAGACAGAGGAATAAAAAAATGACAAAATGTAATTTTTCAGGTTATATAATTACAAATTAAAAGATTTTCGGATTTTTTCCTTTACTTGTACTGCGAAACATATATTCTTGCCAAATTTGACGATTTAGGTCAACAGGGAGCAGCCTGTAGCTTTTGATGAGTTAGTTTTCTAGTTTCAAAATAGGTGACATAAGTGGCCACATCTTTCGATTGAACTGACTTAGTAACTTAACAATTTTACATCACTAAGGGACCATAGACCATAATATGTGACACAGATTTAAACTTGGTACGTCTGCTTATTCCTGAGGAAAAAACAGACAGTCGGACAGACACACACTTTCTCTCTCTCTCTCTCACACACACACACACACACACACAGAAAGAGAGAGAGAGAGAGAGAGAGAGAGAAAGAGAGACAGACAGACAACAAAGCGTTTCTGTAAGGGCTCCATTTTTACAGATTGAGGCACTAAACCCTTGAAATTGATAATTTTAAAAATAAATATGAATATTACGTCTTGTCCTTAACTGCAAACTGATGATTAGATTTGTGACCCAGCTCACTCCTTTGTAAAATCAATAACCTTTAGCTTAAAGTAGATTTGAAGACTTGGGAGTTCATCATTCAGTTCCTTCAGTTCTTCTGGAAGCCTGTTAAAAATGAAACCTTCTGCACAGTGCACACCTTTCTGTACAATGATTAAAAAACTGTTAAGCATGTGGATATCGTTTTTTCGTCCACTGTTCACTGAATATGTTGTAGGTTTTTCTGAATGAGTCAGCATTGTCAACAATAAAACCCCTGCTGGAATGTATGTACAGGGATGGAAGAGCTTCAATTACGAGACAAGTAAACAACAGCCAACGCGAATTTCGCGAACTAACATCGCCGATCTACCTGACCCCTCTTTCTGGGATAAGAATATTTTTGGTGAGTGCACAGAGCTGCCCCAAAATATGACACCAAAGGAGATAATAGAGCGAAAGAAGACAGAGTCAACAAACCTTTACGGCCCGCATCTCGTGGTCGTGCGGTAGCGTTCTCGCTTCCCACGCCCGGGTTCCCGGATTCGATTCCCGGCGGGGTCGGGGATTTTCTCTGCCTCGTGATGGCTGGGTGTTGTGTGCTGTCCTTAGGTTAATTAGGTTTAAGTAGTTCTAAGTTCTAGGGGACTGATGACCATAGATGTTAAGTCCCATAGTGCTCAGAGCCATTTGAACCAAACCTTTACGTCTGAGTGTCATAGACAGTGGAGGTTATTCTCGTAATGAAGATTTCAGCATTCAGTTGTTTCTTGCACAAGATGTTGAACGTGATGAAGTATAAGCGCGGCGACAGCGCGACGTTTTGCCAAGGACAGTAAACGGAACTTATGTCAACCCCATTGTTCAAGTCTTTCGCGGGCAACATGTTCCACTCCTTTGCCGTATATACCCGTGCCTCGCATGATCGCCTTGTGGCTAGCCGGATAAACATGTCCATGAGCCGCCCCCCCCCCCTCTCCCTCCCTTGGGAGACTTTTAATTCGTATCAATCCCCCTCTCCTCTACCAGATTCTCGCAGCGAACAACCACAGCTTTTCTCACTTCGTTAGTGACCCCACCGCCTATCCTTCAAAGAATGGAACTCCCATGCTTAAGACAGCATCAGCATATACATCTACATACATACTCCGCAATCCACCATACGGTGCGTGGCGGAGGGTACCTCGTACCACAACTAGCATCTTCTCTCCCTTTTCCACTCCCAAACAGAACGAGGGAAAAATGACTGCCTATATGCCTCTGTATGAGCCCTAATCTCTCTTATCTTATCTTTGTGGTGTTTCCGCGAAATATAAGTTGGTGGCAGTGAAATTGTACTGCACCCAGCCTCAAATGCTGATTCTCTAAATTTCCTCAGTAGCGATTCACGAAAAGCACGCCTCCTTTCCTGCAGAGACTCCCACCCGAGCTCCTGAAGCATTTGCGTAACACTCGCATGATGATCAAACCAACCACTAACAAATCTAGCAGCCCGCCTCTGAATTGCTTCTATGTCGTCCGTCAATCCGACCTGATAGGGATCCCAAACGCTCGAGAAGTACTCAAGAATAGGTCGTATTAGTGTTTTATAAGCGGTCTCCTTTACAAATGAACCACATCCACACAAAATTCTACCAATGAACCGAAGACGACTATGTGCCTTCGCCACAAGTGCCATTACATGCTTGTCCCACTTCATATCGCTCTGCAATGTTACTCCCAAATATTTAATCCACGTGACAGTGTCAAGCGCTACACTACTAATGGAGTATTCAAACATTACGGGATTCTTTTTCCTTTTCATCTGCATTACTTTACATTTATCGATATTAAGAGTTAGCTGCCATTCCTTACACCAATCACAAATCCTGTCCGAGTCATCTTGTATCCTCCTACAGCCATTCAACGACGACACCTTCCCGTACACCACAGAATCATCAGCTAACAGCCGCATATTGCTATCCACCCTATCCAAAAGATCATTTATGTAGATAGAAAACAACAGCGGACCTACCACCCTTCCCTGGGCACTCCAGATGATACCCTCACCTCCGATGAACACCCACCATCGAGGACAACGTACTGGATTCTATTACTTAAGAAGTCTTCGAGCCACTCACATACTTGGGAACCAATCCCATATGCTCGTACCTTAGTTAGGAGTCTGGAGTGGGGCACCGAGTCAAACGCTTTCTGGAAGTCAAGGAATATGGCATCCGTCTGATACCCTTCATCCATGGTTCGCAAGATATCATGTGAAAAAAGGGCGAGTTGCGTTTCGCAGGAGCGATGCCTTCTAAAGCCGTGCTGATGCATGGACAGCAACTTCTGTGTCTCAAGGAAATTCATTATATTCGAACTGAGAATATGTTCGAGAATCCTGCAACAAACTGGTGTCATGGGCTAGCGACATGCAGATATACGGTAGTAACGCGTACGCGTATACAAAAGGGCAGTGCACTGGATGAGCTGTCATTTATACTACGGTGATTCATGTTAAAAGGTTTCCGACGTCATTATGCCCGCACAACGGCACCAACAGACTTTGAACGCGGAATGGTTTTTGGAGCTAGACACGTGGGAAATTCGGTTTCGGAAATATTTAGGAAGTTCAATATTCTGAGATCCGCAGTCCCAAGAGTGTGTTGAGAATACCAAATTTCAGGCATTACGTTTCACCACGGATAGTGCAGTGGCAGACGGCCTTCACTTAACGACCGAGAGTAATGGCGATTGAATAGAGTTGTCAGTGCCGGCAGACAAGCAACACTACCTGAAAAAACTGTAGAAATCAATGTGGGACGTACGGCGAACGTATCGGTTAGGACAGCGCGGCGAAATTTGGCGTTAATGGGCTATGGCAGCAGCGCCTTTGCTAACAGCACGACATCGCCTACAGCGCGTCCCCTGGGCTCATGGCCAGATCGGTTGGTCCCTAGACGACTGCAAAGCCGTGACCTGGTCAAATGGGTCCCAATTTCAGTTGGTACGAGCTCCTGGTAGGGTACGAGAGCGGCGCAGACTCCACAAACAAACCGTGCAAGCTGATGGTGTTTCCTTAAGGATATGGGCTGTGTTTCCATGGAACGGACTGGGTCTCTTGGTCCAACTGAACCGACTTTGGCTGGAAACCGTTTGTAGCCATTCATGGACATAATGTTCCCAAATGACGATGGGAGTTTCATGGATGACAATGCGACATATCACTGGGCAACAATTGTTCGCCATTGGTTTGAAGAACGTTGTGTACATTTCGAGGGAATGATTTGGCCACCCAGGTCACCCGACATGAGACCACAGAACGCTTACGGGACATAATCGAGAGGTTACTTCGTGCACAAAATCCTGCACGGGCAACACTTTCGCAATTATCGACGGCTATAGAAGCAGGAAGGCTCAATATTTCCGCAGGGCACATCCGACGACTTGCTGAGTCCATGCCACGTCGAGTAACTGCATTACGCCGGGTAAAAGGAGTTCAACATGATATTAGGAGGTATCCCATGACTTTTGTCGCCTCACTGTACTTTACAAATGACTTACAGTATTGAATATTTGACGTGCTGTTCGTAAAGTCTTGATGATTGAAGACGCAAACTCATAATTATCGTGGTTTTATTAGTTTCGGGTTATTCACCTGTTCACTATGTGTCGTACGGTGATTTAAATTGTGGATACCTTCAGTCATACATATGAAAACTGTCTGCAAAGTAGGTAGCAAATAGAGTTAGTAGTAAAGAAATAATAAATTAAAACGTCATGCTTGATAGTGAAGTTTTACCTCGTGAACGACGAGCATTTGGTAACTGATAAACTGTTTCTCTTTTATTATTTTGTGGGGCTGTAAGCGAGAAAATGTTTAGAAAAGATTTCAGATTTTAAGTTCGTTGGATGTTTGAAAGACTCTGATCCTCAAATACTAGATGAACATACCGTCCTCTTCCTCTTCTACTTCTTCTTCTTCTTTTCTCCGTCCTTTGTCCCGCATCTGTGCAGGCTCGGCATGTTATGAAACGATTTGACATGATTAATTTTAAGGAGTGTCCGGTTACCCTTCCTGTTGCCAACCCCTTACCCCCCGGGACGGAATGTATCCCAGCTACCCGCGTGTAGTGTAATGGAATGTAGTCGAATCAAGTCGGGTGATGCTGAGGGATTTAGGTTAGGAAATAAGGCACTTAAAGTAGTAGATGAGTTTTGCTATTTTGGGAGGAAAATAACTGATGATGGTCGGAGAGGATATGAAATGTAGACTGGCAATGCGAGGGAAAGCGTGTCTGAAGAAGAAAAATTTGTTCCCATCGAGTATAGATTTAAGTGTCAGGAAGTCGTTTCTGAAAGTATTTGTATGGAGTGTAGCCATGTATGGTAGTGAAACGTGGACGTTAAACAGTTTGGACAAGAAGAAAATAGGAGCTTTCGAAATGTGGTGCTACTGAAGAATGCTGAAGATTATATGGGTAAATCACATAACTAATGAAGAGGTATTGAATAGAATTACGGAGAAGAGAAATTTGTCGCACAACTTGACTAGAAGAAGGGATCGGTTGGTAGGACATGTTCTGAGGCATCAAGGGATCATCAGTTTTGTATTGGATGGCAGCGTGGAGGGTAAAAATCGTAGAGGCAGACCAAGAGAAGAATACACTAAGCAGATTCAGAAGGATGTGGATTGCAGTAGATTCTGGGAGATGAAGAACCTTGCACAGGATAGGGTAGCATGGAGAGCTGCATGAAACCAGTCTCTGGACTGAAGAGCACAACAACAATAACAACTGTACATTAGCCGCCGGCCGCGGTGGTCTAGCGGTTCTAGGCACTCAGTCCGGAACCGCTGGACTGCTACGGTCGCAGGTTCGAATCCTGCCTCGGGCATGGATGTGTGTGATGTCCTTAGGTTAGTTAGGTTTAAGTAGTTCTAAGTTCTAAGGGACTGATGACCACAGATGTTAAGTCCCATAGTGCTCAGAGCCATTTGAACCATTTGTACATTAGCCACCATTGTAATTATTGGTAGTTTCAAATTATGCTTTTGATACAGCAGATGTTAGAAACATCTGCTGTGATCGTGACCTGTGAGTAGATGTCCGGTTCCTCATACCACCGGAGACCTACCAACAACTTGTCGAATCCATGCTACGCAGGATCACTGCTGCACTGCTTACCAAAAGGGTGCCAACACGCTTTTAAGCAGGTGATCGTAATGATCTGGCGCATCCTTGTCCGGTCCCTACTGTGTGATGAAATCCAACGGCGCCTGAACGGTAATAATCTGCGGAGCATGCAGATGCGCCAGGAGTAGCAACCTACAGCAAATTATATATCGAAGGCACAGAGCAGTCGATTAGTCTGTAGGTAGACGGCGCCCTATCTGTCTGTCGTTCAGATTAGTGCGGGGATGAACCAATTTACTGCGCATTCAAAAAACATCGAGTTCGAATCATAAATGAACAAAGGAAATGTGCAGCGGCCGAACTGCCACCCGGCCACCCAGACTTAGGTTCCCCATGGTTTACCTAAATTATTTAAAGCTTATGCCACAATTGTTCCTCAGACAAGAACACTGGCTATTTCATGTTTCAGTCTTGTCCAATCTGATGTCTGTACTCCGTCTTTAACGACATCGATGCCAACAGAAGGCACAATTCCGGTTTCCTCTGTCCTTTACTCTGAGCGCCGATGAACTGTAGGAATCGAGAACACAACATGCTCAAGGCTTCACTTAAGAAAGTTACGATTTCTGTTTCGAAACACCAAAAAACGAACAATATTATGTGGTATACTAGTTCGCTGTACTGTTGACGCACATTGCGCAAACAAGATACGGAGGTAAAGTCGAGATCTGTGTTTTCTGTCTGGCACGTGTAAACTATGGCCATCTCACGGCCATTTTCAATTCACACCGGCAATAGACCGAGGTGGTGCAGTAGTAAGCCTTTTTTGCAATATATTCCATCATATGCTTTTTTTGTGGAGGTCGTTTACAGGTACGTCTCTCCCTTTACGTAACTGCTGGAACCGGTTGGAGCTGCAACTGAATGAATGTAAAAAATTATTTCTAGGATATTTTTTTCATACCATTAATTTTCCTACTGATTTGTTACCTGACTCTCTTTCCCTGTATGCTTTGTCTCTGCCTAGTCAATGTACCCACCATTGTTCATAATTTATTGCGTCCGCAGCCCGTGGTCGTGTGGTAGCGTTCTCGCTTCCCACTCCCGGGTTCCCGGGTTCGATTCCCGGCGGGGTCAGGGATTTTCTCTGCCTCATGATGACTGGGTGTTGTGTGATGTCCTTAGGTTAGTTAGGTTTAAGTAGTTCTAAGTTCTAGGGGACTGATGACCATAGATGTTAAGTCCCATAGTGCTCAGAGCCATTTGAGCCATAATTTATTGCGCTTTTTCTGCTCCTTCCAGGGCTCTTGTTATCAATTCCTGGATACAGCAGGAGCTTTTTAGTAACTTGTCCTTTCTTAGGTATTGTCCATAAACCCTATTCTGTCGCCTTTTCGTTACAGTACCTCTACATTTCGTACCGTACTTGCCTATTAAATTTTTAACATCTATCTGCAGCTCCAAATTTCAAATGTTTTATTCATTTCCATACAATGCTTTATTCTCTTTTCTAATCTTTTGTTTGTTTCCATGTCTAAACTTGATACAGTAATTTGTTCAGAAAAAGTTTTCCACTGCATAAATTTCCTACAAATATCATTCTTGCCTCTGCTATCCAACACAAAGTTGCATCCTAGGTAGGAGAACTTTTTCTTCTTCTGCTGTTTATCTTGCAATTTTTTAGTTAAGCAATTATTTTTTCTCCTTTGTCCTCATCTACATTACCTTCATCTTAAATTTGTCTATCCCTGACGCACATTACGTGCTGCACCATCCCATGGGCACCAAAGGCAACGATGAACCATTCGGCTACAGAGGCGGATCCGGGTTCGATTCCCGGTACCTCGTTCGATTTCATATGTTACGGACATCTGGAACAGGGTCAACTCAGCTTCATTAGGTCAGATGAGGAGCAGCTTGTACAAAGAAGCAGCGTCACTATCGGGATTCATCTACTGACAATAATGGCTAGAGGGATTGCCGAATGCTGATCACACGTTCCACGATCATAGATCTCTCATCGTACTGTCTTCTAGCCAGCAGTCGGCCAGTCGGAAAAGGCCTAGGTGTTTACGTTTACGTTTTATGTACTCCGTGCAACAAGTTCACTAAGTCTCCCTTACTTTCCACTTCAGCATCGTCGTTATTGTTCCTTTGACATATGGGTCATACACAAATGGTGACCTGTCTTGCACACTTCTCAACACATATCTACCCACCTCGATTTTTCAGTCCTGTTGCTCTAATTTCGTTTTTGTAGATATTGCAGACAGATTCTGTGGTCTTCTCAAGTCGACTCAAGCATATCGCAATATCAGAACCTCAGCAAAGTAACTGTTACTAATTTAAGTGTACACAGTACTGAAATACGCTGATGTGACAAAAAGTCATGGGATACCTTCTAATATCGTGACGGATCTCCTTTTGCCTGGCATAGTGTAGGAACTCGACCTGTCACGGACTCAACAAGTCGTCGGAAGTCCTCTGCAGAAATACTGAGCCTACTGCCTTTACAGCCGTCCATAATTGCGAAAGTGTTGAAGCTGTAGGATTTTGCGCACGAACTGGCCTCTCGGTTATGTCCCATAAATGTTCCATGGGATTCACGTCGGGCGATATGGGTGGCCAAACCATTCGCTCGAAATGTCCAGAGTCTTCCTCAAACAAATCGAAAACAATTGTGGTCTGGCGACATGGCGCGTTGTCATACATAAAACTTCCATCATTGTATGAGAACACAAGGACCATGAACGGCTGCAAATGATCTCGAAATAGCCGAACATCCAGAGGACGCAGTCCATTCCATGTAAACATGGCCCACACCATTATGGAGCCATCACCAGGTTGCACAGTGCAGTGTTGACAACTTGGCTCCATGGCTTTCTGGGGTCTGCGCCACACTTGAACCTACTATCAGTTCTTATGAACTGAAATCGTGACTCGTCACATCAGGCCACGGTTTTTCAGTCGTCTAGGGTCCAAACGATGTTATGACGAGCACAGGAGAGCGGCTGCTGGCGATGTCCTGCTGTTGGCAACAGCACTCGAGTCTGTCGTCTGCTGCCATAACCCACTAATGCCAGATTTCGCCTCCCTCTCCTGACGGATACTTTCGTCGTACGTTCCACATTGACTTCTGCGGCTATGTCACACTGTATTGCTTGTCTGTCAGCACTGACACCTCTTCGCAAGCGCCATTGATCGTTAAGTGAAGACCGTCGTTCACTGCGATCTTTGTGGTGTGAGGTAACGCCTGAAATTTGGAATCCTCGACACACTCTTGACGCTATTGACTGTGGGATATTGAAATCCCTAACGATTTCAGCAATGGAATGTCCCATGCGTCTAGCTCCAACTACCATTCAAAGCTCGAACTATCGTTCAAAGTCTGTTAATTCACATCGTGTGGCCATAATCGAGTCGGAAAAATTTTCACAAGAATCACCTGAGTACAAATGACAGCTCCGCCAAGTTACTAGCCTTTTATACCTTTTGTACGCGACACTACCGCCATCTGCATCGTGCATATCGCTATCCCGTGACTCTTGTCACCTCAGTGTAATGAATACAAGCAGCGATAGTTTCTAGCAATAAATCTCTCGTGTTTCACTTCAGTCTGGGTTTTTCTTGTTTCCAGTTCTCATTCAAGCGAGTTATCCCCTTCGATGCCTGCTATTCCAATAGGTTTACAATGATAAATTATCCCACAGATAGTGTTAGTTTCCAGTGCATTCGCTTAAAACAAACATGTTTTAACTATCTCATGAGATTCCCCTTTTAACATGCAAGAAAATGTTCAGAGTTTTGTTTGGAAAGCCATAAGCACGGTTTCTTTTGTATACATCTTAGTGCAATTTTCCATTTCAATTTTACATTTTTTAGAAATATTATTAGGTTAGTTTTTTCAGTATGGCTCCTGACCTGACAGATCTAATCTCTTTTGGATATGATCAGTCCATCTCTGTTTCTCAATGTACAGGTAATATTGCACAGTTCCTCAGTCACAGTCAAAAGCTGACCTAATTCAGTTTGTAGATCGCATTCCGGAGAACGACGGTTCAAAGCCACGGGCGGCCATTAGGTTTTCACTGACTTCCCTGCATCCCTCCGCGGAAATATTGCGATGGAACGTCTGAAAAGGGAATGGTCGTTTTCCTTCCCCTCGTTTCGTAATTCGAGCTTGTGCTCCGTCTCTAATGATTGTGATGTCGATGGGATGTTAATATCTAATCTTCAAATGGCTCTAAGCACTATGGGTCTTAACATCTGAGGTCGTCAGTCCCCTAGACTTAGAACTACTTAAACCTAACTAACCTAAGGACATCACACACATCCATGCCCGAGAAAGGATTCGAACCTGCGATCGCAGCAGCCTGCGACCGCAGCAGCAGCGCGGTTGCGGACTGAAGCGCCTAGAACCGCTCGGTCACAGCGGCCGGCTATCTAATCTTCCTTCCTTTGGTTTATAGATTTAGTTAACACCTTTTCATTACTTCGTAAACCTACTTTGCCGCCCATGTAATGCTCTATATAGCACGTCGCTCAGTCATTTCTCTGCCAATATCCAACGCCACTTACGAGTAAATCCAGTTTCGAACGCTTTAAAGTGGTAAGCCGCAGGTTGTCTGCCTATTAGTGCAGATTATTGAAAGAGCTACCGCTGTGCTAAGACTGGATTCGTACTTGGGAGGATGACCACCTTGATCTCGGTTTTTTGTGATTTTCCTAGATCACTGAAGGTGAAAGCTAACGTGTTTCCGTAGAGAAGGCACGATCGATGTCCTTCCCCAATTCCAGCTGGTGCTCCTTGTCTAACAACCCCCTTCGTCGAGAATGAAATAGAAGACAGCAATACAGCAGCGATATGGTAACTGGGAAAGTAGGAATGTGACAGGTGACGCAAAAACCTCCACGGAACTAGCGAAAGGTCGTCCGGTAGACCACACCAGATGGGACAAAAACATCTATATAGTTGGCAGAAGGTCGTCGCTTTCTCTCGTAGTTGTCGGCATTCGGAGTCTATCCTCTCGCGTCCACAACTGTTCTGTAAAGTATGCTCGGACGTTTCCTTGTGGAGGAGCAGAAATGAGGTAGCCACTTAACACATTTCTCACCTCTGGAAACGAGGTCGGCAACGCAAGCTTGTACGATTGCGCTCACTGTGGACGTAGCCGTTTGCAATTCTAGTAGGAGAAGAAAATGTAGCCTCCTCAACTACTTCATTGGTCTGAACATCAAAAGGTGATTTGATCAGTCATTCTCTTCGTGTGGCTGGCGTAGAAAACAGCAAGTAAACTAACGTGAGGTTTTAAGATAATAGAAACACCAATTTCTCCTTATGTCACAACCATCGTCGCCTCGTAAAATGCAGAAGTGCGGATATGGTAGGCATCACCAAAAGGTCTTGCACTGTAAAATACCTCGGGCTGACCTTAGACACGCACCTCACTTGGAGGCAACATATTTCTGAGCTCAGGAGTAAAGTGCTAGGACACTTGAAGGCTGTTTACCTCACTCTAAATCGATTTCTACCTTGCCCCCATACTGCGGTGTCACGTTATACGGGGCACTGCTGGGACAGTGCAGGAATATGCAGCCATAGTGCGGGTTGACGTCGCAGACATGCACATTTTTCTGCTTCAACGTCTGCAGAGCACAGTGCAGCGACTCGCCTTCCATTTGTCACTTGAGTTCCCAACTAGGAAGCTTCACGATATCAGTGGCATCCCGTTGATGCGGAATCCATTAAAACTGACTGCTCGATAGTTCTATGAAACGTCGCAGCAATCACACAGCAGGTCAGTTTCAAATCTGAGAAACTACAGGCACAGACGTGGTACCACCACGTGGCCCGATCGACGAGAGTAATCGGCTCCCGTACCAACTTACCGGTCGATGTCCGCCTCCAGTAGCTGAGTGGTCAGCGCGACAGAATGTCAGTCCTACTCAGCTAGCAGGGGCGGACACTGGGATGCTGTACTTCGCTAGGAACCTCCGAACGGATAATGCGGTACGATACGATGTGTTGTCTTGATGCAGAACGCATGGCTTGTTCCTCCATAATTCGGGTCTTTTTTTTCTTATTTTCTCACGGAGTTCACCAAGAGCCTCAAGGTAGTAATGTTGATTAATACTTTTAACCTTCAGAAACCTAATAAAGATACACAACTGCATGAATATAGAAGAAATATACTCATCATCGCTTTGAATCTTAATTTGCTCAATCAAACTTTTTTCGCTCTCGATGATGCCGGGCCCTTCCAGTCCATGGAATGGCGCTTAGTTCCTGGATCGTAAGTAAAAAAACAAGATTCTTTCCAAGAAATGAGGATCATTTTCAGTGGTATTCAAAGTGGCAGTACAAACATTTTCACGTGCTTCTTTTTGTTCGATCGTGAGAATTTTCGTCACCAATTCCCTCCGCTCTTTTATCATGTTAAACTGGTTATGTAAAATTTGCCTTACGCATTCTTTGTCAATTCCTACAATTTCAGCAATCGATCGAATACTCGACAGTAAGACAGAATCAGATTATCTACTTTTTCGACATTTTCATCGGTTTTTAACGTTGAAGGGCATCCAGGGCGACAGTCACCTTCAAAGCCTTCTCGGCCATTTTGGAAACGCTTGAACCACTCAAAAACTCGGGTACGTGATGAAAAGTTTTACTAAAACAATTTTTCTGAGAAAATAAAATAACAGCTCTCACACAAACGAAGGCCACGCCACACTGATTTCACTACAGACACCAAAGACGACTGAGATGCCTTCACACTTCACAGCTATTGGTCGTTCATCTTTGGAGCATGTGTACTTACTCTGTGACAGCATCGTTCTCTCATTTTATAGCCACACCTCATATACCGTTCTTACGGGTGACATGAACCATGGACCTTGCCGTTGGTGGGGAGGCTTGCGTGCCTCAGCGATACAGATGGCCGTACCGTAGGTGCAACCACAATGGAGGGGTATCTGTTGAGAGGCCAGACAAACATGTGGTTCCTGAAGAGGGGCAGCAGTCTTTTCAGTAGTTGCAGGGGCAACAGTCTGGATAATTGACTGATCTGGCCTTGTAACATTAACCAAAACGGCCTTGCTGTGCTGGTACTGCGAACGGCTGAAAGCAAGGGGAAACTACAGCCGTAATTTTTCCGGAGGACATGCAGCTTTACTGTATGATTAAATGATGATGGCGTCCTCTTGGGTAAAATATTCCGGAGGTAAAATAGTCCCCCATTCGGATCTCCGGGCGGGGACTACTCAAGAGGACGTCGTTATCAGGAGAAAGAAAATTGGCATTCTACGGATCGGAGCGTGGAATGTCAGATCCCTTAATCGGGCAGGTAGGTTAGAAAATTTAAAAAGGGAAATGGATAGGTTAAAGTTAGATATAGTGGGAATTAGTGAAGTTCGGTGGCAGGAGGAACAAGACTTTTGGTCAGGTGATTACAGGGTTATAAATACAAAATCAAATAGGGGTAATGCAGGAGTAGGTTTAATAATGAATAAAAAAATAGGAGTGCGGGTTAGCTACTACAAACAGCATAGTGAACGCATTATTGTGGCCAAGATAGACACAAAGCCCATGCCTACTACAGTAGTACAAGTTTATATGCCAACTAGCTCTGCAGATGATGAAGAAATTGATGAAATGTATGACGAGATAAAAGAAATTATTCAGGTAGTGAAGGGAGACGAAAATTTAATAGTCATGGGTGACTGGAATTCGTCAGTAGGAAAAGGGAGAGAAGGAAACATAGTAGGTGAATATGGATTGGGGGGAAGAAATGAAAGAGGAAGCCGCCTCGTAGAATTTTGCACAGAGCATAACTTAAAGCTAACACTTGGTTCAAGAATCATGAAAG
This sequence comes from Schistocerca serialis cubense, assembly GCF_023864345.2. Taxonomy (NCBI): domain Eukaryota; kingdom Metazoa; phylum Arthropoda; class Insecta; order Orthoptera; family Acrididae; genus Schistocerca; species Schistocerca serialis. Next base: position 396,025,706 of record NC_064646.1, read on the forward strand.
AAGGTTGTATACCTGGAAGAATCCTGGAGATACTAAAAGGTATCAGATAGATTACATAATGGTAAGACAGAGATTTAGGAACCAGGTTTTAAATTGTAAGACATTTCCAGGGGCAGATGTGGATTCTGACCACAATCTATTGGTTATGAACTGCAGATTGAAACTGAAGAAACTGCAAAAAGGCGGGAATTTAAGGAGATGGGACCTGGATAAACTGAAAGAACCAGAGGTTGTAGAGAGTTTCAGGGAGAGTATAAGGGAACAATTGACAGGAATGGGGGAAAGAAATACAGTAGAAGAAGAATGGGTAGCTTTGAGGGATGAAGTAGTGAAGGCAGCAGACAATCAGGTAGGTAAAAAGACGAGGGCTAATAGAAATCCTTGGATAACAGAAGAAATATTGAATTTAATTGACGAAAGGAGAAAATATAAAAATGCAGTAAATGAAGCAGGCAAAAAGGAATACAAACGTCTCAAAAATGAGATCGACAGGAAGTGCAAAATGGCTAAGCAGGGATGGCTAGAGGACAAATGTAAGGATGTAGAGGCTTGTCTCACTAGGGGTAAGATAGATACTGCCTACCGGAAAATTAAAGAGACCTTTGGAGAGAAGAGAACCACTTGTATGAATATCAAGAGCTCAGATGGCACTTAAAGTAGTAAAGGAGTTTTGCTATTTAGGGAGTAAAATAACTGATGATGGTCGAAGTAGAGAGGATGTAAAATGTAGATTGGCAATGGCAAGGAAATCGTTTCTGAAGAAGAGAAATTTGTTAACATCGAGTATAGATTTAAGTGTCAGGAAGTCGTTTCTGAAAGTATTTGTATGGAGTGTAGCCATGTATGGAAGTGAAACATGGACGATAACCAGTTTGGACAAGAAGAGAATAGAAGCTTTCGAAATGTGGTGCTACAGAAGAATGCTGAAGATAAGGTGGGTAGATCACGTAACTAATGAGGAGGCATTGAATAGGATTGGGGAGAAGCGACGTTTGTGGCACAACTTGACTAGAAGAAGGGATCGGTTGGTAGGACATGTTTTGAGGCATCAAGGGATCACAAATTTAGCATTGGAGGGCAGCGTGGAGGGTAAAAATCGTAGAGGGAGACCAAGAGATGAATACACTAAGCAGATTCAGAAGGATGTAGGTTGCAGTAGGTACTGGGATATGAAGAAGCTTGCACAGGATAGAGTAGCATGGAGAGCTGCATCAAACCAGTCTCAGGACTGAAGACCACAACAACAACACGGGTGACATACATAAATCAGTATGTCCCCCCAATGAAACGGCTATAGTAAAGGCAGGAAAAGTGAGTCGGCGGCCTCCAAATACTGGTCGTTAAACGTAGGCACTGTTCGGAACACTTCGTGTGGACTGTTCTCGGTTTCAGACCTCAGTGATCCAAAGCTGTGACGCTGTAATTGCCTGACGTAGTGTTGTTGCGTTGTCTGGGTGAACGGATGATTAACCTGATTATTAACAGTAAGTGTACTTATATTTGAAAGTATTATCCAATACGAGACACGATCAAAAATGTTCATTAAGTGTTTTGAATGTAATTTTTTCTTCTATTGATTGCGTTGTATTACAACAGCCTGAAACTAATTTCATATTCTTTGCTACAAATGTGCACAGCATTTCAAGATGACAGACTCATACTGCGCATTGACGAATCTACGTAACTTTCTTGTTCAAATTTACACCGTAGCAATTGCACCATACCATCGGTACGAGTCGCGCACGCCTCTGAGTTGTCAGTACTGGAAAGAAAATGGAAATAATCGTATGGCATTGTTGGCCGGGAGGCCCCATTCGGCGAGGGGGGCGGGTTCGGCCGCCGTATTGCAAGTTCTTTTTAGATGACGCCACATCGGCGACTTGCGAGTCAATGATCCCCCTGCCGGGAATCGAATCCTGACCCCTGCGTGGTTTGCGGTAACGCTACTGTTACGCTATGGAGGCGGAGGTCAGTATTGAAAGACAAACAATAAAACATTCCCCATCTCAGAACTTCTAATCCTGCAGTGGCTGTTCCACATAACGCCTCTGCCCTTGAGGTAAGCGGCCAGCTTTACTTAGCTCACGGTCGAATTCACCACTGCCAGTTAAAATTAAGCACATCTTAAAATGTTACCGTCTCTGTATTTTCGTTTGTTACTGGTAGGAAAAATGCATTATGAAGAATCTCTTAACACTAGTTGACGTTTTTAGATTCGGATGTTAGTTGCTGGATAATGTCATTATAAAATACACCTGAAAACCGCGGCCGCACGAATACTTGCTTATATCTACATCTGCATCTACATCTACATCGATACTCCGCAAGCCACCTGAGGCTCCCTTCTATTCCAGTCTCGTATTGTTCGTGGAAAGAAAGATTGTCGGTATGCCTCTGTGTGGGCTCTAATCTCTCTGATTTTATCCTCATGGTGTCTTCGCGAGATATACGTAGGAGGGAGCAATATACTGCTTCCAGAATGAGATTTTCACTCTGCAGCGGAGTGTGCGCTGATATGAAACTTCCTGGCAGATTAAAACTGTGTGCCTGACCGAGACTCGAACTCGGGACCTTTGCCTTTCGCGGGCAAGTGCTCTACCAACTGAGCTACCGAAGCACGACTCACGTCCGGTACTCACAGCTTTACTTCCGCCAGTACCTCGTCTCCTACCTTCCAAACTTTACAGAAGCTCTTCTGCGAACCTTGCAGAACTAGCACTCCTGAAAGAAAGGATATTGCGGAGACATGGCTTAGCCACAGCCTGGGGGATGTTTCCAGAATGAGATTTTCACTCTGCAGCGGAGTGTGCGCTGATATGAAACTTCCTGGCAGATTAAAACTGTGTGCCCGACCGAGACTCGAACTCGGGACCTTTGCCTTTCGCGGGCAAGTGCTCTACCAACTGAGCTACCGAAGCACGACTCACGTCCGGTACTCACAGCTTCACTTCCGCCAGTACCTCGTCTCCTACCTTCCAAACTTTACAGAAGCTCTTCTGCGAACCTTGCAGAACTAGCACTCCTGAAAGAAAGGATATTGCGGAGACATGGCTTAGCCACAGCCTGGGGGATGTTTCCAGAATGAGATTTTCACTCTGCAGCGGAGTGTGCGCTGATATGAAACTTCCTGGCAGATTAAAACTGTGTGCCCGACCGAGACTCGAACTCGGGACCTTTGCCTTTCGCGGGCAAGTGCTCTACCAACTGAGCTACCGAAGCACGACTCACGTCCGGTACTCACAGCTTTACTTCCGCCAGTACCTCGTCTCCTACCTTCCAAACTTTACAGAAGCTCTTCTGCGAACCTTGCAGAACTAGCACTCCTGAAAGAAAGGATATTGCGGAGACATGGCTTAGCCACAGCCGAGTTCGAGTCTCGGTCGGGCACACAGTTTTAATCTGCCAGGAAGTTTCAATATACTGCTTGACTCCTCGGTGAAGGTATGTTGTCGAAACTTCAACAAAAGCCCGTACCGAGCTACCGAGCGTCTCTCTTGCAGAGTCTTCCACTGGATTTTATCTGTCATCTCCGTAGCGCTTTCGCGAATACTAAATGATCCTGTAACGAAACGCGCTGCTCTCCGTTGGATCTTCTCTATCTCTTCTATCAACCCTATCTGGTACGGATCTCACGCCGGTGAGCAGTATTCAAGCAGTGGGCGAACAAGTGTACTGTAACCTACTTCCTTTGTTTTCTGACTGCATTTCCTTAGGATTCTTCCAATGAATCTTAGTCTGGCACCTGCTTTACCGACGATTAATTTTCTATGGTCATTCCATTTTAAATCATTCCTAATGCCTACTGCCAGGTAATTTATGGAATTACTGGTTCCAGTTGCTGATCTGCTATATTGTAACTAAATTATAAAGGATCTTTCTTTCTATGTATTCGCAGCACTGTACACTTGTCTACATTGAGAGTCAATTGCCATTCCCTGCACCATGCGTCAATTCGTTCCAGATCCTCCTGCATTTCAGTACAATTTTCCATTGTTACAACCTCTCAATATACTACAGGATCATCCGCAAAAAGCCTCAGTGAACTTCCGATGTTATCCACAAGATCATTTATATATATTGTGAATAGCAACGCTCCTACGGCACTCCCCTGAGGCACACCTGAAATCACTCTTACTTCAGAAGACTTCTCTCCATTGAGAATGACATGCTGCGTTCTGTTATCTAGGAACTCTTCAATCCAATCACACAATTGGTCTGATAGTCCATATGCTCTTACTCTGTTCATTAAACGTCTGTGGGGAACTGTATCGAACGCCTTGCGGAAGTCAAGAAACACGGCATCTACCTGGGAACCCGTGTCTATGGCCCTCTGAGTCTCGTGGACGAATAGCGCGAGCTGGGTTTCACACGTTCGTCTTTTTCGAAACCCATGCTGATTCCTACAGAGTAGATTTCTAGTCTCTAGAAAAGTCATTATACTGGAACATAGTACGTGTTCCAAAATTCTACAAGTAATCGACGTTAGAGAAATAGGTCTACAGTTCTGCACATCTGTTCAACGTACCTTCTTGATAACGGGGATGACCTGTGCCCTTTTCCAATCTTTTGGAACGCTACGCTCTTCTAGAGAACTACGGTACACCGCTGTAAGAAGGGGGAGGGGGGGGGGGGGGGAGGGGCAAGTTCTTTCGCGCGCTCTGTGTAAAATCGAACTGGTATCCTATCAGGTCCAGCGGCCTTTCCACTTTTGAGCGTTTTTAATTTTTTTTCCTTCTGTCATCTATTTCGATATCTACTTGATTAGGATCGCATGCGGACCGCTGGCAGCCATTCAGCATAAGGCAGATGGTTTATGATATGAGACGCAGCTGCTATGCTGAATAGAAGAAAGCTAGCAAGCGAAATTAATGAAGAACTGCAAAGGGTGCTAGGAAAACTTTGCGCTACGACGCAACAATAAGTCGCTCGAGGCTGATTGTTGCTGTGTGCTCAGAATACTTCGTACTTGCATTGTAGCTGCTGTGCTAAGTCTATGTGGGCTGTCATTCACTAGCATGGTTAGTTTGAAGTACTTGCTATGGCATCGTGGTCACGAACATCTACACCTACATCTACATCTACGTGATTACTCTGCTATTCACAATAAAGTGCCTGGCAGAGGGTTCAGTGACCCACCTTCAAGCTGTCTCTCTACCGTTCCATCCTCGAACGGCACGCGAGAGAAACGAACACTTAAATTTTTCTGTGCGAGCCCTGATTTCTCTTATTTTATCAAATGGTTCAAATGGCTCTGAACACTATGGGACTTAACATCTATGGTCATCAGTCCCCTAGAACTTAGAACTACTTAAACCTAATTAACCTAAGGACAGCACACAACACCCAGCCATCACGAGGCAGAGAAAATCCCTGACCCCGCCGGGAATCGAACCCGGGAACCCGGGCGTGGGAAGCGAGAACGCTACCGCACGACCACGAGATGCGGGCTTTATTTTATCGTGATGATCATTTCTCCCTATGTAGGTGGGTGCCAACAGGATGTTTTCGCAATCGGAGGAGAAAACTGCTGATTGAAATTTCATGAGAAGATCCCGTCGCAACGAAAAACGCCTTTGTTTTAATGATTGCCACACCAATTCACGTATCATGTCTGTGACACTATCTCCCCTATTTCGCGATAATACAAAACGAGCTGCCCTTCTTTGTACTTTTTCGATGTCATCCGTCAGTCCCACCTGATGGCGGATCCCACACCGCACAGCAATGCTCCAGAATAGGGCGGACAAGCTAGTGTAAGCAGTCTCTTTGGTAGACTTGTTGCACCTTCTAAGTGTTCTGCCAATGAATCGCAGTCTTTGGTTTGCTCTACTGACAATATTATCTATGTTAGCGTTCCAATTTAGGTTATTTGTAATTGTAATGTCTAAGTATTTAGTTGAGTTACAACCTTCAGATTTGTGTGATTTATCGCGTAATCGAAATTTAGCTGACTTGTTTTAGTACTCATGTGAATAACTTCACACTTTTTCTTATTCAGGGTCAATTACCACTTTTCGCACCATACAGATATCTTATCTAAATCATTTTGCAAATCGTTTTGATCATCTGATGACTTTACAAGACGGTAAACGGCAGCATCATCTCCAAACAAAGTAAGACGGCTACTCAGATTGTCTCCTATGTCGTTAATATAGATCAGGAATAATAGAGGCCTTATAACACTTCCTTGGGGAACGCCGGATATTACTTCTGTTTTACTCGATGAATTTCCGTCTATTACTACGAACTGTGACCTTTCTGACAGGAAATCACGAATCCAGTCACACAACTGAGGCGATACTCCGTAGCCACGCAGTTTGGTTAGGAGACGCTTGTGAGGAACGGTGTCGAAAGCCGTCTGCTGAGATTCGGGCTCGCTTCCCGCGCCCAGGTTCCCGGGTTCGATTCCCGGCGGGGTCAGGGATTTTCTCTGCCTCGTGATGACTGGGTGTTGTGTGATGTCCTTAGGTAAGTTAGGTTTAAGTAGTTCTAAGTTCTAGGGGACTGATGACCATAGATGTTAAGTCCCATAGTGCTCAGAACCATTTGAACCAATTTTTTTTTTTTAGATTCGGGCAGTTTTGCGGTAGAACTTCGCGCGTGGTTTAAACATAGACAGTGCTTTCAGGAAATGACTCTTGCACTCGGTGATATGTGCCTACATCGTACAACTATATTCAGGAGGTACAGAGAACTCAAAAGAGGAAATTTCACTCTGGAGGACGCAGAGAGGACGGGAAGGACGTGATCATCAATTACTGGAGGAAAACATTGATGATTTGAGGGAAACGCTAGATCAAGACAGGCGAGTGGCCTATAAGCAGATGAAGCATACCTTAGGGGTAAATGCACCAGCAATTCGTTCAATTCTGCATGATCATTTGCCAGTAAAGAAACTTTCTTATCTTTTGGTGCCGCTTAGACTGACAGAAGAGCAGATGACACGGCGTGTGACTTGATGCCAGGGGATGGTAAAGAAGTTTTCTAAGGGACCATCTCTGTATGCGAATAACATCTGACAGATGACGAGACTTGGCTGTACTATTATGACTACGACTCAAAACAATGTTCTGGTCTTTGAAGAAGACGACACGCCCGTAGCTGTCATAAAATCCCGATCAGTAAAAAAAAAAAAAGAAGAAAATAGTAGCCGTTCTTTTTTTTCGAACCGAGCGGAATTGTGGAGCGTGTTGTTTTGGACTCACGGAAGGCAGTCGCAGCTAAGCGGTACACTGAGCCGTGCCTGCCTAAAGCCATCCAATCTTAGAACGTGCGACCGAAGTTAAGAATGGACACTTGGTTCCTCTGTTACCACAACGCTCGGGCTCACCGCGCCAAAGTATGCTCCGAATATTTGCGTGGTACAGGACAAACTTCTTGAGCACCCTCCTTACAGTTCAGACATTGCTTCTTGTGACATTGCACTGCTCCCGCATGTGAAAATGAGGCTGAAAGGAGTGCGGTTTTCAAGTGATGAGGACCGAGGGCTTGGGACAACGAGTATGCTTTACTGCCTAAAGAAACTTGGGAGAACTGGTTTAGGGATTGGTTTCGGAAGATGGAGAGGTGTATTCAGTTTGTCGGAAATTTCTTCGAAAAAAATTGAATAAATCAAGCTGTACTGCAAAACTTTCCTTGTACACTTTGTACTTGAATCCATACTTAGGGTTGAACAAAGCGGCGAGTAAAGCCTAGTAAAGCATTGCAGCAGCCAAACCGAACTTGACGTTGAGGACAGGTTTATTTTAATACGCGTATTTCAGCACTAAAGCGGAAGAGGCGGGTAGTAGGTGTAGTTGTATCTGGTGGGAAGTGCAGCGTGTCTGCCTTATGATGTTGACTATCCGGTGTCTGGAAAGTGATAAATGCACCGAACGTTACCATAACTGAAAGCGGTAAGGAGAAAGTTTTGAGTGCATGCCAAAGGTTCCGCGCACGAATAACAGGTTGTGCTGCATCCTCCTCCATAGCTCAAGCTCGGGTTCTTCCGCCTAGAAAGCGAGCGGAATCACCTGATCAACCGGACAGCGTTTAGAGATATGCTGGATAACTCTACACACTCATATTGAAGAAGTGACTTACAGCATAGTTCCAGCGCAAGTAACAATATCGTAGTCACGAAAGCTATTAAACTCGTGGTGCTCGAACAGATCTGTGGTTTTCGCTCGGACGACACTGTAGAAGTAACTGATGTACGAATTTCATATTTCTACTACACATTCTATCTACATCTACATGGTTACTGTGCAATTCACACTTAAGTGCCTAGCAGAGAGTTCATCGAGCCATTTTCATACTGCTTCTCCACCATTCCATTCTCGAATGGCGCGTGGGAAAAAGCAACACCTTAATCTTTCCGTTCGAGCTCTGATTTCTCTTATTTTATTATGATGATCGTTTCTCCCTACGTAGGTGGGCGTCAACAAAATATTTTCGCATTCGGAAGAGAAAGTTGATGATTGAAATTTCGTAAATAGATCGCGCCGCAAAGAAAACCGCCTTTGCTTCATTGACTGCCACCCCAACTCGCGCATTATATCAGTGACACTCTCACCCCTATTGCGCGATTACACGAAACGAGCTCCCTTCTTTGCACTTTTTCAGTGTCCTCCGTCAGTCCACCTGGTAAGAATACCACACAGCGCAGCAATATTCCAGCGGAGGACGGACAAGTGTAATGTAGGCTGTCTCTTTAGTGGGTTTGTCGCTTCTTCTAAGTGTTCTGCCAACAATAGGCTTCGCCTTTCCCACAATATTACCTATTTGGTCTTTCCAATTTAAGTTGCTCGTAATTGTAATTCCTAGGTATTTAGTCGAATTGACAGCCCTCAGATTTGTGCGATTTACCGTATACCCAAAATTTATAGGATTTCTTTTAGTACCCATGTGGATGACGTCGCACTTTTCGTTGTTTAGTGCCAATTGCCACTTTTCGCACCATACAAAAATTCTCTCTAGATGATTTTGTAAATGGAATTGATCGTCTGATGATTTTACTAGACGGTAAATTACAGCGTCATCTGCAAGCAATCTAAGGGGGCTGCTCAGATTATCACCTAGATCATTTATATAAATCAGGAACAACAGAGGGCCTATGACACTACCTTGCGGAACGCCAGATATCACTTCTGTTCTACTCGATGATTTACCGTCTATCACTACGAACTGTGACTTCCCTGAGAGGAAATCACGAATCCAGTCACACAACCGAGACGATACTCTACATGCACGCAATTTGATTAATAGTCGCTTGTGAGGAACGGTATCAAAAGCCTTCTGGAAATCTATGAATATGGAATCGATCTGAGATCCCATGTCGACAGCACTCGTTACTTTATGGGAATAAAGAGCTAGCTGTATTGCACAAGGACGATATTTTCTGAATCCGTGTTGGTTATGTCTCAATAAGTCATTTTCTTCAAGGTGATTCATAATGTTCGAGTACAGTATATGCTCCAAAATCGTACTGCAAATTGAGGTCAGTGATATTGGTCTGTAATTCAATGGGTTTCTCCTATTTCCTTTCTTGAATATTGGTGTGACCTGTTTTTAGGAACAGACCTTTCGTCACGTGAACGGTTGTATATGATTGCTAAGAAAGGCACTATTGTGTCTGCATACTCTGGAGGGAACCTGATTGGTATACCATCTGGACCGGAATACTTGTCTTTCTTAAGTGATTTGTTTCGCAACACCTAAGATATTTACTTTAATGTCACTCATGCTAACAGCTGTTCTGGTTTCTAATTCTGGAATATTAACTTCGTCTTCTTTCGTGAAGGAATAACGGAAAACTGTATTTAGTAACTCCGCTTAAATGGCGATGACGAATACACGCTTCCAATGTGCATTCACCGCGATGTCGCCAAACACGGGTGCGACCATCATGATGTTGTAAGTAGAACTTGGATTCATCCGAAAAAATGACGTTTTGCTGTTCGTGCACCCAGGTTCGTCGCTGAGTACACCATCGCAGGCGCTCCTATCTGTCATGCAGCGTCAAGGGTAACCGCAGCCATGGTCTCCGAGCTGATAGTCCATGCTGCTGCAAACGGCGTCGAACTCTTCGTGCAGGTGGTTGTTGTCTTGCAAACGTCCCCATCTGTTGATTCAGGGATCGAGACGTGGCTGCACAATCCGTTACAGCCATGTGGACAAGATGACTGTCATCTCGACAGCTACTGATACGAGGCCGTTGGGATCCAGCACGGCGTTCCGTATTACCGTCCTGAACCCACCGATTCCATATTCTGTTAACAGTCATTGGATCTCGACCAACGCGAGCAGCAATGTCGCGATACGATAAACCGCAATCGCCATAGGCTATAATCCGATAGTTATCAAAGTGTGGAACGTGATGGTACGCATTTCTCCTCCTTACACGAGGCATCACAACACCGTTTCACCAGGTAACTCCGGTCAACTGCTGGTTGTGTATGAGAAATCTGTTGGAAACTTTCCTCATGTCAGCACGTTGTAAGTGTCGCCACCGGCGCCAACCTTGTGTGAATGCTCTGAAAAGCTAATCATTTGCATATCACAGCATCTTCTTCGCGTCGGTTAAATTTCGCGTCTGTAGCACGTCGTGTAGCAATTTTAATGGCCAGTAGTGTATATCCAGTTTCATGTAACATACCTACGTTGCATCTCAACAGTACCACTTGAAGCAATTAACTGCTACTGCATTCACACTAAAATCGAGCTCGTTCGCTGTGTTGGCACGCCCTATAATTTTATCGGTTTAGTCACAATATGTACTGGTATCTAATACTACAACAGTCGGGTAAAGTATTTTCTGTAGACAGTGCTGCATAGCTTCAACGTCAGTACCTGATCAGAAGTATCCGGGAACTGTCAATGCGCATTAATATGAGGTGTGTCCAACCTTCGCCTTCAAACGGCTTCAGCTCTACCGGGGACGCTTTCGAAGAGGTGTTAAAATCTCCTGGAGGAATGGCAGGGCATTCTCCCTCAAGAACCGGAACCAGAGAATGTAGTGTTGTTAGACGTTCGTGTCTGGAGCGAAGTCGACAGTCTAATATCTAACTAATTGTAAATGTGTTCCATTGGGTTCCGGTCTGGACTCTGAGCAGGCACACCATTTCATGAAAGATTAAGTCTACTGACTACTGGCTCACAGATGCTGCTTCATGTTAGGGTGCATTGTCATGCTCTTACAATCATCGTCTCCGAACTGTTCCACTTCATTGTGCTGTACAGAATATTGTAAAATATGTTCATATACGATGGTCGTTCAATATGAAATTCCCCACATTAAAAAAAAGCTATTAATAGACACACTTGTTGGTGCTCCACTTTTGATATTTGTTCTGTGCGCTGGTGAAGTTGCGAACCGTTCTGGTACATGGCAGAGCCGTAGTACAGAGTCAAATGGCGCCTACATACGACTCACAAGCAGAGTGCTGTTATTGAATTGTTGTGTGCAGAAAAAGAAACCGTGGTGAACGTTCGTGTGCTGTGTACCGCTGCAGTTGATAGGAGTACAGCTGGGCGATGGGTAAAGAAAGTTACAGCCTCAGGGAAATGCAGAAACGGAGCTCTGTGATCAGCCACTCTCAGGACGTCCTGTCACAGCAACTGCTTCAGACATGCTGATTCGTGCACATACCTTATACGTGGCGAACGGCGCATCGCAACTCGAGGCAATTGGCTCTACAGTCGTCGGTCAGCATTGGAAGTGCGTCTACAATGATCGTGACTCTCGAGTCTGAGAACCCGTGAACACATCGCCAAATTGGGTTGGACAATGATTGCCTCATCCACCCTACACTCCAGACCTGACACCCTCGGAGTTCCATCTCTTTGGGCCGCTTAAAGATTCTCTACGAGTAACACACTTTGAAGATGACGAGAGCGTCAGTCATGCATTGAAAACATGGGACGCGTACAGGACAAGAGCTTTTACCAGCAGGGAATACATGTTCTTCCACAACGCTGGCGTACGGCCGTACAACGTGATGGAGACTGCGTAGAAAAATACTGCGTGGTCACGACATGTTGATGTACAGGGTGAGCACAAAGTCATGCTCTGATCATAAAAGTTTATAACAGAATAACCGTTTGCAATAATAATTTACATTCTATGCCGTTACATAGGTTAGTGTTACTAGTTTTCTTAAGAGCACTTATGTTAGTAAACCTCAACGTGTGCTCCCTTGGTAGCTCGGAGAATGTCGAGGCAGTATTCCAGTTCCCGCCAGGTGTTTCGTAACATGTCTTCTGTCACAGTAACCACAGCAGCTTGTATCCTAGCCTTCAGTTCGTCAACGTCAGCAACAGGTGTGACGAAGACTCCGTCCTTGATATAGCCCCAGAAAAAAAAGTCAATGGGCGTAATGTCTGGAGAGGGGAGTAATGTCCGGATCGGCGGATTGGAAGGAACGGTCCAACACCCTGGCCACCCCGCTCTCCAAACATTACCCCTATGTAAAGGCACGAAATGTAAATTATTATGTCAAACGGTTATTCTGTAATAAATTGTTACAATCAGGCCAAGACTTCGCGCTCACCCTGTATATTTCACCAAATTCTGACTCTTAACAATAAATATGTTATGAGAAAAAAAAAACTTGTGCGTTTCTTATTGAACGACCCTCGTACTTCCGCATTTAGCGTTTTTTTTAGCGTGATTAGCTGAACATACCCCATGCCACGACAAAGTCGTGTCTCTTGTCGTCCAGCGCGGAAAGTTCGCGAGGAAATATCTATACTCATACCATGGTACGTTTCTGAGTAAAAATCCTTGGAAATAACCCAGCCTGCGTGATTTCTGAGGTGCCGCTTCTTCGTTCCTCTCACCTGGGTCCAAGATTTGCAAAGTTCGGAAGTATTATCTAGTTATACTTCTGGCCCTACTACAATATCGACAAATAGCGGCCGGTCGCCCCTGTATTGTATTTTCGCGCTCAAGTGTTCAAACTTTGTCTTGGCACTTCCTGTGTTTAAGCAGGACCAACGTACCCGTGTGGGCCTTCCACCCAGGGCTTGAGTTCCGCCTGCCATTTCATTTCCACTGTCGTTCCAACCTCTACTAGTATGATAATAAAGACATTCCGTCACCTTTCACGCAATAAGCGTTAACAGTTATTTACAAGGCGTACGTGACAGTGTCAGTCTCCTTTATATATTCATATATACGATGTACAACCTATCAAATGATATCTAATTGTGGTTGTAGTTCACGGCACAGTATGTGGATGAATGCTTGTAAGGTGCGAAATTATAGCCACCTTACAGTTTTATTGAATTCATTCAAAATCTGAAGTTGTTCTACAGTATAAACAAGGAAAACAGGAATCGAAGCTTGCTCACATAAAATCTATTTATGTACAGTCTTCCTTCGTACAACTTCAGTAATTTGAAATCTCCATGCAAATTTACTTAAATAATGTCACACTTATTCCATTCTACTGTACAGTACATTTATCATGATGCGTAAATACTTTCAAAGATTTTCTTTGGCTAGGCAGTTGCTATATTTCACAATCGCAGAAAAGGTAAATTAAGGACTAGACGGGAACTGAGCACGCTGACGTAAAATATCGTGTCGAGCGTTGTTCGTAAAGATCCACCGCATTTTTCCCAGAAGTGATCAACTCTTTAGCATGCTCGGAGAATACAGTCGTGGGTTGCGTCCACCACGCCCTTCTCTGTCTCTGTTGTGCTCTGTTTTCCTTAATTCACGTTACATAACCTTGACTGGGAGTGTCCGGCTGTGCCGACAAACAGGTTGGCGCAACAGGTACTGGCGTTAAGAACCGGTGATTTCGGCGTTGTAATTTAACAACGACGCAGAAAGAACTCGTTTCTTTCAAAACACTGTTCAGAGAGCTTAAACTACGAACATTATGCTTCCTTATACCGTATATTATACTAGCTGAGTACCTGGCGCTGCTGGGTAACTATTTATTACAATTTAGCTCATCTCCTCCTTTCCCCTCACTTTGTCTATCCCTCCCGGTCCTCCTCTCCGTCCATCTCCTCCCTCGTCTCTTCTTTCTGTCTATTTGCTCGTCTCCACCATATCCGTCCACTTGCTCTTCCACCTCTGTGCATCTGCTCCTTCCGCCACTTTCTATATCTTCCACCCACCTCATTTGAGTCCATCTCCTCCTGCCCCTCTGTCTTCCCCTCATTCTGTTTATCTCCTCCTCCCCCCTTCCTTCTCCACTTTATCACTCCACCCCAATAGAAGGTTGCTAGATCTTACCCCCACAGTATTTCATTCCAGATTGTAGTCTGTGTACCACTTTTGGTAGAAATAGATCCAGAGGTTTGGGAGGAGCTTTTTAGCCGCGACATGTAACATATATTTAACATATTTCACACATATTTGCAAACTTATTTCCCCTGTATCTGTAGGGAGATTTCTCCTGCAGCTTCGATTTCACGCAGATCTCTATGACGTCACGTTGCCTGTTGTCGTGAAATTATACAATTATGCGGGTACATCCAGTGCTAGATTTTTATACTGTCTGGGAAATGTGGATGAGACAGGCGAAATATCCGCAAACTTCAAGAAGAAATTAATAATTCCAATCCCACAGAATGTAAGTGTTGACAGGTGTGAAAATTACCAAACTATCAGTTTAATAAGTCACAGCTGCTAAATACTAATACCAATTCTTGACAGACGAATGGAAAAACTGATAGAAGCCGACCTCGGGGAAGATCAGTTTGAATTCCGTAGAAATGTTGGAACACGTCAGGGAATACTGACCCTACGACTTATCTTAGAAGATATATTAAGGAAACGCAAACCTACGTTTCTAGCACTTGTAGACTTAGAGAAAGCTTTTGATAATGTTGACTGGAACACCCTCTTTCAAATTCTGAGGGTGACAAGAGTCACGTACAGGGAGCGAAAGGCTATTTACAGTTTGTACAGAAACCAGACTACAGTTATAAGAGTCGAGGGCCATGAAAGGGAAGCAGTGGTTGAGAAGGAAGTGAGACAGGGTTGTAGCCTATCTCCGAGGTTATTCAATCTGTTCATTGAGCAAGCAGTAAAGGAAAGAAAACAAAAATTTGGAGTAGGAATTAAAATCCATGGAGAATAAATTAAAACTTGGAGGTTTGCCGATGACATAGTAATTCTGTCATAGACAGCAAAGGACCTGGAAGAGCAGTCGAACGGAATGGACAGTCTTGAAAGATGGATATAAGATCAACATCAGCAAAAGCAAAACGAGTATAATGGAACGTAGTCGAATTATACCAGGTGATGCTGAGAGAATTAGATTAGGAAATGAGACACTTAAAGTAGTAGATGATTTTTGCTATTTGGGGAGCAAAATAACTGATGATGGTCGAAGGAGAGAGTTTATAAAATGTAGGCTGGCAATGGCAGGGAAAGCGTGTCTGAAGAAGAGAAATTTGTTAACATCGAGTATAGATTTAAGTGTCAGGAAGTCTTTTCTGAAAGTGTTTGTATGGAAGTGAAACATGGACAATAAATAGTTTAGACAAGAAGAGAATAGAAGCTTTCGGAATGTGATGCTACAGAAGAATGCTGAAGATTAGATGGGTAGATCACATAACTAATGAGGAGGTACTGAATAGAATTGGGGAGAAGAGGAATTTGTGGCACAACTTGACTAGAAGAAGGGATCGGTTGGTAGGAAACGTTCTGAGGCATCAAGGGATCATCAATTTAGTGTTGGAGGGAAGCGCGGAGGCTAAAAATCGTAGACACGAATACACTAAACAGATTCAGAGGGATGTAGTTTGCAGTAGTTACTCGGAGATGAAGAAGCTTGCACAGGATAGAGTAGTATGGAGAGCTGCATCAAACCAGTCTCTGGACTGAAGACCACTACAACGACAATATGTATGGATATGTCCGCCTATGCAGCTCAATGGCGCCGGCACACTGGCCACCCTCTGTAATAATCAAACTGAGTGAAGTATTCACCGGCAGAACAAAAGAGGTGTCATGCCACATACGAGCAGAAATGCTAGCGAAAAATGACGAAGAAACT
The DNA here is from genome assembly GCF_023864345.2 of Schistocerca serialis cubense. NCBI lineage: Eukaryota > Metazoa > Arthropoda > Insecta > Orthoptera > Acrididae > Schistocerca > Schistocerca serialis. Next base: position 396,041,707 of record NC_064646.1, read on the forward strand.
GACAGACAGGAACGAAAAAAGAGAATAAAGTACTGACGGTGCCTGGCTGCTATGCGGAGCACCCGAGTTCTGTTACCGATACTGCCAGGGATTTTTTTCTTGGTGGGAGGGTTGGAATTGGGTGCACTCAGCCTCGCGATGATAACTGAGGAGCTGCTTGAGTAAGAAGTAGTCGCTCCTTCAACGTCAAGAAAGCCAACAAACCCCGGGGCAGCGGCGGAGTGCTGACCCCACGCCCCTCCACAGCGCATCCAATGACGCTATTGGCGGAGGATGACACGGCGATCGGTCGGTCTCCCAGAATTCGGTGCCTTGCTTGCTTTGCTGTTTATTATGACCTACAATTCCTGTTACACAGTGTGCGTAGAGACGAACAGTAGATAAATATTTTCTCAAGGTTATATGTCCGTAGAATACCCGCTACTATGTTACAAGTAAAACAAATTCGACACTGGTCTTTCAATCTTGCGCCAGAACTGACTTTTAGTAGATAGTAAACTACAACAACTGCTCGGTATCATGACCGCTTTGTTAGGCGAAGTTGTGCAAACGCAGTAACTTGTCCTACATTCAGGCAAAGGACTCCTCAAGTAGACACAAAAGGAAAAACAGTTCAACAGAGTAGAATCCAAAAACCTTGGCGGCCAAATGTGTGGTCCATCATACACTATGCACCTTTTCCGACTGTTACGTCGATATGGTTTCAAAAGGAGAGTACAAAACGTGCTGACCCGGTATCCTGTGGAAACCACATGTCTTCACGAAATGCAGGTGGCACATGTTCCACGAAATCCACCGGAACGTTTTTCAGAAAAATCAGATACACTTCGTCCGTTAGGAGTGGAGGATGAATGCACGGCCTAATCATGGCACCACTGACGGCGCTGCTTTCACACTGATGTCAGAGACGTACAGAAATCCACGGTTAACATGTGGCATAAGAAACTTTAATCCAAGATGTAGCTGTTTCAGCAGTTGAAAGAAAATCGATCCTAATTAAATGCGAGTCGATATTTATATTCTTCTAACAGGGAAACGAGCCTGTTCCGCCACAAGCATATACAAGATGGCCACAATAAAACAGATCCTTAAATTGCGCACCAAACACCAACGTTAACAATGCGGAAGTCTGTTTAAGGTATTGAAAGGGGATTTCATGATAGAAACGTCACGAGTTCACATACCTGTAGAAGCTGAACCAGACCTCATCCGATGAAATGAAACATTGAGAATCCAAATTTCACAATATGCCTGAGTTCGGAAACCAACGCGGGGTTCAACAGGCGAGGTTGTTCTGGGATTATTAACTCATACGCAAGAGAAAAAGTGTGAGAACAAAGATGCATGACCGTTTTGATAATTTTCTGATACGACGACCTTCTAGTTTCCACTTGAACGGCCGACCGGCGTTGCGATTTCGTTGGAATTTTCTGAAGGCTGTCTTTCACTCGAACAATAACTTCTGGTCTTCTGACTCGTTTTGGGTGGTCTCCTAATCGCTAAGCATGCAACAGCTTACGTTCCCTAATATTTTCCAAAAGGCCGCGCATAAAAACGGTATGGTGACAGAAAGGTAGGGTCAAGTGTTCTGGGTAGCCCTTGGGCGAGGGACCATTTGTATACCCAACATAAGGATCGTCTCACTGTAACTATTCTACAGTACAGGTTCACACTTCCTCCAGCTTAGGCAAACGGAGCAAATCGGTTGGTTCTTGTTGCATTAGATGTCGTCTACGGTGCGCCTTAAGGGGTTATGTGGGCACCATTTAGTTCACAGAAGGTGTCTGGGAAAATACCAGGACACTAAAACCGAGCGGCGGATTCCAAGAAGACTATGCTTAGCAATTGGCTGAAATTTTTACGATATATTCCTGAGAACCCGATCTCGATCAATCTTGAATACTTTCTTGATACCTTTATCCTTTTTCGAGATACGGAAGTTCAAAGTACCCCATTTGTACACGTAAATACCCATGTAAAATCCGGTGTGAGGCGACAACGTACTTTATGAGGTGACGTATCACGGAGAAATGTGTTGTAAAATGTCTCTGTTATCATCAGAAGGATTCCGGGAACACCATGTTGTTGTAGTACTGAAGCATCTGCAAAGTTTTCATACACACAATATCCGTTCTGAGTTGTAAAATTATAGAGTTTTGCGTTATTTCACAAATGTAAACTACCAAAATTTTGCTGACTCACGAAGACTGTGGCAGTGGTAAAGCGACGGACAAATAATAAATACCGGAAGATTGTAGACAGTGGTTGTTTTATAGAAAGAGCGAAGGAGACAATGGCAGTGTGAGAGAAAGAGTAGGACAGAGTGACAGTGGGACATAGTGGACAGTGACTGGACAGCGCTAAGAAAAGAGTGAAAGAAAGATGCAGTGTCAGTGAGAGAGGAATAAAGAGAAGGAGAAAGTAAAAGTGGGTGAGAGAGAGTAAATGACGATGAGAATAAGGAAGAGAGAGATAATGACAGTGATAAGAGACAGTAGAAGTAGGTAGGAATGAATTCGATAGTATCAGTAAGAGAGCGCAAGAAGGAGACAGTGGCACTGAGGGGAGACAGTACTAGTAGGACACGACAAAGGAGACAGTGACAGAGAGGCACAAAGAGATATGCACAATGAGTTGGGCTGTATGAGTGAGTCAGAATGGCCAAGTGACAGTGGAGGGGTAGGATCGACTTATAGTGATGGACTATTGGGTGCAAACGAGTTACAGTTAGGGGAGTTTGTGGAAGTAAGATGTCAGTTGCCTGTTACAAAGAGCGCGATTATCTTCGCATGCCATGCCACGCATGTTCGCACATGCATTGTCAATGCGCTGACGCATGTTGTCAGGCGTTGTCGGTGGATCACGATAGCAAATATCCTTCAACTTTCCCCACAGAAAGAAATCCGGGGACGTCAGATCCGGTGAACGTCCGGGCCATGGTATGGTGCTTCGACGACCAATCCACCTGTCATGAAATATGCTATTCAATACCGCTTCAACTGCACGCGAGCTTTGTGCCGAACATCCATCGTGTTGGAAGTACATAACCGTTCCGTCATGTAGTGAAACATCTTGTAGTAACATCGGTAGAACATTACGTAGGAAATCAGCATATATTGCACCATTTAGATAGCCATCGATAAAATGGGGGCCAATTATGCTTTCTCCCATAATGCCGCAGCAAGGTAGCTGATGTTCCACTTGTCGCAGCCATTGTGGATTTTCCGTTGCCCAATAGTGCATATTATGCCGGTTTACGTTACTGCTGTTGGTGAATAACGCTTCGCTAAATAGAACCCGTGCAAAAAATCTGTCATCGTCCCGTAATTTCTCTGGTGCCCAGTGGCAGAACTGTACACGACGTTCAAAGTCGTCGCCATGCAATTCCTGGTGCATAGAAAAATGGTACGGGTGCAATCGATGTTGATGTAGCATTCTCAACACGGACGTTTTTGAGATTCCCGATTCTCGCGCAGTTTGTCTGCTACTGATGTGCGGACTAGCTGCGACAGCAGCTAAAACACCTGCTTGGGCATCATCATTTGTTGCAGGTCCTGGTTGACGTTTCACATGTGGGTGATCACTTCCTGTGTCCTTAAATAACGTAACTATCCGGCGAACGGTCCGAACACTTGGATGATGTTGTCCAGGATACCGAGCAGCATACATAGCACACGCTCGTTGGGCATTTTGATCACAATAGCCATACATCAACACGTTATCGACCTTTTCCGCAATTGGTAAACGGTCCATTTTAAACGGGTAATGTATCACGAAGCAAATACCTTCCGCACTGGCGGAATGTTACGTGATACCACGTACTTATACGTTTGTGACTACTACAGCGCCATCTATCACAAAGCGAAAAAAGTGGTCCAACTAAAACATTCATATTTCTTTACGTACTACACGAATATGTATTAAAAAGGGGGGTTGCTATTTAAGAAAACGCAGTTGATATCCGTTTGACCTATGGCACCGCAATCTAGCGGGCCAACCATAGCGCCATCTGGTTTCCCCCTTCAAGCTAGACATGTTTCGTTCTTTGTAGTTTTTTTCGTTTGATGCTTATTTCGCGAGATATTTGGCCCGGTCACTATCAAAAGTTTTTTCGTTTGATGCTTATTTCGAGAGATATTTGGCCCGGTCACTATCAATGGACCACCCTGTATAAGCGGGGCATAGACGAATAGGAATCATTCTAGCATCTATACGGGTCGCAAATGGGGAAATCCACCGACGTGAGCAACTTTAACGAAGCGCTGATTGTTATGGCTCGCCACTTGGGATCGAACTTGGGCTACTGGCGTTCTACTCTCGTGAGCATCTATGGAAAGTGGTTGAACGACGGTGCGATCACGAGTAGACAATGTGTTGAACGTCAGCACCTCACCACTGTACGTGGAGGTCGCAGGCATGCCAACAAACCTGCCGACATAGTGTGATACTAGCGCAGGCACAAATGTTTCGGAGCACACCGATCAGGGCACATTGTTACACATGGGGCTCCGCAGCAAACGACTCCTACGTGTTCCAGACTCGTATCGCCGCCAACATGCACATCAATTACATTTTCAATGCCAACAGTAAGTGCACATTGTCACTTACCAAGTATTCATGCTAATGCAGTAAGTATGAAACCACGTTGCTTCTAACAAAACGACTCGACACACTAACTCAGATGCTTCATTTTTTTCGTAAAAATGTAATCTCGTCTGTTTTGCACATGATGACTTAAATTGGTATTTCCTTGTATTGCTCATAATATCACAGAGCTTATTACGTAATAATACATTAATCTATATAGTCAATGAAATATTTATTGTATGAACTTTGCTTTCTTTACTGTGGGATGGATACCTGAACACCACTCTGCTTGCATCGTGTCCCTGCTTACGTAATTTCCAAACAAACGAATTACTCAGATTTTGCTTTCGATGGTATGAGCAGCGCAAGAAACTCAACGCATTATTTTTTCTGAAAGGAGACTGGTTGTAATCAGGATTCCAATATACCATGCTACTCCCCATTCTTTTGGCTCCAGACCACTATTTTTCAACATAATCTCCGTTCGACGCGGAGGAGTTACGTCACCTCACTGGTAAGGCCTGGATGACCTCATGCAACCACTCTATTGGTCTTGCTGCATCAACAACCTCCCCATCATCCACGCACTGATTCCTGCCGAGCGCTTCCTTCATTGGTCCAGACTGTTGGAGGTCGGAAAGAGCGAGATCCGGGCTGTCGGGTGGATGAGCAAGGACAGTGCAATGAAGTTTTGTGAGCACCTCTCGGGTGCGTCGTTTCTTCAGTTTTCTGTGGATAGCACAATACACCTCAGAGTTGATCGTTGTACTACGAGGGAGGACATAAAACAGAATAAACCCTTCAAATTTCCAGAAGACTGAAACCATGACTTTGCAGGCTGAACTTTTTCTTCGGAGAAGGGGTAGTGCGGCGCCACTCCATGGATTGTCGTTTTGTTTCCGGTTCGAAACGATGAAACTATGTTTTATCCCCTGTGATGATGTTCGACAGAAAATTGTCACGATCAGTCTCGTAAAGCGCAAGCAATTCCGCACAGATGATTCTTCGTTGCTCTTTACAGTTTCTCTTAGGCGGCGAGGAACCCAGCGTGCACACACCTTTGAGTGCCCCAAATGGTTGGCGAGTGTGTCAGCTCTGCCAACAGAGACGTCCAGCTGAGCAGGGAGACCACCTCGAATGAGACTGTCCGCACGTACCAGCGTTGCAGGAGTTACAGCTGTGTGCGGCCGGCCTGCACGCGGGAGATCGTGTTGCGATGACAGGTGCCTCGCCCAACGGCTCATCACGCTTTTGTTCACCGCCAGTCTCGGTAGATATTCTGCAAGCGAAAATGAATGTATGCGGTTCTCTGGTTTTCCGCCTGATGAAACTCAATGACAACTTTCTGCTTGAACGCACCTCCGTTATAAACGACTTTGTGAAGGCTACGTATAGCACCGCCATCTATAGTAACATCATGAAACTGTAGGAACTCAAGCGGGAATATTCCACTACGTCAAACAACAAATTCCGTATTTTTTCGACCGAAATTGGTTGACGAAAAAATGTGCTTCGTAATTTATTGAACACCATTAGTACATATCGTTGCCTTCTCTACTGGCAATGTCGTTCTTACCCCCTTATATTCGTCAAAAATTTAATGACACCAACAGCAAGCTGTTAACCATGTCCGTGAATACATTTCGCGTGATGACTTTCAACGCTTGCTCTACACAGTATCAACACCCATTCCTTTGAAATGGACTCTGGTCACGTGACCACTGCGACGGTCGGGTCTACAGTTTGCTTCGTCGAGTAAATAACTAACATCTTCGAGTTCCAGCTGTTTACGTTTACATTACGAGAATCACACTTACCCGACAGCCATGCAGTTTAACAGACTTTCGCTTTGTCTGTATAAATTTTCGAGACTCGCATGCACGCAGAGCAGGTCGGCGCTGAATCAGCCTTCGTTACGCAACAGACAATGGGGCGTTTAATTGGTCGTGCCCTGTGAGACAATGTAGTGAATGGCCCTGTGGCGAGAGACGAATGGCTCTATTGGCAGAGGCCGGCCGGAGTGCGAACCAGCAATCAAGGGAGCGAAAGCGTTTGCCCTCAACACGCGACCAGGCCCATACGTCTCCCTCAGCTGCGTGGCTGCCAGCGCGTAGACGCGAAAATTAGAGGCGCGCTAATTACGCCCGCCAACTGTGACAGTGGGTGTCGGACAGAACCGGTTTTTTCCTACAAAACAGACCACGCTGATGACCAAGGCAACAGGCAGACGCCGTGGTCTAGTGGTTAGTGCTGCTGGCAGGTTTTCTGTATCCGAAGGAGATTTGTCTGTGGTGGTGCCAATGTCTGGAATGTCGTTTACTCAGTATAACGGGGCCACATCGGAAGCTGCTTCATAAAAAGAGTAACGAAAGTGGCACGCAAACCGCATAACTGCGTAAGACATGTATCATACTTGGTAAACACACGACATTAACTGTGAATCGGTTAGTTCTAGTTTGCAAGAAACTATTTTTAGGGCTGAGGGGGCAGTGATGTACATAGGCGCCTGCTCTGGGCGTCGTTTCCTTTGGGACACAGTTTTGAGACCGGCCAGAAATGAACTACATCTACATACGTACTACGCAAGAGCCACCATACGGTCCTTGGCGGTGGGGTCCATGCGCCACTGCCTATCCTTCCCTTTCCTGTTCCACTTGCAAATAGAGCGATGAAAAAACGACAGTCTATATGCCTCTGCACGAGCCCTAATTTCTCATATCGTCTCTTCGTGGTTCTCAGGCGAATTGTGCGTTTGTGGCAATAGAATTGTTCCGCAGTCAGCTTCAAATTTCGGTTCTCGGAACTTCGGCGATAGTGTTTTGTGAAAAGAACGTCTTCTTCCCTCCGGGGATTCCAGTTTGACTTCACGTAGCATTTCCGTAGTACTAGCTTGTTGATCGAACTTGCCATTGACAGTTCTAGCAGTACGCCTCTGAATTGCTTCGATGTCTTCCTTTAATCCGACGTGCTGGGGAACACAAACACGCAGTACTCAAGAACAGGTCACACACGTGTATCTTATTTCCTTCGCTATAATTCTCCCAATAAACGTAAGTAGACCATTTGTCTGCCCTACAACCAACCTTACGTACTCGTTGCATGTCAAATCACTTTGCAACGTTCCGCTTAGATATTTATTCAACGCGCAGCACGTCACTAATAATGTATTCAACCGATACAGGATCGTTTTTCCTACTCATCTGCATTAACTCATATGTCTCTACATATAAAGCAAGCTGCCATTCATCACAGCAAATAGAAATTGTGTGCAAGTCATCCTGTATCCTCCTAAAGTCACTCAAAGACGACACATTGAAGCACACTACAGCGCCGTCAGCGAACCGTCGCAGATTGCTACACAGATATTTATGTATATAGAAAACAAGAGCATTCCGATCTCACTTCTCTGGACGCTTCTTATGGTAACTTTGTCTCTGAGAGAGAGAGAGAGAGAGAGAGAGAAAGGGGGGGGGGAGAAGGGGGGGGGGAGGAGGAAGAAGAAGAAGGGGGAGGAGGAGGAGTTTTCGGTTTCAGATATCTTCGAAACAGATGATCAGTGCGGAGGTACACTATTCATATGCAACTGGGAAATAGGTTGTCTGGGATAATTCTTTACGTACACAAAATGCGACTTATGAAAAAGAGATATTTAACTATCGACTAACTTTAGTACATAGTGTGCTTTTGGTGCAGCGTGTGAAAAGTCGAGAATACTACTGTACGTCGTCCACTACGTATACAGCGTAGAATGTGCCGAAAACATTGTAAAAGCGATTATAGTACTTCAGATCTATGTTCAAATGAGAGATAGATTTAAACTCGAAGACATCTTAGAACGAAATCTCACAAGCATAAACGCTACACATAATGGACGATCCACTTCTCTGCGGATAGCGTTCAGTCTAAATTTACTGTTCTGTTAATGAAGGTAGACTTGAAAATACAAATCGTATGCTATAAACGAAAGTGTGATTGTAAACAACAATAGTTTTCTTACCATTACTTTTCTTTTTTTCTTGAGTCTTTTTCCTCACAGGAGATCAAAACCCATTCTTCCTAACATCGATGTCTCAATATTCTATTTTTATACTTTCCGCGGCTCGTGGTCTTGCGATGGCGTTCTCTTCCCCCGCGCACGGGGTCCCTGGTTCGATTCCCGGCGGGGTCAGGGATTTTCACTGCCTCGAGATGACTGGGTGTTGTGTGTCTTTCATCATCATTTCATCCTCATTCACTCTCCAGTCGCCGTAGTGGCGTTAAAGAACTTGTGGAGCGGCGGCCGAACCGCCCCGCGAGGGGTCTCCCGGCCACCAATGCCATACGCTCATTATTATCATACACATCCATAATGTTCACATTTTTATACTTCTTAATTAATAGCTCTATATCAATATTCATGTCTTCGATTACACTCATTTTTCTCAGTGTCTAACAAAGAACAATATCAGTAACGCACATAAAGTACTGAGTGGTTGTAATTAAACTGCAGCTACTCACAAAGGTCCAAAGTGGGTTGTAATTACTTGACAGCGAAACTTGGTAGATACACTAATGCTTTAACGTGGAACCGAATTAGGATGGAAAAAAATCAGTTCCAATTTCAGCCACCAAGTGCAAATCTGGCGCTGTACAGCATTTCGTCGACGTCTTCGGTGTTCATATTAAACCAATTTTGTAAGCAGCGGTTGATAATAAAATCAACGTTATATCTTTCTCGCATGTTAGACATTTTCTGCCCACGTCCCGTCCGTAATCCATAACATACATGGAAACATTTCTGTACGTCTTTCTTGCATTCACAGCGCCAGATTTGCACCTGGTGGCCAGAATTGCAATTAATTTTTTTTTTTCAGAGTTAATCGGTTCCGCATTAACGCATTAGAAAACCTACCAAGTTTCGCTACCGTACGATAATTACAGGGCCGGCCGGAGTGGCCGAGTGGTTCTAGGCGCAACAGTCTGGAACCGCGCGACCGCTACGGTCGCAGATTCGAATCCTGCCTCTGGCATGGATGTGTGTGATGTCCTTAGGTTAGTTAGGTTTAAGTAGTTCTAAGTTCTAAGGGACTGATGACCTCAGAAGTTAAGTCCCATAGTGCTCAGAGCCATTTGAACCATTTTTTGATAATTACAGCGACATTGAACCTCTGTGAGTAGGTCGTCTTCAATTATAACCATCTGGTACGCCTGGGCACGAAAGAAACCAACTGTCAACACGGGCACCTATACGCGCATTCGTCTGCGTCTGTGAACCAGATGCAGCCAACATCAAATCCTTCGTTATCAATCACTGTGACATTTTGGTTCGCAAAGTCAATCCTCTGTAGCACACCTCGTATATGTGCGTCCTGGTGGATTTGGGTTTTGATGAATAACTCCAGAAACCATGGCGACATTTCCAGGAGTAAGTACAGTTCCCTGGGGCTAACATTCCCCGGTAGATAATCAGCCACGCTGCCTGTCCACAGGAATTTGGCGAAGAGCTTACGAATGGGTCATGTCTGAAAACTGCGCCTTTTCGCTGTGGGACTGTGTTCCCACCTATAGTATTCCATTCCAAGAACCACATTGTTCAATGAAATACATGATTTCAACCTCTTCCTTCGGCACGCTAAACTCTTTTCACATTTCAGTGATGGAACTGATCCCTCTGATTTGCGGCGCTCTTCTTGTGGGCAATAGGCACTGCTATAACGGCACCGTGTGTTAGCAGCTTTTCGAACTATTTCGAAACTTCATTATAAACTTCTTATAGCTTTCACGATAAACATGCAGTTTGTTGAATGAGATTTTCATTCTGCAGCGGAGTGTGCGCTGATATGAAACTTCTTAGCAGATTAAAACTGTGTGCCGGACCGAGACTCGAACTCGGGACCTTCGCCTTTCGCGGGCAAGTGCTCTACCATCTGAGCTACTCAAGCACGACTCAAGCGCGCTCTTCACAGCTTTACTTGTGCCAGTATCTCGTCTCCTACCTTCTAAACTTTGAGTCTCGATCCGGCACACAGTTTTAATCTGCCAGGAAGTTTCATATCAGCGCACACTCCGCTGCGGATTGAAAATCTCATTCTGGGAACATTCCCCAGGCTGTGGCTAAGCCATGTCTCCGCAATATCCCTTCTTTCAGGAGTGCTAGTTCTGCTAGGTTCGCTGGAGAGCTTCTGTAAAGTTTGGAAGGTGGGAGACGAGGTACTGGCAGAAGTAAAGCTGTGAGGACGGGGCGTGAGTCGTGCTTGCGTAGCTCAGATGGTAGAGCACTTGCCCGCGAAAGGCAAAGGTCCCGAGTTCGAGTTTCGTTCCGGCACACAGTTTTAATCTGCCAGGAAGTTTCATGCAGTTTGTTGCTCTCATCTGTCTATCTTAGTTATCGAGATATTTAATTTTGAAATCATCGGTTCCTTTGTTTGGCACCCTGTATGACCTGTTATAGGTTGAATTTTAGATATCTTAACGTCCGATTTGAACATTCGCATCGACTTTCCGTCCTCTGAACTTACGTTAGTCTAATTCGTCTGCTAGAATGGCCATCGCAGTGCTAGTGTCCTCCCGTACATTGTCGCTACACGCTACGGATAAATTTCGGCGGGGAAACTAAGTCACAGAGGAAAACGGTCAGCCCATTTCCTCTACTAAGTAAAGTGCCGGAGCTAATAACAGACCATTCGCCTTACGAAACGTTTCACTTCATCGCCAGGTTTCCGAACGCTATTGTACCACGGTGACAGTAACGTTTCTTTGATTCGCTGTCACGCGCCGTATCAGCCACCCTAGTCCTTTTGCAACAGCAGCCCGGGTCGCCGCAGACATAACGGACTGCCTTTCACCGCGCGAAGCCGACTCGCTGGACAGATCTACGCTGATACACGTGCCTCGGCGTGACTCACATGCATTACGCTGATCTTTCTCCCGAGATTCGGAGTGTAATGTCAAGTCTGCACGAGGGTTTTTGCAACTGGGTGTATACGGGAATACAGCGAATAAAAGTAGACGTAGGGCTCGCAGATCTCTGTGCAGGCCTTTCGGCTTGACACCATTTCGGCGGATTGCGCGTCAGCATTGCTGTATGTTTTCTCAAGCACCTACTCACGCCGTAGAAATTGAGAAGATGCCGTTCCAGATCATCTCGTAGCAGATAATTCCGAAATATTTAACGGGAATCAAACCTAGAACATCTGCCTCGGTAGCAAGCAATGCAACCAAGTCGACCACGGAAGCGGTTTTCTCAATCTTAGCAGTAAATCCCCGAAAAATCGAACTCCCATTTATAAAATAGCTTCAGACGTCTCATTACTTTACAAATGAGTTAACGCGTTAAACATTTGCCTTTAAGGACGTGAGCGAGAAAAGTTTGTGAAAGGTTCGAAACTATGCTTAATGTTTGTTGGTAGTCGATAAGCGCTCTCATTGAGAAACACTGGATGGATATAAACTGCGTAATCTGCGCACCATTTTAAGTAAAAGCTATTTTTCACGCATCTCAATGTTTATGACAGCATACCTCCTTAAGTATGTGTCGTGCACTGATATAACTTTGCAAGTACATTCAGTGATGTATGTGCACTGCGCAACACAATATAAGGACCATTTTTTCGAAACCTCGTAACTGACTCCTATTGCAATGTACAAGTTTGAAATTTGGGTCAAAGATGCCAACGACCTTCCCCTGTAACGCTGTGACATCACCCTCTGGATCGACGACGCTTCAAGATAACAAGGTGTCGACATTTGTGAAAAAAAAGACCAGAACTTAGAAGTCCATGTGATCTGTAAGGTACGTTAATTATGTCACATTAGCACCAATTTTTTCCAAAATTTTCTCGAACGCCACCGTGGACGTTTCACACGAAGGGAAGATCGTCATACTCGCCCTAACCCACATTTCACCCTTTCTTTTGACGCCTCTGCGATGGAGATCAGAAAGGCGACACCCAGCATTGATATGACGCAATTTTTTCATGGATTGCCGAGCAAACGATTTCACCGCTGCTTAGAATCGACACAAAAAGGCCTCATGGAATGCCATAAATGGTATCAATGAAACCATCCCTTTCCTTCGGGAGTTGCTTCATGCACATTTCGCAGTCGTAAACGACAGTTCGGAATGCGATGATCAACAGGACGATGTCCTTGACAATCTATGACGCTGCTGACAGCCCTGGATGTTTTACCCCCATTCTATGAGCGCTTTTTTGCTCTCGTGTGCAAGTTGGAACCACTAGGGACTGTTGAAAATTATTCGACGAAATTTGAAAACGATTCGAAGCAGCAAAGGGTATTTATGCTTTTTCAGCCGTCCCGTTTCATGCCCGCCTGTGGCATGATTACTAAGTCATGCGGCATTGTCACAAGCGTGAATACAACGGAAAGGGGCTCTCTAAGACCCTCCTGTTCGTCAATAACCTAGGTGGCACCCGGCCAGAGTTATTGAGAATTTTAAAAACGTGCGTTTACAGAGAAAACCTGCGAAGTAGCTCTTGGAGCCTAGAGGTAGGCAACTACTACATAATCCTCTGGTTCTAGCTGTTGGTAGTATTTTCTGCGACATATCTAAGGCAACCGACTGCGTGAATCAAAGCATTCTCCTAGATAAAATGCAGTTTTATGGGACCAAATGTGTAGCCGACCAATGGATAATGTCATTGTAACCATAAGTATACAGGAAGCTGCACATAGTAATTCAGCCAATGTAGTCTGGCGACATTATTCTGACTGGAGAGAAATCACGTATGGAGTTCCCCATGGCTCAGTCTTAGGTCTGCTATTGCTCATGATATACAGGGTGTTAAAAAAAGTCAGGAATACTTTGACAGGCGAAAGTACTCATCGAAACTAGAAAAGTAAATCCAATAAACATGGATCCAGAAACACATACTTTCCGAGATAAACACATGTTTATTGGAAGGGCTACGCGATGCTTGGTTGTGGATATTAGCACAGTCGTTACACTGGCGCTCTGTCAAATGTGTCTGCAGGGTATAATGATGTCTTACTCACGGTACTCTAACTACCATCTGGTGGACTGCAGTCAGCTGTGTCGTTTGAGCCGTGTTGTATGCTACATTAGTTTTCGTCATGTTTGTATTCCTTATCGTACAGTACCGTCAATCATGGGTACGTATTATGGTGACATTCTTCCAAACACGGGTTCACTTCCGTGTTTACTGTTATTGCGCTGTTTGTAAGTACAAATGATGTAGTACATTTACATTTTCTCTCTTCCACTACTTGTTAGCAACAGACGCCTTCTACTCGACAAGATAAATGGCGGATATGATATTCCGCTATGATTTAGCAAAGGGACGTAGTCTGCGAACCCTTGCCCTCTACGCTGAAAAACATTCACAGTGCAAAGTGCGCTCTGATAAGCTGTTGACAGATTTTTCCAGCGTCTGAGGGACACAGGTGCCATTGCACTTCGCAAGATTGACTGTGGAAGGCCTCGCACAGCCGGCATGCCTGGGATGGAGGAGCATGTGCTACGTTTGGCGGAAGAAATCCCTGGGACCAGTGTGCGATGATTAGCAGGATCAGAAGGCGTGAATCACTCTCTTATCTGGGCGGTACTTCATGAACCTATATCATCTAGAGCGCGTTCAGGCCCTAAGCCAAAAGGATCACCATGGCAGACAGCGGTTCTATTAATGGCTGTTGCAGAAGTGTGCCGCAGATCCACTGTTCACACCCAAGATTTTATTTATTGATGAGGTAAGGTTCACAAGATATGTTCTATAATCGGCATGTATGGACAGATGTAAATTCCCTCGCAATTCAGGAAAGATAGCTTCAATACCGATTTTCAATCAACGTATGGGCATCCGTACTTGGCGATACATTAATAGGGATACACGTGCTACCACAAAGGATAAATGGGACGCAGTATCTGGACTTTCTCACTAACGTATTGACTACCTTGCTGGAGGCTGTGCCAATGCAGCAACGAATACAAGTGTCGTTCATGCATGATGGCGCATCTGCACACTTTCGTCATAAAGTGCGCGAACATCTGACGCAGACATTTCAGGATCGCTGGACTGGTCCGGGGAGGCGGGGAAGGGTACATCTTGGCCTGGTCGTTCTCCATACCTCAGTTCCCTACACTTTTGGTTATGAGGACACTTGAAGGAATTGGTCTACGCCTTATCAATCAACGATGTGTGAACACAACAGGGTCGCGTCTTCAGTGTGTGCCAACAGGTTTAACAACAATAGGGTATACTTCAAAGGGCGCGTCATTACTTACGCTGGAGTGCAGAGCGGTGCGTTGTCATAAATGGACACCACGTTGAACACCTCCGGTAAACAGGTGTTTATTGAAGGAGGTATGCACTTCCGGACCCATGTTTATTAAACTTATTTTTCTTGTTTCGATAAGTACTACCACTCCTCAAATCGTTCGACACTTTTTTTAACACCATGTATGTAAACAATCTTCAGTCTAATATACAACAAGCGGAATCAGTTCTTTTGCCAAATGACACTAGTATTGCAATCATTTCAAGTATTGGTACAGCAACAGAAGAAACGGTAAACGAGGTTCTTAAAAGTATCATTGACTTATTTTCTGAGAATGGTCTCACCCCAAATTTTAAAAAGACACAACGTATTCATTTCTGAAGAACTAGGAGTACTACACTAATCATAAATAACACATGGCGAGGAAATAATAAATAGGGTGAAAACTTCAAATTTCTTAGGTATCCAAATTGAAGAGAATTTAAACTGGAAGGTCATTTTGGAAGTCCTAAAACAACATTGTTCAGCCATATGTGCACTTCGAATCATTAGAAATCAGTAAGTTGACATATTCTGCATAATTTCAATCAATAATATCTTATGGAATAATGTTCTGGGGTAACCAATCTCTAAGAAATAAAATCTTCGTTGCTCAAAAACGTGTTGTAGGAATAATATGTGGTGCTCACACACGATCTTCTTGTAGACATCTGCTTAAGAAGTTGGGCATTCTGACTACTGCTTCACAGTATATTTATTCTCTCATGAAGATTGTCGTAAATAATCCACTACTGATGTGCATGATTACAATACCAGAAGGAAAAATGAGATTCATTACCCAATACTATGACTGTCTTTAGCACCCAAAGGGGTGCACAATGCTGCAACTAAAATTTTTGATCAGTTACCCAGTGATATAAGTGTCTGACGGACAACAAAGTAAAATTTGAAAACATACTGCAAAAGTTTCTCCTTGACAACTCCTACTATTCTTTAAAAAAAATTCTATTACTATAATGTGTAAAAGATGGTGGATAGGAATTACTAACTGACGCACACACAAACACACACACACGTGTGTGTGTGTGTGTGTGTGTGTGTGTGGGGTGTGTGTGTGGGTGCGCGTGTGATCAGCATGTAGTCAGATTTACAAATTAATATGCAATGTGAATGTGAAATGACTCGTCTATGGAACATGAAACTAACTAATGAACACGCCGTTTAACCGGCAGTGTTGCAAGTCGTAGTTCAGGGTGGAGGAAGTTATATGATGTATCGCGACTTGGGCTCACACGTTCAAGTTACTGTAAAAGTGAACCAGTACATTTATTTCAAAATCTCCGTGAACGAGTGTTCTTCTACATCTTCATGACTTTCATCCTGTGGACATTCTCATCTCTCCGAATGGCAAAATCCTTGCTCAAGACCGAGCGAGGTGGCGCAGTGGTTAGCACACTGGACTCGCATTCGGGAGGACGACGGTTCAATCCCGCGTCCGCCCATCCTGATTTAGGTTTTCCGTAATTTCCCTAAATCGCTCCAGGCAAATGCCGGGATTGTTCCTTTGAAAGGGCACGGCCGACTTCCTTTCCCGTCCTTCCCTAATCTAATGAGACCGATGACCTCGCAGTTTGGTCTCTTCCCCCAAACAACCCAACCTTGATCAAGGTCTGTAAGCATACGTTCGTGGCTTCATAAATACTCAGGCAGACTATGGCTCCTCAAATAGCTCGCTAAATCAACCGATCCTACTACCACAGGAATTTCGGAACAACGGGTGATACGTGACTGTCATTTGGTAGCTATGCAGGTTCTGCTTTTAATCATCAGTAAGCAATTTCAGCTGACTGTGGCATGCCTGAAGAAAGCTATTAGTCGTTATCAGGACAGTGTTACACGGTATTAGCATGAAGGTGAGCTTAATACCAGGAAACAGAAAAGGACTTTAACTTGTCCAAATTACAATATGCTTACTGAATGAGAGCACTGAAAAGAGTTGCAAATACGATTGATGAGCAGGGCGCAATTAATACTGTTTAGAGCTTCTTAAAACGGCTAACCTGACCTCTCATGTGGGAGACCAGCCACTGTCTGTCACAATTCTAGATGCATGAATGATGGATGAGTAAACCAAAAAAGAAAATAGCACTCGCTCTGCGCCGAGTTCTTTTTAAAAACAAGTTTTATCTGAAAGCATATCGTACTTGACGAGGCACCAGGCAGGAGTATCGCTACGTTCCAGGCCGTATTCTCGGAAACCAAAGGCTACGGGGATCTCACGCGGTAGCTGGGCGTGCCGTGGCAGGGAAAGTGCTCGGCGTGCTAAGTATTCCGCAAGCGGCCTGGCCTCACCAGGGGCTGCACCTGCAGGTCGTGACTGCGGGCCCACGTACAGCACGTGGTCGCTGCCCCGGAAATTTAGCAGGCTGTGCGGACAGAATAACAGCACCGATCTGTTCTTTGTTAACGCAAAGGTACCCGGCGGTCGAATAGCGCTGGTATTGTTCTCCATACACAAGGTAGCGAAGAGACAAGTAACTACTATTGACAGCCGATTGACAAGTCGACTGTTTTTCGTTCGGACGTGTTTTTTTTTTCATTCGATTAAAACAACCGCCTGAAAGTACACAGTCCAGTCACTTTAGTGAGACGACCCGTCAAAAGCCTCAATAATCACCTTTTTCAGCGTGGAACGCTACGGGAGGTGCAGGAAAAGAATCGTTGTGGTTCTGGAAAGTACAGACAGGGATGTGAAGCCACGCCGACTCCAGTGCCGCGGTCAGCTGTGCTAGGTTTCTGTCTTAAGGATCCACGGCGCGGACAGCCCGATTGAGATGCTCTCACAAATTCTCTATTGGGTTTAAATTCGGGGAATTTGGTGTCCAGGAGTACGATGAAGTCATCCTGGTGCTCTTCTTCACGCACGTACACTGCGAGCAATGTGACACGTTGCATTGCGCTGCAGGTAGATGCAATTGTGCCGAGGAAAAACAAACTGTATGTAGGAGCGCGCTTGGTACCCAAGGATAGCTGCAGATTTGTGTTGATCCATTTTGCCCTCCAGAATGATGAGATAACCCTTGGAATGCCACGGAAACATTCCCCAGACCACACGCTCCCTCTTTCGCCCTGCACTCTTCCAACGATTCTTGCAAGGTCGTAAACGTCAACGGCCATCTGTCCGATGGACCATAAAACGTCACTCATTCGAAAAGGCTGCCTGTCGCCAATCAATGAACGTCCAAGAACAGCAGTCAGCAGGAGCCCATGAAACAGGCGCCTGCTGCAGAGGCCCATACGCAGCAACGTTCGCTGAACAGTCGTTGAGGAGACACTGTTGGTAACCCGTGGTTCTTCTGGCGGTCAGTTGTCCAATAGTTGCACGTCTATTTGCCGGAACACATGTCCGCAGCCATTTTTCACTCCTGACATCTATGGCCCCCGATGCACCACAGTTGCCTCGGCGAGGGTTTTGGATATCGCCGTTTTGCCACGCGCGGTGTACTTTAACCAAACAGTTCACAAACCTAGTCGTTTCGCAAATGCTTCCACCCTTGGCCCGAAAGCCAATGTTCGTGCCCTTTTCGATGGCAAGTGAATCACTCCCTTTGCGCATTACAAAAACGACTGTATTTTTTCCGTGCCCTTCCCCCCTCGCCCCTCACCTACACGCTTCATATACCCCCCTCACCTACACGCTTCATATACCCTCCACTGCTAATGCTGCCACCTGGCATCTAGAGTGGTTATTGCACGTTGGCGTCGAGCATAAGCGGTGGTCACATTAATGTGGCTAGACTGTGTAGTGTCTGCAGCCACGTCGGCTATACAGGGTGTTACAAAAAGGTACGGCCAAACCTTCAGAAAACATTCCTCACACACGCTTAATTTACATGTTAGAGCTCATTTTAGTTTCATCAGTATGTACTGTACTTCCTCGATTCACCGCCAGTTGGCCCAATTGAAGGAAGGTAATTTTGACTTCGGTGCTTGTGTTGACATGCGACTCATTGCTCTACAGTGCTAGCATCAAGCACATCAGTACGTAGCATCAACAGGTTAGTGTTCATCACGAACGTGGTTTTGCAGTCAGTGCAATGTTTACAAATGCGGAGTTGGCAGATGCCCATTTGATGTACGGATTAGCACGGGGCAATAGCCGTGGCGCGGTACGTTTGTATCGAGACAGATTTCCAGAGCGAAGGTGTCCCGACAGGAAGACGTTCGAAGCAATTGATTGGCGACTTAGGGAGCACGGGACATTCCAGCCTATAACTCGCGACTGGGGAAGACCTAGAACGACGAGGACACCTGCAATGGACGAGGCAATTCTTCGTGCAGTTGACGATAACCCTAATGTCAGCGTCAGAGAAGTTCCTGCTGTACAAGGTAACGTTGACCACGTCACTGTATGGAAAGTGCTACGGGAGAACCAGTTGTTTCCGTACCATGTACAGCGTGTGCAGGCACTATCAGCAGCTGATTGGCCTCCACGGGTACACTTCTGCGAATGGTTCATCCAACAATGTGTCAATCCTCATTTCAGTGCAAATGTTCTCTTTACGGATGAGGCTTCAATCCAACGTGATCAAATTGTAAATTTTCACAATCAACATGTGTGGGCTGACGAGAATCCGCACGCAGTTGTGCAATCACGTCATCAACACAGATTTTCTGTGAACGTTTGGGCAGGCATTGTTGGTGATCTCTTGACTGGGCCCCATGTTCTTCCACCTACGCTCAATGGAGCACGTTATCATGATTTCATATGGGAGACTCTACCTGTGCTGCTAGAACATGTGCCTTTACAAGTACGACACAACATGTGGTTCATGCACAATGGAGCTCCTGCACATTTCAGTCGAAGTGTTCGTACGCTTCTCAACACCAGATTCAATGACCGATGGATTGGTAGAGGCAGAACAATTCCATGGCCTCCACGCTCTCCTGACCTCAACCCTCTTGACTTTCATTTATGGGGGCATTTGAAAGCTCTTGTCTACGCAAACCCGGTACCAAATGTAGAGACTCTTCGTGCTCCTATTGTGGACGGCTGTGATACAATACGCCATTCTCCAGGGCTGCATCAGCGCGTCAGGGATTCCATGCGACAGAGGGTGGATGCACGTATCCTCGCTAACGGAGGACATTATGAACATTTCCTGTAACAAAGTGTTTGAAGTCATGCTGGTACGTTCTGTTGCTGTGTGTTTCCATTCCATAATTAATGTGATTTGAAGAGAAGGAATAAAATGAGCTCTAACAAGGAAAGTAAGCGTTTCCGGACACATGTCCACGCAACATATTTTCTTTCTTTGTGTGTGAGGAATGTTTCCTGAAAGTTTGGCCGTACCTTGTTGTAACACCCTGCATGAATCTTTTTCATCGTCTGTGGGTCTGAGTGGTTTCACTCAAAGTGAGACAAAGGACTCACGGCTCCGTGGACTTAGTTCCGTGGCATTTCCGACCAATTTGTAGGTTCTGCAGGTATCGCGATGCTTCCGACGAACCAATTTTGCACGCTGAAAATGGGAGGTGTGCCGTGATTGCTACTAATAGGTTCACTCACAGCAATGTAAGCACAGTGTTCTTTGGTTCCTGCCTTACAACATTTGACTGCTCAGCTACGACGACAACGTCTCGAGCATCAATACCGGAAGCTCTGAACTTCCAGTTTAGTGTGATGTTTCAACACTTCATGTGTTATCTTCAATCTTCTGACATGGTGTCCGCCTGTTCCTTGCGTATGCCCGCCGTTACTTGTAGCAAATTTGGTGGAACCTATTGCTGCTACGTAAGTAGCGGTTTTTCATATTGTTATTATTATCACATTATATTATTATTATTATTACTATCGCAGTATATCGGACTCAAAGATGGTGTGGCCATCGTAGAGTGAGCCGGTGCTCACCTTTGTGTCCAAGGTTTCTGATGTGTATATATGCAGAGCTAACAGTTTGTTGGTAGAACTTCCTGACAGTTTCTCGATGTTGTTCTTTCAACTGGGATGCATCAGCCGGTAGGTGCAGTTCTCGCTATGGGGAGTCCCGAGGAAGGTACGGAGTCAGTCGCAGAGTCCTGTCCTGGAATCGTTGCAGTTGTCGGAAGTGCGTGTCGGCAGCATTGGCCCAAGCAGCTGCTGCATGTTCGAAGAGAGGTCGTATGCGGCACTTGTATATAGATTACAAGGCAGACATGGGTAGGCAGTATAGGCTGCGGGTTGAGAGCTGGACGTAACTCCCTGAGTTGTCCAAGGGCACTGCCTCGTATTCCGGGCCGCAAACCGTCCCTTGGGGCGCCAAGCTGACATGATTTCTGTAACATTACTACATAGGACGTATCAAAATTAGTAGCTGCTGGTTAGGGTATTAAGCTGAGAGGGGCGCTAGAGGCACCCAAATGCAACGTCTGTATACAGTGTGTACCACAAATTCTAGGGAGCAACTGATAGGAGTGAAAGTGTATGAGGGAAAAGCGGGTGGCGAGAGTGGTGGGTGAGGGCAAATGATGAGTCACTTGTGCGGAAAAATTTTTCTCGAAACGGCCCTGTTAACGTTGTTGTTGCTGTGGTCTTCAGTCCGAAAATTAGTTAGATGCAGTTTTCTATGCCACTGTTTCTTGTACAAGTCTCTTCATCTCCGAATAAATACTGAAGCCTTATCCTTCTGAATTTACATACTGTATTCATCTCTTGGTCTCCGTCTGCGATTTTTGCCCCCCACACTTCCCTCCAACACAAAACTGGTGATTCCTTGACATCGCAGAATGTGTCTTCCAGACAAATACCTTCAGAAAAGACTTCCTAACCCTTAAATCTGTATTCGATGTTAACAAATTTCTCTTCTTCTGAAACGCTTTTCATGCTATTGCCAGTCTACATATTGTATCCTTTCTATTTCGCTATTATCAGTTATTTTGCTGCCCAAACAGCAAAACTCATCTACTGCTTTAAGTGTCCCGTTGCCTAATCTAATTCCCTCAGCATCACCAGATTTAATTCCCCTACACTTCATTATCCTTGTTTTGTTTTTGGTGATGGTCATCTTATGTCCTTCTTTCAAAACTCTGTCCATTCTTCTGAGTTGCTCCTTCAAGTCCTCTGCTGTCTCTGACAGAATTACAAACTCAATGGCAAACCTCAAAGTTTTTATTTCTCCTTCCTGAACTTTAATTCCCACTCCAAATTTTTCTTGCGTTTCCCTCACTGCTTGCTCAATGTATAGATTGAATAACATCAGAGATAGACCAGAACCCTGCCTAACCCCCTTCTCAACCACTGTTTCCCTTTGATGCTCCTCGACCCTTGTAACTGCCGTCTGGTTTTGTGTACAAGTTGTGTATAAATTTCGCTCCCTGTATTTTACCCCTGATACCTGTCGGAATTGAAAAAGTGTACGTAGCCAACACTATCAAAAGCTTTCTCTAAGTATACAAACGCTATAAACATACGTTTGATTTCTTAACTTATCTTCTAAGACAAGTCGTAGGGTCAATATTGCCTCGTGTGTTCCCACATTTCTCCGAAATCCAAACTGATCTTAACCGAAGTCGGCTTGTGCCAGTTTTCCACTTCTTCCGTAAAGAATTCGTGTTAGTATTTTGCAATCATCACATACTAAACTGATAGTTCGGTAATTTACACACGTGCCAGCACCTGATTTCTTTGGAATTGGTATTATTATAGTCTTCTTGAAGTCTGAGGGTATTTCGCCTGTCTCATACCTCTTGATCAGCAGATGTAAAAGTTTTATAATGGCTGGCTCTCCCAGGCTATCAGTAGTTCTAACGGAATGTCGTCTACTTACAGGGCCTTGTTTCGACTTAAGTCATTCAGTGGCCTGTCAAATTCTTCTCGTAGTAACATATCTCCCATTTCGTTTTCATGTACGTCCTCTTCCATTTATTCCTGTTAATAAGTGTATGTTAAAAACGCTCCCTGTGGATTGCGTTTTCATCTTTTGAGTAATAGAGACCACTCTTAAAGATTTTAGTTGCTTTGTGTTAAAATTGAAATTTCTTTTCTTTGATTTACGTTGCTTACCTGAAACATAATGACATACGTATGTAATTTTTGGCTACAATTCATCTTGTATGGCTTTCAACCTCACCAACGAGAAATGTGCCATAGTCGAGCACGGAGTGGTCACAATTTACCGTTTTATTTACTGTTTTCCGAGGAATATTGTCACCGTAATCAGACATAATCCAGTTGGAATAATCTGTTGTCATGTCACAATATGTGAGAGGACACGAAAGTTTAAAATAAAAACATTTTCCTTCGGGCCGGATTTGAACCAGCGACCTATGGATAACTGCCATTCAACCACTACAGTCCACCGCTCTACCAACTGAGCTACCGAAGGAATGTGCTAGACAACGTGTAACCTTTGGTACACATCAAGGAAACCGGACTGCGCGCCTGGGCCGGAACGTCGATACAGCTTACGTAAGCGGGCTGTGGCGCTGCGCTGGCGAATCCATTTAAAGATGGCAGTGGGTTATCGCGCCTCACCACAGACCGTCGTCACGATTGGCTTACGAAGTGGCACTGCGA
Organism: Schistocerca serialis cubense; assembly: GCF_023864345.2. NCBI lineage: Eukaryota > Metazoa > Arthropoda > Insecta > Orthoptera > Acrididae > Schistocerca > Schistocerca serialis. Next base: position 396,065,081 of record NC_064646.1, read on the forward strand.
TTGGTTTCCGATAGTGTTGCCGACAGCAAGCATTACATGTTCAGGTTGCACTGTAGATCTCATATATTAACACTCAGCTCCCCAAGCAAGTCGAGACGCGATCGGTAACAAACCAGGGTCGCTCCTCAGTTGTTTTAAGTAGCTCTATTGGCTTCGGCGCGTCTTTGCGTTTAACATAGATACAATCAGTGCTGTTGAGGTATTCGCTCGAATAACACACGCGATTATTCGCCGCGAATTATCCTACAGTACGACACTCTGGAAGTGTTGCTTATGGATGAAATTTCTAATGAAGTAGCTGGTCAAAGGCCACACTTGTCACTAGCCTGTTACGAAATTAAATATCACAGATAAGCGTCATTATAATTAGTCATAAACTTACTCTGGGAACTGCTGTTTTTCATGGTTTCGTATTGTACGTGGACAAATTACGACGATGAGAATACTTGCGCCGTCAATTACATAAATATACCATATGCTGACACATCATCTCCATGACGTGATTTCATCGTCGGTCATTTCCATGGTGTTATGACGCATAGTTAATTGACTTTCATTAATTATACTATATTACGTAATTTCTATTCATTTTTCATAGTAAATGATTTATTATAATAATAAGTTTATACAATAACTGAAGAAAGACACGTATACAGCATTTCTAGAAATTACATTAAGTTAAACTGAGAGTAACAGGATTCTCATTATACCGTATTGTAGCCTCTGTATAACATACGAAGGCACTAGTACTTTGTACTGCGTTCTACGACTCAATCTGAGTTGAAATTTTTTATAAAAGAAGAATACCTCTAAGGAAACGCACTGTTAAAACTTTTTGCTGCTAAGACTCACGGCAAGTATTTAAAAAAATGTTGAAAGTTGCCAAATTCGTAGCGGGCCAGGCTGCTGGAGAAATGATGCCTGGTGCGCAACGAGCTAGGTTAAGAAGTGGACTGAAAAATGAGTGGTCCAACCGGGATTTGATCCCGCGCTCTGTGGGTTTTCAGCAAAAACTTTACCGCTTTTTTCCCTTTATTTTGTTCGTCATTGTTCTCGTCATTTGGTATGGGCGGACGTCACAGCACACCCCTTCAGTTGAGTTCATCGTTGAATACCTTAGCCGGCCCTCTGACCGAAAACGTTGAGCTACTGTGCCGGCGCCCTAGATCCGCAGGTCCGACAGCCAGAGTGTAAATTCTGGCATTTCTTCACGGTAACGAGACGTTCGTTGTCTCGCGTTCTTTTCCGTTCCCTCTAGTTTAAACGCTGTTACACAGAGATACAAGTGAATGGTAGTGAAAACCGGCGAATTTTTTTTAATGCTCATTCGCTTGCGTTCGCTGCCGTTCCCTCCTGTGAGAACGAGCCTTTAGGTATTTAAAATTGGCGTATGTGCACACCTGATATTTAGGCTACGCGGCGATGCGCGCTCTTGTCGCAGCTGCTTCTTCTCATTCGCCGAATCGCACTGTCTGCAGGCTGGGCTCTACAAACGCTGTTATAGGCGGTTCTTTGTGAGGCACAAATAAGTTATTTCAATATTTGAAACTGTTGCAGTGCGCCTTAGCAGTCAAAATTTTTGCAGTGATTTTATTATAGTGTATTCGTCATGTGTAAAAAATTTCATAGTAGCTTTCGACTAGGACAGTTGATATTTTAAAAAAATATCAGGTATCCGATATATAGATATTTAAAAAAGTATTATCTTAGGCCCTCGACATATCGAAAAAGTCATCGATGTATCGAAATATCGACGTAGCAGCACAAAAAAGAAAAAAGAAATATTGTCTGCATATTGTAAATATACGGCCAGTTTCCGAGCTGTATATTTAAGTATTGATTGTTATTAGATATTACGTACATCAACGGACTAGCAGCTTTCTTATCCCCCTTAGAGCAAGAACTGAAAGGAAAACGATGCACGTTCACGCTTGGCGATAACCACTTTGCTAGCAACTGCAGGTGAGTGGCACAGTAAAAGGTGTCCGATCGGTCTGTCGTTCGGTTTCGTCACGTGTCGGATTTGTCTGGAACACTTCATGTCGCCTTGCCTATTTTTTCATTTCTGCAAACGCCAGAGACCTAGCAGTTTTAGCGCCAAAATTGCCTGATGAAGTTAAATGTTCCAGTTTCTGTTGGTAGCACCGAGCGCCGATTACGTCAGCATTTCCCCTCACATGTCTCCGCCCACCACAAAGACCAATGTTGTCATTTAATTTTTCGTGCATCAGTTTCAGCAACTGTTTTTAAGAACGCTCATGCGAAGAAATAGCACACTAGTTGCGTAAAAAATTGTTTCGTCACATCGGGTATCTTGTTATTCCATATTCCATTTACACCGCATACCCCCCCCCCCCCCCCCCCTGTGCAATCGGAATTCTTCTTTTTTATTTGTGGCCACTATACTTGCTTCACACAGGCAAAGAGAAATACTGGACGTGATGAAAGCTCAAAAAGTACTAAGTCTCCTTCACACAGTGAAAGTAAAATTATGGTCTACAATTGCAAAAGAAGAACTTCAAATATTTATCGATAATTGCGAAAAAAATATAATATAAAATAGAAATATGGCACTTTACATTGTCGGTTCCATATCTATGTACCAGTAGACGGAACCCGCTGGCATTAATCGATACATTTTGTAGACATTTTAGATATATCGATATTTCGTCAGCGGCCCTGGTTTCGACATGTCGAATTAGACCATTCCCTTGTCAGTTGTTGTTCTTGAGAGCGAATTGAGGTTTGCAGATAGTTAACACTTGGCCCAGCGACACATGCGGCAGACAGAGGCATCCGTGGAGAAAAATTTGTGCGCAGAGTGTAACAAAGGCAGCACAGAAAACAATCTCACTAGATTTAGGTTTATTTTTCAAAGTAGTGCCAAAAGCCCAAGGAACGGAAAGAAATACACATTTGAGGGAGGGAAAGGGATAGGAGCAACCAAATGACAGTCGCTTGTGTGGGAAAATGTTCTGGATGTTGTTGCCATGTTGGACGTCTGTCCAGCGTGGCACGAAGGTACCAGACAGATGATGCCCAGTTTACTCCTGTTCCCCTGACGTTGACGGGCGGCACAGATGCTGGTACCAGCCGCTTCGTAATCATGACCGCTTGCGGTTATTTGGTTGAAATCTGGTCTCCATTCTGTCACCCAGTAGCTGAGTTGGTTTATCACCATGTGAATTTTCGTTCCATTATCTGTGCATTAAGGCCCCTGATGCACGTGACGCGTCATCAGCGTATGGGCCAGCTGTCATCAGCGTGTACGGCCAGCTTCACTCGTTGTCCTCTTGAGATGTCTGCCGGATACAACGTATACAGGATCGAGCCAAGAACCGACACTTGCGGTACGACGGTGGCGATGAGCCGACGTGATGAGATTCTGACGGCAGCATGTACGTGGAAAGTACGTCCGTCCAAGAAGTTGCAGAGTGATCTCACATGTGGTGTTGTGACTCCCGTATTAGCAGGTCATATTATAGTTCTTCATGTCACGAGGAGACGAAATCTCTGATGACATCGAGCAGGACGGCTCCATAGAACTTGTGGTGGTCGAAGGTCTTCACTACATTCTCCACCAGGAGATGCACTTGCTGGGTTGTAGAATGAACTTTCCGGAATTCGAAATGGACATCAGACAAAGGCTTTCGACGTCGCAGAAAGAGACACTCGAACATCTTGTATACTCCGCAGAGTATGGTTATGGGTTCGATAGCTTTTCGGGGATCGAGTGGCTTTTTCTTGCTTTCTGTTGAACTATGACTGCAGTTTCCTATCTAGGCGCGAGGCGCCAAATTCGATAGTCGACAGCGAAGCATTCCTGATCGGTAGTGTAAAGGATGGCTACGCCACTTGTCAGATGAAGAACCAAGGACATCGGCGTAAGCTTCGTCTGTCGTTCCTCCTGTGCTCTACCGCCAGGTCGGCCCAGCTTCCTCAGTCGGAAGCCGCATGCCGAAATACGGTCCGCAGTGGCGTACAGCCATCCTCGCCGGTGCTATCGGAATATTTAAGTCGTCAACAAAGCATCATGCCACGAACTACCAGAGCAGGATCTCATGCTGCGCTAAGCTAGAAACCTGCGTATCTGTTGTACTTTGTTGAGATGCGAAATTCGACCGCTTCTTTAATTATTCTGTTCCAGTGCAAGGAACTCCACGAGACAATTTTAGCACTTTTGCATTTATTATTGTGCCCTGCACTGAGGCAATGCGGCCACTATATGTTTCTCTGCTTGATAATACGTGAGTGTATTCGATGTTCAACGTATCTATCTTCTATAGGACGACAAAATTGTCCGCTGTATAACTTCCCGCAGTTCTCAAACAAATATTGTCCTAAGGTAACTTGCCTGTCAACGCCTGGAAAAACACTAACAATTTTCGTAAAATTTTCACCGCTCTAAGTAAAAAAAAAAAAAAAAAACCTTGAACTTTTGGTAGGAAGAAAACTGTAGCAAAACAGGAGTGTTGCTGAACATTTTGATATACAATTAATACGTGGACTTCATTACAATTTTTTGTGAAGATTCGTAAATTATATTTTTATATGCCGGTCGATACATGGAACCTATGCACTGACTACCTAACTCAGATACTTGCAACTTTAAGTACACATTAACAACATGTCTATCTAAAAAGAAGACTGCAATAATGTCATTTCAGTCAGAAGCTTTTATTCTAGAAATGTTTACAACTGATAATCAAAATTAAAGTTACTTTTTTATAACTAGACAGTATGTATTTTTCTTCCTGTTGATAGTACATTAGTGTCTGCTGTTTACTTTCCTCCAAATATTACTCTGAAACGTCCCAAAAAAATTTCAGCTCAGATATATTTTCTGTGCAAAAAATACACATGCCACGAAATTTAATTCCCGGGAAATTCAATTCTGTGTTATATTTGATCTATGACTAATCTATGTTGTTCCTAATATACTCCAATTGCATAATATTCTTGGTTTACGTCTTCCTCAACTTGCCTATTCCTTTTCTTTGTTTGTCCTGAAGGACCCATTTTCAGCTTCGGCCACTCTCGTGGAATAAGTTGCCAACAATGACTTTATCCTGTTAAAACTGGAATATATTTCTAGCAACTCAAGAACTTCACACCTGCTAACTGCCCCGCATTAAAACAATTGCAGGCATAATAACTTTCGAACATGACAAAATAGTGGAAACTATGAACTACAGAAACGTTCATAAGGGAAACAACACTCCAGAAGCAAAGATATTCAAAGGTAACATAAGAGTATCGCAAACGTGTCTTTTGACAGGACTGCGAACTCGAAAAACAGTTGTGTTTCTCGAGCAGGAGTCTAATGACAACACTGACGCGTGCAAGTAGTGCGAACAAGGTTGTGGACGTACACCGAGAGATCTTTAAGTTAATTTTTGAACAACTTCTTGATGACAAATTCAGTTCTTTTAAAAAAAACTCTAAATATCGTATTAAGGTGAAAAACAAAATTTGAAGCGGATATAAAGACAAATGAATCTAGATGACTATTTTTGGCGTATGGAAGACGCATGTAACCGTACGTTTCTTCTAGTTTCAAACACAGACACACGGGAAGACGTCCATGCTTGTCTGTTCTTCACTTTCTTCTAGCTCTTTGTCTGACAAACGCCGGCTAACGTCCTGTGCACGCTACTTCTTTGCGAAGGATCGTAACAGCTGTAAGCGCGTGTGTGTCCTTGCACCTAGAGTAGTCGGTCAGTCCCGCCGGTAAAATATTATGGGGATTTCACCCAAGAACAATTTTTGCAACTAGTCGGTCGGGAAAGCTTCGCGCAACCCAAGAAATACTATGCACCTCATCGACGACGAGCTCACTGTATTAACTTGCGGGAACGTGGAAGTATAAACTATTCGTACCTGCCTGACAACAGAAGTCAAGCCCACAGAATGGGAGGAGAAACGAAACGAAACTTCATAGGATAAGAGGGAAAGTGACGTGTATGATTACAAAATCGAGTCAAATTTACAAAGAACTTGGCATTATCAGCCCACATGTCAGTATGACGTTGTATCACTTTTCGCCTGGATACAGGCACTGATTCGTTTGGGAAGGGTGGCATTAGGCCGTTATAACTCCTCCTAAGGCAAGCTGGCTCACAATTGTTGTAAACGGTCCTAGTTACTGTGGATACTGAAACTGGGGCCGAGGTGACGGTCGAGTCGACCTCACACATATTCTAACGGGGACCAATATGGCGATCTTGCTGGCTGTGGGAGTATCTCTACATTCAACAGACAAATCGTAGAGAGACGTGCTATGTGAGGACGACCATTTTCCTATCGAAAAATCGATCATGATACTAACCCATAATTTACACACATAAAAAAAGTTTTGCCTCACCCCAGTTCCCAGAACTCCTGAAAATAGACATTGACTGTGGATATTGTATCACAGACACAGATCCTTTGACTTTTCAGAGATGTCACTAAACCCGCCCAAAGTTGTAAACAACCATGCATGAGCAGCGCCTATTAGACGGAGGAGGTCCGACAGCCGATCAGTTCAAGTCATTCCACCAGGAAGGAGGTACACGACTCGTGTTGTCTGTAGTATAACCATGCCTAGACGGTCAATACCGCGGTTCGATAGCTTCCTCATTGTTACTTTGTGCCAGGAAGGGTTCTCAACAAGGGAAGTGTGCAGGCAACCCGGTCGGCTGAATGCCTTAGACACACTGTCCAGCGAGTGAAGCAAAGTGGAGGTTCCCTGACGTTTAGGGGTGTTATTATGTGGGGCCGACGTACGCCGCTGGTGGTCATGGAAGGCGCCGTAACGGCTGTACGCTACGTGTATGCCATCCTCCGACCGACAGTGCAACCATATCGGCAGCATAATGGCGAGGCATTCGTCTTCAAGGGCGACAATTCGCGCCTCCATCGTGCACATCTTGTGAATGACTTCCTTCAGGATAATGACATCGCTCGACTAGAGTGGCCAAAATGTTCTCCAGATATGAACCCTATTGGACATGCCTGGGACAGATTGAAAATGGCTGTTTATGGACGACGTGACCCACCAACCACTCTGAGAGATCTACGCCGAATCGCCGTTGAGGAGTGGGAGAATCTGGAACAACAGTGCCCTGATGAACTTGTGGATAGTAGTATGGCACGGTGAATACAGGCATGCATCAATGCAAGAGCACGTGCTATTGGGTGTTGGAGGTACCGGTGTATACAGCAATCTGGACCACCACCTCTAAAGGTCTCGTTGTATGGTGTTACAACATGCGATGTGTGGTTTTCATGAGCAATAAAAAGGGCGAAAAGGATGTTAGGTTGATCTCTATTCCAATTTTCTGTACGGGTTCCGGAACTCTCGGAACCGAGGTGATGAAAAACTTTTTGTGATGTGTGTACCACACATGAGGAGTCAGGGTCTTCGTGACGTACTGGTTTACTGTCAGGGCCACCTCTGTCGCTACAGCCGTGATCTGAAGTTATACTTGATCATTCCGCACTTCATTATGCCAGGAGTAAAACCGCTGTAGCTCACCAAAATGTTAGAACAATGGGACGTTTCCCCAAGTCTCCGCCATGCTCGCCGACGAACGTCATTCGGGATCCAGTCACATCAATGTTACCACCGCCTATGATCCATGTCAACGTACAGTAACCACTCACAGAAGGCACATAGCAACACTAGTAGTGGAGGGTATATACAGAGCGCTGGGGTGTGCGGACAACGACTCCAGAAATGTGTACGGGCGAATAGAGTTGCAACTGTTGAGCAACTGTCTGCCCATATAAACCAAAGGGCTACCAATAATGTCTCCTCAACGACCGTTCAGCGAACGTTGCTGCATACAAGCCTCCACAACAGGCGCCTGGATCATGCACACACGCTGACTGCTGTTCATCGGCGACGAAGGCTGCAAGCCAAAACTGCAACTGGACGTCCACTGATTAGTGACAGGTGGCATTTTGAGAAGAATCACGTTTTATGCTTCATCGGACAGACGGCTGTTCGCGTGTACGGCGTGAAACTTCTGAAAGCAAACACTGCGAGAATCATCTGAAGGTCCCAGGCCGGAGGGCATTCACTGGGTGATCTCGTCATTCTGGCACAACGCATCGACAAAAGTATGCATCTGTCCTTGGGGAGCCACATCCATCCGTAAATGTACTTCTTTTTTCTTGGCACGATGGCATCTACCAGCAGGACAATGCAACACGTCACCCAGCTCGCGGGTTTATGTGCATGGGTTGAAAGGCACCAAGATGATGTCCGCAGCTCGTGGTCTTGCGGTAGCGTGCTCGCTTCCCGCGCACGGCGTCCCGGGTTCGATTACCGGCGGGGTCAGGGATTTTCTCTGCCTCGAGATGATTGGGTGTTGTGTGTCATTCATCATCATTTCATCATCATTGTCTCGCAAGTCGCCGAAGTGGCGTCAAATAAAGAGAACTTGTGATACGGTGGCCGAACTGGCCCGCAAGGGGTGTCCCGACCAACAATGCTATACGATCATTTCATTACCAAGATGATTTTACCATATTCCTCTGGCCACCAAATCCCCTGATTTAAACCTGAACGAGAGTCTCTGAGGTCACCTCGACTGGGCTGTTCGCGTCGTGGGTCGTCAACCGAGAAACCTAGCGCAGCTGGGGACAGCACTGGAGTCGGCATGGCTCCACATCATCTTGCAGAAGGTCACTGATTCTCTTTCTGCACATCTCGCGACGGTCTGTGCTTCGAAATGTGTTTTTCAGCCTTCTGACAATTGATCACATTAATGTGGCTGGACAGTGTACTTGTCACAGCGAACTGTAACTGTAATCATTTACCTACAAGGTGTACAACTTTGCTTCCGCCGTGTTTTCCCCAACATTTGAGCCTTTAATGAAACAATGTGGTTACACATGTATCATTCAAAGTATTTTCCATTGCTGGCCACTACTTTCTCCCATCTTTCGGGCAGTATACGAAACCCGCGTCGAAAAAATTGTTCATCTTTTGAACCGATCCACGAATCGATGCAATTTTTGACTTCTTCATGAGATCAGAAGTGTTGGTCAGCCAGGCCATGCTCCATTGATCTAAACAGGTGATAGTCAGAGGGAGAAATGTCTGGAGAATGCGTCAGGTGGGGTAGGACTTCCCATTTTAACGTTTCCAAGCAAGTTATGACCTCTTTTGCAACGTGGGGTCGAGCGTTGTCGTGCTGCAAAATCACTTTTTCGTGCCTCTCGCTGTATTGCGGCCGTTTGTCTTTTAACACTCTGCTCAGACGCATTAGTTGTGTTCGATAACGAGCACTTGTGATTGTTTCACATGGTCTTAACACCTCATAGTACACGACGCAGAGCGGGTCCCACCAAATGCAGAGCAAGATCTTGGAGCCGGGAATATTCGCTTTGGCCGTCGACGTGTAAGCACGGCCTGCATATCTCCATGATTTTATGCGTTTACGGTTATCGTAATGAACTCATTTTTTCGTCCCCGGTCACAATGCGATGCAGGAATCCCTTCCCTGCCGTTTTTGCAACTGTTCACAAACACAAAAAATGATTCAAATGGCTCTGAGCACTATGGGGCTTAACTTCTGAGGTCATCAGTCCGCTAGAACTTAGAACTACTTAAACCTAACTAACCTAAGGACATCACATTCATCCATGCCCGAGACAGGATTCGAACCTGCGACCGTAGCGCCTAGAACCGCTCGGCAACTCCGGCCGGCTTCACAAACACACAAACGCCGTTCAACGTATCTCGGTTTCAGCTCACACGGGATCCAAGTTGCCTTCTTTCTGAATCATGCCGATAGCCTTGAGACGTTTTGAAATGGCTTGCTGTGCCACTCCCACTAATAGTGCCTATTCTTCTTGAGTTTGACGCGAGTCTTCACTCTGCAATGTCTCAAATTCTGCATCTTCGAAAACTTTCTCTCTTCCACCACAATACCGGTCTACGGCGATAAAATCATCGTTCTTGAAGCGTTCTTTCACTAATAACGTCCTTACCGTAGGTACTTGAGAGCATTCGATGAGAGTCAGCCGCTGTTTTCTTGATATTGAAACAAAACAGTAACACCTCCCGCAAATGACGAGAATTAGGCTCGTAAACTGACATTTTCAATCCAGAACAACTTTACGATGCAGACACAAATCGCCTAATGTTGGAATGAGGTTATGTTGACCGAGGTCCAAGCGAACTGCCTGACGTCCGCGATCTGTTTCTTTCGACCGCTACTTACCGTTGTCGGTACCTATCGGCAACCGGCGGAAGCAAAGTTGTACACCTTGTACCTTCCGACAATGTGTACATGCACGAAGTTACATGACATACGACATGTCTTCCGGGTGCTTCACTTTTCCGTCAGACAGCGTATAATTTAGAAATATTGCAAAATTATTAATAAACATGCAACGAGCACAGAACTTCAAAGAAGTCAGCGGTGACGGAGAAACAATAGGACTGAAGTCCTTGGAGAGCGGCGAGTCCGCGGGATTTCCTCACCTTGCACCTGTTGCTAGCCGTCCGAATGCCAAGAGCAGATCCTGAAGGGAGGCCAGCATTTCGCTCGTGAGAGCCGCCTCCGCCTTATCGGCTCGTTCATCAGGAATTCGGCCGCGGAGCGTCACGAACTGCGTTTGTCTCTCGCGCCGCTCCGTTTGAAATCCGATTCTCCGTAATTAATCGCTCGCTTCGAGAGCAGCGCGTGTGCCAAACGGCCGCATCGTGATGTGGCGAGGAGCGCCCAAAACGGCTGCCAGCGACGCCAAGCTGTCAGCCACAGGGACGCTCTAAAAGTATCGCCTCATCGTTCCGCTCTTCTTCTTTTTTCCTTCCATTGTTCATCAGCAGATGTAAAGTAGAGACTTTGTTGTAGCTTCATAAGCACACAGGAAAAAGCTTAGTCACTCCCAGGACACATCGCGCTAATATCCACTGGGGTAACTCGAGCTTGGTTTAGTCACTCCCAGGACACATCGCGCTAATATCCACTGGGGTAACTCGAGCTTGGTTTAGTCACTCCCAGGACACATCGCGCTAATATCCACTGGGGTAACTCGAGCTTGGTTTAGTCACTCCCAGGACACATCGCGCTAATATCCACTGGGGTAACTCGAGCTTGGTTTAGTCACTCCCAGGACACATCGCGCTAATATCCACTGGGGTAACTCGAGCTTGGTTTAGTCACTCCCAGGACACATCGCGCTAATATCCACTGGGGTAACTGGAGCTTGGTTCGCTGCAAGGCCACTTGGAGCACAGCAAGTATATCACCCCATCATCTCAGTTTCTTATTGGGCGAGTTAAAGTCATCCATAATTCTTACGGTTTCGTTCAAAACAGAAGCTGGTTTCATCGCATTGTTTTTCAAAAAAAATGGATCTGAGCACTATGGGACTCAACTGCTGTGGTCATCAGTCCCCTAGAACTTAGAACTACTTAAACCTAACTAACCTAAGGACATCACACACATCCATGCCCGAGGCAGGATTCGAACCTGCGACCGTAGCAGTCGCACGGTTCCGGACTGCGCGCCTCGAACCGCGAGACCACCGCGGCCGGCGCATTGTTTTTATGATTACGGTTACTAGTGTGTATTGCACTATTTGAATTGCGTTGTAAATGTATTGCTCGTGTCCTGCTGATTTCTGCTAGCATCGGTAATATTGGGCGGAGTAAATGATGCTATATTTGTTTTTGATTCATATAAAACAGAAGCTGCTTTCGTCGTATTGTGTTCTGTGGACTTGTGCATATTTGTTTCTGCTTATGCATCCATGTGAGAACTGCTCGACTTCATCAGCAGACGTAGAGTGTTATAGGCATTGTAGGCAGGTTACGAGTGTATTGCTTTTATTCTACTTTCACTTTTCTTTACATTCATTTTCCGTACTTTCTCGCATTTAATGGAGAACTGCGCGTTAGCAGCTTTAGACAGAACTGGTATTCAACTTTATTACATCTTCTAACGGAATCAGTATGTAATTCTGCTTTGAATGATGCTGCGTCTTGCCACTCAGCGCCATGCATTTGACACTGGTTTGCAGAGTATGGATGTAGATGGCTATGGATTGCAGTCTTAGTTACTTCAGCATTTTTCCTTGAAAAAGCTAAAAATGCAACAGTAGTACGCAAATGTGCTCACACATATTAACAGGTAGTACACACAATATATTTTAGCAGAAATAAGGTTACTAGAATCATCCATTAAATGAGAGAAAATACGACAAACAGATGCTTACAAAAAAACAACGTAGAATACGAACAATACATTTACATCGCATTTAAATCGAGCAATTCACATACAGTTTCGTAAGCAGTAACAAGTAGACATGAATCCACAGAATACAATGCGATGGAACCAACTTCAGTTTTATATGAAACAGAAACACATATGAAATTATTTACCCCAGCCCGTGTTGCGGATGCCAGAAAAAATTAAGCACATTACGAGCAACATATTTACAGTGAAATTCAAAGCGGAAAATACAAGAAGGTTTCAATCAGGAACACAGTGCGATGAAATCAGCTTCTGTGTCGTGTCACATCAGATGATTTTTACGTTTTGACATTTACACGTGCAGTCACTCGTATTTCCATTTGATAATGGCCACAGGGTCAAAACTGCAATACTGCTTTTTTTTAAATAATTTTACAGTCATAACCCGAGCACAATGTCATTTACAAAATTTTACGTGACTGTGAACCCCAGCTACGGCAAGTTAGTCTTTAGTTTTTGATTGAGATTTCTCTAATATACTAACAGTCCAGTCACATTAATGTGACCACCTGTCAGCAGCCTGAATAACCACATATTGCAGCGTGCACCGCTGCAAGATGTGTAGGAAGGTATCAGTGAGATTCTGGAAAGTAGCAACAGGGATTTGGAGCCATGGCGACTCCAGCTCTGTGGCCAGCCGCGCTAGGTTTCACGGTTAATGATTCATGCTGCGAACAGCCCGATAGAAATGGTCTCACAGATTCTGGATTCTGTTTAAATTCGGGGACTTTGGTTGGCAGTGGAGTACAGAAAATTCATCCAGCTGCTCTTCGAACCACTCACGTATACTGCCAGTTGTGTGACATGGTGCATCGCCCTGCTGAAAGGTGGCATCGTGCTGAGAAAAACCAAACAGTATGTAGGGGTGGACATGATCTCGAAGGATGGCTGCATACTTGTGTTGATCCAATGCGCCCTCCAGAATTACTGCATCAGCCACAGAATGCCACGAAAACATTTCCCAGACCCTTACTTCCCTCTTCCAGCTTTGACCCTTTGCTTTCAGACCTTTCACGCTGTACACGCAACCAGCCATCTATCCGACGGAGCATAACACATGATTCATCTGATAAGGCCACCTGTCGCCACTCAGTGGACGTCCAGTTGCGATGTTGTTGTTGTGGTCTTCAGTCCTGAGACTGGTTTGATGCAGGTCTCCGTGCTACTCTATCCTGTGCAAGCTCCTTCATCTCCCAGTACTTACTGCAACCTACCTCCTTCTGAATCTGCTTAGTGTATTCATCTCTTGGTCTCCCTCTATGATTTTTACCCTCCACACTGCCCTCAAATGCTAAATTTGTGATCCCTTGATGCCTCAGAACGTGTCCTACCAACCAGTCCCTTCTTCTTGTCAAGTTGTGCCACAAATTCCTCTTCTCCCCAATTCTATTAAATACCTCCTCATTAGTTATGTGATCTACCCATCTAATCCTCAGCATTCTTCTGTAGCACCACATTTCGAAAGCTTCTATTCTCTTCTTGTCCAAACTATTTACCGTCCATGTTTCACTTCCATACATGGCTACACTCCATACAAATACTTTCAGAAACGACTTCCTGCCACTTAAATCTATACTCGATGTTAACAAATTTCTCTTCTTCAGAAACGCTTTTCTTGCCATTGCCAGTCTACGTTTTATATCCTCTCTACTTCGACCATCATCAGTTATTTTGCTCCCCAAATAGCAAAACTCCTTTACTACTTTAAGTGTCTCATTTCCTAATCTAATTCCCTCAGCATCACCCGAGTTAATTCGACTACGGTCCATAATCCTCGTTTTGCTTTTGTTGATGTTCATCTTATATCCTCCTTTCAAGACACTGTCCATTCCATTCAACTGCTCTTCCAAGTCCTTTGCTGTCTCTGACAGAATTGCAATGTCATCGGCGAACCTCAAAGTTTTTATTTCTTCTCCATGGACTTTAATACCTACTCCGAATTTTTCTTTTGTTTCCTTTACTGCTTGCTCAATATACAGATTGAATAACATCGGGGAGGGGCTACAACCCTGTCTCACTCCCTTCCCAACCACTGCTTCCCTTTCATGTCCCTCGACTCTTATAACTGCCATCTGGTTTCTGTACAAATTGTAAATAGCCTTTCGCTCCCTGTATTTTACCCCTGCCACCTTTAGAATTTGAAAGAGAGTATTCCAGTCGAGTTAACCATACAGTAAAGCTGCATGCCTTCGGGAAAAATTACGGCTGTAGTTTCCCCTTGCTTTCAGCCGTTCGCAGTACCGGCACAGCAAGGCCATTTTGGTTAGGGTTACAAGGCCAGATCAGTCAATCATCCAGACTGTTGCCCCTGCAACTACTGAAAAGGCTGCTGCCCCACTTCAGGAACCACACGTTTGTCTGGCCTCTCAATAGATACCCCTCCGTTGTGGTTGCACCTACGGTACGGCCATCTGTATCGCTGAGGCACGCAAGCCTCCCCACCAATGGCAAGGTCCATGGTTCATGGGGGGGCCCATCTGGTTTCTGTACAAATTGTAAATAGCCTTTCGCTCCCTGTATTTTACCCCTGCCACCTTTAGAATTTGAAAGAGAGTATTCCAGTCAAGTTAACCATACAGTAAAGCTGCATGCCCTCGGGAAATATTACGGCTGTAGTTTCCCCTTGCTTTCAGCCGTTCGCAGTACCAGCACAGCAAGGCCATTTTGGTTAGGGTTACAAGGCCAGATCAGTCAATCATCCAGACTGTTGCCCCTGCAACTACTGAAAAGGCTGCTGCCCCTCTTCAGGAACCACACGTTTGTCTGGCCTCTCAACAGATACCCCTCCGTTGTGGTTGCACCTACGGTTCGGCCATCTGTATCGCTGAGGCACGCAAGCCTCCCCACCAACGGCAAGGTCCATGGTTCATGGGGGGGGGGGGGGGGCAGTTGCGATACTGACGTGCAAATTCCAGCCTTCGTCGCCGATGAGCTACGGTCAGCATGGGTGTATAAGCCAGGCGACTGTTGCGGGGGCCCATACGCAGCAACGTTCGCTGAGCGGTCATTGAGAAGACGTTGGTGGTAACCGCTTGGTTCATCTGGGCGTCAGCTGCTCAACAACTGCACGTCTATTTCCCATATTCGAAGTTAACTGCCCCACTATGAGCGCTACTGCCGTTCTCCGTTCTCATCCTTCTGCAACAGTGGTTCCTAAACTTCCTTGAACCATTGTATCAGGATGCAATAAGATATAACCGAGCACTCCACACATTCCCTTGCCGCTCCCCCCATGTCAACAACAATAGCGCCTAAGTAATCTTAAAAAGGAATTTCTTTGAACTCGTTTGTTTTTTAAATGATAGAAGATAAACTATACTTAATCTTTTTAGGTGTTTTATTAACCCACGAATGAGTTAGTGTCACAGTTGATGCTGCTTATTTCTAGCAACTTTTTTTTGAAAAAAAAAAGAGAGAGAATGATGAAGTTATTTTTCAGTACATCGCGGAACTACCTACAACTCCTTCTCAGAAAAGAGAGCTGACTACCCACACTGAAGGTGGACACTTGTTACAAAATATGCTTCTTCTGCAACACTCTTCGCTCTAGCAACATTTTCTTCACGCACACCCTGCACCCCCATTCAAAATCAACCAAATTAAAATGTGTGCATCATACTCAGACCTACTGTTTGACAATCACTTGCATGCTGGACTCCTTAGTTTTGAATCGGCAGGAACTGGAAGACTTCCAGCTCCCAATGCTTTGTGACCGACCACTGGCACTAATAATAATAATAATGTGTGGGTCCTATAGCAGTGAAGTAGCCATTAAACAGTTACTGTTATATTGTGTTGTCAGTCAGCGTATTTATTTTTGCGAAGTGAACAATGAAGTAATTTCTGGTCTATTGTGAGAACTACGTACAACTCGGAGAAATCATTTTCATGAGATATTTGAGCACATGTTATGTATTTGTCTCAATTTTACTACCACAGATGCGGGATACAAATTATAAAATATGTATGTAGTGGGTCAACTATGTGAGGAAGATATTGTTTACACATGTGTTTCACAAATGTAGCCTCCAGCACATTGTGCCACGTGTTGATGCTGGCACTTGATAAAAATGTAATTGTTGGTAACTTACGTAATCAGTACTTCAGTCTCGCACGATTGTGATCATCTTTTAGAAATAATTCAGTTTCGTGATCGAACCACAACTGAACCGTTGTGGGGCCAATTAGTGACGAGCGACCGAAAGCGTATTCGTATGTCCCAGCTGATACGGTTATGCAAAGCCATTAATTTGTTAATGTACGAGAAATCTGTACTGCAGACGCAGCTCTGCAGTAAAATTTTCGACATTAGTACTGGAAGGTGCCATGTTAGTAATAACGAAATCTAAAAGCCACGTATTTTAAATTACGCTAATGTACAGACACCACACGGCAACGAGTGCAATTGTCCAACAATCACAGTAGCAGTTTATTGTTGCTTCTGTGGTCTTTAGTCTGAAGACTGGTTTGATGCAGTTCTCCATGCTACTCTATCGTGTGTAAGCCTCTTCATCTCCGAATAACAACTGCAACCTACATCCTTCTGAATCTGCTTACTGTATTCATCTCTTGGTTTCTCTCTTCAATTTTTACACCCCAACTTCCCTCCAGTACTAAACTGATGAACTGATGATCCCTTGATGTCTCAGAATGCAACCTATCAGCCGATCCCTTCTTCTAGTCGGTTTATGCCACAAATTTCTTCTATTCCGTACTTCCTCATTGGTGTCAAAATCTACCAATTTAATCTTCAGCATTCTTCTGTAGCACCACATTTCAAAAGCTTCTATTCTCTTCTTGTCTAAACTGTCTATCGTCAACGTCTTACTTCCATACAAGGCCAACTCCAAACAAATACCTTCACAAAAGATTTCCTAACACTTATATCTATACTAGATATCAAGAAATTTATCTTCTTGAGAAACGCCTTTCTTGCAATTGTCAGTCTACATCTTATATCCTCTCTGCATCGACCATCATCAGTTATTGTACTGTCCAAATGGCAAAACACATCGATTACTTTCAGTGCCTCGTTTCCTAACTTAATTCCGTCAGCATCGTCTGATGCTTTTGCTGATGTTCATCTTACATCCTCCTTTTATGACACTGTCCATTAAATTCAACTGATATTCAAAATCTCTTCCTGTCTCTAAAAGAATTACAGTGTCATTGGCAAACTTCAAAATTTTTTATTCTTCTCTCTGAACGTCAATTCCTCTTCCAAAATTTTTCTTTGGTTTCAAAATGACTCTGAGCACTATAGGACTTAACATGTGAGGTCATCGGTCCCCTAGAACTTAGAACTGCTTAAACCTAACTAACCTAAAGACATCACACACATCCATGCCCGAGGCAGGACTCGAACCTGCGACCGTAGCAGTCGCGCGGTTCCGGACTGAAGCGCCTAGAGCCGCTTGGCCACCGCGACCAGCTTTTCTTTGGTTTCTTTTACTGTTTGCTCAATGTACAGATTAAATAACATCGGCGATAGGCTACGACACTGTCTCACTCTCTTCCCCTTTTATGCCCTTCGACTCTTTACAACCGCCTTCTGGTTTCTTTATAAGTCGTGTGTAGCTTATCGCTCCGTGTATTTTATTCCTGCTGTCTTTCGATAAGTTATTCAAATCGACATTATCAAAAGCTTTCTCCAAACCTACAAGACGTATAAACGTAGGTTTGCCTTTCCATAAAGTATCTTCTAAGATAAATCGTGTACTCAATATTTCTTCGTGCGTTTCTACATTTCTCAAGAAGCGAAACTGATCATGCTCGAGGTCTGGTTCTACCAGTTTTTCCATTCTTTTGTAGCAGCGTGGTCTGAGGCGTCTTCCCATGGTTCGCGCGGCTCTTCTCGTCGAAGGTTCGAGTCCTCCCTCAGGCATGGGTGTGTGCGTTGTCCTTAGCGTAAGTTAGTTTAAGTTAGATTAGTAGTGTGTCAGCTTAGAGACCCCAGCAGTTTGGCCCCATAGGAACCACCATTCTTTTGTAAACAATTCGTGTTGGTATTTTGCACCCATGACTTATTAAAGTGATAGTTCGGTAATGTTCACACATGTGAGCATCTGCCTTCTTTGGAATTGGAATAATTACATTCTTCTCGAAGGCTGATGACATTTCATCGGTCTCATACACCTTGCATACCAGGGGGAATTGTATAAACCTAGTCGGACAAAACCGCCTTGCTTGAAATACCCAAACCATTTACGTAGCGGACACTCTTCCACGCGATGGCTAGCTCTCGTTTAACAGTGATAGGTCCTCAGCTGTGCATTTCCGACCTGTACTTATTCCCAAAATTGTGCTGGAATCGGCGTCCCCTACCTTTCTCTGAGCTCACTGTCATGTCGATAGTTGTGGACCTAGCACTGAACAATGTAACACATCAGAAGCGATTTATTCTCAGTCAAATGATTCCTATTTCTGGTGACGGAAGTAGCTAAATTTAGTCTAGAGGAATGTGTCATAGCTTAGATTTCTGTCTCATTACCGATCTGTTCTACTTTGAACGGGATGATGGGCTGTAGCGAAATTAGGCGTGAATCCTGGCGCCAAACGCCAAGGTCTGCTACGCATCGAGAGCGGAACAAATCACCAACTCCGTCACTGACCACTCTCGCAGCTGCCTTTACGTAAGTTCGAGGACGCGCCCCCGCTGCGGTTTTGCGGCTAACGGAACATCACGCTTGATGGAGCCGTAAACGGTGCAAGTGAATGTTATTCCTCTGCCGGAAATACAGCAGTTACGCGGCGGAGAAATGGAATATGTTTCTTCTGTACGACACAATTCTGTCATTTATTCTCGCTCTGTGTCAAACTATCTCATAAAATCCCCAACTAATGATTCCACAGTTGGAAATACATTTAGTATTGCAAACGATTCTACGACGATCATAGCTTTGATTGCTCAGACGCGTAGCTACAAAATACTGTATTTACTTCAGTATGAAAAGGACTGGTGGTAACTCAAGAGAGAAATGAACGGGATTTGGAAACAACTTCAGGCGTACTGCAGGGAAATAGATTGAGACACCTATTGTTCGTGTTTTATAACAATGACCTTGCAGACACAGTAATCACAGATTTTTCACAGCTAATGCTGTTATCTATGATGAAGTACTGTCTCAAAAAGCTGCACAAATATTCAATCCTGATAACATTTCAAAATGTTGCAAAGATTGGCAATTTAGAATGAGATTTTCACTCTGCAGCGGAGTGTGCGCTGATGTGAAACTTCCTGGCAGATTAAAACTGTGTGCCCGACCGAGTTCGAGTCTCGGTCGGGCACACAGTTTTAATCTGCCGGAAGTTTCATTGGCAATTTACTTGAAAAGATAAATTTTACACTTCACAAAACAAAAAATCGTGTTAACAATATCAGTATGAATGAGTCACAGATGGAATTGGTCAACTCATACAAATACACCGCCGTAAGAATTTGTAGGGTTTTCACATGGAACGATCACACAGGCTCAGTCGTAGGTAAACGGCATCGCACACTTCGGCTTATTGGTAGAGTACTGGGGAAATGGTCAGTCTACAAAGGAGATTGCTTAAAAAACGCTCATGTGACTCGTGCTAGAATATTGCTCAAGTGCGTTGGACTCGTACCAATTAGGCTAACGGGGGATATTGAAAGTATATGGTCAAGGATAGCATGAATGGTCACAGGTTTGTTTAGCCCATGAGAGAGAGCCACGAATCTGTCGAAAAAACTGAGCTGGTAAACTCTTGAAGATAGATGCAAACCACTTCCGAAAGCCTGCTTAGTAAGTGAGGGGCAACCTACGTCGGCTCTCTGGGACCAAAGTCCATTCCCCAATTTCCGGCCTGACCGTAGCAGGTGATGTTGTGGACCCTATAGCTATATCCAACACCTTGGGCCACTATTTTCGGAGATTAGAGATCCACCCACTGTCACCCCGCCTTTGCTACCCTTCTCCTCTCGAATCCTGAAAGCTACAATGCCTTATTTACTATGAGGGAGCTAGATCAGGCTCTCACTTCGGCTCCCCACATCGGAGGTTCGAGTACTCCCTCGGGTATGGGTGTGTGTGTTGTCCATAGCGTAAGTTAGTTTAAGTTAGATTATGTAGTGTGTAGGCTTAGGACCCGATGACCTCAGCAGCTTGGTCCCATAAGACCTTACCACAAATTTCCATATTTCCTCTCGCTTCATCCCGATCTTTCCGCCCCAGGGCCGGACGATGTTCACATTCAGATTTTCAGCGCCTTTCTCTCACGGGCAAGCACTTTCTCCTTCGTATGTGCAATCGTATTTGGGCAGATAACACGTTTCCCAGACGCTGGTGTGAAGCCACTGTATCATACCCATTCGCAAGCCCGGTAAGGACAAACACCTTCCTTCTAGCTACCGCCCCATTTCTCTCACCAGCTGTGTTTGCAAGGTGATGGAACGTATGATTCATGGCCGGTTGATATGGTGTCTCGACTCTCGCGGCCTACTAACCACTGCACAATGTGGATTACGAGCACGCCGTTCTACAGTTGACCGTCTCGTCACCTTGTCAACCCATGTCACGAACGGTTCGCTGCGGAAATACCAGACTGTGGCCGTGTTTTCTGATTTGGAGAAAGCCTACGACACCTGCTGGAGGACTGGTGTTGTCCGTGGTCTATACCCGTGCGGCTTGAGATCAGCCGTGTCGGACACCTTCATCCAGAAGAACAGGGTGCCTCAAGCTCCGTCCTGAGCGTTGTCCTCTTTGCTATAGCCATTAACGCTATTATGGCCTGTCTCCAGCAAGGCACCTCCAGCTCTCTTTTCGTCGATGACTTTGCGACCTATTGCAGTTCTCCATGGGCCTGTCCCCTTGAGCGGCGTCTCCAGCGATGTCTCAATCGTCTTCACTTGTGGAGTATCGACAATGGCTTTCGCTTTTCCACTGGCAAAACAGTTAGTATGATTATCTGGCGACGCAGTTGGTTTCTTCCTCCGTCTCTACATCTTGGGCCTCTTGCTCTTCCGTTCGCTGAATCTACGACATTCCTGGGTTTCATGCTTGATAGAAAACTTCCTTGGTCCTTCCATGAGTCTTACCTGGCCGCACGCTGTACCCAGTTTCTCAGTGTCCTACGCGTTCTAAGAGGTACTTCCTGGGGAGCGGATCGGATCACCCTCCTCCGTTTGTACCGTTCCCTTGTCCGTTCGAAACTAGACTATGGGTGTTTCGTTTATTCCTCTGCAAGTTCGTCTATCTTAATCCATCTAAATAAAATCCACCACTCTGAAATCCCTTTGGCCACTGGCGAATTGTACACTAGCACGGTTGTGAGTCTCTATATAGAGAAGAAGCTGTGGAACTATCGTTATCATACTGGCGTGGTGTTCTCCTCAGCAGATACGCATGCCGTTTATCTGCCATGCCTAGGCACCCATCCTACGCCTCCTTTTTCTATGACTCCCTAACTGTCAATGTGGGACGTTACCTCCCATAGTTAGCTTTCGGCTCCCACTCCAGCAGCTTAACTTCACGCTACATGGCCCTTTCCCGATAGGGAATAGGCCTGTGTTCATCTTGGACTTCATTGGCTCCCTGAAGAAATTACTCCAGATTCGATCTATCTCGATCTTCGCACACAACTTAGTGACAGCACATCCGTGTACATTGATGGCTCTAAGCCCGACTGTGGTGCAGGGTGTGCCTTCGTCACTGACACGGATCATTTTCGGTATCGGTTTCCTGAACACTGCTCAACATTTACAGAAGGGCTCTTCGCCCTCTGTCAGGCCACCCAGTATCTCTGGTGACACAAGTTTTTTAATTGCGTCATATGCTCCAATTCTCTCAGTCCCCTTCAGAGCCTCTTCGTGCAGTACAGTGTCCACCTCTTAGCGCGACAGGTCCAAGAAAGCTTCCGTTTGCTCGCTGTTGAGGGAGCCACTCTGATGTTCATGTGGGTTCCTGGTCTGAAGGAAAATGAGGCTGCTGACTCTGGTGCCAAGGCTGCAGTACTCCTACCGCTGTCCGCTAGCTCTTACATCCCTTCGGATGATATCAGTGTTGCCGTCTGTCGGCAGGTGGTATCAGTTTGGCATCACCACTGGTCTTCTCTTCACGAGAACAAGCTCCGAGGACTTAGCCAACGGTAATTCAGTCAAGATGGTATACTCACTGATAAAACAAAGCAGTAGGCTTTTACTAGAAATACTGACCCTTGCCCGCATCTCGTGGTCGTGCGGTAGCGTTCTCGCTTCCCACGCACGGGTTCCCGGGTTCGATTCCCGGCGGGGTCAGGGATTTTCTCTGCCTCGTGATGGCTGGGTGTTGTGTGCTGTCCTTAGGTTAGTTAGGTTTAAGTAGTTCTAAGTTCTAGGGGACTGATGACCATAGATGTTAAGTCCCATAGTGCTCAGAGCCATTTTTTTTTACTGACCCTTAGACAATGTGTCTAATAGTGTATTTTAAATACGACAGTATGCCATCTTAGGCACTGTATAACATTAAAACACTTGATAATGGCCGGCCGCGGTGGCCGTGCGGTTCTAGGCGCTTCAGTCCGGAACCGCGAGACCGCTACGGTCGCAGGTTCGAATCCTGCCTCGGGCATGGATGTGTGTGATGTCCTTAGGTTAGTTAGGTTTAAGTAGTTCTAAGTTCTAGGGGACTGATGACCTCAGATATTAAGTCCCATAGTGCTCAGAGCCATTTTTGAACTTGATAATGGAATTGTAAAGCCGAAATCATGATAATGTAAATGTAACACTGGAAATAAAAAACAGTCTAATGGCGGTACAGACTTTAAAGAAATGTATTATGACTGTGGCCCCACATTTTGAAAGAATTATTACGCTCCGAGGAATTAGACCTCTGCCAGCGACTTGGCCGACCTCATCTCGGCCCTTTCGCGCTAGGTTGCGAATTGGGCACAGTCGTTTTAGCCGTCGTGTTAAGTGGTGACCTCCCGCCACTTTGTGTTCACTGTCGCCAACCTCTGACGATTCGCCGTTTCCTGACCGAATGCCCTTTTTTCATGTATGTTGGCCGCCTTGAGTTGTAGGCTGTTTTAGCGAACGACGCGCCGGTTGTCGACCGCGTTTCACTTTTTATCCGTCGTAGCAATACCGCGAAGAACATTTAATCTTTGGTTCGGAACTTCCATTGTCTCTGCAGCGTATTTTGTGGACCTTTCTCCACGAGTAAGTCCTTGTTCTCAGATCTCTTTCCTTCCGTCGATTGGGCTTAACGTATAGCCGCTTGTAACTCCTTTTACTTCTTAATGATCTAAGGTTATGACATGGGCGCTTAGTTGCTTTTGCACATTAATACAAACACACAAGGAATATACTACAGCCCTCTACGTAACGCTCAAGTAAGGGTAGCGAAGGTAAGATTAGATTAAGTTCAGCGCGCACCGAGGCGCTAGAGCAATCATTCCTCCCGCGCTCCGTAAGTGAACGGAACGGGAGAAAAACCTATACCTCAAATGGCTCTGAGCTCTATGGGACTCAACTTCTGAGGTCATCAGTCCCCTAGAACTTAGAACTACTTAAACCTAACTAACCTATGGACATCACACACATCCATGCCCGAGGCAGGATTCGAACCTGCGACCGTAGCGGTCTCGCGGTTCCAGACTGTAGCGCCTAGAACCGCACGGCCACTCCGGCCGGCACTAATACCTCCTACAATGGGAAATACCCTCTGTCGTGCACTTCACAGTGGTTTGCTTACAATGGGTGTGGACGTAGAATTTCTCATTAGCGATATCAAACGATTGCAAATCGACGTGTTAGCAAACGGCTGTATCTGTTAAATTTTTCTACTTGGGGGGTGGGATCTAAGTTTTTAGTATCTCATCACTAGAAGATTCAGTAATGTCTACGAACAAATATATCCATAACATCTCCTGCACACGAGGAAATTTCAAAACAAGTAATTGGCATGGCCGCGAATACCGTCGTTCTGGAACACGTGGTTGTGAATTCTCTAACTGGTAACAATGAAATACACTGATAAGCCAGAAGACTATGACCACCGACCTACTACCGACAAAAAAACAGTCGAAGCGGTAGCAGTGATACCTGGCGAGGAATGATTGCTAGTCAGACACACGCACGACGCATGTAGTATTCGTGAGCGTGATGTCCGTGTGCAGAATGGGACAGGCGCGCGATCTGTCTGACAAGGGGAGGCCACGACGGTGGAATCACGGATTTGCTTCAAACTTTGTACACCTTTAGTAGGGCATTAAAACAACATAACGTATAAATAGTAAGGTGCAATTCTGAAACAATAGCAAGAAAATTTTTACGTTTGTATTATGTAACTGATGTATCTGTGCGTAGGTGCCAAACGTTAGAGTTCAAGGTGATCAAGTGGCAGTCGGCTCTCAGCCGTGGCAGCGTGCGGACGGCCCCGCGCGCCGGCCAGTGCTCCGCTGCAGGCGTTGTTTACATCCGCGTCGTAGCTTTCAGGCTTGCGTCCGTCCACCGTGAACAACATGTCGAGCGCTTACCGCCGTGCGACCCTTAAAGTTTCCTTCCCAGCTGAACATGCGCGACCTCGTGCACATGAAGTTGAAACGTTCATACGTGAAGAAGTTCGTTTAGATCCTAACCACGTTATCGGAATCCATTTTTCGATCACGAGTAGTGTCGTTCATATTAAAATGACAAACACCGAGGTGTGTGAAGATGTTATTCGCCGCCATGCCAATGGACTTAAGTTCAAATACTCTGATGGTCACGTCGGAGCCGTAACACTTGAACTCGCAGAGTACGGTCAACGCGCGATTAGGGTGTTTGAACTACCTTTTGAAGTGTCGAAGGACGAAGTTGTCTCTGCGTTACAACCATACGGTAACGTCATCGGTTACGTAGAGGAAAAATGGCAAACCTTCACGACCTACCATGTCCTTAATGGTGTGCGTCAGGTCAAAATTGAACTGAAAAAACATATTCCATCATACCTGACCATTGGCGGGGTGCGAGCCATTGTCATGTACGACGGCCAACCCCGAACATGTGCGGGTTGTGCACAAGAAGGCCACGTCAGATCCGCCTGCATGCGACGCCGCCTGATCCAGACGCCGGTCGGCGAGGAAGCGTCCCCAGCGGTGATGACTCAGATCCCTGTCACATACGCCAAGGTTGCCCAGGAAGGTAGCACGTCTACACAGAGTCTTCCTGCTCCGTTGACGTCGTCTGATCAGGTAGATGCAACCGCTCCTGAGCTTCCTTCTGAGGTGCCCCAGACGCCAGATCCTAACCTGCCGAATCATCGCAGCACAGTGACTGAAAATGCTACTGAGATGGACGTTGATCCGGGAGTGGTACCTACTTCTGCTTTCCTTCAGACTGGTCCGGAGTCAGACGAAAGCCACCCGCAATCGGACTCTGAACGACTTGTTCGAAAACAAGGGTCGACACGAAAGAGGAAGAAACGTAGCCGTACACCCCCTGATGAATCCATTCTACGGATGGATACCGGGGATGCAGACCCGAAGATGGACGACAAACCGATCTTTGATGACCGAAAGGCTGATGCGACAGACCCGCCACAGGCGACCACTGGCAACGAACACCCCTCATTACTGACGCCGTCGCCCCCACAGGTCGACGTTGAAGAGAGCCTATCCGATGAGACGAAAACTACGTCTCCTCTCCACGTGGATGACGTGCACAGCCGATGCCCTACCGCAGTATCAGTCTCCTGGGCAGACGACGTGGAGATCGAAGGGACTGGGGTGGATGCTGCTGATGATGGAGCACCCCCATCGGTTGCGCCCGCGCCCGCAAACTCTCCACAATAGCAGCCTCTTCAGCGGACCGGCAAGATCGGCGACCTCTCGCCCCTGAAGAAGAAGCCCCGCCTGTGCCTGTGGGACTCCAACACCAGCATTATCGTGTCGCAACGATTAACCTCGCGACCATTCGTGCGCCCCACAAACTAGCGCTGCTCCGCGATATGATTTATGATGCGGACATAGATATTGCGCTTTTTCAGGAAGTGCATGTCGCCGATTTTTCACCACCACATGGCTTCACGGTGCATCTTTCTCCCGCTTTGGACACCGGTAGTGGTGTTGCCATCATCTTACGCGAAGGTCTTCCTGCCGAAGATGTCCTATACCTCCCCAGCGGCAGAGGTATGGCCCTTACTCTCTTCGGTGTACGCATCATCAATATTTATGCGCCGTCGGGCTCCAGCTACCGTCGTGAACGCAATGCCTTCTTCGCGAATGAAGTCACACCCCTTTTTATGGGACCACACGATGACTGGATCATGGGTGGAGACTTCAACTGCACCCAGCGCCCTCAGGATCAATTGCCGCGTCACTCACCATGCGCAGCTCTGGAAACAGTCGTCACGCGGCTACAATTTGTCGATACGTGGAGACATGTTCACGGTGATCTTTTGGGCTTTACGTACCACACTGCGCACTCCTCTAGCCGACTGGATCGCATCTACATCTCGCGATCCCTAGTTCAACACACTCGACAGGCTGAAATCTGGCCTGTTGCTTTCTCAGACCATGAGGCTTACTTCTGTGATGTTGTTCTCACAAGACAGGCAGTATGGCACGGACGTGGTTTATGGAAACTGAACACGGCACTTCTTAATTCACCTGACTGTCGACTTCTAATAGAAGACACTTGGATCACATGTAATAGACGCCGACCCACGTATCCGTCTACCATATCCTGGTGGATCCAGTGTGCAAAACCTGCTCTTCGAAAAACTTTAATCCGGTATGGCAAAGATGTTGTCGCCTGGAGGAAGAGCACTATGGACTTTTACTACAGGATCCTACGAGAATGCTCCACGATGCCAGCCTCCCCTGAGCGCCATACAAGGATGAACCAAGCTAAGGCCCAAATCTCCAATCTCATGCGACGGCATTTGGAAGGGGCGATAGTACGATCTCCTACTGCTGATCGCATGCCTCATGAACATCCGTCGATGTACCATATCATCCAAGAACGACAAAATCGACGCCGAAAATTGATTCACGTCTTAACGGATCAAGAAGGGCGTCGCTACGTAACCCAATCTGCCATAGGGAATGTGCTTCACGCCCACTACCGGCAGCTCTACGCCGCAGTTCCACATTCCCCAGAGTTGATCGAGGAAGTCTCACAGCTCAACTTCGGTGGTATCCCAGGAGATGCGGCGATTGACTTGATGTCGGAGGTGACTGATGAGGAAGTCCGCGATGCGATCCGGGCAGGAACCATCAATCGCTCCCCGGGCCCCGACGGTCTTCCCCTCGAATTTTATCGCACCTTCCGTGATTTGTTAGAGTCCACCTTCACCTCCATCTGTCGGGAACTGATGTCTCCGGAAGTACCTGTGCCGGACGCTTTCATGGAAGGAATTATTATTCCTGTACATAAACCGCACGGTGGCAACAATATCAGTGATTATCGGCCCCTCACCCTCCTTAACAGTGATATGAAAATCTTCACTCGCCTTTTGGCAGCACGACTTAAAAACGTTGCCCGCTATGTTGTATCGCCAGACCAAGCATCTTTGGGAGGCGACAACAATATTCGCACGACTTTATGCCGCTACAGGGATATGATCGCCGTTACCCAGGCACAACGCCTCTCTGGGGCACTTGCGTCTTTGGACTTCAGTCAAGCTTTTGATAGGGTTGACCATTCGTTCCTTACGGCCGTTCTCCACCATATGGGTTTCCCGGTCGCCGTTATCACGGTAGTGATGCGCCTTCTGCGGGGTGCCTCATCCAGGATTCTGTACAATGGCAGACTCACTCCACCGATAATAATAGGTCGATCCGTACGTCAAGGTTGCCCTCTATCAGCAATTTTGTACGCCTTTTCCTTGGAATCCTTGCTATGTGGACTAAGACAACGTTTGGTAGGGTTGTCCATAGATCACTACCGATTCTGTTGCACGGCCTATGCTGACGATGTAGTCATCTGTTTACGTAATGCCGACGAAGTTCGAGCTGTTTTGACGTGGGTAGCGACTTATGGTGAGGCGTCGGGTAGCTCTTTAAACGTACGTAAGTCACAAGTTATGTTCATTGGCACGGGACTTCCCGTGGAGTGCGTTACACCTCTCACCACCGTTGATACCATTCGTTGTTTGGGAATAGATTTTTCATCTGATCTCCGGCGTTCAGCCACCATCAACTGCCGACGCCTCCTATTAATGATCAGAGCAGGTCTTATGGACCATCGCCTTCGATCCCTAGATATTCTCCAACGAGCTCGATATGTCAATACATATATCGCATCCCGAGTTCCCCATGTAGCGCAAGTTCTACCTTTCCCGCTTACTGTGGCACGTCGCATGTTGGCAGCGATGGCATCTTTCGTCAGCTCAGGGATGTTGTTCAAAATTAGCTATGCGACCCTTACTCTTCCCCGTGAACGAGGTGGGATAGGTCTGTTTCACGTGCCGGATAGAGCTCGCGCCCTATTTGTCAGCTCCCAGACGGCGGTATGGACACGTTGCCCAACGAGCCTCACTGGTCTCCTCCTGTCGGCATACTCGCCGGTCTCACTGTCAGCCCCAGTGATCATCTCGGATGTTCCGGCCCAGTTCCATTATATGCGGTACTTCTTTCTGGAACTCAGTTATCTACGCCTCACCTTACCAAGACAGCTTTTGCTCAAGACAAAGGCAGTATACAATGTCCTCCAATTAGGTCGTCCACCTAACCCGATTGAACAAAAGTTCCCCCAGGTTGACTGGCGTCATGTATGGCGCGCGGTGTTCGCCAGTTACCTTGACACGAATGTTCAATCTGTCTGGTACATAACTGTCAATGGTAAGCAAATCAACCAATTTCGCCTTCATCGTATCCACCTCGCCCAATCACCTCTATGCTCCACGTGTGGAGTGCCAGACAATGATGAACATCGGTTTGTTTGCGGACCGGCGGCGGAGGTTTGGCACTTGGTTCGACGTATTGTGGCTTTTCTAACGCGGGACATTCCGGATCGGATTCCTCCCCTTTCATTATTATTTCCGGAACGTGACTATTTTCCTCGGACAAAGACCAATGCTGTGAATTGGATTCGCGGACATGCCATTCACTACTTATTTGGACAAACTGTAGACTCTGCACTCGATTTTTGGACATACCTCAATGACCGTCATTATGTCGTTGTCCGTCACCCAAAATACAGACAATTTTTCTCGAACTTCCTTGGGAGTGCTTTCCACGAGCCGCCTCGCAGCTGGAATGTGTTAAGCCAAGAGAGAAGAAGGTTTCCTGTTTGAACCAATGAACATTTCTGAACAATTGAACGGAACAAATCAATTTCGAGAAGACGTGACTCAACATATTACCAGCGGGGCGCAGAAGGCCTCTGATCAATTACACAAAAAAAAATAAAAATAAAAATAAAAAAAAAATAAATAAATATAAAACAAAAAAAAATTAAAATAAAATTCAGAAAAAGGAAGATTATGTTTTGTTTTTCATGATAGCCCTAACCTTGATTTCCCATATTTCCCCTGGTATATAGGCAGCTCTCTGGGGTAGGTTTAGTCAGGAGCCAACGCCTGAAGTGGCCTAGATTTTTTTTTTTTTTTTTTTTTTTGTTATAGGATGAAAAGTGGCGGTGGCACTTGTTTTCTTTAGTTCCATAAAAAAAAAAAGAAAAAAAAAGGTCCTTGGTTCAAATAAAAAAAAAAAAAGTGGTTAGCGTTCGGGCTTCGTAAAACGAGCGTGTATGAGGCGACGTTTCGATTCCCGCTCAAACCTTCATTTTTGTAGCACACGTGTAAATTCTGTGGTATTCAAAAGATTTGCACCTACATTATTCCTTTTCGCTGCATTAGCAACGTCTCACAGCTACGCAGCTTGACTGCCAAATGGGGCCTGCCTCCCTGTCTGCAGCTCGAAGTAGTTGCGGATACCTTACCAGATTACATGTGTTAGGGATTTCGCAAATCACTACAGGCATACATTTTCAGGAAAACTATATGTTTCTTCATTTGCTTATCGAAAGTCGTAGACATGTTTGTTCTAATAACTAAATTTAATTAAAAATAGTAAGTAGTCAAATAACATGAAATTCACTAAAACTTCATGCAAATACACATGGCTTTTTAAATTATATTCCTCTCATGCCAAATAAATTAAATAATATGATCAGTGATGAAAAAATATTAATTATAAATTACGTTTGAGCGGTTGTCGAACCGTCGCCGCATGTATGTTCGACTTACGAAGCTCGAACACTAACCACTTGAGCACCATAACAGCCATAACAGTCATGCACCTACGAGCAGATACATCAGTTACATGACAGATGCGTAAAAATTCTCTTACTATTTTCTCGGAAATGCCAGAGCAGTGTACCTTACTACTTGCATATTATGTTGATTTAATTGCCTACTAAACATATGCAAAGTCTGAAGTAAATCTGTGATCCCAAGGTCGTGGCCTCCAGTTGCGAGTTTGACTGAGGGCAGATTGTGATGGCCCGGAGCCTCGGCACGAGGATTTCGGAGACTGCTCGACTTGTCGGGTGTCCGAGGAATGCTGCGGTGAGTGTCTTCAACACGTGGCGAAACCAACGTGAAACCTTGTGCAGAGATCGTGGGATACGGTGGCCCCCGCTCATTACAGCGTGGGCAGACTGCTAAAACAGGACAGACAGCAAATTGTGACGGAAGCAACATCAGACTTTAATGATGGACAGAGTACAAGTGTGTCTGAACACACAGTGCACCGAACGCTGCTAACGATTGGCCTCTGCAGCCGACGACCCATGCATGTGCCAATGTTAACAACACGACATCGGCAACTATGACTGAAATGGTCACATGACCATCTGCACTGGACGCTGGCGCAGTGACAGAGCATAGCATGCTCTGAGTACCTGCTGCGTCATGTCGATGGTAGGGCGCAAATCCGTCGTCTTCCACGGAAATAGCTCCTTGACACAGGACAGAGCCAAGCTGACGGTGGCTCCATTATGCTCTAGGGAACATTCACGTGGGCATCCATGGGTACAATGGAGCTTGTGTAGGCACCATGACGGCCAAAGAGTATCGGTCACTGGTTGCAGACAATGTACACACCTTCATGACGACCGTGTTTCCCGACGGCAGTGGCATTTTTCAACAAGACAATACGCCATCTCACAAGGGCAAAAGTGAGAAAGAGTGGTTCGAGGAACACAGTGGCTAGTTCCGATTGATGTGCTGGCCCCACAACTCACCACATAGGAATTCTATCGAACACATGTGAGATGTGTCTCAACTTGGTGTCAGAGCTTATCACCCTCCTCGCTGGACTGGGTGACTTGTGTATGCAGATGTAGCGCCACCTCCCTCCAGCGATCTACAAAGGCCTCATTGCTTCCACGTCACGCGTCGCTGCTGTTATCCGTGCCAAAGGTGGGCATACCGGCTGTTAGGTAGGTGGTCATAATGTTCTGGCTGATCAGTGCATATCTGTCAGTAGTAGAGATCGCCGTACCACGTGACGAGGATAGATCCGGTTCGAACTGTACTTTTCGTGTTCTAAATTAAACTCCAACGCTCTCTTCAGCGTGTCATGAAATCTCCATTAATAACGCCATCACCGACAGTGTATTTGCCCAGTAGCCGTTCTCCTGAGAGATGGCGTATCCAGATGCTGCCTAGGCATTATGTAACAGGAAGTGTCGTTTTTCTCATTAGTTTACTCGTTTCCATTGGCAAAAAGGTCTCTCATGACGTTCCGCGGCTTACTGCAATCGGAACTGATGTCATTGTCTATTTAGTAGCGGCAGAAGTACGTTTCCGTCACAGCGGAGTCGTGTTTGCAGCAAAGAGGAACGAAGCAGCTACAACGTCCTTAGCACCACTCTCTCATATCAGTTGTGTCACAGGCTGGTGTCTTCTTTACTTTACAGAGCGGGCAGACCTGCAAAGTATAGATCGGCGGTACTGAATTCACTGTCATTCGTCCACTTTAGATCGGTGGTAATGACCGTCTCACGTGAAAATCCTACAGAGCGCGTCATTTATACGGTTACAGAATCCAGCCTGGGCGAATCAGAATTTGTCCGTCCATTAAGTCACTTAAATAATCAGTTTTCACCATTTGTCGCTCTCTGAGGTCATCGAATGATTTTTTCGTAGATCAACCACTACTTTTATATAAAAAAGAAAAACCATAATGTTCAGACAGGAAAGAGAAGATGCAACAAGTCGTTTACACAGTACCATACTGCCATCTTTTCTATTGCCTACATAGGTGAAGGTGTGTCTAGTGTGGAGGAGCTTAGCCAACACCAGTGGTGAAATACTCTGCGATTACAGGAGTTAATGCAGATCACTGGGTCACAGTTACATCTAGACAAGAAACGCATTAAACAAGATGTTTCAGGACCTCACCGAC
Organism: Schistocerca serialis cubense; assembly: GCF_023864345.2. Taxonomy (NCBI): domain Eukaryota; kingdom Metazoa; phylum Arthropoda; class Insecta; order Orthoptera; family Acrididae; genus Schistocerca; species Schistocerca serialis. The sequence goes on from NC_064646.1 coordinate 396,097,678, forward strand.
GAACCTCCAGGAATTATAGCTCTCTCGCTCAGACACACAGTACCATATCTTTTGGTATCGGACACCCTCTCTTTTCCGTCATTTATCAGCTATGAAAATTTGACAATGAATGATAATAATATGTTAAAAGTATGTATCAATAAAATTACAATAGGAGTCCAGTCACAGGACGCCCATAGGATAGTTTCTAGAGTGGACGAGGGCAAGACCTAGGGGTATGGAATATTTTTAATATTTTGAAGACTAATGGCAGCTTATAAGTAGCCATAAAAAAGTTCCACCTCTGATCCTGTTAAAACTGTGTAACACCGAGTTTAAATTAATTTTCTTCAAAGAAAAACGCCTACGATATTTTCTTCCTTTCCCCGCACAAGCTGGGGGGGGGGGGGGGTTTGCCGCTGACGCCCCCTTGGCCCCAAGATACGGACGTTCTTGGTGTTCACTCTCCTTATCGTCGTTACATCCTTTACACCGCCACAGCAATGGATATTCCATTATGTTGAGCGTTCGCATCCATCATACGCCAGAGAGGAATAAATATCAAACAACATAAAATCAGGAACCAAAATGTGTCCATTATGCTGTGATTAGAGCGTTGTTGTAACAAGCGGTATCGTGATAGACAGACTCTGTTAGTAGGCTGGTCTAGATCAGTGTGCTGCAGAGATAGAGATTCTGGGATATTGTTAGTAACCATTTCAGCCCAAATATTTAGGGACAATTTTTGTCGCTGAGATCCTATGGTAATGGAATGTGGCTTCTCCAAGTCCAGGCTGTAATTACAGCGACTATTAAAACAACAGGTATTTATAAAGTAGACCATATCTGCCAGTGACATGTTTGAGAGAAGGCAGTTTCATCAGCATTTTGAAGAAAACTCTCTCTCTCTCTCTCTCTCTCTCTCTCTCTCTCTCTCTCTCTCTCTCTCTCTCACACACACACACACACATACACACAAGAAGTCAGACAGACTATAATTTTTTCTTTGCGTTTCAGAATGGGACTTCTGCTGCTTCTCGTTGCTTGTGGAGGCAACCCGCTGTACGACTACCAACCATTCGTGGGATACCATTACCCTGATGTAAGTAAGATCAATATTTGTCGTGAGTATGTAATACAGTACAATGGTGGCCGGCATTGCCTTCTTCTAATACACAGAAGAATAATTCAATCACTGTATCGTTCATAGTAAAATACTCTCTTGGGCGATAATGCAGGCTTTTCCTGATAATTTCACTGATGAAATCATTTCGGGTCATCTTTGAATTATGGTGCTGAGAAGGAAATTTATCTCGGGTTATTAGTCAAGTAACAGTATTACCTTAGTGTGAAGATGATGGGTGAGCAGGGCAATTATCTTGGGTCATTAGTGAAGCAACAGAATCATCTTGTAACGGCGTTTTGACCAGTATCCTATAAGACATCTTTGCGTGAAGATGAAGAGTAGGAAACTAACCGATTCATTATTTCAGCACGATGCTTTTGTCCAGCTGTTACCTAGTGGTGACCTCATCAAATCACTCTATTTCTATCTTCTTATTAACAACAAAGCAAACTTCTATTTCCTCAATTCACTGTGCTGTTTTTCTACCTATGAGCACCCAATCAAACGTCTATGTTTTCTTACTTTTCACTTCACTAACCGTTGCGATTTTCAGCCCGATCATCCCTCACACTTCATTTTTTTGTTGCCCCACATTCACTCGTACCTCCATTCATTCAAGCTCTTTCTCGTTCATTCTCAGTACCCTGTGGATCCCATAGAGATGAAGAACATTCAAGGACGTGGGACGAGCCATTAACAAAACAGAACCAAGTGTAAGACATTTAATTTGTGCTTTGCATTAAACTAAACTCACACCATGCCACTGAGTGTTACATTCTGTGCTTGTTATTGTGGTCTTCAGTCCTAAGACTAGTTTGATGCAGCTCTCCACGCTAGCCAATTCTATATAAGCCTCTTCCTCTCATAACTACCGCAACCTACATTTATCTGACCGTGCTTTCTGAAGTCAACTTTTTGTCTCCCTCTACAACTTCCACCCTCAAGCACTTCCCTGCAATCCGAAACTGGCTAACCATTAACGCCTCAGTATGGGACTCCTGCTGCTTTTCGTGCCTTTTAAGGTCTGTGCTTAGGGCACATAAATCTAATTTATCAAATGAGCAATAATGCCACTTCTCTGTAAAAGCTGGCGCTTCCTCAGTTAGATTAAAAAGTCGCTGGTAATCTCCTAGCGGTACCTAAACATTTACGTGAGTGCACTGGTATTTTTAAGGAAAGTGGTTACCTACAGTTGTAACAGCAGAATTATTTTCAGATTACTCTAATTACTGTTTGTCACACAGCTTTTCAATGAGCAGACGTACTCGCCATTAAGCCAATATGGATTTTCAATCTTTGAACAATATATATAAATGGCTATTACGGATTTTCTTTTCAATTTTCTTTTGGATCGGCGGGGCTTCTCAAAGGCTTGCTTTATGTTAAATACGAGCTTATTGAAGGTCTTCGCAACGGAAGTTTTGTGAATTAGATCATCTTGAGATTTAAGGTTCGTCACCGATTGTGTATTGTATAACAAAGAACTGCCGGCCGGAGTGGCCGCGCGGTTAAAGGCGCTTCAGTCTGGAACCGCACGACCGCTACGGTCGCAGGTTCGAATCCTGCCTCGGGCATGGATGTGTGTGATGTCCTTAGTTTGGTTACGTTTAAGTAGTTCTAAGTTCTAGGGGACTTATGACCACAGCAGTTGAGTCCCATAGTGCTCAGAGCCATTTAACAAAGAACTACAGAGTAATGTTGTGAATGCATTATGTTTGGGTGATATATATGTTCAGAGGATACTGTTCATTTTATGCCAACTTTTCCCATGATATTTATGTTTTCCTTCAGCAAAAATGCACCATCCAGTAAAAAGCCTCGAACACATTTGTCGTCAGAGCTTCAGCATAATGATGTAAGGTTAAATTCTTGACATATCGATGCTTTTCACTTGTCTCCAGTGGGTTCTAACTCTCATGTGAAATTGACGTATAACTAAGGCAACTTACGTGATTGTTTTATTTCGTTTTACAGTTATGTTTAATTCGTGAGGACTGCTGAATGTTTTCCAAGTTCATTGACTCACGTTTAATATATTGTTACAGCAAGCAAATAAATAAAAGGAGAAGCATAAAGAACGTGCAAATGAAATCAGAATAACACCGTCGGCTTTGCTAAGCCTTGGTATTTTACAGATGTTTCTGTGGTAGATTAAGCAAATTCAAACGCATGTACTGGGGACAATATGTGTGCCAAATAATGTTTGTTATATTTTTTACCTACCTACAGTAACTTATACACGAGACATATTGTGTCAGTTACACTGTAGCCGACGTATGAATGTGTGGCCTGTTGGCTACCAAGCAAGTATACTGTGAATGCTTTATGTTTGGGTGATATATATGTTCGGAGGATACTGTTCATTTTATGGCAACTATTCTCATGATATGTATGTTTTCCTTCAGTAAAAATGCACCATTCAATAAAAATTCATTATCGATAGATACACAGTAAGTAATATATTGTGATCCTACCTCCGTAATAAATGACAGCGTACGACAGTATTGCAATAAAAAACCTTGCAGGAGAAAAAACTTTTATATGATCTTATAGATAAACCTGTGGAAGGAACGTCTCTGAAGCCTATAAAATGAGGCAAACTCCAGCTTAAAATTGTTTTAGAATCTTCACACACCTGACAATCCAATCTGCATTCGCAATCAAGTTACAATGCCCCCCCCCCCCCCTCTGGCAACAGTGTCCTGACCATTCGATGAGGTGCCTACGGAATTGTTTGTGAAGGAAATTTTCGCTGTAAGATTGTTTTTTAAAAGACGGCATGTCTTGTAGAAAAGTATGTTTTTGTTTTTTATTTCCTTTACGTTCTTCATTCTAATGTCGTCGCGATTGCTGATTTGCCCCACTTTTAGCGGCAGTTACCCCATCCAACGTCAAAAATAGTGAAAGGATGAATATTACGAATTAAGTCCAGTCGACGTGACGTCATTAGAGACGATGGTGAAACCATCCCAGTATTTGTCTTAAATTATTTAGGAAAATCACGTAAAATATGAATGTGGTCGATGATTTGAACTACCATCTTTTCGACATACCACCGCACCACTTCACTCCGTAACCACCGTCAAGAGGATTTCCAGTAGGCAGACCTAGCCTTGATCAGTGAAAACATATTAGGCATGATGCGACTTCTGCATATGCCGAATAGTATAGTGACAGCTTATGGTCTGGATTCGACGAGCATAAGCGTCTGGTAATATGGCTTTAACCTCGAAATTGGACGTGCCGAAATAAGGAGTAAATATAACGCATTCACAGTATGCTTGCTTGATACTCGTAGCTAACAGGCCACACATTCGTGCCTTGACAACAGTGCAACTGACATACTACGTCTCATGTATTAGGCATTGTAAATAGATAAAAATATACAATATACACTTATTTTACCTTGTACTTGAGTCTGAAATTCCTCTATCTAGTACAGAAACAGCTGTAAAATACCACGGATTAACAAAGTCGGCTGTGGTGCTCTCATTTCATTTGCATGTCCATCATGCTTTGCTTATCTTCTTTCATTTCTTTGTTTGCTGTAATGATACACTAAATGTAGTCAATGAAAGAGAAAAGCATGCAGCACTCTTTGAGAATTTAACATAAATGATAAAATACATGCGTCGACTCATTTACACGTCAACTTCACACGAAAGTTATAAACAATGTCAAACAAACTGCAGCTCTTTGTTACATGATTTACCCTCGTCAACGAATCTTAAACCTTAAGATGATTTGCGTTAATGCGTAAAAATTCTTCTTGCTGCATACAGTATTTTTCCCTTCTGGCCTCGGAAACTCCAGCCGAAATCCGGGCACAATGATAACGTCTAAACATCCGATAAACACTGCCTGACAGAAAAAAGTGAAGCACCTGGAACACATGGTCCGATTCAGATGTAACTTCCTACACGTACACATCAACGGCGAGTGTGTAAATAATTAGATCCGCAATTCTCTGTGACAGACCGGCCACCAGAGTTCATTAGCGTTGTTCGTGTTTATTATTGTTATCAAGCATGCTAGGCTCCATAAGGTCGGGAGCCGCGTCCGATGTTGAGTGATTACTCTCAAGTACATGACGATACCGCGTCAAGGACATGGTGATACCACGTACTGTTGTGAGACAGCGTTATCAGCACCTGACAGAGTTTGGTTCATTGTAAATGTGACTCAACTTTGTAATCACTGAAATCACATACCCTCTCATCCCCTCTCAACGTGTGAAGTTTCATTCCGTTTCCTTCTCCCCTTGTGGGTGCTTAAATCCTTTTGTCAGGCAGAGTGCTGAGCACGTCCATGCTAGACAGGTAACAGGAGGCCCCGATATAACCGAAAATATCACGTGGCACGACTTCGTCCAATCTACGTCTGCATATACACTGACGAGCCGAGACATTACGACCACTGCCCATAGCGACGTTGAATCCTGCGTGTTGTCGTTGCGGGCACGTGACGCAGTAACGAAAGTAAGAAAGCGGAGAAGACACGGATGGGGGATCACCTTAGCGAAGATATAGGCTGCAAATGGGGAAATCCTTTGAGATGAGTGACAATGACAAAGGGAAGATTATTGTTACACAGAGCCTATGAACGAGCATCTCAAAAACGGCGAAGGTTGGCCGAATGTTCACGTGCTACTGTCGTGAGCGTGTACGGAAAGAGGGAGAAGGACTGTGAAACAACCACTAAGCGCTAAATGGCTGGACGTCCACGACTCTTCACAGAATGTGGAGCTCGAAGGCTTGTCTGCTCTGTAAAGTAGGATAGCTGCTGATCTGTGGCATCTCTGCTGAAAGAGCGCACTACTGGTGTACGCACAAGGGTTTCGAAGCACACTGTTCGTCGTCCATTGTTGAACATCGAGCTCCGCAGCAGACCAGGCCTATTTGTTCACATATTGATCCAACGACATCGTCAATTATGATTGCAGGGGGCGCGGGACCATCGAGATTCAATCGCCGATCAGTGGAAACCTGTCGGCTCTTCGGGTGAACCACATTTTTGCTACACTAGATCGACGGTCGTCTCCACAAACATGCTCTGTAAAGCGCAGCGCCCCGTGGACGCCGACCGGTGTGTGCAGTGTTATACTATGGGAGACATTCTCCTGCACTTGCATGAGACCTGTGGTAGTAATAGAAGACCTGCTGACAGCTGCGAACCACTTGCATCCCTTCATGCTTGATGTCTTCCCCAAAGGCGACGTCATCTTGCAGCACCATAACTGTCCATGTCTCTTAGCCAGAACCGTACTACAGTGGTTTCAGGAGCATTATGCGAGGGCTATTCAAAATTAGTGAAAGTTTCCGTATGACGCCGCTAGGCGCGCGCCCATCGCGTATATTTTGGTATGTGCGTGCTCGGGAGCTCAGTCGGCATCCGTCCGTGACAGCGGGAACGTCTCTGCGCGTCTGGCTTTTTCGATATTCGAATTTGAATTGCGCGCTGCAATCGAAAATCCGACCAGTTGTGAGATGCGATCTGCCATACGGTTTTTGTTGGCAAAAACCCTAAACCTATAGAAATTTATCGTGAACTGTGCAAAGCGTGTGGAAACAACGTAATGAGTGAATGTTCCGTCTGGAAATGGTGCATTCGGTTTACAAATGGCCGAACTAACGTTCATGATGAAGAGAAGAGTGGAAGCCCAGGCACTGTAACTGACGATCTTGTCGCTAAAGTTGAAGAAACGATTCGTGAAAACCGTCGCTTCACAATAACAGAGCTTTCGCTTTCTTTTCCAGACTTTGTTGTTTGAAATTGTCACGCAAAACTAGGCTACCGCAAATTTTGTGCACGATGGGTGTCCAAAATGCTTACAGAGCACCATAAAGAACAACGAATGGGGGTAACGTTGACATTTCTGGAGGCCTACCACAAACATGGTGATTCATTACTGGATCGTATCGTAACCGGTGACGAGACTTGGATGAAACACGTCAACTGCGAGACAAAATTACAGTCCATCGAATGGGGGCACACAATGTCCCCGCAAAACCCAAGAAAATGTTTGCAAACCTTGTCAGCAAGGAAGTTGATGGCGACAGTGTTTTGGGATAGGCAAAGTGTGCTTCTTATTGATTTTCTCGAACGTGGAGAAACCATAAATTCTGCCCGGTTCTGTTTTTGTACGACAATGCCCGACCAATGGCAAACCTCTCTAAAGAACTCCTTAATTCATTCAAATGGGAAATTTTCCCTCATCCGCCCTACAGCCCCGACCTTGCACCAAACGACTTCCACTTGTTTCCCAAGATGAAGAACTGGCTTGCAACGCAGCGCTTTATGACGACGCGGAACTCCAGGTGGGCGTAACTCACTGGCTAAAGTCTCAGGCGGCAGAAATTTACGACGAAGGTCTTCCAAAGCTTGTCCACCGCTATGGTAAGTGCCTCAATGTGTTTGGTGACTATGTGGAAAATGTCAGTTGCTCTTTCAGATGTTTATAGTAAAATATATTTCTTGTTTTTTTTTTTTTTTTTTTTTTTTTTTTTTTTTTTTTTTTTTTTTTTAATGCCAAAACATTCCCTACTTTCTGAATAGCCCTCGTCGTAAAGTCACGTTGATGTCTCGGTGATCAAATTCGCCTGATGCAAATCCTATGGAACCCATCTGAGTCGCCATCGGGCGCCATCACCGAATACGCAAATCAGAGGTCCGTTATTTACGCAAATTATACAACCTGTGCGTAGATATCCAATGCAACATGCCTCCACAAACCTGCCAATAAACCGCCGGATCTCTGATACGCAGAACCAGTGATGTATTTCGTTCCAATGACGGAAAACAAGGTATTAGGTAGGTTGTGATAATGTTTTGGCTGATCACTGTTTTCGTCAGAAGCAACCTTACACTGTTAGGCGGAGCGTACTTCTATTAGCGAATGGCGCTTTGGTAGAATCATTGTCTGTTGATCTCCGCATTGGCTTTAACTTCTCTGTAATTCTTGCTTTGGTCATTTCGCGAGAAGTGTGCCGGTGGCAAGTGGAGGAGGAAGGGACGGCCGTAGTTCTTCTACAGGGTGTTACAAAAAGGTACGGCCAAACTTTCAGGAAACATTCCTCACACACAAAGAAAGAAAATACGTTATGTGGACATGTGTCCGGAAGCGCTTACTTTCCACGTTAGAGCTCATTTTATTACTTCTCTTCAAATCACATTAATCATGGAATGGAAACACACGGCAACAGAACGTACCAGCGTGACTTCAAACACTTTGTTACAGGAAATGTTCAAAATGTCCTCCGTTAGCGAGGATACATGCATCCACCCTCCGTCGCATGGAATTCCTGATGCGCTGATGCAGCCCTGGAGAATGGCGTATTGTATCACAGTCGTCCACAATACGAGTACGAAGAGCCTCTACATTTGGTACCGGGGTTGCGTAGACAAGAGCTTTCAAATGCCCCCCATAAATGAAAGTCAAGAGGGTTGAGGTCAGGAGAGCGTGGAGGCCATGGAATTGGTCCGCTTCTACCAATCCATCGGTCACCGAATCTGTTGTTGAGAAGCGTACGAACACTTGGACTGAAATGTGCAGGAGCTCCATCGTGCATGAACCACATGTTGTGTCGTACTTGTAAAGGCACATGTTCTAGCAGCACAGGTAGAGATCCCGTATGATGACTGGGTGTTGTGTGATGTCCTTAGGTTAGTTAGGTTTAAGTAGTTGTAAGTTCTAAGGGACTGATGACCATAGATGTTAAGTCCCACAGTGCTCAGAGCCATTTGAACCAAACGTTCACAGAAAATCTGTGTTGATGACGTGATTGCAGAATTGCGTGCGGATTCTCGTCAGCCCACACATGTTTATTGTGAAAATTTACAATTTGATCACGTTGGAATGAAGCCTCATCCGTAAAGGGAACATTTGCACTGAAATGAGGATTGAAACATTGTTGGATGAACCATTCGCAGAAGTGTACCCGTGAAGGTCAGTCAGCTGCTGATAGTGCTTGCACACGCTGTACACGGTACGGAAACAACTGGTTCTCCCGTAGCACTCTCCATACAGTGACGTGGTCAACGTTACCTTGTACAGCAGCAACTTCTCTGACGCTGACATTAGGGTTATCGTCAACTGCACGAAGAATTGCCTCGTCCATTGCAGGTGTCCTCGTCGTTCTAGGTCTTCCCCAGTCGCGAGTCATAGGCTGGAATGTTCCGTGCTCCCTAAGACGCCGATCAATTGCTTCGAACGTCTTCCTGTCGGGACACCTTCGTTCTGGAAATCTGTCTCGATACAAACGTACCGCGCCACGGCTATTGCCCCGTGCTAATCGATACAGCAGATGGGAATCTGTCAACTCCGCATTTGTAAACATTGCACTGACTCCAAAACCACGTCCGTGATGAACACTAACCTGTTGATGCTACGTACTGATGTGCTTGATGCTAGTACTGTAGAGCAATGAGTCGCATGTCAACACAAGCACCGAAGTCAACATTACCTTCCTTCAATTGGGCCAACTGGCAGTGAATCGAGGAAGTACAGTACATACTGACGAAACTAAAATGAGCTCTAACATGGAAATTAAGCGTTTCCGGACACATGTCCAAATAACATCTTTTCTTTATTTGTGTGTGAGGAATGTTTCCTGAATGTTTGGCCGTACATTTTTGTAACACCCTGTGTACAGAGTTTTACTGTACGCGAGTCTGAGGGTTAGTGCCAGTCATTATTGGACATTACTGGTTGATGTCACAATGGACAGAACGAGACGGCGCGCGTAGGCGAATTGAAATGGAGGCGCTGTAACAACAGCGCGCGGAGAGCAGGGCGTTGGGCCCTGACTGGTCTCACGCGCCCCCGACGGACGGGCTGGTCCGGGCGAGCGGCCTTCCCAACTGTGTCGGGCCCCCAGCACTCCCTGCCTTCACTCTGGGCTAATTGCTTAGTTCTGGGAGCGGCTGGATCACGTAACGCCCGGTCAAGGTGGCGGTGGTGCTGCCGCCGGTGGGCGAGCGGAGAAAGACGGCCGTTCTCCCACGCCGGAGTTAATAGCCTCAGGAATTACCCGGATTGCCTCATACTCAATGAAAGTGCACCTGTCTCTACCGCCAGCTGAAAGTAACTGTAACAAATATAGATCCCAAATAACGATATCCGTGGAAAACATATACCGCTGGTGTCACTGGAAGCACGCAAGCAACCGGACAGTTACAGACTCCATCAAACGTGAAAGTCAGTTAGTTACAAGTTCCATACATCATCTTATGCCGAAATAAAGTGTAACGAGCCAGTTTACAGGCTCTGTATACATGATTAGTATTGACATCAATGAACACATTATCTTCGGGTCCTACTTACGCAGCTACACATAGAAACAAGTATTTTTCAGACTACCAGTTTTTAAATAGAAGATCATCCACAATATAAGAGGAGTTGCCCAGCAGAAATGTTTTTAAGTTAAATTTAAAACTTGCTACATCGCGGCTGTGGGGGAACATCACATATCATTCTTACTGGTCGCTTTTCTGCAGTCAATACTTCCTTCTAAGTAAGGAGTGACCCAACAAAATTATTGCGTAAGACATCACTGAGTGTAAATATGCAAAATACACACATCAAAAAACTGCTGAACTGCTGAAGATAGACCTTCACTGTGGATATTTTATCACAGACACAGACGCTTTTACTGTTCTGAGATGTCACTAAACCCGCCCAGGGATGTAAACAACCATGCATAACCAGCGCCTATTAGACGGAGGGGGTCCGACAGCCGATCAGTTCGAGTCATTCCACCAGGAAGAAGGTACACGGCTCGTGTTGTCTGTAGTTTAACCATGCCTAGACGGTCATACCGCGGTTCGATCCCATCCGCATTGTTATTTTGTGCCAGGAAGGTCTCTCAAAAAGGGAAGTGTCCAGGCGCCTCGGAGTGAACCCAGCCGATGTTGTTCGGACATGCAGGAGATACAGAGACAGAGGAACTGTCGATGACATGCCTCACTCAGGCCGCCCAAGGGCTACTACTGCAGTGGATGACCGCTACCTACTGATCATGGCTTGGCGGAACCCTTACAGCAACGCCACCATGTTGAATAGCGCTTTTCCTGCAGCCACAGGACGTCGTGATACAACTCAAACTCTTCGCAATAGGTTGGATAATGCGCAACTTCACTCCCGACGTCCATGGCGAGGTCCATCTTTCCAACCACGACACCATGCAGCACGGTACAGATGGGCCCAACAAAAGCCGAATGGACCGCTCGGGATTGACATCACGTTCTCTTCACGCACGAGTGTCGCATATGCCTCCAAGCAGACAATCGTCGGAGACGTGTTTGGAGGCAACCCGGCCAGGCTGAACGCCTTACACACACTGTCCAGCGAGTGCGGCAAAGTGGAGGTTCCCTGACGATTGGGGGTGTCATTATGTGGGGCCGACGTACGCCGCTGGTGGTCATGGAAGGCGCTGTAACGGCTGTAAGATACGTGAATGCCATCCTCAGACCGATAGTGCAACCATATCCGCAGCATATTGGCGAGGCATTCGTCTTCATGGACGACAATTCGCGCCCCCATCGTGTACATCTTATGAATGACTTCCTTTTGGATAACGACATCGCTCGACTAGAATGACCAGTATGTTCTCCAGACACAAACCTTATCGAACATGCCTGAGATAGATTGAAAAGGGCTGTTTATGGACGATGTGGCCCACCAACTACTCTCAGGGATCTACGCCGAATCACCGTTAAGGAGTGGAACAATCTGGACCTACAGTATACCACGAGGCATACTGGCATGCATCAATGTAAGAGGACGTGCTACTGGGTATTAGAGGTACCGGTGTGTACAGCAATCTGGACCACCATCTTTGAAGGTCTCGCTGTATGATGGCACAACATGCAATGTGTGGTTTTCATGAGCAAAACAAAGGGCGGAAATGATGTTTATGTTGATTTCTATGCCAATTTTCTATGCAAGTTCCGGAACCCTTGGACTCGAGGTGGTGCAAAACTGTTTTTGATGTGTGTACTATGGAGGAGTGTTGTCTTTGTATACGGGGGTAAGGAGAAAGTGTATTAGGTGTTCTTTATTGGTCTTCGCATTGCAAGTTATCAGTGGAAAATGCCTATTTCCGCCAATGGCATCACGCAATGCAAAGACCAATAAAAAGAACACCTAATTTCCTTCGTCCTCACCCCCCACATACAATGACAGGACTGCTCCATAGTAAATAAATACTCAAACTAGCGCCCGTTCAGTAGTTAGAAATACACTGTGAGGAAGGCGTCTTGCAATAGTCGCCGAATCGTCGGAATTTTATAGTTCACAATGCGGTCCCAAACCCAGAAGACTTTTATTGACTGTGACAACGGCCGCGGAAGCCTACGTTTACAGTACCAACCGACATGTCACCCGTGAACCTTTGAAGCCATCGCTGATTTTGTTCCGTTATAGTTCTGTTTCTTTTAATGAAATTCATTTCTTGGGAACTACATTACTTTGTTGTATTAATATTAAATAGTTCTTAAGCACAGAAAACGCACGCACTTGAGTGCTGTATCGTGTCCTGTCCAGATTGCTGTACACACCGGTACCTCTAATACCCAGCAGCACGTCCTCTTGCATTGATGCATGCCTGTATTCGTCGTGGCATACTATCCATGAGGTTATCAAGGCACTGTTGGTCCAGACTGTTCCACTCCTCAACGGCGATTCGGCGTAGATCCATCAGAGTGGTTGGTGGATCACGTTGTTCATAAACAACCCTTTTCAATCTATCTCAGGCATGTTCGATAAGGTTTGTGTCTGGAGAACATGCTGGTCATTCTATTCGAGCGATGTCGTTATCCAAAAGGAAGTCATTCATAAGATGTGCACGATGGGGGCGTGAATTGTCGTCCATGAAGACGAATGCCTCGCCAATATGCTGCCGATATGGTTGCACTATCGGTCTGAGGATGGCATTCACATATCAGCCGTTACGGCGCCTTCCATCACCACCAGCGGCATACGTAGGCCCCACAAAATGCTACCCCAAAACAGTACGGAACCTCCACATTGCTGCACTCTCTGGACAGTGTGTCTAAGAAGTTCATCCTGACCGGGTTGCCTCCAAACACGTCTCCGACGATTGTCTGGTTGAAGGCATATGCGAAACTCATAGATGAAGAAAACGTGATGGCAGTCCTGAGTGGACAATTCGGCATGTTACTGGCCCATCTGTACCGCGCTGCATGGTGTCGTGGTTGCAAAGATAAACCTCGCCATAATCCGTAGGTCGCGGTCATCCACTGCAGTAGTAGCCCATGGGCCGCCTGAGCGAGGCAAGTCATCGACAGTTCCTCTCTGTATCTCCTCCATGTCCGAACAATATCGCTTTAGTTCACGTCGAGACGCCTGGACGCTTCCCTTGTTGAGACCCCTTCCTGGCACGAAGTAACAATGCGGATGGGATCGAACCGCGGTATTGACCGTCTAGGCATGGTTGAACTACAGACAACACGAGCCGTGTACCTCGTCCCTGGTGGAATGACTGGAACTGATCGGCTTTCGGGCCCCCGCTGTCTAATAGGCGCTCCTCATGCATGATTGTTTACATCTCTGGGCGGGTTTAGTGACATCTCTGAACAGTAAAAGGGACTGTGTCTGTGATAAAATAGCCACAGTCAACGTCTATCTTCAGCAGTTCTGGGAACCGGGATGATGCAAAACTTTTTTTGATGTGTGTATACAAGTAATCAAACTAGTGTCCATTCAGCAGTCAGCAATACACCCTGAAGAAGGGGTCTTGCAATAGTCTCCGAAACATCGAAATTTTATATTTGACAATGCAGTCCCAAACCCGGAAAAATTTTATTGACTTGGGCGGTATTGTTCAAACTGCACAATACTTACAGGAGACCCATGCTACTATCTTCAAATGCCGCTGGCGCATTGCTGTTGTGTCTTGCCGCTTTATGTCTTGGCTCGCTAGAAAAACGCAGGCCCCAAGGAGCCATAACGTCATCACTGCGGACGTCGACGTCGAGAGCCCCCTGGCGGAGATTCGGGCCGCGAACCTCCCTCACGAGGCGCGAAAAAGGCTGGCCGCAAGCCGTGGGTCCCAGGATGTACGCATAGGCAAGGTGCCCGGCTTCATTGTATTGGATTTGATTCCTCATCAATGTTAACTCGTATTCCTTTGTCTGCGGTCGATGACGTCTTAGTGCCACCAATGCTGGTTCCCATGCTGTGCTGATCTGAAATCCCATGTCTCTGTTAGTTAAGTCGTTAACTATTCTTCGACCACTTCTTTAATGATGGAGTCCCTGTACGTGGAGGCGGACGAGCATATCTTTGTATCTTTGTACTCTATCACGACAGTGTTCAGCAACAGCAGATTTTTGTGGTTGACATAATATGCTATGACGCCCACGTTCATCGCATCTGTCTTTGGCAGTGCATCACGTCTGGCCAGTGTGCGTTTTATCACAAAGGTATGAGATTTTATACATTCCTTATCTTTCTGGATATAGGTCGTCTTTAACGGAGCCCAGCATCGTTTGCAGCTGCCTCGTGGAAATAGTTTAAACAAGATCATCCAACGTTGCGCCCGTGAACAATTTAATCTGTTATTACGTAGGGAAAGCCTCAGACAGCTGTATCAACGATAATGGGAAATGTCTTTACGGCTTCCTTGAACACACGATCCATAGTAGCATATGACGTATGTGAGAAAAATAATGAGACTGATTTTTTATCTATCAAAGCTTTTCTTCTAAATAACAATATTGTCCCCTCTGAAGTAGTTCCGTTCAACAGCTATTCATCAGAGGAGTCGTTGTTCCTAGTCTTGGCAGCAATGCTGAAAGGTTTTAACCGGTACAGCCTCTAACACGTCAGTCACCTTCTTTTTATGTTCTCCAGGGTCCAAAAATGACGCCCTTTTACGACATTTTTCAATTTCTGGAATAGAAAAATTGAAAAGGACTCAAATCAGGTGAATAGGGAGGTTGCGGAACAACATGAATGCCTTTTCAGGTCAAAAATTCCGTGGTGGAAGTGGCCGTGTGTCATGAGGCATTGCCACGATGCAGCATCCACTCGTCTGCAACGTGCAAATCTTCGGTTGAAATTTGATTTACAGTGAAAGTGTTTAACATATCATCCATTATCCTTATTGTTATACGTCGATCTGATCTCACAAGAGCACACACACGTTTTCGTCGGTTTTTTAAGTTGAAGGTCTCTCTGAGTGGGATTCATCTTCAACATGTTCTCGGCCTTCGAAAATGATTGGTGCCAGAGAAAAACTTGTGCTCTTGATAAGGCATGTTCTCCATAGACCTGTTTCAACTTTTCAGAGGTCACACTCGCGGATTCCCCAAGTTTAACACAAAGCCTGATGGCATAACTTTGCTCTAAATTCCGCTGTTCCATTTTCGTAACACACAACGAAAATACAGCTTCACTGATGGCGCTCATAGAATCACGTGATGGCTGTACGGAGTTGAAACTCGAATTGAGCATCTGGAAGGGATTCTACAAAAGCAGAATAACACAGTGTTGCCAGATCGCTCACAATATTTTCAGTTTGATTACTTTTCCCACACACATAGAACGGCTGTGTTTAACACCTCTCTCCGCCTTTGATAACTAAGCAAACAAGCTAAACTGCAACGCAAGAAAGGTCCTCCCGTTTTACAGTCGTACAGATTTCTGACAGACCTTTATAAGGAATGACATGAATTGTGTAATACAGTTGTGCTTATAGAAAACGGTGTATTAGAGAAAGAGACAGATCATGTATACAATTATTCCAAACATGGATATAACCCTGCAAGAAGGCTTAGTGCACTGTGAATGATAGGGAATCTGCATATCCTTGTGCTCCGTGTTCACACTGACACACGTTCTCTCAAATACTTTCGACTCTAACTGTAACAGTTCATAGGGTGTCTCAAAAAACATCGACAACGCTTAGCATGTTGCGCAAACGTGTTATTTTTCAGGTGGGGAGGTCTGTCTGGAAACAAAGTTTTGGTACTGTGGGGCGTCGGAATTTGAGAATTGTGGCGGCAAAGCTCCATCAGACTCTTTTTCACGTCCTAATTAATTATGGAGCCCGTTAGCAACCAGTGTGACGTGGGCACACGGATTGCGCCTAGCAAATAGTATTACTTAGCATGCATAGCGTCTACCTATAGGCCTACACTGATAGGCCAAAACATTAAAAACGTTACGACCACTGCCTGCCTCCTGTGCGGCAAGGAACGTGTTTAAGCGGAGCAGGGACGACTGAAGAATAATTCTACCTACGATATGGGCCACAAGCGGGGAAATCCACTGACGTAAGTGACCTGGACGAATGGTTGATCGTTATGGGCCGGCGCCTGCGATCGAGTTTCTTTGAAATGGCGAAGCCGGTCAGCTGTTCACATGCTGTTGGCGTACCTATAGAAAGTGATTGAATGGTTGAAGGATGGTGAAAACACTGGAAGGCGACAAGTTGTTGGAGGTCCACAACTCATCGCAGAATATGGAGGGCGGAGGTTCGCCCTGTAGTGTGACACACGACGGCCAACGCTGCTACGGGTCAGGGAGGCAAGAGGTGGTGTGGCACTGGTCGGGTGCTACACCCAGACGCGTCAGCAACCAGTGATATCTGGAAAGCCAGTCTATTGTCAGGATGAATACACAGAATAATGTAGCTGCTTTGTAGCGTCGTGCACCGCATGGGCTTCAAGTATGCGCGCTGGGAAGAACACTTGAAGCGTCTCGTGAGCGAGTCGTGATGCTGGTGCTGCAGGTCAGGGACTGACGGCTGAAGAGATGGCGTGCGAGCCTCTGCGGGGGAGATTTAGGCGTTGTACGTTACCCCGAACGTTTTGCAGCTCAGGGCGCTCTACACTTCATTGTTCTCGTGGACGACCCATCATGTGCTTAGGCGAGTATAGCCGATTGTGGTTTCCAGAACGACGGATGTCGTGAAGGACAGGCCCTAGTTTCCCACCATGGAACAACAAAGACTACAGCAGATGCTCACGGAATGACCAAAGGGGTGTGTGGACGCACGACGCCTGGATGGTGTGGGGATGACAGCCTGCAGATTACGCACGAATGATCATCAGTGGTGGAGGCCTGGCAGCAAACCAGTCCTCTCCTCATCCACGACGTCAGAATAAGCTGTAACGCATACTACGACTGTGGATTCCTTCGGAATGGCTGCGTCCAGGGTTCGAAGTCAGGAAGCAAGTAACAGCCAGGTCATAATCGATTAGCTTGGGCCGTCCGCTGTGGCCGAGCGATTCTAGGCGCTTCAATCCGGAACCGCGCTGCTGCAACGATCGCAGGTTCGAATCCTGCCTCGGGCATGGATGTGTGTGATGTCATTAGGTTACTTAGGTTTAAGTAGTTCCAAGTCTAGGGGACTGATGACCTCAGATGTTAAGTCCCATAGTACTTAGAACCATTTGAACCATCAGCTTGGCATAGATTCGTTGAAACTCAATAGACTGTCATTCTCTGATAGTGTGACTTGGACAGACAGATGGCATGACTAAATGTGTCCATAAGCCCTGAAAGCCCGGTTATTTAAGCAGCAGAGCTCGCGCCAATGACGTGGTGGCTCTAGGTGGATGAGCGAATTTCTCCTGGCTTACTGGACTCGTCAGTATTCCGTTTCTCATTCTGGTAGCTCAGTAACTATTCTTGGTTGTCGAGTTCAAGTCTTTTTGCAACGTTTAATTATTACAGTGGCGCTCTGGTGCTTGAATCTACGGAAGGCTACGTAATACTCCCCCATTATGATGTACTGTGGTGCTTGCTCTTTCGCTTCCCTTGCTCAGAGGTTCCGTGGCAATGCTCGGCTAGTTCCTTGCTTTCTGGTGCATTTTGGGCCATTTTGACATACTGATTCAGACACCAGTTCCGAGCTCCGTGCTTGGCTCTGAGCTCGCTCAGTGAGAGCCTCAGAACATTAGGCGTTCACACTGTAGTCTTTCTGGTGTGCAACAGCCCACTCGTTAAAGCACGATAGGCGGCGCTCTGGGATATATCTGACAACAGAGTACAATACTGTTGCAGGCACAAGTGTTTCAGAGAACACCATTCAGCACACATCAATGAACATGGGGCTAGGCAGCAGACAAACCCACTTGTTCCCATACTGTCTCAGCGGCATCGTCAGTTATGATTTCAGTGGGAACCAGATCGTCGAGACTGGAGCACAGACCAATGGAAATATGTCGCCTGATTAGATGAAGCACGTTTCTTCTACACCAGGTCCATTGCCAAGTGTGGATATGTCATGATCCAGTTGAGCGTCTCCATGAAGACCAGTGGGCTCATGTTCATGCTGTGTACAACATTGACTGGGTTTCCGTGGCACCTGGGATAAAAACTAGAGACACCACGAGAGCTGTGGAGTGCGTGAGCATTACTGCAGAGACCAGCATCGCTTACTGCATGATGTATTCCTGGACAGTGGTAACATTTCCCAGCACGATAAATGTCCGCGTCACAGGGCCAGAATCTTGCTATAGTAGTTTGAGGAGCATGATAGTAAAACTCATGTTCGTGTCCAGGCTACCAAATTCGCCTTATCCGAACCCACTGGAGCACATATGGGGCGCTTTCAGGCGCCAGCTCTCTGTTCACAAACTACCAGCCCGTAGATTACGTTTATTACAAGACCCCTGAGTAGACATTCGGTGCCACACAGCTCCGGAAAGTCACCAAGGACTTCTTGCATTCATGCCATGCAGAATCACTGCTGCATTGCATTCCAAAGGTTGACCTGCGAACTAATAAAGAGGTGGTCATAATGTTTGGACTCGTTAGGGTATTTGGTATTTAATACAAGTGCGATGTAGTAGAGGACAATATTATGGAAATGGAAGAGGATGTAGATGAAGATCAAATGGGAGATACGATACTGCGTGAAGAGTTTGACAGAGCACTGAAAGACCTGAATCGAAACAAGGCCCCGGGAGTAGACAACATTCCATTAGAACTACTGACGGCCTTGGGAGAACCAGTCCTGACAAAACTCTACCATCTGGTGAGCAAGATGTATGAGACAGGCGAAATACCCCCAGACTTCAAGAAGAATATAATAATTCTAATCCCAAAGAAAGAAGGTGTTGACAGATGTGAAAGTTATCGAACTATCAGTTTAATAATTCACGTGAGGCAATACTGACCCTACGACTTATCTTAGAAAATAGATTAAGGAAAGGCAAACCTACGTTTCTAACATTTGTAGACTTAGAGAAAGCTATTGACAATGTTGACTGGAATACTCTCTTTCGAATTCTAAAGGTGGCAGGGGTAAAATACAGGGAGCGAAAGGCTATTTATAATTTGTACAGAAACTAGATGGCAGTTATAAGAGTTGAGGGGCATGAAAGGGAAGCAGTGGTTGGGAAGGGAGTGAAACAGTGTTGTAGCCTCTCCTCGATGTTATTAAATCTGTATATTGAGCAAGCAGTAAAGGAAAAAAAAGAAAAATTCGGAGTAGGTATTAAAATCCATGGAGAAGAAATAAAAACTTTGAGGTTCGCCGATGACATTGTAATTCTGTCAGAGACAGCAAAGGACTTGGAAGAGTAGTTGAACGGAATGGATGGTGTCTTGAAGGGACGATATAAGATGAACATCAACAAAAGCAAAACGAGGATAATGGAATGTAGTCGAGTTAAGTCGGGTGATGCTGAGGGAATTAGATTAGAAAATGAGACTCTTAAAGTGGTAAAGGAGTTTTACTATTTGGGGAGCAAAATAACTGATGATGGTCGAAGTAGAGAGGATATAAAACGTAGACTGGCAATGGCAAGAAAAGCGTTTCTGAGGAACAGAAATTTGTTAACATCGAGTATAGATTTAAGTGTCAGGAAGTCGTTTCTGAAAGCATTTGTGTGGAGTGTAGCCATGTATGGAAGTGAAACATGGACGATAAATACACTGCTGGCCACCGTAAATGCAACACCCTGAAGGAAGCATCCGATTCAAGTGAATTTTACACCATGGGTTTGCAGCGATGAGATATGCAACTGATTAGAATTTCAGCGCAGACGCACATCACGCGCGCCTGTGGCGCCACCTCATAGCTCCATTTAAGGCTTGGCGATTTCGACGAGTGTACGTTCGGCACGTGTGTTTACCTTGTGGTTGTTTCACAAGACGATCAGTTATGCCTCGTAGACAACAGCGAACATCTTTTGATCAAGTATCCGAGTTCGACAGAGGAAGGATAGTGGCTTACCGAGATTGTGGATTATCATACAGAGAAATCGCTAGTCGTGTTGGACGAAACCAAACAACTGTAATGCGGATATGTGACCGTTGGATGCAGGAGGGTACGACGGACCGACGTGGTCGATCGCATTCACCTCGGTGCACCACTGCACGTGCTGATAGGCAAATTGTGCGCATGGCAGTGACGGATCGCTCAGTGACATCCCGAACCGTAGCACAGCACATTGCGTCTGTAACGCATCATCCAGTGTCTGCGCGTACCATTCGACGTCGTTTACAGCAGTGTGGTCTGTCCGCAAGACGTCCATTGCTTCGTCTACCATTGACGCAGAACCACAGACGTCTCCGCCGCCAATGGTGTGATGACAGACGGATGTGGACGACAGAATGGAATGACGTTGTCTTTACTGACGAGGCACGCTTCTGTCTCCAGCACCACGATGGTCGGATTCGAGTGTGGAGACACCGTGGAGAGAGGATGCTGGACAGCTGCATTATGCACCGCCACACTGGTCTTGCACTGGGTATTATGGTATGGGGCGGTATTGGATATTACTCTCGCACGCCTCTAGTACGCATTGCCGGTACTTTAAATAGCCGGCGCTACATATCCGAGGTGCTGGAGCCAGTTGTCCTTCCTTACCTTCAGGGCTCGGCCACAGCCATATTTCAACAGGATAATGCGCGACCACACGTGGCACGCATTGTTCAAAGGTTCTTCGTCAATAACCAGATTGAATTGCTTCCCTGGCCGGCTCGCTCTCCGGATCTTTCGCCGATAGAAAACATGTGGTCCATGGTTGCTCAACGAGTGACCCAGATCACATCCCCAGCTGCCACACCAGATGATCTTTGGCAACGTGTGGAAGCTGCTTGGGCTGCTGTACCCCAGGAACACATCCAACGTCTCTTTGACTCAATGCCGAGACGTGTGGCAGCGGTGATCTCCAACAATGGCGGCTACTCTGGCTACTGATTCTGGCAGGAACCACATGTCACAGACGTCTGTAAACGTAATCATTTGATACTTGGTCAACATGTTATCTACAAAATAAATCTTGTTGTGCTACCTCTTGTCTTTCTTGGTGTTGCATTTACGGTGGCCAGCAGTGTAGTTCGGACAAGAAGAGAATAGAAGCTTTCGAAATGTGGTGCTACAGAAGAATGCTGAAGATTAGATGGGTAGATCACGTAAGTAATGAGGAGGTACTGAACAGAATTGGGGAGAGGAGGAATTTGTGGCACAACTTGAGTAAAAGACGGGATCGGTTGATAGGACACGTTCTGAGGCATCAAAGGATCACCAATTTAGTATTGAAGGGAAGAGTGGAGGGTAAAAATCGTAGAGGAGGACGAAGAAATGAATCCACTAAGCAGATTCAGAAGGATGTAGGTTGCAGTAGTTACTCGGAGATGAAGAAGCTTGCACAGGATAAAGTACCATGGAGAGCTGCATCAAACCAGTCTCAGGACTGACGACCACAACAACAACAACAACATTTAGTAAACGTGCGTGTGTGCAGCAGGAGATCACTAGCTAGCGGATTTTTCCAATTGTTCACTGTAGTTTCCCACCAAAACATACATTCTATAGCTAAAGTTTACATGCCAAATAGTCTGCAAGCAGCAGTGTAGTTGAGCTAGTGTTTTGTCCACGTCCTTCTCGCCCACTGACAAGAGACGTTATGTCGGCGGTCTCGCTGATGTGTATTGTGTGTGTACAGCTGACGACGGGAGCGGCCGGAGGCGGCTACTACTACAACCCCCCGGTGGCGGCTCCATCGGCCGTTGCCACCGGTTTCTTCCCACTGCACGCGCCCGCCTTCACGCTCACACAGGTTAGCAGGTCGGCCATCTGCACGCTCGTCAACACGTCCATGTCGGAAGGTGAGTCACATGGCATAGCACAATCTTTGCAGTTTAATTATGTTACCGTTACCTTACACGATCAAACTAGACATTTGGGTTAATCGTAAAATGTAGGCTTTCACGGCCGGTGTTGTCTTCAGTTGAAACTTCCGGGCTGCCAGTAAAAAGCCAGCTAAATGGTACCGCTATGTTGATGACACATTTGTAGTGTGGACTCTTGGTGAAGAAGATGGTTCAAATGACTCTGAGCACTATGGGACTTAACATCTGAGGTCATCAGTCCCCTAGAACTTAGAACTATTTAAACCTAACTAACCTAAGGACATCACACAAATCCATGCCCAAGGCAGGATTCGAACCTGCGATCGTAGCGGTCGCGCGGTTCCAGACTGGAGCGCCTAGAACCGCTCGGCTACACCTTCCGGCGGTGAAGAAGAACTGGATGTCTTCTTGGTGCATCTGAACAGTATTAATCCGAAGATACAGTTTACGATGGACAAACAGAGCAACGGCCAACTTCATTTTCCTGTCGGTAATTAAATGGGTGGATGGGACACTGGGTCACAAGGTACATAGAAAGAACACTCACACAGATCGATACCCCCAACAAGGAATCAAACCATTATCCTAGGCAAAAAAGAGGGTTAATGAAAACCTTGGTTGACAGAGCCAACAAAATCTGCGAGCCGGCTTACTTGCAAGATGAACTAAATCACTTACGGTCAGCCTTCATGAAAAACGGATATACCAGCATGGAAATTGATCGAGCCCTCCATCAATGAAGAAAAGAAGCCAGAAGTCCAGAGCAACAACGGTCACCTACTGGAAAAGTTTTCCTACCGTTCATTAATAAAGTCACGGACCGTATGGGGAATGTTCCGGCCAAGTATGGCATCGAAACAATCTTCAGACCCACCAAGAAGATTAAGGAATATTTAAGAACTGCAAAAGATGCCCGACACCCCCTAGCAACACCTGGGGTATACAAAATTCCATGCAGTTGTGGACAAGTATATACTGGAACAATGGAAAGAAGCGTAAACACCCGCTTAGCCGAACATAAAAGAAACTGCCGCTTAGGACAAATCGAAAAATCGGCCGTAGCTGAGCATGTTTTTCGATATGGGAACCATGAAGTTAAATTTAATGAGACAAGCGTTCTAGCACGAACATCCCATTATCATGCGCGCATGTATAGAGAAGCAATAGAGAGTCACAAACACCATAATAATTATAATAGAAAAGAGGAAGTTTTAAAGTTTGATAAAATATGAATGTCGACGTTACGCCAGCAGAATGATAATCGATTACTCTTTATCGAAAATAGTGACGCCTTCCAAAGATAGGCATACCGTCGGCATCACGTGACGAATGGTGGTGCCCTCTGTGCGCTCTATAATTGCGAGAGTACCTGGAGCCTCAGTAGCAGTAGCTGGACGACCTCAGAAGATGTCTCCCGCAGATGGAGACGAAACGTTAGGTGGAAATTTTATACATCGACCACGGCCTCTCAGCCCGGAAGTTTCAACTGAAGATTTGGGTCAGTGTTCATCTGCTCGTATAGAGTAATACGCAGCGCGCTAGCTTGCCAAACAGGAAGGTGAACCCGGAACGAATTCGTCGGCGGATTAACGACAGTGGCTGGTACACAGGCCAGCTTGAGCGTAGTTTTTAGGTGATTTCCAACTTTCGTTTAGGCTAATGCTGGGTTGGTCCGCAAGTTCCACCTCAGAAAATGCGAAACAGAAACAGTTAAAATATGATACCACACTGAACAAAGCTAACACAATCCATAAATGGGTGGTGCACCACACTCCCCTCTCTTGGGTAACTTACGACTGCGACGATAGGAAGGGCATCCGGCCGCAAAAGTAAATAAAAATAAAATTTTCACATCTTTGATTACAGAGGACCCCGTACTAGACAGGATTAACGCTAAGAAGAACTGGACTGATCTTCGACCAGTTTCTACTTTTTAACTCGTACAGTTATCTGTAAGAATCAGCATGGGTTCTGCTGGCAACAAACTCGTGCAACTCTGTTCGCTCTGTTGCTCACAAGACCCGGAAGACAGCACATATCGCCACCCAAGCTGATGCCGAATTGCCTGAGTTGTGATAGGCGTTAGACACAAATCTAAAGTATAATCAACAACTACGAGCGTACGGAGTATCATATCAACTTTGTCACTGGTTTCAAAAAATTCCCGGTAAAACACTTCAAGAAGAAAAAGAGAAAAAAAAGAGGACACACGACGAAGAAATTATCAGAATGGGACGGAAATTGGATTATTTGTTCAAGAGAAAGAGCTTCACAGATTGAGCAAGTCAGTATCGCGTTGGTCCACCTCAGGCCCCTATGAAAGCAGTTATTCAGCTTGACATCGATTGACAGAGATGTTGGATGTCTTTCTGAGGGATATCGTGGCAAATTCTGTCCAACTGGCGCGTTGGATCGTCAAAATCCCGAGCAGACCTTCTCAACTGTGGAAAGGTCCGGCGACCTTGCTGGCCCAAGTAGGGTTCAGCAAGCCCGAAAGACAAGGAACAGAAACTCTCGCCATGCATGGATGGGCATTATTTTGCTGAAATGTAAGCTCAGGATGGTTTTTCCGTGAAGGGCAACGAAACGGTGCGCTGTGCTGTAAGGCTGCCGCCGATAACAACCAAAGCGCTCTTGCTATGAAAAGAAATGGCCCTCCGGATCATCATTACTGGTTGTCGGGCTATGTGGCAGGTGACAGTCAAGTTAGTATCCCACCGCTGTCCAGGAGTCTCCAGACCCCTATTCGCCCTTGACTCTCATTGACTGGACTAGAACGATCAGTGATGAGCCCCACTTTGAACTGAGCCCCGATGACCAGCGAGGATGTGCCTGGAGATACTCCGAACAACAGTGGGACACCAACCTGACTATCGCCAGACATATGGCTCGAAAATCAGCAGTGATGATCTGGGATGTCATTTAATTTCATAGCAGGGCCCTTTGGTTGTCATCTGCGGCACCGTTTTCTGTACAGCCCAGCGGTACGTCGACGACATTCCATGCCGTTCATGGCAGGCTATCCTGGACTCACATTTCAGATGATAATGCCCGCCCGCACGTACCGATAGTTCTGCTTGTCTTCGTGCTTGCCAGACGCTACCTTGGCCAGCTGGCTGCCGGATATCTCCACAGTTGATAAAGTTTGGAGCATTACAGGCAGGGCCCTCCTACCAGTTCGGGATTTTGACGCGCCAGTTTGACAGAATGTTGCATGATATCCCCCGAAGGACATCCAACAACTCTGTCAATCACTGACAAGCCGAATATCTGCATTTATAACAGCCGGAGGTAGATTAACGCGTAATTGACATGCTCAATTCGTAAAGCTCTATCTCTTGAATAAATCATCCAATTTTTCTGTAACTGTAATCATTAGTTTTTCTCCACATGTACATCAGAGCTACTGATTTCCGTCCCATTCGGCTAATTCCTTCGTGGTGCGTCATTTTTTTTGGATTAACGCGTATCGTTTGTAAAGGAGAAAAAATGGCTCTGAGCACTGTGGGACTTAACTTCTGAGGTCATCAGTCCCCTAGAACTTAGAATTACTTAAACCTAACTAACCTACGGACATCACACACATCCATGCCCGAGGCAGGATTAGAACCTGCGACCGTAGCGGTCGCGAGGCTCCAGACTGAAGCGCCTAGAACCACTCGGCCACATCGGCCGGCTGTAAAGGAGACCAGTGCTCTGGTGTAAAAGCATTTCCCCGCGTACCCTGAGAGCAGTGATACAGGACCAATATATATACCTAGTGGATAAAATTGGAAACTACGAGGGTAATCCCAAAAGTAAGGTCTCGTATTTTTTTATAAGCACATAGACCTATTTATTTCTACAATGGTTTACATCAGTTTACAGCTTGAACATTTAACTGTTTTTCGACGTAATCACCATTTCTGTCGATGCATTTTTGTAGACGCTGCGGCAGTTTTTGTATGCCCATGTTATACCAGCTTGCCGCCATGCTGTTCAGAAAGTAATGAACCTCTTCTTTCACCTCGTCGTCGGAGCTGGATCGCTTTCCGGCCAAATGTTCTTTTAACCAGTCCAGAAAGTTGCCCTGTTCGGCTGCAAGGCGGTGAAGAAATGCGCGGGAAGCATCAACTCGTTGCCGCATGTGGTCTTCAGTCAGCATGCGTGGCACCCATCTTGCGCACACCTTCCGGTAGTTCAATGTTTCCGTTAAAATTCTGTGAGCGATGCTTACGGAAACCTCAGGAACCAATGTGCAGAGGTCATCCAGGGTGATCCGCCGATCTTCACGCATGCTTTCCTCAACCTTCAGCACTGTCTCCTCAGAAATTGACGGTCTCCCGCTCCTCTGTTCGTCGTGAATTTCGGTCCGATAAGCTGCAAACTCTCTACACCACTTAGGAACATTTTTGACATCCATGCACGACTCACCATACACTTCCATCAATTGGCGATGGATTTCAATCGGCACAGTGCCCTTTGCGTTCAAAAACCGAATAACTGCGCGCAATTCGCACTTGGCGGTAACATCCTTCCGTTCTCAACGGCTGCCATGCCAAGAATGAGCGCCTCAGCGCGGCATGCGCATGTTTACACACAGCGCGTGAAGCACTCTTCATAACAGTGTGACAAACTGCCACACAAACAGAGTTCCGTACTTATAAAAAAAAATAGGGCACCTTACTTTTGGGATTACCCTCGTACATTGCGGTCTTACCGGATGACGATGTATTCAAAAAGCAAGGCAAGGAAACTCTAGAGGAATGCAGCAACAGGCCCATTTCACGATCAGATTTGTCTGAGCAGACAATGTTTGCAACGACCGTCTGCACATCTCGTCTGCACAATGCAGCTTTCTCAGAGTCTTCAGTAGTACACGAGCGCAGAGTATTTTGTGGCCATGGCCAAATTAAGTAAATTTGCTTGTAACACAATTATTCCAACTAGTGCAATTATTTCGAACGTTTAAAAAGAAAGAGACCAGTACAGAGAAGACGGATGAAAGAGTGACTTCTAAAACATGCAACGCTCTCTTATCTCCATGTTTTGAAGGAGCTAAAAAGTGTAAAAGAGGACTGATTTAAGTACATAGGACGAAGTAACATTCTTTGTGTTGGTGCAGTATGTTAATCCGTATACAGGATAAGAGATGAGGAAACGTACATGCTTTGAGGGGTTGTAGTATTAGTGATAGTATACAAAAAACTCCATACGGACATATGCCATATTCCGAATGGTTTCCGAGATGGGACATTTTCAGTGTCAGTTTTGTACGGTTTTCTTGAGTAACTCGAAAACAGTGGCCTCAAGTGAAAACGTATCGCCGAGCAAAATTAAAATAAATTAAATTTCCTGAAAAATATGTTCTATTCGGTTTTTCCTAGGATTAATAGTTCGCGCGAAGTGAGCGAGATGATACCGAAAATCTAAAGCTATGCCCATGCGTTTTAGCTTAATTAGTTTTTAAAGGCCAGTTTGAGGTAGTTTCCCGACTTGATTGATCACAAGTGCCCTATATCAAACTGTGCGTCTCGAATTCTTCTGCACTATTGTGGTACGTTGTAAACAACGACAATGTACTGAACAATACAGAAAATTAATAACAATGTACATTAAACCTGTTCTATCTTGGAAACCATTCGGAATAGGGCTTATGTCCAATGAAGTTTATTGTTCAGTATCATCAATACTATCACCCCTCAAAGCAAGTACTTTTTCTCATGCCTCACCCAGTATAAGGAGAAATGACACTGTAATGAGAAAATCGACAAGTGCTTATGAAAAACTTATAATAGCACTGGCAGAAGCTATGCTGATGGGTGATTTTCTACCGTAATATCACGTTCATCGTTGAGCTGCATCATTCCGGAAACATGTCATACTGCACATGAAGTACTAAAGCACTACATCTGCTTTGCACATTTAGTCTGCGTCAGCTCAAGCACCGCCAGGCTTCACACAGGTCGAACACGAACAGTAACACACAAGAATTTTTCAGTTGGTGATTCAATCACAAGCAACGATTTGCACGCACAAACACTGTCTGTACAGACAAGTCGGTGAAAATATCCAAGCGTATAAAGGACCCTTAAGATCTACACAGGGTCGACGCTTGATGCAGGGTTTGGCACTCGACCCTCAACATAAATACACTCCTGGAAATTGAAATAAGAACACCGTGAATTCATTGTCCCAGGAAGGGGAAACTTTATTGACACATTCCTGGGGTCAGATACATCACATGATCACACTGACAGAACCACAGGCACATAGACACAGGCAACAGAGCATGCACAATGTCGGCACTAGTACAGTGTATATCCACCTTTCGCAGCAATGCAGGCTGCTATTCTCCCATGGAGACGATCGTAGAGATGCTGGATGTAGTCCTGTGGAACGGCTTGCCATGCCATTTCCACCTGGCGCCTCAGTTGGACCAGCGTTCGTGCTGGACGTGCAGACCGCGTGAGACGACGCTTCATCCAGTCCCAAACATGCTCAATGGGGGACAGATCCGGAGATCTTGCTGGCCAGGGTAGTTGACTTACACCTTCTAGAGCACGTTGGGTGGCACGGGATACATGCGGACGTGCATTGTCCTGTTGGAACAGCAAGTTCCCTTGCCGGTCTAGTAATGGTAGAACGATGGGTTCGATGACGGTTTGGATGTACCGTGCACTATTCAGTGTCCCCTCGACGATTACCAGTGGTGTACGGCCAGTGTAGGAGATCGCTCCCCACACCATGATGCCGGGTGTTGGCCCTGTGTGCCTCGGTCGTATGCAGTCCTGATTGTGGTGCTCACCTGCACGGCGCCAAACACGCATACGACCATCATTGGCACCAAGGCAGAAGCGACTCTCATCGCTGAAGACGACACGTCTCCATTCGTCCCTCCATTCACGCCTGTCGCGACACCACTGGAGGCGGGCTGCACGATGTTGGGGCGTGAGCGGAAGACGGCCTAACGGTGTGCGGGACCGTAGCCCAGCTTCATGGAGACGGTTGCGAATGGCCATCGCCGATACCCCAGGAGCAACAGTGTCCCTAATTTGCTGGGAAGTGGCGCTGCGGTCCCCTACGGCACTGCGTAGGATCCTACGGTCTTGGCGTGCATCCGTCCGTCGCTGCGGTCCGGTCCCAGGTCGACGGGCACGTGCACCTTCCGCCGACCACTGGCGACAACATCGATGTACTGTGGAGACCTCACGCCCCACGTGTTGAGCAATTCGGCGGTACGTCCACCCGGCCTCCCGCATGCCCACTATACGCCCTCGCTCAAAGTCCGTCAACTGCACATACGGTTCACGTCCACGCTGTCGCGGCATGCTACCAGTGTTAAAGACTGCGATGGAGCTCCGTATGCCACGGCAAACTGGCTGACACTGACGGCGGCGGTGCACAAATGCTGCGCAGCTAGCGCCATTCGACGGCCAACACCGCGGTTCCTGGTGTGTCCGCTGTGCCGTGCGTGTGATCATTGCTTGTACAGCCCTCTCGCAGTGTCCGGAGCAAGTATGGTGGGTCTGACACACCGGTGTCAATGTGTTCTTTTTTCCATTTCCAGGAGTGTATATGCAAGGTATCATGCGTAAATACACGGAGAGTCTCTTCGTTTGATCACCGTGCAGCCGAATAGTCACTAAAAACAGTCGCATCCATTAAATACCTGGGAGTACGTGTACGAAGCGATTTAAATTTAGTACAACTTTTATGTAGCAGGAAATGCAGATTCCAGAGACAGATCCATTGAAAGAATGCCCAGAACACGTAGTCCACCCTCGAATGAGGCAGCTTACAAAATAATCATTGACCGATACTTGAATTTGCTCCTCTGGATGGGATCCTTGGCAGTTATGAATGATAGAGGAAATACGAACAAGGGAAGTGCGTTGCGTCACAACTCCGTGTGCCGGCCGAAGTGGCCGTGCGGTTAAAGGCGCTGCAGTCTGGAACCGCAAGACCGCTACGGTCGCAGGTTCGAATCCTGCCTCGGGCATGGATGTTTGTGATGTCCTTAGGTTAGTTAGGTTTAACTAGTTCTAAGTTCTAGGGGACTAATGACCTCAGCAGTTCAGTCCCATAGTGCTCAGAGCCATTTTGAACAACTCCGTGTAATGACCTTTATGGCGCCGAGCAGATAGTCTTCCAAATCCAGTGGCAGACTTTACAAGGGAAGTGTTGTGCATCAAAGAGTGGTTTACTGTTGAAATTAAGAGAAAGTGCGTTCGTAGAACAGTCAACCTGCATTTTGGTTCCTCCTACAAATATCTCATCAAGAGAACACGAAACTAAAACTTGAGAGATTCAAGCTTGCGTAGAGACTTATTGTATACCTATTCATCGACGTTTAGCAGAAGCAACTCATAATGAATTGCGCAACCTAACTTCGTTGTACCATTCACAGCATGATATTCCGAATATTTAACTTCCGTAACTATTTCCATTGATGTAAATCGTCTTGCAAATTAAAACAAAACACATAGAGATTGAAGAGTTCAGAGTTCAGTGATCCTCGGCCCTTTTCTCATATGGGACAATGAAATGACCAATAAAGAGAAAAACTGTCACAGGCCAAGTGCTGTCAGACACACAAGTTCATGGGCGAAACATTCATTGCTGGCGCCTATCCGATTCTAACGCACAACGGTCTGCTTCGATGATCTAGATATAAGACTAAGAACACAGGAGTCTTTGGAAATCTTTGTCCTTCCTCTTGGATATTAAATAACTCGAAGGACTCATCCTTGTTCTGTGCGTGCTAGTGCACCGTATGCAATGATCTAATCGTTGACGGGACATTGGGCCTCATTTCCCTTCCTTCCTTTTTAATACAGGAGCAGCCTCCTCCAACAATCAGAACGCTACACAGCTGTTCACATATAATACATGATAATAACAGTTTTGAATATCGTGGAACACAAGAAAAAACTATGCATCGAACTCTAAAACGAAGAAATACATCCACGGTAACAATCGAAGTAGACATCGATATGAAATGAAGACCATTAAAGTGCGACTACAGAACGTAGTATTTCTTTCCGCCAGCTTGTCTGCTTCCAGTAAACGCAGTTTTCTCATCGCATGGCACTTTTACGTACGCGTCAAGATGACGCACTTTCTCGGAGTGCAGGAAGTCTGCGGTTTTACCTTATTTGGAGCTGACACAACCAAGTCGTTTAACTGCTGCATTGTTTCTTGCACTCAGGAGCTAGGTAGGACTGAATAGAGTAAAAAAGGAAAAAAATGCTCTCTTAACGTTGCTACAGAATCCTGACTCGTATCATTAGTCCATCAGACGCTGTAGACAGGTTTCAGATTTAAGCCAGTACGTTGGCACTCTGCCTCGTGATCGGCAGCTGTTCGCCACCACCTCTTCTCCCTTGCACGCCAAGTACTTGTAATGTATATATCTTCACTTGCCAGGAATGAAACCATCTACTTCTCGGGCAAATACCACCACAGCGTTCTCGCTCAGTGAAATCGATACCCCCTGTCCGAACTATACCAGATAAGTTGTACACAAGGGAAGCTGCATGGAGCAAAGTTATACCGCAAGTTCAGCAGACATTCAGACAACTATTTCAAAAAGATAACTCCCTGTCACGAGTTATTTCAAATCATGAAGCTTTATTATCGAGCCAGATGCCATAGTGGTTCCTGAGCTGGGCTCTTATTCGAGACAAGTTTGAGCTTTCCATAGTTTCGGGGAATGTCTTTAGGTGAAAGCCTAGATGCTTTTCTAAGAAGAACATGGGCAATTTCCGCCCCTACTTTGTCCTACTGAGATGTTCTGCTCCATCTATAATGACCTTGACGTGTTCTTCACCTTTCTGATCCATCTTGTCACTTATACGTCTGCCTGAATATGCAATCTGATTTTATTTGCTGTTATGGTTTGGTTTGATGCAGCTCTCCAAGCCTTGTTTATCTCGCAAAAGCCTCTTCATTTATGCGTAACTAATGTGACCTACATGCATTTAAACTTTCTGACTGTAGTCATCTTAGATCTTTTTCTGCAACTTTTGCCCTCCACACTTTCCTCCATTACCATGTATCTATTATCTGGTGTCTCCTGATGTTCGCTATCGACCTTTAGTCAGATTGTGCCATTAAACCCCTTTGTCTCCAACTTCTCATTAGGTACCTGATTTACCCATCTAATTTTCAATATTCTTCTGTAACAAGACGTTTCAAAATCTTCTACACTCATCAAAAACAGTTTTGCTTCTACACATGTTAAAAAAAGTTTTGCATCACCCCGGTTCCCAGAAATCCTGAAGATAGACGTTGACTGTTGACATTGTATCACAGACAGTCCTTTGACTGTTCAGAGATGTCACTAAACCCGCCCAAAGATGTAATCAACGATGCATGAGCAGCGCCTACTAGACGGGGGGGGGGGGGGGGGGGGGGTCCGACAGCAGATCAGTTCCAGTCATTCCACCAGGAAGAATGTACACGGCTGGTGTTGTGTGTAGTTCAACCATGCCTAGACGGCCAATACCGCGGTTCGACCGCGTCCGCATTGTTACTTAGTGCCAGGAAGGGCTCTCAACAAGGGAAGTGTCCAAGCGTCTCGGAGTGAACCAAAGCGATGTTGTTCGGACATGGAGGAGATACAGAGAGACAGGAACTGTCGATGACATGCCTCACTCAGGCTGCCCAAGGGTTACTATTGCAGTGGATGACCGCTACTTACGGATTATGGCTCGGAGGAACCCTGACAGCAACGCCACCATGTTGAACAATGCATTTCGTGCAGCCACAGGACGTCGTGTTACTTCTTAAACTGTGCGTTATAGGCTGCATGATGCGCAACTTCACTCGACACTTCCATGGCGAGGTCCATCTTTGCAACCACGACATCATGTAGTACGGTACAGATGGGTCCAACAACATGCCTAATGGACCGCTCAGGATTGGCTTCACGTTCTCTTCAACGATGAGTTCACATATGCCTTCAACCAGACAATCGTCGGAGACGCGTTTGGAGGCAACCCGATCAGGCTGAACGCCTTAGACACATTGTCCATCGAGTGCAGCAAGGTGGAGGTTCCCTGCTGTATGATACATGAATGCCATCCTCCGACCGACAGTGCAACCATATCGGCAGCGTACTGGTGAGGCACTCGTCTTCATGGACGACAATTCGCGCCCCCATCGTGTACATCTTGTGAATGACGTCCTCCAGGAGAACGACATCGCTCGACTAGAACGGCCAGCACGTTCTCCAGACATGAACCCGATCGAACGTGCCTGGGATACATTGAAAAGGGCTGTTGATGGACGAATCGCCATTGAGGAGTGGGGCAATCTGGACCAACAGTGCCATGATGAACTTGTGGACAGTATGCCACGACGAATACAGGCATGCATCAATATAAGAGGACGTGCTACTGGGTATCAGAGGTACCGGTGTGTACAGCAATCCGGACCACCACCTCTGAAGATCTCGCTGTATGGTTGTACAACACGCAAGGTGTGGTTTTCATGAGCTATAAAAAGGGCGGAAATGATGTTTATGTTGATCTCTATTCCAATTTTCTGTACAGATTCCGGAACTCACGGAACCGAGGTGATGCAAAAGTTTTTTTGTTGTGTGTATTAACCTCTTGTCTGTATCTCTAATTTTCCTCGTTTTGGTAGCTACAGTAGATTATTTTCTTTGAATACATTTAATGGCTGCTGGTTATTCATTGACAGATTTTTATTTTGTTATGTTGAAACAAATCATTCTCCTGTTAAACATTTGTGGCTTCTACAGTACGTGACCAATAGTGTTGGGCATTAATGTGGCGTGTGTCCATTATTCGCCTTCATAATAGCTTTAATTCGACTGGAAACACTTTCAGTGAGATGTCCCAATGTTTACGGGGGAATGACAGCCGACTAGCGTCTGCAGCGAAGTCGACGTTCTGATCAACCAAACACAATTAAACGAACCCCCACCTGTGCAGTCAGACTGCATCAGTTCATGCGGATTTCAACGTTGTAATACAGTACTCTCCCTTCAATACCAAAGCGTGCTACGACTCATCAGTCTAGGCGTGTACTGTTCAACAAGTTTCATTTTCAGTAGAGTTCCAACACTGCAGAAAACAACTGAATCATCAAATCTACGTTGAAACCTTTGGATCAATTCTGTACAGGGGCTGCCCTTAGTAGTTAAGAATTTATCTCTTTAGTGTATTATTTATTCTTACAACCTCTCATAATTATATTGCCTTGTTCTTTAATTCTTCTGATTCTTTTATTTATAAGTTTTCTAACTAGTATTCTGTAAACTAGTGTGTATTTACTCATCTCATAACGAAGTAGCTTTGGCTGATTTGGTCCCCCAGAATCAGATAAATATAAAATAAATAAACAAAATAAAAAAATATTTTTAAAAAATAATGGTCAGATTTTTCATGAAATAATTTGTCAAAAGTAGGAAATAAAACACATTAGAGAAACATTTGATGCGACCTTGAATGATGCTCGAAATCATGTACAGCAGCCGAGATGCTCACACGATGAAGGCGTAAGGAGACACTGGTGAAACTGCGCAGACAAACATACTCTAGAATTCTTTAAAATTCCAAGAATCTAAATTAAACTTTGAACTATAAATTCTTAATTGGCACCTTATTTGCTGTACATGATTTCCAGTATTATTCAAAGGTGCGTGAAATATTTATCTAATCTTACTTGTAGACAAATCATTTCACAAAAAGTTTAACTGTTTTTTAATTTTTTATTTATTTTCAACTTTAGTTCAGAAAGCATGAAACACAGGATATCGCAGGAGGAGTTGTCAATATTCGGGGATGCGACAGAAGCGGTCATTCGAAGTGAAAATGTCTAGTAAACATGTGCTCTAAAGTGCATACCTTAAGAGCTATGAGCACTTGATCTTGGCTACCTTGAACCTTACCTCTTCTACAGTACAACTGTCCATAGCTCTTATGGCACGTGTTTCAGAGCCCCTGTTTACTACTTTTTTTTCTTCGAACGATCGGCATGTCATATCCCCGAATACTGACCATTCCTCGTGAGACACCCAGTATCGTATACAGCGTGGTCCATTGATAGAGACCGGGCCAAGTATCACACGAAATAGGCATCAAACGAAAAAACTACAAAGAACGAAACTCGTCTAGCTTGAAGGGGGAAACCAGATGGTGCTATGGTTGGACCGCCAGATGGCGCTGCCATATGTCAAACGGATATCAACGGCGCTTTTTTAAAAATACAAACCCCCATTTTTTATAACATATTCGTGTAGTACGTAAAGAAATATGAATGTTTTAGTTAGACCAATTTTTTCGCTTTGTGATAGATGACGTCGTGAACAGTTCTGCCATTGGGCACAAGAGAAATTACGGAACGATGACAGATTTTTTTCACGCGTCCTATTTGGCGACGAAGCGTCATTCACCAACAGCGGTAACGTAAACCGGCATAATATGTACTATTGGGCAACGGAAAATCCACGGTGGCTGCGACAAATGGAACATCAGCGACCTCGGCGGGTTAATGTATGGTGCGGAATTATGGGAGAAAGGGTAATTGGCCCCCATATTATCGAATGCAATCTAAATGGTGCAATGTATGCTGATTTCCTACGTAATGTTCTACCGATGTTACTACAAGATGTTGCACTGGATGACAGATAGGCGATGTACTTCCAACATGACGGATGTCCGGCACATAGCTCACGTGCGGTTGAAGCGGAATTGAATAGCATATTTCATGACAGGTGCGTTGGGCCCGGACGTTCATCGGATCTGACGTCCCCGGATTTCTTTCTGTGGGGAAAGTTGAAGGATATTTGCCATCGTGATCCACCGACAAAGCCTGATAACATGCGTCAGCACATTGTCAATGCATGTGCGAACATTATGGAAGGTGAACTACTCGCTGTTGAGAGGAATGTCGTTACACGTATTGCCAAATGCATTAAGGTTGACTGACGTCATTTTGAGCATTTATTGCATTAATGTGGTATTTACAGGTAATCACACTGCAACAGCATGCTTTCTCAGAAATGATAAGTTCACAAAGGTACATGTATCACATTGGAACAACCGAAATAAAATGTTCAAACGTAGCCACGTTCTGTATTTTACTTAAAAAACCTACCTGTTACTAACTGTTCGTCTAAAATTGTGAGCCATATGTTTGTGACTATTACAGCGCAATCTATCACAAAGCGAAAAAAGTAGTCCAACTAAAACATTCATATTTATTTACGTACTACACGAATATGTAATAAAAATGGGGGTTCCTATTTTTAAAAAACGCAGTTGATATCCGTTTGACCTAAGGCAGCGCCATCTAGCGGGCCAACCATAGCGCCATCTGGTTTCCCCCTTCAAGCTAGACAAGTCTCGTACTTTGTAGTTTTTTCGTTTGACGCTTATTTCGTCAGATATTTGGCCTGGTCACGATCAATGGACCACCCTGCATATAAATATGGACTGGTATTAAGAGTTCGATGCCGAGGTGGTGTCAAATGGAAAGACACGAACTAGGTGGCTGATCTATGGGATCTCCCAGGCAGTAATGCCATGCCCTCAGTTCATTTTTAAGAGTATAAAAATCATTAGAGCGCACAGAAGTTTCAATTTGTATTGTGTTTCGATATTTTTTGACACTTCCTTTACACAGCTAGCAGTAGCTGTTCGTGAAATACTTCAGTTTTGCCTCAAATCAATAATTAAGTTTTCCTTAGTTACCGTGATTACTTTCAAGCAATTACACAATTTTTTGGCACAACTCAACTCGACCTCGTACTGGTCACTTTGATTCCCCATTGTCCATTTCTCACTCTTCGTTCGGCTATGAAAATTCGCTCAAAAATCCAGGAAGTTTTATTTTCGCTCTGTTCAGACGTTTGATCACGAAGAAACTAAAAGATAGAACGATTACCTGCTCATATCACGTCCCCAATGCCTCTTTCCACGAGTGTTTTAATCGAGCTACGTGCTACGTGCCTCGGTGAGAGTACCGCAGCTGAGATGAGGTGCGCGCGCACCCGCCAGTGTCGGGCGAGGTGCGGCTGTTCCAGGGCAGCCCGCACGAGCCGGTGGTGGTGTCTGGGGTGGTGAGCGGCCTGGAGCCGGGGCTGCACGGCTTCCACGTGCACCGAGAGGGCAAGCTGGGCAACGACTGCGCCGACGCCGGGCCGCACTTCAACCCCGACAACGTGAGTGCACAAACCCTTACGGCGACGCTACTTTTAGGCCCACTTTGGGGATCTACTTTTTGTAGTAGAGGATGTACTGCACAGCGGAACTTTACAATGCTACTTTACTTTAATCACATTTATTAAATCCTAGTCTTTCCCCTATGGCTTCGCCCGCGTATCCGTTCAACACATAAATTGAATACGTCTTCTCCTCCCCCTTCTCTGGGTACACTTCTTTCTGCCTCTGCCTTCCTCCCTCTATCTTTATACCTCTTCCTCCTCTGTCTGTCCACCACATCTTCCCACCTACACCTATCTGTCCCATGCTCCCCACTCTCTCTGTCCATTGCCTCCACCCCCTCTCTCTCTCACCATATTCTCCTCCTCCTCCCCCTGACCATTCCTCCTCCCCCTCTCTCTTTCCATCTCTCTCCCCCCTCTTCCTTTTCCACCTGCCCACTACCATTGTACACCTTCCACCTGCCTGAAGCATCTCCCACTCCTCTCCTCTCTCTGTCCATTTTCTCTTATCCCTCACTCTGTCCAGCCCCTCCTCTATCTAGCTCAACTTGACCCCAGCCATGCTCATGAGCACCTGTAGCCCCTGCAATACAGTTGAATAAAGCACACTGACAGTACTCCCACAAGATACATGTCTTGCAGGGCAGGTCACACATCAGAGGCTTGAAAATTATTTGTTTGTTCCTGATGTACAGGTAACCATGAATAGCAGGCTGATGAAGTATGCTGAAACTACTTCAACACAACATGCCTTCATGCAGAGCACCCTACATGTTGGGGCCCAGAAAATTCTTTCTTGCCCATGACATATAGGCTGCCCTAAAGACCTGGTTGATTTGGCAGGCTAATAGTCTTCCCCTGTCATACAGGTAGTCTATATGCCAGGGGCTCGAAAAAAACACGTTTTTGCCCATATCTCCATTCATATTGGATATACTACGTTATAAACCCCATAGCGCTGATACTCGTGACGCTTGCTGTTTCTGTGCTAAATTTGGTTGAAATCGATCCAGGCGTTTTGGGGGAGACCCCAGACATAAACTCTGCTTTATATGTACAACAAATAAAAACTTCACTTGCATGCAGCATTTACAGTCAATATAAAAATTAATTAGGCCCAAAAATGAGAGGAACGTAATTTAAAGAATATAATTCTTTCTTTTATTTCCACAAATGTATCGTATTCTGAAGCATAGCTAAACTGTTTGCAGTTAACCATTACAAATCTCATTTTGAAAGAGTTACCAGCTTTCTATAATACATTATGGTTAAAAGGAAAACAATAATCTGTCCATATTCTTGATAATTATTTCAGGACTGTTTTTCTTGGTGTTAGTTATTACTTTGCTACAAATGGAACATTAGCAGAACGACATTTACGTGAGTGCTGCAGTGAATTTTATTATCAGAAAATGTGTGGTGTGAAATGACTCCCGAAACAGTACCGATTTTGAGGGATCTTAAGCTTACATCTGACCATAATCCACAGGCAGACAAGTTACAGTTATAAATACAGTGAGCTTTGCGACGGAATGGTCGACCAAAACATTAAGTTGAACTTACACTAAACCCCAACTCTAGACGGTGTTGCTTCAACTCTTAAGCAGGATTCAAAAGAAATCAGTTGCATTAAATCATAGGGGAAATTGTCCGCCCCGATAGCTGAATGGTCAGTGTGACGGACTGCCGTCCTCAGGGGCCTGGGTTCGATTCCCGGCTGGGTCGGGAATTTCCTCCGCTCAGAGACTGGATGTTGTGTTGTCTTCATCATCGTTTCTTCCCCATACGGCGCGCAGGTTGCCCAATGTAGCGTCGAATGTAATAAGACCTGCACCAAGGCGGCTGGACCTGCCCCGTAAGGGGCCTCCCGGCCAATGACGCCAAACGCTCATTTCCATAAGGGAAATTAATTATGAATATAAAGGTTCCCATATATGTATGATATAAAACTGAATATAAAACACCAAAGCAAGGTGAACATTTTATCTCAGGGACTACAGGTAGGCCTATGCAAACAACGAGAGTAGCTGAGCAAATGTACATAAGGAAGGAGCTAAGCTACACAGGCAGAAACAAACAAACAAACGACAACATAATTAGTAAACAGGCAGGCAATTCGGTAACCAGCTAATAACAGATAACGCGGATTTACTAGAATCAGCTTGCCAGCTGTCTTAGCAAAATAGATATCTTTTCTACAAATGTATGAGGAACTTACATTAGAAAATGATTCGGAGAATGCCACAAGACCAACCAAAGCATACAGGCGGCCCCTTTACGAGTTTGCCCATGAATTCAATAAATAAGACATTAAGTAACGGATACCCTGGCCTGTAACAGTCACCTGTAAGAAGAATCAAACACAGACCTAATAAAATGCAAAACGGCAATGAACAAAACAGGGCTGGTAGGATATGCGCCGGACAAGTGAGATACAGTTAACTTTAGAGAAACATTTGACAGAAGGCACAGACTTGTGTACACAAACTACCAAGCCACGCTACCTAGCAACGTGCGAAGTAGGCAATAAAAATCAAATTATAATCCACGTTCGCCACATATCGTGAATAGGTG
The DNA here is from genome assembly GCF_023864345.2 of Schistocerca serialis cubense. Taxonomy (NCBI): domain Eukaryota; kingdom Metazoa; phylum Arthropoda; class Insecta; order Orthoptera; family Acrididae; genus Schistocerca; species Schistocerca serialis. Next base: position 396,137,650 of record NC_064646.1, read on the forward strand.
TTCAGAAAATTGGCTAATTACAGCATGGTTGAAAAACACAAACGAGCACATTTACTAACAATAGAAAATTGATGGAACGACCACATACCAGCTAGACCCGAAAGGAAACAGGGTGCAGTGGCTCATACATGCGTAAAGAACGAAATTACTGCCTCTTACAAAAGTCCTCACCATACAGTCCACAAGGTAGGCATGCAACGGTTCCCTGTGCAGGATTGCTTCCTCCTGTTGTCGAGTAAACTCCAACCACACGATGCGCCAATAACACTCCAAAGGCCAGGCCACCACCTTCCAGCTGTGTTCGCCCCAACACAGCGCTCTCACATCCTCAGTAAACCCAGACTTCCATCTGTCAACAAGTCAAGTGCACACACACACACACACACACACTCTCTGCCATACTCTCACCTGCCCTCTATCTGGCTACCTGTACCTCCCTCTTTCTCTGTCCATTTCTTCTTATCCTCTCCTCTCTGCCATCTAGTTCTCCGTCCCCTGTCTGTTCATTTTCAGCTCCTCCTCTCTGCCTGTCAATCTCCTCTCTCTCTCTATTCTCTCTATTCATCTCTTTCTCCCACCTATATCTGTCCATCTTTTTCTCCCCCTGTCTCTGTCCATCTCATCCTACTTCCTCTTGTTATCCACATCCTCCTTCCCTCTGCTGCTCAGCGGTGTCCATCTGCAGATAACCCCCCTAAAATGCATTCTGATACTAGATGCACAATACGCCGCTCATACGGGACAGTTTAGACGCAAACAGTTAGGAAACTTTCTAACCACCATCCCCACTCCCACCTAACAGATCCAGAAGAAAGTGACGGAATACTGCATTGCCATCAAGTTCAGAACTATGTTTAAAATTTCAAGTGTCTAGCTCAGTAAGAAACTGATTATAATCAATTACGAAATTTGGACTGGACAGACTGACAGAAGTAATCTAATAAAAATGGTAAAAAGATCACTCCAAAGTGTGTGTATTTGCACATAAACATTCTCAAGAACCATACACCTATTACTACAAACAGTAAGTCAGTTTTCGATTTATCATAGTTTCATGAACTTATATTCCATAATGTGGCACTTTGTTATATAACAATGTGGTCTTGCCATGCCCAGAATTAAACTAAATGTAAAGTTGATTTAGAATGTTAAAGCATCTGAAGATGAGCCGCTAGGGCTCGAAACGCTTCGTGCATTTCAATAAAATCACGATTTGTAGCTGAAGGCGTTTGTTCTTTATTATTAAGAAAGTAATACAGCCATGGAAGAAAACTGCAAACACTGGATAAAATTAAGTCACTCCAGTTATTTTTTTTACTGGACCTCATAAAACGGAAATCCATAATTTTCAGCTGAGCTGCTTCTATTGAGATTAATTTCCATAACCTCAGAACGAAACAAACCTCAAGATTTTAAATAACAAATCACAGATGTACCTCACAGGTAGTAAAAGCTATCATTTAGAATTTAGATACCAAATCACAAGTGTTATCCCCAGATAGAAAAAGCTAACTTTTCCATCCAACAACTTGTTGTTGTTGTGGTCTTCAGTCCAGAGACTGGTTTGATGCGGCTCTCCATGGTACTCTATGCTGAGCAAGCTTCTTCATCTCCGAGTAACTATTGCAACCTACATCCTTTTGAATCTGCTTAGTGGATTCATCCGATGGTCTCCATCTAAGATTTTTACCCTCCACTCTTCCCTTCAATACTAAATTGGTGATCCTCTGCTGCCTCAGAACGTGTCCTATCAACTGATAGCGTCTTCTACTCAAATTGTGCCACAAATTCCTTCTTTCCCCAATTCTATTCCGTACTACCTCATTAGTTACGCGATCTATTCATCTAATCTTCAGCATTCTTCTGGAGCACCACATTTCGAAAGCTTCTATTCTCTTCTTGTCTAAACTATTTATCGTCCATGTTTCACTTCCATACATGGCTACACTCCATACAAATAGTTCCATAAAGGAGATCCTGACACTTAAATCTAAACATGATGTTAACAAATTTCTCTTCCTCAGAAACACTTTCCATGCCAGAGCCAGTCTACATTTTATATCCTCTCTTCTTCGACCATCATCAGTTATTTTGCTTCCCAAATAGCAAAACTCATCTACTACTTTAATCTAATTACCTCAGCATCACCTGATTTAATTCGACTACATCCCATTATCATCGTTTTGCTTTTGTTGATGTTCATATTATATACTCCTTTCAAGACACTGTCCATTCCGTTCAACTGCTCTTCCTTTGCTGTCTCTGATAGAATTACAAAATCATTGGGGAACCTCAAAGTTTTTATTTCTTCTCCATGTATTTTAATACCTACTCCAAATTTTTCTTTTGTTTCCTTTACTGCTTGCTCAATAAACAGATTGAATAACATTGGAGATAGGCTACAACCCTGTCTCACTCCCTTTTCGATCACTGCTTCCCTTTCGTGCTCTTCGACTCTTATAACTTCCACCTGGTTTCTGTACAAATTGTAAATAGCCTTTCGCTCCCTGTATTTTACCCACGCCACCATGAGAATTTGAAAGAGAGTATTCCAGTCACCATAGTCAAAAGCTTTCCTTAAGTCTACAAATGCTAGAAACGTAGGTTTGCCTTTCCGTAATCTTTCTTCTAAGATAAGTCGTAGGGTCAGTACTGCGTCACGTGTTCCAACATTTCTACGGAATCCAAACTGATCTTCCCCGATTTCTACCACTTTTTCCATTCATCTGTGAAGAATTCGTGTTGGTATTTTGCAGCAATGATTTATTAAACTGATAGTTCGGTAATTTGCACACCTGTCGACACCTGTTTTCTTCGGGATTGGAATTATTATATTCTTCTTGATGTCTAAGGGTATTTCTCCTAACTTATACATCTTGCCCATCAGATGGTAGAGTTTTGTGGTGGCTGGCTCTCCCAAGGCTATCAGTAGTTCTAATGGAATGTTGTCTACTCCCGGGACCTAGTTTCGACTCAGGTCTTTCAGTGCTCTGTCAGAATCTTCACGCAGTACCATATCTCCCATTTCATCTTCATCTACATCCTCTTCCATTTCCATAATATTATCCTCAACTACATCGCCTTTCTATTAAATACCAAATACCCTAACGAGCCCAGACATTATGACCACCTCTTTATTAGTCAACCTTTCTTCTAAGATAAGTCGTAAGGTCAGCATTGCCTCACGTGTTCCAACATTTCTACGGATCCAAACTGATCTTCCCCGAGGTCGACTTCTACCAGTTTTTCCATTCGTCTGTAAAGAATTCGCGTTCGTATTTTGCAGCTGTGACTTATTAAACTGATAGTTCGGTAATTTTCACATCTGTCAACACCTGCTTTCTTTGGGATTTGAATTATTATATTCTTCTTGAAGTCTGAGGGTATTTCGCCTGTCTCATACATCTTGCTCACCAGATGGTAGAGTTTTGTCAGGACTGGCTCTCCCAAGGCCGTCAGTGGTTCCAATGGAATGTTGTCTACTCCGGGGGCCTTGTTTCGACTCAGGTCTTTCAGTGCTCTGTCAAACTCTTCACGCAGTATCGTATCCCCCATTTCATCTTCATCTACATCCTCTTCCATTTCCATAATATTGTCCTCAAGTACATCGCCCTTGTATAGACCCTCTATATACTCCTTCCACCTTTCTGCTTTCCCTTCTTTGCTTAGAACTGGGTTTCCATCTGAGCTCTTGATGTTCATACAAGTGGTTATCTTATCTCCAACGGTCTCTTTAATTTTCCTGTAGGCAGCTATCTATCTTACCCCTAGTGATATTTGTCTTTACATCCTTACACTTGTCCTCTAGTCATCCTTCCTTGGCCGTTTTGGACTTCCTGTTGATCTGATTTTTGAGACGTTCATATTCCTTTTCCTTTTCCCCTGCTTCATTTACTGCATTTTTATATTGTCTCCTATCATCAATTAGATTCAATATCTCTTCTGTTACCCAAGGATTTGTACTAGCCCGCATCCTTTTATCTTACTTGCAATAACTTATTGCTTTTTTTTCAATTTTATGTCCAATTTATTAACAAAATAAAGAAAAACAACTGCGAGTACACTGTAAGAAATGGTGCAACACTTACAGGCGGCCTTGCCTCAGTACATTTCGGACTGTACCGGATGATCAAAAAGTCAGTACAAATTTGAAAACTGAATAAATCACGGAATAATGTAGATGTACAAATTGACACACAGGCTTGGAATGACACGGGGTTTTATTAGAACCAAAAAAATACAAAAGTTCAAAAAATGTCCGACAAATGGCGCTTCATCTGATCAGAATAGTAATAATTAGCATAACAAAGTAAGACAAAGCAAAGATGATGTTCTTTACAGGAAATGCTCAATATTTCCACCACCATTCCTCAACAATAGCTGTAGTCGAGGAATAATGTTGTGAACAGCACTGTAAAGCATGTCTGGAGTTATAGTGAGGCATTGGCGTCGGACGTTGTCTTTCAGCATACCTAGAGATGTCGGTCGATCACGATACACTTGCGACTTCAGGTAACCCCAAAGCCAATAATCGCACGGACTGAGGTCTGGGGACCTGGGAGGCCAAGCATGGCGAAAGTGGCAGCTGAGCACACAATCATCACCAAAGGACGCGCACAAGAGATCTTTAACGCATCTAGCAATATGGGGTGGAGCGCCATCCTGCATTAACATCGTACGTTCCAGCAGGTGTTTATCAGCCAGGCTGGGGATGATGCGATTCTGTAACATATCGGTGTACCTCTCACCCGTCACGGTAGCAGCTTTGCTGTCCAGCGCCATCTGTCGGACTGTGGTGTGTGTACTGTAAGATCTTCGGTACACACACCACCAGATTATTTGACTTGTCACTCTAGCGAAGTAGGCGAGTGTCAGCAATATGTCTCATGGTCTTATTGTGGCGTGTTTATCTTCTGCCGTTAGGTCAGACGATAGAAATGCCACTTGCATGCTTAGAGTATCAGATTGACGGTGACCAACTTTAAAGAGAACTTGATTAATTTTCACACACATTTATTAAAATAATAAAAAGCATAGACATTACGTAACTTGATACTGGATGCTGTTTACAATTGACAGTCTGAAGTTCCTTTGGTCTTGGTACATTAATCTTATTTTCACATATCTCTGATACTTGACAAAGTGTCTATACATTTCTCTTCATGGCTATGTACAGGAATATGATAATCTTATTAGGTGCAGACTGAAACTTGACTATAGACTGGTACAGACTAATGCATAGTGGTACAGACTGGTGCAGACAAATGCAGACTGACTGATCGGAGGTCTGACACTCGTTATAATACCTCGCACGTTCAGGTATCACTGCACGAGTGTGATCCGCGAGGAGAAAAGGTTCTACGTTAGCAGCAATCTCATTGGCTGCGTTACAGATTAATACGCGGATCGGCGGAAGCAGAATTTGGTCCGTCTCTAAGGCAGCGCCATCTCGTAGTGCAGAGACGGACGAGCGCTGCGCCTGCGCTGTTGTACTTAGCGGGGCGCGCTCTAGTGGGAAAGTTGTGTACGCGCTGACTACGCGGAACTATGTACACAACACGGACATTTCGTGAACTTTTTTTTTTGTTCTAATAAAACCCCATGTCATTCCAAGCATGTGTGTCAATTTTTACCTCTCTATCTACATTATTCTGTGGTTTATTAAGTTTTCAAATTTATACTGACTTTTTGATCACCTGGTATATTCCAGTCTGCCTTCTTTAAACTGAGAAGCATGATTTGTGCTGTAGTTGCACCACATTGCACGTTGGTGAGCCTGAACCTGTATTCTTTTCTCTGTTTGGCAGTCTACTCACGGCGGCCCTCACGATGAGAAGCGTCACGCGGGAGACCTGGGCAACATCGAGGCCGGCCCCACTGGCGTGGCGGACTTCGCGGTGCTCAGCGACCGGCTGTCGCTGGTGCCCGAGAGCAAGTACTACGCCGTGGGCCGCGCCGTCGTCGTCCACCAGAAGGAGGACGACCTGGGCAAGGGCGGCAACGACGAGTCGCTGCGCACGGGCAACGCGGGCGCGCGCCTCGCCTGCTGCGTCATCCGGCCCCTGCACTTCTGAGGCGACCGGCCAGTCCCGCTGTACTCAGAAGGCACCGGACAACGAGGCCTATGTGGAACAGGAACATGTGGTCGCTGACGGCAGCTGTCGGAAACAGTAGGCCAGCGAATTTGGCAACACTTGTGAACTCTCCCCAACAGATGTGTTTACATGACTCGAAGACATGTGATTAGAACTGTTGCATGATGTGGCTACGGACATTATAAAAAAATCAAAAATCTTCAAATGTGTGTGAAATCTTATGCCACTTAACTGCTAAGGTCATCAGTCCCGAAGCTTACACACTACTTAACCTAAATTAGCCTAAGGACAAACACCCACACCCATTCCCGAGTGAGGACTCGAACCTCCGCCGGGACCAGCCGCACAGTCCATGACTGCAGCGCCTCAGACCGCTCGGCTAATCCCGTGTGGCCATTGCAAAAAGATAAAAAAAACATGGCTCCAATTCTTACTGTACGTACTACTGGTCTAAACTAGAAAAAACGTGTCAGAAAACAAAATAAATGTTGGGATAGGGGCCATTCTGTCTTACAATAGCAATCTGTCCGTGGACACAACAGCATCTGCTCAGTGTAATCACCATTACTTATTATCCTTCAGTCCTCCTCCTCTAAGAATCACAAACTCTTGCAAATACTACTGACAGCCCCTAGACTTGCTCAAATGCATGTGGCGGCAAACACTCCTATCGATGAGTGTGGAATACACCAATGTCTTTAAACACCCTCATTGCCAAACATCAAAGGGATTAAGTTCAAGTGAATGGGCAAGCTATGTTACTGAACCTCGCTCATTAAACCTATGTACTGGGTACTTTTGTAGTTGTCTTTGCCGGCCGGAGTCGCCGAGCGGTTCTAGGCGCTACAGTCTGGAACCGTGCGACCGCTACGATCGCAGGTTCGCATCCTGCCTCGGGCATGGATGTGTGTGATGTCCTTAGGTTAGTTAGGTTTAAGTAGTTCTAAGTTCTAGGGGACTGATGACCTCAGGAGTTAAGTCCCATAGTGTTCAGAGCCATTTGAACCATTTTTAGTTGCCTTTCATCAAGGTTGCATGTTTCCAATAGAGCACACAGATATTGGTGATCGTCACCTATTAATTTTTCTGGTGAAGTGTGTGGGCCTACGACTCTATCGCTTACAATTCCGCTCACACTTCTCCGTTTTCTTTGTCTTTTCCCACTCACGTGGAGTCGACGTTCTTGACAAGTGTTTTCCATTCTCCTCGGTTCCAAACTTCCTTTCACTTTCCCTCAAGTCCTCGTGTACACGGTCCATTTACCTTTTTCTTGCTTTTCCTCTTCATCTGTCACGTCCCACTACTATTTCTACCACTCTCCTGCCAATACTGGTGTCGCTCCTACACATGACGTGTTCATATCATTGCCGTCTCGTCGTTTGAACTTTGTCTGATATCTTCGTCACTTAACATTGCATCTTATTCTCTTGTTTCTGATCTTATCGGATCTGATGACGCAACAATTTCTTCTTCACATTCTCACTTCAGCCACACTCATTGCCTTACAAATGTTCCTTAGTTCGTGCACATGTTCTCTGGTCCGTACAGCATTCCAGATTTCACTGCTGACTTGTACATCATTCCTTTAGTCTTCAGATTTATTCTTGTACCACACAGTACGCCTGACGGCCTTTACCACTTCATCCAACGTATTTCATTCTATGGGCTACTGCCATACCAGAATTGCCATCACCAGACGTTGTTGATCCTGAGTAGGTAAAGCTATTGTCTCTCGTCAGGTATTGTCTACCCACGCATTGTTACTAAAGCGAAACCCATGTTTGCTTCCGTGATCACTCGATGATTTGCATCTGTCGACACGTGGTTATTGTCTAAGTTATTATCCCAATCTGTGCGAATAATACCGCATCAGTAAATAAGCGTGCTGTGAACTTCTGATCTTCAGCGCTCTGCCGTACCATGAAACATCGCGAACTAGACATCATATTTTAAGAAGAAAAATGCACGTATGCAAGATATCAGCCCCACAGATCGATCCCGCGTGAAAATTTGGACCATAAAGCTTTTAGTGTGCACTTACGAACTTCTGAAAATACAGTGTTCAAACTTTCGCGCAGACCAATTGGATGTCACTCGCTCCGTCCCACTGATGTCCGGGTACGAAGTGCTGTACAGTGGAGTGGCAATCAGAGCCCTCGTATTCGTTGGGCGTTGAAGGTGAGGGAAGAGGAATGGGGAGCTGGATACATCTGCCCAGCGTGTTTTGAAATCTCGCTCGAGAAAATATGTTATGCTACGCGAAAAATAGTAAGTAATGTACGTAATATGCCAACCTCACACACATACAGGTTCAACATTATTTTAATAACAATTTCGTATTGATATTCTGCAGCTATATACAAGACTAAAAACCAAAACGGATAAAACTAACCAACTGAAGAATTATTACGAAATGATTATCAATTTACAATTTAATCATGGAAGTCATGCTGAAACACGTGATCTTGCAAATGTGCTTTAGTTTAACAGTCAGCTTTATAACCCAAGGAAAATAACGTACAATAGCGCTGCACAACTTCTTAATAACACATTCATTCGTTTCATTCATTTACACTGCATTTGTAAAACACAAAATGAAAATATTTAAAGCAAAGAGATCTGTGGCACCAGCTACATGTTACAAACCGCGCACTTCGACGCAGTGAACGCTCAATGACACATTGTTACCTATGTCAAAACAGTATTTTACAAACGTCTTTCTCATTCCACTGTACAGTACTTCGCCCTCAGGCAAACCGGTGCGCGCACATGATTAAAAGCTGTGCTTTCGGGTCATAACTGCGTATTATCGGAATGATGGCCCAGATTTTCGCGCGGGATCGATTTCTGGGCCTGATATCGAGCAATTGTGCTTCTTGCTCCTTAAAATATGAGTCACGTCGGAGCATTTTACTTGTTACAACACCCTCTCACAGATACGGATAAAATAACTGCTCTTGTGAAACTGAGCATCGTGGTCTTCTCCACACAAATGTTTCAGCATCATCTTCTACTTGGCGCAAATAGTCGATCTCTTAAACCCGCAGGGACACCAACTGCACATTTGTTTTCGGATATAGGTTTTATCTCCCAACGTGCATTTCCTCTGGTGCTTAGGCAGATATCTGCTATCTCGTTTCTGCAATACGTAGATAGTGTCATCCCAAACGAATACTGCTTATTAAGTCTTTCTTGCAACGCCTAACGTCTACGGAAAGTGTTGGTTTGTTTCCCGTTACAAACAAAATGATTTTCTAAACGTAATTTTACGTGTCCATTCGGTAGCGCGGACCAAAATCAGTCTAGTGAGATATTCGTTTCATCGGTATGTATTAATAGGGGCAGTAAAACACGATGAATAACCACTACTAGGCTGATTTGGGACTGCTCTATCGAAAATTCCGCTTTAAAATAATTTTGTTTGTAACGGGAAACAAACAGACGCTTTCCGTCGACGCTCGGCGTCGCAAGAAAGACGTAATAAGTAGTATTTATTTGGGCTGACACTATGTACATATTTCAAAAACGAAATTGCAAATAACTGCAGAAACACTAGGGAAAATGCACCTGACGTCTCTTAGGGGAAACACGCGGTATAAGGCAGCGCTGAGAATGTCGTAAATAATATGTGCCTGTCGATTAGCTAAAACATGGAGAAATACCACATCTCCACCTTTCCACATGGAAAATCAGGGCTTCAATTCATTGTTTACATTACACAGAATCAATCATCGTGTTCTGACGACAGCACAGCCATGTATCGACGTGTACGGAATAGCTAGTGAAGGAGACAGCTGTGTGTTTGTCAATAGCATCACAGCCAGAGGATTAGGTACGGATACAAACATAACAAATGAAAAATAAACAATGAACGAAAACAGGAAGACAGCTTACACTACTACTGGCCTTTCTCAATGCAAGTAAAATGGCCCATTCAGCAACAAATATTATTTTTCTAGTGTTTACAATCCTAGCCCTTGTAAGAATAAGGAACATCTTCTTTTAACCGCACTGTATAGCCAGCATAATGAGGTGTCATTCCACTATAACAAGTCTGCAAGTCGTCACTGGACAGCCTCACTTGATATCCACCGCCAGATCGCTTTAATCATACACCATGTTACCCCAAGATCTACTGACTGCACTTGCTTATAACAACACATACCTTGGTCTCTCCCTGTCAGACCTGCTCAGGCACTCGCCATTTCACTGTGTCGGAAGAGGATCGCATTTTTTGTGGCACCGCTCGCATTTTTTGTGGCACCGCTCAGGAGATACAGGGAGTCTGGTGAACTGCAGCAGTGAACAAATCTGTTACGGCTACAAAGGCGCGCGACTCGAAGTGCTGTGGCAGCTGTCTTTGGATATCGTACGAAGAAAGCACTTCCAGCGAACGTACTGCAGTGGCATCGCATTTCAGCGACATTGTGACGAATCATCTGTTTGTAAGCAAAGAAATGCGTCATACTGCTGCTGTTGTTTGTTCACTGAGAACGCTGGGCTTTGCACGACTGGATTTGGACCACATCGAGCGGATAATGTGCTTCACTGAACGAGAGGACGACGTCATCGAAAGGATTATCATCTTTGTTGCTACATTTCAGGATAATTACTCAGGGCAGCCATATTCCACTTTTTACTGTAAGCATAAAAGCCTATGGTCTCACATTAGAGCTCCTCATGTAAACACAACAACTACTTGTTATGACGTATCTGTATCATGTAATTCTAATTTCTGTAATATCTTAGTAAATATTCGTAAATACGACAAGTTGAATTCAGCGACCTTATGTTCCTGTTCCAAATACGTCTGTCTTGGTTTTCCCCAACTTCTTTATTTATTTGAACGAATAATCTTGAGGCACCGTGTATATCAAGAGCACAATATGTATCTTCACCATTCACTCACTGTCTCCCCCTCCCTGGATGCCCGGTAGCGTGTATATGACACGTTTTTTCTTGCTTCCCTTCTTCAAAATTATAAACTTTGGAGATCTTTCATCAGAGTTTCACCTGTGAATATATCAGCTGACGCTCGTGTTCTCGTCTCCTACTGCTACGTCATCATGACAATGGCCAGGTTTCTTCATCGATGTCAATAGCTCACTGCCACCTTGGTCGCATTTCAAAGTATTTCATTAAAGTTCTTGTACGTGAGCTGTAACATTTTTCGAGAAACGACAATACAAGAGCGTTTTGGTATTGATGAGACTCTGTACTGCGTATGACTGAATTACGTCTCTCTACCCTGCTCCAAAATTCGAAGCTTTTGAGCCGTTTCGCCGTATTTTCACCGCAGGATATGTCACCTTGTATTCATTGTATTCATGTTTCCATCCTTAACAATCGACCACTTTTCCTCCCGATTAATATGCCATGTTAAAGAATTTTCCTGTAATTACCAGGACTCCATTTCTATGTGAAACTGTGAAATTTTCTGCCTTTACCGCCCTCCAGTGGAAGAAAGTCATCTTAAGTCACAGATGTTTCGTTTCTCACACGCTCATTCGTAATACTGTTTGCCACTTTCAACATGCTTTGTTTGTGCATTACGGCAACGTCTCAAACTTTACGTGTTCTCAGTTCTTTTAACAATTCTACCATATTTCATTTCACGACACCCTTCAGCGTAGGATTTTTTTTATGTCGTTGGAATTTTTTATGTCAGCCACTCTGAATTGTGCAAGGAAAGCGATGTGCTAGAGCCATAGTATTTTTAGTGTATTCAGTAGAATTCTTATCTTGATGAAAAGCCATAACGGAACATTTTTTCTTTTACTCAATCGTCTTACATCAGCTTCCGTTCCTAAAAATATATTTTTTAGATAAAAAGATTCGATTTTCACTGAATGTATGACAGCCACAGTAACACTGTAATCTGATAACAGTGTCACAAATATATGCACCTGCAACTTGCACAAAAAACAATCACAACATGTACTGTTTACGCACCATATCGTCATTGTATTTATAAGATTCTGCAAACAGTAACTTCTATACGTTTTGACTGTGTATTTTTGTACAGTAAATTATGAATGCAAAATAAACTTATTATTGTACAATTTCTTACACTGAATATATTAATGTAAACATTTGTGTTTGCTACCTGCATCAGTTCGCACTTCGACTAACTCTCTCTGTAAAAGTAGTGAAATGAAATTCATTACTAAAATCTTAAAACCACGTCTTTATACTCTTCTCTGCATTTCCGTCATTCAGATGTGAGCATTTATATCTCTTACAGATTTCATGAATCTGAATAAAATCGGCCGCCTGAGATGGCAGCCAGTTGGTGAGAGCACCTCGAATTTTTTCAGCGGGGTCAGATATTCGTGTTTCGTTCTTTCATTTGTGTTTTTCAGCAGCGTCAAAACGTTGGGAGCGAACCACTGTTTCACCTACGTGAAGAAACGGAGGTCGCTCAGATCCAAGTCTAGGCTGTACGTGGATCCTCAAAAAGTCCGTTTTGAAAAGACGCAACAGGACTTGTGTTTGCGAGGCAGAGTGTAGTCCAGCATCATCATGAAGAGAATTCGTGCTTGCATTCTTAAACAAACGGTACAGTTGATGTGCACCTTTAGTACGTGTGCAGCACAAATATCGCCTTACCTGCGAACAGCTTTGACGTTTTTTGTTTCTAACATATTCATTTGTGAACGGATTCCACATCTTTTGCGATTTTTTAATTGTAACGCTCATTCAGATCTACTTCTACACGCTGATGAGAAGTAGTGTATCGTAGAGATTAATATGACGCTTTTTGGTCGATTGGGTACATGAAATTACAAGTGGGACAAAATTTTGGTTGTACAGAGAACCAAAACAAGGTTTACGTTAAGGGGACCACACACTGCCTATCTAGCCCATGTTAATTTAGGCAAGTATTTGACCAATTTCTGAAAAAACTGTTTGATGCATGACCTTAATATTCTTACTGTATGTTACATGATGCTAATAGAGTCAACTGTACTAAAATCTACTTTATCCATTTTATAGTTTTTAAGAAATACTTTTTTAAATTTATTAACAAAAAATATTAAGTTTTTTCTGCAGAAAATATTTTTTGTGAGCTTCCTAATGGGGGAATATTAATGAATGTAGTACCAGAGGTGGTTTTTTATGTTATGCAGTCTCTGAAAATTTTATTCATTTAAAACTGCTGGTGAATCCTGTTGATGCCTTGGGCAGATGGAGGGAATATTTTGAAGAGTTGCTCAATGTAGGCGAAAATACGATCAGTAATGTTTCAGATTTAGATGTACAATGGGATAGGAATGATGATGCAATTAGGATCACATTTGAGGAAGTGCAGAAAATGGTCAATAGATTGCAGTGCAATAAAGCGGCTGGGGTGGATGAAATTAAGTCGGAACTCATCAAATACAGTGGAATGTCAGGTCTTAAATGGCTACACAGGATAACTGAAATGGCATGGGAGTCGGGACAGGTTCCATCAGACTGGACGAAAGCAGTAATCACACCAATCTTTAAACGTGGAAACAGAAAAGATTGTAACAATTACAGAGGTATCTCTTTAATCAGCGTTGTGGGTAAAATCTTCTCAGGTGTTGTTGAAAGGAAAGTGCGAGTATTAGTTGAGGACAAATTGGATGAAAATCAGTGTGGGTTTAGGCCCCTTAGAGGTTGTCAGGACCACATCTTTAGTTTACGGCAAATAATGGAGAAGTGTTACGAGTGGAACAGGGAATTGTATCTATGCTTTATAGATCTAGAAAAGGCATATGACCGGGTTCCTAGGAGGAAGTTATTGTCTGTTCTACGAGATTATGGAATAGGAGGCAAACTTTTGCAAGCAATTAAAGGTCTTTACATAGATGGTCAGGAAGCAGTTAGAGTTGACGGTAAACTGAGTTCATGGTCCAGAATAGTTGCAGGGGTAAAACAAGGCTGCAACCTGTCTCCACTGTTGTTCATATTATTTATGGATCATATGTTGAAAACAATAGACTGGCTGGGTGAGATTAAGATATGTGAACACAAAATAAGCAGTCTCGCATATGCGGATGACTTAATTGTGATGGCAGATTCGATTGAAAGTGTGCAAAGTAATATTTCAGAGCTAGATCAGAAATGTAAGGACTTAGTATGAAGATTAGCATCTCCAAAACGAAAGTAATGTTAGTGGGAAAAAGATATAAACGGATTGAGTGCCAAATAGGAGGAACAAAGTTAGAACAGGTGGACGATTTCAAGTACTTAGGATGCATATTCTCACAGGATGGTAACATAGTGAAAGAACTGGAAGCGAGGTGTAGCAAAGCTAATGCAGTGAGCGCTCAGCTACGATCTACTCTCTTCTGCAAGAAGGAAGTCAGTACCAAGACTAAGTTATCTGTGCACCGTTCAATGTTTCGACCAACTTTTTTGTATGGGAGCGAAAGCTGGGTGGATTCAGGTTACCTTATCAATAAGGTTGAGGTTACAGATATGAAAGTAGCTAGGATGATTGCAGGTACTAGTAGATGGGAACAATGGCAGGAGGGTGTCCACAATGAGGAAATCAAAGAAAAACTGGGAATGAACTCTATAGATGTAGCAGTCAGGGCGAACAGGCTTAGATGGTGGGGTCATGTTACACGCATGGGAGAAGCAAGGTTACCCAAGAGACTCATGGGTTCAGCAGTAGAGGGTAGGAGAAGTCGGGGTAGACCAAGGAGAAGGTACCTGGACTCGGTTAAGAATGATTTTGAAGTAATAGGCTTAACATCAGAAGAGGCACCAATGTTAGCACTGAATAGGGGATCATGGAGGAACTTTATAAGGGGGACTATGCTCCAGACTGAACGCTGAAAGCCATAATCAGTCTTAAATGATGAAGATGCTGATGAAATCTGTGATAATTTCTGATATAATAGGGCATATGTACTGAAAATTTTAGTTTGCGGGAAATTGACATTAAAGGAAAAGCTTTTGAAATTTGTTACTTACAGTTAATTACAACTGTCCTGCTGCATATGATGACCCTTCTTTGGCCCTTAGCATGTCTTCCAGCTTCTTTCTCGCCTTTCTGGATGTTTGTCTTGCCTTCTTGGCCATATTAGATGCAGACCTGTCTGCATCGGCTATCCTCATTTTATAGCAATGTTGCAGCCCAGTGATCATATTTTCACCAGGATTAATTCCCAGCTTTTTCAGTACCCAACACTTTCCAATATTACCACAATTGAATGTAATAACAGCATCATGAACTCCTAGTTTCATTGTATGCATGCCTACAAATACAGTTTTAGGAAGGCGGTTCCAAACTATGCTGTTGAAACATTCATTTGGATTCTGTGTCTACCCATGCAGACATTTCCTTAGGAGGTCAGGATGAGCCGAGCCTCTGAAAATAGGTTTATTTGCTGTAATAACAGCAGCAGGAAGAGAATGCTGGTGATAATAATATTCTCCAGTTTCCTGAGTCCTATTGTATTTGCACCACGAATTGTCTCCTGATGGACACAATCCATGACATGGCTTATCATCAGTAGAGGACGTTAGGTATAGACTTAACTTGCAGGAGCTTCTATACAAATAGCTGTGAAAGAGATGAGTATATTTGTAAACAAGCTCTGCAAACGTAAGTATAACAACTACTGGCAATCACACTTGAACAAAACTAACCGCGTGTTTGAAAGTGTGTTCTTTACAAACAGCAGAAACAAAAGAATACCGACCGTTGCATTCCAAGGATAGCTAACACACTCGGGAGTAAAAAAAAATTCCTAACGTGCAATGTAGGGGATATGAAGATCTAAAATATATGCAGAAAAGTGGGTGACAGAAAAGTGGGCGTGGCACATAAACACACGTGGTAGGAAAATGCTCTTTAAATGCTCGAAAAAAAAATTTCCAGCATATCCTTTTCAGAGTACTTAAATAAAACCTTAATCTATCGAAATATAATGAAAACCGAAAATCGATTTTTTTTCGACCTGGTCCCCTTAACGCTAGTTTTCGGATGCAAACTCATGATTTTTTTTTGGGGTGGCTCCATCTACACATCACAAAACCAAAATACAGTGGCGTGCAAAACTTAAAGAAGAAAGTGACTTTCTCATGCTGCGTCACTGTCAAAGAAGATAGCTCGATGAGACTTGGACCATACACAGAAATGGCACTTTCAGTCAAAGACAATAATTGCACTGAAGTCACCGCAATTTATGCTGGTCCTCCGGACATCAGAAAAGGTTGTTAATTTGGTGTGTCGCCACTACGGATAGTAATGCATGCTCTGACCACTGGGTTGCTAAGGAGATCTTGTGTCAGGGCGTACCATTCCCGCACCAAGGCGGTTGATAACTGATGGACGGGCGTGGGTGCATTTGAGCGTGCTGCAAGTCTCCCCTATTCTTTCCACTTGTGTTCGACGGGATTTAAATCCGGGGAACGGGCAGGCCAGTCCAGTCGCCGAATATCCTCTCGTTCCAAGAGCCCCTCCGCCTGCGCTGTTCAATGCGGTCGCGCATTGTCGCTGTCATCCATGAAAATGAACTCAGGATCAAATGCACCTTTGTATAGATGGACAAGAGGAAGGAGTACAGTGTCACAAAAAGGCTGACAGGTGAGTGTGCCGTGTCCAAAGATTTAGAGGTCAGTAGGGCAGTGCAACATTATGCCCCTCCACACCATAACACCTGGACCACCAAAACGATCACGTTCGACAGTGTTCCTGGGTGCATTACGTCTTCCCATCTCTCGCCATCTAAGGATACGTACAAAATCACGAAGCAAAGTGAATCGCCTCCCATTCGAGAAGAGCACGTGACCCAACTTCTCTTTGGTCCCTACCCTACACTCTTGATACCATCGCAAACGGTGCAGCCGATGCGCGGGTGTCAACTGTAACACCCCAAGACACCCAAAAACCCAAATAAGAATGTCATGATAATTTAAAGTAGGGAACAGTGTTATCCTGACAGGTACGACAACTTTGACAATAATATAACACCTTAAAGTTTTGATGAACACCAATTTCAATAATTACTGAGTATGTCATGATATGAAGGTAGAAGGAAAGAAAGGTTGTTTTTAATTAGCTATCAAACATCTCAGTAATAACTGCAAATCAGTACGACGAAAGTTAAGTCCACAGTAATATGTCGGTCACAGATAACATTTACTGTGAAAGAGAGTTGTAAACGCGGCGAAAAGGAAATTCAATGCGTTTACAATGCTCGATCATGGAAATGTTAGTCGCTTGCTAGCTTCCTTGCTATCAAGTCGAGAGAGAGAGAGCACCGTTTGTTATAGTACTACAAACGGAACGCTACGAGATTTTTTTTATAAAAAAAAAGTAATATTGTGTGATAGAGATGGGCGGACTTTGTTCTCAGTTATTTTGACTTGAGAACTTGAACTGAAGTGATATTCTGATCGTGTACGACGAGTTAATGAACTTTAATTATTGGAGATATTATTGTTGGACTCGACCTTCATCAAAGTGAACAGTTACAACGAAGAATGGACATAGTATCGAAGACTGGAATACCTGATTAGCCTGGAGTAGGAAACAATACGAACACACAAAGATAATACAAACACGCCGATTGTAAAAGTTGTAATTGTCACGATCACCGAACTGAAAAGAATCGTAATTGATCTGATCCATTGATGTGCGTGTGGTGTGATGATTATAAACTAATTGCTAAGAAGGGACAATAAAATTGTTCGTCAGTAATGGAAATTTCACATGTTGGCTCCATCACTAATTGAACTGTGTGATAGTTACTAAACAAAATTAATGAACTGTGAACATATTAATTGAAAGAGTAACTTGATGAACACTGAGTATTGAAAGGAGTGTTTTGCCGAAATAATATCACGAAGCACGAAAGCAAGATAGCATCATAGATTATCTCTGAGTTTGCGTCGTGCCATAGTGAACAATTCTGCCTAGCAACGTAACAACTACTGATACTGAACCGCAAATGAATTTTTCCTCGCTTCAGTGGTGTAAACGACGCCGGAGATGAATGATTCACTCAGTACTGCAATAAATAACTTAGCGGGCATAACAAATCATCATAAAATCATAATATACAATTAAAATCAGCAGTTCGCATCGCTGAGAAGATTGTGCGGACTCGCAAACGGACTTTCATACGTAACGCGAGGAACAATTTTCTTTAGAGATTTTCAGGTGCTGTTCCACGTTATCCGACGGGGACAACCATTACTGCGCGTCGCGTCTCCATTCCACCGACCGAGCTGTAGCAGTAGCGGCTCAACATCAACAGCGACAACAAAAGGGGAGAGGGGACGTCACGCAACGGAACACAACGTACTGGCCGTCGGAAAAAGAGAGAGCCTCCATGCAGTCGCCGTTCCACTGTGCAGCGTGAAATCCTGCTAAATGTGGTTGAAATTACGCCCACTGGTTGTTGTGGGTCCCTTCTAGGTTGTTGTACAATGTAATACATATATACTGCCGTAATTGAAAGTGGTCGACCACTTCCTGTCGATCAAGCACCGGTACCTGTAGTTCGGTACGCTTCCCATGAACGTGAAACAGTGATGTCAGGAATGCCAAACTCCTAAGCTACACTCGTCACCCTTCATCCTTCTTCCAGTTTCCCGACGATTCTTCCCTGCGCGAAGTCATCTAAATGCAGTGCCCGGGCCACGTTGTACTGGAGAACACCACCGCTACAAAGCACAATAACTGCTCGTTTCTGGTCGGGTTCTCATTCAGAATAGTCGGAAATTCGACTTAATTAGTTTTGAAAGGTATATGAGTCTAGAATGTTGGGACGAGGAGGGTTTTTAATCCGTGCGTTACAAAAGTTTCCACAGCCCATTGTTTTAAGCAGTGTCACGGCCGCTGTACGGCGCTCTCAGCCGGAGACGCCCTGCTCAGGTAGAAAACTTATCGTGTCGTGACGCACGTTCACAAAATCATTTATATTGCAGTACGCATGCAAACATATTCGCCGACAAAGCTGACGAACAACGTGTGCAGGCTGTCGAACGAAGCATATCCATCTCAGCCAGATTGGCTTTTCTCGCCAAGAAGAAAGAGGGAATTGCTCTCCAGGAACAATTCGAGTTAGAGGAAGAGTTGATATACGATCCTGGAACTGCAAACTGAACGTAAGCATATCAAAAGCTTTTTTCAGCTCAAATTTTGGTCAAATCATAATTTTTGGTCCGCCGTATTGGATTAGCCATTTTGAAAATCTAATTACAGATATGTGTTCAGCGACATCAGAAATGCATAATAAGATGTAGTTTTGATATAAATTGAACTAATGATACATATAAAAGTTTTCCCTGGACTTTAAATGGGTTTTTCTCGACAAACGGTTTTTGAAAGCTGCATGCACCAAAAAGAGAAAACGATTCAACCTATTAAATCCTACCTTTGACCCCTGAAAAATAAACACTTTTCTTGGGAGTTTATACTTATAATATATGAAATTTGTTAATATTAACTACTTTTTGTAAAGCCATAAAGCCAAACATCGAACTCGAAGTTCGAGTTAGCACCATGTCGTTAATTTTAAGGTTAAGTTTGTGGTTAGGTAATTTAATGGAGTATCGACTGATGTTATCCATTGTTTGAGTTCAGGTAACTCCTGAGAGGTTAAACTGCACGCAGTCTGCGTACTTCAAACTCGCAGGCCCTTTATCAAACCATAATTACGGGCGCCATTTTGTTTTTTTATTTAAAATGTAAAATGAAGTTCAAATTCATCATATTCCCCAAAAAGATACTGCGTATGTCTTTTCATTAGATCAAAAATTTTCCAAGCTTACTTATTTTTTTGCTCATTTTAGTGAGAACCTGGCCTTATCGACACATCATGTCTTTCCCCCTCCTTCAGTTGCTTCGTGATGTGGGGCCAGCACCATTTGACGCTATGGTCACGCTGATGTCACGGCTTCTGACGTCCAACTTTCTGTGAACGGTCAGGAGATCTCTCGCAACATGCGCTTCCCACTTCGATTTAATTCGATCGAGTAGTTGATATGTTACTTTACTTTATCTAGCCAGTCCTTAACTTTTGCAGAACATGGTACAATGCATCTTCAGAAGAAAAAAACATAAGAAAGTCACATGAAGTCGTATAGGAAATCAGACTTCATCCCGTCGGTTCGGGTGGCCGAGCGGTTCTAGGCGCTACAGTCTGCAACCGCGCGACCGCTATGGTCGCATGTTCGAATCCTGCCTCGGGCATTGATGTGTGCGATGTCCTTAGGTTAGTTAGGTTTAAGTAGTTCTAAGTTCTAGGGGACTGACGACCTCAGCAATTAAGTCCCATAGTGCTCAGAGCCATTTGAACCTATAATTCTGCCTTAAACAAAATCTGAACATTACCAACCTACGCCCCCCGAAATAAGCACTGTTGTTTGAAACCCCTCAGCGAGTCGTCTTGTGTCTAGCAACGACTGATTCGTATATGGAGGTACATATGTGAGAATAAAAGTGGCAGCACTCACGTGAGTAAGTTTTTAAACTCAACATCCTATTCTGTACTTTTTTAACAAGTGTTGCTGTGTGACTGCACTTCCCACAACAATTTATTTTGTACTTTACTTTTGTTTTCATGTCACTTCGTGATCTTTCCCCGAGCACTTGTACGTTTATTCTATGAGTGTTCATCCGCTAAAGAGGCTAGATATCTGAAATTGAAAAATAACTTAGGATTTACAATAAGCGGACAAAGTAAATGCATACTGTGTGCGTAAAAGGGAACATAAAAATCTTTTATTAACAGTGAAAAAGTAATCTCTATTGAAGGAGAAAAAAAAATGTCTATGACGTTACTTTGTGTTATTAAAGAAAACAAAACACAGAGGATAAGGTAAAAATATCTGTGCACTGGATTCTAAACATTGTCTGATGTGTTTGACTGAATATATTTGCTCAAGTAAACAGATGCCGGATGTTTTGAAATGTTTGGATATCACTTCTCGACAGAGTGGAAAATTTAGCATACGATCTTTGTCAAGAATATTCTTTATAAATTTTATTTTGGCGATTAATAAACTCTGTCATGGCCAGTTTCTTAATTATGATGCCGTATAGCGATTTTTGTAAGACGAACGGTACCTAATCACCGTACTTTCGCCATTCGGTGCTGAGACAAGCACGTAACGGTAAGTCGAGGTTCCGTCCAGTGTGAATGCACCGCCGTTAGACGGTGACTGGCTTCGTTCGCTCCCGTTACGCTCTCGTCCACTGTGAATTGACGTGAATGTTGAGTATATTGACAAAATGTCCGCAATGTTTGGCAGTTTTATTAGTATGAGCGTTATTTTCTTTACTTACTCAGCATGATACAAACAGCTTGATCTCCTGAGAGGATCTTCTCTTGACGAGTAAGGTAACGAAGATGAACAAAGCAGAGAATCTGTTCCCATCCGATTACAAGACCAGTGATAAACGACTGGAGACTGTTAAATCATTAAAATAATGACACGCGAGAAAAAATTTGTCTCTCCCATGTGGTCTCTGCTAATACTGTACAACATCGCCTGTAGCCCTATTAATGGCTTCAGTTCCGTGTGGAGGAGAGTCCACAGGTTTATTCAGGTTTAGCATATCCACTTGAAGTCACTTACTGACGATCACATCCCGTAAAGCTACAAAACTGTGGGGATGTTGATTGCTACCTTCCACTATTCCAAACAGTCCCTGCCATATTTTATGTCACTAATAACGGGTAATTCAGTGGGCCAGTCAAGGTGCGATAGGCTATAATCATATTAGAAACGTATGTGTGCTCCATACGACACGGATATTGTCATCTTGGATGATGACAGTGTCTACAGCACACTCATCATGGAAATGTAGAAGAAAGGGCAACTTATGGTCACTGAGGATGTTGAAATAAACATCCTAATTCATGTTCATGGTAACCTGAATAATTGGGTCCAAGTCACTTTACGAAAAGCTTCCCAAAACATCCTCCATACACTATGGGGTAAACGCCGCTTTTGGACGTCAGTGTACTCGATGCCTTGCAGCGTTTGAAAACTAGTAAAATTCCGACTCTTCGGACCACACGACATGCCTTCAGCCCGCTGCTGTCCGGTTACTGTGTCGTTTGGCCTGTTGAACACGTGCAGCTCTATGTGCAGCTACGAACAAAGCCGTTCTTCGAGAAACGCGACTCCAGATGATGAGTGCATGCAACTCCCTTCACAAGGATCGCCAGAAACTGCTTGAAATGGACCTCAATTCACTGACAGTAGCAATTTCTGTTGGGTTTGAAACCGATTGTCACTGACAAAGCGTGACACTCGTCTCCAGTGCCTATCGGTTACCATGTTTTTGTATATCCACTCTTCTCATGCCGTATTACTTGGCAGCAAGTGGTACACCATTCCTTGTAGAGATGTTGTACACTTTCCGAATGGAAGGTAACCTGACAAGTATTAATGTATGTTGTAAGTAGGCTGTTTAGGTTTTTATATTGGTAACGCCACGTAGCGCTATGTATGAAAATCACTGGCTGTGCTGTGTGCAGTCTGTGGCTGGGTGGCATTGTTGGAATAGTAGCTATTGTAGTGTTGGACAGTTGGCTGTTAACAGCGCGTAGAGTTGTGCAGTTGGAGGTGAGCCGCCAGCAGTGGTGGATGTGGGGAGAGAGATGGCGGAGTTTTGAGAGCGGACGATCTGGACCTGTGTCCATGAGAGACAGTAAATTTGTAAGACTGGATGTCATGAACTGATATATATATATTATGACTTTTGAACACTATTAAGGTAAATACATTGTTTGTTCTTTATCAAAATCTTTCATTTGCTAACTATGCCTATCAGTACTTAGTGACTTCAGTAGTTAGAATCTTTTATTTAGCTGGCAGTATTGGCGCTCGCTGTATTGCGGTAGTTCGAGTAATGAAGATTTTTGTGAGGTAAGTGATTCATGAAAGGTATAGGTTATTGAAAGTCAGATTGCGTTGCGCTAAAAATATTGTGTGTCAGTTTAGTGATGATCAGAATAAGTAAAGAGAGAAATGTCTGAGTACGTTCAGTTTTGCTCAGCTGTTCGAAAATCAAATAACGTAAGGGGTTTATCAGCACAGTAATTCACTGATTTTTTTAAGGGGACGTTTCACTGTAAACTAATCAATGTGTGGTCATACGCAAATTATTGCTCCTTCTGACATTATATCATATCGCTACGTCGATCAATACAACCAACTAACACATACACACCACTTCACTTGTGTGACTAAATTAGCAAATTGGAAATTTGTGGTAAGATCTTATGGGACCAAACTGCTGAGGTCATCGGTCCCTAAGCTTACACACTACTTAATCTAACTTATGCTAAGGACAACACACGCACACCCATGCCCGAGGGAGGCTAACTTAGCAGTGGAGAGTCACTAGAAACCATCTCAACACTATCTGCGGCACCCCGAAGTGATCACCGTGATTTTTTAAGGGAATTACTAATACTTTGTCCTGTGAAATTATTTCTAGTTTTCCCACATTTCTATTTCAGCTGTGTTTGGACACAAATAAGATATTTATTTCACACTATCGAATCTGTTTCTCCTCCCCCCCCCCCACCCCCCCGCCTTCCTACAAGTATCATTAAGTCTCTGCTACTTGTCTGGTGTAGCAGTATCATGGGCCACTGCATGGAGTTATGATTAAAAGTCAGGTACCTGAGTATCATCATGTACATTTAAAGTATAGCCAGCTGAGTGACTCCAGCGCCAGGTCACTGTGACCTAAGAAGCACCCACTGCCACACAACATTGGTACGTTGAGCACATTCTACCTTGCAACTTTGGTAGGATGCACTCTATGCAACACAACATCGGTACGAAGCACCCTCTGCCACATAACATCAACATAAAGCTCTCTCTACCACGCAACATTAGTGCACAGCACCCTCAGCCCCATATAACGGTACGAAACACCCGTTTCCACATAACACTGGTACAAACCACCCTCCACTTGGTACGAAATGATCTCTGCCACACAACATTAGTGGAACACACCCTCTGCCAGGAAAAATTTGTATGAACCATCCTCTGCAGCGCAACATCGACATAAAACTCCCTGACACGCAACGTTAGTACAAAATTCAAATGGTTTTAAGCGCTATGGGACTTCACATCTGAGGCCATCAGTCCCCTAGACTTAGAACTACTTAAACCTAACTAACCTAAGGACATCACACACATCCATGCCCGAGGCAGGATTCGAACCTGCGACCGTAGCTGCTGCTTGGTTCCGGACTGAAGCGCCTAGAACCGCTCGACCACAGCGGCCGGCTTCATAGAAAGTACCCTCTCTCACACAGCATCGGTGGATGCACTGTCTGCCACGCAACATAGGTATGAAGCATCCTCTGCCACATATCATCAATGCGAAGCACCCTCTTCCATGTAACATTGGCACAGAGCACACTGTTCCACACAACAATGATACGAAACATTCTCTGCCACATAATATTGGTACGAAGCATTTTCTACTACATCACGTTTCCAGTGGCAGCCAACATGAGCTACAAAGCACCCTCTGCCACACAACATTGGTACAAAGCACCCTCTGCCAAGCAACCCCTATCATGCAACGTAGGTAGGATGCACCCTCTGGCAAGCAATACTGGTTCGAAGCAACCTGCCACAGAAGATCGGTAAAATGCACATTCTGTCATACAATCACGCAACACTTCCTCTGCCAGTTTGGCGCGAGCTAAAAAGCACCCCCTGACACGTAACAGTTGTGAATAGCATCCTCTGCTGTGTAACATCGGTAGGAAGCACCCTCTGTCACGCAATATTGGTATAGAGCACCCTCTCCCGCACAACATCGCACGAAGCATCTCTGTCACATAACAATGGTACAAAGTGCCCTGTGCCACGCAACATCGGTATGAGCAACTTGCTGCCAAGCAATATTGGTACGAAGCACCCTCCGTCATGTACCATAGGTTCGGAGAACCCTCTGCCACACAACGTGCTGGTAAGGGCGCTCTAAGGGCACAGGAGATCATAGGGCCGCCCGACTGCAGTGCCACGCCAAATGATCTACTGCAATTCCAAGTTCTGCCATTCACTGTTAGATGCAATGGCGTCATTTTCACAGCAGCGGCGAACTGTAATCCATCAGTCTAGCCAATTTGCACGAAATATTTATAAATTATACATACATACGTTACTCATAAAACAGTCTGTCTATTACTAAAAACCATATCAAAATCTCTGCAGTTGTTCCTAAGATTAAACAGAACATACAGACACAGAGGTGCAATGGAAGACGTCAGTTTAGAAATGTATAGAAGACAGATAGATAAAGATAGACGAGTCTTCTTCACCTAGTTATCAGACGTATTTAATGCAAATGGAAGCTGTACTGGAGAAATAAGAATAAAATTGGCACATAAAATGAAAGAATTTAGAAAAATATACAAGGATGACTGACAAGAAAAATAGGAGAAATTTATCTACGAACCCAATTTACAAAATGATGTATTTGATGTGTTATTACATATGACTCAGAAACCTGAACATAAAGTAAGAAAGTATTGAAGGGTTTTGGAAGACTGGAATGCTCAATGTTGAGACGAATGGAGGAAATTAAATTGTTAAACGGGGTAAGGAATGATGAAGAGTTTGAGAAAGTAAAGGAAACAAGTAGAAACAATTTACCTAGCATACCACAGTTGGACTCCAGAATGCTTTTTATACTTTCACTCAACAATTATTGTAAGCTTTAAACAATAAAATATCGTCAGATGGTATATTTCGTGATCTTTCCAAGGCGTCTGACTGCATGAATCATGATACTGTCTTAGAAAATTTCAGGTTCATGGAATTGATCAGTTTACATACAACTGATTTTTATCAAACTATAAACACAGAACGTAAAATGACGTGCTGAATAATTCATCTACGCCTATATCCACACAATTACTCTGCAATTCGCAGTAAAGTTCCTAGCAAGCTATTTATCTACCATTCCACTCTCGCGCGGAAAAAACGAGTACTTAAATCTTTCCGTGCGAGCTCTGATGTACCTTATTTTATTATGACGATCATTTCTCCCTCTGTTGGTAGGCGCCAACAAAATATTTTCGCAATCGGAGGACAAAGTTTGTGATCGAAACTTCATGAGAAGATCATTTGCTTTAATAACTGACACCCCAATTCGCATATCATATCAGTGGCACTTTCTTCGCTTTTTTGCGATAATACAAAACGAGCTGCTCTCCTTTGTCCTCCATCAATGCCATCTGATACGGATCCCACACCGCACAACAGCACTCCAGAAGAGGGCGGACAAGCGTAGTTTAAGCAGTCCCTTTAGTAGCTCTGTTGCGTTTCCTAAATGTTATGCCAATATATCGCAATCTTTGGCTTTCCCCCCCACAACATTATGTATGTAATCGTTCCAATTTAAGTTATTCGTAATTGTAATCTGTAAGAATTCAGTTGAATTTAAGGTCTTTAGATTTGTGAGGTTTGTCGAGTAACCGAAATTTAGAGGATTTCTTTCAGTACTCATGTGGTTGTCTTTGTACAATTTATTATTTAGTGTCAGTTGCCACTTTTCGCACTATACAGATTCTTTTATATATCATTATGCAATTGATTTTGATAATCTGATGGCTTTGCAAGACGGTACAAGACAGCATATCTGCAAACAACCTAAGGGGGCTGCTCCGATTTTCTCCTACGAGGGCAGTTCAATAAGTAATGCAACACATTTTTTTTCTGAAACAGGGGTTGTTTTATTCAGCATTGAAATACACCAGATTATTCCCCAATCTTTTAGCTACACAACACTATTTTTCAACGTAATCTCCATTCAATGCTACGGCCTTATGCCATCTTGAAATGAGGGCCAGTATGCCTGCACGGTACCATTCCACTGGTCGATGTCGGAGCCAACGTCGTACTGCATCAATAACTTCTTCATCATCCACGTAGTGCCTCCCACGGATTGCGTCCTTCATTGGGCCAAACATATGGAAATCCGACGGTGCGAGATCGGGGCTGTAGGGTGCATGAGGAAGAACAGTCCACTGAAGTTTTGTGAGCTCCTCTTGGGTGCGAAGACTTGTGTGAGGTCTTGCGTTGTCATGAAAAAGGAGAAGTTCGTCCAGATTTTTGTGCCTACGAACACGCTGAAGTCGTTTCTTCAATTTCTGAAGAGTAGCACAATACACTTCAGAGTTGATCGTTTGACCATGGGGTAGGACATCGAACAGAATAACCCCTTCAGCGTCCCAGAAGACTGTAACCATGACTTAACCGGCTGAGGGTATGGCTTTAAACTTTTTCTTGGTAGGGGAGTGGGTGTGGCGCCACTCCATTGATTGTCGTTTTGTTTCAGGTTCGAAGTGATGAACCCATGTTTCATCGCCTGTAACAATCTTTGACAAGAAATTGTCACCCTCAGCCACATGACGAGCAAGCAATTCCGCACAGATGGTTCTCCTTTGCTCTTTATGGTGTTCGGTTAGACAACGAGGGACCCAGCGGGAACAAACCTTTGAATATCCCAACTGGTGAACAATTGTGACAGCACTACCAACAGAGATGTCAAGTTGAGCTCTGAGGTGTTTGATGGTGATCCGTCGATCATCTCGAACGAGTGTGTTCGCACGCTCCGCCATTGCAGGAGTCACAGCTGTGCACGGCCGGCCCGCACGCGGGAGATCAGACAGTCTTGTTTGACCTTGCGGCGATGATGACACACGCTTTGCCCAACGACTCACCGTGCTTTTTTCCACTGCCAGATCACCGTAGACATTCTGCAAGCGCCTATGAATATCTGAGATGACCTGGTTTTCCGCCAAAAGAAACTCGATCACTGCCCGTTGTTTGCAACGCACATCCGTTACAGACGCCATTTTAACACCTCCGTACGGCGCTGCCACCTGTCGGGAGTCAATGAAACTATACGAGACGAAGCGGGAATGTTTGAAAATATTCCACAAGAAATTTCCGGTTTTTTCAACCAAAATTGGCCGAGAAAAAAAAAATGTGTTGCATTACTTATTGAACTGCCCTCGTATGTCGTTTATGTCAATCAGGAACAGCAGAGGACCCTTAACACTTCCTTGGGGAACAAAAGATATTACACTCGTGTTCAGAAAAAAATAGAACACCTTGAACAATTAGAGACAGGACATTCATATTCACAGGACACATACATTAGTATGTGCTGCAGAAATGATTAGCATTCCAGTCACCTCGGTTAAGCGTATGTCCTGTTGCCTAGTAGGCACAGGGTTCGTCATGGGCCCTGATAACTTGTTTCCGTGCGTGATGGCATGAAAGGGGAGAATGGTGTCCTGTGGTTTAGCGATCCTTGCTGCATTGATCTGGTTCCAAGGTTCATTTGTGGTGGGCGGCATTGCGTCAAAGCACTGCATCCATCGTTTCACCATCTCGCACTCATTTCCGATTGGCGACAAGTCTGGTGATTTGGTGGGCCAGGGCAGAAGGCTGGCATCCTGTGAGACAAAGAAGGCGCGTGTTCGTGCAGCAACATGTGGTCGTGCATTGGCTTGCTGAAAATGACGTCTGGGGTGTTGTGCAGAAAGGGTAGGGCTTGGGTTGCAGGACGTCATTCACATAGGTCACACTGGTCACAGTGCCCTGACGCGCACCAAATGTGATTGGTGGTTGTACCCAATAGCATCCCACACCACAAGCCATAAGGCCTCGAATTGGCGCTGTATGTCTTGTGCGAATGCAGTCACTGTGATGCCGCTCCCCCTGTCTACGGCGAACCAAAATGCGGCCATCATTTTCAAACAAACAGTATCTGAGTTCGTCCGAAAACACTGTCTGATGCCATTCCTGTCCACAGTGCGTCGTTCCACACACCATTGCCGTCTAGCATGTTTCTTCACATTGGTCAAAGGTAGGTGGAGAAGTGGACGACGCACACGTAACCCATGCCGTGATAACTTCGACGGACTGTCATCCCTGGCAGTGTTCGATGTGTTCCACTGTTGCGCCAGAGCCGAGGAGGACGCAGATCTGTCCTGCAATGAGAGTCGGATGAGGTGTCGATCTTCTTTGGCGGGGGCGTCTGGATGGTGTGACCTGACCCATCTCGCCGTGTTTTACGGCCGTCCTTGGAAACTGGAAATGTGTGGTAAGGTCCTATGGGACCAAACTGCTGAGGTCATCGGTCCCTAAGCTGACGCGCTACTTAAACTAACTTACGTTAAGGACAACACATACACCCATGCCCGAGGGAGGACTCGAACCTTCGACGGGTGGAGTCGCGCGGACCGTGGCAAGACGCCACAGACCTTGCGGCTACCCCGCGCGGCTACGGACGTCCTTGAACCATTCTGCACATACCCGTTGCACTGCCGAAACACTTAGTCCCACCACACGAGCAGCAATTTCCCGGACGGATGCAGCACACTCTCTCATGCGAATAATGCGCCCTCTTTCAAACCCACTGATTTGACGGTACGGTTCGCGCATACGTCTGCCAGGCATCCTGCACATCTGCTAAAGTTACAATGATCCATTATCTCCGATTTATAGCGACGATAGCCACAGGCACATTTCACGGGTGGTTGATGTTGCGCCGCGAAATCGGTGTTGACCTTGAACTAGCGGACCGACACGGTTCAAATCCTAATCATCCAGAACATACTAATGTACATGTCCTGTGAATATGAACGCCCTATCTTTAGTCGTTCAAGGCATTCTGTTTTTTCTGAAAACTTGCGTGTACTTCCGTTTTACTCGATGACTTTCCGCCAGTTACTACGAACTGTGACCTTTATTCCAGGAAATCACGAATACAGTCTCAAAATTCAAACAATTTTGCAAGGAGACAAAAATTTAGCGACTGGTGAGAACTGACGAAGAAAGTCACCCAAGGTTCAATTTTGGGTCCACTCTTATTCTTAATATACCGATTACGTCAATGACCCCCACATAACAAAATTAAATAGAAAATGTCCTTTTTGTAGCCGATACTGTTGTAATAAATCCTATTAGAGAGAAAGCAACAGAGGAGATTTTTCACGATGTTTTTCAAAGGATTATTAAGTTTTTCTCTGAAAATGGACTCTTCATAAATTTTGAGAAGACACACTATATTCTCTTCTGAATAATACATAGTCATACGAAAAGCTGTTGTAGCTCAGAAATGGGATTCAGTCAACAGGGTAGCATGCTCCAGCTCTTGGGTGCACACAATGATGAAAATTCTAGAAGAAACATGTTAATGAGCTGCTCATTCAGTTAAGTTTTGCTATTTTTGCTCTTCGTATCATTGCTAGTCTTGGAAACAAACGAATCAACCGCCTGACTTATTTTATACATTTACACTTAACAACGACTTATGAAATAACTTTCTGGGGCAGCTTATCACATAGATACAAAATACTGATTGCACAAAAGCAAGCAGTGAGGAAAATACGTTCTGTTCACCCGCATATGTCACGTTTAAGTGCAGCACCTCATCGTCATAAACGATTCATCACGATTTGAGAAGAATACTGATGTCCATATCTACCACACTAAAGGAAAAAAAAATGACCTGTATTACTCATTATTAAAATCGTCAGTGTCTCAGAAAGGTGTTAAACACGCAACAACAAATTTTTTTGTTCACGTGCCCAGTAACATAAAACGTCTGACAGGCAGGAAAGTAAGATTTCAATCTACCTTAAAATCATTCCTCCTGGATAACTTCTTCTGTTTCACGGACGAATTTTTATTCAAAAACTGGTAGCCTGTAAAAGACTAGTTTTCAAGTACAGTTGCTTCATTGGAATTGAAAACTAATACCTTCATTAAGGTTAGCACTAATCACGTATACATATCCTGTAAATTGATTCGTTCCACATTATTTCTATAAATGAATCGTTCACATGATCTACGAATCATATAACCAACAAAATCAAAAATAGAAGTCGCTTAAAGTATATGGTGTTTGACGTATGACGAGACCATTGCTCGAACAGTGAGACAGGTGGTATATCAGCTTTAATTGAGGGGAAGGAAAAAAAATTATTCGAGTTAGGACCGGCCGTAGAAACAAGTTGGAGAAAATCGTGACGCTATGTATCACTTTAGCAGCATCTACTTGAGCAGCATCTACCCAAAGAGCTGGGCGTCACAAACTATAATAATTTCGTGTGGCTCAGTGGCTTTGCGTAAATCTTTTAATTGGACACTCTTCGGCAATGATGGCGTCCCTAACTCACCCTAGTTTTCAAACCGGGTAAAAGGAACCCACAGTATAATGTGGAATCCGAGCCACGTGTCGTTTCTGGTAATTTCTCACATAATTGACTGGTTTTAAAGAAGACTAAAGAATCATTAGTTCGACCGGGATTCGATACCGTGACCTTTTTGTTTCCTGGCACGCGCTTTTACCGCTAGAACCGCAGGCTCAACGGTAAATAACTATCAAGGTAACGGCAGTCCATCGACTGTCTCACTCAGATACCCGTTGCTCGACGTCTGACTTAAACTGACTGTTGCAATCTAAGTATGACCGAGAGGTTGAACCTAAAATGCTGTTTTTTTCTGACGGAAGCATGGCTGCATTTATTGGGGTGTCGTTGGGGTTCTGAAAATCTTTATCGGTTACATGAAGAGCCTCCTCATGGAAAGAAAACTGGCATGTGGTGTGCAGTTTGAGCAGTACCATATATTGGAACTATCGTTGTCCGTTATACCATAACATCTGATACGAAGCGTATGTCAACATTATACTGAACAGTTTTTCAGAGAATTGGAGCTTTCGCTTGTCAACAATGGTAAGGTTCAGTTGATGAGAAACAGAGCTATTGCATGTAAAACTTGGCCCGTCGTGTGTTTTATTCATATTAATTGACAGTTCCACGATAAACCGAGAAATGGCAGCTCTGTCTCTAATTTCAGATTCCCACTAATGGCAACTTTCTCAGGATGTGTTCATGTAAACAGTGGAAGTGCCAGTAGTAGTAATGCGAGCGGTGTTCATACCAGTAAAATGCTTTTCGGGAACGATTTGTACAAATCCGAAGGTGATGTGGATAAAAACGACTCAGATAAAAATCCTGAATATGTTCCTGAAGGGACATTTGCTTTAAAAGTTGGTGCCACTGAAGTAGATGTGAATAATTAATTAAGTAAGGAAACAATGTTAAGTTGGGCCGGCCGGTGTGGCCGAGCGGTTCTAGGCGCTTCAGTCCGGAACCGCGCTGCTGCTACGGTCACAGGTTCGAATCCTGCCTCGGGCATGGATGTGTGTGATGTCCTTAGGTTAGTTAGGTTTAAGTCGTTCTAAGTCTAGGGGACTGATGACCTCAGATGTTAAGTCCGATAGTGCTTAGAGCCATTTGTTAAGTTGGGTCCCCTACCATGGTTTACCTGAATTTACGTTATAGTGTGATGGCACATATGCTAAAGACAATCCTAAACATTGTTAAGGAGCTGTAGTACAAGCGACAGCAATATTAATTTTATATTACGTTGAATCGTAGATTAATTTTTGAGATGATTATATTTCATTATTGCCAAAATTTGGAAGTAAAACTTAGTATCACAATCAGAAACCTTTCGGAGCTTTTAAATTTGTATTTTTGACAGGTTTCACAGTAATGTTTCGTTAACTTGCCTAGCAAGTTAACAGTGGCAAGTCGATGGTAATCCATGTTTAATTGCACTCAGTTTACAAGTGAACGTTGTTAAGTGCGTACTGACGTACTTTTAAAAATAAAATTTTGGATAGAACTTACGATTTTAAAAATATATCGTTCTAGAAATATTTGAAAACAATGATTACGTGAATAAAAAAAATGCCAATGAGTGTACATGAAATATCTTATTTATTGAAACTTTACTCCGCAATCTCTCAAAACACCGAAGTTGTCCTTTATCATTGTTTGCAGCCGAGGTCTTAAATTAATTATGGTTATGTCATGCAGGACAATGGAAAACCGAATTATTACGAGCTGTTTTTGATGATAGGGTAGTTTGTGGCTCAGACACATTCTAAGCAAAAACTGTTTGCAGAAAAGTATAGCTGAATGAAAAATATAAGAAGAATAAGAGCTAGAAAACGATATGGAGTGCTGACATATTTGAGAGAAGGATTATTCTAACAAGAGCTAAAGGAAACAATACACTGCGGGCAAATAACGTTCAAATGAAACCAGTGTTTTGACGATTTACATATGTTGGTGCGCGTTTGTCTTGCACAATTACTCTACCCGTTTCATACAAAGAATAGCATAGGCAATCAGTACATTAATTGTACATATTATGAAGATACGGGGGTAAGCACTGTATGACTCTATACGATGATGTACCAGCAATACAGTTCGTGCATAATAAAGTGATGTAGAGTCCAGCCAGAAAATTTATTTGACCACCATAAAGATTTACCAACCAACAATGGCTCTGAAGTCGGGTTCACAATCGACCACCGAACGACGGACGGCAAATCGGAGCCAACGAAGCAGTTGGCTTTGGCTGCAGTTCAGTATGCCGGAGAAACAACAAAGCGTTGGCGGTGAGCTGGGCGTGGGACCCACCTATCAGTGTGGTAAATGTTCGTTGGTTCAGCGATTTGCTGTGTCTGTTTAACGGAAATGTTTTTATTGCGTCTAAAAATATTGGCGTATATAGTGGAAAACGGAGACAACATTAAAGCTGATAATTTTATCGTTAACCGGAATTATGGGACCCTTCAAATGTAAAACCAAATTGAAAAGATTAAATATTTGGAAGGAAATAAGTCAGATTTTAGAAAATAATGTGCACGATTTGAAAAAGAAAACGGAATCTCCAAGGATATCTCTTTATTGGAGGTACAGCTCTCCTAGAAGATGTGTCATCTTCGAAAATTTTAGGCCCTACATAACGCAACAAGAATTCGAAATCTATAACTCTCATTCGCAAAAAAATATGAAATAGCCCATATTCCAATTCAGCTTTAAGCTAGACACTAATTTTGTCCTATCACATTGCTTCCTACTTTATAACCTATTTTTTAAAAGAGAGGTCTACCAGCGTCGATTCTTCTTCGACGTCTTTTTCTAATGATGAGCTTACTGCATTAAAATAAATGCGACACATGCGACGACTGTTAAACCTATTTCTTTCCTCACAAAATCTGCCGGTGAAATTGTTATTAAAAACTTTATGTTGTTGTTGTTGTGGTCTTCAGTCCTGAGACTGGTTTGATGCAGCTCTCCATGCTACTCTATCCTGTGCAAGCTTCTTCATCTCCCAGTA
Source organism: Schistocerca serialis cubense (assembly GCF_023864345.2). Lineage (NCBI taxonomy): Eukaryota > Metazoa > Arthropoda > Insecta > Orthoptera > Acrididae > Schistocerca > Schistocerca serialis. The sequence goes on from NC_064646.1 coordinate 396,171,936, forward strand.
CCTACTGCAACCTACATCCTTCTGAATCTGCTTAGTGGATTCATCTCTTGGTCTCCCCCTATGATTTTTACCCTCCACGCTGCCCTCAAATACTAAATTGGTGATCCCTTGATGCCTCAGAACATGTCCTACCAACCGATCCCTTCTTCTGGTCAAGTTGTGCCACAAACTTCTCTTCTCCCCAATCCTATTCAATACTTCCTCATTAGTTATGTGATCTACCCATCTAATCTTCAGCATTCTTCTGTAGCACCACATTTCAAAAGCTTCTATTCTCTTCTTGTCCAAACTATTTACCGTCCATGTTTCACTTCCATACATGGCTACACTCCATACAAATACTTTCAGAAATAACTTCCTGACACTTAAATCTATACTCGATGTTAACAAATTTCTCTTCTTCAGAAACGCTTTCCTTGCCATTGCCAGTCTACATTTTATATCCTCTCTACTTCGTCCATCATCAGTTATTTTGCTCCCCAAATAGCAAAACTCCTTTACTACTTTAAGTGTCTCATTTCCTAATCTAATACCCTCAGCATCACCCGACTTAACTCGACTACATTCCATTATCCTCGTTTTGCTTTTGTTGATGTTCATCTTATATCCTCCCTTCAAGACACCATCCATTCCATTCAACTGCTCTTCCAAGTCCTTTGCTGTCTCTGACAGAATTACAATGTCATCGGCGAACCTCAAAGTTTTTATTTCTTCTCCATGGATTTTAATACCTACTCCAAATTTTTCTTTTGTTTCCTTTACAGCTTGCTCAATATAGAGATTGAATAACATCGGGGAGAGGCTACAACCCTGTCTTACTCCCTTCCCAACCACTGCTTGCCTTTCATGTCCCTCAACTCTTATAACTGCCATCTGATTTCTGTACAACTTGTAAATAGCCTTTCGCTCCCTGTATTTTACCCCTGCCACCTTTAGAATTTGAAAGAGAGTATTCCAGTCAACATTGTCAAAAGCTTTCTCTAAGTCTACAAATGCTAGAAACGTAGGTTTGCCTTTCCTTAATCTTTCTTCTAAGATAAGTCGTAAGGTCAGTATTGCCTCACGTGTTCCAGTATTTCTACGGAATCCAAACTGATCTTCCCCGAGGTCGGCTTCTACTAGTTTTTCCATTCGTCTGTAAAGAATTCGTGTTAGTACTTTGCAGCTGTGGCTTATTAAACTGATTGTTCGGTAATTTTCACATCTGTCAACACCTGCTTTCTTTGGGATTGGAATTATTATATTCTTCTTGAAGTCTGAGGGAATTTCGCCTGTCTCATACATCTTGCTCACCACATGGTAGAGTTTTGTCAGGACTGGCTCTCCCAAGGCCGTCAGTAGTTCCAATGGAATATTGTCTACTCCGGGGGCCTTGTTTCGACTCAGGTCCTTCAGTGCTCTGTCAAACTCTTCACGCAGTATCGTATCTCCCATTTCATCTTCATCTACATCCTCTTCCATTTCCATAATATTGTCCTCAAGTGCATCGCCCTTGTATAGACCCTCTATATACTCCTTCCACCTTTCTGCTTTCCCTTCTTTGCTTAGAACTGGGTTTCCATCTGAGCTCTTGATGTTCATACATGTGGTTCTCTTATCTCCAAAGGTCTCTTTAATTTTGCTGTAGGTAGTATCTATCTTACCCCTAGTGAGATAAGCCTCTACATCCTTACATTTGTCCTCTAGCCATTCCTGCTTAGCCATTTTGCACTTCCTGTCGATCTCATTTTTGAGACGCTTGTATTCCTTTTTGCCTGCTTCATTTACTGCATTTTTATATTTTCTCCTTTCATCAATTAAATTCAATATTTCTTCTGTTACCCAAGGATTTCTACTAACCCTCTTCTTTTTACCTACTTGATCGTCTGCTGCCTACACTACTTCATCCCTCAGAGCTACCCATTCTTCTTCTACTGTATTTCTTTCCTCCATTCCTTTCAATTGTTCCCTTATGCTCTCCCTGAAACTCTGTACAACCTCTGGTTCTTTCAGTTTATCCAGGTCCCATCTCCTTAAATTCCCACCTTTTTGCAGTTTCTTCAGTTTTAATCTACAGGTCATAACCAATAGATTGTGGTCAGAGTCCACATCTGCCCCTGGAAATGTCTTACAATTTAAAACCTGGTTCCTAAATCTCTGTCTTACCATTATATAATCTATCTGATACCTTTTAGTATCTCCAGGGTTCTTCCATGTATACAACCTTCTATCATGATTCTTAAACCAAGTGTTAGCTATGATTAAGTTGTGCTCTGTGCAAAATTCTATCAGGCGGCTTCCTCTTTCATTTCTTAGCCCCAATCCATATTCACCTACTACGTTTCCTTCTCTCCCTTTTCCTACACTCGAATTCCAGTCACCCATGACTATTAAATTTTCGTCTCCCTTCACTATCTGAATAATTTCTTTTATTTCATCATACATTTCTTCAATTTCTTCGTCATCTGCAGAGCTAGTTGGCATATAAACTTGTACTACTGTAGTAGGTGTGGGCTTCGTATCTATCTTGGCCACAATAATGCGTTCACTATGCTGTTTGTAGTAGCTTACCCGAATTCCTATTTTCCTATTCATTATTAAACCTACTCCTGCATTACCCCTATTTGACTTTGTGTTTATAACCCTGTAGTCACCTGACCAGAAGTCTTGTTTCTCCTGCCACCGAACTTCACTAATTCCCACAATATCTAACTTTAACCTATCCATTTCCCTTTTTAAATTTTCTAACCTACCTGCCCGATTAAGGGATCTGACATTCCACGCTCCGATCCGTAGAACGCCAGTCTTCTTTCTCCTGATAACGACATCCTCTTGAGTAGTCCCCGCCCGGAGATCCGAATGGGGGACTATTTTACCTCCGGAATATTTTACCCAAGAGGACGCCATCATCATTTAATCATACAGTAAAGCTGCATGCCCTCGGGAAAAATTACGGCCGTATTTTCCCCTTGCTTTCAGCCGTTCGCAGTACCAGCACAGCAAGGCCGTTTTGGTTATTGTTACAAGGACAGATCAGTCAATCATCCAGACATCTTATTTTGATGATCATTCCTACCTATGTAGGTTGGGCTCAACAAAATATTTTCGCATTCGGAAGAGAAAGTTGGTGACTGAAATTTCGTAAATAGATCTCGCCGCGACGAATAATGTCTTTGCTTTAATGACTTCCATCCCAACTCGCGTATCATATCTGCCACACTCTCTCCCCTATTACGTGATAATACAAAACGAGCTGCCCTTTTCTGCACCCTTTCGATGTCCTCCGTCAATCCCACCTGGTAAGGATCCCACACCGCGCAGCAATATTGTAACAGAGGACGAACGAGTGTAGTGTAAGTTGTATCTTTAGTGGACTGGTTGCATCTTCTAAGTGTCCTGCCGATGAAACGCAACCTTTGGCTCGCCTTCCCCACAATATTATCTATGTGGTCTTTCCAGCTGAAGTTGTTCGTAATTTTAACACCCAGGTACTTAGTTGAATTGACGGCCTTGAGAATTGTACTATTTATCGAATTCCAACGGATTTCTTTTGGAACTCATGTGCATCACCTCACACTTTTCGTTATTTAGCGTCAACTGCCACCTGCCACACCATACAGCAATCTTTTCTAAATCCTTGGTTTGGCGAACGGTGGGTACCGTTGGCCCTTCCAAGCCTACCAAGCGTGGTCAACACACTGGACTCGCCTTCAGGAGGGTTCAGTACTCCATCCAACGATCCTGATTTAAATTCTCCGTGGCTTTCTTAAATCTATGAAGGTGAATACCGAAATTTTGGCGTTTTAAAAGGGCATAGACGTCTCTCTCCCAAATCCTAGCCCTATCCGAGATTGTGTGCTCCATCTCTAGTCAGATCACCGTCAATTTACCTTGAAATCCTCGTCTTCCTTCTTTTTCTTCCAAACTTCAGTTACTGCTCTCTTTTGGACACCTCAAGTTACAGTCAAGACATTAGAAATGTTAACGAGAATCTGTAATACTAGCAGACGGTTTAAACATAGTTAACTACATGGCAAGAACTTTAATCGACGTATTCATTAATCATATTGAAGTAAATTCTTTTTGAAAAATTCAAACAGAGACAAACAAAATCGTTTATTACAAACGTTACATTGATGATATATTAATCCTATTAAAAGGCACAGAAGAAGACGTAGCCACCATGCATTCACAGGTAAATACACATAGGTTACATTATGAAATCAAATTAGTCCGTGAAATTGAAATAAATAACAAAAATTTGGAACTTTTCGAAAGCCAAACACCACAGACAAGTCAATAACCAATCATGCCACCCATAAAACCATACAAAGTCATATTTTCACTCAGTGAGATGGAAATTAAGAAATTTTCAGCTTGAAGAAGATAAAATCAACAAAGAATTAGCAATACTAGAAAATTTACAAAGCGATTAATTTCGAACCACAAATAACTAAAGAAAATTACAGACGGAAATAGAAAGTTAAGCAAAAGTCTTGGGCAGTGAAATTACTCTAGAAAGAGAGGAGGAAAAACAAAAAACTAAATTCGTAGTTCTGCCCTGTTACGGAATCATTTCCACTCAGCCGAAATCTTTAAAAGCAAAAATACCGAAACTGTGTTCAATGCGGAAAACAATGTTACTAACATTATAAGACGCACCACCAATACAACAGACACATTGAATAAGTCGGATATATATGAAATTGGATGTGACATTTGTGATGCAGCATACATCAGGCAAGCTGGTAGAAACTTTTCGATACATTTTAAACGGCACATAAAATATAAAGATAACAGTACAAGTTCCTTTGCACTACATATCCTAAACAACAAATATACACCTAGAGACATTGATGAAAAGCTGCAAATTACGCATTATGCTAAGGAAGGGAAGCAAATGAAAACCTTAGAAGAAGTGGAAATTTCCAGCCAGTTAAAAAGTTTATCTGATACAGTTTCAATAAACAGGCAAATGTTTGGCACAAAAAAATTCCTCAATACCTTCAGTCACATTCTGTTAATCATCAATCAGAAATCATCAATACAGTAAAATGAAATTTAAAATTTAATGTCACCTCACTATATATTCCAATATTTATTTTTATTTTATTTTATTTTGCATACTACTTTATTTCTTACAAATTTTTAACTTTCTTCAACTACACATACAAATATATAGTCATAACCGTTGAAATTATTATTATTATCATCTTTATGCCATACTTCATTGTCCTTGAAATTATTATTACCTTTACACCATACTTAGTTTCACTCTTTGTTCAATATAATACCTCTGTAAATGTCAAGCTGTGAAACCAGCAAGACAGCATTTTAAACCAAAACAAACAGGAAACGCAAGACGCTGACATTTTCAATTGCAGATAAATGTATTTAAAATATGTTTACATCACATTAATATATTTCTATTCGTGGAGTAATATAAGTACTCTGTTTTGTACAGAACCGCAAAATCACTTGAAAATGGTGTAATGGGCTGGAACTAGTTGTGAACAAATAAAAATAATAGAACAAAAGTGGAAAAGTCACCTTCTTTTAATTAGTTAAGTAAATGATTTCATTGTATTCCTGACACATCACTGCATAAATGGTCTGAAGATGGTCACATTCTGAACCAAAACGTTAACCAATGTAAATAAATATTTTATTACGGTCGAGACTGTTTTCTATCCGGTTTAAATTATTGCAGATTGTTTAGTATTTAGCTTCAGTGGAAACACACACAAAAACAATGACATTAAACATCGTCATCGTCTCCTTCCAAGGATTAGGCATTGTAGTCTCCTTACGAGGTCTACCTAGTTCTCTCTTTCAAGTTGGCCGATAATTCATTATTTTTTGGCAGTTTATTTTCTATCATTCTATCAATATATTCCTTCCATTTCATTCTATTCTCTTCTATATTGTCATTATCTGAAAAGATTTTTAACTCCGTTCTTATCGTTTCATTTCTTATTTTATCCATTATATTACAGCCCCTTAAATATCTCATGAACTTCTTCTCTGTTGCTTGTATATATGATTTTTCATTACATATTGCATTAAAAAACACATCTTCAAGCACCTGAAACACTTGATCAGACACCTCTTGACCTTATTTAATAACAACTATGAACGAGTTATGTGCTAACAGGGATTAATTGTATGTAATAGTTCACAAATGGCATATTAGCACATAGATATTTCGATGTTGAAGATTGTACAGAGGTAAATTACTGTCAGTGGCATTTAAGTAATTAGTCTTCCCGTGCTCCATAAGCGAATGGCATGGTAAGCATGCAATAATAATTGGTACTTCGCTTTTTTTAAGTTATCAACTGCCCTGCAAATCATCGTGGTTTCCGGAGAATATAGATGTAGATGCAGATTATTCAGAATCCTAATCCTCAAACCGCAGAGAAAATGGTGTTATCTGTATTCTGCAGCTACATTTACTTTGTTATCCCTGCATGTTTTCTACAGTATTTTAGCCATAATAGACCGTTTTAGAGCAATTGATGATGGTTAAAACGTTTGTTGGAAAAAATTTGGCTGACGTTTACATTACATGAGGAATAGGTAAAACAGTTCTGTTCACAAGGAAAAAATCATTTACAGTGTATTTCTTCTTCTTCACTACTATGTAGCAGAAACATATACGCATATATTAACAAAAATATCGTCCGGTGATTAAAAATACCACCAATGCTCATCGAAACATTACGCTCAACGTTCCAGGCAACTGCCGGCTTCTCACTGGAAGTGAACTGCCCTGCCACCTTGTGGCAAACGTACGAAAGTTGTTAACGAAGTTCCGTGCGTCAGATGTCACCACTACACATTCTACCTCACGCAGGCAAGACGGCTCATAAGCAAACCACAGTGTCGTGCATTGCACAAGTGGTGCTGTACCTTGTGTCATGTTTCAGGTTTCTTACACGTGCCTTTCGCGCATGGACTCCATGACATGAGAGTGCTTCAATGCCTCTGTCCGCTCAGTAATTAGTCTAATCATGTACATCTACATCTATACTATACGAACCACTGAAGTGCATGGCAGAGGCTACATCATACCTTACCAGTTATTAGGGCTTCTTCCCAGTCTATTCACTTACGGGAGCGTGAAAAATGTTTGAATGCCCCTGTGCGTACTTCAGTCTAATGTTATCCTCGCGATTCCTGTGGGAGCGATACGTGGGGGGCTGTAGCATATTCTTTGAGTCATCATTAAAGCTGGTTCTTCAAACTTCGTCGGCAGACTTTCTCGGTATACTTTCCGTTTATCTTCAAGAGTCTGGCAGGTTAGTTTTCTCAGCATCTCAATGACACCTTCCAAATGTCAAAGAAACCTGTAACAATTCGTGCTGTCCGTCTCTGCATACTTTCAACATCCCCTGCTAGTCCTACATACTTGACCAATAGTCTAGGATAGGTCGCACGAGTGATTTGTAACAAATCTGTAGAGTGATTGCTGATTGCGTTCCCCTATTATTCTACCCACAAACGGAAGTCTGCTATCTTACCCACGGCTGAACCTGTGTTATCGTTACATTTGATATCCCTACTAAGTATTACAGACAGGCATTTATTTGTATGTGTGTACAGATTCCAGCTGTGACTCACAGATATTATATTCATACGATACTTCGTGTTTTCGTTTTGTGAAGCGCACAATTTTACATTTCCGACCATTTAAAGCAAGCTGCCAATCATTACACCAGTTTGACATCTTTTCAAGATCTGACGGAAAATTTGCAAGCTCAGACTGTGCTCGTTGTAGATAACTGTGGCCGATTGGGAAGAAGGCATTGGATATAAAAAAAATGAAAGTGAAGCAGAATCATAGAAAGATAGTGAAATACGTCCAAGAAGAATTTGGCGAACGCTACGGTTGCCAACTGATTCGGTTGAATCAGACGAAGAAGACAGTGCACAGTGGTCAGACTTTGATTTACCGAGAGCCAATAATAAATCTGAAGGATCCCCGTGTCCAAACATATTTCCCAAAGACATCGTAGAATTGTATATTGGGAACGATCTATTTGAATATACTAGCAACGAAACCAACAAGTACTACAGTCAAAATTGCAATAGAAGGAAATTGGATTTAAAAAATGCCAAATTTGTCGACGTAACGGGACCCGAACTTAGAGAATTGTTTGGGCTTGCTATCCTTATGAGAACAAGATAAGCAAGGAACAATTATTATTGGTCAACGAATCCGTTGATAGACACACCGATATTTCGAAAACGATGTCCCACAACCGATTCAGACAAACATTATCATTTTTACATTTTTCCAACAGCAACAATAAACCGGATTAATACCGACCGGGTTGTCAAAATGCAATTCGTAATTGAATGTTTTTCCAAGAAGTTTAAAGAAACGTTTAATCTATGTCAAAACATCTCAGTTGATGAAGGAATGATACCGTGGCGTGGACGGTTAAATTTTAAAGTTTACAATCCGTCGAAAATTACGAAATACGGCACATTCATTCGGATGCTGTGTGATTCGAGTACGGGACACATTTCCTCATTCAAGATATATTCCGGCGCTGGACAGCCTTTAGCAAAAACAGTGACGGAACTATTGACACCTTCTGATGGAAAGTGGCATCACCTCTGCATGGAGAATTATAACAGTGTAGAACTTGCAGAGAAGTTACTTGAAAAGAAAATTCGAGTTTGTGGAACGATACGACAAAATAGGGGATTTCCGGAAAATTGAAGCGCGCAAAAGTCAGTGTGTCTGAAGCTTGTCATCAACGGAAAGGTGACAAGCGGCCGGCGACAAGACAAGTAATCCGACTTAGCGCTGTCGGCGCCAAGAGAATAAATTTGTACGAGACGTGCGGACGGCAAAGTGTTTACGTTGTCCGCAAGGTCATTAACACACGAGGGGCGTTCAATAGGTGACGCAACATTTTTTCTTTTTTTCTAATTTCATTCTGGGTACCAATATACGATATTATTCCCATATCTTTGGCTACATAACCGTATTTTTCAACACACTCTCCTTTCAATGCCTTACGCCACCTTACTGGGAGGGCCTGTATGCCCTCATGATGCCACTCTACTCGACGTCGGATCCCACCTCTTGCTGCATCAATAACCTCCCCACCATCCAAGTACTGCTTCCCGCGGTGTACATCTTTCATTGGGTCAAGCAGATGGATGCCGGAAGGTGCGAGATCCAGGTTGTACGGTGGACGAGGAAGAACAGTCGAATGACGTTTTGTGAACTCCTCTCGGGTGCACAGACTTCTTTGAGACCTTGCACTGTCAAGGAGAAGGAAAAGTTCGTTTGCATTTTTGTGGCGACGAACACCCTGAAGTCGTCTCTTTAGTTTGCCAAGGGTGTCAAAATGCTCTGCAGAGTTGGCTGAAGGGAGGCATCAAACAGAGTAACCCTTTCTGAGTCTCAGAAGACCGACGCCATGACTTTACCGGCTGATCATGCGGCTTTCAACTTTGACATGTCGTTTCCCTTTCGACAACGTTCCTTACTAATAAAACAAGAAGAGGGGCAATACCGATGGTCAGAAACTCTTTAGACTGGCGAGAGAGAAATGTTAAAAAACCTTAACTGACTGGAGCCCGAAGAAAAACGCCGTTAAGCTCGCGGAATCTGCTTAGAAAATTTCTAGACCCACCATCCAATGTAGAAACTACGAATATTGTTTACCTCCGTACGTATCTCGGAGGGGAGGTGGTATGACAGCACTCCATGGACTGCCATTTCGTTCCGGTTAGAAGTGATGAACCCATGTCACATCGCCTGTAACAATGTCCGACAAAAAACTGTCACGAGCAGCCTCATAATGCGCAAGCAATTTCCACACAGATTGTCCTTAGTTGCTCTTTATGGTCTTCTGTTAAGCGGCGAGGAACCCAGCGCGCGCACACCTTTGAATACCCCTGCTTGTGGACGAATGTGTCAGCTTTACAAACAAAGACGTCGAGTTGTGCAGCAAGGTGTTTGATTGGGATCCGTCGATCATCTCGAATAAAAGTGTCCGAACGTTCCAACACTGCAGGAGTAACACATGTGTGCGACCGGCCGGCACGCGGACGACCGGACAGGTTTGCGCGATATTGTTGTAATGATGACAGACGCCTCGCACAACGATTCACCGTACTTTTGTTACTGCCAGGTGTTTTTATTTAATTTTTTTCTAGTGCCTATGAATTGAGTAACTGCGATCCTCTGGTTTTCCGCCAAAAGTAGCTCAACGACAGCTCTCTGCTTGGAACGCACCTCCGTTACAGACGCCATTTTGAATGCTCCATATAGCGCCGCCACCTATAAGAACTTCATGAAACTGTAAGGACTGAAACGGGTATATTGCATTATGTCCCAGAACAAATCCCGCATTTTTCATCCGAAACTGGCCGAGAGAAAAATGTGTTGCATTACTTACTGAATGCCACCTTGTACACACACGCACACACACACACACACACACACACACACACACACACACACACACACACACACACCACTGAATGAAGTACCATACCAGGTGACGTTTTATTGTCGCTCACACGCTTTCATAATCTTACCTTATCGTAAAAAGAAACTCCCAAGCAGGTGAAATAACAAGTCGAGAATTTGTGTCCTGCTTGTTCCAAAAAGTGGAAACTGTCTGGACTCATTCTGTAGAATTCGTGGAAATTGCGTTGATGCTGAGAGGCTTCACGAGATATAACAGTCGAACTACACTATGTGATCAAAAGTATTCGGACACCTGGCTGAAAATAATATAAACGTTCGTGGCGCCCTCCATCAGTATTTCTGGAATTCAATATGGTGTTGGCCCACCCTTAGCTTTGATGACAGCTTCCACTCTCGCAGGCATACGTTCAATCAGTTGCTGGAAGGTTTCTTGGGGAAAGGTAGTCCATTCTTCACGGAGTGCTGCACGGAGGAGAGGTATCGATGTCGGTCGGCGAGGCCTGGCACGAAGGTGGCGTTCCAAAACATGCCAAAGCTGTTCTATAGGATTCAGGTCAGAATTCTGTGCAGGCCAGTCCATTGCAGAGATGTTATTGTAGTGTAACCACTCTGCCACAGGCCGTGCATTATGAACAGGCTCTCGATCGTGTTGAAACATTCAGTCGCCGTCCCCGAATTACTCTTCAACAATGGGAACCAAGAACGTGCTTAAAACATCAATGTAGGTCTGTGCTGTGACAGTGCCACGCAAAACAACAAGGGGTGCAAGCCCCCTCCAGGAAAAAAACGACCACACCGTAACACCACTGCCTCCGAATTTTACTGTTGGCATTACACACGCTGGTAGATGACGTTCACTGGGCATTCGCCATACCTACACAGTGCCATCGGATCGCCACATTCTGTACCGTTATTCGTCACTCAACACAACGTTTTTCCACTGTTCGATCGCCCAATGTTTACGCTCCTTACACCAAGCGAGGCGTCGTTTGGCATTTACCAGCGTGATGTGTGACTTGTGAGCAGCTCCTCGACCATGAAATTAAAGTTTTATCAAAAAATGGCTCTGAGCACTATGGGGCTTAACTTCTGAGGTCATCAGTTCCCTAGAACTTAGAACTACTTAAACCTAACTAACCTAAGGACATCACACACATCCATGCCCGAGGCAGGATTCGAACCTGCGACCGTAGCGGTCGCGCGGTTCCAGACTGTAGTGCCTAGAACCACTCTGAAGTAGTTTGGAATTCCTGTGTGATGGTCTCTTCTGCCTATTACACATTACGACCCTCTTCAACTGTCGGCGGTTTCTGTTAGTCAACAGACGAGGTCGGCCTATACGCTTTTGTACTGTGCGTGTCCCTTCACGTTTCCACTTCACTATCACATCCGAAACAGTGGGCCTAGGGATGTTTAGGAGTGTGGAAATCTCGCGTACAGACGTATGACACAAGTGACATCTAATCACCTGACCACGTTCGAAGTCCGTGAGTTCCGTGGAGCGCCTCCATTCTGCTCTCTCACGATATCTAATGACTACTGAGGTTGCTGATATGGAGTACCTGGCAGTAGGTGGCAGCACAATGTACGTAATATGAAAAACGTATGTTTTTGGGGGTGTCCGGATACTTTTGATCACGTAGTGTATGTTTGGTATTTATAGTATTGTGCGAGTACATCCAGTACTTTCTTTTGTTTTTCAGTTTCTTGAGCTTTAAATAATGGCAAGCCACAAAAACGTGCTCTTCAGAAAGACTCGTAATTGCAAGTGAAACTTAACAGAAACGTGACTCGTGCTGTCTTGTTGCTTGTCGTGTGGAGAGTCGCATCGCGTGTAGTATCGCATATCGTATCATCCCAGTGGAAACACGAGTGTCGTACTGATATGCATCGCATTACGTGACCCTTATAGCAACGTATGGGATCGCATATCGTATCGCCTCAGTGAGAAGAGCGCCTTAGCGCAGCTCATAAAAAGCCTGTGCCCGATCGCGGTGCTTGTAGAAGCAACCTGACATGGGACTCCTCACAGCTCGCAGCGTAGCTGTTTCATGACTTCTGTCATTGGGCATGTATTTCTTCTTGGCCTCAATTAAATCCTAGAATTAATAACCCTTTCACTCTTTCGTTAGTTCCTAACTGAAAACAATATCCTTACTAACAATATCCTTACATACAATCCCTGCGCTTGGTGAACACATTTGTCTGCCCTGGGCTAAGAGATTAGCAACAGGATCAGGATTCCTTGATATAGAGAAGGCATTTGACTGCGTCTGGCAAGATGGACCAATTTACAAGCTACACCGATGCTCATAAATTAAGGATAATGCTGATATTGGTGAAACAATGCTCTGGTGGGCGGCTTGCGGGTTTAAATCACCTCGGGGTATGACCATGCGGTGCATTTGACCTGCGGTCGTCGCACGGTGGCGATCGCAGCAATCCACATACGCAGAGGTGTGTTGGTGCATGTCAAAGAACGAGGCAGCGAGCAAGTGTGCAGACGTTTTCAGACGTGCTAATGGTGACTGTGTGTTGAAAATGGCTCAAAGATCACATATTGATGACGTTATGAGGGGTAGAATATTAGGGCGACCGCAGGCTGCCGGCCGCTGTGGCCGAGCGGTTATAGGCGCTTCAGTCTGGAACCGCGCTGCTGCTTCGGTCGCAGGTTAGGATCCTGCCTTGGGAATGGATGTGTGTGATGTCCATAGGTTAGTTAGGTTTAAGTGGTTCTAAGTCTATGGGACTGATGACCTCAGATGTTTAGTCCCATTGTGCTTAGAGCCATTTGAACCATTTGACTGGAGGCTGGTCAAACACAGCAGGGGCCCTCCCACAAAGTGTGATCTCAAGATTATGGCAACGATTCCAGCAGACAGGAAACGTGTCCAGGCACTACAGTACGGGACGTCCACAGTGTACAACACCACAAGAAGACCGATATCTCACCACCAGTACCCGCAGACGGCCGCGAAGTACTGCAGGTAGCCTTGCTTGGGACCTTACCACAGCCACTGGAACAGTTGTCTCCAGACACAATGTATACAGACGACTGGACAGACCTCCAAGGTCCATTCCGCTGACCCATGGTCAAAGGAGAGCCCGTAAAGCTGATGTCAAGAACACAGTACATGCTCATCGAACCATTGGTCCCAGGTTATGTTCACAGACGAGTCCAGGTATAGTCTGAACAGTGATTCTCGCCGGGCTTTCAACTGGGGTGAACCACGAACCAGATACCAACCCCTTAATGTGCTTGAAAGGGACCTGTATGGAGGTCGTGGTTTGATGGTGTGGGGTGGGATTACGATTGGTGCACGTACACCCCTGCATGTCTTTGACAGAGGAAATGTAACAGGTCATGTGTATTGGGATGTCATTTTGTACCTGTATGTCCGCCTTTTATGGGGTGCAGTGCGTCCCACCTTCCTCCTGATGGATGATAAAGCACGGCCCCACCGAGCTGCCATCGTGGAGCAGTACCTTGAAACAGAAGATATCAGGCGAATGGAGTGGCCTGCCTGTTCTCCAGACCTAATCCCCATCGAGCAAGTCTGGGATGCTCTCGTTGACGTATCGCTGCACCTCTTCAAACCCCTAGGACACTTCAGTAGCTCCGACAGGCACTGGTGTAAGAATGGGAGGCTTACCCCAGCAGCTGCTCGACCGCCTGATCCAGTGTGCCAACCCGCTGCGCGGCCTGTGTACGTGTGCATGGTGATCATATCCCATATTGATGTCGGGGTACATGCGCAGGAAACAGTGACGTTTTGTAGCACATGTGTTTCTGGACGGTTTTCTCAACTTATCACCAATACCGTGGACTTACAGATCAGTGTAGTGTGTGTTTCCTATGTGCCTATGCTATTAGCGCCAGTTTTGTGTACTTGCCACGTTGTGTGGCACCACATTCTGCAATTATCCTTAATTTACGAGTATGAGTGTAGATCTGATAGGACGCCAAGGACACATAATTGAATCATTGACTCCTTCCTTACACGTCGACTGTTCTTCTTAAGGAACGGAGACAAGTCCAGGCAGACACGGCAGATTGCGTCAGAAAACCCGCAAGGCTCAGTTTTATGTCCCGTTCTTTATATCATTTACACGAATGATATTCCTGAGCAGGTCAGCGGAGAGGTTGCTCACTATGCCGATGATACTACCATATACTGAACTAGTCGCAGCCCCCTCCACATACACTGCAACTTTCAACAATTCCTGGATAAGATTACGCAGTGATGTAAGCCATGGAGGATAAAGTTCAACTCCACAAAGTTCCGGGAGATCTATTTCACCCCAAAAATGAAGCATCCTGATCGTCAACTCACCGCTGACGGATGAAAATTGATCTGGAGAAATTCAGTAACGTACCTTCCATTGAAACAGATCGACTCCTAACATGAAACAAGCATCCCACCACTGCAGAACAGGCTGCGCACTGTTTCTCTCTGACACCCCCTCCCTGCAGAAAAAAAGAACGATAACAGGAAAGAAGTTTATCGATTACTACAGTTCACTGTTCATGTAGTTATACTTCCGCATCAGCCATAACGTCTTAATTTACTATTTCTTCACTACTAACGCTATTCGCAACACGTTTTGCAGACAGTATCTACACATAACACTGAATGTATCCCCTAAATTATATAATTGTGCGACACATAGTTCAGGAGGTACGTCGCCATTAACATAGAGATGCGTGAAAAACTACCTTTTGCTTGTAACGGAACGCAAATTACACTGACTATTGAAACACCAAAAATAATTAATGGAGAGTAATATGATTTCTGGAATAAATTTTAGAAGTAACGCATTTAAGTGATTAACACTGAAAAATCACTGGTTAAAGTAAGCGCGGGAGAAACCATTGCAAATGTGGATAGAATTTCATGGCTGTTGAACTTGGTTGGTCAATAGAGGGTCGGTTAAAGTAGAGTTGTCCAATAATTTCTCACACGTGCTCGATTGGAAACAGATTGGTGATTGAACAGGCCAAGGCGACATGCACACTATAAAGGATGTTGGGTTACAGCAGCGTTACGTGGCTGTCGGTTATCCTGTTGGAAAACAGCCTGTGGAATGCTGTTCATGAATGGAAGCACAACAGATCGAATCACCAGACTGACGTACAAATTTGCAGTTAGTGTGTGTAGGATAACCACAAGAGTGCTCCTGCTCTTATACGAAATTGCACCCCAGACCATTAGCTCCATTGGGTCCAATGTGTCTAGTACCAAGGCTGGTTGACTCCGAGGCAGAACCAGCTTTCATCAGAAAACACAACATACCTCCATCCTGCCCTCCAATGAGTTCTTGCTTGACACCACTGAAGTCGGAAATGGCGGTTGTTTGGTGTCAGTGGAACGCACGATACAGGTCGTCTAGGTCGGAGCTGTCTTGAAGTAACCGTTTGTAGCAGTTCGTTTTGTCATTGCGGTGCCAACTGCTGCTCAGATTGCTGCTGCAGATGCAGTACGATGCACCAAAGCCGCACGCCAAACACGATAGTCTACCCCCTCGGTAGTCTCACGTGGCCATTTGGAGCCCACTCTTCCTGTGACTGTACACTCTCGTGACCGCAGCTGCCAGCAGTCATGCACAGTGGCTACATTCCTGACAAGTCTTTCTGCCATATCGCAGTTGATGATGATGAAAAAGTTCGGTTTGTGGGCGCTCAACAGCGCGGTTGTCAGCGCCCGTACAACTTCCCAACCTTTGCTCAGTCCAATCTCGCCACTTTCATGAGTGATGATGAAATGATGAGGACAGCACAAACACCCAGTCAACTCGAGGCAGGTGAAAATCCCATATCGCAGAAGGAACATCCACCTACTCGTAGCCCTATTGCATGACATCGTTCAAACTTAGTGACGTGCTGAGAATGGCGACTCTGTCGCCGTAAAGGCATTCTTGACTAGCATCAACCCACCAGTCCAGTCAGAAAGATAACTAACGCTCACAACCGTTACAGCGTGTATTTGAAGCAAACCTGATTTACATCCTCATAGTGAGGCTACTAGCGCCACTTTTATGCGACTCGCGCGAAATTTGAATAGACATCATCTTTCAGCGGCTGGTCCTGGCGGAGGTTCGAGTCCTCCCTTGGGCATGGGTGTTTGTGTTTCTCCTTAGGATAATTTAGGTTAAGTAGTGTGTAGGCTTAGGGACTGATCACCTTAGCAGTTAAGTCCCATAAGATTTCACACACATTTGAGCATTTTATCATCTTTCAGATGTAGAAACAAGCCTACCAACTTTCGTTTATGTCGCACAACTTTTTCTTGGTGTTGTGATTTTTCCATCTGTGTATCAGGCCACGAAAATTATCTTTCTGACTTCCAAAAATTAGTGTGTATCTGGAAAATATTTTAATCACACAATTGATTTGAATAATCTGAGTTTGCCCCTGAGACGCCCGCTAAACCCTCTGGGCAGAACAGGTGATTAGGATGGTGGAAAGGGCCAAATAAGGTGTCGGTCAGTTTCACTTCAAAATTGTAATTTATCGTAATTTAATAACATCTTTAAACCAAAACGGCATATAACCGAACCTTTACAATTATGAGTTTCAAAACCCAATCCCTTCACGGCTGAAGACCTCCAAACAAGAACTCTTAAAAAAGCAACAAGATAAATTTCAAGTGACTGAAGACATGCAGTTAAAATTATATATATATCACAGCCAGGCGGAAAGCCTTAAGGCAAAGTGGATAGAACAAATATATACAAGGTGCAATTCAAACGGCTGAAGGCCACAATTACGTAAATTTAAAAATATATTACCCTAATCTTTTGAGGCAGAAGGCCGCAATGCTTTCGCTTAAGGCCGCAATGTTTTCGCTTAAGGGGAAATTTTGAGGATAAGGCTTTAAGCGGCTGAAGGCCGACAGTTGATTTTCCAAAAATTCAAAAATACCTTAACCTTTAAGCTTTCAATGGCCGAACGCACACTAAATGAAAAAGCAACGCAACGACAATACCTAAATTTAACAATAAGATTTAAGCAGCTGATGGCCCACAACTGATTTACATAAAACACAATAAAAAAATTTCTTTTAAAGCATTGGCTATAATAGTAAAGACAGTACAGACAACGGCACTCAGAAGCCTCCAGGTGGTTGGTCTGCCCTCGTTCACTTAGGTGAGATAGGTGGTGAGCCCAACTACACTTGATCCGCCTTTAACCCAACCAAGGGACAGCCATGGACCGACCGACGAAACGACTTGCTTGCCATCAATCGGTACATAAGAACTCAAACACCAAAGTGTTATGGACGTAATTATCCACAATCAAATAAGTATATGTATCAAGTTGTCCAAACTACACACGGTGTTGGACAGTGACAACAGGTGAGGAAAGGACACGTTAGTGGCCAGGGCAGGTAAACGGAACACTAACGGTCACAAGGCAGAAAATTCCGCTGGTGCACCTGAATTGTAGTCAACCAATATAGTTAATTACACCGCATGGCGGCTACATTTCAGAAATACAAACACTCGGTGTTGCTCACAGGAAAACCTGCCCAACAGGGAACCACCGAAACGAACCACACAACACGAATGAACGTGGCTTGGGTACTTAAGACACCACTCAGCCTTGACGTTCTGGGTCGGTGAACCACGAAGCTCGTAGCGATCGGACAGCTCCACACAAGCTCTGGCACTGCGCACTGACCGCCAGCGGACCCAGCGACTGCGCCGCATCGAGATATCCTCCCTGGTCCGCACCAACCGACCGACTCCTCTCAGTAATTTAAATTAACGTAGTGAGGTGGAAGTACGTTGAAAAGAGGGTGTAAAATACATGATGGCGGGAACATGAATCACGCATGGCTCAGCCCGGTTCCTGAATGGAACTCCAGGTTTAATCGAAAAAGTCAAGATTATCAGAATTATGGAGCATTAAGCTTTGCTTGGACAGAGAACCAGAACTTCGCTATTTGATTAAATTTCCCTGCAGAAAATTTGCGTCAGAAAATGATCTTTCACACTATTCAAAAAACACTCATTTCCTTACTGTAAAACGTGCAGCATCTGAGAACTGGCTCATTTGACGCAACATTTTCTAGGAGAAAAGTTGCAAAACATCAAATTATGATTTTAAAAATGGCAAAGAGAGTGACAAAAACCTGGCTGGTAAGTAAATATCAGCATTATTCAGTTATGTGTAAATCACATGATTAAAGACCAACATCAGCTTTGTACTTTATATTCAGAGAAGTTTTTCAATATTCACTTATTTATTTTTGTTGCTGATACAAAATCCTCAACATACGTTACCAGGATAACAGTTTTGAAAACTATGAAATTGAGAGAATATAATTATATAAAGGACAAAAAATTGTTTACGAGAGTATTTGTGACAGATTGTTTTATTAAAAATAAAGAAACTTAATTCAGTTAAGAATAAATTGAGTTACATACGAGTAAATAAAATTGTGTTAAAGTAACAGAATAAAATAAGAATTTTGAAGCCTTCCAGATCCATTGCAGTAGATCTAGAGGATTGTTTTTCCAAGTCTGTAACTGCACATACGAGAACTATTCAGAAAACAAGTTCAGATCGGTCGCGAAATGGAAACCACTGTGAAAATCAAAAATGTTTTATTTGCAACAGGTAGCTACACCTTCCAGCTGGTTCTCTACATAGTCGCTGCTTCGATCTATACATTTGTCGTAGTGTTGTGCCAGCTTTCCATTACTCTCATCATAGAACGCAGCAGCCTGTGCTTTCCACCAATACTCTATGCTGGTCTACCGGTCGTTGACTGATCCAAAATGTTGTCTTCAAAGAAAGCGATTCATATGAGCAGAGTGGCTGCCAGTAATGGGATGTGTTGTGGGTGCTCAAACACTTCCCATCGAAAACGCTGCAGGATCATCTTCATCCCCCTGCAGAATGCAGCCTAGAACTGTCATGAAGGAGGAACCGCATGACACTTGTGTTATGTGGGCTGCATGACATCAGGCGACACCTCTCACCAGGCTCTCGTACTTAGCGGGAGACGCTATTTTCTAGGCGTCTTTATGTGCTCACTTTGCACTCAGAATTGAAAAGAGTGACGTGATGCGATCGACGGGCATACTAGAGACACTGCCCAACACATCTGAGAAGAGCTTCATCGGATTTTCACAGTAGTTTCCATTTCGCGACCGATCGGAACTTACTTCCCGAATAGTCCTTGTACGTCCTCAGTGAATTCTGTCGAGCAACTGCGTGTGTACGAGGCAAGGAGGCGAGGATGAATGATTTCTTTGATATACATTTTTCAAATAATAGATAGCAAAGCACATTTCACGGCTGTATTTCATACTCATGGCACAGAGCTTCTACCTACACTGCCAAAAATTTAGTACACCGTTTTTTTGGGTTTCCAATTCACTCAAGATGTATCGTTGCTCCAGTGCATATGGAGTACATGAAATGATTACATTTATAGATCAACAGCACAAGCGATTCTGTGGTACCAGGTATCGACCCATGCTGCAAAACCCCCCACAGGCATCAAAGCAAGCACTGACTCTGGTATCCAGTCTATCCTACAGATGACGAATACCGGCTCCCAGGTTGATGCCATATTTCTCGACTTTTGAAAAGCGTTCGACTCAGTTCCGCACTGTCGCTTGCTACAAAAAGTGCGCGCTTACGGCGTATCCGAAGACATATGCGATTGAATAGATAGTTTTCTAACAGACAGGGAGCAGTATGTCGTCCTTAACAGGGTGACTTCAACAGCAACAAGCGTAACTTCAAGAGTGCCACAGGGCAGTGTAATAGATCCACTGCTTTTTACGATTTACATAAACGATCTGGTTGATGGTACTCACAGCGGCATTAGACTGTTTGACGATGATGCTGTAGTGTACAGGAAAGTAGTATCACACGAAAGTTGTGAACAAATCAGTGAGGATTTGCAGAAAATAAATGTGTGGTGTAATGACTGGCAGTTTTCTTTCAATATTAGTAAGTGTAACCTACTGTGTATAACAAGGCGAAAATCCCCATTAATGTAGGTACGAGTATAAAATAAATGCCCAGTCTTTGGAAGCGGTAACATCCGTCAAGTATCTGTGTGCGACTATTTCGAAATGATCTCAAATGGAATGATCAGATTACACAACTAACGGGCAAGGCGAACTCTAGATTGCGGTTTATTGGTAGAATCCTGAAGCGATGCAGTCCTTCAACGAAGGAAATTGCTTAATATACGTTAGTTCGTCCAGTATTAGAGTATTGTTCGTCTGTATTGGACCCTTACCAGTTGGGTCCGATTCAGAAGATTGAGAAGGTCCAAAGAAGAGCGGCAAGATTCGTGGCTGGTACATTTAGCCATAGCGATAGCGTTACAGATCTCATAGAAAGTTTGAAGTGGGACACACTTGCTGCTAGACGGTGCGCTAAGTGGAAGGGGTTGCTCACTAAATTCCGAAATCCGATCTTTGCCGAGGATGTAGAGCATATATTATTACCACCAACTTTCAAATCGCGCAATGATCACCATTCAAAGATAAGGGAAATTAGAGCTCATACTGAGGCGCTCAGACAGTCGTTTTTCCTTCGCGCGATCTGCGAGTGGAACAGTCGGGGGGAAATATGGCTTTGGCGCGAATTGTGCCCTCCGCCACATACCGCTTGGTGGCTAGCGGAGTATGTATGTAGATGTAGATAAATACTGTCCTTGGATACCTTATGTCACGCCTGCTCGAACAGTTCATGTAGTACTGTAAGAGTTGTTGGTTGACAAGTAGCACGAGTCACTTCTTGTCCCATCATATCCACATATGCTCGAATGGAGACAGGTTCAGAGTTTCATGGACAGTGCACAGGCGAGTATTATCCTGTGGGAACAACACTCCACGTTCCTATTGCAAGAACAGAAAAGAACGAGTCTAACAACATTCTGCGCCTACCGAGCGCTGGCTAGCGTCCCCTCCTGAAACACAAAAGGTCAACGAGAGTTGTAGCTTATCCCACCCCAGACCACTTATCACATCCCATCCTTGGGTGGGGCCGGTGTGTCTTAGCTGAATGCACTCTACGACACAGCGCTTACCAGGTCTACGTAGAACGTGCAAACAACGATCATTTGCTTGGAGGCAGATTCTGTTTTCATCGCTGAAGACCATGGCGCGCCATTTCATCTTCCAAGTGCCACTTGACGGTACCAGTTGAGCCGTCGTGTCGATGCTGCGGCGTGAGTGGTAGACGGGCTAGAGGTGTGCGTGTCCGTAGTAACACTCCTAACAACTACACTCGTGAAGGATAATTGCAGGATGTGGTGCCACACAACGTGGCTCTAATAGCATAGGCACATAGGGAACACACACGACACAAACCTGTAAGTCCACCGTATTGGTGATAAGTTCAGAAAATCTTACCGAAACACATGTGCTACAAAACGCCACTGTTTCCTGCGCATGTACCCCGACATCAATACGCGATATGATCACCACACACACGTACACAGGCTGCACAACGGGTTAGCATACTCTGGATCAGGTGGTCGAGCAGCTGCTGGGGTATAATCTCTCATTCTTGCACCAGTGCCTGTCGGAGCTCCTAAAGTGTCGTAGGGGTTTGAAGACGTGCAGCGATACGTCGACCGAGAGCATCCCAGACGTGCTCGATGGGGTTTAGATCTGGAGAACAGGCAGGCCACTCCATTCGCCTGACATCGTCTGTTTCAAGGTACTCCTCCACGATGGCAGCTCGGTGGAGCCGTGCGTTATCACCCATCAGGAGGATGCACCCCAGAAAAGGTGGACATACTGGTGCAAAAGGACGTCCCGATACACCTGACCTGTTACAGTTCCTCTGTCAAAGACATGCTGAGGTGTACGTGCACCAAACATAATCCCACCCCATACCATCAAATCACGACCTACATACAGGTCTGTTTCAAGGACATTAAGGGTTGGTATCTGGTTCCTAGTTCACGCCAGATGAGAATCCAGCGAAAACCACTGTTCACTGTGTTCTTGACACCAGGCTTTACGGGCTTTCCTGTGACCAGAGATCAGTGGAATGCACTTTGCAAGTCTCCAGGCGAATAAACCATGTCTGTGCAGTCGTCTGTAGACTGTGTGTCTGGAGACAACTGTTCCAGTGGCTTAGTAAGGTCCCGAGGAAGGCTACCTGCAGTACTCCCTGGCCATCTGTGGTCACTGATGTTGAGATATCGGTCTTCTTGTGGTGTTGTACACTGTGGACGTCCCATACTGTAGCGTCTGGACACGTTTCCTGTCTGCTGGAATCATTGCCATAATCTTGAGATCACACTGTGGCACACGGAGGTCCATGCTACGACCTGCTGTGTTTGACCAGCCTCCAGTCACTCTAGTATTCTAGCCGTCATAACGTCTGCAATATGCGTTCTTTGAACCATTTTCAACACACAGTCATCATTACCATGTTTGAAAACGTCTGCACACTTACTCACTGCACCGTACTCTGACATGCACCAACACACCTCTGCGTATGTGGACTGTGGCCAGTGCCACCGTGCGACGACCGCAGGTCAAATGCACCGCATGGTCATAACCCGAGATGATTTAAATCCGCAAACCGCCCACCAGAGCATTGTTTCACCATGTATCAGCACTATCCTTAATTTATGAGCATGAGTGTAGTTCGCAACAGACCGCGCTGACACATCTGAGCTCAAAAGCCCTGCGGTGGTTGTGGTACGATTTGCCATTGCTGCCCTTACAATACGACGAGCCCGGCGAGCGTCTGTACTGCATGGACTCCAAAACCCCGTCTACAAGTGCGAGGATGTTCACCTGACCACTGATACGAGCTTCATTGTGCAAACGTCGCTGCACGTCCAACTTGGGTGGCAGTTCTCCAAAAGGACCATCCAGCCACTCGGAAGGCCACATTTGACCCCTTTCAAACTCCCTCAGTTGGCTGTAAAAAGCACGAACGCGTCTCCATGCATGGCTGCCTGCTTGCTTCACACGTCTGCGCCACAATGAGCCTTCTGGCTGTGAGCATTCTCTATTGAAGGTTAGACAACGGTGGCGCTCGGGCAGCTATACCACTACGCTTTCTATTGGCACGAGACACTGAAACCATTACCATTGCATCTACCATCCACCAGGAGCATATGCCGTCACTGGATCAAAATCGGCGTCGTCTTTTCAAGTGTGAGGCAATGGCCTTGCCGCAGTGGACACACCGGTTACTGTCAGTTAAGCACTATCGGGCGTGGCCGGCACTTGTATGGGTGACCATCAGGGCCGTCATGCGCTGTTGCCATTTTTCGGGGTGCACGCAGCCTCGTGATGCCAACTGAGTAACTACTCGACCGAATAGTAGCGGCTGTGGCCAAAGACAACCATCATAACGACTGTAATCAAAATGGTTCAAATGTCTCTGAGCACTATGGGACATAACTGCTGTGGTCATCAGTACCCTAGAACTTAGAACTAATTAAACCTAACTAACCTAAGGACATCACAAACGTCCATGCCCGAGGCAGGATTCGAACCTGCGACCGCAGCGGTCGCGCGGTTCCAGACCGTAGCGCCTAGAACCGCTCGGCCACACCGACCGGCAACGACTGGGAGAGCGGTGTGCTGACCACACGCCCCTCCTATCCGCATCCTCAGCTGAGGATGACACGGCGGTCGGGTAGTCCCGATGGGCCACTTGTGGCCTGAAGACGGAGTGCATTTCAAGTGTACTAATTTTTTTTCCGGCTGTGAAGGCCTACCTCTATACAGCCGCATCAGTCTCATCAGCAGTATCTTTGGAATTGCTAAATATCTCTACCGTGTCATTTATGTTTTTTTCGTCTGCAATGCCTTGAGAAGTTTCAGCTTTCCTCTGTTGAAAAACGATGAAGTCGTATCGCAGTCAGTGAAGGCACGTGCGAACAGAATGTTGTCTTTCGATACTTAAGACAACTTGAAATTTAGGAGGCTATGGACTACGTCGCCTTGTCTGCCTGTGCCTGCCTTCAGTAGAAAAATGCTGGGAGACAATGGGGCTGAAGCAGTCAGAATCCCCAAACACAACAAAGCAATCACAGTGCTCAGAACGTCAATATCTGAATCTACAATCACAGTATCGGTGTCCTCAACAGCTTTGTCAATACTGATGTGATCACCTTCAAGTTGTGTCATCAGTAAAGAATGAGGCAATGTTTATTTTGTTTGTTCGACAGAAACAAATGTTTTGCCATGGTTAGTTACTTGTTTCATTACACGAAACAGTTGGCCCCGTTCTATTTGTGGCTCTGTGCAGTCGCTCAACTAATTTCGTGCACCTGTCATTTGTCCCATCAGAGTATCCATCAAAATTTTCTCTATTTTCTCTAGAGCCGGCACTGATCATATCTTGCTGTATTGTATTACTTTAACGTAATGATGTAACTCAATTTATTGTTAACAAAATTAAGTTAAACTATAATACACCTGCCATTTATCTTTACTCTAAAACTCTCGTAAACCGTTTCTTTGTTCTGTATATAATTATATTATGCCAATTTCATAAATACCAAAACTATTATTTTGGTAACGTGTATGTTGGGGATTATGTACCAGCAACAAAAATAAATAAACGAATATTGAAAAAATTCGCCGAGTGTAAAGTAGAAAACTGATTTGGTCGTTAACCTCGTGATGTATATATAAATGAGTAATGTCGTTATTTACTTATCAGCTAGGTTTTTGTCACTTACTTTGAAGTTTTCAAAATACGGTTTAATGCTCTGCAACTTTTCTCCTAGAAAATTTTACGTCAAATTCGCCAATTCTCTGATATTGCACGTTCTATAGCGCCAACATGGGTGTTTTTCAAAAAGTGTGAAGAATTACAATCTCCTGGCGTAGCTTGTCTACAGGAACATTTAGTCAAATAGAAAAGTTTTTGTATTCAATCGAGGCAGAATTTAATGCTCTACATTTCTGATACCTTGGCTTTTGTGATTAACTGGTTAGTGTCGGAGGAATTTGAAGAAAAAAAAATCCGAAATTTCAGAGATTTTCGTCCTATCACGGCTGAAGCTTCACCCAGAAATCGGGTCAAACTCAAATTATTCAAATCAAAGGCTTACTTGTATGATTAAGCCAGTTTCCAGAATTCCACTAATATTTGGAACGCAACCCCTTTTTGGAGCTTATTTTATTGGCCTATATATCCATCGGTTGGTGAGAGCAACAGCAACTGACAACAAACTTTGAACATAGTTTCAAACCTTTTCTAAACTTCTTGTCGCTTACATGCTTAACGTCAAATATTTAACACAATAAGGTACTTGAAAAGTAAAACACTAACCTTCCTTCCTTCCTTCTTTTTTTACTTTTAAATTTATCACCAAGTTATTGTTTCGTAGATGGGAGTTCGATTCTTTAAGTAACCGGGTTCACTGATTAAAAATCTAAGATGTTATTTCAGTAGTTCACCCAGACTGATGCAGATTATTGTGTTCGTAACAGTAACAGTGCTACGTGTTATTCTGTAGATCTGCATTTGTTACAAAGTCGGTGAACGTCTGAAGGTGATTGGGCACATGTAAGTATGACTATAAGGAATCTGCTGCCAAAAACTTAAAAATGTACAAGAATCAGAAATGTTACTGTATGTCCTATGTCATAAGTTCGCAGGGAATATAAAGAACACTGCACTGAATTCACGACCATTCCAGCAAAAGAATGGCGGAATAGCGTGGCTATGCGTTAAACGGCTAGAATCTATAATTAATAGTGTACCTTATTTGACTGATCTGCTGCCATTAAGTTTTGTTAAAGTCAATTTTTAATGCAAATGACGTAAAATTTGACGTTGATCTTTGAATAGGCCTCGTTTCGCACTTCGCAGATTTTAGTGTCGCGAAATGATATAACAGATAATCATGAATGCTAACACTAGATAGGATCTTACTAATGCACGACAGACTATAAATTTAAACATTCCTTTATGTGAATACAAATTATTCGAGCTCTGCAAGAAATTAATTAATTATCTTGTACACAGGGATTGAGGAACGTACTAGTTACTCTAACGTGCAATTTAACATAGGATAGTTGCAAAGGCGTACCTTCTCATGAGATCCTCATACATCAGAGTCAACGACAGAAACCAGAAAGAGCGATAGACGTCCGTGATTTCGAGCATTATGTAACTTCATGATAACGAGCGAATGGAATTCGTAGTAGCACGGAACCATTATGTTTCAGAGGTACAATTCCTTTGGATTCATAAACTCCGAGTAGAGATAATAAACCTCTGGTGCACAATGTGTACTCGTAAAGGCGATACTGTCGTTTACAAAATGATCTTAAGGTTAAGGAAGAGGGAATATTGTTTACGCTGCCGAAAAATAAATTTTTCTGTGTAGGTTACACGTCGGTTTTCAAAAACTAATGACTGTATTCGCCGAAGACGAAAATATTTTACGCTTTGAATTGCCTGGCTACCCGCAAGCTAAGTGAATGTTATAGCCTAATAAGATGATGGGCGAAAGTTCTCGAAAACAGCAAAAATCATTATAAAGATGATGATTATGTCTGGTATGTGGGGTGCTCAACTGCACAGTTATCGGCGCCCGTACAATTTCCCAACCTTTGCTCAGTCCAATCTTGCCACTTTCATGAATGATGATGAAATGATGAGGACAACACAAACACCCAGTTATGTAGAAGTATTTTCGAAAAGAAGTAATATCACCTATCAGCACACGATGTCGACAGAACACAACAGTCGAAGAGTAAATCGGAAATTGTTGGCGTTTATACGCCGGTTTTTAACGATTCAGAAGACAGTGTGGATAACAGAGGAAGTAAATCCTGCCCACATAGAACGTCTTGAAGAACTAAAGGCAGCCATCTCGCGTTATTATGGTGTCATCTGAATGTAGCGTTACCAATATCAGGAATGACATGGAGATGTAATCAACTACATCTCCCTATGATACGTGTTGAAATTCCTTGATGAAGTAACAGTTGGGCATAATCGTAAATATTGCTGATCACAACTATCAATTTCACAAAAATAAGAGATTTTTTCGAGGAATATTAAACAACGCTATAGCTGCTGCTGCTGTATTTAAAGTAGCGTACGCTGCAAAGGTTGGCTGTTGCCCGCGCAGTTCGCTGTTTTCCCGAAGTCTACCGACTTGCTCCGATAGAGGACGAGGGAGCTGGGGCGCCAAGAAATCGTGTATTTCCTACTCTTGACTTTATGTAAACAAATTGAGACATGTTAACGTGAATCATTATTACTCTTCTTATTTATGTCTGAGTTTCATGATCAAGAAAGTCTAGCTGTTCCGGATGTTCAGATTAAGCTGTGACTCGTATTATTACAGTGACTTCGATCGTAGAACCGACAGCGGCTAAATACATAAATAGGAGTTGCAAGCCTTTTCTACACATCTGATGCCGGCATAGGACATGCAGTCACAAGGAATCCAGCAACTTGCAAAAGGTAAAACCATGTAACTTATCTGCTATCATTGAATAAGCGGCATCTGTGTTTACAATTGTGAATGTGAAAGTATTCGAAATTAGCATGTAGGAGTTTGTATCCTCGATAACAGCAAAATTGTTTCCCACGTTATTATGGAGGGGTTATTCTGTCAGTTACGAGGTGAGTGTACGTGAAAAGAGTTATTAAGTTCGGAGAACTGGATTGTTGTAAGTACTATTGTTGTGTCCCAGTGTTATGGACGCGTGCTTTTGAGACAGCAGTTTTTTGATGTTTGGGACAACGTAACTGTGCAGTCGCCATCCGATTATGTAACGGAACAATTCACGTTTGCTGGTGTAAGTAACTGTGCTCGTAGGGAAAAACGAATCACTAAGATAGAGAGATATTCGTCTGAGTCCGTCCAAAATAAACGATCCAACCTTCTTGTATGATCCTTGTTAAAGATTGGCAAGATTTAATAGTTACATTCTTCGCACCCTCCATTGTTTCCACAGTCACGTATTTACGTAATAGGCACCAAAACACTCGCCGGGAACTTGTCTATTTACACAGCTTTACTGAATTTGCGGTTTCAGTTATTTATAACGAAAAGTGCATATATAAATGTAGACATAGGGCCACGCAACAGATTAGGCAGTAACAACTGCTACAATTTCTAGGGGGGGGGGGGGGGGGGGTGGAAAACACACTAGAACCAAAAATATTTTTAAAAAAGTGGCAAGTGCTAAAATGGCTTTGTACCGTTGTCGTAAGCGGAACATACCGTAAAGCTCGACTGACGTTACACTTCTTGGTGATCTGAGTTTGTTGCTACAGTGAACGTACAAAATGCTGATGGAAAAAGTCATAGTATGTTACTAACACTGCGAGTTAAATTTCATTCGAAAACAATGGTGAAAACAATCGGTTGTATATTAGGCCTACTTAAAATTATGAATAAATTTTACCGCTTACTCCTTTTTGTTGAAATTTGCGTAAACTGTCGTTAAACAGCCTTGCAAATAAAATACTTGAAATTGTGTGTCCAGACTCTTTGTGCATAGCAGCTCCAAAATTACGTAAAATTTTGCGTTGTATGATTTAGTGTCTGCTAATATTGATTTTAAAGCGTCACCTTTCTGAAATTTCCTAAACGTTGATTTGGTAGTGTAATACCTGGACACATTTCAATACCAAAATGTTTGTCTGCATATGTTTTACCTTAAATAATGATAACATTACGTAAGGGGAAAAGTGTACAGACTGGCAGGTTCTTTTGTAATCAGAGTAGTGTATACCATAAGCTTTAGAGATGTATAGTACTTGAGAGGGGGGGACGGAGAGGATGAGAGAATGTGTTGTTTCCACACTGTCACTGCATGACGGTTCTAAATTAAGCTATAGTTGCTGTCTGATACGTGGTAAATAACGGCGCGAAATTGTTTGTTGCTATTGGATGCAGATCACGTCATCCACCGACATGAAAACAGATTGTGGAAAACTGGTATGTAATATTCCAACTTTGGTGGTTATAGTATTGTAAATTTAGTCTTAGAAAACGACGGTTCATTGCACAAAGGGCAAAATATTTTTTTTTGCGCCACCCTTGCAGTAGTGTTGTAAATGTTAATGTGAAATCAGGCAATGGCGTTCCATGCACTGCCACACAGCTGTAATAACCATATAGAGTACAGGTAACAGATGGGTTACTTTTTACTAAATTCTGGAGGTAGTGAATGTAATTGTTAGAAAGTAGACGAAAGTTTTTCTTTATCAAAACATCCACTTTTATAAACTTTAATCTTAGGTCCACTTATGTGTTAACGACCTCCTGTTTAATACACAGAAAGCAGAAATAGGGCCGTATACAGATAGCATACTAACATAATCAAGCCAAACATACTGTACATTAAACAAAATATACAGAAAAGACTGTCCTTTGAGATTTATAGACTGGTTTCCTGTAAATGTACAAGTAAACAGTAGAATTTTTTAAAAAAACTGCTGCGTCATGTATGACGTTTAAACTTGTCACTTCTGTGCTACAAACTCTATCCGCAACACATTCTGCAGTCAGTATCCACATACGCCGCTGAATGTAACTATACTGGTAAATTGGGCACCAACCAAGAGCTGGTAACTGAAAATAATCTTAAATCCGGTATTGCTTGCCCAGATATTAATCTTGCCAAAATGAACAGTTTATAGGGTAATATCCCGAATAGTTTTTGTAGGCTAGGCGCAGCTACTTCGCTTGTCTATAACGCGATTTTGTTAACGTGTCCACGGCAACGTCTCTTTATAGTCATATAGATGCGATTGTTTTCGCCTACAGCTGTTTGCGCTTCGCAGTAGCACCCAATATGTGGAACCACAGTTTCCAAAAATTCTTCCAATAAAATGAAGTCGACCATTCGTCTCCCTACCACAATTCTCAAATGGTCGTTCCACTTCATATGGCCTTGTTATCTGCATTAACTTGCATTTTTCTACATACAGAGCTAGCTGCTATTCATCACACAAACAAGAAATTTCATCTAAGTCGTTTTGTATCTTCCTAAATTCACTGAACTTAGACACATTACCGTACACCACATCATCAGCAAATCATCAGCAAACAACTGCAGATTGCTGCCCTCCCTGTCCGTCAAATTATTTATCTATATAGAGAATAATAGCGGGCCCATCACACTCCCTGGGGAACTCGTGGCGATACCCTTGTCTCTCATGAAAACTCGTCGTCGAGGACAACATACTGGGGTCTACAACTTTAAAGTCTTTGAAACACACATCTGTGAACCTATTCCTTATGCCACCTGTGCATTTTTCCAGTCGCTAGGGATTTTGCCTGGACGTGAGGTTCGCAATACGTAAATGCAAACCAACCAACGCCGAAGCGTACTCTTTGTAAAACCGAATTTGGAATCCATCCGGATCTGGTAATTAATTTGTGTTCAACTTTTTGTTATTTCTCTACGTCAGGTTTCCTTATTACTATGTCGCCCATACGGGAGTCTTGTCGACTATCAGACGACGGTTATTTGTAAGGTTCTCCTGCGTGAGCGATTTCTTGAACGCGAAATTTAAAACTTAGGCTTTTGTTTTGCTATCTTCATCTGACACGTCGGACTGGTCAACAAGTGACGGCATGGCAGCCTCACACGCTAGACCCGCTTAGCGAGTTTACATAGGACCAGAAATTTTTAGGGTTCTCTGCCAGGCCTTTTGCTAAGTTATGATGGTGCTAGTCGTTGTGTGGTTCGCGCATACATCTTTTCACAGACGCACGAGTCTCTAGTAACCTTTGCTTGTAATTTGCGCGTTCTCAGACTTCAAATAGGTCCAGTGATTTAGATGTGATGAGCATATATGGATTACACTCAGAATCTTCGATACTTCTATAAGAAGACTGAATGACTGACTGACAGGCAGGCAGAGCTAAATTTTTTAAGTGCTGTTGTAGCGGAAAACAATCACATAAATTGTAATTTTTCCGCTCTGCTTTCCAGGAATAAACGTGTCTCTGTGGCGACTTCACGCCCAGGATACTCGTGATATGAAAACGGGTCACTTCCTTACTGTTGTCTAAAGTCAGCATACAGCTTACGTAAAATAGTGGACGAAATGACAGGCTTATTTCATCGTTTTTTTTGCCTTCTCAGAGCATGCACTCCTCCTCCTATGACTTCTTCTGAAAGACTTGCATTTTGTTGACGAGAAGATTCAAATACTTTATTAGGGACCAAATTCTATATGTCGCCCCGCAGACGAAAGAAGTTGACACACTCAGTGTTAGCATCCGACTCAATTTATTACAGCAAATGCTAATGCCACTACGCTTTTACAGAAGCTGTTCCGTAAATGTGAAAGGCCCTAGCACTGAACTATTACAGTGCGGCTCTGTTGTGATTTATCTGAAGTTCCATGTGTTTATATTAAGACACAAAAACGGGGATTTGCCTTGGGTATTTTAGAAGTGACAAGGCTAGACAAACCCGAGAGAAAGCTGTGTGCAAAGAAGTGCAAGGACAGAAATTCACCCACGTTCCGGTACAAAGATTTTCGTAATTATCTATGAATGGATGAATCGTGCATTTCGGTGCTGCTGATCATCATCAAACCATTCGTAACGAAATAGAATACAATCATGAGAGAGGCTGTAAGTTGCGAAGAGAGGCTCTTTGGTACATTGTGATTTCTAGCCACTGACCTAACTTAAGAGGCCCTCAAATTCAGTGCTGTTGTACCCCCACAATTGTTAACTGAAATTATTCCTTCTTTGCACTTCACAGCAGAAACCTTGGATGTAGGCTGTACTAAAACATTTATAATAAAGAAGCAAGTATATTTTGTGAACGAAGGTCGATTGAATGTAGGGATTCTGGTTTTTAGATTTCATTACCGATAAGTATCGGAAATAAAACCTAAAAACAAAAGTATAGGCAGTAGACAGACTTTTATTTTATGCATGCCCCACCACACCAAACCATCACGAATATATTAAAAAATTAAAGTGCTTCATTTATTGCATCTATATTGCTATACTCCTCGCAAGACGTCTCTCACATCTGCAGTCTTTAAATTTCTCAAAAAACTCTGTCCTCTAAAAGTTTAGTCCGCTTCGTACACTGTCATGTGCTGCATTAGAAAAGCATTTAATCCTACGAGAAAGGACAAAAGACTATTGTCGGGCAGTTGGCGCGACAGCACTACACAGTTTATTAGGTGGTGGTGGTGTTCGGCCGTTGGGTGGTCCTGGTCTCGATCTAACGCTCGTCTCAGCCTTGTCGCATAAGCGCAGCCACGAAAGGTGCAATGGGGCACAAGCTACTGATAGACATCGGAGTAGCGTGCCTTAGTTGCCAGTGTGCTCTTATTGCTCGGAAGACGCTCCGCCAATTAAGTCCTGTTTGCCACAGTGCTGTGATGACGGAAGAAGGCGCAAGTCAACGTAAGTTCTACTCAGATTTTCATGAACTTTGTCTTGGTCACCCTTACTACTCGACATGAAAATGCCTAAGTTTATTTTCACACCTGTTGCAGCGGCATTCAAAAATTATAAAAAAAAATTTGATGAATTTCCCTCGCTCATCGTCTTAAGTCATCTCACGTGCACATCAAGCTAAAGAAATTGTGGAAGAAGTTTCGGATATATCGCCATAAATGCCTTTTTTAAAAAAGTAAAAATGCATACTTGAACGGGAACATTATGATATTAATCAGTATATTATTTCCATCTTAGTTCTGCGCTGGCCTAGTTTAGAAAAACCTGCTTCATTATTTTGAAGTGGTCGGAGAACCAGAGAGGGATATATCAGGGCGAAGTTTACTCGTGTCACTCCTTGATCCTAGAACGCTAAGGGGCGGAAAATGTTGCATTGTTACTAAACCATCGAAATTTTGCTTCTCCTTTGTCACATAAAAAATAAGTACAAAATGTCGGGTTTTACGCTCAATACCAATGGTTCCCAAGCAGGGGTAATTACCCCCGAAGGGGTAAAATGAAATTTCCTGAGTGATAAAATCTAAACGATTGGATTCTGTTTGTCACGAAAATAAATTATTTTCAAAATATCTTTTCTACTAGAACAATTTTGGAGACTAATACTGACTGCATATGTTATCAATAATTACTTTTCTCAATTATTAGCATTAATGCGGTAGAGATTACAGGTTTCTTACATAGTTCACCCACTACACATGTTGTACCTCGACCGGTACATTGCTAATAATAAAAGTGAGACGCATACATAACAGCAGCTAAATATCTCAAGAAAATGCATCCTCCAAGTTGCAGACAGTAACTGCAGTATTCCAGAAATTGCTGCATTACCACTTCGCGTTATTATTATCAGAGTGGTTAGACACAAAACATTGTTTGAAGTTTACCAATTTCTGCCAGTTCATAAGGAGTGCAGCAATGAAGTGCGTTACGGGCAGTAAATATAGTGCACACATCTGAACCTTTTTTAACTTTAAATAGGGTTGCGGGTTGTAGGTCGAGCAATTGCCGCATTGGAGAGGGGTATTGCTGGCAAGTATGTTTTGTAACAAGTATGTACGTTCGCTATGGATAGTTAGCTTTCTTATTTGGGAAGGAGTTGTGGGTGTGGGTTGTACTTGAGATGCACCACGAATTCCTTTCTCTCTCTCTCTCTCTCTCTCTCTCTCTCTCACACACACACACACACACACACACACACACACACACACACACACACACAGGTCTTTCATCATTTTAAAAATGTCTACCAAGATAAGTATTTCATTCTACAGGCTAGTTAGGTGCTGAAGTTTGTTATAATGTGGGTATGGGAGGGGGGTGGGGGCGGGGTATTAGCTAATGTCTGACTGTTCTCAGGGGCAATGGTTTAAGAAAGGTTGGAACCACTGCTCTATACTGACATCAGATTGGCGGAAACCGCGAATTACTAAAGTATGGTTCTAGCAGATAGAACTTTACTTTTAAGCATGTGTTCTACGAAAACTGCGAATACTCTTCTGATACTAGTATGTTTGCAAACCAAAGACGAGAAGAAAATATAAATATCGAAATATTATGTTGATAAAATAATGCATTCACTTTGTGTACTTAATCATGAATGCAGATTTTATAGCAGGTCATTACCATTTTTTATCGCACTGTGCAAGTGGTTGTCAAACTTTTTTGCTCATGAGCCAATACGGACATCTCGAGCCACATATGTACTGGTCTTATTACTAGCTCATAACCTACGTAAATTTGCACGTTACGAGACCCCCAATAGACAAACTATAGCAAGGGCGCAATAAGTTGACCTCCCCCCACCAGTCGGAACTCCTCGTGCCGACTGTTCTGAGTTTGCTGCCATCCTCAACACCTCCGAAGTTGTGACACTGTAACTGCGTGACGAAGTGTTGTTTTTCTGTCTGTGTGAGCAGCTGAATGAACAATAAAGTAATTGCACTTACATTTAAATGCATTACAGTCAATCTGGGTAACTTTGTACAACTTTCTTCCAATGCTTGAAAATACTGGACACGAAGTACGAATTACACAACACAATAGACATTGGAACATTTTACGTCTGCCGTTATTGAGTGCTAGGAAAAGTGAAACTGTACACAATTATGTCTATTAGTTACAATTTCGTTCAGGTTAACTTTCGACAAGTTTTAAAAATACAGTTTTTTTTTATATCTAATGCTCCGAGCAACTTCAGACATGTCAGAAGGAAATAGTTCTAATAAGAAGCAAAAACAGAATGTTGGTTCTGTATTTTAGGTTTACTTTTAAATAAAACGATATTGGTATCGACCAGGCAATGTTAAATTTCAGTTGCTATCGTCAGAAGCTCTCTTTACAGCCAATGCAATTAAAGAATAATCACAAGCCTAAGACTTGTAAAATGTTGAAAAGACAATTAAAATATGAAGTAGAAAACACAGAGGTAATAAAACGGTTACTTTTAGTACAAAATAATGCAAGCAGTTGGAATAGCAGCCATGAAAAAGGAGCAAGCGGTGCAAAGATACCCTGACTGGTAAAAAAAGCTACCCTCATTGAATGCCACACGATCAAATATGGTTACTAAATATTTTAAATGTAATTTTTCTTTTGCTCACTGCATTGTATTGCAACAGCCATAATTCAATGTTTCTTGCTAAAATAAGTACTGCATCGGAAGGTGATAATTTCTATGATGCGTATCGCGAAACCATGTTACTTCTGTGTCAAAATTTAGACCAGAGCAGCTGACCGGCACGAGTCGTACACACCCGTGATCTGGCAGTATCGGAAGACAAACAGTGAAAGATTACCTTTCTTAAATCCTCTAACCCTGCAATGGCCTTGTTGCTTAGCGCTCTATCCCTGGGGTAAGCGGCTCATGGTTCAATTCATCATCGTTAGTGAAAATTAACATCATAATATTATATTACTGTTTCTGTTAGTATTTTTGTTTGTTACTGAGCAGGAAGACTGCACTCTTTAAGAAGCTCTTTAGCGTTAGACATTTTTGGGTTCGGCTGTTGCTAGACTCATATCATTATAAAATACGACTGAGAACCGCGGGCCGCTCGAATACGTGATTCGAGCCGCAGTTTGAAGGCCAGTGCACTACGCCTATTTCGTTTGCGCTACAAGTATGCTCCAGATGCCTCGCTTATGACCCCCTTGTATTAATGGTTCAAATGGCTCTGAGCACTATGGGACTTAACTTCTAAGGTCATCAGTCCCCTAGAACTTAGAACTATTTAAACCTAACTAACCTAAGGACATCACACACATCCATGCCCGAGGCAGGATTCGAACCTGCGACCGTAGCGGTTGCGCGGTTTCAGACTGTAGCGCCTAGAACCGCTCGGCCACACAGGCCGGCCTCTTGTATTAGAACCATGAGTTTTTCGCTGCCCCACTCTCAAGCAGATGCCAGGGTCACGAGTATCGAGCGACTGAATAGCTTTAGTAGCAATGTTTCTAGTCCTGTTGGCGTTAATAGATCCTGTTATTACAGAGTGCTGGCAAATGGAAATATAAGGAAATATGAAATAGTAGCATTAAATAAGTTGTTGATCGGCATAGCCCAGTTGACATAGGTTTCATTGGCAGAATTGGGCAGAAAAAAACTGCACAGGCGAAAGAACCTTTTCTTCACTATCAAGAGACCGCGGAATGAATATGTGAAGTACTAGGAATGTTATGGCAGTATTTTTTTATTATTTTCAAATGCTATAAAGATTTAAAACCGTAGATTGAAGACAAATTCGGGATACTTCACATTTTGACGAGCTTCCATCTAGACAAGGCCCCAAGAGATAATTAGTGGATCTACACCTGTTTTTTTGCAAATAAATGTGATGTGCATCGCCGAAGGGAACTTTTTGCTGTAGCAGACATGAAGCATTCTTCCAATTCCATTCACATTGTCTGAATGAGAATGCTGTGTGAAAAGCTGAAGAATATCCCATATATTTCCCTGAAACAGCTGGCTTTATTAAAAAGATTTCTGCGAAATATTAGCGCTCTCTCTCTCTCTCTCTCTCTCTCTCTCTCTCTCTCTCTCTCTCTCTCTCTCTCTGCCGCCTCCCCCCCCCCCCCTCCTTTTTCCCAAAACATATTACAGTTTAGAGTCACCTACGCCTACTATTTTGTCATGTGTTAGTCCGACGTGATGTGAGCCCACACACACAAGCAGTACGCCAATATAGGTAGGTACAAGCATTTTATAACAAAATATAGAGGAGAATCGGATATTACGGAATAGTCACGCAATATGAAATACTCCTGCCTCGTGGGAAATGCGTACACTACTACTTAGGGGTCCCATGAAGCTCTACATTGTGTGTGAACCACTTTCCAGCATCCAAAATACAAGAGGTAGACAAAAATACGGGAACGTTGGAAGAAAGGTTTGCTTGACCATAAACACAAATGCTAACCAAGCCTGCTGGTTGTTTGACGACGAATGGTACCTGTGCAATGCCATCAGTTCGTTGCAAGCGTCAGTCGTCGTCAGAAAAGTATTATGTGTGGTAGTTGTGAGTAAATTATGTCGGAGCTGACTTCGAACGTGGGCAAATTGTTGGTGCTCGTTTGGACGGCACTAATGTAACCAAGGGACCCGAAGTGTTAGCTATTTTAAAAGATGCTGTATTCCAGATTAATACCTTTAAATAACAAATGGTCATTGAATAGAATCGTGACGTAAAATTGAAGACATCGGCAAAAAATCACTGCACAACTGAATCTTGCATTCGCGAACCCTGTTAGCATCAAGACAACGCAGAGGAAACCCCATGAGCAGGAAACTGCAGGGCGAGTGGAATTCCAAAACCACTCATCAGTGATGCAAATGCCCGTAACAGGAAAACGCGGTGATGAAGCCATAAAACATGGACTGTAAAGCAGTGAAAGGAAGTTATTTGGTCGGATGAGCCTTGTTTGACACTGTTTTCGACTTGTGGCCAAATTTACGACCTAAGCGTGAAACATAGCGGGGGTTCGGTCGTGATTTAGGCTATCATATCTGGGTTTTCCATGGACACCATGGATACTCTGCAACTTCGCCAAGGATTATATGACCATATTGGCTGATCAGATCCGTCCCATGGTACATTATTCCAAATGGTGATTCTGTGTTCCAAGACGAAAAGGATCCCCGTTGACTCTGTTCGCGTCACCCAGAATTGTTGTGAGCATGATGATGATGATGATGATGATGATGATGATGATGATGATGATGATGAATTAACGCATCTTCCTGGGCCACCACAGTCAAAGTATCTCAGTATTATTAAACCAATGTGGTCTAGTTTGGAGAGAAGCCTGGGTGATTGCTATCCACTTCCATCATATTTACCTGAACTTGACACTATTTTGCGGCAATAATGGTTTGAAATTCCCATGAAAACCATACAGGACGTGCATTTATCCATTCCGAAACGATTTGAAGCTGTTTTGAATGCCAACAGGTGTCCTACACCGTATTAGGCATGGTAATGTAATGTAATGTAATGTGGTGTGGTGTATTTTTGGTGTTTTCATATTTTAGCTCACTCCCTGTGCATCGCTCGGAGGGACCACCAACCCTCTCTACGGTTCACAGCAGGAACTCTGAGAGCTTTCAAGCATTCGGTCACGTAATCTTGATACAGCCGCCTCGCGGCGACTTGCCATCTAAATGTTCACGTAAACCTTGTCCTTCGATTAATTTGTACATAAGACGAAAGCTGCCCAACGTAATTTAATTTTACTGAATTGGAACAATTTCAAACCCCATTTCATTCTATGTATAAGACGCCAGTGCTTTGAAAGACAAATAAGTTTTTGCCAAAAATACCGTCTAATGTTTGTAATTCGTCCCTAATCGTTGGAAGTTCGTACGAAAGTATATTATTCGTTATACGTGTATGGAAAATGTACAGGGTGGGCGAGAAATAACTCCCCATTGAAAGTTATTTAACTTTTTAATACTTACCCAGTTTTCATGAAACAACATTTTCTTCCTTACAATGGTAGAATTGTCATGCATTGCTAAAATTCAACATAAGCAGCATTATCTACCAGTTGCCGTAAACGGATGAGGTTGTTTAAGACAGACTTATACAGATAATCCAGCGATGTGTTTCCAAGAATCGGATACTCTGTTGCCCATTAGTGTCAATTGTGCCGGTTAACAAACCCCTCCAACATGAAACACGGCTTCATCCAACCAGAGGATATTACCGAAAACATCGGACGAGGCTTCATGCCAAGCAAGCGAGCAAGCAAGCACTACCTCCCCACATTCCAACCGATAATTCTTGGCAGTAATGTAGTTTCCATGAATTACAGTTCAACTCTTTCTTCAGAATAGTTTGGATTGTGTGTCGACTTAAACCACCTCAGCGAATGGCTATCTTCGTGATTTCTGAGGTCTTCGAGAGAACATTTCCTGAACCATTTGCATATTCCTTCGCCCTGGACATTGAGAGTTCGTCTCCTAACATCTGATAGATAACCCGTGTCCATTAGCGTCTAGCGGCAGTTCGTTATGCTCTTTGCGTTTACAGAGGCACGAGGTCCGTTTACACTTCGCCACCATTTCTGTACTTCTATCACGGATCGCCGTATTGCGTACCGTGGTGCCAGCTGAGCCCGCTCACGCAAGGTTAGACGTTGCGCAATGGTCCACCACTGAAATCTCCAATGATATAAATAACAAATTCAACCATTGTAAGGAACAAAATGTTTTTCGTTTCATCAAAATTAGTCAAGTATTAAAGTGATAAACAACTTTCAGTGGGGAGCTAATCCTCGCCCACCCTGTACCCTATATATTTCGACACACTGGTGACACGCTCGACTTACCAATGTCAGTCCGAGCGAATACAGAGATCAGTTGGCGCGACGCAGAAATGTCGAAGAAATCTTTAGTATTCCAGCTTTCCTTTAATTACAAGATTTATAAAATTCATGCTCCTCTAACACAAACTGTCTCAGACAAACGTTAGTAAAGTCTGGATTACTGATTTGCAGAATGAAATTAACTTGAATATAATTGCAGTTTCGAAGAAGATCTCCAGACTGAAACTTCTTGGCAGATTAGAACTGCGCACCGGATCAAAACTCGAACCTTGGGCTTTTGCCTTTCGTGGGCAAGTGCTCTACCAACTGAGGTACACAAACACGACTCATGACTGTCCTCACAACTTTACTTCCGTCAGTACCTCACCTCCTTGCTTTAAAACTTAACGGAAGTTGTTCTGCGTAAGTTGCTGGACTAACACTGCTAGAAGAAAGGATACTATAGAGAAATGGCTTAGCCACAACCTGGGGGATGGTTTCCATAATGAATTTTAACTCTGCACCGGACTGTGCGCTGATCAGAAGTTTGCTAGGTAAGATACGAGGTATTGGCAGGAGTAACACTGAACACGGGGCAAGAGCTGGTCAGGCACACATACTATGCGCCTGAAAATAGGTGCAGTTGATTTCACGCCCACAATTGGGTGCGGCGGATTGGTAGAGCTCACACGATATTTGTTGATGGCTTGCCTTCTAGCTTGTATCGTTCCTTCGTGTTCTTACTGCATTTTACCGTCGTTTTTTTAAGATTTTGCGACTGGGCACGTGAACATTTCATGATGTTCTCAAGGGGCCTCATCTCAAACTGATACTAAGCAACAGCATCATCTCATTATTAAAGAAACTATCCGGCGATAATAGCGGGGGTGTAACTAGGCTGGGACGCCCGGGGCGATGCCTTCGAAGGTAAGATGCCTCTGGCATTTAAAAATTATAGGAAAAAACGAGCAAAATTAATCTGAGGTGAAGTGGAAAATTATGTGAAATTAACGAGTCAAGAGAAGTCCATTGCTATTGTTAAAGTAATGTTTCGGAGATCATTCTTCCGTAAATATGTGGGAATCATTGACATACTTTATCCAGATCAAGGTTAGTCGGTATTAGGATACAACCATCGATTTACTGAATATGTAGAACAAAAGCGCAAAAACGAATCAAGTCAAAATTTTATTTTAGTTCTTACAGGCGCTGTATAAGCTAAGGGGCTAGCCAAGAAACAGCTCTGTATTTCGAAACAGTTGAGAATGTCTGCAAATTGTTTCGTCACAGCATGCCGCTAAGTCGGAACGCGGACGGAAGTGTTTTTTGAGTTATCGTGGCAGATGGCGATTGAAGAGGGTTGTGACGAAAAATAAGAGAACGACAGCTAGCTGCAAAAGTCACTGCAGAACTAAATGTCGCACACGCGAACCCTGTCAGCTGCAAAACAACACAAAGGGAGCTCCATAGGCAGGGAACTGGAGGGCGAGCTGAAATTCCAAAACCACTCGTCACTGATGCAAAAGCCCGTAACAGTAATACTTGGTGCCGAAGCCATAATAACTGGACACTGAAGCAATGGAAGAATGTCATTTGGTCGAATGAGTCGTGTTTCACACCGTTTTCAACCTCTGACCTAGTTTACGTCCCTGAAGTGAAACATGGCGGAAGTTTGGGGGTGATTTGGGCAGCCGTATCATGATATTGAATGGGCCTCATCGTTTCTCTGCAAGGGCGCATTACTGGCAAGGATTATGTGGTCATTTTGACTGACCAGATTCATCCCATGTTATCGTGTTTGGTTCTCAATGGTGATACTATGTTCCAAGACGACAGGACCCCTGTAAACACAGCTCGCATCGCCGGGGGTACGTATTGTGAACACAAGGATCAACTGACGCATCTCTCCTGGCCACAACAGTCACTAGATCTCAATGTTATTGAGCCTTTATGATCTACTTTAGAGACAGCGGGCGACCGCTTATCCACTCCAGACATCGTTACTCTTATTTAAAGCTGTTCTGATGTATTTCTAGCATTATGCTTCGGCTGTCGCAGTAGATGAGCGTTCTTTTAACAAGTCAAAAAACTAAAGTTTTGCAGCCTTTCTTATTGCCTATTATCTGGGTACTATATGTTACTAGTGTGTACCTACAACCATGTAATTTTACTCTTAACGCAGATGTTTTAAGTTCGCCGTTTAGTTACCACGGATTTATCATTCTGTGATAACTGTCTTTTTTATTTTGATTTTTATTCTTGACTCATGGAACACAAACATTTCATTTGACCCGAGTACTGTTGCTGAAATTTTTAAGTTGGTAGGCCTACGTGATCTCATGTAAGTACAGTTTGTGGTTTTGGTTCAGAATTTTCACATGCGTCTATTTTATGTATATTATTTATATCATATATTTTTTTAGGAAACATTTACCATGAAGATAGTCTTAGAACTATGGAAACCTAATTAATGTTTTTTAAAAAATTGTGTGCGACTGGTTGGCTGATTATTACATTTTATATAAAATTACCAACGTTCTATGGTGAATTAGGAAAGGTTGTCCGGTTTGTAAATTTCATCAGTAGGAGAATATTGGCGCGTGTATTCACGGGCTACTATGAGTCGTGCCAGAGAGTGACAGAAATGATGAAATATCGTGATAGAACTCAAAGAAATCCGCCTTACGTCTTTCAAGAACGTGATCGGAAAACCCACTCATCTTCTAGTTAAGGAACCTCGAATGCTTCAGCCCCTTATATGTCCTTCAGAACAGAGATCATGCAAATAAAATAACTGAAATAAGTGCTCGCACATAGGTGCATAAGCATCCATTCTTCATTTACTACAGCCGGCCGGAGTGGCCGTGCGGTTCTAGGCGCTTCAGTTTGGAACCTCATGACCGCTACGGTCGCAGGTTCAAATCCTGCCTCGGGACTGATGACCTCCCATAGTGCTCAGAGCCATTTGAAACTTTTTTTTTCTTCTTTTTCATTTAACATCCGCGAATGTTACAGTAAGAAGTGCCCCTCCCATGCAATTTAAGGGACTCGCAGATGTGTAAGTTATGCAACAAATGAAAGAACACGAACTGTTGCTTTCTCTAAAATAATGGATTATTTTGCACATGGAACGAGAAAAACTCATTTCAGTAAGACAGGAATTCAGGTCACTAAACTTACCGTTTACTTTTTTCCATGATATTCACTGAAATTATCTATGCAATGTTGTTTTGTCTTGCCGTACAGTATTAGATGTTAACATTAACCTCCCGTTCCCCGATTCTTTCACGAATCGAATGCTCATATGTCAAACTGCTTGAAACATCTGATTACAAATTAGCTAATGTGTTAAATATTTTACGCTAAGCATGTAAAACATTAACGATTGAAGGCACACTCCTCCAGTTTTTATTCAGCTAGTTTAGGATTTGACTTTTCCATTTGTCAAATGGTACCCTTGGAAACCATTAAAGGCAGTCAGCAACTGGGATTTGGCAGACCGTTTTTGGCCGCTTAGTAATACAGATTTCAATTTTTGTGACATTCAGTTTTTAATTAATTAGTTTTTGTTTTTTGTGTTGTGCTGTGTGAAATGATGCAGAAACGGATAGCTCCTTCACGTATGAGTAAAGGGGGGAAAATCGTTGAGATTATATGTCTCCCCACCCAACTATTTAAAAGCATGTGTGCACGCTCTTGTGATGGGAGGGGGTCGTGGGCTGGTTGCGAAGACGATGTATGGGCGTCGTTTTATTTAGGTGAGAATGACGGGATAGAGTGGGGGTAGGTATGTAGGAGGGGAGGGGCCCCAAATTATGAACTTGCCCTGGGGCATCCGTACTGTATACTTCCATGAAGAATAGGAGTTAGTGTCGACATGATAGGTCTTCTCGAATACGTGCTGGTTGTAGTAGAGGATTTTATATCAAAGAAATTAAATGTAATATTAAAGGAGAAAGAAAATCAGTCCAAACGGAATTACGATGACAGCACCACTTTTAACAACAGAAAATGACAACGGGGAGAACCATCACTATAACGTCCAGAGAGAACGGCAGTGGACAGCAGTATACACACCAAGAAGTGAAACGAATACCAATCAAGTAAAATCCATAATTGGGACAGGAGCAGACGAAAATCTGCGGAAAAAACGCCCTTGCTGTGTTTAGGAACATAAAGAAAAACGTCACTTCAGAAAATGTTAACCGTTACCTGGAGAGAAAAGGAATCGAAGACATAGAATGCGAAGAACTGCGCACACAAGGCGCCAAACGGCCTTAAAAATAGGGTGTCCATTCAGATTTCTCGAAGATACAGAACGATCCGAATTTTGGCCACAAGGAGTAAGAGATTTG
Source organism: Schistocerca serialis cubense (assembly GCF_023864345.2). Lineage (NCBI taxonomy): Eukaryota > Metazoa > Arthropoda > Insecta > Orthoptera > Acrididae > Schistocerca > Schistocerca serialis. The sequence goes on from NC_064646.1 coordinate 396,215,957, forward strand.
GTTTTCTACAACGCACTACAGCGAAGGAGCAGAACTGCAATAAACGCACAAACGTCCTCTTATGGAATATCGATGGTTTAAAGAAATGTGATACCATCCATACCAATACAGACGCTAGCAAGGTTCGCCACCGTCATTCTCGCAGAACCCTTTTTAACAGGGTAATACAGATTTCACTCTTTCGCGCGCAAAACTACAGGCAGATCCACAGTAGTAGTAACCATCTTCGCCAGACAATGCCTATGGTTCTTAAAGGAAACAATAAGAGATGGAAACAGTTACTGTGAAAACAAATCACGTCACAGTAGTAGGGAAATATGCTCAACCACAGATGACGGTAAAAGATGAAATCGGAAGAATAAGACATACCAAAACAAACGATGGCCAACATAAGAATAATCCTTGCTGACGATCTCAACGCAAGGATAGACATACCAAACATTAAAATAGAACTGATCCTAGAAACTCGAGGAAGAGGATATAGCCTCACCAGCAAACCCGACCTGAAATCTACATAGCGCCCAATGGAACCAGCACAAAAGATCTCTTATTATTCAGAGGCGAAGGGAAAAAGGCAATTAACCAGAAAGCATTCTGGACATGAACGGTAGCACCGATAAGTAAACATACACCAGTCACAACTGCTTTTGAATTTAATCAGCTATTATCAACGACCAAGCCCAAGTGTGTAAGGGTCATCCAGGAAATTAGGCATAGAGAAATTAAGAGAAAGTCAAGGAAGAATAGAAAAAGAAAGACGTCAAATACAGCTACACCAGGCAATGGAAGCAGTGGAAATAAGCACAATGACTCTGAAATCTTGTCAAACAAAAATAGGAGATAGGAAATCGCAGTCTTAGTTCGACAAAGTGTGTTAAGATGAACGGTAGGAGACGCCGTCTGCACTACACAGGACCAAAACCACGCCACAATATGACGTGTCACTATATGCCTGGCACAGAAAGAACACTAAAAGAGAAGGCGGACCACCGAGATGAACAAGCTAGACTATGAGCAGAACGCGCTCAAAGAGACCTATACGTAGCGCTCGGAAAACCGAAAGGTGTCTCATGGACACAGGTGAAAACCATTTGAAGCCATCCTAAACCTGCAATACAAGGAAACAGCCTACGATTACAGTGCAATGGAAGCAATAGAAAGCTGCATCCCTACAACAAGATTAGAAATATGCCAAGCCATAACAAAGTTAGAAACCACAGCAACTGCAAGAGCACGGGAAAAATACCAGTACAATGGAGAATATCAGCGATGAAAAGCCTTCTTGAAGCGAAAGGAGACAGCGGCAAACTGGACTCATACAAAGGCATAGCCCTCCAGAACACAGATTTCAAATTTTTCATGGAAGTATTAAGCAGCAGGCTTACCGCTGAAGCAGATGTCCAAATACCAGAAAACTAATTTGATTTCAGAAAGGGAAACAGCACCATACATACAGAGAGCTTTTTAATAGAGCAAGATCCACTAAGACATCAAAGGAAAAAATACTTTGTAGTACTATAGGAAAGATTTCGACTCTATTAACAGAAAAACACTCATCCAAAAACTCAACCTGTTGATTAGACACATCACTAAACAACGAAAGTATTTCCAAACATCCTAAGATACAACCACATCCAAATATCTGACCGTATCCAAGAATTTAACACAGATAAATCGTGTACTAAGAGACGCGACCAGTCTGACACTGCTAGCAGACATACCGATCATCATGGACAGGTCTGGAGTACACATACTTTGTTGGATGATACGGTAATACATGACACGACTCAACACGTTCGTAAAAGAAAGAGCAACAGCACTTTGCAGCATGCAACAGCCTCGAGAACTCTCAATAAAAATGACAGTGCCACGATTCAAAACGACCATAGCACCAGTAGCAATTTACAGGATCCACATAAACTGGGACAAAATAAGTCTAAGACCTTGTGGCATTACATAGTCAAACTAAGCTGTGGGAAACGAATCCCGGGCGTCGGGAAGGCAGCGCCTTCAAGAATGGCATACGTCTTGGTGCAAGAAACTTTCTTTATAGAAGACGTAAGAATTCTGATGCTCCTGCCCAAAATGAAGACCTACGAAAGTACGCGCCAAATACTCATAGAAAATACAACTGTATCTGGAACGACTTCTGCTCAACCAACGCCATAATGAGAGAATAGAAACGGGCAAACTGCGAACTCCGACAGTTGATAATCCAATGTGCAGGTTTTGCAAAAACAAGAGTTTCCACAAGCCAAAGACTGCGTGTGTGCAGTATGCAATGAACATCATGATCTATATCATAGAAAAATATTCAGAAAGAAAACAGTGCCAATAATGTAACTAGAAGCAGAGTAATGAAACTCAGCTTTGTATTTGCACATTGTGCAAATATTATATTTTCAATAATAATAATAATAATAATAGAGGCTGTTAGTTTGCAGTTACTTGATTTCGTTTGATTTGTGAATATTTTCTAGATTGCTACTGTATATAGATATAATTCGTTAGCCATATGGATAAGTCATACTCCACTTTTCTTGAGACTGAGATCTCTGCTTCCTTACTGAGAACGATGTACAGCTCAAAGGATTAGTGTGGTTACAATGGAGCTAGTTTATTTCCTTTGTTTGGTTTAGGCAATTTCAGCAGTTCTTTACACCACGTGTAATGTTATTCACATTGCTAATTTTCTGACTGCGACAGTAAACGATTAATTGAGAATATTGCTTCATCATCTTTTCTGGAGTAGCACTAAAATTTCCTTCCAAAGTCAGCCTTACATGATCTTATTTTCTAAAGGTATCGAAAGTTTTTTAAAAGACGATCTTACTAAAAAATCAAGATTCTGCGTTTTACCCTTTCGCTGTGTAAGTGTGCTGAGATTGTCTGCTGTTAGGTTTTTTTCTTGGTATTAATTAATGCCTGTTTTGCAGCAGGCGCTGTTAGTTTAGTAGCAGATGCTTCCTGATACTGTTTGTATACCATATATGCCTTTTAGCAGCTGTTCTGTTGGCATATTTTTGTAGAGCTTGATCAAATAGTCAAACTTCCTATAGTCTCTCCTTATCTGCAGTGAATTATTGTAGCTCTTATCTAGTTTACTGAACACACATACACACACTTCACTTGTTTCCTATTTACTTGCACTTTAACGCTTATAAATTTGAGTCGTTGTTGGGTTACTGGAGTAATTATTTCTGTTACTTAAATTCCGAGAAATATATTAAAAACGTTTCTCTGGATGTTGTGTGAATGTGATTTTTATTGGTCCTACAAACTTCCTTTTGTCTAGCTAAATACCTGCAATATAGGACACTGCATTCCGCCTACAATGTAAACTATTAATAGGTTATGCAATAAACACACATAATAGCTGGCATAGTATATACATAATGTTACATAAACCACAATCAATTAAAATACATACACCAGAGTTGTGGCATAAATATCGTACATCAGCAGTTTTCAGTTCTAATTTGCTTTCAAACGCTAATTTCTAATTCTAGTTTCTCTTAAAGTGATACATAAAATTTATCATTCACAGGATGAACTTTTGACAACTGCTCATAGACATACTCAGTCATACTATTAAATTATTCTTGTGTTAATAACTTTTTAGGGTTGCAGGGAATATCTTATTTTTTGAGGTTTTGTAAGTCTCTTGACAATGCTTGTTTTAACTGGGTAGCAGAGTAGAGCATCATCCCATTTTGTACATGCTCAATTTCTGGGACTACCGTTCCTGACGGAAGTTGGTCGTGCAGGGGGTGTAACTCAGAGGTAGAGTGTCTGCTTCGCATGCAGAAAGTCCTGGGTTCAAATCCCAGCTCCTCCAAAATTTTTGCTCATTTTATTTTGTCATTGATATTTGCCGCAAGTTGATATACTGATCAACATTTCACACTTGGGAATTGACGACGGCATCTTTTCCAATGTCATCGGCAAAAGCCACTAACTTCCAGATTTTGCCGAGTGGCGTCGCCTCTATTCACTTTCGTTTAAAGCCCTGACCCTATACAGAGGATTACTTCCGTTTGTTCGTTTTTAAACACAGTTCAGAAGATAGTATTCTGTTTTGGCGTTAGCAAGAACGCAGTAACGTCGTTTTTTTAACTATACGGGAATGGTAACATAAAGCAGGTACGAAAGTTCCTGAAAACATTTCCACACCAGTCAAAGGAATTTTACTTATCCCAGCTGTATAACTTGTATGGAAAAAACCGAAAGTGTTTAGCCCCAAAACATTTTGTTTTCGGTGGTGTGGAGAATGAAAACGATCAGTTATGGAGTGGTAGCCAAAGCGCATGGATATGTCAACGCGAGCGGCGGAATGCCTTTGCTGCCGATCTATTAAACCCCTAAAGTTGGCACTCGGCGCCCTGGCCGATGGGAGCTGCTGTAAGTGGGAAATGACTTTACAGTCATCAGCCACCGCGCCGAGTGTCAACTTTATTTGCGCGTAACACTTTGTAAGACTTAAAATGAAAAGCGGAAAGTGATTGGTGAGGTAAAAACCCAAACTAAGGAAAAACACGAAAGTTGCAATAACACTAACTTCTATTACTATTACTTTAAAAAGTTAGTTATTTGTGCAAATGAAGCTTCTGACAATGCAAATGACTTTGCAACGCTATACGGATTTTGCGCTCTCCTTAAACATTAACACATTTTTTATGACGGAATTTCATAAAAAATGAAGATATAATTATTAACTCGCTAAGAACTTTTGCTACCACGAAGCACATATCATTTCTCATAAGTAGTCTTGGAGAACCGCTGAATACCAAATCCACAAGTATTCCACTCGCCGGCATGAACAGCTGCAAATTCCATCGACAACAGTAGTGATTAACGGAGCAGACACACAGCAACGCTGAAAATAATAAGCAGCATAATGAGTGTATTCAATAACAATTAAATCTTACATAATGAAAGAAGCAACCACCGGAGTACAATTTCTAAACTGAAGCGGTAGTTGCTGTGTGGCAGTCGTGGCCGAGTGGTTAAGGCGTCTGACTAGAAATCAGATTCCCTCTGGGAGCGTAGGTTCGAGTCCTACCGACTGCGAAAATTTTTGTCGCGTCATCATTTGGTATTATGGCTAAAAGCGACAATGATAAAGGAATCAACACAGTTAACCAAATTTTAACAATCTGACAACAGCCGACGTTTGTAGCTACTTAAACTTGAACAAACTAAATCGCTCCTCATATTTTTATAATTTTACACTTTTTTGATTTGATAATAGTAAAGTGATATATAACTGTACTAAAGTGAATTAACAACTGTGATATTTTTCCATTATAGCTGCGAGTGAGCCACTGGGCGGAACGAACTAGAAGCGGCAGCGCCGTTGATGGATTTTCTGGTTATCAACGTCAAGGACTTGCAGTTTTCGGATAGTTCTTGAAAATACTGAAAGGTATAGATCATTAAGCAAAAGTTCAGTTCTAATGTATGTGTCTGTGTGATTTGGGCTCAAACACGTCCCTGCGAACCGCTCCGACCAGTGAGTGGGGCAGAGTTACCGGCGGAAGCGCAGATGCCCGCTGACTGCCTATCTTTGAAGAACTCGGATTTGAAGAATATGATACATTATGTATTCAACTGGATTTCATTCTGTCATCGAGTTTAAAGGTGCTGAAAACCGCAACAAACTCGTGAAGGACGAACAAACGATGGAGCAATCGCTATAACCGTGATCCCAGCAAAACGTGTGACGAGGAAATGTAAAAGTGACGAAGTGGACCATAATATGGACTGGGCAAATGATATTGAAGGAGAGGATGTTCTGATGCAGGCCACGGCGAGTACAACGGTGCCGGCAGGCATCGTAGGCGTGGAAGGCATTTCAGGAAAGAATAGCCCTCTGCCTGACTGACTCAGTTGTGCGAATGTCAGTTCAGCGTTCTCTCTCATATGTCAACATGAAGTACCTGTTGTAATTTGAATCGTGGAGATTTGCATTATTACTGAGAATTTATTCCCCTCATTGTCTACTACCATGGATCAGATGTATAGTATAACAATCTTAAATATCAACAGAATACAATCTCTGGCGAAAGTTAGTGCTTTGAAGGAGTTCCTATGTGAATCAGACACGGATGTGGCATTGTTACAAGAAGTAAATCTTACAGATCTTCGCATTCCAGGCTATCAAGAGATCTTAAATGTGGCGCCGAAAATTCATGTCGGACAGCTTTTTTTAGTTAGAGACGGCATACCTGTTGCAAATGTAAAATATTTAGAATCAAGCTGTCAGATTTTTGACATTTATTAATATTTATGCTCCAGCTGGTAGTAATTCCAAACAGGACTGGGCCAGATGATGGAGATTGGAACTGTGTACTTCGTGACAAGGACCGGACACCAAATTTCAATTTTTCTTGTGTACACTCTGAAACGGATTGAAACGGAAACAGCTGGAAGCTCATCAAGTAAGAGCAAGGAGAACAAACATCTATATATCATGTGATCAATGTGAGGAAGGGGCAATTAGGAAAATAATAAGCGAACTAAGATATTCTGACGACAGATTACTGACTCAGCATAGTGACATCAAGAATTAAATTCACAAATACTTCATAGTTATTAGGCAATACGACAACGGACATCGTGGTGGACAATGCCTTCATGACGGAATTAACATGCAGGCTCAACCTGGTAGAAGCAAAAAAGCTGTTGACTCAAATTACGGAAGAAGAAGTTGCAGACGCTATAACACGAAGCCTGAAAAACAGTCTCCTGGACCTGACGGCATTCTGGCGGAGTTTTATCAAATGTTCAGAAGGCAGTTGATTCTCAAATTAACGTGTATCTATAACGAACTAAAGAATTCCGCAAATGGCGTCCCACACGACTTCCTAGAAGGAACCATGGTTTTGATCCCGAAACATCCTGCAGGAAACTCGGTAACAAGTTTCAGGCCTATCACTCTCCTAAACTCTGACTATAACATATTTACCCGCATCATAAATGAAAGATGAAAATCAGTAATGAACACAGTTACTGAATAATATCAATCGAGCGCAGGAAAAGACAGGTCCATCTACCACACACTGTGCGACTACAGAGATACCATTTCCATTGCTGCAGCCTGTAAAACAAAGTGCGCCATCGTATCATTGGACTTTGAGAAAGCGTTCGATAGAGTCGATCATGCTTATCTTTTTCACACCATGTGTGCCATGAACTTTCTCAATATTTTATCGACATTATTACAAATCTTCTGCAGAAGTCAACACCGACAATTATGGTAAACGGTCAATATACTAGGCCCATTGCAATGAAAAGTTCGCTGTGACAAAGTTGCCCGATGTCTGCTACTCCTTGCAATAGCAGTCGAGCCATTACTTTTTTGCCTGAGCCACAACCAAGGACTCGCTACACGTGGTCGTAGGATTGTCTGCAGGGCATATGCCGATGACGTTGCATTTATTGTCAAAGACAACGACTAGATACAGAAAGCACTCGAAATAATAAACAAATATGAACTAGTATCTGGTGCGAATCTGAATAGAAATAAGTTTGGCTTAATGAATATTGGAAGTGGGTTAGGAGTTCCCATTCATGGACCAATAAAGGAAACTGTCACCATGACGTGTCTTAGGGTGGAATATACAAGGAATATCCGGCAGGCCATCGCAGTTAATTACGCAAGAATCCTCACCACCATCCGTGCATGCGTACGTCAGCACAATCTTCGTACTCTTGATGAGCAAAGAGTAGCTCTCGTGAACATCTAATTATCCTCTAAAATAAATTACGTGGCGCAAGCCCTGCCAATGCTGAGGGAAGTGGCAAACAGGATTTGGCTGCTTTTGGCCACTTCGTCAGCTGCGGCCACATCTTCAGAGTCAAATACCAAACGTTGATTCTACCGACTGACAACGGTGGATTGAATCTTACTGACATGTACAGTAAAGCACAAGCACTGTACGTCTGTAAAACATATAAACTGTGGAAGCGGTCAGTCAGTAGTGTTGCCCATATTTCTGTTAAAAGAAATAGCGCCGGCCAGCCAGGACGCCCCAATTGACGTTCACCACATCCCAAATGAACTTGACCACCTAGAATATTTATTCGTAGAATATAGCTACATTAAACTGAGGACACCCGAGAAAGATGTCATCAAAGTCAAGAAAATCTACCAAAACTTAATGAACTTTCAGTCCAAGAACATTATAGAACAAAAATGTCAGTCACTCTTGGCATATCATCTGGAGGAACACACACCAGACGTATTTGCCAACAAAAGTGTGATCATTGTGGTATTTTTTATGAATAGGAAATTTCCAATGAACTCTTGACCACATTCCATTCATCTGGCGGATTCCCCTTTGTGTACCACTTGTGACCTGATGAGCACAGATGAACATCAATTTGTCTGTGGAACTGCAAATAACATATGGTTGTCAATCAGAAAAAATCTACGGAAAACATACGATCAAACGACGAACATCACTTTCAAGAAATGTTTTGTTTTCGCAAAGGCTTCCAGTAATGTAGATTCTTTTGGCCTATGTCACTGTAATAAGCAATCTCATAATGTTGTTGTAACTATTTCTGAATTAAAAACAAAAAGTGGTTAAGGTGTCTGACTAGAAATCGGATTCCCTCTGGTAGCGCAGGTACGAGTCCTACCGATTGCGAAAATTTTTATTGCGTCATCATCTGGTATTACAGCTAGAAGTGACAATGATGAAGGAATCAAGATAATCATGTAAACTTAACCGCAAGTGTATCATATCATGGACTGGACAAATGATACTAAAGAAGAGGATGTTCCAATGCAGGCCATGACGAGTATAACGGTGCTGTCAGATGTCGTAGGCGTAGAAGATGCAGCGTCTGAAGTTCCTTCAGGAAAGAATCGCCCTCTGTCTGACTCAGTTGTGCGAATGTCAGTTCAGCGATCTCTCCTCTATGTCACCATGAAGCAAATTTTGAGGATCTTCGCATTCCATGCTATCAAGAGACCTTAAATGTGGCAACCGAAAATTCATGTGAGACAGATTTTTTAGTTAGGGAAGGCATACTTGTTACAAATGTAAAATATTTCGAATCAGGAAGAGGATTAGTTGTCAGATTTTTTATTTGAAATTTATTAATATTTATGCTCCATCTGATAATAATCCAAACAGGAACGGGCCGAATGATGCCGAATACATAATAGGTGGAGATTGGAACTGTGTACTTAGTGACAAGGACCGGACAACAAATTTGAATTTTTCTCGTGACCACTGATTTCAAGTCTCCAAATGAAGGATGTTTGGGAACTCGTTATCTACTGTCAAGTTTACACTTCTCACCAACGTGCTGGTAGCAAGCCATCTGGACAGAATATATGTAACACATAATCTAGAACGAAATGTTTCTTCTGCTGATGTAATTCCAGCTAGTTTTACAGATAACTATGCGGTGAAATGTATTAAACTGAGCAAACAGAAAACATACTTGGGGGTGTAGTCATTGGAAGCTGAATGCGGGTATACTCGACGACAACGAGTTAGAAGAATGCATAAGAATCAGTAGGGGTGCACGTCTCTGAGTTCGTCCTAGACACAACACTAATATTGCCTCGTAGACATCATGCGCAAAGAAGTAGTTAATATCTGCAGTGATTAAGTATGGTAGTTATGGGCTCAGTTAAGAAACATGATAGAATTTCACTATGCGTGTCTCGGGGAGCTCTACAATAAGCCTTAGGATTCCACTGCACACTACATGAAAATTAAAAAGATCAAAGCGAAACTGATACCTTTAAAACGAAAACAGCTCGAAGATCCAACAAAATTGAGTCTAAGCCCAGAACGACCCTTCAAGAAGAGAGGGCCTCTTTATACTACCTGTTGAGGCTCCCGCGGAGTAAGCGGGAGTCTTTCATCGACAAAATGATCTTTGTAGACAATGTGTTGTAGGAAGAGCAAAATGACATAATCAGTGGGATACCCCTTTTCTTTTCCGAACTATACAGTGAAACTGCTAACAAGGAGCACTCTGTAGACGAGCTGCTTGAAGGGATCAGTGAGTGTGTCTCGCCAGAAGAAAACCGGATGTTGTGACATGCTTTGCAAGTGAAGATCTATTTGACATAGTAATTGCTACAGCTTCGAAGAAAACATCTAGTCCAGACGGTTTGCATGTTGAATTTTATAGAAAATTCTGGCACATTATCGGTGGAAAATTTACAGATATTGTAAATGAAATATTAAATGGAGAGCCAATCCCAGAGATTTTAAAGAAAGTCTTACAATCCTTATTCATAAATGGAAGGGTACCAAAGATAACAATAAAACATGCCCAATATGCCTGCTGAACGTCGACTATAAGTGGACAGCCCGTGGCATCAAATCATGTGTCACGAACGTTCTGAAGCATACATAACTAGAGACCAAATCTACCTACCAGGCTGCAGTATCATTGCAACTGTAAGCGAGTATAGAGAGATTATCGCCATTTTATCTACGATAAACTTGAAAGGAGCCCTTAGTATTTAACGATTTCGCAAAGGCGTTTGACCATGTGAGTCATAAATACTTCAAGACATTGTTTAAAATGGGTTTTTCAAAGAGATTCCTGCACATAATGGGAAATACGAGTATGATGAGAGATTTCGACGAAAATAGTTATTAATGGCCGGTACAGAAAACAAACCGACATTCAAAGAGGCGTTTCACAATGATTGTTGACCTTTGTGATAGCGTTAGCCCCATTGTTAAGGAAGTTACACAGTGACTTGGAAGGCATCACTGTTACCGGCACTAAAAAGTTACAAATGCCTATGCTGACCGACTTTGGTGTGTTAATCAGGAGAAAAGATCTGAGTGTTTCAAAACTGGAATGGACCAATACCATCAGGCCTCAGGAGCAATGATCAATGAGACCAAAAGTTTCTTGTTAAACTTTGGAGGTTTTGCATAGATGAAGTTAGACTGGACAAAAAAAAAAATTAAAAAAACCACAGAGGAACACTCATCCCTAGGCATCATCTTCCATAAGTGTCCTCTTAAAATGAGTGTCATAAATTGGAAGGCAATGTTATGTAATATTATATCAGCCACTCGACAAAAAAAGACGCAGAAACCTGAGCTTTCTGCAAAAGGTTCAACATGTAAATATATCCCTTCTCGCAAAAGCACTTTATTTAGGACAATGTTTGCCAATCTGCACAGAGTTAGTGAAGATGATGACTGAAGTATGTGGTCATATATGGCAAGGGCAACCATTCCGTGTCCCATTTAGCGTTTTAACACTACAGATAGGCGGAGAAGGCCTAGGTCTTATAGATACAAAAAAAATAACATTTGGTATTAGAGAGAAATTTAGAGTGCACTGAAAACAATCTGGACACCATCACTGCTGCACTACTGAAAGTGACCAGACCTCAACAGCCTCGATCTGCTGACGAATATCACACCTATCAATCCTAAATTAAAATATGTACGACAATTTTAAATAGACCTCAGTTACATCAGAATCAAGCGAAGAAACAAGTCAGATGCAACCAACCATACGATCGTAAAAGTTATAATGCAGAACATGAAATGGAAGAAAATTGAACAGAAACAGCCATATAAGAATTGGAAGATACTCTGGAAAAATCTCGCTACAAATGTATTATCAAGTGAAGTGAAGGACTCTGGGTACCGAGTCGTCAATAATGTTACAAGTACAAATGAGATACTTTATATTACTGGTTTATGTGACACAAATCTGTCAAAAATGCCTTCTTGTTGACACACTCTCACACAATTTACATGTGATCGCTCTTTAGATATGTGGAAGGACCTCAAACGAAAAATAGCTTCGCTAAAACGAACTGATAGTAAATATGTAGAAATCTGTGACTCGTTGGATCCGGATCAGGGAGCTTATCCCTAAACGAAAAACAATGCCATAAGGTGGCTTTTCGAGAATTATGTCGATTATACTATTAATAAGAAAGAAGATGACAGCCTACTGGATTTCCAACCTTTTATCGAAAAAGTCTTTCCGCACACACTTATTAAAAGATCACAAAGAACAGTTTGGAAATACGCTAAACGTCCATTTCCAAAAGTCGGGTGTAGGATAGACATGTACGTGCTCGATGTATCGTTATGGAACTTGTAGGGGTGATGGCAACAAGTAGGGGATATATTAATGTATTTTTCATCTTTGGTGTTCTTTAATAACTAAAGTCAGTATTTTATGTTCAGTGGTTGGTAATGCGCACCTGTGTGTGGTTTCTCTGTATGTTGTTGTTTGTGCTTTGTGTTGAACCAGTACTAATCAACGATGTGTATTTCCAAGTATACAAATATTCGTTTTCTAACAAAATCTCAGCAGGTTACGGGCTCAGGTGCGTGTTAAAAGGATACTTGTACGAAAATAATAACGTAACTCGGTGCAAAAGATTTTTAAAATTTTTGAAGTTGTTCATTCCACGCAACCAACGATGGATTCAACGAGAATTGTGACATCGTACTTGTGGAATGCAAAACATATTGGAACACCAGGAAATACAAAATAAGTATTTGTCTGCGAGGAATTCCTGGTACACTTGATGTTGTGGCAGGCAGGTTAGTGAAACCTAGTATTCTTTCAGAAAGTGCTACCGTTGAGCAAAGGGCGATGTACAAAAGTGCATTCGAAGCTTTTAACAAAGCGGACAACGCTCTACTTGTTTTGACTACAAATGCGCCGGAAGGAACTTTGCAGAAAATAATGCGGATAAATACAGCGTGTGAAGTGTGGATAGGATCTCTCAAAATATTTGATGGTGTCTCTGAAGACACATAGGCTCCTGAAGACGATATTGCGACACATATTTCCAAACTGAAAAATTTGTGGAGTGAATTGAAACAGGATATGGCTAAAGATATCGTAAATAATTCAGAAATGCCTGATTTGTTTTTGATTTGTAAAATATTAGGTACAGTACCAGAAGACTATTTTTCGTTTAAATGTAATTGAATGATAATGTCTAGAGATGACAGAACAATTGATGATTTAACATCTAGTGTGTGCATATGAAAATGCTTTGAGTACAAAGGGGGGTGACGTTAGTAAACAAGAAGCACTCACTACAGACTCATCAAGGGTGTCATTTCAGCAAGTAAATCCAATGGAGAGAAAGAAGAAAAAGAAATATGTAATTACTGCAAGGAAGAAATATGTAATTACTGCAAGGAGCCCAACCATACAATTAAAGTGGGCAGCTGATAGCAAACCTCCAAAACCAGCTACTATAGATACAGACATACTACGTCTTGCTGTGACATCTTCTGTGATGAACTCTGAATGTAGAAATGAGGACTGGTATATAGACAAGGATGCAACAACTCATATTGCAAATGATAGGAATTATTTCAAGACATTTCAGCCTTTTCGAACAAAAAAATGTTACTACAGCTAATGTTGACATAATTGAAGCAATTTGAATACACATTGAAGCAGCAGTTGGAGGAAAATCGAATAGAATTACATTGACAGATGTATGGTATGTACCTCAGATTCACAAGAATGTATTCTCTGTTCTTGCAGCGCTGGATAAACATCCAGAAAGTAAATTCATATCAACTGCAGAAATTTGTCATCTTAAGATTGATAATGTCATTAGATTGGTTGGTGTCTGTGATCGCTTTTGAGGTCTTTTTAAACTTGCTGTAAGAAATGTGAAACCTAGCGCCCTCAGCGAAGTTATTACCACTAGCAGAGACAATATGTCGCATCTTTATCATGAAGGATTTGTACACCAGAACAAGCAGCATGTGAAGTCTGTACTTCGTAGCGAGTTAAATATTGAGGTGGAAATGGACAGTGAATTTTGTGAAGGCTGTATTTATGGCAAGGCTCATCGTTTGCTATTTGGCACCAGAAAGAGGACCGCAGAACCAGGTGAGCTTATTCACACTGATATATGTGGTCCGTTTCAAGTACCTTCTGTGTCAGGGCACCGGTATTTTGTTCTTTTCAAAGATATTTGTACAAAGTTTATGGCAACACTGCATACAGGAAAGGTCTGGAGTTGCAGAAAAGTTAAGGCAGTTCACAGCTGAAGCAAAAGCTGCTGGACATACCATCAAGGAACGTCTGAGTGATAATGAGACAGAATTTGACGACAAACAAGAAAAGGAGATTTTTCACAAATAGGGTATAATTCAAAACCTCACAATGTCATATACTTCGGAACAAAATTGGCATAGTGAAAAAGAGAACCGCATAGTTGTGGAAACTACCAGAGCCATAATGCATGCTCATGGAAACATTCCATAGAAAGTTTGGGCAGAGATGGTGAACATTGCAACCTACATTCTGAACTGGACAGGGCCTTCCAGTATTCCAGGAACATCTCCATATCAACTGTGGTATGGAAAGAAGCCAAGACTGAAACATCTGCGGGTGATAGGCTCCACCTGCTATGCTCATATTCCAAAACGACAGAGAAGGAAGATGGACCGAAAAGCACTGAAACGTGTCCTTATTGGATATGATCAAAATGAGGGTTACAGAATTTATTGTGGAGAAATGTGCAAACTCATTAGGTCACGAGATGTCATCTTTGAGGAGAGGCCACTGAAGAGTGAGAGAAGTTCAACTCTTCCAGTGAATGTTTTCAATCATCAGGATCCAGCATCTCATTAAGGTATTGATAGTGAGAGTGAAGAGTATGGCAGTTCCTTGGACGTAGATGAAGACCCTCAGGAGGAAGATCAGGAAGACACAAGTGGAGAAGCTTTACCATGTCTGCATGATTGGTTAACCCTCAGACCTCCACATAAATTTAATGATTATGTAATACATCTCTCAATATCTTTCCAGGAACCTGAAACATACAGCGATGCCACGAAGTCTGTTCAAAACGATTTCTGGAAGGAAACCATGGATTCTGAAATAAAAGCTCTTCGAGAAAATAAAACATGGGATCTGGTTGAGCTGCCGTGTGGAAAGAGGGCCATTCATAATATATGATTGTATAAAGTTAAAACAAATGCTGATGGCTCAGTCAATAAATTCAAGGCAAGATTGGTAATTAAGCGTTATTCTCAGCAGAGAGGAATTGACTATGACCAGACGTTCAGTCCTGTAGCTAGTGTGTCTACCATTCGAGCACTACAAAGTGTTGCTGCAAGTGAGAGCATGAAACTTTTAGAACTAGATGTGTCAACTGCTTTCCTTTATGGTGATTTAAAAGACACCATTTATATGCAACAATCTGAAGGATGTGATGATGGGTCTGAAGGAAAGTCTATACGGACTGAAATAGGCTCCACATTGCTGGAATGAGAAGATCAGTAATCATCTCATTAAACTTGGTTTCCAGAGTAGTGAACCTGATCCTTGTCTTTTCATGAGATAACAAGGCTGTAAGAAAATATTTCTTGTGCTTTATGTTGATGATGGTCTGATTGCAGCTCACAGTGAACAGGAACTTGAAGACATCGGCAGTGATTTAAGAGAAGAGTTCAAAACTATTTCAGTGCCTGCATCATTTTTCTTAGGTCTGGAAATTGACCAACAAGAACGTGGAACTGTATGTGTAAGTCAAACTCATTACACAGAGAAAATACCAGAGCGTTTCAACATGAACTGCAAGGCTGTGACTACACCCATTATAAAGGACGATGATACAGAAGAGAAGAAAGTCGTTGCAACTCTGAATTTCTGTACAGGCAAGATGTTGGAGCACTGATGGTTCTGATGGGTGGGACGCGTCCTGACATTGCATATGCTGTCAGTGTTGTATCAAGAAATCTTGAAAACCCAACAGATCGTGATGTAGTGAAAGTTAAAAGAATATTAAGATACCTGATAGGCACAGCAAATTATGGACTTCTACAGTATAAAAATAATGCTAAGAAGCAGGTTTAAGAGAGTTATACTGATGCTGACCATAGTGGTGACTTTGGCTCTGGGCGCTCAACGTCAGGTGTCCTTTGTCTGTATTCTGGGGCACCTATCTCCTGGCTTAGTCAAAGGCAATCTTCTGTTGTCTTATCCACAACTGAAGCTCAGGTTGTGGCTGCAAGTGAAGATGGTCAGGCAATTGTCTGGATCAAGAAGCTTCTGACAGAATTGGATCGATTGGAGGCAACACCAGTTCTGCAGGTTGACAACGAAGCTGCTATCTTGCTTGCCCAGAATCCAGAGTTTCACCGAAGATCGAAGCATATTCGTATAAGGCGTTTCTTTGTTCAACTAGTTAGTGCTGGCGAAATCACAGTTGCAAAAGTAGAAACTGAAGAACGACATGCTGATATACTAACAAAGCCATTGTTTTCCATTAGGTATCAGTATTTATGTAATAAGATTGGACTTTGCAAGTTATTAAATAAAGGAGAGTGTTAATGTATTTTACATCTTTCTTAATAACTAAAGTCAATATTTCATGTTCAGTGGTTGGTAATAGGCATCTGTGTGTGGTTTCTCTGTACGTTCTTGTTGTTGTACGTGTTTTGTGTTGAACTGGTACCTAATAAAACGTGTATTTCCAAGTATGCAAATATTCGTTTTCTAACAAAATCTCAGCAGGATACTTGCTGGGGGCGAAGGACGGTGGGGTCTTCGTTGGCCCCAAGGCTGCTACGGTAGCCGCAAAAGCCTCAGCAGAACCGTGAAATGTACCTCACACGCTAGTCAGGTGGCACTGGAAGTACTCAGAAAGGGATTAAAACTCGAACTAAAGACTTGAAGAATTTATGTAACTGTAGAGATTCTGTTTCAGAAATCCATAGGTCGCTCGTTCGAATCCGGCCCGCAGGAAACATTTTTATAGCTACAGCTCGGAAGGACAATTGACAAACAAGTTAACGTTTGCTCTTCGTGCGGCATGGGATTTCTCCTTTATCGGATTGAATCTTTACGAGCGCGAAGCCATGACGTGCCATGAGACGATTATGATTATTCATAGAGACAAAATGAGTAATATGTGAATGATTGAATATTAATACTGTACTCAGTTATATTCTTGCCACGATACAGTTGATATGTATGTTTTGCTCTACTGAATGTTTTGTAATACACGGCATTATTTTGTACTCTATGGTGACAAACCTATTTGATATGCTAAAAAGAAAGTGGTGACGGCCTCTGACGAGAAATAATATTCCGTTTGGGAGCGTAGGTTGGAGTTCTACAGACTGCGAAAATTTTTATGGCCTCATCTGCTATTATGGCTAAAACTGACAATGATAAAGGAATGAGACAGTTATGTAATGTTAACCAAATTTTAACCATCTGACAACTCAGCTGTCGTTAAATGGCTAATGAAATGTGAACCTTGAGCAAACTAAATCGCTCCTCAAATTTTGATGATTATACATTGATTTGATAATAGTAAAGTCATAACTTTAGTGAAGTGAATTAACAACTGATATTTTTCCTTTACAGGTGCGAGTCACAGAGCAGAATGAACGTGGCGGCAGCGCCGTTAATGAACTTTCGGGTTACCAACGTCAAGGTCTTGAATTTTTCGGATAGTTGTGGAAAATATTGAAAAATGTATATCATGTAGCAACAGTTTAGTTCTAAATTGTATTGTGTGTCAGAGTGGCTCTGGCTCCAACATGTGTCTGCGCACCGTTCCGTCGAGCAAGTGGGGCAGAGTTATCGGCGGCAGCGCAGATGCTTGCTGACTGCCTATCTTTGAGTAACTCGGATTTGTAGAATGATACACTACGTATTTAACTGGGTCTCATTCTGTCATTGAGTTTAAAAATCTTGAAAATTGCGGAAAACTCTAGACTGCCGTTGACAATACTAGGATATTCAAGCACCTTTACGGATCTATTTGTACCGTTTCTCTGTAGCGCATGGAGGTTACAGTATCCGGAATATAACAGTTTAAAATGTATATATCGAATCTCCAAATGAGGTGATAGCGCTTTACCTAAAACAGTACGGCACCGTTTCGAAAACCATAAGTGTTAAATGGCCTGGCACTTGCAACATCAAATTGACAGTGGTTCAAATGGCTCTCAGCACTAGAACTTAGAACTACTTAAACCTAACTAACCTAAGGACATCACACACATCCATGCCCGAGGCAGGATTCGAACCTGCGACCGTAGCGGTCGCGTGGTTCCAGACAAGCGCCTAGAACCACTCGGCCACTCTGGTCGGCCAAATTGACAGTGATGTGCAAATCATTTGGATGGAATTACAGATTCGGTCTTACGCATAAATTGCGGGAAACCGATCATTTATAACTAACTTTGAGCAATTGCAGAAAGTCCCATTTGAAGAGTACCAATGCACCTCTGCCCCGGAAATAAATGATACTTTAATGGATACAAGAATGGATAGGACATCATCCAAGGATATTGCAGGCAAATAGTTGACTACAAAGGAGAACAATAATGTAAGATCTCAGAAGAAAAAATACAGAAGTAATGGAGGATGTCAAAACAGCGCTGTATAATTAAAAATTAAACTGACATGACCAGTGAACATACGAATGGAAGATTTGAAGTATGGAGGGAGTGTGATGATAAAATATCTACAGAAACGTTTTGGGGAAATAGAGGCGGGAGAAGATCCACGTATTGAGTGGGATTTATCATACATCTTGAGTCACCCACATTGCTTGCTCATACTGTGGCATCAAGCAGTCAGGCCTGCAAGATGAGTGGTCTGCCAAGCAAGTGGATTCATTTTTTATTTATCAAGTAACATGAGCTCTAGTACTCACAATTAAGTTCCAAATTATTCTCCTGTTTGAATATTAACCAACGGAAACGGATAACGCACATCCGACATTTAAAAATTTAAACAACTCTGATTGTTCCTTATGCACTGGCAATACCACATTTTCTTTCTTATTCAACGGCTTTGATCAACACGTGGCCATCGCACTAAATATGAATGGCGCACACATTATAAATTCTGGGTATCATGACAGCATACTATTCGAAGAAAAAGGCCACCAATCATTTTCTTTTCACTATCCTATTTATTCCGATAAATTCTATAACCTAAACACACAAATTCTATAACCTACAACAATAACACATGAGAAATTCCGCCCAATGGGCATGGCTTTACATTGGTGATTCTCTATCTTATGGTCTCGTAATTATTTAACGCTACAGTGCACTTTCTGGATAGGATGGTGGATCTTTTGCTATATCTCACACTTCGACTCTCACACCCATCATCACGAAACTTTTCTCCAGACCGAGTGGTACAAAAAGGAACATGCATAACCCACTGCCTCTGAAACTATCTTGTTACTCTCCCATGCCAACCACACATACTTAAATTTCATTAAATACATCGCACTGGCAACATACAATACAAAACAAGGAATAGTCACAACGTTATAATCACGTCATTGTCAGCTTTCCCACTTCAATTAAAATTCATCCCAGTTTCACACGACACTGCCCCACTTCGTAACTTTTCTTTCCTGCTACGAACTCTGGAGGATATATGCACGTCTTCCTGTGCAATGCAAGCAAAGTGGCGTTGCTGGATAGACGGCTGACTCACCTTGCTTCACTCTCAGAGTATTGTAGTTTGAATCAAGCGTCACACGGAAACATAACACGCAAAGTAATATTAAGAACATATTCATCACACACGCGAGTCCTCAAGTGATACCATGGACGAGTACTTCTCTTTATCCTTTGTCTGATAAACAGATTGAGACGCACACAGTACTCACCACGTGGAAGTACTCGTACTCGTATCTAATTTCAAGTCCTGCACACGCCATTTCTTTAATATTTCCAACTTATAGTACACACGCTAGTAATTCAGCTTAACTTAAGCACTCAGAAGTATTTCGACTTATTGCTACACGTGGTTTCATTGTGACCGTTGGTCACTTCTGAAGATTACTACAATCCCCTTAATATTACCTGCCTGACATTTAATTTTCCCCACAAAAGTCCCTAAATAGAGAAATTATTATTCCAAACTACTCTTAAGTATTTCACATGCATACCATGTCTCCACTTTTTTGTCTTTACGGAGCACACCTAAGACAGGTTTTACCAACGCTAGATCCAGCAGCAGAGTGCAGAAACATGGCCGTTCTTCAGGTCATCTCGCACCTCTGTCGAGGTGGGGGAAGACCATGCTACCCATTGGTCGGCCACATTTCAGGCGCTCAAAGCTCAGGTAAATTTCATCTCTTTGGTTCCACCAAAGGTGACCAAAGGACCGTCTCAAAGATGATCATATATTGCACATTCACTATCTGTGGTTAGCAGACGACCATACATTCATTAATTTCGCAGATCTCACCAAATTGGATGTAGGGATTTATTTTGTGGGAGTGCACATGTGATCAATTAAATAAATTGTCTTTCTTTCCTACAGGATGTAGATAGAGCAATTAAGAAACTGGATAATACTAAGCACCAGGAGGATGATTATGGCAGAGATGTTGAAGGTGGAACACTTTAGAAACAGATGTACATTTTCGTAAGTGGAGTATGGAGAACGGAGGAGATCCAGAAGAACGGAAGTCAGCTACCATTATCCTGCTGCACAAAGCGAACAAGAAAAGAAACTGCAGTTACAGGTATTTCGCTAGTAAGTGTACCATATAAAATGCTATTATTAATTATTCTTGAAAAGCTGAAGCCTTCTGCTGAAGATATTGGAGAGTACCAGGCAGGTTTTTGGGCGGGAAGATTAACCATGGATCAAATTTTCAACGTGAGACAAATCTGGGAGAAGTGCTGGGAATTCAACCATTGGTTCCTGGTAACATTTGTAGATCTGCCAAAGACATATGATGGTAATACATAAAGTGTCGGAGCTTGACAAGGAAGTTAATTAACTCAGTGAAGGTGTGTACAGCAGAGACAAAAGCGAAGGTGAAATGCCAGATGGAGTTAACGCAAGGAACTGAACATCAGAACAGGTGAGAGACAAGGTGATGCCATTTCACCGTTGCTTTTTTTTATTTGGTCCTGGAGAAATTAATTCGGTAAATGAAAAGAGAAGGTAACAAGGTGACTCTAAATGGAAGAACACAGCTGTTGGGATATGCTATCGGTACTGCAGCCATAGAGGAGGAAGAGACCACAGAAACTATAGAGGACCTAGCAAAGAATGCCAGTAAGACTGGACTGAGGATTGATGTGGAGAAACCTGAGATGATAGAGGTATCCGGAGAAGCTCTTAATAATGCCCCATTACAGGTTGTAGTATGGAATATAGCCAAAGTGGAAAATCTTAAATACCTTGACCCCAGGTTCAACAGACGTGAAAAAATATGGAGAGTACATGCTGATGTTTGAACGGGAAGTCACCAGAAATATCTTTGAGACTATCCGTGAAGAGAACACATGAAGGTGTAGGAAGAATCAGGAACTGTACGGCACAATGAAACACTCAAACATCCTGTAGAAAGTATGGAAAATAAGCCTGGCGGGGCACATTGCTAGGAGGCCAGAAATGTACCAGGCTAAACCTGTGTACCAAGGAAGCGATTGGAGGATGAACTGCAGAAGGACTTTCAGCAGTAGGGTGTCCTTGGGAACTGGACCAAAAGTTCATTAAGTTCATCTATAGAGGAACATTGTATGAGCGGCGCATAATCTTCAGTCTCTGTGATCGCCGATTTTTTTTCACACATTAGTTCAACGACTAACTTTTTTAGTTACGTAGGTCCAGCCTGTGTACTTCCTGCAAAATGATGTTCAACATATATGTACTGCAAACCCTTTTTTAGGTCCAAAATGGAAAACATATACATGAACGTTATAGAAAGCAAGGATAGAAACATACGTGAACGGAAATACCCAAATTTTGACTGGCTATGAATGTCAAAGACTGTACAATCGTGAGCTACCATCTAAAGTGAGATCTACTTGTATGTCTCCATGTACTAACAACAATGTTTTATCCGACTTACCTACACCAGGCGGATAATGTGATAAGGACTATTAAGAATTTAGTACTAAAAATAAGAAATTGTGTGTCGATGATTTTATGAGTAGAGACCTATAAGTCAATAGATGAACGAAAAATAAATCTTTTTTTTTAGTTAACAAAAAAGCTGCCAACTCAGAACCACACAACAAACGTTTAGCCGATCCACCTATGTGTTCAGTTTTCTGATTTGAGAGATACAAAGAGCATAGATTTGTATACAAAAAATGGAATAAACGTGGAACTGTGCCAGACGAAAAATCGTCAGCATTCATGTAACGTCTTCAAACGCAATAACACTGGCAGATTTCCTATGTGCAGAAGAGATACCATTCCCTACCGCAGAAAGGAACACAAGTAAGTCGATTAAATGACACACAAATTACTTTGTTTCGAAACAGGAAAAGAAAACCGAAGATGACAGTTGTATATATCTCACTACAGAACATCATAGTCTTTGTTGGTTACCATCATATATCGGCTAGAGACTAAAATAGGCAAATTTTGTAAAAATAACTAGCAGGTAAAAAGTTGAACGATCGTCTGAAAGGTGCTGTGCCGAAGTGCAGAAGTCATACTACACGGACGTAGTTACTTTTTTTACAATTTAATTTTTCATTTTTATATTTGTCAGCTGAATGTTATTTCTTTTTAAGTCACGTACTTATTAGACTAATTCGTATGAATAAAGAGCCAGTTGTGTATAATAAAGAGGCAGCAGGATCTAATATTATAGTTAAAAGTGATAATGACGTCGGAATGTATAATGGTAATGCTGTTTTAATCATATTTTACCCTCTGAGAATGTTCATGGCGGGTGAAATACAGGGACGCTTACACAAGAAGGTAGCAAATCAATTCATAGTGGAAGTAGTGTATGTGAAATAAAATATCTTCGGTTTATAGTAAATGTGATGAAAGGTCAGTCGTAACGAAGTTTTCCACCGCCTTCTCAAGAGATTCACACATCGTTTTCCATAAACGTACTGTGAAGGAGAGCATTCAAGATATGGAACGAATCAAGATGCAGATTAACAGGCAAAAGCAACCACTGCTGGCTGCTAGCATATTTTTTTATCATACTAATCATGGCCAGTGTTAATATTCTCTCTATTGATTATGGAGATTAATTCTAGATTTCTTTATATGTGTATTAGGGGAAAACAGCTACTTACAAATAAAAACTGTCACTACTACTTGTATAGCGCTCAGATTCTGATGTTATCGAATACTTTGGACAAAGCATTTATGTAACTGTATACAGACCACAAACAGCAGTCTGCTGGAAAAGTCAAGAACAGGTTAATACAAATATTCGAGTTACATAACTGAATCCGCATATTCTGTTAAACGGCAGGGTGGATAAAGAGGTAATCTTTTACATTTTTCGGCGTCCTAACCGCTCTCATTATCAACCTGTTACAGGTTTTTGTACCAGAGGACAAAACTCATGGAGAAGGATACATAATCTATGAAACATGCGTTTACTTCTAGAGTTGTGGTTGCGAATTACAGAGTTGATCATAAATTTGCTCTTGGTTTTAACCACAAATACCATTACTGAGCATATTTATTGGCAGGTCCTGAGGTCCATGAAGAGGCTTCTACAAGGATTGGACAAAAAAGGGGAAACACCCAGAAATGGATGCCTGAACATAAATGCAGATGCTAGCTAGCCATGCAGACTGCGCTGTTTGATTTGGTCCCCTCTGATTATCTCCTGCTACAGCACTGTTGCGGACGCGTTTTCACAGACACCGCTGAACTGCGAGCAGTTGTCTTAGGGTGGGTGCAACAGACTCCAGAAAAATGGTTCGAGGAGGGCCACAGAATTAGAAGGGGCCTAGTTAGGAGAATACAGGGGGCGTGGTGTACTAGGAACCCCATTTCAACGATGGAAGTCGTGGTTTCCCGATCCGTATTGGGACGAGCGCTATCGTGTTGCAAGAGCACTTTTCGTGCCATTGCCCACTCACCACATACTGCCACGAAGCACCTGTGAGTATTCGCAGTGTTTACACCGTCATTACACAGAAACCACGTCGTCCGACGCTGTCCTTGGTGATAACACTCCATGTTATCCGCTCATGTAATTACAACAGTTGGGAAATTGGGCTATACTGTGCAGGGATTGCACTTACAATTATTGCCCTGCCATCTACGGTTAGATCGAAGTACTACATACTTGAAACTGTAATGACTCAAATGAGGCATCATGCATGATTGGAACGCCCCTCGTACCTCGTCATGGCAAGGGGAATGAAATAACATGCAATTCGGGAGTTGATATTTATAATTGCAGCATCATCAAATCAATTTTTAAGTAGATAAATTTTTTTTCGAGAAAATTCGCAAGCCGTTACATTTTAAATGCAGTACAAAAAAATATTTGTATTTAATGTCTTTAGTGAGGAGTGAGACCCTGTAGCTCTGTGTTGTCACTTTTACTGTATCACTACTAAAGATCTACTTCACATTCTGGGAGAAGTTTATTTCTGTTTAAATTGTAACTATCATGTGATCAACATCAATTTGAATTTGAAATAAGTGAGAAACTGTACATTACAACTTGAGGTTCGAAAAGACATAGTTTTATTGCTTCTATGAGTGTATTTATATGCTAAGCACACAGCAAGCAAGATTTCGAAAATATTCGCCAGTTACGAACTCTACATACATATACGCTACAGGCAAATCTCTCTCTTTCTCCCTCTCTCTTTCTCCCTCATCACTCACTTTTGACTTGGATAACACACACTAATGTATCGGAGAAATAAATTAAATATAGTTCAAACCCTCATTTCCGACTAAGGTTTTCAGGTGTGTGTGTGTGTTTGTTTTGTTCTTAACATAAGTTAGTTTACATAGTGTGTAAGTCTAGGGACCGATGACCTAAGCAGTTTGGCCCCTTAGGAATTCACACACATTTGAACATTTATTCCTAATTGGGAATCCTCTCTGCCACACCATTGGTTTGCCTGGGAGGTATGTGACCTAGAAGAACCGAGACTATAATGGATCGTATCTCAAATAGCCCGTTCCACTCCTTGGAGTAGAGAATGGAGAACAGAAAAACTGGCTCATATTCTCCATGTATTCCGTATTTAAAATAAATTAGATACACTGGTTTGAATGGCTCGATGGGGACGAAATCGATGAAGGTGCATTGATATTAGTGCAGACAGTACACTGTAACGAGTGGTAATTACGGTTGAAAATATATTCATTTCAGTCCACTTAACTCACTATGGAGTTGCAGTCATCTGTGACAGGTAGAACGGCCAAACCGAATAAGTGCATGCGTCCAGGCCAGAGGGATTCAACATCACAGTAATAAGCGGTAGTTTAGCACCAAGTTCTTAGTAAATTTGTCTTGTTTTTGTTATCACTGAAATAATATCACTTACACACTATGTATACAGAGTTTCAGGGAGAGCATAAGGGAACAATTGACAGGAATGGGGGAAAGAAATACAGTAGAAGAAGAATGGGTAGCTTTGAGGGATGAAATAGTGAAGGCTGCAGAGGATCAAATAGGTACAAAGACGCGGGCTAGTAGAAACCCTTGCTTGGGTAACAGAAGAAATATTGAATTTAATTGATGAAAGGAGAAAATATAAAAATGCAGTAAATGAAGCAGCCAAAAAGGAATACAAACGTCTCAAAAATGATATCGACAGGAAGTGCAAAATGGCTAAGCAGGGATGGCTAGAGAACAAATGTAAAGATGTAGAGGCTTATCTCACTAGGGCTAAGATAGATACTGCCTACAGGAAAATTAAAGAGACCTTTGGAGAAAGGAGAACCACTTGCATGAATATCAAGAGCTTTGATGGAAACCCAGTTCTAAGCAAAGAAGGGAAAGCAGAAAGGTGGAAGGAGTATATAGAGGGTTTATACAAGGGCGATGTACTGGAGGACAATATTAAGGAAATGGAATAGGATGTAGATGAAGAACAAATGGGAGATAAGATACTGCGTGAAGAGTTTGACAGAGCACTGAAAGACCTGAGTCCATTAGAAGTACTGACGGCCTTGGGAGAGCCAGTACTGACAAAACTCTACCATCTGGTGAGCAAGATGTACGAGACAGGCGAAATACCCTCAGACTTCAAGAAGAATATAATAATTCCAGCTTAAAGAAAGCAGGTGTTGACAGATGTGAAAATTTCCGAACTATCAGTTTAATAAGTCACAGCTGCAAAATACTAACGCGAATTCTTTACAGACGAATGGAAAAACTGGTAGAAGCGGACCTCGGGGAAGATCAGTTCGGATTCCGTAGAAATGTTGGAACACGTGAGGCAATACTGACCCTATGACTTATCTTAGAAGAAAGATTAAGGAAAGGCAAACCTATGTTTCTAGCATTTATAGACTTAGAGAAAGCTTTTGACAATGTCGATTGGAATACCCTCTTTCAAATTCTGAAGGTGGCAGGGATAAAATACAGGGAGCGAAAGGCTATTTACCATTTGTACAGAAAGCAGATGGCAGTTATGAGTCGAGGGGCATGAAAGGCAAGTAGTGGTTTGGAAGGGGTTGTAGCCTATTCCCGATGTTATTCAATCTGTGTATTGAGCAAGCAATAAAGGAAACAAAAGAAAAGTTCGGAGTAGGTATTAAAATCCATGGAGAAGAAATAAAAACGTTAAGTTTCGCCGATGACATTGTAATTCTGTCAGAGACAGGAAAGGACTTGGAAGAGCAGTTGAACGGAATGGGCAGTGTCTTGAAAGGAGGGTATAAGATGAACATCAACATCAACAAAAGCAAAACGAGGATACTGGAATGTAGTCGAATTAAATCGCGTGATGCTGAGGGAATTAGATTAGGAAATGACACTTAAAGTAGTAAAGGAGTTTTGCTATTTGGGGAGCAAAATAACTGTTGATGGTCGAAGTAGGGAGGATATAAAATGTAGCCTGGCAATGGCAAGGAAAGCGTTTCTGAAGAAGAAAAATTTGTTAACATCGAGTATAGATTTAAATGTCAGGAAGTCGTTTCTGAAAGTATTCTTATGGAGTGTAGCCATGTATGGAAGTGAAACGTGGACGATAAATAGTTTAGACAAGAAGAGAATAGAAGCTTTCGAAACGTGTTGCTACATATGAATGCTGAAGATTAGATGGGCAGATCACATAAGTAATGCGGAGGTATTGAATGGAATTGGGGAGAAGAGGAGCTTGTGGCACAACTTGACTAGGAGGAGGGATCGGATGGTAGGACATGTTCTGAGACATCGAGGGATCACCAATTTAGTATTGGAGGGAGACCAAGAGATGAATACACTAAGCAGATTCAGAAGGATGTAGGCTGAAGTAGGTACTGGGAGATGAGGAAGCTTGCACAGGATAGAGTAGCACGGAGAGCTGCTTCAAACCAGTCTCAGGACTGAAGACCACAACAACAACAAACCTCTCCACCCGTGAAATTTCATTTCATTTCCTCCTCCTTTTGTGGGTGCATTTTTTTTTTTTCAAGCAATGTTTATCCCTTGTGGGCATGGGTCTCCATCGACTCCGTTCCCCCAGTGGTGTTATTCCCCCGTAACCCGAGAAAAAATGTCTGGTAGTGGCTTTTGGAAGCTGCGGTTGTTAACATCAGTAACAATGAATATTTGAAGCAGAACGTGTACCGAGAGAGCCAACCGTTTAAGTGGCTGCTCACAACAGGCAGGATATCCTGGCTAGAGTCCCAGTCGGGCACGGATTTTCGGTTGTCGCTAGATATGTCTTCACCTAGGGAATAACATTAAAACCGCCACTGCAGTAGCACCACCTGAATATAGTGTTTTATCCACCCTCAGCAACGGTGGTCGTATACAATGAAATAAACAATCAGTTGCATAAAATAAATTTAGTTTCCTTATCTGTATCTGGCACGCTTCTTCAGAAGGTTATTTGCGAGTGTCAACAACGAAGTGCGTACAGCAGGATGCCACGGTCATGTTGTTGTTGTTGTTGTTGTGGTCTTCAGTCCTGAGACTGGTTTGATGCAGCTCTCCATGCTACTCTATCCTGTGCAAGCTTCTTCATCTCCCAGTACCTACTGCAACCTACATCCTTCTGAATCTGCGTAGTGTATTCATCTCTTGGTCTCCCTCTACGATTTTTACCCTCCACGGTGCTCTCCAATGCTAAATTTGTGATCCCTTGATGCCTCAAAACATGTCCTACCAACCGATCCCTTCTTCCAGTCAAGTTGTGCCACAAACTTCTCTTCTCCCCAATCCTATTCAATACCTCCTCATTAGTTACGTGATCTACCCACCTTATCTTCAGCATTCATGTAGCTCGCTAGTTTTGTGCACACACTGTGAGCTACATGGCGATGGCATTTTGCTGTATGCACTTTATTGTTGAGACTCGCAAAAAATGCGATAGGCATAACCTCCTAAGGAAGCGCACAAAGTGCCCGAAACAGATAAAGAAATTAAATTTCTTTTATGCAACTGGTTGCACACTATTTCCTTATATACCACATGAATCTTTTTAAAGATTGTCCGTTGCCGTTACTTAAGCGAGGCGTATATTTTAGATGCAGCACTCGACATTCTTCAGTTTTCTAAAGTTGAGGAAAATGAGAAAAAGATATAGCAAATACCTGCTGATTTGAGACACTCCACCGTTTTTATTTTATACTTCGTAGTGATAAGAAGTATTGTGGCATTTTTCGAAGCCTGTAAATTTAATAGAGGGTCACGAAAAAGGTTAATAATTTCAACAATGTGAATTTTGTAACATACATATGAAACAAGATAATTTTGTTGCGAACATAAAAGAATAATGAAATTTTTTGAACAATGTTTGATTCAATAACTTGAATTGTCTGTTGTACAATTATTATTTTCAGATTATTTCACAGTGCACAATCCTCTCAGAACCTGTCTTTATGTAATATGTACGAGGTGTGGTCAGAAAGTAAGGTGACTTAATTTTTTATGAAAATATATTTATTTATTCATCAGTATTTATTTTGACCCCTACAACGTAACCTCCCTCAGATACAATACACTCGTGCCAACGCTTCTACCAATCCTCGAAGTACTTATCATAAATCCATTTTGGTACAGCCTTGTGAACTGCCAGCGATGCAGTTTTTATTTCTTCAGTCGTTGAAAATCTTCTTTCATAGGTATCTTTTCAGTTTTGGGAACAGGAGAAAGTGTCAGTGGGCCAAATCCGTTGAATATGGTGGCTGAGGCATGATCGTAGTGTTTTTTGCCAAAAAATCTCTCACAAGCAACGATGAATGAGCAAGTGCATTATCGTGATGCAAAAGCCATGAACTGGTGTTCCACAATTCCGGACGTTTTTTGCGTATTGCTTCTCGCAAACGGCGCGTAACGTCAAGGTAACACTCCCTATTGACCGTATGACCTTAAGGCAAAAATTCATTATGCACTACGCCACAGTAAAGGAAAAAACAGTGATCAAAAGTTTGACATTTGATCGAACTTGGCGCGCTTTTTTCGGTCTTGGCTCTCTGGGTGCTTCCATTGCGACGATTGGGCTTTGGTTTCGACGCCACAACTATAAACTCATGTTTCGTCACCAGTTACGACCCTTTGGAGCAAATCGGGATCGTCATTGAAGAGCTCCTTAGCGATACTCATTCGACGGTTCTTCTGATCAAAATTGGGAAGTTTTGGAACAAACTTCGCTGACACACGTCTCACGCCCAAAACATCCGATAAAATTGCATGACACGAGCCGACCGTTGTGCCAACATACTCAGCAACTTCTCTTACCGTAATTAGACTATTTTTCCAAAACAATTTTCTGCACAGATTCAACGTTGTTATCTGTTGTTTTGCTGGGGCGACGAGAGCGAGGTTTGTCATTAGGATCATTTTGGCCATATTAGAAGAGCTTGTACCACTTGTAAACATTTTTTTTACTTAGCGCAGACTCAGACTTACCGTATGCCACTGTAAACATTTGAAGTATTTTAGAGCACTTGATTCCATTTGTCACAGAAAATTTCATGCAAAATCTTTGCTCCATTTTTTTTTATAATAATCGAAAATCAGTTGGCCACTAAAACACGTCTAACCTTTCTATCTGTCAAAAACAAACGGTGCATGCTGTACACCTGAATCTGTGAGCACGTTCAGGACATATGTACCAGCATAACAAGAAAAAGATTGATAATCGAATGTACAGTGCCCGCACAATTTGAAAAGTCACATTACTTTTTGAACAGCGTACGTAATTTAAAAATGAAGTCTAGGAGAAAAGAATCTCCCTGGAATGTGTTCGCTGTCCCTGAATTTTTTTATGAATAAAATTACTTCGAAACCTAGACATAATTAACACTTGCAGTACGGTGATTATATCCACTGGAATGTCGTCCTCCACGAATAGGAATGAAATATTTCGCTCTTTGCCTGTACGTAACGCATTGCATTTTGTGTACTGTCATTTTGTCGGGCATGTCTTCATATATTCTCGCTGCACAGAAGTTTCTTTGAAATCTAGGAATATATGGAGCCTGACATACGAATGCTCCTTGATCATGACAGCATATCGACAAGTTGAGTAGGTGCTTAGCTGAATATCTACATTGAAAGAAAGTAATATAATCATAATTGCAGGTCTAAATACGTTGTCATCTTTTCATTTGTAGTTAAGCAGAAGTAAACGATAATAAATGACATTATAAGGTAAAAAGTAGAAGTCTTGTGTGATGGCAAGAAAACAGCATTAACCTCAGAGTCTTCGTTTTATTGTATTTGCGGCCTTTGATGTTGGTTTTCTTCTTCCGATACGACTCATCGTCGTTATGTGGAGTAACATATTCTTTCGTTATATGGAGTAACATACCCTTCCGCGTTTCGTCTTGGAGCCACTACCTAGATAAAGTGTATCATGTACCATCATCTTAAGAAAACTGGATGAGAACATCGGAAAATGTCTTCCACAACTGCAGGACTCTACACAAAATTTACCAGTCATGTGCCTTGGGACTGTAGTCTCTGATGGGTGGAAACGGACAATATGCATTTTATTACAAACGCAATGAAGAGTGCAACAACTGTGAAACTTCAGATCTCTAAAAATGAAGTCTAATTGTATCTCTGGAAAAACGCTGTTAATACATGCGGATACAGTTCAGCATTCGTAGCCTTGTGGGATCCTTACCTCAGTTTACGTGAAAGATAGAGCGTATTAGTTTTGCAATACCCTTATGCGATAACGAAGATGACAATACGATATTAAACACGTGCCGGACGAAGAGATCGCTGCGTTCTATTCATAGCATACAAAATAACAATAACTTTTGTGCTGAATGTGTCAGAACTGGGCGCAGCATCAGAGAAGCAGACGTCGACGCACGAGAGCGTGTGGCGAGGCTCCAACAACGGGAATAGTCTCCGCATGTATCACTCGTGACGTCACGAGTCGCCTGCCAAGCGTCGGCCCATTGAGTCGGGACGGGACACTGTGTGATAGAGCTGTGCGAAATAAAAACACAGCCTGCGCCAGTTGGTTCTAGTCGCCGTTCATTTTCTTTCTCACAGTGAATGGGCTGCAAAGAGGAATCACTGAGAAAGGCCGTTGCGAAGTCCCCAATCGGGTGGACTATTTCTCACTCACGGCTCGTAAACCAATCGTGGTCGTAATGGATAGTAAACTTGTGGTCTCAGTCTTGGAACGTTCAGGGTACTGTAACCGAAACGCTTCCAAAAAAGAATTGACCTCGTCGATGATGGCTAACAAGGTGGCGTAGTGGTTGCGGCTTAAGACTCACAATCAAGTTCAGTGCAGCATTTCTGGCTCTTGCAGCGGTGGATATTTTTATTACCAAACAAAGTACCTAGTAGCATGCACCTGACGTCATTACAAGTATTGGTCGGTGGACACGACCAAGAAACCATACACGTGTCGTTCTGCACATAGCACCACCATAGTTCGGTGGTGTCATCCATTTAGCTGGTGTTGCACTGACAAGGGAACCTCCCCATCGCACCCCCCTCAGATTTAGTTATAAGTTGGCACAGTGGATAGGCCTTTAAAAACTGAACACAGATCAATCGAGAAAACGGGAAGAAGTTGTGTGGAACTATGAAAAAAATAAACAAAATATACAAACTGAGTAGTCCATGCATATGATAAGCAACATCAAGGATAGTGTGGGCTTAGTAGCGCTGTGGCCCCGTGGTTAGCGTGAGCAGCTTTGGAACGAGAGGTCCTTGGTTCAAGTCTTCCCTCGAGTGAGAATTTTTACTTTCTATATTTTCGCAAAGTTATGATCTGTCCGTTCGTTCATTGACGTCTCTGTTCACTGTAATACGTTTACTGTCTGTGTTTTGCGACCGCACCGCAAAACCGTGCGATTAGTAGACGAAAGGACGTGCCTCTCCAATGGGAACCGAGAACATAGGTCAACCGATTCCTCCACAGGAAAACATTTCTGATATATTCTATACGACACTGGTGACGGCATGTGCGTCACATGACAGGAATATGTTGTCGACCCACCTAACTTGTACACTTGGCGAATGAGTAAAAAGATTCTTCTGACTTGCCCGATTTAGGTTTTCTTGTGGATGTGATAATCACTCCCAAAAAAGTGACGAAAACATAAGAGTTTGTCACATAAACTGCAGCAAATGAATGCAACAGTTTCACAGTCGCACAGTAATCCCTGTGCTCTGTCAAAACATATGTTTTTAACGTTTTCAAATCTTTCCGTGTGTAGACCGTCAAATCCTGCATATGTCCAAGCAAATCTGAACATGTCCTGGAATTTTGGAGAGTGAAGTTCATTATGTGTGAGTGCCTGAACTTTGATAATTGTCTGAAAAAAAAATTAAACTTTTCACTGGAGGGACGACTTGAACCATGGACCTCTCGTTTCGCAGCTGCTCACGCTAACCACGGCGCTCCTAAGCTCATACTTTCCTTCATGTTGCCTATCTTCCGCATGGACTACTCAGTTTGTATATTTTGCTTATTTTTTCATAGTTCCACACAACTTCTTCCTGTTTTCTCGATTGATCTGTGTTCAGTTTTTCAAGGCCTATCCACTGTGCCAACTTGTAACTAAGTCTGAGGGGGGTGCGATGGGGAGGTTCCCTTGTGAGAAAGCATCCTACACTCTTGTTGGTTACCGGAAAATTGCATTAGCGTCGAAACTTAAAACCTAATTACGTATTATTTGTTAAATAAGACGTCACATAGCAGTGTAAAGTGACTCGCCAATGTAATCATTAGCAAGTACTTATGAAAATAACCCGCCAATGACATGTGAAACATAAGAAAATTTGTGGAGAGAATCACGAACGACGTCCCATAACAGCGACTCACACTGCCTGTGAGTAGAGTTGTAGTCTTGCAAGCGACTAGTTAAGTTTTGTATAGCTGGGCGAGGCAGTTAGAATTGAAGTCCAGCCAGTAGCCAGTAAAAATGTATTGAGTGCTGCGAATCTGCGAGCAGCGCAAATCAAATTGCACATAAGATAGTTCTATTTCCTTAGATGTTGAACAGAACAGGTTAAGGGTGGTTTCTATAAATCAAGGCGCTCGAATGCCAGACTGAGTCCTTCCGTATGATCTTGCCTGTTCCCTCCCTGCCTCCTCCTCAGGAGATTTAATGGATCGCCTCTCAGCAACGATGGGATGTTGTACTCGAACCTGCTTTCCCTAAACGTGACCAACAGGGAGACAAGAGGTGGTGATAAGTTGACCTTTAATACGATACTACTCGTCAATTCGTATTTAAACTTCTTTACCGTCTCATAACGAGTAAACGTTAAGTAGGTATTTTGTATGGTTCTCGAACATTATTTCCATCTGTCACATACATCATGGATCTTTTATAGTATATACGACGCTTAGACAGTTGCAGATGATCAGTCTTCTATCAACATACGATAAAATAAACATGCGTGTCTTCGTTGTTAGGTGCTCACGCAGCCACATTTATTCACTGGCACTGGGAAAAAAGTATAACCAATAAGAGCTAGTTTTACTCTAGTTTTTTGTACTTACACCATGGTGGAGTAAATTATGCAAGGAAGCTTACCTGTAATAGAAGAAATTCAGTTATTAATATCCTTGTTAATATTATAGTGCACTATACAATAAACAAAATACACGGTGAAGGAGAAATTAATCCAAAATGCTACGACTTAGTTTAGAGATGGAAATGTATTGTACACCATAAACAAAACGATAGGATTTAGAGATGGAGCCGGCCGGAGTGGCAGTGCGGTTCTAGGCGCTCCAGTCTGGAACCGCGTGACCGCTACGGTCGCAGGTTCGAATCCTGCCTCGGGCATGAATGTGTGTGATGTCCTTAGGTTAGTGAGGTTTAAGTAGTTCTAAGTTCTAGGGGACTGATGACCTCAGCAGTTAAGTCCCATAGTGCTAAGAGCCATTTGAACCGTTTTTTTAGAGATGGGAATGTGTTGTACATCATAAACAAAGCGATGGGGGTCTATACCAATACATAAAGAGGAATTGTTGTTAGCAAAAATCTACAAAAGTTCGCGACCAGGATACTTTAAAATTTCTCACGATACTACAGGGTGTTCGGAAATTCCCGTTACAAACTTCTAGTGCTTGTGGAAGGGAGTGAGTACATAACATTTTGAACGGGAAGCTATGTCCTGAAACGTCATTCAACGACGCTATAGAGCGTCAGAGTTATAGGCGCCGGCGCTTGTATATGTATGTAGCCTACAGGGTGAGTCCGTGACGGTGTTAACAAACTTTGATGGAAAAGGATAAATGTATCAATTAGGGGTAAAGGTCCCTGTTCCGGAAACGAACGAGTCGAAAGTTATAAGCGAAAAACGTTCAGACACCACTCACGGTGAAATGCGTGTACCGGTACTGTTGTTGCTAAGATTGTAGGGCACAAAACTTTCGGAGCTAGCGTAGACCAAAACAAGAAAAAATGTGTGGTAAACATAGGCTATAAAATGCATACCTTTAAGAGCTATGGACACTTGTTACATAAATACGTACACTAGCGAAAATGAACAAATGCTCAGGGTTCCTCGGTTATGCATTTTGGAGACCATGTTTACTAGATATTTTTGTTTTGTTTTGGTCCATACTACCAACCCTGAAAGTTGCATGCCCTACATTAGTACCAACAAAACTACCGGAAATTCTATTTCACTGTCAGGTGTATCATAATGGTTTTCGCTTGTAACTTTAAACTCGTTCGTTTCCGAACCAGGGACCCTTACTTCAAATTGATACATTTATCCGCATCCCTCATACCTGAAAGTTTGTAACATTGCTACGGAATCACATTTACATACATTTAGAGGCGCCGGCACCTATAACTTTGGCGCTCGAACATGGGTTCCTACTCAAATATTATATACTCATTCCCCTCTACAAGTTTGCAACGGAAGTTTCCGAACATCCTGTACAATAAACATTCGGATGGACATACGCAGTATATTTTTCCAAATGAGTGTAAGGTTTTTTGTTAAGTGGCTGTGAGAAAGAAATTACTGTGCTGTACTGCGAAACTAATTGAGTTGGTAGTTTATGATTGGAGCAAAACAACATTGTTACGAGTAGTCTGCGAAAACCAGTTCATGCATGTTGTCCACTGATGAATCGTGTACACAACTGGAATTAACCCTCTCAGCTTCAGTTAAGGCCTGAAGCTGGTGCACTGAAGCACCGAAAGCAATAGCCATATAATAAATAACATCGTAAGGACGGCTGTACGTGTTCAATGTTATTATATAATTGAAAGTTGGAAGGCGTGTTTCTTCATCTGAAAAATGTCCCTTAAATTTTGCGCCAGTCACTTCAGAGTGGCGCTACTTTAAGACTGAACGTGGTGAGTCGACGTTATTCAGAATGCGTGGAAGGCGACAAATACACCATCATAAACACCTCACTAAGTTTGAACGAAGACGTTTAATAGGGCTACGAGAATCTGGATGTTCCTTCTGTGATATTGCAGAATGTATTCACTGTACATAATTGCTAGCAGCGGTGGTCACCAGAATGTACAGTCGCAAGAAGACCGCGCTACGGGCGGTCACGTGGCATTCCTGGGAGGGAAGACCATCGTATTCAGCATATGGCCGTGGCACATCGTACTGCATCTGCACCAGCAATCTGAACAGCAGTTGGCACCACAGTGACACAACAAACTGTTGCAAATCGGTTCTTCAATGACAGCTCCTAGACAATAGCCCTTTAGCGAGCATTCCACTGACTCCAAACGGCCGTTTGCGACGACTTCATTCGAGGGCAGGGTGGAGGTCTGGCTCAGCGCCAGTGATGGTCGTGTGTTGATTAGGAGGCGGCCACTTGAGGGCCTGCAACCAACCTGCATGTGTGCTAGATATATTGGACCTACACCTGGAGCTGGACCTAGACCCGGAGTTATGGTGTTCGGTGCGATTTCGCATGGCAGCAGAAGCACTGTCTTAGTTATCCCACGCACCCTGACTGCAGAACTGTACGCCAGTCTGGTGATCGACCTGTTGTGCTGCCATTCATGAACATTCCACGGGTTATTTTCCAACAGGATCCAGCAGTATAACGCTCACGCACATACCGCTGTTGGAACCCAACATGCTCTGCAGTGTGTCCACACATTGGATTTGTCTGCTCAGTCACCAGCTCTGTCTCCAATCGAGCACATTTGGGACGACAACTCCAACGTCATTCGCAAACGACACTAACCGTCGCTGTATTGACCGACCAAGTGCAACAGGCATGCAACTCTGGCCCACAAACTGACACCCGGCACCTGTACAACACAATGCATGCACGTTTGTAGGGTTGCATTCAGCCTTATGGAGGTTACTGTGGTTATTAATGTATCAGAATTTCACATCTGCAATGGCTTACCTCGCGCTTGCATTAAGTTGTGATTTTACAATGTTAATCACTTAAATATGTTACCTAGACAAATAATGTAATCCCGAACTTTCATGACTTTACATTAATTATTTTTTGTTGCTGTGATTTTTTACGTCAGTTTGTGCCAGATCCGTAAAAACATTAACTGTATCCAGATATTGCGCAACATTGCTCCCTAGTACATCAAGATGTATAAATGATGGAAAGATACATGCAGTTTTATGAAAGTAGGGAGGTAGTTCGAAAGAAAGAAAGAAAGATCCGAGTTTTCATGAGAACTCCACGACGATTTCGTGATGAAATTTCGGTGATGATTCAATAAACATTTACAGGAAGACAGTCAGAAATACTCGAACTGTGCTGGCATATAGATTACTCTTTTGAAAGAGGGGTTAAGGGGTGTTTGAACTTAATACAGCCAAGATATCACTATCAAGACAGCCGTAAGCGTTCACTATTCGACATGGTTTGGAAAACTATGCGATTTCACCCACGAGTTCAGATCTCTCACCTTTAGGTTGACTGCAAGAGCACCTGTACGTTGACTGTGCTGATCAATGTGGCCGAGCGGTTCTAGGCGCTTCAGTCCGGAACCGCACTGCTGCTACGGTCGCAGGTTCGAATCCTGCCACGGGCGTGAATGCGTGTGGTGTCCTTAGGTTCGTTAGGTTTAAGTAGTTCTAAGTCTAGGTGACTGATGACCTCAGATGTTAAGTCCCATAGTGCTTAGAGCCATTTGAACCATTTTGAACGTTGACTGCAAGGTTCTATCATTTTTCGTGAGGTAACTCTTAACAGCCATCCTGTGGTTGACTGAAGTTCAAATGGCTCCGAGCACTATGGGACTTAACATCTGAGCTCATCAGTCCCCTAGAACTTAGAACTACTTAAACCTAAACGAACCTAAGGACATCACACACATCCATGCTCGAGGCAGGATTCGAACCTTCGACCGGAGCAGTCACTCGGTTCCAGACTGAAGCACCTAGACCGCACGGCCACACCGGCCGGCTTGAGTGAAGTGGTACGGTAATTTCTGAGACTTGTGAGGCGTCGTTAGGTTTTCTTAAAGGTTTGTTTACCGAAAGTAGAAATTTTTAAAATCCCTTCGGCTCTTAGTGCTCTCTCAGAAAAAAATGTCAGGTTATGTTATCCATCTAGGATATTGTGAACTACACGGCCGTTAATGATAACATAATCCATAGCACCAAAAATAGCCTAGGCCAGTGAAAAATCAGGAATATGCAAGATTGTTTGTGACAGTTGCCCCTGCTTTCTTTTTTCTTGTTTCTAACATTAAACATAACTTGCAGATCTTAAAAAGGCAAGAAAATGAACCTTCTAGAGGAACTGGAAATATATATATTCACACCCTCACTTCATCTCAGTACACTGTAAATGAGCAAATAGAGCTAGCTAACAAACAGTTTCTACATAATTTCCTTAGGCTGTTCACACAAATTTAACACAAGGATCCCAACAGTCAGAATTCTGTGCAACAATATCCTCATT
This sequence comes from Schistocerca serialis cubense, assembly GCF_023864345.2. Lineage (NCBI taxonomy): Eukaryota > Metazoa > Arthropoda > Insecta > Orthoptera > Acrididae > Schistocerca > Schistocerca serialis. Next base: position 396,254,197 of record NC_064646.1, read on the forward strand.
GCAACAGCAAGACAGGTGCAGTACATAACATCCCAGCAACTACACAGGAAAAGAAACATACATAAAAAAACAACTCAGAGTACGCTAAGAAAAAAATCTTTGACTTTTCAACACTTCCTAAAACTTTTTACATAGTAACTTGCAAATATTTGTACTTGAAATAACCAGTTTATGATGATGTCGGTCTAAAGTTACGGAAATCTGAACTCTGGTGTTGGGCAATTAATTGTTTTGTTCTCATCCCACCTTCCGTTTTTTACATTTATCCTCAACTAACTTACAAACTGTAATTCTCAGCAAACATTCTGCGCGCGCGCGCCCACCCACCCACCCACACACACACACACACACACACACACACACACACACACACACACACACACACACACACACGTGTGTGTGTGATATGTCTAATTTATAATACACAATCTGATGGCCTGCCAGTTTTCTAAAAAAAAATTGCTGGAACCAACTTGTCCTTCACTCCTTTAATAATTAGTTCAGTTTCATACTACAAGCATTATTCTGTTATTAACATGTTGCATGTATGCTAACAGCCTTGCTGCAGTGGTAACACTGGTTCCCGTCAGATAACAGAAGTTAAGCGCTGTCTGGCTCGGCTAGCACCTTGAATGGGTAACCGTCCAGGCTGTCGGCAAGAGAGTGGCACTCTACCCTTGTGAGGCCAATCGCGGAGCTAGTTGACTGGGAACTAGCGGGCTGGCTCCGGTCACGGAAGCTGAAAACGGCCTGAAGAGCGGTGTGATGACCACATGCCCCTCCATATACGCATCCAGTGACTCCTCGGCTTGAGGATAACACGGCGGCCGGTCGGTACCTGTTCGGACGGAGCTTTTTTTAAAATGTTGCACGTTGCACTTCCCCACACCCCATCTTTGCTTAGTCCGCGTCTTTGCTGAATAGGAAACGAATGATAACTTTATATCTTTGCTTAATAGATAGTCTCTGCACAGTAAAAAAAAAAAAAAAAGAGTAAAGCACATGTGATACGCAAACTGATATTAAGAATGTTCTGATGTGTACCACAGTGATTTATTTACAGTATGTGTGCTGTCTGCAATCCAACAGCTTATACATTGTCCTTGCACACAGTAAGAACCACAACAATACGAGTCGCTGTCCACTGGACGATATGTAATTTTATAAATTTGTTTCACTTTAGGCCTAAATAAATGCAATCACATTAGCATGTTCGAATTAATGAAACAACTTAAAAAAGTCGCTCTAAGTTTTCAAATATTCTTTTGCAGTGCAGGAGCAGACGACATGCTGCTGACCAAAACATTAATGTAACTGGGGATTTTACCTACCTGAAGATAGGTATGGTAGCTCGAAACGGGTTTTGGCACTGAAATAAAGCATTTTAATAACAACTTTGACTCGTTGCGTTATTAACCAACCATGTAATCTGTATTAAAACAATCGAGCTGTCTGTAATCCTATCGATGTTTCTCCTGAATTATCTGGACCACCGTAGCAATAACAGTGAGTGTACGGGAAATGTCTGTCCCCTCTTTGGACCTGACCCACCTAGAAGCCGGCATCGTGCCAGCATATTTTGTTTGTTCCTCCAGAAATAGGTGGTTGACGGAAAAAAGCGGCCGCCCCACGTTATGTTTTGTTAGCGACAACACCAGGGCACCGGCCGTGGTGGATTCTGTTAGCGTGTCTGCCCCAAACTGAGCCTCTCTGTAAACGCTAGACATCACCGCGCTCGGTTCTGCAGGTACAGTTCATCAGTATTGTTCATATTTATGGTCATTGCCCCAGCGGAAGATAACTTCCATTAAATATTCATACACTGCTACTAGCACTAATAGTCTGCCGAGCAAAGAACCACTCTCTATGTTAAGACATAGGTGACATAAAATGAACAGTAAACTGATATCAACAGATAATGTCTTACATTTGCGGAGAGCATAACTGATGAGGAAAAGATTAGTTTTGTAGAAGGCAGACTTATAAAGACGTGAAGTACAAAGAAGCAGCCTGCAAAGAAACGCGTTATCTGATCATCCGCGCAATAAGAAAAGATGCTGCTATCTGCGGCATCGCTGCGTCCATTCACATGCACAGATTGCGCAAGGAGGTGTACTTTTCGTACAAGGCAACAGAGAGAAAATATTTTATACTCTGAACCAGGTTATCTTCACGTTGCGAAGTGTTACAAAGTCTGTTAAGAGTACCTCAAGGCCGGCCGGAGTGGCCGAGCGGTTCTAGGCGCTTCAGTCTGGAGCCGCGAGACCGCTACGGTCGCAGGTTCGAATCCTGCCTCGGGCATGGATGTGTGTGATGTCCTTAGGTTAGTTAGATTTAAGTAGTTCTAAGTTCTAGGGCACTGATTACCTCATGTTAAGTCCCATATTGCTCAGAGCCATTTGGACCATTTTTTGAGAACCTCAAGGAAACACAGGAGTGATTGTGACATAGAAAATTAGCGGTGTTCACCGCTTTCCTTCAAATTCTGGAGGTAGTAGGGCTCGAATAAAGGGAGCAAATGGTTATAAATCCTACAATCTGTACAGAAACCAGACAGCATTTAGCAGTCGAGGGCCATGAAAGGGAAGCAGTGATTGAAAAGGGAGTCAGACGGGTTTGTAGTCTATTCCTAACGTTATTAGATCTTGTACACAGAGCAAGCAGTAAAGGAAACCAAAGAAAAATCTAGAGAAGAAATAAAAACTTTCTGAGGTTTGCCGATGCGATTGCAATTGTCAGAGACAGCAGAGGACTTGGAAGAGCAGTTGAACGGAATGAGCATCTTGAAAAGACAATGCTGAGGGAATTAGATTAGAAAACGACGCAGTAAAAGTAGCAGATAAGTTTTGTTATGGGGCATTAAAATAACTGATAGCCGAAGCAAAAGATACAAAATGCAGACTGGGAACGGCTAGAAAAGTGATTCTGAAGTCTTAACTTAGTAACATCGAAAATAGTTTTAAGTGTTAGGAAGTCTTTTTCTGAAGGTATTTGCGTACAATGTAGTCTTGTTTGGAACTGGAACTTGGGTGATAAACAGTTTAGACAAGAAGAGTATAGAACCTTTTGAATTGTGGTGCTATAGAAGAATGCTGAAGATTAGATGGGTAGGTCATGTAAACAGTGAGTAGATACTGAACAGAACTGGGGAGAAAGGAAATTCGTGGCATATCTTGACGAAAAAAAGGGATCGGTTGATGGAACACGTTCTGAGACATAAGGAGAGTGGAGCCAAGTATGATGGGGCGGGGGGGGGGGGGGGGAGAATCTTTTGAGGCAGGTCAAGAGATGAGAGCAGCAAACAGGTTCAAAAGATGCAGGTTGCAGTAGTTATTCAGAGAAGAGACTTGTACAGGCTTGGAGAGTTGCATCAAACATGTCTAAGGACTGAAAATCACAACAATAATTTACTGCACCTATTAAAGCTTGACATGACGTCAAGTGGAGATATATCCGCGATTATTCTAAGTCTGCTGTCTGTGTGCTAGTGGCTTATGGATGGTGCGCCCAGCAAATAAAACTGCAGATCGCTTTGCAATTTCTATAGATCTGTAGATGTTCTAAATTTGAAAGAAACTGGTAATCATTTTGAAGGCACATGCAACAACCGAAATATTACAATAATAAGAGTGAAAATTGTCAGCCATAAGGTGGCGACAAGTTTAAACATGCAACGTTGTGCATTATATAACTAACATATTTTACCTATTCGGCTAGTTAGAAGGGAACACGCAGTTCAAAGGGTAATTCAAATCTCAGAACGATTTACCATTTGCCCATGTACTGTGGGCGTAGTCAAAGTTAGCGATAAAAGAATAATCAAAGAAACATGTCACACTAATGATAGAACCCAACACCTCTAAATTATACATTGACTAACATAATTTTACGAAAACAAATCCTGAGTGAATGACTGACTGACTGACTGACTGCTAATATCTGCTATACTATAAGCTCATGGGGGTGTTACAGAGCAATGCTGTGCCTGTCTTGTAAGGCATGTTGATGTTCGGTGGGATGTCGATGCCAGAGCGCCAAAACCAAGTGACTGCTCTGGGAGTTCCAAACGTAAACATGTGTAGGTTATATTCCTGGTCGTGATGTAATCAAGCCTGAGACATTTTCAGAATTCTTCTATAGTGTCGAATATCTGTAATTTAATTTATTTGGGCCGGCCGAAGTGGCCGTGCGGTTAAAGGCGCTGCAGTCTGGAACCGCAAGACCGCTACGTCGCAGGTTCGAATCCTGCCTCGGGCATGGATGTTTGTGATGTCCTTAGGTTGGTTAGGTTTAACTAGTTCTAAGTTCTAGGGGACTAATGACCTCAGCAGTTGAGTCCCATAGTGCTCAGAGCCATTTTTTTGTAATTTATTTGTATAAATTTATGTGAATGTATAAAACTGTACCATTTAAAATTATTTCACCCGTAACTATTTGTAACTTACATGTTTAGAATAAATTTGGAAGATTTAACGTAAAAATCCGTAAATTTAAATCAACCCAATTTTGCTAAATGCACTGACGAAAAAAAAATATCGCAACACCAAAAAGGAGTTGTGCGACAGAAACAAAAATTGGTAGGCGTGTTTCTACATTTGAAAGATGCCTCTTCAAATTTCGTGCCAATCGCATAAGAGTGGCCGCTAGTAGTTACTTTAGATTAGATGTGGTGAGTTGATTTTAGTCAGAATGCCTTTAAGGGGACAAAGATGGCCACTATCAACACCTCACTGATTTAGAACAAGATCGTGTAATAGGGCTACGAGAAGCTGGAAGTTCCTTCTGCGATATTACAGAAGACTTGGCAGACGCTGTACGTGATCGCTGGCAGCGGTGGTCACGAGAATCTAGGGTAGCAAAAAGACATGTCTCCGGACGGCCACGTGAAACTACCGAGAGTGAGGACCATCGTGTTCGGCGTATGGCTCTGGCGCATCGCACTGCATCTGCAGCAGCAATCTGAGCAGCAGTTGGCACCACAGTGACAAAACGAATTGTTGCACATCGTTACTTAAATGACAGATCCGCGTCAGACGCCCTGTAGCGTGCACCCCAAACCACCGCCATTTCCGATGAGCTCAATGGGGGGGGGGGGGGGGGGGGGGGGGTGGAGGTCTGTTGTGTTCCATGATGAAAGCTGTTTATGTCTCGGTGCCAGTGATGGCCGTGTGTTGATTAGGAGGAGGCCAGTTGAGGACCTGCAACCAACCTTGTCGCGTGCTAAACACACTGGACCTACACCTGGATTTATGGTCTGTAGTGCGATTTCGTATGACAGCAGGGTCACACTCGCAGTTATGCTGCCATTCATGATCAACATTCCAGAGGGTGTTTTTCAGCAGGATACCGCTGGCGCACATACCGCTGTTATAGCCCAACACGCTCTACAGCACGTCGACATGTTGCCTTGACCTGCTCGATCATCAGCTGTGTCTCCAATCGAGCACATACGGGACATCATCGGGAGGCAACTCCAGCGTCATCCACAAACAGCATTGAACAACCGTCCCTGCAACAGGCATGGAACTCCATTCCACGAACTGACATCCGACTCCTGTACAATACAATGCGTGCACGTTTGCATGCTTGTATTCGGCATTATGGCGGTTTCGCCGATTATTAATGTAGCAGCATTCACATTTGCAACGGCTTATCTCGTATCTCCTATTATCTTGCAATGTTAATCACTTACATATATTACGTAGACAAATGTATTACTGAAATTTCATTGCTCTACATTATTTTTTGGTGCTGCAGTTTTTTCCGTCAGTTAATTTATCAGTTATTGTCTTTGACAGCGATGTAAACTTCTTTGCTTCAACTATTATCTTTCTACTGCTTCTTCGTGAATGTTTAGTGGGAAGTTGGGGAGTAACAAAGATAAGTCGTGCTTGTGATGCGGTAGGAAGCAGACATCACATTTGGAATTAATAGCTCAAGGTAGCAAATGAATATTACATTTTGCTGTTCTGATGTTTGAAGAGTTAAAATACACACATTCAAAGTCCAGATATTTTTTATTTCGCAGTTAGTGATTCACCAGACTTTCACAATCCTAACGTCAGTGGACGTTCTTTGTACAAAGCAGACCTGCGGCATTATTATAACTCAATTATAAGACAACGAGGACAACTGTAAGACGTTAAGGAAAAAAATATTTTAGTATAGTGAATTACATTTAATGCAGCTCCATTTAAAGTAATGACAAATGTAGTTTCCATGGACAAGTCCTAGCATAACCAGCATTGAATCGGTATATTACACAATGTATCTATGTTTACTGTCCTGCTGGTTTTCCTACATTGGCAGGACTTGCCATCTACAAGAAATTCATCAGACCTTAAACAGAAAGGCCATCTCGATGGATCAGGGTCGCCCGTGTGTAACCTAACTCGTTGCTAAAAATACACTCTCGTACAGATCAATTGCTTCACAGTCGACTTGCGAATTATAACTTTGGAAGGAATTGTGCCATATGATCGTAAGGATAGGAGCAATATACAAAAATACGTCACTTCTTGTCACAAATTTTCAATGCTGGAAAGCATACAGGACTGGCAATATTGTTTGGAAAATTAGAAATCAAACCTTTTTAAAAACTTCACCCAAAAAATGACACTTTTGTATGTGGTACCCATGGAGAACAGTAAAGGACAGATTCAGAGAGCCAGAGCTGAAACGACGTAGTGATTACGGAAACGCGGAGCCCGTTGACATCTGTATTGCACTTTACGACAGTGTATTCCGCTGTGCGAGCTTTGTATTGGCTCAGTAAACATGCCTGAGCGTCGTTCACAAACGCCATAATCTGTTTATTGGACTAAAGCAGTAGTGCCGTTCGCAGACATGTCATAATCGTGCAGTCTACTACGTCTACACCTGTACTCAGCTAGAGAGAGAGAGAGAGAGAGAGAGAGAGAGAGAGAGAGAGAGAGAGAGAGAGAGAGAGAGAGGAGACTCCAACATCCGGCGGGAGGGGACGCGCAATCCGTGACATAGCGCCTCAAACCGCGCGGCTGTGAAGAACAGTGCAGTTCTTCTTTGAATATTCTCTCTATCTTTCGTTAATCCAGCTTCGTTAAGTGTCCCAGATCGACCAATAACACTAAAAAATTGTTGACACTTGTTTCGTCGACGACCTCTTCGAAGCGTAAATTTCGCTTCGTTAGAATGCTTCTGATAAATCTGAATGTGCCACTATCCTTCCCTGCAGTTAGATTTGTTATTATTCCGCTTTAAATGCATAAAAGTTGACTGAGTCCAGTAACTGATTGCCTATCGTCTAATCAGAGGATATAGCATTTTTTCGTCTCTCTTCGCACATTGTATTTATTTATGTTTAGGATCAGCTGCTAAACTTTGCACCAGGCTATGATAGTGTAATATTTATTGCCGCTTCTTAACAAGAATCTAATGATGTTATTTCCGTGTAAACAGTTGCCTCGTCTGCGTCAGTTTTAAAAGCGCTGCTTATCAGGTCGTTAGTACAAGTGAAATGGTCGGTTGTCTATGTAACTTGGTACACTTACACAACCACTGGCGGATATGTAAATCACTAGAGTTTGAATACTCCGTAACAGGTAGACCGGCCACCAGAATGCATTAGTGTCGTTCGTGTTTGGCGTTGTTAGCAGGCCTGGTAGGGTATACAAGCGACGTGAACAGTGTCAGAAGTGTGAGAAATGTGAAGGACACGTAGGTGCCATATAACCGTGTGAGACAGTGGTAGCATCAGCTGACAGAGTTTGAAAGGGATCTCATTGTGGTTCTCCATGTGGCCAACTGGTCGATTCCTGCAATACCCAGATTTGAAGCATTCGAATGTGACAGTGGGCCGAAGTTGGATTCATGGTAACGTAAGGGCAAGCATACTCATCAATGTTCTGGTCGTCCACGTCTGACCATCACAAGGGAGAATTTGTACCAATCACATCGTAACCCCTTCATACATCTGCATACCATCTGAGAACAAGTAATGCCTTCGGTATTTTGTCATCCTGAACAATTATAGGGGTCTAGCAGCAGTCGGAGTAGGGAATTACCGACCTGTGTGTAGGCTGCTGTTAACCCCAATACATAGACGGCTGCCTTGGAGTGAAGGCGTGACTGGGAAGCATGGTCTGGGTTCTGCACCGCCTCTGATGGTGATTGTGGGCGAGTATGACAGCGGCCTGGGGAGAGGTCCCATTCCTGCGTGTTTTGGAGAGGCACAGCGGCGTTGCTTCTGACGCTATGATGTGGGGAGCCATTGGGTATGACTTAACATCATGGCTAGTAATGATTGAGGGAGCTCCAACGGCACAACAGTAAGTAACGGACATCCTGCGTCCACATGTTACCTCTCATGTGACAGTATAATGGGTTCATTTTCAACAGGACAATGCTCGTCCACACATTGCACGTGTCTCTATGTATTTGCATGATGTTGAGGTACTCATATGACCAGCAAGATCCCCAGGTCTGAGCCAATAGAACACTTGTGGGACCGGGTCGGTCGTAAACTCTGCCCAGTGTCAATATGTAGGATGCGTAGGACCAATTAAAGCAGTTGAGGGCCAGGTTGGCTCAGGGAACGATAAGACTTTCCCAACCGAATCAGTGTACCAGTGCTCAAACTGCTTAGTTCTTTGTATGTTTGACTCGACTTTGTAATAACTGAAATAACATAAAATATTCTCCGAATTATACTAAGCGGCGCATTTGATCTGCCTGCCGACAGAGTCGAGATTTGGTAGCTTTTCTGTGGTGTTCTCCGCCAGAGAGCTCGTTATGTGCTCGGGTATCGATGCCAGCGCTGCTGAGGCTGAGTGAGGATGGAGCGAAGCAGAGGGCAGTGAGTCAGTTGGTGACCAGCAGCCAAGGAAGGCATCTGGGAGGTATTGCGCTGTGGATGCAAGCTGTTTGAATAACCAACTTCCGACAAGGGACATGGCTGAGAGTGTGTGGACACCGCAGACTAGGAAGGCAGTGAGTTTCTTTCCCCTGTAGCGAGTGAGAACAGCAACCCCAGCAAGATACGCAGACAAGTGGCTTTGGTTGCTGCAGTAGAAGTGAAGTATTAAGAGTGTGCTTTAGTGGTCTGCAGTGGTTCTGTCAGTTGAGAAGTGTTCAAATTCAGAGCCGTTCGCCGAGTACAGCGTACACTGAAGAGAGACAATGTATTTGTTTTAACTGCTGTAGTCCATTAGTCTTACCTTACACATTCGGGCCGTCAGCACATTATAGTGTGTTTTTATGTTGCTTACTTAAACACTGATGGAATGTGTTAACTTGTGCCGAAACGAGAAGTTTTTGAACTGTTTGTGTTTTTATACCAAGAGTATGGTAAATAGAATACATACATGTAAGTGTAGAAAACTATTTGACTACTATTGTTCATAGCGTAGATATTTTTGCAGAAATTTTGACTGCAGTAATAGCAGCAGCAGCAGCAGCAGTAGTAGTGAGTAGCTGGTGGAGGTACTGTCTAATAGAGGTAGAGATGGAGACATTATTGTTCATTTTCTCTGCTATAAGGATTGATGCCCAGTTGTAAAATTTAAGAGCAGATTGTATTTGTTGCTCTTGTTTAGAGGGGAATCTGGTGGATTTGTTCTATAATATTAAATGGTGCCCATCAGTAACATCTATTTGACAAGAGTGCAAATGTTTTGATCTGTAATTTTGTTCTTGGTGGTGCTCTCTTTTATGTCACTGGGCTGTACCTAATATTAGATTGTTTTTTGATCTTAGTTAAAGAGTCTTTAATTTATTTGTTACGTTCTGGTGCCCAGTTTGCTCAAGAACTACAGGTAGGTAATATACCTTCGAGCTGTCACTGTTATTTTAATATTCTGTTCTTGTAAACTTTTGCAGAAGGTATTTATTTTTTAAATTAATGTTTTCGGTAAAATAAGCCCTGGCCTGCACAACCATCCAGACCTAACACCACTCCGCCCAAAACCAAAGGTACAGTGGTAGCAGCCATGGTTGTGCTTTGTGCTGGCATGGTGCCCATCGCATTTGTTTGTAACTTCAGAAAATGTGTCTTGCTTTCCCATGCGCTGTTGCGACCATGGCATCTAGAAAGATGCCAAGAATTGAATCCCTACGCAAAGATGAATTAGCATAGGAAGCAGTTGCTCGTGGGCAGGCACTTCTGAGCTCTGTGTTAGAGTTGCCTCAGCAGCTTCGGTGTGTCGTGGGTGAATCGTTGCAGTTGATGGCGGGAGAGTGGAAGGATATGAGTAGTGAAATGAACATGTGGCTGGACAGCTGTGAGACTGAAGTAGTGCTCCATTTTTTTGTTGTTAGTCACCTTCCAGTGAGCAGCTGGGTAGGTTGCAAGCTAGAACCACACTTTATGGCAATATAGTTAACGATTTTTTATTGTTAGTAAAAGAAGTGGAACAGGATAGGACGGGGCGGATGAAGGTTATAATTAATGATTTATCAACTGGGTCATGCATCCAGGACATCCCAATGGATGTAAACTTGGTATCGGGTGAGAGGAGGTTAAGCAGACAGATAAAGTAGAGGTGGTAAAGGGGGACGGTAGAACGTGCCACAGTTCGCCAGGTTAACCTACTTGTTACACGGAATACTAAGTATTTCTGGAGTTCTCGATAAATTCAGCACCCAATATGCTTAGATGTTTGTATAATATGGTGTCACAGGGTGATGTCAACAGTTGTGCCACAGTTGATACACCAGTTCCCGTCGGATCCACCAAAGTTAAGCATTGTTGGGTGTGACCAGTACTTAGAAGGGTGACTGTCCGGGTGCACCACACACTGTTGACAATTTTCCCGTTACCTTTATGGCAGAGGGAACATCAAAATGGCTCTGAGCACTATGCGACTTAACTTCTGAGGTCATCAGTCGCCTAGAACTTAGAACTAATTAAACCTAACTAACCTAAGGACATCACACACATCCATGCCCGAGGCAGGATTCGAACCTGCGACCGTAGCGGTCGCTCGGCTCCAGACTGCAGCGCCTAGAACCGCACGGCCACTCCGGCCGGCCAGGGAACAGCAGGAGTGGTGGTGAAAAGTTCATAACTAGTCTTTGCGCCAGTGTCCTGGATTAAATTCTATACCGCAATGCAATGTCTTGTGAAGTGATATGAATGATGATCTGTCATCGGATGGGTACGTTTAGCTTGGTGGCATCCTTGGTGCTATTTGGGAGGAGTAGGCTGTGCTGGCACCATGTTTCATCCTCTCCCTTCTCTCATCATCCAACACGCCCGCGCGCGCGCCTTACATCTACATCTACATGGATACTCTGCAAATCACATTTAAGTGCCTGGCAGAGGGTTCATCGAACCACCTTCACAATTCTGTGTCATTCCAATCTCTGATTTCTCTTATTTTATCTTTGTGATCGTTCCTCCCTATGTAGGTCGATGTCAACTAAATATTTTCGCATTCGTAGGAGAAAGTTGGTGATAGGAATTTCGTGATAAGATTCCGTCGCAACGAAAAACGCCTTTCTTTTATCTGTCCATCCCCAATCCTGTATCATTTCTGTGACACATTTCGCGATAATACAAACGTGCTGCCTTTCTTTGAACTTTTTCGATGTACTCAGTCAGTCCTATCTGGTAAGGACCCCACACCGCGCAACAGTATTCTAAAAGAGAGCGGACAAGCGTAGTGTAGGCAGTCTCCTTATAGGTCTGTTACATTTTCTAAGTGTCCTGCCAGTGAAACGCAGTCTTTGGTTAACCTTCCCCTCAATATTTTCTGTGTGTTCCTTCTAATTTAAGTTGTTCGTAACTGTAATACCTAGGTATTTAGTGGAATTTACGGCTTTTAAATTAGTCTGATTTATCGTGTAACCGAAGTGTAACGCGTTCTTTTTAGCACTCATGTGGATGACCTCACACTTTTCGTTATTTAAGGTCAACTGCCACTTTTCGCACCATTCAGATTTTTCTTCTAAATCGTTTTGCAGTTCTTTTTGGTCTTCTGATGACTTTATTAGTCGATAAACGATAGCGACATCTGCAAACAACCGAAGACGACTGCTCAAATTTTCTCCCAAATCGTTTATATAGATAAGGAACAGCAAAGGGCCCATAACACTGCCTTGGGGAGCTCCTGAAATCACTTCTGTTTTACTCCATGACTTTCTGTCAATTACAACGAACTGTGACCTCTCTGACAGGAAATCACAGATTCAGTCACATAACTGAGACGATATTCCATAAGCACGCAGTTTCACTACGAGCCGCTTGTGTGGTACAGTGTCAAAAGCCTTCCGGAAATCCATAAATACCGAATCGATATGAAATACCTTGTCAGTAGCACTCAGCACTTCATGTGAATAAAGAGCTAGTTGTGTTTCACAGGAACGATGTTTTCTAAACCCATGTTGACTGTGTGTCAATAGACCGTTTTCTTCGAGGTAATTCACACAATTCGAACACAATACATGTTCCAAAATCCTGCTGCATATCGACGTTAACGATATGGGCCTGTAATTTAGTGGATTACTTCTATTACCTTTCCTGAATATTTGTGTGACCTGTGTAACTTTCCAGTCTTTGGGTACGGATCTTTCGTCGAGCGAACGGTTATATATGATTGTTAAGTATGGAGCTAATGCATCAGCATACTGCGAAAGGAACCTAATTGGTATACAGTCTGGACCAGAAGACTTGCTTTTATTAAGTGACTTAAGTTGCTTCCCTACTCCGAGGATATTTACTTCTACGTTACTCATGTTGGCAGCTGTTCTCGATTCGAATTCAGGAATATTTACTTCTTCTTTTGTGAAGGCATTTCGGAAGGCTGTGTTTAATAACTCTGCTTTGGCAGCACTGTCTTCGATAGTATCTCCATTGCTATCGCGCAGAGAAGGCATTGATTGTTTCTTGCCGCTAACATACTTCACACACGACCAGAATCGCTTTGGATTTTCTGCCAGGTTTCGAGACAAAGTTTCTTTGTGGAAACTTAGAAGCATCTCGCATTGAAGTCCGCGCTAAATTTCGAGCTCCTGTAAAATATCGCCGCCGTCCGGGATTAGTCGAGCGGCCTGAGGCGCTGCAGTCATGGACTGTGCGGCTGGTCCCGGCGGAGGTTCGAGTCCTCCCTCGGGCATAGGTGTGTGTGTTTGTCCTTAGGATAATTTAGGTTAAGTAGTGTGTAAGCTTAGGGACTGATGACCTTAGCAGTTAAGTCCCATAAGATTTCACACGCATTTGAACATTTGAACTAAGTCAGGGGAACAACTACAGCAGTTATGTGATGAAATGAAATGACATATGGCTAGGGCCTCCCGTAGGGTAGACTGATCGCCTGGTGCAAGTCTTTTTAGAAGACGCCACTTCGGCGACTTCTGTGTCTTTGGGAATGATATGGAGATGAAGACAACACAACATCCAGTTCCCGAGCGGAAAAATCTGCGACCCAGCCGGGAATCGAATTCGAGCCCCTCCCATGGCACTCAGCTATGGGGGCGAACAGTTGTATAGTGAATTTGATGATGTGCTGGCTGACAGATTAGAGCATGAAAGAGTTTGAAAGACTTGAAAAGGTTAGTCGAAGAGATATTCAAGCAAAGAGTTATGCACTCTCCCACACCATATTCAGCACCCATCTGTCTTGTGCAAAACCATCAGGCAAATCCAGAATGGTAGTAGATTAAAGGGAACTTAACAAGAAGGTGGTTCTCCAGCCTGTATCGTTGCCACACTTGCATACGCACTTTGGGTGGTTTGTGGGTGTCCATGTCTTTACTACAATAGATCTGAACCAGACTTATTATCAGATTCCTTTAGACAAAGGATCAAAGCACCTGACAGTGTTTACCACTTGGAACTTGCTTGAGTTAAATTGGATTCCGTTTGGATTCTGTGTTATCCCAACTGTTAAATATGTTGTTTTCTTATACTAAACTCAAATTTTTGCATCATTACTTGGAAAACTTAGTTTTTTTTAACAAAGATTGGCAGTAACTCACGGAACTTTTCGGAAGGCGGGGTTGACAGTTAAACACGAGAAGTTGGTCAGTTTTCCTGACATGTCATTTCTGGGGCATATTATGTAGCCAGGGGAAGTAAGAGTTGATCCAGTACGAACCAAAGCTACGAGGGAGTGTTTTCTGACAAAACGTCAAGGAAATAACGAGATTCTTAGGGATGTTTCTTTTTTTTACGATTTCGCGGGGTGATTTCGTGGTTAGGGCGTGCCCCCCTTTAAAAAAGAACGCCTTTGCGATGAGCTAGAATTCAGCGTCCAGTATTATTAGTTTATCTTGTTTCTGCTCTTGAGGAAGAATGAGCTGCCATTCCTCCACATGCATTCTGACACATCCGAGAAAGTGTCCCTACCAGAGTTTAAGCCGAACAGTGGGTACACTCCATATTTACGAAATTGCAGCATGCTAGAGTAACTTCGGTCAGCAACTTCTGTTAATAGAATGCTTCTGAAAAAAACGTCGACATATACCTCGTGGTTCTTTGCACGAATGCCGTCACATGGACAATGGCTCCTGCTGCTCCCCAGTCAGAGAAGTCGTTCCGTCCTCCTCGGGCGCCTTGAAACAGTTCGCCGTAACACACAATAACGAAAAACACCTGCTCGCACTCAAATTTTACAGCCACATTTCTTTGGCTTATTTGTATCGCACTGTTCCAGTGATTTCCCTTCGAATGGCGTTACCATTGACCTTAATGGAGTCACCATTGTCCTTAATCTGATAGCTTTCTTGAAATGTAGGAAACGGCGCAGTTCTTCATATCTCCTGCAAGACATAACATCTGCAATGAAGTTCACGGGTTGGTCATTTTCCTTAGACCAATAAATAGATCTTCAGTTCAGAGGCAGAAGTAGGGAAATATATTTTTTGTCCTTTTTGATATGTGTATAAGATGGTCTGATAAACTATTTCAGCTGTTAAGCTCTCTGAAATTAAATAAGAGTACATGAGTACACATTCGCTTTGCCAGTAAATGATGGCACGTTAACGAAGTTGTGTAAGCGACTGAACCAAATCGCATTCCTTTTAGTAGGTTTTGCTGAGATACCGTAGCTCAGAATGTTCGAATTTACGTTTCAACCTGTGTTATTTGCTGCAATTGTTTCGTTGTTGTCGGTATCACTTCTTTCTGAAGACATATTACAGGTATCAGTGATGGCAGTCCACTTCAAATGATAGGTCATTATCAGAGTCATAACTACGACCCTAGAATTCTTGTGACTCAGCTTCCAAAATTTGTAGAGTTTTTGGATCGCTTATAACATGGCGATAGTCCTTTATTCTGGGGAATTCTACTGCCCTCGAATGACTTGGCTGATGAATGATATAACTTTATCTATTTTTAGAAGATAGGTTTGTAAATATTATTCATTATGTACGCATATGCAGTAAATTTTGAAGTTTGGCGAAAACCTTCCATTCAGTCTATTTCAGAAATGACTTCAACTGAAAACAGTAATGGAAAGTAATATTGTCTCATATGGGGACCCAAGTTGATATTGCGAAAACAATATTCATACGATTCAGATGTCTGCAAATCTTATCAAATTATTAGCAAACGAATTACAGCACTTAAATATGGGAAGACTTACTGTACCTTTCCTACAAGCCAATATAACATAGCTTCGTGGCTACACCAAGAATGAAGTGACAAACTAAGGAAAATCGCTTGAAGAAAATGCCAAGACGGTTCCTTTGAAAGGGCACGGCCGATTTCCTTCCCCATCCTTCTATAATCTGAGTTTGTCTTCGCTAAGAACATCATTGTCCACGGGACACTGAACACTAATCTTCCTTCCTGTAATAAAACTCAGAAAGCGGCGCAATTACAAATATTTTTTGAAGGGACCGAGATACGAAACTTTTAATCGCGAAAACTGACAATGTCCGGAAGAGCAGTTTGCTGACCACGTGCCCTACCATATCAGCATCCATCGAAGCCTGTCGGCAGAGGAAGGCACTTCGTTCGGTCGATACCATTGAGCATTCTGAGGCCCGTTCGGATGGAGTTTTGTTTGGTGTCAGATACGGAACTAGGGCTCGATGCATTCAAAGTGGACACTGTACCATTTAACGCTATCGTGTCGAAAACTAACGTTAAGAAAATTGTGGCTGCAGTAGGTTTCTGATTATAACTTAAATACAACCAGCAGCCATAAGCAATACTAGTTTCTGATTTCTTAAAATCCATCGACAGATGGCTCCTACAAGCTCCCATGCTGGGGCTTTGCCTTGTGCTCATTTATTGGGTAAATGTGAATAAACTTTTTATATCATACTTGTGGCTGGTTCCTGTTTTTTGTTATAATCCTTAAAACTATCGCACTTATCTTCGAGCAAATATGGTATCAAAATAATTTTTTAATTTCGTTTTTTGAACTGACCACCGTCATAGTCTTTTGAGCTCCTCTTTGCTGGGAAATCAGCGATGAGTTTTTCTGTGCTTTTTGTAATTGAGATGTACCATATTTGTTATTAGGTAGTTTCTTGCATTAGGTTTATTCTGCTTTCAACAGCGCCTATACTCGAGTGTTAGATGGAATTTTGTTACTGTTAAGGTAAGCTGTTTTGAGTTCATAACGTATTCTTGAATTTTCTCAACATGCAAACTTGAAACTTGTGTGCCAAGCTCTCTACCAGCGTCGTCAAACGGAAGTGGAGATCAATACGATATTTCGATTAATAATTTTAATTATTGGACCCAATCAAAAACCCCCGAAAGCTGGATTCAGTCACTTAAAAGGTCGGAAAAATTTTTGTGATGGAGGAAATTATATAATGTAAACATTGATAGAAACAGATGTATTGCGGTATTTGTTTCTAAACTGCCGGAATTTTGTAATTCTCTGCTGCTGAACAGTCAGCATCACAATGTGAAATCAATGTTTGCTTTATGATTATTTTAATACTAATGCTGATAAGTGAAATATTACGAGAAACACGCCTCCATACACTTGAAATGCATTTCTACAACATAACATGAAGCCATTCGTCAGTCGGAGGTCAAAAAGAAATGGAAATAATGATAGAAACGATGTGATAAATTTGAATTTTCTTTCCAGAAATTTTATGTCGATTTCAAGTTGAATAAACTATGAATGCTTCGAAAATTTTGATAAATTTACTGGCTACTTTAACAAGTTAAAACTACTTGTCGAAAGTTCGTTTGGATGTGCAAAATTTCTATGACGCGGTCACATTTTAATGCATTTTATCACACTTTGTAGCCCATTGCCGGCTATTAACGTCTTCCAGTGCAATTTTTTGCCATGGCCATGCCACGAAATTTTTTGTTTGCGCTACTTTTCTATTGGTATGCCGCTTTTGAGACGCAATTAACACGTGATGCTTTAAGAGCTATTGTGCGATGTGCAACATTGTTCGTCTGCGTGCTGCACAAGGAATTAGAGACAAATTCTTTACGGCGAACATAAAATGACTTTCCTTTTTTTGTTGTACCTAAGTAATACGAGTACTGATTCGGAAACGTAATCATATATCTCAAGTTGGGGGTGTAACTCAGTGGTAGAGTGTCTGCTTCGCATGCAGAAAGTCCTGGGTTCAAATCCCAGCTCCTCCAAATATTTTTTCCATTTCTATCATCTTCATACTTTTGTGGAATTGTATTATTTATAACCTAATTTCGAGTTATTCTACAAATAAGTAAACAAAACATTATAATACAAACCAATCTTGCAGTTTCCCGCCGCTAACTGAAGTTCCGTTACTTTCCCTCACCTTGTAAAAGGTGCTTAGAAATTTTAATCAAACAAGTCAATTCGTTGCTGGGACCTGTAAAAGAAGCAGAAATTCAGTCAATGTGGAGAGTTTCCGTTACTACCAGAGACTCGGATATAATCGGTCGCCTTCGCCACTCTAGTTGAATGGTCTGAAATTAGCTGGTGAGGGACAAAGGCTGTGCCCCATTTCGAAACAACACTGAAGTATTCGCCTAGAAAAAGTGTGAAAATCAGTACATCAAAATGTTTGCTGCGGAGGTGTTGCGGTAAAAAGAGAAACTTGAAATTTAAGTAATTTGGTAGGGGACATGGGAAGGTTCACTCTCTGTGATGTAAAGTACAACTAAAACTATTTTCAGAGCGTCGTTTAGAAATACGTGCGTGTTGATTGTCGCTGCAGGTGTGGTATGTAACATCACTATTCATTGCGTCGTAATTCTTTGTTAATGGTACTGATTACCGATCAGTTTTCTGCTCACAAAATTCAAAATGTTCGGCGCGCGTTTGTGTGTGTGTGTGTGTGTGTGTGTGTGTGTGTGTGTGTGTGTGTGTGGTGTGGCTCCAAAGTTTGCATTTAAATTCTCTGTATAGCTCTTTCGTACATATACTACGCTATCACGTCATACAATACATCGTAGCATGCATATTTAAATAAAATAAATCAAACGAAAAAAAGTGCGATAATGGAAATAATCATGAAAGTAATGTTAAATAAAGTTTAAGAATTTCCATACTAAATTGTGGACAGACAAACGAAATCTTTCTTTCTGCTTTGATAAACACAGTCTACAGTATGCAGTTCTTTAGAAATTTAGTAAAAAAGTTTTAATAAAATCCCGTAAAATATATCTAGTACAGGGGATATGCAAAATAACGTGAACAGTGGTAGCAATGGGATGGTTGTGTTTGACGGTCAACAACGCAGGTGGGCTGTGCGTGTTCAGTACTAGGCATCAGTGCAGGTTGTTTACGAGTAGTGCACACTTCATTTTGCATTCAAAGGCAGAGGTAGGCGTGCAGTGAAAGACCTAACAGAGTTCCAAAGAGGGCAGATTGTGGGGCCCAGATTAGCTGGAACATCAGTAACCAAGACAGCCAACTTATTGAATGTTTCAAGAGCAACAGTCATGACAACCTACACAAAACATGGAAATACATCATCGCGTAAACTTATTAGTGGGCGCAAATCAAAACTAAATGACAGAGATCGTCGTATGCTAACACGAACTGTGTCAAAACAACACAAAACTACTAAAGTGACTGCAGAGTTCAATAGCCATCTTCGAGACCCTATATCTCTCGACACTGTCCGCCGAGAACTCTATAAAGCGAATATTCATGGACTAGCTGCTATACCGAAACCATTAGTGACGACAGCCAACGCAAAGAAGTGTGGAATTTGGTACCAGGAGCATAAATTTTGGACGGCTAATCAGTGGAAACACGTCATATGGTCCGACGAGTCAACGTTTTCCGTATTTCCAACATCGGGTCGGGTTTCAATCCTGATTGCTTGATTCGATCGGTTAAGCATGGAGATGGAAGTGTGATGGTGTGGGCAGCCCATGGTATTCTTCTGGTTCTATCATTACGCTTAAAGGCCGTGTTACAGCCAACGATTACCTGAACATTCTAGGTGGTCAGGTGCACCCCAAGATTCGAATGTTGTTCCCCAACAATGACGCCTCATTTCAGGACGATAATGCACCAATTCATACAACCAGGACAGTACAATCGTGGTACGAGGAGCGTGCACCCTGAACTGCAGCGTCTTCCCTGGCTAGTAGAGCCCTTGGACTTGAACATTATCGACCCCTTGTGGGTGTCATTGGAGCGGAGATACCGGAGCAGATTTCCGCCCCCTAGTCACCACAGGAGTTAGAAGACGTTGTGATCGAAGAGTGGCGTAACATTCCACTGGAGACTAGACAATCATTATAAGCAAGTATTCCAAGAAGAATCGCAGCTGTATTACGGGCAAATAATTATAATAAATTATTAATAAACCATTCCCAAGTAACTATAGGTGTTCACATTATTTTACCTATCTCCTGTGCATCCACTATGTTTCGTTTTTCAGACAAGTCATTATTTTCAACTATTACTAAAGTAACGAGATGTTTTCAAAAAACTTAAATTCTGTCCAAAATTTTGTTCTTAAAAATGAGTACTTAACATTGTTTACTTGCAAACTGCGTAAACTTTACTAGGAAAGCATTGAATTACAACTGTTTACTTCCTGGACGAGTTAACGAAACATGGCTGTAACAACTCTCGAAAATTCGAATTTAAAAACCCCGAATTTTTTCAGTTTATGATACTAAGATTAGCATTACAAGTTTAGCGATAATGAAGTCTAAAAACCTCAGAAATAATCTAAGATTTATGGTAATCTAAAATTAATTTCATTGCCAGTACAAAAATTAATGTTAAGGTTGGCCCTCAACATTTCTGCCATCACACTGTCATGTAACTTCACGTAAACAGTGGCCTCCGACACACCATAACATTGTTCATTTGTTTAAACAATTGTTTACACAGTTGTGTACGCTTACGTGATTAGCAACTACTTTTGAAACGCATTTGTGTTCAGGAACATATTCAGGATCTGTACATGAATAATAGTTATCGACATCATTCTCGGATTTATACAAATCGTCCCTGAAACGCATCAGGACAAAGTTACCATTGGTGAGAATCTGAAATTTGTGAAAGAGCTGCCATTCTCGGTTTATCGCGGATCTATCAACCAGTATCAGTAAAGCATATAACTTGCCAAGTTATAAATGCAGTAACTCTTTTTCTCATCGGCTGTTTCTTCCAAGTGTTGACAGCTGAGGTCTTCATTTAACCTATATCTTGACAAAGTTGTTAGGAATGAAAACTTCAACTGGAAATGTTTTATGTGGGGATTATATGAAGGGGTCGAAGTTTATTAAGTGGCGTTATGTATGCTGATTGCATGATTTGACTTTAAGAATTTTAATTTTATCTCCTCTAAAAAGAAAAACCTAAGATGATATATTTTTTGGGAAAATGGTCTTTTGGGTGGAACGTTGCATGTAGAAAACAAAAGTAATGAACAAGTGTCGAATTTTAACTTCCTAAAGTGCCACATATCACACCTAAACGAAGTAGTTAATAATCACAAAATTAAAATATTTAAGTAAGTATGTGAAACAGAAGGCCGTTAAAAATAATGCCAAGAAGGAGATGCAAATAACGATGATGAAAGCCATCGCAATACCATGGTGAGCGCTTATGGAAAGAACCGTGACATCTAAAGCTAGAAACAGAGTTAACGTATTTGAAATTCAATTTCTTACATAATGTGATTTCTTACAAGTGAGAAAGGAGTCTGACGGCTAGACCAGATTAGAAATGAAAGTCAAGACAATTACAAAACGAGATGTCCTTCATTAATCTTTATCGATGTCCTCCGTCGATCCTATCCGGTAAGGATCCCATACCGTGTAGCGGTACCCTGGCAGACGACAGACAAGTGTGGTGTAGGCAATCTCTTTGGTGGATTTGTTGCATCTTCTAAATCTTCTGTCAATAAAACTGTCTTCGGTTCGCCTTCCCCACAACATTACCAATGTGATCGTTCCAGTTTAAGTTGCTTGCAGTTGTTATCCTCAGGTATTTAGTTGAATGGACAGGCTTTAGATTTATGTGATTTATCCCGTAATCGCTATTTAATGGATCTTTCTTATACTCGCGTGGATGATCTCTAGCCGGCCGAAGTGGCCGCGCGGTTCTGGCGCTGCAGTCTGGAACCGCGAGGCCGCTACGGTCGCAGGTTCGAATCCTGCCTCGGGCATGGATGTGTGTGATGTCCTTAGGTTAGTTAGGTTTAACTAGTTCTAAGTTCTAGGGGACTAATGACCTCAGCAGTTGAGTCCCATAGTGCTCAGAGCCATTTGAACCATTTTTGATGATCTCTCACTTTTCATTAGTGAAGATCAGTTTCGCACCATGAAAATATTTTGTCTAAATCATTTTCCAAGTGGTTTTGATCTTCTGGTGACTTACTAGACGGTAAATGATAGCATCATTTGCAAACAGTCTAAGAAGGGTGCTCAGATTGACTTCTAAATTGTTTCTATGGATTAGGAACAACAGATGGCCTATAACACTTCTTGGGGAACGCCATGTCGCTTCAGTTTTTCCCGATGTCTCTCTGTCATTTATTATTGACTGTGACCTTTCTGATAGGAAATCGCGTATCCATTGCACAACTGAGAGGATGCTCTACAAGCACGCTGTTTGATTAGCAGCCACCTCTGAGAAACAGTGTCAAAAACCTTCTAGAAATATGGAATCAATTTGGGATCCCTTGTCGATTGCAATCATTTCTAGATTAGAAATAGCTAGCTGTGTTGCACAAGAACTATATTTTCTAAATCCTTCTTGACTGTGTCAATAGATCGCTTTCTTTGAAGTAATTCATAATGTGCGAACACACATGTACCAAAAACCTACTGCAAATCTACGTCAGTGATGTAAGTCTATAATTCAGCGGATTACTCTTATTTCCTTTCATGAGTATTGGTGTGACCTGTGCACTTTCCAGTTTTGGGTACAGAACTTTCGTCGAGCGAGCGTTTGTATACGATTGCTAAGTGTGGAGCTATTGTCTCATCGTACTCTGAACACTAACTGGTATGCAATCTGCATAGGAGACTTGCCTTAATTGATTTATGCTTCTTCGCTACACTGAGAATATATATATATATTAAGCTACGTTTGATGAGTTTTGAATCGAATTATGGAATATTCACTTCGTCTTATTTGGTGAAGAAATTTCGGGAAAATGTATTTAGTAACTCCGCTTTAGTGTCACCGTCATCACTTAACATTACCATCGCTGTCGCGCAGCGAATGTATTGATTACGTCTTGCTGCTGGTGTACTTTACATGCAACCAGAATCTCTTTGAGTTTTCTGCCAGATTTCGAGACAGAATTTCTTTGTGGAAACTGTCAATGAATTTCACTTTCACTTTTGCTTTTGCAAAAGTGTTCTCACCTGTTTTGTATACCGTGGGAGATCAGTTCTGTCTCTCATCAATTTATTTGATGCAAATCTCTCAATTACTGTCGATACTACATTTTCGAATTTAAGCCACATCTGGTCTACACTTACGTAGTTCAGAAAGAATGGAGACTCTCTCTTAGAAAATACTCAACGAATTTTTATCCTTTTTTTTAGATAGATATATTTTCCGCTTATTTTTGGCAGGTTTCGCTGTTAAGATACTCAGCAACCTTTTGTAATCCCTGTATTTGTCATGATGCTCCGTACTTGCTTGGGATTATTTGTTGCTAAGAGGTACATTATGTTTTCGCAAGCATTTACACTTAGAATTGCTCAAAATAATACTGAGAGAAAACATTTAGTACAATTTCTGACGATTTTTTATACCTAACACCGTTTTTGAATATGTATTTTCGCCAACATATCGAGGGTAGATTGAAGTCACCTTAAACTAGAACCATGTGAGTGAAGTTATTAATGTATTACCATCGAAGTAGTTGACTAAACTATATAATTGTGTTTGTGTTTTCTGTTTCATGGCACCGAGCGAGGGCAGATGAGACCAGTCTCGCACACTTCCATCGTACCTAGTCTGACAGCGCCGGTCAAGAAAACCCTACATGGTGACAATTATTGAACTATATGAAAAAAACCTAAATTACTTACAAACTACGGCGTGCACACACTTTATTCAACATGTAAACGTCTCTACAAATATTCAGATTTAGGTTATGACATGTTCGATGTGCCAACCATCATTGGCGATCATCTGGCACAGACGAATAACGGAATTCTCAATGACCCGTTGAAGTGTCAGAACATCGATGACCTCCTGAATGGCTGTTTTCAGCTCAGCAATGGTTTTGGGGTTATTTCTGTACACCTTGTCTTTAATGTAGCCCACAAAAAGGAGTCACATACACTCAGATTCAGAGAATATGGCAAGCAATCGAGGCCCATGCCAGTGGTCTCTGGGTAGTCCAGAGCCAGAATGGGGTCCGCAAAGTGCTCCTCCAGGGCTCAAAGACTCTTCTACTTCGATTGGGTCGAGCTCCGTCTTGCATGAACCACATCTTGTCGAAACGAGGGTAGCTTTGGATAATGGGGATGAAACCATCTCCCAAAACCTTCACGTACCGTTCGGTAGTCACCGTGCCATCAGGGAATATCGCACCGATTATTCCATGGCTGGACATTGCACATCAGACAGTCACCCTTTGAGGGTGAAGAGACTTCTCGATCGCGAAATGCGGTTTCTCAGGCTCCCAGATCCGACAATTTTGCTTATTGGCGAATCCATCCAATGAAAGTGGGCTTCGTCACTAAATCAAACCATACAGCGCATACCAATTCCCACCATGGCTCGCGGTCAGCCGTGCAGTTTTAACGGCCTAACACAAACCGTTCAGAAGGCGGCCTAACACAAACCGTTCAGAAGGTATGACGATGTTATTTCACATAGTGCAATAACTGTCACCCTGTAGCAACAGACAGCCAACCTGCAGAAGAAGATGCCGCTGGATTCGCCTGCATAGGTGTATTTTAACTACTGTACGGTGTTTAAAAAGAAAAACGTTGTATTTTAACTGTATCACACTTCATGACATAAAATGGAATGATGTATGTTCAACTGCCAAACCGTATCCAGCAATGTAGAAGTTATCGTTAATCACAGTAAAAAGGCGTTTTTGTGTGCGTAATTTGCTGTGGAGAATACAATACAATTGATTCTCAAAAAGTTTTTATTGTACAATAAACAGCGAGAGAAAACTGTTCTGTTGACCTTCAAACATTTAGATAGAAAATAAATCGTGAAAATATCAATGAATGTCTACGAAAAATCGCTCTCAACGTAAACTGGAATAAGCAGTGAAATAATTTTGAGAAGTTATCCAATGACATGATGTGAACAGTCGCCGGCCGAAGTGGCCGTGCGGTTAAAGGCGCTGCAGTCTGGAACCGCAAGACCGCTACGGTCGCAGGTTCGAATCCTGCCTCGGGCATGGATGTTTGTGATGTCCTTAGGTTAGTTAGGTTTAACTAGTTCTAAGTTCTAGGGGACTAATGACCTCAGCAGTTGAGTCCCATAGTGCTCAGAGCCATTTGAACCATTTTTTTGTGAACAGTCGAAGTTGTATGCTCACATCCTTTTAGTTTTAAGAAGATACTAACAAAATCTACAACCAATGGTAAAACATATATAATTCAAAATTAATTTATAACTTGCTCGTGCGAAACAGAATCTGACGAAAGTTGCGAAAATACTCTGCAGTGATAGAGCAGCATCAAGTTCTTAATTAATATCCACAAGACCAAGATTCTTTTGTTAGGGAAGGGTAAAAGACGAGCCAAAATCATGAATTTCTGGAGACAGATACCCAAAAATACTAGCCACAGGCATGTACAACTACCTCATAAAATGGCTGCAATTAACTGGAGAAAGATGTTGGGAGTTGTCAGGGAGGAACTGAAACAAAACGCAGAGACATTACCTATACCGAAACAAATGGAAAATAGGATAAATTCTGCATTAGGGTGATTTATTTGGCAGTTAATACTTCAGAGTTAAAATGTAAACTTCAGCTTTTCGGCGAGTGAAAGAGGATTATGACTGAGTTGGTAAAAGGTGATATGATGCCGTACTTTTGTATAGATAAAGAAAGGAAGCAAAAGTGGTACCGACTGCTCTAACAACTGCGACTTTGATACACATGTGACCACAAAGCCTTAACCCACTCGTGGATACATTGCCTGACCAAAAAAAAGTGAAGTGCCCAGAAGGGGAAGAGGAAACGAAATCAAACTTAACGGATTGGAAGCATATGTGATGTTATTTCAGGTGTTGCAAAATGTCAGATTTACAAAGAACTTGGCCGCTTGAGCTCATTTATCAGTATGACGTTGCACCGCTTCTAGTCTGGATGCATGCACTATTTGGACTGGGATGGGTGTCATAAAGACGTATCCTCTCCTAAGGCAAGTTGGCCCACAACTGCAGTAAATGGTCCTACATATCTTGCAGAGTTCACATTTGAGCTGGTCCACTGTTCATAGAAACACGAGCGTCTTAAAGGAAAGTTACCATGATACTATTGCATGAGAGGTAACACATCTGGACGCAGGATGTCTGTGACGTACGATTGCACGGTCTGAGTATATAACAATATTTTTTTATGGTTTATTTAATTTTTTTTTGCTTTAAAATTTTCGCAGATTGCTACTAAATTTTCTGTGTATGTGAAGTAAAGTGTACTGTACTGGAGACGGAATTCTTTGCATTGTATGTCAGTAATGTAAGTAAAGTACTATGCAAATTGTTTATTATGTTAAATAATTTTCTGATGACCTTTCGTATTTAAAAATATTTGTGTGTCTAAATTGTTCATGTTATTGTAAATTTGACAATTTAAGAAATGGTCACGCTTAGCAACAATATAAGAAATAGGTGTTACGTAAAAGCCAGTGTGCTTTCCTTTAAAACGGAAGTGGCTCTGGGGGATGGAAAAGGTGGCAAAGGCGAATTGGAGCACTACCTAGAGCAAGCGTGGGAAGTAAAGCCACACGGTCTGTATGCAGCAATGTTTGAGGCAACACCTTTGCGGAGCAGGAGAAGCTTTGCCTGCAAATTAGCGCACAAAATGCCTCGGATGGAGACTGCAAACGACTTACTGAATAGCAGCGAGTTGTTGGGCTACTGTATGTAGAATTGACCGACGCCAAGAACAGAAACTGAGCCCATACAGCAAGAGACCAGGCTGTACTGTAGGTAGTGTAGTCGCCATAATTGTTCGCCACGCCCAAACCTTCATTTACCAGATAAAACTCTTATAGTAAATTTACTTTTGTAGAGCGGGAACGATTAATTGAAACTGTGTTTTAATATTCTTGAAATTTAAAGAAATTGGTTCACCCTGTTATTTCATCCTAATCATACACCTATATAGGGTTCCTTCCTGGTGTTTGACGAATCAGAGTATCCTATTTTACAGACTTATAAAGTGCCAAGTTTATATAAAGAGGCACCATTTAAATTGTTTTTGTGTTTTCTTAACTGTTGCAAAGAGTTATAGTAAAAGTTTGCTTACGTAAAATTCTGTCAGTGTAGCCAAGTCACTAGAATCTGGTAAATGACTATACAGAGTTAATTCAAAGGATAATAGCTTTTGAAAGTAAATTCCAGTAAGAAAGAGGTTTTCTCGAAGTGAAATGATCCTTATAAAAAGTTTATGCTTTAGTATCTAAGTATTTTAATATTTGTTTTAGCTTTCCTGAAGTTGTCTACTGGGCTTTTTCTCTTTTAAAAACGTAATGTATAAGAGTGTAGTAGTCAAAAAGAAAGTCCAGTGTCTGAACCAATACTGTTTACGTGGAGTAATATTTATTTTGAAGAACCAAATTAAACAGTAGGAACAAAGTAGGCAAAATTCATAATTCTGCTTTTCCAATACTTTACTGTTTTACTGCCTGGATAGGCTGGCGACCATTAGTACATGTTTTAAACTACTAAATGAACTTGGAATGTGGTGGCCCAATGTGGTCGACTGGAAGCTTTACGAGTATGCCTGTCTCACGTTGCCACACAGTCCAATATAGCGAGACTGTCATATCCGAATGCCCCACAAATCTGGAATTGCACGATTTGAACAACTGTCCAAATGGAGGCTCACAATGAGGCCTCTTTCAAACTGTCAGGTGCTGATAATGCTGTCATACACGAGTACGCAGGATCTCCGTATCATCCTCAGTGACGAGGATGCAAAGTGAATATACCAACAGAAACTGGATAGCAATATGGGAAAACATACTCAACAAACGGTTAACTGTTATAATGTGCAGCCTAACATCAGTTTGTGAATGAAAGAATAGCACCAATGAAAAGATTAATTATATTACATGGAGCTAGCAACTGTTCATTCCATGGCGAGAAAATATGGAAGCACACATTTATATATGCCAAAATACGAACGCATTCGCCTGTCAACAAAAATTAAACTTGCTTTAATGAATAGAGAAGACTCAAGATAACAGAAGTGATAAGAACAGAGGTAAGACAGTATCTTCAACGAAACCAAGTGCTTATGGGAAACTTTGTCCACTTCACCATAACTGAATGCGAAAACCATTTGGAGAGTTTTGTAAATTTCTTAAGACTTGAGTAATAGAGAATAAGAGAATTTAGAAATTGCAAGGCAGCATGTCAGAGATGCTTGAAGTTATTTCACAACGAAAAAAATTTTACTATACTGAGGTAACAAAAGTTGTTGGACAGCGATATGCACATACACAGATGGCGGTAGTAGAGCGTAAACAAGATATAAAAGACCAGGGCATTGGCGGAGCTGTCATTCGTACTCAGATGACTCATGTGAAAATATTTCCGACGAGATTATGGTCGCTGGAACTACCAGACGCATGGCAATTACGTTTCGGAAATCGTAAGAGAACTCAATATTCTACGATTCACAGCGTCAATATTGTGTTGAGAATACAAAATGTCAGGCATTACCTCTTACCAAGGACAATGCAGTGGCGGACGACCTTTACTTAACGACCGACAGCAGCGGCTTTTGCGTAGAACCGTCAGTGCTAACAGACAGCCAACAGTGCGTGAATAACCGCAGAAATCAATGTGGGATGTACGGCGAATGTACCCGTTAGGACAGTAAGACGAAATTTTGCGTTAATTGGCCATGGACTTCAAATTCTTAATTAACGATGGAATTTTTATGGGTGACAATGCGCCATGTCACTAGGGCCACAATTGTTCGCGACTGGTTTGAAGAACGTTCCAGACAATTCGAGAGAATGATCTGGTCACCCGGATCGGCCGACATGAATCGCAACGAACATTTATGGGACGTAATCGAGAGTTCAGGTTGTGCACAAATCCTGCACTGGCAACTCTGTTGCAATTATGGACGGCTACAGAGGCAGAAGGGCTGCATTTTTCTGCAGGGGATTTCCAACGACTTGTTGAGTCTATACCATGCCGACTTGCTGCACTACACCAGGCGAAAGGAGGTCCGAAACGTGACTTACGTCACCTCAGTGTAAAATAAAATTTTCTCAAGACCGAAGAGATCAGTTCTTTTCCTTTCGATGCATTTTTCAATTTATTTATTGTTTTAAGGAAGAAGCATCTCTCTTTTTTATATGTTTGTGTTTTTACAAAAAAATTGTCATCTTATATGTGTACATACACCTTAAATTATAACATTACGTCAAGGACGGCAGCTGATGACCATTACGAAAGAAGGAATTAGTTATGGGATAGAAATGAGAAGAATTATTTTGATGGCAGATGACGTCGAATAAGATGAATTGGTGATCGTAAGAAGCGCTATGGGATTGAACGGAGGTACTGGAAAAAAATTACGGGCAAGAGCTTTCCCTGCGAAAGTCGAAATTCCGACTTCGAATCCCGCTTTGGCACAAAACTCAGTCTCCCACGAAGTTTCAGAACAACACAACCTAGACACAGCCCGGTCTATTGAGTCCTCCCGCAACTGTTCTTGTTTTCAAGAGGAAAATAAGAGTGTCGATTCTGAAAGATTCGTTCAACAATATTTTCAATACATTTCTTATAGTTTTGTGGTGGAGAAAAACTCGTAAGACGCTACCGTCCTAAGAACCTGTCTTTCCAAGAGACGTAGCCGCAGAGAACCGTCCCCGTGACTCGCTGTTCTCACGTCCCTGCCGCGGTCCATAGCCTCGCTCTGGCCGAACTTCCGTGTCCGCACGGAAGGCTACTGGCCCGCCAGACTATTGGCATGACGAGGTCGGAGACTGCCCGTTGTGTTCACGCGTGAGCTGCCCGACGGCCTTGTCGCGTGTGAAGCGCACAGCCTCGCTCACGCAGCCGACGTTCATCTCCCCGAAGGTCCGATCTCTGCAAAGCGCACTATACTGTCGAAACCATCCATTTCCCTCATTACTCGGATTCCTGAAAAAAAAAAATGGAACAAAGTACGGTGCAGGAAGCCAGTTGGCCTTCGAAATAGCTTCCACCAGTCCCGGGATGAATAAATACAGGTCCTATATGGTTTTCAAGGGAATTTTCTAACATTCATCCCGCAAAATAATGGCAAAGTCAGGTAAACATGTTGGAAGTGGATAAAGATCATGCAACATTCTCTCCAAAGTAAACTACAAACGCTCGCGAGGGGACCATACGAACATCCCCTCACCAATCTGATTCATATTGACAGGATGTTTGGGGCGATATTCCGACTTCAACATATCAAAAAAAAAGAACACACAACTTTCAACCGTTTTCGAGAAAATCGAGTTCGAAAATATTACGCGTATTTATATACACTGAAGCTCAAGAGATGCGGTATAGATATACCACAGAGAGATGTAAACAGGCATAATACAGAGCTGCGGTCCGCAACGCCTATATAAGACAATGTTATCAAGATTTAGGTGAGTTTTGAATGTGGTGTTATAGTCGGTGAACGAGCGATGGGACACAGCATTTCCGAGGTAGCGATGAAGTTGGGATTGTCCCGTACGACCATTTCACGAGTGTACTGTGAATATCAGGAATCCCGTAAAACATCAAATCTCCAACAAAGCTGCGGCCGGAAAAAGATCCTGCAAGAAAGGGTCCAAGGACGATTGAAAAGAATCGTTCACCGTGACAGAAGTGCAACCCTTCGGCATATTGCTGCAAAGTTCAGTGCTGGGCCATCAACAAGTGTCAACTTGTGAGCCATTCAACGAACCATCTTCGATATGGGCTTCCGGAGCCGAAAGACCACTCGTGTACCGTTGATGATTGCATGACAGAAAGCTTTACGCCTCTCCTGGGCCAGTCAACACCGACATTGGACTGTTGATCAGTGGAAACATTTTGAATGGTCGAATGAATCTCGTTTCAAATTGTGTCGAGCGGATGGACGTGTATGGGTATGAAGACAACCTCATGAATCTATGGACCCTGCATTTCAGCAGGGACTGTTCAAGCTGGTGGAGCATCTGTAATGGTGTATGAGGTGTGCAGTTGAAGTGATATGTGACCCCTGTTACGTCTAGAGACGACTCTGACAGGTGACACGTACGTAAGCATCCTGTCTGATCACCTGCATCCATTCATGTCCACTGTGCATTTCGACGGACTTGGTCTACTCCAGCCGGACAATGCGACACTCCATACGTCAATAATTACTACAGAAACACTCTTTTTGAGTTTAAACACTTCCGCTGGCCACCAAACTCCTCGATATGACATTAGTGAGCATATCTGGGATACCTTGCAACAAGCTGTTCAGAAGAGGTCTCTACCACCTCGTACTTTTACGGATTTATGGACGGCCCTGCAGGATTTATGGTGTCAGTTTCTCTCAGCACTACTTCAGATATTAGTCCATGCCACGTTGTGTTGCGGAACTTCTGCGTGCTCACGGGGTCCCCACACGATATTAGGCAGGTGTACCAGTTTTTTTGGCTCTTTTAGTATATATTGTACGGTCGCTAACACTCAAGAAATGCACAGCCGAGCGCGTTAAGCGGTTAGTGTTAAGAATGAGGTTTCTGGGTCGAATATCCCTGCCTGCACTTTTTCCTTCCCACCTAATTATAATGATTGTGCAAACTGTCATTATTGAATGATTCATACCTTATTTTCGTAATCTTTATCCGAAAATAGTTTTTGTAATGAGACTGGAAGAAATTGATACACAGCAACGTTTAAACAAATCAGTATAATCATTTTATTCATATTATTTTATCTGCAGATGTGGCAAGTATAAAGTATAACCTATGGAGCACTGTACGAATCAAGTTGATACTGATCATAGAAACATAGGAAACAATAATTATTGCAATATTTAGCACTTGTAATGAAAGCCGGATCTTTCATGTGCAGTTTTTTGAGCGTGTCTATTGCAAAACAAATTCCATTCATAAGTGATGCTCGGTCATCACACAATTTCGCGGCGTACCACGCACATCTGTTGTTAGAATTACATACGAATAAAATTAAGACAGAGTACCGGAAGCAAGATTCGATCGACAGAGCTCGCGCTTATGATACTAGGCACTTATTCGTTTGGATGCGGAATTCTTGATTGCTACGTACGAAGCATGTAAGCAAGCGTAAAATGTACAAAATCTATTTTTTCTTAAAACGGTTGAGAATCGCATCTTGCTATTTACATATGTTGAAGTCCTAGTTGTGGCTTACACAGTCTTTTAATACAGATAAAATCGACGAGGGGAAGTTCGCACTGTCCCCTTGTCAGTAATATCGAGATCTGGTGACTTTGGTGACCAAGGGAGGCGCGAAGCTTCATCATCATGCTCTTAACACCAGCCCTGGACGATGCGAACTGTGTGAACAGGAGTTCTGTCGTCTTGGAACACTGCATCATCACTGGGAAACAAACAGCAAACTTTATAATATGGGCATCCGCGACTGAAGGTATGGATTCTTGAAAAATAAACCGCTGACAACTGTTGAATCACAATGATATAGTTTTATCTTTAGGTACATTTAAATAAAGAAGAATAGTATTTGAGGGAATTAAGAATCATTATAAAATTACAAAAATTGTAATTTCTTTAGAATGGCAAGAATCTGAGGAGAAGAATATGACATCTTACACGAAGGACGTAACTGACGAATGGAAATATAAATATAGAAGTCAAGTTACTTACGTATTTTCAGATCATTTACAGGCTAAAATTGAGCGCATTGGACATTCCGTCATTCCCAGTCTGTTTGTAATAATTCGTAAAAATAGTGACGAGAGTCAAGGTATAACAGACGGACTGAAGAAGATGGTCACAGAAGAAAGTCAGAATGAGATTTTCACTCTGCAGCGGAGTGTGCGCTTATATGATACTTCCTGGCAGATTAAAACTGTGTGCCCGACCGAGACTCGAACTCGAGACCTTTGCCTTTCGCGGGCAAGTGCTCTACCATCTGAGCTACCGAAGCACGACTCACGCCCGGTACTCACGGCTTTACTTCTGCCAGTATCTCGTCTCCTACCTTCCAAACTTTACAGAAGCTCTCCTGCGAACCTTGCAGAACTAGCACTCCTGAAAGAAAGGATATAGCGGAGACATGGCTTAGTCACAGCCAGGAGTGCTAGTTCTGCAAGGTTCGCAGGAGAGCTTCTGTAAAGTTTGGAAGGTAGGAGACGAGATACTGGCAGAAGTAAAGCTGTGAGTTCCAGGCGTGAGTCGTGCTTCGGTAGCTCAGATGGTAGAGCACTTGCCCGCGAAAGGCAAAGGTCCCGAGTTCGAGTCTCGGTCGGGCACACAGTTTTAATCTGCCAGGAAGTTTCAGAAGAAAGTCAGCTGTAAAAAGAACAATAAAACTGTAAAACCAGAAAAAAGGGAACAACCGTTAAAAGCGAAATTAAATGGTAATATAAAAGACAGGACATAGCGAAAAGTAACGCAAGGACTGCAGAATAAAATTGGAATGAATAAAGGTACAGTGAAATGATGCTTATTAAGACTTATACTTTTAATTTTTTGACAATGAAATTCGCCAACAGCCGTTCCATTGGGGTGTTATTTTACGAGGATTGGAACTTAAATGGTGGCAACTATTTATTCACAACCGATACAAAACAGTTACATGTCTGCACCTGTTACTATCCTTCAAAGTAGTTACCAGCGTTATGTGGAACCCGTTGCCAGCGATGTGGAAGGTGTAGAGTATACCGTTAGCGGAGCCTGTTCTGTTGATGGTGCAATTGGAGCAGTCTACTGCCTGTCGAATCTCTGGAACAGTTCTAAAGCGAATACCACGAAGTGGTTTCTTCATCTTCGGAATCAAATCAAAGTCACAAGGACTTAAGTCCGGGGAGTTTGGTGGATGGTACAATACTTCCCAGTCCCATCAACCGAACAGAGCAGCCACAGCTTGCGCTGTATGCGGCCGCACATTGTCGTGCAAAATGATGGGTGGGTTGCGCAGAAATTGTCGCCGCTTCTTTCACAAAGCTGGTCGCAGGTGATGCTCCAAAAACGAACAGTAATACTGTGCATTGACGGTCTGCCGTGGAGGAACGTATTGCGTTAGAATAAAACCATCACTGTGGTGCACGAGAATCGCCATAATTTTCGCCATACTGGGGTTCTGACGCACTTTCAACTTTCGCGGCGATCCATAATGACGCCATTCGTTGGATTGGCGTTTCAGTTTTGGCTCGTATGATGTGACCAACGTCTCTTCCAGCGTTACGATACAGCGTAAGAAAGCGTCTCCTTCGCGCTCATACCGTTCCAAGAGCGTCTGAGCAGCGTCGTAACGCATCCATTTCTGCATTTCCGTCAAGATGTGGAACCCATCGTGATGCCCAGGCGTTCCTTCAGGATGCGAAGCACAGTCGTATGCGCTAATCCGGTTTCGTGGGCGACCTCACGAATCGTATGGCGTCAATCACTGTCCACTAACGCGGCAACAGCATGCACTCTTTCTTTAGAGTCGCTAGGACGACCTGCCCGAGGCATGTCTGCCACAGTCGGCCGACCTCCGTTGAACGCTTTCACCCAACGTGTCACTGTCCTTTACGGCAATGGCGATACCTCGCACGCCTCTTGAAGGCCTTGATGACACTGCCGTGCTGTACGACCTCTGGCACATTCAATCTTGATCCAACTCCGTTGTTCCTGTTTCGAAAACGTAGTGACATCGTTACTTTAGACCGCTCGCTCACAAGTGACTGTGTTTCCCCCGATTGTGCACACGCTGGTGACGTGGGACGGGCGAGTCCATTTGCTCGGAGGTAAGGTAGGTATGCCAACAACGTGTGTTATCAGCGACAATAGTAGATTCCATTGTATAGTGTCTCCACAGCAGTCTTGCCGCTATTTAAGTTCCAACCTACGTATTTTATTTTAACTACCAGTTTCGGAATTCCATTGTGCCATCTTCAGGCCCCATAAGCATCTTGGCATACTGGAAATCGATGATTTGATTGCAGCTGCAAGGATTCGGAATCAAGTCTTCGAAGGAAGCACTTGTAATCCGGTTTAGAATTCATGGCATCCAGGAACATATGGCCCCAATAAGCCAATATCGTTTATTTTTGAAAGATACATATGGGGCCTGAAGATGGCATTATGGAATGCCGAAACTGCTAGTCAAAATAAAATAAAATAACATTTCAATTGCACGGCTGTTAGCGAATTTCATTGTTAAATACTTGACCAGCCGCTGTCCCATGTCCACAGTGTTAAATAGAGATAGTTCTTCTCAAGTCGTACAGGAACGGATCTGATACATGGCTGTGAGAACCGTCATGGGCGGATGTCGGCAGAGGACTGTGTGTTTACATAAATAAAAGGTAAACAGGCAAGTGCCGCTTACTTGGAAGAGACGGAAGGCGCGTGAAATTGCAAATAATGTGGACGAGAATTTTTTGAGGCGTCCTTTTATGACTGCGGCTCTACGTTTTCCTGTAAAAGGCATTTTCGCGACTGAGGAGTGGTTTTGGAATTGCACTACGCACAGCAATTCCCTGCTTATGGAGGTCCCTTCGTGTTATTTTGGTCCTATCAGGGTTCACAAGTGCGACATTGAGACCTGCAGTGACTTTTGCATCTGTCGTCCTCTTATTTTTCGTCAGAGTTCCCTTCAATACCTTGTCACGAACGTTCACCACACACTTTCATACGCGTTGTGACAGCGGATGGTGTTTTTCCGCTCTCCCTGCATCTTCGATACGGTGCCTCTTGAAACACTACACTTAGGCTAACTTGGTTACGGAAACACACACCACAAGGAGACCAACAATTTGACCACGGTCAAGTTCACTTAGCTTCGACATAACGCACTCATAGTTACACAGGACACTGTTCTGAGCACGAATGACTCTTGGAACGTCCTGAGGACATAGCACAGGTGCCGTTCTTGGTGAAATACAACAGATCAAACTGGAATCTTGGCTAGCGTCTGTATTTGTGTTCAGGCATGCATTTTTATCGGTGTTCCCATCTTTTTTGTCCAGTTCCTGTATAATAAACCATCATCCCAATATTTCGGCTCTCGACATTGGGATGGTTCCTCTTGAAAGCGAAAATATTCAGAGTGCGCATACAAATCCCAATATTATTCGAAGAAAGAGGGCGAAAAGTCCTAATCGACGTTAGAAGTGAATCAAATGAACTGGAGGTAAATAGCATGTGGAAATTAAAAGCTCATTTCCCATAAAAGGCTTTTTAACAAAATCTGCATCGCTCAGTAGGCTCTATCGCTGCACCAATAATGTTAAACCACATTCACCATAAACTAAAATCTGGAAAAGTTATCTTGTGAGAGCTAAACTACACCGACTTATGCTGATGCCATAGAACTGGAGTTGCACTGTACCAGAACTACGATTCGATAGTTTTGATACAGTACATACGTCATGTAGAGAATTGTAGGATTGTCGGTAGTATTGGTAGACAAAGAAACATAAATGAATATGTGGAAGAGGATTTGGGTGCCGATGACTTCTCTTAGCTTTTGTTTGTTTTGAACACAATTAGAACCTCATATCGTTCAGTGTTAGTCCATTGTATATTTCATATCCTTACAAAATATAAATTTCATTATATAAGTAATAAAAATTAGCTGCTGACGTCTCTTCAGAGCAATTACTTTTGATGCAAGTACAGTTTATATGCAAAAAGAAAAAAAAATCTACACAATCATTATTGTTATTTTATGCTCAATAGACCGTTCATCAGCATGATCGAAGGCAAGGGTTTCCCGTTATCATTGATAACTACGAAAGTTTTTTAGAAACAATAAAAACATGTTTTATATAAGCTCGGCGAAGTATTCAAGCTATATTTGATATGTTTTTCTTTGCGTTCTTTTAATTTTATCGCCGGCTGGGGTGGCCGAGCGGTTCTAGGCACTACAGTGTGGAACCGCGCGACCGCTACGGTCGCAGGTTCGAATCCTGCCTCGAGCATGGATGTGTGTGATGTCCTTAGTTGGTTAGGTTTAAGTAGTTCTAAGACTAGAGGACTGATGACCTCAGAAGTTAAGTCCCATAGTGCTCAGAGCCATTTGAACCATTTTTAATTTTACCCTTTAAAGTAATTGAGTATTCTAGCGCTATATGAAAAACCTGTATTTTTTAAACTTCTACAACATCCCTCTGTTTCACACCACAGATCAACAATTTTCGAATAAAACCTGAATTAAACACGGACAGTTTCAATTTTGCTATGAATACTCTTTATCTTTAGGAAACAGACAGCGGGATAACAAAGATTCAGTATGTTACGGGACCCTTTATACATCCTCATTCACTTTATAGGCGGCGGCGTTATGCTATGGCAAACATCAATCTGGGCTTCCATGGCATCGGTGGAAGTAATCGAAGGCACCGAGACAGCTGTGGAGTACGTAAACATTACTGCAGACCTCTAGCACTACTTAATTATCGTTTCCCCCGCTAGCGATCACGTCTTTCAGCAGGAGAACTTCCCATGTCACAAGAACTCGATAGTGAACTCACGTTGATGTCTTGGCCACCGGACTGCCTGATCTGAGGCCGATGGAACAAGCGTGGAAAGCTATTGGGCGCCAGCTCTACGCCCACAAACTGTCGGCCCGCAATTTGCGAAGATTGGGTGAACTGTACGTAGACATCTGGTGTCTCATAACTCTGGAAACCGAACAAAGACTCGTCGTATCCACGGCACGCAGATTCGCAGCTGTAATGGAGGCACGCAGATTCGCAGCTGTAATGGATTGCAAAGTTACACCAACACGCTACTAATCAGGGGACTGTAAAGTTTTGGCTCATACGTTTATATCTTAAGCAGAAAATAAATCGGCTAAAATCAAACACAATGTAGGAGGAATATCCAAATCGTTATTGGAACAACATTTGGACCAAACTACGCGTTTAGTTCCTCAGCAGTGACGTGAATGCTTCTGTAACCTACGGCACCAATTCCATCTCAAATGAAAGCACCAGTACCCTGTCTTCATGACTAACTGAAATCCTACCATCTCCTAATTCGAACATTCCATCAATCATTTCCTTTCAGATATGCTGCAACCATTAACTTACACATACAAGCTTCTAGCATACCCGAACCAGGAGGTCCGTCTCCGTTGTCAGTGAGAAAGACGCTCAATACCTACATCACATCGATATAATTATCCGGTACTGATTTACCGTGATACTGTGACTGTATATTAAATGAAATATAACTACAAACAGCTGCAAATAATCAATTAATTTAAAGTTGATTTAAAGGAAAATATGTTTCATTCGTAATGAACGAAATTATTTCCTGCAATGCAGCAGTTACATTTCAAATCAGATTATTATTAATGATTTTCTTCAGTAAAGTCTTCTTGGTTTTTATTTTCATTCCAAAATGACATAGTATACTCTAGTTTCGTTATTAGATGCATTTTCAAAAAGAAAAATAGAGAAAGATGAGGAGAAAATGTGGTTGATAACAGTAGACACTGAAATATTTCACTGTGAGCAGCTTTCAGTACAAAATTTGCTTCATATTTGAATACTCGTAGGTCTTCTTGTTGCTCAGACAAGCAACAAATATGCTTCGCGACGAGGACAGCATTGTAATTTTGTACTTTCGAGAGAAACAGGTCAAATAAAGGTATAATTCTCAAGCA
The DNA here is from genome assembly GCF_023864345.2 of Schistocerca serialis cubense. Taxonomy (NCBI): domain Eukaryota; kingdom Metazoa; phylum Arthropoda; class Insecta; order Orthoptera; family Acrididae; genus Schistocerca; species Schistocerca serialis. The sequence continues at coordinate 396,292,563 of NC_064646.1, forward strand.
TGACACTGGACAGTCTGTATTACAATCATCCACTCTTTGGAAAATGAGTAAAAAATATTTTTTGGAATACCACGAGTTTCCTTTTGCTTATCTTCACCGCGAACGGATAGTTGGATTCAGTTGGTTCAAATGGCTCTGAGCACTATGGGACTTAACTTCTGAAGTCATCTGTCCCCTAGAACTTCGAACTACGTAAACCTAACTAACCTAAGAACATCACACACATCCATGCCTGAAGCAGGATTCGAACCTGCGACCGTAGCGGTCGCGCGGTTCCAGACTGCAGCGCCTAGAACCGCTCGGCTACCCAGGCCGGCTGGATTCAATTGCCCTCATCGCTATGACTGATGGAATTTACTTAACCTCATGGGATTTGTTTTCCGTACACACTTTGTATTATATGATCATTAGAGATAGATAAAGTGATACCTTGAGTAGCCAAAAAATGTCACCATTAAAATATGTAGAGCGCAAAGAAACGTCATAGGTGCGCCGAATATAAACCTCCATTGTGTATATCTACATTGTGTGTGTGCGCGTGTGTGTGCACATGATATATAATCAACATACCGAAATCAGAACAGTGAAAATTAAAAATGAAATTATGGATGTAGTTGATAAGTTTTCTTTGTATTAGGACAGTTGAAGAATAAAACTGATTCGAAGCGTTGTTGGTGATCTGAATACAGTTTTCAAAACTAAGATACCAATGTGTCTGAAAAGGAAAGCTAACGCTGTTTGTTTATCGGTTTTGACTTACTGCAGTAACACTCGGACTTTACGCATGAAAAGCATTTCAAAAGGAGGGGTTGCGCAATGAGCAGTGCAAGACTTTTTCTCGCTGAGAACCCCCAAAAAGCATGAAGGAAAGAAAGTTTGTTCAAAACGGTTCAAATGACTCTGAGCACTATGGGACGTAACATCTGAGGTCGTCAGTCCCCTAGACTTGGAACTACTCAAACCTAACTAACCTAAGGACATCACACACATCCATGCCCGAGGCAGGATTCGAGCCTGCGAACGTAGCAGCGGCGCGGTTCCGTACTGAAGCGCCTAGAACCGCTCGGCCACAGCGGCCGGCGCCAAAGGAAGTTTGTCGCTTACTACATTTCCGCTGTTTACGGAGCAAAACTGCCGCACTAGGCATAGCGTTTTAATTTATTGTTTCTTTACTACTAATTCTATTCCTAACATATTTTGCAAACAGTAACCATATATGCCAATGAATCTATCCGCCAAATCATACGTCATAAAACGGAGCGCAAATTACTCACACTCCTCTAGTGTTTGATAATGAGAGCATCTAGCGACTTCAAACATTATTTCAAACCTTTGCTAAGCTTTTCCACGCATACGCCCTTAACGTCAGGTATCTAACACCTTAACTCATTTGCGATGTAATCTGAAGTATGAAGCTGTATTGTACAGGAGAGTTTGAGTCTTTAAATAACAAAACGTTACTTACTTTCTGGAAAGAAACACTGTGGGGTTAATAACCCCTAGTTTTCATAGGGGTTGGAACGAAAAAGGCGTGACACTGAAGCGAAGCATAACTCAGGCACCTAGAGCAATTTCAACCAGATTTGTTAGATACTTAAATAATTATTGGTATAAAAATACTATGGGACGAAGGTTCCCACTACCAATAGGGGTTGAACTGTATTTGAGTAAGGGTGACGTAAAAATGTTCCAAAAGAGGTTTTTGTAGTTATTTCCAGTATTTATCTGACTTGGGATGCTTCTAAAAGTATGAAGTGGAATTTGTCTTTTACGAGGTGCGGCTAGAAAAAACCGGACTGATGCTGGAAAAAACATTTATTTACGATTATTTACAATTTCATGTTATCTCCTTCAATGTACTCTCCTCCTCGGTCTCTACACCGCTCCATACGAATTTTCTACTGGTCATAGCAATGCTGCAGATCATTTTCGGTAAGCCCATACATTACTTCCGTCGCTTTTTCTTTTACTGCTTTAACAGTCTCAAATCTAGTTCCTTTCAAAGCTGACTTGACTTTAGGGAAAAGAAAAAAGTCACAGGGGGACAAATCAGGTGAGTAGGGTGGATGATCTAAGATGGGAATGTTGTGTTTTGCCAAAAACGTCTTCACTGACAACGCACTGTGAGCTGGGGCATTGTCTTGGTGAAGGATCCATGACTTTTTTCTCCACAAATCGTTCCATTTTCTCCGTACTCGCTCACGTAGGGTAGCCAGGACGCTAATGTAGTAATGCTGATTTACTGTTTGTCCCTCTGGTACCCAATCAATGTGCACAATCCCTTTGATGTCAAAAAGAAACAATCATCATTGCCTTGAATTTCGATTTTGACATTCGTGCTTTTTTTTGTCGTGGAGAACCAGGAGTTTTCCAATGCATCGATTGGCGTTTAGTCTCGGGATCGTAAGTAAAAAACCACGATTCATCGCAAGTAATAACATTTTGTAAGAAGGTGGGATCACTTTCAATGTTTTCCAGGATGTCAGAACAAATCATTCTTCGGCGTTCCTTCTGTTCAATTGTGAGACACTTTGGAACCATTTTTGAACACACTTTGTTCATGTTGAAACTTTCATGAAGAATCTGCCTAACACTTTCCTTGTCAACTCCTGTTATCTCAGACACTGCTCTGATTGTTAAACGGCGATCTTGTCGAACAAGTTTACCGATTTTTTCAATGTTTGCATCAGTTTTTGCTGACAATGGTTTGCCAGTGCGAGTGTCATCACTGGTGTCTTCGCGGCCATCTTTAAATCGTTTAAACCACTCAAACACTTATGTTCGCGATAAACAATCATCGCCGTACACTTGTTGTAACATTACAAACGTTTCACTTGCATATTTTCCTAGTTTGAAACAAAATTTGATGTTAACACGCTGTTCTTTCTGTACACTCAACATTTTCCGACGCACAGACAAAACGTCAACTACTTAAAACAGACGCCACGGGCAGACTGAGTGCAGGAGGCAGATGAAACTCGAGCAGTAGGCGGAGCGAGAGTCACGTGACAGGCCATGCGACTTTCAGCCTTATTGCATTCGTTTTATTGTTTCACCAGTACTAGTCCGGTTTTTTTCTAGCCACACCTCGTATATGTGCTCTTGGTTGGTTGATTATTGATTATGGGGGGGGGGGGGGGGGTCGCAAACAGCGAGGTTACCGGTCCTATCGGTTTAGGGTAGGATGGGGAAGGAAGTCGGTCGTGTGCCCTTTGAAAAGAAACATCCCGGCATTTACCTAAATCAGGATGGACGGACGCGGGTTTGAATCGTCGTCCTCCCGAATGCAGTCCACTGTGCTAAGCACTGCGCCACCTCGGTCGGTAAAACAACGGCCGGGTATCAACCAGGTCGCGAGAGCCAATAATTTTGTCAACGAGTTCCTGGACCTAAGGTCAACCACATGGTTGTATAACACAGACAAATCTAATACCTTCCCTGTAGTTCTATAATGTAAAAGAGTAAAGAATCAGACATTCAGCGGAAGTGGGTGGACAGAGAGAAGGGGATGATTTGATTGATAGACAGAGAGGGGAGAGGAGAATGGGCAGATAGATGCAGACGGACGAAATGAACAAAGAGAGGTGGAGGAGGAGATGGACAGACATAGGACGGAGGAAGAGATGGACAGAGAGAGGGGGGAGGAGTAGATAGACCGAGGCAGAGGGTATGGATAGAGAGTGGTGGAGGAGGACGTGAGTAGAGGGAGGGGGGAAGGGATGATAGACAGAGGAAGAGGTGGAGAGTTACAGAGAGGGAAGAGTATGGGATAGACATAGAGAGGGGATAGAATAGATGTTTAATCGAAGATTGGAACTGATAAATACCGAGGCACACCGTAGTAAACCAATGGCTCAAAATCAACCAACAGTTATTATCTGGAAAGAACTGTGGGAGTAAGAACCACCTAGGGCCCACTGGGGTGGGAGTGAGGTAGGATGTGGATAGGGAGAAGGGAAAAGAGGAGATGGACAGAGAGGTAGAAGGAGGCGTTTATACAGAAGGGAGGAGACAGACAGGGTGAGGGAGAGGAAAACATGTGCAATATACACTCTAAGACAAAAAAATGACGCACCACAAAGGAATTACCCGAAAGGAATGGATATCGGTAGATGTGATGCACATATACTGACAAACAAATGATTACTATTTCAGAAAAATTGATGATTTATTCAAGAGAAAGAGCAACACAAATTGAGCAAGACAGTAACGGGTTGGTCACCTCTGGCCCTCTTGCGAGCGGTTATTCGGCTTGGTACTGATGGACAGAGTTGTTGGATTTCCTCCTGAGGGATTAGTACCAAATTCTGTCCAACTGGCGCGTTAGATCGTCAGAATCCCGAGGTAGTGGGAGAGCTCTACCCATAATGGGCCAAACTTTCTCACTTGGGGAGAGATCCAGGGACCTTTCTGGCCAAGGTAGAGTTTGGCAAGCACGAAGACAAGCAGTAGAAACTCTAGCCGTTGCTGAATTGTAAACCAAGGATGACTTGCTATGAAGGACAACAAAACGGAGCGTGGAATATCGTCGACGTACCTCTGTTCTGTGCTGTAAGGGTGCAGCGGATGACAAGCAAGGAGGTCCAGCTATGAAAAGAATAGGCATCCCTGGTTGTCGGGCCGTGCGGAAGGGGACTGTCAGGCTGATACGCCACCGCTGTAGGAAGCATCTCCAGATAAGTCTTGGGCTTGTAATCTCATTGATTGGAGTAGAATTGTTTTCAGTGACGAGTCCCGCTTCGAATTGAGCCCAGATGACGAGCGACACCCTCTACAACACCACGAAGTCTGTCGCAGCATTTCTGGGATTTCATTTATGCTATTAAAATCGCTAAAAATGTATTTTCTAAATATTCAGTCTCAAGTAGGTTCCAGCAGGTTAAAAATCTCATGAACAAGAACTTTTCATTAAAAAAAAATTTTTTATGTTTGTAGAGATATTTGGCTGGGAGAGGATTCAGCCACTTTATGAAGGTTTTCTTCCCTATATACTGGCACGTATCCTTTGTGGCCTGTAAACGTTGAATCCGAAGTGCACCTTCTTAGTGTAAGTGGCAGGAGAAATAGTTATACAGCTGTTGTTGTTACGACAGTATAAAGGCGGATATTACGTGGTTCTAAAATGTAGACTTTCACGGCCGGAAATGTCATGTCCATTATAATTATCCGGGCTGTTATTCCGTGTTTGGCTGATGAATTCTGTGTCAATTCCCAATGTTTCGTCCCCGTCTGCGGAGGACATTTTCAAGGGGGTCATCTTCAAGGGGGTCTGTAGCTCGATGGAAGGTCGAACACATCCACTGGCTCGCTACTGGACATTCCATTGAGTTACAGACGCCCTTGAAGATGTCCTCCGCAGACGAGGCCGAAACGTTGGGAATTGACACAGAATTCATCAACCGACTACGGCATAACAGCCCTGGTAATTATAATGGACATATTACGTGGTTACATTTGCAGAATGATAGGCGACAGTCTGGAGAACGCATCACAATATTGACCGCTCGCCTGTTGAGAGGGTTTACGATCCCTGTGTTGTGTGAATGACGTATCGCAGGAGGCCGTTCGCCGCGGCGCCCTTTGCCGTGGTACGGGTGGACGGACAGCCCTTGGCCCGGTTCACGCGCCGCCGATCGAAGGGCGCGTAGCGAATAATAGGGACGCACGCGCATCGCCGGCGGATGGCAGCGAGCGGAGCAGCAAAGGCCCAGCCAATTCCAGCTGCCGTCAGTCACAGGGGCGAGGGCGGCGGCGACGGCACACGCTACTCTTCAAGCAGACGGGCGGAGGTAACTGTGATAGGCCGAGAGAAAGGAACACCTGCCCATGAAATATCTGCACGAAAGTCCATCTGCAGTCGAGAATACGTAACCAGAAAAGGCCCCGGAGTTTGCTATAGATGGGGGAAAGCCTTTAGCGCAACACGTGATATCTGGGGTTCCTTGTGTGTGTTTTGTAACCAATTCTATCCACAAAACTCGTAACCGCTTTGCAGAAGATGCTGAATCACAAAATACTGCTAATGCGCAACTCACTTACTGCTTGCATGGTGTCCTGAAGAGAAGCAATTACGGATTGAACGCAAATTTCCAGACAAACTTTCGGTTTCGGGGATATTTCTGAGTATTATGCTTCGACCATAAATATAATAGACTGGCCCTGACGCCATTTTCGTGGCTCCAACATCTCTGGGCTACAATCACGTGAATGTTGGCAAAACATGGTTGTTTCGTGTTGCGCTTATGGCTGTACTAAGCGTTTTGTCGGGGGAAATAGCATTACATTTCCCGTGTAAGGGTTTCTATGATTGTGCAGATGCGTTTATTTAAATCTGCTGAAGTGACTTCTATATGTTTTTTACACTTGAAATAGAGTATCACGTAAATTAAAGTGTTGAAAGTGGTGCCTGTAATGTCAGACTCATAATACATTTTGGAAAGTATCTGTGATAATTCGGTTACAGAAGTAAGCATAACTGTTTCTCGTTCCTACTCTTAGGTTTCCTAAGGATGAAAACCGAAGGCAGCTTTGGATACAGGCCCTGAAACGGAAAAACTTTAAGCCATCTGCACACACGCACCTTTTTGTACATACAAGTGAGATTATAATAAGGTAAGAGCACCTATGGTCGACACATGAAGAGAATTTTTTTCTACCTTCTAATACTATTAAATAAATGTAGGCTCCAAAATTATTTTCTGAAACTTCAAAGTCTCACCTTTCATCTAAAATATAATTTTTTTTACACTGATAGTTTTGTAAAAATAGTAGGAACTGAACCTTTGAAGTGCACCTAAAATTGATACTCTAAAATGGACCTGCTCCTAAAGTCGACAATTTTCGCACCTATAGTTGACATAATTCCCATATCCCATTTTCTTTTATAAGTGACTAGAGCTCAAAATGCGGCGAATCCAACGTTTAAAGTTTTGACACGAGCCCACTATTACCGTTTAAAAGAATTTTAACGACATCTTACTTTAATTGATAATTTATAGTAATCTCGTCCCGCTGCCCACCAGAGGGGCGTTCGATGTATGTGTTAGATTTTATAAATGGTACTGTGAACAAATCCAGTAGTTCTGACATAATTTTTCGCAAATAAAAAAGTAATTTTTGTTGCAAGCGTCTGGCAGCCAATTGAAAATGTGGGTAAAATACGATACAAACATAGGATGGCAGACCGCTGATTTGAAATCCCGCCACGTTTTGCCAACAGTCACGTGGTTTATGTTGGAGCTATAGCTTCTGTACAGCAAGGCCAGTCTACTAGTATCTATGGTCGAAGGTATTCTGATACAAGCAACCCGCCATCGCAGGTGCCTTATCACATGTTGTTGTGATCTTCAGTCCTGAGACTGGTTTGATGCAGCTCTCCACGCTACTGTATCCTGTGCAAGCTTCTTCATCTCCCAGTACCTACTGCAACCTACATCCTTCTGAATCTGCTTAGTGTATTCATCTCTTGGTCTCCCTCTATGAGTTTTACCCTCCACGCTGCCCTCCAATACTAAATTGGTGCTCCCTCGATGTCTCAGAACATGTCCTACCAACCGATCCCTTCTTCTAGTCAAGTTGTGCCACAAGCTCCTCTTCTCTCCAATTCTATTCAATATCTCCTCATTAGTTATGTGATCTACCCATCTAATCTTCAGCATTCTTCGGTAGCAGCACACTTCGAAAGCTTCTATTCTCTTCTTGTCCAAACTATTTATCGTCCATGTTTCACTTCCATACATGGATACACTCCATACAAATACTTTCAGAAATGACTTCCTGACATTTAAATCTATACTTGATGTTAACAAATTTTTCTTCTTCAGAAACGCTTTCCTTGCCATTGCCAGTCTACATTTTATATCCTCTCTACTTCGACCATCAACAGTTATTTTGCTCCCCAAATAGCAAAACTCCTTTACTACTTTAAGCGTCTCATTTCCTAATCTAATTCCCTCAGCATCACCCGACTTAATTCGACAACATTCCACTATCCTCGTTTTGCTTTTGTTGATGTTCATCTTATACCCTCCTTTCAAGACACTGTCCATTCCGTTCAACTGCTGTTCCAAGTCCTTTGTTGTCTCTGACAGAATTACAATGTAATCGGCGAACCACAAAGTTTTTATTTCTTCTCCATGGATTTTAATACCTACTCCGAACTTTTCTTTTGTTTCCTTTATTGCTTGCTCAATATACAGATTGAATAACATCGGGGATTGGCTACAACCCTGTCTCACTCCCTTCCCAACCACTGCTTTCCTTTCATACCCCTCGACTCTTATAAATGCCATCTGATTTCTGTACAAGTTGTAAATAGCATTTCGCTCCCTGTATTTTACCCCTGCCGCCTTCAGAATTTGAAAGAGAGTATTCCAATCAACATTGTCAAAAGCTTTCTCTAAGTCTACAAATGCTAGAAACGTAGGTTTGCCTTTTCTTAATCTTTCTTCTAAGATAAGTCGTAGGGTCAGTATTGCCTCACGTGTTCCCATATTTCTACGGAATCCAAACTGGTCTTCCCCGAGGTCAGCTTCTACCAGTTTTTCCATTCGTCTGTAAAGAATTCGCGTTAGTATTTTGCAGTCGAACTGTCAGTTTAATAAGTCACAGCTGCAAAATACGCGAATTCTGCAAAATACTAACGCCTTATCACATAGTAATAATTAAATTACGATTCATTCGCCCAGTTACCCCAGTTACGACGGCGTGCTGAAAAGTAATAACTCCGAATATTTAATGTGAACACCCTAAAATCTTTTTAAATAAAACAATCATTATTAGCATTCTACGTCGTTATTCTTCATGACTACATATTTGCAGCCCTCTGTCGCTAGAGGGCTCCGAGTTGTAGCGTGTAACATGGCGGTGTGTAACGTAACTATTTCGGTGCGTGAGAAACTGCGTGCTGTAATCGAGTTCGAGCAATTGGCCCACACATGGAGCACCCCGTCCTTCAGCTTGACAATGCAGGCCATGAGCGCTGCGGCATCTGCAACAATCCAACGCCTTGGGTCGTCGATCATCCTCCATACAGTCCCAGCTTGGCCCCATTCCATGTTTAACTGTTTCAAAAACTTAAAGTACACCTTCGAGGACTTCATTTTGATTGTGATGAAGCGGTGGTTCCTTCAACAAGTCCGTGGCGGTATCAATAAACTGGGCTTTGGGAGAAATGTGTTTTTTTTTTTTTTTTTTTTTTTTTTGTGAAATCTTATGGGACTTAACTGCTAAGGTCATCAGTCCCTAAGCTTACACACTACTTAACCTAAATTATCCTAAGGACAAACACACACACCCATACCCGAGGGAGGACTCGAACCTCCGCCGGGACCAGCCGCAAAGTCCGTGACTGCAGCGCCTGAGACCGCTCGACTAATCCCGCGCGACTGTGTTGGTTGACACGGTGATTATGTTAAGAAAGAAACATGTGAACTTGAATAAAGTTGTAGAATGTTAATAACGTTTCCAGAATGCGATTTTTCACTCTCCAGCGGAGTGTGCGCTGATATGAAACTTTTTGGCAGATTAAAACTGTGTGCTGGACCGAGACTCGAACTCGAGGCCTTCGCCTTTCGCGGGCAAGTGCTCTACCATCTGAGCTACCCAAGCACGACTCACGCCCCGTCCTCACAGGTTTACTTCTGCCAGCACCTCGTCGCCTAGTTTCCAAACTTTACACAATCTCTCCTGCGAACCATGCAGATCTAGCGCTCCTGAAAGAAAGGATATTCCGGAGACATGTCTTAGCCACAGCCTGGGGGATGTTTACACAATGAGATTTTCAATCTGCAGCGGAGTGCGCGCTGATATGAAACTTCCTGGAAGATTGAAACTGTGTGCCGGACCGAGACTCTGTAAAGTTTGGAAAAGTAGGAGACGAGGTACTGGCAGAAGTAAAGCTCTGAGTACCGGACGTGAGTCGTGCTTCGGTAGCTCAGTTGGTAGAGCACTTGCCCGCGAAAGGCAAAGGTCCCGAGTTCGACTCTCGGTCCGGCACAAAGTTTTAATCTGCCAGGAAGTTTAATAACGTCTGTGTTATTTAAAAAAAGCCACGAGCCTTCACATAGAAGATTCGGAGGCATTACTCTACAGCACGCCCTAGTGCCTTCATTTCAGTGAAAACCGCTCAGGCGGCTGTTTGGCTACACTGGTGTCTAAAACTTAAGCACGAAAATTAACTTTCGCAAGGTGTGTTACGGTCAAGTAACGTAAGACACACGTTCAGTAAGTAATGCGAAACATTTTTTTCTCCGCCAATTTCGATTGAAGTAATGCGGAATTTGCTGTTGAACATTGTGGAATGTTCCCGCTTCAGTCCCCATAGTTGAAGTTCCGATAGGTGGCGGTGCATTCCAAGCAGAGACCTTTCGCTGACTTTCTTTTGGCGGAAGAGCAGAGCACAGTAGATATTTATGCGCGCTTGCGGAATGCCTACGGAGACCCAGAAGTGAACAATAGCACGGTAAGTCGTTGGGCGAGGTGTCTGCTATCATCGCAACACTATCTTGCAAACCTATCTAATCTCCCGCTTGACGGCCGGCCGCACACAATTTTGACTCCTGCAATGATGGAACGTGGGACACAGCCATTAGACGTGATCGACGAATCACAATGAAACACCTCGCTGCTCAGCTGGATGTCTGTTGGTATTGCTCGCACACTCCTCCACCAGTTGGGGTACTCAAAGGTTTGCACCCGCAGGGTCTGTCGCTGCCTAACAGACGACCATAAACAGCAACGAACGAAGCACCATCTGTGCGGTATTACTTGCGCGTTACGATGCTGGTCGTGACAATTTCTTGTCGAACGTTGTCACAGATGATGAAACATGAGTTCATCACTTCGAACCAGAAACAAAGCGGCAATCCATGGAGTGGCGCCACACCACCTCTCGTCCGAAGAAAAAGTTCAAAGACGCACCCTGAGCGAAGGTCTTTTGAGACCCTGAAAGGGTTATTCTGTTTGATGTCCTCCCTCATGGTGCTACGGCCAAATCTGAAATGCATTGCCTCAGAAAATTAAAGACACGACTTCTGCGTGTTCGTCGCCACAAAAATGCAAACGAACTTTTCCTTCTCCACGACAATGTTAGACCTCACACAAGTCTGCACGCCCACGAGGAGCTCACAAACCTTCATTGCCGGCCGGAGTGGCCGTGCGGTTCTAGGCGCTTCAGTCTGGAACCGCGCGACCGCTATGGTCGCAGGTTCGAATCCTGCCTCGGGAATGGATGTGTGTGATGTCCTTAGGTTAGTTAGGTTTAACTAGTTCTAAAAGTTCTAGGGGACTAATGACCTCAGAGGTTGAGTCCCATAGTGCTCAAAGCCATTTGAACCATTTTGAACCAACATCACACGCTGTTCAGGAGGATTAGTTTGCTCTGAAAGAACAGGCCAGGAACCAAGCAAAAGCAAGTTATTTCGACCAGCTATTGGCCGAAAGCAGTGCCCATACCATAGCTGTAGTTATCTTATGCCCATTTTGCCACTCTTGCTTGCTGCAACGTTCATATTCACTTGTAAGATCTCGCACACGAGAAAGAATCGTGTGAGTGTGGGAGGGAGGGAGGGGGGGGGGATGTTAGAACACCTCAAACTTCTCGCAGCACAATAAATAACTTTTCAGCCAATTTACCATCCACATAGCTCACCTAGCAGCCGCGCCGTCCAACGCGCTGCTTGCCGAGCGGGAAGGCGTGCCGGTCCTCGGGCACGAATCCGCCCGGCGGATTAGTGCCGATGTCCGATGTGCCGGCCAGTCTGTGGATGGTTTTTAAGGCGATCTGCCTTGGCAAATGCCGGCTAGTCTGTGGATCGTTTTTAAGGTGATCTGCCTTGGCAAATGCCGGCTGGTTCCCTTATTCCGCCTCAGTTACACTGTGTCGGCGATTGCTGCGCGAACTCTCCACCATAATTACCCTAAAAACGCAAACATTGGGATTACACTCGTCTGGTACGAGACGTACCCGGGATGTGGGGGGATTCCACTGGGGGCCGAACCGCACAATAACCCTGGGTTCGGTTCGGGACAGTAGTGGGGTGGGTGGACTGCTGTGGCCTGTCGTGAAGTTGTGAACCACTGAGGGCTACGGCGGGACGAAGCCTCTCCGTCGTTTCTGGGTGCCCGGTTCCATACGCGATACACACACACCTTCCACATTAATAGTCGGAGTAACTGAATACGATTGCGTTAAGGCAGTGATGTTAGTTGATCTTGATACACTCTCTTGTTACCTCTAATTTCCATGGTTCCTTTCGTATGCAATTCCTCTTCAAATCTCGATTGGTCGGAGTTGAAAACAAATACCTTACTGAATGATGCGTTAAGTTTGTTTACCTCATCTACAAATTTTTGGGCCGATTCCGCTGTGCATTGTCATGTTCAAGCTTCGTTTGAAATTTCGTCATCTTACGTCTTCCAATTCTGTAACACGGTTTGAAGTGATGCGACCACACACTACTTCCCTTGAAATCGCTGTAATCAATGTCGCACGTAATTTTGTGTGCATAACGCAGTAGTCACTATCATGCATATCCTGTAAATTGTATAGAGTGTCCTTAAAATGCGCAAACACCGGTTTTTGTAACAAGTGCGTCCTGCCCTCCCTTGATTGTCCATAGCTTTTCATGTACACTACACAGCCATATTGCTACAGACTTATTCGAAATGTGTTCATAATTTTTTTATTATGCTGCGGATGATCTTCCATGTGCGTAATTATGTTTAGTACCCGCTGCTTGGACAAAGATCGTCCTTTATCGCTTTCACTGGAGGCGGGAGTTCTGGCTCCCTTCCCGACAAGGGTAATGAACTACATGGCTCGACACCTGTTTCAATATCACTTTCATTTGTTAAGCAAGCACCGACGTCATTGTACTCATTATTTATGGTGTCCGCACAGTCGAGTGAATGCGACACCACCTATTCCAATAACTCATCTAGCGGAAACGTTATTATTTCATCTGCCACTTCTTTCTCACTCTGCAAAATTCCTTGGGTTCATTTTCTGACGAAATGTCAACTCCGGTAACTGTTCTTATTGATATAACGCAATGTTTGCTTTTCTTTCTCGTTGACATTGCTCTGCTTTGTACCAACACCACTAGCACTCTAGCGCTGTTGTGAGTTACTCGTCGACTAAGTAGTTCAACTTACCCCGCAGCCTCATGCTGGTCTCAGCATTGCATACCTCCAGTCCCGCACCCTGTTGCTAATAGCAGTCAATGTTGTGGTGGCACTGCAGGTAAAACGTGGGACGTCGAATGCCGTAATATCATTGGCCTTTTGCGATCTCACACACAAGGTGTTCCTCGTAAGTCAAAGCCTGTGAGTTTCTTCCGAGTTTGGGTCCGAGTCTGACAGACTGTTTCACCGTGCCAGAAAGTTTGAAAAATTAATTTCATTTTCATTGTTCCCATTAATTTATGTTGTCCTCCAATTTTCAGAGTTAGACATAGTTTTGCCCTCTCCTCGTCTTCTCCCACCCATCCTTGGGTGTACCTCAGTATTATATTCCTTCAATTCACATTAATGTGACCACCTGTCAAAAGCCTGAATAAGCACCTTTTGCAGCACAGACCGTGGAGATGTACCGACTCCAGTGCCGTCGCCAACTGAGTTAGGTGTTTCAGTTGAGGATCCGTGGCGCAAGCAGCCGGATCGAGATGGGTCCACAGATTCGAGGTTGATCCGGGGAGTTCGGTGGCCAGGGGAGTACGGTAAGCTCATTCTGGTGCTCTTCGTATCACGGACGTACACTGCGAGCTGTGTGATACGTTGCATTGTCTTACTGGTAGATGCCATCGGGCTGAGGAAAAACAAAGTGCATGTAGTGGTGGACATGGTCCCCGAGGATAGATGGATACGTGTGTCGATCCATTGCGCCTTCCATAATGATGACATCACTCAGAGAATGACACGAAATGATTTCCCAGACCATAACGCGCCCTCCTGCGGTCAGGACCCTTCTGGCGAATGTTGCAGGCTCTTTGCTTTCAGACGTTTCACGCTGTACCGCTGAACACGCCAACACCCAAGTGTCCGAAGAGCATAAAACGTGATTCAGCTGAAAAGGCCACCATATCGCCACTCAATGGACGTTCAGTTGCCGTACTGGCAAGTAAATTCCAGCCTTCGTCGCCCATGAACAGCAGTCAGCATGGGTGCATGAATCAGGTGCCTGTTGTGGAGGCCCGTATGCAGCAACTTTCGCTGAGTGGCCATTGAGCAGACACTGTCGCTGGCCCCTTGGTTCATTTTGGCAGTCATTTGCTCAACAGATGCACGTCTATTCGCCAGTAAACATCTCCACAGGTGTCCTTCACTTTTGTCATCTACTAACCGTGGTGCACCATATTTGCCTCGATGCCGGTTTTGAAAAGCGCTATTTTGCCATGCACGGTATACTTTATCCGCGGTGGCATGCGAACAGTTTAAAACCTTAGCCGTTCCAGAAATGCGTCCACCGTTGGCGGGAAAGCCAATGATCGCTCACTTTCGGGCGTCAGATTACGACAACGACTGCAGTTTTGCGCCTCCCGCCCTAAACGCTTTATATGCTCTCCACTGTTGGTGCTGCCACGTGTCACAAGTAAGTCGTTATTGCACGTTGGCGTCGAACATAGGCGGTGGTCACATTAATGTGTCTGGACCACGTCTTTACTCCGACAGCAAACTTCACTACAGAGAGTGATACAGAAAATGGACGCCGACAAAGGGCTGATGAAAATACGGTGTGTAACAAAAAGGTACTGCCAAGCATTCAGGAAACATTCCTCACACATAGAGGAAGAAAATATATTAAATGGATATGTGTCCAGAAATGCTTTATTTCAGTCTTAAGAGCTGAGTTTCTACAGTTCTCCAATACATTATCCATTGGAAACGAACTGGAAAAGAATGTATCCGCACAATATGAAAAACTTCCCCAACCCACATGTTCAAAATGTCCTCCGTTTGCAAGCATTCGTGTATCAACCCACGTAGCATTGATTTTCTGATGCGCTAAGTGGTTTTAGGTCTGGAGAGCATGGAGGGAGGCTAAGGAATTGGTCCACCTCTACCGATCCCTCTGTCTCGGAGTCTGTTATTTAGAAGCCCACGAATATTAACAGTGAAATGAGGAGGAGCTACATCGTCCATGAAGTACACTTTTTGTTGCACTTGTAAAGACACAAGTTCTAGCAGACAGGTAGAATATTCCCTCAGAAAGCATGGTCAGTTTCTCCGATGTGCCCCGTTGGAAAAAGAAACAACAATGCCGACCTAGACGTTGACAGGAAATATTAGTTGATGACAGTTTTACAATTTCTAGGGCTTTCTCCATAGCTGACTGTAAACTTTCACTATCTGATCACGTCGTAACGAAGCCTCATCCGAGAACATCATATTTGCACTAAACTGAGGATTGACACGTTGTTGAATGAAACCTTTTGAGAAGTGTACTCGTGCAGGAAAGTTAGCTTATGATAGGGCCTGCACACGCTGTTGATGATATGGATACAGCAGGTTCTCATGTGGCACCCTCTAGACAGTCATGTGGTCAGCATTACCTGTTGCAGCTTTTGTCTTACGCTGACACTAAGGTTGTCGTCAACTGCCCGAAGATGTTCCTTCTCCAGCCGAAGTGACCTCGCCCTTCTAGAACTTTGCCAGTCGCGATTAGTAGGCTTAAACGTCCCATACTCTATAACACAGTATTATGCACATTTCACGTAAGAAAGCGTTCCATGTAAAGCTGGTATGTTCTGTTTCTTTGCATTTCCCATGATTAACGTGATTATGAAGAGAAGTAGAAAATGAGCTCTAACATGTTTACATATTTTCTTCCTGTGTGATGATTGTTTTCTTTTCTCTTTTAATTTGGCCATACCTTAGTGTTACACCCTGTATTTGAGAAGGAGAATTTCATGAGCAGCTGAGTAGTTCAGTTAGGGTACTAGGACAGGCATGTTTCTTGCAGGACAAATTGATAATCGGCCGAAAACCCAAAATCTAATCGATCAGTAAATATGTGTGCTGGTTAACTTATACAAAATGTTTTATGCGCTTCAATAGGCTTGCCCATTAACGTACTTGAGGGCATCATCGGCCGACTTGTGGTAGAGTTTTCGAAATTTCATGGTGTAAGAAATTTTTTCCGATTATTTCGCCGGTATGTAGAAGATACACTATGTGATCAAAAGTATCCGAACACCTGGCTGAAAATGACTTACAAGTTCGCGGCGCCCTCCATGGGTAATGCTGGAATTCAGTATGGCGTTGGCCCACCCTTAGCCTTGACAGCTTCCACTCTCGCAAGCATACGTTCAATCAGGTGCTGAAAGGTTTCTTGGGAAATGGCAGCCCATTCTTCACAGAGTGCTGCACTGAGGAGGGGTATCGATGTCGGTCGGTGATGTGTGGCAAGAAGTCGGCGTTTCAAAACATCCCAAAGGTGTTCTATAGGATTCAGGTCAAGGCTCTGTGCAGGCCAGTCCATTACAGGGATGTTATTGTCGTGTAACCACTCCGCCACAGGCCGTGCATTGTGAACAGGTTCTCGATCGTGTTGAAAGATGCAATCGCTATCTCCGAATTGCTCTTCAACAGTGGGAAGCAAGAACGTGCTTCATCAATATAGGCCTGTCCTGTGATAGTGCCACGCAAAACAACAAGGGATGCAAGCTCCCTCCATGAAAAACACGACCACACCATAACACCACCCCCTCCGAATTTTACTGTTGGCACTACACAAGCTGGCAGATGACGTTAAGCCGGCTGGAGTGGCCGAGAGGTTCTAGGTGCTTCAGTCTGGAACCGCGCGACCGCTACGATCGCAGTTTCGAATCCTGCCTCGGGCATGGATGTGTGTGATGTCCTTAGGTTAGTTAGGTTTAAGTAGTTCTAAGTTCTAGGGGACTGATGACCTCAGATGTTAAGTCGCATAGTGCTCAGAGCCATTTGAACATAGTACTTGCATTGGATCCTGATGCAGTTTGGAATTCCTGTGTGAAGATCTGGATAGATGTCTGTCAATTAGACATTACGACGCTCTTCAACTGTCGGCGGTCTCTGTCAGTCAACAGACGAGGTCGACCTGTACGCCTGTGTGCTGCACGTGTCCCTTCACTTTTCCACTTCACTATCACATCGGAAACAGTGGATCTAGGAATGTTTAGGAGTGTGGAAATCTCGCTTACAGACGTATGACACACGTGACACCCAATCACCCGACCACGTTCGAAGTCCGCGATTTCCGCTGAGCGCCCCATTCTGCTCTCTCACGATGTCTAATGACTACTGAGGTCGCTGATATGGAGTACCTGGCAGTAGGTGGCAGTAAAGTGTACCTAATATGAAAAACGTAGGTTTTTGGGAGTGTCCGGATACTTTTGATCACGTAGTGTAGGTGACACAGCGCACTTCCTGGTCACCAGACTATGCGCCATGTTCTGTGTAAATTCCCAAATGCCTCCTTACTGTCTCGTGGGATAAGTGACACTGCTGGTCCATCGGACTAAAATGCCATTTCGGCGGCCCTCTTGAGGAAGAATGGGCGATGTGTCAGCAGTATATCTCGCCTCTCGTCAACACATTTTTAAAGTAAATTCTGCAAAGAACGGCATGTTCGGAAGTTAGGAACACTTTTTTGTAAATGGCGTGAACATACTTCTTTAGGACTTCCGGCGAAATAATGACATACGACTTTACTTGTGTCTGCATTACGAACGAAGAAAACATTTTGCTTTTGCAGTGTCCTTGATACTACCCTCCGCGTAATTTTCAAGTGAAACGAGCTCAAGGCAGTTTGTGGGAGGAGCGCTCTCGCCAAACGTGTCGCAGGTCAAGTCTGCCCGTGGGCGTGAGGCAGGGCTGACCAGTCTCACGCAATCGGGAACCTCGGTCGTCGGTGAGACAGTAAAGAGCAAACGGGCTGCATCCAGCACCTTGCCATGAAGGGTCGTCGGACGGACGTACATAATTATGTTCCTGTGGTGGAACAGGTTCCGTACTCACGCATAATGACGTTTTTGGAGAACGAAAATCTCTTCTGGTAAAATCAACATGGATTCTGCGAACAGAGATTTTGCGAATCTCGCTGCCTCTGTCCGTCCTTGAGATCCAGAGGTCGGTAGCGAAACGCGCTCCGGTTGATGTATTTCTTGACACCCTGTCGTCTAGTGAACAAAATACGAGGTTACCAAATATCGTAGCAGATTTGTGAGTGTATACAGGACTGGAAATAGAACTAAACACGTCGTTCTTCACGAACAAAATCGACATAGGTAAAGGTAAGAACTCCAAGGCAGTGTTACAGGTTCAATACTACACTGCGCAACAAGACTGAACACCCACCTGTTCGAAATCCCGTAACTGTCTCCTACTGCGACGCATAAGTTTAAAATTTGGCTCAAAATGGCCTAAACCTCCCTTTGTAATGGTACAAAAACGTGGCACCCTGTGACCCCTTGGGCTCGGCGACGATTCAGACCGCAAGGTGTCGACACATGCGAAGTTCATGTGAGCTGTAAGGCGGGTTAATGATGTCACATTGGCACCAAATTTCACAACAGTTCTGCCGAACGCTACCGTGGATGTGTCATACGGTGTGAAGATATGTCGTCACAGCCCTCTTACCCACATTTCACCCCTTCTTTTAATGCTCGCGCGATGGAGCTCAGAACGCGACACCCAGCGATGAAATCTCGCAGGTTTCTTATGCGTGACCGACGAAAACATCGAGACACGCTGCCGCTCAGAACTGACACGAAGAGGCCTCTTGGCGGGACATAAGTGGCGTCAACGAAACCACCCCCATTGCTGGGGCGTTGATTCCCACACACTTCCCGGCCGAAAACGACAGTTCGCAATGCGATGAGCAGCAGTAAGAAGTTCTTGACAACCTGATGCTGCTGACATCCTCGAGCGTTTCAACCTTTCTCTAAGGACAATATGGGCCTGTAGTCCCACTGAACGTGATCACAGCCCTTTGGAGTGCAGCGCGACCGCAATTTTAGTGGTACTAAGGGCAATTCAAAGCCATTCGACGAAATCTGAATGTGATCCGAAGCAGCAAAAGGCGCTTATGTTTTTTCAGACCTCCTGTGCCATGATTAACATGTTCGTGAACAAAACAACAAAGGGGCCCTCTAAGAGCTTTCCCCCCTCCACCAGTTCGGCAACACCTTCGGTGCCACCCACGCAACTTGGTTGAACACGTTACAAATGTACCAGCCAGAAACTTCGATACCAGTTCAGCCTGGCAGCTGCTCTTGCGCCTGAAGGTAGGCAAACCGCACCCAGATGTTGTCTAATGCTGTTGCCCAATTCTCAGGCGCCAGAGCACTTAACATCTGAGGTCATCAGTCCCCTAGAACTTAGAACTACTTAAACCTAACTAACCTAAGGACATCACACACATCCATGCCCGAGGCAGGATTCGAACCTGCGACCGTAGCGGTAGCGCGGTTCCAGACTGTAGCGCCTAGAACCGCTCGGCCACTCCGGTCGGCGATACTTACAGTCTGATAGACAACAGACGCTACCACGATGCAGGACAAGGCATTGCCTCTGGTGTTTCGGTAAAGACAGCCTGGTATTAACAATGTGCACAGCAATGGAACAGAGATTTTTTGCAAGCGTATTGTATAGTGAAGACTGAAACCAACCATAGAATGGAAGTGCAGTGTAACATAAGGTGTTTCAAAAAGGAACGTACAACTTTGAAAATTCATATAAATTAATTCATAGTACCTACAGAGGTGATTGTAGTGTCAATCTGTAGGGAAATACATCAAGTTTTGTCCCGCGTAGTTCGTTAGTGACGAATCGCATCTATGAAGTGTTACCGGCAGTTGCATTGAAGGTGGTTGCCTTCATTGGACCTGAGCGTGCTAGCTGTGCGTTTTCGTTTGAAGAAATGAAGTCGGCGACAACAGTTCAACGTAATTTCGGTACCTAGTACGCTAAAGATCCTCCTCCTAGGCCTAGGATTTATGAGTGGCGTAAATGTTTTGTAGAAACAGGGTGCTCGGTAAGACATGGGAAATAATCAAGTCGTCCAAGCACATCCGCCGTCGTCGTTGAGCGAGTGAGACAACGTTTTGTCAACAACCCTACGAAATCGACCCGGAGCGCATCTCGCAAACTGCAAATCCCACATACGACTGTTTGGCGTGTGATGAGATACCGATTGCATTTGAAAACATACAGATTGACTATCGTAGAATCAAGACACTGATAAAATCCATCGCAAGAGCTTCTGTGCGGATATATTAAATCTATTACAGGAGGCTGAACATTTCTTGAACAAAATCATCTTTTCTGACGAGTCGACTTTTCACGTAAGTGGCAAGGACAACACACATAACTGAAGGATTTGGGGCACTGAAAATCCACACCAAACATTGTAACATATTTGTGATAGCCCTAAACTGAATGTTTTTTGTGCACTGAGCAAGAACAAAGTGTACGGCCTCCTTTTTTCCGTGAGAACCGCATCAACGGGATACTGTACCTGGATACTTTACAACAATTTTTGATACCACAGAGCGATGAGGATGCCCGAAACGAAATATTTGCTTCATGCAAGATGGTGCACCACCTCACTACCTAGCTGATGTCCGGGATTTTCTCAGTGACAGCTTTCCATGTCAATGGATTGGCCGTGATGCGCCAGGCTCCCACGTTCCCCAGATCTGAGACACATTTTTTTTTATCGGGATTCATCAAGGATATCGTGTTTGTACCTCCTGTGCCAGCTTGTCTACCTGCACTTAGAGCAAGAGTTTACGCCGCCACTGAGCAAGTTACACCTGCAATGCTACAGCGAGTTTGGGAAGATATTTATTTCCGATGGGATGTGTGCAGGATAACCAACGGAAGCCACACACAACGTCTTTAGTTTAAGGTAAAAAAAATGTATTTCCCTACACTAAACCCAGCTCTATATATTTTTTTCCCTGTGTACCCTGTGTACCCTGGTGTACAGGAGTTAAGGACTAAGGAAACTTTCGTATGACGTATCACTGCGAAGTAACGTAGCTCGATGACACTTCGACCATACACAGAAAGAAACGCTTGTAATCTTATATGAACCTCACTGCCCTTTTTCTAAAAAACTTATTTGTACCTGATTTTATTCTGAGAAGCTCAGTTATGTATGTAAATACCGTAAATGTAAATTTGATTCAAAAAGCACTTGAAGTGAAGCGTAGCTGGACAGCAAGAAACTCTTTAGCGCGCAATCCCCGCAACGATAGTAGTTGTGAATCTTTGAGTATGCAACTCTAAAAAAAAAAAAAAGATACAATTGATTTATTAAAAAAAGAGGGCTGTTAATCTGTATCTTGTGGAAAGAGGACGTGTTGCTAGGCTGTCGCTCAGAACGTATTGTTACATTTAATGAAAAATTGCTATTTCAATGATAAAACCGAGTAAAGTATGTGTAATAGTTGCCAAACGCTTATGTATACAAATTTTCTGGAAGTGAAGAACAGAAATATCTCGTTTTTTGGAAAAGGAAGTGAACTTCATTGTCGTCGCCGGCTATCAATCGACAGAACTGTAAGTGTACAAAGTTCACTAAAATACAGGAAAGGAAATGCATTCTCTATGGTTTTCATTCAACACGTAAAAACCTCTCATAATTTCTTAATTGCAGCAATTGGATTATGTTCTTGTGTAATAGTATGGTGATGAACTCCACTGACCAATTTTGATGCAGCAGGACGTGTAGTTTGAAGGAAGTTTGTGTGCCAAGCAATCTCCTTGTCTCACGAAAAGCAGATTACTGGTTGATCTTATTTACTTACAACAGTGGTCCCGTAGGTGTAAATAGCTACGAAAACTTAGGCTCAAAGCTATCCGCAATACGGCCACGTAACTAACAGTGTCCTATTTTAAACCTTAAATAACAATAACTTCCTCCAAATTATAATACGTCATCAACTGGTGCAGAAGCTGATCATTCAAGGAGGCAGCAACCAAAATTCAGGTATCAGTTACGACTTAAAGAAAAAATCGCAACCAAATAACAATCTCTCTCTCTCCAAACACACATATAGGGTGGTCAATTGATTGTGACCGGGCCAAATATCTCACGAAATAAGCGTCAAACGAAACAACTACAAACAACAAAACTTGTCTAGCTTGAAGGAGCAAACCAGATGGCGCTATGATTGGCCCGCTAGATGGCACTGCCATAGGTGAAACGGATATCAATTGCGTTTTTTTTAAATAGGAACCCCCATTGTTTATTACATATTCGTGTAGTACGTAAATATATATGAATTTTTCAGTTGGACCACATTTTCGCTTTGTGATAGATGGCGCTGTAATAGTCACAAACGTATAAGTACGTGGTATCACGTAACATTCCGCCAGTGCGGATGGTATTTGCTTCGTGATACATCACCCGTGTTAAAATGGACCGTTTACCAATTGCGGAAAAGGTCGATATCGTGTTGATGTATGGCTATTGTGATCAAAATGCCCAACGCGCGTGTGCTGTGTATGCTGCTCGGTGTCCTGGACGACATCATCCAAGTGTCCGGACCGTTCGCCGCATAGTTACGTTATTTAAGGAAACAGGAAGTGTTCAGACACATGTGAAACGTCAACCACGACCTGCAACAAATGATGATGCCCAAGTAGGTGTTTTAGCTGCTGTCGCGGCTAATTCGCACACCAGTAGCAGACAAATTGGGCGAGAATCGGGAACCTCAAAAACGTCTGTGTTGAGAATGCTACATCAACATCGATTGCACCTGTACCATATTTCTGTGCACCAGGAATTGCATGGCGACGACTTTGAACGTCGTGTACTGTTCTGCCACTGGGCAGAAATTACAGGACGATGACAGATTATCGCACGCATTCTGTTTAGCGACGATGCGTCATTCACCAACAGCGGTAACGTAAACCGGCATAATATGCACTATTGGGCAACGGAAAATCCACGGTGGCTGCTACAAGTGGAACATCAGCGACCTTGGCGGGTTAATGTATGGTGCGCCATTATGGGAGGAAGGATAATTTGCCCCCATTTTATCGATGGCAATCTAAATGGTGCAATTTATGCTGATTTCCTACGTAATGTTCTGCCGATGTTACTACAAGTGTTTCACTGCATGACAGAATGGCGATGTACTTCCAACATAATGAATAGCGTATTTCATGACAGGTGGATTGGTCGTCGAAGCACCATACCATGGCTCGCACGTTCACCGGATCTGACGTCCCCGGATTTCTTTCTGTGGGGAAAGTTGAAGGATATTTACTATCGTGGTCCACCGACAACGCCTGACAACATGCACCAGCGCATTGTCAATGCATGCGCGAACATTACGGAAGGCGAACTACTCGCTGTTGAGAAGAATGTCGTTACACGTATTGCCAAATGCATTGAGGTTGACGGACATCATTTTGAGCATTTATTGCATTAATGTTGTATTTACAGGTAATCACGCTGTAACAGCATGCGTTCTCAGGAATGATAAGTTCACAAAGGTACATGTATCACATTGGAACAACCGAAATAAAATGTTCAAACGTACCTACGTTCTGTATTTTAATTTAAAAAACCTACCTGTTACCAACTGTTCGTCTAAAATTGTGAGCCATATGTTTGTGACTATTACAGCGCCATGTATCACAAAGCGTAAAAAGTGGTCCAACTAAACATTCATATTTCTTTACGTACTACACGAATATGTAATAAAAATTGGAGTTCCTATTTTTAAAAACGCAGTTGATATCCGTTTGACCTATGGCAGCGCCATCTAGTCGGCCAACCATAGAGCCATCTGGTTTCCCCCTTCAAACTAGACAAGTTTCGTTCTTTATAGTTTGTTCGTTTGACACTTATTTCGTGAGACATTTGGCCCGGTCACGTTCAATGGACCCCCCTGTATAAATATTCTTATTATTAAGATAAAAGTCATTTTACAAGCTACAGTGTAGTACAGAAGATAACTGAAAGGAACACGCAGTGAGACGAACAGAAATGACACTTTTATTCAAACGCAATAGTTACTCTGAAGTCACCGCGATTTATTATGGTTCACTAGACATTACAAAAAGCGGCACTTGGTTCTTAACTGAGAGTGTGATGACGGACGGCAATGCATGCCCTGCGAAGTGCTCCCACACTGGTCACAAGTCTGGTAAGGAATTCTTGTGCTAAGGCGTTCTATTGTTGACAACTGCCCTATGAAGGTTGGCGGATGTGGATGTGCTTCCCGACGCATGCTACTCATGCTCGATGGGATTTAGGCGGAGGGATGGGGGGCAGGCCGGTCCAAACGCCGAATGTCCTCTCGTTCCAGGATCTTCTCCACCTGTGCTGTTCGATGCGGTCGCGCGATGTCATCCATAAAAGGGAAGTCAAGGCAGAATGAACTCCTGCGAAGATGCACAAGGGGAAGGACGACACTGTCACAGTAACGTTGACCGGTGAGTGTACCGTGTGCAAAGATATGGAGGTCAGTGCACCCTCACAATTTTTGGCTCCCTTCAACGTAACATCTGCACCACCGAAACGATCATATTCAACAATGTTTCTGGATGCACTAGGTGTTGCCGCGTCTCACTATACGTGGGGTACGTTCAGAACCACTATTGACACTAAATTAGCCCTCGTCCGAAAAGAGCAGGCGACCCCACTCCCAGTCGGTTCAGTCCTTGCCGCGCGGAGTGGCCGCGCGGTTTGAGGCGTCATGTCACGGACTGCACGGCCCCTCCCACTAGAGGTTCGAGTCCTTCCTCGGGCATGGGTGTGTGTGTTGTTCTTAGCATAAGTAGTGTGTAAGTCTAGGGACCGGTGACCTAAGCAGAATGGTCCCTTAGGAATTCACACACATTTTAACATTTGTGTGATTATCAACGGACCACAAAGAACTGGGCGTCGAGCAAAGAATGTGCCACATTACAGTTACCTTGTCGCTTTGGAGCCTGAGTTCGTGTGTTTTGGAGTTCTGTTAAATGCTGTTCCAATTGCACCTGCCGTATAACGTGCGTCACTTCTTGCCTGTTGCACAGTGTAGCGGTCATCCGGTGCTGTATTTGACTGTGGACAACCACCTTCTCTCCAAAAAATGGTTCAAATGGCTCTGAGCACTATGGAACTTCTGAGGTCATCAGTCCCCTAGAACTTAGAACTACTTGAACTTAACTAATCTAAGGACATCACACACATCCATGCCCGAGGCAGGATTCGAACCAGCGACCGTAGCGGTCACGCGGTTTCAAACTCAAGCGCTTAGAACCGCACGGCCACACCGGCCGGCGCCTTCTCTCCTTTGGGCAATCGTGCCTGTGATTCGGAACGCTCCTTATGCAACAGGAACAATGCTGTGAGCAGTGCCATCACTCTTAGGCAACAGTCGTCCCACTTCACCCTTCTTCCAGTTACGCGATGATTCTTCCCGGCCGGCGGTTGTGGCCGAACGATTCTAGGCGCTCCAGTGCGGAATCGTGCTGCTGCTGCGGTCGCGGGTTCGAATCCTGCCTCGGGCATGCATGTGTGTGACGTCCTTCGGTTGGTTAGGTTTAAGTAGTTCTTATGGGACTGATGACCTCGGATGTTAAGTGCCATAGTGCTTGGACCCATTTGAACCATTTTTGATGCTTCCCGCGTGAAGTCATCCATATTTTCTCTCCAGGCCATGTTGTAATGAAAAACACCTCAATAGTGCAGGGTAACAGCGTGATGAGTGCCATATACTGTCTTTCGTGTTTCCTTCAGTTGCTTCGTGTTGCGGGTCCAGTTGAATTTGGCGCTCCAGCTTGACCCCACTCCATGTGACGTCCGTCTTTTTGTGCGCGATTGGGATACCTCTGGCAACATGCTTCCGAGCTTTCATTCATTTCCATCGAGTGGTTAATACGTTATATCACTTTATCTATTTCGTCTCTAAGTTTTGCAGAGTAGTGTATTTACTGCAACATTCAGCTTCAAGGTTCAGATTAGCAATGTACTTCTGTCTGCTGCTTTCTCTTCCATGTTTATTGATTCGACGTCTCAGTTCTAATTAATACGAATAATAATTATCTAAGGTACGGAGGAAACACTTTTGTGTACGTATGTGACTTGATTCGATTTGTAGAGTGCCATGTATGACAGGAAACAGCCCTGCGTGGGAAGTTTTCGTACTTATGTTTTATCACGGCCTGACGAAGCGTGGAAGCAAGGCAAGGATGTGGAAATGCACTTCTCCCGCTGGGAAGCACTTATGAAGCAACGCTGGTTTGAAATGAGATCTTGAGTTAGCAGCCGAAAGCGGATTTTTAGTTCAGGTGCTGTGCAGCGCTGGTAGACAAAGGCAGCCTACTTTCTTAACGGATCGTAAGTGAACAGAGGAAGTAACTTCCGTAGAGAAAAGTTCACATCGGTTAAAATGTGATATGGACACACATCCACCATCCGCACCCCCCCCCCCCCCCCCCTCACACACACACATAGTACTTGTTACATGACAAAACCAGATACAACAGACAATACACAAAAGATGGCAACTCCACATAAACAGAAAAGGGCATTGATGAAAATGCGTGTAACGTAATGAATGATAATTTGGCGTGTTAATCTCTCTCATAACGGTGCAGTGGAACTAGTACAAATGCAAAACTGCAACTATGTAACGTCTTTGCAAGTAGGACCGATAAAAATTTGTAGCTTATAAATTTTTTTGTTTCATTTTTTTGCGAGCAGTTTTGGAGTTGCAACCTGATTCTCAGTCGCTCATTCATGAAGTTACACTGTGATGGTGTTCGCGTGCTGCTTGCAATGACTCCTAATTGTGTCACTGAAGAGTAAACTGCAACTAGTCACACGTTTTGAAGGAATGATTGGCGCCAGCCGAGCGGTTCTAGGCGCTTCTGCCCGGAACCGCGCGACGGCTACGGTCGCATGTTCAAATCTTGCGTCGGGCATTGATGTGTGTGATGTCCTTAGTTTAGTTAGGTTTAAGTAGTTCTAAGTTCTAGGGGACTGATGTTAAGTTGCATAGTGCTCAGAGCCATCTGAACCATTCTCAAGGAATGATTTATTTCACCATAACAAGTTTCGGGCCTGGGCCCATCTTCGACGGCATCGACGATTTTTTATATAAACATCACATTTTTGTCCTATAAGATAACAGGATACTGCTGATTTCCTTGTTTACAAATGCTTCTAGATTATGTACAGGGCCTTTACTTCTTAATTTCATGAGGAGAAGTTTTGCTTTATACATTACAGCATACGGATCTCTATCATTGATGTGTGACACCCTGAACAGCTAGGCTAAAGACAAGATGGCGCACACATGTGGTTACATCTGACGTGACGTCAGCTAGTTTTTTTATGGGCTGTGAGAAAGAAAAAGATTGTACTGTGCAATAATGGAATACTGGAATACCTCTACAGCTCGTAATGGAACTGGCCAGTGACATATTTTTTCTTTAATGTACTTCTTGATGCATTCAAGTAAATGTACTGTCGCAAAGTTATGGTTTTTCATTCATGAGTAAACAAACAGAAAAGGATTATTCTGTTCCGTTATAAAAACGTTTGGTAAGAAATTATTTCAAACTTAAATTTAAGATACAAAAAATTGTGCTAAACCAATTTCCTTTTTTATTTTGAAAAGACGTTTGAATGATTATTATTGTCATTATTATTGTTATTTCTATATATTTGGATGATAATTTGAAAAAAAAAATACTAAAGTAAATTGTCCATCATATTTGACATACTCTGGATGTATAGGTCGATACCTTGAAGTATCTTTGAGCTGGTCTCTTTGGTCTAACTGTTTGTCGTGTGTTAATGGAGTTCCGTTTTAGAAATTTTGTTCTGTGTCTTTCCGTTCTGGAAGCTATTGGTTACCAAAATGTGGGAAGGCACATATTTATCTGGTAAAGTTTATAATCCGGTAACAATAGTCTTTATAGCAACAAAAAGAAACTTAGAGAAAACTACACTGAAGACACAAGTTACATTTTGTCATACGTAGTGCACACCAATGCATGTAACTGAATGCCTGCTGCTGAGCTTCAGTCATTCATTCTAGCAAATCGTAAAACAAATGAAAGAAGTTGGAAACTATGGCGTATATTATCGCAAAGACGCTTTTTCTTTGTCTAGATCGTTATGGAAGCTATACATTAACTTAAAAAAAAGTGACACTATCCAATTTTTTTTTTTTTTTTTTTGCATTATAGTTTGGTTTTTCCAAGCTAATTCTGGCAGTACACATATTGCATCCATCAGCATGTTACAGAAGTTGGATGAAATTTTGTAAATACATTTGGCGTTTTTAACTACAGTTAGTCACTCAAGATGCAGTCAGGTTTACTGTGAAGGTGGCTGTATATTTTCTATTGTTTCTAACAAACTCATCTCTGTCCGTCTTTCTGCATAATGTAGTCTTTCTAAGTTTTCTTCTATTGTATTATCCACAATGGGCCATGCGATCAGCAAAAGTTGATTTAGTATTTAAGGCAGTTTTTTTTAGGCTGAGTGCATTCGTGTACTGTCTGTATCTTACGCTGAAACTTCTACCAGTACGAATAATAGCTGAAACTTCTACCAGTACGAATAATATAAAGTTCCGCGGCACATCTGAAGTGGTATTGACCGTGTTACTGATCGCGCAAGCCTCAAATTAATTGAGCTTTGATTCCAGCAGTAGCATGGAAGTAGATTAATCAAACATTTTCATGTTACCAGTGCGTTGTGTAAAATATGTAACAATAGTAATAACAGTCTGCCTATACTTAATCGTGTGATGGAAGTCGTACTGAACACACAACTTTCCTCAAACGAAATAAAAAAAATATTGCAACTGCCAGTACCACAAGTCTGCTTTGACTCATGAATCCATGGACATAAACCATTACTTGAAATTCATCGTAAAGCCAGGCGGCTGCTGGGTTTATTGTGTTCGTTCCATGCCTGTGCAGCTGCGCCTCGATTCTGCTCAGCCTTGTCGGCGGCTCTTCTCTTTCTGAAGACTCCCAGCCTTGTTAACGAGAGGTCGCTATCTTCCCACGACAGAAGACATCATCTGTGCGCTGATGGAAGACGATGCTTTGCCTTTGTGTTCTACCGCGCTGAACACTAGCGCCACAGATTCTCCGGACATGCTGCAGCTGCAACAAGAAGTGCGCTTCACGTCACACGTTTGCTATTCTGTTGCTCTAGGGAATCGCACACCATATCGATGCTCCTTGCAACCGTTTTTCGCGTTATATTTCTGCCACGTCACGCAGACTATACTTTGGCGAACAGGTGGTACATAATCTTCCTAAGAGCACCCTGCTGTTCTAAAAAAAAGGATGCACTACGAAGGAATTATCCGAATAGGACGGAAATCGGTAGATGTGGTGTACACGTATATACAAAAAAAGATTACGATTTCAGATAAATCTGATGCTTTATTCAGCAGAAAGAGCTTCACAATTTGAGATAGTCAATAACTTATTCGTCCATCTCTGACCCTGCTTCATGCAGGTATTCGGTTTGGCATTGATTGACGGAGTTTTCGGATATTCTCGTGAGTCGTATCGTGCCAAATTCTGTTTAACTGGCGCTTAAGATCGTCAAAATCCCAAGACTGTTGGAAGGCCCTGTCCATAACGTTCCAAACGTTCTCAGTTGGAGAGAAATCCGGCGACATTTCTGGCAAGGTAGGTCTTGGAAAGCACGAAAACAAGCAGAAGAAACTCTCGTCGTTTGCGGAGGGACATTATCTTGCTGAAATGTAGGCCCAGGATGGCTTCCCATGAAGGACAACAAAATGGGGCGTAGAATATCGTAGACGTACTGCTGTGTCGCGGATGACAATCATAGGGGTCCATCTATTAAAGAAATGGCACCCAGACCATCAGTCCTGTTTGTCGGCCTGCATGGCGGGCGACAGCCAGGTTGGTTCCCCATCGCTGTCCGGGCCGCCTCCAAACAAGTCTTCGGCTGGAATCCCAGTGACTGGAGTAAACTGTCTTCAGTAATGTCCCGCTTCCACCTGATTCCCGATGATAAGCGAAGACGTGTCTGTAGACGCCCCGGACAGTGGTGGGATATCAAACTGTCACCAGCCATATGGCCAGACAATCAGGAGTGATGGTCTGGGTCGTCATTTCTTTTCATAGCAGGACCCCTTTGGTTGTCATCTCGGCACCCTTACAGCACAGCGGTACGTCGAATATATTCTACGCCCTGTTTTGTTGCCCGTCATGGCAAGCTATCTTGGGTTTACATTTCAGCAAAATATTGCCCGGCCGCACTCGGCGAGAGTTTCTCCTGCTTGTCTTCGTACTTGGCCAGCAATATCGCCGGATCTTTGAGGACGTTTGGAGCATTATGGGCAGGGTCTACCAGCCATGTAGGGATTTTGACTATCTAATGCGCCAGCTGGACAGACTTTGGCACAATATCCCTCACGAAGACATCTAACAGCTCTGTCAAACTATGCCAAGCCGAATAAATGCTTACAGCAGGGCCGTAGGTGGACCAACGCGTTACTGACTTGCTCTATTTGTGAAGCTCTTTCTCTTGAATAATTGATACAATTTATCTTAAATTGTAATCATTTGTTTGTCTGTACGTGTACATCACATTTACCGATTTCCGTCTCATTCGGATAATTCCTTCTTGGTGCGAGTTGTTTTATCTTAGAGTGTGTATTACGTAAGGCACATGTAGGTCGAGCAATTTTGAATAATCTACATCCTTGACGCTACTGCATACTTAATATAGGTTTCTCACTATATTTTCAATTTAACACTATGTATCTTCCCTTTGTTGCCTGCTCAATTGTCTCTGGTTATAAAGAATACATTCTCTTCGCTTCTCAAGGCATCCTCCCAGTCCATAGAGTTCCGATCAAATTTACACTCAATGTGCGACCCTCCGCAATTAATACGCTGTTAATATATGGGTGGTTATAATTAAACTTTCGCTTCTTGAGAGAGCTCCTTGAAAAACTCTTGATCGCAGGACAATGAAACTTTGTGGAAACATTTGTAAGTAGATGGGAATGAGAAATGACGAATAAATAAGTCAACAAAACGCATTTTAATTTCCACATAAGCGGATTCAAATCTGGAGATCTTGGTTGTTACGCAGTTTGCAACGATCGGCCAATGATTCGGTTTGCTCCTGTGAGGGGCTGACAACCGGCTGCGCCTAAAAGCGCTGAAGAAGTTACTGTTGCTATGGCTGAGAATACTGGAAGCAGTTTGCAATGTTCAAGCAGTGCACGTGCTCTGTCAGGGCAGCTGTACATTCCATGCTCAACCGTTCGAAAAATGCTGCGAAGAACTGTGAAACGGCATCCGTACGAAGTCTACATGAGTCGCCAACTTTCACCACGTGACGCAGACACTCGAATAGACTTTGCTCTTACGTTCCTTGCAACGGCTGAAGATGACGACATGTGGCCTTGAAATATTTTGTGGAGTGGTGAAGCGTAGTTTACGCTCATTGGGGCAGTAAACACATTCAATTGTCGCATGTGGTGATCATCACCGCCAACGAACGATCACGAAGTTCATCTGCATAGTGAACGCGTCACTTTGTGATGTGATGTAGCTTCAAGGCTCAGTTCATGTCTGCTCCAATTTTCATCGAGGAACTCGGACTCCAAGGACGAAGGACATGCAGCAGCGTGGACGACACACGGTACTGTGATGAACTTCGCCAACAGGTAATCCCTGCTCTACAGGAGAGACATACTTTCGTCTTCACTGTTTTGATGCACGATGGAGTCCCACCCCATGCTGCTCGTGAAGCCACTCGTTTACTCCGTAAAACATTTGGAGAAAACCGAATCATTAGCCGATCGTTCAAAACTGTGTAACTATCAAGATCACCAGATTTGAACCCTTTCGTGTTGAAGTTAAAACGTATTTATTTTAATAGCTTATTCGTTATTTCTGTTTCGCATCTCTTTACAAATATTTCCACGAACCTTCATTGTCCTACGATTTCTCATTTTTCATGGGTGCCCTCTCCAGCAGCGAAAGTTTAATTATAACCACGGTGCTACGTTAATAAACGTAATAAAAATAATATATATAAAAGAAGCATGATTGTTATCAAAAAGCGGGAAATGTGTAGATATGATCACTAAAGAGGCTTATCTAAAAATGTATTACCTCTCCCACATAGTTTTTTTGTTTTTCCTCATTTAAATAATGGGCGTCTATCTTCTAGCCTTTTTAGTACCGTCGGAAAAGCTCACTTAACCACCAAGCGTGGCATTCCATCAACTGAAATTGGAGGCAGACCAGAATGAAAGAGAATTAGGACGTAACGTCGCATCTAAAACATCGCCAGAGGCGGTATACAAACTTGGAACGGACAAAAATGGTCAAGAAAGACGGCCATGCCCCTTTGAAAGCAAGCATTCAAGCATACACACGGCCCTATTTCGCCCGGTTCACTGTATTTAAGACATGTAGGCCTAGGTGACACGTCAAAGAAAAACATTGTGGCGACACTACAGTCACGAATATAAGCGTTGTCGAATTAGTGCAGACGCTACAGTTCTGCGATAGAATACGAGAGTTCTATTCTGGGTTTACATATACACTGAAGCGCCAAAGAAACTGGTATAGGCACGCGTATTCAAATACAGAGATATGTAAACAGGCAGAATACGACGCTGCAGTCGGCAACGCCTGTGTAACACAAGTGTCTGGCGCAGTTGTTAGATCGGTTACTGCTGCTACAATGGTAGGTTATCAAGATTTAAGTGAGTTTGAACGTGGTGCTATAGTCGGCGCACGAGCGATGGCACACAGCATCTCCGAGGTAGCAATGAAGTGGGGATTTTCCCGTACGACCATTTCACGAGTGTACCATGAATATCAGGAATTTAGTAAAACATCATATCTTTAACATCGCTGCGGCCGGAAAAAGATTCTGCAAGAACGGGACCAACGACGACTTAAGAGAAACATTAAGCCGCGCTGAGTGGCCGCGCGGTTTGAGCCGTCATGTCACGGATTGCGCGGCCCCTCCCGCCGGAGGTTCGAGTCCTCCCTCGGGCATGGGTGTGTGTGTTGTTCCTAGCATAAGTTAGTTTAAGTAGTGCGTAAGTCTAGGAACCGATGACCTCAGCAGTTTGGTCTCTTAGGATTTCACACAAATTTGAACATTTTTTGAGAATCATTCAACGCGACAGAAGTGCCACCCTTCCGCAAGATTCTGCAGATTTCACATCATCTATATGGACTTTCAGATCCAAATGCCCACTTGTGTACTCTTGATGACTGTATGACACAAAGCTTTACGCCTCGCCTGGGCCCGTCAACACCGACATTGAACTGTTGATGACTGGAAACATGTTGCCTGGACGTCTCATTTATAACTGCATCAGGTAGATGGACGTGTACTGGTATGTTGACAACCTCATGAATCCATGGACCCTGCATGTCAGCACGGGACTGTAGAAGTTGGTGGAGGCTCTTAATGGTGTAGGACGTGTACAGTTGGGGTGATATGGGACCCCTAATAGTCTACATACGACTCTGACAGTTGACACGTACGTAATAATCCTGTCTGATCACCTGTATGCATTAATGTGCATTCCGAGGGATTTGGGCAATTCCAGCAGGACAATGCGACACCTCACACGTCCAGAACTGCTACAGAGTGGCTCCATGAACACTCTTCTGAGTTTAAACACTTCCCCTGGCCACCAGACTCCCCAGACATCAACATTATTGACCATATCTCTGATGCCTTGCAACATGCTGTTCAGAAGAGGTCTCCACCCTCTCGTACTCTCACAGATTTGTGGAGAGCCCTGCAGGATTCGTTCGGTCAGTTCCCTCCAGCACTACTTCAGACATTAATTAAGTCCATGCCATGTCATACTGTACACTCATTCCTCTCTCCATCAGCCTAGTGCAGGCTGAGTCCTTTTACCACCTGCCCCTAGGAAGAGGTGGCGGCCTGGTTACTTAGGTTAGTGGTGATGAAGAGCTCTGTTTGCAACAATTTTGTTATGTTGGTAGCAAAAGCAGAAGTGACCTTTCTTTACTGCCAGAATTCAAACTTGGTGCCGGTTCCTAGGAAGAGGTGGCGGTCGGGTGGATGAGGTTAGTACAAGTATCCTTTCTTTCCCACAATTTTCTTAGGTTGGTAGCGAAAGCACAAGTGACCTATCTTCCCACGATTTTCTTAGGTGTGACTCATAATCATGTTGGAATTTGAACCGCGTGATTTTCATTGGGGATGGGGTTAGGTTAGTGGAGGTACGCCAAGTGTACAAACTTACACCACGTGGTGGATACACTGGGTGCAGCCCTCTTGAATAACAGTACATGCGTCATGTTCTGATGTGAAGGTTGTGCTCTCTGGTGTCATCGATGTGAAGTAGTGACTGGACCTCATGGTGTTGGAACACTGGGTGGAGCCATCTTGAATTATGGTACTTGCTTCATCATCAGACGTCATGGTGGCGTCCTCTAGTGGTGGCACTGTGTAGTAAGTCAGTTGGAGTCCAGACCTAGTGGTGAATACACTGGGTGTAGCCATCTTGGGTTATGTCACAGATGAGAGTACCCTCTGGTGGTGGTGACTTGAACTAAGTCAGAATTGGTTAAATAAAGTGTTACGTCCAAGTCCTTTTCCCACGAATCCTTAGGAGGTGGTGGCAGTCTGGTGACTGAGGCTAGTACAAGTGTCTTTTCTTTCGCGCCATTATGTTTGCTTAGTAGATATATAGGAATTGAATTTTGTTTACTGCCAAAATTAAAAGTTGGTGCCAGTTCGTAGGAAGAGGTGGCAGTCGGGTGACTTAGGTTAGTGGAGGTAGGCCGAGTGAGCTATTTTCCTGCGATTTTCTTTGCTTGGTAGAGATAAGAGCAGTGTGGTGTATTATCCTGTTGGAATTTGAACTTGCCGCCACTTTCTATGGGGTGGGGAGTTAGATTAGTGGACATAGCCCAATTGGTCTATTTTCCCGCCATATTCGTGGTGTTCCTGCTGGAATTTGAATTTCCCGCCAATTTTTTTCTGGGAGATTAGGTTAGTGGAGGTAGCCCAATTGACCTATCTCCCCACCAAAATTCAAACTTCCCGCCAAAATCCGCCATCTTGGATGACGTCATACGCTGTTGCTAAGTCTACAGGCCGCCATATTGGATGACCTCATCGCCGCCATCTTGAATATATTTGGCAACAATGGAATGTGGGGTGGTATATACTTTGTCCTACTACTTATGTGTGCCCCAACTGCCTGCGTGTTTTGTTATTCATACGAAAAGAAGCGAAAGTTTTCTACATGTTTGTGAATCATGTAACGAAGCAGGATTTAGGTACCAACCCAGCATTCACCTAGTGGGATGCAAACTGCCTCAGATCCACATCCAGGCTGGCCAGCACACCGACTCTCGTCGTTAACTCACCGGGTGGATTCTATCCAAGCCAGCCCACCACTTCGTCTTTGAAGCAGCGTTTTAACACGCTCGGGTATCCGGGCGGGTCAAGACTGAATGCAAATACAAGTGAAATAAGGGTACTGGAGTGTAGTCGAATCGAATGAGGTGGATGGAAATGGGACGCTTAAGGTAGTCGGAAAACTATCTGGACGTCAAAAAGACCTGGCGATGGAAATAAAGGAAATAAAATGCGAGCTTCTAATAGAATTAAAAACCTGTGTGAAAACCAGAATTATTTTAACATGTATTTAAATTTAAATGTTAGGATGTCATTTTTTGAATATTAGTGTGGAGTGCAGTCTTATATAACAGGCGAACATGGGCGATAAACATTACAGTCAAAAGCAGTTCACAAGCTTTTGCAATGTACGTTTCACAAATGCTGAAGATTAAATAGTTCGATCGGATACTGAATTGAAAACTTGACTAAAAGAAGGGATTGACTGACCGGATATATCTTGAGTTATTAGCTTAGCCCTAAATCCCCAGATGGTTCTAAATGACCAATTGCAACTGAGCACATCACCACTCTTAAACTTTACGCAATAAAGTAAACCTGCTACTAACCACTAACTGTCCTAATAGTAAGCCGGCCGAAGTGGCCGTGCGGTTAAAGGCGCTGCAGTCTGGAACCGCAAGACCGCTACGGTCGCAGGTTCGAATCCTGCCTCGGGCATGGATGTTTGTGATGTCCTTGGGTTAGTTAGGTTTAACTAGTTCTAAGTTCTAGGGGACTAATGACCTCAGCAGTTGAGTCCCATAGTGCTCAGAGCCATTTGAACCATTTGTCCTAATAGTAAACAAATGCACACCCCACCCCTTATGTGTTTACATTCCTAACTGTAACTCAACTGTAACAATGTAATATTTGGTATATATTAATGCACAATTTTCTAATAACAAAATGTTACCCCCAAAGAAAACATCGCTGTTGTACAACCAACAATTAATGTCCAGTACCACTGTTCACAACAAATACCAAAATATTTTAATTTTGTAATAATGTGTATGCTAAATAATTCTAATTGTTGACATTAATTGTACTGACAAACCATAAAATGTGATTTATTATGTTAAAGAACAGTTTTACAGAACAAAAAGTCAAAAGACCCATTTGACAATCCCAAAGACAAAAGCACAACTAAAGAGCGTATGGAAGTGCCTTGTATCTTAGTCCAGAATGTTTGGTTCGTAAGAACACAAGCTCCTTGTAAACCATAGCCAGGTAGTTATCTGAAGATGGCCTAATAAGCCGAAAACTAGTTCATACAAATAAAAATCAGTAGAACAAAAAACCGCCTAAGTGATAATCAACCCTCAATCAAGAAATAGATAACTTGGTAATGGGGATAACTGTAGAAGGGAAAGGTACAGATGACGGGGACCAAGGATTAAACTCAGTAAGCATATACAAATAGATGTAGGCTGCAGTAGTTACGCAGACGTGAGGAGACTTACAATGGATAGACTAACGCGGGCAGTGGAATCACTAGTCTTTTTCCTGTGGAGACCGCCCTCACGACGCCAACGACGGCGACAACAACAACAATAGCAACAAGATGGCCTTCAATAACACAGTAAAACGACCACGTATTTTTCAAATGACGCATTTGTGAAGAAACATCGTGTGGTAATTAGGATATACGTTATCTCTTTTCGAACCAAGTAACGTATAGGAGGCTGTCCGATGTTGGCGCCGTTGGTTTATGTGCAGCAGCGTCCGCGTGACGTAACCGAAAGCGAGAGTGGCCCGGGGAGCAGGCTGACCTGCTGTGGCGGTAAAACCCACCGTCCACCGTCCGTGCAGCTCGCGTTGCACTGCTGAGGTGGCCGCTGTCCAAGCAGCGGGTTTCCCGGAGGCCACGGCGAGTCACTGACCGCAATACGGGCTCTCTTGTCCGACCTGTAGAGGTCTGATTGTGCGATCGTCATGTCAACACACACAAGGAGATAAACATCTGACAGCACTCACACACTGCGGACGCAACGTGCTGTTGCGCGCGAAGGAGGAAATACTTTGCAGTTAAGCGGACAGTGCCGTTCTATTGTTTGGTTTCCAAGACGATGTATTGGGGTCTTATTGACCAGAAATCTTCAGTATAGCGCCATATCTAGTGCTAAAGTCCGTAAGCACCTCGTCACATCATGATCCATGTGACACTGCCTACTGAATACAGGAGTCCTCTAGGCTATTTTTTTAATACATCTTTGCCGGCCGTGTGGGCGAGCGGTTCTAGGCACTTCAGTCCGGAAACGCGCTGCTGATACGGTCACAGGTTCGAATCCTGCCTCGGGCATGGATGTGTGTGATGTCCTTAGGTTAGTTAGGTTTAAGTAGTTCTAAGTTCTAGGGGACAGATGACCTTAGATTTTAAGTTCCATAGTGCTTAGAGCCAGTTAACACGTCTTTTCCTGAACGTCCTCTGACTAGTATGTTAAGCAA
Organism: Schistocerca serialis cubense; assembly: GCF_023864345.2. Taxonomy (NCBI): domain Eukaryota; kingdom Metazoa; phylum Arthropoda; class Insecta; order Orthoptera; family Acrididae; genus Schistocerca; species Schistocerca serialis. The sequence goes on from NC_064646.1 coordinate 396,330,421, forward strand.
TCAATCAGATCATCTCGAGCACTTCTATTCTCGCGGCATTTCTAATTGTCAGCCAATCAGATTACCACAAATAATTTCGACTAGAAATCTCGTAATTCCGAAACTAAATCAAATTTAATGAAAACAAAATACGATTCCTTTCCACAAAATAGATTACTAATAAATTTAATACTCAACGCCCGTTCTGGCTGCCTTTTACAAAATCAAGCTCACTCGGACATACATCACAAAATCCCCTGTTACACAACGATTTTCTCACGCATACTTTTACATAGTTTAAATAAAAAACCACAGATGTCGCTCAGGAGACCTGTCTTTGCACCCAGTGTTTAGATTCTGCAGGCAGTAACTGTGCTGAGTTTAGAGGTGAACAGTGTTTACAACAATCATTCTGGGTTAAAACAATGCCCCGCCGACGACTACGTACTTCTTTAGAATTGTTCAACTATTTGATCTGGTTCGCATTGTGGGCCTGCGGGAAGCTGAATGGCCGCATCGACGGATTGCTGCACATAGTTGTAGTTGGCTCTGAGCACTATGGGACTCAACTGCTGTGGTCATCAGTCCCCTAGAACTTAGAACTACTTAAACCTAACTAACCTAAAGACATCACACACATCCATGCCCGAGGCAGGATTCGAACCTGCGACCGTAGCAGTCGCACGGTTCCTGACTGCTCGCCTAGAACCGCGAGACCACCGCGGCCGGCATGCTGCACATATTGGGCACAAAGTATCGGTGGTATGACGCTGCTTTCAGCAGTGGTCTGTGGAACGTTCCCACGCCCGTAGACCAGGTTCTGGACATTCGCGTACTACAGACGCACGTCAAGATCGCCTCATTGTTCGAGCAGCGGTGACTGACCGAACATCGTCCAGGGAAGAAATCCGGGCAAATCGTGCACATGCTGCGTCACCAAGGGTTATTCGGAACTGTCCGCTTGCAGCAAGACTAACATCACGTGTGCCTCTGGCCATATAGTCATCGACACCACCACACCGCCAATCAGGGTTCGTAAAGGAGTCGACCAGAAGGTCGAATTGCTCCCTATCGACTATCAGAGTAGGTTCTTACGTATAAGGGGCGTTCAAAATGAAACGAGTTGGAGGCATAACTACAGAACCCAGTACCTGTATGTTAGAAGTATTGACCCTGGCTGTTGAGACACTTGTCCCACTGTACACAAGGCGGCGAATGGCTGTCTCATAAAATTCCCGGGGCTGCGATGTTAACCAGTTCCGCACGTACAGCTGGACGTCGGCGTCCGTGTTGAATCGTTTGCCCCTCAGAGCCTTTTGAAGGGGACCAAAAATGGCGTAATCACAGGGAGAGATTTACGGACTGTATGGAGGGTGGCCCAGAACCTCCCATTTGAATTTCTGCAGGAGTGCCGCGACTGTGTTGGCCGTGTGCAGTTTGGCAGAACGACCAACGGAAGAGATTGCCTAGTCGTTTTCATTTGATCGCTTGGCGAAGGGTGGTCAAAGTTTGCGAGTAACGCTGGGCATTCACTGTCGTTCCGTGCTGCAGGAAGTGAATCAGAAGGGTGCCATATTGGTCAAAGAAGAACGTCAGCATAGGGGCAAACGATTCACATCGTACGACGACGTCCAACTGTACATACGGAACTGGTTAACATCGCAGCCCCGGAAATTTTATGAGACAGCCATTCATCGCCTTGAGTCACAGTGGGACAAGTATCTCAACAAATGGTTCAAATGCCACTAAGCAGTATGGAACTTAACATCTGAGGTCATCAGTCCCCTAGACTTAGAACTACTTAAGCCTAACTAACCTAAGGACATCACACACATCCATGCCCAAACCAGGATTCGAACCTGCGACGGTAGCAGTCGCACGGTTCCGGACTGAAGCGCGTAGAACCGCTCGGCCACAACGGTCGGCGACAAGTATCTCAACAGCCAGGGCCAATACTTGTAACATATAGGCAATGGTTTCTGTAATCATGCCTCCGCCTCCATTCTTTTTGAAAATTTGTAACAAGGCCGGGAATCGAACACAGGTCTCCTGCTTACTAGGCAGGTGACCCGGGTTCGATTTCCGGCGTTGGTAGAAATTTTCACTCCGCCGCTTCAGTCTGTATACATTAAGTCATATCTGTACGAGACCAGTAAAGTCTCTGAAATCGTGTCATTTCATTTGTATAGAGTAGGTCCTGTCTATATGCGAGTGATTGGCGTACACATGTACAGAAACATTTGGTGTTTCTGCAGCCTAAAGCCATCGGTGCCCACTACATTGCAAATTTTGTTATCCCCGTGTTACTGCCACTTCTTCGACAGGAAGGAGGTGTATTTTTTCTTTTCAGCAGGACAGTGCACCTCCACGAACGACTATTGCCTCGAAACGTGCTATTCGTGGTGTACAACAACTGCACTGACTGGCAAGAGCACCAGATCTCTCACCAATTAAACACGCACGCAACGTGATGAAGTGGAACTTACAAGTCACCCAGACCTTGCAAGAACCATTGCCAAAATGCAACAAAGAGTGCAAGATGTTTGAGCCTATTGCAGAATGTCATTCAACAACTTTATGGTCATTTGCATGCGAGAATACACGCCTGTTTGTCACCAAAGGGGGTATACTCTCTATTCATGCGATTATTTGGGCACACTTTACTCTGACATGTGTTTTTCATTTGGTCTGAATTTATTTGCATACGAGTACATTCCTACAGTGATGAATTACCTGTCACATCAGTTGTTAATAAAATGACCTTGCCCTTTTGAGTGTTGTATTTTTTTTCCGACTCTGGATGTAAAATTAATTCCTACAAATAACCAGTTGATGTCCTCGTCGTAGATGTTGTTGCCTGCACTTTTTTTTTTAAGCGGTCTTTCAATACTTCGAATGATTTGATGCTGTCTTTCAAATTTTTGCTAGTTTGTGCTAATCATTTAATCTTTACGTAACTATTATACCCAACATTCCATATGATATGTTTATATACCCCCTACTGCTCCTTCCAGCATCAAGCTAACTATTCTTGGATTTCGTTGAAAACATATCAAAACACATCCTGAATTCTTTTTGTCAAGAATTCCTCCAATTAACCAGCAACAAATTTTTAATACTAAATATATTCTCCGTCAGTCTTTTTTTTCATAACACCAAGAAACCATTCCTTATCTACAACACATTTTTGAGTTGAAGTAGGACAGGAAAGAGACGCAAAAAAATTCGCAGAATTCGGCTGGGAACCATAAAAAGGATGCGTTCCTTTGGCATACTTGTTTCGAGATACATCGTAAGATGCTATATTTACAAACGTTGATTATTTTCCGATTTGTTCTCATAGCCTCATGAACAGTAGTTTTAGCTTAAACCGTTATGGCAGCATAGTTTACAAGGAGATGACAAAAGCCATGGAGCACCTCCTAATATCGTGTCGGACATCTTTTGCCCTGCGTAGTACAACATGGACTCAACAAAAATGGTTCAAATGGCTCTAAGCACTATGGGACTTAACATCTGAGGTCATCGGTCCCCTAGACTTAGAACTACTTAAACCTGACTAACCTAAGGACATCACACACATCCATGCCCGAGGCAGGATTCGAACCTGCGAGCGTAGTAGTAGCGCGGTTCCAGTCTGAAGGGCCTAGAACTGCTCGGCCACAGCGGCCAGCATGGACACAACAAATCTTTGGAAGTCCCCTGCAGAAATACTGAGCCATACTTCCTATACAGCCATCCATAACTGCGAAAGTATTGCCGATGCAGGATTTTGTGCACAAACTGACCTTTCGATTGTGTTCCATAAATGTTCGATGGGGTTCATGTCGGGCGATCTGGGTGGTCAAATCATTTGCTCGAATTGTCCCTAATGTTCCTCAAATCAATAGCGAACAATGCACAGTGACTTGGCGTATTGTCATTCATAAAAGTTTTATCATTATTTCGGGAACTGTTGCAAACGGTCTCCAAGTAGCGGAACATAACCATTTCCAGTCAATGATCGGTTCAGTTGAACCAGAGGATTGAGTCCATTCCATGTAAATACAGCCCACATCATTGTGGAACCTCCACCAACGTGCACAGTGCTTAGTTGACAACGTGGGCCCGTGGCTTCGTGTGGTTTTCGTCACACTCGAAGCCTACCATCAGCTCTTGCCAACTGAAATCGGGACTAATCTGACCAGGCCAAGGTTTTCGAGTCGTCTACGGTCCAACCAAGACGGTCACGAGCCCAGGATAGGCGCTGCAGGCGATGTTGTGCTGTTAGGAAATGCATCTGCTGCCATATCCCATTTAGCGCCAAATTTCGCCGCACTGTCCTAACAGAATCGTTCGTCGCACGTCCCACATTGATTTCTGCGGTCATTTCAGGCATTGTTGCTTGTCTGTTAGCACTGACAACTCTATGCGAACGTCGTTGCTCTCGATTATTAAGTGAAGGCTGTCGGCCACTGCGTTGTCCGTGGTGAAATGTAATACCTGAAATTTCTCGCCACACTCTTCATAACGTTAATCTCGGAACATTGAATTCCCTAACGTTTTCTGAAATGGAAAGTCCCATGCGTCTAGCTCAACTACCATTCCGCTTTCAGAGTTTTTTAATTCCCGTCATGCGGCCATAATCACGCCGGAAACCTTTTCACATGAATCACTTGAGTATAAATGACAACTCCGCCAATGCACTGCCCTTTTATACCTTGTGTAGGCGATACTACCGGCATCTATGTGGACATCGCTATCCCATGACTTGTGTCATCTCAGTGTATATTGCATCGTGAAAGTCTTTACTCGAGCAGAATCACAGAGCCAGGTGGTGCTGCGGTAATACACCGAACTCGCATTCGGGAGGACGACGGTTCAAATCCCCGTACGGCCATCTAGATTTACGTCTCGCGTGATATCCCTAAAACGGTCGGCTGAGCCGACATCCTTTCCCTTCCTTCATCCATTCGAGCTTGTTTCCCCATCTCCAACGACCTTGTCGACGACGGTAGCGCCTAATCTTCCTCCCTTCCATCGAGTCGTTAGCAGTATGGACAGTATTTCTTCGAGCTGAGTCATCCGCGTCATATCCTATTCAGTGCAAATGCCGGTTTCGATTTCGCGGCAGGCCACTTTCATTACAACAGGTCTGAGAGAGTTGGCGTAACAGCATCGCTCTACTGCCGCGTCCTGTCTGGCCAACACACAATGCCCTGAGCCGCTACACTGACCCAGTCTTCCCCTTTTATCCTACACCATCCAGTATTGAAGGTATCCTGTGGCATCCTACAGCGAAGCTTTTATTATCCATAACACAGTGTGTCCGTAAAAGAAAGTCCCAGTTTCAATGGCATATTATAAGAGTTTGATTTAGACTATTCACAACAAATCATGCATCAAATTCAAGGTAAACTAACCAAGTTTCTCCTACAAATGTTCAATATGTGCACCATTAGTTATACGACACACATCCCACCTAAAATGCACTTTTTCTCACATTTTCATTAACGAGTCCGGAGTAATGGAAACAATAGCCTCCTCAGTTTTGTATCTCAACTCTGACATATCATTAGGTAGTGGCGAAACGTAGACACGATCTTTTAGAAAGCCCCAACGAAAAAAAAATTGCGTGCTGTGAGGTCACACGTACGTGGAGGCCGGCGGAAAAGCGCTCTGTCCTATTGGTCGTTACTGTCAATCCAACGGTCAGGGACTTTGACGTTCAGAGACATACCAATGGGGAGGCGCACCGTCTTGTTGCCAAATAAAGTTTTCAGGTTCATCTTTTAATTGGGGAAAGAGCCATTCCTTAACACGTCCGGATAAACCATAATTGTCGCGGTAGCTTCCGCGAAAAAAAAAAAAGAAAATGGGCCGTACACCTGACGTCAGAACACTACGCAGAAATCGTATAATTTTGGGAAATGTCTTTGATATTATACAGGTTCGTGAGGATGTTCTGATCCACAGATGAGAACATTATGGATATTTACCTAACCATTTAGATGAATAATTGTCTCATCACTGAACACCACGCGATCAAGAAAGTCATCTTCCCGCTGCAACACTTCACTTGCAAAGTTATAACGCAGACGATAGTAATCTGGTTTTAAACCATGTAACAACTGTAAGAGATATGGCCGCATGTGTAAACGTATTCTTAGATCTTCTACACTGTTGTCTTTGGCAACTGAAGTTTAAGATTTGCTTTCCATTCAGACTTCTAAGGACTACGAAGGTAAGATGCTCCGACACGGTCAACGTCTTCTTGAGACGGGTTTGGTCGTCCCGTGCTTTTCTCTGTAAACATATATCCGATCATTTCGAACTGGCTATACCACTGGGGGCGTTTTTGCCACATGGAGGATCACAGTTAAACTTTAAAAGAAGTGCAAACTGAACTGAAATTCAGATTCATTCTTATGAAACTGCAGAACACAAAACGCCATTGGTCCAGCTGTCGCGTATCTGCATATGTGGCGCTGCAAGTGGTACAACAACAAAATAGAACCCGCTAATTGCTCTCATTGACAAATACTGGATGAGTATGTATGTATTAAACCGGGGACCTAGAAACGACGGAGAGGCTTCGTTCCGCCGTAGCCCTCAGTAGTTTAGAACCCCACAGGAGGCCACAGCTGTCCACCCACACCACCGCCGCCCCACACCAAACCCAGGGTTATTGTGTGGTTCAGCTCCCCGTTGAGCCCCCCCCCTCCCCCACTCAGGAACGTCTCACACCAGACGAGTGTAACCCCAAATGTAGTAGAGTAATTACGTATGGTGTACACGTACGTGGAAACAGTGTTTGCGCATCAATCGCCGACACAGTGTAACTGAGGTGTAATAAGGGGAACGAGCCCGCATTCGCCGAGGTAGATGGAAAACCACCTTAAAACCTATCCACAGGCCCGCCGGCACACCGGATATCGACACTAATCCGCTGGGCGGACTCGTTTTGGGGACTGGCACGCCTTCCCGCTCGGGAAGCAGCGCATTAGATCGCGCGGCTAGCCGGGCAGGCCCGAATGAGTATAGTCTGAGTAAACTGCGCTCCGTTTTAAGCAGAAGCTAGTTCTTCACACATCTCAATGTTTATGACGTCACATCTCATGAACTATGTTTCGTACAGTGATATAATTTTCCAGGTACATTCAGTGGTATACGTGGATACTATCTGCAAACTGTGTGACGAGTAGAGTCAGTAGCAAAGAAGTAATAAATTAAAACGTCATGCTTGATGGTGAAGTTTAGGCACTTAAATAACGAAAATGTAGTAAACCATAAACGTCATTTGTTTCACCGTTTTGTGGGGATTGTCAGCGAGAAAAAGTTTCGTAAAGGTTTAATATTATGTGTAAAGTCTGCTGGAAATAGCTAAATGCTCTCATTTCACATAACGGATGAATATATTCTGGGTATTTTTGCGTGCGTTGAATTACGCTGCTTCAATACATATACACATAACTTAATACTAGTCTTACTGTGTCAAATCGTTCACTTATGATTATACCTCGTAATGAGTAGATTATGATGGCATTTTAAATTTGGTCAATAATTACCTGAAATAAGGAAAATCAAATTTTTGTTGTCCTGAAAGCCATTATATAGGCAACCTGCAAAAGGGTCCAGGCGATCGTGCCCTGCGTAGCCATTTAGTAATACAGGTGAATCTGCGAGAGAAGCTCTGGTACTGGAGAAGGGAGGAAGAAACGTTGAAATTTATAACCCTGTACACGATTCACTGGATAAATTACGAGATCAGATTGAAGAAGGATGGGAAGGAAGTTTTGAAGAAACCATTCGATTAGTGTAATTAAGGGAAACAGCGGAAAACCACTCTCTCTGTTCAGCCTGGGATTTGAATGTTGCTTCTGAGCAATACGAGTTCATTGTCAAGTGGCGTAACTAGCGTGGGCACCATTTCCTGGGGGAACGGGGAATCATTTTTGCGACAGACGGAAAAAAGAGGACGAGGCATGGAAAGGACTAAGAGGAATGTCGAGATACAAGGGAGGAGAAGAAGAAGAAGGAGGCGAAGAAGAAGGGAAAGGACTGATGGGTACTAAAATGGAAAGGGGGCAGGGGGAGATGTATGAAAGAAAATCATGAGGCGATTCGGATTGGATTGTTTTACGCAAAAATCCAATAAAACCTACCTCCTCCTGATACGAAACTGCTTGTGTCTTGTTTTCGGCTAGTAGATGGGCACCTTCTGGACCGAGCGAGATAGCGCAGTGGTTAGAACACTGGACTCACATTCGTGAAGACGATGGTTCAAACCGTCGTCTAGCCATGCTGATCTGGGCTCGATATGATTTCCCTAAACAGCTTCAGGCAAATACCAGGATGGCTCCTTTGAAAGGGCACGGCCGACTTCCTTCCCCATCCTTCCCTAATCCGCTGGGGCCAGTGACCACGGTGTTTGGTCCTCTCCTCCAAGTCAACCAACCAACCAACTACTGTGGCGGGCATCATTTCCTTGGGAAACGGGGAATCATTTTTGCGATAGACAGAAAAAAGAGGACGAGGGATGGAAAGGACTAAGAGGGATGTCGAGATACAAGGGAGAAGAAGAAGAAGAAGAAGACGACGAAGAAGAAGAAGAAGGAGGTGAAGAAGAAGGGAAAGGACTGATGGGTACTAAAGTGGAAAGGGGGCAGGGCTCCTCTGAAAGGGCACGCCGACTTCCTACCCCATCCTTCCCTAATCCGATAGGACCAATGATATCGGTGTTTGGTCCCCTCCTCCGCCAACCAATCAACCAACCAACCAACTATGTGAAGTGATCCATTGTAACGAAAGTGCAAAGAGTATATATTTTGTTCGTTATACTCTTTGCATTGATCGCGTTATTGTTGCGAACTACGCTATATTGGACTGTGTGTTTTCTATGTCTTGAACAGTATCATGCACAAAGGAATTAGAATGAAATTTTCACTCTACAGCGGAGTGTGCGCTGATATGAAACTTCCTGGCAGATTAAAACTGTGTGCTGGACCGAGACTCGAACTCGGGACCTTTGCCTTTCGCGAGCAAGTGCTCTACCAACTGAGCTACCCAAGCACGACTCACGCCCCGTCCTCACACCTTTAATTCCGCCAGTACCTCGTCTCCTACCTTCAAAACTTCACAGAAGCTCTCCTGCGAACCTTGCAGAACTAGCACTCCTGGAAGAAAGAATATTGCGGAGACATGGCCTAGCCACAGCCTGGGGGATGTTTCTAGAACGAAATTTTCACTCTACAGAAAACTGTATGTTGGACCGAGACTCGAACTCCGCACTTGCCCGCGAAAGGCAAAGGTCCTGAGTTCGAGTCTCGGTCCGGCAACAGTTTTAATCTGCCAGGAAGTTTCACAAAGGAATTGTTCAAACATGAAGCTTTTTCTTCATAGTGATGTCGTGTTGATCTCCATAACAGAAATAAGCAGGCCAAGCAACAATGAAGGTTAGGCAAACCTGGAATAGTATGAGCAGGGGGAGGGGGTTCACACATAATCGAAGTTGACCCTGGGCGCAAACTAACATAGTTACGTCACCGCAATTATCTGAACCATAGTGGCTCAAAAGCGCCTCGGGCAGGAACAAGGAATAACCTCACTCGTATCGACACTACACGTCACAGTCTAAACATCAGTTACCTACACTGAAGAGTTACACTTAAAAACTTACACATAAAACATAACACAGTCAGCAAAGTCACTGACGAGCCAAAACATTATGACCATGATAGCGTCTGGGTCAACCTTCGGAGCGCAATACAATGATTCTGCGTGACACTGATTCGACAAGTCCTTGGCAGGTTTCCAGAGGTATGTGATAGCAGATGTCTATGTAGAGGTCACGAATTTCCCGTGGGTGCAGAGCTGGCGTCAGAACGCGTCCCAGATGTGCTATCAGATTGGTCGCCAAGACATCAACTTGAGTTCACTGTCATGCTACCAAAACCACGTTGCCGTTGGGGAAGGCATCAAGTATGAAAGACGCAATTGGTGTCAACAATGTTCATATAGCCCACAGACGCCATGGTGCCTTAGATTACTTCCATAGTTACAATGGAAGCGCAGATGAATGGTCCTCATAGCATAATACTGCTCTCGTTACCCTGTGGCACTGGTGTTTAGCATACTTCATGCAAGTGTTAGCCTGGATGACAACGTATACGGATATGACCGTCGACCTGGTGCAATAAGGAGAGCGATTCATTCGACAAGGCGACAGGTTTGCATTGATAGACGTGATGATCCCGTGGGCATTGCAGTCGTAAGTGCCGACGTCGTTGTGTCAAACACGGCGAGAGGTACAGGTCACGCAGGATACGATGCCCGACAGCAGTGACCAGTTTTCGTCCAAAGTGCTGGGTGAGTTCATTCGTTTGTTCAGAAGGGGAGGCCGACAAGCTTTCACCACCTTTCGGCCGGTCGGCGATGACAGAATCGACACGCAGGCCCTAGAAATCTACCTCAAACGATTTTACAGAACTTATTAGGTAAAAACAAGTCTTTTTTTGATTTACTTCTAGCGTTGTATATCAGGTTCATTATGATGTGCCCATAATTTCGTTAATGGTCAGAGTTATTATGATATTTACCAGGAAGTAAGACACAGTGCGAAATTCGAAAATGTTTGCAATGAAAAGTAGGGGTCGCTATGATTTTTCGTTGGGTGCGTATTACATAATATGTTGCTGGATATGAAATTTAGCTAACATATTGAATTTTTCTTTAGACTTTGGTGGAGGTCTCTATCTATCACCAGTCTCGAGTAAACTGATCTGAAGTAGAGCACTGATCTGCGATCGCACAGCGCCAGCGGTAAAGCCAGAGTGAAATATCCACAATATTGCTCATGAAATATCCTGGCAGATTAAAACTGTCTGTCGGACCGAGATCTCCTCATATTTCATAAATCGTTGAAGATATCGAAATGAGATTTTGGCAAATGATAGCACACATTTTGCTTATGGTTGTTATGCAAAACTTCATCGTCTACCGTGTTATTTCAGTAAATACAGACTTTTCCGATGAAAGAATGTAATTTTTAGGGGCTATCGTTAGATGGTGAAACGAGAAATGCTATGGGTTTTGGAACAACACAAGTGAAGTAATTACATATTTATCTTGTACCGAGGATGTGCCTTTTTACACGATACTGACCTTATTTTCCTCAGTTCCTCACTTAATAAACTAGTGTGCACAACATGTTAATGAGGTGAGATAGTGTAAACTCCGTTGAGTTTTGGCAAAAGAAGCAAACAACAACAGAAATGTCTAGGTTTTACTCAGAATTCCCCACTCGTGACAATTCTTTGTTACAAATGGTTAACAAACCAAGCGAAAATAAATCGCTGCATTTTCGGCGGAATTATTTTTAGATACTACTGAGGAACAGGTAGGAGATATTTTTGAATGGTCACCATGCAAGTGCGCACGTGAAGGGGCCTCACTTAATATTTACAGAAAATGTGAGTATAAGCTTCAGTTTAGATCGGCATTTCCCCTCCAGCGCACAGCATTTCCCCAACAGCGCCTGCCCATAACCCCCACCATTACCGGTCTCTCCACATGCACCCTACTGTCTGCGCATCTGCAAGTCACGGTATTCTGCGTGCACTATAAGAGTCATCTGTTGCGGAGACTCATGTTCAACAGTGTGCACTGAACGGTGACCTCCGAAACACTTGTCTTTGCACCAGTACTGCACTCTGTCGTCAGATCAGGCAAAAATCATCATCTATCCTGTTTTACAGAGTGGGTAAACCTTTGACCTCCAAGTTCTGAGATGAGGCGAGCATGGTGAATACCTCGTCCCATACGTGGGGTTTCACCGACCTTCAACCACTTTCCATCTAGCATCCGACCAGGTTCACCATTTCCGACATACTCGTTCACGGGTGGCTGCTATAACAATCTGTCCTTTGTTAAAGTCACTTATGTCAACGGATTTCCCCATTTGCAGCCCGTATCTTCGCTTGAATGAGTCCCCCTCCGTCTCCGCTCAGATTATATATTTTCCTTGGCACGTCACTTCGCCGCATCGCCATCTGGCGGAATAATATCTCCAATGGGCATTGGTCATAATGCCCTGACTGGTCAGTGTATGTCTAGTGGATGTGGGCAAAAAATATTTTTCCTAATGAAGCTACTGGAACTTCGTAGCCATCAGTTCTATATGAGTTACTACTTTACTAGTTCTGATTATGTCAGTTAGTTCTCGATAATGAATGTAAAAATAACATCTGCATCTAAGTCAAATATTAAGCAGTAATAACAGTACTTGATCTAGAGAGAATTTCTGTATGGTGCGGAAAGTGGCAATTGGCACTAAACAAAGAAAAAATGGTTCAAATCGCTCTGAGCACTATGGGACTTAACATCTGAGCTCATCAGTCCCGTAGAACTTAGAACTACTTAAACCTAACTAAAGACATCACACACATCCATGCCCGAGGCAGGATTCGAACCTGCGATCGTAGCGGTCGCGGGGTTCCAGACTGTAGCGCCTAGAACCGCTCGGCCACCCCAGCCGGCAAACAAAGAAAAGTGCGAGGTCATCCACATGGGCACTAAAAGAAATCCGATAAATTTTGGGTATACGATAAATCGCACAAATCTAAGGGCTGCAAATTCGACTAAATACCCTGGAATTACAATTACGAGCGACTTAAATTGGAGAGACCACATAGATAATGTTGTGGGGAAGGCGAAACAAAGACTGCGCTTTGTTGTCAGAACACTTAGAAGATGCGACAAACCCACTAAAGAGACAGCCTACATAACACTTGTCCGTCCATTGCTAGAATACTGCTGCGCGGTGTGGGATCCTTACCAGATAGGATTGACGGAGGACATCGAAAAAGTGCAAAGAAGGGCAGCTCGTTTCGTGTTATCGCACAATAGGGGCGAGAGTGTCGCTGATATGATACGCGAGTTGGGGTGGCAGTCACTGAAACAAAGGCGGTTTTCTTTGCGGCGAGATCTACACTCCTGGAAATGGAAAAAAGAACACATTGACACCGGTGTGTCAGACCCACCATACTTGCTCCGGACACTGCGAGAGGGCTGTACAAGCAATGATCACACGCAAGGCACAGCGGACACACCAGGAACCGCGGTGTTGGCCGTCGAATGGCGCTAGCTGCGCAGCATTTGTGCACCGCCGCCGTCAGTGTCAGCCAGTTTGCCGTGGCATACGGAGCTCCATCGCAGTCTTTAACACTGGTAGCATGCCGCGACAGCGTGGACGTGAACCGTATGTGCAGTTGACGGACTTTGAGCGAGGGCGTATAGTGGGCATGCGGGAGGCCGAGTGGACGTACCGCCGAATTGCTCAACACGTGGGGCGTGAGGTCTCCACAGTACATCGATGTTGTCGCCAGTGGTCGGCGGAAGGTGCACGTGCCCGTCGACCTGGGACCGGACCGCAGCGACGCACGGATGCATGCCAAGACCGTAGGATCCTACGCAGTGCCGTAGGGGACCGCACCGCCACTTCCCAGCAAATTAGGGACACTGTTGCTCCTGGGGTATCGGCGAGGACCATTCGCAACCGTCTCCATGAAGCTGGGCTACGGTCCCGCACACCGTTAGGCCGTCTTCCGCTCACGCCCCAACATCGTGCAGCCCGCCTCCAGTGGTGTCGCGACAGGCGTGAATGGAGGGACGAATGGAGACGTGTCGTCTTCAGCGATGAGAGTCGCTTCTGCCTTGGTGCCAATGATGGTCGTATGCGTGTTTGGCGCCGTGCAGGTGAGCGCCACAATCAGGACTGCATACGACCGAGGCACACAGGGCCAACACCCGGCATCATGGTGTGGGGAGCGATCTCCTACGCTGGCCGTACACCACTGGTGATCGTCGAGGGGACACTGAATAGTGCACGGTACATCCAAACCGTCATCGAACCCATCGTTCTACCATTCCTAGACCGGCAAGGAAACTTGCTGTTCCAACAGGACAATGCACGTCCGCATGTATCCCGTGCCACCCAACGTGCTCTAGAAGGTGTAAGTCAACTACCCTGGCCAGCAAGATCTCCGGATCTGTCCCCCATTGAGCATGTTTGGGACTGGATGAAGCGTCGTCTCACGCGGTCTGCACGTCCAGCACGAACGCTGGTCCAACTGAGGCGCCAGGTGGAAATGGCATGGCAAGCCGTTCCACAGGACTACATCCAGCATCTCTACGATCGTCTCCATGAGAGAATAGCAGCCTGCATTGCTGCGAAAGGTGGATATACACTGTACTAGTGCCGACATTGTGCATGCTCTGTTGCCTGTGTCTCTGTGCCTGTGGTTCTGTCAGTGTGATCATGTGATGTATCTGACCCCAGGAATGTGTCAATAAAGTTTCCCCTTCCTGGGACAATGAATTCACGGTGTTCTTATTTCAATTTCCAGGAGTGTATTTACGAAATTTCACCAACTTTCTCTTCAGAATGCGAAAATATTTTGTTGACTCCCACTTACGTATGGGGAAATGATCAACATAATAAAATAAGAGAAATCAGAGCTCGGACGGAAAGATTTTGGTTTTCCTTTTTCCCATGCGCCATTCGAGAGTGGAATGATAGGGAAGTAGTATGAAAGTGGCTCGATGAACCCTCTGCCAGGCACTTAAGTGTGAATTGCAGAGTAACCATGTAGATGTAGATGTAAATGTAGACATCGTAACATGGCTAGAAACATTACAAATACTCGTATAGTATTAAAGCTAAGAGGAGTAAGTCGAACTGAAATGTATAAGTGAAGAGTGGGTAATCTGCATTCAGAGGCAACTATATATTTTTAATGAAACCATGTACTTCTCAAAATGGCGCATGAAACTTTTTGACACAATGGACCTTAGCGTGATAATGGTTAACAGAAGAAAACAATAAGAACACAAGAAAATTCTGGGAAGATTAAAACTGTTTGTGAACCGGGATTCGAACATGGGTCTTTTGATTTTTGCAGACAAGCGATCTACCAACTGAGTTGCCCAAGCACAGCTCATGACTGCTCATAAAAACTTTACTTCCGGCAGTACCTCATCTCGAACCTTCCAAACTTCACGAACTTCTGTCTAGCTTGCAGAACTACCACTCCTTGAACAAATGATATAGCAGAGACGTGCGTTAATCACAGTTGGCCACAGCTCAGGTGCTAGAACACATGTTCCTGAAATGCACAGATTCCCGGTTTGAGTCCCTGCCTGGCACACAACTGTAATCTGCCAGGAAGTTTCATATCAGCGCACACAAAATTTCCAGCGAAAATTTCATCCTGGGAACTATCTGTGGCTAATCAGTGTCTCCGCAATATCTTTTCTTTTAGGAGTCCTAGACCTGCAAGTTGGGTAGGAGAGATTCTGTGAAGTTTCAAAGATAGGAAATGAGGTACTGGCGGGAAAAAGGCTGTTAGGATGGGTCGTGAGTCGCGCTTGGGTAGCTTAGTCGGTAGAGCACACCCACCGCATCTCGGCTGGGCCGCTCAATCAGCCGATCTTAACGCTATAAAAAATGCCTGAGTTGTTTGGAACAGCGCTAAACGCAGCAGTCATTTTCCCCGCAATGTGGTAGGTCTACGGGATCTAATCGTCAATGAGTGGCTTCAGCTGCATCCCTAAGGAATCTTGTGGAACGCTCTTCCTCGCTGAGCTGAGGCCGTTATGAAGGCTGGCGACAGTGTTACACGGTATTAGCTTCTTGTCTCCTGGGGATGACCAATTTTTTTGTCCGACGTTGTTAGCGGAACTATGGAGAGGGAGTAGCTTTTGAAGAATGTAATAGTGACTGATGAAAAGTAAATTGATTTTGCAACATGGACTGAATTACTGCTGCGTTTAATAACTACAAATGAACCTTGGAGTTCAACGTCAGTAGAGGCAGGCAGTAGCTGAGGAATGATGTGTAGTGGCTTAGTCGTATCCATGTTGAAGAAAAGAACCCAAATTTCGATTAACACTGTTTACGAAAAACTTCTGAAATCTAAATCAGGTTGCGTCAAGGTGCTGTTCCCGGACGCAAGTCCACTGCGATACCTCGAAAGACCGACGATGATTCAAATAGCTCACGTATTGATGAGTGTTTATTCGACAACTGAAGCAGACTTTCGTATCTTGTCACACAACGTGCGGTTCCGAAATTTTCGTCGATTTTAGACTTGGAGAAATTGGGCCGTGGTGATCGAGCAGAAGGTCCCGGGTTACATCCTGGATAGGGACGGGGACTTTTCCTCGTTCCAGTCCCGACAGGACAACTCCAGATCCACTGAGCCTTCTATGAAATGAGTATCATCCCACGGGATAATAGGCGACTGGGAGCGATGGGTCTAGTCCCACGACCTAGGCTGTACTCTTACCTACAGTCAGGTCAAAAGCCCGGCAACGGCCTTACGCCACAGACTTTATCTTTACCTCACTTGGACAAAACATCTTACAGACTGAAAGAAGTGGTTGACATCGTTAAAATATTGGTATTACAATATCACAGTAAATTCAGGAGGGAGGAGCATACTTTTCTTACTTTCATTCCATAACGCCATGCGGCATTATGTTTTAAGGTGACTCATTAATCCGAGCAAAAGTTTTCCGGGTCCAGAAGCGTGTAGTACGAATTATTTGTGGTGTGAACTCAAGAGCGTGCTTCGGAGGCCTGTTAAGGAAAAGGCGGTACTAAATACTGCTTCCCGATACGTTCACTCATTAATGAAATTTGTCGTAAATAACACAGTATCTCTTTTTCAAACCAACAACCCATTTCATGGAATCAATACTAGAAATAAGAGTAATTTTCACTTACTTTGGCCCAGCACCGTGTCCATTAGTCAGGAACATATATTTTCAGTACGTTGCCAGCAGTCTTAAAAAATATAACTATTAATAAAGTTCAGTTAAAGCGGAGCTCTAAATAACCAATTTGTGCTCAGCTCTTGCTCCACCGACGAATTTCTTAATAGAGTCAGTAAGGTATCACTGTGAATAGAACTCCATCGACAAACTTTCCGAGGTTGTTCCGGGACACCTTGTGAGTATTTTGGTATGAGGGCCCCACGGGCTCAGGATTATCGTTACGGGCTTGTTGCATTTCGATTGGTTTTTTGCCCCAATTGTAAATGTATTGTTCAGAAAACAATGTACAATGTGGAAATGTCGACAGCATGCTCTGCGTGTCGTGTTTCCGCTCAGGGTACCTGCTGTCGACTACAGTAATGCTTCTTTAACTCGCTGCCGTCAGATCTGCATCCAGTAACACTCGGTTGTGTCTAGGGTTTGTATTGCGGTAGTGTTAGATGCGCATTAACCCGCCAGGGTAGCCGAGAGCGCTAACGCGCTGCTTCCTGGACTCGGGTGGGCGCGCCGGCCCCAGATCGAATCCGCCCGGCGGATTAACGACGAGGGCCGGTGTGCCAGCCACCCTGGTTGTGGTTTTTAGGCGGTTTTCCGCATCCTGTTAGGTGAATACTGTGCTGGCCCCCACAGTACGCCTTAGTTATACGGCTCGCAGAACGCACTATTCCATGGATTACACTAGCTGCAGACAGTTGGGGGTACACTATTTCCTTCCCAGGGGCTACGGGGTGGCGGCAGGAAAGGCATCTGGCCACCTCTTCAAATTAACATGCCACATCCGGTTAACCAGCAAACACTGCAAGTCGGAATTAAATGCTAGGAAAGAGAGAAGAGTGTTAATTGTACGTTAACAGTGACACACAAAGCAGTACTGTGGATATGTTTACTGATGAAGAGTGGGCCGGACTGCACCTAGCGTGGGGTTCACTAAGAGCAATGCAAGAGCAGCACAACGACGCTATGCTGAGCGGTTCCCACACCAATGCACAAACGTGTCACAGTACTTTTGTATCTGACTGAGTGGTGTCAGATTACCCTGTGTTGTGTTGTACGTTTTGGTTTTTACACACTGCAGGGTTCTTCACTGTTGTGAAGGTGTTTTAGAGAAACAAGGTTGACTGTGGTAACAAACCAAATAAATTATAATTACATCATTAGTGTGTAACGAACTGCAGGAGACCATTCGCTTCTTACACCAAATTACTCACAAACTACTCCTGAACATCCTCTGAAAGTTTGTCAGTGGGATCCTGATACACCCTGCATATTTTTAAAAGTATAAAGTAACGTGAATGTTTCGCTAAATCCGACTTCTGCACATCTACAAGCAGTTACTTGATCAATGTATGCAAGTGCTGCAAAACTGCTTTCCGTTTGTTGCTTGGCTACAGTAGACTGCTGTAGCAGCTCAGTGTATATACGTTTACAAGTTTTTTATTATCCTTAAATGGTGTTTTGGATTTTTTGACTTGTTCTTTACTACTGACGACCATTTCATTTATGATCTGCTGAGAAAAAAAAATAACATATTTTTTTCGAATCTGTATTATATCCTCTTGTTTGATGACATGTTACAAATCCTTGAGGGTCTCCTCCCTGTGGATCTACGGAACAAAAAGTATCTCTATTACTAAACGGTTAAAACGATCTCAAAGTTCCAGTTGTAAATTACCTCTCTAACCGCCCTAAGGATCAACTTGATTTTTAGTATTTCATATGATTGTTTTTCTAATACAAAAATATAAAAAGTTGCCTTAATGTGTTTAATGAGACGTATAAGCGTATGTTAAAGATTTAACACAATAAATCGAGTGTCAAAGTTAGAAACTGTGTGTATGTCGTGAGACAGCGTATCTGACGGCGTGCAATCTATCCAAACTACAGGGGGTGGACAAAAATTTGGAAACATCAACAACACCACACATTACCATGCCTAATACGGTGTAGGACAACTGTTAGCATTCAAAACACGTTCCAGTCTTCTATAAAAGGATAAATAAAGGCCCTGCATGGTTTTCAGAGAATCTTACAGCGAAACAGTTGCAAGTTCAGGTAATGTATAAGGAGATGTGAAAGGTTAGAAGCCGTCTGGCTTGCCTCTTTCCATTTATGGGGTATTTGGAAAGTAAGTTCCGATTGGTCGCGAAATGGAAACCACTGTGAAAATCACAAATGTTTTATTTGCAGCAGTTAGCTACAACTTCCAGCTACTCGCCTACATAGTCACACTCCGACTTAGACATTTGTCATACTGTTGTACCAAATTTCCAATGCCTTCATCATAAAAGCAGCCGCCAGTGCTTTCCGCCAATTCTCTACACTGTCTGTGCCAAAGTGTCTTCATAGACAGCGGTTCATGTGAGAAGAGTTGAAATCCAGAGGGAGCCAATTACGAGCTGTATTGTGGGTGGGCAAACACTCCCCATCGAAAACGCTGCAAGAGCATCTTCTTTGCCACTGCAGAGAATTGAGAATTGTCTTCAGGAAGGAAACGCATGACAGTTATGTTATGCGGGCTGCATAGCATCAGGCGAAATTTCTTACCAGGCTCTCGTACTTGGTGGGAGACACTACTTTCCATACACCTTTATGTGCTCACTGTGCACTCAGAACTGAAAAGAACGACATGACGCCATCGACGGGCATACTAGAGACGTTGCGTAACACATCTGTGCAAAGCTTCATCTGGTTTTCACAAAGGTTTCTATTTCGCGACCAACCGGATCTTACTTTCCAAATGGCCCTCATATATATTCATTTCATATGCCCCTTGTCACGACTGACGATAGGCAGTACATTTTAGTTTCATCTTGCTAAAAGTCTCATGACCTTAGTTAGTGCTGGGGAATGTACACTCATGCTCATAAATTAAGGATAATGCTCATACATGGTGAAACAACGCTTTGGTTGGCAGTTTGCGGGTTTAAATCACCTCAGGGTATGACCATTTGACCTGCGGTCGTTGCACGGTGGCGCTGGCAGCAGTCCACATACGCAGACGTGCGTTGGCGCATGTCAGAGTACGGTGCAGCGAGTGAGTGTGCAGGCGTTTTCAGACGTGCTAATAGTGACTGTGTGTTGAAAATGGCTCAAAGAACACATTTTGATGACGTTATGAAGAGTAGAATACTAGGGCGACTGGAGGCTGGTCAAACACAGCACGTCGTAGCACAGGCTCTCCGTGTGCCACAAAGTGTGATCTCAAGAGTATGGCAACGATTCCAGCAGACAGGAAACGCGTCCAGGCACTACAGTACGGGACGTTCACAGTGTACAACACCACAAGAAGACCGATATCTGACCATCAGTGCCGGCAGACGGCCACAGAGTACTGTAGGCAGTCTTGCTCGGGATCTTACTGCAGCCACTGCACCGGTTGTCTCCAGACACACAGTCTACAGACGACTGAACAGACGGTTTATTCGCCCGGCCACCTGGAAGGTGCATTCCACTGACCCCTGGTCACAGGAGAGCCCGTAAAGCCTGGTGTCAAGAACACAGTACATGGTCATTGGAACAGTGGTCCCAGGTTATGTTCACAGACGAGTCCAGGTATAGTCTGAACAGTGATTCTCGCCGGGTTTTCATCTGGCGTGAACCAGGAACCAGATACCAAACCCTCAATGTCCTTGAAAGGAACCTGTATTGAGGTCGCGGTTTGATGGAGTGGGGTGAGATTATGATTGGTGCACGCACACCCCTGCATGTCTTTGAAAGAGGAACTGTAACAGTTCACTTGTATCGGGACGTCATTTTGCACCAGTATGTCCGCCTTTTCAGGGGTGCAGTAGGTCCCACCTTCCTCCTGATGGATGATAACGCACGGCCCCACCGAGCTGCCATCGTGGAGGAGAATCTTCAAACAGAAGATATCAGGCGAATGGAGTGGCCTGCCTGTTCTCCAGACCTAAACCCCATCGAGCACGTCTGGGATGCTCTTGGTCGACGTATCGCTGCACGTCTTCAAACCCCTAGGACACTTCAGGAGCTATACCCCTGCAGCTGCTCGACCAGCTGATCCAGAGTATGCTAACCCAATGTGCGGCCTGTGTACGTGTGCATGATGATCATATTCCATACTGATGTCGGCGTACATGCGCAGGAAACAGTGGCGTTTTGCAGCAATTGTGTTTCGGGACGGTTTTCTCAACTTATCACCAATACCGTGGACTTACAGATCTGTGTCGTGTGTGTTCCCTATGTGCCTATGCAATTAGCGCCAGTTTTGTGTAGTGCCACGTTGTGTGGCACCACATTCTGCAATTATCTTTAATTTATGAGCATGAGTGTATTTTATAAAACTGCAGTGGTTGACGCTCGAGGCTTGCAGTTCTGTTCTAAGAATGCTTGAGACCAGCTCAGTTCGCACAGAACTCTGAAAACGACACGAGGGACCCCATGGCAACAGTGGCTTTATTCTGGCTTACACGTGTCAAGGAGCAACCTGAGAGGACTCACCTAACTCCGCTGTCGATCGGGCTATGACGGGGTTCGCGGTATTCTGCACGGTTTGCCTATGTAGGAGGCTGACGGCGGTAGTGTCAAGAGCTATGGAGAGAAATCACAAGTCTTGGAATGTTCGGGCCTACGAAGTGGGAGAATAAGTCCTCGCGGAGATGGCGCCATGGTTAGGCTTCTGGAAATTCAGAAGCGTATAAACAACATTCTGATACGCCCATCGCCTACTGACGGCAGACGGAAATTTCTAGAACAAACTGGCGAGGAAGATGTGCTCTGATTGGCCCACGTCTGGATACAACGTGGGGGGAATTTAGTAAACGTGGCAGTTTCCACGCTGTTGGCGGAAAACAGGAATATTTTTCCAAATTGGCGGTTGCGGCCGGAACGTGGGCGTTGACGTTTCCAAAGGGAACATACAGTTGCCACAGTACCGTTAATCCCAGATCCTGTGACAGTATCGGTTTCATCTATTGTTCAGTCAACAACTGGAGTAACTAAAACATTTAGTGGGATGCATTGGTATTAATGATTGGATGTGCAGCCAGGATACGGTAGTGCTCCCCCCCCCCTCTCCTCCCCCCTACTTGCTTCATACCTTTATAGCAATTATTCTTTCCAGTAATCAGGTCACTTAGTCTTATGCTATGTCATTGTGTTTAATATAATAAAACATCAATTTAATTTTATTTGTATTTCATTTGAAGTAACTTGTAGTTTCCTTCAATTCATTAATGGAGGAGGATAGTAGTGTTTAACGTCCCGTCGACAACGAGGTCATTAGAGACGGAGCGCAAGCTCGGGTGAGGGAAGGATGGGGAAGGAAATCGGCCGTGCCCTTTCAAAGGAACCATCCCGGCATTTGCCTGAAGCGATTTAGGGAAATCACGGAAAACCTAAATCAGGATGGCCGGAGACGGGATTGAACCGTCGTCCTACCGAAAGCTCGGTTTTCAATTCATTCATATTATCATTATTATTATTTGTCGATTCAGTAAAAATAGTCATTGAGTAGGATTTTATAGCAACTACCCAGCTTAGGATTCCATGTTAGGGTCATTTTAGAGACAGCGATTCCGTTGGGCTATTAAAATTTAGAATCGAGTTAACGGGTGTGTGACGGAGTCCAGGTAGTTCCATCATTCCTGTATGATTTCGCAACCACACACCGCGGTGTTCTGCAAGTGGACAGCGATCACGCAGCCTTCTCTCCAAAGTAGATCACAAAGACTTAGTAATATTGAGATCTGCCGACTGTGGTGTCCGGGGGAGATACCAACAGTTCATACTCGTTCTCACAGAATCAGTATGGCCGATGCGAGCTGTGTGGACAGGGGTGCTGTCGTCTTTAAACACATTATCACCACTGGGGAACAAACATTGTACCAGGGGATGGACAGGATCGGCCAAAATGGTCACATTACCCTCGGCGACCTTGCAGAGTAACTATGGGGCACATGAAATACACGATAAGGCTGCCCGAATCATCGCCAAACGCCCGCCATGAACCACTCTTGGGACGTAAACTCGGAAAAAGTGTCAAACAAGAGTCATCTGATCAAATGATTTTCTTCCATTGCTCCATTGTCCAGGTTTCGTGGCTTTGGCAACACGATTTCCTGTTACGGGTATTTGCATCGCTTATGTCTGTTTCTGGATTCCCAGCTGCGATTCCCCGCTTCTGGAGTTCCGTTCGTGTTGTTCTGGTGCCGACAGGATTCGGAAGTGCGTGATTCAGTTCCGCAGCGTATTTTGCAGCTGTCGTCCTCTTATCTTCCGTGTCAATCCTCTTCAATGACCGTCTGTCACGACCACACCATACACACATTCGTCCACATTGTGACAGCGGATGATGTTTTCCCGCTTTCCCTGTATGCATAAATCTTGGATACGGTGTCTCTTGAAATACCAAACACTTCGGCTTCCTTGGTTACGGAGGCACTCATCATACGTACACCAACAATTTGCCCACGTTCGAATTCACTTACTTCCGATACCATGTATTCACAACTACACAGAATACTGTTCTGATGACGAACGACATTTGCAACGTATCGAGGACATTCCACAGGTGCCATTCGTGGTCAAATACAGCAGGGTAACCTGCAGACTTAGATGGCATCTGCATTTATGCTGAACCATGCATCTATAGCGATGTTTCTATATTTTTGTCCATTCCCTGTATGTTATTGCTGTTATGGTCTTCAGTCCAGAGACTGGTTTGATGCGGCTCTCCATGCTACTCTATCTTGTGCAAGCTTCTCATCTCCCAGTACCTACTGCATCCTACAGCCTTCTGAATCGGCTTAGTGTATTCATCTCTTGGTGTCCCTCTACAATTTTTACCCTGTATATTCAATCACTATTTGAGAATGAAAGGACTTAGCAGGGTGTGCGGGGTGAGTGCTCAATGCTTGCTACGAGACTTCACCTTTGGATAGCACAGTCACAGAAATTAAATGCAAAACACTTTCATCGAATAGATCAGAACTATTAGACCAACTAATCTCATTGGATCAAGAAGCTGCAAAGAAGTATATGGCCAACCTAGCAGCCCAGAGTTTCAAAACGGATTTTCAGATTTCAAGGGCAATGGAACCATTTGAAGTTTTCATAGCTCATCTTTTCCAAAATGTGGGTGTGGAAGGTAATTCAAGTAAAATGAGTACTCTTTTGTCTTGCAGTGAGACTGAACTTGAAACTGAAGTAATTCGATTTCAAAATGACATTTCCTTAAGTCAGAATACAATCAAGCCAACTTCCCGAAATTAGTGACTGTAAAAAGCTACCCTAACATTGTAAAAGTGGTATCGTATGTTTTATCGTTTTTTGGATCAACTTATCTGTGTGAGACACCGTTCACAACGTTGACCATAGTGAAATCTAAGTGTAGAAATAAACTGACTGATCCTCGTCTTTAAGACTCTTTAAGGATGGTTTTGACAAATTATTCAAAAGATTATAATATACTTGGCAATGACATGCAAAGCCAAGCATTTTACTAAACTTTTTTCAACGTTTATGATGGTGCATATTTTAATTTCTTTTACATGTGAAATATCTTGAAGCTGAGTAGGAGGCCAACAAAGTTTGATGGAGAGGAAATTACCTTTTATGTTTTTTGTGTGATTAAAATGGTTAATTTTGGCTTCGGTGCTGTTTTGTGCTTAAACTTTTATTACGAGTTTCTAATGCAGTAGATCTCTAAATGGACTAAATTGCATACAGTAGATCTCAAGCCTGAAAAGGTTGAGCACCCCTGCCTCAGACAGTGGTTCACAGCCTGTGGGTAATTACCTCTTGAGGAGTAAAATGTCATTTTCTGGGGGGTTACAACGAAAGGTTCGGTTGTGTCTGTCATGAAACTAAACTATTTCTAAAGATTATCACAATTATTACAATTTTGTAAGATTCTAATACTGATTATTATAAGTTACAATAATAACATGTTTTCAAATTACTAGCACAAATGCGTGAACGCTTCTGTAGACGTTACAGACTGTGAAGCAAGCATTTCATACCCCACCCACTACACACATACTCCATGCTTTGTACTGAGCATCTATGACAGTAAAATTGAGACGCATACGTAACAAATATTAAATATCTCAAGAAAAGCACTTCTGCAAGTTTTAGATAGTTGCTGCAATGGACCACAAATAGCTTCATTACGAAGCAGATAAATGAAGTGACTGACAGCACAACACAATAGTACTACATAAGAGCACTCCAAACAGTATTATTATTATTATTTTTATTATTATTGCTGTGAGAAAGAAAACTGGCGTTCTACGGATCAGAGCGTGGAATGTCAGATCCCTTAATCGGGAAGGTAGGTTAGAAAATTTAAAAAGGGTAATGGATAGGTTAAAGTTAGATATAGTGAGAATTAGCGAAGTTAGGTGGCAAGAGGAACAAGACTTTTGGTCAGGTGAATACAGGGTTATACATACAAAATCAAATAGGGGTAATACAGGAGTAGGTTTAATAATGAATAAAAAAATAGGAGTGCAGGTAAGCTACTACAAACAGCATAGTGAACGCATTATTGTGGCCAAGACAGACACGAAGCCCACGCCTACTACAGCAGTACAAGTTTATATGCCAACTAGTTCTGCAGATGACGAAGAAATTGAAGAAATGTATGATGAGATAAAAGAAATTATTCAGATACTTAAGGGAGAGGAAAATTTAATAGTCATGGGTGACTGGAATTCGATAGTAGGAAAAGGAAGAGAAGGAAACATAGTGGGTGATTATGGATTGGGGGAGAGAAATGAAAGAGGCAGCCGTCTGGTAGAATTTTGCACAGAGCATAACTTAATCATAGCTAACACTTGGTTCAAGAATCATAAAAGAAGATTGTATACATGGAAGAATCCTGGAGATACTGACAGGTTTCAGATAGATTATATAATGGTAAGACAGAGATTTAAGAACCAGGTTATAAATTGTAAGACATTTCCAGCGGCAGATGTGGACTCTGACCACAATCTATTGGTTATGAACTGTAGAATAAAACTGAAGAAACTGCAAAAAGGGGGGAATTTAAGGAGATGGGACCTTGATACACTGACTAAACCAGAGGTTGTACAGAGGTTCAGGGAGAGCATAAGGGAACAATCCACAAGAATGGGGGAAAGAAATACAGTAGAAGAGGAATGGGTAGCTTTGAGCAATGAAGTAGTGAAGGCAGCAGAGGATCAAGTAGATAAAAAGACGAGGGCTAGTAGAAATCCTTGGTGGCAGAAGAAATATTGAATTTAATTGATGAAAGAAGAAAATATAAAAATGCAGTAAATGAAGCAGGCAAAAAGAAATACAAACGTCTCAAAAATGAGATCGACAGCAAGTGCAAAGTGGCTAAGCAGAGATGGCTAGAGGACAAATGCAAGGATGTAGAGGCGTATATCACTAGGGGTAAGATACATACTGCCTACACGAAAATTAAGGAGACATTTGGAGAAAAGAGAACCACTTGCATGAATATCAAGAGCTCAGATGGAAACCTAGTTCTAAGTAAGCAAAGAAGGGAAATCAGAAAGGTGGAAGGAGTATATAGAGCGTCTATACAAAGGCGATGTACTTCAGGGCAATATTATGGAAATGGAAGACGATGTAGATGAAGATGAAATGGGAGATATGATACTGCGTGAAGAGTTTGACAGAGCACTGAAAGACCTAAGTCGAAACAAAGCCCCGTTAGTAGACAATATTCCATTAGAATTATTGACAGCCTGACAAAACTCTACCATCTGGTGAGCAAGATGTATGAGACAGGCGAAATACCCTCAGACTTCAAGAAGAATATAATTCCAATCCCACGGAAAGCAGGTGTTGACAGATGTGAAAATTACCGAACTATCAGTTTAATAAGTCACAGCTACAAAATACTGACGCGAATTCTTTACAGACGAATGGAGAAACTGGTAGAAGCCGACCTCGGGGAAGATCAGTTTGGATTCCGTAGAAATATTGGAACACGTGAGGCAATACTGACCCTACGACTTATCTTAGAAGTTAGATTAAGAAAAGGCAAACCTACGTTTATAGCATTTGTAGACTTGGAGAAAGCATTTGACAATGTTGACTGGAATACTCTCTTTCAAATTCTGAAGGTGGCAGGGGTAAAATACATGGAGCGAAAGGCTATTTACAATTTGTACAGAAACCAGATGGCAGTTATAAGAGTCGAGGGGCACAAAAGGGAAGCAGTGGTTGGGAAGGGAGTGAGACAGGGTT
Organism: Schistocerca serialis cubense; assembly: GCF_023864345.2. Lineage (NCBI taxonomy): Eukaryota > Metazoa > Arthropoda > Insecta > Orthoptera > Acrididae > Schistocerca > Schistocerca serialis. Next base: position 396,357,415 of record NC_064646.1, read on the forward strand.
GTAGCCACTCTCCACTGTTGTTCAATCTGTATATTGAGCAAGCAGTAAACGAAACAAAAGAAAAATTCGGAGTAGGTATTAAAATCCATGGAGAAAAAATAATAACTCTGAGGTTCGCCGATGACAGAGACAGCAAAGGACTTGGAAGAGCAGTTGAACGGAATGGATAGAGTCTTGAGAGGAGGATATAAGATGAACATCAACAAAAGCAAAACGAGGATAATGGAATGTAGTCGAATTAAATCGGGTGATGCTGGGGGAATTAGATTAGGAAATGAGACGCTTAAAGTAGTAAAGGAGTTTTGCTATTTGGGGAGCAAAATAACTGATGATGGTCGAAGTAGAGAGGATATAAAATGTAGACTGGCAATGGCAAGGAAAGCATTTCTGAAGAAGAGAAATTTGTTAACGTCTTGTGTAGATTTAAGTGTCAGGAAGTCGTTTCTGAAAGTATTTGTATGGAGTGTAGCCATGTATGGAAGCGAAACATGGACGATAAGTATTTTGGACAAGAAGAGAATAGAATCTTTCGAAATGTGGTGCTACAGAAGAATGCTGAAGATTAGATGGGTAGATCACATAACTAATGAAGTATTGAATAGAATTGGGGAGAAGAGGAGTTTGTGGCGCAACTTGACTAGAAGAAGGGATCGGTTGGTAGGACATGTTCTGAGGCATCAAGGGATCACCAATTTAGTATTGGAGGGCAGCGTGGGGGGTAAAAATCGTAGAGGCAGACCTAGAGATGAATACACTAAGCAGATTCAGAAGGATGTAGGCTGCAGTACGTACTGGGAGATGAAGCAGCTTGCACAGGATAGAGTAGCATGGAGAGCTACATCAAACCAGTCTCAGGACTGAAGACCACAACAACAACAACATTATTGTTGTTGTTGTTGTTACTGGCAGCGGTCAGACACACAGCATTGGCAGCCTGAAGTCTCCCAGTTCTTGCCAGTACAGAAGCGTGGAGCCCAGCTATCAAGCGATTTACAAACAGTAAGTATAGTGTAACTTTTTAACTGGTTTGGTACTAAATGTGTGTGAATGAAGTGACATTTGGGAGAGGAATGCTGCAGGGGACACATATTTTGTAACAAGTGTCTATCCTCACTGTGAATAGTTAGCTTTCTTGTGCGAAAAGGAGTTATAGGTAGCACTGGTGATGCTCTGGGAATTGGACCATGATTCATTGTATCACACATGCGCATTATCGGATCACAGCACACGAAAAAGAAATGTAACATTCAAGATATACAGATGAGAAAATAGATTTTTCATGATGACATCAATGCGACAGTAATCAAGGAGTGGAATGGACTTGGAGCACAATTTATGATATTCCCCGACTGAGAAAAAAGAAAACCGATATAAAAGGGTTGCTAGGAATAAGCTGTAACAACTGTCTCATTGACTCGTTAGTTCGTATTATAATAAAACACCCACGAAAATTAATGTCACTTATCGTTGATTGTTTTAAAAATAAAAGTATTCAAAAGAAATTGTTTTCTATTCTAAAGTGTAGGGGCTAATGTTGGTAACGGTGGGGTACAAACGGCGATGGGTGGTGGTGGTTAGGGCACAAACCAATATTTAATTGCACTCAGGGCTCAAGGGTAACGCTCTATCCTTATCGGCAGTCTAAGAAAGGGTGAGATAGCTGGTTCAAATGGCTCTGAGCACTATGGGACTTAACATCTATGGTCATCAGTCCCCTAGAACTTAGAACTACTTAAACCAACTAACCTAAGGACAGCACACAACACCCAGCCATCACGAGGCAGAGAAAATCCCTGACCCCGCCTGGAATCGAAACCTGGAACCCGGGCGTGGGAAGCGAGAACGCTACCGCACGACCACGAGATGCAGGCAAAGGGTGAGAACCACTGCCATTGAAGATGCTAGTTAATAGTGAGTGAACTACTGGGTGCTCAGCTCAGCTGTTTCCATTTTCTACACAATATTTCGACGTCCGATCCAGTCGTCTTGTTCAGGTGCTGCGAATTATGTTGTAATGTGTATTCGCTGCCTGGACTTCAACCAGACTGAGAGTTGTTGTTGGTCTCACTCAGCTGTTTATAGCCGAGTGCGGTTCCCACTGCGCCATTTGATGCTCCTTTGTTTTGCATACCAAACACTGATACTCCGCAAAACGCAAATTCCCTCGGCGTTTTCCAACTCTGATAGACGAAGTGGTCGGCGAGATTTCAATAAGGTAAATTTTAATTAAAAATAAAAGATTTTAACAAAATCTCGCCGACGATCACATCCATCAGAGTGGAAAAACGTTGAGGGTATCAGTGTGTGCTCTACAAAACAGAAGAGCATTAAAGAGTGCAGTGGACGTCGGGAATCGAATTCGGCTATAGTGGCATGTACCAACAATAACTCACCATCTGGTTGGAGTCCAGACAACGAATACACATTGCAGCAAAACTCACAGCACCTAAAGGAGACGGCTGGACCTGTCGTCGAAATACTGTGCTGAAAATGAAAACAACAATTCGTCTGGATACTCGGAAGCACACCATTAATCAACAACGCCGAGAAAACTTGAAAAACCACAAGACACCAGTTGACATATTGTCGCAAACGGGGTTAGTCACAAGACGCTGACTACGGACAACAATAACAAGGGGCCTGAAGGTCTGAGGGAATCCCCAGGGAGTGGCACCCCTGCAGCGGCCCAGCGCTCCTGGCGGACTGACTTGGAGCCGCGCTGTAACTGGGTCAGGGATGTCTGCCCGCCAGCCAATCAGCAGGCGCGTGGCGGCGCGTTTAAAACGCTACGCGGAGGCGGCGCCCGGCAGTAGCTCTCTCCACCATGGCACGCCTGCTGCGTAAGTACCAGCCGGTGCGCCGGCAGAGCCTCCGCTGCGGCCGATCTTGTACACGGGAAAAGCCACTTGCCACCCTCTTAACATTCCGTCTCTTAGTTGTCATAAAATCTTATTAACTCTCATGTTCATTCCTCGTTTACAGTCGCAGTAATGCTATTTCAACCGTAATTTTTCGTCGGTACGAATGACTGTCATTTTTTCATGGAGTAGTGAGCTTCACGATTCTGACAGTATTAGCGGGCGGAGGTAAAGAGATTGTAACTTTGTCTTTTAATATTGAACGTTTTTGAATGCTACACATATTGTGTGAATAGGGGACAACTTTAGCAAAAACAGCCATCAATTGCAAATGTGCCCTATCAAGTCATAAAAATGTACTTTGAATCGACAGCAGTGACTTACATCGAAAACCATGAACAGATTATCACGAAAGGTGCAATACAGACAAATAAAACCACAGATACCCGTGGACACAGGTCCGAAGTTGCTATTCAGCCATAAAAGCGACTAGGATAGGCAAGTCTTTTCAGCGATACAACATTTTGTTGGTAAAGTGAATTTTCAATAGTGAGTGAGTATTTAAGTTTCGAATTTCACTCTGTTGGCCAGTTTTGGGTGCTTTCGCATCACAGAACCTGCATCTTTATTCAGTGTAATACTCTACAAAGTAAATAAGAGCCCTGCAGTTTCATGTAATTCTCCGCATCTCCTTCATCGTTCCAGCGTGTTTTAAATTAGGGACCATGTCAAAAAGCAAGTGATATAAACACTGATTACTATTTCTTTAACACAGTTAATACGCTTCGTTATACTAAGCTGTCTATCTGAGTAACAAGTGTGTGTACTGTACTCTAGGGGAGCCACGAGATAGAATGAAGTGTCGACACACCACTTGTGTTGTCTTGTCTATATTGCAAAGCGATACACTATATAAGTGTGCTCCTTTTGATAGTTGTTTTGAAAACGAATGAAGGAAAATCAAGTGCATTTCAAAACCTAAATAGCACCTGACATGCTGTAAATCCTTCCATTAGTAATGTAAGTTTCATTCACGATTTTCAACAATTCGTTTTGGAAGCTGGTTGCTCATGCAGAGACACAATCCTAGTGCTTCGTTTTTAATTATGATGACACTTTTTCAAAAATAATCTATCTTTTATCTTTTTGTTTCAATTCCACGTTTTTTATGTTATCACTAGTTTCTGATGTGTACTCCAGTATAGACACAGGAAGTTGCTCACGCATTTAGATAGATCTGAAGATGGTGGAGTGTGATCGTAACTAGCCATACCGTAATAAAAGTGTGATTGAGACAGAAAAATAAGCGATATACTAATATGTCGGATATAGAACAAGTGAAACGGTATCTCAGACTTTAAGAAAGTTTCGCCGATCCTTCTCGTTTGAACGGCACTTTTAGTAATAACAGCAATTTAATGTTCTCAGCAAACACGCTTCGTACTAATGTTTATTTCATATTCGTTCCAGTTGTCAGGCTCTTATTTCATTTTTACGCAGTTTTTCTTCGGTGGTTTTAGGCTTTGCAAATGTGCGTGGCGCGTGAACGAAACGTGAACAGTAATTTGTTTTTCGCTTCGATGACATCTGGTGAACGTTATCAATCTTTACGTTTAACTTGAGAGTTTTCCACTCTTCACAAAACTCGGCTACGATTCGCCAAGTTCAGCAATGCTCAACAACGAAGTACCTAAATGAAAGCAACACTAACAACTGCTGCATGACACTCGAAACTAGTTTGAGATAGAAATTATCGCAAAAATATTGATTGTTTGATGAACGTTTAAGCATTACATCAAGGCAATTACCTAATTCAATATTTTAATTTATTACAAGATCGATTTGGTAATAAATAATACGATCTACAAAAATTTTGTGCTTATTTAAGTGTCCGATTCCCTGTAAAGTACGAATTTTTACCACTCGTGCGATAAACCATGAAATCCGCTGTAAATGGGACCTTCTGCCAATGCACCCGCAGAAACTAGAAAACTTGCTTCTTAAAAAACAACTAAACAGGATAAATCAGGACTGTTCCTCGTAGAAATATCTTTTAGGAACTGAACTGACGCGTATTCTTGGATAATTTGCGTATTATGTTGTTGCTGCTGTTATTCGGTAATCGTGATTCGTTTTTTTCCTCGTTGGCGTATTTTCCGTTTATGGGCTCTTCATTTGTTGAGTATTCGTCTACCCTGAGTCGGAGCATGATTCGAATCCGAGCCCCTTACTGTTCGCGAGTAGTGGATTATACTCTCACTCTCTTTCAGGATCTCTCCAGTGCCGACGTACATTCGTTTATTTTCACTGTAGCTGATGTTTCCTCTTATGATTTTCGAATACTTGAACCAGAGATTGTCTCCCAGGTTATGCGAAAATAGCATCGCTGGCAAACAAATTGGGTGGAGGAACTTGTTTCAACCTTCAGATGGACATACACCTGTTGAGTTAAATTCAGTGAAATGAAATTAATGGAATCAGTGGGTTGACATCAGTTAAATAAATGAGATGTCATTAAATAACATGACTGAAATTAATTCAGGCATACTGAGTCTTTAATGAAATTTAACATGGCCGACGAATGATATTCAGAACATTGAAGGTTCAGCGTTACCAAATGGATTTCATTGACATCATTTGATGTCTATTCATTCATTTTATTTCAGTAATTTCATTCAGTTCATATCATGTTAATGCTGCCTCTTAAGTTTTTGTACTCCGTACGTCTGCAAATGGTCTAAATTTCCATTGGTGTGGTCACGTTTTTAACGGTTTTTGTGTAGGTGGAGATTGAAAGCCAGGTTGGCATTTTTCTAGCCAGGGATATTCACAGAATGGAAGGTAAACCCCTCCATCCCCCGTCCCGCTTCCACCGTCTGTCTCGCTACCAACGACTCTATACGAGGGGCTGTTGCAGAGATGACAAAGAAATGATGCGAGGTAGTGGTCAATATGACCCCGTAAAGTATTATTTGCTGTTTTGGAGACAAGAAAAGTTTCTTCCGTGCTCGGGAATGCACAAATGACATCTGCAGATTAATAGTTACCGAATACTTTCGAATGGCCAGGTATTGCGCAACTCAAACATCTGTGGGTGGCCGAAGACCAAGGAGCGCAGTAGCGGTCAGTATGAATAGTTGGTTCAAATGGCTCTGAGCACTATGGGACTCAACAGCTGAGGGCATCAGTCCCCTAGAACTTAGAATTACTTAAACCGAACTAACCTAAGGACATCACACACATCCATGCCCGAGGCAGGATTCGAACCTGCGACCGTAGCGGTCGCGCGGTTCCAGACTGAAGCGCCTAGAACCGCTCGGCCACACCGGCCGGCTGTATGAATAGTTATTTGCAGTGGATATTCAGCGACGGGTACCAAGGATAAGTGGAAAACCGTTGTTAACTGTGTTTAAAATAGTGAAAACAAAACTGGGTGTCGTTCTGCGGAAGTATTGTAAACGAACGTTCTTGACAGAATTAGTACAAATTCGTTGCAGTACTTTTCGGTACTGAATTGAAGAAATGCTTGTGACGTAATTATACGTTGTTATTTTCCCGAATCTTCCCGAATACAGCGTATCCCACGAGGAATGATCGGTGTTCATGGGTATGGCGGAAAGTATCATTCGAAGTAAAAAAATATAGTGGACATGGACTCTAAAATGCATACGTTAAGAGTGATGAGCATTTCTTCGATACTTTGAAACACAACTCTTTTACTGCAAGCTCTTTGCTGTTCATATTTTGAGAGGTGGTAGTGTCGATCAAAACAAGAAAGCAATGCCCAGTAAACATGGACTCCAAAGTTCATCTGTCTTCATTACTGTGGAACATATCTCTTCTGCTGAACAAGTGCTCATAGCTCTTAAAGTATGGATTTAACCCATGTTTACTGGACCCTTTTGCTTCGAGTGATCCTGTCATATCCTTGAACTCTCCTGGGTCTTCCTGTATACAGCATATCTAATAAAGGAAAGGTCGTATATTCACACAGAAGCTAGTATTGGTCAAAATTAAAAGTAAAGATCCAATAGTGGTCTGTCCGGAAACCAATACCTGTTGAGATAGAGGCCGTTTCACTTGTGGCGAGTAACGCGTAGTATTTGGTGGTATAGGCTGTCTTGCTGTTGCAGTTCATTGCGCATGTCTGAATTATAATTTGCAGGACACTGGTGGTGGCGCTGAGGTTGTGCTGCCCTTGCACTACGTTAGCACCTCACCGCAACAGTTCATGAGCGCTGGATTGGTCGAGAAAGCCCGGTAGCAGGCTTTCCCTTTCATCAGACGTGAATCCGTTGGATTTCTGCCCAATGGGACATTTGAAGGCAGTGGTGTATGTGCAACCCATCGACAATGTACAGAGTTACAGAAGCCCGCGTGATCAGTGCATGTGACGCAATCCGATTGTAGCCAGTTGTACTTGAAAGAGTGCGTGATTCACAGCGAAGAAGGGCTGAAGGATATGTCACATGCAGCTCAGCCTGTAGTGGGCACTTCTACGTAACAAACAGATAGTAATGACAGGACAAAATGGCCCTTATCTCGACAAGTATTAGTTTCCGGACATTTAAGGAACTTTTCTTCAGTTTTTTTCCCAGTACTACCTCTTACAGGAATATGTGACACTTTTTTTAACACCGTATACAATATGCGTAGTTCTGTAGTTAAGCTGGCTAGGTTGCATAAAGAGTAATACAGCCAGTGAAGAAGGATTTTATTTATCACCAAATATGCATGACGCGTTTCGGGACTCTTTCCATCTGCAGAAATACAAGTGCAAAGGTAGCCCAAGAGCAAGAGTGCCGCCTGTTCTGCACGCAGAATGAGGTGACAGACCTAGGTCTCCTCAAGTGCTATATGACTTTTTTGCGACCTAGCCAGCGAAACTATAGATCTACTCACACTTACTAGTATGTTCGCCAGCGTCCTACATGTCTTTATATCACACCGTTATTACCGTGTCTAACTATGTGCAAAAAGCGTAATAACTTTGCAGTGAAGTTTTTCGGATATAACTACAAATAAGTGTAACAGATTTTTTCGTGTGTTTTCGTGAGCTTTGAACCTAGTACCTAGTGAAAAGTTCAAACAAATCTTTTTAAAACCCGAAGATTGCTTTGAACACCACACCTGCTCCTGGTGAAGATAATATGCCGTTTCCTTGCTCCAACCACTGAACTAACTTACTCAGCCAATTATGTAGGCACATACAATTAAAGTGGATACCGAACCATGGTGAAAATTTCTACTACCATGAATTTAGGTTATTCAGAAATATTCACCACAAACAGCATGACACGAGTCATCACAAGACTTCAAATGGTTCAAATGGCTCTGAGCACTATGGGACTCAACTGCTGTGGTCATCAGTCCCCTAGAACTTAGGACTACTTAAACCTAACTAACCTAAGGACATCACACACACCCATGCCCGAGGCAGGATTCGAACCTGCGACCGCAGCAGCAGCGCGGCTCCGGACTGGAGCGCCTAGAACCGCTCGGCCACCGCGGCCGGCCGCAAGACTTCGACAGTCGTGTCCTCCGAAACGCCATAGTAGAAATATTTTTCTGACGTCTTCTCCCAAGTACTTGATTTCTAAAACGGAACGATCTAGTAGAGATATGTTTTCTGACATCTTCTCCCAAGTATTTGATTTCTAAAATGTACACATAAGATTCTATGGCCAGGTCGTCAGAGTGCTTATAAAATGTAGTGTAATTGTACTGAACGAAAGAGGGGAGACTGTTCTTAGATGATGAAGATAATGTATACAGCAAAGTGTCAATGCCTGAAAATTGTTGCAAATTAACGCTCTCACAGTTCTCCGGTCAACACGTAGAATAAGTGATATATGTATGGGCTTTAGTTATTGTCCTCTACATTCATTTTGTATCTCTCGTTACCTCTGTCAATATTAATCGCTGGCTTCTCAGGACGCTTCTGGTTCGATATATCTGTGTAGGTACTTGAGATGTCTCCCAAGTTGAGAGGTGAAGAGTGAAGAGCTCTCAGTAAAATCTGACTTCTGAATTTTCTCCGGTGCCTTGTGGAAGCGCGTTGAACTTGAAGTCTCCGTGGAGGAATCTTACTAACAAGCCTCTCGCGTGAAATGCCAGCCAGGTTTAAATGTATCAAGGAGCTGGTTGTTTGGGACTGGGCTAGCTGTTGTACTGCAGCATCTATGATTCATAATCCACGAAACAAAGCCCCACTTGATTTTTCTGTGTCTCTCGGCTTGTTGGCTTTGGCACAGTAGACCGCTGTTTAGTCAGTACTTTACTTCGTCACTTAGCCGCAGCTCGGGGGCGGATCTCCAAGCAAGTGGGAGTGGGGGTGATTACCCTAACTGACATTGACTTTCTTTGCCGAAACACCGTGGTAATATCCAGAATGAGATTGTCACTCTGCAGCGGAGTGTGTGCTGATATGAATTTTCCTGGCAGGTTAAAACTGCGTGCCGGACCGAGACTCGAACTCGGGACCTTTGCATTTCGTGGGCAAGTGCTCTACCAACTGAGCTCTACCAACTCACCACCCGTCCTCACAGCTTCAATTCTGCTTGTACCTCGTCTCCTGCCTTTCAAACTACGCGGAAACTCTTCTGCAAACCTTGCAGAACTAGCACTGCTGGAAGAAAGGATATTTCGGAGACATGGCTTAGTCACAGCCTGGGGGATGTTTCCAGAATGAGACTTTCACTCTGCAGTGGAGTGTGCGCTGATACGAAACTTCCTGGCAGATTAAAACTATGTGCCGGACGGAGACTCGAACTCCGTGGCGTTAAGGAAGTGCATCTACCGCGTAGAAAAAAAAAGGGTGGATGGGGTGTATGTTTCATAGCTGTGTAAGCAGTCCAGTAGGCACTTCGGCTCTACTACATTTAAAGGTTAGATCCTGTGGCCTAGCTATCTCGACGAACTTCGACATCGGGCACCAGTGGATAGCAACTGCTATCCATTGGTAAGTAGTGTTCCGATTTCGGAAAAAATTTGAGGTTTAAGGTCTTGAGGTCTTCCTTTTAGAGGACGTCGCTGCAGCGTATATGCAACGTAGCACGACCCCGATGCGGGTATATAAGATTCGACACGTAGGCAAGGGATTAGTGTAGAATTCGGGTCTTTCCGATGTCCATGCGATGAAAGCAGAAACGTGAACTATGGCGATGTTATTACCAAATGCGTCTAAACAGGACCAACGTACCATTATTCTTTTAATGTCAGCCTAAGGACAAACAGCGGTAGACATCCGTCGGAGAAAGAAGAATGTGTATGGGGAAGCACGCCTGTCGTAAACTGCCGATGTAGAATGATGCGCTAAATTCCGGCGATTGGGTACGAAAAATTTGAAAATTTATGGTAAATTCCTATGGGACCAAACTGCTGAGGTCATCAGTCTCTAGGCTTACACACTACTTAATCTAACATAAACTAACCGACGCTAAGGATAACACACACACCCACGCCCAAGGGAGGACTCGAAACTCTGACGGGGGAAGCCGCGTGAATTGTGACAAGGCGCCATAGACGGCGCGGCAATCCCGTGCGGCGCTACCGCCAACCATGCAGCGCTACTGAGTAGTTGCTGGACTGCTGTTGATTCTCCGTGTTTTACTGTCCCAATTAATATATCTCGATAAAACAGATATTACACAAGACTACTGTGCGACCACTCTATCGAATGGTCACGCAAAATTTCGATTAAAAAATCATTTTGTTTGTGTGGTATGCGTGTCGATACAGTCCCATGGGATTTGCGAGATTGCTAACGGAATAGCAATTTTCCCTTTAACACTGACAGCGGTCGTGCAGGATCCGGCGGACTCAATGGAGCACACCCGCTGAGCCACAACTTCTGTGGCTCTGGACTACGAACACCCTCTGCTCCCGTTATACAGGACGGCCGGCGGCGGCCGCCCACCAGCACTTCAAGTAACTGTGCTAAGACACCTTCGTTTGTGCTTCAGCGCAGACAGACTATTCCTTGGTAACTTTGATGAATGGGTTCTGACTTTTGCTGCATTACTTGTATCGAGTCTTTGTTCACTTGAAGAAATACAAGTTAGATACATCTTCTGTTTACAGTGATTGTCTTTTTCGTTAGTTATTTCTGCTTTCGTCCAGCTTCTCTACGACGACTGTTACTGCACCACTCTGTAGTCCACCTCTCCTTACCATTGTGTACTGTGCCGTACGCAACAGTTTGTAATGGGGAACGAACTGACACTTGTTGACACTGGGTGTCGCATGAAAGATGTGATGCTCAGTGAATCTGTGGGCTGACTACAGCTACACAACACAAAAATGAAACTGCAAATATCTGCCGAAATACCAGAGATAATGCACCTGACAATTGTTAGGACAGTCTCGCGGCTCACTGCTCCGCCGCAGCTTGTCATAATCGGTGTGTCGCAGGGTCTGCTTATAAGAGTGCGTGGGCGTTGGCTAATTCATATGCCAGGAGCAGGACACGACTGGGATTTAGACGGTCGTTCACCAGTTGGCCCGCTGGTGCATTCAGATCTTGAGTCGAGAGTGGGTCTCGGCGGGCCGTTGCGTTCTCGAGGATTTCGGTCGTCGGCCGGCCGGCGCGCACCCACGCGTCACGACCTCGTTCGCGCCGAGCAGCGCCGCGGCGGGTTGCGAGAGGCGGACTTATACACTCACCTTGCGTAACGTGAGGTGCTGGGAGGCGAGCCACGGTCCGGTCCGGTCCGGCAGGCGCTGCCGTAATGACGGGAAGCATCCGCCCCCGGCGAAAGCGGGCAGCCGCTCAACATCACACTCCAGCGCAGCCGAGCGTGCGATGGCGGCGTCTTACACACACACCCACCTGTTGCAGTCCTGTATCGCTCACGGAATTTCCAAGTCTACATCTACATACATCGCAAGCCACCTATATATGCTGAAGAGCCAGAGAAGCTGATACACCTGTCTAATATCGTTTGTAGCCTCCGCGAGCACGCAGAAGTGCCACAACACGACATGACATGTGCTAGACTAATGTCTGAAGGAGTGCTGGAGGGAATTCAAACCATTAATCCTGCAGGGCTGTCCATAAATCTGTATGAGCACGAAGGGGGTGGAGATCTCTTCTGAACAGCACATTGCAGGGCCTCCCATATGCTCAATAATGCTCATGTCTGGGAAGTCTGGTGACGAGCGAAAGTGTTTAAACTCAGAAGAGTATCCTTGGAGCCACTCTGTAGCAATTCTGGACGTGTGGGGTGACGCATTGTCCTGGTGGAATTGACCAAGTCCGTCGGAATGGATGCAGGTGATCAGACAGGATGCTTACGTACGTGTCACGTATCAGGGGTCGCATTCATTCCAACTGCACACGCCCCACACCATTACAGAGCCTCGACCAGCTTGAACAGTATCCCGCTGACATACAGGGTCCATGGATTCACGAGGTTCTCTCCATACCCGTACACGTCAATCCACTCCATACAATTTGAAACGAGACTCGTCCGACCAGGCAACGTTTCCAGTCATCAACAGTCGAATGTCGGTGTTCACGGGTCCTAGGCAGATTTTGTGTCGTGCAGTCATCAAGGGTACACGAATGGGCCTTCGGCTCCTCAGAATGTGAAAATCTTTTGTTGGCGTCCACCTATATAGCGAGAAATGATCATCATAATGAAGTAAGAGAAATCAGAGCTCGGACAGAAAGATGTAAGTGCTCGTTTTTCCCACGCGCTGTTCGAGAGTAGAGCGACAGAGAAACAACTTCGAGGTGGTTCGTTGAACCCTCTGACAGGCAGTTATTGTGAATTTCAGATTAATCATGTACATTTAAATGTAGATGTAGGTACCTTGTAGCACTACTAGTAATTTCGTTTTCTGTTCCAATCGCGTATACAGCGAGGGAAAAACGACTATCTGTATGCCTCCATACGGGCCCTAATTTCTCTTCTTGTCTTCGCCGTCCTTAGGCGAAACATACGTTAGCGACAGCAAAATCGTTCTCTAGTCAACTTCAAATTTTGCTAATTGTGTTGCTAGAAAAGAACGTCTTCTCTCCAGGGATTCCCGTTTGAGTTCAACAAGTGTAACAGCGTGCCTCTCAATTGCTGCAATGTCTTCGTTTAATTGGACATGTGTCAGTGGCAGTGAATTTTCTTGGGTAGGATATACGGATTTGCTGATTTCGACCATGAAATCCAAGTTTTCTCACCTCCCGCCTGTCATAGTACTTGCAGTGGATCCTGATGCAGTTTGGAATTCCTTTGCGATGGTCTCGATAGAGATGTCTGCCAATTACACATTACGACCCTCTTCAACTGTCGGCGGGCTCTGTCAGTCAAGAGGCGAGGTCGCCCTGTACGCTTTTGTGCTGTACGTGCCCCTTCACGTTTCCAAATAAAATGTTCAAATGTGTGTGAAATCTTATGGGACTTAACTGCTGAGGTCATCAGTCCCTAAGCCGGGACCAGCCGCACAGTCCATGACTGCAGCGCTCAAGACCGCTCGGCAAATCCCGCGCGGCTTACGTTTCCACTTCACTATGACATCGAAAAACAGTGGACCTAGGGATGTTTAGGAGTGTGGAAGTTCCGCGTACAGTGGTATGACACAAATGACACCCAATCACCTGACCAAGTTCGAAGTCCGTGAGTTCCGCGGAGCGCCCCATTCTGCTCTCTGACGATGTCTAATGACTACTGAGGTCGCCGATATGGAGTACCTGGCAGTAGAGGGCAGCAAATGCACCTAATACAATAATCGTATGTTTTTGGGAGTGTCCGGATACTTTCGAGCACATAATATATATTGCAGGAGAAATGATGTGAGATTCCCTAGATGCTATTTAGAATGCCAATGGTTTTCGAACGCCGCATTATGCATGGTAAGTGTTGATGTCCCAAACCCACCAGAAAATGGATGTACGGATATCATATCGCAGCGTGACAACGTATTCACAACACGTGTCTGCAGAGTGCCCTGTACTGCTGTATGCATCATAGTAACTGGGCTGAAATTAGAAGGCTATTTGTCAGCGGCGGCCGCATTGTTGTGTCTAGGTAGGCGCTCTGCAGCGCTGCCCCGCGAGACGCCAGGCGCCGCGTGGGTTTCACCAGCGGCGGGCAAACACGCTGGCAGCCTCTGGATTTACGGCGCGCCGTCACGGCCGGGCTAAACACAAAAATATTTTGTGACGCCCACTCCCGACGCGCAGCGAATCGAAATGCCTCGCGCGCAGGACTCTTCTGCTGGCCACAGGAGAATTCCCGGAAACAATTCACCTACCTCACAACACTAGGCGGGTGTAGCTGCGTCGTGCAGCATCGCCTAACCGCATCCCCACAGCCAAAGAGGATTACGACACTACTGCACATCCCCGGTGTTTGTAATGTGACTAGGGGACAGCCGAAAGAAAGTTTAAATAAGGAACGTCTATGAAAAACTTACGAGAAGAGCGAATATGTTATTGGGACTTGGTGCTTCAAATGGTTCAAATGGCTCTGAGCACTATGGGACTTAACATCTGGGGTCATCAGTCCCCTAGAACTTAGAACTACTTAAACCCAACTAACCTGAGGACATCACACACATCCATACCCGAGGCAGGATTCGAACCTGCGACCGTAGCGGTCGCGGGGTCCAGACTGAAACGCCTAGAACCGCTCGGCCACTCCGGCCGGTGCAAAAGGCTTCAAAATACATCTGATCCACACTATGTGATCAAAAGAATCCGGAAACCTCAAAAACATACTTTTTCATATTATAGGTGCATTGTGCTGCCACCTACTGCCAGACACTCCACATCAGCTACCTCATTAGAGATCGTCAGAGAGCAGAATGGGGCTCTCCGCGGAACTCACGGTCTTTCAACGTAGTCAGGTGATTGGGTGTCACTTGTCATACGTCTGTACGCAAGATTTCCACACTCCTAAACATTCCTAGGTCCACTGTTTCCAATGTGATAGTGAAGTGGAAACGTGAAGGGACACGTACAGCACAAAAGCGTACAGGCCGACCTGGTCTGTTGACTGACAGAGACTGCCGACAGTTGAAGAGGGTCATAATGTGTAATAGGCAGACATCTATCCAGACCATCACACAGGAATTTCAAACTGCATCAGGATCCACTGCAAGTGCTATGACAGGAGGGAGGTGAGAAAACTTGGATTTCATGGTAGAGCGGCTGCTCATACGCCACACATCGTGACGGTAAATGCCAAACGACGCCTTGTTTCGTGTAAGGAGCGTAAACATTGGACGATTGAACAGTGGAAAAACGTTGTGTGGAGTGACGAATCACGATACACAATGTAACGATCCGATGGCAGGGTGTGGGTATGGCGAATGCCTGGTGAACGTCATCTGCCAGCGTGTGGAGTGCCTAGTGCCAACAATAGATTCGGAGGCGGTGGTGTTACGGTGTGGTCGTGTTTTAAGTGGAGTGGGCTTGCACCCCTTGTTGTTTTGCGTGGAACTATCACAGCACAGGCCGACACTTATGTTTTAAGCACCTTTATGCTTCCCACTGTTGAAGAGCAATTCGGGGATGGCGATTGTATCTTTCAGTACCTGTCCATAATGCACGGCCTATGGCGGAGTGATTACACGACAATAACATCCCTAGCCGGCGGCTGTGACCGAGCGGTTCTAGGCGTTTGAGTTCGGGACCGCGCTTCCGCTACGGTCGCAGGTTCGAATCCTGCCTCGGGCATGGATGTGTGTGATGTCCTCAGGTTAGTTAGGTTTAAGTAGTTCTAAGTTCTAGGGGACTGATGACCCCAGATTTTAAGTCCCATAGTGCTCAGAGCCATTTTTACCATTTGAAGCACCTTCCAGCAGGATAACTGACGGTTTCACAAGGTCAGAACCGGGCTGTGGCGGTCTGAGGATCTTGACAATAAACTTATATTGACGTGTCGGCCACAAAACTGGTGTGATCTGAATTCGGTGGAACCCGTCTGGACACTATGTGGTACTATTTCCGCGCACACAAACCACCGGTCCGTAATTTCAGGGAATGTATGACATGCGCATAGGCATCTGATGCCTTGTACCTTCGGTAACCTACAAAGGACCCCTCTGATCCATGCCACGAAGAATCGCTGCTTATTGCGTTGCCAAGGTGCACCAATAGGCTAGTAAGCAGGTGGTCACAATGTTTTAACACATCAGTGTAGGGTACGAAGTGCAAAAACCATATCAGACGGCAAAACCTGCGCCATGAGCTGAGGCTATTACCCAAGGGCGCTATACACAAAGGCTACAACAATCACAAAAGTGATCTCAAGTGAGAAACAACCAAGCCACGTGACGCAGAGGTAAGACACAGGACTGTTATTTAGGAGAGCGGCGGTTCGAATCCCCAGCCATTCTGACTGAATAATTCGTGATTTCCCCTACATCGGTTAAATAAAATGCTAGGAGGGCTCGTTTGAAAGAGCGCGGCTAATTGCCTTTCCCATCCCCCCTAATCCAAGGTTGTGCTCAGTTTCTAATGACCTCGTTCGCGACAGGAAGTTAAACTTTTACTTTTCCATGTTTCATTCAGGAAACGCAGTAAGAATGCCGATGAGAAGCCGTGAAAGAAGTTTGTACATCTGCCGTTCTGTGGCTCTGTGTCGGGCAAGAGTAGCCGCCTTCTAAAGAGAGAAAATGAAATCTTCTTCAGGCTTCGGTCAAAACTCCACCGTCTCCTGACAACAGCAATAAAAGACGCTGTAAGTTACACTACCCTGACATATCTGTTGTAGATGAGCGCGGAAAGAAATGGAACTACAACTGCCGTTGCTCGCGCAACAGGTTTTTGGGATAGCGTGACGAAGAAGTCACTGAAATAAAATCACGGACAACGCCGTTAATGGAGACCTTGGCCTGCATTTTAGCACGTGCTGGGATCCAGCGATAGGGAGGTCGAAACAGGCGCAATGAACGCGGAGACGACGCCACAATACGGCGGAACTGTGTACAACAGCGCCGCCACAGCCGGTATCTGGGGAATACACACTTCAAAAAAAGGTTTGCAAAGCCTCGGTTACGAAGTTTCCGAATCCTGTACAGGAAATTGGAATAGGGATCAACATAAACATCATTTCCGCCGTTATTACTGCTCATGACAACCACATCTTGCATGTTGTACCTCCATACAGAGAGACCTTCAGGGGTGGTACCAGTAGCACGTACTCTTGCATTGATGCATGCCTATATTCGTCGTGGCATACTATCCACAAGTTCATCAAGGCACTGTTAGTCCATATTGTCCCACTCCTCAACGGCGATTCGGCGTAGATCCCTCAGAGTGGTTGGTGGGTCAAGTCGTCCACAAACAGCCCTTTTCACTCTATCCCAGGCATTTTGGTAGGGTTCATGTCTGGAGAACATGCTGGTGACTCTAGTCGAGCGATGTCGTTATCCTGAAGGAAGTCATTCACAAGATGTGCACGATGGGGGCGCGAACTGTCGTCCATGAAGACGAATGCCTCGCCAACATGCAGCCGATATGGTTGCACTATCAGCCGGAGGATGGCATCCACGTATCGTACAGCCGTTACGGCGCCTTTCATGACCACACCAAAACATCTGGGAACCTCCACCTTCCTGCACTCGCTGGACAGTGTGTCTAAGGCGTTCAGCCTGACCAGGTTGCCTCCAAACACGTCTCCGACGTTTTTCTGGTTGAAGGCGTATGCTACACTCGTCGGTGAAGAGAACGTGATGCCAATCCTGAGCGGTCCGTTCGGCATGTTGTTGGGCCCATCTGAACCGCGCTGCATGGTGTCGTGGTTGCAAAGATGGACTTCGCCATGGACGTCGGGAATGAAGTTGCGTATCATGCAGCCTATTGCGTACAGTTTGAGTTGTAACGCGTCTCTTCTGGCTGCACGAAAAGCATTATTCAACATGGTGGCGTTGCTGTAAGGGTTCCTCCGAGCCATGATCAGTAGGTAGTGGTCATCCACTGCAGTAGAAGCCCTAGGCCGGCCTGAGCGAGGCATGTCATCGACAGTTCCTGTCTCTCTGTATCTCCTCCATGTCCGAACAACATCGCTTTCGTTCATTCCGAGACGCCTGGACACTTCCCTTGTTGAGAGCTCTTCGTGGCACAAACTAACAATGTGGACTCGATCGAACTGCGATATTGACCGTCTAGGCATGGTTGAACTACAGACAACACGAGCCGTGCACCTTCTTCCTGGTGGAAAGACTGGAACTGATTAGCTGTCGGACCCCTCCGTCTAATAGGTGCTGCTCGTGCATGGTTGTTTACATATTTGGGTGGTTTTCAAAAATGGTTCAAATGGCTCTGAGCACTATGGGACTTAACATCTATGGTCATCAGTCCCCTAGAACTTAGAACTACTTAAACCTAACTAACCTAAGGACATCACACAACACCCAGTCATCACGAGGCAGAGAAAATCCCTGACCCCGCCGGGAGGGTGGTTTTAGTGACATCTCTGAACAGTCAAAGGGACTGTGTCTGTGATACAATATCCACACTCAACGTCTATCGTTAGGAGTTTTGGGAACTGGGATGATGCAAATTTTTTTTGATGTGTGTATAATGGCGCACCAGCAGCTCCACTTGACATTGGCCGTTGTTAAAAGTTCGTGGCATTTTTAGAACTTGACGTGCCTAGAAGCCCGAGGGCATTTTATTGAATGTGACCAAAACTCTGCATCGTATAATATTGTAGTATAGAGGTGACAAAATACATGGGACCGCGAGATATACAGATGAGAGTAAAATCCCGTACACAAGATATAAACGTGTATTGGCGGACTTGTTATTTCTACTCAGATGATTTATGTGAAGACGTTTCCGACGTGATTATAGCCGCACGATCGGAATTATCAGACTATGTACGCGGAATGGTACTTGGAGCTACACGTATGGACTTTCCATTTGGGAAATTGTTAGGGAATTCAATATTCTGAGATCTACAGTGTCAAGAGTGTGCCGGGAATGCCTAATTTCAGGCATTACCTCTCATCGCAGACAGCGCAGTGGGCGAAGACCTTTACTTAACCACCAAAAGCAACAGCGTTTGCGTACAGTTGTCTGTGATAACAGACAAGTAATACTGCGTGAAGACGAGCGTATCCGCTTCGACAGTGCTACGAAATTTGGCGTTAATGGGCTGTCAGCAGACGACCGACGCAGTATCTTTGGTAACAGCACATTATCGCCTGCAGCGCCTCTTTTGGGCTCGTGACGATACTGGTTGGACCCTGGACGAATATAAAACAGTGGCCTGGTCAGATGAGTCCCGATTTCAGTTCGTAAGAGCTGATGGTTTGGCGCAGACCCCACGAAGCCATGCATTCAAGTTGCCAAGAAGGTACTGTGCAGGGCGGTGGTGGCTCCATAACGGTGTGGGCTGTGTTTACACGGAATGGATTGCGTCCTCTGGTTATGTTCATTTACTTGGAGACCATTTGCAGCCATTCATGGATTTCTTGTTTCCAAACGACGATGGAATTTTTATGGATGACAATGCGCGAAGTCACTGGGCCACAGTTGTTCGCGATTGTTTGGAAGAACACCTTGTACAGTTCGAGCGAATCATTTGACCATCCAGATCGCTCGACATGAATCCCATCGAACATTTATGGAACATATTCGAGAGGTCAGTTCGTGAACAACAACCTGCACCGGCTAAAATTTCGCAGATATGGCAGCGTGATTCAATAGTTCTGCAGGAGACTTCCAACGACTTGTTGGGTCCATGTGACGTCGAGTTACTGCACTATGCCGGCAAAAAGAGGTCCGACACGACACTAGGAAATATGACTTTTGTCATCTGAACCCAAAAGTTTATAAAAAAACGCCGGGGGTGATACACAGAATTAAAACAGGATAGATTGCTCCATGAACGTATGTTGTACGAAGGGTTGTTGCCGATTTGCATACTACAACGTTACAACGTGCAGTGGTCACACTCCGGGAAGTGCTCAAAATGCCCGCTATGAGAAACAGTGCAATCAATGTCTAAACATGCTCCAGCGAAACCAGTCGAGCATGTTTTTACCTTGTGAATAGTCCCATATGTTTTAAGGGTTACTCCGTTTCAGGTCGTCGACGCCGCTGAACCAGAGAAACTGACACGTATCTCCATCGCCAAAAATGCCTAGTGCATTAAGATCAAGGGGAAAGCGTCGCCGGCAGGAGTGGCCGTGCGGTTCTAGCCGCTACAGTCTGGAACCGTGAGACCGCTGCGGTCGCAGGTTCGAATCCTGCCTCGGGCATGGATGTGTGTGGTGTCCTTAGATTAGTTAGGTTTAATTAGTTCTAAGTTCTAGGGGACTGATGACCTCAGAAGTTAAGTCCCATAGTGCTCAGAGCCATTTGAACCATTTTTGGGATAGCGTCAACAGACTGGATCTCGACGACGGGTTAACCGAAGTGGCCAAGTGTTGTCCAAAACCAGCTGTACATGCAAACTGAAACGCACTAGCGCCCCGTTAAGCATGAACGGCATGACGTTGCGAGCCTGAATCACGGCGTCAGCTGTTTGTGTATTACTTAGCGAGACATGTGGTGTTTTACTGCACGTCGTGTTACACATCCGTCTCCGCAACAAATTTAACAATGTGCTTCATTCCCGTAATATTACGTACCATGCGTACCAAGGCATGGTAGGAGATACAGAATAACACTCAACTCGCAGATCGCCGTTATAACCGTTTCGAAACACACTGTACATAAAAGCCCACTCCTTTCGAATGAGCAAAGTGCAGACATTTGTTTAGCAAAGAACCTATACGAACAATTTAGTATTAATCTTTCTTGATCATCCTGCGGAGCTTCGAGTACGCAGTCCCTTTCGAATGTCTATTCGTTTCCCTGGCGTTCACAACGTTGAGAGAGAGAGTGTGTGTAAATATTATTGTTGAATACACTCTGCGGTCTACAGAGAACATTTAACGACTCGCAATGTATTCAGATTCGAGAGGCTCAAAGAACTGTTCAACAGTAGGTCGATGATCCAGCCCCAACGCCTACCCTTCCCTCGAGTAGGAGCCAAGTGCATTAAATCGCTGCGTCAGCTCGCGCAGTGAAAGTGCGAGCAGGACAGGCTATAGCCGCCTGGGCACACAACAGTGAGGCAATGGATTTTTGCTTCTGTCTCAAAGTGAGAAAGCAAAACATCATCGTTTGCGTCAACTGAGACTCTTACTGATGTAGGTGATAAAAACAGAAAGCTCAAAGAGAGGCGCGAAAGAAGCAAATTTCCTCTCCGCTCTCAATCGAAACGTGATTGTAACTTCCAAATGCGTTGGACGTCGAAAAGAAAATTTTGGGTTAGTAGTGCAAGACGCATCACCCATTTTTATTTCTTGAACGATTCAAAATATCGAAAAGACGGATTTGGCAAGCAGGGGGCACGCAAGTCTGTTAATGGTTAATACTAATAATTCTTGTAATAAGGGAGATACTGTTGAAACTATGCTTTTTGAGAGGAACGGTGCAGTTTTTTTAACGGCATTCGAAAGTTTATGAAAAGAAGAATACAGTGATGGAACGCTTGCTAATGTTGACTTCGAAGCGTTTGTGAAACGTATTTTAGGAATGTGTTAAAACTGATACGCGAGGCAGCGAATGCGCACACCTCTATAAAAATACTTCTAATGTTGGTGCGTACGTAGCCATTGTTCGCTGGAAACAGAACTAGTACTGAAAGCTATGTATGTGATATAACTTGCCGAACCTCGTTGACACACTCAAGTTAAGCATTTCTAAAGTTAATTTAATGCGTAAAGTAACCTTGTGTGGGAACCCCTCTTGACGGTCCAAAAAAAATGGCTCTGAGCACTATGGGACTTAACATCTGAGGACATTAGTCCCCTAGACTTAGAACTAACCTAAGGACATCACACACATCCATGCCCGGGGCAGGAGTCGAACCTGCGACCGTAGCGGTCGCGCTGTTCCAGACTGAAGCGCCTAGAACCGCTCGGCCACAGCTGCCGGCTGTGATAGAGGGAGCAACGTTTCCAAGCATGCTTTGACCTCTTTTGCAACGTGGGGTCGAGCGCAGTCGTGTTGCAAAATCACTTTATCGTGCCTGTCGCTGTATTGCGGCCGTTTGTCTTTTAATGCTCTGCTCAAACGCATTAATGGCGTTCTATAACGAGCACCTGTGACTGTTTCACTTGGTTTTAACACCTCATAGAACACGACTCCGAGCTGGTCCCAAGCATGATCTTGGAGCCGTGAATATTCGGTTTGGCCGTCGACGTCGAAGCATGGCCGGGATATCCCCATGATTTTTTGCCTTTAGGGTTATCGTAATGAACCCATATTTCGACCACGGTCACAATACAGAAATCCCTTCCGTTTTTGCCTATGAAGCAACTGTTCACAAACACAAACGTCGTTCAACGTCTCTTGGTTTCAGCTCATACGGGGCCCAAGTTTCTTCTTTCCGAATCATGCCGATAGCCTTGAATCGTTTTGAAATGGCTTGTTGTGTCAGTCCCACTAATCGTGCCAATTCTTCTTGAATTTTACGCGAGTCTTCACTCAGCAATGTCTCCAATTCTGCATCTTCGAAAACATTCTCTCTTCCATCACTATGCCGGTTTACGACGTTAAAATCACCGTTCTTGAAGCGCTGAAACCACTCACGACACTTTCTTTCACTAATAGCGTCCTTGCCATATGTACTTGAGAGTTTCGATGAGATTCAGCTGGTGGTTTCTTAATATGAAACAAAACAGTATCACCTCCCGCAAATGACGAGAATTAGGCTCGTTAACTGACATTTCCATTCACGAACAACTTTATGATGCAAACACAAATCGACTAATGTTTGAATGAGGTTATGTTGACCCAGCTAACTGCGTGACGTCTGCGTTCTGTTTCTTTCGACCGCAAGTTACCGTTGTCGCCACCTATTGGTAAACATCGGAAGCAAAGATGTACACCTTGTAGCTACGGAGGCGGCCTATGTTCGGTGTCACTGGGAGTAAATAAGACGCGTCGCTGTTTACACTAAAGAGAAGAAGAACACAGCGAGTCTTACAAAGGCGTACATAAATCTACCTAACCCGCCGCAACACCGCGCAAAGGAGGCTATAGCGAGCGTCGACCACAGTAGTAGTGTCTGCTCGGGAGAGCGGCGGCAAGAGTACAAGAACACGAGTGCCCGGCCTCGGGCAGTAATTATTTTCTTTCGGTAGCCTGCAGACTTCCTCGTGGGAGAGATGGACATACGGCGGTAACAGCCAGCGCTAAGTTTACACTCAGGAACGAGAGAAGTAGGGGCCGCGATCTATTTCCGAACGCCACGGGGCCCGGTCTCGGCGCAGCTGTTGCTCTTGCACTAGCTACGAGTACGTAAGAGAACACTGCCACGTGGGGCGTCAGACAGTGATCTGTAAAGCTTCGAGAAAGAGCCAAAGCGAGATTAAACGGCGCAACTGGGTACCGATTGATGCAGCGCGAGACATTTGTGATTCATATCTACGTCTACATACAAATTCCGCAAACCATAATACGGTTCATGTCGAAGAGTGCCTTGAATCACTACTTGCCATTCCCCTTCCTGTTCCACTCGCAAAGAGAGCGAGGGAAAAACGACTGTCTATAAGGCTCCCTGCGAGCCCTAATTTTTCTCATCTTACCTTTCTGCTACTTACGAGCAATAGTGCCTCGCGAGAAAAGTGTGATCTTTCCTACTGGGATTCCCATTTGAGTTCACGAAGCCTTTTCGTAATACTTGCGTGCTGATCGAACCTACTGGTAACAAATCTAGCAGCAACACCCTTGCTTTATTCCGACCTGGTGGGGATCCCAATTACTCGAACAGTACCCAAGAATGAATCGCACTACCTTTCGATATGCCGTCTCCTTTATAGATAAGCTACACTTTCTCAGAAATCCTCGTCCGGCCATCCAGTTTTTAGGCTGTAACTTCTGAGCCAGACACAACTTCACAGACGCTTTCCTGCGTTTTTTGGTGCTTTTGGGAGTGCTGTGTCCGTCGGTGGACACGTTAAACACCCAAACACACAGAGGGCGTCGCTCGGCAAGCCAGTCTCCAGAATTGCACCCGCTCTGGCACCCGCGCGTGTTACCGTGACCGATCCGGGACGGGGAGGTCTGCCGGCCCCGGATGGAATCCGCACGACGGATTAACGGTAAAGGAGCGGCGTGCCTGCCTAGATGGGGTTTTTATGAGGTTTTCCACATCCTAATTATTGAATACCGGGCTGTTTCCCATGTTCCGTCTCAGATGGCCCCCACGCTTGCACACAATATACACAGACAAACTGGGCACAATGCTTCTGTCCTGGAGTGAGGGGTGTGGGTGGGGGGGAGGGGTGAATAGGAGACTGATGACCTTAGCTATTTGTTCTCCTTAAACACTTACACAGAATCGACATTTAGCATCCAGTGCGGCGCCACATAGTTATGGTCAGACGC
The DNA here is from genome assembly GCF_023864345.2 of Schistocerca serialis cubense. NCBI lineage: Eukaryota > Metazoa > Arthropoda > Insecta > Orthoptera > Acrididae > Schistocerca > Schistocerca serialis. The sequence continues at coordinate 396,381,667 of NC_064646.1, forward strand.
CATAGAGGGCGCTACATGTAATTAAAAGAGTTTTATCCATACGCCTTGGTTATGGTCTGATACCACAGAGCGCGGCCAAAACACGTGCTATATCACGATACGATACGATATTGCAGTGCCTGTGTTCAAATGCTTCAAATGGCTCTTAGCACTATGCGACTTAACTTCTGAGGTCATCAGTCGCCTAGAACGTAGAACTAATTAAACCTAACTAACCTAAGGACATCACACGCATCCATGCCCGAGGCAGGATTCGAACCTGCGACCGTAGCGGTCGCTCGGTTCCAGGCTGTAGCGCCTAGAACCGCTCGGCCACTCCGGCCGGCAGTGCCTGTGTTATTCTGAATTACGATGCAAAGTTCCTTTGGACATGCATGCATAACACAGACACTAATATATCGTATTTATCTTCCGACGCCTGTCAAGCGACTTTCAAATAACATGTCTCACCTGTACTGGAACATACGCTGGTGAGCCAGAACACTGTGACCACCGCCCTACTGTCGACACAAGCCCGTCGAGGCCACAGCAGCGTCGCCTGGCGAGGAATCACTGCTAGCAGACACACGCACGGTGCATCGGTGAGCGTGCTGTCCGTGTGTGGAATGAGGAAGGCACGTAGCCTGTCTTTTGACCGAGAACAGATTGTGCTGGCCCGGAGGCTCGGCACGAGCATTTCGGAAACTGCACGACTTGTCGGTTGTTCGAGGAGTGCTTTGGTGAATATCTTCAACAAGTGGTGATACCAATATGAAACCACGCCCAGAAATCGTGGGATTGGGCGACCTTTCCTCATTACAAATGTCGGACATCGTGGGCTGGGCAAACTAGTAAAACACGACAGGCGGCGAACTGTGGCGGAACTAACATCACACATTAATGCTGGACAGAATACAAGTGTGTCTGAATACACAGTACACCGAATGCCAGTATCAATGTTAACAACATAACATCGGCAACTACGACTGATATGCACAGAGACCATCGGAACTTTACGTTTGCCCAGCGGCAGAGCGTTACATGGTCTGCTGAACCCCATTACCGTCTTCATCGTGCAGATGGAAGAGCGCGAATTCGTAATCTTTCAGGGGAACGTCTCCTTGACACCTGTACTGCGGGACAGAGAGAAGCTGGCGGTGGCTCCATTATGCTCTGGGCAACGTTCATGTGAGCATCCATGGATCCAGTGGAGCTCGTGAAAGGCACCATGACTGCCAAGGCGTATCGTACGCTGTTTGCAGACCACGTACACCCCTTCATGATGATCATTTTTCACGACGGCTTTGGCATTTTTCAACAAGATAAAGCGCCATGTCACAAGGGCAGGAGGAATACAATGGCGAGTTCCAGTTGATGTGCTGGTCCCGCAGCTCGTCAGATCTGAACCCGATCGAACACATCTGGTTCAAATGGTTCAAATGGCTCTGAGCACTATGGGACGTAACATCTGTGGTCATCAGTCCCCTAGAACTTAGAACTACTTAAACCTAACTAACCTAAGGACATCACAAACATCCATGCCCGAGACAGGATTCGAACCTGCGACCGTAGCAGTCGCGCGGTTCCGGACTGCGCGCCTAGAACCGCTAGACCACCGCGGCCGGCGAACACATCTGGCATGTGATTGAATATGACGACAGAGCCCATCGCCCCCAGCCCTGGAATTTACGGGAATTAGGTGACTTGTGCGTGCAGATGTGTTGCCAACTCCCTCCGGGAACCTACCAAGGCCTCCTTGCTTCCACGTCACGCGTCGCCGCTGTTATCCGTGCAAAAAGTGGACATACCTGCTGTTAGGTAGGTGGTCATAATGTTCTGGCTAATCGGCGTACCTAATAGATGTACGAGTACAGGTTGTAGCATAGTTCATGACGTATGGATGTTTGGGTCCGGCCGTGAGTCGTGCACGGATATCCAAATGGTAAGGCGACCGCTCGCGGTAAACGGGAAATCTGGGTTGGAATCAAGGTCCGTCGCAAATTTTCATTGTCGTCCTTCAATTCTACAGCTGATGTTTGCCCATATTCGCAACTGCGAATGTGTTTAACGGACTATATCGTGTTCCGCCTGACGTCAGGCAAATAGGTCGCAAGTGAACATTCATCCGCCTGCTGCACATTTAAATGGACGCACAGCTCTACTCAGAAGTCAGTGTCTCCGGTGTCTCACATGTCGCAGTACCCGCTGAATGTCGCAGTATGTGCCTCTACAAACGAGTAGCGTCGCCGCCAGTAGAGCCAAACTGGGCATACTAATAGCGTACGTAGCCATCGTTCGTTGGAAACAGAACTAGTACTGAAAGCTATGTATGTGATATAACTTGCCGAACCTCGTTGTCACACTCAAGTTAAGCATTTCTAAAGTTGACATCTTGGATATTTGGGAATCCAGCCGGATGTTCGCGTCGTTCTCGCACGATATTTCAACAGCGTGCCTCGCTGTCTTCTTCAGGTGCTACCTGAGACTAGTCCTTGGGTCGATACTGGACTGGATGGATTCCCGAATATCCAAGATGTCAACAGATCGCCGGGAAAGCATGAAGAATTACATTTCTAAAGTTAATTTAACAGTTCTGGCTCGGAGTTCGTTGTGTCAATGTGGTGCCAACTGCTGCTCAAATTGCTGCTGCAGATGCAGTGCGATGCGCCAGAGTCAAACGCCGAACTATATGGTCTTCCCTCTCGGCCGGACGCTCTGGCCGAGCGGTTCTAGGCGCTTCAGTCCGGAACCGTGCCACTGCTGCGGTCGCAGGTTCGAATCCTGCCTCGGGCCTGGATGTGTGTTAGGTTAGTTAGGTTTAAGTAGTTCTAAGTCTAGGGGACTGATGACCTCAGATGTTAAGTCCCAGTCCGCAGCTCGTGGTCGTGCGGTAGCGTTCTCGCTTCGCACGCCCGGGTTCGATTCCCGGCGGGGTCAGGGATTTTCTCTGCCTCGTGATGACTGGGTGTTGTGTGTTGTCCTTAGGTTAGTTAGGTTTAAGTAGTTCTAAGTTCTAGGGGACTGATGACCATAGATGTTAAGTCCCAAAGTGCTCAGAGCCATTTGAACCATTTTGAACTTCCCTCTCGGTAGAGCCACATTGCCGTCTTGAGCCCGATCTTCTTGTGACCGTACATTCTACCGCTGCAGTATCGCAGCCCTGTTACAGGACATCGTTCAAACTGAGTGAGGCGTTGATAATGGCGTCTTTGTCGCCTTAAAGACATTATTGACTAACATCAACTCAGCACGTCCAATCTCAAAGGTAACTAACGTTCACGGCCATTCCAGCGTTTTTTTGTAGCAAACCTGATTTGTATCCTCATAGTGGCGCTGCTAACGCCACTCCTATGCGACTGGCTCGAAACTGTAATAGAAATCGTTCTTTGAGATGCAGAAACACGCCTACCAACTTTTGTTTATGTTGCATAACACGTTCCTGCAATTTTTTTCCCTGGCAGTGTGTTATACATGATATCTGTTTCTTCGGACGCCCATATCCGAAAGAACAGACACCAGACCTATATAATCAGAAACGTGTTTGTCGCTAGGGTGGCCATGTTGAGAAATAAATACGTAAACGTGATAAAAAAAGATGTAGAATGTTAATGAAATTTGTTTTACTTAGAAATCTTTAAGGGTTTTGACATAAAAGTTCGAGGCTTTACTTTTGAGCACGCCCTCGTACTAGCAACACGCCCCAGCTCCGCACGGACACCACTAAGCACAGGGTGACGATTACTGAACTGCATGAATTCAAATCATTATAACTTGAGAAATGTTTGCGTTACGACGTTCAAACTGCACGGTTGGCAGCGGCACATGATGGGAATTAGTATGTGCATGCATGGTTTCATTAAGCAACGAAGCTCAGTTTGATTTGGGTGGGTTCGTAATAAGGAAAATAGAAATATCTTCACCCTCAACGGGTGACCGTGTGGCGTGCAATGTCCAGACACGGACAGTAGCCTATCGCGATTGCGGTTTATCGTATCGCGACATTGCTGCTCGCGTTGGTCGAGATCCAATGACTGTTAGCAGAATATGGAATCGGTGGGTTCAGGAGGGTAATAGGGAACGCCGTGCTGGATCCCAACGGCCTCGTATCATTAGCAGTCGAGATGACAGGCATCTTACCCGCATGGCTATAACGGATCGTGCACCCACGTCTCGATCCCTATGTCAACAGATGGGGACGTTTGCAAGACAACAACCATCTGCACTAACAGTTCGACGACGTTTGCAGCAGCATGGGCTGTCAGCTCGGAGACTATGGCTGCGGTTGCCCTTGACGCTGCATCACAGACAGGAGCACCTGCGATGGTGCACTCAACAACGAACATGGGTGCACAAAGGGAAAACGTCATTTTTTCGGATGAATCCAGGTTCTGTTTACAGCATCATGATGGTGGCACCCATGTCTGGTGACATGTCGGTGAACGCACATTGGAAGCGTATATTCGTCATTGCCATACTGGCGTATCACCCGGCGTGATGGTATTGGGTGCCATTGGTTACACGTATCGGTGACCTCTTGTTTGCATTGACGGCACTTTGAACAGTGGACGTTACATTTCAGATGTGTTACAACCCGTGGCTCTACTCCTCATTCGATCCCTGCGAAACCCTACATTTCAGCAGGATAATGCACGACCGCATGTTGCGGGTCCTGTACGGGCCTTTCTGGATACAGAAAATGTTCGACTGCTGCCCTGGTCAGCACATTCTCCAGATCTCTCACCAATTGAAAATGTCTGGTCAATGGTGGCCGAGCAACTGGCTCGTCACAATACGCCAGTCACTACTCTTGATGAACTGTGGTATCGTGTTGAAGCTGCATGGGCAGCTGTACCTGTACACGCCATCCAAGCTCAGTTTGACTCAATGCCCAGGCGTATCAAGGCCGTTATTGCGACCAGAGGTGATTGTTCTGGGTACTGATTTCTCAGGATCTATGCACCCAAATTGCGTGAAAATGTAATCACATGTCAGTTGTAGTATAATATATTTGTCCAATGAATACCCATTTATCGTCCGCCCCCGGTAGCTGAGTGGTCAGCGCGACGGAATGTCAATCCTAAGGGCCTGGGTTCGATTCCCGGCTGGGTCGGAGATTTTCTCCGCTCAGGGACTGGGCGTTGTGTTGTCCTAATCATCATCATTTCATCCCCATCGACGCGCAAGTCGCCGAAGTTGCGCCAAATCGAAAGACTTGCACCAGGCGAACGGTCTACCCGACGGGAGGCCGTCGTCACACGACATCATCATCATCACCCAGTTATCATCTGCAGTTCTTCTTGGTTTAGCAATTTTAATGGCCAGTAGAGTAGTACGCCAGTCGATCTATCTGTTAATGAAAACTGCATCAAAATCCTTGTCGTAGTTCCTAAGAGTAGCCTGAACACGCAGACAGAAAAAACGCGCCGCGGGACTTCAATTAATAATATGTACAGATATAGAAGAAGATAAACACCGTTGTCTTAACTGCCGTTTGCTGTTCATGTCAAATGAACATCTGCACGAACGCGGCGTCCCCGTGGTCAGAGAAGCCACTATTTCTGCCCCCCGCTGGCACGCCGCGCTACGCCGTTTTTTCAGCGCAGTCGGCGACCGCGACGGCCTCGCGGATTTAGCGGCACGACGGCTGGCATTTGGCAGCGGGCGCCGCCAGCTGGGCGTGTCCGCCTGTCAGTGGCAAGTAGCGAGCCGCGAACCCGCCGTCAGCCGGCGCGCCACGCGGTGTCCAGGCCGCGCGCGCATGCTCCCACCTCTCGCTTTAGCTGGTACCTGCCACAGCGGGCAGGGCGGGCCGCTGTGCAACTTACGACCCCGACCTTCTCTCCTTCATCAACATCCTAACGGAAACTCTTCTATCACATTAAACTAGACAGGGTGGTCCACTGATCGTGACCGGGCCAAATATCTCACGAAATAAGCGTCAAACGAAAAAACTACAAAGAACGAAACTTGGCTAGCTTGAAGGGGGAAACCAGATGGCGCTATGGTTGGCCCGCTAGATGGCGCTGCCATAGGTCAAACGGATATCAAATACGTTTTTTATAATAGGAACCCCCATTTTTTATTACATATTCGTGTAGTACGTATGGAAATATGAACGTTTTTGTTGGACCACTTTTTTCCCTTTGTGATAGATGACGCTGCAATAGTCACAAACATATGGCTCACACTTTTAGACGAACAGTTGGTAACAGGTACGCTTTTTAAATTAAAATGAAGAACGTAGGTACGTTTGAACATTTTATTTCGATTGTTCCAATGTAATACACGTACCTCTGTGAACTTATCATTTCTGAGAACGCACGCTGTTACAGCGTCGTTGCCTGTAAATACCACAAATGATGTCCGTCAACGTCAATGCATTTGGCAATACATGTAACGACATTCCTCTCAACAGCGAGTAGTTCGCCTTCCGTAATGTACGCACATGCATTGACAATGCGCTGACGCATGTTGTCAGGCGTTGTCGGTGGATCACGATAGCAAATGTCCTTCAACTTTCCCCACCGAAAGAAATCCGGCGACATCATATCTCGTGAACGTGCGGGCCATGGTATGTATGGTGCTTCGACGACCAATCCACCTGCCATGAAATATGCTATTCAGTACCGCTTCAACCGCACGCGAGCTATGTGTCGGACATCCATCATGTTGGAAGTACATCGCCATTCTGTCATGCAGTGAAACATCTTGTAGTAACATCGGTAGAACATTACATAGGAAATCAGCATACATTGCACCATTTAGATTGCCATCGATAAAATGGGGGCCAATTATCCTTCCTCCCATAATGTCGCACCATACATTAACCCGCCAAGGTCGCTGCTGTTCCACTTGTCGCAGCCATCGTGGATTTTCCGTTGCCCAATACTGCATATTATGCCGCTTTATGTTACCGCTGTTGGCGAATGACGCTTCGTCGCTAAATAGAACGCGTGCAAAAAATCTGTCATCGTCCCATAATTTCTCTTGTGCCCAGTGGCAGAACTGTACACGACGTTCAGAGTCGTCGCCATGCAATTCCTGGTGCATAGAAATATGGTACGGGTGCAATCGGTGTTGATGTAGCATTCTCAACACCGACGTTTTTTAGATTCCCGATTCCCGCGCAATTTGTCTGCTACTCATGTGCGGATTAGCGGCAACAGCAGCTAAAACACTTACTTTGGCATCATCATTTGTTGCAGGTCGTGGTTGACGTATCACATGTGGGAGAACACTTCCTGTTTCCTTAAATATCGTAACTATCCGGCGAACGGTCCGGACACTTGGATGATGTCCAGGATACCGAGCAGCATACGTAGCACACGCCCGATGGGCCTTTTGATCACAATAGCCATACATCAACACGATATCGACCTTTTCCGCAATTGGTAAACGGTCCATTTTAACACGAGTAATGTACCACGAAGCAAATAGCGTCCACACTGGCGGAATGTTACGTGATACCACGTACTTATACGTTTGTGACTATTACAGCGCCATGTATCACAAAGCGAAAAAAGTGGTCCAACTAAAACATTCATATTTCTTTACGTACACGACTATGTAATAAGAATGGGGGTTCCCATTTTTAAAAAAATGCAGTTGATATCCTTTGACCTATGGCAGCGCGATCTAGCGGGCCAAACATAGCGCCATCTGGTTTCCCCCTTCAAGCTAGTTAAGTTTCGTTCTTTGTAGTTTTTTCGTTTGATGCTTATTTCGTGAGATATTTGGCCCGGTCACTATCAATGGACCACCCTGTATAGTTCCAGAGTCTTTTGCAAGTCTCAGACATCTGTTATGTGTACATGCAACTGAATCGATGAACGAAAATTTGTACCGAGACCGGAATCCGAACCCGGATCTCCTGCTCACTAAACACATATGCTAACCGCTAAGCCATTCAGACATAGTAGCTTTGCTCAGCTACTAGGACTAACGTAGCACGCCTCCCTCCTCAGTCCAAATTCCTATTCACTACTCATCCCACTTCGTATTTCCATAAACTCGAACAGCACTGCAGAGTCTGTCCAAGTGTACTGGAACAGCATTATATGCAGACTGGACCAAAGCAACTGTTGATTACTCTCTTTTTTAGATATCGTCGCACCGTGAGTTACTTCAGAATTAAATGCACTTTGGTCAGTGTTCCAAATACAGTGACGCTGTATATGGACACTTGGCAATTTTCTGGTTCACTTCTTCGATCAAACTGGCCCCAGACTGGCGAATAGTTTGGTCTTCCTGTACATCCCTTGCTGTCATGAAAGCAGCGATGTGCCTGTGGCACATCCTCTGTTCTTTCTTGAGATGTGCTAGAAAAGCTCCAGAACTTTTAAACTTTGTGAGCCCACTTTCGGTTGCTTTTTGCGTTGCCCAATGTTTCAGGTGACAGTACTTGACACATTTTCCTTCCTATATAAATTGGGGATGTTCGATGTGCTCTATATAGATAGATGTCTCTTCAGTAACGAGCTGTAGGTTACAGCTTTACGTGGAGGCCTCACCAGACAACGAACAATGATGCTTCCAGAGTATTTACCATGTGACGGACTGTGTACAGGCCTGATCCTGCCTTCTATCCACAGGTCTATGCTACGCAGACCTGCAAGGTTCTCGAGTGTTATGCTTTTAACAGATACTAAAGAGGCAAATAAACTGGTACACCTGTCTAATATCGTGCGGGGCCCCCACGAGCACGCAGAAGTGCCGAAACACGACGTGGAATGGGCTCGACTAATGTCTGAAGTAGTGCTGGAGGGAATTCACACCATGAATCCTGCAGGGCTGTTCATAAATCGGTCAGAGTACGAGGGAGTGGAGATCTCTTCTGAACACCACGGTATAAGGCATCCCAGATATGCTCAATAATATTCAAGTCTGGGGAGCTTGGTGGCCAGCGGAAGTGTTTAAACTCAGAAGAGTGTTCCTGGAGCCGCTCTGTAGCAGTTCTTGTCGTATGAGGTGTTGCGTTGTCCGACTGGAATTGCTCAAGTCCCTTGGGATGCACAATGGACATGATTGGATGCAGGTGGTCAGACAGGATGCTTACGTACGTGCCACCTGTCCGAACGTATCTAGAGGTATGAGATGTCCCATATCACGCCAACTGCACACGCCCCACACCACTACAGAGCCTCCACTAGCTTGAACAGACCTCTGCTGACGTTCAGGCTCCACTGATTCATGAGGTTATCTCCTTACCCGTACACGTCCATCCGCTCGATACAATTTGGACCCAGACTCGTCCGACCAGGCAACAAGTTTGCAATCATCAACAGTCTAATGTCGGTGTTGACGGGCTAAGGCGAGGTGTAAAGCTTTGTGTTATGGAGCCATCAAGGGTACACAAGTGGGGCTACGGTTCCGAAAGCCCATATCGATGATGTTTCAAATGGTTCAAATGGCTCTGAGCACTACGGGACTCAACTGCTGAGGTCATTAGTCCCCTAGAACTTAGAACTAGTTAAACCTAACTAACCTAAGGACATCACAAACATCCATGCCCGAGGCAGGATTCGAACCTGCGACCGTAGCGGTCTTGCGGTTCCAGACTGCAGCGCCTTTAACCGCACGGCCACTTCGGCCGGCGATGATGTTTCGTTGAATGGTTCTCGCGCTGACATTTGTTGATAGCCCAGCACTGAAATCCGCAGCAGTTTGCGGAAGGATTGCACTTTCGTGACACTGAACGATTGCCTTTGGTCGTCGTTGGTTCCGTTCTTGCAGGATTTGTGGTAAGATCTAATGGGACCAAACAGCTGAGGTCATCGGTCCCAAAGCTTGCACACTACTCAATCAAACTTAAACTAACTTACGCTAAGGACAACACACACCCATGCCCGAGGGAGGACTCGAACCTCCGACGGAGGTAGCCGCGCGGACCGTGACAAGGCGCCTGATAGCGCGCGGCTACCCCGCGAGTGTCTCTTGCAGGATCTTTTTCCGGCCGCAACGATGTCGAAGATTTGATGTTTCACCGGATTTCTGATCTTTATGGCACTCTCGTGAAATGGTCGTACGGGAAAATTCTCACTTCATCGCTACCTCGGAGACGATGTGTCCCGTCGCTCGTTCGCCGACTAGAACACCACGTTCAAACTCACTTAAATCTTGGCAACCTGCCATTATAGCAGAGTAACCGATCTAAGCTCTGCTCCAGACACTTGTTGTCTTTTATAGGCGCTGCCGTCCGCAGCACCGTATTCTGTTTACATATCTCTGTATTTGAATACGCATGCCTATATCAGTTTCTTTGGCGCTTCAATGTAAGACGTGAGCACAACATGCTTCGATGTATTTTAGTATATATGACGAGGGCAGTCTGTTTTTGCTGATGCCCTAATCGCGGCACCCAAAACCCACTTAATAGCACTATACTATTCAATCTGAAGGTATATTAGCCGAAACGTGCGTCAGAATAAATAAAGCAGTAAAATCAATTCTGCATTCAAGATCTGTTTTCACAACGTTCTGCATATTGATTGCTGTACTAACACACCAAGAAGTGGAGATCACTTTATGATAGCAATGCTGCTTTGAAAATGATTTATTTTCGTGACCAAAGTAGAGTCGAGCAGCCTTGTTATGACCGTTCATCGCAGGTTCGAATCCTGCCTCGGGCATGGATGTGTGTGATGTCCTTAGGTTAGTTAGGTTTAAGTAGTTCTAAGTTCTAGGGGACTAATGACCTCAGAAGTTAAGTCCCATAGTGCTCAGAGCCATTTGAATCACTTGACCGTTCAACTAATTTCATTTTACACCTCAAGGGATAATTATCCCCCCCCCCCCCCCCCCCCCCCCCAGATTGGGAACCACTGGTCTAGACTGTACATTCCTGAGTCCCTCATGAGTTCAGCAACACTTGCTGGGCAGGGAGCCGAGAGTGAAAGTGGAGCGCAACCTACAGCAGCCACGCAGGCGACGCCTCTTTGGGCCAGCGTGTGGGGGCGGGACAAGACTGCTTCCCACGCGGCGACGGCGTCGAAACTGAAAGTCACCTGCGGCGGCGGCTGGCCGAGGGTGCGTGGGCACCTCACTGGGTCACGCGTAGGCGGCCGGTGGCGGCCCGGAGGACTCGGCTCGGCCTTGACCTGACGCACCCAGCTGTGCTGAGTGCGTAGCCCGGTCACGTGGTCGGAAGGCTCTTCGCAAGGAGCGCGAGGGACGCCGGCTCCATCCAACCTCAAAGGGAGTTGCGACAGGCCCCGGACGCGAGTCGCCTGCTTAGTCGCCGCCGAGGCCCTGCAGAAGGCTAGTGTCGTACGTCGTCACTGTCGTAAATATTCACCGGCTTTTCTGACCTGTGCAGGCTCCCGACGACACGGCTTTGTTTAAAAGCGGACAGAAACATTAATTTACAGAAAGGAAAATGAAGAGACCTCTGTACGCTATTACCAATTGAAAATAAAAAAATTAGGTATGATAAACCTCAATTTTTCATTATTTACAGTGTCTGAGCAAAGGTATTGGGATACCTCTATGTACGTAATGCGGAATGGACCGCTAAGTGTTGGGTTGATTTGGGGGAGGAGACCAAACTGCGAGGTCATCGGTCTCATCGGAATAGGGCAGGATGGGTAGGGAAGTCGGCCGTGCCTTTTCAAAGGAACCATCCCGGCATTAGCCTGAAGCGATTTAGGGAAATCACGGAAAACCTAAATCAGGATGGCCGGACGCGGGCTTGTACCGTCGTTCTCCCGAATGCGAGTCCAGTGTGCTAGCCACTGCGCCACCTCGCACGGTCCCCAGCAAGTGTCAGGAGAGCCGGTCCGCCAGTATAAAAGGAACAGGGGGAGAGTATTTTGTTGCCAGTAGAGAAACAGTAAGAGCAGGATGGGTGCATCAGAAGATTTGAGTGACCTCGAACGTAGGCTAGTCATAGGATGTCACCTGAGTAGCCTAAACACCAGGGACATTTTATACCTTCTAAAGCTACCCAAGTTAATTGCTGGTGATGTGATTGTGAAGCGGAAACGTGAGGGAACAATCACACCTAAACCGAGACCAGGCAGCCTCATGTACAGACGGACAGGTTCAAAATGGTTCCAATGGCTCTGAGCACATTGGGACTTAACATCTGAGGTCATCAGTCCCCTAGAACTTAGAACTATTTAAACCTAACTAACCTAAGGACATCACATACATCCATGTCCGAGGCAGGATTCGAACCTGCGACCGTAGTGGTCGCGTGGTTCCAGACTGAAGTGCCTAGAACCGCTCGGCCAACGGATAGTCATCGTCGAGCATTACGGAGGGTGGTCGTAAAAGACCACATCAAATAAGCAGAAGGAATCACTCGTGAGGGCTACCAGCCGTCCAGCTAGCACAATGACTGCGCGTACAGAGAACGGTCGAGCAGATCCTCATATCCCACCATTTCAGAAATTAATCAGCGCTAGTCGACGCTTGAGGAGGTGTTAAGAGCGACGCCATCGGATAGTGGATGACTGGAAGTGATTGATTAAGAGTGATAAATCACGCTATACCCTGTGGCATTCCGATGGAAGGATTTAGGTTTTCCGAACCCCTGGAGAACGTTACCTACCGTCCTGTGGTAAAAGGGTGAAGTGCGGAGGTGCCATTTTTAGGGTAAGAGGGTGTTCCTCGCGGTTAGGTTGTGATCCCCTCATTGCACTTAATAAAACGCTAAATGCGGAACGATAGGAACACATTTTACAGTGTTATATACTGTGAACAGCAGAGGAACAATTCGGAGACCGATAATCGTTTGTATGAGCATGACAATGCACCCTGTCATAAAGTATCATCTGAGAGGCAACCGTTTGTGGACAATAATATTCCCGAAATTGGCTCAGTGCTGGCCATTCCTCCACGGACATTCAGACACCTCGATGGACGTGTTACCAGCGTAGTTCAAGCTGTCATAATGGCGAACGGTGCACACACCCCAAATTAATGTCCACAAATAAGTGCCGGGATACTTGATCAGTACCGTATCTATTTATATTTACACATCGCTTGGTGTTGAACGCAGAAACATAGTTCTAAGATGCGGATTGTCATCCGACAGCAGTGAGTATGCTACACCACATTATTTCTGCCGCCGGCCGCGGTGGTCTCGCGGTTCTAGGCGCGCAGTCCGGAACCGTGCGACTGCTACGGTCGCAGGTTCGAATCCTGCCTCGGGCATGGATGTGTGTGATGTCCTTAGGTTAGTTAGGTTTAAGTAGTTCTAAGTTCTAGGGGACTGATAACCACAGTAGTTGAGTCCCATAGTGTCAGAGCCATTTGAACCATTATTTCTGCCAAACTGCAACAAAATGTTTTGCGAAACTCGCCATGGAAATAGAAGCGCTTGTATGGTGTTCCAGATCAACCCAACTGAGCCATGGAACGATATTCGTACTGCAGAGAGCTTCGACCAGTCTCTCTCAGCTGTATTATAGGATATGGGTGCCGCCTCCTGCAAACACACTGCTCTTTCTTTCTATCCAAACAAGTTTCAGCACCTCTGTGCCATCATCACTGGGTTTTTTGTTTATTAGAAAACTGTAAAAAGTAAAAAAAAATATGTTACAATTGCCCTAACAAAATGAGGCATAAAGAAAGTTTTCGTTCGTTTTGCTTCTTACCGTGATTTTACTTCCTGTGGTTTTGCAGGATCAACTCTTTTAGTACCGTGCACTGATAGCTTTTCATGTGCAACCCAGACGATGTAAATGTAAATTTCATCGGCGATTTTACACATCCCTTGATTTTTAAAACCGTGATTTTTGGGGTGTCAAAATGTTTTGCGTGTATACTTTGTTACTACTCACGTTTTGTTGAATTCCGAGGAACTGTACATACATATTAGTGTAATTTCTTTCTTTCTAAACGCATTTTTCTTCGCAAGATGCAGTGAGCACTATGTTGTGTTTCCTAACATAGTGCTCACAGCATCTTGCGAAGTAAAAGAGCCTTTATAAAGAAAGAAATTACATTAACTTGTGTGTGCAATGTCTCCGGAATCCAAAAGAAGAAGGATCGGTCACAAAAAATGTGAGTAGTAACAAATACATACGCAAAAAAATTTGACAACTTTTTAAAAATCAAGGGGTGTGTTAAATTGCCGATGAAAATTACATTTACATCGTTTGGTTTGCAGATGACAAGCTGTCAGCGCAGGACACTATAGAGTTCGTCCTGTAAAACCACATAATGTACACTGCAGCGGCAAAGAAACTGGAATAGACACACGTATTCAAATACAGAGACATGTAAACAGGCAGGATACGGCGCTGCGGTTGGCAACGCCTATATAAGACAACAAGTGTCTGGCGCAGTTGTTAGATCGGTTACTCTGCAACAATGGCAGGTTGTCAAGATTTAAGTGAGTTTCAACGTGGTGTTATAATCGGCGCACGAACGGTGAGACACAGCATCCCCGAGGTAGCGATGAAGTTGGGATTTCCCATACGATCATTTCACGAGTGTACCGTGAGTATCAGGAATCCGGTAGAACATAAAATCTTTGACATCGCTGCGGCCGGAAAAAGATCCTGCAAGAACTGGACCAACGATGACTGAAGAGAATTGTTTAACATGACGAAATGCAACCCTTCCGCAAATTGCTGCGGATTCCACTGCTGAGCCATCAGCGAGTGTTAGCTTGCGAACTATTCAACGAAACATCATCGATATTGGCTTTCGGAGCCGAAGGCCCACTCGTGTACCCTTGATGACTGCAGAACACAAAGCTTTACGCCTCGCCTACGCCCGTCAACACCGACATCGGACTGTTGATGACTAGAGACATGTTGACTGGTCGGACGAGTCTCGCTTCAGTGGCTCCATAACGGTGCGAGGCGTGTGTAATTGGAGTGATATGGGACCCCTGATACGTCTAGATACGACTCTGTGAGGTGACACGTACGTAAGCGTCCATCTGATCACCTGCATCCATTCATGTCCATTGTGCATTCCGACGGACTTGGGCAATTCCAGTAGGACAATGGGCAGAAGAGATCTTCACTCCCTCGTACTCTTACGGATTTATGGACAACCCTGCAGGATCCATGGTGTGAATTCCCTCCACCAGCTTGAACAGTACGGTGCTGACATGCAGGGTCCATTGATTCATGAGGTTGTCTCCATACCCGTACGCGTCCATCCGCTCGATACAATTTGAAACGAGACTCGTCCGACCAGGCAACATGTTTCCAGTCAGCAACAGTCCAATATCGGTGTTGATGGGCCTAGGGGAGGCGTAAAGCTTTGTGTTATGCAGTCATCAAGGGCACACGAGTGGGCCTTCGGCTCCGCCGGCCGGAGTGGGCGAGCGGTTCTAGGCGCTACAGTCTGGAACCGCGCGACCGCTACGGTCCGAGGTTCGAATCCTGCCTCGGGCATGGATGTGTGTGATGTCCTTAGGTTAGTTAGGTTTAAGTAGTTCTAAGTTCTAGGGGACCGATGACCACAGAAGTTAAATCCCATAGTGCTCAGAGGCATTTTTGAACCTTCGGCTCCGAAAGCCCATATCGATGATGTTTCGTTGAATATTTCGCACGCTGACATTTGTTGACGGCTCAGCACTGAAATCTGCAGCAATTTGCGGAAAGGTTGCACTTCTGTGACGCTCAACGATTCCCTTCACTCATTGTTGGTTCGGTTTTGGAGGATCTTTTTCCGGCCGCAGCGGATTCGGAGATTTAATGTTTTACACGATTCCTGATATTCACGGTACACTCGTGAAATGATCGTACGGGAAAATCCCCACTTCATCCCTACCTCGAGGATGCTGTGCCTGTTCGCTAATGCGCCGACTATAACACCATGTTCAAACTCAATTAAATCTTAATAACCTGCCATTGTAGCTGCAGTAAACTATCTAACGACTGCGCCAGACACTTGTTGTCTTATATAGGCGTTGTCGACAGCAACGCCGAACTCCACCTGTTTACTTATCTCTGTATTTGAATACGCGTGCCTGTACCAGTTTCTTTTGCGCTTCATTGTAGGTATGTGTGGGCAGCTGATAAACGCCGTGCTGGTTGGTGTGTTTCAGGTGTAACGTTGTGCCTGACTTCGCTGCTGGCGTCATCCATAGCAGGCGAGGACGGCCGCTGGGTGTGGGGTAGCAGCGGCCGCAGCTTCGTCTCCGATCGAGACCCCTACTACAACAGGGACCGCTACCCGCCCGTCACCGGCAGCTACAGGTGGGACTGCAGTCGCAGCGCCGAGCTCTCACGTTATCCTGTCACGTCCTCTTCCCCTTCCTTTACCCCATGGTATCACTGGTCTGTATTTAGCTTTTTTTTCTGAAGTCAAGACCTTTGTAACTGACCTTAAACATCGTAACAGGCCTCGCACTGGACGTACTTATTACAGTTTACTGACTTCGACTCTGTTGTCATTAAAAAAAAATAGCTAAAAGGCATAATGCAAAGTTTATACAAAACATGAAGAAAGGTAAAACTGTAAACCGGAAACTTTTCTGGACTGGAGTCTGTCTTAAATACGACAATACTAGGGCTCATGGAATTTGAGAACACAACTTACACTACTGGCCATTAAAATTGCTACACCAAGAAGAAATGCAGATGATAAACGGAACAAATGTATTATACTTGAACTGACATGTGATTACATTTTCACGCAATTTGGGTGCATAGATCCTGAGAAATCAGTGCCCAGAAGAACCACCTCTGGCCGTAATAACGGCCTTGATATGCCTGAGCGTTGGGTCAAACAGAGTTTGGATGGCGTGTACAGGTACAGCTGCCCATGCAGCTTCAACACGATACCACAGTTCATCAAGAGTAGTGACTGGCGTATTGTGACGAGCCACTTGCTCGGCCGACATTCAGCAGACGTTTTCAATTGTTGAGAGATCTGGAGAATCTCCTGGCCAGGGCAGCTGTCGAACATTTTCTGTATCCAGAAAGGCCCGTACACGACCTGCGACATGCGGTCGTGCATTATCCTGCTGAAATGTAGGTTTTTTTCAGGGATCGAATGAAGGGCAGAGCCACGGGTCGTAACACATCTGAAATGTAACGTCCACTGTTCAAAGTGCCATCAATGCGAACAAGAGGTGACCGAGACGTGTAATCAATGGCACCCCATACCATCACGCCGGGTGATACGCCAGTATGGCCATGACGAATACACGCTTCCAATGTGCGTTCACCGCGATGTCGCCAAACACGGATGCGACCATCATGATGCTGTGAACAGAACCTGAATTCATCCTTCAAAATGACGTTTTGCCATTCGTGCACCCAGGTTCGTCGTTGAGTACACCATCGCAGGTGCTCCTGTCTCTGATGCAGCGTCGAGGGTAACCGCAGCCATGGTCTCCGAGCTGATAGTCCATGCTGCCGGAGGCGTCGTTGAACTGTTCGTGCAGATGGTTGTTGTCTTGCAAACGTCCCCATCTGTTGCCTCTGGGACCGAGACGTGGCTGCACGATCCGTTACAGCCATGCGGCTAAGATGGCTGTCATCTCGACCGCTAGTGATACGAGGCCGTTGGGATCCAGCACGGAGTTCCTTATTACCCTCCTGAACCCACCGTTTCCATATTCTGCTAACAGTCATTGGATCTCGACCAACCGAGCAGCAATGTCGCGATACGATAAACCACAATCGCGATAGGGTACACTCCGACCTTTATCAAAGTCGGAAACGTGATGGTACGCATTTCTCCTCCTTACACGAGGCATCACAACAACGTTTGACCAGGCAACGCCGGTCAACTGCTGTTTGTGTATGAGAAATCGGTTGGAAACGTTCCTCATGACAGCACGTTGTAGGTGTCGCCACCGGCGCCAACCTTGTGTGAATGCTCTGAAAAGCTTATCATTTACATATCACAGCATCTTCTTCCTGTCGGTTAAATTTCGCGTCTGTAGCACGTTATCTTCGTGGTGTAGCAATTTTAATGGCCAGTAGTGTAGTTACACTGCCTGGACAAACATTTAATTTCTTGTTTGACTGTTTCCCTTGTAACTTCTAATTCCCTTTTAGGACGGAATAGACGCTTACTCAACATACCAATAAACGGGACACAGCGTACCCTCTACAAAAGAATGAAAGGTAATTCCTAAAGAAGATGTATTTAGTAGGAAGCAGATGGGAAAAATCTAGCTGAAAAAGACTGCGTGACAGAAAAAATAGACGAAAGAATTAAGACGGCGCGTGATGCTTTCGGCAAAGTCAACGATTTTTCAGAAGCAAGCTTCCACTGTGTCTCTAATGGCAAGTATGCCATCAGCGTGGGGTCCAGTTCTGCCTTGTAACAGTGAGACACGAATTTTTATTGTGAAAACGATTTATAAATTGAGGGTTGTTGAGCAAGCAGAGCATTCGGGAGGACGGCGGTTCAATCCCGTCTCCAGCCATCCTGATTTAGGTTTTCCGTGATTTCCCTAAATCGTTTCAGGCAAATGCCGGGATGGTTCCTTTGAAAGGGCACGGCCGATTTCCTTCCCCATCCTTCCCTAACCCGAGCTTACGCTCCGTCTCTAATGACCTCGTTGTCGACGGGACGCTAAAACAACACTAACCTAACCTAACCTAACCTGAGCAAGCAGTGGAGAGACGAGCGGTGAGAATTAATGGGAGACAGGAAAACAAATAAAACTGAAGCAGTGAACATAAGTTAAGCGGGGTAGATGTAAACAAAAGTGTTCCTGAATTTGTGCTGCGTTGCCGCAGGCCCCCGCCGCCCATCTACGAGCCGGAGCCGGGGCCAGACCCTTCGCGGCCGCCGCCCCCGCCGCCGCCTCCACCACCCCCGTACGGTAGGCCCGACTTCCGGCCACGGCCCCCTGGTGGCCCGCCCCCACCGCCCCCGGGTACGCCCGTGCTGACGGGCCCCGTGCCATCCTGGGAACAGCGGCCCACGCCCCCTGGTGGCTTCAAGTCGTACGACCGCTGCAAGTGCGCCCACTCCTTCAACTGCAACTCGCCTGGCATTGTCTTCGTAAGTACCGCCGCCTCGTAGCATAGGAAAAGGCCAGTGCTAAATAAAAGTGGAAAGTGTGTGTGTGTGTGTGTGTGTGTGTGTGTGTGTGTGACAGAGAGAAAGGGGGAGAAGGGGAGAGAGAGAGAGAGAGAAAGAGAGAGACTATCCACAGTGGATCAAAAGCAGTGATACACTATCTCATCCAAAGTATTGGGACAGTTGGATTGGTTGGTTGATTTGAGGGAGGACCAAACAGCGAGGTCATTGGTCCCAGCAGATTAGGGAAGGATGGGGAAGGAAGTCGAAGTCCAATGTGCTAACCACTGCGCCAACTCACATGGTTTGGGATGTTATGAGTGGGCATTAATAGGGTATGTGTCCAACCTTCGCCTTTCCAAGATGGCTTGAAATTTGTTGAGGAAGCTGCCTGGTGAACGAATGGCAGCCCATTCCGCCTCAACAGCCGCAATGTGGCAAGGTGTCTAATGAGCAAGGTGTCGGATCCGGAGCGAAGTTGACGTATCCCAAAAGTGTTCCATTGGTCAGAAAAGTCCATTTCAGGGACGTTATTGTCCACAAACCATTGTGTCACAGGTGCTGCTTTATGACAGGGTCCATTGTCATGATCATACTGAAATGAAATGATCGAATGGCATTGTTGGCCGGGAGGCCCCATGCGGGGGAGTTCGGCCGCCGTATTGTAAGTCCTTTTTAGTTGAGGCCATTTCGTCGATGATGATGAAGGACACACAACACCCAGTCATCTCGAGGCAGAGAAAATCCCTGACCCCGCCGAGAATCGAACCCGGGAACGCTACCGCAAGACCACGAGCTAACAGTCATCGTATCCGAACTGTTCTCCTATAGTGCACAGACATAATGCTGTAAAACACGTTCACATCCTTCCGCATATAGGCCGGCCGGGGTGGCCGAGCGGTTCTAGGCGCTACAGTCTGGAACCGCCCTACCACTACGGTCGCGGGTTCGAATCCTGCCTCGGGCATGGATGTGTGTGATGTCCTTGGGTTAGTTAGGTTTAAGTAGTTCTAAGTTCTAGGGAACTGATGACCTCAGAAGTTAAGTACCATAGTGCTCAGAGCCATTTGAACCATTTTTTGAACCGCATGTAGTGTTTTCTTAAGCGCAATAAGGGGACCACACCCTAACCACGAGAAACAACCCCCTATTTTAACACCACCTTCTCCGTACTTCAGTGTTGACACTTCACATGATGGCAGACAACGTCCTCCAGATATTCGCCAAACCCTAACTCTCCGATCGCGCTGCAGTAAGGTATAAAGTGATTCATCACTCCAAATGACTTGTTTCCACTCATCTAGTATCCACTGGTGTCACTCTTTACACCACCTCAAGCTTCGCCCAACACTGACTTTAGAAATGTGTGGTTTATGAGCAGCGGCTCGACCATTGTACCCCATTGTGTTTAAGTCCCCACACACAGTCATTGTGTTTTCTGGACTGCTGCTAGCACTTTAGAACTAACGAATGATTCCTTCAGCTTATTTCATTTGATTTTTTTTAAACCACCCCCAACAGTGCTCGACAATCTCTGCCTGTCAGTACAGTCTTGGTTTATCTTCGGTTGTCCATTTTCATTTCCGCTTCATAATCAAATGACCGTCGACATGGACAGCTTTAGAAGGGTTTAAATGTCCCTGATCGATTTGTTACTCAGGTCATATCCAATGACTAATCGATGTTGGAAGTTAGTGAGTTCTCCTGATCGACCCGTTCTATTGTTACTGCTTCTCTACCGAGAACACGACAGTACCGACTGGTAGATGCACGAAGTGATCACGTCATGCTCATTGGATCATCTTATTGTGGTTCCGACAATGACTAGACGCAGATAGATTTTATCCGATTTCCTTTTGCCAAGGGGCCTGATGACTACGTCACGTAACACCGAAATCGGTAGCTTAGTAAAGAGTTCAAAGTTTATGGCTGAAGGTGTTCTACTGTTTGACCAACCCATGACCAACCGAAATCGCAGTCACCATCTTCAACAAAGATGAACATTCAAAGATACAACTTAATTTAGGTTTCCTAAAGTTTGTCTGAATCACTAAATTCTTTCAAGAAGCCTGTAGTGGACTTCTTTCCCCAATTAGTGAGTACCCTGTTTCTAATGACCAAGGTGTCACCATGACGTTAGACTAACCTTCCCTCCACACAAACTGTGCTGTAAAACAGGCACTCATATTTTGTTGTTTTGAACTGTATTGTAAAAACCGTGGTGTTTCGTACTTTGGATTGCTGTGTTCCACCTGTTCTTTCGATGTCATCAGACCATCCTCCTTTTTTTCCCCGCCACGCCTTCAGTCCCGTGCCAATGTATTCGTCTATCTTGCTTGCAACCAACTTCTCAGTTATTTGTTGAATATATTACAGTTTTTCTCTTTCCCTACAATTTTTATTATCTACGACTCACTCTAGTACCTTGGAAATACCTCCTTTTTGTCCCTGTTACAATATGTTCCTTTCTTCGTCGATTCTGCGGAGAACCATCTTATTTCTGATTAGTCCACCTCCTTCTATAGGACCACATCTCAAATGCTACTATGTTCTTCTTTTCCGGTTTTTCTCACAGTTCATGATTCACTTCCATACAGTGCAATACTCGAAATGTACATTCTCATAATTTTTTCCCTAAATCGTCCGCAGTTCGTGGTTGTGCGGTAGCGTTCTCGCTTCCCGCGCCCGAGTTCCCGGGTTCGATTCCCGGCGGGGTCAGGGATTTTCTCTGCGTCGTGATGACTGGGTGTTGTGTGCTGTCCTTAGGTTAGTTAGGTTTAAGTAGTTCTAAGTTCTAGGGGACTGATGACCATAGATGTTAAGTCCCATAGTGCTCAGAGCCATTTTCCCTAAATCAAGAGTGATGTTTGGTAGTTGCAGACATCTTTTTCCCAGGAATATCCTAGTTTTCTATAATGCAGTGGTTTATAATGTCTTCTGCATCATCATATCATTGATAATTACTGATTCTTCCGCCTTTTAGTATCAGTTTCCCACCACAACGGCAAGAGCGTGTCCCGAAACTCTGTCCATTCCTCTGTCCTCCTTGACAGTTCAAATTGGCGGAACGAGAGTGACTTCTTGTACAGGAGGTCTCCGGCTGCCATTGCTATTGGTTTTTATTCATAATGGAAGCCATGGGATAGAACTTGAGAACAAAGGCGTTTTTGATTAGTTGTCAAAGACGCTACTCCTACACCACAGTGATCCATCCTTTCATGTTGCCAATATTTGTTGATCTGGAGATGATTTAAAATCAAAAATAGTGCAAAATAAACGAGATATTAATATAACAGCTTGTGCCATTTCCTCCATTTTTCCTCCATTTACCTCTATTCTCTCACAATCTCTTCATTTCCACGATTGTTTTCCCACGGCTTTATCCTAGTTTCTCCAACCTGTCCCCCTGTAGGATACTCCTCCCTGTACACGCATTTCAGATAGTTATTCAGCTTTCATTTCCTCTCCCATTCTCTTAATATGCTCACACGACTTCAATTCATGCTCCTAAACCATCACACTCACTGATTTCCTCTGCCCAATCTCTTCTCGATTTTTTTCATTTATAACTCGATTTCTTCTGATCTTTCCTAATGTCTCCTCATAAACTTTATTTCTGTGGCAATAATTCTACGTACGTGTTCCCCTTGTAGTCTTAATGTCTCCGCACTATACGCTGTAATTAGTACCCAAATAATTGCATTGTAAATCTGCATTTTAGTTTTCGTACTTATCGCTCCCTTTCCTACTGTTGTGTCATTCATGTGATAGGACGCTGAGACTACTTCCGTTGTTATATTTAGCACGTCCTGTTCTGTTCTCCCGTCACTATTTACTGTGGTGATAAGACATTCAGAATTGCCTACTTTTGCAAGAGTCTTTCTATTACATAATATACTAAGTTCTTCTTTCTGTCTGTTGTATTCTGAAACTCCATTACTTTCTTTTACCTGTATTCACCATCATTTCCTTCCACTCCAGTTCTTCCACTATGGCCTAGTAAACTCTTTATGGTGTATCATCTGCATAGAGTAATATTTGCAGATAGACTGGTCGTAGCCTCCAAATTCCAGGCTTTGTTCAGTGAGTTCGTTGCTTGCAGTAGTACTGATTATACGCGACAAAATGATATTATTTGTCAAACAAGAAACCAGAGCCGGCCGGGTTGGCCGAGCGGTTCTAGGCGCTACAGTCTGGAACCGCGCGACCGCTGCGGTCGCAGGTTCGAATCCTGCCTCGGGCATGGATGTGTGTGATGTCCTTAGGTTAGTTAGGTTTAAGTAGTTCTAAGTTCTAGGGGACTGATGACCTAAAAATTAAGTCCCATAGTGCTCAGAGAGCCATTTGAATTTTGAAGAAACCAGATTCTAAGTTCCCACTGTATCCACTGTATCCATTCTGCATACAGTGTTATGGAAGGGCTTCCGTGGACTTTAAAATGATTGGTAAAAACATTGTACTATGTGAAGCTTTCAGAGGATGTCTGTGGTGTGCACTTCGCACAGAAATTGAGTCTTGTTTTGCAGTGTGCACGCGATAGAGCGAAAGAAAGAGAGACACTGGTTTCGGAACCTGGTTCCACAAACAGATTCAACTTGTCACGTTTAACCCAGTTAGAAATTGTCGCTAATGTTGTTGTTGTGGTCTTCATTCCTGAGACTGGTTTGATGCAGCTCTCCATGCTACTCTATCCTGTGCAAGCTTCTTCATCTCCCAGTACCTACTGCAACTTACATCCCTCTGAATCTGCTTAGTGTATTCATCTCTTGGTCTCCCTCTACGATTTTTACCCTCCACGCTGCCCTCAAATACTAAATTGGTGATCCCTTGATGCCTCAGAACATGTCCTACCAACTGATCCCATCTTCTAGTCAAGTTGTGCCACAAACTTCTCTTCCCACAAATCCTATTCAATACCTCCTCATTAGTTATGTGATCTACCCATCGAATCTTCAACATTCTTCTGTAGCACCACATTTCGAAAGATTCTATTCTCTTCTTGTCCAAACTGTTTATCGTCCATGTTTCACTTCCATACATGGCTACACTCCATACAAATACTTTCAGAAACGACTTCCTGACACTTAAATCTATACTTCATGTTAACAAATTTCTCTTCTTCAGAAACGCTTTCTTTGCCATTGCCAATCTAATTTTTTTTTTCTTCTCTACTTCGACCATCATCAGTTATTTTGGTCCCCAAATAGCAAAACTCATCTACTACTTTAAGTGTCTCATTTCCTAATCTAATTCCCTAAGTATCACCCGACTTAATTCCACTACATTCCATTATCCTCATTTTGCTTTTGTTGATGTTCATCTCATATCCTCCTTTCAAGACACTATCCATTCCGTTCGACTGCTCTTCCAAGTCCTTTGCTGTCTCTGACAGAATTACTATGTCATCGGTGAACCTCAAAGTTTTTATTTCTTCTCCATGGATTTTAATACCTACTCCGAATTTTTCTTTTGTTTCCTTTACTGCTTGCTCAATACACAGATTGAATAACATCGAGGAGAGGCTACAACTCTGTCTCACTCCCTTCCCAACCACTGCTTCCATTTCATGTCCCTCGACTCTTATAACTGCCAACTGCTTTCTGTACAAATTGTAAATAGCCTTTCGCTCCCTGTATTTTACCCCTGTCATCTTCAGAATTTGAAAGAGAGCATTCCAGTCAACACTGTCAAAAGCTTTCTCCAAGTCTACAAATGCTAGAAACGTAGGTTTGCCTTTCCTTAATCTAGCTTCTAAGATAAGTCGTAGGGTCAGTATTACCTCACGTGTTCCAACATTTCTGTGGAATCCAAAATGATCTTCCCCGAGGTCTGCTTCTACTAGTGTATCCATTCGTCTGTAAAGAATTCGCGGTAGTATTTGGCAGCCGTGACTTATTAAACTGATAGTTCGGTAATTTTCACATCTGTCAACACCTGCTTTCCTTGGGATTGGAATTATTATATTCTTCTTGAAGTCTGAGGGTATTTCGTCTGTCTCATACGTCTTGCTCACCAGATGGTAGAGTTTTGTCAGGACTGGCTCTTCCAAGGCTGTCAGTAGTTCTAATGGAATGTTGTCTGCTCCTGGGGCCTTGTTTCGACTCAGGTCTTTCAGTGCTCTGTCAAACTCTTCACGCAGTATCATATCTCTCATTTCATATTCATCTACATCCTCTTCCATTTCCATAATATTGTCCTCAAGTTCATCGCCCTTGTATAGACCCTCAATATACTCCTTCCACCTTTTTGCTTTCCCTTCTTTGCTTAGAACTGTTTTTCCATCTGAGCTCCTGATCTTCATACAAGTGGTTCTCTTTTCTCCAAAGGTCTCTTTTCCTGTAGGCAGTATCTGTCTTACCCCAAGTGAGATAAGCTAATATTTTTGGTGTTGTCTGTACAGGGCAGCTGCGACGCTGGCAAGCAGTACTGCTGCTATGACCTGAAGCCCCAGGGCGAGGGCTTTGGCATCGACCGACCCTACGGCGGTGGCGGTGAAGGCCCCGTCACGTTCGGGGGTCGACCTGACGGTCGTCGAGACATTCCAGAAGTGCTGGTGGGTCCCGGCGGGCCCACAGGGATCATCGGCGGCCGACCGAGGCCGGAGTATTACGACGACGACGACTATGACGGGTTCGGCAGGTCCGCCAAGAAGGACAAGAAGCTCTGAAGCACCCACTTGCTGAGAGCGACCAGCGACTCGTCCACAGCGTGTGCCGCCCCTAGCAGTCTCATCCGTCTCCCAGGCTGCCAGAACACCTGTCACTTGAATGAAATCACCAATGCATCTTAGTCAAATGTACATTTCATGCTCCAAAGTTCGTGTAAGGTAAACACAGCTTCGTGATTCACGCTTGAGAAAGTCCAGTGGTGGGACAGGCTGCCATCCACTTGGCGGTCCTTCTCTGACCCACAGTTCTAACAGTGTTGCCAGTTTTACCGAGAAACTCACGATCTTGAGAATGCGCTAGCGAGTGCCTGCCGTATCGCAGTGCTGCTTTCCTCCACCCGTAAACATTGTTCACGAAGTTATTTTAATCAACTTAATACCTCCCTTGTATGTAATTCATCCGTGGTTCTAATAATCAAGACATCACCCTGGCAGTGAAGGAAATATGTTACATATCCATCTGATAATAGGGGACATTTTAGTGACAACAGCTTTTTAGTAACAGTTGTCTGACTGTTCAGTGATTGTCATCACAGCAGGTTATGGTACAACAGTTTCCACCTCTTTTTCTTTTTATTGTTGCGTGTGTGTATGTGTGCAACTTTCAAATGTATTAGGACGAATAAGAATCAGGCTGAAAACTCAGTCTCCATCCACAAAGTATTTTGATTCGAGACATCAATGGATCTTGATAAGATCCAAATCAGTCCATTTCAAGCCATTTCATTGTGCTTCCAATGTGTAATCAGAAGAGCTGCTCTAATGTACTTTGCACCCTCTTCATCTCGCGTACATAACGAACAAAGAACACAGAATTTCTTCTTCAAGTCACGTCAAGAGATTTCATTCAGTGTAAGGGACTCACAAGGGTCCAATAGGCGAAAGCTACCTTAAATGTAAACTGTACATTGTGTATATTAGTATTAAAGGTATCTTTCTTCTTGTAAGTCAACCTGAGAAGAATGTGCATTATTTATTCTTAAATATTCTAAATAAATAAGTAAATACAAAGATAGATTTGTCTGATTTTCCACACCTACTTATTATCTCTGACCTTTTGCTGACGGAGAAACTACAAAAAGGAAAAAAAGAACTGTTAGTGCAGAGGTATGTTTCAGTCACTGATATTTTGCTGCTTCAGAAAGTGTTGCAACATATGTTTGAAACCAACAGTTGAAACTTAAAATTCTACGTAGTAGCGGGTGGTTGTAATTAAACTGACTGTGTGTGGGCTGCAGTGCGGGCTGTATACATTACAGGATGCCGAAACATCGTAGGCGTGTTCATTAATCAGTGCACTAGTTCCACTTTCTGCCACCCGGTGAAAATATGGCATTGTAAGCAGTCATAGTGTGGTGAGGATGCAGGAAAAGGGGAGGAACGATCAAACACCGATAACGGTGGTCTGGCACGTAATTAGGACATGGTCACAAGTTATAACACGTGTTCAGTATGATATCCCGACTCAGCAACATGCTGCATCCGTAACAAGGGATGGACGACAGTTGCTCGTAGCATATCCATTGTAATCAGAGCGATATGTAGTCGTATGGTAGCTTTCATATCAGGAAGAGTCTGAATATGTCCCTGATTGACGCGATCTTTCAGATATCCCTACAACCAGAAGTCACATGGATCTGGCTCGGGGAATCTGAAAGACCAGACATACTGAAATTACCTAGAGATGAAGCTGTCGTTACCGAAGGTTTCTCGAAGCAGATCTTCCACCTGGCGAGCGATATATGCTGTCGCACAATATTGCCTAAAACAAGTGATGCGGACACAATTGCATTCTTGCAAATCTGGAATCACATGTTGCACAAGGAGCCCTTATAACTTGCGGATGTCACTGTACACCTACCAGGTACGCGAGCTGTGCTCGAAGAAAAACGAACTGAAGGAGGTTGTGGCACACATCACACAGTCATATAAGCTGAGCGCAGTGGGTACTCCTGCACAGCGTGTGGTAGAGCAGAACCCCAATGTGACAGTTCTGTGCATTCACGCCACTGAGCAGAGTAAAATGTGCCTCTTCTGTTCAAAGAATATTTTCTAGCCGCATTTCATCCATTTCCATGCGTGCCAAAAAACGAGGGGCAAAGTCATGGCTCTGTAGCCTATCTTAGAGTTCCATTCGGTGCACATTCTTAATCTTGTATTGTAGGGGTACCAGGGTAAAACGCACCGCAAAATCTTTTGAACTGTTAACTAGGGGAGAGACAATTCCCGTGACACAGCTCGATGTCTGGCTGCAGAATTTGATGCATGCGCGGCACGGTTGGTTATAGCTACAGCAACTTTATCAACAACTGTCATGGGAATTGGAAACCTCCCTCTCCCTGCTACAAGCCACCTAGCGCTATACCACCTACTGCACTCCCCTGACTTAAGCCCTCGTAAATTCAAGTCGATTTCTAAACTAAAGGAAACACTTTACGGCATTCACTTCAGAACTGCTACAAATTCGTCGGGCAATAGACCGCGCCGCTCGAACAGTCAACACAACTGGCACTTCTAAGAGTATCCTACGACTTCCACATCGCTGGCAACGGGTTATACACAATGATGGTGACTACTTTGAAGGTCAGTAAAATTTTGAAACACGTCACTATTTTGTACGAGCTGTAAAAAAAAGTTGCCACTATTAAAGTTACAACTCTCGTATAATAATGACAAAGATGCCTGCCGTATATTGGGTCTCAAGTACACTGATGTGCAAAACTTAAGGATGTCAATAACTTTTGTAAGATGTGTCACTGCCAAGTAACATAACTCGATGAAACTTTGACTACACATAGAAAGAACTGCTACAGTATGGTACAAAATGTAACTGAAATCAGACGAATAGAAATGACACTTTTATTCAAATACAATAAGCACTGAACTTACCGCGATTCCTGACGATCCTCTTCACATTACGAAAGGCAGGACATGGTTCTTAATACGGTGTGTGTTCACTACTGTCAGCCACGCATGCTCAGCAAAATGTTCCCAAGCTGGTCACAAGTTTCGTAAGGAGTTCGTGTGGTAGGGCGTTCCACTCATCCATCAGCGCGTTTGAAAACTGCTGGAACGTCGTTGGCGCATGTAGACGCGCTGTAATACGTGTCTCCACGCACCCCAAAGGTGCTCGGCGAGATTTAAATCTGCAGAATGGGCAGCCCTTTCCATTCGCAGAATATCATCTCCTTCGATGAGCTCCTCCACATGTGTTTACGTTTCGCACACCATTGTATTTCAATACCCACCACTGTCTCTTCACACACGCACTTTGTTTGGTAAGCGTGCACTACCGAATTTGCAGAGAGCTGCATACAAACAGTGTAAACACAGACATTTTTGTCAGGCGACAATGAGAGCTGAAGTTACGCTGTTAGCTGTCGCCACGCCGCTGTATGACAGTTTGCTTATTTTTCTGAAGTGAATGTTTACCAGCATGTTTATGTTGGCTCTGTTCTCAATCTGCCGTAATGGCTTCAGGCAATGGACGGACTACAGGCTGTATCTACATGTCCAAACATCCTTGACATCGTATAAGAAATCACACTGGATACCACAAGTGTGTCGTAACAGCTAAAAAAGACTTCTGCTGACGAAGTAAGCTTCAGTTACGCGTGCACTGACTACATTTGCGTTCGTCGGTATCAATCATAATTCATAATGGCCTGGGCGCTCAGAAATCTTGCGGGGCTTCTCCTTGCTTACACTTGCTAATGGCTACATTTTTCTTTCGATAGAAGCTTAGTTGTACGTATTCTTTCTACTCTAACGATATTACACAGAAATGTAAAACATCAAGAATGATCTCCTCCTATACAGAACAGAAAGTAGTTATCTCAAAGTAATTCATAAATGCCCGAGTACACTCGTGCTCATAAATTAAGGATAATGCTGATACATCGTGAAACAACGCTCTGGTGGGCGGTTTGCGGGTTTAAATCACCTCGGGGTATGATTATGCGGTGCATTTGACCTGCGGTCGTCGCACGGTGGCACTGGCAGCAGTCCACATACGCAGAGGTGTGTTGGTGCATGTCAGAGTACGGTGCAGCGAGTAAGTGTGCATACAGGGTTTATTCGCTCGTAGACCTGAAAGGTGCATTCCACTGACCCCTGGTGACAGGAGAGCCCGTAAAGCCTGGTCTCAAGAACACAGTACATGGTCATTGGAACAGTGGTCCCAGGTTATTTCACGGACGAGTCCAGGTATTGTCTGAACAGTGATTCTCGCCGGGTTTTCAACTGGCGTGAACCAGGAACCAGATACCAACCCCTGAATGTTCTTGAAAGGGACCTGTATGGAGGTCGTGGTTTAGTGGTGTGGTCTGGGATTATGATTGGTGCACGCAAACCCCTGCATGTCTTTGACAGAGGAACTGTAACAGGTCAGATGTGTCGGGACGTCATTTTGCACCAGTATGTCCGCCTTTTCAGGGGTGCAGTGGATCCCACCTTCCTCCTGATGGAAGATAACGCACGGCCCCACCGAGCTGCCGTCGTGGAGGAGTACCTTGAAGCAGAAGATATCAAAAAATGGGTTCAAATGGCTCTGAGCACTATGGGACTCAACTGCTGAGGTCATTAGTCCCCTAGAACTTAGAACTAGTTAAACCTAACTAGCCTAAGGACATCACAAACATCCATGCCCGAGGCAGGATTCGAACCTGCGACCGTAGCGGTCTTGCGAGAAGATATCAGGCAAATGGAGTGGCCTGCCTGTTCTCCAGACCTAAACTGCATCGAGCACGTCTGGGATGTTGCCGGTCGACGAATCGCTGCACGTCTTCAAACGCCTACGACATTTCTGGAGCTCCGACAGGCACTGGTGCAAGTATGGGAGGCTCTACCCCAGAAGCTGCTCGACCACCCGATCCAGAGTATGCCCAATACGTTGTGAGGCTTTTGTACGTGAGCATGATCGTATCCCATATTGATTCGGGGTAGATGCGCAAGAAACAGTGGCGTTTTGCAGCACATGTGTTCCGGGACGGTTTTCTCAACTTATCACCAATACCGTGGACTTTGTCGTGTGTGTTCCCTATGTGCCTATGCTATTAGCGCCAGTTTTGTGTAGTGCCACGCTATGTGGCACCACATTCTGCAATTATCCTTAATTTATGAACATGAGTGTATGAAGCTATCCCTCTGTACATAGCTAAATGAACGCTGACACTCCTTACACAGGGGAATTATTGCAGTTTCGTCGTACAACAAACAAAATTGTTCAACGTGACCTCTTCCTCCATCCTTATCGTAGCTGCATTGCGTACCACCTGCCTCAGAAATATCCTCTGTATTGCGTTCTGTGTAACAGGCGGCTACAATACAAAGGGAGCAGTCGCAGCAGTCCAATGAGGGACAGATCTTAGGCGTACCCAAAGGTAAAGCTCCACGATGGGTTAATATGCGAAAACATGATGGCCAGGCAGTCCGTCCACCTTTTCAACAGCCAGCATTCTGTGCGTTAAGGTCTGTGCAGGCGTAGTGACTCAAACATGCAGGAGAGCCATCATGAATGAAGTAGAAATGGCAACCGTATGCTAGGGGCACGTGCCACAAGTAATCAAGA
Organism: Schistocerca serialis cubense; assembly: GCF_023864345.2. Classification (NCBI taxonomy): domain Eukaryota; kingdom Metazoa; phylum Arthropoda; class Insecta; order Orthoptera; family Acrididae; genus Schistocerca; species Schistocerca serialis. Next base: position 396,412,833 of record NC_064646.1, read on the forward strand.
TACATAGTAAACAGGAAATTTATTTACTTATGTCCAGTAATCGTGTTTAGAAGAATATGCTGTCCCAACAAACATCCACAAACAGACACTGAGCAGGTGAAAACAGGGGGATCCGTCGGCAGCATATCCGACCTACAGACGCTGGTTATGGAAACTGAAACGGATGCTTCGCATTTTATTGTACAAAACAGGGCGTGTTATTCACTTACACATAGTACAGTCATATTGTTTTGTATACAGTGATTACAAAAATGATTCTAGATCGCGGTTCCACGTGCGAAGCAGTACGCTATTGTCAGATGCGAATCGCCAACACGAATTATATGTTAGCAAAGGTCCGTCGACAGTAATCTGAAGTGCTAATGATGGAGTTGTTATTCAAAATGTAATTTGGAGATTAACAAAATACTACTTTCTTAAAAACAGCCGACCCCTTTTCAAGTAAGTAAATAACTGTTTAAGACACAACTACGAATGCATCACATAGCACACGTGCTGCACGTATTTACTTATTACTCCTTACTATAAAGTCTACGTTTTAATCACGCTATAAAAATGTTTAACTTATAAATAGGTTATTAAGATGTGAAGCCTAGTGTAAATTTGTATTTGGCAACCTCGTGGAGAGAATGATTTTAGTGGGGAAAATAGATACCGGTCGTGCATGTATTAACTGCCTAACTTTCATTGTTTAATATGGCAGGGCTAACCAGGTGAACAAAGAGCTATCTGGGAAATTCGAATGTGAGTTTAATGACCTATAACATTTGCTGGAGCCTCCAGGTTAAGGTATACAAATAAAGTTTTTGTTTATTTTTGACACAATCACTTTTTATGACACAATCATAATCGGTCTCGGCCGACAATGGTTACCTTCAGATGCTATGGGCGGGCATACGATGAACAAACGTTAATGCCTTGACAATTCAAGAATATTTGTTCACCATATGCCGCCCATAGCATCTGAATATGGCCATTGAGAGCTGAAATCAGTTATGATTGTGTCATTAAATGCGATCCTCTCAAAAATATAAATAAAACTTTATAACAAGCTGGAATGTCGTTGCCCTCCCTCCTCCCACGCACACACACACACACACACACACACACACACACACACACACAGAGAGAGAGAGAGAGAGAGAGAGAGAAAGAGAGAAGCTGGAGAGAAAGATACAGCGTAGCTAGGAACAGATATTCGACACGTAATTCAACGTAGGAAACAGGAATTAGAGTGGAATGCAAATGTCAGCAAAGAGCACGTCCACACCCCAGGAGGAAAAACGCAGCTGACATTCGACGAGGGGAGTCCAGTTCTTTTCGTCTATTCTTATTATAGCCGCCACACACCTCCAGCGTCTGATGAGGCGAGAGCAGAACACAACTGGAAACTGTAGCAGTTGATTTCAGTGCTAACGGGTGGGAAACTATTTTGGCTCTCGTGCTCTTTAGAGATCATGCCTCCCTTAGTAGCCTAATAAATCAAAGACTTTAACGTAACCTTAAGATGCTATAAGTCCGATTTCTGGTGATCTGCAGAGAAGGTTATCCCCCCATAATATCATGCAAATTTAAGGGAAATATAACGTCGCACAGCGGAAGAGTCTTATTGAAGGAAACTAAAAGAGATTGCTCAATCAAGCGATAAAATGCGAGTAACACACGATACATGATAATATTAATAAAGGGTCATCCATCTACAACAGAAAAAAGCAGTCAAGGTAACAATTTGGTTTGTTTATACAAAGCATCGGTATATGAATTACCAACTGAGATACATGTGAAAATTTAATAAATACACGAGGGATTGTAATTGTGAAATCTAAATTTGGCACAGGTGGATGAACATCGTAAAAGCATAATCGTGAAACTAATTTACAGATCTCACTAGGGGTAAGATAGATACTGCCTACAGGAAAATTAAAAAGATCTTTGGTGAAAAGAGATGATTTGTATGAATGTCAAGAGCTCAGATGGAAACCCAGTTCTAAGCAAAGAAGGGAAAGAAGAAAGGTGGAAGGGGTATTAGAGTGTCTATACAAGGGCGATGTACTTGAGGACAATATTACGGAAATGGAAGAGGATGTATATGAAGATGAAATGGAAGATTTGATACTGCCTGAAGAGTTTGACAGAGCACTGAGAGACCTGAGTCGAAATAAGGCCCCGGGAGCAGACAACGCTCCACTAGAACTACTGCGGCCTTGGGAGAGCCAGTCATGACAAAACTCTGTCATCTGGTGAGCTAGATGTATGAGACAGGCGAAATACTCTCAGTCTTCAAGAAGAATATGTTGTTGTTGTTGTGGTCTTCAGTCCTGAGACTGGTTTGATGCAGTTCTCCATGCTACTCTATCCTGTGCAAGCCTCTTCATCTCCCAGTATCTACTGCAACCTACATCCTTCTGAATCTGCTTAGTGTATTCGTCTCTTGGTCTCCCGCTACGATTTTTACCCTCCACGCTGCCCTCCAATACTAAACTGGTGATCCCTTGATGCCTCAGGACATGTCCTACCAACCGATCCCTTCTTCTAGTCAAGCTGTGCCACAAACATCTCTTCTCCCCAATCCTATTCAACACTTCCTCATTAGTTATGTGATCTACCCATCTAATCTTCAGCATTCTTCTGTAGCACCACATTTCGAAAGATTCTATTCTCTTCTTGTCCAAAATACTTATCGTCCATGTTTCACTTCCATACATGGCTACACTCCATAGAAATACTTTCAGAAACGACTTCCTGACATTTAAATCTATACTCGATGTTAACAAATTTCTCTTCTTCAGAAATGCTTTCCTTGCCATTGCCAGTCTACATTTTATATCCTCTCTAATTCGACCATCATCAGTTATTTTGCTCCCCAAATAGCAAAACTCCTTTACTACTTTAAGTGCCTCATTTCCTAATCTAATTCCCTCAGCATCACCCGACTTAATTCGACTACATTCCATTATCCTCGTTTTGCTTTTGTTGATGTTCATCTTATATCCTCCTTTCAAGACACTATCCATTCCGTTCAACTGCTCTTCCAAGTCCTTTGCTGTCTTTGACAGAATTACAATGTCATCGGCGAACCTCAAAGTTTTTATTTCTTCTCCATGAATTTCAACACCTACTCCGAATTTTTCTTTTATTTCCTTTACTGCTTGCTCAATATACAGATTGAATAACATCGGGGAGAGGCTACAACCCTGTCTCACTCCCTTCCCAACCACTGCTTCCATTTCATGTCCCTCGACTCTTATAACTGGCATCTGCTTTCTGTACAAACTGTAAATAGCTTTTCGCTCCCTGTATTTTACCCCTGCCACCTTCAGAATTTGAAAGAGAGTATTCCAGTCAACACTGTCAACAGCTTTCTCTAAGTCTACAAATGCTAGAAACGTAGGTTTGCCTTTCCTTAATCTAGCTCCTAAGATAAGTCGTAGGGTCAGTATTGCCTCACGTGTTCCGATATTTCTACGGAATCCAAACTGATCTTCCCCGGGGTCGGCTTCTACTAGTTTTTCCATTCGTCTGTAAAGAATTCGAGTTAGTATTTTGCAGCCGTGACTTATTAAACTGACAGTTCGGTAATTTTCACATCTGTCAACACCTGCTTTCTTTGGGATTGGAATTATTATATTCTTCTTGAAGTCTGAGGGTATTTCGCCTGTCTCATACATCTTGCTCACCAGATGGTAGAGTTTTGTCAGGATTGGCTCTCCCAAGGCTGTCAGTAGTTCTAATGGAATGTTGTCTACTCCCGGGGCTTTGTTTCGACTCAGGTCTTTCAGTGCTCTGTCGAACTCTTCACGAAGTATCATATCTCCCATTTCATCTTCATCTACATCCTCTTCCATTTCCAAAATATTGTCCTCAAGTACATCGCTCTTGTATAGACCCTCTATATACTCCTTCCACCTTTCTGCTTTCCCTTCTTTGCTTAGAACTGGGTTTCAATCAGAGCTCTTGATATTCATACAAGTGGTTCTCTTTTCTCCAAAAGTCTCTTTAATTTTCCTGTAGGCAGTATCTATCTGACCCCTAGTGAGATAACCCTCTACATCCTTGCATTTGTCCTCTAGCCATCCCTGCTTAGCCATTTTGCACTTCCTGTCGATCTCATTTTTGAGATGTTTGTATTCCTTTTTGTCTGGTCCATTTACTGCATTTTTATATTTTCTCCTTTCATCAATTAAATTCAATATTTCTTCTGTTACCCAAGGATTTCCACTAGCCCTCGTCTTTTTTTCTACTTGATCCTCTGCTGCCTTCACTACTTCATCTCTCAAACCTACCCATTCTTCTTCTACTGTATGTCTTTCCCCCATTCTTGTCAGTCGTTCCCTAATGCTCTCCCTGAAACTCTCTACAACCTCTAGTTCATAACCAATAGATTGTGGTCAGAGTCCACATCTGCCCCTGGAAATGTCTTACACTTTAAAACCTGGTTCCTAAATCTCTGTCTTACCATTATATAATCTATCTGATACCTTTTAGTATCTCCGGGATTCTTCCATGTATACAACCTTCTTTTATGATTCTTGAACCAAGTGTTAGTTATGATTAAGTTGTGCTCTGCGCAAAATTCTACCAGGCGGCTTCCTCTTTCATTTCTTAGCCCCAATCCATATTCACCTACTACGTTTCCTTCTCTCCCTTTTCCTACTGACGAATTCCAGTCACCCATGACTATTAAATTTTCGTCTCCCTTCACTATCTGAATAATTTCTTTTATTTCATCATACATTTCTTCAATTTCTTCGTCATCTGCAGAGCTAGTTGGCATATAAACTTGTGCTACTGTGGTAGGCGTGGGCCTCGAATCTATCTTGGCCACAATAATGCGTTCACTATGCTGTTTGTAGTAGCTTCCCCGCATTCCTATTTTCCTACTCATTATTAATCCTACTCCTGCATTACCCCTATTTGATTTTGTGTTTATAACCCTGTAGTCACCTGACCAGAAGTCTTGTTCCTCCTGCCACCGAACTTCACTAATTCCCAATATATCTAACTTCAACCTATCCATTTCCCTTTTTAAATTTTCTAACCTACCTGCCCGATTAAGGATCTGACATTCCACGCTCTGATCCGTAGAACGCCAGTTTTCTTTCTCCTGATAACGACATCCTCTTGAGTAGTCCCCGCCCGGAGATCCGAATGGGGGACTATTTTACCTCCGGAATATTTTACCCAAGAGGACGCCATCATCATTTAACCATACAGTACAGCTGCATGCTCTCGGGAAGAATTACGGCTATAGTTTCCCCTTGCTTTCAGCCGTTCGCAGTACCAGAACAGCAAGGCCGTTTTGGTTAGTGTTGCAAGGCCAGATTAGTCAATCATCCAGACTGTTGCCCCTGCAACTGCTGAAAAGGCTGCTGCCTCTCTTTAGGAACCACACGTTTGTCTGGCCTCTCAACAGATACCCCTCCGTTGTGGTTGTACCTACGATACGGCTATCTGTATCGCTGAGGCACGCAAGCCTCCCCACCAACGGCAAGGTCCATGGTTCGTGAGGGGGGGGGGGGGCAGGAAGAAGAATATAATAATTAAAATCCCAAAGAAAGCAGGCGTTGACAGATGTGAAAATTGCCAAACTATCAGTTTAATAAGCCACAGCTGCAAAATACTAACGCGAATTCTTTACAGACGAATGGAAAAGTCATTGATAAAGAATGGGATGTAGTTATTAATATGATCCAGGCATTCTTCCCGTGAATCAAATATTGAGTAAAGTAAATAGGGCGTGAACACCATGCGTAAGTGCAGCCTGCAGCAAGATTCGTGAAAACACGATCTATTCCAGAGCATTTGTTTCAGATAAAAAAGGGGACACTAATCACTACACCTGTGCACATGGAAACGCTATAGGTGGGCCAACAAGGAAAACTACAAGGTAAATGGCGAAGGTAACGGCGACGTAACATCGGTACACAAGATAAGATTGAAGGCAAAATTATTTATTCCTTAAAACATTGATATAGTGCATCTTTAGACTGCTGTTGCATGCTAACTATGTACAATTGCTTGTGAAATACTATACATTTCATAACAGACTAGCGTGCCCACTCGGTCCGCGGAGACAATTTCTATGGACCGTGGCCAAATTTTAATCACATGAGACAAAGAAAATTCACAAATACACAAAAATTACCAAGATCCGGAAAAGATTAGAAGCATACACACACAGTTGTAGGCACATAAACATTCACACTGAACCGAGGACACTTCAACATATGCAACTCCTTTGTGCTGCGTTCCTCTCACGGATCAAAGTCAAGACTGCATTCGGAATCAAACTGAAAGTCTACAAAAGCCTTGCATTCCCTGCTGCAACCCAGCAAATAAATCTTTATAAGACGAAATTCGAGACCAAAAGCTAAAAGCTCCCCTCTCTATGTGACAACGCGCCACGCGGTCAGTCCAACTCACCCTTCTTCGACTGGAGCACAGCTGTGTACGCTTCCCGTACCGGCGGCAGACTGCCTCCCGCTTCTCCAGCCTCTTCCATGCTCCGCGTGGACCGGAAAACCCCAGGATGCCATTTCCGCCACCAACCTAACGCAGGTGGATTTCTCTCAAGTAGCGGAAACCTCTTTGCCGACTTGACCACTACGAGAGTTGGCAATGAAAGGTGGCTACAGGACCCTTTGAATAGTTAACGTTCATTGGCTTCAGACTATTACATTCCACTTAAATCAGTAATTACACTGCGAATCAATCTGTCACCACATTTGAGATCTAACCTTGTTTCTTAAATCTCAGTTACACATAGCCGAAGCTCCGTGGAGCACTCAGTTGAGTACTCATAGGTCTTTACAAATCTTTGGACAATAAGTGAGTGAGATTAAATTCATGAAAAGACAAGTTACAGACAAATGTCACCAGATGGCTTCTGTCACAGACTCGGATGCCTCCCTTATAACGTCATGAAACGTTACCCAATCGTCACACTTTCTACCAGAGATACTGATGCACGGCCTGTTGCTAACACTCAGGTCACTGATACTGCTGTTCGCAATGGACGAGAAGCGGCAAGTGCTTCTGCTTTGTGCTGGGTACTTACGTACTTACCGACCTGTGGTGCAGCTTCTGTACTTGTGAGACTGCTGCTGAGTGATAATATGTTACGGAAAACATGGAAGAGAGACAATATTAGCTCCAAAACGTGTCGGTACCAGTCTTCTGGAGTTACCAGGAATATAAAGGAGAATGTAATGGCTGTTGTGTCTCTTAACAGGTACATGTAGCCAAAAGGAGATGGTACGATAAGGAGAGAATTGACGCAGTAGTTGGTATTTTATGTAAACACTAATACATCATCTGATCAAAACTATTCGGACAGCTATTAGTGGACATTAATTTGGGGTATGTTCACCCTCCCCCTTTATGACGGCATGACCTCTGCAGGGGACAGTTTCAACGAGGTGTCTGAAAGTGCATGGAGGAATGACAGCCAACTCTTTCTCAAGAGCCAAAACAAGAGTAGATAGTAACATTTGACGTTCAGTCTGGAACGAAGTCAACATTTTAACTCATTCCAGAGGTGTTCTATTGGGTCCAAGCCGGGACTTTGGGCAGGTCAATCCATTCCAGCAATGTTACTGTCCGCAAACCATTGCTTCAGAGGTGCTGCTTTATAGCAGGGTGCGTCGTCATGCTGAAACAAACACCCATCACTCCTAAACTGTTCCTTTATTGTACACAATGCACAAAGCTGTAAAACGTGTTCATATCACCTGCATTTAGCGTTTTCTTAAGCGCAATATGTGGCCACAAAGTAATCACGAAAAACCATCATGTTAATTAGCAAGTCCAATGTGACACTGGAGCTTTGTTTCATGAGGTTGGATTTCCTGTCTATGTCAGTGTCAACTCCGTCACTGCATGTGAGGACGGCTTTGGAGTAGGCAGGAGAGTGTGTCTCTGCTAGTTTTATTCAACTGGGTCAGCTGTTCCAAATCTTTCTTAGGCCAATACCCCTGAGTGCAATCAGACATTAACTAGTATCTCCGTGTTTCTTCCCCACCCCCGCCGTCTGGTACCCCCCCCCCCCCTCCCTCAGGTTATCACCAACTTAAGCACCTAACTAACTGTAGAATGAAAGGCTTTTCTTAGAACATTTCTATTCTTAAAATGATGAAAGATGAGTTATATTTAGTTTGTGTGTGTGTGTGTGTGTGTGTGTGTGTGTGTGTGTGTGTGTGTGTGTGTGGGAGGGGGGGTGGGAGGGGCGGAGGGGCGGAGGGTTAGATTAAATGGCAAAGCAATTCATGGTACATTGCAAGTGCTACCCGCAACTCCTTCTCAGATAAAATGCTAACTATTCACTGTGAGGGGAGACATTTGTTACAAAACATACTTCATCTGCTTTAGTCTCTTCACTTCGGCACTTCCTTGACCTGCACACTGCAACCCCATTAAAAATAAACGAACTTAACATGTAATCACTATGCTTAGTCTTCACAAGTCCTTACTTCCGAATTGGCACAAATTGGAAGACATTAGGCTGTTAATGCTTTGTATCAGACCACAACTATAATAGTAATTAATAATAATAATAATAATAATAATAATAATAATGTACACACAACTATAGATCTGTTTCGAAGCGAGTAATAAAATAATTTCTATACTACTGCGGGTACTATTTACTATTTGGAGAAGACATTTTCTTGAGATATTTAACATTTGTTACGTATATGTTTCACTTTTATCATCAGCGTTGTACGAGAGAAAGCACAACATTTGTGTGTCGCGAGTGAGCTATATGAGGAACCTGTAGCCTTCACTGCATTAATGCTACTAATCGAGAAAAATTAATAATCAGTATTAGCGTCTTATAAAACTGTGGTAATAATAACGATATTTTGAAAATAATTTAATTTCATGTCTGAAATAGAATAGAATGGTTGAAAATTTGATTTTACCCCTCAGGGGGTTATTGCCCCCACGTTGGGAACCACTAATCTAGGCAGAGTGTCTCTGCCTCTAAAACATAGTCTGCACAGCCATCTTTAAAGAGGAGGCTGTCCTGATATCACCCACTGCTTTTTTGAGGTGGGGGCGACGGGGTCTTCCAAGCTCTTGGGTTAACTATTCCATTGCAGTGACAACTCCAGGGCGGGCCCCAAGGAAAAAAGTGTATTCTTTTGTGAGAGCGTGGCCATGAGGCAAATTTGAACAAAACAGCTTTTCTTTCCTTTTAACGGTCGACGCCATTTTGGGACCCTTTTTAATAACATGCTTTGCAGGTATTACACATTTATTCTGGTCTTATCGTCTGATGGTCCCACACTTTCGCGATACTTAGGTGGGTCTAGAATCTGGAATTGATTTATTAGGCAAATACGCTTATTAATTTTTTAAATCACTTAATATGCATTCATGTTTGTGACCATTGGATTCGTAATTTCCCCTGCCGTGTGGATCTGCGAGTGGATTTTAATGTAATTCATCATATCTGTGCCGAGCACTGTTGGCAAGCTGGGTGCACTCAGCCCTTGTGAGACCAATTGTGGAGCTACTTGACTGAGCAGTAGCGGCTCTGGTCACGAAAGCTGACAACGGCTGGGACAGCAGTGTGCTGATTACATGTCCCACCATAACTGCATTCCGTGACGCCTATTGCTGAGAATGGCACGGTGGTTGGTCAGCACCATTGACCTTTCCGACGCCTGTTCGGTCAGAGTTTGAGTTTTTTTTTTTTTTTTAGTTATATCTGTACTCTCTCTTTCTGTGGGATGGATGCAGTGGCTACTAGCGCCTCTCCAGGTGTGTGGGAGGTATTATGTGGCATCGTCTTCTGAAACTGCCATGCAACATACACTGAAGAGCTAAAGATACTGGTACACCGGCGTAATATCGTGTAGAGCTTCCCGCGAGCAGGAAGAAGTGCTACAACACGACGTGGCACGGACTCGACTAATGTCTGAAGTAGTGCTGGAGGGAAGTGACACCATGAATCCTACAGGGGTGTCAGTAAATCCGTAAGAATACTAGGGAGTGGAGAACTCTTCCGAACAGCACATTGAAAGGCATCCCAGGTATGCTCAATAATATTTATGTCTGGTGAGTAACGTATCCAGCGGAAGTGTTTAAACTCAGAAGAGTGTTCCTGGAGCTACTCTGTAGCAATTCTGGACGTGTGGAGTGTCGCATTGTCCTACTGGAATTGACCAAGTCCGTCGGATTGCACTATGGACATTAATGGATGCAGGTGATCAGACAGGGTGCTTACGTACGTGTGACCTCTCAGAGTCGTATCTAGACGTATCAGGGGTCCCATATCACTCCAAGTGCACACGTTCCGCACCATTAAGGAGCCTCCACCAGCTTGAAGAGTCCTCTGCTGACATCCAGGGTCCATGAATTCATGAGGTTGTCCCCATACCCATACTTGTCCATCGTCCATCCAATTGAAACGAGACTCGTCCGACCAGGCAGCATGTTTCCAGTCATCAACAGTCCAATGTCGATGATGACGGGCCCAGGCGAGGAGTAAAGCTTTGTGTCGTGCAGTCATCACGGGTTTACAAGTGGGCCATCGGCTCCGAAACCCCATATCGATGATGTTTCGTTGAATGGTTCGCACGCTAGCAATCGTTGATGGTTCATCATTGAAATCCACAGCAGCAGGGTTGTACTTCTGTCATCTTAACGATTGTATTCAGTCGTCGTTGGTCCCGTTGTTGCAGGATCTTTATCCGACCGCAGCGATGTCGGAGATTTGATGTTTTACCTGATATTCACGGAACACTCGTGAAATGGTCGTACGTGAAAATCCCCACTTGATCGTTACGTCGGAGATGCTGTGTCCCATCCCTCGTGCGCCGACTATAACACCACGTTCAAACTCACTATAAATCTTGATAGCCTGCGATTGTAGCAGCAGTAGCCGATCTAACAACTGCGCTAGACACTTGTTGTCTTATATAGGCGTTGCTGACCGTCGCGCCGTATTCTACCTGTTATACATATCTTTGTTTTTGAATACGCATGCCTACACCAGTTTCTTTGGCGCTTCAGTATATTTCATAGCGTTATGTGCACATCCCCATGGTCAATGTAATCGACCCTTTTATGCTGCCTCATGACTGCAGACAATATTCAATAATACCAGTCACTGTCCAGCTAATTACTTCATCTCTCCCCTTCCTTTTATTACAATTGGGTGCCTGTAGCAGTGACAGCTTCCTAGCTGGCTTGGGCGACATAGAAGCTTACTTAAAAGGACGAGGGGGAGCTATAAACGTGTTCTGAGCTGAAAGCTGCCATTCAGTGTTGGTAGACAGCGCAGAATTCTCCTCGACCCATCTCTGCACACCGCGTAGTCCAAGGACCAGCCTGTCTGTCATAAAACTCCATTGTACGACGCCCAAATAAATATTTTGGGAAGATAATGTGTGTAGCCAGGTGCAGACGCCAGAACGGCAGAAGTGTAAGATCTGCTGTTATCCTGCAGTCTCACAGTCAGCACAAAAAATGGTTAATTTAAAACCTTGCAGTGGGTTCTTTGATTGGTCCGCAATAATTATTTCTGTAATGCGTGTTTTCCCACGTGTACCTACATGTCATTGGATAGGCGTGGTTTAAAAACCTGTCAAGCAGTGGGAGAGATTTGATACCTTCCGCCAAGTGCCAGATCATTATTGATTCAGCATGACAAAACCCGCTACAGTAGTAGTTTCTTTAACTTATTTACAGAATTATTATTGGACGGAACTCGCAAGGCCTGCTGTATCTGGCTGGCGAGACTCCTAGGCTGGTAGAAACAGCCTAATCTCAGAAAGTTAAGGCAGAGATCGATGAGTAAACAAATACGGACAGACGATCGAAGAGTAAAGACTTGGTGTCATACGACTGATGAGAGGAGACTTGGGATCGTACTGAAGCGTGTTTCCACTTTAGTACTCAATCCAGAGGGCGAGCTGGGCTCAGAATTTCCAGCCCTTCTCGCACGTTCACGCTTTGTAAGAGTGCTAAGAATGAGCCGGCGATACAATCACCGAACTGAAGGGGACACGAGGGTAGTAAACTTTCAGCAGGGGCTAATTGCACAGCTTTCACGTTCGCAGCCGGCTAGTTGCTCCCAGTATACATTTTGGCGATTCTACTGATGTTCGTACTTATTTTCCTCTGTTCTCTCTTTAAACCACTAACTTGCAGTCACTGGCCATATCCGTAAATTGTTGTTGTTGTTGTTGTTGTGGTCTTCAGTCCTGAGACTGGTTTGATGCAGCTCTCCATGCTACTCTATCCTGTGCAAGCTTCTTCATCTCCCGGTACCTACTGCGACCTACATCCCTCTGAATCTGCTTAGTGTATTCATCTCTTGGTCTCCCTCTACGATTTTTACTCTCCACTCTGCTCTCCAATACTAAATTGGTGATCCCTTGATGCCTCAGAACATGTCCTACTGACGGATTCCTTCTTCTAGTCAAGTTTCGCCACAGATTTCTCTTCTCCTCAATTCTATTCAATACGTCCTCATTCGTTATGTGATCTACCCATCTAATCTTCAGCATTCTTCTGTAGCACCACATTTTGAAAGCTTCTATTCTCTTCTTGTCCAAACTATTTATCGTCCATGTTTCACTTCCATATATGGCTACTCTCCATACAAATACTTTCAGAAACGATTTCCTGACACTTGAATCCATACTCGATGTTAACAAATTTCTCTTCTTCAGAAACGCTTTCCTTGCCATTGCCAGTCTACATTTTATATCCTCTCTACTTCGACCATCATCAGTTATTTTGCTCCCCAAATAGCAAAACTCATTTACTACTTTAAGTGTCTCATTTCCTAATGTAATTCCCTCAGCAACATCCGACTTAATTCGACTACATTCCATTATCCTCGTTTTGCTTTTGTTGATGTTCATCTTATATCCTCCTTTCAAGACACTATCCATTCCGTTCAACTCCTCTTCCGAGTCCTTTGCTGTCTCTGACAGAATTACAGTGTCATAGGCGAACCTCAAAGTTTTTATTTCTTCTCCATGAATTTTAATTCTACTCCGAATTTTTCTTTTTTTTTCCTTTACTGCTTGCTCAAAATACAGATTGAATAACATCGGGGAGAAGCTACAACCCTGTCTCACTCCCTTCCTAACAACTGCTTCCCTTTCATGCCCCTCGACTCTTATACTGCCATCTGGTTTCTGTATAAATTGTAAATAGCCTTCCGCTCCCTGTATTTTACCCCTGCCACCTTCAGAATTTGAAAGAGGGTATTCCATTCACCATTGTCAAAAGCTTTCTCTAAGTCTACAAACGCTAGAAACGTAGGTTTGCCTTTCCTTAATCTATTTTCTAAGATAGTCGTAGGGTGAGTATTGCCTCACGTGTTGCAACATTTCTACGGAATCCAAACTGATCTCAAGCCCGACACCCGCACGAGTTTACGTCGACCTCGATGCGACGCAGAAGAGCGCGTGTCTCCCCATTGACACGACAGGAGACGGGGGCGTGTGTCGGTAAAACACATTCCTCCACAACACACGGACGACGACCGCCAAGCCGCCTTCTCGATGATGAGGCAGGGCCCACAAGTGGCGATGTCCTACAAATCTGCAACGCCGAACCATCCCACAGTATGGACGCAGAGGGTGGAAACGGGCACGAGGCAACGTCGCGGGGTGCTGTCTAGGATGAACAACCTGGGTTACAACGGACATTACAATCAACGCCGCTGCGAACTCCCCAGTTCAGTGGTGTGGTCCCCTAGTAGCTTATCCTCCAAGTCGCCTTTAGAAGAGACGCCCACCCCAGCACCTAAAGAGAATACCCAGTGAAACAACCATGTGGCGAAACTGAAAAATGACAGCGTGTCAACGAGTTGATTTCTGGATGTGTTTTTGTACTCATGTCTTATTTTCCATAGGTGATTATTTACCAGCTGTCATACCATTGGGTTCATTAATGATTTTGTATCACTGTATTTGTTGTGAATATTGTATTTTGCACTTTCACTTGCATGTTTTTATATATGTCAGCACCAGATGATACTGCTTTGGTTCGTGATAATGATTTTGCATCATTGTATTTGTTTATATATTTATATATATTATGCACCTGTTCACCTATGTCTCTATGTTTGCTTTTGATACTTGGTTAAAGCAATTTTAAAATAATATCTCATGGTTGTGGTCGTAGTAGGTCAGATGACATGATGTTAGCGTAGTATATCACGCTTGATTTAATTTGTTCTGTTTGCTTTGCGGACCGCATGCGGTCACAATTATTGACTAAGGTCAGATAAAGCTCACTTGGATATAAGAGATTAATCAACTCCTTTGTGCTGCTGTTTACTGTTGCAATTGTTACTCGTTAGGGTATGTTTGTTTCGAAGACTGTTGGCGAATCTCCTAGCATGGCGAGAAAATTCGCGGCACAGTCTTCTCCGGGACGTTTGGGGTGATGAAAGGGTCCTGTAGCCACCTTTCATTGCCAACTCTCGTAGTGGTCAAGTCGGCAAAGAGGTTTCCGCTACTTGAGAGAAATCCACCTGCGTTAGGTTGGTGGCGGAAATGGCATCCTGGGGTTTTCCGGTCCACGCGGAGCATGGAAGAGGCTGGAGAAGCGGGAGGCAGTCTGCCGCCGGTACGGGAAGCGTACACAGCTGTGCTCCAGTCGAAGAAGGGTGAGTTGGACTGACCGCGTGGCGCGTTGTCACATAGAGAGGGGAGCTTTTAGCTTTTGGTCTCGAATTTCGTCTTATAAAGATTTATTTGCTGGGTTGCAGCAGGGAATGCAAGGCTTTTGTAGACTTTCAGTTTGATTCCGAATGCAGTCTTGACTTTGATCCGTGAGAGGAACGCAGCACAAAGGAGTTGCATATGTTGAAGTGCCCTCGGTTCAGTGTGAATGTTTATGTGCCTACAACTGTGTGTGTATGCTTCTAATCTTTTCCGGATCTTGGTAATTTTTGTGTATTTGTGAATTTTCTTTGTCTCATGTGATTAAAATTTGGCCACGGTCCATAGAAATTGTCTCCGCGGACCGAGTGGGCACGCGAGTCTGTTATGAAATGTATAGTATTTCACAAGCAATTGTACATAGTTAGCATGCAACAGCAGTCTATAGATGCACTACATCAATGTTTTAAGGAATAAATAATTTTGCCTTCAATCTTATCTTGTGTACCGATGTTACGTCGCCGTTACCTTCGCCATTTACCTTGTAGTTTTCCTTGTTGGCCCACCTATAGCGTTTCCATGTGCACAGGTGTAGTGATTAGTGTCCCCTTTTTTATCTGAAACAAATGCTCTGGAATAGATCGTGTTTTCACGAATCTTGCTGCAGGCTGCACTTACGCATGGTGTTCACGCCCTATTTACTTTACTCAATATTTGATTCACGGGAAGAATGCCTGGATCATATTAATAACTACATCCCATTCTTTATCAATGACTTTACAATGAATGTTCTTTTGTGAGTTTTTCTTATTAATAAATTAAGTAATTTTCCGACTCAGTGCTACCTCTTCTTTGTCGTGTGGCTAGAGTTGGTGGCGACCCTATCTTTTATATTGATTTCAGTGTCAAATAGCATTTTCTTATTCAAAGTGCGCGTGGCTCTTTTAGCTATCAGGATACATTCAAAGGGCGCTTCATGCTTCTTGCACATAGCGTCCTTTTATTCACGCCACTTACACTATGAATTATTAGTCGAATGACAGGCTGAGTTGTAACACATACTGAGGTGTAGGTTGTCACCTTAATCAGAAAACTGATGAGTATCTGTCATTTTTTCCGTTTCCTCGTAGCTCATTGTCACTTATGGATACTTTATTTTTCAGAAAATGCATAACTTTGATAATGATATAGTTGTATACCCATTTTAGAATTAGATAAGCTGAAATATGGTCAATATATGGACATCATAAAAGTTAACTCTACGCTACAATATTTAATATACGCTGTGCCTCAACATTTCTGAACGCATTTATTATTTTCCATCAGTAAGAATATAAATGCAATTAACAGAAGCCTTCAATGTCACTTTGCCAATTCACAACTAAACTATCATCTTTCGGTCTAGCCTAGGCTTTGTAGTACTTTACAGATCAGCATGCAAGCACAATTAAGATATTGTATTCACATTTCCCGGATTCAGTAACACGCAACCATACTGTTCTCGCAGGAGTTTCATCCTTAGCTTTTTAATCAGACAAAAGTCACAGAACAGAAAAACTCATTCCTGGGAGAGCACTCTGTTTTTTGCAAACAGCATGGAATATTGCAGAAGATACAGGTGTTACGTGAAACAGTAAGGCCGAGAAACTTTTACTAATGTGAAGATGGAAAAATAAATAATATTAGGTCTACAACTTTGCTTCCGCCGTTTTGCAATAGACGGTAGTAGCGGCAACTGGCGTTCAGGTGATTGGTCATAGGAGTAATACAATATTTATTTATTTATTTCAAGCTTAGGCATCTGTAAACATAACGCCATAAAAATATTAGTCGATTTGTGATTGCGTCATAAGGTTATTCTCGATTAAGTACGTCAACTTACGTACCCATCTCTCGCCATTTGCGGGAAGTTCTAATTTTTTGCTTTAACATGAAGAAATCTGCGGCTGTGGCTCTTAAAATGCTCGGCAAGACCAATGGTGAGGGAACTATTAGTGAAAGAACGTGCAGAGAATGTTTTCAACGCCTTAAGAACGGTGATTTCGATGTCGAACACCGGCATGGCGGTGGAAGGCAGAAAGTTTTCGTAGCTACTGAAACAGACGAAGCCAGTCATAGGACATCATTATCGAAAGCAATTGATGCGTTCGAGCCCAGCACTGAAACACAAACGGCCAGAATACAGCGATAGACACGTAAAGGTAATTTTGCAGCAGGTCAGTGCTCGACTTCATGTCGCAAAAACCGTCAAAATATACATGGAAACGTTGAAATGAGAAGTCCTCTCCCTCCTGCCGTATTGTCCATGCGTTGCTCTCTCTATCACCTTTTTCGATCAATGGCATGCAGTCTGGCTGACCAGCATTTCCGATCATATGAACAAGTGCAACATTGAATCGATTGATGGATCCCCACAAAAGACGCCCATTTCTTCCGCCACGGGATTCGTATGCTATCCGAAAGAAGGGAGAATGTAGAGGCTACCGATGGGCAACAGTATGAATCATAATTTTTTGGTAAGTTTTTCACAGTAAAGCCCCGAACTTCAAGAAAAAACAGCGGAAGCAAAGTTGTAGACCTAGTAGCATATAGCAGATGGTGTCTGTAGCTCAACGTCTCTAACCGTTAGTCCATGCTTAACACATGCAACTCCCAAATACATGCACCTTTCAACGATATTATCATTCATATTAGGGTCTCCTGAAGGCTTTTACCGCCAATGCGTCATTAACTGACATTTAATTATCAGAAATGGTAATAAGAGTGATATGTTTGTGAAAAATCTTCAATGTACCATTGCCTTGAAATTGCGTACTGCCTTAACGCGCAAGTCATAATACACTAGTGGCCATTAAAATTGCTACACCACGAAGATGATGTGCTACAGACGCGAAATTTAACCGACAGGAAGAGGATGCTGTGATATGCAAATGATTAGCTTTTCAGAGCATTCACAGAAGGTTGGCGCCGGTGGCGACACCTACAACTTGCTGACAAGAGGAGAGTTTCCAACCGATTTCTCATACACAAACAGCAGTTGACCGGCGTTGCGTGGTGAAACGTTGTTGTGATGCCTCGTGTAAGGAGGAGAAATGCGTACCATCACGTTTCCGACTTTGATAAAGGTCGGATTGTGGCGTATCGCAGTTGCGGTTTATCGTATCGCGACATTGCTGCTTGCATTGGTTCAGATCCAATGACTGTTAGCAGAATATGGAATCGGTGGGTTCAGGAGGGTAATACAGAACGCCGTGCTCGATCCCAACGGCCTCGTAACACTAGCAGTCGAGATGACAGGCATCTTATCCGCATGGCTGTAACGGATCGTGCACCCACGTCTCGATCCCTGAGTCAACAGATGGGGACGTTTGCAAGACAACAACCATCTGCACGAACAGTTCGACGACGTTTGCAGCCACATGGACTATCAGCTCGGAGACCATGGCTGTGGTTACCCTTGACGCTGCATAACAGACAGGAGCGCCTGCGGTGTACTCAACGACGAACATGGGTGCACGAATGGTAAAACGTCATTTTTTCGGATGAATCCAGGTTCTGCTTATATCATCATGATGGTCGCATCCGTGTTTGGCGTCATCGCGGTGAACGCACATTGGAAGCGTGTATTCGTCATCGCCATACTGGCGTATCGCGCCGCGTGATAGTATGGGGTGCCATTGGTTACACGTCTCGGTCACCTCTTGTTCGCATTGACGGCACTTTGAACAGTGGACGCTGCATTTCAGATGCGTTACGACCGCATGTTGCGGGTCCTGAACGGGCCTTTCTGGATACAGAGAATGTTCGACTGCTGCCCTGGCCTGTACATTCTCCAGATCTCTCACCAATTGAAAACGTTTGGTCAATGGTGGCCGAGCAACTGGCCCGTCACAATACGCCAGTCACTACTCTTGATGAACTGTGGTATCGTGCTGAAGCTGCATGGGCAGCTGTACCTGTACACGCCATCCAAGCTCTGTTTGACTCAATGCCCAGACGTACCAAGGCCGTTATTACGGCCAGAGGTGGTTGTTCTGGGTACTGATTTCTCAGGATCTATGCACCCCGATTGCGTGAAAATGTAGTCACTTGTCAGTTCTAGTATAATACATTTGTCCAATGAAAACCCGTTTATCATTGCATTTCTTCTTGGTGTAGCAATTTTAAAGACCAGTAGTGTACTAAAAGAACAAAATACGACGAAATCAGTATGGTGTCTCCAAAGCTGTCAACCATGGTAGGAACGAGTGACACGTGATTCTGTCATCTGAGTAGGTGGAGCGTGTCACGATCGTGACGCTTGAAGGGGATAGCTGTGTCCCAAAAATATGCAATGATCCATACTGTCTGGAATAGCTAGCCAGTCGGCATCAATATCGGAGCGCAGCCTGACATCGGCGAGACGATACTGTGCCAGGGAGTGTGAGGCACCGCAGCGGTACTCACCGATGGTGGTGATGACGATGATGGAGTAGAAGAGGGCGCCGATGAGCGTCCACTGGACGGCCTTCTCGTCCTCGGTGCCGTCCCAGCCGTCCCGCTTCACGCAGCGCACCAGCTCGTGCTCGAACACCTGCAGCCGCTTCACCACCGCCCGGGTCCAGTTCTCCTGGTGCAGCACCGGCGGGCCGTCCGTCAGCCGCCACAGGTCCGCCGTCACGTTGCTGCGGATGCGGCTGATGTTGCGCTTCACCTGCGCAACGCACATCAAAATGGTTCAAATGGCTCTGAGCACTATGGGGCTTAACTTCTGAGGTCATCAGTCCCCTATAACTTAGAACTACTTAAACCTAACTAACCTAAGGACATCACACACATCCATGCCCGAGGCAGGATTAGAACCTGCGTCTGTATCGGTCGCGCGCATCCAGACTGTAGCGCTTAGAATCGCTCGGCCACTCCGGCCGGCCAAATAGACATCGCCGCGTTCCTTAACCGGTGTGCGTCTCCTGCTGCCCACATTTTCAGGGTTGCCACAAGTTTCCCCAAGTGAAATTCCCTGATTTCCAGACAAGTTTTTCCCTGACAAATCTTGAGATGTCAAGGGGAAGTTAAGACGTATGTTGACAATCTCCCTTTGCAGTTACAGCACAAGAAAAAAAAAAAAAGAGAAAAAAAAGAACCTTGCAAGCAGATGAAATTTCCGGACGTGAGCAAAGATCTTAAGTACTAACATCAACATATTTTGTAATGAACTGTTTTTAGATGGAGAAACCAAGCCAAATAGTATACTTGCTTCAATAGCACCACTGATGTTGTTTTATTTCAATAAAACAAAACACATCTGCCGACAAAAATACACATTTCCTTGAAATCGCAAGACAGATTTAAAATACCTTCACTGAGTTCACAAACATCCTCACAAAAAAGTAGGCCTCTTGAAAGAAGTGCATAAGGCGGGGAAGAATTGTGTAAACCGACACTGTAGGTAACCGCCAATAAAATGTTGGTTCTGCTATGTTCGCTATTGTTGGTTATTGCCCACTGTGTTATAGCTATTATTCTACAGGTATTTTGTGGTTTTTCTTTGGAAAAATATATGAGTAAATAGCGTACAAACCCCCAGCAACTAACACAATTTTCTTCTTCTTATCGTCCATACCCCCCATGAACCATGGACCTTGCCGTTGGTGGCGAGGCTTGCGTGCCTCAATGATCCAGATAGCCGTACCGTAGGTGCAACCACAACGGAGGGGTATCTGTTGAGAGGCCAGGCAAACGTGTGGTTCCTGAAGAGGGGCAGCAGCCTTTTCACTGCTTGCAGGGGCAGCAGTCTGGAGGATTGACTGATCTTGCCTTGTAACACTAACCAAAACGGCCTTGCTGTGCTGGTACTGCGAACGGCTGAAAGCAAGGGGAAACTACAAAAATGGCTCTGAGCACTATGGGACTCAACTGCTGAGGTCATTAGTCCCCTAGAACATAGAACTAGTTAAACCTAACTAACCTAAGAACATCACAAACATCCATGCCCGAGGCAGGATTCGAACCTGCGACCGTAGCGGTCTTGCGGTTCCAGACTGCAGCGCCTTTAACCGCACGGCCACTTCGGCCGGCCGGGAAACTACAGCCGTAATTTTTCCCGAGGGTATGCAGCTTTATTGTATGGTTAAATGATGATGCGTCCTCTTGGGTAAAATATTCCGGAGGTAAAATAGTCCCCCATTTGGATCTCCGGGCGGGGACTACTCAGGAGGACGTTGTTATCAGGAGAAAGAAAACTGGCGTTCTACGGATCGGAGCATGGAATGTCAGATCCCTTAATCGGGCAGGTAGGTTAGAAAATTTAAAAAGGGAAATGGATAGGTTAAAGTTAGATATAGTGGGAATTAGTGAAGTTCGGTGGCAGGAGGAACAAGACCTCTGGTCACGTGAATACAGGGTTATAAATACAAAATCAAATAGGGGTAATGCAGGAGTAGGTTTAATAATGAATAAAAAATAGGAATGCGGGTAAGCTACTACAAACAGCATAGTGAACGCATTATTGTGGCCAAGATAGACACGAAGCCCATGCCTACCACAGTAGTACAAGTTTATATACCAAGTAGCTCTGCAGATGACGAAGCGATTGATGAAATGTATGATAAGATCCTAGAAAATAGATTAAGGAAAGGCAAACCTACGTTTCTATCATTTGAGGACTTAGAGAAAACTTTTGATAATGTTGACTGGAATACTCTCTTTCAAATTCTGAAGGTGGCAGGGGTAAAATACAGGGAGCGAAAGGCTATTTACAATTTGTACAGAAACCATATGACAGTTATAAGAGTCGAGGGGCATGAAAGGGAAGCAGTGGTTGGGAAGGGAGTGAGACAGGGTTGTAGCCTATCCCCGATGTTAAAAAATGGCTCTGAGCACTATGGGACTTAACTTCTGAGGTCATCAGTCCCCTAGAACTTAGAACTACTTAAACCCAACGAACCTAAGGACATCCATGCCCGAGGCAGGAAAATGGTTCAAATGGCTCTGAGCACTATGGGACTCAACATCTTAGGTCATAAGTCCCCTAGAACATAGAAATACTTAAACCTAACTAACCTAAGGACATCACACACACCCATGCCCGAGGCAGGATTCGAACCTGCGACCGTAGCAGTCCCGCGGTTCCGGACTGCAGCGCCCGAGGCAGGATTCGAACCTGCGACCGTAGCGGTCACGTGGTTTCAGATTGTAGCGCCTAGAACCGCTCGGCCACTCCGGCCGGCCCCCGATGTTATTCAGTCTGTATATTGAGCAAGCAATAAAGGAAACAAAAGCAAAATTCGGAGTAGGTATTAAAATCCATGGAGAAGAAATAAAAACTTTGAGGTTAGCCGATGACATCGTAATTCTGTCAGAGACAGCAAAGGACCTGGAAGGTCAGCTGAACGGAACGGACATTTCTTGAAAGGAGGATATAAGATGAACATCAACAAAAGCAGAACGAGGATGATGGAATGTAGTCGAATTAAGTCGGATGATGCTGAGGGAATTAGATTAGGAAATGCGACAAAATAGTAAATCAGTTTTGCTATTTGGGGAGCAAAATAACTGATGATGGACGAAGTAGAGAGGATATAAAAGGTAGACTGGCAATGGCAAGGAAAGCGTTTCTGAAGAACAGAAATTTGTTAACATCGAATATAGATTTAAGTGTCAGGAAGTCGTTTCTGAAAGTATTTTTATGGAGTGTAGCCACGTATGGAAGTGAAACATAGACGACAAATAGTTTAGACAAGAAGAGAATAGAAGCTTTCGAAATGTGGTGCTACAGAAGAATGCTGAAGATTAGATGGGTAGATCACATAACTAATGAGGAGGTATTGAATAGTATTTGCGAGAAGAGAAGTTTGCGGCACAACTTGACTAGAAGGAGGGATCGGTTCGTAGGACATGTTCTGAGACATCAAGGGATCACCAATTTAGTATTGGAGGGCAGGGTGGAGGGTAAAAATCGTAGAGGGAGACCAAAAGTTGAATAAACTAAGCAGATTCAGAAGGATGTAGGCTGCATTATGTATTGGGAGATGAAGAAGCTTGCACAGGATAGAGTAGCATGGAGAGCTGCATCAAACCAGTCTCAGGACTGAAGACCACAACAACAAGACCACTGATGTTATTTTGTTTCAATAAAACAAAACACATTTTCTGCCGAAAATACGCATTTCCTTGAAATCGCAAGACAGATTTAAAATCCCTTCACCGATTTCACAAACAATCTCACAAAAAAGTAGGACTCTTGAAAGAAGTGCATAAGGCGGGGAGAATTGTGTAAACCGACACTGTAGGCGACCGCCAATAAAATGTTGGTTCTACTATGTCAGTTATTGTTGGTTATTGCCCACTACGTTGTATCTATTATGCTAGATGTATTTTGTGATTTTTCTTTGGAAAAATGTATGAGTACATAGTGTACAGCAACTGACACAATTTTCTTCTTCTTATCGTCCATAATGAATAAAACATGAAAATCCGCTGCATTATGCCACACACAAACAGACCTGGCCTGCGGGCAGATCAGTGAGACCAGATCCACTACATCTACATCTACATCCACACTCCGCAAGCCACCTGACGCTGTGTGGCGGAGGGCACGTTGAGTACCTCTATCGGTTCTATTCGAGTCTCGTATTGTTCGTGGAAAGAAAGAGTGTCGGTATGTCTCTGTGTGGGCTCTAATCTCTCTGATTTTATCCTCACGCTCTCCTCGCGAGATATACGTAGGAGGGAGCAATATACTGCTTGACTGCTCGGTGAAGGTATGTTCGCGAAACTTTAACAAAAGCCCGTACCGAGCTACTGAGCGTCTCTCCTGCAGAGTCTTCCACTGGAGTTTATCTATCATCTCCGTAACGCTTTCGCGATTACTAAATGATCCTGTAATGAAGCACGATACTCTCCGTAGGATCTTCTCTATCTCTTCTATCAATCCTGTCTGGTACGGATCCCACACTGCTGAGCAGTATTCAAGCAGTGGGCGAACAATTGTACTGTAACCTACTTTCTTTGTTTTCGGACTGCATTTCCCTAGGATTCTTCCAATGAATCTCAGTCTGGCATCTGCTTTACCGACGATTAATTTTATATGGTCATTCCATTTTAAATCACTCCTAATGCCTACTCCCAGATAATTTATGGAATTAACTGCTTCCAGTTGCTGACCTGCTATATTGTAGCTAAATGATAAAGGATATTTCTTTCTATGTATTCGCAGCTCATTACACTTGTCCACATTGAGATTCAATTGCCATTCCCTGCACCATGCGTCAATTCGTTACAGATCCTCCTGCATTTCAGTACAATTTTCCATTGTTGCAACCTCTCGATATACTACAGCATCATCCGCAAAAATCCTCAGTGAACTTCCAATGTTATCCACAAGGTCATTTATATATATTGCGAATAGCAACGGTCCTACGACGCTTCCCTGTGG
The DNA here is from genome assembly GCF_023864345.2 of Schistocerca serialis cubense. Taxonomy (NCBI): domain Eukaryota; kingdom Metazoa; phylum Arthropoda; class Insecta; order Orthoptera; family Acrididae; genus Schistocerca; species Schistocerca serialis. The sequence continues at coordinate 396,436,881 of NC_064646.1, forward strand.
CACACCTGAAATCACTCTTACTTGGGAAGACTTCTCTCCATTGAGAATGACATGCTGCGTTCTGTTATCTAGGAACTCTAGGGCCTGCACATTAGTTGGAACCGAATGGCTTCAGATCAGCAGGCCCGATCCATTACAGATACCCACAGAAACGGCCTACGGTTCTGGCCCATCGTGGACATCCATTCGTGTGGCCAGCTACTCTCACAAGCCACAGACAACATGTTGATGAAATGAGGTAACAGTGATCAATCCAAGTAACAGATAACTTGTTCAAATACTCTGAGAATCAGTAATGAGGAGGATATACAGCAACTCACCGTAAAGATGACTGCTGAGCCGCAGACAGGCATGTACAAAAGGCAGTCACACTCCCACAACTACATTTTCAGCCTTAGCCTTTGTCATAAAACGAGAACGCACACAGATTCACGTAATCACTCAGACACAACATATGCAAACATGACCACCGTCTCTGCCCACTGCGTCTATAGTCTCTGACAATCAGATCCAAACATACTCCTCATGTCTCCCTCCCTCTCGTCAGCAGCTGCTAGGCTAGTGGCAAGAAGTGGTGGCAGCGCTGACTGCAAGCTGAAAGTAGTGGTAGGAAACCAACAGTGCATGACACCTCAGTAAACAAACCATTTCATCTACTGAGACAAAAACAAGATTTTTCCAGTGGTTTTTTTTTTTCAAATTATCCTGATACGGGGTGTTCAAAAAGTCTCTCCGCAATGCCGTATGATTGTTAGCCACGCTTGCCGTATGATTGTTCGCCTGCCTGGGTTACTTCCCTTCAAGTGGACTCTCCCAACATTCCACTGTTTCGTTTTTCTCAGCCAACGTCAGTAGTATCGTTGGTGTGTGTGGTCACGTGTTGACGTAAACGTTTAAGTTTAGTTCCTTTGTTCGTTTCTTTCGTTTTTTACATACGAACTTCATAGACAATATTTCATAAATATGGACAACTACTTCGTATCGTATTTGTGCAGCATGTAGTATACATGTCAGCTAAAGATTTAAGAAGATATATTTACTATAAAAACAGTCTTGATCACGATTTATTTATTAAGGTGACCGGTTTCGACCACTACTGTGGTCATCTTCAAACCACTGAGTAGGAACCTCTTTCTTCTGGAGAATCACTACTAAACAGTGATTCTCCAGCAGAAAGAGGTTTCTACTCAATGATCTGAAGATGACCACAGTAGTGGTCGACCCCAGTCACCTTAACAAATAAATCGTGATCAAGACTGTTTTTATACTAAATCTTTCGTTTTTGTCATTGTCAAAATGCTAACCATTGAAGAGCGTGTGCTTTTAGTAGAAAAAGTGTTCAAAGCTGGCTGTAAATACACAGTTTCAAAAAAATGGCTCTGAGCTCTATGGGACTTAACATCTGAGGTCATCAGTCCCCTAGAACTTAGAACTACTTAGACCTAACTGACCTAAGGACATCACACACATCCATGCCCGAGGCAGGATTCGAACCTGCGACCGTAGCAGTCGCGCGGTTCCGGACTGAAGTGCCTAGAACCGCTCGGCTACCACGGCCGGCATACACAGTTTCAGTCTGACAAACATTTAATTCAGTTTTCCCGGAGACAACACTCCCACATCGCGATACTGTGTGACATTTGATTAAAAAATTTCGAAGTACGGGTTCAATGACAGATGCACCGAGAAGCGGTCGTCCTAGCTTTTTGTCTGGGGATAAGCCACTCGCTATCTCCGATAAAATGTCCATGAGTCCGAACAAGTCAGTAAGAAAACTCACCCAGGAAATCGATGTGTCGGAACGGCCCACACAGCTGTAAGGAAAAAATTAAAACTTTTCCCGTACAAAGTGACAGCCGCACAAGAACTGAAAAATACTGATCATGGCAACAGACTGCATTATCGTCAATGGTTCAAAAATTTCGTTCAACAAAGTGGAAGGGATATTCTTAATGAAACGTTTTTCGCTGATGAGGCGTGGTTTCATTTATCCGGGTACATGAACTCGCAAAATTCTCGTATGTGGAGTACCGCAAATCCATTGTGTATTCACGAGGAACCACTTCATTCTGTGAAAATAGGAGTTTGGATTGCAATTTGTAGACGTCGGATTGTGGGTACCATATTTTTCAACGAAATAATAAACGCACAACGATACTGCAGCGATATTCTGTACCCATTCATGGGAGAGCTTGTGTTAAGTGAAATACTGAACGGTTATTTTCAACAAGATGGTGCAACCGCGCATACAACTCGTGTTTCAATGTCACTGCTTGCTCATGTTTTTGGTGATCGCATAATTTCACAGGGACTTTGGCCTCCACGATCGCCTCACCTAACACCACCTAACGTTTTCTTCTAGGGTGCAGCGAAAGCAACTGTCTATAAAAACCGTCCAAAATCCAAGGGTGAATTGAAAACTGCTATATCCACTTTCACTGTTTCTGTTACAGAAGAAATGTTACAGCTTGTGTTTGGAAACATGATTAAACGAATTGGATTGTGTATTCAACAACAGGGGGGACACTTTCAACATTTAATGTGAAAATTTGTAAGTAAAAATGAATATTCAATAAATTAATAACTTGTATTTCACTGAGTTTCATTTCGGTATATTCACTGCGGTATACGGCACTGCGGAGAGACTTTTTGAACACCCCGTTTCCCCTGATTTCCATGACGTGTTTGAAATTCCCTGATTTCCCTGATCTCCAGAACATGTGGCAACCCTGACTTTATATACCAGATATCTATAGATGGTGCTAGCAGTCAGTGTAGTGCCCGTGAGACCGCGTCTGCAGCACCATCTGCTTCCTGTAACGGCTGCCGACGAATGTGAACACACAGTAACCCAGTTCCAAACATCGCTATCTGTTTTAAACCCGTAAACATGTCGAGTTTTGTGCCTACGAACTACGATTTGCGGACAGCATTGGTTTTCTGTTATCATTTGAAGAAAACTGCTGCAGAATCGCATCGCATGCTTGTCGAAGCTTACGGCGATGATGCTCTTGGGAAGACACAGTGTTTCGAGTGGTTTAAAAAATTCAAAAGTGGTGATTTTCACGTGAGAAACGACGATCGCGGGAACCCACCGAAAAAGTTCGAAGACAACGAATTGCAGGCCTTATTGGATGAAGATGATACTCAAACTCAATAGGAAGTCCGGGACAATTGATTAGTGATGCAGAAAGCCACTTCTCTTCGGTTGAAAGCTATGGGAAAGGTGCAGAACGTGAGAAAATGCGTTCCGCATGAACTGAATGAAAGACAGCAAGCACATCGAAAGACCAATTGTGAAATGTTGCTCACTAGATATTTTGAGATTCATAAGCGTCGTAAATCATGGGTGAATCCAGGCAAGCCGTCGACATCCACAGCAAGACCAAATCGCTTTGGAAAGAAGACAATGCTCTGTGTCTGGTGGAACCAGAAGGGAGTCATCTATTATAAGCTGCTAAAACCTTGTGAAACCGTTAATACTGATCGCAACCAACAGCAAATGATCGATTTCAGTGGAGCATTGCGTGAAAAACGACCGTAATACGGAAAAAGGCAACACAAAGTTCTTATGTCCTCCTTGCTCTGACCGTCAATTACCATGTTACGCTATCTCCTCAAGACGACGATAAATTGCTTCAAGCATCGCTTTGTCGGGGCACTGTCGTTCTCGAAGTCCCTTCCGATAGAAAGATTGAGAGCCACGGCCGTTACCATCTGCTAATCCATACAGCATTTGTCAATTCTGTACACTGTGTGATCAAAAGTATCCGGACACCCCCAAAAACATACGTTTTTCATATTAGGTGCATTGTGCTGCTACCTACTGCCACACATTCCATATCAACGACCTCAATAGTCAGTAGACATCGTGAGAGAGCAGAATGGGGCGCACCGCGGTACTCACGAGCTTCTAACGTGGTACAGTGATTGGGTGTCACTTGCGTCATACGTCTGTACGCGAGATTTCCACACTTAAACATCCCTAGGTCCACTGTTTACGATGTGGTACTGAAGTGGAAACGTGGAGGGACAACGTACAGCACAAAAGCGTACAGGTCAACGTCGTCTGACAGAGACCGCCGACAGTTGAAGAGGCTCGTAATGTGTAATAGGCAGACATCTATCCAGACCATCACATAGGAATTTCAGCCTGCATTAGGATCCACTGCAAGTACTATGACAGTTAGGCGGGAGGTGAGGAAAATTGGATTTCGTGGTCGAGCGGCTGCTCATAAGCCACAAATCACGCCGGCAAATGCCAAACGACGCCTCGCTTGGTGGAAGGAGCGTAAACATTGGACGATTGAACAGTGGGAAAACATTGGGTGGAGTGAAGAATCACGGTACACAATGTGGTGATCCGATGGCGCGGTAAAGGTATGGCGAATGCCCGGTGAACATTATCTGCCAGCGTGTGTAGTGCCAACAGTAAAATTCGGAGGCGGTGGTGTTATGGTGTGGTCGTGTTTTTCAAAATGGTTCAAATGGCTCTGAGCACTATGGGACTTACCGAGCGAGGTGGCGCAGTGTTTAGACACTGGACTCGCATTCGGGAGGACGACGGTTCAATCCCGCGTGCGACCATCCTGATTTAGGTTTTCCGTGATTTCCCTAAATCACTCCAGGCAAATGCCGGGATGGTTCCTCTGAAAGGGCACGGCCGACTTCCTTCCCCATCCTTCCCTAATCCGATGAGACCGATGACCACGCTGTCTGGTCTCCTTTCCGAAAACAACCAACCAACCAACCACTTTGGGACTTAACTTTTGAGGTCATCAGTCCCCTATAACTTAGAACTATTTAAACCTAACTAACCTAAGGACATCACACACATCCATGCCCAAGGCAGGATTCGAAACTGCGACCGTAGCGGTCGCGCGGTTTCAGACTGTAGCGCCCAGAACCGCTCGGCCACTCCGGCCGGCGTGTTTTTCATGGACGGGGCTTGCACCCCTTGGTGTTTTGCATGGAACTATCACAGCACAGGCCTGCATTGATGTTTTAAGCACCTTCTTGCTTCCCACTGTTGAAGAGCAATTCGGGGATGGCGACTGTATCTTTCTGTGGTGTCACCGCCAGACACCACACTTGCTATGTGGTAGCCTTTAAATCGGCCGCGGTCCGTTAGTACACGTCGGACCCGCGTGTCGCCACTATCAGTGATTGCAGACCGAGCGCCGCCACACGGCAGGTCTAGAGAGACATCCTAGCACGCGCCCCAGTTGTACAGCCGACTTTGCTAGCGATGGTTCACTGACAAATTACGCTCTCATTTGCCGAGACGATAGTTAGCATAGCCTTCAGCTACGTCATTTGCTACGACCTAGCAAGGCGCCATTATCATTTGCTATTTATCTTGTGATGCATGTACCGTCAGACCGATGTTCACCAATTATGGATTAAAGTTAAGTATTCCAGAAGCTCCGTACTTTTTTTACTAGACTCAATTCCTTTAACTGTTCCAGACCTCACGCCCGCCTGCATGAGCTTAAACGCGTGCCTTTCGGCTATCTCCTAGTGGCGTGGCTGTCTTGCCAAGTCACAACACTTTCAACACGATCGAGCACCCATTCGTTATAGACGGTCTGTGACGGAATGGTTACGCGACAATAACATCCCTGTAATGGACTGGCCTGCACAGAGTCCTGACCTGAATCCTATAGAACACTTTTGGAATGTTTTGAAACGCCGACTTCGTGCCAGGCCTCACCGACCGACATCGATACCTCTCCTCTGTGCAGCGCTCCGCGATAAATGAGCTGCCATTGCCCGATAAACCTTCCAGCACCTGATTGAACGTATGCCTGCGAGAATGGAAGCTGTCATCAAGTCTAAGAGTGGGCCAACACCATACTGAATTCCAGCATTGCCGATGGAAGCCGCCACGAAGTTGTAAAGTCATTTTCAGCCAGGTGTCCGGATACTTTTGATCACATAGTGTATTGAGTACACTGCTATTACACTGAACTGGAAACCAAGTCTGCGATGAACACTAAAGAGCTGGTACTACATTCTTGCACAGTCCGTGACGAAAACTAAACAGCTAGAGCTACGTGCTTGATGCTAATCTTAGTCGGCGACAATATTATTGTTGCTGGCAGTGAGGGTGCTTCGGTCGGCTTATTGCGAATTTTTATGGTGATATTTCACGAGGACACACTGAAACACTTGATAGTACACGCACAACTGTCTTGAAATAATTCACAGTGCCATGCGATTTCCTTATTCACCACTGTACTTACTTGTTCGTCATTATTCAGTCACCGCGTGGTTCCTATAACGTCCACGGGAGGGCAAAAGCAATAATGATGTGGTGGCGTACTAAAGCAGTGGAATTACTCGCATGTCAATATTGCCTCAATTCATTTGGACCAAGAAACACTGGCCGTGAACCTAAGAATTACAGCTTACTGTGCATTCTGACTGAAAATATTTTGAACACTTGCTGTAATAAAATGTTTCGTGTAATTCAGGAATGTACTGTTTCTGTGAATTTCGCATGATTTATGTCATTATGAAGAGAAGGAGGAAAATGAGGTCTAATGTGGGAATAAAGTGTTTTCGGACCTCTACCCATACAGCACATTTTATTCCTCCATGTGTGAGGAATGTTTGCTGAATGTTTGTTACCCCTTGTATCTGGGGTTCCAAAAGGAAGTGTTATAGGCCCTCCATTGTTCTTAATGTATATAATTTAGTGCACAACCACTAATCCCCACCAGAGTTTCCTTAAGGCAGTGGTTCCCAACATGGGTGCAATTACCCCCTGAAGGGTAAACCGAAATTTTCTGAAGGGTAAAAATAGGGTTCCATTGTGTTTCGGTCAGGAAACTAAATCGTTTACAAAATACTGGTATTATTACTATTTTCTCTATTTTGTAAGACTGTAATTCTAGCTACATAAATTACGAATAATTACATTTTTTCAAATACTAGCATTAATGGGTGGCACAATGTGGTGGAGGTTACAGCTTGTAAAACGAATGTATGAACATCTCCCTCATCATGACAGCAAAATTGAGACATATATATGACATATACTTAAATATCTCATGTAAATGCCTTCTCAGAGTTGTAGGTAGTTCCAGCAACAGACAAGAAATGGCTTCATTATTCATTTCGCAACAATAAATAAACTGACAGTGCAATGCAACAGAGAGTACAATTATTATTATTATTATTATTAGTAGTAGTAGTAGTAGTTGTTGTTGTTGTTGTAGTAGCAGTGTCAGACAAAATGCATTGGCAGCCTGAGGTCTTCAAGTTTCCACCATTTACGAAATGGCGAGTCCAGCAGTCAAGTGATTTATAAACAGTAAGTACAGTGCACACATTTTAACTTGTTTGATTTCAAATGGAGGTGCAGTGTGTGGGTGAAGAAAATGTCACTAGGTAGAAAAGTAGGTCATATGAAGCATGTTTTGGAACAAGTGTCTATCCTCAACGTGGCTTTCTTTTCTGAAAAAGAATTATTGGCAGCACTCGCGATGTATTGAGCATTGCTTCATGACTGTACAGAAAGGGCTGTTAGAAATAATCAGTACCATCTGTCTCGTCGACCCATATTGTTTGTTTAATAAAAGGCATAAAAAACTTAATATTATTTATCTTTCATCATTTTAAAATAAAAGTCTTAAAAGGAAATTCATTTTCGTTCTAAAGTTTACAGACATGATAATGCTGATGATGATAGGAGCAGCAGGGGTGGGCACTAGCTAATATCTAACTGCACTCAGGGTAATTCTGATGGTGGTTCCTTTCGGGGGAAATGGTCTCAGTAAAGTTGGGAACCACTGCCTTAAAGCACCAGACTCCCATATATCAAACTGCTTCAAAGTCTGATTATTTAACTCATCATGAAAAGGTGGAGGAGTATATCCTGTGTAATTTGCGCTCAGTTTTTAGTAGAAGCTAGTTTCACGCGCATCTTATTGTTTATGACGTCATATCTCATGAAATGTACGTCGTACAATGATACAGTTTTGCAGATACGTTCAGTGGTATATGTGGATATTATCTGCAAAATGTGTTGCGAATAGTATTAGTAACAAATATGCAATAAATTAAAACATTGTGCCTGCAGCTAAAGTTTTACGGCATGAAGAGCGAAAATGTAGAAAACGGTAAACTCTTTTCCTTTCATATTTTGTGTGGCGTCTCCCCGAGAAAAAGTTTGAAATTACGTGTTAAGTTTGTTGGAAATAGCTAAGTGCTCTCGTTCTCAAACACTGAATGGATATAGTCTGGGTAATTTTCGCGCCGTGATTTAGCGCTACCTCAACACATACGCACAGTTTCCAACTTTAACATGCATACCTTTAAAGTAAGGTTACACCTCTTTAAGAGAAGATTATGACAGCATGTGAAAATTTAAATTCGGTCAGTAATTATTTCCTAGAATCCGCTGCATAGGCAATCTGCAACTAGAACCAGGTGATTATTTGAGCCGTTCACTAATGTAGGTCTGAGCAGCCCTGTTATATTGTTTGCACATGATGTCGTCCAGTAAAGCCGTCAGAAAATCAAAATGAATGACAAAATGATTTAGATAAGATATCTGCATGGTGCATAAAGTGGCAGCTCGCCTTGAACAATGTGAAGTTTGATGTCCTCCACATGAGTACTAAAAACAATTGCACTACATTTCGGTTACACTACATCTCACAAATTAGTAGGTTGTCGATTCAACTAAATAGCTACAGATCACAATTACGAACGACTTACATTGGAACCATCACGTAAGCACTTACGCAGGGACTGTCCAAGGCCAAAGAAAGCTGATGTAAGCACAACCTTCTGATAAGATAAGGGCTGCTTGGTGCCCCACTCCCTCCCTCCTGACGAACCATCAGAGATTCATCACGTCAGCCAGGCGACTCACCCAGGCAGTTGTGTTATATGACATAAATACGGTGGGAGTCTGCTCTGGACCAACGACGATCACATATTCTCCTTTTTCTATTCCATATTCATCTTTTATAACTTGAACACTTATGTGGGAGAGGTTACTCAGGAGCTGGATAACAAAGGGAGAAAATATGTCTATTTGTGAATACCAATTTTACGTGACACCAGCAGAGACCACAACCACACAGATTTGTAAGTACTATTATTTTTATTTACTTTTCCATATTTTTCCAAATTTTAGGTATCTTCCTCAATTCTTCTATTTTGTAACTGGAGGCACTCTGGAGTATAGGGTGAGACTGTGTCTTCTTGTTTATAACAGATTACGTCACTCTTGGACTATCTCTTAATAACAATATTATGTGGCACAAGCAGGGTCCTCGTCTACGCAGAAATGTAAGTCTCTCAGTTTTACAGGTTTTTAAGTATTTTTATGAGGTTTTTCGCAAATTTACGTATTTTCTCCAATAAAGTAAGACTCTTCCCAACGTTCCATCGACGTAATATTGCTCTCACGCAGCCAAAATGGAGAATTAGATATCACTGATACTGAGGCACACCTCCTCAAATCCATCTTTCAAATCTTGGACGCTCTGGAGCTGGGCAGCACAGGAATAGTCCGAGTCTGTTTGTTAATAAAATACAGGGTGATTCAAAAAGAATACCACAACTTTAGGAATTTAAAATTCTGCAACGACAAAAGGCAGAGCTAAGCACTATCTGTCGGCGAATTAAGGAAGCTATAAAGTTTCATTTAGTTGTACATTTGTTTGCTTGAGGCGCTGTTGACTAGGCTGAAAACCAAACTACCCGAGGCAGCCCGTGACAGAGCACTTCATCACTGGCCTCCAAGAAGCCCTGATCTTACCTCCTGCGATTTTTTCTTATGGGGGTATGTTAAGGATAGGTGTTCCGGCCACCTCTCCCAGCCACCATTGATGATTTGAAACGAGAAATAACAGCAGCTATCCAAACTGTTACGCCTGATATGCTACAGAGAGTGTGGAACGAGTTGGAGTATCGGGTTGATATCGCTCGTGTGTCTGGAGGGGGCCATATCGAACATCTCTGAACTTGTTTTTGAGTGAAAAAAAACCTTTTTAAATACTCTTTGTAATGATGTATAACAGAAGGTTATATTATGTTTCTTTCATTAAATACACATTTTTAAAGTTGTGGTATTCTTTTTAAATCACCCTGTATTAGGTCACTTGAGGTCTGTTTGTTTAATATTTCGAGGCATCAGCGGAGGCCTCACACAGACAGATAAGTAAGTACTCTCAGTTCTACGTATTTTCCACAGTTTTGTGTATTGTACCCAATTACACGATTTACGCGTCAGCATAGCCTCGCATGACATGACATCATGTCGCAGTGTCGCGTCGCGTCGCATCACACCGCGTCGCGTAGCATCGCTGCGCATCATTTCGACATCACGATGCTCTCAGCATGGTCCCAATTTATGTATCATTGCTAAGCCATAGCCCCGTTACTAGTTTATGACGTCATAGTATCAGAAATGAACAAGTTGGTAGAAATAATGACGTCTTATCGATGCCGCCACAGAGAATTCTATAAGCACTTTCAATTTTTAACCATATTGATAAGAAATAATAGACTATGTGACGTCATTGTAAAATTCTGATGCTTCCAACCAAAGATAAAGAGATTCCAGCTGCAGCTGCGACAGCCCCAGCAAAAATTATATCGCTTGCAGATCACCCCTCAGACTCGGACGTGTGGGTGTGTAGCCGTGAATGCCTATGATACGCACACAGTGCCGAAAAACTTGCGGTTTGTGCCTAACATTGCTGCTATATCATTTTTCACTGAGAGATCCCTCAGTCGCTGTAATGACGGCAAACAGATCCCAAGAAGTAGATGCAAATATGAAAGACTGGTACAAATACACAACGTTCTACTCACGGATGACAGCGGTACGATATGGAAATCTACGTGTAATGGCGAGCGGGAGAACTTCAAACGTCTGCCTAACACTACACCAGATCATATCCCCAAGTATAGTAGAGAAATTTACAAAATTTATGTGTAACCACCTCCGACCTAGTAGTTGGCACAAATGGCGCTCAATCGTCCAAGGAGAGGGCATCCAGCCACAGCAAAACATGTCGTAACTTGTTGACACTATTGCAGATAAATACTGTAAACTGTCTAAGTGCCAAGCACCATTCTTCCTCCTCGTTTCTCTACAATTGCTCTATGGAATAACTAGACAAACCAGTCTTAACTCTTGCACACATACACGCTCACTAAAGGAAATATATGATCTCGTTTGTGAATAACCGCTGAAAACAGTTCAATAGCCAATTACACCTCTCCCTACTACCACCTTTCTTTCAGGATCAAACAGAAACATACTCCCCTCCGCCCATCTGTCATGCTTTTGAAACTACCGTGGGTGACTTCATTTTCTGCTAGGCAGCACTCCCTGATGGAATGAAGACTTGTAACAGAATAAACAGAGTATATGCGACATTATCATAAGCTTCGTATATTAATCACGAGAGAATCCGAGTATGGTACGTAATTTCGACTGCTCCGCAAAGTTCCAAAGACGCTCACCGGACAGATAGCAGGCTGCTGTATTTTCCACAAAAACTTATCTGCATATTTATAGTGAGCAGGATCGGCACAACAGGCATCCCTCCTCCTCCCCCCCCCCCCCCCCCCCCCCCCCCGCCTACCGATCACTCCGGCGACGCCATCGCTCTTGAAGACTGAGCGTCATTTGTGGCAGCTACTGGGACAGATGTGATTACACATACATTGCGCACATTTCTGTACCACCCCTGTGGGAGATGGACCAGCGTAATGTTAAACAGACATGTGGATCTCTACCGTTCGCGACTTGGTGGCCACGATCGTTCAACCGCAACTTTCTCAGCAATTGCTGGGCACTGTGTCTGCGATCATTGGCGTTCGCGGCTACACACCCATACGTCGGAATAAGAGAGGGATGATCTACCCTCGAGCAGGCGAGATGATTTTCGCAGGGTTGTTGCAGATATTGCTGGCCTCGCTGTAGAGGAGCGTTTTTGTAACGCTGTGCTACACGTGAAGTATGGCTGAACGCATCAGAACGACGTCACACAACTTAGTAATGTAGCGTGGTATTTCTTATGCAATATCTTTGGCTTCCAGAATTTTCTATGACGTCACTATTTCTATAAACGTGTTCGTTTATAACACTATAATGTCACACACAAGCACTGGAGCTATGGTTTATCAGTTATACTCAGTTATACGAGGTGCGACAATAAAGTAATGAGACTGATTCTCTTTGCAAGATGTGGCAACCCTGCAGGCTTGCGTAGGCACAATATCTTTGACCTTGGTCTATAAGCTACTTCTAGTCCAAGTGGCATATCGATGCAACTGCTCAGTCGTGAGTTGTGCTGTAATAAGTTAGCACATGTTTGTGTCTCTCGTTACGGAAATGGAACCGCATAATATTGCGCAATGGTATGCCATTTCTTTTTGCGTTAAATTGGGCGAAAACGCGACGACAGCTTACGCTAAGCTTCAGAAGGCTTTTGGAGAGGAGGTTATGTCGAGCTCAAGATTTTCGTTGGTATAAAATGTTTAGTGAAGGCAGAACGAATGTTTAAGACGAAGAGACTGCAGTGGACGACCATCAACCTCACGGACGGATGTCAACTTGGCCAGGGCGCATGAACTCGTACGATCTGATCGAAGAATATCTGTGAAAATGATTGCAGAAGAACTGAACATCAATCGAGAAACGGTTCGTTTAATAATAACTGAAGATCTTGGTATGACAAAGATTTGTGCAAAAATGGTTCCCAAAAATCTCACACCACAACAGCGAGAAACACGGAAAAATGTGGCACCCGATCTGTTAGAGCAAACAGAAATCAATCCAGAATTGTTGAGTCGTGTTATCACTGGTGACGAAAGTTGGTTTTTTCAGTACGAGCCAGAGACGAAACGCCGAAGTTTGCAATGGTGCTCAGAGGGATCACCCAGACCAAAAACAGCTCGCATGTCAAAGTCAAAAGTGAAATGCATGCTTTTGTGCTTCTTTGATTCCAAGGGAATTGTTCATAAAGAGTGGGTGCCTCCTGGATAAACAGTCGGCACCATCAACATTTAGCCATACTGTACATCCGAAAAGGCAAGTCGTAATTTTTGACATTACATCAAAGAAGTGCGATGATTTTTCTGACAGGTGGCACGGTTAAATATTTTCAGTGATCTTATTAAAATCCAACAAGCCAAAATCACAGAGAACTTTGGCTTGGAGTGGACTTTATTACGGAAGACATTTATTACTATAAATTATGAAATAATACAATTATTTTCGCATTAGCATTTCATACGAAAAAAAATTTCCTGACAACAGTTTATGAAGCAAAGATATTGCGCAATCGCATTCCAGCTTCGAGTAGGATTTCATTGTTATAGCTAAATAAAAGTAATCATAATCTCCCACGATGTGCAATATTTAGGCGTGAGAAGTAAAATTTATATATACGCTTAGAAGCCCCACTGTGGCTAATATTTTGGACATCATCCAGTCAACGAATGCGTCATTTTCCACATCAAAAGCTCAAGTCACTAAACTCCAAGCATCGGCGCCAGGATGGCAGCGGTAAAATTCAGGAGTGGGCCTAATGTGCGAGATAGCGCTCCTCATCCCCTGTTAGATCTTATCTGTCCTCCAAACTGCTGTAATATCATGTAATTCCAAACTGGGCCTAACGTGGACGTGATTGGCTTCCTATGTCGTCCGCAAGATACATGGTGTCCCACATAAAACTGGTACGCCTTACGTACTGGTTAATTATCTCTGCTTGTGAAGTGGCAACACTGTCTCGAAAGTTGGCTTCACTGCATTTTATCGGAAAGTTGAGTGCTGCTTTGTGTTCTTGAGTCAGTTGTGAGAAGATCGTATTGTCGAGATGTTACAGAAATGGAGCAGTGTGTATTAGAACTGGGAAATGATACTGTGGACTGTTACATAAAGATAGGTTCCATCAAGGAATGTAAAGAAATGTTTTAAGCGAAGTATACTGGTAGGAATCTCCCCACGACCAGCACTATTCAAGATCTATACAAGAAATGGAGGGCTGTAGGATCCGTTCAGAATGTGCAGATTTTTAGGTGAGCAACAGGGGACAGAAATCGCATGGACATTACAAGAACACGCAAGAGGTTATCGCAGCAGGTTCGTGTATGTCGTACATCGTGTATTAAAAAATAGGAAATTGAAAGCCTATCGTGAGAGTGTGGTACAAGAGTTGAAATTTGACGGTGGCTGTTATCATCAGTTGTCAATAGTTACCTGGCCCCCTCGCCTTACGTCGCGTCGGATGAGGCTTTGTTTCATTTCTCGGGTTATGTGAACACACAGAATTGCAGATACTGGTCGCAGGAAAACCCACATATTCTGCGTGAAGACTCTCTCTGCTCGGAGAAGACAGGTATTTGGTGTGCGTTGTCCGACATGTGCATTATTGGCCCCATATTTTTCAATTACACGTTGAGCAGTGTCAGATGTCTAGAGATCTTTGACGCTTTCTATTCCCAGTTAACAGACGAAGAGAAGCTAGATGCAGTATTCCACCAAGATGGAGCAACCGCTCACACGTCCAACCAAAGTACGGTGCACATCAACAACGTATTCCCTGAAGACAGACTTGTCAATAAAGGCTCTGGCCCCAAGGTCGCAGCACTTAAAATCGTGTGATTTTTATTTATGGGGCACCTAAAAAGCAAAGTGTATGCTGACAACCCTCGCACAATAGACGATCTTAAACGGAACATTACTACAGAAATTAACATGACGCCTGCAGGATTATAGGGTGTTGTTGGTGACGTCATCACACGAAGTCAGCGATGCCTTGATGCCCATGGACACCACTTCCAGCATCTGATACAAACAGGTAACTAATGTTTTTTAACATTACTATTCCCTATTGATTTTTAGTTAGTTCATTGTTGTTGAATGTGAACCGGAGACCTAGAAACGACGGAGAGGCTCCATCCCTGCAGCCATAGTGGTCCACAACCCCACGGCAACTACCACAGTCCACTTCACCCCTCCGCCGCCCCACACCGAACCCAGGGTTATTGTGCGGTTCGGCCCCAGGTGGACCCCCCCCCCCCCCCCCAGGATACGTCTCACACCAGACGAGTGTAACTCCTATGTTTACGTGGTAGAGTAATGGTTGTGTACGTGTACATGGAGAACTAGTTTGCGCAGCAATCGCCGACGACATAGTGTAGCTGAGGCGGAATAAGGGGAACCAGCCCGCATTCGCCGAGGCAGATGGAAAACCGCCTAAAAACCATCCACAGACTGGCCGGCTCACTGGACCTCGACACAAGTCCGCAGGGCGGATTCGTACCGGGACCAGGCGCTTCTTCCCGCTCCGCAAAGCCATGCATGCGTTAGACCGCTCGGCCAATCGGGCGGACCTACTTCATTGTTACTTGAATCTCGGGCGTGAGGCGTGCTGGTTTTTATGTGCGAAACCCTGTATTACGAGTATATCCGACAGGCACATTTGCCAAGAATGTCAGGACATGGCCTATGCTGGGCTAAGCGGCGCCTCACATAAAAGTTTGGGCGCCCGGACCTCGTTCGCTGACATAGGGGGGCTTGGGGATAGGGAGACAGGATCAACCATGCTACTGGCGACTCATTTATCTGGTACGCCGGCGAGTCCCCACATTCTGCGCTCCAGGAACGCTTTACCTCCCGCGGCTGACCGAGAGCCGCATCAAGACTCACAATGAACCCCTTGAGTGCGGAGTCGCTAGTTCAGTCTCTAGTAAGGCTCATATGAAAGTGCTGTATCAATAGTTATGACAAGAAAAATATTAGCTTCTAATGACTCACCATGTGCATCAGGAGGGCGACAGAAAATGAGTGCCCGGGCGGTGCAGAGATAAACCTTCTACAGGATTTATGTATTACACTTCACAAAATGGACACTGTCGACATTCAAGCAATGTTCAAAACAAACCATTAACTTGCATCAGAAAACTGAATGAAAACTGGTGCGCCACAGTGACCGCTAAGGTTCGCACTATTAAGATCGAAGCCTAGCCGCGCAAGATGTTCAACTGATTTGTATTATCGTGAAATAGGAGAGAGAGTGCTACGGACATGATACGTTTAATGGTGGACACCCCAACCATTAAAATCAGTGCGTTTTTCGTTGCGTGAAATTTCTCCTCCGATTGCAAAGTATTCTCTTGGCACCCATCTACATAGGGCGAAATCATCGTCATGATAAAATAAGAGAAATCAGAGCTCGCACAGAAAAATTTAAGTGTTCGTTTTTACAGCACGCTGTTCGAGAGTGGAGCGGTAGAGAAATAGATTGAAGGCGGTTGGATGAACCCTCTGCCACGCGTTTAATTCTGAACTGCAGAGTAATCACGTAGTCGCAGACCACCTTCTTGATGTCTTTCCCGACGGCGATGGCGTCTTGCAGCAACTTAACGGTCTGTGCCGCAATGCCAGAATCATGCTACAATGGTCTGACGAGCATGGGAGTGAACTCACGCTGATGTCTTGACTACCAAATTCGTCTGACAACGGACGCGATGGAACACGTCTGGGACGCAAATCAAGCACTAGCTCCATGGCCACAAACCAACGGGCGTAATGTACGGGAATTGCATAACCTCTACGTAGATATCATTGTCTACTCTCCTATCTGCAACAGACTGTTCAGATGTTGTGTTCACATTTCCGTCATAAGCGCATCTAGGCATGAAATTCGGAAGTTACACATGGGGTGTCTTCAAGTGGGATAACCCTTGCCGTGATTTTTCGTCGTTCGGTTTATAATTATGCAATGCGTTAGTGTGTAAACTCACAGATTGCAATTTAGTACACAATTATACCAGAAGCTCTCTGAAATTCAGAGAACACATTATTCTCATGACTGGTGTACGTATGGTCTTCCTGATGTCATGAATGAAAGAGTGGCGTAGGCTTTACACTATTAGTATTCAGAACATTTTGAATAATTTAAATGATAACATCAGCGGAGCAGATGGCCGAGTGGGTTAAAGCACCGCTTACAGGATACGGGAGGCGAGCATACGGATCAAATCCACCTCTGGTTTGATAAGAATTGATGAGCCGGCCAGCTTGCATGCAGTCTTTAGGCGGTTCCCCGTGTACAGCAAGGTGAACACCGGGCTGGTACCACCAGTTACAAAACGGGAAAAGGCAGAAGCAGAAGACGAAGAACACGAGCGGAGCATCCAACACGCAGACATTAAGCAAAAGTCATAACGGAAGCGAGCTGTTACACTTTACCGTTTTTTATTAGCTCAGATGTAATTTATTCCTAAAGATTTCCACCCGAGAGAAAAACGGTTAGCTAAAAACGAAATAGATGATTGATTATAAGAGGACGGTTTGACTGTATTAAGATAAGGCCCTTATGTGCGACAGACCCATAAAAAGGAACATTCTGATATCGCGTAACAGTAATCAAAACAAAAACGGGCATCTAGTACTTATTTGTCGTATAAGAAAGTGTGTCATTTCGACCATCACAAGCCCCAATATTACAAGAAGAAGCGTGAATGGAAATTGTGTTTTTTGTACCCATACAACAATTTTATTGAAATACTGACTGCACCAAGCTAACAATATCTCAGTGCATTGCGACTCAAATGTTTCAGCTACGAGCAGAATTAAACACTTGTCGAAAGTAATTTTTTTTTTTTTCAATTCTTCACAGCCATGTTACGGCGAGTGCACAGTAAGAAAAACAGAAAGAGCCACATGTTAAGATTAGTTTGACCACTGATTGCGATTTTACGTATCTTGAATCTTTAGATAATTAGCGGAAATGAGAAACTAATAACTATTTCAATCTTCAGATTGAATAGGAAACCGTCTATGTCAAAACGAGCACTGGGCAGTATGAAGTGCACATGTCTGTGATACTTACCTCCAGTTCGTTGTCGGCTTCAAGATGACGGAACGTAAAGGCACCGAGAATACAGTAGGTAACAACCATAGACACGAGGAGCACATGTGAAAACAAACATGTGCAGACTTTCCAGGTGTAGTACAGAATAGTACTACACCGGCTGGGACCTTCTTCTTCTATTTCCTCGATCATTTGTTGGCGCTGCATAGTACACGAAATACTACGTTGATGCACAACCCATTCAAGTCACAGTAATCAACATTTATTTGTTTAAATCAGCATTGCAACACTGCAAAAAAGAACACTAAAAACACGTAAGCTACGCAATTATAAGTCCGTTGTGTCAAGCAAATGTGAGTTACTTGGGTACACAGACAGGTAAAAGATCCCTTTTCATCAGGTCCCTATTGTACGGGAAGTATTACCAACACTGTACGTATCATTGTCATCTCGTGCCAGGCTCACTCGGTCTTTTTAGTTTCCTTGGCATAGCTGTCAGAAACGTGTCAGTCAGTTTTCGACCACGAGAAACAGTCATACTTCCCACACGCTTTCACCGTTGTTATAACGAAGGTAAGAAAACATTGACGTCTGTCCGTTGGTGCTGCTAGGTACGCTTAACATTTAACACTTGTGGAAGATGTGCAGAATGATTATAAAGTATTTGTTGCCGCAACTAGCAGCCCGCGCTCGCCAATAAAGAGCATTCGTTGCTCCTCTGGCTCTCCCTAGGCAACTAAAGAGGAGGCTCACGAACTTCGTCTTTACCCCTACTATATGTATTTTTAACTGCGCGCCTTTTTTTCAACGTCTGCCACACCATCTGTTTTTAAGAAGCAATGTGTTGTTTTTTTCTCAGTTACAGATTCAATGATTTCTACAAAAGGGTTTAGCAATATACTTCAACAAGTTCCCTGTTTGCCGCTACCTTGTCAGTTTTTTGACAGTAGCAAAGTTTGCGTCCAAGCTGCCGTCATAAACTTTGGTGAAGCAGCCAGAGATACCAAAGATTGTATTTTACGCACCAGTTCATTCGGCGGCCGCGCCACATAAAGTCTGTTAAATATCGGTATAGTTAGTCTGAGAAGTAATTCCTTCGGGTAGACAAAATGAAGTGACTCCCCTTAAAATTAATAATGTGGCGCTACTATTGGAATTTCTGCAGTGCCTAAAAGCAGACAGTACTTTTGTTACATACAGTTTATCATACTATCTCTGGATGACTGTATAAGCAACATCCTTGTCCATGTTGCAGACAGGCGTCTAAAGCTAGCGAAATGAGGGATGCTCAACTACCGGACCTACCGATAGATGGCTCTACCAGCTGATTACTCTCGTCTGTATTGCCCGCCATATTTGAATTTGCCAAGAAGTTTCTCTCGGTCTGTACGGTGTATAAGGAATTAAGGATTATCGAAATGGTGATTTCTTGTTCCGCTTTCAATTGTGCGAAGCGATGGAGTAAGGAAATTGACTTACCATTTCACAGGTGATAAGACTGCCGATACAATACGACAACAATACAGACTTAGTGCGTTTGCTAATTCGATGTTTTTCAACAGGTTTCCTCTAAAGCACCCAGAGCTGCTAAAGAAGTGGATTACTTCCGTGAAGCGGAAAGATTTTAAACCTAAGTCTTGCAGTTTTCTTTGCGGAAACCTTTTCCCACAAGATGATTACGTAGTGAGCTCTGGAACGTGGAAGAAACGTCTCAGATCCGAAGCAGTGCCATCAATTTTTGACTTTCCGACACATTTGATGCCACCAAATAAGCAGCCACGACGACATTTTAGGATTTTGAGTGACTACGATGCTTCTCCATTTGAGGTAGCTAATTAATTTCCTTGCTATGTGTGTGGTTTTGACTTTTGTGAATTTATTTCGTACGGACACTGATGGGCTACATAGGTCTACGCAATGTTGTAATACAGTTCCATATTTTTGTTTTTAGCGTTCTGTCCTGGAATCCGTGCTTGATTTGCCCTCTGCAGAAGCTACTGATTGCGTGGAGAATATTGTCAATGAGAATTCTTCCGTGGAAAGCATGTCCCATTTATGCAATGCAGAAGCTACGAATTGTTAGTATAAGGATGTTTTCACACCCCCAAAGTTTTCTTATAATATTTTTTCATCAAGCCTTGAGTTATTTCAATCATATATAACGAAATTGTTTCTTTATTTCAGAGTGCAGTTGGTTCTCAAGTAATTGATTGTGGTATACAGCCGAACGTAGAAATGGAAGACAAGCGACCGAAACTTGCAATTTTTTCTCAGACATTGTGCACGAATTAAAACGTAAACTGAAGTGTGTCCGTGAAAAACTTCGAAGAAGACAGAAGAAAGTGTTTTCCATGGATGACATCATAAGTTCATTGAAGGAGAAGGGGCATCTTCCTGAATAGTTACATAACTTCCTCAATCATCAGAAAGGAACACAAGTGGAATTAGTGTGCAATTTAGTGGACAACTCTCTCTTGTCAAAGGGTAATAGATACACAACAAATGTGAAAATGTTTGCGATGACTGTGTACTTTTATTCACCAGCAGCATATGAATACCTGCAAAAATTAATGCCTCTGACCCATAAATCATTGATTCCCAAAAGGGGGGCAAGTGTCGACTGTGAAACTGGCTTCTTAAAAGATGTTTTTAAGTAGGCCTACATTGATTCGAACCCAATTGTAAGGGACCAGTTCAGCAATTCATGTCTAATTGTAGACAGTGTGGCACTTAGGAAGCAAGTAGTTTGGGACCAAGGAACTAAGCAATACACAGGTTTTTTAGAGTTTGGCGGGGAAGTGCCTCAGTCAAAAGAAGTAATAGAGGCATCTGAGGCTCTGGTTTTCATGCTTGTCTCTATTAAAGGCAAATTTATATGCCCGATTGCATATTTCTTTATCAACGGTGTACAGGCAAATAATCAGGCCACACTGATAAAATCCGCTTTAGAGAGGCTGCATAGTTCTGGCATTAGGGTTTGGTGTGTTACATGTGATGGCTGCAAGGTAAATATAAGCACTTTACGTACACTTGGCTGTACTTTAAATTTTTCCAAGGGTGATTTTAAGAGCTACAATGTTTATTGTATCTTGGGCATGTCATATGATTAAGTTTGCCAGAAATGCTCTAGCAGAAGTATCTGCTATTGAGTCTCCAACTGGCATTATTAGATGGCATTTCGTTGAGCAATTGAACAAGGTACATCATCTCCAACTGGCACTATTAGATGGCCTTTCGTTGAGCAATTGAACAAGGTACAACAAGAAGAAGGTATGACATTTGCCAACAAACTATCAGGACAACATATAAGTTATGTAAATAGAAAAATGAATGTTTCATTAGCTCCACAGACTGAGTTCTAGTGTGACAGATAGTATAGAGTGTTTGAGGAGGATTGGTGATCCAAATATTAAAGGAAGTGAAGCAACAGTAGAATTTTTGTATAATATTGATAGGATTATTGATATTCTGAACTCCAGAAATCCATTAGGTAAAGGGTATAAGAGCCCCCTGAGACTTGACAACAAATCTTATTGGCTTGGTATTTAAAAAAAAAAATTAAATTAAAAATAATGGCTCTGAGCACTATGGAACTTAACAATTATGGTCAACAGTCCCCTAGAACTTAGAACTACTTAAACTTAACTAACCTAAGGACATCACACAACACCCAGTCAACACGTTGGTATTTTCAGACACACTGAAAATTATATCAAAAGCTTAAAAATCATTGGTGTTCCATTGCTGCTCCATGCAAGAAATATTTTTGCTTTTGGGATAATTTTCAATGTGCAATCAGTAAGGCACATAGCTCTGACAAGTATGCTTCGTGTTGAATCTCCTTTGAAGTATTTGCTAACATATAAACTGTCACAAGACCACATAGAGCTTTTTTTCCCCTGCATTCGGTCCAGATGTGGTTGGAACAACAATCCAAAAGCATACCAGCTCAAATGTGCCATGAGAAAGTTGCTCTTGGGTAACAGTGTCACTGCAATGAATGGGAATTGCTCAAATTTTAATGTGTGTTGTTTGCCACCTGTTTATGATTTTCATGCAAGAAAGCATGTAGTAGAAAGTGATGAAAGTGCTGCAGAAAATGAAGTAGAGGAGTGGTGTACACTTCTTGATGATAAGATTAAGTTCTCATTTCACAAGTAAAACATACTCAATTATATCACAGGGTATGTGTCATTGCGCCTTTCAAGGCAGATCACATGCAAAGACTGTCTTCACATACTGAAGCCACCAGTAGTTAAATCTGCATTAGAATGTGATTCTCTCTATGCTTTTCTCAATATGGCCAATAAAAATGCATTTGTAAATTTTGTTAAACGGGGAAAACTGGTTAAAACAAGTGACTGCATGTACTCTGTTGTAGAATACTCAGAAACTCTTTCAGATGATTGTGACTGCTGGGGATATGTGACAAACATATAAAGGCCAAGATTTTGCATTGTGTTAAAAATAAATTTGTAGATTACCCATTTCCTGCTCTTCATGATTACCGTTATGAAATTAGGATTGAGGACTTACATCAGACTCAACTTGTTTGTAAGATTGCATCCCTATACTCCTGCATACACTTAAAAACATGTGGAAAAAAAGCCTGCTGAGAAAATTTTAAACAACAAATCAAGTATAAGGCAGAAGTTAAATAAACTCATATTGTTTAATCATGTATAGTGCTCAAATTGGAAAAATTATGTAATGGGGCATTCCATGCAGATGAGTGCGACATTTTGACAGATTTTTTAAAACTATGTTGTCCATAGATTTGTTGTTGTGTAATGATGAACTTCAAAAGATGAATCACATTGAAGTAAAATTAAGTCTTTACATCCTGTGTAGATATTGTAACAAAATTATAATTGTTTATTATACAAGCTTATTTTAAGATGTTTGGTGTTACAAAATATGCACTTGCATTAAAAAAGGGTGATTTTTGTGAAATTAATGAAAAAAATGTGCTGAGACTTATTTGACAGATGGCTTTCAGTGTGAGAAAATATGTCCCTCAATAACTATGTTAACTTGAATTTTTCACTTTAAGAAAACAGTTTAATCACAGGATGGGTGTGATCTAATGAAGTATGCAGTGGCCCTATGTTTCAAACAGTAATGTTTGTGGATACTCTGCGACATAAGAGCAATAAAATTGTTACTCTGTTAATTCTTGTTTTAATACTTCCTATAATGAACACAATGTTCCAGTTGATCATAAGCATTCTTATTACTTTATAACCATTCTAGAATAAGGGGACCTGAGTCAGGCAAAACCTAATTTTTCTGAATTTTGTCCTTATTTTGTTAGGATGTCTTTCTATTATATTTTCCTGTGGAAAGGAGTGGGGGGGGGGGGGGGGGGAAGAGAATGCAAATAATCATATAGAATTATCTTTCTAGCATTGCAAAGTACAGAATACAGTGATTACAGGTACACGTGGAAATCTAGGAAATTTCAGTATTCATGTTACATGCCTAATTTTCATCAACATTTACCTTAATTATACGGTTACACTTTTTGCTGATTTGAACTGTGTACTACATGTTAAAAAGATTTTGTTTGGTCATAGTAATAAAAGCATTTCATTTTGTTAGTTCTTATGTCCCATACGGAACTGAAATTATCGAGTTATGATGACAAAGGAAGGAAATAACATTAAGGAATCTTACTTCACAGAAATTATGTAACAATGGTTACACTTTTTGCTTGTTAACTTTAACATAAACCATTTAGTTTTCCATTAAGAGTGAAAGCAGTTGCACGAGTCACATAAAGAACAAAGTTTCCCATAGGGAACTAAAGTATTTTACGTTTGAATTATTGCAGACCCAAAGTATTGTGATCTTCATATTTCTATTTAAAAAAGTTTGTAACTCAAATTCACAGACATTTTGGAATCTGTACATACATGTGTGTAGCAAGGTACTTTTCATGTGCCATGTGGAACCTTTAATTTTCTGGCTTAAATATAATTTATTTCATGAATTACCTTTAATACCAGCACTGTCTGAATGCATTATTTACCATTTAGAAGAAGAAATATTAGTGTACAGAATAACAAACCTCATGAAAAATGCGAGAGATTGTTCTGTACAGAACTTGGAATGGCTCGTAATCAATAGCAGGTAAAAAAGAAGGCTTCTATTAAACGTTCAAAGAAACCAGTCAGTACCTCTTAATTTGCCATAGAGGTGATACAGTAATAAAACAATTTACTTTTTTCAGAATTTCTGCTAAGTATTAAAAGTGTGAAGACGTATTCAATTAGTATTTGCTTTACCAATAACCTGTAGTACAAGCACACGTATAAGCAGATAATTATGGGAGTCAAGAGTTATGTTAAAATTAAAGATACTGACTATTATTACTTGCTCACAAAGCATTGTAGTTGCTGTACAATTTATGCTGTATGTGGTGTACCCAATGTGATTCCTGGAGTACATAATATTCTATTATCCTGTGGGAGTGCACTGGTACCACACCTACTGAAAGTACGTTTTGTTGTGGAATAGTTGTATCAGGTGTCTGTACCACAAAACAGATCTCCACTGTGACACCCTCATGTTCTTGGTATGCTATTAGCTACTATTACAGGAATACTCTTCACATGGAGGAGGAAGCATAGTGAGATTTTCTTTTTCATCATTTCCAACATTGTACACAACTTTCTTGCACTTTTATGTTATCACATTTTTCCCTTGATAATCGAAAAGAGAGAGAGGGGAAAAAAATTTAAGCGAGCTTTCATAACTGAGAACTCTACTTGCGTCATTTGTTATTTTCAAAATGTTACTCTCTTTCCCAATACTGTCCTATTTCTTCAAACCAATTTTGAATTTCTCAGATTATTACATATTATTTACTGTACATTGTCCACTAATACTTCTGTTGTTACCAGATAGTTTGTAATGTGGCACTACCTTTGTGCCACTGGTATTGGCTAGTGTACTTTTGCAGATAAGAAAATCGACTGGACTAGATTGTCCTGTCAGTATAGGACAAATTCAGACAATATGGAACTTTTTACAATAAATTTGCAATATAATGTCACCCTTGTCTCACACAGATTGTAGCAGCCATTGGGGTGCCTGCCTGGCCAGCTTCTGCAGTTTCCACTTTCAGGTTTGTTTTTTGCTTGGGCCGTATACTGACAACCACTCATTCCAGTGATTGACACCATGTCAAAGACTGGAACCAAGATTCACAGAAATAGAATTCTGTGGTTGCAAGTCAAAGTGTAATTAATTTTGCTCACTGACATGTTTTGAATTCAATTTTAAATTTGTTTGGGTGTCAGACTGGAAAATTATAGTTTTAAGACACGCCAACCTTAAAATTAACAGCTGTGATCGAGATTATTTTCAACAACTTCCTTCACTCCCTACATCATCATGGATCAGTCCAATACAAGTCATGCATTTAAGAGGAGCCTTAATGTTGGGCTTTGAGTTTATCTCATTCAAATGTATTTCTTGTCTCGTATCAAAGACTGAAGCACTGTTAAATATTGGTGCTTCTACCATATCACTCAGTTTAAATACACCGTGTCATGTACAGGCGTTAATAAAATCATGGCATTTAAATTACTGATCAAAGGGAGAGCCAAATTCGTAAGTGCATGTTGCAATTACAGTGTCAGCATGGCAATGCATCACTTCAGATAAAGAAAAATAACATTTTTTTCTGTTTATACGTAAGTAATACTTTAATAGTTCAGTTGTAATTTCTGTTGTCAGTAAAGATACCCCTCAGCAAACGATGTCAACTTTTTTTCAAGAGACGTCTTCACTGTTGTCCACACTTGATTTTCCGAATTATACCAGTAGTTAAAAGTTTCGGCAAGTAAGGTAATTTGTTGACCTCCATTGAATCTTAAATAGTGTTTTAAAACGGGCAAATAAGTAAAGCACTCATAAAATGGTAAACAATTTATAGGTCCGCTTGTCAAACTTTCAAAACACACTCGAATTTAGGAATTTCATAGCAGAACTGTCACTGTTTTTTCTCGCTAGATTAGAAACACTTCATTATGTTGATGTGTAGATATCTAGAACATCCAATATAAAATACTTATGAGGGCGCAGAACGAAAAACATTGTCATCCGTGTTTTGACACTTCGTTTGTTTGCCAAATTCAGATATGGCGGACACGCAATTATACAATGTCTTGCCGGCACGCGCTAGAGCCATCTATCGGTAGGTCCGGTAGTTGAGCATCCCTCATTTCGCTAGCTTTAGACGCCTGTATGTTGCAGCACGAGGGTGGTACGAGAGGAGTGTTTGTGGTGGTTGTTATGTGTTGAGTTTGTTTGTATAAATTTTGGTAGGTATTAAGCGGATTGAATTATTATTTTGTACAACTTACATCCGTGTTCAAGTTTATGCAACTCTCAGTGCAATATATGTTGACAAATTTACATTCCATATTGTGCAGTGAGGTTATGTGTTACTTAATGACAGGCGGGTTATTTATTATTTAGATTATGAGTACACAGTTTTGTTTTCCAGTATAAAGTCTCAAAAAACTACAGAAAATGAGTCGTTTTTTCGCGACCGGAGGTTCCGATTCGGAGACGGAGAGTGCATCTGATGATGAGCAGATTCAGCGCCCAACTGCCACACAGTTTACGGTGAGTTTGTGTGTTACGGTAGCAACTACCTAATATGTCGGTGTAGTTTTTCTTAGCAGTAATCACAGTCATAAACTGCTTTCTGCTTAGTAGCTTGTTCCAACATACAGTTGTTCATAGTGATCTACAAATGGGAAAATTAAAGCTCGTCGTTTGTGCGCACGAATAATACAGCAAGTGACCCGACTTGAATGTTGCAGCAATCTCCTAACAACAACAACAGAAACATTTACACACACACACACACACACACACACACACAGAGAGAGAGAGAGAGAGAGAGAGAGAGAGAGAGAGAGTGGTTCTAATTTTACAGAAGTTATGGCTGATTTTTATCTGTTGTTCATTTCATGTGTGTCATGAGGTAAGGTGAAGATGAACAGACTCTTCTTCACGTATCTCCACAAGACAAAACTCGTATGGGGTCATATTTGGCAGTCTTGAGGCAAAGAATGCAGGACAGTGTCTTGGAGTCTTATGCACCCTATTGAGCTATATTCATGGGAGACACTGCCCTGCATTCATGGCCTGCAGGATCGCCAGGCATGGCCCCATGCTACTTCTTCATGTAGGGATATGTGAAGGAAAGTGTGTTCATCTTCTCTGTACCTCTTTACATAGAAGAAGTGAAGGACAGAGTAAGAGTTGCCGTAACTTCTATGAAAGCAGATACGTGTTTAAAGCTTGACAAATTTAGTTATCATCTAGATGCTCTTCATGCTGCTGCTGGTTGACATACAGATGATTTGTAATAGCATAGCTAAAACTTCAGTATTTTGTGACATTTTGCTATTCATCCCATGTTTGTAGTATGTTTTTCTCACTAAATAATCCATAAGTATCATCAGTCTTGTGCTTTGTGATGACAAAATTTGGATGTAGTAGCTATAGAGATTTGAAAAGCCACTGTCATTAAGTTAAGGGAAAAAAAAAACCCTCAGTGTTCTTGTTGGAGGTGAACAAAAAATATTTACACACATTACTTTTCCAGTGGATACTCCATTAAAGATTTCAGTCAGAGTGATAAAATAAATTCGCAAGTGATAAATATTCTAAGCCATAGAGAAATTTAGCAGCTTTTAGATCAAATACTGCTAAAATAGAATATGTTACATGACAAAATTAGGTAGTTGTCGGTGAATGATGCAGCAACAGTTATGATGAAGTATCTAGTGTTATTACGTAAACAATCTGTGTGAATAAACAATATACTCATTATATGAGAGTTTGTATAAATGATTGATAAAATTTGTAACTGTTCAGCATTATGGGTAAATTTAGTAACTAGTAAATTTAATACCAAAATATGGGTGTAATTTTTATTAATTAGGCTGGACCTGAACTTGTAATTTGAGTGGGGGATTGACACCTGTCTCCATAAATTTTTTGTTGTGGTGATAAGCTGATGTCAGTACAACCTGAGGCCAATATTTAATGTGCTTTTATGTGTAAATAACTAAAACTGTATCAGTAGAACGTCTGTGTTAACATAATAAAAAGATGTCGGAAAGTATTTTGCGGGATACATGTATCATAAATCAACAACAACAAAATAAGAGAAGGATGGCATTATGAAAACCCTTACCAAATTTGAAGGAGCTGAATTCAAATAGCTCATTTAGCTATCCTGATGTACATTTTTCTTGGTGTCCGTAAACTACTTTAGATGAAACCAGTAAAGTTCTTTAAATGAATTAATGGTTCATGTCTGTTGTTATTAGAGCATTAATGTTTGTGCATGATTTGGATTTACCCATATAATTTCCTTAGAGGTAAATTTGAGTAATGTGTTGTTAAGTGAGAGCTTATATTTTATCATTATAATATAACTTTTAACTGTAATGGCAATAAAGAGAAGCTATGTTCCATTTTCGTACAACACTTTTGAAACCTTAATAAGGGCTGACTAGTTTAAATTCAGTTAGATATTTAAGCATATGTACTAGAGTTGTCAACTATAATAGTTGGATCATTCTTCTGTTTTCTCCTAAAAAAAAAATGACTTCCAATTGCAGGTGGTAAGTCTATCTCTTTGTCTGAGTAAATCTCAGACAAAGAGCATAATTTTTAAGCTGAGTTTGGTATTGTTCATTTTCACCCAGTTTAGATGTCATTTTGTCTTTCTCTCCATTAAAATCAAATATATTAGTGGAAAATAGTTGTGTGTTCACAGATTTACCCAAATTTATAAACTCCTTAAATATATTAAATTATTAGTAATGTTCTTGATACTTCTTCACAAATTATTAGAATATGTGGCATTGCAGAAGCATCTGATTCCATCCATCAATTTTGAGTCAGGACATCATCAGTATGGTGGGAATGGCTATTTCCAGCGTATATAAAATGACAAAGACATCACTACATAAACATGCCAACAAATGCACACAAAACATGAAAAATAAAACAAAATTAATGAGACAACTGTGGAAAATTGGGTGTTTAGGGTGGGGACAAGCTAAATATACAATAATAAAAAAGATACTGCACCATCCCAAAACAAATAATGTAAAAAATTAAATACCAGCATTCCACTACACCAGCAAAATGACAAGAATCGAACATTTTCCTTGACCTACAAAGCTCAACCACAGCTATCGAAACCAAAAAACTAACGCCTATAGTTTTGAAAAGTGGAACCGAAACTCCAGCAACTCAAAAACCCAAGTATCCCATAATCACTACATCAGTTAAAACACAATCAACGTACCATAAATATACAACACACAAAAACAATTCCAATGAAACCAAAACAAAAATTACTTACCAACAAAAGCTTCCGGCGGCAAGCCACCTACGTAGGCCACCACTTGCGCGTGCCCACTCGCGAAGGTGCGCGTGCGCGCTCCTACACACACACACACACACACACACACACAACCTTTTCTATGCTTCAACAAGCACTGTTACTGCACCAACTACCTAAACTCAAAACCACATTAGCACAGTGACAACCAAAACTCAAATTAACCCAATACTACACATCAAACTTGCCACATCCATCACCAGAGGGCACCATCAAGTACAACACTACAGCTTCTTACACAGCCAACTCAAACACTCCGCGCCTTAGTGACATCACCCACCACAACACTATTATGTCATGAGTCAGAGAAGACGGGCAGAATCGGATCCTTCTTCCATTGGCCCAAATATGTTACACCATTGTCAGGCCAGGGGAGAGATTTACTTTTGTGGCATCCTCAGTGCCAAACAGTTCATGAATGTAATAAATGTAAACAGGAAGTTAACTGGTACATACTTAGTAGTTTCTACATGAGTCACAAGTGTCTGTTCACATAATTTGTTGGTATTAAAATGAAATTAAATAGGTTTGTAAGTACTGCGAAAACAGATATTAGATGAACCTCGAGACTACATCATTTTCACTGTGTGTGTGTGTGTGTGTGTGTGTGTGTGTGTGTGTGTGTGTGTGTGTTTCTATATATACGCACAGTACAAACTTACCATGTATGGACTAGGGAAGGGTGAAACAGCCGGTAATCAATGAGATGTTCATAAATTGAGAAAAAATGCTCCAAAACCAATTTACAAAATGTATTGTGAGAAGTGTCGTGTCATCGTTGTTATTGTCTTCAGTCCAGAGAGGGGTTTGATGCAGCTCTTCATGCTACTCTATACTGTGCAAGCTTCTTCATCTCCGAATAACTACTGCAACCTATATCGTTCTAAATCTGTTTAGTGTATTCTTGAATTATATAACCATCTTATAACTATTACCTGATATGTTCCATTAATTGATACTATTGTCTTAGTATCCGTCGGTTTTTGGTACGCCAAACTGTTTGATTCTCTTGTTATTTCCATCTATAGTAATTGCATCAATTTGAACAATTTCTGTGGGTTATGTAATTTTTTGGACTTCAGCAATTTAGCAACGCTCTTATAATTTTGAGCATATCATGCTGGTTATGATGTAGACATGGAAACTTGTAATATTGTTGTTATATTCACAATTTTTGCTGAATAATATGTTTGAATATAACTTAATGTATGTTTTGAACAAAAACAGACAATTTTGACTCATTTATGGTTCTCTGTTTGATGTTTTAAACATTTCGTGGCCTTGCACTCAGCAACCGTGCATGCAATTATATTAAATGTAACAGTCAGCTAACTGGTTGCACACAAGTTTTTTTAAAAACCACAAAAATGACTGACTGTTGCACTTCATATAGTTCTCTGTTTTATTATTCATTAGATTCATATTTATGTTCCCTCTTTTGTGCAGTAAAATTAAATACCATGTACAGTTCTGCATTGGTGATCCATAAATAATTGTTATCATTAAGTACATTTTGTTTGTTATTGTGTGGACAGCTCTCCCAGTGGCATCATAGTGTGTGGTATTTTTCTCTACTGCTCACTTAAAAAGACCCAAACTTTGTGTAAACCGAGCTGTGTAGTAAACTTCCATTTTTTTCCCCCTAAACGTTGCAGTTTAGTGATGAAGAAGAAGATACAAAACGAGTTGTCAGATCTGCCAAGGAGAAAAGATATGAAGAGCTTACCAACATAATAAAGCAAATAAGGAACTATAAGAAAATCAAGGATATGAGCAGCATGCTGTCAAGTAAGTGTTTTAGTGAGCTGCATAAATATGTAAATGTAGCCCATATAAAAAAATTGAGTTATGTTTAATGTAAGGTATAAAATTAACTAAAAAGCCATAGTGATGCTGTTGCTGATAGCATAAATGGCAAACTTTTGGAGAAACCAGATTTTTTCCCCACTACCAAGGGTATATCCAGTGACAGGCAGGGAAGGGCAGCTGCATCCTCTGCAATCCTAGGGTGAGGATGGGAGGAATAATATATGTTGTTCACAAACTGTACTCTTATCATGCCCTGCCATACAGACAGGTGTATAAGTTCAGTATTGGAAGAAACTCAGACTATGTAATAGGTACTTACTAGTTGCAAATGCATCCAGAACTATTTGTTGTTAAACCTCAAAATGATTTTACATTTCACCTCCATTCTTGCAACTGCAAATGCCGGTTGGTTTGTGGTTTTAAAGAATTGTAGTGGCACTGTACTTACACTTCGTGATGTTTTTCCTCATGTTGCCAACCCTTGTCAACAATATGAATATAGAAAATATTAGCATATATCTGAATATTACTTGCCTGACAGTAAAAATTACATATCCTACACAAACTATGATCTTCCAGCTAAGTTCATTATAGGTGGTAAGTACCTATTATAAAGTGGTAACATTATTTGTTGGGTGATTAATAAACACAGATTTCAGTTTTTTAAGTTATTGTGTTGTGATTTTGAGAACACTTTTGTATTCCACCACTATTTGTGTTGACATATGAAAATGATGGTCGTGATGGTTAGTGCTAGAAGAAACGGGATGAACAGACATTGTACTTGGTTGTTTCCATAGAAAATATTTATCCTTTAGATAGGTGTATGTAAATTTTCATAGATGTTTGAAAATTTTCATCTTAGTCAAACTAAATTTTTTGTGGCAGGTTTTGAAGATCTACAGCGAGCCCATACGAAAGCTATCCCTGTTATAAATAAGGAAGAAAATGGACAGAATCCACGATTTTTTATTCGTTGTCTTGTTGAAATGGAAGATTTCATTAATGAAATGTGGGAAGATCGTGAAGGAAGGTATAAACCTCAAAATATTACACCCTGGTTACATATTTCCTAGAAATTATCATTTCCACTAAAATGTAGGTAGACTTCTCTGAAGCCAAATGTTAATTACAGGAAAAACATGTCAAAAAATAACTCAAAATCTCTGACATCTCTTCGGCAAAAATTACGAAAATACAATAAGGAATTTGAAGATGATATTTCCAAGTTCAGAGAAAATCCGGACCAGGACGATGATGAAGAAGAAGATGTTAAAGGTGAGTTTATTGTTTTAAATATTATGATGTTTATTTAAAGTTTCTTTTCTTCCTCTGCTGAACAAGTGCTTTATACTAGTGGTATTTTTCCCACTTGGTGTCCCCTTTCAATAACAAGATTTATATATACCTGAGCCCATCTCTATCTTATGGTAAAGATTTTTCATAGATGCCTTTCCTGTCCTTTTCTTTCTAGTACCTCCTGTAGAACAAGTTATCTGTTACTAAATTTTTAATTTTTTTTCTGCTGTACCACATATCAAATGTTTCCCCCCCCTTTTTTTTTTATTGGATTTTCTGTCGGACTGTATTTCGCTTACTAACATTGCTGTTGACTTACCATACAGTTTTGGAAACTCCTTTCTCAGAGGAAGAAAGGCTTCTTATCAGAATGAGATTTTCACTCTGCAGCGGAGTGTGTGCTGATGTGAAACTTCCTGGCAGATTAAAACTGTGTGGCAGAGCGAGACTCGAACTCGGGACCTTTGCCTTTCACGGGCAAGTGCTCTACCATCTGAGCTTTAATCTGCCAGGAAGTTTCATATCAGCCTACCCTCCGCTGCGGAGTGAAAATGTCATTCAGGAAACATCCCCCAGGCTGTGGCTAAGCCATGTCTCCACAATATACTTTCTTTCAGGAGTGCTAGTCCTGCAAGGTTCGCAGGAGAGCTTCTGTAAAGTTTGGAAGGTAGGAGACAAGGTACTGGCGGAAGTAAAGCTGTGAGGAGGGGGCGTGAGTCGTGCTTGGGTAGCTCAGATGGTAGAGCACTTGCCCGCGAAAGGCAAAGGTCCCGAGTTCGAGTCTCGGTCCAGCACACAGTTTTAATCTGCCAGGAAGTTTCAAAGGCTTCTTAGTCAGTGCTTGTACTCTTTGTATTCTTTTTCTTGCCTCGACTGAAATATTTCACTCTCGTACTAAATCTTCTTAATTTTAGCAGCTCAGCAGTCTGTCCTAACACTATTGATCAATATTGTCTTTGTTTTCTTTAGCCTTGACACAGTTCACGTACAAAGTCAGGGGTCAGTTCCATTGACAGGTTTTATAACTCTTCTTTCCTTGAGACCAGGGGTTTCCAGACTGCAGTATGCAAGGATGTTTCAGGCGGTACACGTACAAGTAAACAAACCATTCCCATATAAGTAAAATCATTCTCTTATTTTTAAAGTAAAATGATAGTGAGAAAACTGATTGGTAAAAGAGGCATGTATATAATGTTAAAGGAAATGGGTTTACTGCAGAATGTTTGTTTCGGACTGTACATAGGATACAGGAAGGTCGGATTGTACCCTCAGCACCCTCCCTTCATTGATTGTCATTGCCTTGGCCAGGAATTATTCATCTTGTATTGATGTTGGTGATATTTTTATGTGGTCTCGCCTGTATGTAGTTGAAAGTTTTCATGGTACTTTGCAACTGCTCCCAAATTATGTGGTGTACTAATGTGTGCCACTGCAGCAGTCTTTACACAGTAAATATTTTATTTTTGTTATTGTCACTTCGTTGTATGTGGCCCTATGATACTAACTTTATTGTGTGACTTGTACACGATTGTGTTTTTAAGTTAACGTGAAGTGTTTTTAAAGCCATGGAAGCCCCTACCTCCAAGGATGCAGTTAGAAAACATAAACCAACAGCTAACTTCAAGTATGATGAAAGCTACTGAAAATGTGACTTCATAGAAAAGGCTGGTACAGAAACCAGCGACGACACGATTCCCCAGCATGTAGTACAGTTAGAAATGCTTTCAAATCAAAGCACAAAGTGTTTTTTTTATGTTATCCATGTTCCATTTGTTATCCAAGTTCTCTGAGTT
Organism: Schistocerca serialis cubense; assembly: GCF_023864345.2. Lineage (NCBI taxonomy): Eukaryota > Metazoa > Arthropoda > Insecta > Orthoptera > Acrididae > Schistocerca > Schistocerca serialis. Next base: position 396,471,083 of record NC_064646.1, read on the forward strand.
AGTTGATAAACTTACTTTTTTCTGAGAAAATCTGTGTTTTGTGAAAAGAATCACAATTCATGGTAAATTCTATTAACACTCATACTAACCCGATAAAAATCTCAGACTTTACTAGGAGGAAGAACTCACACAATTGGTGAGTGTCTCTTACCCATATCTAGCAATGTGGTTCAAGCAGAGTTGATGGAAAATGTGGCCAAAGAAATGGGGAAACAGGAGAATTGAAGACATGTTTTCCAATAGTGAAGAAAAATTGTTATTACAATTGCAAGAGTGCGTGTATTTCATCCCCTAAAATATTTTAAGAGTGCAGATGTCACAAAAATGGCAGGGTTACTTGTCTTTGTATGTTTTCATATCATGAAAATATAAGAGAAGAGTTTTTATTTTGCAAATCACTTGAGTCAAATGCTACAGCAGAAAACATTTTGAATGTGATTATTTGTTAAAAGTAGTTATTCTTTCACAAATATATGTTAGCATTTGTACAGAAGGGGCCAAGGGAAATGTTTGGTCACTTAGCTGAGCTGGCAGCAAAAGTGAAGAAAATTGGGCCTGATTGTCAAAGCAGATGTCGTATAATACAGCAAGAAGCATTGCCTTTTAAGGATACACCCGAAACTCTTCATATTGTTTTGACAGATGCCATAAAGGTAATCAACTTCATCAAGACAAGAGCTCTTAAACTCGTGGATATTTACACTATTGTGTGAAGATATGGGACGTAAATTTAAAAGTTTGCTTCTTCACACTGAAGTAAGGTGGCTCTCTCATTGCAAGATTTTTAACTGAATGATGGAACTGAGATTTTATTTTTCTAGGTGACAAAAACAAACACACAAATTTTTTCGCTAATTATCAGTTGTTATAAATGTTGGTCTGTTTAGAAGGTGTCTTTGACAGGCTGAACGTGGAGTTATTTCTCTCTTGTGCAACTGTTTTATATTATTTGTGTTGTAAAAGTTAAATAAGTATTTTAAATGTTATTTCTTTTTTATTCATTGAATATTTGTGTCTCAACCAGCTTAATTTAACTTTATATCATTTGCTACAAGTATGAATTTAAAAAAAAAGGCTTCCACTAAATCTCATTACCTATGTGTGTCACACTTCTACCGTACATAGTAATTGCTCGGCACTGTACTGGTATGTGTTGTCAGCACTGAGTGATATGGTGAAAAATTATTCCCCCCGTGCCGTTTCTCATCCCTGTGGCAGTCATTGCTGAACCTTCCACTTCAGGGTTCATTAAAGAGTGAACAGGCTGTAGTGGTACACTCCAATTTTTAATGATGTCAAATGCTACGCAGTGACAAAAAGTGTGGGAATCCCTGCTTTTACCGAGCAAGGTGGTTAGACACTGGACTCGCATTCGGGAGGACGACGGTTCAATCCCGCATCCGGCCATCCGGATTTAGGTTTTCCGTGATTTCCCTAAATCGCTCCAGGCAAATTCCAGGATGGTTCCATTGAAAGGGCAAGGCCGACATCCTTCCCTAATCCGATGAGACCAATGACCTCGCAGTTTGGTCTCTTTCCCCAAAACAACCCAACCAAATCCCTGCTTTAGGCCAGAAAGGCTATGTTCATTATGAACTATGACACAGCTGTCTCTTTCCGTTGCAGTTTTGTTCCTAGTCTGGAATTACTTTTTTGCTTCCTTCATTGTTTCTTTGATGTAAAAGATAAGTAATAATGATTATAATATGCAGCTGAATCTTTTTGTTATCAGTTTTCTGTTTCATATGATTGGGGCTACCACAACTTAATCTCAACACTTACAATGCCGTCAGTTATTTGTTGGATTTTCTGGGTGTTTCAAAACGAATCCCAGGTTTTTAAGGCTTTGTGGCACTTACCACATTCAACTTACAATTATAAATAATATGTCAAATGAAAGAGTAAGTCGAGCAGTTTTTCTTATAAGTGTTAAATGTCAGCACCATATGTCACATGGAATAAATAATCAATAGGCGAGTTCTTCCCAAACCTTGATCAGTGTGTCTGGAGTAATTGTTGCAAGAATTGATTCAATCGTCTTTATTAAATCAGCTAGATTAGCTGATAGCGGAGCCACATACATAGGACTTTTCATGATCCGCCTAAGATAAAAATTGTGTGGCGACAGATTGGGTGAACATGCTGCCCATGTGAAAAAGGCTTTGTCATCCAGCCCCTTGCAACCAGTCCAGCAGTCGGATATAATGTCATTTAACCAGTTGTGTACTGAGTTACGCCAGTGAGGCAGTGTACCATCTTGCTGCCAAATAAAGTTCTATGGTTCTGTTTCTTCCAAATGGAGGAGCCATAGTTCTAGTGCAACAAGGTATGAAATTTCAGTTACTGTTGCTTCACCGACAAAGAAATCTTGGGACATGGCACAAAAAACATTCAGTTTAGGTGAACCTTTCATCTGTACCATCTCATGGTTATTTGCTTGCCTCCAGATGTGCACATTGTGTATGTTCACTTTTCCACATAGCTGAAATGACGATTTACCACTGAAGATGACAAGACCCGAAAAATCTGCATCGTGCTCAAACATTTTGTTTGTGTATTTTGCGTGTGAAGCATAGCCTTATGATTTAGAACTTGTAACATCTGCAAATAATAATGGAATAGTTGCAAATGTCTTAATAAAAGTCTCCACACAGATGGCACTGGAATTGCTAATTCACAAGTAGGCTGATTTTTGGGTCCATGCGTGAAACTCGATCTCACTTGTTCAACACATTTTTCAATCACTCTTCATTGTTCTGCACTTTTCCCGTTCCCAAGACAGCTGGTGTCTTTAAACTGATGATACCATCTATACCTGTTACCGTCACTTATAGGATAACAGTGGAACTTAATATGGAATACACATTGCATTCTAACTACAGATTCAGTCCTTGCAAATATAAAATGCTTTCTGCTCACCCTAGTCACCATCTTTGTTACTAGCACTTTTTAGTGAAAGGCAGAGGAAATGATGGATGTGCATGCGTACAGATATATGAACAAAACTGAGTTGCTCTTCCATTTGATGTATTATTTACCATATTTTATGTACTTAAGACACTATGGATTATAAGAGACACCTTAATTTTTAAGCAGTTTTTAAAAAACAATATTTTAACATTTTTGTTACTAGGTTGCAAAGCCAGATTACAAAAAAATTCTTGGTTTACAAATCCGAACTGACCTTTAAAATCCCTTTTTTTCTTCTCCGTCTTCTTCTTTGTCGTTGTTATTGTCCTCTTCATATATAAGATGGTTTTCATTGCCATCAAAAGTGTTACTTCTTATGCACTTCTTGAAAGATTTAACAATAATGTCTTCTCTCACTCTAGACCACAACTGTTTTGCCCACTGATTCACTTTCTTGAGTGTAGGTCATTTTAAAGCTCCCTTCAGCATGAATTCATGTTGGGTTTCATCCGTCTGCCATTTGGTCCTTCCCTCTCTCATGCACACTTTAAATGGTTTGTTTATCGAGACATCAGGAGGTTGCGTTTGCGAAGTAAGTCCTTCTGGAATAACAGCAAGCTCTGTGTTTCCCTCTCTCAATTTCTCTTTCACAGAATTTTTCAAATGACAGATAATAAACAGATCTAGTGCAAGAAGAGAACTAGGTTAGGTTATTTTATACTAGCCTGATGCACCCAACCCTTGTCATGTATGTGAACACCACCATCTGGCAGTATTACAGAAGTTTTTGGCATTGTTTTGCACTTGAATATGGTCATTGGATTAAATTTGGGACCATCAGCACAACATGGAAAGACAACAGAGTAGTGCATTTTTTCATCTCCACTTTTTTATAGTTACAGTTTTAGCACCGCAGCAGTTCCATTACTTGACACATCAAATGTCAGAGAAGTTTTGTCCATATCCGCTATTTGGCTTAGCATCACACTGGCTTTCATTCAGTGTTGAATAAAAAACAAGAGAAAGCTAATATTCTCTTCGTACTCTTGTGACATTTTCTGAGATTTTTGGTTTTGGTTCGCATGCTAAGTCCATGATGCTTCATAAATCTACAGCACCAATCAACTCCAAAGTCTGTTAAGTTCAGTAGTAGTGCTAGCTTATGAGCATGTATTTGAATCATTTTTGTATGAATTCCAGTGCCATTTTGATGGTGTCCGTGAATCAATTTCAATTCATAATTTTCTTGTTTTGGCCATTTTGCATTCAGTCCTCTATTTGCACATTTAGTCTTCATTTTCTTCAGGTCTTCTTTACTAGCCTGCCAGTCACAGTGGTTTTTATTTTTTTTCTGTTGGTGGAGGGCCAAAATGCCACTTAGCTGCTCTGTTCGCATGTTCATCTGCATATGCTGTTACTTTCAATTTAGAGCCTGCATCAGATTATTATATTCCATTGTGAAACTAGCTACAAGCAAAAATGTTGTGCTGTTACCAATAACACAATTCGTTTTCAAAATAAAGTTCACTATCACCATAGACTGCAATGACACATTATAGATGAGACAGTGTTTTCAGTTTGTGATGGTGGAGCAGGATGGAGACAGTGTTAGCAAGCTTGTGAATCCCTACAACTAATGTTCATCACATCAGTGCCCTGCTGCTGCCAGTTGAATCCAATTTTGCCAGATAGAGATAGGTTTCCCGCGGCATCGAATACATGGCCATTTTTAAGACTGGCAGGAATTTTAAATCAATTAAAATAGGGTGCAATTGTAAATTGAAAGTAATAAATGCTGCACATCCCTAAAACCCCAATGTTGTTGTGGTCTTCAGTCCAGGGACTCTTTTGATGCAGCTCTCCATGCTACCTTATCTTGTGCAAGCTTCTTCATCTCGAAGTACCTACTGCAACTTAACATCCTTCCAAATCTGCTTAATGTATTCATCTCTTGGTCTCCCTCTACCATTTTTACCCTCAGCACTGCTATCCAATACTAAATTGGTGATTCCTTGATGCCTCAGAACATGTCCTACCAACCAATCCCCTTCTTCAAGTCAAGTTGTGCCATAAATTCCTCTTCTCCCCAATTCTATTCAGAAACTCCTCATTGGTTACATGGTCTATCCGTCTGATCTCCAGCATTCTTCTGTAGCACCACATTTCGAAAGCTTTTATCCTCTTCTTCTCTAAACTATTTATCGTCCATGCTTCACTTCTAAACATTGCTACACTCCATACAAATACTTACAGAAAAGACTTCCTGACACTTAAATCTGTACTCGGTGTCTTTATCTTCTTCAGAAATGCTTTCCTTGCCATTGCAAGCCTACATTTTATATCCTCTCTACTTCGACCATCATCAGTTATTTTGCTCCCCAATAAGCAAAACTCATCTACTATTTGAAGTGTCTCATTTCCTAATATAATGCCCTTAGCATCGCCTGATTTAATTAGACTACATTCAATTATCCTCGTTTTGGTTTTGTTGATGTTCACTTTATATCCTCCTTTCCAGACACTTTCCATTCTGTTCAACAGGTCTTCCAGATCCTTTGCTGTTTCAGACAGAATTACAATGTCATTGGCAATCCTCAGTTTTAATTTCTTCTCTGTGTATTTTAATTCCTACTCCAAGGTTTTCTTTCGTTTCTTTTACTGTTTGCTTAATATACATACCGAAGAACTTCGGGGGTAGGCTACAACCATGTCTCACTCCCTTCCCAACCACTGCTTCCCTTTCGTGCCCCTTGACTCTTATAAGTGCCGTTTGGTTTCTACAAAAATTGTAAATAGCCTTTTGCTCCCTGCCACCTTCAGAATTGGAAAGAGAGTAATATTCATCTGGTATTCCAGTCTCTGCCTTTCTCTACAGCTCCCTGAAGTACTATATCTGATGTCATTAACACATCTTTTAACCCAGTCCCTTCATCTAGTCCCTTTCTGCGCCAGTTCCTCAAAAAACATTCTTATTTCTTATTATTCACTTAATTTTTAGCGTTCTTTTGTCATACTAAATCTCAAAAGCTTTGAGTCTCTTCTTTTCTCGTCTTCACATATTTCATGATTCACTTCCATGCAATGTTGTGTTCCATATGTACTTCCTCAGAAACTAAGCCAGGCAAAGGTGGCATAGGCATGATAATGCATGAGAGAATACTTAAGATTTTTAAAAAATAATGGTATAATTTAATTGGTATTAAATACCATCCCCAAATACCGAGCTAGAATAAAAACTCTGTTTAACACTCCAACTGTCTTCTAACATCCAGTGAAGCCATTAACTGCATAACAATAAATCTTGCAGCCCAAAGCTCGGATACAGCCCAAAATTTGCAACGCTTGACACCCAGTAAGCCTCAATTTTCAATTCAGTAAATGGTCCTGGATTCAAAATCACTAAAAAACAATGAAATTCTCATAATATCCTAGACATATACAACCAACTACTCTATAAAGAACAGTTATTAACTGACAGCATCAGAGACATCACCAAACCCAGGTCAAGAAGGTTTACATACCTCTGCCTAATTATCATGTACACTAACATACCTATAACAGACGCAAATTGAATAATAAAAAATAATGTATTAGGTCATAAGAAGTTAAGTAATATAGAAATGTACATGTGAATGGATTTGCTCGAGATTATATTATCCCACAGTTAGTTACTGTTAATAACAAAATCTGCATCAGAATGATTGTTGAGCAATGGGCAGTAGCTGGCCTCTATGCTGATGGAATATAACAGGCTCTAGCTGTAGGAGACTGTGGTCGTGTGTGTGTGTGTGTGTGTGTGTGTGTGTGTGTGTGTGTGTGTGTGTGTGTGTGTGTGTGTGTGTGTGTCCGTCCGTCCGTCCGTCCGTCCGTCCGTCCTTGTTGGCCGAAAGCTAACGTCTTTTTCTTGTGCCTTTCTACGACTCAGCATCTCGGCTATATGGTGAGTAGCAACTATGGTTTCATTAAATTATTTATTATCACTGCTATGTTGTTGGTAACACCTTGATGCTGTACGGTGGGACAACCACTGAAGTAGAGAGCTTAGAGAAGAAACAATAATGTTCTAGGTGTGGTGGACAAAATCAAGCCCTGAAATAAGTTCCATTCTGGCCAGCATTCCTTAATGTTGTACTCTATGGGAACTAATACATTAAAGATGAGTTCATATAAATATTTTATTCGCGGGGTTGCTGCTAATGCAAAAGCGGCGGGACCTATGGGAGCGGCCCGCGAACAAACAAGATGAACAAATGGGAATGGGAGGACAAGCACAAGCGAGATGTCAACTGAATCAACGCGAATACCAGACTATCTCGCTGAGTGAGATGCAGCTGCCTAAATACACAACAGGGTATGTCTCTATTGGCTGCTGGGACCACGTGCTCCACAGTCGCACCCTCACGTTAGACTCGGGCCCAGGAGCCCCCGCAGCCATGGCTTACAGCATGACTGCTGCAGTGACTTCTAGTGATCATTGAGTTCCATGCCGTCTAGCACGGATTCGAAACCCACGGCGCTTGGTACCATACCAACCAAAGCATCCATGTGCAACTTTCCAAATTGCAAGTGTTGACGGGAACATTAACTCAGGCCTTTGATTTGTTTACACCCTGTTAAGCACTTGGAAGTTTAACTTAGGACTTTGATTTGTTTACACCCTGTTAAGCACTTGGAAGTTGTTGCTGTGCAAAGTTTGTAGAGTGCTGTGTAGTCAGCATAAGTAGAAATTATATTTTTCAAAGTACCTTGTGCATCAGGATTAAACCAATGGATTCTACTAACTGTAACTCCTTCTAATTGAGTGAAAATATTTCTTATACATCATTACTTTCAGTGCTTGCTTGTTTTTTTTTTTTTTTTTTTTTTTTTTTTTTTTTTTCTTCGTCTTGCCCTAGCAGCAGGACAAACCCCACAGTGCTACAAACTATCAGTAAAATAGTATACCACCTGATGATGAATTGCTAGGCAACTTTAATCCAGGTATAATAAAAATTGAACTATCACAAAAGGCAATTGGTTACAGTTGTTTCTGAAAATCTGTGTTTTAAATTGCAATTTTTGTAATTTCATCTAGGGTTTCAGAGCATAGTGGTGGTGGTGTTGGTGGTAGTAATGATGATGTTGTGTCCAACAAATTATTATTTTTCTGCTATCTTTAGAAGATGAAGGAGATTCTGAAGAAGATGAGAAGCCCTCGGCTACATTTAAGAAAGCTGGGTCAGAAGGAAGCACTTTTGATTCTAGCAAGTTCTTGAAGGTTAGCTTTATTTGATTACTCTATTTATACATAGTATTATATCTCTAATGAACAGATTTACTGATAAGAATATTTTTTTATTTTACAGAAATCTGGCGATGAAGATGAAGGAAGTGATAGTTCCACTGACTGGGGTTCAAGTACGGAATCTGAATCGGAAAGTAGCGATGATGATGATAAGTATAACGTGAATCTCCGAGAACGCTTCTTGAAAAAGTATGTATGAAAGAAAAATGGGAATAGGAGATATCTGATATTCTAATAAGTGTTTGTATTTGGGTCATTGCCTACTGCACTTTATTTATCCTATTTCTTATTAGAACTACAGACAAGGAGGAAGAGGAAAAAAAGGAACGCAAAGACAAAAAGGAACGAAAGGAGAAAGAGAGAACACGGAGGAAGGAAGAAGAAGAAGATGCCGAAGGAGAATGGGAAACTGTTAGAGGGGGTGTTGCAATTCCTTCAGTAAGTCGTATTTGCTTTAAAATAGCATGCACATTTCATTAATGAAAGTAATATAAATATCAGAATGAACTAAGCACTGTCTATAAGTAAGTTTTGAGTATTGTCATATCCGTTTGTGGTATACAGAGTATCTTTCCTAGGAATCGTCAGGTGCATTTTCTCTGGTGTCTCGGCAGATATTCGTAATTTGGTTTTTTCTGTGTGTAGCTGGAGTCGAATCTCTCATGCGACAACCACTGTCGATATAAAGTGTCAGTTTGTTTCCCGATGAACATACAAAATTATTATTATTTCTGAAAGTATACATGTCCATTCAGTAGAATGGTCCCAAATTAGTCTAGTTTGGTATTTGTTTTTATCTATATAAATTGACAGAGACAGTAAAACACAAAGAGTAACAAGTACTGTTGCAACAACTCAAATGCTGCCCTGGCCCGTGCTGTCTGCTGCCACCATGCAGCAGCACTCTGTCTTTGTTAGAGTTCTGATTCTTCTTCATGTCTTACTTTCACTGTTGATACATATTGATAAAACAAATATCACTCTAGGCTAATTTGGGACCATTCCGTAGAACGGGCACATAAAATTCTGCTTTAAAAATTATTTTGTTTGTAACAAGACCCAAAACAATGCTTTCCTTCGATACTGGGCATCACATGATGGCCAGTGTTTGTTTGTGCTGACTCCAGGTACATATTGTATACATTTGCCAAAACAAGAAAGAAAGTGCACCTGACAAGTCTTAGAAGGGATATCCTTTGTAATGAATTAAGGATTTTTGTCTATGAATCTAAGATATGTCATTATACTCTTCGTAGACAAATTAATGTTTAATATTACTTTCTCTGATAGTTCCTGCAAGTTGAAACTATGTTGCAAACTAGTATTCTAACCTGGAGCATTGCCTTTTATGGGCAGGACTATTACTGAGTGAGTTATCGAGGTACTACCCGCACCCTGTCCCCACTGCTTCAATGCTGCCAGTACCTTTCTCCTACCTTCCAAACTTCAGTGACTTGCTTGTGTGTATTTTGGCAGAATAATGTTTTTTATGGAAAATGTCTACCAGTTGCGATATGTTACGTTGATTTATTCCCACCTCGTAGTTGAAAGCATCTGATGTGGACAAATTGTGTGAAGTTGCATATTGCTCCCAAGGTCTACTACTGTAGTAATTGTGGAGATATTGTTTCTTCAATTGTTTGACAAGAAAATAAATAGCATAAACATCTTCAGCTAGTTCAGTAAAACAGTTTTCCCTTTAGGGATATCTAGCTGAATGTACTTGCTCTTGCAGGGAACATAAAATATTTAAATTTTACTATCTTAGGTACTGATATAAGATCATCTTATTTGTTGTAGGGTTAGTTAGAAAATAATTTAGCCCTGCAGTGAAGTTACTCTGCCGCAGTTATTGTTCAAAAAGGCACATTTTTAATATTGAAGAGTGAACAGAGAAAAATTATGGAAACATTTTACTCTCAGGTATTGGTAAAGGGCGTACTCCTAGGTTCCATTACTTTTGAGTGATGCCACTAATCATCTTTAAGTTATCTTTGCACCAGATGCTTATAACTTGCTTTTTGTTATATAATGTAAATGTGTACTTTCTTCTTGCTACCCCTTACCTCAGAAAGATTGCCTGAGAGTCATTACTTGGAGTTTCGTGTGTATTTTGCCATCTTATTAATATTATACAGATGTTTTTCAGAAACAGAAATTTACTTCCTTTTCTGAAAGTGGTAAAACATGTAATAAATGTTACTACCCCGTTCTGAATATTGATTAACAATATTGGTCTTCATACATCATTACCTCCTTTTGGGTAACTGCACTTCTGTATGCAAGTTACAGTTCAGTTTAGTATTTAGAATTTGGGGAATGCTCTTCTTAACATTTATTTGGGACAGCACAGTTAAATTGAAGACAGGTTGAGCAATCTCTAGAACTAATTGTATTGTGGAAGTACAAATTTTCAAATTACAGAATGAAGTTTTTTCGCACCTCAGTTCTTTGGCAGTATCATTAGTTCTCTCGCCTGTCAGTCACACTGGCATTATTAAATGCGGTCTTGACTGTATTTTCAAGGAAAAGCTTCATTGCTCTAGTGAAGCAAACACAGACTACAATAAATGAGAATCACAATCTTCAGACTGAAATTAACAGTGACCATCAAGTATTACCACACTAGGAAAAATGAAGTGTTGGGTTCACAGTAAATGTACTTGATATCTGGTCATATCGTTGTCTCTTGTTCGCAGCTATGCCAGTAAATTTGATATGCCATAGAAGCAGATTATATCTGCTACAGGATCAGGCATATGGTTGGCCCAAGCATTTGTTACTCACAAGGTAAATGTTAAAAGATGACAAAAAGCCACAAATGAAATATGTACATTATTGATTTTTTACTGGTATTTGGATGACACTTTTTCATTGTAGTTGCCCAGGAAGGTTGCACAGGTATTAAGCCAATGGACTCCTATCTGAGAGTAGTGAAATTTGAGTCTCTGTCATGCCATCCGATTCAGGTTTTGTGTGTTTGCTAACTGATTACGGAAAATGCCATGATAGTCCCTTCGAAAAGGACATACATATTTTCTTCCCAACCTTTGTCCATTTGAAACTTGGGCTGTTGAACCCTGCTTTTCCCTAAAAATTACAGTTTATATTTTTCTGCTTTCATAAACATATATGAGAGGATATTGATGATGGATGGATAGATATGAGCTTTTGGTTATCTACAACAGACATAGATGTTAAAATGTTTTGGAAGATTAAAACTATGTATTGGACTGAGACAGAAACCCTTAACCTTTACCTTTTGTGAACAATTGTTCTATAAACTAAGCTATCTGGGCATGATTCATGACCAACTGTCACAGCTTTACTTCTGCTGGTACCACTCTCCTACTTTACAAACTTAATAGAAGTTGTCCTGCATACCTGGCAGAATTAAAGATGTGAGAGCTAGTCATGAGTCATGCATGGGTTGCTCAGTCAGTGAGCAATTGACTGTGGATGTTTCCAGGTTCACATCCCAATTTTGATTACCAGGAAACTTGAAACCAATGCACATGGCTGTGCAGAGTGAAAAGTCATTCTGAGGACATAGATGTCCTCTGCTATGGAGTTTGTTTCAAACGGTCCTTTTGGGTAACTGCACTTCTGTATGCAAGTTACAGTTCAGTTTAGTATTTAGAATTTGGGGAATGCTCTTCTTAACATTTATTTGGGACAGCACAGTTAAATTGAAGACAGGTTGAGCAATCTCTAGAACTAATTGTATTGTGGAAGTACAAATTTTCAAATTACAGAATGAAGTTTTTTCGCACCTCAGTTCTTTGGCAGTATCATTAGTTCTCTCGCCTGTCAGTCACACTGGCATTATTAAATGCGGTCTTGACTGTATTTTCAAGGAAAAGCTTCATTGCTCTAGTGAAGCAAACACAGACTACAATAAATGAGAATCACAATCTTCAGACTGAAATTAACAGTGACCATCAAGTATTACCACACTAGGAAAAATGAAGTGTTGGGTTCACAGTAAATGTACTTGATATCTGGTCATATCGTTGTCTCTTGTTCGCAGCTATGCCAGTAAATTTGATATGCCATAGAAGCAGATTATATCTGCTACAGGATCAGGCATATGGTTGGCCCAAGCATTTGTTACTCACAAGGTAAATGTTAAAAGATGACAAAAAGCCACAAATGAAATATGTACATTATTGATTTTTTACTGGTATTTGGATGACACTTTTTCATTGTAGTTGCCCAGGAAGGTTGCACAGGTATTAAGCCAATGGACTCCTATCTGAGAGTAGTGAAATTTGAGTCTCTGTCATGCCATCCGATTCAGGTTTTGTGTGTTTGCTAACTGATTACGGAAAATGCCATGATAGTCCCTTCGAAAAGGACATACATATTTTCTTCCCAACCTTTGTCCATTTGAAACTTGGGCTGTTGAACCCTGCTTTTCCCTAAAAATTACAGTTTATATTTTTCTGCTTTCATAAACATATATGAGAGGATATTGATGATGGATGGATAGATATGAGCTTTTGGTTATCTACAACAGACATAGATGTTAAAATGTTTTGGAAGATTAAAACTATGTATTGGACTGAGACAGAAACCCTTAACCTTTACCTTTTGTGAACAATTGTTCTATAAACTAAGCTATCTGGGCATGATTCATGACCAACTGTCACAGCTTTACTTCTGCTGGTACCACTCTCCTACTTTACAAACTTAATAGAAGTTGTCCTGCATACCTGGCAGAATTAAAGATGTGAGAGCTAGTCATGAGTCATGCATGGGTTGCTCAGTCAGTGAGCAATTGACTGTGGATGTTTCCAGGTTCACATCCCAATTTTGATTACCAGGAAACTTGAAACCAATGCACATGGCTGTGCAGAGTGAAAAGTCATTCTGAGGACATAGATGTCCTCTGCTATGGAGTTTGTTTCAAACGGTCTTTCGCTGTTTGTTTCTGAATGACGTTTATAGATTATCATCAAAATTCACTTTGCTTTAGTCATTGTAGTATAAATTGTATTTGACACACATTATCTTTTCTTACAGGAGAAGCCAAAAATGTTTGCAAAAGATGCTGAAATTGATACAAATTTGGTCCTTAAGAAGTTGAATGAGATTATAGCAGCAAGAGGCAAAAAACGCACAGATCGACGAGAACAGATAGAACTTCTGCATGAACTGCATAGCATAGCTCAAGTACACAACTTGGGACATGCTGTATATGTCAAAATAGAACTTGCTATTGTGTCTGCAATCTTTGATTATAATCCGAAGGTTTCAGATGCAATGAAGCCAGAATATTGGGCAAAGTAAGTATGCAAATATAGATTTGTGCCAGACATTGGCTTTATTTGTCAGTGATAACGTTCGGGTTGGTTACCAACACCTTGGAGGAGGGATAATGAGAGTAACTTAACATAGTTATAGAACAAAAATAAATTATCTGGCAGGAACATTGAATTTCTGATGCAGATTGTGTTCAGTTAATCATCAGCACTCCACTGTACCTTAGGTTTTCAGATCTAGAATCTTCTTTCAGAACTGCATATTACCAAGTACAGTACGATTATGCTTCACCTCTAATGGTCTTGTTGTGAACGAGACATCTATCTCTAGCCTTCCATATTGTATCAAACAGCAGAAAGTCCAGGATAGAATAACAACAGTATTATGAAAAGATAGACTGCTATACACTATGTAGAGGAGACATCGAGTCAGACAGGTACAACAAAAAACTTTTGGGCCAAAAGGCCTTCTTCCACAGGGGAAAATACACATTCACACAAACACAACTCACACATATGTCCACTGTCTCTGGCCACTGTGGGTTGACTACGGGCTACATCTGTGCCTGATGACAGAAGAAATCTGATGGGGCTAAGGAGGCAGAAATGGGCAGGGACGGGGGTAGGGGAGGGATAGCAAGGTAGGGGCAGTGGAAGATGTAGCACTTGTTGTGGGAGCTACAGGGACATGGTAGTGTGAGGGTAGGGCTGCTAGATGCACGTGGCTTCTAACTATTATGTAGTGTCCATAATTAAGGATTCACCAAAAAATACTCAAGTAGACATATTACAATTTGATGTTTCAAAATACTGAAAAAGGTACTATATACATTTGCTAATCATTTGCTACTAAAATGTTTTATAGATGGTAATTGTTTCCTTCATGAGTATGCGGTAAACCTACCTACGAATGATTTCGTCCTCATGGTGTACTAAATGCACATTTACACAGAGTTCGTAACATGATTTGCAGCTAGTATTAGACCATCAATGTTCGCAACGTGTTGTCAGTACCTTGGCAACACAAAACCAGTGTTCCCCAGCTGTGTCGGTGTATAGGTTGGAGGAACATTTTTCTTGACCTGCTATTGTCAGATGCCACTGTGCAGTGGTAGTGTTTGTTTTTTCTCTGTCTGTAGTGTTACATGTTGTCTTTACATGTGTTAGTTTACAAAATGGGGTGGACTAGAAGCAGAATGTAGGAAGTTGTCACACACTGTGAGGCAGAGGAGCATCTCTGCAATGTTTGAAGTCAGTTAAGAAGCATTATACAGAAACGTGACTCCCTACAAAAAATGCTGTGTTGCTTTGCACCAGCAGCAGTGACACAAATAAAATAAATTCCTTAATTTTTCAATTTATTGGCAACAGTGACAACAGGATTCATTATCAGTCTCTAGAAAAATGTGTCATCAGCACATTACTTGGGCTACCACCATACGGAAGGGCGATGACAACAAAAAAAGTGTACGATGGTTTCTGTGAGACAGAAATGAAGCAGCAGACAGTAATAAACATGGATGGGGTGGCAGGATCATCAACAGTAGATTCCCCCTTCACATTCATTGGAAGTGTGATTGACATTGAGGTTGAAGTAGTTTCCTCGATTGAAGATAATAAATTTGATTAATTTTAATATGGAAACAAAAATAAATATATGATCAATAAAATCCATCTTCTTTATTTAGAATCAGAAAATATCTGAAGTAAAGTGTTTAAAGCCCTAAATCAGGCCTCTGATTTTTTAAATTTTCTGGGTGCCAGTGGGGAGGGTGGAGGGGGAGGGGGGGACTTGGTTGGACACCCCTCCATATTTGCCATCTAATTACTGACAACCTCTTCTCAAGGCTTGCAGCTATGGGTGCAGTCAGGATGTTCATAGAAAGGGAGGGGAGGGGGAAGATAAGAAGCAGAGAAGGGGGAGCAAAAACCCTAGTTAGTTTGTTTAGTGGAATAGAAGTCTGCGTAGTGCTGGAGCGGCAGCAAGGAAGGGGTTAAGAAGGTGGAGGAAAGGGACTAACGTTGGTTGAGGCCAGGAGTCTTACGGGTACTGCAGGGTGAATTCCCACCTGCGCGGTTATGAGAAGCTGGTGTTGGTAGGTAGGATCCAGATGAAGCAGGCTGAGAAGCAGTCGTTGATATAATGCACAGTGTGTTGGGCAGCGTGTTCAGCTACTGGAGGGTCCAACTGTCTCTTGGCCTAAGTTTGTCGGTGGCCATTCATGTGGACAGACAGCATGTTAATTGGTGAGGAAACTGGATAATTTTGTATTTTATCAAGGAAATTGGATAATTTTGTATTTCATCCATCTCAGTTGCATTGATATAAAATATTTGCTGCAGTGCTTACTAGTTTCAGGCTGCCAACCCATTCTCAGACAGCACACTTTGTTATTAGCTAGAACTATTTGTACAGCATGGTGCTGAAACGCATGAGTAGCTCCTGTACAGAATGATACACTGTGTGCAAGTACCCATGTGGATTTAGCCTATGTGTCTGTTGCGCCAGACTGAGAACCAAACTCAAGTGCAACAGACACAGAAGCTAATGTCAGTGAGGGTACTTGTTGCTCACACAGGTACAACCGGATCATGTGGGAAAAACCCAAGGATTTTTTCATCTGAGAGAAAACTGGGAAAAACCAGGTATTTTTTTTTAGAATTCCAGGAATTTTTTATTGTTTTAGTTCTCATTTAAATTTTTCTAATTTTGACTGATAAGAACTGATACTCTAACAAAGAATTTTACTTTAGCCCACTACTGCAGAGTAGTACTGCAGTATTAAAACATTAGCGAGAGTGAAACACCAAACTGAAACTTAAATTGAAAAGAAAATGCGCCATTCACAGCAAAACAGTACACACACAAGCATCTGCTGACAGCAAAATGTCAAAGGCCTTAGGAAGAAAACTATGCAATACTTCATAACAATGCTAGTAGGCTTATGTGTATGCACGGAGCTGACGTCACATATGAGATTAACATATGTTACTAGTTTCAGTTTTCTGACTTAATTTCCATGTTATTGGCAATCAAATGTTAATTGTCATGCAGAACAATGTAGTTATTTTTGTCAGTTTTCTAAAGAAGTTTGGCTTTTATTAATCTTTTCCACAGAGGCAACCAATTTATTTGAAACAAAATGTATCTTTTTTTTTTAACCATTGGCTAGTTTCAACTGTTCGCTGAATTTCAAGTGCATGTTTTCGTCTTCTGGCACATTTGTCATAATGCCATAATAAAGAACCAAAGAAAATTGGCATCCAGAAAACCACACTGAAAAGCTTAATACTAGGCAGAGGCCTACTTCAGTTTGAATCTGGACATACAAATGTGCACTTTAAGCTGAATTACGCATTTTAATATGGTTTCCAAAATCCTGGTTCTATTGAAGTATTCTGATGCTCTGTTTCTTTTTTGACGTAAGGTAAGATCTCTTAATGCTATACACATACGAATGTACGTCAGTGTTCAGTTGAAGATGATGATGATGATGAAGGCAAATTTGGTCAGTAATATTGAATAAAATATTTTGTTTCAAAGATATTTACAGCTCAAGCAGAATTTTACAAATCTGCCTTCTGTGAAACACAGTGTTTTTCTGTTGTTTGTGTCATCAATTTACAGAACACCATTCTTCGGTAAATTAGAGATTGACAGGACATTGTGTTTTATCATTGTAACTCCACAAGAGTTTTATATTTACACCTGGAATAGAATATAAACTGCCAGTTATATAGTTTCTTGGCTTCATGGGTAATCTTGTTAATTTTTTATACCATTTGAAAAGGTCTTGGAAAAACTTATTGTCCATAGTTCTGGTGTATTCAAACAAGTTTTTTTTCGTTTTTGCAAACAATTAATATTCCTTTGTAGTAGCTTTTTGCAGTGCTGTATGATGTGAACCTGATTGGAAATGCTACATAACAGTATTGTAGAGGACAAATATGCTACAGTCACAACATAGCAAAATATTAGGGTACTTTGAGTTGCAGAGTCTAGTTTTGAAATGAATATTATGCCAAGGGCAGCTTTCTTATTTTGCATTTCTTATCTGGATAGCATAGGACGAAACAGTTGCCCTAAATACAATAATGCTTTATATTCCTTCCGAACAACATACTACAGTGTTGCACATGGTCAAGGAATGGCCCACTATCCTTGAAATTCAAAACAGATACGTATGAACAGAGCAAACACCAAGCCTGTGTTTTCTATGTTACCGTAGGCGTGCATGCCCAGTAATGCCTATTTTCTGGCGCTCTCTTACAGTTGTTTAAATGAACCTGTTTGTGACAGTATGTGGGAAGATATTGTGAATAATGGTCTGAGAACTATTACTTTCAAAGTAAATTTCCTTTCACACAAGATGCATTATGTTGTGTGCGAATGTGTGATGAATTTCTTAAATTGCAGAGACTTTGCCTCAAATTCAGAACTCAATACATTGAGGACCAGCCAGTTAGATAAAATTCGGTTGCAGAGACCAGCCATTTATGTCATTATTTAAAAATTTTCATTTGTGTTTGATATATTTGAAAGGGTAATGTGCAAAAGAGACCAATATAATATATGAAAGCTTAGCTTTGCTTGGAGCTATACTGGATATATACATATTACTTTGAAGCCTTAACTTTTCATTTTTGTGTGTTGGCGCTGCTTAACAGTGATGTTGCTATTGTCTGACTACATTGAGTGTCTATGCTCTGAATGTCTGCTGTCATTGGCTTGTGAGATCATGTGACCTGGGCTATGATTGGCTGACAGAAGTGTATCGCAATCTCGATTTAAGGGCTTTGGAAACTAATGTACTGTATTTGGTGGAATTCATATTTATACTTTTGTAATAAGAAAATATGAAGTGTACATGTTGCTATGCATCAAAGATCTCTCCAGAACACTTTTTTTTCATATCCTATAGTGCCAGGAAGTTCTGGCTGGTTTATAAAACATGTTATCATTCGAGAGATTGATATTTTGTACAGCTGCGAGGGAAAGTATGCTGTCACCTAACATAGAAAAAGTGTGTTTTCACGTGGGAAAAGTGTATTTTTAACTCGAAAATATGGGATTTTTTTTTTTCATGCCTGTATTTAAACGCTGCCGCAGTATCCTATTTCACAGAAGACATTCGTGTCTTTTAGCACCACATTGTATGAGTATTTACCATTAATAACAAGGTATGTGGTTTTAGAATGGGCATGTAAGCCTGACATCAGTAACCACTGCAGCAAAAATTTTATGTCAGTGCAACTGAGATGGACGAAATAAAAAATTGTTCATTTTCCATGGTACTGAACAGTTGTAAACCTACCATCCTGTGGTAGTGTGCCTCAAATGAGCAAGCTTGTTAGTTGTCATGCTAAAGTAGAAAACAGCACCGTGGTTCTAGCTTAGTTTGTATGTCACGTGACTGCTATCACAGTTGCCCTTGTCTTTGGTGGGGTAGGAAATGCCTGTGGCTGGACTGGAGTGTGGGGATGATAGGAGGATGTATGGGACAGCATCATGGTATGTTGCAGGGATGTGAGCTATGAGGCAGTGGGTTGGAAGCAGGGATGGAGTAAGGATAGACAATGATATTGCATGGGTTCGGTGGACAGTGGAAAACCATGTTGGGCAGAATATTACCTCATTTCAAGGTATGATGAGAGATAGTTGAAGCCTTGGTGGAGAATGCGATTCAGTTTGTTCCAGTCTTTAGTGGTACTAAGTCACAAAGAGAATGCTTCTTTGTAGCCAGACGGTGTTTTTTTTTGGGGGGGGGGGGGGGGGGGAGACAAGACACGGGAGATCCATTTCTGTACGAATCTGGAAGAGTAATTCTGGTCTGCGAAGGCCACAGTGAGATTCTTGGAAATTCTAGAAATCCAACTGGATTCCAGTCCTTGCTCAAATCCTTAGATTCAGCTCAGGATTTCTTCCCTCGGTCTCTCCTCTCAGCCCTTCCCTTCCCCACTCTCCTGCCTTCTACATGCTTCCTGAAGTCCAGAAACCCCACTAACCAAGACAACCTATTGTGGCCGGTTACTGTGCCCCCACTTTTTTCTGCTAGCATGGACCAACACCTTCAATTTATTATCTGTAGCAGTCCTTTGTGTATAAAAGATATTAACCATTTCCTCCCCCTCTCCACCCCATGCTGCCTCCTTACCCCCCACCACCCATGCCAGATTACTTCTCCCATCATGCATAGTTGCAGACCACAGTCTGGCCTTGGCAGCCAAAGATGGATTTCGTGTAAGAGAATTATGCTTGTGTGAATGTGTATATGAGTTTTCTACTTTCGATGAAAGCCTTTTTGTTGAAAGCTGAGATGTTTAGCATTCTATTTCTTACTGTGTATTGTTTCTCTTTTTTAAATTGTCTTAATGGTATGAAAAGATTAACATAATTCTTCTGTTTTACGCAGACTTCTGGATAGCATAGAGCTTTCAATAGCCACTTTGCTATCATCACAGGACATCATTATTGGAGAAGGGGTGCTCGAGGAAAATGAGCAATACGATAAGCCTCCTTACCGAGTAAGAGGGTGTATACTTACAGTAGTTGAGCGCCTTGACGAAGAATTCATTAAATTATTGAAGGAGTGTGATCCTCATAGTAATGAATATGTTGAGAGGTATGTATTATCACAATGAAAATTATACAGTATTGTAAAGATCAATTTTGCTTGTAGTTTGCATAAATGTCATATCCAAAAGGTGATATTTTTCACTGTGTTCCTATTTTTCATGCCTGTTATCTTGCCTTAACTGCTCACATGGGTAAGAGTCCTAGTATAAGTGGACATTATTGTTTTGAATAGCTTGTAGAGTATATTCCAGATGTGTTCAGATGGTGGAAGGGTAGGTTTGAGGAGGATATTTTGAGACCATCAGCAAGGTCATCAGGGTAATTCAGACACATCAAAGAATCTATAAGGTTATTGATGGACTTCAGAGAGAAATTGCTTGATACCAGTTCTTAGAAAGTATGAAGTTGTAAGGAGAGAACGTTAAATGAGAAATTTTGGTAACTAGTGAATGGAAGAAATTTTTTTCATATTTGTAGACTTTGTGTGCGTTAGTTGGATATCAACACTATCACAATACTGCCTGGACTTAACAACATAGAAGGAATTGAACTACCCTGGGCAATTAAATCCTTTCCAGAATGAGATTTTCACTCTGCAGCGGAGTGTGCGCTGATATGAAACTTCCTGGCAGATTAAAACTATGTGCCCGACCGAGACTCGAACGCGGGACCTTTGCCTTTCGCGGGCAAGTGCTCTACCAACTGAGCTACCGAAGCACGACTCACGCCCGGTACTCACAGCTTTACTTCTGCCAGTACCTCGTCTCCTACCTTCCAAACTTTACAGAAGCTCTCCTGCGAGCTACAGGAGAGCTTCTGTAAAGTTTGGAAGGTAGGAGACGAGGTACTGGCAGAAGTAAAGCTGTGAGTACCGGGCGTGAGTCGTGCTTCGGTAGCTCAGTTGGTAGAGCACTTGCCCGCGAAAGGCAAAGGTCCCGAGTTCGAGTCTCAGTCGGGCGCATAGTTTTAATCTGCCAGGAAGTTTCAATTAAATCCTTCTTAAAAAATCATTAATACAGTCTCAGTTGCAGGAGTTCACACTTGATTACTAGTTTAGATTGTAAGTGATGATCATTGTCAGATGTAAAATTAAAATTAACTGAAAAATATTAACTGTTTGTTTAGATGGCATAAATAGAAAAAAATATTTAAAATCCAAGACATTAAAATTGGACCCGCATACTGAAATTGTATACATCGACATTGTTAAAAATATACATAAAGCAGTATCTGATTAATCATAACTAGTGAAAAGTCACAATTCTTCAAAAAGAACATCATCTCAGAGTTGTGCAATAAAGGTAACAGTACAAACGTATGCTTGCGAGAAGATTCTATGGCATCATGCATTATGCTGAACCCACTATGTATGATACAAATCCTTCACCATGAATGTTGGGTAGGGGAACCATGAGTGACCCGGCAGACATCAATACAGTAATCGAATTCTTGCCATACCTGTCCCAGCATGGAATCGTTGACTGTGGCAGTGACTTCCTTATTCTCTCCCGGAACTCTGCTTTATCGCGTGGTTGAGGCGGTACGTACACCAGATCTTTAATGTGTCCTCACAGAAAAAGTCGCATGGAGTGAGACCTGGTGATTAAGGAGGCCATTTCTTGAAACAGGTGTCCCCTTCTATAGCCGATCCTTTGATGCGGCAGCTCCACATTCAGGTACCCACGAACTTCACAATGAGAATGGGGTGGAGCACAAGCAACTCGTTGTAACGAATTTGTTGTGCCAGTGGTAAATGGCCTTCCTTGTTGGTGGCTTCTTATCGTACTTGGTTCTAAACATCCATTGAACAGCTGTAGCACACTTGTTTTTGTTGAACTCCAACACAGAGAAAGCTCGCTCCGCACCTGAACTCACAATGTTTGCGACCATTGCTGATGATTGGCAAATTACCAAACTACGCTGTCACGGTATACATGAAAAAAAACTTTCAGGGTTTCTCTTCAAAATGACATATGTATGATATCTTTACAATGTTTGGTTCTTGTGCTGTAAATAATTGAAAGTGTTCCTGGACTTTATGTATGCTCCGTATATAGATCAGACTGGTAAAACCTTTGAAATCTTATTTAAAAAACACCCAGCACTATGAAACACTAAGGCAGCATTTGGAGATAATCTAAATGAAACTAAATGCTCAGTGGGGCCTATAGAGACATATTCTGAAATTTTACAGACATTTTGGAAGAACGTGAAGTATGTGGACCTCATGTGAAAGATTGAGATAAAATAGTTACTTCAAAAATTCAGTGTACTAAAAGAATTTTGATGCCATGCTGTCAGCAGCAGCTCACTACCTTGGCTATAGCCTTGCTTGGCAGAACAAGATCTCAGCAGCGTGCCACACTCAGTGGCAGTGTGGCAAGTGAAAGTGTACACAAGCACACCACCATCTCAGATGCTCTCTGGTGGAAACTCAGTTACTCTATGTTTTCGGTGAATGCTTTCATTTTATGTGAGTTTCAACAACGTGTCATGTACTGATGTTAAGTGCTTTATCTATTTTGCCTCTTAATGCTGAATTAGTTGTATTACCTCTTTAAGGCAGATCTTCATTTTATTTTATAACTTAACAGTATTCTCTCCCTCCCCCCCCCTATATCTTCGTCCCTCCCTCCCCTATCCAACACTCATAGTGGGTTCGGTATAATGCTTGATGTCTTGGAATCTGCTCACAAGCATACTTCTGTGCTGTAACCTTTATTGTACAACTCTGACAATTTTCATCTTTTTGAAGAAATGGGACTTTTCTCTACTTTGTGTTTAATTAGGTACTGTTTTCCTGTATTTATATTTTAAACCTTGTTAATCTGTGTAAATTCAGTAGGCAGGTACAATTTTAATTTCCTTAAGTTTAATTCTTTTTACCTATGTCATCTAAAGAAATGGTCAATAATTTGTGATTCTTCAGTTTCTCCTGGTGTATTGGTTGATCGAACAGTCCATGATCAGACGTGTCACCATCATCTGGTACACTGACAAACTCTTCTCCGGAGGGCACACAGCTGAGTAATATCCCCTGCCCCCACGAGCCACTCTGTCTGTGATCAGCACCAATGGCCACGCGTGTGACCCAAGTTCTCTGTCTGCCCTGGTCCCCAGATTGTTTTGTTTGCTGAGAGTCTTCTTAATTAAACTTATTGCTGGTTCCCAAGCCTTGCTAAGATTATAGCTGTAATCTCGTACTCCATCCCATGATTTTTGGACAAACAATGCTGTGCAATCGCTGATTCATTGGGATATGTCAGTTAAGTGTGACTCTGGTGTTCTTGGCAAAGATCTTTGATGCTGTGCACTATCTGTTCAATATGTCTTCCCATATTGACACAGAATCTGGCATACGCTGACCTTCCACAAACTGAGATCATCTTCAGTACTTCCCAATAATGCTCGTGTTTTATTGGGCGGGCAAGACTTGTTTTCACTTGATGCTTCTTCAATATGTGTCAGAATTTGCATGATAGTGCGCCAGTGTACAGTATAAAGGCAGTGGGTGTGTCTTCTTCCATGGCTTCTTCTGTTAACATAGGTTGTACTGTTGTGGTGGGGCAGAGGATGCGCCTAATCTGCCATTCTGTGTACCCGTTTTTTCATAATACAGGTCTGAGATGTTACAGCACCTAGGGCATACTCTGTGTCTGAAATGGTCTACACACTGTGTACTAGTGTTTCTAGTACCCCTTTTCGTATGCAAAGGGTGGTGGCAGCTGTCTGCATGCAAATGTAGTCAGCGTGTGTTTTCTTCCGATACATACCATGACCCAGAAATCCATCAGCTCTTTTCTTGACCATCACCTTCAGGAAGAATAATCTTCTTCCTGCATTGGTCTCCATTGTGAATTTGATGTTGGGATCTAAGGAGTTTAAATTTGTGAGGAAATAGCAGGCTTTGTCCCTTCCTTGGAACCAGGTGATTAATGTGTCACCCACATCACGGAGAAATCATATGAGTTTCCATTTGGACGACCCCAGGGCTTGCTCCTCAAAATGCCCCATATACAAATTCATGATCACAGGCTAGAGTGGGCTGCCCATTGTGACTCCTTTCGTTTGTTTGTTGTCTTCTCCATTAAAGAGAAAATGTGTGGAGGTCAGGAAATACCTGAAATGTTTGGTCGTCGTCTTGTCAAATTTCCAACCGATAAGCTGTAGTGACTCTCGCAGAAGTACCCTGGTGATTAATGAAATAACGTCAAAACTTACCAGGATATCTGAATCGTTTGCCCTGAAGTTGTTGTTGACAAAATCCACAGAATTGCGGATGTGATGAGAGCATTTATCCACAGTATTTCCATTAGGTATTTTGCCAGCAAATATGTAGGTGCCCCAGTGTTGCTGACGGTGGGGTGCAATGACACCCTATCTTTGTGAGTTTTAGGGAGTCCGTAAAGTCTTGGCAGTAAAGGCCCTTGAGGTAACAGTTTCTTGGTGACCCCCTCTGATAAATCCGCATCCTTGAGAAGAACCCTAGTCTTGTTCTCCACCTTCTTTGTGGGGTCAGTATTGAACTTCCTGTAGCAGTTGTCATCTAGCAGGCTCTATAACTCAGTATAGTTCTTGTGGGAATGAACAGTAGCATTGCCTTTGTTAGCAGGTAAGACAACAATATCAGGGCACTCTTTTCAGATCCCGAGTAGCTGCCCTCTCTCTGCTGGTAATGTTCGACTTCTTATGCTTATTTCCTCTCAGAGCAAGCAGGTTGCAATCCGTAGTTCTTCAGCTGTTTCAGGCAGTAGTTGCACTGCAGCTTATTCAACTGCATTGACAGTGTCCACGACTAGTGTGAACTTTGGGGTGGGAGCAAAGTTAAGTCCCTTCTCCAGAATGGAAACCACATCATCACCCAGCTCCATGTCAAATTGATGACCACCTTGTATGTGGCCTCCAGTGATGGTTTGTCAGAGAGACATGAGAATTTTGGTATTTGATGTCCTGTGGCCTTCCTATTGGCAGAATCATTACCACCCAGGTAACACCATCAATCCAGTCCTAGGTCTAGGAATTAAAAGAATTGGCCAGTTGTAAATGTATTCTAAATAGTTCCGGGGACTTGTACTAAAGGCTCTGGTGCGTAAACTGCACTCTCTCACCTACCAAGGCAAGGCTGGCTGTTTTCTAAATCCTCCTGACTACTGCAGAATTGATGTGATGCATGCATGACCTTAGCAAAGTTTAGCTCAAAATGCTGCTCATGACATCTTTTCTGAAGTGCAAGAGCACTCAGCAAACAGCATCTACAGTGGTACATCTTGTCCAATTTCTTCATTCTGCAATATACCACCTCCTCGTAAAGGTACACGATGTGATTTTTCAGTTTCTCCCTGTGTTTGTTGATTGAACAGTCTACGGGTATACTTGCAGTTCACGGCATCCAATAGACACAGTATTTTGGTGATCAGACATGGTACCATCATCAGGTGCAGTGACGAACTGAGCTCCTGAGGGGGCGCAGTGACTAATATCCCCTGCACCTGCAAGCCACTCTGTCAGTGTTCCACCGTTGCTGAGAACACCAGAGGCACACTCAACTGCTGTAACCCAACAGCGCAGATCAATGTTTGTCCGAGAATCACGCAACGTAGTATGAACGTACAAGGTTTTGCCACAGACTTCCAAATACTAGGACAGTGTCATTAGAGATGATCTCATCAACCAAGATTGCAGCTACAATTTTAGCAACACTTGGGAACCAGCACTTAATTTAAATCAGAAGACTCTTGCAAACAAAACAATCTAGCAACCAGAACAGACAGAGAACTTACATCGATGGTATTGCAGATGCTGGCACTAGCGTCTCTGCAACTGCCAACACGTGGCTGTGGGCATGGACTGCGGACAGAGCGGGATATAGACGGCCATGCATTCTCTGGAGCTCAGTTTGTCAGCCAGCTTATGATGGTGACACATCTGATTGCCAAAATGCTGTGCCTGTTGGACACTATGAACCAGCAGAACTGTTCGATCAAAGTCAGTTATTAGTTGTTTGTTTAATTTTATTTTTATAATTTAAGATGATCATTGTGTATGATAGAAACTGGTAATAAAGCATGAATTTGTGCAAATGAGATTGTAATGATAAAATATTTGAACAGTTGTGGAATCTCTTGGGCAATGTCATCCATTATTAATTAAGCACTGTTGCACAGAAAACCCATTTTTATGGTGTTACTGTTGATGCAATTGGATGATTAACCTGTGAGTGTTAAAAAAAATCTACAGTAAGTCAGTAAGTAGCCTATGAGCAAAGGTATTTGTTGTCATATTCTTGATAGGTAATATAAGTAGTGGATTATGGAAAGTCATGATACTGTCCACAGCCTTATCCTATTGAGGTTCTGGCATCAAGAAAGCTGTGGACATACAAGTGGTGCACGACCTTGTCAACTAAGGAGGGTTTCCAACTCAACAAATAATGAAAACCACTCATTTCACATCTGTGTGCTCTGAGGAATTATTGTTCCGAGTCTTGGCCACCAAGCATTCCAACACATGGCACTCACTTTAATAATTAAGTATGTAATTTTTAAGCTCTGTGAACTTCACTGACTCGGCAGTTAATGACGTTGTGTTGTTAAAGGATTAAAGTTTTATCTGCGACTGACCCTCTTGTGCTAATAACTGTCTTTTCCCAGATCATGTCCATTTACTCTGCATTATATCACTGTGTCAGGCAGTTTTAATTCAGTCACCAACTAACTTTGAAGATAGGTCTATGAAATACCAATACGTTTTTGCCATATCCCTTTCATTGGATCCTGGAGATCCCATGTTCCGAAATGGTCTAAGAATCGTACTACATCCTACAACTTACATGCGTAATGATTGTGATGCTAAAGGTAGACACATTCTGGTTCATATGTAGGTCTACTGAATGTCTGAATGCAGCAAATGTTTAAAAAATTCAAAATTTAAATACAACTACAAAATCACATTTATTGGGCAGATTTGCAATCAAGAGACTCTTTCCAAACTTTTGTTGTCCAATTAGTGTACAAGAGTTATGTGATATTTGATAGTTATGGTTTTACCCTTTACTGTGTAACAGAGAAGACAAATAGTATTCAGAACTCAAGAAATGCAGCAAACAATCTTTCAGCAGACGAAACTGACTTCGCCGTTTTTCTTCAAGATTACTACCTTCCATCCTCTGTTTTAATGTGTTTCATTTCTGGTGGATCCATGTCTCATCCACAATAGAAAGTGACTCACAAGATCAGCTATATTCTTTCTACAACAGTTCTTAACATTTCTGAGAAATTTGCATTTGTATTGGATCAGCATTGAACAAATGCAATTCCCATCCTGTGTGAAGATTTATTGTAATAAGGTGCATATGGCATATTTCACACACCTTTAATTTCCAATCTCGCAGTACCATAAACTGCACTTTCTATTTTGAGCTGTGGAGCAGGTTCTTTTGGACAACTTGTGTGTGAATTGCTTTGAAGAGAGATAATACCATGTTTGAATTCAGCCACCCACTTCTTACCTGGCAGTGAAGGAACTGAATCTTTGTAAAATTTCACCAACAGTGGCTAAATTACTGTTGGCTTTAAAGTTTTCTCAACAGAAATGTACGACCGTATAGTTTTCCAATCTATTCATGGGAAGAAGACACACTCAAAACAGCCACTTTAAAAATCCATATTAACAAATACAACATTGCAGTGCCTGTATTATTCCGAATTATGATGCAAAATTGTCATTTGGCTATCCAAACACGACTCATGGCCAGACCCAAACTTCCATACATCATCAACCATGTGTTTACAACCTCTACTTGTACATCCATTATGTATATTCCTATACAGGGGAGACATTTTACTTGAAAGTCGCTTGCCCAGAGTCAGTGAATAAATATGCTGTTACAGTGCCTGTGTTATTCCAATCGTATGATGCAAAGTTCCTTCGGACGTGCATGCATTGTAATTCAGAATAACACAGGCACTGTAATATCTTATGTGTCTGCCAACACGAGGCAAGTGACTGTCAAGTAAAATGTCTCCCCTGTACAGGAATATACATAATGGATGTAAGAGTACAGGTTGTAGACACATGGTTGATGACACATGGAAGTTTGGGTCTAGCCACGGGTCGTACTCGGGTAGCCAAATGATGCGGCGACTGCTCACAATAAGCAGGAAATCAAGGTTTGAGTCCTGGTCCAGCACAAATTTTCACTGTTATCATGCCATTATAAAGGTGATGGTTATCTGTATTCACAACTTAATGTATATTAACAAAAGTATTGTACAGATCCATTTCACATTTTACTTAAATTTTTGCATAACACGGTACCAGTATAACAAAAGCAAAATGTAAATGCCATCTCTTTATTGGATTGAGAACTTTCCATCTTGCCCTTGTATTTAGTTTCTTCAGATTTTATTTGGATTTGTGTTCGGACTTGTGAAAATACAGTACATTTCTACAGGGTACCTTTTTTAACTTACAAAATAATTCTTCCAGGTTATCAAATACTTCCGTCCATTAAAATCTACAAATTACAATGCCCTGCCTTGATGTATGGCTGCTCCTTAAATATGTAGATTCCTGCTTTCAGTGATCCCACTTCCTATGTAAACCACTTCTTTTTGTTAACCCTTAGTGTCAACATGGGCATTCAATTTGGTTGTTATCATCTCACTTTTTATTTAATTATTTTTTTCTTGTGTCATTCTTTACATCTTTTTCTCAAGTTTTCATTTCATCTAGTCCAGCCAGTAGAGAAGCAACATTGTGTCCAAAGAAGAGCAGTTTGAGTCAGACATTTTTTGTTCTTCTATTTCAACTTTGCAGAGGAAATTGTTAATTTGATAGGTCAGAGGCTTTTATTTTAAAGTATCTGGCAGTCAGTGTTATAATATGGCTGACAAAGGAACTATTGATTTTAAATGCTGACCTGAAAAGAAGAATAATAGCTGTGGAAATGGATTATGTGTAAAGGAGTGCCAGAATATTAAGATTCGAAAAGGAAACTACTGACAAAGTGAGAGCTCGAATGAAGGCAGATGAAATACTGATAGAAATGAAAGAAAATCTCAAAAGTAGTGTGGGCATCTGTTGATAATGCCAGATCATCGATGGTCAAAGAAAATTTTTGAATGGAAACCACACGTGGCAGACGTAAACGTGAGAGACCATGACATTCTTGGAATGACCATATCAACGGAATAATGGGGCATCATGGGGTACACAAGGAGGGGGCACTGAATAGAGAGGCTTGGCAGAAGATACCATGAATGCAACAAAATGTTGCTATTAATTGATCTCTCTGTTAATAATAATGATAATAACAATAATGAAGGCAGTTCAGAGGACATGGCAAATTTGGTAGTTCAGAGGATTTTGCTTTGAAGTTTCTGGCAGTTTGTGCTATAATGTAGGCTGACAAAGACAGTAGAGAAGCCAGGTTTAAGTTGTGTTAAGGTCATTTGCATTTTTTGAAATGGTTCCTCAAAACCTGTTCCATCTGAATATGTTGGTGGTTCCCATAACAGAGTCACAGTTTAATCTTCCCTATGATATTGAAAATTGGTTATAGTTATAAGTTGAACCTTTGTGTGCAAGTGATAGTTTTATGCTAAACACACACACACACACACACACACACACACACACACACACACACACACACACACACCATTAGTTGCATGTAATCTATGGTTCAGCTTGAAAATGAATTGCTCTGGCTGTTTTATTGAGTTGTGCACGGCTATTTTAGTATATATGTAAACGAGTTACTTAAGCAAAGAAGTATAAACATGTGTTTGTACATTATTATTAGATTCATATGTTATGTCAACTTCATGTCTTGTTTTCTTCACATAACCAGGTTAAAAGATGAGAAAAGAGTGTCAAATATTATTGACAAGGTACAAGAATATCTTGAAAGACAAGCAGTGCCGTCAGAACTTTGTCGCGTATATCTGCGCAAGATAGAGCATCTTTATTACAAATTTGATCCTGACGTTCTGAAACAGAGAGAGGTCAGTAAACATAATTTCAGTGTTGCCTTTTCCTTCTTCTTCTTCTTTTCTTTTCCTTCTTCTTCAACAATGTTTAATATGTGATGTAATATTTGCAACGGTATGTGGATATTCATATTGGTTATTGCACGCACTGTAGATATTGAAGCAGCTATTATTGTTGTTCATTAAGACCTTTGGTAGTAAGCATTGTTGTATGTTGTAACTATCAGTTCATTAAGTAATACATATCTTGTGATGGTAATGCACTGGAAGTATTCCTTTTTTTATGAAATGCAATTTCTATGGGATTTGAAACCACTATTTTGATGCCAAAGTAGTCCAGAGCAGTTTTGGCAGCATCGCTACCATTAGTTCTCAAATGAAAATATTACCTTAATATATTGGAATTCAAGTATCTTGGAGACCATATGTGTGATTATCTGAAATATTGCATATAACGGAAACATACTTTTAAAAGATGCCAAAGAGTGGCAGTAGTAGTATGTGGGTTGTGAGGAGAGGATCATGGAATCATGTTAAGAATAGAGTTTGTGATAGACAAATATCAAACATGAAAGTAACAAAGAAAAGGAAATTGCAGGAGATAATTGTCACCATCAGGGTGCAGTTCCAGTTTCCCAGCTGCTTGTGACAAACTTTGTCCAACTTTTTCTACCTTGTACAACTCTGCATCTCAGATCCTATCCCAAAGGAGACCGCTTTTGGTGACTTTCTCGGCCACCTTCTCTTTGGCTGTCCAACATGTCTTTTACAATTTATGGTCATTTGAAGGCGTTTCTTGGCTATCCTGGTGTCTTCCATCCTTAATCTAAATTGCTAGAGTTTTACTAGAACACTGAACGTTACATCTGCTTCCATTGTGTTCCTTTCATTCCTTATGTTACCCTTTTTTGTTTACTTCAGTGTAGATGTAACAAGCTTTTTCAGCAGCTTGAATTACTCTCTCCCTCTGTCAGAGTGCAAGTCTTGAGTGGGGAGGTCAAAATTGGAATTTAGTAGGTGCTGAAGATGGTTGTTTTGCCTTGTGTGGTAATACGGGCAATGCTGCACATTTTACAGGGTTCTTCCATTTTGATTAACTGGGGATGTCCTTCTTATCTGCTTACTTTCATGGCTATGGTCTTTGATTCACTGACTTTTGAGGCCAAACTCCTCAACGTTATTGTTCCATATGTTCACTCTTTCTTGATCATCATTGGTATCTCCCCAGATCATAACATCATCAGTGGACAATTCTGCTTTCAGTTCAGGTCCATAGCGTTCCTTTAAACTTTTCGTAATATTGTCATATCACAACGATTAAGAGCAAACTATTAATCTGTGTGAAAGTAAAGTTAGACCTCTCTAATTTTGAGGTAGTTTTCTATTACCTTTATTGAATAATCAAACAATGGAAAATCCAGGATGGAATGTAACGATACGAGAGAAGGAAAGTTGCTATTCACCATATATCAGATATGCACAATCGCGATAGGCACAATAAAAAGATTCATACAATCATACCTTTCGGCCACTAAGGCCTTTGTCAGCAGTAGACACACACATACACGCACACGTGCACACACACACTCTCGCAAGCGTAACTTGCACACATGTCTGCAGTCTCAGAGAGCTGAAACTACACTGCGAGCAGCAGCACCAGTGCATGATGGGAGTGGCGACTGGGTGGGGGTAAGGAGGAGGCTGGAGCGGGGAGGGGGAGGGGGAGGGGAGGGGTAGTATGGTGGGAGTGGCGGACAGTGAAGTGTGGCAGTTTAGATGATGGGTAGGAGAGAAGATGCGGAGGAGGCAGGGGGTAAGTAGCTGAAAGGAGAGAAATAAAAATAAAAGAAATTAAAAGACTGGGTGTTGCAGTGAAATGACGGCTGTGTAGTGCTGGAATGGGAACAGGGAGGGGGCTGGATGGGTGAGGACAGTGACTAACGAAGGTTGAGGCCAGGAGGGTTATGAGAATGTAGGATGTACTGCAGGGAAAGTTCCCATCTGCGCAATTCAGAAAAGCTGGTGTTGGTGGAAAGGATCCTTATGGCACAGGCTGCAAAGCAGTCATTGAGATGAGGGGTATCATGTTTGGCAGCGTGTTCAGCTACAGGGTGGTCCACTTGTTTTTTGGCCACAGTTTGTCGGTGGCCGTTCATGTGGACAGACAGCTTGTTGGTTGTCATGCCTCCATAGAATGCAGCTTAGCTTGTAGATCACATGACTGGTTTCACAGGTAGCCCTGCCTTTGATGTGATAGGTAGTGTTAGTGACCGGACTGGAGTAGATGGTGGTAGGAGGATGTATGGGACAGGTCGTGCATCTAGGTCTATTACAGGGGCATGAGCCATGAGGTAAGGGATTGGGAGCAGGGGTTGTTTAAGGATGGACAAGTATATTGTGTAGGTTCGGTGGATGGCAGAATACCACAGTAGGAGGGGTGGGAAGGATAGTGGGTAGGACATTTCTCATTTCAGGGCACGACAAGAGGTATTTGAAACCCTGGCGGAGAATGTAATTCAGTTGCTCCAGTCCCGGATGGTACTGAGTTACGAGGGGAATGCTCATCTGTGGCTGGACTGTGGGACGTAGGGAGGTGATAGGAGACTGGAAAGATAAGGCACGGGAGATTTGTTTTTGTACAAGGATGGGAGAATAATTACAATCAGTGAAGGCTTCAGTGAGACCCTCTGTATATTTAGAGAGGGACTGCTCGTCATTGCAGATGCGACGATCACTGGTGGCCAGGTTGTACGGAAGGGACTTCTTGGTATGAAATGGGTGGCAGCTGTCGAAGTGGTGGTATTGCTGGTGGTTAGAAGGTTTGATATGGAGAGAGGTACTGATGTAGCCATCTCTGAGGTGGAAGTCAATATTTAGGAAGGTGGCTTGTTGGGTTGCGTAGGACCAGGTGAAGCAAATGGGGGAGAAGTTGTTGAGGTTCTTGAGGAATGTGAATAAGGTGTCCTCACCTTCAATCCAGATAGCAAAGATGTCATCAATGAATCTGAACCAGGTGAGGGGTTTAGGATTCTGGGCTTTTAGGAAGGATTCATCTAGATGGCCCATGTATAGGTTAGCATAGGATGCTGCCATGCAGGCACCCATAGCCGTACCGTGGATTTGTTTGTAGGTAATGCCTTCAAAGGAGAAGTAATTATGGGTGAGGATATAGTTGGTTATGGAGTCTAGGAAGGACGTTGTTGGTTTGGAATCCATAGGGCGCCTGGAAAGGTAGTGTTCGATTGCAGTAAGGCCATGGGCATTAGGAATGTTAGTGTACAGAGAGGTGGCATCAATAGTGACGAGCAGGGCACTGTGTGGTAAAGGGAAAGAAACCGTGGAGAGTTGGTAGAGGAAATGGTTGGTATCTTTTATATAGGAGGATAGGTTCCGGGTAATAGGTTGAAGGTATTGGTCTACAAGAGCAGAGATTCTCTCAGTGGGGGCACAGTAACTGGCTACAATGGGACATCCTGGGTGGTTGGGTTTATGGACTTTAGGAACCATGTAGAAGGTGGGAGTACAGGGAGTCGTAGGGGTAAGTAGAGAGATGGACTCTGGGGAGAGGTTCTGGGATGAGCCTAAGGATTTGAGTAGTGACTGGAGATCCTACTGGATTGCTGGAATGGGGTCACTGTGGCATGGTTTGTAGGTGATAAGGCAGCAGACAAGGCAGCAGTTCATGGGCTTTCATATGAGATTGGGGCAAGAAAATGCGTTGAAAGAATGCTCACAGATTAGTGAGAGTTAGAGCATTTATCATCAAACCAAATACTGCACTAGACTGAATTGGGACTGGGCTATCAAATTGTCACTTAAAAAAAAAAGTTATCTGATGATGTTGGATATCACATGAAACATGTGATTTAGGGCTGTCATCATCTTCATTCTGATAAAAAGAGAGAACTCTCGAATATCTGTGGAAACACCAGTGAGAATATGTCTGACAATTCTGACAACACACACCCAGTGTATTCACCCAGAAGTTGTAGATCTACAGCATCTGGCAAGAATGTATGTGAAATAACGGATGAATAAGAAGCTTTTGGATATCTAATTCTGTGCTTGCTGTTTCAGTTGGTGAGTGCCCTCGAACTGTAATTTATGAGGATCTACAACCTCTGGGATAATACAGTGGGAGTACAAATCGTCAGGCACATTCTGTCTGGTGTTTCAGCAAACATTTGCTACTTTGTTTAGTGTGAGGATCGAGAGAATGCTAAATCATGTGATACCCAATATCACCAGATAATGTTATAAACACGTTTTTCAAAAAAGTGCCAATTGATAGAGTGGTCACAAATGCTTAAATACCTTCTTTCTTTTCCTGACTAGTCTTTTGTTGCAAATTTTCAGCTTCAGGAAGTATTTTGGTGTCAAGACATGGGCTGGTCCTCTCACCCTGTACTCTGCCCTTTTGTCCTTGGTGTTTACAATTACTACAAAGCAATCAGTGGAATCTAGGTTTCCCATTCCACAGCACTAATTACTCTGTTCTCCATGGACATTCTCTTCTATAATTTGCTTTGTGCAAATACTATTGGATAACTGAAGTAAAAAAAAAAAAAAAAAAAAAAAAAAAAAAAAAAAAAAAAAAAAAAAAAAAAACCACTTTTGTTGTGACATTTGTGTTTTGTGGTACACAAATGTGTCTTATGTGTCGGCATATTATTTTTAAGAAATGTCCAACTTTTTAATGCAAAATCAGTCACTTGTCCTCTTCAGCAAAATTTGTCAGTTAATTACTAATGAAAAAATACCAATGACCCTCCAGGCTATCTGGAAACAAGCAGTCGAATTGAAAGTTGCTTTTGCAGCATAGTTTTCCCTGACACTGACATACATGACTAACAAAAATTCTTTGCTGGACTGGCATTAAATACTGGTCAGTTGCATTTCATGGCTTTTATGGTATCCCAACCCAATGATGATTTGAAAGCCTGCCAGATGGCATGGCACTCAATGACAGCTGCTGAACGGCACTGCTACATCTGTGGGTTCTAATATTGCCTCTGCAGTGTTGGCTGCACTGTGCCCACACTAGCCAATCAGTGCTCGTGGCCGCATTATAAAGCTAGCTGTGTAGTGGCTCCGTCTTCTATGTGTATTCATTGCGCTCTTAAATCGTTTTGATTACACACCATTATTTTGGTCAGAGTTTTTGCTGCACATTAGGTTTTTCCCTCTTGGTTTACTCATTTTGTCTTTGTTATTCTGCTATGCCATCTCTGTAGTATGTTTTCCTGTTGTTATGCTGTTCACATTCTGCAGTCCATTATTGATGACCTCTGGCTGCTCAGTCCAACATCAACAGGTTATTTGGTCGTTTCCTATTTTCTTTCGCTATAGGTTGCACATGCTGAAATGAGAGTCTAACTGTAGGCGAGTGTACAGGTGTGGCACAGGAAGCATGAACACCAACATAGTGTTACATAAGAGAGACTATGGTCCGCAAAAGAGGCAAGTCCCACTGAAGATATGTGTATGCATATAAATTGTGATTGGATGCCCTTAGGACATTATGTCATTCCACTTTGCCTTTCACTGTTTTGTTTAACTGGTCATTTTTACATTAACTCTGTATGCTGTCATTACACTTGATGCAATAGCTCTAGCTACTCCCATAGATTTGACACTGTTCACTCGTATTCACCAATTTGATAATTTGCCTTCATTAGAAGTCAGCAAAGTCTGACATGAGAATAGATCAGTAATTAGTACAGTAACATGATAATCACAGATACAGTAGCCCTTCAGCACTCCTAGACAGTTGTTATTGAATGGGGGAAAACAAAAGAACATCATGAGGTCACAAAACAAGTTCCTGAATGGTGAGTTTATATCACTGTGATTACATTGTGTCCAGTACCTGCACAGTTGTGATACTGGCAAGATGAATTGTAAAAACGAAAATCTTTTCATTTCTGTTCCAGGGTGAGCTACCTCCAGATGCTGTTACAAGTGTCCAAGTTATGGAGAAACTGTGCAAGTTCGTGTATGCCAAGGACTCAACAGACCGTCTTCGTACTCGTGCTATCTTGTCACACATTTACCACCATGCTCTTCATGACAACTGGTTCCAAGCTCGAGACCTTATATTAATGTCTCATCTGCAAGAAACCATTCATCATTCTGATCCTCCAACACAGGTAACGCACCTTGATGACTTGCATTATCAGTTCTCCTTTCCACCCTTTTTGATACTTTTCAGCATTAATGTCATACTTGCAGACTGAATGTGAGTGACTTGATGATTATAGATACTGAAATGGGGTGTGAATGATTTTGCATCGTAGTAACAAGTTTTTCATAACTTATAAAGGGACAGTATAGGTCCTGGGTGTAGAGAACATTGCTTCAATGGTTTAATTATATGCTCCCAGCATGATGTGTATAATAGCCTACGCTTTCTCTCTGCCAGTGTAGACAGAGGGATTATATTTGTAGATGGGTGTTAAACCCATTCATGCTGACCTATTTATTTCCCAAAATATAATAATGGGAAATGCAATAAAACAACCATCTCATCTATTCCATTATAGCAGTCTTCAAAGCCCCTATGCTATACATCTCAGCCTCAGCCGCGTCATAGACCATCTCAATTGCATTCCCATCTTTTTTCAACATAGTACCTTTGTTATTACCATAAGTACAACCTCTCTTTACACAAACATTGTACATAAACATAGCCTCTGAACTCCAGAACACTTCTCCCAGTATCCACCTAAAAGTCCCCCAAAAACCCTGTTCAGTATCACTGTAGCTAGCTTATCCATAACATCCTCATGTTTGAAGGCCAGACATGCAAACATATCAGAGAAATTGTGTTATATGGCCCATCCTATGTCCAACTCTTCATAATATGGATGGAAAATTCATTTCACTGTACCTAGATGACGTGAACCCCAAGCCTGGTAGAGATTTGTGATGGCATCTGTGTGATCTGGATTCACCGGTGAACAACAACTCATCCATTTTCCATGACAGCTTAATCCCTTTTCTCAAATCAAATTTACCTTGTATTCAAATCCAATGCCATCTTCCTTTATGTTGACTTCTGTCTCATTATCTCATTAAAGCTGAGATCGGAATCTCAGTCCATATAAAACAAACCAATAAGCAGAATCACCACCACTTTACAATCTGATACAACTTTCACATCAAGTGCTTACTTGCCAACAACCTAGACATTTGTGATAAATGTATATGCTCAAAGACCAAATCTCTTATCGCCTATACAAACCACCTCTCTCAGCCTGTCTTGTCTTACTACTGCCGTACAGATCTTATACACACACAAATCTCCTGGGCAGGTACTTCCTATCACACTCCCATGAATACAGCTGTCACTTAAAAAAGCATCCCCCTTGTTACCCACAGTACCACCTGGGTCTTGAATGCTTCAGTACATGCCAGTTAAGGCTATGATTTCCTCAAGTTTAGCCCTGAAAGGGGATTATCTCATCTGATGTTTTTTCTATACCACCCTCTGTAATTCTCTATTGTTGTCGTAACTTTGCTAACAGGCTTGCCAAACCATACAACATAGGCAGATAATTATCCCCAACCAATCTGAAAGTCCAAGTGCTGGAAATAGTTTCTTCTACTTTCAAGTGTTTCTATCAGCAGTACTTGAAATTTTGCCTTCTGTCTCCATGTAACTTAAGAAAACTTTAATTTCATGTGATTCTAGAACATACATTGCAAACAGTACACTAATATTGTGATAACACACTGAAAGCTAGTTTACTACAATCTAGATTTTTTACAAGGTTCATTTCATGGTTTGATTTTAGCTGAATGTGATACTACGTATATTTTTGTTGAAATATAGGTTATTTAAAAAATTGCTTTATAACATCTTCATTTCTGGTTGTGTATGACTGAATTGTTTGGATGTTCATATCACTTGTGTATCATTTGCAGAATTATTTCCTCTTTTTAAAATGTCAATAATCTAATTTTGAACCCATATAAAATACTCAAAAGTTTTGCACAATCTGGATATCTGCAAATTTGTATGGTCTGAGATTCAAGGGGAGTAGGGAATGAAAGTATAAGCCTTACAAAACAAACAAATTTTGTTGTGAAGTACTCCATTTATTCCCAAACTGGTCATTCGAAAAATACGGTGACATCTTACATATGCTGATTAAACTACTGTTGCTGAGGTCAGTGTTTTTACACTGTGTAATAGGTTAACATAGGGTCGTCTTACATTTACAGATGAATCTTTTGCAATTGAGGCCACTGAAGATTTATTTTGAAGACTTGGGGAAAGTTGTGTGACACTGGTGTTCTTACTCCTGCCACTAGTGCAATCACAAGCAATGTTTAACCTAACGATAATTTGTTTTAATGGAATATCATGTAATAGATTTAATTCTATCTTGCACAAGCATATGGTTTTCTTCTTATTTAATTTTGTGTAAGATGTGTGAGCATCACAGCCAACTGTCACTCTGCTTAACATTGAGGAGATGCTGTTGTGGTTGTCATGCAATAAAGATGTTGAGAGGGCTAGCTGTATGACAGTGCATCAAGGAGGTTAGACTCTATTCTAACCTCCTCATGCTGCAAAGATGCTCTTCTTTTTTAACAGTGAATTATTGTTAACGGTTTTCCTGAACTTGTCACAAAAGTAATATACTAGCTAATTAGCTCTGTTGAACATAATGTAACATCAATTTTACCAAAATATATTATACAGTAGTAAAAGAAAGAACTTGACTGTTTTTGTAATAGTGATGAAAAAGAGATCACAACTAAATATTTTTCTCAGTTAGCTGTTTTTTCATATGTAGTATGAATCAAAAATATACAATTCTGCAGGAGATGGTAAAACTGTAGGTAGGAGCCAGTGGTGCACTAATGTTTTTTGTACAGCAATTTACACTCACAATGAGGTATGACAGGAATGAAAGGGAGTGTGTCAGCTGCTTGTTTTACACAGCCAATGAAAGAGCAGCGGGCAGGTGATGGTGTTTGGAAGCAAGAGATAAAGGAAAATATTGTCACATTCTCATGTCAGTATTCATACAAAATCTGCTGTGTATTTGGAAAAATCTGTGTTCTCAGAGTTCACCATAACTGTGACCTCAGACACTGTAGCAAATATGGAAGAATCAGCAAAGTATTTGTGACGACAGAGTTGCTATGAGAGCCCACCCTAAGCATCACCTCAGAAATTGATACATATTTAGAATAAACTCCCAATATTTGTTACAATCAAGATCATAAATTTCATTGCTGCTTGTATATAGGAATACACTGCCTCTTCTCTTACTGCTCATTGGTCTAGTGAAACTACCATCCCAGATAACAATACAAGTGATTAAAAATAGTAATACCACTGATGACTGGCTTAGATAGTAAGCAAAGAAGGAAGTGCAGGTAAAAATTAAGGCAAACTCTTTCTCTTTGTTTATTTTATTTATTCTTTACTGTCGCATTGTAAATAGTCAATAAATCACATAAGTTTAGAATAGCTATCAAGTTAACTTTTTTTAGACAGATATTTTATATCAATGAAACAGTTTGTTATTTCACTAAGTCTCGTGAGATCGTCCAGTGTGTGAGGAGCTTTCCTGCAATGACAACTGGAAGTTATAAATAATCAGAAGGGTGCTCAATTGGAGTTTTGTCAGCAGATACTGCAGAGCATTCCATTTGGTTGGTTCTTGCATCCTGGAGCAGGCTGTTCATTAGGTGATGCAGCATGCTCATACTTATTTTTTGGAAGGTGATCCTAATGCCGGAATGTTGGCTTCAGGGAACTTTGTGATATTAACATTGTGTACCAGGATGGGACACATAGCTCAGAATCTGAGCTTGTGATGTCCCTTTTTTTTTCCTCTCCAGGAATGCTAGTACCACGAGGGATGTGGGAGAGCTTGTGTAAAGGTTGGAAAGGAAGAGTGAGATACTGGGAGAAGTGGTGCTGTGGGGGTGGGAGGTTGCTCATTCTGCAAGCACTTTGTACATGAAAGGCAAAAATCCAGGTTAGTCACACAGTTTTAATTTACTAAGAAATTTCAAGACAGCACACATGCCACAAGAGACTGAAAAATCATCCGGGAAACAATCCTCTACTAGGCTGCAGCTAAGCCAGTATCCTTTCTTAGATGAGTGCTAGTTCCACAAGGTTTGTGGGATAACTTTAGTGAAATTTGGAAACAAGGATGAGGCACTGGTAGAAGGGGTATTATGATGGCAGGTCACCAGTTGTATTCAAATACATAAGTCCACAATATCATTGCCTATGAAAAATAAGGTTTTTTGTTTGAGGCTCGGCCTGGCATAAGGTTTCAATCTGTCAGGAAGTGTCAAAACAGCACATATTCCACCACAAAGTGAGAGATTCATTCTATCGATTATAGGATTGGAAAGTTAGCTTGAATGGTCCTGTCCTGATACTGCACAGCCTTCAGATTACAGTTGGCAGTGGTGTAAAGTGATGGACGTCTGTACATGATACTACTGGTGAAGGTGACGGTCCTACCTCCCTGTTAAACACGAAGGACTGCATGCCTGAGTAGTGCATTGGTACCTGACTGCCTTCACGCTCTTCTATGAAAATCAAGTGTCAGACAAATGCTGTGCTCATCATTGAACAGGGCTCAATGCCATTGATCCATTTCAGGTGTCACCATGTGCACCTTCTTCATACACCACTGCATTGATAGGTTTGTAATTTTGTCTTTAATGCCCACCTAGCAGTGAAGTTGATATGAAGATTGGTACATATTGTCTGTTTTGACACAGACCTCACATCTGAGAAAAGGCAGCCCACATTTCTTGTCAGGGTAGTTAAGAGCCATAGTCACCAACTTATGTTGTTGACCTTGGACAACCATTTCAAGACATATCGCCCCCAGGGGCTCAGCATTCGTTTGCTGGGTACGGGCTTGGCGACCCCGGGGTTCCTGAGCTGGGGACTGGTAAGCGCCGCCAGTCCCCTGTCACCGTAACCTCTAAGCATACTTCAACGACCACCGTGCGGCGCGGCGGTGGAATGTTGTGTGTCTCAGGGAATGGGGATCTTGGCTTGACCGCCCGGATCGCGAGGATGGAATAAACCTCTATAAAAAAACCCTCAATCTCAAGGTGTGCTGCGCGCTGATGAGATGCATGGCTGTTGAGGTGGAACAGTCGGTAGCGGGCAACCTCTGGGGAACCTGCCGCACCTCAGTTGTATAAGGCTTACCTAGGCACGCGGGGCTCTGTCTAGGTGGACTTCTAGTTCCCTAGCTGCTCGTGGGACCGAGATGGATCCTTCGAAATTCTCTTTTCCTCCTCCCAGCGGAAAGGGTGGGCCGCTGGAAGGTTCTAACACCCAGTCTCTTAAGAGGGCCCGTGCAGTCAGTCCCCCTGACTCCGGCGCTTCTTTAAAAAGTCCAGTCTTAGGTAACAGAATGCATTCTGGTAATCCGAATGTGTTTCTCATTGTGAAACGGAAGGAGGGTAGTTTCGAGAAGGTTTCGCCCTTCTATATACAAAAGGGATTGGAGGGAATCTGTGGCTCCTTAAAATCGGTGAAGCGCTTACGTAATGGGACCTTGCTAGTGGAAACTTCCACTTCCCAGCAAGCAACTAACCTCCAATCTGCTAAATGCCTTGGAGAGTATGCCATAGACACCGAACTGCACAGCACCTTGAACTATAGCAAAGGTGTTGTGACATGCCGGGATCTAGCTGATATTCCCAAGGAAGAACTGCAACGTGAGTGGGCTCCGGAAGGTATCGTTGATGTCCAACACATCATGAAGAGGGTTGATGGCACTCTTGTCACATCCGACTCCTTTATTCTGACCTTCAGTAGCACAACACTTCCTGAACATGTTAAAGCTGGCTTCCTTCGCCTTCGTGTGAGGCCTTATTTCCCGGCCCCAATGCGCTGTTTCAAATGCCAGCGTTTTGGGCATACCACCTTAGGCTGTAAAGGCGAAGCGACTTGTGGAAACTGTGGTCAGGCTGCTCATGAAGGAGTTGGTTGCTCGTCTCCGGCTAAATGTATTAATTGCTCTGGGAACCACCCTGTTTGGAGTAGGGACTGCCGCATATTTTTAGAGGAACGCAAGGTCCAGGAAATCAAAACAACCAAGCGTATCCCCTATGGTGAGGCCAAGAAGATTTATAAGTCGATGCAACCTCCCACATTTGCTACATCTTTTGCATCCCTGGTACAGAAGCCTACTCCAAAGGTCGATGCCTCAACGCAGACTGAGGTGGTGAGTGTTGGCACTAACACCTGTAGCTGCCAGTGCACTTGCAACGCAGCCAGTGTTCCAGAGCCAGTAGCCCCTACTCGAACGGCAGACAAAGGTACAGTGGCGGACTTGGTCCAGCCCCTCGCGCCTCCAACAGCTGAGGTTGTCCCCAAGCCCAGTGTGCCACTTACCACTCCCACATCCGCTCCCCCAAAGTCCACCAAGCCACAGAAAGCTACTGTGCAGCAGCAACAGCGGGTCAAATCCCGTGGTAAACCATCTGACCATGCGGATGTTATTTTACGCGAGGCTTCATCTGACTCTTCCCCAGAGTTGATGGAGTACGATGTATGTGTGGGGCAATCATCTCGTCCCACGCCTGCCCCTCCACCTGCTGCGGTCTCCCCGCCCCGTCGGAGAGACAGGATGAAGGTGCTACCCCCAACATAAATGGCTCCCATACTCCAGTGGAACTTGCAAGGGTTCAGGACGCATGTGGAGGAACTTCGTCTACTTTCTCAGGGTCGACCATTGTGTCTCTGTCTCCAGGAGACGTATTTCCATCCATCATACTCCCCTGAGATACGAGGCTATACACTCCACAAAAAGGACGACCTGCGTGGAGAGAGAGCTAGAGGAGGCGTAGGTATTTTCGTCAGGACGGACTACCATTCCTCGCCTCTCTCACTTACGACGACTCTACAGGCCGTCGCTGTGTCCGTGCACGTGCGTCATCCATTGACTGTATGTTCACTTTACTTGCCCCCACATGATGCTCTTGATGAAGCGGCCCTCACCGACCTTCTTACACAGCTCCCCCAGCCATTCATTATTTGTGGTGATTTTAATGCCCACAATGTGCTTTGGGGCTCTGCAATTACCTGCCCCAGGGGTAGAGCAATTGAGAGGCTTCTCCTGTCATCCTGTGCCTACTTGCTCAATGGAGGACAGAGTACTCATTTCTGCACGGCGACTGGGTCGTTCTCTGCCATTGATCTCTCGCTTTGCTCTCCAGCTCTTGCCGCTAGTGCTCACTGGGAAGTGGTCGCTGACTTGCACGGCAGTGATCATTTCCCAATCTGGATTCACCTGCCAGATGGCGTGGGCCCCGACAGGAGACCACCACGATGGGTGCTCAGTGGAGCTGACTGGACACTTTATAGCCAGTTGGCCCAATTCGAACACTGTGCGAATGTTGAGGTGTGGGTGGATCATATTACCAAAACGGTCCTCCATGCCGCTGCGGCATCCATTCCACGGTCCACAGGTCACCGGAAACGGCCACCTGTGCCTTGGTGGAGTGACGAATGCCGCTCTGCAATCAGGACCAGGCGTGCGGCTCTGCGGCGGTTCAAGTGTCGGCCGACTGCTGAGAATCTTGCTGCCTTTCGGGTGGCGAGGGCGAGATGTCGCCGCATTATTCGTGAGAGCAAGAAGAGGTCGTGGCAAAAGTTCCTGAACACCGTTAATCGTTCCACCAAGAGTTCCATTGTGTGGGAGACCATTAGGAGAATTTCTGGCAGAGGAGGGAGGTGCCCCATAGCTGCTGTACTGAATAACGGCACTCTCCACACAGATCCGCGGGACATTGCCCAGACTATGGCAGCCTATTTTGCGACAGTTACTGCCACAACCAGTCAGGATCCCGGTTTCCAGCGCCATAGAGCGGTTGCTGAGAGGTGTAGTC
Source organism: Schistocerca serialis cubense (assembly GCF_023864345.2). Classification (NCBI taxonomy): domain Eukaryota; kingdom Metazoa; phylum Arthropoda; class Insecta; order Orthoptera; family Acrididae; genus Schistocerca; species Schistocerca serialis. The sequence goes on from NC_064646.1 coordinate 396,515,006, forward strand.
TGAACTTCCAGCCCACCTCTCATGAAGTTTACAACTGCCCTTTTTCTATGTGGGAGCTGGATTCTGCATTGTCTGGAGCTCGTGACACTTCCCCTGGTCACGACAGGATCCATTACAGTATGCTATGGCACCTCACAATGCGCAACAAAGAAATCCTCCTCGCACTTTTTAATGCCGTTTGGGCGTCGGGTCACTTTCCTGACGCGTGGCGTGAGGCAGTTTTAATCCCTTTTTTAAAACCTGGGAAAGACCGCTCGAGCCCAAGTAGCTACCGTAGTATTGCCCTCACTAGTTGCATAGGGAAGACCTTGGAGCGGATGGTCAACCGCCGCCTTGTCTGGATGTTAGAATCCCGGCAACTACTTAGCCGCTTTCAGTGTGGGTTCAGGAGGTTTCGTTCCACCTTCGATAACCTTGCCCTCCTGGAGGCGGCTATCCAACAAGCTTTCCTACGCCGTCATCACCTTATAGGTGTATTTTTCGACATCGAGAAGGCCTACGATACCACTTGGCGGCGTCTCATCCTGGAGCAGCTTCACGAATGGGGTTTTCGTGGTTGTCTTCCTCTTTTTATTCAGTCTTTCCTCTCGCCACGATATTTTAGATACCGAGTTGGTGACGTCCTGTCTGATCGCTTTGAGCAGGAGAACGGTGTCCCTCAGGGTGGCGTTTTAAGTGTGACTCTGTTTGCCATCGCTATTAATAGCATTACGTCCATGGTGAAAAGTCCTGTCCAGTGTTCTTTGTTTGTGGATGATTTCTCTTTGTTCTGCTCTTCTTCAAGCCTTGCAACGACAACTCGTCAGTTGCAACTTACGATTAGGCGTTTGGATGACTGGGCGCTGAAGAGTGGATTTAAGTTTTCCACTGAGAAGTCTGTATGTGTTCTTTTTAACCGTTCTCGTTCGATTTTACCCTTTCCTGAGTTGCGCTTGAGGGACACTATTCTTTCTTTTAAAGACACGGTGAGATTTCTGGGTCTCATTTTTGACTCGAGGCTCACGTGGTTACCTCATCTTAAAGACCTGAAACGACGGTCGCTTCAGGCTTTAAGCATTTTAAAATGTCTTAGCCACAGTACATGGGGAGCTGACAGGACTTGTCTGCTCCAGTTTTACAGGGCGTTTGTGCGATCTCGGCTCGATTATGGGTGCACGGTGTATGGGTCTGCGAGGCCTTCGTACTTAAAGATTTTGGACGTTGTCCACCATGAAGGGCTGCGGTTGGCCACTGGGGCATTCCGAACTAGCCCCATACCAAGCCTCTGTGCAGAGGCTGGTGAACCGCCACTTCATATGCGACGACGGCTACTTACGGTACGCCAGGCGTATAAAACTTTGTCCACACCGTACACACCTGCATACCATACCGTTGCTAAGCCTCCTCTGGCACGGTTATTTCATAACCGGCAACGTGCGACGCAGCCCTATGGGATTCGCGCACAGGATTGCCTCGCTGCGATGTCTGTGGCTGGTCTTCGTGTTTTACGTCGCGGTTGGAGCAGATCTCCACCTTGGCTCCTCCGGCGTCCCAAATTTATTTTAGATTTGACTCGTTTTAAGAAAGATGGCACACCAGATTTTACGTTCCAATCTCTGTTTTTTAACATTTTAGACGTGCATCACGGTTTCACTGTCGTTTATACTGATGGCTCGAAACAGGAGACTTCCCTAGGCTGTTCTGTGGTGTTCCCTGATCGTGTCACCCGGATTCGCCTCCCTGCTGAATATATCGTTTTCGCAGCGGAGCTCCACGCGATCCTGAAGGCACTGGAGCAGATGCATCGTGTTCGGGGCGATCGATTTCTTCTCTGCTCCGATTCTCTTAGTGCCTTACAATCGCTGCAGAGCCTATACCCGACTGAGGAGATGGTCCAGTTGATACATGACCAACTGTACTTGCTCCAACAGCGGGGTAAAGAGGTATCCTTCTGCTGGGTGCCTGGTCATGTCGGCATATGGGGCAATGAACAGGCTGATCGGGCTGCCAAGGAGGCCTGCAGAGAGCAGGATGTGGTCCAGTGTCCTATCCCCTTGCAGTCAGTCATCGCTGCACTCCATAGGAAGTGCATGGAGTTGTGGGAGGCCGAATGGCTGGCGGTGTCGGCCAATAAACTGCGGTCGGTAAAGTCAACCACTCGGCCGTGGCGTTCCTCCTGTCGGTTGCCGGTTGCTCAGGCGGGAAGAGGTGGCCCTCACACGTCTGCGGATTGGGCACTGTCCTGTGACGCATAGCTATTTATTATGGCGGGAGGATCCTCCGTTTTGTGCCACTTGTGGTGTGCACATCTCTGTCCGGCACATTTTAATCGACTGTATTTTATACCGTGATGCAAGGGCAGAAGCACAGGTTGTTGGGGATCTCCCTTGTATTTTAGCTGACGATGAGACGTGTGTGGCAAGGGTTTTTAAGTTTTGTGATGTGTCTGGACTCTGGCCTAAACTTTTAGGCTGGAGGTTTTAGTGTGTTGCAGAGTGGCTGACTCCTCCCTTTTTTCCTTGTGGTCAGCCAGCCACTTCCATCTGCTCCAATGTTTTAGCTCTCTCTACCATTTTCTTCCTGTATTGTCCACGTTTTCCTGCTGACGCCCTGCATCATCCCACACTTCAGTGTGGGTGAGCCCATTTTTTCGATGATTGTTCCCCGTGTTCTCTGTTCCGTTTTGTGTCCCTGTTCTGAGGTTTTCTTTTTTCTTGACACCCGTCTCACTATGATGCTGCACGGGCGCTGAAGACCTTGCTGTCGTGCGCCCACAAACACCTCTACTACTACTCAAGACATATCAGCAGTATTTTTTGTTTCATAATAGTGTCAATGTACCTCATTTCTGCTGGGGATGTTCCCTCTCGTACAACTCTTGTTGTTGTACAGTGACAATACAAGCACAGTCCAAACCTGAAGTGACACATTGAGGCATGTTGAAAGCTAAATGATTCACACAAATGCCATTGCCCTACTCATGACTGAAGACATAGTACACTCTGCTGATCTACATGGAGAATGCAGGCTTCTTTTCAACTACACTACATTTGTAGAAGTTTCCTGTTGTCAAAAGATTAATTTCTGATCCAGTATCAGATCATGGAAAGTCGTTGACCACACCCAAACTTGAAAGGGGCCATTAATTTGTATGGATACTAGGGAAAGATGGTAGAAATCACATTATCATTGTTTATTGCACATACACAAGCCTTTCAGGCCCATGGCAGAAAACAGAAATATACAAATACAAGACATACATAGAACATAATGAAATGATTATTAACACAGGAAGTCCATGAATCATGACAAAATACTTGTAATATCACAGAAATTTATTACGTATGTTCACCCATTTACTTCTTTCTTTGGTGTCTTAAGTGCTGCCTGTCGGATCTGCTTCTTCGGGGATCACTAAGGTCCTGTCTCTCAACATTGTTCACAGGAGACCTCTTGGATGCCTACCATTGGCTGGTGTAGAAGTACTCTTTTAGGTAGAGTGCCGTCTGCTCGTAGAACATATCCTGCCCACTGTAGCCTGCTTCTTGCAATCACTCTTCCAATATCAGTTTTCTCAACCACTAATACAGATTTTCATTCTGCCTTCTTTCCCATCTTGCAGTTTCAGCATTGTACACTCCTGGAAATTGAAATAAGAACACCGTGAATTCATTGTCCCAGGAAGGGGAAACTTTATTGACACATTCCTGGGGTCAGATACATCACATGATCACACTGACAGAACCACAGGCACATAGACACAGGCAACAGAGCATGCACAATGTCGGCACTAGTACAGTGTATATCCACCTTTCGCAGCAATGCAGGCTGCTATTCTCCCATGGAGACGATCGTAGAGATGCTGGATATAGTCCTGTGGAACGGCTTGCCATGCCATTTCCACCTGGCGCCTCAGTTGGACCAGCGTTCGTGCTGGACGTGCAGACCGCGTGAGACGACGCTTCATCCAGTCCCAAACATGCTCAATGGGGGACAGATCCGGAGATCTTGCTGGCCAGGGTAGTTGACTTACACCTTCTAGAGCACGTTGGGTGGCACGGGATACATGCGGACGTGCATTGTCCTGTTGGAACAGCAAGTTCCCTTGCCGGTCTAGGAATGGTAGAACGATGGGTTCGATGACGGTTTGGATGTACCGTGCACTATTCAGTGTCCCCTCGACGATCACCAGTGGTGTACGGCCAGTGTAGGAGATCGCTCCCCACACCACGATGCCGGGTGTTGGCCCTGTGTGCCTCGGTCGTATGCAGTCCTGATTGTGGCGCTCACCTGCACGGCGCCAAACACGCATACGACCATCATTGGCACCAAGGCAGAAGCGACTCTCATCGCTGAAGACGACACGTCTCCATTCGTCCCTCCATTCACGCCTGTCGCGACTCCACTGGAGGCGGGCTGCACGATGTTGGGGCGTGAGCGGAAGACGGCCTAACGGTGTGCGGGACCGTAGCCCAGCTTCATGGAGACGGTTGCGAATGGTCCTCGCCGATATCCCAGGAGCAACAGTGTCCCTAATTTGCTGGGAAGTGGCGGTGCGGCCCCCTACGGCACTGCGTAGGATCCTACGGTCTTGGCGTGCATCCGTGCGTCGCTGCGGTCCGGTCCCAGGTCGACGGGCACGTGCACCTTCCGCCGACCACTGGCGACAACATCGATGTACTGTGGAGACCTCACGCCCCACGTGTTGAGCAATTCGGCGGTACGTCCACCCGGCCTCCCGCATGCCCACTATACGCCCTCGTTCAAAGTCCGTCAACTGCACATACGGTTCACGTCCACGCTGTCGCGGCATGCTACCAGTGTTAAAGACTGCGATGGAGCTCCGTATGCCATGGCAAACTGGCTGACACTGACGGCGGCGGTGCACAAATGCTGCGCAGCTAGCGCCATTCGACGGCCAACGCCGCGGTTCCTGGTGTGTCCACTGTGCCGTGCGTGTGATCATTGCTTGTACAGCCCTCTCACAGTGTCCGGAGCAAGTATGGTGGGTCTGACACACCGGTGTCAATGTGTTCTTTTTTCCATTTCCAGGAGTGTATATTGGGCCATAAATTTTCCATAAAATCTTCCTCTCAAACACGTGAATGCACTCTTCCATTATCTGTGTACTGGGCCATATCTCTCAACCATACAGTACAAGTAGTTGCACCAGTGTCACGTATAGCTTTATCTTGCTTTTCTGGGATATAATGTGTGGCATGTATAGGTGATTTGAATGGTAGGGCACCCAGTTTGCACTTATTGTTCTTTGTTGAATTTCCTTCTCTTTCGCACTTTTATTTGACAGTATTGACCCCAGGTTACTTAATTTTTGAACTATTTCAAAATTGTGACTTTCTGTACTGATGTGGCCCATATCATTTTGTCAATGAGAGACTACCATATACTTTTCTCATCGTTGACCAGTAACCCTAGTTTGCTCACTTCTGTCCTAAATCAAGAGGTGTCTACTGTTGCCCCATTCTGAGATTCATCAACAATCACCACATACAAATCACAATACCATCAGGTAGAAGATTTAGAAAATATAGCAACTGAGATGTATTCTGAAATCAGGTCAGAACCAAGGTGCTGTTTTGCCAAGGGTAGCCTCCACTGGTATAAAAAGAGTAGTGAAATAGAGCTATGCACACATAATTGAGAACATGCTGGAGAGAGAATGCTGAACCATGAGAACCTGGTTAATCAAAATCTTGCTAAATCTTGCTGCATGGCTGACGCTACTGCTGTCCTGTTGCATCACGAAATGCTCGCAGTTACAGTGCAAACAAAAGGACAATTGAAGTCGGGCAACATTATCAAACTCTGTTCAAAGTAATAAGCAGTTATCTTTCCTACAACCTAGTGGTGTATGACTACAATGAAGACCCGGTCACAGATGAAGCAGCTGCTCTGAGAAGATTTCACAGAATGGGGAGTAGTGGTGGCGGCCAGCATCTCAAAGAATGACTGGCACCACACATCAGTATACAAACAATCTCAAAAAATAGTATTGGTGCCAACCTGTGGATGGGGAAATGGCTGTTTCTGGTTTGCTGTGCTGTATAAACTGACCATTACTTTTTGTCTCAGAGGTTCCCTAACCAGGAGCAGTCTCCACTGTTGGAATAGTGGGCTTTATTAGCTTGAATCTCAGACCAAGAAGACAGTAAGATGGTCCATTCAAATGTGAATGTTTTTAATGGTTACAACCATCTTGAACAAATAAATCAATTCCTCTTAAGATGACAGCAGGCGAAATCCATTTACCAACTTTGATCCCTCTGTATGGCAGAAAATACTATTGTGAAATTTGTTTTCATTCTAAAATTTCTTTAATGCTTTAATTTTCAGCTAAATTTTTAGATACTTCGAAATAAAATTGATTTAATTACTTCTTGACTCATGTTGTGCTCTCAGCCTTATGTAGTCCCCCACTTGCTTGTTACGGCAATAGGTGTTAACAGGTGGTGGCCCTGGAATACATTTTAACCTAGGAAAGTTGTGGCATTTTACACTGCTAGGACTCCATTACAAAGATGCAACAAAAACTTTGCTGTGTGAGATTCCTGTTGTGCTAGAGTGGGCCTGCCTATTTGTACCATTACACACACATCAAAGATGGGAGTAGCCACTCTTTTTCTGAGTGCACACTTTTTAACCCATAGTTCTGTATGGCTATATTATAGTTAGATATTTACGTGTTAGTAGACCAGGCCATGTGGAAAAGTGTATACATCTGTTGGACCTAATTGTATGAGGGCAGTTCAATAAGTAATGCAACACATTTTTTTTCTCGGCCAATTTTGGTTGAAAAAACCGGAAATTTCTTGTGGAATATTTTCAAACATTCCCGCTTCGTCTCGTATAGTTTCATTGACTTCCGAGAGGTGGCAGTGCTGTACGGAGCTGTTAAAATGGCGTCTGTAACGGATGTGCGTTGCAAACAACGGGCAGTGATCGAGTTTCTTTTGGCGGAAAACCAGGGCATCTCAGATATTCATAGGCGCTTGCAGAATGTCTACGGTGATCTGGCAGTGGACAAAAGCACGGTGAGTCGTTGGGCAAAGCGTGTGTCATCATCGCCGCAAGGTCAAGCAAGACTGTCTGATCTCCCGCGTGCGGGCCGGCCGTGCACAGCTGTGACTCCTGCAATGGCGGAGCGTGCGAACACACTCGTTCGAGATGATCGACGGATCACCATCAAACAACTCAGTGCTCAACTTGACATCTCTGTTGGTAGTGCTGTCACAATTGTTCACCAGTTGGGATATTCAAAAGTTTGTTCCCGCTGGGTCCCTCGTTGTCTAACCGAACACCATAAAGAGCAAAGGAGAACCATCTGTGCGGAATTGCTTGCGCGTCATGTGGCTGAGGGTGACAATTTTTTGTCAAAGATTGTTACAGGCAATGAAACATGGGTTCATCACTTCGAACCTGAAACAAAACGGCAATCAATGGAGTGGCGCCACACCCACTCCCCTACCAAGAAAAAGTTTAAAGCCATACCCTCAGCCGGTAAAGTCCTGGTTACAGTCTTCTGGGATGCTGAAGTGGTTATTCTGTTCAATGTCCTTCCCCATGGTCAAACGATCAACTCTGAAGTGTATTGTGCTACTCTTCAGAAATTGAAGAAACGACTTCAGCGTGTTCATAGGCACAAAAATCTGAACGAACTTCTCCTTCTTCATGACAACGCAAGACCTCACACAAGTCTTCGCACCCGAGAGGAGCTCACAAAACTTCAGTGGACTGTTCTTCCTCATGCACCCTACAGCCCCGATCTCGCACCGTCGGATTTCCATATGTTTGGCCCAATGAAGGACGCAATCCGTGGGAGGCACTACGCGGATGATGAAGAAGTTATTGATGCAGTACGACGTTGGCTCCGACATCGACCAGTGGAATGGTACCGTGCAGGCATACAGACCTTCATTTCAAGGTGGTGTAAGGCCGTAGCATTGAATGGAGATTACGTTGAAAAATAGTGTTGTGTAGCTAAAAGATTGGGGAATAACCTGGTGTATTTCAATGCTGAATAAAATAACCCCTGTTTCAGAAGAAAAATGTGTTGCATTACTTATTGAACTGCCCTCGTATGTGGATCAAGGTTGGATTTACGAGGTTCTCAAGCTTCTGCTTCATGTCTTGTACAATCCCGTCTGAGCTGATCAGCATCTATTTGTGCGATTAAGCGCTGAAGTTTATAATCTTCTATTGTAAAATATCTAATATTTTGATGTGGGTTTGTGCTATCCTTGTTTTTGAGCTATTTCTTGTCATCAGTGCAGAACTTACTCCAGTGGATTTATCAAGGGAGTGTGTCATCAGTTTGCTTGACATTACCAATTCATCTGATCCTCTGAGTATTAACCATTATGAACACTTACTTTCTTCCCTTTCTAACCAAAGAACCATGTACGCTCCCTGACAGGGAGCACAGTAAGATATTAGCAGCAAAGATGATGTTCATGGGAGATGAGAATGAGATACTTGAATCCAAAGCTACATTTTTGTGACATTGACTTTGAAGCAGTAATAAATTAATTGTATATATTTAGTAACAAATGCAAATCACACATTTACAGTCAATCTTTTATTTTTTCGTGCTTAGATACTTTACAACCGTACAATGGCGCACTTAGGACTGTGTGCATTCAGGCATGCGAATATCAAGGATGCGCATAATTGCCTAGTTGATTTGATGATGACTGGAAAGGTCAAAGAACTTCTTGCCCAAGGTTTGCTACCTCAGGTAGGTTGATTTCCTATTTGAATCAGAAGACTTGAAAATATGCATGTCTGTGAAATTAACGACAATTAATCATAAAACTATTTCTTTCTCCAGCGGCAGCATGAGAGGAGCAAGGAGCAAGAGAAAATAGAGAAACAGAGGCAAATGCCATTCCATATGCATATTAATCTTGAGCTCTTGGAGTGTGTGTATCTCGTATCAGCTATGCTCATTGAAATACCATACATGGCAGGTAAGAAACTAATTTCTGTATTAATTATTGTTCTTTTGTGAACACAATAAAACAAAGTAATTATATGCTATTGCACAGTACAGCAACTGAACTAGTAAGAGCAGCTTCTTATAATGATGTTTTCATTTTTAATTGATGCTGTACTCATTTGATTTTTGTACATATTAAAAATCTTGTAAGAATTAAGATTAGATCAACTTCTCACTACTTAAAAATATTATTTCCTATTAACAGAAGTGTTCTTGATTGGTACATGCTTGACACTGTATGATGCCAGTATGTTTCAAAAAGCCACAGCCAAAAATCTTAATGTGGCCATATCTCATATTGTAGAGATCACAAGAGACGTGTCAAGTGTTTTTGATAGCCCTCTGCCTAGTATCCATTTGTATACTTATTGGAGGGGACTGATGACCACAGCTGTTAAGTCCCATAGTGCTCAGAGCCATTTGAACCATTTATACTTATTGGAAGAACGAGATTACTGTAGCTATACTATAGCACTAGGTCTAAATTTAATGTTTACACATTTCGTCCAGCCCGGGCAAATTAAGGAAATCGTTTGGTTGTTTTGCATTAGGTGTGGTCCAGGGCAGACCTTACGTGACATAAAGCACCATTTGTTCATGGGCGGTTTCTGAGAAAAACCGCAAACGCAATGATTTTTGGGTGTGAAAAGTACCAGTTGTGGTGACGAGCACTTCTTTAATTTGTGTTCATGACCGATGGTCAACACTTGTGCCATGTGATCTTAAGATGATATTCTTGGGGCACTTCCAATTTTTTTTGACCAAGATCCAGAGGTTCAAAGTTACTGCCCTTATGCATGTAATATCTGATCTGAGGCGTAAATGTAGTTTTAACTGATGTAGTGAACATATAGCAACAGTTCTAGGGTCATTGCAAGGCTTCTGAAGTCACCAAAATTTGGTTTTAGTCAACATTTTTTCACTAATAACATTTTGTGACATGCATCTCGATATAATGACCACGCAAGGTCTGTAAAAATTACCTAAAGTGTGATATTCCAGTGACAAAAACAGTGGGCTAAAAAGGGTCTTAATATGCCTCAAAAGATGATAAGATGACTGACAAAAATTAAATAAAAGTGGAAGGCGCAATTACAGTGAAATATTTCTAATAACATTTTTACTCCTTTAAGATATAAATCATAAGTCAGGCCTTTTTGATGAATTGTGTTTGATGGACAACATGTCCATGGAAAATGTAAAGCAAATAATTTTCTGTTAACTGTAAATTATGCATACTGATTTGTTATTTATGTGTGTCAAAACATATAAATGTGTTGAAAGATATAAATAAACTGTCAAAACTGTACTAACCTAAAGAATTCATTTTATATAAGCAGCACGCCCTGATGTAGCAGGCAAAGAAAAGCAACTGGCTGAAAAAGTTTTAGTGAGGAAAGCAGAATGAGAATTGAGGTGGCTGGTTTCCCACTTTTCTGTCAGTCTTGTGCTCTGACAGGAGCATTTTTCTGTTGGTTACCACATATTCGAATGTAATCAGTTTCAGAGTTGCTTAACTCCATCATCAAACCCCATAGAAGACCCCATGAAATCACTGACGTTTAAGTAATTCCTCAAAGCAATAATGATATATTCCATCCAGTGTGCCAGATATGTTGACATTTATTTAGGTGATGTCATATAAGCCACAATATATAATGGCTTTTGTGACATCATTGCTGATCCTCAGTATGCATAATGTACTGAATGGTGTATACAGCTGACTGTGTTTAGAAAGTACAAGAAAATGGAAACACCCAAAATACAATACATTACCATGCCCAATAATACAGTGCAGGAAAACCATTGTTATTCAGAATAGCTTCCAGTTATTTTGGAATGGATAAATACAGGTCCTCTTTGGTTTTCAATGAAATGTTACATCAGTCTTCTTGCAAAATAGTGGCAAATCAGGTAATGGTGACGGGGGGAGTAGCAATTGCATACCATTCTCTCCAATGTACACCATAAAGGCTCAGTAATATGGAGATCTGGTAACTAGTGGTGAGGGGAGATGAGACAGTTCATCTTCGTGCTCACAAAACCAGTCCTGGATGATGGGAGCTGTGTGAACAGGGGCCCTGTTGTCTTGGAACACGACGTCACTCTTGGCGAACAAATATTATTCCATGGGATGGATCTGATTGGCCAGATTGGTCTCACAATCCTTGGCAATAATCTGACCTTGCAGAGTAACCATGGGGCCCATGGATACCGCAGTATGGCTGCCCAAGTCGTCATTGAACCCCTGCCATATTTCACTCCGAGTGTGAACTCTGCCAGAAGTTGTAAACAATGTGGAACAAAACTCATCCAGCCAAATAACTTTCTTTTATTGCCCCTTAGTCCAGGTTTTAGAGCTTTGGCATCACATTCTCCTGTTGCTGGCATTTAACCACTGATAGTGGTTTTGTAATTCCATCTCAGACTGCAATTCCTTGCTTATGGAGCTGCCTTCATGTTGTGTGAGTGTTGACATGCTTCATGAATGCGACATTCATGTCTGCAGTAACTTTTGCAGCTGTCATCCCATCTTATTTTTCATCACAATTCTCGTCAGTGCCCATTTGTCATGATCACTTTTGTTTCATTGTGACTTAACGGTTCATATTTTTTAACTTTTCCTGTACGTGGTATAAATCTGCAATACAGTGCCTCTTGAAACACCAAATATTTCAGGTCACCTTGATTACAGAAGCACCCACCATATGAGCATCAACAGTTTCCCCACATTTGATCTCCAAGAAAACAGTAGTTATGAGGAAATATATTTTGCAAGTAAAGAAAAATGTATCATATGGAGCTGATCAACATAAATCCATCTTTTAATGGTGTCCCATAAGATTAGATTATCTGCAGTTTGTCATAGACATTGTCCTGCCTTTAAAATGTTAATTGGACTATGTAACATAAGCGTTATTGAATGGAATTGTGTGTAGTAGTCATAGGTCTTTTGCCAGTTATACTTTATCTTTGCTTTAGCCTGAGCTCTACTTTTTCACTTTATTTTGTATCTCAGGGTCATTATTGGTTTTCAGCTGAGGGCTCTTAATAAGACAGTGTCAGTTTTTTCCTCTACTTTCCTAATCTGACTTCACATTCTACAGGATGGAATGAAAAGCCACCTGTTCATTTCTGAATAAGATAACGTTTTTCTTCATCAGCAAAGGAGTGAAATGAACTGTTATTATTTCAGCTCACGAATTTGATGCTCGTCGTCGCATGATTTCAAAGACGTTTTATCAACAACTCCGTTCCAGTGAGCGTCAGTCATTGGTTGGACCACCAGAATCGATGAGAGAGCATGTAGTTGCAGCTTCTAAAGCAATGAGAAATGGAAATTGGCTGGCATGTAGAAATTTCATCATAAATGAAAAAATGAATGCCAAGGTAAGTTTGACACAAGACTTTGCAAAAGTGAACTTCCGGTGTACCAGGCTCTTCCACTGCTTGGTGCTGTTGGTACGTTTTGTATACAGACACCAAGGATAATAACTAAATTTAATAATTTTTTTAACGGAATATGCAGAACCTACTTGTATCTCTCTCTTTCTATTTTGCATTATTTATGAAGCATAGGAAATTATGAATGAATATTCTGATTGGCTACCAACAATCAAGTCACGAGTCGTCCTGTTCACTTCTCATCATTTATTGCAGCCCACAACAGAAAAGCTGTGGTACATCGTAAGGGCATATTTTTAATTAAACCCAAAGAAAAAAGAGCCAATAAAAATTTAATTAAAATTATTAAAAAGTTATGGCGTATCATGTAAATAATCGTAACTGTCAGTGGGGAATCTGCTGTTCTAGTTTTGATTAGCCAGAGCTAAATGCAAGTAAAATTATCGAGATATCTCTTGTTTCTTAGTTCAGTTTGTTTGTTAGTGCATGTGGTTGATTTTTAAAAATATTAAAAAATTTTGGTTTCTGCTAGAATATTCATTTTCTTCCCTTTCTTTGCACAATGAGGGATTTGGAGGTTATTAACAAAGTTTTGGCATGAACATTTGTCATTATGGGGTGCATTGTGAATTTATGTAGGTTATTCTTGTTAGATTTTGTGTTCATTGTGGAATGAATGGATTGTACTATTCAGACTAAAAATGCAGTGAGGTTTCCCAAAGGTGTTGTATATGCTCCAGAGTGGGGAGAAAGGAAGAAATTAGCTATGTACAGAACTTAAAGGAATCTTACATAAGATCAGTAAGAAGGAATACCTTCTTTTAATGGGTGACTTAATTTGCTAGAATTGATAACACAAGAACAGAAAACAAAATAGGACCACATGAAGAACCTGTAAAAAGTAGAAGTGGATAAAAACGGATTGAAATAGCATTTTCTGAGAAACTCTACATACGCAAGAAATCATTCCCACACAAGGATTCGCATAAATACAACTGGTCTGACTGTACTGTAACCAATGAGATACTAGAAAGTAAATGCTTGACACAAAAATCTTTAGGGCCTATGAAATTGTCAAACTCAGTAGGTACAGAAAAATTTCCACCTACTTAACTGAATGACACACAAAGTGAGGAGAGCCAATAAATCAAATCCATCTGCTATATAGAGTTGAGCTCTTGCAAGGTCAAAAAATCAAATGGCTGTACCAGAGAAGATTAAGAGAAATTGAGTAGCTTTAAGCAGAGGCAACTGTTGAACTAGAATGGAAAAGCCAGACCAAAATTGTGAAAGCAGCAGCAAAAGACCATAGGAATAAAGAAGTGTTGGGGTAGAAAACATGGACAAAAAATCTGGGACGAGGATATCAAGAGAGTTATCTCTTTGGTTGTCCTGCAGTGGATGCTAAGGAGTTAGTGGATGCAATTACAGAGAGCACAAGAATGAGATTCACAAGTAGTGTTTGATAAGCTTTGTTTCACTTCAACTCATTCCCCAATGACAAGTCCAAATCACTAATGTGTAAAAGTCCTGAGTGTCAGGACAGGTCAGTATATATACACTGTAGTAGCAGAGACTGTGTACTGAGGCTTCGTGATCAGATCACAAGCTGGACTGGGGCAGTTGCGATGTGCAGCATTCGTATGTCAGCTCTGGTAGCTCTGCTGGTTCGTTGGCTGATTGGGGCTTGTCTCAGTGGCAGACGCAGATTGGCGGTGCAGTCACACAGTTGCTCCCAACTTCGGAATGTGGAGTGGCATGGTGTGGTATCAACGGTGAAGTTGGAAGAAATGCTTATAAGTGTTATTTGGCAACAAAGAAAGCAGACGACTTTACTGACTATGAAATCTGAAAGAGAAACTAAAAAAAGGCACAGAGAACAATGGGCACATTTCAAAACAACCTGGAAAGAAATGTAGTAAGACATCCAACAGTCACAATAATTAAGAAATTAAACACATAAGTAAGATGTGTTTCAGACATTCAGGAGAAGAACAAAGAGACTAGCAGACATATTTTCAAGAGCTATGGCTGCAGTATCAAACTGGGAAACAATTGTTGTTGAACTTTATGAACAGAATCATGAGAGGAGAAACTCCACCACGAAGATGGCAGAGAGCATTTGTCATCCCAAACCATGAAGGAAAGTGACGGCAGAGACTGCAGTAACCACAGAGGAATAAGCTTACTCAACACAAGGAAATACTTTGATATGGAAAAACATCTAGCATTTATTGATTTTAACACATTTACTGCTGTGTGTGTCAACCTGATACATAAGGCGACTTCCCTGGCTGACCACATGTGTATCAAATTGATACACATTCCAGCCCATGTGTATACAGCTACATTGAATTCAAATGGGTATATAGTTGCGCAGGCCACCTGGAGGGACTGTGCATTTTCAGTTCCAAAATTCATTGATGGATATTGCGACAGTCGACTCTTGTAGTTTGTCTTGCAGTCAACTATTTCCTTGCATTTAAAAGTTCTGCACACTCGGGGGAACCCATGCAGCAATGTTGCTAGAGCTTGTGTGCAATTGAAGTCCTGTTTCTGAGAAGATTGGAGCTTGTTTTCATGTGAGTATGTAATAATGTCCAACACACACACAGTTGTGGGTTGGCTGGAAAAGGGAAGTGAATTCACTGTTTGGTAAAGTTTCTGACTGATGATCCAGGATTACTCTCCTGAGTGGTCTGGTAATGATTCCTACAATTCTAATGCCATTGGATTGAGAAAAACAAAAGTCAAATGATTGGGGAATCAGCAAGTGCTCCTCCTAGGGACATCTCCGAAGTTATTTGGCATGATGTAACTGGAAATATGAATGATTTTAGGACAACCTGTAATGAGGGAATTGCTGATCATGTGAAGACAAAAATGACTGGAAGATGTGATGAGTTTGATTTTTACTGATTGCTTTCTGATGATCCACTTTTGGAAATAATCATCATCGGGAAAGATCATCATACTGAGTAACAAATGATTGACAATATTATCAATGGAAAACGTACAGAACACAACAGACAACATTGGGTGGACACAAAAAATAAAGTGCTATGTTTTTTGATTCATTTTGTGGATTGGCTTTGGCCAAAAACCTACACTCGAAAGTTATTGGTCAAAGAATACACCATACAGAAGTGAAGTACGAAAGGCAGTGCCTCACAGCAGGCATGAAGCTCTTTTGATTATGCTACAGAGGGCATTAAAAAAGTTTTGCACAGTTGTCTTTAATTTTTTTATTTTTTGCAGGAGGAGAATGAAATTTTTTGTGGACATACTTGGAACATTTAGCTAGATATTGAGCCTACTCAGTGTAGCCTCCATCAGCTATGACACATCTAACCCAACATTCTTTCCATGGTGTAAATGCTCTTTTGGTAAAATTCTGAGGATTGAATTTTACACCATCGCTTGGCACAGGAAATAAGGTCTTTCTCACTATTCGACCAGCTGTTCGTGAAAGTCTTGGTTTCTTCTTCTGAGGTGAACCCGGATGATACCACTCCGTTGATTGGGTTTTGCTCTCAGATTCGCACAAAAACAACCATATTTCATCCTGGATAATGACACCATCAAAACATTGTTTCAGCTCTTCAGTAAAGGCCTTCATGAGACTCTCGCACACATTCTTCTTCTTCAATTTCATTTCTCTTGTCAATAATCTAGGCACCCAATGTGCACAGATTTTTCTGTACCATAGTGACTGTACCATTGATACCACACTACCCAGTGACAAAAGAGTCATTTCAGCAAGCCGTCGTGTTGTCACACAGCTGTCATTTCGGATGATTTGATCAATGGTCTCCTTATTCACATCACTCACTGCTGTCGATGGTCTACCGCATCATGGATTTTCCAGTAGAGAGAAAACACCTTTAAACCTCAGCAACCACCACTGGATACTGCTGCGATCCACTGTGTCCTCCCCATAAACAGGGGGCAACTTCCTGTGAATCGATGTGGCAGAATCATTGCTGGTCTTGAAGAGGAACTCCATCACTGACCGTTGTTGCAACCTGACATCTACTTCACGGTACATTATGGCTCACCTGTAAATAAAAGGAAATACTTTCGTATACCAACTTATAGCTAAATGTTCCAAGTATGTTCACAAAAAATTTCATTCTCCTCCTGCAAAAAATAAAGAAATTAGAGATGATCTTGCAAAACTTTTTGAATGCCCTTTGTACATTTTCGGGAAAATTCTGGCAGAAACAAAGGCATACTGTATGGTGTTGTTATGAAGATTTCACCAGTAGTTGATCAGGTAAACTATAAATTTCATTAAGTGAATTGTCCTAGTCAGAAAGTTTGCACTGATGAAACTATGGTACTGTTCAGAGGAAGGCTTTTGTTGTGTCGGTATATTCTGGGGAACCATCATAAATATGGTCTCAAGCTATTCAAGCTGTGTTTTTAGGGAGGATGTACCTGTCATGTGAAAGTGTATGCTGGAAAGGAGATGGCTCCCGAAGATCATGAAGTGTCTCCCGTGTAGTGATGGAGTTGATCGGTATATTGTTGAATGTTGTATGCACTCTTTATGCTGACAATTACTACACAACTGTTGTCTTAGACCATAAATTGAACAAACTTTCAATCCACCTCATTGATACATTGAGGAATAACAAAGTACAATCCAACAACTGCAGTGAAACGAAAGATCAACAATGGTGAAAAGTCGTACATGCAGAGTAACACAAGTTTACTGAAGGAAAATGGAAGGACAAGCGAGATAACTTGTTTCTGACCACTAAGGAGCTCCAGAATTGGTTCTAGTCACCTCAGGAAAAGGAGCAGACAAAAAGCCATTCACAATTTTGGAATATAATTCTGCAAAATCCTTCATATGTGTGTCAGATCAAATGGCATCATACGTCTCAACTTTATGAAAAGGAATGAAGTGGTACTCCAAGGTTGCATTCAAGCTCCTCAGAAATATGGCAGTTGTCAGTGCTTAGTCTGTAATTGACAAAAATGTGCACTTAACTGAGTTTCAGGGAAAGTTGCAGTTGCATTGATAAACATTGGAAATCGGAAAGATGTACCAGGAGCATCAGGGCCATCAAGTTCACAATACCACACCTTGCAAGAAACCGGCAGCAAAAGAAATAGGAGCACACTGGATTACTGAACATACTCTCAAAAATTTGGTTAAGCTGAAGCTATAAAGAAATAAAATCAAATCACCACAAACGGTTAGGGGAGTCCGAATGAAAGGTTTATGTGCTGGAATGTTTTTCACTATTCAAGCTTGTGAAATAAAGTGTATGACGTATTAATTAATTAAGATATGTTGTTAATGGTACTGAAATTTGTAAATGAGATATTTGGTATTTAGCATTTATATTATTTTTACTCTGTTCTTCCAAAAAATAAATGTCATTTGTCTGAAATACTTAAAGGAGTCTTGATTTGTTGTTAAAGGTTGTGCATAATTCCTATCCACGGCATAGCTGAAATGATATTGAGGAAATTAACTTCACAGGCCATATGTCTAACAGTTACACTCAGCTGAAAAAGGCCTTGACCTTGTACATAACATTGGGTGATTTAGGTTCATCAGCCAACTTGTTAAGAAAGCCTTAGATACAAGTGGCAGAAGAAAATAATCCTGGCAGAAAGAAACACCCCCATTATACATCATAAAAGCAATTCAGAAGATACACATCTAAAACGTGATTGCAGTCAGAACCAGACAACAGCTGCCTGAATGGGAACGCATTGACCAAGGAGTAAGACAAGAATGTTGTTAGTTCTGTTCAACATAATATAAAAAACGTCATTGAATTGAGAGAGAATCCTTATAGCAGAACCACAATAGACAAACTGATCAAGACGCATTGCTGTTGACAGACGATAAAGTAAATTTTCCAGAATTTGAGAATAGTCTACAGTGCTCATTGTATAACCTGCAAAGATGTATAACATGGAGATCCCCCTCAATAGACGCCCTTCATTGGGAATTTCAGTAAACAAAACAATCCTTGAGCAAGTATCTGCATTCAAATACCTAAGGTAGATGCAGTTTATGAGAACAACAGCTGGCTGCACACTGTGGGACTGGAAAAGATCTGATGACATCCTTAAGGATCTCAAAGTAAAACCAGTCCTCAGCACAGCACAGAACTACAGTACATTTTGGTAACACCGTGTACTATGGATGAAGACTGAGCACTATGCGTGAAGACTGAGCAGATCCCCTGAAAATCCTCAAATAGCAATGCAAAAGTAAGAGACATAGGAAGACCAGCAAGAAGTTAGATTGTGACTGTAGCTGTATATATATCGTCTCTCACTTGTCAAATCTCATTTTGTATACCAAGAGACAAGTTACAATGAACTAGTGAAGCAGAAAACGCCTTCAAAAACGTGAAGACTTCCTTCACAGAGGCCCCATTTGTGGCATACCCTGTTCCACAAGTTCCTCATGCTTTGATGGGCGATGTGTCTCGCAACTTCAGCAACAGGTAAACCAAGAATGGCAGCCCGTGGTGCTATTCGGTGAAACACTGTCTCCCTCTCAGCAGAGCTGGTCAACATATGACAGTCATTGCTGAATCCTGCTACTAGTGAGTGCGTGCGTGCGGGCGGGTGCGCTCCGAGTGTAGTGTTGTTGCGCATGTGTACTCAAATCAGCCACCCTATGGCTTTGAGGTAGAATACATACCTACTGCACAGGTGGCCTGGGTTTGATTTCTGGGCGATGCAAAACTGTACATATTATAAAAATGGCTGTATGTATGTATGTACATGTATTCGTTCCATATCTCTCGTTAAACCACTGGATCAATTTCAACTAAAGTTGGTACACATATCCCGTACTGTTAGGCAACTAGCACTGTGGGTTAAGTGCGCAGCTCGTGGTCTAGTGGCTAGCATTGCAGCTTCTGGATCATGGGGTCCCATGTTCTATTCCTGGCCGGGTTGGGTATTTTCTCTGCCTGGGGACTGGGTGTTTGTGCTGTCGTCATCATTTTATCATCATCATCATTTGTGACAGTGGCTAGATTGGACTGTGTAAAAAAACTTGGACTGTGTATGGATGCTGATAACCGCACAGTTGAGTGCCCCACAAACCTAACAACATAATCAAAGTGTGGGTTAAGAACCAACAACCTATCGTAGTTGGAGGTGCATCATCAAAAACAGAGAGATGCATGAAAAACTGCTGAATCATGTTGTTGTTGTTGTTGTTGTTGTTGTTGTTGTGGTCTTCAGTCCTGAGACTGGTTTGATGCAGCTCTCCATGCTAGTCTATCCTGTGCAAGCTTCTTCATTCCCAGTACCTACTGCAACTTACATCCTTCTAAATCTGTTTAGTGTATTCATCTCTTGGTCTCCTTCTACGATTGTTACCCTCCACGGTGCCCTCTAGTACTAAATTGGTGATCCCTCGATGTCTCAGAACATGTCCTACCAACCGATACCTTCTTCTGCTCAAATTGTGCCACAAACTCCTCTTCTCCCCAATTTTGTTCAAGAGCTCCTCATTAGATATGTGATCTACCGATCTAATCTTCAGCGTTCTTCTGTAGCACACATTTAGAAAGCTTCTATCCTCTTCTTGTCCAAAGCATTTATCGTATATGTTCCACTTCCATACATGGCTACACTCCATACAAATACTTTCAGAAACGACTTCCTGACATTTAAATCTATACTTGATGTTAACAAATTTTTCTTCTTCAGAAACACTTTCCTTGCCATTGCCATTTTATATCCTCTCTACTTCGACAGTCATCAGTTATTTTGCTCCCCAAATAGCAAAACTCCTTTACTACTTTAGTTGTCTCATTTCTTAATCTAATTCCCTCAGCATCACTCGACTTGATTCGACTACATTCAATTATCCTCGTTTTGCTTTTGTTGATGTTCATCTTATACCCTCCTTTCAAGACACTGTCCATTCCGTTCAGCTGCTCTTCCAAGTCCTTTGCTGTCTCTGACAGAATTACAATGTCATCGGCGAACCTCAAAGTTTTTATTTCTTCTCCATGGATTTTAATACCTACTCTGTACTTTTCTTTTGTTTCCTCTATTGCTTGCTCAATATACAGATTGAATAACATCGGGGATAGGCTACAACCATGTCTCACTCCCTTCCCAACCACTGCTTCCCCATCATGCCCCTTGACTCTTATAACTGCCATCTGCTTTCTGTACAAATTGTAAATAGCCTTTCGCTCACTGTATTTTACCCCTGCCACCTTCAGAATTTGAAAGAGAGTATTCCAATCAACATTGTCAAAAGCTTTCTCTAAGTCTACAAATGCTAGAAACATAGGTTTGCCTTTCCTTAATCTTTCGTCTAAGATAAGTCGTAGGGTCAGTATTGCCTCACATGTTCCATCGTTTCTACGAAATCCAAACTGATCTTCCCCAAGGTCGGCTTCTATCAGTTTTTCCATTCGTCTGTAAAGAATTCGCATTAGTATTTTGCAGCTGTGACTTATTAAACCGATAGTTAGGTAATTTTCACATCTGTCAACACCTGCTTTCTTTGGGATTGGGATTATTATATTCTTCTTGAAGTCTGAGGGTATTTCGCCTGTCTTATACATCTTGCTCACCAGATGGTAGAGTTTTGTCAGGACTGGCTCTCCCAAGGCTGTCAGTAGTTCTAATGGAATGTTGTCTACTCCTGGGGCCTTGTTTCGACTCAGGTCTTTCAGTGCTCTGTCAAACTCTTCACGCAATATCATATCTCCCATTTCATCTTCATCTACATCCTCTTCCATTTCCTCAAGTACATCGCCCTTGCATAGACCCTCTATGTACTCCTTCCACCTTCCTGCTTTACCTTCTTTGCTTAGAGCTGGGTTTCCATCAAAGCTCTTGATATTCATGCAAGTGGTTCTCCTTTCTCCAAAGGTCTCTTTAATTTTCCAGTAGGCATTATCTATCTTACCCCTAGTGAGATAAGCCTCTACATCCTTATATTTGTCCTCTGCTTAGCCATTTTGCACTTCCTGTCGATATCATTTTTGAGATGTTTGTATTCCTTGTTGCCTACTTCATTTACTGCATTTTTATATTTCCTCCTTTCATCAATTAAATTCAATATTTCTTCTGTTACCCAAGGGTTTCTACTAGCCCTCGTCTTTTTACCTATTTGATCCTCTGCTGTCTTCACTATTTCACCCCTCAAAGCTACCCATTCTTCTTCTACTGTATTTCTTTCCCCCATTCCTGTCAGTTGTTCCCTTATGCTCTCCCTGAAACTATCTACAACCTCTGGTTCTTTCAGTTTATCCAGGTCCCATCTCCTTAAATTCCCACCTTTTTGCAGTTTCTTCAGTTTTAATCTACAGTTCATAACCAATAGATTGTGGTCAGAGTCCACATCTGCCCCTGGAAATGTCTTACAATTTAAAACCTGGTTCCTAAATCTCTGTCTTATCATTATATAATCTATCTGATACCTTTTAGTATCTCCAGGGTTCTTCCATGTATACAACCTTCTTTCATCATAGCTAATACCAAGTGTTAGCTATGATTAAGTTATGCTCTGCACAAAATTCTACCAGGTGGCTTCCTCTTTCATTTCTTAGCCCCAATCCATATTCACCTACTATGTTTCCTTCTCTCCCTTTTCCTACTCTTGAATTCCAGTCACCCATGACTATTAAATTTTCGTCTCCATTCACTACCTGAATAATTTCTTTTATCTGATTATAGATTTCATCAATTTCTTCGTCATCTGCAGAGCTAGTTGGCATATAAATTTGTACTACTGTAGGGGGCGTGGGCTTCGTGTCTATCTTGGCCACAATAGTGCGTTCACTATGCTGTTTGTAGTAGCTTACTTGTACTCCTATTTTTTTATTCATTATTAAACCTACTCCTACATTACCCCTATTTGATTTTGTATTTATAATCCTGTATTCACCTGACCAAAAGTCTTGTTCCTTCTGCCACTGAACTTCACTAATTCCCACTATATCTAACTTTAACCTATCCATTTCCCTTTTTGAATTTTCTAACCTACCTGCCCAATTAAGGGATCTGACATTCCACACTCCGATCCGTAGAACGCCAGTTTTCTTTCTCCTGATAACGACGTCCTCTTGAGTAGTCCCCGCCCGGAGATCCGAATGGGGGACTATTTTACCTCCGGAATATTTTACCCAAGAGGACGCCATCATCATTTAATCATACAGTAAAGCTGCATACCCTCGAGAAAAATTATGTCTGTAGCTTCCCCTTGCTTTCAGCCGTTCACAGTACCAGAACAGCAAGGCCATTTTGGTTAGTGTTACAAGGCCAGATCAGTCAATCATCCAGACTGTTGCCCCTGCAGCTACTGAAAAGATTGCTGCCCCTCTTCAGGAACCACACATTTGTCTGGCCTCTCAATGGGTACCCCTCTGTTGTGGTTGCACCTACGGTACGGCTGTCTGTATCGTTGAGGCACGCAACCCTCCCCACCAACGGCAAGGTTCATGGTTTGGTTCATGGTGGGGGGGGGGGGGGGGGGCTGCTGAATCATGTAATCATGTGAGACTTAAATTTATTACCTCTGTGCTTCTAATTCTATTATCAATAAATTTTACAGACATTATACACATATGCCAGTGAATGTACCTACACAAATATACCATTGTTCGACATACAGTTAGAGAGATATAATACAACACTGAGATGCACAAAAATAAGCCGCATCATGCATGAACTTTTAATAGATTTACTCTTTATTACTGAGACTCTCCTGCAGTTGAGTCAACTTTCAGAGACCCTTGACACCTGGCAGCACTTCTGACAGCTTTCAACTGCGAAAACTGCTGTAGGCAAATACAGTAGCTGTCAGTAGAGCTATGAAGAGGCATTGCGAAAGAGATGTTTACAAAATCACATTGTATACATGGTGGAACAGCTGTGGCCAGTGTGCAGAAATTGTCCAGGATCTTTGTACATGTGTTTCACGATTTCATGAATACATGGAAATGAAACTTTTTTTGTATATCAGTAAATTGTGTGGCCTTTCAGGAAAGATGAAGATAGCTTAGGCCACTCAATTTACCTAAAACCCATGCACACAGACTTTCACCTATACCGGGACTCGAATCACCACCTACAACTAAAGTGAGGCTTCTTAAAAACTAGTGATGGGTAGAACAAGGAACAGCTGCAAACCAGAACTGCTTAAAGTGGAATTAAAACACCTTACCAATGCGCTGCTCAAGAATGGTTATTCGTCCGTGTAGGTAAAAAGAGCGTTGAGACCGTCGTGCGAAAATCGTAGTGATGCACAAGCACCTGTGAAACCAAAAGTATTCTTATCTTTCATTAAGGGCATTACTAACTGCAGAAGAAATATCTTGAAAAAAATTGTACATTGCGGTAACCTACAAACCCAGCCAGAAGATACAGGATCACCTAAAACTGGCCAAGATATCTTGCAAATCACTAGATGAAGCAGGAATTTCTAGGATTATGTGTAGTTATGGGAGGTGTATAAGGGCATTGCAAAAAGGACAGCCAAAAAATGACTAGAAGAGCACAAGGACAACTGTAGAAGGCTGGAGATTGGCAGATCAGTTGTTGTGGATTATGCTTTGCAGCTAGGAGACCACTATATACATCTTGATAGGACTCTGGTACCGCCAACCACAAGTGGATACCATGAAAGGCCATATAGAAGGGCAATAGAGATTGTTAAACACCGCAGAAAAATCGATAGGAAGGAGGAGGGTGTGAAATTGAATGGCATCTGGATCTCAGTGTGAAGATGATGTGTATTAGTTTTCCACCATGGGTGATTCATAGCAACAGCGGACAAGAACATCTGACAATGGCCAATTACACCTGGGTGTTCAAAGAATGTGACATAAGGCCACTGCGAGCATGCTTAAATGGTATTTTTTGCTCCAGTCGGTAGTGAGTCAGGGTGTGAACTGTACACTCAAAGAAGCTATGGTCCCGTTGAAAATGTCCGCATGTGGAGGCGAAACATTGGGTTTTAATGTGAAGTCCATTTGACCGCATCGTAATTGCCTAGAATATTTTATTAATTGCAAATCTGGATGTTACACACTCTCGATAGAAAGTACCATTAGAACTTGGGGGGAGGGGTTGCTGAAGAGTAATAGAACCTCTATTTTATCTTGAGCTGCAAGTTAACTTAATTTATTGATTGTCTGTGTTCCTTGGTTAGCTCAAAATTGTTTGTGTTCTCGTGACTGTTCTATTAATTATGGAATAACATTATTTACGTAAAATCAGATTTATTATGCAGTGATTAGATGTTCTGATGTTTTTTAAAGGCAACACTTTACTTACAAAGACGTCATTTGGTATACTGTCTTAACAATAAAGACTTCACATCGCATTTCTCCTTCTGTAGGAATATTGTGTTTTCTGCTCAACAGCTATAGCTTCATTTTATCTGCAAACCTATGTTCTTTGTCTCCTTTTGTCAGCAAACCTTTAATCTTTGCTTACCTTACACTACATTTTTAAAATTTTATTGTGATAGTCAGGACTTGACCGTATTGTGACAGTTCAGCTGATTACTAAACAGAATTATTGCACTGTGATATGTTATTCCTTCACTGTAAATAATGACTGAAGGAGATGGCACTTTGATATACTTTCATATTTTGCAGACACCGTGAACCTTGGCAGTTTATAGCTGTGTTTTTTTCTGTTCCAGGTGTGGGATCTTTTCTATCAGGCAGATAAAGTCCGTACTATGTTAACAAAGTTGATAAAGGAAGAAGCCTTGAGAACATATTTATTTACATATTCAAATGTGTATGATTCCATCTCCATGTGTACACTGGCAGAGATGTTTGAATTAGAACATCCACTTGTACATTCGGTTATCAGCAAGATGATAATCAATGAGGAACTTATGGTAAATACAAAGTTTACATTACTTATGTGTGCTGTTAGTTGATATCACAATTCTCTCTCTCTCTCTCTCTCTCTCTCTCTCTCTCTCTCTCTTCTCTGTGTGTGTGTGTGTGTGTGTGTGTGTGTGTGTGTGTGTGTGTGTGTGTGTGTGTGTACTTCAATTTGATTATAACATGGAATTATAATTTAAATTTGTTATTTGTTGTGTCTTGTACATACAGGCATCACTTGATGATCCTACCCAAACTGTGGTAATGCATAGGAGTGAACCCAGCCGTTTACAATCGCTGGCCCTTCAACTTGCTGATAAAGTCAGCAACTTTATCGACTCTAATGAAAGGATATTGGAACTTAAGCAAGGTTAGTCTTACATGTTTTTGCTTTGTGTGTATTATGTACAGTTGCTTGATGAAACAAGTATTATTGAAAATTTATGTAGGTTGTAATGTATGGCTGTCAGTAGTCTGTCTATACATTTGTCTGTTACTAAGAGTATTGGAGAGCCTTTTATTAAGTGGCCATGGTGTGTGATACATACATAGAAATTTAAGACTTCCAGAATTCTTGTTGAGTGCATATAACTTTGTGTATTAGTAAAATCTAATCCATCAATGTAAATTACAAATGAAGTCTGTTTGTTGTGGATACAGTGGAAAGTCCGGAGGATAAGGTTTCCATGTCAGTGTTGATTATCCAACAGGCTTGCAATGCTTCGAGAAAACCTGTAATTACATTTTACCTAGAAAAATCAGGGAAATCTGTGGGAATTCTTTTTCTAACTCTGCACTGAATTTTAATTTTAATTGAGTTCTCTAAATCACAAATTTTAGTATACTTAATATATCAAAGTGCGTTAATTATATGAACATTATTCTATATAAATTATTGATGTTTAAGAACTGCAGTTAAACTACTGCTTATAAGTGTATTTCAGATGAGAGGAAGCAAAAGTTGTTATTGTGGTATCTGCTTTCTCTGACCCCACTCACTGTTAATTTATCAGGAGCTTCTTGTGACACAATCCTCCTCCCCATACCTGGAATTCTTCCTCCCCCTCCTCCAAGTTTAAGTAGCGCCCCTGTCCAGGTTTGCTATTGTGTCCATTATTCTTTGGCTAAATTGAAGCCTTGCATTACCATACAAACACAACATGTTCTCCTGTTTATGAAACGTATATGACAGGGCTTGGCTTAGCTGCCTTTGTAACATTACAGATGCGTATGATGTAACATTGGTTGTGTGTGGGATAGTGTCCAACACATCACTTGCTTATCTCCAGGATAAGCCACAGATTAGGGTTTTCTTCCTGTACAACTTTGCCGCTTGTTACTCCTTTGAGTGTGTGCTTCTTGACAGATGAGTCTCATCTTTTTTTTTTGTTCTTAACATATCATTATTTTATTTTCAGATATTCTCTACAGTCATTCTGGTTACTGTATGAACAGTTATCAAAATCATTTTTGATGGAAACTGTTCCCATATACAGCACACACACTTCTTTCACCAGTTCTTAATATTGATGGCAGTTCTTTCACAATAACAGATTTGAACTCCAAAACAATGTTTTGTACTTGTCCAACATTGTTCAGAATTTTATCTGTTTGCGATCTGCGGGTACTTGCAGGACCATTAATATTGTAGTGACTATCGGTAAACTGTAGCATAAGCTCAGTAAACTCATTTGTCAAATGACTGTGCTATCTCTTGAAACATTTTTTTTTCATCCTCTAATGAGTCCCAATATCAACACATGGCTTTTGAAAATGTCAAGTTCAGAGGGCATTTGACATACTTCTGTGTAAACATTGAGCACAGGTACAATTTGCATTAAATTTGAAAATGTACAGAACATATAGGTTATATAATGATGTAAGTATTGTTGACGTGATTTTAATATTGAATATGAAAGCAGTTTTGATTCACAAATTTTGTAGAGTTACTGTGCAACATCTGAACTATTTTACAGAGTTTGTCTTCATTTGTGCATTACAGGTAATTTTTACAATCGAGGAGGCAACCAAGGTGGCTTCAGAGACAGGCAGAATTTTGGTCGCCAAGGTCAAGACTGGGGCAGACAACGACGGGAACGTGGAGATAATCGAGCATACTAATTTGCAGTTTCATGTGTGTGTGCGCATGTGGAACTGTTATGGTTATACATATTATATAGCAGATCCTTGTTTTATAGTATTCATCATGGTTGTCAGAATTGTGAGTGTGATTTGTAATGTGTGGGTTGAATAAAATTAAATAATTGAATGTGCTCAAGATCTAAATTCACTTACTGGCAACCTTAATGGTTCATAGCTGTATCAGTGGTTGTCTGTTGCAAGCACATCATATGCAAAACTTCCTGTGGCAGTGTGCAAGGTATGATAACAGGCAGCATGGAGGGGTTGCATGCTGAGTGTGAAAGATATAGTCTGTAAGTAATGAAGGGTTCACTGTGGCACTCCTTAATTACTACAGATTTATAGTGTTCAATTGTAGGAATTATGGGTAAGTAATACTTTGATGCCAGTGATTTAAAGCTGTAGTAGGTATCAGCAAAAGTGGCGACAACTCCCTTTGTTTCAAATTGCCAGTAAGAAGCTTCTGGTTTGATCCAGGACTAAGTGCACACTGTTGCCCCAGTTTCATTTCTACAGCAGGCGCTGTCCAGCTAGTTTTGTAAGAAAGAAGTACCAAACGATCACATACCATGAACAGATTTTATGTAGCAGCACTGGGCTTCATTCTGCTGCTGCTGCCGGCAAGGCTTACCAATTTTGTTGCTACCCAATGTTTTCTTGTGTGTTAGCTATATAGAAGTGTTGGAGGTTTGCAAAAAGATAAGTTATTCTTTTTTGTGAGTTAAAGGTGTGTTTTCCAAGGCGCAGCTGTTGTTTCCGACTGCCGCTGGGCCTGATGGCCTTTTATTGCTCAGGTATACAGCAGTGTAACTGCCAGTCAACCAAAGCTGCCACTGTTTCCCAAGGAGCAGTCCCAACAACAGCACAGTGGGCAATTAACAACAGAATGGACACAAACATGACCAAATTGTGTCTTTGAACTACTTACATATTTTACTGCAAGAACAAGAGTGACAGTAATGTTATTGGGGCTCTTATAAAGGAGGAGGAGGTAGAGGAAGAAAAAGAAGATTAATAATGTACTTGTGCCGCATAGTGTTGAATATTGTTACAACATTTTGATTAGGGGGCACCATCGCACTTTTTGAGTAATGTCAGTCACTTTGTACATGTTTTACGATGTACAGAAAGTAATACACAGAAAAAAATATGTACAACAAGTTCAAGAAACCCATCAGTGCAGCTGAGAAACTCATAGTGGTGATACTTTTCTTCTCAATTCTACAAATTTTTGAGTAAAATTATCTAAAATAATTTTTTTCTTTATCACAGGTCTAATAGTGTAACAACAACCTGTAATGTTTTTACACAATATGAAACATTAAGTAATTCCTCATTTGTTATTAAGAGCTAATGTTTATAGGTGGTAATTGAACACATTCCTGTTATGTGCTGTTGTATTTTTCCTTTAAGATGAAGGTAGAAAAACTTTTGGAAGATAGAGTTGTTGACACACTTAATTTGTTTAGGTAATGACTTTGGCATAATACTGAATCACTGTGAGAAAAGTCATTATTTATTTCCTACCATGGTTTACAGCAAGAGAGAGAGAGAGAGAGAGAATTTAATATAAACAGTGTTCGTTAAAATACCTGGCTGCTTTTTTTTTTTTAAAAAAAAAACAACACAAAAAGTTGTAAAAAATTAAACAACTCTTCAGTTTGATATTAAAAGGAAACACACCATGCTCTTGAGATCACCAGTCTCAAATAATATAATATCAGTCTGTTCTGATGTCCTTTTAAAATTCTCAGTTGTAAACACATCACTATGTTCCATGTGCTTCAAACCAACTAAAATTGTGGAGTATGATGTTGTCATAGTGAGAACCATCTCCAGTAGGAATAAATTTACATCATCTTCCTTTGCAGTTCCCTCTAGGTATTTTACTTTGAATTCTGCAATCTCTTTTTTCCCCTGGACAGAAGTTGTATGTTCATCTGATAAATATCTTGCTCTTCCAGATTAAGTGATATGGATTCAACTTTTTATTACCTTTGGAATTAATCACAGCATTTGAAACAATACTGCCAGTCTTTCTTTCCAAGTGAGGAAGTCAAGTACTGGAAATAGATCTGCAACAAAATATTCCTTGTAGTTCATTAACTGTATCAGTAATAGGCCAGATTTATTTTTCCCAAAGGCAGAGAAGTGAAAACAATTGGCAGATGAAATTAGTATGCTTAAAATCATAAAATTCACTTACTGACTTTCTTTTTGAACTGTATCCAGGCAAGCTAAGTGATCATACAGAATCCATTCTGTCTCTTTGCTGAGATATTTTAGTATATTCCAAGCTTTCTCGCTCCTGTTTATCCATATGAGTCCCTAATGTTTCTTCATATGCTCTTGAAAATTTCACTCATTAAAAATAAAAGCATGTTAGCTTAAACTATATTTTTTCCTGTTCTTGACAACAGCAGGATCTTAACCACCTCTAGTATTTTCCTTCTGAATCACTATGGGATACGTCAGTAGAATTGCACAAACAGTACCACCTGCATTTCTTTATGCACTTTCTCCTTTATTTACCTGTTCCTTCAACAGAAAAACTGTAGGAACAAACTAAGTAATTTTTGACCAAATAGCAGTTATCCAACTGCGAGGGTGGCGGACCAAAATGTCCTTGTACATATGATGCTTTTAATTAGAGAGACACTGAGGTTGAGAGAGAAGCTCACAGGGTATTACTTCCTTTGAGTGCCTTATTACAGTCTTCCTTGTCTAGACATCTGTCGCAGCACTGCTAACTGGTGCAGTGGAGTGGTCACACCTGCCCCAGCCACACGTTGCAGCCCAAACTCAGACTGCACAGGTGCGACTTGGCAGCCCCTGTTGCCCAGGGTGTCCTGTCACAGCCACATACCACTATTGGGCCTTGGACAATGCACCTTAAGATCACTGAGCCAACTGAAGGGAGTCTTATATAAAACAAATTTCTTTGTGATCTTCAGGATAATGCCAGATAAGATGAAATTGAAATCTTATGGTCACCGCAGACTGCAATAGCAAAGGTGTATGGTGTTTCACTATGGGCCATACAGAGAATGTTTCTAGAAGCACTGGGAATGGAAACCTGTGACCAAGAAATAGGTTTTAGTTTCTGGGGAAAGATGGTGTAAGAACGACTGTCACTGATTTGGACAATTCCCAGAAAGTTGCTAGTTACATTGTATTGGAATTGTATGACTGTATTTAGTATCTCATAAGGCAAAAGGTGGCAGATGTTTCACAAGAAGGTTGCTTCCACAGGTGGTTGTCTTTCAAGAGGAATAATTATAAACTTTTTGGGATTCAGGTGTGCAAAATACAGTGAAGGAGGATATATTCTGATTGAGAGATCTAGTGCTATGGCAATTTTACTGAGAAAAATTCACATCATTAGTAAAGAAAATCACCACCACCACATTTATCATCTTAGTTAGACTTGCCAATCAGAATTTTGACAGGAACCTCATCTGGCAATATTCAAAGGGCAATGCCAATTTGAAAATGCTAGGTGGTAAAGGAAACAGATTTGTATGCCATGCTGGATCATCTGAATATGGCTTTATCAAAAGTGTAAAGCTCAAGATATTTACATCCTCTAAATCCAGTAATTATAATGAAAACATGAACAGTTATTTATTTAAACAATGATTTTTAGATTTAATACTTGTTTTAGAGGGGAGTTGTACCCCATTACATGGTTCATGTCCTGGTGGTTTGTAGATCATTATTATTCATGAAGACACGTATCAACATACTAGTTACTTTTGTTTTATAACAGAATACATTATACAGGAGGCGATCAGAAACACGTTACAAAGCCTTCAGTGAAACGTGTAAATTTTATTTGTTACAGCAAACTGACAGTACATATATTAGGTTATTTTTTGACGTTGTCTCCATATAGGTTTAGGCACTTGTTGCTTCATGAAATGAGTTTGAATATACCCTCCCGATAAAAATCCTGTCCTTGTGTGTTCAGCCACATTGTCACGAAGTGTTTCTTCTTCATCTGAAGCGAATCATCAGCTTCCTAGGTGCTCCATCAAGTGACAAAAAAGGTAAAAGTCACATGGAGGGGAGCCATGTTGTAGGGAGTGTGTGCGATAAAGTCCCAGTGAAACTGCTTCAACAGTTTAGTGGTCTTATTGGTTTTATGAGGTCACATGTTGTCGTGAAGGAAGATGAGGCTATCAGTGAGAAGTCCTGGCTGTTTCCTCCTGACTGCATCGTGCAGTCGTTCCAAGATCTTCCGATAGCAGTCACTGATCACTGCCTTCTCTCTTTCCAGAAACTCCACAAGTATGACACCCTCACTACCCCATAACGTTTTGGCCATAACCTTCTTGCCAGATGGTATCACCTTAAACTTCCTTTGTCTTTGGGTAGGAGGGGCGTTTCCACCTCATTAATGACTGTTCACTGGTGAGGGAGTAATGGTGGTACCGTGTTTTGTCCCCTGTGACAATTTGGTGTAGAAGACTGTTCCCTTCTGTGGAGAACCATAGCAAAATTTCAGACTTGCCCCCAGGCACTACTACTTGCATTGGTTGGTCAGATTTCATGGAACCCATTGGGAACACACTTTCTGGTACTACAGAATATCATGATCAATGTGAAAAATGCTTTTGAACGACATTCGCAATTCTACCATCATATGCTGTAATGTGCTCCTCCTGTTGTCCTGAATGAGCTCCTCCACGTGAGCTGTGTTCAGATATATTGGAGGTGTGCTGTGATGGCCACTGTGATCCCCATCAGTGATGTTTTCTCTATCTGCTGCAAACTTTCAACACCATTCTGCAACATATTGATGTGAAATTACAGTCCCTTTGTAAACCTCTAGCAGTTGCCTGTGTGTTTCAGCTGTGGTTGCATGTTTCACCCACCGAAATTGAATAACTGAGTAGATTTCTTCACAAGACCAGTTTCCAAACGAGTCACCATTAGTTTCTATCTACAACTAACTGGCTGAAACTCTGCTGTTGCCAGCTGCATGTATCAGAATTACTGCATTCTACTAATTTCTCTATAACAGATGAAACTCCAGGAATATCAGCCATGTAACCTTAGTTTCTGATAAACCCTCATAAATTACATATTATTTAGCTCAGTTTTCCCGAGTTAATTTTCCTTTTGGTAAGATTGTTTAGCATATTGTGCACAGGGATGCATAACTTGAACAGACCTATGTTTCAGTACTTGCATTACTACGTTTCAGTACTTGCATTCATAACAGTGTCACTTGGGCAAAAAGCTTGACATGTCCAAGTAGGACCTGCCCTCTGAGGGTTCCGTATAAACTTAATAACTTATATAGATAATAATGTAATTTCCTGTGGCTTAATGGCATGGTGCAAGTCTTCCTATTGGACACCACTTTGGTGGCTTGCGTGTACATAACCTACCTCAGTAATTCAACCAAGAAAAAAGAACCTACAGTTTATTGTGCAATCTGATCAATGTGTCTTTTTTTTCTTCCTGACAACTCCCCACATTGTTGGGAGGTGAAGGAGAGGTTAAAATGGAAACTGAAAAGTCTGTGGCCTTACTGAGATTCGATCCCACGACCTCTCAGTTTATAGGTACTCACTTTACCGCTACACAATGGGAGCTGACATGTATTTTGATAGTGCTTATTAAAATATATAATTTATATGACCATATGTTTTGATTGCATTGGCTTAGAAGCTTAAATTATATACATCATCAAAGGACCGTAGAACTCAGTATTTGACAAATTTCAAAATGGGTCCTCTACCCATTTCTGAAAAACATAGTTTACAAGGATTATCATCATTATCAACTGGATACCAACAGCAAGAAATGTCAATTCTAAAAGACTGGGAAATGTATTAGTCAGTTTGTCAAACATTAAATAAGTTCTTGAGATGAATATAAGACCAAGATGGACAGAGGAAAGGGAAGGAGAAGTAATCAGTAGAAAAATGGAAAGAATGAGAAGCTGTCATAATATGATTCCAAGCCTAATAAAGGCTTATCACTGCAAAGTAGCTAGAAAATAATCCTGCCAACCAAAGAAAAAGAAAATTAAAAAAAAAGGTTGAAACATTCAAGCTTAAACAGCATATGTGATGCATAAAGTAACAGGAAATGAATGAAGTGATAGCAGTTGTTAAGACTTTGGGCTAACATTGGGGGAGGGGGGGGGGATCTGGGATTCATATTTAATTTTCCATGGTTCCCATAAATGGGTTAAGGCGAATGCTGGTACAGTTGCCTTGACAAAGACTTGGCTGATTCCATTCTCCAATCCAAGCTTGGGCACCAAAAGATACTAAAAGATAATTTCTTCAGTTAATCTGGCACACAAATGGGGAAGGTTGGAAGAATTTGATATGTTTAAGGATTAGTAGGGTATTTACTGGTCCTTGCTTAGGTGAAGATGCACAATAAGGAGGTCAATTTTCCTCTTGCCCTCTAATTATTTCTCACTCTGTGTGGACCCCATTGCTTCTAATACTTTCCTTTCTTTTGTTGTATTATGAATATTTGGTAGCACAAACCAACATTTTCCATACTCATGTATTTGTAGATTTCTATCTGGAGACATACCATAGTATGAAAAGTATATATGTCTACTAGCTTTACAAATGATGATAAGACTGAAAAACTGCATGACAGGATGAAAGGAATTATTCGTAACACTGCATTGAGAGAGGCAAAAATTTAATTGTGGTGAGTAACTGAAATTCAGTAGTGGGAAAAGGAAAAATAGAGTAAGTAAACGGGGGGGAAGTGTAGTTGTAGAATGGAAGAGAGAATGGAAAGTCTCAGATATATTATATAATGGCAAGACAGAGAGGTAGAAACCAGATTTTAAACTGCAAAATATTTCGAGGAGCAGATGTGGATTCTGGCTATAAAACAGTATGGAACAAATCGTATGGCCAAACTTTCAGAAAATACTCATCATATGGAGAGGAAGAAAATATGTTCTATGGACATAGGTCTGGAAACGCTTCATTTCCATATTAGAGCTCAGTTTCTGCAACTCAACATGCTAATAATGGGAAACAAATAGGAAAAGAATGTATCAGTACAGTATGAAACACTTTCGTAACTGAAATGTTCAAAATGTCCTCCATTGGCAAGGGTACACGCATCTAACTGCTGTTGCAAATCCATAATGCAGTGATGTACCCCTAGGGAATTGCTTATTGTTTCACAGCCTTCCACAATATGGGCATGAAGACTCCACATATATCAAGTAGTGGGGTTCTGTGCATGAGAGCTTTCAAGTGCCCCCCACAGAGGAAAGTCTAGAGTATTTAGGTCCAGAGAGTGTGGGGCCCAATGAACTAGTCCACTTCCATCTGTCAAGCTGTCTGTTATCTAGAAGCCTGAGAACATTAACACTGGTAGGAGGAGCAATTCCATCGTGTATGAAGCACGTTTTGTCACACTTTTAAAGGCACATTTTCCAGCAGAACAGATTAAGTGTTCTCTAAGAAAGCATGCAAAGTTTCTCCACTGAGCCAGCGTGGAAGAACATGGGGTCCTAACGAGAAGTCACCAACAATTCTGACCCAAATGTTGTCAGAAAATCTTTGTTGATGACATAATTGCACAAATTCATGAATTATCAACAGTGCACAAGTGCTGAAGCTGAAAATTTACAATCTCATCATGTTGTAACGAAGCCTCATCTATGTACAGCACATTTGCACTAAAGTGAGGGTTGACACATTGTTGAATGAACCATTTGCAGAAGTGTGTACACTTGCAGGAAAATCAGCTGTAGATAGTGCCTGTATGCAGTGTACATCATGTGGATACAGCAGATTCTCATGAAGTAGTCTCCAGACAGTAACGTGGACAACATTACTTGTTGTGGATATTTGTCTGCTGACAGTAAGATTGTCGTCAACCGTATGAAAATGATCTCCTCCAGTTGAAGTGTCTTCATCCTTCTAGGCCTCTCCCACAATCACAAGCAGTAGGCCTAAATGTCTCGTTCACCCTAAGATGATCAGTTGCCCCAAACATCACCTTGTCAAGGCACTGTCATGTCGGAAATCTTTCGCAATACAAATGCTGTGTGCTACGACCATTACTATCTGCTAATCTGTACAGCAAATAGGCATCTACCAACTCTGCATTTGAATACACTTCCATTGCACTGTACCAGAAAGTAAACCTGTGATGAACATTAAACAGTTATTGCTAAGTGCTTGCACAGTCCACACTAAACAGCTAATGCTACATGCTTGGTACAGCAATGAGGTTAGTTGCATGTCAACACAACCAATGAAGTCTGTCACATGTCAACATTACCTCCATTTCATGGGAACACCAAACACTTGTGGTGAAACTAAGAATTACAACTCACTGTACATTCTAACCAAATATAACCAAGGGGTATTTTGAATATTTCATATAATAAATCATTTCATATAATGCAGGCATGTTCTGTTTCTGTGTGTGTTTGTCATGATTAATGTGGCTCTAATGAGGAAATAAAACGTTTTCAGACCCATGCCCATGCAAAACATTTTATTTTTCAGTGCATGAGGAATATTTCCTGAAAGCTTGATCATAAATTTTGCAATGACCTGTATATAGGTTATGAAATGATGACTTAAGTTGAATAAATTGCAAAAAGTAGGAATTTAAAGCAATGATACCTAGATAAGTTGAAACAACCAGATATTGTCAAGTGTGTCACAGAGGGAATCAGGCAAAAACTAACTGAAACAGAGAAAAGAAAATTACTGAAGAGGAAGGGTAGCTTTGAGGAAAGAAATAGGGAAGGCAGCACAGGAAAAACTTGGCAAAATGACAAGACACAGCATAAATTTTTGTACGACATGCTGCAGCAAATGAAACAGGCGAAATGGAATATGAATTCCTAAAAAATTAAACATGACAGGAAGTGCTAGTGATCAAATATAGATAGCTACAGGAGAAATGGAAGGCTGCATGCCTATTGGTAGATTCCTCTGGTAGGAAAATTTATGAGAAAAGGGAAGTAGCTGTATGAATGTCAAGAGCTCAAATTGCAAATCAGTACTAAGCTTAGAAAAGGGTTATATAAAGGTAATTAACTTGAAGATTATATTATGGAAAGAGAAGAACTGGATGAAGATGGGTTGGATGATCACCTAGAGGAGACGACATTCCTTCAGAATAATTAAGTTCTTGGCAGAACCAAAATGGAAGAAAAAGAAAAGTTCCACTTGGAGTACAAGGTATATGAGAGAAGTGAAATACATGAAGAATAAGTGCAAAGTAGAGGAGGCAGGTGCTGACCACACAACTTAATTGTTGTTGAAGAGAAGCAAACTCACAATAACAGTACTTGCAGATTTGAGAAAAGTTTTTGATAACCTTGAATAGAGTACACTCTTTGGAATTCTGAAGTTATCATGGTAAAATACTGGAAGTGAAACACTACTTCAATTTGTATGGAAACCAGAGTGCAGTTTTAAGTACCTGACTAAATGAAAGGTAGGGAATAATGCAGAAGAGAATGAGACAGGGTTGCAGCCCATCCCCCATGTTATTCAGTCTGTACATTGAGCAAGCAATAAAG
The DNA here is from genome assembly GCF_023864345.2 of Schistocerca serialis cubense. Lineage (NCBI taxonomy): Eukaryota > Metazoa > Arthropoda > Insecta > Orthoptera > Acrididae > Schistocerca > Schistocerca serialis. Next base: position 396,551,949 of record NC_064646.1, read on the forward strand.
GAAGCCAAGGAGAAATTTAGAAAGGGAATTAGAGGCCAGTGAAATGAAATAAAGACTTTTAAGGTTGGGCATAAATCTGGCAGACACAGCAAAGGGCTTTGTGGAAGATCAGTTCAGTAGAATGCACAGGTTTTTGAAAAGAGGTCATGAGATGAACAGCAACAAAAGTAGAACAGGAGTAATGAAATGCAGTGAAGATAAGTCATGTGATGTTGATGGTAAAATGAAGAGGGTATGAAATGTGTTGGCTGACAGCTATAAAGAAAAACTGTCTGGAAAAAGAAAAGTATGTTAATACAGCATATAAATTTAAATATGCAATCTTCTATGGAAGTGGAATGTAATCAAAAAACTGTACAGATGAGAAGAGAATAGAAGCTTTTGAGGTACAGTGCTACAGAAAATTGTGGAAGATTATGTGGATACGCCAAGTTACTAAAGAAGAGGCACTGAATCAAGCTGGTGAGAAATGATCTTAATGACACGTGATGCCACTGGGTACACAAAAGAATCACCTCCTGTTTGGCATAGTTGATATTTAGGGCCTCAGGGGGTTAGATTTGTGATGTGTCAGTGATGGTAGGTGTGGTATTAGCCATGTTCCAGTGATGTTATCTTTCAACTAGATAACACAAGACCACATGTTGCCCGTGCCATGACCTACCTTATTACTGTGTTGCTTTGGCTAGGATATTTTCCAAATATCTTGTCCATGGAAAATATCTTGCCATTGGTTGCCGAGAGACTGGTATCCCACCACTCCTCAGCCACTAAGATTGATGAACTCAAGTGTAGAGCCAAAGCAGCATGGAATGATGTGTGTATAGGTCATCTACATTCAGTATGACTGGATTACCGGCTGGTTTAGAGTCACTGGTGCTACCAGGGGTGGTAGCTCTGTGTACTAAATTTCACATCCTGTGTAAGGACAAATTTTATCACCCATCCCTCTTACCATTCCGTGGCCAGCAGTATAATTAAGGTGAGTGGCCCTTGAAAATGCATTTGTAGAGCATGAGGGTAGGCAAAGGGCATGGTTGACATTTTTCAAGATTTTTTCGATAAAGGGAGTAATGGTTGATGTTTTGTCGAGGTCAGAGGAAGGAATGGAGCAGAAAATGAGCTTCTGTACCAGCTGAGCAGGATACCGTTTGCAAGATTATAAGAATATTCCATTTTCCATTCCAGACGTGATGTCCATATGTGCAAGACCATGTGGTGCCCACAGGTGCAAAACCTACAAGGAAGGGGAACTGGACATGGGTTTTAAGGAGTAGGGTGGATAGAATGGACTTCTTAAAGTGGTCTGTAAATGATTTGATGTAGGAAGGTACGGTACCTTGGGTGTAACCATAACGGTTGTACGGTTTTGTTTGCAGATCTAACCTTCAAAGTAGAATTAACTGGAGGTCAGAATGCGGTAAGTTTGGTGTGAGGCACATGTTGGGAAAGGCACTGTTCAATGGGAGCAAGAACATGGCCATGGGAAATTTTAGTTTCCTGCGACAGAGCACCCACAGTGACAAGCAAGGAACATGTCAATAATGGGATAGCAGCTGTCGATGGTCAATGGGAGGAGATGTTAGTCAACTAAGGTAGAGAATCATTCTATGGGTGGGTGGGTGGGGGGAGCATTAAAACCAATCACAATGTCATAAGGAGAACAGGATAGTTTGGTTTGTGGTGTAAATGTTAAATATATGGTGGAGGAGGAGGGGGGGATAGTGGAAGGGGGGGGGGGTGAGCTGAGACTAGTGTATGAAAAGTTATAGGTTAAGACTGTCAAGCAAGATGATGTAAATAAATGCATTAATCTCAAAATAATTTTTTCCGGAAATTCAGATTAATGGCAAACTGTTACACGTCTGACATGAGAACATGGATGGTAGGTATGAATGAGGAAAGGTATATTCAAAATGCATCTTTCACAATCAAATGGAGTGCCCAGTTTTCAAAACTGTTTAGTGGACCTTTCTTTCACTACCCCAGCAGGGTATGTTTAAAATCCACACATTTCACCTGCAGAAATGTGCAGAAACTTTATGCAACAGAACAAGCTATTACATCTTGTCATAGTTTATATCTCCATAACTTTCTGGCTAGCAAAGACTTATGGGACATGACTGGGTGATCTAATGACAGATGAAGGTGTTATTCATGGAGATCTGATAACATTCACTACTCTCCAAATTACATTGTTGTCACATCACAAAGCGGATGGATAAAGTTTTGAGTTTTGGGGTTGGATGAGTACTGCTCAAGTGGGGGATTTAATTGAAGTTCATTCAGGATGCACTCAGAAGAATACACTCATATTTTAAAAGAATGTGTACTGCCACCAGTCAGTGCCTTTATCCACCATAAGAGATGCCTATCATCAACTTATGTACATAACAGCAGTGTGCACACATTGAAAACACCAAAAAGAATCTGAACTGGGATTGCCTAGTCTCTACAATAAAATTTACTCAAACATGCTTGGGCATTGATTTTGCAAGATCAGGAGATATACTCAAGAGATTCTTTGGAATCACATATTGCCCAACAAAAATAGTGAAGCACCCAGAGGACACAGTCGGATGTCAATGTAACTTCATACATGTACACACTGATGGCGGGTATGTAAATGATTAGATCTGCAATTTTTTGTGACAGGTAGAATGGCTACAAGAGTGTGTTAGTGTTGTTATCAGGCCTAGTAGGGTATAAGGGATGTGAACAGTATCAGATGTTCAGTGATTGCTACAAGGACACAGAGTTGTGTACTCATGAGAGAGAGAGTTACCAGCATCTGACAAGAGTTTGAAAGGGACCTCATGGTAGATCTCCATTTGGCCTGCTGGTTGAATTGTGCAATATCCAGACTTGTGGGGAATTCATGTGACAGTAGTCTGATGCTGGACTGCATTGGAGCAGGCATACTCATCTACATTCCAGTCAACAACGTCTTACCATTACAAAAGAGGCTCACTGTGTTCTGCACCAAACACATAATTAAATCTGTGCCTGCCATTTGAGAACAAGTAATAGACCCCTTGGAACATTTTTTCTCATCCCACACCATTGGTCAGAGACTAGCAGCAACCAGACTAGGGGAATTCCCATCCCATCCATAGGGTGCTGTTCACAACCCATCACAAATTGTGACATTTGAAGTGGTGTTGGGACCCAGAAACAGAGATACTGATGAACAGCACTGCATTGTGTTCAGCAATGAACCAGGTTCTTTGTTAACCCGGATGACCACAGTTGGCGAGTATAGCGGCAACCTGGGGAGAGGTACCATTCTTAAAATGTTCTGGAGGGGCGCATTGGTGTTACTCCTGACGTAATGATGTGGAGATCCATCAGGCATGACTTCGCACCAGCCTCGTAGTGACTTGGGAGAACAGTCATAGCACAGCAGTACACCATGGACATCCTGCATCCTCATGTGTTACCTCTCATGTAACATTTTTAAGAGGACAATGTCCATCTGCACATGGCACATGTCTCTATGAACTGTCTGCAAGGTATTGAGAAACTCCCACAGCCAAGAAGATCCCAACAGAATGTGTGTGACCAGCTTGGACATCAACTGCGTACCAGTGCCAATACCAGGAACACCAACAATGAGATACAAATTACGATCCAGCTTACCTCAGGAGAGAATGCAATGGCTTTATGAAACCCTTCCTAACTAAACAGTGCATACATCAAGGCCAGTGGGGGATGCTACATCATACTGCCAAGAGGACTCATACTGCTATGTTCATTGCAAATGTGATTCAATTTTGTAATCACATATCCTCTCAATTCGTGAAGTTTCATTTCATTTCCTAAAACCCTTCTGGGTACTGCACTTTTTTTATCAGGCAGTGTATTTTTGCCATGTGGGAGAGCATTAGGTAAGATCAGCATATTTGTAGCTCCTTTATCTTCTCCACCCATTGAAGACTCAGCGAACTTTTGGCAGGGAGAATACATGATTAAATTTGTAGGTACACGGGGTGTCGAATGTAGTGCACAGAGCTGCCATGTCTTGCAGGGTTCTGACCTAACTGGGAATGCAGTCAAACGTGAGAGATGCACGTATGTCATTCCATGCTGCTTCAGCTTTGTGTCAGAGTTCATCAATCTTTGTGACTGGAAAGTGGTGGCATGCAAGTCTCTCGGCAACCAATGACCATTTTTTTTAATGGGCAAGATACATGGAAATTATGCTGGCGACATGAACAGTCACACACTCTCTGCATCAAAGCAGATCAGGACAGCACAGGCAACTTGTGGTCTTGTGCCATCTTGTTGAAAGATAATGTCACTGGAACCTTAAAGATACGGCACAGCCACCAGCATTAGCCATTAGCAGTCTAACCCCTGCTGTCTGAATTACTGGCCATGCAAACCAGAGGTGACTGTGTTGTGTACCAAACGGTACCCCACTCCCTGAAAGGATGTTTTCCATCCAATTTTATTCAGTACCTCTTTAGTTGCAGTATTTGCTGGTGTAGAAGACACACTTTTTTCCCTTCAAAAATAGGGCCAATAATTGGATATGTCTTATATGACAGTAGCCAGTTATGGTAGGTAACTATAAGCCCCATTTCTTCAAAATTTCTGTGTTTCGGCTTGAAGCAATTTATTGTTAGCTTTCTTGTGAATTTTGAGCATTCCAGTTGTTTAAGAGTTCAGTGGATGCACATTTGCTGCTGTTAAAAGTTTTTACATTGCACATTCAAGCTTCAATTATTCACTTGTGTTATAATGTGGTTTTACTTGCAAACTATAGCTGAATAATTGCATTGCAATACTTTTGCATTTAGGCTGCAAGGGATTGCATATGCTAGGTAGCATGAAAACAGGGCTGTAGAAAGGCATTTTGGGCAACCTCCAACTGAAAAAATGACAAGAACTTGGTGGAATCAGGATGTTTTAAGGAAATCACCTTGCAGTACAGATAATCTGAGAAGTGGAATTGTTAAACAGCCAGAATTTGAAGCAGAACTCAATACTTGGATTTTGGAGACCAGATAAGTGGGGACTTCAGTTTCTATGGAAATAACCATTCATAAAGCGAAAGCAATATCCACTAACAAATAGATCACTGAATTTACTGGATCAGTATCATAGTTTCCAAGATTTATGAAGAGGTACTGGCTTCACAGAAATGCCAGCCAAGTACAAACATTTTAATTTCATTGATTTGTCAGTAATGTAAGGAAAAAGAGTAAAATTAGAACTTTTGCCAATTGTAAACATGGAAGAGATTTCACTAACCTTTGATGTGCCTTCCAAGAGAACTTTGGATTCCAAGGGCACAAGAATCATTATTGTTAAAACTTCAGGCCAGGAAAAAAAAGACTCATTACACGATCATTTTATCTGGCTGTGCTGATGAGACAAAATTGCTGCCACTGTTGACTTTTAAAGGAAAGATTCTTCCTAAGGAACAATTGCCGAAAGGAAGTGCCATGTACACAACAGAAGCTGAGTGGACGGGGACCTACTGAAGAAGGCTGCCCAGTTAGTATGGGATCAGTTTTGTTCTCAAAGAACAGATGATACTAAAAATAGACTGATTGAAATGAAACAATTAGAAGGACAAGTGGAACAGATGGATGAAATCTACAGATTCTGAAACTACACTATCAGGAAGGAGGAAGAGACCTAGCATTTCTCTGAGAGTGAGTGAGTGAGAGAGAGAGAGAGAGGAGAGAGAGAGAGAGAGAGAGAGTGTGTGTGTGTGTGTGTGTCAATGCTTCATGGGACTGTATCAAAACTGAAACAGTGATTAAATTGTTTAAGAAACTTTGATTCAGTAATACACTGGATGCTACAGAGGATAATGTATTGCGTGAGGATACAGATTCTGACATGGTGGCTTCAGGGGTTTCTTACTTCAGCTGTAAGGATGAATGTTGTGAATTTGAAGATGAAAATTACAAATTGAGCACTTTTTCCTACTTTATACTGCTTAGATATTTGATGTGCATACATGTGTGATATAATTATTTTGCAGTTGTTGTTGTTGTGGTCTTCAGTCTTGAGACTGGTTTGATGCAGCTCTCCGTGCTACTCTATCTGTGCAAGCTTCTTCATCTCCCAGTACCTACTGCAACCTACATCCTTCTGAATCTGCTTAGTGTTGAGACATTTTCACCCTAAAAAAAGTCTTAAAAATGGGGTGCATCTTTTACACCTGTGTGTCTTAAAGGTCAGTAAATACAGTACTGACTCTACCCTTATAATTTCTGGCAATTTTATGTGGCAGCATATTTCAAGCGCTTCTATTCTTCTCTTATCTGAACTGTTTTCTGTGTATATTTCACTTCCATTAAGGTTATACCCAAACCACTATTGTAAGAAAAGCTTCCCAAAACTTAAATTTATATTCAGTATTAACACACTTCCATTTCTCAAGAATAATTTTCTTTACCACTGCCTGTTATCATATCCTCTTCAGTTCTTCCATTAGCAACACATTATTCACTACATTTCATTACTCTTGTTCACTTTTGTAGACGTCTGCCAGAATTAGTTGATCTTCAAATGTTTTTATTTATTCTCCCTGGCCTATAATTCCCTTTATAAATTTGTCCTTGGTTCCTTTATTGCTTGTTTGATGCACAGATGTAATTTATGTTCAGTTTCTCATTTTTTTAAAATTTGTTTTATTTTAATGTTTTAAATTGTAGGGGGATTCAATTCCATAAAACTACTACATTTTCTGATTGTTTTACAATTGTATCTTGGTTCTTTCAGCTAGAGAGAAAACAGTTGTTACTGGATGTCTGTTTTTGTTATGTAATCATACATTTCATTTCTTTATACGCAAGCCATTAGTTGGTAAGTTTCTGGAACCAACCAGCATGGTGCAAGCTTATCAAACATTAAAAGAAGGTATATGGGGAAAAATACAGTAGCCAGTCACATTAAGAATTGTTTATTGCAGGAATATTAGCAGTTATGAAGGCTTGTGGGTATAATCACTGGCTGGCACCAAAAATTTAAAAAAACATGTCTACATTTTACAAATAAATGTCCTCAGCTAATAAAAACATTACTGTGTACACATTTCAACCTCAAAATATCATTTTCATATCAAACAGAGGAATGTAAGAGAATGGTTTGCCAAACTTGACAAGTTTCCTACATACTATACGAATGGACACACTGATAAACAAGAAATTCTAATTGTTATAATTGCTTTGTTTCTCCCCTGCAAAAGCTGTGTGTTTTGGCTATAACCAGTACTTAAGTTAGGGCTCATTATTAATGAACTGCCTTTGTGAAAGTTCTGGATTTATAAGAATGTGGTTCATGACCATGTTCTATATATGCATGGTTTGGAATGAAAATAAATAAATTAAACCACTAAACTAGTAAAATGAGCATCATATATGAAGAAATCGCTTGTGGCAATGCAGGAAGTTCAGTTGCTTGCAGCTCATGATGCTGACTGCATCATCCATGTCTAAGGGCTGCACACTGCCACTTTTCATGCCAAGCATGTACTTCTGAACATGAGTGTACTAGTTAGAGTTAGCCCGAAATAATTCAGCCAGTACCACCACAGAGAACACATCAGAAGAATGGACAACAGTAATGGTAGAGGTTCCACTGCAAATAGCCACTGCAAGGCAGAGAAGTTGTAGTTCAACAGCTGAAGTATTCCTACAAGCTTATATCTTGCAGAGTTTATAAGCTACAGCAAGCAAGTATGCAAATGATCATATTAACATGTTATGTCAGTATACCAATAATTCAACAAATACAGGCAGAACAGCTCATTTGCAGGTAGGCGTAGCTAGTATAAGCTAGCCATCAGGTAGCCCTATTGCACGTGTTCTGCACATGCGTCCATGGAGGAGAGGCCAGAGTAGTACGGAACATAAACAACTCTGCTGGCTGACTGCCTGTTGCACTGCCTGCAGGTGAGCACTCGAGTTGGAGCAGCCTAAACCAGAATATCGGAGGAAAAAAGTACTGACTTACCTAAAGCCTAATGTACTTAGTAAGAGTCACAATGATGAAATGTCTCCTCTAAGTGATAGATTTTCTCTATTGAAGGGAACTAAATATTTAAAATAATATATTTAATATTTTATATTTATATTATGTTTAATATTAATATATAATATTTGGGCACTTCTTATGTGTCATGTGGTAATTAAGTATCAGTCTCTTGGTAATCTATGGATGATCAAAATGTAAAATATTCTTTTCTTCCTGTATCATTCCTGGAGTAGAAAAACCTCAGAAGCTACATTTCCCCATTCTTATCCTTCACTTTCTTTATTGTTTGATTATTAATGGCACAGCATGCAATGTCATTTGCCTGACTATGATGAACTGCATCTAAGATGTGTGGAGATGTTATATCATGTCGTATCAAAAGAGCAATCAGAATGCTCAAAGCAGGTAGACTGCCTGATGACTGGCATCTGAGGCAGCTGCCCCTTGGAACAAAGTGAGGGTCTCTATTCCTCCAACTTCTCAATTATCTATGACACCTCATCACTTATGTTTCCACTTTCCATTATCTGGCAGAGGGCAAACTCCTGTTAGAAATAACTGCTCAGGTTTCAACTTACTGTTGGGCTAATATTCAGAAATAGGACATCACTGGACAGTAATGGAAGGCTTAATAAATAAATAAATAAATATATCCTACAGTCAGTCAGAAATAATTTTGCAACCTCTGGCAAAAGATCTTTACTTCATTTTCCTAGATGTACACACTTTACCTTTGCGTGTCCTAAATTAAAAATATTTACTAGTCTGTAAAATAGACTAAACCTGTCACAACATGGAACTAGGCCCAGTCTCTTCAGGGGCATATGTTTAAAAGTCAAGTCTCCAATCACATAGTGTTTATCAAAAGAAAACTTTATCTATACTCAACTGAAATATTGAAAATGTTTTTCACTTGGAAAGCAATGACCTTTAATGCCATATTTTAGCAAGTGGTACTTTTTATTGGTTATTTCTTAATTTGGCATATGGATAAGAGGTTGAGGTGGAACACACACACACAAAAAAAAAAAAAAAAATGGTGTAACTGAAAACTATAGCTTGTTACTGTAATATATGACAATATTATGGAGTACTGTCATTATTTCATCCTAGATATTCCATTACTGTAATATATATTGGCTATGATATTCCATTACTGTAATATATATTGGCTATGAACCATAAATTTCAAATAAAACAACAGAATAAAAAAAATATTATGCTATATTTTCAAAAGGGTGTGAAATAACTGTAAAAGTATCTTTCTTTTACAAAAACATTTATCAGAGTAATTTTAGCACTGGTTTAGCTGGAGCAGCTGACTTTAATGTAGTATGATGAAGGAGGTGGGGGATCAGCATAATTCCTTATTTCTGCTGCTTCCTGAGTGGTGAAAGGCATTTTCAGTATTTCATGCAATACCCTCACTTCACTGTAATCATCTTGCTCCGCCTTCTCAATAGCAGCTTGAGCCATCCAGTTTCGCAGCACATATCGAGGGTTTGTGCGCATAATTGTATCTCTCCTCATATCTTCTGTCAGTCCTGTGAAAATAATTTGGAGGTCTTTAATAACTCAACAATAACAGTTGAGAATGTTTAAATGAGTATGAACATGATCTTTGTGCATAAGAGCAATATGAAACTTATAAACTATATTATAGATTGACAACAGATTTTGAAACAACACAATTTCTAGATCTACATACATACTCTGCAAGCAACTGTGAAGCACATTAGAGATCAACAGGTTTTTACCTGATACAGTCAAATTTTTTTCTGAACTCCAATTTAGTCATTTAATTTCCCCTAGATTCTCTTTATTAGCCACCTGTTTTTGGTCACTCAAACATTAGTAGAACGAGATTTTGTACTTGACTTCCTTTGCGGATTAAATACATTTCCTGAGGATTCTTCCAATGAATCTGGGTCTGGCACCTGCCTTTCTGATGGTTAGTTTTATGTGGTTTTTGTACCTCACATTACCCCATATGCCTATACAGATCATCATCATCATCATCATCATCATCTTTAAACTGTACAGGTGGGAACTGTTGTGCCAACACATATTCTGCCTCAAAATCCACTAGATCCTACCCTTCACCTACCTCTGTACCTGTTTTAATCACTTTTCTTTCCTTCCTTCCTTCTTCTCCCAAAAAATTAATGTTCTCCTCATTACTTCAGTCTGTCAATTCACTTGAATTCAGTGAGTATATGAGGCTATGAAACATCAACCACATTGTTCTCCCAGAGACGTTCTCCTCTAACTCCATTTAATCTGTCCTCTCACTCCCACCTAAGCCCTTTTCCTTCAAGCCTTGCCCATGCATTACAGTATGGAATAATCTACTACTGCTCACTGCACCAAGGAGAGCTATCTCTGGCAGCCCATGCCTCAGTCTTCCTTTTGTAGCTTTCTTCCCTCCTTTTCCTTGTACATCTCACCCACTCCACTCACCATAACACCTCAACCCAACTGGGGTGCTGTAGCAGTTTGTCAAGGTACCTATCTACTATGCAACACTTCCACTATACATTGAATGTTTACCTTTCCAAGCACAATTTTTGTAGCATAGGATACATAACCTTATTTTTTACGAATTGTCAACATAATTTATTTTGCAATTCCATCCAATTGTGAACTAAACAAAGCTTATTAAAGAAAGAAACAGGCAATTCAAGTCATTTTCATACACCAGTGATGATAGGCCCAAAATGTAAAAGTTCAAATGTATGAATATGATGGTAGCATAGATACAACAAATAGTTCAAGAAAGGTTTGGAACAAGCTAATAGATCACAAAACAAAGAAGCCTAGTTTTATAATGTTCTTAGTGAAAAACGATTTTATTCAGTAACCTGACACTGGAAATTCAATCATCGGGTTAGCATTTCTTAGATCATTTGGAACTGAAAGTTTCTATAATCTCCAAAACATTCATTAGAATCACTTTCTAGATATCCTGCAAGCATCTCTCTTTCCCCTTTTGTCACAACACCTTGGATTTCCTTTTTAAGTGGTTATTTAATAACTGTTCAATGGATGGTCTTTTGAATTTCCTTTTGATCTCAGAAAAGTTACTGACTTCGTTTCAGCAACTGCTGCTCAAATGTTTATTGTTATGTTTGCTGATTGAGACTGACAATGTGGCATATTGTGAATATGGTCGGTGACACAGTACAGGCTACCCAAAAGCTTTTGGAGCTAGTTGTAAAAGGCAGATTCTGTTCCACATTTCTTCTAAATACAGTTGGACTAACATCATATGCATCTGCACTGCAATGTTTCACTTTTATTTTTAAGATTCGTGTTTCTTCATTGTACTATAACATGTTTTCCCATGCAGCTCACTTAATGTGTGTGTTGCAGTGTGGTAGTTCTTGTCTTATGGTGTGCATGCAGTCTCAAACACACTCTGCCAATCAGACTGCTCCATTCACTAAGATTTTTAGACAATCCTTGTGTTTCAGAGCTGCTATGCAACTATTCTGTCATGTTATAAGTTTGAGTTGTTCACTCAAAAGGACTAATTTTGAATCACATTGTTATATTTTTTTAAAATATACACACATACATCTCCACATGTGAAATATTACTTTGGCACTGGTTACTGCTTCTTACATTAGATGATCATTATCACACTTATTCTTGCACTGTTAAAGACACAAAATAAGCACATATGGTAAAAGGTGCAACATAATATGGAGGGGGCAATGATTTGGCTAAATAATGGCTAATACATACTCATCAACAACTGACAGAGATAAGTGCTGCAATGGAGTACAAACATTCCTGCCACCACAGTGAATAGACAGTTTGATGGGTCACTTGAGTGGAACATTACCAGATTTTGCACCGGTAGTACTGAAAGTAGAGACACTGGTAGTAGAGCACAGGATGGGCAAGGTGGAAAATATAATCACATTTCATAATGGCCAGTGTATGTGACAATCTATCTTCAAGATGATGCAGGAACTGGGCTTTTCACATGCAATGTGAATGTGCTTGCTGTGAGTACTTTGATGAGGGAAAACTGCTACCACCAGAGTCAACTGCCATGGACCACAAGACATTGATGACAGCAGTTGCACCTGCCTATTGTAGATCATAACAGGGAACAGGCTAGCCACTGCAAATCACTTGGCAATTCAATGCTTGACAACGATACTCCACAAGCAACCATACCACCATGAAGTAGAAAATAGCAACCACCCAACATAAGTACCTCTGCTCACAGCACATCAGAGAAGAAAGCAATTATCTTGGTTGTATGAATACCACCACTGAATGCCTGAAGCATTCGAGGTGGTCACCTGGATTGCTTAATCACAGAACATGTTTGTTGACATCTGCCACCCATGAATTTCTTTAGATGTGGAAACATGTGTAAATTCAAGCATGCCAAATCCATTGACTGAATTCGATGTTCCAACAATCCATACTTAAAATCTTTCAGTATCCCATTACCAAAACATCGTTGCTGGCAGATGGATTGTCTTGACGGAACAAGATCCGTTTCCTTCTTTCCCTTGGAATCCCACTCTACACTCAAGTATTTTATCATCTACTTTCTCTGGAAAATTTCTGTAGTGTTTGCTGGTTATTATTTTATCCTTTGCAAAGCAGTCAATAAGAGCAATCCTTCCAGCATACCACAAAATACTGGCCATAATATTGCTATCAAATGAAATATGACCTCACCTGTTTTAGTTGAGATCCACTGGCATCCAATCCACTGCCTTGAATACTGTTTCATTTCTAGCTTGAAATGGTCAACCAACAACTCCTCCACAGTAATGTATCAGTGCATAATATGAGTTTTATTCTTTTTTAAAATGTTTAAACACAAGTGAGATGTCTGGATTTGCATTTGGTTTTGGTCACTATTCAACAAATGTGGCACACTTCTTGCAGAAAGTTGCATCACAATTAATTCCTCATGTAGAAAATGTATACTATTTATTACAGCATACACACTGCATCAGGGACTATACATCTTTAAATCCTAATTTACCTCTGCCATGTAGCACCCTCTGTGAATGTTCTTATCTGTGGCTGCTACTTTGGGAATTTCTTTCAGTAGAACCCCTTATAGCAAAATATGGCAATGTTTGAATTCAGACACAGACGAAGGGAGTAGACTCATTATACATCTTCATGAAATTTGGATAAATTTCTGTTTGCAATAAACTGTCCAAAACTGAATTTTATGATGGCACCCTATTCCAGTTTATGCTTTTGAGTGGAGCAGTTCAAAGAGCTGCATTACCATCCTCATTATGAAAAGTTTACAGGCACTGGGCAGGTCTGTTTTTGAACATAAACTTCTCCACTTTCCTCTATCCTCCTGCTAAAATTCTACCATTACCTTCTTCCAGTTCCACCTACATATTTCACTGAATACTCTTCTCCACCCCTTTCAGGCAGCTATATCTTTCTTTCTTTCTTCCTCTTAGTCTTTTGTCTTGTTTCAATTCAAATTTTGCTTGGTATTCTGTTACAGGTCATTCTCTTTACATATCCATGCCACTTATGTGATGCTCATTCTATATCCATCTGGAAGGGCACCTCTTTTACCATTGCCCTGAAATTATTATTTCTTTCTCTTCTCATCCTTGTTATTACCATTCCATTTCTGTGTACTTTCATTTTACATATTGTACCTTGCTGAAATCTCTTTCTTCATTTCCAGCTTTCAGAAGCATATGTCAGAATAGACACAGAATAAGATGGATATATTATTCCCTTGGTCTCCTGAGGGACATCTTTGTCCCACACCAAGCTTTTAATGCTCCTCAGAAATGCTACTGCTTACCTCCATCTCCCAATGACTCACTTAATTTCTTCCCATTTGTTCTCATTATGGTTCTCAGAATGCTCGGATTTCTGTTGAAACAAATGATAATGCACCTGCTCACACTTCATTTCTCATTTACGAATTTTTGACGAAAAAGAACACTGTTTTGATTCTCCAGCCTCCATATTCATCAGATATTCAGCTTCCAAAAATAAAGAGTGTTTTATAAAGCTTTCATTTTACAACCTTAAATGAGATTAAAAGCACAGCACTGAAAGAGCTTAGTGCTATCTCAAACCTCTAGTTTTGGGGATTGGATGAAGCTGTGGCATAATTGTATAGCACCTAATGGTTATTCCTTGAAGGAGATAATGTTAACGCAGACAAATAAATATAATTATTTCCAAAAACTGAAAATTACCAATACTTTCAGAACACAGCTTGTATGATTGCAGAAATCTGCCTCCATTGCTGTGATCATTAACACATGATTCATAGCCAGTATTTGGTCAACAATGGGAGAAGAAGCAGTGGCCTACATCTCTTGATCACCAGACATTGTACCATTGTCCTTGCTTAAATTTCAAACCTCTCCACAGTGTCTCAAGAAGTAAGGGCACACTGCCAATGGTGATCTGTCCATCAGGAGCTCAGCAATCCTCTTGGTGCTATTTGGGAGAAGTTAACTATGTACTCTGCATTGGGTTTCCCTTCTCACATTTATTGACAATAATATAAACATGAAAGTACACTATAAAAGCAGCAATCACAGTCATCCATACATACGCATCTGACACTTCATAAGTTTGGAGAATGGCAACAGCAAGCCATCACCACTAGGACCTTGCCCAGGATGGTGATATGGGACCTCTCATCAGCAACCAATGCTTATTTCCTGAGTATGGGACTCACTCTGACTATGGTTCTACGAGAAACCCTGTATTATCAATGAGTTGTCTGGGTACTTTTGTATGGCTGCTTCTTCAACAGCACAATTTTTATTGAACACCAATTATGACAAATATATCGAAGAAAATAATGTATCCTCACTTTTCTTGAACCAAACAGAAATAAAGTCTTCTAGGGGTGGATACCTCTCGCCAATTAAAGTACTATAGAGATTATTGAATTACTCAAATGTTAGACTTGGAAAATACTGTAATTATGTCAGACAGGGAAGCAGTATAATAAGAACCACTGTCTTGGTGCATGCTCATGTTGTCTGTGCACTCACAGTAGGCACAATGTGTGCTCAAACAGAGAATGGAGACTGCACCACATTTGCAAACAGATGTGTACATGACAACCAAATGCCAACGGCCAGGAATAACAAGTTACAAAATAGCCAAATATGGCAAAGTTGTCGTAATTAAGTTTACCAGAGTGCATGTGGTACAAATCAGTGAGCTGAGACAAGTGAGGCCAAGACAGTCTGCAGCAGTCCTTAAATCTACTGCTGTTGTTTACCCATGTGACCTGGTGCTGGCACACATGTCATTCTGTGCTGGACCTAGCAACCTCGCCAGACATATGTGCAAGCATATCAACTGACTTATCAGTAAATCCATTTGGATTACAAGAGGTATAAATACTGAGTCTACTGTGGGCATCTTTGTATATTTGTAACATAATTCTTCCGTACTGCTACTTCATTTAAATAACAAACATAATGAAATATCTTCTCTGTTCTCTCCCCGTTCTCCTACTTTTTCATTATCATGGGGGACATTCATTATATCAATGTGATTTTCTTCTGAATAACAGAAATCAGGTTCACTGCCTACCACTCAACTGAGGCATGAAATACTAGATAAACTCTAACCAGGAACGCTCTTTATGACTTCTCTCTCATACCTTCTTCCCCATGAAACTGTCAGAGTTGTAATCAATATTTCAATTAAACTCAGTAGGATGGGCACATGTAAACAATCGCCCTTAAGGACACCATTACATCTATGAAAAATAGTGATATTGAACAAAACTAACTGAATTTTGGATATGTACAGATAACTGTTAACTTTCCTTGCATTCTGACACTGCTGCAACTAATATTACCAACACATTCCTCCTTAATTTGCATTAATGCATCCTAGTTTGGTAGCAGTCGGCATGGATGTGGAAATTTTAAGTTTACTAAAAACTATATACATTTGAAGGTATACTGACAATGAAATCTTCTGGTGTATTTGTGTGACTAGAAATAGAACAGAAATGCCTGCTCTCTTGGTACGCCACAATTACATTGGTAGAATAAGCTGGAGGAGAACCTCACTCAGACTATAAGAAAAGGAAAGAAATTGGTCAGTTTTCATGGCCTGTGTTTGGTAAATGATTAAGATGAGGATGTGGAAAGTGAACAATCTACTTTTCTGCCATCACACAATGTTTCATTTCTTACCATAATCGAGGCTTACTCTTCTTTTGTAAAGTTCCACGAAGCGTTCATATGCATTATGACTAGATAATCTCTGTAAGGACCACAAGTTTGCAAGCTTGGCGGGATCTGTCATGTCTGCTAACTCAATCTCACCAAACTGCCTAAATGTCATTGTAAAATCTGCTCCAGTCTCTTCCATCATTTGCAAGAGCAGCATCAGTAAGTCATTGTCAGAATCATCATATCTTCTTAACCCCAACTTTTTTGCAAACACACATCTGCAATAATTTAAGTTCACAGAATTACACTTCCAATAGCGAGTTGGAAAATCAGGGTTCCAATCAAATTTCAAAACTTCTTACCCGACTCTGTGGTTTGCATATGCAGACAGTTGATTCAGAAGATCCAGAATTTGCCTCCTTTCATATTCAGTAACTATAGCAAAAAGAGCACATGCAAGTTTTTCCAGATTCCATGCAACAATCTGTGTAGGAAGAAACAAAACTTATTCTCTTTAGTAATTTCTACAGCCATTTTTATATTACAAAATTCATGCAATGTATATTTCTATCGATTCTAATTTATTCTGCTAGTTATAGATTGTTTTATTCTTAGTTATTAATTCCACTTATATTTTGTATTCCATGGTAATAGACCACTAGTAGTTCCCTGCATACTGTATTTTTTATGAATTGTCTACCGAACTTTTGTTAGGTAGTTTGCTGTGCCAACGAAACTGTATGTATGTTTTCTTTATTAATTAGCTCTGAAGTAGTACATGGTCTGAAAGCTTGACAAATTTTCAGTCTTGTTTATATGCCTGTCGGCCACTCAATGCCTAAAGTATAAGGTGGTTGTTACTTTTACTCATTCTATTAACTGTAAACTTTAGTCAGCAATTGCTATTAGATGTTCCAAATATGAGAGATTTATGAGGAAATCCTAAGTAACAACAACACAGAAAAGATAGTTTGCTACTCAACACAAGTGAGTCGTAGACTGGCATAATGAAACAGAATGCTTTCTTTTTCAATGTACCAGTCTGCAATTTAATGCCTCCACTAAGTGGTAAGTAGCAGTCTGTCCTTTCCATACTGTTGTTATTCAAGACTGGGCTTTCTGCTGTTTGAAACCCTACGTAATTAATGTAGTACTACAGCTGGCTGGTAGTGAGAATAGTTGTTTTCTGGCTATGTATTTACACCATGCAACAATAACTGTGGCTAATGAATATTTAATTATGTACCTTGGAAAAAGGTAAATTTGACAAGCAGCAGTGAAGTAACCATTACATTACATTAGTGAAGTTTCTTGGTTACAAGGGTTTGTGGAACGTGGAAACCAGCCAAAGATGTACATTTTATTTAAGTGCAATACAATGAAATTACTAAATATTACTGTATTTCAGTGCCAATATTACAAAATAATCCAAATAACAATTTTAATAGTTTCTGTGTACCTTCAATGAAGTTCATGAAACAAAGATGTGTTGCCCTATGACTATGTGGGGCTACCCAAAAACAACTGGAATTATTTTTTAAAAGCTACATATTTTCAAACTGTTTACAAAAAAGCCTTATCCACTTAAAAGATTCTCCATTACAAAAATACATTTGTCCCACCAGTGCTTCCACTGTGCAAAACATTTTTTTAGTCATATTTAGGAGGGGCTGACAGCTCCTCCCTCATTTTTTTCCTCGACTTCTTCAATGTTGTCAAATCTGCGTTCTTTCAGCCCCTTTTCTTGCAAGGAAATAAGAAAAAGTCACAAGTCGCACAGAGCCAGGTCAGGCAAGTATTTTTCTCTGTGTGTGTGTGTGTGTGTGTGTGTGTGTGTGTGTGTGTGTGTGTGTGTGTGTGTGTGTGTTTGTGAGAGAGAGAGAGAGAGAGAGAGAGAGAGAGAGAGAGAGAGAGAGAGAGAGAGAGAGCGTGCAGGTGTGTTGTTGTGGTGGAAGAATCAGTCTACTGTCTGCCACAAATTGGGTAGTTTTCGATGAACACTGTTGTGCAATCTCTGACAGTTGATCAGTTGTTTGTCAACGGTCTGTGAGCAGAAGCTCTCAAATTTTTTGATTGTTTTCGTTCATTTGGGCAGTTGGTGTATATCCAAAACGATTTGCCATTTTTAAATCAAGCAAACCACTTGTACACTAGAGCTTTTCCTGTAGCATCATCTTGGTAAGCTGTTTTCAACATTAAAAACAGTTTCAGCAGCATTTTTACAGAGTAGAAAACAAAATTGCACAGATGCATGTTGTTCACTTAAACAAAAATGAAACAAGAACAAAGCAGCACTAACAAAAACAATCCCTGCAGATA
This sequence comes from Schistocerca serialis cubense, assembly GCF_023864345.2. NCBI lineage: Eukaryota > Metazoa > Arthropoda > Insecta > Orthoptera > Acrididae > Schistocerca > Schistocerca serialis. The sequence goes on from NC_064646.1 coordinate 396,570,440, forward strand.
AATAGAACAAGCCAGGTTGACATCACGGATGGCACTGAACTGGCAATGAACTGTTCTATACACGCCTAGTTGCAGAAATGCATACTACACAATCTCTGCCCATGGCAATGTTTTTTTTGTTCTCCCCCCCCCCCCTCCCCCTTCGTAAATATCAGTGAGTCAACTGCAATGCAACAACTCATGCAAACACCTTGGCATAAAAATTTGTGAGGATATAAAATTGAGTGTTCACATAGGTTCAACATAAATAACACAGGTGACTTATTTCAGTTCACAGATAAAAGACTGTGATAATGCAATCAGTTAACACAGGATACTATTTACAAAACACTTCTGCAATCCATCCTAGAATATTGCTCAAGTGCATGGGACCCATACAACATAGAACTAACACAAGACTTAAAAAAACAGAATGAACGGTAAAAGGTTTGTTTGACTTGTAGGGGAGTGCCATACAAATGAAAAACCTGAACTAGCATACACTTGAAAATAAATGTGAACTATTGCATGAAAGCCTACTCACTAAGCTCCAAGAACCTGTATTATGAGAGGAATGTAAGGACATACCAATGTATTTCTCCCATAGTGGTCACAAAGCAATATTACACTATTATACAAATGTGTGGTGTCTATTCTTTTGGACATGTCTGAAAGAACATACATCACACAGAATCTACAGCTGAGATACATTATATGTAAATTGAAGTTGGAGAGAGGGAGAAAGGGAAATGTCCCAATGCAGCTGACAGCAGTGATCCCCTCCCTTTCTTTCCTTTCTCCTCCTCTCCAGCTTCAATTTACATGTAATATCAGACTAATTATAATGTGCACAGAACCATTTAAGCAGTTCTTTTCAAACTACACTCTGAATGAATGGGAAGAAATGTGATACAATGACAAATACCCTCTGCCACACATTCCACAGAGGGGTTTGTAGAATATGTGTGTAGATAACATAGAAAGAGTTGCCTAAAAGAAAGTTCTTTGCTTTAAGTTCCACCACATTTTCAACTAAAAACCTAATATGCTCTGGCAGGCTGTAAAGCATGTGTGTATCCATTGATCTGATCCTTTCTGTACTAATGTTAAACATCTGAAATTTTTGTAAAAAATGTTTTCAGTCCTAATGTTATATTCACATTGTGGCTATTTTTTGAGAAATGGGAAATATGTTTAGTGACAAATATTCTACCAAGAGCAGTGAGGAAAGGGGAAGATGGGCGCGAGTAGGAGACTGGGTTGAAGTAGGTTGGCTGACTACCTGGAGGGAGAGGCAGTACGTGTCCATTGATGGTACTGGAACTTCACCTCCTGAAGTTTAATACTGGCTAGCTATCTGTCACTTTGTAATTTTACCATTTCCTCAAGAAAATAATTTTGAAATCAAAGGTATGTAATTTTTAAAAAGTGCCAAAACCCAAGAGCGATTCTTTAGCTTCAAAACAGTTCATACGGTATCTTATTTGTGAGCTGCCACACATTTGCAGCGATGTAGTTTGCTCACTGTGAGATATTTCGAGATCTCAATTGGAGTCAATCCCTTATCTGAGAAAAAGCTGTGTGGAGGCCTACGAAGAGTCATCGCAGGCAGTTTATGGGCTGCAGTTTGTCTTCCCAATGCATTCTAAGTATGCTCTATAGAATTAAGATCTAAAGAGCTTCATGACTGGCAATGCAGCTTGATGACTGAGATTATTGCATTTTGAGACAACGTCTTGACCAACTGCACTACTGCCGTGTGTGTGTGTGTGTGTGTGTGTGTGTGTGTGTGTGTGTAAGTAAGAAGATGGCTGTGTTCTGCGTAAACAGAGACCAAGAATACTTTATGGCGTCACCAGTGTGCTCTTTGTGTCTGTTCCACACCACATGCTCCAGCCATTGCCAACACTGGTAACTGCCAACACTGGGCCACAGTTTCTGCTTCTCACCCTGGAAAAATTTAAACAGTCATAAAACCACTGCTGCTACTTCTTAATATAATACTTAATGTGTATGCTTCATACCATCATAACAAACACTACAGTTGCTAAGTATCTTCACCTAAACTAACATCTGTGGGCAGGGCATATACAGCTTAGTGTAGGCCAACTGACTTCTTGGGAAACTGCTACTCGTAGGTAACTGAAAGGTGCACAGACAACTGTTTTGCAGATGTGATTGAAATTCATTACACATTAAGGTCAGATAACGGTCATGCTGAGGAATTATTATATTTTAACACACTAACTTTGTTACATACAAAACATAATATTTTGAACTAAGCAACTTTATTAAACTGTTCAGTTATATAAACTAGTGTATACGATGATGACATAAGTAGACACAATGTCATGAAGTTTTTATTTTGAAGCGGAATATTTTTGTATTAACTTTATATACTTTTAGAACATATTTCCTCTCAACAAAAATTCTCTGAGAAGTGAGTCATTGTCCCTTGACTTTTTTCTTTGATGGAAATATGGGTAGCGCCATGTTTTGATTGTTACTTATTCTAAGGTGTGTGTAGAGCTATTGAATTTATACTGCCCACTGGAACATAATCTCTTTGAGGTGATCTCTCTCTCTCTCTCTCTCTCTCTCTCTCTCTCTCTCTTTCTTTTAGTTACATATCTTGACTGGCATTATTCTGAATGCAAACTCAACTCCTCTCTCTCTCTCTCTCTCTCTCTCTCTCTCTCTCTCTCTCTCTCTCTCTCTCTCACACACACACACACACACACACACACACGTGACCAGAGTCTATGGCAACTGCCAGAGACTGTGGTCGTGTGTGTGTGTGTGTGTGTTTTTTTTTTTTTTTTTTGTCTATTTTAGACAAAGGCCTTGTTGGCTGAAAGCTTACTTTCCAACAGTATTTTTATTGGCCTACCTGTAACTCAGCATCTCCACTATATTGTGAGTAGCAACTATCCTTTCCATAATATTCCATACTGGATTTTCCACTGTTTGAAGATGGAAAAGATTGGACTCATGTCAGAACTTGGCAGCTGGAGACGACAGTGGTCACAAGTGTCTGAAGGGGAGGAGGATTGGGTTTAACATTCCGTCAATATCAAGGTCATTAGAGATGGAGCACAAGCTCAAATTGTGTCAAGGATGGGGAAGGAAATCATTCATGCCCTTTCAAAGGAACTATCCCGGGATTTATCTGGAGCAATTTAGGGAAATCATGGAAAACCTAAATCTGGGTGGCCAGAAGTGAGTTTGAACTGTTGTCCTTCCAAATATGAGTCCAGTGTGCTAACCACCACACCACCTCACTCTGTACATGTGTTTGAGTTGTGCATATATGAACACACACACACACACACACACACACACACACACACACACACTAGCTACATCAGCCACAGACTGGTTGTGTGTGTGTGTTTTCTACTTCAAAAGAAGGCCTCTTGGCTGCAAGCTTTATATATACCAGTCTTTTAATTGTGCCTGCCTGTGACTCAATGTCTCATCTATATAGTGAGTAGCAATCTATCATTTTATAATAATGAATGTGTATGTACATTTTCACATCTGAAGTAGTTTTCTTTAGCTGTGTTTGTCCACTGCTCAATGCCTTCTCTATGTATTGAGTAGAAGCCTGTCCTAGTTATATTGTTGAGTAACAAAATGATTTTTCTTCCTTATAACTGCAGAAAGCATATGTTTTGAAAATGAACTTTGAGGAAGAGTATTTTTTGTATCCTACCATGTTTAAAAGCATCCTGCAATATTTAAGGCTGATGGGTACAAGGTAATTCATGCCTAAGTTTTCGCAGTACATCTGGTGGGAACTGTACTACAAGTTTTAACTGTGTCTTCAGCACATCTGAAAAGGGGAGGAAGGGGAGAGTTGTACCTACTGCAAGGTAACAGGATATTTATCATTACATTGTATATTTCCTCGGCCCAACAGAAGAGGACTTTCAAGACAGAAGTAACCTAATATTTTGACTGGTCCATGGCTGTCTTGGATCTAGCTTGAGGAAGAAAGTCCAGCTCTTAAATGTAGACATGGAAGTTTTATAAATCATTATTGACAAAAATATTGTTTTTTTCCCTTTTCACTTTATTTTTCCTGTCTGGAACATTGGGAGCTCTCGTGATTCCTCTAAGTTTTCTGGCAGGGACACCATTCCTAAATACTTCAGTTAGTTCTAATATTACTTAAAAGTCTCATTAGCAGCTGAACACTTGTGCTCCTAAGTTCTGACATAAGTCCAATTTTTTCCATCTTCAAACAATGGAAAATCCGGAATGGAATATTATGAAAAGGATAGTTGCTACTCACAACATTCTCTCCTAAAGCACTACTTGCTTTCTCTTATGATGCAACTGGAGTTACTTCTCAAAATGTAAAATGTGCTTATCTTATGTACTGACAGAGTGCACTTAAAAATCTTAGTAACTCCTGAAGTGGCACCACTGTGATAAAAGACAGAAAAGACTTTCAACTTCAAGTCCCAATAGTCTCACAGGTAATACTTGTTTTTTTCACAGTTGTCATCACCTCCATGTTAAAACCCAATCACAGAGTCCAGTTTGCCTTGCTGAGCATACATTTTTGCGGCTTCCTTCTGGTCAGTTCTCTTACCCCAGGATGACTCCATAACAGAGAATGATCACACACATGGATACCTGTGGTTGTTTGACACTGAGTGATATACGGAAGAGCACAGAAATAGTAAAAGAGATTGATGGGGACAATGACCTTGTCGTTTTCCAAAAATGTAGAAGAGGAGCTTTCAAAAACACCTGGCATGTTACCCTTTTTATTTCTTCTCAGCATCCAAACAAAGGTATCATATGGCTCCTCTTTCCAGCAACTTAACCTCTAAGAGGAACCTAACAGTGGTGCTGAAGGGCAATAAAGGTAATGCAAATGAACTGTTACCTCTTAGTCTGTATATGGACAAGTTGCATAGTGTGATAAGTGACTCCACCTATAGGAAGCCTAATTATGACCCTAGAGGGCATGTGCAACAGAAAACTTCTGCACTCGTGGATTATTCCTTGTTACCTCAACACACCATCAAGAGGCACATGTGGCTGCTAACCAGACTAAACAACATTTCAAAAATTCATAAAACAAGTTTATCTTTATGGCCAATAGAAAGCAATATTGGTGTTTCTGCATATTATGATCTAACCAAACATACTGCTTCCTTATTAAGGTCACTGGTGTGCAGATGTTCATGTCAAACATGTAACTCCATCAACTTTATTAATAGGTTGGGGGCTATGCATCTAGGCAGTTCAGACCATTTAGAAAGCTTTGATGTAAAAAGTTTTGCATCACCTCAATTCTGAGAGTTCCAGAACCTGTAGAGAAAACTGGAATAGAGATCAACATAAATATCATTTCTGCCCTTTTTATTGCTCACAAAAACCACACATTGCATGTTGTAACACCATACAGTGAGACTTTCAGAGGTGGTGATCCAGATTGCTGTACACGCCGGTACCTCTAATACCCAGTAGCACGTCCTCTTGCATTGATGCATGCGCATATTCGTTGTTGCACACTATCCAAAAGTTCATCGAGGCACTGTTGGTCCAGATTGTCCCACTCCTCAATGGCGATTTGGGGTAGATCCCTCAGAGTGGTTGGTGGGTAATAAGATGTGCATGATGGGGGTACAAATTGTTGCTCATGAAGATGAATGCCTCACCAATATGGTTGCACTATCGGTCAGAGGATGGCATTCATGTATTGTACAGCCATTACAGTGCCTTCCGTGACTACCAGTGGCATACGTCGGCCTCACATAACGCCACCCCAAAACAGCACGGATCCTCCACCTTGCTGCACACACTTGACAGTGTGTCTAAGGCATTCAGCCTGACCGGGGACACGATGTCCTGTGACTGCACGAAAAGCATCATTCAACAGGGTGGTGTTGCTGTCAGGTTTCCTCCAAGCCATAATCCGTAGGTAGTGGTCATCCACTGCTGTAGTAGCCGTTGGGCAGCCTGAGTGAGGCATGTCATCGACAGCTCCTGCCTCTCTGTATCTCCTCCACGTCCGATCATCATCATTTTGGTTCACTCCGAGACGCCTGGACACTTTTCTTGTTGAGAGCCCTTCCTGGCACAAAGTAACAATGCGGATGGGATTTGACCACAGCATTGACCATTTAGGCATGGGTGACCTACAGACAACATGAGCCGTGTACCTCCTTCCTGGTGGAATGACTGGAACTGATCGGCTGTCAGACCTCCTCCGTCTAATAGGCGCTGCTCATGCATGGTTGTTTACATCTTTGGGTGGGTTTAGTGACATCTCTAAACAGTAAAAGGAACTGTGTCTGTATTACAATATCCACAGTCAATGTCTATCAACCGGCGTGATGCAAAACGTTTTTTGATGTGTGTAAATTTCAGATGGACATCAATTTTTGAACAATTTATGATGGTGTCAACTGTACTTCCACAGTGTGCCTCATGGAGAAAATTTATGGTTTTTATGTAACCTCAGCTCCATTCATATTAATGCTCAGTTCACAATGGATGTTTTGGTTAGATGAAAAAATTACGGCTGTCTGGAGCACTCAATTTATCATAAGCCAACGTATACCGAATTGTATTTACCATTTTCCAATTGACATCACCCATTACAGACCACCAGTGTGCTTAAAACATTTGCACAAGGGACTCACTCAGTCTGGGATCTAGACAACTTGCCAAAGTGCTGAGACAAAATGAACAGGCTACTTAAGTGATAAACAGGACATGATCAATGAAAGCAAAAAATTAGGAACTGGACAGAGAAGAGAGAGATGTCACAAAATCCCTAGTATTTCTATCCTTTGTTGCCAAATTTTATAGAAAATGGCCAGAATCCTATGGAAATTTCAGGTTAAAATGGTTTTCTGCCCAATATCTTACATTGCAGTCCTTTTGGGATAGGTTAAGGGCAATTTGTTATTGTGGTGGGCTGGAATTTGTTGGATACCTTGCCAATGTGATATGGCAAAAATCGGAGAAACAGTGCTCTCTACTAAGAGCAATGAGAAAAAGGTTTCCACCAGAAAAACAATTTATGCAAGTCATGACAGTGGTAAATTTTTTTGAGCAGTTTAGTATAAGTGGGAAAAAGAGAACAGTTGAGGATTCAGTGTATATATGTGGGGAGAATGTAATACGATACGGAGGATCTATAAAAATCTTTGATCATTTATCTAATGATCTGAAGGATCTAAAAGAAAACAAAACCACTTTTAAAAGGAATTTCAAATAATACCTGCTTCAACTTTACTTCAAAGAATTTTTTTGCTATGAATGAACGAGTAACTTTGTAATTGTGCTTATTGAATATTCTACTTTCTAGTGTGCACGTTCACTGACCAAGACCTCAACAATGTGGTGAGTAGCAACATATCATATCATCTTTTATATTGGGTGGTTATAATTAAACTTTCTCTATTTAACACATTATAACACGGAAACTACCATATGAGGATCAAACTTGGTAGCATTAACGTCAAGGACATGGGGAAGAGAAATAATGCAGAATCAATTCAATTGAAACACTTTTAATGTGCTGATATGGCACATCATACCATTACATACCGGTAACATTACTGCTACAAAAGGGGCTCAATATGGCACTCATCAGTGTCCAGAAGAGTCTGAAAGTGCAGGATTGTATTCTGCACTGCAGAACGAAGCATGTCCGTAGGTATGCTGGCTACCTCTTGATATGCTGTGTTTCAAATCAGCACATGTGTGAATGTTCCCTGGTAAACCCTGTCTTTCAGGTAGCCCCACAACCAGAAATCACAGGGAGTGAAATCAGGTGATTGTGCCAGCCAAGCACTTGGAAATGATTGGCTGATAATTTGATTATTTCCATATGTGTTTCACAGAAGCAGGTGAACTTCACAAGCGATTTGCGCAGGAGTCCCATCTTGCATGAAAACTGTTGTGTTCAATGAATCTTTCATCTGTACGGCTGATATGACTTCCTGGCGAAGCATATCACAGTAACGCTGGCCAGTCACACTGCACGTCTTTGGTCCTTGACCACCAACCTGTTCAAAACAGAATGGACCAATGATGAACATAGTCATGAAGCCACACCATACGGTGACACGTTCACCATACAGAAGATTTTCATCACAGTGACTGGCTGGGAATATCCCATCACTTGGCAATTCTGTCTGTTCACCTCATCCATCAGAAAAAAATGAGCTTCGTCTGTCCATATGATGCTCCAGGGCCAGCCTCATCAACTTCAATCCTTGCGAGAAAGTGGAGAGCAAAGTCAACATGTCCTTGTGCATCCTGTAGTGCAAGCCTCTGTATGATATGGATCTTGTATGCATACCATTTGACAGTGTTTCAAAGCACCTTCCGTACAGTGGACCACGGGATGTTCAACTGTCTTGACACAGCATGCACACCTCCTGACAATTGGGAATTGCGCACAGCATTTTCTGGCATAGTAACAGCAATTTCGTTGCTCATCTGTGGTGCAACCAGTTATCAGTCTCTTCCAGGAGCGACGCCCAGTTCTCCAGTTGATTCGAACTACTTCATCATGCAGCGCACAGCAGGTGGAGAAATAGGACTCTTCCATAATTCTTTCAACCAGCGATATTCACAAAGTTTACTGTTGTCTTGATGATAGAGTTTCACCAATAATACCCTGCTCCTTTTGTCCAAGCTCATGTTGACAAGTCGGCAAGCGCACTGCGAATGGTCAGGTGTGGGAGACTATTAATCATGATAACTGATCATGGGACCTGGTGGCCATAGTTGGAACTGGATGGTGGTGCTGTGATGCATGTAAATAGTGCACCCCATACTCTGAACATTAATGCTACCAAGTTTGATACTCATACTGTAATTAGTTACTGTGTTACAAGGTGTTAAATAGGGAAAGTTTAATTATAACAACCCAGTATTATAAAGATCACACCTAGAACTATTTTTGTCTCTCTCTCTCTCTCTCGCACACAAGTGGCTGTTGCTGCATTACCCTGGCAAACCACTGACCTGATGGGTCAAGTTGCGTACAAAAATCTCAAAATAATGTTACATCCACAATTTTGTTTCTGTTATCTCACTCAAACTTACATGAACAGACAGCTTACTTTTTTACTATTAACTGTAGCAAATACATGCTAAGCCAAAAATATAAAGCATTTGTGGCTATGTACCTACTTACTTCAAGCTGCTTATCAAATGCGTATCTTTTGTTTTTGTCTGATGTATTTGGTACAAATTGTGAGTCATAGGCCTCTACAAAGCCAAATGGGCCGTAGTCAATGGTGATGCTGAGGAGACTCATGTTATCAGTATTCAGTACTCCATGTGCAAATCCAACTGCATGCCACTGTACTACAAGATCTACAGTTTTGTGCATGATTTCACTGAACAATAGCACATATTTATTCTTTGCATCCTTCAGTCTTGTGAAATGTTCCTGGAGTTGGAAAAATATTATTTCATCAGATATTTCTTTTCATGCCAGGAAGGATACACTATTTTTGCAGAAATAATTGTAAATACAAAGATGAATATTTCACCTGAACAATGTACTCTAGAAGTATTCGAAGGGTGGTTAGTTCACCATTCTTTGCTAGAAGCTCCAATGAGCCAAATCGAAACCATGATGGAGCTACCCTCAGCACAACTGCCGCCCTTTCTGCTTTAGGTGTGCCTTTGTAAAATTCGTCTCTCATCACAAGATCTTGGCTGGCAACTATTGCAGCTGTTCTGCATGTTGGAATACCTGAAAGTTTCACAAGTTTCAGGCTGTTACTTTTTGTTTGCTACAGTAACATTTATGTATCAAGTGATTTTCTACACAGCCTGGACATAAATGTTGCAAACCTCTAGGCACTATAATGGATAAATAATTGTATTTATCTTTGTTAATACTTATAATAATAATAAAAACAAAATATAACGACCTAAATAGAACATTGCTTCTGAGCAGAGGAATTCTCTGATGGAAGAACGCAGCACCGCTCGTCCATCGTCGTCGCGTGAATATGGTGTTTTTCCTGCACCTTTCAGCTGCAGTTCCCAACGCTGACCTAGACTGAAAATCGTAACTAGATTAACATTAAATACGCCACTAACTTAATTCAACCAACCGAACAAGCATTTCACCTGTTAATATATTCTCCCAATAAAATTACTCTCCCATCTCCAAGCTGTCCGTTCCAGACGCCAAACTGATGGCCACCATACCTATGGGCAAGAGTCACTGAACTATCAAGAATCTTATTACCAGCCACGAAATCGACGAAATCTTGGGTCTCTGTTATTTCCGGGTCCATGTCAAGAATTTGAGTCAGCACATCTCTCGAATATGCCACTAACTTCACCTCTGTTTCCAATGGCGTTGGTAACACTTGTGAAAACAGCGCACCTCGTATATTCCGGCGGATATAGTTTTCTCTCGTTTCATCGAGAGGAAGTTGGCTTAATGTGCTGGGAGAGAACGACCATTCGCTTAAGCTCCTTTTGAGGGTAGACCGAACCGTCTCCCTGAACACATTCATGGTAGTGTACGTAAAGTGCTACAAAATTCAAATTTTAAAAATGAGGGTTTGACAGTCACAAGTTCGTAGCATAACTGATGCAGTGGTCACAGTACTATGAACTGAAAGGGCGGCTCTGACCCGCGCTTAAAAATTACAATCAATTTAGTCTATCACAACCATATGACAGCACAAACAATTCCATGTTAGTTGTTACAGCAGCACCAAAGATGTTGGAGGAGCAGAGATAATAAAACCGTAAACAAGACAACTGAAGTCTGTCACGCCTATTAGAACAAACCTGGGGAAACTGTGGAATGATTTACGAAGATACTCTACAAATTTTAAAATATCTTCGGGGAAAAGGATCAGGCGACACGGAACTAGCGTAGAACGTTTGGAGTGGAGCAATGAGGAACTCTGTGATACATGTTGTCGACAGCGTCTTCAGCATTTGACGCGGACATGGACCATCACATTACTGCTAAATAGTGCATTTGATTGCTGAACCTCTTTATTGAATCTATGATTGTCAACTGGGCGGGTCTTTTTGAGGCTTAACAAAATCTACGAAAAGTTAATGTGATTGCTGAGTGATAGAAGACATTTCCTCTTTGCTTTTTCTAAATTACTTCCGCACTAGTTAATCATTTTATAGAATTATTTACTGAATAAATGCTCAGTTGCAAAGGTTTCCAAGAGGCGACCTTTGAAGTACATATGGCGTTAAGAAAATATGAGCCTTTATTGGGAACGTGTATCACACATTTGCAAAGAACAAAAACTTTTCAGAAAGGTACAAAATATTTATCAGGGAACAACAAAATATAAAATAAACAACGACTTATATAAACAACATGGTATAACTTTGCGCTACGACCAAGGAGGTTAAAATACATCCTTGGTTAAGCTACAGAAGCAGACAAAATAACAGGCGTCTAAAGCTAGCGAAATGAGGGATGCTCAACTACCGGACCTACCAATAGATGGCTCTAGCGCGTGCCGGCCAAAGATCATATCATTTAGTGTCCGCCAGAGGTCACTGGTGTCCGCCATATCTGAATTTGGCAAAAAACGAAGTGTCAAAACACGGATGAAAATGTTTTTCATTCTGCGCCCTCATAAGTCTTTTATATTGGATGTTCTATATATCTAAACATCAACATAATGAAGTGTTTCTAATCTAGCGAGAAAAAAAACAGTGACAGTTCTGCTATGAAATTCCTAAATTCGAGTGTGTTTTGGAAGTTTGACAAGCTGACCTATAAATCGTTTACTATTAATTTTATGAGTGCTTTACCTATTTGCCCGTTTTAAAACCCTATTTAAGATTCAATGGAGGTCAACAAATTAGCTTACTTGCCAAAGCTTTTAACTACAGGTATAATTCGGAAAATTAAGTGTGGAAAACAGTGAAGACGTCTCTTGAAAAAAAAATGTTGACATCGTTTGCTTAGGGGTATCATTACTGACAACAGAAATTACAATAAACGGAAAAAATGATTATTTTTCTTTATCTGTAGTGATACATTACTGATCCGCATATATGCTGACACTTTAATTGCAACATGCACTTACGAATTTGGCTCTCTCTTTGATCAGAAATTTAAATGCCGTGATTTTATTAATGCCTGTACGTGGCATGGTGTATTTTAACTGAGTGATAAGGTAGAAGCACCAGTTTTTGACAGTGCTTCAGCCTTTGATACAAGACAAGAAATACTTTTAAATGAGACAAACACAAAGGCCAACGTTAAAGGCTCCTCTTAAATGCATGACTTGTATCATTTGGAAGTTAAGTCTAGTAATAATATTATATTGGACTGATCAATGATGATGTAGGAAGTGAAGGAACTTGTTGAAAATAACATCAATCACAGCTGTTAATTTTAAGGTTGGGGTGTCTTAAAACTGTAATTTTCCAGTCTGACACCCAAACAATGACTGGTACCGTGGTTTTATTTTAAAACTGAATTCAAAACATGTCAATGATCAAAATTAATTACACTATGAATTACAACCATGGAATTTTATTTCTGTGAATCTTGGTTCCAGTCTTTGACATGGTGTTAATCACTGGAATGACTGGTTGTCATTATAGGGCCCAAGCAGAAAACAAACCTGAAAGCGAAAGCTGCAGAAGCTGGCCAGACAGGCACCCCAATGGCTGCTACAATCTGTGTGAGACAAGGGTGACATTATATTGCAAATTTAGTGTAAAAAGTTCCATATTGTCTGAATTTGTCCTATACTGACAGGACATTCTAGTCCAATCGATTTTCTTATCTGCAAAAGTACACTAGCCAATACCAGTGGCACTAAGGTAGTGCCAAATTACAAACTATCCGGTAACAACAGAAGTATTGCTGGACAATGTACAGTAAATAATATGTAATAAACTGAGAAATTCAGAGTTGGTTTGAAGAAATAGAACAGTATTTGGAAAGAGAGTAACATTTTGAAAATAACAAATGACGCAAGTAGAGTTTTCAGTTCTTATGAAATCTCGCTAAAAAAAATTTTTTTCCCCTCTCCTCCATTCTCAAGGGAAAAATGTGATAACATAAAAGTCCAAGAAAGTTGTGTACAATGTAGGAAATGATGAAAAGGAAAATCTCACTATGCTTTTTATAGCACATGCTGCTGTAAAGCTTGCTGCTCCTAAGAACATGATTTTTTCTCCCCCCCCCCCCCCCCCCTCCCTGTGAAGAGTGTTTCTGTAATAATAGCTAATAGCATACCAAGAACATGAGGGTGTCACAGTGGAGATTTGTTTTCTGGTACAGATGTCTGATACAACTATTCCACAGCAAAGCTTACTTTCAATAGGTGTGGTACCAGTGCACTCCCATAGGATAACAGAATATTATGTCCTCCAGGAATCACACTGGGTACACCACATAAACTGTACAGCAACTACAATGTTTTGTGGGCAAGTAATACCAGTCAGTATCTTTAATTTTAACATAATTCTTGACTCCCATAATGACCTGCTTCTGTGTGTGCTTGTACTACAGGTTATTGGTAAAGCAAATACTAATTGAATAGGTCTTCACAATTTTAATACTTTGCAGAAATTCTGAAAAAAAAGTAAATTGTTTTATTACTGTATCACCTCTGTGGTGAATTCAGAGGTACTGACTGGTTTCTTTGAACATTTAATAGAAGCCTTTTTATCTGCTATTGATTAAGAGCCATTCCAAGTTCAGTACAGAACAGTCTTTCGCATTTTTCATGACATTTGTTATTCTGTACACTAATATTTCTTCTTCTAAATGGTAAATAATGCATTCAGACATTGTTGGTATTAAAGGTAATTCATGAAATAAATTATATTTAAACCAGAAAATTAAAGGTTCCACATGGCACATGAAAAGTACCTGGCTACACCCATGTGTGTACAGATTCCAAATTGTCTGTGAATTTGAGTTACAAACTTTTTTAAATAGAAATATGAAGAGCACAATACTTTGGGTCTGCAATAACCGAAATGTAAAATACTTTACTTCCCTATGGGAAACTTTGTTCTTTACGTGACTTGTGCAACTGCTTTCACTCTTAATGGAAAACTAAATGGTTTATATTAAAGTTAACTAGCAAAAAGTGTAACCATTGTTACATATTTTCTGTAAAGTAAGATTCCTTAATGTTAATTCCTTCCTTTGGCATCATAACTTGATAATTTCAGTTCCGTATGGGACATATGAACTAAGAAAATGAAATGCTTTTATTGCTATGACTAAACAAAATCTCTTTAACATGTAGTACACGGTTCAAATCAGCAAAAAGTGTAACCGTGTAATTAAGGTAAATGATGATGAAAATTAGGCATGTAACATGAATACTGAAATTTCCTAGATTTCCAAGTGTAACTGTAATCACTGTATTCTGTACTTTGTAGCGCTAGAAAGATAATTACATATAATTATTTGCATTCTCCCCCCCCCCTCAACACAGGAAAATATAATAGAAAGACCTCCTAGCAAAATAAAGACAAAATTCACAATATTAGGTTTTGCCTCACTCAGGCCCCCTTATTCTAGAATGGTTCTAAAGTAATAAGAATGCTTACGGTCAATTGGAAAATTGTGTTCATTCTAGGATGTATTAAAACAAAAATCAACAGAGTAACAATTTTATTGCTCTTATGTTGCAGAGTATCCACAAACATTACTGTTTGAAACATAGGGCCACTGCATACTCCATTAGATCACACCCATCCTATGATTAAACTGTTTTCTTAAAGTGATAAATTGAAGTTAACATAGTTATTGAGAGAAATACTTTCTCACACTGAAAGCCATCTGTCAAATAAGTCTCAGAACATAATTTTTTCATTAATTTCACACAAATCACCTGTTTTTAATGCAAGTGCATATTTTGTAACACCAAACATCCTAAAATAAGCTTATATAATAAACAATTATAATTTTGTTACAATATCTACACAGGATGTAAAGAGTTAATTTTACTTCAATGTGATTCATCCTTTCAAATTCATCATTGCACAACCACAAATCTATGTACAAAATAGTTTTAAGAAATCTGTCAAAATGTCTGCATGGAATGTCCCATTACATAATCTTTTCCAATTTGAGCACTATACATGATTAAACAATATGAGTTTATTTAACTTCTGCCTTATACTTGATTTGTTGTCTAAAATTTTCTCAGTGGACATTTTTTTCCATATGTTTTTAAGCAGATGCAGGAGTACAGGGATGCAATCTTACAAACAAGTTGAGTCTGATGTAAGTCCTCAATCCCAATTTCATAATGGTAATCATGACCAAGAGCAGCAGATGGGTAATCTACAATTTTATTTTTAACACAATGCAAAATCTTGGCCTGAATATACTTCTGTCACATATCCCCAGCAATCACAAACATCTGAAACAGTTTCTCTGAATATTCTTCAACAGAGTACACGCAGTCACTTGTTTCAACCAGTTTTCCTCAGTAAACAAAATTTGACAAATGCATTTTTATTGGCCATATTGCCAAAAGCATAGAGAGCATCACATTCTAAGGCAGATTTAACTACTGGTGGCTTCTGTATGTGAAGACAGTCTTTGTATGTGATCTGCCTTGACAGGTGCAATGACACATACCCTGCAATATAATAGAGTATGGTTTGCTTGTAAAATGAGAAC
Source organism: Schistocerca serialis cubense (assembly GCF_023864345.2). Lineage (NCBI taxonomy): Eukaryota > Metazoa > Arthropoda > Insecta > Orthoptera > Acrididae > Schistocerca > Schistocerca serialis. The sequence continues at coordinate 396,586,074 of NC_064646.1, forward strand.
TTAATCTTATCATCAAGAAGTGCACACCACTTCTCTACTTCATTTTCTGCAGCACTTTCATAACTTTCTACTACATGCTTTCTTGTATGAAAATCATAAACAGGTGGCAAACAACACACATTAAAATTTGAGCAATTCCCATTCATTGCAGTGACACTGTTACCCAAGAGCAACTTTCTCATGGCACATTTGAACTGGTATGCATTTGGATTGTTGTTCCAATCACCTCTGGACCGAATGCAGGAAAAAAAGCCTTATGTGGCCTTGTAACAGTTTATATGTTACCAAATACTTCAGAGGAGATTCAACACTAAGCATACTTGCCAGAGCTATGTGCCTGACCAATTGCATATTGAAAATTATCCCAAAAGCAAAAGTATTTCTTGCATGGAGCAGCAATGGAACACCAATGATTTTTAAGCTTTTGATATAATTTTCAGTGTCTCTGAAAATACCAAGCCAATATGATTTGTTGTCAAGTCTCAGGGGACTCTTATACCCTTTACCTAATGGATTTCTGGAGTTCAGAATATCAAAAATCCTATCAATATAATAAAAAAATTCTACTGTTGCTTCACTTCCTTTAAGATTTGGATCACCAACCCTCCTCAAAAACTCTATACTATCTGCCACTCTAGAACTCATAGTCTGTGCAGCTAATGAAACATTCATTTTTCTATTTACATAACTTATATGTTGTCCTGATAGTTTGTTGGCAAATGTCATACCTTCTTGTTGTACCTTGTTCAATTGCTCAATGAAATGCCATCTAATAATGCCAGTTGGAGACTCAATAGCAGATACTTCTGCTAGAGCATTTCTGGCTAACTTAATCGTATGACATGTCCAAGATACAATAAACATTGTATTTTTCCACAGGATGAGGAATGTGGCTTTTAAAACCACCTTTGTAAAAGTTTAAAGTACAGCCAAGTGAATGTAAAGTGCTTACATTTACCTTGCAGCCATCACATGTAACACCAAACCCTAATGCCAGAACATGAAGCCTCTCTAAAGCAGATTTTATCAGTGTGGCCTGATTATTTGCCTGTACACCACTGATAAAGAAATATGCAATCGGGCATTTAAATTTGCCTTTAATAGAGACAAGCATGAAAACCAGAGCCTCAGATGCCTCTGTTACTTCTTTTGACTGAGGCACTTCCCCACCAAAGTCTAAAAAACCTGTGTACAGCTTAATTCCTTGGTCCCAAACTACTTGCTTCCTAATTGCCATACTGTCTACAATTAGACATGAATCACTGAACTGGTCCCTTACAATTGGGTTCAAATAAATGTACTTAAAAACACTTGCCACCCATTTGGAAATCAATGATTTATGGGGCAGAGGCATTAATTTTTGCAGGTATTCATATGCTGCTGGTGAATAAAAGCACACAGCCATCGCAAACATTTTTCACATTAGTTGTGTATCTATTACCCTTTGATGAGAGAGAATTGTTCACTAAATTGCACACTGATTCCACTTGTGTTCCTTCTGATGACTGAGGAAGCTATGTAACTTCTCAGGATGATGCCCCTTCTCCTTCAATGAACTTATGATGTCATCCATGGAAAACACTTTCTTCTCTCTTCTTCGAAGTTTTCCACGGACGCACTTCAGTTTACGTTTTAATTCGTGCACAATGTCAGAGAAAAAATTGCAAGTTTCGGTCACCTTGTCTTCCGTTTCTACTTTCAACTGTATACCACAATCAATTACTGAAGAACCAACTGCAGTCTGAAATAAAGAAATAATTTCGTTAGACGGGGTGAGTCACCTAACGTTACCGCTGGATATATTTCGTAAACCACATCAAATACTGACGAATCGATTCCACAGACCGATCGTGAGGAGAGGGGCTAGTGTAATTGGTTAATACAAACCATAAAAAAATGCACGGAAGTATGTTTTTTAACACAAACCTACGTTTTTTAAAATGGAACCCCATTAGTTTTGTTAGCACATTTGAACATATAAACAAATACGTAATCAGTGCCGTTTGTTGCATTGTAAAATGTTAATTACATCCGGAGATGTTGTAACCTAAAGTTGACGCTTGAGTACCACTCCTCCGCTGTTCGATCGTGTGTGTCGGAGAGCACCGAATTACGTAGGGATCCAAAGGGAACAGTGATGGACCTTAGGTACAGAAGAGACTGGAACAGCACATTACGTCCACATGTTAACACCTTTTTATTGGTCTTTTTCACTGACGCACATGTACAGGGCTATTACAAATGATTGAAGCGATTTCATAAATTCACTGTAGCTCCATTCATTGACATATGATCACGACACACTACAGATACATAGAAAAACTCATAAAGTTTTGTTCGGCTGAAGCCGCACTTCAGGTATCTGCCGCCAGAACGCTCGAGAGCGCAGTGAGACAAAATGGCGACAGGAGCTGAGAAAGTGTATGTCGTGCTTGAAATGCACTCACATCAGTCAGTCATAACAGTGCAACGACACTTCAGGACGAAGTTCAACAAAGATCCACCAACTGCTAACTCCATTTGGCGATGGTATGCGCAGTTTAAAGCTTCTGGATGTCTCTGTAAGGGGAAATCAACAGGTCGGCCTGCAGTGAGCAAAGAAACGGTTGAACGCGTGTGGGCAAGTTTCACGCGTAGCCCACAGAAGTCAACGAATAAAGCAAGCAGGGAGCTAAACGTACCACAGCCGACGGTTTGGAAAATCTTACGGAAAAGGCTAAAGCAGAAGCCTTACCGTTTACAATTGCTACAAGCCCTGACACCCGATGACAAAGTCAAGCGCTTTGAATTTTCGGCGCGGTTGCAACAGCTCATGGAAGAGGATGCGTTCAGTGCGAAACTTGTTTTCAGTGATGAAGCAACATTTTTTCTTAATGGTGAAGTGAACAGACAGAATGTGCGAATCTGGGCGGTAGAGAATCCTCACGCATTCGTGCAGCAAATTCGCAATTCACCAAAAGTTAACGTGTTTTGTGCAATCTCACGGTTTAAAGTTTACAGCCCCTTTTTCTTCTGTGAAAAAAACGTTACAGGACACGTGTATCTGGACATACTGGAAAATTGGCTCATGCCACAACTGGAGACCGATAGCGCCGACTTCATCTTTCAACAGGATGGTGCTCCACCACACTTCCATCATGATGTTCGGCATTTCTTAAACAGATCGGAAAACAGATGGATTGGTCGTGGTGGAGATCATGATCAGCAATTTATGTCATGGCCTCCACGCTCTCCCGACTTAACCCCATGTGATTTCTTTCTGTGGGGTTATGTGAAAGATTCAGTGTTTAAACCTCCTCTACCAAGAAACGTGCCAGAACTGCGAGCTCGCATCAACGATGCTTTCGAACTCATTGATGGGGACATGCTGCGCCGAGTGTGGGAGGAACTTGATTATCGGCTTGATGTCTGCCGAATCACTAAAGGGGCACATATCGAACATTTGTGAATGCCTAAAAAAACTTTTTGAGTTTTTGTATGTGTGTGCAAAGCATTGTGAAAATATCTCAAATAATAAAGTTATTGTAGAGCTGTGAAATCGCTTCAATCATTTGTAATAACCCTGTACATTACCATGAGGGGTGAGGTACATGTACACACGTGGTTTCCGTTTTCAATTACGGAGTGGAATAGAGTGTGTCCCGACATGTCAGGCCAATAGATGTTCAATGTGGTGGCCATCATTTGCTGCACACAATCTCTGGCGTAATGAATGTCGTACACGCTGCAGTACATCTGGTTTAATGTCGCCGCAGGCTGCCACAATACGTTGTTTCATATTCTCTGGGGTTGTAGGCACATCATGGTACACATTCTCCTTCAACGTACCTCACAGAAAGAAGTCCAGAAGTGTAAGATCAGGAGAACGGGCTGGCCAATTTATGCATCCTCCACGTCCTATGAAATGCCCGTCGAACCTGTACCTCACCCCTCATGGTAATGTACATGTGCGTCAGTGAAAAAGACCAATAAAAAGGTGTTAGCATGTGGATGTAATGTGCTGTTCCAGTCTCTTCTGTACCTAAGGTCCATCACCGTGCCCTTTGTATCCCTACGTAATTCGGTGCTCTCCGATACACGCGATGGAACAGCAGAGGAGTGGTACTCAAGCGTCAACTTTAGGTTACAATATCTCTGGATGTAATTAACATTTTACAATGCAACAAATGGCACTGATTACGTATTTGTTTATATGTACAGATGTGCTAACAAAACTAACGGGGTTCCATTTAAAGAAACGTAGGTTTGTGTTAAAAAACATACTTCCGTCCATTTTTTTATGGTTTACACTAGCCCCTCTCCTGACGTTCGGTCTGTGGAATCGATTCGTTAGTATTTGATGTGGTTTACGAAATATATCCAGCGGTAATGTTAGGTGACTCAACCTGTATATGAATGAAATAACTCAAGGCTTGATGAAAAAATATTATAAGAAAACTTTGGGGGTGTGAAAACATCATAATAACGTTTTCGACACAATTCGCAGCTTCTGCATTGGATAAATGGGACATGCTTTCCACGGAAGAATTCTCATTGACAACATTCTCCACGCAATCAGTAGCTTCTGCAGGGGGCAAATCGAGCATGGATTCCATGACAGAACGCTAAAAACAAAAATATGGATCTGGATTACAACATTGCTTAGACCTATGTAGCCCATTTGTGTCCATACGAAATAAATTCACAAAAGTAAAAAGCACACGCATAGCAAGGGAATTAATTAGCTACCTCAAATGGAGAAGCATCGTTGTCACTCAAAATCCTAACAACATGTCGTCGTGGCTGTTTATTTGGTGGCATCAAATGTGTCGGAAAGTCAAAAACCGATGGCACTGCTTCGGGTTTGAGACGTTTCTTCTACGTTCCAGGGCTCAGTACATAATCATCTTGTCGGATTCTGCAAAGAAAACTGCAAGACGTAGGATTAAAACCTTTCCGCTTCACGGAAGTAATCCACTTCTTTAGCAGCTCTGGGTGCTTTAGAGGAAACCTGTTCAAAAACATCGAATTAGCAAACGCACTAAGTCTGTATTTTTATCGTATTGTATCGGAAGTTCTATTACCTGTGAAATGGTAAGTCACTTTCCTTATTCCATCGCTTCGTACAGTTGAAAGCGGAACAAGAAATCACCATTTCGATATTCTTTATACACCGTACAGACCGAGAGAAACTTCGTGTCAAATACGAATATGGCGGACAATACAGACGACGGTAACCAGTTGGTAGAGCCATCTATCGGTAGGTTCGGTAGTCGAGCATCCCTCATTTCGCTAGCTTTAGACGCCTGTGACAAAATATATCACAGACATACATTACTAGACTGCCAAAGACGTAGCTTTTACTGAAGCCTGACGTTCGGTGAGGTATGGTTGCGCCGTCAAGCAGTTTGAATACGGTACTAACACAATTTTCGAAAATGAAATGGCGTTGTAAGCTTTACGAGGTGGTTTAAAGAATTTCTGCAGTTGAACAAATATTTGCATACTGGTTGAGTTACGCATACAATGTAGAATCGTGTTATGAGAAGAGCACCAAGTTTGAAGCAGACTGTAATCTTCATAAGAACACTCAAATGGATAAAAATGCTTGTTATCAACGACAAGTAACACATTCTACCTATAGGAGCACTTCCATAACGAACATACTACATATTCGAAGAAAAGTCGAAGTTGATCAAAACCGGTTAAAAGCACACCATTAAGCTACATGTGTTAACATTAGATAATAAAACCCCTTAAAATATACACAAACTATTTAAATACTATCAATATATCGGAAATGACAAACATTAATGTAAATATTCAGGCTTACATACAGTACAAAATAAAAGATGTTTCTAGTTATGCTTGCATTTCGGTAAGTTCCTTTCCTTGTATCTCCCGTCTGCTCTACGAAAAATTATATCCAAACACAATGCATGCATTGACTATTATGTCAGAACTCTAAAGGTAACGTACTTGCATTACTTTATTCCTAGTTCTTACGCTTGTTTATCTATAAGTAACAGGTGTTTATACGTACTTTGCGCTCGCCGCCATATTGCAGTTCGAAATTGCTTGCTTCAATGATCCCAATGATGCTGTCTACGGTATTGTCCATGGAGATAAAGAAAAGAAGGGAGTTGGCACTACAGACTTCCGCTCTACATTGTTTTGAAACCAGAGTGGGCGCCATTTTAAGTAGCCCAGAACATTAGCAGACTGCTGTTTACTTGTGCTTCTTACTGATTATTTCTGTCGAGCGCGCAACAACTGTTTTGAAATACTAAAAATTGCAGAGCTTACATGAATAACATAGCGTCAGGAAGGCAATTTCGAACGTTTTTCTGTTCTTGAAAGCGTATTTCAGGATAGCAAATGGGAAGTTGCACTACAGAAAATGGTCCAGAGATCACCAGTGTGTGTGTGTGTGTGTGTGTGTGTGTGTGTGTGTGTGTGTGTGTGTTTTGACTGGTAGAGAGATATGAGTGAAGTGTGGCATTACATTATGTAATAAGTTATTTGTAAAAAGAAGTATTGTATACCAGGAGTGAATCTAATGATTGTCTCTAACTAGAAGTCTGTAAGTGTATGTGTATACGAATTAGCTTGTTTTAAATTCGTGTAACTTGTAAATACTTTGACATGTCCTATATCCTCTTAAAAAGAGATCTACGGGTGAATAAAGCTGCTGCTGCTACTACTACTACTACTACTACTACTAATACGACACACTCAGATTGACGCCATGGGAAGTGTCACTGTGGTGAACTTTGGGGGTAAAATGTAAATGACCTGTGACTAGGGCCTCCTGTCAGGTAGACCGATCGTCGGGTGCAAGTCTTTCTATTTGATGCCACTTCGGCGACTTGCGCGGCGATTGGGATGAAATGATGATGATTAGGACAACACCACACCCAGTCCCTGGGAGGAGAAAAATCTCTGACCCAGCCGGGAATCGAACCCTGGCCCTTAGGATTGACATTCTATCGTGCTGACCACTTTTTTTTTTATTTTTTTTATCGTTGTGTTTGGTCGTTGCAGACGTCACATGACATCCGTTAAAGTTCGTTTGTTGGTTCTTCCACTCACTCAGCTACCGGGGGTCGACAACTTTGGGGGTATGAATGCGGTGAACCTACTGTTTTGGTCTAGTTTATGATGTAATGCCACCTCCCTTCTTTTTTTACCTCCTTCATATTGCCAGTCTAGTAATGTGTGTCTATGGCCACCATAAATCTTCGAAACAGAGAACGATAGCAGTGTTCTTAGTGACATGGTACTGAACTCTGAAAATTCCGTAGTCTAGCATTTTGATATGCGAGTATTTCAGGAAAATATTTCTCGTTTATACTTTATGGATGAGCATAGTCGCCAACTGGTAATGTCCGTGGCTGTAAACATTCTTGTGATCTTGCAAAGGTCAAATCTCAATCAAAGACTAAGATTACCTTTTCTTAGTTGGGGTTCACCATCATAGAATTTTTAACTAGCATGTGGCCACTTTTAAATTCTAAAAATATTTATTTCATTATTGCAATTTCGAACATGTGTCTATTATCAGGGCGAAATAATTGCGCTTTAGCACACACTAGAACTTAAAAAATCGTCTGACGCAACATTAATTCAGAAAGAAGCTGGTTTCATTGTATTGTGGTCCAGATTACCACTTCTTGTGCGTATTGAACTCTTTGAATTGCACTGTAACTATGTTCCTCAAATCCTGCTTCACTTTCGCTCACATCCATAGTATTAGGTTGAATAAATGCTTCCATATTTGTTTTTGTTTCATGTGATGTTTTGTCACAGGATGTTCTGTGTACTCACAAATATTTAACGAATCCGTGTATGAACTGTTCATTTTAATCGCATTGTAAATACAGGGTGATTATAATTAAAGTTAAACTTCCTAAACGCTGTAGAAACAACACCATTAGTCAGAATGACGTCAAATTGCAGTGGAATATTATCGGAGAAAGGGGAAAGCGTATGGCAGAAGAAAAGAAATAGTGTGAAAATTGATCAATAGATGGCGCATTATGTGTCAGAGTACATAAATGAAAACACCTGCCATGTGTACGACCCATCGAAGTTACTGTAAACACGCTGGGTACACGGCTTTTCCTCCTTTCGCGTCTGCGACGTTCGCGGTGACTGTCTCAATGCAGGATCGCCCTTTGCTTGTAAAGCTGTATTACAAGAATGACTACTGTGCAAACGTCGCTCTGCAGAAATTCCAGACACTGAAGGGTTTGAAAAAGGAGTTAAATCCGATGACTGCCGTGGGTCTGGAGAAAATGATTCGGAAATTCGAAAAGAACGGTTCTTTTTGTGTGCAACCTGCTAGAGGGAGGAAACGAATTGACTCGACGTCAATGGAAGCAGTGACGGTATATGCAGGAGGACACAAGTGGTCGTGTGCAAACATGAAGTGTACGGAGAATTGCCCAAACATTGGACATACCCATGTGCGCGGTGTGTAAAACACTACGAAACATCCTTCTTTGCTATCTATTCAAAACTGTCCATGTGCATGAGTTGCTTCCTGTTGACCAGCCAGCAAGAGAGACCTTTGCTTTAGAGTTTCTTGCTTGCATGGAAGTGGACAATGATTGGCCGTGGAAGATTTTGTGGACAGACGAAGCCCACTTCCATCTGACAGGATATGTCAATACACAGAACTGTCGAATACGGGCAACAGAAAATCCACATGCAGATCAACAGTACCATTTCATCCTGAAAAGGTCACTGTGAGATGCAATCATTTATCATAGGGACATCTTTTTTCTAAGAGAAGGGTGCTTCCAGTCCTGTAACCTGTACTGTGACTGGTAAGTGCTATGAGTGTCCTTTGCGCAATCACGTCATTCCAGCTCTCCAACAGCGTGGAAGTGTGAATGGGATCATTTTTATGCAAGATGTTGCACCTCCGCATGTTGAAAATCCAGTTAAGCAGCTACTGAACCGCCATTTCGGAAATTCTAGAATTATCAGCCACCATTTCCCAACAGCCTGGTCGTCCCAATCTCCTGAGCTTAAACTGTGTGAGTTTCGGCTGTGGGGCTATGTGAAAGATGTTGTATTCAGTGTTCCGATTGCAAACGTAGCTGCATTGAAGGCACACATTGTGCAACACATTTTGAACATGAACTTGGAAACAGTTCGATTAGTTGAGGAACATGCTGTTTCTCTGTTTCAACTTGTTGTAGAGAACGATAGACAGCATATTGAACGTTTTTTGCGCCAGTCACACGGAAATTAATAATCCGATTTTGTTATGTCAGAGCCAAGGTAGCCCCTCAGGGCCTTCAACCCATATTACACCTCAGAGGACGGGGTTGTCTATGTCCAAGGCGTACCAAAAGCACCATGGTAAACACTGGCTATTCACATACAAGATAATGAAAACATACATTCCGAGCACTACTTCCTGCAGGGGGAGCTCGAGCTATGGCCTGCAGGAAGTATCACCATGCCAAAACCTGATTTGCTGGAGACAGCAATTTAGGGGCTAGAACCAGCCCCGAAGTTCAGTTCACCATGGATGCCGACCTCATGTACTTCGACCCCACTTGTGTTGTGACTGACAATTCGTAATTTTTCGCAAACGCAACTTTTATTGATGTAAGTTCACAAGGTTGATGACTGGAAGTAGTGCTCAGAATGTCTGTTTCCATTATCTTGTATGTAAATAGCCGGTGTTTACCACGGCGCTTTTGGTATGCCTTGGACACAGACAACCTCGTCCTCTGTGGTGTAATACGGGTTGCCGGTCCTCACGGGCTACCTTGACTCCAGTATAACAGATCTGATTTTGGTTGATGCTTTTTATGCGGTTTTTGGTCTCAGGACAATTAAAAACCGATGTGATTGAAGCTTTTTATTGTGGTTTTTGGTCTTGGGACAATTAAAAAAGCGATCTGATTGATGCTTTTTATGCGGTATCTGGCCTCATGATATTTAAAAACCGATTTTTCTCATCCAACGTGATATGATCTTGTTGTGGTGGTTGGGCTTACATAACTAAGAGAATCACATCTGTACACCAATGCACACTAAGTAGTTCAGTTTGTTTAATGTCAAATGTACACCTTAGGCATTTTTGTATGATTAATTTGTCATTTGTAGTCGACCACTATTAAATTATGATGCTTACAGCGCCATCTATTGCTATATTTTGTAACTATTTATTTTTCCTGTGCTATACGTTTTCCTCCTTCTCTGATAATATTCCGTTGTAATCTGACGTCATTCTGACCAATGGTGTTATTTCTAGAGCTATTTGAAAGGTTAACTTTAATTATAATCTCCCTGTATATTGCTCATATTCAACTCTGACAAAAAAAATCGCAACTCCAAAAATAATTAATGTAGAGTAACGAAATTTCGCGAATACATTTGTCACGGTAAGTGCGTACCATTGCAAGATCACTTGTTAATATATGTGCAAAATGTGAAATGCTGTTGCATTAATAACAGGTGTAACCGCCAAAATATTGAATGTAAGCATGAAAATGTGCACTCATTGTGTTGTACAGGTGTCGGATGTCAGTTTGAGGGATGGAGTTCTATGCCTGGAGTACTTGGTCGATTAGTACAGGGACGGTTAATGCTGTTTGTGGATGACACTAGAGTTGTCGTTCGATGATGTGCTATGCATGCTCAATTGGAGACAGATCTGGTGATCAAGCAGATCAAGGCATCATGTTGATACTGTGTACAGCATGTTGGATTACAACTTAGGTATGTTGGCGAGCGTTATCCTGTTGGAAAACACCCCATGGAATGCCTTTTATGAATGGCAGTACAACAGGTCGCATCATCAGGCTGACGTTCAAATTTGCAGCCAGGGTGTAGGCCCTCAACCGACCTCCTTCTAACCAACACACAGCCATCAGTGGCACCGAGGCAGGAGCAGCTTTCATCATAAAACGCAACAGACCTTCACACTGCCCTGAAATGAACTCTCTCTTGACACCACTGAAGTCGCAAATGTCATTGGTTTGGGTTCAGCGGAATGCACGCTACAGGGCATCTAGCTCGGAACTGTCCTCGAAGTAACCGATTTGTAGCATTTTGTTGTATCACTGTGGTGCTACCCGCTGCTGAAACTGCTGCTGGAGATGTGGTGCCCCAGAGCCATTCGCCAAACATGATGATCTTACCTCTCGGTAGTGGCACACGGCTGTCCAGAGACTGGGCTGGCAAACTAAGTGAGGTGTTGGAATCGTCGTCTTTGTCGCCTTAGAGCCATTCTAGACTTACATCAACCCTCTATGTCCAATCTCAACTGTAACTTATGCTCACAACTGATACAACGTGTATTTAAAGCAAACCTGATTGGAATCCTCATAGGGTATGCAGTAGCGCCACCTTTGTGCGAATGGCGCGAAATCTGAATAGGCATCATATATCAGATGTACAAACGTGCCTACCAAGTTTCCTTTATGTCGCACAACTCCTTCTTGGTCTTGCAACTTTTTCCGTTAGTGTAATTTATTTTTGTTGACGTCCGTTTTTTCTACTTTCTCGCACTTAATGAATAACTCCATTTTAGAAAGTTCTCGCCGAACTGATATTCAGCTTTATTACATCTTGTCGTGTAATGGATACGTATTTTTGCTTTGAGTGGTGTTGCTTTTTGCCAAGGAGTATGGTTTGTGGTCTTAGTGACAGAATACGCAGTTATTGTGCCAGGTGTCATTGTGCAGCAGCAACATTCTACATTGTATCCTGTATTTGTTCATGGGAGATTATGGTATTAAGTAAAAGTACTTCCACTGTACTGACACAATTGCGGAACTACTGTTGCGTTCTTAACAGTTGTAAGGAACTATTCTCGTGCCACTAAGACTACAAAGCATACTCACTGACAAGAAGCAAAGCCGCTCAAAACAGAATTACGTACTCTTTACTTTTCAAGATATAATAAAATTCCGTCAACTAACATGGAGTTCTTCATTAAATGCAAGGCAATATAAAAAATGGGTGCAAACAATAATAAAGCAAAATACAGACAATGTGTTTACAATGTAATTAAATACAACAGTTCACACATAAATTCGTAAAATCTACATGAATGCAGAGGACACCACGTGAAGAAAACAAGCTTCTGATTTATATGGAACAGAAATAAACACAGAATCATTTAATTCACCTAATATAATGGATGTGAACAAAAATGATGCAGAATTGAGCAACATATTTCCACTGCAATTCAAGGAGTGCAATACACACGAGAAATCATAATTGTGCACACAATGTGATGAAATCATCTTCTGTTTACCAAGAAGGGAAACAATATGGAAAGCTTTAAATCATACAATAAGAAAATGTGGTGATAAGGAATGACAAACTTGCAGTGCTCCAGGTGGCCTGGCAATAAACCAAGGTCATGTTAATCGAAATCCCTATATGAGTTTCAGTCACCTGGTATTTGCAAACATTACATAAACTGTATGCTGGTGATCTCTATACTGGTTAGATGTAGGACTCTGGTATCTTATCATCGAACTCAAGAGAGCATGCAGAGTCCTATCATCCACATTTTACACCATATTATAGTTAACCAAGTAGTTTCGATTGCTCTCTACATGATTAAGAATTACTTATTTATTTCTAGTAAGAGCTATGAGGTGAGCACATGATTGCAATACTTCATTAGAACATACCCTCATAACAATAATAATTCCTGCCTTCACACAAACTATGAATTTTCTTCATGACAATGGTAACACTAAACATAGAGCTCCATAATCATTTCCCATGCCTCGTATTTTTACTGACTGTATTCTGCTGGAAACTTTCAATCATTTGGAACAACAGTTCAGAAATACATTATCTACTGTCTTGTGAGCATACCTCAGTTGTCAACATAGATCTCATTTAGTATCGAAAAGGGGAGATTATCTTTCTGCTGATTCAGTATTTAATATCCTATTGATAGAAATACAATGTCGCATTTTCAGTACTTGTCTCTGTGACAATGATTGTTAATAAATGTTGGTTGGCTTGGCATCACTTCAGACAACAAGTATGTAAAGATGTATGTCTCTTTAGACTTATAAGTAGCTACCCTTGCATGTCTCCATTTAAATTTATACTAAATGAATGCTTGCTTCACTCATTCATAATTCTTATCATAAATGCTGAAACCTCTGAGCAAATTACCTCAACTTTTTGACCAGATATTTGCGTTGTTTATGATATCTGATTGTACAAATTATGCACACTAGAAGGTGTATCTAATATAGTACCTAATTTATAGACTACTGCTATGTCTTATGGCACTCCAGTATGGGACCATTTGAGCAAGGCATAAGTGAAATAAAGCAGAATTAATTTTGTGATCGGCTCTTCAATGTCCAGTAAACAACAGAACTGCCACCATTTTTCACACTAGTTTTGAAACAGTTCATTTTGTTCTTCTCCAGAAATCTTGAGCAACCAATGGAATAGCCACTTGCGGGCATAGCACAGTTACAGTATAGAGGGATCCATCTGGTAATTTTGAATTGCTTATGAAGCTACTTGGCTTGTTGTAAAACATCTTAACTTCCAGGCAGAATGCAGCAATATTAAGTAGAGATAAAAAAAAAGTTTCTTAGAACACATTTATTTCAGAGCTTTACTTCAATTATAAAAGTTACAAAATCAGTTATGGGAAACAACAACACTGCTATCGACTAAGGTTTTATAAATGCATAGAGACTGCTAAATCACAATGTAAATTCCATAGTTAACAGTATCTCAGAACATGCTGGTAAACTGCTGATGTATAATATCAGGTGGATGACATAAATAAAAAGAAGTGAAGAACTGCAAGGTTTAGTAAACGAAAATAGAACTGAGAAATTCGAGAATATTCCACGAAATGCACAGTGGAAAAGATGTACACAATACTCATAATGTTCATGAAAAATGTAGTATACTCTGTACCATAGTAACTGGCTACTTTGAAAACTGTTTCCCTAAGAAATTAATTGGCAGAAGCAGGTTTAATGATTCTAAACCCTAGGTTACAAATGAAATCAAAATGTAATTCAAAAACTAAGAGATAACTCTCACTAGTACCAGTCAATCAATCCTTAATCGCCATTGGCCATATTTACAACGGAACAGTCATCATCTCTTATACACTATTACAGACATACATAGTTGAATATAGTTAATTACAAAAAACACAATTACAGACATTTAGTCATGCACTGTGAATTCTAACATATGAAATTTGCAACATTATTGCATAGTGTTTCACTGCATCGAAGTGCATCCTTTTCAAAGCTGTGTTACTACTTCTTAAGCAATTTTACATGACATTTCCCAGCCGCTGCACCACATTTTAATGTGGTTGATCTTCTCTCAGTTGTTTTATGAATATGATTTTCGGTCTGAGATTAATAAAGATAAATACATCGCCTTACACTGAGAGGAAAAAAGAGCCCAATACTCATTTCTTAAACATAATATCAAACATCTCACATGTGACAGTAAGCAGTTATCTAACAGGAGTGCAGGACTTAATGTTGACACAGATTTTCCTTCAGAGGCTGCACCATTGATGTCCAACCACACAGTCTGTTAAACCTACCTGTTCTTATTCTGTGGTTATGCAGTGCTGTTTATGTATCCCACTGGTACTTGCATGAGTGTGGTAAAACTTGGAAAGGGGTTGGTACACCATCACAGAAAGAACAAACTAATATGGTAAAGTCAACTATGGTGATGAAGTCCTTTATCTTCCAGTTGATTTGGTGTAGAGAATTTAAAACATTAATTCAAAGATGACAACAGAATTAAATAGAACACAGGAGGATTGCGAGAGTGAAACTAATTCCAAATGACAAAACAATTCTGCCCTACAGAATTTAGTTACTCAGACACATCATTGTCATCAGTTTGTTGTTCTGCTATGGAAGCCTTAGACACAAACTGGCAAGATTGTTTTAGAATCTGCCAGCAATAAAGTATGATTTCTACATGAACCAAATTATGCTAACAACCCTAATATCGACCACACAGCCTTCATCGACGTTATGTAGGAGTTTTTATTTATTTATTTTATCCATCTTTCAGCACTAACATGCAATCGATGTCGTCAGAAGAGTTACAGCTATTTGTACATTATGTTTTACATACCAAAATATTACATAGTAAAAATATAGCAATGTTGTAAACTATTAGCTTACAACAGCCTCTACACCTAGATCCATACATAACAGTAAGCCATAATTTATCAGCATTAACATGCAATCAATGTTGTCAGAAGTATTATAGCTATTTGTACATTATGTTTCATATAACAAAAATATTACATGGAGAAAAAAAAAGACAGTGTTGTACCCAATTAGCTTATAGCTAGCTGCCTCTACATCCATAACTATACATAACAGTAAGCCTTAGTTTATCAATAAATTAGATCATCTTTACAACTATTCTGAAGTTCTTCTACACTGTAGAAAGTATTTTTCTTCATCCACACTTTGGTTTTAGTTTTGAAAATATCCATTGAAACCAATTGAGCCTGTACGGGTAAAGTGTTGAATAATTTTATGCCTATGTATTCATAGCTAGATTGGGTTTTCTTAAGCCTGGTTGTGGGTATATCAATCATATTTGTTTGTCGAGTATTGTGTTGATGAACCGATTTCCTTATAGTGTAGTGGTTTAAGTTTTATTTTATGTTTAATAGGCAACAATATATGTAAAGAGATGGGACTGTGAGAATTTTTAAGTCTCTAAAATAAGGTCTACATGAGGTCTTGTTGTCAGTGATTCCGTAAAAACGTCTAATTGCTTTCTTCTGCCAAATGAAAATTTTTTTGGCTCCTGGAGAGTTACCCCATAAAAGAATGCCATATTGTAGATGGCAATGAAAGAAGGCATAGTATGACTGAAGCAATAAATCTTGTGTAACACATGTGTGTAGTTTGGCTAGTAGTAGATAACTCATGATAGCTTTCGACATATATAATCTGTATATGTGTCCCGAGTTAATTTTGAGTCAATGTGTATTCCTAGTAGTTTAACAGATGATAACTCCATGTTACTGTTTGATAAACTGAAGATTATCTTGACAGTCTTTACATGGTTCATAGATAAGTCATTAGCTTTATACCAGATATTAGATATTTTGAGACACTCTTCACTTTCCTCCTTCAATATGTTTATATCCTTTCCAGAATTAGCTAATGTTGTGTCATCAGCATAGAGGATAGATTTACAGGGTAAGTTATTTGGAAAGTCATTTACAAACAATATAAATAGTAAAGGGCCAAGCACTGAGCCCTGAGGAACACCTCGTTTTATACTTAAAAGTCTGTGACTGTTGGTCATTATGCTTTACTATTTGTTTTCTATTGCTGAGGTATGATTCAATTAGTGAGAGTTCCAAGTGTTTGATTCCATAGCAACACAGTTTATCTAATAATAATTTGTGGTTAACTGAGTCGAAAGCCTTACTCAAGTCAATTAGAATGGCTTCAGCAGATAATTCTGACTCAAATGCGCTTAGTACAAAAGAGATAAGGTTTTCAACTGCTTTGACTGTTGATAAGTTTGATCTGAATCCATAATGAGAATAATTTAATATATTATTGTCTGATAGGTGTATGCATATTTGCTGCAGTATGCAATGTTCTATTATTTTAGAGAGAATAGGCACAAGTGAAATTGGTCTATAATTATTGATACAGGACTTGTCACCCTTTTTGTATAATTGTATGACAACTGTTTTTTTGAGACATTCTGGAAAGTGTCCAGTCGAGAGCATCCAGTTTACCAGTATGCAAAGAGGATATGTTATGAGATCTACAACTTTTTTAATTACATAGTTTGACAGGCCATACACATCTTCAGATCTAGAGAATCCTACTTTAGAGCTTGCTTCAATTATATCAGTTACTTGTACTTCTCTCCATTTACAAGCTGACACTATGTTTGTAATGTTTTGCTGAAAATTTCTGCCAGATATGGGGTGAGAAATAGGTGTATGTGATGAACTGGAATTCTGGTTGCTGTAGGTTGGAAGGCTAAGATTGGCAGAGTTGACAAAAAAGTGATTGAAATCATCAGCAGTGACATTAGCAGCATTTGTGTTGTCTTTGTAGTTTATATCCATACCTAGCTCTGCTTTTATTGCTTTCCATGCAGCCTTACATTTATTGTGTGATTTTTTAATGAAATCACCATTTGCCTCACACTTGGCTATTTTAATTTCAGATCTATATTTTCTTTTCAGGTCTTTGTAAGTTTCTTTATCTACTGCTCCCTTTTTGACCTTATCGTGACAAGTAATTACCAATAGTCTCAGTTTTTATAATTGGGGTGAAAACCACTTCTGTAAAGTTGAGTGGCTAGGTTTCCTAACTTTTTTGTTTTTTTGTTTTTTTAACCAGTGGACAGCACGTGTGGAAGATTTCAGAAATGATTTTGAGGAATGTGCTGAAGGCTTCATCAACATTTCTGGAGGAATGTATAACAGTATTCCAATCTATAGACTTAAGTTCTTCTCTATACTTGCTAATATTAGTATCTGTAGATAGTCTGACACACTGAGTTTGTTTCTCGTCTTCTTTTGGTTTTTTTAGTAATTAGTTTCACCCATATACCTCTATGGTCTGACAGGTAATTGACATTAAATAAGCCTAGCTCAAAATCACATTTGTATACATTTGTTATTAGATTGTCAAGACAGGAGGAGTGCCTTGTAGGACTTTCATTACCACAAAAGAGATTACAGGATCTTAACATGTTTACTAAATTAACATTTCTGGCTGTCATTTTCCTAATGTCTATGTTAGGATCCCCAAAGATTAAAATTTTGTATTTAGTATATTTTTGTATACTGATCACAAGTTTTTCTAAACGTTCTATTAATTGTTCTACATTACTTTCAGGAGTGTGATATAAAGACACAGTTATGAGCTGTATACTAGGTATAATAAAAGCAGCTGCTTCAAAAACACCTTTAATGCATAGGTCACTAACTTCAAGAACAGAAAACTTTAAGTCTACATCATTGCTAATATACACTCCTGGAAATGAAAAAAAGAACGCATTGACACCGGTGTGTCAGACCCACCATACTTGCTCCGGACACTGCGAGAGGGCTGTACAAGCAATGATCACACGCACGGCACAGCGGACACACCAGGAACCGCGGTGTTGGCCGTCGAATGGCGCTAGCTGCGCAGCATTTGTGCACCGCCGCCGTCAGTGTCAGCCAGTTTGCCGTGGCATACGGAGCCCTATCGCAGTCTTTAACACTGGTAGCATGCCGCGACAGCGTGGACGTGAACCGTATGTGCAGTTGACGGACTTTGAGCGAGGGCGTATAGTGGGCATGCGGGAGGCCGGGTGGACGTACCGCCGAATTGCTCAACACGTGGGGCGTGAGGTCTCCACAGTACATCGATGTTGTCACCAGTGGTCGGCGGAAATTGCACGTGCCCGTCGACCTGGGACCGGACCGCAGCGACGCACGGATGCACGCCAAGACCGTAGGATCCTACGCAGTGCCGTAGGGGACCGCACCGCCACTTCCCAGCAAATTAGGGACACTGTTGCTCCTGGGGTATCGGCGAGGACCATTCGCAACCGTCTCCATGAAGCTGGGCTACGGTCCCGCACACCGTTAGGCCGTCTTCCGCTCACGCCCCAACATCGTGCAGCCCGCCTCCAGTGGTGTCGCGACAGGCGTGAATGGAGGGACGAATGGAGATGTGTCGTCTTCAGCGATGAGAGTCGCTTCTGCCTTGGTGCCAATGATGGTCGTATGCGTGTTTGGCGCCGTGCAGGTGAGCGCCACAATCAGGACTGCATACGACCGAGGCACACAGGGCCAACACCCGGCATCATGGTGTGGGGAGCGATCTCCTACACTGGCCGTACACCACTGGTGATCGTCGAGGGGACACTGAATAGTGCACGGTACATCCAAACCGTCATCGAACCCATCGTTCTACCATTCCTAGACCGGCAAGGGAACTTGCTGTTCCAACAGGACAATGCACGTCCGCATGTATCCCGTGCCACCCAACGTGCTCTAGAAGGTGTAAGTCAACTACCCTGGCCAGCAAGATCTCCGGATCTGTCCCCCATTGAGCATGTTTGGGACTGGATGAAGCGTCGTCTCACGTGGTCTGCACGTCCAGCACGAACGCTGGTCCAATTGAGGCGCCAGGTGGAAATGGCATGGCAAGCCGTTCCACAGGACTACATCCAGCATCTCTACGATCGTCTCCATGGGAGAATAGCAGCCTGCATTGCTGCGAAAGGTGGCTATACACTGCACTAGTGCCGACATTGTGCATGCTCTGTTGCCTGTGTCTATGTGCCTGTGGTTCTGTCAGTGTGATCATGTGATGTATCTGACCCCAGGAATGTGTCAATAAAGTTTCCCCTTCCTGGGACAATGAATTCACGGTGTTCTTATTTCAATTTCCAGGAGTGTATATAGATGAACCCCCATAGCATTCACTGGGTCTGCAGAAGTATGTAGCTAATCTGAAACCTGATGGTACATACAGTTTTATATCCTCTTCCTTTAACCAATGTTCGTTTATACATAAAATCATTCATTTGTTACTTTTTAATAGTATACCAAGCTCATCAGCTTTATGTTTCAGAGACCTGACATTTAAGTGCAGAAATAAGATAGAGTTACTGTCACAGGAGGGGAGGAGTACAGTATTATGGGGCAATGGAGAACATTTAATTGTTTTTTCAGCCCTGAAATCTATGTTAGGTGGCGGTTGGACTTCCTTGGGATAAACCATAAAAAATCTTCATTTCTCTTTGGTAATTTTTTGGGTCTGTTTGAAACACAGTTGGAAGTTTGTTTCACTTTACTGTCCACAAGTTTTATAGGAACATGTTTTCCCAAATCATTTAGTATCGCTTCATTATGAGAGAAAGAAGATACTTTACTTACTGTGACTGGTCTATTCTTTTCTGCTACTCTTGAAGGTGATGGAGGAGGAGCTGGTACTGTTTCTGCTGTTGGTGAAGTTGGTTTAGTTGCTGCTGGTGGAGGAGTTGTTTCTGTTATTACTGGTAAAGGAGTTGGTTCTGCTACTGCTGGTGTGGGAGATGGTGCTGCTGCTATAGGAACTGGTTCTACTGCTGGAGGAGTTGCTTCTGCTGTTGCTGATGGTGTTTCTTCTGCTATTGCTGGTGAAGTAGTTTGTGCTGCTACTGCTGGTGAGGGAGTAGTGCTGAGGAAGTACGCAACTGAGTAATTAGCATGATCCCAATTACCACTGGTGACACAGATCTGTATGGCAATAACTATAGACAGAATTAATATCACATACTACAAATGTCAGGGAACTCCTTATTAGAAATGACACTGTTTAACGCTTTGTAAACTCAAATATTTCCCAGTCATCTATTAACTGTCGTTTGCTTGGTGAATGGTTTTGTTCAAACTTGTTAATGATGTAACCAGACAGAAAAACCGCGATTAACAGTGCCAAGCGCCCCATGGAAACAATACATCGCTAGTATTAACACTGTTTTCATCATGTCACGTAGATCTATGGGCAGTTCCATTGTTACATATCACTCTTGTTCTCTAACACAAAGTGTTATTAAAAACGTAAGTTATTCATGAGCAGCTAGTTGTGCATGTGTCTGAACGTTAAATGAATGACGAACTGTTTTGTTCTGGATATCAAATAAACCCACCACCTATAGGCAATGTAAGTTAAGAAAAACTTTTGTGCTTGAGCAAAACTCGAACACAGCATTGATAGTGATTGGTGACTAGGCATAAAGAGATATGTCATCCCTAATTTTTATCTAGTATCAGCTAGCAAATCAGAACTTGAAATACACTCTAAGACAAAAAGTGCGACGCACCATGGAGAAATTATCTGAGTGAGATAGTAATCGATAGATGTGATGTACCAATAATTACAATTTCAGAAAAATTGGATGATTTATTCAAGCAATTGAGGAAGTCATTAACAGATTAGTCCACCTCTGGCCCTTATGCAAACAGTTATTCTACTTGCCATTGGTTGATAGTTGGTGAATGTCCTCCTGAGGGATATCTTGCCAAATTCTGTCCAGCTGGTGCGCTAATTCGTCAAAATCCCGAGATCGTTGGAGAGCCCTGCCCATAATTCTCCAAACATTCTCGATTTGAGGGAGATCCGCCGACGTTGCATGCAAAGGTATGGTTTGGCAAGCACAAAGACAAGCAGTAGAAACTCCAGCCATGTGCAGGTGGGCATTTTATTGCTGAAATGTAAGCCCAGGATGGCTTGCCTAGAAGAGCAACAAAATAAGGCGTAGAATAGAGCAGATGTACTGCTGTGCTGTAAGTGTGCCGCGGATGACAACCAAAAGGTCCCTGCTATGAATGGAAACTGATACACCCTGCTGGATCTGCAGGACAGGACAGGTAGTTTAAATTGTGGAAAGGGGCCAAAATAAGGAGCTGTCAGTTACAATCGAACCTACAACTTTATTATTTGATCAAACATTACAAGAGCCCAAATAATTTCTTGTTAAACACACAGCTTTAATCCTTGGGGATTAATTACCAGCTGAAAACCACTTAAATTAGGAAACGGCTGAAGGCCAATAACTTAAAATGCAAGCATAATCAGAAATTTAAAAGTCGAGCCTTATCTGACAACAGTTCTTTATTTAGGCTGAAGGCCCAAAGTATCTGAGATTTTCAGAGCAAACAATTTGAATTCAAAATCGGCTGAAAGCCCAACACTTAAGGCTAAACAACATTATTGTCTTTAAAAAAACAAGGGCCTTACGTAAAACAATTCTTAATTAGGCAAAACTCAACGAAAACAGAAATTTTAAAGGCAAAGCCTTATCTTAAAACAGTTCTTCAGTTAGGCTGATGGCCCAAAGAATCAGACACTTCAAGAGCAAAGAAGTTAAATTCAAATCGGCTGAAGGCCTAACAACGTTATTTTTTTTTAAAATACTGAAGGCCTTACGTGAAACAGTTCTTTAATTTAGGCTGAAGGCCTTAAGAGCAAAACAACTCAAACTCAAAATCGGCTGAAGGGCCAAAGCTTAAAATTCGAGAACATTAAAGTTTATAAAATGCCAAAGGCCTTACGTAAAACAGTTCTTTGAACTAGGCTGAAGGCCTTAAGAGCAAAACAACTCTAATTAAAAAAAATCGGCTGGGAGCCATACAAGTACAAACCACAAGAACAAATAAAAAGAAAGGCAGTACACCTAAGGGCGCTCAGATGTTCGAGGGTCGGCCTGGAATTCAAAGATTAACGCTCGCTTAGGTGAGACAGGCAGTCGGGCCAGCCATTCACGATCTGACGACAACCCAACCGGTCGACAATCAACTGACCCACCGACAAGATAACTTCCACTTCACGCGACCAGGGCACAACAGGGAGTTCAACGGAACAACGTAGAACATATTGGCGGCCACAACCATACATGGAGCTGTCAAACTGCACATCGTGGTGGACAGTTATAACACGATGAGGAAACTACACTGCCTGAAATTTACGTCAACGGCCAGGGCAGGCAACGGAACGTTAACGGCCACAAGGCAGAAGATTCCGCTGGTGCACTTCAATTCAAATAACCAAATACAGTGAAACTCCACCGGAGGTTGGCTAGAATTTTCTAACTTGAAAGCCACTTTGTTGCTCAGGGAATATCCCAACATCCGACACGAACTCCAAACGACACAATGTGAACAGTCTTGATTTGCTGGTATATTAAATCAAAATTCAACTTTCGTGTCCAGGGTCGGTGAATCTCGGACCTTGCAGCAATGGATACAGCACCACACACTCCGACACCACATAGAGGTTAGCGGGACTTGCCAAACTACACGCTGTGAATATTTCCTCGCTACTCTACGACAACCGACCAACTGCCCAGGCCCAGAAACAGTGGAAGGACCAAATATACGTCGGCCAATGAGACGACCAACAGAACAGCTGTCGACCCACTCCAACCTCCGTCTGTCGGACAGTTCATGTATGTCGCCAGCGGTCGGCGAGCACTGGCTGTCGGCGCCTCACCAGCTCTCCGTCCCTGACTTCACTGCTGCTGCGTCCCGACTGCACTGCTGGTCCGTCCTGAACTTACTCCAGACAGACGACGACCCAGAAATACTATCGGTCGCTCCAGGGATGGTACGACAGTGCACTTATCGATAAGCGCTACTGCTGCTGCTCATGGGCAAGTAAGGCAGGAAGTTAGTGACGCCAGTAAATGGAATACGAAAACGAGACGGCAGCACAGTAATAGAAGATGACAAACAATAAATGGGATAAACGGGAGCCGTGCACGGCTCAGAAACGGCACTCAAGACCACCACTCCTGGCTGTCAGAAAGTGTGGCGAACGACAGTCAGGTTGGTATCCTACTTCCATCTGTACCATCTCCAGATACATCTTCGGCATGGAATCTCATTGACTGGAGTAGAATTGGTTAAAATTCTTCTGGGTATTATGCCGCATCATTGCTAAAAACTAACAACATAATAAACTATTTATCATTGTTGATAGTTTTTAGCAATGACACGGCATAATTCCCAGAAGAATTTCAATCACTATGATACCGGTCGCGGAAGCCTAATTCTTATATGGAGTAGAATTGTCTTCAGTGATTAGTTCCACTTCGAACTGAACCCTGATGACCAGCGAACACACACACACACACACACACACACACAAATACACACACACACACACACACACACACACACACACACACACATATGCGCACACACACACACACACACACACACACACACACACACACACACACTCACACACACACGAAGTTAGGTTGCCAACATGCGCATAAACTAAGCAAATAGGAACAAAGAGTAATTTTCTGTAAAATGTCTACAGCTAGCGACAGAAGAGTACTAATACTCCACATCAATGAACATGAAAATTGTGAAGAAAAAGTTGGTAACATGAGGATGTGTTTACATTTCGTAAATGAAGTTTAGTACGAACTCCACCATGTGACTAGATGAGGTGAAACGAAAATGCCAGCCAAAAATTTGACTGACTAAGTAATCACTTATTTAGGTAAAAGATAAGACGTGAACTGTTTTATAATCTGCAAATATCGCATCTCAAAACAAAACTGCATCAGTCTAGACTCCACTGAAGATGCATTAAAACAAAAGACGAAGAGCGTCGGCAAGAAATAAGATACACTGTAACAAGAAAGAGTCGTTTGTCATTTACAAAATGAATCTTTTGCATTTGCTGCGGATGATGGCCACTCAAACAAGTTTATTAATTATTTTATCTTTGTCTTAACACATTTTGTGAATTTACGACGTTTAGAATAGATTATAACTACATGTAATAGCAGTAGCTTGCCAATTGTTTTTTCTACCATCGGTGACAGTCTCTAATAGGTGGGATATATAGCTTCTGATAAGCCAGTTTCTTCTGCCGAAAGATTGTACGTCCCTGATCGCATATTTGTGCCAAAGACCTAGGCATAAAGTACCAAATATAATATTGTGTGCATCGCTTTCAGTATACTTAAGTTCTGGAGGATAGTGTGTTATACAGGAGGATCATTCTCACTGAGCCCAGTCATGCAATTAATTATGAAGGACCATTCATTATAATTAGCTTCACACATACCACTTTAGCTCTTACGGTACAATGGTCGATTCGATATTTGTTTGCGAAATGCCATATTTATTTTTTTCATCATCCTGTTTCCTTGACACAAAGAGAAAATAAAAATTGTTTTGTTCGACGTTAGTACATCGTTTAATAACCCTGAGAATGATTGCATGGTACCTGAAGTCAGCGAAAAAGCCTCCCTTGCGCAAAAAAAAGTATGGCAGCATATGCAGAACTGGATTACGATATATATGCCATCAATGAGTTCTACATAATCTGAGAACTGCCTATGAATTCGAAAGTCGTGTACAACACGTGACCAGTCATAGTTTGTTGATTTATCAAGGAATACATATTTTATGAAAAGTTCCACAAATTACAGAGTGGCCAAAGCAGTAATTCAACCTTATCAGGTGCTGACAGTCGCCAGAAGTAACCTGCATTCAAGTTGTAGGCTGTTTGCAGTGAATAATACAGATGTATACACAAAAAATGACAAGTGATATGTACCACAGGCTATATTAAACAAATATTCTGGTAATAAATACGCAACCAACCCGGCTAACCGAATGCCGCTGCGTTGCGTTAGCTATTTGAATCTTGTGGTCTGTGTCGATTCAGGGCCCGACACTAGTCCATCCTGTGTAAGTCTCTTCGTCTCTACATAACTACTGCATCCTACATCCATTCTAATCTGCTTACAGTTGCTAAGCCGTGGTCTCTCTCTATAAAGAAATGGAAATGAGCGTATGGCATCGTTGGCTGGGAGGCCCCAATTGGGGAAGTTCGGTCGCCATATGCAAGTCTTATTTCAGTCGACGCAACATTAGGCAACTTGCACGCCGGGGATGAGGATGAAATGATGATGACAACGCAACATCCAGGCCCCTAGCAGATAAAATCACCAACTCGGCAGGGAATCGAACCCGGGCCTGCATGCATGGGAGGGGAGCACATTACCACTCAGGTAACCAAGCGGACGATTTTGCCTCCATAACCAAACTGACGATTCCCTTATGCCTCAAAATATGTCCTGTCATCCAATCCCTTCCTTTCGACAAGTTGTGCCATAATTTCGTTCTTCTCCTCAGTTTGATTCAGTACTTCTTCTTTAGTTATGCGATCTACATATCTGATCTTCAGCATTCTTCTTTAGCATCATACTGTGAAAGCATCCATTGTCTTCTTGACAGAGTAGTTTATGAACCATATTTCACTTACTACTAGGCTACACTCCACAAAAATACTTCCAATTTATATTCGATGTCAACAAATTTTTCTTTTTCAGTAATATTTTTCTTGCTACTGCTAGTCTGCATTTTATATCCTCTCTACTTCTGCCTACTCAACTACTGCTTTCCTTTGAAGTCCTTAAAGTTTCACAACTGCAGCCTGCTTTCTGTACAAGTTGTAAATAATTTTGTGTCCCTGCGTTGTATCCCTGATACCTCCACAGCTCTAAAGAGTGTATTTCGGTTAAGTTTGGCAAAAGCTTTATCTCAATTTGCAAACACTATAAAGACAGGTTTACCTTTCTTCAGACTCTGAAGATAAGTATGATAGTGGGATCAGTATTGCCTCGCCTGTTCAGACATGTTACAGGAATCTAACATTGTATTCATGTTAGTTTGAATACCACCCCCTCCCCCCAGCCTTCTACACTTTCCATCTGTCTTCCAGGGTTCTCTTCGTTACTTAGTATTGGCTTGGCATCTGAGCTTTTGATGTTCATACTGTTGCTGCTCTTTGCTGCAAAGGTGTTTGTTTTTTTAAATTTGGTTTGTGTTTTCCAAGTGCAAAATCGCAAACGAAGAATGACTACAATGTTGAAACAGCCTTGAATTTCCCTCTTAGATAATCTTACATTCTTTTTTTTCGATTTTGGACTTTGTCAATAGTATTTTTTAGACATCTGAATTCTATATGGCCTACTTGATTGGTTGCTTTTTGTAATTTTTTCCTGTTGTCTATTAAATTCAATATATAGTGTGTTATCTAAGGATTTCTACTGTGCGTTTTTCTCGTTTACGCCCTCCACTGTCTTCACTACTTCTTTTCTATAAGGTGTCCATTTGTCTTGTAGTGGATTCCTTCGATTAGATTAGATTAGATTAGATTCAGTTTTCGTTCCATAGACCCAAAAAATGAGATGATTCTAATGGGTGTGGAACATGTGAAAGTATAACATAAAACCACCAAACATTTGAATATAATAATTACTACCTTGATCATGTGTCAGGAGATAGTCGAAATAGGTTAATACAATGCAGTAAACTGGAACAGCTAATATTTACAGAATTAACACACTGTCAGAATGAAACACTGTTATGCACTATTAATAAATTTATCATACACCAAATACCTGATGTTGACTGTTGTGACCAAGTGTTTTCAAAACTCAAATTAACAGATATTTCTGCTTAAGCTGGCTTAACAGTCTCTGTTAAGTAATTCATGTATGTAGTAGCAGGAGTTGCCTATCAAAAAGTCTTTCAAACTCTGTTTATTCTGTGCTTTATCTGAAACCAAGTTTTTAATGGTTGCAGGCAATTTATTGAAAATGTGTGGTACTGAATAATGGACCCCTTTTTGGACCAAAGTAAGCGATTTTAGGTCTTTATGTAGATTGTTCTTATTCCTAGTATTGATGCTATGTATTGAGCTATTGGTTGGAAATAGAGATGTATTACTTGCAACAAATTTCGTTAAGGAATAAATATACTGAGAAGCAGTGGTTAGCATACAACATTCTTTGAACAGGTTTCTACAAGATGTTCTTGAATTTACACCACAAATGATTCTTATCACATGCTTTTGCACCCTAAAAACTTTTGCTCGGTTTGAGGAGTTGCTCCAGAATATGATCCCACATGACATAACAGAATGAAAGTAAGCAAAGTATGCAAGTTTTTTTATATTTATATTTCCTACATCTTACATCATTCTAACAGTAAATACAGACTGGTTTGGGAACTTAAGCAATTCTGTGGTATGCCCTTCCCAACTGAATTTATTATCGAGTTGTAATCCCAGAAATTTAACACTGTTAACCTCTTCAATCTGCATGTCTTCATGTGTTATACTCATGCTGGAAGGAAATCTCTTATAGGTTATGAACTGCATATAGTGGGTCTTCTCAATGTTTAATGACAGTCAATTAGCTTTAAACCACATATTAATGTCAGTGAAAATTTGGTAGCAGTTATTTCTAAATCTGTACTTGGCTTGCTACTTATTGCAATGTTTGTATCATCTGCAAACAAAACAAACTTAGCATCTGGCAATGTAACAGATGAGAGGTCATTAATGTACGCAGAAAAAAGCAATGGACCCAAGATGGAACCTTGAGGAACACCACATGAAATTAATTCCCAGCCAGATGAAGACTGACTGGTTACTGCACCGGTATTTCGCAACAACACCCTTTATTTCCTGTTAGATAAGACTCAAACAATTTCGCTGCATTGCCGGTGACACCATAATTTCCTAATTTACTTAAGAAATTGTTGTAGTTCACACAGTCAAAGGCTTTTGACAGGGCACAGAAAATTCCAGTAGCCCCGTCTGTTTCAGTCAGTCGTTGTGAATTGATCCCCTTAAGATTTTCGACAAACTCTGGGTCTTAGCTTATTCAGCTTCTGTCTCTTTGATTTGCTACCTTTTACTATCTCTCTAATTGTAATCCGCAGGTCATAACAAACAAATATTCATAAGCATGAATCTGCACCTGGAAATGTCTTACAATTTAAAATCTGGTTCTGAAAACTCTATCCCATACATGCATCCTTCTTTCATGATTCTTAAGCAAAGTGTTGGTGATGATTAAATTATGTTCTGTTCAAAATCCTACCAGGTGGCTTCCCTTTTCATTCCTTCCATGGAGCTCATTTTCTCCTCCTATTTTCTCTTCCTATGGCTTATATCGGAGTCCAGTCTGTCATCACTTAAATTTTGGTCTGTCTTAACTGTCTGAATAATTTATTTTTTCTTATCTTACATTCTTTCAATCTATTCATTGTTTGTGGTGTTTTTAGGCATTTTAACTTGTACCACAGCGGTAGGAGGGTGTTGACCTTATGTCTGTCTTGGCCATGAAAACGTTAATGGCAGTTTAGAAAGTAGGTTGAGTATTGTGATATTACTACTCTGATTGTTTCAGTGACTTAACACTCATAGAGTGGTTAAAATACACGTTCTTAATGTAGAAAATACTGAGTATCGACTGTCAGACACTTTAAATTATAAGTAAATGCCTGTCATATAAAAGATAATGTACTATCATAATAATTAACTACATTTACATTCTGCAAATCGCAATAATAAATCCTGTTACGCAAGTCACACCAAGATTTTGTTCTGGAGTGATCGGTTTTCTGAATGTTATCGACTGTATAATGAGCTGCGGAACAATGTTGAACAGTAATTCATCAAATCTTAAATAAGAAAACATCAGTAATGAAACATATGAAAGAATATTTCGCAAAGAAAATAAGTATTGGTATGTCTTCACTCAACTTTGTTTTTATTTTGTATAGAGTCGTGATACAGTTAATCAAATGCACCGTGCATTTCAAAGAGTCCACACCCATACCTAAGTGGCGGTCCAGAAATTATAAAAGATCGGGATGATAAAATCTATTTTTAATAAGATTTTAAATGCATAATTCTCTTATCAATAACTAAAGTATATTTTACGATGTCACAAAAAATTAACGATTCTGCCATAATTCGCTCTGTGATAGAGTCGAAATATGGCAGTGTGAAAACAAAGGGACACCTATTTTGGCTTAGGTGCCAAAACTCAGCGAGCGAATGATGGTAAAATTTGACGCCACTTTATGTCTGGTCGCGTAGCATGTAGCCATGTGAGTCTGTAACAGTAACTGGGGAAGCTGTAGTCTTGGGGTAACGTGTAGCACGTGTAACCCAAAGTTCCCGTAGAGGGAAATTCACTGCTGACAATCTTTGTACTCGTTGCAAGTGATAGGGACAATAGCGGTTGTCATTCAGGCTACACATAATCGTATTTCATGTTGGTGGCCCATTTGCTTGGAGGTTGTACTAGGGTTTGTTTCAAGATACTGTAGAGCTTGGTCCTCCAAATCTGATTTACACACAATATGCCGTCTCCCTGCACCTTCATCTGTCTGAAAGGACCCATCATCACACAAACACCCAAAAAGGACTTGAAATGTTGTATGATGTGGTTGATGTCTATGATGGTACTTTTTCTGGTAGAGCTGTGTTGCCTTTCAAGCGTTTCTGTCTGCTTGGCCGAACACAAACACCATCTCGGCTTGTTCCCGACATGAATACCGGACCATTCTGCTGCATGAAGTACACTGCGTCAATCACAAAACCCGCAACACACAAGGAACACAAAGATCCGTAAGAGTGTGAGGGGGTGGAGAACTCTTCTGAACAGCGCGCTATAAAAGCATCCTATATGTGCTCAATAATGTTCATGTCTGCTGAGCTTGCCCAAGTCCGTTGGAATGCACAATGGAGATGAATGGATGCAGGTGATCAGACAGGATGCACACGCCCCACACCACCACACCATTACAGAGCCTCCACCAGCTTGAACAGTCCCCAGAGGATATGTAAAATCCATGGATTCATGAGGTCGTTTCTCCATACCCATACACGTTCATCCACTCGATACAATTTTAAACGAGGCTCGGTCGCTCAGGCAACATGTTTCCAGTCATCAACATCCCAACGTTCGTGTTGACGGGCCCAGGCGAGGCGTAAAACTTTGTGTCGTGCAGTCATCAAGGGTACATGAGTGGGCCTTCGGCTCCGAAAGCCCATATCGATGATGCTTCGTTGAATGGTTCGCAAGCTGACACTTGTTGACGGCCCAGCATTGAAATCTGAAGCAATTTGCGGGAGGGTTGCAATTCTGCCAAGTTGAACAATTCTTTTCAGTCGTCGTTGGTCCCGTCTTGCAGGATCTTTTTCCGGCCGCAGCGATGTCGGAGATTTGATGTCTTAGCAGATTAATGATTTTCACGGTACACTCGTAAACTATCGTACGGGAAAATCCCCACTTCATCACTATCTCAGGGATGCTGTATCCCATCGCTGGTGCGCCGACTATAACACCACATTCAGACTCACTTAAATCTTGTTAACCTGCCTTTGTAGCAGCAGTAACCGATCTAACAACTGTGCCAGACACTTGTCATATATAGGCGTTGCCAACCGCAGCGCCGTATTTTGCCTGTTTCCGTATCTCTGTATTGGAACACCCATGGCTATGCCAGTTTCTTTGGCGCTTCAGTGTATATCCATTGTTTGGTCAATTATTCTTTTCAACTTAGTTCCTCTATATGCTCGTGCCCTCTGCTGAAAGTTGCAAGTTCGTCACTCAGGTATGACACTACTGATTTCTTACCTAGTTGACTGAACATATATAGCTTTCTGCTTGTTTTAGTTGTTCTTTGTACTTTGGTTATGATTGTTGCCACAACTGCGTCATGGCCACTGACAGTAGTTTCCTCAGAGAGGTCAGGTCTGTTTGTTCCCATTTAACTTAATTCTGTTAACAATAAATTGAGTTACATCATTACGTTAAAGTAATATGCCAAGATAGATCAGTGCCGGCTCCAGAGAAAATTTCAAGTGCCCCCACCACCACCACCACCACCACCACCACCGCCGACCCCATATCCGTGTGTTTTCAGACGCAGTCAACTTTTCACAAAGTCATTCAGACATGACGTCTCTGTTTTCACATATCGCACTTACCCATACGTGTGTATGTCGTGAATACGTGTTTAAGACGAGAGCTAGGTAAGGAGCACAGGTCAGTGAAATACAAGTGAAACTTTTACAGAGCATATTTTGCTTATTCTTTATTTATTAATTACAAAGCGTTTTTCTCGATGATATTAATATAGGTTTTTAAGGTTACTGTGTAGGAACTTTTTTAAAGTGGCAAAAACTATAGTAAGATTTTATATCTTTATTCTTCATGTCTACTTATTTATTTTTCGACATAGTACCCTGGCGACGAACACATTCCTCCCAACGAAAGACTAGTTTGTTGATACCGTCAATGTAGAACAGGGGCGCCCATACATTTAGCCTACCTGGGCCAAATTCATATCGGAAGAAGACAAGTACTTTTTGGGTGTACGCAATATATTTAACACTAAACACTACTAACAATAACTGCTTGTAGAACAGGGGCGCCCATACATTTAGCCTACCTGGGCCAAATTCATATCGGAAGAAGACAAGTACTTTTTGGGTGTACGCAATATATTTAACACTAAACACTACTAACAATAACTGCTGAGCAAAAAAAAAAAAAAAAAAAAAAAAAAAAAAAAAAAAAAAAAAAAAAAAGGGTGGGGGAGATTGGGCCAATGAGAGAATAGCATCATGTATCGGGAGTTTCAGATGTTTCAGATTGAAAATATTGTTTATTATAATTTTACTTAAAGAGAATTTCATGGATCTTTTTTCCGGTGTTGTAGATGCTCATTTCGTGGGCCAAAGTGATGCATGCTTTGGGTCACATGTTACCTGCGGGCCGCGCGGGTTGGACGCCCCTGTTCCAGAATGTTTAACTTCGTCGACGGAGCCGCAATCTCACCTCCACTTTCACCGCTTTATCACTATCAACGTGAAGTCCTCAAATGTGTACTTTAAGTTGTTGATACAGATGAAAATCGGTGGGGGCCAAGTCGGGACTGTATGGAAGACGATGGATGACAATGAATCTAAGGCGTCGGTTTGTTGCAGATTTCATAGCGCTCGTGTGTGATCTGCATTGTCATGCTGAAGGAGAGGTTAGACGAAGCGGTTAGAAACTCGATTACAGCATGCTGTCCCTCGCGCACCGGCTTAGTTGCGTTACATAAACCCACAATTCGGAGCCCTCAAGCGGCAAAGGTTGCAACTTGCGTTAGTGAAGCGAGAAAGTCGATCTAATAATATGTATGACGTGTAATACCTCGTCTGATTTTGAGAACAGAATAAAAAATTCGGAGGCATTGCTTTTCATCACGCCCTCGTATAAAGTTTTTCGCTCCTGTAAGGGTTTTCACTACCCCCATGAACAATGGACCTTGCCGTTGGTGGGGAGGCTTGCGTGCTTCAACGATACAGATGGCCGTACCGTAAGTGCAACCACATTGGAGGGGTATCTGTTGAGAGGCCAGACAAACGTGTGGTTCCTGAAGGGGGGCAGCAGCCTTTTCAGTAGTTGCAGGGGCAACAGTCTGGATGATTGACTGATCTGGCCTTGTAACTCTAACCAAAACGGCCTTGCTGTGCTGGTACTGCGAACGGCTGAAAGCAAGTGGAAACTACAGCCGTAATTTTTCCCGAGGGCATGCACCTTTACTGTATAGTTAAATGATGATGGCGTCCTCTTGGGTAAAATATTCCGGAGGTAAAATAGTCCCCCATTCGGATCTCCGGGCGGGGACTACTCAGGAGGACGTCGTTATCAGGAGTAAGAAAACTGGCGTTCTACGGATCGGAGCGTGGAATGTCAGATCCCTTAATAGGGCAGGTAGGTTAGAAAATTTAAAAAGGGAAATGGATAGGTTAAAGTTAGATATAGTGGGAATTAGTGAAGTTCGGTGGCAGGAGGAACAAGAGTTCTGGTCAGGTGACTACAGGGTTATAAACACAAAATCAAATAGGGGTAATGCAGGAGTAGGTTTAATAATGAATAGGAAAATGGGAATGCGGGTAAGCTACTACAAACAGCATAGTGAACGCATTATTGTGGCCAAGATAGATACGAAGCCTACACCTACTACAGTAGTACAAGTTTATATACCAACTAGCTCTGCAGATGACGAAGAAATTGAAGATATGTATGATGAAATAAAAGAAATTATTCAGATTGTGAAGGGAGACGAAAATTTGATAGTCATGGGTGACTGGAATTCGAGTGTAGGAAAAGGGAGAGAAGGAAACATAGAAGGTGAATATGGATTGGGGCTAAGAAATGAAAGAGGAAGCCGCCTTGTAGAATTTCGCACAGAGCACAACATAATCATAACTAACACTTGGTTTAAGAATCATGAAAGAAGGTTGTATACATGGAAGAACCCTGGAGATACTAAAAGGTATCAGATAGATTATATAATGGTAAGACAGAGATTTAGGAACCAGGTTTTAAATTGTAAGACATTTCCAGGGGCAGATGTGGACTCTGACCACAATCTATTGGTTATGACCTGTAGGTTAAAACTGAAGAAACTGCAAAAAGGTGGGAATTTAAGGAGATGGGACCTGGATAAACCAAAAGAACCAGAGGTTGTACAGAGATTCAGGGAGAGCATAAGGGAGCAATTGACAGGAATGGGGGAAATAAATACAGTAGAAGAAGAATGGGTAGCTTTGAGGGATGAAGTAGTGAAGGCAGCAGAGGATCAAGTAGGTAAAAATACGAGGGCTAGTAGAAATCCTTGGGTAACAGAAGAAATATTGAATTTAATTGATGAAAGGAGAAAATATAAAAATGCAGTAAGTGAAGCAGGCAAAAAGGAATACAAACGTCTCAAAAATGAGATCGACAGGAAGTGCAAAATGGCTAAGCAGGGATGGCTAGAGGACAAATGTAAGGATGTAGAGGCCTATCTCACTAGGGGTAAGATAGATACCGCCTACAGGAAAATTAAAGAGACCTTTGGAGATAAGATAACGACTTGTATGAATATCAAGAGCTCAGATGGAAACCCAGTTCTAAGCAAAGAAGGGAAAGCAGAAAGGTGGAAGGAGTATATAGAGGGTCTATACAAGGGCGATGTACTTGAGGACAATATTATGGAAATGGAAGAGGATGTAGATGAAGATGAAATGGGAGATATGATACTGCGTGAAGAGTTTGACAGAGCACTGAAAGACCTGAGTCGAAACAAGGCCTCCGGAGTAGACAATATTCCAGTGGAACTACTGACGGCCGTGGGAGAGCCAGTCCTGACAAAACTCTACCATCTGGTGAGCAAGATGTATGAAACAGGCGAAATATCCTCAGACTTCAAGAAGAATATAATAATTCCAATCCCAAAGAAAGCAGGTGTTGACAGATGTGAAAATTACCGAACTATCAGTTTAATAAGTCACAGCTGCAAAATACTAACACGAATTCTTTACAGACGAATGGAAAAACTAGTAGAAGCCAACCTCGGGGAAGATCAGTTTGGATTCCGTAGAAACACTGGAACACGTGAGGCAATACTGACCTTACGACTTATCTTAGAAGAAAGATTAAGGAAATTCAAACCTACGTTTCTAGCATTTGTAGACTTAGAGAAAGCTTTTGACAATGTTGACTGGAATACTCTCTTTCAAATTCTAAAGGTGGCAGGGGTAAAATACAGGGAGCGAAAGGCTATTTACAATTTGTACAGAAACCAGATGGCAGTTATAAGAGTCGAGGGACATGAAAGGGAAGCAGTGGTTGGGAAGGGAGTAAGACAGGGTTGTAGCCTCTCTCCGATGTTGTTCAATCTGTATATTGAGCAAGCAGTAAAGGAAACAAAAGAAAAATTCGCAGTAGGTATTAAAATTCATGGAGAAGAAATAAAAACTTTGAGGTTCGCCGATGACATTGTAATTCTGTCAGAGACAGCAAAGGACTTGGAAGAGCAGTTGAATGGAATGGACAGTGTCTTGAAAGGAGGATATAAGATGAACATCAACAAAAGCAAAACAAGGATAATGGAATGTAGTCTAATTAAGTCGGGTGATGCTGAGGGAATTAGATTAGGAAATGAGGCACTTAAAGTAGTAAAGGAGTTTTGCTATTTGGGGAGCAAAATAACTGATGATGGTCGAAGTAGAGAGGATATAAAATGTAGGCTGGCAATGGCAAGGAAAGCGTTTCTGAAGAAGAGAAATTTGTTAACATCCAGTATTGATTTAAGTGTCAGGAAGTCATTTCTGAAAGTATTCGTATGGAGTGTAGCCATGTATGGAAGTGAAACATGGACGATAAATAGTTTGGACAAGAAGAGAATAGAAGCTTTCGAAATGTGGTGCTACAGAAGAATGCTGAAGATTAGATGGGTAGATCACATAACTAATGAGGAAGTATTGAATAGGATAGGGGAGAAGAGAAGTTTGTGGCACAACTTGACCAGAAGAAGGGATCGGTTGGTAGGACATGTTCTGAGGCATCAAGGGATCACCAATTTAGTATTGGAGGGCAGCGTGGAGGGTAAAAATCGTAGAGGGAGACCAAGAGATGAATACACTAAGCAGATTCAGAAGGATGTAGGTTGCAGTAGGTACTGGGAGATGAAAAAGCTTGCACAGGATAGAGTAGCATGGAGAGCTGCATCAAACCAGTCTCAGGACTGAAGACCACAACAACAACAACAAGTCCAATGTGCCAATGACGGAGCTATTTTACTCGCTTGTCCTTCGAGCCTGCAAACGTGATTTCAGTCTGATTCCAACATTAAAATTATTGCCTCGCGTTTCATGACCGTCGCTTGTATAGTTATTTTCACGTCGAATGTGAAGGTATATAACGTAATGTTGTTGGTAAGTTTTCCAATATATGGAGCTAAAAAAAAACGATGTGCGTGTTGTTTTAATCGATCGTGATTAACACACAAGCACAACGTCAGCGATATGATGACGCTATGCAAGCATACCCTCACTACGAGACGAAACAAATTTTTTAAGCTATTCACTATCATTTAGTTAGGGTTACAAAATGTAATCCAAATAATCAAGATCTTAATTACTTCCTTCTTTTGTTTCTCTATTTTCTGAAGATGTATTTTGAATAAAGCAACATACAAACTCTCTTTATTGAAATACCTGTCATACCTTTTACATCTGTTTCTAGTCTGTTGATTGATTATTAAAAGACGTAAAAAGCTACACGAGCTCGTACAATAGCCTAGCGTTATGCAAAATAAAATTGAATACCTATAATGACTTGAAAAAAGTGTCTCAACATCCCAGCACACTATTTGGAAAAGCATTTTTTATTATTGAGCATAACTGGATGTTCCCCTTCAAAAACTAGATGTAGACATGCGTTCGCTTTTGTTAAGTAAAACTGATTCTATATTTTACGTGAAAAATAATAATTATCAATAGTTTATATTTTAAAACGTCACAAGCAACAGAAATATACCCCAAAATCCGGATTCAGAATAAGGATACTCTCGATCAGAGAGTGTATTCATGGGCAAGGGGAAGTTCTAAGTTTGTGGGTGTGTTGTCAGGTATCCTGCGTAACTGTTTCTATCAGTTAATCTAATGCATCTCAAAGTGGCTGGTTTGTTTGGTCAGTGACCATGACAGCCATGATATCTGAATCAATTTTAATGTATGTTGTTAATTTAAGACTCAAGTTTTAATTGACGTAGACCCTACAGAACTGTTACTCAATATTTATTTGTTCTCACACTGGCTGTCTCTTTCCTCGTTTTTATTAGTTGTGTGCCTGTCACACGTACCAGGGAATAATTTCTAGTGTTTCTTCAGCTCTTCCTCGTTTTATTTTGTATTTTATGTTGTTTCTACACTCATACTCATAAAATAAGGGTAATACTTGGTGAAACAACGCTCTGGTGGGCGGTTTGCTCGTTTAAATCACCTCGGGGTATGACTATTTGAGTTGCGGTCGTCGCACGGTGGCGCTGGCAGCAGTCCACATACGCAGAGGTGTGTTGGTGCATGTCAGAGTACGGTGCAACGAGTAAGTGTGCAGACGTTTTCAGACTTGCTAATGGTGACTGTGTGTTGATAATCGCTCAAAGAACACGTATCGATGACGTAGAATACTAGGCAGACTGGAGGCTGGTCAAAAACAGCATATTGTAGCATGGGCCCCTCCGTGTGATCTCAAGATTGTGACAACGATGCCAGCAGACAGGAAACGTGTCCAGGCGCTACAGTACGGGACGTCCACAGTGTACAACACCACAAGAAGACCGATATCTCACCATCAGTGGCAGCAGACGGCCACGGAGTACTGCAGGTAGCCTTGCTCGCGGCCTTACCGCAGCTACTGGAATTGTTGTCTCCAGACACACAGTCAGCAGACATGGTTTGTTCGCCTGGAGACCTGCAAGTTGCATTCCACTGGCCCCTGGTCACAGGAGAGCCCGTAAAGCCTGGTATCAAGAACACAGTACACGGTCATTGGAACAGTGGCCCCAGGTTATGTTCACGGACGAGTCCAGGTATAGTCTGAATAGTGATTCTTACCGGGTTTTCATCTGGCGTGGACCAGGAACCGGATACCAACCCCTTAAGTCCTTGAAAGGGACCTGTATGGAGGTTGTGGTTTGATGGTGTGGGGTGGGATTATGATTGGTGGACGCACACCCCTGCATGTCATTGAAAGAGGAACTGTAACAGGTCAGGTGTATCAGGACGTCATTTTGCACCAATATGTCCGCCTTTTCAGGGGTGCAGTGAGTCCCACCAGGCTGCTGATGGATGATAACGCATGGCCCCACCGAGCTGCCATCGTGGAGGAGTACCTTGAAACAGAAGATATCAGGCGAATGGAGTGGCCTGCCTGTTCTCCAGACCTAAGCCCCATCGAGCACGTCTGGGATGTTATCGGTCGTCGTATCGCTGCACGTCTTCAAACACCTAGGACACTTCAGGAGCTCCGACAGGCACTAGTGCAAGAATGGGAGGCTACACTCCAGCAACTGCTCGAACACCTGATCAAGAGTATGACAACCGGTTGTGCGGTCTGTGTACGTGTGCATGGTGATCATATTCCATATTGATGTCGGGGTACATGCCCAGAAACAGTGGTGTTTTGTAGCACATGTGTTTCAGGACGGTTTTCTCAACTTATCACCACTACCGTGGACTTACAAATCTGTGTTGTGTGTGTTCCCTATGTGCCTATGCTATTAGCGCCAGTTTTGTGTAGTGCCACGTTGTGTGGCACCACATTCTGCAATTATCCTTAATTTATCAGCACGAGTGTATGTTACAGTTTTATTTAAGCTTGAGAAAAGGGCATGAACGTTCGTGTAAGCATACACGGTCTCATGCGTAATTTTTGTTATGCATTTTAAGTATAATGATAGGGAACAGCTACCTGTTTTGTCATTATCGGGCACACTTACCAGTCTGTAATATTTTTCCACGGGCCATGTCCACAAGTCTTGAAAAGGGTTAGTAGCTTACTGAAAGGTTGGAACTTGCACGCCAATGCCGAAATGGATGTCCACGGAGAGGCGACGGGTGGCCTCTACCGATGAATCATGTTTTATGCCCCACCGGACAGATGGCCCTTGGCGTCTGTGGCGTGAAACTGCTGAAAGCAAACACCGTACAGCAATCGTCGGAAGGAAGCATTATGGTCTCGGGAATGTATTCGTGGTATTCCCTGCATGATCTCGTCATTCTGGAAGGCACAGTCCATCAACACAAGTATGCATATATCCTTGGGGACCATGTCCACTCCCGCATGCAGTTTATCTTTCCTCGGCACGATGGCATCTACCAACAGGTCACACAGTTTACGGTGTACGTGTGTGGTTCGAAGAGCCCCCATGTTGAGACCGTACTCTCCTGGACACAAAGCTCCCCGGATTTAAACCCAATGGAAAATCTGTGGGAACACCCCGATTGGGCTGTTCGCGCCATGGAACTTCAACTGAGAAACCTGGCTCATCTGGCAATGGAACTGGAGAAGGCATGGGTCCACATTTCCGCCGGTAACTGACTCTTCCTGCACGTGTAGCAGCGGTCCGAGCTACAGGTAGTTGTTGAAATGGTTCAAATGGCTCTGAGCACTATGGGACGTAACTTCTAAGGTCATCAGTCCCCTAGAACTTAGAAATACTTAAACCTGACTAACCTAAGGACATCACACACATCCATGCCCGAGGCAGGATTAGAGCCTGCGACCGTAGCGGTCGTGTGGTTCCAGACTGTAGCGCCTAGAACCGCACGGGCACCCCGGCCGGCCAGGAAGTTGTTAGTCAGGCTTTTGACAAGTGCTGACGTTAATGTGACTAGACAGTGTGAAACTACGATGATACCGGAATTACTGTATGGGACAGAAACATGGAAAGTAGATAAATACACAGAGAAAAAACGTTTTTCAAAGCAAAATCCTGGGGAGGATATCTGGATCAATTTGTGTGTGTGTGTGTGTATGTGTGTGAGGGGAGGGGGGGGGGGGAGGGGTGAATGGCGAAGAAGAAAGAATTGGGAGATATATGCCGAGAATTCTTCCGTGTTGTATGGCCGTGGTCTGTGGAACTCTTCTATCCCTTACGTTTCGTACAAAGATACGTTGGACATCTTCGGTGGTGCTCCTGGTTGTGTTGAGTCTTGCCACCTTTCATTGTATGGCAGATATATAATGAAACCCACTGTAGAAGAGCGGAAGCACGACGCTATGGGGAACTGCTCCCGCAGTGACGTCAACCACATCGCAATACTTTTGAGTATGTCTGAGTGTTTTGCATTACTCTCTTTTTTGTGTTGCACGTTTTGGTGGTTGCACATTATGGGTTCTACAGTG
This sequence comes from Schistocerca serialis cubense, assembly GCF_023864345.2. NCBI lineage: Eukaryota > Metazoa > Arthropoda > Insecta > Orthoptera > Acrididae > Schistocerca > Schistocerca serialis. Next base: position 396,626,160 of record NC_064646.1, read on the forward strand.
TTGTGAAGGTAATTTCACAAAAATAAAGGTAACTAGGGTACCAAACCGAATAAATCACTATTACCTTATTCCTGTCCGCCCCCGGTATCTGAGTGGTCAACGCGACAGAATGTCAATCCTAAGGGCCCAAGTTCGATTCACGGCTGGGTCGGAGATTTTCTCCGCTCAGGGACTGGGTATTGTGTTGTCCTAATCATCATCATTTCATCTCCATCGACGCGCAAGTCGCCGAAGTGGCGTCAAATCGAAAGACTTGCACCCGGCGAACGTTCTACCCGACGGGGGGCCCTAGTCACACAACACGACCTTATTCCTCTGTAATAAGCCACTGGAGGCCACGGTCGCTTGTGCCAAAATACTCGGGAAGTATCCCGAAACAGCCACTGAAGTGGTGTCGTAGATTTTCAGGTTCATCCATTATAAATACAAAGAATCGCACGCAACTGTAGAGAAATGCATTTAAGGTAAGAAAGCATAGAAATACGATATTTGAAATACATTGAAAATAAGTACCATGTGAAGTGGATGAATAAGGTGGATCACTGAGTGGGGGATTTAGCCAGAGTTTCTGTTTGGTGTGATGAATGGCACCTTTCTTTAAATGTAGAAAGAAATGTAAGTAAATGCAGATGATTAGAAAAGGAAATGGTCAAAATAGTGGATAAGGGTTGGTTGTTATGTAAGGGCGAAAAGGTGCAGCAGCCTAGTAGTGGCAGTGAGAGGGAGCCTACAAGCGAAAGGGCCGAAGTGTCTGCCTCAACAACTCTTTTCCAGCCAGGGGTAAGGTAGGTCGTAGCCCTCCATAGAACTGCTACGAGAACTATGCAGCCAGCACCAGTGTCATATACTGTGCATACAGGAGACACACAAAAACTTGTCTAATTGAAAGTTAAAATGCCATCTGTCTCAAATCTGCTCTAATATATCCGCGGAATTTGTGTTCCATGATGAGTAGGTATTCATTCAATCTGCTGTTCCTATAGTTCTGCACCCAAGTAGGGCATTCTCTCTAGTTTATTATGATCAGATACAGCTGGAATCATATCCTCCTTTGTACTTAAGGTTTCGCGTGTCGTACGAGGTACATTAAACATCTTTCCTGCTTTCAGGGTTCCCGAAGTGTCTGGATACAGTGGTATAGAACGCGTCATTTTTACATTTATGTGTGTTTATTTTATTTGCCATTGGATGTTACAGTAAGGCATCTTTTTACTAACAATATCTTGCTGCTGATATTCCTTGGTTAGTTTGGTATGTATTTTTTATGGCATAATGTATTTTGGCAATGAATTACCCAACTGGTCTTCAAAATGGTTCAAATGGCTCTGAGCACTATGGGACTTAACATCTGTGGTCATCAGTCCCCCCAGAACTTAGAACTACTTAAACCTAACTAACCTAAGGACATCACACACAGCCATGCCCGAGGCAGGATTCGAACCTGCGACCGTAGCGGTCACGCGGTTCCAGTCTGAAGCGCCTAGAACCACACGGCCAATTGGTCTAAATATGGGCGAGCCCATATATACTTGTTCTGGTACACTGATGCAAAACTGTTGATTTATGATATCCCACTTTCACGATGTCTAGAAAAATACCAAAGTATATTGGAAAGAACAAAAGAAAGTGCTGGAATGAAGAGGATGTGGAGAAAGCTACTATAGCTGTCCGAGAAAAGCGAACGGGAACCCTGAAAGCAGGAAAGATGTTTAATGTACCTCGTACGACACGCCAAACCTTAAGTACAAAGGAGGATATGACTCCAGCTGTATCTGATCATAATAAACTAGAGAGAATGCCCTACTTGGGTGCAGAACTATAGGAACAGCAGATTGAATGAATACCTACTCATCATGGAACACAAATTCCGCGGATATACTAGAGCAGATTTGAGACGGATGGCATTTTAACTTTCAATTAGACAAGAAGGGAATGACTGGTAGTAGTACAAGGCACACTCCGAACTGTGTGGCACTTCTTTATTAGAACCGGTTTCAATCCTCGGAACATCATTAGGTATCTTAAGACATTTAAAACAGGTTACAAATGGTTCAAATGGCTCTGAGCACCATGGGACTTAACGTCTGAGGTCATCAGTCCCCTAGAACTTGGAACTACTTAAACCTAACTAACCTAAGCACATAACACATCCATGCCCACAGCAGGATTCGAACCTGCAACCGCAGCAGCCGCAGCGCGGTTCTGGACTGAACCGCCTAGAACCGCTCGGCCACAGCGGCCGGCTTATTCTCAGCAATTGGACATCAAACCAACGGCAACTGCAACAGTTCAGGTAGACATGCCGGCCTCATCAGTGGAGACGAAGAATTGGAGACTTGCTTGAGGAGGATGAAGTCACTGTTAAGGAAGAAAAGAAAGTTCGACCAGTAATCAATCTGTTAGTGCAGGGGGAAGAAGTACAGTGCCTAGCTGATAGTGGCAGTGATTTGTGTGCTGTTAGTTAGCAATGGTTAGATGCTTTGCCTAATAAAAGAGAGCTAGTAATTATGCCTGTCATGGGAATCCAGATAATTGTAGCCATAGGAAAAGTGAAGAAGCATGTAACGTATGAAGTGATGTTGCCTATCAGTATAAATGGTAACCAGTTGTCTCATAACTTTCTAGTTATTGAGGGCTTAAGTATAGATATGTTAGTGGGAACTGATTTCTTAATGAAGTACAAGGGGAGGCTGGACTTTGAAGATGACAGTATAAGCCTGGAAGTGAGTGGGAAAAACATTATAGTGCCTTTCTATAAGAAAAGAAAGCTTATAAAGAGGGAAGGTGAGCAGATTCCGATTAGATATTGTAGGAAGAGAACAGATCTAGAAGGGTATAACGAATGTGGGGAAGAAGTGGAGGTAGATCCTGATAAAATGCTCTTAGTAGAGAATGAAATAGAGGAAAAAGTTAGAGATATTCAAGGTTTAGACGAAACTCAAAAAGGGGAGCTGCCCGAGGCAGGATTCGAACCTGTGACCGTAGCGGTCAGACTGTAGCGCCTAGAACCGCTCGGCCATTCCGGCCGGCAACAGGTTACATGGCGATATAAACCATAAGGCGTCAAACAGCATAAAATCCAAGACACTGTTGTCAAGTAAAAGAAACACTGACGGGACAAAAACAGCAACACAAAAAAAAGAAAAAAAAATTAACGTAGAGCAATGAAATTTCGGGAATACATTTGTCTAGGTGACACACTTAAATGATTAACATTGTAAGATAACAGGTTAATGTAAGCACGAGGTAAGCCATTGCAAATGTGAAATGCTGGTAAGTGTAACCACCAGAGCTTTACATACAAGCATGCAAACTTACGTGCGTTGTGTTGTACAGGTGCCGGATGTCAGTTTGTGGAATGGAGTTCCGTGCCAGTTGCACTTGTTCATTCAATACAGGGACGGTTAATGCTGCTTGTGGAGATGACGGTGGAGTTGTCTTCCGGTGACGCCCAAATGTGCTCCACTGGAGATATATCTGGATATCGAGCAGACCAAGGCAACATAACAACACTGTGTAGAGTATGTTGGGTAACAATAGAGGTCTTTGGGCGAACGATTACCTAATGGAAAACATCCCCTGGAATGCTATTCATGAATAGCAGCACAGTAGATGGAATCGCTGACTGACGTGCAAATTTGCAGCCAGGCTGCGTGGGATAACCCCAGGGTGCTCCCGCTGTCATACGGAATCGCACCCTCGCCATAGCTCCAGGTGCAAGTCCAGTAGGTCTACCACGCAGACAGGTTGGTTGCAGACCATAAACTGGCTTCCTTGTAACCAACACACGGCCACTGACATCGAGGAAGAACCAGCTTTCCTCAGAAAACACAACAGACCTTCACCCTGCCCTCCACTGAGCTCTCGCTTGACATCACTCAGGTTCCAAATGGCGGTGGTTTGGAGTCAGCGCAAGGGCGTCTGGCTCGGAGCTGTCCTGTTTGTTACAGTTCATCGTGCCACTGTTGTGCCAATTGTTGTTCAGGTTGCTGCTATTATGCGTCAGAGCCATTCGCCGAACGGGATGATCTTCTCTCTCGGCAGTGCCACAAGGCCATCCCGGACTACTTGCAACTGTACATTCTCGTTGCTGTGCCGTCCGAACAAGACGCAACCAGGACAAAAGCACCACCGGAGCAAAGATGTGAGCTGATACCAGTGCCATAGAGACTCGCCACTTGCGCGAGTTCCACCATCGCCACTGGCGGCGCTGAGGGTGAAGATATCGACTTCGCCTCGACCAATTGTGAGCCGAGTGCAATCCACCAATGACCAGACGACAACGGACAGAAGCCTACTCGGAAGATAGAAGAGCAGCTCTCGCCCACTTGGTTATACGAGGGTTGTCCAGAAAGTAAGTTCCGATCGGTCACGAAATGAAAACCACAGTTAAAACTGGAAACGTTTTATTTGCAACAGTTACGTGCACCTTCCACCTACTTCTCTACATAGTCGCCGCTCTAACTTCAAGTTCTGTCGTAGTGTTGTATCAACTTTCCAATATCCTCATCATAGAAAGCAGCTGTCTGAGCTTTCAGCCAGTTATCTGCGCTGGTATGCAGCTCGTTGTCGGTGGAAAAATTTTTTCTTCAGAGCCAGCGGTTCTTGTGAGCAGAGACGAGATTCAGGAGCCAATTATAGACTTTTCAAATGGTTCAAATTGCTCTGAGCACTATGGGACTTAACATCGTAGGTCATCAGTCCCCTAGAACTTAGAACTACTTAAACCTAACTAAGCTAAGGAGATCACACACATCCATGCCAGAGGCAGGATTCGAAGCTGCGACCGTAGCGGTCGCGCGGTTCCAAACTGAAGCGCCTAGAACCGCTCGGCCACACCGGCGGCTAATTCTCATCAGAAACGGTGCAGGAGCGTCTTCATTGCCCCTGCAGTGTGCGGTCGAGAATTGGCATGAAGAAGGAAGTGCTGGAAAGTTGTGTTACGTGGGCTGCATGACACAGGCGAAATCTCTAACCAGGCCCTCATACTTGGCGGGAGACACTGTTTCCTACGCATCTTTACGTGCTCACTGTTCACTCAAAACTGAAAAGAACGACGCGACACGATCGACGGGCATACTAGAGACAATGCCCAACACATCTGTGCAAAGCTTTACCGGATTTTCCCAGTGGTTTCCATTTCGCGACCGATCGGAACTTACTTTCTGGACAACCCTCCTAGATCATCGACCGGGGTTGACTTAAGACAGGGGAAGTCGTATAGTGAATTTTTAGAAGTGAACAGACAGTTATTGTAAATTGCATTTGATATGTACATTGAAAGCCTTTTCTGTGCTATATTACAAGCGGTGTTTGCAGACTTAATCATTCATCAAGAGCCGCTCGGTGTAGCCGCGTGGTCTGAGGCGTCTTGTCACGGTCCACGTTGTTCCCCCCGTCGGAGGTTCGAGTCCTGGGCATGGGTGTGTGTGTGTGTCGTCCTTAGCGTAAGTTAGTTTAAGTTAGATTAAGTAGTGTATAAGCTTAGGGACTGATGACCTCAGCAGTTTGGTCCCATAACACCTTACCAAATATTTCCAATTCCATTTAACAAGTACAAAGATGAGTACACCTGTTTAACTCATTTGTATGACTTTGTCATTAATTTGTTTGAGTGTTGTAGAACCTCCGTTTCTCCTATCCTATTACCTGACCCTGGGGCGTAGCTGTGTAATAGTGGCAGGGAGAAATTGTCTTAGCGGTGTACTGCACCAGAAGCCGTTTCACAAACTCGGCCTACCGTAGCAGTGGCAACTGGGCGTCCACAGCAGTAGCGACGAGGTCATTACAAAACTGGCGACAAGGGTTCACAAAACTCGTGACCACTGCGGCCAGCATTCGTGTGCAGTGCCTGCATTCCTGTCAAGTTTTCCTGCAATATCGCTTCTCTTAGCCTTATTACACGACCTCGTTCAAACTGAGTGAGGTGTTGATAACGGCGTCTTTGTCGCCTTCGAGACATTCTTGGCGAACATCAATACATCACCTCCAGTGCCAAAGGTAAGTAATGCTAGTGACCGTTACAGTGTGTTTAAAGCAAACCTGATTTGCATCCTCGTTTATGCTACAGGCGTGAAATTTGAACAGACATAATATTCCAGATGTACACTCCTAGAAATGGAAAAAAGAACACATTGACACCGGTGTGTCAGACCCACCATACTTGCTCCGGACACTGCGAGAGGGCTGTACTAGCAATGATCACACGCACGGCACAGCGGACACACCAGGAACCGCGGTGTTGGCCGTCGAATGGTGCTAGCTGCGCAGCATTTGTGCACCGCCGCCGTCAGTGTCAGCCAGTTTGCCGTTGCATACGGAGCTCCATCGCAGTCTTTAACACTGGTAGCATGCCGCGACAGCGTGGACGTGAACCGTATGTGCAGTTGACGGACTTTGAGCGAGGGCGTATAGTGGGCATGCGGGAGGCCGGGTGGACGTACCGCCGAATTGCTCAACACGTGGGGCGTGAGGTCTCCACAGTACATCGATGTTGTCGCCAGTGGTCGGCGGAAGGTGCACGTGCCCGTCGACCTGGGACCGGACCGCAGCGACGCACGGATGCACGCCAAGACCGTAGGATCCTACGCAGTGCCGTAGGGGACCGCACCGCCAGTTCCCAGCAAATTAGGGACACTGTTGCTCCTGGGGTATCGGCGAGGACCATTCGCAACCGTCTCCATGAAGCTGGGCTACGGTCCCGCACACCGTTAGGCCGTCTTCCGCTCATGCCTCAACATCGTGCAGCCCGCCTCCAGTGGTGTCGCGACAGGCGTGAATGGAGGGACGAATGGAGACGTGTCGTCTTCAGCTGTTCGTCGTTGCACATCATGTAATGAAGTTGATAGGCGTTACACTGAACATTTGCTCTTCAACAATGGAGCAACAGATTCGGTTTACAGCACTTGATAGTACTCTACCGTTCATAAACGTTTTCCAAACTCCAATAGTCTGGTATTTCATTTAGCTTACCAAATGCGTAGATGGTGCATAGCGCTGTAGAAACTTTGTTTCACATTTCAGGCTATAGGCTACTTGTATCACAAGGATGAGAGTCGCTTCTGCCTTGGTGCCAATGATGGTCGTATGCGTGTTTGGCGCCGTGCAGGTGAGAGCCACAATCAGGACTGCATACGACCGAGGCACACAGGGCCAACACCCGGCATCATGGTGTGGGGAGCGATCTCCTACACTGGCCGTACACCACTGGTGATCGTCGAGGGGACACTGAATAGTGCACGGTACATCCAAACCGTCATCGAACCCATCGTTCTACCATTCCTAGACCGGCAAGGGAACTTGCTGTTCCAACAGGACAATGCACGTCCGCATGTATCCCGTGCCACCCAACGTGCTCTAGAAGGTGTAAGTCAACTACCCTGGCCAGCAAGATCTCCGGATCTGTCCCCCATTGAGCATGTTTGGGACTGGATGAAGCGTCGTCTCACGCGGTCTGCACGTCCAGCACGAACGCTGGTCCAACTGAGGCGCCAGGTGGAAATGGCATGGCAAGCCGTTCCACAGGACTACATCCAGCATCTCTACGATCGTCTCCATGGGAGAATAGCAGCCTGCATTGCTGCCAAAGGTGGATATACACTGTACTAGTGACGACCTTGTGCATGCTCTGTTGCCTGTGTCTATGTGCCTGTGGTTCTGTCAGTGTGATCATGTGATGCATCTGACCCCCGGAATGTGTCAATAAAGTTTCCCCTTCCTGGGACAATGAATTCACGGTGTTCTTATTTCGATTTCCAGGAGTGTAGAAACACGCTTAGCAACTTTCCTTTCTGCCGCACAACTTCTTCTTGGTGCTGCGATTTTTTCCCGTCAGTGTACTTTACATTGTTAATAATACCATGTACCAAACACTTTTAATCTTAGTCCTGTACATAGGGTGTTACAGAACGACGTTTTAAAAATTTGGGGGATTATAGACGATGAAATTCTAAATATTTTGATATAAGGAATCTGTACTCAGAAATGTGAAATGAGGTCTCTACAGCCACCTCTGGGTTGTCGAAAATCCATGCACTACGTATACGTGGAGTTTATGGGTGAGTCTCAGCGAACATTTGGGCTGAAAGGCTGGGAAATCACCTTACTGGACGATATGTCTTACCAGTTCGTTTCATTGGTGCAGGTATTTTTAACTTTGTGGACATTGCCTGAACTTATAGAGGGACTTTCCTTGGAACTTTGCGCTAGTTTTTCGTTTCAGAACAATAGTCCTAAGGCTCACTTTGGTCGCAGAGCTAGGGCATATTTATCAGAGAGCTTCAGGTAAAGAGTTATTGGAAGATATTTTCCTGTCCCTTGGCCTGTGTGCTTCTCTGATCTCAGCTCAACTGACTTTTTTCTCCAGGATTATGCAAAGTTGCTCGTGCTCTCAATATCAGTAGGAACAGTAACTGGGCTTATTAAGTGCAACTTAACAGTGTTTTGTACCATCAAAGGAGAACGCGCTATCATACAGATCAGACAAAACATTGTTCGTCGTTGCACATCATGTAATGAAGTTGATAGGCGTTACACTGAACATTTGCTCTTCAACACTGGAGCAACAGATTCGGTTTACAGTATTTGACAGTACTCTACTGTTCATAAACGTTTTCCAAACTCCAATAGCCTGCTATTTCATTTAGCTTACCAAATGCGTAGATGGTGCATAGCGCTGTAGAAACTTTGTTTCACATTTCAGGCTATAGACTACTTGTATCAAAAGGATCAGTATTTCATCCTCTACAAGCTTCCAACATTTTAAAACGCCCTTCTGTGATACTCTGTACGCTGTCTGGTTGCAACATTTGATGCGGAGGCAATTTGACGGATTCAGTGTGGGTCTGAGAAACTGCGTACTGTGGATATTATACAGAAAGGCCAGACAAAGTAAGACTATATTGAATTCCTTTATAAGAACCGTGGCAGCTTGACACATGCCGTGTCATTCTCCGTTAACCTGACGTTTAACTCTGGTTGTTCACCAACTGATACTAGGGGTGTTTGAAAAGTCCATGCAAAAATAAAAACTACTTACGTGTTTGGGGCAAACCTTTCTTATTTTTCGACATAGTCTCCTTTTGGATTTATAAAGTTCGTCCAAAGCTGTTCTAATTTGTTGATCCCTTCCGAATAATAGCAGCTGTCCAAGTCTGCAAAATAGCTATTAGTTGCTGCAATCGCCTCCTCGTTTGAATAAAAACTTTGTCCCACCAGCCATTTCTTCAAATTGGGAACAAACAGTAGTTCGAGGGAGTCAAGTCTGGAGAATATGGGGGATGTGAAACGAGTTGGAATCCTATTTCCATTAATTTTGCGACCACAACTGCTGAGGTGTGTGCTGGTACATTGTCATGATGGAAAAGGACTTTTTTGCGGTCCAATCGTCGCCGTTTTTCTTGTAGCTCAGTTTTAAAACGGTCCAATAACGATGAATAACAAAAATGGTTCAAATGGCTCTGAGCACTATGGGACTTAACATCTATGGTCATTAGTCCCCTAGAACTTAGAACTACTTAAATCTAACTAACCTAAGGACATCACACAACACCCAGTCATCACGAGGCAGAGAAAGATAAGTAACATGCACCTGTAATAGATTTACCCTTTTCCAGATAGTCGATGAGGATTATCCCTTGCGAATCCCAAAAGACAGTCGCCATAACCTTTCAGGTAGAAGGAATGGTTTTCGCCTTTTTTGGTGCAGATTCTCTCTTGGAAACCCATTATTTAGATTGTTGTCTGGTCTCAGGAGTATAGTAATGTGTCCATGTTTCATCCACAGTGCGGATTCTTCCTGAACAGCTGCAAACTATCCTTGCAATGCTTCACACGATTCCGTCTTGCGGGTAGCTTTCTCATGTCCAAATGTTTATGCAAAATATTATATACCCGTTCATTCGACGTGCCCACAGCACTAGCAGTCTCACGCACCTAAACTCTTCTGTCATCCATCACTATATCATGGATTTGATCAATGATTTCTGGAGCCGTAACCTCCACAGGGCGTCCAGAACGTGCAGCATCACTTGTGCCCATATGGCCACTCCAAAAATTTCGAAACCACTTATGAACCGTAATGTTTATCAAGCTTCTATTTAGTCTCATGAGACGTTTTGCCTTTCATAAAGTAATGTTTAATCACCGCACGAAATTCTTTTTCGTCCATTTTTTGACAATCACTCGACTTCCTTGATTCACACGAATGCCAAACACAAAGAAATAGACCAATATGTCTGAAACTTGGTGTGCGTTCTTTCCAAAGATGCCATTAACTAAACATGACTTCGATACGCGGCGGTGGTGCAATCTCTCGGACTTTGCCCCTCGTATTTGCTTACTGGGAGACCAATAGTTCCTGGCGTGAAGCTGTGTCATCGCAGCCGCCACTGAATGGGAGCTTCCCGTCTGTATCCCGGCCTTGGACTTCGCGAGGCGCGGCGCGTGCAGAGGCGGTGTTGCGTCAGACGGGACACGTGATTTCGTGGCGCGCCGGCGGGTCCTTGCCCCTCACGGAACCGCTAGCAGAGAAGGCCTCGCGGAAGACGCTCCGCAACCGTGTTGCGTCAGCAGGGTGTTTGTTGCCAAACACGCGGTCATCTGGTGGTCGGCTGCAGCAACGCCGGCGTGGAGCGAACAGAGACCAAACATCCTGATCACATTCCATATACTTTTTGCTTCATTTCCTTATTATTAACGTCTGGGCCTTACTAGAGATGTGATATAAAACAAGGGTCATATTCAAAGATACCTATTCACTATTACTATCTGAAATTTGTTGCATTAGGCTTTCTTCTTTCTTAATCCTACTACAGGACTCATATTCTCCTGTACTCCATCTTTTACTTCTTCCCCTACTACAACGTTCCAACAGCCATGATTTTAGATTTTAATTTCCATTTGCATACTGAATTACCCTTTCAGTAACCTCATAGAGTTTCTCTAATCCTTCGTCTTCACTGATGAGGTCGGCATGTCTACCTGAACTATTGCTGTTGCCGTTGGTTTGATGTCCAACTCATCAGAATAAGCAGGCCGTTGTGGCCGAGCGGTTCTAGGCGCTTCAGTCCGGAACCGCGCTGCTGCTGCGGTTGCTGGTTCGAATCCTGCTGTGGGCATGGATGTCTGTGATGTCCTTAGGTTAGTTAGGTTTACGTAGTTCTAAGTCTACGGGACTGATGACCTCAGATGTTAAGTCCCATAGTGCTTAGAGCCATTTGAACCATTTGATGAGAATAATCAATCCTGTTACTGAATTGTACACAATAACGCACTCTCCGACCTACCTTCCTCTTCATGACGAATCCTATTCGCGTTATACCACTTTCTGCTGCTGTTGATACTACCCTACATTCTTCTGACCAGCAATCCTTATGTTCTTTCCATTTCACTTCACTGATCCACGCCATATTTAGACTGAGCCTTTGCATTTCCCTTTTCAAGTTTTCCAGCATTCCTCCTACGTTCAAACTTCCGACTCGAAGAATGTTATCTTGTCATTGATTACTCCATATTTTTCTAATGGTCACCTCTCCATTGACCGGCTGCGTAGCTGGGTGCTTACGTGCTTGCCTCCCATGCAAGCGGGCCCGGGTTCGATTCCCGGCCGGATTGGGGATTTTCTCCGCTCGTGGACTGGGTTCGTGTTGGCATCATCATTTAATCTGCATCACCAGCACTCAAGTCACACTATGTGACGTCGACTGAAATAAGACTTACACTCGATGGCCGAAATTCCCCGGATGGGACCTCCTGGCCAACAATGCCATAACGCCATACGCCCACTTCCATTTTTACCCTACCATTGACACTCCCCTTGCAGAGATGTGAATGGGGAACTAGTCCTGAATCTGGGAACTTCCAACATGGTGTAGTAGCCTGGGTTAGCATCTTCTGTTAAACAATAAAACGAAAAACCAGTCCAAAGTTTCAAATTTTTATTTTTTATTCATTCGATGACTAGTTTATGATGATTTTCAAATCATCATAACGTAGTCGAAATGTCATTTCCGAAGATGTCAAACATATGAAATGAACATTTACAGTGCATACAGACATCTGGTTATCTGTAACCAGTTATCAGTATGCACTGTAAATGTTCATTGTTCATTTTTGATATCTTCGGAAATGCCATTTTCGACTATGTTTCGTTGATTTGAATACGGGTCTCGACCCAAAACTAGTCATCGAATAAATAAAAAGTAAAAATTTGCAACTTTGGACTAGTTTTTCGTTCTACTAATCTGGAATCTTTTGCCAATGCAGATATCATAATGAAACTTTTTCAATTACAGGCCACATGTCTCGTGGATATACATTAGCATGTGTCTTTAATGAAGTGATTTCCATCGCCATCTATATCCTTACGCCACTGTTCATAACTAATTCTTCCGTTTATATAAGAAACTAACTTAGCGCCCTATGCTTCTTCACTTGTGTTGATTGTATGGCTTGCAGAGATTTTTTTTAAAATCGAATTTTCATGTTGTTCACAAATTGCAACACCTTCTAAGCTTTTCATGCCATTTAAGACCATATAAGTATGGTCGTTTTCGACTGCAATTCTGACCAAAAATGGAGTCTGGTGGCTGGAGTCCAATGCAAATGTGAATAATGCCTTTTGCGTTCTTGTGGAGATAGCAACTTTTATCTAGCAAGAAATATTTCTTTATGTCCAAGCGAGAAGTGAAATACTAATTTTCGTAAATGTAGCTTTGTAATTTTTTAATGTAACGAAATATTCTCGTAAATATTTTCGTCCCATATTGCACTCCCTTAGTGGTTGAATTTCAAGAAACACGTATTTTTTCATTTCTGAATGAGAAGTCAAATACATATTGTCAGAGATGTAGCCTTAAAAATCCTTTAGTAATTCTTTAGTAATTACTTATGTTCAAAAGAACTATCACCCACTATTTCACCCCCTTAGTGGCTGAATTTCCAAAAATGCTGAAGTACATATTTTTTATTTTCTGATTGAGAAAACAAATATCAGTTTTCGTAGTTCTAGCTTCAAAATTCACTTAACAGCGAAATGCTTTCAAAAAGCCTTTCATTCCCTGCTTCTCCCCCTTAGGAATGGATTTTCGGACAATCCTTTCCTAAACAATGCCTACAGGACACTTAGAAAGGGTAGCAGATCTGCTAAGGACACTGTCTACACTACGCTTGTCCGTCCTCTATTAGGATACTGCTGCGCGGTGTGGGATCCTTACCAAATAGGACTGACGAAGTACATCGAAATAGTTCAAAGAAGGTCTGCACGTTTTGTGTTACCGCGAAATATGGGAGAGAGTGTCACTGAGATGATACAGGATTTGGACTGGGCAACATTAAAAGCAAGGCGTTTTCCGTTGCGACGGAATCTTCTCACACGAAATTCCAATCACCAACTTCTTCCTCCGAATGCGAAAATATTTTGTTGATACCGACCTACATAGGGAGAAACGATCACCATGACAAAATAAGGGAAATCATAGCTCATACAGAAGATATAGGTGTTCGTTCTTTCCGCGTGCTATACGAGATTGGAATAATAGAGAATTCTGAAGGTGGTTCGATGAATCCTCTGCCAGGCACTTAAGTGTGAATTGCAGAGTATTCATGTAGATGTAGATGTATAAGTTCCACAACCTGTCCAAACTTCAAGTTTCTATCGCTAGCGGTCTGGGCTGGACGACGATGAGTCAGTGAATCATTGCGATCATATTTCAGCCCCTTAGAGGTAAATTTCCAAATACAGTGAAACACTCTTTTTTTTATTTCTAACGGAGAACACAAACACGTTTCCAAAGACTCAGCTTTAAAAATGCTTTTGCAATGAAATATTTTCATACAAGTTTTCACCCTCTATTTCACCCCTTTAGGGTTTGAATTTCCAAAAGTAGTGATATGAGTGCGTTTTATTTCTAACAGAGAAGCAAAAAACAAATTTTCATAGATTTAGCTTCAAAAATGCTTGCACAAAGAAATATTTCCATAAAAACTTTCATCCCCCGTTTCACCTCCCAAAAACAGTGAAACACGCATTTTTTATTTGTAATTGAGAAGCCAAATTAAAATTTTTGTAGATTTAGCTTCAAAAATGATTTCATAAAAAATTTCATCCTCTATTTTCCCTGCTCAGGGTTGGAACTTCGGAAAATTCCTTATTGAACGACGCTTACAATATAAGATCCACACTTTCTCCGTATTTAACGTTTCTACCTTTAGCGGTTTGGGTTGAGAGATGATGAGTCAATCAGTCAGGACATTGCCTTTTATGTAAAGAGATATATTAATAGTATATAAAATATAATTAGAACCGCTGAAAAATTTAAGTTTTGTAATACTGAGTCTTAGTTACAGAGAAAATTGTGAGTGGTATATATGCTCTTGCATAGCTGAGCTTGGAGTGGCGGTCGGGGGAGGACATTATTTGAGTGGTTACAATATAGAGTCCCCTCTGCTCTGGATCAATGAACTGATTCGATTCGGAAGGGTGTCTTAACGCCTTGACATCCAGCCACTTAGAAAATTTCCCGGCCAAGAAAACCAGCCATTTTTGTCGTCATTTAAAATGTTACTGGCACATCTACGTTTGATATACAGGGCAATCTAGAAGGAATGTCACGTAATTTGTGAGGTGACTATGCATGTGAAAATAAACCGAAAAAGTCCTATGAACAAGTGTCGGATTTTCGATCTTGCGGAACTGGAGGTGACTGAACCCTACAAACATCCATGAGTGATTATGAAGACAAGTGTGAATATTACTTACCGAAATGCTGTGTAGGCACCATGGTGGAGGAATTGTGATGGGAAAGATGACTGATCCATCCTGCAAGAGTTGTTCGATGAGTCCCCCACTCGCCTCAATGCACTTCTCAATGCATTGGACGGTATGTTGTGCTGAACATTGAACATCATCTCGGCAGGATATGAAAGCAACAGCGTCGGTGACGCGAGCGACAGGTTCTTCACTTGTATCCTCCTTCGTAGCGTACACAACCCCCTTTCACCAACCCCATAAACAAAAGCCTAATGGGGTTGGGTCGGATGATCTGGCAGACCAGTTATTGGGTCCGCCATAGCCAATCCACCGTTGAGGAAACGTGTTATTCAGATACTGTGATACTTGTTTGATTCAGTGATTCGGTGATCCGTCATGCTGAAAGTGCTTTGCCATCGTTGCTCTAATGTCACATCTTCCAAAAGTGCAGGTATCTCTTCTATCAGGAAATGTGCGTATACTGCGGCTGCCATGCGATTTTGCAGGAACACAAGCCCTATCCACAGGTCGTCAGCCATACCACACCAAACGTTCACTGAGAACGTAACTTGGAATCTTTTTTGCCTAGTGTCATGTGGGTTCTCCATCGCCCATTTATAACTGCAGGTATTCATGGTACCATTGTTTGTAAATATAGCCTAATCTGTAAATAATGTGTACTGCACGACGTCTTTGTGTGCGGACAACCATTCTCGAAATTGCTGTCGCTTGCTGAATTACCTGGATACGGATATTGCACAGGCTGCGCGTGGAATAGAAACAATCACTCGGAATGTAACGTAAGCCACACTCGCGTTTGCGGAATATCAAGCTGACCACTAATGCGCCGTGTACTAGTGGTGGAACTCCATTGCACCATTGGAATAATATCTTTCCTTTCTTCAGCTGACTGGATGGCCTCAAATTCTGATGTCACAAGGACACTGGGTAGTGTGCCAGATCCACACAATGCTTGAAAAACCCTAGGAAATACCCAGGTGTTTTGTTGGTAAGAGAAATGTCTCTGGTATTCTGTTACAGCCACTCAGTCACTGTCATTACAATACCTGATCTGTTCTGTTGGTGCTGTTTGTAGGTTTCTGTCCTCTGTTGGAGGCCAGACCATATCGTTTAATTGACATGGTTGCGATTGTTTGTCTTCTTCTCGTGTTGACTGGCGCCTCTTGCTTTCTCAAGCATTGCCTGTCCGCTAGTGGCAGCAGTGGGCGTTATCGATATGTAGTAACTGTGGCTCTATCTTTGGGGCGATGTCGTGGCTCTTCCGGGTCAGGCCAGTGTGGAGTCCGGTTGGGGACTCAGGAGGAGCCAGGTCCGCGCAGTGCCAGAACACGCTGGGACTGCTGGCGGCATGCATGGACTGCCGGATCGAAGGCCTGTGGTCACGAGGGTGCACGACTTCATCGTAAACCAGATCCTGCAAGTTTTGAGTGCATTTGGATTCAAGTAGAGAAACCTCCGCCTCTTGGGATTCTCAAGTGACTTGGATTGATGTTGCTGCTCGTAGTGTTGCCGAGGCGAAGAGCAGCGAGTGGAGTGCTTGGGGAAAGCGGATCTGATTAGCTTTCCTGGGCCTCTAATTACTATTTTTGCATTCAGTCTGTTACTATTTGTTAAGTTCAACCAGCGGTAATGTTCCTGCCTCGTGGCCGGTAACTCCCCAGTTACCTGCCCTGCAGGTTAGTGTACGTAACGGCAGTGTACGTTTCCTCGCCTTGCCGCTGATGTCTGGTGAGGCGTGTAGTTTTGACAGCTTTCTTGGTTGTAGGTTGGTTGGCGATGGTTCTACTCTGGTGGTAGCGATTCCTTTCTCGTTATGGGCGCTCTAAGCACAGTATTCTGCGGGCATCCAGACCGCCGGTTCCGGCTTTGGCGTATTTTTACATCTTTGCATTTGGTTTATTGGACGTCTGGTAGCCCCAGCAAGATTATCATTAGTCATTCGTTAGACTGCCACTAGTCTGAGTTACCATCTTGTGAAGTGAATGCAAGTCTTGGCTGCCTATCTCATCGCTTGCAAAGGCTTTTTTGCCGAACCTACTCAGAGATTGATTCCTGGCGCACCGTCTGTGACTGGCCCTTGTGCTTTATTATTGTATTTGGTGTTTTATTGTATGTTTCTAAATTTTTTTATATAATTGCCATTCTTGGCGTTGCAGAAGGTTTAAATGGTTGTGCTACCAAATTTACCATCATTTTGTCTCACCTGTTTGGTGATCAGTTGCCTGTCCTTTTAAATTAACCTTTGCTATTGCATTGCTGTTTTACAATTTGTTTGTTAAATTTCTTTATGATTGCCGCTCTTGACGTTAAAGGCCTTTTGCTATGACTGTGGTTACTTGCCTTAAAATTCTAACTGGGATCACATTGGCTTGTTTTTAAAACAGTATTTGCTGTGTCTGGATTTTATGCTCATTTGGTAAATTGTAACACACTAAAAGCACTATTAATTACACAGTTGTTTATTCCTTCATTAATAACATGCGATGTCTTGATTTATTGCTGAGTCTAGAATTACCGAGTTAAAATAAATGTGTGTAATTGCAAAAGTGAACCAATAGTAACTGATTAGGGCCTCGTCCACAATCGTAACCGAATCCTTCCTTCCTTGACTACCAGTTTTCAGTACCCACACACAAAAAACATGTCTGGGTATCCCGCATGTGTGAACGTATGTGGCATGTTAGTATACACAGACAAAATGGTTCAAATGGCTCTGAGCACTATGGGACTTAACATCTATGGTCATCAGTCCCCTAGAACTTAGAACTCCTTAAACCTAACTAACCTAAGGACAGCACACAACAGCCAGCCATCACGAGGCAGAGAAAATCCCTGACCCCGCCGGGAATCGAACTTGGGAACCCGGGCGTGGGAAGCGGGAACGCTACCGCACGACCACGAGATGCGGGCCATACACAGACACAATTGTTCTGGCGTAACCACAAGCGCCGGAACGAAGATGAAGAACGCAAGAGAAGAGAAGGCGGTGAAACGACATCAGCCAATGGCGCACTGACCAGCACGTGACCACGATAGCAGCGGCATCTAGCCGAACTGAATATAAGCGCCACTCCTGCAAGCCTAGGCCGGACAATAGTGGACAGTATTCGCAGAGTATTAGCATGGCCTAGCAGAAAGTGCTAGGATAGCAGTTAGTGGTGATCCACAAACTGTCAGTCAAACTTGCATGAACAGCATGTATAGCAAAGGACTCGGATTTATGTTGCATGTCGCCCATCGTTTGCGACACCATTGTTATTTAAAACTTATATACTGTCAATCTGCTTTATTGAAATAAAACTAATAATGTTATTTGCTTGAATTATTGTACACTACTGGCCATTAAAATTGCTACACCAGAAAGAAATGCAGATGATAAACGAGTATTCCTTGGACAAATATATTGTACTAGAACTGACATGTGATTACATTTTCACACCATTTGGGTGCATAGATCCTGAGAAATCAGTGCCTAGAACAACCACCTCTGGCCGTAATAACGGCCTTGATACGCCTGGGCATTGAGTCAAACAGAGCTTGGATGGCGTGTACAGGTACAGCTGCCCATGCAGCTTCAACACGATACCACAGTTCATCAAGAGTAGTGACTGGCGTATTGTGTCGAGCCAGTTGCTCGACTACCATTTGATTGATTGATTGATTGATTTTAACAGGAGAGCTAAAACAGCTTAGGTCTAACCCGCCACTGCCCGCACCGAAACTAGGTTTATTGTGTGGTATCGCTCCCTGTATATCTGGTAAAGCCAACCAGTGCCCTTAAATAGTACAAGGAGTCCCTCTACCAGTTTTTTGTTAGACACAATTTCTTCAGGTCTAGTTGCCCCGAAGATTCATCGGTCCAGTCATGAGTTTAATCTCTTTCCTGTTCAATCCCAGGATTACAGAGCTTCTTTTAAAACATGGCTAGGACATCATTACCTTACCATGTTTTTGTTTATGGACCTTGGTCCAATATCCTACGTGCTGTTTCCTAAGCCAATTTCGTAGTTCTAATTTGATCATAGCCTTGGTGATTGTCAAGACAGGTTCCGACCACCATTGACCAGATGTTTTCAATTGGTTCAAATGGCTCTGAGCAGTATGGGACTTAACATCTGAGGTCATCAGTCCCCTAGAACTTAGAACTACTTAAACCTAACTAACCTAAGGACATCACACACACCAATGCCCGAGGCAGGATTCGAATCTGCGACCGTAGCAGTCGCGCGGTTCCGGACTGAAGCGCCTAGAACAGCTCGGCCACCACGGCCGGCCTGCTGTGGTGAGAGATCTGGAGAATGTGCTGGCCAGGGCAGCAGTCGAACAATCAGAAAGGCCCTTACAGGACTTGCAACATGTGGTCGTGCACCGAGCGAGGTGGCGCAGTGGTTAGCACACTGGACTCGCGTTCGGGAGGACGACGGTTCAATCCCGCGTCCGGCCATCCTGATTTAGGTTTTCCGTGATTTCCCTAAATCGCTCCAGGCAAATGCCGGGATGGTTCCTTTGAAAGGACACGGCCGACTTCCTTCCTCATCCTTCCCTAATCCGAAGAGACCGAGGACCTCGCAGTTTTGGTCTCTTCCCCCAAACAACCAACCAACCAATGTGGTCGTGCATTATCCTGCTGAAATGTATTGTTTCGCAGAGATCGAATGAAGGGTAGAGCCACGGGTCGTAACACATCTCAAATGTAACGTCCACTGTTCAAAGTGCTGTGAATGCGAACAAGAGGTGACCGAGACGTGTAACCAATGGCACCCCATACCATCATGCCGGGTGATACGCCAGTATGGGAATGATGGTTAAATTTCGCGTCTGTAGCACGTCATCTTCGTGGTGTAGGAATTTTAAAGGTCAGTAGTGTATAACATTCCGAGACCGCAGCAGCCTTTAGGCAGCCTATACGAGACGAGTGGGCAAGACCCCACAACTATGGACTTGCTCAATTAAACAACATGCAAGCACGACACACACATACACACACACACACACACACACACACACACACGGCCTCACTGCTCGCTATCCAACTCACGATTGCACACTGGATATAGTTGTAGCAGTTGCCTGAGTGCGATTTCACAGGTGCTGCCACGTATGGCAGGAGCCCCATTTATTGCAGGATGAATCAGTCGTCTGTTCCACCATTTTTCTGTCCACCACGGGGCCTACATAGCATTTCGGTAAGTAATATTTGCACTTGTCTTCGTGTTCATTCATGGATGTGTGTAGTCTACAACCCCTTCCAGTTCCGTAACAACCGAAAATCGGGCACATGTTCATACTATATTTTGAGCTTATTTTCCCATGTAAAATGACCTCAAAAATTATGTGAGATCCCTCCTGTGCCGTCCTGTATCCTGAGGCGTAAAAATCACTGAAAATGATCAAGCTTTAAGCTTCATTTTGCGTATTTATTATAGTTATTTGATACGATAGGCATTCAATAAGTAATGCAACTTTTTTTTCTGAAAGCAGGTTGGTTTTATTCAGGATTCCACTGGACTATATTATTCCCCACTCTCTTGGCTGCAATACCCTACTTTCAACATAATCTCCGTTCAATGCAACTTACTGGAAGTGCCTGTATGACTACATGGTACCACTCCATTGGTCGAAGTCAGAGCCAATGTCTCGCTGCATCAAAAACCTCCCCATCGTCCACATACTGCTCGCTGCGGAGTGTATCCTGCATTGGGTCAGACAGATGGAAGTCGGAAGGTGCAAGATCTGTGATTTACTGTGGATGAGGAAGAACAGTCCAACGAAGTTTTGTGGCGATGTTCGACCAAAAATTGTCACGGTTAGCCTCGTAAATCGCAAGCAATTGCACACAGGTGTTTCTTCGTTGCTGTTGATGTTCTTCTGTTAGGTGACGAGGAACCCAGTGCGCCGACACCTTTGAGTACCCCAGGCAGTGGACGAGTGTGTCAGAGCTACCAACAGAGACGTCCAGTTGTGCAGCGAGGTGTTTGATGTTGATCCGTCAATCACCTCGAATGATAGTGACCGCACATTCGAACATTGAAGGAGTCACAGCTGTGTGCAGCCAGCTGGCATGGGAGATCGGATAGGTTTATGCGACCTGGTTTCCATGATGACAGACACGTCGCCCAACGACTCACCATGCTTTTGTTCACTGCCCCAGGTCTCCGTAGACATTCAGCAAGCACCCACGAATACCTGCGATGCTCTTGTTTTTTTTTTTTGCCAAAGACAGCTCTTTGCTTGGAATGCACTTCCGTTACAGACGCCATTTTGAAGGGTACATAGCCGGCCGCGGTGGCCGAGTGGTTCTAGGCGCTTCAGTCCGGAACCGCGCGATTGCTACGGTCGCAGATTCGAATCCTGCCTCGGGCATGAGTGTGTGTGATGTCCTTAGGTTAATTAGGTTTAAGTAGTTCAAAGTTCTAGGGGACTGATGACCTCAGATGTTAAGTCCCATAGTGCTTAGAGCCATTTTTTGAAGGGTACCTACAGCGTCGCCACCTATCGAAACTCCCACAACAAATTCCACCTTTTTTCAAGCGAAACTGGCTGTGAAAAAAAAATTGTTGCGTTACGTATTGGACGCCCTTAATTTATTACAAATTTTACTATATTGATGGCACAAAGTTTGATTGTTCTTCGAAGAAAAACGCGAGTTCTTGAGCCATTTCACAAGTAACTGGCACTTCTACGAAAACGTCTGAAGTAGCATGGCATGCAGAGAGGTATGTTGCATTCAAGCAGTACCGTTTGTTTGCTGCTTTTCTGGCACTGAATTGTCTCGTCTTCTGCAAACGGATACTATAAACCTGTCTGATTTGATCCATTATAAATGGTTCCGAAAGCCTGTGACTGTGAAAACAATAGGTTTGTTTATATATAATTCATCTGCTACCAGTCACGATTTTCTTTATTTTATTTTATTTAATAAAATAAGACAAAGAAAGTCATGACTGGTAGCAGATGAGTTATTTATAAATAAAACTACTATAAACCTGTGTTGGACGCTGCTTCATAGTGAGATTGATCTATACAAAAGAAAAGATTGAGACAAATAAACCAGAACTAAATTGTAATTACAGAAGCAACTCAAAATTGTAGCAGACTGCAACTTACCCGAATATGGGTTTTCTCAGTCTTTTTCCACTGAGAAACTTCTTCCGACTCAGAACCAAAGAATTACTCCTCTTGAGCTTCCAAAATGTCTTTCTCGCTCAACAAACGTGACGTATTTGTAGCAGAATTACAGCAAACTGCAAAACCTAACGAAAACTCACAACACGAGTATACAATGGCTCAGTCAGTCTTGACGATGGCTCTTACGTTTGCTACTGTTTCTTTTGAAGTAATTCTAGAAATTGACAAAAGAAGGCAGAATTTGCCAAGGAACGAGTTGCGAGACCTCCGTAAGTTGTTCTCATATCAAACGAGTCCAGTTTTCGAGCCATAGGTAGCTCGAGCGTCGAGAAAATCTCGGCCCGAGCTATACTTTACATAACTTCAATGTGAAAATATTTGGAAAAGTGTAGGCATTTTTAACGAATCCTTGCATTCTTGTAGAGGGAAATTTCATTAAAACAATTGTTTGATTTCGACATTGTTGAAATGAAGGTATCATTTGTGTTTCTAGAAGAAAAGACCTATAGCCAGTGTTTTCTATTGCCACTTACAGTTACTGAAAATAAAAGTATAAATTGGCCCTAAATAAATATGTATGAAAAATAGTTTTAGTTTATTTTATCATTTTCTGAGAAGGATTATTCTTTTTACATTGGCAAATCAGTACTTTGAAAATCTAACCAAATTTCTAAATACTGTACTTTCAGGTATGGAATTAGCTGATCATTCGCCATCTAAGAAGGAATCGTTATAGGATTCTTGACTGAAATCTTCCACAACGAGAAATAGCAGAAAATGTGGATTTCAAAAACTCCATTGGCTAATGTTATCTTGCGTAGTAATAAGTCTTCAACACCCAAACGATAGGATATTTCTTGCAGAGAAAAGAAGCTATTTCCTCGTGGCATGCGCCAGTTGCAAAAGATAGCGTCAATGGACTGGAGGGTAACAAACAGCACCATCAGAACGAAAGCTTTTAACCCTACCAGAAAAGTTCGTAAAAGACGGGATACGGAAGTCGCAAGCCTGTTCGTAAACCCAGCCTAAACAGCAGGATGATGAAACTACGATTGATTTGGACTAAGAATTACAGCAAGTTCGATGTGAAGACTGGAGATCAGAATGTTTTTTAATATTTTCTCTTTGTCTTACAAAAAAAAAAAAAAAATATTTTGCCCGCATCTCGTGGTCGTGCGGTAGCGTTCTCGCTTCCCACGCCCGGGTTCCCGGGTTCGATTCCCGGCGGGGTCAGGGATTTTTTCTGCCTCGTGATGGCTGGGTGTTGTGTGATGTCCTTAGGTTAGTTAGGTTTAAGTGGTTCTAAGTTCTAGGGGAATGATGACCATAGATGTTAAGTCCCATAGTGCTCAGAGCCATTTGAACCAAAAAAATATTTCATTTTCATTTAGGCGATAATTTGTTTTGCAGGTTACCGCATACTTCAGTGACGAAAGCAGCATCCAAATTTGGATGAATAAGGGACAATCAGTTAGGAGACAACCTTCAGGAAAATGCAATGGATAGTGTCACAGACTACCAAGCATCAAACCTCGGTAATGATATAGTCTGTAAGTTGTGGTAAGGGATTGGGAAGACTCTACGCTTTTAAAAGATCAATGAGACAGCAGCAGTACAACAAACAAGAAAAACCAATATACTTGCATTATTGTGCACTCCGCCACACACAGGGTTAATGTTTTCCTTGTTACACGAGGTATAACACAATCTTCTCACATATAGCCAACATTTAAATACGATCTCTGCATGAGAAATGATGCATAATATTTCCTTGCAAACAAAATAGAGGGATTGTACACAAATATGGAAACACCACGATAAATTCGTGCTTGAATGTAAATGTAGGTTGCGCCGTTGTGTCTGACCACGAACGGCACCTCTGCAGTGACCTCAATACGTTGCAAGTGTCAGTCGTGGCCGGCCGCTGTGGTGGAGCAGTTCTAGGCGCTTCAGTCCGGAACCGCACCTCTGCTACGGTCGCAGGTTCGAATCCTGCCTCGGGCATGGATGTGTGTGATGTCCTTAGGTTAGTTAGGTTTAAGTAGTTCTAAGTCTAGGGGGACTGATGACCTCAGATGTTAAGTCCCATGGTGCTCAGAGCCAGCTGACTGTTTTTGTCAGTCGTGGTCAGTACGGTGTTATGTGTAGTTGTGAGTAAATTATGTCGAAACTTAGTGGTGGGTAAATTGCTGGTGCTCGTATGGTTGTTGTTTGCGTAACCAATGTGAAGTGTTTGGTGTTCCAAGAGCTTTATACCGGATATAGGGAACGTAGAAAAATATCACCCGCTAAGTCACAACGAGGACGAAAGTGTCTGTTGAGTGATGGTGACAGACGGTCATGGAGGAGGATTGTGACAAAAAATAAGATGACGACAGCAACAAGTGGCACAGCGGAACTAAATGTCGCATTCGCGTACCCTGTCAACATCAGAACAACATGAAAGGAGGTCCATAGAGTGGGAATTGCAGGGCGAGCAGGAATTTCAAAACCATTCATTAGTGATGAAAACGTCTTCAACAGGATAACTTGGTTCCGAGTTAGTTAGTTGGTTGCGTGTTCCATTGATCAATCGCACGGTACAGTAGCCTTTGTGATGTGGAACGTGTCAAGTGCACAAGAAATGCACATGTGAAACAAGATATATATATATATATATATATATATATATATATATATATATATATATATATATTACAGAGTTAATGATTAATGTGTCTATTATTTACCCCAGTCCCTTAAATGGCACAAAATGCATATACTATGTTTATAGATTTATTTATTCCTATTCAAGAATTCATGTATGGTACAGAAGGAGTTGTCAAGGAGATACGATTTCAATTTATTTTTGAAGCTATTCCTGCTGTCTCTCAGACATTTTATTTCATATGGTAATTTGTCGAAAATTTTTATACCAGCATATTTTACCCCTTTCCGTGCCAAAGATAGACTGAGTAAAGGATAGTATAAGTCTTTCTTTTTTCTGATATTATAATCATGAATGTAACTTTTGCTTTTAAACTGGTCCATGTTGTTCAGAATAAATTTCGTTAGTGAGTAAATGTACTATGAGGCTATTGTAAGAATTCCCAGTCTTTTAAAAAGATGCCTACAAGATGTACGACTATGAACCCCACACATTATTCTAACCACTTTCTTTTGAGAAGTGAATACTTTTTGTCTAAATGTGGAGTTACCCCAAAATATTATTCCGTATGACATCAGAGAGTGAAAGTATACAAAGTATTTCAGCTTACTAATTTCTATATCCTCAACATTGCCAATTATTCTGATTGCAAAAGTTTCTGAACCTAGTCGCTTTAGAAGATCCAAAATATGAATTTTCCAATTAAGATTATCATCAATGCGTACACCCAAAAACTTAGTATGCTCTACCATGTCTACTGACTTCTGTTGATGTGTTGTATTTATTAAAGGAACTGCACTTTCTGCAACAGAAAATTGGATGTACTGTATTTTTCAGAAAACCAATTTTTTTTGCAGAAAACCAATTAATGACTTTTCCAAAGATCTTATTTGTATCATTTTCAATTGGAGTATCTTTTACCAGATTAATAACGATGCTTCTATCATCAGGAAACAGTGTCAGTTCAGCTTCCTGTTTCAAATAGGAAGGGAGGTCGTTCACATATATTAAGAACAGAACCATGATTGAAGCCTGTGGAACACCTAATGTAATTTCACCCCATTTAGATGAAGTGACAAACTTATTTAAATCACTTGACCCACTTAAGGAAACTATTTGCTTCCTGTAAGGGCGTGAAACCTGAACTATGGAGCAATGGAAGAATGTCATGTCGTCGGATGAGTCTTGTTTGACACTGCTTGCGACTTCTGGCCGAGTTTTCGTCCTGAGGGTGAAACATGGTGGGTTTCGGTGACGATTTGGGCAGCCATATCGCTATACTCCATGGGACCCACGGTGACTTCACAAGGATTATGTGACCATTTGGCTGGTCAAGCCCATCGTATGGTACAATATTTGTTCCCTAATGGTGATGATCTGTTTCAAGACGACGGGGCCCCAGTTCACGCAGCTCGCATCGTCCAGGACTGGTTTTGTGAGCACGAGGATGAGATGTCGCACCTCCCTGGCCACCACGGCCACCAGATCTCAATGTTATTGAGCCTTTGTGGTCTACTTTGGAGGGAGGAGCACGTGATCGTTGTCTACCTCCACTGTCATCACCTGAACTTGCCACTGTTTTCAGGAACATTGGTACCGAATTCCCTTGAAAACCGTACAGTTTTGAAGGCCAACGTTTTTGCAACCGCTTATTAGGCATCGTAATGTGTCGAGTTTTTGGTGATTCGATATTTTTCTCCAACCCCTATAAATGGCGTTATTCTTATTTACTCAGAGTGGTTACACTAAAATGCTAATCATCTGCATATATAATGATGTAGCATACTTCACGCGGATTTGACGTTTGTTGTATGCCGCTATCATGGTTTTGGGGTTTTAATTGTCAGGCATTTAGGTGTTGTAATTTAGTTGGGTGAAACCGTAAAAGGACGTATTCGCTGTGGAACACAGTTCTTAAAAATTGTTTTCCTGTTTTCTAATACTACGAATGACTGGCAGAAAAGAAGCGTTCCGCTGTAAACTTTGCGTCAAACTCGTGTTTACGACTGCACCGGAATATCTCTGCTGCGGCGTTTCGTAATGAAAAAAGTGTCAGGGGAACAGTAATGGCATTGCTGGCCCAGTGGCAGCGATTCGATAGCGAAAGAATCCCACAAGTTACATCAGACGGGTCGTCCGATCTGTGATTCAGAGAGCGGGGCAAGAGGACGCGCCTTTTGCGCAGAATCTTCCGACCCGTTAGCTTCTTTTGACGTCTGGATGCTCTCAGGGACCTTTGAGCTTATCTTCTGGTCACAAGTCCTGTAATCTTCCATGTGCCTTTGCATATTGTTCTTGCTAGATTGTTAGTAAATATGTATGCAAAGGGTGTTTCCAAAACTTCATCCGAATTCACGAGTCTGTATCTTCTACATAAGTGGAGACAGTAACTTGGAGTAGATATTAACTTACGTATCGAAAGCAAAAGATTTCCTGCCGGCCCAGGTGGCCGAGCGGTTCTAGGCGCTACTGTCTGGAACCGAGCGACCGCTACGGTCGCAGGTTCGAATCCTGCCTCGGGCATGGATGTGTGTGATGTCTTTAGTTGGTTAGGTTTAAGTAGTTCTAAGAGTAGAGGACTGATGACCTTAGAAGTTAAGTCCCATAGTGCTAAAAAAAGGAAAAAAAATACATTTCATTGTAATATTATATCCTCCACATAAATGGAGATAGGAACTTAGAATGTATTTTAACTTTTGCAAAGCTCATATTTTCAAACGAACCATCCGGTGTTACATACATGCACAGATATACATGTGCATACATTTTTTACATGCATGCTCATACGGTCTTGGGCTGCTTTTTATAATTACCGATCACAAATGTTCAATGTGCCCTGAAGTAGACGCACGACAAATATCCAGTGGATAGTCAAACACAACCCATTATTTTGCGAGTGTTTTTGGAAAAAAATCGCGTTTTTTTTGCCGATAAATCAGGTGCATTACAAGTCCGATCCATCGCTCAGGCAAAAATCACGCGGCAGAGTTGTAACTGAATTGGTTCTGTTGGAATGGAACGCAAACGTCTTTTTAGCTGCGGCAGAAATGCGCTTACCAGAATGTACAGGGTGACACAAAATAACGGGAATATTTGAAATGAGTAGTGGCAGCCATGGGTAGGTGGCAGCACTAAAGGGTTCGTGACAGTTAGCGAGCAAACAGTCCGCCATTTCAGTAATCATGGATCAGTGGAACGGACAACAGCGTGCGTTAGCCGTAAAAATGTTTTATTAAAAACAGTGATAGTTTGGTAGCGGCGCAGAGGGAGTTTTGACGTTTTTACACTTTAGGATGTCATGGTGCCGTTACGTCGAAACACGCAATAAAATGTTGGATAAATAACTTTGAAGAGACTGGATCTGCCCTCAAGAAGAAACCAACAGGACGACCAAGAAGTGTGGGTTCTCCAGAGAACATTTATGTTGTACGCGAGTCTGTCTTACGGAGCTCACGGCGATCAATTCATTAGCAAGCAGCAGTGGTTGGAGTGTCCCGGGAGAGTGTTTGCAGAATTCATCATCTTGATTTAAAATGTCCTCCGTACAAACTACAGATGGTGCAATAATTGAAGGACAACGATTACCGGCTACGAATTTGATTCTGTAAACAAATGATAACAAAAATAAGCAATGACGATGAATTTCCTGTCAAGTTGTGGATGTTAAATGAGGCACATTTTTGTCTCACTGGTTATGGAATAAATAGAGCTACCGTTACTGGGCAAACACAAATCCTAATGACGTTCATGAGCGTCCTTTAACGCTAGTAAAGTGACAGCAAGGTGTAGTGTTTCATGATATGGGGTTATCGAACCGTATTTTTTTCGCAAATGAACAGAGAAACACAATAACTGTCAATGCCGATCGTGACGTGGGGATGTTACGACATATCGTTACACCTGCACTGAACAATTTTCCAAACGTTTAAGAAGCCTAGTTTCAACAGGACGGAGCGACATCACACGCTGCACGGCAATCAATGGCATATGTGCGAGAATTGTTTGGCAACCGTGTGATCTCAGGATCAGGGAACATTCCCTTGCCCCCTAGATAGCCAGATTTATCCGTTTGTGATTTTTTTTTCTTGTGGGCCTACCTCAAGAGCAAAGTCTGCACGTCTCGACCAAGAACCCTGGATGAGGTAAAACAGAGAATTCGGGATACAGTTCACAATATCCCGGCTGAGATGTTGCAGCGGTCAATGAGGAATCTCAACAGCAGATTCCACGAATGCATTCGTACAGGAGGACGCCATCTAAAGGACGTAGTTTTTAATAAATGATAAATGCCATCAGTGTTTCGTAAATGGTAAAGTTGCAAGGTTTTAATTAGTATGAATGCAATTTCTTTCCTTCAGCACTTCTAGTTTTAATAAACTGTAGAAATGTTCCCGTTTTTCTGTGTCACCTTGCACAAACAGTGCCCTGACAAAGGAATCGGCAACGCGCCCCGAGTAATGAGTATAATGGGCGGGGGCACTACGAATGTAGTGTGGGTCAATACGTTGAGAATGTGGGTCTCACGAAATGCGTGCCAGAGATAAATCCCTGCAGTCGCACTATCCTCTGTGTCCTCCGTGGCTCAGATAGCCGGCACAGTAGCTCAGCGTGTTCGGTTAGAGGGTTAGCTACTCCCTGTAACAAAAAAACTGAGTGAATGGATCAACGAAGAACCTAAATGGGTGTCATCGGTCGTCCGCCCAGAACAAATTCAACGAACAACATAGAACAAAATTAGATTAAAAAAGAAGATGGATAGAGCGTCTGCCATGTAAGCAGGAGATCCCGGGTTCGAGTTCCGGTCGCGGCACACATTTTCATCTGTCCGCATTGACATATGTCAACGGCTGTTAGCAGCTAACGGTTTTCATTTCATTGGTATTTCATTCTAACGAGCTGCATGGTCACGAGCTGGATGTTCTTTCGGACATGTCCGAAAGAACAGATACCATCTTCATATATAAGGATATGTTGTTGTTGTTGTTGTGGTCTTTAGTCCCGAGACTGGTTTGATGCAGCTCTCCATGCTACTCTATCCTGTGCAAGCTTCTTCATCTCCCAGTACCTACTACAACCTACATCCTTCTGAATCTGTTTAGTGTATTCATCTCTTGGTCCCCCTCTACGATTTTTACCCTCCACGCTGCCCTCCAATACTAAATTGGTGATCCCTTGATGCCTCAGAACATGTCCTACCAACCGACCCTTTTTCTTGTCAAGTTGTGCCACAAACTCCTCTTTTCCCCAATTCTATTCAATACCTCCTCATTAGTTATGTGATCTACCTATCGAATCTTCAGCATTTTTCTGTAGCACCACATTTCGAAAGCTTCTATTCTCTTCTCGTCCAAACTATTTATCGTCCACGTTTCACTTCCATACATGGCTACACTCCATACAAATAATTTTAGAAACGACTTCCTGACATTTAAATCTATACCTGATGTTAACAAATTCCTCTTCTTCAGAAACGCTTTTCTTGCCATTTGCCAGTCTACATTTGATATCCTCTCTACTTCGACCATCATCAGTTATTTTGCTCCCCAAATAGCAAAACTCATTTACTAGTGTAAGTGTCTCTTTTCCTAATCTAATTCCCTCAGCATCCTCCGACTTAATTCGACTACATTCCATTATCCTCGTTTTGCTTTTGTTGATGTTCATCTTATATCCTCCCTTCAAAACACTGTCCATTCCGTTCAACTGCTCTTCCAAGTCCTTTGTTGTCTCTGGCAGAAATACAATGTCATCGGCGAACCTCAAAGTTTTTATTTCTTCTCCATGGAGTTTAATACCTACTCCGAATTTTTCTTTTGTTTCCTTTACTGCTTGCTCAATATACAGATTGATTAACATTGGGGAGAGGCTACAACCATGTCTCACTCCCTTCCCAACCACTGCTTCCCTTTCATGTCCCTCGACTCTTATTATAACTGGTTTCTGTACAAATTGTAAATAGCCTTTCGCTCCCTGTATTTTCCCCTGCCAGCTTCAAAATTTGAAAGAGAGTTTTATAGTCAGCATTGTCAAAAGCTTTCTCTAAGTCTGCAAATGCTAGGAACGTAGGTTTACCTTAATCTTTCTTGTAAGGTGAGTCGTAAGGTCAGTATTGCCTCACGTGTTCCAATATTTCTACGGAATCCAAACTGATCTTCCCCGAGGTCGGCTTCTACCAGTTATTTCATTCGTCTGTAAAGAATTCGCGTTAGTATTATGCAGCTGCGGCTTATTAAACTGGTAGTTCGGTAATTTTCACATCTGTCAACAGCTGTTTTCTTTGGGATTGGATATATAGATACAATATTGTTAAATCTGAGAATATTTTTGAAGCACACTACAGTATAGAGAAATATGCACAATATGGAGCATTTCCGAAGGCCCATTTATGTGCAAGAATCACTAATTAACATCCAAATCGACATCGACATCTATACTCCACAAGCCACCGTACGGTATGTGGCGGAGGGTACTTTGTGCAATAGTGTCACTAAACTCTTTTCCTGTTCCAATTGCGCATGGTTCGCGAGAAGAACGACTGCTCGTACGCCTTCCTGTGGACTCGAATCTCTCTAACATTACCTTCAAGGTCTTTTCGCGAGATATACGTAGGAAGAAGCAATATATTTGTTGACTTTTCAAGGGACGTACGCTCTAAGAACTTTAGCATTAAACCACACTGTGATGCGGAACGGCCTTCTTGAAGCGTCTGCCACTGGCATTCGATGATTATATCTCCATGAGCCTTTCAAGCTTACGAAATGAACCTGAGACCAAACGTACTGGTCTTCTTTGAATCTTCGCTACTTCCTCTGTGAATCGTCGGCCGGAGTGGCCGAGCGGTTCTAGGCGCTACAGTCTGGAGCCGCGCGCCCGCTACGGTCGCAGGTTCGAATCCTGCCTCGGGCATGGATGTCTGTGATGTCCTTAGGTTAGTTAGGTTTAATTAGTTCTAAGTTCTAGGCGACTGATGTCCTCAGAAGTTAAGTAGCATAGTGCTCAGAACCATTTGAACCTTTTCCTCTGTGAATTCTATCTGGTTAAGGATTCCATAATGACGAGAATGACAGACTACATTTCCTGAAGATTCCGTCAGTGAATCTCAGTGTGGCATCTGATTTACCTGCGATTAATTGTAAGTGGTCATTCTACTTCAGATCTCTCGGTACGCGTACGCCTAGATATATTATGAGAGTAACTGCTTCCACGACTGTTGTCTAATAGCGTGATAATACAAGAAAGGTCTTTCGATCTTCTGCAGGTCTTCCTGCGTTTCGCCACAATTTTCTAGTTAAAAACCATTCAAAAGGCAAGATCGCACAAAATATCTTTTATTCGAGACAACCTGTTTCGACAGTCTTAGTTACCATCTTCAGGTCTTAAACATTTTTCTGTGGTAAAACATGTTCATTTTACGCTGAACCTCATGCACAAAATGTCAACTGGATAAAACAGCACATTATAGGCGTCTGTCATAGCTTCATAGCTAAAATATTTAAAAACACGCAGCACCTTTTCCAGATTGCCACGTCCATATACATATTGCTCATATATATATATATATATATATATATATATTGCTAATATTAAAACAGATCGCCCTTCAGTACTCTCATCATGAGAAAATTAAAACAATTTTCTAGCGTCGGACTTGTCTTTATACAACAGCATCATTCGCTAAGAGTCCGCCTCCACAGCTGAGTGCCCAGCGAAGGGTCTGGTTTCGATTCCCGGCCGGGTCAGTTATTTTCTCCGCTCGGGGACTGGGTGTTGTGTTGTGTTCATAATCATTTCCTCCTCATCGACACTCGAGTCGACGAAGTGGCGTCAACTAAGAAGACTTGCACCAGGCGCCCGGTCTACCCGACTGGAGGCCCTAGCCACACGACATTTCATTTCATTTCACCCACTAAAAGCCTCACAGAACTTCCAACGTTATCCTGTAAGTCATTTATACGTGTTGTGAAATGTATTGGTAGTGTAACATTGCACTGGGACACGCCTGAAGACTTCTCTCAGTTCAGAATGACATGCTACCTTCTGTTTGACAGAAAGTTCTTGGAAACGGGAATGACTTGAGCTTTTTTCCAATCATTAGGAACGCTTCGCTCCTCTAGAGACCTACGGTCACTGCCTCTGAGGGGCATGTTCATTCGCCCACTACGTGTAGACTAGAATTAGTATCACCTTAGGTCCAGTGGCTCTTCCTTTGCTGAGCGATTTCTGCTGTTTTTCTATGCCATGTTCATTTATTTCGATATGTGTCATTTTGTCGTTCGTGCGACGATTTAAAAGAAAAATGTGCTGGAGCTTATTTGAATGTAAGTACATATCGTGAACTTAGTGATTAGCAAGAAACGAAACGATAAGCTTAGTAACGAGGTATCTAGATTGTTCCTAGATGAACAATGTAATTTGATAAAACATGTAGAGATAGCAGGGAGAAAAGGTGCAACCGTAATGCGCACAACTGAATTTTTTAAATGTCGCATATAGACAATTTTCCCTGAAAAATTTTGGGGCATAGCAGCACTCTATATTAACATCAGTTAACGGACACGCAGCGGGCTATGGACAGGCTACAGCTAATGAATCTAGTTTCTATGCTGAGAAGAGTGCAACGAGTTGCACTACAGACTGCGAAATTGATAGGTAAATACTGTACTAAAGGGTGTCCGGGAAGTAAGGAATTTTGTGACATTTTGTCATATGGCGGTTGGCAGCCGTGGTTTCTTCATGTTTGTTATCTGCGATCTTTCCCATTAGTAGCCTGATAGCTTTCGAGTGGTAAGCATTGTTGTTTGCTGTTTATTATCGTCATGGAGCAGATCACAACTGAGCAATGTATCCAAGTGATAAAAAGTTATTACAAAAACAGTGAATGTCCGACGGCAATCGTTCGTGAATTACATGTGACACTTTGACGTAGTGCTGCTCCAACCGAATTATCAATTCGGAAGTTGGTCCTGAAGTCAGAGGCCACGGGCTCTGTTTCAAACGTTAACAAAACAGGACGACTGTGTTCTGTTCGAACACAAGAAAACATTGCTGTCGTGAGTGACAATGTGACAAGCCCCAGAAAATCAGTTCGCCGACGAACTCAACAATTTAATTTATCACCAAGTTCAGTGCATGAAATTCTTTCAAAAGGTCTGAAAAAGCATGCGTACAGGATTCAACTTACGCAGGATTTGAAGCTTGCAGGTCATGGAAAGAGACATCGATTTGCTCAATGGGCGTTGGCTCGACGAGCGGATAACGAGAACTTCACAAAAAGAATAATTTTCTCAGTTGAGGGACACTTCAACCTCAGCGGGTACGTCAGTAAGCAGAACTGCAGAATATGGGGTAACGAAAATCGGCTAGTGGCTGTGGAAGGTGAGATGCATCCACAACGCAGCACTGTGCGGTGTGGGTTCTGGGCAGGAGAAGTGATCGGACCGTACTTTTTTAAAAATCATGACGGAACTGCCGTCACTGTGAACGGCGAGCTTCACCGAAACATGTTTTCTGATTGGTTTTTCCCTCTTATTGATGAAAATGACGATTTTTGGTTTCAACGAGATGGTGCGACATAACACATATCCCATGAAACGATTGTTCTGATGAATGAAAAGTTTACTCAAAAAATTAACTCTTTGCGTGGCAACCCGGAATGGCCTGCCAGATCATGCTATCTTATGCCTTGTGACCCTTTTTGTGGGGATTTGTGAAATCGAAAGCGTACGTGAAAAAAACCCACAAACAATACACCAACTGACGGATAAAATTAAAACGGTTATTAACGGCATCGCACCAGATGTTTGTGCCGGCCTTTGTGGCCGAGCGGTTCTAGGCGCTTCAGTCTGGAACCGCGCGACCGCTACGGTCGCAGGTTCGAATCCTGCCTCGGGCATGGATGTGTGTGATGTCCTTAGGTTAGTTAGGTTTAAGTAGTTCAAAGTTCTAGGGGACTGATGACCTCAGATGTTAAGTCCCATAGTGCTCAGAGCCATTTGAACCATTTGAACCAGATGTTTGTAAATGCGCCATCGACAATTTCAGCGAACGCATTGCTCGTTGCCGCTCGACATTGGGTGGTCATATGGAAGATATAAATACTTGTTTTGTAAATAAAACTGCCTTTTCCTGCTGCTAGTTACTTTATTTATCCCATACGCGGTTTCGCCTTCTTCTGTTCTAAGGCATCTTCAGTGGGATCTATAACGATTCAGTGTTGTTAGTTTTAGATCGTTAAACAGTTCACTTCGCGATTTTTTTTTTTTTTAGAAAAGTAATTACCTACGATTTGTTGATCTGCGTTTCCTCACATCTGGTCTGGAGGTCGCACTACTACTTTTATCACTGCCATATAATCACATCTTTGTGTTCACGCATTCCACACACTGTTCACCATGTTTCTCACTCTTTTTTGTGGTGGACTATTGTTCTTTTGCCACTCGGTACAACTATTCTGTCGTACACTGTTTTTGACAACGCAAATATTGCGACTCCATTACGTGTTTCATCTTCTTTGGTATGTTTACCTATTTGTTGCCAACCTAACGAAGCATATGTTCGAGACTAACTTCTACTTTTTTTTTTTGTCATCA
Organism: Schistocerca serialis cubense; assembly: GCF_023864345.2. Classification (NCBI taxonomy): domain Eukaryota; kingdom Metazoa; phylum Arthropoda; class Insecta; order Orthoptera; family Acrididae; genus Schistocerca; species Schistocerca serialis. The sequence goes on from NC_064646.1 coordinate 396,661,294, forward strand.
GTCTACTGACTGGTTTGATGCGGCTCGCCACAAATTCCTTTCCTGTGCTAACCTCTTCATCTCAGAGTAGCACTTACAACCTACGTCCTCAATTATTTGCTTGACGTATTCCAATCTCTGTCTTCCTCTACAGTTTTTGCCCTCTACAGCTCCCTCTAGTACCATGGAAGTCATTCCCTCATGTCTTAGCAGATGTCCTATCATCCTGTCCCTTCTCCTTATCAGTGTTTTCCACATATTCCTTTCCTCTCCGATTCTGCGTAGAATCTCCTCATTCCTTACCTTATCAGTCCACCTAATTTTCAACATTCGTCTATAGCACCACATCTCAAATGCTTCGATTCTCTTCTGTTCCGGTTTTCCCACAGTCCATGTTTCACTACCATACAATGCTGTACTCCAGACGTACATCCTCAGAAATTTCTTCCTCAAATTAAGGCCGGTATTTGATATTAGTAGACTTCTCTTGGCCAGAAATGCCTTTTTTGCCATAGCGAGTCTGCTTTTGATGTCCTCCTTGCTCCGTCCGTCATCGGTTATTTTACTGCCTAGGTAGCAGAATTCCTTAACTTCATTGACTTCGTGACCATCAATCCTGATGTTAAGTTTCTCGCTGTTCTCATTTCTACTACTTCTCATTACCTTCGTCTTTCTCCGATTTACTCTCAAACCATACTGTGTACTCATTAGACTGTTCATTCCGTTCAGCAGATCATTTAATTCTTCTTCACTTTCACTCAGGACAGCAATGTCATCAGCGAATCGTATCATTGATATCCTTTCACCTTGTATTTTAATTCCACTCCTGAACCTTTCTTTTATTTCCATCATTGCTTGCTCGATGTACAGATTGAAGAGTAGGGGCGAAAGGCTACAGCCTTGTCTTACACCCTTCTTAATACGAGCACTTCGTTCTTGATCGTCCACTTTTATTATTCCCTCTTGGTTGTTGTACATATTGTATGTGACCCATCTCTCCCTATAGCTTACCCCTACTTTTTTCAGAATCTCGAACAGCTTACACCATTTTATATTGTCGAACGCTTTTTCCAGGTCGACAAATCCTATGAAAGTGTCTTGATTTTTCATTAGCCTTGCTTCCATTATTAGCCGTAACGTCAGAATTGCTTATGATGATTATACCGTGTGTGTGTGTATATGAGTGATTTATGTGTGTGTGTGGGGGGGGGGGGGGGTGTACTAGCTGTTCGCGAGTGGTTGAAAACTTTGGTGACTGCTGATTTGACATTTTGTTCGAATATTCTGTGGAGGGGTTCATGGGTGAGTGAGTGAGTGTAAAGATCTTGGGTTCTATTATTATTATACTGGACAGTATTATTATATCAATACTTTTTGCCAACGTTATTCTATTATTTTATCTATTAGTGTAAATAATAAATTGCTTGGCATGTGTACTTGGTCATTCAACAGGATTTTCCCGTCTGGTTTGGATTTCTGTATGTGGTAATTTTCTTACATGGTTAGGAAGTGTTTTTTATTGTTGATTCTAATTATTTTCATGTCATCCTCTCTAGTGGTTGGTTTGCGGTCATTTTCTCTTAGGTGTTCTGCAAAAGTGGAGTGGTTTGTCCCATATTTGCAGGCTCTCACGTATTCTTTGTATGTGACATCAAATGTTCTCCCTGTTTGCCCTACGTATGTGCCTTCACAAGTGTTAGACTGTAGCTGACATATACCTGCTTTCTGGTATATGTCTCTGATTTTTTAAATTAGTTTTGGGGGGTATTTTTGTATAGAATATTGTGTTGTGTATGTTATGTTTATTCCCTGTCTTTTGAAAATGTTGGTGATTTTATGGGTGAATTTGTGTTCCTATGTGAACCATCTCGTGTTTTCTTTCATCTTTTTCTGATTATTCTGTATAGTTGTTATGGGACTGCGTGTTTGTGTTTGATTCTGTTGTGTTGTTGTCTGTGGTTTGGAGCTTGCTGCTTTTATTTTACTCTTGATTTTGTTGTTTAGCTTTGTGACTGTGTTATTATTGTAACCATTATTTTGTGCTATCTGCATTATTATGTCCAGTTCTTTTTGGTAGCTTTATTTGGTGAGTGGTACTGTGTTGAGTCTATGGTGCATGAGTCGAAGTACTGCTTGCTTTTGTGCGTGTGGGTGGTTCGAGGATTGGGGAATGATAATGTCCGTTGCTGTGGGTTTATGGTAAATTTCAAACACATACTTACTGTTTTGTTTTTTGATTGTTATATCCAGTAAGTTAATTTGGTTGTTCTGTTCTCTTTCAATTGTGAATTTTATATTTTTATGTATCTCGTTGATGTCAGTATGTAGTTTTTCAATTTTTGTTTGTGGTTCATCTATTAAGCAAAGGATGTCATCCATATACCTGAACCAATATAATATGTTATATTCTTTTGGTGCTATTTTTGTGAAAATGATCTGTTCAATGTGGTTTAATTTTTCATACTTAATGTGTTTTTTTAAAAAAAGGAACATTTCCAATACATTTTGTATGTTCTACAGCATTTTAACATTCGTCCTTACTTCCCGGACATCCTCTTACCACAAACCATGCGTTGTTGGTAACTTTAGGAACATGTCCGTTAGACTCGTAAATAAGGAAAAGAGGAGCCCTAATGAATGAAAAATAATACAACCGGTTTTAGTAATAGGTGTGGTATTAACAGTAGTACTAGTAGCTGGGTAATTAGTTAAGGGGTCAGCAGTAGTTTTGCAGTGGTAGAAAGTAGCTTTTGTTCCTGTTTCTTTTTCTGTGTCTTTGTTTTAGAATTACATAATTTTGTAGTCTTTGTAAGTAGCAAGTAGCTACAAGATGTTTTATTCTAAACAAATGCAGTATGTTCGTTGTATAGCAAATTTTACCTATCTAGATAACTGACTGCAGCTGTGAAGAATGAATAAATAAATAGATTTGTAATCTTCTGAAAATCCCACGAATATCCAAGTTAAGTTCGCTTATTAAATCAGAAGTGTCCAGATAAGATTTTCGGGGCCAACTTAGTAACAATCATTTCGATATTCTTAGATTAGGTTTGAACTGTTTTGAAAAGAAAGCTGACTGTGCAGTATGGACGGCGTACGCGAGTCTGAGGCTCTTGAGCTTGAAGCAACAGTATTGATCGGGATGCAGCGCACTGCACCCGCACCGACTCTCAGAGCTTTGCGTTGACGTTTGTTAACTCTGCCAGGGAAACTGTACGTGGTGGAGCCGAAACAACCGCTACAGTGCAGAATGACTGGGGGCACCATCGCCCAGTTACCAACAAAACACACGCTTAGCTCGGATTTTGTTGGTATCCATCTTACATTTCCGAGCAATTTTTTTCCCTTTAGACTGATTTTTAGTAATTAGTGACAGATGTTTGACAACTGTCTTCACAGCGAGGTGGTTCGGATCTAGCGCATTTGGTTCTGGCAAAGCCTCGTTGTGCTTGGAAAACAATACAGAAGAGGAATATGTGACGTATATCTCTCACCCACTGATTGTAATCCATTGTTTGAACACGAACCATGGGTGGTCAAATGTGTCCTGCAGACTTATACAAATCTAGTCTAATGAAACATGGTGATGCTGAGAAAATCGGAGTAGGAAATGAGACACCAAAAGCAACAGACGAATTTCGCTATTTGGGCAGCAAAATAACTTACGGTGGTCGAATATACAAAGGGCGTTCAAAAAGTTTTGCAAAGTCGTCTCTAATTTTTTTATTTTTTGCAGGAGGAGAATTAAATTTTTTGTGAACATTCAGCTATAAATTGATGCATGAAAATATTTTTTTTTTATTTACAGGTGAGCAATAGTGGACCGTGAAGTACATGTCAGGTAGCGACAACGGTCAGTGATGGTGTTCCGGCGACGACTCTGCCACATCGATTCACAGGAAGTTGCTCTTTGTTTATGGGGTGGACACAGTGGATCGCAGCAGTATCAGGGGTGGTTGCAGAGGTTTAAAGAAGGTGATTTCACTCTACTGGACAATCCACGATGCGGTAGACCATCGACGGCAGTGAGTGACGTGAATAAGCACACCATTGATCAAATCATCCAAAATGACAGATGTGTGACTACACGACAGCTTGTTGAAATGACTCGTTTGTCATTGGGTAGTGTGGTATCACTGGTAGAGTCGCACGTCTGCCATTTTGGATGATATGATCAATGGTCTCCTTACTCACGTCACTCACTGCAGTCGATGGTCTACCGCATCGTGGATTGTCCAGTAGAGAGAAATCACCTTCTTTAAACCTCTGCAACCACCTCTGGATACTGCTGCGATCCACTGTGTCCGCCCCATAAACAGGAAGCAACTTCCTGTGAATCGATGTGGCAGAGTCATCGCCGGTCTTGAAGAGGAACTTCATCACCGACTGTTGTCGCAACCTGACATCTATTTCACGGTCCATTATGGCTCACTTGTGAATAAAAGAAAATACTTTTATATACCAACTTAAAGCTAAATGATCCTAGTATGTTCACAAAAAATTTAACTCTCCTCCTGCAAGAAATTAAAAAAAAATTAGAGACGACTGTGCAAAACTTTTTGAACGCCCTTTGTAGAGGGATCGGCAGTAGCTAAAACCGCGTTTCTGAAATACAAAAATATATAAATTTAGATGTTAGGAAGTCTTTTCTGAATGTACTTCTGTGCAGTACTAAGATTAAATGGGTAGATCGAATGACTAATAAGGAGTTACTGAAACGAATCGGGGAGAAAATAAATTTATGGGGCAACTTGACTAATAGAAGGGAATCGGTTGTTGGGATACATCCTATGGCATCAATGCGTAGTCCTTTTAGTAATGATGAGAAGTGTGGGGTATCAACATTATCGCAAGCAAGTTCAAATGGATGTAGGCTGCAGCAGATATTCAAGGGTGAAGAAGCTTGGACAGGAGAGCCTAGCGTGGAGAGCTGCATCAAACCAGTCTTCGGATTGAGAACCATAACAACAACATCGTATTATAAGAAATAGTAGACAAGAGGCGTTGTTCGACCACATGAGGGAAACGGACGAATGGCAGTTGTAGCAGTAGTAGGAACGCAGTATTCTGTTAAAAAGTTTATAGCAAATAATAACCATGATAGGCATAAAAGTGAAATGTACAAGCATTATGTACTTGATTCTATGAAAACAGAGGATATCGTACCAGGCATTACAGCACTGCTAATGAAGCAAATAGTAACAGTAGATATTGGTAAGCCGGCCGCTGTGGCCGAGCGGTTCTAGGCGCTACAGTCAGGAACCGCGTGACCGCTGCGGTCGCAGGTTCGAACCCTGCCTAGGGCATGGATGTGTGTGATATCCTTAGGTTAGTTAGGTTTAAGTAGTTCTAAGTTCTAGGGGACTGATGACCTCAGATGTTAAGTCCCATAGTGCTCAGAGCCATTTTAAGGTATTTGTAATGTCGTAAGTATCAACAATATGCATATTAAAGGAATGGCTTTATCTATTTCATTTTAAATTAAAGAAATAAAAAAACAATGAGTTGTTTTTTTTTTAACTTGACTATCAGCTAACGTTGACCTACTACCACCGAGCGAGGTGGCGCAGTGGTTAGCACCCTGGACTCGCATTCGGGAGGACGACAGTTCAATCCCGCGTCCGGCCAACCTGATTTAATTTTTCCTAATTTCCCTAAATCGCTCCGGGCAAATGCCAGGATGCTTCCTTTGAAAGGGCACGGCCGACTTCCTTCCCGCGCCTGTCGCAGCAGAGAGTGCTGTCGGCTGGACACTATTTTGCTACATCAGGTCACGTGCCCTCGCAGGCCACGCTGATATCCATGTTCTCCCGACTATTCAGGCCTTTGATGGGCGGTGGAAAGTTAGTTACACCCTATGCTTCAAGTCGGCAGTACCAGAAGCTCTGTCTGGCTGCATCAGCGGTTCAGTTCCATCACTACAAGTTGACAGTACCAGCAGTTTTGTCCCAGTACTCCACGCAGGCAGTACCGGCCTGGTCCATCCTGGTCTTCACCAGCAACACGTCAGCCGTTGCACGCCAGCATTACCAGCCCAGTAACGTCCCAGGCCTATACGCCCCGTCTACCACGACTCTGGGGTTCGTCGTGTTGGCTATCGCAGACAACGTTACGGTAGAGATATTTACGTTGTATGTAGTTGTGTAGATATTCACGTATAGTCATGATAACTGATTTTCGTTTTGTTAATAAAGTTGTTCTTTTAGAACTGTCTTAGATCTCTCCTCAGGACGAAGATATTTATTGGCGACGAGGAAAAAGATTCCGTGTGGTGTTGTAGAGCTTTAGTGTCTAAGGGAGTGTTTGTTTCCTCTTCCTCTTGCCCGCCACACTTTAATTCCCTTGGCAAAAAGCTTCAGAAGGATCCTACAACCAAAATTTTGAGAAATACCAATCAACTAGTGAAACAATCTTCTCTTTCTTCGGATGATAAAAAACAACTCTGCAAAACGGAAGCTTATCCACCCAGACTTTATGGACTCCCAAAGGTACATAAACCACAGGTCCCGTTGAGACCGATTGTGAGTGCCATAGGATCTCCAACACAAGAGGTGGCCAGATATCTCACCTGCTTGCTGCAACCACATATAGGCAGAACCGACAGTTACATTAAAAACTCGGCGCATTTTATTGAAAAACTGAGGGAGATTAACGTCAGCCCAAGTGATATTCTTGTGAGCTTCGATGTAATGTCATTGTTTACCATGGTACCTGTAAACGAAGCTATTTCATATCTAGCAGATACTTTTACGACTGACATGTGGCTTTATTTAAACACTGCCTGACGACAACTTATTTCCAGTATAACAACGAGTTTTACGAACAGATCGACGGGGTGGCGATGGGAAGCCCTCTCAGCCCAGCTGCTGCCAATTTATTTATGGAGATCTTCGAACAGCGAGCGCTGCAGACTGCCAGTAAAAAGCCTGCTAAATCGTACCGCTATGTTGATGACACACTTGTTGTATGGACTCACGGTGAAGAAGAGTTGGATGTCTTCTTGGTGCACCTGAACAGCATTAACCCGAAGATACAGTTTACGATGGAGAAAGAGAGCAACGGTCGACTCAATTTCCTGGATGTGTCGGTAATTAAACGGGTGGATGGGACGCTGGGCCACAAGGTATATAGAAAGAACACTCAGACAGATCGATACCTCCACAAGGAATCTAACCATCATCCTAGGCAAAAAAGAGGTGTCATGAAAACCTTGGTGGACAGAGCCAACAAAAACTGCGAGCCGGCTTACTTACAAGATGAACTGAATCACCTACGGTCAGTCTTCATGAAAAACGGATATACGAGCAAGGAAATTGATCGAGCCCTCCATGAAAGAAGAAAAGAAGCCAGAAGTCCAGAGCAACAACGGTCACCTGCTGGAAAAGTTTTCCTACCGTTCATTAATAAGGTCACGGACCGTATCGGGAAAGTGCTGGCCAAGTATGGGATCGAAACAATCTTCAGACCGACCAAGAAGATTAAGGAATATTTAGGAACTGCAAAAGACGCCCGACATCCCCCAGCAACACCTGAGGTGTACAAAATTCCATGCAGTTGTGGACAAGTATACATTGGAACAACGAAAAGAAGTGTAAACACCTGCTTAGCCGAACATAAAAGAAACTGTCGCTTAGGACACATAGAAAAATCGGTCGTAGCTGAGCATGTTTTTCGAGATGGGAATCACGAAATTAAATTTAATGAGACAATCGTTCTAGCACGAACATCCCATTATCATGCGCGCATGTATAGAGAAGCAATAGAAATTCACAAACACCATAACAATTTTAATAGAAAAGAGGAAGTTTTAAAGTTGGATAAAATATGGATGTCGACGTTGCGCCAGCAGAAAGACAATCCATTACTCTTAATCGAGAATGATGACGCCTTCCAAAGATAGGCATACCGTCGGCATCACGTGACGAATGGTGGTGCCCTCTATGCGCTCTATAAATGCGAGAGTACCTGGAGCCTCAGTAGCAGTAGATGGACGACCTCAGAAGATGTCTCACGCAGATGGAGACGAAACATTGGGTGGAAATTTTATACATCGACCACGGCCTCTCAGCCCGGAAGTTTCAACTGTAGTATGTTAACTGTTTGGATATCAAAGTAAGATACGTCGAAAATACTGAGTGAATAACAAGCAGTCGTGTAACACAAAATAAGCCTTGAGCACTTCCTGTAAAATTTACCTCTTGGTGCATCACGTGTTCTCAGAGTCACCGAATGACTTATATTAAAAACGGCAAATTTAGAGTCTTATCCCCTCTTCGACACCCATGAGGTCATTGCGATACATTCAGGATTTGTCCGTGTTGATTAGAAGGCTAAGAAGTTTGTATTTAAATAAAGAAATTTTAATTAATACAAGCAAAGAGAGAACAGGATCAATATCAGGTAACAGAGAAGTATGACAAAGGAGAAGTCTCTCACCCACTTAATAAATAAATAAATAAATAAATATATATATATTGTCGACATTGTTAGGCAATGAAGGCAAGATGTTAGCTCAGGAACAAAATTAATTCCTACAAACATACATATAAATATTGTTCTCCTCGCTGATGACCAAATAATTTTACAAAAGACAGAGGATGATTTATTGTTTGTTCTACACCGCTTGTACTCAATAGGTACACTCTGTAACATGAAAATATCAGAAAACAAAGCCAAACTTATGGGTTTTAAGGGAAAATACCCAGTACGTTCAAAAATAATGCGAAATGGAAAATCAGTTGCACAGGTCACTCATTTTCAGCTGTTAGAATATGATACGCGGGGCGTTCAATAAGTAAGGCAACACTTTTTTCTCTGCCAATTTCGGTTGATTAAATGTGGAATTTTTGTGGAACATCGTCAAATTTGATGTGTTGCTTGAGGCTTTCCCTACGGACATGTTGTCTATATGGTTCTCGGGCGAGACGTCGGATGTCATAGTGAAAACTCCATAATATTTCATCAGCACAGCTGGCCGACATCTTCAGGTGCGACGAACACACTGCTAAGGCAGGACCAGAGCCCCCTATTTATGCCAGTCTTAGAAAGAAAGTGCCCATCCGTGGTGGCGCCAAATTCGATGGCCAATAGCGACGGTATCAACCGATGGCTGGAAGAACAGCAACGCCACCTGCAAGATAAAGAACCAAAGACTTCGGCGCCCGCGCGGAGGCTGCCGCTGCTGCTCTACGCTGCCATCGGCCACCCCAGTGACCTCTGTCGGAAGCCGCAAGCAAAAATACGCGTCCGCGTAGGCGCGTGACTATCCTCCAGTTGTCAACAGAATATTTATGTTGCTGGCGAATCTTCATTCGTCGTATGACCAATAGCACTCCTCTCTGCTCGATGCGACTTCAATATGTCCACTGCTGGATCCCAAGCTGTACTGAGCAGAAAGCCCGTGTCTGTGTTTACAAGATTCGTCGAGCTACGTATTTCCACTGCTTCCTTAATAACACTGTCCCAGTACGAACCCGTCGATGCGAGAATTTTGGTGTGTTGAGAATTCATAGAATGGCCTGTACTGAGACAATGCTCGGCCACTGCAGACTTCTCTGGTTGCTCCAGACGAGTGTAGCGTCGGTGTTCAGTACATCTCTCCTCTGCAGTGCGACAAGTCTGTCCGACGTACGACATGCTGCAGCTACAAGGAATCTCGTAAACACCGGGTCTACGTACCCAAAAGAGTGGGGAATAATAAGGTATACTGGAATGCTGAATAAAACCAATCTGCTTTCAAAAAAAAAAGTGTTGCATTTCTTATTGAACGCCTTCGTATGAGTTATGAATATGATAATGACATCTCCAGTAACTTAAACAAGTTTCAAATGATCCGTGGCACTATACATAAACATTATCCGATAAATACAGGGAATATACAAAGATATCAACTTTATACTGTTATGGCACAAAATAATAAGGGATCACAAATTAGAAAATTTTATTAAAACTCATTCACTTTGCTACAAGCAAGGTGTGGTCACACCAGAGGCAGAGACCGAACCAGGAAATAAGAAGTATGTTTGCAAGTGGGTCACGCCTCGGCACGTTACAACGTCAAGCCGAGAGAGATCTCACGAGCTCAGCAGAAAGCAGCACAGGGCAGAAAACCAACGGAAATGTGACATGCAAATTCCTTAGCTCGTAAGAGATGTCGAAAGAAACTGGCTACTTCATAAGAACCGTATCAGCGAACCAACACAGCAATTCATGGCCTGTTAAGCGAATATAACAGAATTAGGACACATGAGGTCATTACAAACAGAGCATCGCGTCATAGCCTCACGGTAGCTCTCTTTAAATACTCGCACTCTGCAACTCTCAAGGAGTTGATCAATGGGATTGATCAAAGTTGTTCTTGCACTAAAGATGGACTTTTGTAGGCGAAGTTGTGGTATCTCCAAGCTGCACCATGTACCAAAAATAGACAGTATAGGAACGAAATATGCAAAATGGTATAGATATCTAGAGAGGAAGGATGGTAGCTGATGGCCAAAGAAAGTATGGCAGTGGAGTCTGGAGGAAAGAAGAATGCATGGGCAGCGTAAGAAGAGCTGTTCGGAGACGTTCAGGTAGCAATGGATGTCAGAGGACTATAAGAAGCAGACTGGCCCGATTTGAGGAAGTAGAATGCAGGAAGCGGTGCCAACCATCGAATACTTGCAGAACGTTGTTGACGATGACGAAGTTCATGTTTATAGATTTAAAACCTAATAATGCCAATCAAATTGAATAATAGCGCATCTCCTGTAAATGAATTTCATTTTAACAGTCCCACTGTTAAAATGAAAAGAAAATAATAGAAGAAGACATCGCTATACTACTTCTTAATGACCCTCTGTCATTTCATTCATCTACACTGAATCTGTAAACCAGTAACACAAAAATGTTCACAGCAAGGAGATCTCTGGTCATAGCTGCATACTGTCAGAATTATCGCTCAAATTTTCATGGGGGTCAATTGCTAGGGCTGGTAGCCGTACTGTACGTGCAACTGCGATGAAGGGATTTCTGTGGTGAGGCCAGACATATGTGTGGTTCCTGAAGAGGGGCAGCAGCCTTTTTATAGCTGCAGGGGCAACAGTCTGGATGACTGACTAACAACAACCAAAATGGGCTTTCTCTGCTGATATTGCGATGGCTGAAAGCAAGGGGAAACTACAGCTGTAATTTTTCACGAGGACATGCAGCTCTACGATATTGTTAAATGATAACGGCATTCTCTTGGATAAAATATTTCGGAGGTAAAATAGTCCCCCATTCAGATCTCCGGTAGGGGACTACTGAGTAGGATGTCGTCCTCAGAAGAAACAAAACTGGCTTTCTACAGATCGGACCATGGAATGCTACACCATTGAATCGGGCAGGTAGGTTAGAAAATTTGAGAAGGGAAATGTATAGGCTGAAGTTAGGTATAATGGAAATTAGTGAAATTCGTTGGCAGGAGGAACAGGACTTGTGGTGACGTGAATGCAGGGTTGTAAATGTAAGGTATACGTACGCGCAAATGAATAAAACATCTGAACTGTCTTCTCAAGCTCAGGGTGTTATACAGACATTCTATATAGATATGAATCTGGCCCTGTAAGGCAGCTAGTATTAGGTGCGGGTTGTAACAAATTAATTAGAAATGCTGCTGTCACGTAACTAGAATGCATGAATTAATAAAAGTGAAAGTTTGGGATCTATTCTAGAAAGACAAAACAGCTGTTCCCCTTTTCATTCTACATATAATTTATCAAATGTGCTTTCAAGTGCCACATGATACACGACAATCATGTTCAATTACTTCCAACACTCAATAATAAAATATTTAAATCTTGGACGTATTGAATTGGCAATTATTAACTCGTTATCACAGGCAAGAATGATCAAAAATCTTCATCTATTAAATTTACTTCTATGATATCGTAGCTGGTCAATGCACTAAGTTGGTGGAGAATAAACTTACCTTTAAACCAATGAAAAAACTCTCATGTACTCAATGTGAGGGTAGGTTAGTATCCTAGCTTTTGGTAATCAATAGTCAAAGTGTACGCAGGTCGGACTGGGCAAAATCTCGACTCAGCATTTACTGTTGCCTAATGCGTGATGGTACCTTAGCAATTGGGATCTGCAGCGGCGTTGTCTCCAAGGTGGATCTGAAACGCTAATTCCCTACTCTGGCCTTGACTGAATTCACTCAGTCTCAACTTTCCTGCATTCCATAGAATGTTAATGTTTCCCTAGTCAAAATAATGGCTATTGCACACTCGCTAAGGGTTGGAGCGACGTGCACAATTTCATTGTCTGCCAAAATACCGGCAGGAATAATTAACTACCTCTTTGCTATCTGTCACCATGATACGTGAAGCCTATCGCCCACACTTCGCAGATGCAAAAGCTCTCAACGCCCTCACTATTTTCCACACACTTGTGCAGTCTTCTGACAGATGAGAGAGATCTAGAAATTTTTAATTCTCAAAATGCTTTGATATAATGGAGCTCTCCCCACCATGTCACGTTTGCGTCGCCCAGTATGGCTTCAGCCAACTGCCTTCTCATTAGATGTGAATTTTTATTTTTCTTGCCGGGTCGCTGCTAGCCCTGTTAAAGCCGTGCAGCCACGTACCCTCAGTTACGTTAAAAGGAATAATGTATTGTTCTGGCCTTATCCCTTTCTGCACTGATGCTCGCCGTTCTTTTGTTGAGTGGGGTTTTCCAATGCCGTTAACCACCTGATCGGTTCGTCTCCAAAATGTGTTTCACTTTAACTTATTTATGCATGCCCCTGTCCTTACACTGGTAGGTATTGTTTTGTTAGTTTTCGGTACATGAGATTACTGCAATTACTTTTTGTTGATAGTATCGTTTTCTGAGGATAACTGTCGTTATGGACCGAGTTCATGTAAGGTCCGTAAAATCCGGATGCCTTACATAAACACAAAGTTAAATAGTAGTTATGCGGGTGTGGGTTTAATAACGAATAAGAAATTTGGAATGCAGATAAGCTACTATGAACAGCACAGTCAATGCTTTATCGTAGCCAAGACAGACACAAAGCCCACGTCTACCATGCAGTACAAGTTTACACGCCAACTAGCTCCACAGATGATGAAGAGATTAAATAAATATGCAATGAGATAAAATATATTATTCAGATAGTTAAATGAGACGGAAATTTAATTGTGATGGGATACTGGAATTCGACAGTAGCAAAAGGAAGGGAAGGGAAGTTGTAGGGGAATATGGACTGGAGAAAGGAATAAAAGAGGAATCTGTCTGGTAGAATTTTGCACTGAGAATGATTTAATCATCGCTACTACTTGGTTTAAGAATTATAAAAGAAGACTGTATACGTGGAAGAGACGTGAAGATACCGGAAGGTTTCAGATTGATTACATAATTGTTAGACACAGTTTTGGGAACCGTTTCCAGAAGCAGATGTAGACTCTGACCATAATTTATTGGTTATGAACTGTAGAATAAATGTGAAGAAACTGGAAAACGGTAGGAAATTAAGGAGTGGGACTGGGATAAGTTTTAAGAACCAGAGGTTGTTGAGAGATTGAGAGGGAGCATTAGACAACAGTTGACCAGAGCAGGGGAAAGGAATACAGCAGAAGACTATTGGGTAGCTTTATGAGGTGACATAGAGAAGGCAGCAGAGGATCAAAAGGTAAAAAGACAAGGCCTAGTAGAAATTCTTGGATAACAGAAGATATACTGAATTTAGCTGATGAAAGGAGAAAATTTTAAAATGCAGCAAACAAGGCAGGAGGAAGGAAATATACATGTTTAAAAACTGAAACTACCAGAAAGTGCAAAATTGCTAAGCATGAATGGCTAGAGGACAAATGTAAGAATTTAGAAGTATATTTGCCTATGGGAAAGGTAGATACCACCTATAGGAAAATTAAAGAGGCTTGGGGAAAAGAGAAGCAGCTTATGAATATCAAGAGCTCAGATGGGAAACCAGTCCTAACAAGGGAACCTCCCCATCGCACCCCCCTCAGATTTAGTTATAAGTTGGCATAGTGGATAGGCCTTGAAAAACTGAACACAGATCAATTGAGAAAACAGGAAGAAGTTGTGTGGAACTGTGAAAAAATAAGCACAATATACAAACTGAGTAGTTCAAGGGAAGATAAGCAACATTAAGGACAATGGGGACGCAGGAGCGCCGTGGTCTCGTGGTAACGTGAGCAGCTGCGGAACGAAAGGTCCTTGGTTCAAATCTTCCATCGACTGAAGAGTTTAATCTTTTATTTTCAGTTTATGTGACAAACTCCTATGTTTTCATCACTTTTTTGGGAGTGATTATCACATCCACAAGAAAACCTAAATCGGGCAAGGTAGAAGAATCTTTTTACCCATTCGCCAAGTGTACAAGTTAGGTGGGTCGACAACATATTCCTGTCATGTGACGCACATGCCGTCACCAGTGTCGTATAGAATATATCAGATGTGTTTTCCTGTGGAGGAATCGGTTGACCTATGACCTTGCGATCAAATGTTTTCTGTTCTCATTGGAGAGGCACGTCCTTTCGTCTACTAATCGCACGGTTTTGCGATGCGGTCGCAAAACACAGACACTAAACTTATTACAGTGAACAGAGATGTCAATGAACGAACGGACAGATAATAACTATGCAAAAATAAAGAAAGTAAAATTTTCAGTCGAGTGAATACTCGAACCAAGCACTTCTCGTTCTGCTGCTGCTCACGTTACCACGGGACCACGGCGCTCCTAAGTTCACATTGTCCATTATGTTGCTTATGTGGCCCATGGACTACTCAGTTTGTATATTTTGCTTATTTTTTCACAGTTCCACACAACTTCTTCCTGTTTTCTCAATTGATCTGTGTTCAGTTTTTCAAGGCCTATCCACTGTGCCAACTTATAACTAAATCTGAGGGGTGTGGAATGGGGAGGTTCCCTTGTAAGTAAAGAAGGGAAAGTTTAAAGGTGGATGGAGTACATAAAGAGTCTGTAAAAGGGAGATGAACTTGAAAGGAATGTTGTAAAATGGGAAGTGGACGTAGATAAAGATGAGATGGGAGATATGATGGTGCAAGAAGAATTTGAGAAAGCCCTGAAGGATTTAACTCGAACCAAGGTTCGGGAATAGACAATATTCCGCCTGAACTGCTGATAGCCTTGGGAGAGCCTATCATGACAAAATTCTTCCATCTGGTGTACAAGAAGAATGTAGTAATTCCAATTTCAGGGGAAGATCAGTTTGTAATCCGTAGAAATGTAGGAACATGCGAGGAAATACTGACCCTACGACTCATATTAGAAGATAGGTTAAGCAAAGACAAACCCACATTTGTAGCATCTGTAGACTCAGAGAAAGCGTTTGCCAATGTTGACTGGAATACTGTCTTTGAATTTATGAAGGCAGCAGGGGTGAGATACAGGGAGTGAAAGGCTGTTTAGATCTTGTACAGAAACCAGACGGCAGTTATAAGAGTCGAATGGCATGAAAGGCAGGCAGTTGTTGAACAGGGACTGAGACAGTGTTGCAGCCTATCCCAGATGTTATTCAGTGTGTACATTTTACAAGCAGTAAAGGAAATCAAAGACAAATTTGGTATGGGAATTAAAATTCTAGGAGAAGAAATAAAAACTTTGAGGTTTGCCGATGACATTGTAACTCTGTCAGAGACAGCAAAAGACTTGGAAGAGCAGTTGAATGGAATAGACAGTATCTTGAAAGGAGGATATAAGATGAACATCAACAAAATGAACACAAGGATGATGGAATGTAGTGGAATTAAATCAGGTGATGCTAAATGAATCAGACTGGGAAACGAGACACGTAAAGTAATAGATGAGTTTTGCTATCTGGGCAGCAAAATAACGGATAATGGCCGAAATAGAGAGGATATAAAATGTCTACTGACAATGGCTAGAAAAGCATTTATGAAGAAGAGAAATTTGTTAACACTGAGCATAGATTTAAGTCTCTGGAAACCTTTGTTGAAAGTGTTTGTTTAGAGACTAGTCATGTATGAAAGTGAAGTATGGACGATAAACGGTTTAGATAAGCAGAAAATAGAAGCTTTCGAAATATGGTGCTACAGAACAACGAAGAAATTTGGATGGGTCGATCACGTAACTAATGAGAAAATACTGAATGGGATAGGGGAGACAAGAAATTTGTGGCACAATCTGATCAAAAGGAGAGATAGGTTGATAGGACACTCCACCAGTTTAGTATTGGAGGTGTAAGGGTGGAGGGGGAGGGGGGGGGGGGGTAAAATCATAGAGAGAGACCGAATGATGAATAAAGTAAGCAAATACAGAAAGATATAGGTTGCAGTAGTTATTTGGAGATGAGGAGACTCGCACAGGATAGAGTAGCATTGAGAGCTGCATCAAACCAGTCTTTGGGCAGAAGGCCATATCAACGACAACATGCGTCGGTGATAATATTTCCTTGTCAGTCACTCACACTTCTTCCTTGGGCTATCAAATTTTTCCTCCTAACATGGTACCCAATGACTTTTTTGTTTTCTTTTTCACGGATGACGAAACCATTGCATGTTGGGCATTTACAAAATGACGTCGGTATTTTTGAGGCGGAACATTCCGTGAACAGCCAAAATGCTAAATTCTACAACAAACTCATCAGTCGCATTAAAGGATAAACATATAGAGAAGGACTAACACCAAATATCACGGTCGCAAGTTGATTTTTTTCAACTGAGTTTACCCTCGAATAGTGCAAGGAGATCGTGTGGGAGATTAACGGGAACTACTTCCTGTATCACGCTCTAGTATGAAGAATGCAAAACACATTATATCTACGATACGAAACAGCAAGGTGAACGAAATAAATAACATGCTTTCCTGCTACATGCTGTCGTCCTGCTGCGTAGCAGACGCAAAACTTCTTAAAAAGTGGAGTGCAAACGACTATCGTAGGCGTAGTGAAACGAACGCTGTGCAATAATATATTCAATTTATTGGAGTTTTTGATCTGGATATTTAAATGAGGCCCTTCTCTGTTTGGCGACCGTGATGATATTCTGCGGAAGGGAGTAACGAGGAAGAGACCGACAGTGTTGTTGTTTCTGAGGCTGTTTTAACAAGGTGTTTCCTGTGAACGAGGCCGGCCGAGACGACGCGCAACCACCTGTTCGGTATTTGCTTTTCTGGGCAGTGTTTGCAAATAAAATTCCCACCTGGTTCTCCCGACGGCTACGGTGATTACGAAGCGAAAACACTCGCTCCAATAGCTGGTACTAGCATTTAGCGTCCATTACGTCTGTTATATATTCAGTTAATTTGCGTCCATTAAGTCTGTTATATGTTTAGCTAATTTATGCCCGGCCGTAGAAACTGAACGAAAAACAGTGCAACTGCCGTAGATACGTGTATCCACTAATCCTCATAGGTTACGGTTTGTATTGATAACTACAGGCTCAGAGGTTAACTACTTGAGGATCTAGAGCAAGGTTTAAACACAGTGCTACAGTAAACAAGCTTTTATGACATCCCTCGTGTATATATGTAAAAAAAAGAGGGGGGGGGGGGGAAGCTTGGACTTATTAACTCTGCTACCAAACAATGACTTATTCACTGGATAAAAGAGATTAGTTATACTTCTACAATGTGTTCCGGAAACAAGGGGAGTTAATCTTTTTCGGTTCTTGGATGTTGAGATCGTTAGAAACGCAATGTAAGATCAGGTTGGTCATAACTTGTTAAACGAATTGTCGCTGTACACATGTCTCGTGCTGTTCTGGAAACTATGGGAAACTTAGCTTGGGATGACCGAGTAGGGGATTCGAACCCTAACCCTCCGAGACACTTGTCCAGAGCCTTGTATAGGAAGTCTGAAGTTGCCAAAGTTGATTAGAATTTTTTTTTGGAAGTGTGGGTAGGTATACGTGATGCTCTTAGTTGTATTTAAAAATTATTTTACTGTTAGAGAAAATACAACGAACAGTTTTCAGTAGCAATTGTTCCCTATGTGACTGATGGGTTTTAAAGTATAAAACGAGTGAAGATTATTGTTTCATATTTAACATTTCTGAACAGTCTGACGTTCCTCCAGGCATATACAGGGTGGTCCAATGATAGTGACCGGGCCAAATATCTCACGAAATAAGCATCAAACGAGAAAACTACAAAGAACGAAACTCGTCTAGCTTGAAGGGGGAAACCAGATGGCGCTATGGTTGGCCCGCTAGATGGCGCTGCCATAGCTCAAACGATATCAACTGCGTTTTTTAACTAGGAACCCTTTTTATTACTAAATATTCGTGTAGTACGTAGAGAAATATGAATGTTTTAGTTGGACCACTTTTTTCGTTTTGTAATACGTTGCACTGTAATAGTCACAAACGTATAAGTACGTGGTATCACGTAACATTCCGCCAGTGCGGACGGTATTTGCTTCGTGATACATTACCCGTGTTAAAATGGAACGTTTACCAATTGCGGAAAAAATCGATATCGTGTTGATGTAGGGCTATTGTGATCAAAATGCCCCACGGTCGTGTGCTATGTATGCTGCTCGGTATCCTGGACGACATCATCCAAGTGTCCGGACCGTTCGCCGGATAGTTACATTATTTAAGGAAACAGGGAGTGTTCAGCCACATGTGAAACGTCAAACACGAACTGCAACAAATGATGATGCCAAAGTAGATGTTTTAGCTGCTGTCTCGGCTAATCCGCACATCAGTAGCAGACAAATTGCGCAAGAATCGGGAATCTCAGGCCGGTGTGGCCGTGCGGTTAAAGGCGCATCAGTCTGGAACCGCGTGACCGCTACCGTCGCAGGTTCGAATCCTGCTTCGGGCATCGATGTGTGTGATGTCCTTAGGTTAGTTAGGTTTAAGTAGTTCTAAGTTCTAGGGGACTGATGACCACAGAAGTTAAGTCCCATAGTGCTCAGAGCCGGGAATCTCAAAAACGTCGGTGATGAGAATGCTACATCAACATCGATTGCACCCGTACCATATTTCTATGCACCAGGAATTGCACTGCGACTACTCTTAACGTCGTGTACAGCTCTGCCACTGGGCACAAGAGAAATTACGGGACGATGACAGATTTTTTGCACGCGTTCTATTAAGCGACGAAGCGTCATTCACCAACAGCGGTAACGTAAAGCGGCATAATATGCACTATTGGGCAACGGAAAATCCACGATGGCTGCGACAAGTGGAACATCAGCGACCTTGGCGGGTTAATGTATGGTGCGGCATTATAGGAGGAAGGATAATTTGCCCCCATTTTATCGATGGCAATCTAAATGGTGCAATGTATGCTGATTTCCTACGTAATGTTCTACCGATGTTACTACAAGATGTTGCACTGCATGACAGAAAGGCGATGCACTTCCAACATGACGTATGTCCGGCACATAGATCGCGTGCGGTTGAAGTGGTATTGAATAGCATATTTCATGACAGGTGGATTGGTCGTCGAAGCACCATACCATGTCCCACACGTTCACCGGATCTGACGTCTACGGATTTCTTTCTGTGGGGAAAGTTGAAGGATATTTGCTATCGTGATCCACCGACAACGCCTGACAACATGCGTCAGCGCATTGTCAATGCATGTGCGTACATTACGGAAAGCGAATTACTCGCTGTTGAGAGGAATGTCGTTACACGTACTGCCTAGGCAATGAGGTTGACGGATATCATTTTGAGCATTTATTGCATTAATGTGGTATTTACAGGTAATCACGCTGTAACAGCATGCGTTCTCAGGAATGATAAGTTCACAAAGGTACATGCATCACATTGGAACAACCGAAATAAAATGTTCAAACGTACCTGCGTTCTGTATTTTAATTTAATAAACCTACCTGTTACCAAGTGTTCGTCTAAAATTGTGAGCCATATGTTTGTGACTATTACAGCGTCATCTATCACAAAGCGAAAAAAGTGGTCCAACTAAAACATTCATATTTCTTTACGTACTACACGAATATGCAATAAAAATGGGGGTTCCCATTTAAAAAAAACGTTGTTGATATCCGTTTGACCTATGGCAGCGCCATCTAGCGGGCCAACCATAGCGCCATCTGGTTTCGCCCTTCAAGCTAGACAAGTTTCGGGCTTTGTAGTTTTTTCGTTTGACGCTTATTTCGTGAGATATTTGGCCCAGTCACGATCAATGGACCACCCTGTATAAAGCGCGTCGCGAAGGGGGCGGGGGTGGGGGGGTGGGGGGTGGGGGTGGCTTGTGGCGGGAAAACAGTGCATTTGTTTTCCTAATGTGAAAAAGGAGGAGCGATTTATCTGAGATCGCAAAGGGCTTTCTGTCCAAAGGTGGAAACATTTCGGGAACGGCTAAGTTAGTAAACCGTGCATGGAGCTGTCAAAACTGACACCGAAGCGACTGTTGTACACCACAGGGTGAAGATGACACGGGTAACTATGGCTGCGGACATGTGTACGGGCGAACAGATGGGCGAGTGTTGAGCAACTGATGTTGAGCAACTGACCGCCCAGATGAACCAAGGGGCTACCAACAGTGTCTCCTCATCGACTGTTTAGCGAACGATGTTACAAATCGGCCTCCGTTGCAGGCCTGGTTCATGCACCTGTGCTGACCGTAGTTCATCGGCAACGAAGGCTGGAATTTGTACGCAAGTACTGCAACGGGACGCCCACCGAGAGGTGACAGGTGGCCTATCAGATGAATCACGTTTTATGCTCCATCGGTCGGATGGCCGTCGGCGTGGATGGGGTGCAACGTCTGAAAGCAAACACCCAGCAACAATCATCGGAACGGTCCACGCCAGGGGGCATTTCCTGTGTGATACAGCCGATTTCCTGAGGTGAACTCCCTTTGGAATTAGATGCTATTAAGGCATTCTTACTGTTGTTGTTGTTGTTGTTGTTGTTGTGGTCTTCAGTCCTGAGACTGGTTTGATGCAGCTCTCCATGCTACTCTATCCTGTGCAAGCTTCTTCATCTCCCAGTACCTACTGCAGCCTACATCCTTCTGAATCTGCTTAGTGTATTCATCTCTTGGTCTCCCTCTACGATTTTTACCCTTCACGCTGCCCTCCAATACTAAATTGGTGATCCCTTGATGCCTCAACACATGTTCTACCAACCGATCCCTTCTTCTAGTCAAGTTGTGCCACAAACTTCTCCCCAATCCTATTCAATACTTCCTCATTAGTTATGTGATCTACCCATCTAATCTTCAGCATTCTTCTGTAGCACCACATTTCAAAAGCTTCTGTTCTCTTCTTGTCCAAACTATTTATCGTCCATGTTTCACTTCCATACATGGCTACACTCCATACAGATACTTTCAGAAATGACTTCCTGACATTTAAATCTATACTCGATGTTAACAAATTTCTCTCCTTCAGAAACGCTTTCCTTGCCATTGCCAGTCTACATTTTATATCCTCTCTACTTCGACCATCATCAGTTATTTTGCTCCCCAAATAGCAAAACTCCTTTACTACTTTAAGTGTCTCATTTCCTAATCTAATTCCCTCAGCATCACCCGACTTAATTCGACTACATTCCATTATCCTCGTTTTGCTTTTGTTGATGTTCATCTTATACCCTCCTTTCAAGACACTGTCCAGCAGCACTGTGACGTCACACGAGGCAACAGCTACAAGTCTATCCTGTGGGTAATAGTGGGTTGGATCAGTGATCAGTCATGAGACCGTGTATGCGTCGTGCTTGAGTGTTATTTAACTGAACACGTCCGTCACGGCGCTGGTTAAAGGGGGATGTGTATGCTACATGTTGCTCACATTACTGATGCTGTTGCCCACATTACAGCCCGCCATAGATGGTGTTCGATGTGCCTACCTTGGCCTCCCCATTGACCGCCAACTCACCTGGATCCCTCATCTCCGCTCCATCCAATCCAAAGCCCACAACCGCCTCCGACTCCTCAAACTCCTCTCTGGCCGGACATGGGGGTTGCACCCCTCTACCATCCTCCACACCTACAAATCCTTAATCTGTCCCATCCTCTGTTATGCCAGTCCCACCTGGTTATCTGCCCCCCCCCCCCAAATTCTGTAAGTCCCTCCAGATCCTTGAGCGTCCTGCACTCCGCCTCGCCTTCCGTATACGCCTCCCGTCCCCCACGCGGATGCTCTATGACCTCATGCCTTTCCCCCATCTGCTCCTATTCCTCGAACATATCCGCATGCTCTACACCTCCCGCCGCCTTGATCCCCCTCACCCCCTGGTTGCTCCTCTCCTCTCCCATCCCCACCCCATGCCATGTCTTCACTGTTGTGTCCCCCCTACCCTCCATCTCCACACCCTTCATCTCCTTCCCCAAGGTGGCTTCCATCAACTCCCCCTCCCGGATGATGTCCTCTCTCCCTCCATTTATCCCTCCTATCAACTCTGATCCTCACTCCACCTCCTTTCCTCTGTCCTTTTCTGGGCTCCCTCTGCCACCCCTTCTATCCTCTTTTTTCCCCACCTCCCCTCTCTCTGCCCCCTTCTCTCCCCTGAGTCCTTTTGCATTTCCCTCCTCTGCCTCTTCTCATTCCCTCTCGCATCTGCCCTGCCCCTCTGCCCCCTTATGAGTCCTCTCCCTCCTTGGTTCCCCCCTTTCGCTTTTTCCTCTCCTCCCTCCTTGTTTTTCCCCCTCCTCCAGGTCCCCCCCCCCCCTCCCCCAATCTGCCTTTGGCTCGGGAGTGTCATCTTTGTGCCGCCATTTTCGTGCAGTGCTTTACAGTGAGTGTTTTACACTGAGTGTTTTACAGTGAGTGTTCCGTGTTGTGTCTTTTGAGAAGTGTAGCGAACGGCCATCATACTGTCGCTGGATCTGTTTTTTTATCTCTTGCGAACAGAAACCAGACTGTCGCCATGTTTTTTAATTGTGTGTCTACTATGTTACTTGTCTGATTCCTGTGTATCTTATTAACATTGCCAACCCCTTTGCTTTCTGTTTTAACTTTCCGCATTTTTCCGCCATTTTACACTTTAAGTCACCGTTTTATCGCCTGTTTTTCTTGTTTCTTTCCTTCTTCCGTTTTAAAAAAAAGTCTGTAGGCTGTAGAGCAGCGTACTAAGCTGCTGCCAGCCCACCCCCTTCGGGGGGAATTGAAAATCAATAAAGAAAAAAAAAGTGTTCGATGTGTGACCCAACGCACCCTCCAACGCTTTGATAAGAGTACTGAGATGGTGTGTGGGACTTATTGAACATGAATATCTCTTACAGCGTGGTTCGGCCATCTGTCCCATCATTATTATTCTGTCCACTACAGCACCTACAAAGCATTCCGGTAACATTCACATTTGTCTTCGTAATCATTTGTGGATGGTTGTAGTAGTCAACCGGCTCCTATTCCTCAGCGTTCGAAAATCGGGCACATGTTCAGAGGACTTTTTCGGTTTACTTCCATGTGTTAGAATCACCTCATAAATTATGTGTAATTCGTCCTAGATCGCTCTGTATGTATAGATAAATAAATGGATAATATGTAATGAGGAATAGTTGTCAGCACAAATCTCGGAATTTCTGTATGTTATTTTAAACAACATTGTACAAGTTTTCTTTTAGTATGTTGTTCCATTGTTTGCTGATAAAACTTCGTTTTCGTTTTCTTTCTCGTAGTCATTTTTAACTATACTGGGAACATATCTCTCATCTACTGGTATATTCTTTCGCTTTATTCGAGGGCCGCGCGGGGTAGTCGTGCGGTGTGCGTTGTCTTTCCGCGCTTTGCGCGGCTACTCCCTCTGGCAGTTAAAAGTTAGATTAAGTAGTGCGAAGCCTAGAGACCGATGACCTCAGCCGTTTGGACCCGTAGGAACTTACCACAATTTTCAAATTTTTATTTAAGGATGACACACGTTTTTTTTCGTTCCGCATCCCATTATCCCACATGTTTCCGGAAATCACTATTCAACGGAACGCCAAATTTCCCGTCTTTTGTAATCAGCAGTAACCTTGAAACTTCTTGGGAAATTAAAACTGTGTGCCGGACCGAGACTCGAATTCGGGACTTTTGCCTTTCGCGGGCAACTGCTCTACCACTGAGCTACCCAAGCACGACTCACGCCCCGTCTTCACAGATTTACTTCCGCCAGTACCTCGTCTCCTACCTTCCAAACTTTACAGAAGCTCTTCTGCGAACCTTGCACATTCTGTAAAGGTCCCGAGTTCGAGTCTCGGTCCGGCACACAGTTTTAATCTGCCAGGAAGTTTCATACCAGCGCACACTCCGCTGCAGAGTGAAAATCTCATTCTGGAAACATCCCCCAGGCTGTGGCTAAGCCATGTCTCCGCAATATCCTTTCTTTCAGGAGTGGTAGTTGTGCAAGGTTCGCAGAAGAGCTGCTGAAAAGTTTGGAAGGTAGGAGACGAGGTACTGGCGGAAGTAAATCTGTGAGGACGGGGCGTGAGCCGTGCTTGGGTAGCTCAATTGGCAGAGCACTTGCCTGCCAAAGGCAAAGGTCCCGAGTTCGAGTCTCGGTACGGCACACGGTTTTAATCTGCCAGGAAGTTTCATATCAGCGCACACTCCGTTGCAGAGTGAAAGTCTCATTCTGGAAGCAGTAACCTTACCGTTTTATTGTCCTTTATTTTGTGTACTTGTTTTTTTTTACGTCAATTTAGTGTCACAGATATAATTTTTTAACATTTTCTTGAGTCTTGCTTTGTCCTGAACGGAAAGATGGAATAAGGAAGCATTATTTTTGTTGTGTCTAGACAAGACAGCCTAGACACAATGAGAGGAAGCCGAAAGGCACGCGCTTAAACTCACGCAGGCTGGCGTGAGGTCTGAAACAGGATACGTAATGAATGTTATAAAGAAAAGTACGTAGCTTCTGGAATACTTAACTTTAATCCATAATTGTATAACATCGCTCTTGATGATACATGCTTCATATAATAAATATCAATTGAATACGGCGCCTTGCTAGGTCGTAGCAATTGACTTAGCTGAAGGCTATGCTAACTATCTTCTCGGCAAATGAGAGAGTCTTCGTCAGTGGAGCATCGCTAGCAAAGTCGGCTGTACAACTGGGGCGAGTGCAAGTACGTCTCTCTAGACCTGCCGTGTGGTGGCGCTCGGTCTGCTATCACTGACAGTGGCGACACGCGGGTCCGGCGTATACTAATGGACCGCGGCCGATTTAAAGGCTACCACCTAGCAAGTGTGGTGTCTGGCGGTGACACCACAATTTTGGTCAAAGGATGAGAGGCGTAAACAAAACATTTTCCGTCATCATGTTCAGGGCCAGTGACTTAAGTGTGAGCTTCGCAAATCGTATTGATTATTTACTACTGGAGAAATGACGGAGGGATGTAACAAGCCATCGTTAGAGAACTTATAGGGCTATCAATGTTCATTGTATTTGTAGTTACGAATTAGCTGTTGATGACATAAATTAGGAGCAAATGCAACCGACACGAAGTCTTCGGATTATCATAGACAACAATGAGAAGTAGGCGTCAGTTTCAGCATTGTGTTCGGGAAGCTTACTTTAGTGCGCTCCATTGTATGTTGCTTGCTGTGTGTAAAACCAGCTCGTGGACGTTAATAAGGGGAAAAGAAAGTGTTCTTTCTCGAAAACAATGAAAGAAAAGTCCCCTTCTTGAAGGAAACCACGAGTACGAAGCTAGAACGTGCGTTGTGTCGTTCAGTTTTTTTTCATCGAACATGGAGGAGGTGCCGATACAACTCAACACAAAGAAAAAGGAGCACATATTGGCAGTTTCTGCGAGAACTTCTATCTGCATAATTTCCTTTGTAAGCAGAAATAAACTACAGAGGAAGATAATCATGTCGCTGCGGGAGAGGGCAGTTTACGTTCCGTACCGCAAAGCACAATCATCCTTTCCGTTTGATGGACTCCTCGGCTCTTTTCATCAGATTACCTATTTCAGATGAAATCCTTGTGTTCGGTACAAAAAGCGAGTAGATTTAAGTGAACGTTTTATCGCCGTAAGCAACGCATGAATTTCAGTCAGAACTTAAGGATGCTAAGTATGTGTCTGTGATGAAAAGCCACAAAAGCTTGAAGCTAGTGCCGATTCTAGCTAGGTATTTCATTCCTATCAAAGGTGTTCAATGCACAGTAATCTGTCTTCAGAACATTGGTGGAGAAATGGCATAATTATTAGCTAGTTATACTCTGGATGTTAAAAAAAAACCAAAAGATAGTTGACAAGATTGCCGCATTTTGTGGGGATAACTTATAATATCAACATTGGTGGGTACAAGAGGGCAGGACCAATCACTGTTTATTCCAAACTGAACAATGTTCTCAAGATGAACATTCAAGGCATCGGTAGTGCAGTCCACGGAGTTCAGACAAGTGCAGATATTCTTTCCACTGACATAGAAACAACAGTGAATAAAATTCTTCAGTATTTTCACATTTACACTTTGCGTGAGGAGGAACTAAAATCATTCTTTGATTTCGTTGATACTGTATACAAGCAGGTTCTAGGGAGTGTTAAAACTATATAGTTGTCATTGCTGCCAGGAGTTACAAGAGTTATTGATATCTATGAAAGTGTAGGAAGTAAGGTACTTGGGATAGTAGTTACGTATAATAACGACTGAGAAGTCGTACAATTCCATACAAATATATTTTATTGTGCTACAAGGTACACAGCATGTTGTCGCAAACATCGATCAGAGCAGACTAATTGCAGGTTGAGAGGGCAGCGATATCGTTCCGGGCGACTCCACGGAGTTTTATGCCTCAGAATAGGTGTCTTACATTGATGAAACAGTTTTTTGGGAACCCACAGTCACTCCTTTGACTTCATTTCACACAAAGACAATTGAAAATGTTTTCAAAATTCAGCCCAAAAGTTGGAAGAACTACGATATCAGCTGAGGAATGAGAGCTACTTCAAGAAAAAATCATTAACACGAAATTTAGTAAAATTCAAACTTCAATTATTTCTTCAATTTTAATTAAATTGGAAAAGTAAGGTATTTTCACTCAGTCAAAATACAAGACGATTACCAATTTATTTTATGACACTTTTGTGCCTTATTTAAAATAGTGGACTTCTCCATTCCAATTTCTGAAATCATTTCATTGGATAACACTGAAAAATTCTGAAATTTCATATTAAAACTGTGTGCTGGACTGAGACTCGAATTCGGAACATTTGCCTTTCACGCCAAGTGCTCTACCAACTTTTTTTTTTTTGCTCGTAATTGTTCGTTGTATTTGGTCGTAGCGGACGTCACGTGACATTCGTTGTAGTTCGTGACTAATCCCTTCATTCTGTTTTTTTAAATATTTTTTTTATTACAGAGAGGAGCCACCTCTCGTACTAAACACGCTGAGCTACCGTGGCTCTACTTCCGCCACTACCTCGTCTCCTACCTTCCGAACTTCACAGAAGCTCTCTCCCGCGAACCTTGCAAGACTAGCACTTCTGGAACAAAGGATATCGCGGAAACATGGCTTAGCCACAGCCTGGGGGATGTTTCCAGAAATCGTAGATTCAATGGGACGCCAAATTTCTCGGCTTTCGTAATCAGCAGTAACCTTACCGTTTTATTGTCCTTTCATTCTGTAACGTGGTGTGCGCTGATATGAAACTTCCTGGCAGATTAAAAGCGGGTGCCGGACCGAGAAGCTAGGAGATGAGGCACTGGCGGGAGTAAAACCGTGAGGACGGCTTGTGAGTCGTACTTGGGTAGCTCAGTTGATCGCCGGCAGGGTAGCTTAGGGTTAGCTGCGCTCTGTAATAAAAGAACTGAGTTAATGGTTCAACGATGAACTTAAACAAGGACATCTGCCCAGAACAAATACAACGAACAGTAACGATCAAGATGAGATAAAAAAGAAGTTTGAAAATTCGTAAGACAATAGATTCAGATGCAACATTTCAGATAGAGGAAGATGTATTGTTTGATGAGGCAGAATGTGTGAACAGCATTGTATCCAAAAAACTTGAGAAATGGGAAAAAAACTAATTTGAAAACAGATAATGGAAGGCGTGATTTATTCCATACACTTAAAAGTACAAGCACTTCATGTAAGAGTATAGAGACGCTTGTGAGATTTGCTCTCGCTGTACCAGGCACAAATGCTGTTGTGGAAAGGGTATTTTCAATTGTAAATTCCCTTTGGATTGATTAGAAAAACAGTTTTATCACTGAAACTATTGAAGCAATTGTAATAGTTAAGACTCAGTATCAGGACCTTTCCTGCAAGGAGTTCTACAATCTACTATTAACCAATTCAAGCTGTTGAAACATGTTGGGTCTTCTGATAATAACAAAGCTAGTAGCAGCGTTTCTGATACACTAGCTAAACATTCAACGAATTTTCAATGTCTACATTATGTTCATTTGCTAGAAATAATTCTACCAATATCTTAATATTTTGGGGAAAACAATGAATTATGGTGTAGTGCCATTACAAGAATGTTTTGAAGTGTCTTGTTAAAATATATGCCTTTTTATGTGTATAAACTTCAGTTTTTATTTATTTTATGAAAGCGGTGCAGTCATATATGCAGATTATTTTCTTTTTATCTAGTGTCCCGTTTAGTCCTTGTTTTTTATCCCAATTTTTCACAAACGTCCGGTTTTTTCTCGTAGAAAATCTTGTCACCCGACCTTTCATATAATGTTAAACAACAAACTATGTTATTTTGTCTAAAACTGACGATATTTCAAAAATACAATCCTGCAACTTCGCAACAAAATTACGCGGAATTTTCGACAGCATCAACACACCAAGAATATTTCGCTACAGTGGAAGAATAAAATCGAAAACTGACAGTTATGTAAAGTGCATCTTGTAAATCTTATGAACAGCCGTCTGATGATGAACTTGTCAGTTCGAAACCGGTTACGGCGCTATTTACTGCTATAAAACTCAGTATTACTAATGGCTGGTTGCTGTCTTCTTCTTTGTAGGAATCAACCTACATTAACAAACTATGCACTGTTTCGTTTCCTTCCTTGAAACTTGCTTTAAGAGAAGATAGATAAGTTGTATTTACGGCTTATAGGCTTATGATTAAAATACTCCTATAGAATCTGAATCCTTCGAAACTTTGTAATGCAACCACTTTGTAAATTAACACAATTTGAAATACGGTCACTGAAGCTTCAGTACTCCCAGATCCAGCAGTAGGAGAGGTCTCCCATATCCCGTGTACCAACGATCACAACCAGTGTATCTATTGATTTTAAGCAACTTCAGATCCCAATTAAGATTCCATTTGCAATTAAAAAATCAAAGCTTAAGCTCAGAGAGAGGAGGGAAAGCACAAAATGAGTGAGGAAGAGAGAGAGAGAGAGAGAGAGAGAGAGAGAGAGAGAGAGAGAGAGAGAGAGAGAGAGATGGAGAGGGGGGGGGGGGGAGGGAATAGGACATTAAGACGAACATCCAGCTCCCATGCAAATTTAGCAATTACGAAGCGTTGGCAGGATCGCTACTATTTTGTAAGTGCACATTGTTTTTGAGAAAAAGCAGTTCAATATCTTGAATGTTTCGCTAAAAATACGTAAGGCTGCAACTTTTTGAAAGTAGGAATTTGCTGCTTGTATACATAACGACTTCCTCGTTTTCTCTAACGGCAGCGCCAAGGAGAGGAAATCGGAAGTAGAGCCCACTGCTGTGGCGATGGCGGTTAGGCCCTAGCTATCAGTGTCGTTGGTCGCTTATGCTTCCACCTATAGCTGGAAAGATGTGAACACATTATGCGTCACCGTGTTCTGGGTACAGCAGAAGAACATTTGGGAGACAAGGACTGCTTTATCGGAATGACAATGCGTCTTTTCATAAAGCAGCATCGGTGGAGTAATGATTTGTGGGTAATATCATTTCTCAAATTGAGTGGTTTTCCCATGGTCCCAGCCGGCCGCTGTGGCCGAGCGCTACTAGGCGCTTCAGTCCGGAACTGCTGTGCTGCTGCGGTCGCAGGTTCGAATCCTGCCTCGGGCATGGATGTGTGTGATGTCCTTAGGTTAGTTAGGTTTAAGTAGTTCTAAGTTCTAGGGGACTGATGACCTCAGATGTTAAGTCCCGTAGTGCTTAGAACCATTTGAACTATTTTTTTTTCCCAGGGTCCCGATGAGAACAGAATGGAACACCTGTGGAATGACTAAGAACTTCGACTTCACGTCAATATCTCGGAGTCCAACATAACTACCTACTTTGGTTGCGGCTCTTGAGAGAGAACGGGCTGTCAGTCCTCAAAAGATATTCAGACACCTTATCCAAAGTGTCCTTAGCAGGGTACAAGCCGTCATAAAGGCGAAGGGTAGATACACCCCATATTAATGGCACTGGATATTTTTCATCAGATAATGTCTTAACTATTCTGTGTGGTGGCTCTGAAACGCTGATCATTAGGATATACAAACATGTAGTAGTACATTTCATGCCAACCTGACGTTTGTTCCATCCTATCTTCATCATTTTGCAATTTTAATAGCCGCCAGTGCAGTTTTGATGTTGACTGTTCGCTGCCTACGCACCAGCACACACAAATAGCTTCTAGAATACAGATGCAATGTATTACTACAACTCCCGTACCTTCTTGGTAACAATGACCAAGAACGGCCAGGTGCACCATTAGAACATGTACCCTTCACGATCACCATTACTTTACGCTCACGGCTGAATATTTACTTCTAGGAGAAAGTAACTTCCGCAGAATCGGCCGTTACCGCCCTCTGACATTCATTAAAATTCCTTACGCCGTGCTTCTGAATGCAGAAAAGAGTCTGCCGACCACGCGTGAGGCGTAAATTGGTTCGCTGGCTTGACTAACGAGGAAAGTCCTCTCCGATAAGGGGTAAGGAAACGTAGTGCGGAACAGAAACGGCTAGTTGCCGGAACTGGGAAACGAGGACAAGTGGGTGCTTTCGTATTTTACAGCCAGCAGTGGGCTCTACTTCCGATTTCCTCTCCTTGGCGATACCGTTAGAGAAAACGAAGCAGTCCTTATGTATACAAGCAGCAAATTCCCACTTTCAAGATATTCAAGATATTGAACAGCTTTTTCTCGAAAACAATGTGCACTTACAAAATAGTAGCGAACCTGGCAACGCTTCACAATTGCTAAATTTGCATGGGAGTTGGATATATGTCTTAATGTCCTATTCCACCCCCACTCACCCCCACTCTCTCTCTCTCTCTCTCTCTCTCTCTCTCCCCAATCTCTTCCTCCTCCCCACCTCTCTCCATCTCCTCTTCCTCTCTCTTTTTGTCCTCCTCTTTCCCTACTCTCTCTGAACTTAAGATTTGGTTTTTTATTTGTAAACGGAACCTTAATTGGGACCTGAGGTCACTTAAAATCAATGGATACACTGGTTGCGATCTTTGGTACACGGGATATGGGAGACCTCTCCCGCTGCTGGATCTGGGAGGATTGAAGCGTGCTAACGTACACTCACTAATGACAACATCGGCGAGCCCTTGCACATCAGCAATACTGATTGGACATGCCAGCCGCTATCACAGCCGACCAACATGCAACAGCAGTGAACCCGATAAATTCGTACACTAACGCACAAACAAACGTCCTACGATACCCTTCTACACTGTGCATCCGTGATATGACCTGTAGGACACTAACCGATGATGAGTTCAGCTGTTATAGAGATGCTCACGCTGGCGCAGGAGATAACCCCGCTAGCCAGCTGCAGTGACAACGCATCGCAGCGTCCGAGGTATCTGCCTGCATCATGTTCCCTACTGACTTACCCAACCCTTCCATGATCTGTCGCAAATAGCAAGCAATCCGCTACTGCACTTACTACCCGACCAGACCATCGCAGATATTTTTCCCTTGGCTCTTGCCTTGGCACTTTTTTCTCCTCTGCCCATCGAACCTCTACCCTTCGTTGAGACCGAGCGAGGTGGCGCAGTGGTTAGCACAACGGTCTCGTATTCGGGAGTACGAGGGTTCAAACCCGCGTCTGGCCATTCTGTCTTTCGAAGTAAGAGTGATTTCAGGTGTGCCGCAGGGGAGTGTCGTAGGACCTTTGCTATTCACAATGTATATAAATGACCTTGTGGATAACATCGTAAGTTCACTGAGGCTTTTTGCGGATGATGCTGTAGTATATCGAGAGGTTGCAACAACGGAAAATTGCAACGAATTGACGCATAGTGCAGGGAATGGCAATTGAATCTCCATGTAGACAAGTGTAATGTGCTGCGAATACATAGAAAGAAAGATCCTTTATCATTTAGCTACAATATAGCAGGTCAGCAACTGGAAGCAGTTAATTCCATAAATTACCTGGGAGTAGCCATTAGGAGTGATTTAAAATGGAATGAACATATAAAACTAATCGTCGGTAAAGCAGATGGCAGACTGAGTTTCATTGGAAGAATCCTAAGAAAATGCAGTCCGAAAACAAAGGAAGTAGGTTACAGTAGACTTGTTCGCCCACTGCTTGAATATTGCTCACCAGTGTGGGATCTGTACCAGATAGGGTTGATAGAAGAGATAGAGAAGATCCAACGGAGAGCAGCGCGCTTCGTTACAGGATAATTTAGTAATCGCGAAAACGTTACGGAGATGACAGATAAACTCCAGTGGAAGACTCTGCAAGAGAGACGCTCAGTAGCTCGGTACGGGCTTTTGTTGAAGTTTCGAGAACATACCTTCACCGAGGAGTCAAGTAGTATATTGCTCCCTCCTACGTATATCTCGCGAAGCGACCATGAGGATAAAATCAGAGAGATTAGAACCCACACAGAGGCATACCGACAATCTTTCTTTCCACGAACAATACGAGACTGGAATAGAATGGAGAACCGATAGAGGTGCTCAAGGTATCCTCCGACACACACCGTAAGGTGGCTTCCGGAGTATGGATGCAGATGTAGATGTAGATATAGGGTATAAAACGTGAATAAGAATTTCACCGACAAACTTTCAGAGAAGGAAATATGGATGAAAACAAGGAAAAAGAGCGTAGTAAACACTGGTTCTAAAACACGTGCGTTAAGAGCTATGAGCACTTCTACATATTCTCTACTGTGAGACTGGTCTCTTTTACTGAAACCTCTTTGCTTTCCATATTCTGAGAGATGGTAGTATAGAACAAAACAAGAAAACAGTGTCGAGTAAACATGGGCCCTATCGGTCAAGTGCTAACAACTCTTAAAGTTAAATTGTAGAGTCCATATTTACCAAACGTTTTTTTTCTTATTTTGGTCTGTACTACGTCCTTCGGAAATATGGGAGGCAAAGAGCTTGCTGCAAAAGATACGTATTTCACGTTACTGAAGATGAACAAGTGCTCATAACTCCTAATGTATGCATGTTTACAGCCCATGTTTAGTATATATTTTATCCTTGGTTTGATCCACGCTACCACCACTGAAAGTTTGTGGGTGGTGTTCTGTTTCACCCTGTAGAATGATTCATCACTCCAAATGACTCGTTTCCAGTCGTCCACAGTCCAGTTTCGTCTCTCTTTAACACCACCTCAAGTGCGCTTTGAACTGACTACATAAATATGTGACTTATGAGGACGTCCTCGCCCATTGTACCTCTTTCGTTTTAACACTATATGAACAGTCACAGTGCGAGCTGGACTACTGGCAACGCTCGTTAGTAATTCGTTTCACTGATTCATGCGATACTTTGAAACGTCCCCTTTGAACATTTACACAGGACTGTGCTTAACCTGACCCACAATATTTTTACGCAACGCAATCTGACTTTCAAAATTCCCTACTAAAGAATGGCCCTGACAAACATTAAACTATACCTTTCACAAATCACTTACCTCACAAAAATCTTCGCTGCTCAAGCTACTGCAATACAGCGAGCGCCACTACTGCCAGCTAAATAAAAGATTCAAACTACTGAAGGCACTAACTACTGATAGGGATAGTTAGCAAATGAAAGATATTAATAGAGAGCAAACAATGTATTTACCTTAATATCATCACAAGTCATAATATATATATCAGTTCATGACAAATTGCAAAACTTCGCCATCTCTCTCCCCACATCCACCACTGCTGGCGGCTCACCTCCAACTGCGCAACGCTACGCGCTGTTCACAGCCAGCTGCCTAACACTACAATGGCGAGTATTACAACAATGCAAAGCAGCCACAGACTGCACACAGCACAGCCAGTGATTTTCATACAGAGGTGGCGTTACCAATAAAAAACCTAAACAGCCTACTTACATAGAGAAAACATAAACAGCCTACTTACATAGCCCCCATGCTCCCCACAAAAATTTTTACAAATGGTGTTGGGCACTGGCCAATACAGATTTGACAAAAATTTTTCACAATTACAGTAACAAAGATATAAAATGCACACACTTGTTAATATTATGTTGGTCAAAAGATCAAAATTTCTCACAGTCCATAAAGACAGTCCACATTGTTCATCACAGTAAAAATGCAGAGTTTTTCTCAAAGTCCAAGCAGTAAAAGAAAATGCACATAGAAGTAGTGGATTTCCATGCAGTCTTGAAGAAGTAGTGTTGACCTTCCAACGGAAAGACAGTGCTGACTCTCGACATGCAGACAGGTAATGGGCCACAACAGAGCAAACCCACAGCAGAGTCATTCGAAGTTTGGAAGAATATTGGTAGGTAGGTCATCACAGAGCAGACCCACTGGAGTCCTGGTAGAGATTGTGGTATTGGTGGGCCACCAGAGGTGCAGACCCACTGCAGTCCTTGTAGAAATAATGGCGTTGGTAGGTCATCATAGATGCAGACCCACTGTAGTCCTTGTAGAGATAATGGTATTGGTGGGCCACCAGAGGTGCAGACCCACTGTAGTCCTGGTATAGACGGCCAGCAGCCATCCGTTGCGACTGTGCAGGTGCACAATCACCATCGAAGATTCTTGCAGAGAATATAGCAAGTCCATAAACCACCACTTGTGCACTCACAACGTTTTTGGAATTGTCCTTAGAACCAGCAATGCTGTTATCCAGTCCCTTGCTGAATTATTAACACACGTGCAAACACTATCAGTCCCTACTTCTCACATATTGTCCATATACTATGACCAACAGAAATGTGTGCAGTGAAATGGAACTTACAAGTTACTAATATCATGAACTGGTGACAATTACAATTTTATAACAGAAGAATACAATAACAAAGGTACAAAATACATCATTAAAGAACATAACAATATTGATAACAATTGTATTACAGGCTTTACAAAAGAATCGATATAACATATACATCAGTGTTCCAGGAATTATGACATTAGTAAATACATAAAAGATCAGAATAACTTTCGAAACATCAACTTCACACATGAGCATTAAACAGAACGGAATTAATGTCTAACATCTTTACAAAGTAAATAACATATTATTAATGCCAATTATTTTCGAGGATAACAGTATTCCTCATCATAGTGAATGTAGCTTACTATTAAACGAAAAAAAAATTCTATGAAACTGCACAGAGACAGGAAGAAAACAAATACACAAGGGTACACAAACATATAGTGGGATAACACAAAAGGGAAAGGATAGGGTTCGTTTTCAGTGTAACATGTGGTACTGCAGTCCAACCCAAAACTTCATATATCTTTCCTCTTATTTCATCCTTTGTTTCCACCCAAAAAAATTCTATCTAAGCATGCTTTCTGTATTTATATGTTCATACATTTCTTACCTCAACATTTATTTCCAAGAAAATCCTACCTAAACCTGTTTTCTCAATGCATTTCTTTACCTATTCTCCATAGTCAGTTTCTTATATAGTCTACCCCCTCTTAAGCTAACTTAAATCTACTGAGCTCAGATGCTAAACTAAGGGACGAGGCAATGCAGCAGCACATAAAACAATTAATATAAGCAGCAATGACAAGAAATACAGATTGGCAAAGCTAGCAGCAGCAAATGTAATAACTTATATCAAAACATGACATAGCTCAAGCAAAAAAGATATTACAGTAAAAACAACAATGCAGATAAGGGAAATGTATAATCACATCTTAATGTCTAAGTAATTAAAGTGGTGCACCACAAGAAGTTATTCTACCAAAAAGTTACCAATTACTTGAAAAGAAAATTATGAATGCAGTTACTAGTTCCTTCTTATTGTTCTTTCCTTTCCAAGTGCTCCTTTTTTTTAAAGAATGTGGATCATAAAATAATTATTTAATAGATCTGTTGACAGAAAGTGTTCACATTAGCAAATGCATTTCATTTTATAAAAGCAATGCTGCAACACAGCTGAAAAACAGGTATCAAATGAAATAAGCAATTACGCAAACCAAAGCATAAAAATATCATTCAATAGTCATGTGACATTTCATAAGTTAGTAGAAATTCTCTCAACTCTCGTAGAAAGACGCTTGTCGTAATCAGGTGTGCAGATGTACGAATATTTCTCGTCATTTCATTAGGCATTTCAGTAAATATCATAAATTACGAGCTCCACATTATACTTTCAACAAGGAAATGTCAATACCGAGGATAATGGCCTTCCCTTTTCTTTTTTTTTTTTTTTTTACCTGTGCTTCCGGAAAGGCTAATGGCTTTTTTTTTTTTTTTTTTCGGGCGGCTGTCGCCCAGGTGGGTGCCCGCGACGCATTATGTGCAGGTGGTCACTTAACTTTCTTACGGAAATATTTACGACACCAGCTTCCGCTACGGTAACAGTCTCACATAATTCACAGGTCAAGAATTAGCGTTGCAAATCTGTAGAAACAAAATCCTATAAATATAAGTGTCCAAAAAAAATATTCGTCAGCATTGTGATACAGTCACACATTTCATAACTCTTAAAGTACGATTCTTGGTTTCCAACCACCTTTTCATAAATCAGAGTCCCTAAACACTACTCATTATTCCTTACCTCATTATACATATACATATTCGTCGACACTTCTTCAATATTTCATCATGAGAAATACGTAGCATAATAAACATTCCTCAACAACATGATACACATCGTCGTCGTAATAATAACATCATAACACTTCAGTCAAATCTCAAAATCGTCGTAACTTCCTCCAATAATTTCTGAGCCTAAAAAAATTCTCTGCTCATTTCAATAGTGTCATCTGCCTCAAACGTACTTTAAAAATCATGATCTCATACCAAATACATCATTCAAAGCTCTCATAGTATCACAATGGTTCCAAAAAAATATGAACAGATCACACAGTACAGACAAAATACAATTTCATAAGTGTGAAGTAATCCAACTCTGTAATTGCGTAAACATATGTCACTGATGTAATAAAAAGAATGTTTGTTTCTCTGTCAACTAATCAGATAGCTGTGTAATTCTGTGTTAGAGAAATATGGTACCGATGTGTAAAGTTGTATAAGCAAATACCATATTAGCTAGGGTTCCTTGTGGTTGCCACACACATGGTACACAAAGTAAGCGTGTACCCCCCTGAGGATAAATGTAATTATACCCTCAGGTGTTACAAATTACAGCAATGGAATGAAATGTATCACGGAAAACTTTCTTTGTAATTAAAAAATCTTTGAAAATAAGTGTTTTAAGTATAAGATTAATCACTCAAAAGCGTGTCCTGTAGCGCTAAATGCGCGTCTTGCTGTAAGATAATTCTGTGGAACTGTCGTAGTTATCGTCCTCTGTAAGCAAGGTTCTGCTAAAGTCAATGTACTTACCTCATGAAACACAAAAGTGAAATGCTTTGCGTAGAGATATCTTAGTTATTACGCTTATTGTTGTGATGATGAAAGTACTGTGCTGTAACGTATTGTTGTGCTATGGAAAAGGCTGTCTCCTTGTAGCTATACCAC
The DNA here is from genome assembly GCF_023864345.2 of Schistocerca serialis cubense. Taxonomy (NCBI): domain Eukaryota; kingdom Metazoa; phylum Arthropoda; class Insecta; order Orthoptera; family Acrididae; genus Schistocerca; species Schistocerca serialis. The sequence continues at coordinate 396,698,962 of NC_064646.1, forward strand.
AAAAGTTACTAATAAAACATGTTTTGATTTCCAGAAGAATTCAGAAAACTGTGCAGATATAAAACAGAAACACCGCAAAATCAACATTGTAAATTGTCACTCATTAGTAGCGTCGTGATAAAATCGTGTAGCTGTCACATAAACTAACCTCTGTGTCATCTGGTATCTCTCAGAAAGCACTTTAAATTCAGAATGTATTTTCAAATAAACCAAAATGTTGCATTAAAATCTCATTAGCAGTACTGGTAAATGTTCTAATCGTGTAACTAACAAGCAAGAATGTACACACACAATTACACTGTGTCGTCTGTTCGCAATAACAATGCATTCGTAATTTCTGTTTAAATAATTTCTCTTGGTTCTTGGCTGGATATTTAACTTCAAACATTATTGCATGTTAACAGTTTCTAAAGCATACTAGTAACGTGAAGTGAAACGTTTTATGGCAAAGACAAAGTTAAAAGGCAGATTATTTTTCAATAAACGGTTTTACATGTGAAATGTGGTGTAAACCTTTACTCTTCCTAGTACTCAGAGTTTCAACTTGAATGCAATTGTCAGGCGGTATACGTCGGTAAAGAATACTGGAATTTTGCTCAAGGTTAGCGTCAATGTTATTTTTCCGTGAGCCAGCGGGCGCACGCGGCTGCCTGCGGTGTGAGTCATTGTCTGTTTCTTTGTTGGCGCGCGCCGTTACTGGGATTAGGAGGCCTAACTTCCACAAATTCGCCTTGCCCAGAGGGCCCAGCTCTGTTTAAACCTCGCCAGTTCTGATGGAATTCAGGTCTGTCGTTATGTCGGTAGTTGACATAGTTTCTTGTTTGTCGGTCATGTGGTGGAGAATTTCTCCCGGAATCGTAATTGCGTGGTGGACCGTTGCGTCTGAAGTTATTCTGTCTCCCTTGATAATAATTATTTTGGTTCCCATATTGTCTGTTTCTCTGATTGTCTCTGTGATAGTCACTACCGCGGAGAGGTGATCTTTCCCTGTAATTATTACTACTCTGCCAACGGTTGTAATACGGGTAGTGTCTATTTCGGTCACGATTTGTGTTGTGAGAATAGCCTTGTCGCGTCCAGTTATTATTTCTTTCATCGCGGAATTGCGACTGATGTGATCTGTAATTGTTGTGCTCCTGTTTCCGCGTTCCCCGATTGTCAGTGTCAATTTCCAATTCTTGTAAAAGTCCCTGAAATGCTTCAATGTCGTCTTTGCAACGTCCTGCTAAAATAATATGCCGTAAATGTTCAGGCAATTTGAGTAAGCAAATGCGGATGAGTTCTGAGGGGCTGTATGGGTTTGACAGGTATTGATTCTTGTGCAACATGTCTTCAAAATATTTCACAAGACTGGAGAATTCAGATTGTTCGAAATGTTTCATCATTATGATACCATGTTTTACCCGGTCTTGTGTGGCTTGAGACCAATATGCTGAGAGGAAGGCATGGTAAAATTCTCCTTCACTGTGGCAATCGTGAATTACCGATCGCATTCTTACAGCTGGTTCATTCTCCAAGTAGCCACACATAAATTCTAATCTGTGTTCTAACGACCAGTTGGGAGGAAAACAATGAGAGAATTGATGGAGCCATGCTTGTGGATGAATGTCGTTGCCAGAATTCTTAAACGTTTTGAATTTACGTGTAGTAATGAACAGCTTATAGTCAAAATCATCATGTCGGCGAGTCGCATATCGGTCATTGTTAGGTCGTGTCGGCCGTTCCATCTCAAAATTCGGTGCACATTGCCAATTTCTTTCATAACTTCCGAAATGCCCTGTGTTATTATTTTGCGGCTTTTCCGTGTTTCTAAGTCCCTCTTCCCGTGTTGGAGCGCGAGTGTCTTCTGAAATACGTAATTCTTGTATTACCTGTGTTAGCTGATCTTGTACTTCCCGGATTTCTCTTTGGTGTTGCGTATCAATTTGATTCAGATTTTGTTTCAGTTTCCTAATTTGTTCGCTCTCTTCTGTGTTATTAAAGACTACCGGTTTTGTGTCATTCAGATTATCATCTACCTTCGTAGATAAATTATTTAGCTGATCCGAAAGTTCAACTACTTTCTCTGATAATGAACTAATTTCCTCCATGTGTCTTTCTACTGTGTCCTTTAAGTTTTCCTGAGTTTTTGCAAGTTGCGTAACCGAATCGGTAGATGCAACTGAGTCAATTTTAGCTTGCAAGGTCTCATGATTTTCATGAACAATAATTTGCAGTTCTTTTATGGCTGCTTCGTGATTCTGTAATGCATTTTCATGCCGCGAAAAAATAGGTTGAAAATGCTCACAAATTTGTGTTTTTACGTCGTTACAGACTTTTTGACATTTCGATTCGATCTTATGCAACTCAGTAGTTAAATCTTCACGTGTTTGTTCAAGTGTGGTGTCTAACTTTTGAAGATTTTGTTCCATTGTGTCTAACTTTTTAAGATTCTGCTGTGTTTGTCTCTGGTTTTGTTCCATTGTGTGTAACTGTTGCTGTGTTTGTTTCTGATTTTGTTCAAGCGTTGTGTCTAACTTTTGTAGCCTTTGTCTCATTTGTTGCATTAACTGTAATAACAATGCACTGGTGTCTGAAACATGTTCCTCAGTGCTTTTCGGCAGTGAATTTGCACCGGCAACATTCACATTTTGACAAGCGGAAAACGTGTCTTGACTCATTTGAGAAAACGGTGAGGACGCAAAACCTGAATCTACAGTGTTTGCAAAATTGTGTCCTATCATTTCGGATTCCTGAGGCGAGCTGTTGCCGACCGATCGATTGATAATGCTTCCCTCTTCACTAATTGTTTCACTGTCCACGCCATTGTTTGCCGCCCGCTCCATTTCCCTATGCACAATTATCAAATTACTACTTTGAACATCAGTTAATTCATTACTCGGTGGCGCTAACACACTGCTTTCATTTTCACTGTCATTTCTCAGTTTACTTTGGAGCCTAGTATTACGTTTTTCACACGCCATTATTGTCACAGTATTTCACACGACAACACAGAAAGACACAATTTGAAGAGCAAAAATAAGAGAACACATTAACATAACACTGAAAATAATATCTAGTTAATTACAGCTGCGAAATACTTGGTGCAAATCTATATGCATGCCACAACTGTTTTACTGTACAACAATGAAAGGCTACAACTACAAAGGAGATTCTCTCTACAATTACGCGCTAGCAATAAACAAAAGCTACACTAAATACACAAACTACAAGAAAAATCAGAAGATTCCAGTGAGGTATCCTAGGCTAAGGGTCGACATATGAAACGTCCCCTTTGAACATTTACACAGGACTGTGCTTAACCTGACCCACAATATTTTTACGCAACGCAATCTGACTTTCAAAATTCCCTACTAAAGAATGGCCCTGACAAACATTAAACTATACCTTTCACAAATCACTTACCTCACAAAAATCTTCGCTGCTCAAGCTACTGCAATACAGCGAGCGCCACTACTGCCAGCTAAATAAAAGATTCAAACTACTGAAGGCACTAACTACTGATAGGGATAGTTAGCAAATGAAAGATATTAATAGAGAGCAAACAATGTATTTACCTTAATATCATCACAAGTCATAATATATATATCAGTTCATGACAAATTGCAAAACTTCGCCATCTCTCTCCCCACATCCACCACTGCTGGCGGCTCACCTCCAACTGCGCAACGCTACGCGCTGTTCACAGCCAGCTGCCTAACACTACAATGGCGAGTATTACAACAATGCAAAGCAGCCACAGACTGCACACAGCACAGCCAGTGATTTTCATACAGAGGTGGCGTTACCAATAAAAAACCTAAACAGCCTACTTACATAGAGAAAACATAAACAGCCTACTTACAACTTTACAGTCACCTTCGGCAATACTCGATGGTCCCTATACCTCTGTACTCTAGGTCAACTTGGTCTTGGTTTACACTGGCGATTCTGCCCCCTGTAACACCCAGTGGTCCATTCCGCATTAGAAAAGCTGTCCCAATACTTTTGGTCAGACAATGTGTCAAATACATCTTGCTAAGACTCCAAGAAAATAAAGCTTACACCCAAAAACTCACTTCACCGAAACAGACAACACACTAAATTTTCTAGATCTCACCATACGAAAAACAAACAGCAACCGTGATTTTGCGATATTCAGCAAACCACCAACCACGAGCACTACCATTTACAATCTGCTGAACGATACGATGACACACAAACAAGTAAGATTCAGATTCGTGCTCCGCAGACTGAACAGAACACTCATAAATAAACAGTAATACACACAGGAGCAAAACACAATAAAACAAGTAGCAGAGGAAAATAGTTACAAGCCCCAGATGATAGAGAAATTAAACCAACAAACTTGTAAACGGAAAGGGACGAACGCACCACCCAGACACAAAATCTTATACAACACAGAACAACACAACAAACAAACAAACAATGACCATATGCAAGACACAACAGTGCAACAACAAACGCACAATACAAAATGGCTCATACTCGCTTACAACAGCCGGCCGTTGTCGCCGAGCGGTTCTAGGCGCTTCAGTCCGGAACCGCGCTGCTGCTACGGTCGCCGGTTCGAATCCTGCCTCGGGCATGGATGTGTGTGATGTCCTTAGGTTAGTTAGGTTTAAGTAGTTTTAAGTCTAGGGGACTGACGACCTCAGATGTTGTCCCATAGTGCTCACAGCCATTTGAACCACTTTTGAACTTACAATAACAAAACTGTCTACAGAATATGTAACATGTTAAAGAGACAGGGACTTCAAGTAGGATACACGACAGACAACAGAACACAGAAAAAACTCAGAACGCAGGAGACACCCACGGATAGTTGGTTGGTTGGTTCGGGGGAAGGGACTAAACAGCGAGGTCATCGGTCCCATCGGAGTAGGGGAGTATGGGGAAGGAAATCGGCCGTGCCCTTTCAAAGAAACCATGCCGTAATTTGCCTGAAGCGATTTAGGGAAATCACGGAAAACCTAAATCAAGATGGCCGGACAATGGTTTCAACCGTTGTCCACCCGAATGCGAGTCCAGTGTGCTAACCACTGCCCCAGCTCCCTCTTGGCCCACAGATAAATTCAACAAATCAGGAATATATGAACTCACGTGCAACACTTGTCAGTCAGTATACGTAGGAAAAATTTGCAGGAACTTTAAAACAAGATACTGAGCACACCTCAGAGTCCTAAAAAGTAACAGCACCCATAGCACCTCCCTGACCTCCTAATAACCCATAATCACCATGCAACTACAATAGCAACAGATTTAAAAATACTGAAATCCAGACACAGCCTATTCCAAAAACCAACAATAGAAGAAAACTTCCGCATACAGAAGGCAATAGCAGAAGGCAAACAAGTTTCGAATGAGTACACTGCACTCTTTAAAGGCACATGATTTAAAACATTAAAGGAACTTTACAGAAAAAGCAACACAAACAGCTAAATGAGCTTTGTCCTTAGCGTCAGTTAGTTTAAGTTAGATTAAGTACTGTGTAAGCCTACGGACCAATGACCGCAGGAGTTTGGTCCCATAGGAACTTACCACAAATGAAAAAATACACGGAAAAGGAGATAAAAGCAAACGAAAATCAAATTCTGTGCCAAACTCACTCGGGAACAAGTAAACGCCGAAGGCGTTATGATACACAATAACTTCGTGTACACCGCATTTTGCGAAGTGAAAAGGCGATTACGAAACCAAAAATACACAAAGTACATTTAATAGGCGTGGGCAGTGCCCTCGGAACGAGAAAGAAGGAGAATCAGTAACAACAAAACGTAATAACAAATACATACACAAAACATTTTGCCACATCAAAATTACATTTTTAAAAATCAGGGGATATGTTAACTCGTTGATAAAATTCATATTTACATCGTTCGGTTTGCAGCTGACAATCTATCAGTGCAGGGCACTATACAGATGGTCCTGCAAAACCATATAATATAAAATCAAGGTAGGGACGAAAAAACGAACAAACATTGTGTTTATGCCTCATTTTGTTAGATCAGTTACAACCTAAAATACCGGGGGATCAAAAAGTCAGTATAAATTTGAAAACTGAATAAATCACGGAATAATGTAGATAGAGAGGTACAAAGTGACACACATGCTTGGAATGACATGGGGTTTTATTACAACCAAAAATATATAAACGTTAAAAAATGTCCGACAGATGGCGCTTCATCTGATCGGAATAGCAATAATTAGCATAACAAAGTAAGACAAAGCAAAGATGATGTTCTTTACAGGAAATGCTCAATAAGTCCACCACCATTCCTCAACAATAACTGTAGTCGAGGAATAATGTTGTGAACAGCACTGTAAAGCATGTCCGGAGTTATGGTGAAGCATTGGCGTCGGATACTGTCTTTCAGCATCCCTAGAGATGTCGGTCGAGCACAATACACTTGCGACTTCAGGTAACCCCAAAGCCGATAATCGCACGGATTGAGGTCTGGGGACCTGGGAGGCCAAGCATGACGAAAGTGGCGGCTGAGCACACAGCACACGATCATCACCAAACGACCTGCGCAAGAGATCTTTCACGCGTCTAGCAATATGGGGTGGAGCGCCATCCTGGATAAACATCGTACGTTCCAGCAGGTGTTTATCAGCCAGGCTGGGGATGATGCGATTCTGTAACATATCGGCGTAGCCCTCACCCATTACGGTAGCAGTTTTGCTGTCCACCACCATCTGTCGGACATTTTGTGAACTTTTTTTTTTTCGGTCCGCAGCTCGTGGTCGTGCGGTAGTGTTCTCGCTTCTCGCTTCCCGCACCCTCAAAAGGGTTGTTGGTTGACTCTCGATTTCGCAAGCTCCAAACCGCTCCACAAAATTATTTTACCAGGCTTTTCGTCCAATTAGTCTCCAGGCGAGAACGTAGGCGACTTCCACTCTCCCTTTACTGCCAAAACTGATAGTACTTGCTGCTTCCTGTGGTGACTTGCAGTAATTTCTTTCGCAAAGGGTAGTAGCAAACACGGTCCACCCTGTGGAAATCAGTCGGCCCAGAGCATCAGGCATTGACAAGGGTTAATGGAATACTGGTCCATTATCTCCAGAATAGAGAACAGTCCCCGTCCGCTGGAAAACGTAAAATCGCCAATGGCGTTCACAATAGTCATCAGCACTAAGAAACGAGTGCAGCCAGGAAATGATATCTTACAAAGTTGAAGGAGGAAAATAAAAAGAACAGAACACTCTGGAAGTTTTAATTCAGTCAAAGTCCCGTTAGACATTATCCAAAGCACAGCTGACCTGTAACTGGATTCCAGCCTTGTCAGTGAATTTACAGCAGCTAAGCCGACACGCGGTCGCACGCCCACGTTGAGCTCGCAGCACGACACTGCCGGCGAGGTGTGGCGCTTTCGCTGCTCCCGTGGGCAGCCTGTAGAGCGCCCTTGAACCTTGGGAGACTGATAGGGACAACCAGACGCCGCCTGGTCGCAAGTCAGCCTCATTAGCGCCGCGGTGTGTCGTGATCGTGAAAGCTGTGCACTATCTCGCTCACGTCCAGCTCAGCGCAGCAGGAACACCTGCTGCGCTGAGCACCAGTGGTCCGCCTCCCTCGGCCGCCTGTACAGCCTACAGCTGAACTCACAGGACGAAATATTAGCCACCTCCTTAAAGGAGATAACTGGTCAGTTTGGAGCGCTTTGACTGGTGTAGAATTGGTACCAACCAGACCTCCGTCGCTAATTTACGAATGTGAAGTGACTTGTACACTATATGATCAAAAATATTCGGACATCCCTATGTATCGCGGAATTGACTACTTGGTGTCAAGAGAGGCGCACCCGTCAGTATAAAAGGAAGGGGAGGGGATGATGTGTAACCAGTAGAGAATCAGTAAGAGTACAGAGGGTCTGTCACAAGAGATTTGGAACGTGAACGTCACCTGAGTGACAAACCCATCAGGGACATTCTAAAGCTGCTCAAGTCAACTGTTGCTGATGTTGTTGTCAAGGGCAAATGCGCAGGAACAATCACAGCTAATCGAGGACTAGGCAAACCTCATATACTAACAGACAGGGACCGTCGAGCGTTTCGGAGTAAGGTTTAGGAAAAAAAAACTGAAATCAGAATAAGGAATCACTCGTGAGCTCCAAACTCCTATCAGCGGTCCAACTAGTACAATGACTGTGCATGAGAAGATGGTTCATAATGCCTTCTCCGAAAGCAAAGAAATTGCAGCAGAAGAGATTTGTTTCACACTATTGAAGGTGAAAAAATGTTCATAGCTCTCAAGGTACGCCTCTTAGAGTCAATGTATACTAGACTTTTTTGCATCGAGTAATAGTTCCTGTCGTATCCCTGAATACTGAACATTCCGCCTGGGACACTCTATATAATGTATCTGAAATCTTCCAGTGTCTCAAGATCTCCTTTTTCATTATTTTTAAACTAAATGTTAGCAAGGCTAGATTGTGCTCTCTGCAGAATTCTGCAAAGCGGCTTCCCCTTTCATTCCTTGCCCCACTCTACATCTACATCTACGTTTATACTCCGCAAGCCACCCAACGGTGTGTGACGGAGGGCACTTCACGTGCCACTGTCATTACCTCCCTTTCCTGTTCCAGTCGCGTATGGTTCGCGGGAAGAGAGACTGCCGGAAAGCCTCCGTGCGCGCTCGAATCCCTCTAATTTTACATTCGTGATCTCCTCGGGAGGTATAGGTAGGGGGAAGCAATATATTCGATACCTCATCCAGAAACGCACCCTCTCGAAACCTGGACAGCAAGCTACACCGCGATGCAGAGCGCCTCTCTTGCAGAATCTGCCACTTGAGCTTGCTAAACATCTCCGTAACGCTATCACGCTTACCAAATAATCCTGTGACAAAACGCGCCGCTCTTCTTTGGACCTTCTCTATGTCCTCCGTCAACCCGACCTGGTACAGATCCCACACCGATGAGCAATACTCAAGTATAGGTAGAACGAGTGTTTTGTAAGCCACCTCCTTTGTTGATGGACTACATTTTCTAAGGACTCCCCCAATGAATCTCAACCTGGCACCCGCCTTACCAACAATTAATTTTATATGATCATTCCACTTCAAATCGTTCCGTACGCATACTCCCAGATATTTTACAGAAGTAACTGCTACCAGTGTTTGTTTCGCTATCATATGATCGTACAATAAAGGATCCTTCTTTCTATGTATTCGCAATACATTACATTTGTCTATGTTAAGGGTCAGTTGCCACTCCCTGCACTAAGTGCCTATTCGCTGCAGATCGTCCTGCATTTCGCTGCAATTTTCTAATGCTGCAACTTCTCTGTATACTACAGCATCATCCGCGAAAAGCCGCATGGAACTTCCGACACTATCTACTAGGTCATATATATATATATATATATTGTGAAAAGCAATGGTCCCATAACACTCCCCTGTGGCACGCCAGAGTTTAATTTAACGTCTGTAGACGTCTCTCCATTGAGAACAACATGCTGTGTTCTGTTTGCTAAAAACTCTTCAATCCAGCCACACAGCTGGTATGATATTCCGTAGGCTCTTACTTTGTTTATCAGGTGACAGTGCGGAACTGTATCGAACGCCTTCCGGAAGTCAAGGAAAATGGCATCTACCTGGGAGCCTGTATCTAATATTTTCTGGGTCTCATGAACAAATAAAGCGAGTCCATTGTCTCTCACTATTTTCCCCTCTCTTTATCTACAACTGAATTGCAGCCGCCTATCACAATTAAATTTTCGCCTCCCTTAACGATCTGCATAAGTTACTTTACATCATCACACATTCTTTCAATCTCTCCATCATCTGCGGAGCTAATAAGCATGTACACTTGTATGAGTATTGTGGGTTTTGCTTCATGACCGTTTGGTTACGATAATGTTTTCGCTAAGCTGGTCATAGCAGCTCACACTCATTTCTATATTATTCTTGTCCACAATCACGCATATTCCTGCATTACTTCTATCTGATTTTGCGTTGATAGCACTGTACTTACCTGACCAGACATCCATGTCGCCGTCCCCTCGCACTTCACTTATTCTCACTATAACTTCACACTATCCATTATATTATTAAACCTACCCATGTGATTAAGGGATACAACATTGCATACTCCGAGCTGTAGAACGCCAATTTTGTTTTTCCTGATGAAAACATCCTGAGTAGTTCACATTGGGAGATCGGAATGTGGGACTACTTTACATCCGGAATACTTTACGTAAGAGGATGCCATCATAATAACTAAGTCATACAGTACCGCTGCTTGTCCTCGGGGAATGTAACGGCTTTAGTTTCTTCTTACAATGTTGCCAACATTGAACTTATTTTAACAGTTTCTTTTCGGACGGTAGCCGTGGTGTGTGATGGAAAGAGGTTTTCCTGAGCTCCATCATCGATGACGCAGATACAGTATTACAATATAAAAATACTCACCACATGTGATAGTGCCAACGAGGTCAAGCTCTGTAAAGACAGTGTAGTCAGATGTAGTGTAATAGAAACCCTATTACGAGGAAATTTGATTATGCAAGTGCTTGTAGAAGAACCAATGGACACACATAAAATATACGATCTAAAAGAATTAGGACTTTAGTAGTGGCAGCTATTTACAACTCATAAGGTATAGACATATGTTTCAAAATTTTAGTCCTTCAAAATAGTCACCAGCATTGTGTATAACCGGTTTCCAGGGAAGTGTAAATTGTAGGAGACCTTTAGCAGCGCCATTTGTGTTCGTGAACGGAATGGAGCAGTTTGTTTCCCTACGAATCTCTGTAGCAAATCTCAAGCGAATGCCACGGACTTCCTTCATGTTAGTCATCAAGTCAGGCTCACAAGGGATTGTGTCCGTAGAGTGTGTTGGATTATAGCACTTCTCAGTCCCATTGATCGATTCACTCAATACTGTCATGCAAAAATATGGGTCGGTGCTTCTTTTTTAAAGCAGGCCGTAGGTAGTGTTCCAAAAATGAACTGTAATACACTACATGAACAGTCTGCCGTTGGGGAACGGTATGCGTCAGGATAGTAGCATCACTGTCGTACACAAATATCACAAAAACTTTCATTTTATTGGGATTCCGACGAATTTTCAGTTGTCGTGGTGGTCCATAAAGACACCATTCGTTTGGTCGGCATTAAGGTGTGACTCGTACGCTTGGGCCATGTCTCATCCAGCGTAATGATACGGCATATGAAAGCCTCTCCTTTGTTTGCGTACCATTCGAAGTCGGTACTTACAGCGTCGTATTACAGCCATTTCGCCTTTTTATCAAACCATAGAGGAACCACCGTGATGTAGTTTCCCTCACGTTCAACCTTTTTTTTAAGAATGTGAAGCACGTTTGTATACGCAGATCCTGTGTCTGGGGCTATCTCTCGAACCAATTGATCTTGATCATATTCCAGTGACGCTGTGAGAGCAGACACTTTTTCTTTACTAACACGCGGACAACCAGGCTGACAAATATGAGCCACATTTTCGGGTTCCACGTTGAAAGCCTTTACCTACTTTGCCATTGTTGTGTAAGGCAGTGTGGCTTTCCCGCAAACCTTTCGAAGACCCTGATGGCAATCTCGTGCTGCACGTCCTCTGGCATATTTCATTTTTATACAACTTCGTTCTGTTGTTTCGAAAATACTGTTGAGAGCATTACAATAGCCCAACAAAAAAATGGCTCTGAGCACTATGGGACTTAACTTCTGAGGTCATCAGTCCCCTAGAACTTAGAAATACTTAAACCTAATTAACCTATCACACACATCCATGCCCGAGGCACGATTCTAACCTGCGACCGTAGCGGTCGCGCGGTTCCACACTGTAGCTCCTAGAACCACTCGGCCACTACGGCCGGCTACTCCCTGCAGTTAAAATGAAGGCTGTCGGCCAATGCGTTGTCCGTGGTAAGAGGTAATGCCTGAAATTTGGTATTCTCGGCACAGTCTTAACAACGTAGATCTCGGGATATTGAATTCCCTAATGATTTACGAAATGGAATATCCCATGCGTCTAGCTGTAACTACCATTTCGTGTTCAAAGCCTGTTAATACCATTCGTGCAGCCGTAATCGCGTCGGAAATTTTTCACATGAATTTCCTGAGTGCAAATTACATCCCCGTCAATGCACTTCCCTTTTGTATCTTGTGTTCGCGGCACTGCCGCTATCTATATATGGGCGTATCGCTGTCCTCTGATTTTAGTGACCTCGGTGTAAAGGAATGACGGATTACCAAGTGAGTTCTTTGCTAGATTCCAAATGATAAGTATAAAATCGAAACGATGAACTAACGAAAAATGGATAGACAGCAGGCTAGCAGTTGCAGCATGAATGAATATAGTCTAAGACGGCAATGCGTGGAGAAGTCTACGGGATATCTTAAGCCAACATCGGCTGATGATAATAATGACAGAGACAACCGTGTGGTTCCATAACACTCGCAAGAACGTTTACCTTCCGTCAAATTAGATATTTAATACGCTGTGACATGGACAGCTGCCTTCACCGAAATCGCAATAAAACTTAAAAGATTTTGTCCCCATAGACAATAGCAGGTGCACAGCAGTAATTCACTCTTGCATATCAGGAACTACAGAGGTTACTCCTTGTGCCAGCGACAAAAATATAGGTAAAGCGTTAGAAAAGAGAATGGAGCAAAAATCAAAAAAATCACTCAGAAAAACAAAATGCTCCAGTGGACAAACATTCAGTTACATGCACCGGACACAAGTGATCAAATTCATTGATTTCAAGAAATTGTAGACAAATAAAACAATTTTACTCAATGCATTAGAGCAATTCAGGTTAATGATAAAGGAATTTAACTAAGAAAACCATCCCTAATGTGACATCAGAAGTATAGTTCATGCGTACTCTGCCAGTAACACTGTTACTGAAACAGGTGTCAGACAAGAAGAAACTGGTCAGAGATTGGATGACTGAGGGTTGGTGGAACTGCAAGTGAGAAATGAGACATTAGAAAGACATGCAACAAGTCTTGACTATCAGGTGTTTATTAATAATACGATAGTGATACTAGCAGAGGACACGAATTTCCAGGGTGCTGACAAAAACACGCGATGAGAACGGATTGCAAATATTACACGAAAAGACATAAATAATTACACAGACAAAACATACCCAAAACAAACTGTGAAACCATCGTGTGGAGCAATTAGAAGAGTTCAGTGATTTAAGTATTTAGGGTAAGCGATAATATCAACCATACATAATACCAGAGGTAACGGGAATAAAATAGGTATATCTATCCAGTACGCGGAAATATCTACAACACAATATCGGGCCCAATAAATGCGAAACTCAGCCATAACGTCACCCTAACAAAATTAGAAAGTTTGTACGTGATTCATTGCGTAACACCAAGGAAGAAACATCTGCAAGAAAAGTTCACAGGAAACTAATTTGGGCCAGGGAAAGTAGAACGATAATATAAATTATCACGGAACTAGGAAATATACCACAAAAATGATAAAATCAAAATGTCAGTGTGCTTGCTAGATTTTGTCAGACGATTTTCAAAGGAGAGTTGACATAAGAGATTCCTTGACGGAAATCTGGATCTAAAAAAATGTAGCGATATGATGTAAATTGTGTAGGTAACAGACAAATGGGAATTTCACAGGAAGGCCATCAAAGAAGTCAAGGAATTTCGAGCCGGAAGGAATGTGATAAAAAGCAAGATGTGTGTCGTCAGGAGAACAAAGCAAAAAAAAAAAAAATTAAAAAATGCTGGACTGAAAGGAAAAAGTAACCAAAGAAATGGCCGTTAGCGTGCTCCATGGTTGGCTTGATTAAAATCAAGAAGAAGAAACAAAACTCTTAAAGCTATACAGATGTACATGTGATTCATGAAAATGTATTCTGATATGTCTGATTGTCTACGTACGCTAGTTTTAACCACTCACGTGGCACGTGTCCTTTACCTTTGTAGTCACATCTGCTCTGCTCCCATTGTACCTCTGGGCAGCTGAGTCACTGAGTGGTGAAGACACAATTGGCATGTGACGTACGTCTGCGTTGTCTCATTAGCTGCCTTCAGCAGATTATTTGTCCTCTCTACTCTCTTTGTTTCCACCGGTGAAATGAACAGCACTCATTTTCTTGGACTTCAGCACAAAGCAAACGCGCTAAAAAGCAGAAATTACACCAGGCTATTTTCGCTTGTTTACGGAGCTTGCTATATTAACATGGTTAATTCTACCGAAATTTTTACATTTTCACAGCAGCATTTCACACTTAATAAAGATGTTTCTTCACCTACATAAATATTCCGGAAGCGACTGTACAGCACAAGAGGAAGGAAATCTCATGCCTATATAATTCATTTTCTTTCCTATTCCTTTCACGAATTGAGCGAGGGAAAAAATGACTATCTACGGGTACACGGTTCTCTATGTGCCATAATCTCTCTTATCTTTGATCCTATGCGAGATGCACGTTGGTAGCAGCCATTATCGGGTACAATATGTGCCCAACAGGGTTTTGCGAGAACTGTCAATTAGTTACAATTTAAGTGCAGCTACTCAATAGAGCTCCAGTGTTAGCTGTAATTGTCGTATGGCAGCGAAACTTGGTAGATATTTCAATGTTGAAGCGATTTACGCTGGAAAAAATTGATTTCTATTTTCACCACTAGGTGCAAATCTGGCGCTGTGAATTCAAGAAAGACGTATAGAATTGATTCCATATGTAATGGATCAGGAACAGGACGTAGGCAGAAAAGGACAAACAAGTGAGAAAGGCATAATGTTGATTTTACTGTTAACCGCTGCACCGGAGGCATCGATGAGTTACTGCATCCGTAAAACGACGTGATCAGTAGTTGCTCGCAGTAGTTTCGGCGTAAGCTGAGTAACGTGTTCTGTATGTTGACTTTCAGATCAGGCAGAGAACGAACATATCCCTAGTAAAATTACTACTGGTTCACTAAAGGTTATTAATCTCAATCAATACACAAAATGTAACGTGGGAGTAGGTGCCAAGGAATAACTGGTGAAATTACACAATTATCAGTGACACTTTTTATTCAAATTTGGTGCAAGACTTTACGATATTTTAAAGAAAAAACGAATAATCATTTAACAAATAAGTCACAATTTACGATAGGAAAGGAGCTTTAAATTATTAAATTATTATAAAAATTTTCGCGCCAGTTATAGGCAAGTACAGGCAAGCAATTTAACGCATACAACGCGACGCTGTATAATATTTCAAGCTCAGCTAAATTACAGGTGAATTTAACTCCATTCATTAAATGGCACAGAATCTAACTTGTCTGCAACATATAAAGACAATGCTGTTTCCAAATTTCTCAAAATAGAAAAACCAAAACGCATGAGTCATGCACACGGGGGGACACTCACAGTTAATAACATTAACATTTCCAAAATATATAAAAAAACAAATTTTACAAATTTCTGCCAGTTAATTTACGGTAAACACACACGCTCGCCAGGTAGGACTTGCGAACTTTTACAACATTTTCCTTTCAAGGCAACAATTTCTGCCCGTAACGAAATGGCGAACATTTGCATGGCAAGTAAACACACTAATAACCAACTACCTGTATAAAACACATAAGCACGTTGAGTAAAAGCCTTAAAATGTATTGAACTGGAAAAACACACAACAGTTTTTTCTGACTAGATACAATATAAAAAAATCCACTACGGCATGCATTAACAACCTTGATTAATTATAGCCAAATATACATAAACACAAATTTACGTAAGTTAGAGCTTCCAGGTGAGCAGGAAATCGTTATGCAACTGACTAGTTCTTACCACGAGGCAAAAGGAATTTTTCTTCTTACTTAGAGGACCTTTTACACGTGAGTCTAGTAACACTAATTATGGCAAGTGAGAGAATGGATCAGGTCTTAGTGCCTTGCATTTTAAACAGTACAGTCATTGCTGCCTTAGACTTCTTTCACAGACATGGCAGAGGCTACCAGTCGAATAAACCCGTAGGTAAGCTGGGAGGGGAAAGAAGCAATCCGAACCACAGATTTACTCTGACTCCCCCCCCCCCCCCTTTCGTCCTCAAAAGGGGACAAACGGACCACCCTTTCTAATATTACCATCTTCCCGCGGGTGGGCAGACGAGAATGAATGACGGGAACCCACAAAAAATACGGCTGGTATAATTAACAAGAATAAGTAAATTGAATTCAATTAAACTTCATAAAATCTGTTAGCAATCAATACTCAACTTCTGGTGCGTTACGACTCCCAGGACTGAATCAACGCAGCACCTCCAAATGCTCTGTCGAGTCACCCGCTGCCAGCCGTTTCAACGGACGCAGGAAGGCGCGCCGATTTTCAGAACCTCCTCGCCGGTCGACAGCATACGGCCGAACTGCAGATTAGGCCCCTTGCGGACCCACGCTCAGGAAGATTCGTTTCGCGACGAGCAGTTAACACCCCATACCACGGAGCCGCTGCTCGCGTCGCTTACGCTGATGCCGCGGTCTGCGCGCTGTCCCTTTTGCACCGGCAGAGAAGTCGCTTCTTGATGCCCCGACTGTCAAATCTCCACGAGAGCCCATACAGCCACTTCCTAAACCCACGCGAACAGCCCATCTTTTCCCCTTTCCCGCTAGAGGGAGACACCGAAGCCTTCAATTGCGACAACGGCGTCACCGCCAGAAAAACGGAGGGCGATTGCCTCACGCTACGCGCTGCGGAGCGCTTTTCAAAGCTAGCTTTACTACGGCTCAGCGTTCTATGACATATTCACAGAACCAAACGGTACATGGTTTCAGGTCAGGTGATGTTGCAGGACATGCATCTGGAAAACCTTTGGAGATAAGAAGTTCGTGGAATTTTACGTTAAGCTGATGTTTCGCTGTATGAGCAATGAGATTTTGCCTCATCTTGTATGAAAACAGTGGTTTCCACACAGTCGCGCGCTTCCAGAGCGGGAATCACATGCTGTACGAGGAGATCCCGATAACGTACAGGCGTCACGGTACACCTGACAGGCCCCCTGAGTGTATTCTATTCAAAGAAGAACGGACCGGGAATAAAGGTGCTCGTGAATCCCCACCTCACAGTCACACATGACGAGTGCAGTTGCTTTTCGTACACAACACGCGATTTAACAGCACCCATATTTCGGCAATTCCGTGTATTCACTGGACACCATAGTGCAAAATGTGGCCAATTACTCCATAGAATAATGCCCAGACACATGTCATCAAATCCAGTCCGTATCAGAAACCGAAGAGCAAAGTCTGAGCGTTGCTGCGGATCATGAGGTTTGAGTTGCTGTACCGTGTGGATCTTGTCTGGTTACCAGTGTAATACAGACCGCAAAAATTTCCATTCTGTTGACCATAGGACGGCCAGTGTGGCCGAGCGGTTCTAGGCGCTTCAGTATGGAACAGCGCGACCGCTACGGTCGCAGGTTCGAATCCTGCCTCGGGCATGGCTGTGTGTGATGTCCTTAGGTTAGTTAGGTTTAAATAGTTCTAAGTTCTAGGGGACAGATGACCTCAGATGTGAAGTCCCATAGTCCCCAGAGCCATTTGAACCATCTATTGACCATGGAATGTGTGACATTACAGCGTTTATCACTGCGATTTTTAACATGTAAAAGTTTTTTTTTCTGTATTCGCGTCAGTATGTGCGAACTTTTAACATATACCAATGAATGTTGTAACCAGATATCTTTGCCGCGCTCCTGAAAAGCGCAGAATATCACGATAGCTATAAACTGTTATACGCTGTTATCGATCAGTAAAAAAAAACGATGCACCTATGTTTCAAAATAACAATTGCCAATTTTTACTTCTGCAGGGAGCCGCGCCGCTCTCTAGCTGTTCTTCTGTGAAGGTGTTGCGAGTCGGACGCAAAAGTATTGTGCTCCATACTGATATAATCATTTTATTGTAACTTTAAGAGTTTAAGTGATTAAAAAATATATGTAGCCACAAACAAGCGAGAAAGTATATCATGAAAATTCGCTCCACCGCCACAATGGGTGGCCATGTTAATGTAAGTTTCCGTTTCATAATATAATACTTGAAGCCTTGAAGTTTATTTAATTTCAAAGAAAATCTCTCAACCTTATTTTCATTAATTATACTTGTGATAATCTTTCCTGTTTAAAAGATTTATGCAGCTTATGATCCAGCGTGTGTTCTGTCGAAACAGGAGGCTGTCGTGACGACATCGTTATAGTATTTATTCCAAGTTCTTTCAGTTCCGTTTATATGTTCGTACAAATCCAATTAGTTGGTCCCTTAGGTTTCTTTCATGTAACTTCCGTCTGTCTTCTCCGCGCGATCTTCCCCCGAAAAAAAATTTCTGGTCTTTTTTTTTTTAGTAATTTTCGATATCGCGAATGAGAAAAGACAGCCGCCTCCTGCTCCGAACGGAACACCACGACTTTTCTAACGTCGGAGAGTACCGCACGAATTTTCCGCTAAAAGGTAATAGAATTTCTTAAAGCTGGATCAATTACACATGTTGCTGCTGTTCTCCGACTAATCTGGTGTGCCCGCATCTCGTGGTCGTGCGGTAGCGTTCTCGCTTCCCACGCCCGGGTTCCCGGGTTCGATTCCCGGCGGGGTCAGGGATTTTCTCTGCCTCGTGATGGCTGGGTGTTGAGTGCTGTCCTTAGGTTAGTTAGGTGTAAGCAGTTCTAAGTTCTAGGGGACTTATGACCACAGCAGTTGAGACCCATAGTGCTCAGAGCCATCTGAACCATTTGAACTAATCTGGTGTGATTAATAGTAATTTATTCTGTCACGACCAAAAGAACCAATTTTATTTTTACCAAAGCAACAAAACTTTCAATTAAATTACTAAAAAAAAAAAAGATCATACCAGAAATGGACAATTCTCGGGACACTGCGCGGGCACTAGAACTACCTGGGGCATGAGCTGCATGGTCAGTCACAGCAACGGCACAGAGCCCCGTGAATAACTTCCACTGCGATGCCTTCCTCTTCCAGGAGCGACACCGAGCTCGGCCGTGCTTTGAATTTCATTGTAACCTTCTTTAAAGTATTTAACAGCATCGTGCCTCTCTTCAGTCGTTGCAGTCGGGGGCACTCTCTGATTGCACTACTGTAGCTGATGCCATTCACATAAAACAGTTCCACCAACAGCGAACGGTCTCTCTCCTCAATAGCCACATTCTTCACTCACGTTATGCCTTGCAAAATGACAGCGTAGATGCCATACCGTCATACAAACTGAGCTGTTGCGCTGCTGGTGCCATCCCAACCGGTGTGAGTCGATTTTCGACGCCTGCTTGTCTTCTTCGCATCTTTGGCGGATGGCTATTTAACTGCGGCGCGCGCGCTCTGCTGGGGCTGGAGTTCGGGTATCAGCTGTGTGAGCGATAGTGACGTGTGGCGCTGTGCATGTATGCAGCGTGGCGAGTGGCCGAGTAGGTACGATGGAGGAGCGTGGGCAGCTGCGGTGGCGTGTTTAGCCGTTGGAATGCAGATCCGCTGCCGACGGTGATTGGGATTTCCTTGAGATTTGAAGAACAGGTTTCCTTCGCGTCTCTTAAAAGTAACTCAAAGTGAATAAACTGGAGTCGTCGAATTGTTCCTTGGCGAGTTCTGTTCATGTTAATTGAATACCCGAGTGCACTGAAAACTATCTTGATTGTTTCAGTTACTTGTCAATGTATTTGGTCTGGCCGCCTGACATGTTGACGGCATTTAAGAGCATCGCAAGTAGACATGAAGCCGTGCACAATGCGTAGCTAGAGGTCATACCAAGTAGTGCGTAAGTCTGTGCCTGACGTTCGAGAGCGGGCCGTAATAATTTTCTCTATTTCCCTTTTCTATGTTATTATTTTATTTATTTGTTCTAGAGAATTGCCTAATCAAATTTTAAGGGCCGTTACTGGGCAAGTGCTCATGCTGGTTAGTTCTGCTTGGGTTCATTTTGTGCCGCGTATAATTAAAGGTCTATTTATAACCAGCTGGGCAGATATGCTCTGTGTATCTTATGCGCCAGAATGTTGTCTGCCGCTGATGTGTTTATGTTTCTGATAACTGGCAGTGGTCGACGCGAGAAAACTCCGATCGGGGTATCAAGGTGGAAGAAGGAAATTTAAGGACCTGGATCGGTGTCAATGGATACGTTGTTAGCGTCCTGCAGTTCCATCTTTCTAGTGGAGCGATACTTCCTGGCAGATTAAAACTGTGTGCCGGACCGAGACTCGAACTCGGGACCTTTGCCTTACACGGGCAAGTGCTCTACCAACTGAGCTACCCAAGCACGACTCACGGCCCGTCCTCACAACTTTACTTCCGCCAGTACCTCGTCTCCTACCTTCCAAACTTTACAGAAGCTCTCCTGCGAACCTTGCAAGACTAGCACTCCTGAAAGAAAGGATATTGCGGAGACATGGCTTCACCAGAGCCTGGGGGATGTTTCCAGAATGAGATTTTCACTCTGCAGCGGAGTGTGCGCTGATATGAAACTTCCTGGCAGATTAAAACTGTGTGCCGGGCCGAGACCGAGACTTTCTGTTGCAGCGTTATGGTTCTCCGGAAGTTTAATTGTAGCTCAAAGTTGAGTATAGTTCCACTTTACTTTCTGGACCGTGAATCTCCTGTACCTGTTAAAACCTTTCGGTCTGCTCGCGTCCATCACTAATTTTCAACGTAAAATTGAAACGGCCCCATTTTAAGACTATTTAATATGCTATTATTATATTCTGGGGATGAAATGTATGTGAACGTCGTACCTCTAAGTAATACTAAAGACAAGCCTAGTTGAGTGTACTGATCTGATAACACTTTCAATTTGTTAGAATTGCTTAAGATCAGTCCATGTCTTAGTTGTTGGAAGTACTTTTAGAATTTGATATGCGTTATGTGAAAGCCAGTCTCTACGTAAGTCATTAAGTATGTTTAAAAGTTATGTAAGTTAAATTTGATTAATGGTGGTTTTATGAGCATTCTTTTAATTAGTAAAAATTGGTTGAGTAAAATTTAAAAGATCTGTGTCTGTCGGACTTAAATGCATTAATGTTTTAATCTGAGCCCTGCTGGGGGTTCATTGGCAGGTACCTTTTATTATAACCGTTGTTACTGTTAATTTCATTAAAAGCATGTATTTGTAATAAAGAAGTGTATGGCAACTACAGACTGGTTATGTGTTTAATTTCGATGTGTCGAAAGGAATAACACATCACAGACAGTATACAGCGCCAGAATTGCAGGTGGTGGCCACAGTTGGTACTAATGTTTTTTCCTGCGTAAATCGGCTCCTCATTAACGCATTAGCATATCTGTTAAGTTTCGCTGCCATATGATAATTCCAACCCACACTGCACCTTCGTGGGTAGCTGTACTTTAATTACAACCACACGGTACGTCGTCATTCTTCCAAGGATTCTCATATAAACTTCCCCGACCATTTCTGTTACACTCTCTCGTCGGCTGTACCGGCGTGTTACATCGTGCGAGATGGCGCAGTGTATAGAACAGTGGATTCGCATTCGGGAGGACGGCTGTTCAAAACCATGTTCTGCGATCCAGATTTGGTTTTCCATGATTTCCCTAAATCTCTCCACGCAAATTCTGGGATGTTTCCTTTGAAAGGCCACGTTCGATTTCCTTCCCCCTCCGAGCCTGTGCTCCGTCTGTAATGACCTCGATGCCAATGGGATGTTAAACCCAGTCTTTCTTCCTTTCGGTCTGCCGCGATCCTAGCAGCGTGCCTTTGAATTCGTCCGTTGTCTGTTGTCTTGCCTACTTGTTAAGGACTCCAAACAACGAAACAGTAGAACTGGTCGCACTAGCGTCTTGTATGTCACTTCATGTACACATGCGCCACACTTTCCAAAAACAATCCCAACAAATCTTAGTCTAGTGTTCACTTTTCTCACTACTGATTTTACCTGATCATCTGAAAAATGGTTCAAATGGCTCTGAGCAGTATGGGACTTACCTTCTGAGGTCATCAGTCCCCTAGAACTTAGAACTACTTAAACCTAACTAACCTAATAACATCACAAACATCCATGCCCGAGGCAGGATTCGAACCTGCGACCGTAGCGGTCGCATGGTTCCAGACTGTAGCGCCTAGAACTGCTCGGCCACCCCGGCCGGCTGATCATCTGGCTTCAGATCACTCCTCAGTATTACCCATAAATACTTACACGATGTGACTCGATTAAAATATTTCACCACTGATCTTATATTTAGATGTTATCGGATTATTTCTCTTTGTTATTGGCGTTGTCTTACACTTATCCATATTTCAAGACAGCAGTCATTCGTTACACTAAGTGGAAAACAAGTCCTTACTGTCATCAAAGGAGCCTATTTTTCTGTTAGTCTTCAGTGGACAGTCTCGTTGTGCTCTATAGAATAGAGAAATCCCTTCACAGGCCCGAGAAGACGCGTTCTGAGTCCAGGCAGAATAACATTCGACATGGCACATAGGAGAAAGAAAAATGTTAGTATAGTATTAGTTAACAGCAGGAGTCTTCATACGAATTTATGACTTGCAGCCATTCGTCGTTTAATTCATTGCAAGGTATTTCGACTGGGCATTTGCCAGTCATGTTCACATGAGCCACCAAAGACTGCCTAGCTCGAGATTTATTTGAACATTTAATTCGCCGGGAAATTTTTGAAATTCACAGTCCCGGAACTATAGTTGAGACGATCTAAGAGAATTCCTGACAGCTCGCAGTGCTATTGCCAGTTTTCAACTGCGAGGCTCTAACGGTTGCATGCAAAAATCGTAGCCGCTTAGAGAGCTGTGACAACCCTGTGGCGTAGCCATAGAGTCGTTTACAAAACTGCGTTGCGTTACTGGTAGATGTAGTGAGAGATTGCACGGCACTCTCACTTCTGATTCGGTGTAGGAAATACGATCTATAGCGATTTGACTTCATACATGGTGATGAAATGGTGGGCAGCACTTTATGGTCTTGTTTGTGTGCTCTAGGAAAAGAAATACGCTAAACTTTACCTGCGTTCAAAGGAACAGGGTACCGACTTAAATGACTGCAGTAAAAGCATGGCGTTGGTGGGCTGACAACGCGGGTTTTGTTTGGGGAACGATGAAGAGACATTTCCAGACGGCCACGTGCAGCGGTTGTATTGTGCAAAACACGTTAGCTTTGGCACCAGACAGGGGGCAGACGTCTAGGTATACGGCCTAGCGCCGAAAAGTCGCCGACAGCGAATTGTAGGCCTTGTTCGCGAGCAAGCCGCCAAAAGAAATGTAAAAGTTCTGCAAATGTCCGTGGGGCAGGAAAACTGGCGCCCAGACGTCCGGACGTGGTTTCAAAACATGTTCTGTCAATGCAAGTTTATGGCCGTTCTTTGCAAACTTTGAAATGGATGCAACAGGGGAGATAACAGGCTGTTTATGGAGGGCTGTGCTTTCACCCTGTATCGTGTTAGCAAAAGAAACGGCAAATGCGTGGGAAAGAGGCTGCAAAGGTGAATTTTTTTCCGTTTTCTGCCCATTAACTTTAAAGTCTCTGATTGGTCAAATCGGTTTGCAGTGCAAAGACCATTCTCCGAGCTTAGAATGCCAGGCTCCAGCTCATGATTGGCTTGTGTGTAAGTGGGGGAAGTCAAAAAAGAGAAATGTGGTTTTGGAACAGAGCTGAGGAGGAAACAGAGATAAAAGAGGAAAGGCACTCTTGTACAAGTCTCTTGTACTCGCGCTTCGCTAGTAAAGAACTGTAGGTCTCTACCTAAACGGTGAGACTTGTGTCCCTTGCTAGGTTGCGACTTAGAGCGTGTGCCAGTCACCTTCTGAACCGTCAGAGTTACTGCTTATATCATCACGGTCACAACGAGTGTCGTGTGTGTATACTTATTTGTCTTGAGTCGGCCGTCGTAACATTTGACGTATTCCAACTTGCACAGTCATGGCACGGAGTCAAATTGGTTTGGCAGACCAGCAAATGCATCCATCTGCACACTGGAATCCATCGGGGTTTCAGAGGATCTTACAGAAGTACCTGCGTTCTGAATTAACCGAACGTGAGACCCGGTCTTGCATTTTTCGAGAACGCGCATTTAATAACAGAATGCCGCCGTCCATCACTTCAGTCGCCGAACGCATCGTGGCGTGGCGCCTTGACCAGTGGGATGGTAAAGTATTCGCTGCTGCGACGTAGGGCTATAATATCTATTTCTCAGCACCCTGTTCTTTCGAACCATATTTATCTTTCTTTTTTTTTGTGTGGTAGAATATAGATGCTTGGTGGTGGCGTAGTTTGATGCCATAACCTGGATTCTCGTGTATGAAATCAGACAGAGCGAGTAGTGTTCTGGTTAGTGTCACGTGTCGATCCCCAGCAAATCACTTTGTCCACCATAGATCCCATGTTGGTAAGGCGTTTGTTAAATGAAAATGTTTGTGTGATGTTTATTTAATAATTTTGTTGTCTCGTCATGTTTAAGATCAATAAATCGCTTGTCAATTAGACTACATCTTCCCCCCGAGTCCTAATTAACAGTTCCTTCCCATTTTTTTTATGGCAGTCTAGATCTGAAACATAAGGAGTAGCTTTTTCACTTGGTGTTCACTGCGTGGATCTTGTACTTCATTAACAATAATCATGTTGCAGTAGGCCCGCGAAGCTGTCGCACCTGGCCTAGTGCAACTGTTGATCAACTTACACCCACTCAACTAGGAATGGAATTCTAAACTCCTACTGGAATGTATATCGCAAAGATAGGTTGAACGCTGGTGATGGAGGCGGGTTTATACCAATAAAAAATAAGGTAATATATAGTGAAACTGATAAACGAGGGCTGTTCGGAAAGTAAGGAACGATAGGTCACGAAATGGAATCGGATCCACAGTGAAAATGAAAACTGTTTTATTTGCAACAGTTAGCTACATCTTCCAGCTACGTATCTCCATAGTCGTCGATCCAACTTAGACGTTTGTCGTAGCGTTGTACCAACCATCCAATACCGTCGTTCTAGAAGGCAGCCGCCAGTATTTTCCGTCAATTCTCTACACTGGCCTACAGCTCGTTGTCTGTGCCAGAATGTTGTCTTCATAGCTAGCGGTTCATGTGAGCAGAGATGAAACTCAGAGCGAGACAATTACGGTCTGCATTGCGGGTAATCAAACATTTCCCATTGAAAACGATGCGGGAGCATCTTCATTGGCCCTGCAAAATGCGGCTGAGAATTGTCTTGAAGAAGATAACGCACGACAGCTATGTAATGTTGGCTGCATAGCTTCAGGCGAAATTTCTGACCAGGCTCTCGTACTTGGCGGGAGACACTATTGTTCTAGGTATCTTTATGTGCTTCCTTTGTGCTCTGAACTAAAAAGAACGACGTAATGCTATCGACGGGCATACTAGAGACACTGCCCGACACACCTGTGCAAAACTTCATCGGATTTTCACTGTGGTTTCCGTTTCGCGACCGATCGTTCTTTACTTTCCGAATAATCCTCGTAAATTCAGAATGCGAAATAATTTGGATGTAGATAAGCGTTAAAGGGGGGTGAAACATGGTCATATGAGGTTTTTATAGTCCTTATGTTTCAACAAAAGTAGCGACGGAACATCTGACGGGAAACTTGGAGAATATTTCGCGTAAATTTTCGGGTCATGTTGTAATTTAAAGTGGAGATGTCAACTTGCCAGGGAGACACAAGTGATCTGGACGGATAGCAGGAACAGAGAATCGAGTGAAAATTTGATACTTAGTGCTTTAAACGAGAATTACCTGGAGCAGTTAATCAGAGAACCAAGGGAGCATTCCCAAGTCTCAATAAACGATGTTTACGAAATTTGTTGTGTGTGTAGAGGGTGGCAAAGTGATGTAATAATTATTTTTTTGTTCCTGCCCAATTTCACTTTTAAGGGTAAAGCTCACCGCTAAAGGTAATTTGGGCTATTGGGTTTGGAGGGAATGTCTTCGAAATGACGATATATAAAAAATGTTTCTCATACAAAAGTAATTTACATTCTTGAAAACGTACAATCGAACTTTGTAATAATTTGAAATTGTGCAAAATACGCAGCCACCACTAATTAATTTTGAAAAATGAAATCGTTTGTTACCACACAAATTAAAGAAGCTTTCAAGCTCATGCGTAATAAATCTGGTTTCTGAAATACCATTTTTGGAAAGTGTAGCGGCGTCTCTGCATAAATTAGTTTTACTGTGAAATTGAGGCAGTGGATTGTAGCCGTACCCGTAAATCAGGCGCGGGGCCGGCCTGTGTGGCCGTGCGGTTCTGGGCGCTACAGTCTGGAACCGAGCGACCGCTACGGTCGCAGGTTCGAATCCTGCCTCGGGCATGGATGTGTGTGATGTCCTTAGGTTAGTTAGGTTTAATTAGTTCTAAGTTCTAGGCGACTGATGACCTCAGAAGTTAAGTCGCATAGCGCTCAGAGCCAATTGAACCATTTGAAATCAGGCGCGGGCTTGTTGATAGTAACTTTGTGCAACATCAAACCGCAGAGTATGTCGGGCCGACATGGGCTCAAGAGCTGCCGAAACGACGTGCGCGAGTAGCTCTTGCCGCAGACCGCCGACGAAACCAGCGCACTAGCGCTAACCTAACGTATGTCAGCGCGTGACTTGAAAAGGCGCATTCGCAAAACATATGCGCACTGCCGAGTATAAATAGGGGCAGTACAGCTATACCAGTGTCTTTAACGTCACGGCTCTCTTGGGCGACGGTGCCGGGCTACACGCGCGACCACATGAAGCTTCCGACGGAGGACCACCGTTACATTCTGTAGCGGGGCCACCATACCCGAGGACAAGAAACTTGTTCGTCTGATGGTCTCAAAGTACTCGACGGCACAAGTACAGACGTGGTCCGTATACACCTTTCGATGTTGGAGGAACCTTGTGAGAAGATATTCAGTTCTAGTTCTGTTTAATGATTCTGATGTCAGTCTCAATTTGAGAAATAATATAATTCATTACAGGTGGTACAGTCATGCCGTCGTGTGAATTACTTTTGAACATATTATCAGAAAACTGTCTTGAGCAGCTAAACCGACAGCCAACGCGTAATGGAAATATTTTAGATCCGGTAGCCACGAGCAGACCAGACCTCATCGAGGGTGTCGGTGTTGAGACAGGGATTAGTGATCATGATATTGTCATTACGACTATGCTTACGAAAATTAAAAAGTCGGTCGAGAAGGCTAGGAGAGTATTCTTACTAGAAAGAGCAGATAAGCAGTTGTTAGCATCCCACTTAGTAAATGAATCGACTTCTTTTACTTTCGGTGCGATGGACGTGGAAGAATTATGGGCAAATTTTAAACACATTGTAAATCACGCATTGGAGAAGTATGTGCCGAAAAAGTGGGTTACGGACATGATATCTTGCGAACCATGGATGAAGGGTATCAGACGGATGCCATATTCCTTGACTTCCGGAAAGCGTTTGACTCGGTGCCCCACTGCAGACTCCTAACTAAGGTACGAGCATATGGGATTGGTTCCCAAATATGTGAGTGGCTCGAAGACTTCTTAAGTAATAGAACCCAGTACGTTGTTCAAATGGCTCTGAGCACTATGGGACTCGACTGCTGAGGTCATTAGTCCCCTAGAACTTAGAACTAGTTAAACCTAACTAACCTAAGGACATCACAAACATCCATGCCCGAGGCAGGATTCGAACCTGCGACCGTAGCGGTCTTGCGATTCCAGACTGCAGCGCCTTTAACCGCACGGCCACTTCGGCCGGCCCAGTACGTTGTCCTCGATGGTGCGTGTTCATCGGAGGTGAGGGTATCATCTGGAGTGCCCCAGGGAAGTGTGCTAGGTCCGCTGTTGTTTTCTATCTACATAAATGATCTTTTGGATAGGGTGGATAGCAATGTGCGGCTGTTTGCTGATGATGCTGTGGTGTACGGGATGATGGCGTCGTTGAGTGACTGTAGGAGGATACAAATGACTTGGACAGGATTTGTGATTGGTGTAAAGAATGGTGTCTAACTCTAAACATAGATAAATGTAAACATTGCAGATGAATAGGAAAAAAGAATCCCGTAATGTTTGAGTACTCCATTAGTAGTGTAGCGCTTGACACAGTCACGTCGATTAAATATTTGGGCGTAACATTGCAGAGCGATATGAAGTGGGACAAGCATGTAATGGCAGTTGTGGGGAAGGCGAATAGTCGTCTTCGGTTCATTGGTAGAATATTGGGAAGATGTGGTTCATCTGTAAAGGAGACCGCTTATAAAACACTAATACGACCCATTCTTGAGTACTGCTCGAGCGTTTGGGATCTCTATCAAGTCGGATTGAGGGAGGACATAGAAGCAATTCAGAGGCGGGCTGCTAGATTTGTTACTGGTAGGTTTGATCATCACGCGAGTGTTGCGGAAATGCTTCAGGAACTCGGGTGGGAGTCTCTGGATGTCATTGTGTAATATATTTTAAAATTTATTTACAGATTATATTATTGTAATGATTTTGTATGGCGCCCGAAAACCTCAAACCACACACACAATAATGAGTTCCTTATTATTTTCTGTCAACAAAACATTTACGTGAAACGCTAAACTAAAAGACAACGAAAGTATATAACGTAAGACTACAATTTAAAACATTATACAAATATAAGTAAAGTAAATAACTAGACCAATGTCGGCCGGAGTGGCCGTGCGATTCTAGGCGCTACAGTCTGGAGCCGAGCGACCGCTACGGTCGCAGGTTCGAATTCTGCCTCGGGCATGGATGTGTGTGATGTCCTTAGGTTAGTTAGGTTTAATTAGTTCTAAGTTCTAGGCGACTGATGACCTCAGAAGTTAAGTCGCATAGTGCTCAGAGCCATTTGAACCATTAACTAGACCAATAATGAATGTTTAGATACTTCGATTAGGTATGTAGAAAATACTTTGACACTATTTTGCTCACAGCTTATTTTCCAGAAACGGTATTTCAGAAACCAGCTTTATTACATATGTATGTAGGTAGCTTGAAAGACTTTACGAGTACTTTGTAAAAAATTTTCGTTTTTCAAAATTAATTAAAGGTGGTGAGGTATTCTGCACAATTTGATATTATTGTAAAATTCGTCTATACAGTTTTGAAGAACGTTAATTACATGTAATCTTTTATATGAGAAGCATTTTCTTAAGTATCATCGTTCCGAAGAATTTTTCCCTCCAAACCTAATATGCCCAATTACCCTTCGGCGTGCATTTTATCCCTTAAAAGTGAAATCGGACATATATAAAAAAATACATATTGCATTATTCTGCCCGTTCTACCCATCAGTCAAGTTTCATCAAGATCGTTTATTGATACTTAGGAATGTACCCTTGTTAGACATGCTGGTGACTAACAGATCCCAATTTTTCTACTCCGTTGGCTTAGAGCGGGGAATCAGTGATCGTAAGGTCATTACAGCATGACTGAATACGGCTGTAAACAGGAATACAAGAGCAACAAGAGGCAGATTTCAGTTACCTGACAGGTCAACACAAAAATTTCGTCTCCAGCACTGTCAGTGTTAAGCATCAACGGACGAAGTTCAAGAGCATCGTACAGTAAGCTTTAGACAGGTACGCACTAAGTAAAATTGTGACGCATGGAAAAGATCAACCGTGGCTCGACAATCGTGTTAGAAAATTGCTTCGAAAGTAAAGAGTGCTCCACTGCGAAGTGATTACGTAGCCAAAGCCTCGCAGACGTACAAAAAAGCCAAAATTAGCTTAAAGGGACCTAGGCGTGAAGCGTTCGACCAGTTCGAAACTAAAATTCTTGCTACCGACTTTAAAGAAAATCGTAACAGGTTTTGGTCATGTGTTAAATCAGTAAACGGATTGAAGTCGTACATCCAGACACAGAGGATAACTCCATAAAAGGTCGAAATACTAAAGGTCTTCTTCTAAAACAGATTTTACAGAGGAAGATCGCACTGTTGTTCCTCCACTGAATCGTCGCACGGACGATAAAATGACAGGATATCGAAACAGGTGATCAGGGGGTAGAGACGCAACTGAAGTCGCTCAGCAGAGGAAACGCCAACGGACGGGAGTCCAATTCGATCCTGTACGCATTATGCGTAAGAACTTATCTCTATTCTATGAGCAGCGTATAGTAGTCTCTAGAGGAGCAGAATGGTGCCGATGATTGAAAGGAAGTCCAAGTCATTCCCATTTTCAAGACCGGTCGTCGAACAAACATATAAAACTACAGACCCCTATCTCAGACGACGATCTGTTGTGGAATTATGGAACATGCTTTACGCTCGTGTATTACGACGCTTCTGGATGCCGAAAATCTCCTCTATAATGATCAACATTGGTTACGAAAATAACGATCATGTGAAACCCAGCTTGCTCTGTTGGTTAACGAGACCCTTAAAGCAGGAGATATAGACTTACAGAGAGAATGTGTGTTCCTTGACTGCCGGAAGGTGTTCTTTACAGTTCCGCACTTCCGCCTAATGAACAAAATACGAGTACAGCATGTCTTCAGATGTAAAAGTAGCTTCGGGGCGACGCAACAAAGTATTATAGAACAATTACTTATCAGTATATATGAAAATGATCTAGTAGGTAACGTCGGAAATTCCATGAGGCTTTTCGCGGACGGAGCTGTTGTATACAGAGAAAACGCTAGAAAATTGTAGCGAAATGGAGGAAGACGTGCAGAGGTTCAATGATTGGTTCAGGGAGTGGCAAATCACCCTCAACATAAATAAATGTAACATATCGCCAATACATAGACGGAAAGACTCTTTACTATATGACTACACAGTTGCAGAACAATCACTGAAAATATGACATAAGATATCTAGAAGTTTGCATACGGAGCGATCTGAAGTGGAACGACCACATAAAATTAACTGTGGGCAATGCAGATACCAGACTGACATTCATTGAAAGAATTCGCAGGAAATGTAGTCCATCAGCAAAGGAAGTTCAATCTGGGAGCCGCACCATATAAGACTGATAGAGGAATTAGAGAGGATCCAAAGAAGGGAAGCACGTTTCTTTGCAGATTCATGTACAAGGTGTACAACTTTACTTCCGCCCTTTTTTTCCCCAACATTTGCGGCTTTAAGGAAACAAAATGGTTACACATGTATCATTCAAAGTATTTTCCATCGCTGGCCACTACTTTCTTCCATCTTTCGGGCAGTGTACGAATTCTGCGTCGAAAAAATTGTTCTTCTTTTGAAGCGATCCACGAATCGACCCAATTTGTGACTTCTTCATGAGATCGGAATTGTTGGTCAGCCAGGCCATGCGCCACTGATCTGAACAGACGATAGTCAGAGGGAGCAATGTCTGGAGAATACGACGGGTGGGGTAGGACTTCCCATTTTAACGTTTTCAAGTACGTTTTGACCTCTTTTGCAATTTGGGGTCGAGCGTTGTCGTGCTGCAAAATCACTTTATCCTGCCTCTCGCTGTATTGCGGCCGTTTGTCTTTTAATGCTCTGCTCAAACGCAATAACTGCGTTCGATAACGAGCACCTGTGATTGTTTCACTTGGTTTTAACGCCTCATAGTACATGATGCCGAGCTGGTCCCACCAAATGCAGAGCATGATCTTGGAGCCGTGAATATTCGGTTTGGCTGTCGACGTGGAAGCATGGCCGGGATATTCCCATGATTTTTTGCGTTTAGTGTTATCGTAATGAACCCATTTTTCGTCTCTGGTCACAATGCGATGCAAAAATCCCTTCCCTTTTTGCCTCTGAAAGCAACTGTCCACAAACACACAAACGCCGTTCAACGTCTCTTGGTTTCAGCTCACACGGGACACAAGTTCCTTCTTTCTGAATCATGCCCATAGCCATGAGATCTTTTTAAATGGCTTGCTGTGTCACTCCCACTAATCGTGCTAATTCTTCTTGAGTTTGAAGCGAGTCTTGACTCATGTCTCCAGTTCTGCAGCTTCGAAAACATTCTCTCTTCCACCACTATGCCGGTCTAAGTAGTTAAAATCACCGTTCTTGAAGCGTTGAAATTACTCAAGACACGTTCTTTCACTAATAGCGTCCTTACCATACGTACTTGAGAGCATTCGATGAGACTCAGCCACTGTTTTCTTCATATTGAAACAAAACAGTAACACCTCCCGCAAATGACGAGAATTAGGCTCGTAAACTGACATTTTCAATCAAGAACAACTTTACCGTTGTCGCCACCTATCGGCAAACGGCGCAAACAGAGTTGTACACCTTGCAGTAAATGAGAAAAGTCACGGAAATACTAAACCAACTTCAGTGGCAGACCCTGCCAGAGGGGCGTTCTGCATCACGCTATGGTCTATTGCTAAAATATCGAGTGCGTACGTTCTCAGAAGAGTCAGCCAATATATTACTTCCACCTCTGTACAATGACGGAAATAATAGCAACAAGAAAATGTAATTAACGCACGATAATGAAATTTCGCGAATACATTTGTCTAGGTAACACATTTAAGTGATTAACATTGCAGTATCACAGGTTAACGTGGACGCAAGATAAGTCGTTACAAATGCGAACTGCTGGTACATAAATAACCGGCGTAACGTACATAAATAACCGGCGTAACTGACAGACCTTCAAGCATGCACATGTGCATGCGTTGTGCTGTACTGGTGTGGGATGTCAATTTGTGGGATGGAGCCCCACGCCTATTGCACTTGGTCTGTCAATACAGTGACGCTCAATGCTGTTTATCGATGACACTGGAGTTGTCAACCGGTGACGTCACATATGTGCTCGACTGGAGACAGATCTGGTGGTCGAGCAGATCAGGGCAACATGTCAACACTCTGTAGAGCATATGGATTTATAACAGCGATGTGTGGGCGAGCGTTATCCTGTTGGAAAACTCTCACTAGAACGGCAGCACGACAGGTCGAATCACAAGACTGACGTACAAGTTTTGAGTCAGGGTACTTTGGATCACCACGAGAGTGCTTCTGGTGTCATCGCAAATCGCACCCCAGACAATAACTCCAGGTATAGGTCCAGTGTGTCTAGCACACAGACAGGTTGGTTGCAGGTGCTCAACTGGCTTCCTCCTAATCAACACACAGCCATTAGTGGCACCGATGCAGAACCATCTTTCATCACAAAACGTAACAGACATCCATGCTGCCCTCCAATGAGCTCTCATTTGACACCAATTAAGTCTCAAATGATTTAATTCAAATACCCTTATTGTTCCTTCAAGACATAGTGCTCAGAGCCATTTGTTCCTTCAAGACACTTAAATGTGCCGAAATGGTCTTCGAAATTTTTGCCCTCTCTGACGGTATTACAGTGCCATCAGCACATATCAAAATTTATATTTCTTTTCTCTGAACTTTAATTATCTTTTCATATTTGGTTTTCTTCACTGCTCAATATACAAAATAAATCGAGGATGGAACACAACCTTGTCTCCCTTATTTCTCAACTAATCGTTGCGTTTCATGTCCATAGACTCATAACTGCAGCCGATTTTCTGTACCAGTTGTAAATAACCTTCTTCTCCCTGTTTCTTATCCCTGGTGCTCTCAGAATTTCAAAGAGAGTACTCGAGCCAACACTGACAATCTATAAATGTTAAAAACACAGGTTTGTCTTACTTCAGTCTTCTTCTAAGGTAAGTCATAGGCTGAGTGTTGTCTCACGTGGCCGTGATTGTCGTCCTGGTGTACAACTAACCAGCCCAGCTGTATCTGCAGACCTCTCGCCAACTGGACACGTATGGATCGTGATGAAGCGAGAACTTACACGTTCTCCAGGATGTGCAAGACCCATTGCCGAATTGCAGCGAAAGGTACAAGAACAGTTTGTGATGCAGCGTCAAGGGTAACCGCAGCCATGGTCTCAGAGCTGATAGTCCACGCTGCTGCAAAAATCGTCGAACTGTTCGTCCAGATGGTTGTTGTCTTGCAAGCGTCCGCGTCTGTTGACTCAGGGATCGAAACGTAGCTGCACGATCCGTTACAGCCATGTGGATAAGATGCCTGTCATCTCGACTGCTAGTGATACGAGGCCGCTGGGATCCAGCACGGCGTTCCGTATTACCCTCCTGAAGCCACCGATTCCATATTCTGCTAATAGTCATAGGATCTCGACCAACAGGAGCAGCAACGTCGCGATACGATAAACAGCAATCGCAATAGGCTACCATCCGACCTTTATCAAAGTCGGAAACGTGATGGTACGCATTTATCCTCCTTACACGAGGCATCACAACATCGTTTCACCAGGCAAAGCCGGTCAACTGCTGTTTGTGTATGAGAAATGGGTTGGCAACTTTCCTCATGTCAGCATGTTGTAGGTGTCGCCATCGGCGCCAACCTTGTGTGAATGCTCTGAAAAGCTATCGTAGGATGCTGTTTGGCACCTTTATGATCGTTGCCTGCAAGTATACACGCCTGCGTTGTCGCCAAAGGGGTACATTGTGTACTAACGCTACTTTTTGGTCACCCTTTACTGTAATATTGATGTTTCATCCGCTTTGTGCCATGTTCCCGACATTCGCCGAAGGGTAGCGGCAACCCCTCAGACATTGAAGCATTACGAGATTGCATATGCAAAAGGCGTTGCCTCCCCAGACTGCGTGTCACAACGAGGATGACTGACGGCAGGACAAGCTTCACCAGAGGTGCTTCGTGCCAGGGACCTATTTCTTCCGCCGTGTCACATATGCGGAACTGGATCGGTACGAATTCCTCCACGCCCCCGCTATATAGGGCAGTGCAAGACAACACGTTGGCAGTTCGCTCCACCGAAGCTCTAGGCCATTTCATGTCACGACAGCAGAACCTACGACTTTCAAGCGATATCCTGAGACGTTCGTGTTTACCAACCACGTCGAATGCTCAACCTCCATCATTAGGGATTATCAGTGGCATAGTCTTCGCGTCGCGCTACATTTACGCACTGTGTCTTCCGTGCGTATGCCCGTTGGTATCTTAGAAGTTGCGTTATTTTTATTGACAAGCGTTTTTCCTTTGTTATTACACCTCTCTACTGTGGTCGCAATAAACCCTTGTTTTTGTTTGTCTTACTATTGATTTTCAAGCATCTACCCGTGCGAGATATGGCAGTCCGGATTTGTTCTCTTGCAGTGACAAACTACCTGTCAACTTACTTCTCAAAACAATGTGCTTGGCCTTGTTGAGTTCCACTGCTGATGGATAGTACATATGACTCTGTATGAAGAGTTTGTTCTTTCTAGATATTCCTGATGATGGGCAGAGCCCTAAACGTGTCAGTAAGTCACTTATGAGCAGCAAAGTGAATAGTTATTTTAGCGACATATTCAGCAGGGTATAACGGTTCAAAAAAATAGCTTATTTTCCAAACATTCTTTCCCACCGCGCCGACAGATTTCCCTCCTGTTGCCTTGATGCTGAATCCAGTCACTAAGATTTGTCGATACTGGATTTCCGTGTTTAATCTTACACACTACACAAGACGTAGTATATTTTCATTTATTTCTTTGGAGGAATTTCGTGAACGTCAGTGATGATTCATCTTGTACGGTGTTTGTTAGAAGTCTGGCTAAGAAGGATTTTTTCTTTTCTTTCCCAATAATCTTATTCTTTTATTTATATTTTTGGATGTATAAGAAGTAGGGCTTTCTGTTTCCTGGCTGAAGATTTTTGTGCAGTTGTAAACTTCTTTGGAGATGGTGACAAGACTTGGAATAAGACAGAAGACTTTGGCGTGTCGTTCTTACCATGAACTGGACTAGCGAGAGGTGGCACAAGCTGAACCTAGTTTTGGTTTGGTGTGTTTTCTTGGACCAACGGTGTACTAGCTAGCAAAAGTTCGTGTTCAGCCACTGCACTTTCATTCAATGGTAAAATTGCCTGATGCACGACATCCATATTCTATAAAAGCTAGTGTTGTAGCTATCATCAATGAGACATCGAAACATTTCCCAGATGGCAGCTTGTAGATCTTCCCTGTGTGCTGATCTTTCTTCCTCTGTACTAAATGTTGTTGGATTCCTTTCATGGAGAATCTTTCCCTTTCTGCAGTCGTATCTGTAATGTTGTATCCCAAATAAATCTGCTGCGTCTGGTCAACTTCTACCCACAGGGTACACTTTACTTGCATTTTGTATGACATTCTCAATTGACAGAGAAGTTTTTTTATATTTTCCTATAATGCGAAACGAGTGTGAAATAGTTATCTCATTAAATTGACCTAAAAATATTGACTCATTTTACCCATGCTTTTCTGAGCCATTTGTCGGAAATTCAGAACTTTTTTCCCCAATTTAGTATGTCTACAAAAATATTAATTCACTAGTAAGGCACAGTTCACAATGAGGTCATGCAAGATGCAATGCAATAAGCGATACGATTTGCTGTCACCCCGTTTACATTAGGCTCCCAAAACTGGGTTTCTTAAACAGATTTCCCAGTTTCGGAGTGGTCATGTAAACACTTCAAAATCGATTCTGGAAATCCGCTTCCAGTTGCCGGTTTTCCAATTCCGCAATCGATTTTCGTAAACGGTTTTGAAGTGTGCTTGGGCTGTCAAGTTACGTCTTGTTTTCAGAATATTTGGTAAATGTGGACTTATTGTCCAGTGAAGGAGAAGCAGGAATATTAGACAGAGCATAAAGCTGTCTCCCTGAAATATTTACATGAAGAGATATAACGACTGTGTTGACGCAATCAGAAATTGGATTAGCTTGAGAGATTGCAGGGCACTCTTACTTCAGATTCGGTGTTATGCCACTTCATGTTCTTAGGGAAGATGATCTTTACTACGATTTGATTTCGTACATGAAGTGGTGGGCAGTAGTTGCATGCTCTGGGGAAGGAATAATGGTAGGCTTTACCTGTGCAAAGGAATAGGGTGCCGATTTAAACGACTGCAGTAAAAGCACGGTGACGGTGGGCCAAAGGAAACGCGTTTTTTCTGTGGAACCTGGGTGGAAACATTTCCGCGGTTTCATTGTGCAGACACGTTGGTTGGCGCCAATCATTCGGCATCCCCATCCAGGTAGACTGACTAGCACCAAGAAGTCGCCGCTGCAATGACCAGTGCATTATAGACCGGCAATAAAGCAGAGGATGGGCCCTTGTTAGGCAGGAAGCCGACAAGACAACTATGAGTGTACTGCGAATTTCCGTGGGACAGGTCACTGGCGCCCAGATGGCCCGAGTCTGTTACAAAACATATTTGTAAAAGCACGAGGCTTTTAGCGAGTTTATGGCTGTTTCTTGCAAACTTAGAAATAGACGCAAGAGGGGAGATAACAAGCTTTTTATGGAGGGGTGTGGTTCCATCCTGGTCATGTTGTTAGCAAAAGACACGGTGTAAATGCGTGGGAAAGAGGCCGTGAAGCTGAATCCTCTTCTCCCGAATAACTTTAGAACTGCAGGTCTCTGCCTAAACAGTGAGACTTGTATCCTTTGCTAGTGTGCCACTTAGAGTCTGTGCCAGTCTTCTTCTGAACCATTAGAGGTATTGCTTCTAGCATCACGCACACAATGAGTGATGTCTTGAGTCGGCCGTCTAAACATTTGACATATTCCGTTACGCATAGTCGTGGCACGGAGTGGAATTGGTTTGGCAGACCAGCAAACGGGACCACCTGCACACTGGAATCCACCGGGGTTTCAGAGGGAAGTACCTGCGTTCCGAATTAACCGAACGCGAGACCGCGTACTTGCATTTTTCGGGCGCGTGCGATTAATAACAGGTTGCAGCCGTCCATGACTTCAATCGGCGAACATATCGTGATGTGCAACCTTGACCAGCAGGAGGGTAAAGTATTCGCTGCTACGGCGTAGGGCTCCAATACATATTTCTCAGCACCCTGTTCTTTCGAACCATATTTTTCTTTCTTTGAATAGTAGAGTATAGATGCTTGTAGTGGCGTAGTTTTTGTGCCATAACCCAGATTCACGTGTATGAAGTCAGATAAAGCGATTATTGTTCTGGTTAGTGTCGTGTGTCGATCCCCAGCTCATCACTTCGTCCACCACAGACCCCATGTTAGTGAAAGCGTTTGTCAAATGAAAATGTTTGTGTGACGGTTCTTTAGTCATTTTTTCGTCTTGTGATGTTAAGAATGAATCACTCTATTGTCATTTAGATCACAACTTATCCCTGTGTTCTGATTAACAGTACCTTGTCAATTTTATTAAAGTCCAGGTTATAAAAGAAAGTAGTAAGCTTTCAAGCTGTTTTCCGAACGCTATATTTAACTAGGCTAGCAAATCCGCTTCAGACCTTGACATGTAAATACAACAGGAAAAACGGTTTGCGACATTCGGTTTTCGTCTTTCGGGTGATGTGTCGCATATAAACGTAATATATATGACAGAGAAGCAATCCGCATCAGTTGAAGGTACATACACGTAGATTTGTCGCGTCACCTGACGT
The DNA here is from genome assembly GCF_023864345.2 of Schistocerca serialis cubense. NCBI lineage: Eukaryota > Metazoa > Arthropoda > Insecta > Orthoptera > Acrididae > Schistocerca > Schistocerca serialis. Next base: position 396,737,260 of record NC_064646.1, read on the forward strand.
CACACCGAGTGCTGGTGGCTCAGCACAACTTCTGTCGTAGGGTACAATGCGAAGGAAATTTTACGTCATGCTATGCGAATCAGAAAAAAAACACTTTTATGTAGATGAAGCAACACTACAACCATACGTGTAGTTAGGTTTTCACTAGAGCTTTGACTTTTCGCATGAAAAATTAAAAACCACTGTTTTGGAATTCGCGGTTTTTCCGATATACAGTTTTTCTCATTCGGTTCTGAGAAAAGTAATCGGTAAAGTAACTTGATTTTTCCGCGTCTTATAGACTGACATCACAGCTTGATAATGAACTGGTTTTCGTTTTGCTATTGCACATTGTTTCTGTGATACTTTTCAAATGATCACTGGTCATACACTAAGGTAACGAAACGGATAGAAATATGCAAATATACAGTTGGCGGTAGTATCGTGTATACAAGGTATGGATGGGCAGTGTGTTGGCGGAGCTGTCATCTGTCCTCAGGTGATTCATGTGAAACAGTTTCCGACGTGATTGTGGTCGCACGACGGAATTGACACACTTTGAGCACGGTGTGGTGGTTCGAACTAGACGTATTGGACATTACATTTTGGAACTTAGTATTCCTAGATCCACAGTGTCTAAAGTGTGCCGAGAATACCAAAATTCAGGCGTGAGAACGGCGGCGTTTTCGCAGAGTTGTTAGTGATAACAGGCAAGCAACACTGCGTCAAGTAACTTCGGAAATCAAAGTGGGACGAACGAACGTATCCGATTGGGCAGTGCGGCAAAATTTGGCGTTAATGGGCTACGGAAGCAGAATACCGACACGAGTGCCTTTGCCAACAGCACGACATCGTCTGTGGCGCCTCTCCTGGCTGTTTACCATAACGGTTAAACGTTAGACGAGTGGAAAACCGTGGAATGGTCAGATGATTAAGAGCTGGTGATAGGGTTCTAATGTGGCGCTGACTCCACGAAGTCAAGGACAGGTCGTCAGCAAGGCGCTATGAAGGCTGGTGGTGGCCCCATAATGATGTAGGCTGTCTTTGCATGGAATGGACTGGGCGCTCTAGTTCAAAAAAATGTGTGTGAAATCTTATGGGACTTAACTGCTAAGGTCATCAGTCCCTAAGCTTACACACTACTTAACCTAAATTAGCCTAACGACAAACATACACACCCATACCCGAGGGAGGACTCGAACCACCGCCGGGACCAGCCGCACAATCTATGACTGCAGCGCCTAAGACCGCTCGGCTAATCCTGCGCGGCTGCTCTAGTTCAACTGAACCGATCATTGACTGGGAATATTTACGTTTTGCTACTTGAAGACCATTTGCAACTTATCATGGACTTCATGTTACCGGACAACGAAGGAATTTGTATGGATGACAAGGCGCCATATCACTGGGCCACAATTGTTCACAATAGGTTTGAATTCGTGCGAATGATCTGGTCACCCAGCTCACCCATCATGATTACAGTCGAACATTTTTGGGACATAATTGAGAGGTCAGTTCGTCCACAAAATCCTGCACTGGCAAAACTTTCGCTATACATGCAGCATGGATCAATATTTCTGCAGGGGACTTTTAAACGAGTTGTTGAGTCCGTGCCATATCAAAGTATTGCACTACGTCGGGCAAAAGGAGATCCGGCACGATATTAGGAAGTATCCCAAGAGACATTAGTGTATTTTGATAAGTGTGCATTGAAGAATGTAATCGCTGGCCAGTTTACGTGTGGTGGGTTTTAGGTCATAGAGCGCTGTATAAAAAAATATAGCTAACATATACGAGTATATTTTTAACGATGGAAGAAGAGCGATACCTCTTTTTATGCTAGAAAAAACGGGAGATATATTGGAGGTTGTTCATAACGAGATTGGCAGCTGCGCTCCACACACATTGTTATTACTGCCTACTACGGCTTGCTTAATGCAGAATGCAGAGCTGCCTCATGTTTCTCTTTTCAATACGTTGCGCGTACACGCCGAAGCTGCCAATGCAAAACTGACTGAAATGAAAAGATACTGGGAGTAATAAACTGATGATGCTGACTGGGTATTTTTTCAGTCTATACTTCCTGATTTCAGAAAATTTTGTCACAGGCGTAAAAGAGTTTTGAAAGCCAAATTTCTGTTAATTTTCAATGAGCATTTGGACGAAGCCAAGAAGAACACGACGAGATTTTTCGTATTATCATAGGCTTTTTCCGTTTTTACAAACACATTGTTTGCCTCTACAGAGAGTTTACCACCCACTGCTACACCATTGATGGTGACTGATTGCACTTCACATCAGCTCCTCAAACTAAATCACATACTATTTTGCTAAGCTAAACAAAAATGGTTCAAATGCCTCTGAGCACTATGCGACTTAACTTCTGAGGTCATCAGTCGCCTAGAACTTACAACTAATTAAGCGTAACTATCCTAAGGACATCACACACATCCATGCCCGAGGTAGGATTCGAACCTGCGACCGGAGCGGTCGCTCGGTTCCAGACTGTAGCGCCTAGAACCGCACGGCCACGCCGGCCAAACTAAACAGCTATAGAAATACTACCCCAGGTTTATATGCGAGTGCAGGCTTTCTCGGCGAATTTCATATATGAAGTCTTCACGGGTTGTCAGCCGATTAGCATCGTCGTCTCGTAGCAACGTTTCGATGGAATGCGTCTCCATCATCTTCAGGCACACACCCCAGGTTTGTTAAAATGTAGCCATTATTTATATATGTACCATAGTGAATAAAATACCATATTATGTGATCTTACAAAAAAATAAACGGTTTCTTGTGGAACTGTTAACGTAAGTCACACACTTTCACCAACTATTGTAATGGGCAGCTTCTCATGAGAAATTGCAAGTCCTAAATTTGTGAGCTGCTTTGTCGGAATAGCTGATACTAGTTGTTCCAAAAAATCGAAACTCTTTGAACATTCTGTAGAATTCGTTTAATTTGCGTTAAGAGACTTCAAAACAAACCACAACCGAACTGAGTTTGATATTTACAGCACTGTATGGGTGCACCCAGTACTTCCTTTTCTTTGTAGTTTTTTGAAATTTAAATAATGATTTAATGTCCTCTACAGAAGAGCTTATGGTTGCAACTGAAACAGAAACATGATTCTTGGTGCAACTCTTTAGGGTTTCCCAGCGATCTGATGAAATCTTGAGTTGTCCAGTGTTCTGCCGGATATCAGCGTCGTTCTTGCACGATATTTCGGTAACGTAGCTCGTAACCATCATCAGGTGCGACCTGAGACTGCTCCTCGAGTGAACCTAGTAGAGTATTTATGTCTGTGGCCTTCCTCCTCCACAGCGGTTGCAGGCGTACCCTCTGCGGTCCGCGCCCGCTCGCTACGACCTGCTGGATTGCTGCCGTTCCGTACTCTATACCGTATGCACGAATGACATCCCTAGGCAGTTGGCTGGAGAGATTTCTCTCTATGCGGACGACACCGCAATATACAGAGCAGTCACAGCGTCCTCCTCACACACCACCATCTCCAGCAACATCTTGACAAAATAACCCAGTGGTGCAACCGTTGGAAAATTAAAATCAATCCTGCAAAGTGCCAAGCGATCTATTTCACCCCTGAGACCAAACTCCCGGATCGCCAACTCACAATTGATGGCCGAGAGCTAACCTGGAGAAACTCAGTCATTTACCTGGGGGTCGAAATAGATCGCCGCTTAACTTGGAACAGGCACCTCACTACTGCTGCAAACAAGGGCTGCGCCATCTTCTGCAAGCTATTTCCACTCCTAAAAGGTGATGGTATAACCATCCAATGCAGACTTCTTCTATGGCGCCAGACATACTTCCAGTCATTCCATATGGCTCGGAAGTATAGTCTATGGCGTCAGACACAGCACTTTCTCGAGTGCAACGTCTCCAGAAAAAAGTTTTCCGAGTCATCTCTGTCGCGGGCAGATACGTCCCTAACATACACACAAGAGACCTCCTAGGCCAACCCACAATCTACACACCTATTAAGAAGAAATCCACAAAATTTTACGAGACCACACAAACTTCGCCCCACTTTCTCATAAAAAAATTTAGGAATCGAACCCCCAGAAGCTTCTCACAAACGACTAAAATTAACCCTTACGCGCTCTTTAGAGACCAATAACACATACACAAAACACCAAACACACGATTACACACAGAAAACACACACACAACCCTAATTTCTCATTTCAAGAAAATCTCTAGCTCATTCCGAAGTCAGACGGGCACAGCCCATTGATACTTCGTGTAGAACAAGAACACACACAGTCTAGTCGCCGTTCCGTTTCCCGTCCGCGGCGGTTCTGGGCGTTCCCTCTGCGGTCTTCGTCCGTCGGCCCCGCTCCCGGACGTTCCATCTTCGGTCCGGAGAGCCTGGCACTCTGTCTGGGGATCGTTTTCTATATCCATTCATTCAGTTCTTCTATTGTGTCCCCGTTGCTCCTTTAACAATTCCAGAGCAGGATCCCAGGCTCTGCTCAGCTGGAACCCCATGTTGCGGTTCATGAGATTGTCAGTTACTTTTATCTCTGTCGGTTCCTTATAACACTGTCCCAAAATCTGGGTTTCTGTGCTAGAATCTCGGTTTCATCATAATTCATGGCATGATCTAATTCTAGACAGTGTTCAGCAATGGCTGACTTCGTCACCTGTCTTAATCGGATGTGCCTATGATTTTCCTTGCACCTGATATCCGCTGTTCTTGTCGTCTGGCCAGTGTAGGACATGCCACATTGACAAGGTATAATGTAAATTCCTGGTTTCCGTAACCCCAGGCCGCTTTTAACATTTCCCACCAGTCCCCCGATCTTTCAGGATGGACAGGAAACACACTTGATGTTGTGTTTATCGAGGGTCTTACTGATTGTGGCAGAAACAGAACCAGTATAGGGCAGATACGCCACTTTCTTTGCTTCATCTTGCTCTGCTTCTGGAACCTGTGGTGTAGTGACTCGTTGGAGTGCCATTTCAGTTTGTTTGGTAGTATATCCATTTTTGCAGAACACTGTTTTAAGACGCTCTTTTTACGTTGGTAGACTCTCTTGGTCTGACAGGATACTTGCTCATGAACCAATGTCTTAAGAACTCCATTCTTCTGCTCAGGGTGGTGACAGCTGCTGGCCTGTAGATATAAATCAGTGTGTGTGGGTTTTGATTTGTTATTTGTTAATTTTTCTAGGAATTTTTCTCAGCCATTGGAGCTAATAAATACCTGTTAATCTGAGTCTTGACTTACATTCCAAGATCCTCTATATATTGTCCTACAGCTTTTCCATGATTAGGCGACCCATTAATAATAAATATAACCTGGTGCACAGCTAAGTTTCTTGTTCTCACTGTGGCAGCGTTATCGTTGTGCACAGTAGCCAGATTCAACGATCAGTTATATTAACGACCTTTTATCTAAAAGAACGAGCATTGCACTCGCTCGTCTTGTTTGATCAACGATTTTTTCTATAACGAGTATTGCACCTACGTCACTTGACTCTGATCAACAATGGGGACCCAACTTTCAAGGTTTTGCGTTGTTTTCTTCTAAGTAGCTTGAAGGAGACACAGCCGATTTCCTCATATATCATTTCCCTACCGGAATTTACACTTTTCTGATAATCTCGTCATCGGAATGTAATGGAAAGTATGGCATTGATGGCAGGGAGTCCACACCTGGGGAAGATCGGTCGCCGAGGTACAAGTCTTTTCAGTTGACGCCTCATTGGGCGATTTGCGTGTCGATGATGACGAAATGATGATGACGACAACAACCCGGCTGGGAATCGAACTCGGGTCAGCTGCACGGCAGCCAGGCGCTCTGACCACTCAGCTAGGGAGGCGGACTGACCTCGTCATCAACAGCACGTTAAACCCTGACCATCCTTCCTTTACCTCTGACAGCGCCATTTCTAAGAGTTCGTGTGTAGATGCAACGCCCATACTCTCAGTGGTATATTAATTCTTTCTAGTGGTTTACACTGAATCTTAAGAGGAAAAGATTGTGTTTTCAAGACCTATTGCTGAACTTGCGAATTTTGTTCGCTATGGTCTTAGAAACGTCTATGAATCTCTAGTTAACAGTACAGATGGTTTTTTATCTGTCAGCCCAACGCGTTGGATTCGGAGTCTTTAGCATTACGTTGGAAGTACACACGGAACGAGTTAGAATCCTACCACCAGCATTAAAAAAAATTGATGTTCTCAATTCTTTCTTGATCAGTCTCTTAGGCTCTACGATGCCTGTAAGGGCTAAATTTATAGTGTGACTTGATTATTTTTTGCATGCCATTGTATATGCTACTCATGAAGGAAGTTGCATCATAGCACAGCTAGTTCCTTTCGTTCTATAGATTCAATTAACGAACGTTCGAATCCTAATGCAGACTGTTTTTCGATCTTAGTAAAGGCAGTAAACTCGCGTATATTTATGGCAGTGTGATTACCAAACCACTATTTACTTCTTCTTGGCGGATGGATCACTTAGGACCACGCGTAATCAACATTTATTGACCTTCCTTTTCGCCCAGTATTCCTTCATACGCAACGAATGGGCTTGTTTTCGTTGCGCAGACCACGTATGTCAGTTAGTTTTTCTCTCTTCTTCCTCAAAACACCGTGTGTTTGTGATTTTTCTGATTTAATTTCTGTCATGTAGATCTGGAGACCCTAATTCTCTCAGGTCTTTTCCCGTCTGTTTGTACCAGTTCGGTCTTGTAGTTTCGTTCTTTAAAAATGTATGGATTTTGTGCGCCAAACTGTTTGAGTCCATTCTTTTTAAATGCCCAGTGGATTGGTTTCTTCTCATGCGCATTGTGTCTTTTATTTTGGAGATATTTTTATATATTTCTGCATTGGGTATTGGATAATGCACACCATCTTTAGTTCTTGGTCCTAGGATTTTCCTCATTATTTTACATTCTTTCACTTCCAATTCCCCTTTTAGTGTTCTGTGTTGAAGATTTAGTGACCCAGATGCGTAGAGAGCTTCGGGTTTAATTACTGTTTTGTAGTGTCGTATTTTGCAGTTTTGTTGTAAACGTTTTTTGTTAACTGAAACGCCATCTCCATTTTGTGGACATGTTGTAAACGTTTTTTGGTAACTGAAACGCCATCTCCATTTTCTGGACTCTTGATCTGACAGATTTCTTTTTATTACAATTTTCTGCAATCCAGTCACCTAAATATTTAAATTCTTTTACTCGAGAGATGCAGTTATTACCAATTTTGAGATAAGAAGGTGCGCCTTTGACGTCAGTCATAAATTTTGTTTTTTCGAATGAAATTTCCAATCCTATTTTTGCTGCCTGCTCTTGTAATAATTCTAGCTGTTTCTGTGCATCGGTAATGTCTTGGGCAATCAGTGCCATGTCGTCAGCAAATGCTAACAGTCTAATTCTATGCCCTTACGCTATTTTACACTATTTTATATTTTAACGTAAGTTGTGTTCCACTTTTCCTTCCCATTTTAATTTTTGCTTATTTTTTTCCCTGTTTTTTTCTTTCCAGGACACCTTATGGACAATACCCAGGTCGTCCCGGCATAGTTGCGCCCTTGCCATTATCGTTGTATAGTTTATGTAATTTTTATGGCGGTTATTTTCCGATTATCCTCTTAGAGTAAACGGCGAACATATCGCGACGTCACGCAGTTGTCAACAATACAGGCGTCTCAGCAGCTCCCCACGCCGTTGCTTAGCAACAGTTCGAGACGAGGCGACTGGAGAGCAACATGAGTGTGTTCGTGTGTGTGCCTGTGTGTGAGTACTTTTATGGGTTAGAGGCATTCAACGACTAGGTTATCACCGAAGAATGAATATGTCCGCCTATAGTTAGCAAAATCTTAAGAAGCCTGTGAAATGCAGCAAGAACATGGGGCAGCGATAACGGTCAGAAGGTAAGTCGTCAGCAAACATTTTGAGTTCCATCAATACGTCACATCCAAAACACGGATGTCAAATCGATTGCATGTTTCTGCGGACGCATAACAAAATTCTCACAACCATTTATGTGTAATGAATATGGAGATCTTCGACATTTCAGTTGTATTCAGGGCAATCTGATTTTGACAACCAGTCATCTAGACTGTTTATCAAAGACTGTCTGGGGCTGTTTGTGTTGGAGAAGAGTGAATTTGATAGATCTTGTAATTACAAGAAAAAGGAGTGCTACACATTATACCTTCCCCTATAGTTTACGTGCCAAGTGATATCTGTAGCTTCTCGCATGACACTGTTCGGCAAGTTGAATGTGTTGGCATCGTGTCTTGAAACACACTTTTCCATGGACATTTCGTAAGAAATGATACATATTTATAAGAACTTTGAACATTAAGTAGTGTTTTTTTCATAAAAGTAATCTGGCTTTCAAATCGTAGGTGTCTTGTAAACGGAATAAAATGAGAACTGGAATTGTTGTTTTCGCTTACAAATAAATAAGGCGAGCCCACTTTTGTCTTTGTATCAGTGCTGTTCGTATCCTCGATGCCAGTACAGTGCTACCATATTTTCTTGCTTTCTCGCCTCCCAAATACTGAAACGGCAGAGCTGCTGGAATTCGAGCTGCTAATATGTTGATTCTTCTCGCTGCCAACTTTGGTGATCAAATGATTCTGTGCGCAACAGACGTAACTACGGTCGTCATTTTTAACGATGCGTTTCATTTCGGTTGATAAGCCATTTGTGGCAATGAGTATCATCTGTACATGGCTTCTTACACTATTGTGTGACCTGACGTGTAAAGTATTAATCGTTCACTGTAAGAAGACTTAGAGCAGTGGCTGACAGGAGCAGCTATTTACATAGAAATTAAAGGATTGTATTGATTCGGACTGATATTCAACTGTTTTCGATCGCTACCAGCCTTTGCTTTCATTGCTGAGTGCAAAAAGTATCATCAGTGAACGTATCAAACGATTAACACCATTTAAACTTCAATTGCGTATAACATTTTTGCGAACATTATCTCCACGTATTACATTTACTTTTGTTTATGAGTACTTAGATTCATCGATCACAGCGTGGACTGTCGCCCGGGGTGGCCGAGCGGTTCTAGACGCTACAGTCCGGAACCGCGCGATCGCTACGGTCGCAGGTTCGAATCCTGCCTCAGGCATGGATGTGTGTCATTTCCTTAGGTTCGTTAGGTTTAAGTAGTTCTAAGTTCTAGGGGACTGATGGCCTCAGAAGTTAAGTCCCATAGTGCTCAGAGCCATTTGAACCATTTTTGAACAGCGTGGACTAAATGATTTGCATCTGTTTACGCCAGAATTATTTCCAAAACCAGTTGTGATTATTTTAATGTAGTTTAAGATATCCCTTGACCGACCGATTTAACGATTTTTTCGTTTTAATTTTTTTATTTTTTATCGTTTCTTTCTTTCGGGTGCCAGCCCCCTCAAGTTTGGGGTCCCCGGCAACGCCCAGCTTGTTCCAGCCAAGTTACGCCCTCGTCTAAATCCAGAACTATTTTACAAAGTAGAATGTTTTCAGAACTCACCACGAACACTGTAACCTTCCTCAAACTTTAACACAACAATAAAGACATCTGGGAATATCTCCTCCTTTCCAATTGATACTCCGAATTTCACCAGTCACCGTTTAACGGAAGCACTTCCCATAGCACTTTATTCATGGCGATCAGGAAGAAATTTATAGATCTGATCCGATGCACCTCTACACACGATTCAGCCGAATTTACCCTACTTTTTCTTTTCTTTCTGTAACATAATCATAAAGATCGCTTTCGTTGTATAGACCTTCTACACACTCATTGCACTTTTTAGCCTACTCTCCTTTGAAATTTCCTTCTTGACTGTAACTGTGTGCTGGGCGGAAACTCTAACTTGGGACCTGTGCCGTTGTACCAACTGATCTGTCGAAGTACGACTCACGACCCGCCCTCACAGCTTTACTCTGCCATGAAAGTGAAGCTGTAAAGTCGGATCCTTAGTTGTGCTTAGATAGCTCAATCGAAAAGGAAAGGTCCCTGTTTAGAATATCGGTCAGGCTCCCAGTTTCGTTCTGCCAGGAAGTTATGCACATTTCCCTGCAGGCTAAAAAGCCACCTCGGAAATCTCATTTTATTCGGTTAGATCTGGCTTTTGCAGCACAGCATGTATTTTTCTCTATTTTGCTACTTTTTATCCGAAGCGATAATATACACATTTATGTTAAGGGATTAAGGTAAATCTACACTCATGCTCATAAATAAGGTAATTGCAGAATATGGTGCCACACAACGTGGCACTGCTGAAAACTGGCGCTAATAGCATAGGCACATAGGGAACACACACGATACAGATCTGTAAGTCCACGGTATTGGTGATAACTTGAGAAAACCGTCCCGAAACACATGTGCTATAAAACCCCACTGTTTCCTACGCATGTACCCCGACATGAGTATGCGATGTAATCACCAGGCACACGTACACAGGCCGCACAACGGGTTGGAATACTCTGGATCAGGTGGTCGAGCAGCTGCTGGGGTATAGCCTCCCATTCTTGCACCAGTGCCTGTCGGAGTTCCTGAAGTGTCGTAAGGGTTTGAAGACGGACAGCGATACGACGACCGAGAACATCCCAGACGTGCTCGATGGGGTTTGGGTATGGAGAACAGGCAGGCCACTCTATTCGCCTGATATTTTCTGTTTCAAGGTACTTCTCTCCGATGGCAGCTCGGTGGGGCCATGCGTAATCATCCATCAGGAGTAAGGTGGGCTCCACTGTACCACTGAAAAGGCGGACATACTGGTGCAAAATGACGTCCCAATACACCTGACCTGTTTCAGTTCCTCTGTAAAAGACATGCATGGGTGTACGTGCACCAATAATAATCCCATCCCACACCATCAAACCACGACCTCCGTAAAGGTCTCTTCAAAGACATTAAGCGGTTGGTATCTGGTTCCTGGTTCACACCAGATCAAAACACGGTGAGAATGACTATTCAGACTATAACTGGTCCGTGAACATAACCTGGGACCACTGTTCCAATGAGCATGTACTGCGTTCTTGAAAGCAGGCTTTACAGGCTCTCCTGTGACCATGGGTCAGTGGGATGCACCTTGGATGAATAAACCGTGTCTGTTCAGTCGTCTGTGGATTGTGTGTCTGGTGACAACTGGTCCAGTGGCTGCAGCAAGGTCCCGAGCAAGGCTACCTGCAGTACGACGTGGCCGTCTGCTGCCACTGATGGTGAAATGTTGGTCTTCTTGTGGTGTTGTACACTGTGGACGGCCCGTACTGTAGCGCCTGGACACGTTTCCTGTCTGCTGGAATCACACTTTGTGGCACACGGAGGGGCCGTGCTGTGTTTGAGCAGCCTCCAGTCGCCCTATTGTTCTACCCCTTATAACGTCATTAATATGTGTTTTTTGAGCCATTTTCAGCATACAGTCACCATTAGCACGTCTGAAAACGTCTGCACAGTTACTCGGTGCGCCGTACTCTGACATACACCAACACACCTCTGCGTATGTGGACTGCTGCCAGCGCCACCGTGCGACGACCGCGGGTCAAATGCACCGCATGGTCATACCCCGAGGTAATTTAAACCCGCAAACCGCCCACCAGAGCTTTGTTTCACCATGTATCAGCGTTATCCTTAATTTATGAGCATGAGTGTATATCTAGAGGCTGGAGATACACTCCTGGAAATTGAAATAAGAACACCGTGAATTCATTGTCCCAGGAAGGGGAAACTTTATTGACACATTCCTGGGGTCAGATACATCACATGGTCACACTGACAGAACCACAGGCACATAGACACAGGCAACAGAGCATGCACAATGTCGGCACTAGTACAGTGTATATCCACCTTTCGCAGCAATGCAGGCTGCTATTCTCCCATGGAGACGATCGTAGAGATGCTGGATGTAGTCCTGTGGAACGGCTTGCCATGCCATTTCCACCTGGCGCCTCAGTTGGACCAGCGTTCGTGCTGGACGTGCAGACCGCGTGAGACGACGCTTCATCCAGTCCCAAACATGCTCAATGGGGGACAGATCCGGAGATCTTGCTGGCCAGGGTAGTTGACTTACACCTTCTAGAGCACGTTGGGTGGCACGGGATACATGCAGACGTGCATTGTCCTGTTGGAACAGCAAGTTCCCTTGCCGGTCTGGGAATGGTAGAACGATGGGTTCGATGACGGTTTGGATGTACCGTGCACTATTCAGTGTCCCCTCGACGATCACCAGTGGTGTACGGCCAGTGTAGGAGATCGCTCCCCACACCATGATGCCGGGTGTTGGCCCTGTGTGCCTCGGTCGTATGCAGTCCTGATTGTGGCGCTCACCTGCACCGCGCCAAACACGCATACGACCATCATTGGCACCAAGGCAGAAGCGACTCTCATCGCTGAAGACGACACGTCTCCATTCGTCCCTCCATTCACGCCTGTCGCGACACCACTGGAGGCGGGCTGCACGATGTTGGGGCGTGAGCGGAAGACGGCCTAACGGTGTGCGGGACCGTAGCCCAGCTTCATGGAGACGGTTGCGAATGGTCCTCGCCGATACCCCAGGAGCAACAGTGTCCCTAATTTGCTGGGAAGTGGCGGTGCGGTCCCCTACGGCACTGCGTAGGATCCTACGGTCTCGGCGTGCATCCGTGCGTCGCTGCGGTCCGGTCCCAGGTCGACGGGCACGTGCACCTTCCGCCGACCACTGGCGACAACATCGATGTACTGTGGAGACCTCACGCCCCACGTGTTGAGCAATTCGGCGGTACGTCCACCCGGCCTCCCGCATGCCCACTATACGCCCTCGCTCAAAGTCCGTCAACTGCACATACGGTTCACGTCCACGCTGTCGCGGCATGCTACCAGTGTTAAAGACTGCGATGGAGCTCCGTATGCCACGGCAAACTGGCTGACACTGACGGCGGCGGTGCACAAATGCTGCGCAGCTAGCGCCATTCGACGGCCAACACCGCGGTTCCTGGTGTGTCCGCTGTGCCGTGCGTGTGATCATTGCTTGTACAGCCCTCTCGCAGTGTCCGGAGCAAGTATGGTGGGTCTGACACACCGGTGTCAATGTGTTCTTTTTTCCATTTCCAGGAGTGTAGATCCGTTCTTTTGACTCCCGAGTACGAAAAGGAAGAACAGGGATAAGGCTTTGACGCCCCACAGACAACGAGGCGATCTGTGATTGGGAAGGTATAAGGCAGGAAAACATCCTCTTAAGCCATTTGGTCAAATTATGGGAAATCTAAATCTGGATGACCGGACAGGAATCTGACTAGCGGCCGTCCAGTGCTTCACCACAAAACCATTTCTCTCGACCCCACAAACAAGTCCACAGTCTTTGCTAGGCGCCACCCCTCGGGGTGGTTAGCGCAGATTACGATAAAGGTGAACATAACGACACATGGTGCTGTTAGTTTTGATAATCAAGGTTCGGAATTGGGAATAATAAAAATGTTTCATTTAATGGTTGCGGTATTTTCGTCATTCAAAGTATGTTTGCAATAAAGAATAGCAACTTCTGTGGAGTCTTCGCTAAACAGTATAAAACATCGAGTGCAAGGGAAACAATCGATTCAGAACTCATTCTACTCCAAGTTGTTGCCAAGAACGCAGCTTTATATTGGACTGCGGCCAGTTTTAAGCCGTCAAGCTGATTGTCGGTCGTTCTGTCGGAACAGGCATTCGCACTCTTCCTCTGTTTGTAGTCTCCGCACAGGTGGCCAGCACTTTAAACAGTGCTGAGCCTTGTTCACGGACTTTTCCTGATACTTAGATAGAACGTACGACGTTTTCCTTCCAGATCGGATTACAGCCACCATCCACTGTCAACATAGAAGAAATCAGTTACGCATTGACGTACACGTATTTTTATAAGGAAAAAGCTATCATTATGACAAAACTGTTATATTGTTGTAACAAAAAATGCCCATTATATCCACATCTAAATCTGCGTCCATACTGAGCAAACAACTGTGAAGTGCATGGTACAGAGTACTTCCCATTGTGCCAGTTATTGCGGCTTCTTACCGTTCCTTTTAGGTATGGAGAATTGCTGTTTTACCGCTTCCATTCGTTCTGTAAGTAATCCAACATTATCCTCACAATACCTACGGTAGTGATACGTAGGGGCCTGTAGTACACTAATGGCCATTAAAATTGATACACCACGAAGATGACGTCCTACAGACGCGAAATTTAACCGTCAGGCAGAAGATGCTGTGATATGCGAATGATTAGCTTTTCAGAGCATTCACACAAGGTTGGCGCCAGTGGCGACACCTGCATCGTACTGACACGAGGAAAGTGTCCAACCGATTTCCCGTACACAAACAGCAGTTGACCGGCGTTGCCTGGTGAAACGTTGTTGTGATGCCTCGTGTAAGGAGGAGAAATGCGTACCATCACGTTTCAGACTTTGATAAAGGTCAGATTGTAGCCTATCGCGATTGCGGTTTATTGCATCGCGACATTGCTGCTCGCGTTGGTCGAGGTCCAATGACTGTTAGCAGAATATGGAATCGGTGGGTTCAGGAGGGTAATACGGAACGCCGTGCTGGATCCCAACGGCCTCGTATCACTAGCAGTCGAGATGACACGCATCTTATCCGCGGGGCTGTAACGGATCGTGCAGCCGCGGATCGATCCCTGATTCAACAGTTTGCAAGACAACAACCATATACACGAACAGTTCGACGACGTTTGCAGCAGCATGGACTATCAGCTCGGAGACCATGGGTGCGGTTACTCTTGACGCTGCATCACAGACAGGAGCGCCTGCGATGGTGTACTCAACGAGGAACCTGTGTGCACGAATGGCAAAACGTCATTTTTTCGGATGAATCCAGGTTCTGTTTACAGCATCATGATGGTCGCATCCGTGTTTGGTGACATCGCGGTGAAAGCACATTGGAAGCGTGAATTCGTCATCGCCATACTGGCGTATCACCCGGCGTGATGGTATGGGGTGCCATTGGTTGCACGTCTCGGTCACTTCTTGTTCACATTGATGGCACTTTGAACAGTGGACGTTGCATTTCACATGTGTTACGAACCGTGGCTCTACCCTTCATTCGATGCCTGCGAAACCCCACGTTTCAGCAGGATGATGGACGACCGCATGTTGCAGGTCCTGTACGGGCCTTTCTGGATACAGAAAATGTTCGACTGCTGCCCTGGCCAGCACATTTTCCAGATCTCTCATCAACTGAAAACGTCTGGTCAATGGTGGCCGAGCAACTGGCTCATCACAATACACCAGTCACTACTCTTGATGAACTGTGGTATCGTGTTGAAGCTGCATGGGCAGCTGTACCTGTACATGCCATCCAAACTCCGTTTGACTCAATGCCCAGGCGTATGAAGGCCGTTATTACGGCCAGAGGCGGTTGTCCTGGGTACTGATTTCTCAGGATCTATGGACCCAAACTGCGTGAAAATGTAATCACATGTCAGTTCTAGTATAATATATTGTCCATTGAATACCCGTTTATCGTCGGCATTTCTTCTTGGTGTAACAGTTTTGATAGCCAGTAGTGTATATTCTCAGACTCATCATTTACAGCCGGTTCTTGAAACATTATGAGCAGATTTTTTTTGGAATTGTGTGCATCTGTTTCTAAATGTTTGCCAGTTCAGTCTCTTCAGTATCTATGTGACACTCTCGCAAGGGTCAAACACACTTGTGACCATTTGCTCTGGCATTCTGTGTATAAGTTCGACGTCCCCTGTCAGTCTTGTTTGGTACGGATCCCACGCACTTGCTCAGTGTTATTGGATGGGTGGCAGGAATGGTTTGTAAGCAATCTCCTTTGTAGACTGTACCGACAAACTGACGTCTGCACCTGATTTATCTTCGATTGAGCTTATGAGCTCGTTCCGTTTCATATCCCTACAAAGTGTTCCAACCTGCTATTTGCAGATATGATTTGACCGATTAAAGCTCTGACTCGTTGATAGCGTAGTTATAAGATATTACTTTTTCTCGTTTTGTGAAGGGCACAAGTTTACATTTTTGATCATTTAAAGCAAGTTTCCAATCTCTGCACTACAGTTACATATTATTATGGTCAAACTGTATATTTGTGCAACATTTTTCAGACAGTACTTGCTAGAGTGTATTTACGTCGCCATTTGAATCCTACGCATAATAAAGCCATCAAAAATGTTCTTCTAAGACTGTCTTGTCTGTATAGATTTTTAAGATACATTCCATAGATATTCGACGCATAAAGAAGCACGTATCTAAAGTCATTGCTAAAAGACCATTATTTGCCAGAATTGGGAAGATTATAACATTCTATAGGATCGACTGTCGATAAGCTTCGAGATGAATCCTGATTTCTAAAATGTTACCGACATAGTCGTTTCGCTAGGTATATGAAATTTCAACAGTGAATTTCTCCATTACGAAAATTGCCTCTCATAGCGCCTGCCGCTGGAGCTGGATGTGCTTCTACGCGATGCTCTGTCACTAAGCGAATCCGTGACGAAACGCGCCCCTCTTCTTTCATTTCTTTCTATCTCTCTCTCTTTCAAAGCATTTATCCCAGCTTGCGGGGTCTGCTGTTATGGTTAACCGGATTTAGCGTGTTGATTTTAATGGGTTGCCAGATGCCCTTCCTGTCACCACTCTGTAACCCCCTCCCCAGGACAGAATGTTTGTACCCCAACTGTCTGCATCTAGTGTGATCCATGGAATAGTGCGAACGTGTGTACAATGTTTGCGAGTCGTGTAACTGAGGCGGAAGTGGGGAACAGCACGGTATTCATCTAGTGGGATGTGGAAAACCACCTAAAAGCCACATCCAGGCCGGCCGGTACACCGGCCCTCGTCGCTATTCCGCCGGGCGGATTCGATCCGTGGCCGACGCGCCTACCCGAGTCCAGGAAGCAGGGCGTTAGCGCTCTCGGCTACCCTGGTGGGTGTCTTTCATTCTTTTCTATCTCCAGCATTAATCCGAACTGGTAAGACACACAGGCTGACAAGTGGTAAGTATCCAAAATCGGCCAAACCTGCGTTCTGTAAGCTACCTACTGGAGTGTGTTTGTTCTTTGATATGAGGTAGAGGACCAAACAGCGAGGTCATTGGTCCCATCGGGTTAAGGAAGGACGTGGAAAGATGTCAGCCGCGCACTTACAAAGGAACCATCCCAGAATTTGCCTGAAGTGAATTAGGGAAATCACGGAAAACTTAAATCAGGATGACCGGACGCGGGTTTGAGCCGTCGTCTCCCCCAATGCGAGCCCAATGTGCCGGCATTAATTTCTGCGGTTATTTCACGTAGTGTTGCCAATCTGTTAGCAATGACAACTCCACGCAAACGATGCTGCTCTCGGTCGTCAAGTGAAGGCCGCCGGTCACTGCGTTGCCTGTCTTGAGACATAATAACAGGATTGTGACTTGCCCGTGTACATCAGCGTCACATGCAATAATTTATTTATTAGTTACTAAAATTCTGCCCTTACAGCATCCACTTCAGTCAACTGGTCCTCTATTTGTTCGTAAATGACATGCTCTTCTGCTGTAGGTAAATTTTCTGCAGTACCAAAGGACTCCACCAACAGTTTCACAATTACCGCTTGTCTCATTGTCTGGGGAGAAAAATTAACTCCATAAACACACTTCCACACAGCAAATACAATCTGCTCTGCTCTAATAGCAAACACAGACCCATCTGACATATTGTGACCACTGCGCTGCTTGTGGACTGAAAAGCAAATGGAGGTCTTCAGTACAGGGGGGAAACCAGTTACCGCTCAACCTATTACTCCATCTCCTGTCAATACCGTTGCAGTACAACAGGTAAAACTTTAGAAAGAGTTTTTCTTTCTACTCGGTAACAAAACAAAAATGGTTTTGTTCTATTCTCCGTGACATCTGCCGTGACCTTCCCTTGTGAATATTGTCCCTGCTGTCCTAAGCTTCAGTTAAGACCATCACCTCTCCAATTTGTCGCACACTATCTATTCTGTTTCCCAATTTTATATTGTGTTGATTTATTTCCAAATTGTTCTGTACTCTGTTGTTTTATGGTACGTCGGCCTATATCTTCCCTGCTACAAAGTCCAGTTCTTTATAATTACTAACACATAATTTATTTTATGTACATAATGCTCAAATTCAATATGGTGTTGGCCCACCCTTAGCCTTGATAATAGGGTCCACTCTAGCAGGAATACGTTCAATCAGGAGCTAGAAGGTTTCTTGGGGAATGGCAGCCCATTGTTCACGGAGTGCTGCACTGAAGAGAGGTATCGATGTCGGTCGGTGAGGCCTGGCACGAAATCGGCGTTCCAAAAGATCCCAAAGGTGTTCTATAGGATTCAGGTCAGGACTCTATCCAGGCAGTCCATTTAGGGATGTTAATGTCGTGTAACTACTCCGCCACAGGCCAAGCATTATGAACAGGTGTTCGATAGTGTTGAAAGATTTAATTGCCATTCCCGAATTGCTCTTCAACAGTGTGAAGCAAGAAGGTGCTTAAAGCATCAATGTAGGCCTGTGCTGTGATAGTGCCACGCGAAACAACAACGGGTGCAAGCCCCCTCCATGAAACACACGACCACACCATAACACCACCTCCTCCGCATTTTACTGTTGGCACTACACATGCTGGCAGATGAAGTTCACCGGGCATTCGCAGAAGTTGCTACAAAACTGTATCTCTGAAACGTTCCATTGCTCCGTTCTCGGAGCTTTCATAGAGTACCTCCATACGCGGCCGTGGCCAGAATCCAGACACTCTTAGCCATGTGTGATTAGCCAGGCAAATTAGGCGACGCATTGCTTCACAGGCTTTCTTCGAACCGTTTGTTAGGGGACCCAGATTGAAACTCCGCACTGCTACACTATTCTTCTCCTTCTTCTCCCCGAAACGTTTCTGCTTATGCAGGTCGTTCAGAGTCTTTTCCAGTCTTCTCTTTTCTCCCACACTTTATCGTTCAACATTTCCTCCCGTTGTAGTCTTCTTTGATTCACATTATCCTTCACCTGGTCTCTCCATTTTCCTCGTGGTCCTCCGATTGGACTTCTTCCAGATTCTCTCCATTGTAGTGCTCTTCTTATAAGCATTTCTTGCCCAATTCTTTTAAAGTGATCAAACCATTTCGTCCTATTTCTCTCTACAGTTTCTTTTAGGGTACTGATCTGAAACCCGTTTCCCATTGTTTCACTCTTTATCTTGTCCCTTCTCATCTTACCTGGATCTCTGTAGAAAGCGTATCTTTGTCGCTTGTATTCTACTCAGATGTTTCTTTATCCCTGCACAACATTCTGATCCATTGTTCAAGACTGATAGATGATATGACTTAAACATAAAAGATTTTTGCTTTGGCAGGTGTTTTCCAGTTCCTAATTAGGCCTGATACAAAATAACATTATGCTGACAAATTTTCTATCCTCTCCGAAATTTCATCCTTGATGTTTTCTTTCTTGGCTCCTAGATATTTGGTAGTATCTACTTCTTTAATAATATTTGCATTTCAACTTACGTCCTATATTTATTTCACTTTTCCTGGTGATTTTCACTACTTCTTGTTAAGCTGCTTCTTCAGTTACTCTCTGTCAGGTATTTAGCTATTCTCTCAATTTCTGCTCATTATTTTCCCAAATCATCATCCATATATGCTATCATTTTCATATCACCTGCTGTTGACCCTTGGCGAACTTTCCTTATGATATTGCCCATGACTATCTTGAGGAGCGTTGGTGAGAGCACACCATTCCGATTTTTTGCCATCTATTCTAACACGATTCAAGTATTTGTTATAAATGTATCTGAGTTGCATTCCTTTTGACAGTTCCAATCTATTCAGACCTGGCCATTTCTCTTTGCTTCTAACAGTGCATCTTAGAATGGAATTACGATGTGTTTCCCAGATCCAAATTTCTTTTCCATTACTTGTCCAGTCGTAAATATCGCATTTCTAGTTGATCTTCCAGATTGAAACCTTGTTTTTCTCAATGCCCTAATCTTATTCCTCCTTTATGTAAAATTAAAATTATTTTCATAAATCGTCATGCAATGACACAGTAATTCTATTCTTCTGTAGTCCTCACAAAGTGCGTTATGACCCTTCTCAAAACCGAGTTCCCGGGTTCGATTCCCGGCGGGGTCAGGGATTTTCCCTGACTCGTGATGATTGGGTGTTGTGTGATGTCCTTAGGTTAGGTAGGTTTAAGTGGCTCTAAGTTCTAGGGGACTGATGACCGTAGATGTTAAGTCCCATAGTCCTCAGAGCCATTTTTGAACCTTCTCAAAAATGGGGACAATAACTGCGTTTGCCGACTGATTAGGAATCTCTCCTTGTGTCCATACTGTCCTCATTATTCTAAGCAGCTACTGTATGCCGATAGGCCCTGTGTCTTTGGTACTTTGTCATTTTTCGTTTCTAAGACAGCTTTCGCCACATCCAGCATCTGCAGATCTTCTCTTTCTATTTCCTGTGGAATGGTGTTATTTCTTTAGCCTTCCTCTATTTCATTACATGAATTCACATATTTCATCCTGTCCTTCATATAGGTTTGGGAAGTTTTCTTTCCATACTTTCAAAACTTCTGTTTCCAGTCACACCGATTTTCCTTTTTTGTTGATGATTTTCCAATTATTTTCTCTTTTGCTTACTTCTATTATTTAATATGCGGTATAAAATCTTCTCGTCATCCTTCAAATTCTCTTTTGTGTCTTTTGCGAATTTTTGCTGTTGGCAATTGGGACGCACCCAGCACTTGTGATGCCAGTTGAGGAGCTACTTGCCTGAGAAGTAGCGGCTTTGGTCACGAAAACTGACAAGGGCGGGGAGAGCGGTGTGCTAAGTACGTGCCCCTCCATATCCGCACCCAGTGACGCATGTCGCCAGAGGATGACACGTTGGTCGGTCGGTACCGAAGGTACTGCTGGGTCTTCTAAGGCCAATTCTGACTGAATAAAACGCCATACTCAAATTTCCACGGAAACGAACGGACTTTATTTACATTAGTTAGACCTAGACAAGGCCACTTCGTTCATCGAACACTGTGTCGAACTCTTCTGGGTCCACGATTTGTTACGAGGCCTTTGCCTGCTGGGCGTGTGGACACTCGCTACACATCAACTCTCACCTAGAATATCAGAAACGACTCAATGAAGTATCCAGCCGGTGACAAACAGGCCTTCGATTTCTTTGTTTTTAGCGTACTGGAAGAAGTGCCGCGACTGGTTGTAGAGGATCACTTCTACTGTCCGCCCCCGGTAGCTGAGTGGTCGCCGGCACGGTAGCTCAGCGTGTTCGGTCAGATGGTTAGCTGCCTTCTGTAATAAAAAACCGAGTCAACGGCTCAACACTGAACTTGAACAGGTGTCATGAGACATCCGCACCGAACAAATGCAACTTACAGAATCGAACAAAATTCCCGGCCGCAGACCAGGGTTCGAGTTCCAGCCGCATCACAAATTAAACCCCTAGCACGGTAGCTCAGCGTGTTCGGCCAGAGAGCTGGTTGGCCTCTGCAATAAAAAAAAACTGAGTGGAAGGATCAACAAACGAACTTGGATCACTTCTACTGTCCGCCCCCGGTAGCTGAGTGGTCGCCGGCACGGCAGCTCAGCGTGTTCGGTCAGATGGTTAGCTGCCTTATGTAATAAAAAACCGAGTCAACAGTTCAACACTGAACTTGAACAGGTGTCATGAGACATCCGCACCGAACAAATGCAACTTACAGAATCGAACAAAATTCCCGGCCGCAGACCAGGGTTCGAGTTCCAGCCGCATCACAAATTAAACCCCTAGCACGGTAGCTCAGCGTGTTCGGCCAGAGAGCTGGTTGGCCTCTGCAATAAAAAAAAACTGAGTGGAAGGATCAACAAACGAACTTGGATCACTTCTACTGTCCGCCCTCGGTAGCTGAGTGGTCGCCAGCACGGTAGCTCAGCGTGTTCGGTCAGATGGTTAGCTGCCTTCTGTAATAAAAAACCGAGTCAACGGCTCAACACTGAACTTGAACAGGTGTCATGAGACATCCACACCGAACAAATGCAACTTACAGAATCGAACAAAATTCCCGGCCGCAGACCAGAGTTCGAGTTCCAGCCGCATCACAAATTAAACCCCTAGCACGGTAGCTCAGCGTGTTCGGCCAGAGAGCTGGTTGGCCTCTGCAATAAAAAAAAACTGAGTGGAAGGATCAACAAACGAACTTGGATCACTTCTACTGTCCGCCCCCGGTAGCTGAGTGGTCGCCAGCACGGTAGCTCAGCGTGTTCGGTCAGATGGTTAGCTGCCTTCTGTAATAAATAACCGAGTCAACGGCTCGACACTGAACTTGAACAGGTGTCATGAGACATCCGCACCGAACAAATGCAACTTACAGAATCGAACAAAATTCCCGGCCGCAGACCAGGGTTCGAGTTCCAGCCGCATCACAAATTAAACCCCTAGCACGGTAGCTCAGCGTGTTCGGCCAGAGAGCTGGTTGGCCTCTGCAATAAAAAAAAACTGAGTGGAAGGATCAACAAACAAACTTGAACGGATGCCATGTGACGTCCGCAACGACCAAACACAAGAATCACCAACGAACAAAATGAAAAAAAAAAGTGGTCAGCACGACAGAATGTCAGTACTAAGGGTCCGGGTTCGATTCTCGGCTGGGTCGGAGATTTTCTCCGCTCAGGGACTGGGTGTTGTGTTGTCCTAATCATCATCATTTCATCCCCGTCGACGCGCATGTCGCCAAAGTGGCGTCAAATCGAAAGACGTGCACCCGGCAAACGGTCTACCCGACGGGAGGCCCTAGTCACACGACATGTTTTTTACTTACTACCGACATGAGAAATTTTCTACTAAAATAGCACCTCGGCCCAGACGACACGCCTCTTGCTTTCCACACTGTGGGGTGTCCTTTGTTTCGAGGGATATTTATTTTTCCGAATTTTACATTTAATGAAAGTCGGCAGATAGCCGAAGTCAATACGCCTTGTTAAGCAGTGCTGCAGAATAAGTCGGCAGTGAGTAGGAATCCTGGATTGAGAGGTAGCGTCCGGACGACATGGCACGATGGTGAATCATGAGAGCAGAGAAGGGAACGTGAGTCTTGAGAACGGATGTTACTCGACAGTAACGATGTAGGGGAACCTGCGTCGGTTGGTTGGGTTGGGTGGCTTTGGGGGAGGAGACCAGACAGGGGGTCATCGGTCTCATCAGATTAGGGAGGGATGGGGAAGGAAGTCGGCCGTGCCCTTTCAAAGGAACCATCCTGGCATCTGCCTGGAGCGATTTAGGGAAATCACGGAAAACCTAAATCAGGGTGAACGGACGCGGGAGAACCTGTGTTATTCCAAATTATGAAGCAAAGTTCCTCCTGACACGCGGCGACTACGGCCGTCGTGAAATACATGAAATGTATTTGCAGTTGCGAACATGGACATACATCAGCTGCATGATGGCATGACAGCAATGAAAATTTGTGCCGGAACGGGACTCTTACTCGAATTCCCCGTTTATCGCGAGAGATCGCCTTACCATTTGGCTATCCGAGCACGACGGTGAGACTCAAACTTCCGTGTGTCGTCAACGACGAGTGCCCTCCGGGCCGAAGTGCGACAAGCGGGAAAGCTTGGTTCGAGTCCCGGTCTGGCACAGATGTTCGTTGTTATCGTGCCATTATACAGCTGATCGTTGTGCATAATCGAACCGCAAATAGATTTCATGTATTTAATGATTTATGGCTTCTTTTGACATAACTGTCCTCTGTGTCATTAGAATCACAGGTCGGCTGCTTACACCTTCTCAAGAATCCATTGTCCTACAAGATCTGCGAGTTGGGACTTCATCTACGAGAGCTGCACAGAGAACAGGTAGCAGGAAATCCTACGCGACGATGCACTAAGGTAATCCAAAAAAGGGCCATTTTATGTAGCGCAAGCTCCCGTAGGAAGACTTGACGAGTATAATGTACGTCACCTACACCACTTTCTACTGAATCTCGACTGTACTGAGGAACTTGTATGGAGTTTCAAATACGAGGGGTAGTCTGCAGCATTCTATGAGAGATGCTGGTTGGGTGCTCCCCGAATTCAACGAGCTTCTGTGTATAAGAAGGGCGAAAGAACGGACCCGCAAAATTAGACACATATGCTTATCGTCGGTATGCTGCAGAATTCTTGAAAATATTCTTATTTCGAATACAATAAATATCCTTCATACCGAAATGCTTCTGTCAACAAATCAGATCGAATTCAGAAAGCATCGCTCGCTTGAACCTCAACTTGCCCTTTTCTCGTATGGTATCCTGTGAACCATGGATGAAGTGCAACAGACATATCCTGTATTGCTAGATTCCCAGAAGACACTTCACATGATGCCCCACTGCAGACTGTTAACGAAGGTATTGGCATATGGATTAGGTTCCCTGATATGTGAGTGGGTCGAAGCCTTCTTCTGTAACAGAACCCAGTGCATTGTTCTCGATGACGACTGTTGATCAAAGAAAAGGGCATCAGCAGAAGATCCCCAGGGGAATGTGATAGGACCGCTCTTTTTCGCTATTCCTGTGTCATACGCAGCCACAGACTGTTTCTGACAACAAAAAAACGAATTTAGTAGTGAGCATATTATTTTTCTTTACTTGCTACTTTTGCTGATTTCAATTTGCTTTCGAGAACGTCCGTACATCGGACACAAAACAGCTTGCTTAACAAGTGGTAAGTTACTTTTCTTTTAGGGTAGATTACACTTTGCATTCTTGTGGGCAAACAGTACATAGTCAGAATTTTCAGATGTTGTGCTAAGTAAGCAGATTAATTACAGTGAATTGTAAAGTAATCTTAATCAGTCATTTTCTTTCGAGCTGAGCAGTCTTTTTATTCTGTGGAAATTTCAAGTCAGACATTGCACTTCATGTTACATAACTTCCATAACGTACTTCAGTATTGATGTTCAGTTAAATAGTTTTCACTAAGTATACAATTAGTTTCTTTTGGGATTTAAATTAGATCCATTTTCATTATTTTATATTCAGCATTTCACAATACAGGGCTAACCAACAAACGGCAGTGCTCAGCAGTTGAATACGGTATCTTACGCACGCCTTACACGAGGAGAAAGTTTTTGATCTAGAATATATTGCGATCAGGCGCAGTAAATGAAGCGCGAAAATAAGCCTGTCTGTGCAGAGTTTATTTTAGTTACATTAGCTTAAATCTAACGGCACACAACGGTCCACACACAGAAGAAGCAGCAAAAGCCAAAGCATGTAATGAGCGAAAGATGACACAAACCAGTGTTGCTTCTTTAAGATAACATTAACCCCCTCTTTCAGTGTAAGTTATCAGTGTCACAAAAACAAATTAAAAGCTCTAAGTAAGTCCTAACGAGGCTCTAAATTTTTAAAATCTTATTTCATCTAGTGCCTTTGTTAGAACATCAGCTTGTCGGTCATTTGTGCTAATGTGGTTTAACATAACTTTCTTAGTAAAAACTTTATCTCTCACAAATAAAATTTTCACATCTATTTGCTTTAGTTTATGATGGAATTGTGGGATCTTGCAAAGGATTATTACTGGCATATTGTCTTCGTAATACACAACATTTCTTTGACTGTCAGAAACAATATGATACAAATTACTGAGCCAACTGGCTTCGCTGGTTGCCATGCTTAAGACTATAAATTCAGATTCTGTTGATGTCAGAGGCACTATGGGTTGCTTCCGAGAAGCCCATGAAACACTATGACCAAAACTTTAAAAATATAGCCATTTTTGAACTTCTGTCTACTCTGTCACAAGCCCAATTAGAGTTCACAAAATCAGTTATAGGGTCAGTACACTTTTCATCCCTAGCATAAAACAGACTCAGTTTTAGGGTTCCCATAATGTAATGCAAGACACGTTTTAAAACATTTCATAAATCCAGACATGCACATAATTGACATGTGCCGCTTAGACTACATGTAACTACGCAAGTATTTGATCTGGAACCTAACACAGCATGCATCAGTGACCCTATCAATTTTCTGCACCTTTTCTGAATGTCTTCATTTTGAGGTTTTTTCTTTTTAACATACTGTGATCGTGGGGGCTGAAAAGCAATTACATACATACGTATCAAAAACTTTCAAGACTTTTTCAAGATACGTACTTTAGCGAATAGTAATAGTACCCTCCCCTAAATTATTAACAGTATTCATTCCCAAGTAGTTTCTAATCATATCCAAATCTTTCATTTTATAGTTATCACTCAATAATAGCTTTAAATTTTCAATTTTACTCTGTGAAGTTGAAGCTATCAGCAGGTCATCAATGTAATCACGTATGTATGCTTTATGGCTGTTTTCTGTCTTTATGTTCAAGCAATACTCAAAATCACTTCTTACAAATCCTAAGCCAGTTACAACTGTGTGAAATTTAACATTCCAATTTTCGGGTTGGTTCTTTAAACTATACAGAGCCTTTCTAAGTTTACAAACTTTACCATTCATTTTAGTGCAACGTCCAGTAGATAATTTAACACAAAAGTCTCCAGCTGTCTCTACTTAGAGAAACGCACTACAAACATCCAGTTGGTAGATGGGAAAGTTATTCTCATTACAAAAACAAGAAAAAGTCTCACTGAAGTTAGTTTTGCTGCTGGGCTGTATATCTTTCAGTAAGACTAGCTATGCGAGATACATGTTGCTACAAAACGAGCTTTATAAGAAATATGAGTACCTTTTTCATCTCTTTTCCCCCTAAAAGCCCACTTTATGTCAATAACATGTTTTGTTACAGGGCTTGCAGCTCTCTTGCTGTGGCATCTTTCCAACTTTTAGCTTCACTAGAAGACATTGCTTCAGCGTAGGTGCTGCGGTCTTCATCTCTCACTGCTGTAAACAGGCCCAACTTGTAATCCTACAAGTAATTTGGGTGTTGAATTTTCCTCCTGGGTCTAAGATTGTATGTCTTCTTGTCACCAAAAACTACATCTTCCTGTGCATCCTGAAAAGAAATGTCTCTGTGTTCACTGCCTTCACTGCTTTCTTGCTCTTCCCTAGGCTGCCTTTTACTTCTTCCACAACCTCACTCCCTGTTTCTTCTTACTGATCCTCTGCATCTGAAGCTTTATCTATGTTCTCTTCATCACAACAAATCGTATCTGAATTCGTCTACATGAACGTCAGTTTTCTTCTCCTTTTCAGATACTGCTGCTTGCAAGAAAATTACATCTCGATGCATCTCAATTCCCTTTGGTGGAAGTATAAATATTTTTTACCCCTTCACATCATTATCGTAACCCATAAATAAAGCTATCTTGTTTTTGGGGTCTAGTATCACTCTCTTTTCTGTGGGTACAAGGACAGACACACGAGTTCCAAATATTTTCAAATCTGACAAGGGTAATTCTCTGCCATAAAAAGCTTCAATAGAAGTTTCACCTTCTACACAACTTGAACCAGTTCGGTTTAGTACGTAAGCCACCGTGTTAACTGCGTCAGCCCAGAAATGTTTGGATATTCCTGAAATCATTGAACGAACACCTTGAACCAAACAAGGTGCGCACGTTCCTTTTAGCTTTTCCATTTTTCTGTGGTGTGTAGACAACAATTCTTTGATGTGTTATGCCATTTTCACTCAGAAATGTACCTACGTCACTATTCTTAAACTCCAGCCCGTTATCACTCCTTATAAAGTTAATTTTCAGACCAGTTTCTCTCTCCAATTTTCCAATAAAATTCCTAATCAAACCCTTAGCATCACTCTTCTGTTTCATAAAGAATACTTTGTGATAACCAGAATAGTCAATCTTCAAGAGAAAAAAATATTTTGCTCCTCCAAGCGAATGCGTCTCCATGGGTCAGCAGACGTCTGCACGAACCAGTTCAAGCGGGACATTAGCTCTTGACGAACTGACAGGGAAAGGCAAGCGACGTAGTTTATCTGCGAAATATTCTTCACAAGCGACAAAGTCGTCAATGAAGCTCACTCCCTTATGTGACAAAAACTCTTTCACATGTGAAATGCACTGATGGCACAATTTCTTATGAAAGACTCTCAAGTTTTCAACATTTTTAGACAAACTGACCAGGCCAATATCAATACTGACTGACGAAAGCTTGTTAGTGTCATTACTGTCAACTACAGTGTGTGTTTCATCCACACACGTCAAAGAAGCCATTGACAGTTTTGATTGTGTTCCGGTTACTGAAAACAACATACGACAGATTTTGTTAAGACGTTTGGATAATGCACGGACTTCACCTTTATTGTTCAAGTATTCACACTGTTCCTTGTTTGACACTTAAACACCCATATTTGTCTAACACAGTTCCTACAGAAAACAGACTGAATTTCAGTTCAGGCACAAAAAGCACTCTAATAAGTAATGATTTGATAAATTTAATCCCGTTCCACACATACAGTTCCACAATACCATGCCCAGTCACATCAAGAAGTTTACTGCCAGCAATAGTAATTTTCATTGAGCTTTGCACACTGTCCAGTTTCGTAAATGGTTCTCTCTTATTGCACAAATGCTCGCTGGCACCTGTATCTATGCCCCAACAATCTTCTCCTTGATTCATACATAAAGACATTTACATCCTGAGCCTTTTTGCCTTCCTTCGATTCCAACAGCCTGCAATCTGATTTCCAATGACCTCTTTTCTTACAATAACCGTAGCTTCACGGTTCTCTCTTCGCTTTACTTTTACAGTCCGTTGCATAACGGCCCTCCTTACCACAAGCACAGCAGGTATTTTTTGCTGCCTGCTTACACTGGCCAAAGCTACCTCCAACTGATGGGACTAATCATTTCTCTCTTCCTCAATGAACATCTTGAATTTAACTCATTAAGCGTTTGCTGCTCAAAGGGGGTGGACTCCCATGCTGAACGGAAATGTTTATATCGCTCTGGCAATGACATTAACACATTTGCTACTATCACTTTATCTGAAAGTGGTTCACCAGCTTGCTTCAATTTTGTGTTGATTTCTTCTATTTTTGACATTAATGTAACAACCGGGTCATCACCAAACTGGAACGGGAAAAACTTTTTGAAGTAGGTGAATACTCACTGCAGACTCTTTTTAATATGCAGTTTTTGGTTTCGTCCACAGGCCAGCTGACGTTGCACACGACAGTAGAAGAGTGAGTGGTGCTACCTCCATCCGCGTCACAATGAGTTCCTTGGCGTTTGCATCCTTTTCCAGCCATGTTTTTACTTCATCTTATTTCTGCTGTGGTGGTTTAATAACAACGCCGTTGACAATACCTTAAAAGCCCATTCCTCTGAATATCACTTTCATTTGGAATTTCCTCACCGCTCCATTGTCCTCTCCAGACAACTATACACTGAAACTTTGACACACATTGTGGTTGACAATAATGACACTAGCGAACTTTCGTCAGTCAATATTGATATTGACCTGATCAATTTGTCTAAAAGTGTTGAAAACTTGAGTGTCTAGCATAAAAAGTTGTACACGTGTGAACGAGTTTTTGTCACGTAAAGAAGTGAGCTTCATTGACGACTTTGTCACAGGTAAACAACATCCATTGCCTTTGACTGTCAGTGCTAATGCCCCACTTGAACTGGTTCGTGCAGACGTCTGTGGATCCAAGGAGATTCAGTCGCTCAGAGGAGCAAGATATTTTTTGCTTCTGAAGGTTGGCTACTCTGGTTATCGCAAAGTATTCTGTTTGTCCCATTGCGCCACGCCAACACTGTGCTGGTAACGTCAAATTTTGTTGTTACGAACGACACCACCAAACAAATCTCTGCCAATACGCTGAAAAATAGACTTATGCACCGGGGCCCATAACCTGTGAGCAGGCGCAATGAATGAAGCGCGAAAATAAACCTGTTTGTGCTGAGTTTATTTTAATGTGCAACAGCTTAAAACTAACGACAGGCAACGATACACCCTCAGAATAAACAGCAAAAGCCAAAGCATCTAACGAATGGAAGATAACACCAATCAAAGAAAAACAGTGTTGCTTTTTTAAGATAACGTGAACATTGTACCATTAGCATATTCAGTATTTCATACGTATATAAATTACATGGAAAGCTTACACTTCCAATCTAAAATACATTTACAATGCACTGCAATACACTGCTCTGCGTTTCTGCATTATCACCTCGAGTACTGAGTTAATCCACCGAGAAAACAACGTTTGTGCACAGCGTCAGTAGGACGGCAACAGCTAACTTACCGTTATAATTTCAATCTGAAATAGATACTGAATAGAAAATATAACGTCACCAGTCCTGAGGGCGCAAATTCTGAACATTAGCTTTTTAATGAACTGGAAATCATAGCTGAAATCTTTTCTTTTATTATTGCAAAGTTACTCGAAACCAAGGTGGATGCCAGTAAAATTTCACTACATTGTTTTGTATCTACTAAGTTCGATAAACTGATTTGAAATAATTAAGAAAACTTATTTACGATAAACTTGAAAAAGACAGCAAAACAACTTTAACCATAGGAAGTTGAAAGGTGACGACTCCACAAAGATTTTCTCATTATTGTTCGTTAATATAAATATTTACTATTATTACTGTTGTTTCCAAGCGTAAAATTTTAGAGTATCACAGTTCTTCAACAACACATGACACAGGAAACAGGATAATAATCGTTTGCAGGTACTACTGAAATAGAAAACTACTTTGAATTGATAAACTACAGGGTGATTCAGTTATGATGTCACAAACTTTCAGGGATGATAGAGAAGGGTAAATGTATCAATTTGAGGTAAAGGACCACTGTCCGTAAACAACCGAGTTGAAAAAGAAATCGTTCTGGCACCTCTGAACAGTGGATATTACCTACCGCAAGATCTTTGATGGCCATATTTTGGAAGGAAGTTCTATGGACCACAGAAAGGAAAAAAAAGTCCACTGTACATGGGATCTAAATTGCATACCTTAAGGGGAACGAGCGCTTGTTCATCTTATATATTGTGAAACACATCTGTTCTACTGAACATGTGATCATAGTTCCTGAGGTAAGCATTTTAGAGCCCATGTTTATTAGACAATATTTTATTGTTTTCGTCGACACTAAATCCTCTCAAAACTCGTTAAGTAAAGAGTTTGCAGTAGATTTTGGTCGACTGTCAGAGGTATCAGAATGATTTTCGACTCAGTCGCTTGAGGAACGAGGTTCTTTACCCCAAAATGATACATTTATTCCTCCCTATGATCCCTGAAAGTTTGTAATATCATCACGGAATCACCCTGCATATTTTTCGAAAATTCTCTTTTCGGATACGTTCACTAATGTGACTGACTCTCTCTATACACTTCTAGATATGTGAATGCATAAAATTTCTTGCCTTGTACCAGATAGGTCGTGGTAATTTGTGGTGACGAATGACGTTACATAATTTTTTCACGCTCGTCATCACGGCATAGAGAGTCACTGACTTGACGTCACAGTGGTGCAATTACAGTACATCGCTACAATTTGTGTCCGGAAATTCTTGCGTCAGAGACAGATATTTTGTTGTGACCACTTACAACAGTGCAAATCATTGCCACACCATTTACTTATCCTTTTTATCAGAATTAAGTCGCACAATAAGGAATATTTTTTAACTAGACGCTTCAGAACACCGACTGCCATACTTCACTGCTTACAAGCCAGTCTCTCTCTACCACCAATTCGCTTCTCTCCTCGGCCAATATGGGCGTCAAGGTCACCCAAACTACACGCAAAACGGTTAAGACACTGTGATTCCCCGGCTTACGTGGATGATATTTACAACAATGAATTCAACATATTATAAATTCATTGGAAGTTGATCAGTCAATTACACTTTAGATGTAATGAGTATAACCTATTTTAGCAACAATATGGGACTGTGGATCCGCCTTGATGCAATACACTTTTGTTATTTATATATTCATTCCCAAACTAGTTTCAGCGACGAATATCGCCATAATCAGTGGGTTTTTTGATTGTAAAACACGCTGAAATAGCGTACTTATAAAACATTGTAAAACATGTTTACAATTGTACTGTTTGGTTACAAGTACTGTTTTCTGTGAACAATTCCCTAATATCTCATTTAAGTACGTCACAACATGGTTTTGCGATTGTTGAAGCTGTTTCCAGCATACTTTCGGCGTTTTCTTTGCTGCCGTTTTTCTCAGCATACATCACGTCATCTGCAGCCGTGTGAGAGACTGTTAATAAATAAATACAAAAATGTGAAGTTACGTATGTACGCCGAGAAAAACGGCCAAACAGATGATATGCCGGAAACAGCGGCAACAATCGAAACCCATGCTGAGCCGTATAGTTAATAAGATAGTATGCAATTATTAACAGAAAACAGTATTTGGATCCAAACAGTACATATGTAATCATGTTTTACAATGTTTCATACGTATGCTATCTCTGCATGGTTTAGAATCAAAGAACCGGCTGATGCAGGCGATATTTGTCGCTGAAACTAGTTTGGGAATAAATAAATAAGTAACAAAAATGTTTTGCATCGAGCCGGACCCAAATCCAAGAACAATGCAAGAGCTTCGAGATAAAATTACTGTTAACATATTTTACTTTCTTCTACAATTAGCAATCTATATACATAAACATTCAGTTCTTTAAATACACCAATAGTACAATAGTGATACAATCTTCCTTGACACGTTGCAGTCGATCAAAATTATATCCACACTCAGTTAGGTATAGTTTTGTCAGAAAAAAATTAAAATTTTTATATTGTTGTTACGTATTATGTGGTGGTTACCTTTCACCTTCCCAGAGGAACGGCTAGGCTTCAATGCTGCTCTCTGTATGGAAGGATAGCATTATGTTCGGTAATGACTTAATAGTCCAAAATCACCTAGTCCAGAATCACATTGTAAAATTAGCTTCCCAGAGTCGATATATGGATCGCACTCGCCTTAATCCGATGTTCGACAATGACGCAGTGCCGTATCTGGCAACATGTCATTCTTGACGTGACGCATTTTGTTTGCAATCAGAAATCACAAGTGCGTGTCTGGGACTGTGATTACTGTGCGTAGGACGGTTCTCATTTAATGCCTGCATATGTTAGCAGCCGGCATCGACATGGGCGCGGTGCCTGGCTCTTCCGCGTTCCTCTCTAGGCGGCGCCTTTGCCTCGCTTCATTTCTCCGGCACGTTCCAAAGACCGCTGTCAGAAAGCCAGTACGAGCTATGAACACGAGAACAGTATCAGAAGAAAAACAAATACACCTCAGAAGCATTTGTCAGGTATTGCATATTCAGTATCCCATTTAGGAAACTGCATATATCTGTAATCACTCAGGTTTTCTCAGCGTGATTGTTAATGGCTTTCGAGTGTTCAGCTGAGTTGTTGACAATATTTGTATGCACAAGACTTTGACGACAGATACTGTTGCCTTTCCCAGGTGTTGCGAACTATTTTGTTGCGTGTATTGGCTGCGTGGACCCGAACCAAACTGTGTCGATGTCGCCTAATCTAATACACAGTCACGACATTACTGGTCATTGTTGGTATACACTTTAAAGAGCAGCGTTCCAAGCCGATACTAAGCTACACTTTTGATTACCATATCGGGTGACTGCGAATAATGTGGTTTATATTGGTTTGTAACTTAGTTTTTTAAAAAAGGGAGCATATGTACACCTATGTGACAAAAGTCGTGGGATAGCGATAAGCACATATACAGATGGCGGTAGTATAGAGTACTCAAGGTATAAAAGGGCAATGCATTGGCGGAGCTATCATTTGTACCAAGGTGATTCACGTGAAAAGGTAACAGACATGATTATGGCCGCACGACGGGAATTAACAGACTTTGAACGCGGAGTTGTAGTTATAGTTAGACGCATGGAGCATTCAGTTTCGTAAATGGTAGGGGAACTCAATATTCCCAGATCCGCTGTGTCAATAATGTGCCGAGAATACCAAATTTCAGGCATTACCTCTCACCATGGACAACACAGTAGCCGACGCTCTCCACTTAACGACAGTGAACAGTGCCGCTTGCGAAGAGTTGTCAGTGCTAACAGACAAGCAACACTGCGTAAAGTAACCCCAGCAACGAATATGGGACGTACGACGAACGTGTGGGATACGACAGTGGGGCAAAGTTTAACATTAAAGGGCTACGGAAGCAGACAACAGACGCGATGCCTTTGTTAACTGCACGACGTCCCTTCTGCTGGGCTCTTGACAATGTCGTTGAATCCTGTCAACTGGAAAACTTTGGCCTGGTCAGATGAGTCCCGATTTCAGTTGGTTAGAGCTGTTGGTAGGGCTCGAGGGTGGCTCGGACCCTACGGAACCGTGGAACAAGGTTGAAAGAAGGTCCTGTGGAAGCTGCTAGTGACTTCATAATACTGTGGGCTGTGTTCACATGGAATGGACTGAGTCCTCTAGTCCAACGGAACCGACCATTGACTAGATATAGTTATTTCCGGCTACTTGGAGACCATTTTCAGCCATTTATGGACTTCATATTCGCGCACAACGATGGAATGTTTGTGGATGACAGCGCGCCATGTCGACGGACCACAATTGTTCGCGA
Organism: Schistocerca serialis cubense; assembly: GCF_023864345.2. Taxonomy (NCBI): domain Eukaryota; kingdom Metazoa; phylum Arthropoda; class Insecta; order Orthoptera; family Acrididae; genus Schistocerca; species Schistocerca serialis. The sequence continues at coordinate 396,771,716 of NC_064646.1, forward strand.
GCGGTTTGAAGAACACACTGGAAAATTCGAGCAAATGATTTGGCCACCCAGATTGTTCTGGATCTTCCAACTCTAGATCGAAGACGGCTGCGTGACCTCCACACTATCCAATTTTGTTCATGCTCAGGTGGAAGGGCAGAGGCAGAGTTATTCTCAAGTCGACAAATCCACAATTGTTTCCTTGCTGTAGCTGCTGAAGTTGTCTTGAGGGAACGTCTTCTGGCCCTCAACTTTGGGTTCAAATGGCTCTGAGCACTATGGGACTTAACTTCTAAGGTCATCAGTCCCCCAGAACTTAGAACTACTTAAACCTAACTAACCTAAGGACGTCACACACATCCATGCCCGATGCAAGTTTCGAACCTGCGACCGTAGCGGTCGCGCGGTTCCAGACTGTGGCGCCTAGAACAGCTCGGCCATCCCGGCGGGCCTCAACCTTGGGGCTGCTGGAACTTGTTCATGTAATGGATGGGTTTCTCGATGAGCTTGATTTGTTCTCTACGCGTTGGCAGCTACTTCACAACGAATATATGGTGGCTCTATGCCTGCGAGCTGGTAGAATCTAAAACGTCCCCTTTAAACAATTATACACTCCTGGAAATTGAAATAAGAACACCGTGAATTCATTGTCCCAGGAAGGGGAAACTTTATTGACACATTCCTGGGGTCAGATACATCACATGATCACACTGACAGAACCACAGGCACATAGACACAGGCAACAGAGCATGCACAATGTCGGCACTAGTACAGTGTATATCCACCTTTCGCAGCAATGCAGGCTGCTATTCTCCCATGGAGACGATCGTAGAGATGCTGGATGTAGTCCTGTGGAACGGCTTGTCATGCCATTTCAACCTGGCGCCTCAGTTGGACCAGCGTTCGTGCTGGACGTGCAGACCGCGTAAGACGACGCTTCATCCAGTCCCAAACATGCCCAATGGGGGACAGATCCGGAGATCTTGCTGGCCAGGGTAGTTGACTTACACCTTCTAGAGCACGTTGGGTGGCACGGGATACATGCGGACGTGCATTGTCCTGTTGGAACAGCAAGTTCCCTTGCCGGTCTAGGAATGGTAGAACGATGGGTTCGATGACGGTTTGGATGTACCGTGCACTATTCAATGTCCCCTCGACGATCACCAGTGGTGTACGGCCAGTGTAGGAGATCGCTCCCCACACCATGATGCTGGGTGTTGGCCCTGTGTGCCTCGGTCGTATGCAGTCCTGATTGTGGCGCTCACCTGCACGGCACCAAACACGCATACGACCATCATTGGCACCAAGGCAGAAGCGACTCTCATCGCTGAAGACGACACGTCTCCATTCGTCCCTCCATTCACGCCTGTCGCGACACCACTGGAGGCGGGCTGCACGATGTTGGGGCGTGAGCGGAAGACGGCCTAACGGTGTGCGGGACCGTAGCCCAGCTTCATGGAGACGGTTGCGAATGGTCCTCGCCGATACCCCAGGAGCAACAGTGTCCCTAATTTGCTGGGAAGTGGCGGTGCGGTCCCCTACGGCACTGCGTAGGATCCTACGGTCTTGGCGTGCATCCGTGCGTCGCTGCGGTCCGGTCCCAGGTCGACGGGCACGTGCACCTTCCGCCGACCACTGGCGACAACATCGATGTACTGTGGAGACCTCACGCCCCACGTGTTGAGCAATTCGGCGGTACGTCCACCCGGCCTCGCGCATGCCCACTATACGCCCTCGCTCAAAGTCCGTCAACTGCACATACGGTTCACGTCCACGCTGTCGCGGCATGCTACCAGTGTTAAAGATTGCGATGGAGCTCCGTATGCCACGGCAAACTGGCTGCCACTGACGGCGGCGGTGCACAAATGCTGCGCAGCTAGCGCCATTCGACGGCCAACACCGCGGTTCCTGGTGTGTCCGCTGTGCCGTGCGTGTGATCATTGCTTGTACAGCCCTCTCGCAGTGTCCGGAGCAAGTATGGTGGGTCTGACACACCGGTGTCAATGTGTTCTTTTTTCCATTTCCAGGAGTGTACATGACTGTGCTTAACCTGACACACAATATTTTTAGCGCAACGCAATCTGACTTTCAAAAATCTCTGCAAAAGAATGGCCCTGACTAACATTAAACTATACCTTTCAGAAATCACTTACCTCACAAAAACCTTCATTACTCGAACTACTGCAGTACAGCGAGCGCCACTACTGCCAGCTAAATAAAAGATTCAAACTGCGGAAGGCGCTAACTACTGATAGGTATAGTTAGCAAATGAAAGATATTAATAGAGAACAAACAATGTATTTACCTTGATAGTCATAATATATATAGCAGTTCATGACAAATTACAAAACTCCGCCATCTCTCTCCCCACATCCACCACTGCTGGCGGCTCACCTCCAACTGCGCAACGCTACGCGCTGTTCACATCCAGCCGCCGCTGCCCAACACTACAATGGCAGACAACAATGCAAACCAGCCACAGACTGCACACAGCACAGCCAGTGATTCTCACACAGAGCGTTATGTAACGTTGCCAATAAGAAAACATAAACAGCCTACTTACAAATCTTAGAAGTTTCATAGGTTACAGACAACCTGTAGTAAGCCTAACGTTTCGTTTGATGCTTTGTCAACTACGTTTGCATGGATAGATTTGTACCAGACGGAGCACACATTCTCTGGAACAAAGTAACAAATTTTACAACATAAACAACATTCAGTACGTTTTGTAATAGTTATTTATTTCGTTGTACAATCAAAATTGTCGCAGGAGATGCGATACAACTTAAGGCTTCATGTAGCAAGCGACGGCGTCAACCACGTGTATACTGAATATGGTGACGTGAAATTTCCGTGCCGCACGAAGAAGACCTTCCGCGCTCGCGAGATCTCCGCAACGTTCAGGGGGTGGACGGAAATACGGAAACAGCGCGTGAAATGTACGCTTGGAAGATAATGGTAGATGCTAGCCAATCCTTCGCCTTGCGCTGTCGTGTTTGACCACGAACGTCACGTGTGCAATGTTTTCAGTACGTAGCAAGTGTCAGTCGAGGTCAGAACAGCTTTCTGCTCGGTTGTGGGTGGATTATGACGGAGCTAAGAGAATTCGAACGTAGGAAAATTGTTAGTGGTCGCATGTGGTGTTTCCGTCACCAAGCTAGCTTAAATGTTTGGGGTTTTCAAGAGGCGCCGTACCGAAGATGTATGCCGCATACCGGGAAATCGGGAAAACATACGCTAAGTCAGAACGCAGACGAAATTGTGAGCTGAGAGATCGTGACGGCGCTCGTTGTAGAGGACTGTGACCAAAAATAAGAGGACGACAGCTGCGAAACTCACTGCAGAATTAAACGTCGAACTCGCGAGCCCCGTCATCATCAAAACAACACGAAGAGAACTCCATAAGCAGCGAACTGTAGGACGAGCTGCAATTCCAAAACCAGGCATCAGTGCTGCAGATGCCCATAACAGGGAAACTTGGTGCCGAAGCCATAAAACCCGGACTGTGGAGCAATAGAAGAAAGTAATTTTGGTCGGATGAATCTTGTTCCACACTGGCCGAAAAATGGTGATGGTTCTGTGATGATTTGGGCAGCCATATACTGGTATTCCATTGGCCCCACGAACATTCTGTAAGGTCGAATTACTGCCAACTATTGCGTGACAATTTTGGCAGATCAGGCCCATCCCATGTTCAATGATTGTTCCCCTGTGGTGGTGCTGTGTTCTGAGGCGACAGGACCACTGTTCTAACAACTCCCATCGCCTATGACTGGCTTTGTAAGCACGAGGACGAATTGTCGTATCTCCCCTGGCCACCACAGTCAACTGATCACAGCATTATTGAGGTTTTGTAGTCAGCTTAGGAGAGAATCGTGCCTGATCGCTATTCACCTTCATTATCGTTACCTAAACTTATCACTATTTCGCCGGAAGAATGGTATGAACTTCTGTTGAAAACCATACAGGACCTGTATTTATCCATTCTGAGATACTGGAAGCTATTTTGGATACCAATGGTCTTTCTCCACCAACACACTGGTAATGTGTTCTGTTTTTTGGTGTTTCCAATACTTGATCATCTCCTGTATGTGCAAAAAAAGCGAAAGCAAACAGTGTAGTTCTTCTGTCAATAACTATTATTATGATAAATCATTAACTTATTCATAGAACCACCCATGTATCTGTATTTAACCCTCCTGTCTATCGCGTCGGTGGCAATGTCCTCGGTGATACAGTACAAATTCTGTGTCGTTACAAGTGTCAGTGATTCGCTAACCAACATTGTTCAGTGATCCGATTACGACAGGTGTCTTGCTTGTGATGTTGTTTGCCTGCTGTTTCCTCTGTTACACAATTCGTAGATAGTGTCTCGGAAATATGGCTCTTTAATAAGGAAGGCAATAGTGACTAGCCATTTAATAAAATTTATTTAAAGCGAAAAGGAAGAAAATAAGAAGCAGAGTGTATCTTGAGGATCTGGAATGAAGAATTTGAAGAAACTGTAAAAAATGTCATGGTCATTACGTACCGTGTGATCAAAAAGTCAGTATAAATTTGAAAACTGAATAAACCACGAAATAACGTAGATAGAGAGATAAAAACTGACACACGTGCTTGGAATGACATAGGGTTTTATTAGAAGAGAAAAAAACGAAGTTCACAAAATGTCCGACAGATGGCGCTGGACAGCAAAACGTCAGTGACTGCTACCGTGACGGATGAGAGGTACGCCGATACGTTGCAGAATCGAATCATCCCCAGCCTGGCTGATAAACACCTGCTGCAACGTACGATGTTTATGCAGGATGGCGCTCCACCCCATATTGCTAGACGCGTGAAAGATCTCTTGCGCGCGTCGTTTGGTGATGATCGTGTGCTCAGCCGCCACTTTCGTCATGCTTGGCCTCCCAGGTCCCCAGACCTCAGTCTGTGCGGTTATTGGCTTTGGGGTTACCTGAAGCCGCAAGTGTATCGTGATCGACCGACATCTCTACGGATGCTGAAAGACAACATCCGACGCCAATGCCTCACCATAGCTCCGGACATGCTTTACAGTGCTGTTCACAACATTATTCCTCGACTACAGCTATTGTTGAGGATTGATGGTGGACATATTGAGCATTTCCTGTAAAGATAATCATCTCTGCTTTGTCTTACTTTGTTATGCTAATTATTGCTATTCTGATCAGATGAAGCGCCATCTGTCGGACATTTTTTGAAATTTTGTATATTTGTGGTTCTAATAAAACCCCATGTCATTCCAAACATGTGTGTCAATTTGTACCTCTCTGTCTACATTATTCCGTGATTTATTCAGTTTTCAAATTTATACTGACTTTTTGATCAGGCGGCATAACACCTACAAATAAATTTCACCTATTAAAATTCGAAACACACAAACAAGGATACGGTACAAATGGATGAAGACCAGTGGGTCAAGTACTGTAAAGCCTTAGGTGGCCATAGAGATTAAAGGGAGCCTGTCAGATTAAGAATAGCGTGATGAATTTTCTGAAGATGACTCCACAGAAAAAAAAACTTCAAAATTGCTTACAGTAAATTAAAAAGAGAAAAAGATTGAGAATAGATAAAGTATATGTAGAGTAGTAAAATACGGAGGGAAAAAATTAGAAATATTTGAAGAAACATACAGGTCTAGTAACTTTCTAATGCCCAAAATTATAGAAACTATATACGAAAAAATCGAGGGAGCGCCTAGTTCGAACATTTAATCAAAACCATTCAACAGACTGACCTGTAAAGCTTTTTCATGAAATTTTTGCCTTAAAATAGAACCTAACTTCAAACACACAAGAAACATTTAAAAGATTATGCATGTCGAAATACTCAAAACTGATACACTAGAAATAAATCTGTCGAACTAGAGTGTCTTTGTGAGACTGAAACACTCAGTTGAAAATGATAGGAACATAGTGAAATCCAGAAGCACACACAAAGATTTAATAGTTATAGTAAATACATTTAAGGTAATGAATGACGAAATTTTAAGAAATGAAGCAGTACGACAAGAGTGTCTAATACTACGTATGCTAATGTCTTTTCTCAAGACGGGTTGGTTGCTTGGGGACACAGTCATAACATTGAAAACCTGCTTTTAGTTTGGAACGGGCCCGTTGTATTCCATTTTGTGGCTTCATTGTCGAAGCATTTAGTCCTCTCTAAGGTATGCCCACAGCTCAAAGCTTAAAATGGCTCTAAGCAATATGGGACTTAACATTTGAGGTCATCAGTCCACCTTAGAACTACTTAAATATAACTAACCTTAGGATATCACACACATCCATGCCCGAGGCAGGATTCGAACCTGCGACCGTAGCAGCAGCGCGGTTTCGGACTGAAGCGCCTAGAAACGCTCGGCCACAACGGCCGGCGCTCAGAGCTTAACTAGCGCACGCTGTGAGATGAGTACAAGAGGGTCAATCCAAAATTTCTACATACTGTAAGACAGAAGTGAATAAAATAATTTATTATACCAAATACCTTTACAGACCTTCGACATAATCTCCGTTCTGCTTATGACAGCTCCCAACGATTTGGCAACTTCTGTATTTCGGACAGGGACTCTTCATTGCTGAGCTGTCTTGTTTAATCGCTGGAATCTTCATCAGTTGTATAAAAACATTTTCAACGGAGTAGTTTCTTCAGTTTGGGAAACAAGACACAGTTTGGTGGGCTCATGTCAGAATTGTGTGGTGGTTTCAAATGGTTCAAATGGCTCTAAGCACTATGGGACTTAACATCTGAGGTAATCAGTCCCCTAGGCTTAGAACTACTTACATCTAACTAACCTAAGGACATCACATCCATGCCCGAGGCAGGATTCGAACCTGTGACCGTAGCAGCAGCGCGGTTCTGGACTGAAGCGCCTAGAGCCGCTCGGCCACATCGGTCGGCTGTGTGGTGGGCGGGGAAGTATATCCCGTACATATTTGTCGAGCATTTCTCTCTTTCTCGCACTGGTACGGCAATATGCGGTATTGCATAATCGTGCAAAATGAGGAAACCGGCTCCAAGCATGTCAGGCCTTCTTTGATATTTTACAGAAACAGCTTATAATATACATCTGTTATTGACGGTCCCTGAGACACTGAATTTGTAGCAATTCAGGGGTCATACCCAAAGACAATCTACATCTACATCTACATGGATACTTGGCAATTCACATTCAAGTGCCTGGCAGACGGTTCATAGGACCACTTTCACAATTCTCTATTATTTCAATCTCGCGGAAAGAAGGAACACCTATATCTTTCCGAACGAGCTCTGATTTCCCTTATTTTATCATGGTGATCGTTCCTCCCTATGCAGGTCGGTCTCAACAAAATATTTTCGCATTCGGAGGAGGAAGTTGGTACTTGGAATTTCGTGAGAAGATTCCGTCGCAACGAAAAACGCCTTTCTTTTAATGACTTCCAGCCCAAATCCTGTATCATTTCTGTGACACTCTCTCCCGTATTTCGTTATAATACAAAACGTGCTGCCTTTCTTTTAACTTTTTTGACGTACTCCGTCAGTCCTATCTGGTAAGGATCCCACACCGCGCAGTAGTATTCTAAAAGAGGACGGACAAGCGTAATGTAGGCAGTCTCCTTAGTAGGTCTGTTACATTTTCTAAGTGTCCTGCCAATAAAACGCAGTCTTTAATTAGCCTTCCCCACAACATTTTCTATGTGTTCCTTCCAATTTAAGTTGTTCGTAATTGTAATACGTAGGTATTTAGTTGAATTTACAGCTTTTAGATTAGACTGATTTATCCTGTAACCGAAGTTTAACGAGTTCCTTTTAGCAGTCATGTGTATGACCTCACACTTTTCGTTATTTTGGGTCAACTGCCACTTTTCGCACCATTCAGATATCATTAGTTTCACCTTTGATTGTTGACTGTGGATATTTTTTTCTGGCGTGGGGAGTCGGGTCTTTTCCACTGTGACTGAGACTTCAGTTCTGGCTCAAAATCTCGTATCCAGGATTCATCAAGTGCAACAGTCCTTTTCAGAAGCTGTTTTCCTTTTGTTCGATAACGTTGCAGCAATTATTCTGCGGTTCTTTTGCGACCGACCTTCCGCTCTTCACTCAGATCATGCGGACTCCATTTGGCAGGAACGTTTCTCATCTTTAACTTTTCAGTTACAATTCTGTAAACTGAAGTGACAGACATTCTGGCCTCATACGTAAATTCCTCACATGCTTTTCGTCGATCTCCTCTGAAAATATCTTTAACAATAAACTGAGAAGTGTAGTCTGTTGCTGTTGATGGTCTTCCACTTGTTGGCCTGCCCTTAGTAATTACGGGATCCTCACAGAAAGGAGCAGACCATTGTGATACGGTCCACTACATCACAGTCTCACACATCTCTCTCAAGGCGTTGTAAATTTCCGTTGTGTTCTTTCCACGTAGGGATTCGACTTTGATGTACGAATGCTGGTCACTACCTGTAATCCAACCTGACTCGGTTTAAGCTTCCATTTTAAATTGGCTTACTAACTATACAGCCATGCGAACCAGTAATTACATATACGTCCGTCACGTCTAAAATCTTGCTCAGGAATGTCATGAATTTCAACTTGATCACGCTACAGTAACGATCGCACATGCGCAATGTGCAGGATTTTCGAAATAACCCTCGTAGAAGATACTGCCTCCGTATTCCATCGAGAAATAGTGCCTATTTAAAAATGACTGTGTTTCAGTGGGACAGTGTCAATGTTATTATTGGTCAGTTGCATTTGACCTTTGAAAAGAAACAAAGATTTTCGCTGACCAAAGTGCGTAGAATAACGATGACGCTCTGCTTGGATTGGGATGTATATCAGACTGACGTGTGCTCTGACGTGTGCCGGCTGTTTGTTTTGGCGTCATCAGTTTTTTGCGGGATGACTGAGGGGTATGTGTATGAAGCCAGAGGCAACAAACGCCATCTCGTCAGACGAGCCGACAGGGTTTCACCACCCAGGCTCTTCGCGATCGTTGCCTCTGCAGTTAGTTTAGGGAAGGCTTTCCCGCCACTCACCTACAGACAGGAAGACTATGCATACGCAACGCGGTAACGCGTGCAGCATGCCTTTCTTTGCGAGTATTTTCGATATTCCTGGTCTTAGTAACCTACCAGCTGTAGCTCGAAGATACTGAATTACTTTTAAACGATGGGATTTTGACCACATTGGGCGCATTCTTCAGTGGGCTACTAAAGCAAAATATTCTTTGTGTATGACGAGTACATCTAGAAAAGTATTGTAAGCTGGTGGATAGAATACTAACAGAATGGAAATATTGACCTTGCAAATACGCTGAAGGAAAAAAAAATGGCAGCACCAGGAAGGGGCTGTGCGACATAAACGATAGCTGGTAGGCGTGTTTTTACATCTGGAAGATGATGTCAATTCAAATTTCGCGCCAGCAGCTTAAGAGTGGCGCTAGTAGTACCAATATGAGGATGAAAATCACGTTTGCTTTAAATACACGCTGTAACGGTCGCGACCGTTAGCTACCTTTGAGATCGGAAGTGATAAGTTGATGTTAGTCAAGAACCCCTTTAAGGCGACAAAGACGTCACTATTAGCATCTCACTAAGTTTGAACGAGGTGTCGTCTGATAGAGCTACGAGAAGCTGGATGTTCCTCTGAGACACTGCAGAAAGACTTGGCCGGAATGTAGCCACTGTGCACGATTGTTGACAGCGTTGGCCACGAGAAAGTACGGTCGCAAGAAGATCGAGTCTAGACGGTCACATGGCACTGCCAAGAGGGAAGAACACCGTGTTCGGCGTATGGCTCTGTCGCATCACACTGCGACTGCAGCAACAATCTGAGCAGCAGCTGGAGCCACAGTGACACAACGAACTGTTACAAATGGATTACTTCAAGGACAGCTCCGAACCAGACATCCTGTAGCGAGACTCCCAGTGACCTCAAACTACCACCAGTTGCGATTCCAATGGTGTCAAGCGAGAGCTCGTTGGATGGCAGGGTGGAAGGTCTGCTGTGTCTTTTGATGAAAAGATCTGCCTCGGTGTGAGTGATGGCCATGTGTTGGATAGAACGAGGCCGGTTGAGGGCCTGTAACCGACCTGTCTGCGCTCTAGACACACTGGATCTACACTTGGAGTCATGGTCTGGGGTGCGACTTCGTATGACAGTAAGAACATCCTCGTGGTTATTCCACTCGCCCTGATTGCACACTTGTGAGTCAGTCTGGTGGTTCGATCTGTTGTGAGGCCATTCATGAACAGCATTCAAAAAATGGTTCAAATGGCTCTAAGCACTATGGGACTTATCATCTGAGGTCATCGTTCCCCTAGACTTAGAACCACTTAAACCGAACTAACCTAAGGACGTCACACACATCCATGCCATCTTGCAATGTCACCACATAAATATGTAACCAAGAAAAATGTATTCCCGAAATTTTATTACTCTACATTAATTATTTTTTGGTGTTGCAATTTTTTTCCTTCAGTGTAGATCTCTCACGTTTATTTCTCGCTTCGTGAGTTGGTTTGAGTGACTTAGTTGTTTTCTAAGAGAAAAATACTCATCTTCGTTTAACGCAGGGTAATTTGCAGAGGGGCTCATCAGGCTGTGACGTCATAATGAGTGATATGATACGCTTAATTAGTAATGCAATATGCTGCCCATTTAGGATTTACCTGTTTGCTGACGTATAAACAATATTTTTTTTTTCTGGTATCGTCTTCTATTCATGGATGTGGTGACTGAAACGATCCGTATTCAGTGACAGTCTGCAAATGAAACGTGATTTCCCCCTTGCTGGTTAAGGCTTGATGTGCTAACAGCCGCACGTGGTCACAGCGACACCTTCATAGGATTTTTTGACCCAGAAAAAGCGTTTGACAATGTCAAATTGTGCAAGATATTCGAAATTCTTTGAAAAGTAGGAAGATATAGGGGAAGGCTGTCTAATGAGTAAATGTAAAGGTCGTATGACTAGGGACTCCCGTCGGGTAGACCGTTCGCCGGGTGCAAGTCTTTGGATTTGACGCCACTTCGGCGACTTTTGCGTCGAAGGGGATGAAATAATGATGATTAGGACAACACAACACCCAGTCTCTGAGCGGAGGAAGTCTCCGACTCAGCCGGGAATCGAACCCGGGCGCTTAGGATTGACATTCTTTCGCAATGACCACTCAGCTACGATGAGTACACAATATGGACTGATAGCGTACTAAGGAAGACGAAAGTAAAGAGAAGTATTAGAATAGCGAGAAATTTGACATCAGAACTGGGAATCACGAAGTAGACGAAGTTAAGAAATTACGGTACCTAGGCTACAAAATAACCCATGAGGGACATAGCAAGAAGTAAATAAAACGCAGACTACCACTGGCGAAAAGGGCATTCCCGGCCCAGAGAAGCCTACTAGTATCAAACGCAAGCCTCAATTTGAGGAGGAAATTTCCGAGAATGTACATTTGGAGCACAGCGTTGTATGGATGTGAATCATGGACTGCGGGAAATCTGCAACAGAAGATAATCGAAGCATTTGAGATATGGTGCTACAAACAAATGTTGAAAATTAGGTGCACTTATAAGGTAATGAGTGAGGAGGTACTCCGTAGAATCAGCAAGGAAATGAATGTATGGAAAACACTGACAAGAAGATGGGACAGGATAATAGACATCAGAAAATAACTTCCATGATACTAGAGGGAGCTGTGGAAGACAGAGATTGGAACACATCAAGGAAATAATTGAGGACGTAAGGTTGCAATTTACAATTGCTACTCTGAGATGAAAAGGTTGACACAGGGGAGGAATTCGTGCTGGGTCGCATCAAAACAGCCAGAAAAATAAGGACTCGAAATAAAAAAAAACTGAAAAATGTAATGTTGTGGAGTATGGGATAAACTCAAATGGGCGAGTGGTGTTGTGATCAGGTACAGGCTGCATGGACGAAAACGAGAAAGAAGTGAAATATATATGGCTCTCGTTTCCTACTGGCTGTTCACAACATGTCCTTGTGAGGAAGCGTAGCTTTTTATGGTCTTTGATTGGCTGGCTTTCGAAAACAGTGACTCGAGGACAGCCTGATACGAAAGGTTGCATGTGCAGTCTGATAGTAATTGCACAATATGAATATGGGCTCATAGATTATTTAACTGATTTAATAACGGAAAAGTTCGATGACGGACGCATAGAGACTAGATGTGGACTGCAAATGTATTTTATTTAAAAAGTTTATAATTATTTAAAATTGACTGAAAACGAGTTGTACACCCTCCACAACGATGTGTCTCGTGATCAATAAAAACTGTTGATATCCCTAAAATACTTTTAATACTCATTGCCATAGTCAAGCAGCCAATTAATTATTTGTAGCTATCCTCGTTGCATTCAAAGGACATTCACGATGTCTAAGTGGGGCGTTCATGTCTACCTGAAAGGCCCGCTTGAAATGTCTGGCTGTTACAACCATCACACATAATGCTTTCGGTAAAAATGTCGAGGGTAGTTGGCAGTACATTTGTCGAGGTATAGTATAGTATATACCAAATAACAACCAACGTTTGTGGTTAACTTTTGATATGATATAAGTGTATCGAAATATGGCAGGGCATGGTCGTTCTTTTTTTGTGTTAGTCTTCATGTGGATGTGTACCTAGTCCCTGCAGAGGGGATGTGTCACATATTTGCCACCGAACGAGGTGGCGCAGTGGTTAGAACACTGGACTCGCATTCGGGAGGTCGACGGTTCAATCCCGCATCCGGCCATCGTGACTTACGTTTTCTGTGATTTCCCTAAATCGTTCCAGGTTAATGCCGTAATGGTTCCTTTGAAACGGCACGGCCGCCTTCCTTCCCCCTTCTTCCCCTAATCTGATGAGACCGATGACCTCGCTGTTTGGTCTCCTCCCCCATCAACAACAACAACAGCAACAACAATGATCTTGCTGCTCTATACTGCTCCTCTGTCCACAGTGACGCTGCTACTTACGTATTCCTAATACATAGGAAATAACAAAGCTCAAATTCAGTGGGGGCTTCCTGAGGCGAGGGAAAATGGGGTAATAGATGTATTTTTAAAGAAGACAGTATGGCGTCCTGAATGTACAGTTACTTTTTATTATCTCATGGGAGCCCCTCTATCAATGGACATAGAAATACATAACCTGTTTCACAATCCAGTACTGGCATCGAGGTGCCTGATAGTCATAACCAGGATTGAAGGCTCTTTCTGACTAGTAACATGGCTAGTGACACACTAAAAAATGTAATTAAATATACTGTGGTGTGGAAACAAGGATTCCTCCGTTGGTATAAAATAGTGCAGCTGTACTTCACACAATCCTGGCTGATCCCATTTCCACAACTTTGCCCGAATCCAAATAACAAGCACAACAGCTTTACATCAACAAAGTAGCATGGCAAATTCTACCAAATGGCGAATCACATTACTCTCAAGTGCAGCTCCACATAAACCAGGAAATCATGTAATAGTCAAGAAATACGAATTAGCAGTCTGGATTCAAACGTCTCGCCGTATCTTCATTTGGGGAATTTGTCAAGAAACTACGAGAGGGTACCTGAACAAGGGAATGCAATCTTGTATGAGGAACGAGTTGCTGGAAAACGGCCTACAGCTAAGGTACAGGCAGACGCAGCAGAGAACTTACGGCAGACTATCACTTATAGGTCCAAATGAGGGGCAGCCAGGAATATGGCTCAAGAGCCGTGCCCCCACATGAGTGCCATAGCGCTTGGTCTCGATGCACGCTTCCCTCACCGCCACGCCACGCTACCTGAGCCTGAGGAGGGAAGAGACGAGGAAACTGCGAACATGCCGCATTTAAATGGTAGTGCGCTCGCAGTTCATACGAGTTGGTTTTATATTTCAAGTTTCTCAACAACAAAGATCACCAACGAAAGAAATTTTCAACATAATGAAAAGGATAGTTGCTACTCACCAAATAGCGGAGGTGCTGACTCGCAGAAAAGGGCAACAAAAAGACTGTCAGAAAGTTAGCTTTCGGTCAACATGGCCTTTATCAAAAATAAACAACACACACACACACAGTCAAAAATAAACAACACACACACACACACACACACACACACACACACACACACACACACACACACACACGCAGTCATGCAAACGTAACTCACACAGACAGGACCACAGTCAGTGGCAGCTGGAGCCAGACTGCTGGAACCAAGCTGCAAGTCTGGCTCCAGCTGCCACTGACTGTGGTCATGCATGTATAGGTTGCGTTTGTATGAGTGTGTGCCTGTGGGTATGTTGTTTACTTGGGACACAGGCCTTACTGGCTGGAAGCTAACTTTCTGACAGTCTTTTTGTTGTGCCTTTCTCCGACTCAGCATCTCTGCGACATAGTGAGTGGCAACTACGTTTTCAATAAGTTTCCTTTTTGTTAACAGATTACCGGTATCGGTATATAAGACCATCATCAGATCTGCAGCAAAAGATGGGGAAAAAACATAAATGCAATCGCAGATTGTATACATCTTAAAAACAATAAATAGCCCATAATGAAAAGTACTACTGACATATATATGCATTTGTGTGCTTTATGTATGAAGAGGCATACTTGTTTTATAAAAACAAAGTCCTAATGTACTGCAGCCATAGTGGCATCGTCATATGTTAAATGCAAAATCAGCACTGTTACGGAATTTTATCATTCTTTTCTTGCAACGGAGTGCCGCAGGGTACGAGGGGCCATCTGCCGGTCACGTTCCTCCAACCACTTCTCGCCTATGCCTAAATCTGGTGTCAGCGCTAACAGAGGACGCTGATTATGTGCAGCACTATGTTTTCTTTCATTGTGGCTTCTTTAGCGATTTGTTTTAATGTTTTTCACTGCACTATCAAAGGTGTTTATAACTTATGGCATTATCTAGAATATTGGCGCTTGAGCATATGTCAACTACTGTCTTTTAACTCTTCCTCTTTTTAACAACCTCACTTTCGTCGTGTTCTATTTCATTTTGTTACTGTAAGGCCTTTTATACGTTATTTATATGCATTTGACGATGCTATTGCTGATTTTGCATTTAACATTTGACGATGCCACTATGGCTGCAGTACATTAGGACTTTGTTTTTTATAAAACAGGTATGCCTCTTCATAGTTAAAGCGCACAAATGCATATATATGTCAGTAGTACTGTTCATTATGGGCTATTTATTCTTTTTAAGGTGTAGACAATCTAAGAGTGTATTTATGTTTTTTTCCCATTTTTTGCTGCAGATCTGATGATGGTCATTATAGACCGAAACCGGTAACCTGTTAACAAAAGCCGGCCGAAGTGGCCGTGCGGTTAAAGGCGCTGCAGTCTGGAACCGCAAGACCGCTACGGTCGCAGGTTCGAATCCTGCCTCGGGCATGGCTGTTTGTGATGTCCTTAGGTTAGTTAGGTTTAACTAGTTCTAAGTTCTAGGGGACTAATGACCTCAGCAGTTGAGTCCCATAGTGCTCAGAGCCATTTGAACCAATTTTTTTGCTAACAAAAAGTTTGTGACCATAGACGTAAATTAAAAGGGAACTTATTGTATATATCGCTCACTGTTTTATTTGTGACAATGTTGCAGCTTGTGAAACTATTTTTTCATTATATTGTTTATTCATCCCAGATTTTCCATTGTTTGAAAACAAATTTTCAGTACTATTTATTTTTGGTGCTCTGAAGACATAACATACATTTTGTCTAGTACAAACTATCGACATACGGACAGACGCAGACAAATTTCACTGATGTTACCACATAATCGTGAATCATTTAGTTTTGTAATAGAAAAAAGCTCTTTCACACAAATAAGTGTACTGAAATATTGCAGCACCTTTTCGCAGCCTCATTATGGAGACCTGAGAAATGCAATCTAGATGTAGTCGACAGTTTTACCATAAAAGGATTTGTGATTAAAAGTGGTATTACCTTGCAGGTCAATCAGTTACAATTACATATGTACCTGGGTGCTTCCAACAGAAACGCCAAACGGGCTCGAAAACAGCTAGAAAACACATGTAATACTGGCATTGTCCTCAAAATGTTTAGGAAACGATCCTTGCAGTTATTTCAAGGTCCCAATGAATTCTTCAAACCTCTCGTTTCCTTTAAAGCTAGGGAGCTTGGAGAAATGGACTACGTTTTCCAGAATGTTTCCCGTACATAACAAGATTATCTTTTTAAATGCATCCCATCAAGTCATAAGTAAGTGGTTTTTCACGTTGCAGTGTCTCGCCATGGGCATCGTGCAGTCAAGTACACTTAAAGTGCGATGTCTGCAATCCATTCTGTATCTTCTAATTTTCATTCTTGCATTCCTTTTTTCTTCATAAGTTCGACAATAGCGAATTTTAAAACGAAAAATCGTTCCAGGCGTGTCCCTTGACTTGACCAACGTACTTTGCAGTAATATGCAAAATACATCGAAAACTGTTGCAACTGGCAGCGAAATAATACGTGAAACTTCAGATATTTTGGGGTTGATACCACCAGTTTCTTCACGTGCTGCATGTCTGCAAATTTAGCATAAGTGCTTCGTGATGTACTGAACAATGAGTCCCATCTGTCGTAATTTTTTTCTCTTAAAAGCTTATGACAACAGATAACTAGACAGCCTCTTTTGTGCGGACAGCCACAGGACCTGTGGAGGGTGCAGCCCCGAATCCTCCCGAAACCAGGTACATAAGCAGGTGACAGGGCCGAATCCTCCCAAACCGACACAATGTGACAGAGCACACAGCTGCCTGCGGCCACTTCGCAGTTCGCGGCAGGCCGTTGTAGAGTGAACATGTCCTCAGACGAACTTACAGTTTCAGTAAGTAGGAAGGGAAGGAAAATGTTGGTTTTGAAAGGTAAAACCTTCAAAAATGGTTCAAATGGCTCTCAGCACTATGGGACTTAACAGCGGAGGTCATCAGTCCCCTAGAACTTAGAACTACTTAAACCTAACTAACCTAAGGACATCAGATACATCCATACCCGAGGCAGGATTCGAACCTGCGACCGTAGCGGTCGTACGGTTCCAGACTGAAGCGCCTAGAGCCACTCGGCCATTCCGACCGGCGGTTTTCAAAAACTGCTGAAAGGTGGTCTAGCGCGATGGACGTGCAACATTAATGGCTGCAGAAGTTTTGTTAAAACTATTTCTATTGAGGAGCTGGATGCCGTGGAGTGTCAAGAAGAGCACAATCATGAAGAGATGCCTCATAACAAAATTCAGAGTCAAGAAATTATTTCTGGCCTAAAGAGAAAAGCCGTAGAAGATATTTGTGAGAGAGTCTCAAAATAATTTACCAGAAATTAAAAGGAGAGGATACGCAAGATATAACTACGAGAGATGTCAACAATTTTCGTATATCTATTTACAAAGCTAGGCGCAAAATTCTGCCAAAACTGCCCACGAATGCTGCAGATGTTCATGGCATTATCAACACGCTGAATATGGAAACCACAGACGGGACAAAGTGTTTATTAGACAATAACACTGAGAAAAAAGTGATAATATTTTGTGACTCTGCAAACCTTAAAACATTAACGCAGTATGAATATATACGTTAATGGTACGTTCAAGTGCTGTCCAAAGCTTATTTGTCAGCTGTTTACAATGCTTGGGTTAGTTAATGGCCGTTACATTCCATTGGTCTTCTCTTTATTGAACGACAAGAAAACTTCGTCGTATCAGTGTGTATTTCAAAGCGTTGTTGGTAAACGTAGTGATATAAGTTTGAACTTTTCCACATCAATATTGTTTTTTGACTTTGAAGAGAGCATAATAAAAGCTGGAAGTGAGGTCTGGCCTGATGTTCACATTCAAGGACGCAAATTATACTGAAATAACACAGAGCTGGTGGCGAGAAATACAAACATTGGGGCTTGTGTATGAGTACTGCTCAGAAAATGAAATTGGAAGGTTTCTGTCGTACATGTTTGGTTTGCCCATACTGGCTCCTGATATGGTTGGTGACTGTTTTGTTGACGATTTCACGGCGGAGATACCTGCATCGGAAAAATTGCAAACCTTTTGTGACACTTATCAATTTGTTGTATGTATAGATTTGCTGGAAATGTAACCATAATTCATAAAATGAACACTGAGATAGAATATGTAGCAAAATCATGATTTGCTATTTTAATAAATTACTTATGAAGATTTCAAGGCTATAAATGATTACAGTTTCTAAAAATAAATATCTGAATAATATAAAAGATAAAATTTTTAAACATACAATACACGCGAAAATTTTTTACATCTTCTACTGTAACTTCATGTGCTTTCCTTTGCCTGCTTGGAGTATTCATAGCGTTTAGAACTGCTACCTGCTTCAAACGGGAGGATTCGATCCCATCGTTTCTCAGACCCTTGCGGGCTTGAGAGGATTCGGTAGCATTTTTCTGACCGCGGGAGGATTCGGGGCTGCGCCTCCTGTGGACGTTCTTCACATCATGGACAAATATCGAAGGTTAAGCATTTCTAACGCCACGACTCTGCCGAACTGAAGAGAGTTGTGCCGACCGAAAAATGCATCACCGTAACAGTATATGAAATGTCACGCTGTACCGAATACTTCCCGGAAAGAGAAAGGCAAACCAACGCCTAAGGTGCGTGCTTCCCGCATACCAGCCCGCGTGAAGTTTGGCACGCGTGGCCGGCCCTAGTCCAAACGGAGCCTTATTGGTTGCGAACTATACATGCTGATAAAGAGCATCAACAACCATGTGGACTATGTTGTGACTTACTTTCGCTGAACGCAATGAAACTGTCAGACATTTACATGAAACATGATTTCCGAAAGTCAATTAACAACACAATGTACTACCCTGCATCCTCATGTATCCGTCAGAATATAAAAAGCACCTAGGCTCAGCATGCGCAAAATGAGCGCTTACTATCCTATGAAAACCAACATAACTGAAGAGCAACCACATGAAACTACGCTTCAAGAGGCAAACACGTGTTTCCTTTACGGATCTATTCAGAAATTAGCTGTAAATACTGGATGTAGGCAGGTAGTGGGCTATCACATTTCAGTGCTCCCGAAGTCAACTTCTATTTGTACATATGCTGTCGGCCCAAAACGTTCAGTGACTGATTTTATACCTAGCGTGAGTGCGACGTCAGTACAGTGACTACGGTCGCAGCTTGAAGTAAGAACTGTAAACAGTAAGTGTGCAGTTGACTAGTCAGCTCTTGTGTGCTGGCAGTGTTAAGTAGTGGACGTGTGACAATAGCGCGTCAACATTGTTGCGTCACAAATTGCAATGCGGCAACATCTCTCAGTCAAGTTTTTAAGACACTCTGCAGGGTTTGTTCCACAGTTTCACATTATTGCATGAACGTGCTCTGTGGCGTACTCAAGTATGGGAGGCTATGTAGAACACCTGAGGCATTAAAACCTACACTTAACTTTTCTGTAATTTTTACTTAATGCAGTATCGAAACTTTTTTGGACTGCTAGTATTCCTCTGCCTGTTCGTACTGCCCAAAAACTGACAGTCTCTCTCTTACCAGAACGTGACGACTTTCTCTCACACAACTAGAAATCCTAACATCACAGCACGTGCGGACGCCGAAAAAGGAGAGTCGTGCAACCCAATTTCTAATAGCCTCAGTCAGAGATATCACTATCGATACTGCCAAGTGATCTCTGTGTGCCTGCCGCTGTGGCCGAGCGGTTCTAGGCGCTTCAGTCCGCAACCTAGCTGCTGCTACGGTCGCAGGTTCGAATCCTGCCTCGGACATGTATGTGTGTGATGTCCTTAGGTTAGTTAGGTTTAAGTAGTTCTAAGTTATAGGGGACTGATGACCTTAGAAGTTAGGCCCCATAGTGCTCAGAGCCATTTGAACCATTTTGATGTACGGAATGCATAAAGCAGAGCCTCTGCCCTGAACGGTCCCTTAGAAGCCCATTTGCGGTTCGACACGGTTCCTTCACTGCGTTAGGCAGCGAGGAGGATAGCCTCCTAATTAACAGTCAAGTTACACTTCTTGCAGACGGCATGGCACCATATACCACGAGACAGTTCAGAAAGGAATACGGACGCCTGATGGTTTTTACCAAAACCGCGGGAAAAGTTAAGACGCCGCATCATGCAGCTGAGTCACAACGCGGACGGAAGTGTCTATCGACTGATCTTGACAGACAGTCACCGAAGAGGATTGTGACAAAAAAATAGGAGGACGACAGCTGCAGAAATCGCTGCAGAACTGAATGTTGTACTCGCCAAATCCGTCAGTACGGAAATTAGGGCAAAAGTGCTGCACAAGCAGGGAATTGCAGGGCGAGGTTAAATGTCAAAACCACTCGTCAGTGTTGCAAATGCCGGTACCAAGAAATGTGATGCCAAAGCCATAAAATCTCGACTAGGGAGCAATGGGAGAATATCATTTGATCAGGTGAACCATGTTTCACACTGTTTCCAACTTATCGCCGAATTTACTTCTCAAAAGTGGAATATGGTGGTTGTTCGCTTACGATTTGGGCAGCCATATCGTGGTATTCCATGGGCTCCAAGGGTATTCTGCAAGGTCAAATTACTGAAAAGGATTATATGATCATTTTGGCTGATCACATCCATGCCGTGGTACAAAGTTTGTTCCCCAATGGTGATGCCGTGTTCCAGGACGATAGGGCCCTAGTTCACGAAGCACACATCGTCCAGGAGTGGTTTTGTGAGCACGAGGATGTATTTTCCCAAGTCTACCATGGTTCAGTGGTCTCAATATTATTGAGCGTTTGTGATCTAGTGTGAAGAGAACTTGCCACTATTTTTCTGAAATAATTGTATATGATTCCCTTGAAAGCCATACAGTACCTGTATTAATCCATTCCCAGACGACTGGAAGCTGTTTTGAATGCCAGCGGATTTTTACACAGTGTTAGGCACGATAACTTGTTGTGTTCTTGATTTTTCCATATTTTTATCCACTCCCTTCACAGCTGGTTAGTATAGAGACCATAGATACTGCCGGTTGACTTTGTTCTAAGGCAACGGTGTCACTAGCCAAACTGAGTTTACTATCTTAAAGACAGCATTTGAGATAGGTTCAGAGGAAGCACCAGAGATAGTGGCTGATATAAACACGTTTTCACATGCTCATAAATTAGCGTTGGTTCAAAGAGCTACTTAAAATGCAACTCTTTAGGTGAAGGGATTTGTTATTGTGAAGTACATAAGTTACCAACAGTAAACAGCAATACAGTCACGGAATGTTCTTCCATCATCTCTGGAAGTTCTCTCAGTTTTCCTTGCACTTTATTTGATCCGGTATTTTCAGGAAAAACATCTTCTTTGAACACGAACGCACTTCTGTTCGACTTCATCTAGCTGTACACCAGTAGAACTAGCACAAATATCAAATTATACCTAATGACAAGGGCATAAGGATCGAAACATATTGCGCTACATAACAAAGATAGAACATTTGGGACTGAAGTAGTTGGTTACTGGACTACCAGTGTACATACGTCCGCATGTGGCGAGATAATTACGTCTGCAAATTGGAGGGAAAATTAAATTAATTATGATGTATCTGTAATACGTTCCTCGGCGGTTGTATTTAAATGGCGCATTGGAGTGCATAACTGTAGTTCAGCACTAATTATTTAGCCTGTAATTAATGTAAGCTACGTTTACCCAGCGTGCCACACAATAGAGCACTAAGCAAGCAGTTCCACAACCTGGATTAGAAAAGCCTAACAAACAGGCCGCAACATAATTAGCTCCCGGACGTCATGTATCAAACAAATCGAGAACCACAAACTCACTGAGTGAAGGACCATGAAGAGCCGAAATAATCTGTTATGTTGCTTCTATTGTGACAGTTTTCCTCTCTGTCCCCTGCACCGATTTTGAAAAGCAGCTTCTCTCCTCAGGTCGAAATTCTTGAAAGTATTTAGAATAAAAGTCTTTGCGCACGCTACGTATCAACGCTTCACCGGGAAACGAGAAAGAGTAATTTAATTCTGGCCAAGGCCAGATATAATTATCACTGTCAACATCACTAGAGCTCTGGCAAAAGGCAATACGTAAAACTGAAAGCTCAAAATATCTGATGCGTAAACTGAGCAGTACTTGTAATGGAAATCACATATGACAGATACACCGAGTGAAACGAATGTTTTGAGCAACTTGTTTCTCCATGTGAAAAAGTTGATTCCTCTGATGAACGTATTAGAAAAACGTGTTACTATGGCTACTTTGTTAACGCCAAACGGAATTCACCAAGTGGCACATATCTGTCTATCCCTGCATCTCAGATGTGGTTGGCACGTTCCACGGTCGGTTTGGGTTTCGTATGAGTTTTAAACAGACATGATTTTACTTACCTGGTAACGTGGTGTGGCAAGATTCCTGGGGTTATCGGTTATCTGTGCTTGGATGTATTTAATTGAATCGATACCGATGTGATTGGCTTCTCTCATCAAATAATAACATGTATATTCCGAAATCCAGCATATGTGTTGTATGAATAATGAGGTGTAGTGTAAGGAAGTCTGAAACCTTAGACAAAATCCTCTTGTGAGCCACAGAAAACTCGTCTCCTTTTGACCGAACAGGCTACGGTATGCAACGGTAGGTGCAGCGCTATGCAAAAGATCTCTCATCATTTAGCGATAGATGCACTCGCATTTCGAGTCCAAACACCATTAGCCATTCCACTTTTCGGTTGTCTCTAATTTTCCTAAAGTGAGTACTAGAACGATTTATTTGAAAAGGATATAAATGGTTTCCTTCCCCGTCCTTCACTTTTCCGAAATTGTATTCCACCAAGACAACCTTCTGCATCGAGTTTATATTAAACTCGAATTTTCATTCTGTATGGCGTACCACACCGCTTGTTAACAATTTTGAGAGGATGCTGCAAAGATACGATGGACAACGAAGGAAATAAGTGAACACAACTTGAAAGGAGGTAATTACGCTTTCCTTCATGGGAATTTCATCTGAATGGAACTTATGGACCAATACGTATGTTTACAGTTGATTTTATTTACTTATTCATTGATTTAATCTGATGAAGTTAGAGACTTTTGACATCTTAATTAGACTATAACAGCGTAAATAATAATAACAATAGTAAAAAGATGATTTCCATTAATCTTCCGAATGCTTTAATTTTTTTGTTAGATCTGTCGTCTTTAAAACTATTTAGTCGTATTATTAAAGTATAACTTGGTATATATACGAGGGCAGTTCAATAAGTAATGCAACACATTTTTTTCTGAAACAGGGGTTGTTTTATTCAGCATTGAAATACACCAGGTTATTCCCCAATCTTTTAGCTACACAACACTATTTTTCAACGTAATCTCCATTCAATGCTACGACCTTACGCCACCTTGAAATGAGGGCCTGTATGCCTGCACGGTACCATTCCACTGGTCGATGTCGGAGCCAACGTCGTACTGCATCAATAACTTCTTCATCAACCGCGTAGTGCCTCCCACGGATTGCGTCCTTCCTTGGGCCAAATATATGGAAATCCGACGGTGTGAGATCGGGGCTGTAGGGTGCATGAGGAAGAACAGTCCACTGAAGTTTTGTGAGCTCCTCTCGGGTGCGAAGACTTGCGTGAGGTCTTGCGTTGTCATGAAGAAGGAGAAGTTCGTTCAGATTTTTGTGCCTACGAACACGCTGAAGTCGTTTCTTCAATTTCTGAAGAGTAGCACAATACACTTCAGAGTTGATCGTTTGACCATGGGGAAGGACATCGAACAGAATAACCCCTTCAGCGTCCCAGAAGACTGTAACCATGACTTTACCGGCTGAGGGTATGGCTTTAAACTTTTTCTTGGTAGGGGAGTGGGTGTGGCGCCACTCCATTGATTGCCGTTTTGTTTCAGGTTCGAAGTGATGAACCCATGTTTCATCGCCTGTAACAATCTTTGACAAGAAATTGTCACCCTCAGCCACATGACGAGCACAGATGGTTCTGCTTTGCTCTTTATGGTGTTCGGTTAGACAACGAGGGACCCAGCGGGAACAAACCTTTGAATATCCCAACTGGTGAACAATTGTGACAGCACTACCAACAGAGATGTCAAGTTGAGCACTGAGTTGTTTGATGGTGATCCGTCGATCATCTCGAAAGAGTGTGTTCGCACGCTCCGCCATTGCAGGAGTCACAGCTGTGCACGGCCGGCCCGCACGCGGGAGATCAGACAGTCTTGCTTGACCTTGCGGCGATGATGACACACGCTTTGCCCAACGACTCACCGTGCTTTTGTCCACTGCCAGATCACCGTAGACATTCTGCAAGCGCCTATGAATATGTGAGATGCCCTGGTTTTCCGCCAAAAGAAACTCGATCACTGCCCGTTGTTTGCAACGCACATCCGTTACAGACGCCATTTTAACAGCGCTGCCACCTGTCGGAAGTCAATGAAACTATACGAGACGAAGCGGGAATGTTTGAAAATATTCCACAAGAAATTTCCGGTTTTTTCAACCAAAATTGGCCGAGAAAAAAAATGTGTTGCATTAGTTATTGAACTGCCCTCGTACTTGTAATTCAACATTACACGTAAGAGCACAAAATTTATAATAATATAGGCTCAAGTCGAGTGCGGAAATGTGCACTGAGTACGGAGCACGTTTATGCACCCATGGGGCCACTTTTATGCAGATGTAGTACAAAATAACGAGTGAACAAAACACAATACCACAAACGTTGTTTTGTTGGCAGTAACCAAAATTGTAGCCTTGCGTACAACAATTAACATGTTAAAATGCAAATATTTTACTGGCAGTATACAGACTTTTTGATGAACTTTCTGATAGCATAATGTAGTCTTTATATACGTTTGAGTGATAATTGTAGCCCTATTCGTCATCATTATCTGAGTTGCAGTTTATGAAAGACAAAGTGTTTCCAGTGACACAACAGCCGTAAGCCCACCTTTAACATCTAAGACACGGAACCCATTCTTGATTTCTTTTGCAGATTTGCCTTTAGGATATTTAAATACTGTACAATCTAAATTTCGGTTTTTACGCTATTTTCGAGCACAATGTTCTCAGACCATTACCACGTCATATCTGGTAAAATCAGCTGAAATAGGTAAACACGATACTTGTGGTTACCTGCTCTGCGCTGACTTTACCAGATACCACGTGGTAATGGTCTAAGACCACTGTAGTCACTAATGGAGTAAAAGCCAAAATTTAGATTTTACAGAAGAAAAATACAGTAATATGCCGTCAAATGACGGGGTACTTTTTCAAAAAAATTCTGTATGACTGTGGTTCAGAGCCATCGACAACTTTTTACTGTAAAAAATGCTGCTATCTTGGGTCTAGTCACAAATTACTAGTTTCTGCTAGAAATAGCCCTTAAGAATACAATGGAAATTGCTCATTTGTGGTTGTTGTACCATACTCGTCATTTTTTCACGTTTCCAGCACAGACCGCAAACATTAATCCCTCGAACATTTTGGCAATACGTTTGAAAGAATGGTGAGAAAACATGAAATACGAAGCAAGACTGCTCTGAAACAATGTCTGCACCATGAATGACAAAATATTATCTCAGACACTACCAAAACAGATACAGTCCATGACAAAGAGGTTAACAGCAGTGACACATCCAAGGGAAATTACTACAAAGTACTAAAATTATTGTTATATTTAATGAAACTGGAATTTTCTTTGGGAGTATGAGCACCTCTTTCCCACTGTGTGACACCAGCCTGTACAGAATATTCAATTACTTTTTGCGGAAGGCTAATTCAGTTAATCGTTTTTATGTACAGATTTGGAAGGAAGCACCCTACTGTTACTTTAATAAATAACATCTCTGGTTGTGATCTTTAATTCTGATAAACACAGTTATTCTACATGAACAACTGTGTATGAATACTTTTTTCCATGACGGCGTATAAAAGAACAAGACTTTGATAAATGTCGGATTGTAGCCTATCGCGATTGCGGTTTATCGTATCGCGACATTGCTGCTCGCGTTAGTCGAGATCCAATGACTGTTAGCAGAATATGGAATCGGTGGGTTCAGGAGGGTAATACGGAACGCCGTGCTGGATCCCAACGGCCTCGTATGACTAGCAGCGGAAATGACAGGCATCTTATCCGCATGGCTGTAACAGATCGTGCAGCCACGTCTCGATCGCTGAGTCAACAGATGGGGACGTTTGCTAGACAACAACCATCTGCAAGAACAGTTCGAGACGTTTGCAGCAGCATGCACTATCAGCTTGGAGACCATGGCTGCGGTTACCCTGACACTGCATCACAGACAGGAGAGCCTGCGATGGTGTACTCAACCACGAGCCTGGGTAAACGAATGGCAAAACGTCATTGTTTCAGATGAATCCAGGTTCTGTTTACAGCATCATGATGGTCGCATCCGTATTTGGCGACGCGCGGTGAACGCACATTGGAAGCATATATTCGTCATCGCTATACTGGCGTATCAACCGGCGTGATGGTATGGGGTGTCATTTGTTACACGTCTCGGTCACCTCTTGTTCGCATTGACGACACTTTGAACAGTGGACGTTACATTTCAGGTGTGTTACAACCCGTGGCTCTACTCTTCATTCGATCCCTGCGAAACCCTACATTTCAGCAGGATAATGCACGACCGCAGGTTTCAGGTCCTGTACGGGCCTTTCTGGATACAGAAAGTGTTCGACTGCTGCCCTGTCCAGCACATTCTCCAGATCTCTCACCAACTGAAAACGTCTGGTCAATCGTGGCTGACCAACTGGCTCGTCACAATACGCCAGTCACTACTCTTGATGAACTGTGGTATCGTGTTGAAGCTGCATGGGCAGCTGTACATGTACACGCCATCCAAGCTCTATTTGACTCAATACCCAGGCGTATCAAGGCTGTTATTATGGCCAGAGGTGGTTGCTCTGGGTACTGATTTCTCAGGATATATGCACCCAAATGGCGTGATAATGTAATCACATGCCAGTTCTAGTATAATATATTTGTCCAATGAATACCCGTTTAACACCTGCATTTCTTCTTGGTGTAGCAATTTTAATGGTCAGTAGTGCAATTGAGGACATAGATTGCAAGTGATACTCTGAGATGAAGAGATTGGCACAGGAGAGGAACTCTTGGCGGGCCACATGAAACCACTTAGAAACAATGGAAGTTTTGACTCTTGAATTCCTTTCAACAATGGAAGTTTTGACTCTTGTGTTCCTTTATTGTAACATAATTGACACTGGATTATTTGTTGTTTTCGTTTCTGTGAAAAGTCTTTGTGGTATCTCGCCTGCTCCGACTATTCATTTCTTGCGACGGTAACGTATTCTTACAACATGACTCATGTTCTATAACCAATGTACATTATGTCAACTGGCAAGACTACAGAAGGAGAACAGACATTTCAATGACCGAATGGACAGTTCATAATGCTGTGAAAAAATATATGAATAAAGGCTTCGAGGGAGTTTTGAACGCTACTCGTCGGGTGTACAGTCCAACACTTTGACCTCTTAATAATGACACCGCAGCTGTTCAATTTCTATCGGTATTGCACTTGTTAAACTTGGACCGTTCACTGTTTTTATTTTGCTTTTCTTTCACAGTTCAGTAAACCTTCCTCCTGTTTTCATGCTTGATCTGTGTTCAGTTTTTGACGGGCTATCCACTTGACCACCTTACCGTTAAATCTGAGGCGGTTTCGAGGTCGAGTTTCCACTGTATCCAGCGTACTGTATTTTAATTCTGTATAAATGAGATGTATTATCTTGTATCACGAATTAAGCAGTGTGGTTTCCTTCAGTTTATTTAAAAATATTGTTGTGCCATAAACATTTGTTCTTTTGAATGTAATAAAGAATTTTGCGTTTTACAAAATATTCTATACCAGAAATCGGGGTTAAAATACACCTGTACATTCTCAGGCTGATCATTTGGATACTACGTTTTTTTAGTGGAGAAAGTTAGTAATAAGAATTTCTATGGGATTCCCAGACAAACTCAAGAGTTACTTCTGAAGTGGAAAAGTGTTTGCAGGCTGTTACTTGAGGTGAATTGTGCTAGTGCTTTTGTTTGTGAGGACTATTTCTATGAAGAAGACTATATGAAAAAAAATTATCGTAGGGTAAACATGGATGTGTTTCCAAAACAGCTGACCAGTGTTCGTTATGTAGCTGCTACTGTCAGAAGTGGATCGGATTAAATTTATGTTAGTGAAGTACCAACCACTAGCTGTGTTGTGGCAAGTGTTCATATCAGAAGTGAAAATGGTGTTAGTGAATTACCAAGCACTAGTTGTGTTGAACAATCAAATTTTTTAAATGATACAGTTCGTAAAGTTTTTGTTCTCCTTCAAAATGATTCTACAGATGGTGAGTATGCATGCTTAGCTGAAACATCTTTTAATGAGGAAAGTGGACATTTGAGTATTTGCGTTTCAAAAGTAGACTTAACTCTCAGAAAATAGAAAATATACAAGATGGTTAAGAATAGGCCTACTTTTACCAAGGCTACCAAAAGTTAAAGCGAAGTTGCAGCATGAGAAAAATGAACTAAAAACACTCCGAGTGAAACGTCGCCTTAGAACAATTATACATGACTGTGCTTAAACTGACACATAATATTTTTTGTCGCAACGCAATCTGACTTTCAAAAATCCCTACAAAAGAATGGCCCTGACTAACATTAACCTATACCTTTCACAAATCACTTACCTCAGAAAAATCTTCGTTACTCGAACTACTGCAATACAGCGAGCGCCACTACTGCCAGCTAAATAAAAGATTCAAACTACTGAAGGCACTAAGTACTGATAGGCATAGTTAGCAAATGAAAGATTTTAATAGAGAACAAACAATGTATTTGCCTTAATAGTCATAATATATATATAGCAGTTCATGACATCCATTCTTACAAATGTACTGTTTCTGATGCTCTCAAAAATCCGCCATCTCACTTCCCCACATCCACCACTGCTGACGGCTTACCTCCAACTGCTCAACGCTACGCGCTGTTAACATCCAGCTGCCCAACACTACAATGGCCAACAACAATGCCAACCAGCCACAGACTGCACACCGCACAGCCAGTGATTTTCATACAGAGCGCTACGTGGCGTTACCAATAAGAAAACCTGAACAGCCTACTTACATAGGGCATTTAACAAATTCCGTTTATTTCTTTCTGGCAAGCACGTAAAAGTATACAGTGATAATCGTGCATTACAATTTCTTATGTCTTCAAAATTAAATCATGACAGGTTAAAACGTTGGGCATTGTTTCTGCAAGAATTCCACTTCACAATAGTCTGCATTGCCGGCAAGGAGAACATTGTTGCGGACGCACTGTCGCGCGCACCAGCTGGGCTTGAGAAAAGTAACACAGAAGGCAACCTCGAGAAAAATTTCAGTATTCTTTACATTCAGAAAGTCGCCTTTGGAAACTTCATCACCACATCTTTAAAGGACATTGCTCATGAGCAAGATAAAGATCCGATTTGGAAAGATATCAGAAGTAAATGGCATGAAAAGACGCACACTCAGATTCGGCATTATTATCTGGTTAGAAACAACATACTCTTCAAACGCTGCACTGTTGATGACAAGCTATGGGTACTTTGCATTCCAGACGATTTTGTTAATAAGCTCATTTGGTACATTCATTTCAGCTACGCACATTTTGGTCCACGAAAATGTTATCATATTCTTCGAACGACTTGTTATTTTAACAATATGGAAAAGAGGATTCGTAGAGTCTTGTCTATTTGTAAACTTTGTCAAAAGGCGAAACCATCTACTATCTCACATCGTGATCCGTTGTTTCCTATCATTCCTTCTAAATTAAAAGAATTTGCTGCAGTTGATCTCTTGGGATCTCTTGTCAGAACATCGAATGGATTTTCGTATGTTCTAGTCGCTGTTGAACTTACTTCAAAATTTGTTTTTTTCACTCCGTTACGTAAAGCCACTGGCCGGTCTGTATCCAACGCCTTTGTTAAAAATTTCTTACGTGAAGTTGGCCACATTGCTAAAGTCATTTCAGATAACGGACCGCAATTAAGATCCGCTGTTTGGTCACGCATGCTTCGGAACCATAAAATCAAACCTGCTTTTTTTCATTGTACTCACCACATTGTGACCCGTCTGAACGGATTATGAAAGAAATCAATGAGCTTTGCAGACTTCATTGTCACAGAAAGCGTCAGCACTGGGACAGATATTTACACTTATTTCAAAAAGTGCTGAATGAAATGCCTCATGACTCCACTGCTTTACCACCTACTCTTGTACTGAAGAATGGAGAACCACCGAACAGAATCAGAGAGCTTGTACCTTTCCCGAATACACGTAAACTTCGACACAAAGACGTAATTGATTTGGCCATTAAAAATATAAAATCGCAGCAGACCAAAAAAAAAGAAAAAAAAAACGACATGCTAAAGCAAATGCAAAGAAATTATATATTGGTCAGAAAGTTCTCATTAAAGCTCATTCAGTGTCACATAAGAAGAAACATTTGAGTCACAAATTCTTTCTGATTTACAATGGACCTTACAGAATCCGACGTATACCACATGATAATTGCGTTGAAGTTGAAACTCTGCGTACTAGGAAGAGTAAAGGTTCACACCATATTTCACATGTAAAACCGTTTATTGAGAGATAATCTGCTTTTTAACTTAGCCTTTGCCATAAAGTTTTTCACTTCAAGCTACTAGTATGCGTTGTCACACTTAGAAACTGTTAACATGCAACAATGTTTTGAAGTTAACTATCCAGTCTAGAAGCTAGGGAACATATTTAGACAGTATTTACGAATGCATTCTTATAGTGAAAAGACAACACAGTATTGTTATTTGTAGATTCTTGATTGTTAGTGGCACGATTACGTAACGACCATAAGGCTCACATACTTAGAACGTGTACTTGTACTGCTAATGAGATTTTAATGCAACATTTTGGTTTACTTGAAAATACATTCTTGATTTAAAATACTTTCTGAGAGATATCTGATGACATGACACGATTATATCACAACCCTACTAATGAGTGACACAATTTATATTATTGCTTTTGCACTGTATCTGTTTTATATCTGCACAGTTTATCTGTATTATTCTGGAAAGTAAAACATGTTTTAATAGTAACTTTTGTGGTATAGCTACAATGAGACAGCCTTTTTCGTAGCACAACAATACGTTACATTATAGTACTTTCTTGATCACGGTAAGGTACCTAATAACTACGATATCTATACGCAAAGCATTTCACTTTCGTTTATGATGAGGTAAGTACATTGACTTCAACAGAACTTTGCTTACAGAGGACGACAACTACGACACTTCCACAGAATTATCTTACAGCAAGACGCACATTTAGCGCTACAGGACACACATTTGAGTGATTAATTTTGTACTTAAAACATTTATTTTTAAAGATTTTTGAATTACAAAGAAAGTTTTCCGTGATACATTTCATTCCATTGCTGTAATCTGTAACACCTGAGGGTATAATTACATTAATCCTCAGGGGGGTACACACTTACTTTGTGTACCATGTGCTTGGCAAGCACAAGGAGCCCTAGCTAATATGGTATTTGCTTATACAACTTTACACATCGGTACCATATTTCTCTAACACACAAATTACACAGCTATCTGATTAGTTAACAGAGAAACAAACATTTTTATTTTACTATGTCAGTGACACATGTTTACGCAATTACACAGTTGGGTAACTTCACACTAATGAAATTGTATTTTGTCTGTACTTTGTGACCTGTTCATATTTTTTTGGAACCATTGTGATACTATGAGAGCTTTGAATGATGTATTTGGTATGAGATCATGATTTTTAAAGTACGTTTGAGGTAGATGACACTATTGAAATGAGCAGAGAATTTTTTTAGGTTTTGACATTATTGCAGAAAGCTACAACGTTTTTGAGATTTGACTGAGGTGTTATGGTGTTATTATTATGACGACGATGTGTATTATGCTGTTGAGGTATGTTTATGATCAATAGGATGATGCTATATGAGGAATTTGATTATGATAGGTAGTTGTTATGATGAAATATTGAAGAAGTGTCGACGAATATTTTTATGTGTAAGAAGATAAGGAATAATGAGTAGTGGTTAGGGACTCTGATTTGTGGAAAAGGATGTTGGAAACCAAGAATCGTACTTTATGAATTATGAAATGTGTGTACATGCGTGAATGTATTACAACGGTGACAAAAATTTTTTGGACACTGTTATATTTATAGGATTTTATTTTCTACACATTTGTAACGCAAATTCTCAACCTATGAAAATATTTTTATATGGGACTGTCACTGTAGCGGAAACTGCTGTCGTAAATATTTCAGTAAGAAAGGTAAGTGACCTTGACGTAATGCGTTTTGGGCGCCCAGCTGAGAGATAGTCGTCTGACAAAAGAAAGCCATTAGTGTGTGCCTTTCAGAGGCACTGGTGGAGGAAAAAAAAAGAGGCCATTATCCTCGCTATTGACATTTATTTGTAGGAAGCATCGCAAATACGACACACTCAAACTTGAAAACATATGATTATACTGTGGAGCTCTTAATTTATGATATTTACTAAAATGACTAATGAAATGATGAGAAACATTTTACATCTATTGTCTTTCTAGTTGAGAGTTTGCTCATTTTGTTTAATATCAAGTTTCTAGCTGCAGCAGCATTGGTTAAAATAAAATTT
The DNA here is from genome assembly GCF_023864345.2 of Schistocerca serialis cubense. Taxonomy (NCBI): domain Eukaryota; kingdom Metazoa; phylum Arthropoda; class Insecta; order Orthoptera; family Acrididae; genus Schistocerca; species Schistocerca serialis. The sequence goes on from NC_064646.1 coordinate 396,804,380, forward strand.
AATAGATGTACTAATATCACTATTTTCTGTCTACAGATCCAGTAAATAATAACTTTATGATGTACTTAAAAAAATGAAGGAGCACAAAAAGACATTTTCCTTCACAGGAATTGCATACAGAATTTTCTTTTCAAGTACTTGGTAATTTCTTTTGTAGAATTAGTTTTTGTGGTGCACTATTTTAATTATATAGACATTAAGATGTGAATAGACATTTCCCTTAACTGCAGTGTTGTCTTTAGTGTACTATTTTTTCTGCTTGAGCTATGTCATGTTTAGATATAAGTTATTGCATTTGCTGCTGCTGTTTGCCAGGCATAGTGCTACTAAATTTCACTTTACATTACTCTGTTAAGCCAGTTTTACTACTGATTTATTTTTCTTGTTTGCTGCTCATTGCCTTATATTAGTTGTAATATTGCTGCTTGCTTTGCCAATTTGCATTTTTTTGTCATTGCTGTTTGTGTTAATTGTTTTGTGCTACTGCATTGCCTCATCCCTTAGTTTAGCATCTGAGCTCAGTAGATTTAAGTTAGCTTAAGATGGGGTAGGCTATATGTGAGAACGAGTTGTGCTGAATTGGAAGAAATGCATTGGGAAGCTATAAGAAAATGGTTTGGCCAAAAAAGAATTTTGAAAGAAGATATGAACAGAATACAGAAAGCATACTTGGATAGGATTTTTTTTGGTGGAAACAAATGTCGAAATAAGGGGAAAGATCTACAGAACGAAGTTTTGGGTTGGACTGCAGTACCAAATGTCACACTGAAAACGAACCCTATCTTTCCTTTTGTATTATTCCGCTATCTGTTTATGTACCCTTGTGTATTTGTCTTTTTCCTGTCTTTAAGTGTTTAGTAAATAAGATTTATGTTGCAGAATTTTTCAAATACTATGTTATTTACTTTGTAAAGATATTTAGACATTATTTATTTTGTTTTGTTTTAATGCTCACGTGTGAAGTTGATGTTTCAAAAGTTATTCTGATCTTTTTTGTACTTACTTATGTCATAATTCCTGTAACACTGATGTATATGTTATTTCGATTCTTCTGTAAAGCCTGCATAACCACAAATGTTATCTGTATTGTTATGTTCTTTAATGATGTATTTTGTACCTTTGTTATTGTATTCTTATGTTATAAAATTGTAATTGACACCAGTTCATCAAATTAAGTAACTTGTAAGTTACATTTCACTGCACACGTTTCTGTTGGTCATAATATATGGACAATATGTGAGAAGTTGGGACTGTTAGTGTTTGCACATGTGTTAATAATTCAGCAAGGGACTGGATAATAGCATTGCTGGTTCTAAGGACAATTCCAAAAACTTTGTGAGTGCACAAGTGGTGGTTTATGGACTTGCTATATTGTCCGCAAGACTCTTCGATGGTGATTGTGCACCTGCACAGTTGCAACAGATGGCTGCTGGCCATCTCTACAAGGACTATAGTGGGTCTGCATCTTTGATGGCCCACCAATACCGTAATCTCTACCAGGACTACAGTGGGTCTCCTCTGTGATGACCTGCCTACCAATATTCTTCAAAACTTCGACTGACTCTGCGGTGGGTTTGCTCTGTTGTGGCCCGTTACCTGTCTGCATGTCAAGAGTCAGCACTGTCTTTCCGTTAGAAGGACAATACTACTTCTTCAAGACTGCATGGAAATCCACTACTTCCGTGTGCATTTTCTTTTACTGCTCAGACTTTGAGAAAAACACTGCATTTTTACTGCGATGAACGATCAGGACTGTCTTTATGGACTGTGAGAAAATTTTAGCTTTTGACCAACATTGTATCAATAAGTGTGTGCATATGATTTCTTTGTTACTATAATTGTGAAAAATTTTTAACAAATATGTATTGGCCAGTTCCCAAAACAATTTGTAAAATTTTTTGTGGGGAGCATGGGGGCTATATATTAGCTGGCAGTAGTGGCGCTCGCTGTATTGCAGTAGTTCGAGTAACGAAGATTTTTGTCAGGTAAGTGATTTGTGAAAGGTATAGGTTAATGGTAGTCAGGGCCATTTTTTTGTAGGGATTTTTGAAAGTCAGATTGCGTTGCGCCAAAAAATATTATGTGTCAGTTCAAGCACAGTCACGTATAATTTTTCTAAGGGGACGTTTCAAGAGATTTATAGCATAGCAGTACTTTCTCTTTCATGGAAAACAATTTAAATTCTGTTGTCAGAGATTTTATAAACAGTCAGTTAAGGAACTTCCATTGACCAGCAAATGCTAGGTGATGAGCATCTGAGGACAAGATATTTGCTCTGTCCTTATACAAGTGAAGCCCTCACCTACACAGGTAACAGTCAGTTCATTTTTCTCATCTCTCTGTGAAGCATTCGAAATCTCTGTTGTCTGCTGTACCTTTTGAGCCGGAATTAAGTCGTACAGTGATGAATATAATAAAACCAAAGTTGAAGCAGTGTGCAACAATGATAAATATTGTGATTGTTGTCTGATGAAATGTATTTGGAGATAGGTTTGTATTGTGATGTGAGCAAGCAACAAATCTCAGCGCTTCAGGATTTAGGACGTTTAAGAGGGTTCAATGTATATGCAAATCCTGCATTAGTATTCATTGTCAGAGGCAGACACAAAATCTGGAAGGAGGCTGTTGCATATTACTTCAATCAGAATTTGGTTTCAAGTGCCACTCTAAAAGTTCTCATGACCTATTCCATAAGGGAACTGCAAGAATTAGGGCTGAAAGTAGTTTGTACAGTTTGTTACCAGAAAGCAACCAATCAGAGATCACTGAAGAAACTCTGCAGTGAGAAATCAACTAAATCCATTTCATTTCATTTTTTAGGTAGTGATGAACCAATTGCAGTTATTTATGATGGCCTACACCTATTAAAGAACGCAAGAGATTGTCTAATCGCAAATAAAATACAATCTGGGTTTATAAAACAGGCCACTTTTGACTTTATTCAGAGGTCTTTTCTTCTGGATCAGCAAAGGATGTTCAAGTCTGTGCCAAAACTGAAGAAGAGTCATTATGGTTTTAAGGATTATTTTACTAAAATGAAAGTTATCATAGCTCCAGCCCAACTTAGTGATACAGTTGCAGCTGTTACTGAGACCTATGTAGCATTTCGTATTCCATCTGCAGAGGGAATATACACTGTAGAATTTGTTGAAAAGGTAGACTACCTGTTTGATTCACTAAGCAACTCCCATTGTTATTCACAAGATGGGAAAACCTACAAGCACGCCCTCTCTGCAGAATCACAACGTATTGAAATGTGGTACAGTGTATTAAACGAAATGAAAAATTGGAAAGTGCTGGAGCTAGGAACAGGGAGAGATAATAATTGGGTGGGAAACTACAATAAGGTCACTGATGTTTTCATTTTTAACAGATTAAAAAAATGGCTTTTATTTTTCAAACATGAGGACCTTCAATCAAGACCCAACGTAGAACGTTTTTGTTGTGTGAGGCAGCATGGTGTTTCAAACAGTAGACCAAACTCCTTTCACATCAAAGCAGCACTGAAAACTGTTAAATTAATAACTTATCCTTGCCTATAAGTTCATTAGGTAATTGTGAGGATGATATATGTAAGCCATCAAACAATTGAAGGCAGTTTCTGAGAGCTCATAATGGCAGCTTTCTCGACTCCACAAAAGACCACTGCATAGTTGATGAAAATATTTTGTACAGAATTCTTGCCTGATAATGCAGTTGACGGTGGTGGTGAAGAGGCTGATCTAAGGAACGACAGACAAGCATTGATACTTGTAGTTGGTTACTTTCTACGAAACATGAGTGAAACAACTGAAATAAGCTGTAAATACTGTAAAAAAATTCTGGTTTCACCAGTACCCAAGGAGGATTATATATTTACAAGTTTCAGTTAATTTAATTCGTTAAACACACAATTGTAGAAAGCAAGTGGCAGTCTGGTGTCCTTTTTAACAAACGTTTACACTCAGTTGTATGCATGTTTAGAAAAATATGGGCAGAAGGAAAAATTGGATGATAAACTTTGCTCACTGTTTAGATTTCCAGGAGGGATAATGTCTTGTAAAACCCACTTTTCTGAACAGTATATATTAAGAAAATGTGTACAATTTTTTATTTACAAATAGGTCAGTGATTGGAAAAACACCATCTGCATTAAAAGGTTTAATGTGGTTAAGAAGAAGCTGAATAAAAAAAAATTAACGTTGTTTAACAGTTCAGATATAAATTTTATTGTGTCATTAAAAAATAAAAATGTAGTAGTTAATTTTTCTTTTCAGTTAATTGCTTTTATCCCCATTTCCGATCTGTGATACTTTTTTTTTATATTGTGTCTGCTTTTGTGATGAGGCATGTACTCTTCCTTAAGGTGTAGAAGCATTCCAAAGAAAGTCAGTGTTTAAAGAGCAACTTTTCTGAAATAGACATATACTTGCGATAAATTTTACATAACAATTAGCCCTAAATGTTTCGTTCACTTCTACTGATAACATAGTAACTAAGTAATACTAATAATTGAAATGAAAATTAGTGTAAGGCTGGTACTGTTATCGGTAAGCCTTGAGTTTTTTCTTAATTACTACTGTTTTGAATTTCAACTGGGAAAATCATGCACCAGCAGGTTGTCACTTGAAAAATCGGCTGTTTATACCACAGTTATTGTTATAAAGCTATGGTAGAGGATTTCTTTACGTTTGGAGACAAATGCACAATAAGACAGTTTCACAACCAATTAACAGTAGCTAAGTGGGAGAGACAATGTGTCATGTAAAGGAATTTCATTGTTTGTAGGCAGCTCATGATTTTGAATAGTGTTAAGTGACATACATGTATGTCTCAAAGAAAATGCAATAATGTATTATCTATATGTTGAACATGCAAGAAGGAAAGTAGATTGATGTTTCACTTCCCTTCGACTGAACCTGATACGACAAGAAAAAAAAAAAAGAGATAATGTAAAGAAATCGATATTTTCTTTTAGTAAACTAATGAGTTATTCGAATTAACCTGCCTCTAACGATGATGAAATATACTTCCACTCACTTAAGTGAGTTATTTTCGTAGGTTTGCATAATCAAAACATTATTTGCATAACAACTGGCGTTCGTATTGTGAAAAAAGTGAGTTAATGTAACTTCTGCATGACAGTATATCATAGCTACATTTATATTCTTTGTTCTGATACCAGCGAAAAACATAACATTGGAAATTATGAAAATTGGTATTAGTAAAAATAAGAGCACAAAAAAATTACGGTATACTCTACTGGGGACGCAGCCGAGGTGTTTACATTTCTTTTCTTCATCTCTGTATCACTTGCAGTGCTGCTGTCGCTCAGTGTTTCCATCTTATAATATGGGACTATCGCTTCTCATTTATTGCTGTTCTGTGATGGAGGCCACCATTTTCATGGGGTATGCTGCAGGTGAAGAGATATTCATTCCTCGCATTCAGTTGAAACCTTGTGACTTAAATATGCCTTCTGTTTCAAGCGATTGCAGTTTTCTATCCGAATTGCATTTGCTGTGGTTATCAACAACGCACAGGGCCAATCACTTGTGCGGCGGACATTAACCTGGACACGTTATGTTTTTCACATGGCCAATTGTACGTGGCTTGCTCAAGAATCGGCACGCTGTAAACTTTATTTACACTCGAGACGGACAAACGAAGAACATTGTGTACCATCAAGCTTTGGGATAAGAGTTTTATTTTACGGTTTTATTCGAGCTTTGTAAAATTATACCTTTGCTGACTGTAAATACACTTTCACTATGTTTTCGTGAAAGGAAAGTTTCGCAGCTTGCAGCGAAACTGCTAAATCTGTATGTCGTTTTTAGTAATTACGGTTTTCTTCACCCCTGCTGACTGTAACTGTGTGTTAAATTGTACAAAATATTAATAAATATGTGGAATATTTGTTCATTAAGAGAAAGAGTCAAAATATTTCTTGCAGAAAATTAAATGTATTGGAACGATAAAAGTATGTATTTTATAGTTAGATTTTAAGTACATTACACGCAGATATATTACTTTAACTCATGATTTAAAAAGGAATCATAGCTTACTCTATGATATAATTGTTATTACTAAAAATTTGGTTTGACATTGGTGTATATTTGCAAAAATCAGATCCAGAAGCCTATACAGAACTTGATTTTTATGAATGCCGCTGGTGAAGAGCTCTTCATTCGTCGCATTCCGTTGACATCCAGGGATTGAGATATGGCCTTTGAATTAAAGCGATTGCAGTTTTCCATGCGGCTTGCGTTCGATTTAAGTATCAACAAGCACATGGGCCAATCACTTTGTGTGGCAAGTATTATGGTTAAACATACTGGGCAACGTCGGACACTGTAGCTAATTATTACAAGTAAATGTTGTAAGTCGTCCATCGTTGGCGAGATTCGACACAAAAAAATTATTTTTGTACGTCCATCCTTCTGATTGGAGGTTTGAGAGACCTCCGCCGTTCATTTGTGTAATAAAATACAGCAGCTACAGCCATCTTTACGATGTTATTTATTCTAGCTGTTTCATGGTTTGAGTACACCATCTGCAGGTCTTAACTGACGCTGAGGGGTTTGACTCCAATTGTACACGGTATTCATCAGTGGCCAACATCTATGAACTGGTTTTCGAAGACTACCTGTAACAACGATGTTGTTTGTCCAACCATCAACTACCAATCAGTTCATAAATGTTAGCCACTGATGAATCGTTTATACCATTGGAGTTCACACCTCAGCGTTAGTTAAGGCCTCAAGATGGTGTGCTGAAACACCGAAACTGGTAGCCATACACTAAATAACATCGTAAGAACGGCTGTACGTGCTCAATTTTATTACACAAAAATTATGGTACCAGTATTTGTAGCAGTTCTAGAAAATGCTGCTGGGGAGTTTGAGCTATGAGAAAATACGAGTGATAATGGGCAGCAACCAGCTATAATGGATTGAAGAGTGCTTTCTAAATCAAGGGAAAAAATTTAATATTGTCTTAGAATGTAGATCATTGGCAGTCTGTTGGAGCTATCGAATAATGCGAAGGAACCATTCCAAAGTCTTGTTTCTCTAGTGACCATTGTTGCGAAAAGTCGGTTCTGGGATGGAAAGGGTATAGCTCTTATGGGAACGATTATTCCTGCTGTGGTGTTCTGACAGGAATTATGGGGATCGAGAAGAGAGAGAAAGGGAAAGGTAGGTAGATACATAGATAGAGAGGAGAGAGAGAGAGAGAGAGAGAGAGAGAGAGAGAGAGAGAGAGAGAAGAGGAGAGGAGGGCAGTATATTTTGAGCAGACACCAAAGCGAACAGTGTGTGGAACTCTGCGCTTGTAATCACATTGTCAGGATTACTGTGCATAATGTGCTGAAATATGATCGTTATGATGAAAGTACCAATGAATGATACGTCGATAGATCGCATGGTGTCTTTCAACACCACCGCCAAGTGCAGTTAGGTTCGCCGAGAAATTCATTGGATGATAACTTCACTGAAGTTATATCTCTCCAGCGTCCTGCGTTAGCTTCGCCTCTTTTCATAGGTACTGCAGCGGCACCGAAAAGCAGTGGTTACCGTGTGCGGCTAGTGAAGAAAGAATGCGTCTTTTTTCATAGCATCCTTCTGGCCAGCGGCTCTCAGACAACTCGGTAGGATGTTGTATGGTGGGAGGGGGGGGGGGCGGAGGGGGGCCTGGGCAGGGGGAGAGGGAGGGGGGGGGGGAAGTGCTGCTGCACCTGCGGCAGGTGTTGGTGCTGAGAGCTCTGGAGGATTGTGGGGAAGCTGGCCCGACAGCATGTATAATGACGAGACTGATAACTCCAGCAGTCCTCAGACAAAATCATGCCCTCAGACCACTTTAAGACGCGCAGGACGTGCAGTTCGTTCTACCGAGCGGCGTTGTGGTTAATGCACGTGTATCTATACCTACATGTATACGGCGGAAGCCACATTGCAAAAAAATTCTATTGAAGAATGCTTTTATGGCATAGAAGAATCTGTCAAAGAGAATTAACTGTAATCTACATTTTAAAACACTCCTCCTATATCCAGAATGAGATTTTCACTCTACAGCGGAGTGTGCGCTGATATGAAAGTTTCTGGCAGATTAAAACTGTGCCGGACCGAGACTCGAACTCGGGACCTTTGCCTTTCGCGGGCAAGTGCTCTACCATCTAAGCTACCCAAGCACGACTCACGATCCGTCCTCACATCTTCAATTCTGCCAGTACCTCGTCTCCTGCTTTCCAAGCTTCACAGAAGATCTTCTGCGAACCTTGCAGAACTAGCACTCCTGGAAGAAAGGATATTGCGGAGACATGGCTTAGCCACAGCCTGGGGAATGTTTCCAGAATCAGATTTTCACTCTGCAGCGGAGCTGATATGAAACTTTCTGGCAGATTAAAACTGTGTATCGGACCGAAACTCGAACACGGAACAGGAATATGTCCCGAGTTCGAGTAGAGCACTTGCCCGCGAAAGGCAAATGTCGCGAGTTCGAGTCTCGGTCCGACACACAATCTGCCAGAAATTTTCGTACTCCTCCTATGTGTTAGACATTTTACTTCCGTAGATAGAATGTCAAAGAATGTCTACCTATTTCGCCCCTACTCTGCGAAAGTTAGATTCCTTCAAGGGTAATCCAGTTCATTTTTCCTTTCAGTGTAGTACTTGTATCTCAGCAGATGACAAATTTCATAAGCCAATAAATGTACTTTGAGGCTGTGGTTAGTAAACCCAGCCGCCTAAAGAGAAGCTTGCAAGACGTAAGTGCGTGAGTCCCACATGTAATTCTAATACTTTCCTATGTGCAGTGAATACTTTTTGCCTAAGTGAAGAGTTATACCAGAATATTATCCTGTAAGACACCAGAGAATCAACAGATGCAAGATATCTTGCCTTACTGACTTCTGGATCTCCAAAGTTGACAATTATAGCAAAAATGGGTTGACTAAATTCTTTTTTTCCAGTTTTGAGTTATCAGCAATACCATGTTTCTTATCTACAGCTTTGCTTCCTCCGTTTTGCTATAGATGGCAGAAACGGCAAGTGGTGTTGCAGATTGTAGTTCCTAAGTATCGTACAATGAGCTTACGAATTTGTAAACATAATGCCATCAGAATGTTATTCGATTTGTGGTTGCGTCATAAAATTATTCTCGATTGAATATGTGAATTCACGGGCCCCATTCTCGTCATTTGCGGGAAACTGTAATTTTCTGCTTTAACACGAAATCAGTGGATGATGCCCGTAGAACGCTGGTTAATACTACAGGTGAGGACCCTGTTAGTGAAGGAACGTGTAGAGAATGGTTCCAGCGCTTCAAGAACGGTGATTTTGTCTTCTAAGGGTTGAATGTGGTGGAAGGTAGGTTTTTGAAGCTGAAGAAAACAATCATAGGCGATTGTTATCGAACTTATTTGATACGTTTGAGCCGAGCACTGAAAGATAAGACCAGAACACAGCAATACACATGAAAAGATGTTTTTGCCGCACGACAATGAACGATCCCATGTCGCAAAATCTGTCAAAACACACTTGGAAACATCGAAATGAGAAATCCTACCCCACCCGCCGTATTCTCCTGACATTGCTCTGACTACCACTCTTTTCGATCAGTGGCACAGGGCTGGCTGATCACCACCTCCGGTCATGTGAACAAGTGCAAAACTGGATCGATTCATGGATCTCTGCAAAACACGCCCAGTTATTTCGCTGGGGGATTAGTATGCTGCCCGAAAGACGGGAGAAAGTAGTAACTACTTTGAACCGTATAGTGTTTGTAAGTTTTTCACAATGGCGTCTCGAACTTCGAGGAAAAATGGCGGAAGAAAAGTTGTAGACCTAATATATTAATCCTTTGACCACCAATAACAATTGGTGGTGAAAGGATTAATCTATCAGGTTCACAATTTTTCTTCCGCCATCAGCGTGAAGAATATTGAGGTATGGTTATTTTAATTAATGTCGCAATTAATTTCGTGTCGCTTCGTTTTCCAATATAGTGGCCGGCCGCTGTGACCGAGCGGTTCTAGGCGCTTCAATCTCGAACCACGCTGCTGCTACGATCGCAGGTTCGCATACTGCCTCGGGCATGGCTGTGTGTGATGTCCTTAGGTTAGCTAGGTTTAAGTAGTTCTAAGTCTAGGGCCTGATGACCTCAGATGTTAAGTCCCATAGTGCTTAGAACCATTTGAGCCATTTTTTTTCAATACAGTGAGGGGTGGGACATACATGGTTACTTCCAATTTCTTCTGGGTTTTTAGAAGACGACTGCGCGTAATTACCAATAGAGGGAGTGACTCTCACACAGATTACACGTGCTCAGTGTGGGCTCCATTTGTGTTGCAGCAAACGTCAGCTCGAGCGGGAAGGCGCGACAGCAGCTCGCTTTGCTAATGTGTTGGTTGAGTAGCCTATCTGCAGGTGTGAGCTATTTCCATGTGACAATGCACAGTAGAAGGTTAACAACGAGACCAGAACCTATACTTATAAGAATTCTGTAAACTATTATCAGGCTTCCCTTAACGACTGGGACATGCATACACAGCAATAACAGGCAGAAAATTCCCACTGGTTCTCTGATAATCCATGGTGGGACACGATGGTAATCGTAGGGCTCTACATCTACATCTACAGCTACATGGTTACTCTGCAATTCACACTTAAGTCCCTGGCAGAGGATTCATCGAACCATTTTCATACTACTTCTCTACCATTCCACTCTCGAATGGCGCGTGGGAAAAAGGAACACCTAAATCTTTCCGTTCGAGCTCTGATTTCTCTTATTTTATTGTGATGATCATTTCTCCCTACGTAGGTGGATGTCAGCAAAATAGTTTCGCATTCAGAATAGAAAGTTGGTGATTGAAATTTCTATCTCGCCGCAAAGAAAACCGCCTTTGTTTCAGTGACTGCCACCCCAAATCGCGTATCATATCAGTGACACTATCACCCCTATTGCGCGATAACACGAAACGAGCTGCCCTTCTTTGCACTTTTTCGATGTCCTCCGTCAATTCTATCTGGTAAGGATCCCATACCGCGGAGCAATATTCCAGCAGAGGACGGACAAGTGTAATGTAGGCTGTCTCTTTAGTGGGTTTGTTGCACCTTCTAAGTGTTCTGCCAACAAAGCGCAGTCTTCGTTTCGCCTTCACATATTATGTATGTGGTCTTCCCAATTTAAGTTGCTCGTAATTGTAATTACTAGGTATTAGTCGAATTTCCAGCCCTTAGATTTGTGCGATTTGTCGTATACCCAAAATTTATCGGATTTCTTTTAGTACCGATGTGGATGACCTCACACTTTTCTTTGTTTAGTGCTAATTGTCACTTTTCGCACCATACAGAAATTCTCTCTAGATCATTTTGTAATTGGAATTGATCGTCTGATGATTTTAGTAGACGGTAAATTACAGCGTCATCTGCAAGCAATCTAAGGGGGCTGCTCAGATTATCACCTAGTTCATTTATATAAATAAGGAACAGATGGGAGACGGAATGTTTTTGACAGTACAAAACTCCACGAGATCAATTTTGTCAAAGTGTAAAGTTAGCCCATTTGTACGTAACCAATCAGTGACTTTCACAAAAACGTTTGTTTTTCCTGTTGATGTTTCTCTCTTCGGCTTCACAGTAATACTAATGTCATCTGCCAGCAGTACTAATAAATCATTAAAATAAAGCAAGAACACTAATTGGCCCTATGGGACTCCAGTTGTAGTTTATCCCCATGCAGACCATGTGGCGTCCCTCTTTATATTACTCCAACATCGTGATAATTTTGTTTATTTTGTTTCTTATTAGTAAAATAAACTAGGAAGAACGACTTATCTGTAAACCAAACTAGGAAGCCTCCGTATGAGACCGGATTGATGGTGGTGGTGGTGGTTAGTGTTTAACGTCCCGTCGACAACGAGGTCATTAGAGACGGAGCGCAAGCTCGGGTTAGGGAAGGATTGGGAAGGAAATCGGCCGTGCCCTTTCAAAGGAACCATCCCGGCATTTGCCTGAAACGATTTAGGGAAATCACGGAAAACTTAAATCTGGACGGCCGGAGACGGGATTGAACCGTCGTTCTCCCGAATGCGAGTCCTGTGTGCTAACCACTGCGCCACCTCACTCGAGACCGGATTGATGTTACCGTCATGACAAATTAGCGAGAGACACTATCTGATCAAAACTATCCGGACACCTCTGTATAATGAGAAATTGATTACTAGATGTCAAAAGGGGGACCGCCAGTATAAAACGAGACGGAAGGTGTTGTGTTGTCAGTAGGGAAGCAGCAACAGGAGAGTGAGTCGGTCAGGAGAGCTCAGTCTGATATCGTGTGATAGTATGTTTGTTAATATTGAACGCCTTCCTGAAAACCGAGGAAGCGGTATTTACTTGGAAGTATGATTTAAAAAACGCCAACACTCACAAAGTTTCGTGTTTAATTAAATACACGATGCATTTCGGGCCCGCCGGCCGGAGTGACCGAGCGGTTCTAGGCGCTTCATTCTGGAACCGCCCGACTGCTACGGTCGCAGGTTAGAATCCTGCCTCGGGCATGGATGTGTGTGATGTCCTTAGGTTAGTTAGGTTTAAGTAGTTCTAGCTTCTAGGGGACTGATGACCTCAGATGTTACTTCCCATAGTGCTCAGAGTCATTGGACCCATATCGGGCCCCACGGCTCATCATCAGGTGTAGAGAAGTGCCCGAAAGCACATGCAGATGCTTTCTATGACAAGGATATTGGAATGTTGGTACTACGCTATGACAAAAGTCTAAGTCGAAGCGGCGACTATGAAAAGAAGTAGCTGAAGCTGTAGCGAACTGTTGCAAATAAAACATGATTTATTTTTGATCTTGAATGAAGTGAAAAGCAAAAACAAATCATGTATTAAGACAACTTGCACCTGATGACGGATCCACTGGGTCCGAAGTGCATTGTGTATTTAATAAAACACGAAAATTTGTGGCTGAAGGCGATTTTTAATTCATACTTACGGTCTCCTGAATACAGTCATGTTTGAAGCCGCAGGAAAAAAAGAAAAGAAAACGGCAGTTAGTTGTTCACCAGCATCTATAGTTTTGCATTTTACTGTAAAATGCATACGTAATTGATTTGTCCTTGTGACATTAACTGAATTTTTCGTTTGTGCTCGTTAGAAAACGAAAACAGTTTCAAAAAGAAAACTCTTTCTTAGTGATCTGCAAAATATTATTTATTTGATCACGACGCGGCGTATGAAATCTTTGGGCGATTCATCAGTCAGGTAAAGCTGTGAGCATTATGTTATCGATACATGAGAGAAGCTGGCGACCAAGACCCAGTAATATATTTTTACAGATTTGGAAGTTGTGCATACTGTTAAGAAAAGCAGAACATACTGTTCAGAACGCGATAAACATATGACGTAGTATGTGCTTCTTTTTAATTGACCAAACTTGATTTCCTTTTTCCCCTGTATTAAACTAAGTATCAATTACAAACCGTTAGATTGCAATTGCAAATTAAACTTTATTTTTCAACTATTGTTAAATGGAACGATATTAATATAAAAATTTAATTTTATGTTTTTATTCAAATTTAATTATTTCTCAGTGACATTAAAATGTAATATTTTCCTTTCCAAAGACCCTGTGTGACACAAGCTTTGTATCTCGTGTGTAAATAATATTTGTGGAAGTCGCCAGAAAGTAACGTCTGATCAGTCACCAAATGGAAACCACTGTGAAAATAACAAATGTTTTATTTGCAACAGTTTGCTACAGCTTCAGCTACTTCTTTTCATAGTCGCCGCTTCGACTTAGACATTTTTCGTAGTGTAGTACCAACATTCCAATATCCTTGTCATAGAAAGCAGCTGCATGTGCTTTCGGGCACTTCTCTACACTGGTCTATAGCACGTTGTCTGTACCAAACTGTTGTTTTCATAGCGAACAGTGCATGAGAACAGAGATGAAACTCACGGAGGGGCCAATTACAGGCTGAAGTGTGGGTGATCAAACACTTCCCATCGGAAATGCTGCAGGAACATATTCATTGCCCCTGAAGAGTGCGGCTGAGAATTGGTGTGAAGAAGGAAACGCATGACAGTTATGTTACGTGGGTTGCATGACATCGGGCGAAATTTCTCACCAGGCCCTCATACAGGGCGGGAGACACCATTTTATAGGCATCTCTATGTGCTCACGTGTGATCAGAACTGAAAAGAGCGACATTACACGATCGACGGGATTGCTAAAGACACCGCCCTTTACACTTGTTCAAAACTTCACTGTGGTTTCCATTTCGCTCCCTATCGGACCCTATTTTCCAAATAGCCTCGTATTTGTGTTTGCGTTGTTCAGTTGGCACCTTCTTATTCCCAACAACGCGGTTCGTAACCAAATAAACAATGTTCTGCAGGACGTTGGGAAAGTGCTTAGTACACTACTGGCCATTAAAATTGCTACACCACGAAGATGACGTGCTACAGACGTGAAATTTAACCGACAGGAAAAAGATGCTGTGATATGGAAATGATTAGCTTTTCAGAGGATTCACACAAGGTTGGCGCCGGTGGCGACACCTACAACGTGCTGACATGAAAACAGTTTCCAACCGATATCTCATACACAAACAGCAGTTGACTGGCGTTGCATGGTGTAACGCTGTTGTGAAGCCTCGTGTAAGGAGGAGAAATGCGTACCATCACGTTTCCGACTTATATAAAGGTCGGATTGTAGCCTATCGCGATTGCGGTTTATCATATCGCGACACTGCTGCTCCCGTTGATCGTGATCCAATGACTGTTAGCAGAATGTGGAATCGGTGGGTTGGGGAGGGTAATGCGGAACACCGTGCTCGATCCCAACGGCCTCGTATCACCAGCAGTCGAGATGACAGTCATCTTATCCGCATGGCTGTACGGATCATGCAGCCACGTCTCGATCCCTGAGTCAACAGATGGGGACGTTTGTAAGAAAACAACCATCTTCACGAACAGTTCGACGACATTTGCAGCAGCATGCACTATCAGCTCGGACACCATGGGTGCGGTTACCCTTGACGCTGCATCACAGACAGGAGCTCCTGCGATGGTGTACTCAACGACAAACCTGAGTGTACGAATGGAAAAAGGTCATTTTTTCGGATGAATCCAGGTTCTGTTTACAGCATCATGATGGTCGGATCCATGTTTGACGACATCGCGGTGAACGCACATTGGAAGCGTGTAATCGTCGTCGCCATACTGGCGTATCACCCGGCGTGACGGTATGGGCTGCCATTGGTTACACGTCTCGGTCACCTCTTGTTCGCATTGACGGCACTTTGAACAGTGGACGTTACATTTCAGATGTGTTACGACCCGTGGCTCTACCCTTCATTCGATCCCTGGGAAACCCTACATTTAAGCAGGATAATGCAGGACCGCATGTTGCAGGTCCTGTACGGGCCTTTCTGGATCCAGAAAATGTTCGACTGCTGCCCTGGCCAGCATATTCTCCAGATCTCTCACCAACTGAAAACGTGTGCTCAATGGTGGCCGAGCAACTGGCTCGTCACAATACGCCAGTCACTACTCTTGATGAACTGTGGTATCGTGTTGAAGCTGCATGGGCAGCTGTACATGTACACGCCATCCAAGCTCTATTTGACTCAATGCCCAGGCGTATCAAGGCCGTTACTACGGCCAGAGGTGGATGTTTTGGGTACTGATTTCTCTGGATCTATGCACCCAAATTGCGTGAAAATGTAATCACATGTCAGTTCTGTTGTTGTTGTTGTGGTCTTCAGTTCTGAGACTGGTTTGATGCAGCTCTCCATGCTACTCTATCCTGTGCAAGCTTCTCCCAGTACCTACCGCAACCTACATCCTTCTGAATCTGCTTAGTGTATTCATCTCTTGGTCTCCCTCTACGATTTTTACCCCCACGCTGCCCTCCAATACTAAATTGGTGATCCCTTGATGCCTCAGAACATGTCCTACCAACCGATCCCTTCTTCTAGTCAAGTTGTGCCACAAACTTCTCTTCTCCCCAGTCCTGTTCAATACTTCCTCATTAGTTATGTGATCTATCTAATCTTCAGCATTCTTCTGTAGCACCACATTTTGAAAAGCTTCTATTCTCTTCTTGTCCAAACTATTTATAGTCCATGTTCTAGTCAGTGTCAGTTCTAGTATAATATATTTGTCCAATGAATACCCGTTTCTCATCTGCATTTCTTCTTGGTATAGCAATTTCTTTGGCCAGTAGTGAATTTAATACTGATTTATTCTGGCCTTTGATCAAACAAAGGGCATCTGTTGACTCTAACGCTATGCAGAAGAAGGAAGCGAAATGGTCGCGTGAGACATAACTCGAGGTTTGCAAGTCACCAGGCTGGGTCGGAAATGCGCGGTGCGGGGATTATCATAATGTTGGCTCGCAAAGCGCCGTTTGCTTCTGACCCTCAGAGGACGGCTCCGTCGGCCACGCCTTCTGCGCAGCGCCGCATCTGCATGATAAAGACGCCGTGGCGGGCTAATAAGGCGCAGCAGGCAGGGCATAAATAAAGCACGCGGGAGGAGACCGCATTAAACACGGCCGTCAAGGCGGCCTTGATTTGAAGTTCTGGCTCTAGGGTGGTCTCTACTAGCTGTTGACATATTAGGATTACCTGCCGTAATTGTAGGCCAAAAAGCAAGGGGTCGGGGACTTGCTCCTCCTAGTGATTTAATTCCCAGATCTGAAAGCGTTCATCTAACGGTACTGGACACATATAATTCAGCAGTAACACCGACACCAAGGCCTGGTATTTAAATCTTTGTCCGATTGTACTATTTTCCTCTTGTACTGCTGCTTCCTGCAACAAATTAAAACTTAACGCTTGTCGTAACAGATGCCCTACGGATCTGTCCCCGTTACGCGTAAAGCATTTCCAAATATTCCCGTCTGGTCCTTTCTTCCCAGTAGCTCTGCAATTCGTTCTCTATCTGTCCACTTCTTTTTCAACATCCTCCCATATCACCCATTTGAGTTGATAGCAAACTCTTCTTCAGTTTCCCGTAATCGACGTTTCACTTCCAAAGTGCTCGCTAGCGTCTTATTGCTTCAGAAACACATTGCACAATTATGTGTCTATGTTATTTTTAAAAATATTGTTCAGTCCCTTCCTCTAAACGCAGAGCGGCCCCACTCCTGACTCGGAGACTTCGGAGCCAGGCTGAAGGCGAACTCATAGTGGGGGAAATTGAGTCCCAACTGGGAAAATTTAGGAATGGGTTTATCAGGTCCAGTATTTGCTTTACAGCCACAGAAATACTCCCAGAAACTTTGGTAACGACGCTATGGGGACAATATCCCCCGCATGAAAAAATACGAATGTCTGGTATAGGTATTGGAGTAACTGTTAATGTGTGTTACGGACAATAAAGCGTTGTTGTTGTTGCGGTCTTCAGTCCAGAGACTGCTTTGATGCAGCTCTCCATGCTACTCTATCCTGTGCAAGCTTCTTCGTCTCCCAGTACCTACTGCAACCTACATCCTTTTGAATCTGCTTAGTGTATTCATCTTTTGGTCTCTCTCTACGATTTTTACCCTACACGCTCCCTTCCAATACTAAATTGGTGATCTCTTGATGTCTCAGAACATGTCTTACCAACCGATCCCTTCTTCTAGTAAAGTTTTACCACAAATTTCCCTTATCCCCAATTATATTCAATACCTTCTCATTAGTTATGTGAACTACCCATCTACAGCATTCTTCTGTAGCAGCACATTTCGAAAGCTTCTATTCTCTTCTTGTGCAAACTATTTATCGTCCATGTTTCACTTCCATACATGGCTACACTCCATACAAATACTTTCGGAAACGACTTCCTGACACTTATATCTATACTCGATGTTAACAAATTTCTCTTCTTCAGAAACGCTTTCCTTACCATTGCCAGCCTACATTTTATATCGTCTCTACTTCGACCATCATTAGTTATTTTGCTCCCCAAATAGCAAAAACTCATCTACTACTTTAAATGTCTCATTTCCTAAATGCATTCGCTCAGCATAACCTGATTTAATTCGACTACATACCACTAGCCTTGTCTTGCTTTTGTTGATGTTCATCTTATATACTCCTTTCAAGACACTGTCCATCCTGTTCAACTGCTCTTCCTGGTCCTTTGCTGTCTCTGACAGAATTGCAATGTCATCGGTGAACGTCAAAGTGTTTATTTCTTCTCCATAGATTTCAATTCCTACTCCGAATTTTTCTTCTGCTTCCTTTACTGCTTGCTTAATATACAGACTGAATAATGTCGGGGAGAGGCTACAACCCTGCCTCGCTCCCTTCCCAACCACTGCTTCCCTTTCATGCCCCTCGACTCTTATAACTGCCATCTGGTTTCTGTACAAATTGTACATAGCCTTTCGCTCCCTGTATTTTAGCCCTGACACCTTCAGAATTTGAAAGAGAGTATTCCAGTCAACATTCTACAAATGCCAGAAGCGTCAGTTTGCCTTATCTTAATCTATCTTCTAAGATAAGTCGTAGGGTCAGTATTGCCTCACGTGTTCCAACATTTCTACGGCATCCAAACTGATCTTCCCCGAGGTCGGCTTCTACCAGTTTTTCCATTCGTTTGTTAAGAATTCGTGTTAGTATTTTGCAAACGTGACTTATTGAACAGATAGTTCAGTAATTTTCACATCTGTCAACACCTGCTTTCTTTGGGATTGGAATTGTTATATTCTTCTTGAAGTCTGAGACTATTTCGCCTGTCTCATACATCTTGCTCACCAGATGGTAGAGTTTTGACAGGGCTGGCTCCTAAAAGGCTTTCAGTAGTTCTAATGGCATTTTGTCTACTCCCGGGGCCTTGTTTCCACTTAGTTCTTTCGGGCTCTGTCAAACTCTTCACGCAGTATTGTATCTCCCATTTCATCTTCATCTGCTTGAAAAAGTGCGGGATGGACAGGAGGCAAAAAAGAGGGCAGTCACAGAAATTTTCAAGAAAATCGTGGGTACAAAGAAGATAATTGCGGACAACCCAAGACGAAATACTTCAGTTGATCGATGAAAGAAATAAGTACAAAAATGTTCATGGAAATTCAGGGATACAGACATACAAGTCGCGGAGAAATGAAGAAAAAGGGGCGTGCAGGGAAGCTAAGACGAAATGGCTGCATGAAACATGTGAAGAATTCGAAAAAGAAACGATTGTCGGAAGCGCTGACTCGCATTTAGGCAGGTCAAAACAAGCTTCGGAAAAATTAAAGGCAAGTGTGGTAACATTAAGTGTGCAACAGGAATTCCACTGTTAAATGTAGAGGAGAGAGCGGATAGGTGGAAAGAGTACATTGAAGACCTCTATGATGGGGAAGACTTGTCTGATGTGATCGAAGAAGAAACAGAAGTCGACTGGGAAGAGACCGGGATCCAGCATTAGAATCAAAGCTTGAAAAAGCACTGGAAGACTTAAGATCAAATAAGGTAGAAGAGATAGACAAATTCCATCAGAATTTCTAAAAATCACTGGAGGAAGTGGCAACAAAACCACTATTCAAGTTGGTGTGTAGAATGTATGAATCTGACGATATTCATCTGACTTTCGGAAAAATATCATCCACACAGTTCCGAACACTGTAAGAGCTAACAGGTGCGAGAATTATCGCCCAGTCAGGTTAACAGTTCATGCATCCAACTTGCTGACACGAATAATATACAGAAGAATGGAAAAGAAAATTGAGGATGCGTTAGATGACGATCAGTTTTGCTTTAGGAAAGATAAAGGCACCAAACTGGCATTTCTGACGCTTAGGTTGATAACGGGAGTAAAACTAAAGAAGAATAAAGACACTTCCTTATGATTTGTCGACCGGGAAAAAGTGTTCGACAACGTAAATTGGTGCAAGATATTCGAAATTCCGAGAAAAATAGCGGTAAACTATAGGGAGAGACGGGTAATGTAAAATATGTATAAGAACCAAGAGGGAATCATAAGAGTGGAATAAGAAGAACGAAGTAAGACAGGGATGTAGTCTTTCGCCCCTGTTGTTCAGTGGAATTAAAATTCAAGGTGAAAGTATATTAATAATAAGGTTCGCTGATGACATTGCTTTCCTCAGTGAAAATGAGGAAGAATTACGGGATCTGCTGACTAATGAGTATAGAATATGGATTAAGAGTAAATCGAATAAAGACGAAAGTAATGAGAAGCAGTATAAATCAGGATTGACGGTCGCGAAGTAGATGAAACTAAGGAATTCTGCTACATAGGCAGCAAAATAACCAATGACCGACGGAGCAAGGAGGACATCAAAAGCAGGCTAGAAATAGCAAAAAGGGGATTTCTGGGCAAGAGAAGTCTACTAGTATCAAACATAGGCCTTAATTTGGAGAAGAAATTTCTGAGAATTTACGTTTGGAGCACACCTTTATATGGTAGAGAAACATGCACTGTGGGAAATCGGAACAGAAGAGAATAGAAGCATTTGAGATGTGGTGCTACGGACGAACGTTGAAAATTAGGTGGACTGATAAAAGCAATGAATGAGGAAGTTCTGTGGAGAATCGGAGAGGAAAGAAATATGTGGAAAACACTGACAAGGAGAAGAGACAGGACGATAGGACATCCGTTAAGGCATGACTTCCATGGTATTAGAGGAAGCTGTAGAGGGCAAAAGCTGTAGAGGAAGACAGAGATTGGAATACATCCAGCAAATAATTGGGGACGTAGGTTGCAAGTCCAACTCTGAGATGAGATTAGTACAGGAGAGGGATTCGTTGCGGGCTAAGTCAAACCAGCCAGAAGATTTTGATTTAATTTCCCATAAATATCGGAAATAAAACCGGAATACAGAAGGTCGACGGACTTTCATTCATAAAATGTGTATTTTTTTCTGTCTCTTTAAATGCCACATGAAACCATTATGAATTCGTTGCGAAAAGAAACGAGTGCTCATTCCTTGCATTTCTATTGCTGTACTCCTGACGTGACGCACAAACATCTGCAGTCTTTAAATTTCCCCAGAAACTCTGTCATTAAATTGTGTCCATGTCGCCCTCTGTAATGTGTATTAGAACAGCATTTAATTCGGCGCATAGTGACAAAAGACGAACTTTTGTCGGGCCATTTGAAGACATCGTTAGATATGGTACAGTTGGTTGGGTAGAGTTGTGGGTGGATCGGTTGTCGTGAGGATCTACCCGACTGACAGCATGACAAAGAAAGCTGGTTAGTTGGTTGGCCAAAGCGCCTACACGTGTACAATTTGACGGTCGGTCGTTCCTTTGGTGCGTGTGTAGGGGAGTTCATCGATTCTGCCTGCCAAGCATTTCTGTTGATTGGCTACGCTCAGAAATTAGGTATCTTATTTAAAACATACATAGCAGTTCCAATCCACAGATAAGCTACTGTAGTAGACAGGTAAGGGACTAAGGTTATTTGAGACATACAAGAATTCATCTATGCTTGCATGAATACATGATATGAAAGGTGTCTAACAGCAGACTGGTTTCAGTTATATTCGACTTTGTGAAACCACCGTGCCTGTTTCAGATATGTCTGTAATTTTAAATGGTGCTAATTAATTTTATCATCTTCTGATTGACCCACCTCACTCATGTCAAGTAACGCCCAAAGAAAATAACAGGTGCCTAATTATTACTGCTAGTTTTAGTGTATTTCTTTCCTCTGTTTCCCTTATTACGTCTACTATAAGCATTATACGCTCTACCTTGAAAATTTGCACCTTTTGGACCTTGTTGTCTACCTCTCTCTCTTTCATCTTCTCTGATTAAAATTCTCGCTCCTTCCCCAATAATTTCTATTCTGTCCCTGTTGTCTGTTTCTCCAGTTGCTGTCCTCATTACTGTGCCCAGTTCTTTCTTCTCTCCATCTGTTAACAATGTTTCCATTAAAATCGTTATTGTCCCTCTGTGCAACAAATATTGGTCTGTAACGGAGAGCCCTATCCCTATTTCCGATGATGCTGATAAACTCTTCCACAAAACCAGGAGTCTGGACGAATTCCCATTGCAAAGATTCTAACAGCTTCCTTTTTAAAGTTGAGATTTATGTAAGCACGCCCAATGATCTATCCAAACATAATGATTTACTTAATTCCCTAACACAAAGCTCCATAGTGCTTTCCTTCCCACTTTTGTAATGTGGCCCATTTAAAAAATTATTCTGCAGGCTCGTTTGTTTTGCCTGACACCAATCGCTATTGAAGACCATTGTTTCAAATTTTTTTTGTAATCTATAAACAGCTCAACATTCTGATTCTTTATTGCAAACTTAATTTTAACAATCTCGCTCATACAAACTAAAAAATTACTCAAACGTAAAATCAGCAAGTCATGTTATCAACAATCTCTTTCAAAATATTTATTTCCGATTGTTATTCTTCCTTATTACTAGTTACCCTTTGTGAGATTCAGAAATCTCTACTTTCATGGACTCCAATGCAGCTGTATTCCTTGCATCCGTTTTACACCTTTGTACTTAGTCCTGGATCTACCCCACACGATCACTTTCCAAAGCTCCCACTTTAGCGACTAATACTTTCCCTGTCTAATCAACCCTATGATTAACTCCCTCTACCAATGTGGCATTTGTTTCAAATTTACTTTCAGTTTCTGTGAATTTGGCTTACAGCTTTCACTTACTTCACTTATTTTACCCACAAGCTCTGACTTTAATTCCCCAATATTATTCTTAAACTTTGATTCCATTTCTCCTACTAATTAATATTTTATTTCCCCAAAAGTATTACGAAGTTTCGATTCTATGTCTCTCATTTCAGATTTCATAGTCCTAAAAGTATCTTCCGTCTGTCGCGGTTTCTTGTTTAGCTTCATTTCCATTTCCCCAAAGCTGTTGCCGTATTCAGTCAATATATTCAGGATTGCTACTAGCTGGTAGCAGATGCACACTGATATCATAGAACAATGTCTTCCCTTTGCACCCTAGTGCTACTTACATCACTCCCAACACCCTCTGACCTACACTCAATTAATTATTTTTCAATTTCATCGGCCATGGCTGACAAAATTCAGGGTAATTGTGGGCGTACTTTGAAATTTCTCACTCGCTGCTGTGGTGCAGTGTGGTTGCTGAAGATGATGCCTGAGATTGTCTGTAGTGCAGAGATGGTGTGGCAGGTAGACAGTACATGGTGATGCTGTGGCATGGAGGTAGTGTTACGGAGATGCTGCAAGAGAAGATGTTTCAGCATGAACAAGACGACACGAAGACCCTGTGGCATGGAGGCGGTGATGTGGATATGCTGTAGCATGGACACAGCAGAGCGCAGACACTGCGTCACGGCCGCTGTGGTGTGGAGATGGTGCAGTGCGGATACAGCAATGTGGAAATGCTATGGCACAGAGACAGCGACATGGAGAAGCAGCGGCATGCACGTAGCATGGAAGGAATACACTTTGATTCTGATAAGCGTTGAATATGTTATAGTGTAGACTAAAACAATAGGCACATATTTTTTATATGTGCCAATGCGGCCGTTAGAAGGTGAAACAACCCCTTAAAAAACTGAGTTTAATATTTCTGAATGGATACCATTGATATGGCAACAGATATTAAAAAAATCACATCAAATAAAAGTTCTATGGTTTGTAATGTATGTTACAGTGGTGCACAGAGATTCGTCGAAAAAGTAATTTTTTTCGAAATCCCCTCGCCCCACACATTTCGACGTTTGACTAACAGCACAAGATATAGCGTCATTAATGCCAAATTCAGTCATATGCGATGAAGTGGTATTCTAAAGATGCATTTGTCAGAAATAAGCTAGAGATACAAGGGGCATTCAGTAACTAATACAACACATTTTTTCTTAAACCATGTTGGTTTTATTCAGGATTCTAATACACCTTATTTTCCCCACTCATTTGGCTATAGAGCCCTATTTTTTTAACGCAGTCTCCGATCAATGCGATGGCCTTGCGCCACCTTACTGGACGGGCCTGTACGCCCACATCGTACCACTGTACTAGCCGACGTCAGAGCGAGTATCTCTCTGCATCAATAACTTCACCATCATCCACATACTGCTTGCCGCAGACTACGTCCTTCATTAGGTCAAACAGATGGCAGTCGGAAGGTGCGAGATCTGACCTGTGGGGTGGACCGGGAAGAACAGTCTAATGAAGTTTCCTGAATGTGTGTTGGTTTAGACTGTTTTGAAGTCTCTCTGGATAATTATACACCTTTGTGAATTTTTGGTTGCATAGATGTAGTTTTTCTTCTGTGTATCTGCTATAGCTATGGCGGGGTTGAAACCATTTTGTGCCGGCCGGGGTGGCCAGGCGGTTCTAGGCGCTGCAGTCTGGAACCGCGCGACCGCTACGGTCGCAGGTTCGAATCCTGCCTCTGGCATGGATGTGTGTGATGTCCTTAGGTTAGTTAGGTTTAAGTAGTTCTAAGTTCTAGGGGACTGATGACCTCAGAAGTTAAGTCCCATAGTGCTCAGAGCCATTTGAACCATTTTTTTGAAACCATTTTGTTGTGCTATATATTATAATGCACCTAGTCCTTTTTGTATGGATGCTTGGTTTAGTGGTAGATTTCGTATTTTGTTGATCATGACTTGGAAGTAAGTGTGCTTGTGTGCCTTTGCGTGGTCTGAATTAGCATGTATGATGCAGTCAGTTGTTACGTACTTTCTATAAATTTAGAAAATGTTTTCATTATTCTTGTTCGTGATTGTAAGGTCCAGGGAATTAATCGATTTGTTCGTTTCTGTTGTGTATAGGAATCCTAACTACTCGGTTCTCAAGACAAACGAACAAACAACTCGTATTAATGAGTTTTATTACAATAAATAATTACAGATACTTAACTTTGGCAATTACACAGATGTGTCGTACGAAAAGGGCTACATACGAAATAACCAGCCTTTTCTGTGACTGCTTATAATTGACAAAAGTCTTTCCTGAACTGCCGTCGGAGTGCCTAACGCTCACGCTGCTATCCAGGTAGGTATCGTTGACGCTGCTGTCCAAGTGGGCCGCCACCAGTTAAACGCGGCGCTTATTTCCTCTTCAGCCAGGGACCGCTGCTGTCACGTTGTCATCCTGGAGAGGGGTCGGTCAGTGTGCTACTGGATGACTTCTTCTCACAGCCGTCTGTTCTCTCCCGTGTGTAATATTTCTGGCTTAGTCAGCCATAATATTAGGCTCCAAGAAGCTGTTCACAGAGCAGTGGAGATGCAAGAAGTATATAGATGACGAAATGTGGTGTGAGGTACCTGTGACAGATGTTAGATTCGGTACCATTCCCGTGAGAAAGACCGCCTGCATAATGCTACTGCGCTGTCGTTGGCTGCTGTGTTCGGAGCAAGGGTGCCAAAACGTTAAAGTATAGTTATTATTATTAGTTAAACTACTCATTGGAATGACTTCACTTTTTAATACAAATGTCTCTCAACAGCTGACTATCAATCAGTCATTTTAGAATTTAAATCAAAAACAAAAGACTGACGAAATTGCAGACGAAGCACTTCGGAAACGTTCGGGTCACGCCTTTTCTGGTATGGCGCGCGAAGTGTTTCGGGCTGTTCGTCACTCTGGATTAGGCAGTCGAGAAGAACAGACATGTTGTCTGTTGCAGAATGTGTTTGCCAGTATTCAGTATTAAAAGAATCACTCCGGTAGTCATGAGGCACAGACACATGCCACAAATTGTGTAACGATACATTTTCGTAAACATTGTGTTTGATCATGTATTTTGCTGTATCAGAGGGTGTTGTATTAAGATCATGTAGTCTTCTCGTGTGGCTATATTAAAATACGCGAGTAGCATCCCAAACAAGTGATACATTATTTCAGAACAAAACCTTGATAAAAGTTAGTTTCAGCCTCAAGATACAGAACCTACGACCTGCGTGCTGTTTTCTGCGCTGGGGACATCAGGTTAGTGGACTATAACAGAACCGACATCAGGTTAGTGAACTATAACAGAACCTTCGTATTCCACACAGTGCAGTGGAAACAACTAGGCGCCTCACGTGTACTGCATGCACAGAACAAATGTGCTCAGTGACACGTCATCTGCAGTAACGCAGAGGAGGTAAAGGAGGATGATTGTTATTAACAACAACAACCAATTCATTCTTCCTTCTTTGTCGTACGTTCCCGACTGGCGTGCCGGCATTTCACTTTACGCGCCGTAACGCCCCCCCCCCCCCCCCCCACCCAATGCGACGGGGAGAGAGGCAGGAGAGTCAACGCTCTGATGTACAAGTAGCTGTGGCTGCAGGGGACGTCAGACTTCCGGTCTTAGCCAACCATCCGGACTTCGCTCTGGTGAAAATGTCCCCCGGAAAACGACCAGATGGGTACGTGTCCACCTCCCAAAGCCCATACGATACGAAGATGCAGAAGACGTCGGCTGCTGCGGCGTGAGCAGATCCAGCTCCATCGGTAGGACGAGATGAGGCGATAGCTCAGTCTCTATGGGGTCGTCCCGCGGTGTCGTGATGAAACCCTCTGGCGGCTGCTGCGGCCGCGCTGTCTTCGGGATCCGTGAATCTGGGGGAAGAGATAGAGAAGGATCACCGTGCACGTGACAGTGTCGAATTTGATTTTGATGTCGGCGCTGAAATTCATCTGGGCCTGAAACTAGATACATGCATGCCCCAAGTCGAAGAAGGATCTCGCCTCGCGCCTACCGTCTGCTGCCGCTAAAAATCCTGAAAAACACAATATCGTGTGGTGCGAAGCGATTTTTGCGACCTTTCTTCGGCGCCGGATGCTGAGAAGGTCGGAGCAGGTGAAGCAGCGTCCTATGGCGGCGGCCGTGAAGCAATTTCGCCGGCGATGGTCCATTTCGTGGATGCGAACGATAGGAGGCGAGGAAGAGCTGCAATGCTTCATCCTTGGTGTGCGCGGTGCGAAGTTTGGTTATCTGCTGCTTGAAGGTTCTGACAAAATGTTCCGCTTCGCCGTTTGATGCAGATGTAACGGTGCACTAGTTAGATGCTATATGCCATTGTGTTCACAGAATGTTTCGAATTTATTTGACGTGAACTGAGGGCCGTTTTCGAACACTATGCCTTCAGTCAAACCTTCGAGGCAAAAAATTAAGGACAGCAGCTGCTACGTGACATTGTCGAGTTCACTGACACAGCAAAAGGACACTTGGTATAAGAGTCTACGCCAATCAATCAATGAGTGTTCCAAAAAGGTCCCGCAAAGTCAAAGTTATCGGCGAGAGCAACGTAGCTTTTCTCACTTAATGATGTCGCCCAGGTGGACCGCTGAAATATTGTGTTCAGATGACGGTTTGATCCGGCTGGAAACCCAACAAGAATTTGATATACAAATACGTCGGGAAAGTGTACATACTCACCTCTATGTGCACACGTTGCCATGGTGATTGCGACTTAGGCCACGCATAGAATCTTTGTGGCGGAGCGGACTGATTTTCCGCGCATGCGTGGTACTGTGACATCATCTATTCTATTTGGGTGTCCATACCCTGCCTAGCACATTATCGACACACTGTTTCGTACGAACAATGCCCCAGCGTCTTTGATGAAGTAACTGCGACACTTCTTGTTGCAAAGCTTCGGGGATCAACACACTTGACTGTCCACTGTCATTTTGAACAAGAATCACACCTTTCTGTGACGTGAGGCTATGTCGACGTGCAAAGTATCAGCGCGATACAGAGTTCTTTATGCTGTGCAACGATCGAGGCCAAGATGTGAGAATGTATTTTAGTAAAATGTTGAAATCTGAATTAGCGTCCGTGGCCTGTGCAATTTTCCTGTAGTTTAGAGGAAAGAATTGAAGCAGTTCAGAACCATGAGTATCGATGTGATAACAAGATGCAGCACAAGCGTCTAAGTCTGTATCAGGGCCAATCACAAGACATGAAAATGCGTCCGCATTACCATGTTGATCTGTCGGACGATACACAATCTCGTACTGGTATTGAGACAACAAAAAGCCCATATTTGCAATTTTTGGGCAGTTCGTACAGGAACCGGCTCCATCGGATGACACAAGGACTGCAGTGGCTTGTGATCCGTTACTAAACAGAATTTTCTGCCGTATAAATAGTGGTGGATATTGGTGACACGATACACAATAGCCAATACCTGTTTTCCTCTTTGTGAATAGCTACCTTGATAGGGTAATTTAAGTAAATAAAATTACCTTCATTAAACAAATTACATAAGATAGAATTAAACTACTTCCTTTAGTATCTAAAACTAATGTGCATCATACTCCTTAATGTAAAAAGGTAAGCTAATCAAGCCAATTTACTCTGAGCTTTAGACAACACTTTTGATGCGAAAGCAATAGGCCTGTCTTTATCACCAATTCTGTGTGAAAGCACTGCACCGTTTCGTTACGAAGAAGCGTCAACTTGCAATACAACTCATTTGTCAGGATCAAAGTGAACCAAGCATCGATCACTGAACAATGCATCTTTAAGTTTTTGAAAAGCGACTTGGCACTCATCTGTCCAAACAAAGGGATGCAAAGGAGCTGCGATTTGTGTAGCATTCAGTATGAACCGAATATAATAGTTCATTTTCTCTAAGACTGACTGCAATTCTGTGACATTGCGAGGAACTGGCAGGTCACAGATGACTAACAAATGTGACTGAAGAGGATGTACACCTTGACGGTTTATGACATGACCAAGATACTGCAACTCTGGTTTAAAAAAAAAACCATACTTGTCCAGTCTACACTTTATTCCTGCATCAGATAACACACAAAACAAAGCACGCAAATTTGAAACGTGTTCTTCAGGTGTACGACCTGCTACGACAATATCGTCCAAACAGTTTGAACAGTCTGGTACTTGAGCAGTCAGCACCGTTGGAAAATGGCGGTTATGGAAGCACTGCGAATAGGCAAACGCAAACATTTAAACAAGACCAAAGGAGTGTTCACAACACACACCGTTTTAGAGTCTTCATCTAGTGGTGTTTGAAGATATGCCTCGCGCAAATCAATTTTTGAAAAGTAGCGAGCAGCGCCTAATCTATCCATGAGATCCTCTGGGCGTGGCAATGGATAAGTATCAATCACAGTTCGTGGGTTGACTGTAGACTTAAAGTCAACACAGAAGCGAATGTGACCTGAAGGTTTGGGGAGCAAAACCAGTGGACTTACCCAATGACTAGCTCGTTCGGGTGCAATAGCTCCGCTACCTTGCAATTCTTTAAGTTCAGCAGCTACTTTGGCCTGTAATGCAATGGGAACAGTTCCGGCCCAGCAAAATTTCGGCTGAGCATTGTCTTTCATAGTAATATGTGCAACAAAATTGTTAGCCTTGCCTAAATCTTCAGAAAGGAGTTCAGGGAATTCTTTTACCAAGCTAGCTCCACTGTCTTTGGCACTGAATGCAGTCACTGGCAACACATTGTCTTGAATTTGAAGGCCAAACAAATCAAACGAATCAAGGTCAAATATGTCCTCACAGTCGCTTGATTGCAGCACAGTGAAAGTCACAGTTCGCGAATGTGAGCGATAGATGGCAGGCAAAGTACATTTTCCGATAACGGGAATGTCTTGTCCATTACAAGCCGTGAGGAGCGTGCTAGTTCTAGACAGGCGTGGGGAGCGTAACAGTTCAAATGTGTTTCGATTGAGCAATATAAAATGGATCTGAGCACTATGGGACTTAACTTCTGAGGCCATCAGTCCCCTAGAACTTAGAACTACTTAAACCTAACTAACCTAAGGACATCACACGCATCCATGCCCGGGGCAGGATTCGAACTTGCGACCGTAGCGGTAGCGCGGTTCCAGACTGTAGCACCTAGAACCGCTCGGCCACTCTGGCCGGCTGAGCAATGTATCAGAGGCACCAGTGTCCAACTGAAATTTCACGCGTTTTCCATTAAGATACATATGAACAAAAAATTTGTTGAGCTGGCGTAGCACTGAAGAAACTGTTTGCTTGCTAGTTTTGCTAATGCCTGCAGCAGGCTTTGAGTACACTGTATTGATTACATTTCCCTTGCGACGAGATTTTTGTGAGTGAACAGAATTCTTATGTTTGTTCCATTGCAAACATACGGATTGTATGTGACCCCAAAAACAAAAACGTGCAACATGTCCGGCGAAATGTCCCAATCAGCCATCCTCTCTTCAATTTCTTTCATAATATTTACTCCCGTCTTCTTAACAAAATGGCTCTGAGCACTATGGGACTTTATATCTGTGGTCATCAGTCCCCTAGAACATAGAACTACTTAAACCTAACTAACCTAAGGACATCACACACATCCATGCCCGAGGCAGGATTCGAACCTGCGACCGTAGCAGTCGCGCGGTTCCGGACTGAGCGCCTAGAACCGTTAGACCACCGCGGCCGGCCGTCTTCTTAACGTTCGGGAATTTTGTTGTAAATAAAACATTGTTCACAAGAGACCAATCTGTGTTAATGTAATGTGTTGTAAGCGTCAAATAGTGCATCTGATTATGCGAATCAGTCCACATATCAACTGTCGCAGCAAATGTTTTATTAATATCTTCTGCAATAGCAGAAGGCATTATGCTGTTTTCTATTGCATAAGCTTGTTCTTTGACATGTCTGCTTATAGTAGAGGGACGTGGCGTGACATCTGCCACGTTAACTTCTCCATAATTCGCACCTAGCTATATTAATTCTTGGCCTAGTTCTCTGAAACCTTCACCGGAAACAGCATTAATAGGTCTCATATCTTTAGCACACATTGCAACACACTTTGCTGTAATACGAGGGCAGTTGAATAAGTAATGCAACACATTTTTTTTCTCGGCCAATTTTGGTTGAAAAAACCGGAAATTTCTTGTGGAATATTTTCAAACATTCCCGCTTCGTCTCGTATAGTTTCATTGACTTCCGACAGGTGGCAGCGCTGTACGGAGCTGTTAAAAAGGCGTCTGTAACGGATGTGCGTTGCAAACAACGGGCAGTGATCGAGTTTCTTTTGGCGGAAAACCAGGGCATCTCAGATATTCATAGGCGCTTTGCAGAATGTCTACGGTGATCTGGCAGTGGACAAAAGCACGGTGAGTCGTTGGGCAAAGCGTGTGTCATCATCGCCGCAAGGTCAAGCAAGACTGTCTGATCTCCCGCGTGCGGGCCAGCCGTGCACAGCTGTGACTCCTGCAATGGCGGAGCGTTCGAACACACTCGTTCGATATGATCGACGGATCACCATCAAACAACTCAGTGCTCAACTTGACATCTCTGTTGGTAGTGCTGTCACAATTGTTCACCAGTTGGGATATTCAAAGGTTTGTTCCCGCTGGGTCCCTCGTTGTCTAACCGAACACCATAAAGAGCAAAGGAGAACCATCTGTGCGGAATTGCTTACTCGTCATGTGGCTGAGGGTGACAATTTCTTGTCAAAGATTGTTACAGGCGATGAAACATGGGTTCATCACTTCGAACCTGAAACAAAACGGCAATCAATGGAGTGGCGCCACACCCACTCCCCTACCAAGAAAAAGTTTAAAGCCATACCCTCAGCCGGTAAAGTCATGGTTACAGTCTTCTGGGACGCTGAAGGGGTTATTCTGTTCGATGTCCTTCCCCATGGTCAAACGATCAACTCTGAAGTGTATTGTGCTACTCTTCAGAAATTGAAGAAACGACTTCAGCGTGTTCGTAGGCACAAAAATCTGAGCGAACTTCTCCTTCTTCATGACAACGCAAGACCTCACACAAGTCTTCGCACCCGAGAGGAGCTCACAAAACTTCAGTGGACTGTTCTTCCTCATGCACCCTACAGCCCCGATCTCGCACCGTCGGATTTCCATATGTTTGGCCCAATGAAGGACGCAATCCGTGGGAGGCACTACGCGGATGATGAAGAAGTTATTGATGCAGTACGACGTTGGCTCCGACATCGACCAGTGGAATGGTACCGTGCAGGCATACAGGCCCTCATTTCAAGGTGGCGTAAGGCCGTAGCATTGAATGGAGATTACGTTGAAAAATAGTGTTGTGTAGTTAAAAGTTTGGGGAATAACCTGGTGTATTTCAATACTGAATAAAACAACCCCTGTTTCAGAAAAAAATGTGTTGCATTACTTATTGAACTGCCCTCGTACTATTTTTTATTCCTGCCGGTATCCCTGAAGGAGCTGTATCCTTGTGAGGTTTCTTGCAACTGTGTTTCTTTAAATGAGTGGTTCCCGACTGGAAACACAATAATGTGGAGCACTTTTTGCACGATACGTACCCAGTAGACGCACTGTTTTCGTCTACAACTAACAGAAATGTGCCCCATACTTGGCTTTTTAGACCTTCTCGTTTCTCCAATGTGTTAACATTGGTTTCAATCTTACGTCTTACTGCACTGGCTTCCTCGCGCTGCATGATTGCAGAGAGGGACGCACACCACAAATGAGAATTACGTACTGGCTTCAGTCTCACACTGATAATGACTCGTGTAATGGTTCAAATGGCTCTGAGCACTGTGGGACTTAGCATCTATGCTCATCAGTCCCCT
Organism: Schistocerca serialis cubense; assembly: GCF_023864345.2. Classification (NCBI taxonomy): domain Eukaryota; kingdom Metazoa; phylum Arthropoda; class Insecta; order Orthoptera; family Acrididae; genus Schistocerca; species Schistocerca serialis. Next base: position 396,836,807 of record NC_064646.1, read on the forward strand.
AGAACTTAGAAGTACTTAAACCTAACTAACCTAAGGACATCACACACATCCATGCCCGAGGCAGGATTCGAACCTGCGACCGTAGCGGTCACGTGGTTCCAGACTGAAGCGCCTAGAACCGCACGGCCACACCGGCCGGCGACTCGTGTAATGTGTTTGAAGTTACGTGTTACGTATTCGGTCACGGCTTCTATGCTCGGCCACTAGCACTACTGCGGGCAGCCTATCCAGTTAGGGTATGCTCGCACCATCTCGTATTTTGTGCTCGCTTACTTGGTCATACAGGACCCACCTGTTTAGAGAACTGTTTACGTGGCTTGGCATGCACGTGCTGTTGCTGCCTATTGGGCCGGTCGTGAGCAAGGGACGGGTCAACCCGACAAATTGGTGGCTGCTCACATTTATTGGCCACAATAGCACCGGAGACATACTGATCTAGAATTTGCAGTACATGTTGAAATGATGGATGTGACCGTTTCAAAATCTGTTCTCTATTTCTGACATCAGTTACACTGTACACGATCACATCACACAACATAACATCTGAATATAAAGCACCACGAAGACATTTGAATTTGCACTTCCTCGTCATACCCTGAAAATCTGTTTCCCACTCGCGATAGCTTTGGTCTGGCTTTTATTGCAATCAAAGAATTGGTACTAGCTGCCATCTCATTCACTTGTTGGTCATAATAGTTAGTTAGGGAATCTACAACCCCATCATAGGAAAGTTCACTCGGAGTGGCGTGAGTGAACAATTTCTGAATGAGGCGAAAGACTACATTTCCTACCATCGACAAAAAAAGTAATGTAGTTTCACAGTACCTGGTACTCTGTGAACAGTGATGTGGGCTTCATATTGTTGTAAGCACTCGAACTAATCCTCTTCGTTTTCATTAAACTGTCGAAAAGGCGGTATGAAACTCGGAGCTACAGTTGTTGCATGTTGCACAGCGTTCGTTGCTTGGGTTTGTTAGTAACCGCTGTACAGTATTAAGAAGGGTTGCAATCCGCTGCGTCAGAAACTGAAACATCTGTGTTAGCTGCGTTGCATCTATCACTTGCAGATGAGGTACCTGAGTAGGGGGTGGGAGATGTGGGCTGCTCATTTTGGAATAGGCAAATTGAACAAACAGATGATGCACAGAATAAAAATAAGCACAGAAGCAAATTTCTGCAACGCCCATCTGAAAATACTGAATAGGAAAAACACTATAAGAGTCATTTAAAACATGAAAAGACAAGGTAGAATTAAGGCGCAAGCAAAACACAAAAGCCCATGAAAAAACAAAACTGTGGCAGGTAGCGGCTCTGGGTGCGAAACGTGAACAGGTTGTTGCGTCGGTATTCATTCACCCCGTCGCCAATGTTATTCAACCCATCCTCGTCGGCAATCTTGTTGTGTCTAGGAGTCCTGCCTACTCGGTTCGCTAGACAAACAAACAAAGTACTCATATAATGAGTTTTATAACAAAAAAAAATTACAGATACTTAACTTTGGCAGCTACACAGATGTGTTGCGAGCAAAGGGTGACATACGAAATAATCAGTCTTTGTAGTGACTGCTTGTCCCTAACTGACAAAAGTCCTTCCTGAACTGCTATATAAGTGCCTAATGTCGACACTGCTATCCAAGTGGGCATCGTTGACGCTGCTATGCAAGTGGACCGCCACGAGTCAGGTGGGGAGCTTATGTCATCTTCAGCTAGGGGCCGCTGCTGTCACGTTGTCATCCTGGAGAGAGGTCGGTCAGCGTGCTGTTGGCTGACTCCTTCTCACAGTATTATCTTCTCTCTCGTTCCCGACTGTTGTGCCGGCGCGTGACTTTACACCGTCACAGTTTTTGTTTTGAAGTGCATTTTACAATGTAGTTTATTTAGTACACGGTGGAAATGTTGGATGTCAAGCTCACCACTATCTATAGGGGCCAGTGTGTTATCCATGTATCCAGAATAATAGGTAATTTTCTTAGTTAGGAAATTAGTGGGAGTAAAAACTTCTTATTCTAATGTGGTCAAGAAGACTTATGCTAAGGTACTGGCAATACTGCAACCCATGTGTACTCTATCTAATTGAGAGTATGTATTAATGTTGAATTCAAAATAACTTTGTGTGGTAACTAAACTGAGTAAGTTTATTATATATTGTATGTCAATTATTAAAAATTTTCTATATTGTAAGAGGTTATTGTGTGTGATTGTAATTACCTCTTGGAGTGGTATACTTGTGTACAGATCGATAATATCAAAGGATACTAGTTTTCCATTAGGTAGAAGTCTGATGTCTTATTTTTTGTACCAGTTATATGAGTACTTTTATAGTGAATTTAGTTTTGAATGAATGTAATAGTCTGTTCATTTTCTTGCTGATAAGGTAGGTAGGACTGTCAATATTGTTAATCACGGAATGAAATGGAATAAGAGGTGAATGAATCTTTGGTTGCCCATGCAGTTACGATGTTCTTGGGTTCATTACAATACTTTGTCTCTTTTTTATTGCTTTCATTGTCATGGATGCATATTTGTTGGTAGGATCTCTAGGGATTTTCATTGTGTTATTAGTTGTGAAAAAGTCTTGTACTTCATTTAGATAACCATTTTGGTTGATTATATTGAGGCTACTGCCCTTTTGTGCCGTGATTGATGTTGTTTGTTACTTATATCGAAAATTAATTTGTTCCTAGCTGTTCTTTGATTATGCTTTCTATGTCGTTAGTATCTTTCCCTTTATATGGCCTGAGCTGTTTTTAGTGAGTGTATTTTGTTGTCTTATTGGTAGTTTTGCATTGTCAGTTGCTGTTTCAGTAGTTGTTACTACATTTTCACATTTATTTCGTTTAGTTTCGGCTGAATGTTATCTTTCAGTCCTTTGTCTAATAGAGTTTGTTCATCTACTCTGTATGTAATGATTGTAATGTTTCTGTTCTTGGATAAAACTGTATTGTAGAAGGAACTGTGACCAGCGGTTTTCTTGTGTATTTGTGTTGACTAACAGTAGATAGTTTATTTAGATCCATAATTAAATATAGTAGTTACACAAGTCATAACAAAAAGGGTGTAAGACCGGGATGCAGTCTTTCACCCCTACGGTTAAATCTGTACATCGAATAAGCAATAATGAAAATAAAAGAAAGGTTCAAGAGCGGAATGAAAATTGAAGGTGAAAGGATACCAATGATAAAATTCGCTGATGACATACCTAACCTCAGTGAAAGTTAAGAAGAATTACATGATCTGCTGAATGGAATGAACAGTCTAATGAGTACAGAATATGGACTGAGAGTAAATCGAAGAAAGACGAAAGTAGTGAGAAGTAGCAGAAATGAAAACAGCGAGAAACTTAATATCGGAATTAATGATCACGAAGTAGATGAAGTTACGGAATTCTGCTACCTACGCAGTAAAATAACGACTGACGGATGGAGCAAGACGGACATCAAAAGCAGATTAACACTAACCAAAAGGGCATTCGTGGCCAAGAGAACTCTACTAGTATCAAACATACGCCTTAATTTGCAGAAGAAAACGTTTTGAATACAACACTGTATGGTAGCGAAACATAGACTGTGGGAGAACCGGTAGAGAAGAAAAAAAAAATGGTTCAAATGACTCTGAGCACTATGGGACTTAACTTCTGGGGTCATCAGTCCCCTAGAACTTAGAACTACTTAAACCTAACTAACCTAAGAACATCACACACACCAATGCCCGAGGCAGGATTCGAACCTGCAACCGTAGCGGTCGCGCGGTGCCATACTGTAGCGCCTAGAACCGCTCGGCCACCTCGGCCGGCGGTAGAGAAGAGAATCGAAGTATTTCAGATATGGTGCTTCAGACGAATGTTGGAAATTGGGAGGCCTTATTAGGTGAGGAATTGAGGACATTCTGCCCTCGATCGGGGAGAAAAGGAATATATGGAAAACACTGACATGGAGATGGGACAGGATGATAGGAAATCGTTTAAGACATCAGAGAATGACTTCCATGGTACTAGAGGGAAGTGCAGAGGGCGAAAGCTGTAGAGGAAGACAGAGATTGGAATACATTCAGCAAATAATTGAGGACGTAAGCTGCAAGTGCTACTCTGAGATGAAGAGGTTGGCAGAGGATAGAAATTCGTTGCGGGTCGCATCAATCCAGTCAGAAGACTGATAACTCAAAAAAAAAAAAAGAATTTGCTGTTTGATGTCGAAATGAAAAACAAAATAATGGGGAGGGGGGGTTCGAAAAAAATTAATTTTTCTACAAACCTGGGTGCACCAATTTGACGTACATTAAAAACCATATAACTTCCACTTGACGTGATTTTTTACTATTTCAACAGTCATTTAGAATTACACTACTGGCCATTAAAATTGCTACACCACGAAGATGACGTGCTACAGACGCGAAATTTAACCGACAGGAAGAATGTACTGTGATATGCAAATGATTAGCTTTTCAGAGCATTCACACAACGTTGGCGCCGGTGGTGACACCTACAACGTGCTGACATCAGGAAAGTTTCCAACCGATTTCTCATACTGAAACAGCAGTTGACCGTCGTTGCCTGGTGAAACGTTGTTGTGATGCCTCATATAAGGACGAGGAATGCGTACCATCACGTTTCCGACTTTGATTAAGGCCGGATTGTAGGCTATCGCGATTGCGGTTTATCGTATCGCGACATTGCTGCTCGCGTTGGTCGAGATCCAATGACTGTTAGCAGAATATGGAATCGGTGGGTTCAGGAGGGTAACACGGAACGCCGTGCTGGATCTCAACGGCCTCGCATCACTAGCAATCGAGATGACAGGCACCGTAACGGCGTGGCTGTAACGGATCGTGCAGCCACGTCTCGATCCCTGAGTCAACAGATGGGGACATTTGCAAGACAACAACCATCTGCACGAACAGTTCGACGACGTTTGCAGCATAATGGACTATCACCTCGGAGACCATGGCTGCGGTTACCCTTGACGCTGCATCACAGACAGGAGCGCCTGCGATGGTGTACTCAACGAGGAACCTGTGTGCAGGAATGGCAAAACGTCATTTTTTGAGATTAATCCAGGTTCTGTTTACAGCATCATGATGGTCGTATCCGTGTTTGGCGACATCGCGGTGAACGCACATTGGAAGTGTGTATTCGTCATCGCCATACTGGTATATCACCCGGCGTGATGCTATGGGGTGCCATTGGTTGCACGTCTCTGTCACGCTTATAGGCATTGACGGCACTTTGAACAGTGGACGTTACATTCCAGAGGTGTTACGACCCATGGCTCTACCCTTCATTCGATCCCTGCGAAACCCTACATTTCAGCAGGATAATGCACGACCGCATGTTGCAGGTCCTGTACGGGCCTTTCTGGATACAGAAAATGTTCGACTGCTGCCCTGGCCAGCACATTCTCCATATCTCTCACCAACTGATAACGTCTGGTCAATGGTGGCCGAGCAACTGGCTCATCACAATAAGCCAGTCACTACTCTAGATGAACTGTGGTATCGTGTTGAGGCTGCATGGGCAGCTGTATCTGCACACGCCATCCAAGCTCTGTTTGACTCAATGCCCAGGCGTATCAAAGCTGTTATGACGGCCAGAGGTGATTGTTCTGGGTACTGATTTCTCAGGATCTGTGCACCCAAATTGTGTGAAAATGTAATCACATGTCAGTTCTAGTATATTTGTCCAATGAATACCCGTTTATCATCTGGATTTCTTCTTGATGTAGCAATTTTAATGGCCAGTAGTGTATTAAATTCAGTTTTTTTTCTGTGAGATGTTCCACCCCTTAACAACCATATGAGCACGTACAAAATGATACGTGTCTCTTACTTCGCTCTACACTACAGTATATTCAAAGCTGATCAAAAACGAAGTGCATCCCTCGGGTAGCTTTACTTGTCGGAGTCTGTGGCGTGGAGTCTGCAATGTGGACTAGTAATGGTGTGAACAATTTTGAGGTCGCTGAGACCTTGCAGCACAGACATACACCGACGAAGACACTGCAGTCGCGCAATGACTGCACTCCGAGTGTGCTGCGGCATGAATACGTGTGACGCAGAAACTGTGGCACAGAAACGCAGCAGCCTGGAGACAGTATAGACATAATGCAACGTCACTTGTACTGCAACTAGCTGCTACACTTTCCTGCACTGCTACTGCTGCTGCTGCTGCTACTGTGGTGTCTAAGACTGGGAGCCCCTTCTCTGTCTATTGGCAGGGCCTCGAAACTATTATCGCACACCTGATCCAGAAGTAAATCTTGGAATGAACTGCAACAACAATCCTATCCCGGATGAGCCAACCCTATTGCATCTTCACTGGAGGGTGGATAGCTAAAACGGCGTGAAATTAATCGTCACTTCAGACCAGTTTTTGTTACCTAACCACAAGATGGCGAGTACATGATCTTAAATCTGCATATGGCGCATCTGTAATTTAGGCGTTAGGTCATGGACCGTCGCTTTATGCCTTTATAGTAGTATTTCTTTAACAGAGACACTCAGTGAAAATTTTATGAGATATTAAACGAATGATCCTACAGGATAATGATGCATCCTAACCACAGGATTGAATTTCACTACCAGTTTATTCAAAAAATTTACAAAGTTACACGGGGTGATGTTTAAACACTGTAAAGCAATAAAAGGTCAAATAACTGACAGCAGAACGAGAAGTGCTCCAAACCACCCAAACTGAATTAAATTCTTAAGTTCAATAATTCATTCAACATGGTATACAGTAATCAATTTTCAATGGCAAGTGTACCAGACCACTGAAACTGAATTAAATTCCTGAATTTGAAGACTATATACAATAAACAATTCAGCGTAGTGAAATTTCATCCTGAAATGGTTGTAATAGCACTCACTGTTCAAATATTCTCTCTCTCCCGAAATGTTAAGCTGAAGTATTGGTAACTGCCGAGTAGATGCATTTCGAAATAGTTCTACGTTCCAACTAACACTTAAACTCATGTGACACACCAACCACGCAAATCTTAACAAACTACCTTACCTAGCAAAACACAAGAATCGCAAGAAGCAGAAAAATGCCATGCTCACCTACTCAAAAAGTTTGTTATGTGACCAACCACTAGCGTCAAGTGAGCGACCAACCACTAGAGTCAAGGGAACATCTTGTAACTACACCACCATTCTTATGATTTCGTATTTCAAACATGCATTAACGCTAAATAGCACAGAAATATCCACTGTGATTTAAACTTCGTATGTCATAAAGGGAATGGCCGAAAGTTAGTCAAACTTATGTCTTTATTAAGCTTCCAGCTACAGTGCTACGTTTCTTAAATAGTCGTCTTGCAAACCTTGCGTCATTAAATTCTCATTAAATAAACAAACAGATTGGATAATAGGAGAAATCGTTCATGCTGATGCTAATCTATAGCGTATCTGTAGAGACTTCCTTCCTTCAGCAGTATTTTCTAAGAAATTATATAATTTGTGTGTAAAAATCTGTGTATCTGTTTCACAATAAGAGAAATAAGGTAGTCTTATAGCGATTGTTAAGATCTATCCAATTGCGTATCATATACTAACGTAACGTGTCTGTACCTTTTGTTATTTTTTATAAATAATTTCGCATATAATTGTTAATAACTTTACTAATATTTACTTTATAAATATGGTAGTAATTTTAGTGAATTCATTTCTTCATTCTAATTTCAATACTGTTAGATTTTCTGTAGCATGTCTGGAAGCGGTTTTCCAGTTTGTAGTGTTAAAGCTTTAATTTCTAGCACAGGCATATTGCATGGCGTCAATAAGCACGCGGCAGGGTAAATTTACCTAACTGTCACAGGAATTTCAAGTTGTAACAGCAGAGTGGCCGACGGGATAGCTACTACACCTCGTTTCATGGCTTGCCACAGCGTTTCAGAATATTCTACAATCCCCAACTGCCTACCTAATCCCGCCACTTCACGGTAACTTGTCAGCCATATGATGCTTAACCAAATCTGCCATTCTGGAATACCTTTCTCAATGAACACACCATGCATACCATTACGAGGTCTTCCATGATGCTTCAGATCTTCACCTCTAAAAACAATTCACTGATTCTGTGTTTCTGCTACATCAATAACAGAGGCGTATTTTGCATAAGTTGGTTCGCATAAACCCGAAATTAGATCTGTATAGCGTTCAAACTGATAGGGTTAGTAATCTTTTTAATTATTCTACCTGTCATTCAAATATGTCTAGCCTTTTTCAGATCAGAGGCGAGTGTTGGTACCTGCAGGTGAAAAATAATATTATGCAAAAGTCTTTTATCAGAAAGGTGACGGTCATGACAAAATCTGTACTTCTTTGGTGGATCTGATGGCCTCATCGGTATAAATGGAAGGAAAAAGTTTATCGCTTACAGCATATTAACGTTCATGCAGTATAACTTCAGCACCAGGTACGACGTTTTAGTTTTGTTACTTATTTACTACTAGCTCTCTTCACAACACGTTTTGTAATCAGCATCTACATATAGAGCTGAATATACTTGCAAAATTATTGCGTTGTACGACACATTGTGTCATAAACATTGAAATGTGCGAAAAACTAGCTTTTTCCTTAAATGGATCATAAATTACCCAGACTACACTCATCATCCGGCAATGAAAAACGTGGGTGGTGGGGAGGGCTGGAGACGACGTGGTATAAATAAAGATGCAATTACGTCACTGTTAAAAGGAAATGATTACTGGTTTTAAAATAAATACAAAAAAGCAATGACAGCAGCTTAGATAGTTGGTGGGATGATGGCAATGATCTCCTCTTCAGTGACCTTACTCACTGAGTTACAATGGCTACATGTTATTTATCCGATTCATCGCTCTTGCCACTCGTTTTATGTAGCCCGCCGCGAACTCCTCTTCTGTGCCAACCTGTTCATTTCAGAGTAGCATTTGCACCCTATGTCCACAATTATTTGCTAGACATATTCCAATCTACATCTACATATGTATCCACATATATACTCCACAGTCCATCGATCGGCGCTTAGCGAAAGGTACCCCGAACCACTACTAATCACTTCCTTTCCTGTTCTACTCGCAAAAGCAGCAAGGGAGAAATGACTGTCTATATGCTTACGTATGAAACCTAATTTTTCATACGTTATCTTGGTGGAAATCACGCGCCGTGTATGTTAGAGGCATTAGAATCGTTCTGCAGTGAGTTTCAAATGCACTTTTTTTTAATTTCCTAAATAGTGTTCTTCAAAAAGAATTTCATCTTCCCCCCAGGAATTCCTATTTGAGTTCCCAAAGCATTTGTATAGCATTTGTGTGTTGTTCGAACCTACCAGTAACAAATCAAGCAGCCCGTCTCTGAATTGCTTCGATGTCTTCCTTTAATCCGATCTACACTCATGCCCATAAATTAAGGATAAAGCTGATATACGGTGAAAAAACGCTCTGGTTGGCGGTTTGCGGGTTTAAATCACCTCGGGGTATGACCATGATGTGCATTTGACCTGCGGTAATCGCACGGTGGCGCTGGAGGCAGTCAACATACGCACAGGTGTGTTCGTGCATGTCAGAGTACGGTGCGGCGAGTAAGTGTGCAACCATTTTCAGACGTGCTAATGGTGATTTTGTGTTGAAAATGGCTCAAAGAACACATATTGATGACGTTATGAGGGGTAGAATACTAAGGCGACAGGAGGCTGGTCAAACACAGCAGGTCATAGCACGGGCCCTCCGTATGCCACAAAGTGTGATCTCAAGATTATGGCAACGATTCCTGCAGACAGGAAACGTGTCCAGGCGCTACAGTACGGTACGTCCACAGTGCACAACACCACAAGAAGACCGATATCTCACCATCAGTGCCCGTAGACGGCCACGAACTACTGCAGGTATCCTTGCTCGGGACCTTACCGCAGCCACTGGAACAGTTGTCTCCAGAAATACAGTCTACAGACGACTGAACGGACATGGTTTATTCGCCCGGAGACCTGCAAGGTGCATTCCACTGACCCCTGGTCACAGGAGAGCCTGTAATGCCTGGTGTCAAGAAAACAGTACCTGGTCGTTGGAACAGTGGTCCCAGGTTATGTTCACGGACGAGTCCAGGTATAGTCTGAACAGTGATTCTCGCCGGGTTTTCATCTGACGTGAACCAGATACCAACCCCTTAATGTCCTTGAAAGGGACCTGTATGGAGGTCGTGGTTTGATGGTGTGGGGTGGTATTATGATTGGTGCACGTATACTCCTGCTTGTCTTTGACAGAGGAACTGTAACAGGTCAGGTGTAACGGGATGTCGCTTTACACTAGTAAGTCAGCCTTTTCAGGGGTGCAGTGGGTCCCACCTTCCTCCTGATGACAACGCACGATCCCACCGAGCTGCCATCGTGGAGGAATACCTTGAAACAGAAAATATCAGGCGAATGTAGTGGCTTGCCTGTTCTTCAGACCTAAACCCCATCGACCACGTCTGGGGTGCTCTCGGTCGACGTATCGCTGCATGTCATCAAACCCCTACGACACTTCAGGATATCCGACAGGCACTGGTGCACGAATGGGAGGCTACACCCAAGCAACTGCTCGACCACCTGATCCAGGGTGTGCCAACTCGTTGTGTAGCCTGTGTACGTGTGCATGGTGATCATATCCCATATTGATGTGTGGGTACATGCGCAGGAAACTGTGGCGTTTTGTTGCACATGTGTTTCGGGACGATTTTCGCAACTTATCACCAATACCGTGGACTTAAAGATCTGTGTTGTGTGTGTTGCCTAAGTGCCTATGCTATTAACGCCAGTTTTGTGCAGTGCCACGTTGTGTGGCACCACATTCTCTACTTATCCTTAATTTATAAGCATGAGTGTAGTACAGTTCCCAAACATTCGGGCAGTACACAAGGACAACTCGCACTAGAGTCCCATATGTGGCCTCCATTACAGATCAACCACATTTTCCTAGTTTTCTCCCTATAAAGTGAAGTCGACCATTAGCCTTCCTAACCACAATCCTCACATGCTCGTTGCATTTCATATCGTTTTACAACGTTACCCCCAGACCCCCCAGGAGAGCTTCTGTAAAGTTTGGAAACCAGGAGACGAGGTACTGGCAGAAGTAAAGCTGTGAGGACGGGGCGTGAGTCGTGCTTGGGTAGCTCAGGTGGTAGAGCACTTGCCCGCGAATGGCAAAGCTCCCGAGTTCGAGTCTCGGTCCGGCACACAGTTTTAATCCGCCAGGAAGTTTCGTTACCCGCAGAAATTTAAACGACGTGATTGTCTCAAGCAGGACACTGCTAATGCTTTATCAGAACATTACGGGTTTGTTTCTCCTACTCATCTGCATTACCTCACATTTTTCTCTGTTTAGAGCTAGCTGCCATTCATCACACTAACTAGAAATTTTGTTTAAGTCTCCTTGTATCCTCTTGCAGTCACCCAACTTGAGCACCTTACTATACACAACAGCATCATTAACAAACAACCGCAGATTGCTGCCGATCCTATGTACCAAATCATTTATGTATATAGAGAGCGTATCTGTGAACCTATTCCATATGCTCGTATCTTCTTTAAGGAGGATGTAACGGAAAATGTAAACATTTATTAAAAAAATCATTAAAGCCATATTTACTAACGTGCAAATCTAAAATTTTGGATGTGTAAAAATAGAGCTATGTTTTAACGGAAAAATATAATAAAATAGGCAGGATTAATATTTTGCCAGAAATTTTAATTTTTAATTTTTATTATCTTCTTTATAACAAGCCATACATCAAATTCTAATCATGCAATTAATCTGAAAACTTTACTGTAGTATCCTGAGAAAGTTATAAGACCACTGAACCATAGTTATTAATTTATGGTACAAATTGTATTATTAACAGGGTTTTTAATTTTGCACATCCAAAATTAACTTTTTTTTACATACAGTCATCTAAAAATCAGAATATAATTGCAGGATCTTGTATTTTTTAGTTCCAGGGAGACAGCAACACGTTGCAAACAATTCCTGAAAATTTCATAGCATTAGCGCATATTCTTTTTGAGAAAAGATTATCTTATAATACTTCTACACGTAATAAGCTTACTTCAGTTTTAAAATCCTCCATACTGATACTCCTCATCCTCCAGGTTTCTCTTCTCTCCTATTCGAATCTGCCTGGCCTGTATATGCAGATATACATCTCAGACGTTAACCAAAGATATCGAAAGAAAATAGCCTTTACACTGACAAAAATTCCGCTGAAGCAAGCAGTTTCCCAAATGTCGGAAAAGCTGGGAGTGGTCGCCAGTGCAGAGTTAATCAGTTTAACAATTTAAGGGCATTTCTAAAGCTGATATTCACACACAACGTAGATTAAACTGTGTAGATCAAGAAAAAAATATTTTTGAAAAATCGATTTTTTGGACCAAAATCCGTTACATCCCCCTTTAACAACCTGCAATGGAGCACCATGTCAAACACTTTCCGGAAATCTACAAATATGGAATTGCCTGCTGTCTATCATCCATAATTCGCAGTGTATCACGTGAGAAAATTAGAAACTGACTTTCAGAAGAGCGATATTTTCTAAAATCATGCCGTAAGTTTCTCAAGAAAATTTACTATAATCGAACTAAGAATATGTTCAAGGACACTACAGCAAACCGATGATGGGGATAATGGTCTGTAAATTTACGGGTCCGTTCTTTTGCCCTTCTTATATACAGGAGGCAACTGCGCTTTTTTGCAGGCGCTTGGGACTTTGCGCTGGGCAGTAGATTCGCGGTAAACACAAGGTAGGTAAGGGGCTAATGCCGTAGGGAACGCCGGACCTGATGAATAATTTGTTTTCAGCTCTATCAGTTTTTTTCTGTGTCAGGAATGCTTGTTACGGAAGTCTTTACGATGGTTAAAGGACGGTACATTTATACGATTCTCCTGCGTGAACGATTTCTCGAATGTGAAATTTAAAAATTCGACTTTCCTTTTGCTATCTTCAGCTACCACACCAGACTGATCAACAGGTGACAGGATGGAAGTCTCAGGCCCACTTAGCGATCTTACCTAAGACCAGAATTTTCTCTGATTATCCGTCAGATCTTTAGCTAAGGTATAACGGTGATAGTAGTTGTATGGTTCACGCATAGATCTTTCCACAGACGCACTAATCTCTACTAAACTTTGCTTGTCGTCATTTGTGCGTTATTTTTTGACTTGAGAGAGTAACAGCCTCTGCTTTGTCAGCATATTCCATATCTCATTATTAAGCTATTACGGGTCTTTTCCGTCTTTAATCCAGTTACTGGGCATATAAATCTAGAGACTACGATTTACAATCGGCTTCAACTTTGCCTATAATTCCTTTACAGTATGTTACTAGAACTACATGATGTCATTTCGCTGTGTAAGTGAGATTCTAACAACCGTTTACCTTCTCTTGCTAGCAGAAACCCTTCCTAGCCTTCTTAACTGATTTATTAACTTTCGTAACTATAGTTGCCATAAAGACATCATGATCTCTAATCCCCGTTTCTATACTGACGTTCTCGATAAGGTTCGGCCTATTTGTACTTCTGTCTGTACCCCCTAAAACGAATCCATAGAAATCTCAGTCTATATTCGATAGGTTAAAGTCGCCCCCAACTAGTATCGCATGATCTGGATATTTATGCGCTACTGACCGTATACTTTCTTTGAATAATTCTAGAACTGTTACAGCAGAATCTGATGGTCAGTAAAACCATCCAACAATTAACTTGATTTTACCTAGACATGTTATAAGGCAGCAGTTAACTTCATTGTCACACTGAACTTGGACCTCAGTAGTGACAATATTTTTGTCAACTGCAATCAACTCTCTGCCTCCTATGGCTTTAATTTGTCTTTCCGATATACACAATCTGTATCTTCCAATACAGTTTTTACCCTACATAGTTCCCTCTAGGACCATGGAGTTTAATCCACAATGCCATAACACTTGTCCTGTCAACTGTCCCTTCTTCTTGTCAATGTTTCCACATATTCCTTTCTTCGCCGATACCCTTTTCCTGTGCTGGTCTGCATCATATGTCTCCTCGGTTTGTCCGTTATGGGTTATTTTGATTTTAAATTAGCAAAATTTCTTAATTTCATCTACTTCATGACGTTAAGTTTCTAGCTATTCTTATTTTTCCTACTTCTCGTTACTTTTATGTTTTTCCGGCTTACTCTCAATTCTGTACTCGTTAGACTGTTCATTACCTTCAACAGATCATGTAATTATCCTTCATATTCACAAAGGACAGCAGTGTCATCAGTAAATCTTGTCACTGAGATCCTTTGTTACTGAATTTTTACTTCCAAACTTGAACTTCCTTTTGCTTCTTTTATGAGTAGCGTTACACGTACTTAGGCGAGAAATTTGGCCACATAGAAATGATATCAGGTAAAGGAAATTTATGTGGCTGAGTGCTGGGCCTAGGGCATGGCGTGTCCGGTCCGGCAGAGCAGCTGATGATTATCAGTCCAAGTACAAAGGTACTCAGCATGTAGGCGGAAATGCGTGAAATCCAGGAACAGGGAAATTGCATGATGTGTGTGCAGTAGATACACCAGAAATGCCGGAATTTAAAGCAGTCTGAAATATAGCTAGATACAACTATTAGAAATTCAGCAATAAATCACACATCAATACTAAAGCAATAATTATTCATAATACATCTGCGATCTCAGAAATTTTTGGCACATCCAATAAAACAGTAATATTTTCAATTAAAAACTAATCAAGTTAATATTTTTCAGTGACTAAATATCTTCACAATGGACTTTAGTTTTAGCCACTTTTAAGCACTTTGTACGATTTCAGCAAACAATGTTTTGGATGATACCATTGCACCATAACTATCATCCTTCAAAACTACACATCTGTATATACTTTATTTATTGATTTATTATGTTCTTATATCTTCTTCGTCATGCCAATGTCATAATATCCTCCACAATGACGTACTATGTGAATGCAGCATAAATACCTCATATCTTGACATGCCTGTGTAGTTCTTTAAGGAATATGTTGCTATTTTTGCTATTAAGTTGATTTAAATATCACTAAACTCCGTGTAAAAAACAATGTAATTTAAAGGTGTTCAATCACATGTGGTAGCTGACACCAACATTGAAAAGAGTGCCAAAAGACATTCCTAACAAGCAGACATAAATAATTTTTAATACAATATTTAATATCATTCTTTGTCCTTAAAGAGGGTTACATGTCCGACAATGCTGATTAATTATAAATAATATATTCTTTGTATTTGTTTGTAGGTGGTCTGAATATGACAGAAGGTTTATAACGTTTTTTTCTGATATATTGTTATAATATATTAGTTTAGTGCCGAAAGAAGTTAAGTTCACTCAAATCATGTCTCCAGAACATAAGAACGGCTTATTTCTCGTGGGGATGGCTGTCAGCACATGGAGAAATAGGCAATGGCGGAACACTAATGGAGTCAAGTGGGAACAAGCGCTTTTGAGTGATGCACTCAAGAGAGCGATTCTGTACACTTTCACGTAAAATTTGGAACAATGCAGACATGTTGGAGGTAACTTTTGAAATTTGGTCGTGTGGGTGATTGATGGTGAAAGACCCCTAGAAAACGTTAAGTTCGGAAGCGACTTTCGCAAGTATGAAAGTTCTCTAGTGCTGAACTTTAAGTTTTCGGCTTGAGTTACGGAACTGACACTACATAGAATATGAATTCCTAGTCATTATCTCTCGTGTTTGAGGTATAAATCATCTCGCTGAATAATTTTGAGCTGATGAATCTTTCGTGTGCTGTGTTCACGAAATGGTCTTAGTCTTTCGCATGTCTTGGTTGACTAGTTTGGAGATGTCCGCAGCTCGTGGTCTTGCGGTAGCGTTCTCGCTTCCCGCGCGCGGGGTCTCCGGGTTCGATTCCCGGCGGGGTCAGGGATTTTCTCTGCCTCGAGATGACTGGGTGTTGTGTGTCTTTCATCATCATTTCATCCTCATTCACTCGCAAGTCGCCGTAGAGGCGTTAAAGAACTTGTGGAGCGGCGGCCGAACCGCCCCGCGAAGGGTATCCCAGCCACCAATGACATACGCTCATCATCATTAGTTTGGAGATACTTCTACCATTCTTGCTAAGCATTGAATCTGCTTGTCCAAAGTCTAGAATTTGACATTTAACAGACTTTATACAATCTTATCCACAATCTGTCAAATTTCATTGATGAGTTATTTTGTTGCTAAACTAGAACAGGCATTGAAATTCAAGCTGCATAATGGGAACAATAGACAGAAAAATAGATACCAGAACAGGATCCACAATGATCATCAGAATAACTATCATGAGTTTCATAGAAATAATTATCAGTCTAAGAATAATTTTCAAAGGGGAAATGTAAATGGGAATTCTCACAATAGCATTCAAAACTAGGAGCGAAGATTTGAGGAACAGGTGCAGTACGAAATGCAACACCAGAAAAAGATATCGAAAAACTAGGAATCGTGCACGTCGGGCCGGGAGGCGGCAAAATAAGCCAACTTTGAAAAAAAAACCGTTATTTTAAAAATTCTGTGGTTGTTAAAAATCCGGCAAAGAAGTCACAAATGTTGGAATGGATGTGGTAAGGATCAAGATTAAAATAGGGAATCATTTGAAGTGGCACATCCATAAAAAGTGCTCAAGAAATAAAATGTAATGTATTAAGAAGATTTTGTGAAAGGGAAGTGAAAAATGGAATGAATGTGTGTTTTATAGACAACTTTTTCATCAGAAGAGAGTTTGATGTGAACCTGAGTTTAATGGGAATGGAAGGTATAATGAATTTTGATGAGATTCTAGTCAGTAGCAACAGTTACAGTAATGTATGGCAAAGTAATGTAGATGATTTTCTGTCGGCGGAAGTAGGTGAAATCATTAAGGAGCTGGAATAGCAGTAGTCTCATCAGCTGAAGATGAAATTTGTGGTGGATCAACAGAAATATGTGAAGATATTTGTGAAGGCAGTGTAGAAATAGTCTTGTTAGCTGATGATGAATTTTTTCATTTATCATCGGAAGTGGCTGATATATAGTTAAAGTTGGTGTTTTAGGTGTAGAAGTTACGAACGTTGAAGCTATTGATTTAAATATGTCATAGAAAGGAATTTCTGTATTTATTTCTATTGATAGACGTGAACCGACTTCTCTTGATGAGAAGGTGACTTGTGAGTTGGTGTTGAAAGATGGCGGTGAAATTAATGTGTTGGACGGTATGTTATAGCATAATGTGGCGGAGGCATCTGAAAGAAGAGAAAATCTAACGGAGGTAGAAGTAGATCCGAGCTTGGCGGAATTCGAATGTACTGTGAATTATGATATGGTGCAATGCATTAGCAAGAATCTGTGTGCTGTATCAGAGGAGGCTGACGGAGTTATTGGCTGTGATTTTTGCAGTGTGGAGGCGGATGTAAAGGAGATTTTAAGTCATGAAGCCTATGGGGTACCGGCGGATGTTTGTTGAGATCATTCGAGCAACATTTGTGCTAATTCGTCGGGAATGCGTGAGGTTTTGTTTACGGGAAATGAAGAGGTAAGTTGTGTGATTAATTGTGAGGATATTGCAGCTATTGATATCGTTTTCAGAGGAAGGGAACAGTATGTTTCATGCTACAGAGAACTATGAAACAACGGATTATGAAGATGGTTTAAATTAAAGAGATGATTTACAGGTAATTGGGAGAACACAGAAATGAGTAATGGGGAAGATATAGGTGTATGAGATGATGATGTTCATGACGACAGAAAGTGTGTGCTTCCCGAATCTAAAACTGGTGATTGAGCGCTAGCAAAAAAAATTTGTGTATAAAAGTACTAGTCCACTGCTGAAAAAGGAGAGAGGCCTCTAATTTGAGCTGAACTGCGCAAAAAGGGAGATTCAGAAGTTCCTGACGCTGGACAGAAACATGCTGTAACAGGCAACAGCAGCAGAGTTGCAACTTGTGAAGGAAGAACGTGACATGTGTATAAACGTATAAGCGTGTATATAGGGTGTTTTTTTTTTATTTTTTTTTATTTTTTTATTATTATACTCCAACACCAACGGTTTGTTTCGATTCATCTTGTTGTCTGAACATGGCTTGTATGCAACTCCTTAGCCATCTGTGTAGCATTGGAGATGGACGACCTAAGCCTAAAAACAATCCTGTGCATGCGCTACAGTCTCCATACAGCCCTTGCGCGCATCGAACTGCGGACCGTGTGTGCTCTGCCAGTGAAGTGACGTTGTTGACGATAGTGCGACGTGTATCAGTTCACGGCTGCAGAAATGACGGTGCTTCAGTACGGCGGCATGGATGAGTTGCTGCAAGACTGTATATAGAACGTTTTCCAAACAGGCGTATCCTACGTCTCTCCAAATTCGCGGCCATAGAGAGATGCCTCAGAGAAGATGCTAAGTTGAGCACAGGTATTTTCAGCCTGAAGTGAGTCCATTGAACAGTAAAGCGTAGCACTTTTTAATTTGTACTCGCGAATGCTATCCCCAATCTACTGTTTGTGCTCTGGTAGGCGTCAAAAGTTATGTAGGTCGTCCACGTATGACGCGAACACTACAGCTAGAGGAAGACATGCTGAAAATATTTGAACAAGACCCAGCCACCAGCACTCGACACGTTGTACAGACGCTGCACATGGGTACAAGTGCCGCGTGGCGTGTTGTCCATGAACATTGGCTCCATCCATACCATCTGCAGAAAGTCTAGCGAGGAAGACTACCTAGAATAGGTACAGTTTGTGCAGTTGTATTTACAACAATGCGTACTCCAGCCACAATTCCCGACCTTGGTGCTATACACGGATGAATGCACGTTTACTAGAGACGGCTATTAAACTTGCACTACATGCGTTTTTGGGTGGACGAAAATCTACGTGCACAGGTGATTCAAAATCATCAACACAGGGTACGTTATAGCATGTGGGCCGGAGTAACTGGTGATATAACAATGGGCCATATCTCCTGTCAAGCAGACTATCAGGACCGACATACACTATGTGATAAAAAGTATCCGGACATTCCCCAAAACATACGTTTTTCTTATTATGTGCAATGTGCTGCCACCTAGTGCCAGGTACTCTATATCAGCAACCTCAGTAGTCGTTATACATCGTGAGAGAGCAGAATGGGGCGCTCCGCGGAACTCACGGACTTCAAACGTGGTCAGGTGATTTGGTGTCACCCGTATCATACGTGAGATTTCCACACTCCTAAACATTCCTAGGTCCACTGTTCCCGATGTGATAGTGAAGTGGAAACGTGGACATATATAGCACAAAAGCGTACAGGCCGACCTCGTCTATTGACTGACAGAGACCGCCGACAGTTGAAGAGGGTCGTAATATGTAATAGGCAGACATCAATCCAGACAATCACACAGGAATTCTAAACTGCATCAGGATCCACTGCAAGTACTATGACAGTAAGGCGGGAGGTGAGAAAACTTGGATTTCACGGTCGACCGGCTGCTCATAAGCCACACATCACGACGGCAAATGCCATGCGACGCCTCGCTTAGTGATAGGAGCTTAAACGTTGGACCACTGAACAGTGGAGAAACGTTCTGTGGAGTGATGAATCACGGTACATCCGATGACAGGGTGTGGGTATGGTGAATGCCCGGTGA
The DNA here is from genome assembly GCF_023864345.2 of Schistocerca serialis cubense. NCBI lineage: Eukaryota > Metazoa > Arthropoda > Insecta > Orthoptera > Acrididae > Schistocerca > Schistocerca serialis. The sequence goes on from NC_064646.1 coordinate 396,856,419, forward strand.
ACGTCATCTGCCAGTGTGCGTAGTGCTAAAAGTAAAATTCGGAGGCTGTTGTGTTATGCTGTGGCCGTGTTTTTCATGGAAGGAGCTTGCATCCCCTGTTGATTTGTGTGGCTCTATCACACCGCAGGTCTACATTGATATTTTAAGCACCTTCTTGATTCCCACTGTTGAAGAGCAATTCGGGGATGGCGACTGCATCTTTCAACACGATCGAGCACCTGTTCATAATGCACGGCCTGTGGCGGAGTGGTTACACGACAATAACATGCATGTAATGGAGTGACCTGCACAGAGTCATGACCTGAATCCTATAGAACACCTTTCGGATATTTTGGATCGCCGACTTCGTGCCAGGCCTCACCGACCGACATCGATATCTCTCATCAGTGCAGTACTTCGTTAAGAATGGGCTGCCATTCCCCAAGAAACCTTCCAGCACCTGATCGAATATATGCTTGCGAGAATGGAAGCTGTCTCAAGGCTAAGGGTGGGCCAACGCCATATTGAGTTCCACCATTACCGACGGAGGGCGCCACGAACCTGTAAGTCATTTTCAGCCAAATGTCCTGATAGTGTACCTCACATTTATTAGAGATGTTTTGCCTGCTCTATTGCAAGTAGTGCCACTAAATATTCAGATGGACGTGTAGCTGCAACACGACGATGTCGAAGTGTGAATCACCTCATATCCCAATCATTGTGATCGTAGGGATGGACCCATGAGCAACACGGTCGCCAGATATGGCACCTCTAGACTATTTTCCGTCGGTTTAGTATGAAAAATATGGCGTAGGTTACACCTGTAACGTCAGTGGAAGACGTTATTGCTCGAGTCGACTGAGCGATTGAAACACTTCAAAGACAACCACATATATGGGCTCATGTGCAAGAGACGCAGCACCACTGGTGTAGGCTCTGCACGGACGTAGAAGGTACGCAGTTCGAAGCTCTTTTGTAATGTAGACAGCGCGATATGCTACTCATGTTGCGTATATTGAAGTAATGTGGAATGCACACCCATCTCTGAATGCGACGCTTACCAGCGCGCAAGCCGTGCGTTTCCAGATACCGGTTTCGCCTTGAAAACTGATCAGTTTACATTCCTGGGCAACATACTTAACGTTGTCGGTTTTTTTGGGTCACCCTATATAACTGTATTTTCATGCGAAGTACTTAAGAATTATGAGAATTATTACTGTTTTGTGTAAGAGCTAGTAGTGATTATTTCATACATCTTATATTATAAGTATAACATATCTTTACCATCTTTCTTGTGAGAGTATCACTCGTGTATTTTTGCTGTAATTTCAATCTGTTTTTTTTTCTTTTGTAAACACACGACTAGTGTTGTTACTCTTAACTGCTAATAATTACTATAATTTTTACAGATTCTGTTTCGGTCCTATTTTTCTGATGTGAAGCCTAAGTTCGGTGATGTGATGACTAAATGCCACCTGCATACTATTGCATGAATCCTTACTTGGCTTAATTTAGAGCCAGCAGTCTGATTTATTTTAAAAGAAAGTCCGATTTTTATTGCTGTGTACTGCGATATAATTCGTCCAATTGTACTGAAATTTCACAAGGTCTCACATTACCCAACTTTCTACTATCCAACAGTGAATTCTGCGCCCGAATATAATTCTTCAGTCACAGAACGTGACAATAAAAAGGGTAGAATCAGCTACGAGGGGAAGCTTATGTAAAGCATATCTCAGTATAAAATTTTTTTTTCACTCATTTTCATTTCGGCTGCAGCTCTTACAATATGTCCCATCCGTGAGCAGTTTAACAATTTACAGTTACAAAATAATTTAACCTGACGTACGGGGTACATTACAATAGCCGGCCGGAGTGGCTGTGCGGTTCTAGACGCTACAGTCTGGAACCGAGCGACCGCTACGGTCGCACGTTCGAATCCTGCCTCGGGCATGGATGTGTGTGATGTCCTTAGGTTAGTTAGGTTTAATTAGTTCTAAGTTCTAGGCGACTGATGACCTCAGAAGTTAAGTCGCATGGTACTCAGAGCCATTTGAACCATTTGGACATTACAATATGGAGGCACAATTTAATGCAAGCAGGGAGTAAATAGTGGCCGCTCAAATCTTTGTGCGCGGAGATCGTCAACCTGTAAATAATTTCATCTTTTATGAAAGTGAGGATTCTGAATGGTACTGTACATAAGACTTGGAGCGAAATTTCGAAGGGTTGATTATCTGCGTTACTTTTATTATTTTGGATGAGTTTCTCATGTGATTATATGTTGACTCAGATCATGTCTGTAGAACAAAAGAACGATGTATTTTTGATGGATATGGCCTTCAGCCAATGGAGAAGTGGGCAGTGGCAAAACACTATTGGAGTCAAGCGGGGACAGACACTTTCGAGTGGTGCACTCAACGCAGCGATTCAAGACACTTTTACGTTAGATCTGGAAAAAGGCAGACCTGCCAGAGGTAACGTGTGAATCCTGGTCGTGTGGGTGACCGATTATGGATCGTGAATGGCCCCAAGGAAAATTTAGTTCCGAATCGACTTTAACTTTCGCATTCATGAATGTTTTCCAGTGCAGAACTGTAACTTTCCCGCTTGTATTGCGGAACTGGCATTAGACAGAATATGAGTTCCTAGTCATTATCTCTCGTGTTTGAGGTGTAAGTCATCTCGCTGAACTATTTTGAGCTGGTGAATATTTCGTGCGCTGTGTTCACTAAATGGAGTCAGTTTTTCGCATGTCTTGGATGACTAGTTTGGGGATCCTTCTACCATTCTTGCTAAGCATTGAACGCAACTTTATTGCATTTTAATTTTGTTATCATTCTGTACGTATTATAAATGGTAATCGTAGGACAACTTTCCCTTGATTTGACATTACTTGCTTAAATAAACATTATTCAACAGAATTTTCTCGTGTCATGTACTTTGCGGGCTTTCAAACAATAAAATGAATGAAATGAAATGGCCCTCTCAACTACGTATCCTCTGACTCAGAGTTGCAATATTACAGTTTTGGCTGGTTTCGTTGCTTAGGGGCTGGGATACGTAGCCGGCCGGGGTGGCCGAGCGGTTCTAGGCGCTACAGTCTGGAACCGTGCGATCGCTACTGTCGCAGGTTCGAATCCTGCCTCGGGCATGGATGTGTGTGATGTCCTTAGGTTAGTTAGGTTTAAGTAGTTCTAAGTTCTAGGGGACTGATGACCACAGAAGTTAAGTCCCATAGTGCTCAGACCCATTTGGGATACGTAGTTGCCGCATTACAGGTCAAATACTGCTGAGTCTACAGTATACGATAAGGATACACACATGAATCGAATGGTCGAATGTTTCTGTCACTCGGCAATTGCGAATTATGAATGTAACATATAAATTTATAAATGAAAGAGTACAATTAAATAAAATCTGCAGCTACTATCTTACCGCCTTTAAATGATGAGTACGACAGTAGAAGTACTTTTGAGAATGAGGTATATTTCTACAAAACACTTACTGGTGTCGATGGTCCAGCAATTAAATAAAATATAAGTTGAAGTTCTTTAGCCTTGCTTCCATCATTAAGTATAACGTTAGAACTGCCTCTCTGGCCCCTTTACTTTTCGTATAGCCAAACTGATAGTCATCTTTTCCATTCTTCAATGTATTATTCTTGTGAGCAGCTTACATGCATGAGCCCTTAAGATGATTGTGCGATAATTCTCACCCTTATGTGCCCTTGTTATCTTCGGAATTTTGTTATATCTACCGACATCAGTATGGAAGCAGCTGAAACTTCCTGTGCGTCTCATTTAGTTTCTTAAGGCTTATTCTTTCTTTGCCTGCTCTTTTTGAATTTATTTACAGATACGAAGATAATACGAAGCATTTTTTCTGTCAGTTTATAAGATATTCCAGATGATACCATGCCATATCTCCCAGTCTTCCTCAAGCACACCTCCTTTTCTTGTGTTTATGAAATATAGTGTTTATTTTGGTCCGTTGACATGTATCTCATTTCCCTAGAAATTAGGGACAAAAAAAATAACGCAATGGATAAATCATTACGCAGACGTATGGTGTATACTGAAAGTCAAAGATTATAGCGGAGAAAGTATGTACCATGGAACAGTAGAAGCTACAAGAAATTTTGAAAGACAGGTAGAAGAGGAAAGCCATCGGAATAGGTGGAATAAATGCCGAACTAAGTAACTGTGGAGGTTTGTTACTACATGAAAGTCTTTTACAATTAACAAATCAGTGTTGGAGTAAGGACAAGATCCCAGAACCCTGGTATTCAGCAGCCTTAATTGTTTTCTTCAACAAAGGAGAACGCAATGACTGTGAAAACCATTGACTACAAACTTTACTCAAAGACAATAAGGAACTCCATGGAGTATAATGCAGAAGTTATAGTTATTGTGGAACGAAACTGATTTATATCAAGTCATTCATGCACAGACAATGCGTTTCTAATTTGAACATTATAGAAAAACACAGAGAATTTAGTATAGAAACACCTATGACCTTTATGACCTTGAGAAGGCCTTTGACTGTGTGAGCCATGATTTCCTATGGAAGATTGTATCTTAAGATGGATATCCTTGTCAGTTAATAGAGATAGGGAAATGTCTACAAATATACGCACATTGTAATAAACATAGGTAGTAATCAATTAGAAGAAATAATTACAAACAAAAGCCTAAGACAAGCATGCAGACTAACACCTATCCTTTTTTATGTTTATGTTGACCTCATTCTTCGTAAATGTAAAAGTAGATTTAGCAAAGAAAGGGATTAAGTTAAGGAATGAGGAATACCTGAATGTACTTCTGTTTACAGACGATATTGTTATAATGCAAAGGATTGAAGATGATCTCCAAGATCAGTATCGAACCACGTAAGAAATAAAACTTAAAAGTTTCTAATAATAAAACGATTTACACTCATGCTCATAAATTAACGATAATGCTGATACATGGTGAAACAACGCTCTGGTGGGCGGTTAGCGGGTTTAAAACACCTCGGGCTATGACCATGCGGTGCATCTGACCTGCGGCCGTCGCACGGTGGCGCTGACAGCAGTCCATATACGCAGAGGTGTGTTGGTGCATGTCAGAGTGGTGCAGCGAGTAAGTGTGCAGACGTTTTCAGACGTGCTAATGGTGTTGAAAATGGCTCAAAGAACACATATTGTTGACGTTATGAGGGGTAGAATACTAGGGTGACTGGAGGCTGGTCAAACACAGCAGGTCGTACCACTGGCCGTCCGTGTGCCACAAAGTGTGATCTCAAGATTATGGCAACGATTCCAGCAGACAGGAAACGTGTCCAGGTGCTACAGTACGGGGCGTCCACAGTGTACAATACCACAAGAAGACCGATATCTCTCCGTCAGTGCCCGCAGACGGCCACAGAGTACTGCAGGTAGCCTTGCTCGGGACATTACCACAGCCAATGGAACAGTTGTCTCCAGACACACAGTCTACAGGTGACTGAACAGATATGGTTTATTCGCCCGCAGACCTACAAGGTGCGTTCCACTTACCCCTGGTCTCAGGAGAGCCCGTAAAGCCTGGTGTCAAGAACACAGTACATGGTCATTGGCACAGTGGTCCCAGGTTATGTTCACGGACGAGTCCAGGTATAGTCTGAACAGTGATTCCCGCCGGGTTTTCATCTGGCGTGAACCAGGTACCAGATACCAGCTCCTTAATGTCCTTGAAAGGGACCTATATGGAGGTCGTGGTTTGATGGTGTGAGGTGGGGATTATGATTGATGCACGTACACCCCTGCAAGTCTTTGACAAAGGAACTGTAACAGGTCAGGTGTATCGGGACGTCATTTTATACCAGTATGTCCGCCTTTTCAGGGGTGCATTATGTCCCACCTTCCTCCTGATGGATGATAACGCACGGCCCCACTGAGCTGCCATCGTGAAGGAGTACCTTGAAACAGAAGATAGCAGGCGAATGGAGTGGCCTGCCTGTTCTGCAGACCTAAACCCCATCGAGCATGTCTGGGATGCTCTCGGCCGTCGTATTGCTGCACGTCTTCAAACCCCTACGACACTTCAGGAGCTCGGACAGGCACTGCTGCAAGAATGGGAGGCTATACGCCAGCAGCTGCTCGACTACCTGATCCAGAGTCTGCCAACCCGTTGTGCTGCCTATGTACGCGCGCATGTTGATAATATCCCGTAGTGATGTCGGGGTACATGCTCAGGAAACAGTGGCGTTTTGTAGCACGTGTGTTTCTGGCCGGTTTCCTCAATTTATCACCAATACCGTGGACTTCAGATCTGTGTCGTGTGTGTTCCCTATGTGCCTATGCTATTAGCGCCAGTTTTGTGAAGTGCCACGTTGTGTGACACCACATTCTGTAATTATCCTTAATTTATGTAATTTATGACCATGAGTGTAGATTATCCAGTTTTAGAATAAGTCCCTCAAATCTCTTATTGAGGCTGTGCTATAAATTTCGATCTTGACTCTGATACTAAAATAAAATACGCAAATTCCAAGCCGTTTGTGACACTCTTAGCAGAATGTTGGGCTACAAAGTACAAAACGTGAGCATTATGAAATTATATGAAGTGATGGCGGTTCCTGTGGAATTTTAAGGAAACGAACCATGTAATGAAATTCAAACACCAGGGTTTAGGTTCCTAAGGAGGACGAAGGGCTGCACAACCTGAAACATGATTGGACATGCAGATATTAGACCAGAATTAAATATTTTTATCATGAATGAGAAAACTTAAAGGTATCATGGAAATTGGAGACAACTCCTCACAAAAATGCCAGGTCACAGAATTCTCCAGAAGATCCTGAACTAGAAACCAAATGAGAAAAGAAATGCCGAAGACCTCGGAAAGATAGGAATGATTTTCTTTGTGAGTTCGGAACAGGCAACAGCCTAATCCTCGAAAGCAAGACGATGATGATGATGATGAGTGGAACAGAAAGCCAGACAAATCGTCGTGTTTCGATAACCATCTACCACCAGTCATCACTCAGTGCTCCCGAATACAATTGTCGATGTGGATATTGCTGAATAATTGCTTTGAGTCATGGATTCTAATATCCCGTAATAGAAACACTGTGCAGCAATAACTGGATTCATGAAATGAACTACAAAAGATTACAAAAGTTGACGTGTGATATTGCGAGAAGAATTTGACAGAGCGCTGCAAGCATGCTTGCGTAAGCATGTACATATTGCTTGCGCTTCCCCATGGCTCTAGCATGCTTTCACAAGCTTCAGTTTGATTTCCAGAAAATGTTGACCTCAGACGACTATGGAGCAAAGAGTGGTTAAAGAAAAGAAAATCATTTTCACTTATTCAGTGAACTGAAGATACATCCTAACGATTGGAATAATCATCTCGGGTTGAATGAAAAAGATATTTAAATCTTCTGTCACTCGTTACACCTTTAATTAAAAAGGCAGAATCCAGTTATGAGGAACGCTGTAGCACTACTTGATAAACTAACTGCTACATGGCAATTTCTCGCCACGGGAGGCCTCAAATACATATCTACAACTGCTGTGATTGGGTGTTAAAGAATTTGTCTGTTTTAGCACAGTTTCTTTGGTTGCTACAGGACCTAATGCTTTGTATTTGGCAAGCGTCTCTTCTTCCTTTGTCGTGGTAGAAGTTACTTGTTACATTCTCCAATCACGGATGCCTTTCATGGATGTGAATAAACTACTCCAACAATTCGCGACTGATATTTTTGAGATCACACTTGGTGCCTATGGAAACACGCTACGGTATTCACGGTCCAGGGACTGTCTCAGAGCTGATGGATACTCGCACAAGCATCCCTATTCTCTCAAGCATACACACTCTTGAACGCTTGCAGAAGCGTGCATAATTGAAATTAGATCAAGCGTCGGGCTGCTTGTACAGTGCTGATGCATGCGCAAATTCATCTACACACGCTCAAGCATGCTAGCGCATGCGTGCTTCTCACATATGCATTTACGTGCGTAGACATTTTAACAGAAGTCTGATGCATTTTCCAGAGCAGGGGGCTTTTATCGTAGCACCGACCCGCCAGGGTAGCCGAGAGCGCTAATGCGCTGCCTCCTGGACTCGGGTAGATGCGCCGCCACGGATGGAATCCACCCGGCGGATTAACAACGAGGGTCGGTATGCCAGCAGGCCTGGATGTGGTTTTTACGCGGTTTTCCACATACTGCTAGGTGAATACTGGCCTGGTCCCCACGTTCCGTCTAAGTTACACGACTCTCAGACTTTGCAGACGTTCGCACTATTGGCTTACACAAGCCTCAGACAGGTGGGGTACTCTACTTACATCGCGGGGGATTCGGGGTGGCGGCAGGAAGGGCATCCGCCCACCCTCTGCAACTAACACTGCCGAATCCGTCATAACACCGCCGACCCTGCGTTGATGCAGGGCAAAGGCCGCAAGAAAGAAAGAACGAAAGGAAGAAAAAAGACTTTTGTTGTAGCACCCTAACAGTGACGACTCACACGAGACAGGATATAACTACTTGAACTTTAGAGCTTGTGTTACAATTCCTTTTCAGTTTTTAGAAAAGAGAGCTGCCACAAAAAGGCCATTGCTAAGTGACTCCTCCACCTGAAAGCTGATTTATTTTACATGGCTCTCAATAGATTGGTTTACCGATAGAATAGATGCTTAGACAAACGTAATTACTATCTGGAAAAATAATATGCACCACTACCTTAGTAACTTATTCTCGAATAAACCTTTTCTCCCAGAGGACTGCTCGGAGGACTGTTACCCTACGTTTGCAACTACCCTCATACACGTACAGCCACATTAATGTGTTCACGTCAGAATGTGTCCGCCACCAGTAGCTGAGTGGTCAGCGTGAGAGAACGTCAATCCTAAGGGCCCGGGTTCGATTCCCGGCTGGGCCGGAGATTTTCTCCGCTCAGGGATTGGGTGTTGTGTTGTCCTAATCATCATCATTTCACCCGCATCGACGCGCAAGTCGCCGAAGTGGCGTCAAATTGCAAGACTTGCACCGGACGAACGGTCTACCCGACGGGAGGCCCTAGTCACTAGCACTGGAGGCTATACGAAGATTAACGTGCGGACGTGAAAACAGCGCAGTCGTTTTCGTAATGTGGAAACGGAGCGGTTTATCTAACGTCCTGGCTTCCTGGCGAAGGGCGGAAGCATACCGAAAAGGGGTAAAATCGTAAACCGTTCTCGTGCCGGCGATGTTGAATTATACAGTGGACGGAGAAATCGACAGCGAAGCAATTGTGGTACACCATGGGACATTGATGACAGGGGTGAAAGACAGCTGTCTACCGGGCGAACAGACCTGCACCTGTTGAGCAACTGACCTCCCAGATGAAACGAGGGACTACGAACAGTGCCTCCAGCGAGCGTTGCGGTGTATGAGCCCCCACAACACGTGCATCGTTCATGCACCCATGGAGACTGCTGTTCATTGGCAACACAGGTCGGAATTTGCACGCCAGAACCGCAACTGGACATTCACTCAGTGCTGACAGGTGGTCATTTCAGATGAATTTGATACTCCAGCGGACAGAAGGCCGTCCTCCTGTATGGTGTGAAACGTATGAAAGCAAACACTCCGCAATAGCCTTCGGAGCGTTATGTTCTGGCGAATGTTTTTGTGACATTTCATGGGTGGTCTCGTCATTCTGGAAGGCACAGCGGATCAACACAAGCATGCATTTATCCTCAGGGTCACGTCCACCCCTATATGCAGTTAGTGTTTCCTTGGCAGGATCATATCTACCAGCAGGGCAATGCAACAGCTCGCAGTGTTCACTCGTGCTTCAAAGAGCACCGGAATGATTTTACCGCACTTGCCCTCGCCACCAAACCGCACAGACTTAAAGGAAATCGAGAATTTTGGGACCACCTGGATCAGGTGTTCGTGCCATGGATCCTCAACCGAGAAATCTAGCTCATCTGGCCACGGTGCTGGGGTCAGCGTGGCTCCACATACTTATCGGTAGCTTCCAGAATATTACTGACTCGCTCAGTGGTCCCCACTGCCAAAGGCGACTATTCAGGCTTTGGACAGGTGGCCATATTAATGTGACTGCACTGTGTATGCTGGACTGGAACGCAGGTATTGCAGAGGCCATGTGGACACTACCAAACCGTGGGCTCACATCTAGAGCCTCGTTACAGTACGTGTTACAGATTTGTCTCACATAAAAACTTAACCCACAGCAAAAGACACAGTTGAAGAGGCACAAGTTCCTCTTGTCAACTGTCTCTCCTGCATGGAACCTGTAATTCCAGTGTTCCATTACTTCCTAGCGATGCCAGTATTCCAACTCCCTAGAGGCAGGAGAGCTATACAGATGCCAGCTTTTCCTGTGGGTTGAGTATTTATCGTAAGCCCAGTGTTTGGTAAGCACGCGTTGGCCTGTGAGTGAAGAGGACAGTGTTGGATGGATGCCACGCGCTACGGATCACGATGCAGGGCCACCGTCGTGAAGGTTGGAGGTCGCACTATTTTATAAGATTTAGTTCACCTTGGCCTTAGGAAGGATGCAAGCTGCTTTAGGCGTCCATCAGATGAATTAATGAGGTCCCATATATGGCGACCGAGAAGCTGTGCCCAAACACTGCCACACAAGGTCACCTGGGCGTCAAGCTGTCTGCCCGATGGATGCTATCCAGCAACAGAATTATGTTGTAGTGAACCGGTCGGCTGGTGGCGGAGAGCAAATTTCCTGACCAGTTTTGCAAAAGGCTCAGTGCTATGTTTAATGCCACATAAAGAATGACAGTTTTCACTTTGTGAATTGTCCGCCACTGTTCTGATGCCAAGCATGACTGTACGTCAGTGAGTGCTCCTAATGGTAGTTATAGTTTGCAGTGAGACTGGTCGTTACAGAAGTGATTGTTGTGATCGAGACTGTAACATCAGTCGCTTCTTGCCCCGTCAGGCTGTATGCAAAAGAATAATGCCAAAACTGTAATAAAAAAAAATGGTTCAAATGGCTCTGAGCACTATGGGACTTAACATCTGAGGTCATCAGTTCCCTAGAACTTAGAACTACTTAAACCTAACTAACCTAAGGACATCACACACATCCATGCCCGAGGCAGGATTCGAACCTGCGACCGTAGTGGTCGCGCGGTTCCAGACTGTAGCGCCTAGAACCGATCGGCCACCCCGGCCAGCAACTGTAATCAAATTGCCTATAGTAAGACGGTATCCGAATCGATCTACTCTCACGGTTTAGGGATGACATCCTCCAAATGTGTGTGCTCTTCTTCGCGGTGTATGTAGACGTGTGAGCTGTCTCATGCTAATACATGATCGCATAGGGCTAGACTATTGTATGTGAGAATGCAGCACAAAGAAGTCTGCTCGATATTAAAATTTCAATCCGATTGAACACGTATGAGACCCTCTAGGTGCCCTGCTGGCCATTATGACCAGTCATGCCTGACAATCTGATCCACAGTACGTGGATCAGTTATGGATCGTATATTGCCACATTAGAGCATCCAACGTCCTAACTGGCGTTTTGTATGCATTTCACACAAATTAATTGCCACACACATCCATTAAAAGGTTTCTGTTGAACATTTTAATCGTATCATAGTCTCACTTGTCGAGATTCATGTCATTTGCGATTCCCCAAGACATCTTACAGACACGAGAACAATCGTTCATCGGCTGCAGTATATTAATGAACAACAATTGATATAACACACCGTTTTTTGAGGTATTTATAAACTGATTAAGTGTAAAGGAATATACAGATAAACCGAATAAGCTTGCCCTGCTGTTATGGATTGTCCTTGAATTTGACAGACCGGGGGCTCTACTCTTCATCTGGTTTCCCTAAAATATTACCGAAAGATGCCGCGATCGTTGCTATAATAAAGTCGGTATTGTACGACACACCTAACAGGTACAAGTCAGGTGAAGACGGCCAGCTACCTAGCGGCAGATATGGACGAAGCTACGATTTTAGCAGACGGTTTATCCGTCGGCGAGAAATGGAAATCGTTGTATTCTGCCGCGGATACGCGCATGGGCACTAGAGGATGTGTAAACGTCCAAAATAGGGCTGCTAACGATATATCGGTATATCGATGTTTTCTCCAAAAATTAACGATATATATCAGCTATACCTTTAGCCCATAATATACCAATATATCGATATAAAAATGGCAATATCGAGCACCGATATTTTTATTTTATATTTTTTTTTTTTACAACTTTCAGAAAATATTTGAAGTTGTTCGTTTGAAACTGTTGTAGAACGTAATGCTACTTTCATTGTGTGAAGGAGTCTTACCACTTTTTGAGCTTTCATCACGTCCAGTCTTTCAGTCTGACTGTTTAAAGCAAGTATATGTAGCACAGAAGAAGAAGTTCCATTGCACTGGGGGGTAGTGGTGTGAATGGAATAACAAGGATTCCGGTGTGAAGAACCAGCACACCAGTGGCGTTAAAAAACCATTTTTAATGCTACTAGCGTGCTATTTTTCAACTCGGAATTCTTAAAAACCGTTGCTGAAAATGATGAACAAATATCTACATGACAAGTTTGGTCTTTGCGGCGGGTGGAGACGTGTGAGGGAAATGCTGTCGCTATCGGTGCTCATCGCAACGTTTCACCATGCAGCCTGCCGAAGTGGCCGAGCGGTTCTAGGCGCTACAGTCTGGAACCGCGCGACCGCTACGGTCGCAGGTTCGAATTTTGCCTCGGGCATGGATGTGTGTGATGTCCATAGGTTAGTTAGGTTTAAGTAGTTAGGTCCCATATTGCTCAGAGCCATTTGAACCATTTTTTTGTTTCACCATGCAGTTTTGACACTACACGTTTTAGGTCACTGGCATTAGCAGAAATGAAAAAAATAGAGATGTCTACATGATGTGTTCCGGACAGCCGCTCGGGATTAGCCGAGCGGTCTTAGGAGCTGCAGTCGTGAACTGTGCAGCTGGTCCCGGCGGAGGTTCGAGTCCTCCCTCGGGCGTGGATCTGTGTGTTTGTCCTTAGGATAATTTCGGTTAAGTAGTGTGTAAGCTTAGGGACTGATGACCTTAGCAGTTAAGTCCCATAAGATTTCCCACACATTTGAGCATTTTTTTGTTCCGGACAAATTCGATATGTGACGAAACCGAACGATGGGCCCATCGGATAACTTTTATTGTGCCACCTGCATACAGCTGCCATTGTTAGCAAAGTGGTTATCGCCAAGCGTGAACGAGCATCGTTTTCCTTTCAGTTCTTGCGGTAAGCGGGATAGGCAGGCTGCTAACTTGTTGATGTACAGAATATCTAATAATAAACCATTGCTTAAATATACAGCTCTAAAACTAGCAGTATGTTTACAATGTGCAGCCGATATTTTTGTAGTCAGTAACGTAGATATTTTTTACGTCGACACTCCGTAATACGAGGGTTGGAACTTTAATAGTGGCAACCATTTACACTACTGGCTATTAAAATTACTACACCATGAAGATGACGTGCTACAGACGCGAAATTTAACCGACGGGAAGAAGATGCTGTGATATGCAAATGATTAGCTTTTAAGAGCATTCACACAAGGTTGGCGCCGGTGGCGACACCTACAACGTGCTGACATCAGGAAAGTTTCTAACCGATTTCTCATACACAAACAGCAGTTGACCAGCGTTGCCAGGTGAAACGTTCTTGTGATGCCTCGTGTAAGGAGGAGAAATGCGTAACATCACGTTTCCGACTTATATAAAGGTCGGATTGTAGCCTATCGCGATTGCGGTTTATCGTATCGCGACATTGCTGCTCCCGTTGGTCGAGATCCAATGACCGTTAGCAGAATATGGAATCGGTGGGTTCAGGAGGGTAATACGGAACGCCGTGCTGGATCCCAACGACCTCGTATCACTAGCAGTCGAGGTGACAGGCATCTTATCCGCAGGGCTGTAACGGATCGTGCAGCCACGTCCCGATCCCTGAGTCAACAGATGGGGACATTTGCAAGACAACAACCATCTGCTCGAACAGTTCGACGACGTTTGCAGCAGCAAGGACTATCAGCTCGGAGACCATGGCTATGGTTACCATTGACGCAGCATCACAGAGAGGAGCGCGTGCGATGGTGTACGAATGGCTGAAAGGTGGCTACACTGAGCCACTGCGCCAGAGATTGCGCCAAAGAGTATTATTAAGCCGCCTCCACAGTGCCTGTTAAGAACTCGTAGCAGTCAGTGCCTGTTTAGAGCTCGTACTAGTCAGTGCCTGTCGAGGACTCGGGGTAGTCTGTGCTGAGATGTTGTAGCAGAGAGTGTTTGTTGAGATGTGCTATTAGGCAGTGCTTGCTGAGATGTGATATTGGAGAGTTCTGGTTGAGATATAATGTAAGGATTAGAGTGATTTTCATCAATATAAATGAGGTAATAAACTCCGTATCTTTTTATTTCAGTATCCTAAATAATGCGTCATTACAGGTTTAGTCAACAAAGCATCTGGCATGTGTTCTTGTATTAGAGTTTAATTCTGCTTTCCTTACGCAATTATAGTATTTGTAATTTTCTTTTATCACGTCAGTATAAATGGTATTTGAAATTTCTTGTCTTGTTGAAGAAGAACCGTGCCAGATGTGTGCGTTGAGTCACACTCCCACACACAGAACAATTACATTTGTGCTTTGGTTTTGTAGGTTTTATAGTTGCTGGGGACTTAATTAATTAACTGTGTTTATGGAAATTTTCATTTCATTCTTTGTTGTTGTTCTTTGCAGTCAGATAGCGTAATAATTCTAGTCAGGGCCAACCGATTACGAGACACAGTTACGAAAAATAAAAAGTATTTTCAATCATATTTAATTAAGCCCCCATGCACACTAAATATGATTGAAAATACTTTTTATTTTTCGTAACTGTGTGTCCGATTACGCTGTGTCTCGTAATCGGTTGGCCCTGACTAGAATTATTACGCTATCTGACTGCAAAGAACAACAACAAAGAATGAAATGAAAATTTTCATAAACACAGTTAATTAATTAAGTCCCCAGCAACTATAAAACCTACAAAACCAAAGCACAAATGTAATTGTTCTGTGTGTGGGAGTGTGACTCAACGCACACATCTGGCACGGTTCTTCTTCAACAAGACAAGAAATTTCAAATACCATTTATACTGACGTGATAAAAGAAAATTACAAATACTATAATTGCGTAAGGAAAGCAGAATTAAACTCTAATACAAGAACACATGCCAGATGCTTTGTTGACTAAACCTGTAATGACGCATTATTTAGGATACTGAAATAAAAAGATACGGAGTTTATTACCTCATTTATATTGATGAAAATCACTCTAATCCTTACATTATATCTCAACCAGAACTCTCCAATATCACATCTCAGCAAGCACTGCCTAATAGCACATCTCAACAAACACTCTCTGCTACAACATCTCAGCACAGACTACCCCGAGTCCTCGACAGGCACTGACTAGTACGAGCTCTAAACAGGCACTGACTACTACGAGCTCTCTCCAAGCACTGACTTCTACGAGCTCTCGACAAGCACTGACTGCTACGAGTTCTTAACAGGCACTGACTTCTACGAGTTCTTAACAGGCACTGACTACTACGAGTTCTTAACAGGCACTGACTAGTACGAGCTCTAAACAGGCACTGACTGCTACGAGTTCTTAACAGGCACTGTGGAGGCGGATTAATAATACTCTTTGGCGCAATCTCTGGCGCAGTGGCTCAGTGTAGCCACCTTTCATATGCCCCTCCTCCACAGGTCAGAATTTGATGGTATTTTTGCCACCATTGGTGGTGAAAATACCACCAAATTCGTCCAGAAAAATACAGACAAAAATAAAAGATAATATTAATACCTAAATATCACATAATTAGTTAAAATTTTGGCTTTGCACTGACCTTTCAATAACCTAATATATAAAATACAGTAGGCAATACAAATTCTTTTCATACATGTGGCTTTACATAATAGTTTGCACAATACATAAAAAATCAGTTTATACAAATGTTCACATAAAATACTTTTAATTATTCAAAAAAAAAAAAAAAAACAAATAGTTGATAATTCCAGCCCAGCAATGGTCAACAGGTGCAAACACCAACAAGTGACATCATTTCAGCAGAAGCAGTCCATCAGTTGCACCCAGCAATGTTGAGCAGGTGCAGACACCGGCAAGTGACATCATTTCCATAGAAGTAGCTTCATCTGTGCACCCAGTAATGTTGAGCAGGTGCAGACACCAAGAAGTAACATCATTTCAGTAGAAGCAGTCCATCAGTTGCACCTAGCAATGACATCATTTCAGTAGAAGCAGTCCATCAGTTGCACCCAGCAATGTTGAGCAGGTGCAGACACCAACAAGTGACATCATTTCAGTAGAAGCGGTCCATGAGTTGCACCCAGCAATGTTGAGCAGGTGCAGACACCAACAAGTGACATCATTTCAGTAGAAGCACTCCATCAGTTGCAGCCAGCAATGTTGAGCAGGTGCAGACACCAACAAGTGACATCATTTCAGTAGAAACAGTTCCATCTGTGGCACCCAGTAAAGTTGAAGAGGTACACACAGCAACAAGTCACATTAGTTCAGTAGAAGCAGTCCATCAGTGGCACCCAGCAATGTTGAGTAGGTGCAGACACCGGCAAGTGACATCATTTCAGTAGAAACAGTTCTAACAGTGGCACCCAGCAATGTTGAGTAGGTGCAGACAGCAACAAGTGACTTCATTTCCATACAAGTAGTCCATCAGTTACACCTAGCAATGATGAGCAGGTGCAGACACCGGCAAGTGACATCATTTCCATAGAAGTAGCTTCATCTGTGCACCCAGTAATGTTGAGCAGGTGCAGACACCAAGAAGTAACATCATTTCAGTAGAAGCAGTCCATCAGTTGCACCTAGCAATGATGAGCAGGTGCAGACACCAACAAGTGACATCATTTCAGTAGAAGCACTCCATCAGTTGCACCCAGCAATGTTGAGCAGGTGCAGACACCGACAAGTGACATCATTTCAGTAGAAGCACTCCATCAGTTGCACCCAGCAATGTTGAGCAGGTGCAGACACCAACAAATGACTTCATTTCAATAGAAACAGTTCCATTAGTGGCACCCAGCAATGTTGAGTAGGTGCAGACAGCAACAAGTGACTTCATTTCAGTAGAAGCAGTTCCATTAGTGGCACCCAGCAATGTTGAGTAGGTGCAGACAGCAACAAGTGACTTCATTTCAGTAGAAGCAGTTCCATTAGTGGCACTCAGCAATGTTGAATAGGTCCAGAGAGCAGTCCATAATATTCACTATCCCTGATCACACTGTTCATCAGCAGAAATTAAACATGTCCTAGTGGCACCAATCATGTAGAAAAAGTACAAGTAACAGTCCATAATATTCACTATCACTGATCACACAGTTCATCAGCAGAAATTAATCATTCCTAAGTGTCACACATTATGTTGAAAAAGTGCAGGTAACAGTTCATAATATTTACCCTCACTAATCAGACAGTTCAGGCATGAACAATAGTTTGAATGCACATACAAATGCTTTTACACTAAACATACAAATCATAACAAACACACAAATGATGTCAGATAATTGTCATATTAACTATTACAAATACTCAAATATCAGTAAGCCTATAATATTTATGGGTGTCAGTGCAAGCCACAACAAACAAATAAAATAATTTTTAGGAACTAGGGGGGTAGGATTAGGAAAGGAAAACACACAAAACACACTCACTCATCTTTCATCCACATTAAGTACTACTGTGTAACAGAATAGTGTTAACTGTGTAAATGCAATTCTGTCAAAATCTGATGTTCATCATGTGTATCAAGTAGTAGTGGCAGCAATGTATAACAGCCAATAATAGTTAAGTCAATGTCATAGTCATCATGTCAAGACCAATGTTTGCCAAGCCAGATCAAATGTACTGTTGTTGAACAACTGTCAGTGAGCCAAGATAAGCAAATACTTCCTCTCTTCAAAAAAAAATATATACTGCTTAGTGATTTAACAAAGTGTGTGTATAGACTATCTTCCTTCTACTTTAGTGTTCTAGTCTGCTATCTTCATCCTCCTTGTTCCATAAGACCAACAAAAAAAATATGCATCTCACTTACTTTACCTCTTATCCACCAAAACTCCAATAATCATCATCTTCACACAATCTCAATAATACCTCAATAATACCTCTTCAATACGTCGATACATATAAACCTTATTGCCAATATATGCTCCTCACTTACTTTACCTCTTATCCACCAAAACTCCAATAATCATCAACTTCACACAATCTCAATAATACCTCAATAATACCTCTTCAATGCGTCGATACATATAAACCTTATTACCAATATCATTTCACTTCCATAACAACTCTTTCCTCTAGTCAGTCTCCTCGAACAAGTACAGATAAAATCCTAATGCAAACCTCATCATCCCATACAATCCGAAGACACATTGTCAACACACAACCTCTGTGTAATCCATCTGAGCCAAATCTTCTACTCATTATGAATTATAAACAAAAGAAATGCATACATGACCTCTAACAGACTTAGTTCGAATAACTCTCAGTAATTAAGTACGATTACGGAATGTGAATGATCATAATATTTCACAGTGTGTACACCACTTCAAGGATTATGGCAGAAGCAAACATGTGGAGTATTTTTTGTGTCAAGTGTCACTTCCTATTTCAATTGCTCACGAACAATGCAGTGTAATAACTGTCAATGGTCTAAACCTAGTAATGGTATGTCATGTCGTTAGCTTCCTTCCTATTAGCATAAAGTTATACAGCTTCCATAAAACCTCAGCTCATGTGACTTCTATGAAGTTCTTGTACTAATGTCGTTCGTCGAATTATAGCAGTTCATTTTCCTATCTTAAAAATATAAGGCATTGAGCGTAAGCAAAACAAGCAGTAGCGAGTAAATATACCAGTAGAGAACAGAATGTCAAAAAGTGGATGCAGCACAATCCTTACAACGAGGCTCTGCCAAGCGAACAATCTGTAACCTATACCATAGTGTAACCTAAACTCTATATTCGTACACTGTACATCAGCATTTCTATACACCAAATTAAAGAGTAGTTATGACAACAACAGAAATGTATCAATATGCAATCCATACGCATAGCAGCAACAGGTCATTAGCATCATATCAGCATAAGCAAATAAATGTTCATATGTCATCTTAATAAGTAAACATGAAGGCGCAAGCAGATAAATCACAAAGTATAACTTACATACCTAAACACATCAGCACAATAAATCAGGTTACAATTATAATTTAAATAAATAAGCACAGCAGGCACATAATTAAAAAAAATATGACATCAGTGAAAAAGCATAGCAGCCAAGCGATGCATAATATACACAAATAACAATCCTGTTCATTAATAAAACATTGACAAAAATCAGAAAATGTACGCAAGCACGTCGTTTCACACGGAAATTCATAGAACATGAAATTAGCACAAAGTATGAATCACGTAATCGCGAGCAGCAAATTACGTCTAAAGTAAGTACCTAAGTGGAAATATGTTACCTGAAAAATGAACTCAATTAATAGTTACCCTTTTTAGTTTATTAGTTTCTTCTTCGAAATTACATTCTTCCTGAAAATTTCTCGATAGCAAGTCCTCTTAACGTCGGACACGCACAGAATTTACCTGAAGTTCTTAAATACACTCCTGGAAATTGAAATAAGAACACCGTGAATTCATTGTCCTAGGAAGGGGAAACTTTATTGAAACATTCCTGGGGTCAGATACATCACATGATCACACTGACAGAACCACAGGCACATAGACACAGGCAACAGAGCATGCACAATGTCGGCACTAGTACAGTGTATATCCACCTTTGGCAGCAATGCAGGCTGCTATTCTCCCATGGAGACGATCGTAGAGATGCTGGATGTAGTCCTGTGGAACGGCTTGCCATGCCATTTCCACCTGGCGCCTCAGTTGGACCAGCGTTCGTGCTGGACGTGCAGACCGCGTGAGACGACGCTTCATCCAGTCCCAAACATGCTCAATGGGGGACAGATCCGGAGATCTTGCTGGCCAGGGTAGTTGACTTACACCTTCTAGAGCACGTTGGGTGGCACGGGATACATGCGGACGTGCATTGTCCTGTTGGAACAGCAAGTTCCCTTGCCGGTCTAGGAATGGTAGAACGATGGGTTCGATGACGGTTTGGATGTACCGTGCACTATTCAGTGTCCCCTCGACGATCACCAGTGGTGTACGGCCAGTGTAGGAGATCGCTCCCCACACCATGATGCCGGGTGTTGGCCCTGTGTGCCTCGGTCGTATGCAGTCCTGATTGTGGCGCTCACCTGCACGGCGCCAAACACGCATACGACCATCATTGGCACCAAGGCAGAAGCGACTCTCATCGCTGAAGACGACACGTCTCCATTCGTCCCTCCATTCACGCCTGTCGCGACACCACTGGAGGCGGGCTGCACGATGTTGGGGCGTGAGCGGAAGACGGCCTAACGGTGTGCGGGACCGTAGCCCAGCTTCATGGAGACGGTTGCGAATGGTCCTCGCCGATACCCCAGGAGCAACAGTGTCCCTAATTTGCTGGGAAGTGGCGGTGCGGTCCCCTACGGCACTGCGTAGGATCCTACGGTCTTGGCGTGCATCCGTGCATCGCTGCGGTCCGGTCCCAGGTCGACGGGCACGTGCACCTTCCGCCGACCACTGGCGACAACATCGATGTACTGTGGAGACCTCACGCCCCACGTGTTGAGCAATTCGGCGGTACGTCCACCCGGCCTCCCGCATGCCCACTATACGCCCTCGCTCAAAGTCCGTCAACTGCACATACGGTTCACGTCCACGCTGTCACGGCATGGTACCAGTGTTAAAGACTGCGATGGAGCTCCGTATGCCACGGCAAACTGGCTGACACTGACGGCGGCGGTGCACAAATGCTGCGCAGCTAGCGCCATTCGACGGCCAACACCGCGGTTCCTGGTGTGTCCGCTGTGCCGTGCGTGTGATCATTGCTTGTACAGCCCTCTCGCAGTGTCCGGAGCAAGTATGGTGGGTCTGACACACCGGTGTCAATGTGTTCTTTTTTCCATTTCCAGGAGTGTATTATATCAGCTGTAGGCGCGTGACGTAGGAAGCAATTGTTCGCGGTCAACGACTGCTTTGTGCGGCGCGCAGACTTGACTGTTGCTTTGAGTATGTGCCGCCGCCAAAACACAGCGCGGTATCCTTGTACTGTCCGCATGTTTACATGTAGCTGTTAGTTTCTCACAAGTATGTCATTCTACAAAAATTTTTACGTTAGATATATGATGTATTCCTTTAGAGTGTCGAGATTTAAGAGTTTCTACTTCGACAGTGTTATCATGAATAATTTTACGAATTCTATATGGACCGTTATAAGGCAGAAAAAATTTGCGACACAAGCCTTTTCCTTTGTACGACAAACGATGAGACTTAATTAACACTTTTTGACCAACTGACAAGATTTTTGAACGACCAGGACGTTTAGCTGATCTCTCTCTTCTAGCAGCCGCAGATGCAATATTTCGTATAGCCAGGTTGACAACTTCAGAATGCCGCAGTTTCAGTGAAGGCGGAAAAGGAACGATTTCAGAAATGCGATTTATTTTTTAATACCAGTATAGGCGGTAAAGAAGTTGAATCATTAGGGAGTTCATTCAGAATGTTTTGAAAAATATGAAGATACTGATCCCAAGTTCTGTGATTCTGATGACAATAAAGTCGACACAATTTATTGATTTCCTTCATCCATCTCTCTGAAGCGTTAGATTGAGAGTGAAAAAGTGAAATGAAAATTGGTTTAATTTTACGACGCTGTAGAGTACGAAGCCAAATTTTAGAACGAAACTGTGATCCATTATCTGATACAACCTTATCAACATGACCAACTTCTTTAAGAAAATGTTTGATAAAAGCGTTAGATACTGAACGAGCTGTTGCTTTGCGTAACGGTGTAAAACACACATATTTTGACGTCAACTCCACTGCTACGAAAATGTACGCAAAACCATTAGTAGAACGAACCACTGGACCGAACAAATCGACTGCAGCCATCTCCTTTAATTTCGCTGGAATGATAGGAAACAACGGTGCACTGTGAGAAACTGTTGGCGGCTTAGCCTTTTGACATAATCTGCATTTGGCAAGAACAGATCGAATACGTTTTTCCATATTACTGAAGTAGCAATTTTCTCGTAATTTATGAAAGCATTTTCTGGGACCAAAGTGTGCATAACTGAAATGCGTATACCAAATCAGCTTATTAACCCACTCATCAGGAATACAAACTAACCTAAGTTGTCGACCGATTTTCGTTTAAAAAGAACTTTCCAGATAGTTCGCAAAAACGAGATGTGGCCAAATTGTCCAATCTAACAAAGCGTCTAAGAAAATTACAGACACCAAGGAAACTACGAACATCACGTTTTGTGGTAGGAACAGCATAATTACGAATAGCGTCTAATTTCTCTGGATCAGGAAGAATACCTTCTGTAGAAATAATGTGACCGAGAAATTTCACCTGAGAACGACCAAATTCAGATTTTTCTAAGTTCACTGTAATGCCAACTCTTGCAAAAATACGTAATAATGAATCCAAAATTTTGTTGTGCTCACTCCAAGAACGTTTAGCAATAAGAATGTCGTCAACATATGAAGTAATATTGTCACGAAGATAAACAGGTAAAATTTCATTTAAGCTACGAATGAATGCTGCTGAAGGTACAGTAACTCCACATGGTAATTTCCGAAATCACTTTTGGGTAAATTAATCAAATCCGGTTATTGTTTACTTACTCACTAGATAGATTGATAGTCGAGGAGTTGGTTTGACAGATGCAAAGAATAGTAAAAGAGTAGGCAGCGGTACAGAAAACTAAAAGAGAAATAGCACCACTACAGCTCGGGGCCCTATGCTCGCTACGGCACATATTCACTTAGAGTAGCGAATCCCCTGAGGACTTTAATAGCCGCACATAATTTCTAGTTTGTGACTTAGTGGCCAATTTGGCGGAAGTGCGTACGCAAATTGACCTGACCATGAACATGGATGTATGTCGTTCTTAGAATTCCGAAAGATCTTAAATTCCCGAACAGTTAAGAATTGTTTATAGTCAAAATTTTCGCCTCGTGGCGACAAAGACCTACCGCGTCTGTCCCAGTCCCAATGACGATTATTGTCAAGTTCGCGCGCCCGGCGCTCTCTTGTTGCATCCCGTAAATGAAACAAATTACTTTCTTCACACCCTCCTGCTAAACTAACACTTGTCAATTTATCTGAGATCTCCTCAACTCTTTCCGATGAGTCACTTAATTGTTCTTTCTGTTTATTTACGTCTTCTGTAAATGTCGCGACTCGGGTTTCGGTGTTGTCACATTTAGTAGTTAACTGTTCACACTGTTGCGTTAAGTTATTTATTCTGTCATTTGGTACGGATTCCTCGGTTCTTTCAATTATTTCTTCCTTATCGTTTGCACGTTGTAAATTTAACTCTGAAAATTTCTGTACTATCACGCGATCTTTTTCTTCCTGTTCCCTGCCCTGTTCCTCTTGTCTAATTTCTGTTGAAATTAAGCTATTATTGTGAGCCTTCAAAATCGGTTGTACTTCTTCTCTAATTTCTTTATTTGATTCGTCTTTCATGTATTTGAAACATGTCCCTGTTCGTGAGCCTAACTGTGTTTCCATTGTTCCCATATCAGCTTCTAATTCAGATCGTAACTGTGATCCCACTGCTTTCATCTCGGTTTTAACTGTTCCTATTTCTGTTTTAAATTCAGATCTTAGCCGAATTTCCATAGTTCCCATACGTGTTATCATTGCTTCCATCCGTGATCCCAAATTTAATATTGCACTCATTAACTGCTCCATATCTTCTGTCGTTCATCTCGTATTCGGAAAATTTTTCGATTGTGAAAAATTTTGAACTGGTTCCGGACTATTTTCCCCGCTTATTAAATTGTTTTCAACACCATTATTCATGACACTGTTTTCCTCTGTTGGCGAGTTCGCCATGTTAACAATTTCGTTATTCTCACTATCCATCATTTTCGCCTTTTTCATTGATCGCGTAATCATTTACAAAATATACAAATCTCGTCACTGTACGAAAATTACACACAATGACTCTTTATCTCCAACAATACCATTTACATGAAATGTTTCCCTCAAACACGATTAATCGAACACTTGAAATAATTGCACTAAATTGTCAAACGCGTATACAAGACAACAAATCAAATTCTGAGAAAAAAATACCATTAGAAGAATGACAATTACCAAATCTACACATGCAAAATAGTCTACAATTACTAACTACAAATTACTACAACAATACTACCGTCTACTATTTTTTACAATCAGAAGAATCCAAGGGACGATCCTGGCAGGGTCGCCACGTGCATGGGGGCTTAATTAAATATGATTGAAAATACTTTTTATTTTTCGTAACTGTGTGTCCGATTACGCTGTGTCTCGTAATCGGTTGGCCCTGACTAGAATTATTACGCTATCTGACTGCAAAGAACAACAACAAAGAATGAAATGAAAATTTCCATAAACACAGTTAATTAATTAAGTCCCCAGCAACTATAAAACCTACAAAACCAAAGCACAAATGTAATTGTTCTGTGTGTGGGGGTGTGACTCAACGCACACATCTGGCACGGTTCTTCTTCAACAAGACAAGAAATTTCAAATACCATTTATACTGACGTG
Source organism: Schistocerca serialis cubense (assembly GCF_023864345.2). Taxonomy (NCBI): domain Eukaryota; kingdom Metazoa; phylum Arthropoda; class Insecta; order Orthoptera; family Acrididae; genus Schistocerca; species Schistocerca serialis. The sequence goes on from NC_064646.1 coordinate 396,881,148, forward strand.
ATAAAAGAAAATTACAAATACTATAATTGCGTAAGGAAAGCAGAATTAAACTCTAATACAAGAACACATGCCAGATGCTTTGTTGACTAAACCTGTAATGACGCATTATTTAGGATACTGAAATAAAAAGATATGGAGTTTATTACCTCATTTATATTGATGAAAATCACTCTAATCCTTACATTATATCTCAACCAGAACTCTCCAATATCACATCTCAGCAAGCACTGCCTAATAGCACATCTCAACAAACACGCTCTGCTACAACATCTCAGCACAGACTACCCCGAGTCCTCGACAGGCACTGACTAGTACGAGCTCTAAACAGGCACTGACTACTACGAGCTCTCTCCAAGCACTGACTTCTACGAGCTCTCGACAAGCACTGACTGCTACGAGTTCTTAACAGGCACTGACTTCTACGAGTTCTTAACAGGCACTGACTACTACGAGTTCTTAACAGGCACTGACTAGTACGAGCTCTAAACAGGCACTGACTGCTACGAGTTCTTAACAGGCACTGTGGAGGCGGCTTAATAATACTCTTTGGCGCAATCTCTGGCGCAGTGGCTCAGTGTAGCCACCTTTCATGGCAAAGTCATTTTTTCGGATGAATCGAGGTTCTGTTTACAGCATCATGTTGGTTGCATCCGTGTTTGGCGACATCTCGGTGAATGCACATTGGAAGCGTGTATTCGTCATCGCCATACTGGCATATCACCCGGCGTGATGGTATGAAGTTTCCATTGGTTACACGTCTCGGTCACCTCTTGTTCACATTGACGGCACTTTGAACAGTGGACGTTACATTTCAGATGTGTTACTGCGCGTGGCTCTACCCTTCATTGGATCCCTACATGTATGCACGACAGCATGTTGCAAGTCCTGTACGGGCCTTTCTGGATACAGAAAATGTTCGACTGCTGCCCTGGCCAGCACATTCTCCAGATCTCTCACCAATTGAAAACGTCTGGTCAATGGTGTCCGAGTAACTGGCTCGTCACCAGACGCCAGTGACTACTCTTGATGAACTGTGGTATCGTGTTTAGCTGCATGGCCAGCTGGACCTGTACACGCCATCCAAGCTCTGTTTGACTCAATGCCCAGGTGTATCAAGGCCGTTATTACGGGCAGAGGTGGTTGTTCTGGGTACTGATTTCTCAGGATCTATGCACCCAAATTGCGTGAAAATTTAGCCGGCCGGTGTGGCCGTGCGGTTCTACGCGCTTCAGTCTGTAACCGCGTGTCCGCTACGGTCGCAGGTTCGAATCCTGCCTCGGGCATGGATGTGTGTGATGTCCTTAGGTTAGTTAGGGTTAGGTAGTTCTAAGTTCTAGGGGACTGATGACCACAGATGTTAAGTCCCATAGTGCTCAGAGCCATTTGAGCCATTTTGCGTGAAAATGTAATCTCATGTCAGTTCTAGTATAATATATTTGTCCAATGAATACCTGTTTATCATCTGCATTTGTTCTTGGTGTAGTAATTTTAATGGCTAGTAGTGTATTTAGAGGTCGTGCAAAATAGATACGTGTTTCAAGTTCTGCCATATGGTAGGTTCGATAGGCAATAATGTCTCTATCAACAAAACTTTCAAGTCCAGGTACATGAGGAACTCCCGTACCACCACGTACTATGGCTACAGTGAGCCAACCATTACCATGAGAGAATGTATCATTAATGTCAATACTAAAAGTAAGTCTACAACCACAGAAAACACATGGTCCGCCGACAAGTGCAGTAGCAGCAACACTCTTAACAGGTATGCGGTTCTCTTTGTCGCCTGCTGTTGTGGCGAACACGATGTTCTCGATGGTTTTATAAACTGTCTGTTTAGAACGGCGACGAATTCTCCTGTAAGGCATCGTGGCGGCGTTCAATGCAGTTGCCTGTGCCTGTGCCTGTGGTTGTAGACTTAATTTTAGTATTGACATTAATGATAAATTCTCTCATGGTAATGGTTGGCTCACTGTAGCCATAGTACGTGGTGGTACGGGAGTTCCTAATGGACCCCGACTTGAAAGTTTTGTTGATAGAGACATTATTGCCTATCGTACCTACCATATGGCAGAACTTGCTAGTAAAGACTTTGTTAAATCTGCTTACATGTCCCCTTCAGCACAGGCACCGTCAAAGTATTCACCAGCATTGTGTATAACCCGCTGTCAGCGTGTTTCAAGGTTTTACTGACCTTCAAAGTAGTCATCAGCATTGTGTATAACACGTTGTCAGCTATGTGGAAGTTGTACGATACTCTCAGCAGTCCCAGTTGTGTTGACAGTTTGAGCGGCGCGGTCTATTGCCCGACGATTTTGTAACAGTTCTGAAGCGAATGCCGTGAAGTGTTTCCTTTAGTTTATAAATCGAGCTGAACTCACTATGGCTTAAGTCAGGGGAGTGCAGTAGTGGTATAGCACTTTGCAGCTCCATAAGCCAAACATATCAGTAACAGCGTGCACTGTACGTGCTTGAGCATTGTCCTGCAAAATGATGGTCAGGTCCTGCAGAAAGTGTCATCACTTCTGTCTCTAAGCTGGTCGTGGGTTGTGTTCCAAAAATGAACAGCATAGAGACAGAAGCGATGACACTTTCTGCTGGACCTGCCCATCATTTTGCAGGACAATGCTCAAGCACGTACAGTGCACGCTGTTACTGATTTGTTTGGCTGATGGGGCTGCAAAGTGCTATACCACCTACTGCATTCCCCTGACTTAAGTTCTCGTAAGTTCAATTCGATTTCTAATCTGAAGGAAACACTTCATGGTATTCGCTTCAGCGCTGCTACAAATTCGTCGGGCAATAGACCAAGCCGCTCGAACTGCCAACACAACTGGCACTGCTAAGAGTATCGTACGACTTCCATATCGCCGGCAACGGGTTATACACAATGCTAGTGACTACTTTGAAGGTCAGTAAGACTTTGAAACACGTTTTGTACGAGCTGTAAATAAATAATTGCCCCTATTAAAGTTCCAACTCTCGTACCTATGCCTTAACGATGTATCGACGGCATATAATGATATTTTTCTAAAATAACGATAAATCGAATGCCCGATATTTTTAAAAATGATAACACTCCTAGTGCGTACGTGGAACATAGCATTTCGAGAGGCCATTATTCTTGCTGTCAGCAGACAAGAAGTACGAGTGTGTGAGCTCTTAAGGATTCTTTTGGCTATTGCACGAGAATTTCCACAGATTTTTCAGGGAGCAATAAAACAAATGAAACCCATGAAAATTCTCTTTCTTGTACTGCCGTTGAGAAAAGCTGTTTATCTAATAATAGCTCCTTATTGTAGGAAAAAAAGAACAAAGAGAGTATAAGCGCTGCTTGTAGCTACACTCATCCCAAATAAGTTACGTCTGCAAATATGTAATTCTTATACAAGGCCCCTTAACAAATACAATAAATGAATCCTTCACATCAGGGACCTTTCCAGAGCAGTTAAAGCAGGCAAATGGGAAGTTGCGGTAGAGAAAATGGCCTCAATTTTTTCATCCGTGGATCTGTCGTGTCGATTATAATATAATATTTGTCTCTCTGGTGCCCGATGTTCACTTTGACCTGTGGTGTATACTAGGAGTAAATCTGATGATTGTCTCTAACTAGAAGTCTGTAAATATATGTGTATATGAATTAGCTTGTTTTAAATTGGTCTAAACTTGTAAATTCTTTGACATGTCCTATATCCTTGTAAAAATAGATATATGGATGATTAAAGCTACTACTACTACTACTACTACTACTACTAAAATAACAATAACGGCTTAATAAATACGAGACTAGACCCCTCAGAGGTTTCAATATATGAGTACGTGGCAGCGTTACAAAAATATCATCTTCCACACTCAACGACGTAAACAGCCCTTCAGCTCCGAATTTGTACCCTAGGGGGGCTGCCACAGACTCATTTAAGTGTTTAGTGTAACAGAGATAAAGAAAAAATGGGAATTCCAGATTTGTACACTTGGGGCGTTGGTGCAGACTGGTGTGGTTCAAATGGCTCTGAGCACTGTGGGACTTAACATTTGAGGTCACCAGTCCGCTAGAACTTAGAACTACTTAAACCTAACTAACCTAAAGACTTCACACACATCCATGCCCGAAGCAGGATACGAACCTGCGACCGTAGCGGTCGTGGCAGATTGGTATACGACAGGTATATTGTGTATTACGCCTTAAGGCCACAGCTGAATACTCGCCCCATCCTTGACTAAAAAATCTGTAAGTCTGCGCATTCCTCTGCATGTGAATTATGTTTTTGTTTTTACCTAAAATGCGGTGTATATATGAATAATATGTAACTAAAAGACACTGCGTGTTACACATTGATGATAGCATTCTAAGGGCATAACATGCTGATGACATTCTGTTTGCAAGTACCTTTGTCTGTTGCACTAAATACACCACTTCAACTGAGAATCAATATTCATTCCTAGAAATTTTGCATTTGTTACACGGTCTACAGAGGTGTCATCCATCCTCAATGTATAAAATGTATTGCATGACAGGTACTTTTTAGCTGCATATGTACACTTAGTTCTTAGCTATGGCTCTCTTTTTTGGGGAGCAAACGCACAAAATACGAACACAATTTTCAAACTCTAGAAAAGAACCATAAGAATAATAACCAAAAATACTAGTCGAGCTCATTGTAAAGATCTGTTCAAAACACTGGATATTTTAACCGCTCGATGCGAATACATTTACCAGTGAGTTGTACAAATCAAAAATAACAATGGAAATTACTGCACAAACATCTCTGTCGATGACCATGCAACAAGAGATAGACTCAACTTACATTTACCAAGAAAATATAAACATAGAACACAAAACAGCATTTTCTACCAAGGAATAAAACTGTGCAATAAATTGCAAAAATACACTTATTCAAAAAGGCAGTGTCAGATTGTATGCAATAAATCTAAGACGTTAAGGTAGAGCTTGTAAGCTATTCACAAAAAAAAAATATTCTACAACAAACATACGACTGATATACTTCCTTCTTTTCGAGCTGTATGTAAATGTACAGTACTGTTACGACAAAATTTTATGATGCCTCAGACTTTATTGTGTATTCCGTCTTCTGGAAGCTATTATGTAGTATTAAGTATTTGACAATATACACATAAGAAACGAAACGACAAACTCTCGAAAAATATGGATGTAGATGAATAGTAAGAAGACGCCACAGGTCAAAGTGAACATCGGGCACCAGAGAGACAAAGATTATATTATAATCGACACGACAGATCCACGGATGTTAAACTTGAGTATCTCAAGCTACAATGAAGAGCCAAAGAAACTGGTACACCTGCCTAATATCGTGTAGGACCACCGCAAGCACGCAGAAGTGCCGCAGCACGACGTGGCGTGGACACGACTAACGTCTAAAGTAGTGCTGGAGGAAACTGACACCATGAATCCTGCAGGGCTCTCCATAAATCCGTGAGAGTACGAGGGGGTGGAGATCTCTTCTGAACAGCGCGTTGCAAGGCATCCCAGATATGCTACAGAATGTTCATGTATGTGGAGTCTGTTGGGCAGTGGAAGTGTTTAAACTGAGAAGAGTGTTCCTGGAGCAAGGCTGTAGCAGTTCTGGACGTATGGGGTGTCGCATTGTCCTACTGGCATTGCCCGTCTGAATGCACAATGGACATGAATGCAGGTGATCAGACAGGATGCTTACGTAGGGGTCACCTGTCAGAGTCGTATCTGGACGCACTAGGGGTCCCATATCACTCCAACAGCACACGTGCCACTCCGTTACAGAGCCTCCGCCAGCTTGAACAGTCCCCTGCTGACATGCAGGATCGATGGATTCATGAGTTCTCTCCATACGTGTACACGTAAATCCGCGATGTACAATATGAAACGAGATTCGTCCTACCAGACAACATGTTTCCAATCATCAAAAATCCAATGTCGGTGTTGACGGACCCAAGCGAAGCGTAGAGCTGTGTGTCGTGCAATCATCAAGGGTACACGAGTGAGCCTTCGACTCCAAAAGCCTCTATCGATGATGTTTGGTTGAATGGTTCGCAAGCTGACAGTGTTGATGACCCAGCATTGAAATCTGCAGCAGTTTGCGGAGGGTCTGCACTTTTGTCACGTTGAACGATTCTCTTCAGTCGTCGTTGGTCCCGTTCATGCAGGATCTTTTTCCTGCGGTAGCGACGTCAGAGATTTGATGTTTTACCGCATCCCTGATATTCACGGTACACTCGTGAAATGGTCATACGGGAAAATCCCCACTTCATCGCTACCTCGGGGATGCTGTGCCCCATCGCTCGTGGGCCGACGATAACACCATGTTCAAATTCACTTAAATCTTGATAACCTGCCATTGTAGCAGAAGTAACCGATTTAACAACTGTGCAGACACTTGTGTTATACAGGCGTTTCCGTCTGCAGCGCCGTATACTGCCTCTCTACATAAATCTGCATTTGAATACCCATGGCTGTACTAGTTTCTTAGGCGCTTCAGTGTAATACAAAAATATTTAACACATATAATCAGTGGTATGTAGTAAATGACTTAACAGAGCTCGTAAATGATAGATGAACACATTAAACCTCATAGACATAATTGTAGGGGTTAGCACACTGCACTCGCATTCGGAAGGACGACGGTTCAATCCCGCGTCCGCCAATCCTGATTTAGGTTTTCTGTGATTTCCCTAAATCGCTGCAGGCAAATGCTGGGATGGTTCCTTTGAAAGGGCACGGCCGACTTCCTTTCCCGTCCTTCCCTAATCCTATGAGACCGATGACCTCGCTGTTTGGTCTCTTCCCCAAAACAACCCAACTAACTCAACCCTAGGTAATTGCATTCTTGATTTAGGTCTGAATGTTTTAATTCTGAATGTTTTAATTTTAGAGAATGTTTTAATTCTAAGACTGAACTCGGATAACAAATGACAAACGAAATATTGCATTTGTGTGATATAATCGCAAATTAATATGTTTCGGATTTTTTTCTCTTACTTGTAATGTGAAGCATTGCTTCATGCTGAAGTTCATGAATCAGGGTCAACGAGAAGCACGCTATAAGTTTTGAGGAGTGAGTTTGTGAGTATAAAACATGTGACATACATAAATAGCTATATCTTTCGACTGCATTGACTGTGAGACTTAATATTTTTACGTCTCCAAGAGATCGCAGACCTATGTCACGTAAATTTGAACTTGATTCGTCAACCCGTTCCTGAGAAAGAGGGGTCATAACAGCCGGACAGATAGTGGGACAAAAAATGACAAAAATATTTTTTTTCACGTGTTACAAACAGAAATTAACAATTTTCGGATTGTTTCCTTTACCCTTACTGTGAACCCTTGGTGACTCCAAAATTTCATGATTTTAAGTCAACATGAAGTACCGCGTAGGTTTAGACGAGTGAGTTTGCGAGTATCAAAATATGTGACCTAAATAGCCTTATCTTTTTACTGCATTGACTTACAAGCTTTAATTTTTTGCACTGCTTACAAATGTAGACCTTAATATGTAACATAGCTTTCAACTTGATAAGTCTGCCCGTTCCTGAGAAATAGGATTCTTAACAGTCAGAAGCAGAGACAAACAACAGAGTGATCGTATAAGGATTCCGTTTTTACCAGTTGAGGTACGAAACCTTAAAAAGATTCAATTTTGCTAACATATTTATTGCTCATTGCAGTATATTTTAAGCACCTTCCTCTCCACAGTAGTCCCCTCCATTGACAATACATCTCCCCAACGATTCTTCCATCTTTGGAAAGTTTCTTGGAAAATACTTTTTGAGGTGGCACGCAAGTCTCTCTTCGTATTATCCTCAATGTCCTCTATGGTTTGGAAACGGCGTTTTTTCGACGAGGTTTTACGTTTGGTAAACAGAAAAAGGTCTGCTGTGGCTAGATCCATAAACAGGGTTGATGGGGCACAATGGGAGTCTTGTTGTTTTGCCAGATGGCTGCGCACAAGGAGCGAAGCATGAGCCGGCGCATTGTTACAGATGCAACATCCAAGCTTTATTGTTTCACAATTCAGCCCTCTTCCTGCGTACAATATTTCTCAAACACCCTACAGTTTACTGTAACATTCTTGTTTACCAGTTGCACATGTGGTACAAACTCCGATGGACAAAGCCTTTGCATTCGTATAACACAAACACGACAAACTAAACAACATCACCTAGGTTTTTGACAGAAACATCGGTGCTTCTGCAGGAAGAGTTTCATGTTGTCAGTGGAGGCTGGAAAAGACGCACTGTTTTTGGCGGGATTCTCTGTTGGACGGAATCCTCGTGATTAAGCCGCAGTGATTCGTTATTCAGCGACTGGCGAATGGCACCTTTTGACGGCAAAGAATACGCAGAGCATAAGTGAGCACCACAGGAGATCCACTGGATGGTGGGACCGAGTGTCTAGTTAGGCATTCCGGTAGGGTGCGAGCTGTCCTGATCGACTTGGTATAGCAGCGTGGCAGAGGCTGCCACATCTTGGAGTATCTCAAAGGTGCCGACGACTCCATCTTCAGGAATGAGTCAGCACCACGATTAAATACTTGTCAGTTATCGTTGAACACCGAAGTAGTGTAAATTCGTAAGCGGGCAAGAAGTAATTTAACTGATAGGGGTGTGACTCTGCTGTCCGTTTAATCTTCAGCAAATTTGGATAGAGATAACTATCACAGGTTTTCGTTATTCATTTATATGTTGATCCAGAATACGTGTCTCTGAATAAACGTTAGTACTGAATTTAAACATCGTTTCTGTTCGACCCTTTCACTCTCCTTAAGTCATAGACTTTTAGTCTGTGTCCAGCAAGAGATTAGGAGCTAGGTCAAAATCATAGACAGAGTGAAATTTTGTGCAAATTCTCCACTTTAAGAGGATTTTGGAAGATTGATTTTTGAAGACTGAGGGAAATTCTACACCCAGGAGTTTGGCAGCTTAAACTGTACCCATTGTTCAATGTCATGTTTCTCTCTGTTGAAGACTATTCTCGAAACTGTGGTTATCCGCGAGTATTCCATTTAAGAAACTGCGGGGGCCAATAAGTAAAGCACACTGATGTGACTTTTTATCCTTGATTGACTGATTGATTGTTCCAATGCCAAACGTACCTGCAACAGCAATATGATTTGAATTTTATTTATATTCCAAGACCACAAATACTCAAATGGTTACTAATTATTCATATTTCATTGAAGTGTTCTCTTATATCACGTTACTGTTTTTGGTGGAGAACGGCACACTGGTAGTGAATTCACAAAGACCTTTGTTTAGTATTTACGTTTATTTAGTGCCTAGTGACTGTGTCGTCAATAAATAATGAAGATGGACGAAGGTTCATTTCTCGGTATCTTTAATCGAAGGCCTTCCGCTGAAAGGGAAGCCTGACGGAGAGATGATAACGCGTAGTCCAGAAGCATTATAACAGCTGGGCGTCTTTTGCATTGCCGGCTCTGAGAGACACTGCCAAGGTCGGCCTTATTGGCTGCACGCCATCAATGAATGACATAAACGAGCAGCCTTCCTCAAAATCGGACGTAATTTTCTTCACTCGCTCGTCAAGGACTTCCACCAGACATGACCCATATCCAGACGACGGAGATGTTCATTATTCGGGCAATTTAACAGACGTGTCGTCCTTACGGAACCTTCCTCGGATTTTTAAGGAGACCCGCACGATTACTGCCTTTGATGAAGGGTTAACCGTACGAAAGTCTCATATGGTGACCGTTTCCCTTAGATTGTGGGCGCCCCGTGTGTAAATTGCTCATGACATATGAAGGTGTCAACATTTTTTGGCTATAACATGTTAAAATAAATGGTTTAGCTTGTTCTAACATTTATCAGAGAAGGACATGTGAACCTGTGGCTTCAGATTGCAGTACGGGATGATCTCTTCTTAACTGAAGTCGTGGTACGTTACTTTTTATGTTTCAGATTCGGAACATTACGCGAAAATTGTAAAATTTTGTCTTCGTCGTCAGAATGTTCTCAATTTTTACTGTGCCGAAACACTATAATTAACTTTTTTCAGCTGCAGAATTTCTCATTGTGTCGTTTTCTTTGAGTACATCTGCATATTTTCGAAGGATATTCTTAGCCCATACTGCTCTCGCATAGCGCTCTGTAACTACGTACGGAAAGGTGTGGACTTCCCTGCAAACTTTCTTTCAAAGGCCTCCATCGGACATAAAAACACAAGTCAAATTTCCGGATCGAATTCGAATAGCTTCCTTGTCTACTGCCATTCTATTGTTGCACTGGACTTTCTTGCTGTAGTTTGGTTTCTTGTTATTTATCATATTCAATATATTTATCATATACAATACGCCGAAATCTCTCGTTTTTCGAGATGTTCATCAGCTTATAACAAAGCGTGCACTGATGTAAACTGTGCAATCTTTGAAAGATTTAATAATAAAACACTGCACGAGATACATTTTCTTGTCATGCTTATCATGACCCGTTTCAGGAATTTTTTCCTCTATCAGGTGCAGCAGCTATTTACAATTGTGTTTTATGTGCTGTCTGCGTGTGTGCTGTTCTGCCTCTATCGCTGCTGTCGTCTCTTTGATGTTTTACTGTCATAGGAAAATCAGAAAACTTAAATCTTCTGATTTTTCAATTGCTGATTTTAGAGAATAGTTATTTTTGGGTATCAGCTTACAGATTATGTGCGTCCTTCATTGTACAGGAATTCCTGCACATACAAATAAATCACTAACAAAGTTTGTTTACGTTAAATTAAAATATGGACTATCAAAATTCGGACAGTGTAGCTTCGGAAAGGTTTTCTGTTTAGCGGGAGTATTCCGTATTTTGTGGATTACGTTATTTACTCCAAGCTGTCGCCAATAATTTCTGTCAGTAACACAACAGACTAGTGAAATTATCAGTTATGCTTAATATCCCATTTTATACTACTTTTTTGAGGTGTTGAATGATAAATATATGAGAGAATCAACATATTTATCTATTTGCTATAGTTATCATGTATAAGAGAAACATTTGAAGAAATTAATCGATTCACTATTTACTTCGTCACCGAGAATTTCTTCTCCCGACTTTTTTCAGTTTACAAAAATTTTCAGCCCCTCAACTAAATGAGTCATACGTGAATTCTGGAAGTGATGAAGTATCTCAACAACTTTTATGTTCGTGAGTGGATGGCGCGTGTTGTCTTTTTTTTGTGTGTCTTTAGCTGATTTTGTGAACTGCTTATATGTGTACCACTTGATGACTTCAGTGTATCTAGTGCGAAAATTCATGCCAGTCAGTTCTATGTAGAAGCTCGAGCAAATTTTACACGTGATTTTGTGTCTTTCTAAATCCGAGAATTTATATTCCTTGTCACTTATAATATGTAATAATTTCTGTTGTAGTTCGTTGTTTGGGGAGGACACTTCCACTTTAAGTGACCTAAGTATATAGATTTGAAATTTTTGGAGAGATGTTTCTTACAGCTACATCTACATGATTACTCTGCTCTTCACAATAAAGTGCCTGGCAGAGGGTTCAATGAACCACCTTCAAGCTGTCTCTCTACTGCTTCACTCTCGAACGGCGCGCGGGAAAAGCGAGCACTTAAATATTTCTGTGCGTACCCTGATTTCTCTTATTTTATCGTGATAATCATTTCTCACTACGTAGGTGAGTGCCAACAGAATGTTTTCGCAATCGGAGGAGAAAACTGGTGATTGAAATTTCATGAGAAGATCCCGTTGCAACGGAAAACGCCTTTGTTTTAATGATTGCCACTTCAATTCACGTATCATGTCTGTGGCACTATCTCCCCTACTTCGCGATAATACAAAACGAGCTGCTCTTCTTTGTACTTTTTCGATGTCATCTGCCAGTCCCATCTGATACGGACTCCACACCGCACAGCAATAGTCCAGAATATAGCAGACGAACGTGATGTAGGCAGTCTCTTTAGTAGACCTATTGCATCTTCTAAGTGTTCTGCCAATGAATGCAGTCTTTGGTTGGCTCTACCAACAACATTATCTATGTGATAGTTCCAATTTAGGGTATCCAGGTACCGGTATTTGTAATTGTAATCCCTAAGTATTTAGTTGAATTTACAGCCTTCAGATTTGTGTGACTTTTCGCGTAACCGAAATTTAGCAGATTTCTTCTAGTATTCGTGTGAATAACTTCACACTTTTCTTTATTCAGGGTCAATTGCCACTTTTCTCACCATACAGATATCTTATCTAAATCATTCTGCAATTCGTTTTGGTCATCTAATGACTTTACGGGACGGTAAATGACAGTATCATCTGCAAACAATCTGAGACGGCTACTGAGATTGTCTCCTATGCCGTTAACAAGATCAGGAACAATAGACGGCCTATAACACTTCCTTGGGGAACGTCGGATATTATTTCTGTTTTACTCGACGACTCTCCGTCTATTACTACGAACTATGACCTTTCTGACAGGAAATCACGAATACAGTCGCACAACTGAGGCGATGTTCCATAGGCACGCAGTTTGGTTAGAAGACGCTTGTGAGGAACGGTGTCGAAAGCCTTCTGGAAATCTAAAATTATGAAATCAATTTGACATCCCCTGTCCATAGCATTTATTACTTCATGAGTATAAAGAGCTAGCTGTGTTTTGCAAGACCGATATTTTCTGAATCCGTGCTGACTACGTTGCAATAAATCGTTTTCTTCGTGGTACTTCCTAATGTTCGAATACAGTACAGTACAGTACAGTTACAAATAGTATGCCGGTCAAACATTTGATTACATTGTTATTTTCTGCCATGAAGCCAAGTATTAAATAGCTGAAATAGTAGGAAGTGTTGTTGTCGACCCTGATCTCGATTCATCAGAGTTACACTCAAAAATTGTCTGTAGATGATCAGCAATTACAAGTACGCTTGAAAATTGCATTGTAGAATACACAGATTTACTGCTGTATTTTTACTGAAGATAATCGATTTCGGACTTTAATCAGAACATCTTCGGAACCCAAAAGGCTCTTCACCTATGCACTGTCCAATTGCAATAAGAAATGCAACTTATAGAATGTTGCATTAGTATTAATAGATGTCTGCATGTAACTGTTATGTCCTGACATCAGACACAGTCGTGCCACTAGACAAAGCTGACTTGCGCATTATGCAAATAAGCATTATAGGTCAGAGGGTTAAAAAAATGATTTCATGTGGTAAAGAATTTAAACAGGCCTTGTTTTTAAACTCAGTTGTGGTTCAGAAAATAGAAATAAAATCTCATCAGTAACAGTTAGAAATGTCTGCTGGCGGACCATGTGACTGTGCAGAACATGGAGGTAAGAATAAGGGGAGATGGCGCTACGTATCCCAGCCGTACTACGTTTTGAAGCCACGGGGGCGTGGCTCGCTGCCATGACACTCTGACCAAAACATTGCCAGTGTGCTGTAGCGCTGCGTGTATTACAGTCGCTAATTGCACCATATACGCATGTAACGTCATCAGGTTGGTTGTTTTAAAGTTTTTGTTTAAAATAAAATCTCGTAAAGGCGAAATTCCGCGTTTTTTCTGATTAAAAATAGTTTTTAATGTAATATTACGAATAGCTAGCCTTCAATGTAAACGATACAGTTTTGTTAATTCAGTAACAAACGTGTAACACAAACTAAATAATAGAAACCGAAAACTAAGTTAGCTATACCCTCCCTCCAAAGCCCCATAAATACGTCTTGTTTGTAATACGTACTGGGACATTTCAGTTACGTTACACTACTGGGAAACACTGTTTATTACCACCAATATTTACTGAAAAACGGTACATAGAATAGCAAATCTACACAGTGTCCTGTTTAGGCCTATACTTTACGCCAGTTAATGTAGTGTTAGCTTTTAATTTGGTACATGATGAAGACAAAGTGAGTTACTCAACACTTGGATTATCGACGATACGTACGTATTATACTGACACGTGAACTTGAAAACTAAGAATTTAATTCTTTGAATTAACATACCTTTTGCAAATGTTTTGGGTGTGTAGGGAAAACTGATGGTACAGCATTTTCTCGGAGCCTTACTGTTGAAAGGGAAGTTCGGTCTATCTCCTCTTCTCGGAAATGCTGAGAACATATAGTGCTCCATTTAGACGCACGCCAATTCTTCCTCCTCACGGCATTCTCCCACAGAGCTTTCCGACTTTCATTTTTAGGAAATCTAAAATCATACAGGAGAAAAACACGCTATAGTACAAGTACCGATGTAGCACACGTTCGTTCACAATGAAGTTGTAAAATCACACTTAACGAGACAACTTACACATGAAATGTTATTCCCTTCGATATCGCATCACAATCAGAACGATTCGTACATCCGAACTCCACACAAGTCACCAAAATAGCGCAAAATCCTTCCAAAAGCGAGCGACAAGCCTATGCACACAAGCTTACAGCAGCAATGTTTTGGTCGGATTGAGATGGCTACCCTCGGCTTCACATAGCTTCACAGCTGTGACGTCACGGCGTCTCCCTCTATTCTTACCTTCATGGTGCAGAACCACAGGACAGAAACATAACCCCATATTCATGATAATTCCCGTAGTATTACAGTATTTAAAAAGTGTGCGAAGCGACCGATGTGCTCGGATGACTCAGTGACAAATAAACATTGATCCTCACGTATTCTAACAAAGATGTGAATTGAACAAAGAGCTGCTATTGCTCAGACGAATGTACAATAGCAAAATAAGTCCCATAAATGAACTTGAAAGTCGTGTAATGTAGAGTTACTACAGCTGAGGGCAAGCAAGCAAACAACAGTGTCACGTTAGACAGTGTAGCTTCAAAATATCTAGCTCAGTATCGCAAAACAAGTCGACGATAGACAGAACTATGTTCACAGCGCCAGGCGAAAATTCGGAGAACAGAACGAGAATGAATGTCTGGCTGCTCAACGGAACTCAAATGCCTCGTTGCCAGGCAATAGATTAGCGGGCTAGATTCCACGTTCAAAGCGCCGATTAAGGACGTGTCTTAGCAGGCCGTTGTGACCGAGAGGTTCTAGGCGCTTCAGTCTGGAACCGCGCGGCCGCTACGGTCGCAGATTCGAATCCGGCCTCGGGCATGGATGTGTGTGATGTCCTTAGGTTGGTTAGGTTTAAGTAGCTCTAAGTCTAGGGGACTGATGATCTCAGATGTTAAGTCCCATAGCACTCAGAGCCATTTGAACCATTTTGACATGTCGTACACTATTCAGTCAAAGATGAGGTTATCCCAGCAGGCGAAAACACTGACTAGACAGTATTTGAGTCACACGAATGCTCCGCAACTCGCTTGCTCATACCATAACACGAAAGTGTTTTACAACAGACGGCTTTCAGAATTTCCACTTGGTTCAATGAGTGGCAGCGCTCTTTAAATGTAGATAAATACAAGATAATGCTATTAACGTAAAGAGAGCTGCTGACAGTAACGATTACAAGATTAGTAGTAAATCATCTGAAGCCGTCTCATCACTTAATATTTACGGGCAACACTGAGAAGCATTATGAAATCTAGTCATGACAGCAGGCTAGAACGCATTCAGAGACGCGCAACTAAGTCGTAAGAGGTCGATATAGCCCATGTGATACTGTAACAAAGATGCTCAGCGAACTTGATTGGTAATTTTTGTAAGAAAGATGTTGTTCTCGTGAAAATTCAACAGCCCTCTTAGACTATTTGCAGGTGATGCGGTGATTTACCGTCTCATAAAGTCATCAGATGATCAAAACCAATTGCAAAACAATTTGGACAAGATATCTGTACGGTGCGAAAAGTGGCAATTGACTCAAAATAATGAAAAATGTAAAGTCATCCACATGAGTACTAAAAGGAATACTCTACATTTCGATTACACGAAAAATCACAAAAATCTAAAAGTTGTGAATTCGGTTAAATTCTTAGGGATTACAGTTAACTTAAATTGGAGCGAGAACACAGATAATGTTATGGGTAAAGCGAACCAAAGACTGCGATTTATTGGCAGAACATTTCGAAAACCCAACAGGTCTACTAAAGGGACTGCCTACACGAAGCTAGTTCGTCCTCTTTTGGGGTATTGCTGGCCGTACGGCATACACATCAGATAAGATTGACGGAGGACATAGAAAAACTTCAAATAAGTTTGTATTATCGTGAAACAGGGTAGACAGGGACACGGAAATTACACGAGAATTGGAAAAGCAATCATTGCAACAAAAGCAGCTTTCGTTGCGGCAGGATCTCGCCATGAAATTTCAGTCACTAACTTTTTCCTCCGAATGTGAAAATATTTCGTTTGGCGCCCATCTACAAACAGAGAAATGATCGTTGTAGTAAAATAAGAAAAATCAGAGCTCGCAAGGAAAAGATTTAAGAGTTCGTTTTTCCCGCGCGCTATTCGAGAGTGGAACGGTAGAGAAATAACTTGAAAGTGGCTCGAAGAACTCTCTGCCACGTACTTGATTGTGAATTGCGAAGTAACAGAGTAATAAATTAGATGTAGATGAAATATTTTTAGGTAAATCTGGAACACTGGTGTTCGAGGAGAAAGTGCGATAATCCTAGTGACATCCTATTTTTCTTGGGAATAAATACGATTCGTCCATGTCCAAACACACAGCCGGCTCGAGAACATTTTTCCGCCCAAGTAACGTATTATTTGCCCCCTCCGCTTTTCCTCTCTATCACTTTCACCTATGTCAATTTTCTCTACTTATTATTAGTCGACCAGTGTATTATTGCCTCTGGCAATGAGGGCTCTTCGATGGGCTTGTCGTGTTGTCGTGGATCTTTATCGTGATATTTCAGCAAGGCACGCTGAACCACTTGTTGGTATATGCACAACTATCTTGAAACCGTTCACAGTGCGATGCGTTTTCCTCAGTCACCACTGTAGTTGTTTGCTGTGATGTCACCGCCTGTTTCCGATAACTATCACGGGAGGCCATGTGCAATGATATCGTGGTGGGGAAGTATTATGGTACGCATTTTATACGAATCTTGCACTTGGCCGCCTCTCTTAGCTTGGAGACCCAGGCGGCGCCTTAATCGGCCCTACCGAGGCATACAGTCATTTTTCCTTCACTGAATTTGTTAATGAAGTAGTTAAATGAAAGAATGTTTCCTGCAAGCTATATTCTTTTATAAGAGAATGACTTATTCGTTACGACTGGTCAGTTTCGATTACTTTGTCGTTGCAAATGAACCGTAATTAACACGAATATACATGAAGCATACCAATTTATCAATCACATAACATTCGTCAGACTTTAAAGCATATGGTATACAGCATATTTGTCTTCTTGAATATAGCCTATATGGAATACATCATCCATTCTTAATGTCTGACGAACGCTATGTACGATAGTTGAAAGTTATCCTGGCATCGGACGCCACAATGAGAGTTAACCCATGGTGCTGACTATTTAAAATGAGAATGCAGTAAAATTTACTTACATCTATTTTTTAAAATGAAAAAAAACTGACATAAATTAGAGTTATTGAGTGAATACAGTAAACAACTAACAGTTGGGTTAAGAAAACAATGGACAAGGATCCTGAGTGCCAGAAGTGAGTCAAGTACTCTGGTTCTAAAAATGTGGATAACACCATCTGAATTTATCTGACGCTGGGCAGACTTTGATTGATAATCTAAAGAAGTTTCTCAATAAAGGTACAGTTGAGAGCAAGTGCCGACTGAGATATGAACGCCCTGACAAGGTTGGAGCAAGAGTACGTTGCGCTGTTTGCTTTGTGCGGCGATGTAAATTGCAGCTGGCGAGAAGTGCGTGGCGGTGCCAAGACGTGGAGGCGGCACCTGTGAGTCGACCACAGCCACGAAAGAAATGCAAAAATGTCACGGTCTAGCGATCAGTCAGACGGATCGAAATTCATTCTCCACCAGACCCCTGAAATCACGGTAGATTTCAGTGTGTGACACACCGGTTGGCTGGTCATTCCAAGGACCAATTTGGCTCACTTATACGACAGAGTGCACAAGGATACCAAACGTCGAGACTGGTAAACAAAAAACAAATAAGTGTGCCTTTGGCAAACGAGTGGTCTGAGATGTTTGAAGTCACACTGTCAGTGCAGTAAGAACTTCACCACAGGCTCCCCAGTCTAAACTACTAGCAAGTGAAGTCAGTCTCTGGACAGCTCCCAAGTACCAACCACACATGCTAGAGCCTCGACCAGAAGTGGTTTTTAGCAGAGCAAAGTCCAGCACCCGAGTGCTTCCACCAATCCAGAAAAAAATTCCATTTTCCCGCAAAGGGCACGAACAACAACGCCTTCACGCCGTCTTGAACCAATCACAGGGCTTTAGAGGCGATGAATTTCCCCTCGTACACGATAGCACAAACTCATGTCGAACCAATGAAAGAGTTAAGAAACCTGTGTCTCTGAAAATAGAAAGAAACAGCCAATTACCGACTTTTTCAAGTTTTTGCAGAGGGAGAGGATGGTTTTCTCTGATGTCGTGTTGCTTTCCGTGGCAACTAGTGAACAGATACACTCTTAAAGATCTTTATCTAAATCGCCTGTGGCTTGGAACATGTTAGTCCTAGCTATGAGGTGTAATAAAGATTCTATCTTTAAACGTTTCATAGACGCTGCAGTTTATTATACAAGTGAGGTGGCTGATGGAAGTGAGTCACAAGCCTATTTGCAGTATCGGCAAATACGAAAACTTGTGAATTTTTATTACACGTGGCTCTGCACACAATGCCAGGTTTAAGACTTCACGGTGTAGACGCATCCCTTCAGTCCACCGCCCCTAGCCCGGCCTTCAGCTGGCGCCACAGCAGGTAGCTCAGGATTGTTCTGCTGGAGACCTGTCTTGGCTAGGGGTTGCTCTGTCTGCCCTGTATGGCTGGTGGGCCTGTCCAGCAAGATTTACTGAGGGATGGGCTCGCCATCAATTGCTTTAAACTTCCAACATGCCGTTTCTGCAAGCTAATACCTCATGCCTTTAGCACCCTACCAGGCTCCATCAACGTCTGCTCAGGCCATTAACTTTCTAGAGTCACACTGAAGGTGCATAAGGTTCTAACAAAATCTTTAATAATTTTCCGTATACGAAAAATAGGTGAGAGAGTAATTTGTCCTCTCTCATAATTAAGTCAGTGTTTTTGGTCTCACTTTATGATAATGACTGTTCATTTAACAATAATCATGAACTCCTTAAGTAATTTAACCTCCACATACTCTCTCTTACTATTAGTTTAGTCGATTCTGACTCTCCGTGACACCTTGAATGCCAATTTGTTGTGTCCTGCAATTTCTCCCACAGACAATCCATTACTTCTGTACTGCCATCTCCCACTGTCGCCCTTTTTTCTTTGTGTCCTCTATCTTCCCCAGCATTAATTTCTCTTCCAGCGAATCATGCCTTCTTATGATTTGCAAAGTAGGACAATTTTTGTTTTAGCATCAGACCTTCCGAGGAGCAATTTGTTTTTTTTTTTTCTGTAGTGCTGACCTAAACCCTTAAAACGAGACGTTCCTCACAGTTGGCCAGCCTTTTTCTATAGATAATTCCGATGAATAAAAGACAGCGTAACAGAAAAAAATGTTTCACTTACTAAATGCCTTATATTTGTGGATCCATGTATTGCGGGAAAGAACAATTTTGATTGGAACAACAGAGAAAATCTCTAATATTGGCAAGAAGGATGTTCCGTCACTCATTTTACAGCGAATTGCGGAGTAAGTAAATTCGTGGGAAAACTTAGTCTTCCTTCCGTTATTCCACAGTTTGAGAAGACAGTTTGCCTTTTCAGGAGACATTTCATAAACAGGGGAGAGTTTAAAAGTACTTTCGTTGGACCGTCTTCTAGGCAGGAATTGCTCAATAGGCCATGTTTTCTCTATACCATGCCGGCCACTGTGACCGAGCAGTCCGGCTTTCGCAGCAGTGCGGACGTGTTGTTGTTTCCGCCTGCGGAGCGCGCGCGCGCTCGCTGTTGTTTACATTTCAGCGGCCGTCACTTACGTGTCGCTTACTTGCACTAGAACCATGACCAACCGTTTTGGAAAATCAACACTACGATTCAACTTCTGCAACGACTACGCCCGACCAAAGGCCTTGGAAGTGGAACGCTTCCTACGCGACGTTACTAAGATCCCAGCTTCCGACATCTTGGGCATCCATTTGTCCATATTAAGCAGTACGGTGTACGTCAAAGTCGTCAATGACGCGGTATGTGAAAGAATACTTCGTGACACCGACCATGGATTACGCTTTTGCCACGCCGACGGCAATGTCGGAGCGGTCACTGTCGACCATGCCGGCTTAGGAATGAGCACCATACGAGTATTCGAACTCCCGTTCGAGCTCCCGGTGGAAGACGTTATCGCGGCTTTCCGCCCCTATGGCACTGTACATGGCCACACTGCCGAACGCTGGGCACAATTCCAAACGTACCCCGTTCTTAACGGTGTACGGCAGATCACCATCGATCTCCATCGCCACGTGCCATCTTACCTGCAAATTAGCGGGTGCCGCGCGGTTGTCATATACGACGGCCAACCCAAGACCTGTTCCGGGTGCGGCAAAGAAGGCCACCTCATATCTGAGTGTCTTCAGCGACGAATCACCCAATTGCCAGCCGCTACCGTGGCACCTCCGGCTCCGACGACGGTTTTACCGATCACCTACGCATCGGTGCTCTCTTCTCCTCCCACCGGCCGCCGCCCATCGGACCACGTACCGGTGACCCTTCCAGCTACTACGGATACCGCCGGGGCCGACACGTCGTGTTCAAAGCCTGACGCTACTCCGGCGCCACTACCAACAGCGACGACTTCCGACCCCCACCCGCCCGACCATATGGACGCCCCTTCATCTGACGTTCCCGCGACGGCCTTCCTCTCAAAGCGACCCGACTCCCTTCCGTCTTCCGACACGGAGGGACGAACCCGCAAACAACGCTCACCTAAGAGGCGCAAGAGGAGGCGCCGTACGGTCTCGGAACGAGACGGATCACCTCCCCCTGATGCTCCAGAGGCCGTCCGACCCGACGAGGCCTCGGAGAACCTGGACGACGATACGAATGACGACAACATGACGCCGACTTTGGATGTGTCGATGCCTACTCTACTGGCTCGCTCAGGTGCTCCTGAACCAATGGACTCTACCGTTGCGACTGCCGCCGAGACGTCCTCCGCCCATACGACCGAAGTGGAACGTACGACCATCACAACGACAGCGCCTTCACTGGTGTGGAGCGAGGACGTCGATGAGGACCCGGACCACACGCTGGGGACGGAGTTACCCCAAACGGAAGCATCGTTACGCCGCTGATAACGCCGTCAGGTGGCGTACGGCACGACTCGCCGTTGCCTCGCCCTCTTCTTCCTCCGCCGGTGGAGTTCCCTTCCACGGCGGGGTACGGCTCCAAACCTACCGAATAGCGACGATCAACACTAACACCATTAGCTCACCCGTGAAACTTCAACTGCTGCGAGAGATGATATGGGCATCGGACGTCGACATCGCACTACTACAGGAAGTACACTTGGCCACACTTCCAGACGTCGCGGGATATAATACTTATCCATCACCTGGTGACCACCTGGGACGCGGCGTCGCCATCTACGCCAGAGAAGGCATTCCGGTGGCTGATATCACATACCTTCCATCTGCCAGAGGCATGGCCGTCACCGTCATGGGGACGCGTATCGTCAACATTTACGTTCCGTTAGGCTCCACCGGCAGACACGACAGGGCACTCTTCTATTAAGAAGAAATCGCTCCTTTGTTTCTTGGACGCTGCGACCATTACTTGCTTGGGGGTGATTTTAATTGTGTCTTGCACCCTAAAGATCAAGTGCCCCACTGCAACACCTGTCAAGAACTGCGTCTTGTCGTCCGAGATCTGTTGCTCCGCGACACTTGGGAAGTTCGGCACGGCGACGCGCCTGGACATACTTACCAGACGAGTCACTCCGCGAGCCGCCTTGATAGAATTTACGTCTCTCGGGAACTCTCACCAGCAGTCCAAGATGCAGAACTTTGGCCCCTGGCCTTTTCGGACCACTGTGCCTACATCTGCAACATTCTCTTCCCCAAGCAAGTGGTCTGGCGTAGTCGTGCACCGTGGAAGCTAAACACCTCCCATCTTCATGATCCCGAATGTCTTCAACGTGTTACCGAGACATGGCCCACCTGTGAACGTCACTTACCTAAATACTGCACGACCTTGACCTGGTGGCTGGAATGTGCCAAACCTGCCATTCGACGTACTGTGATTCAGTATGGAAAAGAAGTTGCTACGTGCGCCGGCACACTACCGACTATTTCTACGCCGTTCACCGCGACCTGGACGCCTAACCGCCCACCCCCGACACCCAGAGGGAATGCAGCAGGATTAAGGCACAAATTGTAACGTTGACACGCCGTAGAATGCAGGGGTCTATGGTGCGAACCCGATGTCAAGATTCGGCGGAACAAGAACATCCGACCATGCATCATATCGCCTCCGATAGGAAACATCGACGACAACAACTCATCACCGAGATCACCACCTGTCGCGGCCAGCACGTCACTTGCCAGGCCGAAATCGTCAGTGCCTTTGTCGACCACTACCGCACGATGTACCAGGAGGAGACTACCAACAACCACGCTGAGGAGTCTGTGTTACCACACGTAACTCGCACCCTCACCAGCGACAAAGCGGACGAGCTGATGGAATCAATTACGCGTGACGAAGTCCACGATGCAATCAAAAAAGGTGCTCTGAATAAGTCACCTGGTGTCGACGGATTGCCGATAGAATTTTATCGCGCTTTCCTCACACTAATGGCGCCACGGTTGACAACGATGTTTCATGAACTGCTGACGATGGGGAACGCCCTACCGCCGTCCTTCGTCACGGGAAATTTTATACCCATCCACAAACCGACACCAGGTGTGACGACAGCACATTACCGCCCCCTGACTCTGCTTAACGCAGACAGTAAAATTTTTACACGCCTACTGGCAACGCGATGCCGCAAGGTCCTGCCTAGCATTCTATCCCCGGAACAGACATCTCCGGGCGGCTCAGTTAATATACAAACGGCCACAGGAGAATGTCGCGATTTAATTGCACTGGCAGCGGCGTGCAGACTCCGAGCCGCAGTGATTGCCATTGATTTTGACAGTGCATTCGACAAAGTGCGGCATCTTTTTCTGTTCTCAGTGATGAACCGCATGGGTTTTCCACCAGCCTTGATCGACATCATCCGGCGCCTGTACGGCACCGCCGAATCGCTGATTCAGGTTAATGGCCGTGTGGCGGGACCAGTGGCGATCCGGCGTTCCGTACGGCAAGGCTGCCCACTTTCGACCCTACTCTATGCCATGAGCCTGGAGCCACTCATCGGGAGTCTGACGAGCCACCTTTCTGGTCTCACTTTGCGACAGCACAGTTTTCGATGTCGTGCGTAAGCGGACGACCTCCTCCTCTTGATCCGCTCACGGCGTGAAACGCACACGGTACTTGATTTGATATCAACGTACGGCACTGCAGCGGGCAGTAACATGAATGTGGCTAAATCCGCGGCGATGCCCATTGGATGCGGCCTCTCACACGACGACTTAGCACCCCTCCCGTGTGTACAAAAACTACGATACCTTGGTATCATTTTTACCTCCACCGTGCGCCGCTCCGCTGCCATCAATTTTCGGCGTGCACTCCAAACTATCCGCACGACGGTGCGACAAAATCTTCTCCAACGGCTCGATTCATTACAACGTGTCCAATACCTCAATCAACATGTGGCGTCCAGAATGGTCCACATCGCACAGGTCCTCCCGCTGCCATCAACTATTGGACGCAGCCTCCAGGCTGCCTTCGGATACTTCCTTACGGCCGGTACGCTCTTTAAGGTCCGCTACGACACGCTCACCCTTCCCCCGCGAGCGGGAGGCCTCGGCCTTGTCAATGTGCGACTCCGAGCGGCGTCCTTGTACATGTCCACCATGCACAAGCAGTGGCACGGGGGCACCTCCCTTACGCGCAGCTTGCTGGAAATTCTTGTGCCCGCGACCATAAGACCACCAGTACCAGTCGGACACATCAAGCACCATCTGACACACATTTCTGATTTCATCGTCGACTTCAGTTATGCTCACACACACTTACCGACCACGCGTTCACCTCGACCTAAAGATTTTTACACCCCACTGCTTCGTTCCATATCCAGCAACAACATCGAACTGAGACATCCGTCAAAGCGCTGGCCCACGGTTTGGCGTCATATCCACCAGCCTTTTCTTCCCTCCAACGTCCGGACAACATGTTACCAAGTCGCAAATGAAAAATTCGCCACAAATCATCGTCTTCACGCCATCGGACTAACGGACTCTCCACTTTGTTCCATTTGCCACCTCGTGGATGACGATGTCCATCAACTGACTTGTACTGCCACCAGTGCCGTCTGGAAACTTGCCCGACAGTTCGTTGCCTGTTACCTCCGCGTTCCGCCGGACTCGATTGACCCATGGACTTTTATCCATCCTGAGAATACTTATTTCCCCGCCACCAAAAATCATGCGATTGTATGGGTCAAGCGATGGACGATCACCTACATGTATAATGATGGCGAGAAATCACGCCTTGATTTCTGGCAGTACCTACAAACCGCCCACAGTGAAGTCGAACACCGACCGCGCTACCGAGCCTACTTCGCCAATTACCTACATGCGATCTTTACTTCACCCCCGCTCAGTTGGGTGGTGCCACACGCCGACAGCACTCACGCCCCCCTGATGACATCTGAGACTCCCCGCGCTACTTTCTATGTTGTAACCCACAGTGGAGTAGGCGCATGGACACGCGCCTCCTTTCTTTTATGCACTATACCAGAACACACTGGTTTTTCCCTCACTCCACTGCATATTGCTTCACACCTCTTAGCTTACATCAGTATTGTTATTCTTTTTTTTCCTACACCTTGTACCTAAAAAAAATTGCTCGCCTTGTACGAGTATAATGTCTTGTGTTATTTCCGCCGGAAGGATGGCATTTGTGTTGTATTTAAGTTTGTACCAATAAAGATCTTTTGTTCATTTACCCTGTTCCAGGTAAAAAAAAGCGGTTCTAGACGCTTCAGTCCGGAGCTGAGCTGCTGCTGCCTCGGGCATGGATGTGTGTGATGTCCTTAGGTTAGTTAGGCTTAAGTAGTTCTAAGTCTAGGGAACTGATGACCTCAGATGTTAAGTCCCATAGTGCTCAGAGCCATTTGAACAATTTTTTTTCCATACCATACAACAAGTATGCTCCGGAAGAGTAACTACATTATAAATGCATTGTTTGTTCATGGTCTGCAGCACTCTTCACTGACGCTGTGTATTCTAGACACATATTGACGTCAAGAGTCGTTTTGAAATACAGGGTATATCAAAAAGAATTATTCTATTTGGCACGTCTATGTTTCTGAAACTGATAAACATATACAATGAATTTTGCTTTATGATGGACCAGAAACTCAAAAAGTTTTATTTCATACTTTTTATAGGAGTTCAATATGCCCCCGTTGAAATGCACGGCATATGTCAACTCAATATTCAGATTGTTCCTACACTGCAGCTAGCATGTCTTGAGATACAGCTTCCACAGCTGCTGTTATGCGATGTCTCAGTTCATTCATTACTGTTGGTAAGGGAGGCGCATGAGTAGAGTCTTTTATAAACC
This sequence comes from Schistocerca serialis cubense, assembly GCF_023864345.2. NCBI lineage: Eukaryota > Metazoa > Arthropoda > Insecta > Orthoptera > Acrididae > Schistocerca > Schistocerca serialis. The sequence goes on from NC_064646.1 coordinate 396,906,801, forward strand.
CCACAAGAAATAATCACATGTAGTCAGATCGAGCGACCATGGCGGCCAGTAATGTTAAGGCTGAATCGTTTCGTACAGTGCGACCGTTACATCGTTCAATAATATCTTGATTTAAAAATTCCCGCACTTCCAGATGCCAATGTGGCAGTGCCCCATTTTGTTGGTAAATGAAGTCGGTCGAATCAGTCTCCGACTGTGGGGAAAAATGTTCTCAAACATATCGAGATGTGTGCTTCCTGTAAGAGTGTTCTCGTCATAGAAAAATGGACCATACGCCTCTTCCCGTAAAATTGCACAAAACACAAAATTTTTGAGAGTCCCTCTCATGTTGTACAACTTCATATTCCGTAACCCATATTCTCATATTATGACGATTCACCTTTGCATCTAAATGGAATGTTGCCTCGTCATTAAACACTAAGCGTGGAAGAAAACTGTCAACCTCCATCTTGCCAAGAACGAAATTACAGAACTCCGCACGTTGTTGCTTGTCATCTTCACGTAAACCTTGCAGTAGCTGAATTTTGTATGGTTTCATTTGTAAACGTCGACGCAACACACGCCAGACGGACGTCGGGGGCGTGTTGAGCTGTCGTGCTGTACAGCGAACGGATTTCTGCAGACTCTTTGTGAAACTATGGCGGATGTGTTCGACGTTTGTGTCAGACACTCGGGGACGGCCCGGCGATTTGCCTTTACATAAACAACCTGCTTCTCGGAATTGTTCATACCATCATCTTATGCCCTATGTTGTAGGAAGAATCCATACCATAAATAGTGCAAAAGTCACTCTGAATAGTTATTTCTGACCAGCACTGCGCAAAAGCCGGCTGGAGTGGCCGAGCGGTTCTAGGCGCTACAGTCTGGAACCGCGCGACCGCTACGGTCGCAGATTCTAATCCTACCTGGGCATGGATGTGTGTGATGTCCTTAGGTTAGTTAGGTTTAAGTAGTTCTAAGTTCTAGGGGACTGATGACCAAAGAAGTTAAGTCCCATAGTACTCAGAGCCATTTTTGAACTGTGCAAACTGTAGAACACAATACGCTTTCTGTTATCCCGATACCATTTTTACTAGAACCTAAGTGGGCGCACATTGGTGTTACCTAGCGGGAACCATGAAAACCTTCAGAGTTTGCTCTTTCCAACATTACGCACATATCTCCGAAATAGTGCAGTAGGGAAATGGCACCATGATTCCTGCAGGGCTGTCCGTAAATCGATAAGAGTACGAGGCGATGGAGATCTCTTGTGAACAGCACGTTGCAAGATATCCCAGATACGCTCAATAAAGTTCAAATCTGGGAAGTTTTTAAACTCAGAAGAGTACTGCTGGAACCTCTCTGTAGGAATTCGATTTTGTTGAGTTTCGCATTGTCCTGCTGGAATAGCGTAAGTCTGTCGGAATCCACAGTGGACATGAATGAATGAAGGTGACCAGACAGGATGCTTACGTACGTGTCACATATCAGAGTCGTTTCTAGACGTGTCAGGGGTCTGATATGACTCAAACTACACACACCCTTTATCATTACAGAACCTCCACCAGCTTGAACAGTCCTCTGCCCACATGCAGGGTCCGTGGATTCATGAGGTTGTCTCCACACCCGTACATGTCATTCCACTCGATAATAATTTGAAACGAGAGTCGTCAGACCAGGCAACACGTTCCTAGTCGTCAAAAGTCCAATGCCGGTGGTGACAGGCCCACGCGAGGCGTAAAGCTTTGTGTCGTGCAGCCATAAAGGCAGTCATGGTTCGCACGCTGACACTTGTTTATGGCCCAACATTGAAATCTGCAGCAATTTGTGAAAGGGTTGCACTTCTATCACGTTGAACGACTCTGTTCGGTCGTCGTTGGTTCCATTCTTGCAGAATCTTTTCCGGGCCGCAGCGATGTCGGAGATTTGATATTTTACTGGATTCCTGATATTCACGGTAGACTCGTAAAATGGTCGTACGGGAAAATCGGCATTTCATCGCTACCTCGGAGATGCTGTGTCCCATCACTCGTGCGCCGACTTTAACACCACGTTCAAACTCACTTAAATCTTGATAACCTGCCATTGCAGCAGTAGTAAGCGATCTAACAACTGCGCCAGATACTTGTTGTTTTATATAGGTGTTTCCGATAGCAGCGCCTTATTCTGCCTGTTTACATATCTCTGTACTCGAATTCGCATGCCTATACCAGTTTCTTTGGCGCTTCAGTGTATTAGTCGACCACAATATCATTGCCTGGGAGTGAAGGTGCTTCGTTCGGCCTATCATGAGTTTTTATTGTCATATTTGACGAACACACGCTTAACGATTTACAGTAAATCCACAACTCAGCTGAAAGCGTTCATATTGCGATGCCTTTTCCTTAGATACCATTAAAATTATTTACGGTAACGTCATAGGGCGTTTTTGGTAAGTGCAATAACGTGGTGTCAAATAGTACGTATTTCTCAAACAGAGCAAACAGCACAGTAAAACACAAATTAGACAGAGAGTTACAAAGAGCGTCTTGTGAAAAAACTTGATCTCGTCAACTCTTGATAATGAAAACCGCAGTGCTACTTTAGTGTTTGTGAGACGAAAGCGAAACCTTTGAATGGCCACCATATAACTCTGTATTACTTTGAAAGTGGGTCAAATAGAGCTAAAGTTGGGAAATAAAAATTTCATGTCATTCTTGCTTTCTTTTGTCAGTATTCTGGTTACGTGACTGACAAATCACGGAAATGTTTACCTTTGAATTATTGCTCGGCAGCAACAGCTTCGTCGCGATATTACGTCCTTATGTTTTGAAAATTACAGGCTATTATCCTTAACAGGTATTTTCTTTTACGCTTAAGTAGTTCACAGCAGTCTGACGTTCTGACGTTCGCCAGAATGGAGAATTTTCTTCCGACCGCTTAAACAACAAAGCTGCGCGTAATGCGTGGGCACGTGTGTCACACCGCAGAACGCCCGTCCCGTATTTACATCCGCTTTGCATAAAACAGCACTGGTATTCGAGGTCATGGCGTGTGAAATGTCAGTAATTGTCAACTGAGCTTACCGAGATTAGCGTGGGAGTAGCGCTGCGAGCTCCTACAGCCCGCAACGCTCTGCTTCAGAGCCGCGGCCCCTCCCCACCGCTTTTACTTCGCTGCTGCCTTGTATCTTCTGGCAGTCAAGGTTTACATGGTCTCCGAGGAGTCTGTTCAACATAAATACACCCTGAGAGTGGAGTCAGCTGCTGTCTTTTTAATTCATCCGCTCGCCCAGTAGCCAAGATTACCAGTGTTACTGTCTAATTTAGTTGAGAAGGCAGTAGAAAAATTATAAGCAAGTGTAATCAATAATAAAGGGCGTATCAAAAAGAATCATCCGATTAAAAAAATGATAACTACTATTTCTACAGAGTGGTTCCAGCAGCACTCTTCTGAGTTTAAAGACTTCCCAGATATGGACTTTATTGAGCGTATCTGGTATGTCTCGCAACGTGCTGTTCAGAAGAGATCTCAATCCCCTTGTACTCTTATGGATTTACGGACAGCCCTACAGGATTCATGGTGTCAGTTCCTTTCAGCACTACTTTAGACATTTGTCGAGTACATGCTATGTCGTGTTGCGGCACTTCTGTGTGCTCAAGGGGGCCCTACACGATATTAGGCAGATTTACCAGTTTCTTTGGCTCTTCATTGTAGATCCTGAAAAAATAGCATCTACCGTTGTTGCAGTCTTCGTCTGAAGACAGGTTTGATGCACTCCTCCGCTCTGTTCTATCCTACATCAATATCTACATCTACGTACACAATAAGCAAGCCACCGTATGGTCCGCGGTGGATGGTATCTTGTACCTCTATTAATGAGCTCCTTTCTTGTCCTATTCGCAAAATAGTTAGGAAAAAATGGCTGCCTTATATGCTTCCGAACGAACCCAAATTTCTCTTATCACTGTGCTCCATACGCGAGATGTGCGTTGGAGACAGTAAAATCGTTCTGCAGGCAGCTTCAAATGCCGCTTCTCTACATTTTCTTAGCAGTGTTCCTCGGAAAAAACGTCGCCTTCCCACTTGAGTTCACAAAGCATCTCCGTAAAACTTGCGTGTTGATTGAATCTCCCGCCTCTGCGTTGTTCGATGTCTTCCTTTAAACCGACCTCGCGGGGATTCCAAAATCTGGAGCAGTACTCACGAAAGGGTCGCCCTAGTATATCAAAGACGGCCTCCTTTAGAGACTGAAAGGACTGCAGGGCACAGAGGTGCTGGGCTGGAAGCAGTGAGTCCAATTTAAGGATACAGAGCATTAATATTTATTTATTTATCTATAAAAAAACCAATGGTAACAGCATAGGTGCACTCTGATTTCCAACTGCAGTTTTATGAAGAAATATCTGTAAAATGTCCCGCCTCACTGCCATTAAAAGTTAAAGTTAAGGTTCAGGCGAAGAGGTGCAAAACAAATAACGTTACAACGAAAGTAGCGAGTTTAAGTTAATTAAGCTGTTAAAAATTGACAATCAAATGTCAATAGCATGAAAATTCAACTTCAAATGTTTAGTTCCAATTTATTTAACAAGTTGCCTAAAACACTTAAATCTTCCTTGAAATTTACTGCAATCACCAAGACTTACTGGCGAAATCTTAGTTAAAGAATTTACAAACAATCGAAATGGATTACGGAGTTGTTGAGCCTGGCAGGCCACAAACAGCATAGGCCGTTTAGTTAACTCGGTCACTCGACCCAATGCACTGCCGCAGGCAGTACAGCTAGACTAGCATCAGTTTGACCTAAAAGACAGAAAAATGGTATTAGCACAAGGCACTTTCAGAAGTTACCAGAGCAGCTATGCTTTACCGTATAAGGCAAGTAACTGACGTTTGGACACAAGCTATACAAACTGTCATGAACAGAGTGTCTAGAAATAAATTACACTGGTTAACTTAACCACACAAATATAATTCGCAATATATCTTTCAGATTCACCCATAAGTGATCAGAGAACCCATAACTACTAGCTATTAAACATACATACTCGTGAAATTACAAAGGGTATTATCACGACAATGCTTTTCACTTCACTTCAAACAACAGTCAGCAATATTAATATTGAAAAACCACTCTGAACCCTATTTTAGTATCAAAACCTTTTCCTTTCAAAATATTAAGGGGTTTACTATCCTTGCCCCGAAAAAAGCATATTCTTTGAGAATTGTTTTCTCGGGATGTGTTATAGATATCAATGTCAAATTTGGTAAAGATGTTTATTGATATTTCCTCTACAAACTGGAATTTTTTCGGCTGGAAATATCGAAGAGGAAATGCGGAAGTGCCGTCGGAACGAAACAAAATTTCGATGTAGGCCTCCACGCGCGGTATGTCACAGGACAGCCGGCTCGTCTGAAATAAAAATTGAGTTGACGTTAGCGAATATAAGATTCTTTAGGAGTTGTACCTCGCTTAAGTTATTTGGACCATAGGAAAGAAATGGCGGCCATTTGAAAAAAAATAGGGTTTTTCATCGATTTTTCGACTTCATCTGCCAAGTAAAAATATTTACAGTTGATGGATCGGAATGAAAGTGGTACAACTCCTAGAAAATTTAGTTAGCTTCGTCGGAAACAAAGAATCATGCCAATCGGTTCAGTAGATTTGAAGTTACCATACCGTGCGATAAAAAAACGTCATGTCGAGAAAAACGCGTTTGAAGTTTTGACTACATATAAATGCAATATTATGCAACTTACGTTCAATCTGCCATTCCGGATCCATAAAGTAGTCCTTCCTCTTCCTCATAGAGGGCGCTCTGCTCGATCTGGGCCATCTTGCACTGCTCCAGAGCCGCTCGTACGGCCGGTGACAGGCGGTTTTCGGCCGCTTGAATCTGAATGCTCGGCGAACTGCGTCGAATAGAGCCCCAGGGTGACGTCCATCGTCGTCATGGTCTTCAGAATTGCTGAATACTCTTCGTTGAAGCTGCTCACTGCCAGGAAAGTCTCAGTCTCCACAGTCTTCGCACCAGAATGCAAATGCTTGGGGGTAACTTCCAAACACACGCGTTCAAACTTTGATTTGAATTTGTGTGTTTCCTTCCAAGGACCGGTACAATAACTCGTCCTCCGAAAGAAAAAAACTGATTCGTGAAAAAGGCCGATTTCAGGCAGGTGCATTGTTTTGTTCAACCGCGAATAACAAACATTTCTGTTCCGTATTCGGAAAAACCGTTTCAGGGGTGGATTATAAACACTTTTATGGTTCCAAGAAATGCAATTTAAAAAATCGATTTTTTGAACCAAAAGATAGTAAACCTCTCCTTAAATTCAGATACTTATGCTACAGCTGCTTGTAAGGAATCGACACAACTAACTTCCTGGAGATCCCACAACCAAAGGAGCACGTTATTAAAAGCTTTAACATAACTGACAGATCAAATGTTCGATGCCCCTACAAATCGTAATATAGTCAAAAAATTTAAGTCATGCAAGCACAAAGTTCAAACAACGACCATGGCACTGCCAGAGCAGTTCAGCGAGCCTGGACGAGGCACTAAGCCGGCAGCAATACTAGTACCGGGCCAAACGATTTCAGCGCCATAAAGAGTGCGGAGCACGGTCGCGCTTGCAGGGCAGGTCTGCAGTAGAAAGACAGCTTATCACAATCTCTAGTCCGCAACAGCAGAGGCACAGGAAAGTAGTAATTCCTGCACCACTCCAGGGATAGACTGGCGCAGGCAGGCACAAACAGCCCACGACAGCGACTGTGTCTGCTTCGTGACCACTGCTAAATTCCAGTTCTACTACAAGGTAGACATCGCGCAGCGGCAACCAATACACCCATGCCGCCACTGCTCTTCCACTATGCCAACTCGCTGCAGCAATACTCCCTACCAACTAACTACCTTTTTCTTCTTTATTATTATTTCATCGCCCACGACCCATATGGGCGAGGGGTGGGTTGTCGACGGTACAACACTGTACTCTTTACCCAAGGTAAAAAGGTAACAAAGGTGACTGAAGAATAAAAATATGATGACTGTTTACGTTTTAATAATAAACAAAAGGACGCAACTAAAAGGACAAAGGGTATATACAATTTAAAAACACAGTTGTGATGAGGCAAAATTCTTCTATGAAAAAACACTGGAGCACTGCACTTTTACTTAACATCTGAAGCACCTGCACTGGGTGAAAAAGTATCCTGGAAGGAGAGGAATATGTTCCATAAAGGTTCTGGGGGCGTGGTAAGGAGATAGGGATCTGTTAGGTAGGGAAACTATAGAGACGATAGGTAGGACGTGAAGCAGATAGAGGGAATACAGACAGTGGAAAGGATAGAGGATGAGGAGAAGTAACGGTGTATGAGGAGGGTAGTGGCACAAGAAGTAAGGGACAGGGGTAGGTGTAGAGGGAAAAGGTGAGAGGAGCCCTGATGTGGTGGGATAGGTGGGGAAGGGTAAAAGTTGGCAGGGGGAATAAATATCGGGGCGGATCTCCTTGTCTTGGAGAGGAAACTTATTGTAGATGCGCTGAGATAGGATACAAAGTTCAAAAATGGTTCAAATGGCACTGAGCACTATGGGACATAACATCTGAGGTCATCAGTCTCCTAGAACTTAGAACTACTTAAACCTAACTAACCTAAGACATCCATGCCCGAGGCAGGATTCGAACCTGCGACCTTAGCGGTCGCGAGGTTCCAGACTGAGGTGCCTAGAACCGCTCGGCCACTCTGGCCAGCCTAGGATACGGGGTGTGTGTGTGTAGGGATGGAGGGATGTGAAGGCGCGGCAACATACCAGGGTTGGTGATCAGAGGCGAGGCAATGATGCTATCGGTATCTAGTAAACCTCACGCCCGTGGCCAGTCACGCTGTTACTTCAAGCCACGGCCAACCAAACCTTGCGCACCTCGCCAAACCTCAGCGCTCGGGCAGATAAACCCAGGACGAGACAAGAACATCGCAGGGTGTTACGAATCACACATGAACAACGCATTCCTAGAATTTTCCCAATAAACCTACCATTCACCTTTGCTACTACAACCCTTACTTCCGCCTTCCATTTCATATCACTTTGCAACGTCAACCCCCTAGATATTTAATAGACCCGACTGTTTCAAGCAGCACGCTACTAAAGCTGTGTTCGAACATTACAGGATTTTGTTTCGTACTCACATTATTCTACATTTAGAGGTAGCTGCCATCGATAACACGAGCTAGAGATTTTGTCTAATTCATCTTGTATCCTCCTGCAGCCACTCAAAGACGATACCCTCCAGCACACCACGGCTTCATCAGCAAAGAGCCGCAGATTGCTGCCCATCCTGTCTGCCAGATTAATGATGCATATAGAGAATTATTTCGGTCCTGTGACACTTCCCTGGGGCACTCGTGACAATACCTTTGTCTCTGATGAACCCTCGCCGTCGAGGACAATGTACTGGGTTCAGTCACTTCGAGTCACTCTCATATCTGGGAACCTATTCCGTACGTTCGTACTGTCGTTAATAGCCTGCGGCTTGGTACCTTATGAAATTCATCTACATCTACGTCAGTGCTTCGGAAGCCACTTGACGGTGTGCGGCGGAGAATACTTCTGGAACCCTCTGATCCCCTCCCCTCTTCCCTGCTTGACTCATGAACGGCGAGAGGGATGGATGATATTTGGTAATCCACTATATTAGATCTAATTTCTCGAAGTTTTTCATTGTGGTCATTTCGTGAGATGTATGTGGAAGGAAGTAATATGTTTCCCGACTCTTCGCGAAAAGTACTCTCTCGAAATTTCAATAATATACCTCTTCGTGATGCACAAAGTATTTGTCGTATCGCCTGCCACAGGAGTTTGTTGCCCATTACCGCAACGCTCTCGGGCCGACTAAACGAAGCCGTGACGAAATGCGCCGCTCTTCGTTAGATCTCCTCTCTCCCTTCTGTCAGTCCTACCTGGTGAGGTTCCAAACTGATGAACAACAGTCAAGAATCGGCCGAACAAACGCTTTGTAAGGTACTTCTTTTATGGGTGAGCTACATCTCCTTAAGATCCTTCCTATGAATCACAGTCTGGCGTCTGCTTTTCCTGCTGTTCGTTTATTTGGTCATTTCACTTAAGATCGCTTTCGATAGTTACTCCAAGATATTTTTCCGGTAGATACTGTTTATAGCAGTTTGTCATCAATTGTATAGTTGTAGAGTAGTGGATCTCTTTGTCTATCTATTCGCGATATGTTGCATTTATTGACGTTCATGGTCAACTGCCAGAGCCTGCACCATTCTTGAATCCTCTGCAGGTCATTATGCAAACCAGTATTGTTTTCAGGTATTGTTACTTTGTTATAGACAACCACATCATCTGCGAACAATCTTAAAGAGCATCTTACGATTCCTACTAGGTCATATACACACATTGTGAACAGTAATGGTGCTATTACACTCCCTTGGGGTACTCCGAAAATTAACTTTGCATACGTACCTTTGGTTCCATTGTGTTGAGTTATATGTGTAAGGAAGTCTTGAATCCATTCGAAAATGTGGTCCGGCAGTCGGTAACCTCCCATTTATTTTACTAGACGGCAGTGCGGGGCGATTCCAGATATCTTGCTGAAGTCAAGGACCATGCAGCAACCTTAGCTTCGTTGTCTACAACGTTAGGGATTCCGTGGAGGAAGAGTGCGAGCTGGGTTTCAAAAGATCTCTGACCTTTTGATGGTTTTTATAGAAGAGATTTTCGTTCTCCTAAAACGTTATAATTTTTAAACATAAAATGTGTTGCATAATTCTACAACAGATTGACGTCAACGATACAGACATATAATCATGTGCATGTGTCCTGCGACCTTTCTTGAAAACGGAAATGACTTGCTTTTTTCCAGTCGCTAGGTACCGTTCGTTGCTCTAGTGAACTACGATAAACTGCTGCTATAAGTGGAGCAAATACAAGCCTCTTCACATCAATTTGGACCTGCTTATGGCAGGGAAGCCTTGGTATCTACAATGTCTAGCCCCCATACTCCTCTCAGTTACCAAATCAGCAGTTCCTTGGTGCCTCAGGATAATTCCTATCAACCGACCTCTTCTTTTAGTCAAATTGTGGCATAAATTTCTTTTATCCCCTATTAGATTCGGTACCTACTCGATAGTCAGAACCTGCTCATATAGTATGCTAGCTTGCAAAACAGGAAGGTGAGACGGACACTAATGGACACTGCAAGGCAGAATAATGACCTTGGGCTGGTACCCAAAAATAGTGGCTGAAGGGCATTTTTGGGACAATCCTTTGATACCAGAATGAGATTTTCACTCTGCAGCGGAGTGTGCGCTGATATGAAACTTCCTGGCAGATTAAAACTGTGTGCCCGACCGAGACACGAACTCGGGACCTTTGCCTTTCGCGGGCAAGTGCTCTACCAACTGAGCTACCGAAGCACGACTCACGCCCGGTACTCACAGCTTTACTTCTGCCAGTACCTCGTCTCCTACCTTCCAAACTTTACAGGAGCTCTCCTGCGAACCTTGCAGAACTAGCACTCCTGAAAGAAAGGATATTGCGGAGACATGGCTTAGCCACAGCCTGGGGGATGTTTCCAGAATGAGATTTTCACTCTGCAGCGGAGTGTGCGCTGATATGAAACTTCCTGGCAGATTAAAACTGTGTGCCCGACCGAGACTCGAACTCGGGACCTTTGCTTTTCGCGGGCAAGTGCTCTACCAACTGAGCTACCGAAGCACGACTCACGCCCGGTACTCACAGCTTTACTTCTGCCAGTACCTCGTCTCCTACCTTCCAAACTTTACAGGAGCTCTCCTGCGAACCTTGCAGAACTAGCACTCCTGAAAGAAAGGATATTGCGGAGACATGGCTTAGCCACAGCCTGGGGGATATTTCCAGAATGAGATTTTCACTCTGCAGCGGAGTGTGCGCTGATATGAAACTTCCTGGCAGATTAAAACTGTGTGCCCGACCGAGACTCGAACTCGGGACATTTGCTTTTCCCGGGCAAGTGCTCTACCAAGTGAGCTACCGAAGCACGACTCACGCCCGGTACTCACAGCTTTACTTCCGCCAGTACCTCGTCTCCTACCTTCCAAACTTTACAGGAGCTCTCCTGCGAACCTTGCAGAACTAGCACTCCTGAAAGAAAGGATATCGCGGAGACATGGCTTAGCCACAGCCTGGGGGATGTTTCCAGAATGAGATTTTCACTCTGCAGCGGAGTGTGCGCTGATATGAAACTTCCTGGCAGATTAAAACTGTGTGCCCGACCGAGACTCGAACTCGGGACCTTTGCTTTTCGCGGGCAAGTGCTCTACCAACTGAGCTACCGAAGCACGACTCACGCCCGGTACTCACAGCTTTACTTCTGCCAGTACCTCGTCTCCTACCTTCCAAACTTTACAGGAGCTCTCCTGCGAACCTTGCAGAACTAGCACTCCTGAAAGAAAGGATATTGCGGAGACATGGCTTAGCCACAGCCTGGGGGATGTTTCCAGAATGAGATTTTCACTCTGCAGCGGAGTGTGCGCTGATATGAAACTTCCTGGCAGATTAAAACTGTGTGCCCGACCGAGACTCGAACTCGGGACCTTTGCCTTTCGCGGGCAAGTGCTCTACCAACTGAGCTACCGAAGCACGACTCACGCCCGGTACTCACAGCTTTACTTCTGCCAGTACCTCGTCTCCTACCTTCCAAACTTTACAGGAGCTCTCCTGCGAACCTTGCAGAACTAGCACTCCTGAAAGAAAGGATATTGCAGAGACATGGCTTAGCCACAGCCTGGGGGATGTTTCCAGAATGAGATTTTCACTCTGCAGCGGAGTGTGCGCTGATATGAAACTTCCTGGCAGATTAAAACTGTGTGCCCGACCGAGACTCGAACTCGGGACCTTTGCCTTTCGCGGGCAGGTGCTCTATCAACTGAGCTACCGAAGCACGACTCACGCCCGGTACTCACAGCTTTACTTCTGCCAGTACCTCGTCTCCTACCTTCCAAACTTTACAGGAGCTCTCCTGCGAACCTTGCAGAACTAGCACTCCTGAAAGAAAGGATATTGCGGAGACATGGCTTAGCCACAGCCTGGGGGATGTTTCCAGAATGAGATTTTCACTCTGCAGCGGAGTGTGCGCTGATATGAAACTTCCTGGCAGATTAAAACTGTGTGCCCGACCGAGACTCGAACTCGGGACCTTTGCCTTTCGCGGGCAAGTGCTCTACCAACTGAGCTACCGAAGCACGACTCACGCCCGGTACTCACAGCTTTACTTCTGCCAGTACCTCGTCTCCTACCTTCCAAACTTTACAGGAGCTCTCCTGCGAACCTTGCAGAACTAGCACTCCTGAAAGAAAGGATATTGCGGAGACATGGCTTAGCCACAGCCTGGGGGATGTTTCCAGAATGAGATTTTCACTCCGCAGCGGAGTGTGCGCTGATATGAAACTTCCTGGCAGATTAAAACTGTGTGCCCGACCGAGACTCGAACTCGGGACCTTTGCCTTTCGCGGGCAAGTGCTCTACCAACTGAGCTACCGAAGCACGACTCACGCCCGGTACTCATAGCTTTACTTCTGCCAGTACCTCGTCTCCTACCTTCCAAACTTTACAGGAGCTCTCCTGCGAACCTTGCAGAACTAGCACTCCTGAAAGAAAGGATATTGCGGAGACATGGCTTAGCCACAGCCTGAAGGATGTTTCCAGAATGAGATTTTCACTCTGCAGCGGAGTGTGCGCTGATATGAAACTTCCTGGCAGATTAAAACTGTGTGCCCGACCGAGACTCGAACTCGGGACCTTTGCCTTTCGCGGGCAAGTGCTCTACCAACTGAGCTACCGAAGCACGACTCACGCCCAGTACTCACAGCTTTAATTCTGCCAGTACCTCGTCTCCTACCTTCCAAACTTTACAGGAGCTCTCCTGCGAACCTTGCAGAACTAGCACTCCTGAAAGAAAGGATATTGCGGAGACATGGCTTAGCCACAGCCTGGGGGATGTTTCCAGAATGAGATTTTCACTCTGCAGCGGAGTGTGCGCTGATATGAAACTTCCTGGCAGATTAAAACTGTGTGCCCGACCGAGACTCGAACTCGGGACCTTTGCCTTTCGCGGGCAAGTGCTCTACCAACTGAGCTACCGAAGCACGACTCACGCCCGGTACTCACAGCTTTACTTCTGCCAGTACCTCGTCTCCTACCTTCCAAACTTTACAGGAGCTCTCCTGCGAACCTTGCAGAACTAGCACTCCTGAAAGAAAGGATATTGCGGAGACATGGCTTAGCCACAGCCTGGGGGATGTTTCCAGAATGAGATTTTCACTCTGCAGCGGAGTGTGCGCTGATATGAAACTTCCTGGCAGATTAAAACTGTGGGCCCGACCGAGACTCGAACTCGGGACCTTTGCCTTTTGCGGGCAAGTGCTCTACCAACTGAGCTACCGACGCACGACTCACGCCCGGTACTCACAGCTTTACTTCTGCCAGTACCTCGTCTCCTACCTTCCAAACTTTACAGGAGCTCTCCTGCGAACCTTGCAGAACTAGCACTCCTGAAAGAAAGGATATTGCGGAGACATGGCTTAGCCACAGCCTGGGGGATGTTTCCAGAATGAGATTTTCACTCTGCAGCGGAGTGTGCGCTGATATGAAACTTCCTGGCAGATTAAAACTGTGTGCCCGACCTAGACTCGAACTCGGGACCTTTGCCTTTCGCGGGCAAGTGCTCTACCAACTGAGCTACCGAAGCACGACTCACGCCCGGTACTCACAGCTTTACTTCTGCCAGTACCTCGTCTCCTACCTTCCAAACTTTACAGGAGCTCTCCTGCGAACCTTGCAGAACTAGCACTCCTGAAAGGAAGGATATTGCGGAGACATGGCTTAGCCACAGCCTGGGGGATGTTTCCAGAATGAGATTTTCACTCTGCAGCGGAGTGTGCGCTGATATGAAACTTCCTGGCAGATTAAAACTGTGTGCACGACCGAGACTCGAACTCGGGACCTTTGCCTTTCGCGGGCAAGTGCTCTACCAACTGAGCTACCGAAGCACGACTCACGCCCGGTACTCACAGCTTTACTTCTGCCAGTACCTCGTCTCCTACCTTCCAAACTTTACAGGAGCTCTCCTGCGAACCTTGCAGAACTAGCACTCCTGAAAGAAAGGATATTGCGGAGACATGGCTTAGCCACAGCCTGGGGGATGTTTCCAGAATGAGATTTTCACTCTGCAGCGGAGTGTGCGCTGATATGAAACTTCCTGGCAGATTAAAACTGTGTGCCCGACCGAGACTCGAACTCGGGACCTTTGCTTTTCGCGGGCAAGTGCTCTACCAACTGAGCTACCGAAGCACGACTCATGCCCGGTACTCACAGCTTTACTTCTGCCAGTACCTCGTCTCCTACCTTCCAAACTTTACAGGAGCTCTCCTGCGAACCTTGCAGAACTAGCACTCCTGAAAGAAAGGATATTGCGGAGACATGGCTTAGCCACAGCCTGGGGGATGTTTCCAGAATGAGATTTTCACTCTGCAGCGGAGTGTGCGCTGATATGAAACTTCCTGGCAGATTAAAACTGTGTGCACGACCGAGACTCGAACTCGGGACCTTTGCCTTTCGCGGGCAAGTGCTCTACCAACTTTTTTTTTTTTTTTTTTTATTTTTTTTTTTTTTTTTTTTTTTTATGTAAATATATTTAATCACATTTTAGTATATCATACAGTCTTTTTATTTTTCACGTTAACGAAGTTGAAATTTCATTGCTTGCACAAAAATGTAAAAATACGTTCGATCACATCGGACGCATGCTTACGACTCTCGCACTCAGCGGAAATGACAATATTCGTAAAGGTTTACAATTTTTCTTGGTAAATGAATTTCTGTTAATTCCGATTGTTATTTCATAAATGATTCCAGAAATAAATATAGAAACCAGTACAGGATTGTGTAATTAATAATAGAAATTTCAATTTTAACTGTACATTCAGAACTAGTCTTACCGATTGAAATGTCGTGTGACTAGGGCCTCCCGTCGGGTAGACCGTTCCCCTGGTGCAAGTCTTTCGATTTGACGCCACTTCGGCGACTTGCGCGTCGATGGGGATGAAATGATGATGGTTAGGACAACACAACACCCAGTCCGTGAGCAGAGAAAACCTCCGACCCAGCCGGGAATCGAACCCGGGCCCTTTGGATTGACAGTCTGTCACGCTGACCACTTTTTTTTTTTTTTTTTTTTTTTTTTATTGGTTTTCTTAGTTTACACAGGGATATACAGGTATACAGAAAACTTGTAATTTCCTTTTCTTGAACATTAAAACACATAATGCTTCAAACTGTACTAACATGCAAATTTTTAGAATGTTAACTTCCCTTTCTTTTCTAAAACATCAGAAGGAATAACCTTTTAAAAAACTTAAGATTATTCAAAATATTTAAAGGTAGTTACTGAGATTCTAAATTAAACAAAATTTCCTTTTCCTTAAACGTTATAACCAATAACTTAAAAAAAAAATTTAAATCATGCAATGTATTTAGAATAATCACTGAAGCTCTATATTGCCCAAGTTCCCTCATATTTAAACATTAAAACAAATAAGTTAAAAAAAAAAAAATAAACCAAGGTACTCCCCGCCAGGAATCGAAACCGAGAACCCGGGCGTTTTGTAGTCATAACATTCTACAGTAGTACATATTTTTCAACTGACATTTAAAAGTAATAAAACAAAGGTTCCTTGGCATTTTAGAAAAAAAAAAAAAAAAAAAAAAAAAAAAATCCAAGTCTAAACCAGATAGTGATGTTCGTCACTTGATCGTATTTGTTTTTCAAAGATCAAATTGTCTCTCGTTTCTTCATGTTCTGAATCGCATCATCGAAAATGGAGTTCACATGACTGTTCTTCTCAGGCAGTTGGCGTATGTATCATAATAATTATTCATGCGTAGTAGCTTGTGATGCTGGTCGGAAATGTACGTCCAAAAATCTTCTTCGCTCCTTTCTTTACTGGACAGCAGGTAAAATACTGCGTGTCCCTTCAACCAGTTGACGGCATTTTTCTTCCAGGTGGGGTATAACTCCTCTTCTGGGTATAAAAGGTACGCTGGCGTTATCAAATACGGCGGTTTTCTCTGCATAGTTGCTAATTTTTTTCTGATTGACAACCATATATTATTCGCATTTCCACAGACAAATTGATGTTCATCCGTATCAATCAGGTTGCAAATGGTACACAAAGGGGAATCAGCCAGGCGAATGGAATGTAGTCTGGAGTTTGTTGGAAATTTCCTATTCACAAAGTAGTACCACAATGACCGCACTTTTGTTGGTAAATATGGGTGATGTATGTTCCTCCAGATATCATGCCAAGAGTGACCGACGTATTTTTGTTCTATGATGTTCTTGGTCTGAAAGTTCATTAAGTTTTGGTATATTTTCTTGACTTTGATGACATCTTTCTCGGGTGTTCCCAGTCCAATGTAGCTATACTCTACGAAGAAATGTTTTAGGTGGTAAAGTTCATTTGGGATGTGGTGAACGTCTATTGGGGCGTCCTGGCTGACCGGCGCTATTTCATTTAACAAGAATGCGGTGACACTGTCGACTGACCGCTTCCACAGTTTATATGTTTTACAGACGTACAATGCTTGTGCTTTATTGTACACGTCTGTGAGATTCAATCCACCATTCCCAGTCGGTAGAGTCAATGTCTGGTACTTGACTTTGAAGATGTGGCCGCGGCTGACGAAATGGCCAAAAGCAGCCAAAATCCTGTTCGCCACTTCCCTCGGCATTGGCAGGGCTTGAGCCACGTAATTTAATTTAGAGGACAAATAGATGTTGACGAGAGCCACTCTTTGTATCTCATCAAGAGTACGGAGATTGTGCTGACGTATACAGGCACGGATGGTGTTGAGGATTCTTCTGTAATTAACTGCGATGGTCTGCCGAATATTTCTTGTGTATTCCACTCCAAGACATGTCATGGTGACAATTTCCTTTATTGGCCCATGAATGGGAACTCCTAATCCGCTTCCAATATTCATTATGCCAGACTTATTCCTATTCATTTTCGCACCAGATACTTGTTCATATTTGTTTATTATGTCGAGTGCTTTCTCTATCTCGTCGTTGTCTTTGACAATAAATGCAACGTCATCGGCATATGCTCTGCAGACAATCCTACGGCCGCGTGTAGTGAATCCTTGTAGGTTGTGGCTGAGGCGAAAAAGCAATGGCTCGATTGCTATTGCAAAGAGTGACATAGACATCGGGCACCCTTGTCGCACCGAACTTTTCATTACAATGGGCTTACTGGACTGACCGTTTACCATAACTATCGATGTTGACTTCTGCAGAAGATTTGTAATAATGTTGATAAAACCTTGCGGGAAGTTCATGGCACGCATGGTGTGAAAAAGATAAACATGATCGACTCTATCGAATGCTTTCTCAAAGTCCAATGATACGATGGCGCATTTTATTTTACAGGCTGCGGCAATGGAAATAATATCTCTGTAGTCGCACAGTGTTTGGTAAATTGATCTGTCTTTTCCTACGCTCGATTGATATGATCCAGTGACTGTGTTCAATACTGATTTTAATCTTTCGTTTATGATGCGGGCAAATATTTTATAGTCCGAATTTAGGAGAGTGATAGGCCTAAAATTTGTTACAGATTTTCCTGCAGGATGTTTCGGGATTAGAACAATGGTTCCTTCTAGGAAGTCGCGTGGGATGCCATTGGCGGGATTCATTAATTCGTTACAGATACACGCTAATTTGGGAATCAACTGTCTTCTGAACATTTGATAGAACTCGGCCGGGATTCCGTCAGGCCCAGGAGACTTATTTTTCGGGCTTCGTGTTATAGCGTCTGCGACTTCTTCTTCTGTGATTTCAGTTAACAAGTTGTTTGCTTCTACTGGGTCGAGCCCGCGTGTGAATCCCGTCATGATGTCATTGTCCACCGGGATATCCATTGTCGTTTTGCCTAATAACTCTGCGAAGTACTTGTGAATTTCGTTCTTGATGTCACTTTGCTGCGTCAGTAACCTACCGTCAGAAGATCTTAGTTCGGTTATTATTTTCCTGCGTTGCCCCTTCCTCTCATTAATCACATGATATATAGATGTTTGCTCTCCTTTTACAGCATCGTGAAGTCCTGTTCTTACTTGATGACCTTCCAGCTGTTTCCGCTTCAGTCCGAGAAGTTTAGCCTGAATCCGTTTTATTTCCACGTAGTTGGCGATTACGGACTCATCAGATTGATATAGGTCACGAAGGACTTGGAAGTAATATTCTATCGTCCGTTTTTGCCAAACACTTTTCTCGCGGGAGTAATTCATCAGCGATTTTCTTATCGCGGGTTTCACACATTTCATCCACCATGCCAGTGCCGAGGTATATGAAGCGAATTTGTTCTCGCACGCGTTCCATACGTTATTGAATATTTCGTGGTATTCAGGGTCTTTTAGATGTTCCACGTTCAACTTCCACAAGCCTCGTCCCCTGTACGTTTCTTGCCGTTTTAAGTTCATGGTACATATGTATGCAGCGTGATCCGAAAAGATAGTGGGCCATAACTCTGTCTGGAGAACGTGTGTTTCCAGGTCGACTGTTACATAGATCCTGTCGATGCGACTAGCGGAATGATTCGTAATATGAGTGAAACCCGGCAATGCACCGTTCTTGAGCTCCCAGGTGTCAATTAAGCGGAGTTCTGTAATTACGGCTCCGAGTTCTGCACAGTTATTAAAATGCGGCGTCTGGTCTTTTGGAGACAGCACACAATTATAATCACCTCCAAAAATGATATGCTCGTAGCGGCCACCGAAAAGGGGAACTATATCATCTTTATAAAATTCAGCTCTTCGCCTCCTGTTCCCGGTGCCAGATGGTGCATAAATATTTATAAAACGCGTATTGTGAATGGTGACAGCTAGACCTCTGGCGTTTACCAGTTTCTCCACATCTTTGATGATAATTCCTTCTTTGGCGAGTATCGCAGTTCCGAGGTCACTGTCGCTCCCTGGATTTACGACTGCATTGTAACCTGTGATGGCATCCAGTCTAATATCTGTTACTTCTTGTAACATAATAACATCAATATCAGCGGCGTAGAGCATGTCTTGCAAGTTCTTAAGGTTTAATTCGCTACGGATCTTGTTTAGATTCAAAGTCCCGATTCTATAAGCTTGTAACGAATTCATGATTAATTAAGCAAGTATACAAGTCGTTATGACCCACTGCCGACAAAGCCTAAGGTTTTCCATGTTATGGCCGAGACGATGTCTCGTCCCTCATTTGTTTGTCTTTCTGCACTGGAATCTTTCCTCCTGGTAGGTGTGACACTTCTTTCATTTCCTCATCTGCGGGAAATTCTTCAATGTCATCTGCCCAATTTTTCGTATCACTGCGTTGAGACAACTCTATCTCTGGCCCACGTTGAGATGGAGTTCTGTTCTTTGTTTCTTTACTTGCGGACCGTTTCGTTTCACCATCGTGTTGCGTCTGCGTTTTCACTTTTCGAAACTCGTCTTTTCCCGCTGTATGCGGGGTCTGTGGGTCTACGTCAAAATTGACGGATGTCATACCACTGATTTTGCGACCAATTTGTTGTGCCTTTTCACGCACTGATTGTACCTTTTGAGGAGCGTCAGGTGGAGCTATCCTCCGTTTTTTATGCTTTTTGGGAAGAGATCCGGATTTCTGTCGCTCTTCAGTCTCGGAAGCCGTGCTGGGATCTTGTGCAGCATCCTCGTTCTCGTCTCTCTGTACATCTTGCTCAGTAGTTCCGTCATTTTTGGAAAGACATCCTGCTTCTGTAATGGGCGCCGCTTCAGGCGACGGAACGACAGTCGTTACTTCAGTAGAGCTAGTGGTCATTGACAAGTTTTGGTCGTCGTCTTTTCTGTCGCCACTGCTCTCCAAAGCGAAATTCGGTGTCGTAGCAGAGTGGCCACGGGTGGCCGTAGCATATGTCACTGGTAAGGTCGTCATCGTCATGGGAGGGACTACTTCCCCCGCAGGCACCTGCGTCACTCTCCTCTGTATACATTCTGAACGTACGTGTCCAGTCTGTCCACAGCCGGAGCAAGTACGCGGCTGTCCATCATACATCACAATAGCTCTATAACCGCATACGTAAACATACGAGGGAATATGCTGCTGAAGATCTATTTTTATTTGCCTGACACCATTTAAAACTGGAAACGTTTGAAAGGTGGTCCACTTTTCCGCAACATTACTAATGACCTTCCCATATGCTTTGAGGACGCAATTAATTTGTTCCGTAGTTATTTCAAAGGGAAGTTCAAAAATACGGACTGTTCTTATCCCGAAACCTGCATGATCTACTTTGACATCACCGACGTTTCCATCACAGTGATTAAATTTAAAAGATCCTCCACATCCTTCAATAATCCTATCACAGCATTTAGCATTCACCATCTTTACATAAACTGTGCTACTCACAATCGATAAGTGGATCCCAATTATATCAGTGGAACTGAGCTTTACTACATCGCGCAAGAACTGTTCTACTTCGAATGCTTTAGGTCGTGCAAAGCGTTCATCGAACGTGAACTTCAAAGTATCTTTGCGAAGCGGTTGCGTCATATTCATGTTCGATTCATTTTCAAATATACAATTGGCGTGTAAGCCACAAGAGCGCCCACTTACTTGTCAGCGCGCGGCCGGCCGCAGCGAGCACGTAAACAAGGCCCGTCCGCACAGCTCGCCCACCGAAGCACAACTGCCAACTGAGCTACCGAAGCACGACTCTCGCCCGGTACTCACAGCTTTACTTCTGCCAGTACCTCGTCTCCTACCTTCCAAACTTTACAGGGGCTCTCCTGCGAACCTTGCAGAACTAGCACTCCTGAAAGAAAGGATATTGCGGAGACATGGCTTAGCCACAGCCTGGGGGATGTTTCCAGAATGAGATTTTCACTCTGCAGCGGAGTGTGCGCTGATATGAAACTTCCTGGCAGATTAAAACTGTGTGCCCGACCGAGACTCGAACTCGGGACCTTTGCCTTTCGCGGGCAAGTGCTCTACCAACTGAGCTACCGAAGCACGACTCACGCCCGGTACTCACAGCTTTAATTCTGCCAGTACCTCGTCTCCTACCTTCCAAACTTTACAGGAGCTCTCCTGCGAACCTTGCAGAACTAGCACTCCTGAAAGAAAGGATATTGCGGAGACATGGCTTAGCCACAGCCTGAAGGATGTTTCCAGAATGAGATTTTCACTCTGCAGCGGAGTGTGCGCTGATATGAAACTTCCTGGCAGATTAAAACTGTGTGCCCGACCGAGACTCGAACTCGGGACCTTTGCCTTTCGCGGGCAAGTGCTCTACCAACTGAGCTACCGAAGCACGACTCACGCCCGGTACTCACAGCTTTACTTCTGTCAGTACCTCGTCTCCTACCTTCCAAACTTTACAGGAGCTCTCCTGCGAACTTTGCAGAACTAGCACTCCTGAAAGAAAGGATATTGCGGAGACATGGCTTAGCCACAGCCTGGGGGATGTTTCCAGAATGAGATTTTCACTCTGCAGCGGAGTGTGCGCTGATATGAAACTTCCTGGCAGATTAAAACTGTGTGCCCGACCGAGACTCGAACTCGGGACCTTTGCCTTTCGCGGGCAAGTGCTCTATCAACTGAGCTACCGAAGCACGACTCACGCCCGGTACTCACAGCTTTACTTCTGCCAGTACCTCGTCTCCTACCTTCCAAACTTTACAGGAGCTCTCCTGCGAACCTTGCAGAACTAGCACTCCTGAAAGAAAGGATATTG
Organism: Schistocerca serialis cubense; assembly: GCF_023864345.2. Lineage (NCBI taxonomy): Eukaryota > Metazoa > Arthropoda > Insecta > Orthoptera > Acrididae > Schistocerca > Schistocerca serialis. The sequence continues at coordinate 396,928,555 of NC_064646.1, forward strand.
CGGAGACATGGCTTAGCCACAGCCTGGGGGATGTTTCCAGAATGAGATTTTCACTCTGCAGCGGAGTGTGCGCTGATATGAAACTTCCTGGCAGATTAAAACTGTGTGCCCGACCGAGACTCGAACTCGGGACCTTTGCTTTTCGCGGGCAAGTGCTCTACCAACTGAGCTACCGAAGCACGACTCACGCCCGGTACTCACAGCTTTACTTCTGCCAGTACCTCGTCTCCTACCTTCCAAACTTTACAGGAGCTCTCCTGCGAACCTTGCAGAACTAGCACTCCTGAAAGAAAGGATATTGCGGAGACATGGCTTAGCCACAGCCTGGGGGATGTTTCCAGAATGAGATTTTCACTCTGCAGCGGAGTGTGCGCTGATATGAAACTTCCTGGCAGATTAAAACTGTGTGCCCGACCGAGACTCGAACTCGGGACCTTTGCCTTTCGTGGGCAAGTGCTCTACCAACTGAGCTACCGAAGCACGACTCACGCCCGGTACTCACAGCTTTACTTCTGCCAGTACCTCGTCTCCTACCTTCCAAACTTTACAGGAGCTCTCCTGCGAACCTTGCAGAACTAGCACTCCTGAAAGAAAGGATATTGCGGAGACATGGCTTAGCCACAGCCTGGGGGATGTTTCCAGAATGAGATTTTCACTCTGCAGCGGAGTGTGCGCTGATATGAAACTTCCTGGCAGATTAAAACTGTGTGCCCGACCTAGACTCGAACTCGGGACCTTTGCCTTTCGCGGGCAAGTGCTCTACCAACTGAGCTACCGAAGCACGACTCACGCCCGGTACTCACAGCTTTACTTCTGCCAGTACCTCGTCTCCTACCTTCCAAACTTTACAGGAGCTCTCCTGCGAACCTTGCAGAACTAGCACTCCTGAAAGAAAGGATATTGCGGAGACATGGCTTAGCCACAGCCTGGGGGATGTTTCCGGAATGAGATTTTCACTCTGCAGCGGAGTGTGCGCTGATATGAAACTTCCTGGCAGATTAAAACTGTGTGCCCGACCGAGACTCGAACTCGGGACCTTTGCCTTTCGCGGGCAAGTGCTCTACCAACTGAGCTACCGAAGCACGACTCACGCCCGGTACTCACAGCTTTACTTCTGCCAGTACCTCGTCTCCTACCTTCCAAACTTTACAGGAGCTCTCCTGCGAACCTTGCAGAACTAGCACTCCTGAAAGAAAGGATATTGCGGAGACATGGCTTAGCCACAGCCTGGGGGATGTTTCCAGAATGAGATTTTCACTCTGCAGCGGAGTGTGCGCTGATATGAAACTTCCTGGCAGATTAAAACTGTGTGCCCGACCGAGACTCGGACTCGGGACCTTTGCCTTTCGCGGGCAAGTGCTCTACCAACTGAGCTACCGAAGCACGACTCACGCCCGGTACTCACAGCTTTACTTCTGCCAGTACCTCGTCTCCTACCTTCCAAACTTTACAGGAGCTCTCCTGCGAACCTTGCAGAACTAGCACTCCTGAAAGAAAGGATATTGCGGAGACATGGCTTAGCCACAGCCTGGGGGATGTTTCCAGAATGAGATTTTCACTCTGCAGCGGAGTGTGCGCTGATATGAAACTTCCTGGCAGATTAAAACTGTGTGCCCGACCGAGACTCGAACTCGGGACCTTTGCCTTTCGCGGGCAAGTGCTCTACCAACTGAGCTACCGAAGCACGACTCTCGCCCGGTACTCACAGCTTTACTTCTGCCAGTACCTCGTCTCCTACCTTCCAAACTTTACAGGAGCTGTCCTGCGAACCTTGCAGAACTAGCACTCCTGAAAGAAAGGATATTGCGGAGACATGGCTTAGCCACAGCCTGGGGGATGTTTCCAGAATGTGATTTTCACTCTGCAGCGGAGTGTGCGCTGATATGAAACTTCCTGGCAGATTAAAACTGTGTGCCCGACCGAGACTCGAACTCGGGACCTTTGCCTTTCGCGGGCAAGTGCTCTATCAACTGAGCTACCGAAGCACGACTCACGCCCGTACTCACAGCTTTACTTCTGCCAGTACCTCGTCTCCTACCTTCCAAACTTTACAGGAGCTCTCCTGCGAACCTTGCAGAACTAGCACTCCTGAAAGAAAGGATATTGCGGAGACATGGCTTAGCCACAGCCTGGGGGATGTTTCCAGAATGAGATTTTCACTCTGCAGCGGAGTGTGCGCTGATATGAAACTTCCTGGCAGATTAAAACTGTGTGCCCGACCGAGACTCGAACTCGGGACCTTGGCCTTTCGCGGGCAAGTGCTCTACCAACTGAGCTACCGAAGCACGACTCACGCCCGGTACTCACAGCTTTACTTCTGCCAGTACCTTGTCTCCTACCTTCCAAACTTTACAGGAGCTCTCCTGCGAACCTTGCAGAACTAGCACTCCTGAAAGAAAGGATATTGCGGAGACATGGCTTAGCCACAGCCTGGGGGATGTTTCCAGAATGAGATTTTCACTCTGCAGCGGAGTGTGCGCTGATATGAAACTTCCTGGCAGATTAAAACTGTGTGCCCGACCGAGACTCGAACTCGGGACCTTTGCCTTTTGCGGGCAAGTGCTCTACCAACTGAGCTACCGAAGCACGACTCACGCCCGGTACTCACAGCTTTACTTCTGCCAGTACCTCGTCTCCTACCTTCCAAACTTTACAGGAGCTCTCCTGCGAACCTTGCAGAACTAGCACTCCTGAAAGAAAGGATATTGCGGAGACATGGCTTAGCCACAGCCTGGGGGATGTTTCCAGAATGAGATTTTCACTCTGCAGCGGAGTGTGCGCTGATATGAAACTTCCTGGCAGATTAAAACTGTGGGCCCGACCGAGACTCGAACTCGGGACCTTTGCCTTTCGCGGGCAAGTGCTCTACCAACTGAGCTACCGAAGCACGACTCACGCCCGGTACTCACAGCTTTACTTCTGCCAGTACCTCGTCTCCTACCTTCCAAACTTTACAGGAGCTCTCCTGCGAACCTTGCAGAACTAGCACTCCTGAAAGAAAGGATATTGCGGAGACATGGCTTAGCCACAGCCTGGGGGATGTTTCCAGAATGAGATTTTCACTCTGCAGCGGAGTGTGCGCTGATATGAAACTTCCTGGCAGATTAAAACTGTGTGCCCGACCGAGACTCGAACTCGGGACCTTTGCCTTTTGCGGGCAAGTGCTCTACCAACTGAGCTACCGAAGCACGACTCACGCCCGGTACTCACAGCTTTACTTCTGCCAGTACCTCGTCTCCTACCTTCCAAACTTTACAGGAGCTCTCCTGCGAACCTTGCAGAACTAGCACTCCTGAAAGAAAGGATATTGCGGAGACATGGCTTAGCCACAGCCTGGGGGATGTTTCCAGAATGAGATTTTCACTCTGCAGCGGAGTGTGCGATGATATGAAACTTCCTGGCAGATTAAAACTGTGTGCCCGACCGAGACTCGAACTCGGGACCTTTGCCTTTTGCGGGCAAGTGCTCTACCAACTGAGCTACCGAAGCACGACTCACGCCCGGTACTCACAGCTTTACTTCTGCCAGTACCTCGTCTCCTACCTTCCAAACTTTACAGGAGCTCTCCTGCGAACCTTGCAGAACTAGCACTCCTGAAAGAAAGGATATTGCGGAGACATGGCTTAGCCACAGCCTGGGGGATGTTTCCAGAATGAGATTTTCACTCTGCAGTGGAGTGTGCGCTGATATGAAACTTCCTGGCAGATTAGAACTGTGTGCCCGACTGAGACTCGAACTCGGGACCTTTGCCTTTCGCGGGCAAGTGCTCTACCAACTGAGCTACCGAAGCACGACTCACGCCCGGTACTCACAGCTTTACTTCTGCCAGTACCTCGTCTCCTACCTTCCAAACTTTACAGGAGCTCTCCTGCGAACCTTGCAGAACTAGCACTCCTGAAAGAAAGGATATTGCGGAGACATGGCTTAGCCACAGCCTGGGGGATGTTTCCAGAATGAGATTTTCACTCTGCAGCGGAGTGTGCGCTGATATGAAACTTCCTGGCAGATTAAAACTGTGTACCCGACCGAGACTCGAACTCGGGACCTTTGCCTTTTGCGGGCAAGTGCTCTACCAACTGAGCTACCGAAGCACGACTCACGCTCGGTACTCACAGCTTTACTTCTGCCAGTACCTCGTCTCCTACCTTCCAAACTTTACAGGAGCTCTCCTGCGAACCTTGCAGAACTAGCACTCCTGAAAGAAAGGATATTGCGGAGACATGGCTTAGCCACAGCCTGGGGGATGTTTCCAGAATGAGATTTTCACTCTGCAGCGGAGTGTGCGCAGATAGGAAACTTCCTGGCAGATTAAAACTGTGTGCCCGACCGAGACTCGAACTCGGGACCTTTGCCTTTCGCGGGCAAGTGCTCTACCAACTGAGCTACCGAAGCACGACTCACGCCCGGTACTCACAGCTTTACTTCTGCCAGTACCTCGTCTCCTACCTTCCAAACTTTACAGGAGCTCTCCTGCGAACCTTGCAGAACTAGCACTCCTGAAAGAAAGGATATTGCGGAGACATGGCTTAGCCACAGCCTGGTCGATGTTTCCAGAATGAGATTTTCACTCTGCAGCGGAGTGTGCGCTGATATGAAACTACCTGGCAGATTAAAACTGTGTGCCCTTTCACTTGGTCATATGTTATGTTTATTTGGATCATAATTAATGGGCAATAAATGTCATGTAATTAACATAATTTATGGGCAACGTGGCGCCCTTGTGGCTTCATGTGTAGTCAGTGCTTTTAGATAAAGGTGATGACTGTTATTGTTAATGACGGTAATTTATGGAAATTGGAAATTTGAGGTAAGGTCTTATGGAACCAAACTGCTGAGGTCATCGGTCCGTAAGCTTACACATTACTTAATCTAACTTAAACTAACTTACGCTAAGGACGACACACACACCCATGCCCGAGGGAGGACTCAAACCTCCGACAGGGGGAGCTGTGCAGATTGTGACAAGCCACCCAGACCACACGGGTAATTTTTGACCCAAAAAAATTATGTCCCTGTCACCCCCTCTGTGATGCTACTGGCCACACCCAAACCATCACACCCTCCCCTCCTTAGTGGTCCCCAGTGTCCTGAGAGTGTCGTTTTTAATATGGACCTGACTCAAGCAGCAGCAGCAGTAGTAAATTCAGGCGATGTTGCAAATTTCCAGCACAGCATAGCACCCACCCACCTTGTCCTAGGTTTTGTGAATGTTTGGTACCTATCTCCATTTTCTGCAACAAGTGACGCTATTTACTGCTTCGTAGATGATTTTTAAGAAGACTCACATTTCATTGCAGTTTTAATGATTTCCTCTCACTTTTTAAGAAAATACGTGTAAATACTGGTGCGTTTGCTAGTCTCGCCTATTTTTTAGGAAGACACATGTAAATACTAGTTTCATAATTAATTTTACCGATTTTCTAAGACAACATTCATAAATTTGGATTTCGCTGCTATTTTAATAGTTTTCAGGGAACACACATAAGAATCAGGGAACGTTCATAACAAAAACATGGCTTTAACAGTTTAATACATTTTTACCTAGTATTCCACAAGTGGCTACTTTCTTCAGGAAGATACACGTAAAAATATCGGTCAATCAGTCACCACATCGCAGTAATATAAGAAATTTTACCGGTATTCAGCGTTAAACAATTTTTATTCAGCAACAAAATACGCATCAGGTCTATGTTTCGCTTAAAACGAAGTTATTCTCCACACCTTTTTGTGTATGGCGCAAATATCCCTAATACTTTGAGATAATACTGGACTTCGTGGGAAGATACTGGCTAGGAAATTTCTACAGAGAAAGGTATATACTTCGCTAATTCGCTCCATACCTGCGCCACTCCCACGAGGATAGTAGTGGGGCAAAGAGAGTTCTACACCACTTCCTTTAAGCAGGCTGTATACATTGAAAGGCAAGCATACATACAGGGGTAGATTATCCTGTCCCCTTAACCTATTATTATGCCAATTGATGTATGACTTCCTAGTTTTTGCTTTATGATCCCCCAGGGATAATCCATCCTGTGTAACTGCCCACCCCTCCATCTCCCCCTTCCTCCTCCCCCACCTCTCTGGGAAAAGGGATGCCAATCATCGGACACTTTTGTTTTTGTCATACCCTCTGAAGTTCAGTTCTGAGCCACTTTTCCTGCTCATGGGAAATCCCCACTCCTCTTCCCCTCCTCCTTCCCATTCCCTCCCCCACCTCCTTCCTCTACTCTCTCATCTGGAAATTGGTGGGAAATTCTGAGTTGTTGGTGTGGAAGGACCTCACGAAAAATCTGTGTCAATTATATGGCTGAAGACATGGTAATGTACTGTTTATTTATAAAATTCAGTTTGCATTTTCTTCATTTAATCAATCTGTGGAAGACAACTCCTCCCCTCCCCCAAGTGGGAAAAAGACTCAGTGTGTGTTGAACTGCTGGAGAGGAAGGCCGTAAGGTGCTATCTTTGTTTATTTATAAGTGGACTATCCTACAGTCGCCTTCCCTCCCCCATTTGTGAATTGGTGGGCAAAGCTCAGTCTGCATTGAACTACAAGACTGGGAAGATCTCATTACATGAAATGGGGGGTACATTTGAGCAACATATTGTTTATTTATGTAAACATCAAATAAATAAATAAATTAAATTGGTGGGAAATCCTAGGCTGTGGTTTTCTTTTTTGGTGTGGGAAAAATAGCCCACTTTTATGACATCATAGGACAAATGGGGAGCTGGCACAACTACAATATCAAAAAGGGTGGAAAATAGTCCATTTGTGCTACCCTATCAAATTAATTGTTTAACAGTTTACAGGGATCAAACTGATCTCTTAAAACACTCACTACCACATTACAATGAGTCTTCTTTGTAATAAAGCATTATGAGACTTTCAACATTTGAGGATCATGTATACATTTTGCAAATCAAGTAATTAAATTTCCACCACAAATAGATTGTAGCCCTTAATATATCCAAGGTTTTATATGCACTGGCATTTGTGAACACAAGCACCCTCATCCATGCGCTGTCCATAGACCACACACCACTGAGGGTAAATACTAAGTGTCTGCTTCCATCACAACTCAATTGCCATACTGGTTAGTTCGCTGTTCAGACACACGGAGGGCACCACAAGTGGCGCTGTCCTGTCAGCTGGCAGAGTTGGCGCAGCAGCTCACTTTGATCTCACAGTCTAATGACCATAGATTGGAAGTCAGTGTCCTTTGATATTTGGGAAACTACTTCCGCTCTCTCTAATGAAGTTTCATCCTGTTATAATACCACTGCCTCAGACCCATAGATTGAGGTGTTTTCCCCTGTCCCAAATACTGGTTGCTTTTGGCTAATGCTGAATAAGTAAAGGTGTATAAGACTTACGTCTCCATTCTCATCCTCATTCTGCTGTCATCCAAGGTCACGCTGGCATGCCTTTGTCCTCGTTAGTGCATTGAGTTTTCAATAGTGTATTGATCCATTTCTACCATAAAGCAGTCAACAATGGCAAACAAAAGCAGCATCAGTGGCAAACGCCCTAGACAATCAGAGGAATTCTTCTTATTGTTTCAGCATATATGCAACAAATAATTTCTCAGGTGGAAGTTGAGAGGCAGCAGTGACAGCAGCCACTGCATCATAAGTATATATACACTCCTGGAAATGGAAAAAAGAACACATTGGCACTGGTGTGTCAGACCCACCATACTTGCTCCGGACACTGCGAGAGGGCTGTACAAGCAATGATCACACGCACGGCACAGCGGACACACCAGGAACCGCGGTGTTGGCCGTCGAATGGCGCTAGCTGCGCAGCATTTGTGCACCGCCGCCGTCAGTGTCAGCCAGTTTGCCGTGGCATACGGAGCTCCATCGCAGTCTTTAACACTGGTAGCATGCCGCGACAGCGTGGACATGAACCGTATGTGCAGTTGACGGACTTTGAGCGACGGCGTATAGTGGGCATGCGGGAGGCCGGGTGGACGTACCGCCGAATTGCTCAACACGTGGGGCGTGAGGTCTCCACAGTACATCGATGTTGTCGCCAGTGGTCGGCGGAAGGTGCACGTGCCCGTCGACCTGGGACCGGACCGCAGTGATGCACGGATGCACGCCAAGACTGTAGGATCCTACGCAGTGCCGTAGGGGACCGCACCGCCACTTCCCAGCAAATTAGGGACACTGTTGCTCCTGGGGTATCGGCGAGGACCATTCGCAACCGTCTCCATGAAGCTGGGCTACGGTCCCGCACACCGTTAGGCCGTCTTCCGCTCACGCCCCAACACCGTGCAGCCCGCCTCCAGTGGTGTCGCGACAGGCGTGAATGGAGGGACGAATGGAGACGTGTCGTCTTCAGCGATGAGAGTCGCTTCTGCCTTGGTGCCAATGATGGTCGTATGCGTGTTTGGCGCCGTGCAGGTGAGCGCCACAATCAGGACTGCATACGACCGAGGCACACAGGGCCAACACCCGGCATCATGGTGTGGGGAGCGATCTCCTACACTGGCCGTACACCACTGGTGATCGTCGAGGGGACACTGAATAGTGCACGGTACATCCAAACCGTCATCGAACCCATCGTTCTACCATTCCTAGACCGGCAAGGGAACTTGCTGTTCCAACAGGACAATGCACGTCCGCATGTATCCCGTGCCACCCAAAGTGCTCTAGAAGGTGTAAGTCAACTACCCTGGCCAGCAAGATCTCCGGATCTGTCCCCCATTGAGCATGTTTGGGACTGGATGAAGCGTCGTCTCACGCGGTCTGCACGTCCAGCACGAACGCTGGTCCAACTGAGGCGCCAGGTGGAAATGGCATGGCAAGCCGTTCCACAGGACTACATCCAGCATCTCTACGATCGTCTCCATGGGAGAATAGCAGCCTGCATTGCTGCGAAAGGTGGATATACACTGTACTAGTGCCGACATTGTGCATGCTCTGTTGCCTGTGTCTATGTGCCTGTGGTTCTGTCAGTGTGATCATGTGATGTATCTGACCCCAGGAATGTGTCAATAAAGTTTCCCCTTCCTGGGACAATGAATTCACGGTGTTCTTATTTCAATTTCCAGGAGTGTACTTTTCTCCATCATAGTACTGTGCATAAGTAATATGTTTCTGTTATTTTAGTGGCCAGAAAGGCTGAGACATATCCTTTTCGTTACAAAAATTCTTTCTAAAATTTCATTGTAATGCTGTGCGTACATAATGTGCTGTTACTTTGCAGTCAACGAGCCTGAGCCATATTCCTTTTTGTTGTAAAGGATTTCGAGGATCAGGACCAGGGAGGGACAGAGGTTATGATACCATGAGAATCACAGCTATTGTGTGATTGTGTAAAAATTTGTTCTTTGTAGTTTTTTCTGTATACATAATAAGTGGTCAATATACATAATAAGTGGTCAATAGTCTGATACATATTCTTTCCATTAAAAAGAATTTCTTTGTAAAATTTCGTCATACTGCTGCGTGTGTGTAATATGTTGCTGTTATTTCATGGCATATTTTATGTTTTTGTAGCAGTAGGGAGTGACAGAGGATGCGATGCCATCAACATCACATCCACTGTGTAAGTGCATATTCTAAAAAAACATTGTTCTTGGTAATTTTTGTGTGCATATTTTTTTTATTGGATCAATATGTTGTAGGTGGTGTAGGAGGGCTGGATCGATGGATCCAAAGTGGTTTAAGCGAGATTATTGAAATGCCACAATTGGTGGAAGTCATGGAGAGGGGGGCATATTGCCATGAGGAGATGCCGGAGGTGATTCCCAGAGACCTGAGGTATGTGTCACAGAGCCAGGGCGATATAGGTCATTTATACAAATACTCACTCTGCTTACATATAATTGTGTTATTTCCTTCCTTGCACCAGCATCAGACAATGTCTGGAATATTATACTTTCTTTGTTGTTCATTCGGCAGTTTTGTCTGTGGGACAACAACCATCCCACAGTACGCCCTGGCGTCGGTACAGGGGGCAGTGATGAAACAACAATCTAGAGGTGGTGCTTTACACATTCCACCAAGAAAGACAGATCCCATCACTGTGCAGGAAGCCACAACAGCCATGGCCACAGTCACAGCCAGCCTGCTGTCACCCCCATCGCACCATCTCTGCTCTGGCATCCATTGGCCACCACCCCCCACTCCCCCCTCCACCTCCCCCCTTCCCGACAACTGTCTCAGGATTGTGGCAACAACCACCTCCATAGCTGCAGCAGCAGTCAGGATGCTCACACTGGGGCAATGCAACATCTCTTCCTGCATGTTCTCACTCGAACTGCATGGTGTCCACCTCCCTGCTCCTTGTCACAGCCAGCATCAACATCGTTGTCATCTAGTTGTAGTTACAGTAGTAGTAGTAGTAGTAGTAGTAGTAATTCTGTGGCTAGCGGCAGTTTCCTCCCCCATCCTGTTAGTGAAGAACATCAGATTAGTAACACCATACTGTAATTAGAATACTTGGTGACTGCAGATACCTTTGAGCAGCAAATCTCGTTCACTAGGATCGAGAACTCAGCAGTAGAGTGCTGTGACCCTGTAGGTTTTCTGAAAGCGTGCCTTCCTGTTCTGGAAATGGAGCTACTCAAGAGTGCTAATGATGTGCAGTATCCTGCCAGTAAGTGTAGCGTTCTGCTGTGCGTTGAACTGTCCCACTCCCAACCTGCAAACAGGCCTCTGGCATTGACGAGGTAAAACCTTTACTATCTTTCATGGGAAAATGGCGTGATATCAGGGAGCACATCAATGAATGAGTGGTTTCGTGAGTCCGCATTGAGTGTTACACTGGACTTGTTCTTTGAGATGGAAGTTATTGGGTCAGCTAAAACACTGAGACGAATTCTAAAACTTAACATCCATACGCACGTCTATGATCCATTAAATGGAAGTTGCAGCTATATGAGGAGGCTTCCTAAGGATGTAGCTGATAAGAGGGCAGGTATTAACGTCGAAAGTAAAAGCGACAAGATTTGTTTTGCATGGTCAGTCATGGCTTGCGAGAAAAATTACTCATAGGGTTCATCCGCATCATTCGTCTCGATACAGTAGATACCTTGACATTCATTCTGTAAGTCTCATAACTTAGATGGTACCGAGTTCCCGTTAAACTCCAGGAGATATCTAAATTTGAGGAGCAGAATATTGGAATATAAGTTCATGTTTATGGCCCAGAGAAAGGTTAGTCAGATGAGCAGAAGAAGGTGAAAAAAGACGTAGTTGTCAGATTTCTCCATTTCTCAAAAACTTCTGGTGAGAGTAACATGCATGTGAACATGCTCCTATTCTCTAATGGAGACAGACTTCATTAAGTTTTAATCAGGGACATGTCCCAACTCACTTCCTGCCAACTGAGTAAACACAATGGTAAACAGCGTATTTGCTTTGAAAGGATACAGTACCGCCCGACATTGAAAACAGGTACAACATTCTTCGTTATTCTTGTCAGAGCAACATTTTTTCTAATAATAACTCAATTTCAATTAACACAGCGAAGCCGGATACCAGTTGGGAAAGAATGACAGTTTATTTATTTAATTGATCACATGTGCACTCCCACAAAATAAATCCCTACATCCAGTTTGGTGAGATCTGTGAAATGAACGAATGTATGGTCGTCTGCTAACCGCAGATAGTGAATGTGAATATATGATCATCTTTGAGACGATACTTGGGTCATCTTTTATAAAATAAATAAATAAATAAAATAAAATAAAATATTAATTATTGTATATTATACATTATAGTGATTGGTTGTAATTAATATTTGCTTATCTGGAACGTGGACGTTTAATTATTTGGTATCAGACGCTTGACAATGGCCTTTTCGTAAATGCAACCTTATTCGTAGTTTACCGTGAAATAAGACTCAAATAATCGGGCTTCGTATTTAAATCGTTCCCAAAGACTGCTGCGGTAGGTGCGGACTCAAAATCTAAATCTCAATATTAGAATAATTTGCCAGCCATGTCAATACGTCGTACGGAGGTGACTGTCTACTAAACATAAAAAAGTTTACACAGTTAGTTAAATCAGATATATTCAACGAATAAGCCTACAGTTAAATAATTCTACTTACTTTCATAAATATAAATTCTTTACAGAATCGAGTGCCTAGTGAGATTGCAACTCGCAGTGTTCTTATATAACTTCAAATATGGCGGTGTGCCAGTTAATAAAATATACGTGCTTCCCGCACCAGTTGTTCTGCAAGACCTTCCCCTTCTTAATGAAACATAAGAGTGTCCTAATTGTATGTTGTTTTATCAGCGACAAAGCGCTGCAGTTCTGTGCCATAGGCGTTATTTATTTGTCAGAGATTAATTATTTAATTAAGATTTCGCGTTTGCGAGGAAACTCACGCACGGCATGCAAATGTGCCTTTATATTGCCCCCTGAGTTTGCGAGGCGAAAGGACACACTTGCAGGCGAGCAATTATCCTAAAGGCACAAGAAAATGTAAGTTATCTACAACCATATACATGACATACATTATACAGTATATTATATACAAAATTTGAATGACGCGCGTGCACCGTAAAAGTTCTTATGTTGGCAAAATAGAGTGCGCGCATGCGCAGAAGCGTCTATGTGACTCCGGCACTGCCCTTATATCGTAAATTTAGATCACGCGGCACAGTATTGCAGTTCATATTGTTCGTGTGCGCGTGCATTTCTTAGTCGTTGCACAAAGAAAATATTCCACCAAGATTACATATGAAGAGTACGTTCTATGAGAGGTAACTTAATTTTAAAATTACAATATTTGTTATAATACAACTTAAGATTGTTGAATGTTCTTAGTTACATAGTATTGCATTGAAATGCTTCAAAGAAAAATGTCTTTATGTTTCAGGTGCGTTCACCTATACACATCGTGTCGTTATTACAGTTTATGTTCATCTGCTGCACAGTAATGTTTCACAGGTTAGTGTCGTCGAGGTAAAGTTTTTTGATCACAGTAACATCGCTGTATAACAACGTAATTGATACATAAGCATGTCCATTTCGTATTTCCATTATAGTCGTTGTGATGCAGTTCGTTGTGACAACAAGCATTGTTTATTACAGATCGGACGTGACCCGTCGAGTAATTGGTCCATATGCAGTTTGTTTTCGATATTCCGTGGAAGCTTGGTTGCAGAAACTCGGACGGCACATAGCTGGCGTCGATCCTTGGACAGACCAGGTGTGTCCGTCACATTTCGAGAACATTCCATTCCCTGAAGTTCCAACCAAAATTCTTCCACTCGCCGTGTTGTTGTCTGGACATGCACGTTGTGACCATTTAATCCAGTTAACATCTTGAAGTTAGGTACTGTAGTAATGTCACTAGACGAAGCACCAATTATCCACTTCACATTTTCAGTTTTTCTTTTAAAATGTAGCTCACCTAAATGTTCGTAGTTACTTATCAAAGAAATTGTTCATCGCGTTTACAAAGGTTCGATGCATGATGAATGTCATTAACAGTTTCTTTCACATAGGTTTCTTCGTAGTTGCAGACTTAGTAATGTACGTTAATGTCCGTGAACAGTGGTTCACTATGCAATTTTTTTAAAGTTTTTCGCATTTTGGCACTCGTTATCGTTCAAATTTTCACATAGTAACAGTTACATTATACACCATTTTTTTTAAAAAAAAAACATAAGTAATCGTACATATACACGTCACATATTTTCTTAGCATAAACATAATACAGTTACACATAAACATGTTTACATCATCATTACATAGCTATAAATTATTACATTGTGTCACATTTGATTACATAAATTGCATATATTTACGTTCTCTTTAACGGTTTTGCTGGGATTTTATCGATGTTTCTTGTGATGTCATCTGAAATTAAGATAGGTTAGACACAACATTCATTACATCAGTAGGCAAGACCAGGCGTTTTCACTACTCAATAAATATTCAAAATAATAAGAGAAGGAAAATTGTTAGATTCCTTGCGTTTTGTGCGTGTGTGTATAGTGCCTGTGTGGCCTTGGCTACTGGTAGATACTTTTCTTGCTGAGAGATGTGCGTCTAATCTATTTCTCGAAGTAAAAGATCCCTTCACAGACGACGTCTGTCGGTTCGTCAGGTGTCATACCAAGTCCGTGGTACCTACAGTCACATATGTTCCGTGAAAAATTAATATATCATTCACTGCTACGTAATCATAAATTTTACCTTAATATTCAGTCTTCTTGGTAGTGCCGCGGCGTTGAAAGAAAAGTTCTTCTGTCTTCAACTGCGTCACCGGTACAGCTGAAATGAAAATTTCTATACTACTTATTATCTGTGTTGTAGCAAACAGAGTTTTGCGAGTTGCTTAGCAATGTTTTCATGGATATGACTTTGACATTATTTAGCATAAAGTGCTCTAAGATCTCGGTGTGCGTATAGCCCAATAATTTTGTTAGTTCTAGGATGTTGTAACAGATACGCACCAGGATGCGGTATGTTAACAATAATATAAGGTCCTTCATATAGCAGACGCCACTTAGCATTGCGTCGTTTGAGTGCTACAGATTTATGATGAGTACGAAGTAGTACAAGCATTCCTGCCTTGAATTTTTGTTTTCTTTTTATTATGTTTGTGTGATGTTTGTTTCGCATCTCTGCGTCTAACACTAGCCTAATGCTACCATTTGGTTTTTTGACAACAAGTAGAGGACTACAGTAAGGTGAGGTGGATGGTTCAATGACCTTCCAGTCTAACATTTGTTTTAATTCTTACCACACAGCAGGTCGTTGAGATAACGGTACGTTATATGTCTTGTGGTAGAAGATCTTGTGAGGCTTAATTTCAATCTTGTACACAAACATGTTGATAACACCTCATCGTTTGGTAGAAACTTGTACATATTTGGATAACACTTCCTGTAGTTTTATACGTTCATGTACACTGAGAGCTGTAGCTTCATTTATCTTATGATCAAGCAATGTTTTCAAGTCCATTAGCTCTGTGTCAGATGAGTGTGTTTGCATGTCTTGAATGTCATTGTCAAGTACTAACTGAACCTTGTACCCTGTACAGCGTTTGTCATGCTTTAGAGATCTCCTGTCCAAATCAATAATAATTACACTGCATTTATCATTTAAAATACATTTACCTTTGGAGAAGTCTATAATGCAGTCCTTCTCGCTCATAATATCTAATCCTAATATGCAATTTGTCACAAGGTTTTGTACAACCAGGAATGGCCATTGTACGGTTCCGTTACCTATTTTAATGTTTACAAAAACTTGCTTCTTAACCCTACACGACTTATTACCTAGAGCAGTAGTTATTTTACAGTTTTGGGCGGGAAACTCAAGCATAGGCTCCAATTCACACATCTTTTTATAGAAATTAAAAGACAAAACGCTCACAGCTGCACCTGTATCTAAGATAATAGTAGTTGGAATCCCACCTACTACACCAGTAGTAGATGCTAAAACATTTTCATTTGTGTTTGAACGACATTGTGTACTGTCTTGCAAAAGTTCATCTGATATATTCTCATTGTGGTTGTATCTTATAAATAAAACAGGTAGTTTTTGTTTGCGATTGTAAGGCATATTAATATTTTGTTGTTCAATGGTGGTGTCAAATAACTGATTAACATTGAAGTCGCCCCCCAAGAATTCTTCAGCCACGACCCGGGGCATAGAAGTGACTGTTTCTAGTTTGTTGGATTAGCATTTGTATTAGGTACTGACAGAGATTGAGGTTGTGTATCAGGTGTCACTTCTATTATATTCACATTCGGATATTGCCTATTGTGATCTCCAAACTTTTGCAGTTGTTGCTGTTGCGCATTATGACTTGCCTGTCGGTCGTAAGGTATGCTCCAATTTTGTTCTGGTGGCTGCTGTGGTATAGCAGTGTTTGAATGAAAGTATTGATCGCTATGAGTCCAGCCTTGATGCTGTCTTGGCTCGTAGTTATTATTATTTCTATTTCTGTTTGTGTTTTTGTTGTTACATTTGTATCCGTTGTTACCGTTGTTGTTGTTGTTGTTATTACCACGGTGCCTTTTGTATGGATTGCCGCATGAAGTGTTATTACTGTTGTAACTGTTGTTTGTATTGGAATACGCGTCTTGATTTTGATTTCCGCATTGAGACGGCATGTGAGTTTGCTGTTTTTGCTGTACCGCGTATCCAACTGTGGACACGCTAGAATTGAGTTGGCAAGCCTGCATGTTTTGCATATTCAAGTATTTTTCAAATATCTGCGTAAGTTACCATTTTTACTATTAAAAGTTTCAGGTTCTAAAATTTGTCTTCTGAGTCGCTCCTGGACGGATTGCGACCACAATTTGTTCAGAAAGGCACGCTCAAACTCACTGTACGTGGTACATACGTCAGCTTGACTGTATGCCCAGACAGCTGCATCGCCTTGGATGTAACCGACAATATATGAAATCTTTTTCCGGTCACTCCAAGTGCGTGGAAATGCGTGACTAAATGATTTAAGAAAAATCACCGGATGAATGGTTCGTTTTTCTGGGATAAAAGTCTGAAATTGCCTGTGTTTTATTAAGCTTTCTTCTTCCTTTGCATTATGATATGGATTTGTTCCACTGTAATTACTGTAATGTTCAGATGGCGAGTAATTACGATAATGTTGCTGTGGTTTACCATGATAATAGCTTGTGTTTGTGTTTGCACGACGTGGTATGTGTTGTTGTCGTGGTGTGTTTTGTTCTTGTGTGTTTGTTGTGTGCGGTATGTGTGCGTCATACTCGTATGTATATTGATTTCTGAACTGTACATTTTGACTGATATTTTCGTTACATTCAGACTGTGGTTGATCGGTGAATTGTGTCATTGGTGCAGTGACAGACTGTACTGCGTCACTAATCAGCTGTTTGTTATTAGTGATGTATTCTGCTACGGAGTCGTGCACAATTGTTGGTAAATTTTCACGTATGCATCTATCAAAATGTTTGTCTTTGTACTCTACCCAATCATGAAATTCCTTATTAATACTTTGAAAATGAGCTGTGGCATCAGATTGTAATCTGTCAGTCAGGTGTTGTTCAACATCGTCAAATTTATTCTGCACGTCAGTAACTCGTTTTTCAAGGTAGTCATGTACTGTAGGATATGTTTGAATTTGTCCAGTAAGAGCTTCACACGTGACATTAAGGTTTTTTACTTGTGCCTGTAAAAGTGCTACGTCATTTGTAGTCTTTTCTTGTATCGTATTAAGCTTGGAAAATTTCGTACTGAGTTCAGTCATCTGTTTGGTCAGTGTGGCGTCTATAAGTTCCACACGTTTACATGAAGTGTCATTACATGTCTTGATTGCTATGAGATCAGATTTAATTTCGTCATTTTGTGTCTTTAAGGTTGCCATATTTTCTGCCTTTTGTTTCATTAGCATTTGTAACATGTTGGCAATGTTTACAGTTTGCAAGGTCACTGCCCCCGCCGCGTCATTAGACGTGACGTCACGTATTAACATGGGCTCTGACTGAGACTCTGAAATTTTTGTGGTGGACGGCCTATTGTCAAAATTTCCGTTAACACTTGCGTCAATATTTGATGAATCGTCACTACCGGTTGCTGTCGTAAAGTCATTTTCTAACATTTGTCTCTCGTCCGAGTCGGATTGTGTCTGAATAGTATGTCTTTGCTGTTCCATTTTTGCGTATTGTTTTCTAGTTATGACCATGCCACACGTAAGATATGCTTCAAGAAAATAAAGTTTAACACTGGTTTTAAAATAAAATGCAGTTGAACATGAATCGCTCGTAGCAACAATGGCTCTTTGTTAATTTAAAAATGTAAACTGAACAACGGATTATTCTTAATGGCTGCTGGCCATGTTACAACGTATCGTACAGAAGTCGGCCATATTGTACACTCATGTATTGGTATTGTTGCAGAAGTTATTGTTTAAGGAAAAGCACTGAGAATGAAATTTATCACTGAAAACTGCTACGCGCGAAATAAATACTACAGAATCTACTGAAGAGCTAATACACTGAATTATGCGTCTGGTCAAGCCTGCCAATGCAAAGATGCTGCGTCTTACCTTATTTTGCTGGAGGCTTCGTTGCGTCTTCCCGCAAAATTTTAGAATTGGCAAATATCTTCAGATTTTTGTTATTTTTCATATATTCAAGTCCAGGTCCAGAAAGTTGATTTTTCACATGAAACAAAGAGAACAATGTAACATATGACAAAACAACAAGTCCGACACGCAGTCGCCAATATAAAATAAATAAATAAATAAAATATAAATATTAATTATCGTATATTGTAAAATATTAATTATTGTATATTATGTAGTATAGTGACTGGTTGTACTTAATATTTGCTTATCTGGAACGTGGACGTTTAATTATTTCGTATCAGACGCTTGACAATGGCCTTTTCGTAAATGCAATCTTATTCGTAGTTGACCGTGAAATAAGACTCAAATAATCGGACTTCGTATTTAAATCGTTTCCAAAGACTACTGCGGTAGGTGCGGACTCAAAATCTAAATCTCAATATTAGAATAATTTGCCAGCCATGTCAATACATCGTACAGAGGTGACTGTGTACTAAACATAAAAAAGTTTACACAGTTAGTTAAATCAGATATATTCAACGAATAAGCCTACAGTTAAATAATTCTACTTACTTTCATAAATATAAATTCTTTACAGAATCGAGTGCCTAGTGAGATTGCAACTCGCAGTGTTCTTATATAACTTCAAATATGGCGGTGTGCCAGTTAATAAAATACACGTGCTTCCCGCACCAGTTGTTCTGCAAGACCTCCCCATTCTTAATGAAACATAAGAGTGTCCTAATTGTATTTTGTTTTATCAGCGACATAGCGCTGCAGTTCTGTGCCATAGGCTTTATTTATTTGTCAGAGATTAATTATTTAATTAAGATTTCGCGTTTCCGAGGAAACTCACGCACGGCATGCAAATGTGCCTTTATACTTTGGTGGGACCAAAGAGATGAAATTTACCTGAGCTTTGAGCGCCTGAAATGTGGCTGACCAATACAGTAGCAAGGTGCTCCCCCACTTCAGCAGAGGTGCGAGAGGACCTGAAGAACGGCCGTGTTTCAGCACTCTGCTGCTGGATCTAGTGTTGGTTAGACCTGTCTTAGGTGTGCTCCGTAAGGACAAAAGAGTGGAGACATGGTATGCAAGTGAAATACTTAAGAGTAGTTTAGAATAATAATTTCTCTATTTCAGGAACTTTTGTGGGGAGAATTAAATGTCAGGCAGGTAATATTAAGGGGATCGTAGTACTCTTCAGAAGTGGCCAACGGTCACAATGAAACCACGTGTAGCAATAAGTTGAAATACTTCTGAGTGCTTAAGTTAAGCTGAATTACTAGCGTGTGTACTATAAGTTGGAAATATTTAAGAAATGGCGTGTGCAGGACTTGAAATTAGAGACGAGTACTTCCACGTGGTGAGTACTGTGTGAGTCTCAATCTGTGTATGTGACAAAGGATAAAGAGAAGTACTCGTCCATGGTATCAGTTGAGGACTCGCGTGTGTGATGAATATGTTCTTAATATTACTTTGCGTGTTATGTTTCCGTGTGACGCTTGATTCAAACTATAATACTCTGAGAGAGAAGCAAGGTGAGTCAGCCGTCTATCCAGCAACGTCACTTGGATTGCATTGCACAGGAAGACGTGCATATATCGTCCAGAGTTCGTAGTAGGAAAGAAAAGTTACGAAGTGGGGCAGTGTCGTGTGAAACTGGGATGAATACTAATTGAAGTGGGAAAGCTGAAAGTGATGTGATTATAATGTTGTGACTATTCCTTATGTTGTATTCCATGTTGCAGTGTGGTGTATGTCATGTAATTTAAGTATGTGTGGTTTGCATGGGAGAGTAGCAAGGTAGTTTCAGAGGTAGTGGGTTATGCATGTTCCTTTTGTAACGCTCGGTCTGGAGGAAAGTTTCGTGATGATGGTTGTGAGAGTCGAAGTGTGAGATATAGCAAAAAAAAAAAAAAAAAAAAAAAAAAAAATATCCACCATCCTATCCAGAAAGTGCACTGTAGCATTAAATCATTACGAGACCATAAGATAGAGAATCACCAATGTTTAGGTTATAGAATTTATCGGAATAAATAAGATAGTGAAAGGAAAAAGATTGGTGGCCTTTTCCTTCGAATTGTATGTTGTCATGATATCCAGAATTTATAATGTGTGCGCCATTCATATTCAGTGTGATGGCCACGTGTTGATAAAAGCCGTTAAATAATAAAAAAAAAGAAAATGTGGTATTGCCAGTGCGTAGTGAACAGTCAGAGTAGTATAAATTACTAATAGTCAGTTTGCGTTTCCGTTGCGTAATATTCGTACAGGAGAATAATTTGTTACTTAATTGTGAGTACTAGAGTTCATGTTACTCGACAAATAAGAATGAATCCACTCGCTTGGCAGACCACTCATGTTGCAGGCCTGATTGCTTGATGCCACAATATGAGCAAGGCATGTGGGTGCCTCTCAGCTGATGATGTCCGAATGCCTCTTCCTCACACAAGCTATTAACAAAGCATTTAGTAGATTGCGCTTCCAATGTCCTGGTATGTGTTATTACGCCTTCTAAGGAAAAGAAATTCACAAAGTTTAGGAATGCTCACCGTCAGGAGCGATGCCCGTTTGTGGTGTACGCCGACCTTGAATGCCTCCTCAATCCTATGACCCATTGTGAAGGTGACCCTGTAGCCTCACATACAATCTTCACAGAAAAATACGTACCATATGTGCCATTGTATCAAGTGGTATCATCCTGTGATTCGAGTCTTAACCAATACAAATCTTATCTCAGGGGTAATCTTGCGGTTTGGCCTCCCTCTGAGCTTGAAAGCCTTTCATGGGAGGTTGATAAACTTTACAGCGACAACATTCCAATGACCAAACAGGAGAAGAATGAAGATTTGTACAATATGACTGCCATATATGTGGACTGCCGTTAGGCAGAAAAGTGGAAACTCCTTGTACGAACCACTGTCATCTTACAGGGAAGTTCCGTGACGCAGCTCACAATACATGCAACTTGAAGTGTCAGTTAACACAATACATACCCGTTTTCTTTCATAATTGAAGTGGGCATGATGCTCACTTTCTTATTGAGCACTTGACTAATTACTGTACGAAGAATGATCAGGTCAGTGTCCTCCTGAGAGTGCTGAGAAATAAATCTCATTCTCCAAACTAATGTCAGCAAGAATTATGTTCCGCTTCTTGGCACACTGCATTTTATATGGGAACCACTCCAGAAACTTCTGTAAACTCTACCTCAGAAGGATATGCACATCACCCAAGCTGCATTTCCTGACATGCAAAAGTTTCGACTACTTACTAGGAAGGAGTTTTTTGCATACGAATTTGTAGATAATATCGCAAAAGGCAACGAAACCAGGTTACCTGAGATAACTGGACTGTCCAGAAACCTTACAGGCGATGCCATAACGGATGCAAAGTATGAGCATGTAGTGAATATCTGGCGGGAAATCAACGTCTCCACTTTAAGAGAGTATGCACAGCTTTACATGGACGCAGACGTGTAATTGCTCGTGGATGTTTTGGAGAAGTTCTGGTGTCTATGGATGACCACATATTCTCTGGATTCCGCCTTTTATTACGCAGCACCTGAGTTTCCTTTTGACGCTATGCTTGAGGAAACGAAGCTCAGCATCGAACTATTGACTGATGCTGCCATGCTTCTGTTCTCTAAGTGTGGGATCCGTGGGGCACTGTCAACCATAGGAATGGCAAGCGAAATAACTCACTTTTGGGTGAGACATTCAGAGTATCCCTTGATTCGAGTTACATCTCGTACCTGGATGCTAGTAACCTATATGCAACAATAACTGCCGACTGGCGAGTTTCGATGAGTGCCTGAAGAAGAATACAAGGGATTAGGTGGAAAAATCAAGAGTATGGTGGCTCATTCTAATGTGGGGTATATGGTAAAGGCAGAACTCACGTTCCCTATTAGTCTGAATGACACACACGCTGATTTGTCTGCATCTGGAGCAACTAGCTCCATGAGGAGGCTCCACCCCAAAACTGATGAGAACTCTGGAAAGTAAGTGTAAATAGATTATTTACCGTTGTAATCTTCAGCTGTTTCCCAGATTGGGGATGAGGATGGTTAGGATTACTGAGGCTATCTTCTTCAAGTAATCCCCCTGGTGGGTTGATTTGAGTACAAAACAGCTTCCACAACTTTGAGAAAGATTTTTAAAAAATTAATGAACAATCCAGTTTTAGACAAAAAACTGGAGAATTTGAAGAAACATCATGAAATTTTGTTTAGAACCAGAATGGGATGGGTGTTGCGACGTGAGAAAATGCATTGCCAGACCAAATTCTAAATGGGCCAGAATATTCAATGAGAACTTTGTTGTAGTGGAGATGGCGAAGGCTGTAATAGAGTCCATAAAACCTGTCTATATGTGCATATTAGACATATCCAAAAATCACATGTACCAATTCCACTAGCAGCTTGCGAAAATTCATTTTGCTGAGCCAAAGTTACTTTATATGGATACAGACAGCTTCATCTGTTGGATGAACGGTTGGATCCATATGAAGTAATGAGGTGCTGTGGAGCAGACTTCGACACATCTTTATACATGGCCAATAATCCTTATGGTATTGTTCCAGAGAACATGAAGGGTATCGGTCTAATGAAAGACAAGGCAAACGGGTCACCAATTGTGGGGTTTGTTGATATGCAAGCAGTAAAACTATGCATATCGCACACTAGAAGGTGACACCCAGAGGCTGGCTAAGAGTGTGTGTCATGTGGCACCGAGAGCCCTCTTGATCGAAGACTATTTGCAGTGCCTCTACAGTGGTGTTCATGATGTTCTACCACAGCCACAGCATGTGGTGCTGCAAAGTAAAATCTGATCGAGAAGACATGAGGTATACACTGTGCTGCAATCTCAAGTCAGCCTTTCGCATCATGACACTTAAAGGGTCATTTGTTATGAAGCGATTGAAACTCTCCCATAGTCAAACTATTCACTTGTTCAGAGAGAGGGGGGGGGGATAGGGGACTCCTATTAAGTGAGAGTGTAAGAATGAGAATGGGTGTAAATGTTGGAGAATAATATGATTCTTTTATCATAGTGTAAGTAATTTTGTGTGTGTTTGTGTGTGTATGTATGTGGTGTAAATATTTATTTATTTATGCACACCATCTGTGTGAAGAATGTGTACTGTGTACACTTGTAAATACAGTACACACCTTGCAATAAAATATCTGCACACGACATTTGTCGACAAGACTGTACTTGTAAATTATATGCACATGACGTGTGTTGGCAAAAACTGTACATCAGAAATGCATTGCATGTCATATAAATTGAATAGGTTTTAAGTTTCACCTGCAACTAGCAGTCGAAGTCTGATTACTTTTTAAATGTTCTGATATGTATATATAGTTCACAGTCCATCAAAAATGCAGTTGTTTTTGTTGTATAACAACCATGTAACTGCTACTATTTGGACTATGAAACTTAGTTGTAGTGTGAGAGTAAAAGTACCTCTGCATTAGTTTTACTGTAGATTTACATAAATGATAACTGTGAATATTTCAAGCAGTTAATTTTTTGTTATGATGTAAAAAAGTATCACTGCATTGAAATATAGTATTAGAATAAAACTGTATCTCAAGAATTAAATTGTATCTCAAGAATCAAACTGTACTGAATAAACGAAAAAATCATTATCATACATCTTCGTTGATGTTATTTACAGAAAACTTATCCCAGTTTCATGTGCATAAAGGATATACAAGATACAAAAAACATTAGTTTTAACCACGAGGGTGAAGTTTAAGATGGAGGATAATGAAACATATGTGATTACTGCATGGGGTATACATCTATCATGCAGTATATGTTCCATTATGGGAGCAGGTAGGACGTGACCACATCTGCTTACAGAGACATATAGCAAGAATGTATAAAATGATATCTCCTATGCTGAAGGAAAACCGCAGATATAGTGTCTAGGTAAAGTTACATACTAACAAAGTGTGAAAGAAAAAGTACACATATTGTGAGATAAAAATTCATTTATTTTTCGTGCAACTTGAGAGCAATTTTTTGTTTTCATAAGCAGACACAACTCTATTTTCACACATCTCCTTCTGATTCTTAAGTTGATGGAGAGCAGGACACCTGTAGAATTCCAGGTCTTGAATAGCAGCAAACTTGAAGATTCGACACACCCATGTGATCTTCTCCTTGCCTTTGACATAGGTGATGGTATATGTGTGGTCACAGTATATTTATAGGGTATACCAGGACCATCACAATGAATTCCATGGTACAAGTGTGTTAACTACTTTGCGCTCCTCTGCGTTTTAGTACACTTCACATCCCAGAAAGAGTCGCCGATGCAGTGCTTGGTGAGAATGTCTCTGTTATACCAGAATCTTCTGTGTATGCTATGAATGCAGCATTTTGAAATATGAACTATCCACGCTTATCCTCATGCACACCCTGAGCATTTGCAATGATGTTCACTCCTTGAGATACGTTTGTGAAATGTTCTGGATGTAGCACCTGTTCATTTATAGAGATCACTGCCCAACACCAGTGAGGAGGCAATAGTTACACATACGCTCATGTAGAACTAGAACATATGCTGTAGCGTGTTCTCGCAAATTTGCTGAAGGTTCAAATTCAGTTCATACATCTATAAGTCCACAGTTACACTGAAGAGCTAAAGAAACTGGTACATCTGCCTAATATCGTTTAGGGCCCCCGCGGGCTCGCAGAAGTGCCGAAACACGACGTGGCATGGACCCGACAAATGTCTGAAGTAGTGCTGGAGGGAACTGACGCCATGAATCTTGCAGAGCTCTCCATAAATCCATGAGAGTACCAGGGGGTGGAGATCTCTTCTGAACAGCACGTTGCAAGGCATCCCAGATATGCTCAATAGTGTTCATGTATATGGAGTCTGTTGGCCATCGGAAGTGTTTAAACTCAAAATAGTGTTCGTGGAGCCACTCTGTAGCAATTCGGGACGTGTGGGGTGTCGCGTTGTCTTGCCGGAATTGTCCAAGTCCGTCGGAATGGAATGCACAATGGACATGAATGGATTCAGGTGATCAGATAGGATGCTTACGTACGTGTCACCTGTCAGTGTCGTATCTAGACGTATCAAGGGTCCCATATCACTCCAAGTACTCACGTCCCACACCATTACAGGGTCCATGGATTTCTCGAGTTTGTCTCCGTGTCAGTACACGTCCATCCGCTCGATACAGTTTAAAACGAGACTCGGTTGACCAGGTAACATGTTTCCAGTCATCAACAGTCCAATGTCGGTGTTGATGAGCCCGGGCGAGGCGTGAACCTTTGCGTCGTGGAGTCATCAAGGATACGCGAGTGGACTTTCGGCTCCGAAAGCCCATATCGATGATATTTCGTTGAATGGTTCGCACGCTGACGCTTGTTGACGCCCAGCATTGAAATCTGCAGCAATTTGCGGAAGGGTTGCAGTTCTGTGACGTTGAACGATTTACTTCAGTCGTCGTTCGTTCCATTATTGTAGTATCTTTTTCCGGCCCAAGCGATGTCGAAGATTTGATGTTTTGCTGGATTCCTGATATTCACGTTACACTCGTGAAATGGTCATACTTGAAAATTCCCACTTCATCGCTATCTCTGAGATGCTGTGTTCCATCACTCGTGCCCCGACTATAACACCACGTTCAAAGTCACTTAAATAGTGGTAACCCGCCGTTGTAGCAGCAGTAACCGATCTGACAACTGCGCCATACACTTGTTGTCTTATATAGGCGTTGCCGACCGCAGCACCGTATTCTGCCTGTTTACATACCTCTGTAATTGAATACACATGTCTATACCAGTTTCTTTGGCGCTTCAGTGTCATTATCTCTTTCTATTCTGAGCAGGCCATTACGATGATTGGCGCCAGCTCCTTGAATTTCCGTGGGCTGAAGAGACATCCATCCCCTTCGTACTATGAAGCACGGAACTTCGCACACATTTCATACACTACATGTATAAGTTTTCATCCCACTACAGGTGTAAATTACCACGTGTTTAGAATTCGGAATTTGGGCAGACTCTAGTATTAGCTACCCTTCAGCTGTCAAATTTGGTGGAGTCGCTTGCTATGTATTTCCTCTTCTTTTGGTCTGAAACGCAAGTATGATGAATCTGGGTATCTCCAACTGAACATTTCTTGTTAGCAGTTGGTAGCACCGGGTACTCGAAAACACAGAAAGTTAATGGTAGAAATACATTGTCATTCAGAAGTTTTAAAAGCTTTAAAAGCTGCTCACCTGATACAGCGACGTGTGGAATTTCTCATTTTATTTTACTTATGGTGATCTCAGTTTCCTCTTGAGCTCTTTGTCTGTTGCTCTTCATTGCACTCTGTATCAGAATTAGTTCCTGTTTCACATTCATAACAATCACCACATGTTTTCAAAGCAGCCCAAAATTTTTTAGACGTATATATGCAGTAAATCTTTTGTACACTTCCACTGTTCTACACACTGGCTCGTCTGTGAACCATCCAAAATTTTCTAAATCTTTCGTATCCGAACGAGAAGCAGAGTCTTGCGTTTTAAGAGTTGATGCTATGCCTACATTTTGTGTACAGTTGATGCTATGCCTACACTCTGTGTACGGTCAACCTTGTCTCCACTGAGTTCACGTGGTATCTCATGAAACAGGAATGGTGAAGCGTTACATGTAAGAATCAATGCCGCTGTTGAAGTACTTTCCCTTTTCGCAAATGATCCCTCAAGGCATACGAAACTGTTGCATGAGATGGTTAGAGAACCTCGGTGTTGGATGACAATTCTGATTTCACCGTTCTTGTTAAATGCGACTGAAGCATAAGTTTTATGCGAGAGCTATTCCTGTCGTATAATGTGCCTGTTATATTTTGCCGAGTTGGCCATACCTAACGATGTCGTTGCGACGTTTCAGACCTACTGATTTAAGGAACTCGTAGTTTTCGTCTGTTATCATCTTGCTGTTCTGTTGCAAAGCGCCAAGTTGTGAGTTGTGTGCAGTGGTATTATACCTTATGCTCATCCTGTCTTCGCTGAAAGTACACGGATACTGACAAGCTGGAGACCGCTGCAAGTCCTTGCTGGATGGAGGTCGCCACCACTTCCAGTTCCAGCAAGTTGAAGGTCGCTGCCGCCACTTCTACTCCTGATTGGTTAATGGTCGCTGCCGCCACTGACAGGTCTCTCCACATTTGACGTCACTACTGGCTCCATTTTGGATCAAGTCATATGTTTTCCTCACCTCTACAGTCGACAAGTTGATTACCCTGGTGCACAATAAGCAGCACCAGTCGAACGTCTGATTTGTTCCTGGGAGGTATATAGAGTTGGTAGGGGTCTGAAAGGTCTTATACCCAGTTCCAACTGATAGCAGGAATTCGTAATTGTACAACTCAATCTACTGTTGAGGTAGGCCTTTGTTGCAATGTTACACTCGCCACGGATTGTACTGACAGCAAGTATATCCACTGACTGGTCACATTTGTGAAATCTGTTAGGGCTCTTCTTCAAAACACGTCCTTTCGTGAGTACCAGTATTTGTCCAGGTAACATTTCTAGTTAAGGTCAGTTGTTGAATTAGCAGTCTTTATTTCGGAGTTAAGTGTGTTGATGCTTGCATGTAACACAATCCCTTTTCCAGACTGTTTCAAAACGTCCTTTAAATCCTCTCCAGGTCCCATTTCCACAGTTTCTTTTCTACTATACATTTCCAGATATAGTTCATTGTCAGCCTCTGTGATATTGGGAATGCTACAGTATGTCTCCAATCCAGTCACCGCAATAATCCACTCCCCATTGCTTAAACCAATTGGTGGAAGTAATTCGCACGTAATACTAACGATCTTTCTTTTAAAGTCAGGGTATACGACATTGCTTCTGAGCCTCGACTGATGGGTGGATGCTTAATGCGTCTCCTTATGATTATATGCTTCTTCGTAAACGTTAGGAGGAATATGACGCACAGATGCACACACAGATGAGTGTTAAAGTCTTGGTAGCGACGAAAATCATAGAACACACGTCCTCCGTCGGTGAGGTATCGTTGTAGATCTTCTGGTGGCAGCAGGTCTGCAAATGAGTCGAAGTAATGGATGTTATTTGTATGTTTCTCATCATACGCCACACAGTGGTTTCCTGGTCCGTCAGCAACATCTAAATTCGCATTTCTTCGGATTTCGACATAGTTTTCGGTAATGTATCCCACATAAACACTCCACGGAGTCTTGGTATGCTGAATTGATTCCCAACAAACTTGATCAGATCTATACTTGCAAGCGCTCTATCCGGTAAGATAGCCAACGGGCTTCTTTTTATTTATGAAGAGACCTACTCTTTTCTTATATGGTTTCAGATAGGGTCCTTTCTCGATAGCTGTCTCCTCTGGCTGTGCCTGGGAGTTCCTTGCAACGGCCGCAGCACCACCAGATAGTGAAACTATTGCTGAGAGACGTGCGAGAGCAGGAATGATGTCTTGGGCATCAGCAGAACCTTAAGTTGCTTGACATTAACACCCAAGCCCAACTTAATTTTACTATACATAGCTTATCAATCACAAACGCTACAGTGCTCTGCCATATACCAGTATGTTTTCTCGCATGTACTGACATGGCTTGATCAGCTACAATTCGATCTGCAGCATGACGTCCTGGAGGATCATTATGTTTTGCATATACAATATCATGTTCCACACTCAACTCGTCATGCAGATTAATCCCCTTGGGCCCACAAGCCAGACGTTTTTGAACCTTGGTAACAGGCCCACTGTAATTATACCTCGGAATATGCAATTCGACTATAAGCTTGTTGAGAATACTCACCACCACCTCTTATGGAGTGTCTCCTATCGTGCGTGTCATGCTACTGTGTTGGCTGTGCTCTGTGCACACCATTGTATAGCAAATCTTCAGTGTCAGTACAGCTGTTTTCTGTTGCAGGAAAACAAAGGCATTTAACTAGTGCTCTATTCCCTCCATGTCATATGACACACTGTATGAGAAACACGAGTGGTTCTGAGCTCTTCTGGATTTCCTCTGTATAAAGGCATACTCAAATTTCATCGCCACTACTGTCTTTTAAGATGTAGGTTCTGAGATTTGTTTCTTGATTCTGGAAACTCTGAACATGTCACTCGACCAGTGTGGGAAGTATGACTTCTCATATGCTGACTTGTGATTTGAGATACACACCAAATCAGCCATACGAAATTGCTGTGTATATGGATTAAACATTTTAACACGACAGTACACTGTATCCATGAGTCCATTATCAGGAACATCGATTGGTATCATTTTTATTGTGTTATGTTTGGTTCGATTATACTATGCAATTATTTCCGGGAAGATATCCAACAATTGGTATGAACTTTAAAGATTAAAACGTATCTACATTTGACTTTCATTGTTTTGTTCAGGTGTTCCATAATACTCACCTTCAGGTGGGTGAATGTTGAGTAGTGATGAATTCAATACCGCTGCGTCATGGTCTTGAAATAGCTATTGTAAAACTCTCTATCATGATCAGTTTGGAGGTATGTGGGCTTTGATTCATCCCTGTCTGCAAGAAATACTGAAAAACCTCTATGCCACCTTTGCTCGTTTTTGTTTTAATGGATAATGCCCAGCAAAATTTAGAGTATGTGTCAATGACCATTAAAATATATTTGAATACATTATTCACATGTGAATATTCCCGCAAACCTTTAATCATAACGTGCCTGTGAGGGTATGTTTTCAGAATGATATTTTCACTCTGCAGCGGAGTGTGCGCTGATATGAAATTTCCTGGCAGATTAAAACTGTGTGCCGGACCGAGACTCGAACTCGGGACCTTTGCCCTCGAAAGGCAAAGGTCCTGAGTTCGAGTCTCGGTCCGGCACATAGTTTTAATCTGCCAGGAAGTTTCAGGGTATGTTTTGCTCGCTCATTTGTGCAGGTCTCAAGTTTTATTCGATTATACCTCTCTCTCTAAGTTCAGAGAGTATTGAAACAACCCCATTCGAATGAGCAGTACTGCTAGCAGCAGTTGATGCCACCAATAGTTATAGTTGATCTGTTCGCTCATTGGGATCATTGTAGTATGTATACTGCAGGTGTCGACTGGTGACTCTTTTATGCTGGATGTCAGGACCATCACGAATGCTACACTATGTGATCATAAGTATCCGGAAACCCCCAATACATACGTTTTTCATTTTAGGTGCATTGTGCTGCCATCTACTGCCATGTACTCCATCTAAGCAACCTCATTATTCATTAGACATCGTGAGAGAGCAGAATGGGGCACTCTGAGGAATTCACGGACTTCGAACGTGGTCAGGTGATTTGGTGTCACTTGTGTCACAAGACTGTATGCAAGATTTCCACACTCCTAAACAACCCTAGGTCCACTGTTTCCGATGTGATAGTGAACGGCATACAATGTGGCGATCCGATAGCAGGGTGTGGGTATGGCGAATTCCCGGTGAACGTCATCTGCCAGAGTGTCCAGTGCCAACAGTAAAATTCGGTGCCGATAGTGTTATGGTGTGGTCGTGTTTTTCATGGAGGGGGCTTGCACCCCTTGTTGTTCTGCGTGGCAGTATCACAGCACAGGCCTACACTGATGTTTCAAGCACCTTATTGCTTCGCACTGTTGAAGAGCAATACGGGAATGGTGACTGTATCTTTCAACACTATCGAGCATCTGTTCGTAATGCACGGTCTGTGGCTGAGTGGTTACACGACAATTACATGCATCTAATGGACTGGCCTGCACAGAGTCCTGACCTGAATTCTACAGAACACCTTTGAGATGTTTTGGAATGCCGACTTCGTGCCAGGCGGCTCCGACCAACATCGACACCTCTCCTCAGTACAGCACTCCATGAAGAATGGGCTGCCATTCCCCAAGAAACGTTCCATGACCTGATTGAACGCGCGCCAGCAAGAGTGGAGGCTGTCATCAAGACTAAGGGTGGGCCGACACCATATTGAATTCCAGCATTACCGATGGAGGGCGCCACGAACTTGTAAATCATTTTTAGGCAGGTGTTCGGATACTTTTGATTACATAGTGTATATCCAGCATCTAATATAAATTTTATAATGGTTCTGTATTTCACACTCCATTAGTTTTCCACTTTCTTATATCCTCAAGTCATTTGCAGTATTCCACCATGCATCTCCATATCTTTGCGTGAGTAATTTACTGTTTTTCTGGGAGACTGAAAAACGAAGTTCGTTAGACCTGTTGTTCTTTGAAATTCCCTGTCTCCTATCTGTATTTTTTTTCTTAAATCTTATAGGCTCTGAGACCGAATGTTTTGTCTATCCCAGCATCACTGTGATGGTTAATGAAATCAGCGACGCCATCATCGTGTAATTTTTCTGAGTTCATCGAGAAATTTAGTAACTGGTTTAAAGGCTTCTCTCAGCGTCTGCCCTCGATCCAAACGTACTAATTTTAGAAATTATAACTTTTCTCGAATAACCTTCCATGTTGTGATGACCTTATGCTTGTTTAACATCTTGTAACATACAAAGCGAACTCCTTCGCAGGGTGCACCTTATGCACATTCCGTCCAATACTATCAATACTTACAGATAAGTCGTTTACATTCATTTCAAGACGAGTAACCCTTGCATCTAACTCGTTGATCAGTCTCGGGGTCTGGAGTTACGACTCTAGACCTTTATGTTCGACAGACTGCAATTTCCCATCTACATGTAGACGAAGTCTGTCTATATGCATACCCAGCCTCTCAGGTGGAGCACCCAGGATGCATTCATACTTGTCCATGGTATGATGTATACTAACATACCCACCCCT
Source organism: Schistocerca serialis cubense (assembly GCF_023864345.2). NCBI lineage: Eukaryota > Metazoa > Arthropoda > Insecta > Orthoptera > Acrididae > Schistocerca > Schistocerca serialis. Next base: position 396,960,387 of record NC_064646.1, read on the forward strand.
TTCATAGCTATATATGCAAAAACTCCTGAAAGTTGTGTCTGTACCTACTTCAATCAGTTTTCTTGTTCTGTCAATAACAAGAAATGCATACCGAATGTGATTCCAGCAATCTCCACATATCTTTACAAATTCGTTGAATGACATGTCAGTTCTTACATTAGCGTGATAAATATGCTTTAAATTCAAATTGTCTTGTTTGGAGCTATGACGAAGTTTGCATTATCACTCACCAACTGTTTTGGAATTCTGGAATATGTTTGAGTCAAATAAAACACGTCAGGGCCCATATGACCACCAAAACTAAAATGTAATTGAATTTGATCCTGATTTTCCAGAGTTACACATCAAATATGAACATTTTGTTTGATTTAACCGTTTTTGACGGGGTATTTTACTGCTTTGAGTGATTGTTGTGTATGTTATACCATCGACAACCTGCAGTATCTTTTGCAGTAGCTGATATATGGATTGAAACAGCGTTTTTGAAAATACACACAAATGTTCAAAGCGGACTCCATCCGGATGAATTACCAGCCACATGAGGGCATTTGTCTGGCCGCAGTTGGATGGAACTACAGTTATCACATGTATATTTTTGAGTGGGAGTATCTCATTATTCTTCTTCTGATCATCTGCCGCACCGTTACAGAATCAGACACTACAACTAATATTTAACCCACTCTGCCTTGATATGAACTATATTATGTTTTGGCGTGCAATGGGATTTTGTAGAAAAAATTGTAACAAAAAACAATATGTGTAGCTACTATAGTGCAGTCACTGAACAGTCTGAGCTGCAATGGCTATGTTCTGATCAGAGAGAATTTGTCCTCTTACATCTTTTCGTAGGTATATATAGAAACACCTGAAAGTTTGGACTATCATTCGGTTTGACGATGATTGAAGAAGAAGAAGAAGAAGAAGAAGGAGAAGAAGAATAAGGCGTTAATTTCAATCACAACGAAGTTTACCATCCTCATGCTAAGCATTCAGTATTCTGTATTTACTTATTTTTTTCCACAGCACAATGTGAAGATTGAGTGATTGAGGCAACGTGCTGCTGTTGTGACATTCGAGAAATTATGCTGAAGATATTGTTGGCAATGATGCAGTAAATAATTCCAACAAAGCAACGTTATAATGAGAGATACGAACAAAGTAAAATATGGTTTGCAATAATATACATATTTTTTATTCAACAGGTCTACATTGGATTCTGTACAGAATTTAGCAAACAAAACTTTCTTGTATGCACAGAATTCAGTACATATTTCTCTCTAACTTACGGGTATTATTTAGCTTCTTCCTTTGACACCATATTGATGCAGAGTTCTAAATCATCTGAATGCACACTACACATACGGAGATAGTTCACAATGTCTTTATACACAGCTTGAACATAAGGCAGCCCACAGTTCAGTCTTTCTAACACAAGGTGTAGCACCATCCATAGCCTGAAAAATTTTGTAACGATGGGGTGATGCAGATAAGTGGAGCGATCTCCAGATCTATGAGGGTCATGCCATCATACAATAATGTTATAGATAGCGTCAGGCTAGTACAGTAAATGTCATTCTGGGGGTGAACGAGATGGACAATATGTGGTGGTCGTTTGTTGATTGATGTAGGGTTCTGCTTGACACATTTCATTCCATTCCTACACCATAAACCACACATCTCAGATCATTTTAAATCTCTATCACACCACACCAGTCACTGTCTATTAACGCTTCTATACCAATATTTATTCGCTTTGAACCACCAGCTGTTAAATTATAACTTGAGGTGAAAAGCAGTCGAGCACTGGGAGGAATCGGCAGCTTTTCATCCACCACATCAACACTTTGTACTTGTGGTAACGCCAGAATGTTCTGGGAATCTCCATATGTTGGAGACCAGTACCGATCTGATTGTGTGGTGTAGCACCCCTGGCACAATTATTCGGGCTGCCTAATTGTTTTCATCGACAAGTGTGATAGATAATAGCAGCTCGTTGCCCTGCTCCAACGTCCTGGTCAGGTGCTGCTGCTGCTGGTCCCTACAGCTGGAGGTCTCTGCAAGTTCCAATGAGCCAGTGCTGGCTGCTGCTGGCCCAGACATGCCTGAGATCTCTGGCCAAGGAAAAAGAAGAAGAAGAAGAATAAGAAGAAGAAGAAGAAACATTACAAATTCCACAGACAAAGACACGAAGTTGAACAAAGACGTGGAACTTTACCACATGTACTTACTTTTTCTGTGAGGTGGAGGCAGATGATGATCTTAGCTGTTGTTAGCGTTTCATGATTTTTCCACTGACTGGCTGACTGTGACTGAGACTGCATCCATCTTATATCCCCTGATGTTGCGATCATGTGACCAGATGCAGTATTCCTGCATTCCTGTAGGCTCCCACCAATTTCCAGGTGGCTGAGAGTTGAATGTTATGTTCGTATTTGTTCCAAGGGAACGAAACCCGTTTCAAGCACCCTCAGTCAAGCCCCATGCACCAAGGTAAGCACCTCTGGTTCCTTCAGTCTGGGATAGTGAAGTAGAACGAAGTTGTCTCCTGCACTGTGGTTTCAAAGGCTATCTCAAAAAACACAAACAGTCCCAACACAGGCAATAGTGTCTATGAGCTGCGAAATGCGTCCCCAACCCATCCAACTGCATCGCTATTATTTGCTGAAACGTATTCCCCCTACACTTATGCTTTATCACCTCCTTCCATTCCCCATTTAGGAGGCCATGGTCGCAGTTCTCAGCTGTGTTTTTATAGGTAATTCATATACTAAACTCATCTCTGTCCATCACCAACATCTAGTCAAATGAACACATTTCCCTCTACAAATAAAGACAGCACCTTCCACTCCAGCCTTTTCCCCACCAATTCAAAAGTGAGGGAAGGGAGGGGAGAAGCCTTGGGTCCCATAAACTGATTAATTAAAGAATATGCAAATTGAATTTTATAAATAAATAATATATTATAAGTCCCCAGCAATGTAGTTGACATTGATTTGAATTTTATGTTGTAATAGACTTTCACACCAACAGTTCAGCACTCACTGAGCGTTTCCTGCTGGAGAGGGGAGGGATGGGGAGGGGTGAGGTGGGGAGGAGAGGTGGGGAGGGCAGTGGATTTCTCAGGAGGGGAAAAGTGTTTCAGAACTGAACTGGGGAAGAGAGTGACAAGAATGTGTCCCAGTGTCAGCCTACTTTTACCTAAGGAGGTTGGGGAGAAGGAAGAGAAGGGGGAATATGAGGGTTTCTCAGAAGGGGGTCACAAATCAACCCCACTGAGGTTCACAAATAAATTAGCATATCAATAGATTAAGTGGAGGGTGAGAGGTGTAATTTGGCCCTAAATGTATTCTTACGCCTGAATGTATGCAACCCACACAAGCAAAGTGACATAAAATTCTCTTTACCTCACTGTTTGGGGTAAGGATAGGTGAGCTATGCACTGTACTAAAAACATTAAGTTACCTTAATTCATCCAATGTTTTCTATCACATGGCACCTTACTGCTCAGTCCAAAGTGCTTGTCTTGAAATCATGAGAGCAATGGGAAGAGGGCTACCATTACTTCTTTATTTAAAACTAGAAAAAAAGTTCGACTGAAGGCAGAGCTCACCAGCACATGGATAAACAAAACATTACCATTACATAGCTCGCGTTCTCTTGGCTGGCTGCTCTGTCCCCCTCCACACCCTTCCCCCATCCCACTCCCCTGCCCAGCGCTCATGGGGAGATAAGTGAAGAGCATGTCTGTCCTGCACTGCAGCCAGCCTCTATGGAAGACATCCATCCATCCATATTTCGATTAAAGGAAATCGAGTAACAATAGAAACGCAATGTACTAGGCCAGTCTGCATACGCGAATTATCCCATTAGTCTGGACACTTCCCCATGCAGCTGCTGGTGGTCCAGCCTGTGCATTTGTCCTGTGGTGTCACAAGGCCTGCAAGAACCTCTTACCCCATGGCTCGCTGCAGTATGACAAGGCCAGTCATCATGTCCAGTCATCCAATCTTGGCAGTGTTAATTAAATATTCGCACACAAGCTAAGAATTTTTAAGGCAACTTGCCTTCTCCATAACAAGACATGTGCAGTAGGTTTTGTTTAGCCATTTGTACTGGCAGTGGTACTGTGGTAATGCACAGAATACGCCTGAACAGCGCGTTGGTATACCATTTACGTCGTCTAAAACATCATTTCCATGTGACACAAAGCTTGTATACGTTTCCAGAGGTATATGACTTCATATGTTTTACGAAATTCAGGTTCAGTCGCGGTTTGACAATTCCAGTATTTATTTTCCCTCATTTCGACAGAACGAGTTCCAGTTATGTTCCAGTAACCGTAGATAGTCCTCTGTTCGCTTTAGTTCCACTATCGTAGCGATCAAGCGATCAGATATACAGTGTGTCACTCGTAGGAATCGTCAAACATGTTTGTTTTTCATCTGCAATTAGAATCTTTCGTGATTTGCACACGGAAAGAATGTCTATCCGTTGGTCAGAATTTCGGAGCTGCAGAGTAATTTCATACTTTCACTCACCATATTTATCTACGAGTCAATACGGTAAATTTTAGTCTCCTAATTAAGATATCAGTCCTTCCATTTGTAGACAGAGAAAACTCACGGAAGAATGTGCATCATCCTTCCAGTATTCTCAGTCAGTCACGAAATCTCTTCTACAACTTTGCAGAGGATTGATAATAATTACGAAAGTAAAGTAATTATATTTTATAACTGAGATTTTGAAAGAAAATGCTAAATCAAAAGTCAATGTGGCGTCAGTTATGTCGCCAGGCCAGATTTTAAGCGGGCCACAATCTTCAATGAAGAATTTGTCGCTGTGGAGATGAGCAGAGTTTCGATAAATTTTACGAAAGCTGTTGTTGTTGGTATGTGTATTAGTACTTTCCCAATTCCAAATTTACCGATTTCACGACTTTGCGAAGAAGAAATTCACTAATACAGACAGTTTCATCTACTCTGTGAAAGGTTGTGATCAATATAAAGTAATTAGATACTATTACTAGGGATTCAACATGTCCAACTTACAGACAATAATCCTTACAGTATTATACCTAAAAACAAGGAAGTTATCGACTTGATGAGGGACAAGGCGAATGATTTGCAGACAATAGAATTTGTGGGTCTTAGATACAAGATGTATGCATGCTACCCACAAATGGGTGTCACCCAAAGGTGGGCCAAGGGTGTATGTCGTGCAGCCTCCATTGCTATCACGGATGATGGTTACTTGGAGTTCCTCCTTCCTGTTGGGAATTCCTGTTCTTCTCCAAATATACAGTGTGCCAAGCGAGCATTTGATCGCGAGACCATGAGGTGTACACTATCTTGCAACTTAAAATAGGTTTATTGCATCATGATGACAAACGATACATCTGTGTGGATGGGATCGAGACTCTTCCATACACTATTTGCTTGAGTGATTCAGTGTGCTATTTAATTATAAATAGTGTGTGTGTGTGGAATAGTTGCATGAATTCTTGGTCATAGTTATGTAAATAGGTGTGTCTGTATATAAAAACTGTAATGCAATTTGAGGGTACATATTTGACTGTGTGTGTGTTTATCTGTATATGTAATTATTTCTTCACCTGCTGCTAGATGCTCCGGTATTATTAGAGCATATATTTTGCTTTCCTATGTAAATATATTATAACGAATCTGTAATATTATATCAATGAAAAGATGCTGCCTAATATTGTGAAAGATGACAAGTGCATTATTAAGGAAAAAAAAAAAAAGATTGCCATAGGAGACATAGTTTCTAGTCATGTGTTCAAAGACAATAAATACAGCATGAAGCATCTGTAATATCGTATCAAAGAAAAGAGTCTCTCTCATATTGTGAAAAGATGACAACTGCATACTATAAAAAGATTTTCATGGAAGATGTAGTTTAAAGCAGTTTATAGTCATATGAAATGTAAGTAGACATTAAGAAGAATTGTATTTCTAGTCAATGTGATGTTTCTCTGTAACTTGCAATCACTAAGAAAAAGAATTTCTTCTCAGTGCTTTGTATCTCTTATTGTTGTAGATATATCTAATTGTCAAATATATACTCTTTTTTTTATCTCTTCTTTTACAGACAACATACTACATATTTTTAGGTAGTACCACTGTATGTAAAACTGTACAACCATTATATTGCTTGGAGTCAGCTGGTAATGGGGTACACGCATTTTCTTTCTTACTACAAGGGAAGGGAGTGAGACAGGGTTGTAGCCTATTCCCGATGTTATTCAATCTGTATATTGAGCAAGCAGTAAAGGAAACAAAAGAGAAGTTCGGAGTAGGTATCTAAATCCATGGAGAGGAAAGAAAAACTTGGAGGTTCGCCGATGACATTGTAATTATGTCAGAGACAGCAAAGGATTTGGAAGAGCAGTTAAACGGAATGGACAGTGTCGTGACGGGGGGGTATAAGATGAACATCAACAAAAGCAAAACGAGGATAATGGAATGTAGTCGAATTAAGTCAGGTGATGCTCAGGGAATTAGATTAAGAAATTAGACACTTAAAGTAGTAAAGGAGTTTTGCTATTTGTGGAGCAAAATAACTGATGTTGGTCGAAGTAGACAGGCAATGGCAAGGAAAGCGTTTCTGAAGAAGAAAAATTTGTTAACATCGAGTATAGATTTAAATGTCAGGAAGTCGTTTCTGAAAGTATTTGTATGGAGTGTAGCCATGTATGAAAGTGAAACATGGACGATAAATAGTTTAGACAAGAAGAAAATAGAAGCTTTGGAAATGTGGTGCTACAGAAGAATGCTGAAGATTAGATGGGTAGATCACATAACTAATGAGGAGGTATTGAATAGAATTGGGGAGAAGAGGAGTTTGTGGCACAACTTGACAAGAAGAAGGGACCGTTTGGTGTGACATGTTCTGAGACATCAGGGGATCACAAATTTAGCATTGGAGGGCAGCGTGGAGGGTAAAAATCGTATAGGGAGACCAAGAGATGAATACACTAAGCATTTCGGAAGGATTTAGGCTACAGTAGGTACTGGGAGATGAAGAAGCTTGCACAGGATAGAGTAGCATGGAGAGCTGCATGAAACCAGTCTCAGGACTGAAGACCACAACAACAACAACAAGCACACACACTACTGTCCAAGCTACAACAGGACTGCATCTTAACTTGAAAAAGGAAAAAAGTACAAAGTATTTTTTTTACAGGTCATTTATTTTTCTCTTTTAATTTCCCGTAGAAGATAGGTTAAGGAAAGGCAAACCTACGTTTATAGCATTTGTAGACTTAGAGAAAGCTTTTGACAATGTTGACTGAAATACTCTCTTTCAAATCCTGAAGGTGGCGTGGTGTAATACACAGGGGGCAAAAGGCTATTTACAATTTGTACAGAAACCAAATGGCAGTTATAAGAGTCGAGGGGCGTGGAACGGAAGCAGTGGTTGAGAAAGGAGTGAGACAGGGTCGTAACATATCCCCGATGTTATTCAATCTGTATATTGAGCAAGTAGTGAAAGAAACAAAATTTGGATTTTGTGGTAAGTTCTATGGGACCATACTGCTGAGGTCATCGGTTCCTAGGCTTACACACTACTTAACCTACCTTAAACTAACTTACGCTAAGGACAACACACACACACACGTGCCCGAGGGAGGACTCGAACCTCCGACGGGGCGAGCCGCGCGAACCGGTCCAAGGCGCCATAGACCGCACGGCTACCCCGTGCGGCGAAGGAAACAAAAGAAAAATTTGGAGTAGAAATTAATGTCTGGGGAGAATAAATAAAAACTTTGAGGTTTGCCAATGACATTGTTATTCTGTCAGAGGGAGCAAAGGACTTCAAAGAGCAATTGAATGGAATGGATAACATCTTGAAAAGAGGATATAAGATCAATAAAAGCAAAACAAGGGTAATGGAATGTAGCCATATTAAATAAGGCGATGCTGAGGAAATTAGGTTAGTAAACGAGACACTTAAAGTAGTAGATGAGTTTTGCAATTTGGGCTGCAAAGTAACTGATGATGGTCGAAGTAGGAAGCACATAAAATGTAGACTGCCAGTGTCAACAAAAGCGTTCTGAAGAAGAGAATTTTGTTAACATTGAGTATAGATTTAAGTGTCAGGAAGTTCTATCTGAAAGAATTTGTATGGAGTGTAGCCATGTATGGAAATGAAACATGGACGATAAACAGTTGAGACAAGAAGAGAACAGATCCTTTTGAATTGTGGTGCTACAGAAGAATGCTGAAGATCAGATGGGCAGATCACATAACTAATGAGGAGGTACTAGAACTGGGGAGAAGAGAAATTTGTGGCATAAACTGACCAGAAGAAGGGATCGGTTGGTAGAACTCATTCTGAGGCATCAAAGGAGCACCAATTGGACTGGAGGGAAGCGTGGGGGAGGTAGGGTGTCGGTAAAAATCGTGGAGACTAAGAGATGAATACAGTAAGCAGGTTAAGAAGGATGTAGGTTACAGTAGTTATTCGGGGATGAACAGGCTTACACAGGAAAGAGTAGCATTTACAGCTGTATCAAACCAGTCTTTGGACTGAAGACCACAACGACAGTAATATTGTTGGGAAGATAAACACATGTAAGTATGCAGATATTTCTTTGCCTGCAACAGGTGGTGGTGATGCACCATACACGTTCCACAGAGCTTCACAACACATATCCAAGTTTTTTGTGGATACATCCTCAGAAGTGTTCTCATTAGTCAGCTCTGAAAGATCATGCCAGACATAGCCAAAAAACTGTAAACATAATCCAATAACCCCGTAACACGATCACTAACAGACAACTGAGTTGCTGAACTGGAGCATACCGAGTATCTGAATGTCGCTTCCTAGAAATGGGTGTACTCTAACCTAACCTCATCACTGATAATTTTAATAGCTTTCGGATAGTCAACAACACACACTGAGCGACAACCCAGTAACACAGTAGGTGCTGTTTGATCATCGAACAGAGAAGTTACCTTTGAGAAATTCTCACATAACTACCACCACTCATATGATAAAAACATAGCATTTTTACCACTAAATATTCCCAGCTCGTGGTCTAGTGGCTAGCGTTGCTGCCTCTGGATCCAGGGGTCCAGGGTTCGACTCCCGGCCGGATTGGGGATTTTATCCGCCCGGGGACTTTGTGTTGTCCTCACCATTTCGTCGTCATTCATGAAAGTGGCGAGAGTGAACTGAATATTAGGAATTTGTTAGGGCGCTGATAACCGCGCAGTTGAGCGCCCCACGGACCAAACATCATGTTACCACTAAACAGGATTTTCAAACACTGTTAGAGTATTGAACTTATGATCTGAGGTTATGCACAAAACTATACGTTTGCTACTATTCATACTTAGATTGTACGTAATAGTGAATAGAAACACTTCAATACATGCCTTACGCCACTGTATACACACAGACGGTGGTGCAGAAGTAGGTGATATTGGTAACCCACGATCATAGTAGAAAATTTCTTTTATACCATCTGCTGATACGTCACTGGTGGAGCACGTGTGATGCTGCTGCGTTGGAGGCTCAAATGTGGATGAAACAGGCAGTGGAAACCTGAAGTCCATCGAATCAGATAAGTGAAGTGAAAAGTAGAACGGTTTCCATAAGTCAGGGCGGTCAACTGCATTGTCATCACTAGTACGCTGAACTGTAGAGAAAAAAAAAAAGTTACTAAAAAGTAAGAATGGTAACAAATGAGGAAAGAGATATATGGATTAATACTTACATTGGAATAAAACAGTCTTCTTCTTTTTATTCTCCTCTGTGGTTCTGGATGATCTCTGTACTTTATGGTGTTGGCCGTGTTGCTCCAACGAAGTTAAGATTAAAAATGGCGATCTCGGGATAACGCTAACGAGCAGTTGGGGTAGCAGTGGTGGTCGGGGAGCGACCAACAGCGGCACAGTGGGGCGGTATTTTTCTTGGATTATAAACTGCCGTAATTAAAATTGACTCCTGTCACTTTAAGCTAAAAGCATTGAGTACCTGAGTAAACATGCCACCATCTTGCTGATAAATTATTGTAGTGCCCATGACAGTTATTGCCAATTAATTATGGCATGAATAAACAAAACATGCACCAAGTGAACAGTTTGTTTGCATAAGGCCCATTAAATCAGGCTAATGCAACAGGGCGATTTGTTTACTTAAAATGCCAAAGAATTGTCCCGATGTACCAACGTTGTCCTTCGGCCACTGCTCACCAGCCACCCTGAGCGCGGTTTTTAGGCGTTTGCCACACTCGTTTAGGCAAATGCTGGACAGGTTACCAGAGAATACGACACGCAAACAGTTTAAAGACGATAAGACACAGAATGAAGTTTACATGTTTACAGGCAGATGGCGCATACGAGTTAATTCTCTTGTCTTAACAACTATGGCTTCAGGAAGGCTATCCAGCATAAAGCTAAGTAAATAATGAAGTTTTTCAAATCCTGGAAAAAGTGGAACCGTGCTAGGTGGTATCAAAGGTAGGGAAAGAAGACTTCTTCAGAATTTGCCTACAGCATCACATTTCAAAAGCTTCTGTTCTCTTTATGTCTGTACTTTTTATCGACCACTTTTCACTTTCTACAAGCCTACATGGCAAGGAAATACCTTCAGAAAGAATTTCCTAACGCTGAAATTTATATTGGATGACAGTATGTTTCTCTCTCTGAAATGCCTTTCTTGATATTGTCATCCAGCGATTTTGTTCACGTATTCTCACCACTTCATCGTCATTTATTTTCTGGCCCAAATAGCAAAATACATGTACTACGTTTTAAACCTTATTTCCTATTCTAATTGACCCAACATCGCCTATTTTAATTTGACTATATTCCTCTATCGTTGCTTTACCTTTGTTGATGTTCATCCTATAACCTATTTCAAGATGCTATTGCCACGCGGGGTAGCCGCTCTGTCTTGGGCGTCTTGCCATGGTTCACGCGGCTCCCACCGCCAGAGTTTCGAGTCATCCCTCGGGCATGGGTGAGTGTGTTGTCCTTAGTGTAAGTTAGTTTAAGTTAGATTAAGTAGTGTGAAGCTTATGGACCAATTACCTCAGCAGTTTGGTCCCATAGGAACTTATCATAAATTTCAAGATGCTATTTATCCCATTCAGTTCATCTTTTAATCGTTTGCCGTCTCTAATACAATTATAATGTCTTCGACAAATCTCAACGTTTTAATTTCTACGCCTTGAACGTCGGTTCTCATTCCAAATATCTGCTCGGTTTCTTTCAGTTTTATCAATAACGTGGGTGATACGCCAGAATTCTGCCTCATCCACATGTTAATTTGCTTTTCACATCCTTCGGCTCTTAGAAATGTGGACTGATTTCTGTAGAAGCTGTAGATATCGTTTCGCTCCGCGTAGTTTATCCTAGCTACCTTTCATCTCCAGTTTCTTGTCATTACAGGAATTTCCTGCTAGGTCATTCTCAAGAATTCAGAAAGTATTTTAGACAAATGAAGTACTTGTTGAGTATTTCAGAATGACGTATAGGTCGAAACCGGTATTTATGAGAAACATTTTTATGCAACTGCAGCTGTGGTCTGTTTATCGCACTGGTAACAATTCCGATTACCCTGCGCCCAATCTGAATGAAATATTGGACAAATTGTAATGCTTCCAGAATGAGATTTTCTCTCTGCAGCGGAGTGTGCGTTGACATGAAACTTCCTGGCAGATTAAAACTGTGTGCCGGATCGAGACTCGAGCTCGGGACCTTTGCCTTTCGCGGGCAAGTGCTCTACCAACTGAGCTACCCAAGCACGACTCACGCCCCCAGGCTGTGGCTAAGCCATGTCTACGCAATATCCTTTCTTCCAGGAGTGCTAGTTCTGCAAGGTTCGCATTAGAGCTTCTGTGAAGTTTGGAAAGTAGGAGACGAGGTACTTCCGGAAGTAAAGCTGTGCGGACGGGGCGGGAGTCGTGCTTGGGTAGCTCAGATGGTAGAGCACTTGCCCGCGAAAGACAAAGGTCCCGAGTTCGAGTCTCGGTCCGGCACACAGTTTTAATCTGCCAGGAAGTTTCAAATTCTAATGCATTATAATAATTTCAAGACGGTGCCAACTTCAACAGCGACAATATTTATAGCAGCAAATGAAAATCAGTGTGTGAGGGATTGATGGTATCCGGTTGAACCAGAATGGTTCGCTTTTACATCTACATCTATACTCCGGAAACCACCTTACGGTGTCAGGTGGAGGGTACTTCAACCCGTGTTACTTACACCATTTCATGTTCCAGTCGCGGATGGTTCACAGAAAGAACGACTGTTGCTCCGTGAGAGCTCGAATCTCTGTAGTTTTTATCTTAATGGTCTTTTCTCGAGGGAGCAATATATTGGTTGACCCTTCTACGTGCGTTCGCGGAACTATGACAGTAAATCACACCGTGATGCAGAAGGCCTCTCTTGTAGTGTTTGCCACCGGAGTTGTCTGAGCACATCCGTGACGCTTGTGCGCTTACAGAATGAACATGTAACTAAACCACGTTGCTTTAGTTGGATCTTCTCTATTTCCTCTATCACTCCTATCTGTTACGGATGCCAGACTGATGATCAAACGAAGGTTTCGTGAGCTACCTTGTCTGTGGGTGAACTCTGTCCGGAAGGAGATGGCATTCTTAGTCCAGTGGGGCTCAGTTGTAGCCTAGTTCAGGTGAGTTTCCTCTTGAGTTTTTTCCATTTCCTTTCGCATGCATAGTTCTCTGCTTAACCTAGCTAGAATCCTTGAGTTGATTTGCAGTAACACGTTCTCTTTCACGCTTCAAGCACCTTTACAAGACTGCCCACGTCACTCCTATAAACGCTCGAAGCTTTTACATGTCTCTTCGATTTCTACATCTGACGTCGCAGACATATTTTGGCGCCAACTGAAGCTTGTTCCGTTGATTTTTCTGAACGGCGTAAAGCGCACGTTCAGGTGCGCTGGTGACTGGCGGGGCGAGTTACCGCCTTCGTCGTGGCGCAAGGACACCTGTTGTCAACTCGCGCTGTGTCTCGCGGCCTTCAAGGCCGCCAGCTTTCGCAGTGCTTGGTTATACAGAATGCTTCAGGCGGTCACTCACGGATTCCGAGTTGCCTGTAGCTTACATAACTTATTCCTAGATGTAATACAAAGTGACGTCTGTCGGAGACCTCCAGCGTTAGTATGCACGCGCCAGGCCATTGGCGCAGAGATTTTCCGGTTACCTTGCCTCGCAACGCAATGAGAATAAAGCCGCTAGACGTCTACCACTGCGATGCAAAACTCTCGGTCATGGTTCGTTATTTTGATTTTGTCACTTCAGCTGCACAGTTTTATACCGTACTTGATGAAGACTGGACGAAACCTGGACGACTAGGTGCTCGGACAATAATACATACGGACCAGTGATCTGAAAAATCATTCAAATTGTCACCTGATCCAGAAAAGAGGTATGGTGAATACTAATGCAACACACATGAGTTGGAATGCTGCTGCAAGTATACGGAATATAATGTGACGCCTAAACACATTCTCGATTCCGATCCAGTACTAGTAAATGGTTCAAATGGCTCTGAGCACTATGGGACTTAACATCTGAGGTCATCAGTCCCCTAGACTTAGAACTACTTAAACCTAACTAACCTAAGGACATCACACACATCCATACCCGAGGCAGGATTCAAACTTGCTACAGTAGCAGCAACGCGGTTCCGGTCTGAAGCGCCTATAACCGCACAACGGCCAGCGGTACCAGTAATGAAGAGCGAAAAAGTATCAGCTATTTGCGCTACACAAATGTCAGAAAAAACTAATACACAAACGCCGTTCAGAGAACAATGCCAGTGGGTGTAACTTCAAGAAGTGGCTAAGAAATCGTCGGTGGTTTCTAAATGGCATCAGCTGCAAATATTGTAGAAGATCTTAAAAATTGTTTTGTGCATCTTACTCGTAATTGGCATGGTGTACATAATACACAGTGGTCGTGATGGAAGTTCGGGAAGTGCACGCCTTATTCAGGGGGCGTGTCTACAGAGAGTATCTAACGCCAAAGCGTCCCACCAATATCAGACGTACCACGTCACTACCTCAAGAGCAAGGGAAATTAATAAAATGTCGGTCGCAGCTGGTAATCGATCTTATTACTTCTTACTACTCATCTGAGTACCATCTGCGTATACCGAGTGTCTTTGTAATAGATTATCTATGCTCTCGTTCTGAGCTCCAGTTCTAGACTTTGGATCCTGAAATTTAGTGTTGTGTAGATACATCGGAACTTCCAGTCTCCACCTCAACGGGATACCTGCAACTTACTCCACCCAACCTATTGCTGCAACAGTAAGGCACAACCTTCCTCCCACGAAACTTGAGACGACTGTTCTCATCCGCCACATAGACATATCACTGCATCGAAACAAATCCCTAGGTCCTGTCGTCACCAGTGTCGATATAATCTGTCCTCAATACCATCCACCTCTTCGCGTGACACTATAGCGTTTAACAAACACACTTGTTTCCTCTTGCGTATTCACTGATATCGTCGGCCTTGGGCGCCTGTAAGCTCCTCCTTCCGTATTCCTCTCGAATGCCACCGCTACACGCTCCCAGAAGCACTTGGAGTTCCATTTCTCCAGCCATTATACTTTTATTTAATCCTTTCGCACCTTACCACACGCAGAGCATCCACATACTCTGCAACAGAATTTCCAGAAAATCTATTGGCCGAAATCACTCATTGTCCACTTCACAAATCCCCTTCTCAACCCTCAACACCTATAACATTAGCTCCCTATTTGATACTTCCATTTCCAGCCTCATGACCGCATCACTCTTTTACCATCCACCAATTTATCCGATCGTAAAACCTCCTGGCATGGCCTTCCATCAAACCTACGGCTGTACCAATATTACCGCGCAGCACAACATCAACGTCACGATAGCAGGTGACCTGTTACTGTTTTGAGTCATCAGTTTTCTGATTTGATGATGCCCGCCACGAATTCCTATCCTGTGCCAGTCTCTTCGTCTTATAGTAACACTTGCAACATACGTCCTCAATTATTTGCTGGATGTATTCCAATCTCTGTCTGGCGTGAGGTCAGTCGCTTGACGGCGCGTTTCGGCGCGGGCCCGCCCGTTGCCGGCGCGCCGTAAGGCACGGAGGCTCGCACTGGGGCGTATCGCTTCCAGTCGGGCGTGCCGCGGCAGTCCTCACTCGGGGAAGTGATGCGTCTCTTATAGCCTCTCCTTCCCAAGTGGCTCTTTCCGCCTTCCCGTGGTGCCAGACGTCAAGCTCGGCATTCTGCCTTGCGTCAAAAGGGAGAGCTGCGACCCAACCCGATGCGAAAGCGAAGGGTGCGTGGCACAGGGGGAGCTGTGTCGAGGGACCGAACATCAGTCCCTTTCTGTTCGCAGGGTACAGACCATCACGTGCTCTGCATGCCGGCGATCTCGTTTGTCGGCGTGGGATCGCGGCGCGAGTCGGCAAGGGCGCTTCGCCGCGCCCCTGGGTAACCGGGGCGTGTTCTGCCAAACCCAGGAGGTGGTGACATCACCTGGGCCAGGTTAGATGGGTCCAGACCGCCGAACGTCTGGGGGACCGGCCCGCCACCTGAGTAGGAGTGGGTCCTTGGCCAGATGGTGGAAATTCGGGCAAGTAGGCGGCGAAGGGCGAGAGGTGCATCCGCCTCTCCGGAGTGCGGGGTGCAGTTGCCGAGGAGCGTCGCGTGAAATCGTCGATGACGGGGACACCGACGAGGACCAGTGCACTGGCGACGGTGCGCTGAACCTGGCAGCTCGGAAGTGCCCTTGACCTAGGGGCGAGGTCGGTGGGCGAGCTGCAGAAGTCCCCCCCCCCCCCCCCATGTCAGAGGAGCCGGTCCGGGGCAAGAGACGGGCTCCCACTTCTTTTTATCACTCGTCAATCATGGCTGCCAACGAAACGAGTGATACGTGTGCGCCTCAACGAGCTTCCATTGCGCCTGATCCCTCTCCCCAGGACGAGCAGGGACAGGCAAAGAATGAAACAGTTATGGAAAGATATACTAGGATAGCGTCGCTCATGGAGCAACAAATTAAAAACGGCAAGATAAGCCAAGCTGGTCTTGCCATTATTAAGAATGAGTTGGCAGCATGGGCTATTGCCCACGCCAAATTAGAAGGAAGGGCTGAAGAACTCGAAAAAGAAAATGAAAGATTAACGAGACAACCAGCCAAGACGTGGGCAGCTGTGGCCGCGCAAGCGCCCACAAAGCGCCCACAAAACTCGACTAAAGACACAATTGACAGAATCACAAAGAGAACTGACACGGCAGTGTTCCTCAGGACACTACCTGGGCAGGACACCAGTGTCAAAAAGATCCAAGAACTATTCACAAAAAACATAGATCCTGTTAAAGACAAGATACGAATTAAAAGAATAAAACCAAGTAGAAACTCTGTCATAGTTGAAGTTGCTTCTGAGAATGACAAAGAAAAACTGTTGAACAACCAAAAACTGAACTCGGTGGTCAGATGCGAACCACCGAGGAAACGTAATCCTTTAGTCATATTATATGACGTACCATCAGTAATGACCAATGAAGAATTAATAGAAACAATCAGGCTGCAAAATTTTGAGGAGATTAATGAAGAAGAATTCAAGAACTGTTTTAAATTAAAATTTAAGACTGGGCCACGGGGTCGTGATGTCGTTCATCACGTCGCCGAGGTGTCAGCACAAATGTGGCGGAACATTACAACAATGGGCAGAATATATATTGGCTTTCACGCCGTTAACGCTAGAGACTATGTCGTGGTACCTCGTTGCCACAACTGTGGTGACCTGGATCACGTCTTAAGGTTGTGCACCAGGGAGCCGGCATGCACTAAATGTGGGGAACATGGTCATAGCCGCAAAGATTGTAAGGCGGCGGCGGTCTGCATACCGTGTAAGAATAGAGGTAAGAAGTCTTGCGGAGCCACAGGCAGGAATTGCCCTACATATAGAATGGTGGAGCAAAGACTCATCTCCAGAACAGACTATGGCTGAGCCAGGTACACCAAATAGGATGCCAAAACGGAAGTCCCCGAGCAAAAGGAGGAGGGATGCCGTGAGGGCAAACAGATTTAAGGAGTTTCTGAGGTCGCTCCCCGGCGCCTTTAGAACTAAAATACAAGACAAAGCAACTCAGACTGATTTTCCAACAATGGACATTGGTATACAAACCAATCTCCCCCTCACGACTGAAACTCTCTCCTCTGGAAGCCGGGGAAAAAAGCCGATAATACATCTACAACGGCAAGGGCATCCTGTAACTGTGGTAACGCCGAAAGACAATCACATCGTAACGTCAAAAGACAATCAAATCAATCATATAAATCAACTACCGATTCAAGAAAATACAGTGACAAGCTCAAGCACGAGCCCCACTGTACAAAGCTCACCAATTGTCAGAGTCCCACCGGTCGATCCGGTGAGGGTATACCCCAACTTGGAGTATACTATGCAATTATCCAGATTGGAGCAGCCGGCAACCCTGACCACTGCCTTACGACATGTGGTCCGGGTAGGACATGAAGAAGGCAGAAAGGTAACCTTCTCGGTTATGGAGGCTGTTGACAGAATCCAGCTAAAATCAGTGAATCTCCCCACCGACTTCGGAGACTTGCGTGATCTGCTCAAGAAAGTTTTCGACAGACGAGGTGAGAAATTTGACCTTAACGAAATTTACCAGCAATCAGTAATAGCACACGGACGAATTGCTTTCGACTGGAGCAAGACTTGGCCACATGACCGAATACATACATACTACCCTTAATGACGAAGATTACCATTGGACAACTTAACAGTCATAATAGCAGACTCGTCATGCAGGAGCTCCGGAGGGAGGTGGAAGAGAGGAGACTAGATGTACTCTGTCTACAGGAGCCATACTCCCTTGCTGGAAAGATAGCTTTTGCCGCTGCAGGCTGGCAAATAGTCAGCACGGGAGATAACCCGAAGGCGGTGATCATAATCACAAATAAGCTCCTCAGAGTTACCACACTATCACAATTCGCAACAAGCCACTGCAACGTCGTGGAGCTTCAAACCCCCATGGGAACAATAATCCCCATCAACATGTATTTCCAATATGGGGACAAAATAGAACTCTATATTGACCACCTGGCTAGAGTCACCACGTCGTTGCAGGGAAGAAAAGTAGTAGTAACAGCTGACATTAACGCAAAATCCCCCCTGTGGTACAGTGGCACAAGGGATGCCAACGGTGAAAAAATTGAGGAACTCATAATGGCATCACAACTTGTGGTGGCTAACAGGCCTGGAAATCCTCCTACCTACGCTGCAGGGGGAGGACAGGGCACAAATATTGATGTGACCCTTGTAACACCAAATATGGCTAACTTTATTCAAAATTGGAGAGTCCTAGAGAATGCCACCACAAGCGACCACAACTTGATATCTTTTACCTTGGGCGAAAGAGAGTGCCGCTGGGCCACGGGGTGGGAGGTGCAACTAAATTATAGAAGAGCTGACTGGGAGCGCTTAGCAAGGGAGTGTGACATTCCTCCGTTACCGGAAGGTGACATGTATCTAGACATAGACGTTGACCAAAGAACAGAGGAACTGGTGAATGCAGTGACAAGAGCGGTGAAGGCAGCCGTACCTACAAGGAGGAGGGCCATGGCGGCCTCTCCGTCACCATGGACTGCAGAACTAGGTGAACTGCGTCGATCTGTCAGAAGGCTAAGAAGGCACTACCAGCGCAGTGTCGTCTGGCAAGAACGTCAAAGGTGGCAGATATTATACAGGGAGGAAAAGCAGAAGTTCCAAAAGGAACTACGCGAAGTTAGGATGCGAAGTTGGGAGAATTTCGTGCTTAACCAGCTAGTCACGGACCCATGGGGGCTCCCATACAAGCTGGTAAGGGAAAAAATCCGCTCTCCTCTGGAGTTATCAACAGTCAGGTACGGGGACAGGATGACGGAGTCCTGGCAGGAAACTGCAGGGGTCCTCCTCCAGTCCCTGTTGCCTGACGACAATGCGGAAGGGGAAACAGAAGGGCAGAAACAACTCAGAAACGAAGACCAGGAGGAATACGGTAATGAGACGGCTGTCTACCCTTTTTCAGAGGAGGAGGTGGCAGCCCATATAAGATCATTGAAAAAAGGTAAAGCACCTGGGCCGGACGGCATTGTGGCGGAGGTAGTGCAGTTTCTGGCGCCTCAGTTAACTGCGCCATTAACGCATCTTTATAACGAATGTCTCCGACAGAGGAAATTTCCGAAGAGATGGAAAACAGCAAACGTAATCATTATAAAGAAAGGAATAGACAAGGACCCTGCAAATGTGAAATCTTACAGGCCGATTTGCCTGTTGGATATATTTGGTAAAATATTGGAGAAACTGCTGGCTGACAGATTGACGGCACACCGAGTGTTGTGCGGGGTGAGTGACAGGCAGTTCGGGTTTAGGCCGGGGCGATCAGCATCTGATGCTATTGCCCTGGCGGCCGAGGTATGCAGCTCGACCCCGCATAAATACGTGGTTGGCATCATGGTGGACATCAGTGGCGCCTTCGACAACCTTTGGTGGCCTTCGCTCTTCTCCTGCTTGCGGGAGAAAGGGTGTCCAGGGCCGCTATATGGTTGCCTGAGGAGCTATTGTAAGGATCGGGAGGTCTGGTTATCATCGTCTAGCAAAAGAGTTGGGAAGGTAATTACCAAAGGATGTCCCCAAGGTTCTGTCTTAGGACCCCTTTTTTGGGATATCCATATGGAGCCATTACTAGATAGATTGCAACAAAGTAATGAGGTGCTAGAGGTGATAGCCTACGCGGATGACCTCCTCCTGTTGGTTGGCGGCCGTAGCCGCGAAGACATAGAACCAAAAATAGAGACAGCACTAGACAAACTTCAGAAGTGGTGCCAATCGACAAAAATGACGATATCACCTAGTAAATCTACCTACTTACTACTAAAAGGAAATCTTATTAGAAACCCGACTGTCAGAATAGATGGTTCACCAGTTCTCCGACGACGAGAGACACGTTACCTGGGAGTTATCACTGATGAGAGGTGGAGTTTTGGGAAGCATATTGAAACGGTCACCCAGAGAGCCCTTCAGATATTAAATAATTTAATTTCCATAGGCCACAAAAGATTTCATCTTCCTCCACACCTAATTAGACTTTACCATAATAGTATTTTAACCTCAGTAGTGGGCTACGGCTCGGGAGTCTGGGCGCACAGGCTCACGAGGGTGGTGCCCGCCATGGCAGTGAGAAGGGTTCAGAGAAGCATGATATTAAGATCCGTAGGTGCCTATAGAACATCTCCAGGGGGAGCCCTATCAATCATAATGGGGCTCTGCCCTCTGGATATAAAGATTAGAGAACAGGCGGCTTGGTATTGGGCCAAGAAGGGAAATAATGAGAAAATTGCTGATATCATGGGTATCAGATTAAGGGACAAAAGAGAGATAAGGACAAAAGGGGAAGAGCTCTGGCAGGAGTTTTGTGAGGCAGAAGAGACTGGACGAAGAACCTTCCAGTTCCTACCCGATGTGAGGGAACGACTTGGCCTGAAGTACTTTGAGCCTACGCGAGGGTTGATCCACTTTCTCACTGGCCATGGACCCTACCCGACATACTTATGTCGATTTGGGAAAAGGGCGACACCAGCGTGCGACTGTGGCGATCTGGAGGGCACGCCTGAGCACGTGGTCTACGAGTGTCCCCTCTTCAATGATATCGCCAACGGACTACGAGACAGACTACCCAACCGAGACACATACCAATTACTTAGACGAGAAGAAACGTTTCAGACCTTGAACACCCTGGCAAACGAGATATCACGCAAAGTATTAATCGACTACTTAGGAGAGATACATTAAAAAAATGAGCGACAATAACCACCAACTGAGTCTGAGAGCCCTATTCCCATACCGCCTGTGCGAGGACTGGCCGACTACATCTAAGTTGGGAACCGCCACGTGCAGGACTAGGGGGAGTAGGGAACAACTACCGATTGCGACACACACACACACCGGACATGACGTAGGATAGAGTAGTTTGTAGGAATTAGATATAGGAAATTAAGATAGGGACTGCAGCGAATAAACATCGAGGCCTGCCCAGTGCCAGGGGCATGCTCTTCGGGGTTAGCTCGAAGAGCAGGGCAGTAAAAGTAGGTTTATATCATCACTGGCACGCATGTGACGCTGCAGTAAATATATATAAATTAGATTAGTAATAGGAATTAGGATAAACAATACAAGTAGATTAGACGCCCATTGTTACTAATGTTAACTGTAGCTCACCCACTAATAAGTACACTAAGCTGCAAAAATGTAATAAAAATGTATCACTGTTAGGACCCACTAATGTAGTAAGGTAGTGGGTTAAATTTGTATAATTATAATGATTTAGATAATAAAGATTTTTTTTTTTTTTTTTTTTTTTTTTTTTTAAATCTCTGTCTTCCTCTACAGCTTCCGTGATGACTTCGCATATGGCCTACCATCCTGTCCCGTCTTCTTCAATTACACAATCTGAACGCTTCTCACTTTAAATGCTTGTTTCAGCTACGGAAAACCAAAAAAAGGAAAAAACTCTAAGTGGCTGGAATATCAGTCCGCTGTTCTCCGTGGAACGCAGTGCCAATAAGGGAAAAGCATAGAAAAAAGGAAGCAAGACTAGAGTGTGAAGTCTCTTCGACAACGAGGACATTAAGGCCACAGCACAAGCCCGGTTAGAGAAGGCTGGGGAAGGGAATCGCCTGTGCCCCTTTGAATGGAACCATCCTAGCATTTTCTTTAAGCTACATTACTGGCCATTAAAATTGCTACACCAAGAAGAAATGCAGATGATAAACGGGTATTCATTGGACAAATTTTGTATACTAGAACTGACATGTAATTTCATTTTCACGCAATTTGGGTGCATACACCCTGAGAAATCAGTGCCCAGAAAACCACCTCTGTCCGTAATAACGGCCTTCATACGCCTGGGCATTGAGTCAAACAGAGCTTGGATGGCGTCTACAGGTACAGTTGCCCATGCAGCCTCAACACGATACCACAGTTCATCAAGAGTAGTGACTGGTGTATTGTGACCAGCCCGTTGATCGGCCACCATTGACCAGACGTTTTCAATTGGTGAGAGATCTGGAGAATGTGCTGGCCAGGGCAGCAGTCGAACATTTTCTGTATCCAGAAAGACCCGTACAGGACATGCGATCGTGCATCACCCTGCTGAAATGTAGTGTTTCGCAGGGATCGAATGTAGGGTAGAGCCACGGGTAATAACACATCTGAAATGTAACGTCCACTGTTCAAAGTGGTGTCACTGCGAACAAGAGGTGACCGAGACGTGTAACCAATGGCACCCCATACCATCACGCCGGGTGATACGCCAGTATGGCGATGACGAATACACGCTTCCAATGTGCGTTCACCGTGATGTCGTCAAACACGGATGCGACCATCATGATGCTGTAAACAGAACCTGGATTTATCCGAAAAAATGGCTTTTTGCCATTCGTGCACCCAGGTTCGTCGTTGAGTACACCATAGCAGGCGCTCCTGTCTGTGATGCAGCGTCAAGGGTAACCGCAGCCATGGTCTCCGAGATGATAGTCCATGCTGCTGCAAACATCGTCGAACTGTTCGTCCAGATGGTTGTTGTCTTGCAAACGTCTCCATCTGTTGACTCAGGGATCGAGACGTGGCTGCACGATCCGTTACAGCCATGCGGATAAGATACCTGTCATCTCGACTGCTAGTGATACGAAGCCGTTGGATCCAGCACGGCGTTCCGTATTACCCTCCTGCACCCCTCGATTCCATATACTGCTAACAGTCATTGGATCTCGACCAACGCGAGCAGCAATGCCGTGATACGGTAAACCGCAATCGCGATAGGCTACAATCCGACCTTGATCAAAGTCGGAAACGTGATGTTACGCATTTCTCCTCCTTATACGAGGCATCACAACGACGTTTCACTAGGCAACGCCGGTCAACTGCTGTTTGTGTATGAGAAATCGGTTGGAAACTTTCCTCATGTCAGCACGTTGTAGGTGTCGCCACTGGCGCCTACCTTGTGTGAATGCTCTGAAAAGCTAATCATTTGCATATCACAGCATCTTCTTCCTGTCGGTTAAATGTCGCGTATGTAGCACGTCATCTTTTTGGTGTAGCAATTTTAATGGCCAGTAGTGTATTTAGTGAAGTCACAGAAAATATAAATCTGGATGGCCGTCGGCGACTTAAACCGTCGTCCTACCGGATGCGAGACCAGTGTGCTAATCACTGCGCTACCATGTTTGGTGAAAAACAATAGATGTGAAAGTATCACAGTTTCATTACGCTAACTCATGATATTTCTTGATCGTGGAGCCAATATTATTTCTTTTATAGTTTTGTAGTTTTTCCAGTCATTTTTGAATTGCTCTACGCAATTCTAGCAAATCCCGCCAGTCCAAATACTTTCTAGACTGCATGACTAAAAAACAGTGAAACGTGAAGATGGCGGTTTGAATGGTTTGAGTGTTCTACACGGTCTCCCTCCACTTGCGTACAACGCACAGGACGTTCACACAACCATGAGAAACTATGAGAAAAGTCCTTCTTTGGCATGATGTTCAGCTCGCGCTTCACATTGGCTTGAATATGTGTTACGTTGCTATGTCGACTCTTTATGTGAATTTCTGCACTTTGTCGTTATGTGATAGATTCCTGTTGATAAAATTAATTTTCATCGTCCGCGATGATTTCTTCCAGAAAAGAACTGGCCGTGTTTTGCATTTCAATCAAGTGCCAGCAGGCGTCCACGTGTCGTTGTTTTTGTTCGGGAGACAAATTGTGCCGGACGAAACTCTCTCTTCTCCACATTCTGGAGCATGTTTTGCACTCTTTATTTAGAGATGTTGCGATTTGTCACACAACAAAGTTGACACACTAGGACTGCACGTCCACTACTTAACACTGCCTGCTCACAACTGACTGCTCGAATGCACAGCTGTTGTATATAGCTGTGAATCCAGTGCGATCATCAGTACTTATGTGTGTCTTCAGGATGGGAGATTTTTAACGTCCGTTATTGCTGAACGGCCAATCGAAAAAGTGCGGGGGCATGGGGAGTGTTTGTGGAAAATATCTTGGAGAATCGATCTTTTATAAAGACCACGCAGTAATCCGGCAGTGCTGGGGAAGATGAACTACCCGGCCAACAACTACGCGAGGAATGACAGCCGGGAGACGATACCTGTCGTCACTACGTGCACCGTGGCTACAGAATGGAAATTATAAACATAATACACGCACCTGTCTACCGATCCAACGACAAATTGGACGTCTGTAGGAATTTCGACTAGCCTACCGACCGACCTTTCTTGTCACGCTCTAGGTCGGGTACGACTATACGACAGCTGAGGCCCCCCCTCTTTCCACCCGCTTTTACCGTCTCCCCCCCCCCCCCCCCCCGCCCCTGCCGACTTCACACGATAAACTGTGCCGACCGTGTGTAGTGATGTTGTGCCAAACACCAGAGAGATGTTCGTCTTTTGTCACTACGCGGGATTAAATGCTGTTCTAAAATACAGGATGACAGTTATCGAACTATATGAAATGAAATGAAATCGTCATAGCTTCTGAACGGTTTGCGTTGGGACGTTCAGACTGCAGGGTTGGCTGTGGAGGGGGGGGGGGGGGGGGGCATGATGGGAATTAGTATGACTACGCTTAGCGACGAAGCCCACTTTCATTGGGATGGGTTCGCCAATAAGCAAAATTGGCGGATTTGGGGGACTGAGAATTCGATTTCGCGATTGAGAAGTCTCTTCACCCTCAAAGGATGAGCATGTGGTGTGCAAAGTCCAGTGACGGACTAATCGGTGCTATTTTCTTGATGGCACCGTGACTAAAGAACGAAACGTGTAGGTTTTGGTAGGTGATTTATTATCTAAAGTGACCCTGGTTCCGACAAGATGTGGTTCATGCAAGACGGAGCTCGACCCCATCGAAGCAAGAGAGTGATGTGCTGCAGGAGCACGTTGCGGATCGCGTTCTGGCTGTGGGGTATCCAGAGGGCACTGGTATGGATCTCGATTGGCCGCCATATTCTCCGTATCTGAACACATTCAGCTCCTTTTTGCGGGGCTATATTAAAAACAAGGTGTACAGCAATAACCCCAAAACCATTTCTGAGCTGAAAACAGCCTTTCAGGAGGTCATAGACAGCATCGGTGTTCCGACACCTCAGCGGGTCATACAGAATTTCGCTATTCTTCTGCTCCACATCATCGCCAGTGATGGCAGGCAAATCGAACATCTCATAACTAAATCCGAATATCTGTAGTGACGTACACATGTTGAATAAAGTTGTGCGCACCGCAGTTTGTAACTAATTTAAGTCTTCTCCCACATAGTTCAATAATTGTCACCCTGCACGTGACACAGTGCGAGGAGGACAAAACTGTAATGACAGTTTCCGGGGAGATTTAAAGACTGCAGATGCTTGTAAGAGACTTCGTGTAAGGAGTATACCTACAGAGATGCAAGAAATGAAGCACATAGACAGAGCAAAATGTATATATTTTACGAATAAAAGTCCATCGACCTTCTGTATTTCTGCTTTTAGGTTTCATTTCCGAAAACTTAATGATAATGAAATCTAAAAATCGAAATGCAGATAAATTAGATCTTAGATATCATATCAGATAGGTATCGGGAAAAAGCTTAAAACCCGAAATATAGACAGTCGATGGAGTTCTACTCATGAAACAGATGTGCTTCATTCTTAGAAAGTTAATAAATCCAGCCTATAACCAAGCCTTCTGCTATGAAAAGTTCAGTACTTTTCTAACAGTTCTAAAAACTGCTAAATGCTTCATTTCTCATGTGTCTGTTGTATGTATTTACTACATGATGTGCGCCACCACCATTTGTAATCTTCCTTCTTCTAATCTGACATGAATTTCTTAAACTTAGAGAGGACATCTTTTATTCTACATACATAAATAAATTTAACGTTCAAACGAACGTCTTTTATTTTATTTATGTTGCTTTAGCACGATGTATTTCTTCAGACAAATGTAAATGACATTGCAGGTTTCAGTTATTATTTTACATAATATCTATTCGGATACAGTTGCACAAAGCCTAAGGTCCACGTAACTTCTACCAGTGACTAGAAACCGTAATGTAGTTAACAGCCTCTCCTCGCAGCTTACAGCCTCTCTCATGACTGTGTTCTTTCTGGTTAAGAATAGCTTGATGATGTTCGCCATCTACGAAAAACATGTTTCATCCATTCATAGATAATTACGAAAATCATTGGCTCCCACACCCTTACATGACAAAGCGTCGATGAATTTCTATCTTTGCATTAGCCACTTCTTTGCCTACAGCATGGCAAATCCCAGCTGTAGCTTCTGTGTAAAGGGAAGCGGCATGTCTTCGAATATAACCTCACGAACTTACTACAAGCAATTTCTACTAGCGGTAAGAACAAGGTGGCTCTGCAATCGCTGAGTGGACGGCGCGGGACGTGTGTAGTCTGTCACGAAATTGGTCTGTCGGACGTTTGGACGATCAATTGGTGCGTGTGTAAGGGGCCTCAAGGAAATACACATCATCCACTGAGGTGACAAAAGTCATGGGATACCTCACAATATTTTGTTGCGCCTGCTTTGTCCTGGCGTGGCGCACCATGCTACCTCTAAGGCCGTCCGTAACTTGCGAAAGTGTTGCCGGTAGAGGATGTTGTGCACAAGCTGACCTCTCGTTTATGTCCTATAAAAATATTCTATGGGGTTCATGTCGGGTGGTCTGGGTGGTAAAATCAAATGGCTCTAAGCACTATGGGACTTAACATCTGAGGTCATCAGACCCCTAGACTTAGAACTACTTAAACCTAACTAACCTAAGAACATCACACACATCCATGTCCGAGGCAGGATTCGAACCTGCGACCGTAGCAGCAGCGCGGTTCCGGACTGAAGCGCCTAGAACCTCTCGGCCACAACGGCGTGGCAAAATCATTCGTTCTAAACGTGCAGAGTGTTCTACAAACCAATCGCGAACAATTCCGCCCCTTGTTTAGGAACATGAAGTCCCTGAATTGGTGAAAATGGTCTCCAACTAGCCGACCATAAGTTTTCAGACAGTGATCGGATCAGTTGGAACAGATACCAGTATATTCCATGAAAACAATCTCACACCATTACGGAACCACCACAAGCTTGAATAGTGCCTTGTTGACAACTTGTGTCCAGGGCTTCGCAGGGTGTGCGTCACACTCGAACCCTACCATCAGGTTTTACCAACTGAAATCGGGACTCATCTGACCAGGTTACGGGTTTCCAGTCGTCTATGGTCCAACATATATGGTCACGAGCCCAGGAGAGGCGCTGCAGACGATGTCCTGCTGTTAGCAAAGGCACTCGATTCGGTCACCTGCTGCCGTAGCCCTTTAACGCCAAATTTCGTCGCCCTGTCCTAACGGATACCTTCATTGTACGTCCCACATTGATATCTACAGTTACTTCGGCTAGTGTTGCTTGTATGTTAGTACTGACAACTCTACGCAATCGCCACTGCTCTCGGTCGTTAAGCCAAGACCGTCGGCCACTGCATTGCACGTGCTGAGAGGTAATGCCTGGAATTTGGCACATTCTTGGCACTGTAAATCTTCGAATATTGAATTCTCTAACGATTTCCGAAACGAAATGTCGCATGAGGCTAGCTCCAACTACAATTCCACGTTGAAAGTCTGTAAATTTCCCTAGTTCGGCCATAATGACGTCGGAAATCACCTGCGTACCAGTGACAGCTCCGCCAATGCATTGCTCTTTTGCACGTTTTGTAGGCGGTACTACCGCCATCTGTATATGTGCCTGTCGCTATCCCATGACTCTTCTCACATCAGTGTATTGGAGATTTGAGTGAGGTTCGTGTGCTTACAGAAAATAATAATTAAGAATGTGTCTGTCTTTTTTGCAAGTACATAAATTATTGTTTTGTTTTAACTCCCTAGCATGTTTCATCATAGGTCACGGTTGCGGCATCCACAGTGGATTTTTTCTTTTCTTTTATATTGTATGTGTAACCTGTGACTAATTTCTGTTGGTAGCCACAGGACATACACACTGTGAAATAAAAAAAATTACTGAGGATGCCACAACTGTGATGAAACGTGTTTGGATGTTGAAACAAAACAATAATTTGTGTGCTTGCGTTAATCAGATATCGTACATTCGTGAACGGTTGATGCTCCTGGCCAGGATTATTGCTTTATTTAAACTGAACTAGTTAAGAATTTTAATGGCGCACTACTTATACAAAAAGTTTTTAAGATGGCTGACGTGGTCAGCGACCGTTTAGAAAGTAAAATTAACAAGAATGGCAGCCCTCGGAAGCAAAAAAGGAGTCTTTTGACCCAGGTTCCGGCACTGCTATGAGTGCCTTGATCAGAAATAAAACACTCAATTGACATGTCACGTATTAAACTAAAAATCAAGCTTTAGTCAGAGTCTGCCGCTACCGTAGCTCGACGCATGTGATCAGTCCGTAGTGGCTTGCCTTTTATGTATTCTGCTTTACAAATTTTGTGACTAAAGCTTTATCGCTTAATTTTTAGTTAAATACATGACATACCAATCTGAGAGTTTTATTTCCGATGAAGAAGGCACTCATAGCGGTGCCGAAACCTGGGTCGAAAGACTCCTTTCTTGCGACCGAGGGCTGCTATTGCTGTTAATTTTAGTTATACCTGATATTTTCAGAATACATGAAGAAGTTTCTTATTGCATTCGGATTAAAGTATCGTGTCTTGCTTGTATTTGCCACGCAAAACGGATAGTTGGAAGAAGACTCACCGCTGCCAATGTCACAGCAGCCGGCCTGCATTAAGGATTGAAAGTTTCAAAGCCCTGAACGGTAAAAGGCAGAGAGCGCTGGCAGGAATTGGGCAGATGCTGGGCACGAGTGAGGAAAACGATACCCCGGCGGCGGAGGCATCTGATGCCCCGGCGGAGTGGTTTATAATTAGCGCCTTCATCCTAACTCCCTCCGCTTCACTCCAATTACCAGTCCGGCTGTAACCGGTTGCGGCAGGCACTACGCAGCTGCCACACCTCATTGACGGGAGTCGTTATCCCGCGCCGTATCACTACCACTAGATCCAGTTCCATCTGCGGCTTCCACCTCCAAGACCGAAGAGGCAGTCAAAGGAAGGAAGGAAGGAAGATATGGTTTTAACGGAGAAGGTTAAAGAGTGGCCCTTAGAAGGTGTGGACCACAGATCCGTGAAAACTGTTTAGAGTTTTCCGTGACTTTCCTAAACTGCGTGGTAGTTCCCTATCTCAGTGCAATACACAGAACAAAGCACTAATCATCCTCATATCATCATCATCATCATCATCATTCTAATGGTAAGATATTTATATCATTAAATGACATAGCCTCACCAGGTACTGAGATTAGGTACAGAGGTTGGGCAAAAATGCGAAAACATTTCCAGAAATGCATGAGTGCACATACGATTTATTGACACATAGTCAGTACGGTTTCAGAAAATGTCGATCTTGTGAAACACAACTAGCTCTTTATACTCATGAAGTAATAAGTGCTATCGACAGGCGATGTCACATTGTTCCCATATTTTTAGATATCCAGGAGGCTTTCTACACCATTACTCACAAGCGTCTTCTAACCAAACTGCGTGCCTACGGAGTACCACCTCAGTTGTGCGACTGTATTCGTGATTTCCTGTCAGAAAGGTCGCAGTAATACACGGAAAGTCATTGAGTAAAACAGAAGTCACACAAACCTGAAGGCTGTAAATTCAACTAAATACTTGGGGATTACAGTTACAAATAACCTAAATTGGAACAATCATATAGATAATATTGTGGGTAGAGCAAACCAAAGATTGCGGTTTATTGACAGAACACTTAGAAGGTGCAACAGGTCTACTAAAGAGACTGCTAACACCACGCTTGTCCGCCCTATTCTGGAGTATTGCTGTGCGGTGTGGGATCCTCATCAGGTGGGACTGACGGATGATATCGAAAAAGTACAAAGAAGGGCAGCTCGTTTTGTATTATCGCGAAATAGGGGAGATAGTGTCACAGACACGATACGTGAATTGGAGTGGCGTTTTACATTACGACGGGATCTTCTCATGAAATTTCAATTACCAGTTTTCTCCTCCGGTTGCGAAAACATTCTGTTGGCACCCACCTAGATAGGGCGAAATGATCATGACGATAAAATAATTCAGGGCTTGCACAGAAAAATTTAAGAGCTCGTTTTTCCCGCTTGCCGTCCGAGACTGGAACGGTAGAGAGACAGCTTGAAGGTGGTTCATTGAACCCTCTGCCAGGCACTTTATTTTGAATAGCAGAGTAATCACGTAGATGTAGATACGTAGAGTCTAGCCAAGCCTACAAGTGGAGCTGTTGTATTTGACTAACCACGGTTGTGGTCAGAACACTATTCTGTATATTCGTGAGTGCATCATGTCGCACTTAAGTGAATTCTAACGTCGGCAAATTGGTGGTTGTTTGGCGGATGCTTCCGTAACCAAGGAAGCCAAAGTGTTTGGCGTTTCAGGAGGCGCTGAGTGAAAAACTAACACTGCATTCAATAAAATTCGAACAACATCATTCACTTATGAAAATATGCACAAAAGTGTGTGTTACTTCATTATGACAGACGGTCATTCAAGAGGACTGTGATGAAAAATACGAGGACGACAGCTGCAGAAGACACTGCAGTACTGACTGTCGCACTCCCGAAATCTGTTAGCACACAAAATAATAAAACGAAGGGATTTCCATAAGCAGGGAATTGAATGGCGAGCTGGAATCTCAAAACAACTCCTCGGTGATGTAAATGCCCAAGAGAAAGTGATGACGAAGCCACAAAACCTGGACTACGAAACAATGGAAGAGAGACATTTGGTTGACTGGGTATTGTTTCACACTGTTACTAACTTCTGGCCGAGTTTACGTGCTAAGAGTGAGACATGGCCGGAGTGCGATGACATTCTGGGCAGGCACATCGTGGTATTCAAAGGCCCTGTGGTTACTTTGCAAGATCGCATAACTGCCAAGGACTACGTGACCATTTTGGCCGATCAGGTACATCCCGTCATACAATGTTTCTTCCCGAGTGTTCCAAGAATTCAGGGTGTCTGTTCACACCGCCCCCATAGTCCAGGACCAGTTTTGTGAGCACGAGGATAAACTTTCGCATCCTGCGTCGTCATTGCAGTCACCAGATCACAACATTATTGAGAATTTGTGGTCTACTTTGGAGAGAGATGGTATAAATCCCGTTGAAGATCATACAAAACCTGTATTTATGCATTCCGAGAGCACTGGTAGCTGTTTCGAATGTCAACGGGTTTCCTACATCGTGTTACACAGAGTAATGCGTTCTGTTTTTGGTGTTTCCATATTTTGTGCAACGCCTGTATATCTGCAACTTCTTCTTCAATGAGGAACGATCTGGGGCGATATTCCGTCTGTTGACTCCCGCAGCAGTCTTCCATCGCTCTGACGGTCTTCCTCGTGGCTTGCTTCTCTCTCTCGGACTCCATTCCAGTACTGCCTTTGTCCATTGATCGTCATTTCTTCTGGCGGCATGGCCGGTCCTTTGGCATTTCATAGTGGCTGTTCTCTCCATGATGTCCTAGACGCCGTAGTTGATCTCACATTGTCTGCTCTTTTTTTGTCTTTACTTGTGAATTCCAATGTACACCTTTCGATGTCTCCCGCTGCGAAGTTCTACGTTTGCATCTCATATTCTCCAGGTCTCACAACATTAAGTCAAAAGTGAGACTGTAGTACATCACGGTTGACCAACTAGAGTTATTAGTGTTGGCACGGAAGAGATCTTTTCCACGCTGTGGTATTATTCGTGTGGCTAGCCACTTTGGTTCATATGAACCATTAAAAGGAGTGGTGATCTCTGCAGGAAATGGAGATAGCGTTGAGATTTCCAATATGATTCTAGCTTGAGCAAGCCAACTTGTCAGTTGTGATCGATTATTAATGCATTGCAGAAGAAGAACAAAATTTTCACTTGTCATACATTGGCATGGAATGTTGGCAGCTTGTGTGATGCTACACAACCTAACTTCGGTGACAATTTCCTTCACTACTAGTTTCGACAAATTACGCCGATCATAAACTGTATAATTCGCGCGCCTTGCACATAGCAGTCTACAAATCAAAAGTCATGAATGCTGTAATTCAAGAAACTCTATTGATCGTCATTCCATACAAATATTTGGCCTCTTGAGTCCCTGGCTAACTTTACGTATTTTCAGTTAAGGCAAATGCAATGTTCATTCAAACAAAAAATTCTTGGTCTGGAGTATTGATATTTTCAATACTGAATTCTACAGGAAACTAAAATTGCAGTCATCATTTCAAGGGATTCATATCGCTGTATTGGTGCCCTACACTGCATAGCGTATGACGTATTGTAGGGCAGCAGTTGCCGCTCACATAACCATGACTGGACACTCTCATTTCCTCCAGTACCTCATGATACAACGTGGCGTTACAACAAATATCTTTCTATGACATATTTCCGGGAAAAATTAATAGAATCAACTATATTCTAGAACACAGTTAACAAGCTTACCCACTCTGCAGTGGAAATTGTCAAAAACATCCGATAGTTGCAGTACATTTGACGATTAAAAATGGATGTTGGCGGGCGCACTACGCGATACATCACACGTTTCCTAAGAGGCTCCATTTATTAGATCTAAAGTATCCGAACACCCGCAAAAACATACATTTTCATATTAGGTGCATTGTGCTGCCACCTACTGCCAGGTACTCCATATCAGCGACCTCAGTAGTCATTAGACATTGTGAGAGAGCGGAATGGGGCGCTCCGCGGAACTCACGGACTACGAACAAGGTCAAGTGATTGGGTGTCACTTGCGTCATACGTCTGTACGCGAGATTTCCACAGTCTTAAACATCCCCAGGGCCACTGTTTCCGATGTTACAGTGAAGTGGAAACGTGAAGGAACACGTACAGCACAAAAGCGTACAGGCCGACCTCGTCGGTTGACTGACAGAGACTGCCCACAGTTGAAGAGGGTCGTAATGTGTAATAGGCAGACATCTATCCAGACCATCACACAGGAATTCCAAACTGCATCAGGATCCACTGCAATTACTATGACAGTTAAGTGGACGGCGAGAAAACTTGGATTTCATGGCCGAGCGGCTGCTCATAAGCCACATGTCACGCCGGTAAATTCCAAACGACGCTTCGCTTGGTGTAAGGAACGTAAACATTGGCGGTTGAACTGTGGAAAAACGTTGTGTGGAGTGACGAATAACGGTACACAATGTGGCGACCCGATTCCAGGGTGTGGGTATGGCGAATGCCCGTTGAGCGTCATCTACCAGCATGTGTAGTACCAACAGTAAAATTCGGAGGCGGGGATGTTATGGTGTGGTCGTGTTTTTCATGCGAGGGGCTTGCACCCCTTGTTGGTTTGCGTGGCACTATCAGCACAGGCCTACACTGATGTTTTAAGCACCTTCTTGCTTCCGACTGATGAAAAGCAATACTGGAGTGGCTATTGCGTCTTTCAACCCGATCGAGCATATGTTCGTAATGAGCGGGCTGCCGTTCTCCAAGAAACTTTCTAGCACCTGACTGAATGTGCCTGCGAGAGTGGAAGCTGTCATCAAGGCTATGGGTGGGCCAACACCCTATTGAATTCCACCATTATCAATGGAGGGAGCCACGAACTTGCGAGCCATTTTCAGCCAGGTGTCCGGATACTATTGATCACATAGTGTAACTTTGACCAGCATTCCGAAGCGAGATCGGATGCCAATGTCTGTAGTTGTTCAAAGTCATTTGCTAATAGCACAACACCATCTGCATATCTCAGTTTGTTAAACCTCTTCCCGTTGATTCTAATTCCTTGTTTTTCATAGCTCAATTTGGTCATTGCCACTTCCACGACGACAGAGAACAGTTTGGGAAATTGGAAACACCTGAGTTGGTCCCCTGATACTAACAAAGGCAGTGGGTGTATCATTTATATGGTACAGGATTTTTATGAAGACCTCCTTCATCCTTTGCTCAGCTAAGGGTTGCACGACATCAGGACGACTAATTGCATCAAAGGCTTTTTCAAAACTAAAAAAAGCTATACATACTGGCATCTGGTATTCGTTCGCTCTTCTTCTCATTTCCTGAAAAACAAAAATATGGCCTAGCATGCTGAAGCTTATGGGTAATTCAGCCTACTCAATGGATTGAACTGCGTCAGGAGTGGAATTGACACGATTCAACAATGTTATTGTAAAAACTTCTGTTGAAAACTCAAATTAGGCTTATGGGACGACAATTTTATAATTTCAGTAAAGTTCTGAAATAAATTGAAATATATTAGTTTGAATTTGCTCGGACGAAATGCCGCTTTTAAGAAGTGACACTAGTAACCTCCGAGAACAACTGTTTCTACGGGCACAAAATACAAGGAAACAACGGACGGTGTGTTGTCAATGTTCCGCCGCTGCATTGTGCGTCTCATTAAACGATCGACACTAGGCCTACAAGTTGAAATTCCAAAGAGTAAACAATTGTTATTGCATTCAAGAGGCAGCTTCAATATTTTATTTTAAAATCGTACCTAATTCAAAATCAAAAGTAAATTTTGAAAGCATGGATTTCTCGTCAATTCACTCACATGCCAGAAAGGCAGGTTGAAAATAAACAACTGCCAAGTTCTTTGTTATTTCTACAAACACTGCGGCTCGTTGTAATACCTATCGTTCACTAATTCAATATACACTGACGAGAAAAAATTAGAACACTTTTAAATGCGAACGTTTTTATCAATACTAGACGTATTCATTATCAGGGCGCGTCCGCAACCATTATTTATACAAAATTGTCCAAATTCAACTTACAGATCACTCTTCTTTGTTTCCACATGATTGATTTCGGGTCAGCTTCCCATCTTCAGATCATCTGTTACGGTTTAACCAGCGGAATATGGAACTGGAAGTTCACTGTCACTGCTATGACAGTGGATAGTTTAGTAAATTTTTTTGTTAGGCTGTATCGTAACTCACTGAGAACGAATGAAACAAACATCTTACTGTTACCAGTTACTGTTTATTTTCACAACGCGCTTCGAAGGTTTAGACAGCCGTCATCAGGTAGATTTATTGAAATTTCTCATTATGGGAGTATTGAATGACGATCTGTTTTAACAGTTAAAAACCATTCAAAAGTCAATTTCGCACACAATACGAGGGTAAGTCAATTATAATCTGCAATTTAGTTGTATTTTAGTTTATTTTTGGTAGTAGTGTCGTTTTACATTGATGAGGCATGCTTTGTTTATTTGTTGTTATATTTTTGTAATTTTCAAGCTGCTAGGTTTGTTTCGTTATCACTGCCGTGCTGTTAATAATGGTTGCTCCGCTGTCTGTTTGCACCAAACAAGAGCAACGCTCAGTGATCCGTTTTTTGTGGTCGGAAGGCATATTAGGGGCCGAAATTCATCGGACTTTTGGTACAATACGGGAACAGTGATTTGCCACAGGAGAGTGTCTACAAATGACTTGAAAAAATCCGAAATGGTTGCACAAGTGTTACGCACTGTGAAGGAGCCGGACGACAGTTTACCGCCACAAATGAAGAAACCACCGAGCATTCGCGTGAAATAATTCTCTTAGACAGACGATTAACTATGAACGAAGTGGCAAATCGTCTGCAAATTAGTCACGATTCTGCCTACGAAATCAGCCACAATAGACTTGGGTTTCATAAAGTTTGTGTAAGATGGATCCCGAAACAGCTCACACAGTTGCATAAAGAAACGTACTTGGACATCTTCAAAAAACATTTGGACCGCTGTGGTAACGAAGGGGACAACTTCTTAGACAGAATGATTACTGGTGACGAAACACGAAATCATCATTATGGACATCTACAAAAAAATTTGGATCGCTGTGGCAACGAAGGGGACAACTTTTTAGACGGGATGATTACTGGTGACGAAACAGGTACCCATCATTACGAGCCGGAGAGTAAACGGCAGTGTATGGAATGGAAGCATCCAAATTCGCAGTGTAAGAAAAAGTTCAAGACCCAACCGTCCGCAGGGAAACTGATGCTTACGGTTTTTTGGGACGCACAACAATAAACAGTGTACGTTACGGTGAGATGCTTACTGAGAGGCTGAAGCCTGCAATTCGAAACAAACGCCGAGGATTGCTGTCAAAA
This sequence comes from Schistocerca serialis cubense, assembly GCF_023864345.2. Lineage (NCBI taxonomy): Eukaryota > Metazoa > Arthropoda > Insecta > Orthoptera > Acrididae > Schistocerca > Schistocerca serialis. The sequence continues at coordinate 396,996,631 of NC_064646.1, forward strand.
GGTGTTGTGTAGTTGCACGACAATGTCCGTCCGCATACTGGTGCCCACACTACTGAAACACTCCAGAAATTCAAATTTGAAGTACTGGAACATCCTCCATGTAGTCCCGATCTTGCCCCTTCTGACTATCACTTGCGTGGGCCACTCAAAGAGGCATTAAGAGGCCTACGAATTGTCTCAGCCGAAGCAGTGAAAGAAGCGGTGCATTCCTGGCCCGCAGCTCAACCGAGAACCTTCTTTTATGAGGGCATCAGGAAACTTGTATAAGGATGGACCAGGTGCGTTGAAACGCAAGGACACTATCGCGAAAAATGATGTTCTTGTAAGTTTCCTATTTGATTACAATAAAATTTTATAACTACTTTGTGGATAATGATTGATTTACCCTCGTACTTCTTATTCAACACAACTGGATTCAACAGTGTTAGCTGTCATCTTCAGATCTTAAACTTTTTTTTGTACTGAAACGTGTTCACTTCACGCTGACCTCATGTACAAGATGTCAAGTGGATAAAACTCAGCACGTTATAAACGTTTATCATCGCTAAAATATTTAAAAACACACAGTATCTTGTCCAAAAGGTCATGTCCATGTACATATGCTTACATATGTTTGTGCATGATACAAATACGGTACACTATGTCCACATATGTAAATAGATGCGCAGTTGTGTAACAAGCATCTGTAAACAATATTGACATGGATATGGCCTTTTGGACAAGATGGTGTGTTCTTTTCAATATTTTAAGGATGACAAACGTTTGTAATGTGCTGAGTTTTATCCATTTGACATCTTGTGCATGAGGTCAAAGTAAAATGAACACATTTTAGTACTAAAAAAATGTTTAAGATTTGAAGATGAATAATGGCCACCATCTACCTGGTGTAAAAGATACGTGATTTATCCAACCAGGCGACACGTTTCCATTGATCGAGGGTCCAATGTCGATAATTGAGTGCCCATTGCAATTGTAACTAACGATGCCGTTGGATCGATATGGAAACATGTAGGGGTCGCCTATTGCGGGGGCCCATGTTCAGGCAAGTGCGTTGAACAGTGCACTCCGGAACACTTGGGCCTTCACCAGCACCGTACTCTGTCGTCAGATCTGCACACAGATTGTCGCCCATACTGCTTTATAGAGCGGACAAGCCTCCGATCTGCACGTTCTGTAGTGACGAATGGACGTCCTACACCTTGTCACTCCACTCGTGGTTTAAATGTGCTCCACCCAGTTCCCACAGATGCTCACGACGGCACCAAGCAGACACCGGTCACCTTCGCCGTTTAGGACTGTCGCACCATAACAATCAACCATTTTGTTCGGGGTCACTTATGTCAGTGGATTTTACCATCTGTGACCCATATCGTGGCTAGGATGATCCCCCATTCCTCTCTCCTTCGCTTACATGCTATTCTAACACATCACGTGCCAGCGACTTCACCAGCTGGTGTTCAATCTCGCGCTAATCACTGGTAGTTCATCAGTGCATCTAATACGAGTGTTCACGAGTGTATTCGTATGGACAAGTGCTGTTAAGTATCGCGAGACACAGTGGCCATTGTATTTCTGACATTTGCAGAAAATGGTTCAAATGGCGCTGAACACTCTGAGGTCATCAGTCTCCTAGACTTAAAACTACTTAAACCTAACTAACCTAAGGATATCACACATATCCATGCCCGGACGGGATTAGAACCTGTGACGGTAGCAGCAGCGCGGTTCCGGACTGAAGCGCCTAGAACCGCTCGGCCACAGCGGTCTGCTGACATTGGCAGAAAGGACGGTAAGCCTACTGTTCAACTATGTAAAATCTAGTATCTGTAGCCAGTGTATTAGATGTGCAAAATTAGATCGAAGACTGTGCTGACAAGTTGTCCTGCGCACTTCCATTCTACATCTTTTAAATATCACTGACGTTGTCCGCCCCCGGTAGCTGAGTGGTCAGCGAGACAGAATGTCAATCCTAAGGGCCCGGGTTAGATTCCCGGTCGGGGATTTTCTCCGGTCAGGGACTGGGTGTTGTGTTGTCCTAAACATCATCATTTCATCCCCATCGACGCGCAAGTCGCCGAAGTGGCGTCAAGTCGAAAGACTTGCACCAGACGAACAGTCTACCCGACGGGAGGCCCTAGTCACACGACAGTTATTATTATTATCACTGACGTTAAGGATTTTCGAGCGGAAGAGCAATGTGACCAATGGCTGAGAGGCAATAACGAAAAGTAACTCGGTTGAAAGTTCCAGAGGCCTCTGAATCCCTTACATCCGCTGTGTCATTCTCAGCCAATGGTGTCATCTGGAAGCGATATGGATGGGCCATCGCGGTCGTTGTTGGCTTTCTACGCCTTGGAGATGTTGCTTCTCATTCAGCTGGTTCCGCAGTTGGCTTCACTAGGCTGACTGGACCCAGTTCCTCTCTTCCACCAAGAAAAATTCTTTAGCTGTTTCGGACGTTGAACTCGACTCCTCCACACGGCAGTCAGAGACGCTGGGCGATCATCTACGAGGTCTACGGGCAAAGACACAACGTCTCCTTTTAAACTGACTTCAAAACGAGTGTTGTTTCATTTATTGTAAAAAGACGTAACGTTCTCAAACGCAAACTTCATTCTAGATCATAACGTGTAAGTTCACTATGTTCACCTATGGCAACAACTATTACGAAAACACATAACACGATAAGAGCATTGGTGTAATCTCCAGTTCTGTAGCTGGATACTTTTTAGATTCGTAAAATCATTTATCGTACACATCAGCATGTAAAACTCTAAGCGTTCATCCTAACTTGCCTCCATTAGTTAGCGTTACGACAGAGTCAATAGATATTGGCTACGTTACTTAAAATTTGCTGCTTAAGCTGCATAGTTAGAACAAGATCAATTACTTATTTATTTTTTATCTCCAACATCGGCTGCATGGGCCTTTGCTGAAACGTTCGGCGATAAAACTTGACTGCTATCTCAGGTGCTACATGAAGATTAAATTAATTTCTGTCCTTCGACAAGGTAGTGAAGTGGATCACAAAACGAGCACACCAGTAGGGTAGTTACGTAAGGAGCGATGTGATTTACACTCAAATGTAGCACTAGCTGTTTTTATATTTTTGCTTATGTAAAAGTAAAAGGAAGCCCAGTTTCACTTAACTGAAGAATCAGTTTCAAGCAGGATAGCGAATGAAGCAGTAAATTTTTTTGTGTGGTATAAGTACTAATTAATAATTTTATGATTTTTCCTGTACTTGCACTGTGAAATCTTGTTTATTGCCAAATTTCATGATTCTACATCAACAGGAAATAGCCTATAGGTTTTGATGAGCGATCTTGGGTATTAATAACAGCTTCAGCCTTAATTAGTTCTTTATTATTGGATCACTACTGGTTTCGTGGCACTCAAAGCCACATCTTAATGTAAAAATCTGTATAACAATAAATCCAGAAGGAGTAACAATCCTGAGATATACACTGGTATGGTTAATTATTTAAGATTAAAAATTTTTTTAAACGTATTAAAAAAGTTTCACTTGAAAGTTAGTACTCATATGACTAAAACGTTAGAGCAGAAGAGCTCCGAACCTTTTTACCCAACATACGTTGTCAGTCAGAACAGAATACCGCTAAAGGGCGGTATGTCATAGAATAAAACATCCGGATTCCAATATGTAAAATTTTTTAATATTTAAAAAAAATGTAAAGTCTTAAAATAATTTACCATACCAGTGCATATGTCAGGGTTATTATTCTTTCTGGATTTATTGTTATACGGATGTTCACCTAAAGATGAGGGTTTCAGTGGCACGAAACCGCTAGTGATCCAATAGCAAAGAAATAAATACAACTGAGGCAGTTATTAATACCCAAGACGACAACTCATAGCTGTGATTGCTCTAAGTACAAGGTTTGATGAATGAGTTTGCGGCTTTAAATTATGTGACATAAATGGCTGTGTCTGTTGAATGCTTCGACTTAGAAACTTCAGTTTTGTACACCTCAAAAGGACCGCAGTCCTTAGAATGTGACATAAATTTAAACTTGATACGCCTACCAGTTCATGAGAAAAAGGGTTTTTAACTGTCGGAGAGACAGACAGACAGATAGACAGACGGACAACGAACTGATTCTATAAGAGTTCCGCTTGTATCGTCTGAGTTCCAGGATCCTCAAAATCACCTTGTGAATTAGGATCACCAAATTTACAGGTCCGAAAACCACTCAGGAAAGTCATAGAAACGTAGGTCTACGGTCAAGAAGATAGGTGGAACAACAAACTCGGGTACTGCGCTAGAAGGAAGGCCAACAATTTATTTTCGCGTGTTCCTAAGCGACCCATTCACTATGGAAGAAGAAGAAAAATAAGAAAAAACGAGTTATACTCTGGCAGCCAGAGAAATCACTGCCAAAAAGGAATAAAGAAAAATGCATTCTGCTTTTGCGACATTCGAATTCTCTAAAATCACATTTTACGCAGAAAAATGCTTGGTATTTCCATCTGCGACAACACTGCAAAACTAAAAGCGTCTTTTCGAGACGCGCGTTAAGTGCAGACTGACAGGTGTGGCAAAAAGCTACCCTTGTCGTATCAGCCCCATCGTCTGCGCATACACGTGCGTTCGGTTGTTGGTCGATGATTGGCTGCCATTTTAAGCCTGAGGATACAACATGTCGTGTTTTATTCAAGACGGCGACCCGTGTTGTGCTTTGACCTTAATATCGTCAGTCACACTTCTTCGCTATTGCATTACTGTAGTCTTCTTTCGTGGCTTATTCTGCCTATTAGCTCTTCCTTATATCTTCCCGTCATTGTTAACACCCTTATAAGGTATTACGTTTCAAAAAGTTCAACGTTGCACTGTTCCAGATTTGTCACTATTCACGTTACAGTTTTTAAAATTTTTGTTATCAAATATGTATGGATATTTATAAGGTTAAAAAAAGAACTGTAGCTAGGCACACTCTTTGATGAAGGTTTTACTTCACCGTAGCTACTTTTCGGTTTGAGCGTATTGTCAGACGACAGCGATTTCTTGTACAAATTTCACATTATTTTGGTCATATAATCTGACATAACAGATTATTTTTCATTTTATTATTTTTGGAAAAATTATCTAGATTTTTTTAGCGCAGAACAAGATGCAATCTGATACGACATTTTACAAATGCGTGGTATGCAGATGTATTTCACAGAGCTGTAGGAGGGTAACTCTGCTAAAGTGCTATTTGTTGTAGTCATGGACTTATATTTGTTATTTTATTTGTTTTTAACCTTCACATAACCAAGAATGAGAGGAAGCGGCAGGGGGACATTATGACAAGTTTTTTAAAATATTCTTATCTGTCAGTAAGATTATATTTTTAACTTTCGAAAAAATATTGATTGTTTTTAATGAATTCTTCTACCAGATTCCATAAATGTTTTAAATCTTTCAGTTAAACTTAACCCAAAAGTTTAACCCTTAGGAGTAGATGCCACTTTCCGCCAGTGGATCTCATATTCAATATTTTCAGATTCAGGATATTACTTACACAACAATATCTCTTTAAAAAGTATCTCTTGAGTAAATATCAACAAGAATTAACGAAATTTCTATCTTTTAAATTTTCTTTACGGTGGGTATAAAGAACTTCCCCGTTGGTTGTACACGTTATTGAAAGTGCATTGATATTGCTAAGAGTGTACTAAAAGATTTTTTTCAGGTTCTGGAGATTACTTACACATCAGTATTCTCTAAATAGTATGTTGTTTATGTAAGTCCACATCAAATAACGAATTTTGTTTTTCTCAAATATTTTAGTGGGGGGAGGGGCCATAACTTTCCCCCTTCTCCACTCTCATAGGTAATGCACGTTACAGAAAATGCCTTGGTATTGCTAGAATTAATGCAGCTGTCAAGTTTATTGTTGATGGTAGGAGTATAACCGCTATTGTGAAGTTACATTCTTTGAGCAATTTTTTTAAAGATTTGTCTTTATTTTGAGGGTTGGATCAGAATTAATTTCACTTTTGTTATTATTTCCAGACAAAAACTATTGACTTATTTAAATTACCATCTTCATAAATTGTTATTACACAGCTTCCTTTATCAGTTTTTATTGTTAATGCTTTATTGTCTTTAAGTTCCTTGTTTATTTTTGTGTGAACATTTGACCCAGCTTGCCTTTTGTTTAGTTTCTGTCTACATTTTCCATAACCATATTATTTACTTTATTACTTACTGCATTTTTCCCCACTGTTGAGTTGAACTATGTTATATGCAGTTTTTGTTTTAACAGTTGCTTCCTTAATATTACATCTCCTAACTTTAGTTCGAGTGTACTGTCTTACACCTTTTTTCAGTAAATTTAGTTTGGAATCACTGAAGTTAATGGATGTGGAATTTATGATTCTATCAAAGAAGCTTTGTCAATAGTATGGTAGGTTTTTGTCTGTTTCCTTTCATTTTTTCTTTTTCCTTTGAAACATTTTGTTGATATTCTGTCTGATATCATCAAAAATATACAAGAAATGTACAGAGCTAAGAAGGTTACTCAATTATAAGTGAAGCACATAAATTTGTCTGTTGAGAAGCACTTTTCACTTGTATTGATCTCTTATTTCACACTGTAATAAGAAAAGCTCACTTTTCATCTTTGTTTTCTGAGCAACCGTACTGTTGTACTTGATATTCACTTTGATGTACTTTGCACCATCGATAAAATTTCGTCATTGTTGCCTTATCTGGTAAAGGGAGTAGTGCATGATTTGCAAAAGTTGTTAATAAAAGTTAATGTATAGAACAGTATATAACTAGTAACGAAAGTGATCCTAGCTATTTCTTTTAACAAAAAGTTTCCAGCAGAAATGTGACTCCAACTGTCATGGACAAAATAATAGCATTTGTGTATTCATGCATGATCACGCTTTGCTATCATCTGTCCTCTGCTGGAGGAACGCCACCTTCAGATGCCCACAATGTTGTCTTCAGCTAGATTCGCCCACGACAACGTGGGCCCATTTATCTGAACTGGCATGTTTCTGACATCTTCACCGAGCTACGTGGGACAGTGTTTAAGACCCTGGACTCTTATATGGGAAAAGCAGAGGTATCCAGATATAATTTTTCCAAGGTTTCCCTGAATTGAATGAGGTGAATACTGCGACGATTTCTTTGTAAAGTACGGGACCGATTTCCTCGTTTATCCTCGACCTACCCGAGTATGTACTCAGACGCTGATGATATCGTCATCGACCGAATATTAGAACTCAACCTAATGTTTTCTTCCTGTTCTTATCTATTCACTTTCCGTTAGGATATCGTTTTCTTCTATCTCTTGGAATACATCGTAGAACTCCTTTGAGCAATCTACTATTCATTCGCCTGATTATATGTTCCCTTAACATTTTCAATACGGTCACAATTAAGTCTTTCACTGCAGGCTGTTCCCCGAAAAACTTTTTTTTATCTTGTTATCTTTTCTGAGTATTGTCGACATGACTTCACAACCGTTCATTGAACGGCCTTAAGTTTTTGAATACTTTCTGCGTTAAAAGTCTTTGTTTCCCTGTCGTAAGTCTAAACTGCTTACCGTAAGCCCGGTATCTTCGTTTTTGAAAAGCTCCATAACTTTTTTGGTCTCTTGTTTCTTCATTTAGATTCTATTTTTACCATCCATCAGACTTCATATAGCGAAGTTTTTCGTCTTAATGTTTGGTTTTGCTTGTCTGTCAAATTTATCGTGGACCATCAGTCAAAATTATTAAAATAATGAAACAATAAAAATTTGTTCTGAATGTTAAGCATTCGCGTTGGTTTTAGGTGGCGTATTTATGTTTCTTTTGTATTCAATTCCTGTTGTGACACTCGGCTGTAAATTTTAAATTATGTTACATTAAATAGCAGTCCAATATTCAAGCCTTGAAATACCAAAGGGGCTAAGTGCCAATTTGGTCGGCAATATATATTTTCACGTAGATAATCGCAAGGTACCAATGCACATTACATATCAGTCGGTTCAAGTTCCATGAGCCTTGTAAGAAGTTCACAAAAGCATCGATAGATGCCGCGAGCGCATGGGTCTTTGTAGTTTCAAACGTGGTACGTGCCAATGTTTCGATTGTTCTGTTTAGTGTGTTGGTATTCGCTTTAGTTTGTCGTCTTGTTTTTATAGGGAAGCGCGAGAGTCACGAAGGCACAGGCATAAGCTACCCTGTACCTGATCACCTATGTGATGTTATCGTACCAGCAGAATTTTCCAAGCATGCTCAAGTAATTTAAACAGAAACCCGTAACTTCCAAGAGACAGCTGATGAACAGCTAAACTTGAAACATATTGAGATAAGGTAAAAGCTGGAAACCCTCGAGTATTGTAAGTCAAGAACATTAACAAAAAATTATGAGTGTATTATAACTGAACACTTAACGTTACTCTAAAGAACATAGCTGCAAGAGATAATGTGTGCCACTTAATCCCATTCACAAAATTTAGTTTTAATATTTTCCTAAAGGAAGCTGGTTGCTGGTTAGTATAGTTTTCGATGATTATTTCTTTTGAACAGATACATACTGAATATATGTAGTCACGTACATATACAGGGTGAGTCACCTAACGTTACCGCTGGATATATTTCGTAAACCACATCAAATACTGACGAACCGATTCCAAAGACCGAACGTGAGGAGAGGGGCTAGTGTAATTGTTTAATACAAACCATACAAAAATGCACGGAAGTATGTTTTTTAACACAAACCTACGTTTTTTTAAATGGAACCACGTTAGTTTTGTTAGCACATCTGAACATATAAACAAATACGTAATCAGTGCCGTTTGTTGCATTGTAAAATGTTAATTACATCCGGAGATATTGTAACCTAAAGTTGACGCTTGAAACCTACGACGTTCAGTTGCGTGTTGTAGCAAACACGGGCCACGGTCGGCGTGCAGCATCTGCAGGGACATGTTTACGATGACGACCGTGTTTACGAGTGTGGCTGTAGTGCACTGTTGTAGTTTGGTCTAGCTGTCGCAGTGTCCGCATGTAGCGCTTGCTGCTATTGTTATTCTGCATTCGTCTCCGCACGCAGACCAACTGTAGTACACCGTGTTACCAGACGTCTGTGATAGTGTAGTGTTGTAGGAACTGTGACCATGGTGTATTCGAACTCTGAAAAGGCGGAGATGATAATCTATGGCGAGTGTCGACAAAATGCAGCTGAAGCCTGCAGGGTGTATGCAGAACGGTACCGGGACAGAGAGCATCCAACGTGCCGAACATTGCAAAACATCTACCGCCAACTGTATGCAACAGGTATGGCCGTAGCACGCAAACGGGTCCGTAACAGGCCCGTCACAGGAGAAGCGGGTGCAGTTGGTGTGTTAGCTGCTGTTGCCATGAACCCACACATGAGTACACGGGACATTGCGAGAGCCGGTGGACTGAGTCAAAGTAGTGTCATGCGCATACTGCATCGTCACCGCTTTCACCCGTTTCATGTGTCGCTACGTCAGCAATTACATGGTGATAACTTTAATCATCGAGTGCAGTTCTGTCAATGGGCATTAACAGAGAATGCGTTGCAGTTCTACCTGTTTACCGATGAAGCGGGTTTCACAAACCACGGGGCAGTGAATCTACGGAACATGCATTACTGGTCCGTGGACAATCCTCGTTGGCTCAGACAGGTAGAGCGACAGCGACCGTGGACTGTAAATGTATGGTGCGGAGTCATTGGCGACCACCTCATTGGTCCTCACTTCATTGCAGGGGCCCAAACAGCTGCAACATACATCGCGTTTCTACAAAATGATCTGCCAACGTTGCTCGAAAATGTCCCACTGGGAACGCGTCGACGTATGTGGTATCAGCATGATGGTGCACCTGCACATTCCGCAATTAACACTAGGCTGACCCTTGACAGGATGTTCGACGGGCGTTTCATTGGACGTGGAGGACGCATAAATTGGCCAGCCCGTTCTCCTGATCTTACACCTCTGGACTTCTTTCTGGGGGTACGTTAAAGGAGAATGTGTACCGTGATGTGCCTACAACCCCAGAGGATATGAAACAATTTTGTATTGTGGCACACACTACACTACAGTATTGTGGCAGCCTGCGGCGACATTACACCAGATGTACTGCGGCGTGTACGACATTGATTACGCCAGAGATTGCAATTGTGTGCAGCAAATGATGGCCACCACATCGAACATCTATTGGCCTGACATGTCGGGACACACTCTATTCCACTCCGTAATTGAAAACGGAAACCACGTGTGTACGTGTACCTCACCCCTCATGGTAATGTACATGTGCGTCAGTGAAAAAGACCAATAAAAAGGTGTTAGCATGTGGACGTAATGTGCTGTTCCAGTCTCTTCTGTACCTAAGGTCCATCACCGTTCCCTTTGGATCCCTACGTAATTCGGTGCTCTCCGATACACACGATCGAACAGCGGAGGAGTGGTACTCAAGCGTCAACTTTAGGTTACTATATCTCCGGATGTAATTAACATTTTACAATGCAACAAACGGCACTAATTACGTATTTGTTTATATGTTCAGATGTGCTAACAAAACTAACGGGGTTCCATTTAAAAAAAACGTAGGTTTGTGTTAAAAAACATACTTCCGTGCATTTTTTATGGTTTGTGTTAACCACGTTCGGTCTGTGGAATCGATTCGTCAGTATTTGATGTGGTTTACGAAATATATCCAGCGGTAGTGTTAGGTGACTCACCCTGTATACAATTATTAATTATACATTTTTTTCGTATAACTCCATTTCTTATTTCTGGCACGCAGTCCCTTTGATAATTTAAGGCTTCATTTATCAGAGTAGCTGTAAACGATAAGTTATTAAATACAGCTCAGTTCTGCACCAATAAAGCCGTCAGTTAGTTTTGTAAACATTTATTAACACTTAATTAAATTCGTATTGTCAACATATCTGAGGTACTTTATAATTCCACACAACATTTAGCAGTTTATAATTATGTGAATTAAAGGATAATTTAACATGAATTCTGATACTGACGCTTCACGATAAAATTATTGATATACACGTAACAGCACAACTACATCGGAGGGAAAGCAATATGGTACGAAGCAATTATTAGCAGAAACTATCATAAAACACGAAATAGTGTAAAAACTTACGCTGGTATGTCGACTGTTCTCAATTAAAAGAAAGGAAATATTCAAGTGTAGTGTTAAATAATTAATTATGTGTGTTTTAATGGTATGGTGCAAATGTTTCATTTGGATTCCATTTCGGCAACTTAGTGCCATAATCTACCCCACTATTCCGACCTGGTATAACATTCTACTTATATTTCGGGGTAAATATTGTTTAATTCAGTCCCTTTGACGACATAGCCTTCTTTGCGGATTAGAATGTTACAATTAATTTAGTGCTAGCTAGAGGTCGGAAAAAGCTCATATTGTGATTAATAAAAATCACAAAACAATGAAGACAGTCTGATATTTACTTTCGATTTATTTTATATCTTTTTCCTCTCAGAAATCCACTGGTATACGACCTTAATCAATAACTTCTCTTTTATATTTATGTTATTATTGCGTATGCCGCCGCATTTATACATCTAAGTATATAGGTGGATTAAACCTGCTGTACATAGATTACAACTAACGGCGGACAAGAAAGCGAATACGTCTGAGCTACTTCAGTGGAATATCAGAAATGAGTTCTGTGCTCATCGTCTCTTTCTTTGGAGAGAGGAAGACAAATGAAGGAAACGCACAGATGAATTACAGCTATAATGTTTGAGCTACATAATCTTAAGATGAAGTTACCCATTAACATCCACTTTAATATTTACTGCAAAATTAGTGATCTACGATGGTGTTGGAAAATGAAGAAATATTACCCTGGGAAAGTGGACTTACATTGTATCGGAGCCACATGTCGTTCCTGGCAAATAATAACATGAAACATTCTGTGGTCTGATCGAGATTCAATCCCGTGTCCTTTCGGTATCCTGATACAAAATCTACCATTAGAACACCAAGGCCGATAGTTTAGTGTTAACGTCCGATCAGTGAAGGGATCATTATAGACGGATCACAAGTTTGGACCAGGGTCAGATAATTGAGTGTATCTTCCCAAAGGGTACAAATCAGCATTCGATGTAACTGATTTACTAAACCATAGAATACCTAAATTTATGAGTCGAGACTGGAATTTGAACCTACCTGAAGGTGAGTCCAGTGCCTTTACCATGTCCCAGCTCGCTTGGTTCAAAATGGTTCAAATGGCTCTGAGCACTATGGGACTTAATATGTGGTGTCATAAGTCTCGTATAACTTAGAACTACTTAAACCTGACTAACCTAAGGACATCACACACATCCATGCCCGAGGCAGGATTCGAACCTGCGACGGTAGCGGTCGCGCGGTTTCAGACTGAAGCGCCTAGAACCGCTCGGCCACAACGGCCGGCTCTCGCTTGGTGTTGAACGAAAATAACCGAGATTTTGATAGGTCCGGAAACTACTGGTTTCGGCATAAGCAAGTACAGGGATATTTTTATGACTGAGTCTTCGTCATAAACTGCTTAGAACCAGTCGAACAAGATCAAGTTGAAATTATGTGCATATGTGATCAGCAGATTGCTGCTTTCATCACTGCTCGTAAATAGATTGAGAAACGGAAATGTACAAAAAGAATAACATCTGAAAGAATTCAGACAATAAAGAAAAGAAACATAAAAAGTAAATCAGAAAACCAAACGAGCGTGTGAAAAATACAAGAAAATTTCACTAAAATAACACTAGAATTGTTTACGAAAATTTTGAATACATAATCCACCAAGCATTTGTTTCAAAGATGAAAATGACGAAATAGTATCAAATAACAAGGATAACTGTTAGATACTAGCAAAATGTTTTGTCAATTACTTCAGCTGTGTACTTCCAGCAATCAAATTAGAGATTCCATCAACATCAGAAATTCTTGAGAGAGATTTCTCACCAACAGCCCTAGAAATCTGCGAAGCCACCAAAAGACTAAAAAACAACAAAGCAAGTGGTGAAGACCCCATTAGATTGCAATTATTTAAATGATCAGACCTAAGGTTGTAAGTCCTGTACTCTTGGTTTTGAGAACATTTGGAAAACAGAGGAGAGGAAAATAGGACTAATCCATCCGCAGCTCGTGGTCTTCTCGCGCACGGGGTCCCGGATTCGATTCCTCGCGGGGTCAGGGATTTTCCCTGCCTCCAGATGACTGTGTGTTGTTGTGGCGTCTTCATCATCATCGTTCATCACCATTACGGTCGGAGGAAGGCAATGGCAGACCTCCTCCGCTAGGACCTTGCGTAGTACAGGGGTGCGGGTCTCCCGCATCGTCCCCTAAGCTCTTCGGAAATTACAGGGGAGTGTCACTTCTGCCAGTGGAATACAAAATATGAGTATTATCACAAATTTCCCTGAAAAGTACTGAAGAAACTTTAGAGAAATATATGAAAGATCATGACGGTGGTTTTAGAAACGAAAGATCCCTCTCAGAAAAGATTTTTGACTTAAAATCAGCGATTCACCACAGATTGTTAAAGCGCAAACCTATAATAGTATCACTTACTGATTTCAAGAAAGCATTTAAACCTTGCGTGGGGCGTGGGGAATATACTTTCCACTAAACGTATTTTTTAAAGCGTTCTTCGGAATATGTGTTACCACTTCTGTACGCTCCCGGCATCTTGTGCCAGTCCGCTGCACCACTTTTAGTTTCTATTTGTTGTGATACATAGCCTTCAGGACTGTGGGAAGTATATATCCCAGCAAACAACGGTGCTTTAATGGTTATTGGGAAGTATTGCTGCCACCGATCTAGTTTCTGGAAGGGGATCACTGCTGTTCTTGGAACACATTGCTTTGCTTTTGCAGTGTACTTTATTGTGACCTGTGTTAGCTCATCCCTTTATTGCGAGATAAACTTTCAAGGATTGTTTTCACATTGCGGCAAGAAAACTTCAATATCGAAAACAAATATTTTTAAATAAAGTAAAGGAAAACATAAAACAAAAACACTGTTCATTACTTTTTACGTATAATGGCGACACATAACAGCACACAAAAGGGAAGTGGGAAATCCATTTACCACGAGTTTTAATACCTCACAAAGGTGCCGTTTTGATATATGTACCACCATAGGTTTTGATGCCAAATTACAAAAATAAAATTATCAAAAAATAAATGGAGTCAGTTGATCTCATTGCTAATAGGACAGAAAGAAAAACCTCGCTGAGTTGCTACAAAAAATGCACACGCGAAAGGGTTAAGGTGGTACACAGAAGAACAGTAGATAACATCATTAGCGAATTTAGTGTTGAAGTAAATATAATTCGTGAAACTACGACAAACACGATATCTAAAGTAAAATGTATATGAGAAGTATCGCAGCCATCTGAAATACGAACTGACATTAGACAAGTGAGCAGCTTATCGCCTTTACTACTTAACTGTGTTTTATTTTAAAAAAATTGGAATGATTTTGAAGGATTGGAACTAAAAATTCTCAAAATTAAATCCATGTTTCAGGGAATCAAAACAAATTGAATTCGGTTAAACCGCCTGTTTCTGCAGATGATTTTCCAATATTTTCAGAAAATTTGAAAAAAAAACAGTTACTGAAATAAATGTTCTGGTAAAAATAGAAAATTGGACTGGCCTCAAAATTTTGGCTGAAAAAGAAGATTAAGTACAAATACAAACAATGCACCGAAATATGTAGAACGATAAATAGGGAAAATAGAGCGAGCTAGTAAATTTAAATATCTTGGAGAAGCTGCATAGCAAAATTGACTAGAAAAATGTGCAAAGCTAATGCAAAAAAAATATGTACAAGAAATGTATATCTACAATACAAATTAAAACAGTATACAACAGTGGTAACACGAGAATGTTTATATGTGTATCAAGGTTTACCTATGAACTGTAAGCTAAATGAAATACACGTGCTTGAAAGGGGTATTATTAGAAAAATAATGTGTGCTGTATAAACTACAGATGGGTGGGAAACGAGAAGTAAGAAGGGCATATGCGATAATTCAGGTGAAATTTGAGAAGTAATGGGAAAGAGAAAATTAATCTTCCTTGGACACTTCTACCGACTGAATGAGAGAAGACTAACGAAACAAACATTCCTGTATTTCCCGGAAAAAACAACGACACCAGCATGGACTACAGAACTAAGGAAAGAACAGCAAAGAATCGGAAATAATAGAAAGAAATCTTTTTAAGAATAATATACTCAGTTTAGAAGGTTTTCAAGGCAGAGAAGATAGTAATTGGGTACAACATGGAGAGAAGGAAGGAAAACACAGCTTGGGGAAAAGGTGATGTAATACAGCAAATGTAGGAAACAAAAAAGAAATAAGAGGGACTGAAGTTGCTTCTCAATCCTAGTTGGTCAACATGAAGATAAAAAAAGCAAAAAAAAGGAGTAAAACAAAAATACGATGAACAAACTTGCATGAAATTATGAGAAGTGAAGATCTAGACACGTTATCAATGCCATAGTTCCAGCAGAGCTTTATGCCCAGGGAGCTCAGCCACGCTCAAGCCTTCGGAGGGGTCTCATGGAGACGTTCCAGTCCGCTTGAAATCTTCTTGTTGGTCGTTCGCTAATAATGCGTTCCGTTTCTTGTGCCACTGACCCACAATAAGACTTGATAACCGTGTGGTGATTATTAAGCCTCATTTACGAAACATCAGTCTTTCATTTGACGCTCGGAGAATAAATTAATGAACATTAACGGAAACAATTAATTCATAGCGGTAGGTCAGCCAGTGACGTTCCAATAACGATTCCAAGGAACAAATTCTGAATATGACGTAGTTATGAAATGGTTGTATGCACATTCGAGCATTAATTTGCGCTACCTGTGCGTCTGTGGCTGACGTCACTACACTGTGATGACGTGCTGTCGTTCGTCGCGCGGAACTTGTTTGAATTGACGTTGTGCAAGAGATTGTCTTCGCTAGACAATAGCTGATGAAGAGAAGAGAGAGTTACTGGTGTACCGTTCCTGATCGCCACGCTGTGTGCTGATGTGTGACGTCCGCAGCGTTTTACACTAGAATACATAAAACATTGTTGGCTGCGAGTAATAAGCACAGTGAATCTGAAACCAAAACCTAACTTACCAAGTCGTCGAAAGAAACCGTGAAAAGTTCTGCATCTGCCTAAAATCAGTAAATGCATCAAGGCAGCACCTCATCAAGATCGTCTATCCAGATGCTCCTTGATTCTGATGGAAGCTTTATGAAATACGATTGAAATGGAGGCTAAAATTAGTTCATCGAAAAGGATTAGAAAACTGTTTTTACTTTAGCTCGCTGCATGAATGCAAAAAACACGGGTATAGAAGTAAATGACTTTGGAGTTCAGAGACGACTGAAGTTGTTCCTTGAAGAAATGGCCAGTGGACCTCCTCCCTCAACACAAAAACGAACACCTCTTCTCATGACGAAGAAACCATTTGCGGTGACCTGCTACTTAGCTGTTTTTAGACCTATAACTGCGTCACCACAAACTGATAAGTTTCAGGTTTCATTTAAAGTGACCAACCCACTAGCAGAAGACAACAAGTTGGCTATAAACTTTATCTTGCGCTCTGGTGGAAAATACGTTGTTTGCGAGCCCTGATTTAGAAGAAACGAAAATTACCACTGCAGATTTTTGTACTTAAGAGCCGGCCGGGGTGGCCGAGCGGTTATAGGCGCTACAGTCTGGAACCGCACGACCACTACGGTCGCAGGTTCGAATCCTGCCTCGGGCATGGATGTGTGTGATGTCCTTAGGTTAGTTAGGTTTAAGTAGTTCTAATTCCTAGGGGACTGATGACCTCAGAAGTTAAGTCCCATAGTGCTCAGAGCCATTTGAACCTTTTTTTATACTTAAGAAATATGAGCAATGAATGGTGGTCGCGCTCAACGTAGGATCCATTGGAGATCATACAAGTGCTCATTCGTTCCTTCTACTTCTCAGTAAAATTCTGAAAAACAGTTTCTCAAATGGTTTAAATGGCTCTGAGCACTGTGGGACTCAACATCTATGGTCATCACTCCCCTAGAACTTAGAACTACTTAAACCTAATTAACCTAAGGACATCACACAACACCCAGTCATCACGAGGCAGAGAAAATCCCTGACCCCGCCGGGAATCGAACTCGGGAGCCTGGCGTGGGAAGCGAGAACGCTACCGCACGACCACAAGCTGCGGACAACAGTTTCTCAAGAGGCTGATCGGGAGTTCCGCTGTTTCTGCCTTCCGGCCTGGTGTGGATCAAATCTGAAGTAAATTCCTTGTCGACTTCAACTGAGCTGATCGATTTTGAAGGAACTCGTCACAACGCAAGCACACAATTCCATTTCGAACCGCAATCGAGCAATAATACGTCATGACAAATTGTTACTTAGTAAGTCGAGATGTTTCATTACTTTAATATCGATCTAGTACATCAAAGACCTGGATAATCTTTTCGGAAGTTTATCGCAGGCCGTAGGAACAACCTCATAAAATCTCAGGGCTGGATCCTGCCTTTAATAGGGGAGATACACAGAATTACAGGCCTGTCTTACTTACGTCCGTTTCTGTTAGAACTGTGGCAGATATTTTGTGTTCACGTACTATGACTGTTTTGGACATCGAATAATTTCACTGTAGAAACAAACAAGAATCTCACAAACACCAACCGTATGAATCTCAACTTCTTCGGTTTTTTCTCGAGACTAAGAAAGAAGCAATTAGCGGAAACCACTGCTTTTCAGCCTATACATCGCTGACATGCCAGAAAGAGCTTGTACGAAATTCGGTTACGCTGATGACTGGGCCATTACAACAAGGCACACCGATTTTGATACAAAGGAAGAAACCCTGACATCAGATCTGTCTGACCTGGCAACATACTTCCGTAACTGGAGGCTTAGGCCTAATGCCACGAAGACAGAAGTAACTTGCTTCCATCTCAATAACAGAGAAGACGACAGACCTCTGGAAGTATACTTTGACGACACACGCCTCAACCACAACGGTCACGTTAGACAGCCTTGTCATTTAAATCGCACCTTACAGAAACAGCTGTCAAGGTGAGAACAAGAAACAACTTCATCCATAAACTCTGCGGAACCACCTGGGATCAACGGCAACAACGCTTAAGGCCGTCTGCGCTGAGCCTGGTATACTCTGCGGCGGAGTACTGTTGCACCAGTATGGCTAAACAGTGGCGACGTGAACAAAATCGATGTTGAACTTAACAACACCATGCGCATTATTTCAGGAACCGTTAAGTCTACACCAAACATATGGCTACTTGTCCTGAGTCATATACTACCCCCAAAAATGCGACGAGAAGCAGCCTTGGTCAGGGAATACAAGAAGATAGAAGGAAATCCTAAACTATCGATAGGCCTATACCTGATCTGAGTATCAAGAGGCTTCGTTCAAGACATCCTCCTCTTGTTCTCGACAGCTTCACTGGGGCTAACATCAACTCTTGGAGAAGAGAATGGCTCCAAAAGGCCCCAACAACTTGCCACCTAATGCATTGAATTACTGAGGCAGTTCCTGGGTTTGATCAACTTCGCAAGATCTGGCCAACTCTGAACCGAGTAAGAACTGGGCATGTGCTGACTCACTCTTCAAATGGGGACTGCTGTCTTCCCCAGCACGTGACTGCGGGCGCGTCTAAGCAGACCATCCAACACATCAGAAATAAATGCAATGGCAGAGCGTTCAGTGGGGACTTTGAAGAATTCCTCATGCCATCCCAAAAATCTATTGAATATATACAAGGACTAAATGTTTATCTGTGAATATATGTAATGTTATGTAAATGTAGACTAACGTGATCGAATGCTGAAATGTACTGAACTGCCATACGCTAAACAAATAAAACCATGTTGACGGAGCAGTTCCTCACGACCGTAAATCTCTCTATGCAATTCATCCCAACTTTTAGTAACTCAAGTAAGTGCGTATTGAATTTCGGAACTGGTGTCCGATTCGCCTGAAGACTTCTCAGCAACGATGTTGCACTACTCTGTTCAGAATGTGGAGACCGGAACCAAAAGTCGCGTCAGACTTACCTGGAGGAGTCGTGATATGGCTGTTACTGTTTGCGAGCCGGCCGCGGTGGCCGTGCGGTTCTAGGCGCTGCAGTCCGGAACCGTGGGACAGCTACGGTCGCAGGTTCGAATCCTGCCTCGGGCATGGATGTGTGTGATGTCCTTAGGTTAGTTAGGTTTAAGTAGTTCTAAGTTCTAGGGGACTGATGACCTAAGATGTTACGTCCCATAGTGCTCAGAGCCATTTGAACTGTTTGCGATGTATCTGCAGGGGTTGGGCAAAAATATGGAAGCGCCGCGAGAAATGGATAGTTGAATGATAGCCAAGTTTACAGGTTGCGCTATTGCATTTGACAACGTACGGCACATTGAAATGCCTCTCAATATGTTGCAAGCGTCAGTCGTGATCAAAAATGTGTTCTGTGTAGTTGTAAGTGCATTATGGCGGAGCTAAGTGAAATCGATAGTGGGCAAATTTTTAGTGGCCGTACGGTGACTGCTTCCGTAACTTAGGTAGCGGAAGTGTTTAGTTTTTCAAGAAGTATCGTATCAAAGCTTCATACTTCATAGAGGGAAAGCGGAAAAGATCATCCACTTGGTCACAACACGGACGCAAGTGTGCGTTGAGTGATCTTGACAGACGGAAATTCAAGAAGATCCTGACGAAAAATAAGAGAACGAAAACTACAAAAGTCACTGCAGAACTGTATGTTGTACTCTCGAACCCTGTCAGCTCCAAAAACACACGATGGGAGCTCCAAGAGCTGGGGACTTCAGGGCTAACCGGAATTTCAGAATCTCTCATCAGTGGTGCAAATGTCCATAAGAGGAAAACTTCGACTATGTACACTACTGGCCATTAAAATTGCTACACCAAGAAGAAATGCAGATGATAAACGGTTATTCATTGGACAAATATATTATACTAGAACTGACACGTGATTACATTTTCACGCAATTCGGGTGCATAGATCCTGAGAAATCAGTACCCAGAACAACCACCTCTGGCCGTAATAACGGCCTTGATACGCCTGGGGATTGAGTGAAACAGAGCTTGGATGGCGTGTACAGGTACAGCTGCCCACGCAGCTTCAACACGATACCACAGTTCATCAAGAGTAGTGACTGGCGTGTTGTGACGAACCAGTTGCTCGGCCACCATTGACCAGACGTTTTCAATTGGTGAGAGGTCTGGAGAATGTGCTGGCCAGGGCAGCAGTCGAACATTTTCTGTATCCAGAAAGGCCCGTACAGGACCCGCAACATGCGGTCGTGCAGTATCCTGCTGAAATGTAGGCTTTCGCAGGGATCGAATGAAGGATAGAGCCACGGGTCGTAACACATCTGAAATGTAACGTCCACTGTTCAAAGTGCCGTCAATGTGAACAAGACGTGACCGAGACGTGTAACCAATGGCACCCCATACCATCACGCCGGGTGATACGACAGTATGGCGATGACGAATACACGCTTCCAATGTGCGTTCACAGCGATGTCGCCTAACACGGATGCGACCATCACGATGCTGTAAACAGAACCTGGATTCATCTGAAAAAATGATATTTTGCCATTCTTGCACCCAGATTCGTCGTTGAGTACACCATCGCAAACTGTACTGTCTGTAATGCAGCGTCAAGGGTAACCGCAGCCATGGTCCCCGAACTGGTAGCCCATGCTGCTACAAACGTCTTCGAACTGTTCGTGCAGATGGTAGTTGTCTTGCAAACGTCGCTATCGGTTGACTGTCATTTGCATATCACAGCATCTTCTTCCTGTCGGTTTAATTTCGCGTTTGTAGCACGTCATCTTCGTGGTGTAGCAATTTTAATGGACAGTAGTGTAGTAATGACGGAAACTCATTTGTTCGACTGAGTCCTGTTTCACACTGTTTCCATTTTATGTCAGAGTTTACGTGCCAAGAGTTATTAAACATGACGGGTATTCAGTGATGATATGGGCAGCCATATCATGGTATTCCATGGACCCCATGGTTACCCTGCAAGGTCACATTACTGCTAAGGATTACGCGTCTATTTTGGCGGATCGAGTCCATTCCATGGTACAACGTTTGCTCTGCAATGGTGATGCTGTTTTCTAGGACGACACGGCCCATGTTCACGCACCTTACGTTGCTCAGGGCCTATTTTGTGAGCAAGAGTATGAATTCTTGCATCTGGCCTGGGCTCCAAAGTCACCAGATCTCAACATTAGTGAGCCTTTGTTGTCTATTTTGCAGAGAAGGGTGCGTGATTGTTGTCCACCTCCATCAGAATTACCTGCTTTCGCCACTAATATGCAAGAAGAATGGTACAAGATTCCCCAGAAAACCATACGGGACTTTCGAGACGAGTAGAAACTGTTTTGAATGCCAACGGTTTTCCTACACCGTATTAGGCATGGTAATGTTTTTCTGGTGTTTCCATGTTTTTGTCCATCCCCTGTGCATTACCTGGAAAACAACATTTACAGTTCTCTAAAATTGTTCACAGACTACTTTAAAAAACTGTTGAGAGCTGCGTGAAAATTTGTAAGTGAAAAAGTGATGGACACGTTTCACTAATTTCCCGTCACGTCAGATTTGTATGTAATATCTATATTTCAACGACTTCCTCTGTCATCATCGGCAGGGGTTATATGTAGGTCGAAACTTTAGTAGGACGAGTTCTGTCACGAAGTCACGGAACTTCCAGATACAACCAGATATTAAGTCGATGTCAAAGTTGGAAGAACGCTAGGAACGATACTAATTTTTTGTGGCGTTTCAGCATCAAGCAGCCGGTTCCAAACACCACAAAATGTATTGTCGCTGTCTCAGTTGCACATTCTCATTTCAACGGCTTCTTTGACGATAATTTATGATTATAGCTACTAAATAAAGTACCATAGGGCCTATAGACAACTCCTAGACGATGACGACAGAGGATGCTGCCGAAAGCTTGAGATAACATACATGTCTGACGCAACAATATTCCGGGAAACATTCATCCAAATCTGTCGCTGCGGAAAGCTACGTTCCCACTGACAGATGAACCCCAACACAAATGTTATGCAGTACACGTCAGCAGACTAAAGGACCAGATATCGGTCGACTGTGCAAGCGTTGATCAGTTGGATATTTGGCGGCAATTATTCTGCGGGAAACATGGAGTAGCAACCAAGGTTACCTACCTGTGAAGCAGGGGGATAACAGACTAATAGTTATCAGAAGAATCTAACAACTAGTATTCTCTTAAAGAAGATTTCGAGAAGAGACACTTGCCGGCTTTAGAAAAAAAATGTGGGCCTCAACTACGTACCGTCAGACTCAAAGTTGAAATATTAAAAGTTTGGCTGGTTTCGTTGTCTAGGGGTGGGAGACTTAGTTGCCGCATCACAAGCCAAACACTGCTGAGTCTACAGTATACAATATGAATACACACATGAATCGAATGATCGAAGGTTCCTATCAATCTGCAGTTGCGAATTTTGAATGTAACATAGAAATTTATAAATGAAAGATTGCAATTTTAATAAAACCTGAAGGTCCTATTTTAAAGACTTTCAATGATGAGTACGATGGAAGTACTTTGAAGAATGCCGTTTATTTCTGCAAAACACTTATTGGTGTCGATGGTCCAGCAATGAAATAAAATATTAGTTGAGTAACAGGGAAACAATAGATTCCTACTTCACGTAATTAGTTATGAGCAACAACATAGCTCGTGAGATATTCACTCCTAAAAGCATACTACGTCTTCTCTGCAAAAACCATGGAAATCTCACTAGTGGACAAGTCGGCCCTACGAAATACACTCCTGGAAATGGAAAAAAGAACACATTGACACCGGTGTGTCAGACCCACCATACTTGCTCCGGACACTGCGAGAGGGCTGTACAAGCAATGATCACACGTACGGCACAGCGGACACACCAGGAACCGCGGTGTTGGCCGTCGAATGGCGCTAGCTGCGCAGCATTTGTGCACCGCCGCCGTCAGTGTCAGCCAGTTTGCCGTGGCATACGGAGCTCCATCGCAGTCTTTAACACTGGTAGCATGCCGCGACAGCGTGGACGTGAACCGTATGTGCAGTTGACGGACTTTGAGCGAGGGCGTATAGTGGGCATGCGGGAGGCCGGGTGGACGTACCGCCGAATTGCTCAACACGTGGGGCGTGAGGTCTCCACAGTACATCGATGTTGTCGCCAGTGGTCGGCGGAAGGTGCACGTGCCCGCCGACCTGGGACCGGACCGCAGCGACGCACGGATGCACGCCAAGACCGTAGGATCCTACGCAGTGCCGTAGGGGACCGCACCGCCACTTCCCAGCAAAGTAGGGACACTGTTGCTCCTGGGGTATCGGCGAGGACCATTCGCAACCGTCTCCATGAAGCAGGGCTACGGTCCCGCACACCGTTAGGCCGTCTTCCGCTCACGCCCCAACATCGTGCAGCCCGCCTCCAGTGGTGTCGCGACAGGCGTGAATGGAGGGACGAATGGAGAAGTGTCGTCTTCAGCGATGAGAGTCGCTTCTGCCTTGGTGCCAATGATGGTCGTATGCGTGTTTGGCGCCGTGCAGGTGAGCGCCACAATCATGACTGCATACGACCGAGCCACACAGGGCCAACACCCGGCATCATGGTGTGGGGAGCGATCTCCTACACTGGCCGTACACCACTGGTGATCGTCGAGGGGACACTGAATAGTGCACGGTACATCCAAACCGTCATCGAACCCATCGTTCTACCATTCCTAGACCGGCAAGGGAACTTGCTGTTCCAACAGGACAATGCACGTCCGCATGTATCCCGTGCCACCCAACGTGCTCTAGAAGGTGTAAGTCAACTACCCTGGCCAGCAAGATCTCCGGATCTGTCCCCCATTGAGCATGTTTGGGACTGGATGAAGCGTCGTCTCACGCGGTCTGCACGTCCAGCACGAACGCTGGTCCAACTGAGGCGCCAGGTGGAAATGGCATGGCAAGCCGTTCCACAGGACTACATCCAGCATCTCTATGATCGTCTCCATGGGAGAATAGCAGCCTGCATTGCTGCGAAAGGTGGATATACACTGTACTAGTGCCGACATTGTGCATGCTCTGTTGCCTGTGTCTATGTGCCTGTGGTTCTGTCAGTGTGATCATGTGATGTATCTGACCCCAGGAATGTGTCAATAAAGTATCCCCTTCCTGGGACAATCAATTCACGGTGTTCTTATTTCAATTTCCAGGAGTGTATTTCTATATCCCGCGCCCATGCGTAAACTGCTCGACACTCTCCAAGTATTTCCTACGACTGTCATTCGCGCCTCCCCGTCCAGAACTCTTATGTCCTGTGCGACCCGATACTCCTCCCCCACTTCCATACAGTCTCTCCATTGACTTTGGTAGTCGCCTACCGTAGTAACGAGTGCTGTGATTGGCTAGAACGCTCCCGCCATGTCTCCAAGCCAACGCACATTCACAAACATATTGAAACACACACGAAATACTGGATTTACATTTAAATAATTTGAAATTAAATAAATATTCCTATGGCTGGACCCTAAACACGCTCTAACACTCATTATTAAATACATAAACAGATTAAATAAACATTTATCAAAGGAATAGAAACAGACATGGGCCAGTAGCCTAATGTCTCTGTGCTTTCTAAAACACAGTAAATATTTGGCCAATTTCTTCATGAATATTATATATCGGATATAAACAAAGACATAGACGAATAAATATATTTATAAGCATGCTGCCACCGTTTTTTCGTGTAACTGTGAGTACTTATAGCCCGACACGATCAATAGTAATTGGCCACTTCTAACTCCAATAACTCATGTACTATTCAAGTTACATGGCTGTAAATCATTTAGGTTTACACTAATAGCTTTCTAAAGACACGTCGACCGACAAAATCGGATGAACAGCTTAGATTTTGGGAATTAGTTGCTGGGTGTTACTTGTATAATTTACAGTCAGATACTAAACTTTAGCCGGTCGGAGTGGCCGTGCGGTTCTAGGCGCTACGGTCTGGAACCTAGTGACTGCTACGGTTGCAGGTTCGAATTCTGCCTCGGGCATGGATGTGTGTGATGTCCTTAGGTTAGTCAGGTTTAATTAGTTCTAAGTTCTAGGCGACTGATGACCTCAGAAGTTAAGTCGCATAGTGCTCAGAGCCATTTGAACCATTTGAACTAAACTTTAATAAAGATAGTGAAAATCTGATGATACCGTCAGAATCGTCGTGCAAATAATGATAATTTTCATGTTTCTTTTTAAGGTATCATGATTCCTCTGGATATTGTTAATTTCTACATGGACTGTGAAATGTCTGCCATTATGGTTTCACAAAGTCCGCCATCTTTGGCACTGCAGCATACAAATCTCCTTCATTGACACAAAGCGTAGTCCTCGACACAGCGTCAACATGGAATTCCCAGCCACGCGGTGGCCTGGACCACACGCTGGGGCTACCCATATTGCTCTGGTTAATGTTCAGCACCACGCGGTCGCTGACGAGCCCCAGCTTGCCGAGCGGCCCATGCAGCCACGCCAAATCCGAACTTAGAATATTTTCAGGACGCCACGACTCGCCCATTACCTCACACTCTTCATCGATGAGCTCTTGAGTGCACTTCCTCGATTAACTTAACAACGTCTTGGTAACAGCATGATAATGACCAAAGAGCAAAACCGACCACACTTAATGAAAATACACTTTCCAACAGAATTAAAGGATCACCTTTTTGAAACCATGTAATTTTCCCCCACTGAGAGGATGGCAGCGATTGCGTGGCCGAATTGGAGCGTCTTAGAGGGAGCCTTTTCCATTTTATTCGTGCACAAGTTCATGTTGCACTTCTGCGTAATCACGCCACAGAAGGATGGAGAACAGGAAGGCGGATGCTTCAGATCACAATGAAATGTCCTCGAACGGTTCTGAACTGTCCCAAGCGGTTTGAGCCTGTTGTCAGATTCCCAAACCTTGAAGCCACTGCATCTCACTCAAACAGCTTCTCAGCTGGCATCGCCAGTCTCAGTACACCCAATTCTCTCACAGAGGAAAAAACCCATCCCACGCCTACCATTTAGCGTACATTTCTTTGTTTTTACTAAGGACCTCCTGATCTCTTATCAATCTAAAACTTATATCCATTATGGATGAGGGTCACTGCGTCTGTGATGAATAAAGGTTTCTTGAAATTAATACAACCAGTTGCCTTTTGTTTTGTTATTCAGTTTTTACTGTTGCGTGATCGATTTCGGACAGCCTAGCGAGTCATTGTCAAGTGGTGCATATTTTTATATTGAAGAACAAAACAAAAGGCGATTGGCTGCAATGATTTCAAGAAACCTTATCAGTCTACTTAATTTTCAGTATCCTTCTGTAACACCACATGTCAGATGCTTCGATTCTCTTCTTTTCCAGCTTATCACTTTGCGTACAACGCTGCTCTCCGGATGAGCGTGTTTAGAAATTTCTTCTTCAGATCGATTCTTATGTTTGATACTAGTACACTTCTTCTGCAGACGAATACTTCTTTGCCTGTCCTATACTGATTTTTATGTCCTCCTTCCCTCTTTGTTAAGCATTACTTTTGCTTTCGGGATATTTAAAATCTTTCACTTCGTCCGATATGTGGCCCCAAAATATGACGTTAAGTTTTGTCACTAAAATCATTTGTGCTGTAAGTAAGGTTCCAGCATCGCTGCTTAAAACATTTATTGATTATTACGAGAGCTGTTTCGGAAGATTTACATTTTCAAGTACGTCTACGTTGTCCTGACCTATACATAACATCTGGTGAGACTGTATCTGGTGTGTGTTCTCGTTGTAATTCACGTGAAATTCTTGAAAATTCGATTTCGCTCGATTTAGTGCTGTTTTATACAGTTTGGTGTAATATTTTGATATAATATTGTAAATGTTATAAATATTTACAATTATACATATTATAAATATTTACAATTTGATATAATATTATAGATATTATAAATATTATAATTTGATATAATGTTTTAAGTATTATAAATTTTCACAAGACTATATCAAAATAATACGCCAAACTGTATAAAACAGCACAAGATTGACGTGAAATCGATATTTTAGAATTTAGTGGAATATAACGAGAACAGTTACCAGATTCAGTCACACCTGATGTTATACGTACGTCAGGACAGCGTAGGCGTACTTGAAAATGGAAATCTTCCGAAACAGCTATCATAATTGTTATACTGAAGATATTTCTGATTTTATCTGCCGCCGTTTGCCTGCGACACATCTGTTTAACAAAGTATTATCATTGTTCATTTCGAAATAAAACTCATTAATAGGATTGTTTGAATAGTCTGTCTAGCGATGCGAGAAAGCAGGTTTCCTAAACACAACACATTTGACAAATACGCACGATTCAACAATGACGATAAAACAAGTATCGAACTAGATTAATTTGAGAGCGCCCTATGGAATGGGCATGTAAAATTCGATTGAAAAAGAATTATGTTTTTACTGGGGAAGAAACCGACGGTTTCTGTTGACACGGCGCGCTGCATGTGGCGAGCAGTACCTCTTTGAGCTGACACCAGCTACACGACGCAAAACCGAAATAGCAAATATCTGGCAAAACACCATAGAAACTACGTCTGTCAGACACCACACATATACTGAAGCGCTAAAGACTGGCGCAGTTGTCAGATCGGTTACTGGTGCTACAATAGAACGTTATCAATATTTAAGTGAGTTTGAACGCGGTGTTATAGTCGGCGCACGAGCGATGGGACACAGCATCTCCGAAGTAGCGATAAAGTGGGGATTTCCCTGTAGCACAATTTCGCGAGTGTACTGTGAATATCAGGAAACCGGTAAAATATCAAATCTCCGACATCGCTGCGGCCGGAAAGAGATCCTGCAAGAACGGGACCGACGACGATTGAAGAGAATCGTTCAACATGGCAGAAGTGCAGCCCTCGTGTACCCTTGATGACTGCAAGACATAAAGCCTGGGCCCATCAACACCGACGTTGGACTGTTTGTAACTTGAAACATGTTGCTCGGTCAGGCGGGTCTCCTTTCAAATTTTATTGAGCGGATTGACGTCTACGGGTATGGAGACAACCTCATGAATCCATGGACCCTGCATGTCAGGAGGGGACTGTTCAACCTGGCGGAGGCTCCGTAATGGCGTGGGGCGTGTGCAGTTGCAGTGATATGGGACACTTGATACATCTAGATAGGACTCTGACAGGTGACACGTAAGGAAGCATCCTGTCTAATCACCTGCATCCATTCATGTCCATTGTGCGTTCCGATGGACTTGGGTAATTCCAGCAGGACAATACGGCACTCCACACGTCCAGAACTGCTACAGAATGGCTCCTGGAACATTCTTCTGAGTTTAAACGCATTCGCTAACTACCAAAATCCTCAGACATGAACATTATTGAACATTCTTGAATGCTTTGCAACGTGCTGTTCAGAAGAGATCTCCACCCTCTCATACTCTTACGGATTTATGTACAGCCCTGCAAGATTCATGGTGTTAGTTATCTCTAGCACTACTTCAGAGATTAGTCGAATCCCTGCCATTTCGTGTTTTGGCATTTCTGCGATGTTAGGCAGGTTTAGCAGTCCCTTCAGTATATATAAATACATACGCCTTCACAGATATTAAAGATTATTTCCATGCTTTTGCTCTCTCTCTCTCTCTCTCTCTCTCTCTGTCTCCCAAACTCTTACGGGAATCAGCGTATGGCTGCGATCAATCAGTATGGCGGACCGGGGCCACTACGGAAGTAGTGTGCGACAAGCTGTGAATTTTGCTTGGACGGGAATTATAATCACATAGAAGAAACGGTTAAGTGTAAAGCGGAAAAAATAGTGTTCGAATTTCGGTCCGGGACAAATTGTCACTTGCTGCCGTTGAATTCTTTTCAATGCCCGATTGCGGCCTATTTTAGAATTTCCATTTCATTTAGTCATGTAATTGTATCTAGTGGACCACTTGAATCTGTGCAGTCAATGAGCTGATTAGCTAACTCCTATGAAAATTAATTCGGAAACATCGCAACGTGTCGAATTCTTTTCTCAAAATTGATTTCTCATCACAAACTACCCTGCAACAGCCTTACAAGCTTTTTAGACCGCTGCAGACCCCTCAGTACAATCGAAGAATGTACGACTGTGTCTTCGTCTTTACTACTTTCACAAAGATGGATGCGAGACAGATGTTTTTAGAAACAGGTGTATGGTCGATAGTTATGAAGCCGTTCGAATATCAGTAGTTGCTGTAACACTTGACCGACCGCTAGTGGCTTCAGACCGACCCCTGTAAAGTATGGTGGGGTTCTTTTATGTTGGAACCATAATAGTTTCCTGAATGCTAGCGAACATTCTCCAACACTTCCGTTACTACGTGAGGGAGAAAGATGTGATAATTTCCTTCACCAAGCGAGTTAGACAGAAGATAGGACCTAATCGGTCTCGAAGAATATCAGCCAACACATTTATAAGCAAACGTGTGATGATGGTGAAACAAACGACTTTCCTTAGGAATTAGCAGCTCCCAGGCATTGCTGTTGGCAATCCAAACAACTGGGAACGTTGACCTAAGAGAAGTACAGCGTCAGGCCTTTCAATCATCCTATGCTGGCAAACAGTGCATCTGTGAAATCTTAGTCCCATAGCCAGGAGTCTCGGAGTGAACCAAAGCGATGTTGTTCGGGCATGGAGGAGATACAGAGAGACAGAAACTGTCGATGATATGCCTCGCTCAGGCCGCCCAATGGCTACTACTGCAGTAGATGACTGCTCGGAGGAACCCAGATAGCAACGCCACCATGTTAAATAATGCTTTTCGTACAGCCGCAGGACGTCGTGTTACAACTCAAACTGTGCGCAATAGGCTGCACGATGCGAAACTTCACTCCCGACGTCCATGGCGAGGTCCATCTTACCACCCACGACACCATGCAGCGCGGTACAGATGGGCCAGACAACACGCCGAATGGACCGCTCAGGATTAGCATCACGTTCTCTTCACTGATGAGTGCCGCATATGCATTCAACCAGACAATCGTTGGAGACTTGTTTGGAGGCAACCTGGTCAGGCTGATCGTTTTCGGCACACAGTCCAGTGAGTGCAGCAAGGTGGTGGTTCCCTGCTGTTTTTGGGTAGCATTGTGTGGGGATCATGGATGGCGCGGTAACGGCTGTACGATACGTGAATGCCATCCTCTGACCTATAGTGCAACCAAATCGCCAGCATATTGGTGAGGCATTCGTCTTCATGGACGACATTCGTGCCCCTTTCGGGTACATCTTGTGAATGACTGCCTTCAGGGTAACGACTAGAGTAACCAGCATGTTCTCCAGACATGAACCCTATCGAACATGCCTGGAATATATTTAAAAGGGCTGTTTACGGACGACGTGACACACCAACCACTCCGAGGGATCTACGTCGAATCGCTGTTGAGGAGTGCCTTGATGAACTTGTGGATAGTATGCCACGACGAATACAGGCATGCGCATCAATGGAAGAGGACGTGCTACTGGGTGTTCAAGGTACCGGTGTGTGCAGCAATCTGGACCACCACCCGTGAAGGTCTCACTGTATGTTGGTACAAGATGCCATATGTGGTTGTCATGAGCAATAACACGGGTGGAAACGATGTTGATGTTGATCTCTATTCCAATTTTCTGTACAGGTTCCAGAATTCTCGGAACTGATTTGATGCAAAACTTTTTTTGATGGGCGTACATCACATAGAATTAATAGAGGATCCTACGAAGAGGAACGTGTTTCGTCACTGTATCACTTAGTAATCGCGAATGTGTCACGGAGAGGCTCATCCAGTCCCAGGGGCAGACGGTACAAGAGAGGCGTTGTGTATCACAGCGAGTTTTGCTATTAAAATACAGCGAGCTCTCGCTCGTAGAAGATTTTACTGATGAATTGCTTCTGCCTACGGATATTTCGTGAAAAAAGCCATGACTGTAAAGCTGGAGAGATTCGAGCTTCGACCTGTACATTTACTTCCGGTAATTTGAGCAGAATGGCACATTGGCTAATACACTGGATTCGAATTCTGGAAGACAACGATTCAGATACCCATCGGGTCACCCAGACTTACGTTCTCCGTTGTTTCTCTAAATTGAAGGGCAAGACCGATTTATTTCCACCACTTACCTTAACCCGAGTTCACGCTCCGTCCCTATTACCACGATGTCGACGGAGCGTTAAGCTCTAACTTTCCTTCCTTCTTTTTTTTGAGCACTTATAGTCACAAATTTAGTTAACACCGGAAGATATTTCAGGTTAAAACAGACGCTAGTCAGATATGGAATATCCTTGTCTCTGTAATCTGTGCTGCTTTATTAGAAACGTCAGTACGAGAGACTGACGTTGTACACTGAGTAAGGTTCATTCAACTCCCCAATTTAACGTTCGTTCGTTGGTGTGAATTCTTCGGAACGCATGTAGTTTTCGAGTGCCATTTAGTGGCCCTTGTGACGCGTGCGTAGTTTGGAGTCGGAAGGACAGACAAAGCGCGGACAGGAGTAACACGAATGCGGACAAATTAATGTGCGATGCGGCGTCAGTCCAACCATCTGGCCCAGTCATCAGTTGACTCCCATTAGCAGACGTGGAACTTTTATTGGTTTCTCGCAGTTTCAAGTTCCCAGCGTTTGACGACACCGACAGGAAGCATTTCAACGTTGCGGTTACGACTCTCGGGCACCTGACATTTCGCTCGATTCAGCGGCAGGTAATCAGTGTCCCATTTGTCGGCCTCCTTTGTAAAAAGAGTTATTACCGAACGAAGTTTATTGCAGCCCGTTTACCTTCGTCGGCGTCCTTTTTCTAATCACTGCTGTTAACCATTAACGCTGCGAATGCGTCAGAGAGACCCTTACGTGTCAGCCGGATTCTGTCAGCTTCTGACTCACCTACCGTTATAGCTGCATGCTCTATCTAGTCCCTTGCACAGAACTGGAGCAAGCAATCGCCCTACAAATATGTATAGGCTGATACGAGGGCGCAGCCTTACGCGGCCTCTGTCAGTGTGAATAAATTCCTTCCGCATGTTCAGCCCCGCCGTTATGAAAAATCTGCAAGTCTGACTTTTCCGGCTATGTTTCATGGCGACTAAACTACTAGGTTCTAGGGATGGCCTTACCTATACATTCTGTTTCAGAATTCCTAGGGAATGAAGAGGGGACTCTGCAGATAAAGTTTTGAAAAGGAACCCATGCCCGGAAATGTACCATTTGGGTATAAAACAATTTGAAGATAGGATCAGTTTCGGATCTCCCTCTACACGGGCGCATGTGAAGAAAGGACGGCGTTATGAGTCCCTTTTGTACACAACTGGCCATTAAAATTGCTACACCATGAACATGACGTGCTACAGACGCGAAATTTGACCGACACGAAGAAGATGCTGTGATATGCACATGATTAGCTTTTCAGAGCATTCACACAAGGTTGGCGCTGGTGGCGGCACCTACAACATGCTGACATGAAGAAAGTTTCCAAACGATTTCTCATACACAAACGGCAGTTGACCGGCATTGCCTGGTGAAACGTTGTTGTGATGCCTCGTGCAAGGAGGAAAAATGCGTACCATAACGTTTCCGACTTTTAAGGTCGGATTGTAGCCTATCGCGATTGCGGTTTATCGTATCGCGACATTGCTGCTCGCGTTGGTCGAGATCCAATGACTGTTAGCAGAATATGGAATCGGTGGGTTCAGGAGGGTAATACGGAATGCCGTGCTGGATCCCAACAGCCTCGTATCACCAGCAGTAGAGATGACAGGCATATTGTCCGCATGGCTGTAACGGATCGTGCAGCCACGTCTCGATCCCTGAGTCAACAGATGGGGACGTCTGCAAGACAAAATCCATCTGCACGAACAGTTCGACGACGTTTGCAGCAGCATGGACTATCAAATCGGAGACCATGGCTGCAGTTACCCTTGACGCTGCATCACAGACAGGAGCGCCTGCGATGGTGTACTCAACGACGGATCTGGGTGCACGAATGCAAAACGTCATTTTTTCGGATGAATCCAGGTTCTGTTTACAGCATCATGATGGTCGCATCCGTGTTTGGCGACATCGCGGTAACCGCACAATGGAAGCGTGTATTTGTCATCGCCACACTGGCGTACCACTCGGTGTGATGTTATGGGGTGCCATTGGTTACACGTCTCGGTCACCTCTTGTTCGCATTGACGGCACTTTGAACAGTGGACGTTACATTTAAGATGTGTTACGACCCGTGGCTCTACCCTTAATTCGATCCCTGCGAAACCCTACATTTCAGCCGGATAATGCACGACCGCATGTTTCAGGTACTTTACGGGCCTTTCTGGATACAGAAAATGTTCGACTGCTGCCTTGGCCAGCACATTCTGCAGATCTCTCACCAATTGAAAACGTCTGGTCAATTGTGACTGAGCAACTGGCTCGTCACAATATTCCAGTTACTACTTTTGATGAAATGTGGTATCGTGTTGAAGCTGCATGGACAGCTATACCTGTACACGCCATCCAAGCTCTGTTTGACTCAATGCCCAGGCGTATCAAGGCCGTTATTACGGCCAGAGGTGGTTGTTCTGGGTACTGATTTGTCAGGACCTATGCACGCAAATTGCGTGAAAATGTATTCACATATCAGCTCTAGTATAATATATTTGTCCAATGAATACCCGTGTATCATCTGCATTTCTTCTTGGTGTAGCAATTGTAATGACCAGTAGTGTAATTATGACATCGAAATCCATTTTCCACCGACTGCAGCAACGGATACGGGAAACAGGTACGTTCGCAATCACGACAACCGAACTGTGATGCTTCACGGTCGCAGGTTCCACTGTGAAGAGCTCGTACTTTGTCACGTAGAGGAAAACACGACGACGAGCTCTCGAAGAACACAGAAAGTACTCAGGTTAGACATCATAGGTGCGCTCTATGGTTCACCGTGAAGGGGAGATATGAATGTTTTTTCTACATCCAACGGCACATTTCCGGATATGGGTTCCTTATCAAAACTCTATTTACTATTTCCCCTTTACATGGCCATTTCTTGAAAGGTGAGAAGGGACTGACCACGCAATGCAAACTCCTCCTCTGGCGTCATGCTGTATGGCTCTGGAGTGCGGCCTCTGGAGCCAGACACAACACACGTAAACCTACAATGCCTACAGAACTAAACTTTCTGGGTCATTTCCGGTGCTAGCAAATACGTCGCCCCCCCCCCCCCCCCCCACAAACAAATATACGATACATATTGAACCAACCCACAATTTACGCACTAATAAAGAATAAATCAAATCATACGAGAAGTCACCAACATCACTCCACATACCCACACGGCACTTAGGCCAAGAACCACCTGAAACTTACTTTTGGGAGTAAGGGCACATTCAAACACCAAACACAAACATTTACATTAAACACACACACATACGTTTCCAGCACCCACTTTTTTCAAACCCCAATCGCATTATGTAGTCGGGGGCAAGGCCCTGTGGCACTTGATAATCCAAAACACCAAACATAGCTTCGTCGTCTACATGTTCTAGAAGCCAGTAGTAAGAATTATGAAACACTCTGTGTACCGTTCTGTTTTCTGGTTTTTATGATCCCGACGTAGCAACCTTTTACAAACTTCAGTGCGCATGCGGCGACGCTTATATTGGCGAAACACGAAGACCGATTAGTACCCTCGTGTCGGTGCATGAGTGCGACGTGCGACTGAGACGACAGAGCAAATCTGTAATAACCGGACACAGTCTGAACTGTGGCTGATCTATGAATCAAGAAAGGTATCTGCTTGTTCGCAACAGCGGGAGAGAAGAAAGGCTACTAAAATATTGAGTCGATGAATATGTCAGTGCCTTTTTTTTACAATACCATGACTTTTGTTTTATTGATATAAAATACATTACATTACAATGCAACGCGCAGTATACATTATAACATCACTGATACAATGCTCGGCGATGTAATCATCATATTTTTAATGACTACCTGCCAGCGTTCAGGTATAATTTCTGTGCCTCCCCTGTCATGGTTTCGTTTTGAAGAAATGTGTTACCCTGTTGCTGAGAGACACTTCATCGTAAAACGGTTGTCCCTAAAAGTTCCTAGAAAGTGATCGGAAAAAACGACAAAAGGGTTTAAGTCTGTTGAATGAGGAGGGCTAGGTGGTTGCTCCTATGCGAGATCAGCAATCGCATCTGATAAGGCGATTGCGCCTACTAATCATCACCGACTCTTCCAAATTTATGGTATATGCAAGACTTGGCCAGAGATGAAAGTGACAAAAGAGGAGCTCCAAATGGGCAATCGTTTAGAAAAAAATAGCATTTTTGGCGCAGGTCAGGCAAGGCATGAGACGTTCATGCTAAAGTGGCAGGCACGAAAATAGGGCTTCAAGGTCATCTCGCCGTCTTACAGTATTGCCAGTTTTTTTATAGTGAAAATTTCAAATGTTCGTAAAAATTAAAACAAAAGTATTGGGCATCTCTATTTTTGATCTAGAATACGATGGAGTACTTTCCAAAAGAAAATTCGAACTATCTGCTAGGAAAAAAATGAAAACTGATGTTACAAGAAATTTTGGAGGAAAATAATTTTTTACTTCAGCCTGTGGTAGGAACAGAATCACTAATTTAATTGGACTGAAAAACAAAAATAATCCTCAAAGTTTACAGATGCATACGCTGCGTCTTTTATATCGGAAACATAAAAGTATTCTGAGATAAAAAATAAAATATTATAAGAGGTGTGAAACTGTGCCGACTGCGTAGCGAAAAGTGTAGTCGCTGATGAATTTTCGTTCTGTAGGGCTGCGAAGAAACTTCACGAGAGAAAAATTGTTAAGAAAACTACAAAATTATTTTTGGTAACATTTCAGACGTCATTATTGTATTGTATCACGCACAGAGGCAAATTACTTCCGCGATATTCCGTGTGTAGCAGCGCGCGAGTCGTTGTAGGCCGTCGCCAAGAGTTTTGTTCGGACGGCTCGCTTTAATATGACCGAGAATATTCCATACTTCCCGAAAATGTTTTACTGGCTGCTAAGACTTATCCTTCGTCATTGCATCCTTCACTCAAAACGCCAATATACTCTATGCAGAAATAATTATTTTGAAGCCAATATTTTCACTGAAGTCGAGCAAAATATTTGTTCGAAAGGTTTTGTGAAACCCAAGTTTTACTAAATTTGCTGTAAGCCTATTATTCTCAGCCCGCAGTACATGCTTGGTACACAAAAACCTCGTTCTTACTACTGAAATGTCCCTGTCTTGTGTTACAAATTTCGTCCATTATTACAGTTTCTGAATTAAAAACCAAGTGGACGGAGAAGACAGTGCCTTGAAGTGAACAGGGAACTTTCCACACTATCGTCCATGAGGATTTGAAGATGAAAAATGTGTTAGCACAATGCGTGCCCAATTACCTCACCACTGCGGAGAAACAGAAGCATATTGAGATAGGCCAACGGTTGATGCAACTGTACGGTGCAGATCCGGCAGAGTTCTTGGAGCGTCTGGTTACAGTCGGTGAGTCATGGCTTTTCCACGTTACTCCTGAAAAGGGATGCCATTCTTTAGAGTGGAAGCATACTGGGAACCCTCATCTCAAGAAGTGATGGCTCTGAGCACTATGGGACTCAACTTCTGTGGTCATCAGTCTCCTAGAACTTCGAACTACTTAAACCTAACTAACCTAAGGACATCACACACATCCATGTCCGAGGCAGGATTCGAACCTGCGACCGTAGCAGTCCCGCGGTTCCGGACTGCGCGCCTAGAACCACTAGACCACCACGGCCGGCTCAAGAAGTGATGGTCAGAACTATTCGTGCAGAAACGAATGGCGACTAAGTTCCGGGATCGGAAAAGGATAATGCTGGTAGATTGGCTCCCTCCGAATATGCCACTCGCCGGCTGGTGTGGCCGAGCGGTTCTAGGTGCTTCAGTCCGGAACCGCGCGACCGCTACGTTCGCAGGTTCGAATCCTGCCACGGGCATTGCTGTGTGTGATGTCCTTCGGTTAGTTAGGTTTAACTAGTTCAAGTTCTGGGGGTCTGATGACCTCAGATGTTAAGTCCCATAGTGCTCAAAGCCCCTCAACAGTCATCGGTACTGCAGACCACTGCACCACTTCAGCTGACGCATCAAAGAAGGCCGTCACGCAAAATGTGGGCGTGGCGTTCTGCTCCAACACGGCAATCTGCGGCCACATGTCGTTCACCAGACCATTGCCACCGTACATGAGCTGGGGCTCACTGGGCTGCCGTAATACCATATTCGCCGAATCTGACTCCTAGCGACTGTACCCTAATCGACACAATGAAAGAGGTCATGGGAGGTAGGAAGTTCACGACGACCTGCATACAGTTGTCTACCAGTGGCGCCCGTATACCGCCAAAGAAAGGTTTTCTGCGCAAATAGAGAAGCTGCCAGAACGATGCAAAAGCGCATATACATTGGCGGGGAATGCCGTTAAAATAATCGGTATTCATTCGCTCAGTAAATACACTACTGGCCACTAAAATTGCTACATCAATAAGAAATGCAGATGATAAACGGGTATTCATTGGACAAATATATTATACTAGAACTGACATGTGATTACATTTTCACGCAATTTGGGTGCATAGATCCTGAGAAATTAGTACCAAGAACAACCACCTCTGTTTGTAATAACGGCCTTGATACGCCTGGGCATTGAGTCAAACAGAGCTTGGATGGCGTGTACAAGTACAGCTGCCCATGCAGCTTCAACACAATACCACAGTTCATCAAGAGTAGAGACTGGCGTATTGTGACAATCCAGTTGCTCGGCCATCATTGACCAGATGTTTTCAGTTGGTGAGAGATCTGGAGAATGTACTGGCCAGGGCAGCAGTCGAACATTTTCTGTATCCAGAAAGGCCCATACAGGACCTGCAACATGCGGTCGTGCACTATCCTGTTGAAATGTACGGGTTTGCACGGATCGAATGAAGGGTAGAGCCACGGATCGTAACGTATCTGAAATGTAACATCTACTGTTCAAGGTGCCGTCAATGCGAACAAGAGGTGACCAAGACGTGTAACCAGTGGCACCCCATACCATCACGCCGGGTGATACGCCAGTATGGCGATGACGAATACACGCTTCCAATGTGCGTTCACCGCGATGGCCCAAACACGGATGTGACCATCATGATGCTGTAAACAGAACCTGGATTCATAAAAAAAAAATGACGTTTTGCTATTCGTGCACCCATGTTCGTCGTTGAGTACACCATCGCAGGCGCTCCTGTCTGTGATGCAGTGTCAAGGGTAACTGCAGCCATGGTCTCCGAGCTGATAGTCCATGCTACTGCAAACATCGTCGAACTTTTCGTGCAGATGGTTGTTATCTTGCAAACGTCCCCATCTGTTGACTCAGGGATCGAGACGTGGCCATGCGGATAAGATGCCTGTCATGTCGACTGCTAGTGATACGAGGCTGTTGGGATGCATCACGGCGTTCCGTATTACCCTCCTGAACCCACCGATTCCATAATCTGCTAACAGTCATTGGGTCTCGACCAACGCGAGGAGCAATGTCGCGCTACGATAAACCACAATCGCGATAGGCTACAATCCGATCTTTATCAAAGTCGGAAACGTGATGTTACGCATTTCTCCTCCTTACACGAGGCATCACAACAACGTTTCACCTGGCAACGCCGGTCAACTGCTGTTTGTGTATGAGAAATCGGTTGGAAACTTTCCTCATGTCAGCACGTTGTACGTGTCACCACCCGGCGCCAACCTTGTGTGAATGCTCTGAAAAGCTAATCATTTGCATATCGTTGTATCTTCTTTCTGTCGGTTAAATTTTGCATCTGTAGCATGTCATCTTCGTGGTGTAGCAATTTTAATGGCCAGTAGTGTAGTTCCTGTGAACATAAAAGAAGCTTCAGTGCTAATCATTTTTGAACGGCCAAAGGAAAAAAAAAAAATGCGTCACAGCTTAGGGATTTATTTGTGACATCAAAACGTAACAAAAAGTTCATGTGAACATGGATTCGAAAATCCTTGGTTAGGGAAAAATGAAAGGATTTATTATTCATGGCACAAAAATGATACATTTACCAAACACATCTGCATTCATAGAAATTATTCGAAGTGACCACCTAGTGCTTCAATGCATCCCCTGAGCCTGCGTTCCATACTTTGCAATACGTTGACGAAAACTCCTGGTGTGTTCTCTATTTGATTTAATGCATTTAAGATACACTTCTGCACAACATCGTCATTGCGTACGGGAGTTGAATATACCAAGGATTTTAAATGTCCCCAAAGGAAAACTCAGTTTATTGGATCAAAGTCTGGCGGTCGGACTTGCCATGCAATGGATCCCCCTCGATCAATCCACCAGTTCGGTGCTCAAACGTCACTTTGTGATAACTGAAGATCCCGTAACGTGAAAGGCGAAGTCCATTATTGAGTGAGGTACATGTTGAGAACTGTAGAAACACAGCACACAGTGCTAATACACGTTGACAGATAGTTATTCTTGTCTGAAAATATGTCTCATTTAGTCCTTGCACCCGCTAAAGGTGAGTGGTTTGAATTGGTGTTCATGCAGAATGTTACAGATCCTCATGAAATTAGAGCCTTCTCTTCTCTCAGCTTTCCTTATACTAGTCGATGGAATTTCGTCCAGTGCGAAGAACCCGTTCTTCAAGCTCAGGCGTTCGTACTTCACCTTGTCTACCACCATTTGCAACTCTCTTCTCAAATGAGCCCGTCTCTCGCAAGCGTTGCTGGATTGTAGAAACGTTCTTGCACGAGGTAACTGCCGGGGTAACGACCAGCATAAAGTTGCCGTGTTGTGGTAGTGGCACCTGTAGTGCACATACGTCATTTCAGACTCTGAATACAAAATTCTGATGGAAGTTACTCTAATACAAACAAACGACAGTCAGAGAAAACGAAACAAGTGACACCACAAAATGTGAACAAGACAGTGAGTAGAATTGTACAGTTTAAGCGTTATAAACAGCTAGGAGTCGCTACAAGAAATTCCTTTCGTACCTTCCTAACGAAGGTTTTTCAAAGCCATGTCCAGATGTACTTTCTGTAATGTTTTGATGTCAAGAATTCCTCACTAAAGTTTCTGCCACACGTTTTTATACACCTGCGTAAAGATGATCATCTTAGAGGAGACTGCTCCAAAGATAGTCGAAACTTCTTTCATAATGACGCAGCTCAGTTCCCAGAAAGATATTATTAAAAATGTACAGTTTTTGACATTACTGTTACATATCGCTAGGCAACATTATTTCGTTTTTCTGCCACTATTTCGTGTTTATTATACTGTGAGTACAGGACATGTGTACTTGGGGGAAAGCCTTGTATTTCTCTCGCTGTGAAGGAGTGCTCTTGGTGTGATCTCAGGGTGGCGTTTGTCAGTAGAAGGTAGTCAGTTAGGTCAGGCGAGTTCCCCCCCCTCCATGGGAGATACGCAGTTTTTGCGGCAATGGGTCTGCGGTCTGCTTTGTACTACTGTGGGCTGAGCGGGCCTCTAACCTAGCTGGGGGCGGACGACGCTGTGGCAACACTGTCATCTCCAAACAATAACTGAGCTGATATATTTGACGAGACACTGCTCCAAATCCAGTCGAATCCTGACAGCGCTACTGTTCGTGTCACGAAGAAACCAACCAAATGAGACACAGTTGCAGCCAGGTACCAACCTCGTGTTGGTTGTTGTGTATTTAGTGCGTTAAGAGTGGGAAGTGTCTGTTGCGTTCCCCTGATTATCCGTAGAATAAGCGATATTCTCTTTCGTCATATTGGTAACAGCACTGAGTCGTCCCCTCTACGTTTACAGGGTGGTCCATTGACCGTGACCGGGCCAAATATCTCACGAAATAAGCATCAAACGAAAAAACTACAATGAACGAAACTTGTCCAGTTTGAAGGGCGAAACCAGATGGCGCTATAGTTGGCCCGCTAGATGGCGCTGCCGTACGTCAAACGGATATCAACAGAATTTTTTAAAATAGGAACCCTCATTTTTATTACATATGCGTGTAGTACGTAAAGAAATATGAATGTTTTAGTTCTACCACTTTTTTCGCCTTTTGATAGATGGCGATATATAGCCAAAAACATATAAGTACGTAGTATCACGCAACATTCCGCCAGTGTGGACGGTATTTGCTTCGTGATACATCAGCCGTGTTAAAATGGACCGTTTACCAATTGCGGAAAAGGTCGATATCGTGTTGATGTATGGCTATTGTGATCAAAATGCCCAACGGGCATGTCCTATGTATGCTGCTCGGTATCCTGGACTACATCATCCAAGTGTCCGGACCGTTCGCCGGGTAGTTACGTTATTTAAGGAAACAGGAAGTGTTCAACCTCATGTGAAACGTCAACCACGACCTGCAACAAATGATGAAGCCCATGTAGGTGTTTTAGCTGCTTTCGTGGCTAATCCGCACATCAGTAGCAGACAAATTTCGCGAGAATCGGGAACCTCAAAAACGGTGTTGAGAATGCTACATCAACATCGATTGCACCCGTACCATATTTCTATGCACCAGGAATTGCATGGCGACGACTTTGAACGTCGTGTACAGTTCTGCCACTGGGCACAAGAGAAATTACGGGACGATGACAGATTTTTTTGTACGCGTTCTACTTAGCGACGAAGAGTAATTCACCAAAAGCGATAACGTAAACCTGCATAGTATGCACTGTTGGGCAACGGAAAATCCACGATGGCTGCGACAAGTGGAACATCAACGATCTTGGCGGGTTAATGTATGATGCGGCATTATGGGAGGAAGAATAACTGGCCCCCATTTTATCGATGGCACTCTAAATGGTGCAATGTATGCTGATTTCCTACATAATGTTCTAACGATGTTACTACAATACGTTTCACTGCACGACAGAATGGCGATGAACTTCCAACATGATGGATGTCCGGCACATAGCTCGCGTGCTGTTGAAGCGGTATTGAATAGCATATTTCATGACATTCTGCATTTCATGACAGCATGGTTGGGAAGGGAGTGAGACAGGGTTGTAGCCTCTCCCCGATGCTATTCAATCTGTATATTGAGCAAGCAGTAAAGGAAACGAAAGAAAAGTAAGGAGTAGGTATTAAAATCCATGGAGAAGAAATAAAAACTTTGAGGTTCGCCGATGACATTGTAATTATGTCAGAGACAGCAAAGGACTTGGAAGAGCAGTTGAACGGAATGGACAGTGTCTTGAAAGGAGGGTATAAAATGAACATCAACAAAAGCAAAACGAGGATAATGGAATGCAGTCGTATTAAGTCTGGTGATGCTGCGGGAATTAGATTAGGAAATGAGACACTTAAAGTAGTGAAGGAGTTTTGCTATTTGGGGAGCAAAATAACTGATGATGGTCGAAGTAGAGAGGATATAAAATGTAGACTGGCAATGGCAAGGAAAGCGTTTCTGAAGAAGAGAAATTTGTTAATATGGAGTACTGATTTAAGTGTCAGGAAGTCGTTTCTGAAAGTATTTGTATGGAGTGTAGCCATGTATGGAAGTGAAACATGGACGATAAATAGTTTACACAAGAAGAGAATAGAAGCTTTCGAAATGTGGTGCTACAGAAGAATGCTGAAGATTAGATGGGTAGATCACATAACTAATGAGGAGGTATTGAATAGAATTGGGGAGAAGAGGAGTTTGGTTGGTTG
Organism: Schistocerca serialis cubense; assembly: GCF_023864345.2. Classification (NCBI taxonomy): domain Eukaryota; kingdom Metazoa; phylum Arthropoda; class Insecta; order Orthoptera; family Acrididae; genus Schistocerca; species Schistocerca serialis. The sequence goes on from NC_064646.1 coordinate 397,039,417, forward strand.
GTTGGTTTGGGGGATTCAAGGGACCAGACTAAAGAGGAGTTTGTGGCACAACTTGACTAGAAGAAGGGATCGGTTTGTAGGACATGTTATGAGGCATCAAGGGATCACCAATTTAGTACTGGTGGGCAGCGTGGAGGGTAAAAATCGTAGGGGGAGACCAAGAGATGAATACAGTAAGCAGATTCAGAAGGATGTAGGCTGCAGTAGGTACAGGGAGATGCAGAGGCTTGCACGGGATAGATTTCTTTCTGTGGGAAAGTTGAAGGATATTTGCTATCGTGATCCACCGACAACACCTGACAACGTGCGTCAGCGCATTGTCAATGCATGTGCGAACATTACGGAAGGCGAAGTACTCGCTGTTGAGAGGAATGTCGTTACTAGTATTCCCAAATGCATTGAGGATGAAGGACATTATTTTGAGCATTTATTGCATTAATGTGGTATATACAGGTAATCACTGTAACAGCATGCGTTCTCAGAAATGATAAGGCCACAAAGCTACATGTATCACATTGGAACAACCCAAATGAAATGTTCAAACGTACCTACGTTCTGTATTTTAATTTAAAAAGCCTACCTGTTACCATCTGTGCGTCTAAAATTGTGAGCCATGTGTTTGTGACTGTTACAGCGCCATCTATCACAAAGCGAAAAAATTGGTCCAACTAAAACATTCATATTTATTTACGTACTACACGAGTATGTAATAAAAGTGGGCGTTCCTATATTAAAAAAACGCAGTTGATATCCGTTTGACCTATGGCAGCGCCATAGCGCCAACCATAGCGCCATCTGGTTTCCCCCTACATGCTAGACAAGTTTCGTTCTTTGTAGTTTTTTCGTTTGAAGCTTATTTCGTGAGGTATTTGGCCCGGTCACTACCATTGGACCACCCTGTATTTTCTTTAAATTTGTGAGTTGAAAAGAGAGCTTTAAAATTTGCGGTCATTCGATAGCCGTCCACCATCAGGGTGATCCGTCTGCCGGTCACCGTCTGGACGGATGGGTGTGTGCTTTGATGATTTTAGTGAAACGTAAATGTCGCAATCTGTAGCAGCGCGATCCAAGTTCTGATCAACTCGCTAGTTATATGGTATGATACACAATTGGGGTTGCCGATTTCGTTTTAATTTTATGATTTTGTCACGCTAACTTTGAGTTCTCAAGCTGCTCAGGCAGGGATATCTTGTTGCATTTTTCCCCTGCAATCTTTCAAATAATTTCGTACCTCTCCAGTGTTAGGTCAGTTTATGTAAATTCCACCGGGATTTTTGTAAACGTTGTTCTCTATTAATTTCTTCTAAACTGTCATCTTCAATTAGAGCAAATAAAAACCTGTCATAAGCAGACTTCTATCATATTTCAAGATCCTGCGGTTGTTCCACAAATTAGGTGACCCACTAATAACAAATATAATTTTTTGTACTTCTGAGTTTTTTGTCCTCACTGTGGCGGCTCAGTGGCCGAACTCAATTAGTAATTGCTTATTAGTCAGTGAAGATGACGAGCGTTGCAATCGCTCTCCTTATAAGAGTGTAGATTTGTTTGTTGAATAGGGAAGGTCGTGTCGATTTCTCCTAGGATAATAAGTTTACTCTCTGTTGTTTCGTGATAATTTGGGTAACGATCTTGCTGCATTCTGTCTAATAAGCAGCAGCATTTAATAATAACGTCAACATAATGCAGGTCTGAGACATGGACAGCCCGCTTTTGTTACGGATACTAAACCTTCACGTTATTTTGAAGTAGCCAATAATTTTGTACATTAGCAATTAAGAAACAAACGTTTCGTAAGCTAGGGGCTCAACATTACCAATGTCACACAAATTTTTATGAAACACGGTCCGTTGATTTAGTGAAAGCAATGCAGAACTAGTTATAATATCTTTGTTAGCTACTGTAGGTCACTCAAGTTGTACTGTTGGAACGATTCCGCTTCCACCGAAGCAGACACACAAAGCAGACTGCATTAATCCGTTAGATTTACATCATCATTAAATGCGACTCTCAGATTCACTACGAAAAGGGACAAGTGTACCCTGTGGCATCCGCTTGTGATATAATCCATCATATCGCCTGTATTATCAAATAATTGTCTCCAAAAGCAGTCTCTTATTACAGCAGGCAGAGATAGTCTAGTATGTATGATGGAGAGTGAATCAAGGACCATCCCAGTTGATGTATGCCATCTTCTCTAAGAGTCTCCCAAAACAAGGGCAAATAGCTTATTATTGTCACTCTGTGGTGTCGTCCAGAGATCACAGTGCCTCACAAAAGTCGGCAATGCACATGGGTACCAGCGACATTAGTGATGTCTTGCTGCAACCCGCAGCGACGCACGGGGTAGGCTGAAGAAGACACACCCTTCGTCTCAGCATACAGTGCCATCACGCAGGGGTCAATATAGATATAGAGCCAAGCATAAAACTGCTCCGCTCCAATTTGTGACCTCAGCCGAAGTAGTCAACAGCATCGAGTATGACTAAAGAGTTATTCAAGTAATAAATGGAAATGTTCATATGTAAATGTAGAACATTGTACTTCAAGAGTAGAGTTTGTAATTATATGCTCAAGAGATGCTTTAATATTCAGTCACAAATGTAAATATTCAAATACTCCAGTGACAAAGGGTTGTATCATGTTTAGAAATTTTTTTATCATTCATGCAACAAAGTGAACTAATATTTCATATGTTGTCGTTCTGATGAACCACGTCCTACAGCAGTTAGAGAACCCACAGTTATGGCCAAATGACTGTAATTTCGTTTGGTCATTACAGTCACTAACTGGGCCTGCCGAGTATCATTCCAGACGATTCGCCTCATACTATTGAGTGGTAGATACGCGAGAAATTGACGATTTTTGGAACTAGATGGAGCTTAACTAAATTGAGACGTGGGCCATGAAAGAAACATTGCCAAGGAGATCACCCATTCAAATATTCTTTTCAGTATCAATATTCTCACTAGTCTCGCTTGCCGAAACACCAAATTAGCCCTTCTGCCATAGCATTCCAAGTACCTCATTTTCGGAAGTTAATTTAAGAATGAACTTGGCTTTTCCTCGTGTACTATCGACACCATAGCACATTTGACTCCCTAAGAAAAGTCAGTACACTTACACTACTGGCCATTAAAGTTTCTACACCAAGAAGAAATGCAGATGATAAACGGGTATACATTTGACAAATATATTATACTAGAACTGACATGTAATTACATTTTCACGCAATTTGCTGCATAGATCTTGAGAAATCAGTCCCCAGAACAAACACCTCTGGCCGTAATAACGGCCTTGATAGGCCTGGGCATTGAGTCAAACAGAGTTTGGATGACGTGTACAGGTACAGCTGCCCACGCAACTTCAACACGATACCACAGTTCATCAAGAGTAGTGACTGGCATATTGTGACGAGCCAGTTGCTCTGCCACCATTGACCAGACGTTTTCAGTTGGTGAGAGATCTGGAGAATGTGCTGACTAGGGCAGCAGTCGAACATTTTCTGTATCGAAAAAGGCCCGTACAGGACCTGCAACACGCGGTCCTGCATGATCCTGCTGAAATGCAGGGTTTCGCAGGGATAAAATGAAGGGTAGAGCCATGGGTCGTAGAACATCTGAAATGTAACGTCCACTGCTCAAAGTGCCGTCAAGAGGTGACTTAGACGTGTAACCAATGGCACCCCATACCATCACGCCGGGTGATACGCCAGTATTGCGATGACGAATACACGCTTCCAATGTGCGTACACCACGATGTCGCCAAACACGGATGCGACCATCATGATGCTGTAAACAGAACCTGGATTTATCCGAAAAAATGGCTTTTTGTCATTCGTGCACCCAGGTTAGTCGTTGAGTACACCATAGCAAGCGCTCCTGTCTGTGATGCAGCGTCAAGGGTAACCGCAGCCATGGTCTCCGAGCTGATAGTCCATGCTGCTGCAAACGTCGTCGATCTGTTTGTGGAGATGGTTGTTGTCTTGCAAACGTCCCTATCTGTTGACTCAGGGATCGAGACGTGGCTGCACGAACCGTTACAGCCATGCGGATAAGATGACTGTCATCTCGGCTGCTAGTGATATGAGGCCGTTGGGATCCAGCACGGCGTTCTGTATTACCCTCCTGATCCCGCCGATTCCATATTCTGCTATCAGTCATTGGATCTCGATCAACGCGAGCAGCAATGTCGCGGTACGATAAACGGCAATCGCGATAGGCTACAATCCGACCTTTATCTAAGTCGGAAACGTGATGGTACGCGGGTCAACTGCTGTTTGTGTATGAGAAATCGGTTGGAAACTTTCCTCATGTCAGCACGTTGTAGGTGCCGCCACCGGCGCCAACCTTGTGTGAATGCTCTGAAAAGCTAATCTTTTGCATGGCACAATATCGTCTTCCGGTCGGTTAAATTTCATTTCTGTAGCACGTCATCTTCGTGGTGTAGCAATTTTAATGGCCATTAGTGTACTTCCCCAGTAACTGCATCTCTTTTCGACGAACTGTCTGCTACCAGCTCTAGAATATGTGCTCAGATTTCACACTGAATATAACTCTTTTCTTGTAATTCTTCGCGACTAATAGATTCGTGTAAATCCGTAAAGGCACTGTATTTATTGGTGAATATAATATGTTTCTTCGAAGCTAAATTGGGCCCATGTCCTTAAAATCACTCAATAATTGTTTGAAAAACGTCATTTACTACTTTTACAGTCTCTGGCTGAATTAATTGTAATACGCCTTCCTCCTTGAAGACACACCAATATAAGCAGTGAATATATATGCTGTTTAAGATTTTTCCGATATAGTAACTGCTTCATTTTCACGAATGTCGCGTCGCATTCGCCTTATACACAATATTATCCGACGCGACGCCCGCGAGCCAATGAATAGTTTCTCCGATCTCACTAAAATTTTCTCCTCCTGAAAGGGTTGTTTGAATGATTCAGCACTATTTTTGCATACTTTTCGTTCGGTATGATTCATATCATGCGCTTGTACTGCATGTAAATATTTAAATGTTTCTAAAAATAATCCTCACTCTAAACTTCTTTGAGTCATTAGTCTTCTGACTCCTATGCCAACTTTTCATCTAAGAGTAACACTCGCAACTTATTCCCCAATTGTTCACTGGATGTATTCCAATCTCTGCCTTCCTCTACAGTTTTCATCCTCTACAGCTCCCTCCAGTACCAAGGATGTTATTCCATGATGTCGTAAAAGATATGCTATCACCCGTTTCTCACTTTTGTCGGGGTTTTGCATGTATACGTTTCCTCACCAATTCTCCGGAGAATCTCCTCACTCCTTGCTTTATCAGTCCACCTAATTATCAACATACTTCTCTAGAACATCTCACAGCTTCGATTTTCCTCTGTTCCGATCTTCCCACAATCCATGTTTCACTAACATACAATGCTAGAATAATCTGTACATCCTCAGAAATTTCTTGATCACATTAAGGACTGTGTTTGATACTAGTAGATTTATCTTGGCCAGCAATGCACTTTTCTCCAGTGCTAGTCTAAAACTCTTTTGGAAAGCTCAAGAAAAAAATACTAACTCGTGATATGTTGTTATTTACAATGTGTACAATGTTTTGTGACTACTGAATCCTTTGGAACTCAAACTAAAATATACATTAACTAAATTATTTGAACTTAACTATAACGCTACAACTGCGAACATCAAATTTTACGAGGGCTACTCGGAAAGTAAGGAACGATAGGTCGCGAAATGGAAACCACAGTGGAAATAAAAAATGTTTTATTTGCAACGGTTATCTACACCTTCCAGCTACTTCTCTACACAGTCGCCGCTCAGACTTAGACATCTGTTGTAGCGTTGTACCTACTTTTCGATTCCCTCGTTATAGAAGAGCCGCCAGTGCTTTTCGACAATTTTCTACTCTGGACTGCAACTCGTTGTCTGTGTCAAAATATTGTCTTCATAGCCAGCAGTTCATTTGAGCAGAGATGAACCTCAGGGGTAGCCAGTTACGGGCTGTATTGTGGGTGATCAAACACTTCCCATCGCAATCGCTGCAGGAGCATCTTCATTGCCCCTGCAGAGTGCGGCTGAGAATTGTCGTGTAGAACTAAGCGATTGACAGTAATGTTATGTGGATTGCATAGCTTCAGGCGAAATCTTTCGCCAGGCCTTCATACTTGGCGGGAGACGCTAATTTCTAGCCATCTTTACGTTCTCACTGTGAGCTCAGAACTGAAAAGAGCGACATGATGCGATCTACGGGCGTACTAGACACAGTACCCAACGCATCTGTGCAAAGCTTCATCAGATTTTCACTGTATTTTCCATTTCACGACCGATCGTTCCTCACTTTCCGAGTAACCCTCGTACAACACATAAGAGGTATGTGTTTTGCATGTTTTAGTACTGCAATGTGAAGTGGAAATGACAGATTAAGTGTCTGAGAAATACTATTCAAAAACGACAGAGCACGTAAACGGTGCACCAGACTTGCGGTCCTTATTAAAGGAAATAGGTTTGTCACTTGACTTACTGTCTTTTCTCGTAAGCAATGGAACATTACAGTACCTTTCCTGAAGTGATCATAACATGTTAGAGACTGCTACCATATAAATTAAAATTCGCTGAAAGTACAGTGTTTTCATGGAAATGACCTGAAACACGATATCCGCATAATACTTGTGACAGAGTAGAATAACAGGGTGTGGGTAGCTTCTGGCACAAAAGAATAATAAAATGAAAAACTGATGGGACTTAGTTTGCAGTATTTGCAAACTGTCACCTACAACTTCTTCTGTAACATTTCCCCTGCTGTCGTTTCTTGCAGCTTTGCAGCAAGATGTCATTAGGTTAAACCAACAGGTCATTACTTTTTTCTAAATACGAAAGGACTGAGTTGTTTATAGAGGTTCCGTGGCAAGTTGTAGGTGGCTAGACTTAGTGCTTGCCTCTGGAAACTGAAGATATATCCGAGATATTTCTCGTTCCTGTTCTGTGTACGAAGAACTGACTCTGGCTAACGCAGGCCTGCTTCCTTTTTCGACAGCAGCTGTTTTGTCTTCTAAATGGGTTTCTCTCGGAGCGGACGTTGCTACAGCGTATAACTGGTCCCATTCATCGTCCTACACCAGATGGACTGAACGCAACAGGGAGTGGCGAGCTCTGACTCACAAACCACTTTATGGGTCAGGGACCAGACGCTTTCTTGTGTTTACACACCGCCCACATTCTTCACTTCTGAAAATGGAAGTTGAAGCTGAACTGGGGCGAGTTCAGAGTTACTTCCGCGAGCTTTACTTCTCATATGGCGACCGAGCAAGGTAGTTAAAGAAGAACGGACTAAAATTACGAATAATCTGGGCTTCAGATTTAGCAATCATGATGATCTCTCCTCTGGAAAAGATTCCAGACAAGTTCCCCACACGGATCTCTGGGAGGGGACTGCCAAGGGGGAGGTGACCATGAGAAAAAGATTGAATAACCAACGTTCTACGAGTCGGGACATGGAATGTCAGAAGTTTGAATGTGATAGGGAAGCTAGAAAATCGGAAAAGGGAAATGCTAAGGCTCAGTCTAGATGTAGTGGACATCAGTGAAGTGAAATGGAAAGACAAGAATTTCTGGTCAGACGAGTAAGACGAGTACAGGGTAATATTAATATCAGCAGAAAATGAAATACGAAAGTAGGATTCGTTACGAATAGGATAGTAGAAGAGTGAGTTGCTGTGAATAGTTCAGTGATAGGGTTATTCTCATCAGAATCGGCAGCAAACCAACACCGACAACAATAGATCAGGTATACACGTGGACGTCGCAGAAGATGAAGAGATGGAGACAGTATATGATACTACTGAACAAGTAACTCAGTATGCATAGGGAGTTGAAAATCTGATAGTCATGGGGGATTGGAATGCGGTTGAAGGGGAAGGAGTAGAAGAAAGGGTTGCGGGACAATATAGGCTTGGAAGTAGCAATGAGAAAGGCGGAAAGACTAATTTTGTTCTACAATAAATTTCAGACTGTAATAGCGAATACTCTGTTCAAGAATCACGAGGAGAAGGCATACTTGTAAAAAGCGGGAAGTACACGACACTTCAGTTAAGTTATATCGCGGTCAGGCAGAGATTCCGAAATCAGTCGTACCCAGGAGCAGATGTAGACCGCAATCTGGTAATGATGAAAAGTACGCTGAAGTTTAAGAGACTAGTCAGGAAGAATCAATGCGCAAAGACGTGGAACACGGAAGTACAAACAAATGAAGAGATATGCTTGAATTTCTTTGAGGCTGTAGGTACTACGATAAGGAATAGTTCAGTAAGCAGTTCAGCTAAAGAGGGATCTCTAAAAAACGTCCAATCACGGAAGGTGGAGAGAAAAACATAGGTGCAGTGAAGATAACTGCAAAGAAACCCTGGGTGACAGAAGCAATGCTTCAGCTGATCCAAGAAAGAAGGAAGAGCAAAATGTTCGCGGAAATTCAGGAATACAGAAGTACAAGTCGTTTAGGAATGAAGTAACTAGTAATTGCAGGGAAGCTAAGGCGAAATGGCTGCATGAAAAAGGTGAAGAATCCTAAAAGAAATGATTGTCGGAAGGACAGACTCAGAATATAAAAAAGCCAAAAACAATCTTCGGCGAAATTAGAAGCAAAGGTCGTAACATTAAGAGTGCAATGGGCATTCCATTGTAAAAGCTAAAGAGAGGGCGGGTAGGTGGAAAGAATACATTGGGGGCCTCTATGAGGGGGAGAACTTGTCTGATGTCATAACAGAGGAAGAAACTGGAGTCGACGTAGAGACAGGGGATCCAATATTAGAACCAGAATCTGGAAGAGCTTTGGGAGGCTTATAATCAATTACGGCAGATGGGACAGATAAGATTCCATTTCAATTTCTAAAACCAATTGGGGGAAGTGGCAACAAAACGATTATTCGCGTTGGTTTGCAGAATGTTTGACGGTAGTGATATTAAATCCGTCTTTCGGATAAACATCATCCACACAATTCCCAAGATTGCAAGAGCCGACAAGTGCGAGAATTATCGCACAATCAGCTTAGCATCTCATGCATCCAAATCTCTGACAAGAATAATATACAGAAAAATGGAAAATAAAACTGAAGCTCTATTAGAAGACGATCAGTCTGGCTTTAGGAAAGGCAAAGGCACCAGAGAAACGTTGCGGTTGATAATGAAAGTAAGACTGAGGAAAAATCAACACACTGCGTAGGATTTGTCGACATGGAAAAGCGTTCGACGATGTAAAACGGAGAAAGATGTTCGAAATCCTGAAGAAAATAAGGGTAAGCTATAGGGAAAGACGGGTAATATACAACACGTACAAGAACCAAGAGGGGGAAAAGAAGAACGGAAGACCAAGAACGAAGTGCACGGATTAGGAAGTGTGTAAGACAGGGATGTAGTCTTTCACCCCTGCCGCGCGGGATTAGCCGAGCGGTCTAGGGCGCTGCAGTCATGGACTGTGCGGCTGGTCCCGGCCGAGGTTCGAGTCCTCCCTCGGGCATAGGTGTGTGTGTGTGTGTTTGTCCTTAGGATAATTTAGGTTAAGTAGTGTGTAAGCTTAGGGACTGGTGACCTTAGCAGTTAAATCCCATAAGATTTCACACACTTTCACCCCTGCTGTCCAATCTATACATCGAAGAAGCAATGACGGAAATAAAAGAAAAATGTATGACACAGATTAAGATTCATGGTGAAAGGCTATGAATTTTAGATTCGCTGTGATATCGCTGTCCTCAGTGAAAGTAAAGAAAAATTACAGGTCCGCTGTATGGAATGAGCAGTCTAATGTGTACACGTTATGTGTCGAGAGTTTATCGAAGAAAGACGAAAGTAATAAGTAGCAGAAATGTGAACAGCGAAAAACTTAACATCAGGACTAATGATTAGGAAGCAGATGAAGTTAGGGAATTCTGTTACCTACACGGCAAAATAACCCAAGGCTGACGGAGCAAAGGGGACATAAAAAGCAGAGTAACATTGGCGGGCAGCATCAAATCAGTGACGAGACTGATGACTCGGAAAAAAAAGCCGGGTGACGACGTCTTGGATATAATTCAGATGCTATACAAATACTTCAAAAAATACACTCTAAGACAGAGGAACGACACATCACTAAGGAATGATCCGAATGGGACGGAAATCTGTAAGTGTGAAGTATTTTACAGAAATACAAATGATAATAAGTCGAGAGAAATTCAAGAGAAAGAGCTTCACAGAACGAGCAAGTCAGTAACGCACTGATCCACATCTGGCCCTCACGCAAGCAGCTATTCGCCTTGGCATTGATCGACGGTGTTATTGGATGTCTTTTTAACGGATATCATGCCAAATTCTGAGCCATTGGCACGATAGATCGTCAAAACCCCGAGCTTGTTGGAGGGCGCTGACCATAATGCTCAAAACGTTCTCAATTGGAGAGAGAACCGGCGACCTTGCTGCGCAAGGTAGGCTTTGGCAAGCACAAAGACAAACGCTGAAATGTAAGCCCAGGATGGCTTGCCATGAAGGACAGCAAAACGGGGCGTAGGATATCATCGGCGTACCGCTTTGTTGTAGGGGTGCCGCGAATGAAAAACAAACGGATCATATAAAATACAATAGCACCCCAGACCATCCCTGTTGGTTGTCAGGCCTTATGATATCCCATTGCTGTTCGGGGCGTCTCCAGATACGTCTTCGTTGGTCATCGGAGCTCAATTTGAAGCGGGACTCATCACTGAAGACAATCTCTTACCAGTCAATGATATTTCAGGACTGACAGCAACTAATAAAACTGTAGAAAATGCGGAAACTGCTAATGAAGGAGGCATTCCTCACCGTGATTGTAAAATCAGTTATAACACTGAAAAACCGAGCAAAAACATCGTGCGTTCCTAGGTACACTATCGTTTGAGTACAACTTTTCCTCTACCGAACGATGCAGGATCAGTTACTGTTCACTATGCATACCATAACTCATTTTCGGCCAAAATGGAGTAGACTGCTCCTTTTACATCAAGGTCCACGCTTCTCAAGCAGACCCTTCGTTAACGGACTCATGGTTGCAGAAAATTGTTCCTTTTCTTGTCGTGTACTTTCATCTGTGTCATTTACAGCCATTAATTATCATTCACCTTCTGTATATTGTGAATTTGCGTTTAGAACGACTGCAAGATGACTGGCTGAAAAATACATTCCCAGCGCTTGTGTTAATGACGTCTTACGACAGAAGATGAAGCTGGATCCGTCTTGCAGGCCGAAGTGGCCGTGCGGTTAAAGGCGCTGCAGTCTGAAACCGCGCGACCGCTACGGTCGCAGGTTCGAATCCTGCCTCGGGCATGGATGTGTGTGATGTCCTTAGGTTAGTTAGGTTTAAGTAGTTCTAAGTGCTAGGGGACTGATGACCTTAGATGTTAAGTCCCATAGTGCTCAGAGCCATCTGAACCATTTTTTGAACTTTGTAACGATGATGCTATTCTCTAAACACACACATCAAAGAAAGTTTTGCATCACCTCGGTTCCGACAGTTCCGAAACCTGTACAGAAAGTTCGAATAGAGATTAACATAAACATCGTGAGACCTTAACTTTTCCCGGCGAATAGAATGTTCAAATAACTTACGGGTTTGCTGCCGGGTGATGTCGTCGGACACCGCCGATATTTCGACAGGAGCACACCCTGACATTCTCAAGGCGCATTTGTGCCTTGAGAATGGCAGGGTGTGCTCCTGTCGAAATATCGGCGGTGTCCGACGACGTCACCCGACAGCAAACCCGTAAGTTATTTGAACATAAACATCATTTCCGCTCTTTTTATTGCTCATGAAAACCACACATTGAATGTTGTACCACCATACAGCGAGACCTTCAGAGGTGGTGGTCCAGATTGCTGTACACACCGATAACTCTAATACCCAGTAGCACGTCCTCTTCCACTGATGCATGCCTGTATTCGTCGTGGCATACTATCCACAAGTTCATGAAGGCACTGTTGGTCCAGATTGTCCCACTCCTCAATGGCGATTCGGCGTAGATCACTCAGAGTGATTGGTGGGTCCCGTCGTCCATAAACAAACCTTTTCAATATAAACGAGGCATATTCGATAGAGTTCATGTCTAGAGAACATGCTGGCCACTCTAGTCGAGCGATGTCATTATCCTGAAGGAAGTCATTCACAGGATGTGCACGACGGGGGCGCGAATTTTCGTCCATGAAGACGAATGCCTCACCAATTTGCTGGCGATATGGTTGCACTATCTGTCAGAGGATGTCATTCACGTATCTTACAGCCATTACGGCGCCTTCCATGAAGCACAGCAGCGTACGTCGGCCCCACACAATGCCAGCCTGAACCTTGCTGCACTTGCTGGACAGTATGTCGAAGGCGTTCAGTCCGACCGGGCTGCCTCCAAACAGGTCCTCGACGATTGTCTCGTCGAAGGCATATGCGATACTCAGCGGTGAAGAGAACACGTTGCCAATCCTAAGCAGTCCATTAGGCATGTTGTTGGGCCCATCTGCACCGCGCTGCATGGCATCGTTGTTGCAAAGGTGGACCTCTCCATGGACGTCGGGAGTGAAGTTGCGCATCATGCAGGCTATTGTGCACAGTTTCAGCCGTAACGCGACTTTCTGTGGCTGCACGAAAAGCATTATTCAACATAGTAGCGTTACTGTCAGGGTTCCTCCAAGTGATAATCCGTAGGTAGCTGTCATCCCCTTCTGTAGTAGCCCTTGGGCAGCCTGAGCGAGACATATCATCGACAGTTCCTGTCTCTATGTATCTTCTCCATGTCCGAACAACGTCGCTTTGGTTCACTCACTGAGCCGGCCGGAGTGACCGTGCGATTCTAGGCGCTACAGTCTGGAGACGAGCGACCGCTACGGTCGCAGGTTCGAATCCTGAATCGGGCATGGATGTGTGTGATGTCCTTAGGTTAGTTAGGTTTACTTAGTTCTAAGTTCTAGGCGACTGATGACCTCAGAAGTTAAGTCGCATAGTGCTCAGAGCCATTTGTTCGCTCCGAGACGCCTGGACACTTCCCTTGTTGAGAGCACTTCCACGTACAAAGTAACAACGCGGATGCGATCGAACCACGATACTGACCATGTAGGCATGGTTGAACTACAGACAACACTAGCCGTGTATCTCCTTCCTGGTGGAATGACTGGAACTGATCGACTGTCGTACCCCCTCCGCCTAATAGGCGCTGCTCACGCATTGTTGTTTACATCTTTGGGATGGTTTAGTGACATCTCTGACCAGTCAAAGGGACTGTGTCTGTGATACAATATCCACAGACAACGTCTATCTTCAGGAGTTCGAGGAACCGGGCTGATGCGAAACATTTTTTGAGGTGTGTACATCCCACGCTGGCTATTAGTATTCAACTATTGGTCGAACGAGAATTTTGTAAGACGCCTCCTTCGTGGATGTGCTACACTTCCTGAGGATTCATCCAACGAGTACCAGTCTCCGTTTTGCCTTACCTGAGATAAGTTTTACATAGTCGTTCAAGTTTAAATCTCTCTATACACGTAGTCTACTCCCAGACATTTAAAGAATGTCACTGCTTCAGGGATTATTGAGTATTAATAAACCGCTTCAGTTGTATGTAGTCCTTTATTATTGGATCACTACTGGTTTTGTTGTATTAAAAATCACATCTTCAGATGAACATATTACTAAGACAGTAGAGCGGGAAAGCTCGGTACCTTTATTACCTAGCATTCCGTATAGATCGGAGAAGCAGACCCATGCACCATATTGGAATTCGGCTGTTTTATTCTAAGCTATACCGCCTTTCAGCGGTGTTTTGTTCTGTAGAACAGCGAAGGTTGGGTAAAAAGGTTCGTGTTTTTCCGCTCTAATGTCAGAGTTATATGTTCACCTGAGGATGTGGTTTTCAGCGCCACGCAACCGGTGGGGATCAAATAATAAAGGACTAAATGCAACTGAAGCATTTTGTTAGTACCCAAGCATACTACTCACCGCTGTAGTTGCCCTAACTACAAGGCAGTCTGCTTCAGGGATTGTTCTTCGAATGTGTAATAGTACAACAATGTCTGTGTCTACCTATTTATGTGCAATACGTTACATTTCTTTGTATTGAGGGTCAACTACCAATTCTATTATCAAACGTCGATCTTCTGCAAGTGTTTCTGCATTTCTGTACGGTTTTCTCTGCCAACAGCAATGCCTAGGAGCTGCTAATTCTTAAGAAAAGTCGTGTGTTCCACCATCAACAGAAATTTGCTATAAATGTATTGGCTGATATTCTTCGAGACCGTTTAGGCCCTGTCTTCTGTCTAACTCGCTTGGTGAATGAAATTACCACATATTTTTCCCTCACGTAGTAACGGAACTGTTGGAGAATGTTCGCTAGCATTCAGGAAACTATTATGGTTTCAACATAAAAGGGCCCCACCGTACCTACCGGTTGCGGTCTGAAGCCACCCGCAGTCAGTGAAGTGTTAAGGCAACTACTGATATTCCACCGCGTTTACAACGATCGACCGTACACCAGTTTCTAGAAACATCTGTGTCGCATCGGTCTTTGTGAAAGTGGTAAAGACGAAGACACAATCATACATTCTTCCACTGTACAGAGTGGTCTGCAACTGTTTTTAAAAGCTTGTAAGGCTGTTGCTGGGTATTTTGTGATGAGAAATATATGTCGAGAAAAAATCTGACACGTTGCGGTGTTTCCGAGCTAATTTTCATAGAAGTTAACCAATCAGAATGGTTGTTTACATCCTTCGGCGGGTTTAGCGACATCTCTGAACAGTCAAAGGGACTGTGTCTGTGGTACAATATCCACAATCAACGTACGTCTTCAGGAGTTCTGTGAACCGGGGTGATGCAAAACTATTTTTGATGTGTGTAATTTCTCTGGTGTTATTAAGACGTTGACAAGACACACAACGTGGCCCCAAGCAACACAGTTCGCTATTATATATTGTTTTAATAGTTTTTAATATGCACTATGTGTGATGCTTTACTAATGCACTGTTTACTCACGCGCTATGTAAGGGCCTGGGTCATTTATTAGCCTATTTATACTGAAGCGCCAAAGAAACTGTTACAGGCATGCGTATTCAAATACAGAGATATTCAGACAGGCAGAATACGGCACTACGGTCGGTAACGTTTAAGTGTCTGGCGCAGTTCTTAGTTCGGTTACTGCTGCTACAATGGCTGCGTATCAAGATTTAAGTGATTTTGAACGTGGTATTGTAGTCGGCGCACGAGCGATGGGACACATCATCTACAAGGTGGCGATGAAGTGGGGATTTTCTCGTACGGCCATTTCACTAGTGTACCGTGAGTATCAGCATTCCAGTACAACATCATATGTCTGACATCGCTGCAGCTGGAAAAAGGTCCTGCAAGACAGGAGCAACGACGAGTTAAGAGAATCGCTTAACGTGACAGAAGTGCAGCCCTTCCACAAATTGCTGCAGATTTCAATGGTTGGTTGGTTGGTTGGTTTGGGGAAGGAGACCAGACAGCGTGGTCATCGGTCTCATCGGAATAGGGACGGATGGGGAAGGAAGTCGGCCGTGCCCTTTCAGAGGAACCATCCCGGCATTTGCCTGGAGTGATTTAGGGAAATCACGGAAAACCTAAATCAGGATGGCCGGACGCGGGATTGAACCGTCGTCCTTCCGAATGCGAGTCCAGTGTCTAACCACTGCGCCACCTCGCTCGGTAGATTTCAATGCTGGGCCATCAAGTGTCAGTGCGCGAACTGTTCAAAGAAACATAATCGATATGGGCTTTCGAAGCCGAAGGCCCAGTCGTGTGCTTTTCGCCTTTTCGCCTTGCCTGGACCCGTCAACATCGACATTTGACTGGAAACATGTTGGCTGGTCGAACGAGTCTCCTTTCGTATTGTGTCGAGCGGATGGACATGTACGGATATGGAGACAACCTCATGAATCCATGGACCCTACATGTCAGGAGGGTACTGTTCAACCTGGTGGAGACTCCGTAATGGTGCGAGGCGTGTGCAAAAAAATGGCTCTGAGCACTATGGGACTTAACATTGGAGGTCATCAGTCCCCTAGAACTTAGAACTACTTAAACCTAACTAACCTAAGGACATCACACACATCCATGTCCGAGGCAGGATTCGAACCTGCGACCGTAGCGGTCGCGCGGTTCCAGACTGTAGCGCCTAGAACCGCTCTGCCACTCCGGCCGGCGGGGCGTGTGCAGGTGGAGTGTTATGGGACCCCTGATACGTCTAGATACGACTCTGACAGGTTACACGTATGTAAGCATCCTATCTGACCACCAGCATCCATTTATCTACATTGTGCATTCCGACGGAATCTGCTAGTTCCAGTAGGACAGTGCGACACCCCATACGCCCAGAGATGCTACATAGTGTCTCCAGGAACACTCTTCCGTGTTTCAACGCTTCCGCTGGGCACCAAACACCCCAGACATGAACATTATTGCCTTACAACGTACTATTCAGAACAGATCTCCACCCCCACGTACTCTTATGGATTTACGGACAACCTGCAAGATGCATGGTGTCCATTCCCTCCAGCACTACTTCAGGCGTTAGTCGAGTCCATGCCACGTCGTCTTTCGGCACTTCTACGTGATCGCGAGGGCTCTATACGATATTAGGCACATGTAGCAGTTAGTTTCGCTCTTCAGTGTAGTTGAAAAACACTTCTTAATAAGTTCTCATTTAATAAACTGTTAATTTTTATTTCTCTCTCTCTCCATTGTTTCATCTTTAAGAAATAATTTTCTTAGGTTTTAACTAGCGCTGGCTTGGGGCTGTTATATCTTTGGTTACAGAATGTGAAATTTTTTGTATTTTCAGTACTTCTTTTACATCTACATCTACATCTACATCTACATTGATACTCCGCAAGCCACCCAACGGTGTGTGGCGGAGGGCACTTTACGTGCCACTGTCATTACCTCCCTTTCCTGTTCCAGTCGCGTATGGTTCGCGGGAAGAACGACTGTCTGAAAGCCTCCGTGCGCGCTCTAATCTCTCTAATTTTACATTCGTGATCTCCTCGGGAGGTATAAGTAGGGGGAAGCAATATATTCGATACCTCATCCAGAAACGCACCCTCTCGAAACCTGGCGAGCAAGCTACACCGCGATGCAGAGCGCCTCTCTTGCAGAGTCTGCCACTTGAGTTTGTTAAACATCTCCGTAACACTATCACGGTTACCAAATAACCCTGTGACGAAACGCGCCGCTCTTCTTTGGATCTTTTCTATCTCCTCCGTCAACCCGATCTGGTACGGATCCCACACTGATGAGCAATACTCAAGTATAGGCCGAACGAGTGCTTTGTAAGCCACCTCCTTTGTTGATGGACTACATTTTCTAAGGACTCTCCCAATGAATCTCAATCTGGTACCCGCCTTACCAACAATTAATTTTATATGATCATTCCACTTCAAATCGTTCCGCACGCATACTCCCAGATATTTTACAGAAGTAACTGCTACCAGTGTTTGTTCCGCTATCATATAATCATACAATAAAGGATCCTTCTTTCTATGTATTCGCAATACATTACATTTGTCTATGTTAAGGGTCAGTTGCCACTCCCTGCACCAAGTGTCTATCCGCTGCAGATCTTCCTGCATTTCGCTACAATTTTCTAATGCTGCAACTTCTCTGTATACTACAGCATCATCCGCGAAAAGCCGCATGGAACTTCCGACACTATCTACTAAGTCATTTATATATATTGTGAAAAGCAATGGTCCCATAACACTCCCCTGTGGCACGCCAGAGGTTGCTTTAACGTCTGTAGACGTCTCTCCATTGATAACAACATGCTGTGTTCTGTTTGCTAAAAACTCTTCAATCCAGCCACACAGCTGGTCTGATATTCCGTAGGCTCTTACTTTGTTTATCAGGCGACAGTGCGGAACTGTATCGAACGCCTTCCGGAAGTCAAGAAAGATAGCATCTACCTGGGAACCTGTATCTAATATTTTCTGGGTCTCATGAACAAATAAGGCGAGCTGGGTCTCACACGATCGCTGTTTCCGGAATCCATGTTGATTCCTACATAGTAGATTCTGGGTTTCCAGAAATGACATGATACGCGAGCAAAAAACATGTTCTAAAATTCTACAACAGATCGACGTCAGAGATATAGGTCTATAGTTTTGCGCATCTGCTCGACGACCCTTCTTGAAGACTGGGACTATCTGTGTTCTTTTCCAATCATTTGGAACCCTCCGTTCCTCTAGAGACTTGCGGTACACGGCTGTTAGAAGGGGGGCAAGTTCTTTCGCGTACTCTGTGTAGAATCGAATTGGTATCCCGTCAGGTCCAATGGACTTTCCTCTATTGAGTGACTCCAGTTGCTTTTCTATTCCTTGGACACTTATTTCGATGTCAGCCATTTTTTCGTTTGTGCGAGGATTTAGAGAAGGAACCGCAGTGCGGTCTTCCTCTGTGAAACAGCTTTGGAAAAAGGTGTTTAGTATTTCAGCTTTACGCGTGTCATCCTCTGTTTCAATGCCATCATCATCCCGTAGTGTCTGGATATGCTGTTTCGAGCCACTTACTGATTTAACATAAGACCAGAACTTCCTAGGATTTTCTGTCAAGTCGGTACATAGAATTTCACTTTCGAATTCAATGAACGCTTCACGCATAGCCCTCCTTACGCTAACTTTGACATCGTTTAGCTTCTGTTTGTCTGAGAGGTTTTGGCTGCGTTTAAACTTGGAGTGGAGCTCTCTTTGCTTTCGCAGTAGTTTCCTAACTTTGTTGTTGTACCACGGTGGGTTTTTCCCGTCCCTCACAGTTTTACTCGGCACGTACCTGTCTAAAACGCATTTTACGATTGCCTTGAACTTTTTCCATAAACACTCAACATTGTCAGTGTCGGAACAGAAATTTTCGTTTTGATCTGTTAGGTAGTCTGAAATCTGCCTTCTATTACTCTTGCTAAACAGATAAACCTTCCTCCCTTTTTTTATATTCCTATTAACTTCCATATTCAGGGATGCTGCAACGGCCTTATGATCACTGATTCCCTGTTCTGTACATACAGAGTCGAAAAGTTCGGGTCTGTTTGTTATCAGGAGGTCCAAGATGTTATCTCCACGAGTCGGTTCTCTGTTTAATTGCTCGAGGTAATTTTCGGATAGTGCACTCAGTATAATGTCACTCGATGCTCTGTCCCTACCACCCGTCCTAAACATCTGAGTGTCCCAGTCTATATCTGGTAAATTGAAATCTCCACCTAAGACTATAACATGCTGAGAAAATTTATGTGAAATGTATTCCAAATTTTCTCTCAGTTGTTCTGCCACTAATACTGCTGAGTCGGGAGGTCGGTAAAAGGAGCCAATTATTAACCTAGTTCGGTTGTTTAGTGTAACCTCCACCCATAATAATTCACAGGAACTATCCACTTCTACTTCACTACAGGATAAACTACTACTAACAGCGACGAACACTCCACCACCGGTTGCATGCAGTCTATCCTTTCTAAACACCGTCTGTACCTTTGTAAAAATTTCGGCAGAATTTATCTCTGGCTTAAGCCAGCTTTCTGTACCTATAACGATTACACCGAACAGATAAATAAAAGTTTTACTGCAATGTCAGTTAAAACACCAGAAATCAAATCAATAACCATACATTAACAACAAGTGCAGCAAGCAAGGAAAAGAAGTGAGCTAAAATGTCATGTAGTGGGTTACATTGACAGAATCAATCTAAGACATAACATTCTTTTACTCTTTAAGTTATTGCTCTTAGAGAATACTTCCTATTTAAATAATATTGAACTAAAATTTTTCATTTTATTAGTAAAAAAAGGTAATGAAGGCAGATTAAAATACGTCGCCTAGTACTGACGAAAATGCGAGAGTGACTTCAAAGATCAAGCGAAAGATCAGACCATTAGTCACAACATTTGCGCTAGAGCGATTCGATATCTCCTGCGAAACGTCACACAACAGCTGCAGGAGGCGCGGCCCGTGATCGACTGGGAACGGACCGACGCAGCCGCCCAGCTAATGAAACCGGGTCACGGAGCGACCGGAGGCACGCACCGGTTCTGGACCCCCATTTGCCTAACGGCCGTCGTAATTGTTGACGTGCAAAGCCAAGCCATGCTGCATATTGTCTGCTACCTCTACCACGCTAACTTTTACTGTACAAGCTTGGCGCCTTTTCATGGTTAAATTTAGAGATCTATCATTGGACAAAAGAGGCAGTCATCACCCTCCTCATAAAGCGATGTTTACATGGGCAGTGAACGCTAATGTGGACGCTTAGGTGACGATTTTTCTGACGTAATGTTCGTAGTACAACATCTGCATAGGCAGATATCGATAACCCGCACTTGTTCGGTGGCGCTGGCACTGAGGGTACCCGACTAAAATTCGTGTAGTGAACGAACTTTCATAGACGGTATTCGTCTGAGAAGGGTTATGTGCAGTCCCTGATCACCAAACTCCGCGCTGGTGTCCTGGACTAAATTCCAGATCTCTTCGCAGTGAATCACGGAATGAGGGAATGTGACATTGCTGACGCTGATACGTCGAATGGGAAAATTAAGTTCGGTGACGCCCTCGGTGGTATTCGAGAGGAGTATACAGAAGAATGGAAAAGAAAATTACGTGTGCGATCATGATCCGCTTAGCTTTCGAAAAGGTGAAGACATCAGAACGGCAGTTCTGACTTTGGCAAGTCGCGATTGATAATGGAGGCAGTGCTAAAAGAAAAATCAAGAAACGTCCATAGTATTTGCTAACCTGTAAAAAGCGTTCGATAATATAAAAAGGCGCAAGACGTTCGAAACTAGGAGAAAAACAGGATTAATCTATAGGGAAAGACAGGTAGTGTATAGTACGCACATCAACCAAGAGGAAACACTAAGAATGGAAGTCAAGAGCGAAGTGCTCGCATTAAGTGCCGTACTCATCTGTATTGGAAAATTCTAAGGAAATACACAATAGTTCATGCAAGGACGAAGTTGTATTGTATTGTATGTTAACCGGGGGCCTACAAACAACGGAGACGCTCCGTCCCCGCCGCAGCCGCAGTGGTCCACAACACCACCGACGACTACCGCAGTCCACTTCACCCCTCCGCCGCCCCACACCGAACTCAGGGTTATTGTGCGGTTCGGCTCCCGGTGGACCCCCCCCCCCCCCCCGCCCCCCCCCCCCCTCCCCCCCAGGGAACGTCTCGCACCAGACGAGTGTAACCCCTATGTTTACGTGGTAGAGTAATGATGGTGTACGCGTACGTGGAGAACTTGTTTGCGCAGCAATCGCCGACATAGTCTAGCTGAGGCGGAATAAGGGGAACCAGCCCTCATTCGTCGAGGCTGATGGAAAACCTCCTAAAAACCATACAGAGACTGGCCGGCTCACCGGACCTCGACACAAATCCGCCGGGCGAATTCGTGCCGGGGAACAGGCGATCCTTCCTGCCCGGAAAGCCGTGCGTTAGACCGCACGGCCAACCGGGCGGGCAGCCAGGACGAAGTTAGTTTTATAATTCTCGCTTGGCCAACGTTGCAGTTCTGCCCGACGGTTTGGTACCATTACCAAGTTGTACTGACAAAGGACTACGAAAGATTGAAAGAAGAGCTGCACGGTTTGTCACAAATTCATTTCGTCGGCGTAAATCATTGAAATGTTCAGCAAACTGCAGTGGGAGGCGATGAAAGCGAGGGGTTGCGCTTCCCGAAGAGGTTTCCTTCAAAATTCCAACAGCTCACGTTCCAAAACGAGTGAAGTAACATGTTACTTCCTCCAACATATATATCACGTTATGATCACGACAATAAAAATCAGAGAAATACGGGCTTTTACATGGCTCTACCAACAATCTGTAATCCCAATTCCGATCGTAGATATAAGGGGAGAAATAAAGCAGTGCAATTTACACGCTCCATCTTACGTTAAACGATGGCTTTCGGAGTGAAGATGTGGATGTACAGTCACGCAGAGCACATGCATGTGTAAGCGTAGTATCGAACCTGACCAGGTTAGCAATCTCCATTTGAGTCAACGACGGAACGCGTGCTTGAGACTGCGTGCAGAAATGTTTTGACATTTCATTGATTGACAGGTGTTCTGCAGGAAGGGCAGTTACCTAACGTTAATCAGAAGCAAGGACAAGTTCATAAATTTGTTAGCTGTCCCTGTCACCATTCTTGAGAGACTAGCATTGTTAGCTGCGAATTCGACACTTTATAATCCGGTCTTGACCGACATATGTAATTATAGCCGAGTGTCCGATATATCTCGGCGGCCGTCGTGTCGAGACTAATACAAGAGCAGGGTCTCTACAACAACGAAAACAGGGCCAAGGATTAAGAGAAAAAGATCAGATGAAATAGAGGAAGGACACTCCAAAGCCTTCATACATACTTTGGTAAGCTAGAGATTCAAAAAGATTCTGCTGGGGTTTGAGACAGGTTGGATAGTAGGATACCGAAACAAAGATGCAATGTATTTAACTGGTTTAACGCATAAGGTAATTATTTTCCCCTAGCGTTTTCTGGGGACATAAAGTGTGAAAACCTCCCAAAAAATGTTCAGTCTGACATGTGTGCAAAACTGAATCGCACGCTTCATATGAAAACGCTTCGGAATACGAAAGAATTTTAAGAATATGACTGCACTAAGTGCTTCAAATAGCATCTTTTTTAATACCGAGAATTCTAATTGATTAAAAACAGTTTTAATTAAATATTAGAGCATTACTAAAAGAAGTCATTGAAATTTCCGCGTCAAAACCAACCCATGTTGAACACATAAATTTAATAACATGCGTGCGATCATTTCTCACAATGTCAGTGTAACGCAGAAAAAAATAATTAAAATCTTGCTACAAAAAAGTCAAACTGGCCCAAACAGCAACTTTGAGTTACATGTCAAAATAAAAAAAATAGCAGAAAACTATCGAAAATGGGGCCGATGATAGAAAAATTTCCAAGGGAAAGATAGCAAACAGGAAAGTCCGGGTACACTGCAACACTGGTCATCTATGGAAGTGGGAATGGAAACATCGTCACGTCAAACGATAATCAGACATAGCTTGCGTCTTTAACGTACCAAATTCTGTGTCCTGTTAAAACTTGCGGACGAAGTATTCACGTTCAGTTGTACCAGCGGTTTCTGAACGAAGTTTTTCGGGACATTTGGATTCAGAGATTTTCATCTTTTCAGATATCGGGTTCAGCCTATACGATTAAGTGAACGCATAGATATACCCTATGTAACGTGGAACTAACTACTACAGGTCTCAAGAGACGGACCTGCTAATATAAAAGGAGGTGGTAAGCACTGTGTTGTCAGTAAACAGCGGCGAGAGTAATACCCTCCGCAGCAGCCTTAGAAGATTAAACTTCTACAGCAACTCAGTCCAGTCCAACAAGAAAGGTCGTTAATACTTTTTTTTTTAAAAAAAAAAGAAAAACCTGCATCAATGCCAAGCAATGAATACTCGCCAGATGTCACTAGCAGTAGTGTGTTGCAATAGAGAAGTAGTAACGACAGAACGAAACGAGCAGGAGAGATCAGCGACTTAAAACGTGGACTAGTCACTGGAAGTCATCTGAGTAACACAACCATCTAAGACAATTCAACCTTCTCGTACATTGAAGTGACGAAAGTGATTGGATAGCGATATGCACACACACAGATGACGGTAGTATCATGTACACAACGTATAAAAGGGCAGTGCATTGGTGGATCTGTCGTTTGTACTCAGCTGATTCTTGTGGAAAGGTTCCCAACTTCACTATGGCCGTACGACGGGAATTAACAGAAAACGCGGAATAGTAGTTGGAGCCGGATGCTTGGGAAATTCCATTTCGGAAATCGCCAGGGAATTCTTTATTCCGAGATATGCAGTGTCAAGATTGTGCAGAGATTACCAAATTTCAGGCATTACCTCTCACCACAGACAACGGAGTGGCTGACGGCCGTGATTTAACGACCGAAAGCAGCGGCGTCTGCGCAGAGTTGTCAGTGATAACAGACAAGCAACACTGTGTGAAATAACAGCGGAAATCAATGTGGGACGTATGACGATCGGCATCCATTATGGCAGTGCGGTAAAATTTGGCGTAAATAGGCTATAGCAGCAACGGCCGATGCCAGTGCCTTCGCTAAAACCACGACATCGCCTGGAGCGCCTCTTCTGGGATGCTAACCATGTCGGTTAAACCCTAGACGACTGGAAAACCGTGGCCTGGTCAGATGAGTAGCGATTTCAGTTGGTAAGAGCTGATGGTAGGGGGTGTGTGTGGCGCAGACACCATGAAGCAATGGACCCAAGCCAGCCGCTGTGGCCGAGCGGTTCTAGGCGCTTCTGTCCGGAACCGCGCTGCTGCTACAGTCGCAGGTTCGAATCCTGCCTCGGGCATTGATGTGTGTGATATCCTTAGGTTACGAAACTTCCTGGCAGATTAAAACTGTGTGCCCGACCGAGACTCGAACTCGGGACCTTTGCCTTTCGCGGGCAAGTGCTCTACCATCTGAGCTACCGAAGCACGACTCACGCCCGGAACTCACAACTTTACTTCTGCCAGTATCTCATCTCCTACCTTCCAAACTTTACAGAAGCTCTTCTGCGAACCGGGCGTGAGTCGTGCTTCGGTAAATCAGATGGTAGAGCACTTGCCCGCGAAAGGCAAAGGTCCCGAGTTCGAGTCTCGGTCGGGCACACAGTTTTAATCCGCCAGGAAGTTTCATATCAGCGCACACTCCGCTGCAGAGTGAAAATCTCATTCTGGAAACATCCCCCAGGCTGTGGCTAAGCCATGTCTCCGCAGTATCCTTTTTTTCAGGAGTGCTAGTTCTGCAAGGTTCGCAGAAGAGCTTCTGTAAAGTTTGGAAGGTAGGAGATGAGATACTGGCAGAAGTAAAGCTGTGAGTACCGGGCGTGAGTCGTGCTTCGGTAGCTCAGATGGTAGAGCACTTGCCCGCGAAAGGCAAAGGCCCCGAGTTCGAGTCTCGGTCGGGCACACAGTTTTAATCTGCCAGGAAGTTTCATATCAGAGCACACTCCGCTGCAGAGTGAAAATCTCATCCTTAGGTTAGTTAGGTTTAAGTAGTTATAAGTCTAGGGGACTGATGACCTCAGATATTAAGTCCCATAGTGCTTAGAGCCATAAGAACCATTTGAATTGACCCAACAAGGCATTGTGCAAGCTGTTGGTGGCTCCACAATGGCGTGGGCTGTGCTTACATGGATTAGATTGGGTCCTCTGCTCCGACTGATCCGGTAAAATGGAAATGAGCGTATGGCATCGTTGGCCGGGAGGCCCCTGCTCGGGGAAGTCCGGCCGCATTGGGCGGCTTGTGCGCCGCGCCGGTGATGATGATGAAATGTTGATGAGAACAACACAGCACCTAGTCCCCGAGCGGAGGAAATCTCCAATCCTTCCGGGGATCGAACCCGGGACAGCTTGCGTGGGAGTCGAGCACATTGCCACCCAGCTAAGCAGGCGGACTACTGATCCGATCTTCGAGTGGTAATGGTTGTAGTCGGCTAACTGGAGACCATTTTCAGCCATTCGTGGACTTCATGTTCCCAAACAACGATGGAATTATTATGGATGACAATGCGCCATGTGACCGAACCACAAATGTTCGCAATTGGTTCGAAGAACATTCTGAACAGTTCGAGCTAATGATTTGGTGATCCAGTTCGCCCTACATGAATCTTACCTAGCATCTGTGCGACATAATCGTGTGGCCAGCTCTTGCACAAAATCTTGCACCGGCAACATCTTCGCAGTTATTTACGGCATGAAGATGCTACTACAGGCTGGTCTAAAATTAATGTGGGCAACGGAAAATAATAAACGCTAAAATGAAGATTTGGCCCTGTCTGACTATCCCCTGAAGCAGATCTTAGGATATCTTAATTCTATAAATTACAATCTAAACATAAATGAGTAATGAAGGCAACTAATCCTACTAAATGATTAACGTATTTCTTGCTTATATATTTATTGCAGATTAAAAAAAACCATTTAGATTAAGTAAAATTACTAATCAATTGCCCAACTCTGCCCCTTATTATGACTGTGCGGTCTAATACAAATAACTCGAAATGACTGACATCATCCACATACCAAACAGTAGAAGACACTTCTTTCAAAGATGATCTAAGATGATCTACGGTGGTATGCAACCTCAGTGAAAATAAACTAATGTGACCACAGCTGTTTTTTTTATTTTTTTTACTTTTTTTTATTTGTCATCAGTCTACTGACTGGTTTGATGCGGCCTGCCACGAATTCCTTTCCTGTGCTAACCTCTTCATCTCAGAGTAGCACTTGCAACCTACGTCCTCAATTATTTGCTTGACGTATTCCAATCTCTGTCTTCCTCTACAGTTTTTGCCCTCTACAGCTCCCTCTAGTACCATGGAAGTCATTCCCTCATGTCTTAGCAGATGTCCTATCATCCTGTCCCTTCTCCTTATCAGTGTTTACCACATATTCCTTTCCTCTCTGATTCTGCGTAGAACCTCCTCATTCCTTACCTTATCAGTCCACCTAATTTTCAACATTCGTCTATAGCACCACATCTCAAATGCTTCGATTCTCTTCTGTTCCGGTTCTCCCACCGTCCATGTTTCACTACCATACAATGCTGTACTCCAGACGTACATCCTCAGAAATTTCTCCCTCAAATTAAGGCCAGTATTTGGTATTAGTAGACTTCTCTTGGCCAGAAATGTCTTTTTTGCCATAGCGAGTCTGCTCTTGATGTCCTCCTTGCTCCGTCCGTCATTGGTTATTTTACTGCCTAGGTAGCAGAATTCCTTAACTTCATTGACTTCATGACCATCAATCCTGATGTTAAGTTTCTCGCTGTTCTCATTTCTACTACTTCTCATTACCTTCGTCTTTCTCCGATTTACTCTCAAACCATACTGTGTACTCATTAGACTGTTCATTCCGTTCAGCAGTTCATTTAATTCTTCTTCACTTTCACTCAGGATAGCAATGTCATCAGCGAATCGTATCATTGATATCCTTTCACCTTGTATTTTAATTCCACTCCTGAGCCTTTCTTTTATTTCCATCATTGCTTCCTCGATGTACAGATTGAAGAGTAGGGGAGAAAGGCTGCAGCCTTGTCTTACACCCTTCTTAATACGAGCACTTCGTTCTTGATCGTCCACTCTTATTATTCCCTCTTGGTTGTTGTACATATTGTATATGACCCGTGTCTCCCTATAGCTTACCCCTACTTTTTTCAGAATCTCGAACACCTTGCACCATTTTATATTGTCGAACGCTTTTTCCAGGTCGACAAATCCTATGAAAGTGTCTTGATTTTTCTTTAGCCTTGCTTCCATTATTAGCCGTAACGTCAGAATTGCCTCTCTCGTCCCTTTACTTTTCCTAAAGCCAAACTGATCGTCACCTAGCGCATTCTCAATTTTCTTTTCCATTCTTCTGTATATTATTCTTGTAAGCAGCTTCGATGCATGAGCTGTTAAGCTGATTGTGCGATAATTCTCGCACTTGTCAGCTCTTGCCGTCTTCGGAATTGTGTGGATGATGCTTTTCCGAAAGTCAGATGGTATATCGCCAGACTCATATATTCTGCACACCAACGTGAATAGTCGTTTTGTTGCCACTTCCCCCAATGATTTTAGAAATTCTGATGGAATGTTATCTATCCCTTCCGCCTTATTTGACCGTAAGACCTCCAAAGCTCTTTTAAATTCCGATTCCAATACTGGATCCCCTATCTCTTCTAAATCGACTCCTGTTTCTTCTTCTATCACGTCAGACAAATCTTCACCCGCATAGAGGCTTTCAATGTATTCTTTCCACCTATCTGCCCTCTCCTCTGCATTTAACAGTGGAATTCCCGTTGCGCTCTTAATGTTTCCACCGTTGCTTTTAATGTCACCAAAGGTTGTTTTGACTTTCCTGTGTGGTGAGTCTGTCCTTCCGACAATCATATCTTTTTCGATGTCTTCACATTTTTCCTGCAGCTATTTCGTCTTAGCTTCTCTGCACTTCCTATTTATTTCATTCCTCAGCGACTTGTATTTCTGTATTCCTGATTTTCCCGGAATATGTTTGTACTTCCTCCTTTCATCAATCAACTGAAGTATTTCTTCTGTTATCCATGGTTTCTTTGCAGCTACCTTCTTTATACCTATGTTTTCCTTCCCATCTTCTGTGATGGCCCTTTTTACAGATGTCCATTCCTCTTCAACTGTACTGCCTACTGCGCTATTCCTTATTGCTGTATCTATAGCGTTAGAGAACTTCAAACGTATCTCGTCATTCCTTAGTACTTCCGTATCCCACTTCTTTGCGTATTGATTCTTCTTGGCTAATGTCTTGAATTTCAGCCTACTCTGCATCACTACTATATTGTGATCTGAGTCTATATCTGCTCCTGTGTACGCCTTACAATCCAGTATCTGATTTCTGAATCTCTGTCTGACCATGATGTAATCTAATTGAAATCTTCCCGTATCTCCCGGCATTTTCCAAGTATACCTCCTCCTCTTGTGATTCTTGAACAGGGTATTCGCTATTACTAGCTATTACTTACTTGTTACAGAACTCAATTAGTCTTTCTCCTCTTTCATTCCTTGTCCCAAGCCCATATTCTCCTGTAACCTTTTCTTCTACTCCTTCCCCTACAACTGCATTCCAGTCGCCCATGACTATTAGATTTTCGTCCCCCTTTACATATTGCATTACCCTTTCAATATCCTCATACACTTTCTCTATCTGTTCATCTTCAGCTTGCGACGTCGGCATGTATACCTGAACTATCGTTGTCGGTGTTGGTCTGCTGTCGATTCTGATTAGAACAACCCGGTCACTGAACTGTTCACAGTAACACACCCTCTGCCCTACCTTCCTATTCATAACGAGCCCTACACCTGTTATACCATTTTCTGCTGCTGTTGATATTACCCGATACTCATCTGACCAGAAATCCTTCCAATTCACTTCACTGACCCCTACTATATCTAGATTGAGCCTTTGCATTTCCCTTTTCAGATTTTCTAGTTTCCCTACCACGTTCAAGCTTCTGACATTCCACGCCCCGACTCGTAGAACGTTATCCTTTTGTTGATTATTCAATCTTTTTCTCATGGTAGCCTCCCCCTTGGCAGTCCCCTCCCGGAGATCCGAATGGGGGACTATTCCGGAATCTTTTGCCAATGGAGAGATCATCATGACACTTCTTCAATTACAGGCCACTTGTCCTGTGGATACACGTTACGTGTCTTTAATGCAGTGGTTTCCATTGCCTTCTGCATCCTCATGTCGTTGATCATTGCTGATTCTTCCGCCTTTAGGGGCAATTTCCCACCCCTAGGACAAGAGAGTGCCCTGAACGTCTATCCGCTCCTCCGCCCTCTTTGACAAGGCCGTTGGCAGAATGAGGCTGACTTCTTATGCAGAAAGTCTTCGGCCGCCAATGCTGATTATTTATCAAAATTTAGGCAGTGGCGGGGATCGAACCCGGGACCGAAGACGTTTTGATTACGAATCAAAGACGCTACCCCTAGAAGCTCATGCATCGAAGCTCCATACAAGAATAATATACAGAAGAATGGAAAAGAAAATTGAGAATGCGCTAAGTGACGATCAGTTTGGCTTTAGGAAAAGTAAAGGGACGAGAGAGGCAATTCTGACGTTACGGCTAATAATGGAAGCAAGGCTAAAGAAAAATCAAGACAGTTTCATAGGATTTGTCGACCTGGAAAAAGCGTTCGACAATATAAAATGGTGCAAGCTGTTCGAGATTCTGAAAAAAGTAGGGGTAAGCTATAGGGAGAGACTGGTCATATACAATATGTACAACAACCAAGAGGGAATAATAGGAGTGGACGATCAAGAACGAAGTGCTCGTATTAAGAAGGGTGTAAGACAAGGCTGTAGTCTTTCGCCCCTACTCTTCAATCTGTACATCGAGGAAGCAATGATGGAAATAAAAGAAAAGTTCAGGAGTGGAATTAAAATACAAGGTGAACGGATATGAACGATGCGATTCGCTGATGACATTGCTATCCTGAGTGAAAGTGAAGAAGAATTAATTGATATGCTGAACGGAATGAACAGTCTAATGAGTACACAGTATGGTTTGAGAGCAAATCGGAGAAAGACGAAGGTAATGAGAAGTAGTAGAAATGAGAACAGCGAGAAACTTAACATCAGGATTGATGGTCACGAAGTCAATGAAGTTAAGGAATTCTGCTACCTAGACAGTAAAATAACCAATGACGGACGGAGCAAGGAGGACATCAAAAGCAGACTCGCTATGGCAAAAAAGACATTTCTGGCCAAGAGAAGTCTACTAATATCAAATACTGGCCTTAATTTAAGGAAGAAATTCCTGAGGATGTACGTCTGGAGTACAGCATTGTATGGTAGTGAAACATGGACTGTGGGAGAACCGGAACAGAAGAGAATCGAAGCATTTGAGATGTGGTGCTATAGACGAATGTTGAAAATTAGGTGGACTGATAAGGTAAGGAATGAGGAGGTTCTACGCAGAATCGGACAGGAAAGGAATATGTGGAAAACGCTGATAAGGAGAAGGGACAGGATGATAGGACATCTGCTAAGACATGAGGGAATGACTTCCATGGTACTAGAGGGAGCTGTAGAGGGCAAAAACTGTAGAGGAAGACAGAGATTGGAATACGTCAAGCAAATAATTGAGGACGTAGGTTGCAAGTGCTACTCTGAGATGAAGAGGTTAGCACAGGAAAGGAATTCGTGGCGGGCCGCATCAAATCAGTCAGTAGAATGATGACCAAAAAAAAAAAAAAAAAAAAAAAACCCTAGACAACGGGTACAATAGCCCTTATAAGCCGAAGCGATTTGTGATATCACCATATGTACTGCGTCCGGTGCGTCGAAGTGATGGTTGTCGTACTCGCCTGCAACGATAATAACTGCAGCCACAAATAAAGTATTTCAAACACTAGGACGGCAGAAGGTGGTCCTCTGACTAATATACTGTAATACTGTCTTCTCATCTCTGTGTTCTACAGACGAGAAACGCCAACTCCCAGCCACAAGAACGTAGTTCAGATGACGTCTCAACGTAAGTATAGGCAGAGGAAGTGCTCTCAGTTACTAAATACTGCGTACTCAACGACGGCTTCCAACCCGGAGACGAAGTCCGTCTGTACAGAAAATCCTTCTGTACCAACAAAAAAGATACCGAGTGACCGTCACACACGGGCGCTCACACACGTCCCTCCTCCCAGTAAGGCTCAGCTCCCCACCATCATAATTCCGAAAAAGAGTAATATTCCCGAAACCACAGAATATTCTCCCTCTCTACAGATTTTGTCGTGCAGCGCGGAAAGTTTGCGAGGAAAAACCAATACTCGTACAATGGTACGCTTCTGAGTAAAAGTCCTTGGAAATAACCCAGCCTGCGTGGCTTACGAGGTGACTGTTCCTCGTTCCTATCAGCTGCGTCCAAGCTTTTCGTAGTTTCCGAATTATATTCCTTCCCGTCCGGCTACAACACCTGCCGATCGCGACTCTATTGTGCCCCAGCGCTCAGGTATCACAACCTCCGTCTCGCTACTTCCTGTATTTAATCAGGACCAACTCACCTCTGTGGGCCTTCCACCCAGTGCTTGAGTTCCACCTGCCATTTGATTTCCACTGTCGTTCCAACATCTACTTGTATGATAATAAAGACACTCCATCACCTGTCATGCAATAAGAGTTAACAATTATTTACAAGGCGTACATGACAATGTCAGTCTCCTTTATATATTCATATATACGGTGTACAACCTATCACATGATACCTAATTGTGTTTATAGATCACGGTAAAGTATGTGGATGCGTGTTTGTAAGGTGCGAAATTATAGCCACCTTACACGGCCACAGAAGCACCAAGATTCAATATTTACGCAGGAGACTTCCAACGACTTATAGTGTTCTGCTATGTCGAGGTGCGGGCAAAAGGAGGTCGGACACGGTATTAGGAGGTACCCCTTGACTTTTTTCACCACACCAAAACCGAAACTAGGCAAACCTCACGTACCGACGGACAGGGACAGTCGAGCATTGCGGAGAATGGATGTAAGAAACTGCATAAAACCGTACCATGTGGCAAGCAGATGAAAAAACCTGTGTTTCACTAAGACCTGCAGGACATTACCTGCCGTCATGTGTAGTATCAACAGTGAAGTAGGGACGAGGTGGTGTTTTCTGTGTTTAAGGAGTGGTTCCCTTATTCAACTTAAGAGAACTCTAAATGCAGACGGATATGAATACATTTTACTGCATTGTGTACTGTGTACAGTAATGGAACAGTTCGGCGACGACGACTGTGTGCATGACCATGACAGAGCACCCTGTCATAAAGCAGCATCTGCCAGACATCAGCTTGTGGACAGTGGCATCTCTGAAACGGACTGGCCCAACCTCAACCTAATGGAATACTTTTGGGGTTTCGGCTCTTGAGGGTGAATGGGCTGCGATTCCTCCACAGACGTTCAGACAACTCACTGTAAGTGTTCAGAGTTAAGCCGTATACGAGGGGCGTTTGAAAAGTCCGTGCAGAAATAAAAATTACGTACTTGTTTGGGGTAAACCTTTGTTTTTCGACATAGTCTCCTTTTAGACTTACGCACTTCGTCCAACGCTGTTCTAATTAGTTGATCCCTTCCGAATAATAGGACATGTCCAAGTCTGTAAAATAGCTATTAGTTGCTGCAATCACCTCCTCATTTGAATAAAATCTTTGTCCTGCCAGCCATTTCTTCAAATTGGGGAACAAATAGTAGTCCGAGGGAGCCAAGTCTGAAGAATAAGGGGGATATGAAACGAATTGGAATCTTAATTCCAATAATTTTCGACCACAACTGCTGAGGTGTGTACTGGTGCATTGTCGTGATGGAAAAGGACTTTTTTTTCGGTCCAATCGCCAGCGTTTTTCTTGCAGCTCGGTTTTCAAACGGTCCAATAACGATGAATAATATGCACCTGCAATAGTTTTACCCTTTTCCAGATAGTCGATGAGGATTATCCCTTGCGAATCCCAAAAGATTGTCGCCATAGCCTTCCGGACGAAGGACTGGTCTTCGTCTTTTTTGGTGCAGATTCTCCCTGGGTAACCCATTGTTTAGATTGTTGTTTTGTCTCAGTAGTATAGTAATGTATCTATGTTTCATCCACAATGACGAAAGGACGCTTAAAGTCCAGCGGACTCTTCCTGAGCAGCTGCAAACCATCCTTGCAAAACTTCACACGATTCCGTTTTTGGTCAAGCGTGAGCAATCGCCGAACCCATCTTGTCTATGAAAAATATTATGTACCCATTCCTTCGAGATGCCCACAACATTAGCAATCTCTCGCACCTTAACTCTTCTGTCATCCATCACCATATCATGGATTTTATCAATGATTTCTGGAGTCGTAACCTCCACAGGGCGTTCAGAACGTTCAACGTCACTTATGCTCATATCGCCACTCCGAAATTGTTGAAACCACTTATAAACTGTTCTAATCGAAGGTGCAGAGTCACCGCAATGTTTATCAAGCTTCTATTTACTCCCCTGAGGCGTTTTGCCTTTTATAAATTAATGTTTAATCACCACACGAAATTCTTCTTCTTCTACTTTTCTGACAGTCACTCGACTTCCTTGATTCACACGAGTGCCAGACACAAAGGAATAGACCAATATGGCTGAAACTTAGTGTGCGTTCTTTCCAAGGATGCTACTAACTAAACGTGACCTCAATATGCGCCGGTGGTGCTATCTCTAGGACTTTGTACGGACTTTTCAAACGTTCCTCGTAAAGGCAAGGAGTGGACACATTCCATATTAATGTCCATTAATAGATGTCTGGACACGGGTTCGATTCCCGGCGGGGTCAGGAATTTTCTCTGCCTCGTGATGGCTGGGTGTTGTGTAATGTCCTTAGGTTAGTTAGGTTTAAGTAGTTCTAAGTTCTAGGGGACTGATGACCATAGATGTTAAGTCCCATAGTGCTCAGAGCCATTTTTTAGATGTCTGGACACTTTTGATCAAGCAGTGTACACCGCTCAACGCAATTACGTGATCATTATTATGAAATCCCGTGATCCTCTTCCGGTGCGACACAGAAGTTTCATATATGCCTCGAATGTGTCTACATTTCCCCGAACGGTGCGAAGCGTAGCTCCCGACGACAGTATACACGGGGTCGGCGGTACTTCAAACAATAAGGTATGGATACCTGCGAAAAAAAACCACCAGAATTCAGAACTTCATGTGTGGTGTGAGATGGGATAACGACGTCATACTAGCTACAATTTTCACCATAAGTCTGCTCAACGCCACGATGGACGTGTTACCATGGGAGGGACGTCGCAGCCCCTGTTACCCACATTTCATCACTTCTTTTGACATCTCTGCGATAGAGGCCAGAATCGCTACGCCCATCGTTGAAATCAAGCGGTATTTTTGCTGTGGAACATATTGTCAGAGGCTTGTCTCAGACTAAAGCCTCAAGTACCGGACAGAAATTATAAAAAAGATCGCCCTGGAAGCTTGCATTACACTGCCAACGCAACTTAGGCTTTTCGTCATTTTCAAGGGGAACTGTGATCGGTAGACTCCCTACAGCCGTATACACGATTTCGCAGTAGTCTATATCAGGCTGGAGAATGAAGGATGACATGGAAGTTGCCTAAAGAGTGATTCAATATATGAGCTCTGACTTTCTATGCGGAATCCTAGATACTCTTTCTAGTTTTCTACTCTGTCTGTACTCCTCAAACTGAATTTCTGGAGTCATATCTGACAGTGCCAATGTGGACTTTGATTTCTCGTTGTACCTTCCAGTTCTATTAATTGCGAATTATGTATCCTTGCCTCAATCTCTTAAAAACTGGTATTGCTCTATAAACGAGTAGTTTTTTTACTGAATTTTAAGCGCGTTTCTTTGCTCACGTACGAAACCTGTTTCTGAGTTTAGCGTGGCACCACTTAATACCTGGGAAGTCCTAGTTTTCAGTAATTTTCTACTTTCCACGTAATCACATTCGAACAGACGTTTCATACGACATGTGATATAGGCTGTAAGAATTTATAGCCCTTTTTGTTCCTAATAATAATAATTGCACGTGGTTCAACGGTGGAGTGCACGTCTTTCAAGTGAACCCCGCTTCGGCAACTTTTGTGACCCTAATATACCCTAGTTACCCAACGGGGAAAGGGGACATATCGTTTAGTATGGAATCCGAACCACGCGTCGTTCCTGACGACTCATCACTTCATAGAGGTGAAGGACGGATAAAAAGAAAAAAGAAAGGAAGGAAGACAGGTTTTTAACGTTCCTTTGAGAACGAGGTGATTAGAGACTGAGTACAAGAGTAGCTTAGGCAAGGATGGGGAAGGAAATCGGCCCTGCCCTTTCAAAGGAACCATCCCGGGACATTCGCTTTAAGCGGTTTAGGTAAATCACGGAGAACCTAAATCTGGATGGCCAGAAGGGGAATTTGAACTGTCGTCCTCCCAAATGCGATTCCAGTGTCCGAACCACTACGCCACCTCGTTCTGTGGAAGATTGCAGGGAGACTAGAAATTTCCGCGGTCGGTTCAGGAATCAATGCCCCGACCTCTTGGTTTCCTAGCACGCGCATTACCGTTAGACCACCAGGATCGACTTTCGTTCATGAATATGCATGCTTTGCTTATTCAGAGGATACTTAAATTTCAAAACATGTTCTCTGTGCGGCAAGTATGCAGATTTGCTCATTATTTAATTAGAGTATATGAAGTATTAAGCACTTAGGTAAATATATAGACTGTGATGTCACTGATTGATAGAGGTTTAAATGACGCGTGCTGTCTGGTTATATAAACACAACCTTTTATAGGAAATCTGCGTTTAAAACAGATTTCCAGGATCTTTCATTGACGTGAGCGATTTCTCCGACAAATGTGGACTTTAAAAAAGTTGTAAGACCTGTACAATACACTATAAGACATAAAAAACGACGCACCTCGAAGAAATTATCCGAATGGGATCGAAATCGATAGATGTGATGTACATGTACAGACGAACAAATGATTACAATTTCAGAAAAATCGGATCATTTATTCAAGAGCAAGAACTTCACAAATTGATAATGCGTTGTTCCACCTCTGGCGCTTATGCAAGCAGCTATTCGGCTTGGAATTGATTGACAGAGTTATTGGGTGTCCTCCTGAACGATTTCATACCAAATTCTGTACAATGTTGTCCGGGGCGCCTCCAGACATGTCGTCGCTGATCATCGGCATTCAGTTCGAAGTGAGACTCATCTCTGAAGACAATTCTGTTCCATTGTGAACAAGGGAAACTTCACTATTGGTCGTATAAATTTATTACTGCAAAAAATAAAAAACGGTTTGAAATTTGTAGGACCAGTGCTGGAGATACCCTTGCTGGTAATACATGTTGTGTGATCGTGGTGTACAAATTTCCTAACGGTATCCAGTCTCAAGAAATTATACTCCAGTCAATGAGATTACAGGCCGAAGACAAATCTGGAGACGCTCCGCATAGTATATGAAGATGGTATCTGTTCTTTGGGACATGTGCGGCCATTGACAGGAAGACAGGAGATGAGGTACTGGTGGATGTGAAGCTGTGAGGACAGGTCCTGAGTCGTGTTTGTGTAGCTCAGTTAGGAGAACACTTGCCCACGAGAGGCAAAGTTCCCGAATTCCTGTCTCGGTCCGGCGTTTAGTTTTAACCCACCAGGAAGTTTCAACTCTATCGATTGATACCGAGCCGAATAACTGCTTGCTTAGGAGCCTTAGGTGGCCCAGCACGTTACGACTTGTTCAACTCGTCCCTCTTCAATAAATCATCCAATTTTTCTGCAATAACAGTCATTTACTTGTCTGTGCGTGTACGTCACATCTACCGAGCCGCGCGGAATTAGCCGAGCGGTCTAGGGCGACGCAGTCATGGATTGTGCGGAGGTTCGAGTCCTCCCTCGGGAATGGGTGTGTGTGTTTGTCCTTAGGATAATTTAGGTTAAGTAGTGTGTAAGCTTAGGGACTGATGACCCTAGCAGTTAAGTCCCATAAGATTTCACACACATTTGAACATTTGAATATCTACCGATTTCCGTCCCATTCGGGTAATTCCTTCGTGGTGCGTCTTTTTTCCTTAGTGTGTATCTACCAAGGGAGATGGTAGAGGAACTGGAAAGAATAACCTTTTGGAAGCTCGCTTCAAACGCGGCCGAAATATCGTTAGACAATTACAGAAGCTGTTCCTCTCCGATGGTTGAGGATGGAATAAAATTTTATCGGGTAATCAGTAAAAGTCTTCTGCAATTTTTATCTATTACAATACCTTTTGCATCTAAGTAGAAGCGCTATACAGCCATATGCATAGTTACCTTGCAGAGCACAGTCTATAGCTGTCTTATTCATAACACGTCCCTGTAACCATGAAGATATGCTCACACAGCTTGATGTCCGACGTGGAAATAGACATCGCAAGTACATAGCTGGATAAAGAAGCCAGTTGTCATGTAACAATTTAACTGCACCCTCTGTTAATGAATAAAATAAACCACTCCAAATATCTAAAGTTGATTCTTCTCGGGAAATTTAACTTATCTTTAAATATATACCTGTGGTCACGTCCAAATATATACCTGTGGTCACGCCCACTTTTTACGAGCTTCACATGAAGCTGTTCTAAGTAAGAATAACACCGTGATCCCATAACATTACTACAATCGACAGTCTTTATGTATCTTGTATCTTTCAATGGTACGACCTGAGCCAACCATATTGTATATCAAATGATAAGTGCAGCACTTTATATTACAATGTTTCGGGAAGGAGCTTTATCAGTGGAACCATGTCGAATAAATAAAGGAACGGAAGTACAGATTTTTATGTGAGCGTCAATCTCTGTTTCAGAGGCAGAATACAAAACAGTAATAACGGTTTTCTCTTTATTCTAAAGTGAACAATATTTAATCAAAAATATCCGGAAACTTATTATTGGACATTAACACAGTGTGTTCCCACTCTTCACCTTTATCAAAGTTTGAATTCTGGTGAGGACATTTTTAATGAGGTGTCCGAAAGTTCGTGGTGGAATGGCAACCCATTCTTCCTTAAGAGCCGAAACCACAGAAGTTGGTGATGTCGGACGTTAGGGTCTGAAGCACAGCCGACGTTCTAACTCATCCAAGAGGTGTTCCTTTGGGTTCAGGTTCAGACGCTGGGCAGGAATGTTATTGTCCATTACCAGTTCCTCGAAGTCGCTGCTTTATGATGGAATACATGGTTATGCGGACACAAATAATCATCATTTCTAATCTGTTTCTCAACTATACATAGTACACAATTATGTTAAATGTGCTCATTTTGTTGAGCGTTTGTTGTTTTCTTAAGCACAATGAGAGGACCACACCGTAACTACGAAAAATACTAGTCAATCCATAATACTACTTGTCAGGACAACATTCGATGGCAGGTAACGTTTTTGTGCGTTCTCAAAACCCAAACTCTTCCACCGGGTTGCCACAGGATGTAGAGTCGTTCGTTACTCCGGATGACTCGTTTTCAGACATTCACTGTCCAGGGGCGTCCCTCTTAAGAGCACTTCAAGCATCGCTCAGCAGTGACTACAGAAATATGCGGCTCGTGAGAAGCTGCTCGACCATTTTAACTCCCTAAGCACAGTCATTCTACTAGGTAGACTACTGGTAGCAATGTGGAACTCACAAGTGATTCCTTCCATTGATTTCTTGCGAATTTTTATAAACACCTTCCCTAATGTCAAACAGTCCCTGTCGATCACTACATAAGATCTTTGTGGTACTCATAAGAATAACTGCAGAATGTGGAGCCACGCAACGTGGCACTACACAAAACTGACACTAATAGCATTGGCACTCAGGGAACACACGCGACACAGATCTCTAAGTCCACAGTATTGATGATAAGTTGAGAAAACGGTCCCGAAACATATGTGCTACAAAACGCCACTGTTTCCTGCGCATGTACCCCGACATCAATATGGGATATGATCACCATGCACACTTACACAGGCCTCACAACGGGTTGGCATACTCTGTATCAGGTGGTCGAGCAGCTGCTGGGGTATAGCCTCCCATTCTTGCACCAGTGCCTGTCGCGGTTCCTGAAGTGTTCTAGGGGTCTGAAGACGTGTAGCAGTACGTCAACCGAGAGTATCCCAGACGTGCTGGATGTGGATTAGGTCTGGAGAACAGGCAGGCCACTCCATTCACCTGATATCTTCTGTTTCAAGGTACTCCTCCACGATGGCAGCTCGGTGGGGAAGTGCGTTATCATCCATCAGGAGGAAGGTGGGACCTATTGCACCCCTGAAAAGGCAGACATACTGGTCCAAAATGACGTCCGGATACACCTGTTACAGTTCCTCTGTCAAAGACATACAGGGGGGTACGTGCACCAATCATACAATCACACCCTACACCATCAGACTACAACCTCCATACAGGTCCCTTTCAAGGACCTTAAGGGGTTGGTATCTGGTTCCTGGTTCACGCCAGATGAAAATCCTGCGAGACTCACTGTTCAGACTATACCTGGTCTCGTCCGTGTTCCAATGACCGTGTATTGTGCTCTTGACACCACCCTTTACGGGCTCTCGTGTCACCAGGGGTTAGTGGAATGCACCTTGAAGGTCTCCGGGCGAATATGTGTGTGTGTGTGTGTTGGGGTTTATGGGCGCTCAACATCGAGGTCATCAGCGCCCTGACACACAGTAAAAGGAACGAATGTGGAGAGACCAGGTCTGTTCAGTCGTCTGTGTGTCTGGAGACAACTGTTCCAGTGGCTGCGGTAAGGTACCGAACAAGGCTACCTGCAGTACTCCGCGGCTGCCTGCGGGCACCGATGGTAAGATATCGGTCTTCTTGTGGTGTTGTACACTGTGGACGTCCCGTACTGTAGCGCCTGGACACGTTTCCTGTCTGCTGGAATCGTTGCCATAATCTTGAGATTGTGGGACACGGAGGGCCCGTGCTGTGTTTGACCAGCCTCCAGTCGCCCTAGTATTCTACCCGTCATAACATCATCCATACAAGTTCTTTGTGCCATTTCCAACACACAGTCACCATTAGAACGTCTGAAAACGTCTGCACAGTTACTCGCTGCACCGTACTCTGACATGCACCAACACACCTCTGCGTATGTGGACTGCTGCCAGTGCCACTGTGCGACGACCGCAGGTCAAATGCACCGCATGGTCATACCCCGAGGTGATTTAAACCTGCAAACCGCCCACCAGAGCGTTGTTTCACCATGTATCAGCGGTATCCTTAATTTATGAGCATGAGTGTAGTTGTGGTTGTACACTCACGTTTCAGAATCACAACAGTCGACCTGGGGAGCTTTAGAAAGGCTGAAATGTCCCTGACTGTTTTGTTCTTCAGATGACCTCTAATGAGTAGTTCACGTTTCAAGTCAGGCAGCTCTCCTGCCCGACGCAATCTGCTGTTACTTCCCTGCTGACAACAGAATACTCTCAGCTTCCTTTCATACGCCAGGTACTCCTCACGTGACATCTAGTGGCCAATTTCGTATTACACAGGTGTGTCCGGATACTTCTGATCAGGTATCTACCGGACGATCTCCAGTTTCCTTGGCCCTTTGTCTCTACACTAAACTTCTTCTAACTTAGTCATTTTCTGTGTCATTTCGCATTCCAAGCCTTTTTCATCGTCTCCCTCTTTTCCTTACATTCTTTCCTTTGCTGAATCTTGGTTGCAGACAGTTTCTTCCATTATATGTGCCAGCCAAGAAGTTTCCCATATTATTATCGCTTTCGCTAGTTTTGTTTTTCCTCCCTTAATCTTAGCATTTCTTTAATCGTAGATGTGTAAGTACTCTTCACTTGTAAAATTTATCTGGACATGTGACTACATCTGAGAATTCTCCATGAAATTCTGGAAATACTCCACCTGCAATAATGTCAGAATTAAAGGGGTCCACATGGATATACACTTCGCCTAGTCTACTGTAATGCTGGTACAACCAACCAATGAGTTATGTTGTATCAAACGAAAACAATGAAGGAAGGTGTATTAATAATTCAGCCGGTGTAAACAAGGCAAATACTTCTGACAGGGAAGAAATCAATTTTGGGGCTCCACTAGGCTTAATCTTAGATGCACTATTGTTTGTCATACATGCAAAACATGTATCCGATTAGTATACAACAAGCATAACTACTTCTTTTTGACCGGGTTCGATTCCCGGC
This sequence comes from Schistocerca serialis cubense, assembly GCF_023864345.2. Lineage (NCBI taxonomy): Eukaryota > Metazoa > Arthropoda > Insecta > Orthoptera > Acrididae > Schistocerca > Schistocerca serialis. Next base: position 397,080,678 of record NC_064646.1, read on the forward strand.
GGGGTCAGGGATTTTCTCTGCCTCGTGATGGCTGGGTGTTGTGTGATGTCCTTAGGTTAGTTAGGTTTAAATAGTTCTAAGTTCTAGTCGACTGATGACCTAAGATGTTAAGTCCCATAGTGCTCAGAGCCATTTTGAACTTCTTTTTGGAGATGATACTTCTGCTGTAATTAACTCAAATGTACATCCAGGACCAGGAAAAATAGTTAATAATGTTCTTAAAAGTATTATTGAGTGGTTTTGTACAAATAGCCTCTGTCTAAATTTGAGAAAGTCACAAGACATTCAAAGCTGCACGTCTAGACGAAATACACCAAATGGTTCAAATGGCTCTGAGCACTATGGGACTTAACATCTGAGTTCATCAGTCCCCTAGACTTAGAACTACTTAAACCTAACTAACATAAGGACATCACACACATCCATGCCCGAGGCAGGAGTCGAACCTGCGACCGTAGCAGCCGCGTGGTTCCGGACTGAAGCGCCTAGAACCGCTCGGCCACAGCGGCCAGCACGAAGTACACCAATGATAAATGCAACACCTCGTGAAGAAATAATAGGGGAGGAAACACCAAAAATTTTAGACGCGCTATTGATGAGAATTCAAATGGAAGAAAACACATTTTGAAACTCTTAAAACATCCTAGATCTGCCACGTTTTGATTTAGAATCATTGCAAATATTGGGGAGAAACAAAGCAGTTAAAATGTTTTGTGTATTTTCATTCAATAATGTGATGTGGTCTAATGGTCTGGGGTACCTCATCTTCAAGAAAGAAACTCTTCGTTGCTCAAAAATTTGCTTTAAGAATAATATATGGTGCTCACTTACAATCATCTTGGATACCTGTTAAACAGTTTAATACACACATCAAAAAAAGGTTTGCATCACCCTGGTTCCCAGAACTCCTGATGATAGACGTTGACTGTGGATATTGTATCACAGACACAGTCCCATTGACTGTTCAGAGATGTCACGAAACCCTCCCGAAGATGTAAACAACCATGCATGAGCAGGGCCTATTAGACGGAGGGGGTCCGACAGCCGATCAGTTCCAGTTATTCCAGCAGGAAGGAGGTACACGGCTCGTGTTGTACATAGTTCAACCACGCCTAGACGGTCAATACCGCGGTTCGATTGCGTCTGCAATGCTACTTTGTGCCAGGAAAGGCTCTCAACAAAAGAAGTGTCTAGGATTCTCGGAGTGAATCAAAGCAATGTTGTTCGTACATGGAGGAGATACAGAGAGACCGGAACTGTAGATGACATGCCTCGCTCAGTCTGCCCACGGGCCACAACTGCAGTGGACGATCGCTACCTACGGATTTTGGCTCGGAGGAACCTTGACAGCAACGGCACCGTGTTGAATAATACTTTTCATGCAGACACAGGACGTCGTGTTACCACTCAAACTGTGCGCAATAGGCTGCATGATGCGCAACTTCACTCCAGACGTCCACGGCGAGGTCCATCTTTGCAACCACGGCACCATGGAGCGCGGTACAGATGGGCCCAACAACATGCCGACTGGACCGATCAGGATTGGCATCATGTTCTCTTCACCGAGGAGTGTGGCATTTGCCTTCAAGCCGACAATGGTCGGAGACGTGTTTGGAGGCACCGCGGTCAGGCTGAACGCCTTAGGCACACTGTCCAACCAAACAACTGTACGATAGGTGAATGCCATCCTCCAACCGACAGTGCAACCATATCGGCAGCCTATTGGCGAGGTATTCGTCTTCATGGACGACAATTCGCGCCCGCATCGTGCACATCTTGTGAATGACTTCCTTCAGGATAACGATATCGCACGAGTAGAGTGGCCAGCATGTTCTCCAGACATGAACCTTATCGAACATGCCTGGGATAGATTGAAAAGGGCTGTTTATGGACGACGTGACCTAACAACCACTCTGAGGGATCTGCGCCGAATCTCCGTTGAGAAGTGGCACAATGTGGTCCAACAGTGCCTTGATGAACTTGTGGATAGTATGCCACGACGAATACAGGCATACGTAAGAGGACGTGCTACTGGGTATTAGAGGTACTGGTGTGTACAGCAGTCATGATCCCCACATGCCGGCCGGAGTGGCCGTGCGGTTCTGGGCGCTACAGTCTGGAACCGAGCGACCGCTACGGTCGCAGGTTCGAATCCTGCCTCGGGCATGGATGTGTGTGATGTCCTTATGTTAGTTAGGTTTAATTAGTTCTAAGTTCTAGGGGACTGATGACCTCAGAAGTTAAGTCGCATTGTGCTCAGAGCCATTTGAACTATTTGAGCCATTTGATCCCCACATCTGAAGTTCTTGCTGTATGGTGGTACAACACGCAATTTATGGTTTTCATGAACAACAAAAAGGGAAGAAATGATGTTTATGTTGATCTCTATTCCAGTTTTCTGTACAGTTTCCGGAACTCTCGGAACTGAGTTGATGCAAAACCTTTTTTAATGTGTGTATATTGACATCAATCTTTTTTGTAAATATGGTTCAAATGGGTCTGAGCACTATGGGACTTAACATGTCATCAGTCCCCTAGAACTACTTAAACCTAACTAACCTAAGGACATCACTCACATCCATGCCCGAGGCAGGATTCGAACCTGCGACCGTAGCGGTCGCGCGGTTCCAGACTGAAGCGCCTAGAACCACTCTGCGACACCGTTCGTAGATTTCATTTCAGTCCTAAGGTCATCATCCCTCATTTTGTCTAATCTATTGCCTTGTTTTATTGGTGGGCCTCCCCCCCTCCTCGTCCCAAACTGTGCATAGCTGGGTGAATCCCCCGGGAAGCGCACGCCGCGTCGTCGCCGTGGGACTGCAGAGAGTTGCCGGCCGCTTGTTTACTGCGGCTGCGGGTGGGTTCCGCGGACGCCCACGGTGGCAGACGCAGCGTCAGCCGGCGCCGCACCGCCTGTAGAACCGGAGCCGGCGGCGTCGGTGTCGGTGTCGGCGTGGCCTGTAATCACGCGGCACGTGTAGTCCGGCCCTCGCCTCTCGTGGCAGCTCCTGCCGTCAGCACCGCCGCGTAATTGGATGGCTCTTTCGGGAGGCCGAGCGACGGCCGTTGCCCCCCTGGCCCCTCCGCGCATCTGCTGGAAGACACGAGCAGCCCGCTACACTTCCGGGCGGCGGTTTTTCCCTTCGTTAACGCTCCTGTGTTCTCCCTGAGAGCAGAAAGCACGTAACACACATTCAGGTCTCGTTCTAAGTACAACGTTTGCGATTTACTTCTCACAAGGAGACGAACCGGCAATCCTATCTTTACAAATGTTTCTATCTACATCTGCATCTACATACATACTCCACAAGCTACCTACAGTGCATGGCGGAGGGTACCTTGTACCAACCTAAATTTCCATTCACGTTCCCCTACAGGTAGAGCGAGGGAAAACAACTGTCATACTTTTTTGCTCTGGAGCCAATATTGACACTTTGGGGCGGAAAATAGTGCTCCTCGAAAAGAACGCCACTTTCCCTCCAGTGACCCAAGCACCTCAGAAAAACTCTCGTTGTGATCGAAACTACCGGTAACAAATCTAGCGGTATGCCTCTGAATAGAAAATGTTGTGGGGAAGGCGAACCTAAGACTGCGTTTTATTCGCAGGACACTTAGGAAATTTAACAGATCTACTAAGGAGACTGCCTACAGTACGCTTGTCCATCCCAGAATACTGCTGCGCGGTGTCGGATCCTTACCAGAGAGAACTGACGGAGTACATCGAAAAAGTTCAAAGAATGGCAGCACATTTTGTATTATCGCGAAATATGGGAGAGAGTGTCACAAAAATGGTACAGGATTTGGGTTCTACATCATTAAAAGAAAGGTGTTTTTCGTTGTGACGGAATCTTCTCACGAAATTCCAATCACCAACTTTCACCTCCGAATCCGAAAATATTTTGTTGATACCGACCTGCATAAGTAGAAACGATCACCACGATAAAATAAGGGAAATCAGAGCTCGTACAGAAAGAGATATCTATTCGTTCTTTACCAAACACTCGAACAGTACTCAACAATGGGTCGCACTAGCGTTCTGCATGTGGTATTCTTTACGACAAACCACACTTTCCTAAAATTCTCCCAAATAATCGAAGTCGACCATTCTCCTTCTCTACTATGATCCTTACATGCTGGTTCCCTCTCATATTGCTTTGCTACGCTACGCCTGGATATTTCATCAACCTGTGTCAAACAGATCACTACTAATACCGTGTTCGACCATTATTGGCTTCTTCCTCCTATTCATCCGCATCAACTTACATTTTTATACATTTACAGCTAACTGCTGTTCATCACAACAACTAGAAAATTTGTCTAAGTCATCTTGTATCCTCCTACAGTCACTCGCCGATGATACGTTCTTGTGGTATGTGAAGTTCACAATCCAAATATCAGTAAGCCAAAGCAGTCCGATGCAGCTTTGAAAAATTATCGAGAAAATCGAGTTTAAAGTTTTCCGATAGTCTTCAGCACCATAAAGTAGTCATATCTTGAGTAGGTAGTGTGGTTCTGTGGAAGAATGCTCCCCTCCTTCTCGGCTTATGCACTTTTTGAACAAAGGTTTATGTTGTACGAGCATTTCAATGAAGCGTAAATTACATCGCGATGGAAAACAAAGAGTAGCTCTTGAGACTGGTAATCGCTGGTTCGGGTCTCCTTTCTGTCCTTTATTTTATATATTTTTTGGGGTGGGGGGTTCCAAACCTCAGTCGGTAAAAAGAGAAAATTTATAGTAGCGCTTTGTTGTCTGTCTGTCTCTGTGTCTGTCTGTTGGACAGTCTGTCTATCCGACTGTTATGAACCCTGTTTCTCAGGAACGCTTCGACGTGTCAACTTGAAATTTATGTCACATACTAAGGTCTACGGTCCCTTGGCGGTGTAAAACATTTAACCTTCTAAATCAAAGCAATTAAAAGATGCGGCCGTATATGTTACGCTTTCATACTCGCAGCCTCACTCATCAAAATCTACAGGGTACTTCTCGTTGACTTAGAAGCATGAAATTTAACAAGGAGCAAGAATTCACAGTGCAAGTACGGGGAAAAGTATGAAAATTGCAATTATATCACATAAAAAAAATTCTTTTTGTCTTCAAAAATGACATTGCATTCATTACCCTTCAAAAGCCTAACAGAAAAATACTACTGCATGCAAACATAAAATGTGAGTAACAAAAAATGTAAATAAAAAATAGTTCGGGCAACTATCAGGTACTATTGTAGAGATCTTCTCACCGCCTTGGAATTCCCTGGACTGATATCTTGCCGCTATCAGTGTTGATAACAAGCGAAAATCATTGAGATTCTAGATTCCCGAAATGGATTAACTATCTCGCACTTGGACATTTCTTTACTACACCACGAAAATGACTTTCTACAGACGCGAAATTTAACACACAGGAAGAAGATGCTGTGATATGCAAATGATTAGCTTTTCAGAGCATTCACACAAGGTTGGCGTCGGTGGCGACATCTACAACGTGCTGACATTAGGGAAGTTTCCAACCGATTTCTCATACACAAACAGCAGTTGACCGGCGTTGCCTGGTGAAACGTTGTTGTGATGAATCGTGTAGGGAGGAGAAATGCGTACCATCATGTTTCCGACTTTGATAAAGGTCTGATTGTAGCCTATCGCGATTGCGGTTTATCGTATCGCGACACTGCTGCTCGCGTTGGTCAAGATCCAATGACTGTTAGCAGATTATGGAATCGGTGGCTTCAGGAGGATAATACGGAACGCCGTGCTGGATCCCAACGGCCTCGTATCACTAGCAGTCCAGATGACAGGCATCTTATCCGCATGGCTGTAACGGATCGTGCAGCCACGTCTCGATCCCTGAGTCAACAGAGGGGGACGTCTGCAAGACAACAACGATCTGCACGAAAAGTGCGATGACGTTTGCAGCAACATGGACTATCAGCTCGAAGACCATGGCTGCGGTTACCCTTGACGCTGCATCACAGACAGGAGCGTCTGCCATGGTGTTCTCGATGACGAACCTGGGTGCACGAAGGGCAAAACGTAATTTTTTTCGGTTGAGTCCAGGTTCTGTTTACAGCATCATGATGGTCGCATCCGTGTTTGGCGACATCGCGGTGAATGCACGTTGGAAGCGTGTATTCGTCATCGCCATACTAGCGTATCACCCGGCGTGATGGTATGGGTTGTCATTTGTTACACGTCTCGGTCACCTCTTGTTCGCAGTGACGGCACTTTGAACAGTGAAAGTTACATTAAGATGTATTACGACCCGTGCCTCTACCCTTCATTCGATCCATGCGAAACCCCACATTTCAGCAGGATAAAGCACGACCGCATGTTGCAGGTCCTATGCGGGCCTTTCTGGATACAGAAAATATTCGACTGCTGCCCTGGCCAGCACATTCTCTAGATCTCTCACCAACTGAAAACGTCTGGTCAATGGTGGCCGAGCAACTGGCTCGTCACAACACGCCAGTCACTACTCTTGAGGAACTGTGGTATCGTGTTGAAGCTGCATGGGCAGCTGTACCTGTACACACCATCCAAGCTCTGTGTGACTCAATGCCCAGGCGTATCAAGGCCGTTATTACGGCCAGAGGTGGTTGTTCTGGCTACTGATTTCTCAGGATCTATGCACCCAAATTGCGTGAAAATGTAATCACATGCCAGTACTAGCATAATATATTTGTCCAATGAATACCCGTTTATCATCTGCATTTCTTCTTGGTGTAGCAATTTTAATGGCCAGTAGTGTAGCTCCTCGACGTGGAACAGCATGTAGTGCCGTCAGAAAACTCCTCAGCGTCAGCTAATTCGTCCCACGTCACGACGGCTTTTCCATCCTGCACTCGAGTTAACGCTGACGGCCAGTGGAAGACCTGACGACATTTCGTACGCTGTATTATTCTATTGGCCGTGGCTACAGCAGCGCTCTCACTCCAACCTGGTTTCTGGCTCAATTGCTCATTGTATGTAAAGGTGATCTAGTGCGGGGAGAGCTCAACAGGCAGTGGTTTTCTGCCACCAAGCAGCTGCTCATTGTCGGCTATGTGAACCAACTGGAACAGGCTCTGTTAACCTTTTTGTCGTCTACTGAATACAAAATTTATTTAATCTGTCTGTTTTTTATTTCTAAATACCATTTTAGAGGTTGCAATATATTTCATTGTTCTCAACTGCATTTCCATAGGGCCCACATTTCTCTCATTTTTCGAGAACGTTTTCCTTTCTCTTATTGTGTCTAAATTCTATTAGTTATTTATTTTTATCTCCCCTGAGAGCCTGCATTTTCTATTGCGTCTTTAAAAAGTGTTCTGCTTTTTTTTATTTTTTATTCTCATACATTCTATATCTCTTCTTACTTCTCTCACTATTGTGATGTTGGAATTGCTTACTAACTGAAAAGTTTTGTTTAGTTATTCTTTCATACGTCATTCTGTACGTGTATCCATAGAATTTTAATCTCCTTTATCTCATTACATCTGTTGAGTTTTCAAATTTCAGTTGTAGTTCTATATCAGATCTTAGTAATTTTCTTACGATTCTTTTTTTAATTTTGTTTCTAATTTTCCACCTTTCCCTTCATAATCAGCTTAAGAGCTTCCACTGCATAGAGTATTCCTGGTCGGAGCATAGCTTCACAGTGTTTCAGTTTTGTGAATAATTTATTACAAATCTGTAGCAGTTGCAGCACATATACAGTCATGCTGATAAATTAAGGATAATTGCAGAATGTGGTGTCACACAACGTGGCACTACACAAAACTGGCCGTAATAGCATAGGCACAAAGGGAACACACACGACAGATATCTGTAAGTCCACGGTATTGGTGATATGTTGAGAAAACCGTCCGGAAACACATGTGCTACAAAATGCCACTGTTTCCTGCGCTTGTACCCCGACATCAGTATAGCATATGGTCACCATGCTCACGTACACAGTCCGCACAACGGGCTGGCATACTCTGGATCTGGTTGTCGAGCAGCTGCTGGAGTGTAGCCTCCCATTCTTGCACCAGTGCCTGTCGGAGCTCCTGAAGTGTCCTAGGGGTTTGAAGACGTGCAGCGATACGTCGACTGAGAGCATCCCAGACGTGCTCGATGTGGTTTAGGTCTGGAGAGCAGGCAGGCCACTCCATTCGCCTGATATCTTCTGTTTCAAGGTACTTCTCCACGGTGACAGCTCGGTTGGGCCGTGCGTTATCATCCATCAGGAGGAAGGTAGGACCCACTGCACCCCTGAAAAGGCTGACATACTGGTGCAAAACGACGTCCAGATACACCTGACCTGTTACAGTTCCTCTGTCAAATACATGCAGGGCTGTACGTGCACCAATCATAATCCCACCCCACACCATCAAACACGACCTCCATACAGGTCCCATTCAAGGACATTAAGGGTTGGTATCTGGTTCCTGGTTCACGCCAGATGAAAACCCAGCGAGAATCACTGTTCACAGTGTACCTGGACTCGTCCGTGAACATAACCTGGGACCACTGTTCCAATGGCCATGTACTGTGTTCTTGACAACGGGCTTTACGGGCTCTCCTGTGACCAGGGGTCAGAGGAATGCACCTTGCAGGTCTCCTGGCGACTAAACCATGTCTGTTCAGTCGTCCGTAGACTGTGTGTCTGGAGACAACTGTTCCAGTGGCTGCGGTAAGGTCCCGAGCAAGGCTACCTGCAGTACTCCGTGGCCGTCTGAGGGCACTGATGGTGCCATATCGCTCTTCTTGTGGTGTTGTACACTGTGGACATCCCGTACTGTAGCGCCTGGACACGTTTCCTGTTTGCTGGAATCGTTGCCATAATCTTGAGATCACACTTTGGGGCACTCGGAAGGCCTGTGCTACGACCTGCTGTGTTTGACCAGCCTCCAGTCGCCCTAGTATTCTACCCCTCATAACGTCATCAATATGTGTTCTTTGAGCCATTTTCAACACACAGGCACTATTAGCACGTTTGAAAGCGTCTGCACACTTACTCGCTGCACCGTACTCTGACATTCACCAACACATCTCTGCGTATGTGGACTACTGCAGGTGCCACCGTGCGACGACCGCAGGTCAAATGCACCGCATGGTCATACCTCGAGGTGATTTAAACCCGCAAACCGCCCATTAGAGAGTTGTTTCAACATGTATCAGCATTATTCTTAATTTATTAGCAGGAGTGTATTTTGGCGACTAGTTTAAAGCGACAGGTTCATTCTCAAGTCAGACCTATTAAGGTTGCACTGAAAGCGCCTAGTCTCAGTAACAACCGTCTAGAATTCGCAATACATGCATCATGCAGTGTCGGTAGATAAATGCCACAAGACACACTAACGGCAAAGAAAATCGCAAGACAACAATAAGGAGATGTGCGACGTGAACGAAAGTTGATAGGCGTGTTTCTACATCTGAAAAATGATGTCTACATAGATTTCTCGCCAGTCACATAAGAGTGGCATAATTGGCGTCTCTATGAGGATGAAAACGAGGTTTCCTTTAAATACACGCTGGAATGGTCGTGAGAGATAGTTACTTTTGAGACTGGATGTGATGAGTTGATGTTAGACAAGAATGCCTTCAAGGCGGCTGTCATTATTAGTACTACACTGAGTCCCAACGAGGTCGTGTAGTACAGCTATGAGAAGCTGGATTTCCTTCCGCGATACTGCAAAAAGACCCAGCATTATGTCGCCACTGTAGATGATTGCTGGCAGTGGTGATCACGAGAATGTACGGCCGCAATAAGACCGGGATCCGGACGGCCTCGTGGCACTATGGCAGATCGTGCTGCGTGTATAGCAACAATTTGAGCAGTAGTTGGCACCACATTGACACGACGAATTGTTACAAATCGGTTACTTCAAGGACAGCTCCGAGCCAGATGCCTTGAGCATGCATTCCGCTGACCCCAAACCACCACCATTTGCGACTTCAGTGGTGTCAAGCGAAAGCTCGTCGAAGGACACGGCGGAGTTTTGTTGTGTCTTCTGGTGCTAGTGATGGTCGTGTGTTGCTTAGAAGGAAGCCAGGTGAGTGCATGCAACCATCCTGTCTGCGTGCTAGACGCACTGGACCTACACCTGGGGTTACGGTATGGGGTGCGATTTTGTACGACAGCAGGAGCAGTCTCGTGGTTATCCCACGCACCCTGACTGCAAAACTGTACATCAGTCTGGTGATTCGACCTGTTGTGCAGCCATTCATGAACAGCACCCCAAGGGGGGTTTTCCAACGGGACGACGCTCGCTCACATACCGCTGTTGTAACACAACGTTGTCTAAAGAGTGTCGACGTGTTGCTTTGGCCTGCTCGTTCCCCTGATCTGACCAATCGGGCACATATGGGACATCATCGCACAATTCCAGCGTCATCCACAAACAGCATTAACCGTCTCTGTATTGACCGACTAAGTGCAACAGGCGTGGAACTCCACCCTACAAATGGACATCCAGCACCTGCACAACACAATGCATGCATAATAATTAAATCTAAGCCCTTAGCTGCCGACAGGTGTTGTTGATGTACATCAATGGGGACAGCTGAAAATGTGTGCCCCGACCGGGACTCTAACCCGGGATCTCCCGCTTTCATGGCAGACGCTCTATCCATCTGAGCCACCGAGGGCACAGAGGATAGTGCGACTACAGGGACTTATCTCTTGCACTGCTCCCGTGAGACCCACATTCCCAACTGTCCGCAACATACATTCGTAGTGTTGCTAATAGATATTTGCCCATCCATTCATTACTCGCGCCAGACTAAGCTGACGAGTCTCGTAAGAGTTCGGGCAAAGCGTGCGCATTCGCACGGAAGGTCAATGGCCGGGTAGCCTTTAACTATATCAATAACACCTGTCGGCAGTTAAGGGCTTCGATTTAATTATTATTTCATTCTAGAGAAATTGCACTGTCGTCAGTGGTGCTATCGGGAACAGATACCATCTTCATATAGTTAAAGGCTCCCGGCCATTGACCTTCTTCTGTGCGAATGCGCACGCTTTGCCCGAACTCTTACGGGATTCGTCAGCTTAATCTAGCGCGAGTAATGAGTGAATGGGCAAATATCTATTAGCAACACTACGAATGCAGGTTGTGGACAGTTGTAAACGTGGGTCTCACGGGTGGCGTGCAAGGGATAAGTCCCTGCAGTCGCACTATCCTCTGTGCCCTCGGTGGCTCCGATGGATAGAGAGTCTGCCATGAAAGCGGGAGATCCCGGGCTAGAGTCCCGGTCGGGACTGTCCCCATTGATGTATATCAATAACACCTGTCGGCAGCTAAGGGTTTCGATTTAATTATCATTTCATTCTAGAGAAGCTGCACCGTCATCAATGGTATCTGTTCTTTCGGAAACATATACCATCTTCATACCATACAATTCATGCATGTTTGCGTGCTTACATTCGTCTTTCTGGCGCTCTCACGACGTTAACGTACCAGCATTTCATATTTGTAAATGGCTTATCTCGTGCTTACGTTAATCTGTGACCTTATAATGTTAATCATTTAAATATGTTAGCTAGACAAATGTATTTCCGAAATTTCTTTACGTTGGATTAATTTTCTTTTTGATGTTGAGACTTTTTTTTCGTCAATGTGCATGTGTCGGAATCTGAATCGTATACTGAGCACGTATGTGCGTTGCGACACTCATCTACCGTCCCTTTGTGATCCATGTATTGCCAATTTTAGATGGTTGTCCATAGTATTTTACGGGCTGCATATAGGTGTTTTCCTTTTACCTCTTATGTCGTAAGGTATATAGTGAAAGAATATCTGGTTAAATGTGGACGGAGAGAAAAACGCTTTTCCTGTAACCTGTCAGAATTAGAGTGGTCGCGATCATTCATACAGCGTCAGTCTGATGTACGAGTATTAAGCATTCGACTATCTTACACATTAAACGGCAACCTGCTGAAGTACGTTATGTGACAGTGAAATCATATTTACAGAATTTCTAAACATTTGACAAAACTATTGTGAACACTTGTAAATATTTTGTTAAAAAATGGTTCAAATGGCTCTGAGCACTATGGGACTTAACATCTGAGGTCATCAGTCCCCTTAAACCTCACTAACCTAAGGACAGCACGCACATCCATGCCCGAGGCAGGATTCGAACCTGTGACCGTAGCAGCAGCGCGGTTCCAGACTGAAGCGCCTAGAACCGCTCGGCCACAACCGCCGGTAAATATCTTGTAACTATATGTAAAGCTTAGGGCCTCAATCCATGAGTAAATAAAAAGTTCTAGGATGATCCATAACTTTATTCCTAGGTAAGTTTAGACATGTTAGTGTAATTGCTGAAATGTAATTGTTAAAAAAGGTTCATTCAAGTAATTTTACATTAAGCCAAGGATCGATACATTAAGAAGTTGAGATGTTTATCTTTGCTTATCATCATCCTTATCTGTGCCTTATCATCTTTGAAATCAGTACGTGAAAATGAGCTTATAATCTGAAACTAGGTTGTGCAGTAACCATAACAAAATTTGTGAAACAACGCGAAAAACAGTGTTTGTTTAGTAATTTATTGCACAACGTTCCACCAAAAACCTACAGCTGATTCAATTAAAACGATATTTAAATATTTTCTACCCATGTAAAAAGAATTTCTAAGCATAGTTAATACGATGTTTTGAGCCCTAAATTACACCTTTGGAGGGAACTACGTAACTTTGGATGGAAATTCAATGAGCTTCCGGAATTACCCCATCGTATGGGTAATACCGGTTTGTTTATTTGTTAGGATCTGGTCACTAAAATAATATTTTCCGTTCATTTTCTTTTATCGTATTGTGCTCCAATATCATCCAAAATACCTCGCACTTTTTGTTGGTTGAATTTAGTATTCTTTGCGAATCTGCCTTACAGAATATTGAAAATCCGTCCGATATTATCCCATCTTACGGTTCATTTTTTTATTGTCCTGATAAATGTGAGATATGCCACACAGAACGTTTGACGTCTCTATTCTTCATATGTTTCTTATTATTTGAAAACATCTCTCCAGTTTATGTATTCTAGTCTCTATTGCTATCTATTTCGTCATGTTGTTAGATATCTAATCTTCCAGATATTTGAAACAATCTGCTTTAGATATTGTGTTATTTAATTTAAGCTTTTGAGGTTGGTTACTTTGGATTTTAATTTATGTCTTTTCAAATGATATTTGATAATCATACTTTTGCTGCTTGAAGTTTTAATTCTGTAGTTTCTTATTACACACTTATCCAGTGCGTCTGCAATAAGTACCATGTCATCTGCAAATGCTAGACAGTCTACATCGATCTTGTTGGGCTCTTTTCCTAGTTGTATGACTGCTTACAGCTTTCCTCCTTTCTCTTTCCACTTTTTCTGATACACATCTGAAAGCTAGGGGTGACAAGGCGTCTGCTTGTCTTACACCTAATTTTGTTTCAAAGTTTTCTGACCGTTCTCAAATAAATTTTACTTTTGGTGTTCTGTCGGTTAAAGCTGCTTTAATAATCTCTGTTGTTTTGTTATCTAAATCGAAACTCTTTAAAATTCTGAATAAAGTATTTCTATCTGTAGAGTCGTACGCCTTTTTAAGCTGTGTCAGTTTTATTAAATAATAATTTTAAACTACTTACCACACTTTGTCTATGAATGAATAGTACCTGAACACTCACTAAGTCAACGGCCAAGTTTCACATGCACTCTACACAATAAATGGAGAAGCACCAACATGAGAACAGGAAATCTGTTGTACTTGGGGAGCGCTACCGAGCGAGATGGCGTGCGCTCTAACGGTGTTTCTTGCTCCTGTTGAGATCGAAAGTCATGACCGAGCGCAGTGGCATAGAGTTTCAGACGCTATACTCACATTCGGAAGGACGATAGTTCAGACCTCCGTGCGACCTGATTTTTTCAGCCCAGCCCACCAAAATCGGAGCTTCTGCTCTGCCTTAAATAAACTCATCGTCGACGAGACGTTACACTCTAATCTTCTTGCCATCCTGGAGAGAACTTATTGGGAGTGCTGACCTTCGCTTGTGAGCGAATAATTGATTGGTCAAGGCAGGAGCGCGCTGGCCGCATGAGGTGCTATAATGAGGAAACCTGAAACTGGAAATTTAGCAGTCTGTTATGCAGGAAGTCATGATGAGGTCTCACTTTTAAGAATCGTATAACTGAATCCATATACGACACTGAGGTATATTTGATCACTTTTAACGAGGTAGGAGGATTAATGAGGGTTAAGAGGGGGCATGTGGTTCGAGCGGCTAAAAATATTCCTTAACGCAGTTAAAATGCAAACAAAGAGAAGGTGATGTGATTAGTAATAACAGACGTCGAAATGTAGTATTAAATGTTACATAAAATATAAATTTCGAACTTATTAAAATTCTGTGTCACTATTCCCTGGCGATAAAAAACTACAACTACGCTGTTAAATTGAGTATGAAGTCAGGTTTCGGAGAAACCTGCGATGGGAAACGATATTTACACCAAGATATCTAGGAACTTTTACAAAAAGTAGACTGAAGACGGCTGTTTAAAGAAAATTTATTTATGGCAGTGTTATTCTTGCAATGGATTGGATGGAACAACAATTGGAAATTTGTACTTCCCTCATCGGTCAAAGGCTTCTGCAATATACCTGTTTCATCATTGCCTTTCGGTCGATTTGAATGAAGTACAGTGGTATCAAAGTCTACACGGATCAGATTTATTTTTGTCGTATAGATGCATGAAGTATTTGGCTCTGGCAATAGATGGGTGAGGGGGAAATCCTCTCCTGTCCTCTTTATGGGTGCCCCTAACGAGCCATTCAGCTATACGTTCTAGGGTCAAATGAGTATAATTTTTTTCTTTGGTGAGCCATGTTCGTGTGTGCGTAGCTTGGGAACAAATGCAACCAAGCTTGGTACAAATTCGCTTTAGTTTTGGGAGCCAATTACTGTTGGAGTAAAATACCCATACCTCACCTAGTTTTGGGTGTAGTGATGCAAAATGGTAGTATGTAAAACATAACCATGGAACGTCTGGAGCAATTTCCAGGAAACTCGATACATACATGAATTTGTATCTGGAAAATATTCTGTTAGGGGGCGGGACAGCCCCTAGCACTCTTCTAGCAGGGATGCGGATATGAAGAGGGTGGAATATAATCAATTGTCTGTTTTTACATTACAGGCAGATTTTATATCTTCTCCTATCAGATCCAAGATTGGGTTGAATAAATAACTGAGTAAAATTGGGTAGATTTATGAACGGAACGAAGCACTTTTTGTATTCATTTTCCACAGTCTTTTTGTGATTAGAAGAAACCATTTTTCTGGCATGCAGAAAAGATAACTAATGGCTTACCAATTCGGCAATGACAGTGGGTGAAGGTCGACTGATATGCCGTAAATTAACAATTCATCGTCTAAATACATGAGTGGGTAATGATACTTGAACCCCAACACTGTCGTATAGCTAGTCCCGTATCCGCCAGGTTATTTCTCCCTCAATGACGGCAAATCTGTATCGGCAGAAATCACTTCAGGTTGGTATCGAAACCAGAATATTGATTTACTTATTTTTGGCGATGGACAGGTTCCTTAAAGGGTAATATTGTCTTCTTCACAAGACGTCCAGTGCAAGAAACAAACATTTTGTAACTGGTGTTGCAAATGCAGAAGGCGGTGGCGTTTTCATGACTTACGAGAATTGCCCAGAAACTAATGCACCACTTTTTTTCTTCAACAATTCTTTATCGAACATAATGAGAATTACACACACGAAAGAATGGTGTTTTATCTACACACACTATTTTTCCACGTAATCTCCATTTCGTTCTAGGGCCTTCCTCCATCGCGAAACAATGACGTGTATGCCTTGTCGGTACCAATGTTTGTCCTCGTGGCGGAGCCAGTGCTTCAGTGTGTGAATCACCTCCTCAAACTGTCTTCCGATAATGGCATCTTTTAATGGCCCAAACAAAATCAGTCAGGTGTACAGCCGTGAATGGTCTCTCCGATCCCTGCAAGTCATGGAGCACCGTCGAACCGCCTTCTGATGACCTCACCCTCCGTGCCTAGCGACTAACTGTACCTCTGTCGACAGGAGAGGCTCCATAGGCTTTGTTTGTGAATATTCCCCACAGTATCTTTCTCTGCAGAGAGAAATTCAATGACGGGACGTTGCCTGTAACGTGCATCACCTACAGACGCCACTTTGTAGCTGTCCTGGAGCTATGCTATCTGTCGGAAGCGACGGAAACTTGGTGCACTCACTCAGGAGACTTCAAATAATACATACGTAAAATTTCGAATTCGTATAATTGCTTTCGGATGAGAAATAAAAAATGCGTTGCATTACTTTATGGGCAACCCTCGTATTCTGGGGCAGGTTAATCCACGTGGAAAACCCTCTTGATTGGATTGTGTGCTAACCTACTCCGTACGTCGCATTGCTCCATACTCGACAACAATGTTACATGAGGAAGATGATATTGTTTATGAAGATAGTGTTGCCTTGTTAGTCGGATATAAGAGACCCTAAGTGACTAGAGGAGCACAATCAAGACCGTAGAATAGTACGCTACCGTCCCTCACAATCGTCGAATTTTACAGAAGAGTTGTAAAATATACATGTATTGTTCGCTATGTACCTTCCCACATATGTATAAATCACTAAAAACAGTATGATTTCAGGAAATAGGGTGAATTACCAGCATCTGATTCAGTCACTTCCGGGTTGTCGACTGGTCCTACAGTGTGTTCTCATGAAGATGATACAAACTTTCAAGGATGATGGAGAGCGACAAATGTGTCTGTTATAGTTATGGAACGGTGGTAAGGAAATAACAGTACTAAAACGACACGCCTAACAGATTAGCGCTATCATGTAAATAGTAGAACTTATGAATTGTTTATCGTAGAAAAGAATACACTGATTTCATACGAATGCATCTGTTATTGCATGTCGGTCTAATAAGTGGAATATCATGATGAAGAGAGAACTGGAAGCATCACTAATGGAATATACACATCATAATGCACATATACACTGCCTACAGAAAATGATGAAGTACCCAGAAGGGGAGGAGGAAACGAAACGAAAATTCATACACTGAGAGGGAATGTGGCGTTATTTCAGCGATTACCATATCGACACAAATTTATAAAGAACTTGACAGTATGAGCCCACTTGTCAGTATGAAGTTGCACGCTTTCTGGCCTGGATGCATCCACTGGCTCGACTGGGAAAGTATCATATAAAGCGGTAGTATCGTCTCCTAATGCGAGCTGGCCCACAACCTTTATAACTGATTCTTCACATCCTGGATAGTGGCACTGGGACGAAGCTGCCGTGCGAGCATGTTCCACACACGCTCTATTAGGGAGAGATCTGCAGTTCTTGCTGCTGCAGTTCCTGCTGCCAACAGAAATACCTCAACATCACGCAGACAGTTCACGCGGATACGTGCTACGTGTGGACGAGCATTGTCATGTTGAAAACTGACACCACGATATTGTCACCGTGACCTGAAGTCATACCTGACAACTTCTCCCATCAAGACGTCAGGATTAACACCACTGTGACTCTGAAAAACATTAAAAACACTGGAAGAACGAGACCCAAGTTGTCGCCATATTCGCCAACAACGGTCATCTGGAGCAGTACAAAACCGCGATTCATTGCTGAACACAGTGCAGCGCCTTTCCGCAACTATCCATGCTTCCCAGTCACGGCATCCTCAGAACACAGACGTTTGTGTCGTGGTGTTAACGACAGGCGAAGCATGGGCCGGTAATTCCACAGTTTGGCTGCTTCTATTCCCTGACCAAACGTGTGGAATGCGTAAAATGTAGCAGGGAGTCCATTATTTGCTCTCGGTGGCAGGTGGAGATGAGAAGGATTTATGATATGCTTGGTGTGCAATGTCCTCTCTTGCGATGGTCAGATGGGGTCTACCGGAGTCTTGGCGACGAGTATGCCCGCCCCACGTTCACCAACATCAGGCCACTGGCACATTCGAATGCCCCCCCCCCCCCCCCAAAAACCCACGATTGGACCAGCTGTCAAACTGAAGACCCATAATAATGCCTCTTTCAAACTCTGTCAGGTGTTTCCACAATGAGATTTTCACTCTGCAGTGGAGTGTGCACTGATATGAAACTTCCTGGCAGATTAAAACTGTGTACCGGACCGAGACTCCGACTCGGGACCTTTGCCTTTCGCGGGCAAATGCTCTACCAACTGAGCTACCCAGTTGTGGCCGTTCTACCTGTCACAGAGATTACAGTTCTCACCATTTGCCGACGTTGGTGTGTGTGTGTGTGTGTGTGTGTGTGTGTGTGTGTTTGTGTGTCTCCAGGGTGCTTAACTTTCTTTGTCAGATAGTGTATGAGTTCAAAGTTACTGAACCCCACATTACTCTGTGCATTTCATCTTCGAATATCGGCATCATTTGTTTCCTGAGAGGTAGAGGAGGTGAGGAAGTCCTGTGCTGTAACCACCTTGTTCGCCTGTTCTGATTCCATTTGTCTAAAAAACATTAATAACCAGGAAAGGTACCTGAGATTATTATTACTGTAATCTGTTTTGATATTTGTTTTAAATGTCGGTCTGTGATAAGTCAGTTCTTTTACTTAAACAAGCTGAAGTATCTTATAAAAAATATTTATAGGAATACTGTCATTACATTAGCTGTGGTAAAAAACAGTTGATTCTTATGTCGATAAAAGCAGTCATATGGCCTTTGAAAAAAGAGAGGCATTTTGCATTTATAATGAATGTTATTGGAAGGATGAACTAATCCAGCTGTACGAATATAAGAGGGTAAGTCAATTATTATCCGAAATTTAGTTATATTTTTGTTTATTTTGGTAGCTGTCGTTTTACATTGATGACACATGCTTTGTTCATTTGTTGTTATATTTTTGCAATTTTCAAGCTACTAGATCAGGGGCGGGCAGGAATCCTGCACGTGTGCTATGCACTTGCACGCGTGCAGTTAACAGGTGTTCTGCGTGCACACAGGGGCAAGCTGGCCACCCGCTTATCTCCCCTCCCCACCATACCTTCTGTCCGCTCCTTTCCCTGCAATGCGTTTTGTTTCCTAGCTTGCTTTATTGAATGTAGGAATAAGATTAGTAGTAGTAGTGCTTGAAAGATATCGTGGTTTGAAAGAGTACCTATTACCTACGATACGTTTTATTTAATTATCACAGGCGGAGTGGAACAAAATTTCTACATACAGACAAACGCAAGCAGTTACTTAAATTTTCATCACTGATGTTTGCTCTTAACCGACACTTACTAATTCAGCAAATGGTTTTCCAGCTCTCGCTATATTAAGCTCGTACCGCTGGTCTATTATTGTTGTCGTCCTGATAAATTGAAAACGGTGCTCCACAAAATGTTAAATCAGTTACATGTGAGACATGACGAAAGGAAGTCGCAGATCTCTCGTGACCACAGCAACTACGACAGATTCATCTAGTATCGTCAGGACGCTCTTCTGAAGCTCAGTCAATTTCCCCATCCGCTCAGAATCCGACAATAAATTGTACTCGTCCTTGTGAAATTTGTTATAATGGCCTTCAATACTAAACTTCCGCTGACCATCGAGAATACTGCCACATATTAAACATTTCGAATTTTCACGTCTTTGCACAAAGAAAAAATGATTCTCCCATTACTTTTTAAAAGATAGCAAATCTCCACTTGTCCGTTCCTTGAAATACAACGTTCACTACATAGTGCTCGCTTCGCATCAACGTCCGCAGCTTAGCCTGGCACTACACTGCCGCAACCTGCCGGCTGTCGCCACAGCCCCGGTCGACGCCTGCACGCGAGCAGCACACGTGCAGCGCTGTGTGCTCATGAGCCGCGTGCAACGTTTGCCCGCCCCTTTACTAGGTTATTTCCGTTATCCCTGCCGCTGTCTATTTGCGCCAAAGAAGATCAATGTTCAGTGATCCGTTTTTTGTGGTCGGAAGGAGTATCAGGGGCCGAAATTCATCGAAGACTTTCGGTACAGTACGGGAACAGTGTTTTGCCACAACGGAGTGTCTACGAACGGATTTAAAAATTCGGAAATGGTCGCACAAGTGTTACGCACGATGAAGTAGTTGGACGACCGTTTACCGCCACAAACGAAGAAACCATTGAGCATTTATATGAAATGATTCTCTTAGACAGACGGTTAACTATTGACGATGTGGCACATCGTCTGCAAATTAGTCACGGTTCTGCCTACGAAATCATCCACAACAGTCTTGGGTTTCATACAGTTTGTGCAAGATGGGTCCCAAAACAACTCACACAGCTGCATAAACAAAGGCGCCTCGACATCTGCAAAAAACATTTGGATCGCTATGGTAACGAAGGGGACAACTTCTTAGATAGGATCATTACTGGTGACGAAACATGGATCCAAAATTACGAGCCGGAGAGTAAACGGCAGGATATGGAATGGAAATATCCAAATTCGCTGTACAAGGAAAACTGATGCTTACGGTTTTTTGGGACGCAAAAGTTCCACTACTGGGACATAATGGGGAAATGCGCACAACCATAAACAGTATACGTTACAGTGAGATGCTTACTGCCAGGCTAAAGCCTGCAATCCTAAGCAGACGCCGAGGATTGCTGTGAAAAGGTGTTGTGTTGTTGCAAGACAATGCCCGTCCGCATACTGCTGCCCACACTGCTGAAACTCTCCATAAACTCAAATTTGAAGTACTGGATCATCCTCCATATAGTCCCGATCTTGCTCCTTCTGACTATCACTAGTTTGGTCCACTCAAATAGGCATTAAGAGGCCGTCGATTTGCTTCGGACGAAGCAGTGAAAGAAGCGGTGCATTCCTGGCTCACATCACAACCGAGAACCTTCTTTTATGAGGGCATCAGGAAGCTTGTAGAACGATGGACCAAGTGTGTAGAAACGCAAGGAGATTATATCGAAAAATGATGTTCTTGTAAGTTTCCTATTTGATTACAATAAAATTTTATAACTATTTTGTGGATAATAATTGACTTACCCCCGTACATTACAGTTCGGTATACAATGTCTGAGTGATTTTCCACAGCTCGCAGCTACTAGAAAAAAAAAGACTCGGGGAAGGCCCCTGCTATGTCATTATTATTTGCTGGCCGAACGTAACTAAGCCATGCTGGTTTACAACGCGGAGCCATTGCCATCATGTGACGTGATCGATTACACTCGACCAGATAATGATAGTGTTATCACAGACAGCCACTGAATGAAGCGGCCATACTACAGCTTCCCGATACTTACGTCTCCCTTTTTCAAATAACCAGAAGCTGTGGAACACCACCTACACTACATACACATATCAAAAAAAGGTTTGCATCATCCCGTTTCCAAGAAGACCTGAAGATAGACGTTGAATGTGGATATTGTATCACAGACACAGTCCCTTAGACAGTTCAGAGATGTCACGAAACCCGCCCAAAGATGTGAACAATCATGTATGAGCAGCGCCTATTAGACAGAGGACGACCGACAGCCTATCAGTTCCAGTCATTCCACCAGGAAGGAGGTACACGGCTCGTGTTGCCTGCAGTTCATCCATGCCTAGACGGTCAATACCGCGGTTCGATAGCGTCCGCATTGTTACTTTTTGCCAGAAAGGGCTCCAGCAGTGGAAGTGTCCAGGTGTCTCGGAATGAACCAAAGCAATGTTGTTCTGACATGAAGGAGATACAGGGAGACAAGAACTGTCGATAACATGCCTCGCTCAGGCCGCCAAAGAGCTAATACTGCAAGCGGATAACCGCTACCTACGGATTATGGCTCGGAGGAACCCTAACAGCAACGTCACCATGTTGAATAATGCTTTTCGTGCAGCCACAGAACGTCGTGTTACGACTCAAACTGTGCGCAGTGGGGTGCATGATGCGCAGCTTCTCTTCCGACGTCCATGACGAGGTCCATCTTTCTAACCACGATACCATGCAGAGCAGTACAGATGGGCCCAACAACATGCCGAAAGGACCGCTTAGGATTGGCATCACTTTCTCTTCACCGACGAGTGTCGCATATGCCTACAACCAGACAATCGTCGGAGACGTGTTTGGAGGCAACCCGGTTTGGCTGAACATCTTAGACACACTGTGCAGAGACTATAGCAGGGTGGAGGTTCCCTGCTGTTTTGGAGTGGCATTATGTGGGGCCGACGTAAGCTGCTGGTGGTCATGGAAGGCGCCGTAACGGCTGTACGATACGTGAATGCAATCCTCCGATAGCACAATCATATTTGCAGCATATTGGCGAGGCATTCTTCATGGACGACAATTCGCGACCCTATCATGCACATCTTTTGAATGACTTCCTTCAGGATAAGGACATCGCTCGACTAGAGTGGCCTATCGAATATGCCTGGGATAGATTGAAAGCGGCTGTTTATGGACGACGTGACCCACCAGCTACTCTGAGGGATCTATGCCGAATAGCCGTTGAGGAGTGGGACAATCTGGACCAACGGTGCCTTAATGAACTTGTGGATAGTATGCCACAACGAATACAGGCATGCATCAACGCAAGAGGACGTGCTACTGGGTATTAAAGGTACCAGTGTGTACAGCAATCTGGACCACCACCTTTGTAGGTCTTGCTGTATGGTGGTACAACATGCAATGTGTAGTTTTTATCAGCAATAAAAAGGCCGGAAATGATGTTTATGTTGATCCCTTTCAATTTTCTGTACAGGTTCCGGAACTCTCGGAACCGAGGTGAAGCACACTTTTTTTTATGTGTGTATATCGAATTACAACGTAGATCCTGTAGCTGAGTCATTTCACCCTTTTGAGTGTTCAGCACAGTCAAGCCCATTTAATTAGTCTTTATTATACTAGTGTGCCCCCCCCCCCCCCCCTCATGAACCATGGACCTTGCCGTTGGTGGGGAGGCTTGCGTGCCTCAGCGATACAGATGACCGTACCGTAGGTGCAACAACAACGGAGGGGTATCTGTTGAGAGGCCAGACAAACGTATGGTTCCTGAAGAGGGGCAGCAGCCTTTTCAGTAGTTGCAGGGGCAACAGTCTGGATGAGTGACTGGTTGTAACACTAACCAAGACGGCCTTGCTGTGCTGGTACTGCGAACGGCTGAAAGCAAGGAGAAACTACAGCCGTAATTTTTCCCGAGGGCATGCAGCTTTACTGTATGATTAAATGACGATGGCGTCCTCTTGGGTAAAACATTCCGGAGGTAAAATAGTCCCCCATTCGGATCTCCGGGCGGGGACTGCTCAAGAGGACGTCGTTATCAGGAGAAAGAAAACTGGCGTTCTACGGATCGGAGCGTGGAATGTCGGATTCCTTAATCGGGCAGGTAGGTTCGAAAATTTAAAAAAGGAAATGGATAGGTTAAAGTTAGATATAGTAGGAATTAGTGAAGTTCGGTGGCAGGAGGAACAAGACTTCCGGTCAGGTGACTACAGGGTTATAAACACAAAATCAAATAGGGGTAACGATATTCAGCTCACACACTAATGTCATTATTACGGAAGATCTAGACACAGCAGAAGATCTTATTTAAAAGAGACTACAAGAAGCCAAAGGAAGAAAAAAAATGGTTCAAATGGCTCTAAGAACTATGGGCTTAACATCTAAGGTCTTCAGTCCCCTAGACTTAGAACTACTTAAACCTAACTAACCTAAGGACATCACATACATCCTTGCCCGAGGCAGGATTCGAACCTGCGACCGTAGCAGCAGCGCTGTTCCGGATTGAAGCACCTACAACCGCTCGGCAAAGAAAGATAGACTGCCTCAAAAATCTCGGGTCCAGACAAAGAAAATAGTGATTAGTCATGAGGCATATCTCAACGTGTGGGAAAAATAACAAACGCCATCCGAGTAAGGTGTTTTTTTTTATATGGTAGCTTGATACAAATGAGGTCAAAAGAGGAGTCAGTTGTAGTCTTTGCCATATGTTTTTTTTTTCTGAAAAAGAAAGAAAAAAGAAGAAAACAGAAAAAGTAATGTCTGCATCACACAGAGAGAAACATTGGCTGGCGCAAGGAATGTCACAAGATTACATATTGAGTTGAAATGTAAAAAATGAAATTTGTTGGGCATCGGAATTTTCAGCCAAAGAGACGGCTGGCAAGTCAAGACAAATGTACTCTTACCGAACAAAAATTTGGATTGTTGGGCTAATATCAGAGCTGCAGCGGAAGAGAAACAACAGGCTGAATAACGTTATCCACGGTAGGTCGAAATCTGAAGAAAGACGAACACAGACACCAGAAACTGAAAACGTTAGAAAATCATGTGATGATTACCTTAAAACTCACAAATACAGCGTTGATATGTACACAAGACAGCTGGGAACATTAGCAAAGTGTTATATCATCCCATAAATTTATTTATTTATGTTTTATTTAGCCTGAGCAGATTAGGGCCTTCCATAAGTCTCTTACATCGAACCATGCACTAGACATACAAAAAAAATACTGTAGAACATTTTCAATTTCTGCATGTACTTTTGGTCTAGCTGTGTACACCTGAGATGTGGATAAAGATGAGCATAATTGTAATTATGAAGATAAATGTGGTCTTAAGTATAAAGTCAAAATAGGCCTGTGACATTACAGGCTGTGATAGTTGTCACAGTGAAACACCCATCGTACCACTTTCCTCAATCTACAGTCATTAATGATCCTGTTTGTACACTAAACGCTGTGATAGGACCGGTGGAATACACAATACTACGCGCCCCTGTGTTAGCAAGAGTTGTGTCCCGCAGATGACAAACTGGCATTTAGAGGGCAAGCTGAATGTAGCGTGGTAATCGGCTCGAAGCAGTGGGTTCGTAGAATGATCCAGAGCCTAATTCACGAGCGAATGACATAACTGCAGGTCTGTGTCTCCAGCCAGACCTAACTGGGAGAGATGTTGACCTCGCCCTGGAAGTAAACGTTGCCATTTTCTGTGAGCTATTTATAAGTCCCGTAAACTTACGCGTCACCCCGAAGTCACGCAGTAATGGCGTAAGTCGTACGTAAGCTATCTTCCGTACAGAGATCAGGCCTATACAGACGCCACCTAAATCTCTCGGTCCAGTTTCAAGATGTGAGAGTGCCATTATATGTGTCCAGCCAAGGATCAGACTCCAATGTGCCATTCAGCCGGGTGACCTGAATCTTCGATCAGCCTGTCAGTGCGCACTTCCTTGTCGGTAATCATGTTACGTCGCAAACTGTGAGCAAGGCAGGAAACGGAGAGGTACCAGAGTCGCATTTTTGATTGCCACAAATAACCACTAGCCATCTGTCATTTGCCATAATTGGAACAATGACAGCTCTGCAATTGGCCAAATAATTTACTTATAATGAGCATTTAAGAAGCTATCTTGTGAAAAAAATGGAAACTTCACGATAAGGTTTTCATTGCACTATTTTATACGATTTTCGTAAGGGGTTCACTCATCAAGGGGGTTTCAAATCGATTAGTTCAACTTTTGGCAATCAGTCAGATAAAAAAAGTCATGGATGTCGATCAAAATCTTCATCTACAAATAAAAATTTTATTTCTTCAGCTTCATCATCTTAATCTATATGTCTACAGCTACATCACAAGTCACTTTACGTTGGTTAGCAGAGGGTACATTGTATGCTATTATGACTTTCTCCTTTTCCTGCTCCAGTCTGTGAATGGTCCGCGGAAAGAACGATAGCCGGTAAGTCACCGAATGATCTCGAATATCTGTAATCTAACCGATGTGATCTTTTCGCGAGAGGGAGGAAGCAATATATTTGTTGACTCTTCTAGCAGCGTACGCTCTCGGAACTGGAACAGCGAATCACACCTTGATGTAGAACGCCACTCTTGCATTGTCTGTCATTGGAGTTGGCTGAGCAGCTCTCGAACGCATTCGTGCTTACTGCATGAACCTGTAACGAAAAGCGTTGCTCTTTGGATCATCTGTATTCCTTTCTATCAAACCTGTCTGGCACGAATACCAGACTAACGAGCAATAGTCGAGTATTTGTCTTACGAGGGTTTTGGGAGGTATCTCTGAATTGGCCTGAATTGGTAGATAGCGTGGGGCTGCGAGTGGTAAAGTGCTGGGCTTGAATTATCCACAGAGGAAAACGGTTTTTTCATGATGTTTATTCGCATCAGCGGTATTTAAACAATGCTGATAAAAATGAACAATCTAGAACAGACGTTATAAGCTCCACCATAAAATTATTAGCAAATGATATTGTGAAAAATGACGGTTCAAGACATTGGTTCAATTTTGAGAATTTCTTGCTCGAAATTCCAAATCTTTCCATTTTTTTTCTAAAACACAGTTAAGTAGCAAAGATGATAAGCTGTACACTCGTCTGTGCCAGCTTTTCTTTCAAATGGCTGAGATATTTCTCATACAAATTTTACTGTAGATATCGTGTTTGTCATAGTTTCAAAAATTACATTTGCTTGATCACTAAAGTCGCTAATGATTTTATATACTGCTTTTCGGCGTACCGATTAAAATGTTTTCTTGAAATCAGTAAGTGATACTACTACAGGTTTGCTCGTTAACATTCTGTGTCGAATTACTGATTGAGTTAAAACTCTGTTCCGAGAAGCATCTTCCCTTTTGTGTAGTGCTCTCAGTTATTTGTCTAAAGTTTCTTCAGTTCTGTTCAGGGGAATTTGTGATAATATTTTGCACGCCACTGGCAGAAGTGACACTCCTCTGTAATTTTTGACATTTTATTTGTCTCCATCTTTATGTAGCGGATGGAATAATCCTATTTTCCTCTGTTCTGTTTTCAAAATGTTGTTAAGACCAAGTGTAGATGATTTAAAACCTTTGATCTGACCTTTCAATGATTGTAATATAATGGGGTCTTCAGCACTTGCTTTGTTGGTTTTGACCGTTTCGATGGCTTCCCGGATTTCTAGCTTTGTTGGTGGGAAATCTTCCTTATGGTTTCGCTGATACTGGTGAAGCCTCTAGTCTGACTGTTCGTACTACACTGTTGCAGTAACGGATAAAACATTTTACTAATATCTAACAGTTTTCCTTGTTACTTAATACTATTACACCATTTTCATCTTTGAAATAAATATTTGGTGCTTGATACATTTTAATTATGTGTTCGTAAAAAATTCTAGTGTTATTTTAACGAAATTTTCTTGTATTTCCATTAGGTGATATTTTTCAAAGGCTCGTTTGATTTTTCAGATTATTTTCTTTGTTTCTTTTACTTTCTGTCTGAATTATTTTAAATGTTATTCTTTTTGTACATCTCTATCTGCTGTTTTTCCATACTATAAGTAAAAATATAAATCAGATCTGAAATTTCTCAGTCAGTTTATCGGCAGTGAAGAAAGCGTCACTCTGGTGACCTCATATGATCTTGTTCGGCTGGTTCTAAGCTGTTTATGACGACGTCTCACTCATAAAAATATCGCTATACACGCTTATGACGAAACTAGTAGCTTCCGGACCTATTAAAATCACAGCCACTTTCGTTCAGCTACCGAGCGAGATGGCACGTGGTGAAGGTACTGGACTCACCTTCGGGACGAGCGGGTTCAAATCCCAATCCTGACTTACAGGTTTTCTATGGCTTATGTAAATTAGTTGCATTGAATGCCAATTTGTTTCCCTGGAGAAGAGATACTCAAGCATCTTACCCTTATCCAAACTTGTACTCTGTCTGTAATGACCCTTTCATTGATGGGTAATTAAACACTAAGCTGTAGAGCCTGGCGTTCTGGTAATAGATTTTGTATCAGGATACCGAAAAGTCACCAGATCCCATCCCGGTCAGACCACGGAATATTTCGGTCTGCTATTACCCTCGCATTCACTTTTCACTGATGTGAATATTCGTCAGGAACGACACGTGGCTCCGATTCCACGTTACACTGTAGATCCACTTTCCAGGTGTAATGTTTCTTCATTTTTCGCCACCATCGTAGGTCAGTAATTTTGCCGTAAATACACTATGTGATGAAAAGTATCCAGACACCCCCAAAAACATATGTTTTTCACATTATGTGCATTGTGCTGCCATCTACTGCCAGGTACTCCATATGTGACCTCACTAATCATTAGACATCGTGAGAGAGCAGAATGGGACGCTCCGCGGTACTCACGGACTTCGAACGTGGTCAGGTGATTGGGTGTCACTTGTGTTACACTTCTCTACGGGAGATATCCACACTTCTAAACATCCCTAGGTTCAATGTTTCCGATGTGACAGTGAAGTGGAAACGTGAAGGGACACGTACAGTACAAAAGGGTACAGGCCGACCTCGTCTATTGACTGACAGACACCGCCGACAGTTGAAGAGGTTCATAATGTGTAATAGGCAGACATCTATCGAGACCATCACACAGGAATTCCGAACTGCATCAGGATCCACAGCAAGTACTACGACAGTTACGCGGGAGATGAGAAAACTTGGATTTCATGGTCGAGCAGCTGCCACAGATCACGCCGGTAAATGGCAAACGACGCCTCGCTTGGTGTAAGGACCGTAACCATTGGTCTATTGAACAGTGGAAAAACGTTGTGTGTAGTGACGAATCACGCTACACTATGTGGTGATCCGATGGCATAGTGCGGGTATGGCGAATGCCCGGTGTACGTCATCTGCCAGCGTGTGTAGTGCCAACAGTAAAATCCGGAGGCGGTGGTGTTATGGTGTGGTCGTGTGTTTCATGGAGGGACCTTACACCCCTTGTTGTTTTGAGTGGCACTATCACAGCACAGACCTACTTTGATGTTTTAAGCACCTTATTGCTTCCCACTGTTGAAGAGTAATTCGGGAATGGCAATTGCATCTTCCAACACGATCGAGCAACTGTTCATAGTGCACGGCCTGTGGCGGAGTGGTTACACGTCATTAACATCCCTAAATGGTATTGCCTGGACAGAGTCCTGACCTGAATTATATAGAACAACTCTGGGATGTTTTGGAACGCCGACTTTGTGCCTGGCCTCAGCGGCCGACATCGAAACATCTTCTCAGTGCAGCATTCCGTGAAGAATGGGCTGCCATTCCCCAAGAAACCTTCCAGCACCTGACTGAACGTATGCCTGCGAGAGTGGAAGCTGTCATCAAGGCTAAGGGTGGGCCAACACCACATTGAATTCGATCATTACCGATGGAGGGCGCGACGAACTTGCAAGTCATTTTCAGGCAGGTGTCTGGATACTTTTGATCACATGGTGTAGCTGTATTTCATCTGTTCCTTTCCTCTTTACAAATAAAGAGACGATAAGCACAGCATTCATTTCTGATACGCCACTGAAGTAGATCAGACGTAGTCGCTTTCTTGTCCGCCATTAGCTGTAATCTGACGTGTAGAAGCTTTAATGCACCATTATATGCCAAAGTATAGGTGCGGTGGCATACGCAGTAATAATGTAGATATAAAGGAGAAATTGTTGGTTAAGGTCATATACCAGTGAACTGGTGCGAGAAACAAGATCTAAAATAAATCAAACGTAAATATCAAACTGTCTTCACTGTACATTTTCTGCCGGTGGTTGCCTTCTGAGTTACGGTACCTCGACTGATAAAAAGGACGAGAGACGCTCTCGCCACGCATCTCGTCATAGTTTCTAGAGGGATCCAGTTCGTGATCAACGCTCGTGCAAAATACGGTTCATTTGTATGAAAATAGCCCCATTCTCGTCCCCCTCCTTCCCTATTAACCATGGGGTGGATGTGTACCTCATTGATACAGGTAGCCGTAACCATAGGTGCAACCACAACAGAGGGGGCAGACAAACGGATGGTTCCTGAAGAGGGTTAGTAACGTTTTCGGTAGTTGTTGGGGCAACAGACTGGATGACTGATTGATATGGTCTTGTAATGCCAAGTAGCATGGGGTTGCTGTGCTGGTAATGCGAATGGCTGAAAGGAAGGGGAAGCTAGAGACGTTAGTTAGTTTCATGAACCGTGAATCATTTAATGGTACGTTGTAATTACGTGGAACGAGTTACTTTACATTCACATCTTAAATTAATTATCTATAAATATATCTATATGCTGAAAATTGCTAAGGTTCTTATTATTATTAAATATAGGGATGTGAGTTAATAATTCCTACCCATCACCTTTCACACATTACAGTAATAGAAATTCTTCTGAGGAACAGAAGGAGCTATCAAGGAGAAACATTTTCAGTTTGTTTTCAACTTTTGTTTTGCTGTCAGTCACACATTTTATATCAGTGGGTAAAATTATCAAGTATTTTAGTTGCAGCACCGTGTGCTCCTTTTGTGCTAAAGATAACCTTCATGTGAAGCATTTGAATGTCATTTTTCCTTCTAGCGTTGTGATTATGTACATCATTGTTTCTTTTGAACTGCAGTGGACTATTTACAAAAAATTTCATGAAAGAATAAATATGCTGTGAAGCAGTAGTCAGTATGATGAATTCCTCAAACAGATGTCTACAAAATGATCGTGGGTGAGCACCAGATGTTGTTCTTACAGTACGTTTTTGCGTTATAAATACTTTGTTTCTTAAAGAGGAGTTACCCCACAACATTATTCCATATGACATAAATGAATGAAAATATGCTAACATGTCAGCTTACTATTTTTTTCCCAAGATTCACAATGTTAATAAGTGCGATTCTGGCTGCACAAAGTTGTTCTAGGAGCTTCAAAATGTGATTTTTAAGTTTAGGTTCTCATCAATATGAAAACATAAGAATTTTTTAGTTTACGCCCTATTTATTATTTCCTCACCCTGTGTTACACTTGTCATTGGTGTAGTACCCCTAGATGAGCAGAACATAATACGTGTGTCTTTTTAAAATTCAGGATGAGGCCATTCACAGGAAACGAGTCAATGATACTCTTAAATGAATTCTGCAAGTTCTATATTAGACGGAAGATCGTTTGCTAATATTAGTGACATTGGCAGACCTAAGATTTAGAATTGGGGAACTCCGTCTGTTACATCCCCCCAATCAGAATAAAGTCTCCAGACAACATTAGCTGAATTACCAAGTCACTGCACTTTTTTTGGTTATATATGACATTAGCCATTGTTTGGCTGTACCATAGTTCCAATGAATCTTCAGTTTATCTAGGAGAACATTGTGATTCACACAGTCAAATGATTAGATAACAAAAAATACAAACCATTATTTAATGTCTGTAAAATTTGGTGAGTAAACATATAAATGCAGAGCAGAGCAAACCTTCTGAAACCCAAACTGTGATTTGCTAAGGATATTATTCTTGCTCAGAAGAGGTACTGTTTTCAAACATGTCTTCTACTCAAAATTTTGGGAAAATCACATCAGTAGTGAAACAGGTAGCAATTTCTGACACCTCTCCTATCGCTTTTCTCACTTCAACAACGGTATATTTCAATGATTCTAGAAAGATGTCTTGAGTTAATGATGCAATACATATTTCAGATACGATGGGGCTTTTTGAAATATATAATTATCTTAATTTCACAGCGATAAGCTGATGATACATTCTCATGATTGAATTTTGTGAGACTAGCTTTTTTTTTACATACTACTTTGATTTTTCTCTTGAACTGTTTGTCCCTATACATTCTCCTATATTTTAAGAAATGTTTTATGAAAAGTATTTACTGCCTGTGATTTATCATTTATAGACCTTCATTTTAGAATCAGGGATAGACAGTGTGACCATTCTCAGAATAATTCATTTTACCATTTGGTATCATCAACCACGTCATAATAAACACGATCAACAACTTGCAGTGAGAGATAGAAATCCTTGAGCATATCGATAATTGCAGTAGGCTACATTCCATCAACATTTAGCTGTGAAAAAGATCTGATTCTGGTGGATTCCATGCAATTTGAGTGAAGCTCAGAAACAAGCTTGGGTCACATGGTGGAAGGATATAGTCAAAAAATTGGAACAAGGATCTACATAACCCATATACAACATCGTAAAAAGTAATGAATCTTGGATATATTCGTATGATGTGGACACGGAGCAGAAACGAGCTGTTCCAAGATGAAACGAAGCCAACAAAAGGGGTTAAGTTTGCTAAATTCTTCCAGTAAAATGATGGTTTGGTTAATAGCCCTGTCACTGGCTGATACTGATCGCGGCTCAGACGCCCTATAGCTGGTGGTTGACGATTGTCATCAGGGTCGTGCGCGGCATGTCATGTGAGTTGAGCCGTTCGTAGCCTCGCGGCCAGACAGGCGCTTTGATTCAGTATAGTACAGTCCGTTGGTTGAGCTACTGTCAATCAGACCGTTCTGCTTACTGGATTTCAACCCTCCATTGCATTTGGACTTCTTTTTTCTTGTTATTGTCTCTCATTCATTGTTTTGAGCATGACGAACTCAGTTTTGTACACAGATTACGCTTTTGTGGAGGAAGGGAACGTAAAAGTTTGTTTCTTTGATTACACGGGACGTATGGCGACCATTACTTTAGACAATCTAAGCGGCATTAATGCTGTATAGCATAAAACAGTAAGTTATCCATAAGCAATCGAAGTAAGCTGGAACAACATCTGAAACATTGCATCATTCTTCAGAGCTAGAATGCCAGCTGTCTATCACCAAGTCAAACAGCTGACTAATTGACGGAGAAAACTTCGAATTATTGTCTCACGACCCACATTCACCTGGCTTATCGACGGGAGATTTTTCTTTTTCTTACAAAAAATCGCCTAGAGAGCACTTTTTATAACATCGATAACGTATTGTATCCTACGAAAACCATATTCTGAGGCGGTATCAGAGTGGAAAAAAGGTTTTCAGCAATGTCGGAAACGACTAAAAGGTGTATAATTTGAAAGCCGAAAAGACTGATTTATATATCCAGAAACTTGTTCTTTCATTGTTTATGTCAAAAGTCGCTCCTGATCATGACTTTAGAACTACAGCAGTTGTGAGAGAATTAGTATCGTCTCACAAGTACACTGTCTGATCAAAAGTATCCGGACATCTATTGGTGGACATTAATATGTGGTGTGTCCACCTTTCGCCTTTATGACGGCTTGCACTCTTCTGGGGACACTTTCAGTGAGGTGTTTGAATGTCTGTGGAAGAATGGCGGCTCATTTCTCCTCAAGAGCCGAAACCGGAGAAAGTAATGGTTTTCGATGCTAGGAGTCTGGACCGAAGTCGACGTTGTGACTCATCCCAAAGATGAGTCATTGGGTTCAGGTAGGACCTCTGGGGCCAGCCGGTGTGGCCGAGCGGTTCTAGGCGCTTCAGTCTGGAACCGCGCGACCGCTACGGTCGCAGGTTCGAATACTTCCTCGGGTATGGATGTGTGTGATGTCCTTAGGTTAGTTAGTTAGGTTTAAGTAGTTCTAGGGGACTGATGACCTCAGATGTTAAGTCCCATAGTGCTCAGAACCATTTTAACCGACCTCTGGGTAGGCTAGTCCGTGTCAGGCATATGACTGTCCACAAACCATTGCTACATAGAAGCTGCTTTATGGCAGGGAGCATTGTCACTCTTGTACAAATCATCATCGTCACCAAACTGTTCCTTTTCTGCACAGTACACTATGCTGTA
The DNA here is from genome assembly GCF_023864345.2 of Schistocerca serialis cubense. NCBI lineage: Eukaryota > Metazoa > Arthropoda > Insecta > Orthoptera > Acrididae > Schistocerca > Schistocerca serialis. Next base: position 397,114,150 of record NC_064646.1, read on the forward strand.
AAATGTATTAATACAACTCCACATTTAGAGTTGTCTCAAGCAAAATTAGGGGACCACACCGTAGCACCAAAAACACCCCCATACCGAATAATACCTCCACTGTACTTCGCTGCTGGCACTACACATGATGGCAGGTAACTTCCCTCAGGGATACACCAATCCCTAATGCTTCAATCAGACTGCCACAGGGTGCAGCGTGATTCATCACTCCAAATCCCTCGTTACCGATCATCCACTGACTAGTGGAGTTTCAGCACCAGGCCATCCTGATTTAGGTTTTCCGTGATTTCCTCAAATAGCTTCAGGTAAATGGTTCAAATGCCTCTGAGCACTATGGGACTTAACACCTGAGCTCATCAGTCCCACAGAACTAAGAAAAACTTAAACCTAATCAACCTAAGGACATCCCATGCCCGAGGCAGGATTCGAACCTGTGACCACAGCCGTCGCGCGGTTTCAGACTGTAGCGCTTAGAACCGCTCGGTCACTGCGGCTGGCTTCAGGCAAATCCCGGGATGGTTCCTTTGAAAGTAAATGGCCGATGTCCTTCCCCACCCTTCGCTAATCCGATGGGATCGAAGACTTCGCTGTTTGGCTCCTCCCTCAAATCAATCAACCAACTAACTAGTGGCATATCTCAGTGAATCGCCTCAAGGATTGCTTAGGGTCGACAATAGCTACGAGGAGCTACTCGCTCGTTGCAGCCCATTTCTTTTAACTCTCCACTCAGAATCACTGTTCTACTTGGACTGCTGATAGTCTAAGTAGGCTGTTTAGCTTTTTTATTGGTAACGCCACCTAGCGCTCTATATGAAAGTCACTGACTGTGCTTTGTGCAGTCTGTGGCTGGGTGGCATTGTTGGACTTTGCTATTGTAGTGTTGGGCTGTTGGCTGTTAACAGCGCATAGCGTTGCGCAGTTGGAGGTGAGCCGCCAGCAGTGGTGGATGTGGGGAAGAGAGATGGCGGAATTTTGAGAGCGGATGATCTGGACATGTGTCCATCAGAAACAGTACATTTGTAAGAATGGATATCATGAACTGCTATATATATTATGACTTTTGGACACAATTAAGGTAAATACATTGTTTGCTCTCTATCAAAATCTTTCATTTATGAACTATGCCTATCAGTAGTTAGTGCTTTCAGTAGTTTGAATCTTTTATTTAGCTGGCAGTAGTGGCGCTCGCTGTATTGCAGTAGTTCGAGTAACGAAGATTTTTGTGAGGTAAGTGATTTGTTAAAGGTATAGATTAATGTTAGTCAGGGCCATTCTTTTGCAGGGATTATTGAAAGTCAGATTGCGTTGCGCTAAAAAATATTGTGTGTCAGTTTAGTGTTGATCAGAATAGGTAAAGAGCGAAATGTCTGAGTACGTTCAGTTTTGCTCAGCTGTTTGAAAATCAAATAATGTAAGAGATACACTCCTGGAAATGGAAAAAAGAACACATTGACACCGGTGTGTCAGACCCACCATACTTGCTCCGGACACTGCGAGAGGGCTGTACAAGCAATGATCACACTCACGGCACAGCGGACACACCAGGAACCGCGGTGTTGGCCGTCGAATGGCGCTAGCTGCGCAGCATTTGTGCACCGCCGCCGTCAGTGTCAGCCAGTTTGCCGTGGCATACGGAGCTCCATCGCAGTCTTTAACACTGGTAGCATGCCGCGACAGCGTGGACGTGAACCGTATGTGCAGTTGACGGACTTTGAGCGAGGGCGTATAGTGGGCATGCGGGAGGCCAGGTGGACGTACCGCCGAATTGCTCAACACGTGGGGCGTGAGGTCTCCACAGTACATCGATGTTGTCGCCAGTGGTCGGCGGAAGGTGCACGTGCCCGTCGACCTGGGACCGGACCGCAGCGACGCACGGATGCACGCCAAGACCGTAGGATCCTACGCAGTGCCGTAGGGGACCGCACCGCCACTTCCCAGCAAATTAGGGACACTGTTGCTCCTGGGGTATCGGCGAGGACCATTCGCAACCGTCTCCATGAAGCTGGGCTACGGTCCCGCACACCGTTGGGCCGTCTTCCGCTCACGCCCCAACATCGTGCAGCCCGCCTCCAGTGGTGTCGCGACAGGCGTGAATGGAGGGACGAATGGAGACGTGTCGTCTTCAGCGATGAGAGTCGCTTCTGCCTTGGTGCCAATGATGGTCGTATGCGTGTTTGGCGCCGTGTAGGTGAGCGCCACAATCAGGACTGCATACGACCGAGGCACACAGGGCCAACACCCGGCATCATGGTGTGGGGAGCGATCTCCTACACTGGCCGTACACCACTGGTGATCGTCGAGGGGACACTGAATAGTGCACGGTACATCCAAACCGTCATCGAACCCATCGTTCTACCATTCCTAGGCCGGCAAGGGAACTTGCTGTTCCAACAGGACAATGCACGTCCGCATGTATCCCGTGCCACCCAACGTGCTCTAGAAGGTGAAAGTCAACTACACTGGCCAGCAAGATCTCCGGATCTGTCCCCCATTGAGCATGTTTGTGACTGGATGAAGCGTCGTCTCACGCGGTCTGCAAGTCCAGCAAGAACGCTGGTCCAACTGAGGCGCCAGGTGGAAATGGCATGGCAAGCCGTCCCACAGGACTACATCCAGCATCTCTACGATCGTCTCCATGGGAGAATAGCAGCCTGCATTGCTGCGAAAGGTGGATATACACTGTACTAGTGCCGACATTGTGCATGCTCTGTTGCCTGTGTCTATGTGCCTGTGGTTCTGTCAGTGTGATCATGTGATGTATCTGACCCCAGGAATGTGTCAATAAAGTTTCCCCTTCCTGGGACAATGAATTCACGGTGTTCTTATTTCAATTTCCAGGATTGTATATCAGCACAGTCAATCATAAATTTTTCAAATGGGACGTTGCAATAGCACTTTGGAACTCCCAAGTGATTCCCTCCACTGGCTTCATGCGATTTTTTTCCAGTCACCCTCCGCATTGCTCGACCGTCCCTGTGCGTCAGTGAATGAGACTGCCTGGTCTTGGTTTGTCCTTGATGGATTCGTTATTCAAGGGGCAGCCAGTGACTAGTCCATGTTCGAAGTCACTGATCTCTCCTGAGCGGCCCATTCTGTTATTACTGCCTCTCTACTAACAAGACAATACTTCCCGCCTCCTTTGTGCTGCCGGCTCTAGTCCCGGCGGAGGTTCGAGTCCTCCCTCGGGCATGGGTGTGTGTGTGTTTGTCCTTAGGATAATTTAGGTTAAGTAGTGTGGGCTTAGGGACTGATGACCTTAGCAGTTAAGTCCCATGAGATTTCACACACAGTTGAACATTTTTGAACTGCCAGCTCTGTCACTTATGACGGCTAGAGGTCAATGCCGTATCACGTGGGGGTGGCTTGATACTTGTCATCACATCTACTCAAAACGATCCATACACCTGATAATCACACTTGCACATACTATGGTAATCGTAGTCCAGGCTTCTAGTGCCAGAGGGACCTACCCAACACGTAATTGAATTTGGGAAATACGTTTCACTAGAAACTGTCTGTGTCAATAATTGCTATATCGCTCCTCAATTTTCCGAGTTCAAAATGTGCTCCACGAGTTTTCAAGGAGAACTTGATTTTTAAAAGAGTAAATAAGTATTGTAAGTGGATGATTTCGCAGCACAATCATCAAAACATTAGAAGCTTTCGGAAAATGCAAGAAATATTGTAAGGTTCTCATATGTTTTCGGCTATTGTAAATAATTCACATTTATTGTACTAGGACAAAGATGAATGAGCGCATTGCGTGAGTAGTAAGCTCTGATTTCTCTTATTTTATCGTGGTGACCGTTCCTCCCCATGTAGGTCGCTCTCAGCAAAATATTTTCGCGTTCGGAGGAGAAAGTTGGTGATTGGAATTTCGTGAGAAGATTCCGTCGCAACTAAAAACGCCTTTCTTTTAATGATTTCCAGCCCAAACCCTGTATCATTTCTGTGACACTCTCTCCCATACTTCGTGATAATACAAATCGTGCTGCCTTTCTTTGAACTTTTTCGATGTTCTCCGTCAGTCCTTCTGGTAAGGGTCCCACACCGTGCAGCAGTATTCTAAAAGAGGACAGACAAGCATAGTGTGGGCAGTCTCCTTAGTAGGTCTGTTATATCTTTTAAGTGTCCTGCCAATAAAACGCAGTCTTTGGTTAGCCTTTCCCACAACATTTTCTATGTGATCCTTCCAATTTAAGCTGTTCGTAATTGTAATACCTAGGTATTTAGTTGAATTTACGGCTTTTGGACTAGACTGATTTATCGTGTAACCGAAGTTTAACGAGTTCCTTTTAGCACTCATGTGGATGGCCCCACACCTTTCGTTGTTTAGGATTAACTGACACTTTTTGCACTATTCAGATATTTTTTCTAAACCGTTTTGCATTTTGTTTTGATCTTATATTAGTCGATAAACGACAGCGTCATCTGCAAACAACCTAAGATGGCTGGTCAGATTGTCTCCAAAATCGTTTATATAAATAAGGAACAGCAAAGGGCCTATAACACTTCTTTTGTATAACTCGATGACTTTCCGTCAATTACTAAGAAATGTGACCTCTCTGACAGGAATTCGCAAATCCAGTCACATAACTGAGGCGATATTCCATAGGCACGCAATTTCACTACGAACCGCTTGTGTGGTACAGTGTCAAAAGCCTTCCGGAAATCCAGAAATACGGAATGGATCTGAAATCCCTTGAAAGTAGCACTCAACACTTCATGTGAATAAAGAGCTAGTTGTGTTTCACAGGAACGGTGTTTTCTAAACTCATATTGGCTGTGTGTCAATAGACCATTTTCTTCGAGGTAATTCATAATGTTCGAACACAATATATGTTCTAAAATCCTGCTGCATGTCGACGTTAATGATATGGGCACGTAATTAAGTGGATTACTCCTACTACCTTTGTTGAATATTGGTGTGACCTGTGTAACTTTCCAGTCTTTCGGTACGGATCTTTCGTCGATCGAGCTGTTGTACACGATTGTTAAGTATGGAGCTAATGCATCAGCACACTCCGAAAGGAACCTAATTGGTATACAGTCTGGGCCAAAAGACTTGCTTTTATTAAGTGATTTAAGTTGCTTCACTACTCGGAGGATATTTACTTCTACGCTACTCACGTTGGCAGCTGTTCTCCATTCGAATTCTGGAATATTTACTTCGTCTTCTTTTGTGAAGGCATTTTGGAAGACTGTGTTTAGTAACTCTGCTTTGGCAGCACTGTCTTCCATAGTACCTCCATTGCTATCGCGCAGAGAAGGCATTGATTGTTCCTTGCCGCTAACATACTTCACATACGATCAGAATCTCTTTGGATTTTCTGCCAGGTTTCGAGACAAAGTTTCGTTGTGGAAACTGGTATAGGCATCTCGCATTGAAGTCCGCGTTAAATTTCAGGCTTCTGTATTAGATCGCCAATCTTGAGGATTTTGCGTCTGTTTAAATTTGGCATGTTTGTTTCATTGTTTCTGCAACAGTGTTCTAACCCGTTTTGTGTACCAAGGAGGATCAGCTCCGTCGTTTGTTAATTTATTTGGTATAAATCTCTCAATTGCTGCCGATACTATTTCTCTGAATTTAAGCCACATCTGGTCTACACTTATATCATTAATTTGTAAGGAGTGGACTTTGTCTCTCAGGAAGGCGTCAAGTGAATTTTTATCTGCTTTTTTGAATAAGTTTATTTTTCGCTTATTTTTCGAGGATTTGGGTATTACAATATTCAAACTCGCTGCGACAACTCTGTGTTCACTAATCCCTGAATCGAGCGGTCTAAGGCGCTGCAGTCAAGGACTGTGCGGCTGGTCCCAGCGGAGTTTCGAGTCCTCCCTCGGGCATGGGTGTGTGTGTGTTTGTCCTTAGGATATATTAGGTTAAGTAGTGTGTAAGCTTAGGGACTGATGATCTTAGCAGTTAAGTCCCTTACGATTTCACAGACACTGAAACATTTGAATCCCTGAATCAGGTTTGATGCTCGTTATTAACTCAGGATTATTTGTTGCTAAGAGGTCAAGTGTGTTTTCACAACCGTTTACTATTCGCATGGGCTCATGAATTAACTGCTCGAAATAATTTTCAGAGAACGCGTTTAGCACAATTTCGGATGATATTTTACGCGTACTTTCACCAGGTCCGATCTAATGCTTTTAATGAGTAATGACAGTTGTTTTGCCACGACTTTCCTTTCATTTTCGTTTCTTCTCAACGCTAGCTGCAGTATTTACTTTCTTTTTCTACTCACATGATTGCCGTCTTCGTACTTTGTAATATCTGAATATTCACAGAGTCATTTATGTAAATGGCAGAAATGGTTGAAATGGCTCTGAGCACTATGCGACATAACTTCTGTGGTCATCAGTCGCCTAGAACTTAGAACTAATTAAACCTAACTAACCTAAGGACATCACACAAATCCATGCCCGAGGCAGGATTCGAACCTGCGACCGTAGCGGTCGTTCGGCTCCAGACTGTAGCGCCTAGAAGCGCACGGCCACTCCGGCTGGCCATTTATATAACTAACGATGGGATTAGGCTTTCATTGATTTCATTATAAGGCTCTAAAATAAAGTAAATGTGAAGAAACTGTAACATAAAGCGTTCGTGTTAGTAATAAAGATTTCAAAATATGTAGCTTAAAACAACATTCTGTTGGCAGCAAAGATGTTTCCAGTCTACCCAACATTGGATGTGGAATAACTTATGGCAAGGAGAGTATCACCAACTCAAAATGAATGGCTTCCTGTAGACAACTGAAAACATCAGTTGAAAAAGACCAGTTGCTAGAAATTTATCTCTGATTAAAACCGGCGATGACTTGTCGAATCACCCTGTAAACTAATTTCTCTCACCTGTTTGTGGTAGGCCCCACTTGCAATATGCCCCTAAATTAATACTTGATGTAAAATTTAAGAATGACTTCAGCTATTTGATATTCTGCGTATGTGTCCGCGATCACCCTGGTATTGCGTATCTTTCTACACCACTGGCCATTAAAATTGCTACACCACGAAGATGACGTGCTACAGACGCGTAATTTAACCGACAGCAAGAAGATGCTGTGATATGCAAATGATTAGCTTTTCAGAGCATTGACACAAGGTTGGCTCCGGTGGCGACACCTACAACGTGTTGGCATAAGGAAAGTTTCCAACCGATTGCTCATACACAAACAGCAGTTCACCGGCGTGGCCTGGTGAAACGTTGTTGTGATGCCTCGTGTAAGGACTGATAAAGGTCGGGTTGTAACCTATCGCGATTGCGGTTTATCGTATCGCGACATTGCTGCTCGCGTTGGTTGATATCCAATGACTTTTAGCAGAATATGGAATCGGTGGGTTCAGGAGGGTAATACGGAACGCCGTGCTGGATCCCAACGGCCTCGAATCACTAGCAGTCGAGATGACGGACATCTTATCGGCATGGCTGTAACGGATCGTGCAGCCACGTCTCGATCCCTGAGCCAACAGAAGGGGATGTTTGCAAGACAACAACCATCTTCACGAACAGTTCGACGACGTTTGCAGCAGCATGGGCTATCAGCTCGGAGACCATGGCTGCGGTTACCCTTGACGCTGCATCACAGACAGGAGCGCCTGCGATGGTGTACTCAACGCCGAACCTGGGTGCACGAAAGGCAAAACTTCCTTTTTTCGGATGAATCAAGGTTCTGTTTACAGCATCATGATGGTCCCATCCGTGTTTGGCGACATCGCGGTGAACCCACATTGGAAGCGTGTGTTCGTCATCGCCATACTGGCGTATCACCCGGCGTAATGGTATGGGGTGCCATTAGTTACACGTCTCGGTCGCCTCTTGTTCGCATTGACGGCACTTTGAACAGTGGACGTTACATTTCAGATGTGTTACGACTCGCGGCTCTACCCTTCATTCGATCCCTGCGAAACCCTACATTTCAGCAGGATAATGCACGACCGCATGTTGCAGGTCCTGTACGGGCATTTCTGGATACAGAAAATGTTCGACTGCTGCCCTGGCCAGCACATTCTCCAGATCTCTCACCAATTGAAAACGTCTGGTCAATGGTGGCCGAGCAACTGCCTCATCACAATACGCCAGTCTCTACTCTTGATGAACTGCGGTATCGTGTTGAAGTTGCATGGGCAGCTGTACCTGTACACGCCATCCAAGCTCTGACTCAATGCCCAGGGGTATCAAGGCCGTTATTACGGCCAGAGGTGTTTGTTTTGGGTACTGGTTTCTCAGGATCCATGCACACAAATTGCGTGAAAATGTAATCACATGTCAGTTATAGTGTAATATATTTGTCCAATGAATACCCGTTTATCATCTGCATTTCTTCTTGGTGTAGCAATTATAATGGCCAGTAGTGTAGATTTCCGCCACTGTGGCGACGGTTTGGTGACATTTTATCGCGTGGCTCGCACCCGCCGTGATGCGAACTGCTGAAGTCAGATGACAAACAAACACAGAGGTCTGCAGACGCTGGGGTTCCCGATACCTTCCGTGACGCAGTCTTTGCGTAACTCCTGCGCATCAGAAACCGGAAGCGGCTTATTCACTTCGTCTGCCTTGGCTGCCCTGTTCCGCTGTAGCGCCCTGACATGAAGTAGGTAAACAAACAAACAATGGCTGTGACATTCAAACCGCCGCGCTGTGCTCGGCTTTGCCGTGCTGGTAAACTACTGAATTAAGGAAACGCTAACTTGGACTGACAACGATGACCGAGTGAGGTTGCGGAATGGTTGGACACCGTTCTGATGAAATGGGTGGTAGGATTCAACGTTCCTTCGACGACGAGGACTTTAGATATGCATAGAAGCTCGGCCTGGAAATGGTTTATAACGAAGTTGGCCGTGTCCTTTTCAAACGAATCGTGCCAGCATTCATCTTAATAGATTCAGGGTACTTGCAGTGCTGACGACCAATGCCTTATTTCTTGATTTCTCGACTTGTAATTTCATTGCACTGCCACACTTCTCCACACAGCACATGTTATTCTGTAACGCTCCATACACAGGCTGAGGCAGCTGGCAGGCTATACAAAATATAGCGCGTTTTGCGACTCACGGAAGCGATTTCTAACGATTTTAGCTGTCAAGAATTATAATTTCGACTGATCGGAGCTATGAGTACCTGTAGGTAACGAAACTAGCTCTGACGAGATTAAATGTCAGATCTACACTCAAGCTCACAAATTAAGGATAATGCTGATGCATGGTGAAACATCGCTCTGGTGGGCGGTCTGTTACCATGTGGTGCATTTATCTTGCACGTGGCGCAAGTGGCGCCGGCAGCAGTCCACATACGCAGAGGTGTGTTGGAGCATGTCAGAGTACGGTGCAGCGAGTAAGTGTGCAGACGTTTTCAGACGTGCAAATGGTGACTGCATGTCGAAAACGGCTCAAAGAACACATATTGATGACGTTATGAGGGGTAGAATACTAAGGCGACTGGAGGCTGGTCAAACACAGCAGGTCGTAGCACGGGCCACAAAGTGTGATCTCAAGATTATGGCAACGATTGCAGCAGACAGGAAGCGTGTCCGGGCCATACAGTACGGGTCGTCCACAGTGTAGAACACCACAAGAAAACAGATATCTCACCATCAGTGTCCGCAGACTGCCACTGATTATTATAGATAGTCTTGCTCAGGACCTTACCGCAGCCACTGGAACAGTTGTCTCCAGACACACAACCTACAGACGACTGAACAGACATGGTTTATTTGCCAGGAGACCTGCAAGGTGCATTCCACTGACTCCTGGTCACAGGAGAGCCCATAAAACCTGGTGTCAAGAACACAGTACATGGTCATTGGAACAATGGTCCCAGGCTATGTTCACGAACGAGTCTAGGTATAGTCTGAACAGTGATTCTCGCCGGGTTTTCATCTGGCGTGAACCAGCAAGCAGATACCAACCCCTTAATGTCCTTGAATGGGACCTGTATGGAGGTCGTGGTATGATAGTGTGGAGTGGGATTATGATTGGTGCACATACACCCCTGCATGTCTTTGACAGAGGAACTGTAACAGGTCAGATGTATCGGGACGTCATTTTGCACCAGTATGTCCGCCTTTTCAGGGGTGCAGTGGGTCCCACCTTCCTCCTGATGGATGATAACGCACGGCCCAACCGAGCTGCCACCGTGGAGGAGTACCTTCAAACAGAAGATATCGGGCGAATGGGGTGGCCTGCCTCTTCTCCAGTCTTAAATCCCGACGCGCACGTCTGGAATGCTCTCGCTCAAAGTATCGCTGCACGTCTTCAAACCCCTATGACACTTCAGGAGCTCCGACAGGCACTGGTGCAAGAATGGGAGGCTATACTCCAACAGCTGCTCGACCACCTGGTCCATATTATGCCAACCTGTGCAGCCTGTGTGGGTGTGCATGGTGATCATATCCCATATTGATGTCGGGGTACATGCGCAGGAAACAGTGGCATTTTGTAGCACATGTGTTTCAGGACGGTTTTCCAAACTTATACCGTGGACTTACAGATATCTGTCATGTGTGTTCCCTTTGTGCCTACGCTATAAGTGCCATTTTTGTGTAGAGCGACGCTGTGTGGCACCACATTCTGCAATTATCTTAATTTATGAGCATGAGTGTAGCTTCTCAAGAGTCTTATTTAACGAAGTATGTTATTCTTAATTTACGTGACAAGCAATACTCCCATTAGAATCCCATATATTTAGGAATCCGAGCGAATTTTGACCTTGAATGTGCCTAAATATTTAACTCAGAACCGTAAAGATATAATACTGAACTACTCGAGAGCTGGAAAATCCCATTGCGATACCGAAGTTTTCGTAAAAGTGACGTTTGCATTTAGTAAACAAACCCAGAAAATATGAATTACGAAAATGCCACTACTAACTCTGTAAAATAATTGAAACAAATTATATTGTTACCCAAAGATAACTGGAAAAGTGAGTAAGCTTACTCATATCTTAGAGAATGTTACTATGTGTCAAGTTAGAGAATGTAAACAAACCCTGTCATTCCTAAAAGTTTCGAGACAGGATTAATGAAAAACAGATGAAAATTAAGATGGTGGTTTCAATGCTGCAGGTGGTCTACATAGTCTACCGACACCATGATACCAATGCACAGAGCATTCACACAACTATGCGAAAATTTCACAGACGTCCTTCTTCGGGATGTCGTTCAACTTGAGCGTCACATTTACTTCAACCTCGGTTATGTCATGTGAATTTCTGCAGTTCGTAGTTTTGTTCAAATGGTTCAAATGGCTCTGAGCACTATGGGACTCAACTGCTGTGGTCATAAGTCCCCTAGAACTTAGAACTACTTAAACCTAACTAACCTAAGGACAGCACACAACACCCAGCCATCACGAGGCAGAGAAAATCCATGACCCCGCCGGGAATCGAACCCGGGAACCCGGGCGTGGGAAGCGAGAACGCTACCGCACGACCACGAGATGCGGGCCGTAGTTCTGTGATAGATTAGTTATCCGTAATGATTTTTCCCAGAAAAGAATTGTTCGCGTGTTGTATTTCAATCACGTCCCGGCAGGCGTCAACGCATGGTTGTTTTTGTTCGGGAGTCAAGGTGCGCGGGACAGACTTTGCACACACTTTTCTCTTCTTCAAGACATTCTAGAGACTGTCTTGAACGGATCATTTATAGATGTTTCTTCATTGCAATTTGTGACACAACAACGTTGACACAGTGCGACCACACGTCTACTACTTAACACTGCCTGCTCACAACTGACTTCTCGAACGCGCATCTGTTATTAGTTCAAACTGCTACCGTTGTAACTGCGCTGACGTTTATTATTCGCCAGGAAGAAACTCAATCTAGGAACTTTTTGATCGGATCGTACACCTGTCAGATTTAAAATTTCAACTTCATTTAGACCTAGCAGCAACAAGAAGTAATACAATGCATTCCGATTAGTCGCAACCAGATATATAATGGCGGACGCCATAGCTCGTAGACTTTTTAGCAAATACCGCATATAAACAAGTAAAATTATCTAACACCGTCACTGAACGCACATATGCCAGAACATATCCCCCAGAATACATAAAAACAATTATAAGCTAAATACTTGAATTTAATTACCATGAAACTAGATTACTATTGAAAAGCACGTATTTGATTAAGTCAGTGAAAAAAATAAGACTAGACACTATGTGAACTGCTTTCAAAATCTTTGGGGAGGGGAAGCTTTATGGCAATGCAATGTTGTAAAGTTGCTTATCTGCGCACGCTACTTGATGTCGTCAGCAGTTATGCGGTGATAGCGAAGTTGTAGTAGGCACCTTAATATTAAAAGACAACTGTTGCATATTCTTGATATGTGCATAGCCCCTTCGGCGATGACAATGTCGTGCGTCGATTCCCGCTAGATATAGTATGGTCGGAAAAAACTATGAGGGCGTGCTGAAAAGAAATGACCCCGAATTTTTTATGTGTAAACTCTTAAAGCCTTTTTAAATAAAACAAACTTTATCAACTTTCTGCATTTTTACTCTTTATGTATACACGTTTATTTCTCAACACAGTCACCCTGGCGACGATCACATTTCTCCCAACGAGTTACCACTTTGTTGATACCGTCACTGTAGAGTGACTGACCTTATCGACAGAGCCACAACCTTACCTCTGCTTGCACCGCTACATCTCCATCAAAGTGAAGTCTTCGAAGGAGTTCTTCAATTTTTGCAAACAGATGAAAATCAGATACGCCAAGTCGGGACTGTGAGGAGGGTGACTGATCAGAGTGAGCCAAAGGCGTCTTAATGTTGCAGATGTCCCAACACTCGTGCGTGTTCCTGCATTGTCATGCTGAAGGAGAGGGTGCTCGACGTGCAGACGAACTCTTCGAATTCGTGCTTTCAGTTTTCTGAGGGTTTCGCATACGGTGCAGCGTTTATGGTTGTGACGTTAGGCAGGAACTGCAAACGCACTACATCTTCAAGATCCAAGAACAGTGTGAGCATGACATTGCCTACTGATGGTATAATGGATTGCAATTGGATGCACGTTTTCTGCGGTTAGAAACTCTATTACAGCAAGCTGTTTCTCACGCATCGACATAGCTACGTTACTCACCGCCATGTTACACGATACAACTCGGAGCCCTCTAGCAGCAGAGGATTGCAGCGTGGGTCAGCGGAGCGTGGAAGTAGAGCGAGTAATATGCATGGCATGTAATACACTGAAGAACCAAAGAAATTGGTACATCCGCATAATATCGTGTACGGCCGCCGCGAGCACGCCTAAGTGCCGCAACACGATGTTGCATGGACTTGACTAAAGTCTAAAGTAGTGCTGGAGGGAACTGACACCATGAATACTGCAGGGCTGTCCATAAATCTGTGAGAGTACGAGAGGGTGGAGTTCTCTTCTGAACAGCACGTCGCAAGGCATCCCAGATATGCTCAATAATGTTCATGTCTGGCGAGTTTGGTGGGCAGGGGAAGTATTTAAACTCATAAGACTGTTCTTAGAGCCTGTCTGTAGCAATTCTTTGCGTGTGGGGTGTCACACCGTCCTGTTGGAATTGCTCAAATCCAGCGGATGTGTTTAATTTCAGAAGAGTGTGCCTGGAGTCACTCTGTCAAAATTCTGGACTTTTGGGTTGTCACATTGTCCTATTGGAATTGCCAAAGTCCGTCGGAATGCACTATGATCATGAATGGATGCAGGTGATCAGACAGAATGTTTACGTACATGTCATCTGTCAGAGTCGTATCTAGACGTATCAGGGGTCCCATATCACTCCAACTGCACATGCCCCACACATTACAAAGCCTCCACCGGCATGAACATTCCCCTTGTGACATGCAGGCTCCATTTACTCTTGTAGTTGTGTCCACACTCGAACATGTCTCTCCGGTCAGAAGGGTTGCACTTCAGTCGCATTGAACGATTCTGTTCATTCTTCGTTGGTCCAGATCTTGCAGGATCTTTTTCCGTCCACATCGATGTCGGAAATTTTATATTTTTCCGCATTCCTGATATTCATGGTACACTCGTGGAATGGTCGTACGGGAAAATTCCCACTTCATCGCTACTTCGGAGACGTACGCCGATTATAGCACCACGTTCAAACTCACTTAAATCTTGATAACCTGCCATTCTAACAGCAGTAACCGATCTAACAACTGCGACAGACACTTCTTGTGTTATACAGGGAGGACCATTGATGGTGACCGGGCCAAATATCTCACGAAATAAGCATCAAATGAAAATACTGCAAAGAAAGAAACTTGTCTAGCTTGAAGGGGGAAACCAGATGGCGCTATGGTTGGCCCGCTAGATCGTTCTGCAATAGGTCTAACGGATATCAACTGCGTTTTTTTAAATGGGAACCCCCATTTTTTATTAAATATTCGTGTAGTACGTAAAGAAATATGAATGTTTTAGTTGGACCACTTTTTTCGCTTTGTGATAGCTGGCGCTGTAATAGTCACAAACGTATAAGTATGTGGTATCACGTAACTTTCCGCCAATGAGGACGGTATTTGCTTCGTGATACATTACCCGTGTTAAAATGGACCGTTTACCAATTGCAGAAAGGTCGATATCGTGTTGATGTATGGCTATTGTGATAAAAATGCCCAACGGGCGTGTGCTATGTATGCTGCTCGGTATCCTGGACGACATCATCCAAGTGTCCGGACCGTTCACCGGATAGTTACGTTATTTAAGGAAAGAGGAAGTGTTCAGACACATGTGAAACGTCAACCATGACCTGCAACAAATGATGATGCCCAAGTAGGTGTTTTAGCTGCTGTCGCGGCTAATCCGCACATCAGTAGCAGACAAATTGCGCGAAAATCGGGAATCGCAAAAACGTCGGTGTTAAGAATGCTACATCAACATCGATTGCACCGGTACCATATTTCTATGCACTAGGAATTGCATGGCGATGATTTTGAACGTCATGTACAGTTCTGCCACTGGGCACAGGAGAAATTACGGGACGATGACAGATTTTTTGCACGCGTCCTATTTAGCGACGAAGAGTCATTCACCAACGGCGGTAACGTAAACCGGCATAATATGCATTATTGGGCAACGGAAAATCCACGATGATTGAGACAAGTGGCACATCGTCGACCTTGGCGGGATAATGTATGGTGCGGCATTATGGGAGGAAGGATAATTGGTCCCCATTTATCGATGGCAATCTAAATGGTGCAATGTATGCTGATTTCCTACGTAGTATTCTACTGATGTTACTACAAGATGTTTCACTGCATGGCAGAATGACTATGTACTTCCAACATGATGGATGTCCGGCACATAGCTCGCGTGCAGTTGAAGCGGTATTGAATAGCATACTTCATGACAGGTGGATTGGTCGTCGAAGTACCATACCATGGCCCGCACATTCACCGGATCGACGCCCCCGGATTTCATTCTGCGGGGAAAGTTGAACGATATTTGCTATCGTGATCCACCGACAACGCCTGACAACATGCGTCTGCGCATTGTCAATGCATGTGCGAACATTACGGAAGGCGGACTACTCGCTGTTGGGAGGAATGTCGTTACACGTATTGCCAAATGCTTTGAGGTGGACGGACATCATTTTGAGTATTTATTGAATTAATGTGGTATTTACAGATAATCACGCTGTAACAACATGCATTCTGAGAAATTATAAGTTCACAAAGGTACATGTATCACATTGAAACAACCGAAATAAAATGTTCAAACATACCTACGTTCTGTATTTTAATTTGAAAAACCTACCTGTTACCAACTGCTCGTCTAAAATTGTGAGCCTTATGCTTGTGACTATTACAGCGCCATATATCACAAAGCGGAGAAAGTGGTCCAACTAAAACATTCATATTTCTCTACGTACTACACGAGTATGTAATAAAAAAATGGGGGTTCGTATTTAAAAAAAAAACCCTGTTGATATCCGTTTGACCTATGGCAGCGCTATCTAGCGGACCAACCATAGCGCCATCTGGTTTCCCCCTTCAAGCTAGACAAGTTTTGTCCTTTGTAGTTTTTATTTGGCGCTTATTTCATGAGATATTTGGAGCGGTCACGATATTCTCACCTCTACCCGTTACTCGGGGAGGGCTATTCTAATCGTGAAGTGACATTTATCCTGCTGCTACGCTCCATGTTCGCTGAGGTTAGCTTTTTCATATGTCTTGGGATATTTGTCACCTAAGTGGTTTGAAGTCTTATCTTCCCTTTCCTCTTGATAGTCATGGAAACGCTCTTTATCACGAAGTACTTGCAGTTATTCGTTTTGTGTATGCGTGCCATCAGCCTGGATTCTGAGATGTTTTCATGTATAGGGGTGACTTTGAAACTATCTTTGATGAATTCACTGCGCCCATTAGCATGGTACCGAAACCGTGGACGAACGCACCACTCGCTCCGACCAGATGTTATGGTATGAGATATGTCCGCTTCGCCGGCCACTGTGGTCGAGAGGTTCTAGGAGCTTCAGTCCGGTACGACGCGGCTGCTACGCACGCAGGCTCGAATCCTGCCTCGGGCATGGTTGTGCATGATGTCCTTAGGTTAGTTAGGTTTAAGTACTTTTACGTACAGGGGACTGATGACCTCAGATGTTAAGTCCCATAGTTCTCAGAGACATTTGAACCATTTATCTGACCACTTCAATTGTTTCGTCCTTTTAGGGAGGTCACTATTGCCTAATAAAGTAACGAACAGCATGCTATCGAAACGTTATTAGCCATCAAGATGCAGGTATTAAAATCGTTTTTAGGTTCCGACAACACCGGAAATGTTGCAGCTATATCAGATCAACCCAGAATATTTCTGTAGCCACTATTTATCGAATGGGCTGCGGCATACATAAGTTTCAACGACGCAACAGCTTCACTGGTGTGGAAAGGAATTATGTACTGAAAGTGAGTTCAAAAGTGGATTTTCCTGATGGGTTTGAACACGCACCAGTCGGACCTCTATGTTTCTCTCGACAGTAAGATGTTCCGCCGAAGTAGGAGATACCCGGTTAACTGTGTATTTCATTCTGAAGATTAGATTTAAGTACAGCGGAATCGAAGTCTGCGTAGATCATACGAATGTTGAACTACCTTTAACTTATACTACTCCTAAAATAGTGGAGTAGTGTTACGTGTGGATGTTTTCTAGGTCTGCAAAAGTTTGTGCTAATGAAATTAGTTGATTATGAACTAACTCATGAAAATGCGTAAAGGAACAAAAAAACTCAATGGAAAACCATACTGGAAACACAAAACCCTGTAGTTTCATCTAAACGACGAATCTGATACCTGTAGCTCGGTGAAAAACATAGCTAACATAACAAGCTGCTTGCTATTTTATTAGGGGTATAGTAACTACTCTACAAAGTAAAACTAGACTATTAATATATTCAGTATATCAGAAAGTATCTAAAGTAAAGTAAATTCCTCCCCCTGTAAGCTTACTGGCCCTTGTTGTGGTTTTCAGTTATCTTCTTTGGGCCAAACTTAATACACGGAATGTAAAAAAGTAGTTTTTTTGATGACTTTCACTCAACATCATGGAATTAAAATTTCACGTATGTGTGTGTGTATTAATGTTATCACTCAGCGCTGTTGATCACTTGTTGATTAGCTGTCATAAGTTTCATTCGATAGATCAGCAAACTTGCATACAAATGGGAATATTCAATAATTACATACCACAAGAACAACTGAAAATATTCCGAATGCCATCGTATTTGCATTCTTTGACTGCTTCTGACTGGCTTGAAGATATTACTGACTGATAAGTAACATCAAGTAGTTTGTGTCCTGGTCGACAGTTGTGGATTGCCAATGATTTGTGCGCGACGCCTATTTAAAGTCATGTGTGCAATAGATATTAACGATATGAAGCTTTTACATTTTAGATATAACATGAAAGACAGAACAAACATACAATACAGATTTACATCACACCAAGACGTTATTTTGGTTAACAATTGCCTGAACGTCTTTATATTGGTACTAATAGTGGTTCTACACTTTCCAGCCGAAAAGTTCCGAGTCCGGTCTTATTCGTGGGTAATAACCTATCTTTGTGCAGTAACTACTGTGGTAGCTTAAATTAACAACTGGAAACAACAAATTTGCATTCGACCAGGAAATTGTGAGCCAGTAGTGTCAAGTACTGGATGTGTGCCCGTTGTGAGTCAACGTTGATGCGTCACAAATCGCAATAGAGCATCACCTACAAATCAAGTATTTCAAGACATTCTCCCGAATTTTTTGAAGAAGAGAAAAATGTGTGCTGAGTTTTTTCCGCACTCCCTGACTCCCGAACAAAAACAACGACGTGTGGACGCCTGCAGTAACTCGACTGAAATGAAAAACTCGGACAAATACTCATGAGTCACGGGTGACGTGACGTTGTGTTATCAATACGAACCTGCCACAAAAAAAGTGCAGAAATTCAGGTGAAGGGCAATTGCTGTGATGACATAATTGAAATTCAAGCCAATTTGACGCGTGAATTAAGCAACGCAGAAGGACTTTTTTGACAGTTTTATGTCGTTGTTTGGACATTCTGTGCATTGTACTCAAATAGAGGAGGACAGTGTAGACAACGTGAGGGATTAAAACCACCAACTTAAATTTTAACTCTTTGTTGTTTATTAATCCTTTCTCGAAACTTTTGGTCTGACGGGCTATTTTATGAGGTAGACATATGGTTTGAACTAGTTTTACAATAAATAGCCCACCAAGAATTTTCTGGAAATTCAGACTTCCCAGCTGAAAGCTAAAACGCTTTTTAGTCGCAGAAGTTTTGATTATATTTCAACATTCGAACATTCTAGAAATTAAGAATTTTGAGTAAAGGTAATTATTGAAGTAACGACCGTTTTCAATTATGCTCTTTAGAAAGAGGAGAATAATGGGATTCAAATAAGGTATATCAAACCCCATGACAAAAAAATTATTAGCGGGAACGAATTTTCGTAGTGTTTGTGGTTTTAAAGAATTATGCATTTTGAATATTTATCTAAGTACAACGTGTCTACGTAACTATCTACATTACAGTTATCAGAGGACTGTGAACTGTAAACTGAACAATAAAGTGAAGAAAAATACAGAATGTGTAAGAATATGGAGATTTCACATACTACGTGACAGACCATAACTAGGCAGCCGGAAGGAAGTGAAGTAAAACTTCACAGGTGTGGAGTGTATGAGATATTACTTCAGTAACTTCAAAATCGAGTCAAATTTTCAAAGAACCTGACAGTATGCTCCCGTTTACGTTACCTTTGAGCCATCAGAGTTTCCTCAATCACTGCCAGTCCCGACCTGAAGTATTATCCGACGGCTCCCCACACCTTGATGACACCGCTGTGCCTCTACAGTATGTTTGAAACATGGCGACTATCTCTACGTCGCTGCCATACTTGCCGGCAATGATTGTCCCGGGCTAGTGGAGAACTACGATTCATTGCTGAGCACAATGCGGCGCCATTCGTCAGCAGTCCACGCTTTCCAGTCACGGTATCACTACAGACGAGGCCGCTTGTGTTGTAAACGGTAGTCTAAACGTGCGACGGAGCCCCTTAGTCTGGCTGCTGCTCGTCTGAGGCAAATGGTGCGGGATGGTACACAGTGTTGCTGGGAGTCCATTACTTGTTGTCGGATGGCAAGTGCAGATGTGAAGTGATTACAATGTGCCTGTTGCACAATAGGGCGATCCTCCTATTCGACTATCCCACAAATCTGGATATGGATGAGTTGACCAACTGGTCAAATGGAGACTCAAACTGAGACCTCTCTGTCAGGTGCTGATAACGTCGTCTCACCCGTGTGTCTCATAGTGGTCACTCAACACCTGACACTGTTCACATCCCCAGCACACTACCACGAGTGGTAACAACACTAAGTCCGAACAAAAAGTGGAGGTACTGCGCCCCGCCACGTTTGACCCATAGGACCGTTAACTTTTGTTCTTTGGGGCCCACAGAACAAAATATGTGTTTTAGTGATGTGATTATTACGAATATCAGCCAACTACATTGCTCTTTAAATGGATTTCATTTTATAAATTATTACAAACAATCCTGCTGGCAGAACATCCGCAACTGAGCATTATAGCAGAGGTTGAAAATACCGCTTCAGTTGTAAATTACTTTATTTTCACGCGACAGGTTTCGGACTGTTATATCCCATCCTCAGGTATCGTAGCTGTGCTGTGTGCCCGAGCGCCACGTGTACCAGGCGCGGTGTGCTGCTTATGAGCACAAAACAGGACTCCTGGGCTTATAACAGTCCGAAACCGGTCGCGTGAAAATAAATTAATTTATAACTGAAACGGTATTTTCAACCTCTGTAATAAATCATTCACGATGCGCCCATATCAGCATTTTGCCATCATCAGGTACTCTTACATGTACTTATAATATCGTTGCTGCCCTGTTCTGTCTTTTTTTGGAATGATTAGTTTCTCCTTAGATGTAAACTGCAGATGTATATCTGACTTTAGTTGGTTTTTATGTATGTCAAGAGAAAAAAATAATACATACAAACCAACTAAAATCAGATATACATATAAGGAGAAACTGATAAATTTAAAAAAGGAAAAAAACAAACAAAAAAACAAAAAAACAGACAGGAGATGGCAGCAACGATGTTACATGTAGGAGCATCTGATAGTGGTAATATGCCGAAATGGGCTCATCGTGAATAATTTATAAAATAAAAACAATTTAAACAGCAGTATAGCCAGCTGATGTTCGTAATAACCTTAGGAGCGAGGTTCGAGGAAGTGACTTAGCCCCTCCTGTTTAAAAATCTCTCGCTCCCCGGTCGTCTGTAGCAACCCCCCGGGTACCGACTGGAATGGCGTGAAGGCTCCGCTTCGGGCACGCCTCCTCTGTTACCAGCGCGACTTGGGATACGTTGTAGGAAAAGAATGGGAACAAACAATGGTCTTACGGAGTGTGCGACGTTAAGGGGAGAGCTACTTCGTCGCCATCTGGAGCGCTAGTGTCGTCCAAACTGTCAAATAGTAACGATTTTCGCAACAGCGAGTGTCTCGATTGTATGCGTCAGACTGTTGTGTGTGTGAGCCGGTGAGGTATTGTCGCGTGGATCATCTGAAGAACAAAGCCCGTTTTACTTTTCGACTGTCGGCCCAGAGTATATTTGTACTTGTCATACGTTAGTAAAACACTTTTCATTCAATATAAAGGAAATATTGAATGCCTGGTGCTCCGCGGCTTTCAAATATTTATTAAAAGACGTCTTCAATACAGCATGAGCTGCACTAGAATTGTTTTATTTACTAAAACTATTTTCGGAATTATAACCCACTATTCGTAGCGTTTGATACAGAGGAACGAACATGTGAACGTGCATCGATTTCTACAAAATGATAACTGTGCATATGTAGCAGAAATACAAGTCTACTTACATTATGCACTTCTACAGCAATGACATCCTTGTAAGTTAATACGACAGGATTTGAAATAAGTCCTACGACGTAGTATACAGTTTTGGTCTCAAATTTTAGGCAGCGAGAATTTTTGATAATGTTTGGTATAATTGTCATATATAATAAACATAAAACTGACGGGTCAATTGTGAAAAATTGTAATTTACATGATTGTATGAATGCACGACATCCTGGATATTCTCAACTACTTTATGAACTGGGTACAAACGTTGCGGAGAGTAAATGGCACTCAAATAATCTGAACAGACAAGAAATTTAGCACTGGAAGAATGTCTCTTCTGCCCCCGAGCCCGCAAGATTGCATATAATTCCGCATCGAAGCCTGTGAAGTCTTGAAACAGTCGGACCTTGAAAACGCACTCTGGGAAAACAACAGAGTAACCATCGGAGTCCTCCTGTGTGTATAACTGGTATTAGGCTGCTATGTGGTCTTCCATCACTGACGTAAGTCATGGCAATGAAGTGGTTTGTAGTCGTATATGCCAGTCTATTGTTTGGAATCACCGCAGTTAATTGCATCTAGCCAGAGACGTGACAGAATGGCAGAAGAGAGATGTAGTGTTCCGACGTGCCCTTGAATACACCGTTGATGAATTTTCTCGATTCTTTCTGGTGTATCGACGACACTGTCCAACGTGTCCAAAGTGAATGGTGTGCCGCTTGGCACGTAACGCCTCTTAATAACAGTAAGTGGTCATTAAGAGATCCTAACCGACAGGTACCAGAGATGAGTGTTGGGTCTTGTCCGTACCTATTGCTATCAGTATCCGGGCGTACATTACGAAATCAACTGCATGAAGGGGGTATTTGGATTTGGATATGTCGAATTTTAGATGCGGAACTGTAGAAGGAAGCTGAACATTAGATAAACTGATAAGGTTAAAATTGGTTGCAACATTGTACGTGCAAAAGAAAACAGCAATCGTTAAAACACTAATAGAAATAGTTTTAATAAAAGCAGTGTTGTTCGCACATATGTTATTTATTTCATTCGATGACCGATTTCGACCCCTTTTAGGATCATTGCTACACTATGAAAAAGAGTAATACAGTTTCTTAGAGACCAAAGGATTTGTATACAATCATAAACGGCAAATAATCTAAAAGTATGGTTGATGTACCCTTGGTGAAAGCAGGAGACGGTAACGTGGAGAAGGCCTCTCTGGAGAGCGCTGCTGAATAAGGTTCAGTCGCTAGCAGTTCAACAGTGGAAGATCCGCCCACCACCTGCAGCATAACGTCTCTAATAGCCAGTGATTGTGAGACATGACTATATTCCGTGGAATGTATTTATAAAAATATATAATTATTAGAAGTTTGCTCATAGAATAAGCAGCTAAGGATATTTCAAATATTACGAAAAAATGCACTATAAAAAGTTCAAAAGCAGAAAAGAAATCATTATCCAATGACATTGAGACGTAATCTGCCCTCTATAGCGAGTTAGGCGGTTGTAAGCGTAGCAAAGAAAATTGGTAGGACGCCAATTGTTAACCAAGGAAACGATATGGAAATCAATCAGTTGTATCGCTACCAGTCATAGATGTTGCGGAGGTACCTGAAGCTACATTTTGACATGTAGTTGCCGGTTCTGTTGTTAAGGTTGAGTAGATCTATTATCGTTTAAACAGCCAGGCAACCCTTTACAAATAACATAAAAGCGCAAACTTTACAATCTTGGCGAACAAACTATAAAAGTACAGCAAACTTTGTGCAGATGCGATGTACATATATGTGCATTAAGGATGCAAATCACCTCAGACCATACATGAATCTTGGTCGAGAAAAAAAGAGGAAATTGATAACAGTAATATAACATTGTAGTTAAAAGGCTGTGTGTAACCATCAGGTACTATATTTACGTTACGTAAAAACTAATACCGAATACAGAACAATAAAACTGTGTAAAAAGCATCTATAAAATAAAATGATGTATCCAGGAAATTCGAAGGATGTAACGGAAATGTTATCATAGATATAAAAACTACTTCAGACACCAAGAAATTATAAAATAATAAATAATACAAGGAGAGAGTAAACGAACCATAATGGTCATACCATGTTGACACAGTACTCTGAAAGTGGACTTATACAAGACGTAGAATATTATTTTTTTATGCACAACCCTGTAAATACCTATAAGGCACAAATCTTGCTAATTTATTGCCTCCCTTAATGTACATAAATATCAAGAGTAAGAAACTGTTGCTCGCATCGTTGTATGAGTGTAATTAAATAGTATTCTTGTCAATACAGGCATGTACTAAGTGTAGTCTACAAAAGTAATTAATTACCAGTAAGGTATACGTTTCAGATTAACCACAGGCATAAGAGGCTAAATTATAGGCGGGACCGACGTTATACAACGTGCATAATAAAAAAAAAGAACAATTCGTTAAAACCCGAAAAAACAAGGAGAGGAATATATGGAAAATTAATGGAAAATAAGGTAAAATATTTTGAAAATATAAAGCAAATAAATACTTGATTAAAATATCTTTATATATAGGAAAAAGATAAGTAATAAAATAATTTCACCTATATAGCAAAAAACTAATTGACAACCTATGAACAAGAAGAAGTGGGAATTTTAGAGTATTTCACCGAAAAGATAGAAGAAAAACTTCTCTCTAAAATCCAATTGCTCATTAAGACATCCTTTTTAGGATGAATATGGATTTCAGGTTCCTCTAAAGTATTAAGAAACATTCCTCAGGGGCGTATGAAGAACTTCGGTGTTTTTAGCAATAGTTCCCTCGGAATACTTGTTCTGAATGTTCTGACAGCAAAAAGATTTACTACTAACTGTTCGGGAAGTGTGTTGACGATATCTAATTTGAAAATTCCTCGCTGTTTGACCTATGTAATGGTTGTCACAAGTGCTATAATTTATCTTATAAATTCCAGAATTCAAGTATTTGCTACCACAGTTATCAATATCACGTCCTAAGCTATACCGCAAAAGGTCATTTATTGAAATGTGTTCAAACTTATTGTGCAAAATCTCATTTGTTGAAAAATCTATGGTCAGTTCTGTATTCTTCAATAGTTTATTAACTTTATCGGAAACATTTCCTATACAGGTCATTTTAGTAAAATTATAATTACCTTTAACTGTAACTTGAACTGAATTTTGATAAGATTTAGTAAATAGGGCATCTACATAGCTATTAGGTGTAGCGATCTGTTTAAATATATTCAGTTCTTTTTTAATTATTTTACTAGCGGCAGATTTAGAATCCCAAAAATTATACCTAAATGAATGATGTGACACTAGAAACTGTAGCTTATCTGTAGATAGCGAACTGACGCTTACCGAAATGATGAGTAGGAAATTGAGGGTCTTATGAACCTCATGTTGTTCAGCATAACTGTCAGGGATTCAATTTCTTTTTGGGAGCCGTTACAAGGTATGACCGCGTCAGCTACAAACCTTTTATAATAGATGAATTTACTCCTTATATCAGAACTGTTATTTCAAAAAATATGTTTCTATGTAAATTTACAAATATACCTGCAGTTGTGCCTACCAGGTAAATACCCACAGCATGACCATCCTTTGAAAGTAAATTTTCCCATCAATTGAAGAAAAATTCTGTAGTTCACAATTTTATTTTGTAGTAAGAACTCCAGAAACAACTGTATTTTCAACCAATTTTATTGTGTCACTAACGGTTTCGTGACTTGTAGCCATGTAATCAGGTGCATTTACTTCTTATGCACGAGGATGCCCTAGCGCCTGAGGGATAGGCAACTTCTTCGAAAATTTTCGGTGGAATGTGCCTACCTTCCGGTTCTAGAGTAGCTGTAAGGCTGAACTAGTTTCGAAGTTTGGTACAGGTACATTTTTAACGTGTTCAGCAAAGGTTCATGGGTGGCTCAGAGGCTATTGCGGAACTGGTTGGTCTTAGCGGGAGAATTTGCCATTTTATTCACGCATGTGTCAATGTCTAACCGTCCTGCTATCACGTCACAGGAGAGCGCGACAAAGGAGGAATGAAAAAGCATGAAAACACTTTTCTGCTTCGGATCACGTTCAAATCTCATCGAATTGTTATGGACGATCCCTAGTGGTTCCATCCTGTACGGCGCAGCAAAAATTGCTATCGCACTACACTCCAAACGGGTGCTATCACTTTCGGGGTTTGGCCAAATTTTTCAAGAACGTCACATTGTTTATCATCAGACTGCGAAATATGTGGTAATTAATACGTAAAGGGGAGCAGTGGTTTCTTTGACGTCCTTTATGAAAACCCCAGAGGCCTTTTTGCATCGATCCTGTGCGGCGGTGCGTCCGAAATATTTTTCTCGGCCATCCAGAAAAAAATCGAGTAATTTCAATGCTGGGTGTCACAGTTCTTATTTCCTTCATACAGGCGTCAGAAAAAGGTGTGGAATATGGGTGACAGTGTATGTGAAAACCATCCCGTCGTGTGACACGTCAACGGTGTCATTGAGCAGAATTGTGGTGAGATTTGGTGCCAATGTGACACCATTAACACACCTAATAGCTCACATCAACTTCTGTGCCGTGGCCTTTTTTCGTGCATGTCAACACATCTTCTGTCTGAAGCGTCGACGAGCAGGAGGGTGAAGTAGCAGGGCACCACGCTTTTGCAGAGTTACAGAGGAGGGCTGTAAGCGTCTTCGAGCAAAATTTCAAACCTTTGCGTCAAAACTGGATACAATTACGGGGTTTCGAAAAAGTGATCCTTTAATTTTGTTGCGAAGTGTCTATATTTTTATAAATAGATTGCGCGGAATGCAGTCATGCCTCACAACCATTGGCTGTTAGTTACATTATGCCCGAGGCGGTAGGTGGAGCTTTCGCTACTAAACTATTAGCGACGAACCCTTATTCAGCAGTGTTATTCATGCCACTCCAGAGCAGTCTGCTCTACGCCACTGTCTCGTACTTTGACCAAGGACGTATCAGCCATACTTTTACATTAGTTTGAGCTTATTATCGTATTCAAGTCCTTAGACCTCTAGAAAGTATGTTGTTCTTTCTCAAAGAACAAGATGGTGTAACGATAATCCTATAAGAGATCTAAACCGGTCACCGAATGAAATAACATAACTGCGATCAAGTCTCCTTTTATTGAAATAATTTTCTGATAAGGTACGAGTTGAGAAGGTTCTCCGCAGAATTGGCGAGGAGAGGAAGACGTGGAAAAAGACTGACAAGGAGTGACACCATCACCGCGTCCTGTTAAGATCAGGGAGTAGGCTCTATGGTACTAGAGGAGGCCGTAGGGGGTAAAACTGTAGGAGAAGACAGAGAGTGGAATACATTCAACAAATAATTGAGGTCTTATGGGCAAGTGCTCCCCTGATACGTTGTTGGCAGAGAAGAGAAATTCATGAAGGGCCAATCAAACCCGATATATATTTTTAAAAAATTATAAAATTTATTACTTAACGCAATGCTTATAGCTGCACCTGAGGTAAAAAATATTGATAAAACTTATTACTTAACACGCTGCTTAAAGCTGCACGTTTGCAAAATATGCGCCGGCCGATGTGGCCGAGCGGCTCAAGGCGCTTCAGTCTGCAACCGCGCGACCGCTGCGGTCGCAGGTTCGAATCCTGCCTCGGGCATGGATGTGTGTGATGTCCTTAGGTTAGTTAGCTTTAAGTAGTTCTAAGTTCTATGGGACTGATGACCTCAGCTGTTAAGTCCCATGGTGCTCAGAGCCATTTGAACTATTTGCAAAATTTGCAGGAACTGGCCAGTAGCTGGATGGAGCATGTAGTGTGCTGCGACGATTCTTGATTTCGACTCTTGTTTTCATAAGATGCTATATGTCGAGTGCACCATCTGCCCAATGAAGCGCTTAATCTGCAGTGTAGTCCTGGAGGTCGTTCTGTTTTTGGAGTTTTTTTGAGTGCTGTGATTTGGATCCACTCATTCAGATTCAGATTCACTGTTAACGTGAACTAGGATTATTTCATTATTCTCGGTGACTAACTGTTGCCTTTTTCCTAGATCCTCATCATGACTACCGGTATTCTGTGGACAGTCAGATGTTCCAAACTGACTACAGCCGTGTTTTCAGGGCTGTATGCATACGTTTCTGTTCTGATGAACACTCAGACTCTCTGTCGCGCCCCGAGTTTTCGTTTAACTCGCCTGATCTTCAAAATGATTCAAATGGCTCTGAGCACTATGGGCCTTAACATCTGAGGTCATCAGTCCCCTAGAACTTAGAACTACTTAAACCTAACTAAGCTAAGGACATCACACACATCTATGCCCGAACCAGGATTCGAACCTGCGACTGTAGCGGTCGCGCGTTTCCAGACGGAAGCGCCTAGAGCCGCTCGGCCACACCTGCCGGCCTCGCCTGATCGTAATCCCATATAATATGTCGGGGTCATATTTGGAAGAGCTGCTGAAATTTAGCATTCATCTTATTCCCCGAATTGGAGCCAATACCAAAGCTAGTGGGAGTGTTACACGGTATTAGCTTCATGTCTCCTTTGGGTGATTAAATTTGTTCGGTGTGCTTATATGGGGACACTACCGCGCCGTCCGGCCTACTTAGGCACGTGTTGCGGGTAGCCGATACTTCGGTTGGTAGGCGAAAGCCTTGTGCCTGCCTTGGAGCTACTAATGTTCGTATACAATTAGGTGTATAGTGTGCACCTACACCTCACCACAGAATACCACTACACGTCTAAAGTTCTCAGTAACAGAGTTTATCGTGACACATGAAATTTTGTCCCAGGTTGGGGGTTCGAGATGGTTACTCTCCACCTGGTTGATCTAATTAGGTGAGGTGTTTCTAACGATACGCAGGATGTCTATAGTATTCGATTCTACACTGATTTTCATTTGTCACGATATATTTCTTACTTCTACTCAAGCCGCTGCTTCAGTTTTGAGTGAAAATCATCTGATGTGGTGACTGAAGACTTCCAGTATAACAGATCATTCTCATTCTGCCAACGGCCTTGTCGAAACAGGGAAGAGAAGCGAACAGAGGTGTAGAACACCTTCTTTCCCTTCAGGTGGGAAACTGCTCCTAAGAACGGAAGAATCAGGAAAAAAATCTGTAAAAAATAAATAAAGTCCACCAACTGCCGAATGTAATGAATATATTTTTTATTGCACTTAGTGAGGAATAATAAATTCTAAAAAAAATTATATCGTCTGAGGATCCATCATCAGCATTGCGCAAGAGACAGCAATGAACGCATGAGGATGCAAAAGGGAGTGGAAACTGTTATATTACAAACGCGCAATGTATTCACAATAAATGTTTCCAAGTGGAGCATCTAAAGGTTGTGATTCTAAAAATGAATTGGACTGCTAAGGTGAGAAATGAAGAGGTTTTCCGAAGAATCGGCGAGGAACGAACATGTGAAAAACACCAAACAGAAGAAGCGGTAAGATGACATAACTTGTACAAATCACCAACGAACAGCTTTCATTGTAATAGCGGGAACCGCAAAGTGCAAAAATTATGCTGACGACCGGGATCTGAATATACACTACAAGTATCTGAAGACATTATGTATACATACTATTCTCAGATGAAGAGGAGACTGACACATGAGAAGAAATGTTAGCGGGCTACGTCAAACCAGTCAGAAGACTGGCGGCAGAAGTTTAAAGTCTTTATACGGGGGACATATGATCGGCCGAAATCACTCACAACATAAACTTTTTTTTTTAAATTCTTTGCTTCTGGATGTCATCCATGAAGCCAACATTCACGAAACATTTATTATTCACATAGTGTACCTACTAGTTTTCTTTAATAAACAGGTGGTTGCAATGATTTGTTTACTGTTATACAGGGTGAGAAAGAATTAGCACACTCGCGATTCCTTGCATGCAAGTGACACAAAAATCTGGAACAAAATTTAACCATATGCATATTTCTGTAGAAAATGAAATGTCAGATATTGGAAGTATGACAGAACTATAATCAGATGTACTTTTTCAGTGCCGTACAACAGCGCAGCTCATTAGCTGCAACGGTTATTATTGGTTTTAAATAATCGAGGTAGAGTGTTCGATGACAGGTGGAGTATTTTTTTAAGTTATCGGAAATGATCTGGACTTCGTCTTTTTCCACTTTGATGTGTGGGAGGTACGATGTTCTGACGACGTGACCTGCCGATAATTACCTTTTTCAACCGTTAGTAGTTTCACATAACCTGTAACTATATCCATTATGATATATATTACAAGTTAATATCTCCAAAGATGTTCGGGCACACATGCGGGTCCTCTTCGTCGAAATGTCTTGGCTCAAACTCTTCTAGGGGTCGACCTGCGCGTGTCGCGTTACACGCCCTAAATGAGACACTTTTGACACTTTGGTTAAATTGTCTGGCTGATGGCAAGTTTGCGAAATACAAAGTTAACATAACACATAATAACAGTAATAATAACATCGGGAACTAAATTAACGAACTATAAATCAGGTAGGCCACACAGTTGCGATTTTGTTAGATTAATGTTTATTCATAAAGCAAACTAATAGCGAAAGTGGTCGTAGTTACTGTTGCACTCGAGTGCGTATTCATTTGACACAGTTCGATCATTCACAATCTCATCGCGAAACACAAGTCCGATACTGCACCAAGCGCGAGGCTGCTCACCGCAATACCACACAACGCGAAATGTTCTAAGTTGTTTCACTTCCTAGCTGTATAAAGACCGACCGTTCGCTTTCGCGTCTCCACCAGCACTGTTCTCTTTGGTGTCTCCAGCCGAACTGTACTCTTTGGTGTCTAGACCAGGACTGTCCTCTGCCCGTCTCCGACCGCGTTTCCCGCGCGCCGAACATCTTCGTTCAACTGACTAGCGCAGTTCCCTTTCCTGAAGCCGTCCATCTGATTGGCTACAGCTTATTCTACATTACTTTACATTTTAACATATTTAAATAATCAAAGCTTGACCACTTTCACGTTCTAAATAAAGTAACAATAATATCCATTACATAATAAACGTTAAATTACTTTACATAAAACCAATACAATTTCTTTCTTATCTTTGAATGTCACGGCCAGTAGCCTTGGACCAATGTGCTTTCTGATAAATAAATAAGGAACAAAGGTAAATATTATGCGCTAAACTTTACAACAAATATTCTGTTACCTAATGATTCAATAAGGTGTCATGCTATAATCGTTCAATGTGTTTTATGTGGAGGAAGTGATGATCTGGTGCTTAACTGAAAATACTGATAATTTAAATTTACTATATCTTTTAAACAAATATAATTAAAAAGTTGATATTTACAAAGTTTGTCATTTTAATGATGCGCTTCTATATGAAATGTCGATCGTTAAGGTCGACCAAAGCGTTCAGATTTTAGCATTCAGGTCTTTGTTACAAAACTTGTTAATTTCACTAACAGTAAATCCGAAACTATTATAGATATGATCAATATTCTAGTTTTATTGGGATCACCATGAAAATTTATGGAGGATGGCAGATTAAAATTACTGTGGCTTGATTCCCTGCATTACTATAGAATTAAATAGTTTTCATAAATGTTTCCCTTTATGGCCGATCCTAGGTCCGCCATATTTAACACTGCTACGTCTCCTCGGCCACGAACGGATTCTACTGGGAACCTATGACATAGGTTCTCGTCTGTCTCACTCGCACACTACAGCGCTTAGGCCTCAATAAACAATTGACGGCTTTGAATTTACCCATATCGTAGTGAATCTGCCCCCTTTGCGGCAGTCTGTATTATGTTTAGTAGTACTAAAATTGATCATCTAATGACACAACTGTGTTTGTGCTTTGTGCACGTATTGGGAGGAGTCATCCCAGATTTGGAAGAGGAGCTTCCGGGTGCGATGAAGAGCACAGGCTGCAGCCAACTGCAATCAGCTCATGTTGGTACTAACGATGTGTGTCGCTTTGGATCGCAAGAGATTGTCTCTTATTTTGGGCTCGTGAGATGAAGGTCCTTTGGTACAAAGTCATGTGGATTTTGTGAATCAGAAGATCGGTAGTGCTGCGACCGTATAGGTTACAGATTCCTCGACTTGCGCCATAGGGTGACGGGTTTCCGGCTTCCGTTAAATTAGTCAGCAGTTCACTACTTGCAGGAAGCGGTTACACATGTAGCAGGGGCTATGTGGAGGGGGCTGGGTGGTTTTTTAGGTTAGAGGGTCTCGGGAACGTGCAGAAAGGCCTTCAGTTTCAAAGGGTGCTGGACGAGCACTGGAAGAGGATAGAAATAGGAATAATCATTATCGTAGTTGTCCACTGTCATAACTGTGTTGTAAAAGAACCAGATCTCCAAGCGATAATAGAAAGCACTGAATCACAAACCGCTATAGTACGGAAAGCTGTCTAAGGCTGGAAATAAGTTCAGCTGAAATTTTACAAAGGGTGTAACCACGTTAGGAAAGGATAATTAAATACAGATGGTGATCGAGTGTTTATTGCTGTCAGAAGTAGTTTGTCGTGTAGTGAAATGAAGTAGATAGTTCCTGTGAGTTAGTATGGTTAGAGGTTATACTTAATTATCGAAATAAATTAATAACTGACTCTTTTTACCGACCCCCTCACCCTCGCCCCTCTGGGTCAGATGATATAGTTGCTGAACAGTTCAAAGAAAATTTGGGTGTCATTTCAAATAGGTACCCCATCCACAGATTTATTGTTGGTTGTGACTTCAATCTACACTCGATGTGTTGGCGAAAATATGTATTGAAAGTCGTGGTAGGTATAAAACATCGTGGCCGGCCGCTGTGGCCGAGCGGTTCTAGGCACTTCAGTCCGGAACTGCGCTGCTGCTACGATCGCAGGTTTGAATTCTGCTTCGGGAATGGGTGTGTGTGACGTCCTTAGGTTAGTTAGGTTTAAGTAGTTCTAATTAAGTAGTTCTAAGTCTAGGGGACTGATGATCTCAGATGTTAAGTCCCATAGTGCTTAGAGCCATTTGAACATATAAAACATCGTCCGAAATCGTATTTAATGCCTTCTCAGTAAACTATTTTGAAAAAAAAGCAGATAAACATTCGCTTGACGTCTTCCTAAGGCTCCACTCCTTCCAATCTGATTACGTAAGCGTAGAACAGATGTTTGAATTCGAAGAAATAATATTGATGGAAATTGAGATATATATACGAATTAAGTTAATAATAGATGGTACTGACACTCCATGGTGCACAAAACAAGTCTGAACACTACAGCAGAAGCAACGATAAATGCGTGTCAAATTTAAAAGAACGCTAAGTCTCAATATTGGCGAAGTTTGATAGAAGCTCGAAATTTAGCGAGAACTTCAACGAGAGACGCTTTTAATAGTATCCACAACGAAATACTGTCTCGAAATCTGGCATCTGGCAGAAAACCCAAAGCTATTGTGGTCGCATGTAAAGTGCACCAGTGGCAAGACTCAATCAATACCTTCACGGTGCGACAATGGTTGTGATGCTACTGATGACAGCGACACTACAGCAGCGTTACTGAACACGGTTTCCCGAAGTTCCTTCATAAGATTTTATACCAGTCACGTGTCTTTCGAAGTGAGCTGATACAATAGCTAAATAATTAACAGTCATATACAACCTCTTGCTCATAGAGAGATCCATTCACAGAGATTGGAAGGTTGCACAAGTCACACCAATACCCAAGAAAGGAAATTGGAGTAATCCACTGAATAACAGACCCATATCACTAACGTCCATTTTGAGTGGGATTTTGGATCATATACTGTGCTTGAACATAATGAATTATCTTGAAGAAAACGAATTGTTGACGAATAGCCAATACGGATTGAAAAAAATATCGTACTCGTGAAACACAACTGTCTCGATGTTCCCACGAAGTAATTAGTGCTGTCGACGAAGGACGTCAAAGTGATTCCATATTTTTAGATTTCCAAAAGGCTTTTGACACAGTTCCTTACAAGCGACTTATAATTAAATTGCATACCAGTGGAGTGTTGTCTCAGTTGTGTGACTGGCTTCGTGATTTCCTGTGGGAAAGGTCACAGTTGTCGCCCGGAGTGGCCGAGCGGTTCTAGGCACTTCAGCGTGGAACCGCGCGACCGCTACGGTCGCAGTTTCGAATCCTGCCTCGGGCGTGGATGTGCGTGATGTCCTTAGGTTAGTTAGGTTTAAGTAGTTCTGAGTTCTAGGGGACTGATGACCTCAGAAGTTAAGTGCTAAAGAGCCATTTGAACCATTTTTGAACCATATCTTAGCAACTTTTACAACTATTTCGAAGCTTCTGTATAACATTCTTACAGTTTCACTCAGCCGTGCTTCGGCTCGGTTTGTGCCGTTGATAGGATGGCGTCGTACATTCGGATTGTGATCTCTCATTTTCTTAGTGCGTTCACTGACGCTACTACGTCTGCTCGCTTTGTCTGCCGTGAGTTTATCGACAGCGAGTACTGTGGTACTATCTTTGGCGACCTCTAGTATTTCCGGGTTGTCGTCTGTCGGAGTTCAGTTGGGACTGAGGAGCAGTGAGGTCCTACAGTGCCAGCACTCGCCGAGGGAGCTGGCGATATATGCACTGCCCGATGGAAGGATGGGGTCCCGAGAGTGCGCGACCACGTGAGGTCCGGGTTCAGCGAGTTTAAGTTGAATGGATCGTTATATTCGAGTAGAGCAACTTTCGCTTGTGTGTGTGTCCGTCCGTCGAAGTGACCCCATGTCATCAAGCAGTCAGTTGGCGGGTTTTATACTCCGACGTTTCCCTTGCCTGGCTTGATTGCCAACGACCGATGGTCGGTCGTCTTAGTGGATGATGTGTATCTGGTCTTTCGACAGTTTCTGTGTTCTCAGCGTTCATGTCTACTTGCTATTCGTCTGGTTGCTGTATAGTGAGTGTTTTAGCATCGTTTGAGTTATTTGTGAAATTGCCTTTTGTGGTTCCATGTGCATCTAGTCAGATTTTGAATAGGCACTTTGGTCTTAACCCTGTCTGCGTACTTGGATTTGGTGGAGCCAACTTGTGTGATTAAATGCTTGTCATTTGACGATGTCAACTGTTATTCTATCGTGGTACTGATTATCACATCTTAGGTGGATTTTGCGAATGTGCTGCTCGGCGTTTAAGCTGTCCCTAGTTTGAGCTGCCATCCTGTTTAGTGAGCATAACTCTTGACTGCCTATCTCACCGCTTACGCAGCTGTAGGGACTTTTCTCAGGTCGATCCTCGGAGCACTGTCTGTGGATCACCCCCTCCTTTATTTGGTCTGATCGTGTCAGTTGTCTAAAAATAATTCGAATTCTTCTTAATAAGACCTTCAGCCGTCAGTGTAGCTTGTGTTACAATCAGTTTTTTTAAAATGATTGTTTTAAAAATGATTTTGGTATTTTCAACGTGTAATGGTCTTCCTCACTTGTAATTCTGGCCTTCAGCCACTAATTGTTCTTAAGTATTGCTTGTGGCCTTCAGCTGACAAGTAATTATGAATTCTTTCTTAATAAGGCCTTCAGCCGTCAGTGTAGCCTGTGTCACAGTCAAATTTTTAAAAAAATTATTTAAAAAAAATTATTTCCTTAAATAAAGCGAATGTGTTTACTATACAACCAACGGTAACTGATTAGGCCCCGTTCACAACTTTTACTGCTTTCTCTCACAGTAAAAAATGTTCAAATGTGTGTGAAATCCTATGGGACTTAACTGCTAAGGTCATCAGTCTCTAAGCTTACACACGACTTAACCTAAATTATCCTAAGCACCAATACATACACCCATGCCCGAGGGAGGACTCGAACCTCCGCCGGGACCAGCCGCACAGTCCATGACTGCAGCGCCTGAGACCGCTCGGCTAATCCCGCGCGGCCTCTCACAGTAAACTTGCCGTTTTTTGCACTCGTCTATCGAGCTTAGCTTTCGAGATATTTAATTTTGAATTCAAGGACTCCTTTGCTGGAGACTCTGCATCAAGAAGAAGAGGACACGGGGTTATTTTAAGGATGAAGCAGCTGTTGGTTTCTTGACATGGTCGCAGTTTAGCAAACTGTACCGGTGCCAGGAATGCATCTCGTTGACGAAACAAGTGCACACGTGCTGCAGTGGTCCGTGGTTCCCTTTCGCAACCGGATGCGCTATCTGAATGGCGTGTTTTGCTGCAGGCTGGGCCCTCCAGATATAAACGGCGTGCGTGGTGCCGAGGTGTGCAGAGGCGCGGCGGCACACATCTGTCACTCAGGACGAGAGCCCGCTAGATACTCGCCACTGGGGCACGGCGGCCGTCCGGTCACACACACGCGATACCAGTTCCAGCGCTCGAGAGCGCGGATTTATAGCGTTCTCCGTGTAGGGTACGGGTCAGTCTAGTCTACGTCTTATTTCGTCTTCTTAGCATGGCTCCCACAGATACGCAGGTTTCCACCTCTTAAGTTAGTCTTCGTCTCATTTTGCTTCCAACATTCCTTTTTCGAGGAACCACATGGACTACTCCCTTCAGCTTCATGACCGAGGATTAATTTTGAAATAGCAGTGTCATCTTAGTATCTCCACCAACTGTATTTCAGAATGAGATTTTCACTCGGCAGCGGAGTGTGCGCTGATATGAAACTTCCTGGCGGATTAAAGCTGTGTGCCGGGCCGAGACTCGAACTCGGGACCTTTGTCTTTCGCGGGCAAGTGCTCTACCATCTGAGCTACCCAAGCACGACTCATGACCGGTCCTCACAGCTTCAATTCTGCCAGTACCTCGTTTCCTACCTTCCAAACTTCACCGACGCTCTTCTGCGAACCCTGCAGAACTAGCACTCCTGGAAGAAAGGATATTACGGAGACATGGCTTAGCCACAGCCTGGGGGATGTTTACAGAATGAGATTTTCACTCTGCAGCAGAGTGTGCGCTGATATGAATCTTCCTGGTAGATTAAAACTGTGTGCCGGACCAAGACTCGAACAAAGGTCCCGAGTAGGAGTCTCGGTCCGGCACACAGTTTTAATCTGCCAAGAAGTTTCATTAACTGTATTTGCTTTTTTTCTCATTTGTATATGGGGGTAACACGGTAATGTGATGACAGTGCTACAGATCTTGTATACTAGCGAGGGAGCTGAATACCTGTGAACTAGGGTGCATTGTATGCCTTGTTTATTTTCATTTGTGAAAATTAAGTTTTACATTTATAAAGTATCAAAAGAGAAACAGAAGGCCTAAGTTGTGTAGTTTTTCCAGATTTAATTGGTATACAAAAGTTGAGGGAATGTTTCCGCTTTTTGTTTCAAAACTACGATAGTTAAAACGCACATTTGAGAGATTCATTAATTAAAGACTACAAAATTTATTTTATGGAGTAAGTTGCTTCAGATTTATGTTCCAAAGGAGATAATAAGTTCAGTTAATGCAATTTTATCATCGGAAATCTACAAAAGTATAAAAGCTAGTACATGGGCGTCCTCAAGATAGCATTTGAGGTGTGAAATTCGCAAGTTTTCGGCTAAGATTTGACATGTAACATTATAGTTATAGACATATTCGTAACTGAATTGAGATGATTTTCAAGTTATACAATAATTTAATTATAAAGCCATTGAAATGTGGGTAGGGAGAAAATTTTCTCGGCGGTTGGCAAAGAATAGTTTAGTGTTAGACGTATAATACAAGCTTTAACATGCAACCCATACGATGATAATAACGGTCGCAGGTTCTAATCCTGCCTCGGGCATGGATGTGTGTGATGTCCTTAGGTTAGTTAGGTTTAAGTAGTTCTAAGTTCTAGGGAACTGATGAACTCAGATGTTAAGTCCCATTCTGCTCAGAGCCATTTGAACCATTATAGTATTGCACTTGATAGAAGTGTGAATATTAACTGGCTAACAAAGCGAGCAGAACTTGTAGAGTTAACAGGACGTGCTGAAAAGTAATGCTCCCGATTATTTTGTGTGAAAAGTTTTAAAGCCTTTTAAATAAAATTTTTAACAATCTATATCTGTATTCTTCATATCTCCATATCTATTTCTCAACGCCGGCCGTTGTGGCCGAGTGGTTCTAGGCGCTTCAGTCCGGAACCGCGCTGCTGCTACGGTCGCACGTTCGAATCTCGCCTCGGGCATGGATATGTGTGCTGTCTTTAGGTTACTTAGGTTTAAGTAGTGCTAAGTTCTAGGGGACTGATGACCTCAGATGTTAAGTCCCATAGTCCTCAGAGCCATTTGAACCACTTGAATCATTTCTCATCGTAGTCACCCTGTCGTCGAACACATTTCGCCCAAGGAGAGATTAGTTTGTTAATACGTTCACGGTAGCATATTTTAATTCGTTGACGGAGCCACAACGTCGCCTCTACTTGCACCGCTTCATTATTACCAAAGTGGAGTCTGCGAAAGTGTTCTTTAGGCGTTGAAAACAGATGAAAATCTGATGGTGCAAGGTCGGGGTTTATGGAGGATGATCGATGAGAGTGAACCCAGTGCGTCTTATTGTTGCAGATGTCGCAGCGTCTGTCATATAGAAGGACACGGTTCTCCATGTGTGGATGAGCTCCTCGAATTCTAAACTCTATTACAGCACGCTCCTTCTCATGCAACAACATAGTTATGTTACACACAACCATGTTACATGATACAGTACGGTGACCTCTAGCGGCCGTGGACTTCAAATACGTAGACCTCTAGAATAAAGATGTACAATGTAAATAACGTTTGTTTTATTTAAAAAGGGTTAAGAGTTTTCATATAATAGATTCAGAGACATTACTCTTCATTACGTTCCCATAATTGCCATAAGGTCGCTGCTACTGTGAGAAGTGACACGATATGTGCGTCGTATTTCATACAAGTGCACTGCACCACTGGGGTAAGGCTCCAGTCAGTTTTTTTAGCCACGGACATGCAATGAGGACCTCTTCTCAAGATGCAAGTCCCATCCTAGGGTCCAGGTGTATGTACAGGATCTGTGCACAAGGAAACAGAAGGAAAGGGTTGGCCCTAACATGTGGACCGCAGTCCTGCGGCTTAACTAAACATTAATAATTACTAAGTGGTAATGGAGACTGTTATGATGACGACGAACGAGTCGTCGCTAATGTTGACTGGTGGCCAATGCTAAATAGAAACGTATAAATCAAAGCAGGTTTGTCAGTAATGTCGATAGGGTGCTAGCTACATGGCTTGGATCTGCAACGACTAAAATTGAAGTCGTTGGTAAAAAAATAATATACGGGATGAAAAGTATTTAAGCCGACAAACTCTGGGAGGTTGTAGGGCACATCAAAACAAATGTTTTTCCCTAATGTCATTTTTTCCTGTGAGGAGTATTTAAACCGGTAGAGGAAGATTTCTCTGGCGGCAAATTAATTAAACCAACCAACACTTTTACATTTTTTATGACCAAGAGACAAGAACTAGGTAGCAGATACGGCCCAATTAAACATTCTCCAGCAACACCGACCCACACATTAACGAAGAACCGCACTTGATGAGCGCTAGTAACTGTGGCATGTGGGTTATCCTCACTCCAAACATGCGAATTGTGCATGTTGAAGACTACATCACGCCCGAACGTTGCTTCATCGGTAAACAAAACAGAGGATGTAAATATAGGATGCATTTCACACTGTTCCAGGTACCACTGCGAGAACTGTGCTCTGGGTGGATAATCAAGTGGTTCCAGGTTGTGGACACGCTGTAAGTGAAATGGACGTAACAATTTCTCTCGAAGGATTGTTCTTACATTCGTCTGATTCGTCCGCATGTGACGTGCAATTGCACGAGTGCTGATTGAAGGATCCCGCTCCACGTGCTGCAAGACAGCTTCCTCAAATTGCAGCGTTCTTACTGCGCGACGGCATCCCTGTCCAGGTAATCTGCTAAATGACCTGGTCTCACGCAGACGTTGGTATACAGCATCAAAGGTCGTATGATGCGGGATGCGGCGATTAGGATATTGTTGATATACCCGCTGTGAAGCTCGTCCGTTGTGGTGCGCTATGTAGTAACCATATCAGTGTACTCACTCCAGGTGTATCGCTCCATTAGTAAACAGAGACAATGCACTACTGCACTGGTGGACAGCAGTTGCCCTGTAACTGAAGAGCGTAATACGCCCTCTAACTACTGAAGATCGTAATACGGCCTCTATCAACTTTACTAACGTCGATCAGTTGTAGAATTTTGGAACACGTATTATGTTCGAGTATAATGACTTTTCTGGAGACTAGAAATCTACTCTGTAGGAATCAGCATGGGTTTCGAAAAAGACGGTCATGTGAAACCCAGCTCGCGCTATTCGTCCACGAGACTCAGAGGGCCATAGATGCGGGTTCACAGGTAGATGCCGTGTTTCTTGACTTCCGCAAGGCGTTCGATACAGTTCCCCACAGTCGTTTAATGAACAAAGTAAGAGCATATGGACTATCAGACCAATTGTGTGATTGGATTGAGGAGTTCCTAGATAACAGAACGCAGCATGTCATTCTCAATGGAGAGAAGTCTTCCGAAGTAAGAGTGATTTCAGGTGTGCAGCAGGGGAGTGTCATTGGACCGTTGATATTCACAATATACATAAATGACCTGGTGGATGACATCGGAAGTTCACTGAGGCTTTTTGCGGATGATGCTGTGGTGTATCGAGAGGTTGTAACAATGGAAAATTGTACTGAAATGCAAGAGAATCTGCACCTAATTGACGTATGGTGCAGGGAATGGCAATTAAATCTCAATGTAGACAAGTGTAATGTGCTGCGAATACATAGAAAGATAGATCCTTTACCATTTAGCTACAAAATAGCAGGTCAGCAACTGGAAGCAGTTAATTCCATAAATTATCTGGGAGTACGCATTAGGAGTGATTTAAAATGGAATGATCATATAAAGTTGATCGTCGGTAAAGCAGATGCCAGACTGAGATTCATTGGAAGAATCCTAAGGAAATGCAATCCGAAAACAAAGGAAGTAGGGTACAGTACGCTTGTTCGCCCACTGCTTGAATACTGCTCAGCAGTGTGGGATCCTTACCAGATAGGGTTGATAGAACAGATAGAGAAGATCCAATGGAGAGCAGC
This sequence comes from Schistocerca serialis cubense, assembly GCF_023864345.2. NCBI lineage: Eukaryota > Metazoa > Arthropoda > Insecta > Orthoptera > Acrididae > Schistocerca > Schistocerca serialis. The sequence goes on from NC_064646.1 coordinate 397,154,553, forward strand.
GCGCTTCGTTACAGGATCATTTGGTAATCGCGAAAGCGTTACGTAGATGATAGACAAACTCCAGTGGAAGACTCTACAGGAGAGACGCTGAGTAGCTCGGAACGGGCTTTTGTTAAAGTTTCGAGAACATACTTTCACCCAAGAGTCAAGCAGTATATTGCTCCCTCCTACGTATATCTCGCGAGGAGACCATGAGGATAAAATCAGAGAGATTGGAGCCCACACAGAAGCATACCGACAATCCTTCTTTCCACGAACAATATAAGACTGGAATAGAAGGGAGAACCGATAGAGGTACTCAGGGTACCCTCCGCTACACACCGTCAGGTGGCTTGCGGAGTATGGATGTAGATGTAGGTGTAGATGTAGGTGTAGATGAAGAGCGTAATACGGCCTCCAACGGTTTAAATAATCCTCGTAGGAAAAAATGACATCAGGGAAAATATTTGTTTTCATGTCCCTTACAACCTCCCAGAGTTTGTCGGTTTAAATACTTTCCACAGTGTATATTGTACTTGACTAGTTGTACAGGATTCATCTTGGCTGCATACATATAATTATAAACAGACAGCCATTGAGGCCTCACTTCGGCCATATGTTACTAAGCTCCTTGTTAAAGGTTGCTTCCTATCAGCTGAAGGCTATGCTACTTTACTACTTGACGTCCCGAGCAAGAGTGGACGAGAGCTCGCTAGAAACTTGATACAAGCCGCGGAGCGGCGTTGCTCGGGACCCGCGTGTCCAACGGTACTAATACGGACCGCTGTCGATAACTGCAACCCCTAACAAGTGTTGTTCCGAACGTTGATACCACAGGGACTATCACCTACTGTAATTAAACAAGGGTTACAAATCACTTACATTTATTGTTATGATTTCAATGTTTGCTTAGGGTCAGATACTCATCACGGGAGAATGAGTGCGTACACACTTGTGAGTGTGTGATCATTGTGGATCTTCAGAGGTAAGGGACAGGAAAAGCTCTCATCCTGTTAACTGACTGCTAATTGCGTGACTGAAATGTTGGTGATGACTGCATTGGAAGATTAGGGCGTATAGAGAAATACACTCCTGGAAATTGAAATAAGAACACCGTGAATTCATTGTCCCAGGAAGGGGAAACTTTATTGACACATTCCTGGGGTCAGATACATCACATGATCACACTGACAGAACCACAGGCACATAGACACAGGCAACAGAGCATGCACAATGTCGGCACTAGTACAGTGTATATCCACCTTTCGCAGCAATGCAGGCTGCTATTCTCCCATGGAGACGATCGTAGAGATGCTGGATGTAGTCCTGTGGAACGGCTTGCCATACCATTTCCACCTGGCGCCTCAGTTGGACCAGCGTTCGAGCTGGACGTGCAGACCGCGTGAGACGACGCTTCATCCAGTCCCAAACATGCTCAATGGGGGACAGATCCGGAGATCTTGCTGGCCAGGGTAGTTGACTTACACCTTCTAGAGCACGTTGGGTGGCACGGGATACATGCGGACGTGCATTGTCCTGTTGGAACAGCAAGTTCCCTTGCCGGTCTAGGAATGGTAGAACGATGGGTTCGATGACGGTTTGGATGTACCGTGCACTATTCAGTGTCCCCTCGACGATCACCAGTGGTGTACGGCCAGTGTAGGAGATCGCTCCCCACACCATGATGCCAGGTGTTGGCCCTGTGTGCCTCGGTCGTATGCAGTCCTGATTGTGGCGCTCACCTGCACGGCGCCAAACACGCATACGACCATCATTGGCACCAAGGCAGAAGCGACTCTCATCGCTGAAGACGACACGTCTCCATTCGTCCCTCCATTCACGCCTGTCGCGACACCACTGGAGGCGGGCTGCACGATGTTGGGGCGTGAGCGGAAGACGGCCTAACGGTGTGCGGGACCGTAGCCCAGCTTCATGGAGACGGTTGCGAATGGTCCTCGCCGATACCCCAGGAGCAACAGTGTCCCTAATTTGCTGGGAAGTGGCGGTGCGGTCCCCTACGGCACTGCGTAGGATCCTACGGTCTTGGCGTGCATCCGTGCGTCGCTGCGGTCCGGTCCCAGGTCGACGGGCACGTGCACCTTCCGCCGACCACTGGCGACAACATCGATGTACTGTGGAGGCCTCACGCCCCACGTGTTGAGCAATTCGGCGGTACGTCCACCCGGCCTCCCGCATGCCCACTATACGCCCTCGCTCAAAGTCCGTCAACTGCACATACGGTTCACGTCCACGCTGTCGCGGCATGCTACCAGTGTTAAAGACTGCGATGGAGCTCCGGACGCCACGGCAAACTGGCTGACACTGACGGCGGCGGTGCACAAATGCTGCGCAGCTAGCGCCATTCGACGGCCAACACCGCGGTTCCTGGTGTGTCCGCTGTGCCGTGCGTGTGATCATTGCTTGTACAGCCCTCTCGCAGTGTCCGGAGCAAGTATGGTGGGTCTGACACACCGGTGTCAATGTGTTCTTTTTTCCATTTCCAGGAGTGTAGAACCCCAAAGCGTAAAATCATGGCTGAAAGGTTGCCACACCGTGACTGGTTCAAATGGCTCTGAGCACTATGGGACCTAACATCTGGGGTCATCAGTCCCCTAGAACTTAGAACTACTTAAACCTAACTAACCTATGGACATCACACACATCCATGACCGAGGCAGGATTCGAACCTGCGACCGTAGCGGTCGCACGATGCCAGACTGTAGCTCCTAGAACCGCTCGGTCACGCCGGCCAGCCACACAGTGACGGACAGATCATTATCATCGCGTACGACTTTCGTGCGCCACTGCTGCGACACATTGTTTGCGCAAGACAAGGTGCGGTGACGTGGCAGCTGAGGTCGGACGCGAGCTTGGCACGACCTGTCTGCACGTGAATTGCCTTCTCCTCTGCACCGCTCGACTGTCAAGTCCGTCTACTATGGCTGTGGCGCTCCCAGCGAGGAAACGTCTCTCTCCTGCTTCTTCTCGGTATGAGCCCGCCAAAGCTACTATTTTGATCAATCTGAGACCGTGTACTTTATTTAGCCAATCAGAAACCTCCTAAAATGTTGTTCTGGAAGTTTCAATGTTGATTCTTTCGGAAGATTCGAAACGCCGACCCATCTGAACCCCTCTTTCCAGCCAGCAACTTGCCATTAGAGCCCTATGGGGGGTTTGGGGTTGTTTAGGGGAGGAGACCAGACAGCGAGGTCATCGGTCTTATCGGATAAGGGAAGGATGGGGAAGGAATTCGGCCGTGCCCTTTCAAAGGAGCCATCCCGGCATTTGCCTGGAACGATTTAGGGAAATCACGGAAAACCTAAATCAGGATGGCCGGACGCGGGATTGAACCGTCGCCCTCCCGAATGCGAGTCCAGTGTGCTAGCCACTGCGCCACCTCGCTCGGTGGCAGCCCTATGGCACTTCGCCGTTCTCAAAGTTTCAGGGTTCCGACTTATGAAAAAGCCTCCCGCCAAAAGCTTCCCGTTACTTTGTCTTTTCAATGTTCACGGTCAAGACGTCAGCGGCCAGTAGGCGCTAGACAAAAGACTCGCCTTTGAAGGCACCCTGCAGTTACTGCACAATATCGCGATGTTATCGCACGGGACAAGTCTTTAGCATGGGTGGTCTGCCGTTTGGAGAAATCTCTGTATTCAGATTCGCCAAGTGGCGAGGACATGACAGGTTGTCTGAAGTCAGCACACAAGTTCATTCTTTCCCGCTTGTGGCTACTTTAATCAAAGACGCACGCCGCCCTCTGCTGCAGGGAATGCGGTAGCGGACGGCTTCTGACGTGACACAGGTGACCACCGGCGCTACCCCTCCCAGTGCGCGTCCAGTCAGTCACCTCGTCCGCTGAGAGCAGGCCAAGGAAAGCGCGACATTGTAACTGCCATGTTCTCCGCCAAGCGCCAAAATGAAATCAGCATGCACTTTAGAACTGAAGGAAGTTAAAAGATAATCTCTACAAGCATCACTCACTCCCACTATAATAATACACTACTGGCCATTAAAATTCTTACACCACGAAGATGACGTGCTACAGACGCGAAATTTAAACGATAGGAAGAAGATGCTGTGATATGCAAATGATTGGCTTTTCAGAGCATTCACAGAATGTTGGCGCGCGGTGGCAACACCTACAACGTGCTGATGTGAGGAAAGTTTCCAACCGATTTCTCATGCACAAACAGCAGTTGACAGGCATTGCCTGGTGAAACGTTTTTGTGATACCTCGTGTAAGGAGGACAAATGCGTACCATCACGTTTCCGACATTGATAAAGGTCGGATTGTAGCCTCTAGCGATTGCGGTTTATTGTATCGCGACATTGCTGCCCGCGTTCGTCGAGATCCAATGATTATTAGCAGAATATGGAATCGGTGGGTTCAGTAGGGTAATACGGAACGCCGTGCTGGATACCAACGGCCTTGTATCTCTAGCAGTCGAGATGACAGGCATCTTATCCGCATAGCTGTAACGGATTTTGCAGCCACGTCTCGATCCCTGAGTCAACAGATGGGGACGATGAAAGATAACAATCATCTGCACGAACAGTTCGACGACGTTTGCAGCAGCATGGACTATCAGCTCGTAGACCATGGCTGCGGTTATTCTTGACGCTGTATCACAGGCAGGAGCGCCTGCGATGGTGTACTCAAGGACGAATATGGGTGCACGAATGACAAAACGTCATTTTTTTCGGATGAATCCAGGTTCTGTTTACAGCATCATCATGGTCGCATCCGTGTTTGGCGACATGGCGGTGAACGCACATCATTGGAAGCGAGTATTCGTCATCGCCATACTGGCGTGTCACCCGGCGTGATGGTATGGGGTGCCATTGGTTACACGTCTCGTGTTCGCATTGACGGCACTTTGAACAGTGGACGTTACATTTCCGATGTGTTACGACCCGTGGCCCTATCCATCATTCGATCCCTGCGAAACTCTACATTTCAGCAGGATAATGCACGACCGCATGTCGCAGGTCCTGTACGGACCTTTCTGAATACAGAAAATGTTCCACTGCTGCCCTGGCCAGCACGTTCTCCAGATCTCTCACCAATTGAAAACGTCTGGTCAATGGTGGCCGAGCAACTGGCTCGTCACAATATGCCAATCACTACTCTTGATGAAGTGTGGTAACGTGTTGAAGCTGCAAGGGCAGCTGTACCTGTACACGCCATCCAAGCTCTGTTTGACTCAATGCCCAGTCGTATCAAGGCCTTTATTACGGCCAGAGGTAGTTGTTCTGGGTACTGATTTCTCAGGATCTATGCACTCAATTTTCGTGAAAATGTAATCACATGTCAGTGCTAGTATAATACATTTGTCCAATGAATACCCGTTTAGCATCTGCATTTCTTCTTGGTGTAGCAATTTTAATGGCCAGTAGTGTACCACTCTTTTCAAATACATAGCAATTTATTAATTAGACCTCTCTGAACAGTGGATTAAGTGCGCTCAGTAGAAATGAAAATGACATCCGAGGCTGCTTGCAGCCTGTCGCGCTTCACAAGATGGGCAATATATACTGAAGAACCAAAGAAACTGGCACGCCTGCCTAATATAGCGTAAGGCCCCCGGGAGCACGCAAAAGTCTCGCACCACGACGTGACATAGACTCGACTTATGTCTGATATAGTGCTGGAGGGAACTGACACCATGAATCCTGCAGGGCTGTCCATAATTCAGTAACAGTACGGGGAGTGGAGATTTCACTGAACAGCACGTTGCAAGGCGACTTAGATATGTTCTACAATGTACATCTTTGGGGCGTTTCGTAGCCGTCGGAAGTGTTTAAACTCAGAAGAGCGTTCCTGGAGCCGCTCTGCAGAAATTCTTGACGTGTGGGGTGTCGCGTTGTCCTGCTGGAATTTCCCAACTCCGTCAGAATGTACAATGGACACGAATAGATGCAGGCGATCAGACAGGATGCTTCCCAACGTATCATCTATCAGAGGTCCCACGTCACTCCAGCTGCACACGCTCTACACCATTACAGAGCCTCCACCAGCATGAACAGTCCCCCGCTGACATGCAAGATCAGTGGATTCATGAAGTTGTCTCCATACCCGTACACGTCCAAACACTCGATACAATTTCAAAGGAGACTCGTCCGACCAGGCGACATGTTTCCAGCCTTCACAGTCGAATGTCGGTGTTGACGTCCCCAGGCGAGGCGTAAAGCTTTGTCTCGTGCAGTCATCACGGGTACACGAGTGGGCTTTCCGCTCCGAAAGCCCATATCGATGACGTTTCGTTGAGTGTTGTGCACGCTGACACTTGTTGATGGTCCAGAATTGAAATCTAGAGCAATTTGCGGAAGGGCTGTACTTCTGTCAAGTTGGTCGATTCTCTTCAGTCGTCGTTGGTGCCGTTCTTGCAGGATCTTTTTCCAGTCGCAGCGATGACGGAGATTAGATGTTTTACTGGATTCTTGATATTCACGGTACACTCATGAAATGGTCGTACCGGAAAATCTCCACTTCATCGCTACCTCGGAGATTGTGTATCCCATCGCTCGTGCGCTGACTATAACACACGTTCAAAATCATTTAAATCTTGACAACCTACCATCGTAGCAACAGTAACAGATCCAACAACAGCGCCAGACACTTGTTGTCTTTATAGGCGTTGTCGACCTCAGCGCCGTATTCTGCCTGTTTACATATATCTGTATGTGAACACGCATTTCTATACCAGTTTCTTTGGCGCTTCGGTGTAAAACATCCCAGGAAAATATTTTTAAGACTGACGCTGAACTGTTCCTTGTTAATGAACAAGAGAACTGCACATCGAACTGCTCATCACAGGAAATACTGGAATCCGTGAAACCGATGCACCAGTCTGTGGCCTCTGCTACGTGCTCGGTTCCCAATGATTATTTTTGAGTGCGTGAGAGGGTTAACGTGTTCGCTGACCAACTGAATGAAACTCAAAGTGGTGTTCCTAGTAAAACATCCCATATTCATTGTCGAGTGTTATTCTAAACACAATCGGTGGAAAACGAGTGCGAAAACGTTTGAACAAAACTTTCGGACGGAAAGTGTTTCGGCAGAACCTCCAACAAAGTTTGCTAAATTTTGTGGCAGAATTGCGTGAAACGGGCTCTGTAGCGAATAAAAACATAATGGGGATCAATCCTGCGTCAATATTATCGTAAATACGAGGGCAGTTCAATAAGTAATGCAACAAATTTTTTTTCTCGGCCAATTTTGGTTGAAAAAACCGGAAATTTCTTGTGGAATATTTTCAAACATACCCGCTTCATCTCGTATAGTTTCATTGACTTCCGACAGGTGGCAGCGCTATACGGAGCTGTTAAAATGGCGTCTGTAACGGATGTGCGTTGCAAACAACGGGCAGTGATCGAGTTTCTTTTGGCGGAAAACCAGGGCATCTCAGATATTCATAGGCGCTTGCAGAATGTCTACGGTGATCTGGCAGTGGACAAAAGCATGGTGAGTCGTTGGGCAAAGCGTGTGTCATCATCGCCGCAAGGTCAAGCAAGACTGACTGATCTCCCGCGTGTGGGCCGGCCGTGCACAGCTGTGACTCCTGCAATGGCGGAGCGTGCGAACACACTCGATCAACTCTGAAGTGTGTTGTGCTACTCTTCAGAAATTGAAGAAACGACTTCAGCGTGTTCGTAGGCACAAAAATCTGAACGAACTTCTCCTTCTTCATGACAACGCAAGACCTCACACAAGTCTTCGCACCCGAGAGGAGCTCACAAAACTTCAGTGGACTGTTCTTCCTCATGCACCCTACAGCCCCGATCTCACACCGTCGGATTTTCATATGTTTGGCCGAATGAAGGACGCAATCCGTGGGAGGCACTACGCGGATGATGAAGAAGTTATTGATGCAGTACGACGTTGGCTCCGACATCTACCAGTGGAATGGTACCGTGCAGGCATACAGGCCCTCATTTCAAGGTGGTGTAAGGCCGTAGCATTGAATGGAGATTACGTTGAAAAATAGTGTTGTGTAGCTAAAAGATTGGGGAATAACCTGGTGTATTTCAATGCTGAATAAAACAACCCCTCTTTCAGAAAAAAAAGTGTTGCATTACTTATTGAACTGCCCTCGTATTTTTCAATGCTTGCTGCATTTTGCCCACTATGTATAATCTCGATTCGACAGTTGGTATCAGTAGCGAAATTGTGTGCGTATGAAGTAAAATAAGTGCTTGGGTCAATTAAGAACATTGAAATTTTGAACACATAAAAACCTTATATTTCTCCTGAAATATAAAATTAACAGCGTATATTATTTTATGCATGGAGGGAATCGTCCATCTAAATGTTGAAATGATATAACCCGTCTTGAAAAGAGCACACCGGAAACTTAAGTAAACTTTAAAATTGTTTGACTTTTGAAATAACAATGTGTACCTGCGACCTGGCAGTTGCTGACCAGTATAAAATACATTGACCACCAACGCCTTTGTTCTGTAGAAATTGGTTTTCTCAAATGTGAAACGTCATGTGACTCAGTGCGGCATGTTGTCTCTTGTGTATGAAATGTATTCGCAGTCGTTGTGTATTATACATGAAATGTATTCGCAGACAACCACCAGCTGTGTAGACAACCAGCAGCTGCATGGACAACCATCAGCTGTATAATGAAATGACGACCGTGAAAATTGTGCCGGTCCCGGACTCGAACCCGAATTTCCCTCTTTAAGCAAACTGTCTGCTTAACCGTTTTGGCAGTCCCAGCTCAACTCACTGCTAGACCCAAATTTCCATATGACGTCGTTCCTGCGCCATAACCCGTACTCGTACACACATTATGTAATTCCCTTACAGAGGAGGACATTTTAATTGAAGGTCGCTGTCTGGTATCGGCGGATAAAGGCAATATTGCAGTGCGTCCGTCGTTAAGAGGAACGACAGATGCATGTCCAAAGAAACATTGCATCGTTCATCGTAGCAACAAGGGCACACAAATATCGTATCATGTCTGTTAGTTGGGACGCGTTATACAATCTGGTAATGTGCCCATATCGCCAAAGACGTAACTTTGAAATTGTTATTGGCTGCTGTTAGTGTACGCTTTAATGAACAAATACTAAATTGTCAGTCTTTCCTACTTCGATGGTATCGTTAACCCAAAACTCTGAAGGCCATATTCAAGAAGTTCAGTTTTTATGATGTTTAGTCTCAAAAGAATTATTACCTATCAGCTTATTCCAGCTCATGGTCTATGTTTTGAGATGTAGGTTCTTTAACTAGTTTGCAAATGTGCTGTCGGACAAGAAAAATGAATCACCCGGAAGACGGGGTCGAATGCCAGTGTAGCTTCGCACGCGCACAGACCATCGGTAGATATGTAAATGGTTACAGTTGCAGTTCTCTTTGGCAGGTGGACCGGCCACCAGAGTGCATAAGTGCTGTTAGTGGTTAGCGGTGTCATGTCCTCGTAGAGGATGTAATGGCTGTGAATAGCATCAGATGCTGAGTGAACATGGCGAAGAACACGTGTGAGTCAGCGTTGTCTTCACCTAACATTTTGAAAGTGGCCACATTGTTGGTCTCCATTAGTCTGGCTGCTCGAATGGTACTGTATCTGTGCTTGTATGTCATTCGGACGTGACTGTGCCCCAATGTAGTACGGCATGGGAACGCGAGAGCAGGCATACCCGTCGTCAAGGTTTTGGTCGACCACGTCTGACCACCATAAGGGAGGATGGCCGTATTGCACCAAGCACATCGTAATCCCTTCGAATCTCTGTCTGCCATGCCAGAAGAAATAATAGGCTTCCTGTGACATTCTGCGTCATCCCGCACAATTGGTTGGTGACTTTCGTTTGCACAAACGGCTGCGATTGGATTGGTGGGTAACGGGGAACCGTGCACTGCTGATGAATGACGTCGCATTGTGTGAAGCTAGGAATCGTGGATCTGCATTACCCCAGATCACCATTGTCGGCGGGTATGGCGGCTACCTGCGGAGAGATCACATTCTTACAATGTTTTGGAGAGGTACAACGGTGTTACTCGTGGAGTAACGGTGTGGCGAACCGTCTGATATGACTCTATGTGCTGCTGGTAGTGATTCAGGGAACTCTGGCGGCAGAACGGTTCGTGACGACCATCCTGCGTCCTCATGCGTCGGTAACAAATGGTTCAAATGGCTCTTAGCACTATGGGACTTAACATCTGAGGTCATCAGTCCCCTAGAACTTAGAACTACTCAAACCTAAGTAACCTAAGGACATCACACACATACATTCCCGAGGCAGGGTTCGAGCCTGCGACCGTAGCGGTCACGCGGTTCCAGACTGAAGCGCCTAGAATCGCTCAGCCACCACGGCCGGCCGCGTGAGTATCGTGGTGCCACTTTTCAGCAGGATAAGGCTCGCCCATATATGGCAGGTGTCTATGAACTGTTTGCGTCATGTCGAGATACTGTCGTGACCAGCAAGATCGCCAGACTAGACCTGCTCTCATATAACTTGTGTACGACCAGTTTGGACGCGATTCTGTTCCCATGCCGTTATCCAGGATATCAAGGACCATTTACGGCAGTTGTGGGCCAGTTTGCCTCAGGAGAGGACAGAAGGCTTCATGGCAAGCTTCTTAACCCAATATGCGTAAGCATCCAGCCCAGAGGGAGTACATCACCGTATTGATGAGTGGATCATTACTCCCTAGTTCTTTATGAATTTCAATTGATCTTTTAATCAGCGAAATAAGACTGCATACCCTCTCAACTCGCTTCATTTAGTTTCCTGCTCCCTTTCTGGCTGCTGCATCTTCTTTACCAGGTATCATACGTCATTAGCGCGTAATTTCATCCACTGATAGGACAAAAGGATACTAGCTTTCACTGTGGTCATACTTTTAACAAGAACCAAAAAGATTGGGAATTCCAACTGGACAAAGGACAGCAGTATTAAACTGGCAGTAATGAGGATGAATACATGCCACACCGTTATCATCATCATCATCATCATCATCATCATCATTATCATCATCATCAACAACAACAACAACTGCTGTGTCGTCCGAACAAGACACAGCCAGGGCAAAAGCACCAAAGGCGCAAAGATGCGAGCTGGTGGCAGTGCCCCAGAGACTCGCCACTTGCAACAGTAGGATGAAGACCTCGATTTCGCCTCGGCCAATTGTCTGTCGGCCGAGTACAGTCCACCAATGACCGGACGAGAATGGACAGAAATTACGTCGAGCACTTACCGCTACGTGGATACGCATTGAAGCACGTCCACATGGACCAGCTACCGCCTACCAGTTTTTAACCGTTCTAGTGGAGGATTGGAACAGTCTACCACAAGAACTCCTTTTGCATATTACCCCGTGGCGATAACACAGCCTATTAACAACATTGTCCCACCTTTTATGATGTGTAGGGAACAATCATGCATCGTGGTGACTTCAGTGTAATTATTATTGTCTCTGAATAAAAGTGTCATTTATTTCGTGTCATTGAGTAGTTCTTTCATTTAGCGTTTGTGCTATACTGCAGCAGTTGTTTCTATGTATTTTCGATCATCGAGCTATGTTCCTTGGCACTGACACACCATGCAAAGTTATGTTCGTCATAGAATTTGCATATGAGCGTATTATAATGCAATCTGACCTAACGTCTTGAATAATGTAACACCTGCAGCGCTTATTTCGGGCAGCGGTTAAATTGGACATAGCGAATACTTAGTTCACTTTAATGACTAAATTTCCTAACGAAAGAATTACCATTTGACCTTGGAGAACATTAATATTTACCACGTAATGACGAAACATGTGCAGCAAGCCTGCTTGGCTTATGAAAGTGATCCTAAATATATTTCTGCTCTTTCTACAAGAACCTGAAGCTATTGAACATTCGGAGAATTTTGTCTGGAACATAACACACAGAATTCGCTGCTCAGATGATCTCGACGAAGACGCACCTTGTGGAAGCTGTAAGAATATTTGGACGGAAGTCAGCCGCAAATGGGCAGTGAAAGAACTCAATGGCAAAAGTCGAAAATTCGTGCCACTCCGGCACTTGAAACCGGATATCCAACTTCATACGAACGGTTCCCGTAACAGCTTTTGCCATCGGAGGATGCTTTCTGTCTGATCCAATCCCAGCTTATCGCACACTACAAAGTAGCATCACCGTCTGTTTACCTCATTTTCCTCACAGCATTTCCTGTATTCCCGCAAGGGATACGGAACCTGTTGTGCACCCACCTACCATAGTGAGACATGGGGCTTAGGGAAGGCAGGAAAAGGTGTGGACGGGACCTCATCAGTAACCATAGGTTGCACAGTTAACAAGTAAATTTTATTTACGGAAATAATTTTTTAAGAACAATCATTTAAAAAAAAATTGGCTGTAACACAAGCTATACTGACAGCTGAAGGCCTTATTAAGAAGAATACCATTTATCGGCTGAAAGCCACAAGAACTAGGAATAATGCAAACAAAACATATTTTTAAACAATTGACACAATCAGACCAAATAAAGAAGGGAGTGATCCACAGACAGTGCTCCTAAGATCGACCTGAGAAAAGTCCCTACAGCTGCGTAAGTGGTGAGACAGACAGCCAAGCGATATGCTCACGTAACAGGATGGCGACTAGGGACAGTTTAAACACCGACCAACCCTCTTACCAAATCCACCTAACATCTGATAATCAGTACATCGATGGAATAATTCAGGCGAGGGGGAAGTGACAGACAGCAATGCGTCTGCAGAATCCGGCTTTTAAAACGCCGAAATGCAGAAGGAACCACTCCACAAATGCAGTACGCAGACAGCGTTAAAATAACTGCTCATTCAAACACGCCAGATACACAATGACCCGCGAAAACAATTCCACCAACAATTCAGACAATGCTGAAACCTCTCACTGTGGAACAACAAGCACGAACCACAAGTCGACACAAACACAGAGGACCCAGAAGCGGTCGGGAAACCAAATCCACGTCGTCCGCTGAGACGACCGACCGAACGACAAACCAACGGTCGTCCCCGCTCAAATCAGGCAAGCGAAAGGTGCCAGTATGAATCATCGACTGACAGCTTATCGCCATGAGGTCACTTCCGCGGACACACACTCACACACACACACACGCACACACACACACACACACACACACACACACACACACAACGATCCATTCAACTCAAACGGCTGGCCGTTGGTGGCCGAGCGGTTCTAGGCGCTTCAGTCTGGAACCGCGCGACCGCTACAGTCGCAGGTTCGAATCCTGCCTCGGGCATGGATGTGTGTGATGTCCTTAGGCTAGTTAGGTTTAAGTAGTTCTAAGTTCTAGGGGACTGATGACCTCAGATGTTAAGTCCCACAGTGCTCAGAGCCATTTTTCAACTCAAACTCGCTGAATCCGGACCGCGACGTGGTCGTGCACTCTCGCGACCACATCCTTCCCTCGGACAACGCCTGTGTCGCCAGCTGTCCTGGCGAGAACTGGAGCTGTCCGGAGCTCACTGCTCCTCCGTCGTAAGCGAACTGCCTGACACACGACGCCCCTGAAATACTCGAGGTTGCTCCAAAGATAGTACCACAGTACTTGCTATCGTATACGCGCTGCTGCTGCCACTGACGGACAGACAAAGCGATAAAACGTAGTGTCGCCAGTGAACAGACTAAAGAAACGAGAGGTGACAACTCCAATACACGGCGCCAACCTTGAAACGTCCCCTTAGAAAAATTTATGAATGACTGTGCTGATAAACCTCTTACATTATTTGCTTTTCAAACAGCTGAGCAAAACTGAACGTACTCAGACATTACTCTCTTTACTTATTCTGATCAACACTAAACTGACACACAATTTTTAGCTCAACGCAATCTGACTTTTAATAATCCCTATAAAAGAATGGCCCTGACTAACAATAACCTATACCTTTCATGAATCACTTACCTCACAAAAATCTTCGTTACTCGAACTACTGCAATACAGCGAGCGCCAATACTGCCAGCTAAATAAAATATTCTAACTACTGAAGTCACTAACTGCTGATAGGCATAGTTAGCAAATGAAAGATTTTGATAAAGAACAAACAATGTATTTACCTTAATAGTGTTCAAAAGTCATATATATATATATATATATATATATATATATATATATATATATATATATATCAGTTCATGACATACAGTCCTACAAATTTACTGTCTCTTATGGACACACGTCCAGATCATCCGCTCTCAAAACTCCGCCATCTCTCTCCCCACATCCACCACTGGTGGCGGCTCACCTCCTACTGCGCAACGCTACGCGGTGTTAACAGCCAACTGCCCAACACTACAATAGCGACTATTTCAACAATGCCAGCCAGCCACAGACTGCACACAGCGCAGTCAGTGATTTTCATACAGAGCGCTACGTGACGTTACCAACATAAAAACCTAAACAGCCTACTTACAACCTGTCAATGGCACCATGGCGAGCCGGAGCACGAGTCACACAAGGTTGGCGCCGGTGGCGACACCAACAACGTGCTGACATGAGGAAAGTTTCCAACCGATTTCTCATACACAAACAGCAGTTGATCGACGTTGCCTAGTGAAACATTGTCGTGATGCCTCGTGTAAGGAAGAGAAATGCGTACCATCATGTTTCCGACTTTGATAAAGGTCGGATTGTAGCCTATCGCGGTTGCGGTTTATCATATCGCGACATTGCTGCTCGCATTGGTCGAGATCCAATGACTGTTAGCAGAATATGGAATCGGTGGGTTAAGGAGGGTAATACGGAACGCCGTGCTGGATCCCAACGTCCTCGTATCACTAACAGTCGAAATGACAGGCATGTTATCCGCATGGCTATAACGGATCGTGCAGCCACGTCTCGATCGCTGACTGAACAGATGGGGACGTTTGCAAGACAACAACCATCTGCACGAACAGTTCGACGACGTTTGCAGCACCACGGACTATCAGCTCTGAGACCATGGCTGCGGTTACCCTTGACGCTGCATCACAGACAGGAGCGCCTGCGGTGGTGTACTCAACGACGAGCCTGGGTGCGCGAATGGCAAAACGTCATTTTTTCGGATGAATCCAGACTCTGGTTAAAGCATCATGATGGTCGCATCCGTGTTTGGCGACATGGCGGTGAACGCACATCATTGGAAGCGTGTATTCGTCATCGCCATACTGGCGTGTCACCCGGCGTGATGGTATGGGGCGCCATTGGTTACACGTCTCGTGTTCGCATTGACGGCACTTTGAACAGTGGACGTTACATTTCCGATGTGTTACGACCCGTGGCCCTATCCATCATTCGATCCCTGCGAAACTCTACATTTCAGCAGTATAATGCACGACCGCATGTCGCAGGTCCTGTACGGACCTTTCTGAATACAGAAAATGTTCGACTGCTGCCCTGGCCAGCACGTTCTCCAGATCTCTCACCAATTGAAAACGTCTGGTCAATGGTGGCCGAGCAACTGGCTCGTCACAATACGCCAATCACTACTCTTGATGAAGTGTGGTATCGTGTTGAAGCTGCAAGGGCAGCTGTACCCGTACACGCCATTCAAGCTCTGTTTGACTCAATGCCCAGTCGTATCAAGGCCTTTATTACGGCCAGAGGTAGTTGTTCTGGGTACTGATTTCTCAGGATCTATGCACTCAAACTGCGTGAAAATGTAATTACATGTCAGTTCTAGTATAATATATTTGTCCAATGAATACCCGTTTATCATCTGCATTTCTTCCTGGTGTAGCAGTTTTAATGGTCAGTAGTGTATTCTCAGGTTAATAGTGGCAAATTGTGTGAGTAAATATAGCATCGTCTAATATCACTTGATAATTATTAGAACGCAGAAGTACAATCGTTTCTCATCGCTGTTGAAGATCCACGTGGGTGGCTGTACCATGGCAAGACAACATGTTCATGAAACGAAACATATGGTGAATACAGAATGTACATTCTTCATTTCGGTTATAAATCAAATGCAAACAGATTCTGACCCTGTACACACCTACAGACGTGAATATCTTACATCAATAAGGCTCGCCAAACTACATATTGCAACAAATATTACTTTGCCTTTCGCTGCCCATACATATATCTGATTATACGGTTTCATAGACGAATCCAGGTCGTAATCGTTAACCACTATATAAAGGAATTTGATTGAAATCACTAGAATCTTTTGTTCGACTTCAAACCATGGTCCTCGCTGCACACTCTGGTCACCTAAAATCCGTACTGGCTGAGCTACAGCTCGCCCCAAAGACTGTTTTTTAAGACAACGCACAGAAGCTAAGTGTAGATATCGACTAGTGGGAACAGATTATCATGGGGAAGATTGCTTCCGAGTTCACGATGCATAAAAGATGACGAATTGTAAGTTGACGAATTTAACAGACATCCTTCAGCTGTACATTCTGAGGCTTGTCAATATTTAATGATAATACATTTTTCTCGGCTTATCAGCTGACTTTTTCAAATCTTTCATTAGCATCATTTAACATATGTCTTTATCATCTTAAAAAAAAGGACAAAATTAGCGTCTTGTGAGAATGCACGTCGAAAATGGTTGACATACTTCATAAGAAATAGTAGACCGAAAATAGAACCCTACGGTAAGTACCTATTGCTATACACTGAAGCGGCAAAGAACTGGTATAGGCATGCGTATTCAAATACAGAGATATGTAAACAGCAGAATTTGGCGCTGAGCTCGGCAACGCCCATATGACACAACAAGTGTCTGGCGCAGTTGTTAGATCGGTTACTGCTGCTATAATGGCAGGTTATCAATATTTAAGTGAGTTTGAATCTGAAATTATAGTCGGCGCACGAGCTATGGGACGCAGCGTCTCCGAGGTAGCGATGAAGTGGGGATTTTCCCGTACAACCATTTCGAGAGTGTATCGTGAATATCAGAAATCCAGCAAAACGCAAAATCTGCGACATCGCTACTGCCGGAGAAAGATCCTGTAAGAAAGGGACCAACAGCAACTGAAGAGAACCTTTCTGCTTGACAGAAGTGCAACCTTTCTGCAAATTGCTGCAGATTTCATTGCTGGGCCATCAGCAAGTGTCAGCGCGCAAACCATTCAACAAAACATCACCGATATGGGCTTTCGGAGACAACTGCCCACACAAGTACCCTTGATGACTGTACGACACAAAACTTTACGCCTCGGGTGGGCCTGTCAACTCTGACATTGGGCTGTTGATGATTGGAAACATGTTGCCTGGTCGGACGAGTCTCCTTTCAAACTGTATCGATCGGATGGGTGTGTAAGGATATGGAGACAACCTCATGAATCCATGTACCGTGCATATCAGCAGGGGACTGTTCAAGCTGGTAGTGACTCTGTAACGGTGTTGAGCGTGCACAGTTGCGCTGATATGGGACTCCTGATACGTCTAGATACGACTCTGAGAGATGACACGTAACGTAAGCATCCTGTCTGTTCACCTGCATCCATTCATGTCCATTGTGCATTCCAACGGGCTTGGGCGATTCCAGCAGGACAATGCGATACTCCACATGTCCAGAATTGCTACAGGTGGCTCGAGGAGCCTTCTTCTGAGTTTAACACTGGCCACCAAACTCCCAAGATATGAAAATTATTGAGCATGTATGGGATGCCTTGCCACGTGCTCTTCAGAAGAGATTGCCACCCCGTCGTACGGATTTATGGACAACCCTGTAGGATTCAAGGTGTCAGATCCCTCCAGCACTACTTCACAAATTATTCGAGTCCATACACGTCGTGTTGGGCACTTCTGCGTGCTCGCGGGGGACCTACACGATATTAGATAAGGGTACCACTTTTTATTTTGGTTCTTCAGTGTATGATCCAATTGAAATTGACATTCTGTGCTTCCTGCAACGTTGATAAGATAATACTCATGATTATGGTGTGTGTGCTGCAGCATAATGTATTTTTTTCTGTTTTGTTTGTTTGTTTTTTGCTCGATGTCGCGACGGTTCTCACAGTAAAAAGACTTGACTGAGTGAACAAATTCCAAAGTTAATGATTTCTTAGTCCTGTGTGGGGTTGCTAGCCCCCCATTGGGCGCCTCCTCAGGTTGCGAATCGAGGAAATAAAATAATCGGGGCAGACCAAAACTAACACCTTACTGGCCAGGGGCAGGTCAAGAGCCGTAGAGAAGGCAACGCCTCTAGGAGTGGCATCCGAACAAAATGCCCTGGTCCTCCAGGTTGGGGGTTGTGCAGAGGGTTACCTCCCCACTCACATAAAAAAGTATCTGGGCCAGGACGCTCTACATAAGCCTCGGAATCAGGAATGTCCTAACTGGAAACTGAAACGGATAACGGATTTCTCTTTTGTAACATGAAATGTCAGGAGCCTACACAGACCAGGAAGTGTGCAGAATTTCAGCAAAGAATTAGAGAAATACCAGTAGCATATTAAATGGAAGTGTACAGGATCAATAAAGATGAACGCAGGAAGTATAATATATGGAGACTGTGGCGAGTGCCATGAATTAGGTACTGATTTCTATGTACATGACTCAATAATGAAAGCAGTGAAATAATTGAAATCTATTAACAACAGAATCTCCTACAACACATTCGCAAAGCGACGTAGTGATATATTATTTATTAATGCACGTGCACCATGCGGGGATAAGGATGACCACATTAAGGAGGAATTTTATGCTGAATTAGACAATGTATATAAATCACTGCCAAATTACGAAATCAAAATAGTATTGGGTGATTTTAATGCCAAACTGGGCCAAGAAAACATCTATAAATCGGTGGAAGGTAATGCAAGGCTGCATCAGGAAACCAGTGACAATGGCATCCATTTGATCAGTTTCGCAATTGAAAACAATCTCTGCATCGTGAGTACAAGGTTCCATAGTAAGGAAATTCATAAGGGGAACATGGATTGCACAGGACGGGCATACAGTAAATCAGATAGACCATGTATCCATTCAGAAGCGTTATGCAAATAACATCAAAGATAAGCGAACCTATAGAGGAGCAGTCTGTGACTCTGATCACTTCCTGGTAAAGTAAAATGAACATTAAACATAAGAAAGTGTGCAGAATATCTAAGAAGACTATACCTTATAACACAAATAGGCTAAAAGAAACAGAGGTAAGAAGAAAGTATGAGTCAACAGTAGCAGAATGCCCAATGAGTTGTGATGAGTTGGAAAGGGGCAGTGATGTGAACAATGACTGGTCTCAAATTAAGGAGACAGTAAACAGTGCAGCCTCTAAGACACTGGGTAAACTGAAAAAGTCCGATAAAGTGTCGTTCAACCAACTGTGGCAGCAAAAAATTGAAAAAAAGAAGATTGGCTAGGAGGATGTGGCTAGAAAATCTGAGAGACCACGATCTCTGAGACGAGTACACTAGAATAAGAAAGGAAACAGCTATTATACTAAGGCAGAAGAAACGTAGTATTACAAGGAACTAATAAAAGAGGCAGAAGAGGATTGTGTTCATCACAGTACAAGACAGATGTACCAAAAAGTAAAGAAAGTAACACAAAAATATAGAAAGAGAGAAAATTTTTTTAAAGACACCCAACGAAAAATCGTCACAAGTGATGCTGAAGTAGAACGGCTTTGGGCAGACTATTTCGCTAATTTACTAAATTGCAAAGACCTCACTGAAACTCTTTTATGTGACGTGCTAGACAAAGTAGACATCAAAGTAGAGTCACCCAGTGAAGAAGAAATACAGGGAATAATTAAAAATTTAAAAAATAATAAAGCTTCAGGTGAAGATAACATTGTGGGTGAACCAATAAAGAATGGAGGGCCAGAATTGGTAAAAAGAATTGCGAAATTGATAAGGAAGATGTGGGAATATGAGAAAATGCCTGATGACTGGAAAACGGCCATAATCTGCCACATTTTTATAAAGAATGACCCTCTGGATTGCGATAATTATAGAGGAATTTCACTCCTTAATGTAACCTACAAAATCCTATCACAGTTTCTAATCAAGACTAGCTGAAGAAATTATAGGTGACTATCAGAGTAGTTTTAGGAGAGACAGGTCAACTAGTGATCACCTCTTTACACTCCGACAGATAGCTGAGAAAGAATGGGAACATAACGTTGACATCCGTATGTTGTCTGTTGACTTCAAAAAAGCTTACGACAGCATAGACAGGAGCACAATAACTAGGGTTCTCAAAGAATTTCAATTTCGTGGAATTTTAATATGCCTAGAAACCTATTGCAAACTAAAGACCAACATAGGAATGTCAAAGGAGTTTGAAGTCAGAACAGGCCTTAGACAAGGAGATGATTTATCTCCAATACTTTTCAATCCGGTTTTAGAAAAGACAGATAAAAAACACCAAAAAGTAAACCCACTGGGGGCGAAGATGGGTGGGAATAAAATACATCGTCTTGCTTATGCGGACGATATTGTCCTAATAAGTGGAAACAAAGGAGACAAGTTCCAACAGAAACATTGCAAGGAAAGCAGGATTAGAAATTAATGAGAAGAAAACAGAGTACATGGTTGTGAGCAAGGCACCCAATGGTGGTAGTCCATTGACAGTTGACGATCTAACTTTTAAAAGAGTAGACTCCTTCAAATATCTGGGAAGCATCATCAATGTACAGAATAAACTGGAAATTGAAATTAAAGCGAGGATAGTAGCAGGGAATAAAGCTTATTCTGGCCTACGAAATGTTTTATCCAGTAGATCTGTTACCAGAAGCTTCAAACTTAGACTATATCAGAGCGTAATTCTGACAGTAGCTCTATATGGATCAGAAAGCTTCACGCTTAGAAAAGCAGATGAACAAAAATTAATAGTTTTTGAAAGGAAAATATTAAGGAAAATTTTTGGACCCAAGAGAGACCCAGAGAATACTTAAAAACCAGGAACTGAAGGAGCTATATCGACAGGCTGATATTAGTCAAGGATGAAGAGGAGGAGACTGACCTGGGCCGGACATCTAATTAGGGTGGAGGAGGAACGACTATCTAAAGTAGCATTGTCTGGATCCATAGGGGGCAGAAGGAAGCGAGGAAGGCTTCGAACCAGATGAAAGGATGACATCGACGAGGACGCGGTGGCAATGGGTCTGAGTAAAGGAGAATGGACTACAAAATCCAGGAACAGAGAACACTGGAAGAGGAATGTAGAGGCCCAAGCGACATTTAAGAAGAAGAATGATGTCTTACTAACTGATTCAAGTGTATTATCTTCGAAAGTAAATATAGCTTGTTGACACTCCATTTGGAGTAAACGTTGTTTGTCACTAAGGATGTTGTTCTCTACTATGTGTAATAAGTGTTCATAAATTGTATTCTACGTTATACGCTCTACGCTCTATGGACACGCAGGGAGAATGAAGGTTGACGGGTTGGGTTGTTTTTGGGGAAGGAGACCAGACAGCGAGGTCATCGGTCTCATAGAATTAGGGAAGGATGGGGAAGCAAGTCGGCCGTGCCCTTTCAGAGGAAACATCCCGGCATTTGCCTGGAGTGATTTAGGGAAATCACGGAAAACCTTAATCAGGATGGCCGGACGCGGGATTGAACCGTCGTCCTCCCGAACGCGAGTCCAATGTCTAACCACTGCGCCACCTCGCTCGGTTTCTACGTTATATCGAAACCTATCACGTACTGGAAACAATGAGATTGGTAAGTAGTTCTTTACTATTGTTACATAGTATCTCTTTTTACACGAAATGGCTCGGCAGTGAATGTTTGGAGGTGAACTTGTATGTGACACGCTCAGTCGGCCCCCAGAACTGACATTTACAACCTGCTCGTTGCACTCCGGCGAGGTAGAAAAATAAATACTTTTGGTGGTCTCGGAAGACTACGCGACCTCCGGTAACGCTGTGCAGACGCTCCCGGTGTTTACACGGGGCGACCCTGGTGGCAAGGCGAGCACCTGGAGCCAACCGGACTCCACATGTGACCCACATGCGTCGCTCATCTCCGCGGGGCGGCAAGGCCGGCTGCCGGCCTCCCTGCGAAGCGACGGGGAGCTGCCGGCCGGTGTGCAAACACCGGCCGCGCCGTGACTCGCCACCCGTCGAGTCTGACACCGTCTCAGAGCTCTCTGCTGCCTCTCCATGTAGACATGCCGTCCTCGCACGTTCCCGTCTTATCTTCTGTATATTAGAAGGCAGAAGGCGCAGATAACATTTCTCCAGAACTTCTGGAATCATTGTGGAAGTGACAACCGAAAGATTATTCAATTTGTTTTTGTTGTGGTCTTCAGTCCAGAATTTCTGGAATGATTGTGGAAGTGACAACCGAAAGATTATTCAATTTGTTGTTGTTGTGGTCTTCAGTCCAGAGACTGGTTTGATGCAGCTCTCCATGCTACTCTATCCTGTGCAAGCTTCTTCATCTCCCAGGACGTACTGCAGACTACATCCGTCTGAATGTGCTTAGTGTATTCATCTCTTGGTCTCCCTCTACGATTTTTACCCTCCACGCTGCCCTCCAGTACCAAACTGGTGATCCCTTGATGCCTCAGAACATGTACTACCAACCGATCACTTCTTCTAGTCAAGTTGTGCCACAAACTCCTCTTCTCCCCAGTCCTATTCAATACCTCCTCATTAGTTATGTGATCTACCCATCTGTTCTTCAGCATTCTTCTGTAGCACCACATTTCGGAAGCTTCTATTCTCTTCTTGTCTAAACTATTTATCGTCCATGTTTCACTTCCATACATGGCTACACTCCATACAAATGCTTTCAGAAACGACTTCCTGACACTTAAATCTATACTCGATGTTAACAAATTTCTCTTCTTCAGAAACGCTTTCCTTGCCACTGCCTGTCTACATTTTATATCCTCTCTACTTCGACCACCATCAGTTATTTTGCTCCTCAAATAGCAAAACTCCTTTACTACTGTAAGTGTCACATTTCCTAATCTAATTCCCTCAGCATCAGCCGACTTAATTCTGGTACATCCCATTATCCTCGTTTTGGTTTTGCTGATGTTCATCTTATATTCTCCTTTCAAGACACTGTCCATTCCGTTCAACTGCTCTTCCAAGTCCTTTGCTGTCTCTGACACAATTACAATGTCATCGGCGAACCTCAAAGTTTTTATTTCTTCTCCATGGATTTTAATACCTACTCCGAATTTTTCTTTTGTTTCCCTTACTGCTTGCTCAATATACAGATTGAACTACATTTTGTGTAGGCTACAACCCTGTCTCACTCCCTTCCCAATCACTGCTTCCCTTTCGTGCCCCTCTACTCTTATAACTGCCATCTGGTTTCTGTACAAATTGTAAATAGCCTTTCGCTGCCTGTAGAGTATTCCACTCAACACTGTCAAAAGCTAAGTCTACAAATGCGAGAAACGTAAGGTCAGTATTGCCTTACGTGTTCCAACATTTCTACGGAATCCAAACTGATCTTCCCCGAGGTCGACTTCTACCAGTTTTTCCATTCGTCTGTACAGAATCGCTTTAGTATTTTGCAGCTGTGACTTATTAAACTGATAGTTCGGTAATTTTCACATCTGTCAACAACCGATAGATTATTGAATTTAGCGAGTGGAACCAGTGAGACTGGAGACTTTCGGAAGAATATCATCAATACGATGTCGATCATATCAAAGGCAGATAGACAGAGATCTGTCGTACAGGAAGATTAACCGTTCATGCATGCATTTTACTGACCAGAATAATACGTAGATCAATGGAAAATGGAACTAAGAATCTCTTAGATGATGTTTAGCTTCAGCTAGTAAAAAGTTAGTCCTGATATTGTGCTTGATAATGGAGGCAAGACTTGATTGAAAGAACGACATTCTTCACAGGATTTTTCGATCTAGAAAAAGCGTTTGACAACCTAAAATGGCCAAAGAGCAATATTATACAGTATGTAAAACAACCAAGAGGGAATAATAAGAATGGAAAACCGAGGCAATTGCTTGGCTGTGTACCACAGTGCTAATATACTTTTTGAATGAAACCACGGCCGCCATTTGGTAGTAATTTTTTGGGCTTATTTATTTCACTATGGTGATTTCGGCTGTAAAGTTATTTTGAAATGCAGTGGTGAAAAAGTTACTACTATCAAAAATGTTTGGGTGACATATCGTCGCTGAAACATTACAAAACAGAAAGGGAGTGGAAAAAAATACGGGAACTGTTATATATGGGGCGGAACTATGGGTCTCATGGAAAAAGGGTGACCCGGCTGAGTCACGCAGTTTGATTCTTAGTTTGATCACGAGGTGTGGCCATTACCTGCACGCGTTGATCACGTTGGCTGACGTGAGGATCAATGAACTATACTTGACGAGATATATCTGGAACATCTTAGGTGATTAGAAAGTTAGTAGACAGGAATACAATTAAATACTTAGTTTTATTTGAGCATCAACGGTGAACGTCGATCTTGAATTTGTACAATAATATTCACAAGTGCAGTTACAGACTGAACTGCGAATACTGCTTTACAATTCTGATTGCTTCACACATATATCAATTGTCAACGCATAAACTCTATGTGGCGCCTGGCTAGGTCGTAGCTACTGACTTAGCTGAAGGCTGTGCTAACTAGCGTCTCTGCAAATGAGATCTCTGAAACTATAACAAGTGAACCATCCTATTAAGCGTCGACAGTGGCGACTCGCGGGTCCGATGTGTACTGACGGACCGCTGCCGATTTGAAGTCTACAACCCAGCCATTGTGGTGCCTTGCGGCGACACCACAGAAACGTCAGTAACGCAACACATTACCACGCCTAATTCGGTGCAGGAAAGCTGATGGCGATCAATACCGCTTTCTGTCCTCTCGGAGTGGATAAATGTAGTACCTGTATAGTCTTCAAGAGGGTCTTTATTGTTATTCCTGCAAAACAGCGGCAAGTTCGGTAACAGCGATGGAGGTGGACAGCGATCAAGCGCCCTTCTCTCCAAAGAAGATCCCAAAGGGTCAACAATACTGAGCTCTGGTGACTGTGACCAGAAGGGAATATGCGAAAACTCCTCCTCGTCATCACAAAATCAGTCGTGGATGATGCGAACTCTGTTGCGAGCAGGGGCGCTGTCATCTTGGTACACAACAGCACCATTTGGGTAGAAAACTCCGTATCATGGTGTGGACCTGATCAGCCAAAATGGTCCACAGCGTTGGCAGTAGTGCTACCTTGCAGAGTACCCATGGAGCTCATGGAATACCGCCATATGGCTGCCGAAATCATCACTGAATCCCTGCCTGTTTCATTCGAGCGATGTAAAAATGGCCAGAAGTTCGAAACAATGTGAAACAAGACTAATGCGACCAAATGACTTTCTTCTATTCATCCATCATTTCACAGATTCGGCACCATGTTTTCCTTTTACGCGCTTTTGCCTCACTCGTGGGTACTTTTGTAGTTAGAGATCGCCCTGAAATTTCCAGCTTGAGGAGTCCCTACATGATGTTTTGGCGCTAACAGGATGCGCCCGTGCACCATTCAGTTCTGCAATTCTACAGTGGCTTGTGCAGGTGTCGTCCTCTCATTTCTCGTCTCGTTCTTCTCCAGTGATCGTCTGTCACGATCAGCACAATTTCATCCGCGTTGTGACTTGGCGCCTGATGTACCGGGTGATCAAAAAGTCAGTATAAATTTGAAAGCTGAATAAATCACGGAATAATGTAGATAGAGAGGTACAAATTGACACACATGCTTGGAATGACATGGGGTTTTATTAGAACCAAAAAAATACAAAAGTTCACAAACTGTCCGACAGATGGCGCTTCATCTGATCAGAATAGCAATAATTAACATAACAAAGTAAGACAAAGCAAAGATGATATTCTTTACAGGAAATGCTCAATATGTCCACCATCATTCCTCAACAATAGCTGTAGTTGAGGAATAATGTTGTGAACAGCACTGTAAAGCATGTCCGGAGTTATGGTGAGGCACTGGCGTCAGATGTTGTCTTTCAGCATCACTAGAGATGTCGGTCGATCACGATACACTTGCTGCTTCAGGTAACCCCAAAGCCAATAATCGCACGGGCTGAGGTCTGGGGACCTGGGAGGCCAAACATGGCGGAAGTGGCGGCTGAGCACGCGATCATCACCAAACGACGCGCGCGAGAGATCTTTCACGCGTTTAGCAATTTTTTTTTGTTCTAATAAAACCCCATGTCATTCCAAACATGTGTGTCAATTTTTACCTCTCTATCTACATTTTTCCGTTATTATACAAACACCAAACATTTGTCCGCGTTCGAATTCACCCATCTCCGGCGTAAGGCTCTCACAACTGCACAGAACACTTTTGTGACCACGACTGACACTTCCAAGTTTTGAGGACATCGCACAAGTGCCTTTGGCGGTCAAATACAACAGGGCAACCTGCAGACTTGGCTAGCATCTGGATTTACGTTCAAGCACTCATGTAGGGTGACAATTATTGAACTATATGAAAAAAAAACGTGAATTACCTACAACAGCTTGCACACACTTTATTCAACATGTGAACGTGACTGTAGATATTCTGATTTAGGTTCTGACATGGCTGATATGCTTGCCACCATTGGCGATGATGTGGCGCAGATGAATAGCGAAATTCTGCACGACGAGCTGAAGTGTAGCAACATTGATGACGTCGATGACCTCCTAAATGGCTGTTTCCAGCTCAGCATTGGTTTTGGGGTTATTGCTGTACGCCGTGTATTTAATATAGCCCCACAAAAACGAGTCGCATGTGCTCATATTCGGAGAATATGGAGGCCAATCAAAATGCATGCCAGTGGCCTCTGGGTACCACAGAGCCAGAACGAGGTCCCCAGAATGCTCCTGCAGGACATCAAACACTCTCCTGCTTTGATGGGGTCGAGCTCCGTCTTATATGAACCACAACTTGTCGAAATGAGAGTCACTTTGGATAATCCGAATGAAATCATCTTCCAAAAACTTTACGTATCATTCGCTAGTCACCGTGGCATCTAGGAATATCGCACCGATTATTCCGTGACTCGACATTACACACCACGTAGTCACTCGTTGAGGGTGAAGAGACTTCTCGATGCGGAAATGCGGTTTCTCAGTCCCCCAAATGCACCAGTTTTGCTCATTGACGAACCTATCAAAATGAAAGTGGGCTTCGTCGCTAAACCAAACCATACAGCGCATACTAATTCCCATCATTCCCTGCTGCCAACCGCGCAGTTTGAACGTCCTAACGTAAACCGTTGGGAAGTTACGACGATTTTATTTCCTATAGTTCAATATTTGCCACCCTGTATCTCGCGGTGTTTTTCATATTTTTGGCCAACCTCTTTGGAATCTCGGAAATCATTGGGGAAAGTGGCAACCAAAATATTATTTAGTGTATTGTATAGATTTTATGAAGACTTTTGGAAGAATATCATCCGCACAACCGCAATGCTATCAAAGGCAAATCAATACGAGATCGCAAATGTTGACCATTATTACTGACCAGAATAATATACAGATGAATGGAAAATAAAATAACAGAACAGTGGTGCTCAGAAGCGTTCCAAGGGTGGGCCTGGGGAGGAAGCTCTAACAACAGTTTAGGTGCGGCAGGCAGACGAGGATAAGTTTAAATAATAAGATGGCAACCCGACCAAGGGACGGTTGAAGGACCGACCAACAACCTAATCAATTCCCTTCCACCGACCAACGGCACGCCAACAGAAAATTTCAGCCGAGGACGAAGATACCAATGGCAATACTTCTTCAAAATTGGCGTCTAAAAACAGCCAAGGCACAATAACCACTTAAAATATGAACAACATCAAAGGCTGTCGAACTACACGCGGTACCGGACAGCATCAGCACGGCGAGGGAACACACACTCGCTGCTCGGTCCCAAACGACCGACTGCCTACTCCAGTACGCAGACAGAACTAACATAACTGTTCACTCGAAATTACAAAAGCTACACACAGCTCCACGTAAACACTTGCACCAATAACTTCGACAATCCTAAAACCAATCACTGTGGAACAACAAGAAGAAATCACACACACACAGAGAACCCAGAAGCGGTCGGCGACCAAATACACGTCGTCCGATGGGCGACCGACCTTGCGACCACCCAAGGTCATCTCCACTCAAGTCATGTGTGTCAGCAACGGTCGGGCGAGTCTGGGATGTCCGGAGCTCACTGCAGTTCCATCCCGGCTTAACTCCATGTCCGTTCGGAACTCGGAGACACCGCGACTCGGGCACACTGGCTCGGACCCAACCGTGCAAAGGTAACACTTGCCGATTGGCCACATCTCTGCACAAGGAAGGAACCGACACACGTCCGGCAAGACGACCAACTGACGAGGCCCAGAAACGGTCGAAAGACCAAATACACTTCGCCCGATGAGACGACCGACAGAACGGCCAACCACCAGTCGTCGCCGCTCAAGTCTCCATCCGTCGGACAGCGCATGTGTGCCGCCAGGGGTCGGCGAGTACTGTCTGCCCGCGCCTCACTGACACTCCATCCCCGACTGGACTTCAGACACACTTATTGGTAACGCCACGTAGCGCTCTGTATGAAAAATCACTGGCTGTGCTGTGTGCAGTCTGTGGCTGGTTGGCATTGTTGTAATACTCGCCATTGTAGTGTTGGGCAGCGGTAGCTGGATGTGAACAGCGCGTAGCGTTGCACAGTTGGTGGTGAGCCGCCAGCAGTGGTGGATGTGGGGAGAGAGATGGAGGAGTTTTGAAATTTGTAAGACTGGATGTCATGAACTGCTATATATATTATGACTATTAAGGTAAATACATCATTTGTTCTCTATCAAAATCTTTCATTTGCTAACTATGCCTATCAGTAGTTAGTGCCTTCAGTAGTTCGAATCTTTTATTTAGCTGGCAGTAGTGGCGCTCGCTATATTGCAGTAGTTCGAGTAACGAAGATTTTTGTGAGGTAAGTGGTTCGTGAAAGGTATAAGTTAATGTTAGTCAGGGCCATTCTTTTGTAGGGATTATTGAAAGTCAGATTGCGTTGCGCTAAAAACATTGTGTGTCAGTTTAAGCACAGTCATGTATAATTGTTCAAAGGGGACGTTTCAATACTAGCGGTCGCTCCAGAGATAGTGCGACAGTGCACTTATCGATAAGCGCTGCTGCTGCCACTCACGGGCAAGCAAACCAGCAACCTAGTGACGCCAGTAAATCGAATTAAAATAAAACGAGGCGACAGAAGCATAAAAACAAGACGACGAGCAATAAACGGCATGACCGCGAGCCACGCACGGCTCAATTCATGCATCCATTTTACTCAACAGAATAATATACAAATGAATGGAAAATAAAATTTAGAATCTGTCAGATGAATAGTTTAGCTTTAGCAAGGGTAACAGCACCAGAGAGGCAATTCTGAGACTGCGTTTCACAATGGAGTGGGGACTCAAATAGGTTTGGCCGACCTATAAAAAGCGTTCGGCGACTTAAAATGCTGAAAGAGCCTTGTTACACGGTACTAGCGAACCCAGCAAAGTTTCATAAGTGCTACATTTGTATAGGAGTAGGCTAAATGTCCTAACCTCCTTCACCCTCTCTCCCTGTCCTTTTCCTCCCGCCCCCTCACCCCTCCCCCAGCGTCTCTCTCCATCTCCCATTTCCCCTTCTCTCTTTGACGTTGTGCCTAGGTCATTCTTATTGCAAACGAAACCATGATTAGGAACTGAAGCCGCTTAAAATGAATGGCCAAACCGGTTGCGCAGGTGATGGCCAGGTGATGGTTGAAGGGATCACTATAGCAAAAATCTACTTACACCAGTATTGCCAGCCCCTGTTTTGATCACGACCGAAGTAAATACTTCCTACAGGTCGGTCAGGGACCTGAAGATGCTGCAGTGAAACGCTGAAACTGGTTGCGAAATAAAAGGAGGTTGGAAACTAGATTGCTGAAAGGTATTTAATTTGACATCCTGTACCGCTTCTGGCTAAAGGTAGAGTTCTGGATTCTACCGATGGCATCATAGAGGATGTGGGAGGAACCCGAGCCGTCGTAACGTTTTCCGCAGTGCCTTTAATCTTGGCGACCAGCAAGCGCCAGCAAGTGGTACACCGCAACAGCAAACAAACCAAGCGCGAAAACAAACTCCTTCACTGCTGTTTGTTCTCGGCGGCCAAGGAGTATCACGTGCTCCCACAAAAGTGCGAAAGCCTGCTCAGCACCATCCAAGATTGTTAATGCGTTAAGCTACTTTATCTCCTCAATGTGGTTAGCCAGGTGTGCAGAAGTGACTTTCGGAATACGTTACGCGTTCGCACAAGAAAGGATAACGACAATAGGAGACAATGTGGGAAGTTTCCCGCAGTCAGTTTTGTATCGTTATGATCAAAGGCGTTATGAGAAAATATTTTTTTGAGACCCACTCATTTACCTAGGGAGAAATGATCATTGTAGTAAAATAAGAGAAATCGGAGCTCCCAAGGAAATATTTAAGTGTTTATTTTCCCCAAGCGCTGTTGGAGAATGGAACGGTACAGAATTAGAATGGAAGGGATTCGATGAACCCCCTGCGAGGCACTTAAGTGTGAACTGCAGAGTAGTCATGTAGATGTAGGTTTCCGAAGGAGCAGATAGTTGGCTTCTGCGTGTGGTGAAGTGTAGTTGGCAAACTGTTCGTCATCGAAATATTGCGAAAAACTCGAAAATCTTATTCGACACACACTTGATAGCCTCAGCAATATTTAGCATATCGGGGACGCTTCGCTTTAAGGTAACTTTCCTATGAAAGCCTAGAAAAATACAATTTTCATCAAGTTAACATGGATCTCACTAATAAATGTGAACTCTTTGCGGAATGAAAATTCTATGACAATAGGAGTGCTTCACGCTGAACATTTTGATTTAATCACATTAAATCTCATATTGACAGTATTACCATTTTTTGTGAAGATCAGTAAATTACATGTTCTATTTGCCGGTAAATACTTGGAATGCACTGACTAAGTATCTCACTTAGATGCTTGAAACTTTGAGTATATATTAACAACATGTCTGTCTAAAAAATAGACTACAATCATTTCATTTCAGTCATAAGGTTTTCGTCTAGAAATATTTACGTCTGATACTCAAAATTAAGGCTACTTTTCTACAACCAATCAGTATGTATTTTTATTCTTGCTGGTAACACATTAGTGTCTGTCCTCCATTTAACTCCAAATATTATGCTGGAAAATTAGAAAAAAATCAAGACTCTGGCTCACACATATTTTTTGTGTGTAAAATAACCAAATCAGAAAATTTAATTCTGAGGAAATTCAATTGAAAGTTATATTTCATCTAGGGAACACTTCCGCTGTTTCTAATACACTGCAGCTGCATAATCTTCTTGGTTTCCATGTTCCTCATGTGCTCTCTTCCTTTCCTCGTTATTCTGGCCTCGTTAGTTGTCTCAGGGACCCACATTTCACCTTTGGCCCTTCTCATTGTATCAGCTTTTACGAGTGATTTTCTCACTTTGAACACAGAACACATTCCTAGCAATTCTACAACTTCACACCAATACCAAAACGCTTTCTTGAAAGGCGTAATAAGTTTGGAGAATGACAAAATAACAAACAGTCAAGCTCAGAAATACTTATAATGAAAACAAGGGAAAACATAATACCACGGCATAGAGTATTTCTAACAGGGCTGCAAACTAAAGAAACAGTTGTATAGCACATCCTTCTTGATTGGGAGTCTAATCACAACATCTCACGTGTGAAAACAGCGGAAACGTGGGTGTGGCTGCATACCTTTAGATTTTTAAGTTAGCTTTTAAATAACTACCATATGTGTAATTCAACTCTTTTAACTACCACTTTGTTGAGAAAAACTCTAAGCATTGTTTCAAGATGACAAACAAACAATCAATTTTTAAGTGGATTAACAACCGAGTGACCATGACTTGCTTGTTGCAGAAATCTGTTTTTAGCATAGTGTACAATTTTCTCTTCAAGTAAATGTTGAATTGAATCTGTCACTGATTTGATATGTATTGTCCCTCTTGGATTTCTAATGTCATCAAACAACGTAGTTTACTGTTTTACGACCCTAAACAATAGAAATCTGAGTAATGCATACCTCAGTAGCTTGAAAGATTGATAGTGGGAAAGCCATAGCTTTCTGCACTGCTTGTTGGCTATTCTGGAAGCAGTCTCGTAACCTCTAGCTGAGCCATTTTCCCGCAGTATCCTTTCTTCTAGGAGTGCTACTCCCACAAGGTATGCAGGAGAACTTTTGCTAAGTTCGGAACGTAGGGGATGTGTTGGCGGGAGTGAGGCTGTGATGGCGGGCTGTGGGTAGTGCCTGTGTAGTTCAGTCGTCGGACCGTTTCCCTGTGCAAAGTTCCATGTTCGAGTTACAGTCTGGCGTACTATTTTAATCTGTTATCAGGTTCCAAATTAGCCTCAATTCCGCTGCAGAGCAAAAATTATTTGTGGTAAAGTTGGTCTTTGTTTAACGAGCCCTTGATCACTATTCGTATTATTGACACACAACATCGTGATACCGACGTAACAATGATTTATTTCTCCCGAAAGGAACCTACGCTATGGAACATGCAACGCAGATCAGGTCGTATATAACTAGTGTCGTCAGAGAACCTATAAATACAAGCACCTAGCTGCAAAACCCTCCCCGCACGAGTCAGCTTTTACAAGGATGGCCAATTGAATGGGACGTTCGGAAGTTTGTATCCTTCCATCTCTTCCTTCATGAACATCTTCTATCCGCCCTTCCTCCACATGCGGCACGGCCGAACATTGACCTGTAGAAGAAAGACACTGTTCTTGGTTTATGAGCTTCATGGAAGTTTTTGAGCGGGATTAGGCACTCTTTCTTCCACTTGTTCGAGAACTATTCTACTACCTTCTACAGCCGTTGAAAATTCCTGGTCGAATTCCTTCTGACTAGTGGTTCTGGATCTGTGACCAGTGTTGGGTGAGTCCATCTCTTACAACGAAATGTGCTAGTGTAAATGGCTGAGATTCCTCCTCTCCTTGCTGTTTGGGATAGGTACAAGAACAAGATACGTCCGGCACTTGCCTTTTCATTGCACAAACACCAGTCAGATTCTTGTATGTGAAAGGAGTAGAACAAAACACAAGTATATCTGCTGACGTCTTTACAGGGTATTCGGCAACTGCCGTTACAAACTTTTAGGATTTGTAGGGGGTAGTAAGTACATAATACCTAGTATGGGAACCCATATCCGGAACAGTACCGTCTCCGTTGTACGACGGTTTCAGATCAGGTGAGTAACGCGTCCACGTCTGCTGAGGGAAAAAGTCTCAGAGTTGCTTGTCCTGGTACGCAATGGGACAGACAGGATGTCGTGTACTACATCAGAGGGTCACCTGATCTCATTTCTCATGGGGTCATATGCAAAGTTTTAATATATTTACGAGACTTCTGTAGAGACAGAGGAAGATCTGCTGGCACGAGTTCCGGCCACTACACGAGAAATTGAAGTGACACCAGGTGGGATGGACGGTATTTAACAGAACACGATTCGTAGGTATACCTCGCTTGTAACAACATTGGTGGTGGGCACATCGAGCCGTTGCTGTAATGCAACAGTACTGTTCTGTACATATGGTAAGCTGGGTTCTTTTGTATTTCGGAGTAATGTAAGCACGTAATGTTTAGGTGTTAAGAAATGTACTTAAGAGATAGATTAATGTTTGTTTCGTTATGTTTCCTTTCAAATTGTTACCTAATAATTTTACCGTGTCGTGCCTCATTCAAGTGCTCAAGCAGAAGGGGATGAGTTGAATATCTGAACTGAAACCGTCGTAGCATGGAAACGGTACGTTTCCGGACATGAATTCCCATTCAAAATATTATGTGCTCACTCCCCTCTAAAAGTACTAGAAGTCTGTGATGGAAATTCCGAGCATCCTGTATTCACAGAACATCACGATTAAGCAAAAAGACATTTATTTATTTTTTTAATCAGCTTAGTTTAGCTGTGGGTGAAGTTGCACAAGATATGTTTATAGACTTGTCCTCCAAAAATGGTTCAAATGGCTCTGAGCACTATGGGACATAATTTCTGAGGTCATCAGTACCCTAGAACTAACTAACCTAAGGACATCACAAACATCCATGCCCGAGGCAGGATTCGAACCTGCGACCGTAGCGGTCGCGCGGCTCCAGACTGTAGCGCCTAGAACCGCTTGGCCACCACGGCCGGCACTTGTCCTCCAACTAAAAAGAAAAACTGTTTCGGTCTAAATTAAGGGTGCTGATAATTAGAAGACCAGTATTTTGAAGTGCAGGTTCTCTGGACACTCCGCTAAACACAAGCATGGACTTCGTTGTAGTGCATTACAACCACAACGTATCTACCAAGACTTCGTCATTTAGGAAGCTTCAACTACACTCTTTTCGAGGAAAACGTTAATAAAGTGTTTCTGTCAGGCAAATCAGAGGAATATAAAAATGTTATGAAGCTTGCAGCCTCAAACATGTAATTTCTTTATAGAT
The DNA here is from genome assembly GCF_023864345.2 of Schistocerca serialis cubense. NCBI lineage: Eukaryota > Metazoa > Arthropoda > Insecta > Orthoptera > Acrididae > Schistocerca > Schistocerca serialis. The sequence continues at coordinate 397,188,939 of NC_064646.1, forward strand.
TAGTCTGTGATATAACTGTTACGGATGTTCCATACAATGACCAGAAGAAGAAGCACAATGTTCTTATTAGCCTTCTAAAGCTATGACTTCTGTAAGTGTGGTCATTTTTTTGTAGTTCTTAGTCCTCATAATATTCAGTAAGCTTCATTTGATATCATATTCATAAAACGGAGTCCAATTTTTTAAAATTAAAAAAAAAGTCATAAGAAGTCTTTCATTGGTTATGTAATAAGCTGCTAATATGTGCTGGTGGCCCAAAATAAAGACTGGGAAAAGATAAGACTGATGAAATATTTTACCAATTTGTGGAAGCGTTTTTGTCTTTTACTCGAAATTGTATGATTATGACTTACATGGTTATTGAACTAATGCCTTTAGTTGGTCATCAAGTTAGTGCTGCTCCTGTGCTGATCAGAAAAGTGTTGAGATCTTTTTCGTACATCCACGACCATGCCAAAACCTACTTCAGGCAGCGTTTGAAAGATCCTACGATCCGTTCCCACCACCCTCCCCACCAATGTGCGTTTGGGGCGATGAATTTGCATGTGACCGCTTGCTCGATGAGGTATTCGTGCGTTTTTCTTGCCGTGAGTGCGTGCCAGAACTCTTTCAGCTCTGTATGCATGAAATGAAAGGTAGTAGCATTGACAGTGTAAATCGTGCAGGGCACTTGGATCAAGTCGTAGATAATCAATATCGTCAGAATGTCTACAAATACAAGTATCAGCCTGCAACAGTTCGTCGAGTTGAGAAGAGGTTACAAATATCTTCAACAAGCCAAAACTTACTTCAGATGAAAACACTCTGCTGGAATCCACAACAGGGAGTGAAACTTCACTTTTAAAACTGGAAATTATCAATTATGACGTCAAAACTTTTTATGCACTGCGATTATAATTTCGAGCCTTCATCATATGCGAGGAAGTGGATCCAAGGTCCATAAAAGGAAACTTGCGTCTCATACATAAACTTGGATCAACTTCCTTTTACGAACTTATTTATAAAACGACGGCGTCGTATGCTTTCAGCTGTTTGACAAGAACGAGTCCTCGAAACTAGAATTGCAGTAAAATAAAGAAGGAAATTGATGCAGTAAGTGGTAATTAGTTTAACAAGCACATGAAGTCTATGGAACCTTTCCTCATTAAAGTACTGAGCTCAGTTTCAGTTCTGTAGATCTCACCAACAATGAGAACGTTCAGGAATGTGGAACGAGTCAAGGTAAATATTAATACGAGACAAAGACATCATATAAGTTTAATCTATGTATTGCATTGACGATGATCTGTCACGCTGCTGCTTTACAATATTTATATTTACGCTATTTGAATTTAACAAAGGCATCTGGAAATAAAGCTACCGTATTACTCTGAGCGAAGCTACTGCTCCCTCAGATACAGAAAATCTTCGATTGTGAATTCAATCAAATTCGCGTTATAAAGAAAATAATTAACTATTGTACCCGAGCGGTTCTAGGCGCTTCAGTTTGGAACCGAGAAACCGCTACGGTCGCAGGTTCGAATCCTGCCTCGGGCATGGATGTGTGTGATGTCCTTAGGTTAGTTAGGTTTAAGTAGTTCTAAGTTCTAGGGGACTGATGGCCTCACATATTAAGTCCCATAGTGCTCAGAGCAATTTGAACCAACTATTGTACATTTGTAAATATTGACTTGTGTTTGCAGTACATCAGTACTCGTCATGGATCTTCACAACGAATGCCGCCACTTGCGAAGTGGGCAACAGAATTCTCGAATACTTTCATTGAAAATCGCCAGTTTCAGCTACATCAGATAGTTGGTGAATCTTTTAAATTAGTAGATGTGTTGAATTAGTTGGTCACCCCTTTTTATAAAATAACTGTTCTTCCGAAATGTCCTGCTCAAACATTATTAAGCGCATTTATTACTGGGCTCTTACGTTTGATCACCTATTTGAAAACATTAAATATTTTAACAGTAATAGTGGCGAACGAAATAAAAATTCACAATAGTAATAACAAAATGCTTAGCTCTAATTTTTAAACAGGCAGAGTTGGTGTTAAAACATTTAATGTGTTGAGATGTTTAGTAAAATAGTGAACGAGACGATGATGGCGCAGATGTGATGATTGTATTTGGGTATGAGAGTTGAGAAGATATTTTATTTTTCAAAAACAGGTGGATCCGTAAACAGGTCTACATTAGAGCTTAACATTTAAAAAATAATAAAAACAGTGTTATTTGCAGAGATAAAAAGAAATCAATTATAAGTCTAGAAACTGAAGTGAAGTAAGATGGACGGAACGGCTGTGACTGACCTTGTAAACGCATATAAAATTGGCGCATTGTGTTAACATTTTTATTAAATACAAACTGAAACAACAATCTGGGCTTAATTCGCTGTCGAAATGGGATCAGAGTGCACAGAAACTTCCACTTCTACAGCAGGGAAAGAGAGAATCACCGTTTAACATTCTGTCTGTGTCAAGATCATCACAGACGAACTTCAAGTTCTTACTGGTAAAGGTAGCAGAATGAAGTATACAGTAGTATCGTTTAAGGTACTGCATGTGATTTAGAGAACTCAAAACAGTATTTCCTACCAGGGAATCAAAGAGTACAATAAATTAAGTAAGAACATTGAAGGGATTACGAAAACAAACGTATTTAAAATGGCAATTAAAAAGGAAATACCTTCGAAGCAATACATTCAGTCTGATGAAGGATTACTTGGATAATACGGAGGATTGGTTTAGCCAAAAATATAAGTAAATAATAATAGGATGTCTCTCACTTCAGGACACATTATCGCACTTTTTTAGAAGCCTTACATCAAAGTCCTACAATGGATAATACAAACACCTTACCTTCTTTATGAGATAAGGAATTTTGGGTGGATATTGAGCTAATTTTTCCAGGAAATCAACTGAGTATCAGTTACATGGAAAATGGAGACCAAAAATCACCGTAAAATGTGATTAACAACAGCCTTTTTTTGTTATTTTTTATTAGGCAACCAGTTTCGATGTTCCAATCACGCCATCTTCAGGCCTGTCGCATGAATGACGCCAAGTAACATTCGCACATGTGTAAGACAAGGCACCAATAATCATATCTGGATCCGTAGATATCCGAACTTCATGAGCATGTATGTTCTCCACACATGCAAATGAAGTTCGGATATCTACGGAATCAGCTACTATTATTGGTGCCTTGTTTTTCACACATGCTCATGTAGTCGGATGTCTACGGAACCAGATACGATAATTGGTGCCTTGTCTTATACACTCACGAGTGGTAGTTAGTGTCGTTCATAAAGACGACGTGACTGGAACGAGGAATCTGGTTGCCCAATAAAACAGTATCAAAATAACCGCTGTTTGTACAAGATTATTACATGTCATCGGCAGGTGGCTGTCCCACGCTCCTGAATCCAAGATGGAGTGACATTTACTAAACATCACCGTAGTTGTACTGATGCCAGCTGATACTTGAGATTCATTGGGAGAGTCCTTAGAAAATATCCATCAACAAAGGAGGTGGCTTACTAAACACTCGTTCGGCCTATACTTGAGTACTGCTCATCAGTGTGTGGTCCGCACCAGGTCGGGTTGACAGAGGAGATAGAGAAGATCCAAAGAAGACCGGCGCGTTTCGTCACAGGGTTATTTGGTAAGCGTGATAGCGTTACGGAGATGTTTAGCAAACTCAAGTGGCAGACTCTGCAAGAGAGGCGCTCTGCATTGCGGTGTAGCTTGCTGTCCAGGTTTCGAGAGGGTGCGTTTCTGGATGAGGTATCGAATATATCGCTTCCCCCTACTTATGCCTCCCGAGGAGATCACGAATGTAAAATTAGAGAGATTCGAGCGCGCAAGGAGGCTTCCCGGCAGTCGTTCTTCCCGCGAACCATACGCAACTGTAACAGAAAAGGGAGGTAATGACAGTGGCACGTAAAGTGCCCTCCGCCACACACCGTTGGGTGACTTACGGAGTATAAATGTAGATGTAGATTTAGATACTGTGTATAGTGTGTTTAGAGACTATTTATGAGAAATGAACGAAGACAGCAGCAGCAGTTTTTTACGTTATGGAATAACTTCTTAGCAAGGACGTGAAACAGCCCTGTAACCAACAGATAAAATGAACTAGGCTGCCCTGTCGTTAACGAAGTGGCGTTGTTTTCTGGACGATAGTTTTTGATTTTCTTTGCTTTCCTCAAACTACTGCTGGTTAACCCGGAATGGTTCTTGCTATTACAGTTGTAATCCTTGTCTAGTTAAATCTGTGAGTTTGTAAACATGAATTAGATTTCTTGTTAATAATCTGTAGCACAATGGCGTGTCCGAAATGGTAGCGAAAGTGATCTACGAATGAATGAAACTGCTGCTACCACTGCTATAGTGACACACGTAAACATTAAAAAGGCAGGGCTGGGTAAGGGTTTGAAGCCCAGTGTTCCCCAAGTCGAATGTGTGCGACTGCTCGATTTGTTAGCTCATGCTTGCACACACTCACGGAACCTTTGGACATCCGGAGTACGTAAATAACGTCTCTGCGTATGAGTAGATTCTCTTTCACAAGTAAGTGTGTACTGTGTGGCGTCTGACGCCAGTGTCAATGGCTGCTCCGACCATTCCATTGAGACTCTGAGCGTCAGGAGGATGACGGTCTACGAGTGTTATTTACCAAAGAGGCTTGTCGCGAATCTCCAAATATTTGGACGGTACGAACAAAGCTGTCTTCTCAAACATCACGAGCGCCTGTTCGTGTGAAGGACACCATGTGCCTTTCTAGGTTTTTCCTTGTCCATGACCGTTTCTTCGCGGAAATGCATCTAAATAGTTCGTTAGTAAAGTTTCTGAGATGAATACACTAAGCAGGTTCAGAAGGATGTAGGCTGCAGTAGGTACTGGGAGATGAAGAAGCTTGCATAGGATAGAGCAGCATGGAGTGCTGCATCAAACCAGTCTCTGGGCTGAAGACCACAACAATCTAATACCCGTAAATTAAACTAAATACCTAGGTATTACAATTACGAACAACTTCAATTGGAAGGAACACATAGAAAATGTTGTGGGGAAGGCTAACCAAAGACTTCGTTTTATTGGCAGGACACTTAGATAATGTAACAGACCTACTAAGGAGACTGCCTACACTACGCTTGTCCGTCCTCTTTTAGAATACTGCTGTGCGGTGTGGGATCTTTACCAGATAGGACTGACGGAGTACATCGAAAAAGTTCAAAGAAAGGCAGAACGTTTTGTATTATAGCGAAATATGGGAGAGAGTGTCACAGAAATGATACAGGATTTGGGCTGCGTATCATTAAAAGATAGGCGGAATCTTCTCACGAAATTCCAATCACCAACTTTCTCCTCCGAATGCGAAAATTTTTGTTGACACCGACCTACATAGGAAGGAACGATCATCACGATAAAGTAAGGGAAATCAGAGCTCGTACGGAAAGATATAGGTGTTCATTCTTTCCACGCGCTACACGAAATTGGAATAATAGAGAATTGTCAAGGTTGTTCGATGAACTCTCTGCCAAGTACTTAAATGTGATTTGCAGAATATCCATGTAGATGAAGATGTAGACTGCTCCGCAGTTAGGGATTTGTCAGTATCCTTCCGCATGTTAAAATGGAAACTCAGAGGTGGATGGAGTGATAACTGATAAGAACAACGGGTATTATCTTTTCAATCCTACATGATGTGGATTCAATGCTACCATCCTCTTTTAAATTATGAAAGTATTGCCTTGTCAAAGACGGTACTGAGAACCTAATTTTCAATCGTTCATTAAATCAGTTTTTTCGATTGGTGACTATAGAATTGTTTATTAACAAACTGCTTTTATAGTTATCTCCGCCCAAAAGAAGTTATTTATTTGTCACTTGTGGCTGATACTGTGTCACGTTACATGGCTGCCATCGTCTAAATAGTCAATCGATTCGCGAACCATATATATTCTGATGTATCAGAGGTCACATACTGAACTGCAGTTACAAAACGTAAATAGTTCCTCTTTGCATGCTAGGTAGGGCGATGAATTGTGTTTCGATGATCGCAGCTTGCTGAATGTGCTGGGCGGTGACCTCCCACATTACTATTCTGTTAAGTGGAAGCGATATTCATATATTGTATGGTGATTTTGATGGAACAATATTTTTTTGTGCTTAAATCAACGATTGTAAAACTGAGGAAACATCCTCACTTGCATTGTTGGACGCTATAAGCACAATGTAAACACTTAGTTCTTGATGAATAATTACATTTTTTGAATCATTGAAAAATATAGAATAATTACTTGCTCTTTGATATTCAAGCGAGAGCTATGACAAGCCCATCTTTTTACATCACACGCAGCTTACAAGGAGGTTGGTCGAATCTTTTCCAACGTAGCCATATGCAGTTTGGGAAAGCTCTGACAACCTGAATCTAGATTTAGATGACAATTAGGGGACTCGAACTCCTGCCCTGCAAAATGTAAGTCTAGTGTCATAATCACTTCACAGCTTCTCATGGCGAAACAGGTAATGGCGCAGGTAGAACGTTTTTTTTTCCTCAGAAGGAATTCCTCACTTCTATTTTGTCGTAATCATGTAACGTGAAATCTGTGTCGTGTTCGTAGCTAAAACTTATCCATTGACATTCACTGCAAGTGAACAAGACGCAAATGTTATTTTCTGTTTGCTTATGCTCACCAAACGGATATTCCGGTTCATGGTTCATGGTTATAATCCCAGTTGCGCGTTGGCTGTCTGGCGGCGCCCAGGAGCAACGAAATAATGATTTTCAACGTTTCACTAATTATTAACCGAATTTAAAAATTTAAAATACTGTCATAAACTAGTCATTAAGAGACATTATATCCAATGTTTAACACAATAGGGAAAATGTTACAGAGAGCTATCGAGGCCGCATAACTCACGGTGCACATTTACTAAAATTATATTCTTCCGGTATTTAAGAATGAGACATTTAATCACGTGCAAGAAACTTTACACAAAATTTCAAACGCTTACGCAACTCTCCACAAAATTATGAAAGGAAAAAAAAAAAAAACTTATCGCTTACTGCATTTTCTCTGTTCATGTAGTATAACTGTCGCATCAGGCACGAAGATTTAATTTATTATTTTTTTATAAGCAACTCTATTCTCAAAACATTTTGCTGAATGTACCTGCAAAGTTGTGTTTCTGAGGACGGGACCAACGAAACATAAGGGCCCTCAACGAATTTGTGACGTCACATCAGTACATAGTCTTCCACACTCCGGGAACGCTCGGGCCGCATGCAGGATCTGCGGGAAATCAATTTTGTTGTTGTTGGGGTCTTCAGTCCTGAGACTGGTTTGATGGAGCTCTCCATGCTACTCTATCCTGTGCAAGCTTCTTCATCTCCCAGTACCTACTGCAGCCTACATCCTTCTGAACCTGCTTAGTGTATTCATCTCTTGGTCTCTTTCTACGATTTTTACCCTCCACGCTGCCGTCCAGTACTAAATTGGTGATCCCTTGATGCCTCAGAACATGTCCTACCAACCGATCCCTTCTTCTAGTCAAGTTGTGCCACAAACTCCTCTTCTCCCCAATTCTATTCAGTATCTCCTTATTAGTTATGTGATCTACCCATCTAATATTCAGCATTCCACTGTAGCACCACATCACGAAAGCTTCTATTCTCTTTTTGTCTAAACTATTTATCGTCCACGTTTCACTTCCATACTTGGCTACACTCCATACAAATACTTTCAGGAACGACTTCCTAACACTTAAATCAATACTCGATGTTAACAAATTTCTCTTCTTCAGAAACGCTTTCCTTGCCATTGCCAGTCTACATTTTATATCCTCTCTACTTCGACCATCATCAGTTATTTTGCTCCCCAAATAGCAAAACTCCTTTACTACGTTAAGTGTCTCATTTCCTAATCTAATTCCCTCAGCATCACCCGACTTAATTCGACTACATTCTCTTATCCTTGTTTTGCTTTTGTTGATGTTCATCTTATACCCTCCTTTCAAGACACTGTCCCTTCCGTTCAACTGCTCTTCCAAGTCCTTTGCTGTCTCTGACAGAATTACAATGTCGTCGGCGAACCTCAAAGTTTTTATTTCTTCTCCATGGATTTAAATACCTACTCCGAAGTGTTCTTTTGTTTCCTTTACTGCTTGCTCAATATGCAGATTGAATAACATCGGGGAGAGGCTACAACCCTGTCTCACTCCCTTCCCAACCACTGCTTCCCTTTCATGTCCCTCGACTCTTATAACCGCCATCTGGTTTCTGTACAAATTGTAAATAGCCTTTCGCTCCCTGTATTTTACCCCTGCCACTTTCAGAATTTGGGAAATCAATATTTAATTGAAGAGGTATCGACTAAAGGTCTTAATTTAGTCGTGTGCCATCGAGAGCTCGCATGCATTTAAACGCGCAATCTAGACTTATTACATTCGCCTGAAATAATTATTCACTCCCAGCCGGAGACTGCTGGTGGCACTTGCTAGACCTGCTGCGTCGCGTACAGTGACGTACGAGCCACGACCTGTCTTCCTCGTGGGTCTAGATTCAGGAGATATGACGTCATAAACACTAAGATGCGTGAAAATCTAGCGTTTGTTTGAAACGAAGCGCAAATTTCCCAGACTGTACTCATCCGGTATTTGCTAACGAGAGTACTTAGCGACATCTAACAAACATTAAAAATAATACGTTTCTTGTAGTGGCCATTTTCGCAGCAGCTGTATATAAATTGCAGTTGTTTCAAAGAAAATGTCTTTTGCGTGCTGTACATCGAAATTTTTATTTATGCACCCCGACGCGTTTCGCCATTTTTTACAAGGCATCTCCAGTGGGTGTCGTGAAATATTACATGATTTGTCCTTTTTACACATAGGTTATGGTTTCACATCTAATTTATAAATTTAAAAACAGTTCCTTAACGTTTTTTTACGAAATGAAAAGGGACTTACAGGTAACTTCTAATTCACTGGATCTAAGTAAACTGCTTTGTCTCATCTGGCAACCAGGTGGACACTTTCAGTTCACTGTTTTCTTTACACATCACCGTAACTGCCATCTTTTTAATACAGAGATTCATTTGTTTTTCTAATTGTTACCAACTGTTTTGTGAATGTGTGTGTGTGTGTGTGTGTGTGTGTGTGTGTGTGTGTGTGTGCGTGTAGTAGAGAGGGAGAGAGATTTTTGTTTATTCTTAAAAATAATAATAATAATAATAATAATAATAACATTAATAATAATTATTATTATTATTATATTTTCCTGTATATACTTACACACACACACACACACACACACACACATATATATATATATATATATATATATATATATATATATATATATATATTCACAAAACAGTTGGTAACACTTAGAAAAACAAATGGATCTCCGTATTAAAAAGATGGCAGTTACAGTAATGTGTAACGAAAACAGTGACCTGAAAGTGAACTGTCAGATGTCCACCTGGTTTCCAGATGAGAAAAAGCAGTTTGCTTGGATGCAGTGAATTAGAAGTTACGTGTAAATACCTTTCCATTTCGTAAAAAAAAGGTTAAGGAACTGTTTTTAAATGTACAACCTATATGTGAAACCACAACCTATGTGTAAAAAGGACAAATCATATAATATTTCAGGACAATCATTGAAGATGCCTTGTAAAAAAGGCGAAACACGTTTGGGTACATAAATAAAAATAGAAATTCCGACGTGCAGCATGCAAAAGGCGTTTTCTTTGAAACAACTGCAATTTATTAAAAATAATTTCGTACCTTTTCCAAACTTTCATTTGTAAACTAATCAGAAGTTTGAAGTTGTTTTGTACATTGCAGTTTGATTCTTAAAAAAGGCAACCTTCTCGCTGCCTGAACTGTCGTAAAAATATTTATTAGCAATCGCGTTTTTTTTTTAACAGCAATGATTTTGTTTTTATATGCAATTTTGAGAACAGAATGTATCCTTAAAGCTGAAATGGACTGTAAGCAATGTTGAGAGTGGCTTAATAGGGCGAACTCATGTTAGAGAATAACTACATTTAATAACAGACCAGACAGAAAAGGTCGTTTCTTAAAAGAAGGAATTTATTATTTTTTGTCAAGATGGATTCCTCAAGCATTTTTAAGTAAACACTGACCTCAATATGTGTGCATGACCTTACATATAAAGGGTGAACCCGAGCAGAACAGGCAGGATTTCAGAATTTAGTCTTCGTACCTCGATATCTCATTACGGAATAATTACATATCATCTGATAATTTCGCCACATTTATCTTTGCAACTATACTGCCTGACCAGAAATGTGAAGCACCCAGAAGGCATAGTCGGATGTCTGTGTAATTTCGTGGACAAACGCGCCTACGTCGAGTGCGTAAATGATTAGAACTACAATTCTGTGTGATAGGTAGGACAAGCAGAGTGCATTAGTGTGGTTCGTGTTTAATGTTATTACATACCTATGTGGAGGGCGTGAACAGTGTCAGACGCTGCGTGATCGCTGTAAAGGACACGGAGATGCCTCGTACTCGTTGAGACAGCGTTATCAGCACAGAAAGTTTGAAATGAGCCTGTTGTCAGTCTCCATTTGGCCTGCTTGTTGAATCGCAAGGTATCCAGATTTGTGAGGCTGTGGACTGACAATGGACTACACGGACCGTGAGAGCAGGCTTACTCGTCGTCCGGATTCCGGACGATCATGTCTGAGCACCACATGGGAGGTTCGCCGCATTTTGCACCAAGCACATCCAAACGCGTTCACATCCGTGTCTGCCATCAGAGAAAAGGTAATGGACTCGCTGCAACGTTCTTTGACGTCGTGTAGTACTGGACTACCAGCACCCAGAGAGGGACCGTCCCAACACAAACGGTTGCATCTGGAGTGGTGTCGCGACCGTTGAATCACGGGTCTGTACAACCCGGCTGCGCGTGGAAGCCGCGCGGTCTTGGGCCCCTTGCCACGGTTCGTACGGCTCCCTCCGTCCGATGTTCGAGTCCTCCCTCGGGCATGGGTGTGTGTGTTGTGCTTAGCGTAAGTTTAAGTTAGACGAAGTAGTGTGCAAACCTAAGGAACGATGACCTCAGCAGTTTGGTCCCATAGGAACTTTAAATACCACCACCAAAACCCCAGATGATCACTGTCAACGAGTATGGTGTGTCACGCCACCATCGGGTATGACTTCATTCCGCGGCTGGTAGGGGTAGAGGGAACTCTGACGGCACAACGGCACGTCACGGATATCCTACATCCATATTTGTTACCTCTCATGTGACAGTATTGGAGCTATTTTTCATCAGGACAATGCTCGTTCACACATGCTGCGTGTCTCTACGAGCTGTCAGCCTGGTGGTGAGGTACTCCTGTGGCCAGCAAGATCTCTACCTTTCTCCCCGATCGAACATACGGGGAACCAGCACCAACGTCACATCCATCCCAGTGTTACCAACTCCAGTATCCGGGATAACAGGGTCCAGTTACATAAGCTCATTTGGACTAGCTTGCTTTGGGAGAGGACACAACGGTTTTATGACACCCTTCCCAAAATAATCAGTGCTTTCATAATGGCCAGTGGGGGTGCAATATCATACTGACAAGTAAGTGGACTTATGTAATTAAAATCTTCTGGGTTGTTAGGCCGCGTCATGTTTCGACCCCTCTGCTGGGATCTTCCTCAGGATCTTTTGATATCCACTACTGCTAGAGTGGCCTAACAACCAGTAAGATTTTAACTTCAGTGACAACGGCCACGAAAGCCTGCACACTTGCATAAGTGGGCTTATATTGCCAAGTTCTTTGTAAATGTGATTCTGTTCTGTGTTCATTGAAATAACATCACATCGCCTTCAATTCGTTAAGTTTCATTTCGTTTCCTCCTCCGCTTGCGGGTGATTAACTCTTTTTGTCAGACAGGGTAAACTGCACTGAAAATACACTGATGGGCCGATACATTATACCACTGTCCACCGCGATGTTGGATGCCGCATGGTGACGTTGCGGGCACGTGATGCGGTAATGGAAGTATGTAAGCGGAGAAGACATATGGACTGCAGTTGGGGAAATGCGTTGAGGCGAGCGACTTTGACAAAGGGCGGGTTAATATTACACAGAGCTTGTGAACGGCCATCTCGAAAACGGCGAAGTTGGTCGAATGTTCACGTGCTACTGTCGTGGACATCTACGGGAAGAGATAAAAGGAGAGTGAAACTGCTACTAGGTGCTAATTGGTTGAATGTCCACAACACTTCCAAGATCATGGGGCTCTGGGGCTTGTTTGCTCTATAAAGTAGGACAGATGGTTATTTGTGGCATCTCTGCCGAAAGAGCACAATGCTGGTGCACGCACAACTGTTTTGGAGCACACCATTCATCGTACATTGTTGAACATGGAACCCCGTAGTAGACCACTCCTTCATGATCACATATTGATCCAACGACATCATCAATAACGATTGCAGTGGACACGGAATCATCGGAATGTGACCATCGATCAGTGGAAACGTGTCGGCTTTCGGGCGAGTCACAGTTTTACTACACTAGGTCGATGGTTGTCTCCACAAACGCTGTTTTCGAAGTGAACGGCGGCTAAAATCGTGCAGCGCTCAACGGACGAAGTCGGCGGTCGGTAATTTACGCGAATTACATAGCCTGTTCATGTACACCTAATGCTAAATACCTTCACAAACTTACCAACAAGCTGGATCCCTGATCAGCGGAATGAGTGATGTATTTCGTTCTAAAGACTGACTGACAAGTTTTTAAGCAGGTGGTCATAATGTTTTGGTTCATCAGTGTATCTGTCCAACAGTGATAATGTCGAAGGTATGCACTGGTGTCTGGTGATGAAACAAACTACTTCCGTTCATTCACTTCAACTCTGCTTCTCCTCGGGTTTATTTCCTCGAATGTGTTAATCACACGTTAACATTCACGAGCACCAGTACGTTTTAACTCACTGGTAAAGAGTGGGTCGACGTGCACCTCGTTTATGAGTTCACTGAATGCAGTGAAAGAGCGGCAATATTACGCTGTACTTAACTGTTCCCGCAGCGATGGCAAGCGCATACCACAGTACTTTTGCGAACACAGACTAACATACTCTTTTTACCACGTTATACCTTAAAATTTTCGATTAACTTACTCGTAGATTACGAGTAAGTTCCATGAAGTGCTTGTACTGTGTACTTATTTTGATGGTTTCGTTGACCCTTCTCCACCAATCCAATGTTAATTAAGGTGCGTAATATTAACTGCTTCACAGCAGAAATCCCTGGAGTCAATGTGAAAAGGCGATGATATTAAATAATTTAGACCAACACACAGATTGCATTTTATGTTACAGTAAAATTGTTCCAGAACATTCGTACAGTGCATAGCTCAAAGAGACTGTCGCTGCAAATCATGTACTTGAACTAACTGAAAACAACTACCACATTTATTTTGATGGTTTCGTTGACCCTTCTCCACCAATTCAATGTTAATTAAGGTGCGTAATATTAACTGCTTCACAGCAGAAATCCCTGGAGTCAATGTGAAAAGGCGATGATATTAAATAATTTAGACCAACACACAGATTGCATTTTATGTTACAGTAAAATTGTTCCAGAACATTCGTACAGTGCATAGCTCAAAGAGACTGTCGCTGCAAATCATGTACTTGAACTAACTGAAAACAACTACCACACCTTCGAGCTCTTACGATCACTGCTTATACTATGGTTTCTTAACAATACAAGTTCTTTGAAAGTATTGTTCAACTGTCACATAAATTGCGTTACAATTAAAATCGGTTGTTTCATAAGAAATTACAATTACGGTTTTTACGATGATAAATGACTGATTATGTGAGTTCTGAAACTGCTTTTCAGATTTACTATCGAAACTATGGTTGAGAAATGTGACTAACAACATTTATACAAAATAATTAACATCTCGTTAATTACAACACAAATATTGATGGTAACTTATTTTGGAGTACTTTACATATCCGGAAATAGATTTTGCGGTTCAAATTTGACATAATAATCACGTTTTGACCAAATGATCGAACTAATTGTCTATGACAGAAAGTCTTAGAACTCTTAATTACAAAATCAGTTACAATGAATCTGATTTGAGTTTTCATAGAAACATAATAATCTCTTGAGAGTGAACGAAGCTTTCAGTGCATCAGTTAGTCATAAATCTACCCAAACCATTAATTTTCACGTTTTATGAAGTAATATAATTTTGACAATTAATTTCCCATTTAATGACTGAAATGATTTTAACACTAACGTTTCTATGTGATATATTGTGTGACAGTTACACAAATGAAATAATTAGTTTTTCTGTAAATTTCGTAAAACTGATTAATGCGATAAGAATATTTTCCTCTGATAAAAGATTCCTGTTAATTGTATTTATACGAGTTAACGCGAATTCTTTACAGACTAATGGAAAAACTGGTAGAAGCCGACCTTGGGGATGATCAGTTTGGATTCCGTAGAAATATGGGAAGACGTGAGGCAATACTGACCCTACGTCCTATTTTAGAAGCTAGATTAAGAAAAGGCAAACCTACGTTTCTGGCATTTGTAGACTTAGAGAAAGCTTTTGACAATGTTGACTGGAGTACTCTCTTTCAATTTCTGAAGGTGGCAGGGGTAAAATACAGGGAGCGAAAGGCTGTTTACAATTTGTACAGAAACCAGATGGCGGTTATGAGAGTCGAGGGACATGAAAGGGAAGCAGTGGTTGGGAAGGCAGTGAGAAAGGGTTGTAGCCTCTCCCCGATGTTATTCAATCTGTATATTGAGCAAGCAGTAAAGGAAACAAAAGAAAAATTCGGAGTAGGTGTTAAAATCCATGGAGAGTAAATAAAAACTTTGAGGTTCGCCGATAACATTGTAAGTCTGCCAGAGACAGCAAAGGACTTGGAAGAGCAGTTGAACGGAATGGACAGTGTCTTGAAAGGAGGATATAAGATGAACATCAACAAAAGCAACACGAGGATAATGGAATGTAGTCGAATTAAATTGGGTGATGCTGAGAGAATTAGATTAGGAAATGAGACACTTAAAGTAGTAAAGGAGTTTTGCTATTTGGGGAGCAAAATAACTGATGATGGTCGAAGTAGAGAGGATATAAAATGTAGACTGGCAATGGCAAGGAAAGCGTTTCTGAAGAAGAGAAATTTGTTAACATCGAGTATAGATTTAAGTGTCAGGAAGTCGTTTCTGAAAGTATTTGTATGGAGTGTAGCCATGTATGGAAGTGAAACATGGACGATAAATAGTTTAGACAAGAAGAGAATAGAAGCTTTCGAAATGTGGTGCTACAGAAAAATGCTGGAGATTAGATGGGTAGATCACGTAACTAATGAGGAGGTACTGAAAAGGATTGGGGAGAAGAGGAGTTTGTGGCACAACGTGACTAGAAGAAGGGGTCGGTTGGTAGGACATGTTCTGAGGCGTCAAGGGATCAGAAATTTAGTATTGGAGGGCAACGTGGAGGGAAAAAATCGTAGAAAGAGACCAAGAGATGAATACACTAAGCAGATTCAGAGGGATGTAGGCTGCAGTAGGTACTGGGAGATGAAGAAGCTTGCACCGGATAGAGTAGCGTGGAGAGCTGCATCAAACCAGTCTCAGGACTGAAGACCACAACAACAACAACAACAACAACAACATGAGTTTTAGTTGACTGAGTGGGTGTGTTACATTTTATATATGTCGTGTGCAATGCTACTTGATACAATACAGAGCACAAAAAGTTGCATTTTAACATTTGCTATACAATGAAGTGTGTATCGTATAATACATAAAGCTTGGTACCGAATAGTTCATATAAGGGTCACCATAGTATGTCCTATCACAATAGGCACCCATAAGAAACCAGATACTATGTATTAGAATCTAATAGACTTGTTTATTACACGCTTCTTCAGTGTTCTGACGGTATTTTCAAAGAAACAAAGGCATTTTGTGTAACAATTTCAGTAAATCACAATTATATCATTACTCTGTAAAGAGGTATCGGAGCCTTAAAAATCAAAACACTCAGGAAATGTCCCTTAATAACATCCAAAATATTATCAGTACACTCCGGAGACAACCTGTGTGGGGTGTCCCGATAGCAGAGATAAATTCCAGTAAATTTTTTATCAGTTCACAGTAAATTGATAGCACTTCACAGAATATATTCGGCTGGCCAAATTGATTGCTGATACATTTTGTTATGAAGGAGTGAAAGCCTGGATACAGTTATATGAATTTATCCTATACCACTGACGTAAGCTATATCTGTGATGTGATGCGCAAGACTGTCTTTTCGTGAACCCTTTCTGACTCACCGAGAGACGTTGTGCAGAAAGTGGATGTTCATGGTTTCTGTCTAAAATTTTGAGCATCCGTTCCTTTACCGTGTTATCTACATGATTGACCTAAGCTGTTTTCCAGTGAGACGAGACCATTCGCTCTGCAAGAGACTCAAGATTAATATAAGCTACGAAACGGGCTAATTCAGTAATCAATGTGAAATTAGAATACCGTCACGTTCTGGAGCCTTATCCACAATGAGTAATCTTAATTGTTTTTCAAAGCGTGTTTAAATATTGCACATTGTTGAATGTAATAACATCATCTTGCGTGATCCCACTTTAAACACAAAATCAAATATTTCCTTTTGTTGCCTGGTATGTTAAGTTTTCAGCACCACATTGATTCGCACGAAGCTAGATGGAAGTTTTGATAATTACACAGAGCCGAAATTTCCCAGCGCTTTGTGAGAGGACTTTCACTAGGATCTTACTGTAGGCCTGACAGTCCTTCCTGTGGCTGCACGAGTTTACATCTACTCCTCTATCAGTTTCTAGATATTCTTTTATGTAAGGCGGGTGCTACAATCTGTTTTCGCAAACCATCCCGATCAGTACCATAAATTTAAAGCAGTTGGCTACTTTACACCATGTCTTACAAGTTTACTTTGTACGTATTTTTCAACAGTACAATTTATAATAACGTCTTTGAGTTTTAACCACAGCTCACACATTTGTTGCGTCTTCTAACGACCCTACCACAACAAAGGTAAAAATTTAATAATGATTATGGTGTTGCTCACGTTGCTAAATACTGGATTTTCGGGCAACAACAAAGTTATTATGTGGCAGGTGTCGTTAGAGCACAGTTAATAAAGTCATTTCATGTAATAATGAATAAACTAGGCACTCATCTTTTCGTGTTTCCCACGCTGGTCTCATTGTAAAATCATGGGTCAATCGTCGAAAATCTAGTTGGTGATGATTCCAATCTCGGATGCAAAGAGGCCTAGGTTTTATTATGTGACATTCGAAAGTTTTATAGATGTGTTTCACAAACCATTCTTGAAGATTACTCTTTTGCAGGACAATGGTGATGTAAAAATGTAATCAGCACTCCGAATTTAAGTTACACTTCTTTTTTATTACTTGTGCTGCAATATCACGTAACACACAAAACATCACTTCACAATACAAAACACACTTGAAAACATCTTCCTCACTGTTGAAGTTCACATTTTATAAGCTTACTACAATATGCGTCTTTCCAGCATGACGTCCAAGACTTGACCTTCTAAAGGTCCGACTCTCTAACAACTCTATTAGTCGCTTACGCGCCCAAAAATCAAGAGTTACAAGTACGTCAAAGATCATAGTGACAAAAGAAAGAATACACATAAGAATAATATCATTGCAATATAAACATATAGATGTATCAAAGTACCTCTACATTAATGGAATCAAATCTGAATGTTGCTCAGAAATATGTCAACTACTTTACAGAAACACAGTAGAATATTGCTGGTATCGAGAGGTTCAGGTGAGGTGCCGTAATGGTTGCGTAATTCAAGTACCATTACAGTCTGTAATTAATGTTCTCAGTTCAGTCTTCCAAATAGGATGTTATTGACTCTTACTCCTGTAGATACACACGTTGTCAAGATCGTTTCAGCTACTCACCATGCGATTTCCAAATTTCTCTAGTCCTGAACAAAGACATTCGTGGCCATCAATTTGCTTCGGCCGAAGTCGTGCACGTTCCTTAGGCAACCGCGAACATTTTACAATGAAGGCATGAACCCCCGACTCGGAGGTGGATAAAGATATTGACAGTTATGGCGATTACTTCTGTAATAATTAACAGAGCCCTACAACTAACTGATAACCTTATCTCCATTGGTCACAAAAGATTTCATCTACTCCCTCATTTGATAAAACTATATCACAGCACCATAGTAACGTCAATAGCGAGTTACGGCTCGGGAGTCTGGGTGCACAGGCTTACGAGGGTGGTGCCCAGAGTGAGAAGAGCGCAGAGGAATATCGTATTAAGATCAGTGGGGGCCTACAGGACATCCCCAGGTGGGGCCCTGTTAGTAATAATGGGGCTCTGCCCTCTGGACATCAAGATTAGAAATCAGGCAGCATGGTTCTGGGCCAAGAAATGGAATATTGAGAAAACAGGACATTCTGGGTGTTCGGGATGGTGACAAGGGTGTGATTAGGCTAAAAGGTGAGGAACTGTGGCAGAAATAGTGGGAGACTGACGACACTGGTCGTAGAACATTTCAACAACTGCCGGATATGAAAGAAAGGTTAGGAATGAAGTACTTTGAATCAGCTCGCGGACTGTTTCACTTTCGCACTGCTCATGGGCCCTGTCCGACATATCTATGTCGGTTTGGGAGGAGGGCTACACCCGAGTGTGACTGTGATGCACCGGAGGGTACTCCCAACCACGTGGTTTACGAGTGCCCCCTTTTCAATGATGTAGCAGCCGCGTTACGATTTAGACTACCAAAGAATGATATATACTTCCTACTGAGACGTGAGGAGACATTTCGAACTCAACCTAGCCAACGAGGTATCACGGAAAGTTTTAACAGAATATCTGAGGGAAAATCGGGAATAGCAGCAAATAACTAAATGTGTCCCAGTACCCTGATCCAGTACCACCTGTGCGTGGATAGGTCGACTTACGATACAGTTGGAATCCGCCACGTACACGGCTAGGAGGATAGGGAACAACAAACCGAATTGAGACATGCACCGGACTTGAAGTAGGATAGGAAACACAAATAGGAACCTGCAGTGATTCAAGTCTTGCTTGGCCTGCCTAGTCTCGAGGGCACGCTTATCGGGGTTAGCTCGGTGAGCAAGGCCGTGCAGTACGTTTACACAATCACTGACACACCTGTGACGCTGCAGGCAGTAGAGGTTTTAGTCATAAGTAGCCATTAGAACTAAGTAGAGTACTAATAGAATAGAAATTGCCCATTGTAAAACCGTACTGTAGAAGACTTGTAATAACTGTAATTAGCTGCGCACACTAATGATATTGCAACATCATAGGACGCACTAATCGTGTAAGGTGGTGGGTTGCATATGTATATTATAAAGATGAGGAATAAAGATTTTTTTAAAAAAAACAGGTAACTTACTTTATTTCTATGTGTTTCGTTTTTATTTGATTGCCCCTTATATAATTTACCATGGATCCCTGAAACAGGAAACCACATCTAGTAGTTGGAAGAAAGCAGTGATGACAATCATCTACAAGAGGGGTAGCTGTAGTGATCGACAAAACTACCGCCCAGTATCCTTGACAAAACATTCGTTTAAAATCTTAGACCATATTCTGAGATCAAACGTAATCTGGTTTCTCGAACGAAATGACGCTCTTCATGCCAACCAGTATAGATTCCGAAAACATCGATCACGTGAAACAAAACTCGCGATTTTCTCTCGTGACACCCTGAAAGCCGTGGACGGAGGCAGTCAGGCAAATTTTCTTGATTTTCGAAACACACGCTGTATAGCGCAGAAATTTGGACAATTACAAAAGCCCAAGAGAAAAAGATGGAAGCGGCAGAAATGAGAACGTTAAAGTGAATGAGTGGGGTGAAACGAAAGGATAGACTAAGGAATGAATACGTCAGGGGAACAGTGAAAGTGGGGCCCATAGAGAAGAATATCCAAGAAAGTAGGCTAAGATGGTATGGACATGTGCAGAGAAGAGGGGAGTACTACGTTGAGAGAAGAGTTGAAGACCTAGAAGTCGAAGGATCAAGAAGAAGAGGAAGACTGAAACTGAGATGGAAAGACAAGGTAGCAGGGGACCTACGGGAGAAAGAATGGCTCGGAGAAGAAGCACTGGATAGGCATTTGTGGTAAAGAATGTTCCAGCAAAGCAACGCCGACCCCACATGGCGTGCGAGAAAGCTGTGATGATGATCATGATGACATGTTTGCTTAGTATCAAAAGTATAATTGTACGGGGTATCAAGCGAAATTTGTAACTGAACTGGGGATTATTCGGTATTGAAGTATCCCAGGAAAATGTGTTGATACCCTTACTGTTCATGACGTTGACAACAATATTAATAGTCTCCTTAGATTTTCGCAGATGATGCAGCTATCTATTAGGATGATGTGTAAGTTCGTAGAGTTATTTCGTGAGTTTAATAAACGCAACATACACACACAACAGATACCTCAGTCTGCATCTATATCTACACATCTACTCCGCAAGCCACTGTACGGTGCAGGGTACCCTGTATCACTACTTGTCATTTCCCCTTCTGTTCCACTCGCAAATAGAGCAAGGGAAAAACGACTGTCAGTACGCCTCCGTAAGAGCATAAATTTCTAGTATTTTATCTTCGTAGTCCTTACGCGCGATATATATAGGCGATAGTAGAATCGTTCGTCAATCAGTTTCAAATGCCAGTTCTCCAAATTTTTTGATAGTGTTTCACGGAAAAAACGCCGCCTCCTCTTAGGGGATTCACATTTGAGTTCCCGAAGCACCTCCGTAACATTTAACGTTTTGTTCGAACCTGCCGGTAACAAATCTAGCAGTCCTCCTCTGAATTGCTTCGATGTCTTCCTTCTGATACCAAACACTCGAGCAGTACCCAAGAATAGGTCGCACCAGCGTCGTATATGCGGTCTCCTTTATAGGTGAACCACCGTTTCCTAAAATTCTCCCAATAAACCGAAGTCGACCATTTGCCTTCTCTACCACAGTATTCACATGCTCGTTTCACCTCATATTGCTTCGAAACGTTACGCCCAAATATTTAAACAACTTGACCGTGTCAAGCTGTACACCAGTAATACTGTATCCCAATATTACGGGTCTGTTCTTCCTACTCATCCGCATTAACTTGCATTTTTCCACATTTAGAGCTAGCTGACATTCATCAAACCAACTGGAAATTTGGTCTAAGTTGTCTTGTATCCTCCTACAATTACTCAATTTCCTCAACTTCGACGACTTTACCGTACACCATGGCTCCATCAGCAAACAACCGCAGGCTGCTGCCCACCCTGTCCGACATCATATACAGGGTGTTACAAAAAGGTACGGCCAAACTATCAGGAAACATACCTCACACTCAAAGAAAGAAAATATGTTATGTGGACATGTGTCCGGAAACGCTTACTTTCCATGTTAGAGCTCATTTTACTACTTCTATTCAAATCACATTAATCATGGAATGGAAACACACAGCAACAGAACGTACCAGCGTGACTTCAAACACTTTGTTACAGGAAATGTTCAAAATGTCCTCCGTTAGCGAGGATACATGCATCCACCCTCCGTCGCATGGAATCCCTGATGTGCTGATGCAGCCCTGGAGAATGCCGTATTGTATCACAGCCGTCCGCAATACGAGCACGAAGAGTCTCTACATTTGGTACCGGGGTTGCGTAGACAAGAGCTTTCAAATGCCCCCATAAATGAAAGTCAAGAGGGTTGAGGTCAGGAGAGCGTGGAGGCCATGGAATTGGTCCGCCTCTACCAATCTATCGGTCACCGAATCTGTTGTTGAGAAGCGTACGAACACTTCGACTGAAATGTGCAGGAGCTCCATCGTGCATTAACCACATGTTGTGTCATACTTGCAAAGGCACATGTTCCAGCAGCACAGGTAGAGTATCCCGTATGAAATCATGATAACGTGCTCCATTGAGCGTAGGTGGAAGAACATGGGGCCCAATCAAGACATCACCAACAATGCCTCCCAAACGCTCACAGAAAATCTGTGTTGATGACGTGATTGCACAATTGCGTGCGGATTCTCGTCAGCCCACACACGTTGCTTGTGAAAATTTACAATTCGATCACGTTGGAATGAAGCCTCATCCGTAAAGAGAACATTTGCACTGAAATGAGGATTGACACATTGTTGGACGAACCATTCGCAGAAGTGTAGCCGTGGAGGCCAATCAGCTGCTGATAGTGCCTGCACACGCTGTACATGGTACGGAAACAACTGGTTCTCCCGTAGCACTCTCCATACAGTGACGTAGTCAACGTTCCCTTGTACAGCGGCAACTTCTCTGACGCTGACATTAGGGTTATCGTCAACTGCACGAAGAATTGCCTCGTCCATTGCAGGTGTCCTCGTCGTTCTAGGTCTTCCCCAGTCGCGAGTAATAGGCTGGAACGTTCCGTGCTCCCTAAGACGCCGATCAATTGCTTCGAACGTCTTCCTGTCGGGACACCTTCGTTCTTTAAATCTGTCTCGATACAAACCTACCGCCGGCCGAAGTGGCCGTGCGGTTAAAGGCGCTGCAGTCTGGAACCGCACGACCGCTACGGTCGCAGGTTCGAATCCTGCCTCGGGCATGGATGTTTGTGATGTCCTTAGGTTAGTTAGGTTTAACTAGTTCTAAGTTCTTGGGGACTAATGACCTCAGCAGTTGAGTCCCATAGTGCTCAGAGCCATTTTTTTTTAACAAACCTACCGCACCACGGCTATTGCCCCGTGCTAATCCATACATCAAATGGGCATCTGCTAACTCCGCATTTGTATACATTGCACTGACTGCATAACCACGTTCGTGATGAACACTAACCTGTTGATGCTACGTACTGATGTGCTCGATGCTAGTACTGTAGAGCAATGAGTGGCATGTCAACACAAGCACCGAAGTCAACATTACCTTCCTTCAATTGGGCCATCTGGCGGTGAATCGAGGAAGTACAGTATATACTGACGAAACTAAAATGAGCCCTAACATGGAAATTAAGCGTTTCCGGACACATGTCCACATAACATCTTTTCTTTATTTGTGTGTGAGAAATGTTTCCTGAAAGTTTGGCCGTACCTTTTTGTAACACCCTATATATATATATATATATATATATATATATATATATATATATATATATATATATATCGGTCTTATCACCCTTCCCTGGGGCACTCCTGACGATACCCTTGTCTCTGATGAATAATCGTCGTCGGGGACAACATAGTGCTTTCTACTATTTAAGAAGTCTTCGAGTGACTCACGTATCTGGGAACTTATTCCATACTCTCGTACCGTTGTTAATAGCCTGCAGTGGGCACCGTGCCAAATGCTTTCCGGAATTCTAGAAATATGGAATCTGCTTGTTGCATTTCACCCATAGTTCTCAGTACGTCATGTGAGAAAAGGGCAAGCTGAGTTTCGCGCGTGCGATGCTTTATAAAACCACACTGATTCATGGGCACAAGCTGCTTAGCCTGAAAAAAAGTTTAGTACATTCAAACTGAGAATGTGTTCAAGGATTATGCAGTAAACAGAAGTAAGGAATATTGGTCTGTAATTTTGCGGGTCCGTTCCTTTACCTTTCTTATATGCTGGAGTCACCTGCTCTTTTTTCCAGTCGCTTGGGACCTTGTGCTGGACGAGAGATTCATGACAAATGCAAGCAAGGGATTCCATCAGGACCTAGTCATTTATTTACTTTCAAATCTCATCAATAATACGATATTCTCCTTCAATATTTACAACAGTATGCCAACCCAGCGATAACTTTTTGATTCCACGACTGTAGAAATCACGTGGTTTTGAGGCGAAGAACACGCCGAGCCTTGTTCGGAGCGCGTTTTCATAAGACAAGGAAGTTCGTGGAAGGTCATTCGATAGAGAGCGAAAAAGGTGAAAATCTGAGGGCGAAACATCAAGTCAGTGAGGTGCGTGTGGAATGACTTCCTAAGCTAACTTTCGTACCGTGTTTTTCGTCTGTAGCAGAATGCGGGCGGGCGTTATCGTGGAGTAGCGTCACTTCACGCAGTCTCCCAGTCGTTGTTCTTGGACTGCGTCTGCAAGACGTCTCAGTTGTTGACAAGAAAAGTCAGCAGTGATGGTTACACCTCGGGGAAGCAGTTCGTAGTACGCCACACCGTCGCTGTTCTACCAGATGCATAATTTTATATTTCGTGCATGCGCCCATGTCCTTGTACGGGGAGTTGCTGCTTTACTTGGCCTCATCCACTCCTTTCTTTTCCTTATGTTAGCATAAAGACATCATTTCTCGTCAGCAGTGACAATACGGGACAGGAATGGTAGATGTTGTTCGCGGGCCAGTTGATGACTAGCAAGAAGAGGGGCACATATGACCACATACTAAACCCATAGCAACTGGAATATGAACATAAAAAACACGAATGTGACGTACTTATGCATTAACCTAATATAAAGAATACTGTATGAAAGAAGATTCGGTGTGGCCGAGCTGTTCTAGGCGCTTCAGTCTGGAACCGCGCGACCGCCACGGTCGCAGGTTCGAATCCTGCGTCGGGCATGGATGTGTGTAATGTCCTTAGGTTAGTTAGGTTTAAGTAGTTATAAGTTCTAGGGGACTGATGACCTCAGCAGTTAAGTCCCACAGTGCTCAGAGCCATTTCAACCATTTTTTTAAAGAAGTTTCCCAAAAAAAAAGAGAAGAGAAGGCTTGTAGCATCACTAGTAGCAGGTGTATCTCCAGAGGGACAAAAACTGTTTCTGGCAATCTCAAGGACAATTAAGGATATTCCCTGGCAAGGCCCCAATATTTTGGTGTTTGAGCAAATAACCATCACTCCACCATATAAATTAGAAAATATTCGGGGTGAATCAGAGAGTAAAGCTTTTCTCCACATTCGAAAAGTGATGGAGAAACATGCGACAGCGAAGCTGCGGGGGCTCACTCGTCACCGCAGTAACAACTATTGGCGTATTGCTGAAACACACACACACACACACACACACACACACACACACACTTGTTTACCTGTTTCTGTGTTTTCAGTCCCTCCTCAGCTGGCACAAATCATTCTTTCATCTCTTTTGCATCATTTTGTGAACTGTTTTTTGTTGTTTCTTTACTGCCCAGGAACAATGGAGAAAAAATGCCTTTCTCCCATGAATGATGTGTAGAATCCGGTAAATGTATTACATTCAGTGTTCCCTACAATAAGCGTAAGCATTTTTGTCAAAAAGTGCAGCTTGTTTATTGAATTTTACACTACTTTTACAGTTGTACACGGTGGACGCCAAATAGTATCTGAAAGTACCGAGTACCAAATGTATTTAGTTTGGAAATATATAATATATTGTTGTCTGATCCTGTTATGTACTAAATTTGTTGTAGTTTTGTCATGTAACATTCGATTAGTGAATGTACAGCAATACGCCATTCTTGTTATGTAAAATATTCAGTCAGATCTTGATAAGATATCAAAGTGGTGCAAAGATTCGGAATTTGTATCCAGTGTTCAGAAATGTAAAATTGTGCGCTTCACAAATCGGGAAAACGTAGTATCCTATAATGTCAGTGAGTCACTGCTGCAATCGGCCAACTCACACAGATATTTGGGGTCCGCAGCTCGTGGTCGTGTGGTAGCGTTCTCGCTTCCGGCGCCCGGGTTCCCCGGGTTCGATTCCCGGAGGGGTCAGGGATTTTCTCTGCCTCGTGATGTCCTTAGTTTAGTTAGGTTTAAGTAGTTCTAAGTTCTAGGGGACTGATGACCATAGATGTTAAGTCCCATAGTGCTCAGAGTCATTTGAACCATTTTGAGATATCTGGGTATAACATTTGGTTGTGTTGTGGAATGGAACGATCACATAGCTCAGTCGTAGGTAAAGCAAGTGTCAGATTTCGGCTTATTCGTAGAATACTGGGGATACAAAATCAGTTGACAAAGCAGATTGCTTACAAAGCTTTCGTGCGACCAGTCCCGCAATACTGTTCAAGTGTGTGGGACCCGCTCCAAATAGGACTAACAGCGCTTATTGAGAGTATACAGAGAAAGGCAGCAGGAATGGACCCGTGAGAGAGCTTCACAGTGAAGCTGAAGAAACTGAAGGGGCACGCACTTGAAAATACACGAAAATTGTCCCGAGAGAACTCACATACAAAGTTTCAATAGCTGGTCGTAAATGATGACTCGAGGATTATACTACAAACCCAAATGTATCACTCCCATAGAGATCGTGAGAACAATATTTAATTAATTACGGCGTGCACAGAGCCATTTAAACAATCCCTCTTCCCGCACTCCATACGTGAATGGGATGGAAGAAAGCCAATTGCTGGTGCAGTGGGAGGTATCCCTCGCCATGCACTTCACACTGGTTTGCAGAGCATGGATGTAGATGTTGTTTTCGTCGTCGTTGGCGAATGCTGGTTTACAAATCACTTGTCGATGTGGACGGCACTCTTGGTGCTTCGACATCTTCTGCGAAGGGTAAAAAGATGAGTTCATGAACTTTTCTGCGAGGCTTTGGACAGGTAGCAACGACTTCATAACGACTAACACTATTAAGAACAAAATTATTTATATTTATCTTTATTTCAATGTTCATAGCAGTCCTATATAATAATTTCGTAATTTCTTGACGGTTAGTACTAACATCGCTAATGAATTACCGGTATGATTAAGATATCTCAGTATTCACTTTTTTATCTAGTCCGTACACAGATGAAATTTTGATTGGGGGGATCTCGAAAGTTTCATTTAACCTAAAACCACCTCGCGTGAACTTCAAGTGCCAAAGTACTCTAACTGCCGATTCCTGCGTGTCATTCACACTTGACTTTGGACAGGTGCCTCCTTGTTTCAAAGATCGAGGAACCTACAGCCGAGCTCGTCACAAAATAGAACAATACAACATTCTCCTTGATGCATGAACTAAAGTTTCTAAGATACTTCCTAGTAATTCTTGCGATATTTTGTTGTTGTTACTATGTCATCTGGCTAACGGAATCCGGCACTCATTGTATTCCATCCAGTGGTCTTGATAACTGTATTGTTGCTTTGTGGTGTTCAAAATTACTCAGCTCTTTTGTGCGTGAAGCGAAAGCTAATTCCTTGGAGAATTTCAGTCAAATAATGAAATGTAGGCAAGGCATTCTTAACAGGACATAAATTCAGATAAAGTTTCGACATAACACACTCAGGGTCGAACGGTGCGTTATCGTTCACGACTTCTGTAGTTAAAGGGGAAAACATGTTCAATGGAAATTCGCTCATGTTGCAGTTATCAGTAATATTCTTGAAGCTATGATTTGACTCTTCGATATGCGTTACGCTACGTTGTACAAGTTACATCCACGGCCTACTGATATGCTGCGAACCGCTTATTGTCTTCTAAAGCTAGCGACGGTATTCGTCTTCCAATACACAGTGGTAAAGTAAAAAATTCCTTCTAATTGAAAAAAAGTGTGTTTGACACTGTCCATTGATTTTTGTCATTCGGAGTGCTATGACTAGTTGGAGATGTCAAATTCAGCGATCCGCCTGCCGTATATAAAATTAATAAGATCTAACGGTCGACCATATTCGGTTCGAGCCACTGCTTCGAAACACTTCCGGGAAAAAAAATAATTTATTCGAGGAATAATGTTAGTTTCTCTATATGGGAGAATCAAACATGTTGAGGATTAATTCATGTAAAAGCAATTTATGGCCATACAGTTGTGAAGAGACCGCGGTTTCACGTCACACATTTTTTGTACTCGTCGCTCGAAAAACTTTCGGGACTGGATTAATAAGAAAACAGAGGAAATTCCGTCAGAGAACAACCATGGGAACTATCAGAAAAGCCCTTCTTTGGGATGTTCTTCAATTCGTGCATTACCTTGACTTGAATGACGGTATGTCATCAAAGACTGTATAAGTAGGCTGTTTAGGTTTTTATGTTGGTAACGCCACGTAGCGCTCAGTATGAAAATCACTGACTGTGCTGTGTGAAGTCTGTGGCTGGTTTGCATTGTTGGAACATTCGCTATTGTAGTGTTGGGCAGCTGGATGTGAACAGCGCATAGCGTTGCGCAGTTGGAGGGGAGTCACCAGCAGTGGCAGATGTGGGGAGAGAGATGGCAGAATTTTGAGAGCGGACGATCTGGACGCGTGTCCATCAGAAATAGTAAGACTGGATGTCATGAACTGATATATTATGACTTTTGAACATTATTAAGGTAAATACATTTTTGTTCTCTATCAAAATCTTTCATTTGCTGACTATGCCTATCAGTAGTTAGTGCCTTCTGTAGTTAGAATCTTTTATTTAGCTGGCAGTATTGGCGCTCGCTGTATTGCAGTAGTTTGAGTAACGAATATTTTTGTGAGGTAAGTGATTCATGAAAGGTTTAGGTTATTGTTAGTCAGGGCCATTCTTTCGTAGGGATTATTGAAAGTTGGATTGCGTTGCGCTAAAAATATTGTGTGTTAGTTTATTGATGATCAGAATAAGTAAAGAGAGAAATGTCTGAGCACATTCAGTTTTGCTCAGCTGTTTTAAAATTTAAAAAAAACGTAAGAGGTTTTCCAGCACTGTCATTTATAATTTTCCAAAGGGGACGTTTCAACTGGCCCTTCATGATAATTTCTATATTTCTATAATTTGTCATTTTGTTCGTATACGTAACACCATCCCTCATCACTCGTGACGATTTTTTCCAGACAATGATCGTATGTGTACTGCATTTCAGTCAAGTCCGGACAGGCGTTCACAAGTCATTGTTTTTGTTCGGGGGTCATGTTGTGCGGCAAAAACTTTTCACACACTTTTCTTTTCTTCGAAATGCTCTGTAGAATGTCTTTAACAGTTAAAAATGTAGTTCCATTGTGATCTGTGACACAACAACGTTGACACACCACGGCCGCACATGCACTACTTAACAGTCTCTGCTCCCAGCTGACTGGTCGAATGCACATCTCTTGTTTACAGATGTTCCTCCAAGCGGCCACCGCCGTTGCTCTGCTGGCGTCGCTTATACGCCAGATTCAGAATCACTCTCGGAACATTTTGGACATACGGTGTATACGTTCCGTGTGTTTGTTTACTTAATTCACGCCACAGCTAGCCGGTATCGACCTCCAAGCCAATAGATGGATAAGTAAACCTCTCTGGCTCTCGATTATAGATAGAACGTTTAAGCTGCGA
Organism: Schistocerca serialis cubense; assembly: GCF_023864345.2. Classification (NCBI taxonomy): domain Eukaryota; kingdom Metazoa; phylum Arthropoda; class Insecta; order Orthoptera; family Acrididae; genus Schistocerca; species Schistocerca serialis. The sequence goes on from NC_064646.1 coordinate 397,218,160, forward strand.
GCAGTGGGCGGTCGGTGGGCGAAGGTCGTAGTTAGCGTGGACGTGTTACGAAGAAAGCATGCCAAATTTAAAAGAATGCAAAATCTCCGAGACTGGCAAAGTTTTGCAGAAGTTCGAAATATAGTGCGTACTTCAAAGTGAGATGCTTTCAGTAATTTCCACAACGAAACTCTGTCCCAAAATCTGGCAAAAAACCCAAAGAGATTCTGGTCGTACATAAAGCATACCAGTGGCAAGACACAGTCAATACCTTCACTGCGCGATGACAACGGTGAAGTCACTGGTGACAATGCCACTAAAGCAGAGTTTTTAAACACGATTTTCCGAAAAACCTTCACCAAAGAAAACGAAGTAAATATTGCTAAATTCCAACCAAGAACAACTGCCAAAATGACAAACAAATAGATATCCACGGTATCGCAAAGCAACTTAAATCACTTAATAAAAGCAAGGCTTCCGGTCCATACTGTATAGCAGTCAGGTTCCTCTCAGAGTATGCTGGTAAAATAGCTCCATATTTAGCAATTATATACAACCGCTCGCTCACAGAAAGATCCGTACCTAAACATTGGAAAATTGCTCAAGTCACATCAATACCCAAAGAGGGAAGTAGGAGTAATCCGTTGAATTACAGGCCCATATCACTAACGTAGATTTGCAATAGAGTTTTGGAACATATACTGTATTCGAACATTATGAAGTACCTCGAAGAAAACGATTTATTGGCACGTAGTCAACACGGATTCAGAAAATATCGTTCTTGCGAATCACAACTAGCTCTTTATACTCATGAAGTAATGAGTGCTATCGACAGGGAATGTCAAATTGATTCCATATTTTTAGATTTCCAGAAGGCTTTCGACACCGTTCCTCACAAGCGTCTTCTAACCAAACGGCGTGCCTAAGGAATATCGCCTCAGTTGTGCCACTGGATTCGTGATTTCCTGTCAGAAAGGTCACAGTTCGTAGTAATAGACGGAAAGTCATCGAGTAAAACAGAAATAATATCCGGCGTTCCCCAAGGAGGTGTTATAGGCCGTCTATTGTTCCTGATCTATATTCATGACATAAGAGACAATCTCAGTAGCCGTCTTAGATTGTTTGCAGATGATGCAGTCATTTACCGTTTTGTAAACTCATCAGATGACTAAAACGAATTGCAAAATGATTTACATAAGGTGTCTGTATGGTGCGAAAAGTGCAATTGACCCTGAATAAAGAAATGGATCAAGATATTCACATTAATACTAAAAGAAATCTGCTAAATTGCTACATGCTGTCGTCGCAAGCTGAAGAAGAACAGATAGAGAAAGTGTATGAGGATGTTGAAAGGGTAATGCAGTATGTAAAGGGAGACGAAAATCTAATATTCATGGGCGACTGGAATGCAGTTGTAGGGGAAGGAGTGGAAGAAAAGGTTACAGGAGAATATGGGATTGGGACAAGAAATGAAAGAGGAGAAAGACTAATTGAGTTCTATAACACGTTTCAGCTAGTAATAGCGAATACCCTGTTCAAGAATCGCAAGAGGAGGAGGTATACTTGGAAAAGGCCGGGAGATACGGGAAGATTTCAATTAGATTACATCATGGTCAGACAGAGATTCCGAAATCAGATACTGGATTGTAAGGCGTTCCCAGGAGCAGATATATACTCAGATCACAATATAGTAGTGATGAAGAGTAGGCTGAAGTTCAAGACATTAGTCAGGAAGAATCAATACGTAAAGAAGTGGGATACGGAAGTACTAAGGAATGACGAGATACGTTTGAAGTTCTCTAACGCTATAGATACAGCAATAAGGAATAGTGCAGTAGGCAGTACAGTTGAAGAGGAATGGACATCTCTAAAAAGGGCCATCACAGAAGTTGGGAAGGAAAACATAGGTACAAAGAAGGTAGCTGCGAAGAAACCATGGGTAACAGAAGAAATACTTCAGTTGATTGATGAAAGGAGGAAGTACAAACATGTTCCGGGAAAATCAGGAATACAGAAATATAAGTCGCTGAGGAATGAAATAAATAGGAAGTGCAGGGAAGCTAAGACGAAATGGCTGCAGGAAAAATGTGAAGACATCGAAAAAGATATGATTGTCGGAACGACAGACTCAGCATACAGGAAAGTCAAAACAACCTTTGGTGACATTAAAAGCTACGGTGGTAACATTAAGAGTGCAACGGGCATTCCACTGTTAAATGCAGAGGAGAGAGCAGATAGGTGGAAAGAATACATTGAAAGCCTCGATGAGGGTGAAGATTTGTCTGATGTGATAGAAGAAGAAACAGGAGTCGATTTAGAAGAGATAGGGGATCCATTATTAGAATCAGAATTTAAAAGAGCTTTGGCGGACTTACGGTCAAATAAGGCAGAAGGGATAGATAACATTCCATCAGAATTTCTAAAATAATTGGGGGAAGTGGCAACAAAACGACTATTCACGTTGGTTCAAATGGTTCAAATGGCTCTGAGCACTATGGGACTTAACATCAGTGGTCATCAGTCCCCTAGAACTTAGAACTACTTAAACCTAACTAACCTAAGGACATCACACACATCCATGCCCGAGGCAGGATTCGAACCTGCGACCATAGCGGTCACGCGGTTCCAGACTGAAGCGCCCAGAACCGCACGGCCACACCGGCCGGCAATTCACGTTGGTGTGTAGAATATATGAGTCTGGCGATATAGCATCTGACTTTCGGAAAAGCATCATCCACACAATTCCGAAGTCGGCAAGAGCTGACAAGTGCGAGAATTATCGCACAATCAGCTTAACAGCTCATGCATCGAAGCTGCTTACAAGAATGTACAGAAGAATGGAAAAGAAAATTGAGAATGCGCTAGGTGACGATCAGTTTGGCTTTAGGATAAGTAAAGGGACGAGAGAGGCAGTTCTGACGTTACGGCTAATAATGGAAGCAAGGCTAAAGAAAAATCAAGACACTTTCATAGGATTTGTCGACCTGGAAAAAGCGTTCGACAATATAAAATGGTGCAAGCTGTTCGAGATTCTGAAAAAAGTAGGGGTAAGCTATAGGGAGAGGCGGGTCATATACAATATGTGCAACAACCAAGAGGGAATAATAAGAGTGGACCATCAAGAACGAAGTGCTCGTATTAAGAAGGACGTAAGACAAGGCTGTAGCCTTTCGCCCCTACTCTTCAATCTGTACACCGAGGAAGCAATGATGGAAATAAAAGAAAGGTTCAGGAGTGGAATTAAAATACAAGGTGAAAGGATATCAATGATACGATTCGCTGATGACATTGCTATCCTGAGTGAAAGTGAAGAAGAATTAAATGATCTGCTGAATGGAATGAACAGTCTAATGAGTACACAGTATGGTTTGAGAGTAAATCGGAGAAAGACGAAGGTAATGAGAAGTAGTAGAAATGAGAACAGCGAGAAACTTAACATCAGGATTGATGGTCACGAAGTCAATGAAGTTAAGGAATTCTGCTACCTAGGCAGTAAAATAACCAATGACGGACAGAGCAAGGAGGACATCAAAATCAGACTCGCTATAGCAAAAAAGGCATTTCTGGCCAAGAGAAGTCTACTAATATCAAATACCGGCCTTAATTTGAGGAAGAAATTCCTGAGGATGTACGTCTGGAGTACAGCATTGTATGGTAGTGAAACATGGACTGTGGGAAAACCGGAACAGAAGAGAATCGAAGCATTTGAGATGTGGTGCTATAGACGAATGTTGAAAATTAGGTGGACTGATAAGGTAAGGAATGACGAGGTTCTACGCAGAATCGAAGAGGAAAGGAATATGTGGAAAACACTGATAAGGAGAAGGGACAGGATGATAGGACATCTGCTAAGACATGAGGGAATGACTTCCATGGTACTAGAGGGAGCTGTAGAGGGCGAAAACTGTAGAGGAAGACAGAGATTGGAATACGTCAAGCAAATAATTGAGGATGTAGGTTGCAAGTGCTACTCTGAGATGAAGAGCTTAGCACAGGAAAGGAATTCGTGGCGGGCCGCATCAAACCAGTCAGTAGACTGATGACAAAAAAAAAAGTCCATAAAACGAAATCAAGTGTACAAAGAATGTTTAGAAAACGGGTACATGTTTTTGTGTAAATCTTGCATCTAAATTCATTAACAAATCACGTAAGATCATTACCACATGAAGAAAGTTTTACTCCCTTCGGAAAAAATCAGGTCTGAAGGGGTTAATGATAGTCTCGTCAAAATGGTCACTCTCTCTCTCACTGCATCGAGCCACAATTGGTGACACCAGTCCGCTTTATTAGCTAGGAAAATTCCCAGCGATTTCGACAAACAGCCGTACCAGATTTCCATAGAGTATGTGTCGACATAAGCATGACGCTACCACCGCAAGAGTCGCAAACACATGCATAGAACAGCAGGATTTCCGACGCATTCCGTCTACAGGAAACGTGCAGCTGCTGGCATAGGTTGGCCGACGCCGTCATCTGTCGCCGTAGGGTCGCCACCGCAGGCGGCTGCTGAACCAATTTTCCCGGTACTCGCCCATCAGCAGGCGGCACCATCACACGCTGTCCTGGTCGCTGCCAGCCCCTGGCTCCAGCTCTCCGTTTACATTCCATGTAGTAACAACCAGACTCACGTGACACTGAGCCTCTTACTGATGGGCAAGTAGTGAAGTGGCAGACAATTGCAATTTCCACTCGTAACGACTCACGTAACAGTTAGTCTCTGAAGCCGCCTGGTGTCCTCAGGATTGGCCCTGAAAGTCACTCCATCAAACACTGCAGTTTTTCTTGGGAATATCTAAAACATCCTGTTTGTCAGTGAATCTACAGCACCAGATTTCATACAACGCAACAAGAGAGCTTGTCGCTCTGTAACACGGGGAGCGCTATACTTCGTGCATAGATCATTTAGAAGGCGCACTGAGTCCTGCATTCGGGAAAATGGGCACCTGTATGAATACCTCACTTAAGTAAACATTCCGCTGCTAGAATATCCATCTGAACACAGTCAATTCACTACAGCATGTTGGCTCCACCTCTAAAACTATCAGCGTTTCTAACTCTCCAAACGCTATTGATAGAATTTCTTGTACGTAATTGGTTGAAACGTATTAGGTAAAATGGAAATGAGCGTTTGGCGTCATTGGCCGGGAGGCCCCTTATGGGGCAGGTTCAAATGGTTCAAATGGCTCTGAGCACTATGGGACTCAACTGCTGAGGTCATTAGTCTCCTACAACTTAGAACTAGTTAAACCTAACTAACCTAAGGACATCACAAACATCCATGCCCGAGGCAGGATTCGAACCTGCGACCCTAGCGGTCTTGCGGTTCCAGACTGCAGCGCCTTTAACCGCACAGCCACTTCGGCCGGCTATGAGGCAGGTCCGGCCGCCTTGGTGCAGATCTTATTACATTCGACGCCACGTTGGGCCACCTGTGCGCTGGATGGAGATGAAATGATGATGAAGACAACACACACCCAGTCCCTGAGTGGAGAAAATCTCCGACCCAGCCGGGAATCGAACCGGTGCCCATAGGGCGGCAATCCGTCACGCTGACGGCTTTTTTTTCCTTTTTCATTTTGTTCGATATACTTCGTTGTGTTTGATGTCGGCGGATGTCACAAGACATCAGTTCAAGTTGATCGTTGATTCCTTGAGCTGAGCTACCGTGCTGGCTACCGCTCAGCTATCGGAGCGGACAACGTATCAGGTGTAAGTATGACTCGCTAACGGAGGGTTCCATACAGACAAAATTTTACATGCAGATCGTTCATCCATTCCAGGGATCGAGAATCGCGACGATTTTTTTCTGTGATCGGCATTGATACTAACACGATATCGGTCACAGAGGTTCCAAGATTTTCAATTTCAAGTTTGAAGTCGGATGCCAAATAGCAAAAGAAATATTTTTTTCGTGTGATTCAATTACAAACTAACAATTTTATGATTTTTTCCTCTACTTCTGCTGTGAAACCTTGCTTCTTGCCAAATTTCACGATTCTGTATCAACGGGAAATATCCTTTATGTTTCAATGAGCGATGTAGCGAGTATGAGAACATCTGACATAAATGGTCGTATCTTTTGATTGCATTGACTTAGAAGGTAACATTTACGCCACCGCCAAAGGACTACAGACCTTACTATGTGGCATAAATTTTGACTTGATACGTTACTCGTTCCTGAGAAAATAGGGGCATAAGAGATTGACCTACAGACAGCCAGTGAGATAGCCAAAAACAAATTATATTTTCGTGTGATATCATTACAAATCAACAGTTTTCGGATTGCTTCTTGTTAAATTACATGATTCTAGACGAACGGGATGTGACCTTTAGTTTTTTATTACTGAGTTTGCGAGTATCAAAATATGTGACATAAATGGACGTACCTCTCGATTGTATTGACCTAAAAGCTTGAAAGTCTTACACCGCTAAGGGATTGTAGTTCTAGATATGTGACATAGGTTTCGACTTGATACGTCTACGTGTTTCTGAGGAAAAGAGATTTTAGGAATCGGACAGACAGACACAGATTGATAGATGCTCAACAAAGTCGTCCTATGCGAATTCCGATTTACCGTCTGTGATACGGAACCACAAAAGTAATGAGCATTTAAAACATATTGTATCTCGTTGTTGTAACTGTCTGCAGAGTAGCTAAATGAACTGTTCACGTATCTCCGTAGAAAAAGTAACGTTTCTTATGATTGTGTAACTAAATAAACATCGGAAATTAGAGTGAAGTCGACTGGGTGGGAAAAGCGACCTTTGCACATTTTTTTGTCCTAAACAGAGCTGCAGCTTGCCGAAAAGTGTTCAGGCTACCTCTAATACACCCAGTCAACGTTACCAGTGGGTTGGACAGAGGAAGCTTCATCCGTTATTTTTTAGCAAAGACGTCTTTGATTTTCAGTCGTCTGGCGTAAGGTAGGTCGTCTGATTGACTCATCATCGCCCAGTCCAAACCACCAAGAACCGAATCTTGAAATCTGCACACAACGTTGCTCTTACCTGTATAATGTGGGCATCGTTTAAGAAGGTATTTTTCGGAATTCCACCCTAAGGTGGTAAAGCGGGGGATGAAACGTTTTTTGAAAATATACCGCTATTAAGGTTCAAAAATGGTTCAAATGGCTCTGAGCACTATGGAACTCAACTGCTGTGGTCATAAGTCCCCTAGAACTTAGAACTACTTAAACCTAACTAACCGAAGGACATCACACACATCCATGCCCGAGGCAGGATTCCAACCTGTGACCGTAGCGGTTGTGCGGTGTCAGACTGTAGCGCTATTAAGGCTACTCTGAAGCTAGAACTACGAAAATTGGTATTTGGTTTCTCCGTTAGAAATAAAGAAATCGAGGCTTCAGTATTTTTAGAAATACAGCCACCAACGTGGTAAAATCGTGCGTGAAAGTTTATTTTGAAAATAAATCACTATTAAAGGATTACTAAAGCATTTTTAAAGCTACATCCACGGAAACTGGTATTTGACTTCTTGGATGGAAATAAAAAGAAGTGTTTAGGTGTTTTCGGAAAAATGGAAGAAGTAAGTTTTTATTGAAATATTTCATTACGAAAACATTTTTGAAACTGAATCTCTGAAATGATGCGTTCGGCTTCTCGGATAGAAATAAAACAATACGTGCTTTTCTGTGCTTTTTGGAAATTCAACCACTAAGGGGTTGAAATGATGATGAAGTTCCATACTTCTTTAGAGAGCGTAGGGGAACGACGCGGCAGACCCGCGCCGCCTTACCAGGCAAGGTCCTAGTGGAGGTGGTTTGCCATTGCCTTCCTCCGACCGTAATGGGGATGAATGATGATGATGATGAAGACGACACAACAACACCCAGTCATCTCGAGGCAGGAAAAAAACCCTGACCCCGCCGGGAATCGAACCCGGGACCTCGTGCTCGGGAAGCGAGAACGCTACCGCGAGACCACGAGCGGCGGACGGGGGTGAAATAGGGGACGAAAATTTTTGTGAAAATATTGCGTTATATTTGAACATACTTAAAACTAAATCTATGAAAATTGGTGTTTGACTTCTAAAGAAATATGTGTTAGGGGACGAAAGCTGTTACAGAAATTTAACCACAGAAAGTCAAAATGCAAGGTTAAAAAAGATCTCAGACTCCAAGTACGAGAATCGCGTTTTGTCCAGAAGTACGTTCGGGAATTACCGTGCTTTTACGGCCTCAATTAGTGTGAAAAGTTTAGAAGGTGTTGCAATTCGAGAAACAACATAAAAATTCGATTAAGGAAAAACAAAAAATCTGTCTAGTCCATATAGTCTACGCGAGCGAAGCGTCGGACGCTAAACTAGTTAATTTATGTTACTTGAAGTCCTCTCTGCTCTTATTTTTGGCCTAACACAAAAATCCGATTGAAAAGCCTCTGAGTCAGCCACTTAATATTGTTTCAGATACTAAGACATCAAGATGCCTACAGATTATGTCCGAAAATCGGAACAACAAACATGGGATGCTGCTGTGATGGTACTGACCACATTACCTCCTTAGGTATGGAAAATGGCCACTGTATAAGCCTTCAGAAAAATACGTGTGGTTCATGTACACTACTTTCTTTTTCACTTAAAATACGTTATAGTATGTAGATTTAAAATAGGTAAACGGAAAACTTCTTTGAATATACATTTTGTAAAAAGTCAATTTCCTCACATCTTTCCCGCATCCTTTTACTTATTATTTTGTAAGTTACAAAGGAAAACATCTTACATGAAACACAGTGTAAACTCAATACCAAATGATTTCTGAAAACGGATCATTTCACATAAGTACGCCGGGCAAAAAATTAAAATCAGTCTTCCCCTCACCGATCGGGAGTCATCAGACTAATATGGTATAACACCGTCTCTGGCATTGCTAATTGTCTCAATTATACCAGGAAGGGAGTCCATAGGTTTCTTCAGGAATACTAAATGCCAGAAAAGCCTCTCTGTGATGTTCAGATTCGATATACCGAACGGTGAAGGTGTAGATAGCTACTTTTCACACGCTGTTACAGATTGTCAGATATTTTCTTCAGGATAAATCTCGAGAGATTTCGAGGGTTACTGCTGCTATGTGTTAGACTACCTGGGTGTTAGTCAAACCAGGAAAGTAGGCCTGCAGCCCTGTGATGCACGACTTTTGGTTTGGAAACAGGTGGTGTCCACAGCGCATACTCATCATAAAGACGTAGAAGAAAAGGCAACACCTGAACACCGATAATGTTGAAATAAATGTCCTTGTCAACTGAAAAGTGTATTATACGAGGTGGTCCATTGATCGTGACCGGGCCAAATATCTCAGGAAATAAGCGTCAAACGAAAAAACTACAAAGGACGAAACTTGTCTTGCTTGAAGGGGGAATGATTGACCCACTAGATGGCGCTGCCATAGGTCAAACGGATATCAGCTGCGTTTTTTAAATAGGAACCCCCATTTTTTATTACAAATTCGTGTAGTACGTAAAGAAATATCAATGTTTTATTTAGACCACTTTTTTCGCAGAGCAAAAGATTTTGTTAAGGATGTTTTTCAAAGAATTATTAAGTGGTTTTCAGAAAATGGACTCTCCGTAATTTTGAAAAAACTCACTATATCCAGTTCTGTACACCGAATAGTCATACCGACATTTGCTGTAGCATATGAACAGGGCTCAGTTAACAGGGTAGATTTCTACAAATTTTTGGGTGTTCGCATTGATGACAACTTAAACTAGAAGAAACATATTACTGAGCTTCTCAAACAATTAAGTTCAGCTTCTTTCGCTCTTCGTATAATTCCTAGTCTTGGCAATAAGCAAATCATCCTCTTAACGTACTTTGCGTATTTCCGCTCAATAATGTCTTATGGAATAGTTTTATGGGGTTACTCACCACTTAGACATGCAGTATTGATTGCACAAAAGAGACCAGTGAGAATAATTAGTGGTGTTCACCCAAGGACGTCACGTAGGCACCTATTCAATGAGTTAGGTGTTTTAACTGCACCATCAGAGTACATATATTCACTAATGAAATTCGTTATAAATAATCCATCACAATTCGCGACGGACATGTTCATACGAACAACACTATAGGGAAAAATGACCTTTCGTATCCGTTATTGAAGCCGTCAGTTGCTCAGAAAGGAGTATATTATTCAGCAACAAAAATCTTTGATCATTTGCCCAACAACATAAAGTGTCTGGCAGATAGCAGATAAGTGTTAAATCTAGCTTAAAATCATTTCTTTTGGACAACGCCTTCTATTCCATGGACGAATTTCTGTTTCAGAACTGGTAAAAAAAAAAAAGTACCTCTAAATGTAGTTGCATGTGTAGAACTAAAAATTTCACTAATATTAATATTAGCACTACTCCTATGTGTATATATATCTTGTAATGTGACTTGTTCCACATCATATCGATAAAATAATCGTGAAAATGATCTACGGAACATGACATAACTAAACTAAACTGAAACATGCAAAGGATGCGACACACAAGACAGTTCGAAACGGTCAACTGTCTTGCACTTCCATAAACGGCTTACCTTCCCGAACACAAGGAACAGACAAAATTAATGTATCAGCAAACTGGTAAAGGACATCGATTATTGCGAGAAGACACACTGTATTAATCATAAGTATACTTCTGTTCCTGTACTACAATACGAAGAACAGCTGCTTTTTTTCTTTTTTAATCGTTGCAATCGATGGAAGTGGGGCGGAAGATTAGCACTTAACGTCACGTCGACGATGTGACCTTTTAGGGTTGGTCACAAGCTCTATATGTCGGTCCTCTGGGCCGCAAGCTGAGCGATTTGTGCTCCACATCAGGTTTCTACCTCTTTTTCATCAATAGAAATATGTGTACTTCCAGCGATAGTTCATTACTCTTAATGGTATAATTGTGTTACTTATCTAGCGCATTGTTAGAGAACGATCAGTTTGGCTTCAGATCAGGCGCCGAGGCATCGCTGTCGTTGCGCTTGATAGTGGAAAGAAGGCTTAAGAAAACCAAGATACGTTCATGGGATATGTCAACCCAGAAAAAAGTGTTCGACAGTTTAAAATATTTTAAGATGTTCGAAATTCTCAGGAAAATAGGTTCAAGGCATAGGGAAAGACGGGAAATACACGGTATGTACAGGAACTAAGAGGGAAAAATGACAATGGAAGACCGAGAAGTGCTCGGATTAGAAGGGCAGAAACGGGAATGTGGAGTTTTGATGCTATTGTTCAGTCTGTACACCGAAGAAGCAAGGGCGGAAATATAAAAAAAGGTACAGGAATAGGAGTAAAATTCAGGGTGAAAGGACAGCAACGATAAGATTCACTGAAGGCATTGATATCCTTAGTGAAAGTGAGGAAGAGTTGTAAAACCGAGTGAAATGAACAGTTTGCTGAGTACACACTACAGATTGAGAGCAAACGAAAGGAAGTAGTGAGAAGTAGGAGATATGAAGTTAGCGACAAACTTAACATAAAAATTTCCATCCACAAAGGAGATGAAATGAAATTTTGAGGCCTTGGAAAAACAAGCACATGATAGTCGAAGCAAGGGGGGCATAAAACGCAGACTACTACAGGCAAAGAGGACATTTCTGACCAAAAGAAGACTACACTGGCCTTCGTTTGACGAAGAAACTCTTGAGAATGTTCGTTTTGAGCACAGTATTGGGTGGAAGTCAGTTATGGACTTCCGAGGAAACCACAAAAGAAGAGAATCCAAGCATCTGATTAAGTGATGCTATAGAAGAATGTTGAAAGTTAAGTCAACCGATAAGAAATCGGGAGGTTCTTCGCGGAATCGACGAGGAGGATTTCCTGTGAAGAACATTGCAAAGAAACGGGAAAGGATGGTACTATATGTTCTTGAGGGGGCTGCATATAATAAAAACTGTGCGATAACACAGAAATTTGAATATATCCATCAAATAAGTGAGAACTTTGGATGTAAATCCTCCTCTGACTGATGACCAAAAATATGACCTCAGATTTCGTCCGGCGATACGGTTATTTGTGAGGACCTGTTATTGAATAAATATTGTGACAACTGATGAAAGAAAAACTTGTACGTATTTCCCCCTTCAGATACATTACTTGGTGTTGGTTTAATACGCTGTCTATTTCAGAGCTAGATAGTTTCCGGATAAAAGAAAATATTGTAGCAGTATTCAGTTAGATCTCGACAAAATATGATGCAATGACTGACAGGTACCTGTCAACCTAAAGAAGTGCAAAGTTGTACTCTTCACCAAATCTAAAATGTAGTTGCCCTTAACGACAGCAATGATAAGAGACAACTGCTGTCATGGAAGTCCTACAGACGTATGAGTGTGGTAACGTGAAGTGGAACAATCACGTAGGTTTAAACCTAGGCAAACTCTGAGACGACAACCTAATGGTTAGTGGATAAATGACATTAAGAAACATGAAGATGCAGCATGGGTACCTATAACGAAATACTGGAGAAGTCTAGACAAGACGTTTGTTTACCAGTGGATAGTGATGGATGATGTTGTTATGTATAATAAAGGTGACGATGATGGTGATAAATACATGAAAATGCAACATTTAATTCGTTTCTAGAATACTAGGAATTTGTTGTTTGTCAAAAAAATAGAAACAATGGTTCCGTTCATGCACAATAACTCCCCCCCCCCCCCCATGAACCATGGAACTTGCCGTTGGTGGGGAGGCTTGCGTGTCTCAGCGATACAGATAGCCGTACCGTAGGTGCAACCGCAACGGAGGGGTATCTGTTGAGAGGCCAGACAAACGTGTGGTTCCTGAAGAGGGGCAGCAGCCTTTTCAGTAGTTGCAGGGGCAACAGTCTGGATGATTGACTGATCTGGCCTTGTAACACTAACCACAACGGACTTGCTGTACTGGTACTGCGAACGGCTGAAAGCAGGGGGAAACTACAGCCCTAATTTTTCACCAGGGCATGCAGCTTTACTGTATGGTTAAATGATGATGGCGTCCTCTTGGGTAAAATATTCCGGAAGTAAAATAGTCCCCCATTCGGATCTCCGGGCGGGGACTCCTCAAGAGGATGTCATTATCAGGAGAAAGAAAACTGGCGTTCTACGGATCGGAGCGTGGAATGTCAGATCCCTTAATCGGGCAGGTAGGCTAGAAAAATTAAGAAGGGAAATGGATAGGTTAGATATAGTGGGAATTAGTGAAGTTCGGTGGCAGGAGGAACAAGACTTCTGGTCAGGTGACTACAGGGTTATAAACACAAAATCAAATAGGGGTAATGTAGGAGTAGGTTTAATAATGGATAGGAAAATAGGCATGCGGGTAAGCTACTACCAACAGCATAGTGAACGCATTATTGTGGCCAAGATAGATACGAAGCCCACGCCTACGACAGTAGTACAAGTTTATATGCCGACTAGCTCTGCAGATGATGAAGAAATTGAAGAAATGTATGATGAAATAAAAGAAATTATTCAGGTAGCGAAGGGAGACGAAAATTTAATAGTCATGGGTGACTGTAATTTGTCAGTAGGAAAAGGGAGAGGAGGAAATGTAGTAGTTGAATATGGATTGGGGCTAAGAAATGAAGGAGGAAGCCGCCTGGTAGAATTTTGCACAGAGCATAACTTAATCATAGCTAACACTTGGTTCAAGAATCATGAAAGAAGGCTGTATACATGGAAGAAGCCTGGAGATACTGACAGGTTCAGATAGATTATATAACGGTAAGACAGATTTAGGAACCAGGTTTTAAACTGTAAGACATTTCCAGGGGCAGATGTGGACTCTGACAACAATTTGTTGGTTATGAACTGTAGATTAAAATTGAAGAAACTACAAAAAGGTGGTAATTTACGGAGATGGGACCTGGATAAACTGACTAAACCAGAGGTTGTACAGAGTTTCAGGGAGAGCATAAGGGAACAATTGACAAGAATGGGGGAAAGAAATAGATTAGAAGAAGAATGGGTAGCTCTGATGGATGAAGTAGTGAAGGCGGCAGAGGATCAAGTAGGTAAAAAGACAAGAGCTAGTAGAAATCCTTGGGTGACAGGAGAAATATTGAATTTAATTGATGAAAGGAGAAAATATAAAAACGCCGTAAATGAAACAGGCAAAAAGGAATACAAACGTCTCAAAAATGAGATCTACAGGAAGTGCAAAATGGCTAAGCAGGGATGGCTAGAGGACAAATGTAAGGATGTAGAGGCTTATCTCACTAGGGGTAAGATAGATACTGCCTACAGTTTAAAATTAAAGAGACCTTTGGAGAAAAGAGAACCACTTGTATGAATATCAAGAGCTCAGATGGAAACCCAGTTCTAAGCAAAGAATGGAAAGCAGAAAGGTGGAAGGAGTATATAGAGGATCTATACAAGGGCAATGTGCTTGAGGACAATATTATGGAAATGGAAGAGGATGTAGATGAAGATGAAATGTGAGTACGACACTGCGTGAGGAGTCTGACAGAGCACTGAAAGACCTGAATCGAAACAAGGCCCCGGGAGTAGACAACATTCCATTAGAACTACTGACAGCCTTGGGAGAGCCAATCCTGACAAAAAACTGGAATGGAAAAACTGGTAGAAGCCGACTTCGGGGAAGATCAGTTTGGATTCCGTAGAAATATCGGAACACGTGAGGCAATACTGACCCTACGACTTATCGTGGAAGCTAGATTAAGGAAAGGCAAACCTACGTTTCTAGCATTTGTAGACTTAGAGAAAGCTTTTGACAATGTTGACTGGAATACTCTCTTTCAAATTCTGAAGGTGGCAGGGGTAAAATACAGGGAGCGAAAAGCTATTTGCAATTTGTACAGAAACCAGATGGCAGTTATAAGAGTCGAGGGAAGCAGCGGGTGGGAAGGGAGTGAGACAGGGTTGTAGCCTCTCCCCGATGTTATTCAATCTGTATATTGAGCAAGCAGTAAAGGAATCAAAAGAAAAATTCGGAGTAGGTATTAAAATCCATGGAGAAGAAATAAAAACTTTGAGGTTCGCCGATGACATTGTAATTCTGTCAGAGACAGCAAAGGACTTGGAAGAGCAGCTGAACGGAATGGACAGTGTCTTGAAAGGAGGGTATAAGATGAACATCAACAAAAGCAAAACGAGGATAATGGAATGTAGTTGAATTAAGTCGGGTGATGCTGAGGGAATTGGATTAGTAAATGAGACACTTAAAGTAGTAAAGGAGTTTTGCTATTTGGGGAGCAAAATAACTGATGATAGTCGAAGTAGAGAGGATATAAAATGTAGACTGGCAATGGCAAGGAAAGCATTTCTGAAGAAGAGAAATTTGTTAACATCGAGTATAGATTTAAGTGTCAGGAAGTCATTGCTGAAAGTATTTGTATGGAGTGTAGCCATGTATGGAAGTGAAACATGGACGATAAATAGTTTGGACAAGAAGAGAATAGAAGCTTTCGAAATGTGGTGCTACAGAAGAATGCTGAAGATTAGATGGGTAGATCACATAAAAAAAATGGTTCAAATGGCTCTGAGCACTATGGGACTCAACTGCTGTGGTCATTAGTCCCCTAGAACTTAGAACTACTTAAACCTAACTAACCTAAGGACATCACACACACCTATGCCCGAGGCAGGATTTGAACCTGCGACAGTAGCAGCAGCAGCGCGGCTCCGGACTGAAGCGCCTAGATCCGCACGGCCACCGCGGCCGGCGTAGATCACATAACTAATGAGGAAGTACTCAATAGGATTGGGGAAAAGTTTGTGGCACAACTTGACTAGAAGAAGGGATCGGTTGGTAGGTCATGTTCTGAGGCATCTAGGGATCACCAATTTGGTAATGGTGGGCAGCATGGAGGGTAAAAATCGTAGAGGGAGACCAAGAGATGAATACACCAAACAGATACAGAAGGATGTAGGTTGCAGTAGGTACTGGGAGATGAAGAAGTTTGCACAGGATAGAGTAGCATGGAGAGCTGCATCAAACCAGTCTCGGGACTGAAGGCTACAACAATAACAACAATGTTCAACTGCGAAAATAGCGTGCTTACAAATAAGGCGTAATAATCTGACAGGCGGAAGATTGTGACAGAAATGATGTAAATATCAACTAACAAAAACAGTCGTAGGAAGATGACTGACTTCTTCAGTCGGACAATTTTAAGAGTTTGCACTTAGGCCTGAATCTAGGAACATAGATCGCTTTCACGGACAAGGTGTTACACGTACTGAGTGATTCCGTGATAATGTTGTGAGCTTTTTGATGGATGATGGAGAAATGTAAATGTATGAATTTGTGATATGGGACTATGATCCGGAACCGACCAGGTTGAAATTTATATCCGAAGATAGTTCTGATACCTGAGACAAATCCATTTACCAGTACTTTTGTTGCTAACATTTAGGGTAACCAACTTCCACATGTGGTAATACGAGAGGCAGTGTGGAGCAAAACAACAAAAAGGGCTAGCAGAAACACAAGTTCTATAAAATGCATATGGGTAGTCGATCAGTAGAAGAGATATGTTTGACAGTAGCGAAGATGGATAAGTTCTCATACAACTCTTAAGGTAGACACTTGAGAGCTCTCGTTTAGTGATTTTTTTTCTCCATACCGCTGAAAATTGCCTACCCTAGCAACACAGTACCGTTAAATCTACCCCGTGTTTGAAATACCAGAGTGATTTTCGCTTATAACTTTCGACTCAGCCGTTTCCGGACCAGGATTCCTCACTTCTTGCTGTGTTGACACATTTACCCTTCTCCATCAACCCTGAAAGATTGTAACACTATCACGAAATCACTCTGGTGTAGTAGGTGATCGCGCAAAGACCTACAGATTCTTATCACACTGCATCCGTGAATATAGCATTACGCAACCTCAATTAATGGTTTTCCCTAGTTGTCCTCTACCGCACTGTTTACAGTCTTTAGCAGAGTACAATGGCAATGAATCCTCAGAGCAGTCAAAATTCAATTACGTAACTGGCGTCGGTGCGGTGTAGACTCGAAGGCTTACCAAAAACTAAGAAACTGCGACGAGGTGTGTCGTATCCTAAACTGGGCTGTGTAATATTGGCCTGTAGCATCACGATTGTCTCTGCTCATAGTAGAAGCACTTCATATTAGAATACACTTGTTTTTTTTTCAGATCAGTTCATCACTTGTGTAAATTATTCTTCTTATTCCGCACTTCATGTATTAAATTCTTCTTCTTGTTCCACATTTCATGTATTAGGCCTTTGGCTGTTAAGGCGCTCGTCTCTACCCTGGCCTTGGCAGACTCCTATGGCCGAATGCGTTATAAATTCTAACTTTGTAATACAGTCTTCGGCTGTCCGTTCTGTCCAGATGTTTTTAATCTGTGTAAATGATTTAGCAGACAATCTGAGCAGATCTCTTGGAATGTTTACAAACAATGATGTGGTTTGTTGTCAAGGACACTAGCAGAGTCATCAAAAAATCGTAAAGAATTACAACATTATTTAGAAAAAATCTCTGTATGGTGCGAAAAGAGGCAATTTACCCTAAACACAATCCGTTTAATTTCTACTACACCTCTTATAATACAAATTTGAATACACCTGGAAATTACAATTATAAACAGCGTAAAAACTGGAATAGTCATATAGAAAATGCTGTGGCGAAACCTAACCATCTACAACGGTTTCTTGACAGAACGCTTAGCAGATGCAAAAAATCTAGTAAAGAAACTGCCTACCCCACACTTGTCCGTCGACTTCTGGAGTACTGTTACGCGATATGAGATACTTACCATACTTCTTCGAAAAAATTCAAGGAATTGCAGCTCGGTTTACACTAACGTGAAATAGGAGGCAGTTACGGGTATGGTGAACGAGTTGGGGTGGCAATCATCAAAACAAGGGCGTTTTTCGCTGCGACGAGATCTTTTTACGAAATTTCTGTCACCAACTTACTCCTCCGGATGCTCAAATATTTTGTTGGTTCCCACCTTCATACTGAGAAATGTCAATCAGAATAATATAGGAGAAATCCGAGTTCGCACGGGAAGTTTTAGGTGTTCATTCTTCCGACGTGCTATGATTAAGTGGAACGATCAAGATATAGTCAGTAACTGGTTCATGAACCCTCTGCCAAAAAGTTAAGTGTGATTAAGTACATGTCTGAAAGAACAGACACTGTGTACAGTCCACAGCTGTAATAATATTTCGAAAATAATTCGCTGACACAAGGAATTCTCAGTCAGCAACTTAATGTCGAAACGTAAGTGTAAATTCTGTGCAAGGTGTAGATGTAAATGCTAACTCCATTTTCTTAGACCCAGTTTTGTTTATTATGTAACCACGTTTTCTTTACTATGGTCACTATTTCTTGATCTGTGCACTCTGGGATATTCTTGTTCTTCCAGCGCCCTAAGAAATCTCATTTCTGCTGTCTGGATCTTAATTTTCTTGTCGTTTGTAAATGACTCACGAATGAATTCCGTACAATGTGTGGAGAGGGTCATTACTTTATAAAACTTAATTTGTGTTGTGTAAATCATTCTTGAGGAATCAGTCTTTGAAATATGCGTTCTGACTCCATTGACGCGCGAAAAATTCCTGGTGAATTGAAGTGCGAAGCTTCACATCTGAAAAGATACGCCAAGTAACCAATAAAACACGCAAAATCAATTGAAGCACCATCTTTCGGCGTGAGGGCCCATTGCTGTTAGCCTAACGCTCAGGGGAACTCGACGGGCCTCTTCTTTCACCTAGTCTCTCTTTTTTAAAGGCTAAAATAGAAATATTGTCGTCCTGAAATAACTCTAGTACTTTGAAATATTTCGCACTCTTTCTTCCAGTTGTCTTCATCACGAGGCGCTTTTGTTGGGACGTTTAGCTTTGTATTGTGTAGATTTAGTGTCAACTAGTTAATGCCGTAACATTAATAATAATGCCAAAATATTACCAGCATTGTATGTTTGTTGAGGGGTAATTTAATATTGGAAGATGCAAAATGCCTGCTTACTGAACTGCTTGCCCTAATTAAAAAATAAAATAATATAAATAAAAAGTAAAATAAAGTCAGAACTATACATACTTGTCAGTACTGAGTAACCCACGACCCTTATTTGTAGAACATACTCATATTTTCATTCTGTCAATCTCTGTTTTATTAGCTTAGAATTACCGGCTTTATCAGAGTCGTTATCTTCAGATCGTTGTCCTAGTTACAGAGTGCGGTAACCAATCTGAACGGAAACACTATGAGTTTCACCGCCGCGTGCTGAGGCTGTTTACCCTGTAACTATAAGGATGACTTGAAGGTGAGCGACACTGCCCGAAACAGGCAACTTCGAGACAATAAAAGAGCGATCGACGGACTGTTAATAAGTGCAGTTTCTGATAAGTAAAATTATAATCCCAATCTCTTTCGTGGATCTCACCCGTTATCTTTTAATTCATATACGAGGGCTACTCGGAAAGTAAGTTCCGATCGACCGCGTAATGGACACCACTGTGAAAATCAAAATTTTTTTATATACAACAAGTATCTACACATTCCAGCTACTTTTGTACATATTCGCCGCTCCGACTTAGTCATTTGTCGTAGTGTTGTGCCAGCTTTCCAATACTCCAGTCATAGAAGGCAGTCGCATGCACTTTCCGCCAATGCTCTGTTGTCTTCAAAGCCAGCGGTTCATTTGAGCAGAGATAAAACTCAGGGAAAGCAAGTTAGGGGCTGTGTTGTGGGTGATCAAACACTTCCGATCAAAAACGCTGCAGGAGGATCTTCCTTGCCGCTAGAAATTGCAGCCGAGAATTGTCATGACACTTGTGTTATGTGGGTTGCATGACATCAGGCGAAATCTCTCACCAGGTCCTTGGTGGGAGATGCTGTTTCCTAGGCATCGGTACGTGCTCACTGCACACTCAGAAATGAAGGGACCGACATGGCGCGATCGACGGGCCTAGTAGAGACACGTCTCAACACATTTATACAAAGCTTCACCGTATTTTCACAGTGGTTTCCATTTCGCGACCGATCGTACCTTACTTTCTGAATAGGTCTCATAAGACCCATTTTCTCAATTTTGCGATGTTTCGGTGGCAAATCATTAAAATTCCATGGAAACTACACATTAACACAACTGATGATTTTTATCAGATCATTATCAAACTCAGAATCCCTGCCAATCTGAAAGGCCTTTTGAGGATGATGTCTGAACGTCTGTTGCTTCAGACATGCGTACATGTCACTGCACTAACTGCGTTTCATGTGACAGCAATGGCAAGCTGACGAGAAATCTTTCTCTCTCCATGCCGGGATCGCGTAAACGGTGTGTGCGCACTAAGGGACGTAGATAATACGTCTTACGGCAGTTTGGATCGGTATGGGAAGCGTGCACGGTTAGCCAAAGTGGTTAAGATGACGGCTCGCGCTAAGCGGGAAATCCGGGTTCGAATCCCTCTCTGGCACAACTTTTCATGTGTCTATAGCAAACTGTACAGCTAGTGTAATATCGTATTCGCAATCTGTGAATACATTTCATAGTCTTATAAACGTTATGCAAAAGCTAATTAATTTTACAATTCGACTTAAAATTAAACTTAACCGATACAAGCACAGTTTCGGAGTAGGAAGATCAGAAAAAGAAAATGATTTGTTGATTTTATGACGTGAAAATTCACTATATTTTCAAGTAAAATTTTCAATAACGTCAATTTTATATTTAGCAAATGGAAGAACAAGAGGGTTTTAATAGTCAAGGATATTTTAGCCCAACTCTCGGTCGGCGATTACGTGCTATAGGTTAGGCAACTATTGTAGGGCAGTTTGAGGTTGTTTACCGGCTTGATAGACCACAACGGCCCAATATCAATCTGTTCGTTTCAACTTCACCTACACCAACGAGGACGTTGTAAACAGTTACCATTTTCACCCAGCAGTGTCATAATTTGATTGGTCGTACGCCATGTAAAGGAACGGCTCTTTCCGGAACATTGTGTAACCGAATTTGCAGGACAAAAAGTTGCTTGCCAATTATTGTATACGCACAGTCTATGTAACTGGAAAAGTAAACTGAAAAAAGAAAACTGCGTGAAACAGTATTGAAGTAAGAGTAAAGCGATCGTTTGTGAAAATAATATACTTCTGGAGAAGAGTGACACATTTTGACGTCAGCTATATCGCTTGTCTATGTTCTGCCTCCACCCCCCCCCCCCCCACTAAAATAATACCAAGGCACTTCAGATGACACAACATAATATTTCATTGGTAAAATGTAAAAACTTAATTTAAACGTCAACGCTAGTCAGTTCATCGTATATCCAACTAATTCCGTCCTGAGAGCAAGGAACAGTTCAATATGTGCACTGGGGCGTCTAACCATGCCAATCATCTCTCTGAACACAAACAAACCTTGCTTTTTAGTCAAGGCACATAGAATAGTATCTTGCGACGGACTTGAAAGCAGCGTATTAACAATGACTTTTCAACTGAAAGGCTACATGACTGCTCCTCCAGACATTCCATATTCACACATTTCAGTGCTATTAAAAATCATTTTACTAACTTTTATGTAAATCATATTAGTAATTACCCTTCGGCAATTTGCTATTTACTTACGAACGAAAATATTATCAAAAACAAAATAAAGTAAAAAAAAATTGAAAAACAGAAACTGTGAGAAATATTGTAGGCAAGTCACACTTGAACATTCAGTATGCAGCGAGAGGTGTGCTGGAACGAAATTTCATTAAAGATTACATTCAGCTTCCTGTTACATGAACAGCATGCAAGTCCCCAACGGGATGAATAGAAAAGGGAATTGACAGTTCCGCAATGCCGAATAATGAATGCCCAATCCACACCATTAAACCACGACCTCCACACAGGTCCCTTCCAAGGACATTAAGAGGTTAGTATCTGGTTCTCGGTTCACGCCAGATGAAAACCCGGCAAGAATCACTGTTCACACTGTACCTGGACTCGTCCATGAACATAACCTGGGACAACTGTTCCAATGAGCCGCTTTGTGAGTCCACAAAGTTCCCAGCGAATAGGACACAGAATGTCATTCTTAACAGAGAGACAGCTACAGAAACACTAGCTTCCGGCGTACGGCAAGAGAGTATTATAGAGTCATTTATACACTTATGCTCATAAATTAGGGATAATCGCAGAATGTTGCGCCACACAACGTGGCACTACACAAAACTGATGCTACTAGCATAGGCACATAGGGAACACACACGACACAGCTATCTAAGTCCACGGTATTGGTGATAAGTTGAGAAAACCGTCCCGAAACATATGTGCTACAAAACGTCACTGTTTCCTGCGCATGTACCCCGACATGAATATGGGATATAATCACCATGAACACGTGCACAGGCCGCACAACGGGTTGGCTTACTCTGGACCAGGTGGTCGAGCAGCTGCTGGGGTATAGCCTCCCATTCTTGCACCAGTGCCTGTCGGAGCTCCTGAAGTATCCTAGGGGCTTGAAGACGTGCAGCGATACGTCGACTGAGAGCATCTCAGACGTGCTCGATGGGTTTTAGGTCTGGAGAACAGGCAGGCGGCTCCATTCGCCTGATATCTTCTGTTTTAAGGTACTCCTCCACGATGGCAGCTCGGTGGGGCCGTGCGTTATCATCCATCAGGAGGATGGTGGGACCCATTGCACGCCTGAAAAGGCGGACATACTGGTGCAAAATGACGTCCCGATACACCTGACCTGTTAGTTCCTCTGTGAAAGACACGCAGGAGTGTACGTGCACCAATCATAATCCCACCCCGCATCATCAAACCACGACCTCTAAACAGGTCCCTTCGAAAGACATTAAGAGGTTGGTATCTGGTTCTTGGTTCACGCCAGATGAAAATCCGGCAAGAATCATTGTTCAGACATACCTGGACTCGTCCGAGAACATAACCTTTTTCCAAAGCTGTTTCACAGAGGAAGACCGCACTGCAGTTCCTTCTCTAAATCCTCGCACAAACGAAATAAGTGTCCAAGGAATAGAAAAGCAACTGGAATCACTCAATAGAGGAAAGTCCGCTGGACCTGACGGGATACCAATTCGATTCTACACAGAGTACGCGAAAGAACTTGCCCCCCTTCTAACAGCCGTGTACCGCAAGTCTCTAGAGGAACGGAGGATTCCAAATGATTGGAAAAGAGCACAGATAGTCCCAGTCTTCAAGAAGGGTCGTCGAGCAGATGCGCAAAACTATAGACCTATATCTCTGACGTCGATCTGTTGTAGAATTTTAGAACATGTTTTTTGCTCGAGTATCATGTCGTTTTTGGAAACCCAGAATCTACTATGTAGGAATCAACATGGATTCCGGAAACAGCGATCGTGTGAGACCCAACTCGCTTTATTTGTTCATGAGACCCAGAAAATATTAGATACAGGCTCCCAGGTAGATGCTATTTTTCTTGACTTCCGGAAGGCGTTCGATACAGTTCCGCACTGTCGCCTGATAAACAAAGTAAGAGCCTACGGAATATCAGACCAGCTGTGTGGCTGGATTGAAGAGTTTTTAGCAAACAGAACACAGCATGTTGTTATCAATGGAGAGACGTCTACAGACGTTAAAGTAACCTCTGGCGTGCCACAGGGGAGTGTTATGGACCATTGCTTTTCACAATATATATAAATGACCTAGTAGATAGTGTCGGAAGTTCCATGCGGCTTTTCGCGGATGATGCTGTAGTATACAGAGAAGTTGCAGCATTAGAAAATTGTAGCGAAATGCAGGAAGATCTGCAGCGGATAGGCACTTGGTGCAGGGAGTGGCAACTGACCCTTAACATAGACAAATGTAATGTATTGCGAATACATAGAAAGAAGGATCCTTTATTGTATGATTATATGATAGCGGAACAAACACTGGTAGCAGCTACTTCTGTAAAATATCTGGGAGTATGCGTGCGGAACGATTTGAAGTGGAATGATCATATAAAATTAATTGTTGGTAAGGCGGGTAAATGGTTCAAATGGCTCTGAGCACTATGGGACTCAACTGCTGAGGTCATTAGTCCCCTAGAACTTAGAACTAGTTAAACCTAACTAACCTAAGGACATCACAAACATCCATGCCCGAGGCAGGATTCGAACCTGCGACCGTAGCGGTCTTGCGGTTCCAGACTGCAGCGCCTTTAACCGCACGGCCACTTCGGCGGCGGGTACCAGGTTGAGATTCATTGGGTGAGTGCTTAGAAAATGTAGTCCATCAACAAAGGAGGTGGCTTACGAAACACTCGTTCGACCTATACTTGAGTATTGCTCATCAGTGTGGGATCCGTACCAGATCGGTCTGACGGAGGAGATAGAGAAGATCCAAAGAAGAGCGGCGCGTTTCGTCACAGGGTTATTTGGTAACCGTGATAGTGTTACGGAGATGTTTAATAAACTCAAGTGGCAGACTCTGCAAGAGAGGCGCTCTGCATCGCGGTGTAGCTTGCTCGCCAGGTTTCGAGAGGGTGCGTTTCTGGATGAGGTATCGAATATATTGCTTCCCCCTACTTATACCTCCCGAGGAGATCACGAATGTAAAATTAGAGAGATTAGAGCGCGCACGGAGGTTTTCAGACAGTCGTTATTCCCGCGAACCATACGCGACTGGAACAGGAAAGGGAGGTAATGACAGTGGCACGTAAAGTGCCCTCCGCCACACACCGTTGGGTGGCTTGCGGAGTATAAATGTAGATGTAGATGTAGATGTAGAATCTGGGACAACTGTTCCAATGACCATGTAATGTGTTCTTGACATCAGGCATTACGGGATCTCCTGTGACCAGGGGTCAGTGGAATGCACCTTGCAGGTCTCCGGGTGAATAAACCATGTCTATTCAGTCGTCTGTAGACTGTGTGTCTGGAGACAACTGTTCCAGTGACTGCGGTAAGGTCCCGAGCAAGGCTAACTGCAGTACTCCGTGGCCGTCTACGGGCACTGATGGCGAGATATCGGTCTTCTTGTGGTGTTGTGCACTGTGGACGTCCCGTACTGTAGCGCCTGGACACGTTTCCCATCTGCTGGAATCGTTGCCATAATCTTCAGATCAAACTTTGTCGCACACGGAGGGCCCGTGCTACGACCTGCTGTTTTAGACCAGCCTCCAGTCGCCCTAGTATTCTACCCCTCATAACGTCAGCAATATGTGTTCTTTGAGTCATTTTCAATACACAGTTACCATTACCATGTTTGAAAACGTCTGCAGACTTACTCGCTGCACCGTACTCTGACATGCACCAACACACCTCTGCATGTACGGACTGCTGCCAGCGCCACCCTGCGACGACCGCAGGTCAAATGCACCGCATGGTCATACCCGGAGGTGATTTAAACCCGCAAACCGCCCACCAGAGCGTTGTTTCACCATGTATCAGCATTATCCCTAATTTATGAGCATGAATGTACGTAGAAGATCTGGTAAGGTAAGGTCGGAGATTTCACGAAGCTGTTCGCGGACGATGCTGTTCCACATAAAGAAAACGCAACGCTAGAGAACACCATCGACATTCACGAAGACCTGCAAATGATCGAGAGTTGGTGCAGTGATGGGCAGTTGACCTTCAACACACACAAATTTCATGTGTTGCTCAAAAATAAGACGTAAGTCCTGTTATTGATGAAACGATGGCCAATCGATGGAAACATATTCATTAAATAACTGGCAGTACCCGTACGAAGCGATTTAATTGGAAGAACCGTACACAATTAATGGTAGGAAATTCAGGCACCAGACAGATTTACTGCTGAGCCCTCCTGAAACTGTAGCACGACCACGAACGAGGTAACTTACAAAAACATCGTTCGACAGATACTTCAGTACTGGTCATCAGTATTGAAGCCTTATCAGTGTGCGGTGTCTGTTAAATTGGAAATGACTCTGACAGTAGCAAGGGCGTTCCACTTCAAACAGCCCTGATTAAAAAAATCAAATGGCTCTGAGCACTATGAGACTTAACATCTGAGGTCATCAGTCCGCTAGAACTTAGAACTAGTTAAACCTAACTAACTTAAGGACGTCACACACATCCATGCCCGAGGCAAGGTTCAAACCTGCGACCGTAGCGGTCGCTTGGTTCCGGACTGAAGCCGGCCACAACGGTCGGCAACTCTGATTAAAGATTCTCTCTGTCGACAGTGCGTAAAATCCGACGGAAATGATGTTATTACCCCCTGAATGATTCGTCACAGACAACGAATACGTAACGCTAGAGTAATTCTCTTGGCATCTGAAATGATCTACCGTTGATAATGGTAGCGTAACTTTGTCACAGAGCATAGTAATGGGACGATGAAGCAGCTGTTGCCCCGGAACTCTAGAGGAAAACTTACTTTCCGTGATCTGAAAATTATTTACTGATAGTAAGAAATCTATATTATCTGAATTAACTGCTCGCAGCAGAATTGGCTCCAAATTGAACTATCAGTCGAATCAAATCGTGAAAATATATTTGTAATTACTTCTGCATGAGGCAAAGCCTCGTGATTATTCACTGCAAGTAAAGTGCCATTTACTTAAATTAACGAAAAGAACGGAATTGCAGTTATTCTAACTTCAGGGATATTACTTGAATTCTACACAGAGCAATCAGATTAATGTTACATGACTCATGATGTGCTCTCGGCATAACCATACAAAGATCTGTTTCCTAACTTAGATTTGGAAGAAAAACATTTTAAAATGGAAAACATTTTGGTGAATGAGATATCGGCTTGGTAAACCCGATCACGAATCAGACAACATTAAACATAACGGAGATGAGCCACATTGATCATAATCTCTAGTTTCACTCTGCTACTTATTCGAGAACATTGCTTAACCAACCTCACTGTTTCAACATTGATCGA
The DNA here is from genome assembly GCF_023864345.2 of Schistocerca serialis cubense. Lineage (NCBI taxonomy): Eukaryota > Metazoa > Arthropoda > Insecta > Orthoptera > Acrididae > Schistocerca > Schistocerca serialis. The sequence goes on from NC_064646.1 coordinate 397,244,930, forward strand.
CAAGTCGTAAGATAAGGAAATATATTACTTTGTATTGCAGAACAGGTGCGTAAAGACGCGCTGTGAATGCTTATTATAATCATTTCGACACTTCAAGCCTATTGCGCCGTTCATTTGCTGGTCTCTCCCTCTCCCGGTGTGTGTTAATACAGCCAAGCTCGCTATTAGACATGAGCAAAACACGACTACATTTCAGAGCAACCCAAACAGAGGAGACATCAAAACTGCAGGCATACAAACCTGCAGGCTAGGTGTAGCAACGATTCCCTCCCTAGACAAGGTCGAGGACTTCAGGCAGATTTACTCTGGTAGCCGAAGCAACCGTGATTACGCGGAAGTCGACCGATGTGCCACAGATATAATAGCAAAGATTGCTCTCAAGAAGAAGCTATGTTAAAGCAGAATATTAAGACGTTTTAGGAAAACGAAAATCTCCTATATAAAAGTCAACATGGACTCCGCAAACAGAGCTCTTGCGAAACTCGATTCGCTCTGTCTCTCCATGAGGTAGACAGCGCTGTAGACAAGGCTCTCAGATTTATGCCGTAATCCCCGATTTCAGGTAGGCATTTGAAACCGTCCCGCACTGCCGTTTAGTGAAGGAAGTACTAGCTTACCAAACATCGGACCAGATTTGCGACTGGATTCAAAACTTACTTGCAGATAGAACTTAATTCGTAGCTCTAAAAGGAATTAAACTGACAGATGAAAAGGTAATTTCCGGAGTACACCAAGGAAGTGTGATAGTGTTCACAATGCATATACGTGATGTAGTAGGAAGCGCCGGAATCTGACTTAGTAAGAATGTCATCCACGAGTAATGAGAGTGTTGGGTTGGGACACTACGAATGTAATGTGTGGACATATAAGGTGAGAATGTGAGTCTCGCGGGAGGCGTGCGCGAGATAGTCCCAGCAGTCGCATTATTCTCTGTGCCCTTGGTGGCTCAGATGGATAGAGCGTCTGCCCTGTAAGCAGGAGATCCCGGGTTCAAGTCCCGGTCGGTGCACACATTTTCACCTGTCCCCGTTGATATGTATCCACGCCCGTTAGCAGCTCACGGTATTAATATATAATTCTAATTTAATTCTGTTTAAGACTGTTCGCAGATGATATGATTGTCCATAAAAAAGCAACAATGCCAAGGGCAGTATTAATTTGTAGAATGACCTGGAGAAGATTGATGAATGTTGCAGGCTCTGAACGTAATAACGTAAAGTATTACGCAACTAAAGGAAATCTACTTATCTACTACTACCTAGGAATAACTATCCCGTACGAAATTAAATGGAGTGACCATACAAAACAAGTTGCCAGCAAAGCACATGTCTGACTGATATTCATACGAAGAATCGTAATAAATGTAACTAATCGACGAAGGAAGTGGCTTAAAAGACGCTTGTTCGACCAATTCTTGAGTATTGTTCGTCAGTCTGGGATCCTTACCAGGTAGCACTGACAGAAACGACAGAGGAGATCCAACGAATAACAGTGGCTCTCTTGAAGGGTTTCGTTTGATTGGCGCGAGAACGCAACAGCGACGTTCAGCCACCTCCAGTGGGAGACGTTACAAGAGGGGTGTTGTGCACCTCGGAAAGGTTTACTATTAAAATTTCGAGCAAACGCATTCCCGGAACAATCGGACAACATTCTCCTTGCTCCCACAAACACCTCGCGAAATAACTACGACGAGAAAATTAGAGCCAATACAGAGGCTTACCAACAATCATTCATTCCGCGTGCCATTCGCAAGTGCAGTAGGAAAAGGTGAGATCAGTTAGTGGTACAAGAGGTACCTCCACCACGCCCCGCCAGGTGGCTTGCAGAGTATGATGCAGATGTACACTACTGGCCATTAAAATTGCTACACCATGAAGATGTGCTACAGACGCGAAATTTAACCGACAGGAAGAGGATGCTGTGATATGCAAATGATTAGCTTTTCAGAGCATTCACACAAAGTTGGCGCCGGTGGCGACACCTACAACGTGCTGAGATGAGGAAAGTTTCCAACCGATTTCTCATACACAAACAGCAGTTGACCGGCGTTGCCTGGTGAAACGTTGTTGTGATGCCTCGTGTAAGGAGGAGAAATGCGTACCATCACGTTTCCGACTTTGATAAAGGTCGGATTGTAGCCCATCGCGATTGCGGTTCGTCGTATCGCGACATTGCTGCTCGCGTTGGTCGAGATCCAATGACTGTTAGCAGAATATGGAATCGGTGGGTTCAGGAGGGTAATACGGAACGCCGTGCTGGATACCAACGGCCTCGTATCACTAGCAGTCGAGATGACAGGCATCTTAACCGCATGGCTATAACGAATCGTGCGGCCACGTCTCGATCCCTGAGTCAACAGATGTGAACGCTTGCAAGACAACAACCATCTGCACGAACAGTTCGACGACGTTTGCAGCAGCGTGGACTATCAGCTCGGAGACCATGGCTGCGGTTACCCTTGACGCTGCATCACAAACAGGAGCGCCTGCGATGGTGTACTCAACGACGAACCTGGGTGCACGAATGGCAAAACGCCATTTTTTCGGATGAATCCAGGTTCTGTTTACAGCATCATGATAGTCGCATCGGTGTTTGGCGACATCGCGGTGAACGCTCATTGGAAGCGTGTACTCGTCATCGCCATACTGGCGTATCATCCCGCGTGATGGTATGGGGTGCCATTGGTTACACGTCTCGGTCACCTTTTGTTCGAACTGATGGCACTTTAAACAGTGGACGGTACATTTCAGATGTGTTACGACCTGTGGCTCGACCCTTCATTCGATCCCTGCGAAACCCTACATTTCAGCAGGATAATGCACGACCGCATGTTGCAGGTCTTGTACGGGCCTTTCTGGATACAGAAAATGTTCGACTGCTGCCCTGGCCAGCAGATTCTCCAGATCTCTCACCGACTGGAAACGTCTGGTCAATGGTGGCCGAGCAACTGGTTCGTCACAATACGCCAGTCACTACTCTAGATGAACTGTGGTTTGGTGTTGAAGCTGCATGGGCAACTGTACCTGTACACGCCATCCAAGCTCTGCTTGACTCAATGCCCAGGCGTATCAAGGCAGTTATTATGGCCAGAGGTGGTTGTTCTGGGTACTGATTTCTCAGGATCTATGCACCCAAACTGCGTGATAATGTAATCACATGTCAGTTCTAGTATAACATAATTGTCCAATGAATACTCGTTTATCATCTGCATTTCTTCTTGGTGTAGCAATTTTAATGGCCAGTAGTGTAGATATGGAAAATGTTTCATTATAATGGACGCCTTGCACCAGACAGGACTGATAGAAAATTCAAAGAAGAAGAGTGCATTTGGTGTTGGGTTTGGTAGACGTGTAGTCCTAAAAGAGATGCTCATCCATCTCCGGCGGCGGACGCTGTAACAGAGCCGCTGTGTATTACGTTGTTCTTTACTATTAAAGTTCAGAGGGCATACGTTTCTAGAAGAGTCCACTTATATCTTACTTCCTCTTACGTATATCTCGCGAACATATCGTACAGGTAAAATTATAAAGACTCAAGCTCGTGTAGGAGGCTACCAACAAACGTTCTCGTCGCTCACAGTCGCGACTGAAAGAGGAAAGTGGGGACCTGCCGGTTCACACGAAATGGATTCACAACACTCTCCAAAGTGGCTTGCGAAGAACAGACGTAGGCGAGGCAGCAGCTGTCTCTTCTGTTTCCAAATTTAGGAGAAACAGAGATTAAGCAACGAGATGAAACAGTTCCCCACAGACGTTTAATGAACAAAGTAAGGACATATGGACTATCAGACCAATTGTGTGATTGGATTGAAGAGTTCCTAGATAACAGAACGCTGCATGTCATTTTCAATGGAGAGAAGTCTTCCGAAGTGAGAGTGATTTCAGGTGTGCCGCAGGGGAGTGTCGTAGGACCGTTGCTATTCACAATATACATAAATGACCTTGTGGATGACATCGGAAGTTCACTGAGGCTTTTTGCGGATGATGCTGTGGTATATCGAGTGGTTGTAACAATGGAAAATTGTACTGAAATGGAGGAGGATCTGCAGCGAATTGACGCATGGTGCAGGGAATGGCAATTGAATCTCAATGTAGACGAGTGTAATGTGCTGCGAATACGTAGAAAGAAAGATCCCACAACATTTAGCTACAATACAGCAGGTCAGCAACTGGAAGCAGTTAATTCCCTAAATTATCTGGGAGTAGGCATTAGGAGTGATTTAGAATGGAATGATCATATAAAGTTGATCGTCGGTAAAGCAGATGCCAGACTGAGATTCATTGGAAGAATCCTAAGGAAATGCAATACGAAAACAAAGGAAGTAGGTTACAGTACGCTTGTTCGCCCACTGCTTGAATACTGCTCAGCAGTGTGGGATCCGTACCAGATAGGGTTGATAGAAGAGATCCAATGGAGAGCAGCGCGGTTCGTTACAGGAGAATTTAGTAATCGCGAAAGCGTTACGGAGATGATAGATAAACTCCAGTGGAAGACTCTGCAGGAGAGACGCTCAATAGCTCGGTACGGGATTTTGTTGAAGTTTCGAGAACATACCTTCACCGAGGAGTCAAGCAGTATATTTCTCCCTCCTACGTATATCTCGTGATGAGACCATGAGGATAAAATCATAGAGATTAGAACCCACGCAGAAGCATACCGACAATCCTTCTCAAGGTACCCTCCGCCACACATCGTCAGGTGGCTTGCGGAGTATAGATGTAGATGTAGAGTCTAGCCAGGATTGGTGCCTTTTCTGGATAGTTTGAGCGTCCACGACGAGCTAAACGTGTCCCTGAAGCCATTCACGTTTCACAGGTCAATCAGATGAGAAATGTAGTAGACAGTACAGCAGCTTCATTTGCCACCGTATACCTTGCACTCCATCCGGCGAATACAACACCTCAGATGATGCAGTTATCTGACATTGCTGATATCCACGTTACGTTGGCATCTCAGTTTCTTCTGGTTGCTTACGTCGTCAGCAAACGACGCTGTTGCATTAGACGAGAGCTTTCCTCCGGAGAGAGGGCTGTTCAGTGTCACCAGCTCAGTAAGCACGCTTCCGTCTGTGAAACTGGAGCTTCGCTTACGCGAGAATTCTTCTCAGAGCCGCACTGACAGCTGAGTTATCCTGCGGAGACTGCTCAACGAATTACCGAGTGAGCAAGGTAGGACGCAGTTTGCTCCTGCCCCTGAGGCGTTTTCCACCGCTGTATCTGCACTGCTGCCCATTAACATCACGACAACAAGAAGGATAGCAAACAACGAAATTTTCCATGCTGTGCGCATAGGGTAGCATAGGAAGAACACATATCAAATTTGTTAGTGACCTGGATGTATAGGACGTGCGAAATTAAAGACAGAGTTGCCACCTCTGGCACGCGGCTGCTACGGTCGCAGGTTCGAATCCTGCCTCGGCATGGATGTCTGTGATGTCCTTAGGTTAGTTAGGTTTAAGTAGTTCTTAGGGAACTGATGGCCTCAGATGTTAAGTCCCATAGAACTTAGAGCCATTTGAACCATTTTTGAGCCACCTCTGGCAGCAAAAATTGCTCTAATGCGACTAGGCATCAAGTCGAAATATGCTTGGATGACAGCTACGGGTATGTCCTTGCTGGGAAACCCTCAAGGAAGTTTACAATTGGTCCGTATGCAACAGTCTGCCTCCGTAGCCGAATGAATGAGTGTATTAAACACTTTGGGTTTTACTCATAACGCATGCTCACTGATATATATGCCTCAGTGGTTGGAAACGGACACCTTAATCCCCTCCGAATTTCGATCCGACGGGGTTTACTCCAGGGAAGCCACTTATCCATGTCACTCTTTGTTTTGTTCTAAGAACGCTTGCTTCGCTGTATTTCCACGCAATTACCTGGCAAGTCTATATACCGGGCACTGTTTTGGTCCATATAGTCCCACTCCACAACGGCGATTCGCCGTAGATCCCTCAGAGTAGTTGGTGGGTCATGTCCATAATCAGCCCTTTACTGTCTATCCCAGGCATGTTCGATAGGGTTCATGTCTAAAGAGTGACGTCGTTATCCTGGAAGAAGTCATTCACAAGATGTGCACGATGGGGACGCGAATTGCTGTCCATGAAGACGAATGCCTCGCCAATTTGCTGCCGATGTAATTGCACTGACGGTCGGAGGATGGCATTCACGCATTGTACAGCCGTTGCGGCGCCTTCCATGACAACCAGCGGCGTTTGTCGGCCCCACGTAATGCCACCCAAAACAAGCCGTTCAGACTGTCCGGGTTGCCTCCAAACACGTCTCCAACGATTTTCTGGATGAAGGCATATGCGACAGTCATCGGTAAAGAGAACGTGATGCCAATCATGAGCGGTCCATTCGGCATGTTGTTGGGCCCATCTGTTCCGCGCTGGATGGAGTCGGGGTTGCAAAGATGGACCTCACCATTGACGGCGAGAGAGGAGTTGCGCATCATGCAGCCTATTGCGCACAGTTTGAGTCGTAACACCCTGTGGCTGCACGAAAAGCATTATTCAACATGGCGGCATTGCTGTCAGGGTTCCTCCGAGCCATAGTCCGTAGGCAGCGGTCATGCACTGCAGTAGTAGCCCTTGGGCGGCCTGAGCGAGGAATGTCATCGATAGTTCCTGTCCCTCTGTATGTCCTCCATGTACGAACAACATCGCTTTGGTTCACTCCGAGACGGCTGGAAACTCCCCTTGTTGCGAGCCCATCCTGGCACAAACTAACAATGTGGACACAATCGAACCACGACATTTGCCGTCTAGGCGTGGCTGAACTACGGACAACACGAGCCGTGTACCTCCTTCCTTGTGGAATGACTGGAACTGATAGCCTGTCGGACCTCCTCCGTCTAATAGGCGCTGCTCATGCATGGTTGTTTACGTCTTTGGGCGTGTCTAGTGACATCTCTGAACAGTCAAAGAGACTGTCTGTGATACAATACCCACAGTCAACGCCTACCATCAGGAGTTCTGGGAACCCGAGTGATGCAATATATATATATATATATATATATATATATATATATGAACGCGACATACTCTCACACGAGGGGTATGGGTTCGATTGCCGGCAGGAATTTTGTCTTGGTGGGACTACTGGACTGGGCTCCCCTTGCTTCGTGATACCGAATGAGCAGATGCCTGATTGAGAAGTAGCGATTCCAATGTCGAAATGTCGACAACAGCTAGAAGTGCGATGTGCTAACGCACGCCCCTCTGTACCGCATCCGATAATGAATAAATGAGGATGACATGGCGGTGGTTCGGCTATAGCGTGGCGTTCAGGACCTAGTCATTGGTTTCTTTTCCGTATGCAATAAAGTGTCATTGAACATAATGAAAAAAAAATGCCATGAATTCGCTTTGAAGTGGGAAACTGATACTGGTAAATTAAATATGGGTGACAACTCTATAGACTGCGTAACAACACGTAATTTCTAGGAATGTATAGTGATTCTCAATGGAAGAGGTGTGGACACACACACACACACACACACACACACACACACACACACACACATACACAAACACATATGCACGGGCACGCTCACACTCACACATACAAAAGAAACTGCATACGGAATGTCATCAGCGTGATATGGCCTTAGAGTCCTGTCGTCAATGAGTAACAGCGAGAGCCGGCCGGGGTGGCCGAGCGGTTCTAGGCGCTACTCTTTGGAACCGCGCGACCGCTACGGTCGGGCATGGATGTGTGTGATGTCCTTAGGTTAGTTAGGTTTGAGTAGTTCTAAGTTCTAGGGGACTGATGACCTTAGAAGTTAAGTCCCATAGTGCTCAGAGCCTTTAGATTTTTTTTTTTTTTTTTTTAGTAACAGCGAGAGTCTTTTATTTCAATATCAAATGATAATCTGGCTGTTACACAGAGACGACCTCACTCGACACGCTGATGAAATTCTGTAAGCAGTTTCTTTTTTTGTGTGTGTTCTTATCTCTTCAATTAATAATCACTTTTCATTCCTAGAAATTATGTGCTGTTTCGCAGTCTATAGAGGCGCCATGTATAGTTAATTTAACAGAGCCAGTTTCCCCCTTCAACGAGAAATTCGTGGCTTTTGTTTTCTTTATATTCAATGTTACTTTATTGCTTACGTACAGTGAAGAATTCAGTTCCGTTTTCTTGTTGAAAGGCAGCGTCACTGAGATTTCAGAGATCGGCCAACGGCTTTGACACACCGGAAACATAAAGGCTGCTTTCCACATTATCGGTTATTCGGTTATACAAACCAAAGGCGAACTTGTAAACGCACCGGTGCACGATCCCATCATGCCAAATGCCGGGCCAGTGAACCGATTACGAAAGGAACATCGCAAACTTTGTTCTATTCGGAGTGTTTGCACACTCATACGTCCAATTTGACACTGTGTATAGAAACGCAGACTCGTCAGAAAAGACGTGATAGCTCTAGGCGCCCTCTCTCTGCTGTAGTGTCGATGGAAACCGCAACAATGTTTCTGGTGCTCTACATGTTGCGGCGCTTAAGTCCGGACAAATTTCAATCTGAATTTCCCGCCATATCGTAGTTCCGCCGGAGGCCGCGATTGGCGCTCTTGAAAGACATAGGCATCTGGAAAACAGTCAGAACGACCGAGATTCAGGACAGCTTCCACTTGCTCCACTTACGGGGCGTCTCTGTGGCACTCCTCTCGATCCCAGGACACGTTGGTATCCGTGTAAACGAGGCGGCCGATATAGCGGCCAAGGCTGTAGTCCCTCTTCTTCAGCCTGCTGTTCGCATGGTTCCCTTCGATCTACAGAGTCTTTTATGTCGTCGTGTTGCTCTTTTATGGCACGCACATTGGTCTACGCTTCCCAATAATAAATTGCGGGACGTGAAAGCTCTTCCCTGTGCTTGGACCTCTTCCTCCCTAACTCGTCGTCGGGAGGAGGTAATTTTGACTCCGGATAGGGCACTGTCTTTTTAGCCATCAACATCTTTTAAGTGGCGATACTCCCCGCTTCGTCCCCACTGCTGTCAATTGTGGACGGTGAGACATCTTTCTTCCATTTCCCCTATTTTACTCCGCTCCGCGGCCGTCTATAGCTGTTGGCTGATATATCTTTCATTTTAGCAGATGACACGCGCTCAGCCGATCGCGTCCTCGAGTTTATCAGTGTCAGTGAGATAACGTCGGTCATTTGAAGCTCTTTTTGGCGAAAACAACCTCCCCCCCCACCTTCTATAGTGGTTTTCTAAGCTTCCCCTCTGTTTTTTTAGTTTCCTCCCATTGCTGCTGATTTCCAATTTGTTTTTTTTACGTTTCCCTAAGCCACAGATCGGGCGCTAATGGCCATAGCAGTTTTGTGCCCCAAAACCATAGCAAAAAAAAAAAAAAAAAAATCACGGAGTGCAACCGAAGGGCCGCGATGATCGAAAGTCTTCGCGCTGGGCGTTCATTGAAATAGTATACTATTCTTCGGGTAGCTGAGCTCAACTGTTTACGATATTGTGGCCAAGTATAATGCTTCGGAGAAATCTGGGGAAAGTTCCGCTAACCCGGAGGGGAAACGAGGAAACACGTATCACGAACTGCGGCAGTCATCGAAGAAGCATAGGGCGCTGATTTCGGAGGACCCACGGCAATCGCCGAGGGAAGTGGCGTCAGTATTGAATGTCAGCGAGCGAACAATGTGTCGGACGGCAGAGGAGAATCTCACACGATCCATTTAATCCAATACTGGCTCTCGCATAAAGTTAACATATTCTGGTCAAAGGATTTCTGGACCCTGAATACCCCAGATTTGCACTTCCTCGACTACTATCTTTGGAGCCTAGTGGAAAGAGTTAATTCGCAAATATGGACAGCGCTATTTTAAAGAGTGCGTGCGGGCGCTTCAGGACAAAATTGGAGGCGGCCGTTGTGGCTGAAGGGGGTTACATAGAGTAATGTTACTCTTGAAAGATACTACTACTTACATGCAAAAGGATTTTTCATTTTCATTTGCATTTTGTTTTAATAAATTTGCTTTTTTAAAAAAGTTTCATTTGTCCGAATTTAAGCGCTGCACCCTGTACACTCAGCAACACAGTCAAAGGGTCACTTGTTCGAAACTTGGTACTTGTTTCCGATTACGGTGTAGAAGTTTGAAATTTGTCTCAAAGGTGCCTACAACCTTCCTGCAAAAGCGTGGCGTCCAGCGACGTCACCCTTTTGCTCGGCGACAGCTCAAATGGTTCAAATGGCTCTGAGCACTATGGGACTTCTGAGGCTATCAGTCCCCTAGAACTTAGAACCACTTAAACCTAACTAACCTAAGGACATCACACACATCCATGCCCGCTGCAGGATTCGAGCCTGTGACAGTAGCGGTCGTGCGGTTCGAGACTGTAGCGCCTAGAATCTCTCGGCCACACCGGCCGGCTCGAGGACATCGAAGTGAGAGAAAAAACAAAAATTCCAGGACCCAGCAGTTCATGTGAGGTATATGGTGAGTTAATGATGTCATGTTGGCACCAAATTTCAGCACGATTTTCAACAACGTCACAGTGGGCGTGTCATGCGATGGATTGGTAGTCGCACCTCGTCTTACTCACATTGCGCACCTTCTACGCTATGCGGGTCAGAACTGCAGCGATGCAGCGACGCAGTTTTGTGACCAATTATCGAGGAAAACGTTTTAGTCGCCCTGCCGATCAGAATCGACAAGGAAAGGGCTCAGAGGGTGGTATGAACGGTTAAATGAAACAGTCCCCTTCACTTGGGGTATTGATTCCCAAACATTTCGCGATAGAAAACAGTTCGCGGTGCGATGACCTTTAAACTGCTGAACTCCTTCGGAGGGTTCAACTCTTCTCGAAGGAAATAGTGGGTCAGAAACCTTACGAGATAGTACCCCTCTGGAGGGCAGTGTGTACGCAGTGCTTTTTATCTGGTGTATTGGGTGGAACCACTAAGGACGATTCAAAAGCATTCGAGGAAATTTTAGCGTGACCCGAAGCAGCAGAGGTTGCTTATGCTTTTTCAGCCCTCCTGCCTCACGCCTTCCTGTGACGTGATCACACCCCAAGGGAAGGAGTAGCTTCGTTGACGCCCTTTGTGCCACCCCTTGAGTCCTCCTCATGTCTATTCTGTGCGGCGGTGTAGCTGATATGTTGTCCTCGACCACCCATAAGGAAAACGGTTGATTTCAACGCTGTGCGTCGCTGTTCTGACCTCCATCGAAGAGGCATCAAAAGAACGAGTGAAATGAGAGTAGGAAGGGGTTGCGACGACGTTCCCATCACGTGACACATCCGTGGTAGCATTGGCCAGAATGGAGGTGAAATTTGGTGCCATTGCGATATCATTAACGCACGTAACACCTCACATGAACTACAGTCCTCTGGTCTTTTTTCACAAGTGTCGACACCTTGCTGTTTGAAGCGTCACGGAGTCCGAAGGTAACGTGATGGGTCGCCACGATTTTCCGCCATTACAGAGGAAAGCTGTATCGACCTTCGAGCCCAATTCTGCTACGTCGCATTGAGAAACAATTACAAGCCGACATAAAAGTTTTCTGTGTTTGGTACCACGTCATAATGTAAAAACTACTGTTGCTATAGAAAAGCCAACGTTTCGGCCACGATTGCAGTGGCCTTCTTCTGGGTCTAATGGTGCGTTCTAGCTATGCAGTGTCCTTTATATTTTGTTGTTAGTGTTCACTGCGCACGCCGTTACGTCATAATTTTAAAAAGGTAGTTGGTTTATTGGTCGCTTAACAGCAGCAAACTTCTCATTCGACGGTGGCCACCAATCATGGCACATAACACAAGAGCCCATGGACAACAGAGGTCACGTTCTCCCTCCACCGCAATAACCTATTAAAAATAAAGTTCCCTCTCCTTCTTCCTTAAGTGACCAATAAACCAATTACCTTTTTAAAATTATGATGTAATGGCATGCGCAGTGAACACTAACAACAAAATACACTCCTGGAAATGGAAAAAAGAACACATTGACACCGGTGTGTCAGACCCACCATACTTGCTCCGGACACTGCGAGAGGGCTGTACAAGCAATGATCACACGCACGGCACAGCGGACACACCAGGAACCGCGGTGTTGGCCGTCGAATGGCGCTAGCTGCGCAGCATTTGTGCACCGCCGCCGTCAGTGTCAGCCAGTTTGCCGTGGCATACGGAGCTCCATCGCAGTCTTTAACACTGGTAGCATGCCGCGACAGCGTGGACGTGAACCGTATGTGTAGTTGACGGACTTTGAGCGAGGGCGTATAGTGGGCATGCGGGAGGCCGGGTGGACGTACCGCCGAATTGCTCAACACGTGGGGCGTGAGGTCTCCACAGTACATCGATGTTGTCGCCAGTGGTCGGCGGAAGGTGCACGTGCCCGTCGACCTGGGACCGGACCGCAGCGACGCACGGATGCACGCCAAGACCGTAGGATCCTACGCAGTGCCGTAGGGGACCGCACCGCCACTTCCCAGCAAATTAGGGACACTGTTGCTCCTGGGGTATCGGCGAGGACCATTCGCAACCGTCTCCATGAAGCTGGGCTACGGTCCCGCACACCGTTAGGCCGTCTTCCGCTCACGCCCCAACATCGTGCAGCCCGCCTCCAGTGGTGTGGCGACAGGCGTGAATGGAGGGACGAATGGAGACGTGTCGTCTTCAGCAATGAGAGTCGCTTCTGCCTTGGTGCCAATGATGGTCGTATGCGTGTTTGGCGCCGTGCAGGTGAGCGCCACAATCAGGACTGCATACGACCGAGGCACACAGGGCCAATACCCGGCATCATGGTGTGGGGAGCGATCTCCTACACTGGCCGTACACCACTGGTGGTCGTCGAGGGGACACTGAATAGTGCACGGTACATCCAAACCGTCATCGAACCCACCGCTCTACCATTCCTAGACCGGCAAGGGAACTTGCTGTTCCAACAGGACAATGCACGTCCGCATGTATCCCGTGCCACCCAACGTGCTCTAGAAGGTGTAAGTCAACTACCCTGGCCAGCAAGATCTCCGGATCTGTCCCCCATTGAGCATGTTTGGGACTGGATGAAGCGTCGTCTCACGCGGTCTACACGTCCAGCACGAACGCTGGTCCAACTGAGGCGCCAGGTGGAAATGGCATGGCAAGCCATTCCACAGGACTACATCCAGCATCTCTACGATCGTCTCCATGGGAGAATAGCAGCCTGCATTGCTGCGAAAGGTGGATATACACTGTACTAGTGCCGACATTGTGCATTCTCTGTTGCCTGTGTCTATGGGCCTGTGGTTCTGTCAGTGTGATCATGTGATGTATCTGACCCCAGGAATGTGTCAATAAAGTTTCCCCTTCCTGGGACAATGAATTCACGGTGTTCTTATTTCAATTTCCAGGAGTGTATAAAGGACACTGCATAGCTAGAACGCACCATTAGACCCAGAAGAAGGCCGCTGCAATCGTGGCCGAAACGTTGGCTTTTCTATAGCAGCAGTAGTTTTTACATTATGACGCGGTACCAAACCCAGAAAACTTGTATGTCGACTGACTCTGGGCGCGGAAGCCTACGCGATTATATTAACAATTACAAGGTTTCGAAAAGTAATCCCTTAACTGTGCACAATTCCCTCTGTGGCATTGTAGCGAGAAGGAACCGACTCTGCCTTACTTCTCTGGTTTCTGTATTACTAACCTGTTGCTGCTTCGGTAGTAGCGCTCAGGCGCCAGGTTCAATGTAGGTTTGTGATCCTGCTGAAGTGGGGTGTTTCGGAATGTCAGATGTTAAACGTCAACAACGTTTTGTAATGTACTCGTTTTAATGAAGACTGCTTTGAAAAACCGTTGTGTTCAGTCCTTTTCAACACATTTATCACTTTCCACACCCGTGATAGATACTGTCCACGACACATGGCGTTCACTGATAACTAATACCTTCATTTTTATATCTTGTTTAACAGCTGGAATATTTACTCGCGACCGTTCTTTTGGAGCTGCCCCCGGTTACCCAACCGTTTGTAAGGTCCTACTCCCGAATAGTCGTATCTTGTCCCTACTAAGGTTGCACAACATTGCTTCTTATGATACTAACGCCATGCTCCTTGCTGACGCATAATTGTCAGATATACATGTAGCCTGGCTGCTGCTGAGCATTCCCGATCGCATAAATGTGCGTAGTGCATAAACACGTGAAGGGAATGCACGGATGCATTACATGTGTTGCGCATTGTACTTGTGTGTCTCTGTGAGACGTGCTGCTCACAAACCCAAGTAGTATGTCCAGATGGATTTTAGTGAGAAACTCATTTTCTGACTCAACGTACCTCAAGTAACGTACCTTCACGATCCTGCACGGCTGAGAAAATTTGGAAATTTGTGGTAAAATCTTATGAGCCCAAACTGCTAATTTCATCGGTCCCTAAGCCTACGCATTACTTAATCTAACTTAAACTAACTTACGCTACGGACAACAAACAAACCCATGCCCCATGGACGACTCGAACCTCCAACGGGGGGAGCCACCGCCACCCAGACCGTGACAAGGCGCCTGAGACCGCGCGGCTGCTCCACGGCTGAGAAAACGATGTGTATGTACAGGGTGTTTCAAAAATGACCGGTATATTTGAAATGGCAATAAAAACTAAACGAGCAACGATAGAAATACACCGTTTGTTGCAATATGCTTGGGACAACAGTACATTTTCAGGCGGACAAACTTTCGAAATTACAGTAGTTACAATTTTCAACAACAGATGGCGCTGCAAGTAATGTGAACGATATAGAAGACAACGCAGTCTGTGGGTGCGCCATTCTGTACGTCGTCTTTCTGCTGTAAGCGTGTGCTGTTCACAACGTGCAAGTGTGCTGTAGACAACATGGTTTATTCCTTAGAACAGAGGATTTTTCTGGTGTTGGAATTCCACCGCCTAGAACACAGTGTTGTTGCAACAAGACGAAGTTTTCAATGGAGGTTTAATGTAACCAAAGGACCGAAAAGCGATACAATAAAGGATCTGTTTGAAAAATTTCAACAGACTGGGAACGTGACGGATGAACGTGCTGGAAAGGTAGGGCGACCGCGTACGGCAACCACAGAGGGCACGCGCAGCTAGTGCAGCAGGTGATCCAACAGCGGCCTCGGGTTTCCGTTCGCCGTGTTGCAGCGGCGGTCCAAATGACTCCAACGTCCACGTATCGTCTCATGCGCCAGAGTTTACACCTCTATCCATACAAAATTCAAACGCGGCAACCCCTCAGCGCCGCTACCATTGCTGCACGAGAGACATTTGCTAACGATATAGTGCACAGGATTGATGACGGCGATATGCATGTGGGCAGCATTTGGTTTACTGACGAAGCTTATTTTTACCTGGACGGCTTCGTCAATAAACAGAACTGGCGCATATGGGGAACCGAAAAGCCCCATGTTGCAGTCCCATCGTCCCTGCATCCTCAAAAAGTACTGGTCTGGGCCGCCATTTCTTCCAAAGGAATCACTGGCCCATTTTTCAGATCCGAAACGATTACTGCATCACGCTATCTGGACATTCTTCGCGAATTTGTGGCGGTACAAACTGCCTTAGACGACACTGCGAACACCTCGTGGTTTATGCAAGATGGTGCCCGGCCACATCGCACGGCCGAGTCTTTAATTTCCTGAATGAATATTTCGATGATCGTGTGATTGCTTTGGGCTATCCGAAACATACAGGAGGCGGCGTGGATTGGCCTCCCTATTCGCCAGACATGAACCCCTGTGACTTCTTTCTGTGGGGACACTTGAAAGACCAGGTGTACCGCCAGAATCCAGAAACAATTGAACAGCTGAAGCAGTACATCTCATCTGCATGTGAAGCCATTCCGCCAGACACGTTGTCAAAGGTTTCGGGTAATTTCATTCAGAGACTACGCCATATTATTGCTACGCATGGTGGATATGTGGAAAATATCGTACTATAGAGTTTCCCAGACCGCAGCGCCATCTGTTGTTGAAAATTGTAACTACTGTAATTTCGAAAGTTTGTCTGCCTGAAAATGTACTGTTGTCCCAAGCATATTGCAACAAACGGTGTATTTCTATCGCTGCTCGTTTAGTTTTTATTGCCGTTTCAAATATACCGGTCATTTTTGAAACACCCTGTATTTTCGGGCGCTAGTCGCGAGGGATCGCTGAAATTCTGCATGGCGTTGAGTATGGCTTCTCTGAGCCTATGTATATCATATTCGGGCAATTACGGTATCGTGTTTTTGTAGAATTTTTTCTTTTTGCACAAGTCGTATGACAATGTCTTTACAACCAATCAACGCTCAAACGCTAATTTGTGCGGTTGCAATGAAATGCTAATCGTTTGCATATCCAAACATGCTGTTCATGCTAATTTCATGTTCGTTACATACCACCTTCATGGTGCTTCAGTTTTAATGGTCAGCAGCACATGTCTTAGAAACGTGTAGTAAAGCGCAAATTACATATACATGGTACGTCGAAGAAGTTGAGTGAATAGTATCGTAAACAAAGGAAAGACACATATCATTTTCTAATGGTCTTGATTTATCCTGGTCGCTGCCTAAACAGCTTGCTCTTAATTAAAAGTCTTCTGTCCGTTGATAGACGATTCTGGGGGCATCTACTGCCACCTCGGAACAATTTAGCCTCAAGCAAAGGATTGAGGTAAGAGATAATTTCAAGCCTCTGATCTGACGAACACTGTTTGTATTAATAAAAATCTCTGGAACACAGCTGTATACAGTGTGACAACATCTTCTAAAGCAAATATTCAAATATTTAGTGTTGTACATCACCTTCTCTTACACATAATTTAAAACAGTGATTGACAATCTCCTGCGCCTCTTGGGTGAAACAGCGATAGTAAGGGGAAAAAAGCATATAAGGCAAGTTTTGATCCGAAATGATTTGCTGGCATCATTCGGTGCAGAATAATAAGTTGCTTCTATTGATAAATCGGAAAGAGTTAACAAGAAGGGAGGCCAGGACATGTGGATGGTCAAAGTTTTGCTGCAAAATAAATAAAAAAAAAACAAAACAAAAAAAAACAGATCAGGTTAAGGGTTAAGACAAGCAGATGAGTTATCCGGTCTTACGGCTGCCCAATGCTGGTTACTGCCATGTGTCATTATTTTCTGCTATGAAATTATGAAGTTAGATTTTTTTACAATAGTTTCTTATTATACGAGTACTCGCCATGTGTTGAAGTATTCTTTTGTTGCTGACATTAGCATGTATTCGAGAGATTTTGTAATGTCAGCGAGTTCGGAGTCGTGCGAAAAGGGCGATGAACTGAGAAAGAGCTACTGGTCGGACGTCTGAGGTTACCAAACAGATGAAGCTAACCAGCCATACGAAGGACAACCCTTAAACAATTAAATTGTTTTCTTGTGGCAACTAAACCAGAAAGACTTCAAATACTAAGTAATTTCGATCATATTGAAAGAAAAGCGAGCTGACCCAGTATTTGACACTATTAATGAAGGCATTGCATGTTGAACAAAGAGGGTAGAACGTCACAAATACGTAACAGAACTGCGTAAGGATTGGCTGTAACACGAGAACAAAAGACGACGCAACTATCTGTGCGATAGCATTTTGCTCTATTCATGGTATTACAAAACATAAACTTTAATACATACAAAATGGCCTGACTCGTATAGGCAGTGCGCCAACTGATAAAAGACAAACTCAGAGTGTTACATATGAAGCTTGATTTTCCAACAGAATCGTCGATCCGCACCCACACTAAAACCTTCAATGGTCGCCGAAACCACTACCGCCTCCAAGTCACAAGTATAGTGTATTTACTGGAAATTTTAAATGTTACAGAAATGTTTTGAGCGTATTTCTTCCCCGTCAAGCTTCAGTTGGCTGCTACTTTGGTAATTATTAGAATAAATAAAATGGTGACAAAGGGCAGAGCTAAGGAACAAACGTACGATATTCACGTCTTACACTGTATTGTCAGCGTCTCTTCAGTGGTGGTCCGCATATTCTGTCATTATTGAATCAGTGGTCAACAATGTGCATTATACAGCATTAGTGAATTAACTACAAAAGTGTGTATCAAATTTTTCACAAGGTTCTGTTCAGAATGGTAGCTTTTCGGAACCCAACGCACATCTCAATTTGTAAACTATTTACGAAATGTCCTGCAGATGTTACTCTGTATTACTTTTCAGAGAACGTAAGATATAATGAAAAGTTATTTACTCACGTGAAATAGATGCCTAAAAGTAGCAAAGTTCTTATGGAGCATATCTTCTGTCCAATGGTGCGTTATAATAAATTAAGTAAGCCAGTTTGCCATTAGAGTCTTTTCGCGTCTGACGCCTAGAAAGAGTGGGAGAGGATTCAGATGGGTAATGTAACAGAAGATAGAGATAAAACTAAAGTACATATTGCAACATTAGTTGCAAGTCACTTTTGACGATCCCATGGTTCAATGTATTCGGTAGCCGAAGTGCAGAATAATCCCGAACGACAACTGCTTGTTTCTTATGCTGTTAATCATTTTACTAATACGTGAATGAAAGACTTAATGCTTTTTGCAGGCAGACAACATGAGTCATGGATTCCAGAGACTTCACGGCAATGACTAGGCCGTTGTACTGAGCACATGACTGGCAGATATCGCGTCGTATGTTAATCCAGGCTGCAAACAGGCGGAACCGCCGCTGACTTAAGGAACAAGCTGTGTCACGGGGCCGCGGTACAGAAACCCGTCTCGAGTACGGCAGACTCTTAGCTAATCTCGCCCAGCTCAGTGGCTACAATTCTCGCTTTTTTGTTCTCGACGGGAAAGTATGTCTCAAGAAACGCTCGTGCTCATTAAAGCCAGTGCGTCATCGACAGCGAAGCAATAAGCTAGTAATCCGACCAGATGAGAACGTGGTCGGCACGAGGACTGGATCCAAGGACAGGGACTTATGAGAATCATGGCCTCACCGCTACAGAACATGTTGGTCTCTGAAGTGGCTAGGGATTATATAAATCACGAGTTATGTTTAACACTGAATACCTTTTAGCTCTTCAGCGAGGTATGGTGCCATGGGTTTCCCGACCGTGGGCATTGCGACACGTGACGTCAGCGGGGTGTGTTGTTTCGGACCACAAATATTTTAGCCGTGGGTTTTCCGACTGTGGCGTTCGGGACCCATGACTTCATCGTGATGCTTTGGACCACAACTATCTTAGTCGTGGCTTATCTGATCTTGGGCTTTGCGACAGTTGATGTCAACATGGTGTTCGAGATCACAAACATTTTAGTCGTGGCTTTTCCGACCGTAGTCCTTACGATCCCTGGTGGATTTTGGACCACAAATATTTTTGCCGTGTGTTTTCGACTGTGGGATTTGCAAACCGTAAGGTCAACGTGGTGTTTCGGAACACAAATATTTTAATTGTGGGTTTGCCGATTATGGGGTTTGCGAAATGTAACGTCAACATGGTGTTTCAGGCCGCAGACATTTTACTCGTGGGTTTGCCGATCTTGGGTTTTGTGACCCGTGACTTCAGTGTGGTGTACTGTAATCGTGGGTCTTCCAACCGTGGGATTTGCGTCACTTGATGTCAACGTGGTCTTCAAGACCGCAAACATTTTAGTTGCGGGTTTTCCGACCACGGCCTTTGTGACTCATGATGATAATATGTTGATTTTCACCACCAATATTTTAGCCTTGGGTAAGCCGACGGTCAAAGGAAACTGCAACAATGAGGGAGGGTCTGCCGAATGTTTTGTAATAATGTCGCTTCACACTTTAGTCAGGCTTAGAACTGGCTAGCCGTAGGTGTTTCTAAATTCTTATTTTACTTCTTTCTTTTATTTTTCATTTTTTTTAATTTTTCATTTTTCTTTCTACAACACTACTACAGCAAATGATTAAGCTTCATGACTTATTTTCTGAAATTTCATCCATTAGCCTTTTCTTCTCTTTTGAACATGTAGACCAATGGAACCATTTTAATTTCAAATATAGCGTTTTGTACTTCCTGCTTCAGCCAATTTTTTCAGAAACTCGTGTGGTGCACACTTCTTTAAATTTTTTCGAACAACTGTCAAATGTCCCGTTCCATTTTCATACAGGATTTTTTTCCGCTTCTTCAAAGCAAAACACCAAATTCTTTTGCCAGGAAAAAATCCCATCCAACCTGCGATCCTGTGCCAGTGTTCTAGGTCATACCAATAGCTTCCCTTTTTGCTTTACACAATGCAGTCTTGGAGTTCTGATATCTCGGCATACGAGGGTTGTCCAGAAAGTAAGTTCCGATCGGTCGCGAAATGGAGACCACAGTGAAAACACAATGAAGCTTTGGACAAATGTATTGGGTAGTGTCTCTAGTATGACTGTCAATCGCATCAAGACGCTCTTTTCAGTTGTGAGCGCACTGTGATCGACTAAAGGTGCCTAGAATAACAATGTCTGCCGCCAAGTAGGAGTGCCCACTGAGAGGCTTCGCCTTAATGAATGCAGCCCACCTAAAAAAACTGCCACGCACTTCCCTCTTCATGGCAATTCTCAGCCGCACTCTGCAGGCGCAGTGAAGACGTTCCTGCAGCCTTTTCAAGGGGAAGTGTTCGATCACCCACAACAGAGGCCTAATTGGCTCGTCCTGAGTATCATCTCGATTCACATGAAACGCTAGATATGAAGACACACTTGGGCGCAGGCTACGCGCTATAGACCAGCTTAGAGAATTACCGGAAAGCGTAGGCGGCTGCCTTGTATGAGGATGGTGTCGGAAATTTGGTATAACGCTCTGACAAATGTATAAGTCGCTGTGGTGACTATGTAGAGAAGTATCTGGAAAGTGTAGCTAACTCTTGCAAATAAAATGTTTCTGGTTTTCACTGTGTTTTCCATTTAGCGACCGATCGGAACTTACTTTCTGGACAACCCTCGTATTTGCAACGAAATCTAAAACTTTATCTTTCAAATCTTGAAATTCCTCTTCAAAATTTTGGAAACCAGGCACTCTCTTTTCTGGGGACTCTTCTTCTATAGTTATGCATTCATTTCCCAATCTGGTCATCACCTTTAGCAATGGGGGAGACTGGGGTCGGAAAATCCACGGCGAGAAGTTGCTTGGTCGGAAGTCACACTGTACCTGGGACACCTAGAAAACGATCGGCAACACCACAGTCGGAAACCCCGCGTAGGCACGTGGATGGGGTTTCTGCCAGATCCCTAACATTCCAGCTAGGTGAAATCGCGCATTCAGGGTCTGACCATATGTGGTGTCAATAACAGATCCGTTGCAGTTCATAAAAGGTCAGGCAAAGCGCCAGATCACAGAATTTAGAGCAAAGGAAGATAGAGGGAAGACCGTCCACAAAAACATGAATTCCTAAGCGTAGGAATAAAGGACTCAAAGAGCTTTTCACTCATTTATACGGTTGCGTAGCCATAGTTTTCAACCAGTGCTCATAATGTAGCTTAGTGAAATACTATGAATGGAGAGTGCACATTCCGATTTATGTAGCGTAATCTGTGACGCTGTCAAAGTTGTGAGAGTTTGTTGCTGTTAAGATTCTCAAATCAAATGCATGACTTACTTTAAGTCGAACATAAGACAAGAAAAAGGATGCACCACGAAGGAACTATCCGAATGGGGCGGAAATCGGTAGATATGATGCACATGTACAGAGAAACAAATATGATTACAGTTTCAGAAAAATTGGATGATTTATTCAAGAGAAAGAGATTCACAAACTGAGCAAGTCAGCAACACGTTGGGCTCTGATTTCCATTTGCGTTAGGCTATCTGAGCACGAATAGCAGCCAGACACAAAATTCCATACGTCATCAACCACGTGTCTACGACCTGCACTCGTACACTCATTATCTATGTTCCTGTACAGGAGAAAGTCTCTTGCCCAGTGTTGGGGGATAAATAAATATGATATTGCAGACACTGCAATACTTAATGCAAGTATTTATGCGTATTAGTGTTATTGACAGAGTTGTTGCACCTCCTTCTCAGAGGTATACTGCCAAATTCTGTCCAACTGCCGCGTTAAATCGTCGAAGTTCCGAGACGGTTGGAGAGCCCTGCTCCAGATGTTCTCCATTGGGGGAGAGATCCGGTGACCTTATTGGCCAAGGCAGGGATTGGCAACCACGCAGACAAGCAATAGAAGCTATCGCCTTGTGTTGGCGGGCGTTATCGTGCTGAAATGTAAGTCCAGGACGGCTTGCCATGAACGGCAACAGAAAGGGGCGTAGAATATCGCCGATGTACCGTATTGCTGAAATGTTTCTGTGGGTGACAACCAAAGGGGTGTGGCGTCTCCACACAAGTCTTCGACTTAGAATCTCGTTGACTACATTAGAACTGCTGCAGTGATGAGTCGTTCTTTGGAATGAGACCTGAGCCACTGAGGATGTGGTGGAGATGCCCCGAACAGTGATGGAATACCAACCTGAATGTCGGCCACCCTACGGCCCAACAACCAGGATGGTCTGGGATGCCATTTCATTTCATAGAGAGATCCGTTTGGTTGTCATCCGCGGCGAGCTTACAGCACAGCGGTAAGTCAACGATATTCTGTGCCCTGTTTTTTGTTGTCCTTCTTGGTAAGCCATACTGAGCTTTCATTTCAGCAAGTTAAGTTCCTTCTGCTTGTCTTCGTGCTTACCAAACCCTACCTCGGCCAGCACGGTCGACAGATATTTCCCCAGGTGAAAACCTTTGGAGAATTACGGGTAAACACCTCGAACCAGCTCGCGATTTTGACGATCTAGCTTGCCAATTGGACAGAACTCGGTAATATGTACCTCAGGAGGACATCCAACAACTGTCAATGAGTGCGCCGAATAAATGTTTGCATAATGGCTAGTGGTGCACCAACGCTAAATTTGTGAATCTCTTTCTCTTGAATAAATAGTGAATTTTTGTGAAATTGTAATTATTTATTGGTCTGTACATGTAAATCCACCGACGTCCGTCGCATTCGAATGATTGCACCATATTTTCCCTTAGAGCGTATTTCATAAGTGGCTTATACATTTATGATACGTAATTTACAATTTCTTGGTTCAAAAATGGTTCAAATGGTTCTGAGCACTATGGGACTTAACATCTGAGGTCATCAGTCCCCTAGAACTTAGAACTACTTAAACCTAACTAACCTAAGGACATAACACACATCCATGTCCGAGGCAAGATTCGAACCTGCGACCGTAGCGGTCGCGCAGTTCCAGACTGAAGCGCCTAGAACCGTTCGGCCACTCCGGCCGGCACAATTTCTTGGACCTCATATTAAACCAAAGTACTAAACGGTGGCGTAAATTATTATTACTGTATCGAAACATTTAATATGAAGGTAAATAGTCATGTGTCAGAAACTTCAGGTATTTGTTGTTGACATCACGTTTAAAAACCATATCAATTTAGGTTTGCAAATCCGTCGCTAGACAGGTATGAAAAGAAGTCCTTGTAGTGGTTCCTGGATGTGTAATTTACCTCACATGTTCGGTCTTACTTAGTTCATTGTTTACAGTCCGTCATGGAATTTGTTTTCTTTGTCCGATTGTTGTTTGTTTTGTTTTAGAGTAACATCCATCACAACATATCACAACGATGGATTCAGTGTCTAAAATGACGGATAAGCACAGAGTGTACGGCCTGGTATATGAGACTGGAACGTAGCACTTCCACTTTATACTGGACGTTACCCCTAGAGGCAGAAACCATGTGCCAGAACGTTTGTATGACTCCAACAAACTTTTAGGAAAAACAGGCTCATTAGAAAAGAACTGCAAGTGGTGAGAGAGCACGCGATGTTTAGAACGTCAGAGCTACAAGGACAGGTTATTCGTACCCTGGGTGACATTCCATCAACTAGTACAAACTAAACTGTGAAAAGGAAGGCGTTAATCTCATTACAAGACGCGCGGTCTTAGGCACTTGTCAACCCCCCCCCCCCCCACCCCCCTCCCCCGTCGGATGTTTCAGTCATCCCTCGGGCATGGGGTGTGTGTGTGTGTTGTCCTTAGTGTAAGTTAGAGTAAGTAGTGTGTAAGCTTAGGGACCGATGGTGTCAGCAGTTTCGTCCTATAGAGCTTACCACAAATTGACAAAATTTTTATCATTACGATCTGGAACATTTTGCATGAATATCTTCTGTACACGTGCCACCTTCAAGAAGTGTAGGGATTAAATAAGACAGAAATTCAGATAAAAATAACTTTCTATCACCACATGTTAGGGCAGTTTCTTCAACTCTTAGCGTTAACCTTATTCACTGGTGAGGCTCGATTTTCATGTAATGGAATCTTCAGTTATCGTAACCATCACGCATGGGGTAGTGAAAGCCCTTGTGAAGTGCGACAAGTCAGCCACCAACAGTGGTTCAGCCTCAACATGTGTGATGGAATCACTCACGACCATTTCATTGGTCCCTATTTCTTTTCACAACGTCTTACGTATGTGTAGTTTATCAGACACGAATTGTTTAATTTAATTTATGATATGTATCTAGACGTCATCGAACGGATTGGTTTTTGCACGATGGTAATCCACCTCATTTCATGCAGTTAGTTTGCCAGTATCTCGATAATCAGTTTCCGAACAGGTGGATTAATTGCTGGTGATCTACTGCAAGGCCTGCTCGGTTGCCACATTTTAATCGGCCAGCCGGAGTGGCCGTGCGGTTCTAGGCGCTACAGTCTGGAGCCGGGCGACCGCTACGGTAGCAGGTTCGAATCCTGCCTCGGGCATGAATGTGTGTGATGACCTTAGCTTAGTTAGGTTTAATTAGTTTTAAGTTCTAGGCGACTGGTGACCTCAGAAGTTAAGTCGCATAGTGTTCAGAGCCAGATTTGAATCCAATGAATTTTTTCCCTTCGGGGACATAAAAAATCCTTGGTGTGTTCAACTTCCATATCAAATACAGAATACACTAGGAGCTTTCCGCAAAGTACGGAACGTACGGCGAAGTATGGCCCGCAGGCTCAGAGAATGTATGGAAGCAGTAGGTGGTCACTTCAATTTCTGTAAAAAGTATATGTGTCTGATAAATGTATATTTTTTGTGCCATGAATAATATAATCCTGTCATACATGCAAATGTCTGTGGCAAATTATTATTTTTGTGACATAAATAATAAATCCTTTCATAATCTGTGCAGGGATGCTAGTCCCCAGACAACTCCCTAGTTGGCGGGTCGGGAACGGCATCACAGATATGGGTGGCGCTGGGGAAATTTAATAGCTGAGGTGGACCAAAACTAGCAAAATGGGTGGCAACTGTACTCCAGAGGAGCGGCCACCCAAAGGCGTCTGTACTAAACGTCAGAGGTGGATTGGATAAATAGATCCAATCTGTTTTGACGCAAGCGTGGTGATTACGCTTTTCACCTTTGAGTCATGATGTGCGAAAGTGACGTTAAATGTTCCTGGGTTGAATTAGCCCCACATTTGGATCGGGATCGCAGGTGGGATCTGCTTTGGTGTCACTACTTCCTAAGTCTCAAAAAAAAAAAAAAAAAAAAAAAAAAAAAAAAAAAAAAAAAAAAAAAAAAAAAAAAAATGCTTTCAAATATGCACTTGTCTTTCGCAGTGGGAGATGACATATGGGCAGAAATAGAAGAGGAATTAGAAAAAACAACCGAAACACTTCTACATCTACATGTATACTCCGCTAGCCACCAAGCGGTGTGTGGCAGAGGGCACAATTCACGCCAAAGTCAAATTCCCCCCCCCCCCCCCCCCCCCCCATCTGTTCCACTCGCTGATCGCGCGAGGGAAAAACGACTGTCTGAACGCTTGAGTACGAGCTCTTATTCCCCTTATCTCTGAATCGTGATCATTGCACGATTTGAAAGTTGGTGGTAGTAATATATGCTCTACATCCTCGGTGAAGATCGGATTTCGGAATTTAGTGAGCAGCTCCTACTGTTTAGCGCGCCGTCTATCTGCAAGTGTGTCCCACTTCAAACTTTCTATGACAGTTGTAACGCTCTCGCGATGACTAAATGTACCAGTCACGAATCTTGTCGCTCTTCTTTGGACCTTCTCAATTTCTTGAATCAGACCCAACCGGTACGGGTCCCATGCAGACGAACAATACTCCAAGACTGGACGAACTAACAAATTGTAAGCTATTTCCTTTGTTGAAGGACTGCATCGCTTCAGGATTCTACCAATAAACCGCAATCTACAGTTCGCCTTAACCGCTACTTGTGTAATCTGATCATTCCATTTGAGATCAGTTCTAATAGTCACACCCAGATACTTGAAGGACGTTACCGCTTCCAAAGACTATCATTTATTTTGTACTCGTACATTGATGGGGATTTTCGCCTTGTTATACGCAGTAGGTTACACTTACTAATATTGAGAGATAACTGCCAGTCATTACACCACGCATTTATTTTCTGCAAATCCTCATTGATTTGTTCACAACTTTCGTGTGAAACTACTTTCCTGTAGACTACAGCATCATCGGCAAACAGTCTAAGGCCGCTGTCAATACCATCGACCAGATCGTTTATGTAAATCGTAAAAAGCAGAGGACCTATTACGCTGCCCTGAGGCACACTGAAGTTACGCTTGTTTCTGTTGAAGTCACCCCGTTCAGGACGACATGCTGCTTCCTGTCTGTTAGAAAACTTTCTATCCAACCGCATATGTCATCGGATAGACCGTAAGCGCGCACTTGTTGTAGCAAGCGACAGTGCGGAACTGAGTCGAACGCCTTTCGAAAGTCGAGAAATATGGCATCAACCTGGGAGCCGGTATCTAGAGCCTGTTGTATATCATGCACGAAGAGAGCCAGCTGTATCTCGCATGATCGCTGTTTCCTAAAACCGTCCTGGCTTCAGCAGATGCAAATGCACATTTGGCTTAAGTACGTAATATAAGTGAAAGCTGCCGTCGACTGAATTCGGGAAATTTCCTTTTTTTATTGTGGCGAACCAAATGGCAAAATAAACGGAATCGGATTTTTGGTAAATAAAACCATTGTAGACAAGACAGCAGTATTAGCAGGAGCTTCTAGCAGAATTGCATGTTCGGTACTAAAAATACCAGCAAGGTATAAAATCCAAATAGTTCATGCATGTGCATATACCTGTAGTCTCTCTAATGAAGATATAGAATCCTTGTGTGATTGCCGGAAAGTAACCAGTGTGAATGTGAGAGATTATTTTTATAATTAATAATTGGTGACTCTAATCGCAACGTTGAACGTACAAGGAAGGTGACTCAGTTATTGGCAAAAATGGAGTAGAAGAAAGAACTGACACAGGTGAGAAATTGGTTCATAATGTATGAAACATCTATTATGAATACGGTTTTCAAGAAGTATCCAAACTGCAAATGGACTTGGAATGGTCCTAACTTTAAAACGAACAATGAGATAGACTTCACTCTTACCAATAGGCCTCAAAACATTAAAGATGTCTGTATCTTGAAAGATTCAATAAAAACAGTGATTATCGATTAATAATAGCAAGATCTGAACTGATCAGAGAAAACGAAAGACTGAAAGTAAATAAAAAATTTTAAAAAAATAATTTCAGAAATCTCGAAAAACAGAAAGAGGAATTTCAAAAGAGTTAAGAGAAAACTAAAGAATGTAAAACAGAGGAAGTAACAAAACTACGAATCACAGACTCTGAAGAAGTGGGTGGCTTGCGAAAATGTCAAAACTCACAAAAGGAGCTGATAATAAAACAATAAGTTTAATGGACAAGAGAAGAAAAATGAACGTAGAAACAGACGAAGATGGAATATACATAACAGTGCAAACCTCTGAGAAAGAAAACGAAAGAAGACATTGCAAGACGCCACTTGCTTTGGTCATAAACATATTTCTGAGTGATGCTAAATTATTTTAAAGTAAAGTATTATCTTCCAAACAATCGTGAGCTACAGCAGCAGTTTTTAATATGAATTGGTGAAATTACTCACGAGACTTCTCTTGTGTATCCTTGTGGTAACTGTCAGTACTCAAATTAATAATGAAATCAATTAATTTAATAAGATTGAACCTTAAATTGGTGGTGTGGTCATGTATCACCACAATAAACTGAAAAAAAAAATGAATAGTTGAGGGAGTATCAATGAGAACAGTGATGTATTTAAGTTTAGAAAATAATGAAAAATTTTATTACTCCTTTTGTAACTACAACTAGCTGAGAGATCTTACCTAAAAGTGACAAACACAAATCAGAAAAGGAATGGTGTTTGATTGGTTCAAATGGCTCTAAGCACTATGGGACTTAACATCTGAGGTCATCAGTCCCCTAGACTTAGAACTACTTAAACCTAAGGACAACACACACATCCATGCCCGAGGCAGGATTCGAACCTGCGACCGTAGATGCAGCGCGGTTCCGGACTGAAGAGCCTAGAACCGCTCGGCCACAGCGGCCGGCGATGTTTGATTGGCAAAGAATATTTGTGGTGGAAGCTATACAAGTTTCCTCCTGAATTAATCCATTTTACAACGCAGTCTGACTTTGTTCAGATGAATCCACTGTGAGGCCCAACTCCTTTCAAATGGAATCAACTACGACCAACTACACGACAAACTATGATTCACCTGAGAACAGGGAGCTGTGAATATCATTTAACATTCCTGCACTTGTGCGGCAGTATTTTATCCCCTCACCTTGATTCAGACAGCAGGAGAAAACAGCACGCTGTGGGTGAGATGCGGTTCACTGCGGCAGCTGTAATGTTCTGACACACCCATGGAATCTTGCAAACTACGCGGTCTGGCGTTCTGATTATCAGAACGCGTGAAACTTCCCTACCAGAGCCCTGAAATCGCGGCAGATTCAGTGTGAGGGGTCCCCGTTTGCAGATCTGGCCAAGCCAATTTGACTCACAGGCGCGACGTTGTGTGCTGTAATTGTCAAACGTCAGACGGCGGAATAAGTTCACCCTCGTGACACACGACATGTATGCAGTCACGCTGTTGGTACAGTTGGAAACTGCCACGGCCTCTTAGTCCACCATAATGTACAGACCACAAGTGTAACCCACGACGGAAAGAACTGAAGTTGTCCATCCTTGGAGGACGAGAAGATGAATGAAAAAAAAAGAAAAAAAACACATCTACTTTCCACCCAGCTGGCGATGTGGACTCTGACCACAATCTATTGGTTAACTGTAGATTAAAACTGAAGAAACTGCAAAAAGGTAGGAATTTAAGGAGGTGGGACCTGGATAAACTGAGAGGACCAGAGGTTGCTGAGTTTCAGGGAGAGCATTAGGAAACGATTGACAGGAATGAGGGAAAGGAACACAGTAGAAGAAGAATGGGTAGCTTTGAGGGATGAAATAGTGAAAGCAGCAGAGGATCAAGTAGGTAAAAGGACGAGGGAAAGCAAAAGTGAAACCGCCCCCACTGTGCACATACCTGTCAAACTATCCTCTACTCATTAAACCTCACCTTTTGACTGGTCTGTTGGACTTACAGCCAATTCAGACACAGCTGTAGGAGCATGCCTCCAGTTCGCATATCCTGAGAGGAACACATCAACGATTCCAAATTTCTCATGTCTGGAGTCTGAAAAAGATGATTTTAGACTAGGGAGGCCTCATTCTCAAGGTAAGCATGGCCGTGTTTTAGCAAAAAACAACTACCAAGACGGATTTACAGCGCCTTCTTTGTGGAGAGATCTAATATTTCCGGACCGACCATTTCCAATTTCTGAAAGAAGGCTATTAAGCTTCACAGAGAGTGGTGCCCAAGAAACATATGCTTCTGCTGCTCGCTAGAAGAACTTGGCGACTTCCTGGCATCAGTGGAGTTACAGTCTTGCCTCCGCTAAACATGTGCACCAGCCTCTCTGTCCATATCATCCGAGGTTCTCACATGAGAATGCAAAGAGTTTTATGACCTTCCCACCATTTGCACAAAGGCTCCGTTTACAGCAATCTCTATTAAATGGCTTCCTCCACCCACTTTCCGCCAACTGACCATCTTCGTGATCGACCGCTACCTGGCCCAGGTAAGATATTTTGCGAACTGGTGCCCTTCGCTTCAACCCTAAATGGAAAGAGGCGAGGCTTAGGCCAGAAGTTCCTCTGCAGTTGTGATCACCAGAGCGCTGCTTTCCAGAATCACACAACCAGGTCACCGCACTCAGGTTTATTGGCCCCAAATTTGTCTCTCTTCCTAGTCTCCTACTGCAGCCCCTTTGGTATAAGTTCTCTACAGATTACACATGTAGTTACGTTATTCCCACAACTTCCTCATGTGAAAGAGTAATTAACCATACATATCAAATGCAACACTGAGAAACAGCTTGATTATGACCTAACAAATGAATATTAATCTCACTGAGAATGTTGTTGAAGAGAGAGAGAGAGTAGCATGCCACCTTTCAACATCAAGACATGCCAAACGCCTCGGGCATGGGTGTGTGTGATGTCCTAAGGTTAGTTAGGTTTAAGTAGTTCTAAGTTCTAGGGGACTGATGACCTCAGATGTTAAAGCCCATAGTGCTCAGAGCCATTTGAACCATTTTTCAGTACCAACTATCTCTTTGCCTTGTCTGTGCAGATGTTGAAACTGCATTCGATTCCATCAGTCACCCAGTTCGTTTGGGGCTAACAGAACAAGGAGCAGAACAGAAAGTCTCGTGTAATATACACGAAACGTCCACTGCATTTGCTAGCGTTGTTGAAGAAACGAATGAATTTCCCATTGAAAACGATGTAAAACAAGGTGACTCTATATTTTCAAAACTATTTTCAGCTGATCGAGAGAAAGCAATGTCTAAATTGAACTGAAAAACAAAGGGAATCCAAATTCTGAGGTTTCCTGATGATGTATTTGCAAATAATACAGAAGACGTCCGATGGTGGCCTTGTAAGCCGAAAACCGGTTAACTCAGTACATTAATCCTGTATTATTATAATGTTGTTCTACCAAGTACCGATGGAAGAATCAGTTAACAAATGTCATTCAGATGTGTAACCGCATTGCGAGGGCTTAGACAAGAAGTATTTCTGTAGGCCATGAAGTACATCGTTACCTTCTGCGATTCACGACAGCCATTTGAATTACTGAGCTACCTCTTCAGTGGACGAAACAACACTCCAGTGGCAAACGATTTAAAACTCACAAACAGGAGTGAAGGTGTTACCATCTGCTTGGTAGAAGCTCACTGTAGCATTCTTGGTTATAACACAGCAGACAGACTGGGAATACCAGACACTTAGAAAGAAAAAGAGTATACTTCATCCTCAAGCCAGCAAGCCAGCTCATGGCGTATGGCAGAGATTACTTCGTGGACCATCGTCACTTCCCCTCTTTAGTCCTGCTGTCGCAAATGTTACTCTGGAAGAACGATTCTTGGTAATCCTCCATGCAATTCCGAATCTCTCTAATCTTGCCTTCGTGGTCTTTTCGCGAAATATATGTGGTAGGAAGCAATATACTGGAACGGACGTTCTCTGGAATGTAACGGTGTGCTGCACATCGCCTCTCTTGTAGCGTTTGCCACTGGAGCTGCCACTGCGAGTACATTTTGTGAACGTCTACGCCACCCCGAAACTCGGAGTAACATGGGCACTGCAGTAAAGTATGCGCAGTTTCCATTTTGGTACGGTTGCCCACTGCTGGCTCCTCACACGCCTCATATTGTTGTCACGACAGACGCCTCTGTCTGTAGAGCACCCGAACTGGTTCATCCTGACGTCCCGTACTACCCTACTATTCGACATAATGCCATGGTGTCGATTAAAGGTATGACGCTGTCACACGTTTTTAGTGCTTGCGTTACAGAGTTGTTATATTTTTGACACACTACTTAAAAAGCGACTAGACGTCTTTACAGCTCAAGGCGTCTTATGATTCGCTCTTTGCGAATTATCTGGGGTTGTCGTTCACGCGTCCTCCAAGCATTGGGGTATACAGGGTGTGAGAACGTTTTAAAAGTATAGCACAGGATAGGCTGACGTAAGACTCAAACGATAATTATAGGGTGTTTAGCCCTTGGTGAGCGAGAAGAGGAGCTGGACACTTCCCTTTATGGCCTCTACGCACACACCCGAGAATAAAATAAAGCAAAATAAAATTAAAAATAGAAAAATAAAAAGCTAATAAAAAAACCTTGTGCTTTCTCTTTTCTTCCCTTTTTTCATAGGACGATCGGAAGCGTGTTTCATTTTTGTTCGCTCCAGAGCCTAAAGTGGTGACAAAACACCGTTCTAGTTGTCTTTAGGGTGAAAGTGGCGGTAGCATTAGATATTATTTTTGTTTGTAGGTTAGGTAATTTTTAGGGTAGTGTGGGTGTTAGAGATCAACACCTAAAGTAGAAGAGATTTAGGTAGAAAAAGACCCGTGAAAGACAACAAACCCAAGTTAGAGTCCCAATGCAGCAAACAATCTAAAACTGCCAGGAAGTTTCAAATCAACACGCTCCCTGCTGCAGAGTGGAACTTCTTTCGGGAAATATATTTGTTTCAGAAATTCTTTTCTCATCGTTGGCAGCCTGTATTTTCTATCCTCTCTGGTTCTGACATCATCAGCTACATTGCTGCCCTAATACCAAAACTGCCAGCCGCTGCTGCCGAGCGGTTCTAGGCGCTTCAGTCCGGAACCGCGCTGCTGCTGCGGTCGCAGGTTCGAATCCTGCCTCGGGCATGGATGTGTGTGATGTCTTTAGGTTAGTTAGGTTTAATTAGTTCTAAATCTAGGGGACTGATGACCTCAGATGTTAAGTGCCATAGTGCTTAGAGCCATTTGAACCATTTTTGAATACCAAAACTCGTCCACCACTTTCAGTGTCTACTTCCATCCGCATCGTCTCATATGATTCAATTACATTCCATTGTCAAAGTTTTTTTAATATTCCATCTCAGAGGTCTTATTTCTTCTCCCTGAACTTTAATTTCCCTTCCAAAGGTCACTTCGGTTTCCTTTGCTACTTGCTCAATTTACAACTTGAATAACGTCAGGGATAGGCTAAAAACCTGTCGAGCTACCTTCGCAAATAATGCTGTCTTTTCGTGTTCATGGATTCCTGTAACTTCAGTATTGATCCACGGAACATGTAATTGACTGGTTTCCGTCTCTGTGTTGGTGAAATTAGAAGTCAACACTCGTACACCGCTTTCCGAGGAATACTGTGTGTTTACGACCTATAATAGAAGTGAGACCTTTTCTGAGCAGAGAACGTAACGTCCTTTTTTTTACTTGTTCTATGATGGCGGGAGGAAGTACTTGACAACTACTTACAACAAAGATATACAATTTTACACGAATACACAAAATCTCTAGTTCATGATGGGTTCGTAGCCCTAAGTTCGCTTTGGAATCGCTTTGAAGCTATTCCACTGTTCTTTGAATGATCTGAGGGAACATGTGATACGATGTTTGGTTTGCTGATTTTCGCCGCTGTCACGCTGAAAAATGGATTCCCAATCCCATTTGGGGCAGCGGTGCTTCACATCTACGCTGGTTAATTCTGGTCCGACAGTATGCACCAGTGCCGTCGATGTGTATGTAAATTTGCTGGTCGCTCCCAGGAAGTTTTAATTAGTTGATCTGCGTCTGCCATTGTTTGCTTCGGGCATCTTGCATGTTGAAACGACGATTGTTGTGCGCCACAATAATTTTTTTGGACCTCAATCGTTTGGGGTTCTGACAATGGAAATTCTGAATGAATTGGTAGTTCTGTATTGTTAAAATTAGGATAGCGAATTTACGATGTATTATTTAAACAGCAGCCAGCTACAAGTATAGTTTCAAATTTTTTATTTAAATCAAACCTTTGCCGGTTTAGAATTTTTTTCAAAATGATCTTAGACTGCTCTTGCAGATTTGCTTGCGTTCCTGCTGGGTCATTCGTTTGAACACGTTACTGGTTTGGTTTACAATGCAGTAAGCTTACGATAATTTTTTATTTTTGACCTTTATAGAGACATTTATGGAACGATTTTAAAATTAATAAAATGTGAAATGCGGCAAATACTTGCGTGGTGCATTTTTCTGTGCGATGAATTCGTCCTGTATGTGTGTTATGTAGGTTAAAGTCACTAGATTTTTGTACGTGCATAATGTATGCGCTGTTTAATTCTCTGGACACTGCTTTGACAAACGCCATTTTATGTTACATGACCACATTCACTCTTAAAATGGCCCACCTCGACATAAATAATAAAAACAGTAGTCCATTAAATTTCGGGCATGCAACCGTGCAAATAAAATTTCTTCCACTGATACTTCGGCTGCTTATAGTCCGACCGTCCTCAGAGTAAGTCATTAGATTGCGAATTGCCTTGAAGATGGACAGACGATACGCGGCCGAAATATCAGTGGAAGAAACTTTATTTGCGCGGCTGCATGCCCGAAATTTAATGGACTATTCATTACGCCGTGAAAAGTTGAAAGTGCACAACAAAAACAATAGTTTCAAAGATGTTAGAAAAGTGAAGACGTTATGGTGAAGATGCGGCGCACAATGGATGGGCGCAGTAAATAATGTCTTTGCTAGAGCGATTAAATTAATTTAAAACTGAAAAAGGAAGTAAAGCTATGTACAATATAACATGGCATTCGATTGCAAGACTCAGCTTTTGCAGACAAATATGGGAATGGTTAATACGTACATTTTTAATATCGATCATATCAAAGTGTGTTGCATTGTGGGAAAGTAAAGTATTTGTACAACGAATAGAACCAGCGCTGATCGCGGGGAAAAGATGAATAACAGTGTGTGAATGACAATAGCAAACTAAACCGTGATATTTTATCTCTTCGTTGTTCCAATGATACAACTACGTATAATTGACGAATATAAAGTTACATTGTATAATATAAATAGTATTATGATATTATTTACACTGATTAACCAGTTATAATGTAAGAGATGTTCTGCAGTATTAATACATTCGAAAGAATCGGCATTAAATATGGGTATTACATAGACGACACTGTGTACAATACAAAAACTCAGCAAGGTAAGTTTTTTGTGATAAAACTGTTGGAAACCAAATATAGAGTTGCATTCTACATTACAGTTATTAACATGATATATTTTAGTGACTGGTCAGTTATGATGTAAGAAAAAAGCTTTACTGTTTCTGTATTTTAAACAATGAATATCAAATAAATGGAAATTTTGCAGTAAATGTGTGGGTAGTTTATACTGCATTCATGTAAATGGCTAAAAAATTTAAATGAAACAATATCGAAGATATGCTATGATCCTCTTGAACTATAGAAATATTATACTGCTGTAAACGAAAACATTTTACTTTAGTGCACCAGCCTAATTACGAATACAGAACAAGGCCTCTGTAGGAAAGTAGGAAACGTCTGAGGTATCCGAAGATAGGTTTATAATAGATCCAAAACCGGTAATGGTTTGATTTCAATGAAGTTTTTAAACCATACTTGTGCTGATCTCTTCTTAATTTATAGACGTTAAAATTCAACTAGAGCCGCGGTTCTTAGTATGTGAAGTTTCAACAAGATAACGTTAAGGGAATTTAAGTTCAGGGAGAAAAAATGAAACCTATAAGACGGACGTCAATATAGCCAAAATAAGGATAATGGAATGCAATTGAACCAACAACTATCGTCTACTCATAATTGTTGGCTATGTTACAGTACCATTCGTAAGTTCACGGTCATAGCTGAACGTGTGGACAAGAATTTACGCTACTGGCCATTAAAATTGCTACACAACGAAGATGACGTGCTACAGATGCGAAATTTAACCGACAGGAAGAAGATGCTGTGATATTGAAATGATTAACTTGTCAGAGCATTGACACAAGGTTGGCGCCGGTGGCTACACCTACAACGTGCTGACATGAGGAATGTTTCCAACCGATTTCTCATACACAAACAGCAGTTGACCGGCGTTACCTGGTGAAACGTTGTTGTGATGCCTCGTGTAAGGAGAAGAAATGCGTACCGTCACGTTTCAGACTTTGATAAAGGTCGGATTGTAGCCTATCGCGATTGCGGTTTATCGTATCGCGACATTGCTGCTCGCGTTGGTCGAGATCCAATGACTGTTAGCACAATATGGAATCGGTGGGTTCAGGAGGGTAATGCGGAACGCCGTGCTGGATCCCAAAGGCCTCGTATCACTAGCAGTCGAGATGACATGCATCTTATCCTCATGGCTGTAACGGATCGTGCAGGTACGTCTCGATCCCTGAGTCAACAGATGGGGACGTTTGCAAGACTACAACCATCTGCACGAACAGTTCGACGACGATTGCAGCAGCATGGACTATCAGCTCGGAGATCATGGCTGCCGTTACCCTTGACGCTGCATCACAAACAGGAGCGCTTGCGATGGTGTACTCAACGACGAACCTGGGTGCACGGATAGCAAAACGTCATGTTTTCGGATGAAACCAGGTTCTGTTTACAGCATCAGGATGGTCGCATCCGTGTTTGGCGACATCACGTTGAACGCACATTGGAAGTGTCGTCATCGCCATACTGGCGTATCACCCGGCGTGATGGTATGGGGTGCCATTGGTTACACGTCCCGTTCACCTCTTGTTCGCATTGATGGCACTTTCAACAGTGGACGTTACATTTCAGATGTGTTACGACCCGGGGCTCTACCCTTCATTCGATCCCTGCGAAACACTACGTTTCAGCAGGATAATGCGCGACCGCATGTTGCAGGTCCTGTGCGCGCCTTTCTGGATACAGAAAATGTTCGACTGTTGCCCTGGCCAGCACATTCTCCGGATCTCTCACCAATTGAAAGCGTCTGGTCAGTGGTGGCCGAGCAGCTGGTTCGTCACAATACGCCAGCCACTGCTCTTGAACTATGGAATCGTGTTGAAGCTGCATGGGCAGCTGTACCTATACACGTAATCGAAGCTCTGTTTGACTGAATGCTCAGGCATATCAAGGCCTTTAATACGGCCGATGCTGGTTGTTCTGGTTACTGATTTCTTAGGATCTATGGACCCAAACTGCGTGAAAATGTAATCTCATGTCAGTTCTAGTATAATATATTTGTCCAATGAATACCCGTTTATGATCTGCATTTCTTCTTGGTGTAGCAATTTTAATGACCCTTAGTGTATTTACGAATGCAGAATAAGGCTTTAGTAGGAAAGTAGGAAATGTGTGAGCTATCCGAAGATAGGTTTATAATAAATCGGAAACCGGTAATGGTTTGATTTCAATGAAGTTCTGAAACCATTCTCGTGACTGATCGCTTCTTAATTTATAGACGTTAAAATTCTACTACAGCCGCGGTTCTCGGTATGTGAACTTTCAACAAGATAAAGTTAAGGGAGTTTAGGTTCAGGGAGAAGAAATGAAAGAAGGATATCAACATGCCAAAAATACGGATAATTGAATGCAATTGAACCAACAACCATCGTCTACTTATAATTGTTGGTTACGTTACAGTACCATTCGTAAGTTCACGGTCACAGCTGAACGTGTGGACAAGAATTTAAAAAAGGCGTATTAAGGGTGGGGGGGGGGGGGGGCGGGCTACGTGACTGAGCAGTCCACATCAGCAGTGTCAGAGCGGCCGAGTTTGTACGCCGCTGGCTAAGCACTGAGCCTCTGCTTTGTGGCGGTGGTTGAGAGGGGACTCCCCGCCCGCCCACAGCTCGAGCGGCGCCGAATTCGCCGACAGAAGACGGTCGGCCGGCCGCTGAGTCGCCGATCTGGTGGGCGTCGCGCCGACCGGCGACCAGTGACGGAGCAGGGGGGTTCCCGGAAGCGGGGCGCCCGTCTCCACTGACTGCGCAGGCGCCGACGCCCGGGCCCCACAACACGCCGATTCCGCACCATGCCAGCCCCGAGGAGGCTCTAGCAGCAGGTCCTTGCTCAGAGCTCTGTCAGCATTTGATACCACAAGGTTTTGCACTATTCTGCATGTCCCCACGAGGAGGTCCAGTACCCTGAAGAACACTCCACATTAACATTGGTGGTGTGCTGATGAAAGGTCCTACTGCAGTGCACTGAATGCTTGCAGTGATAACAGAGAAACACAACATACAACAATACACACGGTGCCCGAAAAAGGATGAATCCTTCCAACCAACGAACAAATATTCGGTTCAATATGGGCATCCCTAGTAACAGTGCAGATATCTAGTCGATAGTCCTTTTCATCCCATACACGAATCAACATTCGAGTAACAGCAGAAAAGGCCTCTATGACCCGCTTTTAGTTCTGTCAGATCTCGAAGCAATGCTGGGGCAATGACTCGTTCTTTGACAAAGCCCCATAAAAAGAAGTCACATGTTTCTGAAGACCTTGTGGGTCATCACACCAACGTCTTAGCATCAGGACCACTGCGACCTACCCAACGGAGAGGGAAACGTTCACTGAGGTATCCTCTACATCGTTATTGAAGTAGAGCTCCGAAAACGAAATCTCGGGAGTCTTCAAGCAGTGATATCAACGACGTCTAGAATATATCAAGCAAGAGTGTCTCGTTGCAATTCTTGCTGCAGAGAGAAATCGCCCGTGAAGCTTTGTTCTCCACATAGCAGCGAAAACGATTTCTGATATGACCAGATTCGCCGAAGGTGTTCTGAACCCCAGATTCGAACTTTATGCCTGTCGACTTTGCCGTTGGTATGGAAGATCGCCTCATCTATGAAGTTTTCCCTGTCCCTAAAATCTTTATTTTACAGGAATCCTAGCATGTCCACACCGAAAACAATGCGAAGTTTTTTTATCACCTTCAGTGAATGCCTGCACAACCCACCAGGACAGCCTGGGCTCAGGTAAGCGCGCCGGCCCCGGATCGAATCCGCCCAGCGGATTAACGACGACGGCCGGTGTGCCGGCCAGCCTGGATGTGGTTTTTAGGCGGTTATCCACATCCTACTAGGTAAATATCGGGCTGGTCCACACGTCCTACCTCAGGTACACGACTCACGGGCATTTGAAACACATTCACACTACTTCACGATCCACACTCGATGCAGCAGGAAGGGCATACGGCCACCCCCTACAATTAACGTGCCAAATCCGGTTAATCACGGCCGACCCTGCGTAACCGCGGGACACTGTGCTGCTGGTTCTGGCAGAGGTTCGAGTCCTCCCTCGGGCGTGGGTGTGTGTGTTTGTCCTTACGATAATTTAGGTTAAGTAGTGTGTAAGCGTAGGGACTGAGACCTTAGCAGTTAAGTCCCATAAGATTTCACACACATTTGAACATTTTTACTGCGGGAAAAGGCGCAAGCGATAGATAAATAGAAGTGAGTGCCCGCACGTTGTAAGCCTTCTACACTATTGGCCATTAAAATTGCTATACCAGAAAGAAATGCAGATGATAAACTGGTATTCATTAGACAAATATATTACACTAGAACTGGCATGTGATTACATTTTCACGCAATTTGGGTGCATATATCCTGAGAAATCAGGACCCAGAACAACCACCTCTAGCCGAAATAACGACCTTGATACGCCTGGGCATTCAGTCAAACAGAGCTTGAATAGCGTGTACAGGTAAAGCTGCCCATGTAGCTTCAACACGATATCACAGTTCATCATGAGTAGTGACTGGCGTATTGTGACGAACCAGTTGCTCGAACACCATTGACCAGACGTTTTCAATTGGTGAGAGATCTGGAGAAGGTGCTGGCCAGGGCAGCAGTTGAACATTTTCTATATCCAGAAAGTCCCGTACAGGACCTGCAACATGCGGTCGCGCATTATCCTCCTGAAATGTAGGGTTTCCCAGGGATCGAATGAAGGGTAGAGCCACGGGTCGTAACACATCAGAAATGTAACGTCCACTGTTCAAAGTGCCGTCACTGTGAACAACAGGTGACCGAGACGTGTAACCAATGGCTCCCCACACCATCAAGCCGGGTGATACGCCAGTATGGCGATG
The DNA here is from genome assembly GCF_023864345.2 of Schistocerca serialis cubense. Taxonomy (NCBI): domain Eukaryota; kingdom Metazoa; phylum Arthropoda; class Insecta; order Orthoptera; family Acrididae; genus Schistocerca; species Schistocerca serialis. The sequence goes on from NC_064646.1 coordinate 397,284,704, forward strand.
ACGAATACGCGCTTCCGATGAGCGCTCACCGCGATGTCGCCAAACATGCGACTATCATGATGCTGTAAACAGAACCTGGATTCATCCGAAAAAATGACGTTTTGCCATTCGTACACCCAGTTTCGTCGTTGGGTACACCATCGCAGGCGCTCCTGTCTGTGGTGCAGCGTCAAGGGTAACTGCAGCGATGGTCTCCGAGCTGATAGTCCATGCAGCTGCAAACGTCATCGAGCTGTACGTGCAGATGGTTGTTGTCTTGCAAACGTCCCCATCTGTTGACTCGGGGATCGAGACGTGTCTGCACGATCCGTTACAGCCATGCGGATAAGATGCCCGTCATCTCGACTGCTAGTGACACGCGGCCTTTGGGATCCAGCACGGCGTCCCGTATTACCCTCCTGAACGCACCGATTCCATATTCTGCTAACAGTCACTGGATCTCGACCAAGCGAGCAGCAATGTCGCGATACGATAAACCGCAATCGCGATAGGTTACAATCCGACCTTTATCAAAGTCGGAAACGTGATGGTACGCATTCCTCCTCCTTACACGAGGCATCACAACAACGTTTCAGCAGGCAACGCCGATCAACTGCTGTTTGTGTATGAGAAATCGGTTGGGAACTTTCCCCATGTCAACACTTTGTAAGTTTCGCCACCGGCGCCTACCTTGTGTCAATGCTCTGAAAAGCTAATCATTTGAATATCACAGCTTCATCTTCCTGTCGGTTAAATTTCGCGTCTGTAGCACATCATCTTCGTGGTGTAGCAATTTTAATGGCCAGTACTGTATGAAGTTGCATTCTACATTGCAGTTAGTTACATGATATATTTTGGTGACTGGCCAATTATTATTAAAACATGGCAGGGCGGAAACTGAAACCGGTTTGAGTGTGCGGAATTTCATTACTAAAATGCAATGTACGTTAGATTACAGAAAATATTAATACTGGTATGATAATATTGCTTCTTACCAGTGTAAACCGATGCTGAAAATTAGACCGCTCACCAGCTTCGACACTGAAAAATAAATAAAATTTATTTGTTGTAGGAATTCAACAGCTATATCACTCAAATTCTACCAAATGGCGTTGTGATGTCTGCATTTTATTCCAAGTACTGCATGCGTTCGCCGTCTAAAGGCAACCCCTAGACACATCAAGTTGTCCTCCATTCCCTCCCAGACTAACTGCCGTTCCCCTACGTAGTGTAGGGAAGAAATAAGCGCGAGCAATCGGTACAGAAAGCCGAGAGAGAAATGCTCGGATTAAATTCATGGTAGCTTTTTAGGAGCTTGACTGAAGGGATTAGTTCTCGCGTTGCTGACAGACTTTGGAGAAGAAATAAAATACACTATCTGATCAAAGCCCGCAGCTCGTGGTCTCGCTTCACGAGCACGGGGTCCCCTGTTCGATTCCCGGCGGAGTCAGGGAGTTTCACCTGCCCCGAGATGACGGTGTTGTTGTGTCGTCTTCGTCATCATCATTCATCCCCATTACGGTCGGAGGAAGGCAAAGGCAAACCACCTCGCTTAGGACCTTGCCTAGTACGGCGGTGCGGGTCTCATGCATCGTTTGCCTATGCTCTGTCAAAAAGCATGGGACCTCATTTCCATTACATCTGAACAAAAATATTTGGATATACCTATGTAATGTGGAAGTGACCACAAAAAGTCGTGAGAGAGGAACTACCAGTATAAAAGGCTGCGGGAAGCATTTTGTTGTCAGTGGAGGAGCAGAAACAGCAAATTTGGTCGATCAGGAGGGGTCAGGGACTTCGAATGTGGGACAGGCAGTGGATATCACCTGAATAACAGTTCCATAAGCGACATTTCAACCTTCCTAAAGCTGTCCAAGTCGACTGTTGGTAACATGACTGTGAAGTGGAAAGGCGAAGAAACAACAACAGGTAAATCGAGACCAGGTAGATCTCATATGTTGACGGACAGGGATTGTCGGGCATTGCGGAAGGTGGTTGTAAACAATCGCATAAAACGAGGAGAAGCAATCACTCGTGACTTCCAAAGTGCTACCAGTGGTCCAGCTAGCACACTGACAGAGCGTAGATAGGTAAGAAAGATTGTGGTAGAATGGTCGATCAGCTTCTCATAGGCCACAAATTCCTGCAGTCAGTGCTATGCGATACTTGAGGTGGTGTAAAGGGTGACGCCACTGAACAGTGAATGACTGGAAACGAGTAATTTGTAGTGATGTATCACTCTGTACCCCGTGGCAATCCGAAGAAAGGGTTTGGGTTTCGCAAAAGCCTGAAGAACGTTACCTGCCATCAAGCGTCCTGCCAATAGCAGAGTAGGAAGGAGGTGTTGTCACGCTGGGGGGTGTTTTTCACTGCTGGGTTTTAGTCCCATTACTGCGCTTAAGGAAACGTAAAATGTAGCGGGACGTGAACACAATGTACAGCTTTACGTGCTGCGTACTGTTAGAGTAACAGTTCGGAGACGATTGTTATATAAACATGACAACGCTTCCTGGATCTTTGAGGAAATAGGTTATCCACAATAACATTCCTGAAATAGACTGGTCTATCCAGTGTGGCGCCCTCAACTCGGGGTAGCACCTTTGGCATGAATTAAAACGTTGAATTCGCTCCAGACCGCAGCTTGCACTGTCCTAAATCAGTGGTTCCCAACCTGGGGGTAAAATGAGATTTTCTAAGGGGTGAGAAACCAAAATGGCGTGATTGTGTTTCAATCATGAAACTAAATTACTGTTATCCCAATTTTGTAAGACTTTAATGCTGATTATGTAAGTTATCACTAATTACTTTTTCCTCTATGTGGTGGAGGTCACAGGCACCTCACATAGACCACCGATTACACACGTACATTGAACTGTAAATCTATGAAAGTAAAAATAAAACATAAGTAAGTATGTTATGAAAACGTCTTCTGCAAGTTGTAGATAATTCCTGTGATAGACCAGAAACTGCTTGATTACTTACTTTGAAACAGATATATGAACTAATTGGCAGCACAACACTACAGTGCTGTACACAGAATTATTATGATTATTGTTATTAATGCGGTCAGACACAAAGCATTAGCAGCCTCAAGTCTTGCAATGCCTACCACTTCAGAAGTAAGAAGTCCAGCAGTCAAATGATTTCCAAAAAAGTAACTATAGTGCATACAGTTTAACTAGCTGGATTTTAAATGGGGATGCATGATGTGGGTGCTGCAAATGCCGCTTGGGAGAGGAGCACTGCAGAGAAAATGAGTTTTGTAACAAGTGCCTGCCCGTACTGTGGATAGTTAGCTCCGTGACAGAGTTGTATGTAGCACTCGCTACTCACTGGGAATTTCTTACTCATTCTGTTCTACGCTCGTCACCAATGTAGAGTCTTGTACCATAGGGATCAGGGGAGAGGATGTTGTTTGGTGGCCAGCATCCTATTTCTACAACACAACTGGACACATGTTTTAACAGGATTCTTTATTTACGTTAACAGGACGCTACTTATCTTTAAGAGAGTCCATGTGTTGTGGGACAAACTCTTCAAATAATAGTCCACGTTAGCTTCACTGGTGGTGAAGTAAAAGTCCCGCTATAAACACTACTCTGGTTGCAATGTACTAACAGACGCCAACTAGAATAGCGAGTGAGCCAGTGACTGAGGTGGTGAGTGAGCTAGTGACTGGGCTAGTGACTGAGATAGTGACGGGCTAGTGGCTGAGCCAGTGATTGAGCTAGTGACTGAGATAGTGACTGAGCCAGTGATTGAGCTAGTGACTGAGATAGTGACTGAGCTAGTGACTGAGATAGTGACGGGCTAGTGGCTGAGCCAGTGATTGAGCAAGTGACTGAGATAGTGACTGAGCCAGTGATTGAGCTAGTGATTGAGCTAGTGACTGAGCTAGTGACTGAGATAGTGACGGGCTAGTGGCTGAGCCAGTGATTGAGCTAGTGACTGAGATAGTGACTGAGCCAGTGATTGAGCTAGTGACTGAGCTAGTGACTGAGAAACTGAGACTGAGATTGAGGCTGCGACTGAGACTGAGCCCTCCACACAGTAGTGGCGATCTAGCTATTTGGGGTAGAGAGGGCGTTGGCGGCGTGTTGCTTGCGAGTCTATATTTGGCCTCTCTCCTGAAAGGCGCGCTTGATCCAGCGCCTACTATCGATATTCTTGCTACATCTTTGCTGACCAGTGTCTTGTCGACGGCTTATCCCAGCACACGTTCTGTATGGCACACACGCACACACAAAATATGATTCGTCTTTCATCAATTTAAAAACAACGGTTCTCGAAGAAAACTCTTTTTCATTCTGTTTCTAGTTAGGCGTTAACGGCGGGGGAAGCGATTGAGGGGTGGGAGTGGTGTATGGGGGGGGAGGGGGGGTACTTGGTAATATCTGATTGCAGTGGTCTAAGAAAGGTTGGCAACCACCGTCCTTGATGAATGAGTACTGACTACTGAACATTTGTGCCGCACTGATAGTCTAACCGAGCTTAAGAATGAGAGTGGTAAAGCCGGAGAAATACAGTTTTATACAGACTCATGGAAAGTACAATAAATTTCATTACTTACAGGAGCAAAATACTGACACGAATTATTTACATACATGTGGAAAAACCAGCAGGAAAATGCTTCTATCGGAGCACAAGAAAGGCGAATATGCTCCTGTTTAAAAAACTCTGAGTGAAATTGGGGTACCAGCTGCCTCCTTCTCGCTCCCTTAGCACCTACAAAATTTTCCCCAAAAAATTTGGCATGCGAACATATTCGCGCTTTTCTTAACACGCAACTCAGTTCTGACTCCCATCAGCTCCCCCAGCTATAACTCGATCACACCCACTTGTCTAACACCTTGAGTCGCTCATACTCACCCACAGCCACTTGTCCATTGTCACTCACTCCTTCAGTCTAACTCGTTGTCATTAACTCTCTGAGTCCCTCTAATTGTTACTGTCTTCTGTCTCTCAGTCAAAGAGTCCTAAGTTCTGTTCTGCTGCTACTACCTCATCTCAGTGCCAGTATCTCCCTCTTCCTGTCTCTACTGCTAGTCTCTCATTCACTGCCGCTCTGTCTTCTCGCGGTCAACACTGCTGTCTTCTCGCGGTCACTGTCTCTCTCTTCCTCGTTGTCATTGCCATATAATCTCTTACAATCATTGGCTCTCACCCATTTCTAATTTCTCCTTCTCTTTATTCCTCTCCCACTGGCCCTGTCTCTTTCACTCTTTTTCCTATCACTGTTCTGTCACTGCCAACTACGTATCATTGGCACTGCCTCCCTTTCTTTCTCTGAAACTATCATTGTCTCCTTTGCTCTTACACACCACAACCATTGTTTCTATCTTCCAGTATTTATTACTTTTCCATCCTTTTCAGTCTAGCACTGTCTCCATCTCTCTCAGAATAAAATGGCGTGATTATGATCACATGTCTAAATTATTGCGAAATGTTTTAAAGGTGCTGCGGAAGGTAGAATGAGGCAGCTGATACTCTAATTTTTTGTCAGGGTACTAAGCAGGAGCATATTCACCTTTTTTTTTTTCTCCGATAAGAGCACTTTGCCGCTGGTTCCCTTCGAACCTTTGCATCAAGTAAATTTCAAAGATTGTTACAGATCGTCATCTTAGGAATACATTGTAAGACTTGCAGCCATTTGCTGTGCATAGCCTCTTGCAATCTGCACCTCGGTTTTGGTAAGAAGATATGGTAGTAAAACGCTTTTTTGAGGCTTTTCTAAGGAACCGTCAATGGACCAGCAATGACTTTTGAAAACGAGAAGATGGAACTTCTAGATAAATTCCTGCACAATACAAATCTAAAATTTGAGAAATTTACAGCAGTTACTTATTATTTAGATTTCGCCTCACGCCGGATTTTACGTGTGCATGTAAGGTAACTTTGAATCTCTGTATCTCGGAAACGAATGACGATATTAGTAAAATTTCCAAGGTTGTGCGTGATTGTTGTTGTTTCGCACAGCCGTCTTGAAATCTGTGCCTCGGTTTTGATACGAAAAAAATGGTAAAAAGTCTTTTTTGGGTTTTATAAGAAGTCACTCTTGAAGTAATGGTGCATCCATGAGCCCCTTGGGGCGCACCGTAGACCAAATGCAAGAAGAACCAACCGATTTGTTCCATCTGCCTAAGCAGGGGGAAGTGTGTGATATCCATAGATTGCCCCTGTACTGTGGGATAGTGACACTAAGACGCTCTTTCTGTTGGGTATTCAAATGGTATCTAGCACAAGGGCTATTCAAAAACTTTGATCCCACCTTTCTGTCTCCAACAGAACTCGAGGTAAGAGACCCTGGAGAATACAGTTTTTATCGGCAGTGTTGTGGAACACATTAGGTAGCGCATGCAGTGTAGACAAGTTTGGGTTACGGAGAAATGTGGGGCCCTACCGCTTATCGTAGGTGATAACAAAGGTACACCGAAAAAACAAACAAGAAGGAAGTCGAAGAGGGAATTACAGCCCAGGGAGAAGAAATAAAAACATTGAGGTTCGGCGATGACGTAATTCTGTGAGAGACAAGAAAGGGTTTCGAAGATCTGAACACCAAAAACGTAAAAGAAGAGTAACGCAATGCAGTCGAACAAAATCAGCCGATGTTGAGAAAATTAGATCAGGAAATGAGAGAGGAGTGGTGGTCAATGAATTTCGCTGTTTCGGTAAGAGAATAAGTGATCGTGTATAAGTAGAGAGGACACATAATGCAGACTAGCAATAGCAAGGACAGCTTCTGAAAAATTGAAATTTTTTAAACATTGAATATAGATTTATATGTTTGGGAATCTTCTCTTGGGTGTAGGCTTATACTGAAATGAAACATGGGCGGTAAACAGTCGAGAAGACAGGAAGAGAATAGAAGGTTTTGAAATATAGTGCTTCAGAAGAATTACGAACAGTGGGTACACAGAATAGCTAACGAAGAGGTACTGAATTCAACTGGAGAGAAAGAAAATATACAGCATAACTTATCTAAAATAAGGAATCAGACAAAAGCAAGAACAACAATAATGACAGATTTTTTTGTACAGTTGCTATTGATACATAAATAGTATAAAATTTTTGCTTCACTCAATTTATTAATGTTCACTTCGCGTTTCAGCGATCGTGCCATGATCTTGAGGTGCGAGTTATTCTGTTCACATTACGAACTGCATATTTGGTCCGCACATAGTGATGTGTTTTTGACAGCCAGCACTTAGACGAGAAAGTAGGATGTCGACTAGCATGTGTCGATAAGACAAATACTTTCTCCCTGCCGCCATAGCGCATCCCATGCATTTGTCTATACAAATTTAAGGGCAACTGCATACACACCTGTGGAATGCGACACGCTGTTTTACCCCGCTGTGAAAATAATATCAACACGTTTTAAACGTAATTCTCTGATACATGCTAAAAATTAACAAATATATCATGTCAACGTTAAACACCGTGTTTGTTAAATTTGTCAGTGCTTATGCCATATGTTTTATGCAATGAGTTGTCACTTCGTTATTTTGTCTCTTATTTTGTTAATAATTTTGCTATTATTAGCTGAAAATGTGTCATTAGTTGTTGTAGGTGAGATTTAATACACATGTAGCTTTTATTATTGTACTTATTGATTCTTTAATAATCTTGTACAACGCTACTGGCAAGTGATATTACAACATTTTGTACTTGCTCACAGTTCTGAAGTAATTCTGAGTAGATACAACCGTATGCCTCATAAGTATGTGTAAATATTATGTCAAATATCTCATAGCACCCAATTAGAACACTACTATTACCACTAGTGCACGCTGTCTGTGCTAATCCAAACAGTTCAAACAGTAGCATTTTTCCTTACGTGGAACAAGTAATAAACTGCAGCACAAACATGTTTTAACAGAGTGGTAGACTAGTGTCAGTCTCAGTAATTGAATTACTCCTCAACTCAGATCAATTGTTAGATAGTAGTACTGCACACCTATTTTCATTATCTTCAGTTATTCAGACAATACATAGCACTTATGATTCTCATCTGGTTTTTTGCCATGCAGTACCCTATGGAATTAGTTCCTGTTCTTTGTTTCATTGATATGAACTTTGCTGTATAATGCAGAAAATTTCGTGTGTAATAGATTCAAATGGTTCAAATGGCTCCGAGCACTATGGGACTTAACATCTGAGGTCATCAGAACTACTTAAACCTAACTAATCTAAGGACATCACACACATCAATGCCCGAGGCAGGATCGAACCTGCGACCGTAGCGATCGCGCGGTTCCAAACTGTAGCGCCTAGAACCGCTCGGCCACCCTGGCCGGCGTGTGTAATAGACATGGATATACAAGGTGTATCACAATTAATGGCGTAAAAGCATACTGTTGAAAGTATACGACACTAGCAGCAAAAAAGTCTAGTCAACGTGGGATCTGATATGCTTAGCTTAAGAGCTATTAGAATTTCATCATCTTCGATACTGTGAAGCAAATCTCGTCTACTGCAAGCTCTTCGCCTTACATGTTTTAAGAGGTGGTAGTAGGGACCAAAACAAGAAAAATAAAGTGCAGTAAACATAGGCTCTAAAGTGCATACATTAAGAATTACGAGTATGAGCACTTGTTCATCTCCGCTACTGTGAAACACATCCGTCCTACTGAAAACAGCGCTCATAGCTCGTTTACTTGAAAATATTTTCTGTATTTTGGTCCGTACTACCTCCTCTCAAAATATGGATAGCTAAGAGCCTGCAGTAGAAGACATTTGTTTCACAGTATCTAAGATGAAGTAGTCTTCATAGACCTTAAGCAATGCACCTTAGAGTCTATATTTACTAGTCTCTTTTGCTTCTACTGTCGTGTATTTTCAACCGTACGCGTTTATTTCGTCAACTATGATGCACCCTGTACACTTCATTAACCATGATGCACTGCCTATTTCCTTCCGTATTCCCTTCTTCTTGCTTACGATCTGTGGCCCGCGCTCCGTGCTCCGTACTCCGTTCTCAAGTCCAGCAGAAAGACAGGGCGCAGCTCATACCTCGCGGCACGTGACCTGCACGTCTTGCGAGTGCCAGCAGGTGTCTCTGAAAGGGAGCGAGTAACTATTTCAGACGAGTTCAGCAATTCTTAGCAGCGCGTTTAAGGGGCTCCGGAACGCCCTGTACTTGCAATGTTAAAATAACGCTTATAAATTACATCTTTCCTCACAAAGTATTTGAGGTAGGAAGTTGAACTTTTTACAGATTATTTATTGGAATATGGGCTACAACGTAACACAGGGATTTTACAAAATTTTAGTTCAGTTATTAAAGATGATTTTTTTTCAATTGTAATGAAAATTCACAACATTTTTTTGCAATTTTTTATTTATATATTCAAAAATATACAGTTTTTTGGAAAAAGGCTGTGTTAAATTATGCAGAAGGTGCTGTGTAACATTTACTGAAAGTTTGAAACAAATACGTTTGGAAGATGCTTAGAAAACATGTAATTAGTATGAGAAAATAAAAGTTTTGGGAATCGAGCGACAAAGATTCGATTAACTTTTTAGTGCATTCCAGGTCCATAGGATGGATTATCTTCATCCTCTGCAAACTCCTCCTCCAGCTTCCTCTTGTTCCTCCTCGTGTTTACTCTTGCTTGTATTTCTAGTCTCTTTACAGCCCTGTCTGCAGCCCGAAGGCGTTCCTTGTCTAAAACAAGCATCGCTCGTTGTTGTGTTCGTAGATTTTGCTACCATTTTCTTCAGTTGCAGTTACTGCAACACTGTTCCAAAAGGTGGTCATGTATGAACACTTATCACATTTCAGTTGTATTTCACTAGCAAGTCCTACGTGCTTTATTATGGAGAGCTCCAGACCAACTTCACTACAATGAATACATCTTACACAGTTTGAGAAAATTCCTTTGAGAACCGACATATCAAATATTTCATTCACATCCGATTCGCCCATAAAACATTCATAGTTTTCACTCATTGAACCAAGCTTCTTCTGTGAAGTATTTTCTTTCCAACTTTGACTGCTATGGGCATGTGTACTTGAGAGGTTAGGTTCACTCACTTGGTTATCGTCTTTATTGTTTACAGTAATAACACATACCTTTGGCTTTCCAACATTTCTCCTTTTCTTAAAAGCCTTCAGAGGATTTCTAATAACTTTACTTTTACTCATTATTATACTTCAACAAAACAGAGACTCAAGAAACAGAATCAATTACGAATATTTTCGAGATAACGACAGAGCAAATAAACATTAAACAATCGACAATCACACCAGCGATATATATTGAACCATCACAGGTTAGCCACAACACATACTTTATCTCACATCACTAAAATGTACCTGATGAACACGGACGTTAAGAATAACACCATTTGACAGCAGTTTAACAGCGCCACAGTGGGTCACGCCCATGTAGAACACATTTCAAAAAAAATTTAAAAATAGTTGTAGTCTTCGGAATTTAATAAATTATATATCTATTAAAAGGTAATAGTCTGCAGATTCAGAAAACGCAAAAAAGTAAAAATTGAACTTTTCATGATTTTGAGCCTTTCCGGAGCCCCTTAAATGTATGCAAGCTCTAGATCATGACAAAGTTAAGATGCCTTTTCACTGGTATATTGATTTCCAGTGGGCGCTGCAGAAAGCCGAGCGTCCGCGAAGTATGGCGGACAAGGCGATTATTGTAACGTCACAAGTTCTTTGCGAGGCACCATTCGTAATGGCATCCTCGATGAGACGTTAAAAGCTAATCGTACGTCCTTTCTATTCTACCTTTCTTTGTAGGTCATTCGACGTGGTGCAAATTTTAAACTTGTTCAGTTATTGGTTTCTAGATTCTATTTCATTAGCCAAAACTGCAATAGTTCCTCGGCTCACAATACAGATGATAACTGTACAAATCTATTGTTTACAGTATCCTAATCTGAAGATGCACAGCTTTAGCAAGACAATCACTTGAAATTGAAAAAGGAGTAAAGAGAAAAAGAAAAGGTTTGACAATAACGAATCATATAGAATTCTGTTAAAGAGTCTAAAATGTTTCTCCCATCACGAAGTAGAAAGGATAAGATCCAGCACTCCATCGATATTGAGACGATTACTGATGGAGTGAGAGAAGGGTGGCAGATGACATTAGCTGTAGGCTCAACTATCAGGTGTTTCCAATAGTGGCAGAAATCAGAGAGGGCTTACGAGGATCTGAAATGCTCCAGAATACATTTCCATTGTTATAAACACGAAGCCAGTTTGCTCGGAAAGGAATCTAGCATTTACAATAAGTTTATGATGATAATGAGAATGATTACGAGGTTTTCATAAATAACACTGGCAATACTGTGGATGGCATGCCGTATCGATATCGTTGATTGCGTTAGCTATAGAGGAAGGCTTCAGGAAAAAACTGATGCAAGGGAGTGGTGAAGAGTCGTTCGCGCCCCCCCCCCCCCCTCTCTAACCACGTAAGCAACACACGGATCATCGCTGGAAAAGGCCGGGTCTTCATAACTCGGATTGTGACTTTGACCTGCTTAGTCAATTTGAACATAACCTTGACGTGACAAGCTATTTAAATCGTGACGATGAATGAAAGCGATAGCAGACTGGCACGAAAAAAGTGTTTGGCTGACTGAGCCTGAGCTAGAACGAAATACCTGGTATTTGAATCTTACGGCTGGGAAATGTATTTAGTCGTCCTTACGTGGTACGTGAAAAAGCACGTGGACGAGGAACTGGTGACATTACAACGCTGTGGAGCGAGAAATGCATCATCTGGTACGCTAGGATTTTGCGCCGTGGAGAGTAACGTGCGAATGAGATGCGACTTCGTTTTACCTCACAAGCGAAACGTAGCAGCCGCCATATTGTGTAGCGTTAAACACGTATTTGGTGGGTTTTCTTTCTCATAGATTACGTGGTACTAGTATAAGCTGTTTCAGAGTATCAGCAAATTGAGGATCTTCGATTTGTTGTAATAAAACAACAGGAAACTACATTTCGGTAAGTAACAGCTTCTTGGTGTTGTTGTTTTAGTGTGATAACTTGTGTGCTGGGAAAATATACCTTTTCAGTGCGAGAGCGCAATGGTACTCCATCAAAGGTGCGTCTTTTTAGAGAAGTTTGCGTGTTACATATCAAATGTCGATATCTGCAGATACGGTGTTTAGATATTGATTGTCGTATTAGGAGAACTGGTATCTGTGTCGAAACTGTAAAGCAGTTGATAGCGTCATGATTAGTGGGTTGCATCCACCACCTTCCAAATCTTTTTTCATCTTCCGTTTCCTATACGATTCTGGGTCTTTTTTTATAGATTTAATGGAACTATTATCTACAATTGTTGATGTTATTTTCATTCATTCATTTCATTCATTTCATTGTTGCCCTTATGGACAGTGTTTGAACTCGAAAATCACATGATGACACAATTTTCACTTCTTTCCTTTCTTCCTCTTCTCTTCCCAAAATCTCTTCATCCTTTGGCTGTGCTCCTGCTTCCTTTGCTCTGTCCATAATGTTCCTTTCTTCTTTCTCTCCTTTACAATAAATTTTGCACTCCTAACTTTGTTTCTGAAGTATTTCCTGCCTCCTATCATTTGCCTGTTGATCCCTATCTGCCTTAAGTCTTCGTCTATTTCATGATACCAATTTGTTTTCTTGCTTGAGCTGTTTACTACATCAAAAATTTTCTTTGTAAGTCGGTTGTTGTCCATTCTCTGTATGTGCCCATAGAAAGTTAATCTGCGTTTTCTGATCGCGTCTGTTAGTCTGTCAGTGTGCTGGTACAGCTCTTTGGTAGGTCGCTTCATCCATATGCCATCTCTGTGAATTGGTCCAAATATTTTTCTGAGAATTTTGCGTTCTATTTTTTCTGTGTCTATGATGCCTGATGCTCCAATTGTGGTTGTTTCTGACGCGTACAATGCTTCTGGTAATACAACTGTTTTGTAGTGCCTAAGTTTGGCCTGCCTCGATATGCTTTTCTTATTATAATGTGACCATGTGAGTTTGTATGCCTTCTGGAGTTTCTTCGTTCGTTCCATGTTAGCCGCCTTGTTTGATCCTCCCATTTGTATGTACTCCCCTAAATACTTAAATTTTTCGACTCTTTCTACGGATCCATATACCGTATGCATGGTGTGTACATTGTTGGTCTGTCGTTCCATATATTGTGTCTTCTCGTAAGATACCTGCAGACCTGTTTTGGCAGCTATTTCATGCAAGCATTCCAGTGCTTCCTTTGCCTCCTGTGTATTATTGCTGAGTATGGCTATATCATCTGCAAATGCCAGACATTTTATGATTGTTTTGGTTTCACGTGTTCTTCCCAGCTGTATTCCTTTAACTTGTTCCTCCCACTGCTTGATAATTTTGTCTAACACCATGTTGAACAGGATTGGTGAGAGCCCGTCTCCTTGTCGGACACCTGTGTGTATGTGGAAGGGTTCCGAAATTTCTCCCATGAACTTAATCTTGGAGGTAGTGTCTGTAAGCGTCTGTTGTATAAGTGCCCTGGTTTTTCTGTCGATACCATATTCTTCCAGTACGTCAAAGAGTGTCTGTCTGTCTATGGAATCATAAGCTTTTTTAAAGTCCACAAAGGTAACTACAGTGTTTCTTGCCTGTCTGACTTTCAAAAGTGTTCTCAAGTTCCAGATCTGTTCGATGCATGATCTCCCTTTTCTGAAGCCTGCCTGGTATTCCCCAATTTGTAGATCTGCTTGTGGTTCTAGTCTGTTTAATAGCACCTTAGAGAAAATTTTGTATGTAACTGGTACTAGCGAAATGCCTCTGTAATTGTTTGGATCTGACTTATCACCCTTTTTGTGTAACGGATGGCTCAATGCACATTTCCATTCCTCTGGCACTTTCTCTGTGATCCAAATTTCGGAGATAATCTTATGGATTTTTTTGGTGATGTTTTCATCTTGGAGTTTCCAGATCTCGGTGATAATACCATCTTCTCCGGCAGCTCTGTTATTTTTCATTTGTTTTATGATTTCCTCTATCTCTTCTATTGTGGGTGGATCAGAATCGGCATTAGATGTGGTCTTTTGGAATGTTAATTTTCCTGTAGGTTTTTTGCAATTAAGAAGTTTATCAAAGTAATGTTTGAGAATTTTACAGTTTTCTTTTGTGTTTGTTTCCAGGGATCCATCTGTTCTTCGGAAGCAGAGGCTAGGGGGTTGATAGCCCTTAATATTTTCTTTGAAAGTTCTGTAAAAATTTCTTGTGTTATTTCTTTTGGAATCTTCCTCAATTTCTTTTAGTCTGTTATTGTCATATGCTCGTTTTTCCCTTCTGATTTCCTTCGATGCTAGTTGTAAGTAGGCTGTTTATGTTTTCTTATTGGCAACGTTACGTAGCGCTCAATATGAAAATCACTGGCTGTGCTGTGTGCAGTCTGTCGCTAGTTTGCATTGTTGTCTGCCATTGTAGTGTTGGGCAGCGGCAGCTGGATGTGAACAGCGCGTAGCGTTGGCAGTTGGAGGTGAGCCGCCAGCAGTGGTGGATGTGGAGAGAGAGATGGCGGAGTTTTGAAATTTGTCATGAACTGCTATATTTATATATGATGATATCAAGGTAAATACATTGTTTGTTCTCTATTAATATCTTTCATCTGCTAACTATCCCTATCAGTAGTTAGTGCCTTCAGTAGTTTGAATCTTTTATTTAGCTGGCAGTAGTGGCGCTCGCTGTATTGCAGTAGCTTGAGCAGCGAAGATTTTTGTGAGGTAAGTGATTTGTGAAAGGTATAGTTTAATGTTTGTCAGGGCCATTCTTTAGTAGGAAATTTTGAAAGTCGGATTGCGTTGCGCTAAAAATATTGTGTGTCAGGTTAAGCACAGTCCTGTATAATTGTTAAAAGGGGACGTTTCATAATCGTGCAACAAACAAGCAAGAATGTACACACAATAACACTGTGACGTCTGTTCACTATAACAATGCATTCGTCATTTCTGTTTAAATAAGTTCTCTTGGTTCTTGACTGGATATTTAACTTCAAACATTGTTGTATGTTAACAGATTCTAAGTCTGACAAAGCATATTAGTAATGTGAAGCGAAAAATTTTATGACAAAGACTAAGTTAAAAAGCAGATTATCTTTCAATAAACGGTTTTACATGTGAAATGTGGTGTAAACCTTTACTCTTCCTAGTACGCAGAGTTTCAACTTCAACGCAATTATCATGTGGTATACGTCGGATTCTGTAAGGTCCATTGTAAACTAGAAAGAATTTGTGACTCAAGTGTTTCTTCTTATGTGACAATGAATGAGCTTTAATGAGAACTTTCTGACCAATATACAACTTCTTTGCATTTGCTTTACCGTGTAGTTTTCTCCTTTTGTCTGCTGCAGATTTTATATTTTTAAGAGCCAAATCAATTATGTCTTTGTGTCGAAGTTTACGTGTATTCGGGAAAGGTACAAGCTCTCTGATTCTGTTCGGTGGTTCTTCATTCTTCAGTACAAGAGTAGGTGGTAAAGCAGTGGAGTCGTGAGGCATTTCATTCAGCACGTTTTGAAATAAGTGTAAATATCTGTCCCAATGCTGATGCTTTCTGTGACAATAAAGTCTACAAAGCTTATTGATTTCTTTCATAATCCGTTCGGAGGGGTTACAATGTGGTGAGTACAATGAAATAAAAACAGGTTTGATTTTATTGTTGCGAAGCATGCGTGACCAAACAGCAGATCTAAATTGCGGTCCGTTATCTGAAATGACTTTAGCAACGTGGCCGACTTCACGTAAGAAATTTTTAACAAAGGCGTTGGATACAGACCGTCCAGTGGCTTTACGTAACGGTGTGAAAGAAAAAAATTTTGAAGTAAGTTCAACAGCGACTAGAACGTACGAAAATCCATTGGATGTTCTGACAAGCGGTCCCAAGAGATCAACAGCAGCAAATTCTTTTAATTTAGAAGGAATAATAGGAAACAACGGAGCACGATGTGAGACAGTAGATGGTTTCGCCTTTTGACAAAGTTTACAAATAGACAAGACTCTTCGAATTCTTTTTTTCATATTGTTAAAATAACAAGTCGTTCGAAGAATATGATAACATTTTCGTGGACCAAAATGTGCGTAGCTGAAATGAATGTACCAAATGAGCTTATTAACAAAATCGTCTGGAATGCAAAGTACCCATAGCTTGTCATCAACAGTGCAGCGTTTGAAGAGTATGTTGTTTCTAACCAGGTAATAATGCCGAATCTGTGTGTGTGTCTTTTCATGCCATTTGCTCTTGATGTCCTTCCAAATCGGATCTTTATCTTGTTCATGAGCAATGTCCTTTAATGATGTGGTGATGAAGTTTTCAAAGGCGACTTTCTGAATGTAAAGAATACTGAAATTTTTCTCGAGGTTGCCTTCTGTGTTACTTTTCTCAAGCCCAGCCGGTGCGCGTGACAGTGCATCCGCAACAATGTTCTCCTTGCCGGGAATGTAGACTATTGTGAAGCGGAATTCTTGTAGAAACAATGCCCAACGTTTTAACCTGTCATGATTTAATTTTGAAGACATAAGAAATTGTAATGCACGATGATCACTGTATACTTTTACGTGCTTACCAGAAAGAAAGAAACGGAATTTGTTAAATGCCCAAACGATAGCTAAAGCTTCTAATTCAGTAACGGAATAATTTTTTTCAGATTTTGTTAGCACTCGGCTAGCAAAAGCAATGGTTTTCTGAACGGTAGTGTCATTTTCTATGGCTTCTTGAAATAAATGGGCACCAAGACCGACTTTAGAAGAATCCGTGCTAAGGCAGAAATCTTGTGACAGATCTGGATGAGCTAGTATTGGTGCGTTAAGTAGCGATTCTTTCAAAGAATTGAATTCCAACTGTGCTTGTTCGTCCCAGTTCCAAATAGTATTTTTTCCAGTGAGAGAACAAAGTTTTGGTGTAACAAGAATTTGCATATTCAGAAAACGACGGTAAAAATTTACGAGACCTAGAAAACTGCGGACTTGTCTTTTTGTGGATGGAACTGGAATGGCTCTGATTGCTTCTAACTTTTCAGGATCCGGCTGAATGCCTTCAGAAGAAATAATATGTCCCAAAAACCTCACCTTTGACCTACCGAATTCAGACTTTTCCAAGTTAACTGTAATTCCAGATTCTGCAAAAATATGTAACACGCTGTTGAGGATGCGATTGTGTTGTTCCCATGAGGCTTCTGCTATCAGAATATCGTCCACATATAAGGTGATGTGACGTTTTAAGAACTCAGGTAATATGGAATTTAGCCCGCGAATGAATGCTGCTGAAGAAATGTTCAAACCAAAGGGAAGTTTCCGAAACTGATAACAAACGCCGAAACAAAGGAAAGCTGTGTATTTTCTACATTCTGGATGAAGTTCGATCTGATAAAAGCTGGATCTGAGATCAATGGAAGACAACACTTTTACACCATTAAAATTTTGAAGAAGTTCTTCCAACGTTTGCGGCCTGTCGGTTTCAGGAATAATGATCGTATTGATTTGTCTCGAATCTAAGACAAGCCTGATCGATCCATTTTTCTTCTCAACAACATGTAATGGATTGTTGTATGAGCTTACTGCAGGCTCAATAATGCCCTCGTCAAGCATAGATTGTATTTCTGTTCTAACACGGTCCCTATAATGTGCTGGAATTACATATGGTCTAACACAAAATTTAGTATGCTCACGAACACGAAATTGGTATTGAAATCCCTTGATTGTTCCTGTTTTATGAGTAAAAACTGTGGAATGTGCTTGTAAAATCTCAAAAAGGTCCTGCCTATCATTGTCATTACAATTCTCAATTGTTTGAATTTTATTCTGAATTAACTTATTAGTGTCAAATGCGCCGTCGATATCATCCCTGTCAGTACTTGCAGAGTGATTGTTAGTGTCTAGTTCCGTAGAAAAGTCCGAACTGTTGTCTAACAGAAGGTAAAGCCGATTAATTTCCTCGTCATGGTTTGAGAGCCAATCTTCAAATTTCAAAGCTACTGACTTACCTTCTTTTTCTAAACTTATTTCAGCATCGTGAAAGCTTAAGATTGCTTTGTATTCATTTAAAAAGTCTACTCCCAGTATAATTTCCGTCGACAATAATGGAACAATAAGAAAGCTCATAGAGAAGCTGTGGCTTTGACAAAAGAATTCTAAGTTGGTTTGTTGGCGTACATCTACACTTTTTCCAAAGATTGCACCTTGTAATTTAATCTTACGTAACGGAAGTGTGGGGCAATCGTTCGATTTGTTGCATTTGCTAAAGGCTGTTTCACTAAATACTGAGATGGGACTTCCAGAGTCAAGTACTGCCGTAAATTTTACGTCATTTACAGTAATGTGAATCACAGGATATGCAATGTTGTTAAGTTTTACGTCGTGTTCCTGGAGTAAGATGTCCCTAATGTCTTCCATTTTTACGTAATTACTAGCTACGGCAGCTCCGTCATCCATTTCATAAGTACGTTTTGTTGCTGCCAGCGGTGTGAGTCATTGCCTATTGTCTCTTTGTTGGCGCGCGTCGTTATTGGGATTTGGAGACCTAACTTCTACAAATTCACCGTGACGAGAGCGCCCTGCTCTGTTTGAATCCCGCCAGTTCTGATGCAATTCAGGTCTGTCGTTACGATCATATCGTCTGTCGTCATGTCGGTAGATTCCATAGTTTCTTTCTTGTCGGTCACATGGTGGAGAATTTCTCCCTGAATCGTAACTGCGCGCTGGTCCGTTGCGTCTAAAGTTATTCTGTCTCCCTTGATAGTATTTATTTTGGTTCCCATATTGTCTGTTTCTCTTATTGTCTCTGTGATAGTCATTACCACGGAGAGGTGATCTTTCCCTGTAGTTATTACTACTCTGCCAACGCTTGTCATACGGGTGGTGTCTGTTTTGGTCACGATATGTGTTGTGAGAATAGCCTTGTCGTGTCGAGTTATTACTTCTTTCATCGCGGAATTGCGACGGATGTGACCTGTAATTGTTGTGTTCCTCTTTCCGCATTCCGCGATTGTCAGTGTCAATTTCCAATTCTTGTAACAGTCCCTGAAAAGCTTCAATGTCGTCTTTGCAACGTCCTGCCAAAATAATATGTCGTAAATGTTCAGGTAATTTGATTAAGCAAATGCGGATGAGTTCTGAGGGGCTGTATGGGTTTGACAGGTACTGATTCTTGTGCAACATGTCTTCAAAATATTTCACAAGACTGGAGAATTCAGATTGTTCGAAATGTTTCATCATTATGATACCATGTTTTACCCGGTCTTGTGTGGCTTGAGACCAATATGCTGAGAGGAAGGCATGGTAAAATTCTCCTTCACTGTGGCAATCGTGAATGACCGACCGCATTCATACAGCTGGTTCATTCTCTAAGTAGCCACACATAAATTCTAATCTGTGCTCTAATGACCAGTTGGGAGGAAAACAATGAGAGAATTGATGGAGCCATGCTTGTGGATGAATGTCGTTCCCAGAATTCTTAAATGTTTTGAATTTACGTGTAGTAATGAACAGCTTATAGTCAAAGTCATCATGTCGGCGAGTCGCATATCGGTCATTGTTATGTCGTTTCGGCGGTTCCATTTCAAAATTCGGTGCACCTTGCCAATTTCTTTCATAACTTCCGAAGTGTCCTGTGTTATTATTTTGTGGTTGTTCCGTATTTCTAAGTCCCTCTTCCCGTATTGGGGCGCGAGTATCCTCTGAAATACGTAATTCTTGTATTAACTGTGTCAGCTGATCTTGTACTTCCCGGATTTCTCTTTGGTGTTGCGTATTAATCTGATTCTGATTTTGTTTGAATTTCCTAATTTGTTCGCACTCTTCAGTGTCAGTGAAGGCTACAGGTCTTGTGTCATTCAGATCATCATCTACCTTTGTAGATAAGTTAGTGACCTGATCCGAAAGTTCGGCTACTTTCTCCGATAGTGAACACATTTCCTCAGTGTGTTTTTCTGAACCAAGTTTCAGAGTGTCCATTTGTGTTGAAATCGTATCTACTGTGTCCTTTAAGTTTTCCTGAGTTATTGCAAGTTGCGTAACCGAATCGGTAGATGCAACTGAGTCAATTTTAGCCCACAAGGTCTCATGATTTTCATGAACAATGGCTTGCAGTTCTTTTATGGCTGCTTCGTGATTCTGTAATGCATTTTCATGCCGCGAAAAAATAGGTTGAAAATGCTCACAAATTTGTGTTCTTACGTCATTACAGACTTTTTGACATTTCGATTCAATGTTATGTAACTCAGTAGTTAAATCTTCACGTGTTTGTTCAAGCGTGGTGTGAAGATTTTGTTCCATTGCGTCTAACTGTTGCTGTGTTTGTCTCTGGTGATACTTTTATCCTCAAATACAATTGGCATTAATAATATGTTATTTACCTTATAAATATGCTTACACATTATTTATTCTGTTTAATGCTCATGTGTGAAGTTGATGTTTCAAAAATTATTGTGATCTTTTATTTATGTACTCATGTCATAATTCCACTGATGTATATGTTAGTTCGATTCTTTTGTAAAGCCTGTACTACAGATGTTATCTGTATTATTATGTTTTTAATGATGTATTTTGTACCTTTGTTATTGTATTTTTATGTTATCAAATTGTAATTGTTACCAGTTCTTCCAATTAAGTTACATTTCACTGCACACGTTTCTGTTGGTCATAGTATATGGACAATATGTGAGAAGTAGGGACTGATAGTGTTTGCATGTGTGTTAATGATTCAGCAAGGGACTGGATAACAGCATTGCTCGTTCTAAGGACAATTCCAAAAACGTTGTGAGTGCACAAGTGGTGGTTTATGGACTTGCTATATTCTCCGCAAGACTCTTCGATGGTGAATGTGCACCTGCACAATCGCAACAGATGGCTGCTGGTCATCTACAAGGACTACAGTGGGTCTGCACCTCTGGTGGCCCACCAATACCATTATCTCTGCAAGGACTACAGTGGGTCTGCATCTATGATGACCCACCAACGCCATTATTTCTACAAGGACTGCAGTGGGTCTGCACCTCTGGTGGCCCACCAATACCACAATCTCTACCAGGACTCCAGTGGGTCTGCTCTGTGATGACCTACCTACCAATATTCTTCAAAACTTCGAATGACTCTGCTGTGGGTTTGCTCCATTGTGGCCCATTACCTGTCAGCATGTCAAGAGTCAGCACTGTCTTTCCATTGGAAGGACAACACTACTTCTTCAAGACTGCATGGAAATCCACTACTTCTGTGTGCATTGTCTTTTACTGCTCAGACTTTGAGAAAAGAAACGGCAGTTTCACTGTGATGAACAATGTGGACTGTCTTTATGGACTGTGAGAAATTTTTAGCTTTTGACCAACAATGTATCAATAAGTGTGTGCATTTTATATCTTTGTTACTGTAATTGTGAAAAATTTTTGTCAAATCTGTATTGGCCAGTGCCCAACACCATTTGTAAAAAATTTTGTGGGGAGCATGGGGGCTATGTAAGTAGGCTGTTTATGTTTTCTTATTGGCAACGTTACGTAGCGCTCAATATGAAAATCACTGGCTGTGCTGTGTGCAGTCTGTCGCTAGTTTGCATTGTTGTCTGCCATTGTAGTGTTGGGCAGCGGCAGCTGGATGTGAACAGCGCGTAGCGTTGGCAGTTGGAGGTGAGCCGCCAGCAGTGGTGGATGTGGAGAGAGAGATGGCGGAGTTTTGAAATTTGTCATGAACTGCTATATTTATATATGATGATATCAAGGTAAATACATTGTTTGTTCTCTATTAATATCTTTCATCTGCTAACTATCCCTATCAGTAGTTAGTGCCTTCAGTAGTTTGAATCTTTTATTTAGCTGGCAGTAGTGGCGCTCGCTGTATTGCAGTAGCTTGAGCAGCGAAGATTTTTGTGAGGTAAGTGATTTGTGAAAGGTATAGTTTAATGTTTGTCAGGGCCATTCTTTAGTAGGAAATTTTGAAAGTCGGATTGCGTTGCGCTAAAAATATTGTGTGTCAGGTTAAGCACAGTCCTGTATAATTGTTAAAAGGGGACGTTTCATAGTTTCTGAACTTCGTGAAATTCTTTCCATGTTTCTGAATTTCTGTAGCTACTGAACTTGTCCCATGCTTGCTTTCTTCTCTCAATGGCTTCATCACACTTTGCGCTCCACCACCTATGTTTGCGTTTTCTAGGTGGTTGTCCCCAGCACATAGTCTTCTGAACTGCCTTCGCCAGATCTGTCCATGTGTCTATTGAGTGCCTATTAATTTCTTCAACGATTTTATCCCTGTTTATCTTCAAGTATTCCGGATCAGGTTTGACTATTTTGTTTTGCGCTGTCTGTTTCAGTCTTGGGATTGGCCTAATCTTAACTTGTAGCAAATAATGATCAGACTCGAAGACTCCTTTACGTGCTCTGACATTTAGAATTTCCCGCGAATTTTTCTTGGATATGGCCACATGATCAATCTGAAATTCTCCCCACACTGTGTTGGGTGCTTTCCATGTTGTAAGTTTTCGTCTTGGTTTTTGAAATTGTGTTGACATGATTTTGAGGTTAAAGTTTTGACAATATTTTATGAGGTGTTCCCCATTTCTGTTCGTGCGAATATGTGCTGAGTATGGGCCTGTTATTTCTCTGAATTTTCTCTCCTTACCAAGCTGCGCATTGAAATCACCCATTACAATTTTCAGATGTCTTTCTGGTACGTTGTTAGTTACTTCCTCCATGTCTTCCCAGAAGTCTTCAATTTCTTGTGGCTTCTTTCTGTTATGGTCATTTGTAGGTGCATGTGCGTTGATAATTGTGTATGCTTTATTACCTGATTTGAAGGACAGTGTCGAGATACGTTCTGATATTGAATTGAAGTCTATGATGTTATCCATGACTGATTTGTGTACTGCAAACCCTGTACCAAACAATAATGGTGTTCCTCTTCTGACAGCAGGTTTACCTTT
This sequence comes from Schistocerca serialis cubense, assembly GCF_023864345.2. Classification (NCBI taxonomy): domain Eukaryota; kingdom Metazoa; phylum Arthropoda; class Insecta; order Orthoptera; family Acrididae; genus Schistocerca; species Schistocerca serialis. The sequence continues at coordinate 397,307,571 of NC_064646.1, forward strand.
GTAAATCCTGTAATGTTCTGTGTCGAAATGGTTTTCATCTACGAAGCGCGTCTCTTGGATGGCAAGAATTTTGATGTGAAATTTATCTAGCATGTCTGTCAGTTGTTTTAGTTTTCCAAGTTTGAACAGAGTGTTTGCATTGAGAGTGCCAAGGTAGTGCTTGCGAAGAGGTTTTGAGAAGCTCCGACTCTTCTCCTCATGATGTTCCTGGTCCCCCAGAATCCGATGACCAGGAAAGTCCAGTCCGTTGACTGGGGCCTGGGGTAGCGGATTTCTTTCCATTTGTTCCATCATGATTACTTCAAGTTGAAGTTGGTTGTGGTGACCTTCAACAAGATCACGGTAATTGCAGACTTGATTGTTGAGATCAAGCCATATTTCACTGCCGCACCAACTAGGTAAACAGACGCAGACCACCAGTCGCTGGATACCAGAACAGACACTAATGGATTTCTTGATGTTGTGTGTTTGGTCCGCGAGAGCTATTTTATTTCGCTCAAGTCCGCCGGCAAGCCGGTGAGGACCCCCCTATCCGCCACCTGGGACGCGCCACGTCGGAGTATCACCTCTCCGCCTGCTACGACACCGTAGTAGGTTCGTGGTGTTGATGTTATTTATTATAAGTAATATACTTTCTCCGGTTCTTGTTGCAGAGGCTGTGGAATGTTCCGCCAGTGGCCAAAAATCTTAACGTGACTGCCGGTCTACATATATCAGAAAGTAAACACAAGCCACAGCTGGAAGCGTTTTTTATTATGGTTCAAATGGTTCATATGGTTCTGAGCACTATATGACTTAACATCTGAGGTCATCAGTCTCCTAGAACTTAGAACTACTTAAACCCAACTAACCTAAGGACATCACACACATCCATGCCCGAGGCAGGATTCGAATCTGCGACCGTAGCGGTTGCGCGAATCCAGACTGAAGCGCCTAGAACCGCTCGGCCACACCGGCCGGTTGTTATTATGAAACCTTCTGTAAAATATATATATCAGTCCATCTCATAGGATATTTGTATCTTGAAAGCAAATATCTTTTTCAATGATGGTGAACGTCATCGAAAAAATATCCTCTTCCATTCCAATGAAACTGCAAAACGATTCTAGATCCTGATATCTATGCGATGAAGTACGCTATTTCAGAGCCGGCCGAAGTGGCCGAGCGGTTCTAGGCGCTACAGTCCGGAACCGCGCGACCGCTACGGTCGCAGGTTCGAATCCTGCCTCGGGCATGGATGTGTGTGATGTCCTTAGGTTGGTTAGGTTTAAGTAGTTCTACGTTCTAGGGGACTGATGACCTCAGCAGTTAATTCCCATAGTGTACAGAGCCATCTGAACCATTTTTGAACGTTATTTCAGAGTGTTGGTAGTCAATGCAACACCGAGAATGTGGATACCATGCATGAACAGACTGACATTAGCCACTACAGCTTAACTATATTCTATTTAAAATCTAAAATTGAATGAAAATGCAACAGTGCTAACGAATAATAGCGACTAAATGGTGTCCCAGAATGAACGTAGTTTTTAAATTGAGCTCCTTTTTCAGTTTCTTAGGTTGCCGGACCTGAAATTTGAGCGACTGTCATCTGTTGATATTCCGATGTCCGACTGTCATTGTCAGTTGACATTAGTGCTTACTATTTTGAGCTGGAATGGAGCGATACGCGATGGGTCAACACATCCAGATTTTGAAAGTGCGTTGCAAGTACGGTAAATGCAATGGAGGTACAGTTGGAAGACTTCGTGTAATATTTGGTAGGCGAAATGCGCCTAATATGCCAAAAGTGGAGAGACTGGTAAGGAAATTTGGAGATACAACATCGAGAGTGAACATCAAATCACTTGGACGTCCACGTTCTCGTCGCTAGGAGTCCAAGGAAGTCGATTCGCCGCCATTCTCAACAGTCACCCATCCCGAGAAACATTTTTGCATCGAGTTTTACAAAACAATCTGCTTTGCATCCTTTTTCTATCCAACTCACACTAGGGCTGAAGTCGATGGACCATTTGATGTGTAGAACATTTGTTGATTAGGCATTCACGAAACAAAAATTCGATAGTGATTTTCAAAAGAAAATAATCTTCAGTGAAGAGGCACACTTCCAGCTCAAAGGTTATGTGACTAACGAAAATTTCCGGATTTGAGGCACGGAGAATCCTCGCATGGTCCGCGAGAAGTGTCTTTATCATGAACGAGTCACTGTTTAGTGCGGGTTATGCGCTGGCGGGGCATACTTTTTGAAGACGAAAGTGGAAAAGCAACGACCATTGACTGCTGATCGTTAACGCCAAATAACAACACAGTGTTAATGGCCGCAATTGTAAAAATTGAATTTAGAACACATGCAGTTCCAATAGGATCGGACAACATGCCACATTGTCGTTGAAACAGCAAGGCTGCTTAGAGAAAGACTCCATACTCGTGCCATTTCTCGACACCATGTGACTTTATTGTTGGGATGTGTCAAATCTTATGTTTATGTGAACAATCCACGAACCATCCGTTAACTCAAGACAGAAACTAAACGTGAAATGGGTCAAACTGAAGCGGAACTTATCTTCAGAGCCGTCGAAAATTTTGTCTACACAGATGATGTGTGCAGACGAAGCCATGGAAAAATTTGCTTGATATTTTGCTTAATGTTTAATAGCAGTCTTTACGTTTCATATTGAAGCAATAATACTAGCAATTTTCAAATAAATTATGTGTTTTATTGTTAAATTAAAAATTACGTACTTTATGGGGCACCCTTTGGTATGTGTCTCAGATAACTGTACGGCATTATGAAACGTCCCTCTGCCCAGCAATTCGGTGTTCAAGCCATTGACTAATCCAAAAACTTCTCCACGAATTTCTCCACTCTTCTTCGACAGTCACAAACAGAGTTAACGCAGATATTTTACTCGCGTCGATTTTCGTAAATTTGCTAGCCAACTAATGTGAAATGGAGAGATTGAGAGCGCAAATCACGTTAAACATCTCGTCGCGTGTGCCAACGAAACGAAAGGGGTGCGATCTGAGCAAGTTTTGCGGCCAAGACTATGACGGACCATCCGTAATGAGTAGCGTATGTGAAGGCGTGTTAAAAAAAAATTCAAGTCACAATATAAATTCAGTCCTTACAAGCGCTGTAGAGACTAAAAGGCTAACCAAGAAACAACTCTGTATTTCGAAACACTTGAGAACATCTACGAATTATTTTGTCACAGTGTACCACCGCGATAAGACTCAAAATCTTAAGTGCTTCCAAGGTAACACTAAGGAACCAAGCCCAGCGCTTTGGGCTGGCAGATAAGAAACCGTATATGTGCTTAAAGAGAGACGTATTGACCTCCTTAAGACTCTCACAAACTTAATTCGTAAGGGTAAGTAATTTAATGGACAAAGTGTAGCAATAGGTCCGAAACCCATAATCTTAGCCCTTTCAGATTCAATATAACCCATTTGAAAGAATTCCGACAGTATAGACGTTGCAGCTGCATATTTCTTAGAAACAGAATTGTCAGGAAACAGGTTTCAGTTCAACGCCTTGTCACGTGGGAGGACGCCTTTGTAGTTTCCGGCTCTGCCCAGGTGAACTCGGCCACTGTCGGCGAGGAATGGATGGGGTATGTTCGATGGTGCTTTTACATCATTCCTTTGAGACAGAATCTGCTCAAGGGCGGGAATAAAATGTGGAGTCATTATGACTAGATAAAGTGACTCGGTGAAATGGCGAGATCATTGCTGCAACGATTTACAACCGCAAAAACGGGTGCAATGTCGCGCTACTATATTTGTCGACAGACCTCGCTAGCTGGGGTGAATGTAACGTGGTCCGGAATTTCGCAACGCTATTGTTACAGGAAGGAATGTGGTTTGTTTCGGACTGTGGAAAGTCCAAGTAGCGCATTATGTCCTGGATTCCATGGTCAAAGTACGTAGAAAAGAAACGTTTGGCATTGCTATGTGTAGCGCTGTCACTGTTCGCGGCTGTGACGTCACGTGGTGGACAGCGGTAACAGTTTTTTAACTATCTCGCTTTGTATGGACACGTCGCTTGCAATTTCTGCTCGTATGCAGAACTGCTATTTTGAATTCTGAGGAGCTTCTTTTTATTGATTGGTTGTTACTGAGGAAAACACGACAGTAGTGGCTTCTCCTTCATCTTTCTTCTCTCTAGCGTTTTCCCGTTCATTACAGGGTTGGTTCATTATTTATTATATGACTTTGACATTGTTAGTATACTTGTTTTCAGATTGCCTCTTCTGACACAACTATCCTCTCCTCCCGTCTTCCCAGTGTAGTTTCTTGTTAATTGTGATAGCATTTTAATTTCTGTACATTGAGTAAGTGAGGCGGAAATGGAGAACTAGCTCAATGTTAACGGAGATATAGATCGGAAACCACCTTCACACTACCTGTTCTTCAGCTCTGTTCGTCACGCCACGAACCTAGGCTGCACCAGCTTCCTGTAAAACCAAGCACTCTGTGTGTTCAGATAACCCGGCGGGAACCTCCGATGGTCCTTATTTTATTTACAAATTATCACATATTGTTTTATTCATTATCAGACTCAGATAAGTAGATAATCACAGGAGAATTTAAAATCATGGCTCTACTCTTTCTCCTTAGCTTTTACAGTGTTTTATAAGAAAATGAAAAGATATTTATTGTTAGATTTCGTAACCAGAAGGTATACATAGTGCATAGCTTAACTTCGTGGCCGCATTGCATGATCTATAATAAAATATACATTATAAATGAAAATATTGTTGAATGAACTGTCAATGATGACAAATGAGGTGCAGTTTAATTGTTTAGGAGCTGTTCCCACAACGTTGAAAATTAATGTTAAAATTCATGTAAAATAAAATACTGCCTTGTTTCGTATGTGTTTCTTTAATGACCCGTGCCTCTTGAGCCCGAAGATTGCACATTCAGATCAACACTTTACGTGGCAATGTCCAGTCACAATCCACAGTGTTTTAAGTGATGTTCGTGTATCGTAGTACAGTTTTTCCTTGGGCCAATCATCCTCAAGAACTTCGTGTGGTCATAAACACTACGGAAAGCCAGGAGGGCCGAAAACGCAAATGACCGAAGTGTGACACTTGCGGCGGATGCTCTGGATGGTGACTGCTGTGCAACACATGAGGGAGTTCCTATCGCTACAAAGATTCAATCGTCATCCGTATTCCTAACTCTGACTAATGACACGCACAGCAGAGAAATCTCTGCACGATAGCTCCGTCACTGCTTGAGTGATGAACTGAAATGCAAACTGCTAGACACTGCAAGTCTGCTCGAACAATTTTTTGGTGTTACATCAAATTAACGCTATTGATGAAACGTGGGCCGGAATCGATATCCCATTCTAACGAGTGGATAGATCAATTTTCCCCACTTTCAAAAAAATTTGACAGTGTTCCATCACAGGTCAGAATATGCGTTGCTTATTATCACCATGGAACCATCATTACGGACATAGTTCTACGTGGACAAAGACGCACAGGAGAGTATTATTTGCGAATTCACTCAAGAAAATGCACGAAAAACGACGTGACTTATTAAAATAATAAGGGCTCTCTAATACACACACACACACACACACACACACACACACACACACACACACACACACACATCCACAAAACAGTTGAATGGAGAAAACTGAGAATGTTGGTAATACTTAGAAAAGCAAATGAAAGTCTGTATTAAAAAGATGGCAGTTACAGTAATGTGTAACGTAAACAATGAACTGAAAGTGAACTGTAAGAAGTCCACCTGGTTGCCAGATGAGAAAAAGCAGTTTTCTTCGATGCAGTGAATCAGAAGTTACCTGTAAGTACATTTCCATTTCATAAAAAAACGCTAAAGAACCTTTCATTCTCCACCGCAACGTCAAACCTCGCGTCGCTACTGGCGTGACTAAAACTGCGTGAATATGTTTGGAAACGTTTTGCTCGTTTGTCCTATATAGGACACGCGGCACAAAGAACATATCAGTGCATGGAAATATGGAACGAGTCACTCAACGTTTGCAGAACATTTGAGAGAAAATAACCACAAACCTACTACAAGAGAAAAGAGACGAAAATAATTAGAATAAATAATGAAAGACATCTCGTAACATTACAGGAAAATTATCATATATACAAAACAAAGGTCGAAAAGAAGCAACTACTAATTGACCAAGTAAATATGACTAACAACTCACTGTTTACACTGATTGATCATATAATAGACAGAAATACCAACAAATGATTACACATCTGTTTCCTCTCATAAGTACATACAGAAAAATAAAATAATAATAATAACAACTATTGTTATTTTTAAGAATAAATAAATGAATAAAAAATAGTAATAAAAATAAAATAAATAATTTTTTTTATTAAAAAAATAAGGACTCTCTAATACACACACACACACACACACACACACACACACACACACATCCACAAAACAGTTGAATGGGGAAAACTGAGAATGGTGGTAATACTTAGAAAAGCAAATGAAAGTCTGTATTAAAAAGATGGCAGTTACAGTAATGTGTAACGTAAACAATGAACTGAAAGTGAACTGTAAGAAGTCCACCTGGTTGCCAGATGAGAAAAAGCAGTTTGCTTCGATGCAGTGAATCAGAAGTTACCTGTAAGTACATTTCCATTTCATAAAAAAACGTTAAAGAACTGTTTTTAAGTCTATAACCTAGCTTTGAAACCATAACCTATTAGTAAAAATGGACAAATCATGTAATATTTCAGGACACCCACTGAAGATGCCTTGTACAAAGGGAAAAACGCGTCTGGGTGCATAAATAAAAATAAAAATTTCGATGTGCAGCATGCAAAAAAGGCATTTTCTTTGAAACAACTGCAATTTATATACAGCTGCTGCGAAATGGCCGCTACAAGAAACATGTTTCAAAATATCTCCATTATTTACATAATAATCCCTGTTATGACGATCTGATGAAACTGGAGCTGAAGCATGTTATAAAACTTGAAGATCAGAGGAAAAACTCCTTACAATTTGGAATTTCACGGTTTAACATACAGACCGGTTCATACTAATATCATTATTTACTAACTGAATGACATCACACAGCTTAAGATCGCAATGGCCCGTCGTTTCCACTGGGAAGTACGCAACATACGTGCGCCAGTTTCTAACGTCTATCTGAGACTGACGCGATTTGTGTGTTGATTTCTTCGAAAAGCCATTTAGACAGCTTTCATGTCCTTCGTGAACGACCTAGGAATTGTTACGTCAGGAACGGCCTCGACACCGAAGTAAGTCTTACACCAAGGTCGCCATTGGCTGTTACTCGGAGGTCGTGACTGCCGTTAACTCCGAGATCCTTTAATTCCATCGAGAAGCAAATCTTTGTTACTCGATACTCGATACTCAGGTGTCAGTGGGAGAGGTGAAACCGGCTGTCAAGCTTCGTCATCAGCAGCTTTGTCAGCAACTGCTGACAAGTCAAAGTCTTGCGGGTGGCCTGCTTCTTACTCCCAGAGGGTCATCAAGCTTCCGTCTCTTGAATCTCTCAGTCAGTCATTGTATGAACCGTCGTAATCTCTACTCAAAAACACACACGCACACACACAGAGAGAGAGGGAGAGAGAGAGAGAGATAGATAGAGAGACTCATATATATACATATATATGCTGAAGTGCAAATTTTTTTATGTGGTACATTAATATGTACACACATCAGTGTGTTGGTTGCTTTTTCTCTGTGTAGAACAGTCTTCCCACAAATGCGTCGCAAAATTTACGACCTGATGTCCGCATGGTCGTACTGCTCTTCTAAGCGGATTATGCCTGCCAGTGTAGATTAACCGCCTTGTGTCCCAACGTCCACACGTTTCTGCATGACTATATTGCATCACTAAGTGGACTTCGCCTGTCAGTAGAGACTAACCGTTTCGCCTGACATGCCACCCAGTTGAAAATATTCCTCATTTTAGACCAAACCAAGGAAAAAATATCCACTACACACAGGGTCTAAAATACATTCCTTAACAACTATGAGCGTTGTTGTTCAGTAGAAGCGTGTTTCTCACATTAACAAAGATGAGCAAGTTCTCACAGTTCTTAAGGTATGCACTTTAGAGCCCCCAATTACTGGCCTTTTTTTTCTTATTTCGGTCCATATTACCACCCTCAAAATATGGAATATTTTTAACACCCTGTAGAGTTACGTTTTATCTAGTGTTTCGGCAGATATTTACAATTTTGTTCTTGTTATATATAGCTGGAGTCAGATCAAGAACGTTTTGCTCGTCAGGTCTCGCATGCGATGTCAACCGTCGACGGAATGCGTCGGTTTGTTTCCCGGTTGGGCATTAACCCATTAGTACATCTACCATACGACAGTTATTGCTCACAATGGACCTCTGTGAATAGGTGCACTTTAATTATAACCACCTTGGAGTCTGTCAAATGATCGTTTGATTTCTGGCAACATCGAGCGATTGACGGTTTGGTAATACTGACTCACACTGGGAAGATTAGCGATTCAGACCTTCGTCTGCGCATCGAGATTGAAGTTTTTTTGCGATTTACCTCAAATCGGTTGAGACAAATGCAGAATAATCCGACTCATAAGGATATGGTGGGACTTTTTTTTATCTATCCTTCCCCTACCTCTAAGAACCTCGTCGATGACCAGACGTTGAATTCAAATCCTGTTTCCTGACAACGCCGTTTCTAAGAAATATGCAGCTGCAACGCCCATACTGTCAGAATTGTTTCAAATGGGTTATATTGAATCTGAAAGGGCTAAGATTATGGGTTTAGGACCTATCGCTACAGTTTGTTCATTAAATTACTTACCCTTACGAATTACGTTTGTGGGAGTCTTAAGGAGGTCAATGAACCTCTTTAAGCACATATATGATTTCCTAAATGTCAGCCCATAGCGTTGGGCTTGGTTTCATTAGTGCTACCTTGGAAGCATTCAAGGAACAAGTTTTTGAGTCTTAACACGGTATTACACTGTGACCAAAAAATCTGTAGATGTTCTCAAGTGTTTCGAAATACAGAGTTGTTTCTTGGCTAGCCTGTTAGTCTCTACAGCGCCTGTGAGGGCTGAATTTATGTTGTGACTTTTTTTTTACACGCCAACACATACGCCAGTCATGACGAGTACTCCGTCAGAGTCTTGGCCGCAAAACTTGCTCACATCTCATCCCTTTCGTTTCACATACTCTACTCATAGATGTTCGTATCCTCATGCAGACTGATCTTTGACTTGTGTAAAGAATGTAAATAAACCGTATTTATTTACGTAAGTGTGATTTTCAAAACAATCGTTTATTATTTTAACATCGTGAAAGCCTTCTCTTGGCTGATCGACTTTACTAAGTTTTTCCACTTTCCCTTCCTATTTTAATTTTTTCTCAGTTTTTTCTCTTTTTTTGCCAGATGTACCTTATCCTCGGTAGCATTATCGCTGGCGTCCCAGTCTAGTTAGACCGCTGCCATTATAGCTGTTTAGATGCTTAGTTGTACGGGTATTATATTCCATCTTCCCTCTTAAACATATCCGCAACTTGACGCTGTTCTCAACAATATAGGGATCTCTGTAGCGACACAGTCCGTTGCTTAGTAACAGTTTAAGACGAGGCGACTAGCGAGCAATATGGACAGCTGTCCCGAGTCAACAGCGGAATGCGGTAAGATCACTGAGCAACAACTGCAGTCAGAAGGTAAGCCTTCGAAGTTTCGCCAATCTGTAGCAACGAAAACAAAGTGATTGCACTTTGCTGCGAACGCATAACATAAATTCTCACAGGCATTTATATTTAATGGGCATGGAGATCTTCGACAATACTGTTGTATTCAGGATAATTTGACTCTGGAAATCAGTCATCCACGGTGTTTATCGAGGTTTATCTAATCAGTTTCTGTTGGAAAATTATAAATTTTATAGTTATAAGGGTAATTTCCAAGAATGATTGCCTATCGCTGAGTCCAAACGATAATATCGAACGTGCGATCGTAAATCAATAATGCGACTCCGGTAGCTGGCGCTGTGATCAATTATTTGTGATCGTCATTTTTATCTGTTTCCCGTTGTTCCCGCAGTTTCTCTAAATTACATACCTCGGTGAATTATTTGTGAATTGCTAGGAAAACCCAGACAATTTATGTTGTTAGTGAGTGGGAGGCCTGGTGTTCTTGATGTTTCTTCGACGGTTTCTCTCACATGGAAAAATCCAATTCCATGTTTATCCAGCGTAGAAAATTGTTTGACTTTTTGTTGGAAATATGGAGTACTACCAGATGAGGAAAAAATGGACTGTGTAGACTGTGGTGGTGCGAAGTGTGTAAAACTTCGTAAGAACCGTTTCAATGCTGAAATAGCGTTACAATTTCATTGCGGACAGTGCGGAAAACGAACGAGTATCAGGAAGAATACATGGTTCGACTCTTCCAAATTCTCCATCGAGGCCACCGTAATGGACTTTAACATGGCGAAATCACCGGTGACGAATAAGGTAAGACGTCTGCTTTGCAACTGCAAGTATTTTTGTAACGCTCTTCTTTTGTAATTGATGTAGTGACTACCGTAAACATACTCGTAACGCCCGCCACCAGAGTTGCATGATCGATTTACGATCGCACGTTCGATTTGTACCGTTTGGACCCCGCGACTTCGACAGACAATCAATCTTGGAAATTACCATTACAAGAATCCCGAAATACTGCAAAATATTATACATACTCCAACAAAGTTTCCATGCAGAGTGATCTCCGTATCTGTTTGTGTAGTCATCCTACAAGTCGAGTGTGCCACCATTGTATCACGAAACACACGTTTGCCACCCTCGTACTAGATGGTTCTAAATAAGTTGCATCAGCTTACGGAGATCTAGCGTGGACTGCTAAGTATCGCAAGGCAGCCAAACATGGTATATACGTCAACGCGTTAATGCAGAACGGATTTAAACTGGAAAAAAAGTTTTAATTTTGGCCAGCAGGTGCAAATCTCGCGCTGTACTCTAACACTAATAAAAGGTCAGAGGAGACGCACCATGTCATTAAATGGTTTAAAGAAAATGACACTGAAATTCGAATATACGAGAGAGCTTGGTGAGGCAACTGGAAGAGGAACGCTACCTATCCAAGTAGAAGTTACTGACAAGTCTGCTGTTGATGTAACTGACCAAGCAACATTTGTTCCGGGTTAGCACTAGTGCTAGTGCAGTGTCATGAGGATTTTCCATCCCATGGTCAAAAGTACGGACTACACTCCTGGAAATTGAAATAAGAACACCGTGAATTCATAGTCCCAGGAAGGGGAAACTTTATTGACACATTCCTGGGGTCAGATACATCACATGATCACACTGACAGAACCACAGGCACATAGACACAGGCAACAGAGCATGCACAATGTCGGCACTAGTACAGTGTGTATCCACCTTTCGCAGCAATGCAGGCTGCTATTCTCCCATGGAGACGATCGTAGAGATGCTGGATGTAGTCCTGTGGAACGGCTTGCCATGCCATTTCCACCTGGCGCCTCAGTTGGACCAGCGTTCGTGCTGGACGTGCAGACCGCGTGAGAAGACGCTTCATCCAGTCCCAAACATGCTCAATGGGGGACAGATCCGGAGATCTTGCTGGCCAGGGTAGTTGACTTACACCTTCTAGAACACGTTGGGTGGCACGGGATACATGCGGACGTGCATTGTCCTGTTGGAACAGCAAGTTCCCTTGCCGGTCTAGGAATGGTAGAACGATGGGTTCGATGACGGTTTGGATGTACCGTGCACTATTCAGTGTCCCCTCGACGATCACCAGTGGTGTACGGCCAGTGTAGGAGATCGCTCCCCACACCATGATGCCGGGTGTTGGCCCTGTGTGCCTCGGTCGTATGCAGTCCTGATTGTGGTGCTCACCTGCACGGTGCCAAACACGCATACGACCATCATTGGCACCAAGGCAGAAGCGACTGTCATCGCTGAAGACGACACGTCTCCATTCGTCCCTCCATTCACGCCTGTCGCGACACCACTGGAGGCGGGCTGCACGATGTTGGGGCGTGAGCGGAAGACGGCCTAACGGTGTGCGGGACCGTAGCCCAGCTTCATGGAGACGGTTGCGAATGGTCCTCGCCGATACCCCAGGAGCAACAGTGTCCCTAATTTGCTGGGAAGTGGCGGTGCGGTCCCCTACGGCACTGCGTAGGATCCTACGGTCTTGGCGTGCATCCGTGCGTCACTGCGGTCCGGTCCCAGGTCGACGGGCACGTGCACCTTCCGCCGACCACTGGCGATAACATCGATGTACTGTGGAGACCTCACGCCCCACGTGTTGAGCAATTCGGCGGTACGTCCACCCGGCCTCCCGCATGCCCACTATACGCCCTCGCTCAAAGTCCGTCAACTGCACATACGGTTCACGTCCACGCTGTCGCGGCATGCTACCAGTGTTAAAGACTGCGATGGAGCTCCGTATGCCACGGCAAACTGGCTGACACTGACGGCGGCGGTGCACAAATGCTGCGCAGCTAGCGCCATTCGACGGCCAACACCGCGGTTCCTGGTGTGTCCGCTGTGCCGTGCGTGTGATCATTGCTTGTACAGCCCTCTCGCAGTGTCCGGAGCAAGTATGGTGGGTCTGACACACCGGTGTCAATGTGTTCTTTTTTCCATTTCCAGGAGTGTATTTTACATTGGTGCCCTTACAAGTTCCAGACGGTGTAGCAACTGAAATCTCACGATCCGTAGCTACGTTCTGAATTTACTATTCGGTCTTTGGCACGGATTGAAGTTTTTGACATGTTGCGGGGCAATATTCTGTGGATTGTCGAGGCACATTTTACGCTGTAGAGTGCAGTGAATACACACAACTACCGAGTATTGTAGTAGCGCATTGTGCACGAAAAGCCACTGCATTCGCTGCATGCGACTGCGTGTTGTGGGTTCACAAGTACCTTTATTTTCAGTCAGTTCTTCTTTGAAGAGAATACACCTAGAGGGGCTGACAGATGTACTTCCTTGTACAGCATGTGATTCCAGCTTTGGAAGAGCGCTGCTGTACGGAAACCACTGTTTTCATGCAAGATGGGACAACACCTCACTTCGCTATCCCTTTGAATGATCGGCTTAATGCAACCTTCCTCGAACCTGCCATTTCTAGAGGTTTTCCAGATGTATGGCCAGCAATATCATCTGACCTGAATCCATGTGATTTTTGCTGCTGGGGATATCTAAAAGAATGCGTTTACCAGGGATACATTCGTTCTCTATTTGATCTGAAGGCCAGTATACAGGAACACGTTGTCAGATTCCACCAGAACTACTGCGAGCAACTGGTGATCACGTCGTTTTACGGGTACAGCATCTGTCCAACGTCCTCACTGCTTGTATTGAACAAATTGTGTTAAGAGGCTGGTTAATAATAATATAATCAATATTATACCTTTCTCACTCATTTGATCTTTTCTGCCCACGTCTCGTTCCTAGTCCATTACAGACGGAAATATTTCTATGCGTCTTTCTTACATTCACAGCGCCAGATTTGCACCTGGTGGCCAAATCTGGAACAATGTTTTGAGCTAAATCGATTCGATATTAACGCATTAGAATATCTACCAAGTTTTGCTGCCAAACGATTGTTACATCCCACACTGGACTTCTGCGAGTAGCTGCAGTTTAATTATAGCCACCCAGCCTCATAAGGAAGAATACATTTTTTATAAAAATGTTTAATAATTACAGACGTATTCCTAGTGTTACACAACATTTTTGTAAGAAACGTGATTTGACTTTTAAATCGTAAAGTCTTATAAAGAAATGAACCGCAACTGAAATTGTTGTTTCTGCTTATGTGCGATTTAATAAGATGGGTCAGCTTTCGTCTTGGCGCCAGTGCAGTTCGAATCCTCAATGCCAGTGCGGTGCGCCCACATTTTCTAGACTTCTCGTCTCCCTGGAACTGAATCGGCAGAGACCGCTAGTATTCCAGTTGCTACTATGTTTATTCTTCTCGCTGACAACTTAGGTGATCAGATAATACTGTCTGCAGTAGGCCTGGCGCTATATTCGTCATTGTTTAATGCTTTGTTACATATCAGTGATAAGTAATTTGTAGCAGGGAGTATCATTTTTACAAGACCTCTTGTGCCACTGTATGCCCCCTGGTCTGTCACAACAAATATTAATCGTTTATTCTAAGAAGACAGTTGAGCCAACAGCTGTTTCGATGGAAGTTGAAAGATTTCTAAACTTAAGAAAACACTTCACGGTATCCGCTTCAGAACTGCTACAAATTCGTCGGGCAATAGACCGCACCGCTCGAGCCGTCAACACAACTGGCACCGCTAAGAGTATCACTACGACCTCCACATCGCTGGCAACAGGTTATACACAATGCTGGTGACTACTTTGAAAGTCATTAAAAGTTTGAAATACGTATCTATTTTGTACGAGCTGTAAAGAAATAGTTGCCGCTATTAAAGTTCCAACACTCGTATACTCATTCCGGTCGTTACCAATCTTAGCTTTCAAAGCTGAGTGCATAGACCGTCTTCATTGAAAGTATCATTAAATTTAAACCATTTCAAATTCATATATAACTGAATTTATATATGACATATCTGCGGTCTTCAACTTCTTGTGTTACGTCTTTTTTCGTTTACGGGTGCATAGGTGCAATGAAAAAAGCACCGTCCGCAGACTGAAGATGACTAAATGGTTATCATATCCTTATGTCAGAATGTCATTATTTCAATATATGGAAATGCTTCACTTGACTGACAATTTTATTAATATTTCAAATTCAGTTTTACCGTGCCTTTCTAATTTTTTTCCGTTTCTATGTCCCATCCTATTAACTAGCCGGCAACCGTCTGGTTGCTCCAGCCTTGTTATGCCTTATCCAAGTAGCAAGACTACAATTTCCCATTCGTCCCAGCATAGTTACACCTCACCCTAATTCTACAGTGAACCGCTTGTTCCAGCGTTGTTAGGCTTCATCCAAAAAAGTTGACTACAGTGCTTCAGTTGCGCCATCCAAGTTACACCCCATCCTACTAATTACATTACAATTCCCTAGCTGCTCCAGCTTTGTTTCGCCCTATCCTAGTAACTTGACTACAAATCCCTGGGGCCCTACTATCCAATCCTAGTAACAAGAGTGCAACAAAATTTGTCCCAGCTTTGCTACCTCCCATCCAGTAACTAGACCTCCAGTGCCCCAGATGCTCTAAGCTACTTATGCCCCGTCTTAATAAGTAGACTACAGTACCCTCAATTCTCCAGTCTTGTTAGGCTCCATCCAAGTAAGTAGACTATAGTGTCTTAGTCACCCCTGTCTATTTACACCCCATCCTGGTAACTAGATTACATCGTGATAACTGCTCCAGCCTTGTTAGGTCCCACCCTAGTAACTAGACTACAACGACTTGGTTGCCCCAGCCCTATTAGGCCCCAACCCAATAACTAGACAACAGTTCCCTGGCAACCCCTGGGTAGTTATAGCCAATCTTAGTATTAAGACTACAATGCCTCAATTGATCGAGCCTAGATATGCCCAATCCTAGTGACTAGACTACAATGCCCCAGTTATGCCAGCCTAGGTATGTCTCTTCCTTGTAACTAGACTACAATGCCCTGTTAGCCCCTGGCTAGTTATACCTGATCCCAGTAACAAGACTGCAGTGCCTCAGTTGCTCCAGGATACTTATGCCCTGTCCTTATAACCAGACAATAACGCCCCAGTTATGCCAGCCTAGGTATGCCTCTTCCTAGAAACCTCTTCCTAGACTTCAATGTCCAATGTGCCCCAGCCTAGTTATGACCCATCCTAGTAACTAGACTACAGTGCCCAAGTTATCCCTGCTAGTTGCACCACATCCTAGTAACTAGCTATACATACATCTGCATAAATTCTCTGTAAACCACTGTAAAATGATTGGCAGAGGACACTTAGGCTGGTAACATATATCAAAGTCTCTTCTCATTCCAGTTGCGTATGGAGCGTAGGGAGAATGACTGTTCGAATGCCTTTGTGCATGCTGTAAATAGTCTAATACAGTCTACACGATCCCTACAGGAGCGATATGTAGGGGACTGAAGAATGTCATCGGATTCTTCACTTAATACTGACTCATGGTATTGTGTAAGTAGGTTTTCACGATATAACTTTCGTCTTTCTTCAAGAGACTGTCGGTAAAGGTTTTCCAACGTTTTCGTGACGCTCTACCAAGTGCCGAAAAACCCGTGAACATTCATGACATCTTTCTTTGCCCTTTCGATATCCCCTTTTAGTCCTGTCTTGTATCGATCGTACACAAGTGACCAATATTCTAAGATTCAACTCACAGATCCTTTGTAAGTAGTTTCTTTTGTAGACTGACTATAATTTTCTAGTCCCCTGTCAATGAACCATGTCTGCCACCTTCTTTACCTATGTCTGAAGCTATGTGATCATTCCATTTTATACCCTATAAATGTTGAATGATTCTGATTCTGAATCACTGAAGATGTAGGCTTATGATACTTTTTCTTGGTTTTATAAACTGAATAATTTAAAATTTCAGTAAATTTAAAGCAGGTTACCAACCCTTGCACCACACTGAAATTTTATCCGCATCTAATTGAAAATTTGTGCATTTCAGACAATACTGCACCATATGCATGTGTGTTACTGTTAATGTATTCTCTACTAGGTCATTAATATACAACGTGAATAACAAGGATCCCAACACATTGGAGTGCGGCACACCTGAAGTTCATTCTACATCTGTCGATGACTCAGCTGTAGTAAAATGTCGGAGTGATTATATTAAGTGAGGTTGCCAATATGCCTCTATCTATTAGCACAGAACTAGTTGCAATTAAGATAACAGCGACACGATCAACAAGAAGCGAGATGCTAAAGTCGTGTGATGCATGTGCTGCCATTCAGGCCAGCGCACAGGTAATCTCATAAATGCTTCTCGTCTCGTTTGAATCGAAATCTGATTCTAGATAATTTGTATTTTACTTTAATTAAATTTTTTTCGCCAGCCATTTTGAATCCTTTTCATACTGATTAAATCTGTGTAATTGCCACATACGTTATTTAAAAACATCATATTCTTATAGGAGATAATACCAGCCAAATCTAGAAAGATAATAACATATACATAGTAAATACAGATACTTCTTGAATATGAAACACTCTTTGATCGCAAAACCTTTTCTTTTAATTTATGACCGGTTAAGATCTATACGATCATCATCATAAATGTCTGTCTAAAAATGAAAAAAAAAAAATAAATAATGTGCAGATTTATCAGTGGTAACATACAATAGCAGTCAACAGTATTGGAAATAGCATTTTATACAAGTTGCTTGCATCGCAGCTACAAGCACAGAATGCTAAAACTGGCGTCTCATTGCGGATCGACTCTGTTTATCATAATTTTATTATGTTTTTACATCATCTGAGATATCTGTCTTGCTATGTGTTTTATGTACTTTGTATAATAGTTGCTTCTTAGTTGCTTCTTATTTGATTTACAGTGCGGTTTTATGCTGTAGTACTTCTGCCATTAATAAATTTACACATTCATTTTGATTTTATAGAAATATAAGGTGATTGTATTATAGCTATAAAAGAAATGAAATGCGATCAAAGACTGTTTTACATTCTACACGATCTAATGATGTGGTAAAACAAATAGTTTAAAAACAATGTACAGAGAACAGTGCGTGTGTTGGATGCTGAAGTATAAAGTGGTGTATTCTTCTCAATGTAGATCAATGACACAACGTTGTGGTTGTGTCGAAAATAAGTTACACAATTCGTTAATGATTAACACAAGAGTCACAGAAAATATAATGTGCATTAGATCATGTATCGTCATTTTCTGTGTCGTTGTAGCACAGAGACAGTGAGCAGTTTTAAATAAGTAAAAACTTTGTGGCTGTTATTTTAATCAAATTTGCAGAACTCACAACATAATCCATAATGACTCAAATTGAGAATTCAAGGAAGTTAATATTACCTATCGTCTCTCGGTTCATATAAAAAACGACAGAAATCAGTCTTAAAGAAATGTTAAACAGTAAATTAATCGGCTATTTAAATATCATACAGTGTTTCTCATGGTAAGGCATATCTAGAGCCGATATTGTGCCACTCAGCTGTCTGCATAAAGTGTACTGGTACAGTCAGTGCAGTGGCCAACAAACACATATCAAATATTATAGAAAACGTTCGGCTTCGAGCAAAGGAATAGCCAAACAATACATTAAATAAAAGGATTTCGTGGATTTTCTGTAAATCCTTCAAACGAAAGTTAAGATGTTCCTTTGGCCGATTCTAATACTACTTCTTAGCCTCTCTTTCACGATTATCGACACAATGTAGAAAGCTAATAAAAATTAAAAACACTTGCAAAGAAAAAGGTGCCGACTGACATTTCCGTGCACACACACACACACGCACGCACTGTTTATTGCTGGCTGCTTTGCAAACTTTCCTCTGTGTACGTTTCTTAATGCCTGCTTAATGGACATGTTAAGTGGTTGTTGCTTTGCTGTTACTGTATATTCACATGGGAGTCCTGTATTCTGATGACACTTTCGTTCGCACTAGGCTGCGTTATGTAAAGATATTATTGCGAGGACTTTCTTCTTAGTGCTTTCAATGTGACCTACTCTTAAAATTCCATTTTCTCCTGAACGGTACTTGAAAACATTCATATCGTAATCACTGAATAAAATAAAACAAAGAATCTCACAAGTTTTTAATGATATTCCAGCTTAGGAGCAACTATGGATGCGAAGATAAAAATATTTGGCCGGTTTCACTCAGTAACTTATGTTTGATGTTAGTTTCATTATTCTTCGAGCAAATTCTGCGACATGCACAGAAG
Organism: Schistocerca serialis cubense; assembly: GCF_023864345.2. Classification (NCBI taxonomy): domain Eukaryota; kingdom Metazoa; phylum Arthropoda; class Insecta; order Orthoptera; family Acrididae; genus Schistocerca; species Schistocerca serialis. Next base: position 397,326,447 of record NC_064646.1, read on the forward strand.
CCTACCGTTTCCGCAAATAAATTATCGTGCAATTTACAATACATATATAATTTTGTTCGTTGAACGACGTCACTGTGTAAATAACAATACAGCATAGCGCAAAGCCGATACGTAAATTAGGATTTTCAGGATTTTGAGGGACGTGTAAGGTTGAGAAGTAAAATCGTAAACCAGATATGAAGGCTATTTTCTTTCATTTTCATCCCCATACTTAGCCGCATAGCGATGCTTGTGTTATTTAAACAGTTTCCGTACAGATACTAAATACAACTGTTATCTACCTTTTGACGTAATTACAGCAGGAGAGCGTCTGTTGCAGGGGTTGTTCGAATAAGTGATTTTTCGAATACTCGATCATTTACAATAATATATTGAACCATTGTTATTGTAGGAATATGTAACAAAGAAACATGAAACTGGACATCCATATTCTGTGTCATACGACTTGCAAATTACATACGGAACTGACTACATAGCCTAGTTTGAAAATTTCAAAATCGCAATTAAACTAGGCCAGTAGGCTAGTAAAAGAAGTTGTTCTTTTTTTCCAGTGCTGGGGCTCATTTTTTGCCACTAAATATCGCAAACATTTTAAAGAAAGTAGTTGCACAGCACCATCTTCTCCTTCTCTTTTCAACCAATTTACAGCAGTTTCAAGAGCAGTGAGGAACTTCCTCAGTGGATGGGCCTTTTTAAGTGCGGTCTTTGCCACCCTTGCTCTTCCTTGCTGTCGTCGAGGACTCTGGCAATTATTTCATCGTCGGACAATATTTTACAGCCAGGATCATCTACATCACATTAGAGCCAGTCTTGAATAGTTTTCTGATATTTTTGCAATTCTGAAGGTTCTTTGACCAGACGAGCCCAGACGATTGCAATGACACGTTGCTTAACCGAGTTTCTTAATTGACCTTTCATTCCAAACTCGTGATATCAGGACCGGGCTGATGTAGAACTTCGTTCTCCACAAACGAAAATCCCAACAGGCACTGAGTGAGACAGAAGAAACCCAAATGGAAACCTTTGAAAGCTGACTTCCTGCTATGGCATTCGTCTGATAGTCAAGGGAAATGTCCCGAAAACTTTTCTCGAATTGGGGGATTGGAACTGTTTTAATTTATTCCTGAAACAATGAGTTCTATTTGTCTCAAGACAAAAATTAAAATTTCATTGTATATTATACGTTAGCGTGTTTCCATTGCTCTTCTGTGCTGCATGAAAATTGAGAAGTTTATCGAAACGATGTAACAGTTGCAAGTAGACTGCCGAGACGAGTGTTAGGCACACTAACAACAACTTCACTATACTGGGTGTCCGTGACAACTGTTTATAACATGCCACAGAGGAGTAGCTGAAGTCGTGCCGAACAAATTGATATATGGTATTCGTGGTCTATCAATCCGGGCAATGGCCTCAAATTAACCGACAAAAACCACCTAGGCTACGACTCATGCGCGCCACGCGAGGTTTCGCCTAAAATTTATTTTTATTTATTTATTTATTTAATTAACCTGATCTGATTAGGGCCATCAAGCCTTCTCTTACGTCGGACCGGTGATTCGCACATGCATTACCTTTCTCAAATCATAGTTATCTAAGAATTTCAACATGAAAAATACTATTAAAATCATTTAAGTGGCTGACGATGTGAATAAATAATGCTGAATATGAACTAACAGAGTTAACACTGGCAGTATTTTCACTACTACTGCCGCTGTTTTTACCACGAATAGTGACAGTAGTAATAATAATAAAGACACTGGTAATAAGAATAATAATGATAATAGTAACATTAATGGCAGTGGAAGACATAAAAAGAATTTATAAGTATACAAAATAGATGTATTCTGACTTAGCAAGCTCTTGGCAAAAGGAATCTAAGAAGACTGTAACAGGTAAGAATACTGGGAAACGAGGAAGATCTGGTTGGAAAGAGGGATGTACAAGGGTAACTAGTGTATGCAGGGACATTAGTAATCATTACCGTTGCTTTAGTGTATGCAGGGACATTAGTAATAATTACCGTTGCTTTTACGTGTATGTAATGAGCTGTCTTCTGAAGCTGGAGATGTTTTTCAGTACCCCAATACAATGCGGGAGGTTAGATAACACTTAATTACTCAATAACTGGAAGTATAAGTGTTTGTACAAGTTTCTTTTTCAACTTAAGAGAGAAGAGATTTTTATTTTTTTGTAGTACATGTTGAGATGCTGAGGCCTTCTGGCACATTCCAATTACGTGCTCCGACCAATTTAGGTTCTCAACTGTTATTGCTCCTTCACTCTCTGCTGAAGGAGAGAAGTTGATATTTGTTCCACTTACGGTTAAACATCATAGGGATTCCAGATGTTTCGGGCTAATGACGCTAGAATTACCAAGAAGTTCCGCCTGATTTTTTTATTGGGATGAGCTTTACCCCATACCCTGCGCGCATTTTGGTAGTGCACACAGGTCAGCACCGAGATTCTGATAGCTGTCTTCAGGTTTACTAATTTTGCGCTTAGATACAACAGGTCAACGTCGCACATGTGGTATTTGCAGTAGGACAAAATGATGACACCTCAGTGGCGTACAACAAAAAGGGTGTAGGACCGAATACCGGGCCCTGGGGACTCCTGATGCTACTTGACTCCAATGTCACTTGACTCCGGACATGACACATTGCTGACGAGATGTCAGGTATGAGCGATACCATCCTTGAATATTAAGGACCTCTTTTTCTAGGACTTACAAACAGTAAAACAGAAGTTTGTGTAAATTGCACCTCAAAATTTTTGAATTTTAACAGCATAAAATTAACAAATAAATCGTTATGTTTTTCTGACCTTCCTACTATGAAGTTACTGCGCTTGAAAGTGTTACGTTTATGATGAAATATAAAAGTAATTATTTTTCTTCTTTTATTACTCTCATGAGAAAGTTTAAATTAATGATGTTAACGAAATAGACGACCAAGCCCATGGCGTAAGAGAGTGAGAAGATATTCAAAATCGCTGTGTCTTAGGCGGCTTTTGTAGGCCATTTGAGGTTATTTCCCGGCTTGGTAGACATCAAGATTTCTATTTCTAACTTTTCTTCTCGGCTTGCCTCACACCATTGTGGCAGTTTGTAAGCAGCTATCGTTTAGACCTTATAGATTAACTCCCTCATTCTGTTCTTCAATCTGTTTCAGGTTTCATAAATCTCTCTTCGAGGTTTAATATCTGTTTTCTATGGATTTCATCCCTGGCTGTGCTTATACGAGACCTGTTCAGAAAGTAAGCTCCGATTGATTGCCAAATTGAAACCACAGTGAACATCAGAAATGTTTTACTTGTAACAATTATCTACACCTTTCAGTTACGTCTCTACGTAGTCGCCGTTCTGACTTAGACTTTTGTCATAGCGTTGTACCAACTTTTCAATAGCCTCATCATAGAAGGCAGCCGCCCGCATCTCGTGGTCGTGCGGTAGCGTTCTCGCTTTCCACGCCCGGGTTCCCGGGTTCGATTCCCGGCGGGGTCAGGGATTTTCTCTGCCTCGTGATGGCTGGGTGTTGTGTGCTGTCCTTAGGTTAGTTAGGTTTAAGTAGTTCTAAGTTCTAGGGGACTGATGACCATAGCTGTTAAGTCCCATAGTGCTCAGAGCCATTTGAACCATTTGAATGCAGCCGCCAGTGCTTTCCGCCAATTCTCCACGCTGGCCTACACCTCGTTGTCTGTGTCAAAATGTTGTCTTCAAAGACAGCGGTTCATGTGACCAGAGATGAAACTCAGGGGGAGACAATTGCGGACTGTATTGTGGGTAATCTAACATTTCCATTTGAAAACGATGCAGGAGCATCTTCATTGCCCCTGCAGAATGCGGCTGAGAATTGTCGTGAAGACGAAACAGCACGACAGTTATGTAATGTTAGCTGCATAGCTTCAGGCGAAATTTCTCACCAGGCCCTCGTACTTGGCGGCAGACACTATTTTCTAGACATCTATACGCACTCACTGCGAGCTCAGAAATGAGAAGAGCGACGTGATGCTAACTGGGGTTATACTAGAGACACTACCCAACACGTCTGTGCAAAGTTTTATCGGATTTTCTTAGTCGCTTCCATTTCGCGACCGATCGGAGCTTACTTTCTGAACGCCCCTCGTAAATTGCCAACATCTACATTACAACAATAGTTTTCGACAAACTCAGACGTCTGAAAGGCTGACAGCCAAAATATCAATACTAGCAGTCAAATACATCCCACTGCGTAAGAGGAATGCATTCCTATTTAGCGTCGTCAGTTTGTAAACAACGGTGTTATCCATAAATATGATACTGTAAATAAAATTTATCTGAACTATCCAACATCATTCCAGTTCAGGAGCTGAAAATTGTTCATCGTCTCCATGATGTAATTCGAGTCTCTAATTTCAAGTTTATTCGTCTAGATTTTCCATATTGCTTTCAAGCCCTTAAAAAATTGCAAAAATTACACAAAATGTACAGTTGTCGTAATACGCCTCTAAACAACGTAATATCCATCTTGAGCATAATTTTTTGTATTTACTTTTTTATTTCACTCCTTTGGGCTTAAGATAACTGCACAATCGTCAGATAAAAATATAGGAATGGGAAATAATTATCTTACAGAGCATAAAATGTAATTTGCTTTAATATGAGAGCTAGACATACCACACTAAGAGGACATCGATCCACAGAATCTCGTCGAAATTTCCAGTGTACAAAAGTACCATGGACTAGCGCTACTGTGAATTGACATAGTCTGCTTTAAGTATGACAGGCTGCGTCCATTAGATGGCAGACACCTTTTCAAATGTACCATCCAAAAGTTTTAGTGTTAGGCGTACAGTCGTTTTCAATAAATCAAAATCTATTAACATAAACCGCATGTACGTAAATTTGGCTTTTAACATTTTAAAAAATAGCTCTTACTTCTTTTTTTATAATACAGGGTGTCCCACTAAAACCTTCCTGATTTCAAACACCCAGGGAAAAAAACCACAGTAGACACAATAATGAAAAATGCACCACATTGTAGAGCATCTCAAAGAATTTATTTATCGTCAATACACCTCTTCATATGCATCATTTGTAGCACGAAGAACATCACATCTATATTAAATTTCTTGCCAAGTTCTTTGTACATTTCCTCTGTTATTGTTGCAATCGCATTAGTGATATGATGTCGCAACATACGAACATCGTCCACTTTGGTGGCATACGCGCGGTCCTTTACCGAAACTCCACATGAAGAAAACAAGCGGCGTAATGTCGGGTGATCATGGTGGCCAGGCAGCGGGTCCTCCGCGTCCGATCCAACGATTGGGAAATTTCCTATTGAGGAACTTGCAAACATCCGTTGACCAATGTGGCGGAGCTCCATCTTGTTGAAAAATGGTGTTGGATTGCAAGTCCTGTATCTGAGGGTACACAAACTACTCCAACATGTCCAGATACAGTGACCCATTCGCTGCTTGTTCCGCAAAGAAGAACGATCCAACAATCCTGTCGTTCATTAGTCCGCACCAGACGTTTAGTTTAGGGATATCACGAACATGTTCAATGAATTCGTGCGGATTTTGCGAACCCCAAATCCGAACATTATGCCTATTAACCCTTCCTGATAGATGAAAGGTTGCCTCATCTTAGAATAAACATCTTTCCAGGAAGCTGGCTTCCACATCAATATGTTGCAGCATATCCGCAACAAGTTGTTGTCGGTGTGGTTTGTCGTTCGGCGTCAGATGTTGCAGAATTTGCACATTGTAAGCACACATACAAAGACGCTGGTGAACTACACAATCCAATGTTGATCGAGGTACATCAAGTTGCCTAGATGCTTGACGAATTGACTTACATGGGCTTCTGAGAAACGTTCGTCTGATGTCCTCCACTGTCTCTTCTGAAACCCCGTAACGTGCACCGCCAGAATGTTTCAGAACACTTCCTGTTGCCAGAAACTTCCTATACCATTCCTTAATTGTTTTCACATCAGATGCATCACATTCATACACACGACAGTAATTTCTTTGCACAGTAATCGGCGATTTTGTTTCTGCAAACCACACTACTACTTGTCTGCGCTGCTGTGGAGTCGCCATTTTCACTTCATGCGGCTATGCTGCACTCTGGCTACAATACTTGGCACTTCTGAGGTGGGAATATAAATTCTTTGAGATGCTCTACAATGTGGTGCACTTTTCATTGCCATATATACTGTGATTTTTCTTTCTTGGGTCCTTGAAATCAGGGATGTTTGAGTGGGACACCCTGTATTGTGTCATTAGTTAATATTTGTTGCATTGTAACACTAAGACAGAGTATATTTTGTAATGTTTATAGATTTTACTTATTTTTATAAAATGGCTGTATGGCTAATACAAAAACTTTCGGATATTGTATTCGAAAGCGAGTCTGCTCTAACGCCATCAAACTGCCATAGGTTCTTTGACTTAAGACAGCCTGTGTTACTTAACAGTAGCATCAGTCCAAGGTACATTCTGACACTGGGATATTTCACGAGATAACTGTGTATAGATGTCCTCTTTATGTGTTATTTGCATTTAACATTTTGTGCTGTGTAAAATGGCTACCGGTCACGCGTGTCTTTTTATCTGAGTGACTCTGAAGATAGCTTGAGCTGAAACGAGTAAAATCACGAAGTTTAAAAATCTATCAAGAAGAAGCATCACATTGCTTTGTGCAGTTATGGTCGCGCACTCTCTTATGATTTTATGTCATTCATTAACGAGATTCAACTCTGTAAAGACGAAGTGCTGAAGAAAAGTGGCTTGGGGCGTACGAGACATTTCCTACTGCGTAGCAGAATGTCCGTCCTTGGCGCTGGCTGGCCGATGCGTAACTGAATTTAGCAAGCGAGAATGGATCCGATATGGATGTCAGCTTCATTTGGACGCAGTTCTCAAATCTATAAATACAGAGGCGTCGAGAAGGTTAAGTGACTGGCGTCATGAAGCTCCTATCGCGTTCTGGTGACCCGCTCTACTCCGCTACACCCTCCACACACGCGTCACATTTGCGCACGTCATTCGGCCAACATTTCCGGGGCTGCGATAGTTATTCAAACGAAAACAAAGAAAAAGTAACTGTATTATTAACAATTACTTTTGTTTATTTCTTATGTTGCGTCAGATATTGAGCCCCAACGGGGCGGAGTTACTACGTTCATAGAATGCCGATTAGAAACCAATACAGGTTGAGGTTTTGATCTATCGGAACCTTTGTGTTTCAAATAATTGAAACATCTGGAGTTTATCTCTCACACTGTAAATCTCTGCTGGAAGCATAATGAAAATAAACATGTGTATTCCGGTTTCACTTCAGTGAATAATTCTGTGGACGATTGAGTTTCGCGTCTTCTCGTTAACTGTCTGCGCCTCAGTATTATCTATAATGGTAATTATTTTTATTTTGTCTTCTTTAACATGTTTAGAAACTGTAATATCCCACATATGGGGAACTAAGGACACAAGAATAAAGTAAAGCCAAGTTCTACAAGACAAAAGTGGAAGAAGAAAAATGAAGGAAAATTTCTCAGTATTCATTCTGGACACACTAGAAATACTGAAAAATTACTGAAAAATAGCATAGTTTAATTCATAAGAAACTATCAGCCTCGATTGCGGTAATGAAACCAACCTTTACCTAGGTTTCAGCCCAAATAATTGAGCCTTCTTAAGGCTGTTTTAATTTCTAGACCATGGCCTCTTAGACAAATTCTAGATTCAGGTATATCTTCTGTAGCAGGCTCAATTATTTGGGCTGAAACCTAGGTAAAGGTTGGTTTCATTACCGTAATCGAGGTTGATAGTTTCTTATATATTAGATTATCACGATTGCTGACTGTGCTGCAGTGTTGAAAGTACAAAAACATAGATTACACTAGTAATATAGAGAGGGCACCAAATACGCTGTCCAGTCACATTAATATAACCACGGCCTACATTTGAGGTCAACATGCAATAACAACTCACAGACGGCAGGTGGAAGCACTAGCGGTGGAGGATACATAAAGCGTGCTGGGGGCACACGGAAAAAAGTGCAGCCGTTATAGTAGTGCGGATACAGCTCGTCCGGCTAGCCACGCGGTCTAACGCGCTGCTTCCAGAGCGGGAACGTGTGCCGGTCCAGGGCACGAATCCCCTCGACGGATTAGTGTCGAGGTCCGGTGTGCCGCCCAGCCTATGGGTAGTTTTAAGGCGGATTTCCATCTGCCTCGACGAATGCGGGCTGGTTCCCCTTATTCCGCCTCAGTTACATTACGTCGGCGATTGCTGTGCAAACACTGTCTCCACGTACAACATAATTACTCTACCACGTAAGCATTGGGGTTACACTCGTCTGGTACGAGACGTTCCTGGGGCGGGGGGAAGGGGGCAGGGGGGGAGGGGGGGGGAGACGGGTGTCCACTGGTCCACTGGGGACCGAACCACACAATAACTCTGGGTTCGGAGTGGGCGACGGTGAGGTGGGTGGACTGCTGTGGCCTGTTGTGTGGTTGTGAACCACTGAGGGCTATGGCGGGAAGAAGCGTCTCCGTCGTTTCTAAGTCCCCGGTTCAATACACAATACACACAATACGGAAACAGAGCGATTTATCTGACGTCCAAAAGGGCATGATCATTGATTTTTGGGCCATTCTGAGAAGCATTTCCAAAACGGACAATTTTTTAAAACTGGTAGGGTTTCGTGAATCGCAAAATGGCGCTATACAAACCCGGCGCTGAGGCAACAGTGGTTCACCACGGGTCATAGATGAACGGGCGAACGACAACTGTGGAAATGTGTGAGTAAAATAGCCGTGTAGCTGTTGAGTAACTGACCATCCAGGTGAACCAAGGGGCTACCAACAGTATCTTCCCAATGACTGTTCAGCGAACGTTGCGCCTGATACATCCACTCATGCTAACTGCTATTCGTCGGCTACGATGGCTGGAATTTACACGCCAATACAGCAACCGGACGTCCAATGAGTGCCAACAGGTGGCTTTTTCAAAAGAATCAAGTTTTATGCTCCATTGGACATATGGCGTGTACGGCGAGAAATACCCTGCAACAACATTCAGAAGGCTCGAGGAAGGAGGAGGGAGCGTTATGTTCTGGGAAACGTTTTCGTAGAATTCCCTGCGTGATCTCGTCTTTCTGGAAAGCAAAATGGATCAACGCACGTATGCTCCTATCCTTGGGGACCATGTCAACCCCTACATACAGTTTGTTTTTTCCTCGGCACGACAGCACCTACCAGCAGGGCAATGCGACGTGTCACACAGCTCGCATTGTACGTGCATGGTTCGAAGAGCACCAGGATGAATTTACCGTACTCCACTGGCCACCAAACTCCCCGGATGAAAACCCAATAGAGAATCTGTGGGACCACGTCTGTCGGACTGTTCGCGCCACGGATCCTCAACCGAGAAACGTAGAGCAGCTGGGCACAGTACTGAAGTCGGCATGGCTGCACATTCCTGTCGATATCTTGGTATCTTCCTACACTCCTCCTGCCCGTCTCGCAGCGGTCCGTGCTGAAAAGGTGGTTACTCGGGCTTTTGACAAGCGGTCACATTAATGTGAATGGACGCTGTAAGATATTCAGGAGAAATTTCTGTTTCTTTACAGTTTGGATATATTTTTTGTGTAGGTTTCTCGACTTCTGAATCACAATGCAGTTCAAAACAAGTGAATGTTAAAGTGGCAACGACTGATGCCCCGCTTACCAAAAAGAATCTTTCACTAGGAAGAAGTTCGTGTCTTCTGAAAACTTACCGACAGATTAAAAGTGTGTGCCGGGCCGCGAGCAATCCTCTTCCATCTGCGCAATCCAGGAGCAATTCACAGCACGCCTCAACAGCTTCAGTTTTGGTGGTACTTCTCTGCTACTGTCCAAAATTCACACATAATCACTTCTATGGTGGGTTAGCACTGCTGGGAGAAAAGATATTGCAAAGGAAACAGATTAGCAACAGTCAGTTTTAGAATTGATCTTTCGTTTTGCACCGACATACACTATGTGATCAAAAGTATCCGGGCACCTGGCTGAAAATGACTTACAAGACTGTGGCGCCCTCCATCGGTAATCCTGGTATTAAATGTGGTGTTGGCCCACCCTTAGCGTTGATGACAGCTTCCACTCTCTCAAGCATACGTTCAATCAGGTGCTAGAAGGTTTCTTAAAGGATGGCAGCGCATTCTTCAGGGAGTGCTGCACTGAGGACAGGTATCGATGTCGGTCGGTGAGGCCTGGCACGAAGTCGGCGTTCCAAAACAGCCCGAAGGTGTTCTTCACCATTCAGGTCAAGACTCTGTGCAGGTCAGTCCATTACAGGGATGCTATTGCCGTGTAACCGTTTCACCACAGGCCGTGCATTATGAACAGGTGCTCGATCGTGTTGAAAGATGCAATCGCCATCCCGGAATTGCTCTTCAACAGTGGGAAGCAAGAAGATGCTTAAAACATCAATGTAGGCCTGTGCTGTGACAGTGCCACGCAAAACAACAGAGGCTGCAAGCTTCCTCCATGAGGATCACGACCACACCATAACAACACCGCCTTCAAATTTTGCCGGCCGAAGTGGCCGTGCGGTTCTAGGCGCTACAGTCTGGCGCCGAGCGACCGCTACGGTCGCAGGTTCGAATCCTGCCTCGGGCATGGATGTGTGTGATGTCCTTAGGATAATTAGGTTTAATTAGTTCTAAGTTCTAGGCGACTGATAACCTCAGAAGTTAAGTCGCATAGTGCTCAGAGCCATTTTGAACCTCCAAATTTTACTGTCGGCACTACTCACGCTGGCAGATGACGTTCACCGGACATTCGCCATACCCACACACCGCCATCGAATGGCCACATTGTGTACCGTGATTCGTCACTTCACACAACGTTTTCCATTGTTGAATCGTCCAATGTTTACGCTCCTTGCACCAAGCGAGGCGTCGTTTGGCATTTACTGGCGTCTTGTGTAGCTTATGAGCAGCCGCAAGAGCATGAAATCCAAGTTCTCATAGCTCCCGCCTAAGTGTCATAGTACTTGCAGTGGATCCTGATGCAGTTTGGAATTCCTGTGAAATGGTCTGGATAGATAGATGTCTGCCTATTACACATTACGATCCCCTTCAACTGTCGGCGGTCTCTGTCAGTCAACAGACGAGGTCGGCCTGTACGCTTTTGTGCTGTACGTGTCCCTTCACGTTTCCACTTCACTATTACATCGGAAACAGTGGACTTAGTGATTTTAGGAGTGTGGAAATCTCGCTTACAGACGTTGACAGAAGTGACAGCCAGTCACCTGACCACGTTCGAAGTCCATGAGTTCCTTCGAGCGCTCCATTCTGCTCTCTCACGATGTCTAACGACTACTGAGGTCGCTGATATGGAGTACCTGGCAGTAGTTGGCAGCACGATGCACCTAATGCGAAAAATTATAATTTTGGGAGTGTCCGGATATTTCTCATCACATAGCGTATTTTATCATAATTTGGTATGTTTCATGTTGCATGTTTTCTTATTTAATAATTATAATTGTTATTTCACTGGCTGACAAAAAGTGAAGCGCACAGAAGATTTTGTCGGATGTCGCACAGTTTAGTACATGTACACGCCATCGATACGGTTGCAAGTGATCATTGTTGCTATTCTGTGTGTGCAGGTAGAATGGCCGCCGTATTGCATTAGTGTTGTTCCTGTTGGTCTTGTCGTCAGGCCTGAAACAGTATGTAAGAAGTGTGAACAGAGTCGGGTGTTGAGCGATCATTGTGACTCACGCAGAGACGCCGTGTACTTGTGTAAGAGAGCGTTATCAGCACCTGAAAGAATTTGTAACTGGTTTCATTGTATGGCTCCATTTTTGCAGCTGACCGAATCGTGCAGTATCTACAGGGTGTTACAAAAATGACCGGTATATTTGAAACGGCAATAAAAACTAAACGAGCAGCGATAGAAATACACCGTTTGTTGCAATATGCTTGGGACAACAGTACATTTTCATGCAGACAAACTTTCGAAATCACAGTAGTTACAATTTTCAACAACAGATGGCGCTGCGATCTGGGAAACTCTATAGTACGATATTTTCCACATATCCACCATGCGTAGCAATAATATGGCGTAGTCTCTGAATGAAATTACCCGAAACCTTTGACAACGTGTCTGGCGGAATGGCTTCACATGCAGATGAGATGTACTGCTTCAGCTGTTCAATTGTATCTGGATTCTGGCGGTACACCTGGTCTTTCAAGTGTCCCCACAGAAAGAAGTCACAGGGGTTCATGTCTGGCGAATAGGGAGGCCAATCCACGCCGCCTCCTGTATGTTTCGGATAGCCCAAAGCAATCACACGATCATCGAAATATTCATTCAGGAAATTAAAGATGTCGGCCGTGCGATGTGGCCGGGCACCATCTTGCATAAACCACGAGGTGTTCGCAGTGTCGTCTAAGGCAGTTTGTACCGCCACAAATTCACGAAGAATGTCCAGATAGCGTGATGCAGTAATCGTTTCGGATCTGAAAAATGGGCCAATGATTCCTTTGGAAGAAATGGCGGCCCAGACCAATACTTTTTGAGGATGCAGGGACGATGGGACTGCAACATGGGGCTTTTCGGTTCCCCATATGCGCCAGTTCTGTTTATTGACGAAGCCGTCCAGGTAAAAATAAGCTTCATCAGTAAACCAAATGCTGCCCACATGCATATCGCCGTCATCAATCCTGTGCACTATATCGTTAGCGAATGTCTCTCGTGCAGCAATGGTAGCGGCGCTGAGGGGTTGCCGCATTTGAATTTTGTATGGATAGAGGTGTAAACTCTGGCGCATGAGACGATACGTGGACGTTGGCGTCATTTGGACCGCAGCTGCAACACGGCGAACGGAAACCCGAGGCCGCTGTTGGATCACCTGCTGCACTAGCTGCGCGTTGCCCTCTGTGGTTGCCATACACGGTCGCCCTACCTTTCCAGCACGTTCATCCGTCACGTTCCCAGTCCGTTGAAATTTTTCAAACAGATCCTTTATTGTATCGCTTTTCGGTCCTTTGGTTACATTAAACCTCCGTTGAAAACTTCGTCTTGTTGCAACAACACTGGGTTCTAGGCGGTGGAATTCCAACACCAGAAAAATACTCTGTTCTAAGGAATAAACCATGTTGTCTACAGCACACTTGCATGTTGTGAACAGCACACGCTTACAGCAGAAAGACGACGTACAGAATGGCGCACCCACAGACTGCGTTGTCTTCTATTTCTTTCACATCACTTGCAGCGCCATCTGTTGTTGAAAATTGTAACTACTGTAATTTCGAACGTTTGTCTGCCTGAAAATGTACTGTTTTCCCAAGCATATTGCAACAAACGGTGTATTTCTATCGCTGCTCGTTTAGTTTTTATTGCCGTTTCAAATATACCGGTCATTTTTGAAACACCCTGTATTTGTGGGGCATGATACTCTGACAGCGGTCCGATGTTACACTGTATGGGAAAGTGAGGGCACGCGCATTCGTCGCCACGGTTCTGGTCGATAGCGGCCGACCACCACAAGGAGGGTACTGTGCGCCAAGCACATCGTTACCCTTCACTTCTGGCCTCCCACCCGACGGCAAGAAACGGACTCTGTTCTGTGCCCGGGAAGCATGGACTACTGAGGAATGAAGTATTCAGCAACGGTCACGGTTCTGCACTACCCCGGATGACCAGCATAGTGGCGACCTGCGGTGAGGTCCCCTTCTTTCCGTGCCGCCATAAAGCGTTCGAGTGCACATCGACCAGCGCAGAGCCATGAAATGGCATCGAGAAAGCGCTGTCCTCCACGCCGATGGAAAGAGCAGGCAGCCGCCACACCACCAGGGATACAGGGTTCAGCGCCTCGCGTCAACGCTGATTTAAAGAGCCGCCCATCGCTGGTCGGCCCAGTTCGGTCGCAGGCTTCGGGAACATCGGTGCAGAGTAATGGGAAGACGTTACTTACCCCGCGTTTTGCGAGTAGTGACAGTGAACAGTAATTACTTGTAGGAGGCACCAGCAGCACCTCAAGTTAAGTTGTACTTATCTTATTTGCTCAAATAATGTATTCAATTAATCCTCAACTGTTTTGAACAGATAATTTTGGTGTTCTACCACCGGCCATCGCAACTTCTCTCCTTCCTTGTTTTTATCTGACTCCCACAGTAGCCGACATAACACTTCCATTCTTTTGGAGAGGCACAGCGATGTTACTTCCAGCATCATGCTTCGGAGAGCCATCGGTTATGACTTCAGCTCAAGACTGGTAGTGACGGAGGGGACTCTGACGGTGGAGCTGTAAGTCACTGACATCTTCCATGCTCAGTCGGCCGGAGTGGCCGTGCGGTTCTAGGCGCTACAGTCTGTAACCGTGTGACCGCTACGGTCGCAGGTTCGAATCCTGCCTCGGGCATGGATGTTTGTGATGTCCTCAGGTTAGTTAGGTTTAAGTAGTTCTAAGTTCTAGGGGACTGATGACCTCAGATGTTAGGTCCCATAGTGCACCAGATAGGGTTGATGGAAGAGATAGAGAAGATCCAACCGCGAGCAGCGCGCTTCGTTACAGGATCATTTAGCAATCGCGAAAGCGTTACGGAGATGATAGATAAACTCCAGTGGAAGACTCTGCAGGAGAGACGCACAGTAGCTCGGTACGGACTTTTGTTGAAGTTTCGAGAACATACCTTCACCGAGGAGTCAACCAGTATATTGCTCCCTCCTACGTATATCTCGCGAAGAGACCATAAGGATAAAATCAGAGAGATTAGAGCTCACACAGAGGCATACCGACAATCCTTCTTTCCACGAACAATACGAGACTGGAATAGAAGGGAGAACCTCAAGGTACCCTCCGCCACACACCGTCAGGTGGCTTGCGGAGTATGGATGTGGATGTAGATCCAGCTTTTCCGAAACTGTAATCATTTCTTTATCTTGGGTAATTCCGTCGTTGTGCGTCAGTTTTTATGTCTTAGAGTGAATGTACAGCATAATACATAAATTGCTCAGGACAAAACTTTGGAGGTCGTTCAGGGATATTTTTTGAGCACTTCATGATAACGGACCTACGGTTTCCTATGGCTCATTACAGAACAATAACGTGGTTCTGATTTATTCGGTTTTGTTATCCGCATTGCCATTTCTTCTATGGAAGTGTCTTTACAACGGCGAAAAACCCTGTAATATCGCGTCACCAAAATGTACAACAGAAAACGCAGAGTAAAGCAAAAGTACTGTGATTTGTTGAAATGCAGAAACAGCCCAGCTTTCAGTCATCCCACCGAGCGAGATGGCATAATGGTTAGCACAATGAACTCGCGTTCCGGAAGACGACGATTCATATTCACCTCTGGCCATCCCCATTTAGGTTATTTGTGATTCCCTTAAATTCCTCCAGCTCTATGACTGGATGATTCTTTCGAAAAAGTCACTGTTGATTTCCTTTTTTAATCCGAGCTTCTGCGCCGTCTCTAGTAACCGCTCTGTCGATGGGTCATTGAACTGCAATCCTTCTGTCTTCTCTTTTCTCTACAAATCGGCCAGATTCTTCATCAGTAAACCTGTGTGCGTGTGTGTGTGGGGGGGGGGGGGGGGTGGCTCTAAGCACTATGGGACTTAAAATCTGACGTCATCAGTGCCCTAGACTTAGAACTACTTAAGCCTAACCAACCTGACACCACACACATCCATGCCCGAGGCAGGATTCGAACTTACGACCGTAGCAGCAGCGCCGTTCCGGACTGAAGCGGCCGGCAGCAAACCTGTCCATACAGCTGTGTACCACTGTCAATGCACAACTAATCCTGCTGGAAAAACTCGAGACTAGACCGCGAAGTAGTGACTGCTACCCTGAGGAATAAAAGTAATGTGGGCGCTACTGTTTTTATCAGCAAGTATAGTGGGTGTGTGGGACAAGTTTCTTTACACAGAAGATAAACAGTGGATATCGTCGACACTTGCACTATTGTACAGATATTTTCAGTGCGATACAGATACAAAGTTGAATTGGGTAAGGAATAAAACGAGATGCAATTGCCCTGTACTGCGCCACCAGAAACCATGTGTGCTTTATAACGAAGTATTCAGAAAATATCCCTGAAAAACCTCGGAAATTTTGGCAGTGGACTTTGGTCTCATCCTATATAGTATAAATTATAAAAATTTTGTTTTTGGAGTGGCCGAATATCAAAGCGGGGCATCCTGTCAGTAGGACCCTTGCAGTTTAGTAACATCTGTAATCGGCCTTTTCTTCTTCTTTTTTTTAAATGCGCTGGTACAGGTATGAGTTCATGAGGAGTCATACTGCTTAGCTAGCGTTCGATTCATAGTAGCGTATTGCTTTCAATGATTTTATTAAAATGCCTAAACGTGAGAGCGTTGTGAAGATGTGTAACCTCAATTTGTATAATGTTGCATGGACTGATTACTTCTGAAGTTTACTGTGCGATTAAAGATATCGCCAGAACAAGGTACTGTTCCTTTACCGAAGAGAGGCAGGACCGGTAATACCGTGAATCTACATATTATCCAAAGTCAGGTATACACCTCAGTATTTCAGTACATCGAAACAAGGATTTAGATAAGTAGTAATACGCAAAGAAGTGGCGAGTATTTCGTAGTGTAATTAATACCGATAGATTTCTGTCAGCCAGGACACTGAGTCTCGACTGTGTGAGCCTTCACGTGCCCCCTTCCTCCCCCCCCTCACTCTCTCTCGCCCCCTCCCTCCGAAGTTCTCCGGCTAACCTTAAAGGGCATTAAGTCACTGCATTTTTTAAGAATAGAGCTTTGGAATGTCAATAAATATGTACTTCATTAAACAAGGAAAGAAATAAAAAAGTTTATTTTCAGGATTCGGTTGAGACAAAAGGTGGTAGTATTTACCATAAAGGAAGATACTTCCTTTGTTGCGTAACTGCATAATTTCACAACTCTTCCGAAGTGTATGTGCTATCTTAATTTCATGTATGTCTTGCACGGCACTATTTTCTAAGTGAAGACAGCGGAACTGCACAACTCGCGATGTGGCACTGTATTATTGGGTTTTTATACAAGCCTTTATGTCCTTTGTCAGATTCAAGTATTCGCTGACGTACTGTTTTCTTTCTTTCTTTTTTTTTTTTTTTTTTTTTTTAAAAAAAAAAAAAAAAAGGTGATCTATGCCATATAGCAACCACTGACTTCCGGCAAGAGAGTAATCTTTCTCATTCTGACAAGGACCTTTAGAAAATACGGTGTTTGCGTGGAGGAGGGTTTAACATGGAAAACTGTCCCTATATGCTGAAAATACAGGAATCAAAGTTGTGGGGTCGCAGAAAGTAAGAAACCTGCAGTACCAAAGACAAAGGCCGGTTTTAGAGAAAGATAACGCGAGGACGTTTTCCTCGGTAAAGAGAAAGTCGGTAGCAAACTAGATCCATATAATAACTACTTTGAAAGAGGAGAATGACAAGGTTATGACACTTAGAATCATTGCGTGAAAGCTCGGAAATCTGAGTGCAGTGAGAAAACTCATAAAACCTAACACGAGAGAAATTTGTGATCAGGGTAATACAGTCCAAAGGAAAGTTAATTAAGCAGAGTTCGTGCTCACATCATGGTGTGTTGGCTAATGGGATGCAAAGCTAATTATGCCGCAAAATACATAAATTTTAATTATACCGGTCCTGACACCCTGCAGCGCCCAGTGAGTGTATTTATGGGCAGTCTATCACACTCTCTCGCTATTCCTCTTGAAAAATGACGTATCATGAGATTAAAGCGACAGTTTGACGTAACTGTGATGGAGTGATAAGGTAATACCTTGGCCTCAAGATCAATTTAATGTAATGTGGCTCAAAACTTTAATTTTCCGCAGTGCGATACTCTGCATTTTATGCAGTACATACCACATAATACAAAATTGCAGGAAATTAGGAAATACGGCGTAAAAAATTAAGTATATTGAAGGTAAAAATTTAATTACCGTATTTTTGTTGTTGTTGAAATCGTCACCGTCGAGTGCCATTGCGACTCCCTCCCCCCTCCCCATCCCCCCCATCCCTCTCTCTCCCTCTTTCTGCCGGCCGGTGTGGCCGAGCAGTTCTAGGCGCTTCAGTCTGGAACCGCGCGACCGCTACGGTCGCAGGTTCGAATCCTGCGTCGGGCATGGGTGTGTGTGATGTCCTTAGGTTAGTTAGGTTTAACTAGTTCTAAGTTCTATGGGACTAATGACCTCAGCAGTTGAGTCCCATAGTGCTCAGAGCCATTTGAACCATTATCATTTCTTAAAAATATCAATAAAAATCATTCTTCCCTAACATTTTTTCTTTATATCATTCAATAGGAACAGCCTTTTCATTAACAATACCCAGTTGTAATTATGCATCTCGTGGTCGTGCGGTAGCGTTCTCGCTTCCCACGCCCGGGTTCCCGGGTTCGATTCCCGGCGGGGTCAGGGATTTTCTCTGCCTCGTGATGGCTGGGTGTTGTGTGCTGTCCTTAGGTTAGTTAGGTTTAAGTAGTTCTAAGTTCTAGGGGTCTTATGACCACAGCAGTTGAGTCCCATAGTGCTCAGAGCCATTTGAACCATTTTTAATTATGCAAATAATATACCAAGTTCTTGTCTCCTGTTATCAAAGTTGTTACCAAATTACTTTTTTTACATTAAGTTCGCAATACATGTCCGCGAATTGTCAGTAGTTTCGGCAATACTTATGCTGGAATAACTAAGTCACTTGCTGTTCAAAAATTATTATTTATTGAGGCGTTCCGGAAACAGACGGTCGACGGCTGACATATGTGACTCCACATTTTGTACTATGATGGTCTGTGCCCGAAATGCGCCAATAAGTAAGAATTTTTGAACAGCAAGTGACCAATTATTCCAGCAAACTATTCAGAGTGGCGTAAGTCTCCTAAGATCTAAGTCATGGCTGCAGACCTCATGTAAGACTACACGTCACACCATATGTCAGTAATTTCTCTCATGGGATATAAAACTTGTGATTTTCGACAGCTGAATTATTTTATAAATGAATTAATCAACTATGTGATGTGATTTGAAGTTAGATTGTATAAGAACATGATTCGACAAACAAAACTCATGCTCATTACTAATTACGCAGTTAAAGTCTTTCTTGGAAGAAGCGTGCCCAATATGCATTGCAATAAAGTATGCAGCATAGAAATACTTCAGATGATCGAAGAATAAAGTACAAAAATGTTCAGTGAAATTCAGGAATGCAGAAATACAAATCACTTAGAAATGAAATAAATAGGAAGTGCAAAGAAGCTAAGGGAAATGGTTGGATAAAAATTTGAAAATATCGAAAAAGAAACGATGTCCGAAGGACTGTATCAGCATATAGAAAAATCAAAACAAGCTTCGGTGAAATTAGAGGTAATGGCAGCACTGTTAAGAGTACAGTGCGAATTCCAAAAATCAAATGTGTGTGAAATCTTATGGGACTTAACTGCTAAGGTCATCAGTCCCTAAGTTTACACACTACTTAACCTAAATTATCCTAAGGACAAACACACACACACCCATGCCCGAGAGAGGACTCGAACCTCCGCCGGGACCAGCCGCACAGTCCATGACTGCAGCGCCTGAGACCGCTCGGCTAATCCCGCGCGGCTGCGAATTCCACTACAAAATGCAGAGGAGAGAACGGATAGGTGGGAACAGTACATTGAAGGCCTACTAGAGGGCGAGAGGGCGAGGACTTGTCTTATAATATGACAGAAGAAGAAACAGGAGTTGACTGGAAAGAGATAGGGGATCAAGTATTAAAGGCAGAATTTAAAAGAGATTTTAATAATATAAGTTCAAATAAGGTAGACGGGGTAGATAACATTCCACCATAATTTCTTAAGCCATTGGATTGTCAACAAAACGACTATTCACCTTGGTGTGAAGAATGTATGGGACTGGAGATATACCATCTGACAGTCAGAAGAACATCGTCCACACAGTTCAGGAGACAGCAAGAG
The DNA here is from genome assembly GCF_023864345.2 of Schistocerca serialis cubense. Taxonomy (NCBI): domain Eukaryota; kingdom Metazoa; phylum Arthropoda; class Insecta; order Orthoptera; family Acrididae; genus Schistocerca; species Schistocerca serialis. Next base: position 397,346,414 of record NC_064646.1, read on the forward strand.
CCGACAAGTGGGAGAAGTATCGCACGGTCAGCTTAACAGCTCATGCATCCATGTCGCTGACAAGAACGATGTACAGAAGAATGGAAGAGAAAATTGACGATCTGTTGGATGACGATCAGTCAGTTAAGGTAAAGGCATCAGAGAGGCAGTTCTGACCCTGCGGTTGTTTTGAAAGCAGGACTGAAGAAAAATCAATACACTTTCATAGGATTTGTTGACCTGCGAAAAGTATTCGACAATTTAAAATGGTGCAAGATTTTCGAATTCTGATAAAAACAGAGGTAAAATATAAGGACAAACGTCGATATACAGGGTGAGGCAAGTAAAAGTGGCTTGGAGAACAGAGTTCCAGGGTACAAAGAAACACAATAGACGAAAGGAAATACAATACCAACCTGGCTATACCAGATGCTAAAAATGGCCACCATCCATCTCTTGGCGCTTTTAGTCCCTGGTCAGAAAGTTGCAGCAGGCAGATATCGAACCTGGACTGTTGGAATTGTTGCAGTCTCATCCGAAATGTTGTGTTGCAGTTCTTGAAGACTATGAAGGTTGTTGCGATATACTTGAGGGTTCCCCATACAAAACAATGGCATACTGACATACCAGGGGGACCTGGGCGATCAGCTATGGGCGCGACCCCCCCCCCCCCCCCCTCTCCTCTGCTGATAGCTCCGTCAGGCGTGAATCCTGTGTAAATTTGCTATTTGCTTCAACGTTCGGTCGGCTATATGACCAGTTGTTCCATCCTGCTGGAAGTAAGTTGTTCTGGTTATATGCATACATTCACGTCCAATCGTATCGACTCGTCCAGGCTACTTTTATTTGATCCACCCTATACAATATGTACAAGAACCAAAAGGGAACAACAAGAATGGAAGACAAAGAACGAAGAGCTCGGATTACAAAGGCTGTAAGACAGAGATGTAATCTTCCACTCCTACTCTTCAATCTATACATCAAAGAAATGTCTGGTTTAAATGGCTTTGAGCACTATGGGACTTAACGTCTGAAGTCATCAGTCCCATAGAACTTAGAACTACTTAAACCTAACTAACCTAAGGACATCACACACATCCATGCCCGAGGCAGGATTCGAGCCTGCGACCGTTGCAGTCGCTCGGTTCCAGACTGTAGCGCCTAGAACCACTTGGCCACACCGGCCGGCACATCAAAGAAGCAATGACATAAATAAAAGAAAGGTTCAAGAGCGAGGTTTAAATTCAAGGCGAAAGGATATCAGTGACAATATTAGCTCTTGACACTGCTGTCATAATCGAAATTGAAGAAGAATGACATGGTCTGTTGAATAGAATGAACGGTGTGATGAGTACAAAATATGGCTTGAGAGTAAATCGAAGAAAGATGAAGGTAATGAGAAGTAGCGGGGATGGGAACAGAGAGGAACTTAACATTAGAGTTAGGGATCACGAAGCAGACGAAGTTAAGGAATTTCCATGATGGAAGGAGCAAAGAGGACATAAAAAGCAGATTAGTACTGGCCAAGAAGACATTCCTGGCTGAGAGAAGTCTGCTAGTAACAAACATGAGCCATCATTTGAGGAAGATATATGTGAAAATGTGCCAACGGCCTTGCGCCGTGGTAACACCGGTTCCCGTCAGATCACCGAAGTTAAGCGCTGTCGGGCTGGGCTAGCGCTTGGATGGGTGACCATCCGGTCTGCCGAGCGCTGTTGGGAAGCGGGGTTCACTCAGCCCTTGTGAGGCAAACTGAGGAGCTACTTGATTGAGAAGTAGCGGCTCCGGTCTCGAAAACTGATATACGGCAGGGAGAGTGGTGCGCTGACCACATGCCCCTCCATATCCGCATACAGTGACGCCTGTGGGCTGAGGATGACACCGCGGCCGGTCGGTACCATTCAGCGTTCGTGGTCTGTTCGGGAAGATTTATGTGAAAAATGTAAGTTTGGAGCACAGCATTGCATAGTAGTCAAACATGGACTGTGAAGAAACCAGAGCAGAAGAGCATCGAAGCGTTTGAGATGGCTACAGAAGAATGTTGAAAATTAGGTGGGCAGATAGGGTAAGGAATGGGGAGCTTCTTCGCAGAACTGACAAGGAAAGGAATATGTGGAAAACACTGGCAATAAGAAGGGACAGGATGATAGGGCATGTGTTTAGGGAATAACCTCTGTGGTACTGGAGGGAGCTGTGATGGTAAAACCTGCAGAGGGAGACGGAGACTGGAATACATCCAGCAAATAACTGAGGACGTAGGTTGCAAGTGCTACTCTGAGATGAAAAGATTGACACAGGAGAGGAATTCATGGAGGGCCCCATCAAACCAGTCACAAGACCGATGACTCAAAGAAAAAGGGAAAAAAATGTTGTTGTTTATTGTCTTCAGTCCGAAGGCTATTTTTGTGCAGTTCTTCACGCTAGTCTGTCCTGATTAAGCCTCATAATCTCAGAATAACTGCTGTATCCTAGATACATTTGAACCTGCTCACTGCATTCATAAGTAGGTCTCCTTCTACAATTTTTACTCCTCACCCTACCCTCCGTTAGAAAATTACTGTTCTTTGATGCCTCAGGATGTGTCCTATAAGATAAACCTTTATTTTAATGAAGTTGTGCAATAAGTTTCCTTTTTCCTCAATTGAGTTAAATATCACCTTAGTAGTTATTCGATGTATTCATTTAATCTTCAACATTCCTCTGTAGCACCACATTATAGAAGCTTACATTCTCTTCTTGTCTGATTTGTTCGTTCTACACGTTTTACTTCCCTTTCAAATCCTTCCACTCTTTGTAACCTGTAACAGAACTGATCTTTCGCTACGCACAGTCCTTGTCGATGCATTAAAAGAAATGGATTATTCGATACAGCCCGTAGATTTCCTTTATGATACAGACTAAATTGTAATTTCACATTTCGTATAGTTTTAACGACATCAATGAAATAATTCTGGACACTTGTCTTCAGAACATATGTTCAAGCATGTATCTACAATAAATGATATTAATTGTATTATTTTTCAAAAAACTCTTTATTTGTCATGAATTGGATTTATTTCAAAACTAAGTTATTCAATATAATTTTCATTTGAATTTATTAATTTTAAAACTGTTAATTGTAAAGTTTCAAAACATCCTCAAAAATATTAAAAGATTATCAATAAGTAACCCATTTGTCATATACACGACTTCCTTTTATATATATATATATATATATATATATAATTTTTGTCCTTCTTGGCGAGTAGTTAATTCGAAGTTGTTTGTAGTTGGCCAGAAGTAGTTGTACAGTGTGCGTCTCGTCATATTCTGAGTGTCAGACGTATTTGAATACTGATATTGTGATATAATGAAGAGTATGAAATGCTCTATGTCAAAGGTAAAGTGCTTGCAACAAATTATATCACTGTACATGTTTTAAACCAAAAACCTGAATATCCTCCTGCTACCAGAAGTATGCCTCTATCTGTTGAGTCAACAAAGTCGTCAAAACACAGCGAATAAAGACAGTAAGTTAAGTTATGAGAACAAGTATTTATTGTCAGTGCCGCAAAATACCAAGAAAAAAAATTCTTCAATGTTTCCTATAGAATTAAGTACTGGATATGAGTGTAGATGTCTGAATGTCTGAAACTGCGGTCTGGTTTTTGGTGGTAAATAACGTCTCGCTCCCTGGCAAGGTAACAGAAAAATAACGTATTTGATTATCTTAATGCAGTCAAACATCTGTTAGGGCAATCACATGTCGTAACTTGAGCGGTCACGGTTGCGACTTGGACTTCTGTTTTCCCCGCTTCGACGTCTCCTGGGCGCCTTCCGAGCCTGCAATGGCGGGGCATTACCGTGAACTGCGATGGCAGTCTGCTGCAGTCCTCCAGACCGCTTCACTCAGCAGGGCGGCCAGTACTCAGAGAACGACCGCTACATGTCAACAAGCAGTTTCCTGAGGGAGAGCTTGTTTACCTCGTACGTTTCGCCGTGGACATGGAAGAGGTATGAACACAGTAAGATGTCTTGGAGGTGGAGCAACAGAGCTTCTAAAAAGTTTGTACACCAGAAGTAGATCCTAGTACGAGCAAGTCCTTCTGTTGCAGTTGCTGTATGCTCTCAAAAGTTCTTCCCCTTTTACTTGTGAAGGAAGTTCCCTTCCCCGGGTGCACAATAACGCAGAGCGAACGTAGCGAGGATGACATGCACTGGCGCGACAAGATATTACGAGCATCTGGTGAACAGCGTGTTGGTTCACCATTTGAAAGCAATACAACAGCGGTTTTTCCGTAAATTGCGGATCGGTGGTTGCGGGCGCGAAGCTCGTGCCCGACAGCGTCCCAGACGTGTTCAGTTGTGTTGCGATGAGGCTAACTGGGTAGCCAAGACACCAACGTGAGTTCACTATTATGTTCCTCGAACCTCAGTAGCACGATTGTGATCCGGGGACGTGGACAGTTACCCTAGTGGAAGATGCCATCGCCGTCTGGAAAGATAATCTCACTGGAAAAAAACATTAGTCATCCCAGTGCGCACTCATCGATGAATCGTTAAGGCCTTAACAGATGGAGCAGCGATCGAGTCATGTGCTGAACAGCATGCGAACTGCCTCTGCGTGAGCATAAGGAGTAGCGATCAACGAGACATTTATGTAGCAAGTGGACATTGTACGTAAACGTGGGTAAAAGTAAGGAGGTGACAGACTGATAAAACGAGACAGTAGTGTTTGGCTGTGACCACGGTCACATGGCGTGTGGAGTTGCTGGATTTGTCGGTGTTTCGCAGGGGACTGGTCAAAGCGTCTACAAGCAGTGGTGTAACACACATGACCACGAAACACGACGTCAGAATTGATGTCGGAAAAATATGTTGACTGAAAGTGACTGGAGAATCGTTTCACGACTTGTGAGCCAAATCGCTTCGAAACCCGACAGCAATTGCTGCAGGCAGTGAGTGAAGGTCCCTTCCAATCCATTAGCGAAAGATCGTTGCAACGGTGACTGCATGAGTTGAACATTTGGAGTCTGTCAGCTCGCAAAGGGCCATTACTCAAAGCAAAATCTGTTGGGCTGGATCAATACGTGACTGGTTTTCTGAACATTCCGTCAACTTATCACATCACGACGGGCCTGCAAAGCACCTGTCTTGAATCTCATAGAAAATATGTGGGAGATGTTGGAAAAGCGGGTAAAATGCCGACATTAGAGTCCCCGCCGTTTGGTGGAATTGTGCCATCAAATCCTCAGCGAGATACGGCATACCTGCACAACCTTGTGGGCTCACTTTCTGACCGAATCCAGGAGATTATCAATTCCAAGGGCTGAAATGCACGGTACTACAAGATGCTTGTAATGATTTCTATAGTGGTGAATAATTTATCAAGCATGAAAGGGTGCAGATGTTCAAAATAATCTTCACAAAGTTCACAGTTGTTGCGATGCATTCAGTTACTACCATAGGTCCAATGGCGGATATATCTCCTCCATAGCAAAACACTGCCTCCGACAGCGTGCACCTATGACAAGTCGCATGTTTCGAGCGGAAGCTCGCTTGATGAAGGCGTATCCGGACGTGGCCATCGAGCTGAAGTAACAAGACACCTGACTCATCGTACCAGGCGACGCTTTTCCATCGATCCATGGTGTATTCTCTATGATAAGTTCTAACGTACCTACGACAAATAAAGCCTATGTTCGTCTGTGAAAATAGGCTCGATAAGCAACGTGAGCTATCAGTAAACGGAATCTAACCTGCATAACACTGTGTGAGTGTTATATGAGTGTTATTTCCACTCTCATTTAAGCCCTCAACAGATCGTTACATGAAAATCTTAAAACTAACATTTGGATAAGCTATCTGACTGCGTATTTGCATAAAAATTTACAAGTGATACAGAATCTGGCTTGTGCAACGGAATTTATTGGATTAGAATACATGACATGTTGTGGTTTGTGGCCCTAAGTTTTGCACTCACCTCTTTAGATGACTGTCTTTTTCCAAGTAGTTTCCAGCTTATTGTTAGTAAGAATGAATTTAATAATTTGGAGTTTGCTTGGGTCCTGTTAACTACTAAATAACGTGTAAGATGGGATTTCATAAATTAAGTCCATTTAAAAACTTCAGAAATCATCATGACCAAAAATAGTTTGATAAGTATTAGTAATGGTGAAATGTCTGCCAATGACCTTGTATCAATAAGGGCTGAGTGCCAGATTAACAAATTATTACACTTTCAAAGTTACATTGACATTTAATAACCGCAGAATAGTTATGAAATGGATGTGGACAGTAACTATTATTATTTGGAGGATAAGGGGACGTCTTTAACTGACAAGCAAAACATGGGATTAGTGCAAACTCGGAGTAACAAATGGTTCAAATGGCTCTGAGAGCTATGGGACTTAACATCTGAGGTCATCAGCCCCCTAGACTTGGAACAACTCAAACTTAACTAACCTAAGGACATCACACACATCCATGCCCGAGGCAGGATTCGAACCTACGACCGTAGCAGCAGCGAGGTTCCGGACTGAAGCGCCTAGAACCGCTCGGCCACAGCGGTCGGCTCTCGGACTAACAATCACCTGCCTAACGCTGCTTGCTTGCGAATTTTACTTTGAATTCTATCTTTGACTGTAGTTAAGCCATCTAAATCTCTCCTGGCAATATAAATGAAATCAGGCCTTGGCTGTGGAAAGATGTGCCACCACTGACGTGAGGACAGCGTGACACGTCTTCTGTCTGCGAGCTCTCGACCAACACTACAGAAATTTTACCCTCGCGGACAGATCTCGTCTCACAACAATGCTTGGAATCGCGCTGCCGTGTTTCGCCCTCAGATTGTTACTATCAATATCTGAGTGCCTATTTACTTCCATAGAGGATCGTAGAATCTTACACAATGGAAAGAATAGTCTTCAGTTTGCTATACAGTTTTCGATACTCAATGTAATATTTAATCAATGTAATGGAGAGTTGTGACACACTCCTTACACAGTGCACACCGCAGCCGTAATTGACGATGGCGTTGGGTCAACATGGTAGCTTGTAATGGTCACTGCAGCGATCCCACATGTTCAACAATGTGCGGAGAACAGTATGCTTCGAAACTCTCATGCCTTGGCCAGCACTGCACTCCGATAACAGGTCTGCCACAGATCACCACCTATCCTACTTTACGCCTGAACCTCCACGTTCCTTGATGAAGTGTGGAAGCCGAAAAATTCGTCGTCTACGGGCTGTTTCAGTTATTCTCCGTAGATGCTGGCGACAGTAGTACGCGAACGGCCGACCAGTTTCGCCGTTCCACAGCAATCAGCCTTTTGTCAAAGTCACTTATGCCAGTGGATTTCCGCACTTGCCGCCTTAATCGTCGCTAGGATGATTCGCCCATTCGTCTCCGCTCCACGTATTCATTTTCCTCATCGCGTTCCGTTCCTGAAACGCCACCAGGCAGAACTTAATCCCGCGGTGGGCTGTGGTCATAACGTTATGGCTTATCAGTGTAAGAAGCACACTAGCACGGGCGCAGTAAGCGCTCTTCGCCAAAAAGAAGTTGACTAGTGTCAAACATTCGACGAGGAGAAATGTATGGATAAAATACAAAAAGGGTAGGATGGTAGTTTATGTATTAAGACAAGGAATAACTTCCACAACATCGGATGGCTATAATCAATGACGGAGTTCTGAGTGCTGCAGCGCGGGCTTGTACATTAAACAGTGTACTTGCGGAGCATGCTGAAACAGCATTAGTTCCACTTTCTGCCACCAGCTCAAAATACGAAGCTGTTAACAGTCACAATGTGATATAGGTGTAGGAAAAGAGGAGGAACGATCAAACACATTATGACGGTGGTTCTAGCATGTTTATTAGAATACGGTCACAAGCTAGAATGTGAGTTCAGCACTGTCTTCGAACTTAGCAACTTGCTACACCCGTAACACGACATGGATGCTCGCAGCATACTCTCTGTAATCAGAGAGATATGACGTCGTATGCTATCCTTAAAATCAGGAACCACCATCAACCAAGACTGTCAGCGTTACACAAGCGAAATTACTGCGAACACTACGAGCTGTCCGAAAGAACAGATAACACCTTCATATAGTTAAGGCTAACCGGCCATTGACCTTTTTCTGTGCGGATGCAAACGTATTACCCGAACTCTTACGGGACTCAGTAAGATTGTCTGCCGCGAATAATGAGTGTAATGGGCAGGGGCACTACGAATGTCGTGTGTGGACATTAAGTTGGGAATGTGGGTCTCACGGCGAGCGTGCAAGGGATAAATCCCTGCAGTCGCACTATCCTCTGTGCCTTCGATGGCTCAGATGGATAGAGCATCTGCCATGGAAGCAGGAGTTCCCGGTCGGGGCACACATTTTCAACTGTTCCCGTTGATGTATATCATCGCCTGTCGACAGCGTAGGGTTTTGATTTAATTATCATTTCAGAAGGCAAATCAGTTGCTGACAATTTCATAATAGTATGTGATTATACAATACCGTAGGGGGAACCTGAATGTATATTAGAATCGATATCTTACTTTTGTAAAATGTATTTAAAACTTATGAGAATTATCCTGTTTTGTTTCAGTGCGTAAGTTACGTGTTCATGGTCAGTTTTCTGAGGTGTCTGTTGTGCACAACACACAACCGGTCTAACTCTATACCCACTGAACCTAACACACATGTTTATTTAAAATATTGAAGTCTAAATTGCCCGTTACGTCGCCTTCTGAAATATTTACAAATACCCTTGACGCTAGTATTTATTTGTATTCCAGAAAGGAACAACAAATTCAGGAATGTCACCGATTACAGTATTAATAGTCTGACATAGAGCGACTCAAATAGTAATGCGAGTGACGTCATCATTCAGTGATAGTGACTAACGATCTATAAATATGTGTTGTCACGTATTCCACTGATGCATTATCGAAACTCTCAAAGAAACTACAAGGATCATGTCAGGGGAGTAGAGGTGTTTTAGGAGCATGTAAATAGTGAACAAAGGACGTTGCCTTTATGATTAATACCATGGGCTGCTGCAAAGGAACTAAACATTGAATAATGGACACTGTTGACGGTGTGTTGGTGGATAAACTCCTCACAGCTTCGTCAATGTTAGCACCTTACGATGCAAAACTCAAAATTTTATTATTTTGCGGAATGAAATGCTAAAAACCGTTCGCTTTCTCAGCTCATTGTCGGATCGGGTATATAGACAGCACACAGCGCGCAGAAAACATGTTACATTTAAAGTGCAGTTATTGACGGACGACGCTCTTGTATTATTAGATAAGAGTCGAAAAGTAAAGGGTAAAAAATTATGAAATGAATCATGATAGTAACTGTTTCCTTTGTGGTGATATTCACATTTTCATGGCCGGCGTCTGTGTCTTCTGGGTTTAGAATCATTATAATAATGTCTAGCGATAACATTCCTGTTGCCTCATTGTCATTTCCCATGGCTGAGAGAAAAAATTTGTGAATCATCTGTTTGAAGTTTAGTGGGAATTTCATTATGAATACGATGGTATTTCAAGTGTTCGTATGTTCTTTTTCTGTGGAGCACATACGGAAAATTGAGCGAATGTCGTAATCAAGCCGGATAGTGTGACGGACCGTCATCTTCAAGCTAGTAATAGATTTCTGTCTGCTACACTTACATGTAAATCCATTTACGAATCTTCCTATCTTGCCTTCGGTCGTCAATGTTCGTAATTCCTTGAGATAGTCATTGTAGAATATCTTTGGAAATGTATGATTTTTTATCTTGATTACATGTTTTTCCTGTTGTGTCAAAGACTGGCTATGAGTTTTGTCCCTCATATACTTGATAAACTAGATGTAAACCGGTATGGCATTTTATGCAGTTTCATGGGGGTTTCTATTTTTAATGCTGTTTTGTAATATTATACTAATTGTGGCGCTCGTCATATTGAATTAATCTATTTTATCTGTATACCTATTAAGTAAATGTCTTAAATTTTGGTTCTCAAGTATTTAAAAAAATCGTGATATTTCTCAAGAGCTATACTATTTCCAGAAACTTCAATCTAGTGGACTCATTTCCATTTCAAATCATTTGTGTTGTTCTTTAATTACGATATGACGTTGGAATGTTATACCCTTGCGTATTGTAAACTAATCGTCTGAAAGGATGGTTTTTGATATCATTTTTTTGTTTAAGTTAAATCGTCACTTGGTGAAAATATGTATCTATTCGTTGAAATTTTCATTTGTATGCAAATTAGAAAGTTCTGATGGTAAATTGGATCCCTTTTGTTAAGGCCAGTTTACTGACTTCCTTAATTTCACCTCACGAAACATGTTGGCATACGACCTCTTGTGAACACTACCAGCCACTGATAATAGGAACAGGAGTGCATCCATTTAACCAGATCTTTAACTTTTGTGTGAATTCTTTCTCTTCCATTCTTTTATAAAGTGTGTCTTTCAACTTCTTCTTCCTCTTTTTCTTCTTCTTCCAAAAGGCTACGCCTTGTCTCTGAAGCCATGGCTTCCTCTCTTCAGCAGTTCTCATCACCTCCACGTATGAACATCCCATCTTTTCATTGATCATGGCTTTTTAAATAGATTATTCTTGGGCTTCCACTCTTTTTCTTCGATACTATCTTTCCTTTGTAAATGTGTTGTAAAAGAATATAATGTCTAATTAAGTATCTAGTAGTTCTTTATTCTATCCCATTTCTTATAGAACCATCTCACTCCTTTTTCTGTCAACCCGTCTACTTCTTGTAATTCTCCTACAGAGCAGCAGCTTCGAGTAGAGCTTTCCCTTTCTTTGCTAACGTCCAGGATTCACGTCCTTTTCTCAGGACGCTGCATAGGGAGGTCTTTACAAATCTTTTCTTATTGTGGTAGCTGATGTACTTGTTCAGTAGGAGGTTTTCTTATTCTGGGAGGCGCTCTTGGTCAGTGCTGTTCTTCACTTTGATTTGCTTGAGACATCTATAGTTTTCCCCCACAATGGTAGTGAGATAGTGAAATTCAGTTATTTCCTCGAATTGCTCGCTCCCTACTCACTTTATTCACTTTTCATAGTCGAATGACTTTCCGTCTGCAACAGAAGATAAAAATATGTCTTCGTTTTCATTTCGGTGTTTCTGTCTAGTTTCTTCATTTAGATTATATTAGGTACGTAACTCCTTTCTTCCCTTATAACCACATCATTTTTCTGTTACGGTGAACTCAGCTGCGGTATCAAGTTACTGTGCTCACTTTGAGTATACGTTGCAGTAATTTATCGCAATCAGACAGATTTCTGTTTCTGACTATAAGGAATATTTTGCTATCTGCAGACAGTAGTGTCACGAAGTACCTAATCCGTTGTTTGTATTAAATCCGTACTTGACTAAAATGTTAATGAGTTCTATCAGAATTTCGTCAGCACATTTATACAAGGTGTAGAACTTTGCTTCCGCCGTTTTATCCCCAATATTTGAGGCTTTAATGAAATAAATTGGTTACACATGTACCATTAAAAGTATTTTCCATCGCTGGCCAGCACTTTCTCCCATCTTTCGGGCAGTGTACGAATCCCGCTTCGAAAAAATTGTTCATCTTTTGAAGTGAGCCACGAATCGATCCAACTTGTAACTTATTCATGAGATCGGAAGTGTTCGTCAGCTAGGCCATGCGCCATTGAGCTAAACAGGTGATAGTCAGAGGGAGCAATGTCTGGAGAATACTACGGGTGGGGTAGGACTTCCCATTTTAACGTTTCCAAGTACGTTTTGACCTCTTTTGCGACGTGGGATCGAGCGCTGTCGTGCTGTAAAATCACTTTATCGTGCCTCTCACTGTATTGCAGCCGTTTGTCTCTTAATGCTCTGCTCAAACGCCTTAATTGCGTTCGATAACGTGCACCTGTGATTGTTTCACTTGGTTTTAACACCTCATAGTACACGGCGCCGAGCTGGTCCCACCAAATACAGAGCATGATCTTGAAGCCGTGAAAATTTGGTTAGGCCGTCGACGTCGAAGCATGGCCGGGATATCCACATGATTTTTTGCGTTTAGGGTTATCATAAAGAACCCATGTTTCGTCCACGGTCACAATGCAGAAATCCCTTCCGTTTATGCCTCTGAAACAACTGTTCACAAACACACACACGACGTTCAACGTGTCTTGGTTTCAACTCACACGGGACCCAAGTTCCTTCTTTCTAAATCATTCCCATAGCCTTGAGACGTTTTGAAATGGCTTGCTGTGTCACTCCCACTAGTCGTGCCTATTCTCCTTGGGTTTGACGCGAGTCTTCACTCAGCAATGTCTCCAATTCTGCATCTTCGAAAACACTATGCCGGTCTACGACGTTCAAATCACCGTTCTTGATGCGTTGAAACCACTCACGGTACGTTCTTTCACTAAAAGCGTCCTTACCATACGTACTTGAGAGCATTTGACGAGGCTCAGCCGCTGTTTTCTTGATACTGAAGCAAAACAGTAACACCTCCTGCAAAGGATGAGAATTAGGGTCTTAAACTGACATTTTCAATCAAGAATAACTTCATGGTGCAGACAAAAATCGACTAATGTTTGAATGAGGTTATGTTGACCGAAGTCCAAGCTAGCTGCCTGGCGTCTACGATCTGTTTCTTTCGACCGCTAGTTACCGTGTCACCACCTATCGGCAAACGGCGGAAACAAAGTTGTACATCTTGCACCTTTAATTCGCAGTTCCAGGAACAGTGTTCACGATGCACCACCCATTGCCTACAGACACCAGTACGATTGTAATTTTTACAGGGATTTTTCTTTCACCAAATAATTCATGCCTTAGAGTTTTATTCCACTCACATACAGGGCTAAAATGTAATGGATTTGAGGCTAACATCTGATCTGATCAAAGGTATTCGAAAACATATTAATGGGCATTAATAAGGAGTGTGTCCACCCTTTGGCTTTATAATGGCTTGAACTCTGCTGGAAACACTTTCAATGCAGTATCTTAATGTCTATGGCCGAATGGCAGCCCATTCTTCACTAAGGATCGGAACGAGAAAAGGTTGTGAGCTAGGAGGCTGACGTCTGGAGCGATGTCGACGTTCTAACTCATTCTACAGGTGATTCAAAAGGTCAAGGTCGGAAAAGCGAGTAGCCCAGTCCTTTTCAGGAACGCTACTGCCCACATTTCTCTCACAGACGCTGTTTTATGACAGGGTGCATTGCTATGCTGACACAAACAGTCATCGTTGCCGAAATATTTCTCTAATCTGCGCAGTACACAATGCTGTAAAATTTGGTCATATCCTTCAGCATTCAACATTTTCTTAAGCGCATAAGAGGACCGCATCCAAATTGCGAGAAACACCCACATACGATAACACCACTTCAACTGTCCTTCACAGATGGCACTACACAGGACAGCAGGTAACGTTTTTCAGGCATTCGCCAAACCCAAACCCTTCCATCGGACTGCCGCAGGGTATTGCGTGATTCATCGGTTCAGGTCACTTCTTTCTAGCGCTTTACTATCCAGTGGTGTCTCTTTTTACATCTTCCCAAGCGTCACATAAGACTGACTACAGAAGTCTATGGCATAAAAAGAGTTTAAATGAAACAACAAGTTTACTGTTACCAGTCACTGTTAATTTTTCCCCACGACGCGTTTCGAAGGTTTAAACCTCCATCATCAGGTGGATTTACATTTGTTAATATGACATCCAACCAAAAGGCAGGAAACTAGACATCCTTGAAACACTCCAAATATACAAACACCAAACAAAACAACCGGAATCCATGACAAATGACAATCCTTAAATGACAAAAATGACAATATTTACAGTAGTATCATCTCTGTTTTCAGGGACTGCCTACGTCATTAAAAATTGCAAAGCACACACACACACACACACACACACACACACACACACACTAATTTAAATATTTAGTTATGTTACCGCACCAGCCCCCGAGCATACAAGAGACTGATCTCATTTACAGATATGTCATTACATCAATAGCTTGTACCCCTTGTCAGCTTGAAACTATGTGTACATCAAGTACTGGCACAAATTGCACATCCATCTGCATATATTTAAGCATTAACCAATGTATTACCGCAACCTTTAGGCAGTTATTACATGTAACACATATATAATCTTAAGACCCCTTGCCTTGTAAAGTATGCTCTCATACAATCACTCTTTCCACCCTCTCACTTTCTCTTTCTCTTCCTCCCCCTCTGCCTCCAGCCTTTCATATCTATCTATGAATCCCAACCAAAACTGTTATTTGTGTATAATTTTACTACTGTAGCCAATATGATTCACCTGATTGTATAATTTTTTCTGTTACTGCTTCTACGCTGAAAACACGAGTCTCCAGCTCCTTTTATAGTGGCTGACCCGCACATCGTGAGATCTAGTGATTAAGCTTTCGTTTTTGTCAGGACGATTTTGATCAGATAGTGTAGACTATCTCTTGTTTTTCTTTTCAGGTTTATCCATTATTTTCCTGATTTCAATCTTCCCTCATTTCTAGCATCTCACTCATGGTTACTTCTGTATCTGTATTTTGTGGAGCTGAAGCCATTGGCCGTCATCTTATGTTGGGTATTGGTTTTGGGATATAGTAAGTCATGTTTTATTGGTCATGAAAATCAGCTTCTGTACTAAATGCTCGTAAATGTACTTGGAGTACACCAACAGTTAGCAATCATGAACGTGGGTTTGACTCTCCTAGTTATACAAGCAGGTTATGAAGCAACTGTAACAACACAACGAATGTAGACAAAGTCCCTCGGAAACCATTCACTACTTTCTGCGTGATAGCTGAGACATTTTCTAAAAGGACCGTTCATTTGTATATAGCTTCTTCAGCCCCTCCGCATATCAGGTCTTCTCCAGTGGACAAGGCAGTATCGAGCTCCTCGTCATACTCAAAGCATTGTCCACCATGCCGATATTTCAAATGCAACAATAGGTAATAATCGTTCGGCTCGAGATCGGATGGTAGATTGGATGGTCGGAAAATTCCCGAGTGAAATGCTGAATCTCCTGCTTGGTATGGGCGACGGCAGGCCGGATCTACACTACTGGTCATTAAAATTGCTACACCACGAAGATGACGTGCTACAGACGAGAAATTTAACCGACAGGAATAAGACTCTATGATATGCAAATGATTACCATTTCAGAGCATCACGTTTCCGACTTTGATAAAGGTCGGATTGTAGCCTATCGCGATTGCGATTTATCGTATCGCGACATTGCTGCTCGCGTTGGTCGAGATCCAATGACTGTTAGCAGAATATGGAATCGGTGTGTTCAAGAGGGTAATACGGAACGCCGTGCTGGATCCCAACGGCCTCGTATCACTAGCAGTCGCGAAGATAGGCATCTTATCCGCATGGCTGTAACGGATCGTGCAGCCACGTCTCGATCCCTGAGTCAACAGATGGGGACGTTTGCAAGACAACAACCACCTGCACGCACAGTTCGACGACGTTTGCAGCAGCATTGACTGTCAGCTCGGAGACCGTGGCTGCGGTTATCCTTGAAACTACATCACAGAGAGGAGCGCCTGCGATGGTTTACTCAACGACGGACCTGGGTGCACGAATGGCAAAAAGTAATTTTTTCGGATGAATCTATGTTCCGTTTACAGCGTCGAGATGGTCGCATCGGTGTTTGGCGACATCGCGGTGAACGCACATTGGAAGCGTGTATTCTTCATCGCCATACTGGCGTATCACCCGGCGTGATGGTATGGGTTGCCATTGGTTACACGTCTCGGTCACCTCTTGTTCGCATTGACGGCACTTTGAACAGCGGACGTTGCATTTCAGATGTGTTACGACCCGTGGCTCTACCCTTCATTCGATCCCTGCGAAAACCTACATTTCAGCAGGATAATGCACGACCGCATGTTGCAAGTCCTGTACGGGCCTTCTGGATACAGAAAATGTTCGACTGCTGCCCTGACCAGCACATTCTCCATATCTCTCACCAATTGAAAACATCTGGTCAATGGTGGCCGAGTAACTGGCTCGTCACAATACGCCAGTCACTACTCTTGATGAACTGTGGTATCGTGTTGAAGCTGCATAGGCAGCTGTACCTGTACACGCCATCCAAGCTCTGTTTGACTCAATGCCCAGGCGTATCAAGACCGTTATTACGGTCAGAGGTGGTTGTTCTGGGTACTGGTTTCTCTGGATCTGTGCACCCAAATTGCGTGAAAATGTTATCACATGTCAGTTCTAGTATACTATATTTGTCCAATGAATACCCGTTGATCATCTGCATTTCTTCTTGGTGTAGCAATTTTAATGGCCAGTAGTGTATGAATTTGAAGTGGGCCAGGTGAAGGCCAGAAAGGAATCATTTGCCTGGGGTGTCAAAATATAGGGGGTGGCAAATTTTGAGTGGAATTTTATTTTTAGACTCAGTATAAATGTTTGTCTCTGCTAAATTTTAATAAAAATAATGTAGAACATGGGCAATCAGAAAACTATACCATTCAATAAAACTTAAGTTCTTCAAGTCAACAGGCAAAGGGAATCAAACATGATGTGTGCGCAGCCTATCGCGTTCCGTCACGTGACCTTCCATTGTTCGCTCATTCTTTGTTTAGTGGGAGCACACGCAAGCGACGCATCTGTCGAAGCTCAAACTTTTTTGGATCCATCCGTCGTTTATATATATTATTTGTGGCTTCAGTTTCGAGATGGGAAATCTTACAAAAATATGTGTCCATAAAATTAAAATTCCCGAGCGCGAGTAGGTGGTCTGCAAGAACAGAGGCTTTAGAAACTGTTTACAGGCATTTTGGTGAAGTTATAAAGGCCGTGGAAGAAGCTGAATCTTATTACTTGTCAACACCAGAAACAAAAACTTAGGAAAAATTTATTTTGAAAAACATGAGAAAACTCAAATTCATTACTTCAATTTCTATCTTGTATGCAGCATAGAAAATAGAGCGTATCAATCACTTTCTGCAAAGATAAGATCTTACGATTGATAGAGATGAATGAAATACTCAAGGCACTTTGAGCTTTCTTAAACCTTCTAGACACTCCTGTACCTCTGAAGCTATTTCTGAGGCCAAAGAGTTAGCATAAAATAATGATTGTCAGACAAAAATTGTTAGAAGCAAGAAAAAAATGGGCAGTGAACTTTGTGAGGACGAAGTACCCCAACATTCATAGCAAGATTTGATAATTATATCACTGTTAGAAATAGCTGACAGAGTGATAATGGAGCTGAGTACCATATTTAAGGCAGTGGAAAAAGGTGGTGCAAAGTTTTGTTTTTTGTGTGGTTTCCGAATTTAAGAAATAGAAATGTAGGACAAAGCAGCAGAAGTGACAGATAGACCTTGTCTATGTAGAAGATCTTAACAAGGAAGAATTTATTTTTCAAATTTCAAATTTCAACAATAGTGCCCTGGCAATAGAGAGAGGTCTGCAAGATGACACTGCGTGATCCATATTAAGTTTAATTTACAAAAATATATTGATAGAGGAGTGTCCCAAACTTACTATAGACTTAAAAATATTCGTTACCGTCCCAGTTGCTTCTGAAGAAAGGTGTTTAAGCAAGTTGAAACTAAAAATTATTGGAGGAGCACGACTGCTCAACAAAGATTACCAAATCTGAGTAAAACCTCTATAGAGCACCAACGAGCTACTTCCATAAACTCCGATGAAATCATTAACATTTTTTCTGCAAAAAAGTTCTGAAAGTGAAATTTTAAATTTAGTATTTGTACAATGAGTAATTGCGTTTTTCGTATTTTTTTTATTTGTTTGTTTGTTTTATTTCGATTTGGACCTTAGCTCAGCCAGTAAAATTATTTAATCGTATGAGATGGTGATATTTATTTCGAATTATATTACCTCAATTATCGTTATAAAAGTGTTGACTTTTATGTGGCGGGAGGGGGGCGAGGGAGGTGAAGAGAGAAGGAGGGGGCGGCAAATTAAAGCTTGCCTCTTGGCAAAAGTCCGTTCTGTCCCCACAGGCGAAGGTATTTGGAAGAGCGATGTCCCGTAGAGGCAGTATCCCAGACGACATTTTCCCGAGTGCCAGGATTTGGGTGGCACTCTTGTGCATCGTGACCGTTTTTCAGTATACGTCAGGTATAACTGTTGACCAGAGTACCATGAAATCATGCAGGAGATTGCCCTTTTCGCCCTACAAACTATTAGTCATCATTTTTGGACTTGAGTTAGGAGACTGCTTGAATTTCTTTCGGTTTGAGCGAACCGGACGGTACCGATGCATTAATTATTGTTTTGTTCTCGTGTTTGCATGTGGTGTAGTTGTCTTCGTAGCTTGTAACAAAGTGGGAAAACAGTTCATCCCAGTGTTACCGATATTAATCGAAAATAGTTTGTACACTTGCCAGTTTTCTGTACCAACCTTGCGCACAGATGGCGATATCCGAGCTTCTCCGTGACAAACGATTGTTTTTCCATCAGGAAGAAATTCATCAGCCAGAATACCAGTTACCGATATTGTCGATCGGAAAGCTGTCTTTTGGTGCAGTATCTGCACAATTTCATGTGTCTGCATGCCTGGCTCGCTACCTCGCTTTCATCATGCATGCTTGTACGGTCGCTTTTCGGTTCTTAACATAGTCTTGGCAGCATACCTTCATTCACTACTGTAGGTCCGTAAAATAGCACAAATCCTGATGAATTTGTGCTGCTGTTGATCCTTCTGCACATAAAAGTCGGATTACAGCATACGTTTCACAACGTGCGGTAGTCACTGTTTTCGTTTACTTTCATCCGCTCTCAGACAACTACAGAACCAAAACGGTGAATTCTGTTGTTTCACGAACAATGAATAGATGCCGCTGCGTTCGTGAAAATGTGTGCTTAACTTCCAATATTTAAATATAAGCAAATGGTCCTTACTTGTTCGAAGAAGCCTTGTAAACTATATCAGTTTAACATATACGTTACTGTCGTTTGTCCACCACTAGCTCAGAGCTTCACGCGCTGGGGATCAGGTGACTCCAATATTGCCTTTTCCAGCGGTCCACACGGTTGCGAATTTGGTTACACAATAATTGTATGTAAAGTCTGCATGTTATGTAAAACACCGTTTTTTTAGTGACCCAAACATGTTTCAGTGGCTCTTTGCCATCGTTAGTAAGTTTTCTTTATCCAAACCTGTGAAATCTGAACATATCTCAAGTGATAACTAATCTACGAAAATTATGCCTTTTCGACTAAGATTCAGTTTCTACATCTACACTTTCATCTATATCGACATCTACATATACTCTCAGAAGTGGCGCAGGGTACTTTGTCTACCACTTCCTGTTCCAGTCGGGAATATCGAGCAGGAAAAAAGATTGTTGGTGAGACTGTGATCTCGAATTCATTTACCTCGATGGTCTGCTCGCAATCATTGGCTTTAGGACCAAGAGTGGGAACATTTCCGAAGTGCCTAAGTCTCTAAGCTGTTCGCGTGCCGCCGCGTTTAACCTAAGCCTTGTGTGGCAAAATGGCACTATCCAAAACCTGCGTCCATGGATCTATGGTGCACCACGAGCTATTGATAACAGGGATGATCGACTGCTGAGGAGATACGGGAGAATACACATGTAACTGTTGAGCAACTGACCGCCTGGATGAACCAAGGCTGTCCCTTCAATGACTGTCAGCAAACTTTCCTGCATACGGGCTTCCGCAACATACGCCTGATTCGTGCAGCCATGCTGACTGCGGTGCATAGGCGACGAAGGCTGGAATTTGCAAGTCATAACCGCAAGAGGACGTCCTGTGAGTGGCGAGAGGTGACCTTTTCAGATGAATTAGATTTTGTGCTCCATTAGACAAGTAACCATTGGCCTGAAAGGCGTGGAGGTACGTAAACAAACACCCTACAACAATCGTCGGAAGGTTCCAGGCCGGAGGAGGGAGCGTTGCGCTCTGGGGACTGATTCTGGGCATTCCCTGGGTGATATCGTTGTTCTGGAAGCCACACTGGATTACGACAAGTCTGCATCTATCTTAAACGACCGTGTCCATCTCTAAGTGAAATTTAGTTTTTCTCGGCACAATGGCATCTACCAGCAGGAGCACACAACGTACCACACTGCTCGCCGTGTACCTACCTGGTTCGAAGAGCGCCAGGATAAGTTTACCGTACTCCTCTGGCCAAATTTACCGGATTTAAACTCAATCGATTGGGTTGTTCGCATCGTGGATCCACAACCGAAAAACCTAGCCTAGTTGGCCACGGCACTGGAATCAGCATGGACCACGTCCCTCTTGGTTCCTTCCAAAACCACATTAACTCTCTGCCAGCACCTCTCGTAACAGTACGCGCTGTTAAAGGTGGGTTATTCAGGTTTTTGATAAGTGGTCAAACTAATGTGACTGGACAGTGTAGTTCTGCACGCATTCACCTAAATACAGGGTGTTTCAGAAAGAACATACGTATTGCAAAGTATTATTTTGTACAAACTATCGATCGCTGCTCCTCGGCTCGGCTACTGCGGAAACGAACACATAGTCTAGTTTGTATTAATAGCCGCTGGATATCAGTTGTCTTCTGTTTTGCTTGGCAACTGTCATATGTTTAAAATGGCAACTCTGCAGCGGAAATCATTTTGTGCTCTCGAGTTTGCGAAGTGCAATTCCGTGATAACAGTCCAGAGACGTTTCAGTTTGAGGTACCAAATTGATCCTCCGAATGCGTGAAACATTCGCAAATGGTATCGAAAGTTTCGAGATACACGATGTGTATGTAAAGGAAAGAGTTCTAGCCGCCCTAGCGTTCCTGAAGAAAATTACTTTCCAACGTAGTGCTTCGAAATCAACTCGTCGTGCCAGTCGGGAGTTACAGCTGCCTACAACAACAGTTTGTCGTGTTTTGAGACGTCGGTTGGTTATGAAGTCTTGCAAGTTACAGCTGTTACAAGTCCTGATGACAAACGCAAACGTGTGGCATTTTGTTACGAGATTCTTTACGCTATTGACAATGATAACACTTTCGCACAACGCATCGTGTTCAATGATGAAGCGACTTTCCGTGTTAGTGGTCAGGTAAACAGACAGAATGTTCGAATTTGGGGCCTACAGAACCCACAGGCAGCTGTTGAACATGTACGAGATTCGCCCCAAGTCAATGTGTTTTGTACGGTATCCCGATCATCTGTTTACGGCCCATTCTTCTTTGATGAAAACACGGTTAACGGTCAGCAGTATCTCGCTACGTTACAAAACTGGTTGTTTCCGAGGCTGCACGAAGACAACTTCATTTTTCAACAAGACGGGGCACTCCCTCACAGGAGTCGCCAAGTGCGTGAGTATCTGAATGGAACTCTACCGCACCGTTGGATTGATCGTCAAGGAGCTGGCGACTTAGCATGTCTCAGCTGGGCTCCACGATCACCGGATTTGACACCCTCTGACTTCATCCTGGGAGGTTTTCGTTAAAGAGAACGTTTATGAACCACCACTCCCACAGAACCTGGAAGAGTTGAAGAACCGGATCCGCACTGACGTACCATCAGTGACGAAGCACATGCTTGCCAGAGTATGGGAGGAATTTGAGTATCGATGCCGCGCGGGATTAGCCGAGCGGTCTTAGTCGCTGCAGTCAGGGACTGTGCGGCTGGTCCCGGCGGAGGTTCGATTCCTCCCTCGGGCATGGGTGTGTGTGTGTATGTCCGTAGGATAATTTAGGTTAAGTAGTGTGTAAGCTTAGGGACTGATAACCTTAGCAGTTAAGTCCCATAAGATTTCACACACATTTGAACATTTTTTTATCGATATGAAATTGTTCGTGTCGCTGATGGAGGACATTTTGAACATCTGTAATCTGAACCTGAGGTTCGTGTGTAAAGTTTCATATTCGTACGCCTTAAAGTTTAATAAATATATACATTCGAAATACGTATATTCTTTTTGAAACACTCTGTATTTTACTGACGTGACTGCTCTCGGTAATGATCTGATGAATTGTAATTAGGCAATAAACGATCTTACTTTCCATTTATGTGTAACATGTTTGTTTATATTGAGGGTCAGCTGCCACTCACTCCACGAAGCGTCGACCTCCTTCGGGTCTTTCTCATTTCGTTACAATTTTCTAGCACTGCGACTGCTCTGTACACAACAGCATCATCCGCGAAACGCCTCATGAAGTTCCCGACGTTATCCTCTATGTAATTTTTAGACATTATAAACAGCAATGTTCCTGTAACACTCGCTCACCACATGCCTGAAGTCACTTTGATGTCTGAAAGTTTCCGCCCATTACGAATGACGTGCTGTCTCTGTTTCATAGCAGCTCTTTGGTTCAGTTACAAAGCTGGGATGAAGTTTCGTACGCTCGTGTTTTGTTCATTAGCCAACAGCCCCGAAAGGCATCGAACCCCTTCCGGCAGTCAGGGAACACGGCATCGACCTGCTGCTGCTGGTAGCTGCTGACTTTTGAGTCTTGCAGACGAACATTGCGAGCTGGGTTTAACACTATTGTTGCTTGAAAAATCCATCTTGATTCCAAAAGAGGTGATTCTCCAGAAGGATCATCATACGCCAGCATTAAATGTGGAAATGTGGAAATTCTACAGCAGACGTCAGGGATATTGTTTTTTTCTCGCTGATCCTCCTTAATGCGCAATACTTATTTTCCACTAACGAATATCAGTCCCCTGTGGAATATTTCCATTGTGATATATACTGCTGCAGTGGTTAGAGATATTTTCCTTGCTGACCTCGTTGCCGAAGGTGTTTTCTTCGAGCGCGCTGGGGAAAACCACAGCGATGAGAACAAAACCATTGCCGTTCCGCTTGTGCGAATATACCCGGAAAGGTCTGCGGTTTCTGTTTATTTCGAGCTCAGTTTCTTTTTGAGAGCATGCCTTCCAGACTCTTAGAAATAACCACAAATATCGTGTGGTTAGATATAATGAGATGCGCAAGTCGGCAGCAGCTACAGCAATTTTTCTAAGATGTGCGGCAGTAATACGGGAGATTTTGAAAATTTATTCATAGTGATATAAACGAAATACAACACGAATTTACAATACTTGCACTTTAAAAGATCCATCACTTGAAAATGACATCATTTCAATCTGTTTTGGAAGTTAGAGGACTGACACTGGAATTCGGTTAACTTCCTCCCGATTTTGATCCTTCAGTTCTTGGATGGTGTGTGGTGAGTCAGAACGGATAATCTGAGATTTAAGTTGACTCAAAACGAAGAAATCGCAGACTGAAAGGTCAGGGAGCTTGGAGGCCAGGAAATCTACATGAGATGAGATGGCTAGGAAAGATGTTCTGCAGCGCGTTAAACGAATGCCATGAGGTACGGTATATGACCCTGTCTTCTGGAATAATATTTGCAGTTACGCGAAGATCAGCAAGCTGTCGCACTAGGAAATGGTTCGACAGGTGAACATAACGTCCTGTAGGCCATATGATTCCAACCGATGATACGTGCACCACACTACCGCTTACTGACTGTGAAACAGCGTTTCATGAAGCGTTTAGTCCGCCCTGATAGCTGAGTGGTCAGCGTGACAGACTGTCAATCCTAAGGGCCCGGGTTCGATTCCCGGCTGGGTCGGAAATTTTCTCCGCCCAGGGACTGGGTGTTGTGTTGTCCTAATCATCATCATTTCATCCCCATTGACGCGCAGGTCGCCGAAGTGGCGTCAAATCGAAAGACCTGCACCAGGCGAACGGTCTACCCGACGGGAGGCCCTAGCCACACGACATTTCCATGAAGCGTTTCACGACTTTCACACGGTCAGTATGTAAGGTTTTGCGTGTTAATAAAGCTTGACACATGAAAATTGGCCTCATCGCTCTCGATCAGATTGTCGCCCAAGCCTGAGTTGTCGTTCATGAGTTCCGACAATTCTCGGCAAAAGTGTAGTCTTTTTGGGACTTCGTCAGCATTCAGTTATTGCACTATCTGAATGGTCAAATGTGTGTGAATTCCTAAGGGATCAATCTGATCACACTGCTGAGGTCATCGGCCCTTAGACTTACACACTAGTTAAACTAACTTATGCTAAGAACAACACACACACCCATGCCCGAGCGAGGACTCGAACCTCCGACGGGAGGGGCCGCGCAATCCGTGACATGGTGCATCAAACCGCGCGGCCATTCCGCGCGGCTATCTGAATTTTGTGTGGATGGTATTGCAATTCCTTGTGTAATATTCGCCGTACGCTGCTATCCGATGTGTGAATGTTGCAGTGCATGCTTGCGTGGAGACCGTCTGGGACTTCGGCTGAAGGCTTCTTCCACTCTTGCAACGCCCTCCGATGTACACACGCTTTTGCAGTTCCAGTCCTCTTTCGCACCGTGTCAGCCGTTTCCTCAAAGTTCTGTACCCATATTTTGATAGCATGCGACGACGGGACTGGGGAATGACGTGCAAGATTGTAAGGGTACGAAATACACTCTGTGCCGACTTACAGCTGTCGTTTTAATAAAACGCCCTCAAGGCAACAGTGTGTTATTCACCGGTCCGCGACACCATCTCTACCGAACATCGGCATCTGAGTAAATGGCAAACTTTTGCTGTACAGATACACTCCATTCGCATATTCTGATTCCTAACGCAACGTGCTATTACCAGGATCGTCATTAATTATCCTATAATACACCGTACAACGACTGCAGACACTTCACTTTAATTTGCCTTGTTCTACTGCCTCAGTTACTTAGTTTTTATACCTAAGTACTTATTTAATTCTACTGCTTTCTTAATGTTCATATGAGTATACAGACGAATGTCGAAGAACAGTTTTACGACGGACATTGCTACTTGTCCTCGTGTTAATAAGAGTCTTCTTATTTTATACACAGAGTGGTCCATTGATAGTGACCAGGCCAAATATCTCGCGAAATAAGCATCGAACGAAAAAACTACAAAGAACGGAACTCGTCTAGCTTGAAGGGGAAAACCAGACGGCGTTATGGTTAGACTGCTAGATGGCGCTACAATAGGTCAAATGGATATCAACTGCGTTTTTTTTAAAATAGAAACCCCCATTTTATTACATATTCGTCTAGTACGTAAAGAAATATGAATGTTTCAGTTGGACCACTTTTTTCGCTTTGTGATAGATGGCGCTGTAATAGTCACAAACATATGGCTCACAATTTTAGACAAACAGTTGGTAACAGGTAGGTTTTTTTAAAATTAAAATACAGAACGTAGGTACGTCTGAACATTTTATTTCTGTTGATCCAATGTGATACATGTACATTTGTGCGGGACAATACGTTGAGAATGTGGGTTTCGCGGGAGGCGTGCCAGAGATAAATCCCTGCAGTCGCGCTGTCCTCTGTGCGCTCGATGGCACAGATGGTTAGAGCGTCTGCCATGTAAGCAGGAGATCCCGGGTTCGAGTCCTGGTCGGGGCACACATTTTCATCCGTCCACGTTGACGTATGTCAACGCCTGTAAGCAGCTAGGGTGTTCATTTCATTTTAATTTCATTATAACGAGCTGGATGGTCACCGATGGTATCTGTACTTTCGCACATGTCCGAAAAAAACAGATACCATCTTAGTATACATAAAGATGATGTTCTTTACGGGAAATGCTCAATACGTCCACCATCATTCCTCAACAATAGCTGTAGTCGAGGAATAATGTTGTGAACAGCACTATAAAGCACGTCCGGAGTTATGGTGAGGCATTGGCGTCGGATGTTGTCTTTCAGCATCCCTAGAGATGTCGGTCGATCACGATACACTTACGACTTCAGGTAACCCCAAAGCCAATAATCGCACGGACTGAGGTCCGGGGACCTGGGAGGACAAGCATGACGAATGTGGCAGCTGAGCACACTATCATCACCAAACGACGCGCGCAAGAGATCTTTCACGCGTCTAGCAATATGAGATGAATCGCCATCCTGCATAAACATCGTACGTTCCAGCAGATGTTTATCAGCCAGGCTGAGGATGATGCGATTCTGTAACATATCGGCGTACCTCTAACCCGTCACGGTAGCAGTTACAAAACGAGAATCACGCATTTCCTCGAAGATAAAAGGCCCGACAACGGTAGATGTGGTAAATCCAACCCATACCGTGTCTTTCTCGTCGTGCAACGGAATTTCCACGACAGTTATAGGATTTTCGGTAGCCCAAATTCTGCAGTTGTGGGCGTTGACAGACCCTCGGAGCGTGAAATGAGCTTCGTCGGTCCACGACACGTTACTCAACCAATCGTCATCTTCCGTCATCTTTTGAAACGGCCACACCGCAAATGCCCTCCGCTTCACTAAATCGCCAGGTAACAGGTCATGATGCCGATGGATTTTGCACGGATAGCATCAGAGGGTACGCCTCAGTAGTGTATGGAATGCCGGTGCAACGTGCGACTGCACGAGCGCTGACTTCCCCGTGCATAGACGAACCCGCTGCAGTCTCCATTTCTTCCTGAACTGTTTCAGCAGCATTACGCCTTGTGCTCGGTCGGCCACTACGAGGTCTATCGTCTAAACAACCCGTGGCTTCGAACTTCGAAATCATTCTCGCCCCAGCAGCATTTGTCAGCGGACCTTTATCCGTTCGAATCGCCTCCTATGGCGATAGGATCGTAACGCTGAACTAACACGTTCCCCATTCTGATAATACAGCTTCACTAAAAGCGCCTTTTCAGGTAACGTCAACATGCTGCGACTGCTGGCGCATCTGATTCTCCCCCTTTTTTTCCCCTTATTGTTATTTTGCACCTCGTACAAGGTGGGCTGGCAGCGGAAAATTTTACTCCACAAGCAGTACAATAAAAGAGAAAAACAATGAAGACAGAAAAGTAACAGACTGGAGGTTAAAAGACGATACATGCGAACGAAGGAGCGTGGGCGGCGAAAAACACTGAATGACAAACACGACGGCACATACACTAAACCGATGGCGATGATCTCCGGCGAACGAATGTCCACTTAACGTGTGCGAGTCCAGGGACCTGCCAAGAGGGGAAGAAGGTGGTGGGGGAGGGAGCTGATTCTCTCTCTCATTACAGCTCCTTTTATACACGATTGTCATGCGCAGTCACTGATGTTGTGCTGTCGGACATTTTGTGAACTTGGTTTTTTTTTTGTTCTAATAAAACCCCAAGTCATTCCAAGCATGTGTGTCAATTTTTACCTCTCTATCTACATTATTCCGTGGTTTATTAAGTATTCAAATTTATACTAACTTTTTGATCACCCGGTACTTTTCATCTTTCACCTCTACAAGTGAACAGAGAGATTTTCGAAATCATAGGCAAAAGCTGCATTAACATTGTGGCTATATGTGAGTACCAGTTCACCTACAAATGATTACGGTTAAGGCAAAATGTTGTATTAAAGAGTGAATGAGCTGGGAAATTAATGTAAGACCTTTCCAACATGTGCTGTTCTACAGTTCACACAGTATTTTTACTGCACTGGTATTTTTGGGATAAGTACTTTATTTTAACTGATGAATTCTAACGTTAATACCAAAATTAAAGAGTAAAAAACATACTTTCATTCCTGTCTTTGAGGAAGAAATGTAAAACATTGATTTTCGTCGATATTTATTTGCTGCCTGCATTTTAGTTTGTTATTCCAATAGACACAGTGTAAATATACACTTAATATGGGTGTATGAGCATTTATTTTTATTTATGGCGTCAGGTAAATGTTTTTACTGGCTGGAAATTGCTTCAATCTTCCTCAGATTTAAAATTGAACTATATACGTAGGATGGACATTAATAAAAGTGACAACTTGCAGGGATGGATTCCTGACTGGAAATGTGGAAAAAAGGTTCTATGCACATGTGTCCGGAAATGCATTATATACGAGGTGTGGCTAGAAAAAAACAGGACTAGTACTGGTGAAACAATAAAACGAATGCAATAAGGCTGAAAGTCGCGTGGCCTGTCACGTGACTCTCGCTCCGCCTACTGCTCGAGTTTCATCTGCCTCCTGCACTCAGTCTGCCCGTGGCGTCTGTTTTAAGTAGTTGACGTTTTGTCTGTGCGTCGGAAAATGTTGAGTGTACAGAAAGAACAGCGTGTTAACATCAAATTTTGTTTCAATCTAGGAAAATCTGCAAGTGAAACGTTTGTAATGTTACAAGTGTACGGCGATGATTGTTTATCGCGAACACAAGTGTTTGAGTGGTTTAAACGATTTAAAGATGGCCGCGAAGACACCAGTGATGACACTCGCACTGGCAGACCATTGTCAGCAAAAACTGATGCAAACATTGGAAAAATCGGTAAACTTGTTCGACAAGATCGCCGTTTAACAATCAGAGCAGTGTCTGAGTTAACAGGAGTTGACAAGGAAAGTGTTAGGCAGATTCTTCATGAAAGTTTCAACATGAACAAAGTGTGTTCAAAAATGGTTCCAAAGTGTCTCACAATTGAACAGAAGGAACGCCGAAGAATGATTTGTTCTGACATCCTGGAAAACATTGAAAGTGATCCCACCTTCTTACAAAATGTTATTACTTGCGATGAATCGTGGTTTTTTACTTACGATCCCGAAACTAAACGCCAATCGATGCATTGGAAAACTCCTGGTTCTCTACGACAAAAAAAAAGCACGAATGTCAAAATCTAAATTCAAGGCAATGATGATTGTTTTTTTTTGACATCAAAGGGATTGTGCACATTGATTGGGTACCAGAGGGACAAACAGTGAATCATCATTACTACATTAGCGTCCTGGCTACCCTACGTGAGCGAGTACGGAGAAAACGGAACGATTTGTGGAGAAAAAAGTCATGGATCCTTCACCAAGACAATGCCCCAGCTCACAGTGCGTTGTCAGTGAAGACGTTTTTGGCATCAAAGGGATTGTGCACATTGATTGGGTACCAGAGGGACAAACAGTGAATCAGCATTACTACATTAGCGTCCTGGCTACCCTACGTGAGCGAGTACGGAGAAAACGGAACGATTTGTGGAGAAAAAAGTCATGGATCCTTCACCAAGACAATGCCCCAGCTCACAGTGCGTTGTCAGTGAAGACGTTTTTGGCAAAACACAACATTCCCATCTTAGATCATCCACCCTACTCACCTGATTTGGCCCCCTGTGACTTTTTTCTTTTCCCTAAAGTCAAGTCAGCTTTGAAAGGAACTAGATTTGAGACTGTTGAAGCAGTAAAAGAAAAAGCGACGGAAGTAATGTATGGACTTACCGAAAATGATCTGCAGCATTGCTATGAACAGTGGAAAATTCGTATGGAGCGGTGTAGAGACCGAGGAGGAGAGTACATTGAAGGAGATAACATGAAATTGTAAATAAATGTTTTTTCCAGCATCAGCCCGGTTTTTTCCTAGCCGCACCTCGTATATATATATATATATATATATATATATATATATATATATATATATATAATATTGTTAAGATTGGAATAAATGAAAATAAGTTGATCTTATTCTAAAATTCTGGATGATTGTCCCGTCGTGGGCTACAGACTAGACTACTCTTTCACCACTATCCCCAGCCCTTTGATAGGATGGCGTTTCTTATTCCCACAACGATCCTTCCAGGATGTAAATGATAATGTGTACCAAGTCTGTGTGAACTCGATCCAGCGTTTTAGGAGATGGCTAACATACATAGGTGCATGGATTTTTATAATATTTATGGATGGCTTTACCTAAAAGTTCAATTCAGTGAAGAAATAAAGTGGAAATTTGAGTAAGAAACAGCCTCTTAAGGAATCTATGGTTTGGTGAAGTCCTTCAGTGCCATGTCTGTTTCGTCTGTTTACAGGGTGTCCATAATTAAAGTTCCTGTTTCAAACCCACGAGGAAAGAGAATCACCACTCAGATTGATATCAGATTTGAACACCATAGGGGAAACGACATGAAAAAAAGCAAATAAATTTGATCAATAGATGGCGTTGATCTTGTCTTTTTGTTTAAAAATCTGGTTGATAAAAAGATGGCGCTGTAATAGCCAGAAGATGCGCGGCACACGTCTGTTCCACAGTTTGTGTCCTAGACCCCCAACAGGTCCGTATGAAGGATGGTGGGTTGCCGGTAAAGCTCTCCAGACGTTCCGGACACTCAAAGGTCTGAAAACAAGGCGTTGGCCCGATGCCTGATAAATTCGAAGAAACAGGTTATTTTCAAGTGCAATGTGGCAGAGGGAGGAAAGCAGTACAACCGAAATCTGTCCAGGATGTGGTCACAACGCTGCAGGAGAGGTCGAGCAGTGATGTGCAAACCTGCAGTGCACGGGGAATTGCCTGGAAGTTGGACGTGACTGCGAGCACGGTGCATAAACGTCCTGAGTTGCTATCCACACCAAATCACCCACGTTCAGGAGTCGCTTCCTATTGACCTCCGAGCACGACAAACGCTCGATCTCGAATTTCTTGATCACATGAAAGTGAACATTATGTGGACAGATGAGCTCCATATCCGTCTTCAAGGACATGTCAATGCGGATAATGGCGTAATACAGACAACGGGAAATCGGCACACACGTTTCATTCTGCAAAGGTAGGTTTGTGATGCGGGTTGACGGCCTCATGTATTGTAAGGCAGTATTTTTTGTGGGGAAATGTGTCGCGCAGGTGGTGTTACCCGTACCGTCACTGGTGAACACTATGAGAGTATTTTGTGCCCCATCGTCACTGAAAGCCTTCAACAGCGTGGATGTGTGTGTGGAGGATCAATTTCATGCGGGATGGCGCTCCTCGACACACTGCACAACCAGTGAATCGGCTGCTGCGGAGGCACTTCGGAAATGCTAGAATTGTTATTGGTAATTTCCCTACAGCCTGGCCGTCCAGATCATCTGATCTTAAGTCGTGTGACTTCAAGCTGTGGAGTTAACTGAAAGGCGTTGAGTTCAGCGCTCGAATTACGAACGTAGCTGAACTGAAGGCACGCACTGCGCATCTCGTTCTGAACATGACCGGCGAGACAATCCAATCTGTTGGAAAAGATGCTGTTCCTCGATTTCAACTCGTGGTAGAAAACGGTGCTGAGCAAATTGAACATGTCTTCCGCCAGTCTTACGACTGTTAGAAAGCGATGTCGTTTTGCTTTTCGTGCGATTTTTGGTCCCAGACAATTAAAAGCCGATGTCATGTTGCTTTTTATGCGGTTTTTAGCCTCAGGACAATTAAAAACCGATTTTTCCCATCCAATGTGGTACTACTTTGCCGTGGAGTATCGGCTTACCTAACTAACAGTGCCACAAATGATGCCTGCAGAACTTGTGCAGTGATGCATATTGAACAGTACGAATGGTGTAACGGCGTAATTACGATTCAACGGTCATTTGGTGTAGCCGACCCCATTTACGTTAAGGCGCATTTACGTTAAGACGCTTACGTATTGGCAAAAATTTCGGTACAAAATTGTTTTTGTTTCATGACGTTTTATCTTGCGCCAATAATATGCTGTTCAAATTAGACGTCATTCTGAACAGTGTGTGAGGGTACTGGTGTGTAGTATCTGTAAGTGGCTGTTCTTTGGAGGGCGACAGTGCCCAGTGGCGCAGAGAGTCGCAAGCAGAGGCAGCTGTTGAGAGGCTATGGAAGGTGTAGGCTGCGTGAGCCAAAGGCGGTTGCGTAGCGAAGGATTTATCTCTATGTTTAATAGTAGTGGCACACAGTTTGAATAATAGTGAGTTTATGTTTGTGCAGTGTGATAAAGGAAATAAATTAAATTTTACCAGTTCTTAATGCGTCTCCATCAGTTAGTACCACACCATTGCATTTAACAATGAACGAAGTCTCGATATACACGGTCAACTACAACAAGAGGATTGTAACATAATAATCATTAATGAAGCCATATAATCACCAAGACGAATGGAGCTTATTAGTGGTTCTCTTTCTACAGCGTTTTTGAAACTGGAACTTTCATACTGGACACCCGGTGTCTTGCCGTTTTGTTTCAGAATCCGTTTAGATTCCTCCGCGCACATTTTCGTACTGTCAATCACTGGAAGAGGAACTGGCAGAAGTGACAGTGGAAACTTAATAATGTTGTTAGAGAAATCCTCCGCGCTGTGTGGTGCTGGCCGTTACGTCAGCGGGGCTGGCGGAAGTGAGCTGAGGTCAGGCGAGCGACTGCTGTGAAGCAGCGCGGGAAGACCGGCTGACTGGGGAGCGTGTAACGCGCTCCATTGGTTCGGCCTTCACACCGGCCCAATTGACACTGACGGTCCCGTCCACTGCCCGACACCAGCCGGATCAAACCGGCTCGCAGGGCCTCCACGATTATTCTCCAATTGCGCCGGCATCCGTAAGTTCTGTAGACCTTATATAATTAAAGTTTCCTCGAGACATATGAGTCTCAACTTGTGTACGGTAAGCGTACAAACTGAGGGCGTGAATTAAAATTTTTACCAGAGCGTTGATCGTTGTGTTTGGTCGCTGCGGACGTCACATGACATCAGTTAAAGTTCGTTTGTTAAAATAGAAATATCAGGCAGCAGACATAACATGGCTGAAATAAACCAAGGAACTAGACGAGGGTACCCCTCTCACTCACTATTTTCAAATATCTATATCGACGATGTAAGCAAAAATTTGGATATAGCCAAAATACATTTTAAAATAACGACATAGATGTTAGTACACTACTTTTTGCTGACGACCAAGTAGTTATTAGTCAGAATGAAACTGACTTACCAGAAGCTGTCCTTAATTTAAGTAAAACAGCTAGAGAATACAATCTGGCTTCTCCGCCACAAAGACTAAATCAGTTGCATTTTTAGGACACCAGCCAATGTGAATTACGACTGAAACTGAAAATGAGATCGTAGAACAAGTTGACAAGATTTAAATACTTTGGCTGCAGTTTTACATACAGGGCAAACAATGAAATACAAAATATGTTAGACTAATTTAACTATTACTGTGGAAATTTACGCAGAACACTGGGAAACAAAGTCCCCAGAGATGCTCTACTAAAGTTCTATAATGTTACGGCTATACCAGCACTGCTCTATTGAGGCGAAAACTGGACCCTTAACAAGAGAGATGAAACGAGAACAAGTCACGTGAAATTAATTTCCTTATATCCGTGTCTGAATATACGTTGATGGATAAAAAAAGAAATGATGACATCCGAGCTAAAGGGAACACGGTAAATATAATTCATACAATAAAACAATACTAGTTAAGATGGAAAGAACATCAGCGTAGATCGTGTGTCAGTTGCAAGAATCACTAAATCCATAAAACAATATAAACAAAAAGGCAAAAGATCTGTAGGAAGACCAATGAAGAGATGGCTTCACCAGTTTTGAAGGAGACAAAATGGATCAAAAGGCGCAATTCTTGATATAGGTAATGATGATCATAATGTTCTATTTAACATAAAAAAATTATTATATTTAAGACATATAGGCATAGAGAGTCGGCCTCTCACCAAGTTATCCGCAAAAATTAATTACTTTTCCAAAGCTATAGTCTATATGAAATTAGTTAATAGCTAAACCAGGGTGGAAGAAGGTAGCGGCGCCTTAGTCGCCGCCACAAACATTCGATGTGCGAGCTGGTCAGAGGATGACACTGCTCTTGGAAGCATTTAGTCCTGCACCTGATAGTGGCGGACATGCTATACTTCTCCCTCATCACTTGTGAATTGCTGTACGGATTGGACTACGGTATTGCTCAACGTTGGTTAGAAGTTTTGTATCAGTGACCTTCCTCCATTGGTAGCAAAAATATAAAAAGTGTTTCTGCAAAGTTAATCGGAACGTGTTTTAAGTAGGTTGTGACAGTTATCCTAATTTAGCTCTGATGATGACAGTTTGGGCACCTGGTGGCTACCTAGGAGATTTTGTGAGTTCCTGCGGATGTTGTCGCAATGCTGTATGCAGTGTTGGATGCATCCGTTGTTCGATAGTGCATAGAGTTCAGGTAACAGGTCGGAGTAAATGGTGTCCGAGCGGTACAAAGCAGATCTCGGCACTTTTGTTTCATGAGGCTACAGAATCTACATCTACATACATAACTCCGAAAAACCATCACGCAGTGCATGGCGGAGGGTACCTTGAACCACAACAAGTCATTTCCTCTCCTTTTACTGTCGCAAATAGCGCCAGGGAAGAATTACTGTCTAAAATCTCCCGTAAAATCTGTAATTTCTCGTAAATTGTCTTCATAATCCATACGCGAAATGGACGTTGGCGGCAATACACTCGTTGTGCAGTCGGCCTCAAATGCCGGTTCTCTAAATTTACGCAATAGTACCTTGCGGAAAGAGCATCGTATGCCCGCCAGGGATTCCTATTTGAGTTCACGAAGCATCTCCGTAGTACTTGCATGCTGATCCAACCTGTCAAATCTAGCAGCCCGCTACTGAATTCTTTCAATTTCCTCCTTTTCTTCCGACCTGGTGCGGATCCCAAATACTCGAACAGTATTCAAGAGTGAGTCGAACTATCAGTCTATAAGCCGTCTCGTTTATGGATGAGCCACAGTTTCCCATTATTCTCCCAATAACACAAAGGCGAGTATTAGCCTTCGCTACTACCAACCTGACGTGCTCATTTCATGAAAGACGTACAAGCTCAATAGAACAACGAAAATGTACGGCAAGAGACGATGACATTACCAGCATTTCCTCATCATGGAAATAACAAACACACCAGAATAGAACATATACGAGTACATACGAAATAAGAAAAAATGAAAAAAAAGCAAAGGGGAATACAGGTGTCTGAACAAATAAGATTAACACAAAGTGCAGTATAGCAAAGAAGGAATGCCTAAAGGAGATCTTCAAGGTTGTAGAAGCATACAAGACTATAGGAATGATAGATGCCATCTAAGCAAAGTTAAAGAAAGTTTTGGAGGAAGAGAAGCAATTGTATTATTAACAAGAGCTCTTGTAGCAAGTGAGTAATACACTGATCAACCAGAACATTACGACCACCAACCTAATAGCTGGTATGTCCACCTTTGGTACGGATAACAATGGCGACGCCTCGTGGCATGGAAGCGATGAGGCCTTGGCAGGTTACTGGAGGGATTTGACGCTACATCTGCACATACAAGTCACCTAATACCTGTAAATCACGGGGAGGGGAGCCGTGAGCTATGAGGTCACATTCAATTGCATCCCAGATGTCTTCGATTGGGTTCAGATCTGGAGTTGGGGAGAGGGGACGGAGGGGCGGGGGGTAACACATCATGTGGAACACGCCACTGTATTCTTCGAACCACTCCACCAAACTCTTGGCCTTATGACATGGTGTATTACCTTGCTGAAAAATGCCAATGGCACCGGGAAATATGATCGTCATGAAAGGGTGTACGTGGTCTGTAGCCAGTGTACGATACTCCTTGGCCGTCATGGTGCCTTGCGCATGTTCAACTGGATCCATGAATGTCCACATAAATGTTGCCCAGAGCATAATGGAACATCCGCCAACTTGTCTCCGTACTGCAGTAATGGTGTTAAGGAGCTATTACCCAGGAAGACGGCGGATTCGCTCCCTCCCATCGGCTTGATAGATAAGGTATCGGTATTCATCAGACCATGCAACGCTCTGCCACAGCGACAACGTCCAGTACCGATGGTCACGTTCCCATTTAAGTCGTAATGGTCGATGTCGTTGTATTAACGTTGGGACATGCATGGGTCGTCGGCTGCGGAGGCCCTTCTACAGAAGAGTTCGGTGCACTGTGCGTTCAGACACACTTGTGCTCTGCCCACCATTAAAGTCTGGCTTTAGTTCCGTCACAGTTCACCGCGTGTCCTGTTTTAACAGTCTGCCTAAACTATGCTGTCCGACATCTGTAGTGAGGGATGACGACCCACCCTCACGCTGTGTGGACGTGGTTCCACTTTGGTTTCGCCACGTGTTGAAGACACTCACCACTGCACTCCTCGAACACCCGACAAGTCGTGCAGTTTCCGAAATGCTCTTATCGAGCCTCGCGTCATCACAGTCTGCCATCGGTCAAACTCAGACACATCGTGCACCTTCCCCATTCCAAACGCGGACAGCACGCTCACTGATAATACATACACCGTGCGTGCGACTGACTAGCAGCCATTCCTCGCCAGATGACCCTGGATGGATCTATAGCGATAGTAAGTAGGAGATCATGATTTCCTGGCTCATTAGTGTAAGCAAAGAGTGAAAAGCTGCAAAATGGATAGAATGTATAAAAGGCCTATACAAAAGAAACCAACATGAAGACAATTTTATGGAAAGGGAAGTGAAAGCAGATAAGAAGGGAGATGTGATTCCGCAAGAAGAATTTGACTAGAACTTTGGAAAACGTAACAGGAAATAAGACAGTTGGAATTGCAACGATCTTTTGGAAAACAAGCCATTACAAAACTATTCTAGCTGGTATGCGAAATACCATACCACGATATGGCTATCCGAATTATCACCAAACCTCCGGAATGTTTCACTCTTTTGACAGAAACATTGCCAGAAGTTGAAAACAGTGAGAAACAAGACTGATTCGACCAGATGACTTTCGTCCACTGCTTCATAGCCCAAGTTTTATGATTTCAGCAGCACGGTTTCTTGTTACGGGTATTTACATCACTGGAGTTTCAGCTCGTCCTGCAGTTTCCAAGTTATGGAGCTTCCTATGTGTTGTTTTCGTGCCTAAAGTGTTCAGTGTGTGACATTCAGTTCTTAAAAAACTTTTTCAGGTACCGACCTCTTATTTTTCGTCACAATCCTCTTCAATGAACGTCTCTCACGATCACTCAACACATACTTCCATCCGCTTTGTGACTTTCTAGGTACTGCTTTACCACTTTCCGTGTAGATAGTATAAACCTTCGATCGGATCGCTCCAGGCAAATGCCGGAATGGTTCCTCTGAAAGGGCACGGCCGACTTCCTTCCCCATCCTACCCTAATCCAATTAGGCCGATGACTTCTAACATTCTGCGTGGTGTCTGTTTGTTCTATATCGTGTCTCCCTACCACTTTCGCGCAACGACGCTCTGAGCGTGTTTTTTAGGGAATTGACTAGTTTGAACCTGGGACCTGTTGCTGGTAAGGAGACGTCAGACCAGACATGACATGTAGAATTCAAAAGAGTTCAGTGAGACTAGCGATGATATAACCAAATACTTAATGATTTCAGCGTCAGCTCCACTGCACTCCCTGTAAGAGAATCTTAATACTAACTAAATTTAGTGGAAGGGGTTCAAGGCTTTCCTATTTTTAGTTAGCTGGTAAAATAACGTCTAAAAAGCAGTTAAGTTTACCACTGGAAATTTTATTCTACTCACAAAACATTGTTTATAAATTGCACTATTCATAAAAGGAAATGCTTTAATACAGGATGGTAAAAACCAACTGCGTTCAACAAAAATGTGAACGAATATTCCCTGAATGGGTTTCCAAGTTCTACAATGGATCGAAGGATGACCTATGCCATATCACATCTATAATCTAGGTTTAAATTAAGTTTCACAAAAGAGAAAACTATCAAAATGGTCTACAGTGACCCTCAATTATCTTTAATTACTTATCTAACTTGTCGTAAATTACAGTGGCTGATGTGGCTTCTAAATAAGTATAAAACAGAAAAATCATCGCATTTCAGATTTTTACTTCAAGTGGCAAATGTGAACACCATGAGCTTTAATTGACGATCGACGCTATTATTACGCAAAAAGGGGGTGTAATAGATGAGACTTCTGCAGTTCTGAGTGAAGCTTTATGCACTGTTATGCGGCATCGCGTGCGTTCATTACCTTGTCGGTGTTCGTCAGGGGGCGGCGGGCAGCACAGCTCCGCTCACCTCGCTGTCTCGGAAGCAACTCCCTCCTAACTTCTCCTTACTACAATTTACCGAAGTTGGTTTAAAAAAAACTATCTGGCTGTGTTTTCATCTGACCAATCAGGGTCTCAATGTTAACCTTAAGCTCCGCCTACAAAAATTCTGTCTATCCAATGAGAAACGTTATACTTTTCGTGGTGGGACAATGTTTTTAAAGTTTGCAACGTAACAGAGACGCGAAAAAGTCTCACGCTAAAACTTGCAGCTGGTGTGGTCCTTTTAATGTTATCGTAAGATCTATATTGTTCTGGAGGGCTCTATCTTTTAACATGGGCTGGGGGGTGGTCCTGACGTAACAGAGACGCGAAAAAGTCTCACGCTAAAACATGTGGCTGAGGTGGCCCTTTTTGTGTTATCGTAAGATCTATACTGTTCTTCTGGAGGGCTCTAGCTTTTAACATAGTCTGGGGGGTGGTCCTGACGTAACAGAGACGCGAAAAAGTCTCACGCTAAGGCTCTAGCTTTTAACATGGGCTGGGGGGTGGTCCTAACGGTTAGCTGGCGACGTGGGTGTTCGTCCCTTATCGTAGGTCCTTCTAACTTAACACGGTTCTGCTCTCGGCTTCTGTTCTCGTTTCTCCCCTCGGAACTGCGTCTGTCTCACGGTGGGAAGGTATGACATGCACTTAGGCATTCTTGTGTTAGTCTGTGGTATTCCATTTGCTCACTCGTTACTCGTATTACTTTGGTTAATTAAATGTCATGATTTGTTCGGAGCTATGTGACATACTACTGGATTTGCTTATCATGTCAGGGTTTTCAAGGAAGGTGTTGGATTTGCCTGACACCTTACATATCACCACCCTTCGAACTTAATTTTTGCACTGAATTTAGGCAATGATTGAATCGTTGTCTAAGTCAGTCAAAAATTGTTCCTTTATCTAAATTTTGTCGCCCACTGTTCATCCACGTTATTCTGGTTCTATGCTAGTTTGTATTACTAATTTATATTTTTATATTCTTCCACATTATTCTCAAAAATGACAAGAGAAGAATATTTTTATGCTGTTATTAATTTTTAATTATTTTCTTTCTTTATTTAAGTGTGAAGTTTGTTTTTTAAGAAGTTTGTTATCGAAAGTGAGGAGTCTTTCACATCGATTTTCTTAGAAATATATTTTTTTTTTATAAATGTAGTAATTAAGTAAAATCTATTCCTAACACATTTTCTAAATATCATCTAGAAGTAAAATGTTTTTGTTTCTAGACACTCATTTCAACATTGTTTAACTAACAAATAAGAATTATTTCCAAGAATTGCTTTGACAAAAAAATAGACATACACAAGTAGTGAGATATTATCCTAACAAATGGTACAAATGTTAAAAAAAAGGGAAAGCATCCAACAAGATAATTTTTTATTCTTCGTTTTTATAAGGAGAAAATATAGTTATTCTTTTATTTTTTATGAGGGTTTTCATGGAAGGTGTTGAATTTCCCTGACACCTTACAACCTCGCTGTTTGATCTCTTCCCCCAAAACAACCCCAACCGCAACCCAACCCTTCGATCGGAGCTTCGTGAAACATGTCACATTCGGTTACCTTGGTTACAGATGCACTTTTTTAAAAGTTATATTTAGCTTGCAACAATTTTGCATAAGAACAGAAAACAAACTCATCTGAAAAATATATACATTACAACACATTCACATCTTCGAGACATTGCCGACTGAGATGTTTCTTAGATCACAGCAATTTGGCCACGTCCGAGTTTTCTTAGATCGGACATAATGCACTCACAGGTACACAGAACTCTGTTCTGACCATGACAGCCACGTGCAGCGCAATTGAAGACATTCCAAAAGTGCCGTTCATAGCGTGTGTGTGAGAGAGTCTCAATTTCATATTTGAAATAATTCCAGAAAATACACTGCAGGAAAAAAAAGGTTCAAATGGCTCTGAGCACTACGAGACTTAACATCTGAGGGCATCGGTCCTCTAGACTTAGAGCTATTTAAACCTAACTAACCTAAGGACATCACACACATCCATGCCCGAGGCAGGATTCGAACCTGCGACCGCAGCAGCAGCGCGGTTCCAGACTGAAGCGCCTAGAACCGCTCGGTCACAGAGGCCGGCCAGGAAAAAATAATAACACGAAGAAGAGTTATTTATGCGACATAAAAGAAAATTGGTAAGCATGTTCCTACATCTGAAAAATGGCTTAAGAGTCGCGCTAGGAGCACCGTTGTGAGGACGCCGATCGGACTTGCGTTGGTCGTGAGCGTTAGTTACCGAAATGGTGAATTGATGCAAGTCAAGACTGTCTTCAAGGCGACAATGATGCCCGTATCATCACCTCACTGATTTTGAACGATGTCATATAATGGGGCTATGACAAGCTGTATGTTCGTTCGGCGATATTGTACAAAGTCTTGGCAGGAATGTAGCCCCATACGTAATTGATGGCAGCGGTGATCACGAGGATGTACGGTGGAAAGGCGACTGGGATACGGACGGCAATGTGGCACTACCGAGGCGGAAGACCAATGTGTTCAGCGGACGGCCATGGCGCATCGTACTGCGTCCGCAGGAGCAATCTGAGCAGCAGTTGACACCACAGTGACACAACAGACTGTTACAGATTGGTTACTTCAACGGCAGTTCCGAGGTTGACGTCCTGTAGCGTGCATTCCGTTGACACGAAACCACATCCGTTTACGACTTCAGCGGTGTCAAGGGAGATTTCATTGGGGGACAGGGTGGAGGTCTGTTGCATTTTCTGATGAAAATCGATTCTGCCTCGGTGCCTGTGACGACCGTGTGTGGGTTAGCAGGAGACCAGTTGAGGGTCTGCAACCAACTGCTGTGGTTGGTACAAACACTGGACCGACACCTGGCGGGGGTCAGGGATTGTCTGTGCCTCGTGATGACTGGATGTTGTGTGCTGTCCTTAGGTTATTTAAGTTTAAGTAATTCTAAGTTCTAGGGGACTGATGACCATAGATGTTAAGTCCCATAGTGCTCAGAGCCATTTGACACCTGGAGTTAGGTTCTGGGGTTCAATTTAGTATGACTGCAGGAGCTTTCCCGTGGTTATCCCACGCAAG
Source organism: Schistocerca serialis cubense (assembly GCF_023864345.2). Taxonomy (NCBI): domain Eukaryota; kingdom Metazoa; phylum Arthropoda; class Insecta; order Orthoptera; family Acrididae; genus Schistocerca; species Schistocerca serialis. Next base: position 397,387,197 of record NC_064646.1, read on the forward strand.
CTTGTAAGTAGGCTGTTTAGGTTCTTATATTGGTAACGCCACCGCCACGTAGCGGTCTGTATGAAAATCACTGGCTGTGCTGTGTGCAGTCTGTGGCTGGGTGGCATTGTTGGAATTTGCTATTGTAGTGTTGGGCAGTTGGTTGTTAACAGCGCGTAGCGTTGCGCAGTTGGAGGTTGGAGCCGCCAGCAGTGGTGGATGTGGGGAGAGAAATGGCGGAGTTTTGAGAGAGGATGATCTAGACGTGTGTCCATCAGAGACAGTAAATCTGTAAGACTGGATGTCATGAACTGCTATATATATTATGACACTATTAAGGTAAACACATTGTCTGTTCTCTATCAAAATCTTTCATTTGCTAACTATGCCTATCAGTAATTTGAATCTTTTATTTAGCTGGCAGTAGTGGCGCTCGCTGTATTGAAGTGGTTTGAGTAACGAAGACTTTTGTGAGGTAAGTGATTTGTGAAAGGTATAGGTTAATGTTACTCAGGGCCATTCTTTTGTAGGGATTATTGAAGTCAGATTGCGTTGCGCTAAAAATATTGTGTGTCAGTTTAGTGTTGATCAGAATGGGTCAAGAGCGAAATGTCTGAGTGCATTCAGTTCTGCTCAGCTGTTTGAAAATCAAGTAATGTAAGAGGTTTATCAGCACAGTAATTCATTATTTTTTCTAAGGGGACGTTTCAAGCTGACTGTAAAACTCTACATCAGTCTGATGATACGACTTGATGCGCTGCTATTCATGAACAGCATTCCAGGGTTTTTTTCAACAAGATAATACTCGCCCCCATACCGCTGTTGTAACCTAATGTGCTCTGCAGAATATCGACATGTTGCTTTGGCCTGCTCGATCACCAAATCTGTCTCCAGTAGACTTGGCCACTGTTTCTATGTTTCGATACAGTGTATCGATACGTGGAACTGTTTCAGTGTTTCCGAACGGCTGTGGTTCACTGTTTCGAAACAGTGGTGTTTCATTCCGCCCCTGTTTCGGATAACCGCACCAGATTCGATCTCGAGCCAGACACAGAAACTGTATCGTTGTTTCAAAATAAGGCTGTTTCAGTCCACCTGTGCTTGGAACGGACTAATTGTATCGAAACAGCGACGTTTCATTCCGCTCTGTGTCGTACGAGATTCGGGTTTGGCACAGATACTGAAACACAACATAACACTTCATGAAACACTTTCAAGAGTGTCGAATTCTTTTTGACAAGCAATAGAATGAAGCTTAAGATATCCGAAAATAAAGCTTCGTTTCTAGCTGACTGTCCTATTACGAAATGGCGTAACATCTGCTTTATAAACACTAACCAAACAATGAAACAACGCATACTATTCCCATTCAAAATAATAAATATGTGAAAATCATTCGATTAAATTACACTTTTTTTTTAACATACGCTTGTCTTTTCATGTACAGTAATCGTATTAAGAAACGCAAGTAAGCCTACAACATTTTGAATAAAAAAAGGCTTAGAGTGACAGTTATTAGACATATACATAAATTTGATCTAGGTATAGTTGCATGCAATCTGTTTGACACATCACTGATAGTGTAATGGTGAACGGGAAGGGCTGGGAAGCATGGTGACTTTATAGTAAAGGTTCGAAACACCTTGAAAGACAAAAATTTTTTTCTGTTATATTTTGTTATTTATACGAACTATTTGGCGTTATTTGTGAGTCTATAGTCACTGTGCCTATTATCTACAGTGATTCCCTTTGTGTCATGGAAATTAGCAGGATGGGTATATTACCCATACTAACGGAATGAGGGAATCCCAGTAGCATATCCGTTGTTTCTGCAGTTTGCTCCTACCTCCAGTTCCGTTCGTGGTGGTTCTTCTGTCTTCAGCTATGGCTGTCCTCAGCCAATTGAAAAGTATGAAAGTCACACAACACGAAAGTAGCGCATTTGCTGCAGGAAATACGAAACTGCCAAGACGCCCAGGTGATAGTTTCATACTTTCTGCGAAATGATTAGCGCTCTCGCACCTCATTTGTGTTTATATGGACATACTTATACAGTAGACATTCAAGATGATTAAATGTGTACGTTTATTAGATTACAAAACACAAACTGTTTCACTGTTTCGAAACAGCGTATCGAAACATTACATTGTGCTGTTTCATTTGTTTCGAAACAGTTCAGTGTTTCAGTTTGCCCATCTCTAGTCTCCAGTTGAGAACATATGGGACATAATCGGACTACAACTCTGATGTCAAGGCATAAAACTCCAGTCTACAAACTGAGATCCATAACCAGTACAGCACAATACATGCACGTTTGCATACTTGCATTCAATATTCTGGTGGTTATATCGGTTGTTAATGTATCACTGTTTCCCATTTCTAATGCCTTATCTTAAATGTATTACTCTACACGAATTATTTTTTTATAATGCGATCTTATTCCGTTAATTTCTATAGTATATAAATACTTAGGCATCAGCATAGTTAACTCAGAAATAATTTGTTTAAAATCATAAATTATCTAATTTTCTCAGCTTCAAAAAAGTAATTTGTTTCAGTATGTATGATATTGTTTTTTCATCTGTTCTGCTGTCAGAGTGAGTAAAGGAGATGAATGCAGCATATATGTGATATAGGAATGTTGAAATTTATTATAACTTACGATGAATGGAAGTGTGAATTACGTCGTGTATTGAAGCAGTGACTCACACAAATGGTATGATGTACTCACTTTAAAGTAGACAGTCTAAGTTTCGAAGTGGTGGAATCTCTACTTCTGCTCTTAAAGATGAGATCCTTTTCGATTTAGTTAGTTTTTAGGAAATAGCTATTCTGGTAAGACATTTAAGGACATTCAGAATTCGGATTGGTCAAGGCAGAGAATTGCTGGGATCTCTTAAAAAAATGAACTTGCATGGCAACAATATGTTTTGACCAACTGGAAGGAGAATGAAACTTCCTGGCAGATTAAAACTGTGTGCCAGACCGAGACTCGAACTCAGGACCTTTGCCTTTCGAGGGCAAGTGCTCTACCAACGGAGCTACCGAAGCGCGACTCACGCTCGGTACTCACAGCATTACTTCTGCCAGTATCTCGTCTCCTACCTTCCAAACTTTACAGAAGTTCTTCTGCGAACCATGCAGAACTAGCACTCCTGAAAGAAAGGATATAGCGGAAACATGGCTTAGCCACAGCCTGGGGGATGTTTCCAGAATGAGATTTTCACTCTGCAGCGGAGTGTGCGCTGATATGAAACTTCCTGGCTGATTAAAACTGTGTGCCCGACTGAGACTCGAACTCGGGACCTTTGCCTTTCGCAGGCAAGTGCGCTACCAACTGAGCTACCGAAGCACGACTCACGCTCGGTACTCACAGCTTTACTTCTGCCAGTATCTCGTCTCCTACCTTCCAAACTTTACAGAAGTTCTCCTGCGAACCATGCAGAACTAGCACTCCTGAAAGAAAGGATATAGCGGAGACATGGCTTAGCCACAGCCTGGGGGATGTTTCCAGAATGAGATTTTCACTCTGCAGCGGAGTGTGCGCTGATATGAAACTTCCTGGCAGATTAAAACTGTGTGCCCGACCGAGACTCGAACTCGGGACCTTTGCCTTTCGCGGGCAAGTGCGCTACCAACTGAGCTACCGAAGCACGACTGACGCTCGGTACTCACAGCTTTACTTCTGCCAGTCTCTCGTCTCCTACCTTCCAAACTTTAGAGAAGTTCTCCTGCGAACCACGCAGAACTAGCACTCCTGAAATAAAGGATATAGCGGAGACATGGCTTAGCCACAGCCTGGGGGATGTTTCCAGAATGAGATTTTCACTCTGCAGCGGAGTGTGCGCTGATATGAAACTTCCTGGCAGATTAAAACTGTGTGCCCGACCGAGACTCGAACTCGGGACCTTTGCCTTTCGCGGGCAAGTGCTCTACCAACTGAGCTACCGAAGCACGACTCACGCCCGGTACTCACAGCTTTACTTCTGCCAGTATCTCGTCTCCTACCTTCCAAACTTTACAGAAGTTCTCCTGCGAACCATGCAGAACTAGCACTCCTGAAAGAAAGGATATAGCGGAGACATGGCTTAGCCACAGCCTGGGGGATGTTTCCAGAATGAGATTTTCACTCTGCAGCGGAGTGTGCGCTGATATGAAACTTCCTGGCAGATTAAAACTGTGTGCCCGACCTAGACTCGAACTCGGGACCTTTGACTTTCTGGCAGAAGTAAAGCTGTGAGTACCGAGCGTGAGTCGTGCTTCGGTAGCTCAGTTCGTAGAGCACTTGCCCGCGAATGGCAAAGGTCCCGAGTTCGAGTCTCGATCGGGCACACAGTTTTAATCTGCCAGGAAGTTTCATATCAGCGCACACTCCGCTGCAGAGTGAAAATCTCATTCTGGAAGGAGAATGTTCCCACGTTCTGAAAGAGAGAGAAATTTGCGTGTGCTTGTCTCGAGGAGGTCAGAAGTCAGCTATGATAGCGTATGGCTTTGTGGATTATGCTTATGTATGCTAGGAGAAATGCTATAATATGTTTTCGTTGGGAAGCAGGGTGGTGCATAAAACGATTGAGATTTGACGTAACTACCATTCCCAGAAGTTTAAGAATTTTGCATCTTTCTTCTGTTTGGTTTAAAAACTCCATGAGGCATGTTATGCAGTCATAATTCCGAACTTCAGGCTTCTGAATATTGGTGAACTGTGAAATACTGAGCGATCATATCAAAGCTAACAACAAACGTGGAACTGTTGAAGCCTTTATTGAAGTCTGGTGAAGTTGTAACCCGACTTTCAGGAACCATACATACTTTTCATAGGTCTTGATAGATATGCTAAAGTTGTGTTGCTCTCTGTAAAAAATATGAGTAGTTCTGTAGACTTTCGCTCGGGAAAGTTTTACCTTTGGAAAAAATCATTTGCCAATTTGCGAAAAAATATGTTCACAATTCTCAATAGCTCCTAAAAAGTTCTACGAAAAACACTTATGACGTTTTTTGTGCCGCTAGTAGTTCATACCTTCAATACTGAGTGACCTATGTTCTCTACATAAAATATGCAAAATCGCCCTAATTCTGCTGAACTATTCATATCTCTTACGGTACTCTTGAACTACTGCATATATACACTGAAGCGGCAAAGAAGCTAGTAGAGGCATGCATATTCAAATACAGTGATATGTAAACAGGCAGAATATTACGCTGCGGTCGGCAACCCCTATATAAGACAAGTGTCCGGCGCAGTTGTTAGATCGGTTACTGCTGATTCAACGGTAGGTTATCAAGATTTAAGTGAGTTTGAACGTGGTCTTATAGTCGGCGCACGAGCGAAGGAACACAGCATCTCCGAGGTAGCGATGAAGGGATTTTCCCGTACAACCATTTCACAAGTGTACCGTGAATATTAGGTAAAACATCAAATCTCCAACATAGCTGCGGCCGGGGAAAGAGCTTGCAAGAACGAGACAACGACGACTGATGAGAATCCTTCAACGTGGCAGAAGTGCAACCTTTCCGCAAACTGCTGCAGATTTCAGTGCTGGGCCATCAGTAAGTGTCAGCGCGCGAACAGTTCAACGGAACATCATCGATATGGGCTTTCGGAGGCGAAGGCTCACCCTTCATGACTGCATGACACAAAGCTTTACCCCTCGCGTGGTCCCGTCAACACAGACACTGGACTGTTGATGATTGGAAACATGTTGCCAGGTCGGACGAGTCTCGTTTAAAATTGTATGGAGCGGATGGGCGTGTGCGGGTATGGAGACAACCTCATAAATCCATCGACCATGCATGTCAGCAGGGAGTTGTTCAAGATGTTGGTAGCTCTGTAATGGTTTGGGGCGTGTGCAGGTGCTGTGATATAGGACCCCTGATACGTCTAGATACCGCTCTGACAGGTGACACGTACGTAAGCATCCTGTCTGATCACCTGCATCCATTCATGTTTATTGTGCATTCGGACGGACTTGGAGAATTCCAGCAGGACAATGCGATACCCCACACTTTCAGGACTGCTACAGAGTTGCTCCAGGAACACTGTTCTGAGTTTAAACACTTCCGGTGGCCGCCAAACTCCCCAGACATGAACATCATTGAATATATCTGGGCTACCTTGCAACGTGCAGTTCAGAAGAGATCTCCACCCCCTTGTACTCTTACGGATTTATGGTCAGCCCTGCAGGATCCATTGTGTCAATTCCCTCCAGCACTAAGTCAGACATTAGTCGAGTCCATGCCACGTGACATTCTGGCACTCCTGCGTGATCACGGGGGCCTTACGCGATATTAGGCAGGTGTACCAGTCTCTTTGGCCCTTGAGTGTATATAGAACTGTGAAAAAATGTATATTTCTCGAAAGTCGGGTGTGAATTTCACGTGACTGTTTATTGACTGTTTCAAGTAGCGTTTCATTAGAAACCACGATCGGTGGTTATGTTAGCTATTATTGACAGAATTTATGTCAGGTTGGACATGGTTCCATGAAATATGGTATTGAAATGGGAATATAGTAGAAAGATTTTCAATCAGGACTTGTTTTATTTAATAGATTCAATTGGTCCTATGATAAAAAACCTCTATGCAGCGGGAAACACGATGTTTTATGCACCTTGCCGACACGTACAATGCAGCCCATCGTTTAAATAGCTTTTCCAGCTTGAACTAGAGTATACGTTGCTTCAGGGTAGGCCACAGTTTGAAGGAAACTTCCGAAGATGTGTCAGTAAAATGCTATTTTACACTAATATATAAAGACAAGTCGTTATTTAACGTTGATACCAAAAATCTCGAAGAGCACTTGACGGGTTTACTTCAAAATTCTTCACGATACTCTAATAAATGGTCGGACGGACAGGGGCTACATATTTTTAATATGTATGTGGTATATAAATATATATTTACTATTACGTTGGTGCATAAGTTAATAGGGTTCTTCCATAAGTTTAATAAACACAACAGATAAACATTACAAAGACTTTAGTCATCAATAATATATTCTCCTTCACTATTTACGACAGTTTGCCAACGCTGGGGTAGCTTTTCGATTTCTCGACTGTAGAAATTATCGGGGTTTCGGGCGAAGAACCCGTCGAGCCATGGTCTGAGCGCGTTTTCGGCAGGAAAGGAAGTTCCTTGAAGGTCGTTCGATAGAGAGCAGAAAAAGTAATAGCCTGTCTGCGTAAGATCAGGCAAAGAAGTCGAGCACGGAATCACTTCCCAACCCAACTCGTATTTAGCTTTTTTTGTCAGTCTAGCAGAGTGCAGGGGAGGGGAGGGGGGGGGGGGGGCAAAGTGGGATTATTGTGGAGTAGCATCACTTCTGTAAGACTTCCTGGTTGTTGGACTACGTCTGATGTTGACAATAAAAGTCGGTAGTGATGATTACAACTCGGGAAAGCAATTCATAGTACATCACACCGCCGCTGTTCCTTCAGATGTGTAACACTTGGCTCTGAGCACTGTGGGACTTAACTGCTGAGGTCATCAGTCCCCTAGAACTTAGAACTACTTAAACCTAACTAACCTAAGGACATCACACACATCCATGCCCGAGGCAGGATTCGAACCTGCGACCGTAGCGGTCGCGCGGCTCCAGACTGTAGCGCCTAGAGCCGCTCGGCCACTCCGGCCGGCGATGCGTAACACTATCTTTTGTGGATGCGCACAGGTCTTTGTACAAGGAATTTCTGATTTGTTTGGGGTCAACCTCCCTTTTCTTTTCCTTGTGTTAGCATAAAGACAATATTTCTCGTCACCAGTAACGAACGATACAGGATGGGAATAATCGATGTTGTTCATGAGCCAGTTGATGACGAGCTAACAGAGATGCACATATGGCTGGCCGCTGATTTTTGCGATTTAGGCTTGGAGCGTGAGGAATCCCTAAAAGCCGGCTGCGGTGGTCTGGCGGTTCTAGGCGCTCAGTCCGGAACCGCGCGACTGCTACGGTCGCAGGTTCGAATCCTGCCTCGGGCATGGATGTTTGTGATGTCCTTAGGTTAGTTAGGTTTAAGTGGTTCTAAGTTCTAGGGGACTGATGACCACAGATGTTAAGTCCCATAGTGCTCAGAGCCACTTGAACCATTTTTTGGAATCCCTAAAACCGACTTTTGAACCTTCTCCAATGCATGCAAGCATCGAGCGAGGGTGTAATGATCGCAGTTCATCACACTTGACAGCTCTCGAGTACACTGACGTGGATAATTGTGGATGAATGTGTTAAGTAAAATCGCCAGACAGACATACAGTATTGCAGTCAGTGTGCGTGGGATAACCACGAGACTGCTGCTGCTGTCATACGAAATCCCATCCCAGACCATAACTCCAGCTGTAGGTCAAGTGAGTCTAGCAAGCAGACTGGTTGGTTGCAAGCCCGCAATTGACCTCCTCCTAATCAACATACGGCCAGCGCTTGCCCCGAGGCAGAACCAGCTTTCATCAGCAAACATAACATGTCCTCCAATGAGCTCTTGCTTGATACCACTGAAAACGCAAATGGTGGTGGTTTTTGGTCAGTGCAATGCACGCTGGAGGGCGTCTGATGCGGAGCTGTCATTGAAGAAACCGATTAGAAACAAATTGGAAATCTGTGGTTAATTCCTATGGGACCAAACTGCTGAGATCATCGGTCCCTAAGATTACGCACTACTTAATCTAACTTAAACTAACTTACGCTAAAGAGAACACGCACACACGCATGCCCGAGGGAGGACTCGAACCTCCGACGGGGGGAGCCGCGCGGACCGTGACAAGACGCCCCAGACCGCACGGCTACCCCGCGCGACGATTAGAAACAGTTAGTGGTCTGATAGTGGTGCCAACTGCTGCTCAAATTTCTGCTACAGATGCAGTACGATGCGCTTGAGGCATCCGCCAAACACGAAGGTCTTCCCTCCCGGTAGTGACAATTGGCCGTCCAGAGCCCAGTCTCCTTGTGTACATATAGTGTCGTGACCACCCAGTCAGTACAGTGGCTTCTTTCCTGTCAAGTCTTTCAACAGTATGCCAGAAAGAATACCCAGCTTATCGTAGCCCTATTACATGACCTGTGCAGCCGGCCGCGGTGGTCTCGCGGTTAAGGCGCTCAGTCCGGAACCGCGCGACTGCTACGGTCGCAGGTTCGAATCCTGCCTCGGGCATGGATGTGTGTGATGTCCTTAGGTTAGTTAGGTTTAAGTAGTTCTAAGTTCTAGGGGACTGATGACCACAGAAGTTAAGTCCCATAGTGCTCAGAGCCAGCCAGCCATGACCTGTGCAAACTCAGTGTAGTGATGATAAAGGCGTCATTGTCGTCTTAAAGACAGTCATGACTAACATAGACTCACTATGTTGCCAATTTCCATGACAACTAACGCTCACGGCAGTTACAGCGTGTATTTCAAGCAAACCTGACTTCCGTCCTCATAGTGGTACTACTATTTTCAGATATAGGGACACTTGTACTAACTTTCGTTTATGTCGCACAACTCCTTGGTATTGTGACTTTTTACTAGCAGTGTAATAGCGACGAGTTTAAACAATTTCCCAAATATTTAATTTCATACAGAGGTTGCACACACCTCTATGGGCAATATTGTTTTCTTCCTCGCAGTCGGTTTTCGTAAAGAAGAGGAATTTTGATTCGTCTGCAAGTTTGTAGCCAGTAGATCCAATATCTAGTCAGACTGTCTATTCGTTCTAGCTCATTTAGCGTTACCCAGGATGCGCGTGCAGAATTCCACTACGGACGCGAGCTCTTTACACCCCAAAAAGAGGAAATTTGTGTTTGTGGCTTATCGGCTAATGATTAACATATTACTATGGAATCTGAGTAGTTCCAAACTTCGTAATTCGACGTGTTTCCCTATTAAAACTGTGCGAAATACTGTCAATGAAGCTACTATCCTCATAGATCCAGAAAAAAAAGGAGTAGTGGGTTTAGCTTCTCATCGACATTGAGGTTGTTACTGACGTAACGTAAGCTCGGATTGTGTTAAGGATGGGGAAAGAAATAGGCGTGTCCTTTCAAAGGAACCATCCTGTCATTTTCTTCAAGCCGTTTAAGGAAATCACAGGAATCCTAAATCTGGATGCAGGTTTCAACCGTCGTCCTTCAGAATGCGCGTCCATTGTGCTAACCACCACACCACTCGCTTTGTGCGGTTCCAGCAGCAGGCTAAGTCTCTCATAACTAGTGTACCAATGATCTCAACCGATTTACTGATTCATTTGAAGCGTCTTTAATTCCCAATCGAAAATTCGTTGGTAATAACAATAAACAATGCTCAAAATCAGTGAGGGGACGAGAGAGGAGATGGGCAGAAATGGGGGAGGAAAATTGATAGAGAGAGGCGAGAGGAGGAGTTGGACAGAGGCAGGGGGGAGAAAAATGTTAGGAAGTATATCCGGTTGCCACACATATTCAGCAGTTGCGAAGAATTGTCGGTTCCGCTAGTAGCCTGATAAACCCGCGGCGATGCACTGTGCTCTGGTAATTGTTGCCATATACCTCCGGAAAGTACGAAGGACTTATCGAAACAGTACTATGCATAGTCTGTAGTCCTCTCTAAAGGTGGACCAACATCCTGTTAAGCATCTGGTCATAGTGTTTTGGCTGATCATTGCAGGGTGTTACGCTGCATTGCCCCCGTAATATTACATGTGCTAGTGAAAGCCACTTGCAATAGTGACAGCAACGTTAGTTCAACATTTTTATAATAATGCGCCATCTACAAACCGGAGGAATTTTGCGGATTTGACTCCAGCCGCGAATGCTAAAAACATAGACAAGCTTTTCGTTGGTTTGTGAAGCGTTTACCTAACAGTCATGATAACGACGTGTCTGACTGCGACTCACCACTCGCGTGCGCTCAATGACGAATGTGATACACACGTAGCCCGAGGAGAATGAGAAGAGCTGACGGAGGCGTGATGCCCAGCTGGGTGGTCTCATGCGCGGAGTATGTCAAGCGTCTGGGTTCGCGGCCAGTCGCACGGGAGTCCTGTGTAGGATCTCCCGTTACGGCGCTGTACAACACGGCGGAAGTAACGCTACCTGCCGCAGCTCTTCCCACAGGATATCCTCTGTGGGAAGTATCTTACTGCGGGGGTCACCGCACTTACGTGGAAGACGACGTGGTCCTAGAGCGAATAGGTTCCTCGCAAACAACTGGACGTAATGCCACATTTGTTACCATTCAGTCACTAAACGCCACTCTTCTTTATCGTGAAATGAGTCCACTTTTTAATACAGAAGCAGTGGATACCCACATTCTTCACTATACAACTCCTGACAGAAAAGTAAGAATCCAAAAGGCATGGTCGTGGATCCACGTAATTTCGTATACGTACACACCATCAGCGAGTATGTACACTGCCTTCCATAAGTTTGGAAACACCATGCTGCGTATTACAACGGAGCAAAATGGAAGTGACCCATGTGAGTTATTGGTTAGAATACGGAATAACAAGCTGAAATAACGGTTAATAATGACACGTACAGTATTGTACACTTAATTATTCCAGAATGAGATTTTCACTCTGCAGAGGAGTGTGAGCTGATATGAAACTTCCTGGCAGATTAAGACTGTGTGCCCGACCGAGACTCGAACTCGGGACCTTTGCCTTTCGCGGGCAAGTGCTCTACCAACTGAGCTACCGAAGCACGACTCACGCCCGGCCCTCACAGCTTTACTTCTGCCAGTATTTCGTCTCCTACCTTCCAAACTTTACAGAAGCTCTCCTGCGAACCTCGCAGAACTAGCACTCCTGAAAGAAAGGATACTGCGGAGACATGGCTTAGCCACAGCCTGGGGGATGTTTCCAGAATGAGATTTTCACTCTGCAGCGGAGTGTGCGCTGATATGAAACTTCCTGGCGAAAGGCAAAGGTCCCGAGTTCGAGTCTCGGTCGGGCACACAGTTTTAATCTGCCAGGAAGTTTCACTTAATTGTTGTACATACACATACATATTGTAACTTACTAGTATTGCTCCGTTTTATGTAAACCCACATTACCTGTCCAAGCAGTTCTACTAAACACGCCAGTTGGCGCGAGTAGACCGCATGGCTGTGTAGAGGTACGTTGTTTACATTTTTGTTCACTCGCAGTGGCGTTTGCAAAAAAATATAACACGCCGCGAAAGTAATTAAAAATGGTCCCAAAGTGCCAGATTCCTTATGAATCACGGGTAATGATGATCACTTTGCACCAGGAAGGCAATAGTGTCCGACAAGTAGCAAAGAAAGTGATGATTTCCATCAGCGGAGTTGTCAAATCATACACCGGCATCGAGGTCGTCCTTGCTCAGGAGCACCCAGCAAAATATCAGAACTCCAGGAAAAGTATTTGGTTGTGACCAGTTAACGTAACAGATTAAAAACTGTCCGCGAATTGACTGCTGAACTAAAGGTCACTGGGGATACACCGGTGAGTGAGTCAACCGTGAGACGACGCCTGGCAGACAACAGCCTCCGAGATATATGTCAACAAGAGCACCGATTTTGCGCCCCGTTAACAAGAAGATAAGGCATCAGTGGGCTAAGACAAACCAACATTCGACAGCGGGGGATTGGGAAAGAGTCTTATTCATCTAAGTTCGAAATATTTGGAAGTAAATTCCGTTCAATTTGAATGCCGTTTACCCCATGAAAGCTTGAATCTTCAGTGTGTAATTGCAACTGTAAAGCATGGAGGGTGTTCTGTGATGGTATGGGGATCCGTAGGAGGGAAGAAAGTCGGAGATTTGGTGAAAATAGATGGAAAAATGAACCAAAAGGATTATCATGCCATTCTCCAGCGACATGCTTAGACATCTGGTTTGCGTCTGATTGGGAAAGGGTTTGTCTTGCAGCAAGACAACGACCCGAAACATACGTCTCGCTTGTGTCAGAACTATGTGAAGTCTCTAGAGGTTCCTAAAATATTGAAAAACATGGAATGGCCGCCCCAATCCCCTGATTGTTCAAATGGTTCAAATGGCTCTGAGCACTATGGGACTTAACTTCTGAGGCCATCAGTCCCCTAGAACTTAGAACTACTTAAACCTAACTAGCCTAAGGACATCACACACATCCATTCCCGAGGCAGGATTCGAACCTGCGACCGTAGCGGTTGCGCGGTTCCAGACTGTAGCGCCTAGAACGGCTCGGCCACCCCGGCCGGTCCCTGATTGTAACCCAATCGATCTGCTATGGGATGCATTGGACAGGAGGATCCGAAAATGGGATATCATGAATGGGTCACAATTGTGGGAGGTCCTGCAGCAAGAATGGAGACGAATTCCAACTGAAACCTGCGGAGAACTGACGCAGCGCATGCCGAGTGTGTGCAAGACAGTGATGAAAGCAAGGGGTGGCTATTTCGAGGAATCGAAAATTTAGTTGTTGGATCTTCCTGTATTTTATTTGAGCTTAATAAACATTTGGAAAACAACAAAATGCATTCTTATACTGTATTTCCTTTCCATTGTCTATAATCAGTAGGTGTTTCCAAACTTATGGAGGGTAATGTATATGATTAAAGTTGCAACTTTTTGTGATAGGTAGAGTGGCCACCAGAGTCCATAAGTGGCGTTTGTGTTTAGAGTTGTTACAAGCCCTAATACAATCTACAGGGTATTCCCGTAAGAGCGTTCAAAAATTTAACAGGGGCATAGAGAATGCTCTACTGAACAATTTGCGATAGGGGCCTGGGGACGGAGAAGCCAGCTTAAGGAGATAATCGAAATAAAATCACAGTATTGTGTACTTTTCTGTTTACATTTTTTACAGTTAACTACAAATACCATTATTGACACAATGACCGTACCATTTGCGTTGTAGATTACAAAATGTGCTGAAACTGACGGCCATAAAGCTCAATGCAAGCATGGCACCGGCGAACAAGATTGTGGCGCATTCTGACAAATACCCCTGGTGGGTTTCGAGTCATACCACAGGCAGCTACAATTCTGGCAAGTAAGACCACCACCGTATCCACTGAAGCCACATACACAAGTGACCTTAGATATCTCCATATAAAACAATCAAGGGGATTCAGGTCAGGTGACCTCGCAGGCCGTGGAATAGGGCCTCCCCTTCCAATCCAGCGACCAGGAAATACTTATTAGTAATCATGCTCGTCCTCCTCGTTTCCTTGCAGGAAATAAAGAACATTCCTGTAAATAAACAGTACAGTACATGTAAACTTGTACGCATGTTAGTTGTAAATAAGTTGGAAAAAAGTAATGTTAGGCAAAGCGGTAGACAAGTTTACTTCCATCTCATTAAGTTGGCTTCTTCGACCTAAGATTCCCTGCCTCGAATTGTTCAGCGGAACATTCTCTATGTCCCGTTACATTTTTGCACTCTGTTACGGAAACACTCTGTATAAGGAACGTGAACAGTGTCAGATGTCGAGTGATTACTGTGAACAGCGAGGAGATGTCGTGTACTGGAGCGAGACAGCGTTGTCAGCACGTGACAGTTTGAAAGGGGCGTCATTGTAGGTCTCCATTTAGCCGGATTGTGGCATCGTGTACTACCCAGATTTGTGTTGCATGAGGATGTGACAGTGGTCCGATGACGGACTTCATGTTAACATGAGGGCATGCATACTTGTGTCGCCAAGGATCCGGTCGACAACACCCATCAACGCGAGGGAGGATTGCCGCATTTACATCAAGCACATCGTAGACTCTTTGATACAAGCAAGCTCTGAGCACTATGGGACTCAACATCTGAGGTCATCAGTCCCCTAGAACTTTGAACTACTTAAACCTAACTAACCTAAGAACATCACACACATCCATGCCCGAAGCAGGATTCAAACCTGCGACCGTAGCGGTCGCGCGGTTCCAGACTGTAGCGCCTAGAACCGCTCGGCCAATCTTTGATACACTATGTGATCGAAAGTATCCGGGCACCTGGCTGAAAATGACTTACTCCATCGGTAATGCTGGAATTCAGGAATTCCATATGGTGTTGGCCCACCCTTAGCCTTGATGACAGCTTCCACTCTTGCAAGCATACTTTCAGTCAGGTGCTGGAAGGTTTCTCGGGCAATGGCAGAGCATTTTTCACGGACTGCTGCACTGAGGAGAGGTATCGATGTCGGTCGGTGAGGCCTGGCACGAAGTCGGCGTTCCAAAACAACCCAAAGGCGTTCTATAGAATTCAGGTCAGGACTCTGTGCAGGCCAGTCCATTAGTGGGATGTTATTGTCCTGTTACCACTCCGCCACAGGCCGTGCATTATGAACAGGTGCTCGATAGTGCTGAAAGATGCAATCGCCAACCCGGAATTGCTCTTCAACAGTGGGAAGCAAGAAGGTGCTTAAAACATCAGTGTAGGCCTGTGCTGTGATAGTGCCACGCAAAATAACAGGGGGTGCAAGCCTCCTCCGTTTGAAACGCGATCATGCCATAACACCACCGCCTCCGAATTTTACTGTTGGCACTACACACGCCGGCAGATAACGTTCATCGGCATTCGTCATATCCACACCCTGCCGTCGGATCGCCACATTGTGTACCGTGATTCGTCACCCCACACAACATTTTCCACTGTTCAATTGTCCAATATTTACGCTGCTTACACCAAGCGAGGCGTCGTTTGGCATTTACCGGCGTGATGTGTGGATTACGAGCATCCGCTCGGCTATAAAATCCAAGTTTTCTCACCTCCCGCCTAACTGTCACAGCACTTGCAGTGGATCCTGATGCAGTTTGGTATTCCTGTGTGATGGTCTGGATAGATGTCTACCTATCACACATTACGACCCTCTTCAACCGTAGACGGTCTCTGTCAGTCAACAGACGAGGTCAGTCTGTACGCTTTTGTGCTGTACGTGTCCCTTCACGTTTCCACTTCACTATCACATCGGAAGCAGTGGACCTAGGGATGTTTAGTAGTGTAGAAATCTGGCGTACAGACGTGTGACACAAGTGACATTCAATCACCTGACCACGTTCGAAGTCCGTGAGTTCCGCGGAGCGCCCCATTCTGCTCTCTCACAATGTCTAATGACTACTGAGGTCGCTGATATGGTGTACCTGGCAGTAGGTGGCAACACAAGAAACCTAATATGAAAAACGTATGTATCTGGGGTGTCAGGATACTTTTGATCACATAGTGTATCTGCACCTGCCATCCGAGAGCAAGTAATCAACTACCTGCAATGTTCAGTGTCATCCTGCACCATTGGTCGTAGACAAGGAGTAGCCGAGCTGGAGATTACAGTCCCATGCGTCGGCTACCGTCAACACCACCACATCAATGGCTGCGTTTGTGGTCGTGTCGCGATCGGGAAGCATGGACTACTGATGAACGGGGTCGTATTGGGCTCAGCGACGAGTCGTGGTTCTGCGTACCCTGAATAATCATCGTCGGGAAGTACCGTGCCGACTTGGGGAGAAGTGCTATTCTTCCAATATTTTGGAGAGACACAGCGGTGTTACTCCTGACGTCACCATGTGCGGACTGTTATGGAATGACTTCTGGTCACAGCTGGTATTGACTGAGGAAACTGTGACGGCACAGCGGTAGTCACCTTGAAAGGTCTCTGTTGGATTCCTTTCATGTTAATTTCTTAAATCTGTTGCCATTTACGGCATAAATTCCTCTTCTAATTTTACTGTGGTGTTTCTGACTATCTGGGAGGAGACTGAGCAGTGAAACGTGTTACTTTTACACATAAACAAGAACGATCTGTCACACTACTACACTTTAAAATACAGTTTATATGTAATTCATGTCACACAGTCTCATACGGAACCTACATTCGCTTTCTTTTATATACTGTATATGATAAGATACTGTCATACGCCTTCCCTTCTGCGTGAGAGGATGAATGAGCAAATGTATTTCTAGTTGCATGCTTGAGGGTAACAGACAAGCCTGTCTGCTAGAGAACAGTAGGACCAACGTCGGAAGAGGTAGCTACGCTTTCTAAAAGCAGAGAGGTTTCTATTCTTAGTATGGTTCCGTCCGTCCCTTGTCATGTTGGTATAGGAAGCTGCCCCTCTGGCCACTTCCGTTGGTATTTGTGAGCCACCTTCAGGAAGGGACCACAGCAGTCTGTCCGTGGCGAGCGTCTGAAGTGGTAAGATCTCCGGCTAAGCGCGTATCTGCTAAGTCCGTAGGACAATGGATTTCTTAAGTTCAGCCTAACTGAAAATATAATCGCCTTTATTTCAGGCTTAGCTCTAAAATATCTAATGTTATCTTAAATTGCAACGCAGTGTAATTCGAGTGTGAAGTTCAGAATATATTCCGGTAGTTGCTTTGTCACTACTTTATGAGTAAAGTGGAACCACGTGTTGATCAGTAACTCTAACTAGCATCATCAATCTTCAATGCGAATGTGCGTGAGATTATAACGTCTCGTATTGACAACATTTTTCAATATAGCAACTTTTCTTTATGTTGAACCCACGTGGGGTGTACTTTGTGAGACCAGTACCACTCGCTTATACAATTGTTTGACCCATCAGGTTAATAGTAAGACGATAGTAACCAGTTCATGGTTTTTCTTTTGTAAATTGCTTTTCGATCTAATTTATTTTAATTATCAAAATTATTGTGGAGTTACACTCTTTGTGTAAACCAAGTTGACCACGTGAAGCATGTGGTGTAATCATCAAAGTAGCCCTCAGCTATTCTTTTCGGGAAGATTTCACAGAGAGTTAGTGTGAATTTAGTATACCAGTGTGTGGTAATTACATGACGGACAGGATTGTGTTACGAACGTAACTTCTTTGGGTGTGCCGGCCGCGGTGGTCTAGCGGTTCTAGGCGCTCAGTCAGGAATCGCGCGACTGCTATGGTCGCAGGTTCGAATCCTGCCTCGGGCATGGATGTGTGTTATGTCCTTAGGTTAGTTAGGTTTAAGTAGTTCTAAGTTCTAGGGGACTGATGACCACAGCTGTTAAGTCCCATAGTGCTCAGAGCCATTTCTTTGGGTGAAAATTGAATCGGTTGGTTGTGGTTAATTTCCTCTTGCATATGTTTCAACGTTCTTCGTGTGTTATTTTATGAATGCAGTGTTGTATGCAGTCTCCCAATCTTGGCTCCATATTTGATGTGTTCCGTAAGATTACAATCTCACATTTTCACAATCCTAAATAAGGCACCAGTTTAGTTATGAATCAAGTTTAATATGCTGAAATTTCAATGACCAATGTTAAAATAAATTTCCAAATATAAACTCATTTATTTAAATTCTCTTTTTATATATATGTATCACCGATTGTCGTATGACTATTAAGAGATTATAATTAATGTTAGTCTGGTTGGAAATTTGGTAAGCTAGACTGGATACCTGGTGAAACAGTTGCGCAGTAATGCAAGGTTAACTTCCCCAGACAGCTCACAGCTTTTAACCCGCTTTTATTGTCTATCAGCACCGCTTTCATAGCAAGTTAAACCAACAGCGTTACAACCTACATCTTGCATCACAATGTATTACCTCTTATGCAAGAGTATGGTGGTGCCATTTTTCAATAGGACAATGCTCTTTCACACATGTAACATGCCTCTATGAACTGTTAGAGTGATTTTGAGAGACTCCTGTGGCCAGCAAGGTCCCCAGACGTGTCCCGGATGGAACACATGCGGTATCAGCTCAGATGTCAACTGCGCTCCAGTACCATTACCTATGAAATAAAGGACGATTCACAACAACAAGTGTGGGCCAGCCTGCCTCAGGTGAGGCTAGACGGGGTGCAACGTCCTACTGACAAGTGGGCCTGTACTGCGACAACCTTCGTAAATTTGATTCAGTTGTCAGATCACTGAAATAACAGTACTTACCCTCTCAACCCGTGAAGTTTCATTTCGTTTCCTCCACTCCTTTGGGTGCTTCACTTTTTCTGCCAGTTAGTGTATGTTTCCTAGTCATACTACTAACTTCCGTAGTGCATAGCATCTTTTCTATTTCTTCTCGTATTCAGTACAAAATTCTGTTTTTGTTCTTGTTTGAGGCTACCCACTTTCCTCGACATCATGGATAAACCTTTATCAGTTAATAATTTCAGTGTCCTAATTTGTTTATCAACAGTCTTCACTCAAGTAAATGTAAAACTTACAAGTCATTGCGTGTTATTTAAGAGACTGTATAACACTAATCAAGTTTACAAATAGTGTGTTGCATGTTACTGTGACAGCACGTAACAGTCACTGCTATTGTAAGCTACGAAATATTACCCTTCTATAGCATTTATCGACCGTGGTCGTGATTCTAACAACTTGAAGCAAACAAACTGTGAATTTCGTTACCTGACATACCCAATTATTATGAGAAATACTTCATCAATAAAGTAATGACAATTACTGTTATTATATGTTCAAATAAAGACTTTCACTTTTATATTTACTCGGAAACATTCAAAGCTCTGAAAAGGTATCTAACTTAAGTGAAGTGATTAAGGTAGACGATGTACGCTTGACACATCTAGTTCAGATTAACGGTTCTATTAAACGAATGTCACGAAATGTGGTGTGTTCACCTCCAAGGCGTAGAGGGACTTCACTCCACCTTTCCCTGTCAGTTACCATTCTAAGATCCGTAAGCATGAGCCAGTCAATGTAGATAGTAGTTCAATACATTTAATAAACAACAGGAATTAAATTTCATAGTAAAATTCTTTCAAATACACGAATGTGAAAACACACTTAAGATTGTACTTTAATATTTACATGGCTGGTATGAATTATATTAATGGGAACTTGTGGTACAAAGCACAGGTGTTACAACTGCTTCCATAAAAATGGCAGTGCCAAGATGACGTGCACAGGATACGGAAGGAACTAATGACACGTGCTGACCAAAGTTCTGATTGAGACAAAGTAAATCAACATTCCTACAAATGAAGAGTTCTTCGAAAAATTTTTAAGCGTTTTCCTCCATTAAGTTTTATTACCTACACTTTTTGCGCTGTAGGTGGCGTTTAAAAAGACGAATGATTTGGTGAGGTCCTTTCGAAGCTAATAATTTACATTGGTTTCCATGTTACTTGAAGCATGGTACCTTTGTGCGACATTGTTCACCAACTGATTTTGAAATTTTATTTTGTGTTGTCTTGGTGCAGATCGTTATCAGCGGAATTTATTGAGAGCCAGCTCGAGGTTGACTGTTTGCGCCGTACGTCTTCCAGTCCGATGATTGAGTGTTGAAGTGTTTCTGAGTGAAGCAGGATAGTGTACAAGGGCTAATTATTAGTTTTGGAGCACTGACAAGTTTAGCCCTGTCTCGTGGGTCAAAACGAGGATGGTGACACTTGTCTATGCTAATTTTATGAGCCGGTGCAAGTAGGCTATTGCCTGGTTAATCTTCGGAGTAATAATTCGCGTAATCTGCCTCGCGGGTCAGGACATCGTGGGAACTGGGTGCGGCGTCGGGTGATATGAGGGGCAGTCACATGAAAACGGAGAACGCACCACAACGGAACCATGGAATGGCTTCATTCAAAAGTAATCACCACACGCGATAGCACATTTAACCCATCTGGAGACGAGACGATCAGTTCTCGTTTCGTAGAACGCGGTCGACAGCAGATGAATTCACAACGACACCCACCATTGCACGCCCTTGTCGACTGAAACCGGCATCCACATATGTCTTTAATCAGGTCGCCAAAGATGTGAAAATTACCAGGAGATCGATACGGGATGTGCACGTGGTCTTTCAGTATGTCCCCGACCGGATCGCTGAAGTGTAGCCTTCGTCCTATTGGCAGTGGTGGTAGGGGGGTGGGCGTCCGTTATCACGCAACAAGATGAGTCTGTCTGTCTGTCAGTATTCCTGGACGTTTTGACTTCTGCGAAGTGTCTTCATACTGCCGCACATTGATTGTAATTCCAAGCTCGAGAAACGCGACGAGCAGTAGGTCCCTGCAGCTGAAGAAATCATGAACAGGATTGGATTTCTTTGTTGTTCGTTCCCGGGTTCGATTCCCGGCGGGGTCAGGGATTTTCTCTGCCTCGTGATGGCTGGGTGTTGTGTGCTGTCCTTAGGTTAGTTAGGTTTAAGTAGTTCTAAGTTCTAGGGGACTGATGACCATAGATGTTAAGTCCCATAGTGCTCAGAGCCATTTGAACCAATTTTGTTGTTTCCATTGTTGGTTTTACCGTTTGCCTTCCAGCTCGAAATGGTGGCACCACGTAAGATCATGGTAAACTACCTCTTCGATTGCATGGGCCCTCTGGTCGTCGAGTTCCTCGAGTGTAGAATCACAATCAATGCGAAGCACTATGAAGGCACTTTGAAGAAACTGCGGAGAGCCATGAAGTCAAAACGCCCAGGAATGGTGACGGACAGAATCATCCTGTTGCACGACAGTGTCCACCCTCACACTGCCGATCAGAAGATGGTTACACGTCAGCTCATTTCCAGGGAAACACTGCAGCATCTTCCACACAGTCCAGGTCGTTCACCATGCGATTTTCACATCTTTGGCGACCTGTAGATAGATTTTGGTCGGACGAGGAAGTGCAAGAGTGGATGCTTTTTTGTGTCTGTCAGCGACCGACCTCTTTCTATGAAACATCAGTGGGGTAAATGTCTTAACGCAGGTGGTGATTACTTTTGAATAGAACCATTCAATGGTTCTGTTGTGGCGGATGTTCTGTTTTCATTCGACAGCCCCTTACACGAGGTGTGTCCAGAAAATAAGTTCCGATTGCTCGAGAAATGCAAAACACAGTGAAAATGCGATGAAGTATTAGGAAGATGTGTTGGGCAGTGTCTCTAGTATGGCCGTCGATCGCATCACATTGCACTTTGAAGTTCTGAGTGTATTGTGAGCGCGTAAAGACGCCTGGAAAATAGTGCCTCCCGCCAAGTAATGAGTGCCTGCCGGTAGATTTCATCTGATTTCATCCAACCCCACACAACGTAATTGCCATGCATTTCCCGCAGCATTCTCGATGGGAAATGTTTCATCACCCACCACACAGCCCACACAGGGCTCCCTTTGTTTTTCATCTCTGCTCACATGAATCACTTGCTATGGAAACAACATTCTGGCACAGACAGCGAGCGGCAGACCAGCGTAAAGAATTGGTGGAAAGCACAGGCGGCTACCTTCTATGATTAGGGTATTGGAAAGTTCGTACAACGCTGCGACAAAAGTCTAAGTCGGAGCGGCGACCACTTAGAGAAGTAGCTGGAAGATGTGGCTAACTGTTGAAAATAAAACATTTCTGATTCTCACTGTGGTTTCCATTTCATGTTGGATCAAAACTTATTTTCTGGACAGCCCTTGTACCTCAGGCGATGTCAGAATCCATGGTATCAAAGGTCTCAATTTTTGCGGAGTGTCACGACTTTTAGGGGTAGGTATTGCCACTCGTCCGGCTGCGACGATTCGCGCAGTTCTATCGACGCTCGTCGTTAGTTACGACAACGTGAACTCCCCATCCTGCTCTACAGGGGCACTCAGACAGATGGTACTGCAGCCTGAAAATCACTGGAGAAAACAGTGATTCTGATTTTCTCTTTACATGCAGGCTCCTCCAGGTGTTTTCCCTGAAAAACTACTCTTCAGTTTCGTTAATGGGGTGCTAACTGACTAATTAGAAAAGAAACACACTCTGTGTACCATTAGATATATTCTGAAAGAAAATATTTACAGACATATCATGCGAATAAGTCGTTTGTAGCAATTCTTTATGTAATAGCTCTTCACTGTTGACATTCAGAGCCTGCACTTGCCATTGTTCTACAAAGTGACGAAACAGTTGTAAGTTATGTGAGTAAACTTTCATTCAAAATGATGGAGAACAGCAATCAGTCGTCCTTTCCTCTCGGGTTTTGTTAAGCAAATCTAGATTTCGGTTAGTGCCTAGCCACTGCCAATGCGTGTCCAAGTACGTCAGTCCCTTGTTGTTCCGGCTTCTGTCAAAGTTCGTTCAAGACTTCCACTAGTAGTCTTGAACGAACTCTGACAGAAGCCAGAACAACTGGGGACTGATGTAATAGAACATGCATTGATACTATGAAATAATGCATTGTTAATTGCTAGGCACCAAACGATATCTAGATTTGCTTAATGAAACTAGAGACGAAAGGCTGAGTGATTGCTGTGCTCCATCATTTTGAAAGTCATATCACAGTCGTTGAGTGCATCCACATTCCTAATGGAAGGTAACTTGATGGGCAAAATTTATTTCATATCCCGCCCTAAAGCAGGCCGGAGTGGCCGCGCGGTTAAAGGCGCTTCAGTCTGGAACCGCACGACCGCTACGGTCGCAGGTTCGAATCCTGCCTCGGGCATGGATGTGTGTGATGTCCTTAGGTTAGTTAGGTTTAAGTAGTTCTAAGTTCTAGGGGACTTATGACCACAGCAGTTGAGTCCCATAGTGCTCAGAGCCATTTGAACCATTTGAACCCGCCCTAAAGTAGATTCTTGAAAACATGAAGTTCAATTAAAGTTGCTTGGTAAGAAAATAATTACTCACTACACGGTAGTGTATGTTGACATTGCACGAGAATAAGTTAATATTTTTTAATTGATTCAACTGTGGATTCTTGGTGAAACATTGTATATTGCGTTTACCAAACGAAATACTTCTTTCGCCTTGTTTAACAAACTCTGTTACTGCTGTACGGACAAGGTTTAGGGATATAAGACCATTTTATAGTACTGATTGATCCCAGGCTACAGAACCAAACGAAGATAAGCATGTAAATTTTTAATTCTATCGATTCTTTACTGAAACTGTAAATGTTATTTCTGTTGACGGTTTCGACAAATTAAATATTGATTTAAAAAGTTCATTAGGACAGCGTTTACAAAATTTATTAGGATAGCATCGACAATAACTATGACTATACTGGAGCAAATCTAGGCACAGGAATTTTGAGTGAAGGCCCCAAAGTTTTTCTTCTACTTAGAAGTTGCAGTATTGCCTTATAGGGGTGAGTAATTGAAATGAGTTCGTTCATTCAGTAATGAATATGGGTATACACAGCTCAGTTTCTTAATTTCTAAAATTTCTAACTGAGTGTGCTTTGCTCTCTTTCCTTCTGTGCATAGGACTTGTATAGCTATTATGAATTTGTGGTTTTCGTTTATGCAATATTCGACAAAGGATGAATTCACCGTCTTTAATGTATACCTTCTATGGTGTTCGCTGAGCCTGATCTCGCAATCTGTCCAATATAGCAGCTCTTCGCAGATGATTTTGCAAACCCCACTTTTCACAATATTTTAGCTTTTGATGTTTTTCTTTCCAACTGAAGAGTTATACCTACTGACTGTGGAACGAACAAAAGCAGAGAACAACATAGAAAAGTAATTTGTTTCCAAAAGGTGCTTATCGCATTTGAAGGGGTAAACTGCACAGTTTCTTTCTGAGTCTGTCAACGTGGTTTACCGGATCTGGCTTGCATCATCAGTTTTTTGTTGAGAATTTTCTTAATAATTTTGCAATAAAATTTATTGTTTGTGGCTATCATTTTTGTTCTATTGACTTCCTGGACATAGTCTTCTTGGGACATGAGTTGGTGGATCATGTGGTGGAATGCTGCATGTTTTTAGGCTGCATGTTTTGGAGGAAGCTGGGATCAACGTGTCAGTAAAGGACACTTTTAGCTACTGGAACCCCCCCCCCCCCTAATTCTATATTGATCTTTATGCTAGTATGCCATTGATACATATTTTCCATGAACTTGTGGAGTTGTCTAGAGGAAGCTTTCCATATGCAGAGAATATCTTCGACATATCTGTGCCAATATACAACATATTTTGTCAGTGGTTCACTCTGACGGAAATCAGTCTCCAAGTCATCCATGAATATTTCTGCGAGAAAGCAGGATAAGGGTGAGCCCAATGCCAGACCATGTATTTGCGTATTATAGCTCCCTTGAAAGCAGAAATAATTCTTATTTAGGCAACAATCCACTGTACTAATAATGATCAACGGTTCTTCTGGACTTTTGTTATGTAAATACAGTGCTTGTGAGAAACAATATCTATACATCATTTCACAGGAGTGCTCGAGAACAAGCTCTGTACACCAAAAGAGACTAATTTTGCACTAGCTGGACGTTGCATACACGAAAGCCACAAATACATAACAGATATAAGAGTCCTACACACAGAAGGAAATGATGCAAAGTATACTTAGAAATTTTAGAAATTAAGAAACAGATCTGTGTATCCCAGTATTTGTTTCTGAATGAACAAACTCAGTTCAATGATTCAACCGTTATGGACAATACTGCAACTCCCACACAGAAGAAAAGCTTGATCTCTTCATTCACATAACAAAACATTCCAGTCCTGTTCATAGTTCTACTACAATGTACGTTTAGTCTTAGTTATTGTAAATGTTGTACTACTGGATTTTGTAAATGCTGTCCTAATTAATTTTGTAAGGCCATATGTAATTTGTCAAAATTGTCAACAGAGATAGCTTTTGCAGTTCAAGCCAAGAGTCGATAGGTGATGAAAATTTGGCATGTTTATCTTTTCCTTGGTTCGCATCTTTGGCGTCAGGTATATACTAGAATATGGGCATACAACCCGAAACCTAGGTCGTACAATAATTGCAAAGTTCGTGAAACAAAGCTAAAATGTATTTCGTTTAGCTAATAAAGTTAGTAATGTTTGTAGCGCGTCTGCTATTCTACAGCTTCTAAGTCCACCATCTAACATGAGGAAAATTCTTCAGCTTCACAGACAACACAGTTACCGAGGCAGAAAGCGGAGTAGCGAATAGACGGCGTCTTTGTTCCACAACTAATCACATCTGGGCAGCGAGGGGCGCATCTTTCACCTGGAGGAATGGACGGCGGGTGAAATGTCCACACTCAATTCGCTGGTGGGTGCTTTCACCCCGACTAAAGTATGATCCATCTGACCTACTTCATCACCTGTAGCATCCACATTTGCGTCTCTGCTACGCCTTTCTAATTTTTAACGTTCGGGGAATATTTTCTGAGCGAAGTCCAGCGAATAGTATCTATGGTCTGCAAAACAACTGTAGACAGTTAAAAAATGCGGCATGGTGGAAACGGGCTCTGGAAAAACGTATCAACATCATTTCCATCGGAATAATAACTTAACATTCTTTCACCACTAAATATCGCTACAAATTTCTATGACGTACAATATATCAAAATATCTATACTTCGGGCTTACTACAAAGATTAATTAAGCTACATAGGTTTTACAATATTCAGCGACATTATTAATTTCAGAATGACTTGATAAAATTAGAAGATAATTTCGGAATAACTTGATGGAATTAAAAGATTTCTTCATGGTCACGGGGAATTGTTGTCCTATATGAAATACATATTACTTTTGAACTGCTGTTCTCCAACGCCTTTCCCTAGAGGCTATAAGCTCATCGGATAAACACCAATATTTCCAAAAGCATATGTTTAATTTTGAAGAACCTTTCCAGAAAATGCGTTTTTGGTACGCTCTATGCATTGACAACATGATATTTACTGAAGAAGCTAGCTATAAAACAAGTGCACTACAGACTGTGACGTCACAGCTTTGCTCTCCACGCGGGTGACGAACACAACGGTCGCCTGTGTGTATAAAAACCGGGAAGTATCCTCATTTGCCTCGCCATACTGCTTAAGGCTTACGCGTGAAGCCAAATTTACTGACTTCTGGGAACCGCTGGCAGCTCAAAATATCTTGAAATGTAAAAATTGAGGAAAAAGGTAATAGCCTAGATCGCGTACATTATAAATAATTAAAATGTGATGACAAGTGGTCCTGGGATCGCAGATTAACCATAAGTTTTGAAACAGCGTATTATTTTTTACTCCAAACTTTAAACCCATTTTTCTCCAAACAACATTTTTCAGCTCGCGTAGCGCTCTAGAACCTCAACACGTTAACCGAGTCATTTGCCTTTTTTTTAAAAAAAATGAAATATAATTAAATTTAGGGAGCATTGGCAAGAGCGTTTCTTCATCCGAATTTTAAATGTACTTTTTAAGCCTTTGAACTTAGTAAAACATGCCAAGAAATTGACATGTTTTTCAAATTCCTGTTCCTTTTCAAGGTATTTTTCAAAAAAAAAAAAAAAAAAGGGTGTGAAATCTTATGGGACTTAGACGCTAAGGTCATCAGTCCCTATGCTTACACACTACTTAACCTAAATTATCCTAAGGACAAACACACACACCCATGCCCGGAGGAGGACTCGAACCTCCGCCGGGACCAGCCGCACAGTCCATGACTGCAGCTCCTAAGACCGCTCGGCTAATCCCGCGCACCGGTATTTCTCAAAATCCTGTCGTAAAGGCCCCCATATTCGTTCTAATATGAGAATTTTCTGTAAGTATGTGTTTCAGAAACATCCCCGAATCTGTACAACGCTTCACGCAAACCATGACGCGCCGCGAGGCGCATACGCTGACAGGTCTGTAGGCGCCATTTTTAATTTGTTATGAAATAATATTTTTTTTTCTTACAGGAATGTATGTATAGTAAAGTGGTAAAACACCCATTTTTTTAAAAACTGTCCTTTTATGAAAGAAAATTCTATAGTTCACTCGTTTTTCAAGTCTCCCGACCAGAATCTCCCGTTAAGGTACCGAAATGAGTTTCTAACCACTTCGATGGATGTAACTGAGGAAGTTAGAATACGGCGCACCAGGAAGTCGCGAACAGACGATGAACTAAAAGGTGGTTTCAGCGCAGGGAGGAACTGTGCGTATCGCAAATACTCAAGCTTCGTGACTTTCCCTGTTCTACACTCCTGGAAATGGAAAAAAGAACACATTGACACCGGTGTGTCAGACCCACCATACTTGCTCCGGACACTGCGAGAGGGCTGTACAAGCAATGATCGCACGCACGGCACAGCGGACACACCAGGAACCGCGGTGTTGGCCGTCGAATGGCGCTAGCTGCGCAGCATTTGTGCACCGCCGCCGTCAATGTCAGCCAGTTTGCCGTGGCATACGGAGCTCCATTGCAGTCTTTAACACTGGTAGCATGCCGCGACAGCGTGGACGTGAACCGTATGTGCAGTGGACGGACTTTGAGCGAGGGCGTATAGTGGGCATGCGGGAGGCCGGGTGGACGTACCGCCGAATTGCTCAACACGTGGGGCGTGAGGTCTCCACAGTACATCGATGCTGTCGCCAGTGGTCGGCGGAAGGTGCACGTGCCCGTCGACCTGGGACCGGACCGCAGCGACGCACGGATGCACGCCAAGACCGTAGGATCCTACGCAGTGCCGTAGGGGACAGCACCGCCACTTCCCAGCAAATTAGGGACACTGTTGCTCCTGGGGTATCGGCGAGGACCATTCGCAACCGTCTCCATGAATCTGGGCTACGGTCCCGCACACCGTTAGGCCGTCTTCCGCTCACGCCCCAACATCGTGCAGCCCGCTTCCAGTGGGGTCGCGACAGGCGTGAATGGAGGGACGAATGGAGACGTGTCGTCTTCAGCGATGAGAGTCGCTTCTGCCTTGGTGCCAATGATGGTCGTATGCGTGTTTGGCGCCGTGCAGGTGAGCGCCACAATCAGGACTGCATACGACCGAGGCACACAGGGCCAACACCCGGCATCATGGTGTGGGGAGCGATCTCCTACACTGGCCGTACACCACTGGTGATCGTCGAGGGGACACTGAATAGTGCACGGTACATCCAAACCGTCATCGAACCCATCCTTCTACCATTCCTAGACCGGCAAGGGAACTTGCCGTTCCAACAGGACAATGCACGTCCGCATGTATCCCGTGCCACCCAACGTACTCTAGAAGGTGTAAGTCAACTACCCTGGCCAGCAAGATCTCCGGATCTGTCCCCCATTGAGCATGTTTGGGACTGGATGAAGCGTCGTCTCACGCGGTCTGCACGTCCAGCACGAACGCTGGTCCAACTGAGGCGCCAGGTGGAAATGGCATGGCAAGCCGTTCCACAGGACTACATCCAGCATCTCTACGATCGTCTCCATGGGAGAATAGCAGCCTGCATTGCTGCGAAAGGTGGATATACACTGTACTAGTGCCGACATTGTGCATGCTCTGTTGCCTGTGTCTATGTGCCTGTGGTTCTGTCAGTGTGATCATGTGATGTATCTGACCCCAGGAATGTGTCAATAAAGTTTCCCCTTCCTGGGACAATGAATTCACGGTGTTCTTATTTCAATTTCCAGGAGTGTATTATTACCGCCACGCCACTGTTTTCTGAATAAGCTTTTGCCTTCCTTCGCATTTACACTTTAGCGAGAGGTTTTTCCTGCTAATTATTTTTTGCAGTCTAGTTTATCATAGATGTCAGAAACAATAATGAAAAATTCAGCTTTATTTTTTTGCAAAATATTTTTATTACCAGCGGAAAGTTGGTACTTTTGATGAACAGAACAGTACAGGAGGTTCAAGTATTATCGAATGCCACAAGTGTATCTCCAAACTGAATTCATTGTTGGCTCTCATACACTTTCTTATAATAAACTTCAATTGTTTAGCAATAAGTGTTTGTATTCCTCTTAATGAAATTAAAGAAAACCTTTACACCGAAAAAAAATTTAAAAAATGTTGCGCTTATAGGCGAATATGGAATAGTTGGGAAATGTGGAATAGGCTTGTAAAAATGTAGGTAATCGTGAGACTTTGGAAAGAAAACATATTTTTTGTACACAAAATACCATTCTGAGAGTATTTTAAACTCTTAGTGAGAGAAAAAAATAATTTGACTCTATCTGTTAAGTTTGTAAGGTGGCTATAATGCACGCCTTACAAGCACCCATCCACATACTTTGCAGTAAAAATGGAAATGTCGTGTGGCTAGGGCCTCCCGTCGGGTAGACCGTTCGCCTGGTGCAGGTCTTTCGATTTGACGCCACTTCGGCGACCTGCGCGTCGATGGAGATAAAATGATGATGATTAGGACAACACAACACCCAGTCCCTGAGCGGAGAAAATCTCCGACCCAGCCGGGAATCGAACCCGGGCCCTTAGGATTGACAGTCTGTCACGCTGACCACTCAGCTACCGGGGCGGACTACTTTGCAGTGATATACAAACACAACTAGGTATCATGTGATATGTTGTACATCGTATATATGAATATATAAAGGAGACTGACATTGTCACGTACGTCTTGTAAATAATTGTTGACGCTTATTGTATGAAAGCTGTGGGCGTGTCCTTATTATCATACTAGTAGAGGCTGGAGTGACAGTGGAAAGCGGTATGCAAGCCCTGGGTGGAAGGCCCACACAGGTGTGTTGGTCCTGCTTAAACATAGGAAGTAGCGAGACGGAAGTTGGGACACCTGAGTGCTAGGGCACAATAGAGTCGCGACCGGCCGGTTTTGCCAGACAGGAAGGATTATACTTCGGAAACTACAAAGATCTTGGACGCAGCTGAGAGGAACGAGGAAGCGTCTCCTTGGAAACCACGCAGGCTGGGTTATTTCCAAGGATTTTTACTCAGAAGTGTACTATTGTAGGAGTATAGGTTTTTCCTCGCCAACTTTCCGCACTGGACGACAAAAGACTAAAATATGGTTGGTCAGCGTTCCCTCTCTACGGAGAGAGGGAGAATATTCTGTGATTTCGGGAATATGATTCGTTTTCCGAATTACGAGGGTGGGGAGCCGAGACTTGCTGGGAGGCCAGTGGTGGAGAGATGTCTTCCGTTGTGAGCGCTCGTGTGTGACGGTCGCTCGATATCAGCTTTTGTTGCTACGGGCGAACTTGCTGTCTTTGCTCTCAGGAGAGTTTATAGTTACAGCAGTTAGGCACTGTACTGTTGCAAACCTATACAATCCTGGACTTCACCTCCGGGTTGGAAGTCGTCGTTGAGTACGCAGCATTCAGTAATTGAGGACATTTCCTCTGCCTATACTTACGTTGAGACGTTGTCTGAACTCCATCCTTGTGGCTGGGAGATCGCGTTTCTCGTCTGTATAATACAGAGAGGAGAAGACAGTAGCAGAATATATTAGTCAGAGGACGGCCTTATGCCGTCCTAGTGTTTGAAAGAGTTTATTTGTGGCTGAAGTTCTTCCATCGTCGCAGACGAGAACGAGAACCATCACATCGACACACCGGACGCAGTACATACGGTGATATCGCAAATTCCTGCGGCTTATTATGGCTATAAAAGCTAAACAGCTGTGATCACGTTAGTTTATTTCCACTGAAGTTCCCCACCACCGTAGACCATCTTTGAAAGTAGTTCCTTCTAGTGTTTTGTACGTGGATGATGTCAGTCATGCCAGGTTATTGATATTAGATCGCGCAATCCTAATAAGGGACAGAGTTGGGCAATTGATTAGTAATTTTACTTAGGAAATGTAAACTTTATTACAAAGATTTTTTAATCTACAATAAATATATAATCAGTAACAACGTTTATCATTTAGTAGGATTAGTTGCCTTCATCATTCATTTATGTCTAGATTGTAATTTACAGAATTAAGAGGGCCAAATCTTCATATTAGCGTTTATTATTTCCGTTGCCCACATTCATTTTACACCCGCCTGGAGTAGCATCTTGGAAGTTTATTAACTACAAAACACAGTTCTTAAAAATTATTTATCTGGATAGCAGTGGTGATTCGTTTTATATTCATCTATATGCGTATGTTATAAATATAATTTTCGTTCTCAGCACCTGCTCAGTCAAGATGGATTTTATGGAATACCAAGTACTTCATATTGCCTGAAATTCCATCTTGGACTTCACAACAGCCAGCCGCTGTGGCCGAGCGGTTGTAGGCGCTTCAGTCCGGAACCGCGCTGCTTCTACGGTCGCAGCTTCGAATCCTGCGTCGGGCATGGATGTGTGTGATGTTCTTAGGTTAGTTAGGTTTAAGTAGTTCTAACTCTGTGGGACTGATGACCTGAGTTGTTAAGTCCCATAGTGCTCAGAGCCATTTGAGCTTCACAACATGACAACAGACCCAACGGTATCCGTAGCCAAAAATCGTGCAATACATAACGCTATAGTACTTTTGCTTGATACATTGCATAGTTTTAGTCGTTAGTATACACTGTGAATAATTGTTGCGTATTACCTCAAAAAATTTTGTCAGATAACGAAAATAGGTTTTTTTTTTTTTTTTTTTTTTTTTTTTTTTTTTTTTTTACGCGAACGCACATGATTTCTGGAAACGAACTGTCCTCACTACAGAGCATAGTGGGAACATTTTGAAGTAGAGCATGCTTCTCCCTCTTAGGAGCGCCATTCGATAGATGAGAAATCGCGGTACTCCATTTTGCCCCGCTATTCTATAATTCCCAAAGTTCGACTACTTTTGTCTACATTTGTATCAGAGCAACAGCTATGCTGATATTGTAGGGAAATACTTGTCTAATGATTGGAAATTTACATCCTCTTTTCTGTGTCCCGACTTTTATTTCCTTGCCCCGCTTATTTCTTAAACCACCAGTCGGTAAGTCCCGATTATCTTCAAATTGGTTGTGGCAACACTACCAAGAGCCTGCAAAGACGAGACAGGATAATAGTTTATTTTTTCGTAAGATAACGAAATGGTTGTATCGCTGTATGTTGTCATTTCCGTCTTTCTGCTCCTGGTCTATCTCATTCCCAGTTTACATTCCTCTGAGCCTCCGCATATATCTAGAACAATTTAGTTGTATCGTCGGACTGCGGTACATTTACGACGACCATTACGTAACATACTGCAGCGGGCTCAGCTACGCTCGTTTCCTTTGAGGCTGCCCGCCTTTAGGGCTTCAGCAGTCATCCAGGCCGCCCGGACCGTGGGAGTGAACGCCGCAAGACGGTCCGCCGATCGGCGACAATGGCGACCGTTACGCAAGGTGCGCCTTTGTTTGCGGCCGGCGGAAACTACCGATGCGTCGCCAGACACCGGAAACGGATTATTCCGAGCGCGGGGCATGAACGCCCTCCGGTTCAGGTGCAGGCGTGTCCTCGCCATACGCTCCGGGATGCATAGCCGTCGATACTAACAACCTACGTCTGTATCCAGATGGTTACAAATCACTCTTGAATAAAAAATTAAGTTACTTTTTTGTTTACCAGAGGGTTCATACGACCACTTTAAGACAATACTCATGTTCAGGAAAAAAAAAAAAAAAAAAAAGAACATCTTGAACGACTAGAGATAGGACGTTCATATTCACAAGTCATGTACATTAGTAAGTTCTGCGTATACGATTAGCATTTGCGCCACGTCGGCCCGTTGGTTTATAGTCAACTTCGATATTGGTTTTATGACTAGATTCAGGACGTATTAGACGATGAAACTCAAGATGTCATTTGCACTCTTAAAAGTAAGTTCGGGATAGCCATAGCTAGGTGTTAAGGACCATTGCTGTTATCAATATACTTTTATTGACGAGAACTTTTGTCGCTAAGCTTAGACTACTGCTGTTATCTCCGTTGGTTTGACCATACTACATTATCTTGCTTGCTGGATAGAATTCGTTCATTTCTTCTACTACTGTACAGTTCTCAGTTGTAATGTTCAGCAAGTCGTTATTTTGTTTTGTAACACCTTTCATGAGTTTCGTCTTTACTTTTCTTTATCCTTAAGTCAGACTGCGTGCTGTTTATCTCGAATTCATTCAACAGCTCTAAGCTTTTCTTACGTCCAGCTTGAAGATCTGCATTGTCTTAGAACTGGCGTCTGTTCCTCTCGAACTGTTATTCTTTTTCCTATATTTCCTAAAGCTTACTCTTTTGCTTCTTTCATCTATTAATTGGACAGCAGTGGAGATAATCCACATTCCAATTTTATCTGAGGATACAAGTACCTTATTCCATCATTACAGGATGTCCATAAAGTCCCGCTATTACTTCAAAAAATCGTAATTAGGGAACAGTTAGAGATAGAGTGCTGTGTTTTTCTTGTAAAAGGTTTAGCAGCTCTAATTTTTGTTTTGTTTTGTGAAGTTCGAGGCTTGGCTTCGACTGCATCAAAATGGCAACAGACCGGGAGTGGGTGGAATGCCTCATCTGCTACGCAGAAACCAAATATGTGTGACAAAGGTACTGCGGAATTGTCTACGCCGGTATGGGATGGCACCACCGACAAAAACAAGCATAAAGAGGTCATCCAAAAACTTTAAATTGACAGGCAGTGTCAAAGACCTTCCTAGAAGTGGACGTCCCCCCGTTCTTCAGCTACGTGTTGTCAAAGTGGAAGCTGCATTTTAACACAGCCCTCAGAATTGCATGCTGGCCTCCAATACACGCCAACAATAAATACCTGAAGGAGTGTTAATTTTCGGGCGAAGTAACGTACCACTTTTCTGGACATGTGAATCGTCACAAGAGTTGGAGCTCCGAAAACTTACAAAACACACGTGAAGGCATCCATACTAATCCATAGCTTAATGTTTGTTACAGCCTAATGCAAGGTAGGGTGATGGCCTTTTTTTCGCAGGGAAAACCATAACGAGAAATGTTTTCGTAGATATGCTCCAACAGTTTCTGCTACCACAGATCGTAGAGCTGCAGCGTCCATCTTCCAGCACGATGGTGCACCACCACATTGGAGGTTTAACGAGCGAGATGTGCTGAATGACACGCTTCCTGGGATGTGGGTATGTCCCGATGGTTCCATCGCATGGCCCCGCGCTCTCTCGATGTCACGTCATTAAATCGCTGTTTGTTGGGTTACAAAAAGGATCACGTGTACACAACGCCAGCCAATGCGTTTGCTATTCTTCGTGCACTAATCAGTGAACCAATCAGAACTGTTGACGCTCCAGTATTGATCCGTACATAAGCAGAACTCGAATATCGCCTTGATAGTCTACGAGTGAAGAGTGGGGCACACCGTGAACTCCTGGACTGACAGGAAAAAAATAAAAAATTAAAAAAAACGAACTTTTGAGAGCTGCTAAACGTCTTACAACCAACCACGATTGTCTCTGATAATTTCCATGTTACGAATTTTTGAAATGATAGTGGGACTTTATGGACACCCTGTACAACTGAGACGTAGGAAGCAAGCAAATCGGGTGGCCACTTGCTGGTGAAGAACACAGTACACTAACTGTACGAGTAAAAAGAGCTGTTGGACATCGCATGTATTCGCCACTGAGTAACGTTTTGTTACTGCCTGAAACGGTACGTTACTCGCATGGTTTCCTCTGTGCATGCAGTTCGTACCCTTGCCACTCGCCGCGTTTTCTTTCGCGCATGCACTTCGTGTCGGGCTCTGGTCGAGTCGGCACTACACTCCCTTATCCTCAAACTCGACTCAGTTCCGCACTGTCTCTTGCTCCAAAAAGTGCGAGCTTACGGACTATCCGATGACATATGCGGTTGGATAGAAAGTTTTCTAACAGACAGAGAGCAGTATGTTGCCCTGAATGGGGTGACTTCAGCAGAAACAGGCGTAACTTCAGGT
The DNA here is from genome assembly GCF_023864345.2 of Schistocerca serialis cubense. Classification (NCBI taxonomy): domain Eukaryota; kingdom Metazoa; phylum Arthropoda; class Insecta; order Orthoptera; family Acrididae; genus Schistocerca; species Schistocerca serialis. The sequence goes on from NC_064646.1 coordinate 397,422,473, forward strand.
GTGCCCCAGGGCAGCGTAATAGGTTCACTGCTTTTTACGATTTACATAAACAATCTGGTTGATGGTATTGAAAGCGGCATTAGACTGTTTGCCGATGATGCTGTAGTCTACAGGAAAGTAGTATCACACAAAAGTTGTGAACAAATAAATGAGCATCTGCGCGAAAATAAATGTGTGATGTCATGACTGGCAGTTATCTCTCAATATTAGTAAGTGTAACGTACTGCGCATAACAAGACGAATATCCCCATTAATTTACGAGTACAAAATAAATGCCCAGTCTCTAGAAGCGGTTACATCCGTCGGTTATCTGGGTGTGACAATTCGAAATGATCTCAAATGGAATGATCAGATTACACAAGTAATGAACAAGGCGAACTCTAGATTGCAATTTATTAGTAGAATCCTGAAGCGATGCAGTCCTTCAACAAAGGAAATTGCTTACAATACGTTAGTTCGTCCACTATTAGAGTATTGTTCGTCTGTATGGGACCCTTACCAGCTGGGTCTGATTCAAGAGATTGAGAAGGTCCAAAGAAGAGCGGCAAGATTCGTGACTGGTACATTTAGCCATCGCGAGAGCGTTACAAATCTCATAGAAAGTTTGAAGTGGGACACACTTGCAGATAGACGACGCGCTAAATGGAAGGCGCTGGTCACTAAATTCCGAAATTCGATTTTCGCTGAGGATGTAGAGCATATATTATTACCACCAACTTTCAAATCGCGCAGTGATCACCATTCAAAGGTAAGGGAAATTAGAGCTCGTACTGAGGCGTTCAGACAGTCGTCTTGGCGCAAATTGTGCCCTCCACCACACTCCGCTTGGTGGCTAGCGGAGTATATATGTAGATGTAGATGTAGAAACGTTCCACGTGCGTCCTGTGCATTCAAACACCTCACGTGAGATCTACGCGGCTTGAGTGCCCTATGCAGGAACTGTATGTTTTCGAAATCATTCACTTGTACCTATCTATGTTTCTTACAGTGTGTCCAGGACAATGTAAGACTAAACTGTGATCTGACTTCAGTGGAAAGATTAGATCTATTTTACAAGGACGCGTTATGCGATTCATTTCCGTTGCTCCGCAACCATAGCGTAATACATTTTCTCTTTGGGTAGTTCAGTCATCGTGTAGAGAAAAAGCAAACGATGTGATTTCTACAGCTACACCTACGTATATACATACATACTTCGCAAGTTACCGTATGGTGTATGGCGGAGGGTATCTCGTCATTCCCTTTCCTGTTACACTCGCAAGCAGAGCGAGGGAAAACGACTGCCTTCATGTATCCGTACGAGCCATAATCTCTCCAATCTTATCTTCGTAGTCCTTACGCGGAATGCACGTTCACTGTGGTAAAGTCGTTCTTCAGGCAGTTATAAAAGTCGGTAACTTAAACTTTCTCAACAGCGTTTGGTGAAAATAAGTTGCATCGATGTCTACCTTTAATCTGACCAGGTAGGGATCCGAAACAATTTATCAGCGCACGATAATCTTTCTGAAGAAAGAGCCAGGAAATAAAATAAAATATCATTTGCATGAACAGTCATCCTCAATCAGGGGAGAGTCCACAAGAAACCTGAAACAAACGTTTCTAAATAAGCAACGAACAGCCCCGGCTTCACACAGTTAGACGACTCGTTAAGTATAGCGGTCATGAATTACGAGTATACAGTGTAGACAAAAATCCCTCGTGAATCAGACTATATATTAGTATAAATCGTATCAAATTCCCTAGGGCAATTCCTGAGATTTTTCTTTTCACACTGTTGGAAAAACACCGCAAAGAACTTTAATTTAGTAATATTTGTAGATTTATTAATGTATAGATGACAACCAATAACGCATACATGCAAACCATGGGAGACTTCAGACTTCATAATTTTTCTCCGACCTCCCGATTGTTCCATTATTACTCGCGATTATTAGGTAATTATCTTCAATTGTAGGGTACTCGTATTTGCTTTGAAAACCCGCTACTTTAATTTTTTTGGCCATTGGTCGGAAATCCTTTGCTCATTAGTCGTTTCTAATGGATACACCTATCGAAGTTTATAGAAATCAAGGAGTCGCACTCGAGCTGAGGTTACAAAATTCAGGGGATACTTCCTAGCGCAATGTACCATGGACTCAACAAGTCGTTGAAAGTCTCCTGCATGAATACGGAGCCACGCTGCTTCTATAACCGTCCATAATTGCGAAAGTATTGCCTGTGCAGGATTTTGTGCATGAGCTGATCTCTCGATTATGTCCCATAAATGCTCAATGGAATTCATGTTGGGCGATGTGGGTGGCCAAATCATTCGCTCGAATTATCCACAATGTTCTTAAAACCAGTTGCGAACAATTGTGGCCCGGTTACACGGCGTTTTATCATTCACAAAAATTCCACCGTTATTTGCGAACATGCAGTCTGTGAATGGCTGCAAACGCTCTCCAAGTAGCCGAACATAACCATTTCGAGTCAATGATTGGTTCAAGTGGACCAGAGAACCCAGTGCATTCCATGTAAGCACAGCTCAAATCATTACGGAGCCAAGACCAGCTTGCACAGCGCCTTGTTGACAACCTGGGTCCTTGGAATCGTGGGATCTGCGCCACGCTCGAAACCTGCCATCAGCTCTTACCGAGTGAAGTAGGGAGTCATCTGACCAGGCCACTGTTTTCCAGGCGCCTATGGCCCAACCAATATGGTCACTAACCCAGGAGAGGCGCTGCAGGCAATGGCGTGCTGTTAGGAATGGCACTAGCGACGGGCAACTGCTGCCTAAGCCCATTAACGCCAAATTTCACCGCACTGTCATAACGGATACTTTAGTTGTGCGTGCGACATTGATTTCTGCTGTTACTTGAGGCAGTGTTACTTGTCTGTTAGCACTGTAAATTCCACGCCAACGCCGCTGTTCTCGGTCGTTAACTGAAGACCGTCGGACACTGCGTTTTCGGTGGTGAGAGGCAATGCCTGAAATTTGCAATTTTCGGCACACTCTTGACACTGTCGGTCTCGAAATGTTGAAGTCCCTAATGATTTTCGAAATGGAATGTCCCACGCGTTTAACTCCAACTGCCATTCCGTATTCAAAGTCTATTAATTCCTGGCGTGTGGCCATAATCACATCGAAAACCTTTTCACGTGAATCACCTGAGTAGAAATGACAACTCCGCCAATGCACTTCCCTTTCATATCTTGTGTGCGCTTTACTACCGCCACCTATGCATGTTCAAATCTCTGACCATGAGTCTTGTCACCTCAGGGGTATTTCGACTTTTATTTTTCCTCTTTAGCGTGCGTTTTTTACAAGTTATACTGGCATTGCTCAATATTGTGCCAGTCGGCGAGTCTGTGTTTACAGTTATCATCCATGTCAGAAAACAATATGGCGGGCAATATTTACGGCAATCATACTTTTTATTTAAGGGGGATAGGACGCCAAACGGGCCGTCTTGGAGCAGGAAAGACACCACAGGACTTTTTAATTCCCATTGCCTATACTTTTACGAATAAATTCATAAAACTTTGTCAGCATGAACGGGAAGGATTCAGGATTTTCACTCATAGCAGTGGAAGTTCAAAAACATAACAAAATTAGTTTTGTTTTACATGTGAAAGTTCATCATTTTTTTAACTTACTACTGGCTGCGTTTGTAGCTGTAGCTACACGTTTCTTAATAAGTACGAGAGATTCTTCGATGAATTTTGTACAGCATACAAACCACACTTACAGGTGTATGAAACTCTAGAAATTATTTAATTTATGAAACAATGAACGTGCTGTTACATTTTAAACTTCATGTTTAGAAAAAACACAGTTTTCAATAGATTTGTAAAATTCTAGAGTTTCATACACCTGTAATTATGGTTTGTATGCTGTGCAAAATTCATCGAAGAATCTCCCTTACTTATGAAGAAAAGGGTACCTATAGCAACAAATGCAGCCAATGCATGGTAAGTGAAAAAAGGTCAAATTTCAAGTGTAAAAAAAAAAAATTTCTTATATTTTTGAACTTCAACTGCTATGAGTGTAAACTCGGAATCCTTTCTGGCCGTTTTGACAAAGTTTTATGAATTTATTCGTAAAAGTATAGACAGAGGAAATTAAAATGTCCTCTGGTGCCTCTCCTGCTCCAAGTCCCCCTTAAACCAAAAGAACTTCTCACCGTAATTACCTGGGCTACCGTACAGATAAGGGATATGGAATCAATGTTTTGGGTAGTTCTTGTGTTTTTATAACTGCATGTCATCAGTTGTCTCGTGCTTGTACTGAAAATGGACTGCGGTTTTTGAACAGCCGTAACCCATGTTTTCTTTGTTTTCTTTTTTTTGTTTTTGAAGGTTGGCAAGTATTATAGCAAAAATAACGACCATCGAATACTTTGAAGTACCGAATACGTACGGTAGGTAAAATAGTAGTTAATTTTTGCAGTCGTGATACCAAGCGGCCGCTAGCTAGCAGACAGTTCGGCAAGTGAGGTCGGCGCAGGCGCCCGCTGTGGCCGCTTATCGCGCCAGGAAGTGGGGCGGCCGGCACGCGCCAGACGCACGGGGACCTTGACCCCAGCGGCCTCTGCCGGCGGCCCTGGGCCAATGCCAGCCGGACGAGGCTGGGCTGCGCACGCTCCGCTACTCTGCACGCACCATCCCCTCGTGTAACCGGCTTCCTGCTTGACGTAGGTCAGTTACTTCAATATTGGAGATTTGTTTGAACACATATTGACAGATGAACATCTATGCCCGACCTAGATTCACACTCGTGTCATTTGCTTACTGCTACCAGACGCCTTTCCACATGCCGGCCCGAGTGGCCGAGCGGTTCTAGGCACTACAGTCTGGAACCGCGCGACCGCTACGGTCGCAGGTTCGAATCCTGCCTCGGGCATGGATGTGTGTGATGTCCTTAGGTTAGTTAGGTGTAAGTAGTTCTAAGTTCTAGGGGACTGATGACCTCAGAAGTTAAGTCCCATAGTGCTCAGAGCCAACGCCTTGCCACCTTTAGAATGCAAGGCGTGTGGTAGCAGTAAGCAAATGTCACGAGTGTGAATCTAGGCCGGGCATAGGTGTTCATTTGTTAATAAAGGTGGCGGGGGTAAAATACAGGGAGCGAAAGGCTATTTACAATTTGTGCAGAAACCAGATGGCAGTTATAACAGTCGAGGGGCATGAAAGGGAAGCAGTGGTTGGGAACGGATTGAGACAGGATTGTAGCCTCTCCTCGATGTTATTCAATCTGTATATCGAGCAAGCAGTAAAGGAAACAAAAGAAAAATTCGGAGTAGGTATTAAAATCCACGAAGAAGAAATAAAAACTTTGAGGTTCGCCGATGACATTGTAATTCAGTCAGAGACAGCAAAGGACCTGGAAGAGAAGTTGAACGGAATGGATAGTGTCTTGAAAGGAGGATGTAAGATGAACATCAACAAAAGCTAAACGAGGATATTGGAATGTAGTCGAATTAAGTCGGGTGATGCTGGGGGAATTAGATTAGGAAATGAGACACTTAAAGTAGTAAATGAGTTTTGCTATTTGGGGAGCCAAATAAGTGATGATGGTCGAAGTAGAGAAGATATAAAATGTAGACTGGCAATGGCAAGGAAAGCGTTTCTGAAGAAGAAAAATTTGTTAAGATCGGGTATAGATTTAAGTGTCAGGAAGTCGTTTCTGAAAGTATTTGTATGGAGTGTAGCCATGTCTGGAAGTGAAACATGGACGATAAGTGGTTTGGACAAGAAGAGAATAGAAGCTTTCGAAATATGGTGCTACAGAAGAACGCTGAAGATTAAATGGGTAGATCACATAACTAATGAGAAGGTATTGAATAGAATTGGGGAGAAGAGGAGTTTGCCGGCCGACGTGGCCGTGCGGTTAAAGGCGCTGCAGTCTGGAACCGCAAGACCACTACGGTCGCAGGTTCGAATCCTGCCTCGGGCATGGATGTTTGTGATGTCCTTAGGTTAGTTAGGTTTAACTAGTTCTAAGTTCTAGGGGACTAATGACCTCAGCAGTTGAGTCCCATAGTGCTCAGAGCCATTTGAACCATTTTAGAAGAGGAGTTTGTAGCACAACTTGACAAGAAGAAGGGACCGGTTGGTAGGACATGTTCTGAGGCATCAAGGGATCACAAATTTAGGATTGGAGGGCAGCGTGGAGGGTAAAAATCGTAGAGGGAGACCAAGAGATGAATACACTAAGCATATTCAAAAAAATGGCTCTGAGCACTATGGGACTTAACATCTATGGTGAAAGGTGGCTACACTGTACCACTGCGCCAGAGATTGCGCCAAAGAGTACTATTAAGCCGCCTCCACAGTGCTTGTGAAGAGATCGTAGAACAGTGCTTGTTATGAGATTGTAGAAGTCAGAGTGCGTGTTAAGATCTCATGGCAGTCAGTGCTTGTTGAGAGTTCATAGCAGTCAGTGCTTGTTGAGAGTTCATGGCGGTGAGTGCTTGTTGAGAGTTCATAGCAGTCAGTGCTTGTTGAGAGTTCATGGCGGTGAGTGCTAGTAGAGAGTTCGTGGCAGACAGTGGTTGTTGAGAGTTCGTAGAGGACAGTGTGTGTTAAGAGCTGGTGGTTGTCGTGAAGTTGGAGTAAGATGTTGTAGTAAAGAGTGTTGTTCCATGTTTTATGCAGTTATTTGATGGGAGAGATAGCAGATGTTATTGTGTGTATTTCGTCAATATATATGAAGGTAAAACTTACAATGCTCTTTTATTAATTGTGTATCTGAAATAATGCGTCACTACAGGTTCAGTCAACAAAGCATCTGGCTTGTGTTCTTGTATTAGAGTGAATTCTGGTTTTCTTACGCAATTACAGTTTTTCTAAATTTCTTTTGTCACGTCAGCATAGTTGGTATTTAAAAAAAATTCTTGTCTTGTTGGAAAAGAACCGTGCCAGATGTGGACGTTGAGTCACACTCCCACATACAGAACAGTTACATTTGTGCTTGGATTTGTAGGTTTTATAGTTGCTGGGGACTTAATTAATTAACTGTATTTACGAAAATTTTCTTACATTGTTTGTTGCAGTCAGATAGCGTAATAATACTAGTCAGGGCCAACCGTTTACGAGACTTGCGTAATCAGACATACTAAAACAAAAAATATTTTCAATCAATCTTATATTTAATTAAGCCCCCATGCACGTGGCGACCCTGCCAGGATCGTCCCTTGGATTCTTCTGATTGTGAAAATTGTAGACTGTAGTATTGTTGTAGTAATTTGTAGTTAGTAATTGTAGTCTATTTTGCATGTGTAGATTTGGTAATTGTCATTCTTCTAATGGTATTTTTTTTTCTCTCAGAATTAAATTTGTTGTCTTGTCAACGGTTTGACAATTTAGTGCAATTATTTCAATTGTTCGATTGATCGTGTTTGAGGGAAACATCTAGTGTGAATAGTGTTGTTGGAGATAAAGAGTCACGGTGTGTAATTTTCGTACAGTGACTAATCTTTCGTATATTTTGTAAATGATTACGCGATCGATGAAAAAGACAAAAATGATGAATAGTGAGAACGAAATTGTTGACATGGCGAACTCGCCAACACAGGACAACTGTATGATGAATAATGGAGTTGAAAATAATTTAATAAGTCGGGAAGACAGTCCGGAACCATTTCAAAATTTTTCTCAATCGGAAAATTCAGAGAATCTGAGATTAACGACAGAAGATTCTGAAATAGTATCGAACACAGATAGCCTTACAGCTGTGACGAAGGAAGTTAGTTTTGCGGGAGATGTTAGGGGCGAAAAGAATTCTGAACAATTTAATATGGAGCAGTTGATGAGTGTACTATTAAATTTTCAATCTGAATTAAAAACTGATATGGGAACAAAGTTAGACTCACTGGGATCACAGATGGGAACAATTAAAACTGAGATGGGAACTTTACGGGCTGAATTAAAAACTGATATGGGAACAATGGAAACTCGGTTAGGATCTGAATTTAAAACAGAGATGGGAACTTTGGAAACGCGGATAGATTCACGAATAGGGACATGTTTCAAAAATATGAAAGATGAATTAAAGAAAGAAATCAGGGAAGAAGTACAACCGATTCTGAATTCTCACAATAATAGATTAATTGCAGTGGAAATCAGACAAAGGGAACAGGATAGAGAACAGGAAGAAAGAGATCGCGTGATAGTACAGAATTTTTCAGAGTTAAATTTACAACGTGCAAAGGATAAGGAAGAAATATTTGAAAGAATCGAGGAATCCGTACCAAATGACAGAATAAATAATCTAACACGACAATATGAACAGTTAACTACCAAATGTGTCAATACTGAAACCCGAGTCGCGACACTTACGGAAGATGTAAACAAACAGAAAGAAAAAATAGGTGACTTATCGGAAAGAGTTGAGGAAATTTCAGATAAATTGACAAATCTTAGTTTACATGGGGACAGAGATTCGGATGATACAGCCCCATTACCATTTGCAGAAACCGAAGAGTATCAGAACATAAATAAGCATGTTGAGAATCAGGGAAAATTTAATGAACGCGTGAAAAGGGAATTTGAGGCATTACGGAAGCAAGTCAAGCAGATCGAAGGCGAAATTGTAGGAAAAGATAGCAGAAGAAATTTAGAATCACAGGTAGCAGAGGGGTTTGAAGAAAATAATTTGTTTCATTTACGGGATGCAACAAGAGAGCGCCAGATGCGCGAACTTTACAATAATCGACATTCGGACCGAGACAGACGCGGTAGGTCTTTGTCGCCACGAGGCGAAAACTTTGATTATAAACACTTTTTGACTGTCCGGAAATTTAAGATCTTCCGCAATTCTAAGAATGACATACATCCATGTGCATGGTTAGATCAATTTATGTACGCACTTCCACCAAATTGGCCACTAAGTCACAAACTAGAATTCATGTGTGGATATTTAGAAAACGAACCGGCGACGCGGATGCGCGCACTCATTAGAGATTGCAATAATTTAAATGATTTTTATCATGCATTTCTATCGGCATATTGGTCCGAAAACACGCAGGACAGAGTTAAACACAGTCTTATTATGCAGCGTAATTTCAAACAGTCTGAGTTCCGCACGCCGGCAGAGTACTTTGAAGACATGATTCGAAAGAATCAGTTCCTGTCCAACCCTTATAGCCCGACTGAATTAATTCGCATTTGTTTAACTAAGCTGCCACAATCCATAAGACAAATTGCTTTGGCCGGAAGATGTAAAGACGACATTGAGACTTTTAAGACTTTGTTGCAAGAACTTGAGTATGACAACGACGACGGGACCTCTTGTAACTTTTTCAGTAACAGTATTTACAATAGATTTCCAGAGAAAAGAGATAGTGATTGGAACGGGCGTTATATGGGTAATTTTGAGAATGACAGACGTAGCAGACACGACAATAGATACCAGCCCTATGACAATAACAGACGTTCTAACAGAAATTACACAGACAATAGCGGTAATTCGTACCGGAATGATCAATCATACGGAAACAGTAATCGGTATCATCAGGACAGAAATTATTCATACAGTAATAGAAATTCTTTCTACAGAAACAATCAGGGTAGTAGATACAACAATAATTTCAGAAGTGACAGTCGAAATTACACAAGGAGTAGTTATGCAGACAGACAGGAGAACAGAAATTTTAATAACAGACACAGCCAAGAATTTGCATCCAACAGACAGGAGGGACCTAATTGGCATCCTCCACGTGACAGAACTTCAGAGAGACAAGTGCAAATCGTAGAAATTGATCCGCGAAATGACGCGAATACTCAAAGACGTGACGCAAACAATCGACAATGACTTGCAGCTTCGGCTTCTGGCAGCAATATAGACGGCTCAGAAAGTAATGACACTACGACTTTACACTACGTACGCCTGGAAGACATGAGAGACATTTTATTAGACGAAAAGGAAAATAATGTAGACGCATTTTTACATCCTGTTATTGAAGTATGCGTGGGTAAGAATAAGTTCACTGCAGTATTAGATTCTGGGAGCCCATTGAATGTCATTAGTGAATCAGTTTTTCGTATATGTGAAAGAACTATTGCCTGTCCTGTGTTACCTATTTCTAAAACTACAATTCGAGGTGCTATTTCTGGAAAAAGTGTGGAAGTCAAACAACAGACCAACTTAAATTTCATTTGTCAAGGATACGAATTTTCTGCTAATTTTATTATTGTTCCATTACTCAGTACACAAATTATATTAGGTATGGAGTTTCTTAACGCACATAAGGCAATTTTGAACTTTAAAGAAGGAAGTGTAAATTTGACTGTTGCTGGAATGCCGAAATGTTTAAAATTTTTCGAGTGTTTAACAAGATCTGAACCAGATGCAAAATGTTTAAGGTTTCTTACTTCTGATGTTTTCGTTGAGCATTATGACGACAATGTGTTTATTCATGATAATGACAATAGATACAGAGACGCGATGGATGATATAATTAATAGCGAAGAATTAATTAATGAAAAGGTTAAGAAAGCTGAAGTGCCAGATGACGTTGCAAGAGAAGAGCTGCACCACATTTTGACGTCACATGCTACAGTGTTTAGTCATCATACAGGAACTATAAAAGGCTTACAATATTCATTTAAAGTAAAAGAACACACACCATTTCGCGGGAAAACGTACGCTATTCCTTTGGCTTACAGAGACAAGGTTAAGAATGAACTTCAGTACATGTTAGATCAGGGCATTATTGAGCCTGCAGTCAGTCCTTATACTAGCCCATTACACGTTGTTCTTAAAAAGGATGGATCAATTCGTCTGGTTCTGGATTCCAGACAGATAAATAACATCATCATTCCTGAAACTGACCGCCCACAAAATTTAGATGAACTTCTTCAACATTTCCATGGAATTAAAGTTTTATCTACGATTGATATGCGCGCAAGTTTTTGGCAAATAGAACTCCACCCCGACTGTAGAAAATACACCGCCTTTTTAGCCTTTGGTAACTGTTACCAATTTCGGAAATTACCGTTTGGACTTACAGTATCTTCAGCAGCATTCATTCGTAGCTTAAATGAAATTTTACCTGTTTGTCTTCGTGACAATATTACTTCTTATGTTGACGACATTCTTATCGCTAAACGTTCTTGGAGTGAACACAACAAAATTTTGGACTCATTATTACGTATCTTTGCAAAAGTTGGCATGACAGTGAACTTGGAAAAATCTGAATTTGGTCGTTCTCAGGTGAAATTTCTCGGTCACATTATATCTACAGAAGGTATTCTTCCTGATCCAGAGAAACTAGATGCTATTCGTAATTATGCTGTTCCTACCACAAAACGTGATGTTCGTAGTTTCCTTGGTGTCTGTAATTTTCTTAGACGCTTTGTTAGATTGGACGATTTGGCCACACCTCGTTTATGTGAACTATCCGGAAAGAAATCTAATTGGTGATGGGATGAGGAAGCTCAGTCAGAATTTGAACAACTTCGTGATGCTTTAGTTGCTGCTCCACTTCTTTCACATCCGGATTTATCTAAAGAATTTTGTTTGGCGACGGACTCATCATACAAAGGCCTAGGTGCACATTTATTTCAAGAGATAGAAGAAAACGGCGTTGTAGTACAGAAAACTATTGCATTTGGAAGTCGTGTTCTTTCTAAATCAGAAAAGAATTATTCGATTACGGAACTTGAAGCTTTGGCTGTTGTTTGGGCTTTTACAAAATTTCGCACATTTTTGTTTGCCAGACATACTAAGGTTTACACCGATCATCGAGCTCTGGAATTTCTTATGTCAACAAAATTAACTCACGGCAGATTGTCACGATGGGCGTTGTACCTACAGGAATTTGACTTTTGTATTGTTTACATACAGGGTTCTTCTAATATTGTTGCCGATGCTTTATCACGTGCACCTATGGGTTTGAAACGAAGTGCTGACGAGGACTGCAAGGAAAACAATTTTTGTTTGATGTATATTCAAGGTGTTGCGTTTGAGAACTTTATTTCGTCTTCGCTCCAGGATATCGCTAAGGAGCAAAATAAGGATCCAATCTGGAAGGACATTAAGGAGAAGTGGAGGAGAAAGGAAAGCGTAGCGATTAGACAGCATTATCTAGTTCGCAATGACATTCTTTTTAAACGAAAATCGGTCGACAACTCCGTTTGGTTAGTTTGTATTCCTGATGAGTGGGTCAATAAATTGATTTGGTATACGCATCTCAGTTATGCACACTTTGGTCCCCGAAAATGCTTTCACAAATTACGAGAAAATTGTTACTTCAGTAATATGGAAAAACGTATTCGATCTGTTCTTGCCAAATGTAAATTATGTCAAATGGCTAAGCCTCCAACGATTTCTCACAGAGCACCGTTGTTTCCCATCATTCCAGCGAAATTAAAGGAGATGGCTGCAGTCGATTTGTTCGGTCCAGTGGTTCGTTCTACTAATGGTTTTGCGTACATTTTCGTAGCAGTGGAATTGACATCAAAATATGTGTGTTTTACACCTTTACGCAAAGCAACAGCTCGTTCAGTATCTAACGCTTTTATCAAACATTTTCTTAAAGAAGTTGGTCATGTTAACGAGGTTATATCAGATAATGGATCACAGTTTCGTTCTAAAATTTGGCTTCGTACTCTACACCGTCGTAAAATTAAACCAATTTTCATTTCACTTTTTCACCCTCAATCTAATGCTTCAGAGAGATGGATGAAGGAAATCAATAAATTGTGCCGTCTTTATTGTCATCAGAATCACAGAACTTGGGATCAGTATCTTCATATTTTTCAAAACATTCTGAATGAACTTCCTAATGACTCAACTTCTTTACCGCCTCTATTGATATTAAAAAATAAAGCACCGACAAATCGCATTTCTGAAATAGTTCCTTTTCCGCCTTCACGGAAACTGCGGCATTCTGAAGTTGTCAACCTGGCTCTACGAAATATTGCATCTGCGGCTGCTAGAAGAGAGAAATCAGCTAAGCGTCCTGGTCGTTCAAAATTCTTGTCAGTTGGTCAGAAGGTGTTAATTAAGTCTCATCGTTTGTCTCACAAAGGAAAAGGCTTGTGTCGCAAATTTTTTCTGCTTTATAACGGTCCATACAGAATTCGCAAAATTATTTATGATAACACTGTTGAAGTAGAAACTCTTAAATCACGACGCTCTAAGGGAATACATCATATATCTAATGTAAAAATTTTTGTAGAATGACATACTTGTGAGAAATCAACAGCTACATGTAAACATGCGGAGAGTACAAGGATACCGCGCTGTGTTTTGGCGGCGGCACATACTCAAAGCAACAGTCAAGTCTGCGCGCCGCACAAGGCAGTCGTTGACCGCGAACAATAGCTTCCTACGTCACGCGCCCACAGCTGATCGAGCGCTCAGTGCGAATGCACTGACAGCCGTAAACAAACACACAGTCTAATTTCTCCGATTAAATTCAGTATAAAGCTATAAGGACTTGTTGAATTGTGTTATTAACATTCAGTATTTTGCAGGATACGGTGTATAAAGTATTTAAGAACTTCAGGTAAATTCTGTGCGTGTCCGACGTTAAGACGACTTGCTATCGAGAAAATTTCAGGAAGAATGTAATTTCGAAGAAGAAACTAATAAACTAAAAAGGTAACTATTAATGGAGTTTATTTTTCAGGTAACATATTTCCACTTAGGTACGTACTTTAGACGTAATTTGCTGCTCGCGATTACGTGATGTGCTACTTTCATGTTCTATGAATTTACTTGTGAAGCGACGCGCTTGCGTACGTTAACTGATTTTGACAATGATTATTAATGAACTGGGTTGTGACTTGTATATATTATGCATCGCTTGGCTGCACTGCTTTTTCACTGATGTCATATTTTTTTTTAATTATGTGTCTGCTGTGCTTATTTATTTAAATTATAATTGTCACTTGATTTATTGTGCTGATGTGTTTAGGTATGTAAGTTATACTTTGTGATTTATCTGCTTGCGCCTTCATGTTTACTTATTAAGATGACATATGAACATTTATTTGCTTAGGCTGATATGATGATAATGACCTGTTTATTACGTAAGATATATGTTTGCTGCTTTTTGTATGGATTGCATATTTACATATTTCTGTTTTGTTGTCATAACTACTCTTCAATTTAGAATATAGAAATGCTGATATACTGTGTATAAACATAGAGTTTAGGTCACACTATTGGATTAATTATAGATTGTTCGCTTGGCAGAGCCTCGTTGTAGGAATTGTGCTGCATCCACTTGTTGACATTCTGTTCTCTACTGGTATATTTACTCGCTATTGCATGTTTTGCTTACGCTCAGTGCCTTATATTTTTAAGATAAAAAAATTAACTGCTATTATTCGACGAACGACATTAGTACAAGAAAGTCATAGAAGTCACATGAGCTGAGGTTTTATGGAAGCTGTATAAATTTATGCAAATAGGAAGGAGGCTAACGACATGACAGACCGAAACTAGGTTTAGACCATTAACAATTATTAGACTGCATTTTTCGTAAGCAATTGAAATAGGAAGTGACACTTGACACAAAAATACTCCACATGTTTGCTTCTGTTTGCCATAATTCTTGAAGTGGTGTACACACTGTGAAATATTATGATCATTCACACTCCGTAATCGTACTTAATTACTGAGAGTTATTCGAACTAAGTCTGTTAGAGGTCAGGTATGCATTTCTTTTATTTAATGATGGACAAGGAACCAAAATGTATCTTATAATTTATAATGAGTAGAAAATTTGGGTCAGATGGATTACACAGAGGTTGTGTGTGGACACTGTGTCTTCGGATTGTATGGGATGCTGAATTGAAGTTGCATTAGGATTTTATCTGTACTTGTTCGAGGAGACTGACTAGAGGAAAGAGTTGTGTTGGAAGTGAAATGATATTGGTGCTGAGGTTTATATTTATAGACGTATTATTGAGGTATTGAGAGTATATGAAGTTTATGATTATTGGAGTTTTTGTGGACGAGAGGTAAGGTAAATGATGTTGATGATAAGAGTTATATGTACCGACGTATTGAAGAAGTATTAGTGACGTATTGAGATTATGTGATGCTGATGATTATTGGAGTTTTGGTGGATAAGAGGTAAAGTAAGTGAGGAGCATATTTTTTTTGTTGGTCTTATGGAACAAGGAGGATGAAGATAGCAGACTAGAACATTAAAATAGAAGGAAGATAGTCTATACACACACTTTGTTAAATAACTAAGCAGTATATACTTTTTTTTGGAGAGAGGAAGTAATTGCATATCTTGGCTCACTGACAGTTGTTCAGCAACAGTACATTTGATCTGGCTTGGCAAACATTGGTCTTGACATGATGACTATGACGTTGACTAACTATCATTGACTATTATACATTGCTGCCATTACTACTTGATACACATGATGAACATCAGATTTTGACAGAATTGCACTTACACAGTTAACACTATTCAGTTACACAGTAGTACTTAATGTGGATGAGAGATGAGTGAGTGTGTTCTGTGTGTTTTCCTTTCCTAATCCTACCCACCTATCTCCTAAATATTATTTTATTTGTTTGTAGTGGCTTGCACTGACACCCATGAATATTATAGGTTTACTGGTATTTGTGTATTGTAATAGTTAATAGGACAATTATCTGATATCATTTGTGTGTTTATTATGATTTGTATCTTACTGTAAAAGCATTTGTATGTGTATTCAAACTATTGTTCATGCCTGTACTGTCTGATTAGTGAAGATAAATATTCTGAACTGTTACCTGCACTTTTCAATATGATGTGTGACACTAGGACATGTTTAATTTGTGCTCATAAACTCTGATGAACTGTGTGATCAGTGCTAGTGAATTTTATGGAACTGCTTCTGCTGAGAAATGTGACTTTTTGGTGTCTGCACCTGCACTCAACATTGCTGGGTGCCACTGATGGACTGCTTCTACTGAAAAGATGTCCCCTGTTGCTGTGTGCACCTGATCAACATTGCTGATGCCACTAATGGACTGTTTTTACTGAAATGGTGTCACTTGTTGCTGTCTGCACCTACTCAACATTGCTGGGTGCAACTGATGGACTGTTTTTACTGAAATGATGTCACTTGTTGCTGTCTGCACCTGCACTCAACATTGCTGGGTGCAACTGATGAGCTGTTTCTACTGAAATGATGTCACTTGTTGGTGTCTGCACCTGCTCTCAACATTGCTGGGTGCAACTGATGGACTGCTTCTACTGAAATGATGTCACTTGTTGGTGTCTGCACCTGCTTAACATTGCTGGGTGCCACTGATGAACTGCTTCTACTGAACTAATGTGACTTGTTGCTGTGTGTACCTCTTGAACTTTACTGGGTGCCACAGATGGAACTGCTTCTACTGAAATGATGTCACTTGTTGGTGTCTGCACCAACGCAACATTGCTGGGTGCCTCTGATGGACTGCTTCTACTGAACTAATGTGACTTGTTGCTGTGTGTACCTCTTGAACTTTACTGGGTGCCACAGATGGAACTGCTTCTACTGAACTAATGTGACTTGTTGCTGGGTGTACCTGCTAAACTTTACTGGGTGCCACTGATGGACTGCTTTTACTGAAAAGATGTTACCTGTTGGTGTCCTTTTTTTTGTATAAACTAATCATTGAAAGCATTTTATGTGAACATTTGTATAAACTGATTTTTTGTATATTGTGTAAACTATTATGTAAAGCCACATGCATGAAAAGAAGTTGTATTGCTTACTGTATTTCATATATTAGGTTAGTAAAAGGTCAGTGCAAAGCCAAAATTTTAACTAATTATGTGATATTTAGGTATTAATATTATCTTTTATTTTTGTCTGTATTTTTGTGGACGAATTTGGTGGTATTTTCACCACCAATGCTGGCAAAAATACCATCAAATTCTGGCCTGTGGAGGAGGGGCATATGAAAGGTGGCTACACTGTACCACTGCGCCAGAGATTGCGCCAAAGAGTACTATTAAGCCGCCTCCACAGTGCTTGTGAAGAGATCGTAGAACAGTGCTTGTTATGAGATTGTAGAAGTCAGAGTGCGTGTTAAGATCTCATGGCAGTCAGTGCTTGTTGAGAGTTCATAGCAGTCAGTGCTTGTTGAGAGTTCATGGCGGTGAGTGCTTGTTGAGAGTTCATAGCAGTCAGTGCTTGTTGAGAGTTCATGGCGGTGAGTGCTAGTAGAGAGTTCGTGGCAGACAGTGGTTGTTGAGAGTTCGTAGAGGACAGTGTGTGTTAAGAGCTGGTGGTTGTCGTGAAGTTGGAGTAAGATGTTGTAGTAAAGAGTGTTGTTCCATGTTTTATGCAGTTATTTGATGGGAGAGATAACAGATGTTATTGTGTGTATTTCGTCAATATATATGAAGGTAAAACTTACAATGCTCTTTTATTAATTGTGTATCTGAAATAATGCGTCACTACAGGTTCAGTCAACAAAGCATCTGGCTTGTGTTCTTGTATTAGAGTGAATTCTGGTTTTCTTACGCAATTACAGTTTTTCTAAATTTCTTTTGTCACGTCAGCATAGTTGGTATTTAAAAAAAATTCTTGTCTTGTTGGAAAAGAACCGTGCCAGATGTGGACGTTGAGTCACACTACCACATACAGAACAGTTACATTTGTGCTTGGATTTGTAGGTTTTATAGTTGCTGGGGACTTAATTAATTAACTGTATTTACGAAAATTTTCTTACATTGTTTGTTGCAGTCAGATAGCGTAATAATACTAGTCAGGGCCAACCGTTTACGAGACTTGCGTAATCAGACATACTAAAACAAAAAATATTTTCAATCAATCTTATATTTAATTAAGCCCCCATGCAATGGTCATCAGTCCCCTAGAACTTAGAACTACTTAAACTTAACTAACCTAAGGACATCACACAACACCCAGTCATCACGTAAGCATATTCAGAAGGATGTAGATTGCAGTAAGTACTGGGAGATGAAGAAGCTTGCACAGGATAGAGTAGCATGGAGAGCTGCATCAAACCAATCTCAGGACTGAAGACCACAACAACAACAACCAGACGCCTTAAGCAACTGGGCAGTCTGAGCACGCTTTCAAGACCGTCCAAATATTTCTACATCACCCACGTTTTCTCTTATTTTAACACTTTTCCATTAGGTCACTTTCTTAACTGTCAGTCTGTCAATCTGCTCGGTGCAAAGTTTGCAACTGACTTTAAACTATCTTCCTAACGAGATAGGCACTTGAAATTTTGAACGTAAGGGAGGCTGCAAAAATACGGAAACACCAATAACGCAACATAGTGTCATGCCTAGTACGGTGCAGGAAAATAGATTCAAGGCGTCACGGAATCGATGAATACAAGTTCTGTATGCAGAATGAGATTTTCACTCTGCAGTGGAGTGTGCGCTGATATGAAACTTTCTGGCAGATTAAAACCGTGTGCCGGACTGAGACTCGAACTCGGGATCATTGCCTTTGCCTTTCTGGAAACATCCTCCAGGCTGTGGTTAAGCCATGTCTCCGCAATATCCTTTCTTCCAGGTGTACCAGTTCTGCAAGGTTCGGAGGAGAGCTTCTGTGAAGTTTGGAAAGTAGGAGACGAGGTACTGGTCGAAGTGAAGCTGTGAGGACGGGGCGTGAGTCATGCTTAGGTAGCTCAGTTGGTAGAGCACTTGCCCGCAAAAAGCAAAGGTCCCGAGTTCGAGTCTCGGTCTTTAATCTGCCAGGAAGTTTCAAGTCCTGTATGGTTTTCAAGGGGATCTTATTCCATTACTACTTTAACCTTACTAACCTAAGGGCATCACACACAGCCATGCCCGAGGCAGGATTCGAACCTGCGACAGTAGCAGCAGCGTAATTCCGGACTGAAGCCCCTAGAACCGCTCGGCCAAGGCGGCCGGCTCAGGTGGACTGGATCAGCCAAGATAGCTACATAATCCTTGACCATAATACAACCTTGCAGAGTAGCCTTGGGGCCCATGAAATCCCACGATACGACTGCCCAAATCATGTTTCACTGTTGGGCTATAAACTCGGTAAGAAGTGGGAAACAGTGCGAAACAAGACTCATCCGACCAAACGACATTCTTCCATTATTCCATAGGCCAGGTTTTATGGCTTCAGCACCGTGTTTCCCGCTATGGGCATTTACATCACTGATGAGTGGGTTTGTAATTCCTGCTCATCGCGCAGTTCCCTGTTTCTGGAGCTCCCTTCATGTTGTTTTGGTGCTGACAGCATTCGTAAAGTCCGACATTCAGTTCAGCAGTCTCTTTTTCAGCTCCTAAGCTCCTACTCTCGCGTTCGTCATAATCCTCTTCAATGTCAGTCTGTCTCGATCACTCAACACATGCCTCCATACACATTACGTTTTAGCGGATGATACTTTTCCACTTTCCCTGCATGCACTATAAATGTTCGATTGGTGCCACTTGAAACACTGAACACTTCGGCTACCTTAGCTAACAGAAGCACCCACCATACGAACACCAATAATTTGCCACAGTTGAAATTTATTTAGCTCCGGTAAAATACCTTCATACCTACACAGAACACTATTATGATCACATCTGACACTTTCAAAGTATTTAGCACGTTGCACAAGTGGTATTCGTGATCAAATACGCCAGTATAACCTGCACAACTGCCTAGCGTCTCCATTTATGTTCAAGATTACGTTTCTCGTAGTGTTTCCATATTTTTGTCCGACCCTTGTAGCTCAGAACTGGATGAGAATGCAATCTTAACTCTCTTTCTTGTCGGTCTGTTCGGGGAAAAGTTTGGTAACACCTGTCATCTCGTGTGCCCTCCAGAACCGGCGTGTTGTGCAGGTAGTATCAAAATGTGTTTCAGGCGGTATGTGCGCAGATGGGAATGGCCGAGCAGAATGAGGGCGAAGAAGAGATGGACAGAGTGTGGCAGAAGAGGAGATGTGTACAATATTTATGACATACTTATACCTGGTTGAAGCTATGCGTAAAAATAATTACGAAATAAAAAAAAAATCTCATAAAGATGTTTAATCCCCGTTGAGAAATTTCAGACACACGACTAAAAAGAGGAAACTAATTACTTAAATAAAAATAAATTGCACTAAAAAGATTAAGAAATTTCTCCTATTCCCATATGGGTTCCTAATACCATTTATATAGTTGTGAAGATCTGTGCTTGTGAATTTTTGGTAGCTGTGACAATACTAATAAGAAAAAATGTGTTGCGCGTGCAATATATAACAGATATATATCGCATGTGCCCACGATATTCATTATAAATGTTACAATTATTATCATAGCTATTGAAAATTCACAAGCAAAAGTTTTCAGGATTATCTGCATGGGATTAGGAATCTGTATAGGTCCACGAGAAATTATTTTATACACCTCAAATTTTTTCATAGTGCACATTAAAAATTTTGTATATATTTAAGTAATTATTTTCTGAACAACCAATAGTACCCCTTTGAGAGTAACATCATCAGACGCACGGAAATGGAGGCGGACCGTGGTCTAACGGCCCATAGCGAGGTGTCACATGTGTCAAGTTCAACATGCAGTGTAATGAACGAAACATGTGTATCGGTATGAGACCGTGCAACAAAAAAGAGTTACGGTAGGGGCGTGGATTCTATTTGTTGCATTCACTGTGCATTAGGCAGGGCACGAACCGTCATTGAGCGGTGTCATTCACAGGTCAAAGTCCCTGGAATCTGTATCGATGCTTGCTAGTCGCCGATGGGCATCAGTGAGCAGTAAAGACACGTAACGGTGCTGCCGGGGATGGACAACCTGCAGTCTGGGCCACACATTGTCGCTGAAAATTAGAAAACACAGACAAAACTACGTGCTCCCAAACTATTATCCAACATTATGGGACATCGTATACAAACCGTTGACTAAACAGAACCTAATTTGAACTGAACTGTAACTTATTTAAATGCAACTTCTCTTATGTTAAATGCGCTACTCGAGTAAAACAATTGTCTGGCCCTAAATGGTTCAAATGGCTCTGAGCAGTATGGGACTTAACATCTATGGTCATCTGTCCCCTAAAACGTAGAACTACTTAAACCTAACTAACCTTCCCGGGCGTGGGAAGCGAGAACGCTACCCCACGACCACGAGCTGCGGACTGTCTGGCCCTAACCAAAATTTCCACTTACTTCGTGGTTGACAAAATTGTTGCATAACAGCAATCAGCAAGATGGCAGTGGCTAAGTTAGATTTTTGTTTCTAAATACATATTGAAACTGTTGCATGTTATAATGCGTAATGAAAAACAAATGTTTAACATAGTGCAGCGCTTCAGCAACAGTGAATTGTTCAGAAATTAAGAAATTAAACCTTCATTTGCAAGGTAAAATTTTATTAGTTTACCTAGGTTTCAATGCAGATAATAGTATCTTCTTCAGGACAAAAAATAAATTATTTTCAGGGCAAAACGTTGGCCATGTCACAGAATAAAATTAAAACAGACTGAAGACGCATAGTCATAAGATTATGCCTGTGAAAACTAGAAACATTAAGACACACGTAGACGGAGCTACGCTGGCCAGAAATAAGAGTCACACGTTTTCATCGAGACGGCGGTGAACGTTAGATGTACTAAGGAGGACATCAGGAAACTCAACTGATAGAGGTTAGGACCAGGCAGGTAATGGCAGTCTAATAGATCCGTAGAGTCCCCACCATTTTTCCCTCGTTCTGTTTGGGAGTGGAACAGGGAGAGAAGATGCTAGTTGTGGTACGAGGTACCCTCCGCCACGCACCGTACGGTGGATTGCGGAGTATATATGTAGATGTAGAGCTGTTACAACCAATTATTACTTTTTTTACGTATATAACTGAAAAAATGCATTAAAATATGTTAAGAATTTCACGGCCATTTTCAATTTGAATAAAATCCGTTTAAGCACAAGGTCGTGTCAGTGTTGCCCTGAAGAGCACCACTGAAAAAATGATCGAAACGTCGGTTATAATAGTGGTTTTCGTTTCAAAATGATCACGTCTAGGAGTGGATTTTACTCAAATATCAGAAGTATTTACAGTGGAAGCAGTAACTGCTAATGAGTTTCGCCAAGTATTTTCTGATATTGATCCGCGGGTAGTCGACGGCTGCTGGCTATATTAAATTTTGGGAGCCTCTTCGTTAAATGTCTTAATTGCCGCCACAGTTTCCAGCGCAGTTCGCTTCTCGCCGGTTTCTGGATGGAGACGCGTTAATGAGATCTCCGGCCGGGCGTAACGGCTTTCTAATCCCGTAAATAGGGTCCGGGAGGCGAAGCCTCGTGCTCCCCTACTCTTTTAATTAAAACTGAGCGCCCAACGCTCGTTATCTCGAGCGTTCTTTTTACCATCTCACTACACATAACTGAAATCAGTTTCCAAAACTAGAGTATTTCTGATGTCTGTGATTTATACTGACCAAAAGTAACAATAATAATAATAATAATAATAATAACAATAAAACTAAGAACCTGGACCTGAAGTGAATGGTTCGATGGAGACACGATTTTGTACATGTACCGGGCGATCAAAAAGTCAGTATAAATTTGAACACTTAATAAACCACGGAATAATGTCGATAGAGAGGTAAAAATTGACACACATGCTTGGAATGACATGGGGTTTTATTAGAACAAAAAAAAAGTTCACAAAATGTCCGACAGATGGCGCTGGACAGCAAAACGTCAGTGACTGCGCATGACAATCGTGTATTAAAAGGAGCTGTAAAGTGAGAGAGAATCAGATGCACCAGCAGTCGCAGCATGTTGACGTTACCTGAAAAGGCGCTTAGTGAAGCTGTATTATCACAGTGGGGAATGTGCTAGTTCAGCGTTACGATCCTATCGTCATAGGAAGGGGATTCACTTAGGCGTACCCTCCGATGCTATCCGTACAAAATCCATCGGCATCATGAACTGTTACCTGGCGATTTGGTGAAGCGGAGGGCATTTGCGGTGTGGGAGTTTCAAAAGATGACGATTGGTTGAGTAACGTGTTTTGGACCGACGAAGCTCATTTCATGATCCGAGGGTCTGTCAACGCCCACAACTGCAGAATTTGCGCTACCGAACATCTTAGAACTGTCGTGGAAACTCCATTGCACGACGAGAAAGTCACGGTATGGGTTGGATTTACCACATCTACCGTTATCGGGCCTTTTTTCTTCGAGGAAATGTGTGATTCTGGTTTTGTAACTGCTACCGTGACGGGTGAGAGCTACGCCGGTATGTGACAGAATCGCATCATCCCCGGCCTGGCTGATAAACACCTGCTGGAACGTACGATGTTTATGCACGATGGTGCTCCACCCCATATTGCTAGACGCGTGAAAGATCTCTTGCGCGCGTCGTTTAGTGATGATCGTGTGCTCAGCCGCCATTTTCGTCATGCTTGGCCTCCCAGGTCCCCAGACCTCAGCGCGTGCGATTATTGGCTTTGGGGTTACCTGAAGTCGCAAGTGTATCGTGATCGACCGACATCTCTAGGGATGCTGAAAGACAACATCCGACGCCAATGCCTCATCATAACTCCGGACGTGCTTTACAGTGCTGTTCACAACATTATTCCTCGACTACAGTTATTGTTGAGGAATGATGGTTGACATATTGAGCATTTCCTGTAAAGAACTTCATCTTTGCTTTGTTTTACTTTGTTATGCTAATTATTGCTATTCTGATCAGATGAAGCGCCATCTGTCGGAAATTTTTTGAACTTTTGTATTTTTGGTTCTAATAGAACCCCATGTCATTCCAAGCATGTGTGTCAATTTGTACCTCCCTATCTACATTATTCCGTGATTTATTCAGTTTTCAAATTTGTATTGACTTTGCGATCACCCGGTATATACCACCAGCCTATATGAAGCTGATATGTGACAGCTAGAACGGCGACCATAGTCCTTAAGGTTTTCCAATCATCACGTTATGATCTTATGAAGTGATTAAGCGCGTACTGTCTGTACTGTGTGTATCACAATTAATAGCGAAAACCTACACAGGTGAAAATACACAAATACAAACGCTAAAGCTTTCTAGTAAACATAGGTCAGCAGACGACTCTGAGATAACTGCAAATGTGGGTTTACGAGCTGACGCGGACTTCAGAATGAAATAATGTGCAAGTTATTAAAAAATTGTTTGAAATGTAACCTTCTGGATTGTCTTCATCTAATGGGGCTCAAATTACACTAATGGCCTATTTTAACAAAAAATGTAATATCGCTCCCAGCTCATTATGCGCTACGATTTGCTGTGAACCAGTATCTGTTACAGGAGGTTAAAATGATACCGGCAGCTCCGTTTCATGACAGTTATAGCTTAAAATGTCCATTAGTGTTTTGCGAAGCAAGACTCACACCAAGTGCTACTCCTCTGCTGTGGTAACGAGCATCTGGAGGAGGAATGATTAGAAAGAAATTGGCCAGGTGCAAGCAAGTATGACGCGCTCACTGAGGGTTCTGTGAATCGAGGATCTCGATGATTTATGTTTGTTATCGACATTGATGCGGGGGAGATATGGTTTCCAGGGCTTTCAAGACTATCGAAAATGTTTTAATTTCAAGGGTTAAGTCGCATGAGAAATGACAAAAGCAATACTGTTTTCGTATGACACGAGGGTTGCCCAGAAAGTAAATGGTTCAAATGGCTCCGAGCACTATGGGACCTTACTTCTGAGGTCATCAGTTCCCTAGAACTTAGAACTACTTAAACCTAACTAACCTCAAGACATCACACACATCCATGCCCAAGGCAGGATTCGAACCTGCGACCTTAGCGGTCACGCGGTTCCAGACTTTAGCGCCTAGAACCACTCGGCCACCGCGGCCGGCTGTCCAGAAAGTGAGTTCCGATTGGTCGCTAAATGGAAACCACAGTGAAAATCAGAAACATTTTATTTGCCAGAGTAGTTAGCTACACTTTCCAGATACTTCTCTACATAGTCGCCGCTCCGACTTAGACAATTTCCAACACGATCGTCATAGAAGGCTGCCGCCAGTGCTTTCCGATAATTCTCTATGCTCGTCTATAGCTCGTAGTCTGCGCCCAAGTGTTGTCTTCGGATCCAGCGTCTAATGTGAACAGAGATGATACTCAGGACGAGGCTATTAGGGCTGTGTTGTCGGTGATCGAACACTTCCCATCGAAAAGGCTGCAGGAGCGTCTTCACTACCCCTGCAGAGTGCGGCTGAGAATTGCCATGGAGAAGGCAGTGCGTGGCAGTTGTGTTAGGTGGGCTGCATTCAATAAGGCGAAGCCTCTCAGCAGGCCCTCCTACTTGGCGGGAGACATCCTTGTTCTAGGCACCTTTACTTGCTCACAGAGCGCTCACAACTGAAAAAGCGTCTTGATGCGATCGACAGTCGAACTCGAGACACTACACAACACATCTGTGCAAAGCTTCACCGGGTTTTCACTGTGGCGTCCATTTCACGACTGTTCAGAACTTGCTTTCTGGACAGCCCTTATATAATCACAGATTAACCATTTTCTAATGTGTCCTTTACTTGTACTGTGATACATTTCTTCTTGACAAACTTCATGATTCTACATCAAGCGGAAGTACCCTATAGATTTCAATGAGTTTCTGAGTATCAAAATATGTGACATAAGTGGCTGCATCTTTTCATTACATTAACTTAGAACCTTAAGATTTCCGCATCACCAGGGGGCTATAGAGCTTAGCACGTGACACAAATTTGAACTTGATTCGTCTACCCGTTCCTGAGGAAAAGCAATCTATCACATGGATGGAGGGACAGACAGGTGGATAACAAATGACATTTTTTTTTCAAGTGATATAATTACAAATTAACAATTTCGGATTTTTTCTTGGGATGTAGTGTGAAATATTCCTTCGTGTATTTCTTGATTCTAGCCCACCTGGAAGTACCCTACAGGTTTCGGTGAGTTAGTTTGCCAATATGAAAATATGTGTCAAAACGGCGGTATTTTTTTTATTACATTGACTTTTTACGTCATCTTGGGACCGTAGGCCTTAATATGTGACATAAATCAACTTGATACGTCTATCCATTCTTGAGAACAGGGTTTTGAACAGTTGCACAGACAGACGGACGGACGGACAATACAGAGCTCCGATTTTAGTACGGAAACCTAAACATGCGGTCGATTCTAGCGCGCTGGTCCAATTCCTGCTCCCGAGCCATGACGACATTTGGAATTAACTTATGTACCATGCGGAGGATGTAAGCGGTCTGATATGAAATGTTATCTGTGGTTGCCTTGACAATTGGCGTAAGCTATGCACTGTTTATTCCGAAGAAGTCGCGATTTCTGAGGATATTGTTAGGCAGGAACCGGAGCACAGCTTAAATACCTGCGAGTGACACGAGTAGCAATCATATATAGCATTTTGGTTCTCACAAATATCTGACTGCTTTTTTCCCAAGTGTGGCACAGTTTCCGAGGGCGAGGTTAGGCAGGAACCTAACAGAATAGCTTACATTTTAATAATATTGGTTCTCATGAATATTTGTTTGCTTTTTCTGATAGTGGTACGAATTCTGGGGGGGGGGGGGGGGGGTGTTAGGTCGCAACTCAAGAGAACAGCTTTCCCGGTCGTGTAGGAGATTTTCTCCGCTTGGGGACTGGGCGTTGTATTGTGTTGTCCTTGCGTTCATATCGTAATAATTGGCATTCCGCTGTTAGGATGGCTGTATTGCAATGCCCCAAATGGCAATAAATTTAAAAAAGGACAGCTTACATCTTTTTTTGAATGTGGCGCGCTTTCCGACGGTGAGGTGAGGTAGGAACATAAGAAGACGTAGAGCGATACCAACACTGAAAATCCTAAAATCAAACACAGTACACACCTACGGCAAAAACACAAAAAATATCGAATCTTGAAATTGGCAACTAGGACTGACCGGTGTAGATGAATTCTACTTATCGTTTCCATTTTTCGTTATTTTCCATGAATTTTAATTACCTTTGTAGTGCGAATTCTATTAGGATTTTTGTGTTGAATTTCCGCTATTTCCTGTTACTGTAGATTTTGGGTTTTGTGCAGGTTACTGTTTTATTATTTTGCCGTCGTTGTATTCCATTTTAGTTTCTCCCCGCCAAAAACCTCACTTCCCCCGCGTTACTCTCGTTCGATTCAATATTTATTTTGAATTACCGCAATTCTGTGATGCCATGAGTTTCCGACGCAGAGTATTGTAGTGGACATTAAAAGATGTATGTTGTTTTTGTTACTCGCGTAAAGTATAATTCGAATTGAATTGATGTATGTATATTTCCTGCCGGCCGCGGTGGTCTCGCGGTTAAGGCGCTCAGTCCGGAACCGCGCGACTGCTACGGTCGCAGGTTCGAATCCTGCCTCGGGCATGGATGTGTGTGATGTCCATAGGTTTAAGTAGTTCTAAGTTCTAGGGGACTGATGACCACAGAAGTTAAGTCCCATAGTGCTCAGAGCCATTTGAACCATTTTTGTATATTTCCTTTCCATTCTGAGCTGATTTTTTTTTGTTCTTCGTATTTTGTTGCGATGTAATTCGTCCTTAAATAGTTACTCACGTGGACCATGATTGTAATGTATGTGCACCATCTTTTATTTTTGTACCATATCCGTTTGTTTAAGCATAATCGTCGGTTTTTTAAAAATGTTGTCTGCGTGTAGAACTTTTGGTCCTGTACGATGTCACTGGAATCGTACTTGAGAATTTATCCGAAAAATATATTTATGTATCATGTAACTGAATCCATCTAGCCAACATCCCTTCCTATCTACCCTTTGAGTGACTAGACGAATAAACGAGGCTGTTCTAAAAGTTCCGCGAGGCGCCATAAATCTAACTTCTGTATGTCAGATTTGGGAGCTTAACCTTACTCTAGTAGTCAGATGTAGCAGTAAAATTTGTGCAAAGGGAAAGATGTACCGTATCCGTCAAAGTTTCTCAGAACGGGAGTTGATCCTAACTAGCAGTTCTATCCTCCTCCACTCTGTAGAGTGATAAGACCAGTGAAAATCGCGAGAAGACAGACACTGACTCTCTTGTTCCGGGACTTGTGGGTATTGGATAGTAGCTCTTTGGCGCTTGGTGGCATATCATGGAGTTGGGTAAAAGTGTGTTTCGTCTCAACATATAGTGCGTTTGGAGCTGTTTCAGTGTGATTAGGCAGCATGTTTCATTGTTATAATTTGTTGGTGGCTTTTATTTTAAACTTTACATGGAGAAAGAGACTTAGGCTATAAGTCTTTGTCCACGACAAATGAAACCACGTGTTTCCATAGCACATTGATTTCAGTCCCTTCGGGATTATTCAAGTTCTAATTGGGATACTTCAAGTTCAAATTCAAATTCATACACGTGCCTATTAAAAAGATTTATGGGTATTATTCTTCCGGAATTTTTATTATTTCTTGCGTGTTAACCAGTACCTTAGGTCTTGACCCTTCTTCTCTGAGCGAGACACTTGGAAGTTATTCGTAACCGCTGAAATGTAGAGACTAGCGCCTTCAGCGCTCCAGTTTCGTCATTTCGCGAGTCCTTTTGTTGGAAGATCACGCGAGTTATTTCTTTTTTAAGTCGAAAATAGCTTTGGTGGGTAGGCAATGCCGCGTGTCGATCACTATCAAGTACGCGGTGAACCATTTATCTGTAAGTGGAGTTACGAATAGAACGACTGCCAACGTGCGTAGGGAATTGTTTCCCATCTTTTATTCGTAGTTTTCGTTGTGCGTTTCCCGACAGGCTGGTAACATGTCCAGATTGTGTACCTTCATTAACATCCAAGCATATTTGTGTGTGAGAGTGTACGAGTAACTCCTATTACCTTTATTCAATCTCTCTCTGCTTCAGAAGTGCCACACATACAAGGTCAACTAAGTCTGTTGTAGCTTAATCAAATACATTGTGTTCTCTTACTGAGGAATCATTTACTTCTCTCTGTGCTACCGTTATTCATAAACTGAATGTGTGTGTGTGCTATAGCCATTCTAAACCCTCGCTTTTGTGTATTTCTCTGGCAATCTTATATTTTAACAGTAAATAAACTACCATCTGTGTAACAGTGAACCCATCTTTTATTGATATCCAGCACAAGTCCGAAGTCAATCTGTTCCCAACGTGTTTAATCCGACTGAGAGGTGAGCTGTGTTTGTGTTAACAAAAGATAAATAACACTTGGAAGTTATTCGTAACCGCTGAAATGTAGAGACTAGCGCCTTCAGCGCTCCAGTTTCGTCATTTCGCGAGTCCTTTTGTTGGAAGATCACGCGAGTTATTTCTTTTTTAAGTCGAAAATAGCTTTGGTGGGTAGGCAATGCCGCGTGTCGATCACTATCAAGTACGCGGTGAACCATTTATCTGTAAGTGGAGTTACGAATAGAACGACTGCCAACGTGCGTAGGGAATTGTTTCCCATCTTTTATTCGTAGTTTTCGTTGTGCGTTTCCCGACAGGCTGGTAACATGTCCAGATTGTGTACCTTCATTAACATCCAAGCATATTTGTGTGTGAGAGTGTACGAGTAACTCCTATCACCTTTATTCAATCTCTCTCTGCTTCAGAAGTGCCACACATACAAGGTCAACTAAGTCTGTTGTAGCTTAATCAAATACATTGTGTTCTCTTACTGAGGAATCATTTACTTCTCTCTGTGCTACCGTTATTCATAAACTGAATGTGTGTGTGTGCTATAGCCATTCTAAACCCTCGCTTTTGTGTATTTCTCTGGCAATCTTATATTTTAACAGTAAATAAACTACCATCTGTGTAACAGTGAACCCATCTTTTATTGATATCCAGCACAAGTCCGAAGTCAATCTGTTCCCAACGTGTTTAATCCGACTGAGAGGTGAGCTGTGTTTGTGTTAACAAAAGATAAATAACAGCGATTTAGAGTAAAGAGATAAACGGCAAGTCTTGTGTTTTCATGATCTATCATCTTGTGTGTTAAAATCAAAGCTATCCGTTGTACATGCCATCAATATTAACATTTCTGGACCAATACTATGTTCTCAAATAAGAATCATCACACGATACAAGGAGCTTGTGACCGCAGAATTATGTTATGCACACAAAGCAGTCCTGCTTAGGCAATATTTTGCCACATTACAGTCGCACAGAAAACGCACCCCTTCAAGGTGTTCCACGTGTCATCCACGCCTTTGGATGCAATGCTGCACACTTAAAATCACAATTGTTTCAAACACAACGGATCACCACCTAAATCTTGACAAGACTACAAAAGTCGCTGTACTAGTCCTTCAGTTAAGTGTATATCACCAGGACTACCGCAAACTTCACTTTTGAGGTGAACTCAGACAAAAAATCCAGATAACTGAAGTGGTGTTGGAGGCTAAGGTAAGGTCCGTTCGACATAAGTAGGAGGGCAATAAGCATTTTGGGCCACGGGAGGAATGCTTTGGCAATTATAAACCAAAGTTGACCTTTGATCATCAGGTTGCCTACATGCTGGGGCAAGGGCAAATGCGTGATGTCGCTCTATGCCACACACATCTCATCAGCCACACCCTGTTTCATAGCCACGCCCTTCCTCTCCCCCTCTCCTCCCCCTCACCCGCCCACTCCACTCCAAAAACCACACAACTTCCCCTCCCTCCCCTTTTCCAAGCAACGCCATTTTACTGGAAATAGGCTAGTCAGACAGCTTCTATGCCAACACACATATATAGCTCTCCCAATAACAACTCAGTATTTAGTGTCATATCAGCTCGACCAATCACATTTTTCAACTCCTTCTGAAGCCAGTCTCCTCTTTTGAAACTGACTAATCAGAAAGTTTCTACGCCAACACACACATATAGCCTGCCCAGGTCAGTATTATACTGGCGTATCACACTTCTCAACTCCTTAAGCCACGTCCCTATCTTGGAAATAGGACAGTCAAAGAGATTTAAATGCCTAGGATTGGTGGGGCGTAACATCATTCTAGTCCAGTGGTACTGTCAATTCCATAACAGCGCATGGCATTGGAAATACTCGCACAGTTAAGTTCGTTTTCAATGCCCCAGGGCCTCAAATGGCAAAAAATTATTCTTTGCACTGTTTAAAAGAATATTAAAAGTTACACTTTTTTTTTTGGTGTATAGTTAACGTGAGTGGTACGCACCTAAACAAATGTATGTTGACCCTGTCGGCGTCACAGGCTAATGGTAACATGAAGCTCCAGTTGGCTTTGTATTTTAACGTTATTGAGAAAAAAGATTTGAAGCTACAGTCATATCCACACCTAAATTAATAACTTTTTTTTGTTTTTTAATAGTAATATTTGAAAGTGAGTCTTACGTTTTACGAACAAAATGTAAAACAGTTTCTTTACTGACTAAAATTACAGTTTTTTGTTAATAGGTTGCTATATTCCAAGTAAAATTCGTGTTCTTAGAAGTTTTTCAGTAATGGTTCACTTTACCGGCCATCCTTTTAGGGGAGGAGATAAAGCACAACGCGAAAATATGAGTGAAGTCGTTGGCTGGCTGATATAGCTCTCATGAGTTTAGCTTTTTTAGACCCAATAGTTCAGGTTATGTTTCAATGTTTACGCAAAAAAAGAAATTTGACCAACTGATGTTTGTTAGAAGATTTTTCATTCATTTCACCAACCACCATTTCAGGACGAGTAAATGATAACACATCACGTTCAGTGATAGAGAAACTAATATTTTTTGTTTTCTGACTAATATGGGATCCTGTTCCCCTTCAATTCTTTCGATTTTTGGGCCCTAAAAGAGTCAAACATTATATGCCGACTAGTTTCGAGAGAATATTATTGAATTATTTGCTAAATTTTCTACGTATTTTACATTTACCTATTGGGAGCAGTACGTGCTTAAATATGTGTTGACATTGAGGGCATCAGTGAAGGATGGTAGCTTCATTTCGTATTTTGACGTTTTGCGAGAAAAAGATTTGAAGCTACAGTCATTAACACAAATAAATAACCATTTTTATTTGTTGAAAATGATACTATGTCTGAAACATCTGGAAACAAAATGTGAAAAGGTTTGTTTACTTACAATATGCTACATTTTTGCGTTATTAGGAAAATATATTTCAGATAAAACGCACTGACTTTGATGTCTGAAGTGTGGGACAGCATCTGTTATTGCAAATATTATCCAAGGAATGCTGCTTCTGATGATTCATAATGCCTCCCATGAAGGCGTTTCCTCGTGTTAGGGAATAGAAAAAAGTCAAATGGGGCTAAATCCTGATTAAAGGGAGGGATGATTTTTGCAAGATATTCAGCAACAACATTGTCTATATGCGGCTGCGCATTATCGTTGAGCAGCATCCAGCCTGCTTCACGGAAATGTGGTCTTTTGCGCCTGATATGGACTTGCAATGTTTCCAGGAGATCGCTGTAGTATTGTTCAATTACTGATGTATGTGCAGATACAACATCCTGATAAACCATTCCATGAATATCAAACAATGAGGTGACCATAACTGTCCCAGCAGAAGCAACCACTTCTGCTTTTTTCGGTGTTGGAGACGAAGGAGATTGCCACACAGCTTTTCTGTTTGCTCTCTGGATCAAATTATGTAGCCAAGTGTCATGAGCAGTGATTACATTTGAAGGAAATTCCGGATCTTCGTCTAACATCAACTTTAACTGCATGCAGACCTGCACGCGAATGTCCTTTTGTTCAGGAATCAACAGTCTTGGAACCCATAGCGCACAAACACTTGTCAGGTGTAATTCTTCTGTCACCAACGTGTGGATGACACACAACGAAATGTTCAGTATTTCAAAAAGTGATCTTAGCGTAATTCGTCAATCCTCTCTCACAATGACAGGAGAAGTGTTGATGTTTTCTTCCGTAAGGGGCAGTAACTGGAGCACCGGGCTCACCTTCCTTTGAAATTGATTGTCCCCCTCTTTAAACATTTTAAACCACGTTCGAGCTGTGTAGGGAAGAACAGACTCTCCATAGGCCTCGTAACTTTACATAAAGATAATTCGTGACAATCAGGAGGACACACCTATTCTGGCGCTATGCTGTCACTGGCAAAATAAATACTGCGCGACGAACACATAGAGACATGATATCGATCCTTTGCAACCTTCTTGTACGAGTTGTAAGTCTCGTAGTTATTAGAGATTCAAATATGACACAATCTAGGAAAAAAGATCAGCAGCAGCAGCAGCAATGGATAACGGCTTTATAATCTCAACATAGCTCAGACCTATAATGTCTGGGAAGTAGAAGTAATTACCATAGATATCTTTTCCACTGCTGTAGCTTGTGCATCTTCTCCAGGATGCTTATTAAAGTACAACTTTCGAATTCAAGAGGAGGCATTTAATGAAAGGGTGAGTAATTGTTTATTTTGGAATCCCACACTTACACAGTGACCTCAAGGCTCGACCAGTAAGTAATTAGTTCATATACCACTAGTTGTATGACATTAATTAATAGGGCATTAAGTAAAATCGAGACTAAATAAAGAATCCCATTCTTATTTAAGGTAAGCGACGTTTCAATTGCTAATCTACGTGAAGGTTCAGCTTTCGTTCTCTGAGTGTAACTAGTACACAAGGTGCCTCCAAATAACGAAAGAGTTGTCACACGTTTAAGTTTTACTTTCGTTGTAATCGAAATACGGGACAAGGAAAATAACCCTACCCCCTGTCCTATGGAATTAGCAACATAAGTAATAAATAACTGTCATGTGAAATAATTGTAAAGCCCTCTTCAAATATCGTGGAATTCTTACACCGACTTCCCAAGTCGTTTACTCTTACCTGTACTTGCGACTATTCACAAAATCAATTAGTGATACAGTAAAGCAAAATTTACATCTGCTGTAAGAGACGCAAAATTAATTTTATGTTAAATTATAGCCTAAGCAAGCAAACAAAGAATAAAGCACATAAGTGATAAATGATTGTTAATGTAACCCATGTAATTAGTTTCTGAGAACTCCTTTAATAGCTATAAGGGCGGGTCGTGAGTCATACATGGATAGCTCAATCGCTGACCATTTTCCCTCGAAAGCGAAGTCCCAGTAAGGCATACAGTTTTAATTTGCCAGGAAGTTTTGAACCACACTCCGTCGCAAAGTGACTCGAGGCTTGTTAGTGTATACTCTGCGTCCATCGGATTCTCCAGCTCGATACCATATCCGGGAGAGGACAATGATTAATTAAACGAAACGTTCGAATCCTGATTCAGAACGTACTCTTATTGTGATTGCAGGGTTCACACTAAGCGTAACCCGTCCTTCTCCGCCCCCCCCCCCTCCCCCTCTTACTCGCTCTGAAACTATTGCTTTAACGCTTCCTTCCATCCTTCGCACTTTTACAGACGTGTATTGCCTTATGGAAGGTATGGTTAAATCAATATTCATTTCATTAGAAGCTTGTTGAGTCTGCTTCTCCAGTGCATTCGAACAATCTCGATCTGTTGCCGATCATGGACACTTCGACTCTTAAAAGTGCCCAAGTCGACTGTTGGTGATGTGATTATGAAGAGCAAACGTGGCAGAGGAGGTGATATTACAGTATGGAGATGTTTTTCGCAGTTGTGACTCCTTTATTGCGCTCAAGGGAAAGCTAAATGTGGAAGAACATTAGTAAATGTTACAGCATTGTGTACTTCGTACAGCAGAGGAGCAGTTCGGAGACGATTATTGTTTCTATCAATATGATAACGCGTCCTCTCATAAAGCAGCATCTGTAAGGCAGTGGTTTTGGACATTCCTGAAATGGATTAGCCGGCATGGAGTCCTGACCTGAATCCAGTGGAACACCTTTGAGTTGAATCAGAACTTCGACCCCAGCGTCCAACATCATTATCTTCTCTGAATTCGGTTCTTGAGGAAGAATGGGATGCCATTACTCCACAGACATTCAGACACCTCTATGAAACTGTCCCCAGCAGAGTTAAAGTCGTCATTAAGGCGGAAGATTTAAAATCCCATATTAATGTCCGCTAACAGATGTCCAGATGATTTTGATTGGATACGAAAGGCAGGTAAACGCGGGTAAATACACTGTACGTCGCAGATCAAACCAGAAATGAACATCTCACTGCAAAATGATGACTAAAATCTTCTGCACTTGCTGCTAAAATTATTTTATTAAAAAGTCACTAAGAGTTTCGCGCCAATTTCCATGAAACAGGTCATTTCATCTATTCAGATTTTCATGTTCTGCACTATGGAAATATGGATATTACAATCAACATTATAGAGGAGACTGAAATTTACCGTTCACTAAAAAAATTCGACGGAATAACTCCCAAAGCGCAGACTGAGCTGCGACACAAAAGTCTGGTACCCAAGTTTGATTGTCCAGGTAGAGGATGTTTAGTTCTGCCACACAACTAACGGTTACATCCCTACTGCACACTGTTATCCTGTGTGGGGTTCTTGCTTTCGTTAAGCTTCGGTTTTATTTAATTTTTTCTCAATTAACGTAATTTGAAAATTAGAAATGAACATATTTTTTCATGGGTTCTTTACGTGCGCTGCAGCACTATGGACACGCTGTACTCTTCCTTCTAAAAGTAGAGTAATATGGCTTTCAAAACGAGACCATGTAATTAGCGAGGCTTTTCTGGGTTATATTATCTTGAATTTTATGGTTTTTAATTGTCGTTAACTGTGAATAACTTTAAAAAAGAAAATTCCTAATGACCATATAACATGTAAGTTAGACGGACCTTCAAGGCATCCCCCACCTTACTTGTCATAGATAGCGTCAGTTCGGCCAAAGACGCGCACTAACGCCGCCTAGCACACGTTACTCGTAATACCGACATGTTAGTATAGTTTATGCTGGCGCCGTACACACTTTATGCTGCCTACGGCATGCTAAGTTACTCCTAACTCTATTATATCTGTCTGTCGAATGTAAGACACGTTAATGTGGTGTGTTTAGTTAATTCGTATAACTATGCGGTAGGCAGAAATAGGAATAGCTTTAGCCAGCTTCACACCACTTACAGGTGTTCCGCGGTCCCATTCAGTGTAATCATGGACTACGGCTCTTTTAGCGTGCTGTTTCTGAAACGGTGATGAGCCATGGGACTTGGCTCTAAGCAAGCGTGTGAGTACACCTCTCACTGGATATATGGGGCTTTATGGTAGTACACATCTACTGTCAAGCTACTGCAATCGTATGATATCTTAATTTATTGTAGAGATCACCTGAAGATGCACTTCTGTTGAGGCGACATCGGTAGTGGCTTTTTGATGCAAGTACTTCAATAGCCAGTGTGGAAGATTTTCTTCAGCATGTGGAATTTTGGCTGCTGTTGCCCGACCTTTAAAATAATATGTTCGTTATGCAACATTTTAAATACCAAATAGTGGTACGAGATTAACAGCACCGCCGCGGTATCTTTATATGGAGGGAATGTTTCGCTTGTTTTCTGTACCAGAGCGACCTTTGGCGTCCCCTTTTGCTACGTACTGGCGTCCGAGACAAAGGAAAGCTAACTCAGAAGGGTCCGTGTAAGTGTCGAACACCGTGTAGGCTGTTCCCCGTAAAGTAGTTCTTGGGAAGCAATCAGGCGGGCTTTCAGAGAACTGCTTCCCGCGTTCGCCATTTACGGAGCGATGGTCCGGCGAAATTGTTACCGGCCGCAGCCGGCTCTGGGCGGTGGACTCTCGGTTTGTCTTCCTGCAGTTTCCACCTTCTGCTCTCGGTATTCCTCCCTACGTCGAATTATAACAGAAAGTCTAGCTTTCGGAAAAGACTTCCATCGCTTTGCCAGTGAAAAGTGACTGTCGTCATAAAATACGATGGCTGTTCGGAAAGTAAGGTTCGATCGGTCGTGTATTGGAAACCGCAGTGAAAATGAAAAGTGTTTTATTTGCAACAGCTTGCTGCACCTTCCAGCTACTTCTCCACAGAGCCGCCGCTCCGAATTTGACATTTTTCGTAGCGTTGAACCAACTTTGCCACATCCCACTCATAGAAGGCAGCCGCCTATGCTTTCCGCTACTTCTCTGCGCTGGTCTGCAGTTCGTTGTCTGGGCCAAAATGTTGTATTCATAGTCAGTGTTTCATGTGGCAGAGAGAAGTCCGGGCTGTATGTGGGTGATCGAACAGTTCCCATTGAAACCCTTGCAGGGGCGTCCTCATTGGGTCCTCATTACTCTCTCATCACCCCTGCAGTGTGCGGCAGAGAATATTGTGATGAGGAAGGAAATGTATGACAATTAAGTATGTGGGGATGCATGAAATCAGGCGAAACCTGGTAGTGGGCACTCATACTTGGCGCTGGATACTGTTGTTCTAGGCAACTTTGCATGTTCGGTTTGTGCTCAGAACTAAAAAAAGCGACGTGAAGCGATCGACAGACACATTAAAGACGCTGCCCAACACATCTGTACAACGCTGCATCGGATTTTCACTGTCATTTCCATTTCACGTCACATCGGACCTTACTTCCCGAATAGCCCTCGTACGTTGACGGAAAAATATAGCAACACCAAAAAATAATTAATGTAGATGTATCAACTTTCTTGAATAAATTTCTCTACGCAACATATGTAAGTAATCAACATTGCAAGATCAGAAGTTAATGTAAGCGTCTGATAAGCCATTGCAAATGTGAAAAGCTGGTACATTAATAACCGGTGTAGTCGCTAGAATGGTGAAGTGCATGCATTGTGTTGTACTGATGCCGGATCTCAGTTTGGGGAGTGCCTGTTGCACTTGGTCGGTCGACACCGGCACGATTAAGGGTGGTTGTGGATGATGCTGCAGCTGTCGTTCGATGATGAACCACATGTGCTCGGTTGGAGACAGATCTGGTGATCGAGAGGGCCAAGGCAACATGTCAACACTCAGTAGAGCATGATATATTACAACAGCGGTATGTGTGGTCGAGCGTTATCCTGTTGGAAAACATCCCGTGCAATACTGTTCATGATAGGCAGCACCACTTGTCAAATCACGAGACTGACGTGACAGTGGAATGCATGCTACGGGGCGTCTGTCTCTGAGCAACCGATATGAAACAGTTCGTTGTACCACTGTGGTGCCGATTACTAATCAAATTGCTGCTGCAGATGCAGTACGATGCTTCAGAGCTATATACCGAACACGATGGTTTTCCGTCTTTGTAGTGTCACCTGGTCGTTATAGGCCCGGTCTTGTTCGGACCGTACTTTCTCGTGACCACCGCTGCTAGCTATCATGTGCAGTGGTGACATTCATGCCACGTCTTTCTGCAGTATCGCAGAAAGAACATCCAGCTTCTCGTCGTCCTATTACAGGACCTCGTTCTAATTTAGTGAAGTGTTGTTAAATGCGTCTTTGTCGCCTCAATGGCATACTTGACTAACATCAGCTTATTACGTCCAATCCGAAAGGTAACTAACTATTTAAAGTAAACCTGATTTGCATCCGTCAATGTATAAATAAAAATACTATGTACGTCGATACTAATTTTTAAGCCGCCCGTGGAGAAGCAAGGCATACGAGATGAAGACCTTAACTTCCAACCTATGATGAAGCAAAGCTTCCAAAACGCAGCGTAAAGAACAAAAGCACTAGGTGTTAATTTAGTAACTGATTACATTGTACTTTACGCTGTAAACAGTGCAGTCGTTGTAATGCGGCAACAGAGCTATTTACCTGACGTCCAGAAGTAAATGATCATTGGCTTTCGGGCCAAGAGAGGAAGAATTTCCGAAAACGGCTACGTCTGTAAACTGTTTGCCTGCCGCCGTGTTTCAAGTATATCGTGGATGGCAAAATGGCGCTATCCAAAACTGGTGCAGAGGTAAATGTGGTGCACCACGGGCCACAGATGATGGGAGTAAAGCACGGCTGTGGTGATGTGTACGATCCAAAAGACGTGCAACTGTTGAGCAACTGACCGCCCAGATGAACCAAGGGGCTACCAACAGTGTCTCCTCAACGACCGTTCAGAGAACGTTGCTGCATTTGGGCCTCTGCAGG
The DNA here is from genome assembly GCF_023864345.2 of Schistocerca serialis cubense. Classification (NCBI taxonomy): domain Eukaryota; kingdom Metazoa; phylum Arthropoda; class Insecta; order Orthoptera; family Acrididae; genus Schistocerca; species Schistocerca serialis. The sequence continues at coordinate 397,461,327 of NC_064646.1, forward strand.
AAGCACCTTGTTCATGGAGCAATGCTGACTGCTCTTTGACTGCGAGGAAGGCTGGAATTTGCGCGGCTGTACCGCAGCTGGACGTCCACTGACTGGCGAGGGGTGGCCATTTCGGATGAATCACGTTTTATGCTCCATTAGACAGATGACTATTCTACATCTACATCTACACTCATACTCCGCAAGCCACCTCACGGTATGTGGCAAAGGGTACCTCGAGTAACTATATCGGTTCTCCCCTCTATTCCAGTCTCGTATTGTTCATGGAAAGAAAGACTGTCGGTATGCCTCTGTGTGGCCTCTAATCTCTCTGATTTTATCCTCATAGTCTCTTCGCGAGATATACGTAGGAGGGAGCAACATACTGCTTGACTCCTCGGTGAAGGTATGTTCTCGAAACTTCAACAAAAGTCCGTACCGAGCTACTGAGCGTCTCTCTTGCAGAGACTTCCACTGGAGTTTATGTATCATCTCTGTAACGCTTTCGTGATTACTAAATGATCCTGTAACGAAGCGCCCTGTTCTCGGTTGGATCTTCTCTATCTCTTCTATCAACCCTATCTGGTACGGATCCCACACCTGTGAGCAGTATTCAAGCAGTGGGCGAACAAGTGTACTGTAACCTACTTCCTTTGTTTTCGGACTGCATTTCCTTAGGTTCTTCCAATGAATCTCAGTCTGGCATCTGCTTTACCCACGATTAATTTTATATGGTCATTCCATTTTAAATCACTCCTAATGCGTACTCCCAGATAATTTATGGAATTAACTACTTCCAGTTGCTGACCTGCTATATTGTAGCTAAATGATAAACGTCTTTCTTTCTATGTATTCGCAGCACATTACACTTGTCTACATCGAGATTCAATTGCCATTCCCTGCACCATGCGTCAATTCGTTGCAGATCATCCTGCATTTCAGTACAATTTTCCATTGGTACAACCTCTCGATATACTACAGCATCATCCGCAAAAAGCCTCAGTGAACTTCCGATGTTATCAAGGTCATTTATGTATATTGTGAATAGCAACGGTCCTACGACACTCCCCTGCGGCACACCTGAAATCACTCTTACTTCGGAAGATTTCTCTTCATTGAGAATGACATCCTGCGTTCTGTCATTTAGGAACTCTTCAATCCAATCACACAATTGGTCTTATAGTCCATATGCTCTTGCTTTGTTCATTAAACGACTGTGGGGAACTGTATCAAACGCCTTGCGGAAGTCAAGAAACAGGCATCCACCTGGGAACCCGTGTCTGTGGCCCTCTTGAGTCTCGTCAACGAATAGCGCGAGCTGGGTTTCATACAATCGTCTTTTTCGAAACCCATGCTGGTTCCTACAGAGATGATTTCTAGTCTCCAGAAAAGTCATTATACTCGAACAGAATACGGGTTCCAAAATTCTACAACTCATCGACATTAGAAATATAGGTCTATAGTTCTGCACATCTGTTCGACGTCCCTTCTTGAAAACGGGGATGACCTGTGCCCTTTTCCTATCTTTTGGAACGCTATTCTCTTCTAGAGACCCATGGTACACCGATGCAAGAAGGGGGACAAGTTCCTTCACGTACTCTGTGTAAAATCGAAATGGTATCCCATCAGGTCCAGCGGCCCTTCCTCTTTTGAGCGATTTTAATTGTTTTTCTATCCCTCTGTCATCTATTTCGATGTCTACCATTTTGTCATCTGTGCGACAGTCTAGAGATGGAACTACAGTGCAGTCTTCCTCTGTGAAAAAGCTTAGGAAAAAGACATTTAGTATTTCGGCCTTTAGTCTGTCATCCTCTGTTTCAGTACCATTTTGGTCACAGAGTGTCTGGACATTTTGTTTTGATCCACCTACCGCTTTGACATAAGACCAGAATTTCTTGGGATTTTCTACCAAGTCAGTACATAGAACTTTACTTTCGATTTCGTTGACGCCTCTCGCATAGCCCTCCTCACACTACATTTCGCTTCGTGTAATTTTTGTTTGTCTGCAAGTCTTTGGCTATGTTTATGTTTCTTGTGAAGTTCTCTTTGCTTCCATAGCAGTTTCCTAACTCTGTTGGTGTACCACGGTGGCTCTTTTCCATCCCTTACGATCTTGCTTGGCACATACTCATCTAATGCATAAGGTAAGATGGTTTTGAACTTTGTCCACTGATCCTCAACACTATCTGTACTTGAGATAAAACTTTTGTGTTGAGCCGTCAAGTGCTCTGAAATCTGATTTTTGTCACTTTTTGTCACATCAAAATCTGCCTACCTTTTTTAATATTGGTGTATGGATCGTGAAACGTCTGAAATAAAACTATTAATCATCGGAAGTGTCCAGACCGGATTATATTCCCTTGATGATCCCGTCATTCTAGAAAGCAAAATGGCTAAACGGAAGTAAGCATCCATTCTTGGGTACCTTGTCCACCCCTATATGCAGTCCGATTTTTCTCGGCATCTTGGCATCTTTCAGCAGGACAATGCAACCTGTCACACTGCTCGGAGTATATGGGCGTAGTCCGAAGAGTACCATGGTGAGTTGACCACACTCCACTGGCCACTAAACTTCCCACATTTAAGCCCAATCACCAATCTGTGGGACCATCTCGATTGGGCTGTTCACACCATGCATCCTCAGCCGAGAAACCTAGCCTTGTTGGCCAAGGAACGAGAATCAGCGTGGCTCCACATAGGTGTCCATACCTTCCAAAACCTCACTTACTCTCTTCCTGCACGTCTTCCAACAATCCACGCTACAAAAGTCGTTTATTCAGGTTTTCGACAGGTGGTGACATTAATGTGGCTGCACCGTGTATAGTCATGAGTTCAATGGTAGTAGGCACAGGGCTGCAGATAACTTTATTAAAAGTACGATGAATTTAATTCGCTTGGTTATGCGATAAAAGTAATTTTCTCAAGCCATCTGTGACCACAGATCACTTTTCGGAGCACAGGATGGGGAGGGAGAAGTTCCTGGTAGCACCTGTCAGTTAATTCATAAATTCAGGGGCACGGGCCTCCCCGACGGCCAGACACCTGGCACCACTCCAGTAACGCCAACCTGCGCGTGTGTGGGCCCAACAGCCCCTCTGTTGAAACCCTAAGAGATTGTCGGCATTCCAGTCCCAACTCGTGTTGGCAGCGAGGACCTGTTGTTCTCCGAGGAAGCACACAGTGCGCTAGGACCCAAGTTTACTAAAATTACTGAGAGACGCGCCCTAGGTCTCAGTTTGTGGCAGCACGTCGTACGCTGTACTTCGTGACTAGCAGTCGCGCGGTATTATCCGCCATTTTGCGATTCATGCGTTACCTTCTACCGGCTTGTAAGCAATGATGCATAGTTAAGCTCTATTTTGATCAGGTAATTGGTGGTAGAAAGCTCTTAGCAAACTCGACCGTGTGTAAGATGCAAAAATTCGATTTTGACGGCGGTTTTGTCGGTGTTAAATCCATAGTGTTTTTGTCAGGTGCTCCCAAATTACTTCTTCTCGTGGCTCTTTGCTATAATTTGTGATTCATATCTTGGAATTCCTCTTTATTAAGCTACATCAAAACTCGATTCTGGAAGAGTTATCGTTGTCTTCGTTCGTATTTTATATCTTTCCGTCTACTTGTGACTTATCCGACAGCAAGCTTGCGAATCGCCTGTGTAGTACGAAGTTATCGACTAGCTAGTTATTATTTATTTGTACAGAAGCTGTCCCTCATTTCAGTATGTTTACGGGAATAGATCTGCTTTTCTTTTAGCTAGCTATATGTTGTTGATCTGTAGTCTCCCCAGCTACTCTTTGTTAACTAAATAACTCCAGTCAGCAATCGGAATATCTGCAGTAAGTGAAGAAGCATGCGACGCCACCACGATCCGGAGATCAGCAGATATTCAAATGATTTTTTCTAATCGGAATGAACAGTCTAATGAGTATGCAGTATGGTTTGAGAGTAAATCGGAGAAAGAGAAGGTAACGAAAAGTAGTAGAAATGAGAACAGCGACAAACTTAACATCAGGATTGATGGTCACGATGTCAATGAAGTTAAGGAATTCTGCTACCTAGGCAGTAAAATAACCAATGACGGACGGAGCAAGGAGGACATCAAAAGCAGACTCGCTATGGCAAAAAAGGCATTTCTGGCCAAGAGAAGTCTACTAATATCAATTACCGGCCTTAATTTGAGGAAGAAATTTCTGAGGATGTACGTCTGGAGTACAGCATTGGATGGTAGTGAAACATGGACTGTGGGAAAACCGGAAGAGAAGAGAATCGAAGCATTTGAGATGTGGTGCTACAGACGAATGTTGAAAATTAGGTGGACTGATAAGGTCAGGAATGAGGAGGTTCTTCGCAGAATCGGAGAGGAAAGGAATATGTGGAAAACACTGATAAGGAGAAGGGGCATCTAAATACAGGGTGTTTCAAAAATGACCGGTATATTTGCAACGGCAATAAAAACTAAACGAGCAGCGATAGAAATACACCGTTTGTTGCAATATGCTTGGGACAACAGTACATTTTCAGGCAGACAAACTTTCGAAATTACAGTAGTTACAATTTTCAACAACAGATGGCGCTGCAAGTGATGTGAAAGATATAAAAGACAACGCAGTCTGTGGGTGCGCCATTCTGTACGTCGTCTTTCTGCTGTAAGCGTGTGCTGTTCACAACGTGCAAGTGTGCTGTAAACAACATGGTTTATTCCTTCGAACAGAGGATTTTTCTGGTGTTGGAATTCCACCGCATAGAACACAGTGTTGTTGCAACAAGACGAAGTTTTCAATGGAGGTTTAATGTAACCAAAGGACCGAAAAGTGATACAATAAAGGATGTGTTTGAAAAATTTCAACGGACTGGGAACGTGACGGATGAACGTGCTGGAAAGGTAGGGCGGCCGCGTACGGCAACCACAGAGGGCAACGCGCAGCTAGTGCAGCAGGAGATCCAACAGCGGCCTCGGGTTTCCGTTCGCCGTGTTGCAGCTGCGGTCCAAATGACGCCAACGTCCACGTATCGTCTCATGCGCCAGAGTTTACACCTCTATCCATACAAAATTCAAACGCGGCAACCCCAAAGCGCCGCTACCATTGCTGCACGAGAGACATTCGCTAACGATATAGTGCACAGGATTGATGACGGCGATATGCATGTGGGCAGCATTTGGTTTACTGACGAAGCTTATTTTTACCTGGACGGCTTCGTCAATAAACAGAACTGGCGCATATGGGGAACCGAAAAGCCCCATGTTGCAGTCCCATCGTCCCTGCATCCTCAAAAAGTACTGGTCTGGGCCGCCATTTCTTCCAAAGGAATCATTGGCCCATTTTTCAGATCCGAAACGATTACTGCATCACGCTATCTGGACATTCTTCGTGAATTTGTGGCGGTACAAACTGCCTTAGACGACACTGCGAACACCTCGTGGTTTATGCAAGATGGTGCCCGGCCACATCGCACGGCCGACGTCTTTAATTTCCTGAATGAATATTTCGATGATCGTGTGATTGCTTTGGGCTATCCGAAACATACAGGAGGCGGCGTGGATTGGCCTCCCTATTTGCCAGACATGAACCCCTGTGACTTCTTTCTGTGGGGACACTTGAAAGACCAGGTGTACCGCCAGAATCCAGAAACAATTGAACAGCTGCAGCAGTACATCTCATCCGCATGTGAAGCCATTCCGCCAGACACGTTGTCAAAGGTTTCGGGTAATTTCATTCAGAGACTACGCCATATTATTGCTACGCATGGTGGATATGTGGAAAATATCGTACTATAGAGTTTCCCAGACCGCAGCGCCATCTGTTGTTGAAAATTGTAACTACTGTAATTTCGAAAGTTTGTCTGCCTGAAAATGTACTGTTGTCCCAAGCATATTGCAACAAACGGTGTATTTCTATCGCTGCTCGTTTAGTTTTTATTGCCGTTTCAAATATACCGGTCATTTTTGAAACACCCTGTAACTCAGCAGATGTTTATATAATCTCTTAACGTGGAGATATCACATCTATGCACCAATAAGATTATAACTACTCTATGTTTTATATTTACTGTTGCGTGTTTTGAGATCTACTTGCTCTTTGATGATTGTACAGATCGCTTGACCGGTATAGTTGGTTCCGCATTGACAAGTAATGTTGTAAATTGCAGGAATCCTGAGACCAAGATTGCATCCCCATGTTGGGCAGAAAACCAGCGACGTGTTAAAAACTGTCATTAACAAAAATCAGTGATTTGGTGAAACAAATATTATGAATGAATGTGAATTTGTATTTGGTAACACAAAAATCTTACGTCACGCACCAGGCTACTAGGGTTCTGAAATCAGATAGGTCAAGGAGATCACAACGGTAACTTTACCCGGGACAGCGAAAATATCAGTATCTATGGAAGCGGACCATCGATGTCGAGAGGCTACAGCTAAATTCTACGAGCTATGTAGGCTACAGCGCCCACCACTAGCGTGGAACATAACGACACATCTGGCATCATAACAACTGTCAGTTGTCCCTGGCTACGATAACGGAGGATATCGTCGAAAGCTGGAATATTTATCCTAAATTCACGAGGCAATAATATCAGAGAGTCTTATACAAGAATCTGGAAGCGAAAAAGTTTGTTTCTACATTTTGCATTCTCGGTTCCTGCCACTATGTTTGAAATGCGTGTTTTTTAGGAAACAATATCATTCATCACTACGCAGAACAAAGTTTGTTTGCACTGCCAGAAAAGAAATGCAACGCCCTCAGGGACTGTGGTCAGCGGCACCAGAGTATGATAAGTGCACACTGAGGGACTGTAGCGTTAGTGATTCATTTGTCAAGGTAATCGGCGATCAGATAACGCTCAAGAGGACAGTCTGTGAGCCTACCGTTTTGACTCTGCAGCCAGTAACTGTTCAGATTTTAGAGGTGAACAGTGATTGCAACATTCATACCAGGGCCCAACCTGGCTCTGAGCACTATGGGACTTAACATCTATGGTCATCAGTCCCCTAGAACTTAGAACTACTTAAACCTAACTAACCTAAGGACAGCACACAACACCCAGTCATCACGAGGCAGAGAAAATCCCTGACCCCACCGGGAATCGAACCCGGGAACCCGGGCCTGGGAAGCGAGAACGCTACCGCACGACCACGAGCTGCGGGCCCAACCTGGCCCCACCAACGAGTACGTGCACCTGTGAAACAGCTTCAGCCATTTTAACTGATCGTACTGTGGGCCTGCGGGAACCTGCATGAATGTAACACAAACTGCTGCACTCATTGGGCACATTGTGTCGGAGGTATCTCGTTGCTTTCAACAGTGGTCTGTGGGACATTCTCAGGGACCAAATCCGGGAACACGCTGCATCTACTGTGTCGTCGGGGACAATTAGGAGCCGTCTGCTTGCAGCAGGATTGTGGACACGTTTGCTTCTGGTTAGGATAGCACTGACACCATGACACCGCCAACCACGGCTACTCTGGGGTCGTGAAAATGTTGACTGCAGAGAGGAATAGCGCTCTGTTGTCTTCACTGGTGAGAGAAAGTTCTGTCTGCAGAGAGTGATGGACGTACACATGTATGGTGTAGATATGGTGAGCTGCCTATTCCTACGTGCTTTTGCCCACGACGCACAGGTCCCATATCAGGCTTCAAGGGGGGAGGTGGGGACGAGGATGCACCAGTTAGAATTCGCTGTCTCATTTGTTGTTTCTGTAGGGGAAAGTAACCAGTACCCGCTACATTGCACAGGCTATTATTCCCGTGCTAGTGCCATTTATCGCACAGGAAGGTGATGTGTTTTTTCAGCAGGACAATGCACGTCCACATACGGCTGCGACGATGCAACACCCTGTTCGTGAAGTACAACAATTGCCCTGGTCAGCAAGATCACCAGATCTCTCGCCAACTGAATGTGTGTGGGACATGAGGGACGTGATGAAGCGGGAACTTACTCGTTCCCCAAGGGCAACAAAAGCTATTGCCGAATTACAACATAACGCGCAAGATTCTTGTGACAGTCTATCGCAGGATGGCATTCGGCACCTTTATGGTGGTTTGCACGCGAGATTATACCCTTGCTTTGCTGCCAGATGGGATGGACTGTGACTGATGCCATTGTATGGGCACCGTTTACTCTCTGACGTACGTGTTTCATTTGGTCTGAATTTGTCATATACCTGTACTCCAACAATGATGAACTGTCACCTCACTTACCAGTAAAATGGCCTTGTCACTGAGGATGTCGTATTTTTTTTACGACAGTGTACACTGATATTTAAAATGTTGACAAGGGTTCTTCATCGAGTTTTTGAAGTAAGGAATTTAGGAATTTTTACCGCTGTAGGCTCGATACTTTCATTTAGTCTGTTACCTGCATAACCTTCGTTATCGTTTTGTGCTGAAAATACCCGCACACAACGGCGACGAATGTATTACGTGTCTCACGTGACGTTACCGCTGGGTAATGAGCGAGCTGATGTTTGTGGACGTGAAAACCAGGGCACAACAGAGCGACGGAGGTGATTTTTTTTTTTTTTGGGGGGGGGGGCGCTTTGTTTCCAAACTTTGCGGACACCGGTCAAAATGTTACTTATGCCTTTAACAGCACACAGTGGTCGTTTTAGAGAGTTTTAGATGGTGTAGAAATGGTACTAGATGGTAATGTGACCCACCACGGCTTACGTGATGGCAGCAAAGTGGTATGTGGCAGTCGGTTGTTTGGAATCAGAGCACTAAGATGATTCGACACGGTGACGTGACAGGATGGCAGATAGATGTTTCATTAGCATGCGCCCATGGCCACACCATAGCCGGCCGCGGTGGTCTCGCGGTTCTAGGCGCTCAGTCCGGAGCTGCGCGACTGCTACGGTCGCAGGTTCGAATCCTGCCTCGGGCGTGGATGTGTGTGATGTCCTTAGGTTAGTTAGGTTTAAGTAGTTCTAAGTTCTAGGGGACTGATGACCACTGATGTTAAGTCCCATAGTGCTCAGAGCCATTTGAACCATTTTGAACCACACCATGAATAAAGTTTTCCGATTATTTGCGGTATCAACGTGGACAGTCCAACATATTTACATGGAATGGTGTATTACTCGGAGCCTACATTGCGTAAGAGTAGGGGTCTTAAGAAGACAGTAACCAACATCGGAGACGAGTGTCACGCGTTGACAATGATAGTCGAATTCAAACCCGACAGAACTGCCGATCTTAAGTCAGTGACAGTCCGTCTCAACAAATTTGCGAGTGGACATAGCTGAGGAAAGTGCGTGAAACTGACATTTGCAGTTGCATACCTCACAAACGACCACTGTACACATCGGCACATAAAGTTTGCACGTCTTCAGTGGACCATGCAGCACAGAAACTGAACAGTAGCTGAATGTAGCGTGGTCCGTAATGTCGTGATTTCATGCTTTTTGAGTCTGTGAGAGACATCGAGCTCTTCAACTCTTCAAGGAAGGGTTTAGCCTGCAATTGTGCGTGTTGCACGTTTGGTACCCTAGACGAGGGCTTATGAAGATCTGCGGATTCCAGCACTGAGTTCTAAGTGATATCGTTAGAGACAAAAACAAATGGCAACTAGCGAACGAAGTAGCAAATAAGGTGTTTGGGAAAGAAGTTAAAAATTATATATAAAGCAAAGACAATGTATGAGAAAACAGTTTCTATGAGATACTACTGAAGTGAATACTGAGCGTGAATTGATCATCACCGCTGATTCACCGCCACCAGAATTAACTCCCACACAGAGGACGACCAAAGGTGCCGGACAGGTGGCCAACAACGTGGCAGCTATGATAGAACCAAGACTTACGCGCTTCTCTGAGCAAGAACGGGGTTCGGGGGTTAGTGTGACTGACCCGTAAGTTTCGTTGGTTGACACCATTGGGACTGCGGACGAAGGCTCTGGCTCACCTGTGGCCCCATCTCACGACTGACATGTAGTGGGTTCGGAACTGTTTGAGGATGGTAGTGGTTTCCTGGAACTCCGGTTCTAGAGATTTAACGTGTTACTCCCATCCATAGCAGACTCACTCGCATAGACTTAAGTAAAGTAAACACGGGTTGTACACTGCTGGCCATTAAAATTGCTACACCACGCAGATGACGTGCTACAGACGCGAAATTTAACCGACAGGAAGAAGATGCTGTGATATGCAAATGATTAGCTTTTCACACAAGTTTGGCGCCGGCGACACCTTTAACGTTCTAACGTGAGGAACGTTTACCACCGATTTCTCATACACAAACAGCAGTTGACCGGGGTTGCCTGGTGAAACGTTGTTGTGATGCCTAATGTAAGGAGGAGAAATGCGTGTCATCACGTTTCCGACTTTGGTAAAGGTCGGGTTGTAGCCTATCGCGATTGCGGTTTATCGTATCGCGACATTGCTGCTCGCGTTGGTCGAGATCCAATGACTGTTAGTAGAATATGGAATCGGTGGGTTCAGGAGGGTAATACGGAACGCCGTGCTGGATCCCAACGGCCTCGTATCACTAGCAGTCGAGATGACAGGCATCTTATCCGCAAGGATGTAACAGATCGTGCAACCACGTCTCGATCCCTGAGTCAACAGATGGGGACGTTTGCAAGACAACAACCATCTGCACGAACAGTTCGACGACGTTTGCAGCAGCATGGACCATCAGCTCGGAGACCGTGGCTGCGGTTACCCTTGCCGCTGCATCATAGACAGGAGCGCCTGCGATGGTGTACTCAACGACGAACCTGGGTGCACGAATGGCAAAACGACATTTTTTCGGATGAATCCAGGTTCTGTTTACAGCATCATGATGGTCGCATCCGTGTTTGGCGACACCGCGGTGAACGCACATTGGAAGCGAGTATTCGTCATCGCCGTACTAGCGGATCACCCGGCGTGATAGTATGGAGTGCCATTGGTTACACGTCTCGGTGATCTCTTGTTCGCATTGAAGGCACTTTGAACAGTGGACGTTACATTTCAGATGTGTTACGACCCGTGGCTCTACCCTTGATTCGATCACTGTGAAACCCTACATTTCAGCAGGACAATGCACGACCGCATGTTGCAAGTACTGTACGGGCCTTTCTGGATACAGAAAATGATCGACTGCAGCCCTGACAAGCACATTTTCCAGATCTCTCACCGACTGAAAACGTCTGGTCAATGGTGGCCGAGCAACTGGCTCGTCACAATACGCCAGTCACTACTCTTGATTAACTGTGGTATCGTCTTGAAGCTGCATGGGCCATCCAAGCTCTGTTTGACTCAATGCCCAGGTATACCAAGGCCGTTATTACGGCCAGAGGTTGTTGCTCAGGGTACTGATTTCTCAGGATCTATGCACCCAAATTGCGTGAAAATGTAATCACGTGTCAGTTCCAGTATAATACTGTATATTTGTCCAATGAATACCCGTTTATCATCTGCATTTCTTCTTGGTGTAGCAATTTTAATGGCCAGTAGTGTATATGCAGAATTACGCAGTATAGGCTTCTTGAGGAATGGCAGCTTCCATAATTCTGAAGTTTCCTACCGCATTAGACCAGGAACTGACAGTAAGCCATCTGGTGAAATGGTGGTATGGAGGATCAACAAATGTAGTGACATAGTATAAGCGTTTTAGGTGTTTTTACTTCTTTATTTTACATCTAATTTCTGCAGGATGAATTCGGTAGTGAGTAGCTTCAAGTGAATATGGCACTCCTGGAGAAACTTACGGACTCTGTTGCTCTGGAAAGTAAGACAATAATGAAGACCTGATCACAGTATTAGTATGGCATCTGCGCTTATTACACTACATGCGTTCCCTTCTTTTTAATAGCAATTGAGCTGTGCCATATGGGACCTATTATTGGACGATAATATGGAGTATGTCCACGGTTCACCTTGAGGATGGCTTGAACTCCGCTGAGGGCACATTCAATGACAAATCTGAGTGTTTATAGAGACGGCGAATCCAGAGAAGGCAGTGACGTTAAACGCTGGGATCTGGAGGGAATTCCCAGAGCAGTACAGTCCATTTTACGAATGTTACTGTCCACAAACTCTTGCATCACAAATGCTGCTTTATAACAGGTTGCTCCGTGGAGCTGATGCAAACAATCATCGTTTCTAAGCCGTTCTTCTACAATTCGCAGTGCACAGTGCTGTAATATGTGTTCATATCCTTCCACATATAACGTTTCCTTAAGCGCATTAACGGGACCACACCCTAACCACGAAAAACATCCCCATACCGCAACGCTGCCTCCTCTGTGCCTCACTGTTGGTGCGTTATCAACGGCATCTTCATCAATCACACCCGGCGCTCTGTTCACAGTTACGGCAGAGACGCCACTTCTGAACTTCCCGCCATCGGTCGCTCTTCTCCGGCGGGTGGCGCCGCACAAACGCGCCACCTGGTGACGCCAAAATGACATGACCTCACTGCTACAGTTCTCTCTTGAAGCAGCCACGCTCAGAGCTTCGCTCCACCCCCCCTCCCCCCCTCCAGGATTCAGTGCACCTACAGACTTATCAAAATTAGTACGGAAGGCTGGAGCCATAAACATAGCATGACGCCACTCAGCGTTATTAATATTCAGACATACATAAGTGTATCGGCATTCAAGACTGACTGTTGCAGTTATAGTTGCAAAACTACTGTAGACTACTGTAGACTGCCGGCTGGTGTCGCCGAGCGGTTCTAGGCGCTTCAGTCTGGAACCGAACAACCGCTACGCTCGCAGGTTCGAATCCTGCCTAGGGCATGGAAGTGTCTGACGTCCTTAGGTTAGTTAGGTTTAAGTAGTTCTACGTTCTAGGGGACTGATGACCTCAGATGTTCTGTCCCATAGTGCTCAGAGCCATTTGAACTACTGTAGACTGTGATAAATAAGGGTAAACTACGGTAGTTTTACTAGTAGCTTTGGCCAGTTAAGGTCATACCTGCATTACCCTTCTGTTAGGTGTTCGCATACCTGTATTCACGAAAGTCGTTTTCTTTATGTCCCGATCAGTGTCTTACTTCAATATTGGCCATTAAAACTGCTAAACCAAGAAGAAATGCAGATGATAAACGGGTATTCGTTGGACAGATATATTATACTACAACTGACATGTGATGACAATTTGGGTGCATACATCCTGAGAAATCAGTAGCCAGAACAACTACCTCTGGGCGTAATAACGGTCTTGATATGCCTGGGCACTGAGTCAAACAGAGCTTGGATGGCGTGTACAGGTACAGCTACCCATGCAGCTTCAACACGATACCACAGTTCACCAAGAGTAGTGACTGGCGTATTGTGACCAGCCAGTTGCTCGGCCACCATTGACCAGACGTTTTTAATTGGTGAGAGATCTGGAGAATATGTTGCCCAGGGCAGTAGTCGAACATTTTCTGTATCCAGAAAGGCCCGTACAGGACCTGCAACATGCGGTCGTGCATTATCCTGCTGAAATGTAGGGTTTCGCAGGGATCGAATGAAGGGTAGAGCCACGGGTCACACATCTGAAATGTAACGTCCACTGTTCAAAGTGCCGTCAATGCGAATAAGAGGTCGCCGAGACGTGTAACCAATGGCACCCCATACCATCACGCCGGGTGATACGCCAGTATGGCGATGACGAATACACGCTTCCATTGTGCGTTCACCGCGATGTCGCCAAACACGGATGCGACCATCACGATGCTGTAAACAGTACCTGGATTCATCCGAAAAAAATCACGTTTTGTCATTCGTGCACCCAAGTTAGTCGTCGAGTACACCATCGCAGGCGCTCCTGTCTGTGATGCAGCGGTAAGGGTAACCGCAGCCATGGTCTCTGAGCTGATGATCCTTACACGAGGCATGGCAACAAGGTTTCACCAGGCAACGCTGGTCAACTGCTGTTTGTGTATGAGAAATCAGTTGGAAACTTTCCTCATGTCAGCAAGAAAATGGCCCTGAGCACAATGGGACTTAACTTCTGAGGTCATGAGTCCCCTAGAACTTAGAACTACTTAAACCTAACTAACCTAAGGACATCACACACACCCATTCCCGAGGCAGGATTTGAACCTGCGGCCGTAGCGGTCGCCCGGTTCCAGACTGTAGTGCCTAGAACCGCTCGGCCACCTCCATCATGTCAGCACATTGTTGGTGTCGCCACCGGCGCCAACCTTGTGTGAATGCTCTGAAAAGCTAATTATTTGCGTATCACAGCATCTTCTTCCGATCGGTTAAATTTCGCGTTGGCAGCACGTCATCTTCGTGGTGCAGCAATTTTAATGGCCAGTAGCGTAGAGTCCCCTGGAAACCCGAAGCGGTGAAACATCTAGAAACTGAGTGACAATATATAAAAGGCTGCATAACCTATGGACCGTTTTCGCACTACGTAGTTATACTCCTGTCTGTTACTTAATACACATCATTTACCGAAAAATTGAAAATGTCACTGTTTAATTCAGGTTTTATTCGGAAACTATTGATTCGTAACGGGAAACAGAGGGATGTTGCAGTAATAATAAAGAAAACAATATGTATTTATCATAAGCTCTAGAAAAAGCAATTTCCTCAAGAAAAAACTAACATAAGAAAAATGGAAAACAAAAATCTGTCAAACGTTGTTTCAATATTTCATCAAACTTATATAAAACATGTTTCTGTTATTCAAAGCCACTTCCGCAGTATTAACAAATACAGGAAACTCTCCCTTTTTGACCATGATAAACATTCCGTCGAGTTAAAAAGTAACAACAGTAATTATACATATTTTTTATTTTTCCGTATATACTGTACTTGCATAAGAAATAATTGATTTGGCTACATAAAAGAGCAGAAGATACGCTATCAAGCGATTTTTATTACTTAGGTAATTCAGTTTATATTCTGTAGGGATATAAAATACACAATGGACTGGCACTGAATGATGTGCAGTTAATTAGAAACAAAAATACAAGGAGAGGGCGTTGGCTTCCTGTTTTTCTCTTACAGATTTATTTATGCTTTCTTTCCTTATCAGCGCTAAAATACTAGCTGTAATACTATCATTTACTACTTCACTTATGTACTGTACCAAACCTACCGCATCGTACTTTTGGTAGAGCGCAACTCTAGTTACAACCAAGACGTTCACTGTCTTTGTATATAACTCAGCACCACTGAAGAACCTACGACACTTTTAAGATATATGCATTTCAGATATTAAGTGTACACATTGTAAGTAAACATATTAATGTGTCGTCTTTTTGTAGATGTGTGAATGTATTTATTCACCACTTCAGCAACCGATACATCACTTGGCACTAACATAATGACAGCTAATGTTCTCAAGGTATTCATGAAACCCAAAGACTTCCATGGGAATGACACGGGCATAGGGTGATTGCCGATCTCTGCGGCCGAGCGGTTCTAGGAGCTGCAGTCCGGAACCACGTGGCTGCTACGGTCGCAGGTTCGAATCCTGCCTCGGGCATGGATGTGTGTGAGGTCTTTAGGTTATTTAGGTTTAAGTAGTTCTAAGTCTAGGGGACTGATGACCTCAGATGTTAAGTCCCATAGTGCCTGGAGCCATTTGAACCAGCGTAGCGTGATTCGTCACTACAAATCACTAGTTTCCAGTCATTCGCTGCCCAGTGGCGTTGCTGTTTACACCACCTCAAATAAAGCAATATTTCAGCTACAGACTGTCTTTTTCTCAAATAGTCACCGCCATTCGTTATGCACTTTAGATTTTTACAAGCAGGCTTTGGTTCATGGTTGGCTAAAGCACCTGAGGCTAACCACTTAATTACAGCTTTTACAACAGCATCCGAGTCTTGAAAATATTCACCACTTAGTCCTTCTTTCAGAGGCGCAAAGAGATGAAAGTCTGAAGACGATAAATCGGGACTGTACGGTGGTAGTTGTAAGACAGTCCAGCCGAATTTTGCAATGAGTTGCGTGTGGTCGCAAAACAGGTGAGGGGCCTGGTGTTATCACGTTGCAGGTAAAAGTTGCTCTTCTTCTTTGACCTTACCCTGGAAATTCGTGCTTTCAGAGTAATCAGTGCAGTCTTGTACAGCGCTGAATTGACAGTTTCTACAGGCTTCGTGATATCCAGAGGAACCACACCCTGTCTATCACGGAAGATTGTGCACATCATTTTGCCTGCAGATGGCGTCTCTTGAATTGCTTCTTTGACAGAGAATTGGCACGTTGCCAGTGGAGTGTCTTTTGCATTCCGGCTAGTGGTGGTGACACCATGTCTAATCTCAGGTGACGATGCTATTCAGAAACTTGTCACCTTCAGCTTCGTATTGGTTCAGCAGGTCCCTACAGATTTCCACTCTATGAGATTTTTATTCTTCTGTAAGCTTCCGCGGGACCCATTTCGCACAGACTTTGCGATAACTAAGACGTTCTAACATTGTTTTCCGCCGACATTCAGCTGTGCATACAATTCTTTGGCCGTTATCCGCCATTCGGTGCGGATAAGTTGATGAAGACGCTCTTCTTTGCCAGGGATGACAACTGTGCAGGGTCGACCGGGCCGTTCATGCACACACTTCTCACCATCTTAAAAATTGCGTACCCAGCTCCTCACATTGATCACGCCTATTGCATCGTCTCCATACACCTTTAGCAAGCATCCACGGATTTCAATCGGCGCACTTTCTTCAGCAGAGGGAATTCAATCACACATCGCGGTTTTATACGCGCGTCCATATGACTCTCCATTTTGGAACACTCCTCTGCTGGTGCCAACTACCACAGGACAACGAAACCACCTGCAAATGAAAAAGGAAGGTTCAAGCATTAATGCTACACCAACGACATCTGGCACGGACATCCAAAGTTACCACAGAAAAATAAGAGGCATTACTTTCAGATCGACCCTCGTACTTGCGGTTGTGCCTCTCGTAACACCTGTTGGTCGAATTCGCATTGCACTGAGGTGTCTGGATACTTTTCATCATAATACTGTATATGTGCCAGCACGCTTATGCTTGTCGTAATAGGCTTTCGTTTAGGTGCGAAGACACTACCTCATTGTGAAGTCTGTCTTCTTCGCCACGTGACCTCTAATCTGAGGACGCCTGCGAGTACGTTACGTGGAAACGCAGTTACTGGAACGCAGTGCCGCACGCGTATAGCTGCCACCCTGTTCTCGCCGCCGCCCCGCCGTTACATGCAGAGTGAGCCGACAGATTGTCGGAAACGACTGGGCCGCGGTGATTTTCCTCTGTGTCGTCAACCCGCGTATCTTACAAGCCGCCTCTGCAAGAGCGCAGACCGCATAGCCGACATCTCCGAGAATACGAAAATAATCTTAGGAGCAGCATTTTTGAGATGCTGGAATAACATTTCTATTGGTATCGTTTATCCATAAGTTTAGTAAATACAATACGCACACATAACAGAGACTTTAGTCATCAATAATATTGCAAGCTCACCGCCTTTTTGTTACCACGTACAAGCTTCGTAAACATCCGTACTTCTGCGTGGTTAAGCAACTGTTAGAGACAAAACTGTGATAATAAAACAGGGCCATCACAAGCCCTAGCCATTCCTAAGTACCTAGAATGACTGAAGTGGAATATCAGTTGAATAATTTCTTCAACGGGAAATATAAATTTCATTCAAATTAATTGGGACGATTGATGACCGTAACTGATATCCACAGTGACTTGAAATATTACTCATTCCTCTTTTGCTGAGCACACCGGTTTCGTGAATTTATCTGGCTACAGCCCGTCCCAGGGAATATATAAGACTAGCATAAAATCACAATTTTTAGAAACGGGAGAGGCACTTCAGGAATTGTAAATGAACAAACAGAACACAGGAGATTAACTTTCAGGAATCAGGATTATTCATTAAAAGAACACAATAAAAGAGAGGGCTCATATTCAGTTAACATTATAACCTGGCACCTGAAAACTAAAGCATTAAAACGATGCAGTAAGCTTATGTTAGAACAAATAAGCCCTCGGTCACAAATAGTAAGTCAAAATTGATCAGGTTTCGACGCTACTATGAGCGTCGTCTTCAGGATTAAACTAACTGTTTTAAAACATATTAGGTATATAATACATTAATAAAATTAAAGTTTGTACTGACTGGAGAGATGCAGTACTTACAAGTCACATTTTAAAAAAATCTAAGCCTGAAAGGCGACGTCATGAATAGTTGTAAATAAGATGGCGAGCCGCTAAGGGCTGCTCGCCATCTTATTTACAACTATTCATGACGTCGCCTTTCCGCGAGCGAGAAGATAAAGTCCGGGTAACATATACTTACGCTCACACGATAGAACAGGTCAAGACATAATTCACCATCACTAAATGCATGCACGAATCGGCAAAGGCGTCTAACCGTTGAGAATAGTTTACAAAGATAATATCAAAGCATAATGAATTGCGCACGACAACCGAGTGCCAACCTCTCCTCGTGGCTAGTTACATACACTTTTAAACGATCTGAAACGTTTCCAAAAAAATATAAACACCAAGAAAACCGGAAATCTGACTAAAACCACGACAAGATTAAATGATTGCGAGTCATACGTAAGAGAAATAACTTTAAAAAAGAAAACTGAGAGCGGTTTCACGGTACACGTGGCCATTCACTAAACAAGGTAGCTCCCACAAATTCGTATACAACGCTCAGATCTGAAAATTCAAATGATCTGCAGGCACAATTTAAATTCAAACCGAATCAAGAAATACGATTAGAAACTACAAACAGCACACATGGCTCGTTGCCCAGCGGAAATGAAGTTCAAGCACGAGTATGGACCGGACACTTAAGTCATACAGAAAAATGCGGAAAATCAGAAAAATAAAAGCACACATTCATGTAGATCCAGTCATACCACATTCACACGATACTTTGAGTTACTGTCTCAAATTAAACACATCTACTTCTGATTATTCCACCCCGCTGTTCCGAAGGAACAAGCAAGGTTTCGCTCACTGACAAACTCCGAAACAAACATACTCCACTCTTAACATCATATTCTAATTCAGCGCAGGGCTTACTTAAAGGGGGATGTAATGCATTTTGGTCCAAAAAATCGATTTTTCAAAAATATTATTTTCTTGATCTGCACAGTTTAATCTATGTTGTATGTGAATTTCATCGTGACAGCAGCCTGAGAAATACCTTTAAATTATTAAGCCGATTAACTCTGCACTGGCGGCCACTCCCGCCTGTTCTGACATTTTGGTGTCCGCAGCTCGTGGTCGTGCGGTAGCGTTCTCGCTTCCAACGCCCGGGTTCGAGTCCCGGCGGGGTCAGGGATTGTCTCTGCCTCGTGATGATTGGGTGTTGTGTGCTGTCCTTAAGTTAGTTAGGTTTAAGTAGTTCTAAGTTCTAGGGGACTGATGAGCAATGGATGTTGAGTCCCATAGTGCTCAGAGCCGACATTTTGGAAACTGCTTGCTTCAGCGGAATTTTTGTCGGTGTGAAGGCTATTTTCTTTCAATATCTTTGACTGACATCTACATCTTTGCCGGAAAACTTTCTTGCGTGTGGTTTATTTACGTTTTGACAATACTAACACATATTAGTAAGTGGAAGGATGAATTCGCAAACCTTTATGTGGAAGTCAAGATCTATGCATAATGGGTGGTGGAAAAACTGTGTTTAGGAAACGGAGGTTTCATGGAAATCGGTTTACCATCAAAAAAAGGAAGCAGCTCGAAATGAAGAACATAAGCTCTCAGTTTCAGCATCGAAACTTGGGACAGGAGAATTGTACAGGTGCGTGAATGATGTTGATACGGATTGCACTGGATTCAGACTTATTGATTTAGAGCTTCTCTGCCAGGATATAAAGTTTTCATGTTCATGTGTTAGCTATAAAAATACGGAATGCATGATTGTTGTTGAAGAAAGAAGAGTGAGAATAGCTTGTAATTTTAAATTAATTTGTAATTCGTGTGGCTATGAATTTTCATTATCTCCCTTAAAAAAAAGTCAAACTGACACTGGTACCTATGAAAGCTCTTTTAGGTTAGCATATGCTCAGAAATGCCTTGGACAGGGCCGGAAAAGAGGTAATTTATTGTGTGGTTTTCTGAACATGCCTCTACCTTGTGAAAGGTTCGAAAAAATAAATAAAGAAATGTCTGATGCTGTACGTGATACTGCCAAAATTTCTATGAAGAAAGCAGTGGAGGAATTGGTGGAAATAAACCTAAAAGAAATAGATCCTGGGGTAGATATTCTTGATAGTGGTCCTCCTACAAATGTTACTGGCCTGTGTGTGTGTGTGTGTGTGTGTGTGTGTGTGTGTGTGTGTGTGTAGATGGGACCTGGATGAGAAGGGGTCTCACATCTCTGTATGGAGTTGCATCTGCTATTGGTATTGACTCAGGCAGAGTTTTAGATGTAGAAATTATGTCTAAATACTGCCACCAGCGTGTAACAAGGAAAATGCCCAACAATGAAGACAGTGAGTAACAGTGGCAAGAAAAGCATGCAGTAGCATGCCCTAAAAATTATAGTGGCTGAAGTGGGGGCATGGAGACTGGTGCAGTTGTGAGGATGTTTTCCAGGTCTGAGGACCAGTATGGTGTTAGATATACACTCCTGGAAATGGAAAAAAGAACACATTGACACCGGTGTGTCAGACCCACCATACTTGCTCCGGACACTGCGAGAGGGCTGTACAAGCAATGATCACACGCACGGCACAGCGGACACACCAGGAACCGCGGTGTTGGCCGTCGAATGGCGCTAGCTGCGCAGCATTTGTGCACCGCCGAAGTCAGTGTCAGCCAGTTTGCCGTGGCATACGGAGCTCCATCGCAGTCTTTAACACTGGTAGCATGCCGCGACAGCGTGGACGTGAACCGTATGTGCAGTTGACGGACTTTGAGCGAGGGCGTATAGTGGGCATGCGGGAGGCCGGGTGGACGTACCGCCGAATTGCTCAACACGTGGGGCGTGAGGTCTCCACAGTACATCGATGTTGTCGCCAGTGGTCGGCGGAAGGTGCACGTGCCCGTCGACCTGGGACCGGACCGCAGCGACGCACGGATGCACGCCAAGACCGTAGGATCCTACGCAGTGCCGTAGGGGACCGCACCGCCACTTCCCAGCAAATTAGGGACACTGCTGCTCCTGGGGTATCGGCGAGGACCATTCGCAACCGTCTCCATGAAGCTGGGCTACGGTCCCGCACACCGTTAGGCCGTCTTCCGCTCACGCCCCAGCATCGTGCAGCCCGCCTCCAGTGGTGTCGCGACAGGCGTGAATGGAGGGACGAATGGAGACGTGTCGTCTTCAGCGATGAGAGTCGCTTCTGCCTTGGTGCCAATGATGGTCGTATGCGTGTTTGGCGCCGTGCAGGTGAGCGCCACAATCAGGACTGCATACGACCGAGGCACACAGGGCCAACACCCGGCATCATGGTGTGGGGAGCGATCTCCTACACTGGCCGTACACCACTGGTGATCGTCGAGGGGACACTGAATAGTGCACGGTACATCCAAACCGTCATCGAACCCATCGTTCTACCATTGCTAGACCGGCAAGGGAACTTGCTGTTCCAACAGGACAATGCACGTCCGCATGTAACCCGTGCCACCCAACGTGCTCTAGAAGGTGTAAGTCAACTACCCTGGCCAGCAAGATCTCCGGATCTGTCCCCCATTGAGCATGTTTGGGACTGGATGAAGCGTCGTCTCACGCGGTCTGCACGTCCAGCACGAACGCTGGTCCAACTGAGGCGCCAGGTGGAAATGGCATGGCAAGCCGTTCCACAGGACTACATCCAGCATCTCTATGATCGTCTCCATGGGAGAATAGCAGCCTGCATTGCTGCGAAAGGTGGATATACACTGTACTAGTGCCGACATTGTGCATGCTCTGTTGCCTGTGTCTATGTGCCTGTGGTTCTGTCAGTGTGATCATGTGATGTATCTGACCCCAGGAATGTGTCAATAAAGTTTCCTCTTCCTGGGACAATGAATTCACGGTGTTCTTATTTCAATTTCCAGGAGTGTACTAAACACGTTGGTGATGGGGACTCTTCTTCGTTCAAAGCTATAACAGATAAAAATCTGTACAATACAACTATAGAAAAGTTGGAATACATTGACCACAGCCAAAAGAGGTTTGGTGGTAGCCTTCGTCGCTTGTTGAAAGAGCAGAAAGATGAAGTGCTTGAGGATTGAAAACCACTAGGAGGAAAAGGCAGGCTTACTCTGAAAGAAATTGATTCCTGGCAATTATTTTATAGGAGAGATATCAGGAGAAACACACATAATTTAGAGGCAATGAGGTGTGCTTTGTGGCAATTTTTTTCCACGAGACGTATTCACATAAATACTCATTAACGGAACCTGTTACGAATGCAATTAAGCTCACTTTCAAGTTTCTTGCAAACTCTGATTTATTGAGGAAGTGTCTTCACGGAAGGATACAAAATGCAAAGGAAAGCCTCAATAATTAAATTTGGATTAGATGCTCAAAAAGGACATTCTGTGGGCTTGAAATACTCAAAACAGGTGTCTATGATGCAGTTTTATGTTACAATAACAGAAATAATGGCTGAATTGAAGTGCTGAAGAGAGTTGGTATAGATCCTGGTGCGTTTACAATAAAAGCATTTTACACTGTCGACGAGAGCAGGGTCAAGAAAGCTAACAGATCAGTGTCTTACCTGCAAATACAGGCCAGGCAGATTCGAGGAGGACAGAAGAGAAGCCTGGAGGATGAGGAGTATCTGTATGGAATATCTTAAAATTGAAGTGAGGTTATTACATGTAGAAGTATGACAAGAAAATCTTTGAACCTCATTTTCGCTGTTTTACATTTTTTACACTATTAGAAGCCTTTTCTCAAGAAGAATATGCTGTCTCCCTGGAACTAAAAAATTCGAGATCCTGTAATTAAATTCTGATTTTTAGATGACTGTATGTAGAAAAATTTTAATTTTGGATGTGCAAAATTAAAAACTGTGTTAATGATACAATTTGTACCACAAATTAATAACTGTAGTTTAGTGGTCTTACACTACAATAAAATTTAATTCCATGATTAGAATTTGAGTTATGGCTTTTTATAAAAAAAACATTAAAAAATTACAATTTCAAATTTCTGGCAAAATGTTAATCCTGCATATTTTAGGATGTTTCTTCCGTTAAAACACAACTTTTTTGCTTGACACATGCAAAATTTTAGATTTGTACCTTACTAAATATAGTTGTAATGATTTTGTAAATAAATGTTTACATTATCAGTTACATCCCATCTTAATCCTCTGACCATAATCTCCGGCAACCAAACGAAGAAGAGTGCCGTTGTGAACAAAGCTCCTGGCTACCTTGGATTATAGGCGGAACTGACATGAGGGCCGATTACGCCACCAACCAAACAATAAGCAAACCCCGTTCATAAAGGGTGGACCTCCTCGTTCGGGCAAGAGGGACTCTAGATTGGTCATCCTGTATTCTAAATAAAGGACAAGCAACTCCTCTTCTGTTCCGATGTTCCGAGAAGACTACGCTTCAAGCAACTACTGCTACCCAACAAACCCCGAGATATACGCCAAAATACTCAGTCTTTCAGATTCAGACACACACACTTAAACAAAGGAAGGACATCATAGGCAGATGTTCGGATTCGGGTTTGAATACAAAATATGGAGCATAATTGACTGAATTGCTCATACAGACAGACACAGCTTGATTGTGTTCATGTCATGCGGGCACAAAATTTGTCTGTATCTACTGCTCACTTCTCTCAGAATAGTTGAAGAACTAGTCCGCAAACCTGAAGTGTCCAAAAGTAGGTGACACAAGGTCACAGGAGGCAACAGCCTTATGGAACGGCTCTACTGACAGGTTTGAATATATTCTCATTCCACATTTATAGCAGTCTGCCAACGCTGGGGTAACTTTTAGCTCCAGCAAGTGCAGTGATCACGTGGTTTTGAGGCCACGTTCTGGGCACATTGTTATCCGGAAAGGAAGTTCTTTGCGCGTTGTTCGATAGTGTGGATAAGGTGGGTGCGGAATGACTTCCCAACCCAACTCCTGTCCGTTTTTTTTTGTCATTCCATCAGAATACGTCGTTGTGTTTGGGCTGCTTCTGCAAGACGTCTCAGCTGTTGACAATGAATGTCAGCAGTCATGGTTACACCTCGGGGAAGAAATTCGTAGTAAATCACACCGTCGTTGTTCTACCAAATATATAACATGATCTTTTGTGGATGTCCGCAGGTCTTTGTGCGGGGATTTGCTGCTTTGTTTGGATTCAACTATTCCTTTCCTTTTGTTACGTCAGCATAAAGTCGCTATTTCTCGTCACCAGTAACTATTCAGGATAGGAGTGGTCGGTGTTGTTTCCGAGCCAACGTATGACGAGCAAGCAGATATGCGCATATGGCCACCCCACGATTTTTGCGATTTTGGCTTAGAACATGTGGTAAACATTCAACTGGTTTTTTAACCCTCCTCATTGCATGCAAATGTCGCACGATGGTGGAATGATCACATCTGCCAGTTCTCGAGAACTCCGACGTGGAGCATTGTCGATTAATGTGTTTAAACGATCTTCGTCAAGGTTTTCCTGAACGCAGGGTGTCAATAATATCAGAACAATCCATCTTAAAACAAGAAAACCGATTTCTCCACTTGGCACTCCGTCTTCTAGCGTCCACTGCTCCATTCACTATCTCCTAATGACAAAATGACAATATGCAAACTCAAAAAGCAACACTGAACTACAAATAAAATATGACAATCCATATATAAACCCATAGAAGGCGGAATACCAACATGCAAAACAAAAATGCTACGAACTGATGCACAAACCTAATAATTGCTAAAGGAAGTTTAAATTAAATAAGCTGTTCATACTGTCACGCATAGTTGTACGTAGCTTACTCACTCCAGAGTCAACACGTGTTGAAACAATCTAAATCTGAACATTGAAAGTTGTTTGACAACACATTCAATGAAACTGTGCTTTGATAAGGAAGCCTTTGAGGTTATAATTTATTGTTGGTACACTGAAATTAACTTTGTACTTTGTTATAAATGTAACGTGATAGTGCTTACCACAGAATATTCTGATGGAATCAAGTTCTCCTGTCGAATTGCAAGAGTGCATTTCTTCCTCAGTTCGGTGTCCTTTTGAAATATGAACACAGATATTGTTTCCCAGAGTGGCAGTTGCTAGTACAACCTCGTACACAGCACTTACTATAGTGTGATGGAAAGCAAATACCATGTGGTTGCGAAAGAAATTTCTAGCAATAACAACACCTTAAACAAGTCAAAGCTCGACAGCAATCCACTCACAGTAAAAAGCTGTCGCCGCATTCCCAACATACTTTCTAGCTCTGGGCCGTTTGGCGTGACGTCACAGTGACGTAGCAAAACTTTTGGCTGGCCTTGTTTCCTCGTAGGCGCTGGCACAGTATATGCATTCGCTCACTTGTAGCGGCTTGTGTCTGCACGCCAGACATCACTAATTTTCTGTCAAATTTTGCTTGCAATCAAAAGTAAGCTATGTTTCTTCCTCTGTTGGGAGAAACCCTTCTGTGAGACGGCCATTGTTTTGAAGTTCTACGTATATCACGGTACCAAGGATGAACAACTGCTCCGAGCTCTTCAGGTGCACACTACAGAGATCATCTTTCCTGAACTTTCTTTTTGGTTTTGGTCCATACTACCCCCTCCCAAAATATGGAAATCAGAAAGCTTGTACTAAATGAGATCCACTGTTTACAGATACCAGAACGGTTTTCGCTTATAATTTTCGACTCAGTCGTATCTGCAACAGTGGACCAGGATTCCCGAAACTGTGACATCATCACGGAATCACCCTGCTTTTTAGGGTTCCATGCCTCCATCAGTAGAAACGGAACCCTTATACGGTAATCTTGATGCCAATGTTTGTTTGTCTGTCTCCATGTACGACTGTTAAAAACAATTGTTCACAGGAACGTGTGAACGTGTCAAGTTGAAATTTATGTCGCATGCTAAGCTCTACTGTCCGTCAGCGGTGTAAAAATTGAAGCTTCTAAGTCAAAGCAATGAAAAGGTACGGCCATTTATGTCATATATTGTCATACTCGCAAAACTCGCTCATCAAAGCATATAATGTACTTCCCTTTGACGAAAAATCATGAAATGTGTCAAGAACGAAGGTATCACAGTAAAGGGGAAAACTTTTAATTATATAACATGAAAATTTATTTGTATCATTTCTTGTCCGACAGTATATCTGTCAATCCGTCTGTGAAGACGCCTTTTTCTCAGAAATAGGTAGAGCTAGCGTTGAAATTTATGCCCATTACTAAGGTCTATGGTCCATTACAGTGTAAAAGTTTAAGCTACTAAGTGAAAGCACTCAAAACATACATCCATTTATAATCCGTACTATCTTTATTCATAAATGGGAAAAATCTCTCTCTCAGCAACGATGGTAGGAGTGATAATATACACACATCAAAAAAAGTTTTGCATCACCTCGGTTCCGAGAGTTCCGGAATCTGTACACAAAATTGGAATAGATACGAACATAAACATCATTTCCGCCCATGAAAACCACACATTGCATGTTGCACCACCACACAGCGACATCATCAGAGGAGGTGGTCCAGATTGCTGTACACACCGGCACCTCTAATACCCAGTAGCACGTCCTCTTGCATCGATGTATGCCTGTATTCGTCGTGGCATACTATCCTCATGTTCATCAAGGCACTATTGGTCCAGGTTGTCCCATTATTCAACGGCGATTCGGCGTAGATCCCTCAGAATGGTTGTTGGGTCACGTCGCCCATAAACAACCCTTTTCAATCTATCCTAGGCATGTTCGATAGGGTTCATGTCTAGAGAAAATGCTGGCCACTCTAGTCGAGCGATGCTGTTATCCTGAAAGAAGTAATTTACAAGATGTGCACGATGGGGTCGCGAGTTTTCGTCTATGAAGACGAATGCCTCGTCAATATGCTGCCGATATGGTTGCACTATCGGTCGGAGGATGGCATTCACGTATCGTACAGCGGCTACGGCGCCTTCCATGACCACCAGCTGCGTACGGCGGCCTCACATAATGCAACCCCAAAACATCAGGGAAGCTCCACCTTGCTGCACTCGCTGAACAGTGTGTCTAAGGCGTACAGCCTGACCGGGTTGCCTCCAAACACGTCTCCGGCGATTGTCTGGTTGAAGGCATTTGTGACACTCATCGATGAAGAGAACGTGATGCCAATCCTGAGCGGTACATTCGGCAAGTTGTTGGGCCCATATGTACCGTGCTGCATGATGTCGTGGTTGCAAAGATGAACCTGGCCATGCACATCGGGGGTTAAGTTGCGCATCATGCAGCCTATTGCGCACAGTTTGAGTCGTAACACGACGTCCTGTGGCTGCACGAAAAGCACTGTTCAACATGGTGGCGTTGCTGTCAGGGTTCCTCCGAGCTATAATCCGTAGGCAGCGGTAATCCACTGCAGTAGTAGCCCTTGAGCGGGCTGAGCGAGGCATGTCATCGACATTTCCTGTCTCTGTGTCTCCTCCATGTCCAGACAACATCACTTTGGTTCACTCCGAGACGTCTGGACACTTCCTTTGTTGAGAGCCCTCCCTGGCACAAAGTAACAATGCGGACGCGATCGAAACGCGGTATTGACCGTCTAGGCATGGTTCAACTACAGACAACACGATTCGAGTACCTTCTTCCTGGTGGAATGACTGGAAATGATTGGCTGTCCGACCCCTTCCGTCTAATAGGCGCTTCTCTTGCACGGTTGTTTATATTGGGTGGGTTTAGTGACATCTCTGAACAGCCAAAGTGACTGTCTCTGTGATATAATATCCACAGTCAACATCTATCTTCAGGAGGTCGACTCTTTGATCATATTTCACCATTCTGGCTGCGTGCAGAGAACCTCAGAGATTTCCATATCCCCCGTGTTCTCTACTGCCTTAACAACATACACTGTCCCTCATATCTCTCCTCGGTCTCAACGATTTTGTTTGAACAGTGTGGCAGAAACATCCGTTCCCTTCGGAGCAAATACCTTTCTGTCCCGCCCCATCGTTCAGCCATTTTCGCGATGTCCTTTTCAGTTGCAGAAACCCGTCTCTGGAATAACCTCCCACATAATAATAGAGAAACGATTAACATCTCCAGCACCGACGATAGTTAATGACACATCTATGAGACGCCAGCTAAACCTGCCTGGGAGGACAGGTGATTAGGATTGTGGAAAGGGCAAAATAATGTGTCGGTCAGGTTCACTCAAAATTGTGATTTATTATAATTTAATGACACCTTTTAACTAAAACGGCACATTGCATAAA
This sequence comes from Schistocerca serialis cubense, assembly GCF_023864345.2. Classification (NCBI taxonomy): domain Eukaryota; kingdom Metazoa; phylum Arthropoda; class Insecta; order Orthoptera; family Acrididae; genus Schistocerca; species Schistocerca serialis. The sequence continues at coordinate 397,489,556 of NC_064646.1, forward strand.
CTTTACAACTACGAGTTTCAAAAAGGATATTATTTCACGGCTGAGGGCCTCCAAACAAGAAATCTTAAAAGTCAACGAAATAAAAATGCAGTTAAAATGGCAAATAAAACAATTAAAATATATATGGTATCACAGCTAGGCTGGAACGCCTAAAGGCAAAATTAGATAGAACAAACATATGCAAGGTGCAATACAAGTGGTTGAAGGCCACAATTAAATTTTAAAATTTTAAAATATATTACCATAATCTTTTAAGGCAGAAGGCCGCAATTTTTTTGCTTAAAATGTAATTTCAAAAATAAGGTTTTGAGTGTTTAAAGCCCACAATTGATTTTTCAAAATTCAAAATACATGAAGTCCAGTAAAAACAAGAATATTTAAATCATTGGCTATGATAGATTAATAACAGACAATTAAACATCGGTGAGAAGGACAATAAAGAAAACGGCACTCAGAAACCTCCAGGGAGGTCGGTCTGCCCTCGTTCACTTAGGTGAGACACGTGGTGAGCCAAACTACACTTGATCCGTTGGAACCCAACCACGGGACAGCCACGCACCGACCGACACAACGACTCGCTTGCCACCAAGCAGTACATGAGAACTCAAAAACAAAAGGTTACGAACGTGATTATCCACGATGAAATAATGCAATAGCTGTCAAAATTACACACCATGTTGGACAGCGACAACAGGTGAAGAAAGGACGGTGCCTGAAATTACGTTAGTGGCCAGGGCTAGTAACCGGAACACTAACGGCCACAAGACAGAAAATTCCACTGGTACGCTTGAATTTGAAATATGGTAATATAGTTCACTTCACCCAAAAGAACACTTCCTGAATTTACGTCAGTGGTCAGGGCAGGTAACCAGAACACTAACGGCCACAAGGCAGAAAATTCCGCTGGTTCACTCGAATTGTAGTCAACCAATATAGTTAATTGCACCGCATGGCGGCTAAATTTCAGCAATACAAACACTAGGTGTTGCTCACAGGAAAACCTCCCCAACAGCGAACCACCGAAACGAACTACACAACATGAATGCATGTGGCTTGGGTAGTTGAAACCACAACTCAACTTTGATATCCTGCGACACTGTGCAGAGACCGCCAGTGGACCCAGCTGACTGCACTGCGCGCAGATGCAACCGACCGACTCGCAGCAGAATGCCGACAACATCTAAAACCGTCGTCAGTGGAAACAACGGCAACTACACACACAACCGGACAAACACCTGCATGAAGACCTGAGCGATACCCAACAGTAACTAAACACACACGAAGACAATTGGGAGTCGATGCACACACACAGCTGACTCATGAACGACTGGCGAGCCAAAACGCGTCGTCCAGTACGACGACCGACCGACGATCCACCAAGACAGTGGCCCTGCTCAAGTGATGCGTGGCGGCAATGGTCGGGTGAACCATGTCGACGCAGACCTCACTGTTCCTCCAACCGACTGCACTAGCGCCGCATTGCAACTCCCCGACTGGCAAGTCTGGACTGAACTCCAGACGCGTTGCAACTGACTGGCCGACCCAAACTCGCTACCTGCACTCACTCACGACAGACAACGACTGGGAAGTCATAGAAGTCGAGCAAAGATACTACGAGAGGGGATATATCGATACGCGCTGCTACCGCCACTCACGGTCAGGCAAAGCAACAACTCAGTGACACCAGTAATTTAAATTAACGTAGTGAGGTGGAAGTACGTTAAAAACAAGGTGCAAAATACATGATGGCGGGAGCATGAGCCACGCACGGCTCAATCTACTCAAGCAAAAATAATGATTACAATTGCCCCTGAATGCCCTCGTTACCCTTGTACATCCTTCTTTCCAACCACATCTTCCTCATTTCCCAGTATTCTCAGCTGGTGCATCGTCCTTAATTTTTTTTCTTTCCCACGAACTCGCTATGTAGGAAAACACCTATTTTGTACACCTGTAAATTCCTATTATATTTGCCACTATCATTTTTGTTATCGTTTTCATTATGATTATAAGTGGAAACGGCAGCAATAGTTGAATTACTACCAGTATTAACTTTACTAGTTCGAAGTATTAGTTAGTCACTTTGTCATTATGTACATATAATTCAAAAAGTTACTGTATGTGTAAAAACTCCATCCCTACGTAAGAGAGGGTCTGATGGTCCTCATCAGATCAATTTAAATAAATAAATATATTGATACCCGCAAACCTATAGGATACCTTCCGCTGACCTTTGATCACGATATTTGGAAGCAGCAAGATTTCATAGTACATGTAAAGAAAAAAAATAATTCCGAAAACTGTTGACATGTAATTATATCAGTTGAAGGAAATATTTCATGCATCATTTGTTATACAACTTCAGACTTAAAATTATAACGTTCTCGGAACACTTGGGGTCCCCAGCTCATGGTCTACTGGCTACTGTTGCTGCCTTTGGATCACGGGGTCCCGGGTTCGATTCCTGGATTCGTGGGTTTTTCTCCGCTCGGAGACTGGGTGTTTATGTCGTCCTCATCAGTTCGTCATCATTCCTGAAAGTGGCGAGTCTGGACTGTGTAAAGGTTGAGAATTTGTACGGGCGCTGATAACCACGCAGTTGAGCGCCCCACAAACCAAAAATAATCAACATCATGGAACGCTTTAGAATCCCTGAGACCGATATTTTACCAGTATCTATGTCAATGACAGGCAACAGACGTCGAGATTCGGAATGGATGAACTGTCTATATACATAATTAAGTTTGTACGGAACCCTCAGAACGCGGTTCCTATTCATAACTGGTCTATTTTTTTTTTTTTTTTTTACCTCCTCTCCTCGGTTATAGCTAGTCTCAGCGAGCAAACTCAAGACGGATAAATTTCAGTTTCAATGCTAAAAGCAGGATGTAATTTTTTGCTTTCATTGGTCATGTGAAACTATCGCCATACGGAAACATGGGCTAAAGTGTTGCCAACTAATGGACAGTCCTGGTTGGCACTGTATTACACACACGGGCAGAGTCCAAACGAAAAAAAAAAAAAAATCGTACGAATAAAAAGACGGAAAAAAGTCATTGATGAAAATGATGCTCCAGAAGATTAGAGAAAAATACATATAAACAAATTAATTCAATAAAAGTTATAATGAAAGTCATTTTGAGAAGATAAAAAACTTCAAAACAGCTGACTGACTCTGAACACACAATATCGATTGGTCCAGAGTGTACCTTAACAACTACACTATACTATAACTGATGCTATAAAATTTATGACACGTTTGGATTCCGAATAGTGGGTCGGCCTCTTTTATTTTGCATCTCATCAGAAATGATAACCAACCGTAAAACGTCAGCAGCTCGTGGCCTTCTGGTTAGCATTGCTGATTCTCAACCACCAGGCGTTGGGTTCGGTTCCTGGCCGGCTCGAAGATTTCCTTACAGTGAAAATCATGGAAAGTGGTCGCAATATTTACAGTTAGTGGCAATAGTGTCCACAAAAACTGAATCGTATCAGTACGAACTTTCCGCCACTTGTCAGCACTAACTGATGGTTGCTGTGTTTGATTGTAGTAGTGCTGTCAGCCGAAATGCGCTGGTTAGTTTGCTCCTGAAAGGACCTCAAAAAGCTCTCTCTTCTGTGTGCCTTTCTATCTTACGATGTTGCCACATCTCATTTGAATATTAATAAAAATCTTCTTGGTAAAGCATAAAGGGTCAACCTTGAAAGACAGAAAGAAACTGGAACTTCTTCAAGAACAATACGCTTCATCTTAGAATGCAAAATGTTTTTCCATAAACAACTACTTCTAGGAAGCCGAATAGATCATTTTTAGAAAAAAAAGATGTAATTTCTCTTGAACAACAGTGAAATGCTATAAAAAAATAAAACTACTTTTGAAACTACGAAGCTCCACCACAGTTATAAGCCCATCAACATTATCTGAAGGTCGCGATCGCGCATCGCCGAGACCACGCAGATCCTGGGCGTGTCCGCAAGTCTAACTTTGAGTGACGCCACATAAGCTCCGAAGAACGGATGAAAGGAACGTTTCAAACTCTCGGAAATTTGCAGTACATAAAGACAGAAACGAGGAGAAAACTCATGAACAGGGTTACGATAAAAAGCAGCATAAAATATGGGTTTATACGTCTTAGTGCCGAGGAACATATTGCATAACATTCCGGCGCGCTGGTGAAAGGAGAGTGGAAATGCTTTTAATAGACAACGGGCCGTATAAAACCGCAGGCGCCCATTAGCGAATTGCTGGGAACGGGCAGCGCGCTGGAAATCCCACAGCTGCGAGAGTCGACGCGGTAATTTTCCGGCGACCCCGTGGCGCCGGCCTGGCCCGTAGCAGTTCCCGGGTCGCTTTCTGCTGTGATCCCTCACTACCCTCCCCCTCCAACCCCCTCCCCGCCCCCACTCCAACGACCACTCCTCAACGTCCCCGCCCTGTTCCACTCGTCTCCCGAGCTTCGTCTCCACCCTCCCACCCTTTTCCCCTCCTCTTGCCAAATCCGTTGCGATGCATCGATTTAACGCTGCCGCGGTCAATGTCACCACTATAGCAGAGTCTAACATAAACGTCGCGACACTCACTGGTGTAAAGGTTGTTACCGTTTGACAGATGGATCGACACTAGCGCTCCATGTGGCGACTAAGGTGGACGTCAGACGCGTCGTAAGCATAATGTTTGTTTTGCATCCTTTTCCTAAGTAATTTACGAAATATTTGAGTTATTTTCTTGCCTCCAAGGGTTTGTGTAGTATCAGAAGGCATGTTGTTGTTGTCTTCAGTCCTGAGACTGATTTGATGCAGCTCTCCATGCTACTCTATCCTGTGCAAGATCCTTCATCTCCCAGTACTTACTGCAACCTACATCCTCCTGAATCTGCTTAGTGTGTTCATCTCTTTGTCTCCCTCTACGATTTTTAACCTCCACGCTGCCCTCCAATGCTAAATTTGTGATCCCGTGATGCCTTAGAACATGTCCTACCAACTGGTCCCTTCTTCTTGTCAAATTGTGCCACAAACTCCTCTTCTCCCCAATTCTATTCAATACGTCCTCATTAGTTATGTGATCTACCCATCTAATCTTCAGCATTCTTCTGTAGAACAACATTTCGAAAGCTTCTATTCTCTTCTTGTCCAAACTATTTATCGCCCATGTTTCACTTCCATTCATGGCTATACTCCATACAAATACTTTCAGAAACGGCTTCCTGACACTTAAATCTATACTCGATGTTAACAAATTTCTCTTCTTCAGAAACGCTTTCCTTGCCATTGCCAGTCTACATTTTGTATCCTCTCTACTTCGACCATCATCAGTTATTTTGCTCCCCAAATAGCAAAACTCCTTTACTACTTTAACTGTCTCATTTCCTAATCTAATTCCCTCAGCATCAGCCGAGTTAACTCGACTACATTCCATTATCCTCGTTTTGCTTTTGTTGATTTTCATCTTATATCTCCTTTCAAGACACTGTCCATTCCGTTCAACTGCTCTTCCAAGTCCTTTTGCTGTCTCTGACAGAATTACAATGTCATCGGCGAACCTCAACGTTTTTATTTCTTCTCCATGGACTTCAATACCTACTCCGAATTTTTCTTTTGTTTCCTTTACTGCTTGCTCAATACACAGATTCAATAACATCGGTGAGAGGCTACAACCCTGTCTCACTCCCTTCCCAACCGCTGCATCCCTTTCATGCCCCTCGACTCTTATAACTGCCATCTGGTTTCTGTACAAATTGTAAATAGCCTTTCGCTCCCTGTATTTTACCCCTGCCACCTTTAGAATTTGAAATAGAATATTCCAGTCAACATTTTCAAAAGCTTTCTCTAAGTCTACAAATGCCATGAATGTTGGTTTGCCTTTCCTTAATCTATTTTCTAAGATAAGTTGTAAGGTCAGTATTGCCCCACGTGTTCCAATATTTCTACGGAATCCAAACTGATCTTCGCCGAGGTTGGCTTCGACCAGTTTTTCCATTCGTCTTTAAAGAATTCGCGTTAGTATTTTGCAGCTGTGACTTATTAAACTAATAGTTCGGTAATTTTCACATCTGTTAACACCTGATTTCTTTGGGACTGGAATTATTATATTCTTCTTGAAGTCTGAGGGTATTTCGCCTGTCTCATACATCTTGTTCACCAGATGGTAGAGTCAGAAAGCATATACGTTTCTAAAAATGATTCTAAAATAAGCGCAAGCATGGACAAAAACCATGAATCGAGTTCAAAAATGGTTCAAATGGCTCTGAGCACTATGGGACTTAACATCTATGGTCATCAGTCCCCTAGAACTTAGAACTACTTAAACCTAACTAACCTAAGGACAGCACACAACACCCAGCCATCACGAGGCAGAGAAAATCCCTGACCCCGCCGGGAATTGAACCCGGGAACCCGGGCGTGGGAAGCGAGAACGCTACCGCACGACCACGAGATGCGGGCATGAATCGAGTGGCAAGCTACAACACATTCGTGAAGAAACACTTGTGACGTTGGATAGAATTGCAACTTACTACGTTGATATCAAAAGAATATAAACACACAGATTCACACGTAAGAAGCACATAGATGTACCTTTACATGCGAAAGCGATCGACAGCTCATTTATCGTTCTGTAGGCCTACTGTGTTTGTCATTGTCACCAGTTGCCACAAGCACGACCTTCATCTTTATATTACTCTAAGTGGGACAAGCAACTGCCAAACAGTGCGGAAATATGTTGAAAACTTTATAATGTGCTGATTAAATTACATTTCACGCAAAACCAAGTATTTGAATAATTTTCAAACAATCTGTCAGTGAACAAGGTGGTGAAAAAATGTAATCACACGAAGGGAGCAAGGGAAATTAAGTGACTCACGACGGAAGCGAATGAAATACATACCTACATACTTCAACATTCGTTAGTCCTTGTTCACTTCATCCTTCTGATACAATTTCTGTCGCTGTCTGTAGGCACCTTCCTATTCCTGTACACGCTTTTGTAAGACACGAATAATTGCACTTAATCTAACCACTTCATTGTCGAAGGAGGTCTGTTTGACGATTCACACGAATCTGGCACTGATACATGGAGAGTTGAACTGGCTGCTTCTATGTCATACGACACTTTTAGAGCTTTAGATGGATTGTCGAATCTTTGTGGCCGTTTCCTCTTCATCGTCTGTTTAGGTGGCTTATTTGGGATGTCAAACAGTGTAGATACTGCATTCCACACGAGTTTATTATTGTTGCAATCATGGACTGGTTTTGTTCGAAATGTAGCAAACAAAACCTAATATTATTATACAGGTAAACTGGGTACTTTTTCATATGCTCTTCTCGTCTGCTATTAACTAGCCATTTTCTGCTCCTGAAACGAAACATTAATCATTAATACACATGTAGTTTGCAAGTGAATCCTACTGATACAGTTTAGTAATATGATGGTATATACCTCTCAGGATCCTTAGGAAACCTAAAAAAAAGGCAGTTGCGGTGTCTTCTTCCCGTTGTTGCTGCAATTTATTGCGCTACAAACGCTCCCGCTTGTAAATACCATTGTAGAAATCAAAACAAACAACCACTATTCACTTTCATGATTGTGCCGAACTCACAATTTAACTTACTGGCTGCTTGGGGCGCTGCTGGCGTGGTAGGCAACAAAATCGAGGCGACGTGTCGCGACTGTTATTTTAGACCGTGACTATAGCGTGCCAGCAGAGCGCTGAGAGAGACAAATTTCTGTCATTTGTTACTGCTCCAGCTGTCCCACTTTCAGGTGTTCACCCAATTTGCTGAGGATGCGCTGGTAATACCAGTCAAGGCGGTACAGACGTCGTGACGACATAGGTTCCGCCAAAGGCGCAGGCATAGAGGGAGCGCAAACTGACCGGAAAAAAAATAGAAAGGGAGATGGTTCAAGAATTAACTGGAAGATGCACGTGAGTTTTCCTACCCGTCTTCTGCCTCTGAGAATAAACCTTTCCCTCAGCCTACGACTGTAAACACATGCTGATGTGAAATTGTCGCTCCAACAGAGTCAATTCGTCCAAGTAGCATCATAAATAGAATGAGATTTTCACTCTGCAGCGGAGTGTGCGCTGATATGAAACCCTGGCAGATTAAAACTGTGTGCCCGACCGAGACTCGAACTCGAAAGTTTGGAAGGTAGGAGACGAGGTACTGGCAGAAGTAAAGCTGTGAGTACCGGCCGTGAGTCGTGCTTCGGTAGCTCAGTTGGTAGAGCACTTGCCCGCGAAAGGCAAAGGGCCCGAGTTCGAGTCTCGGTCGGGCACACAGTTTTAATCTGCCAGGAAGTTTCAGCATCATAAATAAATGACTACTTCTGAACAGCCGTCCGTTGCTAATAAGGTTTTACGCAATTCCTACTACTACTTCGATACGATATTGTGCTTCTTCCGCAGAAACTACGGAAATCGCAACATATTCGCAGAACAAAACTGCTAAATATTTCATTGACAGCAGATCTAAGCTTTCCCCTTCTGTTCCTGCCCAATCACTCCCTCTCGAAAATCGTAACATATTCAGAAATAAACAGCCAATTATTTGTGACAAACAAATATATTTGTTATTGCTGCTCGATTCACTCGTATCAGTTTAATGAGTGGTCTCAATATTAGTAAGTGTAACGTACTGCATATAACAAAGGAAAAATCCTCGTTAACGTACGAGTACAAAATAAATGCCCAGTCTTTGGAAGCGGTAACATCCATCAAGTATCTGGGGGTGGCTATTCGAAATGATCTCAAATGGAATGATCAGATTACACAAGTACCAGGTAAGGCGAACTCTAGCTTGCGTTTTATTGGTAGAATCCAGAAGCGATGCAGTCCTTCAACAAAGGAAATTGCTTAAAATACTTTAGTTCGTTCAGTCTTAGAGTACTGTTCGTCTGTATGGGACCCTTACCAGTTGGGTCCGATTCAAGACATTCAGAACACACAAAGAAGAGCGGCAAGATTCGTGATTGGTACATTTAGCCATCGTGAGAGCGTTACAAATCTCATAGAAAGTTTGAAGTGGGACACACTTGTAGATAGACGACGCGCTAAACGGAAGGAGCTGCTCACTAAATTACAAAATCCGACCTTCGCCGAGGATGTAGAGCATATACTATTACCACTAACGCCGGCCGGTGTGGCCGAGCGGCTGTAGGCCCTTCAGTTTGGAACCGCGCGACCGCTACGGTCGCAGCTTCGAATCCTGCCTCGGGCATGGATGTGTGTGATGTCCTTAGGTTAGTTAGATTTAAGTAGTTCTAAGTTCTAGGGGACTGAATACCTCAGATTTTAAGTCCCATAGTGCTCAGAGCCATTTGAACCATTTTTTTACCACCAACTTTCATATCGTTCAATGAGCACCACTCAAAATAACGGAAATTAGAGCTCTTACTGAGGCCTTCAGACAGTCGTTTTTCCCTCGCGCGATCCGCGAGTGGACCACAGGGAAGAAATCAGGAAGAAATTTGACTTTGGCGCGAATAGTGTCCTCCTTCACATACCGCTTGGTGGCTAGCGGAGTATATATGTAGATGTATGTAGATATGTAGATGTAGGTCTAATTTCCAATCTAACAGCACTCACGAAAATCGCGACGTAGTCGGAAATAAACAGTCAGATATTTGTGCCAAACAAGGAATATAAATGTTACTGTTTCCGTTTCAATCGCAGTATCTTTAGCTTTACTGTTAGGTCCTTGTTTCCTTTTTTACTTGACTTCCAGTTCGTGCCCATTCAGCCATTTCCGTAATAGAAAGACGATACGACATTGTGTTCGAGACGATTTTCATGGCAGATACGACGATACGAACGTAAGGTTCCTGCTTCGTCACACCCTCGAATATCGTGACATATTCGGAACAACGGCTATTATTTGTGACAAGCAGTAATACAAATGTCATTGCCGGTAGTTTCATCCTTCGTTTTCTAATCAGAAGGTAGTCACAAAATCTAAAGAAAACCTCATTCATGAGAGAGCGCACTCTTATATGTAAATAACGCCGAATATTGCAGAACATATTTGTATTACATTAATAGCAATGTCCCAGAATCGGTTACAAACGTGAAGACGGGGAAAAACTGTATTAGCTTGTAGCAGGACGCAAACCTAGTTACTTCGACTCTATAACTCGACGTTTCTAACAACGAGATCACGAAGAACACCTGCAATTCTGAATAATAATGTCCTTCATCTTAGCAACTCCTTAAGATTTATACCACCAATGCGCCGTTAACTGACATTTAATTATGAGAAGTCGCACCAGCAGTAACGTGTCTTTGATTTATCTTCAATGTACCGTTGGCTGAAATGGCCATAACACGCAAGCTGTCATACAAAAACAACAAAATGCGATCTGTCATGCCAATGCATCTTACGTCAGCTGTCCAGCAATTAAGGCATGGTGTACACTTATAACTCAAATTGGGCACATCTGTTAACCTGTACTAATATCAGGTGATCTACATCTACATTTACATCCATACTCCTCAAGCCACCGAACGGTGTGTGGCGGAGGGTACTTTGAGTACCTCTATCGGTTCTCCCTTCTATTCCAGTCTCGTATTGTTCGTGGAAAGAAAGATTGTCGGTACGCCTCTGTGTGGGCTCTAATCTCTCTGATTTTATCCTCATGGTCTCTTTGCGAGATATACGTAGGAGGGAGAAATATACTGCTTGACTTCTCGGTGAAGGTATGTTCTCGAAACTTCAACAAAAGCCCGTACCGAGCTACTGAGCGTCTCTCCTGCAGAGTCTTCTATTGGAGTTTATCTATCATCTCCGTAACGCTTTCGCGATTACTAAATGATCCTGTAACGAAGCGCGCCGCTCTCCGTTGGATCATCTCCTATCAACCCCATCTGGTATGGATCCCACACCGGTGAGCAGCATTCAAGCAGTGGGCGAACAAGTGTACTGTAACCTACTTCCTTTGTTTTCGGATTGCATTTCCTTAGGATCTTCCAATGAATCTCAGTGTGACATCTGCTTTACCCACGATTAATTTTATATGGTCATTCCATTTTAAATAACTCCTAATGCCTACTCCCAGATTATTTATGGAATTAATTGCTTCCAGTTGCTGACCTGCTATATTGTAGCTAAATGATAAAGGATCTCTACGTATTCGCAGCACATTACACCTGCCTACATCCAGATTCAATTGTCATTCCCTGCACCATGCGTCAATTCGTTGCAGATCATCCTGCATTTCAGTACAATTTTCCATTGTTACAACCTCTCGATATACTACAGCATCATCCGCAAAAAGCCTCTACGAACTTCCGATTTTATCTACAAGGTCATTTATGTATATTGTGAATGGCAACGGTCCTGAGACACTCTCCTCCGGCACACCTGAAATCACTCTTACTTCGGAAGACTTCTCTCCATTGAGAATGACATGCTGCATTCTGTTATCTAGGAACTCTTTAATCCAATCACACAATTGGTCTAATAGTCCATATGCTCTTATTTTGTTCATTAAACGACTGTGGGGAACTGTATAGAACGCCTTCCGGAAGTCAAGAAACACGGCCTCTACCTGGGAACCCGTGTCTATGGCCCTCTGAGTCTCGTGGACGAATAGCGCGAGCTGGGTTTCACACTATCGTCTTTTTCGAAACCCATGATGATTCTTACAGAGTAGATTTCTACTCTACAGAAAAATCATTATACTCGAACATAATACGTGTTCCAAAATTCTACAACTGATCGATGTTAGAGACATAGGTCTACAGTTCTGCACATCTGTTCGAGGTCCCTTCTTGAAAATGGAGATGACCTGTGCCCTTTTCCAATCGTTTTGGAAGGCTGCGCTCTTCTAGAGACCTAGGGTGCACCGCTGCCAGAAGGCGGACAAGTTCCTTCGCGTACTCTGTGTAAAATCGAACTGGTATCCCATCAGATCCAGCGCCCTTTCCTCTTGTGAGCGATTTTAATTGTTTTTCTATCCCCCTGTCATCTATTTCGATATCTACCATTTTGTCATCTGTGATGGTGACTCTTTGTCGAAATCGGCCATCGTAAATAAAGGTTTTAGAAATGCGATCTTGGTTGAGAATCTGTCTTTCTTCAAGTTGAACATTTACAGATCGCCCATTATTATTCAGCATGAGGAGTTTAACTAATTATATAACTGTAAATTTAAGCAAAGAAATGATTTGGCTGCGTTCTTACAGCATTATAAAGATTTGTTCACGTCTTTTTATATAACTCTGGAAAATTTATTTAATTACGAACCAGTACCTTACCGCTTCAAACCTACCTTCCTGCCGTATCAAATACGTATACAGCTCACTTACACATTAGGAAAGAATCTTGTGCGTACACTTCATTCGATTATAAGATTTAGTGACGTATAGTTAGTTTCTCATGCGCAGTAAACCGTCACTAATTCGGATCTGACTACTTTTTCTTTTATTTACACCGAAGTGAAATGAAATGCCCGCTAACCGTACCGTACATCATTTACTGTAAAATGTTCAATTCTGCCACTTGTTTCCCATTCGCTTCACCTGTTGTCGATAATGAGTAACATGTTTTTGTTGATCACAAGCACGCAACAAAGTCAGACTCAACTCAGTTGACTTGCTGCGGCCCACAGGACAATCTGTGGTAACTTCCATCTCTGTGTTTGCTTGTAAATGGATTAGAGTGCGCTACGGAACAGTTCAGTAAGCAAGATGATGTTACGAGCAAATGTAAATCGTTTGGCTTAGGAGAGTGCCTGATAAAATCCAAACCGATGCATCAATCCGGAATTTTGTAACAGAATTTGTCATTGCTAAATCGACGTTTTGCGACATTAATAAAAGTTGAAGTAAAACTGTGGACTTCGTGCTAAATTAATACGAACTAGAAAGTAGAATAAAATGGACAACTGGACCAAAACTGACAATTGTTGATGATGCTGTGTACACCGATCACAAACAACGTCGTGTCCGGTTCCTATAAGAAGAGTTGAACTGTAGGCTGCATCACAAAAATTAGCAAATAGGTACAGGATTTCCCATAATATTCGACCGCAACACACACTGTATGTTACTCGTGTATTCCTATGATTCAGACTTTCAAGAGCTCGGACTGGACGTCGCTCCAGTTATTTCTTATTAGTGAGGTTTCACTGTAATGTAACCCATATCTTACAACGGTGCAATGTTATGACTGAACATATTACAGCTATGTGTTTAATAGATCGTTACGCTTGTTAAACAGCTTTCTTAACTTTTTTATTGAAAAATATGTTAATGATAGCATTTTAAGCTTGACTCACGAGCCCACTGCGATTCAGAGCGAACACTCCCATGAAGCCCGCAAACAGCACGCGGTGTTCTGTGAAAGCAAACAGTGCTGTAAGAAATGCGGAGTATAGCTATCGTTGTTTACTTAAGAAGACTGTGATAGAGAACAACATCGAACACCTCGTAGCCATCTCGAGACAAGAATAGGACACCGAGCGAGGTGGTGCAGTGATTAGCACACTGCACTAGCGTTCAGGAGGACGATGGTTCAAACCCGTGTCCGGCCATCCTGATATAGGTTTTCCGTGATTTGCCTAAATCGCTTCAGGCCAATGCCGGAATGGTTCCTTTGAAAGGGGACGGCAGATTTCCCTCCTCATTCTTCCCTAACCCGATGGGATCGATGTCGTCGCTGTTTGGTCCTGTCCACCAAATCAACCAGCCAACCAAGAGTATGTCGAAGAAGGCAATAAAGGAAGTCAGCAAGCACAAGACGGCGTCTCTCTTTCCGCCTTCCTTAGTTCGTCGTTGCAGCAGCGTGCTCTAAAATATCGAAAAGAGAATGATGGAAAAAAAAACGCTCTCCATTATCGACTGACTCATGCTACCCTCTTTTGTTACTTTTTAACAGAGAACATGCTTTTCTTGTTCTCATAAACTGAAACTGACAGCCAAATGGTCAGATCAACGGTGTCCTAGATAAAACACATTAATAAACAAAAAACACACCTGGCCTACACGTATAAACAAAAACTGACAACAGTTTTCGTAATTAGTACAAAGAAAAACCAGACCAAAGTTGCAAATTTTTTATATTCACTGGATTAGTAGTTTCAGGCCGTGACCCATTTTCAAATCATGGTAACATAGTAAAAAATGCTATTTCCAAAGATGTGAAAACCATGTCAAAAACGTGCAACGAACAATGACAGCATATGCAGATAGCATCCTCTCCTGTGCCATCAACTTCATCTGCAGGCTGATTCTCTCTAGTAGGGCCATATAGAGGGCCTACTGAAGGCCCAAAGAAGGAAACAAAGAAAATTTTTTTATGAATGTTCACTTCATGTGTTCAGTACTCCCCATCAATTTGCTATAAGTAAACCCTAATTTTCATTCATCAGTTACAGAAAATTTTTAAGTTTGCTAAATATCGGTAGATAAAATTGCAGAAATATAATTTTATTGAGTATTGAGGGAGGGGAGGTGGGTGGCGGAGGGGGGAGGGGCGTAGTTTTGGCAGTTCTGTCACGGTCGCAGGATCAGCCCACTAGTACGAAGCAAGCTATTCCACGATGACGTAAAAGATTTCTTATTATGCCATATCTTCTTCTAGCTACTCTTTGATACTAGTAGATTTCTTCTGACCAGGAGTGTTCTCCTTGTCTGTGCTCATTTGCTTCGTATGTCCTTCTTTCGTTGACTGTTACGCGTTACTTACAATTCCTTTTCTTCACCTATTTCGTGGTCCCCCATTTTAATATTAAGTTTGTCAGTAATCTCATTTTAGAAGTTATTCAATACTTTCGTCTTTTTTTTGGTTTACTCTCGATCCACATTATCTGCCCATTAGACTGTTCATATATTGCATTCAACACGTTCTTCACTTCTGCCCCTAATTAATAAGGGATATTTGATATCATTTCACCCTGAATTATATTTCCACGTCTGACTTTTTGGTTTTGTTTCTTTCATTCATTCATTGATGAACATGTTAAACAGGAAAGGCAAGAGACTGCATCTCTTTCCTACGCCCGTTTTAATCTGGGCATCTCTATCTTGGTCCTCCCCTTTCTTGTGTCTTGTACATACTACGTATTACCTGTGTTTCTGTCTAGCATATAACTGTATTTCTACGAATTTAATACATCTTGCAACATTTTACAGTGAAGATTTTTTTAAAAAATTCTTCTTAATCCTTGTCCCTTATCAAACAGGTAGCGAGAACTGCCTATCTGGTGCATTTACCTTTCCTAAAGCCAAAGTGATAGGCCATGAAATATATTACCAGTTTTCCTTCCAATTGTTCTGCATGTCATTCTCGTTATATTATTCTGTTCAGAAACTCGGATTCATAGATGGTCAAACAGACTGTCCTTTAGTTCTCTTATTTAGGTGCAGTTGGTATCTTGTGATTTGTGTGTAAGACATACTTCAGAATGTTCGATGGCGTGTTTTCACTCTCATACAGTAAACTCCCTAACGTGAACGTTAGTTTGATTTGTCACTTTCCCCTAATGACTTCAGTAATTCCACTGGAAATTCATCCTTTTCTTCTTGTTTGATCTTAAGTCTTTTAAAGCCCTATCAAGCGATGGATGTAATACTGCATTAACTATGTTCCCCAGATGGATATCCTTTTCTCTTTTATCACTTTATCATGTAGTCCCTCTCGTTCACACGGGCCCTCGTAGCTTTTCCAACTATAAGGTCTCTTCATTTAACTGTAGAACTGCTTTTGTAATCTCTATATTGACTCCTTTGCATTTTCCCTCCTTAGGATTCATAGTTCTGGGAATGTGGCATTAAGTGTAGCATTACAGATAAAAGATAACTTGAAATGAAAACATTTCTTCCGGGAAATTTTATTATTTCATTATTTTATTTGGTTGTCGTAGTGCACTTTCTTGAATACAACAATGAATCGTTACCTGTAGAATTACATGTGCGTGAATTTTCTTGGTAATCTACTTAGTGCCCTATCCTTTTTTCTCTGTTCTGAACATGTATTAACTTTACATTGTCTGTAATACTATTTTTCCTAGCCTTTACCATTTTTACAACTTTCACTCTAACATATAGATGGCAACCTATCGTTTTCCTATGGCACCTCTGTCCATCGTCAGTCACGTAAAGGCACACGAGTTCTCATAACACTTCCGTTCCGCCACAGAATCAGTCATACAGTGTTGGTCCCTCCATGTAGCATCATGAAGAACGATTATTACCGAACAAGTGTATCCCGCTAACATACCTCAGGCAAAATCAAGGCTAACCCGCAACATAAGCCAAGCCAAGAGCCGCTTGTTTTGACGTTCTGCCATCTGCCGTCGCCTGCTGCCCATGTTAACAGCCTCGCTAAAAGCATTCCTCTGCAGAGATAGGCGAAACTATTTGCCAACTTCAGTAGGGGTCGCTCACCCTTCTGGTATGGTGGAGGCTACTGCTCGCCCATTCTGTCGATTGTCGCGGCCTCTGTGCGTCTAATGGATCAAACAAAAGATACCGCTATTATTGTTACACATTTTGATACTAGCAAATTCGCCCATCACAACCTATAGGCTATTTTCCATTGACCTAGAATCATGATATTTAGCAAGAAATTGACTCTACTACGTAATATTGCTTTAAACTAAACCGTCTTTCCCAGTTCATACCAAAGCATGTAACACATTAAAGTTTAATTATCATAGTGCAAGTAAGAAAAATCCGAAAATTGTTAATTTGCTATCAGATCACACGAACAAATATTTTTTGTTATTTCTTACAAACAATAAATATACATGTATAAATTTACAAACGTCAGCATTTCATACGTCAGAAATTTATGTCAACTTATTGTATTCGATGTGCCATTAATCTATTAATCTAGAGATTTTTCTAATTCTTCGGGATCAGAATATTTGTTGGCAAGAAAATCGCCTCAGTCGTTTCCCACTGCTTGTGGGAGAATCTGTCTATCCGATCCTAGAGACTTTATTCGGATAATTCATGTAAAACACCCCCTCGAATGATTGTTATTTTGGCTGCACTACGGTCTTGGTAGTATACTAAGTGGAACTGAACTCAGCTTCGGT
Organism: Schistocerca serialis cubense; assembly: GCF_023864345.2. Taxonomy (NCBI): domain Eukaryota; kingdom Metazoa; phylum Arthropoda; class Insecta; order Orthoptera; family Acrididae; genus Schistocerca; species Schistocerca serialis. The sequence goes on from NC_064646.1 coordinate 397,506,594, forward strand.
ATGGCTACGTAGTTCGTATTGTGCGTCGTCTGCCCCATTCTTCCTGCGTAAAATTGCGTACAAAACCGACGATAAGTAGTCGTAGAGAGTGAGTGACTTGATTTGTGCAAACATCGCAACATCCAGTGAAAAACCTGAAAGGTCTTTTAAGCGTATCGCTGTGGTCCGCCCCTTGGGCCTATCGCAACTAGGAAACTCCTTGGTCTACTCCGGAATTACGGTCAAAAGACTATCATAACGTACCGATACCCTCGGTATTTGTTGCAGAATTCTCATTGTTTAGGGACTTCGGAGACGCTTCTGTATTAAAACTCGTGAGGCAACCGTGTACCATGGATATTTGGAGCGGAGGTGTACGCAAGAGAAACTTGTTCGCTCTTTTCGACATAACCTCCTTTCAATGCGACGGCCTTAGGCCACCTTACTTGGAGGGCCTATACACTGCATTGTACCACTCTACTGGTCGACGTCTGAACCGAAGTCTACGAAAGGGATGAGCTATCATCAGAATTTAGAAAATCATTATCGTTACAGTATTTGAGTGAGAATGAGCAGGAGAATGCTGAATTAGCAAGTAAGGTGACGAAAGTATTGTTCATGCTGCCCTAATATTTGGGAGTCAAAATTATTCTGACAGTAGAGGGCTATTACTAAGCATCTGGGAATATGGGACCATTGGCTGGAAATAAATACACTAAAGTAAATAAATAAACAAATAGAAAAGTGTATTTACGGTGTTACTGGGTCTCGGATAAATTGTGTTTGCGTGATGCTCTTTTTTGCAAAACGTTTACCCTCCTTGACGAACAACTCCTACCACACTGACATTCGTTACACCAACTTGAAAAAGAATAAAAACGTGTCTGTGACGTGTCCACGTTGGAGTTTATAGTCCATGACAGGCTCCTGAAGAACAGCCAAGCAGTGAAGGAAACGACGGAGAAATTTGAAAAGGGCGTTGAAATGAAATGATCTTATGACATTGACGGCCAGAAGTTCCCCACGTGAGGAAGTTCGGCTGTCAAATTGCAAGGCTTTTCAGTTAACGCCACATTGCTTAACATGTGTGCCGATGATGATGAAATGATGACGAGGACAACACAACACCCAGTCCACAAGCAGAGAAAATCTCCGATCCAACCAGGAATCGAACCCAGGCCCGCTGGGTGGCAGTGAGACGGCTTACCACTCAGCTAAGGAGCGGACAAAAATGCGTTACGATAAGGGAGATGAAATAAGAACTTTGAGATTTATCGATGACATTGTAATTCTGTCAGAGGTGGTAATGGACATGGATGATCATTTGAAAGGAACTGATAGAACCGAGGTTAGAAGCTGACTATAAACAAAAGTAAATCAAGATAATGGAATACCGTCTACTTAAATGAGGTGCTGCTCACATAAATAGATTAAGAAATGAGAGATTGAAAGCAGTCGATAAAATTTGCTATCTGGACAACAAAATAATGTACGATGGACGAAGTAGAGAGGAGATAAAATATAGACTGGTAATAGCAAGAAGGTAACACTGAAAATAAGAAACTTTTTAACAGCGAATAGAAACTTAACTTCAATGCTCAGATAGGCAAAGAAAAACAGTACTGGAAAACTGTAGGAAAATATCCCACCCACAAATTTACCAACAAAAAAGGAAAAGGACCTATCGAACTATGCCAACAAAACAACCTTAAAATCTTATGAACATCATTGAGGAAGATTCCCCGAAACAAAAGACATGGAGATCCCCAATAAAAGAGCTCGATGAATATCAGATTGATCATGTTGCCATCTCGTATCCTCTACAGAAGGAAGGTCATGACATACAAGTTCGTAGAGTTGCAAACATAGATTCAGACCACTATGTAACAAGGATAAATATGTAATTTCTCGCAGAGAGAGTCCACCGCAATAAAGTGCACCAGCAGAAATTTGACACCAGAAGAATCAAAGAAACTAAGCTTGGAGAAGAACTGGAAAAAATCCAGGCAGATACTTGGAAAAAATTTCATAGTAAAGTAATCCAGAAGGCTAAAGATTTGGTCCCCCTCAAGAAAAGCACAAAACATACATTGTGGGATACAGAATGTGATGAAGCTGTAGAAAAACGAAAAAAGGCTTTTCTTAACTACAAAGGAAAGAAAGTACAGTAAAAACCTCAATATTTTTATTAAATTAGGAAACAAGTGTGGAAAATTATTAGGCAGACCAAAAGAAAATACCTGAAAACCCAACTGAACTTTATCGAAGGAAACTTCTGCAGCTACAATACACAAGATTTATACAGAAATTTTGCAGAAAAAATTCACGGATACAGCCCACAAAATTTATGTTTCAAGAAATGTAATGGAAAAGTGGAACTCACTAACCAGGAAAACTGTATGGAACTGGTACATTGTTTTTCAACACGCCTTAATTGTCCGGAACAACCTTCGAGATTCCCTAAAGAAACACCTACTTACACGCACCCTGAATCATCCCCACCACATCGTTAAACTAAAAACAAAAAAACAAAAAAAAAAAAACAATAGAACTTCTGGTTCAAATGGCTCTGAGCACTATGGGACTTAACTCCTGAGGTCATCGGTCCCCTAGAACCTAGAACTAATTAAACCTAACTAACCTAAGGACATCACACACATCCATGCCCGAGGCAGGATTTGAACCTTCGACCGTAGCGGTCGCGCGGTTCCAGACTGTAGCGCCTAGAACCACTCGGCGAACTTCTGGTGAACATCGGATTATTGCTAAGCTACTGAAAACTCTAGGACCAAACTCTCTTAAAGAGTTAACCCAAATCATCGAAGATATTTGGGAGACAGAAAAATAACCCCAGGAATGGAAATGTGCGATTATTCATCCTATACACAAAAAAGGAGACAAATCCGATGTAAATAATTATCGAGGCATACCCGTACTTCAGGTGACATACAAAGTTCAATCAGCCTGTCTTCTTCAAAGAGCACAAGAGCAACTGGAAAACAAAATTGGTGAATACCAAAGTGGTTTTCGCCAGGTAGATCCTGCACAGAACACATTTTCTACCAAAGGACCGCGCTAAACTACAAATCAGTCAGAAACAGCCCTGTAATTGGCACGTTTGTTGACTTTAAAAAGGCCTACGACTCTGTTGACCGACAAACACTTTTTGATATATTTGATGAACCGGGGTTAGATCCGAAAGCCCTTAACCTCATCAAAGAAACACTGACCGTTACTATCTCTAAGGTTAAATTCATGGATGAAATATCCGAGCCCTTCCTGATCAAAACTGGCGTCTGGCAAGGTGATGGTCTGTCTCCCGTCCTATTCAGCCTTGTGCTGGACAAGGTCATCCGCGAATGGGAAAAGGAACTGAAGAAAGAAAACTGCTGGAAAGCTATGCAGATGGGACGAGTCAAGGATGACATAAGGTTAGCTTAGATTAGATTAGATTAGTACTTGTTCCACAGATCATGAATACGAGACTTCCTAATGACGTGAAACGTCTCAGGTCAATGAAAGGTGTCTATACAAGATATTACATTACACAAAATATTTAATGACACTTAATATTTTTATTTTATTTTTTTAATTTTTTATTTTATTTTGTTTTATTTTTGGTAGGGTTTGGGTTGGAGAAATTACCCACTTACTACATCCAAAAATTCATCTGATGAGTAGAAGGAGTTGCCATTAAGAAATTCTTATAATTTCCTTCTAAATGCTATATGGCTATCTGTTTTGATGCTATTAGATAAGTGACCAAAGACTTTTATGGCAGCATTATTTACCCCCTTCCGAGCCAAAGTTAGATTTGATCTTGAGTAGTGAAGAACATCCTTTCTCCTAGTGTTGTAGCCATGTACACTGCTATTACTTTTGAATTCGTTCGGATTGTTAATAACAAATTTCATAAGTGAATATATATTATGTGAGGCTACAGTGAAGATCTCTAGCTCTTTAAATAAGTGTCTGCAGGAGATCTTGGATGAGCTCCAGCAATTATTCTGATTACACGCTTTTGCGCAATGAATACTCTTTTACTCAGTGATGAGTTACCCTAGAATATGATGCCATACGAAAGCAGAGAATGGTAAGCTAATTTACTGAGATGTATACCTCCAAAATTTGCAATGGCCCTAACAGGATAAGTAGCTGAACTCAAACGTTTCAGCAGATCTTCAGTGTGTTTTTTTCTAGTTCAACCCCTCATCAATGCATACACCTAGAAATTTTGAATATTCTACCTTAGCTACCGATTTCTGATCGTAGTCTATGTTTATTAATGGTATCATTCCATTTACCGTGTGGAACTGTAAGTACTGTGTTTCGTCAAAGTTTAATGAGAGCCCATTTGCAGAGAAGCACTTAATGATTTTCTGAAAAACATCGTTTACAATTTCTCCAGTTAATTCTCGTCTGTTGGGTGTGATAGCTATACTTGTATCATCAGCAGAAAGTACCAGCTTTGCATCTTCGTGAATATAGAATATAAGAATTTCATGTTTAGCCTTACTAGCGGATGATAAGATAACAGCAATCGAACAGGTTTAAATACTTAAAGGATGTGCAGACAAAGTTAGTCTGTAAATATGTTTCCTAAAGTCTCAGTTCAATGCCACTAAAACTGACATCCAAAACATGACTACAAAATACGATCATATCAATACAGTCCCATATTTTAAATACTTAAGTGAAGTCGTTGTACCAGTGGGGCAAGAGAAAATAGCACAAAACATGCGCCTCCAAAACCTAAAGAGAGTCTGTAGAAGAACCTACAAGGTGTACAATAAAAAAATGCTTGTCCAAAAACACTCAAATTAGACACTCTAATACGTTATTAAATCTGAAGTCCTGTATGCCAGTGAATCCCTGACAGTACACATATAAAGTGACCTAGAAAACTTATTAAAGGGAGAATGTAAGACCATCAGAAAGATACTAGGGCCAAAGAAAACAGAAGGGGACTATAGATTACAATCTCGTCAAACAACTGAGAAATTGAAACTTCCTGGCAGATTAAAACCGTGTGCCCGACCGAGACTCGAACTCGGGACCTTTTCCTTTCGCGGGCAAGTGCTCTACCGTCTGAGCTACCGAAGCACGACTCACGCCCGGTACTCACAGCTTTACTTCTGCCAGTATATATTGAGAAATTGTCCAATCTTGCAGCAGACATTAGAAACAGGCGATTAAAATTTATGGACCGTCTCTAGGCATCCCAAAAGAAGATTTATATATATATACTTCCCCCACGAACCATAGACCTTGCCGTTGGTGGAGAGGTTTGCGTGCCTCAGCGATACAGATAGCCGTACCGTAGGTGCAACCACAATGGAGGGGTATCTGTTGAGAGGCCAGACAAACGTATGGTTCCTGAAGAGGAGCAGCAGCCTTTTCAGTAGTTGCAGGGGCTACAGTCTGGATGATTGACTGATCTGGCCCTGTAACATTAACCAAAACGGCCTTGCTGTGCTGGTACTGCGAACGACTGAAAGCAAGGGGAAACTACGGTCGTGCAGCTTTACTGTATGGAGAAATGATGATGGCGTCCTCTTGGGTAAAATATTCCAGAGGTAAAATAGTCCCCCATTCGGATCTCCGGGCGGGGACTACTCAAGAGCACGTCGTTATCAGGAGAAAGAAAACTGGCGTTCTACGGATCGGAGCGTGGAATGTCAGATCCCTTAATCGAGCAGGTAGGTTAGAAAATTTAAAAAGGGAAATGGATAGGTTAAAGTTAGATATAGTGGGAATTAGTGAAATTTGGTGGCAGGAGGAACAAGACTTTTGGTCAGGTGAATACAGGGTTATAAATACAAAATCAAATAAGGGAAATGCAGGAGTAGGTTTAATAAGAATAAAGCAATAGGAATGCGGGTAAGCTACTACAAACAGCACAGCGAACGCATTGTTGTGGGCAAAATAGACATGAAGCCCACGCCTAAGACAGTAGTACAAGTCTATATGCCTACTAGCTCTGCAGATGACGAAGAAATTGAAGAAATGTATGATGAGATAAAAGAAATTATTCAGATAGTGAATGGAGACGAAAATTTAGTAGTCATGAGTGACTGGGCCGGCCGCTGGTGGCCGAGCGGTTCTGGCGCTACAGTTTGGAACCGCGCGACCGCTACGGTCGCAGGTTCGAATCCTGCCTCGGGCATGGATGTGTGTGTTGTCCTTAGGTTAGGTTAGGTTTAAGTAGTTCTAAGTTCTAGGGGACTTATGACCTCAGCAGTTGAGTCCCATAGTGCTCAGAGCCATTTGAACCATTTTGAGTGACTGGAATTCGATAGTAGGAAAAGGAAGAGACGGAAACATAGTAGGTGAATATGGATAGGGGTTAAGCAATGAACGAGAAAGCCGCCAGGTAGAATTTTGCACAGAGCACAACTTAGTCATAGCTAACACTTGGTTCAAGAATCATAAAAGAAGGTTGTATACATGGAAGAAGCCTGCAGATACTGACAAGTTTCAGATAGATTATATAATGGTAAGACAGGGATATAGGAACCAAGTTTTAAATTGTAAGACATTTCCAGGGGCAGATGTGGACTATGACCACAATCTATTCGTTATGAACTGCAGATTAAAACTGAAGAAACTGCAAAAATGTGGGAATCTAAGGAGATGGGACCCGGATAAACTGAGTAAACCAGCGGTTTTACAGAGTTTCAGGGAGAGCATAACGGAACTATTGACAAGAATGGGGGAAAGAAATACAGTAGAAGAAGAATGGGTAGCTTTGAGGGATGAAGTAGTGAAGGCAGCAGAGGATCGAGTAGGTAAAAAGACGAGGGCTAGTAGAAATCCTTGGGTAACAGAAGAAATATTGAATTTAATTGACGAAATGAGAAAATATAAAAATGCAGTAAATGAAGCAGGCAAAAAGGAATACAAACGTCTCAAACACGAGATCGACAGGAAGTGCTAAATGTCTAAGCAGGCTTGGCTAGAGGACAAATGTAAGGATGTAGAGGCTTATCTCATTAGGGGTAAGATAGATACTGCCTACAGGAAAATTAAAGAGACCTTTGGAGAAAAGAGAACCACTTGTATGAATATCAAGAGCTCAGATGGAAACCGAGTTCTAAGCAAAGAAGGGAAAACAGAAAGGTGAAAGGAGTATATAGAGGGTCTATACAAGGGCGATGTACTTGAGGACAATATTCTGGAAATGGAAGAGGATGTAGATGAAGATGAAATGGGAGATATCATACTGCGTGAAGAGTTTGATAGAGCACTGAAAGACCTAAGTCGAAACAAGGCCCCGGGAGTAGACAACATTCCATTAGAACTACTGACAGCCTTGGGAGAGCCAGTCCTGACAAAACTCTACCATCTGGTGAGCAAAATGTATAAGACAGGCGAAATACCCTCAGACTTCAAGAAGAATATAATAATTCCAATCCCAAAGAAAGCAGGCGTTGACAAATGCGAAAATTACCGAACTATCAGTTTAATAAGTAACGGCTGCAAAATACTAATGCGAATTCTTTACAGACGAATGGAAAAACTAGCAGAAGCCTACCTCGGGGAAGATCAGTTTGGATTCCGTAGAAATATGGGAACACGTGAAGCAATACTGACCCTATGACTTATCTTAGAAGCTAGATTAGGAAAAGGCAAACCTACGTTTCTAGCATTTGTAGACTTGGAGAAAGCTTTTGACAATGTTGACTGGAATACTCTATTTCAAATTCTAAAGGTGGCAGGTATAAAATACAGGGAGCGGAAGGCTATTTACAATTTGTACAGAAACCAGATGGCAGTTATAAGAGTCGAGGGACATGAAAGGGAAGCAGTGGTTGGGAAGGGAGTGAGACAGGGTTGTAGCCTCTCCCCGATGTTGTTCAATCTGTATATTGAGCAAGCAGTAAAACAAACAAAAGAAAAATTCGGAGTAGGTATTAAATCCATGGAGAAGAAATAAAAACTTTACGGTTCGCCGATGACATTGTAATTCTGTCAGAGACAGCAAAGGACTTGGAAGAGCAGTTGAACGGAATGGACAGTGTCTTGAAAGGAGGATATAAGATGAACATCAACAAAAGCAAAACGAGGATAATGGAATGTAGTCGAATTAAGTCGGGTGATGCTGAGAGAATTAGATTGGGAAATGAGACAGTTAAAGTAGTAAAGGAGTTTTGCTATTTGGGGAGCAAAATAACTGATGATGGTCGAAGTAGAGAGGATATAAAATGTAGACTGGCAATGGCAAGGAAAGCGTTTCTGAAGAAGAGAAATTTGTTAACATCGAGTATAGATTTAAGTGTCAGGAAGTCGTTTCTGAAAATATTTGTATGGAGTGTAGCCATGTATTGAAGTGAAACATGGACGATAAATAATTTGGACAAGAAGAGAATAGAAGCTTTCGAAATGTGGTGCTACAGAAGAATGCTGAAGATCAGATGGGTAGATCACATAACTAATGATCAAGTATTGAACAGAATTGGCGAGAAGAGGAGTTTGTGGCATAATTTGACAAGAAGAAGGGACCGGTTGGTAGGGCATGTTCTGAGGCATCAAGAGCTCACAAATTTAGCATTGAAGAGCAGTGTGGAGGGTAAAAATCATAGAGGGAGACCAAGCGATGAATACACTAAGCAGATTCAGAGGGATGTAGGTTGCAGTAAGTACTGGGAGATGAAGAAGCTTGCACAGGATAGAGTAGCATGGAGAGCTGCATCAAACCTGTCTCAGGACTGAAGACCACAACAACAACAACAACATCAGTCCAGTTTTGCCGCTGAATTATGCAGCGCAGCACAACAGTGACAATTTCCAATACATTTATATACTGAAGCGCTCAAAGAAACTGGTATAGGTATGCGTACTCAAATACACAGAGATGAAAACAAGCAGAAGACAGTGCTGCAGTCGGAAACGTCTATGTAAGACAGCAAATGTCTGGCGCGGTTGTTGTATCGGTTTCTGATGCTACAATGGCTGGTTATCAAGATTTAAATGAAGATGAATGTGGTGTAATAGTCGGCGCACGAGCAATGGATCACAACATCTCAGAGGTAGCGATGAAGTGGGGGGTTTCCCGTATGACCATTTCACGCGTGTGCCATGAATATCAAGAATACGGTAAAACATCATATATCCGACATCTATGCCGCCGGAAAAAGATCTCGAGGGATCGGGAACAACCTCGACTGAAGAGAAACGTTCAGCGTGGCAGAAGTGCAACCCTTCCGCAGATTGTTGCAGATTTCAGTGTTGTGCCATCAACAAGTTTCACCGTGCGAACTATTCAGCGGAACATCATCGATATGGGCTTTCGGAGCCAAAGGCCCACTCGTGTACCGTTGATGAGTGCACGACAAATAGTTTTACGCTTCGTCTGGGCCCATCAGCACCGACATTGGACTTTTGATGACTGGAAACATGTTGCCTGTTCAGACGGGTTTTGTTTTAAATTATATCGAGCAGATGGACGTATACGGGTATGGAGACAACCTCATGAATTCGTGAATCCTGCATTTCACCAGGGGACTGTTTAAGCTGGTGGAGGCCCTGTGATGGTGTGGGGCGTGTGCAGTTGGAGTGATATCGGATTCCTGATACGTCTAGATACGAGTCAGACAGGTGATACGTTCATTGTGCTATTCGACGGGCTTGAGCAATTCCAGCAGGACAATGCGACACCCACATGTCCAGATTGCTATAGAATGGCTCCAGGACCACTCTTCTGAGTTTAAACGCTTCTGCTGGACACCAGACTTCCCAGACATGAACCCTATTCAGCAAATCTGGGATGCCTTGCAACGTGCTGTTCAGAAGAGATCTCCATCCCCTCGTAGTTTTACGGATTTGTGGACGGTCCTGCCGAATTCAGGTTGTCAGTTCCCTCCAGGACTACTTCAGACGTTAGTCGAGTCTATGCCGCTTCGTGTTGCAGCACTTCTGCGTGATCGTCGGCGCCCTACGCGATATTAGGCAGGTACACCAGTTTCTTTGGCTCTTCAGTGTATTTTTCGCGAATGAGGCAACTTTGAATCATGATCCACATCTACATCTATACTCCGCAAGCCACCCAACGGTGTGTGGTGGAGGGCACTTTACGTGCCACTGTCTTTACCTCCCTTTCTTTTTCCAGTCGTGTATGGTTCGCGGGAAGAACGACTGCCGGAAAGCCTCCGTGGGCGCTCGAATCTCTCTAATTTTACATTCGTGATCTCCTCGGGAGGTATAAGTAGGTGGAAGCAATATATTCGACACCTCATCCAGAAACGCACTCTCTCGAAACCCCGACAGCAAGCTACGCCGCGATGCAGAGCGCCTCTCTTGCAGAGTCTGCCACTTGAGTTTGCTAAACATCTCCGTAGCGCTATCACGCGTACCAAATAACCCTGTGACAAAAGGCGCCGCTCTTCTTTGGATCTTCTCTATCTCCTCTGTCAACCCGACCTGGTACGGATCCCACACAGATGAGTAATACACAAGTATAGGTCGAACGAGTGTTTTGTAAGCCACCTCCTTTGTTGATGGACTACATTTTCTAAGGACTTTCGCAATGGATCTCAACCTGGAACCCGCCTGACAAACAATTAATTTTTGTAAGTAGGCTGTTTAGGTTTTTATATTGGTAATGCCACGTAGCGCTCTGTATGAAAATCACTGGCTGTGCTGTGTGCAGTCTGTGGCTGGGTGGCATTGTTGTAATATTCGCTATTGTAGTGTTGGGCAGTTGGCTGTTAACAGCATGTAGTGTTGCGCAGTGGGAGGTAGGCCGCCAGCAGTGGTGGATGTGGGGAGAGAGATGGCGGAGTTTTGAGAGCAGATGATCAGGCGTGTGTCCATCAGAGATAGTAAATTTATAAGACTGGATGTCATGAACTGATATACACACACACACACACACACACACACACACACACACACACATACACACACACACACACACACACACATATATATATATATATATATATATATATATATATATATATATATATATAATGACTTTTGAACACTATTAAGGTAAATACATTGTTTATTCTCTATCAAAATCTTTCATTTGCTAACTATGCCTATCAGTAGTTAGTGACTTCAGTAGTTAGAATCTTTTATTTAGCTGGCAGTAGTGGTGCATCACTGTATTGCAGTAGTTCGAGTAACAAAGATTTTTATGAGGTAAGTGATTCATGAAGGTATAGGTTATTGTTAGTCAGGGCCATTCTTTTGTAGAGATTTTTCAAAGTCAGATTGCGTTGCGCTAAAAATATTGTGTGTCAGTTTAAGCACAGTCATTAATAATTTTTCTAAGGGGGACGTTTCATATGGCGACCCTACCAGGATACCTCACTGGAATCTTCTGATTCTTTCTTGTAGTTTGTGTAATTAGTGTAGCTATTGTTTATTGTTAGCACATAATTATAGAGAGAATTTCCTTTGTAGTTGCAGTTTTTCGTTGTTGTACAGTAAAACAGTTGTGGCATCCATGTATAATGGCACCAAGTACTTCGCAGCTGCGCTTGCAATTAACTAGATATTATTTTCAGTGCTATGTTAATGTGTTTTCTTATTTTTGCTCTTCAAATTGTGCTTTTCTTGTTATCATATGAAATACGTGATAATTATGGCGTGTGAAAAATGTAACACTAGGCTCCAAAGTAAACTGAGAAATGACAGTGAAGACGAAATCAGTGTGTTAGCGCCACCGTGTAATTAATTAACTAATGTTCAAAGTAATAATTTGGTAATTGTGCATAGGGAAGTGGAGAGGGCTGCAAATAATGGTGTAGACAGTGAAACAATTGGTGGACAGGGAAACATTATCGATCGATCGGTCGGCAACAGCTCGCCTCAGGAATCCGAAATGACAGGACACAATCTTGCAAATACTGTAGATTCAGGTTTTGGGTCATCGTTTTCTCAAATAACTAGAGACACATTTTCTGCTTTTCAAAATGCGAATATTGCCGGTTCAAGTGCACTGCCGAATAGCACTGAGGAACATGTTTCAGACACCAGTGCATTGTTATTACAGTTACAAATGGGACAAAGGCTACAAAAGTTAGACACAACGCTTGAACAAAATCAGAAATAAATGGGACAAAATCTTCAAAAGTTAGACACAATGGAACAACACCAGAGACAAACACAGCAACAGTTAGACGCAATGGAACAAAATCTTCAAAAGTTAGACACCACGCTTGAACAAACATGTGAAGATTTAACTACTGAGTTACATAAAATCGAATCGAAATGTCAAAAAGTCTGTAATAACGTACAAACACAAATTTGTGAGAATTTCAAACCTATTTTTTCGCGTCGTGAAAATGCATTACAGATTCACGAAGCAGCCATAAAGGAACTGCAAACTATTGTTCATCAAAATTACGACACCTTGCAAGCTAAAATTGACTCAGTTGCATCTACCGATTCGGTAACGCAACTTGCAAAAACTCAGGAAAACTTAAAGGACACAGTAGATACGATTTCAACACAAATGGACACTCTGAAACTTGGTTCAGAAAAAAACACTGAGGAAATAAGTTCACTATCGGATAAAAAAGTAGCCGAACTTTCGGATCAGTTCACTAACTTATCTATAAAGGTAGATGATGATCTGAATGACACAAGGCCTGTAGCCGTCACTGACACAGAAGAGTATGAACAAATTAAGAAATTCAAACAAAATCAGAATCAAATTAATACGCAACACAAGAGAGAAATCCGGGAAGTACAACATCAGTTGGCACAAGTGATACAAAAATTACATATTTCAGAGGACACTCGCGCTCCAACGCGGGAAGAAGGACTTAGAAATACGGAAAAGGCGTAAAATAATAACACAGGGCATTTCGGAAATTATGAAAGAAATTGGCAAGGTGCACCGAATTTTGAGATGGAACCGCCGACACGACGTAACAATGACCGATATGCGACTCGCCGACACGATGATTTTGACTATGAGCTGTTCATTACTACACGTAAATTCAAAAGATTTAAGAATTCTGGCATCGACATTCATCCACAAGCGTGGCTCCATCAATTCTCTCATTGTTTTCCTCCCAACTGGTCAATAGAGCACAGATTAGAATTTATGTGTGGCTACTTAGAGAATGAACCAGCTGAAAGAATGAGATCGGTCATTCACGATTGTCACAGTGAAGGAGAATTTTATCATGCCTTCCTCTCAGCATATTGGTCTCAAGCTACACAAGACCGAGAAAAACATAGAATCATAATGATGAAACATTTCGAACAATCTGAATTTTCCAGTCTTGTGAAATATTTTGAAGACATGTTGCACAAGAATCAGTACCTGTCAAATCCTTACAGACCCTCAGAACTCATCCGCATTTGCTTAATCAAATTGCCTGAACATTTACGACATATTATTTTGGCAGGCCGTTGCAAAGACGACATTGAAGCTTTTCAGGGACTGTTACAAGAATTGGAAATTGACACTTACAATTGCGAAACGCGAAAACAGGAACACAACAATTACAGGTCACATCCGTCACAAATCTGTGATGAAAGAAATAATAACTGGACACAACAAGGCTATTCTTACAACGTAAATCGTGACCGAAACAGACACCACCCGTACGAAAACCGTTGGAAGAGTAATAATAATTACAGGGAAAGATCACCTCTCCGCGGTAATGATTATCGCAGAGACAATCACAGAAACAGACAATATGGGAACCAAAATAATTACTATCAAGAGAGACAGAATAACGTCAGACGCAACGGTCCCCCACGCAGTTACGATTCCGGGAGAAATTCTCCACCACATGCCCGACAAAAAAGAAACTATGTAAACTACCGACAAAACGACAGACCCGAATTTCATCAGAACTGGCGGGATTCAAACAGGTCAGGGCCCTCTCGACAAGGTGAATTTGTAGAAGTTAGATCTCCAAATCCCAATAACGACACGTGCCAACAAGAGACAATAGGCAATGACTCACACCGCTGGCAGCCACAAAACGTACTTATGAAGCTGACGATGTAGCTGCCGTGGCTAGTAATTATGTAAAAATGGAAGACATTAGGGACGTCTTACTCCAGGAACACAACGTAAAACATAACAACATTGCATATCCTGTCATTCACATTACAGTAAATGACGTAAAATTTACGGCAGTACTTGACTCTGGGAGTCCCACTTCAGTAATTAGTGAAACAGCCTACTTACATAGGCATTATTGGTTCAAATGGCTCTGAGCACTATGGGATTTAACATATGAGGTCATCAGTCCCTTAGAACTTAGAACTACTTAAACCTAACCTAAGGACATCACACACATCCATGCCCGAGGCAGGATTCGAACCTGCGACCGTAGCGGTCGCACGGTTCCAGACTGAAGCGCCTAGAACCGCTCGCCCACACTGGCCGGCAGGCATTATTGAGCCTGCAGTAAGCTCACACATTACATGTTGTTGAGAATAAAAATGGATCGATCAGACTTGTCTTAGATTCGAGACAAATCAATACTATCATCATTCCTGAAACAGACAGGCCGCAAACGATGAAAGAACTTCTTCAAAATTTTAATGGTGTAAAAGCGTTGTCTTCTATTGATCTCAGATCCAGCTTTTATCAGATCAAACTTCATCCAGAATGTAGAAAATACACAGCTTTTCTTTGTTTCGCCGTTTGTAATCAATTTCGGAAACTTCCTTTTGGTTTGAACATTTCTTCGGCAGCATTCATTCGTGGGCTAAATTCCATATTACCTGATTTCTTAAAACGTCACATCACCTTATATGTGGATGATGTTCTAATAGCAGAAGCCTCATGGGAACAACATAATCGCATCCTCAACAGTTTGTTACGTATCTTTGCAGAATCTCGAATTACAGTTAACTTGGAAAAGTCTGAATTCGGTAGGTCAAAGGTGAGGTTTTTGGGACATATTATTTCTTCTGAAGGCATTCAGCCGGATCCTGAAAAGTTAGAAGCAATCAGAACCATTCCAGTTCCATCCACAAAAAAACAAGTCTGCAGTTTTCTAGGTCTCGTAAATATTTACCGTCGTTTTCTGAATATGTAAATTCTAGTTACACCAAAACTTTGTTCTCTCACTGGAAAAAAATACTATTTGGAACTGGGACGAACAAGCACAGTGGGAATTCAGTTCTTTGAAAGAAGCGCTACTTAACGCGCCAATACTAGCTCATCCGGATCTGTCACAAGATTTCTGCCTTAGCACGGATTCTTCTAAAGTCGGTCTTGGTGCCCATTTATTTCAAGAAGCCATAGAAAATGATACTACTGTTCAGAAAACCATTGCTTTTGCTATCTGAGTGCTAACAAAATCTGAAAAAAATTATTCTGTTACTGAATTAGAAGCTTTAGCTATCGTTTGGGCATTTAACAAATTCCGTTTCTTTCTTTCTGGCAAGCACATAAAAGTATACAGTGATCATCGTGCATTACAATTTCTTATGTCTTCAAAATTAAATCATGACAGGTTAAAACGTTGGGCATTGTTTCTGCAAGAATTCCACTTCCCAATAGTCTACATTCCCGGCAAGGAGAACATTGTTGCGGACGCACTGTACGCGCACCGGCTGGGCTTGAGAAAAGTAACACAGAAGGCAACCTCGAGAAAGATTTCAGTATTCCTTACATTCAGAAAGTCGCCTTTGAAAACTTCATCACCACATCTTCAAAGGACATTGCTCATGAACAAGATAAAGATCCGATTTGGAAAGACATCAAAAGTAAAAGGCATGAAAAGACGCACACTCAGATTCGGCATTATTATCTGGTTAGAAACAACATACTCTTCAAACGCTGCACTGTTGATGACAAGCTATGGGTACTTTGCACTCCAGACGATTTTGTTAATAAGCTCATTTGGTACATTCATTTCAGCTACGTACATTTTGGTCCACGAAAATGTTATCATATTCTTCGAACGACTTGTTATTTTAACAATATGGAAAAGAGAATTCGAAGAGTCTTGTCTATATGTAAACTTTGTCAAAAGGCGAAACCATCTACTATCTCACGTCGTGTTCCGTTGTTTCCTACCATTCCTTCTAAATTAAAAGAATTTGCTGCTGGTGACCTCTTGGGACCCCTTGTCAGAACATCGAATGGATTTTCGTACGTTCTAGTCGATGTTGAACTTACTTCAAAATTTGTTTCTTTCACTCCGTTACGTAAAGCCACTGGACGGTCTGTATCCAACGCCTTTGTTAAAAATTTCTTACATGAAGTTGGACACGTTAGTAAAGTCATTTCAGATAACGGACCGCAATTCAGATCTGTTGTTTGGTCACGCATGCTCCGATACCATAAAATCAAACCTGTTTTTATTTCATTGTACTCACCACATTGTAACCTGTCTGAACGGATTATGAAAGAAATCAATAAGCTTTGCAGACTTTATTGTCACAGAAAGCATCAACATTGGGACAGATATTTACACTTATTTCAAAACGTGCTGAATGAAATGCCTCATGACTCCACTGCTTTACCACCTATTCTTGTACTGAAGAATGAAGAACCACCGAACAGAATCAGAGAACTTGTACCTTTTCCGAACACACGTAAACCTCGACACAAAGACATACTTGATTTGGCTATTAAAAATATAAATTCTGCAGCAGACAAAAGGAGAAAACTACACGGTAAAGCAAATGCAAAGAAATTACATATCGGTCAGAAAGGTCTCATTAAAGCTCATTCATTGTCACATAAGAAGAAACACTTGAGTCACAAATTCTTTCTGATTTACAATGGACCTTACAGAATCTGTCGTATACCACGTGATAATTGCGTTGAAGTTGAAACTTGGCGTACTAGGAAGAGTAAAGGATTGCACCACATTTCACATGTAAAACCGTTTATTGAGAGTTAATCTGTTTTTTTTAACTGAGTCTTTGCTATAAAATTTTTCACTTCACGTTACTAGTACTCTTTGTCATACTTAGAAACTGTTAACATGCGCCGGCCGGTGTGGCCGTGCGGTTAAAGGCGCTTCAGTCTGAAACCGCGTGACCGCTACGGTCGCAGGTTCGAATCCTGCCTCGGGCATGGATGTGTGTGATGTCCTTAGGTTTAATTAGTTCTAAGTTCTAGGCGACTGATGACCTCAGAAGTTAAGTCGCATAGTGCTCAGAGCCATTTGAACCATTTGTTAACATGCAACTATGTTTTAAAATAAACTACCCAGTCTAGAATGTAGGGAACATATTTAGACAGTAATTATGAATGCATTGTTATAGTGAACAGACGACACAGTGTTATTGTGTGTGTACGTTCTTGCTTGTTAGTTGCACGATTACGTAACGACTATAGGGCTTACATACTTAGAACATATATCGGTACTGCTAATGAGATTTTAATGCAACATTTTGGTTTACTTGAACAGACGTTCTTTATTTGAAGTACTTTCTGGAAGAATAAAGATGATTTAGTATTTGGTTTCTTTGACAGCTACAAGATTATATAACGACGCTACTAATGTGTGACACAATTTACGTTGTTGCTTTTGTGCTGTATCTGTTTCTTATCTGCACAGTTTTTCTGTATTATTCTGGAAAGTAAAACATGTTTTAGTACTAACTTTTGTGGTATAGCTACAATGAGACAGCCTTTTTCCGTAGCACAACAATACGCTATAGTATGGTACTTTCTTCATCACGGCAATAAGTGTAATAACTACGATATCTATACACAAAGCATTTCACTTTTGTTTATGATGAGGTGAGTACATTGACTTCAGCATAACTTTGCTTACAGAGGACGATAACTATGACAATTCCACAGAATTATCTTACAGCAAGACGCACATTTGGCGCTACAGGACACGCATTTGAGTGATTAATTTTGTACTTAAAACATTTATTTTTAAAGTTTTTGAATTACAAAGAAAGTTTTCCGTGGTACATTTCATTCCATTGCAGTAATCTGTAACACCTGAGGATATAATTACATTAATCCTCAGGGGGGTACACGCTTACTTTGTGTACCATGTGTTTGGCAACCACAAGGAGCCCTAGCTAATATGGTATTTGCTTATACAACTTTACACATCGGTACCATATTTCTCTAACACAGAATTACACAGCTATCTGATTATTTAACAGAGAAACAAACATTTTTTTACTACGTCAGTGACATATGTTTACGCAATGACACAGTTGGATAACTTCACACTTACGAAATTGTGTTTTGTCTGCACTTTGTGAACTGTTCATATTTTTTTCGGAACCACTGTGATACTATGAGAGCTTTGAATGATATATTTGGTATGGGATCACGATTTTTAAAGTACGATTGAGGTAGATGACACTATTGAAATGAGCAGAGAATTTTTTAGGTTTTGAAATTATTATAGAAAGCTACGACGTTTTTGAGATTTGGCTGAGTTTTTATGATGTTATTATTACTATGACAATGTGTGTTATGCTGTCGATGTATGTTTATGATCAATAAGCTGATGCTATATGAGGAATCTGATTATGCTACATATTTATTATGATGAAATATTGAAGAAGTGTCGACGAATATGTATATGTGTAATAAGGTAAGGAATAATGAGTAGTGGTTAGGGACTCTGACTTGTGAAAAAGGATGTTGGAAACCAAGAATCGTACTTTAAGAGTTATGAAATGTGTGTAAATGCATGAATGTATCACATTGCCGGCAAAAATTTTTTGGACACTGTTATATTTATAGAATTTTTTTCTACAGATTTGTAACGCAAATATTTCGACCTGTGAAATTTTATTTGTATCAAACTGTCACTGTAGCGGAAACTGATGTCGTAAATATTTCAGTAAGAAGGTAGGTCACCTTGACGTAATGCACTGTAAGCACCCAGCTGCGCGACAGTCACCTGGAAAAAAGCCATTAGTGTGTGCCTTTCAGAGGCACAGGTGGAGAAAAAAAGAGGCCATTATCCTCACTATTGACATTTCTTTGTAGAAAGCATCGCAAATACGACACGCCAAACTTGAAAACATATGATTGCACTGTGGAGCTCTTAATTTATGATATTTACTAAATTGCCTAATGAAATGATGAGAAACATTTTTGGATCTATTGTCTTTCTAGTTGAGAGATTTTACTACTGCCTTTGGAGACGGCATTTGAATAGGGAATTACTTTTCACACATTGCTTTGTATATATGAGGGCTATCCACAAAGTACATTACGTTTTGGAATTTAAAATAAATAACGTATTGAAAATTTTGTTTATTTTATACAGATGAAAGCCACACTTAAATACTACTTTTCTACATAGTTGCCATTTAAATTAAGGCACTTATCGTAGCGATGGATGAGCTTGGAAATTCCTTCGTTGTAAAATTCGGCCACCTGCGCCTTCAACCACGTGGTTACCTCTTCTTGAAGTTGTGCATCGTCATCAAAATGCTGCATAGCCAACCACTTCTTCATTGCTGGGAATAAGTGGAAGTCGCTCGGTGCCAGGTCGGAAATGTACGGCGGATGAGGAAACAACTCCCACTTACAAGATTCGAAAAGTTCACGAGTGGCATTTGCCATGTGGGCCCGGGCATTGTCGTGAATCAGCAAGATCTTTGAGCCCAACTTTCCCCTGCACTTGTTTTGTATTGCTCTTCTGAGGTTGTGCAGAGTTTGACAATACCTTTGAGAGTTTATTGTAGTGCCTCTTTCCAGGAAATCCACAAAAATCACACCTTTTCTGTCCCAAAAGACAGTCGCCATCACCTTCCTTGCCGACATTGTCTGCATGCATTTCTTGGGTTTTTGGGGGGAATTTGTGTGCCCCCACTGCATTGACTGCAATTTTGTCTCGCAGTTCACATGCTTAATCCATGTTTCGTCACCAGTAACGATGCGATCGAGTAATGAGTCGCCATCTTTCTCGTAAGCGTCGAAAAACGTTAACGCTGCAGCCATTCGCTGATTTTTGCGAATCTCTGTCAAGATTTTTGGTATCCATCTTGCACAAAACTTGTGGTAACCAAACTTTTCGGTAATGATTTCGTGCAACAAACTTCGTGAAATTTGTGGAAAACTCATTGAGAGTTCCGTTATTGTGAAATTACGGTTTTCACGGACCGCGGCATCGACTTTTTCGACAAGTTCGGCAGTCACTATGCTGGGTCTTCCACTTCGCTCTTCGCCATGAACGTTAGTTCGGCCATTTTTAAATTTTATGACCCGTTGACGCACTCCACCTTCAGTGATTATGTTGTCCCCATACACTTCACAAAGCTGCCGATAGATTTCTATCGGTGTACACTTTTTTGCAGTCAGAAACCTTATTACAGCACGCACTTCACACTTCGCGGCATTTTCAATTAACGCTGGCATTTCAAACTGTCACAGTAACTCAACGGAGTACAGCACAAACCTCTCACTAGCACGGCAGGATGCCGACTGAGCGGCGGAATGCCATGACACCAAGATGGCCGCGCTAGCCCCGCCCCTAACGGACACAAACGAAAACGTAATGTACTTTGTGGATAGCCCTCATATTTGCTCATTTCGTTTGATATCTAGTTTCTAGCTGCACTGCAGCATTGGTTAAAATAAAATTTAATAGATGTACTAATACAGATATTTTATGCCTACAGATCCAGTAAATAATAATTTTGTTATCTACTTCCAAAAAAACGAGGGAGCACAAAAAGACATTTCCACTTCACAGGAATTGCGTACATAATTTTTGTCAATGACTTTGTAACTTGTCTGCTAGAGTAAGTTATAGTGTTGCATCACTTTAGTGTTAAGGTGTGACAGGTATTAGACATAGCCATCTTTAGTGTAATATTTTTTTTGTTTGAGCTTTGTCTTGTTTAGATATAAGTTATTGCATTTGCTGCTGCTGTTTGCCAGGCATAGTGCTACTGAATTTCACTTTGTATTACTCTGATAAGCCAGTTTTACTACTGATTTATATTTCTTGTTTGCTGCACATTGCCTTATATTAGCTGTAATATTGCATTTGCTTTGCTAATTTATATTTATTGCTGCTAACTTTGCCAATTTACATTTTTTGTCATTGTTGTTTGTGTTAGTTGTTTTGTGCTACTGCATTGCCTCGTCCCTTAGTTTATGCATTGGAGCTCAGTAGATTTAAGTTAGCTTAAGATGGGGTAGGCTATATAAGAGAACGAGTTGTGATGAATTGGAAGAGGTGCATTGAGAAGCTATAAGAAAATGGTTTGGCCAAAAAAGTATTTTGAAAGAGGATATGAACAAAAAAGTATGGTTTTGGGAAAACAGGTTTAGGTAGGATTCTCTTGGAAATAAATGATGAGGTAAGATAATGGAAAATAAATAATGAGGTAAGAAATATGTGAACATATAAATACAGAAAGCATGCTTGGATATGATTTTTTTTTTTTGTGGAAACAGATGTTGAAATAAGAGGAAAGATCTATGGAATGAAGTTTTG
Organism: Schistocerca serialis cubense; assembly: GCF_023864345.2. Classification (NCBI taxonomy): domain Eukaryota; kingdom Metazoa; phylum Arthropoda; class Insecta; order Orthoptera; family Acrididae; genus Schistocerca; species Schistocerca serialis. The sequence continues at coordinate 397,527,947 of NC_064646.1, forward strand.
GGTTGGATTGCAGTACCAACTGTCACACTGAAAACAAACCCTGTCCCGTCCTTTTGTGTTATTCCACTGTGTGTCTGCGTACGTTGTGCATTTGTGTTCTTCCTGTCTTTATGTGTTTAGCTGATAAGAGTTATGTTGTAGAATTTTTCTAATAATATGTTATTTACTTTGTAAAGACGTTTAGACATATTTATTCTGTTTTGTTGCTCATGTGTGAAGTTGATATTTCGAAAGCTAATCTGATGTTTTATGTATTTACTTATATCATAATTCCTGTAACGCTGATGTATATGTTTATCGAATTAAGTAACTTGTAAGCATTCATTTCACCACACACATTTCTGTTGGTCATAGTATATGCACAATATGTGAAAAAAAGAGGACTGTTAGTGTTTGCACGTGTGTTAATAATTCAGCAAGGGACTGGATAACAGCATTGCTGATTCTAAGGACATTTCAAAAAAAATTTTGTGAGTGCACAAGTGGTGGTTCATGGACTTGCTATATTGTCCACAAGACTCTTCGACGGTGATTGTGCACCTGCACAGTCGCAACGGATTGCTGCTAGCCATCTCTACAAGGATTACAGTGGGTCTACACCTCTGACGACTCACCAGCACTATTATTTCTACAAGGACTGCAGTGGGTCTGCACCTCTGGTGGCCCACCAACACCGTAATCTCTAACAGGACTACAGTGGTCTGCTCTGTGATGACCTACCTACCAATATTCTTCAACTTCGACTGACTCTGCTGTGGGTTTGCTCTGTTGTGGCCCATTACCTGTCTGCATGTCAAGAGTCAGCACTGTCTTTCCGTTGGAAGGACAACACTACTTCTTCAAGACTGCATGGAAATCCACTACTTCCGTGTGCATTTTCTTTTACTGCTCAGACTTTGAGAAAAAAAAAAAACACTGCAATTTTACTGTGATGAATGATCAGGACTGTGTTTATGGACTGGGGGACTTAAAGGCCTTCTTGTTACAAACAAACAGACATGTTGTTAAGCTACAGCTTTCTTAGAATGCACAGAGTGGACCCCTCGGCGCATTCACAGCCGTTTATCAAGAAAATTCCGGGTGTGCGTCATTTGGAAATACGTCGTTGGAGGCGAGCTTGGACACATCACAACGGCTGCTGATGACAGTAGGCTGTCCACTCGCAGAGCAAAATCCAGGCAACTTTGATTGGGACCGAAATGACTGGCGGTCTATAACCAAGACTAATAGACCACTCATTGAGGAGACATCGCAAACTGAGCCCACCAAAGACAAGACGGGAAATTCAGCACCCTGAATGACAGGGGTGTAGATAGACGAACGAAACTCCCAAACCCCTTAGAGAGAAGAGATTCTGTTGATTTGAGGTCATTGTAAGTGATGAGATTGTCTTTCGCATACGCCATTCCGAGGTAACATTCTGGAAGCACGTCGGTATTTCTTCTATTCGTTTTTCAGACTCTGAGTCAGCTTCCTGTATTCATCCTGGTGTCTATTGCCATTCTATGCAATTCTGATTTTCCGTTCCACGTCAGATTTTCAGTACATAACCGTTCGACTTTATTTCCGTTATCTGTCCTACACCTCTAAATATTGCTTGGACCCCGCTCTGCAGTCTAATTCCTGCAGAAGAAAGACAATAGGGCAGCACTAACCTGCAGGTGGTATTTTTACGTGGAGTGTGACTTGGAGAAAACAGGGGACAAGATGTGTATTGAGTTGCCAACTGTGAATAAAAGGCTACGAACACCATGGAAAATTGACTTTCACGCACTGCCAATTCCATGAGATAGTGAGATAAAGAATTTTCTCTCTTCCACCCGCCCCACCCCTCACCTCTACATGCCCACCTGCTGAGTCGTGTGTACTTCCAACCAATAAGCCCTGATAAATTTTTATTTATGAGGGTTGTACAAAAAGTATGGAAACACCGCGAGAAATGCATGCTTGACCGTAACTGCAGGTACTTTGGCCAAGCTTGCGCCTTGCGCTGCTGTATTTGGCGACCGATGGCACCTGTCCAATGTCTTCAATACGTTGCAAGTATCAATCGTGGATAGAACAGTGTTTGTTACTTGGAAGTGCACTATGTCTAAGCTATGTGAATTCGAACCTGGGCAAATTATTGTTGATTGTATTGTGAGTGCATCCAGGACCAAGGAAGCCGAAGTGGTCTCAAGAGGCACCGTATCCAAGATTTATACCGTATCCAGGGAAAGAGGCAAAACATCATCCGCTAAGTCACGCGGACAAAAAAGTGTGTTGTGTGATCGTGACAGACGTTCTTTGAAGAAGATTTTGACGAAAAACGAGAAGACGACAGTTAATGCAGAACTGAAGCCTGTCAGCACCTAAACAACACGAAGGGAGGTCGATAAGCTGGGAATTGCAGGGCTAGCTGGAATTGGAAAACTACGCACCTGTGGTTCAAACGCCAGTAACAGTAAAACGTCGTGTCGAAGTCACAAAAGCTGAACTGTGGAGTAATGAAAGAAACTCATATGGTCGGATGGGTCTTATTTCAACCTGTTTCCAAATTCTGGCCGAGTTTACGTCCCTGCAGTGACACATGACGGAGGTTCGGTGATGATTTGGGCAGCAATATCGTGCTACTCCATGTTCTCCATGGTTACTTTCCAAGTCGCTTTACTGGCAAGGATTATGAGACCATTATAACTGATCATGTCCATCCGGTGGCACATTAATTGTTGAAGCTGTATTCCAAGACAACATGTCCCCTATTCATATGGCTCGAATCATCCAGGTCTGATTTCCTGGTTAATTCAGTTTTAAAATGGAAGCTGAAACCGAGTCAGGTTGGACTATAGGTGATAACCAGCGTTCCTACTTCAAAATCGAGTCTCTTCGTGGGAACAACTTAACAGTAATTTATAACGCTTTGACAGAGATGTCTGGGAGTAGTGAAACGGATCTTAGCACAGTGTCACGGTGATCTCGTTTCCGTAAAGGTCGGGTAAGCACTTAAGAGAGCCCAAGACGTGGCAGGCCATCAAATGCAACAGCTCTCAATTCATTTTTAAGACATTCTGAGAGAGGAAATTGCACATGAGGTCAGAATATCTCTCACTTTAGTTTACGAACTCATAACTAAAAAGTTAAAGATGGGAGTTGTTGATGCCAGATGCGTTCTGCATGATCTGAGTGAAGGGCAGAAAGCAGGTCGCAAAAGAACCGCAAAAGAGCTGCTTCAACGTTATCGAACAGGAGAACAACGGTTTCTGAAAAGGACTGTTGCAGTTGATGTAACCTTGATACGGGATTTTGAGGCAGAGCTGGTTTTCACAATGGGAAAGACTCGACTCTCCACGACAAAAAAAATAAATAAATAAATAAATAAATAAATAAATAAAAATAATCCGCTGCCAACAGTCAAGGGCGCAACTGATAATGATCTTTGCTTATGACGTCAGTGGAGTCATATCTATAAATAGTGCCCCAGGGCACGTATGTAACTGGCGAGTACTACAAGCTCTTTCTGCAAAACGTTTTGCGTCCGAAAATTCGTCAAAGAAGGGAAAAGTTCGACAAATATGGATCAAATCAAATGTGTGTGAAATATTATTGGACTTATCTGCTAAGGTCATCAGTCCCTAAGCTTACACACTACTTAACCTAAATTACCCTACGGACAAACACACACACCCATGCCCGAGGGAGGACTCGAACCTCCGCCGGGACCAGCCGAAATATGGATCGGAACTACTTCCCCACCGTCCATACAGTCCTGATAAGACCAACACCATTTACTACCCAAACTGAAGGAACAACTTAGTGGAAAATGTTTTGATACAACTGTTGAAGCACCCAGGGAAGTGCCCCGAGTAATCAGGTAGCTCGAAATGAAGGTGTCCTGTCCGGATTACAGAAGTTGCCAAAACGGTGGGGAGCTGTCACAAGCAAGAATGGAGATTACGCTGAAAGCCTTTAAAGCTCTCTTGTAAAATAAATTATTTTCTTCAATTGTATCTTACAGTGTGCAGATCTTTTGCAATGACCCTCGTATTTACGAGTTGTTCTTTGTAGTCATTGTCAGTCAGTGCAGTTACCCAGAAATACAGCAGGCCCCTCGAGACGGAACACAGACTGGGTGGGCCAGTAAAGGAATGTTACTGAAATAGGTAGATTCAACGATTACATTAATCTTAAGTAATGTCGCAAATTTAATTTCGTAAAAACCCTACAGTAAAACTTATCTTGGGTCGGTATATAGCTTCCAATAAGAATGTAGCACAATTTCGGAGCGATTTTTGTATTTTCGATGGTGGGTGCCAATTTAGTTAATGCAGTGACTCTTCCGATGAAAGGGGCGACACGTTGATGGAATAATTTCATCACAGCGCGCTGTCCACCCACGCGGCCCTTGGTTATTAACTCCGCCCTTCAGCTTTGCATCATTGCGGTGAAGGTCACAAGCGATTAAAGGTGGGGGCGTGTTTGGCGCGCTCGCCGCTGGATTACGGGTTCCACTCGTTTTTACTGCGGTCGCCCTTCGATCGACAAAGCTGCGTAGTGGTAATAAGGCCCGTGTGTGCCCGGTTTACGGCAGTGTGGAAGCTGACCAGAAATAACCAGTGTCCTCCTGACTAGGATCTCCCCGTTCTGAGTCGAACAAAGTTTTTCCATCCATAGTAAGATTCTCTCCGATATTCGTCCATGATTCTCAGAATGTGTTCAAATGTTTCAAATTGCTCTGAGCCCTATGGGACTTAACATCTCTGGTCATCAGTCCCCTAGAACTTAGAACTACTTAAACCTAACTATCCTAAGGACATCACTCACATCCATGCCCGAGGCAGGATTCGAACTTGCGACCATGGCGGTCGCGCGGTTCCAGACTGAAGCGTCTAGAACCGCTCGGCCATAACGGCCGGCTCAGAATGTGTACAGTCAGGTGAAGCAGTTACACAGCGAGTATGAACATACTTCAGTTATATAATAAAAACCACACCGTTTTCTTGTACTGCTATTAATTTGAAATTTGGTCTAGGTTCTTAGTCGTAAAGAGAACAAAAACTGAGAAACGGGAGTTCGAAATTTGTGCACGACCTTTATTTCGTCTGGAAATCTATATAACAAAGCGATAACATTTATATTCGGGTTGTAGGAGCAATCCACGAAATTACACACCCATAGCGTTAACATCGACATGTAGCAGGATTTTAGAACATATATTGTGTTCTAACATTGCGAATTACCTCGAAGAAAACTGTCTATTGATACACATTCAACATGGGTTTAGAAAACATTCGTTCCTGTGAAACACAACTAGGTCTTTATTCACATGAAGTGTTGAGTGCTACTGACAAGGGGTTTCAGATCGATTCCGTATTTCTGGATTTCCAGAAGGCTTTTGACACTGTACCACACAAGCGGCTCGTAGCGAAATTGCGTGCTTATGGAATATCGTCTCAGTTATGTAACTGGATGTCTGATTTCCTGTCAGAGAGGCCACAGTTCATAGTAACTAACGGAAAGTCATCGAGTGAAACAGAAGTGATTTCTGGCGTTCCCCAAGTTACTGTTATAGGCCCTTTGCTGTTCCTTATCTATATAAACGATTTGGGACACAATCTGAGCAGCCGTCTTCGGTTGTTTGCAGATGACGCTGTCGTTTATCGACTAATAAAGTCATCAGAAGATCAAAACAAACTGCAAAACGAATTAGAAAAAATATCTGAATGGTGCGAAAAGTGGCAGTTGACCCGGAATAACGAAAAGTGTGAGGTCATCCACATGAATGCTACAAGGAACTCGTTAAACTTCGGTTACACGATAAATCAGTCTAATCTAAATGCCGTGTATTCAACTAAATAGCTAGGAATTACAATTACGAACAACTTACATTGGAAGTAACACATAGAAAATGTTGTGGGGAAGGCAAACCAAAGCTGCGTTTTATTGGCAGGACACTTAGAAAATGTAACAGACCTACTAAGGAGACTGCCTACACTACGCGTGTCCGTCCTCTTTTAGAATACTGATGCGCGGTGTGGGATCCTTACCAGGTAGGACTGACTGAGTACATCGAAAAAGCTCAAAGAAAGGCAGCACGTTTTGTATTATCCCGAAATATGTGAGAGAGTGTCACAGAAGTGATACAGGATTTGCGCTGGTAATAGTTGAAAGAATGGCGTTTTTCGTTGCAACGGAATCTTCTCACGAAATTCCAATCACCAACTTTCGCCTCCGAATGCGAAAACATTTTGTTGTCATCCACCTACATAGAGAGGAACGACCACCACGATAAAATAAGGGAAATCAGAGCTCGTACGGAAAGATATAACTGTTCATTCTTTCCGCACACTATACAAGATTGGAATAACAGAAAATTGTGAGAGAATCTGCCAGGCACTTAAATGTGATTTGCAGAGTATCCGTGTAGATGTAGATGTAGGTGTATTAACTATAAAATCGAGAGGAAAATTTTCAATATTTTGAGGAGTATAAGACAAAATTATTAGCGAAAAGAACATATTGTTGAGAATACTCGCGTTATCACCTCCAAACTAGACAGCTAGTTTTGTTTGCAAGACTTTATTTCTGTTTAAAGATTTTTGAAAACATGTTTGCATGAAAAAAGGAATTTGTGAGTAAAGAACACGGTTAACGAAAAGTTGGAGGGTCATACCTTCAAAAAAAAAAATTACAACACAACTCAAAATGAACACGGCGATTACTTTTATAGATGGATACAGCTATTAAAAACAGAGCGATACATCGATAACGATTACCGAGAATGTAAAAGGAAGTTCAAAATTTAGATCATTGTGCAAGCGCATTGAACTGGAGGTCAGGGCATGCGCGTTGAAGCACAACCGAAAAGTTCCAAGTCACAAGTGAAAATGAGATGATGTAATAGCGTCGCATTGACTTACACAGTAGATAAGTGTGCTTAGACCAGCGATAGTGATAAAACAACGTTGCATATCGTCCACCTAGAACACAAATTCAAAATGAACACGACATTTGAAAACACCAACAAATGTGAAGTTCGCTTTGTAATATAGTTATTAGCGACAATAAATCTCAAAGGTACCGACTCTTATTATGATATTTGTCATGTATTATATTCAAAAGTGATGACTGATTCTGTTGTGAGTCAATTGATTTCCTTAAAGGAGTCTTACTTGTTCATTTATCTGTATTCCGGTTGGGTCGTTCGGATGTAAAACGGGCCAGTACAGATATTATAACGAATAAAAGTAATAATGACAACACTAATATCTCATTCTCATTGTAACTGTTGGAGATCTACAGCGTCGACCAGAACTACACCAACAAACTTTCAAAGGTCAATCAGGGACGCCTCTTCAACATTTTGATATCTCGTAACAGAGCCATTGCATTTCGTTTGGTTTCTTGCTCCGATTAGCTATGTATCTGTACTGCGTTGAAAACAGCGGGCGCTTGGGTGGCCGAGCGGTTCTAGGCGCTTCAGCCCGGAACCACGCGGCTGCTACGATCGCAGGTTCGAATCCTGCCTCGGGCATGGATGTGTGTGATGTCCGTAGCTGAGTTAGGTTTACGTAGTTCTAAGCCTAGGGGACTGATGACCTGAGATGCTAAGTCCCGTTGTCTTTAGAGCCATTTTTTTTAAACAGCACAACAGTATAAATGTCGATGGTTGGCGCTGTATGTCTTGTCTCCATTCGCCCACGGCGACTGCTGTTGACAACAGTAATGTCCTCCTTACCTCTGTGCCCTCAACTCTGCGAGGTGGCACAGTGGTAAGAACGCTGACTCACATTCGGGAGGACGACAGTTCAAACACGCGTCTGGTCATCCAAATGTAGGTTTTCCATGATTTTCCAGGCAAATGGTTCCTATGAAAGGGCACGGTCGATTTTCTTCCCCATCCTCGCCAAGATGCACCTCTCTAATGACCTAGACGTTGACGGGACGTTAAACCCAATCTTCCTTCCTTCAAGTTTGCGTGCAGTACTGATCTGTTCTGTATCGAGTTTTGTTTTCCGGTCGCGTTAGTTCTGCGGTAACAGTGATACAGAAGTACTGCTGCTAACTTTACTCGCAAAGAGTTGGTCAATATGTATCTGGTGTATGGATCAGCTGAATGCAATGAAAGAGTGGCAAAATGGCGCTATGCTGAAGTGTTCCCACACCGAAAGCAGCCACTTCACAGTATTTTTACATCTCTACGTACACTGAAGCGCGGAAGAAACTCGTGTAGGAATGCGTATTCAAATACAGCGGAATGTCAACGGGCGGAATACGGCGCTGTGGTCGGCAGCGCCTATAAAAGACAACAAGTGTCTGGCGCGGTTACTTCTGCTACAATGGCAGGTTATCGAGATTTAAGTGAGTTTGAACGTGGTCTTATAGTTGGCGTACGAGCAATGGGACACAGCATCTCCGAGGTAGCGATACAGTGAGGATTTTCCCGTACGACCATTTCACGTGTGTTCCGTGAGTATCAGGAATCCGGAAAAACATCAAATCACCGACATCGCTGCAGCAGGAAAAAGATCCTGCAAGGCCGGGACCAACGACGGCTGAAGAGAATCGTTCAAAGTGACAGAAGGGCAACCCTTCCGCAAATTGCCGCAGATTTCAATGCTGGGCCATCAACAAGTTTCAGCGTGCGAACCATTCAACGAAACATGGGCTTTCGGAGCCGAAGGCCCACTCGTGTACCCTTGATATCTGCACGACACAAAGCCTTACGCCTCGCCTGTGTCCTTCAACACTGACATTGGACTGTTGATGACTGAAAACACGTTGCCTGGTCGGACGAGTCTCGTTTCCAATTGTATCGAGCGGACGGACGTGTAAGGTTATGGTGACAAGCTCATGAATCGATGGACCCTGCATGTCAGGAGAGGAATGTTGAAGCTTGTGGAGGCTCTGTAATGGTATGGGGCGTATGCAGTTGGAATGATATGGGACCCCGATACGTCTAGATACGAATCTCACAGGTTACATGTACACAAGCATCTAGTCATGTCCATTGTGAATTTCAATAGACTTGGGCAATTCCAGGACAATATGACACCCACATGTCCAGAATGCTACAGAGTGGCTCCAGGAACACTCTTCTGCGTTTAAATGCTTCCGCTGGACTCCCCAAACATGAACATTATTGGGCATATCTGGAGTGCTTTGCAACGTACTGTTCAGAAGAGATCTTCACCCCCTCGTACTCTTACGGATTTATTGACAGCCCTGCAGGATTCATTGTGTCAATTCCTTCCAGCACTACCTCAGACATTAGTCGAGTCCATACTACATCATGTTGCAGCACTTCTGCGGGCTCGCGGGCACCCTACACGATATAAGGCCGGTGTACCAGTTTCTTTAGTACTTCATTGTTGGTGTCCACCAGTAAGTGGGTCTTTCCGTGTTAGGATGGAAGATACTGACTGTGTGAGGTACGCTACAACACCTGGTATGGAAGAGAATGAGTTGCACGCGACTGGTGAAAATCATGCCAATAGTACCACGTTGCACGAGCTCAAAACACAAGCCAGTCACCAATTTTGGGCGCCTTACATGAATAAAAGTTAAACCTCTATCATCCATCGAGAGATACTATCATTGCATCCAGTGGACTTTCCGTTTGGGAGTGGCGTTTGCAAAATTATTCCTACAGCAATGTACAGGGTGGCTGTAATTAATGTGCCTGAACCAGTGTGGACGGAAATCTATTTACCCTAAGCTTACACAAATTATAGGAATTATGTTCAGATAGTGCGCTGCAGGATTTGTGTTGTTAGTAGTGTTAGGGGCATGACTTACCGTTAGCTGACGGTACTGGTACGGCGGCGTGGTGCTAAAACATACGCATCAGTGTGCACTGTAGTTGCAGACACTCAACATGGGTCTGGACAAGGTGAGCAGGGCTTTATTCATATAGACGTTTTATCAAAACAACAGCAACAGTGCTGCAGCTCTTCCCGAGTATCGATGTATTAAATGAATACAAGGAAATACTCCTCCCGCATAGCGGTTAAAGGAGATGATTCGGAAGTTCGAATGAACTGGCGACTTGGGTATTTCTCCTGGGGGAAGCAGACCAATTGTGCAAAAAATTGTTGAAGAAGCTACTATTTCGTGGTTGGACGCAATGTGCTATTTTCAAGCAGCGCATGAGCTGTTCAAAAATGGCTCTGAGCACTATGCGACTTAACATATGAAGTCATCAGTCCCCTAGAACTTAGAACTACTTAAACCTAACTAACCTAAGGACATCACGCACACCCATGCCCGAGGCAGGATTCGAACCTGCGACCGTAGCGGTCCCGCTGTTCCAGACTGAAGCGCCTAGAACCGCTCGGCCATTCCGGCCGGCTGCATGAGCTGTGACACAACAGCTGAACGTTCTGTGGTTCATCTTTCGGAAAGTTCTGCCAACAAATATGAAACTGTATCTGTGTAAATTTCCAGGCTGTCATGGACACGTGTGTCGTCACATTGAGCAATGTTTGTAACCTGGAACGTAAACATGGTACGCAACTGATAAATGTTACTCCTCATTTGGAAACTGAAATGTGTTTCTTTTATTCGTTATCTCTGTTCAGCATGTCGTTATAAATGTTTCCACAAAGTTTCTTTGTCCGACAATCATTCGCTTTTCACAAGGGCTCCATCAAATAGCGGAAGTTTAATTACAACCAACATATACATTAAACTCAAATTTTCATGCTTTCGTTTTTTTTTTTTTTCAGACTAGGCTATGCTTATAGTAGATGCCATGTTCAACAGTGGAACACAGTCATGTATGGGCGGCAAAATCCACAAGCAATGGTGTGTCGATTCAGTCATCAGAAATTAGCTATGAATGTGATATTGTCAACGATTTTATTATTTGACCTTGCGTTCATACTCTTACACTGAACAAAGTCGTTTACAGGAAGTCTCTTTTAGAATGCCGTTCCACTGTGCCTGGAAATGCGCAGCTGGGAATTCGTCACCTTACGTGGTTTCCACAAGACGGGAAGTGGGATCGTTCTGACTGGATTTTTGTTTTTGAGTCATCAGTCTTCAGACTGGCTTGATGCGGCCCCCCACGAATTCCTCTCCCGTGCTAACCTCTTCATCTCAGAAAAGCACTTGCAGCGTACCTCCTCAATTATTTGCTGGATGTATTCCAATCTCTGTCTTCCTCTACAGTTTTTGCCCTCTACAGCTCCCTCTAGTACCACGGAAGCCATTCCCTGACGTCTTAACAGATGTCCTATTATTGTGCCCCTTCTCCTTATCAGTGTTTTCCACTGATTCTTTTCCTCTCCAATTCTGCGCAAAGCCTCCTAATTCCTTACCTTATAAGTGCACATAATTTTCAACATTCCTCTGTACTACCACATCTCAAATGCTTCGATCCTCTACTGTTCCGGTTTGCCCAGAACCAATGTTTCACTACCGTACAATGCTGTGCCCCAAACGTACATTCTCAGAAACTATTTCTTCAAATTAAGGGCTATGTTTGATACTAGTAAACTTCTCTTGGCCAGGAATGCCCTTTCTGCAACTGCTGCTCTGCTTTTGATATCCTCCTTGCTGTGTGCGTCATTGCTTATTTTGCTGCCTAGGTAGCAGAATTCCTTAATTTCATCTACTTCATGACCATCAATCCTGATGTTAAGTTCTTCCTGTTCTCTTTTCTGCTACTTCTCATTACTTTCGTCTTTCTTCGATTTACTCTCAATACGTATTCTGTGTTCATTAGACTGTACATTCCACTCAGCACATCCTGTAATTCTTCTTCACTTTCACTCAGGATAGCAATGTCATCAGTAAATCGTATCATTCATATCCTTTGGCCTTGAATTTTTAATGCACTTCTAAACCTTTCTTTTATTTCCATAATTGCTTCTTCGATGTACAGATTGAACAGTAGAGGCGAAAGTCTACATTCCTGTCTTACACCCTTTTTAATCCGAGTACATACTGTATATGACTCGTCTCTCCCTCTAGTTTACCCCTATTTTTCTCAGAATTTCGAACAGCTTGCACCATTTTACATTGTCGAATGCTTTTTTTCAGGTCGACAAATCCCATGAATGTGTCTTGATTTTTCTTTAGTCTTGCTTTCAGTGTGAACCGCAACGTCAGGATTACCTCTCTGGTGCCTTTACCTTTCCTAAAGCCAAACTAAACGTCATCGAGCACACATTCAATTTTCTTTTCCATTCTTCTGAATATTGTTTTTGTCAGCAACTTGGATGCATGATGTGTTAAGCTGATTGTGCGATACTTCTCGCCCTCGTCATCTCTTCAGTCTTCGGAATTGTGCCGATGATGTTTTTTCGGAAGTAAAATGGTGCGTCGCCAGACTCATACATTCCACACACCAACGAGAATAGTCGTTTTCTTGCCACTTTCACAATGCTTTTAAAAATTCTGATGGAATGTTACCTATTCCTTCTGCCTTATTTGATCTTAATTCCTCCAAAGCACTTTTAAATTCTGATTATACTACTGGATCCCCTATCTCTTCTAAGTCGACTCCTGTTTCTTCTTCTATCACATCAGGCAGATCTTCACTCTCATGGAAGCCTTCATTACTCTTTCCACCTACCCATTCAATGTTAGCAACCAGATTGAAGTACATTTAGACAACAATATATTGGTCGCACTGGTTCTGTTCTGTGGCTATCTCGATCACCAGACGTGACACCAATGAACATCTTCTTCTGGGTTCATGTGAAGAGCCTAGTTTATAAAATTCCGGTTGACACTTGTACCAACCTGGTCGCTGGGATTATCAGTGATGCGGAAGTAGTACCCAAAACCCTGGAACACTTGAGAGTGTAAAACAGGAGGTAGTGCGTCGATGTACACTCTACCACGATAATGCTGATCGAAATTTTGAGCAATACATGTGCTGTATAATCACCGACCACTGTGATAAAAATGTACATGTTTCGTCTGAGGGTTGTTAAATTATTCTTTTTTGGTTGCTTGCTGTATTTTTTAGTTATTACATATTACAAGCTTCTTCACTGTTGTGAAGGTACTTTTACGGAAACAAGTGTCACTGCAGTAACAAACCGAATAATTCATTATTACATTGTTAGTCCTTAACAAGCCACCAGAGATCATTGGTCTCTGATACTGAAATACTCAGAAGGTATCGTTGAACAACCTCTGGAGGTTTGTCATCTGACGGGGTTCATATGATGTTGATGATGGACTACAGTCGGAATGAAGTGAAAATTTGACCATTTAGTGCCAGATTAGTGATGAATTTTGATAAACATCAGACTGGGGTTATACAGTGTGACACTTCACATTTAATCAGCGTATAACGAACCCTGATCAGCTCAGTTCACAGGAATTCGTGGAATATAGCAGTAGATGCAGACACTACGTAAAATACAAGTTTTGCATCATGTCAGTTCCCAGAACTACTGCAGATAGTCATTGACTGTGAATATTGTGTCACAGACACAGTCGCTTTGACTGTTCAGAGATGTCACTAAACTCGCCCAAAGATATAAACAACCATACATGAGCAGCGAATATTAAACGGAAGAGTGCGACAGCCTATCAGTTCCAATCATTCCAACAGGGAGGAGGTACATGGCACTTGTTCTCTGTAGTTCAACCATGCCTAGACGGCCAATACCGCTGTTCGATCGCGTCCGCATTGTTACTTTGTGCCAGGAAGGGCTCTCAACAAGGGAAATACCCAGGTGTCTCGGAGTGAACCAAAGTGATGTTATTCGGACATGGAGGAGATACAGAGAGACGGGAACTGTCGATGACATGCCTCACTCAGGCCGCCCGAGAGCTACCACTGCAGTGGATGACCGCTACCTGCGGATTGTGGCTCGGAGGAACCCTGACAGCAACGCCACCATGTTGAATAATGCTTTTCGTGTTACGACTCAAACCGTGCGCAATAGGCTGCATGGTGCGCAACTGCACCCCCGACATCCATGGCGCGGTCCATCTTTGCAACCACGGCGCGGTACAGATGGGCCCAACAACACGCCGAATGGACCGCTCAGGATTGGCATCACATTCTCTTCACCGAAGAGTGTCGCATATGCCTTCAACCAGAGATTCGTCGGAGACGTGTTGTAAGTAGGCTGTTTAGGTTTTTATGTTGGTTACGACACGTAGTGCTCTGTATGAAAACCACTGACTGTGCAGTGTGCAGTCTGTGGCTGGTTAGCATTGTTGGAATATTCGTTATTGTTGTGTTGGGCAGTTTGATGTGGACAGCACGTAGCGTTGCGCAGTTGGAGGTGAGCCGCCAGCAGTGGTGGATGTGGGGAGAGAGATGGCTGACTTTTAAGAGCGGACGATCTGGACTTGTGTCCGCCAGAAAGAGTAAATTTGTAATACTGGATATCATGAACAGATATTATGACTTTTTAGCATTATTAAGGTAAATACATTGTTTGTTCTCTATCAAAATCTTTCATTTCCTGACTATGCCTTCAGTAGTTAGAATCTTATTTAGCTGGCAGTAGTGGAGCTCGCTGTATTGCAGTAGTTCCAGTAACTAAGATTTTCATGAAAGGTATAGGTTATTGTTAGGCAGGGCCATTCTTTTGTAGGGATTTTTGAAAGTCAGATTGCGTTGCGCTAAAAATATTGTGTGTCAGTTTAGTGTTGATCAGAATAAGTAAAGAGAGTAATGTCTGAGTACGTTCAGTTTTCCTCAGCTGTTTGAAAATCAAATAACGTAGAGGTTTATCAGCACAGTAATTTATAATTTTTCAAAGGGGCAACCCGGCCAGGCTGAAAGCCTTAGACACACTGTCCAGCGAGTGCAGCAAGGTGGAGGTTCCCTGCTATTTTTGGATGGCAGTATGTGGGGCGAACGTACGCCACTGGTGGTCATGGAAGGCGCCATAACGACTGTACGATACGTCAGTGCCATCCTCTGACCCATAGTTCAACCATTTCGGCAGCATATTGGCGAGGCATTCGTCTTCATGGACGACAAATAGTGCCCCCATCGTGCACATATTGTGAATGACCTCCTTCAGGATAACGACATCGCGCGACTATAGTGGCCAGCATGTGATCCAGACATCGTACATGCCTAGGATATACTGAAAAGGGTTGGTTTTGGACGACGTGACTCACCAACCACTCTGAGGGATCTACGCTGAATCGCAGTTGTGGAGTTGGACAATGTGGACCAACAGTGCCTTGAAGAACTTGTGGATAGTATGCCATGACAAATACAGACATAAAGCAATGCAAGAGGACGTGCTACTGGGTATTAGAGGTACCGGTGTGTACAGCAATCTGTACTAGCACCTCTGATGGTCTGGCTGTATGGTGGCACAGCATGCAGTGTGTGGTTTTCGTGAGCAGTAAAAAGGACGGAAATGATATTTACGTTGAACTCTAATCCAATTTTTTGTACAAGTTCCGGAGCTCTCGGAACCGAGGTGATACAAAAAATTTTGATGTGTGTATTTGAGTACGTTGACATACAGGAGTAGAATTGCGCGATACTCGTAGATTATTGCATTACGTGTTTCACTGCTGCATCCTATAGACGGTAGAATGCCTTGTGTCTCAGTGAAGAGGGATTATCCTTAAAAAACCGAACAAGAGCTAGTAGGATTCTCACTTTGAGGGCTCGGTACAAACTTAGTTATGTACGTAGATGATAATAATAATAATAATAATAATAATAATAATAACAATTTCGTGTGGCTCAGTAGCAAGGACTTCCCTAACCTACCCCAGTTATCTAACCGGATAAAGCGCACCTACAGTTTAACGTGGAATCGAAACCACGTGCTGCTTCTGGCGACTCCTAACATCGCTGAGAGGTGTTGGCCAGGTTGAAACGCTGACTGGAAAATTCGTGTTAGGACTCATATTCGATCCAACGACTTTGCGGGTTCCAGGCATGCTGATTACCTCTACACCACCATACGTGGCACGTTTATAGATAGCGCATATAAAAGTATGTGAGATATATGGTCGCATCTTTTGACTGCAATGACGTATAAACCTACATTTTTTGCACTATCAAGGACCACAGATCTTACTGCTTGACAAAAATTTCTACTAGATGCCTCTGTCCATGTTCGGATTTTTTCCCTTTACTTTTACTGTGAAATCTTGCTTCAGATCAACTTCCATGATTCTAGGTCAACCTATAAGTTTTGATGACTAAGTATGCAAGTATAAAAACATGCGATTTAATTGGCCACAGCTTTTGAATTCATTGACTTAGAAGGTTATTCTTTTTTAAGCGAGCTATGGACAGTGGATATAAATTTCAGCTTCATACCTCTACCAGTTCCTGAGAAAAAGTGGTTTTAACAGTTGGAGAGACAGCCAGACAGAGAACTAAATAATCCTGTGAGGGTTCCGTTGAGGTATAGTACCCGAAAAATCTGAAGCTGCCCGGTTAGCCACGCCGTCTAACGCGTTGCTTCACGAGCGGGAAGGCGTGCCGATTCCCGGCACGAATCCGCCCGGGGGATTAGAGTCGATGTCCGGCGTGCCGGCTAGTCTGTGGATGGTTTTTAGGCGGTTTTCCATCTGCCTCGGCGAATGCGGGTTGGTTCTCCTTATTCCGCCTCAGTTACTCTATGTCGGTGATTGCTGCGCAAACACTGTCTCCACGTACGCGTACATCCTAATTACTCTACCACGCAAACATTTGGGGTTACACTCGTTGGTATGAGACTTTCCCGGGGGGGATCCACTGGGGACCGAACCTCACAATAACCCTGGGTTCGGTGTGGGGCGGCGTTGGGTTGGGTGGACTGCTGTGGCCTGTTGTGGGGTTGTGAACCACTGAGGGCTACGGCCGGACGAAGCCTCCCCGGTTAAATACGCAATACACAAACCCAAAAAATCACTACAATTTCTTACTGCTGCAGGAAAAAAATCGAAGAGTGTGGTAAAGATCAAGGAGAACTGCGAATTTCTTTTAAATTTTTACCTAAAATTAACTATTACACGTCTTTTATGACTGAATGTTTATTACTCCTTTACGAAATACGAGGGCCGTTCAGAAAGTAACCTCCGGTTGATTTAAAGAAATACACCAAGTTAAATAAAAATATTTTAATATATACGTCTTACAACTACATCTTTGCACTATTTTTCTACATAGTCTCCATAGCGATTGAGGCACTTATCGTATCTCTTCACAAGCTTTGAAATTCCTTCTGCATAAAAATCACCCGCTTGTGCCTGGAGCCAGCCTGTGACCGCATCTTTGAGCTCTTCGTCGTCATCAAACCGCTGTGACCCGAGCCATTTCTTCAAATGCATGAAGAGGTGATAATCACTTGGCGCCAGGTCTGGGCTGTAAGGTGGATGGTTGATAACGTCCCACTTGAAGGACTCAAGAAGGGCCGTTGTTCTGCGAGTAGAGCGAGGACGGGCGTTATCGTGCAAAAAAACGATACCGGAAGTCAGCGTACCACAGCGTTTGTTCTGTATAGACCGTCGTAACATTTTTATTGTTTCACAGTACACGTCTTGATTAATGGTCGTACCACGTTCCATGAATTCAACCAACAATACCCCTTTGGCATCCCAAAACACCGTTGCCATCAGTTTTCTGGCAGAAAAATCTTGCGAGGCTTTTCTTGGTTTGGTAGGCGAATTTGAATGTGCCCACATCTTTGATTGTTCTTTTGTCTCAGGGTTCACGTACTTAATCCAGGTTTCGTCACCGGTCACGATTCTGTTTAACAATGGTTCTCCTTAGTCCTCATAACGTGACAGAAAGTTTAATGCAGAGGCCATTCTTTGAGTTTTGTGGTGGTCGGTAAGAATTTTGGGCACCCATCGTGCACAGAACTTATGGTAACCCAACCTTGCTGTCACTATCTCGTACAAGAGAGTCTTAGAAATCTGTGGAAAACCAGTAGACAACTCCGACATTGAGAAACGTCGATTTTCACGAACTTTTGCATCAACTGTCTGAACGAGTTCGTCAGTCACCAATGATGGTCTACCACTCCTCTCTTCATCATGAACGTTTTATCGTCCACTTTTAAATAAACATACCCATTCACGGACAACTCCTTCACTCATAACTCTTGGTCCGTACACGGCACAAAGCTCATGATGAATAGCTGCTGCAGAATATCCTTTGGCTGTAAAAAACCTTATGACAGCATGCACTTCACATTTGGCGGGGTTTTCTATTGCAGCACACATTTCAAACTGCCACAAAAACTAAACTAGCGCAGGTACGACGTTCACTCGACCACGGCTTGATGCCGACTGACCTGTTGAGTGCGTGAACGCACAGATGGCGTCGCTACTCCCCCCACAACCCGCACTGTGACCAATCGGAGGTTACTTTCTGAACCGCCCTCGTAGTAAGGTTATGTGCAATGTATAGCATAGTTGTGACAAGCAGTTGAGTCCAGAAGTGCCTACATAAGTGACAACTGACACACATAAAGAATTGGAGATATAAAGACCGCTGAAGATACCTGAGGTGAAACATTCTTCCATTCCAGAAGACAAATAATAGTTATTTATATCTACAAGACAAACAGCATTGAACTGAGTAAGAACGGCTGCATAAGCCTACAAGGCTTGTTCAGAAACTACTAAGCCCTATTGTTTGTGTTGACTTTGAGTGTTCGAGTCAGATTATTTTGGTAAAATACAACTTTGTGAATCTTCTTACAAATAGCCTGTTGATTTCTTTGCCACGCGACAGACATTACTTGCCGCAGAGTGTTGCAAAAATGCCGTCTGGCATCGAGGTAAACGGGACTCTACACATTGTATTTATTGTGCAGTAATATTATGTAAATATATTGCGCGAAAGTTCGAGGCCAAGAACGTAATATTCAATATTACTGCGCAACGTTTATTAGCGGGACGCGTCAGTTACGACTCTGCCTTCCTCGGGAACATGTCACCGCACGATGATGTAGCACCCGCAATCGCCTACGTGCTGCAGAAAGAAAAACAAAAGGAAGCGGCGATGGCGATAAAGTTGCTTGGAAGGGTCTCGATGCACGGTCGTACTAACGCGCTAAGAGAACTAGCTGCAGGGCCTGATGAACGAGGTATCTTTCAACGAATTAGGAAGCATCGTAAAGCATCATGCACACAGAACAGATACTGTTAACATAGTTACCCGATTTCACTTTCCACAATGCTGGGTTGCGATCCATAAACCTTAAAAGAGTAAAGATACATTCCTGTAGAGGATCCGTAGGTAGTTCTGTTGTCTATTTCTGCCGTAAATAATTCAGACTCCAGAAAGGCACAAATAAGCAGTTGCAGAATTATTTCTATGCACTTAAACACTTATCGACTGTTTCTATAGCTATTTACTGGGGCTGGGGTTGGGTTGTTTGGGGGAAGAGACCAATCAGCGAGGTCATCGGTCTCGTTGGATTAGGGAAGGACGGGGAAGGAAGTCGGCCGTGCCCTTTCAAAGGAAGCATCCCGGCATTTGCCTGGAGCGATTTAGGGAAATCACGGAAAACCTAAATCAGGATGGCCGGACGCGGGATTTAACCGTCGTCCTCCCGAATGCGAGTCCAGTGTAGCTATTTACTGAATAAGTACTAATATACTCTGCTAAACGCACTTCAGCGCACGACTCCTTTTATCTGCCTTTCCTGAAATGTCAGCACTATTCAGTAATGTCCAATCTGTAGCGAAATAGAAACCACAGTGAAAAGCAAAAATGCTTTATTTGCAACAGTTAGCTACACCTTCCAGCTTTCCTGAAATGTCAGCACTATTCGAAAAGTAATGTCCAATCTGTAGCGAAATAGAAACCACAGTGAAAAGCAAAAATGCTTTATTTGCAACAGTTAGCTACACCTTCCAGCTACTTCTCTGAATATGCGCCGCTCCGACTGAGACACTTGTCGTAGCATTGTAGCATATTTCGTCGTAGAATGCAGCCGTCTGAGTTCTCTGCCAACTGTCTGCGCTCATCTGCCGCTTGTTGTCTGTGCCAAAATGCTGTCTTCAGGGTCAGCAGCCGCGCGGGATTAGCCGAGCGGTCTCAGGCGCTACAGTCATGGACTGTGCAGCTGGTCCTGGCGGAGGTTCGAGTCTTCCCTCGGCCATGGGTGTGTGTGTTTTCCTTAGGATAATTTAAGTTAAGTAGTGTGTAAGCTTAGGGACTGATGACCGTAGCAGTTAAGTCCCATAAGATTTCATACACGTTTTGAACATGGTCAGCGGTTCATGTGAGCGGAGATGAAAATCGGAGACAGTCAAGCCTGGGCTGTGTGGTGGGTGATCAGGCATGTCCTGTGAAAACCGCAGGCGAGTCCTCACCACCCTGCTGTGTGCAGCGGAGAATTGTCATGAAGAAGGAGGTGCATGACAACTGTGTTACGCGGGCTGCATGAAATCAGGCAAAGTCTCTCATCACGCACCTGCACTTGACGGAAGACGCCTTTTTCTAGGCATCTTTACGTGCTCACTATGAGGTAAGGAGTGGCAGGAGCGACGTGATTCGAACGACGGTTATGCTACAGACACTGTCCAACTTATCTGTGCAAAGATTCATCGGGTTTTCACCATCGATCAGACCTTACTTTCCGAACATTCATATTCTCGTCGTACTGCATATCAGTTACTGCATATCGCAAATCACGAAGCCTCGGCAGGAACTATCGTATATTGAATAACATCGCGATTATACGGTACTACGTACTCCTCAGCATCATGAGTGACTGGAAATATTTTTAAAGTTTTGCAGTCTCCTTCAGTATTCTCTGCAAACCGTGAATATCACTCTTATGTGGTCACTATTGTTTCACAATGCTTTCACTATTCTCACTGTAAACCAACACTTTCTTAAATTTAGTGTTCACAGCCTAGTAAATTTCCATATATTCTTTGTTGTCAGATTTCGTTACTAAAGTAGATTCGTTGTTTGAAACTTTTTATATGAGGGGGCATTTTTCTCAAGTCGGATTTACTTTCACAGGTAATTCAAACATTTATCCACACACTTGAAAGCAAAGATGACAATTTTAAGAGAGCAAAAGGAATTCCACTGTTAAACACAGATGAGACATTAGATGGATGGAAGGGGTACATTGAAGGCCCCTGCGAGGAGAGGAATTGTCTAGAAGTGAAACGCATGGAGGATCTAGTATTAGAATCACAATTCAAAGACTTGCGTCCAAATAGTGTGGAAGGCATAAATAAAATTCCTTTCAATCTTCTAAAATAACTGGAGTAAGTGAAAAGCTAATGCGTATTGAAGTTCTTTGTGAAATGTATGGATCTACAGACATACGGCCAAACATTCAGAAAAATATGATCCACGAAATCCCGAAGATGGCAGGAGAAGATAAGTGTGAGAACTATCGCGCAATCAGCTTAACAGTTCAAGCGTCCAAATTGCTTTCTAGAAAAATACACAGAAGAATCTAAAAGAGCAATTTGGCTTTTGGGAAACGAAAAGGCACCAGACATATCATCCTGATGTTGTGTTTGATAATGGAAGAAAGACTTAAGGGAAAGGAAACCAAGTTCATTGGATTTGTCGACCTAGAAAAAGCATTCCATAATGTAAAATACTGCAAGATATTCGAAATTCTCTGGAAAATATCTATAAGGTATAGGCAATACACAAGATGTAAAAGACTCAACAGTGAAAAATACAGATGGAAGACCAAGGACGAGGTGTTCGAATTAGAAAGGGTACATCAGAGTGTATCACAGGAATTACCGCTGGCAAAAAGTGGCTCTGAGCACTATGCAACTTAACTTCTGAGGTCATCAGTCGCCTAGAACTTAGAACTAATTAAACCTTACTAACCTAAGGACATCACACACATCCATGCCCGAGGTAGGATTCGAACCTGCGACCGTAGTGGTCGCTCGGTTCCAGACTGTAGTGCCTAGAACCACATGGCCACTACGGCCGGCCTTACGTTAGCAGCTACTGAAGGAGAGGAATGTTCAAGAGTGCGATTACATTGATGGTGGAAGGAAATCAATGATAAGATGCGCTGATGATCCTGATGTACGCAGAGTAAACTAGGCAGACTTGCAAGACGTGTTGAATGGAGTGAACTGTCTAAGGAGCGCACATCATGCGTTGAGAGTTGATTGAAGAAAGACGAAAGTAATGAGAGGTAGAAGAAATGAGATTAGTGATAAACTGATCAAAATAGGAGACGACGAAGTAGACGGAGTTGAAGGAATTCAGCTGTCTTGAAAGAATAACAACACATGACGGAAGAAGCTAGAAGGTCATTTCTGGCCATAAGAAGTTTACTAGG
The DNA here is from genome assembly GCF_023864345.2 of Schistocerca serialis cubense. Classification (NCBI taxonomy): domain Eukaryota; kingdom Metazoa; phylum Arthropoda; class Insecta; order Orthoptera; family Acrididae; genus Schistocerca; species Schistocerca serialis. The sequence goes on from NC_064646.1 coordinate 397,550,155, forward strand.
ATGAAATATCGACCTTAATTTTGGGGAGAAATTTTTAAGAATATACGTTTGGAATACAGTGTTGTATGGAAGCGAATTATTTATTTATTTATTGTTCCGTGGGACCAAATTAAGGAGAAGTCTCCATGGTCATGGAACTAGTCAATACATGAAATTGTAACACGATAGTAGAAACAGATAAAATGAAATATAAGAAACATATTCAGAGGACAAGTCGTAAGTTTAAATAAAGAAAATCAACAATGTAGCACTGGAATTTGCTTAATTTTTCAGATCTTCCAGGAGCTTCTCGACAGAATAGAAGGAGTGAGCCATGAGGAAACTCTTCAGTTTGGACTTAAAAGTGTTTGGGCTACTGCTAAGATTTTGAGTTCTTGTGGTAGCTTATTGAAAATGGATGCAGCAGAATACTGCACTCCTTTCTGCACAAGTGTCAAGGAAGTGCATTCCACATGCAGATTTGATTTCTGCCTAGTATTAACTCAATGAAAGCTGCTAACTCTTGGGAATAAGCTAATATTGCTAACAACAAACGACATTAAAGAAAATATATACTGTGAGTGCAATGTCAGAATTCCCATACTATTGAATAGGGGTCGACAAAAGGTTCTCGAACTTACACCACATATAGCTCGAACAGCTCGTTTTTGACCCAAAAATACCCTTTTTGAATCAGAAGAATTATCCCAAAAAATAATACCATACGACATAAGCGTACGAAAATATGCGAAGTAGACTACTTTTGGTGTTGAACTGTCACTTATTTCAGATACTGTTCTAATGGTAAATAAAGAAGCATTCAGTTTCTGAACAAGATCCTGAACATGGGCTTTCCACAACAGGTTACTATCTATCCGAACGCCTAGGAACTTGAAATGTTCCGTCTCGCTTATAATATGCCCAATCTGTCTGATCAAAATATCGGTTCTTGTTGAACAGTGAGTTAGAAACCGTAAAAACTGAGTGTTACTGTGATTTAGCCTCAAATTATTTTCCACAAGCCACGAACTTATTCCATGAACTACATTATTTGATACTGTTTCAATATTACACACAAGATCCTTCACTAGCAAGCTGGTGTCATCAGCAAACAGAAATATTTTTGAATCACCTGTAGTACTAGAAGGCTTATCATTTATATAAATAAGAAACAGCAGCGGCCCCAGCACCAACCCTTGGGGAAAGCCACACTTAACAGTGCCCCATTGGGACTGAACATTGCTCCCACTCTCAATATTGCGGAGAATTACCTTCTGCTTTCTGTTCTTAAAGTAAGAGGTGAACCAATTGTAAGCTACTCCCCTTACTCCATACTGGTCCAACTTCTGCAGTTATATTTTGTGGTCAACACAGTCAAAAGCCTTCGATAAATCAAAGAAAACACCTAGCGTTCGCAACTTTTTATTTAATCCGTCCAAAACCTCCCAGAGAAATGAGAATATAGCATTTTCGGTTGTTACACCATTTCTAAAACCAAACTGTACATTTGGCAGCAAATTATGTGAATTTAAATGCTCCAGTAACCTTGTATATACAACCTTCTCGATAACTTTAGCAAACGCCGATGGCATAGAAATAGGTCTAAAATTGTCAAAATTATCTCCTTTCTCCCTTTTTATAAAGTGGCTTCACTACCGAGTCTTTAACCGCTCAGAAAACCAACCACTCCTAAACGAAAAGTTACAGATATGGCTAAATACTGGGCTAACATACACAGAACAATACTTCAGTATTCTGCTAGACACCCCGTCATATCCATGAGAGCTCTTGGTCTTTAGTGACTTAATTATTAACTCAATCTCTCTCTTGTCAGTATCATGGAGGAGCATTTCAGGTAACAGTCTCGGAACACTTTTTTCTAAGAGCGCTATATAATTCCCTGTTGGAACTAGGTTTCTATTTAGTTCACCTGCTATATTCAGAAAATGATTATTAAATACTGTACATATACGCGACTTATCAGTAACACAGGCATTCCCAATACGCACTGATTCTATATCCTCGACCTGTCTCTGCAGACCAGCCACTTCCTTTACGACTGACCATATGGTTTTAATTTTATCCTGAGACTTAGCTATTCTGTCTGCATACTACATACTTTTTGCCTTCCTAATAACATTTTTAAGCACCTTACAGTACTGTTTGTAATGGGCTGCTGCACTTACATTTTGACTGTTTCTAACGTTTTGTTGTAATTGCCACTTTGTTCTACAGGATATTCTTATCCCTCTAGTCAGCCACCCAGGCTGTATGTTTGTGCTAGTACCCTGTTTTGAACGTTCTAACGGAAAGCAACTTTCAAAGAGCACGAGAAAAGTCTTGAGGAAAGCATTATATTTATCGTCTACTGTATCTTGCCACTCTTATTCCTTGATAAGATTTACAAAGGTCTCTACAGCAACTGGATCAGCTTTCCTAAACAGTTGATAACTATATTTAACATGTGTTGCAGCACAAAAACCTTTTTGCTAACAGAATGCCCTTCTAGTAATGAGGAATGAACAAAAATGTTGCCTGTGGTTGTTGGAAAGAATACGGTTTGTATATGATTATATGAATTAAGAAGGTCTACCAGCATCCTTTTCCTTGCGCAATCACTTATACAATTAATACTGAAGTCACCACGTATAACTAACTTTTTGTATTTTCTGTAAAGTAAACCAAGACTCTCCTCTAGTTTTAGCAAAAATGTTGTGGAATCGGAGTCTGGGGATCTGTAGATAACAACAGTTAGAAGTTTAGCTCCACTAAATTTAACCACACCTGCACAACATTCAAACACCTTTTCAGTGCAGTACTTTGAAACATCAATAGACTCAAATGGGATGCCGTTTTTCACATACATGGCTAATCCCCCACACCGCATAGAGTTCCTAGAAAAGCTGCCAGCCAACCTGTATCCTGGAAAAACCGGTAAAGAAGATAATCGAAGCGGTTGGGATGTGAGGCTACAGAAGGATGTTGAAAATTATGTAGGCTTATAAACTACGAAATGAACAGGTTCTCTGCAGGATCTGAGATGAGAGGAATAAGTGGAAAACACTTGAAACTAATTATTTTTTTACTAGCAACAGCAACACCAGCAACGGCCAGCTAAATAAGAAGACTCTAGGAGACATACGGTTAGCAAAAGAAAGATGTTATTGAAGAGCAAACAACATATTTAGACCCTTGAAGTGTCGACGATTCCTGTCGAACGAGGACGTGTAGAAGCCACTTACGGGCTTTTTCACGCAGCAGGACACGGAGTTTTACGAAACTTGGGGCGGCGGTGGGATGATTGCGTCAGTGCTCACAGCGATTTTAGCTGATCGGGATTCCAGTTCTCGACTGTAAGACTATCGAAGAGAAACTTTTAGATCGTCCCGTACAGTTACAGTATTTAAGTGAATTTATGTTTCGTTTAACTGTTTTATTGCATTTTCTGTGTGCTGTAATTTCCATGAGAATAAATAGCATTATTTGTTTCGGAATGATCCCACTATAACAGGACACACTGGACTCTTATTCGGGAGCACGACGGTTCAAGTACGTGTCCGACCATAATGATTCAAGTGTTTCGTGATTTCCCTAACGCTCCAGGCAAATGCGTCGATAGTTACTTTGAAAAGTGTATGGCCGATTTCCTTCTCCATCCTTGAATCATTCCAAACTTGTGCTTCGTCTCTAATGACCTGGACCTCGTAAGGACGTTAAACCTTCATCTTCCTTTCTTTTTTTTCTTAATAGCACAACACACGATGGCAGAAGGCGGAACGACAATGTAGGTCCACCGAGAACAGAGAGTTACGAAAACAGCGGCGTTTCGTCCTCTGGTCCGAGAGTGCCATCGGTGATAGGGCAGTGGTCACGCCCTTGGTGCAGACTTCCTCACGTGACCACCTGGACGTGGTCGGGCAGGATGGAGGACGCGGCGCTGGCGTTGGCCGTCAGAGACGCGCGCCGCTTCGCTCTTTAGTAAAACAGAGGCTGCCTCCGCTAAAGTCGTTGACGTCACTTTCTCTGTATACTCGCCTGCAAGGTCAGCAGGCCATCGTTCGCAGAACACGTTCCTGCGGTCACATATTTGTAAGGCAGACGGTGTACGAGCGGGAGAGAATCAGAAAAAGACTTCCGCGATCTGCAGTCACTCTTCGTGAACGTTCTCCCGTCTGCTGCCAGTACAGCTGTGACAAGAGCATACTGAAACAGGAAAACGCTGCACTACGTTTGAGTCTAGTGAAATGTCACATTTCTTACAACCAGTTTAAAATGTGTTTCCCTAGATCTCACGCTTAATCTGGTGCGATTGCGGACAATTTTTATTGGTTTGAACCCCTTATTCGGCGCAACCATTCGATCATAACTAAGAAATGTTTTATTAAAATAGCGACTGGAGTGACATTATACTTTGCTGTTATTTATATGAGAAGTGACTATGATACAAAGACTAAACTACGCGAGTTAAAATATAGTTGTGACACAATACAGCGAACAGTAACGAAGAGCAGCGTATGGAACGTTGCGACAATTGGACAGAAATTAGGGTTAACCTTGAACGAAAATGGCAACTTTGTACTGCAAATAAGTAGACAGTCTGTAAGGTGTGCAAGTATAACAGAATATGAAGTACTCCCATACGTAATGATAAATTAAGACCTGATATTATAATTTTTATTCTTTATTGTTGTTTAATGCCATGTGGGCGCGGTTGGGCTGGCAACGGCACAATTCGCTGCTCTTTAGCCAACAGACTGTATAAAATATCGCAGGAGATCGGTATATACATAAAATACAGGGATAAGAGATAAAGGGGGAAGGAATTGGAGTTAAATTATACAGAAAAGGAGCAATTTGACGAGGTACGTTTACATAAAATCCACAAATATTTAAAATGACACTCGTCGAAGACGTAGCACATAACACTGGTGCCACGAATAGCACAATTATAAACGGCGTTTCTGATGTTTTAATGATATGCAGAATATGAATATGTAATCTCCACGAGGAAAAAGCTGGCAACGCGATACGACTCGAAAATACATGCAAAATGGTGACACACAACACGCTTGTATAAATTCAGCTCAACAGCAAGAAGAACTGGCCTGCATCACGAAGTATACAGAATGACCCAAAACTCCTTTAATATTTGAAAATGCATTAATTCACGGAATAATGTAGGTAGGGAGGTAAACATTGATACACATGGAGCGATTCTAGGCGCTTCAGTCTGGTACCGAGCGACCGCTACGGTCGCAGGTTCGAATCCTGCTTCGGGCATGGGTGTCTGTGACGTCCTTAGGTTAGTTAGGTTTTCGTAGTTCTAAGTTCTAGGGGACTGATGACCTGAGATGTTACGTTCCATAGTGCTCAGAGCCATTTGAACCTTTTTTGATACATATGCCTAAGATGGCATGAGGTTTTACTCAAACAAAAAACTAGTGCAAAAACTGATCAATAAATAGCGCTGGACAGCAACATGTCAGTGACGCTGCATGAGAATCGTGTATGAAATTAGCTGTAGTGGGGGAGGCAGTCAGATCATCCTTAGCTTGGGTGATAAACACCTGCTGGAAGATACGACTTTTATGCGCTTTACCACATACTGATACACGTGTGAAAGATCTCTTGCGCACAGTGTTTGGTGAGAATCGCATGACTGATCCGCCATGTCCGTCATGGTTGGCCTCCCAGTTCTCCAAACCTCAATCCGTGTTATTGTTGGTTGTAGGATTGCCGTAAGTCGCAACTCTACCGCGCTCATTCGACGGTAGTTTCTCACCATACCTACTGATATGCTGTACAATGCTGTGCAAAAGATTGTCCTTCGACTACGGGTACTGTTGATAAGTGACGGCCGGCATGTCGAGCATTTGTTATAAAGAACTTCGTCTTCGCTACAAATCAATTGCTATGCTAATTATTGCTTCTGTATCCGAGCATGTGTGTCAGTTTCCATTTCTCTAGCTATATTATTCCGTCAAGTATTGAATTTTCAAATGTTAAGACTTTTGGGTCACCCTTTAGTATGTGGTACGTAAACGAATTGTTTCATCAGCGCAACAGATTCCTTTGAATATGTGCTAGCTTCCCATTCACAGCGTCCAGCTGTGTTGTGAGACAGTCTGCCCTGTTATATACACACAAAATTCAGAATTCAGAAAATAGTCAAGTACCTGAAAGATCGTTTAATAAAAGCCTAAGTTCCTATTGGACATGTCATCTGATGGTGAGATGATGATGGAGTTTGAAGCTTATGGGTGGTCAACGACTAGGTCATCAGCGCCCTTACAGTCATTAAAAGAAACGAATGTGGCTAAAATCACGATAGTTGTTCACAGTCATGCACTTGAATCGATAACACAATCACACTATCTTATGTGCTCTAAAACAACTGAAAAATAGTAAAGGTAGCTTAAAATACAAGTAAAACGACAAGAGAATAAAAGAAAGGCACAGGCAAATGTCACTGTCTGACGAGTTACAAAGACTATCGGTGAGCCTGTTAACATGTTAAAACAATCTCCGTAAACTCTTGAGAAGAATGATGGACAGTACACAAAACTTAAAAACTCGTACCACATTCGTTTGAACGCTACTTAAAAGAGAGGGTGGATCCGTCGGCAAATCCGCCGCGACCCGCTTGTCGAAAAATAAAACACAGCCCAATCAAATGTGGCGCTGGTGGTGCTGGTTGTTGACGCATATTCCAGATTTTTATGGTTAATCCCTAGTCGTGGTGTCACGGCAGCTATTATCATTGTACATCTCACCAACATCTTCAGCTGGTTTGGGCCCCCCAAGGCTCTTGTCAGTGATAACGCTACGGCGTTTGTTTCCGAACAGATTAAGCAGTTTTCCTTTCGTAGCGCTGTTCACCACCTAACTACCAACCATAGTATTCCCAGCCATCTTTCGCCGAGAAAGTGAATCACAATCTTAAGTCAGCGTTGATCATTTACCATCATAAGTCTCCGAGTAAGTGGGATACCACCTTCCCTTCGCTCAATTTTGCTGGCACACTTCTCAGCACGAAGCATCCAAGGAAGTTCCTGGCACTCTCTTGTTTGCGTATCCCATCACTCCAACTTGTGGGATACCAACGACCTCCTGTCTTCGTTCATTACTCTTAAAGATCTTAGAGAAAACTGAGAACGGGCCTGGGATATAATTAGGCTAGTCCACCGCCAGGCACGGCGATATAATAGGAATAGACGCCCCTTTCATGGCAAGCTAGGCTGTCGGTCGGTTAATTGGTACTGCCAAGCTCGGGAAGTTCACTCTTCGTTGTATAGGCCGATGCTCTGTCATCAAAATTCTGGGTCCGGTTAACCTGCTTCTCACGCACCTGGCCACTGCTAAGGTCCTCAGGGTGCACCTTAATCAACTTAAACCAATTAATTCCTCTTCCTCTTCTGTAGGCTGGACTGGGCTCCATCAGTTTATGGGGGCGAGGTTGGGCCGTGTCGGGGTTGCTGGCGCCACTAGCTCGATCCGTGGTGTGATGTCCCTCCGGTTTGAGGACACTAAGATCTTTGCTTGAGGTTGTTGATGGGGGCGGGCCGTGGCGTGGCGTGTCGAGTTGGGGAGTGCTAACGGAGTGAGGAGGGCGGTGTGACAGGTCCAATTTCAAATGGCTCTGAGCACTATGGGACTCAACTGCTGTGGTCATAAGTCCCCTAGAACTTAGAACTACTTAAGCCTAACTAACCTAAGGACATCACACACATCCATGCCCGAGGCAGGATTCGAACCTGCGACCGTAGCGGTATCGCGGCTCCAGATTGAAGCGCCTAGAACCGCTCGGCCACAACAGCCGGCGTGACAGGTCTGCCTGGCGGATGAGGCGAGCCCTTGCGCTAGCTCCTTGGGCACGGCGTGGTTGCTGGCCATATTTGTGGGCCGATTTCAATCCGTGGCTGACTCCCAGTGCCGTCTTCAAGCGTAGCCTGGCCACCCAGCTCTGGGAAGTGGCACACTGATGAGCGAGTTGAAGCCAGTTTCGCTGTGCTGGGCTCTCTTTGGAACAGGCAAGCTTCAGCTTCGATTCGTGAACTTCGGGATATCTTAAACTGTGTGAGCCTACAGTGTTTCCTGAGCAGGACCGATAACGTGTTTCTTCAATGCTGTGGCTGCCCCCTACCTCCCACCCCCCTTCCGCCTAAGCCCCCTGCCCCCGCCCCCGCCCCCTCCCACCTGTCGTCACGCAGTAGATCCCTGCTCTGCCAAACGTCTTCAAACACAACATAAGCACCATCCTCTTGTAATACGACTGGGTGCCGGCTTCGGGAATTGCAGACATCACCGGTCTGGTAATAACATTGCCTTAGACGGTGCCTGGCTTTCCAAATTTGCAATTGCTGAGGCCACATAATTGGGTCAGGCGTTGCTCTGTTTTTGTAGAGGAAGTAACTTGCAGTGACGAGGGTGTACCCTTTGGCTAGTTATTGTTGCTTTCACGTAGTTAAACATGCTGTGTTAACATTCTTTCGCTGGTCTTAACCAATGAAAAGGGCGTTGGAAAACTGGGCCTCTCGTTGTAACCTTTCTTGGCCTTCCTGTTTAGTGAAGTCTTGTGCTCCTTGCGTTTAAGCCTTCTGTTGCACCCCTTGTGAGTAGGCAATTCAAACTCTTGTTTATTTAATTGAAGCTGTTATTACTGAAGGCTTCCCTATTTTCTATTTGGTAATTTTACTTTACTGTAGCTGTTATTGAAGAAGGTCTGACTATTTTATATTTGGTAATTTTACGAGATTGAAGCTGTGGCCTGCCTATTTTCTATTTGATAATTTTACTTAACTGAATCTGCTGTTATTGAAAATCTGCTCGTTCCCTTTTAGTTGAGTTAAGAGCTATTTCATAATTTGAGTCAGCTGAAACTCTTATTAAGCAAGGTCTACCCTTTCTTATTGCCTTGTTATTCAAATCTGATATCTTACTCAATCTGAGTTGTAATTAACTGAAACTGTGATTGCCAAAGGCGTACCTGTTTCACCCGGCCGCTGTGACCGAGCGGTTCTCGGCGCTTCAATCCGGATCCGCGCTGCTGCTACGGTCGCAGGTTCGAATCCTGCCTCGGGTATGGATGTGTGTGATGTCCGTAGGTTAGTTAGATTTAAGTAGTTCTAAGTCTAGGGGACTGATGACCTCAGATGTTAAGTCCCATAGTGCTTAGAGCCATTTGAACCATTTTGTACCTACCTGTTTCAGAGATATTTATGTCAATAAGTAACAGCAAATGTTACATGATGGTACACAGGCCCTAACCTTTCGCCTTACATCCATTTCAAAGTGTTTTGTTTGTTCTTGCCAGCTAGAAGTACGTCGCGCGGATCGGGCAAGTGCTGACGGATCGACTTCGATCGGCTCGAGTTTATAACGCCTCCGTAAACAGTAGACACGTGGTCGACAGCAGTCGATCGCTACAAGAAACCTGAAACTTTACCACATTTGCATCAGCGCTTATGATGTTGCAGAGAAATAAATGAATCGATAGTGAGTATAGGCACGTGTTTAAAAGTGGAGCGCACTCTCGAATGAAGTTCACTTGTATATTACGAATTAAAATATTTTAGAACGTGGTCGGCCTATGTATATCTATGGTGTGAATAAACCAAGCTAAAGTGTTTTATGCTCAATAAGGAATATTCATGGAGGACATATGCTGCCTCATTTATCAAAAAGGAAGGTAATTTCGGTTGTATCTTTTATCGAATTTTAATTAAGTGGCTAAAAGCACATGGAGATAATATTTGATTTTAAGACGTTCTAAAAATCAGTAGTATATCTGCGATATTATAATACGGAATGTTTCACAAGGTTTTGACGTATTTAAATTTGAGCAAGGTGCCGTAAAAGCAAGATACAGCGACGGTGGTGCCGTCTGTTAGTAGTGCGGAGTGTCAAATTTCACGTTATATACGAGATGGTATAAAAAAAATCCGGAATTATTTTTAAAAGCTGTGTATATGTTCAAATTGTAGCCGTGCGGTCAGAGGCACCTTGCCACGGTCTGGGCGGCTTCCCCCGTTGGAGGTTCGAGTCCTCCGTCGGGCATGGGTGTGTGTGTTGTCCATAGCGTAAGTTACAGTAAGTAGTGTGTAGGCTTAGGGACCGATGACGTAAGTAGTTTCATCCCATACGACCTTCCCACCAATTTCCAATTCCAGTTTTACAAAACAACCTTATCCCCATTAAAATATTCTCCATCACAACTAATACATTTATCCCGCATGTGCTTCCACTCTTCGAAATATTTTTTTGTAGTAATCTTTAGAAATGGCTGTCAGCTCCCCCCTTGTTTTTTATTGACTTCTTGAATGTTGTCAAACTAGTGTCACTTCACGCCCCTTTTCATAAGTGGAAATAAGAAAACGTCGGACATAGCCAGGTCAGGAGAGTAACGTGCGTGAGGCAGCAGAACCACGCCATTTTTAGCTGAAAACTGTCTAACAGGGATGGCTGTGTGTGCAGGTGCGTTGTCGTGGTGGAAGAAAATGTCTGCCACAAATCGGGTCCTTCTTGACGAACACTGTAGCGGAATCTTCTTTAGAACTTCCAAATAAAAGGTTTGATTGACGGTCTTACCTGGGGAACAAATTCTGAATGAACTACGCCCTTGGCATCAAAAACAGCATTGTTTTGATGTTTGATTTCAATTGACGACATTTTTTGGACGGTGTGACTTTGACGTCTTCCATTGGCTTGACCGATGCTTTGATTGTGGGTCGTAACCCTAGCAACAGGACTCATCACTAATTGTGACAGTTGACAGAAAATCTGTATCAGTTTCAAGCTGTTGTTTCAAAGCACGACATATTTCATCTCGACGTTCCTTTTAATTGTCAGTCAGAACCCGAAGGACAAACTTGGCAGCAAACCTTTTCAGTCCCAAATCTTCCGCTGAATTCAATGAACCGAGCTCCAAGACAACCCACTAATCTCTGACAGTTGATCAATTGTTTGTCGACGGTCTGTGAGAAAAAGCTTTAGAATTTTTCAATATTTTAGCCAGTTCGGGCAGTTGTTGGATGTCCAGAACGAGGTTTATCATCAATCGACATGTCGTACAGGTCAGTAATCATGTCGCTCTCGTTGCAGCAACATCGCGTGTTCGCGATGGAGTGCTATTTTCTCTACGGCGAATCTGTAGTACGCATAAAACGTAACCATTTCAAGATTCAGCAGCGATATCTAACTCCTCCTCGTGGATCAATATTGAACTGGGTAAGAAACTTCAATGCAACTGCCAGTGCATCGACTCGAAAGTCAATCGGCCTTCGAAAAACTGTCCGAACTCTCGAGAACATCGAACATGTGCATAGCAAAAATGGTTCAAATGGCTCTGAGCACTATGGGACTTAACATCTATGGTTATCAGTCCCCTAGAACTACTTAAACCTAACTAACCTAAGGACATCACACGACACCCAGTCATCACGAGGCAGAGAAAATCCCTGACCCTGCCGGGAATCGAACCCGGGAACCCGGGCGCGGGAAGCGAGAACGCTACCGCACGACCACGAGCTGCGGACCATGTGCATAGCAGTTTACAGGCAAGCCCTCGTTCATTATGAAAACGTGCCCAGAAGTTTGCACCCATTAAAAGACTGAAATCGCTATGAAATTTCCGGAATTCCTCCAGAAGTCACGAAATATGCGTTTAAAACCAAGTGAAAGGCCCTGAGTATTGTATAGCCGCGAATGGGCGTCTTTTATGAGATAAGGTATTCCGTAAGCAAACTTCAATAAATGTTCTGCCTTGTGCAGAACGTTCAACTTTGTTTCGCGATTAGTTCGTGTGTTATTCAGATTTGAAATCGTGAAAATATTGTGGACTACCCTGTATATTTCGACGACGTGATTTTACGAATGAATATGTTGGTGTTTCATGGAGAGGAAAGAACTACAAATTACAATTGTAAACAGTAAGTGTTTACAGCGTACCACAATGGTGATGGTGAAGTCGAGGCGAACAAATTGATGCAGGACACTTGAGGTCTATCAAGCCGGACAACAGTCTCAATTTACCTGAAAAAGCCATCGTAAGATACAGCGCAAGCACGCCGTTCGAGATTTTGGGTAAAGTCCGCCTTGAATATTAAAAACTTTTTGCACTTGTAGTTACCAAATTGAACAACGACATTTGTGTATATTTCATCTGAAAACTTTGTGAATTTTCACAGCGTAAAATTAACAGTTCAATCGTTTTGTTTGTCTGATCTGCTAACATCAAAGTTACTATGCATGCAAGGGTTAAGCCTAGATCAAACTGCATAACATTTATAAAAGTTTAAATTAACAATGTCAATGAAGTATACGACTAAGACAGTGCCGTAAGAGAGAGACAGAGAGGATATTGAAATAGCTCACGTAGCGCGCATGCTCCGTACCTTCGATGGCTTTTTCAGGCAAACTGGAAATGATTTCCTGGCTTGATAGACCGCAATTATTCTATATCAATTATCGTTTGACTTCACCTACACCACTGTAGGCCGTTCTAAACAGTCATCGTTTACATCATGTATATGTTAACGAAAAGTACGCAGGCCAGTTTTCTGAAAATTAATCCTACGGAATAGTAATGTTGAAAAATATTATTTTCAATCGTAATTGCTATTGATGGAGGCAACGATTCATATACTTTACTGTCTGTTTAAACAGCACCGCTCGCTATCTGAAGGAGTGTATCTCGTTGAACTTAGGTTAGGCTGAGAGAAAAGGTGACATGTCTTCTCTGTGCCCCTGATATTTCACTTCACGGCCTACCTTGGGGCTGACTGTATGTCTTACTTTTAGTCTGTGTCGTGAAAAGTCAAATGCAAAAATGTTCAAATGTGTTTGAAATCTTATGGGACTTAACTGCTAAGGTCATCAGTCCCTAAGCTTACGCACTACTTAACCTAAATTATCCTAAGGACAAACACACACACCCATGCCCGAGCGAGGACTCGAACCTCCGCCGGGACCAGCCGCACAGTCCCTGACTGCAGCGCCTGAGACCGCTCGGCTAATCCCGCGCGGCAAGTCAAATACATTAACGCATAGCAATATTATTGGTTCTGTGTCACAGTGGTGGCACCAAATTGTATTAGTGTACATGTATGCAATCCACGACAACTAGTATTATGTGGGTTCTCGGATATATGGGCCAAGGAATGAAAGTACTCTTTTGGTTCATAGTGGACTTGAAGATGGCATAAGTGTTGTCCCAAAACTAGTCGTTTAAAATAAATTTCTTTGACGATTCGGCTTTGGTGGCCCGCTTGTTTGTTTCTGTCATGAAGTTGCTCTACAACCGGTACTTCTTAAATTATGTACTGTTTTACTTCAGTAGTAAATCAATAGTTATTAAATTGCTGGTAATTTTTTCGAAAATAGACAGTAAAAAAATTAGAATTGTGCTTAAACATTAACAGAGATCCAACAGTTCCGAGAACGTCCCGTACCTCTGGGAATTGGCTAGTTGCCTTTCAAGGGAACCTACCAAAAGCGGGAGACAGTTCGGTCCTAACGTCATCATATTTCGTCGAAACCTCCACTGGTCGCACATATCCTGATTTTTGTGCATTCCCTTCCTTGTGCGTATGTTGTCGTGTAGCTGTTCAGAAGAAGTCTCAACAGAGTGTCACTTTAGCGCTGAACAAACAGCTCCGCGCGGAGGAAGTCGCACCAACACGTTTCTAACTAAGAAAGACAGAGCCCTTTTTTGCCGCCGTGTTTACGGATCCTTACTCGCAGAGAGCAGGCGGTGCTGCCTGCGGACCGACAGTTCTCGGGCTGCACCTCCTTTCAACATCATTTCTCATTAACTTCCGTGCTTTCGTAACCCCCAACAGTCCTTCCCCTTAAAGGTGGCACCAATCGCTGCAAAGAATTATGAGTTCGTATTGCATTGCTTAGGGTTCACGAAAGATCGGTTGCGAAACTGCGGTTTTTTTTCGATAGTGTTGGCGCTTGTCCTCTGGGGTCTCTTTGGTTTAACTGTTTAAAACAGACAACCAATAAACATGCTGTAACTCGCTGTTGGATTACTTACTATTCATTGAGTGGTAGGCTATGGAAGGTCGCTTACTTTCGTTAGCAGGAACTTCTTTTTATTATTATTTCTTTTTGTTCCAGCATGATGTGATAGTATATTTTGTGCACATTCACACCTATTTGTCTTTGGCGACGTAACCTTCTCTGATTATTTTGCCCGTTATTTGATTAAGGTTTAGGACCATCTAAATTTTCAGAAAAATCCCTTTACTGATTGAATTTATTGAGGCCGCAACGGATAACATAATGATATTCTTTGGGGCAGTCAGAGAAAACTACGTGCTGTGAGCTAATCCTGTGGCGAGGACTTTAGATTTTGGGAGCGTATTCTTCAAATGTTACTAATGTGGCACTCTTTTCTGGTATGTTGGAAAATAAATTAACGGTCATGAAAATTAGCTTCAGATGACAAAATATTTTGAATAATCTTTCGCATGTTAACAGTAATCAGGTGGACAAAACATTCATGATACATTTATATAAACGATCCTATCTCTTTCTCACTCTAGAATTACAAGCCGCGTTGACCTTAATCTGCAGAGTCCTGTGGGGTGGGGAGACCTGGGGAGCACGTGGTCAGTGCTCAATTTTGAAACACAGAAATTCACGTGCACTAAATCCACACCGCAAGCAAGATGTCGACAGCATTTTTAGTCAGAAGAATTGTATGCACTTCGTGGATGGCATCAAGCAGGATTTGGTGGGTGCATATCTTTAGCATGAAGCGCTTGGAAACAAATCGACTCATCTTGCCAAATGCACGCTCGATACAGTTTTTTTTATATAATTTAAAATGTTCACCACAAATAAAAATAAGAAGGCAAGCTGTAGCTTTTAAGGTTTGGGTTGAGATTTGAATTTATAGACAGCGTGGTCGCACCTAACGGAAATCACATTATTCTGCAACCTATTAACTGAACCAAGAATTATAACAAGTACCTAATGGTCATTGCAAAAATAACTACGAGAGAAAATTGTTGAGTTCAACAAATTAATAACATATTCACATACTTTTTGTCCCTTGTTCGACACAGCCGTTCTGGGGGAACGTCTGGTCGCTTATCTGTCTTCAGAACAACTCACCCTGTAACCGTCGCGCGGTACTCTCTCCGAATCGCCCGAGATGGTGGGGGAGGCTCATGACCAACCTCTGCTACGAATACGTTTTGCTTTACTCATCTTTGGCCAAACCCTCCTGTGCCTGCTCTCTGACTTCCACCGACACTGTTTATGTTGGTAGAAGATTAAGAAACCCACCACTTCGCCGGCCGGAGTGGCCGAGCGGTTAAAGGCGCTACAGTCTGGAACCGCACGACCACTACGGTCGCAGGTTCGAATCCTGCCTCGGGCATGGATGTGTGTGATGTCCTTAGGTTAGTTCGGTTTAAGTAGTTCTAAGTTCTAGGGGACTTATGACCACAGCAGTTGAGTCCCATAGTGCTCAGAGCCATTTGAAACCCACCACTTGTCTGGTTCGTCTGCCACTACATACAAATCACTCACACTTGACCACACACTTTCAGGAGGGGTGAAAAACAGAAATAGGGTCACAGGACGTGCACATAAGAATGAAAAAAAATGTCGACCCTATTGCTTCTATAGCCATACGGTTGTTGGGGCTGAGATTAATTAGTTCTATAAAAGAGCGGTTTAATTTTGATTTTTAGTATATCAGATACTGTGAAGATTTGTTTTGGCACTAATTTTTAATCATGTATCGACACCTATTGTGATGCTCTGTTTTGCGAGTGAAACATTTTGGTGGCACACAGCGTTACTAGCTCGACGCACCGACCTTGACGACCATTCGGTACTGACAGCCGCCGTATCGTCCTCTGTCAGTGGCATCTTTCGGATGCGGTATGGAGGAGCATCGGGTCACTGCATCTCTCTCCCGAACGTTGTCAGTTTCCCATAAATCGCTTCTTCTCGCTCTACTGGCTGAGGGCAGCCTGTTTCAATGCCTTCGCAGTACCGGGAGAGGAAAACTGGGTCTAACATCGCGTCGACAACGAGGTCATTAGCGACAGAGCACAAGCTAGAATTGTCTCAAGGAGGGGAAGGAAATAGGTCGTACCCTTTTCAAACAAACCGTCCCGGAATTTGTCTGGAACAATTCAGGGAAATGACAAAAAAACCTATATCTATATGTTCGCAGGCGGGTTTGAACGTCGTCCTCTCGAATGTGAGTCCAGTTTGCTAACCACTGCGCCACCCTGCTCGGTCCGGGAGACGAACCCGAGTCCTCTGCAGAGTAGTCAGACACGCTGAGTATTTAACTACATAGGCGGACACACAGTACCGATATTTCTCAAATATCGCGATGATTCCAGACAATTTTGGCGGCCCTATCAATCAAACATGTCTCTGGAACTCACTCCTCACTATTGGAGAACGCTGGTAACGAGTCTTGCACATAGAGTGCCACTAGTTAAACATTCTTCACAGAATGTATCGCGTTAGTAAAGTATGTTTCATGCCTATACCTTGCGTGTGTGTCATGCTTGTTTCATTAAGCGAATGAAAATTTGTAGTCTCTTGATATGTAATAATTTACTGTTTAACTGATTCTTATAGAAAAATTGTAACTATTAAACAACCTTACGTCTCGCCTGGGACCGTCATCACAGACATTGGACTGTTGATGACTGGAAACATGTTGCCTGGTTGGACGAATCTCGTTTCAAATCGTATCGCGCGGATTCGCGTGTACGGGTATGGAGACAATCTGATGAATCCATGGACTCTGCATCTCCTCAGGGGGTTGTTCAAACTGATATGAGACTCCTGATACGTCTAAATACGACTTTGACAGGTGACACTAAAGATCTTGTCTGATCACCTGCGTTCATTCATGTACATTGTGCATTCCGACAGACTTGGGCAACTCCAGCAGGACAATGTGACACCCAACATGTCCAGAGTTGCTACAGCATCTCCTCAGGGAGTTGTTCAAACTGATATGAGACTCCTGATACGTCTAAATACGACTTTGACAGGTGACACTAAAGATCTTGTCTGATCACCTGCATTCATTCATATACATTGTGCATTCCGACAGACTTGGGCAACTCCAGCAGGACAATGCGACACCCAACACGTCCAGAGTTGCTACAGAGTTCCTCTAGAAACATTTTTCTGAGTTTAAACACTTCCGCTAGACACCAGACTCCCCAGAGTTGAACATTATTTCTGTTCAGAAGAGATCTCCATTCCCTTGTACTCTTACAGATTTATGGACAGCCCGGTAGGATTCACGGCGTCCGTTCCCTCCAGCACTACTTCAGACATTAGTCGAATCCATACCAATACGTGTTTCGGCACTTCTGCTCGCTCCCGGGAGGCCTACACGTTATTAGGCAGGTGTACCAGTTTGTTTGGCTCTTCAGTGTATACTTTGTAGCAAATTTTTCATCCTTACCTGCTGCCAATAACAAATACGACGTACTTCCTCAGTCGATATGCGTCCCCGAAAGCACTTGCAATGAGATTGAGCGCGGCTGACCCTTGTTAACGAACATTACAGAAGATGATATAAGTGTCCAACAACGACGTCGATGAATAGCTGAGCTCGGTTTATCCAACTGTTGTACGCAGGTATCACTCGTTCCTGAGTAACACGAGCAGTATCGTCTCCAGTGTTCTGCTTAGCTCTTTCACCGTATGAAGATTATTTGCGTGCACCTAACCCTTCAATTTTCTCCACAGGTTAAAATCACTGTGAGAGAGATCAGAAGACCCAAGTGGCCCGAATACTGTATTGCCTCGGCTGATTGTCCTCTCCTCACTAAGAGTACAACAACTTTACCCACTCCGGACGAGGTTGTCACGGTAGTGCCTGTTGTTGCTCAGTCCTGTTGTAAATGTACACATAGTCGTTCATCTTTTGTGAGTTGCTTCACATATGGATTAGAAAGTATCTGGACATACCGGTTAGCATTAATACTTGGGTGAAAGAACGGTATTACCATGCAGACACCAGACATCGTACATCAGACACTAATCTAGAGTTGCGATCAAACACGTTTCTATGCTGACTTCCGATTTTTAAAACCTTCTGGAGTCTGACCGGATCAAGTCGTAATTACTCGACAATTTTTCGGCAGACAGATTCATTGTCAACTTCAGGTGGTCTCCTATGCAGCTTCTCCTCTCTTGTCGACATCCTAGACATATTTGCCATTAATCCACTAAATTACAGGCCCATATCATTAACGTCGATATGCAGCAGAATTTTGGAACACATATTGTGTTCGAACATTATGATTTAACTCGAAGAAAACGGTCTATTGACGCACAGTCAACATGGATTTAGAAAAGACTGTTCTTGTGAAACACAACTAGCTCTTTATCCGCATCAAGTGTTGAGTGCTATTGACAAGCGATTACAGATTGATTCAGTATTTCTGAATTTCCAGAAGGCTTTTGAAACTGTACCACACAAGCGGCTTGTAGTGAAATTGCGTGCTTATGGAATATCGTCACAGTTATGTGACTGGATTTGTGATTTTCTGTCAGAGAGGTCACACTTCGTAGCAACTGACGGAAAGTCATCGAGTAAAAGAGAAGTGATATCTGGCGTTCCCCAAGGTGAGCCTTGAGCAACCGCTGGTGAAGTATCAGTGCAGCAGCAGTGCAGTAGCGAGTAGCATATTTAGCTTTCATATTTGTTTTGTAGTTTGATTCTTAATTTCTTTCCGAGTGTTTGTGCGCTTGCATATTTAATTACATAAAATCCTTGCGTATTCTCGTATTTGAGAGGAGTAATATTGCTTATTGATAGCAGTAGAGTATGAATTCGCAGAGTCGTTAGACATTTGCAGTAGGATGGATAGGGTGTGTGCGTGCTGTGTGCAGGCGCAGGAGGAACTGGCCGCTGTTCGCGAGCAGCTGAGCGTGCTGTTGGCCACGGTCAGCCGCCTTCAGGCTGCTGCCTCGAGGTGCAGCGACGGCGGAGGGTCTGGCGCGTCGCATGAGACACCTCAGGTGTCGCTTGCTGCGTCCGCTGACTCAGCCGCCGAGGCACCTTCTAGTGTACCCGGCGCGTTGGGACCGCCCTCACCTCAGGGTGAGTGGCGGACTGCAGCGCATTCGCGTCGCTCGAGGCGGAGGGTCAATGTGGAGGCTGTCCGGCTGGCCCCGCCCGTTCGTCCTGTCAGTGGGCAGGTGGCCGCTCCTTCAGCAGGGCCCGAGCAGGCACACGGGGGCAAAGGCTTGCTGGTTATTGGGAGCTCCAAAGTTAGGCGGATGATGGAGCCCCTTAGGGAAATAGCGTACAGGGCTGGAAAGAATTCCAACGTGCACTCGGTTTGTCTGCCGGGGGGCCTCATCCAGGATGTGGAGGCGGCCTTGCCTGCGGCTATCGAGCGTACGGGGTGCAGTCGTCTGCAGGTAGTTGCTCACGTCGGCACCAATGATGCCTGTCGCTTGGGTTCTGAGGCGATCCTCAGTTCGTACAGGCGGCTGGCGGATTTGGTGAAGACCGCTGGTCTCGCACGCGGGGTGCAAGCAGAGCTCTCTATTTGCAGGGTCTTTCCCAGAGTGGATCGGGGTCCTTTGGTTTGGAGCCGAGTGGAGGGTCTCAACCAGAGGCTTCAACGACTCTGTGACGGTCTTGGCTGCAGATTTCTAGACTTGCGCTATTGGGTGTGGAATTGTAGGACACCCCTAGATAGGTCAGTGGAGCAGTAAACGAAGGAAGCGGCTACTCGGGTAGCAGAGTACTTGTGGAGTGCACATGGTTTTTTTTTAGGCTAGGCAGTAGTGCGAGGTGTCCTGATGAACACTCACCAGTCGACGTGCAGGCAGGGAAATCAGGACGCGCTCAGTGTAAAGACACTTCAGCTATTAAGATAATAGCAGTAAATTTTCAGAGTGTTCGGAATAAAGTTACTGAATTTACTGCCCTCCAGGAAGCGTGTGGCGCGCAAATTATTCTCGGGACTGAGATCTGGCTGAACCCAGAGATAGGAAGTTCTGAAATATTTAGTGAGGGTTGGAACGTGTATCGGAAAGACAGATTAGACACCGTAGGAGGTGGTGTCTTCATTGCAGTTGACAAAAATATTGTGTCTACTGAAGTCGAAGTAGAGTGTGATTGTGAAGTTATCTGGACACGTTTAACAGGGCTAGGGGAAATAAAGTTAATTGTTGGGTGTTATTACCGGCCACCAGGTTCCACCGTGACAGTTCTAGAATCATTCAAAGGGAGTCTACATTCTGTGCCGCAGAAGTTCCCGGATCATGCTATATCAGTCGGAGGCCACTTCAACCTACTAGTATAGACTGGGATGTCTATGGATTTATTACAAGTGGCACAGACAAGCCGTCGTGTGAATTACTTTTGAACACATTACCCGGAAACTGTCTGGAGCAGCTAAATCGACAGCCAACGCGTAATGGAAATATTTTAGATCTGGTAGCCACGAACAGACCAGATCGCATTGACGGTGTCAGTGTTGAGACAGGGATTAGTGATCATGATGTTGTCATTACGACTATGATTACGAAAGTTAAAAAGTCGGTCAAGAATGCTAGGTGAGTATTCTTACTGGAAAGAGCAGATAAGCAGTTGTTAGCATCCCAGTTAGTAAATGAATCGACTTCACTTACTTCCGGTACGATGGACGTGGAAGAATTATGGGCAAATTTTAAACACATTGTAAATCACGAATTGGACAAGTATGTGCCGAAAAAGTCGGTTACGGACGGAAAAGACCCACCGTGGTTTAACAGCACGATTCGGAGAATGCTCAGGAAGCAAAGACAGTTGCACTCGCGGTACAAGAAAGATCGGGAGAATGAGGACAGGCAAAAGTTAGAAGAGATTCGTGCTGCTGTAAAAAGAGCGATGCGCGAAGCATTCAACCACTACTACCGTCATACCTTAGCAAAAGGTCTTGCTGAAAACCCAAGGAAATTCTGGTCTTACGTAAAATCGGTAAGCGGGTGGAAGGCTTCCATCCAGTCACTCACTGATTAGTCTGGCCTGGCAACGGAAGACAGCAAAACGAAAGCTGAAATTTTAAATTTAGCATTTGAGAAATCTTTCACGCAGGAGGATCGTTCAAACATACTGCCGTTTGAGTCTCGTACAGATTCCCGTATGGAGGACATAGTGATAGACGTCCCTGGGGTTGTGAAGCAACTGAATGGGTTGAAAATAAATAAATCGCCAGGTCCTGATGGGATTCCAATTCGGTTTTACAGAGAGTACTCTACTGCATTGGCTCCTTACTTAGCTTGCATTTATCGCGAATCTCTTGCCCAACGTAAAGTCCCGAGCGACTGGAAAAAAGCGCAGGCGACGCCTGTATACAGAGTGTTACAAAAAGGTATGGCCAAACTTGCAGGAAACATTCCTCACACACAAAGAAAGAAAATATGTTATGTGGACATGTGTCCGGAAACGCTTACTTTCCATGTTAGAGCTCATTTTATCACTTCTCTTCAAATCACATTAATGATGGAATGGAAACACACAGCAACAGAACGTACCAGCGTGACTTCAAACACTTTGTTACAGGAAATGTTCAAAATGTCCTCCGTTAAGGAGGATACATGCATCCACCCTCCGTCGCATGGAATCCCTGATTCGCTGATGCAGCCCTGAAGAATGGCGTATTGTATCACAGCCGTCCACAATACGAGCACGAAGAGTCTCTAAATTTGGTACCGGGGTTGCGTAGACAAGAGCTTTCAAATGCCCCCATAAATGAAAGTCAAGAGGACTGAGGTCAGGAGAGCGTGGAGGCCATAGAATTGGTCCGCCTCTACCAATCCATCGGTCACGGAATCTGTTGTTGAGAAGCGTACGAACACTTCGACTGAAATGTGCAGGAGCTCCATCGTGCACGAACCACATGTTGTGTCGTACTTGTAAAGGCACATGTTCTAGCAGCACAGGTAGAGTATCCCGTATGAAATCATGGTACGTGCTCCATTGAGCGTAGTGGAAGAACGAAACTAAAATGAGTTCAAACATGGAAATTAAGCGTTTCCGGACACATGTCCACATAACATCTTTTCTTTATTTGTGTGTGAGGAATGTTTCCTGAAAGTTTGGCCGTACCTTTTTTTAACACCCTGTATAAGAAGGGTAGAAGGACGGATCCTCAAAATTACAGACCAATATCCTTAATATCGGTTTGTTGCAGGATTCTCGAACATTTTCTCATTTCGAATATAATGAATTTCCTGGAGACAGAGAAGATGCTGTCCATGCATCAGCACGGCATTAGAAAGCATCGCTCCTGCGAAACGCAACTCGCACTTTTTTCACATGATGTCTTGCGAACCATGGATGAAGGGTATCAGACGGATGCCAAATTCCTTGACTTCCGGAAAGCGTTTGACTCGGTGCCCCACTGCAAACTTGTAACTAAGGTACGAGCATATGGGATTGGTTCCCAAATATGTTCGATGACTTCTTAAATAGTAGAACCTAGTACGTTGTCCTCGATGATGAGTGTTCATCGGAGGTGAGGGTATCATCTGGAGTGCCCCAGAGAAGTGTGGTAGGTACGCTGTTGTTTTCTATCTACATAAATGATCTTTTGGATAGGGTGGATAGCAATGTGCGGCTGTTTGCTGATGATGCTGTGGTGTACGGGAAAGTGTCGTCGTTAAGTGACTGTAGGAGGATACAAGATGACTTGGACAGGATTTGTGATTTTTGTAAAGAATGGCAACTAACTCTAAATATAGATAAATCTAAATTAATGCAGATGAATAGGAAAAAGAATCCCGTAATGTTTGAGTACTCCATTAGTAGTGTAGCGCTTGACACAATCACGTCGATTTAATATTTGGACGTAACATTGCAGAGCGATATGAAGTGGGACAAGCATGTAATGGCAGTTGTGGGGAAGGCGGATAGTCCTCTTCGGTTCATTGGTAGAATTTTGGGAAGATGTGGTTCATCTGTAAAGGAGACCGCTTATAAAACACTAATACGATTATTCTTGACTACTACTCGAGCGTTTGGGTTCCCTATCAGGTCGGATTGAGGGAGGACATAGAAGCAATTCAGAGGCGGGCTGCTAGATTTGTTACTGGTAGGTTTCATCATCACGCGAGTGTTACGGAAATGCTTCAGGAACTCGGGTGGGAGTCTGTAGAGGAAAGGAGGCGTTCTTTTCGTGAATCGCTACTGAGGAAATTTAGAGAACCAGCATTTGAGGCTGACTGCAGTACAATTTTACTGCCGCCAACTTACATTTCGCGGAAAGGCCACAAAGATAAGATAAGAGAGATTAAAGCTCGTACAGAGGCATATAGATAGTCATTTTTCCCTCGTTCTGTTTGGGAGTGGAACAGGGAGAGATGCTAGTTGTGGTACGAGGTACCCTCCGACACGCACCGTATGGCGGATTGCGGAGTATGTATGTAGATGTAGATGTAATGTTATAGTCCCTTTGCTGTCCCTTATCTACATAAAAGATTTGGGAGACAATCTGAGCAGCCGTCTTATGTTGTTTGCCGATGACGCTGTCGTTTTTTTTTTTTTTTTATGGGACTTAACTGCTAAGGTCATCAGTCCCCGCTGTCGTTTATCGACTAATAAAGTCATCAGAGGATAAAAACAAATTGTAAAATGATTTAGAAAATGTATCTGAATGGTGCGAAAATTGGCAGTTGAGACTAAATAACGAAAAGTGTGAGCTCATCCACATGAGTGCTAACAGGAATCCGTTTAACTTCCGTTTCACGATAAATCAGTCAAAGCTAAAGATCGTAAATTAACTGAATACCTAGGAATTACAATTACGAACAACTTAAGTTGGAAGGAATACACAGAAAATGTTGTGGGGGAAAGCTAACCAAAGATTGCGTTTTATTGGCAGGACAGTTAGAAAATGTAATAGATCTACTAAGGAGATTGCCTACACTAAGCTTGTCCGTCCTCTTTTGGAATACTGCTGCTCGGTGTAGGATCCTTACCAATACGATTGACAGAGTACATCGAAAAAATTCAAGGAAGGGCGGCACGTTTTTTACTATCGCGAAATATGGGAGAGAGAGTCATTGAAATGATACATGATTTGGGCTCGACATCACTGAAAGAAAGGCGTTTTACGTTGCGACGGTCTCTGCTCACGAAATTCCAATCACCAACTTTCTCCTCCGAATGCGAAAATATTTTGTTGACACCGACCTACACAGGGAGGAACGATCACCACGATAAAATAAGGGAAATCATAGCTCGTACGGAAACATGTAGCTGCTCGTTCTTTCCGCACGATGTACGAGATTGGAATAATAGAGAGCTGTGAAGGTGGTTCGATGAACCCACTGCCAGGCACTTAAATGTGATTTTCGGAGTATCCATAGAGATGTAGAATTACAATCCTTTTCACGACTCTGCTATTATTGATAGCAGTGCAGTCGCTGCGGGGTATGGCGGTGATGGTGGGAGCAGCGGATCTCACAGCATGGGAACGCTTTTGTTTTTCTAGTGTCATGGCAGGGGTCCACGCCTGACTCAGTTATAGGCCGCTGTATTTGTTAACTAGCTTAGCCCCCTCTGATTCGCACACGTAAACAGTATCTCCTGCAGAGATTTTTTTTGTTCTTATTTAATCGAATTTTTATGATGTTCACAAATTGCAACTGCTTCTAAGTTTTTTACGCTAATTAGGGCCGTATAAGCATGGTCTTTTCAGAATGTACTTCTGACCTAAAAGCGATTCTGGCAGCTGGAGTCGAAAGTTTTTGTTAATCGTTCCTTCTGCGTTCTTGTGGAGATATTTCCGTAGAAACTTTTATTCCCTACAAATATTCTTTGTGTCCAGCCGAGAAGTGAAACACCAGTTTTCATAAATTTAGTTTTCAAATTTTTTTGATGTAAATAAATATTTTCTTTAAAATTTTCATTCCCTATCGTACTGTATTAGGGGTTGAATTACCATAAGCGCTGAAACACGTATTTTTTTAAATTTCTAACCGTGAAGTCCAATGTCAGTTGCCACAGATGTAGCCTTAAAAACTCTTTAGTAGTTTTTTAGTAATTACTTATTTTCCAAAATAACTTTCACCCACTACTTAACCCCCTCAGTGGTTGAATTTCCAAAGCTGCTGAAATGCACATTTTTTATTTTCTGACTGAGAAACCAAAGACCAGTATTCGTAATTCTAACTTTAAAATTCCCTTACTAACGATATGCTTTCAAAAAACCTTCCATCCCGTGTTTAACTCCCTTAGGACTGGAATTGCGGACAATCCTTTCTTACACGGGTTTTTATTTTTTATTTCTAACTAAGAAGCTTAATTTAAAAATTCTTTCATAATAAAATAGTTTTGTAAAAGATCTCATCCCCTATTTCACTCCCTTAGGTGTTCAGTTTCCAAAAACAATGATACACGAATTTTTTATTTGTAACCGATGAAGTCAAATATGATTGTTCTTAGATGTAGCTGTAAAAATGTTTTAGTATTTCCTTAATAATGACATATTTAAAAAAAAAAAAGCTTTCACCCACAATTTGAGCCCTATAGTATTATATTTCCGAAAATGCCGAAACATATATTTCTTTATTTCTCGGTGAGTCGTCAAATGCCAATTTTCATAGTTTAGCTTCGAAATTGCCTTAATAGCGACATTTTTAAAAGAAAAGAACCCTTCATCTCCTATTTCACGCCGTTAACCTTGTAATTTCGAAAAATGTCTTCTTAAATATCGCCTACAGTATAAGTTACATGCCTTCTCCAAATTTCAAGTTTCGATCCTTTGCGCTTGGGGCTGGGCGGTGATGAATCAGTCAGTCAGGACATTGCCTTTTATATAAAGACATTAGACCATTTTTCTCCGTAACTTCTTCAACGGATTCTTTGATACGCGATCCAAGAAGGAGGAAGAGTGTCTAATGATTTTGCTGTCGAAATCCATAATGTAGCCATTTTACATACTATGGTAAGCCAAGGATGATTTGGCGATGTGGCATAATTCCCTGTGGCGTCTATGTTCGCGGCATCTCTCTTCCACCGTCCTTGCAATTTACAGGCGTAACTTTTCTACACTGCCTGAGGATATGGGAGACCCCTGTTTATGGTTCAAATGGTTCAAATGGCTCTGAGCACTATGGGACTCAACTTCTGAGGTCATTAGTCCCCTAGAACTTGGAACTAGTTAAACGTAACTAACCTAAGAACATCACACACAGCCATGCCCGAGGCAGGATTCGAACCTGCGACCGTAGCAGTCTCGCGGTTCCAGACTGCAGCGCCTAGAACCGCTCGGCCACTCCGGCCGGCCCCTGTTTATGCAGACCGCACCAATGGCGAAAGGAGCGGAGTGATGGAGAGGGTAACGGCCAAAATATGGGCCTATGGATGTCGACAGGTGTGGAACAGCACTCATCAGGGACCACTTGAAGATGGCAACAAGTTTGCCGAAATATCATGCAGTAATTACGACGTGACCAGGCCAAGCACCCGAGAATTCTGAAAATCAACCTTGATATTATGGAACGGCTCTTCAAAGAGCTGATGCATAATGGTGCATGTTTTGTGAGTTCACATAGCCTGACTGGCTGAAGCAGGTCTTATCCGAAAAAGCGAAAGAGTGTGGATCCAAAAGTCCTGATTACACTCAGAAATCATCGGTGGAATTCGAAATGCGAAAGGTCAATCACGTCCGCATCGTTACTTTGTGTCAGGAAGGGCTCTCAACAAGGAAAGTGTCCAGGCGTCTCGGAGTGAACCAAAGCGATGTTGTTCGAAAATGGAGGAGATACAGAGAGACAGGAACTGTCGATGACATCCCTCGCTCAGGCCGTCCAAGGGCTGCTACTGCTGTGGATGACCGACGCTACCTACTATTCATGGCTCGTAGGAACCCTGACAGCAACGTCTCCATGTTGGGGGTTTTCGTGCAGCAATAGGACGTCATGTTACGACTCAAACCGTGTGCTATAGGCTGCATGATGCGCAACATCACTCCAGTCGTCCCTGGCGAGGTCCGTCTTTGCAACCACGACACGATGCAGCGCGGTACAGATGGGCCCAACAACATGCCGAATTGACCGCTCAGGATTGGTATCACGTTCTCTTCCTTCATGAGGGTCGCTTATGCCTTCAACCAGAAAATCGTCGGAGACGTGTTTGGAGGCAACCCAATCAGGCTGAACGCCTTAGACACACTGCCCAGCGAGTGAAGCAAGGTGGTGGTTCGTTGCTGTTATGGGTGGCATTACATGGGGCCGATGTACGCCGCTGGTGGTCATGGAAGGCGCCGTAACGGGTGTACGATTCGTGAATGCCTTCCTGTGACTGACAGTGCAACCATATCGGCAGCATATTGGCGAGGCTTTCGTCTTTATTGACGCCAATCCGGACACTCATCGTGCACATCTTGTGAATTACTTCCTTCAGGATAACGACATCGCTCGACTAGAGTGGCCAGCATGTTCTCCAGACACGAACCCTATTGAACATGCCTGGGCTAGATTGAAAAGGGCTGTTAATGGACGACGTGACCCACCAACCACTCTGAGGAATCTACGCAGAATCGTCGTTGCGGAGTGGGACAATCTGGACCAACAGTGGCTTGATGAACTTGTGGATAGTATGACACCATGAATACAGGAATGCATCAATGGATGAAGGCGTGCTACTGGGTATTAGAGGTACCGGTGTGTACAGCAGTCTGCAGCACCATGTTTGAAGGCCTCACTGTCTGGTGGTACAACATGAAATGTGTGGTTTTCATGAGCAATAAAAAGGACGGAAATGATGTTGCTCAACAGTTATCTCAGTACTTATCTGGCAAAGTGTCAAACAAGTCCACCACGTGATCATGCGAATGATTGCCAAGGCTTGCGGTAATAATTAAAATCTTCTGGTACTACGTGGATCTCCAACGGCTTCGCCGTAGTGGTAACACCGGTCCCTGTCAGATCACCGACGTTAAGCGATTTTGGGCTGGGTCACCACTTGAATGGGTGACCACACGGTCTGCCGAGAGCTGTTGGTAAGCGACGTGCACTCAGTCCCTGTGAGGCTAAGTGAGGAGTTACTTGATTGAGAAGTAGCGGCTCTGGTCTCGTAAACTGACATACGGATGGGAGAGCGGTGTGCTGACCACATGTCCCTCTATATCCCCATCCAGTGACGCCTGTGTGCTGAGGCAGACACGGTGGCCGGACGGTACCGTTGGGCCTTCTTGGCCTGTTCGGGCGGATTTTAGTTTTAATTTACTATGTGGTTCGTTAGGCTCTATATTTAATGTTCTGAGCATAACATGTAATATAAAACTACACTGCACAGTAGAATTGGACGATTACGTTTCGAAACTCTATTATTCTCACCTGTTGTGACAAACTCAACGACGCCTGCAGCCTCCCTCTGCAACTGTGCAAAAGTGTGATGCCCTGCTACTTCACCATCGGGCTTTACAACGCTTCAGAAAGCAGGGTGTCAACACATCCGAAATAAAAAAGACTACATCTCAGAAGTTCGTGTGACTTGTAAGGTGGGTTAATGATGTCACATTGGCACCAAATTTCACCACAATGTTCCCCAACTCTACTGTTGACGTGTCACACGATAGAAAAATCGTCACAGCCCCTCTTACCGACAATTCATCCCGCCTTTTGACTTCTCTGCGATGGGTGTCAGAGACGCGAAGCATAGCGTTGAAATCACACGGTTTTCTTACGAGTGGCCGAGGAAAACGTTTCAGCTACACAGCCGCTCAGTATCGGCACGACAAGGCTTCAAGGGAATGGCATAAAGGGTGTCCACAAGACCACCCCCATGCTTGGGGCATTGATTCCCACACACTCCGCGGTTAGAAACGAACAGTTCGCAGAGTGATGAGCAACATCAAGACGTTATTGCCTATCTTTGACACTGCT
Organism: Schistocerca serialis cubense; assembly: GCF_023864345.2. NCBI lineage: Eukaryota > Metazoa > Arthropoda > Insecta > Orthoptera > Acrididae > Schistocerca > Schistocerca serialis. The sequence goes on from NC_064646.1 coordinate 397,579,030, forward strand.
AACACCTTCGACCGTTTCAGTCCATCCCTAAGGGAGTTGTGAGGCAGCATCTCCCTCGAATGTGATTGCACCCGTTTCTAGCGCAGCGTGACCGAAATTTTTGCTCTCGTATACAGCTTGGAACCACTAGGAACCGTTTAACACCGTTCGACGAAATTTGAATGTGATACGACTTATCTTAGAAAATAGATTAAGGAAAGGCAAACCTACGTTTCTAGCATTTGTAGACTTAGAGAAAGCTTTTGACAATGTTGACTGGAATACTCTCTTTCAAATTCTGAAGGTGGCAGGGGTGAAATACAGGGAGCGAAAGGCTATTTACAATTTGTACAGAAACCAGATGGCAGTTATAAGAGTCGAGGCATATGAAAGGGAATTAGTGGTTGGGAAGGGAGTGAAACAGGGTTGTAGCATCTCCCCGATGTTATTCAATCTGTATATTGAGCAAACGTTAAGGAAATAAAAGAAAAATTCGGAGCAGCTATTAAAATCCATGGAGATGAAATAAAAACTTTGAGGTTCGCCGATGACATTGTAATTCTGTCAGAGACAGCAAAGGACTTGAAAGAGCAGTTGAACGGAATTGACAGTGTCTTGAAAGGAGGATATAAGATGAACATCAACAAAAGCAAAACCAGGATAATGGAATGTAGTCGAATTAAGTCGGGTGATGTTGAGGGGGTTAGATTAGGAAACGAGACACTTAAAGTAGTAAAGGAGTTTTGCTATTTGGGGAGCAAAGTAACTGATGATGGTCGAAGTAGAGAGGATATAAAATGTAGACTGTCAATGGCAAGGAGAGCGTTTCTGAAGAAGAGAAATTTGTTAACATGGAGTATAGATTTAAGTGTCAGGAAGTCGTTTCTGAAAGTATATGTATGGAAGTGAAACACGGACGATAACTAGTCAGCACAAGAACAGAATATAAGCTTTCGAAATGTGGTGCTACAGAAGAATGCTGAAGATTAGATGGGTAGATCACATAACTAACGAGGAGCTATTGAATTGAATTGGGGAGAAGAGGAATTTGTGACACAACTAGACTAGAAGAAGGGATCAGTTGGTAGGACATGTACTGAGGCATCAAGGAATCACTAATTTACTATTGGAGGGCAGCGTGGAGGGTAAAAATCGAAGAGGGAGACCAAGAGATGAGTACACTAAGCAGATTCAGAAGGATGTAGGTTGCAGTAGGTACTGGGAGATGAAGAAGCTTGCACAGGATAGAGTAGCATGGAGAGCTGCATCAAACCAGTCTCAGGACTGAAGACCACAACAACAAGAACGAACCAGCAGGGGATGCTTATGCTTCTTCATTCCTCCTACTTCGCCGACTCCTGAGGCGTGATCCGGGGGAATAGGACACTGACACATGCGTGAATAAAATGAAAAGGATCGCCCGAAGTTCCCCCAATTTGGCAAGCCTCTGTGACACCCACCCACCTTTACTGAGAATTTTAGAAACGTGCCTGTACAGAGAGAACTTTGACAATGCCCTAGGCCGTTGCGGATCAGCAATGCCTTCGACACCTCCCTATTCTGGATGGTCTACTATGAGGCGTAAGAGCAGCAGTATAGCGGCGAAGGAACAACAGTGAAACCTGCCTGCTCCCGCCTGGGACTTTCGGCACGCTTTCTGCCTGCACAAGTACATTCTGAAGTTTTTGAAGGTGCCTAGAAGAAGGCCGGTCAGTGGCGCCAATAGTTTTGCCGTACAAGGGGTTGGGAAGGTCGTAGAGGAACGCTTTTCCACTTTATTCACGCATCTGACGAAGTAGCATTCCCCCATGATCAAGCCATGCGAAACAGGAGGGTCGGAAGAGCATAGGCACCCTCAGCTGCTCCGGATCATGTTCAAATACCGTCGAATGCAAAACTAGCGGTCGCGCTAAGTTCGAAAGTTCGTAAACCTGGGGATCGATGACCTCAGTAATTTGGTGCCATAGGAACTTACGACAAATTCCGAAATTCTTGCACCATTACAGAGGAAGGCTGTACGCACCCTTGAACCAAATTTCAAACTTAAGTGTCGCAGTGGGTGGGAACCGCGGGGTTTCAAAAAAGCCATCATTTAATTCTGTTTCGCAATGTTTCTCACGACTATTGGAATCTGGTGGTAGTCAAGGGAAGGCAGGATTCGGTTACGATTGTGGAGGGGGCCATAATCAATTACTATTGGTTGCCTTTTACAATTACAGACAATTTATTTTAAAACAGTAATTCCAGACTCAACAATAAATAAAACAAACCACACGTTACTAATGAAGGAATAAACAACTGCGCAAATAATAGCGTTTTCAGTGCGTCGCGTTTAGCAAATCACCATAAAATGCAGATACAGATAACATAAAAAAAAGCACAAACAAGGCACTGTGATCACGGCTGAAGGCCTTACATGCCAAAAATGGCAATAAATTAAGAATGTTTAAGATCTCGCTGCAATTACAGCTTACAGGTATAGAAATATTAAAAAGTAAATGGCCATAAACAAAGCAGAAGGTATCAGACGCCAGGAATGGGAGTAAATAAGATTTTAAGGTTTACTGCTAAAATACAAATATCGAATTATTTTTTAAAGCAAATGACCACAATCATGGCTTAAGGCCTTACAAGCCAGGAACGGCAGTTATATAAAAAAAATTTTGAAACCTGCTGTAAAACAGCAAATACAAGCAACGGTTAATTAAAAGAAACAAGCAACTGACCACCAGACAGTTGAAATAAGATGATGGCAACCTTGTAACGTAACCCTTACTCTGCTAGATTTATTCCAGAAGGCGACCGGAACTACACTCCTGGAAATGGAAAAAAGAACACATTGACACCGGTGTGTCAGACCCACCATACTTGCTCCGGACACTGCGAGAGGGCTGTACAAGCAATGATCACACGCACGGCACAGCGGACACACCAGGAACCGCGGTGTTGGCCGTCGAATGGCGCTAGCTGCGCAGCATTTGTGCACCGCCGCCGTCAGTGTCAGCCAGTTTGCCGTGGCATACGGAGCTCCATCGCAGTCTTTAACACTGGTAGCATGCTGCGACAGCGTGGACGTGAACCGTATGTGCAGTTGACGGACTTTGAGCGAGGGCGTATGGTGGGCATGCGGGAGGCCGGGTGGACGTACCGCCGAATTGCTCAACACGTGGGGCGTGAGGTCTCCACAGTACATCGATGTTGTCGCCAGTGGTCGGCGGAAGGTGCACGTGCCCGTCGACCTGGGACCGGACCGCAGCGACGCACGGATGCACGCCAAGACCGTAGGATCCTACGCAGTGCCGTAGGGGACCGCACCGCCACTTCCCAGCAAATTAGGGACACTGTTGCTCCTGGGGTATCGGCGAGGACCATTCGCAACCGTCTCCATGAAGCTGGGCTACGCTCCCGCACACCGTTAGGCCGTCTTCCCCTCACGCCCCAACATCGTGCAGCCCGCCTCCAGTGGTGTCGCGACAGGCGTGAATGGAGGGACGAATGGAGACGTGTCGTCTTCAGCGATGAGAGTCGCTTCTGCCTTGGTGCCTATGATGGTCGTATGTGTGTTTGGCGCCGTGCAGGTGAGCGCCACAATCAGGACTACATACGACCGAGGCACACAGGGCCAACACCCGGCATCATGGTGTGGGGAGCGATCTCCTACACTGGCCGTACACCACTGGTGATCGTCGAAGGGACACTGAATAGTGCACGGTACATCCAAACCGTCATCGAACCCATCGTTCTACCATTCCTAGACCGGCAAGGGAACTTGCTGTTCCAACAGGACAATGCACGTCCGCATGTATCCCGTGCCACCCAACGTGCTCTAGAAGGTGTAAGTCAACTACCCTGGCCAGCAAGGTCTCCGGATCTGTCCCCCATTGAGCATGTTTGGGACTGGATGAAGCGTCGTCTCACGCGGTCTGCACGTCCAGCACGAACGCTGGTCCAACTGAGGCGCCAGGTGGAAATGGCATGGCAAGCCGTTCCACAGGACTACATCCAGCATCTCTACGATCGTCTCCATGGGAGAATAGCAGCCTGCATTGCTGCGAAAGGTGGATATACACTGTACTAGTGCCGACATTGTGCATGCTCTGCTGCCTGTGTCTATGTGCCTGTGGTTCTGTCAGTGTGATCATGTGATGTATCTGACCCCAGGAATGTGTCAATAAAGTTTCCCCTTCCTGGGACAATGAATTCACGGTGTTCTTATTTCAATTTCCAGGAGTGTATTAAATATACATACATAACCTTTAATGTAGGCATTACAAGGTATGGTAATAAATAATACAATGATAAAACACAAGGACCGTGCGCAGACGGTGCTCCGGGAATGGACATCTGAGAAGGTCCGGCAACAAACACTTTCGCGAGTGATGAGATAGGCAGCCAAGAGTTGCATTCACTTCACAAGATGCAAACTCAGACTAGTGGCAGTCTAACGAATGACTAATGATAATCTTACTGAAGCTACCTGACGTCCAATAAACCAAATGCAAGAATGGAACAACACGTCAAAGCTGGAACTAGCGGACTGCACTACGCCCCCAGAATACTGTGCTTAGAGCGCCCAGAACGAGGAAGGAACCACTACCACCACAGTAGAAGAATCACAAACGGCCTACAATCAAGACAGCTGTCAAAACTACATGCCTTACCAGGCAGCAGCGGAAAGGCGAGGAAACGTGCACTGGTGTTACATACACTAACCCCCAGGCCAGGTAACTGTGGCGTTGGCTGCCACCAGGCAGGAAAAATGCCGCTGGTTGAACTTCACAAATTGTGACAAGCTGAACGCAATAAATACTAATAAGAAGCCCAGGAAAGCTAATCAGATCCGCCTTCCCCAAGCACTCCACTCGCTGCTCTTCGTCTCGGCAACACTACGAGCAGCAACAACCCAAATCACTGGTGAATAGCGAGGTGTCACAATGGTGGAGGTTTCTCTACTTAATTTGAAATGCACTCATCTTAAAGGCTGCAGGATCTTGTTTACGACGAGGTCGTGCACCCTCGTGACCACAACCCTTTCATCTGGCAGTCCAAGCGCGCCACCAGCGGTCCCGCCGTGTTCTCGCACTGCGTGGACCTGGATCTTCCTGAGTCCCTAACCGAACTGCCACACTCTCACGACACGGAAAAACAATGACATCACCCCAAAGATAGGGCAAGTTACTACATATCGATAACCGCCGCTCCTGGCACAAGCGGACAGGCAACGCTTGCGAAACGATTGGCGCCAGTGAAGACGAGAAGAAGATAAACAACCGCAACCATGCCAACTAAAGGATACGGTCTGGCCTCGAACAGAGGGCGGAAGCCTACAAACAACACCAACGCAAGCCACAGCACGGCTCAACTATTTTACTTAATGTAAGTTATAAAATTAGGTTACATGACAGCTTCATCAATTCATCTTTAGAAATTGTAGTAGCATTGTGCACATGATAGAATGTGTTACGGCATAAAGTCAAGCGCCGGCACACCAGTCGGGACCGATAGGAAAGAGATGGCTGTATGACGACGTGAGCCAACAGCACACTGATCGACCCCTTTCCAGGACGACAACGCGACAGCAGCAGCCTGTAAGTGAAGAGGACATAAGCGCCGCGTCCGACTGGTGGCGGCGAGTCGAAGAGCAGCTTCAAGATTAGGCACTCGTATAGCAGCGACTTAGAATTGTTATACAGAAGAACATTGACTACTTCGTATGTCGCCCTTTGCTCGACGCATCTGTGTAACACAAAGTTAAGGGGCTCCGGAACGCCCTATACTTGCAATGTTAAAATAATGCTTATAAATTACATCTTTCCTCACGAAGTATTTGAGGTAGGAAGTTGAACTTTTTACAGATTATTTATTGGAATATGGGCTACAACTTAACACAGGGATTTTACAAAATTTTAGTTCAGTTATTAAAGATGATTTTTTTTCAATTGTAATGAAAATTCACAACATTTTTTTGCAATTTTTTATTTATGTATTCAAAAATATAAGTTTTTTGGAAAAAAGCTGTGTTAAATTATGCAGAAGGTACTGTGTAACATTTACTGAATGTTTGAAACAAATATGTTTGGAAGATCCTTAGAAAACATGTAATTAGTATGAAAAAATAAAAGTTTTGGGAATCGAGCGACAAAGATTGGATTAACTTTTTAGTGCATTCCAGGTCCATTGGATGGATTATCTTCATCCTCTGCAAACTCCTCCTCCAGCTTCCTCTTGTTCCTCCTCCTGTTTACTCTTGCTTGTATTTCTAGACTCTTTACAGCCCTGTCTGCAGCCCGAAGGCGTTCCTTGTCTAAAGCAAGCATCGCTCGTTGTTGTGTTCGTAGATTTTGCTACCATTTTCTTCAGTTGCAGTTACTGCAACACTGCTTCAAAAGGTGGTCATGTATGAACACTTATCACATTTCAGTTGTATTTCACTAGCAAGTCCTACGTGCTTTATTATGGAGAGTTCCAGACCAACTTCACTACAATGAATACATCTTACACAGTTTGAAAAAATTCCTTTGAGAACCGACATATCAAATATTTCATTCACATCCGATTCGCCCATAAAACATTCATAGTTTTCACTCATTGAACCAAGCTTCTTCTGTGAAGTATTTTCTTTCCCACTTTGACTGCTATGGGCAGGTGTACTTGAGAGGTTAGGTTCATTCACTTGGTTATCGTCTTTATTGTTTACAGTAATAACACATACCTTTGCCTTTCCAACATTTCTCCTTTTCTTAAAAGCCTTCAGAGAATTTCTAATAACTTTACTTTTACTCATTATTATACTTCAACAAAACAGAGACTCAAGAAACAGAATTAATTACGAATATTTTCGAGATAACGACAGAGTAAATAAACATGAAATAATCGACAATCACATCAGCGATATATATTGAAACATCACAGGTTAGCCACAACACATACTTTATCTCACATCACTAAAATGTATCTGATGAACACGGACGTTAATAATAACACAATTTGACAGCAGTTTAACAGCGCCACAGTGGGTCACACCCATGTAGAACACATTTCAAAAAAAATTTAAAAATAGTTGTAGTCTTCGGAATTGAATAAATTATATATCTATTAAAAGGTAATAATCTGCAGATTCAGAAAACGCAAAAAAGTAAAAATTGAACTTTTCATGATTTTGAGCCTTTTCGGAGCCCCTTAAGGATTTTAATTGCTCATTTTGTAATAAAACTCATTAATACGATTTATTTGAATGTTGTCTAGCGATCCGAGAAAGCAGGTTTCCTAGCCACCAGATATTCGACGACTAGACAGGATTTAACAGAATGTTTGATGCAGATATTCACTTGTATGACTAACCAGTAGCCTCAGTCACAGTTGTGTTAACATTACATTTTACGTAGGTCTCTTCATTTTTGTGAATTCATTATTTTCTGTTAATAATGGCTTCCGTCATCGTGCCAACAATACAACAATTTTTCGTGCCTAACGCCATCATAAAGTATTGGCCCTCTCTCTACCCAGTGACCAATTTTCTCGTATAGTGTTCCATATACCACATGTCAATCGTAACGGCCTGGGTTCGATTCCTGGTTGGGTCGGAGATTTTCTCCGCTCGGGGACTGGTTGTTGTGTTGTCCTAATCATCATCATTTCATCCCCATCTACGCGCAGGTCACCGAATTGGGGTCAAATCGAAAGACTTGCACCAGGCGAGCGGTGTATCCGACGGGAGGCCCGAGTCACACGACATTTACATTTTACATATACCACCTTATCAAAAAAGTTTTTTAATTATAGTCATTGTCACAAAAATACCATGGGGTGTTGATCCGACATTTGTAAATCCTCCTTGTATCTGGCCTATGACATACTCAATGCTCAATATCAGATACAGTATGTTATCCACGGCGCACGGAGTGGCAGCGTGGTTTGAGGCGCCATGTCACGCATTGCGCAGCCCTCTCCCGCTGGAGGTTAGAGTCCTCCCTCGGGCATGGGTGTGTGTCTTGTTCTTAGCATAAGTTGGTTTAAGTTAGTTGAAGTAGTGTGTAAGTCTGGGGACCGATGACCTCAGCAGTAATTCACGCTCTTTTGAACATGTTGTTCACAATTGTAGATCATATTTTACGCCTTGCACGCTGTGGGTTGATTGTTCTGTAAATTATTTGTATTTGTACGTAGTTTCTTTTTTCAGTGGATTAAAGTATTAGATACCCTAAGAAATTGGAACTAATGTAGCGGCAGAATTATTTGATTGTATGTAGATGCTAATAAACAATTCTGACTAACAACTAATATAATGACAGCAGGAATTAAAATTTGGAGAGAGGATAGACAAGGTCTTTCAGGTGTACTGCTTAATATCTACTTAAAGCTGTTTTTATAAACGTCTTGTACGTCTCGTAAGAACCAGTGCATAAATTGCGAACTACTCTAGTGATTCAAAGATCTTATAGTCCATGTTTTCGTCTCCAATGGCGTCTTACGTGGAGAGAAACAGGTCTTCATGTACTAGTTTGAGAGCAGAGCTTTTCAATACAACCAGGTTGCTTGCCACAGAGTTTCCAGTTGGGCTGAGCAGTATACGGCCTATTGGACATTCTACTCTGCGTGTTGGTCTGTTCACTATACTGCATTACGATACTGCAGTGTCGAGTATTATTGGTGAGATGGTTGCTGGGTTGCATTAAATTGGCATAATTCCTCATTACAGGATTTTTCAGATGCTGCTATTGAAAATGCTGTTCAGTCGTGTATCCATGTGAGGCAGTTTCGCTCTTTGTCCAGGTCGCGACTTCCTTTGAATTCTGAAATTGTAGGTCACTTTTCATGTCACTTTTTTAATCTATAAATAGTAGTAAGGGGATTTTAAAACGTATGGAATTATTTTTCTGCTTCTTTTGAATGTGTGGTATTGTAAACGACGTGGTTCATTAGAGGACGTAAGTGAATATTGTTCATGCATTTTCGTCCCTGAATGATAACTGAAGTTAATTTGAAGTTCAGATGGTTCAAATGGGTCTGAGCACTATGGGACTTAACAGCTGTGGCCATCAGTCCCCTAGAACTTAGAACTACTTAAACCTAACTAACCTAAGGACATCACACACATCCATGCCCGAGGCAGGATTCGAACCTGCGACCGTAGCAGTCGCGCGGTTCCGGACTGCGCGCCTAGAACCGCGAGACCACCGCGGCCGGCTAATTTGAAGTCTCTCACGAATTATTTCCCTCTCGGAGTTCTTCTTCCGCAGTACAATATTTTATACTCTTATGTCCATGCGCTCACAAATCTTTACCCATTATAGTGCCACGTGCGAGTATAACGTATTTAAAAGGGATCTTCTTCAGCTGAATTAATAGTGCAATGAACTGTCTTCAGCAGTCACTCTCTTTCTATTTTGCATATAATTGTTCATCCAAACAAGGTAGGTACGAGTTACAGGGAACCTCAAGACATGTACTGTAACAATGAATTATTCAAGACTTTACATTGCTATGAACCATTATTTTGATCGTTACCTCTTAGGACACACCTCTTGCAGTCACATCTGCCTAGCGCGCGTCTTTTCTACAAGGAGAGAGGCATTTACACCGATGGGGTTTATTAAGGAGGTTGAAAATCTTGCATGCTATGTATCTTCCTTTAATTTACGTTAAAGACGCCCTTCTTCTGTTCCATTGCGCTGTGAATATTTGTTTACGAGCCAATATTTCATTGTCAGTCGTCAGATCGCTGTGTTGTTCATTCATGGGTCCAATGTCATACGAACGTGAGTAATTTCAGGGCATTAATACTGGAGCCATAATTTGCTATGCAGTCAGGTTAAATGACAACAAGTGGCAGTGGCTTTCCTCTGGCAACTCTCTGTCAGGATTAGTTTCTGTGAATCTTCTAAGTGTAGCCAGCCTGACCGAAAACTTTCGTCATTCTCACGCAAAATCCTGTCCGTGTCAGGTTTCGCTGTTTAGCTGACTTATTTAAAAACTGCTTCCAACAGAAGTGTAGTGTGACAATAGCAAGGATGATAATAAAGTGTATATTTGCTGAAGCACGTTCTTACTGAATGACAATGAAAAGATAATTACAGACATGCTAAAGGAGCCGAAAACCAGCTACGAGGAATAAAGAATGAAGATACACGGGATAAAGACAAAATAAGTTGTTTTCCACAAGGGAATAATTGTGAAAATTTGTGATTAGTTGGTGGAACATGTTGACAACTTTACGTACGAGGATGCAAAATTACCAGTTACATAATATGTAATCAAGAAAATAAAAACAGTGATAGATATTGCGAAAGAAATGTTTTACAGTAAGAGTAGCAGCTTCTATTAAATAAGCAGTTAAGGAAAAGATTAGTGAAGTGTATTCTAAGCAATGTTGCCTTGTGTGGTGACGAAAATTGGACACTCCCAAGGAGAGAGGAGAAATGCCCAGGGACTTTCGAGATGTGGTTTTGGAGAAGAATGAAAACTATGGAATGGATAAATGAATTAAGATATTATGTAGTGTTACAAATGGTGAATAAGAAAAGACGAATAATGGAAACAATTAATAGGAGGGAAAGGAACTGGTTAGGCCGCTGGATGAGAAGGGACTACATAATGAAGGATGCACAAGCAAGAAAGAAGGCTGGAAAGAGGACCAAAGATAGAAGAAGATACATGTTTTTTGAAAGCATCATATGCAGTTGCGGAAACTATGGGGGACAACCGGAAGGATTGAAAAGTGTTGAACTTGGAGTGATGCACCCGCCTAATGGAAGAACACATTGTCATCATACTTAAACTACAGTGTGTCACTGATGAAGAAGATGATGTCGTTCATACCATCGAGCCATTCCTTGGCGTTGGCTCTTCACTGAGGGCCGGTGACTGTTTGTTTAGACAGTCTCCGGTGCTCGACGCCGCACAACACCTACCGTCTTTACTTTGTGTAGTGCGAAGAGGAAAATCCGGAGCTCTCCCTGCGAGAAACAAATGCTGACGCCAATAGGATGGACACCGTTTACCGTGGCCTCTCTTTCATCTCCCCCCCCCTCTCTCCCCCTCCCTCTCTCTCCCTTCCTCTCTTTCTCTCGCCCTCTCTCTCTCTCTCTCTCTCTCTCTCTCTCTCTCTCTCCCTCCCTCCCACGCTCCCTCAGGATGTTTCTGCCGACAGAGTTAGCACCGGACAGACACTTTCAGAGCGAACGCCAAAGGAAATATGTTTCTGCACTTAAGAGCTAACTCATCAGAAGTGTGCTCGAAAATAACTGCTTTGGGCCGCACTGAGCTGTCGGAAATCTCGGAAGACACAATTCCGGTGCACGAAAAAGCAATAACCACCTGGACCTAATGTTCAACAATCAGCAGTGGGTGAAACAGCGTTGTACTTTTCAGAGCTTTTTTATATGAAGCCCCCTACAATCGGTGTTCTTGTAGTAGCGCGAGCAGTTGCATCATTGTGGCAGGAAAGAGACATCAACCCGTTGCTGTTGGTACAGAGCATTATTTAGTGTGAATGTAAATAGTAACAGCCGGCCGGTATATCCGAGTGGTTCTAGGCGCTTCAGTCTGGAACCGCGCGACCGCTACGGTCGCAGGTTCGAATCCTGCCTCGGGCATGGATGAGTGTAATGTCCTTAGGTTAGTTAGGTTTAAGTATTTCTACGTTCTAGGGGACTGATGACCTCAGATGTTAAGTCCCATAGTGTTCGGAGCCATCTGAACCATTTTTGAATCCATAGTAACATGTACTGCAACCAGGCTAGTAAGCGCCATATACTACAGCCAAAGGCAAAGTATGTACACCTAGAAAGTACTTCCGTGCAGGGTTCGTGAAGCAGAGAAAGAATTATGCTCCCTCTGTGGCAGCGTAAGATGCCAGTCAAGTTCAGGAACACTTTCCGCAACTGGTCCAGCACTTTTCTTAAATTTGGGAGTTAACTTACGCCAACACTGCCTGCCCTTACATAATACAAACCGTGCTATTATTTGTTGTGCGCATTAAAAACGTCCCATTGTTTACCAAATTAATGGCTAAAGGGATTACTGAAAATAACGGTTTTCACATTTTGATGCTTACACCTTAAATCTACTTGAAAGCACAAGTCTCACGAAAGACCAGTAATAGTTTTATGAGAAGCAGCTCACTTCCTATGAATGAACATACTAAATTTGCTTTCAGCTATAAATAGCTTGCTGAGTGAAGTGGTGCAGTTGTTAAGAAACGCATCCCCTTGTCTAGCGAGGTTAAGGTTTTTTGTGGTTTCGTTGAATCGCTTAAGGCAAACGATGGGATCATTCCTTCGAAAGGCAAACGGCAGATTTCCTCGCGATTTTTTCAGTGCAAGCATGTGCTTCTTCCGATCTCAATGGAATGTTAAACCAAGATCTTAATTCCATTGTAATACCTACAATTTAGAGTGCACACAATGACTTTTGCGATCCCGTGGCTGTATATCCAGATGCTCTTTCCCTACAAGATATGAGCGCTTACATTTATATAGATTCTTGTACCTTTTGGTAATAAAAGAATTCCTTTTCATTTTCCTTGTTTTCATGGTTTTTTCCAACCTTGAGTATGCAGCCAACTGCATAACAGCACATACTGCATATAGTGATTAGGTCATCCTAGTCGAGGGCTACCGTCCTGAATTATTAATCAAAACGTCGTGGGTCCTTGGTGGGATCCCAGCTGCTGTTCAGGTTTTGACCAAATGTCATCAGTATCAGACTTCTGATGTAAGGAGTGCTACTGACAAGGGAACCTCTCCATCGCACCCCCCTCAGATTTAGTTATAAGTTGGCACAGTGGATAGGCCTTGAAAAACTGAACACAGATCAATTGAGAAAACAGGAAGAAGTTGTGTGGAACTAAGAAAAAATAAGCAAAATATACAAATTGAGTAGTTCATGGGAAGATAAGTAACATCAAGGACGCTGGAACAGCAGGAGCTCCGTGGTCTCGTGGTAACGTGAGCAGCTGCGGAACCTTCAATCGAGTGAAAATTTTAATTTTTTATTTCCAGTTTATGTGACAAACTCTTATGTTTTCATCACTTTTTTGGGAGTAATTATCACATCCACAAGAAAACCTAAATCGGGCAAGGTAGAAGAGTCTTTTTACCCATTCGCCAAGTGTACAAGTTAGGTTGGTCGACAACATATTCCTGTCATATGACGCACATGCCGTCACCAGTGTCGTATAGAATATATCAGATGTGTTTTCCTGTGGAGGAATCGGTTGACCTATGACCTTGCGATCAAATGTTTTCCGTTCCCATTGGAGAGGCACGTCCTTTAGTCTACTAATCGCACGGTTTTGCGATGCGGTCGCAAAACACAGACACTAAACTTATTACAGTGAACAGAGACGTCAATGAACGAACGGACAGATAATAACTATGCAAAAATAAAGAAAGTAAAGTTTTCACTTGTGGGAAGACTTGAGCTAAGGACCTCTGACCTCTTCATCTGCAGCTGCTCACGCTACCACGAGACCACGGCGCTCCTGAACCCACGAACTCCGTGACGTTGCATATGTGACCCATGGACTACTCAGTTTGTATATTTTCCTTATTTTTTCACAGTTCCACACAACTTCTTCCTGTTTTCTCAATTGATCTGTGTTCGGTTTATCAAGGCCTATCCACTGTGCCAAGTTATAACTAAATCTGAGGGGGGTGCGATGGGGAGGTTCCCTTGTGAGTCTGCCAACAGCTTTGTCGAAGAAGATGGTCAAGCGGATAGAAATTCTGGCCACCTCTTGCTCTTGTGGTGTGAAACTTACCCTAAACGCGGAACAATGATCAAAGAACAAAGGTATAACGACGCAAAGAGTAATGGAAACCACTACATTAAAGTCACATTATACAGGAAATGTGGCCCGTAGTTGACAAAAGATTCCGGATTGGTCTACCATTCGGATCTTCGGGAGGGCACCGATAACTGAGTAGCGATCGTCCGAGAAAAGATTCAATAAGCAAGGCATCTGTACCATTTAACTAGTCGAGGCGTGGAATGTCCAGAGCATGAATGCAACAGAGACGCTACAGAATCTGAAAATGGAAATTAAAACGCTCAATTTAGGTATAGTAGGCGACCATGTAGTGAAAGGGGACGAAGGAAAGAATTTCTGGTCACGTGCATATATCATAATGTCAACACATGCATAAAATGTCATTACGGGAGTGGAATTCTTTATGAACAGGAAGGTAAGGAAAAGAGTGAATTACTGCGAACTGTTCAGCGATAGAATAAGTTTATGTCGGAATCGATTGTAAACCAGAGACAATGGTAATAGTTATCCACATACGCCAATATCACAAGTAAGTGAAGGAGCTACAGTGAGCGTATATGAGGGCATCGAATGGGTAACTCAGTTTGTAAAGGGAGATGATAATGCATTAATCACGTTGAAATCTAACCAAGGAAATGGAAAGAATGGAAGGCAAAATTGTAGGAGAAAACTGACTCAGTAGAACGAAGGGGAGATGAGAAATCGGTACTTAAGTTCTTCAGTGAACTGAAGGTAGTAATAGAAAGTACATTGTTGAAGCAGTGTTCACAAGAGAAGGCTGTATACTTGTAAAGGTCATGGAGGCGTGGAAAGGTGCTAGATTACATTATGATGAGCCCTATATTCCGAAATCAGACACTGAATTATAAGGTGTGTTCCGGAGCTACTCAGTTTAGTAATGATGAAGAATGTATTAAAATTTTTCGTCAAGAAATATCAATGTGTAATGAACATAGAATAAGAAAAAGAAAAATGATGGTTACTGCAAGATTTCTGATAATTTCAGAAACTAAAAACGTCCACAGACTCACACGCCCAATCGCCACCAGACACACCCTCATAACATCCCTAACCAACCACTCCTCCACCCATACAAGTACACACGCAAGCCATTCCTTGCAGGTTCGCAAGCGTCTTTTCGTATAATCCATTTGAGTCCACCCACGTCTGCATCGTTTCTTCTACTACACAAAATATTTCCGTATGACGGTCTCCATGAGTCTGTGCGGAAATACCCCTGTTTTGGCCTTCTCACGGAGTGCGGCCGTGAGTTGTTCGTCTCTGCTGCTGAGGTGATCGAGTAAGCTGAAATTTGTCACGGCGTAAGGACTCAGATCAGGATCGTACACTAGTATCTCGTGTCAAATAGTTCCATAAACATGCGCGCGACCACACTTAGATATGCTGTGGCTGTAGGATTCGATTTCTCCATGCAGCATTTTTGCGCGATGCTTAAATTTAAATTCCGAGCTCCTCCAGTAACCCGAGCCTCCTGCTTCTTTGTGTTGCATGGAGACATTGAGGTTATTGCAGACATATTGCATTAAATTAGTAACTTAAATGCCGCTTCCTTTTCTTTCCGTCTTTTGTGAACCGTCCATTGTTAGAGCTCCATTTCCGCTACAGGCAGTATCCTAGCAACGACCGTTCTACTTAATGCGCAGTCGAAATTAGCTGTTCAAAAAATCTGAAATTTTTTGAGTTAATTTGGAGAAATGTACTAGTCTGACCGTCCCCCAGTACGGCGTATAGCAGGCTTGTTTCAAGTCCGTAAGATGTATAGGTATGCAGCATGGGAACATCGTCTTGAAACTTCAACAGCCACCGACATGAGCAGCGGAGATTATGCCGAGGGAAGAGGGCTACCACAAGTACAGCCGGAGGAGGGGAATCTAATGAACCATCTTAGCTATCTTCCGTCGTGGACGCTTTCACACGAGCTAAGCAAGATCACATAAGCATGAAATCAGCAGAAAGATTATAGTAACCAGACACGATATGGATGTGATCCAAAGGTTGCAGCAAAGGCTCCAGCATAGCAGTCAGTAAAATCTGACGCTGAAGAAAGTAGCAATCACAAAATACTGGAAGTGCCAGGTACTCTTAACACAGCAGTACACCAGGCAGCGAGGACGCCATCGGATCCAGATGCGAACGACTATCAACAACAGCGAAAGGTAAGAAGTTATACACGTAACTACTATGAACAATATGTTTACACCTACATCTAAACGCTGCAAGCAGCTATGCTCCCAGTACCAAGGATACTCCCCATTCTAGAACGTACTACGGTTTTTCCCGTTTGATTTTCCCGTTTCATTCTTACGGGAAAAAGGCTTGTTTCAATACTGTTGCTCACGCTGTAATAAATCTGATCTCGTCTTCGTGTTCCGTACGGGAGCGATACGAACTCTTGCACATTTCTAGATTTCTCCATGTTGTTTCTTGAAACCATGTAAATAGCCTTTCATGGGATGGTTGACATCTAGCTCCAACTGTCTGGCACTTCCTCTTTTCATCATCTGAGTGACCATTCCCAGTGGGTCCACAGACCTGTGACCGTTCTTCTTCGTATTAGTTCACTATAGCCCATTGGTCCAGTTTGTTAAAGATCTAACATATTACAACAGTATCCTAGAACGAGTCGCAAGAGTGTTTTGCAAACAATTTCCTTTGTAGATTTATTGCGTTTTCCTAGTATCCTACTAAACAACCGAAGTTCACCACCTATTTCACATATGACTGGGCGTATGTGGACCTATCACAGCCAGGTACGGGGATTAAACAAAAATTTGTAAACACCATGAGAAATGCATGTTTGTACATAAATGCAGCTGCTAGCGAAGCAGGTGGTGCTGTTAGATTTTACCACCAGCGGCGCAGTGCAATGACCTCAATACGTCGTCTCCAGGACTGAATGTCGCTGTGTCGAACTCCATCAGTACCAAGACAACACAACTGGCGCTCCATAAGCAGGGAATTACAGGGAGAGCTGCAATTCATGGGGGCGGGGGTTGAGACGGAAGGGGGGGGGGGGGGGGTAAGTGTTTAACGTTCCGGCGGGAACGAGGTCGAAGTCATTGGAGACGGAGTACTAGCTCGAATTTCGGAAAGATGGGGAAGGCAATCTGACGTACCTTCTCAAAGGAACCGGCATTTATCTTAAGCGATTTAGCGAAATCACGGGAAACCTAATCAGGATGGGTGGTGTTTGAACTGTCGTCCTCATTAAGGCCCGATCAATGTGTCAACCACTGCGCAACATTGTTCGGTTTGGAATTACAGAACCATTCATAAGTGATGCAAATGCCATTCACAGGGAAACGTGCTGCCGAAACTATAAAACCTGGATTATAGAGCAATGGAAGAATGTCATTTGATCGGATAAGTCTTGTTTCACTCTCTTTCCAACTTCTGTCCTAGTTTAAGTCCTAAGAGCGAAATATGGCAGGTGTTTGGCAGCCATGTCGTGGTACTCCGTGGGTTAATCTGCAAGGTCGTCATACCGTCAAGGATTATGTGACCATTTTGGCTGGTCAGGTCCATTTCATGACACAGCGTTAGATCCATAGTGATGACGATTCGTTCAAGGACGACAAGGCAGCTATTCATATAGCTCGAAACGGACAGGACTGATTTTGTGAGCACGGGTATGGATTTTCGCATTTCCCTTGGCCACCACAGTCAGTAGATCTCAATATTGTTGAGCCTTTGTGATCTGCTTTGGAGACAAGCATGCGTGATCCTTATTCACTTCCATCATCAATTGCCTGAACTTGCCGCCACTGGTATTCTGCAGGAAGAATGTTATAAAAATCCCTTTAAAACCAGAAAGAAACCTGTATTTAGCATTCCCAGACGAGTGAAAGCTGTTCTGAATGCCAACGGGTTTCCTACGCCGTGTTGTGTTTTCGGTGTTTACACATTCTTGTCCAACCCCTCTACATGTATGAGTTCGCTCATTCCAGTTGTAGTTCCTTCATATTTCACCCACAGGATATTGCTTTCTGCGCTTGGTAAAGAGCAGTATTCTACATTCATAAACATTTGAAGCATGTTGCCAGTCTTTGCACCACTTTGAAATCTTATCAAGACCTGAATGCGTATTTCTGCAGCTTTTTTTTTCAGATAGTACTTCACTGTAAATGACTTCATCATCTGCTAAATGTCTGATATTAGTGAAGATGACGGTGATGATAATACGTTTAAAGCAACTAAAGATCTTCGTTAACAGTCCCTCTGAGACTCTCTGCCTGGTTATTAAAGTACAGCATGAACTAGAAAATTCCCAGCATTCTTCTCTGAGGCAAGCCTTAAGATACTTCTACTTCTGACGAAGACTCTCCATCCAAATAACATGCTGCGTCCTAGATACACCAAAAAATCCTTAATCTAATAACAAATTCGTTTTATGAGACTTCCAGGAAAATGAGATATTTTACTGATTCTTAATGTTTCTGATAGTCCGCAGCTCGCGGTCGTGCGGTAGCGTTCTCACTTCCCACGCCCGGGTTCCCGGGTTCGATTCCCGGCGGGGTCAGGGATTTTCTCTGCCTCGTGATGACTGGGTGTTGTGTGATGTCCTTAGGTTAGTTAGGTTTAAGTAGTTCTAAGTTCTAGGGGACTGATGACCATAGATGTTAAGTCCCATAGTGCTCAGAGCCATTTGAACTATTTGTTTCTGATATGCTGACTTCCTATCTGATATCGGTTTTGCTCTTCGTGCTCAGGTTTTCATAGAATCCGAACTTTTCCATTTCATCCGTTTGCAGTTTAGTTAATTACTTACATCTTATTGGCAGGTTTGTGATATTGGACATTTTTTTCTTTCATATCTGATGTAATTTCATGATGCCTACGAGTAGACGACAATATAACTATCATACAGACAGTATCTGCTACGTTTGTGGATGCTGCATCCATATTTTTAAAATTCAATATAACGTCCTTTGTAAGGTAAGACTATTAAGAATACTTTGGACTTACTCTTGGGGGCCAAGACAAAACATACTGCATGTCGCAACTGTGAGGAAATGCTGCGTTTGTGGACGAAAGGAAAGTGTAATTTTTCCTTTGCGAATACCCATGACCTGGCGAGAACCAGTGAATGACACAAGTGACTGTTATTTTTGCATCGTTAGTACAAATGGAATTCGTATGAAAAACGGCCATGAAATATCAAATACTAGTATCTCCTCAGCAAGCAGACCTGCTTTGTACTTAGACGACCTATCACATCCAGGTTTTACAGGATATACTCTCTCTGCTGATGCGGATAGCGACCAAAGCCCGGAGATAGGTGAAGAAAGTGTCTTTGACATGTATTCCTCTAATCCCTCACAGTCCTCAACTTCTCGTCTGTTTAAATAGTCCGAGGTGAATGATCTTGTGCGTGATTTGGGACTTTCCAAGTTTCCAGCTTCACTGTTAGCCTCTAGATTACAGGAGTAATGTTTGCTGAGTGACACTGTACAAGTACCATTATTGAAAGATTATTGAAAGTGGGAAGAGGTCTTTGTTTATGTCGTGAAATTTAATATGAGTGTTAAACTCCATTTACCATAGAGTAACACTGGTAAATTTACCGATAATTTAGAAAATGTAGGTGACGAGCAAGTCGATCAGTTCCACCAGGACCCGAATTATGTGGCGGAGCACTATCAATGCATATGGGACACACATATGAAGGCAGACTTTTTCTAGAGTAGTAAACGCGACCTCCCTGAACTACTCAACAGCGAAAGAGCCTGAAACGAAAATTTCTACCTCAGTAGAATGTGTCAGTTATAAGTCACTTCTTCATGATACTATGTGTTTCATTTTGTCTGACTGAATAGATTTATACTTTGTTAATATTTAATTTGTACTGAATTTAATCTTTATTATCCAGCTAAATTCAAGAGACTAAAATAAAATGTTTATCCAGCTACATTATGACTGAATGATAAAAATATGAAATACTGACACTGGACGATTACAAAAAAAACTAGTGTTCACAGAAAAAGACCTCAAATCTGAAAAGAGCACCCTCAAATTTGGTAAGAACAGTTGCTCTTAGTAATGAAACAGAAATGTTATTGATCGACGGATTTCATGGCGACATCTGAAAAAAAAAAAAAAAAAAAAATGCGAGTTGAGTTTCGCATGACTATTGTTTACAGAATCCAAGCTGGTTGGGATGACGGCTATGTAACAGGGCTGCGAGTGGTCAACCATTCCATATACATATGTTGGACAGTCCGCTTTGTTACGCAAACAAATTGTGTGACTTCATTCACGACTCGGCCAGGGGTACTTCCAAACACGGTAACTCGTTTCTACCATTCTGACATGTTTCCAAGTCGACCCATCTATAAAACCGACTGGCACAAACACAATAATTCGCTGCCATGATTTACGTCTACTGTGTAGCGTCACATGACAAGTTCTACACCACTTACAGTGACCCATGCTGCTTTAATAGTGTGGTCAACATCTTGCTTGGTGAGCTTACATTCCTTTCACGAAACATTGCTTTCCTCGCAACCCCAGCACATGTAATGCTAGTTTTTTAAAAACGTGACATAGCTGTTGCTTACTTATTTAATAAACATTAGTTTATCGAAATGATGAAGATAGAGATAATTTTTCTAAAAAAATAGTACCCTGAGTAAGCAACAGTTGAACCGTTTTGACTTTACCTCTCAGAAAGTCTTATTTTATCCGGTAGGCAGCCCAATGCTGGCCTCCAGTACAGCAGGGAATGACGGATGCTTTGCAGTTTCGTTGTCGTTATGAACGAATTTCGTCACGTTTGAAGCTTGGATCTTGTGAGGTACGTAGTGAAATGTACGTGATCACAATTGGTATCACTGGTAGCAAGCTAGTATCAAAGAATTTCAGTCAGTTAAATTTATCCACTTAAAAGTGAAGTATCAGCTCATCAGTTAGAAGGTCAGAATGATTCCAGCAACCGATTGTTAATGGAGTAGTTCACAAAACAAAAGAATGATTATTCGGTTGTATTCACTCCTCTTCGATCAATTAGTGTTTTTTTTTTCATTTTCGTTTCGATTTTCATAGTATTATAACATATCCGTTTCGATGTTCACCGAGTTGCTAACCGTTTTCGTACTTCACCATTCCATGAGTTTCAATCACTTTCTTCCAGGTTTGAATCGAGAATTCTCCAAAAATTAGCAGTAAGCGATCCATACTGCTAATGTAGTTCCTCCAAGTTCACACTAGGGAGTCACGTCAAAGACTGAAGAGAGGTAGGTTTGGAAGTGATGGCTATATTTGCCATACTGGCAAATAAAAAAAGCAAGAAAGTTTAATCTGTACGCGTCTGGCAGCACACATTCATGTTACTTGATTAATATGTTGTATATATACCTTTTTACCATTTTATTTTGAATGCAAACACAAAGAGCAGTGTGTACACGTATATACTGTAATATGTAATATCATTTCAGTGTATATCTAACCACTACTTATTAAAGACATCAAATTACATGATAGGCTTTCTTGAGACACAAAAACAAAAACGAGAAAAAGATGCAGATCAATATTTTATCTCATGAAAAGAGGATGGTAGCAAACATAAGGAGCAGCTTGATCCTAGTGTTGCTGTCTTATTACTTCTCAACAGTCTAGCTTGTATGGCATCCACGAAATCAAAGTTTTCCTGTACCACGGTCAGTTTAGAAAAGTTTTACTTGACTAATTTCTGTCTCGTAGTTAGTCGCTTATGTTAACGTTTGTGCCACTTTACTATACAAGCGTGTAACTAATACAGTGTTGTTAATTGCTACATTAGTATCAGTTTTATATTTACAATTACTAATAACATTTTGACGTCTCATTTACGTTACGGTTGCGGGACAAGAAAATGTTCTCTGTAATGTTACTTGTCCAGTCATAGAAAAGGATGATTCAGTTAAGTTATTCACCGAAAATATATCCTGAATCATTTAACATATCCTAATTCTGTTCTCAAGCAGATGATTTGTAATAAAGTCCTTACTAAACGATTTATAGTGCCTTGTTCTATCCATATTAATTACAATAATATTGACATGCACTTCGCGCTTTCCAATAGAACTATTGAAATTTCTCCTGCATTTATCGTAAATCAACAGGAAACGAATTTAATAGCGTCAGCCTTTCAAAATACAATACATAGTTTATGAGAAATTACAATATTTATGCTCTAAGATTTATCCCATTTGACCAATTAACCATTTACGGTCTTATCCAGAAGTTCTTGATATCGTACGGAAATGACGCATCTGGGTGGTTTGAAACAGCTAAAAGAGTCTAATTAACATTTCAGAATAATTTCGAAAAGCTTAATTTTAAACTGATAGTAATTACAATTGGTTGTATCTGATTTGATCAACACACCAACTGGAAGACAAAGGACTTGTCATATAAGAATGATTCATCAGTTGACTACAGTATCAGTTTTGCTCTTGTTTAGCCAAAGACTTGTAGGAAAGGAGAACGAAGCAAATTGAATGGATTTATAATATAGGAAGTTGAGATAAACATACTGTTAAGTAGTAGCTTTGTATTACCGAAAAAATTACAAGAGTTTAATTCTGAAATACACACGCACATTTTAAGATTACAACAACAGCAATTCCCCTTATGAGGCGGTAGTGTGGGAGGGTGATGACTGTCAGAACCTAGGAAGTCCTACCACATCCTCTCCGAGGCTTATCTTCTCACTGTTTCCTAAGGACGTTATGGATTTAAGTTCTGTCTTGATACATCTCTTGTGGTCACGGTGTATGACTTCTGCCTCAGACAGGTAGGCTAACATCTTGCTGTCTGATATTCTGCCTGTTTTGACGTTCAGCTTGTACCACAGACATATGTACCGTACAAGTACTTCCCAATGGGACTGCTGATATTTTTGTAAAATATCGTGAATCCGAGATATTGATATTTAACAGATATCGTTAATGCCTCGATACATCGATAAACGTCGGCGACACATCCACTCAACTTATCGATGTATAGATATATCGACGAAAAAATATCGGCTGCACATTGTAAATATACTGCCGATTTTAGATCTATATATTTAAGTGCTGATTTATTATTAGGTATTCTGTACATCAAGAAGCTAGCTGCCTACTTTTCCCCATTAGAGCAAGAATTGAAAGCAAAACGATCGACGTTCACGTTTGGCGATAACCACTTTCGTAACAATGGTAACTGCATGTAAGTTGCACAATGAAAGGTGTCTGATGGGTCCGTCGTTCGGTTTCATCATATATCGGAATTGACTGGAACACTTCATGCCTACTTCTCTCATTTTTCATTTCTGCAAACGACAGCGACTAGGAGTTGTAGTGTCAAAGTTGCGTGGTGAAGTTAAATGCTGCGATTTCTGTTGGTAATTCCGAGCGCCACTTAGGTCAGCAAACCCGTCAGACATTTCCGTCCACCGCAAGACAAACCTAGTCATTTACATTATGGTCATCTTTGTCAGCACCTGTTACTGAAGAATGCCAATGTGAAGAAATAGCGCACTAGTTGCGTTAAAAACTGTTTTTTAACACAACTAGTGTGCTATTTCTACACATCGGAAATATTGTTGTTCCATTCACACCACCAACCTTCAGTGCAATCGGATTTCTCTTTTGTACCACCTATACTTGCTTCACACTGTCAAAGAGAAAGACTGTACGTGATAGGTGTTCATAAAGTAGTAAAACCTCTTCATACAGTGAACAATTTCAAAAGAATCATTTCATATATTTATCGAAAATTGCGAAAATAATGTAATATAAAATAAAAATTCCGGCACTCGACATCGCAATTTCTGTAGCAATATATCGACATATTATGGAAAAATATGGCCGTTATGCATAGGTTATGTTCGGGAAAGATATCGATATATCGTAACATAGACAAACCGATATTTTATCAACAACCCTACTTCCCAGGGTACTGGTTATTGTATTTCCTCCCATTCCACCCGTGTATGGACTCTGTGATTAGTCTAATCTTCTGTGGAATAGTTGGCGTCTTTCTTCGAGTCTGCCCATTTAGGTTTTTCAGCATATTTGTGGTGTTCGACAATAAGTCAAATAATCCTGTGATGATTAGTGCAGTCCTCCTTTGAATACTTTCCATATCTCCCATTGATCCTATTTAGTATTTAAAATGGGACATGTATGTTTGAAAGAGATCTCCTTAGTGGACCTTGACTGCATTCTCTCAGTATGCTGTCAATGACCTGAAGTCTGCCACCTACTTTAGTTATGACTGAATATGTGTAATCATTCCCTTTCATGTCTCCACCAACTGCTACATTCAAACATTCATATGAGTTGACTGACTTCAGTTTTGGCCATTGATATTGCCTTCATTGGATAGCACCTTTTTTCGTTTTATAACGAAGAAATCTTTCATCTTTGAACATTTAAAGTAATTTGATGGTCTTTTCCCCACTTTCAAATCTTATCGAGATATGACGGAACATTTTTGCAGCATTTGTCAGCACGTACATCGTTACAGATAACTGCATCATCTGCAAAAAATCTGATGTTGCTATTAACATCCTCTGCTGGGTTAATAATATATAATATGAACAGCAAGCGTCGCTATACAGTTCTTTGGGGCATGCCTGCAAGTCTGTAGTTACTTTCACATCTGTCGTTGACTATCCATCCAAGACATCTTGCTGCATTTCCCTATCAATAAATCATCTGCCCAGTTACACATTTCGCTTAATACCTCCTATGATCGCATTTTCACGAACATGCGTTGTCGTGATATTGAGTCTAACGCTTTTTGGAAGTCAAGAAATGCTACATCCCCCATGATTGCCTTGATCCACGTGTAGGATATCATTAGAGAAAAGCACGAGTATTATCTTGAATGACTAGAAATTTCAAGATACATTCAGACGTGCATAGAGGAGGTCATTCTGCTGCAAATACTAAGTTCTTAGATGGTAAAGATACTGAAGAATGGTTTTGTGCATCACTTCTGCCCATCTTGTAGATGCGTGTCCTGTTAGCAATGAAGAATTTTCCGTCTAAGTCCGTGACATCCTGTCTGCTGGCACACTTTTGGACGATGTGATCAAAGGTGCTGATATCTCCACTTTTGCAGGTGTCTCTGCGGCACGATGGAGAAAACCTGGCGTCAGAGTGTGTTTGCAAGCAATAAAATTTGTTGGTAAGGTGGGTTTCGGTTGGGAACATAGGATTACGTCACCCTAATGGAAGGACTGGAGACCCACACAGCTGTTGCAGCATTCGATGGCCTTTAAATGTAGTTTCTTTTACTAAATTATTGAAAAAGTCAAACAGGTTTAAGACTAATAGACAGTGATTATGCAGACAAATCGTATGATCCTTTACTATAAGTGAGTTTAATTAGAAAAAATTCTAAGAGCTGCCACACATTTAAATTACCAATAAACAATTAATATGCCCCCAAATGACTTCTTAGTTCACCCCAACTTAAAAAAAACAACATTCTAATAACTGTCACAATTTTTTACAATAATAAAACAGTTACTAAGCAGACAATTCATGTCACTTCTTAGTAGTCAGCAGTTTCAGAAAAAATTTATAATAGCTGTCATAATTTTAAAAAAATAGAAATACAGTTGTTAACCAGGCAGCTGGAAGACTAGCTTTCTATGTATCAGCTCGAGCCACAATTGAGCAGCCCTATTTTTGAGTACTATCAATATAAACACAAAAAATAAAAAATCAGATACCATAAAACTATTGCGAAATAACTTAACTTGGAAGGCAAGGACGCCGTCCTTCGGTTCCATAGGGGCAAATCAATTCCAAATCGCCTCTGCAGTCAGCAGACGTACCATGCCCCTGCTAATATAGACTGGTCTCCAGAACAAGCAATCGTAGTCGATGCAAACCGGGCTCTTGATCCTCCCAAGAAGCAGTTGATTCTGTCTGCAAAACGTCAATAGCTCACACTGCCGAGAGACACCTCACACTTCAGCAAATGAACCCCCCCCCCCCCCCCCCCCAAGGCCAACAAGAGAGCGTTTGATCTTCACGCTAGACCACGTCGAGTCCTACTGCCGTTCCACCTCCCTTCCATCTTTCCGCGAGCGAGCTCCGCCGCAGACACTAGAAGCACTCCTCAATATCAAGGCAACAATGCCTAAGATGAGCGGAAATCGATAAGGGGCAGAGTCGCCGTGGCTCAACTTCCCCCAGTGAAACCCATAGATTTTTGAAATTTTTGGAAACATAGTCAGCGATCTTAAAATTCGTTAAAATTAAAATTTAAAACAGTCTTGATGGATTTTTTTTTCTTTAATTGGAGTGAGTGACCGGTTTCGACTCTTTCGTAGAGTCATCTTCAGACTCCAGAGCGGTGGACGGACACTGCCAGACGAGTTCCGTCGACCCTCGCCGCTCGTGTAATTGCTCGCAATATATTAGGACATGTTTTTATAACAGAGAACTGAAGATGGTCATTATAGACCGAAACCGGTAGTCTGATGACAAAAAATTTGTGAACTTAGACCTGAAGTAAAGGAAATTTATGCGAACAGTAGTGTGCACGTTGTTTTAATTTCTGGATTGTAAGCTATTGTTACCACCCTTCCCCGCTTCCCGGGTGTAAACACGAATGTGTTGCCGGCGTGGCCAGCTTATGAGTTGGGTTTGCCGAATGATACCTCGTCCTTCTGACCAGGTGTCGTTACTTTGATATTCAGAGCGTCACAACACATCGTAGCGCCATGTGGGCGCTGCGGCTGTTACTCGGAGTGGGGCGTGTGCTGTGCGCGCGCGCCCGAGGCCGCCGCCGTATTTCTGGCGGCGAGGCCGGGATCGACGCCCGCGCGTGCCCTTGGCAGAGAGGCGCACGAGGCGTCGTGGCTACAACAGGCGGCGGTGGCTGCCATCCATGAGACTGGGTGGGTCCTAGGGGGTTCGGTGTGTGTGTGGGGGGGGGGGGGGGGAGGGGGGGAGGCTGGGCACAGCGAGGGCTGCCGCTGACAGCCTCTCGTCCCGGCGCGTAATATTAATAACGAGCCAGCCGATCCAACGCGACGCCCAGCTGCGGCACAACTGCGGCACATCTGTTGTCTCTTTAGAGACGACCCAGCCAGGACCTCTCACAGTGAAACACGTATGCTGGAACAGAAGTCCGGCTACGGCCATACGAACTAACGTTGATCATCACAATGTCTAACCACGGGTGGCGATGGGGTTAAATTTCAATATGTTTTTAATAAACTCAAAGTGGCAAGTATCATGCAGCTAGGGGTGCTGAGGAGCTGAACTCACCATTCTCGGAAAGAAGGAAGATTTTTTACAACATTTATACTCGTCAGTGCCATTCAGACAATATCGTCAATGATGAACAAATAATATTTCAGTTAACAAAGAATCAACTTTGCATCGTGAGCAACCGAACCATAAGAATGGTTTTTTGTTAAACAACATCTTAGTAGCTACTGAACAAGTACAAGTGGTTTCGCAACCTAAGGTTGCATTCACTAGCTAAAATTAATAAATGTTTTGGCAAGAGGTCCAGTAAAATCAATATGTAACCTCAATGCTAAATACACGAAATAAACAATAACCCTCAAGAGAATCAGGTACGCAACAAGGAGAATACTCACAATCAAATTATCATCATCGTCTCGTTACAAGGTCTTGTAACCACCTGTTCCCGTCCCTATTATCCATCCGTCCATTCTCTTAAGAGGTTTACGTAGTTCAATCTTTCTAGTCGACCGATAATTCAGTATATTTTTTGGCATTCTGTTTTCTGTAATTCTGTCAACATGATCCTTCCATTTCATTTTATTTTCTTCTGTCTTGTTAATAACTGAAAAGATATTTAAATTTGGTCTTATTGTTTCATTCCTTATTTTATCTATTTTATTACAGCCTCTTACGTACCTCATTAACATCATCTCTGCTGCTTGCATAGACTACTTTTCTTGTTACTGTCCATGATTCAGAACCATATAAAAGAAAAGATAACTTTATAGAATTTCGTTTACGTATCTTTTCTTGTTTTTCTTCTTAAAATTCTTCCAATTGTTCGGCAGACAACTTGATATTTATTAGTCTTCTTGTCAACGTCCTTGTCATAGTTAAAAGTAATATCGCGTCCTAGATAATTGAAATGCGATACTTCTACAACAGTTTTCTCATATAATATTAATTTCGATTTGACTACATTCTTTCCGTGCCACGCAGAAATTATTGGATGCCTGCATCACTTTCAATCAAGATGTATTAAAAGTTACGTAAAACGAGAGGTGGTTAAAATAAGAATGGTGGAGAGACGGAGACAGCCATGCAAATGTCTGAAGTTCTAAAAAGGAACCTGAGGACCAACGTATTAAAATATATCTACCCAACTAAGGGATGAATAAAACTCACAGAAGACTGTTTTAACATTCTCACCCTAGGGAAGAAACTATAACGCCAGATTTTTATGAGTTTCATCCATTGCTTAGTCCGATAGAAATATTTCAATACATCATTTTGCACGTTTGTTTTTAGAACTTGAGGCATTGGTATGGCCGTCTCATTCATTCCAACACTCTTTATTTTGACTGCTGTTCCTTTTCCGGACATTTTACAAGTTGATGGAAAGTGATGGAGGCGTACAATAATCTCTACGTTTCGCTGTAAATGTTTGGCTGTGAGTGTTCTATACAAATAGAACAGTTTTTGCGTCAGTCACTTGTTTATTTTGCCACTACGCTTTTCGATGGTTGAAACCATCATCGTAAGGTTCAGAACTGGTTTTTTACGTGGCTGGTGTTGCAGACATCTTTTCACAGTCGCAGAGCAAGAGCATTGTAGGCTATTTTGCGTCTTTTGCTAATGATAAACATTGTACACTTAGAAAAGGAACGTAAGGGGTTAAAAATATGAATTTCTAAATCAAAATTTTTTTATTATTAGCAAAAGACGCAAAATAACCTACACCGTCCCTGGTCTGCGACAGTGAAAAGACGTCTGTACTCCTCACAGACACCATCCATGTAAATAAACTGTTCTCCACATGAATACAATGGCGTGAACCGTCGAAAAGCGTAAAAATAAACAAGTGATTGACGCAGAAAGTGATTTATTTGTATTGATCAACAGTTCAACAGTCCCTTATGGGCGAAATACGCATGTGAGTATTCTGCTTATTGCGTACGGGTGTCTCTTGACGGTGGCCGGCCGCTGTGGGCGAGCGGTTCTAGGTGCTTCAGTCCGGAACCGCGCTGCTGCTACGGTCGCAGGTTCGAATCCTGCCTCGGGCATGGATGTGTATGATGTCCTTAGGTTAGTTAGGTTTAAGTAGTTCTAAGTTCTGGGCGACTGATGACCTCAGAAGTTAAGTCGCATAGTGCTCAGAGCCATTTGAACCAATCAGCAGCTGATGTTATGTTTAACAGCAATACTTAAAATTTTGTACATTTGAATATTAAATCCTATAAGCAGTGATAGAGTCAATATTAACAGTCTTTACAAGTTCCAGAACAATTTTCCATTATTCAGTAGATGAGGTTGTGAAGTGTACAATTTACACGTAAACAATGAAAGCATTAACAGTGTTAAATCACAATTCAGGAAACTGAAAACAATACATTTGGTAAGTAATCAGGCTTTGCCATAAGGTCACCAGCTTGAGCTTAGCCCAGACATCGCTTAGTCCTCCATTCAGCTCAGATTAAGTACTCAGTCACAGGTGAACATTAAAACCATATAGCCACAAGGTTACGACCACAGAACTGATTTACAGATCCCACACCGAAAGATCTGATAAAGCCCTTCCAGGCTTTAAATGTGAATAATATAGATTTCGCCTAAGTAATTTTGAATTACGAAAGAAATATAATGTGGTGGTTTAACACGTAAGTGTTTATAAGGGAACCAACAATTAAAAAAAAAAATCCTTTATGGGAATATTAACTCCGCCCCCGGTATCTGAGTGGTCAGCGCGACAGAATGTTGATCGTAAGGGCCCAGGTTGTATTCCTGGCTGGGTAGGAGATTTTCTCCGCTCAGGTACTGGGTGTTGTGTTGTCCTAATCATCATCATTTCATCCTCATCGACGCGAGAGTTGCTGAAGTGGAGTCAAATCGAAAGACTTGCACCCGGCGAACGATCTGCCCGACGGGAGGCGGTAGTCACACGACATTTAAGTTTATATGGCAATTTTAACACGTGGGCCTTTAAAAAGTTAACACACAATTACAGATCATTAACACTTTTTATATCAACGGCCTACGCGCAGTGGTAGGAACGGCTCCCGTAAGATCATCGTAATTAAGCGCTGTAGTGGTTGGCTAGTACTTGGGTGGGTGATTGGGTCTGCCGAGCGCTGTCGGCAAACGGGGTGCACTCAGCTCTTGTGAGACCAATTGAGCAGCTATTTGTCTGAGAAGTAGCGGCTCTAGTCACGAAAACTGACGACTCCCGGGAGAGCGGTGTGCTGACCATATGCCCCTCCGTATCCGCATCCAGTGACTCCTGTCGGTTGAGGATGACATGGCGGTCGGTCGGTTCCCTTGCGTTTTCCAAGGCCTGTTCAGACAGTGCACTATTGTTTTATACCCAGCCATGATTGCACCAAAGAGTAGAAGAGTTTCAGTTTGACCAGGTATTGCTTTTTACAAGTGGGCTTAAGAATAATTCAGGCATAAGAACGCTGGTCCACCTTTAGGACTAAGACAGAATGACGGTCACTAAACAAAGCTAGACAGCTAGAGGCCAAATTAAATTTCTATGACAAGACATTCATGAAAGAGTAAGAGTTTTTGCTAACCACAACCAGTATCTCAGGTACAGCGCAGGTCTTCAGCTGAGTAGTAAGTACTGTCAGCTTGCCATCCACTAATGAAAGCAGTAAAAATGAGAAACATGCTAAATGTGAAGATGCGAACCCGCAGTCACGAAGGTGGAGGGAAGCAGTAATTCTTCGAATATAGTGCGCACACTTTTCACAATTACGGTTTACCATCCGTAACATGCCGAACAGGTCCTCAGTCCTCGGTGAAAAACGGTGGTGACCATGTGGAACAGCCAGCAAACATTGCCGGCTGAAGTGAGTGCGCGTGTGGTTAAATGCCGTCGGCGAGAGGTTACACGGCCTCTGGTGGGATGCTGGCGAAACCAGCGGCACGATATGCAGTGCAGAGAAATTAAACGAGCGGCAGGTATTGATACAAAGCATGCATGGCTCATTAACTGACTGAAGTTAAATGGTCTGAGAAGGGAGTGAGAAAGGGCTGTAGCCTATAACTAATGCTATTAAACTTGTACAGTGAGCAAGTAGTAAAAGAAACCATGGAGATTTGTGGAGAAGAAGTAAAGTTCATGGAGAAGAAGCACATGCAATGAGACAGTATTGTTATTTTCTCAGAAAGGGCAAAGGACTTTTAAGATCAGCTGAGCGGAATGGACAGTGTTTTGAAAACAGGTTCGTAGGATAATATCAACAAAAGCAAATCGAGGGTACTGGAATGGAGCTGAATTAAATCAGGCGCCACAGAGGGTATTAAATTGGGAAGTAAGGCACAAATATATTACGAGGGGAGTTAAAAAATAAGTTATACATGGTGATGGCAGTTCTAGCGGCCTTTATAGAACGCTGCGCTACTCTTCAATGTGACAAAGGTATGTGACACTATTTATCCAAATCTGTTGATTGGATGATTTCAGGGAGAGGACCAAACAAAATGGTTCAAATGGCTCTGAGCACTATTGGACTTAACTTCTGAGGTCATCAGTCCCATAGAACTTAGAACTACTTAAACCTAACAAACCTAAGGACATCACACACATACATGTCCGAGGCAGGATTCGAACCTGCGACCGTAGCGGTCGCGCGGTTCCAGACTGTAGCGCCTAGAACTGCTCGGCGAGGACCAAATACCGAGGTCATCGGTCCCATCGGAGCAGGGAAGGATGGGGAAGGAAGTCGGCCGTACCTTTTCAAAGGAACCATCCCGGAATTTGCCTGAAGCGATTTAGGGAAATCATGCAAAACTTCAATCTGTGTGGCCGGACGCGGGTTTGAACCGTCGTCTTCCCGAATGCGAGTCCAATGTGCTAACCACTGCACCACCTCGCTCGGTCCAAAACTGTCATCAAGTTTCTGTAGACAACAGTTTGAATGTTGCAGCAGTCGTTCAATTACCAGACGATATAAATCAGGTACTTGCACATGGGCCCTATTCGAGAATAGCTGTGCCCGAAAATTCTACAGAGTTGTTTGCAGCGTGTTTGGCTCCACTAGCAGTTAGACCATACATATTACTTCCAAAATGTATGGTTCCAGTTTGGCATAAGAAAAGAAAATAATTTAAAGATTCTATCAAATGTACCGTCTGACCAAGGAAAGTGAAGTACCAAGAAGGGGAGATGGAAACGAAACGAACTTTCACGCGTTGAAGAGCTATGTGGTGGTATTTCGGTGATTAAAAATTTGCCAAATTTACAAAGAACTTGGCCGTATGAGGTCCACGTATCAGTAGGACGTTGCACCCTCAACTGACCTGGTTGCATGGACTGATTCGCTTGGGAAGGATGTCACAGAGCCATCGCATCATCTCCCGAGGCAAGCTGGCCCACAACTGTGGAACTCGTAAGTGGTTCTTGACTGCTAGCATCCCGCACTAGGACAGAATTGAAGCCCTGGCTGGTCCCGTACATGTTCTATGGGCGACAGGTAAGAGGCTCTTACTGAAGACGGGAGTATCTCAACATCACACTGACAGTTCATGAACGCTCATGCGATGTTTAGACGAGCATTATCCTGCTGAAAAATGGCACCACTATACTGTCAAATGAGATGCAACACATGAGGTCGCAGTATGTCCGTGACATACAGCTGTGCCATTAGTGTTCTCTCACTACCAGATGTCATACCCGATGGCTCTTTGACGCCGGAAACAACATCGTTGTGCCTCTCCAAAACATTGACAGAATGGAGAAACTCTTCCTAGGTGCTTCCATATTCGGCGACGACGGTCACCCGGGAAGTGTAGCATTGCGATTCACTACTGAACACAATCCGACGCCATTCATCAACAGTTCATGCTTTCTGATCACTGTAAAACTCCATACGCAGTCGTTTTTGTTGTGCTGTTAATGGCAGCCTACGCATGGGACGGTAATTTCCTAGTCCGGCTGTTGATAGCCTCCAGCCAGTGATTAGGAAGACTCAGAATATTACAGGTCGTCCATTACTTGTAGTCGGGTGGCAGGCGAAAATATTAAGGGCTTACGATATGCTTGGTGCGCAATTTGGCCTTCCTCCCTTATTGGGCTGAAGTATGGTGCCCAAAACCTTGACAACGAGTATGTCTCCTCTCACGTTCCCATGCAGTTCAACATAGTGCCACTGTCACATTCAAATATCTCACTAATCTGTATACTGCAAGCCTAAGTAGACCCCCACAATGAGGCCAATTTCAAAGAAACTGACAGGTCCTGATAACGCCGTTTCACATGATTATGCGTCATTTCGGTGTCCTTCAATGTGATCACTCAAAGTCTGATGCTGTGCGTTGTGACTTGGCAAGACAGCCAAGTCACTGTGAGAGGAAGCCGAAAGGCACGCGCTTAAGCTCACGCAGGCTGGCGCGAGGTCTGGAACAGTTAAGGGAATTAATAGTAGCAAATAAAGTACGTAGTTGATATAATACTTAACTTTAATCCATAATTGGAGAACATCGCTCTTGACGGTACATGTTTTATAATTTCAATATTAACTGGTAATGGCGCCTTGCTAGGTCGTAGCAAATGACGTAGCTGAAGGCTATGCTAACTATCGTCTCGGCAAATGAGACCTTTCCTAGCAAAGTCGGTTGTACAACTGGGGCGAGTGCTAGTAAGTCTCTCTAAACCTGCCGTGTGGTGGCGCTCGGTCTGCAATCACTGACAGTGGCGACACGCGGGTCCAACGTGTACTAACGGACCGCGGCCGATTTAAAGGCTACCACCTAGCAAGTGTGGTGTCTGGCGGTGACAACACACTGTGTTCGACAGTTTTATACTCTACCAAGCCTGGTAATAACACTAAACATGAAGAACACTAGTGCATTCTGGTGGTTGTCCCACCTGACACATAAATTGCAAATCTAATGATTTATGTACCCTACAACGTTGTATACATGTAAGAATTTTCACTGGCACCCTACCATGGCTTCTGGATGATTCAGTTTCCTTGTTTGGCAGTGTCAGCCCTGTGAATAATTCTCAATGACTTATTAAACCTTTGGTTCCATACTATTTACATCTACCAGCACTTGCCTTTTTGTAACTGGAATTAGTCGTCTTTGTGTCTGTCGATACTTCGACTGTCCCATATATCTTGCACACGAGGTGGAATATTTTTGTCATGACTAGCTCCACCATGAATCTAAATACTCTCTAAAGAAAAAAGAAAACCACCAACGAATTATACGAATCGGACCGAAATCGGTAGGTGAGATGTAAATGTACAGGCGTCAAATCATTAAAATTTTATAAAAATATAATGGTTTAGTCAAGAGAAAGAACTTCACTAGCTGATCAAGTCAATAATGTGTTGGTGTACCTCCGGCTCTTGTGAAAGCAGTTATTCGTCTTGGCACTGATTGACAGAACTGCAGAATATCCTCCTGCGGTGCCACCGTGCCAAATTCTGTTCAACTGACAAGTTAAATCGTCAAAATAACGAGTTGGTTGGAGGGCTCTAGACACAGTGCACCAAACGTTTTCAATTAGGGAGAGATCCAGAGGCCTTTCTGGCCAGACAGGGTTTCGCAAACCCGGAGACAATCAGTAGAAAGTCTCGCCATGTGTGTGAGAGCATTATCTTGTTGAAATGTAAACCCAGGATAGCTTGCTATGAAGGGCAACAAATCGGGGCGTAGAATATTGTCGAAGTACCGCTATGCTGTAGGGGTGCCGTGGATGACAACAAAACAATTATCTTCGGACGACTATTGTTTCGGCTGGTCACAAGAAGCATAATAATAATTAACAGAGATAAAGTTCCCTAAAAATCGAACAAAATTAGAAAATCATGCTAAGACTGTAGAGAGGCAGCAGGAAGTGTGGAAGAGTATATGGAGAAAGCACAATAAGTTCTGCTCATCTGAGCAACTCTCAAAATCAAAGTTAACGATACAACAACATGCCACAAATTATAACTAAGAAAAGCAATACAAGTGACGCGGGACAGTGTAGCGAGCTGCTCAGAATATAGATTGCGCTACCCCAATAACGACGCGTACATTTCCCCAAAGTCAGTAAACCGTGCGCCCATCATCACGAACCAGCGACTGGGAGACGAGTGACCCTCACGGCAGCCAGCGATCAAATGATCTTGAAACACAGATCTCCCTCTGCAAGTCGCTAGTATGAAAAAAAATTGAGTGTGTGGGGAATCACTCAATGCTGTTTCTGGCATACAGAATGCACCTTCACAAATAAGAGAGTGTCCCGTTATCGTATACTAATTTTAAATTTAACATTACAGTAAATTAGAAGTCTTTAAATCATTGAAAATATGCTACCCTATTACTAGGGAATATTTAAACAGTACCCTTACAAAAAAAAGTTCCGAATATTTTCTCATTCTGTTATAGCTGAACAAAGAATTAAAGCGTCCAATTTTACTCCCATAAAATATATTTCCTAATTGCGTATTGCGGGTTTCCAGATTACAGGTTGTAAATAAACACTAAAATTTAATGAGTTAGTAACATAGCCTTTATTCCCATCAACTGCCATAGCAATAAAAATGCTCCGCCTTTGTTCTTTTTGGTACAGAAGTCACATTCAAAAACTTGCCAAGTATCTTCGTCGACACCTGCAGGAAGCTCATGACACCTAAGAAAGCAGCCGATGCACTTAATCCAGGTCTCTGGACAGGCGTCAGCTGACCATATTTAGTCGCAGTAAATGCACTTTGCCCTCTTCATATTCAGACGACGAGCCTTTCATTGTGGCTTCATCAACGTTTGAATCGTAGTCTTCCTCACCAAGATGGAGCTGCTTGGTGACTCTTTCTTACGAAGAGCTTCCTTTTGGTAGACATAGGTGTTGAAGGTCTATCAGAGGCATCGAATGAAGCTCGTACTGCTGGATTTGTTGCTAAAGTCTTACTACTTGCTTTCTTTTCCACTGTAGCCAGGAACTCCGTTTTAAAAGAAGGTGACGTTAACATTACCGTTTGATCTGCTCTTGGTATTGGGTGTCATGATGAAAGTACAGGAGGTGGCCTACTTTCAAAAGTACAAGCCACTGTTTCATGCATTCCATGAACTGCAGTCGACAATGGCGCTGCTGTGGTTTGTGAGGCCTTATCCGAATTTTCTACAGATTGCTGAGGAGGAAAATCCATAGATGAAGAAACCAGGTGGTCGCAAGGATACATACATTGTTTGAAACCATTTGCATTTACTTCCATTGGTGCGGTCGCGGAGTATAGCCAACATATCACTGGGTCACCGTATTTGTCTCCCAAAAACTGGGTAAGTGACATTTAGAATAAAATTCGTAACATCTTTTAGTATAAACTGCCGCCAAATATCGGGCACCCGAAGTAGTGCATCCTATTACTACTCGCTATCAGTGACCATCCCTTACTTCTATTCAGGCACAATCTAACCGTTAAGTGAACTATGGACGATGCGTTTTATCAGTTAGACAAGAAAGAGCATGCTTCAATCTACTGTCTCATATGAAATATTTTGAAAGTGCCTTGGAAGCTTGAGGAGGGATTTTCAGCTGAACTCTGTAGAAAATGTTTGTCTTGACCAGATTGCAAAAAGCTGTGGCGAAAGAAACGTTAATAGCACAAGCGTCAAACTCACAATGACGTATCGAATAACCTTCGCTACTGGTTGCTGGAGCAAGCTGCGGAGTGTAGTACCAAGCAAGGGAGAGATTCAGCTATACACAATTACGCAATCATCTGAAATATGGCCACTTTACCGTGAAACGTTGTTACTGCGGTGGAGCAGTGTGCCATCGATCGGTCGGCTTCTTTCACTTTGAATGGGTACACCAAATATTGGAGTGAAAGCAACAGGCCTTCCCACACTGGTCGAGTGGCGTCTCGGTGTCTCATCTCTTGACATTCGAACAAAGTGGACAAAAATGTCGTGCTCAGTTACTCTGTGGGGATGGCAATGGTGGCACGATGCCTTCCGCTCAGGGCTAGGACAGGCGCTGGTACTGCTGACGAAATTACCAAGCACACTGCAGCCTTACTTCCGAGGTAAAAAAAATGGTTCAAATGGCTCTGAGCATTATGGGACTTAACATCTCAGGTCATCAGTCCCCTAGAACTTATAACTACTCAAACCTAACTGACCTAAGGACATCACACACATCCATGCCCGAGGCAGGATTCGAACCTGCGACCATAGCGGTGCCGCAGTTCCAGACTGATGCGCCTACAACCGCTCGGCCACCAGGGGCCGGCGCTTCCGAGGTAACTGCCCAGTCAGCGCCCAGGAACTTCATCCTTCCTAATGAGATTTACTGACCGCCTTCTGCGGTCAAGGAGACCTCAAGAACGACAGCAGGAGAACACGGTCACAGTGAGGAAAGGCAAAGCTTTCCTCCTGTAAAATGTACTTGTTGTGTACATAGTTCCGCGTAGTCAGCACGTACACAACTTTCCCACTAGAGCGCGCCCCGCTAAGCACAACAGCGTAGGCGCAGCGGTCGTTCATCTCCGCACTACGAGATGGCGCTGCCATAGAGACGGACCACATTCTGCTTCCGCCGATCCGCGTACTAATATGTAACGCAGCCAAAGAGATTGCTGCTAACGTAGAACCTTTTCTCCTCGCGGATCCCACTCGCGCAGT
The DNA here is from genome assembly GCF_023864345.2 of Schistocerca serialis cubense. Taxonomy (NCBI): domain Eukaryota; kingdom Metazoa; phylum Arthropoda; class Insecta; order Orthoptera; family Acrididae; genus Schistocerca; species Schistocerca serialis. Next base: position 397,616,602 of record NC_064646.1, read on the forward strand.
GATACATGAAAGCGCGAGGTATCATTACGAGTGTACAGACCTCCGATTAGTCACTCTGCATTTATCTGCTCCAGTCTGTACCACTCTGCATTAGCCTGTACCACTCTATAGTCAAAAATGGCTCTAAGCACTATGGGACTCAACATCTTAGGTCATAAGTCCCCTAGAACTTATAACTACTTAAACCTAACTAACCTAAGGACATCACACACACACCCATGCCCGAGGCAGGATTCGAACCTGCGACCGTAGCAGTCCCGCGGTTCCGGACTGCAGCGCCAGACTCTATAGTCAAGTTTCAGTCTGCATCTAATAAGATTACCATATGCCTGTACATAGCAATGAAGATAAATGAATAGACACTTTGTCAAGTATCAGAGATATGTGAGAATAAGATTAACGTACTAAGACCAAAGGAACTTCAGATTGTCAATTGTAAACAGCATCCAGAATCAAGTTACGTAATGTCTGTGTTTTTTATTGTTTTAATAAATGTGTGTGAAAAATAATCAAGTTCTGTTTAAAGTTGGTCACCGTCAATCTGCTACTCTAAACGTGCAAGTGGCATTTCTATCGTCTGACCTAACGACAGAAGATAAACACGCCACGATAAAACCACGGGACATATTGCTGACACTCGCCAACTTCGCTAGAGCGACAAGTTAAATAATCTGATGGTGTGTGTACGGAAGGTCTTACAGTACGCACACCGCAGTACTCCTCACACTCTAACTAAAATTAACCACGACGCTGCAGCAAAAATCACTCTCGCGTAGCGATATGTGACGGTAAAGTCGCAGTGTTTACATTATGAAAGGTGCCCTCTGAGCTATCCCAATTTTTACTGCGTGGGTTTCAGAAAACGCGAACATGTATCACCCGAATTGCCTCCACATTCGCAATTGCTGCGCACAAACTTTGAATTAACTTGAGCAACGGTGCGGAGTAGATATTGCCTCGAGTAGTCGCGTAGACTCGCGAAGCACGGTACTTAACTGCGCGCAATTACAGGGGAAGTGGCCGGCTGACGGGGAAGGCGCCTACAGCTGGTGGCTTGGCAGCCGCTTCACACAGCGGCGCTGCTCCAGAGCCGAGAGAGGGCTTTATTTTAGAGCCGGCCTTACATAACGGCCGTCCTTCGACGCTGGACACACTGGCACACTCAGTGGTCCGAGCACTCGGCGACCAGAAGCAGCGCCAGCTGCGGTCTAATTACCACCGACCACACGCCGGCTACCATCGCCGTATGAGACGGGCCGTGAGTCGTGCATGGGTAGCTCAGTTGGTAGGGCACTTGCCCGCGAAGGGCAAAGGTCGCGAGTTCGAGTCTCGGTCCGGCACACAGTTTTAATCTGTCAGGAAGTTTCATATCAGCGCACACGCCGCTGCAGAGTGAAAATATCATTTTGGAAACATCCCCCTAGGCTGTGGCATAGGCCGGTATTACACTATCAAATTTCTTTATAAAATATCTTTGTCCAATACCTTTGTCAAAGATATTTGATGTTGTAATAGGGTACTTTGTCAAATGTCGTCCAATATTTGATCAAATCTAGAGCCTCGCTGTAGATTTGATCAAAGAAGTCGCTTGTCTTCTGTTCACTGCAATGTGACATGTTATCACATGGAGCGCTAGCGTCGCTGCATTTTGTCGCCTGTATTGGCTCTGAGCACTATGGGACTTAACATCTTAGGTCATCAGTCCCCTAGAACTTAGAACTACTTAAACCTAACTAACCTAAGGACATCACACACATCCATGCCCGAGGCAGGATTCGAACCTGCGACCGCAGCAGTCCCGCGGTTCCGGACTGCAGCGCCAAGAACCGCACGGCCATCACAGCCGGCCTCGTCTGTAGTGTTTTTATAAACATTGCGGGCAAATACAATTGGTGTGTGCCAACAACTACAAAATTAATAGAGATGTATGAAGCTGATGAGGCGCTATACAACGTGAGGGACGCTGAATACAAAAATTAATTACGAAGGTTGGAGACCTGACCTAACCTAACCTAACCTAACCTCTCCTGTAGCAAGAAATGTTACAGTGAGCCTGCCTTCTGCAGATGTAGCAGTTCTTAAGTAAATATTGTGCTTTGTGATATGAGGATACACTTCATTGAGCACATACAGAAACGTATGCTCATGCATTCTTAAGCAATTGATGTACTACTTGACGTCCTCCACTAAAAGCTCACGTAACAAGTTTTGTTGAATGCTTTTATCGTGTCGTCGTAAAACCCACGGCTTCACCCAGGTTTGTTTCCTTTTTTTTTCCCCGCTTCTCTTCCGCATATGCACACAGTGCACTTGTGGTACATGCAACAGCTGCGGTTAATAACAAGTTGTTGTTGTCAGCCATCTTGAACTTTGACGAAAAATATGATGACAGTGTAGTACCCCTTCTAGCGCTACGTCAAAGATCTCTGTCAAATATATTTGACGGAATATTTGATCACACCTTTGATCAAATCTTTGAGAAAGAGATTTGGTAGTGTAATACCGGCTTAAGCCATGTATCCGCAATATCCTTCTTTTCAGGAGTGCTAGTTCTGCAAGTTTCGCAGGAGACCTGTAAAGTTTGGAAGGTAGGAGACGAGGTACTGGCAGAAGTAAAGCTGTGAGGACGGGGCGTGAGTCGTGCTTGGGTAGCTCAGTTGGATGCCGGCACGGTAGCTCAGCGTGTTCGGTCAGAGGGTTAGCTGCCCTCTGTAATAAAAAAAACTGAGTTAATCGATCAACAACGAACTTAAACGGATGTCTTACGACGTCCGCCCCGAGCAGATACAACGAACGAAAGCGAACAAAAATGATATTAAAGAAAAAGAAGTTGGTAGAGCACTTGCCCGCCAAAGGCAAAGGTCCCGAGTTCGAGTCTCATGCACATAGTCTCTGGCACACAATTTTAATCTGCCAGGAATGTCAGCGCACACTCCGCTGTTGAGTGAAAATCTCATTCTGGAAACATCCCCTAGGCTGTGGCTAAGCCATGTCTCCGCAATATCCTTTCTTTCAGGAGTGCTAGTTCCGCAAGGTTCGCAGGAGAGCTTCTGTAAAGTTTGGAAGGTATGAGACGAGGTTCTGGCAGGAGTAAAGCTGTGAGCACGGGGCGCGAGTCGTGCTTGGATAGCTCGGTTGGTAGAGCATTTGCCCACAAAAGGCAAAGGTCCAGAGTTCGAGTCTCAGTCTGGCATACAGTTTTAATCTGCCAGGAAATTTCATATCGGCGCGCACTCCGCTGCAGAGTGAAAAACTCCGTCTAGTTAACTGCTAGCTCCGCATGTATTCGTACGCAGTCGTCATGCCACCAGTGCTAACAACGTATACGGGATCAACAAAAATGCCGCACTTGGAGATCGGCATACGATTCCTCATCGAGATTCAAGACAAAAGTTTATCGAGCAAAATCATATCGGGCGCATTTTGAAAAAACGTGTATGAAAACCAGGACCTGCCAAAATTGTCATTTCGTGCAGTGCATCGAAATGTACAGAGGAACATATATCACCCTGCGCTATCGAACCAGCTGTCGTACCTCACTGAGTAGATGTTGGGGCAGCAAACCATTATGCGCCAGTTATCTATTTTTCGAATCGTCGCCACATTCCTTTTTTTATTTTTTAGACGCGCGTTCCCTAGTTCTCATCGTTTATAATCAGGACATCAGTTGCCGTGACCACAGCCTACCATACGACAGTGGGATCCATTAAATCGCATGCAAGCGTCTACTAACAGCTCAGTGCACAACCATAACTGGTCCTCTGAACTTCATGTAGGGCGGCTTCCTCATGGAGTACACAAACGATGAGTACGTCGATATAGCCGGCCGTTGTGGCCCAGCGGCTCTAGGCGCTTCAGTCCAGAACCGCGCTGCTGCTACAGTCGCAGGTTCGAATCCTGCCTCGGGCGTGGATGTGTATGCTGTCCTTAGGTTATTTAGGTTTAAGTAGTTCTATGTCTAGGGGACTGATGACCTCAGATGTTAAGTCCCATAGTACTGAGAGCCATTTTTAGTACGTCGATATGTTTTCAGTACTGGGTACATCCGATAACCAAGCTGCTGCTGCTACTGCTGCTTGTGCGGACGCTGCACGGTACCCTTAAAGGAGCCATCCCGATAAGAATGTTTTTCCTTGCAAGCAATGCCTTCGGGAAACAAGTAATCTTCGTCAACAAGTAACGGACACAGATCGTCGAAGGACTAGGCGTACTCCTCAAACAGAAGACGCCATTCTTGAAACCATTCACCAATCACCTCAGTGAACTCTGTTGATGTTGCAAGGCTGTTCCAGATATATAAAGGACTGGTTGTTGAAGAGTTTCAGGATGAAGAACTGCATCTATATCATTAGACGTTGTATCAACACCAGCGGTAGAAAGATGGCAATCGACAGGTACAGTTTTGTGAAAGGTCTTTGCATCATGTAGAAGATAACCAACATTTTATGAATAACGTGGCCTGGTCTGACGAATCTAGCTTCACTCGTGACGGTGTTTCAATCTTCACAACAAGCTATTATTGGGTGCAACACAATTACCCATGAATGTGGCTTTCAGGCATCCATTGGCATAAACCTTTGGGCTGGATTCATAGGAAGAATGCTTTTGGGCCCTAACATGTTGTTGGACAAGTTGAAAGCACCTGCATCGTACGTTTCTTTGCAACATCTTGCCTGACACGTTAGAAAACGTCCCACTTGGGGTTCAGTGACAGCTATGGATTCAACATGATGAATGCGTCGCCACATTTTGGAATGACTGTGCATAGCTATGTAAATAAATCGTTTCCAGGGAAACGTATTGGTCATGGAGATCCAATGTTCTGGCCTTCATGTTCTCTGGACATTAATCTACTAAATTTTAATTTGTGGGGACACTTAAGGAACAGATTTATAGTGCTCCATCCACGGATGTACACGACCTAATGGTTTTGCGTGCATGCCACTTCGGCTTTGGTGGATGCAGGCTTGTTGCTTAAGGTTCAGCAAAGTATTATCCAGCGATTGGCGAAGCGTTTGCAAATGCAAGATAGTCTCTTTGAACTTTACTTTAAAGTGAACACTGCTCACACTCGTGCGTACCGGATCTGTGAAGATATGCTTGGACGTCAAACGTGCAGAATGCTGTTACTGTGTTTAACAGAATTTGCAATACAGTGTAGCCCACCTATCGTGTTTTCTTAATTCATTGGATACAAATGATGTTACTGTATCCATTATTATTTTCTATTGTCTGTATTTGTTTCATGAACAGAACAAAGTGGTCGTTAACGTCTGCAAGAAATTCATGCTATGTCTTAATGTTTAAATAAAGGTAACAGTAACAGAAAGAAATACACGAGATAATGCACTGTGGAGGTGTAAATTGGACACAGTTAGATTCTTCAAACTGACGAAAAAAAAAAAGTTTTATGCGAACGCGACTTGCACATCGGCCGGTAGCCTTGTCTCATTGAGCTTGTACAGTTCATATTACCTGTTCTTGGCCAGGCCGTACGTAGTTACAGCGTTGTAGAGCCTCGTTCTCTACATTTCTTTCCTATTTAACCTAGTGGTGAGACTAGGGTTTGCTAGATACATTTTTGTCTTGAATTTGGATGAGGAATCGCATGCTCACCGCCAAGTGTGGCGTTTGTTCTGCCACGTTTATGTCTCAGTAGCTGAGCATTCGAGGAGTGCTAACGTCAGATATACAGGGTGCCCCAGGAGGAATGGTCAGTATTCAGGCATATGACAGGAACTATCACTTCAAGCAAAATCTATCTACACTCGAGGTATGAATTAAAGAACGCCTGCAGTCCCAATTTTTCGTGTTTTATTTAGTGCACGATGCATTTCGGACCCTGTGGGTCTATCTTCAGGTGTAATTCGTCTTAATACATGACTTATTTGTTCTATTGAATGAGATGAAATGCCTATTCTTGTCACGAAAAGGTTTTATGTTAGGTTACGAAATTCCTTGTCTGACTTAAGAAGTTCGTAACCTAACATCAAACCTTTTCGTGACAGGAATATGCATTTCATCTCATTCAAGAGAACAAATAAATCATGTATTAAGGCGAATTACATCTGAAGATGGACCCACAGGGTCAGAAATGCATCGTGCACTAAATAAAACACGAAAAATTGTGACTGAAGGCGTTCTTTAATTCATACCGCGAGTGTATTGAGTACAGTCAAGTTTGAAGCTGCAAAATATGGATAAAATTTAAAAAATCTATCTAGGTGTCATCGGCCCTGAAATTCCTACCTTAAGAGATGTAAGCACTTGTTCAATATAGATGTGTTTCACAGCATCAAAGATGAATAAGTGCTCATAGCTCTTTAAGGTATACACTTTAGGGCCCACATTTACTGGACTTTTTTATCGGTTTGATCAATACTACCACCTCTAAAAATATGGAAAGCAATAAGCTTGCACTAGAAGAGGGTTGTGTCAGAGTATCGAAGATGAAGACGGGCCCATACGCATTTTAGAACTCATGTTTACTACAAATTTTGCTTCGAAATGTCGTTCCCGACGTATCCCTGAATATTGAACATTCCTCATGACACTGAAAATTATTGTGCTGCTAAGGTAAGAAATGTGAACACTTTTTGCAAAACAAGTGAAGAAAAAACATCAGGAACGAACTTCTATGGTACTACTGCGGCTCGTAGAGGTGAAACTTGTAGGGTAATACAGAGATTAGAATATATACAACTAATAATTGGTGTAGTTGGGTGTATGTGCTACACTGACGTGAGGACACTGGCTCAGGAAAAGAAAACTGTGACTTTCCTTTCCAAAAGAATCAAGAGACTAATGAGCGAAAAAATCAAGTAAAATAAACTCAGTTAAACACGAGTAATTCATTTTCAGAGTGATTTGTCTTAGTATCCCGGTTTCAATGTAACTTTTTGGAGCTACGTAACTCATATTTACATTAATAAAGAGATCAAGTCAGCCAGTTCCATTTCAGGACTGTCTATCTAATGGCTTTTAGGGGGAACAAGAATTTGACTTTCGTTATTTCACATAATTAATGACGAAATTGAAAAAAATTAAAACGCTATATTATCTTGTCATTAAGTGACATAATCCTACATTAAACGTTTACGCAATAAGACAAATATTAAAGTTATAAATTGTGTATATGGTTTGAGGCAGCGTAACATTCTGAGCAAATTAACCGATTTATATTCAAGTATTTGAGGATGAGAGCTCTTTGCGTCTCTCAAACACTTTAAACAAACCTTTTGCGTCTTCAACCGTATAGATTTTACATGCTTAGCATCAAACACTTAACGCATTAACTCAATTGTAAACTTAGCCGTGTGGAGCTGTTTTAGTCGTGGAAGATCGATTCTTTAAAGACTCGGTCTGTGTGTGGGGGGGGGGGGGGAGAGGGCGGGGGGGGGGGGGGGTGGTTTACTGGCCTTAGTCTATTGTAAGAGAAACTTTATAACTACAGCAGTTACTAATACAAGAAGCTTCAGTTGCTGGTTGTGTTACATGCAAAAACGAGTATAAACATGCTCTGAAGCAGGTTATGACTTTCAGTCTGGTGCCTGCTATTCTAAACATTCCCTCCATCGAAACACGTACGGGGTCTGGTATGAATACTGGAGATGCATTTACCATGAGCTATCCTAGGAATGTCAAAAGTGCCCCTACAGGATCGTTTTCCTTCACGTTTGTGTTAAGACACATAATATGCATACATTTCTTTTCATTTTATTCGACTTAGGTTTTATACATTAAATGCTTCTATACACGCCTTCCATAGCAACTGTCAGTCCTAAGCTGCGAGCAGTCTGATGCGGAAACTCGGAATAGGTTTCGGCTTTAAGTGGGTGCGGCGTGTTGTGTACTTTGGCAGAGAGGCTGTGCTGAGAGCCGGTAGGCACGTTCTGTTCACGTGGCCCCTTCATGGCAGCCGGCAGGCGCCTGCCTCTTCTATATTACGTCCTATTCTCTGAGGGTTCGCTAGATTTCGGATAAAATTAATGAGTATGTACAGGGAGTTGACAATGACGTCTTCTCTGACCCAGTACGCTATGTTTCGACAGGTGTGACGCATGCGGTATTGCTGTTCAGAACCATGAAATACCGAAAATGGTTCAAATGGCTCTGAGCACTATGGGTCTTAACATCTGAGGTCATCAGTCCCCTAGACTTAGAACTACTTAAACCTAACTAACCTAAGGACATCACACACGTCCATGCACGAGGCAGGATTCGAACCTGCGACCGTAGTAGCAGCGCGGTTCCGGACTGAAGCGCCTAGAACCGCTCGGCCACAGCGGCCGGAGGTCGGGCTACATTTTGACTTAGGGTGGTTTACTGATTATAAATGGTATTAGATTAGATATACTTTTTGTTCCATAGATCCGTCGCACGGAAATACTCAAGCGTGAAGAATATGTTAAACTCGCATAACTTAACTGTCATTACTTACGTAACTATGGACAACGATCCAGGAAAGCATTAGTGAAAATGACTTCATGAAGTAGGTACATCCAATACATAAAAACGGAAACAGTGGGCAATGGTAGTTAATTAGGAAGACTAAAATAGTAATGAATGCTTTATTATCAAAAATTATAACTGTGGCACAGACGTACAGAAATATGTAAAGCTCTATCTCTGACAATACTGTCGTTATCTATACTTTCTCTAAAACTTTCTAGGATATCTAATGAAACTTTATTAGCGTTATAATAAAATCTGAAATGTAGCTGTAAAACTTGTATTGTGAAAACGCTTATTCCAACACGTCAGTATTCAAATATTTTCTGGAACTTCCTACTGTTGGAAGTGTCAGTACTCTAATACTCAATAAAAAATAGAAATTAATTACTCTTCCTATAAAATATGAAAAATCAATTGTCTAGTATCTGACGGCGATTTTTAAAATATTCTCTAACATCTCCTAACAATTATACCGTAATGCTCCTGCACGCAACAGACAATTTTTCATCGTCTTGTCGCAGCACGAATATTCTGCTTACAGCAACATGCTAAAATAGTTCAAAAGAAATACTGTAATCCAGGCAGGGTGCAATGCATGGTCAGAACTACTGATGCAACTATTGCATTATAGAAATTAAATGATCAGGAGGGGTTTTGTCAACGAGTATTAATCGGTGTGAAAACTGAAAGGACCACACACTGACCAACTTTCCTCAGAGTTTTCTTTTCCTTGGATAGTTTGTTAGCAGAAGCTTTAATTATTCCACAATGTCTTTAATCAATAATCACGCATATGCTCACAATAAAGATTCGAATATTACTTTCAGTGTATGCATACACAAATCTGACAAAATCCCTCCATTGCGCTAGCAATTAAACAACTACGCGCAGCAAAAGGGCAAATTACCAGAAATCCTCGATTGATACAAAAATCGCGTCCGGCGCCACTAGCAAGGTCAGGGCAGGCTCGAACCTCTCCTGACGGACGGATTCTCTCCACACCAGGCAACGTCCGACTACCCTCCAGCAGCTGTTCGCTCGCTGCCACTCGCGATAATTATATTTCAGACTCAGAGTTTGTGCATACAGGCAACAGCAGAATCAGTAGTCAACTTTCCAAATGAAAGACATGAACGTACAACTTTCGTTAACACCACCTTGAGGAACCCTACAAATAACCTAATTTTTTGGTATAAACTGTATGTTCGAACGTTACCAACGACTAGTATTTCCAGGTATTTGTTATTAAACTACTTTTTAGTGCTGCAGTGCAGTTCTGTATGGAAGAAAAACCTATACTTCGTCGCTGTACAGTCGTCATAGAGTAATATCATCAGTACACAGATAATTGAAATCTGTTTTCATTTACTTTCTATGCACTTCAGCTCATAGTTTATGCTTATTTACAGAAAAACGACCTATCAAATCATGTTTCGAACTATCTTAGTGTTTCCATGAACATAATGATGTTGTGGTCTTCAGTCCAGAGACTGGTTTGATGCAGCTCTCCATGCTACTCTATCCTGTGCAACCTTCTTCATCTCCCAGTATCTACTACAACCTACATCCTTCTGAATCTGTTTAGTGTATTAGCCTCTTGGTCTCCCTCTACGACTTTTACCCTCCACGACTTTTACCCTCCACGCTGCCCCCCAATACTAAATTGGTGATCCCTTGATGCTTCAGAATATGCCCTACCAACCGATCCCTTCTTCTAGTCAAGATGTGCCACAAATTTCTCTTCTCTCCAATTCTATTCAAAACCTCCTCATTAGTTATATGATCTACCCATCTAAGCTTCAGCATTCTTCTGTAGCACCACATTTCGAAAGCTTCTATATAATGATAAGATCTGTTAAATTTGTCACTCTCACATGTTTCTGCTGCTTTTAATCGACTTTGCCGACATCTAGCGGAGAAGTGCATCGACGTTGCCGGCCGCTGTGGCCGAGCGCTTCTAGGCGCTTCGGTCCGGAACCACGGGGCTGCTACGGTCACGGTTCGAATCCTGCTTCGGACATGGATGTGTGTGATGTGCTTTGGTTAGTTAGGTTTAAGTAGTTCTAAGTCTAGGGGACTGATGACATCAGATGTTAAGTCCCACAGTGCTTAGAGCCATTAGAACCATTTTTGCATCGACATTTTTATGCTTTGGTTATTCTAAAAGTACAAGGAAACGTTTGCTGGAGTCCCCTGTTATAACAAAATATCTTACGAATCGTAATGAGACGACGGATATATATATTGTGAGGGAAAAAGAAGACTTTCGAAATTTAGTGGCTACAAGATTCAGTGATGAACATTCAAACAAAGAAACGAATGAAACTTTTTTTCCTTGCCCATTTCTCGTTATTTTCACAACTCTGAAATATGTGACTAATTTCCATCAAGTCTACCGTTCGTGGGACATGTACGCTGCTTTGCAAACAGTATCGTCTACTTGAATAATTATATACGTCTCCGAATCGAAATGACATTTGCTTTAATCTATTATCAAGTAATATAGTGTGTAACAGGTATGAGTGCAGATCTTTCTATTGATAACTGTACTGAACAACATTATGCTCTCATACCCGTTACGCCCTGTATATTAAAAGTTCTGCTTTGCTGTCATTTATCCAATAAATCTCTTTCTATAATTTATAAGTGACTGCATTTCACTTTGTGACGTTACATAAATCTAGGTTTTGCACAGAACCTGCCAAAAATGTGGCGGCTGCCAGCTAAATTAACACTCTCTCTCTCTCTCGGTTCAAAAAATGGTTCAAATGGCTCTGAGCACTATGCGACTTAACTGCTGTGGTCATCAGTCCCCTAGAACTTAGAACTACTTAAACCTAACTAACCTAAGGACATCACACACATCCATGCCCGAGGCAGGACTCGAACCTGCGATCGTAGCGGTCTCGCGGTTCCAGACTGTAGCGCCTAGAACCGCTAGGCCACTCCGGCCGGCTCTCTCTCTCCTTATCACGGATGTTACCCTCTTGGTGGATGCTCACGTAACCCGTCTACGTTATGGGAAATGCCTCCCACCGACTACAGCTGGTCTTCTAGTCGCAGTTGGGAAACACTTATTTACGCCCATAGCCTTAGGCCAGTCAGTTTCGCAAGGTTTTAACAAATTTTTAATTTCTTGATAACAAATGAAGCGGATGCATAAGGCAATAAGTAATGAAGACACAAATATTAATTAAACGTGTTGCCATACTTGATTGAATCGTACACAGAAGTGTAAATTTCGAAGCAGACCTGTCACATTGGATAAAAAAATTCACTCAAAATTTAAAAAAATGAATTTTTGTCAACACCTTTGAGATACTCCTAAGGTTTGATTTCATTAACTTCATTACTGACAAAACAAAGGTTCATATACGTATTTGTTCTGAATATAATGCAGACTAAAGCAGATATTTTAAACTCCTGCGGCAACTGTTCACGAGGAATAATCTCGTAGATGACGTCCAAATTTTCTGCAGGGTGAAACCTCTCTGTCTCTCTGTCTGTCTCTCTCTCTCTCTCTCTCTCTCTCTCTCTCTCTCTCTCTCTCTCTCTGTCTCTCTCTCTCTCCGTACGAATTTACCGAATGTCAGTGAGCTCTAGCACAATTTCAGGAGCCGCCTTTGGAATGTCCCCTACAAATGTGCTTGCAAAAATATTAAAATCAAACTGTAACTTAATTAGGTCACTAAATCCATCGTGGAAGTTTTCTCTCAGAGCGGGTAGCACTGTAACGTATCCATCGAAATGTTGTAGAGTGTCTTCTTTTCGCGTTTTTTTCACTTACAGTTAGTCCAACGTGTGGAAAGTGAAAATATGAAATTTCTGAAAGTTGATTTGTCTTGAACAAAAATTTGCGTGGCTAACATGAACTGGTTACCGGGAATTAATGTTAGTCGTTGGTCAATTCAGTTAGAAATGAAACATCGGTTACCCACTGAGTTCCACCAAAATCTTTTACTGGCTTTCCTTTCATATCCTTGAATATTGTTAGGTCGTTAAGCATGTTGAAAATACTTTCGGAAGCACCACATATATTCAATAAGTGTACTTCACAAAAATAAGACACTTAACCCTACTCCCGCGCGACTGCTACGGTCGCAGGTGTCCTTAGGTTAGTTAGGTTTAAATAGTTCTAAGTTCTAGGGGACTGATGACCTTAGAAGTTAAGTCCCATAGTGCTCAGAGCCATTTTTTTTAACCCTACTCACGGTCAATTTATTGCAGGAAAAATGTCAACTGCCAGTTCCCTCAATCGTCACAGATGCACCATCACCAAACTTGTGATCAATCATGGGTTACGATCGGCGAATGTTTTTCCTAACAACGGCCATGTTTGTATATTAAATTTTGTAAGACGAAAGTATGACACTGACTGTCATTATACAGGGTGAATCACCTAACGTTACCGCTGGATATATTTCGTAAACCACATCAAATACTGACGAACCGATTCCACAGACCGAACGTGAGGAGAGGGGCTAGTGTAACTGTTTAATACAAACCACACAAAAATGCAGGGAAGTATGTATTTTAACACAAACCTACGTTTTTTAAATGGAACCACGTTAGTTTTGTTAGCACATCTGAACATATAAACAAATACGTAATCAGTGCCGTTTGGTGCATTGTAAAATGTTAATTACAATCGGAGATATTGTAACCTAAAGTTGACATTACACCAGATGTACTGCGGCGTGTACGACATTCATTACGCCAGAGATTGCAATTGTGTGCAGCAAATGATGGCCACCACATTGAACATCTATTGGCCTGACATGTCAGAACACACTCTATTCCACTCCGTAATTGAATACAGAAACCACGTGTGTACGTGTACCTCACCCCTCATGGCAATGTACATGTGCGTCAGTGAAAAAGACCAATAAAAAGGTGTTAGCATGTGGACGTAATGTGCTGTTCCAGTCTCTTCTGTACCTAAGGTCCATCACCGTTCCCTTTGGATCCCTACGTAATTCGGTGCTCTCCGATACACACCATCGAACAGCGGAGGAGTGGTACTCAAGCGTCAACTTTAGGTTACAATATCTATGGATGTAATTAACATTTTACAATGAAACAAACGGCACTGATTACGTATTTGTGTATATGTTCAGATGTACTAACTAAACTAACGTGGTTCCATTTAAAAAAACGTAGGATTATGTTAAAAAACATACTTCTGTGCATTTTTTTATGGTTTGTATTAACCAATTACACTAGCCCCTCTCCTCACGTTCGGTCTGTGTAATCGATTCGTCAGTATTTGATGTGGTTTACGAAATATATCCAGCGGTAATGTTAGGTGACCCAACCTATATATATATGCCGAGCGGAGTAGCCGTGCGGTCTGAGGCGCCTTGTCCCTCCCGCACGGCACCCCAGTCGGAGGCTCGAGTCCTCCCCCGGGCATGGGTGTGTGTGTGTATTGTCCTTGGCGTAAGTTACGTTAAGTAGTGCGTAAGCTTAGAGACCGATGACCTCAGCAGTTTCGTCCCATAGAACCTTGCTACAAATTTTCAATTTCCAACATATATAGAACGAATGTACTGAGCTCATTGCTGTGAACTTCTTCGTATTATTGTGAATAAACTGTTATATTTTTCATATTTTTTTCTAATATTGTTTTTAAAATATAACGATAGTTAATTTTCATTCATTTTTAGCTTTCTTCCTGATGAAACGTGTGTTAAGCGAATATCAGCAAAGTGTTTACAGTTTCGTGTCTACGTGTGTCTGCTGTATATACATTAAATGGCTAAATGGCTCTGAGCTCTATGGGGCTTAACTTCTGAGGTCATCAGTCCCCTAGAACTTAGAACTACTTAAACCTAACTAACCTAAGGACATCACACACATCCATGCCCGAGGAAGGATTCGAACCTGCGACCGTAGCGGTCACGCGGTTCCAGACTGTACCGCCTAGAACCGCACGGCCACCCCGGCCGGCCTGTACATACATTACTTTGCTGTGCAGATCGGTAGGAGATAAGTGCTATTTCTAGTCAGGTATTTTGTAGCTGCTTCTTAACAGCAATTTAAGAGCGAATTAGTGTTTATCTATTACTCTAAAATTAGCATCACATGTGACAAATGTGGATGTTAGTATAGATTAATGAGTGTAGGAGAAACATATGGGAACTAACTGTCATTTGGGTGAGTGTAGTGAGGACGCTAGTGAGGTACCTATATCTACGGTTGCTTTCTTGCTCTGTGTCCAGAATCGTATGGCGCGTTCGCTGTGGCGTTTTGAAGCATTTAGCAAAGCCAGGGAAAACGAAATGTGACTTGCGAGTTCACGCGACTGCAAGTAAAGGTTCCTTACAGCATTTTATCGCCACCCCACTTAAAGCTCGACAGAATGCACTGATCTCGTTGAAAGAACGATGCCACCTATTAGGTGGAACTTGAAATTATATTCTTCACCGCAATCATTTAAGCTAATGGTCTCCTTTTCTAGAAAATCATGGTTCATATCCCGCAACAAACATCGTGTTTTAAGTTTCCCATTTATAGTTCATACCGGCAACAAGGACACGGCCTGATTTCGTATTCTGTCATACTCCATCGGAATTAGTGCCTCTACTAAAATGACTTCCACACCGACGAGACATTTATTTTTAACCTTCATTCCTCGTCATTTTTGCCAGTCATGACTTAAAAAAAAATACTGCTCCATTACAGTTTTTGTTGTGCCGTGATTCATATTAGGAAGCCGCTCAAAAATGATTTTTAGGGGTCATGGGCAGATGACGCTGAAAACAGTTACTACAATTCCCTTGTTTATGACGTATTTATTAAGTTGGTCATGGTAGATCGATCCCATGACCATGTCATAAATGCTAAAGTCGCCAATTATTATCTATGGTAATCAGCGATGAGTATCTTAAGCTCATCTTCCCATGAAACGCTTACTCGTTATTGCTTCGTCTATTACTAGATCAGGCGCTTCTCATTGGTGCTGTTGAGATGAATTCGTCTTACCACCATCAACCCTCTCGGTCTGAATATGATAAAGGTTTCCCACGAACGACGCTGCGCTTCAGTTCTTGGTTTCAGTACGTCGCTTTTCTGAAATCATACTCTGACATCAAATTTAAAATTCTTCCGACTTTGCTTCTTCCAGGTGGTATAGGTCAATGAACGAAGCTGAATATCATTCAACAGCGAAATAGTACCTAACGTTGAGAAGATGAGCCTGTAACTCGCAAAAGCCCTGTTTTACTGTTAAGCGACGTTCACTAATTATTTTCCTCTTTGTTTTTTACTGAACACTTCAGCGAATATATTTGACTCCTGTAGACCAGAATTTCGCTGAGAACAGCAGAACAGCACAGCGCCCCCGGAAACAGACTTTTAATGCAGAGTCGCTAACAAGGCCAGGCTTTGTCCTTTGAATAAGAGGGCGTGAAGGATTAGTCGGTCGTTGCAGTCGGCTGGATAATTTTAAAGGCCCTAACAACTGCAAAGAAAACACCAGGTTCTCGACTCCTTTTACTACTGCCGTATTTTTAATTCTATCTTAACTTCCGCAAATCTGGATCGTGTAATATCAAAACACGAAACATTAATATAATTTTTGCTTACGAAGGTATCTTCGAAGTTCAGAGGCAAGACAGATATTTTAGCTTATTGTTGCTGAATTGTCTGTTCTCAAATGTTTTCTTGTGGGGTATTAAGATATTTTAGCCTATATCTTTATTTCTTCTGGCGAAGGCATCCGAACGAACGACACGCTTTTGCTCATCGCTCCGTCTCAACATTACACGCAGATTTATTTTTTCTGCTAGGTGTGAAAACAGACATTTATGTAAAAGTGTCAACACTTAGAGCCCGTTGGAAAGGAGACATTAAAAACTTAGATAGAGGTAAGGAACATGCATTTCTCATTTATAGTTAAAAATCTGAAATGCACGAATTGTTAATAATATGTATTTCTGTTAAAAGATTATTTATGTGTTTTATGTATTATTCGACCGAAATGCTGCAGGAACTGGTACAAAAGTCCTATGAATCAAATTCTATCTCAGGATTGTTATGTGAATATTTGTATCTACAGTGAACACGGCGGAGACTTGATGTTACATCTTTGAAAGTAATTAAGCGGTACACAGTTTATAATAATCAGCATCATTTTTATTAAGATTATCTCTGAAAAATTTAAATTTTTGTTCAATAAGTGAATACGTATATCTTTTCATTCAACTAACATAATTATTTATTTACTTATCTTAGTGCCACTATCAATCGATTTAGAAACAAGCTAACATACATATGATTCACTAATGTGTCAGTTGATATTGTCTTACGACATACTAAAGAGTGCTATAAAACAGTAGAAAACGACTTGTACTATGAGAAATCACTGTCACGTCGTTAGGAAAAGAGCAAATCGGTCTCACAAGTGTCATAATTAAATGAGATGAACACATGAGCATATAAATGACTAACTAACTAACTATCTTGACAAGAATTTTAGAAAAATAAATACACTGATTAGTCAGAGTATAATAATTCCCCCTCCACGTTATCGATTAACCCATTTAGGTCACAGTTAAACACGAAAGGTATATAGGATGGTTCTGCTCCCTCCATAGATGTTTTATGCAACCCGCAATTCTGTGTTTGTCCTTCAAAACCCACATGAGAGATTTTCATATTCTCTCGCTGGCGACGTGCAAACTGCAGAAACAAATGAACGCGATCTTTTTATAGGAAATTGGATATAACTAAATTTTGTATGGGGATACTTCTCCCTGGAGGTCACCGTTTTCAAGTTACTCAAGACAAACGTACTAAAGTGACAGTAAAACGCGCGTCTACCTCATCACTGATCCCTCATCAGTCATAATTTCTAATACGTTGTTCGTGGCCCTCCCTCCTACGCCTGTACAAAAATTTTCGACTGCACGACTTATTACCGATATTCGAACTTCTGTTCTACCGACTGGGCAGTTACGGCACCAGCATAGTCTATTGCTTCAACATTATTAAGCTGAACGTTCCCATGAGGTGATGAAAGGAAAACGACTTTCTAAACATTTCTCCAAAACTAATTATGTTGACAATTCCATCCAAACTTAGCCCTTACAAACACAGCAATTCCATTGTCAGATGGCCCGACTAATTTAAGAATGAAACTGTTTATTTCATTCTTAATTTGTCTGGACAGTGTCCATAGTTGCTTTACAATTATTGAGGGTATTTTTCTTCTGTCGTTGCAACTACAAAAATGCGTAATTTTTTTAACCAGACGCGTTTCCCTTTATTGAAGTAAAACATCATCACTGATCTGTAATTAAATTACTTACGTTTTGATTTGCTTTTAGATCGAAAAGCGAGAAATCAAGGGAAAATCACCGTAAGTACAAATCAACATAAGCCTAACGAACTGTTTCTCGATCTAAAAACAAATCAAAATTAAATAATTTAATTACAGACCACCGATGATGGTTTATCCCAATAAAGCGAAACGCTTCTGGTGAAAAAAGTCACGCATTTTTGTAGTTGCAACGACAGAACAAAAATACCTCAATAATTGTTTATTTCGTGCTGTTAAAATTCACGAAATGGTTAGGTATAATTTACAGAGACGTCAATTTTACAACTTATGAGTGCTCGACTAAGCTGATGGCGTAATAATGCTAGTCAGAGAAGACCAAAAGAGGTATAATGTGGGCAATTAGCCGTGCAGTCTCATGTTTTTGTACAGCGGTAAGAGGGAGTGCCTTGAACACCGCAGCCTACTAGAAATCGTCACCGGTGGGGCAGAGTGTGGGAGTCGGAGTGCGTTTAAAGGTCACTTTTGTACTTCTTCTTGAATATCTCGAAAACGTCAGCCTCTAGCGAAAATATATGCCAATACAAAATTTAACTACATTAAATTTCGTACAAAAGGATCCTGTTCACTTTTCTGTAGGATTATTAGTTCGTCCGTAACCAGCGAGAGAAATGTAAATCTTGACCTTTGTTTTTGAAGGCCACATAGAAAATTGCGGGTTACATGAAACGACATCGCTAGGGGCAGCTGAATCGCCCTGTAGAGGCAATGTTCTTTCTTGGAACAAGTTCCAGACTTTCGCCTCCAGCCCACCCTGTAATAGAAGAGGAATACATTTTCTTATTCAATTTTTAAATGATGGCTTTCACTTTTTGTAAGAATACAAAAATACTCCGGAAAAGTAACGTTCTTCCAAATTTGATGGAGTGTTTGAAGATACAACACTGGTTTGTACTTAGTAACAAATATTCTAGTGAAATTTAAAAGTGCTGAAGTCAAGAAAACGTTTTCAGTACCTTCTTTTGAAGCTTATCTGTTACGTTATTACTTTATTACACACCAACAATCAGTAAGTGAAATCAAATTAAGCAGAAGTATTATCAAAACCCAGTTACAAGTTAAATACATTTTGAAGGAGAAGGTACTGGAAAATAACTCAAATTTCCATTTTCAAAACATGTGAAATTGTTAAGAGATTAGAGAAATTCGGTTCATTTGTAAATATCATATGTTCCATGGTAAAAAAATCTTCTGTTCCAAGGCATACGATGGCGAATGACCGACGAAGTGTGGCTTAACTATCCACAAATTATATAACATAGTGTTAAAAATACGTAGAACAAAATTCCGACACTGAAGAATTAAGAATATCTCCCAGATAGCTTTAATTTACATACATGTGCGGAATACGAAATATTTACTAACGCTACACAAAACACAAGGAAAACGGTACAAAATTCCTAAACTCTCTAGTGAGTAATTCTTTGCATGATTCTGAAATCGATCACTAGACTTAAACGCAAACCAGGAAGTATCCTAGGTATACTATCCTCAAGATTCAGCACTCCCAACCGCCGGTAAAGTAAGGTGTTTCACCATTAAGCACTTGTCCAATATTTAACAGATTTCGTGGAGATGTTCATCACATTGCGAGTATTAAATGATTGAGCGTTCATTACACTGGAAATGGTGCTCATCAGCAGCATCAGTATGAAGTGTTGCGCCACGGGCACAAATACACTCGTGCACTGAAGAAAAAACAGCCTCAGAAAGCCATCTTGAAGAGGCTCTTGTCCTGATTGTAATAATAAGTGTGATATTTCATAGAGATGGCTCGCTGCTGGTAGGGATGAAACTATACACCTTCCCATGGCATCCAGGTCATACTCTATGGGTGTAATAACTACACGAGCACGTAACTACAGGAAAAGAGTCCACGAAGAAAAGACAGTGTATGTTTCCCAAACTTTTTAAAGGAGGTATCTCAAGATTACACATATTAGATTAGGTCGAAAGTTGCGAAATGATGAGACTTCCACGAGTCTTGTTTGTAAAGCAAGAAGTGTGGTGTCGGCCGAACAGTGAGATGCCAAGACAGTGTTGGTACCTCGCGGCAGAATGACAGGTAAACATCGTCGCTGCCAGAAGCAACGACGAATGAGAGCCAACGGGTGATATGTACACGCGCAGAGGAGTTTCCGTACGCCACCACATCAGCTCGCTTACTTACGTCTGAGTGTAGTGTCGCTAAGCTTAGTCTGCAATGATCTCTGCAGACAAAAACATCGTCTCTCTATCGAGCCACCAGTTCGAAAATCATATTGTACAGAACTTGGCATAAAACGTCGGTTGTACCTTGTAAAAAGCGACTAGCATCCTGCACTTTAACAAGTGCTACATTGATATTCCGTGACAGTAATAAGTACTCACGGCATTTCTGCGCACATGTGTTGTTACGGAATCAAGTATTTCGCCTTGTTGAATTTGTAATAAAGTGATCTAATATTTCGGATCATCGATCCTTCAGGTGTACAGCTAGGAACCCACCACTGAGCCGAAGAGTTATTTCGTCCTTTATCAACTAGAAGGAGAGCTACTGGGACAACCCAAAACCCTGTCGCTACTCGGGGGCTTCAACTGAGTGAAGGCTTTTGAAATTAACTGAAGGTAATTCTTTTCTAAAAATTGACGATGGGTTTGTTGCTGACAAAAGGATCGTTGTGTTAGATTGTGGAGAAGCGGAGAAAATCCTGTGTGACAGCAGAACTGTTGTGATGGACAAGACATGTGACAAATGTTCTAAGCAGTTCAAACTACTGTAGGCCATGCACGTTAACATCGAGAAGTGCAGAAAATCCTGTGTGACAGCAGAACTGTTGTGATGGACAGGACATGTGACAAATGTTCTAAGCAGTTCAAACTACTGTAGGCCATGCACGTTAACATCGGAGAAACAGAATAAGAAACGAATGTATATCGTGTTTAATTTTCTTTGTTCCCAGATAAAAGTCAAAATACAAATGAAAACTTATCCAGGATTGAAAAATAAGGTACTTGGGTAGTCACCGAAAGGTGTTGTGCTAGATTTTCAAATGGCTGCAATTAAAGGTATGCAAACTGTGTTCCTTGAAACACCTCCTTTCGGGCTGCAATTTTCATTGCAGCCAGAGTGTGAAGAACAAAAGAATTGGGATTAACGGGTGAAAACAGGAACAGAGGCGGAATCCGATTGTTTAGTCGGAGTGGCACATCTTCCACCAGCAGCTTTGACGAAGTGCGGATAGAACTAATGGAGGAAATGCTCGGTTTTGGATGGAGAGCAACGGGAAGATTGTTAATTTGAGACCAAGTTGGAAAATTTCATTTGGACACATCCTTCTGACCCACAGAATCGCCTTGAGGTAGAAGCTCGTCTCTTAGGTTGCGAAAACGAAATGACATTCGTACTTCTGTTGTGAAACGAAATATTCTTTACCGTCATACAAGCATATCTTTCCTGGGCTGCCTGCATTTGATACTTGGTCAAATGTTTTATGAGAGAGAAAACAAGGATTTCTATACACTGAAGAGCCAAAGAAACTGGTACAGGCGTACTCAAATACAGAGACATGTGAACTGGCAGAATACGGCGCTGCGGTCGGCAACGCCTATATACGACGACAAGTGTCTGACGCAGTTATTATATCGCTTACCGCTGCTACAGTGGCAGGTTATCAATACTGAAGTGAGTCTGAACGTGGTGTTATAGCCGGCGAACTAGCGATGGAACACGGCCTCTCCGAATTAGCGATGGTTCAAATAGTTCAAATGGCTCTGAGCACTATGGGACTCAACATCTGAGGTCATCAGTCGCCTAGAACTTAGAACTACTTAAACCTAACTAACCTATGGACATCACACACATCCATGTTCGAGGCAGGATTCGAACCTGGGAACGTTGCGGTCGCGCGGTTCCAGAGTGAAGCGCCTAGAACCCCTCGGTCACAGCGGCCGGCCGAGGTAGCGATGAAGTGGGGTTTTTCCCGTGAATATCAAGAACCCGGTAACACATAAAATCTTCGACATATCTGCGGTCGGAAAAAGATCCTGCAAGAACAGGACCAACGACGACTGAAGAGAATCGATCAACCCTTTGCTGCAGATTTCAATGCTTGGCCATCAACAAGTTTCAGTGCGCGGATCAGTCAACAAAACATCATCGATATTGGCTCTCGGATCCGAAGCGTGTACCCTTGATGACTGCATGACAAAAAAAACTTTGCGCCTCACCTTGGCCCATGAACACAGAGATTGGACTGTTGATGACTGGAAACATGATGCCTGGTCGGATGAGTCTCGTTTCAAATTGTGTCGAGCGGCTGGACGTGTGCGGATATGGAGACATCCTCATTAATGCACGGACCCCGTATGTCAGAAGTGACTGTTGAAGCTGTTGGAGGTTCTGTAATGGTAAGGGGTGTATGCAGTTGGAGTGATATGAGATCCCCGATACGTCTAGAAACGACTCTGACAGATGACACGTATGTAAGCACCTTCTCTGATCACCTGCATCCATTCGTGTCCATTGTGCGTTCCGACGGGATTGTACAATTACAGCAGGACAATGCGACACCCCACATGTTCAGGATTGCTATAAAGTGGCTCCAGGAACAGTCTTCTGAGTTTAAACACTTCCGCTGGCCACCAAATTCCGCAGAAATGAACATTATGGAGCACATCTGGGACGCCTTGGATCGTGCTATTGAGACTGAGAAGAGATATGCAGCCCCTTGTACTTTTACGGATATATGGACAGCCTTGCAGGATTAATTATGTCAGTTTCTTCAAACAGTACTTCAGACGTTAATCGAGTCCATGCCACGTCGTGTTGCGGAAATTTTGTGGTCTCGCGGGGGCCCTACACGATATTAGACAGGTCACAGTTCCTAGTAATAGACGGAAAGTCATCGAGTAAAACAGAAGTAATATCCGCCGTTATCCAAGGAAGTGTTATAGGCCCTCTATTGTTTCTGATCTATGTTAACGGAATCGGAGACAATCTGCTTAGCCGTCTTAGACTATTTGCAGATGATGCTGTCATTTACCGTCTTCTAAACTCATCAGGTGACCAAAACGAATTGCAAAATGATTTAGATAAGATCTGTATGGTGGGAAAAGTGGCAGTTGACGCTGAATAAAGAAAAGTCTGAAGTTATTCACATGAGTACTAAAAGAAATCCACTAAATTTCGATTACGCGATAAGTCACACAGATCTGCAGGCTGTAAATTTAGCTAAATACTTAGGGATTACAATTCCAAATAATCTAAATTGGAACGATTACATAGATAATGTTGTGGGTAGAGCAAACCAAAGACTGCGATTCATTGGCAGAACACTTAGAAACTGCAACAGGTCTACTAAAGAGACTGCTTACATCACCCTTGTCCGCACTATTCTGGAGTATTGCTGTGCGGTATGGGGTCCGCATCGGATAGGACTGACGGATGACATCGAAAAAGTACAAAGAAGGGTAGCTCGTTTTGTATCATCGCGAAATAGGGGAGATAGTGCCACAGACAAGATACGCGAATTGAAGTGCCAATCGTTAAAACAAAGGCATTTTTCTTTGCGACGGGATCTTCTGATGAAATTTCAATCACCAGTTTTTTCCTCCGATTGCGAAAACATTCTGTTGGCACCCACTTACATAGGGAGCAATGATCATCACGATAAAACAAGAGAAACCAGGGCTCGCACGGAAAAATTTAAGTGCTCGATTTTCCAGGGCGCCATTCGAGAGTGGAGCGGTAGAGAGACAGCTTGAAGGTGGTCATTGAACTCTCTGCCAGGCACTTTATTGTGAATAGCAGAGTAATCACGTAAATGTAGATGAACCAGTTTCTTCAGCTCTTCCGTGTAAGTTACACAATGGGTTCTTTTCCGAAATTTCATAGCCAGGCGGAAAGTGAGAAATAGGCAAATGCTGCATCAAATTGATCAGATTAAGGTCTAGCTTTGCACAAAAACGTTTAATTACTTGCACGTAATCAGAATAATTAACAAAAAATTAGTGATTTTGGAAAAAAATTGTATCCAAAGTTTGAGAGCAAAACTAAAAGTGGGAAATGGAGAAATGGGCTATCATAGAAGTGTGTGGTCTAGCTACGGAAAACATTAATTAATTGCTTGAAAATAGGCAGTGTAATTAAGGAAAAATAGTGATTTGAGAGAAATTTTCAGAATCGTTTTTTTGTCTGAATTTGCATAGCTAATCGAAGAGTGGGAAATGGACAAATGGGGAATCAATCTAAACAGCATCAGATATAATTTTGCGAACAAACGTTTAGTTGCTTGAAAGTACTGAGGGTAATGAAAAAAAACTTCGTGATTCGAAGGAAATCCGCTGACAGAAAAGAAATTGCGACACAAAGGAGTTGTGCTACATAAACGAAAGTTGGTAAGCGCGTTTCTACAATTGAAAGATTGTATTTATTGAAGTTTAGTACCAGTCGAATACTACTGGCGCTAGTAGCGCCACTATGAGTATACAAATCATGTTTGCATTAAATACACGCTGTAACGGTCATGAGTGTTGGCTACCTTGAGATTTGACGTGATGAACTGATTTTAGTCAAAAATGTCTTTAAGGCGACAAAGATGCCGTTAACAATATGTCACTGAATTTGAGCGATGTCGTGTAAATAGGGCTACGAAGAGCTGTATTTTCCTTCTGCGATACAGCGAAAACACTTCGCAGGAATGTAGCCACTGTGCACGATTGCTGACAGTGGCTGTCACGAGAATGCACGGTCGCAAGAAGACCAGACTCCGGACGGCTGCGTGGCACTATCGAGAGGGTAGACTGTCGTGTTGGATGTATGGTTCCTGCTCCACGTACTGCATCTTCAGCAGAAATCTGAGCAGGAGTTGGCATCGGAGAACCACAACGAAATGTTACAAATCTATTACCTCAAGAACATTTCCGAGCCAGATGCCCTGTAGCATTCCACCGATCCCAAAACATCGTCATTTGCGACTTAAGTGATGTCAAGCGAGAGCTCATTGGAGGGCAGTGTGGATGTCTCTGATGACAGCTGGTTCTGCGTCGGTGCCAGTGACGCCCGAGTGTTGGGTAGAAGGAGTCCGGTTGAGGGTCTGCAACCAACCTGTGTGCATGCTAGGCACACTGGACCTGCACCTGGAATTTTGCTCCGACATGCAAATTAGTATGTCAGTTTGGGGATTCGACCATTTGTGATACCGTTCATGAACAGCATTCCCAAGGATTGTTTTCCAACAGAGTAACGCTCGCCCACATGCCGATGTTGTAAGCGTACAGTGTGTCGGCCTGCTCGATCACCAGATCTGCCTGAAATCGAGCACATGCTAGACATCATCGGACGGCAAGTCCTGCGTCACCCACAAACAGCATTAACCGTCCCTGTATGACCCGACTAAATGAAACACTCCTTTAACTACATACCACAAACTGACATCCAGTGCCTGTACAGCACAATGCATGCACATCTGCATGCTTGCATTCGACGTTGTCCTGGTTACACCAGTTATTAATGTACCAGCGTATAACACGTACAATGGCTTAAGTCGCGCTTACGTTAACCTGTGATCTTGCAATGTTAATGACTTACGTATGTTACCTACACAAATGTATTCCAGAAATTTCATTGTTGTTATGGTCTTCATTCCTGAGACTGGTTGATGCAGCCCTCCATGCTACTCTGTCCTGTGCAAGCTTCTTCATCTCCCAGTACCTACTGCAACCTACATCCTTCTGAATCTGCTTGGTGTATTCATCTCTTGGTCTTCCTCTACGATTTTTACCCTCCACGTTGCCCTCCAATACTAAATTGGTGATCCCTTGATGCCTCAGAACGTTTCCTACCAACCGATCCCTTCTTCGAGTCAAGTTGTGCCACAAACTTCTCTTCTCCCCAATCCTATTCAATAGCTCCTCATTAGTTATGTGATCTACCCATCTAATCTTCAGCATTCTTCTGTAGCACCACATTTCGAAAGCTTCTATTCTCTTCTTGTCTAAACTATTTATCGTCCACGTTTCACTTCCATACATGGCTACACTCCATACAAATACTGTCAGAAACGACTTCCTGACACTTAAATCTATACTCGATGTTAACAAATTTCTCTTCTTCAGAAACGCATTCCTTGCCATTGCCAGTCTACATTTTATATCCTCTCTACTTCTACCATCATCAGTTATTTTGCTCCCCAAATAGCAAAACTCATTTACTACTTTAAGCGTCTCATTTCCTAATCTGATTCCCTCAGCATCACCCGACTTAATTCGACTACATTCCATTATCCTCGTTTTGATTTTGTTGATGTTCATCTTATATCCTCCCTTCAAATCACTATCCATTCCGTTCAACTGCTCTTCCAAGTCCTTTGCTGTCTCTCACAGAGTTACAATGTCATCGGCGAAACTCAAAGTTTTTATTTTAATTCCTACTCCGAATTTTTCTTTTGTTTCCTTCACTGCTTGCTCAATATACAGATTGAATAACATCGGGGAGAGGCTACAATCCTGTCTCACTCCCTTCCCAACCACTGCTTCCCTTTCATGTCCCTCGACTCTTGTAACTGCCATCTGGTTTCTGTTTTTTGGTGCAACAGTTTTTTTCCGTGAGTGTATTTCACGAGTAGCTGTTGCTAGGTCGTGAATAAAATATCAGCAACGTCATTTCTTAAAACCCTAGCTATTTTGCTCGTAATAAGTAGCATTGGTGTGATATTTAACGGTGAAATAGGCCTCCAGCGAATTAAGGGCTAAGTTTATCATATTTCGAGAACAGACGACACTAGTGATGTTCACACCTACATTATAGTGGAAACAATGACCTTTATTGTCCATTATTAAAGCTGTCAGTGGTCGAGAAATGAGTACAATTTGCAGCAACAAAAATTTTTGATAATTTGCCCAATAATATAAAATGTCTGAGAGGTGGCAAAACAAGTTTTAAATCTCACATAAAATCATTTCTTCTCGACAACTCTTTCTATTCCGTGGTCAGATTTCTATTTAAAAACTTGTAGCCTGTAAGAAAGTGCTAGTTTTTGAGCGTAGGACAAATAATAATGTGTTTCTTAATGTTAAGACTAAATATGTATACATGTCCTGTAAACTGATTCGTTTCATATCATTCCGATAAAATAAAGTTTTCAATGATCTGTGGAACTTGTATCGAACTACGAAAGAAAATAAGGTGTGAAAAAGTTCATCTATTCAAAACCTTGCGTTTTCGCACATAAACAGCTGCGTTGGCATGATACTTAACTATCAAAACAGCTTCCTTCAAATCAAGTACTAATATCAGGACACTTAGCAGGTGACACTAGGCAAGAAAAAAAGGTGTCAAAAAGATCATGCTTTCTGAACAAAGATTTAAAATAAAAAAATAAAAATGGTCAAATGTTTTGTGAAATGATTTGTGTAAAAGTAATAAGTGAAATACCTTAGATAAACATCTGACGCACATCGAATAATGTTCGAAATCCTGTGCAGCAAATGTCGTGCTGATTCAGAGTTTAAAGTTAAATATTTAACTTAGAATCTTACAATTTTAAATATTACTGGAGGATATATGTCTGACGGAATATGTAGAGTGTGCAGGTAGCTGTTGTGTGGCCTTGAATTCTGCCATCTACGCTAGAAGGTGAAAATATGTTCCACCAATTTTTCAGTACAAAAATTTTCTCGATACAGAATCCTTGTAATATCAGGGAAGACAACGCGCATTCTGAATCTACACCATGGTTGCTGTACATTTTCGGGCATTATTCAAAGATGCCTCAAATGTGTCTCTAATCTATTTTATTTCGTACGTTTAGAGAAATTATTTCTCAAAAATATTTGACCGTTTCTTTTCCAAAGACTCTGTTGATAAGAATTATGTATTTGTTTCACAGTATTAAGATACATCGTTGTAATTACATTTGGAACATCTAATCACACAACTTCTATTTAGTATTAGTTAAAACGTGTGTAAACGTGACTATTAGGGAGTGGGTATCTCTAAGAAGAGGTACATGGCTCTGCAAGTGGAACTGTGAATGTTGTCTTCGCCACTGTAAGTTGTCTCGTCAGATGTATGTTGAACAAGGACACTAAAACACGCTGTACCTGCTGTAGGCGTCGGTCATCAGTGCTTTGAATGACATAACATAGGATAATAGGGTGAGTAGCGTAGCGAAGCGAACAGACTCAAACGCTAATCTTATTTGTTTTGCATTAAGCGTGCAGACAATGGCCGCATAGGGTTCTCCAAAAACAACTCACATGAATGCTAATGCGACTAGTTAATGCCTGTATTAGCTGCACACGTGTCGTTACAAGGCTAATGATGTGGTTCCACGGCGATTGTATTACTGAATGGAGCTGGATGGCACGTTTTTGTTATTTACTATTACACCATGCATATACCGGTCTTAGGAAGTACGGTTTGCTCCTCATAAAGTAATTTAATTCATAGAAAACTTTTTCACCTGTAATTTATTTTCCCGTGCTTAATGTCTACTAAAGAATAAATTTCGAGTGCTTTGCAAGATTTGTGACACCAGTGTTGGTTTGTCATACAGACTGCGCCATATTATAATGAAAAGAGACATATGCACAAAATCAGAAATAAATCTCGGTCTTCTCCAGTGATGTTTTATAAAACTGCTATTGTTCATGTTGAACAATAAGATCTGGTCGATAGAAATACTTGAAATCTCAGGCTTTTTGCACTGCCTCGGCTATCTAACGCAAAATGTTATTCGAAAGTAAGAAGGGTAGGAATATCGAAACAACTGTCATAAATATTTCAGCCTGATGGATAGGCTGCCCACAGGTTGTAAATGAAGGAAAATGGAAGTATATACATGTCAGCGCACACTCTGAATTAATTTCTTTTGAATGCACGATTAATAAATTGCAACTGAAGTTTTCCATATCAAAGGGTATGTAAGAAAAAGATAAGGCCACACTTTCAGGAAACATTCCTTACACACAGAGTAACAAAATTCGTTACATGGACATGGGCGAAGAAACGCTTTATTTCCATGTTAGGGTTCATTTATTGTTTTCCTTCACAATCACATTATTCAAGGGGAACAAACAGAAGCAGAACGTACCAGCATTGTTTAAGATGTTTTCTCACATCAAATGTTCAAAACACCACTTGGTTACGTCTGGTTGGAATGCGTAGTAAGCTGTTGTTCTATGTTTCGCCGTCAGTGTTTCTTGTTCCAGTTGAACGAAGATAATGTTCACGTGCGCTTCAGTTGATTGCTTGTGTTAACATGCGACTAACTTCATCGCTATGCATCATGAACATCATGCATCATGCACATAGCACCAGTTGTTCAGTATTCATCACGGACTTGAGTCCCGGGTCAGTGAAATGGAAGCGTAGTGAAATGTGGAGCTGGCAGATGCCCTTTCGAAGGAAGTCAGCGTTTTTGTGGAGATATTTCTAGAACGACGGCGCACCGACTGGAGGACGTTCGAAGGAGGTGATCTTCGACTTAGAGAGCATGGGACTTTTATCCCAGTACTCTAAGCTGGGGGAGACCTAGAAGGACGGAAACACCTCAGCTGAAGGAGTAACTTCTTCGTGCAGTTCGTCTACTGGCTTTCATTTCGGCTTCACAGTTTGCAAGGGATCGATATGCAACGGACTACCCGTAATATCAGGCATGAAAAGAGGTTGTTTGACAACATTAGTGTCAGCATAAGACAATTAGTTGTAACAAGTAATGTTGATCACTTTACTGTCTGGAGAGTGCGACAGAACCTTCTGTATCCATAGCATGTATAACGTGTGCAGGCGCTATCAGTAGCTGGTTTTATTGCACTGGTACACTTCTGCGACTGTTCCAACCCTCGCTTTAATACAAATCTGCTGTTGTGGAATGATGTTTCGTTTTAGCGTGATAATATTGTAATTTTCGCAACCAGCACGTATGGACTGTCGAGAATCTTCATCAATAAAGATTTTCTGTCATCGTTTCGGCTGGCGTTGATGATGGCTGTTTGTTACGATCTCATGTTCTTCCACATAGCCTCAACGGAGAAACTTATCATGATCTCATAGAGAATACTTTACCTGTTCTGAGACAACACGTGCCTTTGCGAATTCGACATAACATGTACTTCACGCACGATAGGAGCTCCTCCTCATTTCAATGTTTGTAGGCTTCTAAATAACAGATCCAGTGACAGATGAATACGTGGTGGTTGACCAATTCCATGGTCTCCACCTCTACAGGCCTAAACCCACTTGACTTTCATGTGTCAGGCATTTGAAGGGTCTTGAATACAAAACACCACTAAAATATGTAGAGAGTCTTCGTGATCATATCGTGGGAGGCTGTGAAAAAATACAAAATTCCCCAGGGACACATCATTACATGAGGGATTCAATGCGTGTAGGATTGATGAATGTGTTCTTGCTAACGGAGAAATTTTGAATATTTCGTTTAGGAAAGTATTTCATACTGTGCCAATGCACCTTTTTTTCCTCTACGTCTCCTTTGATTAATGTGTTGAAGATAAGTAGAAAATAACCTCTAACCTGTAATAAAGCCTTTGCGGACCCATATGCATGTAACATGTTTTCTTCCTCTACGTGTGAGATATGTTTCCTGCAAGTTTAGCCATGTCTTCTTGTTATACCCCACGGAAATACTCGGGAACCAAAATGCAATCTAAATTCAAGTTTTTCAAACGCAAGCGATATGCCTAAATATATTGATACGTATTACCGTAGTTAGTGCGTGAAAGAGATCGTTACTAAAATATTAGTATGATGTGCAACATATTAGTATAAGGTAAATCGAAACAGTGCTCAAGTGTATGAGAACTTGATGATGTTCGATTGAAACGAGACATTGAGCGCATACAAAGAATCACAAGGAGACACGTTTTTTTCTTTCGTAGGTAAAGTGTCGCAGAAATATCGAAACATTCAAACTGATGGAAATTTCAGGAAGATTCTTCTTGAATCGTGAAAACATTTTCAAAACTTCAAATAATCTCTTTTCATGTCCCGGATTACGGGTAGTCCTTTGCACACCGATTCCTTGTAAACAGCGGAACCGAAATGAAAGCCGTAGCGCTAGGGTATATAACTGCCATTTCTTCTCACGCGCCGTTCTTGAATGGAATGGGAAGAAACCGTAATATACAATATATAAAAAAGAACCTGTCATTCCTCTGACAGAAATTTAGAAGGTATAGATATACCGGGGTTGGATAAAAATATGGAAACACCAAAGGCCGTAGACATTGCCATACCTTATACGGTGTAGGAAGACCATTGCCATTCAAGTCAGCTTTTAGTCCTGTCGGAATGCATAATTACTGGTTCTTCCAAGACCCCCTGGTTCGGATGTGAATACCAACATCCAAGATTAAGATCAAGAAAGAGTTTCCTCCGTTCAACAGAACCACTTTTAACGTCACCCGCAAATCGTTGAATACAGCTTTGGCGTAACTCACCATCAGAGAGGTACTGGAACAACCCTAAAGAAGAGCTTGCTAAAGGACCTTACCTCCCATATAAAACATGGAAGGTCCTCAACAGGCTGAGAACTGGTGTATCCCGATGCAAGGTCAATCTGAAGAAACGGGGTTTCTCCCCAGGAGATGAACTATGCGAATGTGGCGAACAGCAAGATCATCAACACCTGCTCAACTGTAGAAACCTCCCAGCCCCATGCCCGATGGACGATCGGGTTATCGCCAATGATACAGCAGTTCAAACAGCGGAATTTTAAATGTCATATGAAATTTAATCATGTACCTATACTGTTTGTGAATTGATGTCATTTGGAATTTAAACATGCACTTATATTGTTTGTAAATTGCTGTCTATCGGCTATATACGTATATTATGTTCTGGACAAGAGTAAATAAAATAAATTAGATGTTCTGTATGGTACTCAGAAAAATCTTACACTCATGTTTCTGCAAAATAGTGACAAGTTCACGCGACGAGGTTGGAGATGGATAGCGGTCATGTACCATTCTCTCCAACGTAGACCAGATAGACTCCATAATATTAAAATTTAGTGGCCACAGTAGATGCGACAGTTCATTCTCATGCTCACAAAACGAGTCGTGGACGATGCAAGCTGTGTCAACAGGGTCTCTGTCGTCTGGGAACCCAACATTACCAATAAGAAGCAAACGCTGTAGCATAGGGTGGACTTCAATACCCAAAATGGTCACATAAGAAAAAAGGTTCAAATGACTCTGAGCACTATGGGTCATCAGTCCCCTATAACTTATAAGTACTTAAACCTAACTAACCTAAGGACATCACCCACATCCATGCCCGAGGCAGGATTCGAACCGGCGACCGTGGCGGTCGCGCGGTTCCAGACTGAAGCGCCACAATGGTCGGCGGTCATGTGATCCTTGACAGTAATATAACCTTGCATAGTAACTGTGGGGACTATGGAATACCACCATTTGGGTGCCCAAATCATGGCCGAAACCCCTCCATTTTTTACTCTTGTGGCGTAAACTCGGCTAGAAGTCCCAAACAGAATGAAATATTACTCATCCGACGAAATGACTTTCTTCCGTTGCTCCAAAGTACAAGTTTTATTTCGAAGGAAACGATCTATTGACACACAGTCAACATGGGTTTAGAAAACATCTTTCCTGTGAAACACAACTAGCTCTTTATTCACATGAAGTGTTAAGTGCTATTGACAAGGGATTTCAGGTCGATTCCGTATTCCTGGACTTCCTGAAGGCTTTTGACACCGTTTCATACAAGCGGCTCGTAGTAAATTTGCATGCTTATGGAATATAGTGTCAGTTATGTGACTGGATTTGCGATTTGCTATCGAGGAGGTCACAGTTCGTAGTAATTGACGGAAAGTCATCGAGTGAAACAGAATTAATTTCAGGCGTTCCCCATGGTAGTGCTATAGGCCCTTTGCTGTTCCTTATCTATATAAACGATTGGGAGACAATCTGAGCAGCCGTCTTTGTTTTTTTGCTCATGACGCTGAGGTTTATCGCCTAATAAAGTCATCAGAAGATCAAAACAAACTGCAAAACGATTTAGGAATAATATCTGAAAAGTGCGAAAAATGGCAGTTGACCCGGAATAACGAAAAGTGTGAGGTCATCCACATGAGTGCTAAAAGGAACTCGTTAAACTTCGGTTACACGGTAAATCAGTCTAATCTAAAAGCCGTAAATTCAACTAAATACTTAGGTATTACAATTACGAACAACTTAAATTGGAAAGAACACACAGAAAATTTTGTGGGGAAGGCTAACCAAAGGCTGCGTTTTATTGGCAGGACACTTAGAAAATGTGACAGGCCTATTAAGGAGACTGCCTACACTACACTTGTCCGTCCTCTTTTAGAATACTGCTGCGCGGTGTGCGATCCTTACCATGTAGGACTGACGGAGTACATCGAAAAAATTCAAAGAAAGGCAGCACGTTTTTTTTTATCGTGAAGTATGGGAGAGAGTGTGACAGAAATGATACAGGATTTGGGCTGGAAATTATTAAAAGAATGGCGTTTTTCGTTGCGGAGGGACCTTCTCACAAAATTCCAATCACCAACTTTCTCCTCCGAATGCGAAAATATTTTGTTGACATCAACCTACATAGGGCGGAACGATCACCACGATAAAATAAGGAAATCAGAGCTCGTTCGGAGAGATCAAGGTGTTCATACGAGATTGGAATAACAGAGAACTGTGAAGGTGGTTCCATGAACCCTCTGCCAGGCACTTAAATGTGATTTGCACAGTATCCATGCAGATGTAGATGTAGATGTAGATCGGCGACACGTTTACTCATTAAGGGTATTTGTACCACTGAGTGGTTTTGGAATGCCAGCTTGCTCTGCAATTTCTAGCTTATGGCTCCCCGTTCGTGTTGTTCTGGTGCTGTCAGGGTTCACAAGTGCGGCGTTCAGTTCTGTAGTGACTTTTGCTGCTGTTGCCTTTTATTTTTCCTTATAATCATTTTCAATGACCGTCCGTTACAATCACTTTTCTCCACTTTCTTTGTATGCGATATAAACCTTCCATACTGTGCCTCTTGAAACATCAAACATTTCGGTTATCTTTGGCACGGGAGCATCCATAATACAAGCCCCAACAACTTGTGCACATTTTGAATTCACTTAGCTCCAGCATAATTCATTCAAAACCACACTGTGCTGGCCACGATTTGCACTTGTAACGCACTGAAGACATTGCATACTACTAAACACGACAGTGGAACCTGCAAGCTTGGCTAGCGTCTGCATTTGCGTTCAACCATCTCTATCTCGTTGTGTTTCTATGTTTGTGACGTGAGCGCCTGCAGTAACAGATTTCTTTCTATGTATCTTTAGTGGGATAACTTATTTCATTTGGTACTCGACTCTGTAGTAGGTTTTATGTTAAAGCAAAGCAATTTTCTAAAATTGAGACTTTGTTTAAGATCTGTCGGGTCCTCATCACCGTCAGACTTTACCGATTTGCACCGTGGTACTTGATATTTGAGTCCACAAACTGTGAGAACGTTACTTTGAATTTTACGGAAAAAGAAGCTTTAAGGAAAACGTACAGTTCGTTTGTTTACGTGTACGACGTGGACTCTGTGCTGCTTGTAAGTGACATAAGCATTTGTTGCCAACCTCGCGTCCGATAAATATCGCTTAGCCTGTTATGCAGGAGGAACATGCGGCAACGTACTGGTTGCTTATACAACCTCTTGCGATAACTGTCCGAGTTGTCGCCCTTCCACAAGGAATACTGCAGCTCGTTTCTGAAACAGGTTACATCATACTTAGTAGTTTACTTGTCGCATTTCTTAAATTCGTCAGCCGTTTCCACTGTGCCATCGAGTAGCTTTGATGATTTGTGCACCCAGTTTTTTGGACATTGCGTACGGAAATGTTGGAATAACGGTTTCCTTGTAGTCAAAGCTTGTTTCGACAATTTTTATACCTGTTTTCTTCTGTTTATAATAACCATACTCAAAAATGAAATTAGGCACCTGGTATATACAGGGTGTAAATTTTAAGTTGACA
Source organism: Schistocerca serialis cubense (assembly GCF_023864345.2). Classification (NCBI taxonomy): domain Eukaryota; kingdom Metazoa; phylum Arthropoda; class Insecta; order Orthoptera; family Acrididae; genus Schistocerca; species Schistocerca serialis. The sequence goes on from NC_064646.1 coordinate 397,651,396, forward strand.
AACCAGAATAACTCGAAAAATAGGATTCACACGAAAAAAATGTGTAGAACCCAAAGTTGATTATTTTCGAGGGGGACATCTCCTGGTGCTAAAATTAGCCCACCACCCCAGGCCCCTGCAGGTGGGGTGGGAGGCAACTTTAAAATTTCAAATGAAAACCCCTATTTTTTATTGCAGAATCAGATTCCACATAAAAAACTACGTACATTTTTTCCTAAACATTTGTTTTGTTTCTTGGTAGTTGGCGCTGTAGTTCAAGAAAATCCATGTTCTCATTTTTGCGTGGAAAAAAATTAATATTTGATTCAGCATTTGTAAAACTCTAATTCCTCTCTCTCAAACCCCACCCAATGGGGAGAGAGGGAGAGCTTTAGTTTTAGCGAATTAAAGTTCTCGAAGTAAATAAGTATTTTTTATTTATTCGTAACCATTTTCCAAGCAAAAATAAGAACATGGATATTCTTGAATTACAGCGCCAACTACCAACAATCAAAACAAATGTTTAAGACAAAATGTACGTAGATTTTTATGTAGAATCTGCTTCTGCAATAAAAAATGGAGGTTCTCTTTTGAAATTTTAAAGGTGCCTCCCGCCCCACCCCAAGGAGGTTGGGGTGGCGGGATAATTTTAACACCAGCAGATGTCCCCGTCGAAAATAATCAGCTTTGGATTCTACACATTTTTTTCGCGTGAAGCTTATTTTTCGAGTTATTCTGGTTTGTCAACTTAAAAAATTCACACCCTGTATAAAAGTAACTCCAGGCGCCTAAGTAGAACATGGAACGATGTGGAGCTGGTAGCAACTTCCAAGCTCCCTTCTCGTAAAAGATACCACCATTATAACAGCATTTTGACACTCACTACACCGTACGCTGTCTGAACTACTGGCACACAAGAAGCTGCAGTTAATAAAGAATCGTCTTATGTTTTCTGAACCAGTTACTACTACGAACAGTTTCTTGCTACTTGCCGCTCGCCGTAATCTCTGTCGCTTCTTACAGCTGGGCTCTATATGAGAAAAAACGCGAATTCTGACAGCAAATTTGTACGTCAATCTGGTGGTTCGACCTGTTGTGCTGCCATTCATGAACAGCATTCCTGTGGCTGTTCTCCAATAGGATAACGCTCACCACTTGCCACTGTTGTAACCCTATATGCTCTACAGAGTATCGAACTGTCCTTTGGCCTACTCTGTCATCCGATCCGTCCCCAATCGAACACATATGGGATTTCATTGGACGACTCTAGCGTCATCCACAAATAACATTATGAATCGACCAAGCCGGCCGCGGTGGTCTCGTGGTTCTAGGCGCGCAGTCCGGAACCGCGCGACTGCTACGGTCGCAGGTTCGAATCCTGCCTCGGGCATGGATGTGTGTGATGTCCTTAGATTAGTTAGGTTTAAGTAGTTCTAAGTTCTAGGGGACTGATGACCACAGCTGTTAAGTCCCATAGTGCTCAGAGCCATTTGAACCATTTTTGAATCGACCAAGTGCAACAGGTATGTAACTACATCCCACAAGCTGACATCTAGTACTTGTACAACATAATGTATGCACATCTGTATGCTTGCATGCAACGTTCTAGTGGTTACAACGGTTATAAACGTACCAGAATTTAACATTTGCAATGGCTTATCTCGGGCTTACGTTGGTGGTAAGTTCCTATGCGACTTAACTGCAGAGGTCTTCGGTCGTTAGGCTCACTCAATACTTAATCTAACTTAAACTAACTTACACTAAGGACAACACACACACACACACACACACCCATTCAGGAGGAGGGACTCGATCCTCCAACGGGCGGAGCCGCGCGAACCGTGGCAAGGCACCATACACCTCGCGGCCACCCTGGGCGGCTGGGCTTAAGTTAACATGTGGTCTTGCATTCTTAATCACTTAAATAAGTTACCTACAAAAATGTATTCCCGAAATTTCATTATTCTACATCAGCTATTTTTTGGTGTTGCGATTTTCTTCCGTCAGTGTTGATTACCACTTTGGTATAAATATAAGTAGTTTTAGAACCCGAACAGAGTTGAAAGCGGTTCTGCGAGAAACACACAGCTAAGCTGACGTAGAAAATTTTGGGTTACGGAAAATGACTCCTCCTCAGAGTGACAAACATGGGTTACTTTAGGATATTGTTGAACAAAGGTTCAAATGGTTCAAATGGCTCTGAGCACTATGGGACTTTTCATCTGAGGTTATCAGTCCCCCAGAACTTAGAACTACTTAAACCTAACTAACCCAAGGGCATCACACACATCCATGCCCGAGGCAGGTTTCGAACCTGCGACCATAGCAGTCGCGTGGTTCCAAACTGAAGCGCGTAGAAACGCTCGGCCACCGCGGCTGGCTTGAACAAAGGAAGACGATAGTTTATAATTGTAAATTATAGACTTACTTCATATCCGGTTGCTGAACACTTCTGGCAATGGATCATACAGTATGTCGATGCTGCAAACGGAAATTTCTTGGTATAGACAGTACAAACTGATGCCGATGAAAATATTTCTAACGTTGGGAGACAAATTAAAGAATATAATGATGTTGGTAGTGAAACAAGCTGTGGGTCCGCACGTTTTGTTGCACAGGACGATGACAGTGAGTAGGTTGTGCCATTGCAGGAATTGTCAGGGTGTGTTGGTATCAGTAAGTTCCCTTAGTATTTTCAACAGTTCTGTAGGTGCAATCTTGCTATCGAATTCATCGAATGCCTTTCGCGTAACTGTCTTTACCATTGGTTTCACATAGATCTACGGTTGTTGGTTAGTAGAGATTTGATACCTTTTGAATCTTCTGTGCTTCTCTACTTCTGCAGTAATTTTCTAATACTGTAATTGAATTGCGATGAGATCTTCCCATCTAATATAATAGCCATTTTTGAAGGCGTTTCCTATATCTAAGTTTATTTATTCGAAAAGTTTGGTCCTGTATGATGGCGGCAATACGTTTTCATTGCAGGTTAGATTTTTCAACAACTATTCAAGACGTACGAGGGCAGTTCAATAAGTAATGCTACACATTTTTTTTCTGAAGCAGGGGTTGTTTTATTCAGCATTGAAATACACCAGATTATTCTCCAATCTTTTAGCTACACAACACTATTTTTCAACGTAATCTCCATTCAATGCTACGGCCTTACGCCACCTTGAAATGAGGGCCTGTATGCCTGCACGGTACCATTCCACTGGTCGATGTCGGAGCCAACGTCGTACTGCATCAATAACTTCTTCATCATCCACGTAGTGCCTCCCATGGATTGCGTCCTTCATTGGGCCAAACATATGGAAATCCGACGGTGCGAGATCGGGGCTGTAGGGTGCATGAGGAAGAACAGTTCACTGAAGTTTTGTGAGCCCCTCTCGGGTGCGAAGACTTGTGTGAGGTCTTGCGTTGTCATGAAGAAGGAGAAGTTCGTTCAGATTTTTGTGCCTACGAACACGCTGAAGTCGTTTCTTCAATTTCTGAAGAGTAGCACAATACACTTCAGAGTTGATCGTTTGACCATGGGGAAGGACATCGAACAGAATAACCCCTTCAGCGTCCCAGAAGACTGTAACCATGACTTTACCGGCTGAGGGTATGGCTTTAAACTTTTTCTTGCTACGGGAGTGGGTGTGGCGCCACTCCATTGATTGCCGTTTTGTTTCAGGTTCGAAGTGATGAACCCATGTTTCATCGCCTGTAACAATCTTTGACAAGAAATTGTCACCCTCAGCCACATGACGAGCAAACAATTCCGCACAGATGGTTCTCCTCTGCTCTTTATGGTGTTCGGTTAGACAACGAGGGACCCAGCGGGAACAAACCTTTGAATATCCCAACTGGTGAACAATTGTGACAACACTACCAACAGAGATGTCAAGTTGAGCACTGAGTTGTTTGATGGTGATCCGTCGATCATCTCGAACGAGTGTGTTCGCACGCTCCGCCATTGCAGGAGTCACAGCTGTGCACGGCCGGCCCGCACGCGGGAGATCAGTCAGTCTTGCTTGACCTTGCGGCGATGATGACACACGCTTTGCCCAACGACTCACCGTGCTTTTGTCCACTGCCAGATCACCGTAGACATTCTGCAAGCGCCTATGAATATCTGAGATGCCCTGGTTTTCCGCCAAAAGAAACTAGATCACTGCCCGTTGTTTGCAACGCACATCCGTTACAGACGCCATTTTAACAGCTCCGTACAGCGCTGCCACCTGTCGGAAGTCAATGAAACTATACGAGACGAAGCGGGAATGTTTTAAAATATTCCACAAGAAATTTCCGGTTTTTTCAACCAAAGTTGGCCGAGAAAAAAAATGTGTTGCATTACTTATTGAACTGCCCTCGTATTTCGGATAATAATTTTTGTACAATGCCCTTGTCACCAGTTACAAATCCGTGCTTCTCTCAGCGCTTAGATGTCAGATTTATTCTATTGCTAGAGAAAGATCGAAGTATTTATGCGCAGGACTTTGCAAACTTACTACCACTTCATTCCTAGATGAAAATGAACAGTAGAAAAGTCTGATTCTTATTCTAGGTCCAGTTTTAACGTTTGTCTTTACGTAGGATGGATTTTATATTTTTTAACGCCGCAGTTTTAATGTTGCCTTGCAAGCTGCTATTGTCGAGCTTAAGATAACTGATGATGATCTGGAGATCGAAACCTGTCATGAATAATGATCTGTTTATAAGTAGCTCTTTGTAGCTCTTTGCGGTTGACGTATAATGTTCTTCAAATTAATATTTGATTGGTATTTTATCTCTCTCTGCGATGATGTGCATTTGTTTGTTCAACTGTAGCATCCTACAAGAACCTACACAGTGCACCATAAAGGCGTTCCAGGATTGTGCCAGAAAGGTACTACACAGCCACAATGCTGCTTCTATACTTTTCTCACTCCTACCGCCCCTCCTCGCCAAGCCACCTAATTATCAACTCACCTATGACGTCGGCAGGCGAGATACTCGTATATCTTGTACCAAGCTGCAACATAGTCGCCGTGAGTTGTGACCAGTGGCAGAGCGGTCATGAATCAGAATGTCTTCACAACGATTTGGGGTTTCTCATGGAGCCCATGCCACAAAATGTCTTTGCCGCCATTACGACGAAAACGTATGCCACACGCTTGTGCCTGCGGGCTCGGCGGCTTTTACAACAACCACTCAAGACACTACAATCGCGTAGCTCCATAGTCAGCCAAGTACTGTAACCAGGGAGAAAATTTTCCTATCGGAGCACAAAAAAGTGCTAATATGTTTCCTTTTGCGTAAAAGAGTCTGACTGAAAAGTGGGGTACCAGCTATCGCATTGCACGCTACTCAGTACCTTTAACATTTTTCTCAATAATTTTATTGTGCCTACATATTCGCACTCAGTCCATCGCTGTAAACTGCTCATTCCCATCCACTCCCACCTGCCCCTTCTCATTCACTCATTCAGCCCAACTCATTGTCATTATCACTTTGTGTCTCTGTCTCACTGTCTCCTATTCCACAGATACTACTGTATCTTCTCTCTGCCACTGTCTCCCCCTTGTCCTCTCTTACTGCGACTATATCATTCATCCCTTCCCACTGCTGCAGTCTTCTCACTTTCTCTATCTGTCTCTTCCCTGACGTCATTGTCATAAAACGTCTCTCACTATCATTGACTCTTCCATTTTCTCCTTCTATTTATTCCTATCCCACTGGTACTGTCTCCTTCACTCTATTCATAGCATTGTTCAGTCACTGTCAACTCTTTTCCATTGCCACTGTGTCCCCCTCTTTCTCTCACGCTGCCGCTGTCTCCTTCGCTCTTCCTACACCATAACCACTATCTACCACCTTTCAGTATTTACAACGTATCTTCTCTTTCCCACTGCCCTTACCTACTACTCTCTCGGCATATAAAAACGCGAATGTGCTCGCATGCCAAACTTTTTAAGAAAAATTATAAAGGTGCTAAGACAGCTAGTACCCCACTTTTCAGAGAGTATTTTAAACCAGGAGCATGTTAGACTTCTTCGTTTTCCGACCAGGCAATTTTTCCACTGGTTTCCATCTTTTCCCTGCTACAGTAGGGCATGTCACTTTTACGAAAACAGTGTTATGGATCAGTAAAATTTGGTAATTTATTTTTGTGAAACTAATTTTAAACCACAGTTTGAGTGCAAAAACAAAAAGAAAAAAAAGAGAGAGAGAGAGAGAGAGAGAGAGGAGAGACAGAGAGAGAGAGAGGGAAAGAGCAAAAAATATTAGAATTGCCTCAATACTATAACACTGGGTTCCCACAAAACTTATGCTGATAATGGAGGTAGTTTACAGCGTATGTCTCCATAGTACATCTCTTTATAAACTACGTTTTTGGCTCTCACCGGAAATTCCACGTGTATATTACGTGAACAGGTAGCGTAACTTTGAACCTCTGTATCTCGGTAACAGATAAAGATATCAAGGAAATGTTAAAGGCTGTTAGAGCTATTGATGTTAGGAATACATCGTAAAAAGTTTAGCCATTTTCTGTGCATAGCCATCTTGGAATCCGCGGCACGGTTTTGGTACGAAAAAATGCGTTTTTCTTCAGATTTTCTAAGGAATCGTCCAAGAACTAAAGGCGCCTCCATACGTCCCTTAATACCAACCGTAGACCAAACCTAATCCAGAAAGAACCAACCATTTTCCTCCGTTTGCCTAGGCTGCTGGAATTGCGTAATTATCGTACTCTGACAGTGAGATTACGAAGATCATCCTGTTTGGTATACAAATGGTACCTAGCCCAAAGGCTACCCAAAACACTTGATCCTACCTTTCTGTCACCAACAGAACCCTAGGCATGAGCCCCGGAATAATCCAGTTTTATGAGCGGCGTTTCGGAGCATATTGGTAACGCATGTCGTTGCATGCGTATCGACTCCACTCTGGCCACACCGGGCACTTCGCCCGCCCCAGAAACACCGTCAGCCGCAGCAACATCGACTGCATATGCAGATGAAGGTCGCTACTAATGGCCACGGTCTAATCGGATCAGATTTTATTCCTCCACTCCTCTTTACAAGGCGGCACACGCAAAGATCCGGCGAGACAAACCTTAGAAGAAGACTGACAACGAATCCTGCTCCGCAATCATCAGTTTCTAGAAGCTATAAGTATGCCGAACCAACGATAGCATTCTGTTAGACAAAGCACTGTACATGCAACAGAGGAAGTTAAGTATTTGTCAACTTGGTTACGTGTAAGTATTGCATATAAAACTGTGGGACTTTTACATATGCATCAGTATGTCTTTGTGTTTGCAGTACAAAGGTCTACCTTGTGTCCGCCTCCTATAACTGCAGCCACAAGACTGTCTCAAATTGAATTGCTCATTAGAATACTGGAGTGATTATTCGAAACATGCCACAATTATTTATTGTGCCTTTTCCGTAGCTTACTTTTCATTCAGTCACAAATAAATGGAATACGTTCGCCTTGAAAAGCGCAGAAAAAGCTGTTACTCATTCTAGCCAGCAAAACAATGACGCCTACATACAGGCGATTCACTTTTGCGGCGATCCCGCTATGGACCGTAAACAATTGTCACATTCATCAGCAGATGCGCACATTACGAGAAGCAAGAGCGATGAACCCTTTGTTGTCTGGAGCGAAGACACAATGGAGGGAGCGTAAATGTCTTAACGGTTTCCGCCACCATTTAACACTCGAAATAAATATCAGGCACGGATAAACACCTCGATTACGTGATATCCCAATATTCAAGGTTTTGGGTATCCTTCGATGACGTCAGTTCCCACTATTACGGCAGCGTCATCTCTGGCCAAATTGTGCCTTTATGTGATCACCGTGCTACCACTATGAACGCCGTCCTGAGAACTCTCCCACATTGTAGACGGACAAGTCTTGCTACAACAGCAAATGTTGATATATTTCAGTACAAACTGTCTCTAGAAGATGGGTGAAATCGAATGTACGACATTTTTGCCGCCGAGGTATCACTATAGCATTTGTCTTCCCCGTAACGTGAGACTTTTGTCGATTACGCCACTGTGTGATACGAATATCTGGAATGTCTAAGAGTTTATGAGTAGAAAATTTTGGCTCTGAGCACTATGGGACTCAACTGCTGAGGTCATTAGTCCCCTAGAACTCAGAAATAGTTAAACCTAACTAACCTAAGGACATTACAAACATCCATGCCCGAGGCAGGATTCGAACCTGCGACCGTAGCGGTCTTGCGGTTCCAGACTGCAGCGCCTTTAACCGCACGGCCACTTCGGCCGGCTAGAAAATTTTATTCATTACTTGAGATTGCAGTCTGAAATTGTAGTTTGCATCTGGAATGCTGTAGTGAAAGAGCGAAAAACACATGGAAATACTCAAGAATCTAACTAGGTAGAAATAGATAAGTTTCACTGATAAAACTGTAGAAATACGAGAAAAATTTTTCTTTCCTTTTTTTACCGTTTCACTTATTTTCATAGGCTTCCAAAAACCCTAAGGATTTCAGTTATCTAGCTCTGAAAGCTCTACACCCTACTGTATTGTGAACCAAGTTTCACCATCATTTCAGGTAAGTGTTAGAGGGCAGATGTGGAGAACTGGACTGCTTGCACTCAATATGTTTTACAGTAATTTATTTATCGTTAAATATTGCACAGTACAATTTAAATATGGCGGGGCTCGTTTGCTCCAAATCAAAACATGCAACTTAAGATAAATTTAAATTCCAAATGATAGTAATAAACTATGTGGCACTAATTATTTAGAAAATCAGAAAGTGCAGATTGTGAGTTGTATCTGTTTTTTGTTACAGTTGACATTAACTGAAGTCCACACTAATAATAAACAATGATGCAAAACGAATTGTAGCACCATAAAACGATAACTAATGGAGAGAAATGAAATTTCGACAATACATTTATCTAGTTCACATATTTAAATGAGTAACATTGCAAGATCACAGGTTAGTGTGAGAGTGATAAGCTATTGCAAATGTTAAATGGTTCAAATGGCTCTGAGCACTATGGGACTTAACGTCTGTGGTCATCAGTCCCCTAGAACTTAGAACTACGTAAACCTAACTAACCTAAGGACATCACACACATCCATGCCCGAGGCAGGATTCGAACGTGCGACCGTAGCAGTCACGCGGTTCCGGACTGCGCGCCTAGAACCGCTAGACCACCGCGGCCGGCGCAAATGTTAAATGCTGGTACTTTAATAACCACAGTAACCGCTAGAATATTGAATGCAAGCAAGCAGATTTGATTGTGTTGTGTTGTACGGATGCTGGATATTAGTTTGTGGGATGTGGTTCCATGCCTGTTGCACTTTGTCGATCAATACAGGGACGGCTAGTGCTGTTTGTGGATGACGCTGGAGTTGCGTCCGATGATGTCCCATATGTATCCGATAGGAGACAGATTTGTTGATCGAGGAGGGCAAGTTAACATGTCGACACCCAGTAGAGCATGTTTGGTTACAGCATCGGTATATTAGCAAGCGTTATCCACCCACTAGAATGCTGTTCATAAATGGTAGCACAACTGGTCGAATCACAAGGCTGACATACAAATTTGCAGTCATGGTGCGTGGGATAACCACCATATTGCTCCTGCTGTCATCCAAACCCAATATCTGGCCATCTACTACCTTCCTCCCGCTCTGCCCATCTCCTTTCCGCCCACCTCTGTGCACTTATCCTCATCGCCACCCTCTTTGCCCATCTCGTTCTCCCCAACTCTCTCGCCATTTCCTCCTCTTCCTCTCTGCCCATCTCCTCCTCTCACATTCTCTACCCATACTCGTCTGCCCTTCCTCATAGTCTATCTCCAAACCCTCCCTGTCCACCTCCACCTTCCTCTTCTCTCTCTGTCGATTTCGTCCTCCCTTTGTCCCTGAATATCTCCTCATAATAGTCCCTCCCTGCCCATAGTCTTCTAGCACTATAACTCTTTTTACTTAGTCCTGCCTCCCCTATCCATCTCCCCCTGTCCGTCTCACCCCATCCATATCAACCAGTGAACCTTTCCCTATTCAGCTCCTTCTGCCCCTCTCGCCATCCATCTCCTCCTCCTGTTTCTCATTCTTCATTTCCTCTTCCCCCTCGTTCTGTCCCTCCTGACCCCTCTTCGATTTCCTGCTCACCCTGTCCCTGTCTATCTCCTCCTCCTCCTTCCTCTGTCCACATTCCTGCCACCCCTCTCTCTGTCCATCAACTCCAGACTCCTATCCCTCCCTATCCATACCATCCTATCCCCTCTCAAAATGATCATCCCTCTTGTGTCCATCTCAAACTTCCCTAGTCGTTACCACCTGTGTGTGTATCCCTAGTACAGCAGGTCACTGAAGCAACCTGCTGTGACTCTCACAATGCATCTGTTGTGGACAGCAGCCTGCACATCAGGTGCTTGCAAATTATTGTGTGCCACTGACTTGTAGGCCGTGCTGCAAAGAAAGTCGATACGGCAGATCAATATTATTCCTGCAAAACATGCCTGTTGTGCACGTCAGCCTGTATAGTGGGACTGGCAAAAACATGTGCCAGCACGTATCTCTGCTCCTATTGGAACTAGGAGCTTAATAAACGCACAGTGCTGATACTTGTAAAGTTTGTTGTTTGTGTGCCAAAATTAGTTGAAATCGATCTAGAGGTTTGGTAGGAGATCATAGACACACACACACATACACATCCATACATATTTACAGTCTGATAGATAAATAACCACTTCCAATAATCTTTGTTTACTTCTGTGCATTTATAAACAACAAAATGTATATGCTCGGTTAATGACTTGTGAGTTACTGTTGCTAACTTCAGCATATGCAAAAAGAATATGGCGCCATCTGGTCAACAAGTGCACGTCTGTCATCCGACCAAAACAACGTCACGTGCAAGTGCTATTGCCAAAAGCGACGCGTTGTCAACTGAGGCTGCTGGTTTTGTTGCAGTACCTAGTGACTCATTCGAATGGCATCAGACAACTCCTAAATCAGAGTTATGACATGTACAGTGATTCAAATTAAGTATTGTGTAAATTAAACACAGATAGTTTAGTGCATCCAAATGACATTACAAGTCCTTCACAAACTGCCTGTTCCAGTTTCATGCACATTGTGCTTATAATGTTTTGACTGAACTAGAATAAAAGGGATGGAAAGGTTTAAAAACCAAAATCGTTTTAAAAAACCCCAAAAGAAAGACCTAACAGAATGTTATCGTGATGTAGATCAAACTATTCTTTTCGATAAGGGGATTGAAAAACTGTAAATGGATTTCATTTTGTCAAGGCTTGATGGAAATTACTGATATGTCATAATTGATGGTAGTGTGATCTCTTCTTCCGACGGCTGGACGGTAGTTTGTGTTGGATCAAATAAGTGGCACTGGAAAGCACCTCCGAAGAGGAGTTAAACGATGTAGCATTTATCGAATTTGATAGAACAGTAACAAGATAACGATCACCGCGAACCACCATCCCACCATCGGGAGAAGGGATCACGTTTTCGTCTGCTGCGCTGAACCTAATGTAAGCAGACAAGTGGCTCAGACAATCTGCTGATGCCCGAAAAGAATGAAACGCGTTACATCAAATAACTATGCAACCAAGACTGTTTTTACTGTGAAATGTTTATCTGTCTCCGAGATAGAGGGATTCAAAATTGCCTACTACTTGTACACGTAAAGTGAGCACGTAAAATCCGGTTTGAGGAGAGACCGAAGCAATTAATAACAGCGCCAAATTGCCTAAATCTTAACGGCATAATCTCTAGGTATTTCTCTAGAGATGCCATCTTCCTGTTTTCAAAATATTTATCCATTATCGAGAAACACCCAAAAAGGTCGTTTTTGGGTAGCAAAACAGAGTCGCCGATTCCAAGCAGCAAATGACTGCAGTTTATATACCTAAGATCCAGATCTCGACCAGCCTTGAAAATTTACTTGATGCCTTAATCCGTTTCCGAGACATAGAGATCCAAATTTATCCTAGTTGAATACGTAAAATATGCACGGATATCTGGTGTGAGACGAAAACGTAGTTTATAAAGCTACGTACCACGGAGCAAAGTGCTATAAAATGTCTCCGTTATCATCAGAAGGGTTTTGGGAAACCCATGTTGTAGTACGAAACTCATGCAAAATTTCTGTGCACGTAGAATCCTGCCTGAGGTGTAAAGTTAGTTTTGTGTTATTTCATTTTCACATAAATAAACTATCAAAATTGTACTGACACATAACTTTTCATCTGAGTGACATGTTCGTCTGTAGAATGGAAAAGAAGGGAGCCAGCGGGAAAATTAGGGGTACCTGATGCCTCATTCTACTTTCCTCAGCAGTTTTAAAAATATCTAAAAATTTTGGCATGCTAACATATTCGCGATTTTTTATGCCGAGAGATGATGCGGTGGCAGTTGGAAGGAGATGGAAAAGTAACAAATGCTTGAGGACAGTAGACAGTGATTGTGGTATAGAAAGAGGGAGGGAGACCGTGGTAGTGTGAGAGAAAGAGAAGGACACAGTGGCAGTAGAACATAGCTGGCAATGACAGAACAGCGCTAGGAAGAAAAGGAGACAGTGCCAGTGGAAGAGAAACAAAGAGAAGGAGAAAGTGGAAGAGGGTTAGAGCCAATAACAATGAGAGACAGAGTCTATGACAATGACTATGAGGAAGAGAGAGATTGTGGCAAGAAGAACATCCCTGGGCACTACGAAAGTCTGTAACTGTTGTTCAACTGGCAAACACATAAAATGGTGGCCAGTGATTGAACGTTACAGCTTAAGTGCACCCGCCGCTGGAGATTTGGGGAGGATATGCTTCCATTGGCAGCGGCGTAATCGTTCTTTCAAGCCACGTTGGTGGCTGTAGCAAACACGGCTGCATAACTGGCTGGGAGCGTATCTGAAAATGCGGCCGACCGGATAGTGGCCGGCACCGCATCCAAAGGTTGTAGCTATTGCAATCCAATAACCATCCTGCACGTGTGCGTTTCGTGCAATAGTTTCTGCGCCAATGAGGCCGAGGTGTACATTTACCACCTTATGTAGTGTCCAAAGGTGAGACCACTTTCACAAGAGATGGCTTATTCAGTCATCACAATGAGCATCTGTTAGCAGCAGAAAATTCCCACGGCATGCAGCACCACGTGTCACAACATCGTTTCACAGTTAATGTGAGGGTGAATTTTGTCGGCGACTGCTTAGATGGGCCGTACCTTTCACCGTCCCTCTTGACCACCGCGTATTTTCAGATCTTTCTGGAACCCGTTCTTTCCGGCTTGCTTGAAGATGTTCCCGCAAATGTGGTTGCAGCATGATGGGGCGTCTTCATATTTTGGTCGAATGTTCGTAGACATCTGAACAGCTCATTCACGCATTGATGAATTGAGAATGGTGGACCGATTCCCTGGCTCTCACGCTTACAGAGTATTTCGAGCCTTGATTTCTTTCTATGGGGAGCCATGAGATCTCTCATGTATCGCGATCCTATGGAGTTTGAAATGGACCTCGTCGCAAGCATCGTCTGTGCAGTTGCTACAATCAAAGAAGTTCCCGGTGTGTTCGAGCGTGTGCGACAGTCAGTGATCCGTAGGTGTCAGGCATGCGCAGCGCCTGACGGTGCAGACTTAGAGCGTCTGCTGTAACATTAGACCTGCATCCATGTTATACACTACTTGTACTCATCGTATCCAATAACTGTTTCGAATGAATCACGCTCTTGTTTTCAGATCTTCGGTCTCTCCTACCAGTTACGTTAGAGATCACGGATTGGTCTTCAATTCTCAATCCTCACGATGGACCCCACCTACCCTACATCTTTGTTGCAACGTTCCTGGGACACCCTAATAATAAAAAAGCGTGGATAGTGTATTCCGAAAAGTATGCCATACAACATTAATGAATCAGTTAATTAGTTACAGATGCCTGGTCATGTAGAGCGAATGTCGGAAGGATCGAGCAGTCAAAAAGGTTTACACAGGAAATCTAGGTGGCAAATGGAGCAAAGGGAGGCCCCTGAAGCTGGAGGATGTGGAGAATGATTTGAAAAAGATTGGAGTCAGGAGGAGGAGGAAACGAACAGAAAATCATCAGGATTGGGCTGTGATCATCAAAGAGGCCAAGGCCCTACATGGGCTATAGCGCCAAGAAGTAAGTAAGTAGTCAGTTACAGCGATATCGCGCTCCGCCCGCTCTCATTTTACCAACAGCAGGCTAACAAACTCAGTTGAGAAGCGCTCTTCTGGCTCCGCGTTCAGTGCGAGAAGTGTGATTTATGAGCCGTGGCAAATATTTGGCCAGGCGGCGTCCTAGCGGCTGTAAGTTGATTCTGTGAGTGTGTAACCCAGGTCGCTGATGAACTGTGGCGCCATAAAATAACTGCAGCAACACGCTAACGGGCTTGTTAACAGCCGACAGCCGCCGACCACGTTGTGAATTTTGTGTGGTTATTATTCTAGGCAATTCGTTAATTAGAAAGAAGGTATTGTATGTGATTTTAACCTACAGTCATTCTGTAAGCGCCTCTTGAAGGACGTATGAATTCTATTATCATGTATAATATAATATGTATTCGGGAAGAAACTGTTTTATATTCCAAGAAAGAAAAGGAATTGAGCAGTCAGTCGCAAACCAACTCTGTATTTTTATTGCAAATCTAGATTTTAGCTGTTGTGTAGGTATCTTCAGCGCTAAAAATATACGAGAAAATAAACGAGGATGTAAATTAAAACCACATTGTACAGCAGTAGTATCGCTTAAATCGAGTCGTATAGACTAGTCGAGCTTTTGACAACACGTTACTATACGACTTTGATGCGTTCATGGCCAGGTTCTGTGGTATCGATAGCTACGATGCCACAACGTAGGTGCGCCCTCGCAGGTTGGCACCACGAGAGCGAACGATCAACACCGACCACAGCGCCCTCTAACCCGACGCTGTGCAGGTCTGTGAGCGCCGCTCCGGATTCATCGCTGTTGATCAAGAGCAGACGACCAAGCAACTTAGCGTCTACTTCATAGGGGGCTAGCCATTACAGACTTCGCCTTTGTTACTTAAATGATAGTTTGTCCAACTACTAGTAACTGCTAGCTTTGATACATGGACAACGGCTTCGCACCTACGTGCTCATCTTTACCAAAAATTACATATGTCACTAACATTCTCTTGCTTTTACTTTACTGGCAGTACCGAGATTTTTACCTCACCTGCTCCTACTCGCTTCCTACACTCGGCCTACCCTTCAGTTTACAGGAGCAGACCCGCGCGCCGCCTTCCAGGCGGGATACAGAAGGTTCTAACTGAGGCTGTTGTTTACAGAGCAGTATAAGAAGCCGCGCTTTACGTCACCTGGGTAGAGCAACGCCGTCTATACCACTAACAACTGAATGTTACAGTACAACTTTTTATAAAACTGATATTACAGGGTGTTTCAAAAATGACCGGTATATTTGAAACGGCAATAAAAACTAAACGAGCAGCGATAGAAATACACCGTTTGTTGCAATATGCTTGGGACAACAGTACATTTTCAGGCAGACAAAATTTCGAAATTACAGCAGTTACAATTCTCAACAACAGATGGCGCTGCGGTCTGGGAAACTCTATAGTACGATATTTTCCACATATCCACCATGCGTAGCAATAATATGGCGTAGTCTCTGAATGAAATTACCCGAAACCTTTGACAACGTGTCTGGCGGAATGGCTTCACATGCAGATGAGATGTACTGCTTCAGCTGTTCAATTGTTTCTGGATTCTGGCGGTACACCTGGTCTTTCAAGTGTCCCCACAGAAAGAAGTCACAGGGGTTCATGTCTGGCGAATAGG
This sequence comes from Schistocerca serialis cubense, assembly GCF_023864345.2. NCBI lineage: Eukaryota > Metazoa > Arthropoda > Insecta > Orthoptera > Acrididae > Schistocerca > Schistocerca serialis. Next base: position 397,667,194 of record NC_064646.1, read on the forward strand.
GAGGCCAATCCACGCCGCCGCCTGTATGTTTTGGATAGCCCAAAGCAATCACACGATCATCGAAATATTAATTCAGGAAATTAAAGACGTCGGCCGTGCGATGTGGCCGGGCACCATCTTGCATAAACCACGAGGTGTTTGCAGTGTTGTACCGCCACAAATTCACGAAGAATGTCCAGATAGCGTGATGCAGTAATCGTTTCGGATCTGAAAAATGGGCCAATGATCCCTTTGGAAGAAATGGCGGCCCAGACCAGTACTTTTTGAGGATGCAGGGACGATGGGACTGCAACATGGGGCTTTTCGGTTCCCCATATGCGCCAGTTCTGTTTATTGACGAAGCCGTCCAGGTAAAAATAAGCTTCGTCAGTAAACCAAATGCTGCCCACATGCATATCGCCGTCATCAATCCTGTGCACTATATCGTTAGCGAATGTCTCTCGTGCAGCAATGGTAGCGGCGCTGAGGGGTTGCCGCGTTTGAATTTTGTATGGATAGAGGTGTAAACTCTGGCGCATGAAACGATACGTGGACGTTGGCGTCATTTGGACCACAGCTGCAACACGGCGAACGGAAACCTGAGGTCGCTGTTGGATCACCTACTGCACTAGCTGCGCATTGCCCTCTGTGGTTGCCGTACGCGGTCGCTCTACCTTTCCAGCACGTTCATCCGTCACGTTCCCAGTCCGTTGAAATTTTTCAAACAGATCCTTTATTGTATCGCTTTTCGGTCCTTTGGTTACATTAAACCTCCGTTGAAAACTTCGTCTTGTTGCAACAACACTGTGTTCTAGGCGGTGGAATTCCAACACCAGAAAAATCCTCTGTTCTAAGGAATAAACCATGTTGTCTACAGCACACTTGCACGTTGTGAACGGCACACGCTTACAGCAGAAAGACGACGTACAGAATGGCGCACCCACAGACTGCGTTGTCTTCTATATCTTTCACATCACTTGCAGCGCCATCTGTTGTTGAAAATTGTAACTACTGTAATTTCGAAAGTTTGTCCGCCTGAAAATGTACTGTTGTCCCAAGCATATTGCAACAAACGGTGTATTTCTATCGCTGCTCGTTTAGTTTTTATTGCCGTTTCAAATATACCGGTCATTTTTGAAACACCCTGTATAATTGAAAACTAAAACCAAGTAGTCTTTACTAAACGTTGGTATGAAGCTAGTTACATGTTAAAAAATTACAGATCATTAACTTTGTGGAAAATTAAGAACTAAATAAATGTGGAAAAACATTTTAAAATACTGTAAAACATTTTTATAAGAATCACACTTTGGAAAAAGCTTATTAGCAACTAGTCACACTCAATGATTATGATTACATTGTGATATGTTAAAATAATATCGTTTGAATTGCAGTGCCTTTGCTGTAGAGAAAAAAGGTGCATACAAATTGCCTTCAAATTTAACTACTAGGAGATAAATTGAAATATATCGGGTGCAATCGACTCTAGAAACGTTAACAATGATGATAGTAGTAGAAATTCGAAGACAATCGACAACCACAAGTAATAAACAACTTATGTTCTCAAAAGCTATAAAACTTATGCTCAAATATTACCATGGCTGTGCGATATGTTGATAGAAATTTCGTCATTATGTGAGCGTATTTGCAGTGCAGAAAAAAGCCATTTCTACAAATGAAAAATGGTATGAGTATAAAATGGTTGTTGAGTGTGTCTAAAATTCCTGGAACTTATCAGGTGGAGATCGGAATGCAGAATACCCTGAGGACGCGTTCAGGACCTTTTAGAATCATGAGAGCCATTAGAGTGCTGTAGCGATGTATCGTGCAGACAGTTGACTGTAATGGAATGACTGCAGAATGATTCGTGACGTCACGGACAACGGTGTGGCAAGTGGAGCAAGCACAAGAGCGGATGGAGATTATCGCTGAAACAAATGGTTTTCGGTAACAATGGTTCTTTTTGTCTCCATTTCAGTTTTTGGGATTTCTCCCCGATGCTTACAAACTCTTCCAAAGAAACTTTAAAAAGGGGAAACAATGTACAATGACTGTAGACGACACATTGAAAATGCCCATGCTCATAAAAAAGAGATCATTGATGAAGGCGTGAATAAAATAAAATCACAGATTAATAGTTTTGCTAGAGAAGAAAGTCAATACGGGAGTAGAAAGTCAGGTAAAGAATATTTCAGCCCGGGCTTAAATATAAGCCCAAACTTTCAGTGTCAAGCAAATTAAATGAAGAGAAAAAGAAGGACCTATTTGTTATGATTCCGTTTTGTGATGTGATATATAGAGAATTTTATGAATCTTTGGTTTTGTCAGTAAGTAGCAACGGACGCGCAGTCTAAAATCAGTATGTTGCCCACAGTACACTTTGCTGTCCCTTTTGGCGCCATATTGTAATAGTATTTACTATTAGTAGCAAGGTGTATGGTTTGAAAAGAAGCGTGTCAGCCCGAAACCTGAAACCACCACAGCTGAATGTTGTATCAGTGCTACTGAGACGGACAAAATATATAAAAAAAAAAATTATCCAATTTCGCCAGTACTGAACAGTTTCAGACCTACCATCTCGTGACAGTATGCCTCGAATGAACAACTTAGTATACGTGATATCAGGGTGTAACAGCTTGAGTGAACATTGAGCGTTTCCTTGGCTAATCAGCATGGCACATTCAGTGTTACAGAAACATTCAGTTTTATGGGAGTCTGTGCTCTGTATGAAATGTTTGTTAAAATGTTTGGGTGTGTCGTCAAATATCAGAAATTATATTTCATTAAATACAAATTGTTTGAAGTGTAATTTCCATAAGGTTTTTTCTCATTTTTTTGAACATTTATTTTTGCTACATTCAACATTTCCCACTTCCAGTCTTCAATGGTTTTCTAAAATAACAGGCTTTCTGTTTTTTATTGTCATCACTCACAGTAATAAACGTAAACTTCGAAAAAATACTGAAACATTTTAGTGAAGGTGAAGGACTATGAGGTCGAGATATGCTGTGGCATGTATCGGTGTCATTGGCTGCAGCAAAGACTGAGAAGATGACGATAATGGACGCGGCGAGGGCGACAGCGAATCGTCACAACCTGGTAACTTCCCCGGCAGTTACTTTTGGAAGGTCTGGATTTTTCATCCTGAACCGACCATCAGAATCAAGGGTTCAGTTAGTATCACGAGTTTATACAACGCCAGTAAAATTATAGTTATATCAACCAAATTAACATTCTCTTCCTAGGAATACTGCGGAGATTTTCTCCCCGTACGATGTCGCAAGTACGTTGTGCCGCCTCCCGTTTTTAATCTTTCAAATCAAATGGATCGTTCCACTTCACAGCTAGCACACATCGTAAAATACTTCCAAACTGGAATACAACTGATGTCCAAGGACGACAGCAAGAAACTACTGTATAGACCAGGTGGGGGCAAGCCTTGAACGTAGCACGTATGCTTTTACCGTCCAAGTGGCCACACAACACGGGGCAACGGGAACGTTATTGTCTGTGCAATGCTGTTCCGATTCTTTGTCATGTGTTTGGTGCTAGTTTCTAACTATAAGAATTGTTATTAAAGTGGTCCTGTTCGCTTTTCCCAATTTATTTGATAATTCAATATTTCAAAGCATTGGAAAATCTCACGAATAAACATTACTTGCTAAAGAACGTTTTATAAAAAAAACGGAAGTTTTAGTACTGCATCAATGACAAATTGATATGACTATTCTTTTTACCCGGTTAACGAAGAAAAACTGTTGTAACCGGAATCAAACATATCCTGATAAATGTTGGTTATTCAGAACTAAAATACAGGTATCCGTTTTAAACGGTCGGCTTTTTCTATCCCTAGCACGGGTCCTTCCAGAAGGAATTCAACACGGAAGTATCGTAGAACAGTTCGACTGACGCTTGTGAAGAGGCCAATCGCAACATCTGAAATCAAGGAAGAGGTGCCAACGAGAGTTTTGTCTGCAAATGATATAAAATCATTGTTCATGTCCCCTATCTTTAAATCGATTCGATGTAATTTCTCGACTTGATCGTTACTTCTTAAAATACGCAAATTATCACGTTTCGGCCACAGCCATCATAAGTACACTCCTGGAAATGGAAAAAAGAACACATTGACACCGGTGTGTCAGACCCACCATACTTGCTCCGGACACTGCGAGAGGGCTGTACAAGCAATGATCACACGCACGGCACAGCGGACACACCAGGAACCGCGGTGTTGGCCGTCGAATGGCGCTAGCTGCGCAGCATTTGTGCACCGCCGCCGTCAGTGTCAGCCAGTTTGCCGTGGCATACGGAGCTCCATGGCAATCTTTAACACGGGTAGCATGCCGCGACAGCGTGGACGTGAACCGTATGGGCAGTTGACGGACTTTGAGCGAGGGCGTATAGTGGGCATGCGGGAGGCCGGGTGGACGTACCGCCGAATTGCTCAACACGTGGGGCGTGAGGTCTCCACAGTACATCGATGTTGTCGCCAGTGGTCGGCGGAAGGTGCACGTGCCCGTCGACCTGGGACCGGACCGCAGCGACGCACGGATGCACGCCAAGACCGTAGGATCCTACGCAGTGCCGTAGGGGACCGCACCGCCACTTCCCAGCAAATTAGGGACACTGTTGCTCCTGGGGTATCGGCGAGGACCATTCGCAACCGTCTCCATGAAGCTGGGCTACGGTCCCGCACACCGTTAGGCCGTCTTCCGCTCACGCCCCAACATCGTGCAGCCCGCCTCCAGTGGTGTCGCGACAGGCGTGAATGGAGGGACGAATGGAGACGTGTCGTCTTCAGCGATGAGAGTCGCTTCTGCCTTGGTGCCAATGATGGTCGTATGTGTGTTTGGCGCCGTGCAGGTGAGCGCCACAATCAGGACTGCATACGACCGAGGCACACAGGGCCAACACCCGGCATCATGGTGTGGGGAGCGATCTCCTACACTGGCCGTACACCACTGGTGATCGTCGAGGGGACACTGAATAGTGCACGGTACATCCAAACCGTCATCGAACCCATCGTTCTACCATTCTTAGACCGGCAAGGGAACTTGCTGTTCCAACAGGACAATGCACGTCCGCATGTATCCCGTGCCACCCGACGTGCTCTAGAAGGTGTAAGTCAACTACCCTGGCCAGCAAGATCTCCGGATCTGTCCCCCATTGAGCATGTTTGGGACTGGATGAAGTGTCGTCTCACGCGGTCTGCACGTCCAGCACGAACGCTGGTCCAACTGAGGCGCCAGGTGGAAATGGCATGGCAAGCCGTTCCACAGGACTACATCCAGCATCTCTACGATCGTCTCCATGGGAGAATAGCAGCCTGCATTGCTGCGAAAGGTGGATATACACTGTACTAGTGCCGACATTGTGCATGCTCTGTTGCCTGTGTCTATGTGCCTGTGGTTCTGTCAGTGTGATCATGTGATGTATCTGACCCCAGGAATGTGTCAATAAAGTTTCCCCTTCCTGGGACAATGAATTCACGGTGTTCTTATTTCAATTTCCGGGAGTGCATCTGTCAGATAAACAAAACAAATGAGAAGTAATTTGTACAAGAATTACAATAAAACTTTTATGATACAAAATGATGACACACCACATACAAACGTCGATACACTGTATCGCGTCAGTTCGCATGTACACGTGTACCATGAGTAGTGCTGATTAATGAGGAAGCTCACCATATATAATAATCTGTGGCCATAAGGGAGTGTTAATGTAACTCCGCTTGTCACGTTAAAATGAAAATTAACGGCTTCGAATTGAGCCTACAGTCGTTTCACAATTAGTCTATAAAGGTAATACATTGAACTGACACGCTAAAATTCCAGTTACCGCCTGCATATTTAACACAGTGGTGTGGAGATCTACTGTATGTGACAACAGGACTGCTTTTCTAATTATTGAACAGACACTGAATGCTCGCCGTTTTGTGGTTTCTGTGGTAAAGCCTGCTGTGGTATCGTTTATTACACGAGCGCCAAATGACACATTTCAGTAGGATAATGCAAGACGACACAGCCGAAATCACACCACAAACGCCTTTATAAATGTACTGATCCTTTACTAGCCTGACTAGTTCTGTGACTTGCCACCCACGAAACATGTCTGGGATTCGATTGGAAACGTATATTTTCATGCCAACTTTGCAGTCGTATTAAACTGGCAAAATCATATTTGTATGTCTTGGCTAGTAATTCCTTAGTATGACCCTCAGAGGATCAAGCACGGTCGGATTCCCCACGTCTGCTTTGACCCGTGACGTCCTATGTGACGATATAAGTTTACGAAGCGAAGGACCTAAGCAGCGTGTTAGTAAATGTCATCTGTGATTGTATTAGTAAGTGCTACAAACTATGCTGTCTATTCCAAATACATAGTTATGTACGAGGATGTAGTAACTCAGGAACTTGAGAGCACACCTTATATTGTTGCAAGATAAACGAGTAGTGATCATATTTATAGTCTTGGTTCTTACTAGTATTTGACTTTATAATTTATAATACTAGCTCTCACAAATATCTGGTTGTTTCTTCAGTTATGTGGCACAATTTCTGAGAGTAAGATTAGGTAGGAACCTAAGATCGCAACTTAAATTGTTGCGACTGGAACGATTAATGATTGTAATCTTGTTTCTCAAAAACATTTGGCTGTTTTTCTAAAGTGGTACATTTTTCAAGAGCGAGGTTTGGGAGAGATCTAAGAATACATCCCTAGTTGTTGTGAGTGAAACGAACAGTGATCGCATTTGTAATCTTGGCTCTTACTAATGTTTGATTTTATTTTCTCAAATGTGACGTCGTGGAAGCGTAGCGTATTTGAAATGGATTGTTTTTATAGGGGGCTTGCTGTTGTCAAGTTAAATTTGCATTACTAATTATTATGGTGTACTTGAGGGCGAGAGGAGGAGAGGTGTCTTGTATCGCTATCTTCGTTTGAATTGTTGGTAAAGCGAATTGTTCGATTCCAACTGTGTGTTTTTTGCATATTTTTGTTCGAGTTATGCTGGAGGATTTCGTGTGAGTTATATTTCATTTGTTAGTTGCCATGGAAGGATGTTAGTCTCATAGGGTTCATATCATCAGGTTACTGAAATATTTCATGTGTTCCTATGTTTGTGTACGGCCGTAGCTATCTACCAAGCCATCTTAAAAGAAGTAAGTGATCTGTTATGAAGTGTTACCTGTGGTGGTCTTCGTAACTGGCTTATTCTAAATATCACGTCATGCGTCAAAGCAGACGAGTGGAACCGGACCACGCGCTGATCCGCATTCAAGACGTTATCTGCTCCCACGCCACAACGAATGAATGAGTATATTCCTGCCCGTGGGAGAGTCGCACTTTGTGCTGATGTTGGTGACGGACATTAAGTCCGAATCGAATGAAAGTATAATCACTTACTTGATGAATATTTCTAAAAAGTTTGTTAAACATCGAATTACGGTTTCATTGTGTAAAACTTCCAGTTTACCTCAGTGTTCGTTAATTCTGGACTTCTTGTAGCTGATTCTGAAGTCTACTTTCAAAGTTTAGATTCCTGAAGTTTTCTACACTGTAGGCAAATAGTACGGGAGATCTTTGTACGTTGGTACACTTCTCAGACTTTTGTATCTCATCAGCCTTGTTAGCGCAGTTTAATATGTTTTGTTGTTACATTTTTAAATAACGGCGTTCACTTTTTAGTGGTTCACTGTTTTTCTGAAATTAAAATAATTTCTCCCAAAAATTAGGGTTTTTCCAAATATGAGAACATGTTCCAAGGTAAAACATAGTCACATACCTAGGAATAAATGTTCGATCGAAATTTAAAACCGTTGCACATAAGAAAATCTTGTCAGTACTGTATTTAATAATCTATCTGTTAATTGTTTCTCCAGTACACACCAGCAATCAGTAAGTGAAATCAAATCTAGCAGAATTATTGTCCCACAACAGTTACAAGTTGAATACATATTGAAAGTGAAGCTGCTGGAAACTAACTCAAATTTCCATACACAAGGCAGGCAAGATTGTTAAGACATTAAAAAAACGCAACTCAGTTGCATGTATCATGTGTTTCATGCTAAAACACATTCTGTTTCAAGGTACAAGCTGGTGTACGACCGACGAATCATAGCTTAACAGTCCAAATGTTATGTAAATAGTTCTAAAAATATATAGCATTTTACATTACTGAGGGAATTAGATTAGGAAATAAGACACTAAAATTGATAGATGAGTTCTGCTATTTCGGCAGCAAAATAACTGATGCTGGCCAAACTAGATAGGATATAAAATGTAGACTGACAACGGCAAGAAAAGCGTTTCTGAAGAAGAGAAATTTGTTAACATAGAATATAAGTTTAGGTGTTAGCAAGTCACTTCTGAAGGTTTCTGCCTGGAATGTAGGCTTTTGCGGAAGTGAAACGTGAACTATAAACTCTTCGGACAAGAAGAGCTTTTGAAATATAGTACTACAGAAAAATGGTGCAGATTATAAGGGCAGATCGTGTAACTAATAAGGAGGTACTGAACAGAATTGGGGGAGAAAAGAAATACGTAGCGCAACATTACTAGAAGAAGGGATTAGTTGATAGGACACGTTCTGACACTGCAAGGGATTACCACTTTAGTACTGGAGGTAATTGGGGGGGGGGGGGGAGGGGTAGCAATTGTAGAGGGTAACCAAGCGACTGAAACAGTAAGCAGATTCAAAAATACGGATTCTAGAGCAGTTACTCGGAGATAAAGAGGTTTGCACAGGACAGAATAGCGTGGAGAGCTGCATCAAACCACTCCGAGGACTGAAGATCACAACAACATTCTGTACCTGAACAATGAACAATACATTCAAAATAGCTTTAATACATTATACAGTAGTTATATATGTAGAACGCGAAACATTTACAAATGCTGCGCAAAACACAATTTCATGTCTATAGTGCTCATTCCTTCGTTTGAATTTATAAACTCTCACTAGACTGCAGTACCGAGCAAAAAACGGCCCCTCTTTGTAGGCACAGTATTCTCTTGGTACAACACTCTTCCTTTACAGTGGAATCATAAAAACTAATATGGCCGAGATACGACTCGAAGAGAGATTGACAGACCCATTGCACGATTAAATCCTAGGGCACAAGAAATGAGAACTGTAATGGGCAATGGCACAATTCATTACATCTATAGTCTCTGAATCTGTAGATTTGGATTGCTGATTAATTAGTTTTGCACTTTCCAACATGGCGTCCCTGACTATCCTATAGTGACTAGAAATTCTGTAGTGGTATGTGGGTTCTTCACAACGCTTGACCTACATTTGCAGATTAGGTTCCTGCTGGCAAAAGCAAATAGTTAAAATGGTTGTGTGTGAAATCTTATGGGACTTAACTGCTAAGGTCATCAGTCCATAAGCTTACACACTACTTAACCTAAATTATCCTAAGGACAAACACACACACCCATGCCCGTGGGAGGACTCGAACCTCCGCCGGGACCAGCCGCACAGTCCATGACCGCAGAGCCCAAGACCGCTCGGCCAATCCCGCGCGGCTTCATATGGTTCAAATGGCTTTAAGCACTATGGGACTTAACATCTGAGGTCATCAATCCGCTAGACTTAGAACTACTTAAGCCTAACTGACCTAAGGAAATCACACACATCCATGCCCGAGGCAGGATTCGAACCTACGACAGTAGCAGCAGCGCCGTTCCAGACTAAAGAGCCTAGAACCGCTCGGCCACAGCTGCCGGCACAAATGACAGTCAAATATGCAACTAATGGCTTACCTTACTCACCGCTGCTTCTAAGTCACGAAAGTAAAATTCTGCGATACAAAGTGCACAGAAATAGTTTACCTCGTGGCCGTAGTCGGGAACACCGGGAGTCGTCTCCAGGCAACGGTACGGCATGCTCTTACATTGTTTCTGTATTTTACATCTATATTCCGCTAGAGATGCACTGTTTGTGAGATGCACAAAATATTTATCAAATCAAGATTAAAACACAAAACTTTTTTTCAAAATCTAATTTTATATTCAGCCTTTCAGTTCGAAGATCATGTTACTGGTAGTCTGCTTCCACTTACACGTATAATATCTAATCTTTACAAATAAAAAATCAACCTGCGTGTGTTTATACTCCCAGTACTCTAAAAAAAACAGTTGATCGATTGACTTGAAATTTTGACAAAACGTTGCATTCGGATACGCAAGTGTTTTTAATTGCCTATTTTTTTAAATATATGTAATCTAGCAGTAAATATGTAGTATATAAAGGGAAAACATTGTTACCAAAACTCTCAAAAGGTACTTGATCGATTTACTTCAAATTTTTACACGTTTTAGTGAAATGTTGTCAGTAAAAATCTCGAAAAGTTTTCAATTGATCTACTTCAAATTTTAAACGATACTCTATTAAACATTCAAATTACAGAAACTGAGTTTGTAATAACAAGAAACAAGATTCAAAGTCGGGGAGAGGGGAGCGGGGAGACAAGGTGGACAGAGGGGTGGAAGGAAATTGACATATAGAGCGGAAAGGGGGAGATGGAGAGAGGGGGCAGGAGTAGATGGAGATATAAGGGGGAGGAGACGTGCTTTCTCTTTCGTTTCTTTTATTTAACCATAGTTAGCAACAGCAACGCATGGACGGGTACAACTAATATCTCATAAAATAATACCGAACGTGGTGGACATATGAGTTCTCGAATTACTCTACAAGTAACAGAACTGGGTTTGTTCAGTGTATCATTAACAATAATGCATAAGTTAGGCAAAAGAAAGTCAGAAGTAATGAAGGAGGTACGTCTTAATTCTCGAGCATGCAGTAGAAAAACAGAATACATTCTTCAATACAGAAAGTAAAAATACTACAGAAGGGCGGTAAGAATACGACAGACAGGTGGTAAGAATATGACAGATGGGTGAAGCATGACTGAAATAAAGACTGTATAGCACAGAAACAGGTAAAACTGTGGAGATAAATCATTGCTTGAACTGGCAAATAAGTTTCTCAATTTGTGTTTTGTAAAACAGAAATATGAAACTGGAGAGTCGAAAATATAAGCAACTGAGGTATACTACTACACGAATATGTGAAAAATTAAATGAACATGTTAACAAGGAACGAACTGGTACTAATAGATTAAATGAAGAAATACATCCATAGAGAACGTTCACCACATGAGGGACCAGATTATACTTGCGTTACAAAGCGAGATGGCATTGTGTTTCAGGATCTGCACTTGCATTTGGCAGTAGCGGTGTTCAGATCACATTTCCAATATTCAAACGTAGAGGGTCCTGTGATTAATCGGTAACAGCGTACACTAATATGATTGTTGTGATAAATAGACGGTCGGCATCTTATCACACACTTTATAAATCCGGTTTTGATTCCATATCCTACAACCTAGTTATCAACAGATAATTTATATATATTTTTTAATTTCCTTTCATCAGATTTGCGCTGAGCACTAGTTAATCTGCCACTAAAAGGTGTAAAAGAGAGAAGAGATATTAGTGATGAATGTCTCGCTGACGTCGATGTCACTGGAGACAGGCTAAAGCATCAAATCCGAAGAGAATGGTGAAGGAATGCTTTCTGGTCCTTCTCACAGGAACCATTTGGACATGTGACTTAAGCTAAATCTGGATGTCCAAATGCGAATATGAGTCATAATATTGACGAATGGGAATTCATTAGAATTGCAACAGCGTCACCTCGCATCCCAGTCATGGAGGAAACAGCAGAGAAATATAACTGCTTATGGTAGCACTGCTTCCCATTCATGGCCATCGACTTTCATAACTGCATTTTCGTTTCTGTACAGGTCCTACATAACCTTCTGCTCTTTGCATTTTAACCATTTTAGCTCCAGAATTTCAATGTCTAGTCCAGTCAACTTTGTAAAAGTCTTCCTGTAAGCGCTATTAACGTAAGTTTGCCTTTATTTAACTCATCTACTAGGATACGATGAAGGGTCAGTACTGCCACGCGCAATCTTACATTTATCCGGATCCCAAACTAATCGTCCCAAGTGTCAGCCTCTATCATCTTTTCCATTTTTCTGTAAGTAATTCGTGTCAGTAATCTGCAGCCATGGTGGCAGCAGGGGAAGGACGGTGTATGGGAAACGTTTTAAGGTATTTGAAGAATCTGACATGTTACGACGCTACGAGACCGTAAGTTATCTTTCACGCTATGGGCATTAAGACATCTTGTACGTTGCCCGTAATACCCTCATAACGAATGAAGTTATATGAAAACGGTTTTACTCAGTTTACAGAGGTCAAGTACCCGGGTCTGCGAACAGGCAGTAACAGATATTATCTGTCTTCATTTGGATGAAATAGGGAAAGGTAGAAAAATGATTTCCGCGAAATAGAATGTACTTAAAAGTTCAACAGTTCCGTTAATTATTCTTCTAAAAGTCATGATGATTTTTGTCACTAGAGTGCCTCGTATTTGGCAAGGCACTACTGGGAATTTTACGCAAGGGATCATTGAGCTTTAGCTGTGAATGCTCACTTAATTTATAACAAAAGGCCCACTGAAAAAATCGGCCGAATACGTCTACACAAGATAATATTGTCTCCACACATAAACTCATGTTCAGAAGAGACAGAACACATTGAACGACTACAAATGGGACATTCATATTCGGAGAACATGTACATTAGTATGTTCAGCAGAAATGATTAGCATTTGAACCATGTCGGCCCTCGGGTTCATGGTCTACATCGACACCGCGACGCAGCAGCACCTGCCGAAAAAATGTGCCTGAGGCTCTCGTTGTCGCTACAAACGAAAGGTAATGGATCAGTGGGACTTGAGCAGACGTGTAGGATGCCTCGCAGACGTATGGGCGAACCGTACCGTCAAATCAGAGAGTTCGAAAGACGGCACATTATTGGTGAGAGAATGTGATGCGTCCATCCGGGAAACTGCTGCTCGTGTGGAACAAAGTGTTTCGGCAGTGCAACAGGTGTGGACAGAATGGTTTACGAGACCCGTAGAACACAACGAGAAGGGTCAGGTCGCACCATCCACACTACCACTCGAGAACATCGACACCTCATTCAAATGGCATTGCAGGACTGATCTGTCCTCCTCGGCTCCGGTGCAACAGTGGAACAGTCTAACACATGTTACACTATCAGGGGTGACCGTCCGTCGCCGTTTATTACGTCACGGGTTGCGTGTGCGTCGCTCACTTCTCCGTCTACCGTTGGCGAATGCGGAGAAACGTGTTGGACGGTAATGATCTATGGAACGAAGTCACTGGGGACATGAATGGCATCAGACAGTATTTTCGAACAAATACAAGTTCTGTTTGTTTGAAAATGATGGCCGCATTTTGGTTCGCCCAGACAGGGGGAGCGGCATCACAGTGACTGCATTCGCAAAAGACATACAGCGCCAACTAGGCTTTATGGTGTGTGGTGCTATTAAGCACAACCACAAATCACAGTTGGTGCATTTTCAGGCACTATTACCATAGTGACCTACATGAATGACATCCTGCTATCCGTAGCCGTATCCTTTCTGCACCACACCCCAGAAGCCATTTTTCTGCACGACAATTCACGACCACATGTTGCGGCACGAACAGGTGCCGTCTTGGTGTCACACGATGTCAGCCTTTCGCCCAGGCTCACCAGATCACCAGGCTTGACGCCAATATAAAATGTATGGGATATGGTGAAACGATGGATGCGGCACTGTGACTCAGTGTCAACCACCAAAGATGAACTTGAGAACCAGGTGAATGTGGCATGGATGGCTATACGACAGGAAGCAGTTCGCGCCTTATACGCCTAGATACCATCACGCATGGAACAAGCTATCAGTACCCACGGCGGACCCTGTGCCTGCTAGGCAATGGGATACATGCTGAACCTAAGTCACGGAAATACTAATCATTCCTTTAGAACATACTAATGTACATGCCCTGTGAATATGAACGCCTCTAGTCGTTCAAAGTGTTCTGCTTTCTTTGTGAACATGTGTTGTAAGCGGGCCGACACGACATAACTGGAAAAAATTCCTTTTTCTTATTTAAAACGTCGGTAGTGTGGGTCCACAGGTCGCAGCCTATAGTACAGCCGGTTAAAGAAGTTGCTGTGTGCTTCGCGCGTATAAAGCAACTGCACTCTCGGTTGAAATTAGAACGCGCAAATGACTGAAGGCAAAAGTTAGTAGAGATTCGCGCGTCTGTAAAAGAATCAACGCGCAAATTACGAAACCATATCACCGTCCTACCTTAGCGAAGGGTCTAGTCAAGAAGCCAAGTTAATTCTGATTCTTCGGAAAATCGCTAAGCGGCTCGAAGGCTTCTGCCCAGTCACTTGTTGTTCAATGTGATGTTCCAATAGAAGATATCAAAAATAAAGCTGAAGTTTTAAATTTCGGCTTTAAGAAATCATTCAAGCAAGAGGATCGTACAAACGTCCCGTCATTTCGCCATAGCCCAGGCTTCTGTACGCACGACATTCTAATAGGCATCCCTGGCGTAGAGAAGCAACTGAAAGAGTTGAAAACAAATAAGGCACCAGGGAAGGTTGCAAACCCAACTCAGTTTTACGAAGAGTACTCTGCGGAATTGGCCCCTTACTCAACTTGCGTTTATCGCGAAGTTCTAGTCCAGAGCAAAGTTCCAAACTACTGGAGAAAATGCATCTGACCCCAGTATTAAGGAGGGTAAAAGAACTGACCCATAAAATTACAGACCAATATCCGTAACATCGGTTTTCTCCGAATTCTTGAACATATTGTCAATTGAAATATAACGAAGTTCCTTGAAAGGGAAAAGCTTCTCTCTGTCAGTCTCTTAAATGTGATTTCAGAGCATCCATGTATATGTACGACGTTCAGTCAAATGAAAACCTTAAATATTTTTTAAAATATTATTTATTGCGCAGAAGTCGTACGAAGCTGTATCACTTTTCAACATAATCTCCCCCATGCTCAATGAAAGTCCTCCAGCGCTTACAAAGTGCATAAATTCCTTTAGAAAAAAATTCTTTTGGTAGTCCGCGCAACCACTCAGGCAGTGCGTGGCGTACCTCTTCATCAGAACGGAACTTCTTCCTCCCATTGCGTCTTTGAGTGGTCCAAACATATGGAAATCACTTGGAGCAAGGTGTGGTGAGTATCGTGGATGAGGAAGACACTCAAAATGTAGGTCTGTGATTGTTGCAACTGTTCTACGGGCAGTGTGGGGCCTTGAAGTGTCATGTTGCAAAAGTACACCTGCTGATAGCAATCCGCGTCGCTTTGATTTGATTGCAGGCCGCAGATGAGTTTTTAGGAGATCTGTGTATGATGCATTGGTGACAGTGGTCCCTCTAGACATGTAATGCTCCAACACGACGCCTTTTTCGTCCCAAAAGAGAGTCAGCATAACCTTCCCAGCTGGTGGTTCTGTTCGAAACTTCTTTGGTTTTGGTGATGAGGAATGGCGCCATTTCTTGCTCGCTCTCTACGTTTCCGGTTGTCGAAGTGAACCTAGGTATCGTCCCCAGTAACGATTTTTGCAAGGAAGCCATCACCTTCTCGATCAAAGCGCCGAAGAAGTTCTTCACAAGCATCAATACGTCGTTATGTCATTTCAGGAGTCAGCTGCCGTGGCACCCATTTTGGAGATACTTTGTGAAACTGGTGCACATCGTGCACAGCGTGGTGTGCTGACACATGACTAATTTGTAAACATGCTGCAATGTCGTTCAGTCTCACTCGGTGGTTTCCCTTCACTATGGCTTCAACTGCCTCAATATTCTGTGGAGTCACAACTCGTTGTGCCTGACCGGGACGAGGAGCATCTTCCACTGAAGTCACACCATTTGCGAACTTCTTACTCCATTCGTAGACTTTATGCTGTGACAAACATGCATCACCGTACTGAACCTTCATTCGTCGATGAATTTCAATCGGTTTCACACCTTCACTACGCAAAAACCGAATAACAGGACGCTGTTCTTCCCTGGTGCAAGTCGCAAGTGGGGCGACCATCTTTATACTGATACTGCGACGGTATGTGTGCATCTGCACTATGCTGCCACGTACAGGCCATTCTGCAAGCTGCTTGTAGCACGCTTACCAATTTACAAGATAACGGCGCGAAATTTCGATTTGTTATTACAAATTTAAGTTTTTCATTTGAATCACCCTCGTAGATACAAATTGACAGCGTTCTAGAAAACGTCGCTCGTGCGAAACTCTGCTAGGCCTTTTTTTTACATGATATCTTGTGAACTACTGGTGAAGGGAAACAGAAAGCTTCCAAATTCCTAGATTTCCGAAAAGCATTTGACTCGGGGCCCCACTGCCGAGTGTTAACGAAAGTACGATCATACTCAGATATGTAAATGGCCCTAGGATTTCTTAAGTAATAGAATCAAGTCCTCGAAGGCGAGTGTTCACCAGAGACAAGGGTATCATCAGGACTGTCACAGCGAAGAGTGATAGGACCGCTCTTATGCTCTATATGTATAAATGACTTGACGGACAGGGTGAGCAGCAATCTGCGGCTGTTTGCTGATGATGCTGTGGTAAACAGTAAGGTGTCGAAGTTGAGTGGCTGTAGGAGAGTACAAGATGAATTAGAAAAAAAATTATAGTTGGTGTGACGAATGGTATCTAGCTCTAAATATAGAAAAATATAAGTTAATGCAGGTGAATACAAAAAACAAACCCGTAGTGTTTGAATAAAGCATTAGTGGTGTGCCACTTGACAGTCAGATCGATTAAATACCTAGATGTAACGTTGAAAAGCGCTATGAAATGCAACGAAGATGTAAAGATTGTGGTGGAGCAGATGAATCGTCGACTTCAGTTTACTGGTAGAATTTTAGTAAATGTGGATCGTCTGTAAAGTTGGCCCCGTAGAGAACACATGGCGACCCATTCTTGAGGATTGCTCGAGTGTCTGGGATCCACCCCAAGTCGGACTGGAAAAATACACTGAAGAAATTCGAATGTAGACTGATAGATTTCTTACCGGATTATACGATCAACATGCAAGTATTACGGAGATGCTTCGGGAGCTCAAATGGGAATCCCTGGAGGGAAAGCTATGTTATTTAAATTAGGGCTCATAGGGAGGCATGTAGATAGTCGTCTTTCCCTCACTTTATTTGCGCGTGGAACACAAAGGGAAATGATTAGTAGTGGTACAACATACCCTCCATCCTGCACCGGAAGACGGCTTACGGCGTATATATGTAGATGTAGCTCTTCTTTTCCCGGCACAACTATGGCTCACGGTAGCAACCTGCCCAGGGTTCGCTTGGGTAGCACTAAGCATGTGTGGTCAGACAACGTTCGTAGCTTAGCGGTAATAAATTGCACTGACAAAGCTTCCTTCCTAGTCAGTCTGTCTCTTAGGAAAAACCGAATCCAAGTCCCTACAGTAGTTCCTGAGATTAACCTTCACATACAGACAGAAAAATGCGGTGCGAAAGTTTAATTTAATAAAACACTATCTGATCAAAAGTAAGCAGAGATGCCCCCCCCCCCCCCCCCCCCCGTCTCCGCCCTCCCCAGTAAACTGACCACTAGATGACATGGGAAGTTGATCAGCCAATGCAAAAGGAGGCGGGGTGTAATGTGTTGGCAGTAGAGAAGCAACACCAGCCGAATAGGTCTGTCAAGAAAGCTCACTAGTAGTGGGGCAAAGTTCGTTCTGTGCCACTGATAGCTCTGCCTGGGTGGTACACCCATCTCCACGTGGTCGGTAAACGTGACAATGTCGCACGAATGATTTCACCGTCGCCATGTGTCCCTTTTCCCCACTTCTGTTCCACTTCAAAACTTCCCTCTCCCCTCCTCCACTCCTTCTCTCTTCCCACACTTGTGAACTGGCAGGAAAAAGACTCAATCTGTGCTGAGCTGCTGGAGAAGAAGGATGTAAGGATTATCTTGGGAACAGGGTGCATTTATTTGTATGTGTATTATGCTGATGGACGAATTCCTAACTTTTGGTGGAGAAACCGAACTGACAGTTACCATACAGCTTTTCTGCTTGAAATTAAAATAAACACGACTGCTTAAATTTACTGGGAAAAAGATTTAGTCTGTGCTGAGCTACTGGAGAGGAATGACATAAGGTATTTATTTATATTTGGCAGGAAATATTCACAGTTGATGAGATATTGGTGTCGGACAGAGAAGACTTTAATGAGCATATTACCTGATAGCATACAGCTGAGGACAACGTCTATAGCCTCCCATATAAGGAATGAAAGTAGCTGATGATAGATGAGTGTAGGTGGAATACTTCTCAGCAAATAGTGGTGAAGCAGTGGAATGGATTGAGGATGCGTTTCACAACTCGTAGAGACTACTGCCTGTGTTTGTGTTTTTTGAAATGGCTAATCAATACACAGTGCAGGAGTCAACTTCATCCTGTTTCATTACCCTGGAGGGAATGGACTAGAGGTGCTCACCTTCATATATGGGGCATAAATGGGTTTTGTTCTCCTTTCTGATTATGTGTATATGTTCACCTTGTTGTGTGCCCTAATCCACAACACCACTCAAAATTGGTGGGGATCTATCCTACAGCCACTGCTGAAAGAATTGCATCCTTCTTACCTACAAGTGTAAAACTGCTGAGAAAATTGTATACAGATACACTATGTGATCAAAAGTATCCGGACACCCCCAAAAACATACGTTTTTCATATTAGGTGCATTGTGCTGCCACCTGCTGCCAGGTACTCCACTTCAGCGATCTCTGTAATCATTAGAATTCGCGAGAGAGCAGAATGTGGTGCTCCACATAACTCACAGGCTTCGAATGTGGTTAGGTGATTGGGTGTCATTTGTGTCATACGTCTGTATGTGAGATTTCCACAATCCTAAACATCTCTAGGTCCACTGTTGCCGATGTGATAGTGAGGTGGAAACGTGAAAGGACATGAACAGCACAAAAGCATACAGGCCGACCTCATCTGTTGACTGACAGATACCACCGACAGTTGAAGAGCGTCATAATGTGTAATAGGCAGACATCTATCCACATCACCATAAAGGAATTCCAAACTGCATCAGGATCCACTGCACGTACTATGACAGTTAGGTGGAAGGTGAGAAAACTTGGATTTCATGGTCGAGCGGGTACTCATAAGCCACATATCACTCCGATAAATGCCAAACAATGCTTCGCTCTGTGTAAGGAGAGTAAACATTGGACGATTGAACTGTGGAGAAACCTTGTGCGGAGTGATGAATCATGGTACACAATGTGGCGATCCAATGACAGGGTGCGGGTATTGCCAGGTGAACGTCATCTGACAGCATGTGTAGTGCCAACAGTAAAATTCGGAGGCGGTGATGTTATAGTGTGGTCGTGTTTTTCATGGAGAGGGCTTCCACCCTCTGTTGTTTTGTGTGGCACTACCACAGCACGGGCCTACATTGATGTTTTAAGCACCTTCTTGTTTTCACTGTTGAAGAACGATTTGAGGATGGAAATTGCATCTTTCAACACAATCCAGCACCTGTTCATAATGCATTGCCTGTGGTGGAGTGGTTACACGACAATATCATTCCTGTAATGGACTGGCCAGCACAGAGTCCTGACCTGAATCCTATAGAATACCTTACGGATGTTTTGAAAGGGTACAGTACCGCCCGACATTGAAAATAGGTACAACATACTTCATTATTTTTGTCAGAACAACACATTTTTTTGTAAAATAACTCAATTTCAATTAATACAGCGAAGCCGGATACCAGTGTGGGAAAGAATGACAATTTATTTATTTAATTGATCACATGTGCACTACCACAAAGTAAATCCCTACATCCAGTTTGGTGAGATCTGTGAAATGAATGAATGGATGGTCGTCTGCTAACCGCAGATAGTGAATGTGAATATATGATCATCTTTGAGTCGATCCTTTGGCCACCTTTGGTGGGACCAAAGAGATGAAATTTACCAGAGCTTTGAGTGCCTGAAATGACCAATACGATAGCAAGGTGCTTCCCCCACCTCGACAGAGATGGGAGAGGACCTAGAGAACGGCCATGTTTCGGCACTCTGCCGCTGGATCTTGTGCTGTTAAGACCTGTTTTAGTTGTGCTTCGTAATGACGAAAGAGTGGAGACATGGTATGCATGTGGAATATTTAAGAGTAGTTTGAAATATTAATTTCTCTATTTCAGGAACTTTTGTGGGGAGAATTAAATGTCAGGCAGGTAATATTAATGGGATTGTAGGAATCTTCGGAAGTGACCAACGGTCACAATGAAACCACGTGTAGCATTAAGTTGAAATACTTCCGTGTGCTTAAGTTAAGCTGAATTACTAGCGTGTGTACAATAAGTTGAAATATTTAAGAAGTAGCGTGTGTACCATAAGTTGAAATATTTAAGAAATGGCGTGTGGAGGACTTGAAATTAGATATGAGTACTTCCACGTGGTGAGTACTGTGTGAGTCTCAAACTGCGTATGAGACAAAAGATAAAGAGAAGTACTCGTCCATGGTATCAGTTGAGGACTCACGTGTGTGATGAATACGTTCTTAATATTACTTTGCGTGATATGATTCCGTATGACGCTAGATTCAAACTCTGAGAGAGAAGCAAGGTGAGTCGGCCGTCTATCCAGCAACGCCACTTGGCTTGCATTGCACAGGAAGACGTGCAAATATCTCCAGAGTTCATAGTAGGAAAGTAGAATTATGAAGTGGGGCAGTGTCGTGTGAAACTGGGATATATATTAATTGAAGTGGGAAAGCTGAAAGTGATAATGTTGTGACTATTCTCTGTGTAGTATTTCATGTTGTAGTGTGGTGTATGTCATGTAATTTGGGTATGTGTGGTTTGCATGGGAGAGTAGCGAAGTAGTTTCAAAAGATTAGTGGGTTATGCTTGTTCCTTCAGTACCGCTCGGTCTGGAGGAAAGTTTAGTGATGATGATTCTGAGAGTGGAAGTGTGAGGTATAATAAAAGATCCACCATCCTATCCAGAAAGTGCACTGTAGCGTTAAAAATAATTACGAGACCATAATATAGAGATTCACCATTGTAAAGCCATGCCCACTGGGCGGAATTTCTCATGTGTTATTGTTGTAGGTTGTAGAATTTGTGTGTTTAGGTTAGAGAATTTATCGGAATAAATAAGATAGTGAAAAGAAAAAGGTTGGTGGACTTTTCCTTCGAATTGTATGTTGTCATAATGTCCCGAATTTATAATGTGTGCGGTGGCCACGTGTTGACAAAAGCCGTTAAATAAAAGACAAAAAGAAAATGTGGTATTGCCAGTGTGTAGTGTCCAGTCAGAGTTCTGTAAATTGCTGATAGTCAGATGCGTGTTTCCGTTGCGTATTAATCATATAGGAGGATAACTTGTAACTTAAGTGTGAGTACTTGAGTTCATGTTACTCGATAAATAAGAATGAATCCACTCGCTTGGCAGACCACTCATCTTGCAGGCCTGACTGCTTGATGCCACAGTATGAGCAAGGCATGTGGGTGCCTCTCAGTTTTGGAACGCCGAATTCACGCCACACCTAACCGGCCGACATTGACACCTCTCCTCAGTGCAGCACGCCACGATGAACGGGCTGCCATTCTCCAAGAAACCTTCCAGCACCGGACTGAACGTATGCCTGCGAGAGTGGAAGCTGTTATCAAGTCTAAGGGTGGGCCAACACCATACTACTTCCATCATTACCGATGGAGGGCGCCACGAATTTGAAAGTCATTTTCGGCCAGGTGTCTGGATACTTTTGATGATAGAGTGTACACGGTAAGAAGAGATAGGAAAGCAGACTATCCTCGAAGTGTAGGAAGAGTTGCCTTCTACCGAGCTACAAGAGTGCAGCTTCTGAGAAACTTGTACAATGGTACAGGGTAAGAAAGGATAGTGGAGCGAAATGTAGGAAGGCCATACACGATACCACAGCCGATGGAAACTGTCTTACTGCCCTAATTAAATATCGAAATTGCGTGTAAAAGACACCACTCACTAACAGTGGATCATAATGCAACACATGCACTGGGAACTGAGGACAATCGTTTTAATAATACAACTACTGCAAACATCGAACCCAGAAACTCTCGCCAGGAGACAGCGGGGCAGCTGCATGTGTGTTCAGATCGATAAGAACAGACTACGCAGCCTAAAAATTCTTACCTCCATCTCTCCATCCCCTTCCCCCCTCCCTCCAATTAGTAGGGTATCGGTTTTCCAGGTCGTTCTAACATATCATTAATGCTAGAGAAAGAGGTCAGTTTGCTGTCGGTGATATACCGTTCCATTCTGCAGAAATCAGTCACAGTTGTAAAAAAAAATGCAGAGCTCAATGCTTCTTACAAACTGTGAAATATATTTAGTGGAAAGCCTGGTCCTCCTGGAACAATAGCGAAATATTTGACTTCCCATCACGGATGAGAACTGAATGGGGAACAGTGGGGTGCTTTGAAATATTCTGGGTATTCTGACACTGTCTAAAAGTGGACCTCAACTAGATGCAATCAGTGTCATGTAGGGGAAACTTTGAAATAATACATCCCACATAAATGATATATAGGCGGATTATTACACTATTCAACTCGCTATGCGCCAATCTGTACTCCCCCACCCCCTGCCCCAGACAGGTGAAGAGCAGTGCCCACACTCGCTAGTCTCTGCTACTGCATGTGCCCATAACCAGACATCACTTACGCTTCTTCTCCATCTTCAGGTAAACAGTCCAAAGGCTATCTGGCAGAGGTTATAGATGCTCCACTGTACTGAATAACATTTCTATGTGTGTACGTACATGTGTGTGTGTGTGTGTGTGTGTGTGTGTGTGTGTGTGTGTGTGTGTGTGCGTGTTTTCGAATACTGTAAAAGGATGAGGTTCCCACACTACAGGCGGTGGAGGAATAGATGTTGCAGGAATTTTACACAGGTCATTTGCTCCTTGTGGAATTAGATACTGCATGCCTGCCTAAAGAGATGCCATTTTTATCAACTCAGCTGCTGTAATGTCAGCTCATTTATGTAAAAAAAATGACATAATAGACAAAAACCCTCACATTCTGAATGAAGTATTACAATTGTGCCTTCTCCAGGTGTGATTCGTAAGCTTGCTACAATGAATATTAAACTGATAACATTCAATCTTGCGCTGAATACACAACAAAATAAGCACTAACACCATCTAACAGTCCTTAAACAAACATTCCACTAGGTAGTCGCACACACTATGGTGAGAAGAAGACTTCACCATAACGTGATGCTGCTTGGACCAAACAAAAACATGATAACCAATGTTGAATGAACATTCTGAGATGGATAGACGTGTTTTTCTTGTGAATGGTACCAGTGTGTCTTAGGAGTAGAGACATGTAATCTTCTTATAAAAGACTAACTATTTAAAAAAAATGCTCAATAGCAATGACTGTGTTACACTGCGAGTGTATCTCTTTCTTGATTCGTAGTAGCCGCATGTTCTGAGGCATCTAGTCACGGTCTGTGCGGCTCCCCCAGTGGAGGGTTTGAGTCATCCCTTGGGCATGGGTGTGTGTGTTGTCCTTAGAATAAGTTAGTTTAAGTTAGATTAAGTAGTGTTGTATCTTAGGGACTGATGACCTTATTAGTTTGGTTCTGTAAGACCTTACCACAAATTTCCAATTTTCTTGATTGTACAAGAAGACGAAACACTGTAATAACTTCACAGAGCTATCGAGAAAACACCTGATACATGAACACTGCATGTGTATTCACCTTGATATGTGGATACAGACTAAGCATCTTAGAAAAATGTTACCTCTCCTCCGGCCTCCCCTTCTACCACCCCTCCTACCCCCTTCTTCTCACCCTGTAGGTATGTATACTGATTTTCAAGGCCTGTTGTAACCGGTTACTGGTGGCAGACAAAGACATTCGTCCACTGCAGGTGTTCTGCCTACGTTGGTATCGGCTTGACAATGATAATGTTTACGGTCGGCAGCTGGACCCTCCCTTAGGTAGTTCTGCATTCACAAGCCTGTCCTAACTTCTCACTGATGGTACACAAAGAGATCCATTTGTTGGTGATGTTCTGCTTTGTTTGGTGTTTGGCTGACAATGATATACTGTTTCAGGTCTACAGAAACCAAATGAATTCCTAGGAAGTGCTGACTTCTCTGCAACAATAGTGACACACTTGACTATGTCACAGATGGGGCAAGACAGTTCTCCAGGAGAACAGCCAACAGCATGTTATGGCTCTCAGCTACATCTCGCAGTGGAAAAAGACTCCTCTATGGGCTGCACTCACCAGTGGGGTGGGGTCTATGACCAGTGACCGTTGAGGTCGCTCTGGGTGGCCGCTATTCAATATTCTGGTGTCATCACCCCTTCTGTCACTGCTGCCACCAGTCACTACTAGCAGCGTCATGTAGCCTGTGAGTCCTCCTAGCCACTGAGCACTCAAAATCTACGGAAGTCCTCTAAATGAAGTGTTATACATGTGTGTATTACATACATTTTAGATGCACAAATATCAACACACAACAGTTGCTTATCCAAGAACAGTGGCTCTCAGAAGAAAACACACATCATTGCACCTGGCAGCAAGCTATAATTCGCATCCCCTCCTTTCTTGTTATTTCATAGCATCCAACTGAGTGGGGACATGAACTAAATCTATGATACGTTCTTGATGATGGATGAGAAAACTGCTGAGGTCAGAGATTCTTAACAACCATTTATAGTTGTATTTTATTCAGTATTATGGATCTTATATCAATTTTCGAAATTTTACGAGGTTTCTGTAATCTCAGTACATTTTACCCATTTACTCAAGTTCCAAATCTCTGCTCTCACGACATGTCATGTTAATAAAAGGTTTCATTGCGCGGACCCATGATGCTGTCAGCGAATAATACTGCAGTGTGGTTCTGAATTTCTGTATCATTGCTAAGCCAGTCCCTCCATCACTTTGCCAGTGCTATTTGCATGTCCACATATGATGAACTCTGTTACACTGCCTACACCACAGGACCCAAATACTGTCCTGTAATGTGGTAAAAAGCCAATTGTAGAGAGGAGGTGCAGAAATTACGTTCCTTACTGCAACAGTTTATAAATCCTGTAAGATTTTGTTACGTTTAGCCATCTGTCACCATGTGGATGCGAATCACAAAACATTCTCGCTTTCGCAGGGTAAAGTTGGAGAATGAAAGACCTCATCAAAACATTTGATGATTGCCACCCCAACAAACGAATCATATCCCCAGCATCACTCTGTTCTTTATTTCGAAACGAGCTTCCTTTCTTTTAACCTATCGGCTAAGGATCCTGAGCAAGACTGAAGATGGTCTCTCTGTGCATTTTGTAACTGTTCCTCTGTCTTTAACCAACCCTTCTTGCAACATTGTCTCCAGTTTAATTTGGAACAGACCGATGCTAGCGATTTATACCGGCATTCTCATCCCATGCTGTAACTGCGATTTTGCAAAGACTCTTCTCTACCGACATTACTCATGTCACCCATCACAGTACACACCACCTCTCTAGATGCATGCATGCTGTGGAGGTTGGCTCTCCTTATTAGTGTATAGTAGATACAAGGCTGACACAAAAATTGGCTCTAAGCACTATGGGACTTAACATCTGAGGTCATCAGCCCCCTAGACTTAGAACTACTTAAACCAAACTAACATAAGAACATCACACACATCCATGCCCGAGGCAGGGTTCGAACCTGCGACCATGGCAGCAGGGCAGTTCCGGACTGAAGCGCCTAGAACCGCTCAGCCACAGTGGCCAGCAAAAGCTGACACATTTGAAGTGTTGTAATGATATAATAGATGGTTAAGAAGAAGAAGAGATATATGATTTATGTATGATGGAGCTACAGGCAGAAGAAATTTGAAACATATTATGCAAATTTCTTGTGCTATCAATTCTGGAGGATTGTTCAAGTGTTTGGAGTGCATACCATGAATGTACTGGAAAGAGAGAAATGACCATAGAACATAAATACACACTCATAAGGCTGCACAGTTCTGCACTTAAACGTGCTATAAGATTAAAGCATTGTGGTTTCTGATGTATTCGAATGTAACGCTGTTAATACTCCAGTGCAGGAAATATATTTCCAAAAGCTGACACAACGTTCACCCTGCAACTATTCTATCTCACTCACTATGGTGACAAGCCTTAAGACGATAAAACTACTACTTTCGACATCAAAGGAAGAAAAGCATATATTCTTCGTGTTATATGCACTATATAGTTTTTCACAGATGTTTAGACCCAATGTTCATATTCCATTATGGCTTGGAAAATATGCTATCCTCACATACATATTATACAATGGTAGTGAGCAAAGAAAAGTCCATGAAACAACAGCATCTTATGCAGAAACATATGAATGCCGAGCAACAGTGTTTGACATGTGTAATTACATGCCATGCTCCACTAACTCTGCGGAAATAACGCATTTGTTCCACACACAACAACTGCCAAGCAAATACATACACAGGGATAGCAGTGCCTCGTAAACCTCTGTCACTGACCTTGAATCATTGGAGTTACGAGACTGAAGACTCGATTTATGTCCAAGAAATGGCAGGGAAATGGAGTACTCCACATGCATCTTCATTCATCTAGAGGTGTGGGCTGGAATAGGTTTTCCGTCAGTTTGGTGAACATGATTCATCAAACATGCATTGGAAGTCTTCTGCTGACTGAGGTATAGAGAGGTTTGCTTTTAACGATTGTGGGTATACAGGGCTCTAAGCTGTACCCAGAACATGCAGTTGTATATGGGTCATCTCCGCAGTTATGAAACTGAACACTTGATTTATGTCGAAGATGTGGTGGTGAAATGGTGTACTTCACATGCATGCTCACTCATTTCGAGGAGGGTGCTGAAATAGGTTTTCCATCAGTTTGGTGAACATGATTAATTACACATGCATTGGAGGTTCTCTGTTGGCTGTGGAGGTGTGGGGCAGTTTGGTGTTAGTGATTACAGGTAGAGAGCATGCAACTGTATATGAGCTCGAATCCCTAATCTGAGTGAGTGCTCCATGTCTAATGACCTCATTGTCAAAGCAACATTAAACTCTAGTCTCCTCCTCCTCCACCAGAACAACACTCCAGAACTGATAGTACAAATGATTACATAATATTTTTCACAGTGCTTCCACCTGGCACTCCATCACGCATAAACCATACATTTCTTCTTCTTCTTAACCATCAGTTATACCACTGCAAAACTTCAATGTCTCGGGCTCACATTTACTCTACACAAATAAGAAGTGCTAACATCCTCAGCATGCGTGCATCTAGAGAGATCATGTGTAGTGTGATGGATGACGTAAGTAACATAGCCACAGAAGAGTATTCGCAGAATGGCAGTTCCAGTAATGGAATGGGAATACCGATCTGAGTCACAAGCATTGGTAGGTTGTGCAAATTAGGTTCAAATGGCTCTGAGCACTACAGGACTTAACTACTGAGGTCATCAGTCCCCTAGAACTTAGAACTACTTAAACCTCACTAACCTAAGGACATCACACACATCCATGCCCGAGGCAGGATTTGAACCTGTGACTGTAGCGGTCGTGCGGTTCCAGACTGTAGCTCCTAGAACCCCTCGGCCGCTCCGGCCGACGTGCAAGTTAGGAACACATATTCTTTCTGAAATCAAAATATCGATGTACATTAATTACGTGGAAATCAGCTCGTTCTGTTCCTCCGTGAGCCAACGAATGTAGCGGGTATAGTATCCTCCAACTACTGGTCCACTCAAAATTAAAATGGAGACTGTTGTAGGAAAGGTTGGTTAAAGACAGAGGTTACAAGATGCATACAGAGAATAACTAGAATTTTGATCAGGGTCCTTAGGCAAGAGGTTCCAAGAAAGGGCAGTTCATTTCGAAATAAAGGGCAGACTGTTTCTATGAATATGATTCGTTTGTTGGGGTGGTAATCTTCAAAAGTGTTAGTGAGATCTGTGACTTTAACCTACAAATGTGGGAATGCTTTGTCACTCCCGCCCACATATGGAGAGATGGCCAGTTATGATGAAATCTTACCAAATTAATAAAGTGTTTCAGCTAAGAGACGTAGTTTTTGCACATACTACCTGGAGCTAGCTTTTTCCCAATTATATTACAGTATTTGCGTCATGTGATGTGTACAGTGTAACAGTGTTCACGATATGTGTACATATAAATAGCACCGGCAAAGTAATGGAGGGTCTGGTTTTGCAATAATATAGAAATTTAGAACCATGCTGCAATGTCATTGGCTGACAGTATCACGTGATCGATGTAATGAGATGTTTTATTGACATGAGAACTCGTGAGAGCAGAGATTTGGAACTTGAGTAATTGGGCAATATGCGATGAAGTATTGGAAGCCTGGTGAAATTGCGAAAATTGATCAAAGATATGTAAAACTGAAGAAAATGCGACATAGATGATTGTTATAGATCTCCGACGTCGGCAGTCTGCTCATACGTTTCCAACATTATCATAGGCCGAATTCGTAAGTCAACCCAGTTGGATACTACGAAATAGCGGGGAGGGAGGGGATGCGAATTGTAGCTTGCTATCAGCCGTAAAGATGTGTGTATATGTTTCCTTATGGCATGTGAATAAATAGTGTGAAAGCCGCTGTTCTGTGTTGATATTTGTGCATCTGAAATGTATGTACTCGTAATACTCACATGCATGACAATTTATTTACAAGACTTCCTCAGACACTAATTTTGAGTGCTCGGGCGTTAGGAGAGTGTGCCGGTTATGGGTTGTTACAGGAAGTAGCCAGCAGCAGTGGGGGGTGGTAGGGGCCAGTGACCTGAATAACGACCATCCACAGAAAATGCTGGTCACAGCGTCTGCGCCTGTGGCGTGTGCAGCCATTGGAGCTGCCTCTTCCTTCCACGAGACATATCCGAGGGCAGTAGCATGCTGTTTTCTATTCTTCACCTGGAGAGATGTCTTTGATTCATCTGTGATGAATAGCCAAGTATTCTGCTGTTGCTCCAGGGGTCGCTATTTTCTAGGAATGCATTTGGTTTTTACAGCCTGAAACAGTGTAGCAGTGTCTCAATGTCAAGCCGATACTGACTACAGCAGACCGCCAGTAGAAGGAGCTTTACGAGTACCATCATTGAAATGTTAGAACAGGGCTTGGAAAGCAGAACCATAGCCTACGTGAGAGTTCAGCACAGGCTGGAGGCGGTATATGTTTTCATCGCAATATTAACCAAAGCAGAGCACATGCATTGGATAGACCTCTTTGTGTACCATCAGCATCTGGTTGGAACAGCCTGAAAAACCACTATCCCTTCCTGTGGGATGAAAAGAAGGCGGCAGAAGGAGAGGTAGGAGGGTAGGTAAGACTGGTTCTAAGCTGCTTAGTCTGTATCCACACACTGAAATGAAGAGGCGTGCACTGTTCTGGTGGAAGGTTTTCTTCCCGATGGTTGTGTGATGACATTACATGTTTCATCTCTTTGCAAAACGAAGGGAAGAGTTCACCCATAGTCTAATATTATCATTGCTATTGTGTTTTTTTAATAGTTGCTGGTTTATAGGTGGATTAAATCTCTGTCCTCTTATGACACACTGGTACTATTTACAAGAAAAACGCGTCCATCCATCCATCCACCCAGAATTTTTACTCAATATTGGTTATCGTATTGTTGTTTGGGCCTAGCACCACTACGTTATTGGTGAAGTTTTCTACTCATCATAGCGTTTGGAACTTGCTGGCTGAATGCACGTTTAAGGACAGTTGGATGTTTTAAGTGCTTAATTTGTAGTACATTCTATTCAAAATTCAATGTTCTCAGTTCAGTATTCATTGCAGAGAGAGTTTACACTTATTTAGCAGGAGAATATATTGATTTTTGTACTTTATTTGCTATTTGCACTGTTGCCATCACGGTATTCGTTCTAAAAGCGTAAGACTACACCATTTACACGATCTGAGCTGAGGTCTGATGGTACCATATTCGTTGTAACAAGCATAAGAATCGCTTCTGGAGAGTGAGTTACCACTTTAGGCTGACAAGCAATGTGTTACTCTACAAGGAGTAAGTGACCTGTTTACATTTCCTCCACCCTCTGTTCCTCCGCCATCTGTACGGTAGTATACAAACAGATACACAACACACACACACACATACACACACACACACACACACACACATATATATATATATATATATATATATATATATATATACAAAGCTGTTGCCCAATACAGTGGAGCATCTGAAACCTATACCAGACAGCCTTTGGACAGTTTATCTGAAGAAGTAGAATAAACGCGAGTGACTACGGGCTATAACCACACGCAGCAGCAGAGCCTAGCGAGTGCAGGCACTGCTCTTCAGCTGTCAATGGCAGAGTGGGTATACGAATGGTATAAGGATCTGTCTGTATGTCATTTATGTGGGACTTACTTCAATGTTTTTGCTAGATGAGAACCAGTTTCAGACAGTGTCAGTACATCGAAAACATTTGAAAGCACCCTCCTGTTGTCCATTCAGTTCTTCATCTGTGATGCATAATCAGATATTTCGCTATTTTTCCAGGGGGCTAGTCTTTCTGAGAAATATCTCTAATGGCTTGCATGAAGCATCCTGTTGTTGAGTCTTTTCTCCGTCTGTGACTGATTTCTGCAAACCAGGAAAAATCACTTGCAGCAGATGTCGCTCTTTGTGTACCATCTGTGACAGGTGAGAACAGGTCAGAGAAACTGATATCTGTACTTACAGGGAGGAAGGAGAGGGAGGGAAGATGAGAGGTACGAGGGGAGGTAAGACTGCTTCTAGATTCCTTAGTCTATCCACACATCGAGGCGAACACATGTGCAGCTGCTGCCACTGTCTCATCTCAGTTTTTGCTGTAGTTGTATTATTCCAAAGATTTGTCACAATTTGTGTGCTGCATTATGATCTATTGTTTATAAGTTGTGGTTTTCTCACGACAAATTAGATGTGTTGTTATGGAAGTGAAGCATTTTATGTCAGTTTTGGTAGCATGTATTGGCCTTCCTAAACTTCAGTAACAGTTTGCCGTCCTATCCCTTCTTATCGCGTATCCGTGTACGAGTTCCTCAGCACCTACACACTTGTAGACCTAAGGAGGCAACTCTTCCTGCACTTCAGTGACAGTTTGCTTTCCTGTCCATTCTTACCATGTATCTGTGTACAAGTTCCTCAGTAGCTATCCACTTGTAGATCTGTAGGAGGCAATTCTTCCAGCAGCAACTGTAGGACTGTTCCCCACGAATTTAGAGTGGTAGTGTGGACTATGGCACACAGCAAGGTGAAAATATGCACAGGAACGATAAGAAAGGGGAACAAAATCTGTTTCAAGCATTCTCAGTCGAGCTGCATACACGAAGGTTCATTTAGTCTGAGGTAGTCGAAAAGAACGCTGGTCTCCTCCACAGTGGACTGACCATTTATTTCAAAAAAGACGAGCAGCTCCAGCACAAACAGTAGTCTCTATGAGTTGCGTAATGTCTGCTTAGTCCATCCTGTTGCATCATCATTATTTGCTTAAGAGTGTTCCGCATACACTCATCCATTATCAGTTCCTTCCATTCCTTATGCAGGAGGCTATGGACCCAGTACTCAGCTGTATGCTTACAGATAATATACTTATTAAACTCCCCTCTGTCGAAGACAAACACCTCGTCAATTGAATACATCTTCTACCAAAAATCAGTAAATAAATAAATACCTAATGCCCTTCCTCTCCAGCAAATCGGTACAAACTGAGTCTTCTTCCGCCACTTTTAAGTAGTTGTGTTTATTTGAATTTCAAGCAGTATGGTTGTGGGGTGATTATCAGTTCGGTTTCCCCACCAAAATTTAGAAAATTCTTCCATCGGGATTCTGCAAATGTAAACATACGAACACAAGTTCCAAGATGGTACTTTACGTCCTTCTTCTCCAGTAGCTCACTGCAGACTGTGTCTTGCTTCCGTCAATTTGCAAGTGGGGGACGGGAGAAAGAGTGGATGGGGGAGAGGGAAGTGGGGGAGAGGGGGAGAAGGTGGAGGGGGAGGAGTGGGGGTGGTGATGTTGACACTGTCACATCTATCACCCACAGAGAGTAGTTTGGGGGACCTAGGGAGAGCCTTGAACAAACTAAAATTGGCGTAGAATGAACTTTGTCTTACTACTCTCAGTGACTTAGAATGTACTACCCATTGGATTTTACGTGAGTGATAAATCCGTCAGCGACATTTTGCACCTTTCCAAAACTACCTAAGTCATATGTCGGTAATGTAATTGTGTAGCGGATATACGAAGGAACATCCAAAGACAAACCGAGATCAGGAAGATCTCATGCAGTGACGGACAGGTAATGTCGAATAGTGTGGAGGGTAGTGTAGAAAATGTCTTGATATCAACCGAAGGAATCACGCGTAAGTTACAATCTGCTGCCAGCAATTTAGCTAGCATAATGACCGTTTGTAGGGAGCTGAAAAGATTGGAGTACAACAATCGAGCAGCTCCTTATAAGATATATACACATATCAAAAAAAGTTTTGCTTCACCCTGGTTTCCAGAGCTCCTGCAGATAGTGACGTTGACTGTCGATATTGTATCACAGACATAGTGCCTTGCATTGTTCAGAGATTTCACTAAACCCATCCAAAGATGTAAACAACCATGCATTAGCAGCGACTATTAGACGGAGGGGATCCGACAGCCGATCAGCTTCAGTCATTCCACAAGGGAGGAGGTATACGGCTCGTGTTCTCTGTACTTTAACCATGCCTACACGGTCAGTACCGCGGCTCGATCGCATCCGCATTGTTACTTCGCACCAGGAAGGGCTCTCAACAAGGGAAGTGTCCAGGAATCTCGGAGTGAACCAAAGCGATGTGTTCTCGGACATGGAGGAGATACAGAGAGACAGGAACTGTCGATGGCATCCCTCGCTCAGGCCGCCCAAGGGCTGCTACTGTAGTGAATGACCACTACCTACGGATTATGGCTCGGAGGAACCTGACAGAAACCCCACCATGTTGAATAATGCTTTTCGTGCAGCCACAGGACGTCGTGTTGCGACTCAAACTGTGTGCAATAGGCTGCATGATGCGCAGCTTCACTGCCGACGTCCATGGCGAGGTCCATACTTGCAACCACCATGCAGCACAGTTCACATGGGCCCAAAAACATGTCGAATGGACCGCTGAGGACAGGCATTACGTTCTCTTCACCGATGAGCGTCGTATATGCCTTCAACCAGATAATAGTCGGAGACGTGTTTAGAGGCAAGCCGGTCTGGCTGAAAGCTTAGGACACACTGTCCAGCTATTGCAGCAAGGTGTACGTTCCCTGATGTTTTGGGGTGGCATTATGTGAGGCCGACGTACGCCGCTGGTGGTCATAGAAGGCGCCGTTACGGCTGTACGATACGTGAATGACATCCTCCGACCGATATTGCAATCACATCGGCAGTATATTGTAGAGGTATTCGTCTTCGTGGACGACAATATGCGCCCCCAACGCGCACATCCTGTGAATAACTTCCTTCAGGGTAACGACATCTCTCGACTAGGGTGACCAGCTTGTTTTCCAGATACGAACCATATCTAACAAGCCGGGGATATATTGAAAAGGGCTGTTTATGGACGACGTGACCTAACAACGATTCTGAGTGAGCTACGCCGAACCATCGTTGAGGATTGGGACAATCTGTACCAACAGTGCCTTGATGAACTTGTGGACAGCATGCCACGACGAATACTGGCATGCATCAATGCAAGAGGACGTTCTACTGGGTATTAGAGGTACCAGTGTGTACAGCAATCTGGGCCACCACCTACGAAGGTCTCGCTGTAGTGTGGTACAACATGCAATGTTTAGTTTCCATGAGCAATAGAAAGGCCGGAAATGATGTTTATGTTGATATCTATTCCAATTTTCTGTGCAGGTCCCGGAGCTCTTGGAACCGAGGTGATGCAAAACTTGTTTTGATATGTGTATTTCTGTAGACAATGCTAACAAGGGAACCTCCCCATCGCAGCCCCATCAGACTTAGTTATAAGTTGGCACAGTGGATAGACCTTGAAAAACTGAACACAGATCAATCGAGAAAACAGGAAGAAGTTGTGTGGAACTATGAAAAATATAAGCAAAATATACAAACTGAGTAGTCCATGCTCAACATATATAATATCAAGGATAGTACTACCGTAGTAGCGCTGTGGTCCTGTGGTTAGCCTGAGCATCTGTGGAACGAGAGATCCTCGGTTCGAATCTTCCCCTGAGTGAAAATTTTAATTTTTTATTTTCAGACAATTATCAAAGTTCAGGCACACACACACAATAAACTTCGCTCTCCAGAATTCCAGGACATGTTCAGATTTGCTTGGACATATGTAGGATTTGACGGAAAAATTTGAAAACGTTAAAAACATATGTTTTGACAGAGCACAGGGAAAACTGTGCGACTGTTGCAGTCATTTGTTGCAGTTTATGTGACAAACTCTTATGTTTTCACCACTTTTTTGGGAGTGATTATCACATCCACAAGAAAACCTAAATCGGTCAGGGTAGAAGAATCTTTTTACCCGTTCGCCAAGTGTACAACTTAGGTGGGTCGACAACATATTCCTGTCATGTGATGCACATGCCGTCACCAGTGTCGTATAGAATATATCAGACGTGTTTTCCTGTGGAGGAATCGGTTGACCTATGACCTTGCGAACAAATGTTTTCGGTTCCCTTTGGAGAGGCACGTCCTTTCGTCTACTAATCGCACGGTTTTGCGGTGCGGTCGCAAAACACAGACACTAAACTTATTACAGTGAACAAAGACGTCAATGAACGAACGGACAGATCATAACTGCGAAAATAAAGAAATTAAAACTTTCACTCGAGGGAGGACTTGAACCAAGGACCTCACGTTCCACTGCTGCTCAGATGACCACGGGACCACGGTGCCCCTGATATTACGCTCTCCTTGATGTTGCATATGTTGCACATAGACTACTCAGTTTGTACATTTTGCTTATTTTTTTCATAGTTCCACACAACTTCTTCCTGTTTTCTTGATTGATCTGTGTTCAGTTTTTCAAGGCCTATCCATGTGCCAACTTATAACTAAATCTGAGGGGGGTGCGATGGGGAGGTTCCCTTGTGACCAGCGCTTGACGAGGTGTAAAGAGCTACGCTACTGGACAGTAGGTGATTGGAAGCGAGTGCTTTCGAGTGCTGACTCAAATAATACACTGTGGGAATACTTCGGAAGAATTTGGGTGTGGGAGGTACCTGGGGAATGAGGAACAGCTCGGAAACGATGATTGTAACAGCATGACAATGCACCCTCTCATAAATCAGCAATGTTTTGCAACCAGTAATATTCATGAAATGCGCTGGCCAGTACGGAATCCCGACCGAAAAGGATCTGAGATGAGTAGGAAAAGCGACTGCCCTCGAGACAATAGGGTCGTGGGGTATGTATAGATGTGCGTAAACGCGGTTTTGATGGTGAATCGGCTGCGGCAGACACTTGTAGGCGCACTGCTGTGGCTTGTAGTTTACGAGGCTCTAGATCAGCCACTGCTGATTAGGCCTTCTCCAGGGACGAGGCGACGGAAGGCAGAGCCAGCACGTGTCTGTCATTAGCTGGTCAGGCGAGCAAGGCCGGCGCCGCTACCGATGCTCTCCAGTGACACCGATAGTTGGTCACAGCGAACGCCAAGCGAGCAGCACGGGCAGCGGAAATGCGGGCTCAGGCGCTCTGTGCTGCAGCTGTCGGTTATCTCGTGTATTCGTTACTGAGTAACGAATACACCACGGGACTGAAAGATGTGTGTGAATTCTTAAGAGACCAAACTGCTGAGGTCATCGGTCCCTGGACTCACACATTACTTACACTAACTTAAACTAACTGATGCTAAGGAGAACACACACACACCCATGCCCGAGGGAGGACTCGAACCTTCGGCGGGAGGGGCCGCGCGGTTCGTGACATGGCACCTCTAACCGCGCGGGAGGGGCCGCGCGGTTCGTGACATGGCACCTCTAACCGCGCGGCCACACCACACGGCCGGACTGAAAGTATTATGGCCACATTGACATGCGGGCTGTCTAATCACAAGCCTGGCCAGAGTGGCCAGCACCACAACATTTTAAAAACCAAAACGTCTTTGCAGGATTGCAGGCATTTCAGGCATTTTAGCTCCTGAAGACGATCAATGCGAAACTCGTCGGAACGTTGCGACGACACGACCCATGACTCGAATGACAACGCGTATTTCATCAACCAAGATTTTGTTTTCAGTACCGCAGTGCGGACCTTTGTAAAAGACGCAGACGCAGTTATTTTCTCTGGGATTTTTCGAGCCAATATTTCAGTGCCCACCTGATGTGAAATAAGTCAGCATTCGCCTTCAAAGCTAACGTTCAGTCACGTCGAATTCACAGTGGAGTCCGGCGAAACGCAGAACACTTCAGTCGGTAACATTTCTAAGTCGCTTGAAAGTGGTTACCGGGCTTTGGCGCTTTGGAGCGTTTTCGAATCCTCGGAAATGTGACTTTTCCATATCTTATTCTATCCACATATGGAACTCAGCCTTTATTTTGATTTGTTTTTAACTGACTGTCACCAGGTGCAGATTCTTGAGATCGTAAAGTAACATTATTTGGTAACAAGATAGCACAAAATTATTGATTTCAATTTAATGTCAGTAAAATAAGCTTGAAAACTACTTTCCTCCAGTTATCTTGCAATTGCTGCTGAACATGATGACTTGTAGTTAAAACCTGTTATTATTAAAATTCAAATACAGAACTTTGATTGGGCTTGAATCTCAATCATTAGTTTTTTTTTCTCTCTTTTTCTCATGGAATTCAATAAATCGTGTTGAAAACTTCAATGATTCCATTTCTTTTCATTTTCTTTGAAGTTTCAATAGCTAACATATTCTACCATAGCATTTTACAGATTTAAATAACACGTGTAAAATTCTAACTCGTAGACTAAAAAATTCAAAATTTTGTCTTTTAGTTATCACAAAATTTCGGCTGGTAGGGTATGCCCCACAAGTTCACCCTAGTGGCGTACAGGTCCTAAATATGGTCCTTGGAAGTACAGTATCATCATACTGTCGGTAAACGTTTCATTTCTTGCATATTTTCTTCCCACACGCATATCGCGCCCAACAATTTGTTACCTACAGCTGACAAGGATGAACGCAAACGTTTCGCTGCTTGCCTGTCTTCCTCCCCTGCGCGCAGTTCGTAGCGACTTGACAGTTTTCGAATTACTCCGATCACTTATTCACAGCGGCCAAATCGGTAGTGACACTGAGTACATAATACATTTTCAGTTGCCACGTTTTCTCTGCCGAGCAGAGTTCGTGTCCGGCATGGCATGGAAATTTAATTCTTCTTTCGAAACTGACCGTCAGTGATAAATGTGGGACCTGTTACACGATAGTGAGTAGGAGGATTTGTTGCCAAACCCGCAAGAATTTTTTTTACTGGGGTGGGGGGAGGGTGTAATGTAGTAGGAAGAACGTTAAGATAACAGAAGAAACTCTTTCCTGGAAATGCAGAGTCCGCAGCAGGAACATTTTGACTATGAAGGAGGAAAGGATAATACGTGCACTTAGGCACAGTTGAAAGAGGAAAGGATTGATGAGGATCAAGACTTGACGGAGAGGAGGAAGGCGGTTGGGAACAGTCATTTGTTAAGAAGGCGGAGAGAAAGCGAACACGATCTGATAAAAAAATCCATTCCACTTAACAAGCAGTGTGAATGAGAATTTTCCCAGTATTTCAGAGAAATCACAACAAATATTCCCTAAAAAAAGTATAATGAAGTCACTAACAACCACGGAGATTTAAGTCAGTATAAATGTACAAAACCTAAAAAATAACAAGTCAAGAGGCTTAGATGAAGTACCAATGTGTGCGCTAAAACAATGCCCAAAATTATAGAAAATCCTTCACAAACATAATAAATGAGTAATTCACATCAGGCAGATTTTCTGGTTACTTACAATAGGCAAGCGCCTTCGCGAAAGAAAGATAACCAGCAGACATAGCGAACTACTGGACCATTTTGTGTCATCACACTCAAAAATAATAGAATCAGTCATGAAGTACAGATTAATCAATTACTTGAATAAATATAATCTTCTAAGTGAATCAAAGTTTGGTTTCTGAAGTAGTAGAAGTACAGTAGCAGCTACAGATGAATTCGTAAAAGAGGTACTAGTTAATGATCCTGATAAAGATGAGTGTGTCACAGAAATGTTTTGATATCTCCTGAGGCTTTTTGTAGTGTTGATCGTAACATTCTACTGGATATGCTAGAATAATTAGGAATAAAATGTATAGCTATTTGGTTTTGTTCATACCTAGCAGATAGCGTACAAAGAGAAAACCTTACACACATCCAAAAAGAGAGAAAACTTTTAGTAAACACTTATCAGTAACAAACTATATTTATGAAGTGATTCCTCAGGGTGTCCTGATGTACGTCGACGACTTTCCCAGTAATGTTAGTCACGACGAAAAAAAGTTCTGTTTGCTCTTGATGAGGGCAATTTCATAGCTACTGAGAAAGCAAAAGAACTCCTTGCAGAGGGCTCAGGTGAAACAGCCAGGGCAGTTTACGATTTGTCAATATGTAATAAAGAGAAAGAAAATGAATACCATAAATTTCAGTTTGACAATGGAAAAACTACACTGTTAAATAAATTGTAGGTGGTACCTGTGTAGATTGACTAACAAACAGAAAATTTCTACGACTGAAAACCGACTTTCAGTTGAAGAGACATGAACATATAAACCAAACAAGATGTCATCAGCATGTTCTGCCCTTAGACTATCGTCATTGTGTATCAGCTCTCAGTTACTTTATATTCAAATGTACACTCAGATCTTAGCTGTGAAATCAAATTCTTGGCTATTATGACCACAGTTTTCAAACCACACAAAGGGACCACAAGACTAATAAGCTAAAATAGTAGTCAAGCTCTTTACATAGATCTTTTCAAAACACAGTCGATGCTAACTACACTATGTGACTACATTTACAAATCAGTTGTGCTCTTCAAAAACTAGGAATGATAATTACTTCAAAAACAGCTCTTTCAACGACCTTGGAACATGATTTACATTGAATTTACGTTTATCAAGAAAGAATAAACATAAAGCAGAAACAGCGTTTTCTACCAGGGGGATTAAAAAGATTACTAAAATGATCTTATTTAAAATGTTAATTCAAAATATATTTTAGCAATATATTCTATAAATGAAGCATTACTTAGATAACATAGCGCAGGTAGTTTGGTACCTAATGTAACTCAAAGATACAATAATAACGGTAAAAAAACGTCTACCATTTCACATAATATTTTAACAAGAAGTTTGATTCTTTTCTTTTGTTTACTTTTCTTTTGTGGAAAACCTTACTACCAGAGTTATGCAACGTGTAACAGCAATATTTTAACCTACCTCTGAGCTCAACATTTTGCATATTATAGAGGGATGTTGACTTGGTTTTTCAGGCTAGCAAATGAGAATCTGTTGGATACACAATTCAAACCAGACCTCTACACTATGGTTTTCGGGTCAACCAATAGTGTGAGTATCATTACTGCATTAAATAATTTTGTAGTATGTGTGTATAGTGTCTGTAGTAACTGGGACTGAGAAATGAATTACCACTGTACCACTAAATTTTTACTTTATTAAATAATCTCTTTGCAAAATAGTATTGTACACTAGGGGTAAACCGAATGATGTATCACTGTTTCAAACGGACTGGCCTTGTATTCGGGAGAGTAGTGACTTCGATCTTCACTCGGCCATCGTGGTATAGATTTCCGTTACTTAATTACTTCAGGCAAAGGCCGGGATATTTCCGACGTAAAGGCTACAGCCGACTACTTGTTTCATCCTTTTCAAACTAGTAAGTATGTGAATTCTTATATATATATATATATATATATATATATATATATATATATACATGGAGCTTGTTATCTCCTTGTTGCTAAACTGTATTACCATGACATGTACAATATTCTTGCAGAAGCGATCTACGGGTAAATAAAATTACTACTGTCGCCATTATTTGTAATCTCCAATTTCTTACTGCCATACAGGTTTCACATGCACCTTCTGAATTTAAACACCGTTCCCCAGCAATACATGACATGCGTGACTTGTGCGAGAACTGTATTTCTCCGATATCAATTAGTTCGACGTACAAGTATCTGCGTTTGTTACTAAACCTTCAGCACAGTTGTAAAAATATACTGTGAACTGAGTTGAAATGAGAGATTAGTTTATTACTCCTTATTATTTATTATTAGATTTTACAAGGCCTTATTGTGCTATTAATTTGAGTTCACATTAAAGATAATGTACTTTTTCTCCTTCTGCAATACTATCAACATGAAGCGGAAAATGAGCAAACGGCCTGGGATTCTTCAGAGAAGAGCCAGGAAATAAATGAGATTCTAATTTGTGTCGACAGTCATTTTCAGTCATAGATGGGCCCATTACGGATTTCAAAAAAACATTGAAATCTAATGACATTCAGTAACGAATGTAGCAAGTAACGTTTGATTTGTAACGTATATGTTGCTCGACAATACCGAATTCATATGGTAGAAAATTTAGTAGGTAGTTTTATAGTTTGCTCATGAAGCGAAAATGCCTTGACACTCGCTACTACAACCAGCGCTAATCCTCCTGACATCGACAAAAGACATTATACAGCTTACCCTACTCCAAAGCTGTGAAGTGGTCTGGTCTTTGCAACCCTCGGTGCAGAAGCCAAGAATTAATTTCTGCGGAGTAGTATGTATTTCTCGTGACGCATTCTAAATAATGAAACTTGTCAGAATACGTTTACCACAATGACTGCATACAGTGGTCGTACCAAATAACGTGAAGACATGTGTAACAACAGTATTAAAGAACGAAACTTTATGTGTACTTTGGTACAATGATAGACAGAGAATGGAGTGGTACGGGTGTAAGAAGGGGGAAATGTGCCGGGATTCTACAACGGGGAGCTTGACAACATGCAGTGGAGCCGTCTAACATGTTTATTAAACATTTAAAGAAAAGTGTAGATGAAAGAAAGACAACTAAATTTCATTTTTGAACGAAAAATTTGGGCAAGTGTCTGTTAGAAAATACTAACCAGTAAATGCAACAGCTAAGAGAAAATACCTCCAGTTACTTAGATGTGTCAGTTAATGTGAAATATTATAGTGCCTGTGCAGGTATAGGAAAAAAAACCGGAAGAAATTAGAGCTGCATACTGGATGCAACACGATTCTCTCTGGCTCTGAAATACTGTATCATGTTTCAGGTTGCTACCAACAGCTGCGCAGCCAACCGCTAAGCAAAAAACTTTTTTTCCTATCATCCTTACCCTGTAATTTATCAAGAAAAAGAGTAACTGAGGAGCACATAATTTGTGAAACTTAATGGTGTCTTTCGGCGAAGCATATCCTCAACCGTAGAAATCATACTAGCTTATCGTTCACCTACTGCCTGTTAGTGGAGCAGAGAGAACACTTTACCGTGCTGTTCACCTTATCCGTCTTCTGGTTTCATATCTTCAGCAATGTCCGACACTCACTTGTTATTGGACAGATAGATAGATGGTCCCGGTATGCGCATGGATCATCGCCGTTATACCCTGAAACGGTTTAAGGTTTACATGCGCAGTTACAATTAGAGTCATGCTACTAACCTTTGCATTACTTTACTTCTGAAAGCACCAAAGATCGTAGCATGTCTTCTAGATCTTAATCGTCGTATCCCTTGGTAACAGAGAATCTGTATGACTAGTATCATACCATCATAGAAGTCTGTCATCTATGTTACAGCTGGCCTTTCTTGCTTTTTTTGTTCGTTGCATGGTCTTTTAGACACGCCACGTTAAATCATTGTTCTTTCTTAAGATAGTAACATACAACTGAATTTGGATAACGTTTCTGGAAAGACTTTTCAAGGCGAATAGTCTGAAAGATGATACAGACATATTAGTCAATCCCGCAAAAACATACTTCGAATTTTACAAACATCATTACTTATGGAGTATCTGGAATTCGCTACACGACACTGAGTAGCACTGCTGAAGGTACAGTGAAGATAAAATTAAGCTAATAACAGCAACACGAACTTAAGACTTTTCGTATCCCATTGTAACTCGGGCTGCAAGTCTTCTGTTAATGACAGACATAGTAAGCGACTCGAACAATTTGCGTCCGTTTGTGATGCAATTTAATTCTACGAGGAACTTAGTACTGAGTATAAAATCGAACATTCTGACAGTGGATGCGATAAAAATTTGAAACCTAAAGAAGATGGTGCATAAGGAAAGAAACTAAAATTTGAAAAGACTACGCCGCGCCGATACCAACGGGCATATACGTCAAGCTTCCAGCTATCAAGGTGCAGATTATAAACTTTGTGAATCATAAGCGCATAGTTTGCTGATTTTTGAAAAAAAAGGCCTGAAGTATTCTCTTTTAACGAAAACTAATATTGTCGTTTAGAATACGATATTATTCTAGTGGCCCAATTTTCTCCATTTTCTCCCATTTCTCTTTATATGGGGACTCTGCCCCTGTAACATTCTCGTGGCCGGATAAGTAGGTTCAGAAACTCTCTGTTTCTGCAAAACTTGAGCGAGCTCTACGCAATCCGCACTGCCAGAATGACTTGAGACATCATTAAGATGACAAGAAAATGGTCAAATGGCTCTAAGCACTATGGGACTTAACATCTGAGGTCATCAGTCCCCTAGACCTGGCACCACTTAAACCTAACTAGCCTAAGGACATCACACACATCCATGGCGGAGGCAGGATTCGAACCTGCGACCGTAGCAGCAGCGTGGTTTCGGACTGAAGCATCTAGAACCGCTCGGTCACAGCGGCCGGCTAAGATGAGAAGAATAGCTCACTCGTGGAAGAAAATTGCAGCACCTTGAAAGACGCCAACCCATCTGGTCATGCCTTCTGGCTGCCACATTCGTCTGCATCAGTCGCACCATCCGAGAGGTAGACGCTGCCCATAGAGTCAGACGAGGTAATAAAAACTGTCGCGCAACAGAATAACGTGATGAAAAGGATGGCCCTAAGAAATGTGTCCTGGTGTTGGTTGTTTCAAAAAGCATATACAGGGTGATTCAGGAGGAATGTCACATAATTTGTGAGTTGATTCTACGTGGGAAAATGAGCCAAAAAAGGTAGTACGAACTTGTGTCTGTTTTTCGATCGTTACGGAACTGGGGCGGGTTGAAGACTACAAACATCCATGAATGATTATGAAGACTAGTCTGAATATTCCTTATCCAAATGCATTTATCAAAGCGTTGCAGGCTGTGAGGTGTTACACATCGAACATCATCTCGGCGGGCTTTAATGCGGGCAACAGCATCGGTGATGCGAGCGACAAGTTCTTCACGTGTATGTACACATTTCCCCTTTAACCGGCCCATAAACAGAAGTGTAATGGGGTTAGGTCAGGTAATCTGACAGGTCCGTCAGTGCCGGTTCACAGTTGAGAAAATGTGTTATTCAGCTACTAGGACATTTGTCTTTTACATTTGCCATCGTTGCTCTCACGTCACGTCTGCCAAAATGGCAGGTAGGTCTTCAATCAGGAAACGTGAGTATGCTGCGGCTGCCATGTGATATGGCAGGAGCACAGTCCTATCACCACGTCATCAATCATACCACACTTTCACTGAGAACCTAACTTGGGATCTCGTTTCCCCTGTGTCATGTGCGTTACGGATGTTCAAGATATTGTGTGTAAATCTAGCCACATCTGCAAGTGAATGTACTGCGCGGCGTCTCTGTGCAGAGACAACTATTCACAATCTTTTTGTCTGCTTGCTGCGTCACCCAGATCAGACGTTGCATAGGCTGCCCATGGAATGGCTACAAGCTCTTAGAATGTAACGTACATTTCCGGAATATCGAGCTGATGGCTAACGCGCCGGGTACTGTCGGTGGGCCTCCGTTGTACCGTTGCAATAATGTCCTCCCTTTCCACATCTGACTGGACGGCTTCTCCTTCTGATGTTACATGTACACTGGGTAGTGTTCCAGGCCTAAGTAAGATATCAAAAACCCTGGCAAATATCCTAGCACAGGAGGTTCATCGGTCTGGAAAATGTCTCTGTTATTCTGTCGCAGTACCAGTTCACAAACAACATGTCCGCGTATTCTGCATGGACAAACGTATGCGTCGTGTTGATATTCATGGACACAACGGACTTC
The DNA here is from genome assembly GCF_023864345.2 of Schistocerca serialis cubense. Taxonomy (NCBI): domain Eukaryota; kingdom Metazoa; phylum Arthropoda; class Insecta; order Orthoptera; family Acrididae; genus Schistocerca; species Schistocerca serialis. The sequence goes on from NC_064646.1 coordinate 397,711,410, forward strand.
CTCAGTTAAAGACATTCAAGCAAGACACCCACACTGCGTCATGCCTGCTCACTGATCCAACCCACGATTGCACACTGGCGTCTATTGGAGAATCCCCAGACGTCTTGTAGGACGGATCTGGCCACGACAGTTCCTACGCAGCATTTCGGTAAGTAATAGTCACACTTGTGATCATATCAATTCATCGATCTATCCATTCCAGTTCCGTAACGATCGAAAATCGGACACACGGTCGTTAGGCATCTTTGGATTATTTTCACATGTAGAATCTGTTGTGTTGGCAGAAGAGCCAACACCGGGTTACTAGAGGAGGCCGAAATGCACGCGTTTTAGCTCACGCAGGCTGGCGTGAGGAGGGAAGAACTATACTGACGTGAGGTCTGGAACATGACAAGGAATTAGAATTCAGAAAGCGGACGTAATTAGTTTGATACTTAACTTTAATCCATTAATGACGAACGTCGCTCTTGACAGTACATGATTCACAATATTATCCATTCAGATTATAGTAACTGAATATGGCACCTTGCTAGGTCGTAGCAAATGACGTAGCTGAAGGCTATGCTAAACTGTCGTCTCTGCAAATGAGAGCGTCTGTAGTCAGTGAACCATCGCTAGCAAAGTCGCCTGTACAACTGGGGCGAGTGCCAGGAAGTCTCTCTAGACTAGACCTGCCGTGTGGCGGCGCTCGGTCTGCAATCACTGATAGTGGCGACACGCGGGTCCGACATATACTAACGGACTGCGGCCGATTTAAAGGCTACCACCTAGCAAGTGTGGTGTCTGGCGGTGACACCACAGAATCACCTCATAAATTAAGTGACATTCCTCCTGAATCACCTTGTATTTTCGGTCGGTGCTTATGTTCGTTGCGTATTTGTTTTGCCTCTTGGTATTCCGGTTGTAACGGATTTATTTAACGACTGCCGTTGTCTTTTGTAGTTCACTGTTGCTATCTGAGCTTAAATATTGTCATTTGGTGATAGTGAGTGTAGCTGTGGACGCTAGAAAATGGAGTGCCAAGTTAAGAAATCGAAAAAATTCGACATTTTCTTCTGTTTGAGTTCAATACAGGGGTGACAGCAGCGGAGGCATCCAGAAACATTTGCGCCGTGTATGGGAATAGTGCCATTGGACAGAGCACGGCAAGAAAATGGTTTTATTGTTATAAGGAGAATCATTTTGACGTTAGGGACTCTGCATGTTAACCTTCGGGGTTAGTTGAAGATAGTTTGAACTCATTAATCCACAACGAACATTTTAGGTTAGGCTTTACCGTGACTGTTATTCACACAAGTTTCCGACACCACATTTGTTTACAAAATATGACAGTCTACATGTGATGTGTTTCGACAGTGAAAGGAACCTGTGACCACTGGTTCAAATGGCTATGGGACTTAACTTCTAAGCTCACGAGTCCCCTAGAACTTAGAACTACTTAAACCTAACTAACTTAAGGATATCACACACATCCATGCCCGAGGCAGGATTCGAACCTGGGACCGTAGCGGTCGCGCGGTTCCAGAGTGTAGCGCCTAGAACCACTCGGCCACCCTGGCCTGCTGTGACCACTGGAGACAGTGCTACAAGTTCCTCCAAAAATCTTAACACAACACACACACAAATGTCATATTAACAAATGTAAATCCACCTGATGATGGTTTAAACCTTTGAAACGCGTCGTGGAGATAAATAAACAGTGACTGGTAACAGTAAACTTGTTGCTTCATTTAATGCACAACGATCCACGTCAGAGCACTCGAGAAGTGACAAATGGCAAGCCTGATGCATTGTCATCATACCACCATCGTGCGACATTTGCATGCAATGTGAAAGGTTCAAAAATCTGGTGTATCGGTGCGAGATGCTCTAAACCATTGTCACAAAAATCAGAGTGTGGCCATATGTGCATTTCCGCTTGCTCTTAATCAATTGGGTCGTGAAGAACATCAACCATTCCTGTCCTGTATTATTACTAGTGACGAGATATAGTGTCTTTACTCCAACAGAAGGAAAAGAAAGGTATGGCTGAGCCCAGACGAAGCTGCAGCTCTCCATACGGAGACCTGCGCCCATCCACAGAAGGTAGTGTTATGCGTCTGGTGAAACAGCGACCGTGTGGTGTACTACGAATTGGTTACCCGAGGTGTAACAACTACTGCTGACATTTATTGTTAATAACTGAGACATTGTGCAGACGCAGTCCAAGCATGACTGCCAGGAAGAGTTGCGTGAAGTGATGCTGCTCCACGATAATACTCGCCCCCTCCACCGCGTTCTGATAGACTCACAAAAGACACTATACAGGAGTTGGGTTGGGAAGTCATTCCGCACCCATCTTACTCACGTGCCCTTGCACCCTCAGATTTTCAACTTTCTCGCTCTCTATCGAACAATGTTCAAGGAACTTTCTTTCCGGGTGAAAATGTGCTGCGAACATGGCTCGACGAGGTCTTCGCTTCCAAACCAAGTGATTTCTACAGTCGCGGAATCGAAAAGTTACCGCAGCGTTGGCAGACAACTGTAAATACTAGAGGAGAACATACACTCCTGGAAATTGAAATAAGAACACCGTGAATGCATTGTCCCAGAAAGGGGAAACTTTATTGACACATTCCTGGGGTCAGATACATCACATGATCACACTGACAGAACCACAGGCACATAGACACAGGCAACAGAGCATGCACAATGTCGGCACTAGTACAGTGTATATCCACCTTTCGCAGCAATGCAGGCTGCTATTCTCCCATGGAGACGATCGTAGAGATGCTGGATGTAGTCCTGTGGAACGGCTTGCCATGCCATTTCCACCTGGCGCCTCAGTTGGACCAGCGTTCGTGCTGGACGTGCAGCCCGCGTGAGACGACGCTTCATCCAGTCCCAAACATGCTCAATGGGGGACAGATCCGGAGATCTTGCTGGCCAGGGTAGTTGACTTACACCTTCTAGAGCACGTTGGGTGGCACGGGATACATGCGGACGTGCATTGTCCTGTTGGAACAGCAAGTTCCCTTGCCGGTCTAGGAATGGCAGAACGATGGGTTCGATGACGGTTTGGATGTACCGTGCACTATTCAGTGTCCCCTCGACGATCACCAGTGGTGTACGGCCAGTGTAGGAGATCGCTCCCCGCACCATGATGCCGGGTGTTGGCCCTGTGTGCCTCGGTCGTATGCAGTCCTGATTGTGGCGCTCACTTGCACGGCGCCAAACACGCATACGACCATCATTGGCACCAAGGCAGAAGCGACTCTCATAGCTGAAGACGACACGTCTCCATTCGTCCCTCCATTCACGCCTGTCGCGACACCACTGGAGGCGGGCTGCACGATGTTGGGGCGTGAGCGGAAGACGGCCTAACGGTGTGCGGGACCGTAGCCCAGCTTCATGGAGACGGTTGCGAATGGTCCTCGCCGATACCCCAGGAGCAACAGTGTCCCTAATTTGCTGGGAAGTGGCGGTGCGGTCCCCTACGGCACTGCGTAGGATCCTACGGTCTTGGCGTGCATCCGTGCGTCGCTGCGGTCCGGTCCCAGGTCGACGGGGACCTGCACCTTCCGCCGACCACTGGCGACAACATCGATGTACTGTGGAGACCTCACGCCCCACGTGTTGAGCAATTCGGCGGTACGTCCACCCGGCCTCCCGCATGCCCACTATATGCCCTCGCTCGAAGTCCGTCAACTGCACATACGGTTCACGTCCACGCTGTCGCGGCATGCTACCAGTGTTAAAGACTGCGATGGAGCTCCGTATGCCACGGCAAACTGGCTGACACTGACGGCGGCGGTGCACAAATGCTGCGCAGCTAGCGCCATTCGACGGCCAACACCGCGGTTCCTGGTGTGTCCGCTGTGCCGTGCGTGTGATCATTGCTTGTACAGCCCTCTCGCAGTGTCGGGAGCAAGTATGGTGGGTCTGACACACCGGTGTCAATGTGTTCTTTTTTCCATTTCCAGGACTGTATTATTGATGACTAAAGCCTCTGTTACGTGTACCGTAAAGCTATGGAAAAACGCCACGAACTTACGCAGCAACCTACTAATTTCGATAAAGAAAAAGGTTCATCTATCTACATCTACAGCTACATCCATACTCCGCAAGCCACCTGACGGTGTGTGGCGGAGGGTGCCTTGAGTACCTCTATCGGTTCTCCCTTCTGTTCCAGTCTCGTATTGTTCGTGGAAAGAAGGATTGTCGTTATGCCTCTGTGTGGGCTCTAATCTCTCTGATTTTATCCTCATGGTCTCTTCGCGAGATATACGTAGGAGGGAGCAATACACTGCTTGACTCCTCGGTGAAGGTATGTTCTCGAAACTTCAACAAAAGCCCGTACCGAGCTACTGAGCGTCTCTCCTGCAGAGTCTTTCACTGGAGTTTACCTATCATCTCCGTAACGCTTTCGCGATTACTAAATGATCCTGTAACGAAGAGCGCTGCTCTCCGTTGGATCTTATCTATCTCTTCTATCAACCCTATCTGGTACGGATCCCACACCGCTGAGCAGTATTCAAGCAGTGGGCGAACAAGCGTACTGTAACCTACTTCCTTTGTTTTCGGATTCCATTTCCTTAGGATTGTTCCTATGAATCTCAGTCTGGCATCTGCTTTACCGACGATCAACTTTATATGATCATTCCATTTTAAATCACTCCTAATTCGTACTCCCAGATAATTTATGGAATTAACTGCTTCCAGTTGGTGACCTGCTATATTGTAGCTAAATGATAAGGGATCTTTCTTTCTATGTATTCGCAGCACATTACACAACTATCTACTGAATTAAAAAAATCGGTTCGATTTCACCATGAATTATGACAAAATGTCTGTGTCAAATACATATTTTCTCAAAAAACGAAATGATGCTGTCCACAAAAAATCAGAATTTACAGAACCATGCTCTGGTCGAGTCGCTTCGGCTTGTAAAAATGTGCAGTACTCTACACTGGGCCAAGTTTTCGCCACGACTCATTATATCGTCGCTTCAAAGCGGGTTTCCTGCTGGGCTTACCATCGTATCTAGGGAAAACGTCAGCAAACACTGGCGATGGCGGCTGGCCTAAACGAAATAGACGGGACCTGTCTGTCCTGCGTGAGGGTCATTGAACCTCAGCGGCACTACCCCCTCCCCCACAATCCCCCAATCCCCTCACCCTCACCCAGACCCCCACCCCTTGCCCGCCTCCGAGGACTCCCCAGGAGTTACCAGATTTTGTCCATCCCTTCCTTAGCGCATTTTGCGAGTTGGGCATGCAGCTACAGAAAAACTTCACATGCAATAGCTGCCCACAGTGGAGAGAATATTAAAACAGGGATTACTGGCTTAGTCGTTGCTGTTACTGAGGCTGTTCGTAATCAGCATCGATGTGTTTGACTGGTGCAAGATGGTCTCAGATACGAAAACGAATTAAGAAAACTAAATAAAAATAAGACGAGTCAGTCCAGAAAAAGACTGGCGTGTTTCAACCTTCCACAGAAAGTGACGTTCAAGCCTGTATTAGTGAGAAATGTAATACTGCTCCTTACCTGAAGCGAATTTCTGCTTGTGAGGACGTGGATGGCTAAAACAGACGTCGGTGTTTAAACAGATATGTCTATGAATCGACATTTGAGGGAAGTGCTTTCAGCAGAAGAAAAGAACGAAGACGAAGTGATCAATGCCCAGATATCACGCACGCCAGGCACTGAAATGCGACGATCTGTTAATATAACATGGGTGTTGTGTGATGTCCTTAGGTTAATTAGGGTTAAGTAGCTCTAAGTTCTAGGGGACTGATGACCATAGATGTTAAGTCCCATAGTGCTCAGAGCCATTTGAACCATTTTTTTGTTAATATAGCATGCATGACAAAATTCCTATAACTATACCAATGTATTGACTCTCCCGAAAAAGATACCTTTACTCAAAGTAAAGGCAAATCAAAAAGCGAAACAGAAAAAAGTCGACAGTTTTTTTCTGAAAGCAAAATGAAAACAGGTGTTGTGATGATTTTCCAGTTACTGTTTTTGTGCCAGTTACGAATCTCCAACCTGTTCTATTTTCTGTCTCTGATAATTTACCCTAAAGTCCTGACTCGATTCCTGATTACCAACATTCCTTTTTTTCTGTGGTAAGAACGTACAACAGTCGTGAGGCCAAAAGACAAGAAAATAATAAGCAATGCTGATACACACATCGTTGAAGTGGCTTCAAGACAGAGCGCACACGACGTGTACTTATGTTTATAGAACCAACATTTGATTTTGCACCCATTACATGCATTTTCCGATAGTAAAATAACGAAAGTGATATACTCCCGCATTACGTATCGATTCAATGCACAACGGACATGCAGTAAAGAAAAAAAATCGCAGCACCAAAAAATAATTAATGGGGAGGAATGAAATTACGGGAATACATTTGTCTAGCTAACATATTTAAGTGACAAACATTGCAAGATCAAAGGTTAATGTAATCGCGAGATAAACCATTATAAATGTGGAATGTTAGTACACTGATAACCTGTGTAACCGCCAGAACATTGAATGCAATTATGTAAACTTGCATGCATTGCGTTGCGCAGGTGACAGATATCAGTTTGTGGGGTGGCGTTCCATGACGGTTACACCTGGTCGATCAATACAAGGACGATTAATGATGTTGGTTGATGACGCTGGCGTTGTCCGTTGGTGTCCCATATGTACTGGACTGGAGACGGATATGGTGACTCAGAAGGCCAAGGCAACATGTGGACACCCTGAAGAGCATGTTGGATTACAAAGGCGGTATGTGGACGAGTGTTATCCTGTTGGAAAACATCCCTTGGAATACTGTTCATGGCCCGCATCTCGTGGTCGTGCGGTAGCGTTCTCGCTTCCCACGCCCGGGTTCCCGGGTTCGATTCCCGGCGGGGTCAGGGATTTTCTCTGCCTCGTGATGGCTGGGTGTTGTGTGCTGTCCTTAGGTTAGTTAGGTTTAAGTAGTTCTAAGTTCTAGGGGACTTATGACCACAGCAGTTGAGTCCCATAGTGCTCAGAGCCATTTGAACTGTTCATGAATAGCAACACAACAGGTCAAGTCACCAGACTGACGTACAAATTTTCTATCGGGGTAGGTGGGATAGCCGCGAGAGTAGTCCTGGTTTCATACGAAATCGCACTGTAGACAATAACTACAGCTGTAGGGCCAGTGTGTCAAGCATGCCGACAGGATGGTTGCAGGTCCTCAACTGGTCGTCTTCTAACGAACACGAGGTCTTCACTGACACCGAGACAGGACCAGTTTCATCAGAAAACATAACAGACTTCTACTGTGCTCTCCAATGAGCTCTCGCTCGACACTTCTGAAATAGCAAATTGCGGTGATTTGTGGTGGTTAGAAAGCACGCTTCAAGGCATCTGGCTCGGAGCTGTGCTTCAAGTAATCGATTCGTAACAGTTGGTTGTGTAGCTGTGGTGCCACCCGTTGCTCTAATTTGCTGCTGCAGATGCAGTACGATGCGCCAGAGCCAATAAGTGAAGACGACGTTCTTACCCCTCGGTGGCACCACGTGGCCGTCTTCTTGCGACCGTAGATTCCCATGACCACCGCTGCTAGTAAACATGTACAGTGACTACATTCCTGCCAAGTCTTTCCGTAATATCGCGTGGGAGCATCCAGCTTCTCGTATCCCTATCATACGGCCTCGTTCAAATTCAGTGAGGTGTTTACAATGGCTTCTTTTTCACCTTAAAGACTGACATCAACTCACCACGTCGAATCTCAAAGATAACTACTGCTCGCGATCGTTATAGCTCGTATTTAAGGCAAAGCTAATCTGCATCCTCATAGCGGCGCAACTAGTCCCACTTTTACGTGACTGGTGTGAAAAGGGGATAAGACATAATCTTTCAGCTGGAGAAACGAGCCTACCAACTTCCGTTTATGCCAGACAACTCCTTCTTTGCGTTGTGTGTTTTTTTTTTGTCGCTGCAATTCTCAGAGACGAACCGAAAAGACTAAATGTTGTAGAAATTACATAAAATTGGCAAAAATATTTAGTTTGTGTTCAGTAATAACGCCTTAAAAGTATTATACGAAAACTGAAAATTGGTGTCTAATAGTCAGACCAGTTTTAGATAACGGAGAATGGAGAAGGTGGAAAAACGAGGAAATCTACCTTCTGATGCGACAACCAGCTAACCTACAGAAGATAAAGAGCAAAAGAATACAATGGGTAGCCCGTATGCCAGAGGGAAGACAGGCGAAGATGGCACTAGAGGGGAAACCAAACACCAAACGCCCCATTGAACGACAAAGGCAGCGCTGGATGAACGACCGGGCGAAGCACCTAGCAGCCCTGGGAATCGAAGACACCTGCAGGAGCCGGGCACAAATCAGGAGGGAATGGGGGCAGTTTGTGGAAGCAGCGCGTGGTCTGCAGGGCCTGTGATCGCTGAATATCTATCTATCTATCCAATAGTCAAGTAAATGCTAGGAAATGTAACCAAAAGTAAAAACAAAACAAAACAGTTTTAAGCAGAAGAATTTTAGTTCCTGCGTTAAGTGTTGCTGGATCTATGAGCTGAACAGTAATGTGTTTAATTCGTGTGTCATAGATGACATCGGTACCAGCAAGACGGCACTGCCCTAGAGGCAGCCGTTTGTGTTCTGACTAGCCGGCCGCGGTGGTCTCGCGGTTCTAGGCGCGCAGTCCGGAACCGTGCGACTGCTACGGTCGCAGGTTCGAATCCTGCCTCGGGCATGGATGTGTGTGATGTCCTTAGGTGAGTTAGGTTTAAGTAGTTCTAAGTTCTAGGGGACTGATGACCACAGCAGTTGAGTCCCATAGAGCTCAGAGCCATTTTTTTTTGTGTTCTGACTGCTAACAGCAGCCTGCGCAGTAGATGGTAATTGCCTTGTGTGCTGCTACTAATGTCCAACCAATGGTACTGGACGACACAGAATGTGGCAGGGTGTCCATTAGTTGTTTTCGGACTGCAGACGCAGATGTGTAGGGGTTAGTGGCAGGGTGTCCATTAGTTGTTTTCGGACTGCAGACGCAGATGTGAAGGGGTTACGACGTGCTTGCTGAAAGATACGGCGATGATCAGTTGTGGTAGTCGAACGTGGTCTTGTGGGATCTAGATGATGAGTATGCTTGCCCTCACGCTCTCATTCAGTTCACCATCGGGCCTCTGTAACATCGGAATGGCCGTCAGATCTGAGTATTGCACTATTAGACCAGTTGGCCAAATGGATACCCACAATGACGCTCCTTTCAAATTCGTCAAGTGCTAATAACGGTGTCTCACACGAGTACGCAGCATCTTCTTTTGCTGCACAGTGATTACTAAAAATCTGTCGCTGATCGCGTTTATGTATCCTACCAGGCCTAAATAACCTATTCAGATCAGATCATGCATTAATAGTACAAGTGGGCTGCTAATACGTTAATTGCTATGTGTTAATACTAGTTAGCAAAGAACAACCTTGAAAGTTTTTTTTTTGAAATCATAGAGAATTTTCGCAGGTGGTATCACATCTGATACCTCAGGACTTTAAGGAAGACACCACTTTCCCGCTTCTTGTCGTTTTATTAAAGACAGAGTCATATATCTTACACATATCCTCACATTTGCTGTAGATTTCAAGATAGGAAAAATATGCACTTCATGGCAAAACTCTCAATGACCATCAGTAAACAACTTGAAATACTTAAACCAAAATTATCATAGCAAAATTTTTTTGAGTGTTTCTGCTTTTCCTGATATTACCACATGGAAGTGTATTAAACACAATTTGTCCTTTTTTTTTTGGGACGTCTGAAACAATTCCTGTCAGTAGTGAAGCAGGAGAACGCTTTGTACTACTCACGTCGTACAAAGGTATGGCCTTTGCAACCTTCCGCTCGGCATTTCGACCTGTAGTGTCAAACATGGCAGTGAAGTCTAGTAATCAAGGACAAATAATCCCACTTCCCCTGACGTAAGAAAAGTTAGTTTTGAGTCGCGAGGTATCACATATGATACCCAAAGGTTTAAAGCTTATAAATCAATTAAACCATTAATTTATAGTTAGTTATTAACGGAGCAACGTCCGTACAGCTTTAATAAGTTATTAAAGCATATGAAAACACTTGTAATTAGGAAAAGGTACGTCTTCACCGTTTTTTCGCGTAGACATGCTGTGTAGTTGCAGAATCCGAAGTCTGCAATCACTGTTGGCACCGCGTGGTGCCTGGTGCTCTTTTTCCAACTAACTGCTTAGTACACAGTATCAATACCAGGAATAAGAACAATATACATAAAGATTTAAAATGACTTACTCTTGCCCAGAAAGGAGACCAGTATTCAGCAACGCATATTTTCAATAAGTTACCAGCAACCATTAAGACTTTAGTTCCAGACAAGGCAGAATTTAAACATAATTTAAAAGTATTTTTGGTGCCAACTCCTTCTATTCCAACCAGGAATTTCTCAACAAGTGCAGTAGACCATTTTAACGAAAATTTATTATTCTTTAATTTCTAATAATATTTGGTTGTAACAGCCAAGTAACTACCTACTGTGTGAATGATGGATGTATGGATAGCAGATGTAAGTCTTAAATCTGTAAATAGTGGAAGTTTAATTTTAAATCTTGTACATAATTTGAACTGTTCTTAACTGAGGATCGTTGAAATGAATAATTTACTTTAATTTTTGACAATACTTGGTTCTAATAGCCAAGTAACTAACACCCAAGTAACTAGCTACTGTGTGAATGATCTTTTTAATGAAAGCAGATGTAAATATTAAACCTGTAAATATTAGAAGTTTAATTTTAATTCATGTACATAATTTTACTGTTTATTGACTGAGGGTCATTAAAATTAATGAAACTCAAGTTTTTCTAATTACATTTTTGTAATGTGTTTATCTGACACCCAGGAGGATCCCTTCTTTTGTGGGTCTATGGAATGAATAATTAATCTAATGTAATCTAATAAGGATGAACAAGTGAGCTGTGCAAGTACGACGTGTATCGTACGAGATACCACAGGCCATAAAAGGTTCAGCTGCGTGCAAGCCCGAGTAAAAAATAAAACCTGGAGAACAAAACTAAACACTAATAATACCGGGTGATCAAAAAGTCATTATGAATTTGAAAACTGAATAAATCACGGAATAACGTAGATAGAGAGGTACAAATTGACACATGTGCTTGGAATTACATGGGGTTTTATTAGAACCAAAAAATTACAAAAGCCCAGAAAATGTCCGACAGATGGCGCTTCATCTGATCAGAATATCAATAATTAGCATAACAACGTAAAGCAAAGCAAAGATGATGTTCTTTACAGGAAATGCTCTATATGTCCACCATCATTCCTCAACAATAGTTGTAGTCGAGGAATAATATGTACAGCACTGTAAAGCATGTCCGGAGTTGTGGTGAGGCATTGGCGTCGGATGTTGTCTTTCAGCATCGCTGGAGATGTCAATCGATCACGATACACTTGCGACTTCGGGTAACCCCAAAGCCAATAATCGCACGGATTGAGGTCTGGGGACCTGGGAGGCCAAGCATGACGAAAGTGGCGGCTGAGCACACGATCATCACAAAACGACGCGCACAAGAGATCTTTCACGCGTCTAGCAATATGGGGTGGAGCGCCATCCTGCATAAACATCGTACGTTCCAGCAGGTGTTTATCAGCCAGGCTGGGGATGATGCGATTCTGTAACATATCGGCCTACCTCTCACCCGTCGCGGTAGCAGTCACTGACGTTCTGCTGTCCAGCGCCATCCGTCGGACATTTTGTGAACTTTGTTTTTTTTTTTTTTGTTCTAATAAGACCCCATGTCATTTCAAGCACGTGTGTCAATTTTTACCTCTCTATCTACATTATTCCGTGGTTTATTAAGTTTTCAAATTTATACTGACTTTTTGATCACCTGGTATTTATGTGCTATGGTGTCTGTTCTACTTGTCACGGAGAGCTGAAACTCTAATCAGTTACGTAGGATGGAGGGTGTGCACATGAACGAAGTCGCACTGACATCCGACCAGTGGTTGCTTCATTTGTTTTGCCAGGCTGCGTGACGCAGTTGCTGGAAAGTTCCCGAAACCCCTGCGGGACAACTTTCATGCTGCTCTGCCATTAGGCGCGCGCGTTCACTGTACCGGACGCCTCGTCACGACCGATGGTCCTCCAGCGAGGCGTGGGCGCGGAAGCTGCTTGGCCGCCCGCTGCGGGCTGCGGGCGTCCGCTCGCCGCCCGGCAGCTCAGCCAGGCGAGGTGTCGCGTTCCGAGGCGCCACCGATCCCGGCCGGCTTCTGCGCGCCGAAACCCGACGCCGCGACCTCTTTCGCGCCCAAGGAGAGAGAGACTACTCGATCGCGGTGGCACGGCGCTGCGATTTTTTCGCGACTCGCTGCCTGCGTGAGTCACGCGAACCTCTGGTGGCGTGTCGACTACAGCGAAGGGCACCCGCAACTGGGTGCGAAAGGGCGTTTGTCTGTCGTCCAAGGAGGACACCACAGACCATGTAAAGGCATTTTTTTGAAACAGCAACACTCCAATAGAACGGCGCGAAGCACACTGTCTTACAAAAAATGAAGCACCTAGAAGACGGAATGGGATGTCAATTTAGCTTCCTATACGTACACGCCATCGGCCGATGTGCAGCCAACCAGCTGCAAACAAAGGCATATCAACCCTTGACCTAGGTTTCGATATTTGTAAAAATATCTTCTTGTTATGTACCATCACGTAATGTAACAAGGCCCACTACTTCTGAAGAAGATATTTTTAGAAATATCTAAATCTAGGTAAAGTGCTGATACATCTTTGTTTGCAGCTGGTTGACTGATTTTTCAGGCTGTAGTGTTATATATCTACTGTACGTGTGTATGTCACTGAACTCCTCCTAAACGGCTGGACCGATTTGAATGAATTTTTTTGTATGTTTTTAGGTGGCGCCCTGGATGGTTTAGATTCACAAATCAGCCCGGCAGATGGCGCTACACTCGGTATTTAGGTTATTTCTCTATATTGCAACTGAACGGCTGGATCGACTTGAATGAATTTTTGTGTATGCATTCAAGTGGGGGCCTGGAAAATCTACAATCGTAACTCAGCACGGTAGGTGGAGTTGCATTTTTGTGTGCAATATTGAGCGTATTATATTCAGATATAAGTCGCGTGCATAGGACTTCGTTTATTTTCCGACATTTTAATAAGAGTGTGTTATATTAAGTGTGTTCTGTTATTTTGACAGTTTAATGTTTTTTGTACGGTGTCTTGATATTTCAGGTATCGCATTCCAGTGAATATTAAGTGTATTATATTCACATATAAGTTACGTACATAAAACAATGTCACGTCTTCGTGAACGAGGAGGAAATATTAGTCGACGGACTCGGATTTCACAATTAGTTCAGAACCGTCGGTTAAATAGATCGGCAGAAAATCAGCTGACGGACAATCAAAATTTAGGAAACCTGGCTCCAGTCAGACGTGCTAATGAAAGTCAAAGCAACGCAACGAACGCCCTCGAGCTAATCCATTGAGACAAAGACTGGCCCGTCAACGAGTCACCGACACATTCAGAACACGTGAACAACAGCATTTGCAAGTGTATCGCGCATTGACACGTGCATCACTTCTTCGCCTTGCGTTTGAATATGAGTCGGACGTAGACTATTCGTCACACTCACAAATTATAATCGGTGCTATGAACAAACAATGCCAACACTGTCATGCACTCAAATACAAAGGTGAATCGTCCGGTTTTGCTGCGCGTCTGGAAAAGTTGTATTGCCACCATTGAATTCGCCGCCAGAACCATTTAAAACACTATTGGCTGGAGCTATATCTCAATTTAAATTGTTTTTGCGTAAAATTCGCAAATTCAATTCGTGCTTTCAAATGACATCATTTGGAGCAACAAAAATCGTTCAGAATGAGGATGGTCCCAATTTTCAATCAACGTTTAAGATTCAGGGCCAAGTGTACCATCAAATTGGTTCTTTAATGCCGATGCCTGGTACTGACTCAAAACTTCTGCAAATCTACTTCATGGGCGATGAGGAGCAGCAAATAAACACACGCTGCCAGTACAACCATATCGAGCAGATGGAGGAGCGAGAAATTGTGGGTATTTTAGAAGCGTTTTTACAGAATCACAACCAGTTGGTCCAGTTGTTCAATACCGTTTCAAACAGACTGCAAAACAACTATACGATCGTCATCAAACCAGACGAAGTACCAACTGGGCAGCACACGGGCCAGTATAATGCGCCGACCGTTAATGAAGTTGCAGTTGCTATGGTTGGCGACGCATTTGAACGTCGAGATATACGGATCCAACGCAGAGATAACACAGTGCATACGATTGAAGACAGTCATCGCTCTCACAATGCTTTGGAATATCCATTGATATTTTGGGAAGGAGAAGAAGGATATCATTTAAATATCAAAAAAAGAAATCCAGCAACAGGTACAATCTACACGTGTCATTACCTAATATTTTATTTTCATGCAAGGTCAAACCATGTCGATTTGTGGGTTGGATGTAGAAAATCCGGTCTTTTCACATGGCCAGGTATATGTGGCGTGTTCTCACGTCGGAAAACCGTCAAGTTATTCATTTATACTCCTCAGGAATTGACTAAAATATTGTTCATCAACTCACATTAAGATAAAATTAAACAAACATTACTGATTATAACGAATTGTTTTTAGAAAAATTGATGTTATTTCAAAATAAAGAATAATGAAATTATTATATTATTTGTCTTTCATTTCATACTTTGTTTAATATCCTAATCGCTTGAAATATCATGCACGACAACGTCTGTCGGGTCCCCAGCTATCTTGTCCACCCAAAATATCTCTGGAACAATAACAGCTGTTGGAAAACGACTTTCACCGGTATCAATGTAGGGCTGGGGCCCATGAATGTACATATTTGGAAGCAATCTAAAACGTAAGCGTATGTGTTTTTTAACACAAACTTATGTTTTTTTTAAATGGACCTCCTATATTTTTACTTCAGCAATCCATAGCATGACAAAGAATATACATAATGGCGTTGATTGCATCGCAATATTCCCATTACATCCCGAGATATTGAGAAGCGAAGTTGACGCTTGAAACACCCGACATGCGCTGCTAGCGCACGTCCTGAGGCTCAGGCGTGAACCCCATGCTGCCCGTAATCGCGATGTGATTGACATGTGTAATCACACCTCCATACTTATCAAGAGGTCCGAAACGAATAATACGGTCTGCTGCCATCAACTCTCATAAGCACATAATGGTTTCCCTCTTGCACGTTATACGTATCTACGTACACAATATGAACCAGTACCGATCGGTGTACACCCGTCAGGTTGCCTTATTTATCCTGCACACCCAAAATAAGGTTTATCTAATGCGTTATATGACCCATTGTGCCTGTCGCGCAGGACCTGGCTCTACCTAGTCAAGTCTCCAACGTAGTTCCCACTACTGCCACAGTTACCACTTCGCCTTGTTTATGATGTGCGACCCATGCAAACTCCTGTACTCCACCACCCTCCGAGGATCCCATTTGTTGTTGCTTTGACGTGCAGTACACCGCTTGGCAGTGTAGTCGTGCATCAGAGTAATCTAGTGACGGCACGGAGGTAGTACACATTGTGAATAAACGTTGTGTTGTAGAATGTACACACATGAAGATATGGTAGAAATGCTGCTGATCTATGGAGAATGTACGTTGACGGGAAATACGTTATGAGATTGCTTGTTTGTTGATAGTACTGTTAGCGGACATTATGATTATTAAGTTAATATGTCTGTTTTCTACCCTAATCTACATACCTGTACTGTACCCTGTTGTAGGTGGACGAAATGCTGTTCAGGCAGAACAACTGTACAGAAGATTCCCTGACAAGCCATCGCCTTCGCGCCGGATGTTTGGTCGTCTCACATCTCGTCTACGTGAAACGGGAAGCTTAAATCCAAGACCTCGACATCGTCCTAGAACACGCACAGATGAACGTGCTGAAGTTGCTGTGCTCGCTACCATAGCTGTGAATTCTCAAATCAGCACACGTCAAATTGAACGTGAAGTTGGTGTGTCGAAATCAAGTGCACAGCGCATTCTTAAACGTCATAAATTTCATCCTTACCATGTTCATTTACACCAGGATCTTCATGGAAATGACTTCCGCAATAGGGTAACATTTTGTCGGTGGGCTCAGCAAAAACTTCTGACTAATCCGAATTTTTTTGCAGATGTTCTCTTTACCGACGAGGCATCATTCTCCAACAAAGGAATTGTCAGTATGAGAAATATGCATTATTGGTCCGCAGACAATCCAAAGTGGCTCCGTCAGGTAGAGCATCAACGTCCGTAGAAAGTTAATGTTTGGTGTGGGATTATTGGAGATACCATTATCGGACCTTTCTTTATAGATGGCATCCAAAATGGCAGACAATACTCCAGATTTACACGACACAATCTTCCTGTTCTCTTGGACACCGTACCTCTGAACCGGAGAATGGTCATGTGGTATCAACATGACGGATGCCCTGCACATAACGCCTTACGAGCACGACTTCTGAACCGTAAGTTCCTGGTAGGTGGACTGGACGATATGGCCCAGCTAGGTGGCCTGCCCGATCTCCGGACCTTACACCGCTGGATTATTTTCTTTGGGGAGCAGTGAAGGATGCTGTTTACCAACATGAACCAACAACACCAGGGGACATGAAGCAACGCATTATTGATGCTTGTACAGCCATCAAAGAGAAAACAGTAGCACGAAGTAGGGCATCCTTCATCCACAGAGTAACCCTATGTATGCAAGCCAATGGGCATAACTTTGAGAATGAGATTTGAACATTATGTTTAGTATGTAGTGCTGGTATCACAGTGGAAGTTTCTACAAAGGGCCATTTTACCCAGTGATGTTAAGAAACATTTGTTTGCAACAATTTGTCATTTAACGCATTAGATAAACATAACATTGATAATTATGTGATAATAAAACTAATTGGTTAAACATGTTTACATTCATCTTCTATGCCCTACCTGAACTTCCCAAATCAAAACATTTTTACCTAAGCAACGGTAAAACTTTTAGTCCACTTGCTCGTTTCACTAAAACCATCAACATGAATTTTACCGTTACGAGTGAATGATTAACTGTCACTTGCGCTAGATCTACAGTAAAGTAAAGTTTTAACGTTGAGCGGCATTACCTTTTTAGTAACGGATTAACGATAAGCGAAGTTAACTTTGTGACTAACGTTGCAGTACACATATATGTTACAGAACCGCATCACTACTAACCTATGGGATAAATACCTGCTGGAATGTATGACGTTAATGCAAGATGGCAGTAGACCGTATTATTCATTTCGGACCTCTTGGTAAGTATGGAAGTGTGATTACGCATGTCAATCACATCGCGATTACGGGCAGCATGGGGTTCACGCCTGAGCCTCAGGACGTGCGCTAGCAGCGCATGTCGGGTGTTTCAAGCGTCAACTTCGCGTCTTAATATCTCGGGATGTAATGGGAACATTGAAGTAATTAGGAGATGGAGATACTTAAGGATAATTTGTCTAATTAAGCACACTTTATATATAACACACGTTTTTTAATGCTACGTACCTGTTTATATTACAGATACAATAGCTGGTGCGTATTAACAAAAGCTTTGCACATCACAGGCAATACTTAATGTCTTCTTGATGGTGTCCGCTCGTAATTAATTACATAAAAGTATATGTTTTCTGATTTAGAAGATGATTATCACATTTACAGACTCTTTTGTATAAATTATAAAACACAGATTGCGGAACGCAGCAAGTCCGCGTAACAGTAATAGGTGAAGCGCTCAAGGCCTCATTTGTCTTGAAACAACAGAATTCTTTTTATTTCATTAATCGGTACGTGTACATAGAGATTTACAGCCGCAGCGCAGGAGCGGCAAAGATAAAGAATAATAGATTCTGTTGCTGCTATGCGACGGTTCATTTCTTTTACATTCAAATTGTTTGAACTTCAGGAAATCAGGCATTTACTATTGAGCGTATACTAATGTTTGTGAGCCGAAAATTACCAATATTACAAACCTCTTCAGATTTACACAGTTACTGTTTCGCAGCCATGTTTCAAATATTGGGACGCGTAAATGCTAGAGTAGAAAATCTGTGGTAAGTCTATTACGAGAATGGATAACTGTTGTTCACGTTTAGTAGAGTTATCAGGCCACGCAGTTTCTATAAGGAGCGTGAGCAGTGTCAGATGCTGGGTGATCACTGTGAAGGACAAAAAGACGCCGTGTTGTCGCAATACACAGTTATCAACACCTGACAGAATTTAAAAGGGACTTCATTACGGATATCAATCTGGCTAGCAGGTCGAATCGTGCAGTATACAGATTCTGTGGTGCATTTAGGGACGGTCCGATGATGGACGGCATGGGAAAGTGAGGGAAGATATTCTCGTCGTCAAGGTTCCACTCGACTATGTTTGACTTTCGCATAGAAGGATCGCTATATTGTGCACCAAGCACAAATCTGCGTCTCCCAGCTGAGAACAGTTAGTGGAGTCCCTGCTTCATTCCATCTCATCCCACCCCACTGGTGGCCCACTTCCAGCAGCCGGACTAGGGAATTAGTGTTCCATGTCTAGCCTGCCGTTAACAGAAGAACACAAACATGTGCTTCTAGATAGTGCTTCCGTGGGCAAGAACCATGGACAGCTGATGAATAGCGTCGCATAGTGTTCAGCGATGTATCGTCGTTTGCACTACCCCAGATGACCATTGTCTGGACTATGGTGGCGGCTTAGGGAGAGGTCATGTTCTTCCATTGTTTTGGAGGGCCACTGCAGTCTTATTATTGGTATCAAGTTGTGGGAAACCATCGAGTATGACTTCAAGTCGCGACTGGTAATGATTGAGGAAACTCTAACAGTGCAACTGTATGTCATGGAAATCACATATTGCCTGTCAAGCGACAGTCTCAAGATGTCATTTTGCAATGGGGCAATGCTCATCCACACATGACATGTGGTTTTGCGAACTGTCTGTGTGACCTGCAGGTACTCCCATAGCCAGCAAGATCCTCAGTCCCTGATAGCACATGTGCAGTTACAGCTCAGATGTCAACTCCGTCTCAGCTCCAGAAGCCTCCCTATCAAGGACTACATATGACACATGTAGGCCAACTTGCCTCATGTGAGGATACAATGGCTTCATGACAACCTTCCCAATCGATTAAGTGCACGCATTCAGGTCAAGAAGGAGGTGTATGGTCATGTTGAGAAGTCAGCTCATAATGTCAATTTCTTGTATATTTGACACGATTTTGTAATCCATGAAATAACATGAAATATCCTCCCAGCCTGTGAAGTTACATTCAGTTTGCTTCTCATATTCTAGGTGCTTAATTTTTTTTTTACCAGGCAATCTAGATCCAAGCTTCAGACAGCAATTTAGTATTAAGACTGCAGACGAACGGTTCTGTTGTGCTCTATTTGCTAGGTTCCATGATTTAATGCAGAGTAGGATCATAAATTTTCTTTGCAACTTTATACTACAGAGTCAGCCAGAAAAATGTATACACAATTTAACGATCGAAAAGTATTACTTGTGTGTTTATTTTCATTTAATAACTGATGACACATGTTGTACAACCTTCAGTTTAGCACATGGTTACTTTAAACGTTCAAAATGTTCACCGTTGGAGGCTACACACATAACAGAACGACGAGCGGTTGCAGCAATTACGTCAGTCAATGTTACAGTGGAGATCGCTGTACATGTCTCTGTAATCTCCAGGCGAAGTTCCGACGACGCGCATGGTTTAGGTCGATAGACGTTATCTTTCAGTTCCCCTGAAGTAAAAGTCCATAGGTGTCCTGGCGACCGTGAAGGGAACTCAATGGGCCCTCTTCGTCCAATGCAATTCCCTGGGAAATCGTCATCAAGGAAAGCTCGTACGGGTAGGTAGTAGTTTAGTGGCACCGCGTCCTGTTGGTAGACTACCTCTTCATCAGCTCCATAAAGCGCACGTATACCTGGCAAAATTGATGTGTGTAACATTTCCAGATACACTTCTCCATCAAAGAAAAAGGGTCTTACTAAACCCCACACCACACATGAAAATCTGGTAGATGGACCGCTTTATCGACATAAACATGCGGATTTTCCGGTGCCGAGTACACAGTGTTATGCCGGATCGCGATTCCATTAAGTTTAAATGGTGCCTCGTCACTCCACAGTACCTCCGTCACAAATTGTTCGTCATCAGTCACCATTTGCTGACACCATTCGCATAACTGCATTCGGCGATCAGGATCGTCATCGTTAATCGCGTGCAGTAATTGTGGAATATAAACTTTCCACTTTGCAACTTTCAGAATTCTTCGGACACCTGTTCTGCTATCCCCCACTTCACGTGCATATTGCGTTGCAGACTTCTGTGGAGGATTAACAAACGTTTCCGACACGAGAGCTGACGAAGCACGGCTTGTGGCTGTACCCTGTCTTCCTGATCTTCTTCTGTAAATATCACAAATCGTTCCATGTAAGTCAGACTTGTCAATGATGTGTTTAATTGTTAGGCGGGTTGGCGGTTCTCTTTAAAACTCCCGCCTCTACTGACGTTGCATTCCAACGGCATTATCAAACTCGAAAAACCACTTCACAATATATTTCCTTTGCTCGAATGTCAAGCGTGCTCCAGCCATCTTGCTTTCTCAATACCGAGATGAAAGTACTAACATCTGTTGAGCCAAAGATCATACTGCAACACACTCGTAACTCAAATCGAGCCTGACAAAGATTGTATACCTGTATAATAACAGTACTCGATGACAATAAAAACTAGTTTTCGGCGTATGGCTAGCTAACGTAAGGTTCTGTTTCCTCATTTATACGTATTAATCTATGCTCTCCTATTAGCATGAAGAACGTACCGTCGGTATTAAATTTCTCTAGGTATATACTTCAGGAACCTTAAGCGCCATGTTCATGTGCATTATGACTATGTTCTTCGAAGTCCTATAGGTGCAACACGTTGGCTCAGTACCCAAAATCCCTTGGTACACGCAATAGGAAGAATTTTAGTGATGCAAGGACCGATGATAGGGTCAGTCATCGAATCGGACCGTCTTGTCCAATCCACCTTTATGGATACTTCTCATTCAGTAATTTACGACGTTTAGGGAGTTGTGAGGTCCTGTTCCATCTTTCTGGAATACGCCATCATGTTTCAAGTGGCACAGTAAACTCTTGTCTCATATCCAGACAAACATGAATGCTGATGGTAGAGTCGCTGAAAACTAATGGGAGAGTGATGTAGCTGTGCATAATTTCTCGCCACACACTGGCCTCGGCGCTGTCGCTTTCCATTTCACATGTGACGTAAGGATACTTTAATCTCCATATACGAAAGTATAATGGTTTAATTGTAAGTAGCAAGGGAATATTTTGGAATTGACAAGAGATCTTGCTAAGAGGAATCAATACACTATGTGATCAAAAGTATCCGGACACCCTCAAAAACATACATTTTTCATGTTAGGTGCATTGTGCAGCCACTTACTGCCAGGTACTCCACGTCAGAGATCTCAGTAGTCATTAGACATCGTGAGAAAGCAGAATGGAGAGCTCGGCGGAACTCACGGACTTCGAACGTCGTCAGATGATTGGGTGTCACTTGTGTCATACGTCTGTACGCGAAATTTCCACTCCTCTAAACATCCCTTAGTCCACTGTTTTCGATGTGATAGTGAAGTGGAAACTTGAAAGGACATGTACAGCACAAAAGCGAACTGGCCAACTTTGTCTGATGACTGACAGAGATCGCCGACAGTTGAAGGTCGTAATGTGCAGTAGAAAGACATCTATGCAGACCATCACACAGGAATTCCAAACCGCATCCGGATGCACAGCAAGTACTATGACAGTTAGGCGGGAGGTGAGAAAAACTTGGATTTCATGGTCGAGCGGCTGCTTATAAGCCACAGATCACGTCGGTAAATGCGAAACGACTATTCGCTTGGTGTAAGGAGAGTAAACATTGGACGATTGAACCGTGAAGAAACGTTGTGTGGAGTGACGAATCACGGTACGCAGTGTGGCGATGCGATGGCAGGGTGTGGGTATGGCGAATGCTCGGTGAACGTCATCTGCCAGCGTGCATAGAGCCAACAGTAAAATTCGGAGGCGGTGGTGTTATGGTGTGGTCGTATTTTTCGTGGATGGGGTTTGCGTTCCTTGCTGTTTTGGTGGCACTATCACAGCATAGGCCTACATTAATGTTTCAAGCACCTTCTTGCTTCCCATTGTTGAAGATCAATTCGGGGATGGCGATTGCACCTTTCAACATGATCGAGCGGCTGTTCACAATTCACTGCCTGTGGCGGAGTGGTTACACGACAATATCATCCCTGTAATGGACTGGCCTGCGCAGAGTCCTGACCTGAATTCTATCGAACACCTTTAGGATGTTTTGGAACGCCAACGTTGTGCCAGGCCTCACCGACCGACATCGATACCTCTCCTCAGTGCAGCACTCCATGAAGAATGGGCTGCCATTCCCCAAGAAAGCTTCCAGCACCTTACTGAAGGTATGCCTACGAGAGTGGAAGCTGTCATGAAGGCTATGGGTGGTCCAACACCATATTCAATTCCAGCATTACCGAAGAGGGCTCCGCGAACTTGTAAGTCATCTTCAGCCAGGTGTCCAGATACTTATTATCACATAGTGTAAGTGTTCAGACAGGAGAAAGAGACACCGTGAAAGGATTTATTCGATCCTCAGTGCACTTAACGGATTCAGATGTGGTTTGTCCCAAAAACAAAACATCCCATAATTAATTAATTAATTCAGCAGTGTATATGAAAATAGCAAGCAGCACATATTCTGCATTTAACTGAAAACAAAATCCCATTACCATGAGATACTTCCAGGAGACTTCATTAATTTATGCTGGACGAGTGAGGCGATCTGGATTCAAATGGTTAGCATCTACAGGAGTATCTATGGCCAGACGACTTGACTGGCATAGCGTATTTTGTTTGAGGGCCACAAATAAAATTTAGAGGAAAACTTGAATTTAGTGCAAATAAATCACATTCGTATGACTTACACAATGTTGGTAGTACACGCCAGGAAAGCTGTCTGGATGTATGTGTTATGTGTTCCATATTGAAGTGACTATATCTCGTGGCTAACATCATTGTGGTTGGATGGACAGCGCTGTTCTGGTGTTTTAGCTGGACACACAGGAAGTGACCATTGTGGTCTGATGGAGGGTGCCGTTCTGGTGTTGCAGCTGGACATAGGGCAACTGGCCATAGCTCGCGCCAAACTCTGTTGCGGTCAGGTGGATGTGTCGTTCTGGTACTGCAGCTAGACACAATTCAAGTTCCTATGGGTCACGACAAACTCCATTGTGGCCATGTGGATGGCGCGGTTCTGGTGTTCCAGCTGGACACAGGACAAGTGGCTATATCTCGCGTCAAACTTCGTTTTAGTTGGTCAGAGAGCGCCGTTCTGGTATTGCACCTAAACACAAGGCAAGTGGCCATAGCCCATGCCAAACACAGTTGTGGCTGGGTGAATGGCGTAGTTCTGTAGTTGAAGCTGGACACAGGGCAAGTGGCCATAGCTCACACCAAACTCTACTGCGATCAGGTGGACAGTGTCGTTCTGGCGCTGCAGCTGGACACACGTCAACTTGTCATAGCTCATGCCAAGTTCCAGTGTGGTCAGGTGGATGGTGCTCTTCTGGTGTTGCAGCTGGACACAGGGCAAGTGCCTGTAGCTCACACTGAACTCTGTTGCGGTCAGGTGGATGGCAGCATTGTGGCGCTGTAGCTGGACGTATGGCAACAGGCCATTAAGGTTCCGTTATTTCTTAGTTCAACATTTTCGAGTGCTTACTCTCCAGTATCGTTAGAATAACTCTAAAACATGTCTATACGAAATTTTATTATGGTCGAAGCATTGTAACATATGACAACCTGAGTTCAATCTCGTTTAAGGGACATGAGCTTTTATATTAGTTGCGTACATAGTTCCGCGTAGTCAACGCATACACAACTTCCCCACTAGAGCGCGCCCGGCTAAGCACAACAGCGCAGGCGCAGCGCTCGTTCATCTCCGCACTACGAGATGGCCCTGCCATAGAGACGGACCAAATTCTGCTTCCACCGATCCGCGTATTAATATGTAACGCAGCCAATGAGATTGCTGCTAACGTAGAACCTTTTCTCCTTGCGGATCACACTCGCGCAGTGATACATGAACGCGCGAGGCATTATAACGAGTGTACAGACCTCCGATTAGCCTGTCTGCATTTGTCTGCACTAGTCTGTACCAGTCCGAATTAGTCTGTACCAGTCTGTACGAGTTCTACATTTGTCTGTACCAGTCTATAGTCAAGTTTCAGTCTGTGCCTAATAAGATTACCATATCCCTGTACATAGCCATGAAGAGAAATGTATAGACACTTTTGTCAAGTATAAGAGGTATATGTGAGAATAAGATTAACGTACCAATACCTAAGGAACTTCAGATTGTCAATTGTAAATAGCATCCAGAACCAAGTTAAGTAATTTTTATGCTTGTTATTATTTTAAGAAATGTGCATGAAAATTAATCAAGTTCTGTTTGAAGTTGGTCACCGTCAATCTGGTACTCTAAGTGTGACAGTGGCATTTCTATCGTCTGACCTAACGGCAAAAGATAAACACGCCACGATAAGACCACGAGACATATTGCTGACACTCGCCTACTTCGTTAGAGCGACAGGTCAAATAATCTGATGGTGTGTGTACTGAAGGTCTTACAGTACGCACACCACAACATTGTTCAGAGATCTCATCTCAGCAAATGAGTGCGTGCACGTGCAGTGCAGGCAGTTGTTAATTTGTTGCCGATTATGTTGCATGTACTTTCCAGATTCTATCTAAGATGTCACATCAATTATGCAGTGATGAGGAACACTTGTATTTTATACGAGGTATGAAATGCCAAATAATAAATTACTATCAAATAGGTAGATTCTGGAAGTTTTATGTTATGAAACACGAAAAGTAAAATTAACTGTTACTGTAAGTGCTAATTTGCCGGCCGGTGTGGCCGAGCGGTTCTAGGCGCTGCAGTTTGGAACCACGAGACCGCTACAGTCGCAGGTTCGAGTCCTGCCTCGGGCATGGATGTGTGTGATGTCCTTAGGTTAGTTAGGTTTAAGTAGTTCTAAGTTCTAGGGGACTGATGACCTCAGATGTTAAGTCCCATAATGCTCAGAGCCATTTGAACCATTTGAACCAAGTACTAATTTGTGATTTTCGAGTGCATTGTATTTTGGGAGAAAGCATGAATACCGGCCACAGCTGTTAAACATCACTCACGTAAATATATTAATCTAAATTCGGAGTGGAGAACGCAATAAGGTGTCAAGACGTGTTTAAGCGCCATGATGAGAAGTTTATAAATAATCTGGACAATTTATTTGATTTTGCGCATGCCAGTGCTCTGCAAATAATCAAGTTGGAAGAAAACTGGACGTTTTTATTTCGCTAGAGAGAGCCAGAGCGTAAAAGCTGCATTACAGTAGTAGATCGAGTGTTTTTGATAAAGAAAAAAACAGAGACGCAAAGGAATTTGAGAAAGACAAGAAAAACAAAAGTGCATAGCATCTACTTCTACATCCCCTGCTGAACATCCTTCTTCATCATATGAAGAGTCACATATGGCATTTTCAACTTCAGATGAAGTTGACGTTGCTGGTGTTGAGTTTTTAGAACGTATTTCTAAGCGTAGTTCGTGGAAAATGCTTCAAGGTGAGGTACCAAAGATTTCACTACTGAAACATTAGTGACTGCACTGGATAGATGCCAATTGAGTGACTATGTATGTATTTTTCAGGCAGCAGGAGAAGTACTTGGTCACAATACTCAAGAGCTATGTATTAATAAATCTTCTCTTCATAGAATTCGACAGAAGAAGACAAGAGAACGGTCTGAAACAATAAAATCAGCTTTCAAGAAAGATATCCCTGCCGTTCTTACTGCACGTTTGCATAGTAAACTGTTGGCCACATAAAATACAGGGATCCAAAAGAAGGAAGACTTCCAACCATTGTTACATTTGGAGACAGTGAACAGCTCATTGGTGTTCCAGAATTACGAAATAGATCTAGTAAAGAGCAAGCGAACGCTCTTCGAAAAGTGTTGACGTTTTGGGGTATTGAAGGCAATGTACAAATTCTCTGCCTCAAACACTGGCTGTCTTAATGGGGCATAGATCTTACTTGAACACAACCTGGACAGGGAGTTGTTGTATTTCCCATTCCACCATCATATACTGAAATAATTTTAAAAAAATTCTATTTGAAACTAAACTATATGGTGTAACAGGAAGTCGATATATATATATATATATATATATATATATATATATATATATATATATATATACATTTGAAAAAGATATTCATCTTGGATTTGCAGCTCCTTGTGTTTCCCGTGCTTACAGTTAAAATTGTAGGATGTAAGGTCCGCCAGTTGTGCAAAACACCGTTCTTTCCAAGTTCCCAAACATGTATCAGCACCACTGTGCGATCATCAGTGGGTTTCGGTTTTATTTAATCTGTAAATGGTTCAAATGGCTCTGCGCACTATGCGACTTAACTTCTGAGGTCATCAGTCGCCGAGAACTACTTAAACATAACTAACCTAAGGACATCACACACATCCATGCCCGAGGCAGGATTCGAACCTGCGACCGTAGCGGTCGCCCGGCTCCAGACTGCAGCGCCTAGAACCGCACTGCCACTGCGGCCAGCTTTAATCTGTAATGTGAAAATTTTTGCTAAATGATTACAAATGATGTGGACATTTAGTTCAAACAATAATTCTTTTCTTTCTGTTAATGCTGTTACACTTGATCTGCATGATTTTTCAGGACCACTTGCGTACTATTTATTGCAGGTAGCTTGTCATCTTCAACCAAACGGTGTTGATAAGAAATTTTGTTCGGATTTAAACTGTCATCTAGACGTAATTTGCTTTGTCTTGATATTGGCGCCTATATTCGTTTTTGCTTACGTTTCTGTGTGGCAAGCTTTTTTATTCTCAACATCATGGTGAGGTTTTACGATGAACACGTAAATATGACACGTATTTTCACAAATAAGGTCGTGAAAGCAGTGTGCACTTCACCAAAACACAGTATAATTGTGGTTGTTGTGTGTCCCAGCCCAGTCAACGTTCATTTGTTCACCAGTGAGTTCGGCGTCATATTTGAATTTTGTTTACATTTTATCTTTATGTGTGTGTTTTCTGTACGCTTCTTAGCTGTTTGTGTTGTGTTTTACAATGATGTTCCTTTTGTGTGTAAAGTGGTGAGACTTGCAGTGTATCCATTTTTCGTGCACACACAAACACACACACACACACACACACACACACACACACCTGCACGCACAAGAAAAATGGATACACTGCACTCTGCAAGGTCTCACCACTTTACACACAAAAGGAACACCATGTAAAAGACAACTAGCTAAGAAGCGTACAGAAAACATACACACACACAAAGATAAAATGTAAACAAAATTAAAATATGGCGCTGAACTCACTGGTGAACAAATGAACATTGACTGTGCTGGGATACACAGTAAACACAATTATACTGTGTTTTGGTGAAGTGCAAACTGCTTTTACGACCTGTTTTGTGAAAATACGGTGTTATATTTACATGAGCATCACAACACCTTACCATGATGCTGAGAATAAAAGGGTTCACCACACGATAACGTAAGTAAAAAGCAATATAGGCACGAAATATCACGACAAAGGAAATTACGTCTAGATGACAGGTTAACTCCGAACAAAATTTCTTATCAACACCGTTTGGTTGTAGATGACAAGCTACCTGTAGTAAATAATACACAAGTGGTCCTGAAAAATCATGCACACCAAGTGTAAAGGTATTAACAGAAAGAAACAAATTATTGTTTGAACTAAATGTCCACATCATTTGTAATCATTTAGTAAAAATGTTCACGTTACAGATTAAATGAAGCGGAAACCCACTGATGATGGCAGAGTGGTGCTGAAACATGTTTGGGAACTTGGAAAAAACGGTGTTTTGCATAACTGGCGGACCTTCCAGCCTTCAATTTGAAAAGGCATTAAAAAACATGAATGTCATCAATTTTCTCAATGACAAAGGGATTGTCGATTTGTTTCTTGATGAGTTAGACACCCAGTGACCATAGCTCATGTTAAATACGGTTGCAGTCAGACAGATGGTACTGTTTTGACACTGTAACTGGATACAGGGAAAATGGTCTTAGCTCATGCTGAAGATTCTGGCAGTGCGGTTGGCCATACAACAAGAGGTGATAGGTCTTGACAAATTCATTTGTGGACAGTCAGACAGCACTTTTTTTGTGCTGTAGTTCGCCACACAGCAAGTGGTCATCGCTCACGCAAGACTCCATTGTGGTCAGATGGACAACGCCATACTGGCTCTGCAGCTGGATGCACGGCAAGTTGCCATAGCTGATACAAGCTCTGTTACATTTGGGCAGACAATGCTATTCTGGGTTGCAGCAGAACACATGGCAAGTGGCCACAGCATACGCCATAGTCCACTGCATTCAGGTAGATAGTGTCATTCTGCCACGGCAGCTGGACATACGGCAAGTGGCCAAACTTGCATCAGACTCCTTTGCAATTTGGTGGACAATGCGCTTCTAGCGCTGTACCTGGACACACACCAAGTGGTCACAATTCACACCAAACTCCGTTATATTCAAGCAGATGATATCGTCCTGCCGCTGATGGGAAAGGACCATCGCTGTCACAAACCTTCGTGGTTGTCAGGCAGACACTGCCATTCCAGTGCTGCAGTTGGACACACAGCATGTGGCACATGCAAAACCCCTTTGCATTCAGACAGACGGCGTCACTCTGGCACTGGAGCTGGACATACGGCAAGTGGCAGTGGCTCGCGCTGAACTCTGTTGTAGTCAGGAAAATGGCGCCATTCTAGGGCTGCAACTTGACACAAGGAAAGTGGTCATAGCTCTTGCCAACTCTGTTTTGGTCAGGTGGGTGGTGCCGTTCTGGCGATGTAACAGGACACACAGCAAGTGGCCATAGCTCGCACAAAACTGTGTTGCAGTTGGACAGATGGTGTTGTTTCGGTATTTCAGCTGTACACACCGTGGGTGGTCGCAGTAGAGGCCACACTGTTGCATTTAGTCAATGTCATTCAGCCACTGCAGCTCGACACATGTCAAGTGGTATTAACTCGTGTCAAACTCCATTGTGGTTAAGCAGGCAGTGTCGTTCTGGCATTTTAGCTCGACAAACGGAAAACTGCCGTAGCTCAGTTGCATTGTGGCCAGGCAGATGGTGCCAATCTAGTGCTGCAGTGTGATACAAGACAAGTGTCCATAGCTCGCACCAACTCTGTTGCGGTCAGGCAGCTGGACACAGAGTAAGTGTCCATAGCTTGTGCCAAACTCTTTTGCAACCGGAGAGATTGCATCATTCTGGCGTTACAGTTGGACAAATGTTGTTAAACCTATCGACCTTCTTAGAGTCGAGAGACTTTGCACTAGGGAAGCAAAGAATGAGATTAGTACAGTAAGCAGTGTATAAGGGGGTCTGCAGAAGACAATATTCTTTGACTGTATGAAGTTTTATGTTTATATGTAATTAACAAATGTTTATAATGTTATGTAAGCAACAATAAATATCTTTTATTTAACTATGCATCATTGTTTGTAAAGTTAAATATAGGTGAAAACCAGTAAGGATTTACCGACGTTCTGGAAGGTCGGAAAAGGTGGAGATTTTTTGCTGCAAACGGAAGCAAGTAGGAGAGGGGAGAATTGGAGCGAGTCAGACGGGCGCAAGACACTGTTGTGGCATGTGACGAAAGCTGATGCGAGTTGTACTCCGCAGTATTATTTAAATAAAGCTAAAGTTTAACTGCTTAATAGATGTGAGTGAAGGGGAAGTGCTAAGGTACAAGTTTGCAACACTGTAGAGAAGATATAAAATTACGTCTGCAACGAGTGTCGGTTCTTGGATGTGAAATGGTTTAAGGCATCCATTACTTAGACTGACGCAGATCCCCAGGGAAGCCAAACTAATATTTGCGGTGGTATAAGTCGCATAATTGGACGCCACGAAGACAAGTAATAATCTCCGTCGGTGCAAACTGAACATGCCTTCAAAGCACCTAAATCTCCAGAAACTGTGCTCACAACGACACTACTGAAATTAACCGTCCGTAGTTCTGCATACGAGCTGTGTTGACAAGTTTTTGCGTCTTTTGTTCAATAATCATTTTATTGTTCTCTTACGCAAAACTACTCATTTTACCTAAAGTGTTCCAAGTAGGGTTCCTTTCCTATACTAAAGAGAATGAAACCGAGAATCCATTGATGTGAAATATTATTGCGCAACAGAGGTTTTTCCTGAAAGTAAATTTAAATTATCACTCAAGTGCAACAATTAAAGTAAATGTGGAGGAGTATAAAACCTTTTGTAATTATTTCGATAATAACAAAAGTAACGTAAAAATATTGCTTGTATATAATACATGTTTCCAGAGGTAGTGTTGCTGATCTTACCTTCAGAAACGTAAGTAGGTATTATTGTCATTCCAGCGTTGTTTTCATGGACCAAAACTTTCTAACTGTGTGTGTGTGTGTGTGTGTGTGTGACCAATTCTGAAAGCAGTCATTATTCAGCTATGTACGTGTATAAGCCTGTTCCTTCAGTGATAGTAATCATTAAAAGAGAATAAATTTAATAAGAACGAAAATATAGTAAATTTGGTGAATCTGTTGAATAACGTCAATTGATTCGTCATTTTGGCTGGCGACCGTGTTTTTCAGTATTATTATCACTCGCAAGAAGTAGTTTGACGAAAAAGAAAAGCTGCAACCAAGACTACACAATAACTTCACATTTGACAGAGCTTTATCCATTACGCGGCATCTGAGGTCACTAGCGGTTGTAAAGGAGCTAGTTGTGTTTAAGCGCTTCAATTACCGAAGCTAGAATCTGAAGTACTAAACGTAATTGCAAGAGTAGAAATCGTGTGTGTTGAAAACGGCCTTTAGACAGGACTAGAACAATTACTACGTCTACGTACTATCGTTATATATGTCTTAAGGTGACAGAACAGCACTTTCATCGCCGCGCGGGATTAGCCGAGCGGTCTAGGGGCGCTGCAGTCATGGACTGTGCGGCTGGTCCCGGCGGAGGTTCGAGTCCTCCCTCGGACATGTGTGTGTTTGTGTGTGTGTGTGTGTGTGTGTGTGTTTGTCTTAAGGATAATTTAGGTCAAGTAGAGTGTAAGCTTAGGGACTGATGACCTTAGCAGTTAAGTCCCGGGCCGGCCGCGGTGGTCTCGCGGTTCTAGGCGTGCAGTCCGGAACCGCGTGACTGCTACGGTCGCAGGTTCGAATCCTGCCTCGGGCATGGATGTGTGTGCTGTCCTTAGGTTAGTTAGGTTTAAGTAGTTCTAAGTTCTAGGGGACTGATGACCACAGCTGTTAAGTCCCATAGTGCTCAGAGCCATTTGAACCATTTTAGTTAAGTCCCATAAGATTTCACACACGTTAAAACTGCAGCACTTTCATCGCGATGCTACCTTTATAACATCAAGTGGCCATAGCCTGGCGACAAACTACATTACTGTCAGGCTCATAGCGCGATTGAGGCGCCGCAGCTGGACACACAGGAAGTGGCCATAGCTCACGCCAAACTCCTTCATGTTCAATCAGGCAATGTCGTTCTGGTACCTAAGTTGGACACATGTCATGTGGTCATAGCTCGCGCCATATTCCGTTGTGGTCAGGCAGATACCGCCATTTCAGTGATGCAGCTGGACACATGGCAAATGGCCACAGGTCGCGCCAAATACATCTGCAGCCATGTGCCATTCTGGCACTGAAGCTGGACACATTCATGCCACTCTGTTGTGGTCAGGTGGATGGTGCCGTTTTAGCATTGCAGCTGGACATGCAGCAAGTGGCCGTAACCCATGCCAAACCCCATTGCGTTCTGGCAGATGGAGTCATTTTGGCACTGCAGCTGGGCACACGACATGTGCCATAGCTCCTGCCAAACTCCATTGTGGTCGGGCTGATGGCGCTGTTTTGGGGCAGCAGCTAGACACATGGCAAGTGGCCATAACTTGCGCCAAACTCTAGTGTGGTCACGTGGACATTGCTGTACCCGTGCTGCAGTTGGACACACAGCAAGTGACCAAAGCTCACGTCAAACTCCGTTGGATTCAAGCAGACAATTTCGTTCTAGTACTTCAGCTTGACACCCAAAGTGTGGCCATAACTCGCTCCGAACTCTGTTGTAGTCAGGCAGATGTATCTACTCCGTCGATGCAGCTGGACACACAGTTAGTTGCCGTAGCTCATACCAAACACCTTTGCATTCAGGCAGATGACGCCATTCTGGTGCTGCAGTGGAGCTATGGCCAGTGATAATAGCTCGTGCCAGACTCTGTTTTGGCTTGGTGGATGGCGCCATTCTGGTGATGCATCTGGACACACAGCAAGTGGCCATAGCTCACACTACACTGGCGCTGCAGTAGAGCGCAAAGGGTATTGTGGTACATAGAAGCTGTCACCTTTTTCATGAGACATCACTCCAACTTGGAACAGATTACATTCATACATCCTGAGAAGTTCCCTGGCATGTGCTACTTAAATCGCGTAAGGTAAAAGGGGTTGATGATAGTTACCTAACTTTTTCTTTGAATTTTTGTCGTAACTCTACATTTGGCCCATAAACAAAATTGCCACTACACTAGACAAATTGTCTAGCATGAGGTACTTAGCATTACCTGTGTAAAGATTGGGTGAGTCATTAGTTAAATAAGAAAATAAACAACATAATTTATTGTACCGATGAATGGCTTTCATTACTGATGATTTGTTCCTCTACGTAGCAGCTTCAATGCCGTACCTTACCACAAATTTTGGCTTGGAAATGTTTCATCTTTCTTCAGCCCTAACCTCACTCTTTCTAGCATTCATTTCTGCTTCTTGAACCTCAATCATTATATTGCTGGCAAGAGATTTTAGTCAGACACACTAGATTTACATTTTTTTATCGTTTCAAGTGGTACCATTCCCTGAATGCTAGTATAAATACCCTCCAAAAAGCCAACAATGATCGATATGTAAATGTACTGGAGAAGCGTACAATGTGTATTATGAAAAGAAATGAACCATACAAGATTTTGACTGCCTGCACTACATCAAAACGATGATGTACTTTTCTGAATATAGGAAGCCAGATGTCTCTCACAGTCCGTAAATCGACAATGTGCCTATTTGTTGCTGTGGTTTATACTGTATAAACGGCTAGCTGCATGGTGCTCACTGGATAACTTTACTTATAGTTCATTTTGAACAACATTCGTAGTTTTTATTGAACCTTCGCTCTGTTGGTGAACTGAACAGTTTTCGTAGCTTTAATTGGATCCTCGCTCTGTTGATGAACTACAGTTCGTAGTAACTTCATAGGAACCGCATTAAGATTCGTTTTATTTGTGTACCGCAACTGTGTGTATTTGTAAGTCATATTACGATCAATTTTGTGCTATCGTACGCATTTCCCTTCTTTCATTAGATACAGGGTCTCAAGATGAACTGCAACAAAGGTCGGAACCGGTAATCCGAATAAATATAAAAATGTGACCAATGCATTTTCTGTCTATTTTTGTTTTAATAAAGGATCTCAAGACGAAGGACAGTTGCTATAAAACACTGTCCAAGACCTGTACTTTGGTTTCAGTGAAGTAACTGTCTTCATCACATTTTGTTCTTTTAATTAACCAGAGGAACTTCCTTAGACGATACGGTTTGTGATTATAGATACAAGTTGGCATGGCTCCAGACAGTACACAATTTGAGGGGTAAGTACACGCTCTGCTTGACAATAACTAGAGATCAAACAGGTGTTAAGATCGATCGCTTCATTATGTCACATTGCATTTACTTGAAATATTTTATTTCTAAGATTTTATTGAAAGTTTACTGTGCAATTTCTCAAAACAACCAACTTTTCTCTTACCATTGTTTCCAACCGAGATCTTCAATTATTGACTAAGCCACTGGGGGGGACGGGGGGGGGGGGGGGGGGGGGGGGGGAAGCCACAAATTTTCTGTAATTTTGGGGTGCAGTTTTCCGAACCTATTGAACAGGCATCCAGTAAAATTTATGATTAATTTTCTAGAAGTGGTAGATAAGGGAACTGGCTGGATTTAAAATGAAGTGCTACAGTAGTTTTTCAGCAGTTAAATGAACAGAGGAAGAACAAAACGAAAAGAAAAAACGGAGAACAAAGAAGTCTATGGAAAATACTATTCAGATGAAAAGACCAGATGGTGGGACAAGATTAGTAGTTTATTTATCGTTTAGGTAAACTGGATCCTGAAAAATTTGGCCCTCTGTGCATTGGAATGGAAATGAAGTCCCGTGCTGAGACAGAGCGCATGGGAACGATGCGGGAGACCCGCACCGCCGTGCTAGGCAAGGTCTTAATGGGGGTGGTTTGCTGTTGCCTTCCTCCGACCATCATGGGAATGAATGATGATGATGAAACGACATAACAACATCATCTCGGGGCAGGTAAAAATCCCCGACCCCTCCGGGAAGCCACGAACGGATCTATACATTACCCCTTGTGAATTTCGTTGTCTACTGCAGTGCACCGTCGCAAGCCGTGCGTGACTAACACGCAGAACAACAGCGTGTTTACGAGCTGGGCGGCTCTGTTCTCATTGTCGCACGGCCACGTGCCGAGAATCGCTTCCGCTATAACACATACTGTGCTTCTAAAGTTTCACAAGGCATAGTCCACTCAGGACCAATATTTTTAGCCGTCGAATTGCTGGCTGTACGTATAAATCAAATCGAGAAATGGGAGTATTTTAGGAGCCTTAACGTCGTCTTCTCTATTGCATCAGCGAGCTAATACTGAAGGAATTTGTGCTATATGCACCGATACACTTCGATATCTGCTCAATCATTTCGTTATAACTTGTTTGTTGCTACTTTTCTTCAATTCTGCGACGCCAATTGAAATGTGGAGACACAGAAACTCTTGTACGAGCAGAACAACTGCATGAATTTAATTCCCATTTATAGCTATAGCCAGAAAAACTAATACTACGAGGATAGTTTATTTTTCACCCACACACACACAAACACACACACGGGGGGGTGGGGGGGGGGGGGGGGGGCGGGCCCACGGGCACACACGCACGCCGCTAACAAACAACTAGGGAGAAACTTGTATTTGTATCCGGCTCATAAGTCAGTAGGGAGATTAGAGAAGTGAATAACATGTTTCCAGACAACAGACCATCAAGAACACTGTCATCTCTGTGTCAGACCAGGTCATTCTTTGAACCCATACACGTGGTGCATATAGGCCTACTCCTCGCAAAGCAATCCATACTGCTGTGTATCACTGCCGTATAAATAAGTCTGCGACAGAGCAGTACCGAATGCAAGCTAGAGAACAAACAGTAAAGTGAACATTACTTCTGTCAATAGCAGGTACTGTGCGTGAATCGAACAAGTTTGTTTCCGAACAAGCCACAGCACTTACCGTCGAGAATTGCATTATTCTGGAGATGATTTCAGTATAATACAATAGCAAGATAAACTGGGATAAAAAGTCAAACAAAATGTAGATACATTATAACAAGTCACTGGAGACCATGAATCCCTTACAAATACTCAGAAAATATCGGTGAACCACCTCCGAAATTTCGTCTTACGAGTTGAAGTCCATGTTTAGACTTTTGTCGTATAATTCTACAACATTTCATATTATTTTTTCTTTCTTTGCCCGCATCTCGTGGTCGTGTGGTAGCGTTCTCGCTTCCCACGCCCGGGTTCCCGGGTTCGATTCCCGGCGGGGTCAGGGATTATCTCTGCCTCGTGATGGCTGGGTGTTGTGTAATGTCCTTAGGTTAGTTAGGTTTAAGTAGTTCTAAGTTGTAGGGGACTGATGACCATAGATGTTAAGTCCCATAGTGCTCAGAGCCATTTCTTTCATTCTCTAATTTCTACTCCCACAATTGATGAGGTATTGATATGTATAAGAAAAGCCACGCCCCTGGCTCCTTACCACTGATGCAATTTGCGTTGTCATTTACATACACTATGTGATTATTTATTTATTTTTCGAGTCCAGGACATAAAATAAATACAAAAACTAATAAGCATTGATTCACATAACAACTTTGCAAAATTAAAGATGTACAGAAGTAGTTATGACACAGATTCAATAATATATACAAACAAGCAGCAGATAAATAAGTAGCAAGATGATTATATTTTTTGGCAGGCCCAGTATTTGGTGGTTATTACAGCAGTTTCGCTGGCTGCAGCAAGATCACAGATAGTGCATGCAGCCGGTAGGTTCCTGCAGACTAGCAGGTGCTGTTCGTCCCGTAAGTCACCACACCGAAATTTTCATCTATTTCTGAAAAATTTGGACTCCTTGTTGTGCTATCTGTCAGACAGGGGGAAGCAAATTATTATTTGCGGGGACTTCAATGTAGATTCTCTGAAAGAGGGTAATAGGAAAAATGACCTTGAAGTATTACTCGGTTCTTTCAATTTGACACCCGTTATTGATTTTCCTACTCGGGTGGTAAAGGATAGCAGCTCACTGATAGATAACGTCTTTATAGACCAAGATAAGTTTAACCAGATAAATGCTCAGCCTGTTGAGAATGGTCTTTCTGATCATGGTGCACAGCTAGTTACAATATATGACATAGCTCCATCCAGCAATACTAAACAGTTCTCCAAAGTAGTACGTTCAGTCAACGATTTAACAATTGCAAATTTCAGGGAAAGCCTACAGCAGTTAGACTGGGATGAGGTGTACCGTGAACCTGACGCCAATTTAAAATATAATTTATTTCATGACATTTTTGTAAATGCATTTGAAAGCTGCTTCCCCATGAAAATAGTTAAATATACTCGTAAGAAACCTTGTAACAAACCATGGCTTACTAAGGGTATAAAAATATCTTGTAACCGGAAAAGGGAAATGTATCTGACAGCAAGAAAGAGTAGTGACCCAGAAAGTATCAAAAATTATAAAAACTACTGTGTTATATTAAGAAAAGTTACTAAAAAATCCAGGAGTACGTGTATCATGTCTGAAATCAGCAACTCTGATAATAAAATTAAAACAATTTGGAATATTATTAAAAGAGAAACAGGTCAACCAAGAGCAGAGGAAGACAGTATTACCATCAAATTGAATGAAAACTTTACGAACAAAAAGTCAGAAGTTGAAAATATTTTTAATAATCATTTTCTAAATGTTGTGGATATAGTAGGATCCAGGTGTTCATTAGAAGATGCTAGGCTGTTAATGGAAGAGGCCATATCTATGCAATTTGATACAATTGAAATCTCACCCACTTCTCCCTCTGAAATTAGGAAAATAATAAACTTGCTTAAAAGCAAAAACTCACATGGAATTGATGGCATTTCCAGCAAAATACTAAAAGCTTGTTCTCAACAGATAAGTAAAATTCTCAGCCACCTGTGTAATAGCTCTCTGGAACAGGGCATTTTACCTGATAGACTGAAATATGCTATTGTTATACCTTTGCATAAAAAGGGGGATAGATCTGATGTCAACAATTACCGTCCACTCTCCCTTCTAACAGCTTTATCCAAAATTTTTGAGAAAGTAATGTATTCAAGAGTAGCTTCACATATCTGTAAAAATGAAGTACTAACAAAATGTCAGTTTGTTTTCCAGAAAGGTTTTTCAACAGAAAATGCCATATATGCTTTCACCACTCAAATTTTGAATGATCTGAATAACCGAACACCACCCAATGGGATTTTTTGTGATCCCTTAAAGGCTTTTGATTGTGTAAATCATGAAATTCTGCTAGACAAGCTCAAGTATTGTGGCATGAGTGGGACGGAGCACAAATGGTTTAATTTGTACCTAACTGGAAGAGTGCAGAAAGTTGAAATAAGTAGTTCTCGTAACATGCAAAGATCATCACATTCCTCAAACTGGGGAACTATCAAGAATGGGGTTCCACAAGGGTCAGTCTTGGGTCCTTTGTTGTTCTTATTATATATTAATGACTTGCCATTCTATATTCATGAAGAGGCAAAGTTAGTTCTCTTTGCTGATGATACAAGTATAGTAATCACACCTGACAAACAAGAATTAACTGATGAAATTGTCAATACTGTCTTTCAGAAAATTACTAAGTGGTTCCTTGTAAGCGGACTCTCACTGAATTTTGGTAAGACACAGTACATACAGTTCCGTACAGGGAATGGTATGACGCCATTAATAAATATAGACCTTAATCAGAAGCATATAGCTAAGGTAGAATATTCCAAATTTTTAGGTGTGTCCATTGATGAGAGATTAAATTGGAAGAAACACATTGATGATCTGCTGAAACGTTTGAGTTCAGCTACTTATGCAATAAGGGTCATTGCAAATTTTGGTGATAAACATCTTAGTAAATTAGCTTACTACGCCTATTTTCACTCATTGCTTTCATATGGCATCATATTTTGGGGGAATTCATCACTGAGGAATAAAGTATTTATTGCACGAAAGCGTGTAATCAGAATAATAGCTGGAGTCCACCCAAGATCATCCTCCAGACATTTATTTAAGGATCTAGGGATATTCACAGTAGCTTCTCAGTATATATACTCTCTTAAGAAAATTTGTTATTAACAACCAAACCCAATTCAAAAGTAATAGCAGTGTGCATAACTACAATACTAGGAGAAAGGATGATCTTCACTATTCAAGATTAAATCTAACTTTGGTACAGAAAGGGGTGAATTATACTGGCACTAAAGTCTTTGGTCACTTACCAAGTAGTATCAAAAGTCTGACAGATAACCAACAAGTATTTAAGAAGAAATTAAAAGAATTTCTGAATGACAACTCCTTCTACTCCATAGAGGAATTTTTAGATATAAATTAAGAAAAAAAAGAAAAAAATATTTAAAAAATAAAAAAAATAAAAATAAAAAATAAAGAAAAACAAAAAACACAAAAAATAAAGTTGTTATATTAACTTAAGTATGTTGTTAAATTAACCTAATTATGTCATGTATTAGAAAATTAGACTCGTTCCACATCATTACGAAATATCGTATTCATGATCCATGGAACTAGTATTAATCTAATCTAATCTCTAATCTAATCTCCTCCTCGTTACTGAAGCCCCACTTCCTGAGGTTGGCTTTGCACCTCGACACCCCAACTCGCAGTCTGTTCAAAGTCTTCCAGGTCACGTATGACAGGTGTGAACCTTCGGCTATTTCCTCCTTGACCGTTATGTGATTGTCTTCAGCTAGGAAGTCTCGCCAAAGCTCCTCTCTGTTATCAAAAGTATTTTTCTAACTTTCTTTGCGAGACAGGAGAGAAAGTCGCAGTACTCCTTTTATCACTCTCACGAATGTGTTGCCCGCAGTTGTCTGTCACACGTTATTGTTTTTTCAGCGACTTGTGGTTTGCAGTCTCCACGTTTGTTAACCTTCAAACGTCGATTGTACACAAATACAACAAAGTTACAGGGGCGTCCACAGGTTTTCATGTCACTAAGGGCAAACATTTTCCCTACACACGAGCCTATAGAAGTATTGAGGACATTGTCATTTGCTCATCATTTTCTGCTGCCCACTTTTTGTACCTGATCAGCGTTGTAAGGAAATGAGCTTATTATAATAAGATATGTTATACATTCCCAGATTTTACGTTTCTCGCTATTTGTATCATTTTCTATTGGTCTCGTCATAAGTCCTGTTCTCTATATTAACGGTTTTTCATGCCGTTAAAAATTTCACATGCGCAACATTTCCCAGCGTTTGTATTTCTGAACCATTTCTGAACCATCAGCACGAGCTTCAACTTCAGTTCCAATCTCCTATAACTTTCTAGTTCGTTTTACAGCTCACTTTACATATGAATTATGTCATTTTATGTGTCTTTTCTGTCCAG
Source organism: Schistocerca serialis cubense (assembly GCF_023864345.2). Lineage (NCBI taxonomy): Eukaryota > Metazoa > Arthropoda > Insecta > Orthoptera > Acrididae > Schistocerca > Schistocerca serialis. The sequence goes on from NC_064646.1 coordinate 397,751,463, forward strand.
TTCAGTGAATTTTGCAGGTATTTCAGGCGATAAAAATCAGGACCACCCCCAATTACAGATCCTTTTTATATTCATAAACTGAATCAATTTCCTCTAGGCGCTGCCCACATCCTTCCTCTCGCCCCCCTCCCCCTTCCACTAACCTGCTGGCGTCCCTGTTTACACGTCTACGAGGGTTTCCACCATGATGTTACAAATTTTAGCCGGCCGTTGTGGCCGAGCGGTTCTAGGCACTTCAGTCCGGAAGCGCGCTGCTGCTACGGTCGCAGGTTCGAATCCTGCCTCGGGCATGGATGTGTGTGATGTCCTTAGGTTAGTTAGGTTTAAGTAGTTCTAGGTCTAGGGGACTGATGACCTCAGATGTTAAGTCCCATAGTGCTTAGAGCCATTTGAACCATTTTTACAAATTTTAAGGGATGATGGAGAATGGTAAATGTAACAATCTTAGGTAAGGTGCCCTGGGTCGGAAGCGACTGAGTCGAAAGTGAAAATTGATAATCATTATGTACCACTACTGTTGTTCCTAAGACTGTTGAGTAGGCATCTTTCAGAGGTGGTAGTATGGGCGAAAAGGAAAAAAAACATGTTCAGTGAATATTGGCTCCAAAATGAATACGTTAGGAGCTATGGGCACTGGTTAAGTAGAAGAGATTTGTTTCACACAAGCGAAGATGAACAAGTACTAACAAGTCTTAACATATGCAACTTAGATCCCATGTTTTCTAGACTTTTTTCCTTGTTTTCATACATACCACCACCTCTGAAAGATGCTTACCCTAGTATATTAGCAACAACAGTACTGGTATATAACGATATTCTATTTTAACTTTTGAATTGGTGGTTTCATGACCAGGGTCTCTCACCTCAACCTGATACATGTACCCTTCTCGATAATCCATGAAAGTCCATAACAACATTACGGAAACACTCTAAATAACAATGAAAATTTTCGAATTTTAAAATAAGCTTTTTACTGGTCTTAGTTGTTTGAGCTGAGATGTTTTCCCTTTCAGAACTAAGGCTAAGAGAAACTGACACTTAATTTTTTTTTTTTAGGAAAATATTTATTCCATGAGCTGAACTTAGACAAAAACTTTAATGTAAGATTACTGTGAGAACTTCGAGTACAAAGGTAGTGGACACGGATTCGAAGACGCAATGCAGATAACCTCACTGTGGCCGGCTTAAAGGAGAATTTCGGCAGTGACAGGTGAGTGAGAGTCAGCGTCGCTGTTTGACTCTGTAGCTACAGAGATAGCAAGCGGGTCAAGGTCGAGAGCGGCAGATGCTGCGCGCCTGCACTTTCCTCGCCGCTGTTTGGATTCCATGACGACAGACGAGCCGAGGAAAGCGGGACGCGGCGTCTGCATGTGGGAACGAGCAAGGTCAGGGCTGGCTGCACTTTCCACGGGAAAACCACCACTCATGTGGGTCGGTCCATTCACTCTCCGTTCCGGTGGTCTTTCTACGTCCCGCACAGCTGTTGCTCTACACGATGATAAAGAGATAACAAACTGACATGGCAGATCGGGTACACAACAAGGCTCAATAATCGCTTAGGAACTGGGAGACGCAGATGGGGCTATTAAACGGTGTCTCAGTTATTTAGTGACATGCTAGAAATGGACAGCCACTACATGATACGCTTAAACTTTTTTTCCAGATTCATCCATCTACGCTGCATTGAACGGCACACTCTCTCAAAGATACGTGGTATATCTCGAGGACATCTTGCTGCCGCAACAAACCTGCCCACTAGTTTCTCCGGCGATGTAACGGATGTTTCATACACAAGGCCCTTACGATACCCCACAGGAAAAAATCAATTGGGGAACGATCGGGAGATTGTGTCGGCCATGTGACTGGCCCACCGCAACGAATCCAGCGGTTGGGAAATGTTGCCAGTAGATGTGCCCTCACTTGTTTGCGGAAATGGACTGGCGCTACGTCTTGCTGAAATCAAATACGGTGACGAATAGGCATGGGAACAAAATTCAGCATGTCCGGCAGAGCATCTTGCAATACGAGATACGTGCGACCATCAAGTAGATCCGAGAGAACGTACAGCTCAATTAAACAGTTTCCGCCGGGCGTAGTGGCCGAGCGGTTCTAGGCGCTTCAGTCTGGAACCGCGCGACCGCTACGGTCACAGGTTCGAATCCGGCCTCGGGAATGGGTTTGTGTGATGTCCTTAGGTTAGTTAGGCTTAAGTAGTTCTAAGCCCTAGGGGACTGATGACCTCAGACGTTAAGTCCCATAGTGCTCAGAGCCATTTGAACCATAAACAGTTTCCGACGATGCCACCTGACCGTAGCGCCCTCTCATGGCATTAGCAACCCCCGGTTCCGGGGAGCTTACTAAACCTTGTTGTTTACCCGAAGTGCAGTGTCTGTTTGTAAACTTTTTTTTAATCACCCTGTATACAGGTAATAATAATTTCCTGTGGCTCAATGGCAAGATGCAAGTCTTTCAATTAGATGCCTCTTCGGCAATTTTCGTGTCCGTAATCTGCCAAAATTATCCAATTAGGTAAAGGGGACCTACAGGTTAACGTCGAATTCTAATGACTTCTCGCTCCTGGCAGCTCATCACATCGTTGAGAACTGTAGGCTACACTAAAAGCACACTGAAAAATTCAATGGTCTCATCGGGATTCGATCCCTTGACCTCTTAAATTTCATTAGACCACCAGGACCGACTCTCCAAATCAGAGTGAATAATACACGAAGCAATCGACAAGTTTCTGCCTATCCATAGGGATACATGTTATTTTGTGAACCAGAACGAAGTACATTTATGAATAATAGTATTTTAATTTCCTTAAGAGTTTTAATAGAAAATTTCCTAGTCTTTGTTTCTGTTGTTTTCGCTAAACGCATTTGGAGTCCAATATGATGATGGCAAGAAGAGAAGTCCCTACTACAGAAAGCAGCTGCTGTATTTGAGGTAGCTTCCTAAGCACGCAGCAACTAATCAGTTCCGTCACAGGACAAAATTTAAGGCAACACAATTAACAATGATTTGTAAGTAGGCCGTTTAGGTTTTCATGTTGGTAACGCCACGTAGCGCTCTATATGAAAATCACTGACCGTGCTGTGTGAAGTCTGTGGCTGGTTTGCATTGTTGGAATAATTACTATTGTAGTGTTGGGCAGTTGGATTTGAACAGCGCGTAGCGTTGCGCAAATGGAGGTGAGCCGCCAGCGGTGGTGGATGTGGGGAGAGAGATGGCAGAATTTTGAGAGTAGACGATCTGTACGTGTTTCCATCTGAAGGAGTAAGTTTGTAATACTGTATATCCTGAGCTGATATATATATGTGGACTTTTGAATATTATTATGGTAAATACATTGTTTGTTCTCTATCAAATCTTTCATTTGCTAACTACGCCTATCAGTAGTTAGTGCCTTCAGTAGTTAGAATCTTTTATTTAGCTGGTAGTATTGGCTCTCGCTGTATTGCAGTAGTTCGAGTAACGAAGATTTTTGTGAGGTAAGTGGTTCATGAAAGGTATAGGTTATTGTTAGTCAGGGCCATTCTTTTGTAGGGATTATTGAAAGTCAGATTGTACTGCGCTAAAAATATTGTTGTGTCTGTTTAGTGTTGATCAGAATAAGTAAAGAGAGAAATGTCTGAGTACGTTCAGTTCTGCTCAGCTGTTTGAAAAATCAGATAACGTAGAGATTTTCCAGCACTGTCATTTATAAAAATTTTCTAAGAGGACGTTTCAGATTTATTAAAAGATGACACAGATTACGTATCTTTAGTATGATGATGATCAGGGTTAGGGCGCCAAAGTGCTTAAACAGTTGTGTCACAGATATATTCGTACCTTCCAACATTGGTCTAGTTTCTGATTCCTGGGAACGATGACTGGCTAATCTGTTAATACATGCAGTCTTGCTCCTCTGGCAATGACAGTTAGCAAGTAATGGCACCACTGATACACTTCTGCACTCGGAGGATACTGCAAAAGTGTAGAACTCTCGAGACACTGACCTCTGAGTGGAGTCGCAGTACAATTACGAACGTACCCTCAGATGGTGAGAGGTGGGACACGTAATGCACCTAGGAACATTGTCGAATATGATCATTCTGTTGTGGGAAAGCATAATGTAGCATGACCGTACTGATGTCCAAATCTCTGAACACGGGGTACTCATCGGTCAGTATTATTGTGACATTGTACTCCTTCCTCACATCTGTCTTTTCTGCAGTGCATTCGGTCCTTATTTCATTTTTATGGATGACAATGTGCGAACCATCGAACTACACAGTTAGAGGAGCCCTTGGAAGAAGAGGATATTCGGCGCATGGACTGACCTGCCCGCTCCCTTCCCCCTCCACCCCCCCCCCACCCCCCCCCCACCCCCCCCGACTTAAATCTCAATGAGCACTTGTGGGATGCATTCCGAAGACGAATTGCAGTTCGTTCACTTGCTCCAGCGACCATCCATCACTTGTCAACCACGCTGGTGGAGGAATAGAATCCTCTGCCGCAAGAACTCCTCACCAACCTTTTGGGCAGCGTAGGAGCACTTTGGAGAGACTGTTATTTCCGTCCGTGGCCAACACATACCGTATTAAGAATCATATCCTGACTTTTGCTATGTCCAGGGGACCATCATGAATCGCGGTAACTTCAGTGTAATTACTGTCCTGGAATAAAAGTGTCATTTCAGGTCCTCGGATTGCGTACTTGGTTCATGTGGTGTCAACGTCAGACACCACGCTAGAGGTTGGGATAGTCGATAGCGGTCCAGCATTTGCAACCTCTCAGGACTCGCTGGCGCTTGCAGCGCCGCTATATGGCACTGACAGAGACTTACAAATCGCACCGGCCAAGTCAGCTACAGGTCGTCAGATTAGAATAGCCTTCAGCTCGCTAGCTTCGCAGCCTCTAGTTCGCGCATGTATTACGCACGTAATACCAGAATTGTGTTATCTTGCTTGTTGTATAACCCAGTTAAGATTTGTTAATGGCCGGCCGAGGTGGCCGAGCGGTTCTAGGCGCTACAGTCTGGAACCGCGCGACCGCTACGGTTGCAGGTTCGATTCCTGCCTCGGGCATGGATGTGTATGATGGCCTTAGGTTACTTAGGTTTAAGTAGTTCTAAGTTCTAAGGGACTGATGACCCCAGAAGTTAAGTCCCATAGTGCTCAGAGACATTTTTTTGTTCGTTAATGAGTCATTAGTATTCAAGAAAGATAGTTGTTATTAGTTATGTTCCTGGAGTGCAGTAGCAGGAGAAAGTTAAGTAAAAGTTATTTACTAAAGTATTCCAGTACTAATTATTATAGAATGTTCCAGATCCCTACAACCACCCCACTCGTGCTAGCCTCTATCATCCTAGTGCAAATCCCAGGGGTACCGATCGGAAAGCATCCTGCATTTGTGTGAGGTCATGACATGCTGCCATCGACCATCGCATCAGTTCAGCTGCCTCCTGTAGGATTCTGTAGCATTTCTTTCCTTTCACTACCCAAGTTTCATAGAGCTATGTAACTTGTCAGTGAAAGTCTTAAGTATTGGTCACTAGTGCATTAACACGTTTGGTGACGAGAACGATCCAAGTCACTAGTTTTTAACGTAACATTTATTTGCGAAAACTACATTTGCGGTTCGTATCTCACCATGTTTCCCTTCTACAGGCATCCGCCAATAAAGAAAATGGGCCGTCAGTATTGGGAGTAGTTGCAAAAAATGATTTGTTGTGGCCACTTGACAATGCAGTGTATTTCATGATTGATGGAGCTTGGTTTCGCCTTTTTGCTATATGAATACAAATATTAATCATATCTGGTCCACCAATATTATTAGATTCTGCATCAAATTCCTCTTCGCGTTAAAGAAACTGGAGTTTGATGTATTGTTTCTGATAGTCGAATTTTCACCTGGACGTTCTTTGAAACCATTGTCAGTGCAGACATCATCAAATTTTCAAGACAGTGTACTCTCAGTTAAAAGAATGTGGAAGACAGTACTGCTATTTCTTGCAAGGCGGAGATACGTACCACACGTCCCGTCAGTCGCTTTCTCGTGTTTGTGAATCCATTACAGAAGACAGCTAATAAAGTTAGGTGGCCACTACTTTCGCCGGCCTTGTCTGCCATTTTTATCTATAGCGATACTTAAAAGGGAAAGTGTAAAAATTAACTTTAAAAAGGCAGACTGACTGAAGAAAAACATGCAATGGACTAATGAAACAATCGATGTTACATTTCTGCGTAAAGTGAGTTCGAAAGTGATTTCATGAGCTCAAGAAAGAGTGAAGGGCGATCGTTTGCAACTTAAGTCTTAATATTTAAGATATGATAATTTTTAAAAGCGTTTTCTAACTTTAAATAACTTAATGTTTTTCCGAGACACTAGGAGCATTATTGACGTGTAGCCAGTAATATTTTGGAGATATTGTAGTAAGGTTGGAACTGATTTGTTTTAATAACTGGTTTGAGCCCAGAAATAAAAAACGTACGAGCGCTAACCACTCGTTAGCACAATTAATAACTTAGCATGTTACACCACATTCCACTCATAATTTGTCCACTGAGCGCAACGGAAACGCCATGACATTGAAACACCATTTAAGTGCGTTCCTGATTATACTTATTAATATAAGCGTCTCTAATCATGAGACAAGTTGTAGAAAATATGTTCACAAATAGAAATCGGTATCATAATTACGAAACATGTACTCAGATTCTAAACTAGAATGGAATATAATTGTAATGTCGCTCTTGAAAACAGAAAACACAGGAAACTAACATGAAATATCGAAGTTATTCATGTGGGGTTTTGATTCACATCGTTAGTAAGAGTGAAAGAAGAAAAAAACCAGAGTTACTCATTTGAACAGCTTCTATATTCGAATTAGCAAGGATAGATAATCCGATGTACTCCACGTCCTAGATGCACAGAGAATCAGTTAAACATGGGTTGCTCAGAGTACGTACTCTAAAGTATGAAACTAACATCTCATGCTATTGGCAAAAAGCGTCACTTATATCTTCGAGCTGCACAGTATTGGACGACCGCCAGGAAGCAAATCACAATAATTGAGAGTTCTCTGTTCTCAGAACAAACTCCGTTGGAAGGGTCACAGCATGTTTTAGCCAATGTGACGGACAAGAAAGTGCCTCCAAGCATGAAACGCTGCAAAAATTCCTTGATATGACGCACAAATGTGCACAAACAACTTGTTACGTTGGTATCGAGTCTGAACGCTCCGTTACTGCTGGGTGACGAGGCACATACTGCGCCTAGTAAAGGAGGATTACACAAGATTAGACGAACAGAAATACTGTTGAGATGGTACGAAATTCTTGTTGACATTCATACTGAATAGACACTTAGCAGATTTCAAGTGAGGAATTAGGGGCTAAGGTACCCTTGTCGTCCTAGGTAAGAGATTAACGCCAATGTCGCACTCGAATCTAAACTATGGTTGTGCCGGAATCCTCTTCCCTATTTGATAACCTATCAACCATCACCTAAAAGTTTGTACTGCTCGCTTTTATTTATGACGTAAATGTAACTGAATGGATACAGGATCTTGACGCGATTTATACTAGTCATGTTACAAGGTTTCCGTGACAGCTGGAATATTTCTGATCTTCATATCTGTGGTATGAACGTTCCTTTGCAAAAACAGATATAATGTCTGATGGGATAACAGCAATCAGTGATTTTATAATATTACTTATAATCCGTCTTGATTGCAAATTTTTTTTATTCATATGACCGGTTTCGGTTCATTCAGAACCATCTTCAGATCTGATGTTTCAGTTACAGGAGTAACCCGTCCAAATTCAGCAAATTGATGTCACGCAGCATGTGAAATTTGCTGAATTTGGACGGGTTACTCCTGTAACTGAAATATCAGATCTGAAGATGGTTCTGAATGAACCGAAACCGGTCATATGAATAAAAAAAAATTTGCAATCAAGACGGATTATAAGTGATATTAAAAAATGTATGAACGTTTGATACCACACTTGTTAGGGGGTCAAATTATCGACCGCTGTTCGTATTAGTATCGTTGGACCCGCGAGTCGCGGCCGGTGCCTCAGCGTCGCTCCGCGACTTGTATGAAGTTTCTATCGGGCTCTCGTCCAATCATCTCGGGACGTCAAGTTGTAAAGTAACATAGCCTTCAGGTGATAGGAAGCAACCTCTAACAAGGCGCTTAGTAACGTATGGCCTAAGTGAAGCTACCTGTTTATAATTATGTGTATGCAGCCAAGAAGAATCCCGTACAACCAGTTAAGTACGATATATATAACTTTTTACCAACGTCTACTAATTATTTTAGTCGTTGCAGATCCAGACCTTGCAGCCAGCACCTCATCGACGTTACTGAAGAACCTGCTGTGATTTATATGTTTCTATTTAGCATTGACCACCAGTCAACATTTACGACGACTCGTTCGTCGTCATCATAGCAAAATCTTTGCATTGTCATCTCTTGACTTTTCTTCTTTTCTGAGATTGGCGAAGATGGCTCAGTGAATCAGATGAGACATACCAGAGATTTTTAACGTAGTATTTTTCCAGTTGAGTGGCCCAAGTTGCACTTTGGGTGCAGTAGGATGTATAACTCAGTTTTTCCACCGTCTGGATAAAAAAGGTTCTTTTTATTTATTCTGATCAGTTTTTTGGCTGAACTCGAAAACGATCATTAGATCTAAAGGATAAAAATGTAGTAACTATTCAGAGAATTATACAAAATCGGATCTTTGATAAAGCATATATTTACGCTGCTCTGCAAAACTTAAGGACGAGGTAGATAAAATAAAGTGACATATTAACCACTTTGTGGAAATCGATGATGGTGCGGGAGCATGTTACCAGAGGTCTACCGGAAGTGCACAGGAAGGTAAAAGCCACATGTTATGAGGTCAGCGTGGCAACAGTGCAAAATGGGGCTGACCGCGCAGCAAGAGGTAGTTGAAGCAAAGACAAAAGACAGTGTGTGTCAATCAACAAGCAGTTACGGCGCTCTGTGGTGGTATCTTCATTACATTATGGGCTGGAGACAGTGTTTCGGTGACTTCATAGAGCAAGAATCAGTAGGGAACTGAAAGAAGGACGAAGTGTGACGAGTTTGGTATTCCTCGCCTTTTTGTTTAAGGGGAGATTTACTATCTTTTGGTTCAAAAAATCTATTTTTAATTGCATTTTTGGATCCATAAAAGTGTTTAGAATCCACCCCTGAAACGGTTTTTCCGAATACGGAACGGAAATGTTTGTTATTCGCGGTTAAACAAAAAAAAAAAAGCACCTACCTGAAATCGGCCTTTTTCATGCACAAGTTTTTTTCTTTCGGAGGACGAGTTATTGTACCGGTGCTTGGGAGAAAACACACAAATTCAAACGAAAGTTTGAACGCCTGTGTTTGGAAGTTAGCCCTCCAGCATTTGCATTCTGGTGCGAAGACAGTGGACATTGCGACTTTGCTGGCAGTGAGCAACTTCAACGAAGGCTATTCAGCAATACTGAAGACCATTACAACGATGGACGTCACCCTGGGACTCCATTCGACGCAGTTCGCCAACCATTTGGACGACCACCGGATTCAAGCGGCGGAAAACCGCTTGTCACCGGCCGTACGAGCGGTTCTGGAGCAGCGCAGGATGGCCCAGATCGAGCAGAACGCCCTCTTTGAGGAAGAGGAAAGACTAGTTTATGGACCTCGGAATAGCATATTGAACGTAAATTGCATAATATTGCATTTGTATGTAGTCAAAACTTCAAACGCGCTTTTCTCGAAATGATGTTTTTTTTGCGTAGTGTAGTAACTTCAAATCTACTGAGCCAATTGGCATGATTCTTTGTTTCCGACGAAGCTAACTAAATTGTCTAGGAGCTGTACCACTTTTATTCCGATCCATCAACTATTAATATTTTTACTTGGCTGACGAAGTCGAAAAATTAATGAAAAAAACCCTATTTTTTTCAAGTGGCCGCCATTTTGTTTCCTATGGTCCAAATAACTTAAGCGAGGTACAACTCCTAAAGAATCTTATATACTTCCCTAAAGTCAATTTTCATTTGAGACTAGCCGGCTGACCTGTGACATATCGAGCGTCTAGGTCTTAATCGAAATTTTGTTTCGTTCCGACGGCACTTCCGTCTTTGCTCTTCGACACTTCCGGTTGAAAAAAATTCCAGTTTGTAGAGGGAATATCAGTTAACATTTTGACCTAATTTGACATTGATATCTATAACACATCCCGAGGAAAAAGGTCTCAAAAAATTTGCTTTTTTCGGGTCAAAGACAGTAAACCTTCCCTTAACGTAGATAGCGAGTGCTGTAGCCACAGGCTCAGCTGCCCGATGGAGAGGAGACAGTCGTCCTCAGTCAACTATAGCATCAGACGATCGCCGCATGGTGCACAGGCAAGGTGGGACCTACGTCAAACAGCGGGTGCAATCGCAAACACGTTTAACACTGCTGCCAGGCACGCAATCACACGGTCCACAGCGGCACGGCGACAGCATAGGAGTGGCCTCTTTGCGCGAAGACCAGTACCTTGCATTCCATTGACGCCCGCAGTTGGCCGGCACTGTTCGCGATGGTGCCAGGAGCTTAGAGCTGCGTGCTCTTCTCGACTGACAATACACTACTGGCCATTAAAATTTGCTACACTAAGAAGAAATGCAGATAATAAACGGGTATTCATTGGACAAATATATTATACTAGAACTGACATGTGACTACATTTTCACGCAATTTGGGTGCATAGATCCTAAGAAATCAGTACCCAGAACAACCACCTCTGGCCCTAATACCGGCCTTGATACGCCTGGGCATTGAGCCAAACAGATCTTGGGTGGCGTGTACAGGTACAGCTGCTCATGCAGCTTCAGCACGATACCACAGTTCATCAAGAGTAGTGTCTGGCGTATTGTGACGAGCCAGTTGCTTGGCCACCATTGACCAGACGTCAATTGGTGAGAGATCTGGAGAACGTGCTGGCCAGGGCAGCAGTCGAACATTTTCTGTATCCAGTAAGGTCGTACAGGAGCTGCAACATGCGGTCGTGCATTATCCTGCTGAAATGTAGGGTTTCGCAGGGATCGAATGAAGGTTAGAGCCACGGGTCGTCACACATCTGAAATGTAGGTTTCGCAGGGATCGAATGAAGGGTAGAGCCACGGGTCATAACACATATGAAATGTAACGTAGACTGCTCAAAGTGTCGTCAATGCGAACAAGAGGTGACCGAGACGTGTAACCAACGGCACCCCATACCATCACGCCAGGTGATACGCCAGTATTGCGATGACGAATACACGCTTCCAATGTGCGTTCACCGCGATGTCGCCAAACATGGATACGACCATCACGATGCTGTAAACAGAACCTGGAATCATCCGAAAAAATGACGTTTCTCCATTCGTGCACCCAGGTTCGTCGTTGAGTACACCATCGCACGCGCTCCTGTCTGTGATGTAGCGTCAAGGGTAACCGCAGCCATGGTCTCCGAGCTGATAGTCCATGCTGCTGCAAACGTCGTCGAACTGTTCCTGCAGTTGGTTGTTGTCTTGCAAATGTCTCCATCTGTTTACTCAGGGATCGAGACGTGGCTGCACGATCCGTTACAGCCATGCGGATAAGATGTCTGTCATCTCGACTGCTAGTGATACGAGGCCGTTGGGATCTAGCACGGCGTTCCGTATTACCCTCCTGAACGCACCGATTCCATATTCTGCTAACAGTCATTGGATCTCGACCAACGCGAGCAGCAATGTCGCGATAAGATAAACAGCAATCGCGATAGGCTACAATCAGATCTTTATCAAAGTCGGAAACGTGATGGTACGCATTTCTCCTCCTTACACGAGGCATCACAACAACGTTTCACCTGGCAACGCCGGTTAACTGCTGTTTGTGTATGAGAAATCGGTTGGACACTTTCCTCATGTCAGCACGTTGTAGGTGTCGTCTCCGGCGCCAACCTTGTGTGAATGCTCTGAAAAGCTAATCATTTGCATATCACAACATCTTCTTCCTGTCGGTTAAATTTCGCGTTTGCAGCACGTCCTCTTCGTGGTGTAGCAGTTTTAATGGCCAGTAGTGTAGAATCCACCTGAGTAGTGATTCTGGTCGTACTCTCATACTGAGAGAGTTGGGAACACGTAATTCACCTAGGAACATTGTCGAACATAACTGTTTTGGTGATCCAGGTGTAATGGTGTTGGGAGACACATCTTTGCGTGGCCTTGCTGACCTCCAAATACACGAAAACGGTACACTAACCGTGCAACATTGTTTTAGCACTGTGATCCATCTGCGTTTTGTCAGGCGTGCATTCCCTCCTTGACTGCAATTGTATGTGTGCCAATGTGCGACCGCATTGAATTGCGCAGGTGGTGGAGGTCTTGGAACGAGGTAATACTAGGCGAATGGACTGACCTGTACTTTACCGCAACATAAATCTCATCGGGCAAGTGTGGTGTGATGTGAGCTACGTGCACTAACGGCCATACAGCATTTGTCAATCGTGCTGATCGAGATATGGAACGCACTATCACAAGAACTCATTACCAACTTTGTGCTCAGCATGAGAGGATATTGCAGAACATGCATTGCCCTCCGAGGTGACCACAATCCCTAATGACATGCATTTTGTAAAGCTCAGGATCCGTCATAAACCATGTTTTCATTGTGATTATTATTTGTGAATCAAAATGTCATTTGGGTTCGTCTCAATTCGTATTTCTTTATTTCTTAAAAGACATCATAGTCGCCGTTGACTATATGAAATACTTATTATTACAATTGCAATTTCGGCCTTAGGGCCATTTTCAAGTAACACTGCAAAAGTTACCTAAACACAAAAAATACAAAAATGAAGCACAGGGTGTATATACATAATTAAACAAACATTTCATTAAGATAGTAGCGTCATTATAAAAATTGATAAGAAATGTAAGACTACATGTCGTCGTCAAAATGCAGCCTTTTGACTGCGAGAGTCCCGCAAGATCCGCTGTGTACGACACTTATTACATCGTAAAATGTTGTTAAATATGTGCTGGATTGTCAATGTTACCATAGTTCTAATAATCTCTATCACAAATAAAAGCTCAGGTGCACTGAACATGTGGAGCTAAGTCTGTTGGCGCGAAAATACATTTACTAAAGATACTGCCTGTGCACGTAGCAAAGATAGTGCACACCAAGGACACAACTTATAAGCTTTACATCGTAAAGTCTTTTCATATGTCGACATCATACAGTTTACTAAATAGTGCTATGGTTGTAAGGGGCAGTAGGACAGGATGGGTATATTTATTTATAATAGAGGATAATACATGTGTTATCTGTTAATAAGCTCTCACATTGACTTAAGTTCTCGTAAATGAGATGAAGCCGGAGCTCTGATATATAATACTTCGTGTGCGTATACATTTTACGAATGTGAATGGTGTAAGACGCTCGCCAGCAATCCAGCACCACAAATCGGGACGAAACATCACAATGCCTCCGCACAAATACACGCTGTATCCCTCAACCAGGCTCTATTATAGGAAACAATACTAGGTAAATATGTATACCACTCCATCGAAATTGTTTAAAATGTTTTCGATAAGTGTAAAAATAACTGAACAGTTCTATGAACCACTGTTGAAGTAGATTGATACAATAAATCACATTCTTCGGATACAGTGATATGTCGAGGCTACATTTCAATTATAACTGAATTGGATTGCTGGAGCTCTTTTTTCATCTCATTTACGAGCACTTAAGTCAATGTGAGTGCTTATTAACCGATAACATATGTTTTATCCTCTATTATATTATAAGTAAATATCCCCATCCTGTCCTACCGCTCCTTACAATCATAGCACTATTTACAAAGCTGTATAACGTCGACAGATGAAAAGACTTTATGATATAAAGCTTATAAGTTGTATCCTTGGTGTGCAGTATCTTTGCTATGTGCACAGACAGTATCTTCAGTAAATGTATTTTGGCGCCAACAGACTTAGCTCCACATGTTGTCAGTGCACCTGAGCTTTTATTTGTGATAGATTATTAGAACGATGGTGACATTGACAATACAGCATATATTTAAAAATATTTTACGATGTAATAAGTGTCGTACACGGCGGATCTTGTGGGACACTCGCAGTCAAAATACTGCATTTTGTCGTCTTGAGTACTGTACTGCACTGTAGCAGTTTTTTCTTTGTATGGTTCCAGCTTCATGGGGCTACGTTACCTGGAAGTGATAAACCATGTAATAATTTCGTTCTTAAGTACTGCAACCAAGTGTACATTAAAATGTGTCTTGTAACGTACATTGAACTAATATGCTTTTATACCTGTGTTTAAATGCAATTCAACTACAGCATTCAATGCATGTATTCAACAGAGACTAACGAAATCACGTAATTGTCTATGAAGTTGAGAGGGCCCTCCAGTTATATTGGGCTCGTTGCAAGAAACTCAGCCATAAAACTGAGGACCACAATATCAGTTCATTATTTTGTACATAAAGTACAACAGTATTATATTAATTTTCGTTTTCTTGTCCAAAGATTGAAAGTTCAGTGTTACATTTAGTGAAAATACCCCAAAATTCGTTATATGCGGCGTGAGTCATCTAAATGTTGCACCTCAATTATTGCGGAATGGAAAGTGCTATTGATATGGGGTTTTCGCAGATTGGATTGGTAGTCAGGGGCTCGAATTGTTAGCCAGTATAAAAGTTGTAAAAATACTTACAAAGTGTATTTTGTGCAAACATAAACTTTTTAAAATGCAGCAGCCCATATTGACGCCGAGCGATGTGGCCCAGTGGTTAGCACACTGGAGTCGCATTAGGGAGGACGACGGTTCAAACCCGCGTGCGGCCATCCTGATTTAGGTTTTCCGTGATTTAAGAATTTTTAACATCGTGCAGCCCCGTCAGCAACTGTGATAATTAAACATATAACACGTCAGGCTCAGTTGCAAATATAAACCAATCTTTATCTAGGTTTCAGCCAAAATAGGAGTAATTTGGCCTTCTTCAGAAGCTGCTGACACTAAAATATTGCATTCCAAAGTTTGACCATGCTCCGACATAGTCCGCGCATTGAGGCCTGGTTTTTCTCTTGAGCTAAGTAATGTAGATTCATGATTGGGTACTATTGTGCTATAGTTTTATACCTGACATGGCCAAACTTAAGCATGCAATGGTTAAGTGTCAATAGCTGCTGAAGAAGGCCAAATTATTTTCGCTGAAACCTAGATACAGATTGCTTTCTATTTGCAACTGAGGCTGACGTGTTGTATGAAGGGCTTATTTAAATAGTGGTACAAGTCCATTACCTCCACATATCTGTCTATAATCTTCTGACATTAATGGTCCAAACAAACAGAAAGAAAGGTTCATATATAGCAAGAAGCCATATGCTTCAATATTTCTGGCATCTCAACTGCAGATTTTTCAGCGCTCATTTAACTTTAGGATTCTGTATCTCAGAATGAACGGAAACGGACTTGTACCACTATTGAAATGAGCCCTTCATATGTTTCCGTGATTTCCATAAATCGATTCAGGCATATGCCTGGATGGTTCCTCTGAAAGGGCATGGCCGATTTCCCTCCCTCTCCTTCCATGACCAGATGGGACCGATGATCTCGCTGTTTGGTCGCCTCTCCAAAATCAACCAAGCAACCAATTCCCTATTGACATTAACAGATTACAAATAGGGTAAATTAGAATGTAAGCGGTGTTCGATGTAGGAGTCTAGTGGTAGTGGGTTAAGAGACATCGTATTGTGTAAGGTTTCCACACCGACACTTGTTTGCGCCATTCAACCCGAGTAGTTGCTACGTAAGATGTTATGTTTGCTTACAGTGTACTTGTGTATTCCTCGAGTGCATTGCGACTTGCTAGTCATTTAGTATGTGTCAGCCTTAAGGAGTAGTTTGTGAGTGGACCAATGCAGAAAAAGCCGACGTGCTCATCGTGTATGGAGAACGTAGGAAGAACGCAATTCGCTCTTCTACGGTGTATGCGCCAAGATATCCCAACAGAATTCAACCATCTCGACAACTATTTATCAGCCTCTTCAACCAGTTCCGTGAAAGTGATAGTGTAACAACTAGACTGTTTAACAGAAGAAAACAAGTGGTGCCAGAAAAAGGGGAAAGTAATGTTCTTGCTGCTGTTACAGCTGATCCGCAGATTAGATTCCGCGCAATCACACAAGGAGTATTACTCATGCAAGTGTCCTACGCATTCTCCATCGAGATAGGTTCCGTCTCTATCACGTCTCTCTGCATAAAAAGCTGCTTCAAAACGATTATGAGAATCGTGTTAAGTTTTGTACATGGACATTAAGACATGGTGCTCCAAGTTTATTGTGTTCCTTGTTTAGTTCAAAAATGGTTCAAATGCCTCTAAGCACTCTGGGACTTAACATCGGAGGTCATCAGTCCCCTAGACTTAGAACTACTTAAACCTAACTATCCTGAGGACATCACACATCCATGCCCGAGGCAGCATTCGAACGTGCGACCGTAGCAGCAGTGCGGTTCCGGACTCAAGTGCCTAGAACTGCTCGGCCACAATGGGCGGCCCTTGCTTAGTGATGAAGCCACAATTACCATCAATGGCCAGGTAAACCACCGAAACATGCAGTATAGGTCTGCTGGCAATTCCCGTTGGCTTCATCAGGTGGAACGTCGGCGTCCGTGGAGTAAACGTGTGGTGTGGGATAGCAAACCGGATAATAGGCCCGCGTTTCATAGATGGAACACTGGACGCGCTAAAATATCGCAGACTCCTAACAGACCGTTTCCCGCGGATGCGAGACTAGTAGAAAGTTTGGTGCCTACGTGATGACTGTGCTCCTCATAACGCACGAAGTACTACAGCGTGTCTTCACGAGTGGTTTTCAAGTAGTTCGATTGGAGGAACAGGACCTGTACGTTGGCCGGCCCATTCCCTGGATGTGACGTCTGTAGCCTTTTTTCTGTGGAGAAAACTGAAAGACGCTGTCTGCACGGACATACCAACTACTCCTGATGAAATACAACGGACGTATCACTGCAGCCTGCTAGGACATCTCCGCTGAAATGCTAGGACGTGTGCAGCGTCCGTTCCATAAGACTGGAAGCGTGCATTGCTGCTGCATGTGGTCGTTTTGAACACAACCTGCGATCGTCAGTTGTCTCGTTACTGGTCAGCATCCACAAAAGCGTATGCACTTGTGTTGTTCTTCAGTGTGTGCTACCACAGGTATTGCGCAAGTGTCGATGTGGGAACTTTTCAAACCACGACGTCCCGTAAACGACTAGCACTGGAATCCTACAACGAACACCACTCACAATCTAATTGACCGTACTTTTAGTGGGTTATTGCCAATAGGCATTTCTCCATGTACTAAAATACACGTTCTTGGTATTATTACATGTTTCATTATTATCTAACAGTACGAACCCGTGACTACCAATCAATTCGCTGAAAACCGCACATAAATAGCAGTTTCCATTTCCGCAACATTTGAGGTGCGAGTTTTAGTTGATTCACCCAGCATACACTACACAACATTTACAAATACAAACACGTATGAAGACATACTGAGCGGTGTCATGTACTTTAAAAACACCCATATTCTAAAATGTGAACCCAAAAGAAAAAAAAAAAATTGTCAGTAATGTCATAATACAAATTAAATATCACTCATAAAAATAAATCAAGTAAAAAGAGAGATTTCTGCAGGAGCCAGTAGGGCTCTCTCTGGCTACTGTTCACCACAGCCTGCCTTGCCCTAGCAATGCTGTGCTAATTGCCGAAAGGTTTTCACTGATGCCCTCCTGTCCAAGTCAACAGCCACTAACGAAATCAGGTTGTTACTGGTTAGTGATCAAAAGTGACAGATCTGGGCAGGCTAAAGTGAAGAGGAGAATCACATTGTTACACGATTTGAACAGCCAAGTTTTCTGCAATAAAATGCACTCTTGCCTAACCTACATCTACAGCTACATCTAAATGCTTACTCTGCAATTCACACTTAAGTGCCTGGCAGAGGGTTCATCGAACCATTTTCATACTACTTCTCCACCATTTCACTCTCGAATGACGCGTGGGAAAAGGAACACCTAAATCTTTCCGTTAGAACTCAAATTTCTCTTATTTCATTATGATGATCATTTCTCCCTACGTAGGTGGGTGTCAACAAAATATTTTCGCAATCGGAAGAGAAAGGTGGTCATTGAAATTTGGTAAATAGATCTCGCTGTAAAGAATACCGCCCTTGTTTAAATGACTACCACCCCAAATCGCGTATCATATCAGTGACACTCTAACCCCTGTAACGCGGTAACACGAAACGAGCTGCCCTTCTTTGCACTTTTTCGATGTCCTCCGTCAATACTAACTGGTAAGAATACTGCACCAAGCAGCAATATTCCAGCAGAAGACGGACAAGTGTAATGTAGGCTGCTCTTTAGTGGGTTTGTCGCATCTTCGAAGTGTTCTGCCAACAAAGTGCAGTCTTTGTTTCGCCTTCCCCACAGTATTATCTATGTGGTCTTTCCAATTTAAGCTGCTCGTAATTGTAATTCCTCGGTATTTAGTCGAATTGACAGCCCTTAGACTTCTGTTATTTATCGTATACCCAAACTTTTTCGGATTTCTTTTAGTACCCATGTGGATGACCTCGCTCTTTTCTTTGTTTAGTGCCAATTGCCACTTTTCGCACCATACAGAAATTCTCTCTAGATGATTTTGTAAATGGAATTGATCGTCTGATGATTTTACTAGACGCTAAATTACAGCGCCATCTGCAAACAGTCTAAGGGGGCTGCTCAGATTATCACATAGATCATTTATATAAACCAGGAACAGCAGAGGGCCTATGACACTACCATGCGGAACGCCAGACATCACTTCTGTACTAGTCGATGATTTACCGTCTATTACTACGAACGGTGACCTCTCTGAGAGGAAATCACGAATCCGGTCACACAACTGCGACGATACTCCATATGTGCGCAATTTGATTAATAGTCGCTTGTGAGGAACGGTATCAAAAGCCTTATGGAAATCTAGGAATATGGAATCGATCTGAGATCCCTTGTCGACACCACTCATTACTTCATGAAAATAAAGACATAGCTGTGTTGCACAAGAACGATATTTTCTGAATCCGTGTTGGTTAATATCAATAAGTCATTTTCTTCAAGGTAATTCATAATGTTAGAGTACAGTATATCCTTCAAAGTCCTACTGTAAATTGAGGTCAGTGATATGGGTCTTTAATTGAATGGGTTACTCCTATTTCCTTTCTTTGATATTGGTGTGACCTGTGCTGTTTTCCAGTCTTTAGGAACAGACCTTTCATCAAGTGAGCGGTTGTATATGATTGCTAAGAAAGGCACTATTGTGTCTCATCTGGAACGGAAGATCTGACTTTCTTAAGTAATTTGTTTCGCAGCAGCTAAAATATTTACTTGTATGTCACTCATGCTAACAGCTGTTACTGTACATTATTTTCTGAAATATTCTTTGAAAGGAGAAACGCACCAGAACATCATGGAACAAGATGTCGTATTAATGGATTCTCCCGTTATATTCAAGCTTTCTTAAGGTTAATTATGTATATAGTTCGTCTATAGGTTTTGATGAGTGAGTTTATTAGTATCCAAATATGTGATATTAATTGCCGTATCTTGGTGTACCTGCGTTGACTTAGAAGCTTAGATTTTTTACACAGCCATGGGGCAGTAGACCTTAGTACATGACAGAAGTTTCAATTTGATACCTGTAACTTTCCGTGAGGAAAAGAGCTCTTAACTAACATTTTTACCGATTGATCTACGAAATCATAATAACACGTCGGCCTTTAAACTATTTTCAAGTGAGTCACGGTCACGTCTGGTGTTGTGAACTGAAATTTACTTCACATAATTCTTTTGCCGGCTTTTCCTGTTTATATAGGAATCAATCTGAAGATTACCTACGAGGGTCCCACGTTGGTCCGCAAAATTTCCCGTCTATAATCGGCGTGGCTCTCCCCCTCCATCATCGAGACTCTCTCCAGCGTTTTTATTTCCGATAAGGAAGTCTTCGCAGACCACAGCTGCCCATTGGTCACGTCTCTATTTTAAGGACATGAGAGGAGCAGATAAAGTTAGAAACGCCATTTAAATGGAAGGCGCCCATATCGAAAAAATTACAAGCAATCTTTATGAGTGCGGAAAGTTCCAACCACGAAGTTCCCCCGACCAAGTCGCAACTGGATGTTTATTTTGTGTTTGTACTTTAGCGGATACATTTATATCCAGACATACAGTTACTGAATAATTAATTATTTCTTCGGGATTTTGGGTTGATTTATTGTCTGCTTAGTTGTAAGTTGCACAAAAATGGAATTACTGCATGCTTTAGCGGTTACGAGTATATCCAGACGTAAGATTACTGAATAATTTGTTATTTCCTCGGCAATGACGTATTGTCTTGGGATTTAAGTAATTATGTTGTTGTTCGACCAAGAAAGCAATACTGTACCGCAAAAAAGTGCTATCATCGATAAGCAGTCTGCAGGTTTTGTAGGGACAAGTATTTACATGCAGACTTCGTGAATGACATACCACTAAGTATAGCGAAAGACATCATTGATACACAAAAACAGCTTGTAATATTCTAGTAAGAGTCGGGGGAACTTGGGTTGCTGCTAAACAGAAAACAAGAGCCTTAATTCCCACATTATACGACAACTCTCGGCATCAGTGGCGTAACCAAAAAAAAAGGACCAAGAGAAATTGAAATACGTTTCATAAAATGCAGTACGGAAATCTATTGGAAAATCTCTGAAATCACTGTTACAACGCATATGCGAAGAATCCAAATGATGAGACACATTGAAAGAATGGACCTAAACACTCTTGAAATATAAGGTTAATAGACACAGCTGATGCAAACAAGCAGCAAAAGATCTTATGGAATTAGGGTCACCAAACCTACAGGATCGAGATGCAATCATAAAATCATAAAAGTCAAACAGGCACGGGATTTCGAGGATAAGAGAAAAGAGCGCCCAACAGACACGAATGGAGCAACTCAAACACACTTACGCGTTGCTCAGGAATGATTCTGCGCTAAACTGGAGGCCTCTATGAGTTTATTTCGTTGATTCTAAAGGATTCTAAGTGAGACATTCGCGAAAGAAGAAGAAAAGCAAGTGATTAAGCATCAGATGCTCGGAAATTCTGCCAACAGTTCTAGTGACGATTTTGTCTCTTCATCGTTTATGACTGTAAATAAATTCGCCCGCTAGGGCAGTTAATCTCTTTCTGATATGTTGACTGGGTAATGAGATTAAATATTTATCCAGTAGACATTAAGAGAATGTGGATGAGAGAGACATACCGTTCCAAGAACATGCAGCGTTTCCGATTCATTGAAATAAAAGAGTTTCCGTAGCACATACTTCCGCAAATTACATATGGCGTATACTCATTGGTTTGGCTGTTTGCAGTCAAGGAGGATAGGTAAAATTTTTATAAAGACTGTGTATAATGATATGTGCCACCAACATTACACCGGCTGTCCTCTGTCACAAAAAAGAAGGAAAACTGTCGTATTGGAGCGGATATGCTTGTATCTGTAACGAAACGCACTATTCTTTGCAACTTATAAGCCTGCTCAAGAGATGATATCATTGTTAGTCTATGTTCTTTATCTTTGGGTGAAATAGTTGTGGACTCCATAAAAAACATTATGTATGACTGAGAAAACCTTGAACATCGTCTTAAAATTTTGATATATATGTCTTTCCTGCTAGAATTTTGATTTGATTCGTTAGGCAGTACTCGCAATTTGAAGCCTGAATACAGTTGGACAGCCTGAGGAGTTCAAATGTGGTTCTGTGTAAGAAATTCTAGTAAAAGATGTATCTTGTCAAATTTTGTCACAGACGAGCTAGCGACATGTACGATTTTACTCTGTGAATTTCATTGCTTTTGGAAAAGAAAAAAGACCGCGACTCTGGTCAAGAGCTATAAAAGGCAAGCCAGACTGTGAACCAAGATACTTTCCTTCCTAAAATTAGATAGCCGTGATAGAGTTATGCGATACGACTCAGACTGACTGAGTATGTCACAGACACGTAGCAGAAGCTTCTATCGATATCAGACTCCTTAAGTCTGTACAGTTTTCCGTTATTCCTTCACGAAAGAAGACGAAGTAAATATACCAGAATTTGAAACCAGAACAGCTGCTAGCATGAATGACATAAAAGCAGATATTTAGGTGTTGCTAAACACCTCAAATCACTTAAGAAAGGCAAGTCTTCCGGTCCACATGGTATACCAATCAGGTTGCTCTCAGAGTATGCAGACATAATAGCGCCTTCTTAGCAAACATATACAACCGCTCACTTGACGAAAGATCTGTTCCTAAAGACTGGAAAGTAGCACAGGTACACCAATATTCAAGAAAGGAAATATGAGTAACCCATTGAATTACAGACCCATATCACTGACCTCAATTTGCAGTGGGATTTTGGAGTATATACTGTACTCGAACATCATGAATCGCCTTGAAGAAAATGACGTATTGATGCATAGCCTACACGGATTCAGAAAATATCGTTCTTATGCAACACAACTAGCTCTTTATTCCTATGAAGTGATGAGTGCTGTCGACAAGGGATCTCAGATGGATTCCATGGTCCTAGATTTCTAGAAGGCTTTTGATACCGACCCTCACAAGCGACTATTAATCAAATTGCGTGCGTATGGAGTATCGTCTGAGTTGTGTGAATGGATTCGTGATTTCCTCTCAGACAGGTCACAGTTCGTAGCGATAGACGGTAAATCATCAAGTAGAACAGAAGTGATATCTGGCGCTCCGCAAGTTAGTGTCATAGGCCCTCTGCTGTTCCTGATTTATATAAATGATCTAGGTGATAATCTGAGCAGCCCCCTTAGATTGTTTGCAGATGACGCTGTAATTTACCGTGTAGTAAAATCATCAGACGATCAATTCCAATTACAAAATCATCTAGAGATAATTTCTGTATGGTGCGAAAAGTGGCAATTAGCACTAAACAAAGAGAAGTGCGTCGTCATCCATGAGGGTACTAAAAGAAATCCGATAAATTTTGGGTATACGATAAATCGCACAAATATAACCGCTGTCAATTCGAATAAATACCTATGAATTACAGTTACTAGCAACTTAAATTTGAAAGACCACATAGATAATATTATGGGGAAGGCGAAACAAAGAGTTCTCTTTGTTGGCAGAACACTTAGAAGATGCGACAAACCCACTAAAGAGACAGCCTACAGTACACTTGTCCGTCCTCTGCTGGAACATTGCTGCGCGGTGTGGGATCCTTGCCAGGTAGGATTGACGGCGGACATCGAAGAAGTGCAAAGAAGTGCAGGTCGTTTCATGTTATCGCGCAATAGGGGTGTCACCGATATGATACGCCAGTTGGGGTGGCAGTCACTGAAACAAAGGCGGTTTTCTTTGCGGCGAGATCTATTTACGAAATTTCAATTACCAACTTTCTCTTCCAAATGCGTAAATATTTTGTTGACACCCACCTACGTAGGGAGAAATGATCATCATAAAAAAATAAGGAAAATCAGAGTTCGAACGGAAAGATTTAGGTGTTCCTTTTTCCCACGCACCATTCGAGAGTGAAATGGTAGAGAGTAGTACGAAAATGGTTCGATGAACCTTCTGCCAGGCACTTAAGTGTGAATTGCACAGTAACCACGTAGACGTAGAAGTCATTCTGAGAGATAAACTTGGAGGTTGAATATTTCGTGCCTGAAATAGGTATATTCTTTAACTGGTAGATATGTACTCTGTATGTTAAACTATCATCCTTACGCGGTGTCGACTAGTATGGCACATTTCTTTTGCCTTATGTGTTGAGGTACCACTGGAAAATATCTAAACATAATATAGCAAATAAAATTATCTTCCTCTGTATGCCCTTAAAATTATGTTACGACATCAGAGAGTAGCAGTTCATTTTTACGTAGCACATAAAATTAACCGAAAAATAGTGGTCTCTATCTTTTGAAAACAGAACAGCTCCTCATCATAATTTTTCCACAATGAAAACCAAAAAGTGGTAGAATATGAGAGGAGTCATTTATGTAAGGGATAACAGATATGAACAGAATAGTATAAGAATTAGATTTGTTTTCGAATGGAAACGAGAAAGAGAATGTTCTACCAATACTAATTCGCAACGCTGTGGTTTTTGCTGTTCGTGAGCTCAATACTGGTGCCTTTGTCGCTGCATTTAGCCACTGGCGCAACAGAATACAAGAAGAAGAGTAACTGTAACTCGCATAATACGTTACGCTATTTATGTTGATATAAGGGTCACTACTCGTTGCCACTCATCCAGATATCAAATCTGAAAACAAATTCACCAATTTCTTTTACTTTTGACTTTTGTTATACCGTGTTGTGGATAATCTAGTCACATTTTTATTTATTCGTATCAGCAACAAGCAATGGTAAAAATACTAATTTCATTACCGAAAGCTACTTGTTGACAAAATTTGTCAAGTAATAAAATTTTTTAAATAAGTGTTTCTCGTCACCACATAGCGGGCGTCTTCTCACCAGTTTCTCCACCCGTCGCCATAATTATGATCGTACCTAGTACGACACCGGTTCCCTGATTAATAAATTTTTAGTTTTAATATCTTTAACGCGATCCTAGACTGTTTTTATCTAAAAATATTCATTTTACTTTTCTGATCGCTGTTTCCCAGGAACAACTTTCCGAAAGGTGCTTAGTATCACTGTCTGTGCATAATTTTATCAAATTATGGGCATTAGGTTTTGTCACCAGAAAGTCCTCCATTGTGCATCTCAAAAGAGTACCTGCTGCATTCTGAGAAGCCTGTGCTTCGATCTTCGGCAGTTCGCCGAGCCTGCGGAAGCCCCACTTTGAGATTCTCATGTTGGGTCTGTCAACACCAGTACATGAAGTTTTCTGTTCCTCCATAGTCTTAACGACGAAGTCTGAGGAGGTTCGTTTAAATGGTGTGTGAAGGGGACCCCTCCTAGCGCTTAGTCGTCGGTGGGCAGGTTGATATCCCTACAGTGGTTTTGCATATGGGGCGAGTGCTTTAGATGTCTCGCCAATGCCCGCAAATTCTCTTCCAGAGTCTGGTGGAGCAATTCTGCCGAACGGTAACTTTTACCACGTGGTGTTGGTCTAAGGCAATCAGTGATGAGTCGACAAGATCAATTCAGTGAAACGTCAACTTGTTGACTGGATCTGTATCAAACAGGACAGGCATAATCTGCGGCAGAGTTGCACACAGTCAGGGCAGTGGTTCTCAACGTCGTTAGCACAGTATTAGTTTCAATCAATTTACAGAGGTTGTTATTGCTAGCTGACATCTCCTGTTAGGCGCTTCAATAGAGCTTTTTGTAAGTCAGAGTGCACACCACTGTTACACATAAATTGTTATGTGTTGGGCAGTGCTCTAAATGAAGTTACTTGCAATTTCCTTTAATCCTGTTTGTTCTATAGAGTGAAGGCACACACCTGAGTTTTTGTTTGGTTAGCCTTCGGTTGGTTTTCTCTGTAGCAGTCGGGTACTACGAAAAAGGACGTTTAATAGCTTCTACTGTGTAGTCTCAAAAAGATTTGCATAGGTGCCAATAGCTCAATCATCCCTATGTACAAAGTTTCTGGTATCATCTGAGAAGGGTTAGTCATTCTTCACAGTATTGAAGAGAATCCGGAGCGATCTGAAGTGGAATGATCACATAAAACAAATAGTGGGAAAAGCAGGCGCCAGGTTGAGATTCATAGGAAGAATTCTAAGAAAATGTGACTCATCGACGAAAGAAGTAGCTTACAAAACGCTTGTTCGTCCGATTCTTGAGTATTGCTCATCAGTATGGGACCCTTACCAGGTTGGATTAATAGAAGAGATAGACATGATCCAGCGAAAAGCAGCGCGATTCGTCATGGGGACATTTAGTCAGCGCGAGAGCGTTACGGAGATGCTGAACAAGCTCCAGTGGCGGACACTTCAAGAAAGGCGTTACGCAATACGGAGAGGTTTATTATCGAAATTACGAGAGAGCACATTCCGGGAAGAGATGGGCAACATATTACTACCGCCCACATATATCTCGCTTAATGATCACAACGAAAAGATCCGAGAAATTAGAGCAAATACGGAGACTTACAAGCAGTCGTTCTTCCCACGCACAATTCGTGAATGGAACAGGGAAGGGGGGATCAGATAGTGGTACAATAAGTACCCTCCGCCACACACCGTAAGGTGGCTCGCGGAGTGTAGATGTAGATGTAGATGTAGAATTACGCATCCTACTTTAATGTCCTCAGGTACAGGCCTGATTTTACTTATTCGATGGAACCATGATACCTTTCAGCTTCCTCGAATCATCGTCGCTTCAGCCAACCAGAGTCTGAGATTTTCGTTATGCTTATATAAAGGACTCGCGAAAATGGCGTCATCCATCAACCTCGTGACATCCTCTAATTCGACGTCGAGTTTTGATTCATCACATCAGTGATATTTTTTGATGCAGTTTCTAAGTAAGGGATGATGAAAGAAAGGGGTGTTGCGCCAGAACAGTCACATGACAGAGAGTGCGCTTTGCTATTTTGTTGTTGTTGTGATCTTCAGTCCAAAAACTGGTTTGATGCAGCTCTCTATGCAACTGTATCCTGTGCAAGCCTCTTCGTCTTCGTGTAATTACTGCAGCCTACATCTGTCTCTATCAAGTTCGAAATCGGTAATCCCTTGATGCCTCAGAATGTGTCTTACCAACCGATCCCTTCTTATTGTCAGGTTGTGCCACAAATTTCTCTTCATCCCAGTTCTGTTCAGTACCTACTTATTAGTTACGTGATCTACCCATCTAATCTTCAGTAGACTTCCGTAGCAATACATTTCAAAAGATTCTATTCTCTTCTTTCCTAAACTGTTTATCATCCATGTTTCACTTTCATATATGGCTGCACCCCATACAAATACTTTTAGAGAAGACATCCTGACATATTTATACTCGATATTAACAATTTCTTCTTCTTCAGAAACTCTTTATTTGCCACTGCCGGTCTATATTTTGTATCCTCTCTACTTCGACCATCATCAGTTAGTTTGCTGGCCAAATAGCAAAACTCATCTACTACTTTAAGTCTCTCATTTCCTAATCTAATTCCCTCAGCATCACCTGATTTAATTCGACTACATTCCATTACCCTCCTTTTGCTTTTGTTATGTTCATCTTATATCCTCCTTTGAAGACACTGTCCATCCCGTTCAGCTGTTCTTCCAGGTCCTTTGCTGTCTCTGACAGAATTACAATGTCTATGCCAAACCTCAAAGTTTTTATTTCTTCTCGCTGGACATTAATTCGCACTCCAAATTTTTCTTTTGTTTCCTTTACTGCTTGCTCAGTTTACAGACTGAATAACATCGGGGATAAGCTCCCTTCTCATCTACTACTTCCCTTTCGTGATCCTTGACTCGTGATTGCCGTCTGATCTCTCTACAAACTGTAAATATCCTCTCGCTTTCGTATATTACCCCTGGCATCTCGAAAATGTCAAAGAGAATATTCCAGTCAACATTGCCAAAAGTTTTCTCTAAGTCTACAAACGCTATAAGCGTGGGTTTGCCTTTCCTTAACCTATCTTGTATAAGAAGTCATAGGGAAAGTATTGCCTCACGTGTTCCTACATTTCTCCGGAATCCAACTGATCTTCGCCAATGTCGCCTTCTACCACTTTTTCCATTATCATGTAAAGAATTTGTGTTAGTATTTTGCAACAGTGATTTATTTTATTGATAGTTCGCTAATTTTCGCATCTGTAAGCACCTGTTTTCTTTGTACCTGGAGTTATTATAGTCTTCTTAAAGTCTAATGTAAATAAAAATTACGCGATAATGTGATGAAAAATGAAATGTCGTGTGACTAGGGCCTTCCGTCGGGTAGACCGTTCGCCTGGAGCAGGTCTTTCGATTTGACGCCACTTCGGCGACTTGCACGTCGATGGGGATGAAATGATGATGATTAGGACAACACCCAGTCCCTGAGCGGAGAAAATCTCCGACTCAGCCGGGAATCGAACCCGGGCCCTTAGGATTGACAGCCTGTCACGCTGACCACTCAGCTACCGGGGGCGGACGATAATGTCATGTTATTTTATATCTCTTTAACTGGCTTCTCTGACCCCAGGTGCCCTACCTTAAACTGGTCAGTGGAGCACCGTCTATCTCCTGATGCATTTTTGCACGCCATTACGGAAACACCCTATATCCTCCTTCCTCCCTTCTCCACTTTTATGCTTTACCTTATTTACTTAGGACTGGTTTACCATCTGAGCTATTGATATTCATTCACTTGGTTCTCTTTTATCCAAAGGTCTCTTTCATTTTCCTCTATGCGGCATCTATCTTACCTCTAGCGATATAGGCTTCTATACCCTTACATTTGTCCTCTAGCCATTCCTGCTTAGCCATTTTATGCCTCCTGTCAGTTTCATTTTTTGAGAGGTTTGTATTCCCTTTCACCTGTTTCATTAACTGTGTTTTTCTATTTTCTCCTTTCATCAGTTAAATGCAGCATCTCTTGTGTTACCCGGGATTTTTACCTTCACTCGTCTTTTTACCTACTTGATCCTCTGCTGCCTTCATTACTTCACCTCTCAAAGCTACCCATTCTTTTTCTACTGTATTCCTTTCCAACTCCCTACAGTCTCTGATTCTTCCAGTTTACCCAGGTCCCATCTTCTTAAATTCCTACATTTTTGCAGTATTTTCATTTTTAAAGTACAGTTCATAACCAATAAATTGTGGTAAGAGTCCACATCTGCCTCTAGAAATGTCTTACAATATAAAAACTGCTTCCAAAAATCTGTCTTACCATTATGCAACCTATCTGGAACCTTACAGTGTTCCAGGTCTCTTCCACGTATACAGCCTTCTTTCATGATTCTTAAACCAGGTGTCAGCTATGATTAAATTATGCTCTGTGCAATACTCTCTGAGGTGGCTTCCTCTTTCATTCCTTTCCCACAGTCCATATTCATCTATTACTTTTCCTCCCCTTCCTCTTCCTACTATCGAATTCCAGTCCGCCATGGCTATTAAATATTCGTCCCCTTTAGCTACCTGAATAATTTATTTTATTTCATCATACACTTCTTCAATCTCTTCCTCAACTGCGAAGCTAGTTGGTGTGTAAACTTGTACTACTGCGACGAATGTGTGTTATGTGTGTCTCTTGGCTACAATAATACGTTCACTATGCTGTTCATCTGTGTTCCTAATTTTTATTTATTATTAAACTTATTCCGGCATTATTCCTTCTTGATTTTGTATTTATACCCTTGTATTTATCTGACGAGAGGTCTTGTTCCTCCCGCCACCGAACTTCACTAATTCCCACTATACCCAACTTTAACCTATCCTTTTCCCCGATTACGTAATCTGCATTCCACAGAACGATCCGTAGAACGTCAGTTTTCTTTCTCCTGATAACAACATCCTCCTGAGTAGTCCTCGCCCGGAGATCCGAATGGGGGATTATTTTACCTCCGGAATATTTTACCCAACAGGACGCCATCAACATTTAACCACACAGGAAAGGTGCATGCCTCAGGAAAAACTGCGGCTGTAGTTTCCCCTTGCTTTCACTCGTTCGCAGCACCACCTCAGCAATGCTGCCTTGGTTGATGTTACAAGGTCAGATCAGTGAATCATCCAGACTGTTGCTCTCCCCGCAACTACTGGAAAGGCTGTTGCCCCTCTTCAGGAACCACACGTTTGTCTGGCCTCTCCGTTGTGTGGCCTCTCCGTTGTGGTTGCACCTACGGTACGGCTATCTGTATCGCTTAGGCACGCAAGCCGTCCCACCGACGGCAAGGTCCGTTGTTCACGGTTCTTTGCTATGTACTTTTCGCATTATTTAAATTAACAAGCCTCGTTTATTTCTAGTTATGCCATTCGAATAATGACTTGTGATTTGCCAGTGGGATACATCTCGTAGTGGGAGAAGTTCTTGCTCAGTCTCCAACCGTGGACGGTGCATCAGAAGATCATATTCGCCCGTGATCAGTGCCATAGGTCTCGGGTTCCTTCGCAAGGCTGCCACCGCTTGTAAATCGGCATCTTTCGCTTTGTGGTACCCAGACTTCACTCTTCATCATGCTACACATTTTCCCAAAAGGGGAACTCTTGCTTGCCCTTGCTACCCGCCTCTTGCCACCATATCTACACTGCAGTGACGATAATCAGTCGTATGACAATTACGTGTTTGTTTCGGCGAACGACAGCGAGGTCCTACGCACCTCTAATAATTCTTTTACGAGGCGTATGTGGTTAAAAGTGTTGAAATAGCAAAAAGAAGAAACAATTACAATACAGTAATACACTAAAATCCGTGTACACATACACGCACAGTACACACTCACACACACACACACACACACACACACACACACACAGCGACACGAATATTCCATGCTTACTTCTGGTTCCCTGACGTCGTCCACGGCATACCACATAGCAATTATCCGAAGGTGGGGGAAATCGGTACATGTGACGTACATCTACAGACATACAAATGATTAAAACTTCAAAATAAGTGTATGATTTATTCAAGAGAAAGTGCTTCACAAACTGTGCGAGTCAGTAACGTCTTCGTCCACATCTGACTTTTATGCAAGCAGTTACTGATTGAGCATCGATTGACGGAGTTCTTAGATATACTCCTGATGGATACCGCGTCATATTCTGCCGAACTGGCGAATTACATCGTCAAAATTTCGTTTTAACTACAAGGCTCTGCCTATAATACTACGAACGCTCCCAACTGAGGAGGGTGTGGCGATCTTGATGGCCAAGATTGGGTTTGGCAAGCACGAAGACAAGTAAGATAAACTCTCGCAGTGTGCGGAGGGGCATTACCTTCCACAAACCTAAGCTCAGGATGGCTTGGCGTGAATGGCAACAAAACGGGACGCAGAATATCGTCCACGTACCGCTGTGCTGTGAGGGTGCTGCAGACGACAACCAAAATGGACCTGCTGTGAAAAGAAATGGTAACTGTAAGCATCACACTTGACAATCGGGCCTTACGGAGAGTGACGTTCGGGTTTGTATCCCACCAACGCCTGGGACGTCTCTAGATAGGTCTCAGCTGGTCATCGGGGCTCAGTTCGAAGTAGGACTCATCACTTAAGACAGTTCTATTCCATTCAATGAGGTTACAAGCATTTTCATCGTAACTAAATGCTACAATTGCATAGTAAATATTTCTGTTCTTGAGAAACGGACACTAGCAATAATAAGTATAGACTTAATGCACCAAATAAAATTCATTGTTGCACATACAAGTAGTGTCACTATTGCTGGTTGCATACGGCGTCATCCCGGCTGATCACGTAACGACATGGTACAGGGTCGTCTGCCCGTCATCCGAGGTACCAGTGTTATCTAATCTATCCGCCCCTCTATTTTCAGCAGCTTATCTGCCACGTGGAATCTTGTCAGTGTGAAATCAGAAGGGATCTCTTAAATACTGACTGAAACATTACTCCCTCGGTTCCTAAAATAGACATGAAAATACGTCTTTGCGCTCTGATTCTGAATCACCAGCTTGTGGTCACGAGAGCAGCAATTTCATCGATTGTTAATTGCACAACGGCGAAGGTAAGAGATCTGTACCCGACGTTGAAATAATAGTGAAGGCAGATATAAACCTAAGAAAGAATGTCTTAACTTTAAATAGTACTAAATCAGCAACAGATCATATGTGGTAACGAGTAGCGGCCAGTACTGCCTCAACATAAAAGAAAGGTTAAACATTATTTATTCGGTGGCAGAAAAATGATTTGTCATCTGGAAGGCCATCATTCACACCCTCGTATCTGTACAGAATATATCGACGAGGGATACGTATCTGTGACTACGTAAACATAGGCCCTCAGACGATGTCGTTTGAGTCAGACTGTATCTGGTACAGAGGCAAGCTGGAACATAAAAACCATAAATACTATGGATTTATGATGCTGCTTCTGATATTTTAGTAGATGAGTCTCATTGGGGGTTAAAATTATCTCATGAAATCCGAAAATTACACTCCTGGAAATTGAAATAAGAACACCGTGAATTCATTGTCCCAGGAAGGGGAAACTTTATTGACACATTCCTGGGGTCAGATACATCACATGATCACACTGACAGAACCACAGGCACATAGACACAGGCAACAGAGCATGCACAATGTCGGCACTAGTACAGTGTATATCCACCTTTCGCAGCAATGCAGGCTGCTATTCTCCCATGGAGACGATCGTAGAGATGCTGGATGTAGTCCTGTGGAACGGCTTGCCATGCCATTTCCACCTGGCGCCTCAGTTGGACCAGCGTTCGTGCTGGACGTGCAGACCGCGTGAGACGACGCTTCATCCAGTCCCAAACATGCTCAATGGGGGACAGATCCGGAGATCTTGCTGGACAGGGTAGTTGACTTACACCTTCTAGAGCACGTTGGGTGGCACGGGATACATGCGGACGTGCATTGTCCTGTTGGAATAGCAAGTTCCCTTGCCGGTCTAGGAATGGTAGAACGATGGGTTCGATGACGGTTTGGATGTACCGTGCACTATTCAGTGTCCCCTCGACGATCACCAGTGGTGTACGACCAGTGTAGGAGATCGCTCCCCACACCATGATGCCGGGTGTTGGCCCTGTGTGCCTCGGTCGTATGCAGTCCTGATTGTGGCGCTCACCTGCACGGCGCCAAACACGCATACGACCATCATTGGCACCAAGGCAGAATCGACTCTCATCGCTGAAGACGACACGTCTCCATTCGTCCCTCCATTCACGCCTGTCGCGACACCACTGGAGGCGGGCTGCACGATGTTGGGGCGTGAGCGGAAGACGGCCTAACGGTGTGCGGGACCGTAGCCCAACTTCATGGAGACGGTTGCGAATGGTCCTCGCCGATACCCCAGGAGCAACAGTGTCCCTAATTTGCTGGGAAGTGGCGGTGCGGTACCCTATGGCACTGCGTAGGATCCTACGGTCTTGGCGTGCATCCGTGCGTCACTGCGGTCCGGTCCCAGGTTGACGGGCACGTGCACCTTCCGCCGACCACTGGCGACAACATCGATGTACTGTGGAGACCTCACGCCCCACGTGTTGAGCAATTCGGCGGTACGTCCACCCGGCCTCCCGCATGCCCACTATACGCCCTCGCTCAAAGTCCGTCAACTACACATACGGTTCACGTCCACGCTGTCGCGGCATGCTACCAGTGTTAAAGACTGCGATGGAGCTCCGTATGCCACGGCAAACTGGCTGACACTGACGGCGGCGGTGCACAAATGCTGCGCAGCTAGCGCCATTCGACGGCCAACACCGCGGTTCCTGGTGTGTCCGCTGTGCCGTGCGTGTGATCATTGCTTGTACAGCCCTCTCGCAGTGTCCGGAGCAAGTATGGTGGGTCTGACACACCGGTGTCAATGTGTTCTTTTTTCCATTTCCAGGAGTGTAGTTTCTACAGTTCAACGAGAGAGCGCAGAGCCGTTGTGAAACCACACGAGGAAACAAAAAGACGATGGTAAAACAATTGTTACTTAGAAGTATAATAGCTCATTCAAGGAAACTAGAGCTGAAAGTAAGAGGCAGGTAACAAAGAATATGAAAGTAATACTGGTACTTAATCAGTTCATTCCCGCTGGCCGAAGTGGCCGTGCGGTTAAAGGCGCTGCAGTCTGGAACCGCAAGACCGCTACGGTCGCAGGTTCGAATCCTGCCTCGGGCATGGATGTTTGTGATGTCCTTAGGTTAGTTAGGTTTAACTAGTTCCAAGTTCTAGGGACTAATGACCTCAGCAGTTGAGTCCCATAGTGCTCAGAGCCATTTGAACCAATCAGTTCATTCTGAAACAACTAGCTGGACTGTATGCAGTGAAGTATATTACGGCTGCTTCATTTTATCACTATTCAAATTTAGCGACAGCAACATAATATGAAATTTTAGTGTACATGAAACATACTATGCGTATTACTACCTACAGTACATATACCGTGATCAGCAAGCAAATGAATCACTAAATAAAGTTTTACTAACTATACGAGAGGATTCCATCTGTTTCTACTAAAGGCGAGTCTTCTTCTTTCTTTCTAGGTTTTGCCTATGATAAGTGTGTTCCAATTACCTCATAATTTGATTTCTTTTCCAAACGATGTTCTCCTAAAAGTTTTTACAGAAATGTAAGACTTCATCGGAGGTCATAGGCACCTACAAATAAAACGTGTTTCTTCCACGATTTTCCTCTGTGCGGATTTCATATAAAATACTGCTCTTCTGTGGTTGTTACTGATTCTGTCCAGTCTCTTACGATATTTTACAGTTTTCAGGAACTTCATTTCTGATGTTTGCAATATTTCTTTGTCCGAACCCTAAATTCTGCTCTGTACAACAATGAGGGAATCACCATTACTTTAAAAAAATTTTTTACGTCTGTTTCCTCAATTTCCATTTTCTGCCTCATGTAATTGTTCCACATATTCTGTGATAGTTGTTTAATTTCTTATGTCATTTTTCTCTCTACATAGATTATGTTTCGAAGTCAGAGACTTATGCCAACTTGAGCTGTGGCATATAATCTCAT
The DNA here is from genome assembly GCF_023864345.2 of Schistocerca serialis cubense. Classification (NCBI taxonomy): domain Eukaryota; kingdom Metazoa; phylum Arthropoda; class Insecta; order Orthoptera; family Acrididae; genus Schistocerca; species Schistocerca serialis. Next base: position 397,786,130 of record NC_064646.1, read on the forward strand.
ATGACATATGCGTCCATTTTATAGATATGAAACCTTTTTTCTGCGCTACTGTTACGGTCGTTGGGAAAAGTTTAGCCACTTGATGTCAAACAACTCAACTTAAATGACACCTTTCGAGTAAACTCATACTCAGAATATCTCCAGAAAGGTTACAAAAATCATGAGCAACACAATTTTTTCGAAGTTATTACCAAATAATAAAATTAACAAAATTTTTGAAGAGCATAAATTAAATGAACATACCAAAGGAGGTAGGGAACTTCATACACACTGTATGATGTCACGTATCAAAATCAGCGTACAGCGAAATAAGAAAAATCCAGTCTGGTCCTGTCTAGACTTCATTCTGTTATCATTTTGTTGATGTACGTGCATTCTGAAACGGTGTACTTTAACTAGCACTTTGACAAAAAGTTTCCTTCATTCAAATTTTCGCATTATATAATTGCTCACGTAAACAGTTTTTCTCTTTAAGCTCCGCAATGTAGTTGCGTACCCATTTTTAATAATTTTTGTCATTGTTATTTATTATTAAAATTGTATTTCTTTTTATCTATGTATTTTATTGTGTAATTGACTGTTTGCGAAGGTATGTAATAAATAAAAGCTGTCAATGGGGACCTCTGATTCACTCCTCTGCCAATTTTTAATTTTAGCAATGCCACCTTAATTTTAGCAGTGCAGCTTAATTACATTCCGTACTTTGTAAAATATAATATATACATATATATTTTTAATTTTTTCTGTAATACGACACATGACCACTGTGCCATCCAACTTCCACCTGTTTTCTCTCCCACCCCTAACCTTTACTTTAGATTTCATGCTTATTTCATCATAATTCTTTTGTTTTTGGTATATTCTAACGATGCATTTAATGGTCTTTGATGTGTAATGTCCTATTTTTTTCTTTTCAATTAATTTTCATCTGCATTTAGCTTGTCGAACGCGTTAAGCTCTAACTTCCGCTACTATTAATGCCACCTGCTCGCCATGTTTGTTACTTTGTATATTCTTACTCAGTTGTACTCTGATGGTACTGGTACATGACGCCATACCATGTGTATGGAACTTCCTATCTACTTTGGTATGTTCATTTTATGTTCTTCAAAACTCTTGTTAATTTTATTTAAAAAGATGAGTTCACTTGCAACGCATAAATAACGTCGAAGTGATGAAAATCAAATCAGCGACCATAACAGCAGTATATAAAAAAAGGTCCATATCTGTAAAATAGTCGCATGCCCCTTATGTGTCTATATATCACACCTCGAATTGACGTAAGTATCCTACTTCGCAACACTGTTTGCAACATAAGCTCTAGAGAGTATAAGAACATGCGCCAGTATTTTACTTTCGATGTTAATTTCTAATCTGACTGATTCCTTTTCGTGGAAAGCTACACTGTTGAGAATGTAAATTATTATACCATGAACACTTGACTGAAAGCAACCAAAATGGTTACTATTTTCTTGCTTGTGTGATATGATGATCAAAATTTCTTCGTCATGCTAGCTCGTTTTCAGTAAAAAATAAAAAATAAAGAAATAAAAGATATCATTCCTATAGATGAAGGATGCTGTTAGTACATGATTGCTATTCTACATCTATATCTACATAGTTACTCTGCAATTGACATTTTAGTTCCTGGCAGAGGGTTCATTGAACCATTTTCATACTGGTTCTGTATCATTCCACTCTCGAATGGCGCGCGGGAAAAAGGAACACCTAGATCTTTCCGTTCGAGCTCTGATTTCTCTTATTTTATTATGATGATCATTTCTCCCTACGTACATGGGTGTCAACAAAATATTTTCGCATTGGGGAGAGAAAGTTGGTGTTTGAAATTTCGGAAATAGATCTCGCCGCAAAGGAAACCGCCTTTGTTTCAGTGACTGCCACCCCAACTCGCGTATCATATCAGTGACACTCTCATCCCTATTGCGCGATAACACGAAACGGGCTGCCCTTCTTAATACTTTTTCGATGTCCTCCGTCAATCCTACCTGGTAAGGATCCAACGTCGCGCAGCAATATTTCAGCAGAGGATGGACAAGTGTAATGTAGGCTGGGTTTGTCGCATCTTCGAAGTGTTCTGCCAACAAAGCGCAGTCTTTGTTTCGCCTTCCCCACAATATTATCTATGAGGTCTTGCTCGTAATTGTAATTCCTAGGTATTTAGTCGAATTGACAGCTCTTAGATTTGTGCAACTTATCGTATACCCAAAATTTATCAGATTTTTTTTAGTACCCATGTGGATGTCCTGTCATTTTTCTTTCTTTAGTGCTTAATGTAGCTGGAACTTTTCAGGTGGAAATCTCAGAGCGTGCACGTCAGCTTTTCGATGTCTTGCAGATTTTGAAAAAAGTGGAATCATGAACATTAGAGCATCATAGCGAAACATCGCATACACAGTTTGCTGCAATGCAGTGAATGCAGAACGAATGGTGACGTCAGGGACTGATGACAACGGTGCGACAAAGAGAATAGGCACGGGTCCTTCAAGAAGGAATACACTAAGAGAGGATCGTGCGGTTTTTCGGCTTGCCGTGACGAGCAGACAGTTGACAACAGGTAAATCCTCTGCAGATATTTGAGGCAGTGACACCACGCCAGGAACATGATCCTGAGATTTGGTTTGAGATCTCGAATTACCATGTGTAATTTATCTGCGATATCATACCACAGACGCCGAGGAATTTCAGATGTTGGCATAGCCACAGAAAACATAACAAAAGGCTATCGCACATCACAACATCAAAACAGAGTACTCGAGGTGAAAGTACATCTACAGAACACAGGTACAAAAATATACATCGAGCCACATTAATGTGACCATCTGTCAGAATCATGGAAAATCACTTTTTGGAGCGCGGACTGCTGTGAGACGCGCGGGAGGTGAGTCAGTGAGGTTCTGGAAGACACCAACATGAATATGGAGCCACGTCGACTCAACTACCGAGGCCAGCTGAGCTGTGTCTCAGTTGTGGATCCATGGCCGGCCCCGATGGCCGAGCGGTTCTAGGCGCTTCAGTCTGGAACCGCGCGACCGCTACGGTCGCAGGTTCGAATCCTGCCTCGGGCAAGCATGTGTGTGATGTCCTTAGGTTAGATAGGTTTAAGTAGTTCTAGGGGGCTGATGACCTCAGCTGTTAAGTCCCATCGTGCTCAGAGCCATTTGAACCTTTTTTTTTTTTTTGGGATCCATGGCGCGAATAGCCCGATCGAGCTAGTGCCACAGATTCTCAGTTGGGTTTACATACGCGGAGTCTGGTGGCCAGAGGGGTACGGTAAACTTATCCAGGTGCTCTTCCAGCCATGAACGTAAACAGCGAGCTGTATGACGCGTTGCATTGTCCTGGTAGCAGATCTAATTGTGCCGAGGAAATACGAACTGCATGTAGGGGTGGACATGCTAATAGATGCATACTTACAATGACCCAGTGTACCTTCCAGACCAACGAGGTCACCCAGGGAATGACATGCAAAATTCCCCACCCCATAATGCTCTGCCCTACCGCCTGGATCCTTCCGACGATTGCTACACGGTTTTTGCGCACGCAGAAGACCCTCTGTCTGGTGGACCATAGAAAGTCTGAGAAGGCCACCTGTCGTCGCTCAATACATGTTCAGTTGGCGTGCAAACTCCAGCCTTCATACCCAACGTACAGCAGCTGGCATGAGTGCATGAACCAGGCGCCCTCTGCAGAGTCCCTTATACAGCAACTTTCGCTGGACGGGCGTTGAGGAGAGACTGTTGGTAGCCCCTTGGTTCAACTGAACGGTCAGTTGTTCAAAAGCTGCGCGTCTACTCGTCCGTACATATCTCCGTAGCCGTTCTTCATGCTTCCCCTCTAGAGCCCACGGAGCACCACAGTACCTCGACGCCGGGTTTGAATAGTGCCACTTCAACCACAGCGGCACGCGAACGATTTACATACTTAGCCATTTCGGAAATGCTTCCACCCATGCCCCGAAGCCAATGATCTTGCCGTTTCGGACGTCAGATAAATCGTTCCGTTTCCACATTGCAACAACTACACAGCCTTCTGCTCACCCCCCTCCCTCATCCTCCCCCCCCCCCCCCCCCCCCCGCTACATCTCCATCACCACGCTATGTAAACCTCCAACTGTTCAACTGTCAGTGTTGCCACCTGCAGTCTGCCACTGGTTATCACACATTGACCCTGAACATAGGCGGTGGTCAGATTAACGTGACTGGGTCTTGTATACACAGGGTCAGTGAAGTGTAGTATTGTTATAATTGAGCACAGAACATGTGGAATGAAGTAGGAAGCAAAAAGTCGAGAGTAATAATCGTAATTTAATAATGTTTCACAGTACGAATATAAAACGCTGGAACTGTTTACGATCTTGACAAAGAGATTTGTGAGGAAACCACCTCCTTGTAGCGAAGACTGAAGGTGTTTTGGAACAAAGTGAAATGCTTACGGTCTAAATAAGACTTTTACTATCCGGCAGCGGGGAAAAGGAGGCCTACAACCAGAAAAATACAACTTGGCTAAGAGAAGAAAAGGATCGGAAGAGTGACGTCCGACACATCTGCAGAAGAGTAAGGTCAGAGGAAGGAAAGATAATATACGGCACCCACCCCGAAGTGTACGTATTTCTTTCAGGGCAAGACAGGGGAAACTAGAGCGCCAGTGTCGGAGTCCCACGCCATTGGCCTTAATTGGACTGGGAGCCCTTGGCGAAGAGGACTGTGTTTGACAGGCTTTCTCTCCAGGAGCAGCAAACCTGACTCCACACCGACGCCTTCAGTTAAAGGAACGGTTCGGCACAGACGTTGTGCACCTCTCAAGGTCCCAACGTCTATGTGAGTTCAGCTCTCACTATACTTCGTATTCTATTTTTTTCATAAGTTTTGTACGAAAAAAAAACCTTTACTTTCCATCTCTTCAGGGGTGTTTAGAGATATCAGCAAACGTATCTGCTCGAAGCTTTTTTCAAATATCTTCAGTTTTTCGACTTGTGTGATTTAGTCTCCCACTTGTTCCTATTCTATTCATACACACATTTCCGATACGCCCAACACTTTCGATCTGTTTTGTAATTTGAAATCTTTGTATGGACACAGAATTTATTTTTTGCCAAATGTTAATTTCAGCACGAAGATTACTCCTAGTTTACTAATCTGATGTTCCATTAATCCCAATTCTTTATTTTTGTTTAGGGTATTCCATAGACTCCTTTCCTCCTTAATCTTTCTGCATGTTCATCTTTTGGACTTTGCAGCTCTTACTATCTGCAAACCGAGCTATCAGTGCACGACACCATAAAGATGGCCCTGCAAACCATACAATGTAAAATAAAGGGAAGAACGAAAACGAACAAGAACTGTCTTCAAGCCTCATTTTGTTAGATGAGTTACAACGTAAAATATGTTCACTTTTTGGGGTTGTTCATGAAACAAAACCTACTGATGACGGCACAAAGGTGCGAAACATGTTTGGGTAACAAGGAAAAACAGTGTTTTGCATAAAAGACGGAACCTATATTCACTAACTTTCTGCATCTATTTGATTATTTGCCTCTACGTCGTCTTGGTTGAAATTATTGATCTTTCCACTTTTTCCTCACTCTGCCTAGAGATCTTCTGCCCACTGGGTAATAATTCATAGTTAATTTTCATATTTTTTCGTCTTTCTTTCTTGTTACATGGTCCTGTATTCCTTACCTGCTCATTTATATTCTGCACTCCCAGTTCTTCTCTGATGTCAGCATTTCTCCTCCTGTCCGATAGCATGTACACAGCTACTCTTTTAAGGGATCGTGTCTTCGACGCTTGTCTTCTTTGCTCCTTTCCTTTTGTTACAATCCACAACTCACTTCAATTTATCACATTTCATACTCACATTGTGTAGTTTCGTTCCTTACTCAAGTTCTGAGGGTTCTATAGGTTGCTATAATAATGTAATTAAAACTTTTTACTTTCTTTTGTATGTCCATTTATGTCATGAATGAGATGCTATTTTTTAAGCAGTTGGAAGAGCGTACCTTTCTATTTTATGATTTATTATTATCTTGCTGGGAACTCTCTCCTGGTTCCTGAAAGTAATCACTTTTTTTTTTCTTTGAAGATACTAATAGATAAAATAACTTGGCTGTTGTGGGTAAAATATGAGCAGCTGTTTGGACTGTGTTATCACCATCAGCAGTAACAATTCTTTCTACGGATTTCATTTCATACATTATTCGGAAACTTCATTTTATCCTTGTAGTAGCTGTCAGTAGCTCTAACTAACATTGCAATTCTATACAACGAAATCAAATAGTCAGGAAAGATACTCTCATTTGCAATGCTTTTTGCAGGTACTGGCAGTTGGCCATCAACGTCAACAAATGCAGTATCATACCCTAAACAGTCGCGAGGACCGGATGCTATTTGAGAGCATTATTCCAGTGGAGTCAGTCATAGTTGTAAAATATTCAGCGGCAACCCCAGGACACGGTTTAAGGTGGAGCGATCGAGTAAATAAAGTTGTCGATAAATCAGGCGAGAGGCAGAGTCATTGTAAAAATGACGAGTGAGAGTGTAGTTCATTGGTAGGGGTTCTTTTGTATTAAAGAGAGTCGTAGAGAAGAATTTCGTCAGTGATGCCTTTAGTCGGTGCTGTAGCGTACGTTCCGGGAGGAGGCATGTACCATTGAATGATGGATAGCGTCGGAAAATGCCCAAGACTGTTTGGAGGTGATGCTGTTTATGGGGAACGTCTCATAACTGTAGCAAAATGATTCGAGGATAGACGTGTGATGCATGGATTAGCCACTGATCCTCAACACAAATACAGTAGGTAAATATAACGCATTGCGGAAAGTCCCACTATTGTTCGATTACAGTACTGACAATCAATCATTGTATGAGTAACGAATACAAAATGCTGCAAAAGTGTTGTTGTATATTTTGTAGAGATTTGCCTTTAAACTTGCATATGCGTACATTCCAACCAGAATCAGTCGTTACTTCCTCCCATACACGTCTCGAGTAATGATCACGACGGTAAAAATGAAATTATAGTATCGCATTATTGTCCAGGAGATACCATGTGAGATTGTTTGTCTGCCTAGTGTGTCTTTTTATTTGACGCCACTTTGGCTACTTATGCGTCGATGATGGTGAGTTAATGAGGAAGACATCACAGCACCCAGACTCCGAGTGGATAAAATCTCCGACCTGGTCACGTACCTACGTTTTTCTTCTTCCGGAAATATCGGTCAATATTAATAACCACAGCACGAGCTGATTTTAATTTCTTGCATGACGTACGTTGACGTGTTACTTGACCTACTTTTAGATGGAAACAAAACAACAGAATTTTAAATATGCCACAGAACTTGTGTGATCCAATGAAGTGGAGGGCTATGCCGGCGGTGGTGTAACTACCAGCAGGGCCTCCCAAGCCGGACAGGTCTCCATAGAGGATGCAGACAAAGTGTGTCTCACAAGTCCCGTCTAGTGTCCAGTCCTGTCCTGTCCTGTCCTATCCTATTCTGTTCTGTCCCATCCTATACACTCCCTTCTTTTCCTTTTCCTCCTTGTGATTGTGTGGCAGCAAACACAGTCCCCTAATGTGGACAGCGGAAGATCCTTGGAAACCAGGACAACGTTGATGCACATAGGCCTTACTGCGAAGGGATGGATAGCGTTCTGTAGTCGTGGTGAAGACAAGGTATCTAAGGGGTAAGGCCCTGAAATAAAACCTTGGCAGGTGTCCAGGCCGTGAGGTGGCAGCCCCACCAGGACACTCGGGGGCTGTGGGCTGATAACCTGCACCACCAAAAAAACACGTATCACAGAAACTAAAAGGAGAAACAGCCGGATGGATCCTAAGTATATGACCTTTGGCCTGAAAAGGAAAACACGTATCGGTTTTTGGAATGTAAGGACGTTGAGAGAGGCCGGGAGGCTAAGACAGGTTGAAAAAGAGATGGAGAACTATCGATTAGATATATTGGGACTAAGTGAAGCAAAGTGGCCAGAATCTGGGGAATTCCAAACACAAAATGGTGGAGTGTTGCTGTATGCAGGTCAGACAGGTGAGGACGCGATGCATAGGAATGGTGTAGGGCTCTTACTATCTAAATGGCTCTGAGCACTATGGGACTTAACATCCATGGTCATCAGTCCCCCAGAACTTAGAACTACTTAAACCTAACTAACCTAAGGACATAACACAACACCCAGTCATCACGAGGCAGAGAAAATCCCTGACCCCGCTGGGAATCGAACCCGGGAACCCGGGCGCGGGAAGCGAGAACGCTACCGCACGACCACGAGCTGCGGACTCTTACTATCTAAAAGCAGCAAGAAGTGCTTACTGGAGTGGAAACCAGTCCTAGAACGGATAATAACCGCACGCTTTAAAACAAATGTGCGATATGTCACTGTAATTCAATGCTATGCACCTACTGAAATAGCTAAAGGAGAATTAAAAGATGCATTTTATACAGAGCTTAACGGAGTCCTTAGAGAAACAAATTCTAGGGACACAAAAATTTTAATGGGTGACTTGAACGCAAAAGTTGGTTCAGAAAATGAAGGTCTTGAACATATCATGGGCGTGCATGGAATGGGGATCAGGAATGTAAATGGTGAAATGTTGATAGATACATGCGCTGAACATGACCTAGTCATTGGAGGCACATTGTTTCCACATCGTAACTGCCACAAGATAACGTGGGTTTCTCCAGACCATGTTACCGAAAATCAAATAGACAACATCGTCATAAGTCGCAAGTTCCGACACTCTCTGTTAGATGTCAGAAATAGAAGAGGGGCAGACGTTGGAAGTGACCACCATCTAGTTTTAGCAGAATTCAAACTAAAGATAGTGGCAAATAGAACCAAGCTCAATCACAGGTGCAAGAAAATAGATGTGGCAAGATTAAAAGACCAACAGATCAAAGAAACATTGGCCCTTGAACTACAAAACAGATTCCAGGTCCTCTCTGAAGAAAACTTTATGGAAGAGGGAATTGAAACATGCTGGCAAAAAATCAAAGACAGTTATTTAGATGTGGGAGAAAAAATCTTAGGATTTAAGGCACATCAAAGGAAGGAATGGATCTCCGATGCTACGTGGAATGAAATCAGCCACAGGAAAGAACTAAAACTTAAATTAAATTTTTGTAAGACAAGAGCGCAGAAGAGCGAAGCGTGTAAAGAATATATGGAGGCGAACAAAAAAGTGAAAACATTGCTACGCCAAGATGAAAAGAAATGGATAGATGAGCAAGCAAAATTAGCAGAAGAGGCAGCAAGACAAGGAAATATGAAAGAGCTCTACAATATTACCAAACGGTTGTCAATGAAGAACTTCAGACATGAAGGACCAGTTAAGAACAAGGATGGGGTGATGCTTACAACTCAAGAGGCGCAGCTACAAAGACGGGAGGAGCACTTCAAGGAACTGTTAAATTGTGAAGACAACCAAGAGGAACAAGTAAGAGATGTTCCAGACGAAGTCGAAGAAGATCAAGATTTAAATTTACAGTGCCCCACAATGGACGAAATTAGGATTGCCTTGAAAACACTAAAAAAACACAAAGGCTCCAGGCCTAAACAACATACACCGGAGCTCTTAAAAGCCGATATTGAAAGTACTGTTAAAATGCTCCATCCTTTGCTGAAGCATATTTGGCTTGAAGAGAAATCTCCAAAGGAGTGGAAAAATGGTTTGGTGGGAAAGCTCCCAAAATAGGGAAATTTGTCAGACTGTAACAACTGGCGTGGTATTACATTGTTGTCAGTGCCCAGTAAGGTCCTCACCAGAATTATTTTAAATAGAATTAAAGAATCCCTTGAAAAGCGACTGCGTAAAGAACAGGCCGGTTTTAGGGCACAACGCAGTCGTGTTGATCTTATTAACACTCTTAGGATCATTTTAGAGCAAAGAAAAGAATTCCAAGCAACCATGTACCTCGGATTCATTGATATTCAAAAGGCTTTCGATTCCGTGAAACATAAAGTGCTCTGGCAGGTGTTGCGGAAGTATGGCATACCACAGAAGATCTTAAACATCATAAAAGATCTATATGATGGCTACAAATGCTGCGTACTCCACAAGGGAAATATGACAGAGCCCATAAAAGCAACAACTGGAGTCCGGCAGGGTTTCATTTTGTCACCAACACTTTTTCTACTCGTTCTAGACTGTTATGAGAAGAGTCACAGCAGGCAGGAGACGAGGAATCCAGTGGGGGATCCACGAACGTCTGGAGGATTTGGATTTTGCACATGACATAGTTTTATTAGCTCCAAGGATGACTGATATGCAAGCTAAATTAAACTTGCTGAAAGAAGCCGGCCGAAGTGGCCGTGCGGTTAAAGGCGCTGCAGTCTGGAACCGCAAGACCGCTACGGTCGCAGGTTCGAATCCTGCCTCGGGCATGGATGTTTGTGATGTCCTTAGGTTAGTTAGGTTTAACTAGTTCTAAGTTCTAGGGGACTAATGACCTCAGCAGTTGAGTCCCATAGTGCTCAGAGCCATTTGAACCATTTTTTTGCTGAAAGAAGAAGCAGAGACTGCTAGCCTCGAGATAAATATAGGCAAAACAAAGAAATGAGAGTAAATTCAGGGACCATGGAGGTGCCATTGTTAATAGGTGAGCAGCGGGTGGAGACTGGGAACTCATTCCTGTATCTAGATAGTATAGTGGCGGAAGACGGTGGAGCTGGAGATGACGTGAAAAACCGCATTAAAAAGGCAAATGCTGCTTTCATACAATTGTATCCAATATGGAAAAATAGAAATATCACGTACAAAACAAAAATCCGTATTTTTAATGCAAATGTGAAGGCTGTCTTTTTGTACGCCAGTGAAAGCTGGAAAATGGATAAAAAGATAACATCCCAGTTACAAAACTTCATAAATAGATGTCTTCGACGCATCATGAATATCTGGTGGCCAGAAAAATATGTAATGAGGAGCTCTGGCGAATAACAAACCAGATACATATAGAAGACCAGATACGAGAGAGAAAGTGGGGCTGGTTGGGGCCCACCTTGAGAAAACCAGATGGAGCCATCGAGAAAAAAGCATTACAATGGAATCCCCAGGGAACAAGGAAGAGAGGAAGACCAAGGGGCACATGGAAGAGGACAGTGAAAGGGGAAGCAAAAAGAGTTGGCAAGACCTGGGTAGAATTGAGGCAAATGGCCAAAGACAGAGACGGATGGCGAGTTCTCCTGGATTCCCTATGCCCCCATAGGGGCCAAAGGAATTAAATCAAGTCACAGAACTTGTCACAGAATATTTGTTTTCTATAATCATCTGTTGTTATAGGTTATCTGTCTTGAGCTGAGTGCAATGTAATTAAAAAGAGCTAAACCAGAAGCGTTTCGCTTTTATTTGCAAAGCATCTTCTGTATATTGCATACATACGTTTGTAATGGTTGAAATGGCTCTGAGCACTATGGGACATAACTTCTGAGGTAATCAGTCCCCTAGAACTCAGAACTACTTAAACCTAACTAACTAGGACATCACTCACATCCATGCCCGAGGCAGGATTCGAACCTGCGACCGTATCGGTCGCGTGGTTCCAGACTGTAGCGCCACCCAGGCCGGCATACGTTTGTACATTTATTTTTTATCTTTTGATTCTTTTAGTTTAAAAACAGCGTTCTCTTTATAAATTTGGTCTGCAGTCTACTTACGTTGTTTCTTTACATAGTCCGCTCCTTCCCCTCTTACTAGCAGTGGTCGGTGTCGACAGGCTTCACTTCACATCTACCGTTTTTGGCATTTTGCGTTATTTCCTGTGCCGCACTATTTATAATTGATTTTTTTAACAGTTTTTCATTCATCACTGCCCCAGTGTTTATGCCTATTGGTTTGTTTTCGTTCACGTTGTGAGTGTTGCCAACCTATGAAACGATTTAAACGATTTTGTGTGAGTGAGTGCGTACGTGTGTGTGTGTGTGTGTGTGTGTGTGTGTGTGTGTGTGTGTGAGGGAGGGAGAGTGAGTGAGAGAGAGAGAAAGAGAGAGAGGTAGAGTGAGAGAGTTAGTGAAATTGTCTTGTATGTAGGTAGAGACGTGAGAAGAAAGGTGTTTTTTTTCTTTTTTAAAGGGGAGGGGTGGAGGGAAACGACAGCGACGGCCTGGACAATTATTATGGACAGATCTGGCAAGAAATGGCAATGATAAATGGAGCCTGTGGTTATATGTCTACTTTTAATGTTATGTTACGTGGTCATAGAAACAAACGGTTTTTTTTGCTGTTGTTATCCTGTGCCCATTCTTTCAAAAACAATTTTAAGCATGTGTCCATGATTCTTGTGGCGTGAGTAATCGATAATTGTATGTAATTCGCACTTCACATAAATGCAGAATTCAATTATATTGTCAGTTTCCAGATCATTAATGACGTAGCTGACGTACTGCCCCATTAACCAATGCATGGTATCGTTTTTTAAAATGGTAAGGTATCGAGCGGCCTGTAGAACAGTGTGATAAGAAAAAGTCTGTTGAAGATCTTGTAAGAAAAGCTAGATGATCTCTGAGCGATTTCCAACTTTGTGTAATGCCAGCACATATAAATCTGTTTACTGCCCTGCATCCACAAGATTGCATTCCTGACACAAGTTTGTTTGGCTAATCTCCATTGCATTCAGCATTTCATTTGTGCTGACGGTATTTGATTATTACCTAGACATTATCTATCGCGAAGCAATGATCTCATTTGTCAAGGTATGTTATTTTCACAAAATATGTTCTTATGTGCTGGAGGTGTCGATTTATTTTTTGCACGTCTATCGGTGCTTCGAGACTTTCGGTCCGGAAGAATTCAAATAATTTACATTTAATTCTCTGTGTATATTGTTTTAGAATAGCCGCAGTCCTGTCTATAAAAAGTACAGAGACGTCGTCTTTTATAGATTTTTAATTTTTTTTACACCTCCACTTTTGGGATCTAGAGTGTCTCTCCTTGTCTCCTCTGAATACTTCTTTCCACAGAGGCAGACATGGCGGTAAACGTCTAGCTTATATGGAGGCACACCAACGGTCGTACTTGTCGCCTACAATCCGCGAGTGAAACCGGATACGAGATGAAATGATACCAATATATTATGTGCCCTCCACCACACACCACCTGGACAGTTACAGAATACTAATCTATATGTAAATACCACAAATTAGTGTCATTGTTGTTTGTTCATCTGTAACAACAGCACCGCTCAGCCCTCCATGACACACGTCCTGTAAGCCTGTTATAACGTGGGATGTATGGTGCCCCGTCGACTGGTAGCCTCTCATTATTTCTGGACTTAATTCTACTCGGCAACGCCAGGCTGCCACAGTAACACAGTGGCAAGAAAACCGAATGGCCAGCCTGTCGCTCCGCAAATATTCACTCCTGGTGATTAAAAATACTCATCCGACACAGACTGAAAGAACTGCAGGTCGAATTCGACGAACACTTCGGGTTTTATCGTCGTCGCCTGTCTCGCAGCTATTTTTAGAAGTCGCGCTAAATTCAGTGCTCAATATTTCGGCGTGTCTGATGTAAATGTAGCCGGCGGATGCAGGTTTCCTGCTCAGGATAAGAATATACCGTCTGCGGTGCCCTGCAAGAGAACGACGATGCAGGACGCGTCAGTGAATGTACACTCCTGGAAATTGAAATAAGAACACCGTGAATTCATTGTCCCAGGAAGGGGAAACTTTATTGACACATTCCTGGGGTCAGATACATCACATGATCACACTGACAGAACCACAGGCACATAGACACAGGCAACAGAGCATGCACAATGTCGACCTAGTACAGTGTATATCCACCTTTCGCAGCAATGCAGGCTGCTATTCTCCCATGGAGACGATCGTAGAGATGCTGGATGTAGTCCTGTGGAACGGCTTGCCATGCCATTTCCACCTGGCGCCTCAGTTGGACCAGTGTTCGTGCTGGACGTGCAGACCGCGTGAGACGACGCTTCATCCAGTCCCAAACATGCTCAATGGGGGACAGATCCGGAGATCTTGCTGGCCAGGGTAGTTGACTTACACCTTCTAGAGCACGTTGGGTGGCACGGGATACATGCGTATGTGCGTTGTCCTGTTGGAACAGCAAGTTCCCTTGCCGGTCTAGGAATGGTAGAACGATGGGTTCGATGACGGTTTGGATGTACCGTGCACTATTCAGTGTCCCCTCGACGATCACCAGTGGTGTACGGCCAGTGTAGGAGATCGCTCCCCACACCATGATGCCGGGTGTTGGCCCTGTGTGCCTCGGTCGTATGCAGTCCTGATTGTGGCGCTCACCTGCACGGCGCCAAACACGCATACGACCATCATTGGCACCAAGGCAGAAGCGACTCTCATCGCTGAAGACGACACGTCTCCATTCGTCTCTCCATTCACGCCTGTCGCGACACCACTGGAGGCGGGCTGCACGATGTTGGGGCGTGAGCGGAAGACGGCCTAACGGTGTGCGGGACCGTAGCCCAGCTTCATGGAGACGGTTGCGAATGGTCCTCGCCGATACCCCAGGAGCAACAGTGTCCCTAATTTGCTGGGAAGTGGCGGTGCGGTCCCCTACGGCACTGCGTAGGATCCTACGGTCTTGGCGTGCATCCGTGCGTCGCTGCGGTCCGGTCCCAGGTCGACGGGCACGTGCACCTTCCGCCGACCACTGGCGACAACATCGATGTACTGTGGAGACCTCACGCCCCACGTGTTGAGCAATTCGGCAGTACGTCCACCCGGCCTCCCGCATGCCCACTATACGCCCTCGCTCAAAGTCCGTCAACTGCACATACGGTTCACGTCCACGCTGTCGCGGCATGCTACCAGTGTTAAAGACTGCGATGGAGCTCCGTATGCCACGGCAAACTGGCTGACACTGATGGCGGCGGTGCACAAATGCTGCGCAGCTAGCGCCATTCGACGGCCAATACCGCGGTTCCTGGTGTGTCCGCTGTGCCGTGCGTGTGATCATTGCTTGTACAGCCCTCTCGCAGTGTCCGGAGCAAGTATGGTGGGTCTGACACACCGGTGTCAATGTGTTCTTTTTTCCATTTCCAGGAGTGTAGAAACGAAGTAGAGGGTGGCATGGTCGCTGCCAGAGCTACGCACGTTATGTGAATCAGGAGTTAAAGAGTAACTATCATTTCTTAAGGAGATGTTTTCGTTTCCTGAAACATCAATGATACTTGCATTTTTTCCGTACTAGATTAGTAGATAACGCGCAGACGGAGGTTACAAAATTAATTGGATAGCGATATGCATGTGTACATGTGGCGGTGCCAGTCAGAGGGTTCAACGAACCACCTTCTAGCTGTCTCTCTACCGTTCCACTCTCGAACGGCGCGCGGGAAAAACGAGCACTTACATATTTCTGTGCGACCCCTGATTTCTCTTATTTTACCGTGATGATCATTTCTCCCTATGTAGGTGGGTGCCAACAGAATGTTTTCGCAATCGGAGAAGAAAACTGGTGATTGAATTTTCAGGAAAAGATCCCGTCCCAACGAAAAACGCCTTTGTTTTAATGACTGCCACTCCAATTCACGTATCATGTCTGTGGCTCTATCACCCTATTTAGCGATAGTACAAAATGAGCCGCCCTTCTTTACACTTTTCCGATGTCAGTCCCACCTAATGCGGATCCCACACCACTCAACAGTACTCCAGAATAGGGCGGACAAGCGTGGTGTATGCAGCCTCTTTAGTAGACCCGTTGCACCTTCTAAGTGTTCTGCCAATGAATCGCAGTCTTTGATTTGCTCTTCCCACAACATTGTCTATGTGGTCGTTTAATTTAGGTTACTTTTAATTGTAATCTCTACGTATTTAGTTGAATTTACAACCTTAAGATTTGTGTGACTTATCGCGTAATCGAAATTTAACGGATTTCTTTTAGTATTATTGTGAATAACTTCACACTATTCTTTATTCAGCGGCAATTGTCACTTTTCGCACCATACAGATATCTAATCTAAATCATTTTGCAATTGGTTTTGGTCATCTGATGACTTTACAAGACGGCAAATCACAGCATAATCTGCAAATAATATAAGAGGTCTACTCAGATTATCTCCTATATCGTTAATATAGATCTGGAACAATAGAAGGCCTATTACACTTTTTTGGGGAAAACCGGATATTGCTTCTGTTTTGGTTCAAACGGCTCTGAGCACTATGGGACTTAACTTCTGAGGTCATCAGTCCCCTAGAACTTAGAACTACTTAAACCTAACTAACCTAAGGACATCACACACATCCATGCCCGAGGCAGGATTCGAACCTGCGACCGTAGCAGTCGCGCGGTTCCGGACTGAGCGCCTAGAACCGCTAGACCACCGCGGCCGGCACTTCTATTTTAATCGATTACTTTCCGTCTATTACTACAAAGTGTGACCTTTCCGACAGGAAATCACGAATCCAGTCGCACAACTGAGGAGATACTCCATAGGTACGCAGTTTGGTTAGAACACACTTCAAGCTCAAATCTACTGAAGACTACTACCCTCCGTGCTGTGCTGGAGTGTCGCCGAAAGACTGACGGAGAGCATATAAAATGTTCAAAGAAGGCCAGTTTATGGCGAAATAGAGTAGAGAGTACCACGGACATAATAACCGAGTTCGGGTGGCAATCCTTAAAGCAAATGCGTAAAGTTTTCGGAGTGATCTTTTCGTGAAAACTATCCGCCAGCCTTCTCTTCCGAATTCGAAAATATTTTGTTGACTCCGACCTTCTACGGGAAAATGATCGTCGTAACAAAATAAAAAAAAATCAGAGATCGCCCAACCTGTTTCAGAGTGAAACGGTCTAGATAAGGTCTGCAGCTGGTTCTATAAACTCCGTGGCAAACGTAAAAGTGTGAACGGCGGAGTAATCATATAGGTGTAGATCAAAAGAGGGTCCTTGCATCTACGTGAAATAGAGAATGGGCAAAGGAAGGGAAGTGATGGACAAGAGTTCGTAGCTTCCAGGCTTGGTAACGCAATGGCGAAAGTTCATTATTTGTGACGGACGGGTATTCGAACCCGGATTTAATGCTTCTCATGAGCGATGGCTTAACCGCTTCTGCCATCCGGACACGGCCCCTGACCGACTAAAATTGTAAACGTATCGCAAACTGCATTGCAGCGTCCCTTGTCGATTAACCGCCTCCCCTCAAATTGCTGATTTACGCAGTAGTTCCGAAGATCTTAATGGTCTTCCTGCGGGTCTTCCTGCACTTCACTCCAGGAGCGTAGCGTTGCAGCCTTCCTACAAGATGCAAGCACGGAGAACTATATTGCGAGAGATGATGAGCTGATACGGGGAAAAAAGCGTGTTGCGGTGAGTAATACTGCAGGAACCATGAATATGAGTGTCGAAGTTGTGTGTGTGTGTGTGTGTGTGTGTGTGTGTGTGTGTGTGTGTGTGTGCACGTGCGTATTGGCTTTCGGGACGTTCCCATACAGCTATGTCAACAGCTAGATGTCAATTATGAAAATACGACCGTAAGGACAACACAGTGCCCAGTCCCCGAGAGAAGAAAATCTCCGACTCGGCCGAGAATTGAATCCGTGCCCTTTCGGGTAGAAATTTGCCTCGTTGTCCCCACAGCTGCCGAGGCAGATTTAACGTCGATGAGCCCACCAATTGTTCATACCGTTCTTCAAGAAAATGTGTGTGAACTGGGTTCCAAAATATTTGATATCAAAAATGAAACAAGGGCGCATGGATATATGAAAGGTCTCGTCTGCTTACAACCCCCACCTGTATTCCTCGGATCTGGCATCTCCAGTTTCTCATATTTGTAAGCCACTGAAGGAGGCTCTTAGCGACTCAAATTTCGCTAGTGGTGAGTAAGTCCAAAAAGCAGTGCGTAACTAGTTACTGCACAGAACTAGAGAGGGATTACGTTGAAAAATAAATAAGTATTGTGTTCCATTTTTGTAACACATACTTCAAAAAATTCCCGTTTTGTATTGAATGACCAATATCATTGCCTGCGAACAGCCTCGCGGAATTTCCGACGTTATCCTCTATATTGTTTATATAGGATGTGTCAGGAAGAAAGGCACATGCCTTGAGGGGTGGTGGTGGTTCTGAACAAAAAACTTCATACTGTCATATGCCCTATTCCCAGAAGTTTCCGCGACAGAACATGTTTAAATACGTTGTTCATCATATTCTATGTTACTCAGCTCATTGTGATCGTTTACAATGCACCACAGTAGTGGACAGGAATTCTAGGCGAACAAATTGCTACATGACACTTGTGGCCTATCAAGTAGGAAAACTATTTCAAATTGGCCTACAAAAACTACCGAAGCCACAGTGTAAGCGCGTCGCTCGAGATTTTCTATTTTCGCTCCCCCTCTTCGTGCAAACTATTACCCTATTCAGAACATTGAAGAGGGTCATATTTGTGGGAAATTTAATGTTGTTTAATTTAGTGCAATGTATTTTCGCTAGAGGCCTCGGTTTTCGACTTTTTTAAGAAAAACTTAGTAAACTTAAAGTAGGGTATGGCGTTTGTCTAAATGATATTTTTCGTTCAGAATCAAGCATGTACCTTTCCTCCTGATTCACCCTCGATGAACTGTAAACTCTCATAACCCTATAACAGTTCCTTGATATACTCCGGAAATTGCATTTACTTCTTGTGCACATCATCCTGTTAACGAAATTTTGACACGTTCTGTCTGTTAGGAAGGCCCGAATACAGTCACAAATGGGTCCGTTACTTAATAGGTTTATACAGGGTTATTACAAATGATTGAAGCGATTTCACAGCTCTACAATAATTTTATTATTTGAGATATTTTCACAATGCTTTGCACACACTTACAAATACTCAAAAAGTTTTTTAGGCATTCACAAATGTTCCATATGTGCCCCTTTAGTGATTCGTCAGACATCAAGCCGATAATCAAGTTCCTCCCACACTCGGCGCAGCATGTCCCCATCAATGAGTTCGAAAGCATCGTTGATGCGAGCTCGCAGTTCTGGCACGTTTCTTGGTAGAGGAGGTTTAAACACTGAATCTTTCACATAACCCCACAGAAAGAAATCGCATGGGGTTAAGTCGGGAGAGCGTGGAGGCCGTGACACGTATTGCCGATCGTGATCTCCACCACAACCGATCCATCGGTTTTCCAATCTCCTGTTTAAGAAATGCCGAACATCATGATGGAAGTGCGGTGGAGCACCATCCTGTGGTACGTTTAGCTCCCTGCTTGCTTTATTCGTCGACTTCCGCGGGCTACGCGTGAAACTTACCCGCACGCGTTCAACCATTTCTTCGCTCACTGCAGGCCGACCCGTTGATTTCCCCTTACAGAGGCATCCACAAACTTTAAACTGCGCATACCATCGCTGAATGGAGTTAGCAGTTGGTGGATCTTTGTTGAACTGCGTCCTGAAGTGTCGTTGCACTGTTATGACTGACTGATGTGAGTGCATTTCAAGCACGACATACGCTTTCTCGGCTCCTGTCGCCATTTTGTCTCACTGCGCTCTCGAGCGCTCTGGCGGCAGAAACCTGAAGTGCGGCTTCAGCCGAACAAAACTTTATGAGTTTTTCTACGTATCTGTAGTGTGTCGTGACCATATGTCAATGAATGGAGCTACAGTGAATTTATGAAATTGCTTCAATCATTCGTAATAGCCCTATATTTTGTTCACTAAACTGTATGAAATGTTATCGGATGTTAAAATACACCGAAGTGACAAAAGTCATGGAATACTTCATAACACTGTGTTGAACCTACTTTTGTGGCGCGTAGTGCAGCAAATCTACGTGGCATAGTGTCAACAAGCCGTTGGAAGTCCCTACAGAAATACTGAGCTATTCTGCCTATACAGCCGTTCATAATTCCGAAAGTGTTGCCGGTGCAGGATTTTGTGCACAAACTGACCTCTCGATTATGTCTCATAAATGTTCGATGGGACTCATGGCGGGCGATGTGGGTGGCCAAATGATTACCTCGAATTTTCCCGAGGGTTCTTCAAATCAGTACGAGTAATGACATGTTGAACTGGCGCATAGGCATTCGTAAAAAATCCCATCGTTGTCTGGAAACACGAAGTCCATGAATGGCGATAAATGGTCTCCAAGTAGCCGAACACAGTCATTTACAGTCAACGATCGGTTCAGTTGGACCCGAGGACCCAGTCCGTTCCATGTAAATACAGCCCACACCATTATGGAGTCACCACCAACTAGCACACTGCCTTGTTGACAACTTGGGCCAATGTCTTCGTAGGAGTCGCACAGCACTCGAACCCTACTACCAGCTCTTACCAATTGAAATCGGGACTCGTCTGACCAGTTCACAGTTTTTCCGTCGTCTAGGGTCTAATCGGTCACGAGCCCAGAAGAGGCGCTGCAAGCGATGACGTGCCGTTAGCAAATGACCTCGCGTCGGTCGTCTGATGCCATTGCCCTTTAAGGCCAAATTTCACCGCACTGTCCTAACGAATACGTCTATCAAACGCCCCAGTTTAATTTATGCGGTTATTTCACGCAGTGTTGCTTTTGTGTTAGCACTGACAACTCTACGCAAACTCCGCTGCTCGCAGTCGTTAAGTGAAGAACGCCGGGCACTGAGTTTTCCGTGGTGAGAGGTAATGTCTGAAATTTGGTATTCTCGGCACACCTTAACACTTCAGATCGTGGACTATTGAATTCCTTAACGATTTCCGAAATGAAAAGTCCAATGCGTTTTACTCCAACTTTCATTCCGCAGTCAAAGTCTGTTAATTTCTGTCGTGCGGCCATAATCAAGTCGGAAACCTTTTCACGTGAACCACCTGACTCGAAATGACAGATCCGCCAATGCACTGCCCTTTTATGCCTTGTGTGCGGATACTACCGCAACCTGCACACATGCATATCGCTATCCAAAGAATTTTGTCACCTCAGTCGACGCGTTATCAACTAATCTAGTATGGACAAAATACTGGTATCAATGATGTGCTCTCCCCAACGCATCCCACCTGCGGACTTCGATGCGGTCGCCACTGGCATCAATGAAAATGAAGTCAGGGGCGGACGCATCCCAGACGCAAGTGGTAGGGAGCACAATATCATAATAACGTTGAACGGTGAATGTACCATGTTGAGACATTTGGAAATGAAATGAAATGTCTTCTGGCTGGGGCCTCCCATAGGGTAGGCCGGTCGCCTGGTGGAAGTCTTTCGATTTGACGCCACTTCGGCGACTTGCGCATCGATCGGGATGAAATGATGATGATTAGGACAAAACAACACCCAGTCCTGCGCGGAGAATCGAACCCGGGCCCTTGGCATAACAGTCCGTCGCGCTGACCACTCAGCTGTTGGGGTGGATCAAACATTTGGATGTTACTAGGCCCATGCCTTCCCGCTCCATAATGCCTGGACGTCCAAAACCATCGACGATATCCCAAGTTCCATATGTGGGTGGATTCAACATGGTCTAACACCATCACCTCGGCGGTACATGTGTTATGGATTGTGAAAGTGGGTAGGCCGGTCGCCTGGTGCAAGTCTTTTGAGTTTACGCCACTTCGGCGACTTGCCTGTTGATGGGGATGAAATTATAATGAGTATGAAAACACAACATCCAGCTCGTGAGTGGAGAAAAATCTCCGACCTGGCTGGAAATCAAACCTGGGCCCCTTGGCATGACGGTTCGTTGCACTGACCTCTCAGCTATCAGGGCAGACCAAATATTTGCACGTTAGTAGGCACATGCGTTCCCACTCCATAATGCCTGGACTTCTAAAACGATCAACTTCGACTATATTCCAAGTTGCATACGAGGGTACATTCAACATTGTCAAACGTAATCATCTCGGTGGTACAGGTGTTATGGAGTGTGAAGACTTAATGTTGCATGGGCGTACTGACATCTGAATTTTTGAACTCGCTACTCTCACTGCTATTTGTTATTGTGACACTGCCTTCCACCTTACTTCATTTTAATGAATAACAATGAGCTACCTTGTGGAACTGCTCAGTTGGAGGAGCGCTTGGAAGTGGAGGATATTTAGCAAATTGACTGCCTCCCCGTTCCCTCTACTTACATCCCATTGGGAACGTATAGGACGTGTTGGGGAGACGTATTGGTCCTCATCCACATGCACCAACGACCATCTAGCAGCTGTAAGCCACATGGGCGGCGGAATGGAATGCCCAACCAGAAGAACTCCTTACCAAGCTTGTGGGCAGCAAAAAGTGGTTCAAATGGCTCTGAGAACTATGGGACTTAACATCTCAGGTCATCAGGCCCCTAGAACTTAGGACTACTTAAACCTATCCAAACTAAGGACATCACACACATCCATGCCCGAGGCAGGATTCGAACCTGCGACCGTAGCGGTCGCGCGTTTCCACACAGAAGCGCCTAGAACCGTTCGGCCACACCGGCCAGCTGTGGGCACCATGTGAGCATGTTGCAGAGTATGCACTCCTGTCCATGGTCATCATATATCAAGATTGGTTCCTGCCTTTTGTTGTGTACAGTGAACCATGATGCATCATGGTGACTTGCATATAGTTATCGTCTTTGAGTAAGCCATGTCTGTTCATCTCATTATGTATCTGTTTCAGTCACTTTCCATACTATACTCTAGCGGTCATTTCGGCGTATTGTTAAGCTATTTTACTTATAGAGCGGCACATCATGTAACAGTTTCTTTCATCCCTACGTTTTGCACACCAGTGTAAATAAATTTCACAAACAGGTAAAGACACCCATTACTGTTAAATTACACCAACGGTGATAAATCACAAATGACAGTGACAATCATAAAATCCTTGAAGTAACCTCGCCAGGCGACCTTAAGCCAAATTATATCATCAGAATTAGTAGAAAAAACAGATAATAACTAAACGGGGCCCAATGGCCAGCTGCAACTCTTGTATTTGGAAGCCATTTTGGTGACTTTGTAAGTAGCCTATTTGTATGTTTCTGTGTTGGCAGTGCTTTAAACTGTATTAATATCACTGATTCTGTGCCCTTGGCAAGAGATTCTGTGGTTGGGCGGACTAGCAGTTAGCAAGCCAATAGAGAAATATTTGGACATGATTTTCTTAGTGGAGACTCAGTTCTGGTAGTACATGCGTTGTAAACGGAGGATGGATGTAGTTGGTAATGTTTAGGTAGTGCAATTATTGAGAACTAATTTTTTGAACTGTATGTCATATGAATAATGTAAAATCTTCTAAATACATAGTTTACTCTTGAAGAAAATCTTTCTTTTGCTAACCATATGCCCCCTAGTAGTTTTATAGCAGATAGAATCTTTTTATTTAGCTGGCTGTAGTTGCTGCTTTATGAAATTGCTGTAGTTCATATTATGAAGATTTTCTATAAGGTAAGTGACCTATGAAAAAGTATGGGCTATTGTTAAGATTTCTTGCAATTTAGGGCCATTCTTTTGTGTTAAATATTTGAAGCCATGTTGTCACTGTATAGCAGTCATATTTCGTTGGCTTTGGGTGAAACTAATGAGTCTTTATTCATTTTTATCGTTTAAAACACTGACCTACAGAATTTTCCCCGACAAAGACATCTCAAACTTAACCTATTCATTTATAACCCATGATACACAAGCCCAACGCAATCTGACCGCTATACAGTGACAGCATGGCTTCAGATAATTAACACAAAAGTTGTACTTTGTTTGCATTTTGTGAACTGTTCACACATACTTTAGGAACCATTGTGATACTGTGAGAGCTTGTGTGTGTCCTTGACATAATGCTCTCCTGTGCTGGGCTGCGCGCTAGCCTCTTTGGCATATACCAATTGTTGGGTTATCTGTCAACTTTACTGGTGCCACATCTGTCACTTTTAAGTTCTCCACACTCCTGCAAGCGCTCGCATCGCTGTAGAAAAGAGAGACCGTTGACGTTGTTATTGACATTTCCTTGCAGAACACACCAGAAACACAAAATACACTATTACTTGTTAACATATGATTACACTTTGGGGTTTGTACTTTGTGCTACGTACTGAAATGATTATGAATTGATGAGAAATATTCTTATGTTTACACACCTGATTATGACAAATGTCTCTCTACAAGAGTTGAGAGAATTTCTATTGACTTATGAAATACCACATGGCTGTTTAATGATGATTGTATTTTTGACTTTGTACATATTTACTTATTTTATTTGATATGTGGTTTCTAGATGCGCTGCAGCATTGGTTTTATAAAATAAAGTTCAATACATGTGCAAATATGAACACTTTCTGTCAACAGAGCCATTAAATAATAATTTTATGATCCACACTTCAACAAGGGCACTTGGAAAGGAAAGAACAATAAGAAGGAGAAGGGACTAATAACAGGAACTGCATGCATAATTTTATTTTCAAGGAACTGGTAATTTTTTTTAAAGAATAAGTTGTTGTGATGCACCAATTCAGTGTTAAGATGTGAATAGAATCATTGCATTTCAGATGGGAGGTAGAATAGATATTGTGCTGGCACTTTGCATAGTTTTGATGATCACAGATGCGCACAATCTTACACATATATTTCCCTTATCTCCATTCTGTCTTCAATGTAATATTTTTTCTGCTTGTACTTTGTCATGTTTAGGTATAAGTTATTGCAATTGCTGCTGCTATTTGTCAGGCGATGTCCTACTGAATTTTACTTTGTATTACTGTGCTTAGCCAGTTTTACCACTGACATTTTTTTATTTGCTGCATATTGCCTTATATCAGTTGCAATGTTGCATTTGCTTTGCTAATTTAGATGTGCTGCTGCTTGCTTTGCCAATGTGCACTTTTTTCATTGTTTGTGTTAATTTTTTGTTCTGCTGCATTGCCTCGTTCTCTGGTTTATGTAACTGAGATCAGTAAATTTAAGTAAGCTTAAGAGGGGTATGCTATACAAAAAAATGCGTTAGGATGAGTTGGGAAGAAAGGCATTGAGAAACTACAAGGAAAAGGTCTGGCCAAAATGTATTTTATAACGAGGAACCATTATTTTGAAAGAGGTAATGAACAGATATATGTAGGGTATAGTGACAACAGGTTTAGGTAGGATTTTCTTGGAAACGAATTATGAGGTAAGATAAATATGGAAGTATAAGCACTAGTTTCAAGTACAAATACAGACAGGATTCTTTGTGGAAACAAATGTTTAAGTAAGGGAGGTCAGCAAGAATTAATAAAGTATTAGTTGGAAATGAAGTAGTTTTGGTTGAAAGTAAAGCAGGTATGAGCATGAAGTATGTTATTAAAAAAAGAGAGAGAAAAATGAAACAGAGGTATAAAATGCTCACCACAGGTACCGCAGTATCAAATGTTACACTTACAATCTGACACATTTACACTTGAAAACAGATCCTGTCCTTTCCTTTGTGTTATTCTGCTATGTTTATTTGTACCCTTGTACCTCTGTGTTCTTCCTATCTCTTTGTGTTTACCTGACAAAATAAATTTGGTAGAATTTCTTTTCCTTCTAATACAAGGCTGCATTCATCACGATTAGGGCTATTGTTACCCTCAAATCTAATCTCTGCTTTTGTACCGTGTTCTTCACATCAGGAAGATGTGCAGACATTATTTATTCTGTTATGCTTCTACTGATACTCTCATTTTTCATTTAGTTACTTGTGTAATACTCATATATAAGTTTCATTTTATTCTTTTTGTAAAGCCTGTACTACTATAAATGTTATTTGTATTATCATGTTCTTCACCATAATGATTTTTCTTTAAATTTGTAATTGTATTTGTATGCTGTCAAATTCTAATTGTATATTCACCAGTTCTTCGAGTTAGGTAAATAGTAGGGATTAATTTTAATGTGCACATTTTTCTG
Source organism: Schistocerca serialis cubense (assembly GCF_023864345.2). Taxonomy (NCBI): domain Eukaryota; kingdom Metazoa; phylum Arthropoda; class Insecta; order Orthoptera; family Acrididae; genus Schistocerca; species Schistocerca serialis. The sequence continues at coordinate 397,811,927 of NC_064646.1, forward strand.
TTGGTTATTCTATATGTACAAAGTCTCAGAGATAATATGACTGTGTTAGTGCTTGCACATGTGTTGATAATTCAGCAAAAGACTGTTTAAAAGCATTGATGATTGTAAGGACATGGCAAAAAAAAAATTATTAGTGAGTGCACAATTGGTGGCTCAGGGACTTGTTATATGCACCTATACTGACTACACAGTAGTGGCTCTTGGACTTGCTATATTATCCTCAAGACTCTAAGATAGTGATTGGGTACCCACACAGTCGCAACACATGGCTGCTAGCCATCTCTGCAAGGACTACAGCGGGTCTGCACCTTCATAATCTCTACAAGAACTACAGTGGGTCTGCTCTGTGGTGACCCATCAATTCTATGAATATTTTTCAAGACTTGGACTGATACTGCTGTGGGCCTGCTCTTTTGTGGTCCATTACCAATCACGATAACAACTGAAATCTTCATGTCAAGAGTCAGCACTGTGTTTCTGTGGGGAGGACAACACTAGTCCTCAAGACTGCATGGCTGTCCACTACTTAAATGTGCAAAACTGGCGTAGACTTCTCTTCTGATGAATTATTAAGACTCTCTTTAGGGTCTGTGAGGAGAAGTTTTACTTTATTGACCAACAACATATTACTTAAATGGTTCAAATGGCTCTGAGCACTATGGGACTTCAAATCTGAGGTCATCAGTCCCCTAGACTTAGAACTACTTAAAACTAACTGGACAAAGGACATCACACACTTCCAGGCTCGAGGCAGGATTCGAAACTGCGACCGTAGCGGTCACGCGGTTCCGGGCTGAAGCGTCTAGAACCGCTCGGTCACATCGGTCGGCCGCATATTACTTAACCTTTGTGTGCATCTGATCTATTTGATATTGTGAATACAAAAAATTTTAACAACTTAGTCTTGGCCAATGCCCAAAACACTTTGTAAAAATTTTGAGGGGAGCAGGGTAGTATGTAAGTAGCCTGTTTGTATGTTTGGATGTTGGCAGTACTAATACCGCTGACAGCGCTCTGCACCCTCGGAAAGAGATTCTTTGGTTGACCAGACTAGCAGTTAGCGAGTGGATTGAAAAGTATTTTGACATGATTTTCTTATTGGAGGCTCGGTGTTGGTAGGACATGCATTGTAAAATGAGGATGGATGTAGCTGGTAATGTTTGGGTAGTGCAATTATTGAAAACTATATAATTTTTGGAACTGGATGTCACATGAATAAGCTAAAATCTTCTAAATACATTGTTTGCTCCTCAACAAAATCTTTCTTTTGCTAACCATATGCCTCCTACGAGTTAGAGTTTACAGTAGTTAGAATCTTATTATTTAGTTGGCTGTCGTTGCTGCTTGCTGTAATTGCTGTAGCTCGTGTTATGAAGACTTTCTGCGAGGTAAGTGACTTATGAAGAAGTATGGATTATTGTTGGGATTTCTTGTAATTAAGGGCTATTCTTCTTATTAATTCACACACATTTGAACGTTTTCCTTTAATGAATTTAGACCGTTTTAGTGTGCTTTGCAAACAGAAAAACAATCTCTGTTGTACTTCAACATCGAAATAAACTTCAATGGCGACACTTTAAACAAGCGCCAAAAAACTTAACCAGGGACAAATATTTTCACTATGGCTGGTGTGGGTAGCTTATAGCTAGGTTCTCAATGCGCAAGAGCAGACTGTCAACTGCAGCCCTGCGGTGGTCATATTTAAAAACATCTCTTACTTTAAAGACACTTCTCGTAATAGAGACGAATGCTCGAGGTGAAAAGGTGTGGCATTAGGAAGAAGAAATTGTTGTTGGGATGCAGTCGGACTAGAACAAAAATTAGAAAATAGTGACGATGAGGGAGATAATGAATGTGGGATGAACTAGGTAGACAGACTGCAGCTGCATACGTTTAAAACGAACGTGTCTCACATGGAAGAGAAACAATTCGGTAAACGAAATATTCGTATGTAGGCTTATCCATCCATGTAATTTAGAAATATTTCTTACAAATTTTCTCAGTTAACATGAACTAAACTCAAGTTGTGAAAACGACACCAATGTCACCTAGTGAACAGCCGCAATTACTCTAGAGAGCAGCAGATGCTTGAGAGTGCCGGAAGCATATTCTGCCTCGCGGTTTTTGTGGGGCTCTAACGGTAAAGCATTTCATTAAAACCGAAAGCTTGAAAGAACGATTCCCGGTGGGGGTCACTGTTTTTTCACACTCTCTTCAAGGTAGCATTCACGTCTCAATGATATGGAAATTTGCCAGAAACGAAACGTGACTCGGATTCCACGTTAAACTGTAGCTTCCCTTTTCCCGGCTGGATAACTTGTTACGAGCACGCAAGTAGCCTGAGTTCTATCCAGTTGAATGCAGTCGTTTCAGACAAACTTCACAGAGAAAGAAAAGCGACCCCGCCGGCCGGAGTGGCCGTGCGGTTCTAGGCGCTACAGTCTGGAACCGAGCGACCGCTACGGTCGCAGGTTCGAATCCTGCCTCGGGCATGGATGTGTGTGATGTCCTTAGGTTGGTTAGGTTTAATTAGTTCTAAGTTCTAGGCGACTGATGACCTCAGAAGTTAAGTCGCATAGTGCTCAGAGCCATTTGAATCAAAAGCGACCCCAAAATATGTGGTCCTACATCCTCTATGCGTAAGTATCGCATCATTTATATGAAGAAAATTTTACAGCAGCCCAGCGTAAGACTGAACTTTGAGCTATCTGTTATCCTTGAATCAAACAGACACAAAGACGATTCTCTGTATCGTAGGGAAAAAGACATTACCTGTTTATAACCATACAAATTATGCAGAAGACTGGAAAACGAATTTCCACTAGCGAGAAAGAGATATAGGCCTTTTAAAGATCATAATGTCATGGGCGCGATCTTATTGAATGGGATTTGGAAATTGCTTTCGGATGAATACACAAGATTTAGAAATACTTTTATACATGTTTGAGAGACGTATTTAGAAACGTGGCGGCGACCATCTCAGATTGCCAATTTCTGCTTCCTTCGCATTAGCAATCGTAATTCGTTCTCTTAACACACTGCAAATTTTTCGAGCAACGGGCAGTGAGTTACTCAACTTTGAAATATTCTAATAAATATATATGATATGAGATTTACAATATGAAATAATAAAATATTTTTAATCAATGGTTTCCCTGCAGTCATTTGAGAATAATTGCATAGCGAAAAAACACGCGTATGCAAAATATGTAGTTCTCTATTTGCTCTTTCAGTAGCGCAACGGGTAACTCAGGTTTCAGCTTTATGCCTTCCCTGAATGAAACCTAAATGTAGGCACCATTCTTTGCGATAAAAGCGTCCACTACAAAAAATTGGGACAGGTTTCGAGAGGGTGCGTTTCTGGATGAGGTATCGAATATATTGCTTCCCCCTACTTATACGTCCCCAGGAGATCACGAATGTAAAATAAGTGAGATTCTAGGGTGCACGGAGGCTTTCCGGCAGTCGTTCTTCCCGCGAACCATACGGGACTGGAACAGGAAAGGGGGGTAACGACAGTGGCACTTAAAGTGCCCTCCGCCACACACCTTTGGGTGGCTTGCGGAGTATAAATGTAGATGTAGATGTAGAACTAGTCGTAATGAATACTAAGCTTCACAACAGGTGTCTCGCCCATGTACTAAACATTAAATCATGCCTGGTTATCCTTATTTTCTCTTTTACTCGTGCCATTTCAGCCAGCCTTCGATTCGTATTAAATCACTCACTCTCTCTCTCTCTCTCTCACACACACACACACAGACAGACAGAAACATGCACTTACAGCCACGATTCGCTTACAGTATTTACATTGGTTGTAAACATATCACTTACATCACATGTGCTGCCAACATTGCCATGAGATGTCACTCCAAACGGCAGTTCAGTATGGAACACATGAAATGTAGTCGCAGTTGGGAAAACGAAAAAGCATCAGCTGTATGATGACATGGTGACATTGAAAATTTGTGCCGGACTGGGACACGAATCCGGATTTTTCGATGCAGACGAGCGGTCGGCTTAACAGCTTTGGTTATCCGTGCACGAGCTACAGCTAGAGCCAGACTTCCATATGTCGTTGTTCCTACGTCACAATCTGTACTTGTGCGCACATTATGTAATTCCGCTACAGATGATAACATTTTAACTGAAAGTCCCTGCCTGGTGTCGCCGGATAAGTACGGTATTTCAGTGCCTATTTTGAACTACGCAATGTTCCTTTGGACATGCATTCATGCATGGAATATCGCAGTATGGTACACATAACGTTCATGCTTTCAGATAACTTTCCTGCCGTGCGGTGCTTGCATCGGATAAGTTATAAGACACTGATGATATGCCGTTCCTTAACATTGCTCTCTGAATTTTATTCGTAGCTCTACGCGGTGGCCCGCAAACAAAATGCGCTACGACAGTCAAGTCGTCCGGATGTACGTATTTAATGCTACCCGGGAAAAAGAGGGCCGGGTCAATAGTGAGCGATAACTTCAGTGCCATCACATTTAAGCAACCATTGGCAACAGCCATATCTGTTACATTAATAGCCCTTAGCTTATTTCCAGCCTGGGTCATGCAGAGAACTTCTTACAGGAGCCACGGAGAATACCGGCGCCTGTCTAAACAAGATGGAGCCACGCTACGAAATCTACAGAGGGCGGTGAAGAAGGATTTACGGCGGTGGTTCATACCCAGGAATTTGGGTCACCGGCTGCTCTCTCATTGCCAGGCGGCCGCTGGACTCACCAACAGGCTCGCGTGTTGCTGCACTGGATTTTCATCTTGAGTGATATAGGGGGTCCGTGAAGGCTTCCATCATCCCAGGAATTTTTACAGTAAGCAGAAGCAACTACCTTGTGCCGTCTGCGTTTTTTCTCTGAATTCACCTTGTGAGGAACTCACTTCTAGGAAAACACAATCTAAGACACAGTCTGTTTTCCTTCGAGTTGGAGGCTAATTTAAAAATGGCACTCACTGGGCATTTCGCGAGCTACTAGACAAGATACGCTGATGAGCCAAAACATTGTTACCGCTATCCAGACTGAGCGCTCAAACTAAGAGTCTGAACTTCCGAACCCTCATCATGATACACAGACTTCCCGTTGAATGTTCCCTAGAATCCTCAGATAATTCCCCCTGTCGATGGATTAGTAACGGCGCACGTATCTTAGTGTCAAAGAGAACAAAAGTCCTAAGGTACAGTAATTATGAATTCCACTGACCTGCATAAATTTTACTAGCTGCTTCATTTACTACAAGGCAGCAGCCTCGCCGCAGTGGATACACCGGTTCCTGTCAGATCGCCGAAGTTAAGCGCTGTCGGGCGTGGCCGGCACTTGGATGGGTGACCATCCGGGCTGCCATGTGCTGTTGCCATTTTTCGGGGTGCACTCAGCCTCGTGATGCCAATTGAGGAGCTACTCGACCGAATAGTAGCGGCTCCGGTCAAAGAAAACCATCGTAACGACCGGGAGAGAGGTGTGCTGACCACACGCCCCTCCTATCCGCATCCTCAAGTGAGGATGACATGGCGGTCGGATGGTCCCGATGGGCCACTTCTGGCCTGATGACCGGAGTGCCATTTACTACGTTTGTTCAGAATGGTGTCCTCCAGCGTCAATACAGGCGTGGCATCGTAGCAAGAAGCTCTGTAGTATCCATTCCAATATTCGCGGAGTCGTTTCATCAGTGTCGCAGGCAGCGAGAATTCTTGCCTCTTCGTTCTCGACAGGCGTTTCGTACACAAGACTCAGGTCAAGTCGGTGGAGATCAGGTGCACGCGATGGACACGAAAGAGGGGCTCCTCTGCCTACCCACGATTCAAGGAGTGTCTGATCCAGGTGTTCACGAACCCTCAGTCCAGATTTAAATGGAGCACCATCATGTAGGAACCATGTTCGTTGACGAATAACGAGTGGAATGTGTTCCAGGCTACTGCTGTATACTACAGTACAGACATTGATTATGTCAGTACACAGTGCGTCATCTGCATTCGGTAAGCTGAGTTATTATCTTAACCTCTACACCTAAGTGTTTCCCTACCCTATAATTTTAGTAAACAACATTCCATATTCAGAGCTATTAGAACGATCTGACTTACAACTTCCGATTTGATCGTTTCCGGACAAGGGTCCCCTTCCTGAAATTGATAAATTTACCCTTCTCCATCACCCCTGTAAGTTTTGTAATATCATCCTGAATAAGCACACCAGAGACGAGCAGAGACTCACTGTAGCTGCGATTTGGGCAGCTAAGGGGAAATCGACTGCCATAACCGACTTTGACCAGGGCAGATTGTTACAGCCCAGCACCTGTGAATGAGCGTCTTTGATATGGCCAAGCTGGTCGGCTGCTCGGGTACTATCGTAAGCATCTACGGGAAGTGGTTGAAAGACGGTGAAACCGCCATTGGGCAACAAAATGTTTGACGTCCACGCCTCAAACAGAACATGGACGTTAGAAACATGTCAGCTTCATTAAGCAGGATGGATGGCGATCTCTGGCAAATATGACGACGGATTTCTGTACGAATCGGGATTGAAGTGTGGTACAATAGAAACATCTCGCCATGTCGGACGAATTTCGTTCCTTGTTACACCAGGTCGGTGGTCATGTCCGGAATGCGTATAGGCTGTCGTCGATACGGACGACTGCCGCGGAAACAGGCCGGTGGGGGCAGTACTATGCTACGAAGTACATTCACCGGCGCTGCAGTCTGGAACCGCAAGACCGCTACGGTCGCAGGTTCGAATCCTGCCTCGGGCATGGATGTTTGTGATGTCCTTAGGTTAGTTAGGTTTAACTAGTTCTAAGTTCTAGGGGACTAATGACCTCAGCAGTTGAGTCCCATAGTGCTCAGAGCCATTTGAACCATTTTACATTCACCGGGGTTCCATGGGACAAAGACGCCACGACACCATGACAACTAAGAATTATCACTCGAACATTATTGTGGACTACTTGGATCTCTTCACGTTTGATGTCCTACCCCATCGGAGATGGCATTTTCCAAGGGGATTATTATTCCTGTGACGAAGCCAGAATTCTGCTACAGATGTGCTGAGAAGGATTATAGTAAACTCACGATAATATCTTGGCCATCAAATTAACATCGTCTAAACCCAACGGAGCGGATCTGGGACGCTAGCGGGAGTCAGCTCTGCGCCCGTAAAGTTGTGGTCCCTAGTTTACGGAAACTGCGTGACCTGTTTGTAGACATCTAAATCCACGTATCACCTGCTTTGGCTGATCAGTGCACTCCGTCGCTGAGAAAGTCCACTAGGTTTATTAACTTACGTCACAGTGTAACGCCTAGCACAGCAGTAGTCATGTTTAATCACTGGCACAGTATGTCACCTTTTACGTTAGATATGAAATGTGTCTACAAGTCAGTCAGTTGTTACGTTGGGATCCGTTACGATGGAAGCTAATGCTGGTTTAACATACCACGTATCTGTCAAGCAAATGCTATTCCCAAATGGTCTGATGTAGAAAATGCATTGATGAATCACTTTAAAACTGTTATAGAGCTGAAATTACAATACTACCCAAGAAGAAATATAAAAGAACGGTCAAAAGACGATATTTTTTTTTCAAACAGTTCTACATGATTGTAGCTCCTAAGAATAGGAACATTGCTGTACCGTGGGGAGATCTCGGGCTGACTGGTTTGTTCAAATGCTCGCTTAGTTCCATACTTACGGGTACTTACCGTCAATGGATTTTTTCACCATTTTCTCATTGGATAGATTCTGACTGAGAAATTCAATTCTGCAAGTAGCGTACAGTTTCAGTGTACAACTCGCCTAAAACCGATTTTCAACAATAAATATACTAAGACCAGTCAATGGATGGACGTCTGATGATACGAAACACGCTGAAGACGGTATATGTAACAAAGGTAAGTATCTCAGATCCCTCAGCTTTTCTCATTGCCGTATCATCTCTGTGAACATGTCAAATGTAGAAACTTTCTTCTTTTTCAACTGGAACCTCTTACTACATATTTTTCATCGGATCAGTCCAGAAGACTAATTCACCATCTACAGTTTAAAAATTTGTAAGGTAATCAGTGAGAAGGATCTTACTGTTGACCTCTGAACTGTTCCTCTCTTTTGTTAACAAAATAGAACATGAAGATGTGGAAACTTCCTTGAGTTTAAGATATAAATTTTAAATAAATTATCTGATTTGATCCATTATAAAGGGTTTTTGAAAGCCTGCACTGTAGAAACAATAGGTTTGTTTATTAATAAATAAATCTTCTGCTACCAGTCACGATTTTTCTTTATTTTACTTTTCGCACGACGTGTTTCGAGAAATAATTCCCATTTTCAAGAGCGTTTTTTGTGTGTATTAAGCCATTTCTTTTGATGATGTCAGTGCGTGCGAGTCTGCTTCATTTCGTTGACTTTTAAGTTTTCTAATGGTCCATTTGTGCAGAGTCTCACACACACTAAACACCACTCTTGTGCAGAGTGGTGTTTAGTGTGTGTGAGACTCTGCACAAATGGACCATCAGAAAACAAAAGTCAACGAAATGAAGCATACTCACACACACTGACAACATCAAAAGAAATGGCTTAATACACACAAAAAACGCACTTGAAAATGGAAATTATTTCTCGAAACTCGTCGTGCGAAAAGTAAACAAAGAAAAATCGTGACTGGTAGCAGAAGATTTATTTATTAGTAAACAAACCTATTAAATAAATTAAATGCAGCCCAAGAAAAATCAGGAACACAAGAGGAAGGACAAAGTTACATTCAAACTCGGGAGTGCATATGAACAAAACCCAGAGGCTAAAATTCTAAAATTCACAGCGCTTTATTAAAATCTTTTACATCAAGTAAATAGCTGTGATCAAACAACATTGTTAATTACGATGGCTGTTACAAACGGAAATAACACGCCCCAGACCACACATTATGAAAACAGCGGCCACCGGCCGTATCATGAACAGTGTGTTTACATGTTGGTACAGAAAACTTCTAAAACAAAAAAATAGCATTCATGTAATAACAAACGTAATGATTTCACAGGCCCACAACACGCTCCGAGCTCCGCACTGTCTAACACAATGGCTACAGCTGTAATTAATCGTTTTCATAAACAAGAAAACGTTTAAATCCAACCTTAAATAATATATACATAGCGCCGCAAAATTTCTCAGCAATTACTTTACTTGGAAAAGCCAACACACACAGTAGCAATAACCGTCCAAGAGTAAACAGTTGGTGAACGGTCGCTTTGATAAGTTAATAACCCAATGATTGCAAATTTAAGGTTATTAAATCTACATCTACATGACTATTCGGCAAATCACATTTAAGTGCCTGCAGAGGGTTCATTGAACCGGCTTCACAATAATTCTCTAATATTCCACTTTCGATCAGCACGCTGAAAAAAACTAGGACCTACGTCTTCCCGTGCGAGATCTGATTTCCCTTACATTGTTTTGAATATCGTTTCTACCTATGTAGATCGGCGTCATAAAATATTTTCGCATTTGGAGGAGAATGTTGGTGATCTAAATTTCGTGAGATCATCTCGCCACAACGAGAGACGCCTTTCTTTTAATGATGTCCACGCAGGTCCTCTATCATGTCCACGACACTCTTTCCCTGTTTCTCTATAATACAAAACGTGTTGCCCTTCTTTGAGCTTTCTCGTTGTACTTCGTTAATCATATCTGGTAAGGATCTCACACCGCGTAGCAGTAATCCAAAAGCGGACGGAAAAAAGTGGTATAGGCAGTCTGTTTTGTAAATCTGTTGCATCCTCTAGGTATGCTGTAAATAAAACGCAGTCATTGGTTAGCCTTTTCCATAATATTGTCTATGTTTTCTTTCCAATTTATGTTGTTCGTAATTGTAATTCCGAGGTACTTTGTTGGCCTTTAGATGTAATTGATTTATCGTGTAGCCGAAGTTTAAGGGATTCCTTTCAGCACTCATGAGGATGACCTCACACTTTTCGTTGTTTAGGGTCACATGCCAGTTTTTCGCACCATACAGATATCTTCTTTTAATCATTTTGGATTTTTTTTTAGTTTTCTGATGACTTTACTAGACGATAAATGACAGTATCACGTGCCGAAGATGGCTGCTCAGATTGTCTCCTAAATCGTTTGTACAGGGTGTGCAAGGAAAAGTGTCGAATACTTTCAGAGGTGGTAGCACTCATGGAACCAAGAAAAATAAGTCCACTTAACAAGGGTTCGGAAAAGCATACATTCCGAGATAAACATGCGTTTATAGGAAGGGCTGTGCGACTCTTGGTTGCAAGTATTAGTACAGCCATTGCAATGGCGCTCTGTCAGATGCTTCGGCAGGATGTTATGATATCTTACTCGCAGTACTTTAGCTACGATTAGATGGTGGTTCGAGGGGTGTTGTAGGCTGCGTAGTTTTCGTCATGTTTGTGTACCTTATTGTACAGTACTGTCCACGCAAAGTATATATTACGTCGTTTTACCTTCTTCCAATCGCGGATTCAGTTATGTGTTTACTTCTACTGCACTTTCAGCACTTGTTAGCATTGGAAGGCTACTTTTCGACAAGTGTTATGGCGGATATAATATTCAGCTATGGTTTAGCAAATGGAGGTAGCCTGGGAGCCCTTGCCCTCTACGCTGAAAAATATCCATAGCGCAGAGTTCCCTCTGGTAAGCTGTTCAGTAGACTTTTGCAGCGTGTGAGGGACACAGGTACCTTTCACCTCGGAAGACTGACAGTGGAAGACTCAACACATTCCGCACGCCTGATATGGAGGAGCGTGTGCAACGGTCGCTAGAAGAAACCCCTGGTACCAGTTTGTGACGATTAACAACAACAGATAGCGTGTCAAACTCTCTTATCTGGTGGTTACTTCATAAACAATTGCTGTATCCATATCATCTACAGTGCTTCAGGCGCTAGGGCCACAGGATCATCGTGGCAGACAGCGGTTCTGTGAATGTTGTTGCAGAAGCGTGCCGCAGACCCTCCACAGTTCACAACCAAGATTTTATTTACAGATGAGGCAGGGTTAACAAGAGGTGGCGTTGCGAATTTCCATAACCAGCATGCATGGGCAGATGAAAATGCCCAAGCAATTCAGGAAAGGGGGCACCAACACCGATTCTCAATCAACGGATGGACAGGTATAATTGGCGACAGATTAATGAGGCCATACATTCTACCACAAAGGTTAGCTGCAGCGCATTATCTGGACTTTAACATATCGCCTATCTTGTTGGAGGCTGTGTCATCGCAGCAACGAATGTCGTCCATGCATGATGGCGCACCAGCACACTTTCACCACAGTGTGAACGAACATGTGATGTAGACATTTCAGGACAGCTGGACTGGTCGGGGGGAGGGGGGGGAGAGGGGGGAGGGGAGGGGAAGGAATGGAGGAGGCACACCTTCGCCTGCTCCTGCTCGTTCCCCAGACCTCAATCCTCGTGTCTTTTGGTTATAGGGGCATCTTAAGGAATTGATAAGTTCATGTCTATGAACGACGTGCGGAGAATACAAGGTCGCGTCTTCAATGAGTGCCAGCACGAACAGTAACAACTGGGTTTCTTCAAAGGGTTCATCATTTCTGACGCAGGAGGGATGATGCATTGTGATGAGCGGACGCCACGTTCAACACCTCCTGTAAACATGTGTTCGTCGCAGAAAGTGTGCATTTCCGGACCTATGTTTTCGGGACTTATTTTTCTTGTTTCGAGGGGTACCACCACCTCTCAACGTGTTCGATACTTTTTTTGAACAGCCTGCATTGATAAGGAACAGCAGAGGGCATATAACACTACCGTGAGGAACATCAGAAATCTGTTTCAATCGATGACTTTCCATCAATTACTGCGAACTGTGACCTCTCTGACCAGGAATCACACGAATCAAGTCGAATAACTGAGACGATATTCCACAAGCACGAAATTTGATTACTAGCCGCTTGTGAGAATGGTGTCAAAAGCCTTCAGGAGATATAGAAATACGGAATGAATCTGAAATTCCTTGTCTATACCACTAAGCACTCTGTGCGCGTAAAGAGCCAGTTGTGATTCACAAGAACGATGTTTTCTAATCCGTGTTCATGTGTGTCAATGGACCGTTCTCTTCGAGGTAATTCGTAATATTAGAACAGATTGTATGTTCCGAAGTCTTGCTGCATATCTACGTTAATGACTTGGGTCAGTAATTTAGTGGATTATTCCTACTGCCTTTCTTGAATAGTCTTGCTGCATATCTACGTTAATGACATGGGTCAGTAATTTAGTGGGTTATTCCTACTGCCTTTCTTGAATATTGGTGTGACTTGTCAAACTCAACGGACCTTCCAACGAGCGAGCGGTTGTGTATGATTGTTAAGTATGGAGCTACTGCACCAGCGTAGTCTGAAAGGATCCTGATTCGTACACCATTTGGAACTGAAGACTTGCTTTCACTGACTGATTTAAGTTGCTTCACTACTCCTAGGACATCTACTTCTAAATTACTCATGTTGGCAGCTGTTCTTGGTTCGAATCTGGAATATTTACCTCATCTTCTTTGGTTAAGGAATTTCGGAAGGATGTTTTTGGGCCCCCTGCTTTTCCAACACAATCATCGATAGTATTTCCATTTCCATCGCGCAGAGAAGGCACTGATTGTGTCTTGCCGCTAGGGTACTTTGCATAAAACGAGAATCACAAGAGTGTGCTTCGATATACTTGGCCCGCTTAAGGATACAAAATGAAAACCACACAAAAGTTTTCAATGTAACTTTAACACACTTGTGAAAATAGAGCATCTATTTTTAAAAAAGCAACCACAACACTGAAATACCAAATTCACACAAGGCTAACAGAGCTCAGTGTCGTTAGGAGCAGGGAAAGACAAACTAAACCAGTAAAGCCTAGGCAATGAACGAAGTATTACAGATCTGCCGATGCTCACCCATACCATGGCGAAGCAAAACTCAACTCTGTTCAACCACATATAATACATTTCCGTCAGCGCACAACGTCTTCTGAATGTGACAGCAACTAAAGGCGCTTAGCGCTGATCGTATCCACTTTAGGTAGTCACAAAAGTCCCGCCACCCGGCACGGTTATAACGCCCAACTCAATCCGCTAAAATGAGGAAATTTCCTTCACTTCGAGCGCCGTATCTCCAGGTCAGCACGTGCACGAAACCTTAATAACACGTCACCTCATTGCTCGGTTATCACCAACCTGTTTTTCCTTCATCCGTCTGCTCTGAAACACTTTTAGAAGCCAATAAAAGTAATTAGACCCAAGTCATCTGCAGTTGGTATACTGTGATACCCGAAAAATAGGACGTTGGTCGCGAAACTAATGACCCTCTGTCTCACAACACATTTGCCGACAATTAGAAGATAATGTGATGAATTTTTTCACCTTCAAGGTGAAAATATTTGCATGTCTGAAGGACATTGTATTGTGAAGGTACAGACGCTGTACAAACACAGATAATGTAACCGTCAATGATGCTGAATAAACAGCCATATTGAAAGATCAAGAATGCTGAAGATTAGATGGGTAGATCATATAACTGGAGGTGCTGAATAGAATTGGGGAGAAGAGAAGTTTGTGGCACAACACGACTAGAAGAAGGGATCGTTTGGTAGGACATGTTCTGAGGCAGCAAGGGATCACCAATTTAGTATTGGAGGACAGCGAGGAAGGTAAAAATCATAGAATGAGACCAAGAGATGAATACACTAAGCAGATTCAGGAGGACGTAGGTTGCAGTAGGTACTGGGAGATGGAGAAGCTTGCACAGGATAGAGTAGTATGGAGAGCTGTATCAAACCAGTCTCTGGACTGGAGATCACAACAACAACAACATTGCAGGATCCGGGTGGCAATGAATCCTTTCTTCAGAGTATCAGGTCGTAAAATTATCCTGACACAGAATCGCCACATTGTAGCGGTTACGTCAGGTTTTGGCTTGTTGTGGATGTTATTAAACTGCTTATAAAATGAATATTTAAAGAAAAGTAGCGAGTGTTGTTAGAATGCCTTCAGTGAGCTAACTAAATCAAAAGACGAATTAACTTGCTGCCATAAGTGGTACTTTTCCCTCCATCTGCAGATAAAAGCTAGCTTAGTAGATGATCCGTCTAGACCAAACCCACAGTAGTTGTTTCAGTCAAATAATGTTGTAGAACAAGGGAAATGGGAAAGGCCATAAAAACGTAACAGAAAATCAGGAAGTTAATTGAATGTCTATACATTGTTCATTAAACACCAGAAAAACGAAAGGCAGCCTTTACATAATGGGACATTAACAATCCACAATTCCGGAGCACCCATCAAGTTGTCATGGGATTATGAATTTAAAAGAGAAAAGTGTCAAACAAGAAGTAAATGCTCCTCCAGCCCCTAGATAGTTCTAACTAGCAAAAATATGAGAGTCCACCTTTATAGGAAGATGAGGGATACTATTCATCATGAGAGAATCGAACGGCTTTGTGTGCAACATATATTACTCAAGCAGTATCGGTGTACGGTTTGCAGTCGGTTCAGATAGCTGACTGCGTGCAGACAGTTTTTATGTAATTGCGGTAGGCACGTGCAACCTCATAATACCACTGGATTTTTGCCGAAGCAACTGTAAACAAAACTTAATCCAAGGTAATGAAGCAAAGATGCAAAGTAAAAATGGCAGCGATTTCCACAGTAATTTCTATGGGCGCTCTCGCAACCAAACTTCACCGCTGAGAGCCTGCATGAGAATGAGATGGAGAGCGTGTCTCCTTGTAGAGTCCCCGCCGAGTCTCTGCCGGTAGAAAGTAGTTCCTTCATCCATCTTCATCGGGAAAGAAGCGTTGACTCTCCTGCGCCTTTTTAGACGATGTGACTTGCTCTTATGTTGGCCTTTCTGCAGTGCACCCCACGAAATAAAGAATACCCTACACAGATAGAGAGACATCAGTGACTGTTCCATCCAGTCCTTACAATGAACGTATGCCTAATTGTTTCATTAATATTAAGGACAAATTCATGCAGGAGTTTCTTTTTCCAACGAGTTACGCCATCTTGTCACTTACTTAACGCGTTTTCCATAACGTGTATTATCTGTGTGTGTGTGTGTGTGTGTGTGTGTGTGTGTGTGTGTGTGTGTGTTCAAATGGTTCAAATGGCTCTGAGCACTATGGGACTCAACTGCTGTGGTCATAAGTCCCCTAGAACTTAGAACTACTTAAACCTAACTAACCTAAGGACAGCACACAACACCCAGCCATCACGAGGCAGAGAAAATCCCAGACCCCGCCGGGAATCGAACCCGGGAACCCGGGCGTGGGAAGCGAGAACGCTACCACACGACCACGAGATGCGGGCGTGTGTGTGTGTGTGTGTGTGTGTGTGTGTGTGTGTGTGTGTGTGTTTGGGGAGGGGGAGGGGGGGGGGAAGATGCCTTGTGCGATCCTTAAAATACTAAAAAGACAAAATTCGTTAATTGCTGTTAACTTTGTTGACAATACACATGAACGTATCTTTCAGCATACTCTTAGCAAATCCAGTGCTCTGTCAATAACGCAGAGGTGGAGGTACGCTACGACCACGGCCAAAAAAGAAATTTAAAAAAAAACAAGTTTCGTTAATTTTTATTGACTTTTAAGCACAACACACGATTTAAAGAGATGTCATAAGTATAATATGTCATAAGTATAAGATGTATAAGTAGAGTCTTAATGTGAGACTATTAAATACGACATGCATTGTGAAAATTCACGTCTACTACTAACACTTAAACTTTAGGGTTGAGTTTAATTGAAAGATTTTAAACATTTGTGGAATCTGGTAGAAGAATTCATTCAAATCAACAGATATTTTTTCAGAAATTTAAAATATAAAGTACCTGACTAGATTACTGTATTTTTAAAAGCTGAGCATAAAATAACTCCCTAGTCCCTGGCATTGCGAGCGGTGAGCTCTGTGTTTGGCATATAATAAAATTAAAATACTGAGGAAAAATTGTTATCACAGTGAAAAATGCAGTGGACCTATGGCTGCAGTCATCAGATCTATAATTTCCGCTCCTGCATGAATTTGTCCTTAATATTAATGGAACAATTAGGCATACGTTCATTGCAAGGACTGGATGGAACAGTCACTGACGTCTCTCTATGTGTGTAGGGTATATAAAGTAAATATCGGAGGTTTAAAAAGGACTTAGTAGCAGCAGCTTGTAGGAGATATAATAATTATGAGATTATTATACGGACAGTACCATTATCAGTACACTGTAATAGTTATCTAGTCGCATATCACATTTCACGAACGAGAAACATGTGAATTTTCGAAAGAATTGCAGTGGAATCAGATTTCTATTTCTTGGTAGCATCGACGACAAGAAACCTTCTCTTTTTTTCCTTTTTTTATAATTCCTATCTTTCGAACCATGCCCATTCAGTCGTATTCAATAGTGGAAACTGTGGTATCGATAGTAACCATGCCACATAGTTCCAAAGGTTGGCACTACAAGAGACACAGACGACAGTGCCCTCTAGCCGGTGCTGTCGAGGTCTACGAGCTCCGCGACTGCTTCTCCCCATTTCATCAGCTGCAGCCAGCCAGGGCACTTCGCTTCAGCATCGAACCTACGTACAAAGTTATGTAATCGTTTATCACCTTGTTTTTGCACCAGTAAACCACTTTATTGGCAGTAAGTACGTAATTTTCCTTTTTCCGTTCCTACCCACGCGCCGCCTCCTAGGCGGGATACAAAAGAATCTTCAATAGTGGCATATCCTTACGAGTGTTATGACAACAAGGTACCAAAATCCCTAGTGGAGCGCCGGCCGGAGTGGCCGAGCGGTTCTAGGCGCTGCAGTTTGGCACCGCGCGACCGCTACGAGCACAGGTTCGAATCCTGCCTCGGGCATGGATATGTGTTATGTCCTTAGGTTAGTTAGGTTTAAGTAGTTCTAAGTTCTAGGAGACTGATGACCTCAGAAGTTAAGTCCCATGTTGCTCAGAGCCATTTTTGAACGCTAGTGGAGCAAACCTCCGACCCAGCTGGGAATCGAATCCGGACGACTTTCCTTAGCAATTCACAGGGCTGAAAGCGCAGCTACCGAGGAGGACGGACGAGAAAGCTTTCTTTTGTTTAAGCACTGTTTGACGTTCCTCTCATCGCAGACCGAAGAGCCACCGGCTCTTCGAGACCTCAATGCGCCAACCACCCACTCCACCCGACTGCAAGCACTGACACGTGCTGTAAGCAAGTGGCTAGAGAGGCCGCACCGCTCGGTAAACACGAGTGCGCCGCGATGACTGGCAGTTCAAAACATAACACAACATGTGGGTCGGTCCCGCGTCGCCCGTGGCCCAGTGCCGCGCTTCATCAACACGTCGTGCGTCTGAGACTCGTAATCGCTCACGCGGCGGTGACACGGAAAGGTGTGAGGGGCGAGTGCAGCAGCCGCGCATGTGGGCCGCGACCGTCACAGGCCGGTAAACAAATTGCGGCGGCGGACGCGATCACACGGCGAGCCGCGTCGTCCGCCACTGGGTGAAGGTGATGCCCACAGGAGGCCCGGAGCCCCACTTGGCCGGTAAACAGATTACCGCCGACACTGGTGACCTCTGACAGATCGCACGCAGAGAGGCCATGCGATAATTCGCCCTTTCATTGCACTCTGCGAAAACAGCTGCCGCTATTCAATTCGAATCAACCTTGGAGAAACGTGGCGGTCTTTACAGGACTCGAATGGCAGATGCGTCGGCGGATAGGCTACTGAAATTAGAGATTACCATGAGCGTTGAGATGGTTGCCCTTGTACAGGGGTAGTTCACAAGCTGATAGAGAAACGTTGCTTGTGGTCCGGTACGAGCCTGGCGGAAAGATTTTCATCACTGGAATCGTCTATCCGCCTTCTTAGCTGAGTGGTAACGTTTGCCTGCCATGCAGCAGGTTTGTATTCTATGCCCGGCCGGATTGGAGATTTTCTCCATTCGTGGACTGTGTGTTGTATTATCATTATTTCACCATCACCGACATGAAAGTAGACGGCCGCTGTGGTCGAGCGGTTCTAGGCGCTTCAATCCGGAAGCTCGCGGCTGCTACGGTCGCATGTTGGAATCCTGCCCCGGGCATGGACGTGTGTGTTGTCCTTAATTTAGTTAGGTTTAAGCGGGGTAGGACGCCAAACGGGCCGACTTGGAGCAGGTGAGGCATCACAGGACATTTTAATTTCAACTGTCTATACTATTACAAATAAATTCATAGAACTTTGCCAGCATGACAAGGAAGGATTCAGAATTTACACTCACAGCAGTGGAAGTTCGAAAACATAACAAAATAAATTTTTTTACATGTGAAATTTCATCATTTTTTTACTTACTAATGGCAGCATTTGTTGCTATAGGTACACTTTTCTTCATAAGTATGACAGATTCTTCGATGAATTTTGCACAGCATACAAACCATACTCGAAGGTGTATGAAACTCTAGAATTTGACAAATCTATTAAAAACTGTGGTAAAAATTGAGGTAATTAACTAGAAAATTTGTGTTTTTTTTCTAAACATGAAGTTTAAAATGTAACAGCTCATTCGTTTTTTCATAAATTAAATAAACTCTAGAGCTTGATACACCTGTAAGTATGGTTTGTATGCTGTGCAAAATTCATCGAAGAATCTCTCTAACTTATGAAGAAAAGTGTATCTACAGCAACAAATGCAGCCATTAGTAACTGAAAGAATGATGAAATTTTACACGTAAAAAATTTATTTTGTTATGTTTTCGATCTTACACTGCAATGAGTGTGAATCCTGAATCTTTCCTGGTGATGCTGACAAAGTTTTATGGATTTATTTCTAAAATTATAGACAGTGGAAATTAAAATGTCCTGTGATGCCTCTCCTGCTCCAAGTCGGCCCGTTTGACGTCCTACCCCCCTTAAGTAGTTCTAAGTCTTGGGGACTGATTACCTCAGATGTTAAGTCCCATAGTGCTTAGAGCCATTTGAACCATTTTGACACGCAAGTCATCCAATGTGGCAACACCTCAAATAAGACTTGCAACTCGGTGGCCGAACTTTCCTGGGCGGGCCCTCCCGGCCATCAGTGCCACACGATCTTTTTTTTTTTTTTTTCTCCTGAAATCGTGGGTATTGTTGAACAAGAGAACCAAGTTTTATGCTTTTACTAAATCCGCGAAGAAAAATATTTTTTTTAGAACAAGTAGCTTCATCACTTAATAAATGCAAGTCTTCTGGTCCAGACTGTATACCAATTAGGTTCTTTTCGGAGTATGTTGATGCATTAGCTCCATACTAAACAATCATACAACAGTTCGCTCGACGAAAGATCCGTACCCAAAGACTGGAAAGTTGCACAGGTCACACCAATATTCAAGAAAGGTAGTAGGAGTAATCCACTAAATTACAGGCCCATATCGTTAACGTCGATATGCAGCAGGATTTTAGAACATATATTGTGTTCGAACATAATCAGTTACCACGAAGGAAACTGTCTATTGACACACAATCAGCATGGGTTTAGGAAACATCGTTCCTGTGAAACACAACTAGCTCTTTATTCACATGAAGTGCTGAGTGCTATTGACAAGGGATTTCAGATCGATTCCGTATTCCCGGATTTCCGGAAGGCTTTTGACACGGTACCACAGGAGCGGCTCGCAGTAAAATTGCGTGCTTATGGAATATCGTCTCAGTTATGTGACTGGATTTGCGATTTCCTGTCAGAGAGGTCACAGTTCGTAGTAACTGACGGAAAGTCATCGAGTAAAACAGAAGTGATTTCAGGCGTTCCCCAATGTAGTGTTATAGGCCCTTTGCTGTTCCTTATCTATATAAACGATTTGCGAGACAATCTCAGCAGCCGTCTTCGGTTGTGTGCAGATGGCGCTGTCGTTTATCGACTAATAGTCATCAGAAGATCAAATCAAACTGCTAAACGATTTAGAAAAAATATCTGAATGGTGCGAAAAGCGGCAGTTGACCCTAAGTAACGAAAAGTGTGAGGTCATCCAGATGAGTGCGAAAAGGAACACGTCAAACTTTGGTTACACGATAAATCAGTCTAATCTGAAAGCCGTAAATTCAACTGAATACCTAGGTATTACAATTACGAATAATTTAAATTGGAAGGAACACATAGAAAATGTTGTGCGGAAGGCTAACTAAAGGCTGCGTTTTATTCGCAGGACACTTAGAAAATGTAACAACCCTACTAAGGGGACAGCCTACACTACGCTTGTCCGTCCTCTTTTAGAATACTGCTGCGCGGTGTGGGATCATTACCAGGTAGGACTGATGGAGTACATCGAAAAAGTTCAAAGAAAGGCAGCACGTTTTGTATTATCTCCAAATAGGGGAGAGATTGTCACTGAAATGGTACAGAATTTGGGTTGGACATCATTAAAAGAAAGGCGTTTTTCGTTGCAACGGAATCTTCTCTCGAAATTCCAATCACCAACTTCTCCTCCGAATGCGAAAATACACATAGGGCGGAACGATTACCACAATAAAATATGGGAAATCAGAGCTCGTACGGAAAGATACAGGTGTTCATTCTTTCCGCGCACTATACGATGGTTCAAATGGCTCTGAGCACTATGGGACTCAACATCTGAGGTCATCAGTCCCCTAGAACTTAGAACTACTTAAACATAACTAACCTAAGGGCATCACACACATCCATGCCTGAGGCAGGATTCAAAGCTACGACCGTAGCGGTCGCGCGATTCCAGATTGTAGCTCGTAGAACCGCTCGGCCACTCCGGCCGGCTGACCGTTAGTTATCACAGTTTAAAACGAAGCTGCGAGTATTGCGTTGGCAGTAGAGAAGCAATAGCAGCAGACTGGATGAGTCAGACTTCGAACGTGGACTACTCACTGGATGTCACCTCAGTAACAAATCCATTAGGGATACTACAACACTTCTAAGGCCTTCCAACTCGACTGTTGGTGATGTGACTACAAGTGAACGACCACCCCGAATCCAAGACCGGGTAGACCTTACGTACTGACGGACAGGCACCGTCGAAGATTGCGGAGGGTCGTTGTGAAAAATGGGATCAGCAGAAGAAATCATTCGTCAGTTCTAAAGTACTAACAACAGTCCAGCTATCTGAATGGTTGTGCGTAGGGAGTTAAAAATAATGTGGTGCAAATGTAGAGCAGCCACATGACGTTTGAGGTGGTGGACGACTAGAAACGAGTGATTTTGAATGATGATTCATACTGGTGACAGTCCTATGGAAATGTTTAGGTTTGGCGAATTCCTGGATCACGTTATTTGCCATCATGTGACGTGCCGGAAGTGACGTACATAGGAGATTATGTTACGGTATTGAGATATTTATCGTAGTTAGGGAGTGGTGCGCCCCAGCATTATGGACATTCATGAGGCAATGATTTGGGGACAACAGCGCTCCTGCCAAAGGTACCCATCTGAAGCCAACACCTTTGCGACGTCCACCGAAATACTAGAGTCCATCATCACTGCCTTTTCCGGTTTCGCCTCTTGACGAAGACTGGGCTGCTGTTCCTCTACAGATGGACATACCATCGAACGTGTCCGCAGCTGAGTTCAAACCATAATAAAGGCGAAGGGTGGAACACCTCATCCTAATGTCCAATAATAGGTGTCCAGATAATTTTGACCTGATTGAGTTCATCTGCATCTACGTCTGTACTTTGCACTCCACCTTGCGGTGTGAGGTTAAGATACTTTCCTTCCACTACATTTCCGAGCCTTCTCCCAATCGAAAACATGTGTAGGCTGAGCGACAATCGATTAACCTCCGTACGAGCTCTACTATTTCAACAACATCCTCTTGTGTATAAGACCGTTTCATTACGAAACAGTGAAACAGTTTTGCCACCGACATATCTATTATCGTCTTCTTCAGTCGTCTTGAAAACGAGTACTGCAAAGGGGGTCGAAAAGGCTGTAGTATAGTTATTTAACTGTTTTATAATGACACGTGTCCGCAGTTCGTCGTCTAAAATTTTTCGACAGTCACTAATCGTATGATCGAAATCTACCGTACTTTTTCATTTCTTCATGCAAAGATTGGTGTACTCTGCATTAAAAAGTTGCTGTCCTTTTTTGGGGGTAGGATGATGTAACTGGGATGTTTATCGATAATTCTTTATCAAGTATGAATGTGTCATCTTCAGAAGCCTCGCATGAAGCTAATCCCATACGTTAACCTTCGCTGTATGTGAATTTTACGATGAATGTCAAATGGTCTAATGTTTTTCGCCAAGGAAAGAAGCAAGCGCTTGTCGCCGCTCGTAGTAGTTGCTGCGTTCATCGTCTTAGCTTGTCACAGATCCCCATGTAGTAGGCCTGCTTTAGGAACCAGACTGGGTAAGACTATGTCCCTTATTACATGCAGGAAACGAATGATCTATTGCCGGAAAACAGCAGTTCTGTGTCGAGATAACATTGGTATTTACTAAAGATACAGGAATTTCTTCACTTTTTTTTATTTTTAGTAAATCATTATGTGATTTGTTACGTGTGACTGGCTTTGTAATTAAATGGTTCTCGTAGTTACGGCGCTCCAAAAAAAGCAGGGAACTCTTCTGTTCATAGTATAGATGGTCAGCCACGTGAGACGTAACACCCCATTTATTTCGTGAATGGTTCGAGATATAGAAACCAGGTTTTCACCAAATTATAGTACGCAAACGGACATGTACTTCTGTTACGTGAGAAAGAGTCTTAGCTCTTACATCGATGGAGATACTGGAGCAAGTACAATTTCTCAAATGGAATGATATACTTTCTTTAACGTCACCCGAAAGCACTTTAAAAGAAGTGTATAGAGATGTAACGCTCGTTAATTCTGAGATTGAATCTCTTCGTAGAAGAAACATAGAAATATTCTAAAACTGAGAGGCAATTCAGTCGGAATCGTATACTGCGTTGTAAACACTCCCACGCTAAGCTACGTCGTCGTATGAAGACTTCTTACTTTTTACTTGTCTGCACTGCAAAACTAGCAAAGCTGCGTCGTCTATCGGCCGGCCATTTCTGCTTCGATATTCCTTTTTGAAGACATGTTCTCCAATGAGGAGAAGTTATACATACTACTTTTATACGGTGAATATCAAAGAAATGCTGTCAAAACACTTCAGTGGTATAGAAATGTCCGCCGGGCCAGGCTCTTTCACGAATTATTAGGTCACTGATGTGAACAGGCAGCTTCAATGTCAAACAAAGATCGAGGACAAAGACTACAACCGGTAATACAAATGATGGAGTATTTCTGGCTAAGAGACTCATCAATCGGCACGGTGGTACGAGACGTATTGCTATGGTATGCGGGACCAGCCGAGACGAGCGTCGTTCGCATCTTGAAACGACATAAATTCCACCCTATCATCCCTCACTCTGTGCTGAATTTTATCGTTTCGCTCTGCAGCGCCCGGGGCACGACGTTTCCCTTACGCGTGCTCTTTACTGTTGAAGCAACGTTTACGAATCACGATAATGTAAATTTATGTAAAATCCACTATTTGCCACTTGAAAATCCTCGCTGGCTTGATCGGGGAAAACATCAACGACTACAAAGCGTAAACGTATGGAGCATCACAGAAAATTCAATTGTGCGATCTTACTCCATCCTTGGAATGTTAAATAGAGGTACATGCGCACCTTTTCTTACAAGAATTCTACCTGTCATTCCAGAAGATACCGCCGTGAAATGAGCCTTACACCCGACAGAGGAACATCTCCGGACGGGGCCTCCCGGCCAATAATGCCACACCATCATTTCACTTCTAGAAGATGTACCACTGGAAAAGAAACAGTGTATGTCGTTCTAACAAGACTGCCCAGTTACTCTTCACGTGGTGCAGTGCAAATACTGAATGAAAAACTTCCCGTTCAAGTTCTCTGATTTGAATCCTCTTGATTTCTTTTTATGGGAGCACTAACGACGCAGTCTATCGTGAAGCCCAAACTACGCCAGGCGATTGGGCCGTCGAATCGCCTCAGCATGCAGTGTTCAAAAATGTTCAGATGTGTGTGAAATCTTATGGGACTTAACTGGTAAGGTCATCAGTCCCTAAGGTTACATACTACTTAACCTAAATTATCCTAAGTACAAACACATACACTCATGCCCGAGGGAGGACTCGAACCTCCGGCGGGATCAGCCGCACAGTCCATGACTGCAGCATGCAGTGGCGTATCATCAGTTCATATGCCTCTCGAAACGAGATTGCAAATGTGTCTTGCCGCGCGGGGTAGCCGTGCGGTCTTGGGGTGTCTTGCCACGGTTCGTGCGGCTCCCCCCCCCCCTCCCCCGCCCCCCGTCGGAGGTTCCAGTCCCCAGTCCTCCCTTGGCAATGGGTGTGAGTGTTGTCCTTAGTGTAAGTTAGGTTAACTTGGAATAAGTAGTGTGTAAGCCTAGGGACCGATGACCCCAGCAGTTTGGTTCTAAAAAACTTACCCAAATTTCCAAATGTGTCTTGAGGTCGATGGTAAAGATTTGAGCACGTACTTAAGTAAGGTGTAA
This sequence comes from Schistocerca serialis cubense, assembly GCF_023864345.2. Lineage (NCBI taxonomy): Eukaryota > Metazoa > Arthropoda > Insecta > Orthoptera > Acrididae > Schistocerca > Schistocerca serialis. The sequence goes on from NC_064646.1 coordinate 397,836,429, forward strand.
AATTGCGTTCCGTTAAGAAAAATATTTATTTTGTGGGTGACTGGCCGTGAGTCACGCTGAATAAAATTTTTAATTAAATGTCGTGGGACTAGGGCCTCCCGTCGGCTTTCGATTTGACGCCACTTCGGCAATTTCCGCGTCGATGGGGATGAAATGACGACACAACACCCACTCCCTGAGCGGAGAAAATCTCGTTACAGTTGTTCGAGGCGGACGTCGTATGACACCCGCTCAAGTTCACTGATGATCCAGTTACTGTTTTTATCATTACACAGGGCAATTACCTCTCTGACCAAATACGATGAGCTACCGCGCCAGCACCACTCAGCTACCGGGGTGGACCATTTTTAATTTATTTAAGACTTATTCTGCCTAATTACAGTTTCTAATAGTATCTATAGACACATTTTACCGACAGCAGACGTTTTACCTTTAAAAAGCATTCAAGCGTCTCCGGGTAAAGACACTTCAGGTTTTTTTTTCCAAATCTAAAGCTGTTGTGACAGTAGTTTCTTTTTTTCCGTTAAGAATCAATGGCCAACGCTTCTGCTTCTGCTTTGATAGGTAACCGACTAACTGAAGTGTTTAAATGGAAAACTATCTGACGAAACCGGAGATCTTTTCACAAAAACATGAAAACGTACACATCTTTGAAATAGTTTTCCTAAGCTCCATCTGATAGGGCAGAAGCTAGTATATGCCGAAGTTCCCATGCAAAAATCATGGCAGATCCTGTATCTAAGTCGTATAGGAAATGAGTTTTTATCTTACTAGCATAGGCCTATCTTGCTGGATATAACGGTGGAACCTCGCACGAGAGCTCTGCTTGGCGGTGTGGTTGAGTCTGGCCCCAGTGAGTTCCAATTCTACTTCATTTTTCGGATTCCTTTGCCAAAGATTTCAGCGTCAATATTAATAAGCGCTATATCATTGTAACTCTCTTTCCAACTCAATACAGCCATGAAACGTATACGGTTTCGTTAAGAAAATCATACTTGCTTAAAAATATCGGTTGATACCGAAGTTCAGAGCGTTATTCATACAAAATATTATGTGTCCCTCAGCGTAATATCTATTGTGGGAAACCTTGTTTCGATATACAAAATCGTCCACTAAATAGAAGGGGTGTTACGTCTTACGTGACTTACCGTGTATATGACTTCACGTGTAGCAATCCATGTGTCAGAAGTTTTAAATGTTCTCACGACAGAGACAGAGAACTACAAACATTTTTGAAAGTAACTGTCTGAATGTAGCTGTCAGAATAGCAGTCTCGTGGCTGTGTTCTACAGAGGCAGCAGTAATTTTCTTCGCGCTGTATGAAATAGAAAGGGCTTTGTCTGACAGAATAAGCTTTACATTCAGATGTCAAACAGTTTCATTATCGGCTTTTTTTCTCGTTGCTGCGATGAATTGGCTGCTGCGAATAGCGAAGTAGGAAAAGAGGACCTCGAGCGCTGCTAAAAGAGCCTGGTGGCTAATGAGAGACAGGCGAAAGGCGGCTGTATCGGGAATCGAAGAACCTATATCAGTCGCTTTCTATAACAGGCTATTACTGGCAGGAATCAATGTGGAGTTTGAAAAGAGTCTCGTATCGGGTGGAAACTGGTAAAATAGTTTAAGAATACTGAAAAATTATAAAGGTTATGGGAAAAGACATTCAGAAGAACAGATATACTTGTAAGTTAGAAAATAGCTATCGGCAATTTCATTACCAGTCAACGATATAAATTAACTAAAACATCCACCATATCTTTGGCATCCGTATTGATACAAAGTGTCGGCCGATGTGGCCGAACGGTTCTAGGCGCTTCAGCCCGGAACCGCACTGCTGCTACGGTCGCTGGTTCGAATCCTGCCTGCCTACATACCATGATCAGTCTATAATGACACTGAGGATGTACCAACTATCTTGGAAAAGTTCTTCCAATATTGATTTTATACTCAATCTGCGTCATGCAAAGGCAACATATTTATCATGTTTCGCCTTGTGTTCCAAGTGAGTGTTTTCCACTAAAGAAAACTTGTAGTAATGCACTGTAATAATTGAACGGATGTTCAGCATAAAATTTATGTCAAGTACAGTATTTTGTTTGGCTGGAACACCTGTCATTGTTGGTTATGTTTGTGTTTGACTTAAAAACGAAGATGGTTTATAAAAAATATCACAGTTTCCGTATTTCGCCTTGAATTAGATAAGTCTTTTACATCAACAAAATGTTTAAGAATCCATAAAGAAGCAATCAATATCTTGAGATACCTTAATTCCTGTATTATCTAGATATAGATACAACTTTTTGCACCAGTACCTTCAGACGATATTGCGTTGACTCTGTTGTTAGACCATTAGATAGTCTCGAATTTTCTGCCCCTATCCGGTGTCTAATACTGAGATAGAATTGAGAAGGCTCCTGGAGGTCCACGACTGGTAGAGTCATCCGCAGAGAAGGTGCGCCAGAACCTAAGTCCTGCTCAAGGTCACGATACACCTAGATCAAAACTGTGCGCTAAAAGCGTAAATAAGTGATTTTATTTAAAAAAAAAAAGATGGGACAGATAAGGAAAGGAGTTAAGCAATTTTTATTGTCTATAATAGAACATACAGTCACCAGTAATCTTTATTTTACAATTGTTGTTCACTACTTTGGCCCAAATAAACAGATACTCGTCTGAATTGAGCTTCTTTTTTCTTCTTGTAGACAAAGTAAAGGGCTTGTCTGGTACCAAAGTCCCATATGGAGCCTTAGCAAGCAGCTATACTCTATGTCTTACAAGCCAAGATGTTTCTAATGATACAGTTGGTGGAGAATTGAAAATACGGAGAAGGAGAAATTGGAAGATTTTGGTACGTCTTTCAGTCCAAGTGTCCGCAGCTGGTGGTCGTGCGGTAGCGTTCTCGCTTCCCGCGCTCGGGTTCCCGTGTTCGATTCCTGGCGAGGTCAGGGATTTTCTCTGCCTCGTGATGACTGGGTGTTGTGTGCTATCCTTAGGTTAGTTAGGTTTAAGTAGTTCTAAGTTCTAGGGGACTGATGACCACAGATAATAAGTCCCATAGTGCTCAGAGCCATTTGAACCATTTTTTTCAGTCCAAGAATGTTGTAAATTAAGTAGTTAGGTGAATTTAATCATAAAAAATTACAGGAAACCATAGGCGAGGAGAAAATTTTATCGAAAACCTTTATCAAACGTAACAGGTATTGGAATGTACGGTACAGAATCCAGAAATAATTAACATAGCGCTACAAAGAGCAGTAAAATGGGAACACTGAATGCGTAGAGAACAGCAACTTATTAATACCAAGCTTTGCTAAAGACAGATTTTAAATTATGAACCCACAACTGCCATTTTTGGAAGATCATTTGAAGCTACATGAAGAGAATATGGCAATACCTGGGGTCATGAACAGTGTAGCACGGCCGTCTTCTATCTTATGTAATGAACCCTATGCAATTTTAAAAGGTATATATATCTATGAGCAGCCCCACGCTGCAAAACGTGATTCACGAATCTATGATTCAGTAGAGAATTCTGCGGTGCCGGAATATGCTACAGTAGAACTTCGGTTATCTCAATGCCAACCAACCGGATTACCGATTATCCGAATCGCTTCGAGAAAAAAGAAATTTGTACCGTATGACTAAATTGTTGGTTTTGTTCGATATCATTACACTATACAGCACACTATAAGTTCCTTTATCGTTCTGAAATCAATCGACAACAAATGTATTAAAAAACAAAATTTTCCAGTGAACAGTTAGTGTTTTACACGGATTGTTGTGTGCTCCATACGCGCATTCTCGTGTTTGTGGTGCCCGTCATTCAGTGCAGTCTGCACATCAGACTGTGCCGTGAACTCGACGTACACATTGATTTGTCGCTATACGTTCCATTTTCCGTGAGTTTCATTTTATTTTGTGCGTGTGTTTTAATTTAGTGTGCAGCAAATGTCTTCTAAAAGGGACGCGTTGTCCTGTCGTTGGCAGACAAAATAAAAGTCCTTGAACAATTAGACAAAGGCGTGAGTGGTATGCAGTTATCCTCAGTTTTAAACTTTGTGTCTGTCCTTGAGAATGAAAATGTGAGTCCGTCGAGAAAAGCGATGAAAACAGCAGAAAACAAAAAAACTGAAGACAGATTAGTCAAGTGGTTACTGCAGCAGCGGGCATTGGGAAAACCTCTTTCAGGGCCGATTGTCTGTGAAAGAGCAAAAAATTTACCAGAGAAAATTGACAGTTTGTTTTTATTTAAAGCGAGCAATGGCTGACTAAGTAATTTCAAGGCTAGGCACGGTTCTTGTGAGTTGGATTTAGGTGGTGAAAAACTGTCAGCAGATCAAAAAGCAGCAGTAAATTTAAATGAAAAATTCAAAATTGAAGTAGAATCTTGACTCGTAATTTTTATATAAGCTTGTGATTCAGACCTTAATTGGAAAGCTTTGACTGAAACAATTTTAGCTTCTAAAAGAAAAACTAGCGCTTCTGACCATAAGGTTACTAAAGACCGTGTTACCATCTTGAGCTGCGGTGACTCCACAGGAAACCAGAAAATTCCCCTTCTGTCGACAGGAAAAATTGAAAAACCCTTGGGCTTTCAGAAATCTTGGAAAACATCTCGTCTTATTACAAAAATGAACCAAAGCCCTGGGTGACCTCTACTTGGTTTTGCGAATGGTAAGGTTAATGATGATGATGATGATGATATTTGGTTTTGGGGGCGCTCAACTGCGCAGTTATCAGCGCCCGTACAAATTCCCAACCTTTGCTCAGTCCGATCTCTCCACATTCAGGTATGATGATGATATGATTAGGACAATACAAACATACAGTCATATCGAGGCAGGTGAAAATTCCTGAACCCGCCGGGAATCGAACCCGGAACCCCGTGCTCGGGTGGTAACGTTAAGTTCACATGCCTGACTTACGAAAGTACCAAAAGGCCGGCCACAGGGAAAGAAGGCAGTAAGGCGACTTTAATTTGGACAATGCACCCACACGCCCCACAGAAAAAATTCTTGATAGAGAAGATGGACATTTCAAAACACACATCCTGTCGTCAAACATAACGAGTTTGCTGCAGCCAGTGGACCAATCGCTTGACGAATCTATGAAGCGCCATTATACAAAACATTTTTTGAGAAAGATTTTGGTAGAAGATGAAAATGAAGAACCATTGTGGCTCATCTCAAAAACTGAATTTAAAGGATTGCTCTTACCAAGAACCATGGAATTTGGTGAAGACAGCCACATTAAAAAGAGGTTGGAATAGACTGAAAGACATTTCAACGAAATATGAGGTACGGAAAGATGAAAAGAAGAAGCATGAAAAGAAAGAGGAAGGAAGTGAACAGGCAGAGGATAAACTATCTCTTGAGGACTTAAAACGGACTTTTCTAAAATTTCTGGACATTCCGATTGCAGTGCAGAGGATGTAGGAAATTGGTTTGCGCGATATGAATGTGGTCATTTTACACAGCGGCTCACCATCAAGCGGATGCGAGATCTGGCTGCGCAAAGAAGACTGACGATATCAAAACAACTCTGTCCTATATTTTCCAGAACTGGCACCTTATGTAAGCATGCTATTGTACAAAAACGAAACAATATTGTTTTGTATTCAGTAAGTTAATATTGCTGCAGTATATATACACAAATTTAGTGTTTTGGAAAGGATCGACCTGTTCTCATGATTTATCCAACTATCCGAATATCCTCTTATGCAAGAGTCATCCGCATAACTGGAGTTCTACCGTACTTTACTATCCTTGAATTTATTTAAAAAATGTATTACTATCCATGGATTTGTTAAAAATGAAAAACGTATGCAAATGTTCCCGTTAACGAGATGTCCGCCGTTGTAGAAGCGAATTTGCCAAAGCATTTGAAACTTGGAATGGGCAAGTACTAGACCATATTGGCAAGCTACTATTGGTGTTGCTTTCAGTTACTTTAAATTTATTAAGAAGATACGCCACCAAAAGAATCGATTAGCCATAGGATGTTTTTTGGCTGCAGCTGTTGCAGACATTTTTGTCCCAGAGTGCAGGTTTTCTTAATCATTTTGTGACGTAGAACGATACATTATACATTATAAAAGGCTTTTCGTTTACACTATCTTGTGACACGCCTGTCCTCTAGTCCACAGACCGTATTACGGGAGAAACTTGGGGGGAGAAACGCACCATCCACTGATGAACCTTGTAGTTGTCGCGCAGTCGTCTAGTGAAACCATAGATGTGCTACTGAATAACTGAAATAGGAACCCAACAACTACAGACTAACAAGTGAAAGTTTGATTCAGCCACAGGAGTAGGATAAGGCCGTTTTCGAGACTGTGTCATACTGACTCCTTAAATTTCCACTTCATAAACATGAGAAAATGAAGATGAACATTTTAAAGCAGATTACAACGGCCAGTGGATTCAGGATTGAAGAAACTGAGCGCTTTCGTAGAAGACTTGAAAACCGAATAAACCAAAGATGCTGAAACCACTGCCAGACTGTTTTATAAAAAAGAAGTTTAACCCAGTTCTAAGCAAAGAAATAGAGGATCTATACAAGGGCAATGTTCTTGAGGACAAATTATAGAAATGGAAGAGAATGTAGATGAAGATGAAATAGGAGGTATGATACTGCGTGAAGAGTTTGACAGAGCACTCAAAGACCTAAGTCGAAACAAGGCCCCAGGAATAGACAACATTCCATTTGAACTACTGACAGCCTTGGGAGAGCCAGGCCTAACAAAACTCTACCATCTAGTGAGCAACATGTGTGAGACAGGCGAAATACAAAAAAGAAAAATGGTTCAAATGGCTCTGAGCACTATGGGACTTAACATCTGTGGTCATCAGTCCCCTAGAACTTAGAACTACTTAAACCTAACTAACCTAAGGACATCACACACATCCATGCCCGAGGCAGGATTCGAACCTGCGACCGCAGCGGTCACGTGGCTCCAGACTGAAGCGCCTAGAACCGCACGGCCACACCGGCCGGCGGCAAAATACATTCAGACTTCAACAAGAATATAATAATTCCAATCCCAAAGAAAGCAGGTGTTGAAAGATGTGAAAATTACCGAACTATCAGTTTAATAAGCCATGGCTGCAAAATACTAACACGAATTCTTTATAGACGGATGGAAAAACTGGTAGAAGCCGACCTCGGGGAAGATCAGTTTGGATTCCGTAGAAATGTTGGAGCACTTGAGGCAATACTGACCCTACGACTTATCTTAGAAAATAAATTAAGGAAAGGCAAACCTATGTTTATAGCATTTGTAGACTTAGAGAGAGCTTTTGACAATGTTTACTGGAATAATCTCTTTCAAATTCTCAAGGTGGCAGGGGTGAAATACAGGGACGAAAGGCTATTTACAATTTGTACAGAAACCAGATGGCAGTTATAAGAGTCAAGGGGCACGAAAGGGAAGCAGTGGTTGGGAAGGGAGTGAGACGGGGTCGTAGCCTATCCCTGATGTTATTCAACCTGTATATTGAGCAAGTAGTAAAGAATACAAAAGAAAAATTCGAAGTTGGAATTAAAATCCTTGGAGAAGAAATAAAAACTTTGAGGCTCGCCGATGACATTGTAATTCTGTCCGGGACAGAAAAGGACTTGGAAGAGCAGTTGAACGGAATGGACAGTGTCTTGAAAGGAGGATATAAGATGAACGCCAGCAAAAGCAAAACGAGGATAATGGAATGTAGTCGAATTAAATCGGGTGATGCTGCGGGAATTAGATTAGGAAATGAGACGCTTAAAGTAGTAAAGGAGTTTTGCTATTTGGGGAGCAAAATAACTGATGATGGTCGAAATAGAGAGGATATAAAATGTAGACTGGCAATGGCAAGGAATGCGTTTCTGAAGAAGAGAAATTTGTTAACATCGAGTATAGATTTAAGTGTCAGGAAGTCGTTTCTGACAGTATTTGTATGGAGTGTAGCCATGTATGGAAGTGAAACGTGGACGATAAATAGTTTAGACAAGAAGAGAATAGAAGCTTTCGAAATGTTGTGCTACAGAAGAATGCTGAAGATTAGATGACTGGATCACATAACTAATGTGGAGGTATTGAATAGAATTGGGGAGAAGAGAAATTTGTGGCACAACTTGACCAGAAGAAGGGATCGCTTGGTAGGACATATTCTGAGGCGTCAAGGGATGACAAATTTAGTATTGGAGGGCAGCACGGAGGGTAAAAATTGTAGAGGGAGACCATGTGAGGAATACACTAAACAGATACAGAAGGGTGTAGGTTGCAGTAGGTACTGGGAGATGAAGAAGCTTGCACAGGATAGAGTAGCAGGGAGCGCTGCATCAAACCAGTATCTGGACTTAAGACCACAACAACAACATGTAAGATTCAAAACTAATACATCCTTAGAGTATATGCTTCCTCATAGCGTCCATGATAACGAAAAATGAATTTTTTAATGTGGTTATCTCTTGTAAACATTATAACAGTTTTTACATTGGACGAATGGAACGTAATGTTTTGGAAAAGTGTAATGAGTTTACTATAGGGGCATCTAAAGACGGTCCACCACTCCTGATCACGTTATTGAAAATAAACATACATTGCAGGATGTCTGCAGTGATACGACATTTACATATCGGTCTTAAGACCTCATTGATTTTGGAAGAAATGGAGATTTACAGTCACATGAAATGAAGGGCGGAAAAGTTACGTAGTGATCAAACACGGCTTAGGGACGATCAAAAAGAGGGGAAAAGGATTTTTTTGTTGATGCCGGTTCTGTGGATGCTCTTTTAATCCACAGCTTCTTGATCTTGTTAATCAACCACTATTCTTAACCTCAACTTTCGGTCGTTGGCTATCCTGGCCACGGTATTATTTGATTCCCCCTTCTTCTTTTATCCATACTTGTCCCTTTGCTTTGCCGCCACCTCCCCCTGTTCAATACGTAATATTTTTTTTAAAAAACAGACGTCTGTTTTTTAAGTAATTTGTCTAGAAGCAAGAAGTAAAGTCGATTACACAATCATCTGAACAATGCTCGGAACCACGTACAGCAAATGAGACTGCACGGTCTGCGTAACCCACCAGACAAATATTCTCCAACACTCTCCAAAAGTCTACGAATCTATATTAAGCACTGTAATCCAAATTCGCAACCGTTACCTCGTTTGTTGTACCTGATGTAGAGCATCACTAAGTCGCATAAAATGTTTCTCTAATCTGTTTTATTTCCTACTTATAGACGAATCACTTCACAGAACATTTGACCGTCCGTTTTCATATTTCCGTTATTTCAAATTTTTTATTGAGTGTTAATATCAATGTAATCGTTTACGCGCAAAATAGTTGGACATTGAAGAGATGAACTTTTAGACACTTCATGTACATAGTTAGCAGCAGTTGTTCGTGAAATATTACCAATTTCCCTTAAATCGCTAACTGAGTATCTATGAACTATCCTGAATATTTTCACGGAATTACACCATTTTTCACAAAACTAAACAGCACGCTGGTCACTTTGATACCACATATTTCTTTTTGCTACTCTTCGTTTGCCTTTGAAAATTCGGAAAAAACAGATTGTGTAATTTATAGGAAACCTTGTTTCGCTCCGGTCACACATTTGTGGCTTTATCAGTCGATCTTTCAAAACCTTTGTGTGAAATCTGTTTAAATGAGCTCTTCTTGAAAACTCCAGTTTGTTAAGCATGAATGTTACGCACGGTATATGGAGGCGGTAAATCTGACAACACAGTCTCCATCTCATGCGTCACCACTCCATTTCACCGCCTTTAACGTTCGCGCCAAGCAACAGTCTTTCTTCCTGCACGGTGAGTCTACTACACACGAACTCTACTTTCGCGCAGTGTGAGATGGGATTGCGGAAGGGGAGTGAGGAGGAGATCAGAGTTTGAGTTCCAATATGTATGCCACCTCCCAAATTAATCGATGGCGATTATTCTCGACTGGAAGTGGACGTCGTCCTGTTGCCAGCGTGCTCAGTAGTCGTGGTCGTAGCACATTGCATATCGCACCTAGTGTTGAATTTCCGTCAGTTCATGCGGTACCCACCGCTATATGATTTTGCACAGTTGCAGCTCTGTCCGCAATATGCTGCGGCTGGCGTTTTTCTTGTAACCAGTTGCTCTCTCTAACTCTAGTAACACCCATCGTCTCTCTTCCTCTAGAAGCTGCCACACTTCCTTGCTGAATCTTTCCTATCACCCATGGTACCGTACGGTACTATTATTATTATTATTATTATTCTTTTTTTTGCATCAGTCTTCTGATGTAATCCAATCTCTGATCCAATCTCTGATGTATTCCAGCCTCTGTCTTCCTCTACAGTTTTTGCTCTCTACAGCTCCCTCTAGTACCATGGAAGTCATTCCCTCATGTCTTAGCAGATGTCCTATCATCCTGTCCCTTCTCCTTATCAGTGTTTTCCACATATTCCTTTCCTTTCCGATTCTGCACAGAACCTCCTCATTCCTGACCTCGTCAGTCCACCTACTTTTCAACATTCGTCTCTTACACCAAATTTCAAATACTTCGATTCTCTTCTGTCACGATTTTCCCACAGACCATGTTTCACTACTATACAATGCTGTACTCCAGACGTACATTCACAGAAAATTCTTCCTCAAATTATGGCCGATATTTGATATTAGTAGTCTTCTCTTGGCCAGAAATCCTCTTTTTGACATTGCTAGTCTGCTTTTGATGTCCTCCTTGCTCCGGCCTTCATTGGACATTTTACTGCCTAGGCAGCAGAATTCCTTAACTTCATCTACTTCGTGACCATCAACCCTGATGTAAAGTTTCTCGCTGTTATCATTTCTACTACTTCTCATTACCTTCGCCTTCCTTCGATTTACTCTCAAACCATACTGTGTACTCATTAAACTGTTCATTCCGTTCAGCAGATCATTTAATTATTCTTCACTTTCACTCAGGATAGCAATGTCATCAGCGAATCGTATCATAGATAATCCTTTCACCTTGAATTTTAATTCCACTCCTGAACCTTTCTTTTATTTCCATCGTTGCTTCCTCGATGTACAGATTTAACAGTAGGGCCGAAAGGCCACATTCTTGTCTTACACCCTTTTTAATACGAACACTTCGTTTTTGGTTGTCCACTCTTACTATTCCTCCTTGGCTGTTGCACATATTCTATATGACCTCTCTCTCCCTACAGCTTACCCCTACTTTTCTCGGAATCTTGCATCATTTTACTTTGTCGAACGCCTTGATTTTTCTTTAGTCTTCCTTCCATTATTAACCGCAACGTCAGAATTGACCCTCTCTTCATCTTCAGCATGCGACGTCGGCATGCATACCTCGACGATCGTTGCCGGTGCTGATTTGCTGTCGATTCTGATAATAACAACGCTAACATTCACTGTTCACAGTAACACACTCTCCGTCCTAGCTTCCTATCACAAAGAATCCTACTCCCGTTGTACCATTTTCTGCTGCTGTTGATATTACCCGATACTCCTCTGACCAGAAATTCTTGCCTTCTTTCCACTTCACTTCACTGACTCCTACTATAACTAGATTGAGCCTTTGCATTTCCCTTTTCAGGTTTTCTGGTTTCCCTACCACGTTCAAGCTTCTGACATTCCACGCCCCGACTCTTAGAACGTTATCCTTCCGTTGATTGTTCAATCTTTTTCTCATGGTAACCTCCCTCTCGGCAGTCCCCTCCAGGAGATCCGGATGGAGGACTATTCCGGAATATTTTGCCAATGGACACATCATCATGATGCTTCATTCAATTACAGGCCACATGTCCTGTGGATACACGTTACGTGTCTTTAACGCAGTGGTTTCCATTGCCTTCTGCATCCTCATGCCGTTGATCATTCCTGATTCTTCCGCCTCTAGGACACACCTAGGACAAGAGAGTGCCCTGTACATCCTCCCGATCCTTTGCCCTCTTTGACAAGGCCGTTGGCAGAAAGAGGGGTGACTTCTGAAGTCTTCGGCCGCCAATTCTCATTATTAACCAAAATTTAACCAGTAGTGGAATTCGAACCCGGGGTCGAAGACATTTTGATTATGAATCAAAGACGCTAAACCGAAACCAGGGGTCTAGGTATGGGGGGAGGGGGGGGGGGGAATATTTCCAAGGGCTCCCACGAATGCACTGTGACATTCTCTCGCGTTTCTCCCTCGGATAACTGTTATTTTGGTGTATGCGCGCTGCTCAAAACGGATTACGTTCACCTCGCACGACGCTCGCAGAACAACTGATTTCGTAGAGCAGTCTGTGTTGCTACTAGCAATCACAGAGACATCTCTTGTTGTGAATACATAAGATGCCCACGTATCTTCAACACGACTAATAGCAGTTTGTGATCCTCTCACAAATCTGCAAGAATAAAATAGTTGCAAAGACTTTTGTCCCAACCCTCGTATAACCCTTTTCATAAACTGGAGTTGCTTGTTCTCTTTTACAGTCACATGCGACTGTTCGCTTCTCTTGGATTTCTCGGTAACTATGAGCTACGAAAAGATCTAATTCTACATCATATTCAGTGTAACATCAAGCTGGAATTCGATAAGGGTCTGGCGCGTAGTTCACTTTAAGTAAGCTTACTTGTTCTTCAGTACCGGAGGCACTTCTATCGATGTTTTCGTTTGCGAGTCTCTGCGACGGTCAAACGCGTACCATAGATCCTCTTGCGTCAACACATTTTGATGCGCGTCATTCAAAAATACCACACATACTTATCTGCTTATCATTATTATTATTAACTTTGAGTGAACTGTAGCAAAACTAGGTGTGTCGTACTATGTTGCATGTTACGGTGTACCCTGATTTTAAATTGCCCTTCGAGAATAATGGGCATCCTGCAAATATTTGCAGCGTTTATGAAGGGGCGATTTCTTCAGAAAATATTACGACGCTGGTGAAAACTGTAGCGCTAAAGATCGTAAGCTCACACAAAAAATGGAAACTAAGGTTTCTAGCAACTCGAACGCAGGTATACATGTCGCACCACTCTCTAGGCCACATGATTGAGGAGCGTCTGAGGATTTCATTTGTTTTGGCTTCAAGAATGTTTAGCATATTTCACGGTCGTCATCTTTGCCTTTGTTTTCCGTAAGCAAATGTTTTCTTTGAAAGCGGCAACTGTGCAGTGTCGGCCTCGTTACTGACTCGGCGGCTGCAAGGGAAAGTGTGCCATTAGTTTCCGGGATGGCAGGATAGTGACCCTACCCCTTTCCACCAGCTACCCATACGCCTCAAGAAACAACAACGCTGAGGCTCTCTGCAATAATTGAGTAACTCGTGTTATCAGGCCACAATATCCACACAGAGTGTAACCGAACACCACCTACAAAATTTCATAGTTTGTTCAGGGATATTTCCCGAGTACATGGTGGTTTAGAAAGAATACCACGACTTTGAAAATCTGTATTTAATCGAAGAAACATGATTGAATTTTGGGTAATTAATCATTGTGAAGCGTATTTACCAAAGTCTTTCCCAGTTGGAAATAAGTTCATAAGTGTTCAATATGACCCCATCCACACACTGGAACAGCATCAACCCGATAGTCGAACTCGTTCCACACTCTCTGTAGCATCTCTGGCGTAATAATTTGGACTGCTGCATTTATTCTTTCATTTAGTTCGTCAGTGGTAGTTGGTAAAGGTGGTCAAAGCACCATATCTGTAATATACCCTCACAGAAAAAAATCAGAGGGGCTGAGGTCAGGGCTTCTTGGAGGCCAGTGATGAAGTGCAATTTTGTCATATGATGACATGATGGAGATCGTGGCTGTTATCTGAAGACAAATGTTGGTGGCGTTAGGACAGCAACCAGCCACAAATTTACTTTCATTTCCTTTATTCAAAGGGTACCGTTACCAGTTCCGAATTTTTGTGATTCATCTACAGACGGTTTACACGCTTTCCTTATGACATGTGGTGTGTTTTTTTACAGATTAATTGTCGTGAAATGTCGGTTTGGAGTGTTTGTTTTCATAACATTCGTCCAACAGATGTGAATACGTCCCCACTGCATTCTTATTGTTGCACACGTAAATTTTTCTCACTGAACACTTTAGATTTGTCACCGAGAAGATTTCAACCACGCACCACATGTTTAAAACATGGAATAAAGGAACTGACAATAAATTTGTGGCTAGTCGCTGTCCTAACATAATCAACAGTGATGAAGTGCTCTGTCACGAGCTGCCTGGCGGCTGATCCATTGCTGTGTACTTTTCATTCAGATAGGCAGGGGCAGGGAAGTACCAGTGGGGTGGTGCCCCATCCTGCTAGAACATGAATTGACGTGCTTCTTCTTCGAGTTGAGGGAACAGCCAATTCTGCGATATTTCCAAATAGGTCTGCCCAGTTGCAGTTGCACCTTCGAAGAAAAAAGGACCAGCAACTTTATTGACTGACTCAGAAAACGTTCACGATAGGTGATCGCTTTCATGCTGAATGTAGTGGCGTAGCAAGACAGCCACGCCACTCGGAAGTAGCCGAAAGGCACGCGTTAAGCTCACGCAGGCTGGCGTGAGGTCTGAAACAGGTTACGTTATGAATCCTATAAAGAAAATTACGTAGCTGCTGGAATACTTAACTTTAATCCACAATTGGTGAACATTGGTCTTGTTGATACAGTATATGCGTCATTAGATACATAGCAAAGGATAATTGGCGCCTTGCTAGGTCGTAGCAATTGACGTAGCTGAAGGCTATGCTAACTATCGTCTCGGCAATTGAGAGCGTAATTCTCAGTGAACCTTTCCTAGCAAAGTCGGCTGTACAACTGGGGACGAGTGCTAGTAAGTCTCTCTAGACCTGCCGTGTGGCGGCGCTCGGTCTGCAATTACTGACAGTGGCGATACGCGGGTCCGTCGTATGCTAATGGACCGCTGCCGATTTAAATGCTACCACCTAGCAAGTGTGGTGTCTGGCGGTGACACCACACTGAACTATTTCCCATGGATTCAGTGCCCATATACGGGCATTGTGCCGATTGACTTTCCCTGTTGTGTGAAGTGTTGCTTCATCACTAAACGCTACCTACGAAATAAATCAGTTATCTGTTTCCATTTACTCAAGGACAAACTTGCAGAACTCGCTTCTTTTCTCTTTATCGGCTTTGGAAAACACTTCAACCAATTGTAGATGATAAGGTTTCATTACTAACCTTTTCCTTACGACTCTCAAAATGGTCTGTTGCGGACTTTGCAACTCTCTTCTATCTCGGGTGGTCTATTTTTCTGACTGCGAGAAAATTCTTCCTGGATGCGGCGAACATTTTCTTCACTCGGCCTTCTGGAACTTTTCCCTTTGCACAAACACCCTTTGTTCGTGAATTGTTTATACCAACGTACGATACACCACCCATAAGGAGTTTGAACGCCATACGTGGTTCCAAATGCACGCTGAACAACTGTCGTCGATTCACTTCTGCCGTACTCCATAACACAAAAAGCTTTTTATTGAGCAGTCGCTATCTTTGCACTGGCAACAGAAATGAAGGTTACACGGCCAACAGCTCCTAGCGATCAAATGAACAACCAAATGAAACTTCAGAGTTACCTCCAGTAGACGATAGAAAGAGCGTACAGTAGCTCTCCTTTTCTTCCTTGCTGAGTTCTCGACTATCTTTTTGAATCACCCTGTATTTTGGTGTAAGCGACCTGTGGTCTCAGGTGTTTTGTTACAGCGTAATTACATTTCCTTTGATTTCTTACACCCAGCTGCATTCGTATACGTGCTGCACTGAAAATATCTTCACAACAGTGCAAGTGTAGATTGTATACGCTGTGTGCCTTGTTTGGTACCAAACCTGTTCCATTCATTCGCCGTGAACTTTACCCTCCACCATCAAGCTTCCGTTTAGTGCTTTTCGGTTCTGCCCAGGGTTGGTCTCCCCGGCTGTCTTAGTTGGACGATAACAGCGATACCCAGCTGTACAAATAGGCTTCCGAGTTGACCGATTTGCACCTCGCGTGCGACTTCACTGAACGCAAAGCAAGAGCTACAATTAATCAAAAAACACTAGCGTCATATACTGGCGTCAATTTCTTAAGTAACATACGATGTATCACCAGTTTCGGTGTGCTGTTTGCAAAGACTGACGTAACAAATTGTTTTATGCCTATCTCCTATGGCAACTAATTGAAGCCGGCCGCTGTGAGCGAGCGCTTCTAGACGCTTCAGTCTGGAACCGCGCGACTACTACGGTTGCAGTTTCGAATCTTGCCTCGGGCATGGATATGTGTGATGTCCTTAGGTTAGTTAGGTTTAAGTAGTTCTAAGTTCTAGGAGACTGATGACCTCAGATGTCAAGTCCCATAGTGCCCGGAGCCATTTGAACCATTTGAAATAATTGAAAAACGTTTTTTTCTTTGATGAAATACGATATACTATTGCATAGTACCAAAAAAAGGAAGACAAATTGGGCGGCTGGTAATAGTGAGTTGCGTTCTCACATACTGTTACGTATATTTATTTCATGTTAAAAGTAGGTTTTACCGCCAAAAAAAAGCGCGCCGCCATTGTAACTATACCATACGTTACGTAAGAAATTTACATCAGTAGGGGACGTTATTTTGTTGTCATTAATTGCAGCTGGTAAAATTAGATTTGTCATGATGATCTTCAGCATTATACTATGATCTTAACAGTTCTTCATAAAAACAATGTGTAGAATTTTAAAATTCTTTTATATTACTCAGTGGATCACTTAACAACAGTCGTTCGAGCGACAATGCTAGGTTTTAGCTTCTTGATAATTTCCGCGTTTGTCATAATTATGCTTTGTTTATACGATTTACAATTTTTTTTATTTTTTATTTAATTTTATATAATTTAATCTTTATAAGGCAGTTGTATGAGCCTATTAACGACCTTTTGCATTTGATTGGGTGGAGTGTTTCACCACTAATATACGAACAAACAAATTGTGTCGGCATTTATTGGTCTATTTTAATTGTGATACGTAAGTACACTTGTTGATTTCATTTTATTAAGGGTATTTAAACTCCTACATTGGAAAGAAACAATATTAGTTACTTTGTAATATAGAAGGCATCACTTACAGTACATGACGCAAACTGGGGCTACTATACATGTTGTAAACAACAACCTCAGTTTCGTTCTGCATGTATGTATACCAGTAAAGTCATATGGTGACACGTACTGCTGCGAGTTTGTTGGATTATAACTCGCTCATATAGTATGTTGACTGTAATGGATCGCTGTTGTTGGGTAACGTGGTGTTTTGCTTATTGTTTTATATGAAACAATTCTGATTCTCTAAATTCATTGTATTTTAGCGCTGGAATGAATGAATGAATGGCGTGTGACGAGGGCCTCCCGTCGGGTAGACCGTTCGCCTGGTGCAAGTCTTTCGATTTGACGCCACTTCGGCGACTTCTGCGTCGATGGGGATGAAATGATGATGATTAGGACAACACAACACCCAGTCCCTGAGCGGAGAAAATCTTCGACCCAGCCGGGAATCGAACCCGGGCCCTTAGCATTGACAGTCTGTCGCGCTGACCACTCAGCTACCGGGGGCGGACTTAAACGCTGGAAATGGCTATTTATAGCTGAAATCTGAATATGCAATAATAATAATAAAATAGTGCGATAGCCACTGACTGCTGTGTCCCTGACCTTCCTTATAATGGTCTGCACAGTAGTGTCTTGTAGAATCAAAGTTGGTTCTCTGTTTTCTGTTGTACGTTTTGTTGACGGCATTTTACAAGCTATTTCATTGTAAGATATTCTTGAAAAAGTATTTCGCTTAGCAGACCGCAAAAATGACAAAGTAAATCATTATTCTGTAACGAGCCACCGGAGACCAAGTGTCTTTTATAAAAAATACTCTGAAAATATATCTTGAACATCTTCGATCTGGGTTCTGGTGTACCCTGTATATTCGTATTACAATGCCTGGCTGCGTTCTCCTAAAACTTATTTCGTCTACGACTCTCTCTAGCACCACTGGTGTTATAAACTAACGTCTAAAAACATTCTGTATCGTCTTATTTTCTCTTTTAAGTTAGTTTTCTTCATATAGTCATTTACCGTGCGATTCTGCGAAGGACCTCATCATTTCTTATCAGTCTAATTAATTTTGAGCGTCTTTGAACGACAAAAAATCTCAGACGTCTTGATTCTTTTATTTTCGGGCTTTCCACAACGATCCTATTCCATACTATGCTGTATTTCAGATGTACGGTATCAGAGATTGTTTTCCTAAGTTAGGGCCTATATACCGCTCCCAGCATGCATTATTTTGCTACCAAATTAGCGGAAATCTCCTATGCAATCCTCGATAGTGTTATTACATTTTATTGCTGATATATTACCGCTTCTAATCAACATTTTCGTCTTTCTTTTCTTTACCCTTAGTCTGCATTCTGTGCTCAGTGAACTTCTGATCCAATTCAACATTTCCTGCGATTCTTGCTAAATTTTAAAGAATACAGCAATGTAATTAGCGACTCTTGTTATTAATACCGTTCCAACCTGAATTTCAGTCTCACTTCCAACATTAAAACCATTAATTAACTATGTTAACTGGAGAACGCTAGACTAGTAGGAGGGTGATAGCCAAAGACCACAGAAGCTACAGAAGAAAATCTTGTCACGGGGGAACCCTAAAAAACGGATCCTTGAGACTGAGATGTCAACTATGCTGAGACAGTGAGACAACAGGAAAAAGTTGAAGTATATGAGAGACCAGTACGAGACCACACACACACACACACACACACACACACACACATACACACAAACAGACTGATTCTGAATTTTTTTAAATGCAATTAAGATTTTTTACCTTCAGAATACTGCATTTCATCGACACAAATTCTCTAACTCCTTTATGTAGAATGTAAACAGCCACGGATTGGAGAGTGTTCGCAAGATATTTAGAAAAAAGTTTTTGTGTGGAGAAAATGCCATAGATGCACCGTTTCCCCGCTGGGGGTTCATTCTGACAGCTGTATCCAAAATTCTTGAAAAAGTAATGTATTCAAGAGTAGCATATCACAATTGTAAAAATGAATTATTAACAAAATGTCAGTTTGTTTCTCAGAAAGGCTTTTAACAGAAAATGCTATATATGCTTTCACTGATCAAATATTAAATGCATTGAATAACCGAACATCACCCACTGGGATACTTTGTGATCTGTCAAAGGCTTTTGATTGTGTGAATCATGAAATTCTTCTATATAAGTTTAAGGATTGTGGTATGAGTGGGACAGTGCACAAATAGTTTAATTCATATTAAACTGGAAGAATGCAGAAGGTTGAAATTATCAGTACAGATATTCTGCAAAAATCACCAAAGTCTCTAACTAGGGAGGTATCAAGGATGGTCTTCCACAGGCTTCAGTCTCGGTCCCTTATTATTCTTAATGTTAATGACTTGCCACACTGTATTCATGAAGATGCAAAGATAGTTATTTTTGCTGATGATACTAGTATAGTAATCAGACAAGAATCAACTGAAAAAATTGTAAATAATGTATTTCAGTAAATTATTAGGTCGTTCTATGCAAATGAGCTCTCACTAAATTTTGAGAAAACCCAGTTTATACATTTGTGTTCAGTAAATGGCATAACAACATTGATAAACATAGACTGTGAACAAAAGTCTGTTTCTAAGGTAGAATATTCGAAATTTCTAGATGTGTGCATTAATGACAAATTGATCTGGAAGAAGCATGTCGATGATTTGCTGAAACGGTTAGCCTCAGCTTCTTATGCTATGAGGAGAATTGCAAATTTTCGTGATAAACATATCAGTAAATTAGCCTACTAGCCTATTTTCATCCACTGATTTCATCTGGCATCATGTTTTGGGGCAATTCGTCATTAAGAGAGAAAGTATTCATTGCACAGACACGTGTAATCAGAAAAATATCTGGAGCCCACCCAAGATCACTTCCAAACATTTATTTAAGAAACCCAGGATATTCACAGTTCCTTCGCAATACATATTTTCACTTATGAAATTTGTTATTAATAACCCAACCCAATCCAAAAATAACAGCGAAGTGCCTAGCTACATCACTAGAAGAATGGATATTCTTCACTATTCTGGATTAAATCTCACTTTCACACAGAAAGGGGTGAATTACGCTGCCACAAAAATCTTTGATCATTTTCCAAATAGCATTAAAAGTCTGACAGATAGCCAACCTACATTTAAAAGAAAATTAAAAGAATTTCTGAATGACAACTCATTCTACTCAATAGTTGAATTGTTTAGATATGAAGTACTAACTGTAAACAAAAAATTAATTAATTACTTTGTGTAAAGAAAACTTACGTTAAAGAGACACGTTCCACATCATTACGAAATGTCGTATCCGTGATCTATGGAAGAAGTATGTATGTATGTATGACGCTCATACTGTTCAGAGACGTGTGTAAACTGCCATCTGATGAATATTGTTCTAGACATATTGTCTCTTTCCTACTGATTTCTTTGATGTGGAGAGATGAAGTGCTTGGTGTAGGAGACACCGGCAGACACTCCACACCCGTTTGGCTGATGCTGCAGCCACTTTTCGTGAAACACCTGTTTGTGTCGAGAGTATTAGACAATCTACAACAGGGAGGCGCCATTTGAGCATTAACGAAAACATACGACATATTGAGCAGCACCTAAACAACTTTCATGAGACAGCAGTTTGAACTCCGTATCCAACACTTTCTTCCTGGTGGGCATCACAGCCTCGATAAATTCGAGGAAACACATATTTGCACTGGGCTGAATTTGTAAAACTGTGCTTTATTCAGCACTAACAGTGTGCTGTCCCCCTCAGAATGAGGTCTCATGCAAAAGTTTTTGCCTCATGACGGTGCCACAAGTGAAGATATTCGCTGCCAAACGCAGCACCCAATCGCAGACGTCGGCCTGGGAACACCCCGACATGTTTCCCCACGCCGCCGGAGCCGGAAAGCTATTTTTGTTTGAGCGTAGTGTTGCTGTCTCCCAGTCTATCGTCGTAGCACAGATTCGACTGCATACGAATAGAACAGTTATTCTGAACTTTATACCAGTTAAAGACTACTGTACTCTGATGTGAAACTATCATTCTGCAATTAACAAAGTGCTAGATATTATAAGTGTCAACGACAGTATCAAATACATGTCATCTGAGTGGATATTAATTATTTGCAAAGCTTTCCACCATATTTTTTACCATGTTCAAGTTCGAGTGCATTACTAACAATTTTGTGTGTATGTTGTAGTATCTGCTAGACCTCCTTCTGAGTTTCTACAATACACCACAAATATCTTCTGGCATGGCCTGTTTTCAAGTACCTCTGTATGTACCCACGTCTGTTATAGATGCACTTGAAAACGGGTCACGCCGGAAATCGTCTAAGGGACACAAGTAACTTTCGCATAATGTGTCACTGCAAGTAACATAGCTCGATAAAACTTTGATAACACATGGGAAAACCTGCTTCAGTATAGTAAATAAGGTAATTGAGAGAAAATCGCAATAAGAAGAACAGAAATGTAACCGTTATTCAAAGACAATAATTGCACTGAAGTCAACCGCGATTCGCGATGGTCCTCTGGACATTACAAAAGGTGGGACATGATTCTTAAAAGGGTGTATATCTCCACGGACGGCAATGTATGCTCTGCAACGCGTGAGTCCATGTTCGATAATGTTCCTGGGTGCATTACGCGTTTATACATCTCGCCATATGAGGTGAAACGTCCCATTAGAAAAATTATTGAATTACTGTGCTGATAAATCTCTTATATTATTTGATTTTCAAACAGATGAGCAGAACTGAACGTACTCAGACATTTCGCTCTTTACCTATTCTGATCACCACTAAACTGACACACAATATTTTTAGCGCAACGGAATCTGACTTTCAAAAATCCCTACAAAATAATGGCCCTGACTAACAATAACCTATACCTTTCACAAATCACTTACCTCACAAAAATCTTCGTTACTCAAGCTACTGCAACACAGCTAGCGCCACTACTGCCAGCTAAATAAAAGATTCAAACCACGGAAGGCACTAACTACTGATAGGCATAGTTAGCAAATGAGAGATTATGATAGAGAAAAAACAATGTATGTACCTTAATATTGTTCAAAAGTCATATTATATATCAGTTCATGACATCCAGCCTTACAAATTTACTGTCTCTGTCCAGATCATCCGCTCTCAAAATTCCGCCATCTCTCTCCCCACATCCACCACTGCTGGCGGCTCACCTCCAACTGCGCAACGCTACGCGCTGTTAACAGCCAACTGCCCAACACCAATAGCAAATTCCAACAATGCCGACCAGCCTCAGACTGCACACAGCACTGTCAGTGATTTTCATACAGAGCGCTACGTGGCGGTGGCGTTACCAATATAAGAACCTAAACAGCCTACTTACAGAGGGTTCAAGTGATATGGCGTGGGAAATCATAATGTTGCGTGGGCGGACTGAGCTACAGATCTTTGAAAGCGGTACACTCACTGGTCAAAGTTGTTGTGCCTGTGTACTCCTTCTCCACGTGCGTCTTTTCAGCGGTGCATATGGTCTTGACTTCAATTGTGGGTATGGCAGTGCCCCACGATATCGGGCAGCACAGGCGGAGAAGCTCTTGGTACGACATGATGTTCTGCGAATGGACTATCTTGCCCGCGACTTAAAACCCAACGAACACGTGTGGTGTGCTGTGAGGAGAAGTATTTCGCTACGCCTATATCCACCAACCGCTCTGCAGGATGAATGGAAAGGTCTACCACGCGAAATCCTGAACAACCTCGTGGTCACTATTGAATACAGGAATTTTTGTGTTGTCGTTGCGGCCATTCAACGGTCCCCTAACCAGAAGATTACGATCGTCTCTAAGGAACCTTACGTTACTTTGCTAGGACGTAGTGTCATGGTTGTGTTTTAGACTCTACAAAGGATTAAAACAGTTTCGTAACACAGAATATGCTATACCGCGGAAGAGTCATTCGTCTGGCATTACGATGAGACCTCCTACGGTATTCAACAAACGGACATTTACAAAGGAATATTTTTAGTGACAAAATTGTGGCTTTTTGTATTTGAAATGAAAATCGATTATTTCTTCCGGTTCTCTTACACATAATGTATCATTTGCTCACTCGTAAAAAAAGAAACAGACATTAAAATAGTATGTGAAATGAATAAAACCAAAGATTGTGAGCAAAAAAGATGAAGACATTATTTATACCGTCACATGTCTATTGGTAAAGTTTTAAAGAGTATGTTCAAAGTGAGAATCATGATGTCACAACACATTCGTACACACTGCGTAGCTCATCAAGTTACTGCTAACGACATATCACTTTAGACGTAGCAGTAATTCGCTCCCTCGTGTCCTCCACAGTTGTTGCAACACCCTTGTAGACCATAACCGCAGCGAGAAAACGGCGTGCGGTCTGGTGAATGTGTTGGCTACCTCTCAATAGGACTGCCTCTCGTCGCGACCGATTTGGAAAGAAACTGAAAGATTATAGTGAGAACATCCATCATGGCGGAACAGCATCATCTGACGAGTTGTCAAGGGCTCATCTTCTAATAACAGTGGTTAGTTACTTATTAAAATGTGTGTTCTTTGCTGGCCGCTGTCTCGAGCGGTTGTAGGCGCTTCAGTCCGGAAACACGCGGCTGCTATGGTCACAGGTTCGAATCCTGCCTCGGGCATGGATGTGTGTAATGTCCTTAGGTTAGTTAGATTTAAGTAGTTTTAAGTCTAGGGGGCTGATGACCTCAGATGTTAAGTTCCATAGTGCTTAGAACCATTTGAACCATTTTCTTGTGCGTACTTTTCGCCGTTCATCATTCCATCAACGAAATAACTGCAGATGTCTTGCTGTCCTATTATGGCGCATCACACATTCAGAAGTCACTGTTGTTGTTACCGAGTCGGATAACGCAGTGATTAGCACACATTCGAGAGGAAGACGGTCCAGACCTGAGTCCGGCCATCCTCATTTAGGTTTTCAGTGATTTACCTAAATGGCCTAAGACAAATGCTGGTGTAATGCATTCGATAGGGCACGGCCACTTTCCTTCTCCTTCTTTTCCGTCCTTCCCTAACACAAACCTGTGCTCCCTCTCTAATGACCTTGTTGTTGACGGGACGGTAAACGCTAATCTCCTGTTCCTCCTCCTCCTTTTGCTCCAGTAGTGTGTGTCTCTTAAATTTACTTTCCCGTAATATATGAACGTAGCCTCATTAGTAAACAATATTCTTTTCAAGGAACTGTGGCCTAGCTCTAGAATCCATTGACGGTATACAAACCAATATTGAAAATCGCTGCCTTCAACCGCTAGTTACTTACACGATAAGGCTGCCTTCAATTACTAACACCAGCCTCTGCTAAGTCGTCACACACATTATTTTGAACTATAAAATTGCTGATCAGTCATTAAAACCGGTAGACTCTGCAGTAGAGTTTCGCGCTTTTAGAGTAATGGTAAACTGTTGAAGAACCTCCAAGTCCGAGAACAGGAACATAGATGTCGTCCAGTATGCCCATACTCGAAACGTAGCTTGTCCAGTCCCCATGGTTCGCATTGTCTGTCTTGAGAAACTGTTACGATACCAAAATTAACCACTGTGTCCTTCATCTCTCTGTATTCTATGATCTCTCCTCTACTCTCGACTCCGTGTATGAGTTATTAAATGAGATGGGTGTGTGTTCGTGTCTGTGTGTGTACGAGAGAGAGAGAGAGGAGAAAAGGAGAAAGGGAGGGAGTGAATAAGGAATAGGGAGAAGAATGAGTGCTAAACAAAACACTGAAAACACAAGTGTGTCACAGTTAATGGCACATTAGGAGGAGAGAGCAAAAAATGATACACTGCAATATTGTTTTGAGAACGAAGAATGCACATTGAAATAGGGGATTCAAACGGTTCAAATAGCTCTGAGTACTATGGGACTTAACATCTCAGGTCATCAGTCCCCTATAACTTAGAACTACTTAAACCTAACTAACCTAAGGACACCATACACATCCATGCCCGAGGGAGGATTCGAACCTGCGACCGTAGCGGTCGCACGGTTCGAAACTGAAGCGCCTAGAACCGCTCGGCCACTCCGGCTGGCAAAATAGAGGATTAAAAAGAGCATTTTTTCATAGTTTCTGGGAGGCATGACAAGAGAAAAGCGAAAGATGGGCTAGAGAGAGAGAGAGAGAAGAGAAAGAGTATAATTGAAACTAAAACTGCTTGACGTTTCAATTAATGGTCGGGAGGTGAAGGCAAGGAATGAGAGAGTGAGAGAGAGGAAAGAAGCATGAGGGGAAACTGAAATATAAAAATATTGAAAGAAATAGTTCATTGTTCTCGCAAGACGGAGGAGGAAACAATGAATGGACGGGAAGACAGAGCTTAGGTAGATATAGCAAAAAACTATTTCAAAAAGTCGTTCTAAATTTATTTCTGTTGTCCGTATGAAGGCAGAGAAAAAATGAAAGAGAAGTGGATAATGAAAAATACAACTAAAAGAATTCTATTCCACTTGAAAAGTTAACTTAAAGGGAAAGTCACTCATATTTTCTTATCTCGAGTTAGATACTTCTTTGTCATCTCCTTCCGCTGGCTCTTACTGTCAGGAAATTGAGCAAAGAACAGGCAAAGATTGTGAAGTGTTTTCAGGGCTCTGATGTCCGCCCCGATAGCTGAATGGTCAGCGTGACGGACTGCCGTCCTAAGGGCCCCGGGCTCGATTCCCGGCTGGGTCGGGGATTTTCTGCGCTCGGGGACTGGGTGTTGTGTTGTCTTCATCATCATATCATCCTCATCCGGCGCGCAAGTCGCCCAGTGTGGTGTCGAATGTAGTAAGACCTGAGCCAAGGGGGCCGGACGTACCCTGTAAGGGGCCTCCCGGCCAATGATGCCAAACGCTCATTTCCAGGAATCTGATGTCCAGAATTCCTTACTATCCAGAACTTCAATCTGCGTCTTGTCATCGAATCTAGGAGGCGCTGGAAATAACTGATAAGATAGCCAACTTCCTTCCAGATCTCACGAACGCACTGCTGTAGGGCGTCACTTGTAATCGTTCGCTTACGAGGCCAGTTATCGGGCCGTGTTCAGGCAGACTCAGTCCACATATTCTCCATTCGACCACATCACCATCTCGTAGTTGCAAGAATATGATGTGTGTACTAGTGTTGGACAACTGAGGCTAAACATGTGGAATTATGCACAGGGAACCTATCTTCCTACAACGTGAATTCTCCTTTACCCTAAAGCATTACCACTGAAGGCAGCAACATATTCTTAAGCAAATAAACTTACTGCCAGCAACAAATTGTCCAAATCTGTGAAGTACTCCGCTTTTATCACAAATATCTAACCCCAACAGAAACTGTTAGCCACCCACTTCTTCTTCTCGTCGCTACGCCCTCTCGGTGTCCATTTCCTTGGGTATATAATCCACAGTTTCATCGTTTTTTGGCTAGTAAAACAACTCATAAATAAAAATTACACTGTCTGTCGCAGCTCTTAGAACGGAACTCCATGAATACAAGTCAGTACAAAACATTTTCGTCACTGATTTCTGATTCACGGTGGATCTTCATGCCTACAGCCCAGCTTCCTTCATCCTACGGCGCAATGTGTCACTGAAAGTGGGGAAACTGCAACGCGTTTAGAACCACAGATTACAAGTTATCGTTTCTTACGCACAAACTTCCTATCCTACTGGCCCGTGTTCAGTATCTTCATGCCTGACCAAATACTCCCATATAGCCAGTCATACTGTAGCAGAGAACGAACAAGTGTAGTGCAGGCAGTATCTTTAGTAGACCCGTTGCACCTTGTAAGTGTTCTGCCAATAAAGTGTAGTCTTTGGTTTGCCTTTCCCGTGACATTATGTACGTGATCGTTCCAGTTTAACGTGTTTGTAATTGTAGTTCCTAGTTATTTACTCGAGCAGAAAGTCTTTAAATTTGTGTAATCTATCGTGCATCCGAAATTTAATACTTGTGGATGACCTCTTGTAGATGACCTCACACTTCTCCTTATTGAGAAACAGTGCGCTTATTGCACCATACAGATACCTTGTCATTTTGCATTTGTCTTTGATCTTCTGATGACTTTACTAGATGGTAAATGACAGCATAATCGGCAAGCAATCTAAGAGGGATGCTCAGATTGTCTTTTAAATTGTTTATGTAGATTAGGAACAGCAGAGAGCCTATAACACTTCCTTGGGAACGCCGGATATCACTTTTGTTTTACTCGATGATTTTCCGTCAGTTACTACGTACTGTAACCTTTCTGATATAAAATTCCGAAATCCAGTTTCACAACTGAAACGATACTCCACAGGCATGCAATCTGATTAGAAGTCGCTTGTAAGGTACAATGTCAAAAGCCTTTTGGAAGTCTAGAAATGTGGAATCAATCTGAGATGCCCTGCCGATAGCACTCATTACTTTGAGCGAATACCTAGTTATGTTTCACAACAACGATCTTTTCTGAATCAGTGCTGACTGTGTCTCAATAACCGTTATCTTAGAGGCACTACATAGCGATCAAACGCAGCATATGTTACAAATTCCAAATGCAATACAACGTTACTGGTATATGTCTACAATTCAACGGATTACACCTATTTATTTTTATACTGGCGCGACTTGCGCAACTTTTCAATCTTTTGGTACGGATCTTTCGACTATTGAGCGGCTGCATATGATTGCTAAGTATTGGGCTATTGTATCAGCTACTCTGAAAAGAACCTTCTTGGTATGTTTACTGGACCAGAAGGTCTGTTTTATTAAATCCTTTTGCTGCTCGATACACGTATACCTGAATAAAAAGTTCTTAAGGAACTTGCGTGAATGAGAACAAGTAGTTATGACTATATATATATATAGTTTTCATGCTTTCTTGTGCTCTTTGTAGAAGGTACGCAGATAGAATTTTGTAGGTGACTTCTAGGACAGAAATCCCTCTGTAGTTATTGGCATCTGTTCTGTGACCTTTCTTCTGTAACGGAGGGATGAGTGCACATTTCCATTCTTCAAGTACCTTTTCAGTTTTCCAGATTATGATGATTTGTGTGAGCTCCTCAAGTGTATTTAGGCCTATGTTCTTTAATAGTTCTGCAACTATATCATCTTCTCCAGAGTGCTTTCCAGAAATATAACTCTAAGAAGTCACCAGAGACTCAACAACAATATCTACAGATCAAAAAGGAAGCCTCAAAAGTTATCAGACGAACAAAGATATGGCACTTGAAGGACCAGTTGGACTCGATAGAAAAAGAGTTCCGAGATCACAATACGCGAGACTTTTACAGGACGTTCGCAGGGAGGGTTCGAGGATACACCCCTCAGAACTTATGTTTCCGAAAACCAGACGGCAGACTCGCGCTGACCAACCGAAATACTTCTCAGAGCTATTCAGTTGCCAAGAGCCCAGATGAAGATGGCCCAAAGAGACTCCCGCACAAGTAAACCCAGAATCTCCACCACCTATCAAAAAAGAAATCCATAGACACATCTTCAGACTCAAGAATAACAGGACATCTGGAGAAGATGGTATAGTTGCAGAACTATTGCATAACATGTGCCCAAATACACTTGAAGAGCTCAAACAAACCATCACAGACATCTGGGAAACGGAAAAGGTACATGAAGACTGGAAATGGGCACTCATCTATCCGTTACAAAGGAAACGTGACAGAACAGTTGTCAATAACTACCGAGGGATTTCTCTCCTTGAAGTCACAAAATTCTATCCGCGTGCCTTCTTCAAGTAACACAAGAACAGCTTGAAAACAAAACTGGTGACTATCGAGCCGGTTTCCGACCGGGGAGTTCTTCTGTTGAACAAATTTTCAGTTTGAATATGCTATTGAAATACAGTGCAACCCGAAGCTCTCCGATCATCTGTGTATTCTTCGACTTGAAGAAGGCATATAATTCGGTCGATCAACAGTCCGTCTTTAACATCTTAGAAGAACAAGAACTTGATCGAAAGACATTCATCAAGGAAACGCTCACGGGCACGAAGTCAAAAGTGAAATTCATAGGCGAAATGTCAGAGCCCTTTGAGATAAAAACGGTGTGTGACAAGGTGATGGATTGTCACCACTGTTCTTTAACCGTGTTCTGGATAAAGTCATCCCAGAATGGGAGAAAGAACTGAAAACCCAGGACCACTGGAAACCCATTTAACTCGGACGAAAAAATGATGACATCAAGGTCAGCTGTTTAGCTTTCGCAGACGACCTAGCGATACTAGCGGCCTTCGAAAATACAGCGATCAAACAGATTGAATTCAACAAAACTGGACTACAAATTTCATTCTGGGAGACCAAGTTCATTTGCATTAAATTCGACAATCAGGAACTGAACACAAAATACGGGCAGATCAAAAGAGTTCCGCGCTTCAGATCACTGAGATAGAACCAACAGTGTTGGAAAATGAAGCACAGAAAATTCGGTTACAAAAACTCCAACGAGCATATGGGAGAACGCGTGAAATCTACAACAACAAATGTATGTCCATTCATACAAAGATCGAACATTATAATACAGTGATTAAACCTGAAGTTCTGTACACGAGCGACACCTTGGTACTTATAGAAAAGGCGATCTGGACAACATCTTGAAGGAGGAAAGAAGGATCGTGAGGGAAGTACTGGGACCACATAAAACAGAAGAGGCGTATAGACTGAAATCGCGCCAAGCAACAGAAGAACTGTCCAGCCTTGCGCCAGATATCAGGAAACGAAGGCTGAAATTCTATGCACACATTCACAGACTCCCATCTTCAAGGCTAACTCACAAGAATTTGACATACACTGCAAAACTGAAGAACATTCCATGGACAGAAGAAGTCAAATATGACTTGGAAAAATTACATATGGAAACATTGGACGTACTAGACAGGAAACTCTGCCGTCAGAAGATAAATAGATTGGTAGTAAATCCAGAGAATGAAGTCCCTAAAAGATCATGGACCAAGTAGTCAGAAGAAAGGAAGAAAGCACATAGCAAAAAAATGAAAGATATATGGGCTATTAGAAAGGCGAATCATAAATGTAATGCGTCATCCGACAGGGTCCATACGCAAATAATAATGATTTTGCTAAGTGGAGAAAACAGCAGGAAACTATGGCTGCGAGGAAAAACACCCGAAAATGTGTTCCAGGGAGGTATACCAACGTCAGGGCGGAGATAAAAGATCTTTCACGGTATAGATTTCGGTGGTTGAAGACACACATGAGAAAACACCCGGCGCGTGGGAATTTTCTCTCCGTACTAGTGCTGTTGCTCTACACTCACGAGTGCAGTAATGTCTCTGACGGCGGCGCGTTCACACACTGTACTAGGGAGTGAACCAGATAGCTACTCTTCACACTTGGCACTGGTACATTCCAGTTATGAGCACGTTATTGACTCATCTCCATGGAACACACACGCTAACACTTGATTTACATGTTCTTATTGCAGGTGTCGCAGTTATAAACTAAAAGTAATTCCTTTCTTCCAGTTCCAATCAGCATTTTTACGAAAATGCACTTACCAAAAATCTTCTCTCTACTATTCCCATCTGGAAGCCAAATTGCCCAACTCCCTGCGCTCTTGGAGTTGGTTGAAAGGTACGTCGGCTCATAAACTGCTGAATTCTATTCTAAAACATCTTGTGCTCCCTACTGTAGAGGCAGACAACGCTCCTAGAAGGCCACTGCTATAAGCTCTTTAGGTTCGTTAGGAAGGACAGAATGCATTAAGCCTTGTGATGGCTCACCAGTTGTCTTTACTCTCTGACATTTATCACACCTTTCTAGTATCTGATTAACACCTCTCCATACGTAGTTGGGTATTACTGCTTCCTGTATGTTACCTACTATTTTCCTGGTCTCATAGTGTCCATAATTCTCATGCAAGCAGTCAGTAAATTTATCATCACGTTGGTCAGGAAAACACAACTTCCAGTCGTTATCATTCAAAGTTTTCCTCCTAAACAACAAACCTTTATGTATAGTATAATACTGTTTCACCTTTGGCATGTTATCTGAATTTTAATACTGCTTAACCAACCTTAAATTTGATTCCTCATTCTGCTCCCTTCTCATTTGCTTGTAAATCCTCCTAATACGCTACTCATCCTTCACTCCCTGCAAATAAAACAACAATTGTTCTTCACGGTTTTCTTCCCTGCTTGCATTCTAGATAATGCATCAGTCACAATATTGTTTTTTCCTTTTACATACCATACCTCCAAATTAAATTGGTGCAAATACAAAGCCAACCTAGTTATAGTACT
The DNA here is from genome assembly GCF_023864345.2 of Schistocerca serialis cubense. Taxonomy (NCBI): domain Eukaryota; kingdom Metazoa; phylum Arthropoda; class Insecta; order Orthoptera; family Acrididae; genus Schistocerca; species Schistocerca serialis. The sequence goes on from NC_064646.1 coordinate 397,867,715, forward strand.
CAAACTTCTGAAATCCAAAAATAATTGTCAAAGCCTCTAATTCTGAAATGTAATAGTTCTTCTCATGTGGTTGTAATGTACTACTAGCAAAAGCAATGATTTTGTGTTCAACCCCCATCTCATTAGGGACTAATAGGAAAATTTCTATTCCCAAACCACAAAAACTTGCATCAGTACTCATACAAAAAGGCAGTGAAAAATTTGGATGTCTTAACATCTTACTATTTACTGATTCTTTCTTCAAACTCTGAACTGCCTCTTCACACTCTTCTGTCTAATTAAACACTACACTCTTCTACAACAATTACCAAGGCAAGGACGGTTAAATGACTGATCTGATACGAACTTTTAGTAGAAGCCAAACAAGCTAAACACCTGGATAGTGAATTTGAAGGAAAGAAAAATGCTGATCGGTGACAGACTTTACGCAAACTCATCTCCACGCCACGGTTTAACATCTGTCGCAAAATTGGAAAACAGCAACGTGCAGTCGATGAAGCAAAGAAACCGTGAAAAGGATCAAGAGTAAACTATTCATGAGCGTACTATTGTAAATGTGTGCTTATTATGATACGACGCTCCTGATCGCTCAGGAGGGAGCAGTATATTTCCTTCCCTATGTGTGGTTGTGTTTCTTTTTGGGACGGGTAAGTAAACGGAACTCTGCAGTATCTGACGTCAGCACAGTGGCAGCTGCCACTTTTTCAGACGGATGGCAAATATACGCCGAAATCTGCGAGTAACGTAAAACTGTAAGCAAAGACTAAAATTATCTACAGCGACTGTGAAACGATATCCTCCTTCATGGATGAGTAAAATTACCTCACGGGTTAACGTCGCTATGGAGCGATTGTTATACATATGGAAATATTTTACAAAAAATTATCATAAGGTGCTTAACAGTGTGTTTGTGCACCACTAGATCTGACCACAGCAGTGATTCTGCTTGGCATGGATTCGACAAGTGCTTCGAAGGTTCTGGGAGGTACGTGGCACCAGACACCTATGCGCGGGTCACTCAAATCCCATAAAATACGGGGCGGTTGTTGGCGAGGTTGCTGCTGGTGACCGATGACGTCCCACACGTCTTCCATCGTGTTGAGATCTGGAGAATTTAGTGACCAAGTCATCAACGTGACATCACTACCATGCTCCTCAAACCACTGTAGCTCGATTCTGGGCTTGTGACACGGACAGTTAGTCTGTTGGGACACTCATCGCCGTGGTGGAAGACTTCCGAATAAATTTAGAAAACTAGCACGAGTCCCCACTGTAATATTAAAAACTTGCCATTCGAAAGCTAGAAACTCTGAAGTAAAACATTTGAAATACTCGTGGGATTATTTCTATGTTCCAGCTACACAGTGCACTAAACCGACGTATACTCGAAATTCAAACGTCGCGAAACATCGACGTCGTCCGGAGAACGATCGTACAGGGTCACATGGAAAACAGGTAGTGGTTACGCGCTGTAAGAAGAAGAAGAAGAATGAGGTTTAGCGTCCCGTCGACATTGAGGTCATTAGAGACGGATCATTTTTGAAGAGTGTGGAAGGAAACTGTCCGTGACCTTTAAAAGGAACCATCGTGTTAGCTTGGAACGATTAGCGAAAATACAGGAAACCTAAATCAGGATGTCGGAACTACGATTTGAACCTTCGTCCTTCAGAAAGTGAATCCACTGTGCTGACCGTTACACCACCTCACTCGACCACCGCGCTGTAGAGCCATCAAAGTAGAACATTTAAGTTACGGCGATGACGACGATCCATCTGGGACGTCGAAACCCATTCGTTCAAGGAATGAGCAACGTCTCCTTCCTTATTCCTCGAAAATGAAGCTTCTGAATTCAATATAGAGTTTTTTTGTGTAGCTGTAGGATTTTTGGTAATTTATAAAATGAATTGATGATCAATAATCATCTTACCGTGTTTATTTGTAGAATAGGAAAGGATTTGTCTTATGAAATGGATAAGTTGTTGGGACGAAGATTCTACTTTTGGGTAGAGTTTCTGAGCTTAATACAGAATTGTTACGTGAATTTTTGAGATCTGGAGGTCTACGCAATTTTCGTTGCGTAACAGATATTGGGGGCTAATGAGTACCTTTCAGAGCCATAAGTGATGAAGCGAGCATTGAAATTACGTACGATTTTCAATTTAAGACTGTCTGGAGCGCATTTCCTTTTATCAGAGAAGACGGTTCATATAATCGTTGATGTCCTTTATTGTAGATACAGTACACTGGATATGTTTTGAATGTTGTTTTACAGTCGACATTAGGTCTGGATACGTTGTATTATTTTCCACTATTCAATTCGTAATAGTTTCAGCACTCTAAGTTATTAATTTTTTATTGTTTATCGTAATTTTCCAAAGAAGTATACAATTCTGGATTTTTTGACGTTGTTGCAGTATGCCGGCGATAAATTTATGAACTACTTCTCGTCCGGAAGCAACGCGAGTTGCCGCCCTATTGCTTGTATGAATGGCTGGGCCCGTAACGGGTCGTTGAGGTACTCCGGCCTCCGTTTGCCTCACTTGGCTACAGGTCTTCTGACCTGTTGCAAAAAATTGTTTCATTAAACTCCTTCTGGGTGTTGTAAAATGTCTAAGATATGAAGTAAATAGTTTCGTCAGAGCTTCACCGGCTTCCCTGAGTGCAAAGCCTGTGTTCTCAGGAAGGCCGCTGCAAATCGACAGAGAGATCGGTTTATTTTAATTATCTTTCTAATGTGACGCGGCAGTACGCCCAGAAAATTTTTTAATGAGACTGACACCGGTCGCAGAAACTCAAGTCAGTTGTTTGCTTTTCAAAAACTATGAAATGCTTTTTACTAAGCGATGTGGTTAATTCAGTTGAAATAATTTGTAGGTGAGTCATAGAGGCCATAGTTTAACGCATGCTTTTTCTGTACCATTAAATACAGTTCGAGTGCTGTGCTTGAATTTCTGGCATGATCAGTTGTCTCGTGCCCTCATGAATAGTGCTGCACCAGTCACGGAAAGCTAATTTTTGTCGAATGTTGATTCCCGTAGAGTTCAGGAAATGGCGCAGGTATTTTAGGACAACTTCACTAAGAATTTTCCAAGACAAAAGTGATACTGGTGGATTGTTTTGTGGAAATAACATTTTCGTTTCCTGGCTTTTGTAAGGTTACAACTTCCGAAAGTTTCTGCATCTACACCTATACTTCACAAGTGAAACTGCAGTGTGTGGCGCAGGGTACTTTCCGTACCACCATACTCCCACATTTCCTGTTCCAGTCGTCAGGGAAGAGCGATTGCCGATAACCCTCGGTGTCTTCTCGAATCTCTCTAATTTTATATTCTTGGTCTTTTCGCGAGACATAAGTGGGAGGAAGCTACATACACACATCAGAAAAAGTTTTGCCTCACCCGGGTTCCCAGAACTCCTGAGGATAGATGTTAACCTTTGATGTTATATCACAGACACAGTCCCATTGACTGTTGAGAGATGTCACTAAACCCGCCCAAAGATGTAAACAATCATGCATGGGCAGCGCCTATTAGACTGAGGGGGTCTGACAGCCGGTCAGTTCCAGTCATTCCACCATGAAGGAGGTACACGGCTCGTGTTGTCTGTAGTTCAACCACGCCTAAATGGTAAATACCGCGGTTCTATTGCGTCCGCATTGTTATTTTGTGCCAGTACGGACTCTCAACAACGGAAGTGTACAGGCGTCTCGGAGTGAAAAAAAGCGATGAGCGATGTTGTTCGGACATGGAGGAGAGAGAGAGAGAGAGAGAGAGGGTGAATGCCTCGCTCAGGCCGCCCAAGGGCTACTACTGCAGTGGATGACCGCTACCTACGGATTATGGCTCGGAGGAACCCTGACATCAACGCCACCATATTGAATAATGCTTTTCGTGCACCCACAGGACGTCGTGTTATGACTCAAACTGTGCGTAATAGGCTGCATGGCGAGGCCTATCCTGGCAACCACGACACCATGCAGCACTGTAGAAATGGGCCCAACCACACGCCGAATGGACCACTCAGGATTCTCTTCACCGATGAATGTCGCATATGCCTTCAACCAGACAATCGTCGGAGACGTGTTTGGAGGCAACCAGGTCAGGCTGAATGCCTTAGACGCACTGTCCAGCGAGTGCAGCAAGATGGAAGTTCCGTATTGTTTTGGGGTAGCATTATGTGGAACCGACGTACTCCTTAACAGCTGTACCATACGTGGATGCCATTCTCCGACCGATAGTGCAACCAGATCGGCAAAATATCGGCGAGGCATTCGTCTTCACGGACGACAATTCGCGCCACCATCGTGCACATCTTGTGAATGACTTCCTTCAGGATAACGACATCGCTCCACTAGGGTGGCAAGCATGTTCTCCAGACATGAACCCTATAGAACATGCCTGGGATAGATTGAATAGGGCTGTCTATGGATGACGTGACCAACCAACCACTCTGAAGTATCTACGCCGAATCGCCGTTGAGAAGTGGGACAATCTGGACCAACAGCGCCTTATTGAACTTGTGGATAGTATCCCACGACGAATACAGGCACGCGTCAATGATAAGAGGACGTGCTACTGGGTATTAGAGTTATCGGTGTGTACAGCAGTCTGGACCACCACCTCTGAAGGTCTCGCTGTATGGTGGTACAACATGCAAAGTGTGGTTTCCATGGGCAACAAAAAGGGTGGAAATTATGTTTATGCTGGTCTATATCCAAATTTTCTGTACAAGTTCCGGAACTCTCGGAACTGAGGTGACGCAAAACTTTTTTTGATGTGTGCATTTGTTCACTCTTTTGGAGACGTACGCTTTCGGAACTCCAACAGTAAACCACATCATGGTGCAGAATGCCTTTCTTGCGGCATCTGTCGCTGGAGTAGGTTGATCATCTCTGCAACGCTTTCGTGATTACTAAATAAATCTGTAACGAAACGCGCTACACGTCATAGGATCTTCTTTACTCCTTCTGCCTACCTTGTGTGGGATGGAACGCAGACTGACGGGAACATTCAGTTACTTGTGGAAACTGGGTTTTATATCCTACTTCCTTCGTTGATAGACTGCACTTCTTGAGGATTCTTCCAGCGACACTCAATCTGGCCTCTGCCTTACCTGCGATTGGCTGGCCGGCGCGGCCGTGCGATTCTAGGCGCTATAGTCTGGAACCGCGGGACCGCTACGGTCGCAGGTTCTAATCCTGCCTCGGGCATGGATGTGTGTGATGTCCTTAATAATGTTTAAGTAGTTCTAAGTTCTAGGGGACTGATGACCTCAGATGTTGAGTCCCATAGTGCTCAGAGCCATTTGAACCATTTTTACCTGCGATTCGTTTCCTATGATAGCTCCGTACGCATACTCCTAGATATTTTGTAGAAGTAAGTGCGCGCCGTGATTGTCTGGCGTCGTGTAATCGTATAACCGTATGTCTTTCTGCTCATGTATAGGCACCTATTTACATCTGCTTCTGTTAAGGATCAATTGCCACTCCCTGCACTCAGCGTCGGACCTCTGCATTTCGCCACAATTTTCTAGCGTTGCGACTTCTCTGTAGACAACAGCATCATTGAGGAATTTGTTACAGGATTCTGGTGTTTATCGTTTACGTGATACTTTATTTTGAAAAGTTCCCGCACCAACACTCTTACAGTACTTGTGGTATTATACACACTGAAGAACAACACAAGTGCATACACTAATTACGTGGATTCTGACCAGTAACGAGACAGCTGACCATCACAGGTTGTGTTCAAAATGACAATCGGCACCGAAAAATACACGCTTCCAGTCTGCTATGGAACGACTGCTGCATACATGTTAGCGTTTCAGCGGAAATATCCCAGCGGGCTGCAGAAATATGTCATTGCATATCATATGATGTGAGTGATATGTTCGTGTAGACAACGTGTTTCAGCTTTCCCGACAGAAAAAAGTCTACAGGCGTCAGATCCAGGGAACGGGCCAGCCAACGTACAGTTCCTCTGCGTCCAATCCAACTATATAGAACGATTCGTAAAGATATGCCGCAGTACTTCGTACACTAAAAGCCGGATAGCCATCATGTTGGTACCAGGGCTTCCTCGTAGTTTGCGAGGAATGTCTTCTAGAATCCGTGGAAGGCGGTTTGTTAGGTGGCTGCGATACAAGTATGCGTTCAATTTTCCGTCTATGAAACACGGCCCTATGAGCTGATGGTTCACTATCCCACACCACACGTTTACATTCCATATAAGCTGACTTTCCAAGTGACGAAGCCAACCGATGTTCTCAACAGACCAATTTGGCACGTTTAGGTGGTTTAGCTGGCCATGAGTGGTAAATGTGGCCTCATCACTAAACAAGAAACATGATACGTCTGGAGAGCCCTATCTTAACACTATTTTCATAATCGTTTCCATGCAGGTCCTGATGGAGAGAGATGTGACATGCATGGAACCTATGTTGATGGAGAATGCGTAGGACACTTGCCTAACTCATTCAACTTCCTCGTGCGCTGCGCGAGAGCTAAAGTCGATCAACTGCAACAGCGCCAAGAACATTAATTTTCCCCTATTTTGGCGTCACTTGTTTCCTTATGCTGCGTTGTCTAGGTGTTATACTGCCACTTTCATGCAATAATTGCGAAATGGTTGACGGCTATTGGGATATCTTGCCACATAAAACTGCAAAAATGGACGACATTCTTCCTATACTCTCCATACACCACGTTGGCTTTTTCCGCATTGATTAATTCCGTCGTACACTCACGACCTACTGCCCGCACTGTCACATAATAAGTCACTAACAAGTCGCAGTGCACTCAAGGAACGCACATGCCAACTGTAGCGAATATGATAACATAGTCCCTAGCAAATACGCATTTTGAATGACCCAGACAAGTGTCGATGTGGAAACTTTTTAGCATACGATATCTCGTAGTCGACTCGCACTGGAATCCTGCAATAAACACTCTTATCATTCTAATTTACCCTACTTTCAGTTTGTTAATGTCAATAGGCATTGTTACATTTGAAAATTGTATGTTTGAACAAAAATTACACTTTCTAAGTATTGTTACAATCGTTTATTGACAAATAATATGAGCCCCTGACACCAATCCGTGAAAGTGGCATATCAATAGCACTTTCATTTCCAAAATATTTGCGGTGCCAAGTTTTAGCTGATCTACCCTGTATTTTAGATGTGCGTATGCAGGCGAAGCCACGGGTAAGAAGTCCATGCTGAAGTCCTGGAACGATTTGGTACAAATTTTAGTTACTAAAAGGAAAGAATCACTGTGGGGTAAGAACCACCAGGCTTCTACTGGGGTGAGGGTGTTAACGTGGAGAGGGATGGGGGAGTAGATGATGGATAGAGAGGGAGGGCGAAATGTACAGAAAGAGTGGAGAGGAGTAGATCGGCAGAGAAAGGAAAGAGAAGAGAGTGATAGAGACAGAGAAAGGAAGAGAGAGGCAGAGAGAGGGGGTAGGAGAGATAAACGGAGAGGAAACGAGGAGGAGGAATTGGACAGCGAAGAGGGAGAGATGCACAGAAAGAGGGGTCAGGATGAGGTGGACAGAGAAATAAATGAGGAGGAGATGAACAGGAGGAGGGAAGAGAAGGAGATTAACAAAAAATGAGAAAAGAGATGAAATTAGGGTAGGGAGGAGGAAGTGGACACACAAGATGGATCAGATTGACAGATGGGGCAGGAGCAAATAAACAGAGAGGAGGGGGAGGAGGAGAAAGGCGTAAGAGAAAGGCGTAAGAGGAGCTGAATAGTGCGTGGGGGGGGGGGGGGGGGAGGAGATGGACAGAAGGAGTTTTTGAGGACATAGACAGAGGTAGCATGAAGCAGGAAGTGGGGAGAGGAGGAAGGACGAGATGGACTAACACAAGACTGGAATAAATATGGACTGGGCAACGCCGGGTGCGCAGCTGGTTATACATCTTTGTGAGGAGGCCGATACTGTGTGGCGGACGATGATTTTGATGTGTGATATCATGATGTCCAGTGGGCTCTTTTTGTTTACCAGTAGCTGACGTGATTTGTAGGTATGAGGTTACAATGTGGGCCCTAAGTGAGATTGAAACTGAGCTGGTAATCATCCCATGGTGATCACTCTCCTGGCGATTGGTGTTGGGCGTCGTAAATTTTAGTTCAAGGGAGTCAGCCAGGTCGCACGCAGTATCTAAGCTGTGATTTTAAACTGATGTTGTTTTCTCGAAGTTGTTATGCGTCAAAACGTTTCAGCGTTCTGTTTTGCTTCGTGAACTGATTCTTCCCGTATCCGACTTTTGCGTTGTGCTAACTATTTTTTTTTGTATCTTCTTAGGCCGCCCATACGACACCCTTCTTCAGGATTGCAACATTTTTGCCAACGTCGTCTTTGGAGTCTTTCTTTTAGTTATTAAATTCTGCATATGTCAGGATAATACTTGTCTGACCAAATGATGTACAATTGTAGAGGTAGCTGTAGCACCTCATTCTGTAACTACGTCAGAGAGAGTTTTGATAGCTTGACTGTTATTTTGCTTTGCCATTAGTTCAGCAGCTGGTGGCGACTTGTCTGAAAGAAGAGTTTTGGACATCTCCCAGTTGGTTTTTATTATTCTGCCAGCGCATTGATGAAAGAGGTTCTCTCGAAAGGTGAGAACAACAAGATTGTGATCTGACTCTAAATCGTCTATCACTGTTATTTCAGTTTGCCACAGTATGTGTTTGTTTGAAAAGTGTTTAAAGTATCGAAACACTTGGTGTTATGTTTGTGATTTTTCTTAAGTCTTCTGTTTATAAATGAAGAAATTTGAAGTTTCTATTGGTTGTTTTGCAGTGCCAAGAAACATGGCTGGAATTTAGTTCGGCATATCTGGAGATATTCCTCCCAAGTTCCGCGACTCTTCAAGGTCGTCCTTAAAAATTAGAGCAACTGCTTGAGACTGTAAGCAAAGAGTGCAGTTTGTCACCCATTTTTGTACCTTTCATTTGCTGTTGCTTCGCTCCTCATGAACTTAGGAATCTTGATCTTCCTGTGGGCCATTAAATTTTGTACTAGTACGAACGTAGTTTCTGATTTTAAATATTTTGTTGACGTGAAGACAGGGTTGATTGATGAGTGCTGTATCAATGTGATATGCGTCGAGGAATTCTTCTAGTTTAGGGCGCTGATTTATAATGCCATGTATTTATATCTCAATATAATAATGGGTTTATTTATTTGTGCTATTCAGGAAACTTATAGCTGTATTGCAGATGTTTGAAATTTGAACGAATATATCAGTAGTTTACTGCTGTTTCCTGGATAGCAGTAATAATTTTTCCATTGTTGAATCTGAAAATGATACTAACGATTAGTTGGATGTTTGTGGGAAGCTTTGTAGTGGGAAGGACAGACTCTTCGTAAACTTGAGTCGGTAGCAAGTATTTTGGTGATTTGTTGTGGTTTGCCTGTACTACCGAATGACAGCAGCAGATTGGTTAATGGTTGATATGGATGCTGAGTTCGAAAGCGACGAATCTCTGCTTCGTAAAGCAGGATACTGTTTCAAATCTGAAGCAGTAGAAGCTTGCTTCTCTGTCCCGTCTTGCGTGAAATATCTCTTTATTTTTTTTCTTTTCGTTGTGGACACGGGACATCTCCAGATAACATTTTCTATAATTAGCTATGTAGAAGCTCTTGCAATTTCCGCAAGTTATTCAATGTTTTGCATTTTTCTACAGTCGTTTTATGATTCTGCTCACATTTAACACATTCAAGCAGAAAATGACTATTTTTAGGTAATTCAGTGTTGTCAAGTATGAAGGAGGATCCTCAGGGGGTTTGTATGCTTCTCTCTTCCGCTTTAGATGAAGTAGAGAGTGGAGGTTGTAAACTCCTTTACCAACATCAACATTGCTTAGGTAGAGCAAATGAGGTAGGAGTTTCATTTCCGAATCATAATTCCCAGGATTGTTTTCGGTTGGCCCAGAAGGTATCGTTGATACTCAACAACAACGGTAACTTTCCAGTAATGAACATTGCCTTGGCCCCATGTATGATATGCTCTTCTAAAAGGGAACACATCTATGACTGACTGCGCCGAGAAGAATGGAAAATATCACAGATCCACATCCTATGAATTCTCGATAGCATCGAAACCGTTCACAGAGGTGACAGTAGAACTTTTTGTTATGGCTGCCATGCATGTGTGATGGTTCAAATGGCTCTAAGAACTACGCGACTTCACATCTGAGGTCATCAGTCCCCTAGACTTAGAACTACTTAAACCTAACCTAACCTAAGGACATTACAAACATCCATGCCCGAGGCAGGATACGAATCTACGACCGCAGCAGTAGCGCGGTTCCAGACTGAAGCGCCTAGAAACGCTCGGCCACAGCGGCCGGGTGCATGTGGGAGAAAGAAAAACAAAAAAATAGAGGATAGAGTAATCTAATTAAATTAATTCCAGCAACTGAAGGAATAAAATAATCAGTTTCTTGTCAGCCGACAACGTATTTGAAATTGCATTGTTGCTCGCACTGGCCGCAAGTTGGGCGTTAAAATCTGAATTCACTCTCGGCTCTTGGTTGTACGTCTCATACAGTATAAACATGTTGGCAGTGAGGTTCGTAGATGCATACAGTCTACAGATTAAACAAATCCGTGTTTTTCGTTACTCCAGAAATTAAGTTAAACAGTTTAATTGTATTTTATGAAATGTAAGCATTTTTCATGCCATTGATTGTGTAAGACGTATGCGTTGCCGGCGATGGGCGAGGCATGGCAGAGTCTCTGACCAGAGAGTAGTATGTAGTTAGTTGTTGCTTGTCGCGAGTCGGCAGTAGTAGTCAGCCGTGTTAGTCTTCATTCCGTGCTAGTCGGCAGTCGGCGCGTGCCTGCGCGTGTCGGCGGTCTGATCTGGTCGGGACTCTGGAGGATGAGTATTATTGTAGAAGGTAAAGAAGCAGCCTTGCGCATATCTAGTAATGTATATTGACTGTCATTAATTTCTTTAAAAATAAATGCCCCCAATAATAATTTTTATAATATAAAGTAATTTTTTAAAGAAAAGCATTCATTTCAATTTAAAGAATATTTCCAATGCATGATCATTCCTTCCAAGAATAAAAAAAATATATATATATGCCAGCATTGCACGAAGCTGTGTCAAAAAAAAAATTTCTACATAAGAGCAGATATATTCGCAGTTTTTGTTGAGGTAAGAATTTTTGCTTTTTTTATTTAGAATACAGGGCCGAAGGGCAGCGCTACTGTCCTCATAAAATTTACCAGGTTACTAATTTTTTTTTATTTTGGTGTTTAGGAATTTTTCTGTTTCGAACTTAACATTAAATCAGAAAAGAATTTTGTGGGAACATTAAATGTGAATGCATTTCTGCACACAGATTATAAATGAGAGCCAATTTTGTTCAGAGGTTACATTAAAACTAATTTTGTTCAGATGTTTCAATTTAGATATTTTTGTGGGGTGTTTACACTTGGTTCTTGGTTCATATTTTAATTAATATTTTCGTGTGGGGAGGTTACACTTGGTGACACCCGGCCAGGATCGTATTTCTTTGTGAATCTTCTGAGAAGTAGTCATATATGTGCTCTTGTTTACTTAAATGTAGTTTGCATCTGGTGCAACGCATTTACTAATTTGTCACTCTTCCTTTCACAGATCATCGGCAATTTGAATCTTCTGAGAAGTAGTCATATATGTGCTCTTGTTTACTTAAATGTAGTTTGCATCTGGTGCAACGCATTTACTAATTTGTCACTCTTTCTTTCACAGATCATCGGCAATTTGTTGCTCTTTCTTGTATTTGTGTTTGTTGCATTTTGCATTGTCCGAGTTTCATTTGTGCTTAATTATGATTTTTTGTAAAAATGCCGCGAGAAACTGTTAACAGTACGTCGCGATATGTAATGAGTGAAATAGCCGACTCGAATAATTTGTCCGATAATATTTGCGACACTCAGTGTAATGATGATAATTACCATAATTGTAGACAATCAGTGCGTACCGACCACTAATATTGATTTTGATCCTAGTGATGAGCAAACAAATTCAATTGTGTCCTCTGTTAATTTAACGACAATTGATGACGCGGGACGTTCTGTTACAATGAACGCTGCCCAGTTTAACATACCCGATTTGCAAAATTTGAATTGTGAACAGATAAATTTTTCTAACGAAAATGAACAATGTACTCAAAGTACGACAGATTTATTTAATTCCGATTTAGTGACATCCGATTGGCAAACCTTTTCAAGAATTACAGAATAACCAAATGGTTACACAAAACGTGAGAAATGCAAACACACCACCACACAGGTCGGAGAAAAGAGTTACTAATTTTGACTTGGATCAAGTTGTAGCATTATTGCTACAATTCAATGAAAGACAGGACAACAATTATAAACAAATTAATGAAAGTCTCAAACAGTCGAAAAAAGAACAAGGCAACAGTCACAAACAACTTAATGAAAATTTCAAACAACTTAATGAACAGAACAAACAACTTAATGAGAATTTCAAACAACTTAATGAAAAACATGACAACATTAATGAAAAACTAGACAACAGTTCCAAACAGTTGAATGAAAAATCAGACAACAATTCCAGACAGCTTAGTGAACAGATTACAGCCGTTGCCGCGCAATGTCATGATACTAAAGAACAATTACGTGAGGAAATTGAGGCTTGTGCTAGGAAAAGTAGTGAAGAAATTAGATCTGTTGCTCAAGAATTAAGGAATACGCAAGCAGCTGCAACAAAATCACTTGGAGACGAAATTAGTGCAGTCGGCAAACAATGCTCTGAAAACACAACACAGTTACGCGAGGAGTTTAAATTAATGTCAGCAGAACTTTCACGCACACTGGATGCAAAAGTAGATGCGAAATTCGACCAACAGAACAGTCAAATTGACGAACGCTTTAATCACCACCTACAAAACAGTGAAACGCGTTACCGTAAATTCCTACAGGAACAAAATAAAGTAAAACGACAAGTCATGGAAACAATTACCGCACAGAGACAGGAAGATAAACGTAAATTGTTTACGAAAGCAAAAACATACGTAGACAATAATATTGCTACAGTATCAGATGAAATTAATACTATCAAACAGTTGAACACCGAATTGCGCGATGAAATTTCCGATCTTAAATCAAAAACAGATACACATACAGTAGACTTTCAGACAGTGACCGACAGACTTGAACAATTAGAACTAATACAGGATTCCGATGCCATCAAAACAGACGTTAAAAAATTGAGCGAAACCACACGTAAAATACAAAAACAGATTAATGCTTATGACACTAAAAACGATGATCAGGTAAAAATACTGACTGAAAAATATGATGAATTGGCCAGTCGTATTGACGTTATTGAAAGTAATAATGACAGCAAATCAGACGATACTTCACCGATTTCGTTTAATCAAACACCTGAATTCCAAAATTTACAGCAGACGATCAGTGAGATAGATTCGTCCAATAATACATTACGTAGAAAATTGTCGACTTTACAGCAAGAGGTGACAGAAATAAAAAATATTTCAGTCAATAACACGTCACAGCATACGGCACATTCCGAATATTTGTCACACTCACACAGCCAGTATAATGTAGGTAATTTACAGAGAGTACGTGACTTAGATTCCGAACAATCACAGACAAATAGATTCTCATACAATCCTGAACCTGTTCAGACGTACAGAGACGATAATTTTGATTACAAACATTTTCTATCAGTGAGAAAATGTAAAGTATTTAAAAATGACAGAACACAGATTCACCCCTTGGATTGGATACAACAATTTAGCTTTGCTTTTCCACCGACTTGGCCTGTAACGCACAAACTTGAATTTATTTGCTGTTTTTTGGAAGGCGAACCGGCAACTCGTATGAGACCGATCGTGAGACAATGCTACTCGGTAGAAGAATTTCAGAATGCTTTTCTGTCAGCGTATTGGTCGAAGACGACACAGCGCGAAATTAAGGATCAATTAATTAGTTTACCAAATTATGAGAACTCAAATTTTTCCACTGTCACGCAATTTTTTGAACACATGGTCCAACAAAACCAGTACTTAAGTGAACCATATAGTGAATCTGCACTTATTCAGTTATGCATTTCTAAACTACCACGATCATGAAGAGTGTCACTTTTAATGGGTCAGCAAAAAGAAAATATTTCGGCATTCAGAGATCTGTTACAGCTTTTGGAAGTGCAGCAATCGGTTTATTCCTTTATAAACAAAAATTTTTCATATAATAACCATGGTCAACAAACATACAGCAATTACGATCAGCCACGCAATTTCGATAGCAAAGCTAATAGACGCTTCAGGAACGACAACCACCAGAACTTTAATAACAGACAAAATTTTAATTATCAGTATCGTCAAAATTATCAGCAACAGGAATCACATTTTGGTAACAATAGACGTTTTTCACTGCAACAGCATGAAAGCCAGCCGGTTAGCATACCTAACCAACAATGCAGTCTACAAGGTCAACCAAGCTTTAATGTTTCGCCGCCTACACGTATAGCGTCAGCTCCAACAAATAGTAATGCACAGCAACAAGGAAATCAGTACGTACAGAAAACACACTATTTCAGTTCCTATCGCAGTGCACCGTATAGAAATGACTATCATGACAGACGTAAAAATAATGAGCACAATTTTCAGCGTACAGTTAATAACAGTCGGTCTTATCAGCAGCAAAATCATCCGCAACAACATATTATCATGAATGAACCAGACAGTAGATATCATCCAGAACGTAATACGTCAGGAAGAAATAATAGAACAGTGCAAATAGTGGAAATGCCACAGCATCCTCCTGAAAATAATAACACGTCAGATAGAATTTGACTAGATACAGTACAGGTTGCATCTTCCAGCAACGTAAGCAATACTTCAGATACGCAGAATCTTGCTCACGAAAATGTTATTACTTTTGACGACATCCGAGACACTCTTTTGCAGGAAAAACCAGTTATTCAAAAAACCATTTCACACCCTGTCATTGAAATAAAGATTGGATCATCCAAATTTTCAGCAGTAATCGATTCTGGATCTCCTATGTCAGTCATAAATGAGGAAACTTTCAACGAATGTAACAAAGTACCTATCCTACGTTACCTTTAGGCAAAACTAAAGTAAAAGGAGCAGTATCTGGCAAAGGAGTAGATGTAAAGTTACAGACACACTTATCATTTTGTATTGCAGGTCATACATTTCACTCAAATTTTTGGATGGTTCCCTTATTGACGACAGACGTTATTTTAGGTACAAATTTTCTGGTACAACACGACGCAATTATTGACTTTCAAAATTCCTATTTAATGGTAAAGGATGAAAATGTACAACTGGCTTTAGAATTTCAGCACTCTTTATCTGCAGAAGAACAAACAATTAATCGTACAGAGGTCATTTCCGCATCACGTAACTTAGACTGTCATTCCACATTGTTGACAGATATGTACGTACACAACTATAATACCCCAGACGAAGCCGACTATGACGTTATATAGATGATTTCTGATAAAGTTAAGCAGAGCAGTGCAAATACAGACGACGAACGCACGCAACTACGCAAAATTCTTTTACAGCAAGCTCCAATTTTTGACAACGTTCCTGGTACTATGTCCGGTTTTATGTATGAATTTCAAGTTAAACAGCACGACACATTTAAAGCGAAACATTATCCCATTCCGTATATTCATAGAGAACAAGTTAAGAAAGAATTGCAAGCTATGCTTGACCAAGGAATTATTGAACCGGCAGTTAGTCCGTACATAAATCCACTCCATATTGTTAAGAAAAAGGATGGTTCACTTCGCCTCGTACTTGATTCGCGTCACATCAACGACATTATTATTAATGAAACAGATCTCCCACAGACACTAGAAGAACTTTTACAGAAATTTCATGGTACTGCTATTTATTCCACATTAGATTTGAAATCGGGATTTTGGCAAATTCAACTCCATCCGAACTGCAGAAAGTACACGGCTTTTCTCTGTTTTGGTGAATGTTATCAATTTTGTAAATTACCGTTCGGTTTAACTATTTCTTCAGCAGCATTTATTTGCGGTTTGAATACAATACTTCTGACAGAACTTAAAGACAGAATCACAACGTATGTAGACGACATTCTTATTGCAGAAGCTAACTGGCCTGAACACAATCTGATTCTTGAACATCTGTTACGAACTTTTCGTGCACAAGGACTCACAGTTAATCTCAGTAAATCGCATTTTGGCAAAACTTCTATAAAATTTCTTGGACATGTAATTTCAGCAGAAGGCATTGCGCCTGACCCGGAAAAACTTCAAGCTTTACGTGACATTACTGTACCTACGACGAAGAAACAACTACGTAGCTTTTTGGGTTTAATTAACTTTTTTCGTAAATTTATTCATTACTCTGCTCTAGACACCCCTCGATTATGTCAATTGACAGGTAAAAACACTATTTGGTCCTGGGATAAGCAAGCACATTCTGAATTTGAGAACCTGAAAGAAGTTTTGATGAATGCACCACTTTTATCACATCCAGATCTTACTAGAAATTTTTCCATTGCCACCGACAGTTCCAACACCGCTTTAGGCGTACACATTTTCAGGAAATTGAAGAAAATGGTTCTACAGTAATTAAAAACATCTCCTTTGCGAGTCGCATTCTGTCACCTTCTGAACGCAATTATTCTGTTACAGAACTTGAAACATTATGCGTTGTATGGGCATTTACGAGATTTCGGCATTTTCTTTATGGAAGACAACACCACCGATTACACAGATCATAGAGCGATACAGATTTTACTTTCGGCTAAATTTACACACGACAGATTAAGTAGATGGAAACTTTATTTGCAGGAATTTAATTTTACAATTGTTCACATTCCTGGCACACAAAATATTGTAGCAGACGCACTATCCCGTTCTCTCAGCAACAATCAGCAAGACATCGCAACCAACTTCTGCAAAGCAAATTTCAGTGTCATGTACATTCAACAAGTTGCATTTGAAAATTTCATTTCGTCGTCATTACAAGACATAGCACAAGAGCAGAGTAAAGACAACGTGTGGAGAGAAATTAAACACTTTTGGCAATATAGGAATAATGTTACCATTAGAAACCATTACACTGTACGCAATAATATTCTGTTTCGCCGCTCTCACTCTGACAGCAACAATTGGTTATTATGCATTCCTGACAAGCTTGTTCACAAATTAATCTGGTATACTCATTTAAGTTAAGCACATTACGGAGCCAGAAAATGTTTTCTTATACTGAGACAGAACTGTTATTTTACCAACATGGAGAAACGTATTCGACGAGTTTTAGCGTCATGTAAAATCTGCCAGAAAGCTAAATCAGACACGACTTCACATATTCCTCCATTACATCCCATTGTACCTGTTAAATTGAGACATATGGCCGCTGTAGATATCTGTGGTCCGATTCCCAGAACTAATAGAGGTTTTTGCTACATCTTTGTCACTGTTGAACTCACTTCAAAATTTGTTACCTTCACTCCGTTACGCAAAGCTACTGCTAAAACTGTATGGAAAGCATTTGTAAAACATTTTCTATTTCATGTATGGCATGTGTTGAAAGTAATTTCCGACAATGGACCACAGTTTCGATCTGCTATATGGACACGTATGTTACGAGCTAGAAACATTTCTCCGATCTATATACCCAGGTACCATGCTTCTTCGAACCCTTGTGAACGACTAATGAAAGAAATTGGTAAACTATGCAGAACATACTGCCATAAAAAACATATTAATTGGGACACACACATACTATCATTCCAGGATGTAATTAATTCCATACCAAACGTATCTACTATGCTATCTCCGTCTGTTATACTGAAAAATGTTGAACCACCTAACAAAATTAAAGAATTAGTAACCTGTCCTGCATTTCGTCGACTACGACACCATGAAATAATTGACATTGCGCTGAACAACATCAAACGTGCAGCAGAGCGCCGGAGAAGACAGCAAAAACAGGTTTGTACACGCCGTGACTTTCACATTGGACAGAAGATATTAGTACGTACACACATTATTTATCTAACAAAGGAAGAAGTAGATGTAGTAAATTTGAACTTCTATACGCAGGTCCATATCGAATTCGCAGCATTCCTCACCCCAATGTAGTACACGTTGAAACTTTGAGAACCAGAAAAAGCAAGGGCAATCACCATGTCTCTAACATCAAACCCTTTATTGAATGAATATACTTTATGATTTATCACACTGTAATGCCATTTCCTAATTTTTTTTTGACCACTTATGCAATTATATTCACATGAACACTTACTGATGATTATCGTATTTTTTCTTGGCAAGTGCCCGGCAAGGTAAGGTTAGCAGGTCGCTTTTCTTGTCGTTACACATCAGTCCGTGCATATTTTTCCAGATGAACTTACACATTTTATGACCACTTACGCAATTATACTTATGTGAATAGTCACTGATGATTATCGTATTTTTTCTTGGCAAGTGCCCGGCAAGGTAAGGTTAGCAGGTCGCTCTTCTTGTCGTTACACATCAGACCGTGCATATTTTTCCAGATGAACTTACACATTTTATGACCACTTATGCAATTGTATTTATGTGATTATCTACTGGTGATTATCGTATTTTTTCTTGGCAAGTGCCCGGCAAGGTAAGGTTAGCAGGTCGCTCTTCTTGTCGTTACACATCAGACTCTGCGCATTTTCCATTTTTTATGTATGTATGATTGTTTTACTGTTTTGTTTGTATGCACTGTGAAATATTTAAGATATAACAAACACCAGTTGAGGTTGACATTTTGCCTTATGATATCTCAACATCGTGACTATTTTACATTTTCTTTGCTGCTACATTGTGATACTCTGTGTACATTTTTGCATCTGTACACTGTCTATGTTTTTGACATATTACGTTTTCTATCATGCTATTCTGTATGCTCAATTATATCACTAGAAACCAGTTTTTATTTAAGGGGTATATGCTTTAAATGCAAGACATTAATTATTGTTCATCATTTTCAGAAAGAAATTACGTGTAAAAGAAATAAATTAAACAGAAATGGGAATTTCACATTCGAAATGAACGAAAGAAGATGAAACACCTTGTCACGAAGAGTAAATGGATCAGAATTAACAAGCATTAACAAGAATATACTACACACATCGTATGATAGCAGTCTTAACTAATTTTTTCTTTCAGAATACGAGGCGATTGATGCAGGCTGTCAGACAGAACTACACATCTTAGTTTTAGATTAGATTTAGATTAGATTTACTTTCATTCCAATTGATCCGTAGTGAGGAGGTCCTCCAGGATGTGGAACATGTCAGAAAAACAACAATACATGACAAATATTTCAACTAAAACAAATAAGCTAATGTACCATTCCACAGGTCCCAAGTGGAATGATCGTCATTTTTTAATGAACACTAAGAGTCATTTTACAAATACTATTGCACTGAATTTAAAATAAAAAAGTTTTATATTTTTTTATAAGGTAAGAAACATGTAATACAACTACTGTAATACTTATTTACAATGAACACATTACTGCACTGAAATGGTGCAGAAGTTAGATTATACTTACACACACACACACACACACACACACACACACACACACACACACACACACACACACACAAATTTTCAGTGAACACATTACTGCACTGAAATTGTGCAGAAGTTATGTTGTACTTATATACAAATCAGTTGGTTTTCCTCAGAAATTCATCAATGGAGTAGAAGGAGTTGGCCACCAATAAATCCTTTAGGCTTCTCTTAAACTGAATTTCATTGGTTGTTAAGCTTTTTATGGCTGCTGGCAAGTTATTGAAAATGTGTGTTCCTGAATAATGCACACCTTTTTGTACAAGACTAAGTGACTTTAAATCCTTGTGAAGATTATTCTTATTTCTAGTATTGATTCCATGAATTGAGCTGTTGGTTTGAAAAAGTGATATATTTTTAATGACAAATTTCATTAAGGAATAAATATATTGGGAAGCTGTAGTTAGTATCCCTAGTTCCCTAAACAGGCTTCTGCAGGATGTTCTTGAGTTCACACCACATATAATTCTTACTGCACGTTTTTGTGCCCGGAAAACTTTAGCTTGGCTTGATGAATTACCCCAGAAAATAATCCCATATGACATTATGGAATGAAAGTAAGCATAGTATGCCAGCTTTTTCATTTTTATATCCCCTATGTCTGACAAAATTCGCATTGCAAACAGAGATTTGTTAAGACGCTTCAGCAGTTCTGTGGTGTGCTCCTCCCAGTTGAATTTATTATCAAGCTGTAATCCCATTTTGTAGTGATGAAATATGCTAGAAATAAGGAATAGTTGTATAATGGATAATGAAGTGATTTTTTTTGCAGCTGATAATGAATGATGATGAATAATGATGAAGAATATAGTGATATGGATAATGAAGTTTTTCTTTACAGGTGATGATAATAATGGAATTATGGTGATACGGATAATGAAGTTTTCCTTTGCAGGTGATGATAGTAATGATAATGAAGTTTTTCTTTGCAGATGAAAATAATGATGAAGTTTATATATTTACTGTTAGTTAAGAAATGCTATGTAGTTATTTAGGTATTTGTTGCAGTTCGTTTTGACAATATGTCATATGTCGCATGGTATGATGACTGAAGGTTTTGGAAAGGACAGCTAGAGAATATATATATTTAATACACATTTCATTACCTGTTAATTCGAAGGTCACTACTTTTCAGCATAATATGCGTTTCTTGTTTCAGCTTAATAATCCATTTTGTATTTTTTGCAGGAGAGACTATTCATGAAATTAATACGCTATAAGCAGTTAATCATTAAACCTGTTCTAGTACTTACATTTTTTCTTACCCATTTGTGCGTGTCATTCATGAATGTGATCACATATACTCTATTTGTTTCATAACCTTGCTACAGCTGACTCATGACGAATGACGTTACACATCTTCATTTGCAGCAATAACTCAAAAGCAAATATTGCTATGCCCCAGTAATTAATTATCGATCCCAACGCAGTGCATTGCTAGCATAAAAAGAAAAATGTATTACCAGTCCCAAATAATGCTGCCAGTTTAAGAGAGTTCTGAGTAATACTGAATAATGTTTTCTAGTCACAGACCTTGAGTAAATGTTTTCTAACCACAGACCTTGAGTAATAGTTACAGTGTGTTACATTTTAAATATGTCCTATGTCACTTGAATGATGAGTTCTGAGTAATGTTTTCTAATCACAGACCTTGAGTAATAGTTACAGTGTGTTACATGTTAAATATGTCCTATGTCACTTGAATGATGAGTTCTGAGTAATACTGAATGATGCTTTGTAATAATGCGTAAATACTATGCCAATAATTTCTGTAAATAATATTTTGTTAGACTCTATAAATGCTATGCCAATAATTGACTCTCATCTTGAATGATGACTTCTGAATAAAACTGAATAATGTTTTGTAAAACTATGAGAATACTTTGTAACTGGCCAATGAGTGCCAATAATTATTTTTAAATATGTCATATGTCACTTGAATGACGAGAAATGTTTTGTAATATTCAATACTTGCTATATGTTTCGTAACTGGCCAATGAGTGCCAATGATTACTATAACTAAGTGAATTATATTAATACTATGCCATTCATCAGCTCCTGTTTTGAATGATGACTTCTGATGGTTTGTAACTGGTCAGTGAGTGCCAATGTTCTCTGTAAACAGATTACTTATGAACATTATTCTGTAATACTTCATACATGGTACAGAAATGTTCAGTAACTGGGCGATGAGTGCCACCAATTACTCAAATCAGTTGTTAGACTAGTGTAATTCTCAATGAAGACTAGTATGTGACTTAATGTCCTTCACCTTCTGACCTAATTACCAGAAATTACTGCAATATCCGTTTGTCCTGTCTATCCTCATTATCATGGAGCACTATATTTGGTTTTTGCACTAATTCTACGTTGGTGTACCTTACAAGAACGTGGTGTTGACACGACATGCTGTCCACCACCTTGAGCGATGGAGATGGTATTATGGTCCCACTGTTTGCTGTACCTAATGTACTGCCAAAATGATAACATGGAATATTATTACGACATTTCAGTGTCTTGGCTACTCTGATTAACACTTCAAGGAAAAGATCTTCAGTTTGTCTCACTTGGTGTTGTGCTTCTGTAGAAAGATATGGACTTTCAGTGCAGCTGCATGCAACCTAATGTGCTACGACCATGATGCAATCCTTCCCATTCCTTTCCTAGTTCTTGTAAAATGATAATGACATATACAGTGCGTGTGCACTTCATTTTCATTTGTTAATATGATCAGTTGTTCTAAAAATGCTAAAGACTTCTACAGTGCGTGTGCACTTTATTTCACTCCTTGATATGTTTATTTGTTGTAAAAATGCTAAAGAGTTTTACAGTGCATGTGCACTTTATTTCACTCCATGATATGTTATGTAAAAATGCTAAAGACCTATACAGTGCGTGTGCACTTTATTTCACTCCATGATATGTTTATTTGTTGTAAAAATGCTAAAGAGTTTTACAGTGCATGTGCACTTTATTTCACTCCATGATATGTTATGTAAAAATGCTAAAGACTTATACAGTGCGTGTGCACTTTATTTAACTCCATGATATGTTATGTAAATATGCTAAAGACTTATACAGTGCGTGTGCACTTTATTTCACTCCTTGATATGTTTATTTGTTGTAAAAATGCTAAAAAGTATATACAGTGTGTGTGCACTTTTGTCATTTGTTCTTATGATTTGTACTCATTGCCTATACATCTGTGATTTCCTGATATGTTCTGTATTACAGTGCGTGTGCACTTTTGTCATTTTGTTAACATGATTTGTATTCATTTTGTGATTTGCTAATATGTTCTGAACTACAGTGCGTGTGCACTTTATGCCATTTGTTAATATGATTTGTACTCATTACCTATACATTTTGTGATTTCCTGATATGTTCTGTACTACAGTGCGTGTGCACTTTTGTCATTTTGTTAACATGATTTGTATTCATTACATATAATTTTGTGAGTTGCTGATATGTTCTGAACTACAGTGCGTGTGCACTTTTGTCATTTGTTAATATGATTTGTACTCATTGTGTATACATTTTGTCTTTGCTTGATATGTTCTGTACTCAGTGCATGTGCACTATATTTTATTTCATGTTCTGCACTTATATGTATATATTCTGTGATTGTAAACTTAGTTAATTAAGAAAAATTTGTTGCTCATGGCAAGTCCAATTGACTCACCATCGCTACCAAATTTTTGCCCCCCCAGTGGAGGGTTATGTAAGACGTATGCGTTGCCGGCGATGGGCGAGGCATGGCATACTCTCTGACCAGAGAGTAGTATGTAGTTAGTTGTTGCTTGTCGCGAGTCGGCAGTAGTAGTCAGTCCGTGTTAGTCTTCAGTCCGTGCCAGTCGGCAGTCGGCGCGTGCCTGCGCGTGTCTGCGGTCTGCTCTGGTCGGGACTCTGGAGGATGAGTATTATTGTAGAAGGTAAAGAAGCAGCCTTGCGCATATCTAGTAATGTATATTGACTGTCATTAATTTCTTTAAAAATAAATGCCCCCAATAATAATTTTTATAATATAAAGTAATTTTTTAAAGAAAAGCATTCATTTCAATTTAAAGAATATTTCCAATGCATGATCATTCCTTCCAAGAATAAAAATAAATATATATGCCAGCATTGCACGAAGCTGTGTAAAAAAAAAAAAAAAATTTTCTACATAAGAGCAGATATATTCGCAGTTTTTGTTGAGGTAAGAATTTTTGCTTTTTTTATTCAGAATACAGGGCCGAAGGGTAGCACTGCTGACCTCATCAAATTTCTCAGGTTACTAATTTTTTTTTTAAATTTTGGTCTTTAGGAATTTTTCTGTTTCGAACTTAACATTAAATCAGAAAAGAATTTTGTGGGAACATTAAATGTGAATGCATTTCTGCACACAGATTATAAATGGGAGCCAATTTTGTTCAGAGGTTACATTAAAACTAATTTTGTTCAGATGTTTCAATTTAGATATTTTTGTGGGGAGTTTACACTTGGTTCTTGGTTCATAATTTAATTAATATTTTCGTGTAGGGAGGTTACAATTGTTTTATTTACACATCTAATTAATATTTCTAGCTTGAAAACTTCAGTTTCCAAATCACTGCCTGATCTTAAATAGATTCTTTGTATTAATAAATTTTTCTATGAAACAAATAATGTTTGTAATACGGCAGGCTAGGATAATAATTCGAAAAAATGTGACGTCCCCATTTCGGATGGGGGTGTGAAACATAACGGTGTTGGGCATTCAATCAATAATTGAGATATTCACACTGTGACAAGGAAAGGTGATTTGAGGGAAATTTTCCGTACACGGGCTCGCAATTTACATTTACTTAAAAGGTACGAAATCGAAAGCTCTTTCGCGATCTAAGTGACCGACAAATTAACGACTATATAAATGCATGAGTGGCAAAGTAGTTAACAGTAATGACGCATAATTATAAGGAAGCCTGTGATCCAGGTGATTTCTCATTCAAGGATCTTAGATACAGAAGTCTACGCCAGTGACGTCAGCATGACGTACTTGTTCTCACGTGCTCATCATTGAACTGAAAGTTTGAGTAGCTACACTGGCCAGAAAGTGAGTTGCAGCTGTGATAATTACACCTCTAGATTCATATGATTACCCTTTTCTGGGATTACATTTTACTGCACGAATTCACTGAGTTCTAAAGTATGATACTCTCGGTGGTAATGGAGTATAAACAGCCAAAATAAATGCATTTAGTGTCAATCACCATGGATATTATTATTGTACCAACTCAACAGCACTCATTTCCACGCAAGATCTTCATTTCATATATTTTCGGATTAAGTGATCCTCTTGCGATAACTGTGTATTACTTTTACGAAATTTCTGTGTTAGAAACTATCAGTGTTAAGCTTCGTTCCCATTAAGCGACTGTGTTCTTCGACAGCCACTCTTTAATGTTATCCATTAAGCTATTTGCTGTATCATTTACATTGTATTGCACGTATTTCAAAAATAAACGTATTATCTGGTTTTTAAAATGAATTAACGCATGTACAATCAAAAATCGTTGGCAGATATTAAGCAGGAAATGTCGAAAAACATTCAGCGTCCCATACTTTACAGCCTCCATGTCAATTTCTGCTGTAATTGTGTAATTCTCTATATTATACAAACGTAAATTGTGATCTACTGGCGCTCGGTGTGGCCGTGCGGTTCTAGGCGCTACAGTCTGGAACCGTGTGACCGCTACGGTCGCAGGTTCGAATCCTGCCTCTGGCATGGATGTGTGTGATGTCCTTAGGTTAGTTAGGTTTAATTAGTTGTAAGTTCTAGGGACTGATGTTAAGTCCCATAAGGCTCAGAGCCATTTGAACCATTTTGTGATCTACTCATGTGGTGTGTTTATCAAATCAAACAGGAACCTACTATCCTCATCTTATCATTTTTCTCGTAAATGACTCATACTCATAAAAAAGCTCTTTTTTCGTTGCTGTTTCAAGTCTGCTATTACTACAACAGAAGCTTTCTACATTATTAATAGTAACGAAATCGGCCTCTAATTATATTATCTCACTCTTCTTTTTTCATTAATTCATTTTATAGGATTTTTTTCTGCCTGGAACCATTCAAAGCCTTGAAATCATTGAAAAACGAGCTGTGCAACCGAAAAAGTACTACACTGAAGTATTGTGCAATGATTTTCATAATATTCCTTTATATTTGACCACACTCGTGTGAATATTTACCCTTCAGTTATTTAATAGCTTCTCCCCTAGCTGTTTCTGCTGTCCATTATTTGAAACAGTACGACGTAAAATTTCTACGTATTTCTCTGTATCCATCAATTTAGATTTAACTTGGCAAATATTGTCATGACGTGATCATTATTTAATAAAAGTTAATTCACCTTTCACTTCGGCTGCATTATAATCACAGTCATTTATTTCACATCAGCTGATTTCGCCAATGCGCCATTTCCAAGTCTGCTTAATTCTACTGCATTAGCTACATACTCCTTGTTCCACAGAAGAGTTATAAAATATTAAACACACATGTTAATGTGATAGCTCTTTACCAGTATAACACGAATATCTGATTTTGTACTTGGGGGTCCCTATTCTGTCGTTGTAATACTTGGTTTTAAAGTATTTGATGACATTCTACAGTGCTTTCCAGTGCTATATTTAATAAAAATGTCCAATCCTTACTAACAAGACATTACACGTGTAATATAATTAGTTATACAAATAATATGCTTACTTGCAGTATTTCAATCATGGAAGGTTACAGCGATTTTTTGAGAGGTGTTTTAGCTACCACCCAAGTTGATCGCAGATATTTTTCCACGTGTGGGCTTTGAAATTGTTTTTACCAGTCTGAGTTGCTAGTGAATCCATACATGTGAATCTCTTCTTTACCATATTAGGCCATGACCCTGTCATGGTTTTTTTGCGGTTTAGATATTTGTACATTGGAGTCTGAATATCTGTACCGTTTTGCCTCATGACCAATGTATAAACACTTTACCCTGCTGACTCGAAGTTATCTTCATGTCCTCCTTCATTCTAAGTAAAGATCTAACTCCCACAATCTATCACAGGAATCTGACTGTGAACGAATGCAGATCCAGACAGTATTTGTAACTTTTATCCATAATGCTTTCTCAGCCTAGTTCCACTATGGCCCATGTCTTGTACAGATCTATATAATCTGTCCTTAGATTCCCTGATATGGCTCGTCCGATGTGCACAGGGTGTATAAAAAGATGTCAGAAACTGTAGGGGTTTTTCTTGACATTCAAACATTACAAAAAGTTCATATGAACGTGGATGGGAAAATCCTTTGTATTGACGTATGAAAGCATTTATTATTCTTGGCACAAAAGTGTCACACTTACCAAACACATTTACATGTATGAAACTATTTATTGTGTATGTCACAAAAATGATACATTTCTCAAAGACATTAACATTTAGCAAAGTTGCCCGAAATGACGAACTGCTGCCTCCGTGCAACCCCAGAGCCTGCAGTCCATACATTGCAGTAATCTGTTGGCAAATCCTGACGTATTCCGTAATTGGACGAATCAATTTTGGATGCGGCCCTCAGAACATCGACACTGGATGTGAGAGCTGAATACACGCAAGGGACTTTAAATGTTCCCAAAGGAAAAAGTCCATTTGATTCAAACCTGGCAATCGGGCAGCTCTTCAACCACTCCACCTATTCGGAAACTGGTTATCGAGATGCTGGTGAACTATGTAAGTGATGAAGCGCATCAACCACATTCGTTGAATGAGGTCTAGAGGTATACAACAAAACAAATCAGGGCCGGCCATGGCGTGCCGAATTTCATGCGTGCACCGTGTGTCGGCAACGGGCAGTCCGAGGCCCAATCACTCGGATTTGCTAGGTCCTTCTCGGAAGTACTCGGAACATTGCGATGTGGCGTATTTCGTCATTCGACTACATTCCATTATCCTCGTTTTGCTTTTGTTGATGTTCATCTTATATCCTCCTTTCAAGACACTGTCCATTCCGTTCAATTGCTCTTCCAAGTCCTTTCCTGTCTCTGACAGAATTACAATGTCATCGGCGAACCTCAACATTTTTGATACCTACTCCGAACTTTTCTTTTGTTTCCTTTACTGCTTGCTCAATATACAGATTCAATAACGTCGGGGACAGGCTATAACCCTGTCTCACTCCCTTCCCAACCGCTGCTTCCCTTTCATGCCCCTCGACTCTTATAACTACCATCTGGTTGCTGTATAAATTGTAAGTAGGCTTTCGCTCCCTGTATTTTACCCCTGCCATCTTCAGAATTTGGAAGAGAGTATTCCAGTCAACATTGTCAAAAGCTGTCTCTAAGTCTACAAATGCTAGAAACGTAGGTTTGCCTTTCCTTAATCTTTCTTCTAAGAAAAGTCGTAGGGTCAGTATTGCCTCGCGTGTTCCAACATTTCTGCGGAATCCAAACTGATCCTCCGCGAGGTCGGCTTCTACCAGCTTTTCCATTCGTCTGTAGGGAATTCGCGTTGGTATTTTGCAGCAGTGACTCATTAAACTGATAGTTCGGTAATTTTCACATCTGTCATTACCTGCTTTCTTTGGGATTGGAATTATTATATTCTTCTTGAAGTGTGAGGGTATTTCACCTCTCATACATCTTGCTCACCAGATGGTAGAGTTTTGACAGGACTGGCTCTCCCAAGGCCGTCAGTAGTTCAAATGGGGCCTTGTTTCGACTCAGGTCTTTCAGTGCTGTGTCAAACTCTTCACGCAGCATCGTGTCTCTCATTTCATCTTCATCTGCATCCTCTTCAATTTCCATAATATTTTCCTTAAGTACACCGCCCTTGTATAGACCCTCTATACACTCCTTCCATCTTTCTGCTTTCCCTTCTTTGCTTAGAACTGGGTTTCCATCTGAGCTCTTGATATTCATACAAGTGCCTCTCTTTTCTCCAAAGGTCTCTTTGATTTTCCTGCAGGCAGTATCTATCTCACCCCTAGTGAGATAAGCCTCTACATTCTTACATTTGTCCTCTAGCCATCCTTGCTTAGACATTTTGCACTTCCTGTCAATCTCATTTTTGAGACCGTTAGGTGATTAGAAACTGGTAATGGAATGATAAAAATTGAAGAACAAAACAAAAGGCGGCTGGTTGCAGTAATTTAAAGAAACCAGAGCAAAAAAGTAAAACGATCGACAGACGGGATTCATTGTTCTGTACATCAAAAAGCACGTTGTTCTAAATTTGCAGGCCTGGGCACGTAAAGAAATTGGTGGTGCAAATAGTAAAATTTCTGAAGTCTCATGCATTACTCCATTGTCACTTGCAACTGTTTTCAGTTGAACTGAACGAAGAGCATAGAAACTTCATATATGACTGAAAAGTACGTTGGTTAATTGAAGAGGCATGCCAAAAACAATTTTTCGATTTAAAATTCGCTTTTGTTGAATTTATGAAGGAGAAAGGGGTGCAGACTTTGAACTTTAAATGGACGTGACTGCACACTGTCCACTGTAAGACGTTGCAAGTTAACCTATTTCGGATATGATAAGGATGTATTTAAAAAGAAAATCACGTTGTAAAAGGGACACAGTCTGGCAATGACTGTCATGTAATTAACGTCTTATCTTCTTGCAATTCTTCTTGTACTAGTTGATCGAGTTTCATCCACAGTATATGGAAACCGTTCTTCGGCTTTAGGCATTTGTACATCAACTTTGAACGTGGCTGAAGTTTGCAGCAACCGTGTACACAAATTTGAAAAATATGCAAAAATCTGCCATCCGGTTGCATAGGTTTTCTATATACCTTGACCAGGTTTCGTCACCTCTAAAGGTGACTTCATCAGAAGGTAAGGTAATTACATAAAGAACATATCTTCAATGATGTACAGTGATTTAAGAGCTGAGTTGCTCAAGTCATACATTAAAATATAAGACATAATGTTATTCAAAACGTCAAATACTAAAACATAAGTAACACCGGTGTGGTGTGAGAAGACCTCCACTAACTGCTCGATGGAATTTAAGTCGAAGAGAGCGTTCAGCCCAGTCCATTCGATGAATCTGCTCTCGTTCCAAGAGTTGCTCGTTCTGCGGTGTGCTGTAGGGTAGCTCATTGTCATCTCTAAACATTTAGTCAGAGCCGAATGTACGAACGCACGAAAACGGACCGTACCTCATATAGCCAGAGGTGGGAAGACGTGATGCGCCAAGGAAAATTTCGAATATGATAGGCTTGGTAGTCCAGGTGTTACGGTTTGAGAAGGCATAAGGCTGCTTTGACGTAAGAATCTCCAAATCTTTGAACACGGTACAGTCGCTAGTCGACGTCATTGTGACATTGCACTTCATACTCATGTGCATCTGCTCATGGATCTATTCAGCCCTGACTTGATTTATATGACTGATAGTGAGCATCCGCTTCGAACGACTCTGGTGGAGCTCTTGGAATGAGAGGATTTGCGGAGAATGTGCTGTCCTGCCCGTGAGCCCGTCCTAAATCCTATCGTTCACGTGTGGTACGTGTTGGGGAATTGCACGGCAGTACGTCCACGTGCACGAACGACCACCCAGCATTCGTCAAACGCCCTGGTGCAGGAATGGAACGCGCTACCTGTCAGAGACAGCGAAGAGCAGCTGAACGGAATGGACAGTGTCTTGAAAGGAGGATATAAGATGAACATCAACAAAAGCAAAACGAGGATAATGGAATGTAGTCGAATTAAATCAGGTGCTGCTGAGGGAATTAGATTAGGAAATGAGATGCTTAAAGTAGTAAATGAGTTCTGCTATTTGGGGATAAAAAAATTAATGATGGTAGAAGTTGAGAGAATATAAAATGTAGACTGGCTATGGAAAGTAAAGCGGTTCTGAAAAAGAGAATCTAGTTAACATCGAATATAGATTCAAGTGTTATGAAATCTTTTCTGAAAGTATTTGCATGGAGTGTAGCCATGTGTGGAAGTGAAACATGGACGATAAACAGTGTAGACAAGAAGAGAATAGAAGCTTTCGAGATGTGATGCTACAAAAGAATGGTGAAGATTAGATGGGTAGATCACGTACCTAATGAAGAAGTACTGAAGAGAATTGGGGAGAAGAGGAATTTGTGGCACAACTTGACTAGAAAAAGGGATCGGTTGGTAGGACACGTTGTGAGGCATCAAGGGATCACCAGTTTAGTATTGGAAAGAATCGTGGAGGGTAAAAATAGTAGAGCGAGACCAAGAGATGAACACACTAAGGGCATACCGTAGCATGTAGGATGCAGTAGATATTCAGAGATGAAGAGGCTTGCACAGGATAGGGTAACATGGAGATCTGCATCAAACCAGTCTCTGGACTACAGACCACAACAAACAACAACCAGGAGAACTCCTGAACAGCTTTGTGACCACACGAAAGTACATTGCAGAACGCAGACTGCCATTCGTGGTGATCGTACTTACTATTATGAACTATGTCCCGCCTTTTGTTGTGTCCAGGGGACCACCATGATACGCGGTGACTTTACTGTAATGATTGTCTTTGAATAAAAATTTCATTTCAATTTTTCTCATTGCGCATTTCTTTCATTTTCCTTCCGTACTACACCTTAGAAATTTTTTCTGTATATGATCTCAACGAGCTATGTTGCTTGGGAGCGGCACGTCGTTCGAAATTTACTTTCCCTTAAGTTTTGCGCAAGCGTATATACTGGAAATGAAAGAGGAATCACTGCACTACCTCCATCACTGAATGTATTTACACGACTATGTAACAGATCATAAAGTGAAATAACGTTTGTAAGATGCAAAATTTCCAAAGCTGTACATGGCCTATATATTTATTTTAATACTATGTAAGCGAAATGAGTATTCTAATACTGAATGAATGTGAACACTCCGCTGTAGAATGAAAATATCATTTTGGAAACATCCCCCAGGCTGTGGGTAAGCCAGGTCTCCGCAATATCCTTTCCTCCAGGAGTGCTAGTTCTGCTAGGTTTACAGGAGAGCTTCTGTGAAGTTTGGAAGGCAAGAGACAAGGTACTGGCAGAAATAAATGCGTGAGGATAGGCCGTTAGTCGTGCTTGAGTAGCTCAGATGGTAGGGCACTCGTCTGCGAAAGGCAAACGTCCCGAGTTCGAGTCTCAGTCCGGCACACAAGTTTGATCTGCCAGGAAGTAGCCTCAGCAACACCCAACGTGCAACGTAATTCTTGGAGACGTTCCTGGGATAGCTCAGTACGCCATCGCTACAGTTTCGCTCAGGAGACGGAACTGCGCAGCTGCGATTCTGCGTTCGACTTTCTGCGCCACCACTTGTCGGCATTCATAATGGTCCCTGAATATATTCTCTCAAACTTTTCTTTTTTTAAGAGTAAAAGAAGTGAAGAAAAATCGGCTGTGATTCTCTTACAGGCAGACAGACACCTACCTACAGGAAATTTTTCAGCCAACTGGAGTTTCGCCAGTCGTAACTTCGCCTGTTCCGGACTCTAAGAATACTTTTCTGCTCGGACGAAAACATGGAAAACTACCACATGTGTTTCGGACTCTTTCCGTCCAGTCAGTGGCATCTTGAAATCGAAATCCTTATTAACAAAGTGAAAGGAAAAACAACTGAATTTAGATTTCTTCCATTCTCATCTGCACTAGGACAGGTCGGATATAAGGAAGTTTTCAGTGAGCAGCCTTCTGAAAGTTTATTTTTTCAGGAAACTCCCAACTGCATCGTTCATGATGACTTCGGCCTAATGCAGCAACGATGGTGACGTACATGTTTCACCGAGATTACCGTGTTAGTGACGCTTTGCGAGACAAACTTGTCCACTGTAAACAATAAGTGTCGTTTGTTGCTCTTGTCCGCTCATTCTACTGGCAGTAGTTTGGTCGATGCGTTAAAGGTGGATCTGCATCCTGAACTT
This sequence comes from Schistocerca serialis cubense, assembly GCF_023864345.2. NCBI lineage: Eukaryota > Metazoa > Arthropoda > Insecta > Orthoptera > Acrididae > Schistocerca > Schistocerca serialis. The sequence goes on from NC_064646.1 coordinate 397,900,234, forward strand.
AATTAAGCGCAACGCTCATTTGATTGTAATTCTCGCTTTGCTGTGCTCGTGCATGAATTTGTAAATTTATTTAGTTTTCCTGAGATTAAACACTTCCAGTCACGTTTAACGCTTGTGCTATATCTCCGCGGTGTTGTCGGGAGGTCTAGAGCATTCTTTCACTTCATGTTCGATTTGCGTTCCGAGCGTACGTTGTAGAACACATACTGGTTCTGCACTTTGTGCACGAAAGCAGGAAGTAATACCTTCTCGTAATTTGCAAGTTTTTAGTCTAGTGTAGCGGTCTCGGCTGGATTTTGCAACATGTCAAAACTTTACTTACACAATTGGTGCTTGTATTTGCTATATAGTTATCAGCTTCATCAGTTTAAATATTTTCTTTGATATACCATCCCCCCTCCCCCCCAAAAAGAAGAAAGAAAAACTATTTCTGCTGAATGTTCACACGTCACTGTGTCGTGTTTAAGGGGCCTGCGAACGGTATGTCACTCGCCTGCTATGCAAATATAATTTGTATTCTTTATTTTTTAATATCAGTCAATCAGATGCCTGGTCTCCTAAAAGTAAAACAGTCATTAATAATTGAGAAGTTTAACTTCTATTGCAACATTCTGCTCTGTCCATTTTACAGACACGAGTAACTTCTCTTACTTTATCATATTTTTGTTAACGTTCTTCTCTGTCTGCTTCAAAAAAGTTTACCGCACCTTTTTTAAACGTTTAATAGTTTTACCTATTTCTTTTAGTATTGATCATATAACATTCTACTTTTCCGCTTCACATACGTGTGCAAAAGGTTCTCTTTTAAACAACGCGGATTAATGGTTTCACGGCCTGCTACACAGACGGGTATAATTTGTTGTTCTTTTCAAATTTTAGCATTAATGGTTTGACTCGTATGTAGTACTTGAAGTGTCAGCTATCCGTTATTGTTTATTCCACTAACAGTTGCTAAAATCATTGTCAAATTCTTATACATTCATCATAATGTTGAAGATCTGTGTTGAGTTAGCTAATCCTACTAAGCAAAAGCTGCCCACTGAGGCGAATCAATTTTACTTACTTTATATATGTAAGACAGGCATGTATGGTAAATAAATAGTTATTTTTTTAATTATTTTATTTACGCTCTTCAGCCTACTGCGCACAGTTCCTAGTACCTTTCTAGTTCACATTCACATCTACACAATCCAGTCACATTAATGTGACCACCAGTCAAGCGGTTCTAGGCGCTACAGTCTGGAACCGCTCGACCGCTACGGTCGCAGGTTCGAATCCTGCCTCGGGCATGGATGTGTGTGATGTCCTTCAGTTAGTTAGGTTTAAGTATTTCTAAGTTCTAGGGGACTGATGACCTCCGATGTTAAGTCCCATAGTGCTCAGAGTCATTTGAACCATTTTGAACCTACTCTTACAGAGTCACCCGCTGCGAGACGTGGAGGAAGAGAGTCAGTGACTTTCTGGGAGGTACCGAGAAGGCTATCAAGCTATGCCGATTACAGTGACGTGGCCAACTGCTCTAGCATCCAGGGTGCTAAGAGCCCGCTCAAGGTTATCCCACAGATTTTCTTCTGGGTTTAAATCCGAGAAATTTGGTGCCCAGATGAGTGCGGTAAACTTATCGTGATGCTCTTCACTGCGAGCTGTGTGATACGTTGCATGGTCGTGCTGACGCTTGCCATACCACAAATGATTCCATGAATGAGTATACTTAGTCTGCAAGGATCCATTGTTCCTTCCAGAATGACGAGACCACCCAGGGAATGCCACACACATACGATGCAGTGACATAAAAGTCTTGTGCTATACAGTGTGGTCGATTGATAGTGACCGGGCCAAATATCTCACGAAGTAAGCATCAAACGAAAAAACTACAAAGAACGAAACTCGTCTAGCTTGAAGGGGGAAACCAGATGGCGCTATGGTTGGCCCGCTAGATGGCGCTGCCATATGTCAAACGGATATTAACTGCGTTTTTTAAAATAGGAACCCCCATTTCTTATTACACATTCGTGTATTACGTAAAGAAATATGAATGTTTTAGTTGGACCACTTTTTACGCTTTGTGATAGATGGCACTGTAATAGTCACAAACGTATAGGCATCACGTAACATTCGGCCAGTGTGGACGGTATTTGCTTCGTGATACATTACCCGTGTTAAAACGGACCGTTTACCAATTACGGAAAAAGTCGATATCGTGTTGATGTATGGTGCGGCATTATGGGGGGGAGGATAATTGGTCCCGATTTTATCGATGGCAATCTAAATGGTGCAATGTATGCTGATTTCCTTCGTAATATTCTACCGATGTTTCTACAAGATGTTTCACTGAATAAGAGAATGGCGTTATACTTCCAACATGTTGGATGTCCGGCACATAGCTCGCGTGTAGTTGAAGCGGTATTGAATAGCATATTTCATGACAGGTGGATTAGTCGTCGAAGCACAATACCATGGCCCGTACGTTCACCGAATCTGACGTCCCCGGATTTCTTTCTGTGGGGAAAGCTGAAGGATATTTGCTATCGTGATCCACCGACAACGCCTGACAACATGCGTCAGCGCATTGTCAATGCATGTGCGAACATTACGGAAGGCGAACTACTCGCTGTTGAGAGGTATGTCGTTACACGTATTGCCAAATGCATTGCAGTTGACGACCATCATTTTGAGCATTTATTGCATTAATGGGGTATTTACAGATAGTCACGCTGTAACAGCATCCTTTCTCAGAAACGATAAGTTCGCAAAGGTACATGTATCACATAGGAACAACCGAAATAAAATGTTCAAACGTACCTACGTTATCTGTTTTAATTTAAAAAACTTAACTGTTCGTCTAAAATTGTGAGCCATATTTTTGTGACTATTACAGCGCCGTATATCACAAAGCGAAAAAAAGGTCCAACTAAAACATTAATATTTCTTTACGTACTACACTAATATGTAGTAAAAATGGGGGTTCCTATTTTGAAAAACGCAGTTGATATCTGTTATATCCTAGCCAGTAATGCCACCCGAGCCCGCTGCCAAAAGGTTGGCAGCATCAAAGTCCGGACGCCGTCCGCATAAGCAGCGCCAGCGAGACAGGAAATCGGCAAGTCTGCGCGCGCCACCGCTGGCTTCTGGGTTCTTAAGCGCTGGAGTCGCGAGCGCTAGGACAGTTTGTATTCGCCGCTCAGTTGTATACTCGCCACCGAATTGTGTACTTGCTAGTCAGTTGTGTGTTCATCGCAGCAGAGTTGTTGTTTGTCGTCAGCTGACGTTGACCTAGCCGCTCCGACTCGAACTAGACAGATCTCTGTAGACACAGAGTTCACTACTGTGTTGCTGTATCTTCGTTAATAAAGATAAGTACCGACTTTTATTTAATCAGAGTGTTTGGGTTTTCCTCTTTCTGTTCACTGTTCCAGGGGACCGGTCAGCCCGCTATTAAAAGTGTGGCGGTGACTTCGTAAGCCGTTTCTACAGCGAATTGCTTGTCGCTACGAACGCCGCCACAAAACTGGCGACGAGGGCTTCCGAACTCGTGTGCAGGGCTGGTTCAACTTGTTTCTGGTTATACTAATTATAGCGATAAAATTTTGGGGGCTGGTTTAATTTGTGTTCACTATGTCTGCCGAATTACAACAGTTGATCTTGTTACAGAGTCAGCAAATACAAAGTCTGGTGGAAGCAATCGCCAAACAAGCGGCTAATCCTCCAACACAAAAGGAACAAGCACAGGCAGCACCACCTTTCCGTGCTTTTGATGCATCAAGAGAAGAATGGCGAGAATATTTCGCGCAGTTGCAGGCGCACATGACAGTCTACAAAATCACGGGTACTGAGCGCCAGCTTTATTTAATTTCCACTGCAGGCGTGGAAGTCTATCGACTACTTATGACGTTGTTGTTAACAAGCTTGCTGAGTATTTCGAGTCGCGAGTTCATGTGGCAGCAGCCAGATTCAAGTTCTTCAGATTAATGAAACTGCCACATCAATCTAATAAACAGTGGTTAACAGATTTACGGGGCCTCACCCGTCAGTGCCGATTTATTTGTGTGTGTGGAGCTTCCTACAGTGATGTCATGTTACGAGACGCTATTACTCAAAACATTGCAGATTCTCGTATTCGTGCTGCTATCTTAAAGTTGCCTGACCCGTCATTAGAGACTGTGATGAACATCATTGAAGCCCAAGATACTTTTGACTATGCTGAGTGTGAGTTAGATCAGCCATGTATTTCTCAAATTGCCTGTGTTAAGCAAGTTATGTCACGCCCGCGGCCCCACCGGCAGAGTCAGACTGTAAACACTAGCCGGCCGCGTCATGTTAAACACATTCGTCAGCCGCGTGTGCAAAATGATAGAGTTAAGTCTTGCCCTAAGTGTGTTCTTGCTCATCCTCGTGAACGTTGCCCGTTAAGAAACGCGGTTTGTCACTTTTGTCAAAGGAAAGGACACATCCAGACTGTTTGTTTGCGTAAACGCAAGAACAATTCTAGTGCTGCCCAGCCCATGGATATTCATGTTCTTCAAAGCCAGCCCGCCCAGAAGGTCGCGTTTAAAGACTCTTCCACGGTTCGTGTGGGTAATAAAATTGTTCGCAATAAGCCACCCACCCAGCCCTCTGCTATGCGACCCAAGCGTAATTCAAACGCTGTAAAAAGTAATGTACAGACTGCAAGTGAAGCGGGAGTTGTTGTTCCACCCGCCCAACCCACGAGTTGTCGTAAGCAGCGAACACGCGCTAAACGCGCTGATTTTGTGTCTTCCGCCTCCACTGCACCGATCCAGAGACAGTGTAATAAACTATTTGTGAAGCTACGCATCCAGGATAAGACCTTCAATTTTCAATTAGACACTGGTGCGTCTGTGACTCTCATAAATAGTGCTACGTATGCGGCTATCGGCCGCCCTAAACTTTCAGCGGCAAAACATTCTTTGGCTACTTATAGTGGAGAACAAATTCCTGTGTTAGGTGTATGTAGCGTGCCAGCCACATTCCGTGGCAATACAAAAACAGTTTCATTCACCGTGCTCCGCGCTGCAGACAGTGTAAACATTTTCGGATTAGACTGTTTTGACTTGTTTGGCCTGTCTATCCAAGACAATGTGTTGCAAATTAATTCTGTTGTTGTTCCTCAAGACAGCATAACCGATTTGTGTAAACGATACAGTGACATATTTAAAGACGAACTAGGTTGTGCTGCGAACTTTGCCGCTCATATTACGTTAAAAGATAATGCTCAGCCTCGATTTTTTCGTGCTCGTCCAGTGCCTCACGCCCTCCGGGCACCTGTAGAAGATGAACTTCGTCGTTGGCAAAACAACGGTGTTATTCAACCCGTTTCAGCGAGCCAGTGGGCTTCTCCCTTAGTTATTATAAAGAAACCGTCTGGCAAGTTACGTTTGTGTGCTGATTTTAAGTCGACAGTTAATCCTCAGACTGTCATTGATTCTTTTCCTTTGCCTAGACCGGACGAGCTGATGGATAAGTTAGGGGAAGCTCGTTTCTTTTCCAAAATTGATCTCCGTGAAGCATATTTGCAATTGCCCCTCGACGAGCAATCACAACAGTATTTTGTCATAAACACGTCGTTGGGGTTGTTCCGTTTTCTGCGTTTGCCTTTTGGTTGTGCGTCAGCTCCAGCTGTTTTTCAGCGTTTTTTGTCACAACTTCTGGCTAATGTGCCATCGTGTTGCAACTATTTAGACGATATTGTTGTGTCCGGTCGGACGCCTGCTGAACATTTCCGTAATTTGGAGTGTTTGTTTAAAGTGTTGTCTCAGGTAGGCCTGCGTTGCAACATCGATAAATGTTCATTTTTCCTTACGGAGCTGGAGTATCTGGGACATGTTATTAATGCTCAAGGCATTCATCCCTCCCAGTCACATTTAGCAGCTATTCGTGATTTGCCCGCCCCTCGCAATCTGCAGGACTTGCAAGCAGTTCTTGGCAAATTGACATATTATATTAGGTTTATACCTAATGCATCACAGATTGCTGCACCGTTGCATCGTCTCCGCCGTAAGAATGTTCCATTTGTGTGGACAGCTGATTGCCAATCAGCCTTTCAGCAGCTTAAAGAGGCTTTATTGAATGATCGTTGTCTGGTCCATTACGACCCTAACAAGCCTCTGGTGTTAGCTTGTGATGCCTCTTCTTTCGGCCTCGGTGCTGTGTTGTCTCACCGAGTCGGTAACACCGAACGTCCTATTGCGTTCGCATATAAATTGCTAAACAAAGCTCAGTGTAATCATAGCCAATTGGACAAGGAAGCGTTGGCTATTGTGTTCGGTGTCACAAAATTCCATCACTACCTCTATGGTAGACCATTCTATTTAGTAACAGATCACAAGCCCCTGACGTCACTGTTTCATCCGTCTAAACCAGTTCCTCAGCGGACAGCTCAGAGACTACAACGTTGGGCTCTTTTGTTATCACAATACCAGTATGAGATACTGTATCGCCCTACAGCTCAGCATGCAAACGCTGACGCGCTTTCTAGATTGCCGATTGCTGCGGATGATGTCTTCGATTCCTCTGACGACTCTTGCCATCAGATTGACGCCGATGAGCATCAATCCCTCCGGGATTTTCCGATTGATTATCGTCCGGTGGCACGTGAGACAGCTACGGATCCTCATCTGAGTTTATTAGTACGTTTTGTTCAACGTGGTTGGCCGTCCAAGGCAAAGGACATATCGGATCCTGTGGTTCGTCGCTATTATCCGCAACGTCATCTGTTGTCTGTTTCGCACGGAGTTTTGCTGTTACGCACCGAGAATGACCAGCTTCGTGTAGTGGTTCCCCAAGTGCTCCAATCCAAGGTCCTCGACTTGTTGCATCAAGGTCATTGGGGAGTGGTCCGCACCAAGCAGCTTGCCCGCCGTCATTGTACATGGATCGGCATTGATAAGCAATTACGCAGATGTCTACAGATTGTTCGACGTGTGCCGAACACCAAGCTGCTCCGCCTCAACGCTATTTTGAGTGGGCACGCCCTGCCGGTCCTTGGCAGCGAGTACATATTGATTTCTCTGGTCCATATTGGCATTCTCGTTGGCTCATCGTGATAGATGCATTTAGTAATTTTCCGTTTGTTGTGCCCATGCAGTCTACAACGTCTGCACAAACTATACAGGCGTTGACTTCAATTTTTTGTATTGAGGGTCTTCCAGAAGTTTTAGTGTCTGACAATGGTCCACAATTTACCTCTGCTGAATTTGAAAGTTTTTGTTCTGCCAATGGCATTCGCCATGTTCTTACTCCGCCGTTCCACCCTCAATCGAATGGTGCAGCGGAACGTTTTGTACGCACATTCAAGGATCATATGGACCGCCTTCGTGCTACGCACTCTCGTCAGCAGGCCCTCATCACGTTCCTGTCGTCGTACCGGACCACGCCACGCGACGGCCCTTCGCCTGCGGAGCTTCTCCACGGCCGTCGTCATCGCACCCTACTACGGTTGTTGCACCCCCCGGATCGACCCGCCGCTTCTGAGCATCGCACGCGTTTTCAGCGCAACGACGCCGTTTTTTTTTTTCAGAGTTTATCACGGTCGCCGTCGTTGGGAACGTGGTACCGTGATAAGTGTCCAGGGTCGCGGTTTTTATACTGTTCAAGGTGCTAAGGGGGTGCACAGGAGGCATCAGAACCAGTTGCGCCGCGCTGGCCGCCCGGATTCTGCCGCTCGTTCTTTGTCCACAGATTTGGTCCGCGGCGGGTTCCAGCCGCGCCTTCCGACTTCGCTGCCGCCCCCAGAGCAGCAGCAGCAGCCGTCGCCGCTACCACGCCGACAGCCCGTCCCGTTGATGCCTCCCGCGCAGCTTCATCCGGGAGCGCCCCAGGTGGTCGCTCCGGCGCCTGCGGTCCCTCTTCAGTCGCCACCGCCTTCGGAGCTGATGGACGTCGACCCCTCAGCCGGGCCGCCTTCCCAAGCGGTGGCTGTGCAGCCTGTCCTGCAGCCGCTTTCCTTGGGCACCCCCAAGGAGTCTGACACCGCAGCGCCTTGTCCGGCGCCCACTCAGCAGCCGTCGACGCAGCGTCAGGAGACGCTGCCTCTCTTCGTGGGTCCCGACGCCCCGTCACGTCCAGTACCAGAAGCTGCGCCCGTGGTCACAGGCGTGCACCCTGACCTCGGTTTTCAGTCGGTGTTTCCCGAGGCCCCGCGCAGCCAATGCTGGGGTGCGGACCGGGGACTGCCGCCGACAACAGTCTCCGCCCCGGTCTCTTCTGCTACGCCTGCGGCCAGACCCCTCCCCCGCCGTCGACGCTCGCCACGTCATTATTGCGGCCATTTGGGGGGGAGGAGTGTTATATCCTAGCCAGTAATGCCACCCGAGCCCGCTGCCAAAAGGTTGGCAGCATCAAAGTCCGGACGCCGTCCGCGTAAGCAGCGCCAGTGAGACAGGAAATCGCCGCAAGTCTGCGCGCGCCACCGCTGGCTTCTGGTTTCTTAAGCGCTGGAGGCGCGAGCGCTAGGACAGTTCTGTATTCGCCGCTCAGTTGTATACTCGCCACCGAATTGTGTACTTGCTAGTCAGTTGTGTGTTCATCGCAGCAGAGTTGTTGTTTGTCGTCAGCCGACGCTGACCTAGCCGCTCCGACTCGAACTAGACAGATCTCTGTAGACACGGAGTTCACTACTGTGTATCTGTATCTTCGTTAATAAAGATAAGTACCGACTTTTATTTAATCAGAGTGTTTGGGTTTTCATCTTTCTGTTCACTGTTCCAGCGGACCGGTCGGCCCGCTATTAAAAGTGTGGCGGTGACTTCGTAAGCCGTGTCTACAGCGAATTGCTTGTCGCTACGAACGCCGCCACAAAACAAACTGTTCATTGCAATCACACAGTCGGTCTGATATTTCATACGCTCATATTTTCTTCCTTAGATGGCAGTGTGGAACTGTATCGAACAGCTTTCGGAAATCAACACCTGGGCGCCGAAGTCTACCGCCTTCTGCTTCTCATGGACGAAAAGAGCTAGCTGGGTTTCACACGACCGTTGTTTTCGAAACTCATGTTGGTTCCTATCGAGGAGACTTTCCATAGTTTCGGTCAGCAAAGTACATGCAGACAGGCATCCATATTTATTACGCAAATGGATGTACGTATATATGTTTTTATGTATGTATGTACGTTCTACTTTTCCTCCTAAATCGCTGTACCGATATGAACCAAACTTCGTACACACATCACATACTGTGTATAAAGAACTGCTGTGTGGGTAAGAACCACCCACCTATTAAAGGGTTGGGGAGGGAGGGTAAAAGCAGTTAACCCCACGACGAGCGAATACTCATTCTTCAGTCTTCCAGAATCTGAGAATGAGAGAACTTGGAAACTAGCAACAAACTTTAAATATAGTTTCAAAACTTTACGAAACTTTTCTCGCTGACGACGCTATAAAAATGATGAAAAGAAAAAGTTTCTTGATTACTACATTTTCGCTGCTCATGCAGTAAAACTGCCACATGAAGCATGACGCTTTAATTTGTCGCTTCTTTACTGCTAATTTTATTCCCGACATATTTCGCAGACAGTACCAAACGTAATAATGAATGGAGCAACAAAATGGATATCATTATAATACACGTAGTTCAGGAGAAACGACATCCTAAACACTGAGATGCACGAAAATGAAATTACGGGGAGAAATTGTGTAGAGATTTGGGTGAAATATGTGTACAAATACAAGTGAATATGTTAAATATATGTCAAATATACCCGATGAAACACCTGGCTCTTGCACCACAATTACTGTGGAAATGGAAAATGCTATTCGTGTGTGGGTTTCACAGAATGGATTGGTAGTCAGGGGCTCTTATTGATAGCCACTCACCAGATTGCAGTAATACTTACATAGTGTATATCATAGTAGGGCAAATTTGAATATCAGTGGTATTTGTTACAGGATTGTGGTGTTGGTCGTTTACGAGATACTGTATTTTGAAAAGTTCCCGCACCAACACTTGAACAGTACCTGTGGTAGTATACACTGAAGAACAACAGAAGTGCATACACTAATTACGTGGATTCTGACCATTAACGAGACAGCTAATCATCACAGGTTGTGTTCAAAATGACCATCGGCAGCGAAAAATACGCACTTCCAGTCTGGTATGGAATGTCTGCTGCTAACATTCTAGCGTTTCAGCGGAAATGTCCCAGCAAGCTGCAGAAATGTGTCATTGCATGTCATCTGATGTGGGTGATATGTTCGTGTAGACAACGTCTTTCAGCTTTCCCGACAGAAAAAAGTCTACAGCCGTCAAATCCAGGGAACGGGCCAGCCAACGTACAGGTCCTCTGCGTCCAATCCAACTATATAGAACGATTCGTAAAGATATGCCGCAGTACTTCGTGCACTAAGACCCGGATAGCCATCGTGTTGGTATCAGGGCTTCCTCGTAGTTTGCGAGGAACGTCTTCTAAAATCCGTGGAAGGCGGATTGTTAGGTGGCTGCGATACAAGTATGCGTTCAGTTTTCCGTCTATGAAACACGGCATTATGAGCTGATGGTTCACTATCTCACACCACACGCTTACATTCCATATATGCTGACTTTCCACCTGACAAAGCCAACTGATGTTCTCAACAGACCAATATCGCACGTTTAGATGGTTTAGCTGGCCATGAGTGGTAAATGTGGCCTCAGGACTAAACAAGAAACATGATACGTCTGGAGAGCCCTATCTTAACACTATTTTCATATTCGTTTCCATGCAGGTCCTGATGGAGAGAGATGTGACATGCATGGATCCTATGTGGATGGAGAATGCGTAGGACACTTGCCTAACTCATTCAGCTTCCTCGTGCGTTGCGCGAGAGCTAAAGTCAGATCAACTGCAACAGCGCCAAGAACATTAATTTCCCCCTATTTTGTCGTCACTTGTTTCCTTATGCTACGTTGTCTAGGTGTTACACTGCCACTTTCATGCAATAATTGCGAGATGGTTGACGGCTATTGGGATGTCTTGCCACATACAACTGCAAAAATGGACGACATTCTTCCTATACTCTCCATACACCACGTTGGCTTTTTCTGCATTGATTAATTCCGTCGTACACTCACGACCTACTGCCCGCACTGTCACATAATAAGTCACTAACAAGTCGAGTGCACTCAAGGAACACACATGCCAACTGTAGCGAATATGATAACATAGTCCCTACCAAATACGCATTTTGAATGACCCAGACAAGTGTCGATGTGGAAACTTTTAGCATACGATATCTCGTAGTCGACTCGCACTGGAATCCTGCAATAAACACTCTTATCATTCTAATTTACCCAACTTTCAGTTTGTTAATGTCAATAGGCATTGTTACATTCGAAAAATGTATGTTTGAACAAAAATTACACTTTCTAAGTATTGTTACAATCGTTTATTGACAAATAATATGAGCCCCTGATACCAATCCAAGCTGTGAAAGCGGCATATCAATAGCATTTTCATTTCCAAAGTATTTGCGGTGCCAAGTTTTAGGTGATTTACCCTGTATTTTAGATGTGCGTATGCAGGCGAAGCCACGGGTAAGAAGTTCATGCTGAAATCCTGGAACGATTTGGTACAAATTTTAGTTACTAAAAGGAAATAATTACTGTGGGGTAAGAACCACCAGGCTTCTACTGGGGTGAGTGTGTTAACGTGGAGAGAGATGGGGGAGTAGATGATGGATAAAGAGAGAGAGGGAGGGCGAAATGGACAGAAAGAGTGAAGAGGAGTAGATCGGCAGAGAAAGGAAAGAGAAGAGAGTGACAGAGACAGAGAAAGGAAGAGAGAGGAAGAGAGAGGGGGTAGGAGAGATAAACGGAAAGGAAAGGAGGAGGAGGAATTGGACAGCGAAGAGGGAGAGATGCACAGAGAGAGGGGGCAGGATGACGTGGACAGAGAAATAAAAGAGCAGGAGATGAACAGGGGGAGGGAAGAGAAGGAGATTATCAAAAAATGAGAAAACAGATGAAATTAGGGTAGGGAGGAGGAAGTGGACACACAAGAGGGATCAGATTGACAGATGGGGCAGGAGCAAATAAACAGAGAGGAGGGGGAGGAGGAGATAGACAGAGAAAGGCGTAAGAGGAGCTGAATAGTGAGTGGGGGGAGGGGAGGGGAGGAAAGAAGGAGTTTTTAAGGACATAGACAGAGAGAGCATGAAGCAGGAAGTGGGGAGAGGAGGAAGGACGAGATGGACTAACACAAGACTGGAATAAATATGGACTGGGCAACGCCGGGTACGCAGCTGGTTATACATCTTTGTGAGGAGGCCGATACTGTGTGGCGGACGGATATTTAGATGTGTGATATCATGATGTCCAGTGGGCTCTTTTTGTTTACCAGTAGCTGACGTGATTTGTGGGTATGAGGTTACAATGTGGGCTCTAAGTGAGATTGAAATTGAGCTGGTAATCATCCCATGGTGATCGCGTTCCTGGCCATTGGTGTTGGGCGTCGTAAATTTTAGTTCAAGGGAGTCAGCCAGGTCGCACGCAGTATCTAAGCTGTGATTTTAAACTGATGTTACTTTCTCGAAGTTGTTATGCGTCAAAACGTTTCAGCGTTCTGTTTTGCTTCGTGAACTGATTCTTCCCGTATCCGACTTCTGCGTTGTGCTAACTCTTTTTTTTTTTTTTTTTTTTTTGTATCTTCTTAGGCCGCCCATACGACACCCTTCTTCAGGATTGCAACATTTTTGCCAACGTCGTCTTTGGAGTCTTTCTTTTAGTTATTAAATTCTGCATATGTCAGGATAATACTTGTCTGACCAAATGATGTACAATTGTACAGGTAGCTGTAGCACCTCATTCTGTAATTGCGTCAGAGAGAGTTTTGATAGCTTGACTGTTATTTTGCTTTGCCATTAGTTCAGCAGCTGTTGGCGACTTGTCTGAAAGAAGAGTTTTGGACATCTCCCAGTTGGTTTTTATTATTCTGCCAGCGCATTGATGAAGGAGGTTCTCTCGAAGGGTGAGAACAACAAGATTGTGATCTGTCGCTAAATCGTCTATCACTGTTATTTCAGTTTGCCACAGTATGTGTTTGTTTAAAAAATGTTTAAAGTATCGAAACACCTGGTGTTATGTTTGTGATTTTTCTTAAGTCTTCTGTTTATAAATGAAGAAATTTGGAGTTTCTATTGGTTGTTTTGCAGTGCCAAGAAACATGGCTGGAATTTAGTTCGGCATATCTGGAGATATTCCTCCCAAGTTCCGCGACTCTTCAAGGTCGTCCTTAAAAATGAGAGCAACTGCTTGAGACTGTAAGCAAAGAGTGCAGTTTGTCACCCATTTTCGTACCTTTCGTTTGCTACTGCTTCGCTCCTCATCAACTTAGGAGTCTTGATCTTCCTGTGGGCCATTAAATTTTGTACTAGTACGAACGTAGTTTCTGATTTTAAATGTTTTGTTGACGTGAAGACAGGTTTGATTGATGAGTGCTGTATCAATGTGATATGCGTCGAGGAATTCTTCTAGTTTAGGGCGCTGATTTATAATGCCATGTATTTCCATCTCAATATAATAATGGGTTTATTTATTTGTGCTATTCAGGAAACTTATAGCTGTATTGCAGATGTTTGAAATTTGAACGAATATATCAGTAGTTTACTGCTGTTTCCTGGATAGCAGTAATAATTTTTCTATTGTTGAATCTGAAACTGATACTAACGATTAGTTGGATGCTTGTGGGAAGCTTGGTGGTGGGAAGGACAGACTCTTCGTAAACTTGAGTCGGTAGCAAGTATTTTGGTGATTTGTTGTGGTTTGCCTGTACTACCGGACAGCAGCAGATTGGTTAATGGTTGATGTGGATGCTGAGTTCTAAAGCGACGAATCTCTGCTTCGTAAAGCACGATACTGCTTCAAATCTGAAGTAGTAGAAGCTTGCTTTTCTGTCCCGTCTTGCGTGAAATATCTCTTTATTTTTTTTCTTTTCGTTGTGGACACGGGACACCTCCAGATAACATTTTCTATAATTAGCTATGTAGAAGCCCTTGCAATTTCCGCAAGTTATTCAATGTTTTGCATTTTTCTACAGTTGTTTTATGATTCTGCTCACATTTAACACGTTCAAGCAGAAAATGGATATTTTTAGGTAATTCAATGTTGTCAAGTATGAAGGAGGATCCTCAGGGGGTTTGTATGCTTCTCTCTTCCGCTTTAGATGAAGTAGAGAGTGGAGGTTGTATACTCCTTTACCAACCTCAACATTGTTTAGGTAGAGCAAATGAGTTAGGAGTTTCATTTCCGAATCATAGTCCCCAGGATTGTTTTCGGTTGGCCCAGAAGGTATCGTTGATACTCAACAACAACGGTAACTTTCCAGTAATGAACATTGCCTTGGCCCCATGTATGATATGCTCTTCTAAAACGGAACACATCTATGACTGCGCCGAGAAGTATGGAAAATATCACAGATCCACATCCTATGAATTCTCGCTAGCATCGAAACCGTTCACAGAGGTGACAGTAGAACTTTTTGTTATGGCTGCCATGCATGTGTGATGGTTCAAATGGCTCTAAGAACTACGGGACTTCACATCTGAGGTCATCAGTCCCCTAGACTTAGAACTACGTAAACCTAACTAACCTAAGGACATCACAAACATCCATGCCCGAGGCAGGATTCGAATCTGCGACCACAGCAGTAGCGCGGTTCCAGACTGAAGCGCCTAGAACCGCTCAGCCACAGCGGCCGGCTGCATGTGGGAGAAAGAAAAACAAAAAATAGAGGATATAGTAGTCTAATTAAATTAATTCCAGCAACTGAAGGAATAAAATAATCAGTTTCTTGTCAACCGACAACGTATTTGAAATTACATTGTTGCTCGCACTAGCCGCAAGTTGGGCGTTAAAATCTGAATTCACTCTCGGCTCTTCGTTGTACGTCTCATACAGTATAAACATGTTGGCAGTGAGGTTCGTAGATGCATACAGTCTACAGATTAAACAAATCCGTGTTTTTCATTACTCCAGAAATTAAGTTAAACAGTTTAATTGTATTTTGTGTAATGTAAGCACTTTTCATGCCATTGATTGTTTTATTTACACATCTAATTAATATTTCTAGCTTGAAAACTTCAGTTTCCAAATCACTGCCTGATCTTAAATAGATTCTTTGTATTAATAAATTTTTCTACGAAACAAATAATGTTTGTAATACGGCAGGCCAGGATAATAATTCGAAAAAATGTGACGTCCCCATTTCGGATAGGGGTGTGAAACATAACGGTGTTGGGCATTCAATCAATAATCGAGATATTCACACTGTGACAAGGAAAGGTGATTTGAGGAAATTTTCCGTACACAGGTTCGCAATTTACATTTACTTAAAAGGTACGAAATCGAAAGCTCTTTCGCGATCTAAGTGACCGACAAATTAACGACTATATAAATGCATGAGTGGCAAACTAGTTAACAGTAATGACGCATAATTATAAGGAAGCCTGTGATCCAGGTGATTTCTCATTCAAGGATCTTAGATACAGAAGTCTACGCCAGTGACGTCAGCATGACGTACTTGTTCTCACGTGCTCATCATTGAACTGAAAGTTTGAGTAGCTACACTGGCCAGAAAGTGTGTTGCAGCTGTGATAATTACACCTCTAGATTCATATGATTACCCTTTTCTGGGATTATATTTTACTGCACGAATTCACTGAGCTGTAAAGTATGATACTCTCGGTGGTAATGGAGTATAAACAGGCAAAATAAATGCGTTTAGTGTCAATGACCATGGATATTATTATTGTACCAACTCAGCAGCACTCATTTCCACGCAAGATCTTCATTTCATATTTCATATTTTCGGATTAAGTGATCCTCTTGCGATAACTGTGTATTACTTTTACGAAATTTTTGTGTTAGAAACTATCAGTATTAAGCTTCGTTCCCATTAAGCGACTGTGTTCTTCGACAGCCACTCTTTAATGTTATCCATTAAGCTATTTGCTGTATCATTCACATTGTATTACACGTATTTCAAAAATAAACGTATTATCTGCTTTTTAAAATAAATTAACGCATGTACAATCAAAAATCGTTGGCAGATATTAAGCAGGAAATGTCGAAAAACATTCAGCGTCCCATACTTTACAGCCTCCATGTCAATTTCTGCTGTAATTGTGTAATTCTCTATATTATACAAACGTAAATTGTGATCTACTGGCGCCCGGTGTGGCCGTGCGGTTCTAGGCGCTACAGTCTGGAACCGAGTGACCGCTACGGTCGCAGGTTCGAATCCTGCCTCGGGCATGGATGTGTGTGATGTCCTTAAGTTAGTTAGGTTTAATTAGTTCTAAGTTCTAGGGACTGATGTTAAGTCCCATAAGGCTCAGAGCCATTTGAACCATTTTGTGATCTACTCATGTGGTGTGTTTATCAAATCAAACAGGAACCTACTATCCTCATCTTATCATTTTTCTCGTAAATGACTCATACTCATAAAAAAGCTCTTGTTTCGTTGCTATTTCAAGTTTGCTATTACTACAACAGAAGCTTTCTACATTATTAATAGTAACGAAATCGGCCTCTAATTATATTATCTCACTCTTCTTTTTTCATTAAATCATTTTTATAGCATTTTTATCTGCCTAGAACCATTCAAAGCCTTGAAATCATTGAAAAACGAGCTGTGCAATCGAAAAAGTACTACACTGAAGTATAGTGCAATGATTTTCATCATATTCCTTAATATTTGACCACACTCGTGTGAATATTTACTCTTCACTTATTTAATAGTTTCTCCCCTAGCTGTTTCTGCTGTCCATTATTTGAAACAGTACGACGTAAAGTTTCTACATATTTCTCTGTATCCATCAATTTAGATTTAACTTGGCAAAGATTGTCATGACGTGATCATTATTTAATAAAAGTTAATTCACCTTTCACTTCGGCTGCATTATAATCACAGTCATTTATTTCACATCAGCTGATTTCGCCAAAGCGCCATTTCCAAGTTTGCTTAATTCTACTGCATTAGCTACATACTCATTGTTCCACAGAAGAGTTATAAAATATTAAACACACATGTTAATGTGATAGCTCTTTACCAGTATACCACGAATATCTGATTTTGTACTTGGAGGTCCCTATTCTGTCGCTGTAATACTTGGTTTTAAAGTATTTGATGACATTCTACAGTGCTTTCCAGTGCTATATTTAATAAAAATGTCCAACCCTTAATAACAAGACATTACACGTGTAATATAATTAGTTATCCAAAGAATATGCTTACTTGCAGTATTTCAATCATGGAAGGTTATAGCGATTTTTTGTGAGGTGTTTTAGCTACCACCCAAGTTAATCGCAGACATTTTTCCACGTGTGGGTTTTGAAATTGTTTTTACCAGTCTGAGTTGCTAGTGAATCCATACATGTGAATCTCTTCTTTACCATATTAGGCCATGACTCTGTCATGGTTTTTTTGCGGTTTAGATATTTGTACATTGGAGTCTGAATATCTGTACCTTTTTGCCTCAAGACCAATGTATAAACACTTTACCCTGCTGACTCGAAGTTATCTTCATGTCCTCCTTCATTCTAAGTAAAGATCTAACTCTCACAATCTATCACAGGAATCTGACTGCGAACGAATGCAGATCCAGACAGTATTTGTAACTTTTATCCATAATGCTTTCTCAGCCTAGTTCCACCATGGCCCATGTCTTGTACAGCCTATCTATTTTATCTGTCCTTAGATTCCCTGATATGGCTCGTCCGATGTACACAGGGTGTATAAAAAGATGTCAGAAACTGTAGGGGTTTTTCTTGACATTCAAACATTACAAAAAGTTCATATGAACGTGGATGGGAAAATCCTTTGTATGTGACGTATGAAAGCATTTATTATTCTTGGCACAAAAGTGTCACACTTACCAAACACATTTACATGTATGAAAATATTTATTGTGTATGGCACAAAAATGATACATTTCTCAAAGACATTAACATTTAACAAAGTTGCCCGAAATGACGAACTGCTGCCTCCGTGCAACCCCAGAGCCTGCAGTCCATACTTAGCAGTAATCTGTTGGCAACTCCTGACGTATTCCGTAATTGGACGAATCGATTTTGGATGCGGCGCTCAGAACATCGACACTGGATGTGAGAGCTGAATACACGCAAGGGGCTTTAAATGTTCCCGAAGGAAAAAGTCCATTTGATTCAAACCTGGCGATCGGGCAGGTCTTCAACCACTCCACCTATTCGGAAACTGGTTATCGAGATGCTGGTGAACTATGTAAGCGATGAAGCGCATCAACCACATTCGTTGAATGAGGTCTAGAGGTATACAACAAAACAAATCAGGGCCGGCCATGGCGTTCCGAACTTCATGCGTGCACCGTGTGTTGGCAACGGGCAGTACAAGGCACAATCACTCGGATTTGCTAGGTCCTTCTCGGAAGTACTCGGAACATTGTGATGTGGCGTATTTCGTCAGCGCAACTTTCTGAGTTCTGCACAGTTGTGCTGTCAGCGCTGTTTAACCTTCACATTACTCATGATATGAAGGACATTCGAAGGTTAAGTAGCTGTTTGCACCAAAAAAGACAGTCTGTAGGCATATTGTAGCAATCCTTTAAAATTAATGGGGATAACAGAAGAGAGGGATGAGAATTCTCGATTCGTTTAACCGACAGGTACTGCACATTTGCGTGGAACGGCATTACAGTACCATGCAGCAAGAATTTAAAAATTTAGTTGACAATAAAGATCAAAATATAAAACTTTTATCCGTTATGGATGAAGATCACTGCGACTAAGACAAATAAGGCTTCCTGAAACGACTTCATATAGTCGTCTTTTGTTTTGTTCTTCAAGTTTTATTATCCCATTACTGGTATCGAACCACCAAGCGGTTCATCATCATATGGTACATATTATATTTGATTGTCTGCAGCAGTGTGGGAGTCGTGTAGCTGTTGCAAGATGTACAAACGAAACATGTAAACACTGAGTCAGTGCTTATATGTTTGGTTTTCATATGTTGTCACAGTTACACGACTCCCACACTGCTGCAGATGATCCATAAATATTTACCATCTGATGATGAACCGTTGTTGTTGTTGTTGTTGTTGTCTTCAGTCCTGAGACTGGTTTGATGCAGCTCTCCATGCTACTCTATCCTGTGCAAGATTCTTCATCTCCCAGTACTTACTGCAACCTACATCCTTCTGAATTTGCTTAGTGTACTCATCTCTTGGTCTCCCTCTACGATTTTTACCCTCCACGCTGCCCTCCAATGCTAAACTTGTGATCCCTTGATGCCTCAGAACATGTCCTACCGACCGATCCCTTCTTCTTGTCAAGTTGTGCCACAAACTCCTCCCCAGTTCTATTCAATACCTCTTCATTAGTAACGTGATTTACCCATCTAATCTTCACCATTCTTCTGTAGCAACACATTTCAAAAGCTTCTATTTTGTTCTTGTCCAAACTATTTATCGTCCATGTTTCACTTCCATACATGGCTACACTCCATACAAATACTTTCAGAAACGACTTCCTGACACTTAAATCTATATCTCGATGTTAACAAATTTCTCTTCTTCAGAAGTGCTTTCCTTGCCATTGCCAGTCTACATTTTATATCCTCTCTACTTCGACCATCATCAGTTATTTTGCTCCCCAAATAGCAAAACTCCTTTACTACTTTAAGTGTCTCATTTCCTAATCTAATTCCCTCAGTATCACCCGACTTCATTGGACTACATTCCATTATCCTCGTTTTACTTTTGTTGATGTTCATCTTATATCCTCCTTTCAAGACACTGTCCATTCCGTTCAATTGCTCTTCCAAGTCCTTTCCTGTCTCTGACAGAATTACAATGTCATCGGCGAACCTCAACATTTTTAATACCTACTCCGAACTTTTCTTTTGTTTCCTTTACTGTTTGCTCAATATACAGATTGCATAACATCGGGGACAGGCTACAACCCTGTCTCACTCCCTTCCCAACCACTGCTTCCCTTTCATGCCCCTCGACTCTTATAAGTACCATCTGGTTTCTGTACAAATTGTAAATAGGCTTTCGCTCCCTGTATTTTACCCCTGCCATCTTCAGAATTTGGAAGAGAGTATGCCAGTTAACATTGTCAAAAGCTGTCTCTAAGTCTACAAATGCTATAAACGTAGTTTTGCCTTTCCTTAATCTTTCTTCTAAGATAAGTCGTAAGGTCAGTATTGCCTGAAGTGCTCCAACATTTCTACGGAATCCAAACTGATCTTCCCCGAGGTCGGCTTCTACCAGCTTTTCCATTCGTCTGTAAGGAATTCGCGTTAGTACTTTGCAGCAGTGACTCATTAAACTGATAGTTCGGTAATTTTCACATCTGTCAACACCTGATTTCTTTGGGATTGGAATTATTATATTCTTCTTGAAGTGTGACGGGTATTTCACCTGTCTCATACATTTTGCTCACCAGATGGTAGAGTTTTGTCAGGACTGGCTCTCCCAAGGCCGTCAGTAGTTCCAAAGGGGCCTTGTTTCGACTCAGGTCTTTCAGTGCTCTGTCAAACTCTTCACGCAGTATCGAGTCTCTCATTTCATCTTCATCTACATCCTCTTCAATTTCCATAATATTTTCCTCTAGTTCATCGCCCTTGCATAGACCCTCTATATACTCCTTCCACCTTTCTGCTTTCCCTTCTTTGCTTAGAACTGGGTTTCCATCTGAGCTCTTGATATTCATACAAGTGGCTCTCTTTTCTCCAAAGGGCTCTTTAATTTTCCTGTAGGCAGTATCTATCTTACCCCTAGTGAGATAAGCCTCTACATCCTTACATTTGTCCTCTAGCCATCCTTGCTTAGCCATTTTGCACTTCCTGTCAGTCTCATTTTTGAGACCGTTAGGTGATTAGAAACTGGTAATGGAACAATAAAAATTGAAGAACAAAAGAAAAGGCGGCTGGTTGCAGTAATTTCAAGAAACCAGAGCAAAAAATTACAGCGATCGACTGACGGGATTCATTGTTCTGTACATCAAAAAGCACGTTGTACTAAATTTGCAGGCCTGGGGCACGTAAAGAAATTGGTGGTGCGAATAGTAAAATTTCTGAAGTCTCATGCATTACTCCATTGCCACTTACAACTGTTTTCAGTTGAACTGAACGAAGAGCATAGAAACTTCAGATATGACTGCAAAGTACGTTGGTTAATTGAAGGGGCATGCCAGGAACGATTTTTCGATTTAAAATTCGCTTTTGTTGAATTTACGAAGGAGAAAGGGGTGCAGACTTCGAACTTTAAATGGACGTGACTGCACACTGTCCAGTGTAAGACGTTGCAAGTTAACCTCTTTCGGATGTGGTAGGGATGCATTTAAAAAGAAAATCACGTTGTAAAAGGGACACAGTCTGGCAATGACTGTCATGTAATTAACATCTTATCTTCTTGCAGTTCTTCTTGTACTAGTTGATCGAGTTTCATCCACAGTATATGGAAACCGTTCTTCGGCCACAGGCATTTGTACATCAACTTGGAACGTGGCTGAAGTTTGCAGCAACCGTGCACACAAATTTGAAAAATATGTAAAACTCTGCCAACCGGTTGCATAGGTTTTCTATATACCTTGACCAGGTTTCGTCACCTCTAAGGGTGACTTCATCAGAAGGTAAGGTAATTACATAAAGAACATATCTTCAATGATGTACAGTGACTTAAGAGCTGAGTTGCTCAAGTCATACATTAAAATGTAAGACATAATGTTATTCAAAACGTCAAATATTGAAAGATAAGTAACACCGGTGTGGTGTGAGAAGACTTCCACTAACTGCTCGATGGAATTTAAGTCGAAGAGAGCGTTCAGCCCAGTCCATTCGACGAATCTGCTCTCGTTCCAAGAGTTGCTCCTTCTGCGGTGTGCTGTAGGGTAGCTCATTGTCATCTCTAAACATTTAGTCAGAGCCGAATTTACGAACGCACGAAAACGGACCGTACCTCATATAGCCAGAGGTGGGAAGACGTGGAAAATTTCGAATATGATAGGCTTGGTAGTCCAGGTGTTACGGTTTGAGAAGGCATAAGGCTGCTTTGACGTAAGAATCTCCAAATCTTTGAACACGGTACAGTCGCTAGTCGACGTCATTGTGACATTGTACTTCAAACTCATGTGCATCTGCTCATGGATCTATTCAGCCCTGACTTGATTTATATGACTGATAGTGCGCATCCGCTTCGAACGACTCTGGTGGAGCTCTTGGAATGAGAGGATTTGCGGAGAATGTACTGTCCTGCCCGTGAGCCCGTCCTAAATCCTGTCGTTCACGTGTGGTACGTGTTGGGGAATTGCACGGCAGTACGTCCACGTGCACGAACGACCACCCAGCATTCGTCAAACGCCCTGGTGCAGGAATGGAACGCGCTACCTGTCAGAGACAGCGAAGAGTAGCTGAACGGAATGGACAGTGTCTTGAAAGGAGGATATAAGATGAACATCAATAAAAGCAAAACGAGGATAATGGAATGTAGTCGAATTAAATCAGGTGCTGCTGAGGGAATTAGATTAGGAAATGAGATGCTTAAAGTAGTAAATGAGTTTTGCTATTTGGGGATAAAAAAATTAATGATGGTAGAAGTTGAGAGAATATAAAATGTAGACTGGCTATGGAAAGTAAAGCGTTTCTGAAAAAGAGAATCTAGTTAACATCGAATATAGATTCAAGTGTTATGAAATCTTTTCTGAAAGTATTTGCATGGAGCGTAGCCATGTGTGGAAGTGAAACATGGACGATAAACAGTGTAGACAAGAAGAGCATAGAAGCTTTCGAGATGTGATGCTACAAAAGAATGGTGAAGATTAGATGGGTAGATCACGTACCTAATGAAGAAGTACTGAAGAGAATTGGGGAGAAGAGGAATTTGTAGCACAACTTGACTAGAAAAAGGGATCGGTTGGTAGGACACGTTGTGAGGCATCAAGGGATCACCAGTTTAGTATTGGAAAGAATCGTGGAGGGTAAAAATAGTAGAGCGAGACCAAGAGATGAACACACTAAGGGCATACCGTAGCATGTAGGATGCAGTAGATATTCAGAGATGAAGAGGCTTGCACAGGATAGGGTAGCATGGAGATCTGCATCAAACCAGTCTCTGGACTACAGACCACAACAAACAACAACCAGGAGAACTCCTGAACAGCTTTGTGACCACACGAAAGTACATTGCAGAACGCAGACTGCCATTCGTGGTGATCGTACTTACTATTATGAACTATGTCCCGCCTTTTGTTGTGTCGAGGGGACCACCATGATTCGCGGTGACTTTACTGTAATGATTGTCTTTGAATAAAAATTTCATTTCAATTTTTCTCATTGCGCATTTCTTTCATTTTCCTTCCGTACTACACCTTAGAAATTTTTTCTATATATGATCTCAACGAACTATGTTGCTTGGGAGCGGCACGTCGTTCGAAATTTACTTTCCCTTAAGTTTTGCGCAAGCGTATATACTGGAAATGAAAGAGGAATCACTGTACTACCTCCATCACTGAATGTATTTACACGACTATGTAACAGATCGTAAAGTGAAATAACGTTTGTAAGATGCAAAATTTCCAAAGCTGTACATGGCCTATATATTTATTCTAATACTATGTAAGCGAAATGAGTATTCTAATACTGAATGAATGTGAACACTCCGCTGTAGAGTGAAAATATCATTCTGGAAACATCCCCCAGGCTGTGGGTAAGCCAGGTCTCCGCAATATCCTTTCCTCCAGGAGTGCTAGTTCTGCTAGGTTTACAGGAGAGCTTCTGTGAAGTTTGGAAGGCAAGAGACAAGGTACTGGCAGAAATAAATGCGTGAGGATAGGCCGTTAGTCGTGCTTGAGTAGCTCAGATGGTAGGGCACTCGTCTGCGAAAGGCAAACGTCCCGAGTTCGAGTCTCAGTCCAGCACACAAGTTTGATCTGCCAGGAAGTAGCCTCAGCAACACCCAACGTGCAACGTAATTTTTGGAGACGTTCCTGGGATAGCTCAGTACGCCATCGCTGCAGTTTCGCTCAGGAGACGGAACTGCGCAGCTGCGATTCTGCGTTCGGCTTTCTGCGCCACCACTTGTCGGCATTCATAATGGTCCCTGAATATATTCTCTTAAACTTTTCTTTTTTTAAGAGTAAAAGAAGTGAAGAAAAATCGGCTGTGATTCTCTTACAGGCAGACAGACGCCTACCTACAAGAAATTTTTCAGCCAACTGGAGTTTCGCCAGTCGTAACTTCGCCTGTTCCGGACTCTAAGAATACTTTTCTGCTCGGATGAAAACATGGAAAACTACCACATGTCTTTCGGACTCTTTCCGTCCAGTCAGTGGCATCTTGAAATCGAAATCCTTATTAACAAAGTGAAAGGAAAAACAACTGAATTTAGATTTCTTCCATTCTCATCTGCACTAGGACAGGTCGGATATAAGGAAGTTTTCAGTGAGCAGCCTTATGAAAGTTTAT
The DNA here is from genome assembly GCF_023864345.2 of Schistocerca serialis cubense. NCBI lineage: Eukaryota > Metazoa > Arthropoda > Insecta > Orthoptera > Acrididae > Schistocerca > Schistocerca serialis. The sequence continues at coordinate 397,924,670 of NC_064646.1, forward strand.
TTTTTCAGGAAACTCCCAACTGCATCGTTCATGATGACTTCGGCCTAACGCAGCAACGATGGTGACGTACATGTTTCACCGAGATTAACGTGTTAGTGACGCTTTGCGAGACAAACTTGTCCACTGTAAACAATAAGTGTCGTTTGTTGCTCTTGTCCGCTCATTCTACTGGCCGTAGTTTGGTCGATGCGTTAAAGGTGGATCTGCATCCTGAACTTAATTAAGCGCAACGCTCATTTGATTGTAATTCTCGCTTTGCTGTGCTTGTGCATGAATTTGTAAATTTATTTAGTTTTCCTGAGATTAAACACTTCCAGTCACGTTTAACGCTTGTGCTATATCTCCACGGTGTTGTCGGGAGGTCTAGAGCATTCTTTCACTTCATGTTCGATTTGCGTTCTGAGCGTACGTTGTAGAACACATACTGGTTCTGCACTCTGTGCACGAAAGCAGGAAGTAATACCTTCTCGTAATTTGCAAGTTTTTAGTCTAGTGTAGCGGTCTCGGCTGGATTTTGCAACATGTCAAAACTTTACTTACACAATTCGTGCGTGTATTTGCTATCTAGCTATCAGCTTCATCAGTTTAAATATTTTCTTTGGTATACCATCCCCCCTCCCCCCCAAAAAGAAGAAAGAAAAACTATTTCTGCTGAATGTTCACACGTCACTGTGTTGTGTTTAAGGGGCCTGCGAACGGTATGTCACTCGCCTGCTATGCAAATATAATTTGTATTCTTTATTTTTTAGTATCAGTCAATCAGATGCCTGGTCTCCTAAAAGTAAAACAGTCATTAATAATTGAAAAGTTTAACTTCTATTGCAACATTCTGCTCTGTCCATTTTACAGACACGAGTAACTTCTCTTACTTTGTCATATTTTTATTAACGTTCTTCTCTGTCTGCTTCAAAAAAGTTTACCGCACCTTTTTTAAACGTTTGATAGTTTTACCTATTTCTTTTAGTATTGATCATATAACATTCTACTTTTCCGCTTCACATACGTGTGCAAAAGGTTCTCTTTTAAACAACGCGGATTAATGGTTTCACGGCCTGCTTCACAGACGGGTATAATTTGTTGTTCTTTTCAAATTTTAGCATTAATGGTTTGACTCGTATGTAGTACATGAAGTGTCAGCTATCCGTTATTGTTTATTCCACTAACAGTTGCTAAAATCATTGTCAAATTCTTATACATTCATCATAATGTTGAAGATTTGTGTTGAGTTAGCTAATCCTACTAAGCAAAAGCTGCCCACTGAGGCGAATCAGTTTTACTTACTTTATATATGTAAGACAGGCATGTATGGTAAATAAATAGTTATTTTTTTAATTATTTTATTTACGCTCTTCAGCCTACTGCGCACAGTTCCTAGTACCTTTCTAGTTCTCATTCACATCTACACAATCCAGTCACATTAATGTGACCACCAGTCAAGCGGTTCTAGGCGCTACAGTCTGGAACCGCTCGACCGCTACGGTCCCAGGTTCGAATCCTGCCTCGGGCATGAATGTGTGTGATGTCCTTAAGTTAGTTAGGTTTACGTATTTCTAAGTTCTAGGGGACTGATGACCTCCGATGTTAAGTCCCATAGTGCTCAGAGTCATTTGAACCATTTTGAACCTACTCTTACAGAGTCACCCGCTGCGAGACGTGGAGGAAGAGAGTCAGTGACTTTCTGGGAGGTACCGAGAAGGCTATGAAGCTATGCCGATTACAGTGACGTGGCCAACTGCTCTAGCATCCAGGGTGCTAAGAGCCCGCTCAAGGTTATCCCACAGATTTTCTTCTGGGTTTAAATCCGAGAAATTTGGTGGCCAGGTGAGTGCGGTAAACTTATCGTGATGCTCTTCGGACCACGCACGTTCACTGCGAGCTGTGTGATACGTTGCATGGTCGTGCTGACGCTTGCCATACCGCCAATGATTCCATGAATGAGTATACTTAGTCTGCAAGGATCCATTGTTCCTTCCAGAATGACGAGACCACCCAGGGAATGCCACACACATACGATGCAGTGACATAAAAGTCTTGTGCTATACAGTGTGGTCGATTGATAGTGACCGGGCCAAATATCTCACGAAATAAGCGTCAAACGAAAAAACTACAAAGAACGAAACTCGTCTAGCTTGAAGGGGGAAACCAGATGGCGCTATGGTTGGCCCGCTAGATGGCGCTGCCATATGTCAAACGGATATCAACTGCGTTTTTTAAAATAGGAACCCCCATTTCTTATTACACATTCGTGTATTACGTAAAGAAATACGAATGTTTTAGTTGGACCACTTTTTACGCTTTGTGATAGATGGCACTGTAATAGTCACAAACGTATAGGCATCACGTAACATTCGGCCAGTGTGGACGGTATTTGCTTCGTGATACATTACCCGTGTTAAAACGGACCGTTTACCAATTATGGAAAAAGTCGATATCGTGTTGATGTATGGTGCGGCATTATGGGGGGAGGATAATTGGTCCCGATTTTATCGATGCCAATCTAAATGGTGCAATGTATGCTGATTTCCTTCGTAATGTTCTACCGATGTTTCTACAAGATGTTTCACTGCATAAGAGAATGGCGTTATACTTCCAACATGTTGGATGTCCGGCACATAGCTCGCGTGTAGTTGAAGCGGTATTGAATAGCATATTTCATGACAGGTGGATTAGTCGTCGAAGCACAATACCATGGCCCGCAGGGTCACCGAATCTGACGTCCCCGGATTTCTTTCTGTGGGGAAAGCTGAAGGATATTTGCTATCGTGATCCACCGACAACGCCTGACAACATGCGTCAGCGCATTGTCAATGCATGTGCGAACATTACGGAAGGCGAACTACTCGCTGTTGAGAGGTATGTCGTTACACGTATTGCCAAATGCATTGCAGTTGACGACCATCATTTTGAGCATTTATTGCATTAATGGGGTATTTACAGATAATCACGCTGTAACAGCATCCTTTCTCAGAAACGATAAGTTCTCAAAGGTACATGTATCACATAGGAACAACCGAAATAAAATGTTCAAACGTACCTACGTTATCTGTTTTAATTTAAAAAACCTAACTGTTCCTCTAAAATTGTGAGCCATATTTTTGTGACTATTACAGCGCCGTATATCACGAAGCGAAAAAAAGGTCCAACTAAAACATTAATATTTCTTTACGTACTACACTAATATGTAGTAAAAATGGGGGTTCCTATTTTAAAAAACGCAGTTGATATCCGTATGACCTATGGTAGCGCCATCTAGCGGGCCAACCATAGCACCATCTGGTTTCCCCTTTCACGCTAGACAAGTTTCGTTCTTTGTAGTTTTTTCGTTTGACGCTTATTTCGTAAGATATTTGGCCCGGTCACGATCAATCGACCAGCCTGTATAAGGAAGATAGGCGCTGTAACTATGCGGCAACATACTCTTCTCTTTGTGCGCTATCACTTGTCAAAATATCGTTTCGATATCTCAAACCGTTTATAGGATAGAGAATATTATAAATAATTTATTCTCGTTTACTATCTCGGCGCTTGCAGAATGCAGTGCTCTGTACACGGTGTCCCATTCATCTTGAGCACCCTAAATAACTGTTTGTCCAGATGCAAATTACAAAATGTTTCAAGCAAATGTTCTTTAGCCGTCAAGGGGCCATCAATCAGCATAATTGCCTTCGCTGTAGCATAGTTTTTTACAAAGATGTGAACAGCGATATGACTTTTTTGAATGGAACGCTGTATTTTTAATTCAGTAATTCATTTCCTCTCCTAAAGACCTATTCGAAAACGTATCACAGTGTACCATTCACTGAAACACAACGTTACTAATTACACAACACAACACTGACGTTGACACTCCCAGCGCTTAGTGCAGCTACTCGGGGTAAAGGAAAACATCCACGGGCTGACGTTGACAGAGGACAAATGTAAACATAAGTGGAATGCACACCCGTCATTCCGTCAACCATCGTCAGTTGTGCGAGTAGAGTGTACACCGACGAAGAGAAAGTAGAAATGCTACTCATCTATCGGGAATGTAAGTTAGCAGAACAGTAATTGCAATACTGTTTTTTTATGTACGGGTGCATTTAGTACAGGTGTTTAGTCCTTTTAAACACTGTTGTGTAGAGTAGGCATACAGAAAACGCTGTCCTTCCTGCAGACTACATCGACATAACGTTTCTTTTCTTCTTGTTGTTGTTCAAGTTCGAAATGCTACGCAGGCAGCGGAACTGTACAGTGAGCGATATCCTGACAAGAACCCACCTTCCCGATGGATGTTTTCTCGTCTTGTTGCGACGCTTCAGGAAACGGGAAGTTTCAACCCACGACAACGCAATCGTCGTAGCACAGAGGAAGCTGCCGAAGTTACTGTTTTCGCTTCCGTTGCTATGAATCCACATGTGAGCACACGACAGCTTGGACACGAGATTGGTATTCCTAAAACCGGTGTATATCATATTACTACACGTTCTTACCATGTACACCTACATCAAGAACTGCATGGGAATGATTTCCAGAATCGTGTACAGTTCTGTCAGTGGGCACAGCAGCAAATCCTCGGCAACGCGAACTTCTTCTCCAATGTCCTCTTTACCGATGAATGTTCCTTCTCAAACAAAGGACAGGTACATACAAGGGACATGCATTATTGGTCCAGCGACAACCCACGATGGCTTAGACAGGTGTATAATCAGCGTCAATGGAGAGTTAACGTCTGGTGTGTGATGCTTGGTACTACAATTATTGGCTCTTATTTCATCAATGGTAGTCTAAACAGCACAGCGTATGCAATCTTCTTCAGCCGAATTCTTCCCTCTCTTCTGAACGAAGTGCCGCTTAGAACCACAATGCTTGTGTGGTACCAACACGATGGATGTCCAGCACATAATGCCTTGCGCGTACGTCGTGTTCTGAACCGAAGGTATCCTGCCAGATGGATTGGTCGAGGAGGAACAGATACTTGGCCTGCTAGGTCTCCTGATTGAAATGCTCTGGGCTTGATTCTCTGTGGATGCATTAAAGCCATTGTCTATCACGATATTCCAAACAACTCCAGAGGACATGCAGGAACGTATCGTGTTGGTTTGTAATTCTCTTCAGCAAGCAACACTGGAAGCAGTAAATAATTCTTTCATTCAACGAGTGTACCAGTGTATCGGTGCCCAGGATCACCACTTTGAACACCTTTGAATTTTCTACTCCTGGACAGTGGTACAGGAGAGTCAAAGTCAATTTTGTGTTATGTTTTTACTTGGTTTTCACTTGTTTTCTTGCAACTCCAGCAAGTGGACGAGTTTGCGATCCCGGGCTCGATGTTGTGTTATGTAATTAATAACGTAGTGTTTCAGTGAATGGTACACTGTGATAAATTTTTGAATAGGTCTTCAGGAGGATAAATGAATTACCGAATATAAAATATAGGGTGTCATTTAAAAAAAGTCACACCGCTATTCATATCTTTGTAAAAAAAACAAAGCTACGACGAAGGCAATCATGCTGGTTGATGTCTCCCTGACGGCTAAAGAACATTTGCTTCAAATATTTTGTAATTTGCTTCTTGACAAACAATTGTTTAGGGTGGTCAAGATAAATGGGACACCCTGTATACTTTTACATTCCGTTTTCTTGAGCGTAGGTTGAGTTATGGGACCCCATTACAAGTTTAAAGAACAATTCAATATGTTAATTACATTTTGTATGCGACTACATATGAGCTAACGTGCACCAAACACAAATTCATGGCGAACTCTATTTTTCATTGCAAACTATTTGACTTTCTTGCAGTAGCATCTTTAATTTTGAAATATCACTACGACTATGACAACGAAATGATAAGCAGTTCACCATGAATCTGAGCTATAAGGCTATGAGATGCGCCTGAATTTTCCCTTTAGTGAGTATTTTCTCTAAAAATTTTTGAGAAAGATTGCAGGTCGGTCAGCTTGCGAGCTTTGCCGTCCGCGCACTCAAGCGAGTCTGATAGCTGTTGCGTCTCAAACTATGCTGGGTGAAGAATAATTCGCGCACTCGGACTTCCCAGCGCGCGTCCTCACATAGTACCAATAAAAAAATGTCTCTCACAAAATTTCATCGTGTGCATATTTCGGGCAGTAAATGGATGTTCAAGAATGGCAATCTGGCAACACTGTAATGACGTGTACGGTAACTACCTCTGTCAGGAAACAGTAGCAGCACTGTGCAGTTGGTGCAGTGAATAGCGTTTTGTCTTAGCATGCAGGAGATCGAGGGTACGGTTTTGGGTGTAGGCTTATTTGTTTTTATTTGCTTAATGTAGTCTGCGTGGCACTATATCTGGCGTCTTAACCGTCATACAGCGATTACAGTGGGCGTTCTACAAAACATCTGCAGTTACATACTACGAACGCAGAAATGGAAATACAATCGTTTCCATTGGTCAGCTTTTAAAGGAAGCTTTTGCAGATTGTGGGCACTAATAGTTTCGCACCACTGAATGTGCTAGATTCCAATATTGTTTTGTGTGTACTCTTCCCCAATGGTCAGATCGATTAATATCAACTATTATTCTTGCCACGTTCAGATCAATTACATTTTGTTAGCCCTTTCGCCACCCGTATCTGCAGAGTAAGTTGCTAGCCCACCAGTAGCGCTAGCAACGAACTTTGAAAATAATTTCGATGGGATCATTGTAGGATGGTACACAGAAAACAGGTTTGGAATCTAGTACATGCAGTGGCTTGAAACAATTCGCGTCCACTATGTGCAAAAGGTTCTTTAAAAGCTGACCAATGAACCACTGTAATTGCTGTATGACTATTAAGAAGCCAGATACCGTACCACGCACACTACATTTAGCACATAAAAAGAAATAAACCTCGACCCAGAATCTAACCATCGACGCTATCTGTACTAATGCGTATAGTACTAATGCATCTCCTGACAGGGATAGTGACCTTACACGTGATTACAGTGTTGCCAGACTGTCAGTCGTTAACGTCCATTTACTGCCCGAAGTATGCATAGTAAAATTTTGTGTGAGAAATTTTTGTGTTGATAGTATGTGAGGAATCGTGCTGCACCGAAGCGCTGTTCTGTTCTGTTACGCCACTCCACGATAATCTGGGTCTTACATGTCTAAGCCTCAGATGATATCATACTTATGGCACAAGGTGAAGAACAGTTAAAGATCCTTCTTACTGAAGCTGAAATGAGAAAGTGGTCTAATAATGACTGTCAAGAAAACTAAAACTATGGCACATAAACCTAACACTTCTTTGCATACAGGAAGAAAAACGATGATCACCGTTCTGGGCTCCCACATTTATGCTGACGCTGAATGGAGTCACAAAATCAGGAGACGCTTGTTACTTGCCAGTTAGGCAAAGTAAAACTTTGACATAGGTTTAAGCAGCGCTTCGGAATGAAGCGCCTAGAACCGCTCGGCCACTGCGGCCGGCTTAAATTAGTGATAAATTATGATTCTTTTCATTTCCTTTCCTATGTATTAAAGAAAATTATCGAATTTTGTACGCTGTGTTGTTACTTATGATCCTGAACAAATTTCTGCTACCGCCATTGACAGAATTAGCATTAACTCCAGTAATGGCAGTTGATCTCCACATTTTCATTATTATACGTACAACGTTGTTGGATAGAACCTTGAACATGAGACACCAGGGAACCTCTGCAATACTTTGACATTTTCCGATGGTAATTAAAACAACCTGTACGTTTTCTGGTAGATAAGTTCTTTAGCTCTATGACGATGTTCGTGGACACCGAGGTTAAGATTCAAAAAATTCCCATCAGCACAAAAGTTGTAGAATGTAGATATATCTGCAGATCATCAATGTTTGGTCGTTAAACATAAACATCTATGTAGTAACGCAAATAAAAAGTCATAAAGACTCTACATTAATTCATTATACAATCGGAGATCCATCACTTCAGTCGCACTATCTAAAGACATCCATTAGTAGCGATTTAAGGTAAAACAACTTCGCAAACTTAATTTATCGGAAAAAAGATACTAGACCTATATTCATTGGGTTAACAGTAAAGTAGTGTCAGAAAGACACTTAAAAACATTCCATTTGATCTGTTTTCGAGTATTTTTCGACCGTGTATAATTCTTAACAAATCTGACTAACGACAGAATTAATGTAATCAGCGGGAGGGCGTCACATTTACGCGCAACGAGCTCCCATAGGAGATGCTACAAGGGACGCGTCGTGGGTTCTTTGCAAAGGCTTACCGATAAAATAATGATTGTATAATAATCTACTACATCAAGATCGCCTAGTAACTATAGTGTTCACATTACCGGTTTAGGCGTTTATTGTGACCTTCATATGTGATAAATCCATTAACAGCTCAGTCATAATATATAAAAATTGTAGTTATGCGCTCTGAACGTCGTGAAATGATAAAAAAATAAATTAATGAGTTAATTATACATCATGTCGTCAGATACTGGGGGAAACTCTTTTGCCAGTAGCAAAAACTGAAAAGTGATAAAAACTACTGATTTGTGTCTTATAATACACCATATTTATGTGAATTTAAAGTACATCGACCTTACTAAATAAATGCCTTCCCAGACGAAAGCACTGAAAACGCACTAATTATTAGGTGTCTAATAACATGTTTATAGAGCAAGGCCATAGATTTTAGTGCAATATTTATAAATATGGTGTATTATCAAAAAAATTTTTTTTTCGTTTGGTTTTTACCTTACTGCTTATCACACGATACGTACATAAACTGGTACTAACGAAATTAATTAGGCCGCGCAGGATTAGCCGAGCGGTCTGGGGCGCTGCAGTCATGGACTGTGCGGCTGGTCCCGGCGGAGGTTCGAGTCCTCCCTCGGGCATGGATGTGTGTGTTTGTCCTTAGGATAATTTAGGTTAAGTAGTGTGTAAGCTTAGGGACTGATGACGTTAGCATTTAAGTCCCATAAGATTTGTTAAAAAATTAATTATGTTCAATTTAAAGCGTAAATATAGATAGTTTAATTTACTGCATTATGTACAGGTATGAAAAGAAATGTGTTTATTCTATTCAGAGAGACGAAAGTGACAGCAAGTAGCGCAAGCTGAAGGTTTCATTGACACTCTACAACAGCTGGTGCTCTCCACAATGTCAAAAGAATAAAAACGAGGTCGTGCGTAGCAGTTATGAAAGGAGAAAAGATTGGCACAGAATATGGGACGATGGAAGTCAGCATCAAACTATTCGCCAGATTCATGGCTTAGAAAACAAAAGGAAAATACGTGTTTAGAATCAGGTATAGAGTAATTTCCAGATTTATTACGAGAACTTTGGAAATTGCTCTTCCAATGGTCGTTAAAAAACGAAGAATTTGCGGACCTGTGAATCGGCGAAATATTTTTACTGGCTTGGTAAAACGATAGCTCTAACAACAGCTTCTATTTGTACCGTGAGATGGCACAGCTTCTCATAAGAAGCGACTTATTTTAGATTTCGTCTGTGTTCCTTAGCTTCAACTCCTATATTTCGTGTGTGTCTGTGTATTTATCAAGCACAGTTCCGCACTTTATTAACTGTGTAGTGCATAGAACCGCTGTTTGTGTCGTGCCAGACATTTGATTTGCTTTACAGGGACCACTTGTAGTAGCTAGATCCGCCAGTCGAGTGAAAGCTCATGAGAGTACTGTGAATTGACACAGCTTCTCATAAAAAGCAACCTACTTTAAAGTTCGTCAGTGTTCTTTAGTTTCAGCTCCCATATTTCGTGTATGTCCGTACGTTTATCAGGCTGCCTTTAGTATGGATAGGAACTGTGACTGCTGTGTTCAGATGCGAGTCAAGTTGGTGGCCCTTCATTTACAGCTCCAGGAGGTGTTGGCTTCGGTCACGCAGCTTGAGGCTATTGTCAATGGGCTTCACTGTGAAGAACCGGTCGGGGTGATCCAAGGGACATCCAGTACGAACCACGTGTCCACCGATCGGCTCACCATGGTCGCCGCCCCTGGTACTGCCAGCAATGAGGTTGATCCCTCATCTGTGGTCGAGTGGGAGGTCGTTCCAAAATGCGGTCGGCAGTGAAAAACTTTCTGGAAGGTCGGTCAGAGGGCCTCTCCACTTTGTCTGACGAACACGTTTGTAGTGCTATCCAGTCTGAAGAAATCTAAGTCAGTTGAAGTCGCTCGCCCAGTCGAATACTCTCAGGCTGCAAGGTCTGGCCGTTTACAGAGGGTGGGATTGAGGGTAGCTGCGAGCTCTAACGTTAGGCGCGCAGTGGATAAGGATATGGCGTAGTGGAGCCCCCTAGCGATGTGGCTGCGGAGGAGGGGAAACAATCCAATGTGTGTGTGCATACTGGGAGGAGTCATTCTGATGGGGAACAGGTGCTCACGGATGCCATGGAGAGCACAGAGTGCAGCCAACTGCAGTTCGTGGCTCATGTTGCTACCAACGATGTGTGTTGCTCTTAATGAGAAGAGATTCTGTTTTGAGAGCTAGCTGAAGTACTAAAGACTGTCATTCTAGCTTGTGAGACGAAGGCGTAGCTCACCGTTGGTAGCATCATCACCAGAATCAACTGAGGTCCTTTGGTACAGAGCCAAGTGGAGGGTCTGAATCAGAGGCTCAGACGGTTCTTTGAGTGTGTTGATTCCTCGACTTGCGCCATGGGGTGGTGGGTTTCCGCTTCTGCTAAATAGGTCAGAAGTCCACTACAACCAGGAAGGAGCTAAAAGGTCAGCGGAGGCTGTTTGGAGGCAACTGGACGGTTTTTTACGTTGGAGGGTATCGGGGAAGTGTTTAAAAGGATGCAAGACGAACACAGGAAGAGGGTACACATAAGAGAAATCAATATTGGAGCTATAAACAGTATTGTTTTGGAAAGAACCAGTGCTCCAAGCGATAACGGAAAGCAAAGGAAAGATGGCTAAAGCTGGAAATAAGTTCAACAGAAATATTTACAGAAGACCTAACCGTCTTCAGAAAGGACAGATTAAATACAGTTGGTGGTGGAGTTTTTATTGGTGTCAGAAATAGCTTATCTAGTACTGAATTTGAAATATATAGTCCTTACGAGTTAATATGGGTAGAGGTTGTAGGTTGACAAGCGGAATAAATTAACGATTGCTTCCTTTTAGGAACCCCCCCCCCCCTCCCGACTCAGATGATACAGTTGCTCAATAGATAAATGATAACTTCGGTGTCGTTTTAAATAGGTAACACACTCATACAATTATAGTAAGTGGTGACTTCAATCTACCCTCGATGCGTTGGTGAAAATACACATTAAAAGTCAGTGGTAGGCATAAAACGTCGTCCTAAATCATATTTAATGCCTTCCCAGAAAATTATTTCGAACAGCTAGTTCAGGAGCCCTCTGGAAGTATAAAGAATTGTGTAAACATACTTGATCTCTTAGAAACAAATAATCCTCAACAGATAGGCAGCATCATGACAAACAAACGCAGAATACACATATTTAAAAAAGCAGATAAAACTTTGTTTAAATTCCTAAGAGAAAGTGTCCTCTCCTTCCAATCTGACTGCGTAAGCGTAGAACAGATGTGGTTTAAATTCGAAGAAATAGTATCGACGGTAGTTAAGAGACTTATACCAAATAAATTAATAGAGATGGTACTGATCCCCCATGGTACACAAAATAGGTCGGAAAACTTTTGCAGAAACAACAAAAAAGAATGCCAAATTTAAAATAATGCAAAATCCACAAGATCGGCGAAGTCTTACAGGAGCTCGAAATTTAGCGTGAACTTCAATGCGATATGCTTTTAATAGCTTCCATTACGAAACTCCGTCTCGAAATCTGGCAGAAAACTCAAAGAGTTTCTGGTCTTATGTAAAGTACACCAGTGGAAAGACGCATGCACGATAACAATGGTGATGTAACTGATGGCAATCTATTAAGACAGAGTTACGATACACGGTTTCTCGAAATCCCCACACCAAATAAGACGAATTAAATATTCAAGAATCCAGCTCAAGAACAACGGACAACGTGAGTAACTTAAGAGTACATATCCTCGGTGCAGCGAAGCAGCTTAAGAAAGACAAGGCTTCCGATCCAGATCGCATACCAGCTCGCCTTCCATTCAGGGTACGATGATACAGTAGCTCCACAGTTACCAATCATATTCAAACACTCGCTCGTTGAACGATCCGTGCCCAAAGAATAGAAATTTGCAAAAGTTACACCAATACCGGACAAAGGAAACCGGAGTAATCCGCTAAATTACAGACTCATATCACTAACATCCATTTGGAGTAGGAGTTTGGAACATATGCTGTTCTCGAAAATTTTGAATTACTTCTAAGAAAACGATTTATCGACCAATACCAAACACAGATTCAGAACATACCGATCTTGTGGAACACAACTAGATTTTATTCTTATGAAGTTATCAGTGCTATTGACAGATATGCCATATCAATTCTATAGTTTTAGATTTCCAGAAGGCTTTTGACACAGTGCCATACAAGGGACTTCTAATCACATTTCGTGCATGTGGAGTATTGACTCAGTTGTGTGACTGGATTAGTGATTTTCTGCCAGTTCGTAATAACTGACGGAAAGTCATCGAATATAGCAGAAGTAACATCTGGCGTTCCTCAAGGAAGTGCTATAGTTTATCTGTTGTTCCCAATATACATAAATGATTTAGGAGACAAGCTGAGCAGCCCTCTTAGGTTGTTTGCTGATGATGCTGTCATTTGCCTTTATATAAAGTCATCAAAACGAATTTTTCCCGTGCAGTTTTTCCGTGCGCTTTTCGAGCGCGGAACGGTAGAGAAATAGCTTAAAGGTGGTTTGATGAACCCTCTACCATGCACTTAATTGTCAACTGCAGGGCAACCATTTAGATGTAGATGTAGAAGTCGACACGTAGTGTAGGGACTGGGTCGTTCACTAGAATGAAAGCGACCAGGCTCCCGGTTTCGAACACAGCCACTGCCTAGCTTTTGAATAAAATTCAAAAATGGCGGCCACAGACATCCGGCATAAAAAGTCATCATCGTCCTGCCAAAGGCCTTGTTAGAGTGGGCGGAGGAATGGACAGAGCTTCAGGGCACTCCCTTGCCCTTGGAGCAGGAAACTGCCCCTAAAAGGCGGAAGAATCAGTTATGATCAACGACATCAGGATGGAGAAGGCAGTGTAAACCACTGCATTATACACATAACGTGTATACACAGGACGTGTGGTCTGTTCTTGAAAAAGTGACATCAAGATCTCTCCATTAGCAAAATATTCCGGATTGGCCTCTATTCGGATTTCCGAGAGTGCACTGCCAAGACGGTGGTGAACATGAGAAATAATGGAATAATCAACAAGTGGATAACATTCTATGAATCGAAGCACGGAATGTCAGATATTTGAACGTAATAGCAATGTTAGAAAATCTGAAAAGGGAAATGCAAAGGCTCAGTCTAGAGATAATGAGTGCCAATAAAATAAAATGGGAAGAAGGGAAGTATTTCTGGTCAGATGTATATAGGATAATATGACCAGCAGCAGAAAGATACGGGAGTAGAACTCTCTATGAATAGGAAAGTACGGCAGGGAGTGAGCTACTGTGAACACTTCTGTGACATGTTTGTTATCATTGAATTCGACAGTAAACCAATACCGACGACGACAGTTCAGGTATACAGGGAAGCATGCAGACGTCGCAAGCAGAAGATAAAGAGATTATAAGAGGATATTGAACAAGCAGAAGATAAAGAGATTATAAGAGGATATTGAACATGCAATTCAGTATGTAAAGCGAAATAATAATCATGGGGAATTGGAACACGCTTTTAGGGAACATAATAGAAGAATGCGCTGCGGGAGAGGATAGCCTTGATAGTAGGAATGGAGGAGGAGAAAGACTACAGTTGAGTTCTCCAATAATTTTAAGAATCGAAAGAGGGGAAGATATGCTTGGAAAAGACGAGGAGACGAGAGAAAGTTCCAGCTAGATTAAATCATGGTCAACGCAGATTTCGAAATCAGATATTGGATTGAAAGCTGCACCCAGGAGCAGATATGGACACAGATCACAATTCAGTAATGATGAAGAACAGACTGAAATTTAAGAGAACCGTACAGAAGAATGAGTGTGGAAGGAAGTAGAACGCTGAAGTACTGAATAATGATAAGACAAGTTTGAATTTCACTATCGATGTGGCTACTACGATAATGAATACCAAAATAGACAGTAAAGTTGAAAAGGATTGGACCTCTCTAAAAGGGCAATCACAGATGATGGACAGTCAGACACAGGTACAAAGAAGGTAACATCGAAAGGCCACAGGTAACAGATCAAATAATTCAACTGATCAATGAAAGAAGGAAGTAAAAGACAGGAAAGACAGGAATACAGCAATATGTGTAGACTGAACATTAATGGCAATAGGCTGCATTCCTGTCTTACACCCTTCAGTCTGGCCATTTCGTTCTTATCCATTCTTATTCTTCCTTCTTGGATCTTGTACATACAGATTATTACCCGTCTTCCCCTAGAGCTTACTTATGTATTCCTCAGAATTTTGAATATCTTGTCCCATTTTACGACGTCATTTCTATGTTTTCAAATGAAATAAATAGGAAATGCAGGGAAGGTTAAGTGGCTGCAGGAAATATTGGATGAAATTTAAAAGAAAACGATCTTTGGAAGAGATGACTTAACATACAGAAAACTCAAAAAAAATCTTCGGTGAATTTAACAGCAAGAGTTTTCACGTTAAGAGTTCTCTGGGTATTCCACAGTTAAACGTAGAGGAGACAGCGGCTAGTTGGAAAGAAGGCCTGTACGACGGGGAGAACTTCTCTAACGACGTTATAGGGGAAGAAATGGGAGCCAATATGGAAGATATAGGTGGTTAACTGTTGGAGTCAGGAGTTAAAAGAGTTCTGCAAGGCTTAAGATCAAATAAAACAGAAGGTGTAGATAGAATTCTATCGGAATATCTTAAATAGTTGAGGGAAGTGGCAAACAAACGGCTATTCAAGTCGGTGTCTAGAATCAGACTGGCGACATACCATCAGACTTTCGCAAAATATATCGTCTACACAAGTCCGAAGACAGCGATGGTAGATAACTGTGAAAACTATCGGACAATCGGATTAACAGCTCAAGGATCCAGCTGCTGACAGGAATAACGTATAGAAGAATGGAAAAGACAACTGAGGATCTGTTAGATGACGATTAGTTTGCGTTTAGGTATGGTAACTGCGCCAGAGATGTAGTACTGACTGCCTTGATAATGGAAGCAAGACTGAAGGAAAATAACGACACGCTCATCGGATATGTCGACCCAAAACATGCGTTCGACAATGTAAAATGGTGCAAGACGTTCGAAACTGTAGAAAAATAGGAGTTAGCTGTAGGAAAAGACAGGTAATAAACAGTGTTTACAAGAATCAAGGAGGAACAATGAGAATGGATGACCAAGATCGAAGGGCTGGATGCAGCCTTTTGCTCCTATTGTTCAAAAAGAAGCAATGACGGAGATAAAAGAAACATGCAACGGTCATATTAATATCCTTGTTGAAGGAATATCAGCGATAAGATTCGCCACTGAATATGAGAACAGTGAGAAACTTAACATCAGGATTGGTCATTAGGGAGTAAGTGAAGTTAAAGAGGTCTGTTACCTAGGCAGCAAAATAACCCATGACAGATGGAGCAAGAAGTATGTAAGAAACAGATTAACAGTGGCCAAAAAGGCATTCCTGGTCAAGAGAAATCTACTCGTAACAAACTTAAACTAATTTGAGGAAGAGCTATAAACGAATGTTGAAAATTAGGTGGACTAATACGGAATGAGGAGGTTATCCGTAGAATGGGCGAAGAAAGAAACACATGGAAAGCACTGACAAGAAGAATGTATAAGATGGTAGGAGATGTGTTAAAATATCAGGGAATGACCTGCACAGTACTTGAGAGAGCTGTAAAGGACAAAAGCTTTAGGGGAAGACAGAGATTGGAATACATCCAGCAAATATTTGAGGACGTAGGATGCAAGTGCTACTCGGAGATGAAGAGGTTGGCGCAGTCAGAAGGCTGATGACTCGAGGAAAAGGAAAAGTGAGGAATCCGTCCCAAAGCTTTCAAGCATTTCGAAAACGCATTACATAACATATAGTTAAGCTGGAGCTATCAGCCTCCCCTTCGACATACCGGTCAAGGCGTTCCAGACCCCGTCACAGAGACACTAAGATATCCTGCACGAATGCAGGGTGAAGCAGCTAAGACAGGTCACCCAAAATATATCCATGATGAATAAATATATTGATGTGTGATTTTTGACAAGTTATGGCAGGCAATACGGCGAATTTCTTGACGATCGCTAGTAGTTTTTATTCTTTATAGTCGCCGAATTACGATACCGATTTTGTTTGTTGTAACGAAACGATATACTTTCTCTGTGGCATTTCAAAAACCTTCTATGAGAACTTCGACGACATAACATGTATGGGACTTATTAAAATACTGTCAAGTTAACAGCGCCGCAAATCACTGTCCAGCCATCAGCAGAAGAGGTTCCACAAAGTCTGCCTTGTGATACCAGGTGTAAGCAAACCCGTAACCAAGGTACGGTTCGTGTGTTTATTATCACGCTGTCACAGCCAGTGCTAAACATGTTGACCTTGAGCATTGCTACACGCTGTAAATCAATTCTGGAGGAACAATTGTACACGTTAAATTTTATCTGGAGTTAACGGAAATACAGGCTATTGTTATAAGACATTACATGACAGTCGTTGGTGTTTCCTAACAAACCTCTTGTTTAAATTTTAGCAACGGATAAAAATACTGAAGTGTTAAGTCTGTTGAGTGTGCACACCATCTCGCGTTTCCTGAATTACCGTCCCAACGCTCTTCAAACTTTAAGAGGGTCTGTTATTTCATGCACTAAATGTGAGGACCATTCGTCATGACGACACAGTGCAGATTACCTTTTGTTCAGAAGAATGTCTTACAATAACTACGGCAGCAGCATATAGTGGGAACTCGAGAAACTTGAGTGTCTTTAGATTCCCGTCGATAACACAGTGACTAATGATGTGCGTCTTGAAAAACACACAAAAACAGACACCAATTTTTCCTAGACCAAGAGCGTTGTTTTTACCCACTTCTTTAAGTCAGGGTGGAGTTTCAACTGAAGACTGACCTGCCCATGCTTTGTAAACGATGCTCCATCAGTAAACAAAATTTGCATAGATATACCATATCACTTCGCACTTCTAGTAGATAATATCCGGAGAACTGTAACCAACGTTGTGAGCTACTGTCTTGAAACTTTAGTTGTAGCGAAGTGTGAAGAGGATGAAATGCTATGGAACGCAGTGTTTCCAGAACCGTCAGTTGGTAGATTCCTCTCTTACCTACGAAGTGACATTTGCATTGTGTGATCTTGGAGCCAAACTGTTAGTTTCATTTCTTTTATCAGTTTCTCTTCTTTTACCTTGGCGTATTTTATTCTCTGCACTTTCAGTTTCTATTACTTCTTTCTGTAACGTTTGCTGAGGCAGATAGTGAGTTCTTGACTCGGCGTAGATAATCTTCAGCGTTCAACCACACCGCTGCTCTAATAGTTTGACAATATCCACCGTAAAAGGTATTCACTTTTTCGTCTATCATATACACTGAGGTGACGAGAGTCGTGGGATACCTCCCAGTATTATGTCGAACCTTGTTTTGTCCGGCATAATGCAGTAACTAGATGTGACATGGACTCAGAAAGACTTTGGAAGCCCCTTCAGAAATAATGAGCCATGTTGCCCCTATAGCCGTCCATAAGTACGAAAGAGTTGCTGGTGCAGGATGCCGTGCACAAACTGATCTCTCGATTATGTCCCATAAATTTTCGATGGAATTCATGTTGGGCGATCTGGGTGACCGAATCATTCTCCTGGATTGTGCAGAATCTTCTTCAAAGCAATCGCGAACAATTGTGACCAGTGACATGGCATATCATAGCTTGGGAATATTAAGTTCACAAATAGTCTCCAAGTGGCCGAACATAACCATTTCCATTCAATGATTGGTTCAGTTGGACCAGAGGACCCAGTGCCCACGATGTAAACACTGCCCACACCATTGTGGAGTCATCACCAGGTTGCACTGTGGCTTGCTGACAATGGCTTCGTAGGGTCTGCGCCACTCTCAGAACCTACCATCAGCACTTACCGACTTAAATCTGTACTCACCTGACCAGGAAACAGTTTTCCAGTCATCAAGGGTCCAGTCAATATGGTCAAGAGCCCAGGACAGGCGTCGATCGTCTGTTGCCATAGCCCATTAACACCAAATTTCGCCGAATTGTCGTAACGGTTAAGTTCGACGTACGTCCCAAACTGTTTCTGCGGTCACTTCACGCGGTGTTGCTTGTCTATTAGTACTGACAACTCTATGCAAATGCCGCTGCTCTCGGTCGTTAAGTGAAGGCCGTCGGCCACTGTGTTATCCGTGGCGCACACTTGACACCGTGGGTCTCGGAGTACTGAATTCCCTAATGACTGTCGAAATAGAATGTCCCATGCTTCTAGCTCCTACTACCATTTTGCGTTGAAAGTCTGTTAATCTTCGTCGTGCGACCCTAATCACATCGGAAACCTTTTCACATGGCCCACTTGAGGACAAATGACAGCTCCGCCAATGCACTGCCGTTTTATACCTTGCGTACGCGAAGCTAACGCCATCTGTGTATGTCCATATCACAATCCCACTACTTTCCGTCACCTCTGTGTACATGGTGAAGATCTCTACAGCTTTCCGAGCAAGTTATCTGATTGCTACAACAACCTAACACAGGCTGATAGGCTTCAAGCACTCAAGTAGGTGACTTACGTGCAGGCTTAAATTTGGTACAACAGGGCGAAAGTTTGTGGTACCTCTTCTCTTGACAGCGGTTCAGTGGTTTGCCGTACTGTTATCTTGATACTATTTGGTCAAGCCCCATACTTGTTATGTCGCTAAAGTTCTCTTAGAAGTTCTTTCAAATGCAACAAAACAATGTATGTAGCTCTCTTAGAGAAAAGAAAAACCTCAGTCTCGTAATTCGGTGACTGTAAACGATAAAAATTACTTGTGAAAGTCAGGAAAGTCGCCATATTGTCTACTAGAAGTTGGCGAGGAGCGTATCTCTGTGTACGAGGGCTGGAACTTTAATAGTGGCAACTATTTATCTACAGCTCGTACAAAATAGATACGTGTTTCAAAGTTTTACTGACCTTCAAAGTAATCACCAGCATTGTGTATAACCCGTTGCCAGCGATATGGAAGTCGTAGGATAATCTTAGCAGTGCCAGTTGTGTTGACTGTTCGAGCGGCGCGGTCTATTGACCGACGATTTGTAGCAGTTCTGAAGCGAATGCCGTGAAGTGTTTCCTTCAGTTTAGAAATCGAGTTGAACTCACGAGGGCTTAAATCAGGTGAGTGCAGTAAGTGGTATAGCACTTAGCAGCCCCATCAGTCAAACAAATCAGTAACAGCTTGCACTGTACGTGCTTGAGCATTGTCCTGCAAAATAATGGTCAGGTCCTGTAGGAAGTGTCATCACTTCTGTCTCTGAGCTGGTCGTGGGTTGTGTTCCAAAAATGAACAACATAGAGACAAAAGTGATGACACTTTCTGTGGGACTTAACCATTTTGCAGGACAATGCTCAAGAACGTACAGTGCAAGCTGTTACTGATTTGTTTGACTGATGGGGCTGCTAAATGCTATACCACTTACTGCACTCACCTGACTTAAGCCTTCGTGAGTTCAACGCGATTTCTAAACTGAAGAAAACACTTCACGGCATTCGCTTCAAAAATGGTTCGAATGGCTCTGAGCACTATGGGACTTATCCTCTGTGCTCATCAGTCCCCTAGAACTTAGAACTACTTAAACCTAACTAACCTAAGGACATCACACACATCCATGCCCGAGGCAGGATTCGAACCTGCGACCGTAGCAGTCGCGCGGTTCCGGACTGAGTGCCTTAATCGCGAGACCACCGCGGACGGCACATTCGCTTCATGACTGCTATAAATTCGTCCGGCAATTGACAGCGCCGCTCGAACAATCAACACAACTGGCACTGCTAAGAGTATCCTACGACTTCTACATCGCTGGCAACGGGTTATACACAATGCTGGTGACTACTTTGAAGGTCAGTAAAACTTTGAAACACGGATCTATTTTGTACGAGCCTTCAATAAATAGTTGCCACTATTAAAGTTCCAACTCTCGTATTTATTCAGTCTGTGTGTATTTGGGGTGGCCTTTCTTAGCTGACTCACCCTGTACACTGCATGGGGGCTTAATTAAATATTGAATGCAAATAATTTTAATTTTAGTAGCTGTATGTACGATTACGCAATCTCGTAACCGGTTGGCCCTGTCTGGTATAGTACGCAATCTGACTGCATAGAATAACAACAAGGAACGAAAGAAAACTTCCGTTAACACAATTAATTAATCAAGTCCCCAGCAACTATTAAAGCTACGAAACAACAAGGCACAAGTGTCGCTGTTCTGTGTGTGGAAGTGTGATTCAACGTACACATCTGGCACGGTTCTTCCTCAATACGACAAGATATTTTAAATACCCTTTATACTGAAGTAATTAAAAAAATAAACAGAAATACTATAATTGCACATAGAAACCAGAAATACAGTCTAATACAAGAACACGAGCCAGATGCTTTGTTGACTGAACCTGTGACCAAGAGGCATTATTGTTTAAGACATTGAAATAATACAAAAAAAAGGAAATTTTTTACCTTCATATATATTGACGAAAAGCACACTCTGATCATTACAGCATCCCCAATCCAACAATATCTGATGTCTAGCCCATCAAAACAATATGACAATATCTGAACAAGCACTCTCCATGGGAACTTCTCAACAACGACTCACCACTGCTACATCTCAACAAGCACTGCCTACTGCTACTTCTCAATAAGCACTCTCCACCACTACTTCTCGACAAGAACTGCCTACTACGACTTCTCGACAAGAACTGCCAGTGGAGGCCGCGAAATAAAACTCTTTGGCGCAATCTCTGGCGCTGTGGCTCAGTGTGGCCACCTTTCAACACTAGATGTGATTAACAGCAGTTCTGCAGCTGAAATGGTAGAAATTGGATCAACGTAATACTGTCGAACGTGACAACTGCCACTCTGTTCGTATAGCCTTTTATTTAAGGTGAAAGGTATTTCAGTTTTTCGATGAGGGCACCAGGGCCGACACCAGTGGAAGGTCCCTTGTCCGAGGTCACCGCTGACAAACAAAGAGTGCTGACAGATTTTCTGCAGAGTACAGGCGAGCGGACACGGCCGGTTTACTGGAACGTGTGCGACATGCGGCAGGCAAACGCGCGCGCGGCCTCGCGGCGTCACCACTCTGTGGCCCCGACAGGGAGAGGTGTGTCCAGGCGACGGCAGAGGCGCTGCGGTCGGCGGCGGCCGCGCACAGTAGCAGCCGGGGCCAACTCCCCAATACGGCGGAAATGAAGCCGTCGCCGCTACGGCTGATAAAGCTGACAGCCCCGTCTCCAAACTCTGCCTAGTTACTGCGCCCAGTGACTCACGAAGAACTTGATAACGTCTCATATTCACACAACAGTGTGTGTTACGCGTTTCACTTCACACAGACGTTTGATCGCAAGTATCCAGACATACCTATGTAATGGGGAACTGACCAGTTCATGTCACGAGAGACAGACCGCCAGTACAAAAGGGGGTGGGCAGTTGAGCCGTGGTAAAAAAAAAAATTGCTGTTTTGTAGAGCGCGCCGCAGCGCGTTGTGTGTAACAGTCGCCCTCCGTTTCTAGCGGTGGCGCCGCTGTGGCAATCGCAGCTTTGGTGTCTCCCTCTGGTGGGAAAGCGGAAAGGTTGCCTGTTCACGTACATTTAAGGGGCGCTGTCAGCTCGGCAATTGGTGAGTCTGGGTGAGGCTAGGTCAGTCTCGCGTCTCCAGTTGCTGGTCTGTCTCTCGTTCGCACTTGTGCGGCAGTAAGTGTCTGTCTGTCGTCGGAGTGAGAGTATGTCTGTCCTTTGGATCAAACTTTAAGCCAGAAAATTAGAGTCATGCCACTCCGCCAGTAACAGAACTTAGCTAGTGGTCGCCCGGTCGGGGCTGAGTTCCTGCATCTGAGTCTGCGCATTAGTGACTGAAACATGTTCCTTTGTGTTTTCGGTAGTGCAATTTCATCGGCAATATTCTTATTCTGAAAAGCAGAGAGTGTGTCTTGACTTAACTGAGAAAAATGTAATGACGCAAAACCTGAAAATTGTGTTGTGTTATTTCGCATTCCTGAGGCGAACAGTTTCCAGCCGTTAGATCGACAATACTTTCATGTTCACTGGTTGTTTCAATCTCTACCCCATTGTTTACTGACTGGTCCATGTCCCTATGCATTATTACCAAATAATTGTCTTTAACATTTATTACTTCGTTACTAGGTGGTGCTAACAAACTACGCTCGTCGTCACTGTCATTTCTCACTTGGCTTGGCGACTAGTTTTGTGCTTGTCATTCGCCATGATTATTATGCTATTTTACACTCCAACCAGAAAATAGGATTTGGACGGTCATTGGCGATTGGATCAGTCTATTGGTCAGTCGCGCACTGAGATACGAGATTACTTGTCCGCCTTGAGCGTCGGCACATGTGAGGTCCCCACGTGAGTCCAGTGGGCCGCGCCGTATAGAAAGTGGTAGTGGCTTCACGGTTGACACGAGAGCAACAGGAATGAAACCACGACACCGGGCTGGCCGGCGCGAGCTGCGACGTCGTGAGACGGGAGATCGGCGCGCCGTCCTGCGTCCGTTGAAGCGGCTGGTGACGGAGGGTTCGGGAGAGCGTTGGGGGTGCTGCGCCAGGCCTTCGCCAGAAATCGCAGTTTATTAGAAGTTAAGTGATTGGTGATATGTTGTTTCATTTACTTGTTAAATTCTACTTGTTTTCTTGGTGAGGTCACCAGCCGCTTTGTTTTGGGGTCGTGCCATCATTCTTCTCCGTTTCCCCACCTGTGGGAAGGTGGTTATTTGTGAATTGGGTGGTCCATTCCCCCTAGTGGAGTTGGGGAGGTTTAGAGCGATCTGCGTTTCGGGTTGTCAATCTGCCATACGTTAATAGCTGCCTCTGTCATGTTTGACCGGCCGGAGTGGCCGAGCGGTTCTAGGCGCTACAGTCTGGAACCGCGCGACCGCTCCGGTAGCAGGTTTGAATCCTGCCTCGGGCATGGATGTGTGTGATGTCCTTAGGTTAGTTAGGTTTAAGTAGTTCTAAGTTATAGGGGACTGACGACCTCAGAAGTTAAGTCCCATGGTGCTCAGAGCCATTTGTCATGTTTGTCGAATTCGGTGTTAACGAATTTATAGAATTAAGGTGTAAAGGCCGAATTCCTGAAGTATGTTTTTGTCTTGCCGATCATCTTGCGAGGCGGTATGTGTGTAATGTAGAGAATGTTGTACATTTTATGTAAGTATGAATTTCATGGATTTTATTTAAATAGTCATTTTTTAAAGTTGCCACCCTTCCTCCGTAAGAGTCCTTTTAAAAACAAATTGTACTTTCGGTGGCAAATAATTTCTTAGTGTGAGTGTTTGTATCCCTCTTACAGGGTGCACAGTTAATGTGTTTGTGTGTGTTGTTAAAATTTTTGTTTAAAGTAATCTGGTGTGTTGCAGATTGCACCAGTGTAGTCTTTGAGAGGTTGTTGAAAGGGAGCGGCAAGCTTCTCAGCCCGAAGGCTCATACTGTCAGTATTGTTCTTTCTGCCTCTAAATAAAATTGTAACTTGATATTTTGAGGGTGCTTTTCTGCTTATAAATTTTAAATCTGTTTAAAAAGGCTTTTATGAATAAAATTCCCATTTGTTAAAGTAATTCCATTTCCATCAGTTACTCCATGGCAACTACTTCCACGCTCACCTAGTGTGATTAAATGTGTTAATGTTCTTGATGAATCGCTAGTAAATAAAGTAAATTCTTTAAGAAAAGCTTTTGAAAGTAAATTCACGGTTCAGGAGTGTTGTCAGTAGAGAATCAGCATTAGCTGAATGGGCCCGTCAGGACACCTCAGTAACTTCGAAAGGCGATTAGTCGTTGGATGTCACCTTAGTAACGAATCCATAGAGGACATTTCAGCCCTTTCAAAGCTGCCCAACTTTACTGTTGGTGATGTGATTATGGAGTGTAAAGGCGAAGGAACGACCACAACAAAATCTGGGAGACCTCATGCACTGACGAATAGGCATCGTCGAGTATTGTGGTGGCTGGTTGTCAAAAATCGCATGAAATCAGTGGGAAGAATTAGTCTTGAGCTCCAAAGTGCTGTCAGGAATCCAACTGGAACAGTACTGTGTGTAGGAAGTTGCAAAAGGTAATCTGCACCATTTCTTTTCCAGTTGGTCTGTGTTTTTCATTGGGGACAATAGGGACCTGGCTTCTTAATCTTTTTCCGTAAAATTTTATCAGTGATGTTAGGGTCAAATTCATTACTTGTGGCTATTGTTTTTATTGTGTTAAGTTCCTGGTCAATGTCTTATTTGGACAAATTGATACAAAGGAGACGGTGGATCACGTGACGGAATGCTGCATGTCTCTAGGTTGTAGGATGTTGGGAGGAAGCCGGGATGAAAGTGCCAGTGAAGGACTCTCTTCGGTAAATTTTAAAGTTATTGTTGCTGTCTTCTATCTATAAACTAATCTCCAGGAAATTCATGATTCCATATTTCACCCAGTCAATTGCTGCCTCTACCAATGGGCAGGCAAGAATAAACGAGAAAAATTTTCATACGTTTGACAATTTCGAACCATACCATGCATAATTGTAGCAGTCTCTCTCTTCCATAAATAAACTCCATTTTGTCACCATCTGGCCATGCCGGAGGAAGAGAAGAGTCGAATTTTTCCAGCCATACGCATGGATGAATGCCTTTAACAGTGTTTTGTAAGATTTGAAATTTATACAATGACAGAAAATGGCTGTAATCAAAACTTGACATGTCTTACTGATTCATAATTCTTCTGTTAAACTGTTCTCTACTATGATGAGTCCATCTTCTATCATAGCTCTATTCTGGTTCCCGCTCATTTTCATGAAACGTGTCATAATATTCGTCTGGAGTCTTCATCCTGATGCAAGAATTATTTCTGTCTATTCCCTTACATGTATTTTGCTTCCTTGTTCAACATATCTGAAATGTGCCTGTTATCCAATTGTGGCATTCATTCTATTGTCAGCTAAGGAAGAGGTTACATGTGTTGTGATAGTATAGACATATTACTGGAACAGAGAATTGTATTAAATTTTGTAATAAGAACAGAATACTGTGCAGAAAAGTTTTAGAAATGCTAGCTATTGAATTTTGTAGGTATACTATGAACCTGCAAGCGTTTCGAACAATTTCGTCGTTCTAGGCGCTTCAGTCTGGAACCGCGCGACCGCTACGGCGCAGGTTCGAATCCTGCCTCGGGCATGGGTGTGTGTGATGTCCTTAGGTTAGTAAGGTTTAAGTAGTTCTAAGTTCTAGGAGACTGATGACTGATGACTGATGACCTCAGATGTTAATTTCCATAGTGCTCAGAGCCATTTGAACCATTTTTTGAACAATTTCGTCGAAGATTAAGAAGATGATGATCTACCTGGACGTCTAAGCACATGAACTGTGGAAACTGTAGGAAAAGTAAAAGAAATGTTTATGAACGATCGCATAACTTGAATCACAGAAGTCGCTAGTGATTGTGGCATATCAGTTGGCCCATGGCACGAACTTTTTCTTCTGGATGGTTTGGGTACGAAGAGTGTGTCTGCAAAATTTGTTCCAACACTATTCTGTTTCGAACAAAACTAGGCCCAATGACTTATTCAGTAGCCACTAGATGGAATCAAGGACGACCCAGAACTGAAACATGTCATAACAAGTAATGGAACTTGCGTCATGGGTATGATGACGAAATGAAGACTCAGTCGTCCCACTGGAAGCTTTCTGGATCGGAAAGACAGAAAAAAGCTCGACAAGTGTGGTAAGATGTGAAGGTTATGCTCACTGTGTTCTTCAGTTTTAACGTCATACTGCACTGTAGGTTCTTGTCACGAGATCGAACGACCAGGACGAAACACAAGTTCAGTGCCGCTTGCATGAAGCAATGAGGAACAAACCCCAGATTTGTTGCGAAACAATTCATTATTCCTATACTATAAGCAATGCCCCCCCCCCCCCCCGCCCCCCCTCATGAACCATGGACCTTGCCGTTCGTGGGGAGGCTTGCGTGCCTCAGCGATACAGATAGCAAGGGGGAACTACAGCCGTAATATTTCCCGAGGTCACGCTGCTTTACTGTGTGGTTAAATTACGATGAGGTCCTCTTGGATAAAATATTCCGGAGGTAAAATAGTCCCCCATTCGGATCTCCGGGCGGGGACTACTTAAGAGGACGTTGTTATCAGGAGAAAGAAAACTGGCGTTCTACGGATCGGAGCGTGGTATGTCAAATCCTTTAATCGGACTGGTAGGTTAGAAAATTTAAAAAGGGAAATGGATAGGTTAAAGTTAGATATGGTGGGAATTAGCGAAGTTCGGTGGCGGGAGAATACAGGGTGAATACAGGGTTATAAATACAAAATAAAATAGGGGTAATGTAGGAGTAGGTATAGTAATGAGTTAAAAAAATAGAAGTGCGGGTAAGCTACTACAAACAGCATAGTGAATGCATTATTGTGGCCAAGATAGGCACGAAGCCCACGCCAACTACAGTAGTACAAGTTTATATGCCAACTACCTCTGCAGATGACGAAGGAATTGAAGAAATGTATAATTATATAAAAGAAATTATTCCGATAGTGAAGGGAGATGAAAATTTAATAGTCATGGGTGACTGGAATTCGGCAGTAGGAAAAGGGAGAGGAGGAAACGTAGTAGGTAAATATAGATTGGTGGTAAGAAATGAAAGAGGGAGCCACCTGGTAGAATTTTGCACAGAGCATAACTTACTCATACCTAACACTTGGTTCAAGAATCATAAAAGAAGGTTGTATACATGGAAGGAGCCTGGAGATACTGACAGGTTTCAGATAGATTATATAATGATAAGACAGAGATTTAGGAACCAGGTTTTAAATTGTAAGACATTTCCAGGAGCAGATGTGGACTTTGACAACAATCTATTGGTTATGAACTGTAGATTAAAACTGAAGAAACTGCAAAAAGTTTGGAATTTAAGGAGATGGGACCTGGATAAACTGACTAAACCAGAGGTTGTACAGGGTTTCAGAGAGAGCATAAGGGAACAGTAGAAGAAGAATGAGTAGTTTTGAAGGATGAAGTAATGAAGGCAGCAGAGGTTCAAGTAGGTAAAATGATGAGGGCTAGTAGAACTCCTTGGGTAACAGAAAAAATATTGAATGTAATTGATGAAAGGAGAAAACATAAAAATGCAGTAAATGAAGCAGGCAAAATGGATAACAAACGTCTCAAAAATGAGATCGACAGGAAGTGCAAAATGGCTAAGCAGGCATGGCTAGAGGACAAATGTAAGGATGTAGTGGCTTATCTCACTAGGGGTCAGATAGATACTGCCTACAGGAAAATTAAGGAGACCTTTGGAGAAAGGAGAACCACTTGTGTGAATATCAAGAGCTCAGATGGAAACCCAGTTCTAAGCAAAGAAGGGAAAGCAGAAAGGTGGAAGGAGTATATAGAGGGTCTATACAAGGGCGAGGTACTTGAGAGCAATATTATGGAAATGGAAGAGGATGTAGATGAAGATGAAATGGGAGATATGATACTGCGTGAAGAATTTGACAGAGCACTGAAAGACCTAAGACGAAACAAGGCTCCGGGAGTAGACAACATTCCATTAGAACTACTGATAGCCTTGGGAGAGCCAGCCCTGACAAAACTCTACCATCTGGTGAGCAAGATGGATGAGACAGGTAATATACCCCCAGACTTCAAGAAGAATATAATTATTAGAATCCCAAAGAAAGCAGGTGTTGACAGGTATGGAAATTGCCGAACTATCAGTTTAATAAGTCACGGCTGCAATATACTCATAAGAATTCTTTACAGGCGAATGGAAAAACTGTTAGTAGCCGACATCGGGGAAGATCAGGTTGGATTTCGTAGAAACGCTGGAACACGTGAGGCAATACTGACCTTACGAATTTAGAAGATAGATTATGGAAAGGGAAACCTACGTTTCTAGCATTTGTAGAGAAAGCTTTTGACAATGTTGGCTGGAATACCCTCTTTCAAATTCTGAAGGTGGCAGGGGTACAATACAGGGGGCGAAAGGCTATTTACAATTTGTACAGAAACCAGATGGCAGTTATGAGTCGAGGGACATGATAGGGAAGCAGTGGTTGGGAAGGGAGTGAGACAGGGTTGTTGCCTCTCCCCGATGTTATTCAATCTGTCTATTGAGCAAGCAGTAAAGGAAACAAAAGAAAAATTTGCAGTAGGAATTAAAATCCATGGAGAAGAAATAAAAACTTTGAGGTTTGCCGATGACATTGTAATTCTGTCGGAGACAGCAATGGACCTGGAAGAGCAGTTGAACGGAATGGACAGTGTCTTGAAAGGAGGATATAAGATGAACGTCATCAAAAGCAAAACAGTAATAATGTAATGAAGTCAAATTAAATCACGTGATGTTGAGAGAATTAGATTAGGAAATGAGACACTAAATACAGTAAATGAGTTTTTCTATTTGGGAAGCAAAATAACTGATGATGGTCGAAGTAGAGGGGATATAAAATGTAGAATGTCAATGGCAAGGAAAGCGTTTCCGAAGAAGAGAAAGTTGTTAACATCGAGTACAGATTTAAGTGTCAGGAAGTCTTTTCTGAAAGTATTTGTATGCATTGTAGTCATGTATGCAAGTGGAACATGGACGATAAATAGTTCGGACAAGAAGAGATCAGAAGCTTTCGAAATGTGATGCTACAGGAGAATGCTGAAGATTAGATGGGTAGATCATATAACTAATGAGGTGGTATTGAGTAGAATTGGGGAGACGAGGAGTTTGTGGCACAACTTGGCTAGAAGAAAGGATCGGTTGGTAGGACATGTTCTGAGGCATCAAAGGATCACCAATGTAGTATTGGAGGGCATTGTGGAGGGAAAAAATCGTAGAAGGAGACCAAGAGATGAATACACTAAGCAGATTCAGATGCTTGTAGGTTGCAGTAGTTATGTGGAGATGAAGAAGCTTGAAAAGGATAGAGTAGCATGGAGAGCTGCATCAAACCAGTCTCTGGACTGGAGACCACAACAACATAAGCGACGAAAGCGCAGTAACTACTGTGGAAGGTTGAACGAACAACTGTTTGCAACAGACATGCATTCGACCAGTCCTTTGTGAGCAGCAGTGTCAAGCAGCGGACACGCGGTCGTAGCGACTGGAGCAGCATCTGTAAATCAAGCCTTCATGGTATTCTCAAGAATGTTTTAAGGAAAAGGAAAGTGTATGAAAAGTTTTTCCCGCTTATCTTGACTCCTGAACAAAAATAACGATGCGAATGGAAAAAAAAGCTGGCACGTCTACATTTCTCTCAATTTTTTTTATTAATCCAATCTCGGAACTGACGTATTGATGATTATAAGCCCATCTCTCTGAGAGCTAAAAGCTATTCCAAAGATCGAGATCCAGAAGTGTTTCGGAAACTGAAAAAAGCGCTAGCATAGGGAATAACATGAATAAACGAAAACTTTCAAAGTTAGTTTCCATTATTCTTTGAATACACAATATTAATGTAGAGACCAGTTCTGTAAAGTTTCTTTTGTGAACAGCCAATCGTAACACGTACTATTTCCTTTCTGTTTCTCCCAGTTCCATCGCTTACAGGTTTTGGAATACAATACGCTATCTGCTCAAACGTATCCAAACATAGATTAGTGGACATTAACATGAGGTGTGTTCACCTTTCGCCTTTATGATGGCTTGAACTCTGCTGGAAACCTTTTGAGTGAGATGTCTGAATGTCTTTGGAGGAACGGCAGCCCATTCTTCATCAAGAGCCGAAACCAGAGAAGGTAGTGATGTTCGATGCTATGAGTCTGGAGCGAAATCGACGTTCCTAGTCACGCCATGAGTGTTCCATTAGGTTCAGTCCGGGACTCTGGGCAGGCCACTCCATTTCAGGAATGTTATTCTCCACAAATAATTTCTTCACAGGTGCTACTTTATGACAAGGTGCCGCGTTATGCTAACATAATCAACGTTCGTGAATAGTTCCTCTGTTGCACACAATACACAATACTATAAAATGTGTTCCTAACCTTCCGCATTTACTGTTTTCATAAGCACAAGGACCGTAGCCTAACCACGATACATACATACTGTAACACCATGTCTGTCTCGAAAGCAGCGCGGTTAGCACGTCGGATTCCTAAGGGAAGAAGCCCGGGTTCGATAGCTGATCGGATCGGAGATTTTCCCGCTCGGGTAATAGGTATTGTGCTTTCCGCTGTGACCTAGTGGTTCTAGGCGCTTCAGTCCGGAGCCGCGCTGCTGCTACGGTCGCAGGTTCGAATCCTGCCTCGGGCATGGATGTTCTAAGTCTAGGGGACTGATGACCTCAGATTATAAGTCCCATAGTGCTTAGAGCCATTTGAACCTTTTGTCTGTGTTTTTCTATATCACTCAGACAGTAGGTAGTTTCTTGTTTAATGCAAAAGCCAACCAACCAGTTATCACAAGAAGTGGGGTTTATAAAATCACATGCCGTGAGTGTCAGTCTTGACACATTGGACAGACGGGGAGGTCAATCTCTACCAGGCTTAAAGAACAGCACAGAAGCTAGAGATCGAAGAAACCTGATTCAGCCTTTGCAGAACATTGCCTGAGCAATAACCACAAATACACAATAGATGCATAAGTCTTACACACAGAGGAAAAGCGGACCAAAGTCAACCAATTGCAAATTTTAGAAATTAAAAGACATATGCGTATATCCCCACGCCCATTACTAAACGAGCAAACTCAATTCAATTATTCACCTCTCTCTTTTAGGTGAGATCACAATCCTAAGATAGAAGCAAAACTTTGAGCCCCAGTCCATCGTAGTTTAAAAAGTTCTTGGTTAATGCACAACTTTAGTCCAGTCATTGTAGTGTAATTGCTGCAAGTGTAATAATGTATGTAATTTGTTTAAAAACAGGTCTTCGATGAAACTATACGTTAAGCCATGGATCGACACCTTAAGAAGTTGATATGATTAGCTTCACCTCGTCAACATGTTTATCTGTGCATTATCATCTTTGGGAATCAGTAATGCACTTGAAAATTGGCTTATAACCTGAAACCCAGGTCTCGCAATAATAAAATGGTGAAACAAGGCCAAAAACAGTGTTTTTAAGTTAAATATGGAATACTTATGACATTGAACTTTCATCACTTTTGCTAGAGGATGTGTCATTGAAGAACTCCTTTATATCCTTATAGTGCAGCTGATTTCATTCAAATCTGTTTGATGAAATTACCTTGACGACTGATGCAAATTAATCTTGTTGGATGATGCAAGGATGATCTTGAGGCATCTTACAGTGTAAGATGTATTTCAGAGTTTATTACAAGAACTGTATGTGAAAATGAGGAAGAGCGCCACAGGGGAGGAGAAATAAAGTGATTTTAGTATCTGGAAACTAGCATACAGAGAAGTCGCTATTATGTGCGTGGACGACACTATTCTCGCAGACACCCATATGGAAACAAAATTTGGACGCACACGAGTGAATATCCAGATAATAGCAGTAACGGTAATTTTAAAAGAGGTAGAAGTAATTGGAATCTAACGATGTTCGACGACTATCACTGACATCGTGGTGGCGATAGTGGTAGACGGCAAAGTAGAGATTCATGTGTATGAGTTGTCAAGGCCTGATCAGCTGATCCTGCGAATAATCCTGAAATGAAGAATCAGCCTCAGAAAGAATGACGAGCACTGCTGGTAGCCGAATTCGAAGTTGCGGAGGGGTTAGACAAAGCTTGGCTGCCTTTATGATAGGTTCTAGTATAATTTTCCTTGCTGGTTTGAGAAAGAGGTTGATAACTTTTGTTGATTATGTGATGGTACCAGAAAGTAACTAGGTAAGTCATAACTTTCAAGAGGTTATTGAGTCTTTTTGAAAGTTCCAGATGTGTTGTTAATTTGGAAAAATCAGAACTCAGGAGAAGACAACTCAAGTTTCAGGGTATATTGTGACTGCGCCAGGTATTCATCCTGATCAATACAAGTTAACCATTTCGAGATTTTCCTGTTCCTTCTACCAAAAAGCAAGTTCTTTCTATTTTTTATTCCTTTCCATCTTGTGTAAACGTTTCATGAAACTCTACTTATCAGCTACTCTATGTCTCAGTCCAGTGTAGGGCAAAAACGTTTTGTCGAACTAGGAAGCCCAGGCATATATTGAATTTGGTGTGAAAAGGTTATTTTTTAATGCTCTTATCCTGTCATACCATGCTATAAGTAAGGAATTTTGCCTTGGGACTTGCAGTTCAAAGACTGGTCTTGGGACTAGCAAATCTTTTGTGGGTGCGTGCATAGTGAGCATAGGCTACTTTAGCTGTTGGCAGTATTTTTTCACTTATGGCTTTCTGTATTACTATCCATTATGATCCTATGCTACACAGTATGTCATTATAGGTCTTTTACTGTTGGACTTGAGCTTTCGAGAAAATTCTCTATCACCTTTGTCTGGAATATTTTTCATGGTTTCTGTTGTTGTGACGGTTTATAGCTCGTAGATGTCTTGTGATTGGTCGACGTATGTCAGCATCTACGCTTTGTCATAGGTTGTATCCATGCTAGTAGCACCACGCGTTTCTCTGTGTCTTCTCAGCATCAAGAGCTCGCGTCGATGATAAAGTTACAGCCATTTTCTTGGTAGTGGCATTCACGACAAAAGTTTTATCTTCAAATCTGTTGGGTTAGGCTCTTGGTTCAAGTGATGACCTTAATTGGATGGTCATGTGCCGCCATGTAGCAACACCATCTTCGAGATAGTTATCTCTGTCTCTCTTGATGTTTACTTGTTTTTAATTCTTAATCTTTAAATAAGGTATAATTCGGTAGCAAGCTCTTTTCCCTTAAGTACGAAGTGAGTGGATACGAGCTTTGTAACTCCTAAAATGTTCAGTCAAAAATTACTCGTATCTGAGAAACAAGCAAACGTCGTCTTCTATATAATATGACTTTCATAGGTATTACTGATTACGAATTTTTGTAATTATTTCTTACGTTATTCTCGATGCAATACTTCAGTCAAAATAGAATAAATGACTATTTCATTGAGGTTATTTCATCCATGAAATCGACTCCATGAAAAAAAAACATTCAAAATTAGAACATTTCTTTAGCCACTGATTAACTTTTAGATCAGTATTTATTGGCAGTCGTAGTTCACACCCACAGAGATTCCTTATCGTCTGCTAAAAAATATAAGCTTGACACAGACTTTTAACGTCCACTTCGAGATCTCATATACAAGCATTACAAAATCTATATACATTCATTTCGTTTTTACACAATAGTATTTCAAATATTTCATGACAGACTTCCAGTGCGTCTTCCGGGCACTATCCGTCGGCTGCACTGCCTCTTTGCCGTGTCGGGAGATCATCAGTGGACCACCTTGTGAGGAAATTGTGCGCAGTAGATGAAACAGACGGTAACAGGCACAGTGCTTTAGTACAACATTCCATTCACAGTAGCATATAACAGTCAAAAATAAATAACTTTAACTTACCTGACGACACTCAGGCGGGAAAAGTCGACGGGGTTTCAGCTGTAAAACTGAAACAGCACACGGCTGAAGTTGTTCTCTAACATTCTAATTGCTGTTGCTCGTTTAGTAACAGGATCCCAGATGGGGAAAGTGTACTAAAATGAGTCTGGCAAAATGACATACATCGAGTTTCTTGTTACTGCCTCAAGATTTAGCATTTCTTTGGCACTAGTTTATTTTCTTCAGTTGTCGACACTGTAATACCAGGAATGCCGAGGACCTTTACTTAGGCGCTTACGTGTTATGTGAAGAATCCGTGCATATAGGTTTTTACAAGCTGTGACAATTGTTCTTCTGTGGCATGCTACACCTGGATTATTTGATTTGTAATATTTTTCTACACAGAAAGTGAGTAAGCACTTCCTTTGCTAACCTTTTGATGCATATTTCTTGGTTTGAAGGTCCACGTGTTTATGAGTAGTGCCCTTGTACACGGAATGTTCAAACTGCGGGTAAAATTACATGTCATGAACAGGGATAAAATGACACACTGTAGCTACGAGATTTTACCCACTACCACAGTTTTTATTTCCTGTCTTTCCATTCGTTTCTGTGTATGATAATATAACATGCAGTTCAGTATTATTATTATTATTATTATTATTATTATTATTTCAGTATTAATGTTTGGAATTTATAAGAGAAACAGTAATCGCCAGTCGTATGATTCAGAGAGAATGCAGAAGGCTGTTAATGCTGTTAATAACAAGCAAATGATCAGATATGTTCGGCGTTTCTCAAGCTGCTTTAAAAAGGAGAGGATGACGCAACACTAAGCAAGTTGTAGGAGCTGATAAAAGTGTAGGTCGATACCAGTAAACGCGTCCTACACATCTAGAAACTGAGCTATTAGAGCACATTAAAGACATTGAGTCCACGTTATTTGGACTGCCACTGGGTGATGTAAGGAAACTGGCGTTTGAACAAGGCAAGATGAGTGAAGTTGGCAACCTATGAAGCAAACAGACAATGGTGGCAGATAAATACCTACTTAATTTAAACAAACAAACTAAAGCATTTACCTGCCTACCTATAACGTGAGAAAACATACTTTTGTTATGTCTACGTGTGCCGTCTGCAAACAAAAGCGAATATCTGCAGAAGACATAGGAGTATGCCATTTTGCCCAACGATTCTCATGTCATGACGTTAGTAAGCTTTCTAATAATACATTATAATAATCACATAAGCATAATATAGTTTGTTTCATGAATCTCTGTTCAGTTCATAATTTTTAAGTTAACTTACGAAAAATAAACCTTAAAACTAAAAACATGTAACCACAGAATTTTTCCCCTTATGGTATATCATTTTAGGACACCCTCTCCTGTATAGAAGTCTGGGACAAGATTTTACCCTTATCAGTTATTATTCTGGGTTTATTTATGCGAGTGCGCTTAACAGCTGCTGATTTCACAAGTTCTCGATTTTTAATGCGCGTTTAGTCTTCTGCGTGGCAGTTGTTAACAGTATGAATAGACTGACAGATGTACGCTGAAGAACCAAAGAAACTGGTACACCTACCTAATATCGTGTAGGGCCCCCGACAGCACTCACAAGGGAACCTCCCCATCGCACCCCTCTCAGATTTAGTTATAAGTTGGCACAGTGGATAGGCCTTGAAACACTGAACACAGATCAATCGAGAAAACAGGAAGAAGTTGTGTGAAACTATGAAAAAAAAAGCAAAATATACAAACTGAGTAGTTCATGTGTAAGATAAGCAACATAAAGCATAGTGTAAGCTAAGGAGCGCCGTGGTCCCGTGGTTAGCGTGAGCAACTGCGGAACGAGAGGTCCTTGGTGCAAGTCTCCCCTCGAGTGAAAATTTTATTTTCGCATAGTTATGATCGGTCCGTTCGTCCATTGACGTCTCTGTTCACTGTAATAAGTTTAGTGTCTGTGTTTTGCGACCGCACCGCAAAACCGTACGATTAGTAGACGAAAGGACGTGCCTCTCCAATGGGAACCGAAAACATTTGATCGCAAGGTCATAGGTCAACCGATTCCTCACAGGAAAACACGTCTGATATATTCTATACGCCACTGGTGACGGCATGTGCGTCACATGACAAGAATATGTTGTCGACCCACCTAACTTGTACACTTGGCGAATGGGTAAAAGGATTCTTCTACCTTGCCCGATTTAGGTTTTCTTGTGGATGTGATAATCACTCCCAAAAAAGTGATGAAAACATAAGAGTTTGTCACGTAAACTGAAAATAAAAAAATTAAACTTTTCACTCGAGGGAAGACTCTCATTCCGCAGCTGCTCACGCTAAGCACGGGACCACGGCGCTCCTGAGTTCATACTCTCCTTGATGTTACCTATATTGTGCATGGACTGCTCAGTTTGTATATTTTGCTTTTTTTTCATAGTTTCACACAACTTCTTCCTGTTTTCTCGATTGATCTGTGTTCAGTTTTTCAAGGCCTATCCACTGTGCCAACTTATAACTAAATCTGAGGGGGGTGCGATGGGGAGGTTCCCTTGTTAGAAGTGCAGCAACACGACGTGGCACGGACTCTACTAATGTCTGAAGTAGTGCTGGACGGAACTTACACCATGAATCCTGCAGGCCCGTCCAAAAATCCGTAAGAGTACGAAGGGGTGGAGATCTCTTCTGAACAAGACGTTGCAAGACACCCCAGATATGCTCAATAATATTTGTGTCTGGGGAGTCTGGTGGCCATTGGAAGAGTTTAAACTCAGAAGAGTCTTCATGGAGCCAATCTGTAGCAATTCTGGACGTGTGGGGTGCCGCATTGTCCTGTTGGAATTGCCCAAGTCCGTCGGAATGCACAATGGACATGAATGGATGCAGGTGATCAGACAAAGCCGTATATAGACGTATCAGGGGTCCCGTATCACCCCAACTGCACACGCTTCCACACCATTATAGAGTCTCCTCCAGCTTGAACAGTCATCTGCTGACACGCAGGCTCCATGTCTTCTTGAGGTTGTCTCCAAACCTGTACACGTCCATCAGCTCGATACAATTTGAAACGAGACTCGTTCGATCAGGCAACAGGTTTCCAGTCATGAACAGTCCAGTGTCGGTGTTGACGGGCCCAAGGGAGGCACGAAGTTTTGTGTCGTGTAGTCATCATGGGTACACGAGTGCCATTCGGCTCCGAAAGTCCATATCGATGATGTTTCATTGGATGGTTCGCACGCTGACACTTTTTGATGGCCCAGCATTGAAATCTGCAGCAATTTGCGGAAGGGTAGCACTTCTGTCACGTTCAACGATTCTCTTCAGTTGTCGTTGGTCCCGTTCTTGCAGGATCTTTTCCGGCCGCAGTGATGTCGGATATTTGATGTTTTATCGCATTCTTGATATTCACGGCACACTCGCGAAATGGTCGTACGGAAAAGTGCCCACTTCATCGCTACCTCGGAGATGCTGTGTCCCATCACTCGTGCGTCGACTACAACACCACTTTCAAAATCACTTAACTTGCTAACCCCCAATTGTAGTACCAGTAACAGATCTAACAACTGCGCCAGTCACTTGTTGCCTTACATAGGCATTGGCGACCGCAGGCCGTATTCTGCCTGTTTACGTATCTGTGTATTTGCATAAGCATGCCTGTACCAGTTTCTTTGGCGCTACAGTGTACTTGATGATACTGAAACGCACTGAACTGAATATGTTTCTTATTTTGCATAATACAATTCTGCAGGCCTCCAGTTCTTCTTCGTTGACCCTGTATTTATATATCACATGACAATCTGGTAGCTCTTTGTATGGGACTGTTTTAAACTTGCTGATATTGAGACGCACTGAACTGAATATGTGTTTCTTATTTTGCATAATACAATTCTGCAGGCCTCCAGTTCTTCTTCGTTGACCCTGTATTTATATATGACATGACAATCTGGTAGCTCTTTGTACATGACTGTTTAAAAATCTATGAATTCATGGTTCCTCTGTATTGCGAAAAGTTGACTTGAACGTCGGAAGTGGATATCTAGTATTTTACTAATGTCTTGTGTGCTAGGTGTGTAGTAAGCGAATTATAAAAGCGTCAAATGAAAAGTCTGTGTGAACTTTTCAGGAAGCAGATGGCTTGTATCTTTGACAAACAAACTTGTGGACATTCCACGTTCCAGGAACTGAGTGTCAATTGGACCTCTGGCTTTTCTTAGAACTTAGCTGCTTGGTGAGGAATCAAAAAAAGGCTCTGTTTTCTTGTAAACTGCTGGCGACAGAACGTTCAAGAGTCACCGGGAGGTCCCAGCCATTAGGCGTATCCGCCTTGTTCACTGCGTAAACACCCAGCAGGTGGGTACGTGACTCCTGGCAGCGTAGTCGAGCGTAACGAGCGAATTTCATTAATGAGATGAATCACTTCTCAGTCACTTTCAGTCATTTCTGTTTTTATTCTAAAGAAGTAAGGCAGAGAAACAAAAGCTCGTGTGGCTAAAAAAATTAAATTTGGATTGTGTCTATCTGGATATCCAGTTTAGTAATATAGCAGATCAGCACAACTACATTATGACCTTTGGTACATTTACAGAGGAAGATGGCAATACGATTCCTCCTTTTGATCATTGTAAGAACTCCGAAATGACAGACGTTGGGATAACTGATCGTGAGTTAAAGAAAAATCTCTAAATAGTGCAAAAACATGTTGAAGGGATGAGATTCTAGAGAGACTATGCGAAAAACCCTGTTCCTCTTCTGGAAGCAGTTTTCAGTCCTGACTTGACTTTTTTTTTTTTTTTTTTTTTTGCACGAAATGTTTATAGCCGCGTTTCGTGTATTGTTCTGGGACAAAATAAACTATAATATTAAATTTAAGAAATCGGAGTGATTCACAAAAATGATGCCATTGGAATGAGAAAATACATGTCGTTGCCAAATGTAGACCCAGTGACACATCGAAATAAATATATAGTTGTATTGTCGTGATGAAATAATCGGGTGGTACAATTAAAGTGCAGATTTAGTGTGAGCTGTAGCGATTGTATGGCAGCGAAACTTGGTAAAAATGCTGATGCGTTAATGTGGAACCGATTTACACTGGAAAAAATTAGTTCCAGTTTTGGTAGCCAGGTCCAAATCTGGCGCTGTACAGAACCTCGTCGACGTCCCTGATACTCACATTGGGCAAATTGTGTAAGCGGAGGTTAATAACAAAATCAAAATTATACCTTCCTCACTTGTTTGTCCTTTTCTGCCAATGTCCCATTGCTAATCCATTACGTATGGAAACACTTTTACACATGCATGCACAGCTTCAGATATGCAGCTGGTGGCCAAGATGGGAATAATTTTATTCCAGCGTAAGTCGATTTCACATTGATTCCTTAGCATACCTACCAAGTTTTGCTGCCATACGATAACTACAGCCCACACTGGGTTCCCCGTGAGTAGCTGCACTTTTAATTATAACCATCGAGTACAGTCACTTATTAGACAGAGCAGTGTCTGATAGCATATCGTTCATATTCTAAATACACTACAGTCAAAAATTACTAAACGCAATTAGAAATTACTAAAAACAATTATAAATTAACTTTATTTATCAGATTTATTTGTTTATTTATTCTTGGCATGCATGGTACATTGGACATTTAAATTACTCTAGCTGAGGAGCTAAGAAAACATTACATCAAGTTTAATGTACATTAGTAACAAAATAGTTATAATATATGCAGTAAAATGTACAACATTATGTGTCATGCAACAAACTGTAAAACAAAAAGAATAAAAATAGGATGTGAAAGGAGCCAATAGGATGAACAATAAATTGTGTATTAATGTGAGTAGTTACATGAACATTGAAATCAACTACGTGAAGAATATTAAAATGAACAATAACATACGTAATAGAAAGAACAATGAGCAAAACACCAAATTTATATTACTCAAGTTGACTGGATCAAGGAAAATGGGCGGCAAGCATAATCGTTGTATAATAAAGTTCAATCCATCCAGCCAGGGAATAGCAGCTTCTTTCAGTTCGTATGGATTTGGTCTTGGTCGTGGATACGCTCCAACGTTGCATCTACTCACAATATGGTGAACAGCTTGGAGACACCATGTTTATCGAAAACAGCTTTCTTCGGGCCGATGCTGCCACCTACCGGCAACATTCGCAAATGAAAACAAGTAAAAGGAAGAACTTAATTTAACGTGTAAGTTACAATTGACCACAGAAAATTTAGTTTATTCTCTGAGCTATAAAAGAATAAACTTTGTATGTACCATATACTACGTAAGGACTGAGGAGGTTACCATAGGTTGCAGGAAGAACGAAAGGTGTCAAGTGAATGAAACAAAGCACAGGCGATTCCCACTTTTACGAAGTATCTTGGAACTAGTTCACATAATTGTAGGCTGACATTAATCTGTTGGAGAATTATGGCGAACGAATTCTCCTTTATAGAGAGCCACTTGGATTCCGTAAACGGAGGTCTTGCGAAACACAGTTCCTCTATTTGTCCACGAAATCCAGAGTGTAGGAGACAAATGCGGCAAGTTGATTCGTGTTCCTCGACTACTGGAAAGCGTTCGATGTAGTTCCGCACTCTCATTTAATGAAACAAATAAGGGCTTACCGAGTGTTGGGCAATATTTGTGAGTGTATTCAGGGCTTTACAAGAGATAGAACACAATACGTAATTCTGAATGGGATGAAGATACAAAAAGAATTCCTGTAATACCCCAAGGATTTGTCGTAGGGCCGTTATTGTTTACAATATGTCATGGATAACATTCGAAGGACCATGAGGATTTTTATAGATGATGCTGTTGTCTACACGAAGGCAAAATGTCAGATGACTGGAGCAAAATGCAGCAAGATCTACGGAGGACACAATATTGGTGCGACGACTGGAAGTTGGCCTTGAACGTAAATAAATGTAGCACACTGCGAGCAAATAGGCGAAGAGAACAATTACTGTTCTATTAAGCTATTATGAAAACTCAATAGAAACAGCAGCAACCGTAAAGTAGCTAACAGTAACTGTCCGCAATGACCTGAAGTGGAATTACCAGATGAAACTACACTCCAGGAAATTGAAATAAGAACACCGTGAATTCATTGTCCCAGGAAGGGGAAACTTTATTGACACATTCCTGGGGTCAGATACATCACATGATCACGCTGACAGAACCACAGCACATAGACACAGGCAACAGAGCATGCACAATGTCGGCACTAGTACAGTGTATATCCACCTTTCGCAGCAATGCAGGCTGCTATTCTCCCATGGAGACGATCGTAGAGATGCTGGATGTAGTCCTGTGGAACGGCTTGCCATGCCATTTCCACCTGGCGCCTCAGTTGGACCAGCGTTCGTGCTGGACGTGCAGACCGCGTGAGACGACGCTTCATCCAGTCCCAAACATGCTCAATGGGGGACAGATCCGGAGATCTTGCTGGCCAGGGTAGTTGACTTACACCTTCTAGAGCACTTTGGGTGGCACGGGATACATGCGGACGTGCATTGTCCTGTTGGAACAGCAAGTTACCTTGCCGGTCTAGGAATGGTAGAATGATGGGTTCGATGACGGTTTGGATGTACCGTGCACTATTCAGTGTCCCCTCGACGATCACCAGTGGTGTACGGCCAGTGTAGGAGATCGCTCCCCACACCATGATGCCGGGTGTTGGCCCTGTGTGCCTCGGTCGTATGCAGTCCTGATTGTGGCGCTCACCTGCACGGCGCCAAACACGCATACGACCATCATTGGCACCAAGGCAGAAGCGACTCTCATCGCTGAAGACGACACGTCTCCATTCGTCCCTCCATTCACGCCTGTCGCGACACCACTGGAGGCGGGCTGCACGATGTTGGGGTGTGAGCGGAAGACGGCCTAACGGTGTGCGGGACCGTAGCCCAGCTTCATGGAGACGGTTGCGAATGGTCCTCGCCGATACCCCAGGAGCAACAGTGTCCCCAATTTGCTGGGAAGTGGCGGTGCGGTCCCCTACGGCACTGCGTAGGATCCTACGGTCTTGGCGTGCATCCGTGCGTCGCTGCGGTCCGGTCCCAGGTCGACGGGCACGTGCACCATCCGCCGACCACTGGCGACAACATCGATGTACTGTGGAGACCTCACGCCCCACGTGTTGAGCAATTCGGCGGTACGTCCACCCGGCCTCCCGCATGCCCACTATACGCCCTCGCTGAAAGTCCATCAACTGCACATACAGTTCACGTCCACGCTGTCGCGGCATGCTACCAGTGTTAAAGACTGCGATGGATCTCCGTATGCCACGGCAAACTGGCTGACACTGACGGCGGCGGTGCACAAATGCTGCGCAGCTAGCGCCATTCGACGGCCAACACCGCGGTTCCTGGTGTGTCCGCTGTGCCGTGCGTGTGATCATTGCTTGTACAGCCCTCTCGCAGTGTCCGGAGCAAGTATGGTGGGTCTGACACACCGGTGTCAATGTGTTCTTTTTTCCATTTCCAGGAGTGTAGTTCTAGGAAAAGCAGATACCATGCTCACATTCACTGGAAGAGTCTCAAGGAAAATGTAACACATTCACGATAAAAGTGACTCATAAAACACTTGTTCGATCGATTCATGAGTATTGTTTATCAATCTGGGACACTTATGTAGAAAAGAAGTAAAAATGCTACTAACAGCTGTACGATTCGTTATGTTTTCGTTTAGTCGCTGCGAGACCATTACGGAGGTTCTCAACAAATTACGGTGGCAGTTGCTGCAAGAGAGGCGTTGTGTTTCACGGAAAAGGCTAGTATTGAAACTGCGAGAGAGAATGTTCGAAGAACAATTGGAAAACACATTACCTCCTCATACACACGTCTCGCGAAATGACCACCACCAGAAAATTAGGGAAATGAAAACTCATGCCAATATTAGTCGTTCTTCCCACACACCAGTCACTAGTGGAACAGAGAAGGAGGAAACTATGGTGGTGCCAGCGGTACCCTCCGCACATATCGCGCTTTGCCTGCAGAACAGACACGTTGATTTCAAGCATAGCTAGAGCCTACGCTCGAAATTGAGGTCAGGTAATCAACTGAGGGAAGACTACATGTAACCTCCTTAACGAAACATTTCTTTTGAAAGGAATAATTTTTGTGGTTCTTTGGTTGATATGCTTGGGTGGTTGTAACTAAACTTTCCCTGTTTAACTCGTTATAACACGGTAACTAATTACCGTAAGAGGATCAAACTTGGTAGCATTAATGCTAAGGACATGGGGAAGAAAAGTAATGCAGAAAAAGTTCAGTGGAAACACTTTTAATATGCTGCTACGGTACATCATACTGTTACATACCCGTACGATAACTGCTACAAAAGGGGCTCAATATGCCGCCCATCAGTATCCAGAAGAGTCTGACAACGCAAGAATGCATTTTGCACAGCAGAACTAAGCATGTCCGTAGATATGCTGGCTGCCTCTCTTGATATGCTGCGCTTCAGTTGAGCACGTGTCTGATGTTCCCCTGGTAGACACCGTCCTTCAAGCAGCCCTCAACCAGAAATCACAGGGAGTCAGATCAGATGATCGTGATGGCCAAGCATTTGAAAATGATCGGCTGATAATTTGATCATTTCCAAATGTGTTTCGGAGAAGCACCTGAACTACGAACGATGTGTGGTGGGGGCCCATTTGCGTCTCTCTCCTGTAGGGCTGCACTTCTTTGGTCCTTGGGCGCCAACCTGTTCAAAAAAAGAAAGGGCCAATGATGAACGTAGCCATGAAGCCACACCGTACGGTGAGACCCTAACCATACAGACGAACTTCATGCCCTGTGACTGGAGGTGAAGATCCCTACACTCGCCTATTCTGTTTGTTCACCAGACCTGATATAGAAAAATTAGCATCGTCTATCCATAGGATGGTCCAGGAGCAGCACTCGTCAACTTCAATCCTTGCCAGAAAGTTGAGAGCGAAGTCAGCACGTCGTTGTGCGCCCTGCTGTGCAAGCTTCTGTACGATATGGACCTTGTACAGATACCATTTGAAAATGGTTAGAAACACCTTTCGTACAGGGGATGTTCAACTGTCGTGACATGGCAAGCGCACTGACTGAAGACTGGGAATTGCGCGCAGCGCTGTCTGCCACAGC
The DNA here is from genome assembly GCF_023864345.2 of Schistocerca serialis cubense. Lineage (NCBI taxonomy): Eukaryota > Metazoa > Arthropoda > Insecta > Orthoptera > Acrididae > Schistocerca > Schistocerca serialis. Next base: position 397,968,489 of record NC_064646.1, read on the forward strand.
AACAGTGATTTCATCAACCTCCTGTGGTGCAACTAGTCGTCGGCCTCTTCTCGGAGCGACGCCCAAATCTCCAGTTGATTCGAACTTCATCATGCTCCGTACAGCAGGTGAAGGAAGTGGACATCTCCGTAATCCTTTCAGCAGGCGATATTCTCGAAGTGCAGCTGCAGCATTACTGTTGTTTTGATAGTAGAGCTTCACCAGTAATGAATGGCCTGCTACTTTTGTCCACGCTCATGTTGAAACGTCAGCAAGTGCACTGCGAGTGGTCAGCTATGTTAGACTATGAATCACGATGACTGATCACAGCCCCTGGTAGCCATAACTGGAACTGGACCATGGTGGTGTGGTGTATAGAAATCATGCATACCAAACTCTGGACATTAATGCTACCAAGTTTGTTACTCGTACAATAATTAGTGTCCGTGTTATAACATGTTAAATAGAGAAATTTTAATTATAACAAGCCATTATAAAAATGTATCTGACACCACCTGCATTTGTAAGATGCGGTTTGTTTCTAGTTTATTCTAGAATTGAGAACAACTGTGTAAGGTGAAATTACAAATTTAATGTCGCAATTTTCTCACAAAATTACAGCTTTTACACAGTTTTCCACTTGACAACATAAAACAGCGCAATGGATAATACATACTGCCAACATCAAAAAGTGAAATAATTATATACACAACAATGTTAAATATTAACTCTCTGATAGAGCATTAATCCTAAGAAGAATGATATAAAAGTTTAATTGGAAGTTTCTTTACAAAATTGCTCCTACACACAATTTATGATGTTGGTCAGTACTACGAAAATCGTCCGATTCCGGTTCAAAGTTCAGTACTAATCAGGATGACAGTCATGTCTACGGTGGATGGTTAGTTAAGTGACAAATTTGAGGGCAAGATTACCCAAGGCCTCTCGAGTTTACAGTGAATGCAATCTGGTGAACCAACAAAGCTTACGCTTCTGCACGCGGTATTTACCTTAAGCTGTTGTGAGCTGCTGTCTGCAAGGCCGCTCTCTCCAACTGAAATTCCTATAAAACTAATCTGGCCTTTTCTGAACTTTCCAGCAGAAGCTTTCCCTGTGTTTCTCAATGTGCTAGAAAACATGTACTCAGCCCTAGTCTTATTATGTGGCGATATACACGCATGCATATTATAGTGCTCTCTCAGTTCTCGCAAGAACAGTTAACTAATTTGGCTGGTTCGTTTCTCCACAGTTAGAGCTAAACGTTGCTTCAGCTAATTTCTAGCTGGAGTGCAGCCGCTGTGTACGCAGCATCCACACAAATTACTTCTCTGCGTCGTATGGAGCGTTTAGTGCTCCGTTCTGCACTTGACACCAGGTCAGAGAAGAGTCCCCCAAACTCTACCAATCGCAATGTCCCTTCTGCATTGAAATTTCAGTATTTTCCTCCTTCCTAGTGCGTTTCTGCCAATCGGACGTTTTGTGCCAGTTCTAGATGCCTGAAGTACATTGACCTTTTCATGTGTTGCACTCACTGGACGAAAATGGGTCACTGGCTTTTGTTCATATCCCACTGGAATTCCGAAACGCAGCTTTTTTCGTTTCCTTGTGCCAAGGTGTGCCGCTACATGCGTCCTCTGACCTGAATCATCTGGCCTAGGGTAGCTGACCTTCCTCCTGCCACCCCTTTAAGTGGTTTCTGTCGTAACTCCCACAGTGCAGCTTTACTATGCCATTGTGGGGCTGGCTTTTCAAAACTAAAAGTGGCTCGCATTCCCTGTTCCACCTTCTGCTCAAAGACATGCATTTTATAGGAACGGTGTGTTAATTAACGTCGATTGGCTGTCATCCCTTTTTGCATTACATACTGATAGACAAATGTTCTCATAACTGCCTGGTCCCAGTGGAGGTTCGAGTCCTCCCTCGGGCATGGGTGTGTGTGTTTCTCCTTAGGATAATTTAGGTTAAGTAGTGTGTAAGCTTAGGGACTGAATATCTTAGCAATTAAATCCCATAAGATTTCACACACATTTAAACATTCATAACCGCCGAATTACGTTAGGTGTCCTCTTCACCTTCTCGTTGCTATGTGTAAAGGACTCATGCAAGGCGTGAATCTGACTATTTATTCAGCCACCTTACACAGTGACTGTTATTTCCTTCAGGCCTTAACGCCATGTATCACGCTACTCCGTGTAGCTATAGTTTCGCTAGAAGTTACCAACTCCATGTCTTTAATCGTCTTTAATTTTACTTGACATTAATATTAACTTCTTAATGAAGCATTATATGTGATGAGAGCATAGCTGCTCGTGGAGTAGTTCATCTGTCCCTAGATGTAATCTTGAATTTTTTGATGAAGACACCCACAGTCGGTGTTGGAAGCCTGATAATTAGAATTTTGTTGCAATCAGATGGCTGTTTTATACCCCCTTGCCAGGACATCTTCAAATACCATTTTGGTATTATCGCATTGGCTTGGCTCTGTCAAGATAGTGGCACGCAAGCAATTTTTTACATGTCTGAAAGTCAATCCAAGACTTATAGTATCAGCGTCACACTACCCAGTGTACAGTTTACCAGAATAGTAAATTTGCAAGTGATGAAATGTCGGGAATCGAACACTGTCTACTTGCTGAGAGTTTGGTGTAAGACGAATATAATTTCCACATAACAAAGACTCGTCTCTGTCTAGGATGTGGAAAGAGTTTCACTGTCAATGTATTGCTTTATTGCTCTTTACGTTGTCACATGCTTTGGCCACTATGCATCGGGTAGGTCTACAATGACATGTGGCCGAACAGGTCACATGTATCTCTGTCTTTACTTCTATAAACTGCCTGACAAATTAAGCATTACGGGCTGAGAGGCTGTGGTGCAGGTTCACTGATTACAATATCGACAGCATGCGTCCACATACTAGCATGATGTTGCACTGAATCTTTTGGGAGGGATGTTACACTAGTGGCCATTAAAATTGTTACACCACGAAAATGACGTGCTACAGACGCGAAATTTAACCGACAGGAAGAAGATGCTGTGATATACAAATGATTAGCTTCTCAGAGCTTTCACACAAGGTTGGCGCCGGTGGCGACACCTACAACGTGCTGACATGAGGAAAGTTTCCAACCGATTTCTGATACACAAACAGCAGTTGGCCGGCGTTGCCTCGTGACATGTTGTTGTGATGCCTCGTGTAAGGAGGAGAAATGCGTACCATCACGTTTCCGACTTTGATAAAGGTCGGATTGTAGCCTATCGAGATTGCGGTTTATCGTATAGCGACATTGCTGCTTGTGTTGGTCGATATCCGATGACTGTTAGCAGAATATGGACTCGGTGGGTTCAGAGGGTAACACGGAACGCCGTGCTTGATCCCAACGGCCTCGTACCACTACCATTGGAGATAACAGGGATCTTATCCACAGGGTTGTAACGCATCGGGCAGGCACGTTTGCAAATCAACAACCATCTGCACGAACAGTTCGACGACGTTTGCAGCAGCATGAACTATCAGCTCTGAAACCATGGCTGCGGTTACCCTTGACGCTGCACTACAGACAGGAGCGCCTGCGATGGTGTACTCAACGATGAACCTGGGTGCACGAATGGCAAAACGTCATTTTTTCGGATGAATCCAGGTTCTGTTTACAGCATCATGATGGTCGCATCCGTGTTTGGCGATATCGCGGTGAACGCACATTGGCAGCTTGTATTCGTCATCGCCATACTGGCGTATCACCCAGCGTGATGGTATGGGGTGCCACTGGATGCACGTCTCGGTCACCTCTTGCTCGCATTGACGGCACTTTGAACAGTGGACGTTGCATTTCAGATGTATTACGACCCATGGCGCTATCGTTCATTGCCGGCCGGAGTGGCCGAGCGGTTCTAGACGCTACAGTCTGGAAGCGCCCGACCGCTACGGTCGCAGGTTCGAATCCTGCCTCGGGCATGGATGTGTGTGATGTCCTAAGGTTAGTTAGGTTTAAGTAGTTCTAAGTTCTAGGGGACTGATGACCTCAGATGTTAAATCCCATAGTGCTCAGAGCCATTTGAACCATTTTTTTAATCGTTCATTCGATCCCTGCGAAACCCTACATTTCAGCAGGATAATGCACGACCGCATGTTGCAGGTCCTGTACAGGTCTTTCTGGATACAGAAAATGTTCGACTGCTGTCCTGGCCAGCACATTCTCCAGATCTCTCACCAACTGGAAACGTCTGGTCAATGGTGGCCGAGCAACTGGTTCGTCACAATACGCCAGTCATTACTCTGGATGAACTGTGATATCTTGTTGAAGCTGCAAGGGCAGCTTTACCTGCACACGCCATCCAAGCTCTGTTTGATTCAATGTCCAGGCGTATCAAGGCCGTTACTACGGCCAGAGGTGGTTGTTCTGGGTACTGATTTCTCAGAATCTATGCACCGATGTTGCGTGAAAATGTAATCACAAGTCAGTTCTAGTATAATATGTTTGTCCAATGAACACCCGTTTATCATCTGCAATTCTTCTTGGTGTAGCACTTTTAATGGCCAGTAGTGTATAAAGTTGTTGTAAACTTTACCAAGGCGGGCTGGCCCTTAGTTGTTATAACTTGTCCTTGATATCCTGGATGCAATGGGATGTATTTGACGTCCAAGTCAGTCCCTGTTGGGAACAGAAGTGATCATGCTGACCACGGAGGTACGGAGGTACGTCAGAGTCACACAGACAGCTCATGGAGAAGTTTCCCATGGGAGAACTGGAATTCTGAAAAGGGTTCCATGGTACTCTCGCATGAGAAGCGACTCATGAGGAGGCAGGATGCCCATGACGTGCTCCTGTGCCACCAGTGTCCCCTCAATCATTACCAGCCGTAACTCGAACTCATACCCGATGGCTCCCCACACCAGGACTGACATTGCTGTGCCCATGCAACTCATTGTGAGGGTGGGACCTCTTCCTAGGTCGCCACCACGCTCGCCAACGATGATTGTCCGGGGTAGTGCAGAACCAGGATTCATCACTTAACACCGTCAGCAGCCCACTCGGAACTCAGCCATTTGTAAATGATAATTAGTTGAAACCTTCAGCTGCTGACAGGTGTTGTTGATATACCTCGATGGGGACAGCTGAAAATTTGTGCTCCGAGAATTGTGACCTTGGTGTGCGCGAGTAATGAGTGGATGGTCAAATATCTATTAGGTACATTACGTATGTAGATTGTGGACAGTTGGGAATGTGGGTCTCACGAGAAGTGTGCAAGGGATAAGTCCCTGCAGTCACGCTATTCATCTTTGTCCACGATGGCTAAGATGGTTAGAGCGTCCGCCATGTAAGCAGGAGATCCCGAGTTCGAGCCCCGGTCGGATCACACATTTTCAGCTATCCCCATCGAGGTATATCAACATCACCTGTCAGAAGCTGAGAGTTTCAACTAATTACCATATATTCTAGAGAACCTGCATGGTCATCCATGGTACCTGTTCTTCCGAGAACAGTTACTGTCTTCATATATACAGCCATTTGTGTTGCGTGTTCGATGACAGCCTCCACACTGGACGATAATTCCTTAGTCCAGCTCCTGCTAATCTCCGACCAAAGGTGCAGGATGACTCAACGTGTTGCGCAGAGTCCATTACTTGTTGCAGGATTGCAGGTGCAGATGTAAAGCGCTTACGATTTGCTCGGTGCACAATACAGGGGTCCATCCTTGCGGTGGTCTGACGTGGCTGACCGGGATTTTGAGAAGTATGTCTGTCCTCACGTTCCAGAGTATCAACAGTATCGTTATCAAAACTCAAACTGCTTTTGATTTACTTTGTCCTCAAAATCATGGACCGTCGGCTTTTCGTCGCTCTTCGAGGACATCTTCGTGTTTCCGTTCGTATTTTAAGAGTGTTGTATCCTTCCAAGGTTTCCATCTCGTTCTTGCATGTTGGTCTTGACTGCAGGAAGCTGTTTCAAGTGGATGTCAATGGGATTACTTCCCATAGATGAAGAGGACTTGTAACGGTCGAGTGACATACTTTTTCTTTCCCCGCTAAAATATTAATTTCGAATGTGAAAGTAGGATTATGAGTACATATGAGTGATGAGAGAAGGGGAAATAGGGAGAAAAATACTTTTGTAATAATTTCGGAAAAAATTGTGCAGTCAGCAGGAATTTGCAAAGAACGCTCGACCTGGCACCCTGCTTTACGATACGGGAAATGGATGTGATTGCGATGGACCTAACAGGCACAGCATCCAATAGCCACCTATGACACAAAAAAGGAAGATAACTTGAAATTTGTAAGTGATATGAAATGATCGTATGGCAATATTGGACGGGAGAGCACGCCGGTTACACCCCCCCTCCCCCCCCCCCCCACCCCCCCACCATCTAGTGCAACTCCTTGCGTTCATGGCCAGTTCTGCAACTTGCACGGTGATGAATATGAGATGAAGTTATTAGAACAACGCAAACATCCAGTCTCCTAGCGAACAAAGTCTCATACCTAGCCGGGAATCGAAGCCGGCGCCCGGCGATCTACAGGCAGTAGCGCTGGCTACTAGACCACGGGCTGCAGACAGTAAGTAAAGTTGAATAGTGTTTGTTCAGGACTGCGCCATAGCTATGGCAGCTAGCATCGATATTTTTCAAAGACAGTAAGGATGTTAATTCTATGAGGTGTATTGCCTGTAATATTAACTGACGAATGTACACGATCCAGTCACATTAACGTGACCACCAACTGTGTCAACGTGCAATGATAACTCACCGATGGCAAATAGCAGCACTAGCTTAGAAGCAGAGGGTAAATTAGTCTGTCCGGGGGATCCAGAAAGCTGTACAGTCGATGTCGTATTGCGGAAACGGAGCGACTTATCTGATGTCCAAACGGCGATAAGCAATGGCTCTTGGGCCAAGGGTGGAAGCATTTCCAAAATGGCTAGGTTTATAAACTATATGCGTGTCGCTGTGATTCAAGTACGTCGTGCATGGCAAAATTGCCCCATCCGAAAGAGGCTGAAAGGCAACTGTGGTGCACCACGGGATATACGAGGTGCGACAATAAAGTAATGAGACTGATGTAAAAAATATGCTTACCGTTTTAGTCAAGTTTAGTATTGTCTCCTTCAAAGTAGTTCCCTTTTGATTGCAGACACTTTTTCCGGCGCTTCTGCCATTGATGGTAACATTTCTGGAACTCATCTTCTGTAATGTCCTCCAAGACCTTCGTCACAGCTGTTTGGACATCTTGTGTTGTTTGAAAATGGTGTCCCTTCACCGACCGCCGTTTTCACTCTTGGAAATAGAAAAATGTCGCACGGATCGATATCTGGTGAATAAAGTGGCTTTGGTAGTACTGAAATTTGTTTTGAGATTAAAAATTGCTGTACTGACAGAGCAGTATGGGATGGCGCATTATCGTGATGCAGAATCCAATTATCAGCATTGTTGTCATGGAGACGAAGAACTCTTTTACGAAGTCTTTCTAAAATTATTTGTTAACTGTATGTCCAGGAGGCACCCACTCTTTATGAACAATTCCCTTGGAATCAAAGAAGCACACAAGCAAGCATTTCACTTTTGACTGACATGCGAGGTGTTTTTTTTTTTTTTTTTTTTTTTTTTTTTTTGTCTGGGTGATCCCTTTGAGCACCATTGCGAACTTTGGCGTTTTGTCTCTGGATCGTACTGAACAGACCAACTTTCATCAGCAGTAATAACATGACTCAACAATTCTGTATTGATTTTCACTTGCTCTAACAGCTCGGTTTCCAAATTTTTCTGTGACGAGAGACACAAACATGTGTTAACTTATTACAGCAGAACTCACGAGTGAGCTGTTGCATCGATGTTCTGCTTGAACTAGAAGCAGCTTATAGACCAAGGTCAAAGATATTGTGCCTACGCAAGCCTGCAAGGTTGCCACATCTTGCAAAGAAAATCAGTCTCATTACTTTATTGTCGCACCTCGTACATGGCGGGGGTGAACTACGGCTGTGGATATGTGTACGGGCGAATAGAACTGCAACTAGAATGAGATTTTCACTCTACAGCTGAGTGTGCGCTGATATGAAACTACCTGGTGGATTAAAGCTGTGTGCCGGACCAAGACTCGAACTCGGGACCTTTGCCTTTCACGGGCGTGTGCTCTACCAACTGAGCTACCCAAGCACGACTCGCACCCCGTCCTCACACCTTTACTTCTGCCAGCATCTCGTCTCCAACCTGGGCGTGAGTCGGGCTGGGGTAGCTCAGTTGGTAGAGCACTTGCCCGCGAAAGGCAAAGGTCCCGATTTCGAGTCTCGGTCCGGTACACAGTTTTATCTGCCAGGAAGTTTCAGAACTGCAACTGTTGAGCAACTGACCGCCAGGATGAACTAAGAGGTTACCAATAGTGTGTGTTCAATGACCGCTCAGAGAAAATTACTCCGTATGGGTCCCACTGCAGGCACCTTGTTAATGCACCTCTGCTGACTGCTGTTCATCGACAACGACGGCTGGACTTCGCACGCCAATACCGCAACTGGATGTCCACTGGGTGGCGGTAGCTGGCCTTTTCGGAGGAATCACGTTTTAGGGTCCATCGGACTGAAAGCGAACGCCCTGCAAGCGTCCAGGCTGGAAGAGGGAACGTTATGATCTGGGTAATGTTTCCTTGGCATTCTCCAGCTGATCTCGTCATTCTGAAGGTGTCATTGGATCAAAACAGGTATGCACCTGTCCTTGTTATTCCTCGGCACGATGCCATCTGCCAGCAGGACAGTGGAACTTTTCACACAACTTGCAGTGTACGTCCGTGGTTCGAAGAGTACCAGGACGAATTTACCGTACTACCCTGGCCACCAAACCACCGGGATATAAACCCAATCGAAAATCTGTGCGACCTCCTAGATCGGACTATTCGCGCCATGGAAGCTCAACTGAGGCCACTGGAATCGGCATGGCTCTACATCCCTGTCGGTACCTTCCGGAACATTGGCTTTCTTCCTGGACGCCTCGCAGCGGTCCACGCTGCAAAACGTGTTTATTCAGGCTCTTGACAGATGCCCACATTATTGTGACTGCATAGTGTATTATGATTTTAGTTATGTGATCGAAGTTTACCTTATACAGTAAAATTCAAATGGCTCTAAGCACTGTGAGACTTAACATCTGAGGTCATCAGTCCCCTAGACTTAGAACTACTTAAATCTAACTAACCTAAGGACACCACACACATCCATGTCCGCGGCAGGATTCGAACCTGAGACTGTAGCAGCAGCGCGGTTCCGGAGTGAAGCGCCTAGAACCGCTCGGACACAGCAGTGGGCTTACAAAGTGAAGTGATGTGTAGATACTCTAATTTTATTCTCAGTGATTTTGTACTGTGTGCAGATATTTTTTCTTTTTTTTTTTTTTTTTTTTTTTTTTCTTTTTTTTTTTTTTTTTTTTTTGCCGGCCGAAGTGGCCGAGCGGTTATAGGCGCTACAGTCTGGAACCGCACGACCGCTACGGTCGCAGGTTCGAATCCTGCCTCGGGCATGGATGTGTGTGATGTCCTTAGGTTAGTTAGGTTTAAGTAGTTCTAAGTTCTAGGGGACTTATGACCACAGCAGTTGAGTCCCATAGTGCTCAGAGCCATTTGAATCAGAGCCATTTTTATTTTTTTATTAATTATTTTTTAATCGCTGTGTTAAGCTGAGACCGGCGGAATACTCTTCTAAGAAACATCGTTTCTGGGCTCTGTATTCTTCTGTTGCTCTTCAGAAATTCAGTCTTCACAACAATGTTGGTATTGGCATTAGCACTGCTTCACCCAGATTCGCTATCCTTCTGCTGCCGCACCGATACTGCATTCTTTGTAACCTACGTAACGAAATACCCTGACCTGTTATACTGGTCAGTTGTTGACAAGTTTAATTACCTGCACTGGCTCACTTATTCTCAATACTGTAATTTTATACTTAATTGTTGACATATTCAATTTCAGGAAGATCTGTCAGAAAATATATGCCATCGCATCTCACCTCTCTGGCAACACACATGTAACATGATCATACCCTCAGACACCTCCGAAATCACTTCGCATTTTCAGTATTAAACGTTTTATCAATTTTTAAATATGTAAATAAATGTCAGAGTTTGCTCCTGGGCACGGTCTCCCACTGATTACATTCTTTTTTTTTTACAAACGTACCGTGAAAAATTGAGTTGGTCGTGGAAGTATTATGCTTGTCGGACTATCACGGGAGAAACACATGTTTAGCTTCTGTGAACCCTCGTTTTCATCAGAGAATGACAGGCAGGCGGAGACTAGGACTGCTGACAAAATACCGATATGTCGATAAATCGACATTTCTAACAAAAGTTATCGACATACTAGTTACGCCGCGCGGGATTAGCCGAGCGGTCTCAGGCGCTGCAGTCATGGACTGTGCGGCTGGTCCCGGCGGAGGTTCGAGCCCTCACTCGGGCATGGGTGTGTGTGTTTGTCCTTAGGATAATTTAGGTTAAGTAGTGTGTAAGCTTAGAGACTGATGACCTTAGCAGTTAAGTCCCATAAGATTTCACACAAACATACTAGTTACTTTAAAAAACTGTTTGTATCGCAACTAGTGCGCTGTTTCTTTACATCGACATTCTTCAAAATCAGTTGCTGAAAATGATGAACAAAAATTTAAACGACAACGTAAGTCCTGGGAAATGCTGACGTAATCGACTTTCGGTGCTACCAACAGAAACTAGAACGTTTAACTTCACCACGCAATTTTATCATTGGAACTGCTAGTTTTCTGGCCTTTACAGAAATGAAGAAACAGGGAAGTCGACATGTAGTGTTCCGGGCAAATCCGATATGTGACGAAACCGAACGACGGACCCAACGGACACGTTTCGTTGTGCCACTTAAATGCAGTTACCATTGTCAAAAAAATGGTTATCGCCAAGCGTGAATATGCATCGTTTTCCTTAGGTAATTGCTCTAAGCGGGATAGGCAGGCCTCTAGCTTGTTCATATGGAATATCTAACAATAAATCAATATTTCAATATACAGCTCTAAATCCGGCGGTATGAATTACCTCGAAGGAAACGGTCTACTGACACACAGTCAACATGGGCTTAGAAAACATCGTTCCCGTGAAACACAATTAGCTCTTTATTCACATGTAGTGTTGAGTGTTATTGACAAGGGATTTCAGATCGATTCCGTATTTCTGGATTTCCGGAAGGCTTTTGACACTGTACCACAGAAGCGACTCGTAGTGAAATTCCGTGCTTATGGAATATCGTCTCAGTTATGTGACTGGATTTGAGATTTCCTGTCAGAGAGGTCACAGTTCTTAGTAATTGAAGGAAAGTCATCGCGTAAAACAGAAGTGATTTCTGGCGTTCCCCAAGGAAGTGTTATAGGCCCTTTGCTGTTCCTTATCTATTTAAACGATTTGGGAGACAATCTGAGCAGCCGTCGTCGGTTTTTTGCAGATGACGCTGTCGTCTATCTACTAATAAAGTCATCAGAAGATCAAAACAAACTGCAAAACGATTTAGAAAAGATATCTGAATGGTGCGAAAAGTGGTAGTTGACCCTAAATAACGAAAAGTGTGAGGTCATCCACTTGAGTGCTAAAAGGATTCCGTTAAACTTCGGTTACACGATAAATCAGTCTAATCTAAAAGCCGTAAATTCAACTAAATACTTAGGTATTACAATTAAGAACAACTTAAATTGGAAGGAACACACAGAAAATGTTGTGGAGAAGGCTAACCAAAGACTGCGTTTTATTGGCAGGACTCTTAGAAAATGTAACAGACCTACTAAGGAGACTGCATACACTACGCTTGTCCGTCCTCTTTTAGAATACTGCTGCGCGGTGTGGGATCCTTACCAGATAGGACTGACGGAGTGCATCGAAAAAGTTCAAAGAAAGGCAGCACGTTTAGTATTATCGCGAAATATGGGAGAGAGTGTCACTGAAATGATACAGGATTTGGACTGGACATCATTAAAAGAAAGGTGTTTTTCGTTGCGACGGAATCTTCTCTCGAAATTCCAATCACCAACTTTCTCCTCCGAATGCGAAAATATTTTGTTGACAGCGACCTACGAAGGGAGGAACGATCACCACGATAAAATGAGGGAAATCAGAGCTCGTACGAAAAGATATAGGTCTTCATTGTTTCCGTGCGCTATACGAGATTGGAATAATAGAGAATTGTGAAGGTGATTCGATGAACCCTCGGCCAGGCACTTAAATATAATTTAGAGAGTATCCATGTAGGTGTAGATTTATAATATACAGCCGACATTTTTATTGGCCGGTAGGTCGTTATTCTTTCCGTCGATATTCTATATATCGAAAATTCTTTTAGTTATTTCGAGTTCCGATAATGATACCCTTTTCAATATCGATATATCCGATTCCCGATACTTTTAAAAACGTCAACAGTCCTAGTGGAGAGAACACGTTAAAGAGACGCCAGCGTTGCAGTCTGAGGGTGGGCATGATGACAGAGGAGCGGAAGAGGTGGTCGTAGGGCACAGAGGCAACAGCAAACGGCGTACAGTCACGGTTGGGAGTTTGTGCGTACAATTTAGGAAAGTAAACTATGTGTAAGTTCCATGTTGAGAATGGAAGAACGGTGTGAGCATTAACGAATGAATAATAGCCTAATTACAGTGCTCATTTCAGAGTTCGCCGAAGTGTCTAACTTGGTTAACAAAGATGTAGCTACATCTACTCCACATCTACATCTATACCCTGCATCTGAAGTGCAAGGCGGAGGATTTCCTCCCTTTGGCTGAATGCTTCTATGCATGCTATAAATAATCTAATCTTGTCCCTACGATACCTACGGGAGTAATATATGGGGTGGAGGGAGGGGGGGGGGCTGTAGTTATTCCCAGAGTCATCATTTAAAGCCAGTTCTTGACACTTTGTTAGCAGACTTTCTCGGGATACTTTACGCTTGTCTTCGAGAGTAGACCTAAGGCCGTTCAGTTTATTCAGCATTTCTGTGACACTCTCCCAAGGATCAAATAAACCTGCGACAATTCGTACAGCGCTTCTCTGTATACGTTCACTATACAATGTTACTCTTATTTGCTATGGGTCACACACTTGAGCGGCATTCTACAATGGCTCGCACGAGTGATTTTTAAGCAATCTCCTTTGTTGAGGATGATGCGGACGGCACTGATGATGCACTTTAACAGTTCAACCGAGAATCTACGTGAATAGAAATAACCTGTAGCTTACAAACAAACAAATCTCCTGGCTTCTTCTGTATCATAATTATCCTCCCATGAGTACCATGTCAAAAATTTACAGTGACTTAACCATGGTGGCAGCGACGCACTCAAGTAGAGTTGGTCACCATGATAGATAAACCGAGCACATTATTATCAAGCTTCGGAAACCATCATAACTGGCGTAGAGGGCAGATCAACGTACAGTTTCAAAACAAAGAACGCTGGGTTCAGGATTCAAGAAAAGACAGAGCATGTCACCGATTATTTTATTGTAACACAGATGAAACCGTTGTACAACATGGGGTTGTTGTTGTTGTGGTCTTCAGTCCTGAGACTGGTTTGATGCAGCTCTCCATGCTACTCTATCCGGTGCAAGCTGCATCATCTCCCAGTACCCACTGCAGCCTACATCCTTCTGAATCTGCTTAATGTATTCCTCTCTTGGTCTCCCTCTACGATTTTTACCCTCCAGCTGCCCTCCAATACTAAATTGGTGATTCCTTGATGCCTAAGAACATGTCCTACCAACCGGTCCCTTCTTCTAGCCAAGTTGTGCCACAAACTCCTCTTCTTCCCAGTTCTATTCAATACCTCCTCATTAGTTATTTGATCTACCCATCTCACCTTCAGCATTCTCCTGTAGCACCACATTTCGAAAGCTTCTATTCTCTTCTTGTCCAAACCACTTATTGTCCATGTTTCACTTGCATACATGGCTACACTCCACACAAATACTTCCAGAAACGACTTCCTGATAGTTAAATCTATACTCGATGTTAACAAATTTCTCTTCTTCAGAAGCGCTTTCCTTGCCAGTCTACATTTTATATCCTCTCTACTTCGATCATCATCAGTTATTTTGCTCCCCAAATAGCAAAACCCCTTTAGTACTCTAAGTGTCTCATTTCCTAATCTAATTACCTCAGAATCACCCGACTTAATTTGACTACACTCCATTATCCTCGTTTTGCTTTTATTGATGTTCATCTTATATCCTCCTTTCAAGACACTGTCCATTCCGTTCAATGTCATCGGCGAACCTCAAAGTTTTTATTTCTTCTCCATGGGTTTTAATACCTACTCCGAATTTTTCTTTTGTTTCCTTCACTGCTTGCTCAATATACAGATTGAATAACATCGGGGAGAGGCTACAGCCCTGTCTCACTCCCTTACCAACCACTGCTTCCCTTTCATATCCATCGACCCTTCTGGTTTCTGTACAAATTGAAAATAGCCTTTCGCTCCCTGTATTTTATCCCTGCCACCTTCAGAATTTGAAAGAGAGTATTCCAGTCAACATTGTCAAAAGCTTTCTCTAAGTCTACAAATGATAGAAACGTAGGTTTACCTTTCCTTAATCTATCTTCTAAGATAAGTCGTAGGGTCAGTATTGGCTCACGCGTTTCAATATTTCTACGGAATGCAAACTGATCTTCCCAGAGGTCAGCTTCTACCAGTTTCTCCACTCGTCTGTAAAGAATTCGTGTTAGTATTTTGCTGCCGTGACTTATTAAACTGATAGTTCAGTAATTTTCACATCTGTCAACACCTGCTTTCTTTGGGATTGGAATTATTATATTCTTCTTGAAATCAGAGGGTATTTCGCCTGTCACATACATCTTTCTCACCAGATGATAGAGTTTTGTCAGAACTGGCTCTTCCAAGGCTGTCAGTAGTTCAAATGGAATGTTGTCTACTCTCGGGGCCTTGTTTCGACTTAAGTCTTTCAGTGCTCTGTCAAACTCTTCACGTACCTCCCATTTCATCTTCAGCTACTTCGTCTTCCATTTCCATAATATTGTCCTCAAGTACATTGTCCCTGTATAGACCCTCTAAATACTCCTTCTATCTTTCTCCTTTCCCTTCTTTGCCCACAAGAGGGTTTCCATCTGAGCTTTTAATACAACATAGCGTAGGTACTTGTAAACAGTAAAAAAACAAAAGGCAGTTATAGACTGCAGGCAATTGTAGTGCGGTTCATTTGTGCTTGGTTTTTGGCACCAAGATAAAACCAACATTTTTAATTCGGTACTGTTACACACGTGCCAGAAACGTATTGTGTCACTGCAGTCGGACTACACAGCTAGTTCAAGGATTCTTTACATCGGTAGGCTCGGGGCCGATGAAGTCGACTGCGGCTGCGTCCTACACTACGTGGGCTGCTATATTTTTGGATAGCTGTGCGAAATTGTGATTACTAGCGTATATGAAGAATCTCACCATCTCGTTTGTCCATAAAGGAAGTGGGCTGTTATATTTTTGGATAGCTGTGCGAAATTGTGATTAGTCGCGTATATGAAGAACCTCACCATCTCGCTCGCCCGTAAAGGACTGACAGCGTATTTCCGTCTTTCGGCGAAGGACGCGAGTTTCGCGAGGGAGTTCCATTACAGCTTCATTTTCAAGGAACCAAAATATCACGTTCCTTTCAGAATTATAGCTCTACTTTATTGCTGGCTACTTATCTTCTACGCTACGGTACAATTTTCTTGTTCCTTGTTGCGGAAAATTTGACCGCTATCGCGAAGCGTGAAGCGGCAAAGTCTTTGATGAGGGTTCGTCCGCGAGCTTACCGATTTAAACAGCTCTCCGACTTCGGTTCCAGTAACGTCCGTCGTCGATTGCACGTGGTGTCGTTTTTCACAATGCGTCTGTAGTTCTGAGCAAACATTCATTTCTCGTAGCGGAAAAACGTGTTTTCCTGCAACAGAGAAAGCGTAGGTCGTTCTTGGGATTGGATTTCATGGGTATGAACTGACATCCGTTAAAGTCTGCGTCAAGTGGCATTAATAATCGCGAATTCCAGCATGAAACACCCCTGTTTAAATTCCCTTATTGGGTTTTGTGTGTGGTTTGCCGAAGCCGCAAAACAGATAATTATTATGACTATATGACCGTGTGCTTAATGGATGAAGGCTATCGGTTTTCCTGCTGTGGTTTCGGGGGTATTTCAACCGAGTGCGGCTGTTCTGAGACGGAATAGTTAACGATCGAGAGTTTGTCTATTAAGGACCACAAAGGTTGCGATGTACAAACTAATATCTATTTTCTACTAACACATAAATTCTGAGGTAGTTTCTACCTTCGCCTTACACGTCTAATTACAGTTATATCTTTTTTTGGTTGCCGATTAAAAGTACTTCGTCACACGCAGTGATGATGGTTAACATTCACAACAATACTCAGTGCAATCCATGGTTATTTCTGGCCGATGCGGTTGACGCGAATCACGTAATTCGGCACTTGTCACTTTTGGTTTCATATCACTCGCGAATCGGTATCGATGAGGATCCACCCCACGACGTTCAGGGGGACGCGCTCATTTCTTATACTCCGCTTAATTTACCGTTTACTACTCACTCGACCACCATTCTTGCCCGTCTCTACAGTACTACTTCTCACTCAACACTCGTCTCACTGCCTCCTACAGCGCTCGACAATCGACTCCTGTCTGCTATCGACCTGGGTGTCGGATACTGGCATCTATGTTCGTGGGATCACGGATCCCTTACAAGAAGAGGTATAAGTACTATGATTTCTGTGGAGACAGTGAACCATTTTCACCTAAAGCAGGCATGCATATGTTTGTGAAGCTTTGTACGAAGGTAGTGACTTTACTTCACTAAAACCATTGTAATTAGTAAGATCGATACGCTTTGTTTAGCACTGTGGAGTATTTACATGTTTTAATTTCGTTATGTAACACAGTTACTGGGTTTTAAATTCGCATTTTTTAGGATGCAATTTTCGTTCGTATTTGAATCTGTTTTGCAGACATGTATATTTCACGTAATCCTTGCAGAGTCAACCATCGATATAAGTGGCACCACTTGTTGTGGATGTTTAGTGTTAATAACCTAAAAAACTGTGAGCGCCCATTTTGCACTCATAGGATGACGATGAAATATTGAGCTCAAAGAAATAGATATTGAGTCAATTTATCTGACGTATTGGTATGCAACTATTTCTGCGTAGTGAGACATAGGAACTTCATGTTCATTCCACTTTGACATTCATAAAAACAGTAACGGTATAATACTTAGGCTCCATGAGCTTAGTAGTTAGCTGTAGAGCCTTTGTTTTGTATTAGTGTTGTGCTACTAAACAAAATCAACGATCCATATGTTCCTTACGAAACAGTTCTACTTTTCCTGTTTATAGTTTATCACCCGGCTCCTTTCCGTTGCCCATAAATCTTCAATTGACCTCATTCGGATGACCGTCTCTAATGACCTCGATGTCTGTCTGTGCTGTGCTTCGTTTTGATGACAAGACTCAATTCCTGCGTGATTACCATCGCTCTCATTTGGACTAAGTATGACAGAAGTAAGAACAGTTTTACTCTAGACTATCATCTGTTTTGATTTCATTTGTACATCAATACACATATTTTGTTTGATGAAAATTAGGACAGTTGTAAAGCAAAGTACATATTAATTACTATTAAAAACAGTCTTGATCACGATTTACTTAACAAGGTGACCGGTTTCGACCACTACTGTGGTCATCTTCAGACCATTGAGTAGGAACCTCATTCTGTTGGAGAAAGTAAAGTACATATTGAATATACTGACGTATTTGGTGAAGTAATGAGTCATAAAGTGTTTTCATAGCACGTTTCTTTTCTCTAACATCCCGACAGGTCGCAGTGCTTTTGCAGCCTACAATTACCCTATAAATTTTACTTTACCTTATCGATATATGGAGGCGAAATACATCTTTGATTCTCTCACAATCAGTCTGTGCAAAGCTGGGACTTCTTTGAGAACTGCGCGAGTAACGTGGCTTGATGTCGCTATAAGCCAGGAATGCGATGTCAGTTTCCGCTGACTTTTTTGTAGAAAAACTGTTTGTGTGAACGGCATTCTTCCGTTGTAGAATGGGGAATTGTCTGCAGCACGTTGCGTGGGTCGTTCTGTACAGTTCGAGATTTGCAACGACTACCTTCATCGTTATTACATATCCTGAATACCCATCTGCCTACCTCTTGTTTAACGGTGGAGTGCAAATGTTTTTCTTCCAATATGAACTTGTAGCCACTAATATTCTCGTACTCGCTTCACGACAAGGACGACTATATTACGGTACTACTGCGTTTCTTGAAACCTGTCTAGAAACTAGGGTCACAGTTTAGTCGAATCATGGTTGCAAGATTGCATTTAGATGTCCTTCATATTTCCTGCATTTGAACTGTGACTCTTATAACAGAAGCCTCGTAATTCAGTACTTGTTCTAGCTCATACAGAGTTCAGTGTTGCTCGTGCTCGTGATTATCTTTGATACTTTTCATCCCTACGTTTTCTTGGTGAATTTGTAATCGCAGTTAATGTATAACTTTATGTCACTTGCTCTCAGCGAAACATGGATATGCTATCCATGCTTATTTGTACATGTATACTTAAATTAACATTTGTAACTGGAACTCGATCATTTTGACTATTGTGTTTCACATTACACGCATATACAATCAAAATGGCTGGTAATGTTTTTGCGCCCTCTTTATTCCGGTCCTATGATTGTCAAGGTCACTATCTCGATTTTCTGTAACATTCGAAGCGGCATCCACACGAGAGATAATCACAGAGTTTGAAGGGGCTCCGGAAGGCCCTATCTTTCCAATGTTAAAATAGCGCTTATAAATTACATATGTTCTCAGAAAGTAATTGAGCTAGGAAGTTGAAATTTTTACAGGTTAGTTATTGGAGTATTGGCCACAACTTAACACAGGGATTTCTATGAATTTGAATTCAGATGTTAGAGATTAATTTTTTTTATTGTAACGCAAATTCACTACTTCTTTGTGCTTTTTTTGTTAAATTCACCAATATACATGCGTGTTAAGTTACGCCGAAGGTATTGTGTAAAATTTCCTGAAAGTGTGAAGCAAACTGGTTTGGTAGATCCTGAGAAAACATGTAATATGTATGAAAAAATAAAACTTTTAGGAATTGAGCGACAAAGTTTGGATTACCTTTTTAGTGCACTCCAAGTCCATAAGCTGGATTATCTCCATCTTCTGCAAACTCCTCCTCCAGCTTCCTCTTTGTCCTCCTGCTGTTCACTGTGCCTTGTCTTTCTATGCTTTTTACAGCCCTGTCAGCAGCCTGAAGGCATTCTTGTCTAGAGCAAGCATCGTTCGTACCATGCTGAAACCTATCTTCACTCGCATATTTCGAAATACTTTGCACATTACAACGTTGCCGTCATTCAATCTAGCAATATCATCATACACACTAAAGTGAAGTATTTCTATTCCAATAAGGCAGTCTTGGGGATTCTTGAGCGTATAACACTATTTACATGTTCATTGGGGTTTTGAGTTTTTCCATGAACACACTTTTTCAACAGTTCAGGTGCTGCTAAGTCTCTGAAAGTATGTTTTATCACCTCCATTACCACATAAGGCAGACTGTGTAAACGTAGGCTCTGCGGCCGTTGTCACAGTCAATAAAATTCTTCTGGGTTTGAGGCCGCATTGTCATCTGTAAAATTCCGACGTTTCGGCGTCTGTTGCAAGGTGCCTTCCTCAGGGTGTATTGTTAACTGCTGAATGAGCACTAGTCCGGATACTTATGTACTATGGAGGGTGCTGTCATTGGATGTGAGGATGAGGAGGAAGGGTATGAGGAGTTCATTTTATTCATCTTTGCATTGCGTGTTGGCCGGCCGTGGTGGCCAAGCGGTTAAAGGCGCTACATTCTGGAACCGCGCGGCCGCTACGGTCGCAGGTTCGAATCCTGCCTCGGGCATGGATGTGTGTGATGTCCATAGGTTAGTTAGGTTTAAGTAGTTCTAAGTTCTAGGGGACTGATGACCTTAGAAGTTAAGTCTCATAGTGCTCAGAGCCATTTGCATTGCGTGTTGTCATTGGCAGAAATCGGCGTTTTCCGCTGGAGTTTCCTTTGCTGCCTGCCAATGGTGGAAACCGGCGAATAGAAGACTGAGCGGCGACTGCAGCGTAGCGTTGTTTACTAACTGCCTAGTATCGACTAGGCCGCTTCAGCGCTCTGTGTACCCTGCACAGCTGTGGTCTACCGCGCGTCTGTTGCTTTGCGAGAGCTGTCGTTCCGCAAAGCTGTCACTGCTGGCAGCCAAGACGCTGGAAGTCGGTACCCGTCTTCTCTATTCATATTGTCGGGTCTCTTGTCTATTTCTATAGCCTCTCTAATCTTCCTCCTCAAACTAAACGGCTGTTTCGCCAGTACACGGGCCTCTTGAAATTCCATATTCACCATGCACTGTTCAAAATGGTTCAAATGGCACTGAGACTTAACATCTTTGGTCATCAGTCCCCTAGAACTTAGAACTACTTAAACCTAACTAACCTAAGGACATCACACAACACCCAGTCATCATGCACTGATCCTGATGTTCTGCCACCGCTGATTTGTTGTATTGTTTGAGGTGAATATATCTTTCGTGTTCAGTTAACCTTGTGCTTATTTGACGCCAAGCCTCACCTACATACACCAGTCCACATTCGCACCCGATTTCATGAACACCGACGGCATGAAACTTGTCAATTGTATCTTTCGACAATTTTATTGACCACGGCTCAAATGGCTCTGAGCACTATGGGACTCAACTGCTGAGGTCATTAGTCCCCTAGAACTTAGAACTAGTTAAACCTAACTAACCTAAGGACATCACAAACATCCATGCCCGAGGCAGGATTCGAACCTGCGACCGTAGTGGTCTTGCGGTTCCAGACTGCAGCGCCTTTAACCGCACGGCCACTTCGGCCGGCCACATTGACCACGGAAGACTATGTTTATGAGTGTACACTTCACCAGTTAGCAACACCTTGTTGTACTTACACCAACTGTTTCCACGTTTAGGACGCAAGTAATTATGGGGACTTTCATCAGCTGAAAAAGGATGGAAAAAAAGAACAACAACCTTCTTCATTTCATCGACACTATGTGTGTGTTTTACCTAATAGCCATTACATAATAGTTCTGTATTTTGTCAATTACTCTGTCATCTGACATACCCTTCCCGTCCAACCCTTTACCATTATTGAGTTTTTGCTTTTGCACGAAGCGTTCAGTCGTTGATATCTTGATCCCATTCGTTTCTTTACGTGTCCCACACACTCACATTTCTGCACTACAACATCACCACGATTGGGATTCAGTTCTTGAACATGTTTGAAACTTTTAGAATCACAATCATCAAAGTAATTATCATATCGCACTTTATCACACGCAACAAAACGTTGAAATATACTAGCAACACCAGCCACTTCCATTCCTGCACTGCCACCACTTCAGTTAGCTATGCAATTATTTTCACGTGTACCTTTATTTTTTGTGGACACCTACAATATTTAGATATTACTGCTACATCTAAAACTTCCCCTGTATGCATACTGGTGGCAGATACTACTTCAAAAATGGCTCTGAACACTATGGGACTTAACATCTGTGGTCATCAGTCCCCTAGAACTAAGGACATCACACACATCCATGCCCGAGGCAGGATTCGAACCTGCGACCGTAGCAGTCGCGCGGTTCCGGACTGAGCGCCTAGAACCACGAGACCACCGCGGCCGGCGCAGATACTACTCCATGAGGAGATGTTGTCCCCGTTTATGCCAGGTATCATCCAATGCTGCAGTCAAGTCTCTATTACTACTGTTTTCTATTACTGCCTATTCCACAGCTTTCTTCATAGATTCTATGCAGACATCTTCTATTTTAGAACCTATAAATATATTGTAGTTCGTAAACTTTGTTGGGGGATTTGGAGGATTCATCATGCCACAGACAACTGCACTTGCAGTAGCACCCTCTCCAGTTATACGCAAAGCATAAACAAATCTAATGTTGTGTTCATAGATATTGCCACAATTTTCTTCATCTGGAGATACTGCAACACTGTTCCAAAAGGTGGTCATGTATGAACATTTACCACACTTCATTTCCACTCCACTGGCAAGTCCTACTTGAGTTTTTATAGAGGGTTCCAGACCGACTTCATTGCACTGAATACTTGTTACACAGTTTGCAAAAGTTCCGTTGAGAACTGTTCACTGACTGAACCAAGCTTCCTCTGCGAAGCACTTTCTTTCTCATTTTCATTGCAGTCGGCAGGTGTAGCAGCATGGTTAAGTTCACACACTTGCCTATCGTCTTTATTGTTTACAGTTTGGCTTTCCAACATTTCTCCTTTCCTTGAAAGCCTTCAGAGGATTTCTATTCACTTTACCATAACCCATGATTATCCTTCAAAAAACAGAGACTGCAATGAACAGAATTCGCTACGAAAATTTTCAGGATTACAAAAGTGTAAATAACCATGAAACACACGACAATCGAGCGATCGATATATATCGAACTATCACAGGTTAGCCGCAACACTTATTTTGAAACACTTCCTTTCTCTCACATGACTAAGATGTACATGGTAAGCATGTCGAATCATGAGTACAACATTCTACAGCAGTTTAACAGCGCCACAGTGGGCCAAGCCCTTGCAGAACGTATTTCAAAAATATTTTAAAAATAGGTACAGTCTTCTGAACAGAATAATTTACATATCAATTGTAAGGAGAAATTCTGTAGATATTTAAAATTCAAAAAGTAAAAGTTGAACATTTCGCGATTTTTAACCTTCCCGGAGTCCCTTGAGTATAAACTAGAAAAATATTCGCCGTTCAACGTAACACGTCGATGGAGGACTTTGTTGAGGCCTGAAAAGGATGTTCGGCAGACATTCCGCCACGAAAATCACCTTGTGGTCATTCTGGAAGTGCCTCTCACGCATTTATTTCTTCCGAGACGAGAGGAAGAAGTCGCTGTGTGTGAGGAGAGTACGGGAGTGAAGCAAAAGTTGATAGCTTGAAGAAGCACCGTGTACGCCTGTGTCCCGGGTAGAATTGGCTGAGGCGCTGTCGCAGAGAAGAAGCGCTTCCTGCCACTTTTCATCTTGAAGGCAACCTCGCCTACAGATTTTGTTAGTGTACTCTTGCTATTGCCTCCGTGTGCTCCCTGATTGCACCATATACCATGCCACTTCCAATAAAGCATCGCCTTGATCGATAATGGTTTGGTTTCATCTTTTTAGACGTTGGTGAATTCACATGTTTCCACTGGTTGCTTTGCCCTTTCCGCAGTCATCGTGATACTCATATGACTGGTCCATGGTGATTAGGTGACTACAGAAGTCATCTGTAAGGGTCTGACATAGCTGCAACATTTCCGCTGCTGCTTCGGTTCGGAGCCCTTAGCGAATGGGCAAGAGCAGTCGAGCAATCCAGCGTGAGACGACCTTCCTCGTCTTCAAAACGTCGTGCCAGATGCTCCCAAACTTATCCGGGACATACTTCCACTCTCTGCATTATTTCCACGATTGTGATACGCCGGTCTTCGAACCACTAGCGCCTCCACCCCTCTCGCGATCCCCGTTTCGTCGCAGAGAGGCTATCCTCCACTTAAGGCTTCGTCGTTCAGACTTGTCTCACCACACTGCAAACGTCTGCGCCACATAACGACTGTGTCTAATCATGGTACGCTGTTCCCGTACACTTGCACCAACTCTATATCAATTACCACCGCAAGATGCTCCACTGTAGCAACAGGCTACACAATTTAGTTTTGATGCCTCCTGAGGGAACTGTAATGTAGGAATTTAAGTGTGTATCAGAACTGCAGATATATGGGGGCGACCGGGGCTAGTTGTTATAATTGTTCCAGCAATTTTTATGCAGGAAGTTATACGAATATTTTGATGCTAACTTCCTAAGAGGTTAGCACCATTGTTGGAGCTTAGCTGAGAAACCAGACATTGCCCAGGTTTTTATCTAATCCCCCCGTGTATTTTCTAAACCCTTCCCCTCTTCATCTCCTCCCTTCTTTACCTGTGTCCATCCTCTGTCAATCTCCTCCTCCCACCGCCCTCTGTCCATCCCTTCCTCGTCTCTCAATTCACCTCCTCCTCTTCCCCTCTAATCATCCCCCCTATTTTTTTCCGTATCCTACTCCCCTCCTCCCTTCGCCCTCTCTCTGTCCATCTCCTTCCCCCTCTGTCCGCCTCCTCATTCCCCCCTCTCTGTCCAACTCCTCCTAACCCATTCTCTATCCATCAACTCTTTATGCTGGTGGAAGTAAAGCTGCAAGAGCAGGCAGTGAAGTTGGCAGTGAAAGGCAAAGGTCCCAGGTTTCAGTCCTGACCTTACCTGGCACAAGATTTAATACGCAAGGTCTGAAGTCATCAAATTCATTCCATATTTATTAGCGGTCGTCCTCAGAGAAGAACCAGCAATTATTTCTTTAGCTACGTCGCCGTATGTTTCTTTTGACAGCGTGCCACCGCTTGCCTTCTTTTTGTAGTTGCTCATTTTGCCTTCGCAAGGTACATACATAACAAGACACAGCATGTGACACGGTGCAGGGTTTTACACCACAGCAACTAGTCCCAACGAAATTGTAACAAATTGACCCGTACAACGCCATTTCATATTCGGTTAAAGACAAACTTCAGTTTTCAATCATAGAGAAATTTTAAACATTTATCAGTCACCTGAAGCTAAAACTATCACACGATAACCCACTTGCACTGATTTACAGAAAGGTTACATTACAGTAAAAAATATACTCGGAGAAGAAAAAATTAAAAAGCGATAGAGAAATGTCGTTTCCTCTCGCAGCCTCTCATACTAACAACCTGCCCTCCAGCAAGTGGCAGGAGAACCGACCATCCGATACTATCGTCTGCTGGAAGGAAAGTGCATCGCTACCAGTGGTTAAATCAGAAGAATTCGCTCCTAACAAGTTTCTCCGCGTAACAAATGATCCCGGTCCCCCTTATCTGACATAAACCAATTACGGATTATGTAAATTTATACTCGGAGTCAATAATTAAAATTTTGTGACCTTTTTTTTTCATTTTAACTTTCCACAGGTCACACCAACATCTGTCACACGAGCGCTCAAGTGTTGCACAAAATACAACATACTGCTTAGCTACAATTATTACTGGTCTTACTTTACAATCAATGCACTAAATAAACATATAATAATCATCTTATGTCCAAAATAAGATGTGTCTTTGGGTATATAATTGTACCAAATCTTTATGATATAAAAAATATTTTAATAGAAGAGATATTCATTGTTCTGAATCTATCTGCAGTCATAAATTGTTGTTATTGACAATTGTTGCAAACAGTTTTCTTGAAGACTGAATTTTACATACTAAATGATTGAACATACTACACGTGATTGTCGCAGGGTTCTTTTTCGGCCTTCCGTGCATGTCCCATTAGTCTTTTTATCTTGAGGATTTGATGACGCTGAAGTTGACGATTATGGATATGAGACCTGTAGAAATACTGCGAGGTCTATTGGGAGACAGGTATGTTTACTTATGGAATACATATGTTTCTTTGTTAGGTCAAAGGACAACCTGTTAAAAAAAATTTCCATTTAAAATGGGTCTTTCATCCCCTTTCAGTATTCCACACATCAGCTGGCGTAAGTATTTCGAGAAGCTGATCTGAAGCGATGGGCAGTTAAAAGTAGCGGGTTGTACGGAATACAACAGAGTGGCTGGTGGACGATAAAGCGTCTATTCACCTATTTCAGCCTACAAAGTAAGGGACTTTTACCAATTTTTTGAAAGAAACTAATGAAGAAATCAACATAAATCTTTTCCCCCATTATATTGATCGTTGGACAATATTTTATAATTTTCTGAAGAAATTCAGTCATCATTAAGCCCCCTATCCGGGGAATTACAGTTGCTTCATCCGAAAAAGGTGCGTCCAAGACGGAAGTCCTGCTCGTTGCAGATATTATCTGATACCAAAAAACCAATAATTTTATTAGTGTATAGGCTATTACACATGCAGTTTTTTGAAATATGAAAATGGCGGTAGTTTGAATCAAAGATGTAGTTTTGTCATGTGTTTTAGGTCACGTTTTCTGCAATAACTAATGAATAAGTTAAAAAATTGACTTATTACTCCTCGCGGACATGCCCGAGGAGTGATTCAGCGAATTTTCTGAATGATATCTTAATTAGTGTGCCTGAAATCCATATACTGTATCTCAAGCTGACGGAAATGTTCCCATGCGTGCAAGGAGCAATAAGCTATTTCTTATTTCAATTTATTTATCAGTTCTCGCAAATAACGTGACAGAAGACATGCGACAAAACTACATGTTTGTTTCATACGTCCGTCATTTATTATTTAAAGAAATTTCAAAAGCTATACTAATTCTCCGAGCGCAATATCCTATAGATTAAGAAAATTGTTTGTTATAATAATTTATTTCAAATAAGATTGGCTAACAGCAGGACTTCCGTCACAGATTGTTCAAATTGCTCTAAGCATTATGGGACTTAACATCTGAGGTCATCAGTCCCCTAGACTTAGAACTATTTAAACCTAACTAACCTAAGAACACCACACACATCCATGACCGAGGCGGGATTCGAACCTACGACCGTAGCAGCCGCAGGGTTCCGGGGTAAAGCGCCTAAAACCGTTCGGCCACAGTGGCTGGCTCCGTCACAGACACCACTGTTTGGATTCGGACTTAAAGTCTTCTGATGACGGATTTAATGATGTCTGAATTACTTCAAAAAGTATGAAAATATTATCCAAGAATCAAAAAGTAATCTGCAGAAAGATTTACCAAGAATGATTCATTAGCTTTTTCCAAAAAGAATCGGAAAAATCTCTTATTTTTTTGGCTGACTGAGGAGAATGAAACATTAAGCGAACCGTTAGTGAAATGCAGTGCTCATATTTGGACCTCCCCCAACTCATATACTAATCCTAACTTGCAATGGTGCCAGACTGACGAGCAACACTCAAGAATTGGAAAATGAGGGTTTTCATCTACCTGAATCCGAGCTTGCGGCCCATCTTCATCTCTCTTTCTATGTGATTTTGAGCCCTGATATACAGGACATAAAATCTCGTCTGAGGCCTGCGATCATTTTTATGCTAATAATTGGCAACCAATGCTGTACAATCGCAATAAAGTCATGAGATGTTCAATTGTCTCTTTTATTAGAACATGTTACGCGTTTCGGGATTACACCCATCTTCAGACATCGCAAACTTCTTCCTAACCAACAGGGCGTGCATCCTTGACAACTCAAAGAAAGTGTCGAATAACATATGACTGCGACACAAGCAGTCTTGAAGCAGAGCGCAGAGTCAATTGAACATCTCAAGTGCGATTTTACAGCATTGGTTGCCAATTATTAATTTTAAACCCTGATGTACCATCTTTTACCAGCTCACCTGTCGCTCTGTGCTGCAACGGGAGCATGAATGATTCTGTTGTGGCTACAGCTAAGGTCGGCCTCGGTGAGATACGCAGTGAGTTGTCGGCCACAAGCTGAGTTACGGCCAGAGGTGCGTAGTGCCTGTTACGCTAGGTGCAACGCTTCCAGTCATTTGCAGCTAATGTGCGTGGGGCCACGCCATTAAGGCTGGCGTAGCGTGGCGGCAATTTGCTGCGTGGATGCGTATGGAGGCGGAGAGGTGGGCGTAGGCAGCGGCAGACTGGAGACCTTGGCGACCACGCGCCGTCTTCGGAGGAGGTGACAGAACCACAAACAGGCAGCACTACTGCTTTGTGCAGTTCTCAAGGTTGCAGTTACGGGCCACATCGACATCTTTCTGCATAAATACAGAACCTGCTCATACCACACCATCACCAAATTGGCGGTCGCAAGCTGCTAACTGAAATCCCGTGTCTGTAAAATAGCCAAAATAACAGGTGTTATAGTTTGATCATAAGAAACAATATATGAGGACAGATATTTTCGTCATTTATTACTTTACTTTTATGGGAATTAGGCCATGGACCAAGGTACACTACTCGCCATTAAAACGGCTACATCAAGAAGAAATGCAATTAATAAACTGGTATTCATTGCACAAATATATTATACTAGAACTGATATGTGATTACATTTTCACGCAGTTTGGGTGCATAGATCCCGAGAAATCAGTACACACAACAACCACCTCTTGCCGTAATAACGGCCTTAATACGCCTGGGCATTGAGTCAAACAGAGCTTGGATGGCGTGTACAGGTACAGCTGCCCACGCAGTTCATCAAGAGTAGTGACTGGCGTATTGTGACGAGCCAGTTGCTGGGCCACCATTGACCAGACGTTTTCAGCTGGTGGGGGATCTGGAGAATGTGCTGGCCAGGGCAGCAGTGGAACATTTTCTGTATCCAGAGAGGTCCGTACACGACCAGCAACATGCGGTCGTGCATTATACTGCTGAAATTTAGGGTTTCGCAGGGATCGAGTGAAGGGTAGAGCCACGGGTCGTAACACAGCTGAAATGTAACGTCCACTGTTCAAAGTGTTGTCAATGCGAAAAAGAGGTGGCCAAGACGTGTAACCAATGGCACCCCATACCATCTCGCCGGGTGATACGCCAGTATGGCGATGACGAATACACGCTTCCAATGTGCGTTCACCGCGATGTCGCCAAACACGGATGCGACCATCATGATGCTGTAAACAGAACCTGGATTCATCCGAAAAAATGTCGATTTGCCATTCGTGCACACAGCTTCGTCGTTGAGTACACCATCGCAGGCGCTCCTGTCTGTGATGCAGCGTCAAGGGTAACCACTGCCATGGTCTCCGAGCTGATAGTCCGTGCTGCTGCAAACGTCGTCGAAGTGTTCGTGCAGATGGTTGTTGTCTTGCAAACGTCCCCATCTGTTGACTCAGGGAGCGAGACGTGGCTGCACGATCCGTTACAGCCATGCGGATAAGATGCCTGTCATCTCGACTGCTAGTAATACGTGGCCGTAGGAATCCAGCACGGCGTTCCGTATTACCCTCTTGAACCCACCGATTCCATATTCTGCTAACAGTCATTGGATCTCGACCAACGCGAGCAGCAATGTCGCGATACGATAAACCGCAATCGCGATAGGCTACAATCCGACCTTTATCAAAGTCGGAAACGTAATGTTACGCATTTCTCCTCCATACACGAGGCATCACAACAACGTTTTACCAGGCAACTGCTGTTTATGAATGAGAAATCGGTTGAAAACTTTCCTCATGTCAGCACATTGTAGGTGTCGCCACTCGCGCTAACCTTGTGTGAATGCTCTGAAAAGCTAATCATTTGCATATCGCAGCATCGTCTTCCTGTCGGTTAAATTTCGCGTCTGTAGCACGTCATCTTCGTGGTGTGGCAATTTTAATGGCCAGTCGTGTATATTCCTGTACCTATAATTTCGTCTCTCATTGATGGAGACTAGATAGCAATTCCAGAATTAAACATTTCATCAAACTGAAATGTTCATATGTATCCACGTAGCGGTCGTGTCACGACGCCATCAGACAACTGCTGAAGATCGCGGCGTTACGCCGTCGTGTGTTATGGTTCTTCTGGTAACGATAAGTTGACACTGTTCGCTTTATTTCGCACTGAATCCAACAAATTATGTATTTTCCATATTAATTCTTTTCTGCTGCTGTGGCTTTTGTGCATTTGAACTTTTATAACCATTCCGAACATCCTACAATAGCAGTGATTGCATCTTGATAAATAGCTGCAATATGGAAGAAAAGAATCCGATGGACTGGGCTAAAAGCATCTGTGAGCCAAAGGAAATGGAGAATGAGTTTACTCATTGAAGAATTACTTTCTGAAGAAGTAGGTACTGTGACAGAGAGATAAATACGGAGGTTGTCACTAAAATATCTGGAGCACATAGAGAAAAAGAGCCAGATAAAGTGCTGGTATTCCTCTCGTTTTTAAAAACAGTCACAAATAGCTGCAGTAGAATGCTAAGAACACAGAGTATTGACACACTATTTAAAGGAGCAGGAAGGGCGACTGAATTTTTCAGCACCGCGGAAGATCCTTGTCCGTACAGTAAAATGCATGCAGTACAATGTTCAGAAGACTGAAAAAAAAGAGTTAAAATTAGAATTAAAGAATACAAGATCAATTGTCGTCCGAGCAAACTGGATAAACTGACATTAGCAAATCATACACTCCGACCAGGGAACCACCAAAATCGCCCTTTAAGCTTGTAAGTACTCAAAAAAGGAAGTCATGACTGCCGGGAAGATGAAGTGTGGTTTTTATCCAACGACTGGTTTCGAAAGCGTTACTATCGGCTCGGCGTAGTTGTCTTATACTGGCTAACTAGGAGATACTTGACGACAGAAGCTTGCCATAGTTTATTAATCAATTATGCTGACGAAAGGAATTTAGGACTCTTGCTGCATTGGGGCATTGAAATAACTCGATGGCGAAAGATGAAAATTCGTTCCGGACCAGGATTCGAACGAGCATTTCCCGCTTTACGATGGCCAGATGATAAAAATGTAAACAGGGATAGTCCTTGAATAGAATGACTTTGCTGCTTCCAGCGGTTATATCTTCCTTCTTCAGAAACTGAATGTGATAAATGTGATCAAAAGGGGCATTTATATGCCAAAGCATGTAAGGCTACAATTTAACATACCAGATCAGTAGCAGAAGAGGATGGTGAAAGAGAACTGCTATGGCTTTCTTAGAGAACTATCCCAGAATTCATTTGAAAAAATTATGAAGCCACGAAAAGTATAAATCATGATGACTGAGCATTTTGAATCAAACTTCTCAGCGTTTCTCGTTCACCATAACTTATCTTAACCACTGCAGAACCTAATTATCTGTGTACGTGTGCTTGTGAATGTGTGTGTGTGTGTGTGTAAATTTATATTGTTCCCCGCGGGCAACCAGGAGTTCCACTGATTCCTTTTTTAAAACTATGGCCCGTTTCACACTGGGACGCTGGTGATGGTCACCAGTGACAGTCACCGGTAACTGTGATGAACACTCCTGGATGACCGGTGTCCGACACCGCAGGTGTTGCCAATTAGTTAGTGAAATGGATTCGAGCGAGGAGTAACTTTTGTTAGTACCTCTAAACAAGAGGAGGAGGAGAAGAATGAAGACAAAACGTTCATTACACTTACATCGCTGCTACGAGGTCGGCTGGAGAAAATATTGTTTTCTATTCTTTACGTCGATCTCGGACAAGATGAGAAATTTTTCAGTATTTTCGAATGTCGAAGACTTCATTTGATGAACTGCTAGGAGAAGTGAAGGAAGAAATCACAGGAATGGACAATAATATTTTAATTGTATTTTTCGGACCATAAGGCGGAGCGCCGGTAAGTTGCGCACTTAATTTTGTTATGAAAATTTTGAAATGTAAGTATCTGTTTGGATTTCTTCTTCATTCGCCCTGTGGGGGTGAGTTCATGGTTTCCACGGTCATCCATTTTGTCCCTTCTTGTCGTAATAAGACTACATAAAGATACAGTTAATACTGGCAAATGCGAAAAAATGTTCAAATGTGTGTGAAATCTTATGGGACTTAACTGTTAAGGTCATCAGTCCCTAAGCTTACACACTATTTAAACTAAATTATCCTAAGGACAAACACACACACCCATGCCCGAGAGAGGATTCGAACCTCCGCCGGGACCAGCCGCACAGTCCATGACTGCAGCTCCTAAGACCGCTCGGCTAATCCAGCGCGGCTAATGCGAAAGAAAAGGGCTGGGGCTGCAAATGTGCTTGAAGGTTACTATCCTCCTAGCCGTTTCAGGCTTAGCAACTAAATTTCGCTACTCTTTTATGGTCCAAAAAATAAGGTATTAAATTTGGAAAACAACATACAACTTAAGAATTTTGTTGTTTTCATCTATGCTGAAATCAGGCACAAACTTCATTATAATTTATTACCAAGTATTCGTTTTCATCACTTTATTGCTATAGTGATCGCTTTTGACATCCCAAATAGTAGGACGACATTCTACTTCATTTACAAAGTCTTCTGTGTTGATCAAATCTAAACTCATGGCTACTATGTTTACAGCATGAATGTTTCGCGTCACTGTCTCAAACAAGACTGCCTGTCTGTTGGCAAATCTGCAGCGCTGTGTCTGTGATCTGTGTCCCAGTGCGAACACTCCAATTCACACTGATGCATGTCCGGCAGTGACTGCTGTGAACACAGTTACCCTGTCCGTCACATGTGGCGAGGATGAGTCACTGCTGCGTCACAGTGGCTCGGTGTGGCGGTGTAGTGACCTGGTTGTGAAAGCTCCAGTTCAAACGAAAGTATCCCTATCGGTGAACGTCGCTGGTGACCGTCAGCTGTGTCCCAGTGTGATACGGGCCTGAGACGGAGCTGAACTTCAACGAGATTAAAGTCAGCTGCAATCTATAGGCCAAGGTGTACATTAACCCTTTGACAATAATTTTTCCAGCATAACGATGCAGTACATGCCAGCATGTACTCTATAGGAATACTAATGAGTGACTGCTCAATTTTTTGTCTGTAAGTCCACCGCTGGTAAATATTCACACCGGTGAATCAAGAGTAGAAAGTTGACGTTTTAATTCTAGGTGAGACCGGGGCGTATTTACGCGGATTTATTTCCTGAATTTTTAAAGTTTTTTGGGTTGGATATATCGTGTTTAAAACTGTTCAGTATTACAACGTGATTATTAATGTATGACTTTTTATATACTTCTAATACAACATTATACTTAAGAATGCAAAATAATTTTGTATTGGCTCAAGTGGGGGAGCACGCTTACTTATAGAACACAATAATGAGTAAACAAGACACACTACTAAACATTTCAAGAAAAAAATTTGTTGGCAGTAAAAGAAATTCAGTCTTACTTACACCAACTGAATGGTAAAACACAGATTTTTTGGCGTACTTCCACCTGCTAAGACAATGTAACCTACATAGAAATTTGATATTAATTATAGGCTTATTCGTCATCATTGTACGAGTTGCAATGTATGCAGGCATAAAATAATGTGTTTCCAGTGCCACAATCGTCGTGAGCCCACCTTTTACATTTAAGTCACTGGACACATTCATGATTTCTTTTTGATTGATTGTACGGTATCGATAAGTAAATAAAGAGTTAATTTTCGTCTTCTACATCAGAGTGCTGCAGGTTACGAGAGGAATGAAGAAGAATTGGACAGGACATTCGTTGAGGCAAGACTGCTTGCAAATAAACGCTTTGATAGGACTAGTTTGTGAGTCGAGATTGAGAGGAAAGAGATAGAAGATGTTAGACGACACAAAGGAACACGGAAATTACGATGACCTGAAGCGAATAGCGGAAGACAGGAGAGCGTGGACAGTTAGCATGTGAAAACTTGCCTTTGGGCAGAACATTAAAGACAACATCATAAACAGATCTTTTCAAATTTTGTTCTTCCTTTTAGCAATTTCTTTCCCTTATCAATCCCTGCTTTCATATAATTCTTTCTGCTTGTAATTCATTAGGTTCAAATTGCTTTTTTTGGCAATTTGTATCTTTTGTTCTCCTGTGCTTTCATTTTAGCTGGCCGCTGTGACCGAGCGGTTCTAGGCGCTTCAGTCCGGAACCGCGCTGCTGCTACGGTCGCAGGTTCGAATCCTGCCCTGGGCATGGATGTGTGTGATGTCCTTAGGTTAGTTAGGCTTAAGTAGTTGTAAGTCTAGGGGACTGATGATCTCAGATGTTAAGTCCCATAGTGCTTGCCGGCCGGAGTGGCCGTGCGGTTCTAGGCGCTACAGTCTGGATCGTGGCGTCTGCTACGGTCGCAGGTTCGAATCCTGCCTCGGGCATGGATGTGCGTGATGTCCTTAGGTTAGTCAGGTTTAATTAGTTCTACATTCTAGGCGACTGATGACCTCAGAAGTTAAGTCGCGTAGTGCTCAGAACTATTTTTTGAACCATAGTGCTTGGAGCCATTTGAAGTTGTGCCTTCATTTTTTTGGACTGTGTTTCCAACGCCCTAGCCACAGTGATAACACCGGTTCCCGTCAGATCACCAAAGTTTAGCGCTGTCGGGCTTGGCTAGCAATTGGATGGGTCACCCTCCGGGTCTGCCGAGTACTGTTGGCAAGTGGGGTGCACTCAACCCTTGTGAGGCCTTCTGAGGAGCCACTTGACTGAATGGTAGCGGCACGAAGACTGACAACGGCCGGGAGAACGGTGTGCTGACCACACGCCCCTCCCTATGCACATCTGGTGATGCCTAAGAGCTGTGGATGACACGGCGGCCTGTCGGTACCGTTGGGCCTTCAAGGCCTGTTCGGACGGTGTCTGAAGGTTTCCTCCACTGAGGTATCAGGACGCCGAAGCAAAATATTGCGTGAGCATATCCAAACAGAGCTACGTGAACGTGCTCCATCACAACGTTTGAATTAATTTCGAAATTACAGGTTTCAGGCTGCACCTTGTAAGGCAGAATAGTCTCCTGTAAACGAACATAAGTTTATCTACTCTAAGTTCTAAAATGCATCCTCCCAAGGAACATCGACATTTGATTAACAAAATTCACTCACCCTGACAAAAACGTAAATATGTTCTTCGCGCCAAGACGTTCCCTGAACTGATGCCGCAAAGTTTCTGAGACGGCAGTACGAACGATTGTCAGAAGCCATCTAGGACCAATGGTTCCCGAGAAAAGTGCTTTGAGTAAACGTGCTCCGTGCTTAAACGTGACCCGGTGTCCCCTGCCAGTCTCACTTAAAGGGTTAACTACGGACTGTTTATGTGGGTACACAGAAAGACACTCCAGCTCTCGTATCTCTGTTTGAAAATTCTTCAGTAGAGTATCTTCATTTTGCAAGAGATTTCTTAAATAAAATCAAGTCTAAATCCGAAAGAATGGTCGCAAATGAAGTTCAACATTTAAAACTGAAAGCACGTTTATTATAAAGACCAACGTACAGCCAAAACAAAACAGAACTCATGGGTCAGAGAGTGCAGCTGTTTGTGAAAACATCGAATATTCCATAATGATCTTACGTTACAATCATAAGAAACTTCTAAAACATTTCAGGAACAATAAATACTAAATAATAAATAATTTCTGGTGGTGGGGTTTTAATTGGTTCCCCGCATCACGTCAGCCAGCGACGCAAGCTGTCATATCACATCGGTTACAGCACAGCTCGCGGAAATAGCATTATCAATCAAACTTTTGATTAACTTCAAGGACACCTCATTAGTACAAGTGTGACGTTTACCGTATAAGTTATTGGTCAATGAGTACTCGCATCAGCATAACGGCTGTGTGTTCACCAGACAAGAGAGAGATGTAAGTTGTACAACATATTCTGAAGCTGCGGATGTGATATTCACAGATTTAAATTTTAATGTAACACTTTTCAGTTTTCAAGTATTAACTTTCACCAAAATGGAGTTGCCAGTTAAAATGTTTCCTTTGAATGAAGTACGTCACTGTAAGTTCAAGAATACCTCTGCTGGCAGATAATTGGCGGATAGGACGTACTGACAGTCTACGTGTCATGATGAAGATGGTTGGTTTGTGAGACGCTCAACTGCATGGTTATCATCACCCGTACAAATTACCAACCATATCTCAGACCAATCTCGCGGCTTTTTATGAGTGATAATGAAATGATGAGGATAACACAAACACCCAGTCATATCGAGGCAGGTGAAAATCCATGACCCTGTCGGGAATCGAAACCTGGACCCCGTGCTCGGGAAGCGAGAACGCTACCGCAAGACCACGAGCTGTCGCCGACAACCTACGTGCTGTGTGCCCTCACAATGTGCGTGTAAGAGCGACCAGTTAGTTTTTCAGGAACGTCCATTTTTTTAAGTGATAATCTTACGATTGTTTTGATGCTAACCTCGATCTTTTCCTTTCCCGCGCTAATCTCTTCATTCATGCGTATTGTAAACTACATCCATCATCTGCAATCTCTTGCATATTCAAGTCTAAACCGTCATTTCTTCACTTGTTTTCCCTAGACATATTTTACACGGCGTTTTGTCCGCCCCGATAGCTGAGTGGTCAGCGTGACGAACTGCTGTCCTACGGACCGAGTTCGATTCCGCGCTGGGCCGGAGATTTTCTCGTCTCAGGGACTGGGTGTTGTGTTGTCTTCATCATCATTTCATCCCCATCCGGCGCGCAGGTCCCCAGATGTAGCGTCGAATGTAATTAGACCTGCACCAAGGCGGCCGGACCTGCCCCGCAAGGGGCCTCCCGACCAATGACGCCAAACGCTCATTTCCATTTTACACGGTGTCTTAAAAAAAATTACAAATATCTCTACAGGAGATAATATCGGTGAAAACCAGCCGTATAATTATATGCCCGGAAACTAACACCTATTGAGCTAGGGACCGCTTTACTTGTGACAAGTAATACGTGGTATTCAATCGAGTAGGCCGTGACAAGAGATGAAATCATACTATCACAATACGCA
Source organism: Schistocerca serialis cubense (assembly GCF_023864345.2). Lineage (NCBI taxonomy): Eukaryota > Metazoa > Arthropoda > Insecta > Orthoptera > Acrididae > Schistocerca > Schistocerca serialis. The sequence goes on from NC_064646.1 coordinate 398,004,948, forward strand.
CGAGTGGGCAGATGCAAATCCTCAGCAAATCATAGAGGCAGGCACAAGCATCGCTTCAGTATCAATGTATAGATGGGAGTAGTCGGTGACGGACTCATACGTCAACACAATTTACCAAAGAGATTAACAGGTGCTATGTATCTTGCGGTTTCTGCGCAATTAATTGCTGGCGGTATTGGAGAACACTTCTCTTACACAAACAAAACGACTGTGCTTTATGCCCGACGTGTCACCATCTCATCCTTTAGGAATTGTGCGGCATTGCCCCATCGCAATGTTTCGTGACCGATGGATTTGACGAGGAGGTCCGGTAGCTCACCGGACCTCAATTCCTTGTATTTCTAGCTAAAGGGACGTTTAAAGGCGTTGGTGCATACCCAACCCATAGAAAACGTGCAGATGTTACTCGAGCATGTGACCAACTCTTGTGACGCAACCCAAATGAAGCCAGATGTGTTTGAACCCCATATGTACCGATCTTATTACTAATTGGTAAGCTGCGTAAATTAGTGTGTTTTGATTTGAACCCCCAATAGGCTAGTACAATGAAGTTCATGTTAATGTTACCGGGTTAATGCCACAAAGTACTGATCGTTAAGAGTCGACACCATTCGCAATACTTCGTGTCGACTATTCTGTGTTTACGCTTGGTGACACCCTCAGCGACCCCAAAGCTGTGACACTGTAATTGCCGGACGAAGTGTCGTGTTGCACGTGTGAGCGGATGGTCAATGGATTAATAGCAGTGACTATAGTTATATTTCAGTGCATCATGCAATATAAGAGACCGTCATAAATGTTTTCTATACGTTTTGAATGTCATTTTCTCCGACTCATTGCCTTATTAAATTTAATATTCCTTGCTACAAATATGTACCGCATTTGAAGATGACCGTCTCTATAAATTGAGGTGACAAAAGTCGTGGGGTACCTACCAATATCGTGTCGGACCTCTTTCTGCCCGGATTAGTGAAGCAAATCGACGTAGCATAGACTCAATAAGTCCTTGGAAGACCCCACCAGAAATATTGAAGTACGCTGCCTCTATAGCTGTCCACAGTAATTGCGAATGTGTTGACGATACAGGATATTGTGCATGAACTGACCTCTCGATTATGTCCCATAAGTGTTCGATAGGATTCATGTACGGATATGAGAATGGCCAAATCATTCCCTGGAATTGTCCAGAACGTTCTGCAAGCCAGTCTCGAACAACGGAGGCCCAGTGACATGGTACATTGTCATCCATTAAAATTTCATGGTTGTTTCGGAATAAGTAGCCGTACTTAACCAATTCCAATCAATGACTGGTTCAGTTGGACTACAAGACCCAGTCCATTCCATGTAACCGCAGTCCACACAATTAAGGAGATACCACAAGCTTTAACAGAGTTGTTGACAACTCTAGTCCCTGGCTTCGTCGAGTCTGCGCTAGAGTCAAACCCTACTGTCAGCTCACACCAACTGAAATCAGGACTCATCTACCCAAGCCACAGTGTTCCAGTCGTCCAGGGTCAAACCGACATGATCGCGAATCCAGGGTAGTCGCTACAGACGATGTCGTGCTGCACTATGGGATCAAAAATATCCGGGCATCCCCAAAAACATAGGTTTTTAATATTAGGTGCATTGTGCTGCCACCTATTGCTAGATACTCCATATCAGTGACCTCAGTAACCATTTGACATCGTGAGAGAACAGAATGGGGAACTCCGCGGAACTCACGGACTTCGAACGCGGTCAGGTTACTGAGAGTTACTTGACTTATACGTCTGTACGCGAGATTTCCGCACTCCTAAACTTCCCTAGGTCCAGTGTTTCCTATGTGATAGTGAACTGGAAACGTGAAGGGGCACATACAGCACAAAAGCGTACAGGCCGACCTCGTCTGTTGACTGACAGAGACCGCAAACAGTCGAAGACGTTCGTAATGTGTAATAGGCAGACGTCTATCCAGACCATCACACAGGAATTCCAGCCTGCATCAGGATCCACTGCAAGTAGTGTGAAAATTAGGCGGGAGGTGATAAAACTTGGATTTCATGGTCGAGCGGCTGTTCATAAGCCACACATCACGCCGGTAAATGCCAAACGACGCTTCGCTTGGTGTAAGGAGCGTAAACATTAGACAATTGAACAGTGGAAGAACGGTGTGCGGATGGACACACTGTGGCGATCCGATGGCAGGGTGTGGGTGTGGTGTCACCGCCAGACACCACACTTGCTAGGTGGTAGGCTTTAAATCGGCCGCGGTCCGGTAGTATACGTCGGACCCGCGTGCCGCCACTATCAGTGATTGCAGACCGAGCGCCGCCACACGGCAGGTCTAGAGAGACGTCCTAGCACTCGCTCCAGTTGTACAGCCGACTTTGCTAGCGATGGTTCACTGACAAAATACGCTCTCAATTACCGAAACGATAGTTAGCATAGCCTTCAGCTACGTCATTTGCTACGACCTAGCAAGGCGCCATTATCAATTGCTATTTATCTTGTGATGCATGTACCGTCAGACCGATGTTCACCAATTATGGATTAAAGTTAAGTATTCCAGAAGCTACGTACCTTTTTTGCTAGTCTCAATTCCTTGTCATTTTCCAGACCTCACGCCAGCCTGCGTGAGCTTAAACTCGTGCCCTTCAGCCTACCGTCTTAGTGGATTGGCTGTCTTGCCAGTCCACAAAAGTGGGCATGGCGAACGCCCGTTGAACATCATCTGCCAGCGTGCGTAGTGCCAACAGTGAAATTTGGAGGCGGTGGTGTTATGGTGTGGTCGTGTTTTTCATGGAGTGGGCTTGCACCCCTTGTTATTTTGCGTTGCCCTATCACAGCACAGGCCTACACTGATGTTTTAAGCAACTTCTTGCTTCCCACTGTTGAAGAGTAATTCGGGGATGGCGGTTGCATCTTTCAACACAATCAAGCACCTGTTCATAATGCGCATCCTGTGGCGGAGTGGTTACACGACAGTAACATCCTTGTAATGAACTGGCCTGCACAGAGTCCTGACCTGAATCCTATAGAACACCTTTGTGATGTTCTGGAACGCCGACTTCATGCCAGGCCTCACCGACCGACATCCATATCTCTCCTCAGTGCAGCACTCTGTGAATAACGAGCTGTCATTCCTCATGAAACCTTGCAGCACCTGATTGAACGTATGCCTGCGAGAGTGGAACTGTCATCAAGGCTAAGGGTGGGCCAACATCATATTGAATTCCAGCATTACCGATGGAGGGCGCCACGAACTTAAAAGTCGTTTTCAGCCAGTTGTCGGGATACTTTTGATCACATAGTGTATTATCAAAGGCACTTACGTCGGTCGTCTGCTGGCATAACCTATTAATGCCACATTTCATCGCACTGTCCTAACACATTCGTATGTCGTATATATCACATTGATTCTTCGGTTCCTTCACGAAGTGTTGCTTGTCTGTTAGCACTGACAACTCTACGCTGACAGTGCTGCTCTCGGTTATTAAGTGAGGGGTGTCGACTACTCCCTTGTGCATGCTGCGAGGAACTGTCTGAAATTCGGTATTCTCGGCCCTCTCTTGACGCTGTGGATCTCGGAGTAATGGGTTCTTTAACGATTTCCGAAATGGAGTGCCCCATGCGTCTAGCTCCAACTACCATTCCTCGTTCAAGATCTGTTAATTCCCGTCGTGCGGCCGTAATAACGTGGGAAACCTTTCCAAATGAAACACCTGAGTGCAAAAGACAGCTCCGCAAATCCACTGCCCTTTTATACCTTGCGTGCGCAACACTACTGCCATCTGTACGTTTCCATATCGCTCTCCCATGACTTTTGTAACCTCAGCGTAGTGCACATTCACGAATCCATGTAATTTTAGTTTGTACCTTCTACAGTAGTAGCTGATGGGTACGAGTCACAAAAGCCAACAAGTTTTCAGGACTGGGAGACAAACAGTAAAAAATTCGCTCTCTGACACCCTCTAACCCCTCTGCCCCGGATGTAAGTAGCTAACTTTGCTTAGCTCACGGCCGAATTCATCGTTGTCAGTCAAACATCTTAAAACATTATTGTCTCTGTAAGTACAGGGTTATTGTAAATGATAAAAGCGATTTCTCGGATTTGCCGTTGCTATGTTATTTGACATATTGCCGCAGAGCTGTGCGCACACATAGTAGAATTCAAAAAGTTGCTGCATGTGCCTCCCCCCCAGCTCCCTTTCCAATTCGGTAGGTATCAGGATCAAGCTGATAATGAAGTCCTTTCCACGTTCCGTGTAGCATGTCCCTAGCAACCTGTTCAAAAGCACTGTTGATGGTCGTCTGATAGGTGCATTGATAGATGAGGCTAAATACTCAATCTTTCACATAAATTCACGCGAAAATCACATGCGGTTAGGCTGGAAGAGCGTGGAGGCCTTGACATGAATCCTGAACTTCAACAGGACCGATTCACATGTTTCACAGTTTCCTGTTTAGGGATTCGCGAACATAATGATGGAAGCAGAGTAGCATCATGTTCGTAGATGAAGTCCACACTGGAGGTCTTCATTTGTGGCATGAACCAGTTTATCAGCATGTCCAGACACACGTATCCTGCAACGGTCTTTTCGCAGAATAAAAAGGGACCGTAAACTTTAAACAGCGGGCACTGCACGAGACACGTTAACTTTTGGTGAACCTTGAATGTGCTGCACGATAGCGAGGGCATTTTCCGTAACCCAGATTCGTTCACTGTGCTTGTTTACTGTGGAATGCATAAAAGAACGTTATTGCATCACTGAAGATATGTTTGTCACAACATCCTCTTCCATAAACATTTGCAACTGAGTCGAAAAAAGCATCTGACATTGTCATCGGAAGCGAGTGCATGTAGCATCTGCACGGGGTAAGGCTTCAACTTCAGTGGTTTTCTTAATATTATCCTAACAGTTGGTTGTGATACGTGCAACTCTCTGCATCCTCTGTTCGCCGAATTCTATGGGCTACGTATGAAACTCGCCAGCACGAGGTCAACAGTTTCTTCACTCAAAACCGACCTGTCGGTTTCCCCTTGCAGAACCATCCTGGAAGAACCACCCTGAAGCTTTAAGAGGCACATACCATCGCTGAATCGAGCTGGCAGTTGGTGGGGTTTTGTTGACCTTCGTTCTGCAGTGTCGTAGCATTGTTTGGCAAACTGATATGAATGCGTTTCAAGTACAATCTACGCTTTCTCGCCGCCTGTCGCCACCTTCCATAACTGCACACGTTCGTATCTCGTGGCGTAAATTTGAAGTGCGGCTGCAACAATACAAGACGTTTTGAGTTTTTCTATAGGAATGTTGAGTTTTGCGACAATATGTCAATTAATGTAGCTGTAGTGAATTTATGAAATCGTTTCAATCATTAATGATAATACTCTAAAGAAGCTTTTATGTTAGCTGACGCTTTTGGATTCGCCTGTTGATTACTAGGTGCCTACGTTTATAAAATACAACTGAGAAGCCGGCCGCTGTGACCGAGCACTTCTAGGCGCTTCAGTCTGGAACGGCGTTGTTGCTACGGTCGCAGGTTCGAATACTGCCTCGGGCATGGATGTGTGTGATATCCTTAGGTTAGTTAGGTTTAAGTAGTTCTGTATGGGGGACTGATGATCTCAGATGTTAAGTCCCAAAGTGCTTAGAGCCATTGAACCATTACAATTGAGAATCGCGGGCCGCGCGAATGCTTTGGGTTGCATGCTGCTCGCGGGCTGCAGTTTGACGACAACTGTCCTACTGCTGCGTAAGAGACACAGAGGAATGAAAGGGCAGATTGGCCATTTTCATCGGGTTTATGGACACAACTATAGGGACCTTTCCTAGTTTTGACCAATACTGTTGCCTTCAGGAAACGTATTCGATACAGCGAATATGATCAGACTCCAGCAGCACATTATATTGGAAACAACGAAAATTTTTGCCGGACCAGGAATCGGAACCCGATTCCCCGCTTTACGCGAGCTGTCGCATTAACCACTTCGGGCATCCGAGAACGCCTGCAGGACCGACCCGAACTTCCACATGTCACCGTGTGTGTACGTCTTGCACTCCCACAATTGCTGTGATTCCCGTACAGAGAGAGACTTATGATTATTGTCGCGGCCTTGTCTTGGCATGAAATACTGTATTGCAGTGGCAGTGTTTTTACAATGTGCACAAGCACTGTAATATATTACTTTTTTCTGTATTTAGTACTTTTTCATTTCTTCACATAATTTTTAACATTCTACGACAGTACTACATTTCAAATTGGTCCGGTTTTGTCTCCTCCTCACTTCCCATGACCCACATTTCGCTTCAACATAATGCTGTGCTCCAGGCGTACACATTCATTAACTTCTTCCTCAGTTCCAAATCAATATCTGATATATCTGATAGATTTTACTGAATAAAACATTTTGCCCTCGTGCTAAACTACTTCTGTGAATCGGCGACCGTACGCAGTAACAGTAACAGCAAATTTATTTACCAGTGGATCACAAATGGTTCAAATGGCTCTGAGCACTATGGGGCAACTTCTGAGGTCATCAGTCCCCTAGAAATTAGGACTACTTAAACCTAACTAACCTAAGGACATCACACACATCCATGCCCGAGGCAGGATTCGAACCTGCGACCGGAGCGGTCGCGCGGTTCCAGGCTGTAGCGCCTAGAACCGCTCGGCCACCCTGGCCGGCAGTGGATCACATTAACAAAGATATTACACATGTAATGGTATTCCAGTTTAAGAAAAAAACAACATTTGATTATTACAGGCATATGTATTGATGAGCGGAAACGCCATGATCAGTGCCCATCGCAAAATCGAATGCCACCTCGTGACGAAACGGCCACGTTGGGTGGCAACAAAAGAATGTGAGCGGAACTTAGACGAATGGGGAACCATTGTAGTGACTGTACGGAGTGCAGATAGGGAAATCCTGTGACATAAGCGACTTTGATAGAGGGCAGATTGTTCTGGCCCGGTGCCTGGGAACGAGAATCTCGGAAAGGCGAAGTTATTCAGCTGTCGGCGTGCTACTACCGTGAACAGAAATTTGCTGTATGGTAACACTATGAGTGGACAACAAAGTGTATGACGTGCACGCGTTGTTACTGAACATAGTTGACGGAGGACTGTATGCTCTATAGAGGGTGATTCAAATAACGTTTACAAACTGATATGGCACATCGGGCATACAAGGATCAATAATCACATAGAAACCGGGGATCGCAAAGGCCATCCGCGACTACTAAATGGCGTTGCAGTTATTTAGTCACATGGTTCAAATGGTTCAAATGGCTCTAAGCACTACGGGACTTAACATCTGAGGTCATCAGTCCCCTAGACTTAGAACTACCTATACCTAACTAACCTAAGGACATCACACACATCCATGCCCGAGGTGGGATTCGAACCTGCGACCCTAGCAGCAGCTCGGTTCCGACCTGAAACGCCTAGAACCGCTCGGCTTAGTCACATGCTGCAAAGGGATACCCACTAGAGCAGATGCTCAGAGTTTTGTCAAGATGCATCGAGACACGCCTGACATTGACGCTGCATCGAATGGCGCTCCCTTTCAAAGACAGCTGGTGCATCTCGAAGACAACCTGCTGCCGCAACCATCCGGCCCACTAGGTCCTCCGACGATGTAACAGGTGTTTGATACACAAGGCCTTTCTGGTAAGCCCCACAGCAAAAAAATCGATAGAAGACGGGTTAGGCGATCATGGTGGCTATGCGACTGACCCACTGTGGCCAATCCAGCGGCTGCGAAAGGTCTTCTGCACATGTGCTCTCACTTGTCTGCTGCTACGCGTGGGGGCTCCGTCGTGCTGAAATCGAATGCGACGAAGAATGGGCATACGTTATGGGTAAATTTGCGCTGCGAGGCATGGGTACGTGTAGCATGTGGATTCACACCCACTCACGTATGCAGGCTGTGAACGTTCATCACACCCTCGAGTGAGAACGCGACCTCATTGGTGAAGAGGACACTCACTGAGACGCCCTGCTAAACCTGCAGGTCAGGACAAGTAGTAGGAATTGTGGAAGGGGGCCAGAATGAGCGGCTGTCAGTTACACTCCAAACATAACACTTTATTTAGTTGTCCAAACATTACAGTGCAACTTCCAAGCTTGACTATCGACAGAAAAGTCTAATTCTAAAACGGCTGAAGGCCCATGAATTAAATACAACTGCTATAATTATTATCTCTTTTTTTCTGAGACAGAAGGCTCTAGGCTTTAACCTTAAATAGTATTTAAGGCCAAGCGGTGTAAGACTTGACTAGTCATAGATTCAGTTTTTAAAAGCGGCTGAAGGCCCATAAATTTAAAACAACATAAGTACAATAATCTCTCAATAGGCAGAATGCCCAAGCTTTATAACCAATAAGAAACCTTACTTCATACGGCTGAAGGCCTTTGTTTAAAAAAAGTGCAACCAATTTTCCAAGGCAGAAGGCCCAAAGCATTTAACCTTAAATAGTATTTAAACCGAAGTGGTGTAAGACTTGATAAGCAAGAATCCAAAATTTTAAAGCTGCTGAAGGTCATCGAGAACAACACAACTGCAAATTACAATAAATTTTCAACAGGCAGAAGGCCCACAGCCTTACCTTGAAGGAATGTAATACTTGATAAATAAGAACCTTAAAACTTAAAGCGGCTGAAGGCCGATGCTTTTAAAAACAATACAATAAATTTTCAACAGGCAGAAGACCAAAGCTTTATCTTTAGACAACGTTAGACTTGCCCAATTTAGAAAAACTTGTTTCAAAATGGCTTAAGTTCTTTGTTTTTAAAAACACAATTACAAGTACACAAATTCCAACAATCGGCAATGACCCACTAAAAATAGACAATTAAACGCTAATAAGAGGGCAGTATAGGCAACAGCGCTCAGAAGTTTCCAGGGGGCTCGGTCTGCCTTGAAATCTTAACGTTCGTTTAGGTGAGACAAGAAGTCGGCCCAACTATACTCGATCCGCCGCCACCACAACCAAGAGACAGTCAGGGATCCACCGACAAGACGACGTGCTAACCACCGACCAGTATATGAGAATTCCAAAGCCAAAACGTTACAGACATAGCCGCCCACAACCAAAAATACATTAAGCTGTCAAAAACTACTCACCATGTTGGACAGCGACAACAGGTGAGGTAAGGATACTGCCTGAATTTACGTTTGCGACCAGGGCAGGTAACAGGAACACTAACGGCCACAAGGCAGAAAATTCCACTGGCGCACTTGAATTTCAAACCGACAAATGTAGTTAATTCCACCACACAGCGTCTAAATCTTCACCAACTCGAACATTCGCTGTTGCTTCGAGGAATACCGCCAACAGCGAACCACCAACCAAGGGGACAACATGAACAGACGTGGTTTCAGTAACAAAATCACCGCACAACTTTCATGTCCTGGGTCGGTGATCCACGAACCTCGCAGCACTCGGAACAGCCCCCACACCCCCCAAACACTGCGTAGAGACCGCCAGCGGGCCCGGCCGACTGCGCTGCGCGGAGACTTCCTTGCTGACCCGCTCCAACCGATCGACTGGCTGCACACCGCCAAGCTGGAACTATCAGCACCAGACCAAAGATGGTATACGGTCCCAATATCGATACACGCCGCTGCTGCCACAGGTAGAAGGGGGAAGAACCACGGCATAACCGCAATAACCGCGGGAAACCAAACGCAGAGCAACAACCAAGTTTTAAAGCAACTCATAAGCTGGGGTCGGTACGGCTCACTCACTGTGAAGCTTCAGTGTTCAGGGAATTCCTGCAGAAACTACCACGCAAATCCCTTGCTGTTGTTGAACATGCAGTCCTTCGTCATGTACAGTGCACCAGACGGAAGGTTGGGGTATATTAGTGGCGCGGGCTACACCTCGTGTACTTGTTGACGGCGTACGCTGCACCCTTTCGGAGACGCCTTCTTCCGCCGAAACTATCCGTGTTGTTCGTTGGCGGTCAACATCCGGATTGTGCACATGGACCGAGCCCGTTTTGCACAATTGGCGATGCAGGACGGCGAATGATATGTAGCACGACACCTTTCTGTCGGGATATTTCGCACGATACAATCGCATGGCTTCCATTGGATTTCGCCGCTCCATAAATTAAATGCAACTCAGCTGTTTTCCGTTACGAGTAGCTAGCCATGTTACTCCTAACGCTTCCATGTGGTGAACGGTGACCGTCCCCGAGCGCTCCGCCCGTGTTTCTATAGCAACGCCCTCCCGTGACCGTAGTGCCCTCTGTGGCGTTTGCGACCATTCCTATGTCATTGCTGATCCTTATTGCGTGCCCGATATGCTATGTCAGTCTGTAAATGTTTTTTTATTCACCCTATAGAACAGGATAGGCGACAATATGTTCAAACGGCAGGGTACAAATGTTTCGGAGCACATCTTTCAGTGTACGTTGTTGAGCAAGAGGTACCGCACCAGATGATCTCTTCTTGTTACCATGTGAACACACCGACATCGCAACTTACGACAGCAATGAGCACAGGAGCATCGACATTGGACTGTGGACTAAAAGAAACTTATCGCCTGGTCCGGTGAATCAAGTTTCTTGTTACACGAGATGGACAGTTGTGTTGGGATACACCTGTTACCTACTCGAACGACTGCTCGAAGGATGCAGAACAGTTGTAAGACTGTGGAGCCAGTATTTGTCTGGGTTTGCATGGGACACGTATTAGTAATCAAAGGAACCGTGTCAGATGTCCATTATGTGATCATTATTGCGGACAGCCTGTATCTCTCCACGCTTGATGTATCTCCCAAACGTGTTACATTGGTTTGAGGAGCAACACGAGGAACTCACTTTGATGGCCACCATAATCGTTTGACCTGAATCCATAGAACACCTCAACGACGTTATTGGACGACAGCTCCATACCCACTAATCACCAGACCGAAAATTTACAGGAATTCCATAACCTCTACATAGTCATCTGGTACCATACACCGCCGGAAACGTAGCAAGGACTTATCAAACCCATTCCTCGCAGTTTTACTCGTCTGAAGCGTTCTAAATGTGGACCAACACGCCATTGAGCAGATGGTAATAGATTTTTTTCTCATCAGTATAGAGTTTCTGGTCTGCTCTGACACTGGTAAAGGTAGTCGGCAGCGACCATAACTATCCCGGCATTCGCCAGAACTAATGTAAGGAAACCACGGAATATCTAAATCAGTATATCGGGATGTAGAGTAGAGCCGTTATTTTCCAGTATACGAGGTAAGTAATAGAATTCCTTAACTTATTCGACTACCGTGTCATTCCCAATTTTGAAGTTTAATAAGTCGTTACCCTCTCACGTGTTTCTCTTTGTCATCTTCGTTTTTCTTATCATTAAGCTGAATTTCGTGTTAAGAGCCTTGTTCATTCCTCTCAACAGATCTTGTATTCTACTCGAAGGGCTATGACCTTAACATTGGTATCCGTTACTCTTCCATTTTTATTCTTCTACCGAAGTATTCTTTCAATGTTCTTATCGTGCCATGGAGGTGCAATTTGAACAGCTGATTGGTGAACTGCAAGCTCTGTAACGACGCTATACGTACTCTCTTATTTATACACATCGTGAACCTTTACCTTCTCATATTATGAGTGGCCAGTCACGTCAATTAAACTGCACGACCTCACTACCATCTTGAATGGCCGTCGTAGCTTCTAACTACGAACTCAGAAAGATTAATAAAAGGTACACTTCGCGAACTGTTTTTGTTCAAACTGAACTCATTAATAAATACAGTATTAAGCACGTGTAAACGCGTTCGATTGCTCTAAAGCCTATGATAATAATTCTGGAGCTTTTAGTGGAAACTTATGGCAGTCGTTCTCTCTAGAAGCAACGTTTAACACTGCACTTTCCTCTTAAGTTAGATATCGTCTCTACCGCTTAAAACGCTATGCCAGTATTTCCATCCCAATCAGGAACCGGTACAAACTCGTTTTTAGTATTTTCCTTCTGAAGTAAATAATTCCTTGTACAATCGGTTGCTGGTACTGAAGGGTCAAATTTAAAAGTAGTTCAGTTCTCTGAACTTGAAATAGTTAATTAAATTATCTTTGTATGAGTGATACTTAAGTTTTTAGTGTCAGATGAAACTCATAAGATATATAGCAGTTACAGGGTGACATTTATGGAACTACATACAGAATCAAAATTAGTTATAAACTACGGCGTGCACACATTTTATTCAACATGTAAACGTCACTGCAGATACTCGGGTTCGATATGCCTGCCATCATTGGCGATGATATGGAACAGACGAATAGCGAAATTTTGCATGACTCACTGAAGTGTCGGTACATCGATGCTGTCGATGACCTGAATGGCTGTTCTCAGCTCAGCAGTGGTTTTGGGGTTATTGCTGTACATCTTGTCCTTAATATAGCCCGACAAAAAGGAGTCACATGAGTTCAGATCCGGAGAATATGGCTGTCAATCGAAGCTCATGCCAGTGGCCTCCGGGTACCCTAGAGCCAGAAGTCCCCAAAGTGTTCTTCCAGGACATCAAACGCTCTCCTGCGTCGATGGGGTCGATCTCCCATTGCATGGAACACACATTGTCGAAATCAGGGTCGCTGTGGATGATGGGGATGAAATCATCTTCCAAAACCTTCAAGTACCGTTCGGTACTCACTGTTCCATCAAGAAATATCGCACCGATTATTCCATGACGGGACTTTGCACAACACACAGTCACCCGTTGAGTGAGAGAGACTTTTCGATCGAGAAATGCGGATTCTCAGTCCTCCAAATGCGCCTATTTTGCTTGTTGACGAATGCATCCTAATGAAAGTGAGCTTCGTCGCTAAACAAAACCATACATATTCCCATCATGCCCCTCGGCCAATCGTGCTGTCTGAACGTCCTAACGCAAACCGTTCGGAAGATATGACGATTTCATTTCATACAGTTCAATAATTGTCAGTCTGTATAATTTTAGCATTAACTTCATGAAACTTTTCAAATATAAATGGTTATGATCTTCTGGTTGAATTTACTTATGTCTTGAGAAACCAAGAAACTTAATTAAGTCATGTACTTTTTCAGTACGACGAATCAAATTTTAATTTCTCCGCTTTCGAATTTTGTACGGGGACCAGTAAATTCTAAGCTGTCTGCAGTCTCTTGTCTAGTTTACAAGTAATATTGTGATATGATTTATGCAAAAGTAATTATAAGGTACTTATAAAATAATGTCATACTATAGAAAATAAAATTTTACTGTATTGACCCCCCTCCCCCCCCCCCCCCCCACCCCCCAAAAAAAGAAAAAAACACGAAACTTTCTTTCTCAAATGTCTGTATCTCGTACTACAGTACATATTACAAAAAAAAAAAAAAAAAAAAAGCCAATGGCTTACTTTTTCGGACGTAGTGCAGTTGAGGCTGAGGTTCAATGTGCATTCATAGTATCTTCACGTCACATTTTATACACAGAGGTTCCAGGAGAAGAAACCGCGGGTGGAGCAGTGTGTCTCCAATCGTCATCCACCGAGGCAGCAGAGCATCACATTCATAGCAATAAGACCTTTCTATGCAGGAGCTAGCTCCATCTTCTCCACTGGCGATCGTGGTAAGCAATCGCGATCACAGAATAACAAACAACATTGCGAGACGTTGTGTCTACGGTCCTTCAGGGTACAAAGTCACGTTTGCTTCTGAAGGCGTGGCTTAGCTATAGGCACCAGCGCCTATAACGTTTTTGTTCTGTAGCGTCGTTGGAAGACGATTCCGGACAAGGGTTGCTATCCTCTATTTGTTCCTCATGATACCCTCTACAGCTCCTCCCTGTAGAATCCCTGGAAATTTGAAGCTATATTTCTCGGACACCCTGTAGACAAATGAAACATGTCATATTTCCTGTGTTTGGGAACCATTATTGATGTTGGCTATCAAGGTGCGAAATATAAAAAATCATGTAGAGTGTATTATTGCGCGACCCTTACTCGACCACGTACGAGGTGTGGCTAGAAAAAAACCGGACTAGTACTGGTGAAACAATAAAACGAATGCAATAAGGCTGAAAGTCGCGTGGCCTGTCACGTGACTCTCGCTCCGCCTACTGCTCGAGTTTCATCTGCCTCCTGCACTCAGTCTGCCCGTGGCGTCTGTTTTAAGTAGTTGACGTTTTGTGTGTGCGTCGGAAAATGTTGAGTGTACAGAAAGAACAGCGTGTGAACATCAAATTTTGTTTCAAACTAGGAAAATCTGCAAGTGAAACGTTTGTAATGTTACAACAAGTGTACGGCGATGATTGTTTATCGCGAACACAAGTGTTTGAGTGGTTTAAACGATTTAAAGATGGCCGCGAAGACACCAGTGATGACACTCGCACTGGCAGACCATTGTCAGCAAAAACTGATGCAAACATTGAAAAAATCGGTAAACTTGTTCGACAAGATCGCCGTTTAACAATCAGAGCCGTGTCTGAGTTAACAGGAGTTGACAAGGAAAGTGTTAGGCAGATTCTTCATGAAAGTTTCAACATGAACAAAGTGTGTTCAGAAATGGTTCCAAAATGTCTCACAATTGAACAGAAGGAACGCCGAAGAATGATTTGTTCTGACATCCTGGAAAACATTGAAAGTGATCCCACCTTCTTACAAAATGTTATTACTTGCGATGAATCGTGGTTTTTTACTTACGATCCCGAAACTAAACGCCAATCGATGCATTGGAAAACTCCTGGTTCTCCACGACAAAAAAAAGCACGAATGTCAAAATCGAAATTCAAGACAATGATGATTGTTTTTTTTTGACATCAAATGGATTGTGCACATTGATTGGGTACCAGAGGGACAAACAGTGAATCAGCATTACTACATTAGCGTCCTGGCTACCCTACGTGAGCGAGTACGGAGAAAACGGAACGATTTGTGGAGAAAAAAGTCATGGATCCTTCACCAAGACAATGCCCCAGCTCACAGTGCGTTGTCAGTGAAGACGTTTTTGGCAAAACACAACATTCCCACCTTAGATCATCCACCCTACTCACCTGATTTGGCCCCCTGTGACTTTTTTCTTTTCCCTAAAGTCAAGTCAGCTTTGAAAGGAACTAGATTTGAGACTGTTGAAGCAGTAAAAGAAACAGCGACGGAAGTAATGTATGGACTTACCGAAAATGATCTGCAGCATTGCTATGAACAGTGGAAAATTCGTATGGAGCGGTGTAGAGACCGAGGAGGAGAGTACACTGAAGGAGATAACATGAAATTGTAAATAATTGTAAATAAATGTTTTTTCCAGCATCAGTCCGGTTTTTTTCTAGCCGCACCTCGTATAGTTGACTTCTCTGTCCACTGCTGTGTGCCAACCGCAGAATTCTTCCAAAGAAAAGACCAGGGCCTATTTAAGGCCCAGGCGACACAAACAGCCGCTTGACAGGTGTTAAGATTTCTATACAGGACGTATGGTGGAGGAAGGGCCCAAGAGAAAGTTTTGAGTAAACTGCTTATTACAATTAGTACCGAAAACTGACACGGATGGAATTATACGAGGGAGAAGGAGGACGGAGCTTAACGTTAAGCCACTTCTGCGGAAAAAAAGTTTCCGAGGCGACCCTGGAAAAGGCGTACCAAGAAACGAAAGGGATAAGGCCACAGGCGTACACTTTAACGACTGTATCTGCTGGGTCAGCCTGTTGCACATTTCTAAGAAAATGTATTCCAGGAACGCAAACTACGAGGGCAGTTCAATAAGTAATGCAACACTTTTTTTTTCTGAAACAGGGGTTGTTTTTTTCAGCATTGAAATACACCAGGTTATTCCCCAATCTTTTAGCTACACAACACTATTTTTCAACGTAATCTCCATTCAATGCTACGGCCTTACGCCACCTTGAAATGAGGGCCTGTATGCCTGCACGATACCATTCCACTGGTCGATGTCGGAGCCGACGTCGTACTGCACCAATATCTTCTTCATCATCCGCGTAGTGCCTCCCATGGATTGCGTCCTTCATTGGGCCAAACATATGTAAATCCGACGGTGCGAGATCGGGGCTGTAGGGTGCATGAGGAAGAACGGTCCACTGAAGTTTTGTGAGCTCCTCTCGGGTGCGAAGACTTGTGTGAGGTCTTGCGTTGTCATGAAGAAGGAGAAGTTCGTTCAGATTTTTGTGCCTACGAACACGCTGAAGTCGTTTCTTCAATTTCTGAAGAGTAGCACAATACACTTCAGAGTTGATCGTTTGACCATGGGGAAGGACATCGAACAGGATAACCCCTTCAGCATCCCAGAAGACTGTAACCATGACTTTACTGGCTGAGGGTATGGCTTTAAACTTTTTCTTGGTAGGGGAGTGGGTGTGGCGCCACTCCATTGATTGCCGTTTTGTTTCAGGTTCGAAGTGATGAACCCATGTTTCATCGCCTGTAACAATCTTTGACAAGAAATTGTCACCCTCAGCCACATGACGAGCAAGCAATTCCGCACAGATGGTTCTCCTTTGCTCTTTATGGTGTTCGGTTAGACAACGAGGGACCCAGCGGGAACAAACCTTTGAATATCCCAACTGGTGAACAACTGTGACAGCACTACCAACAGAGATGTCAAGTTGAGCACTGAGTTGTTTGATGGTGATCCGTCGATCATCTCGAACGAGTCTGTTCGCACGCTCCGCCATTGCAGGAGTCACAGCTGTGCACGGCCGGCCCGCACGCGGGAGATCAGACAGTCTTGCTTGACCTGCGGCGATGATGACACACGCTTTGCTCAACGACTCACCGTGCTTTTGTCCACTGCCAGATCACCGTAGACATTCTGCAAGCGCCTATGAATATCTGAGATGCCCTGGTTTTCCGCCAAAAGAAACTCGATCACTGCCCGTTGTTTGCAACGCACATCCGTTACAGACGCCATTTTAACAGCTCCGTACAGCGCTGCCACCTGTCGGAAGTCAATGAAACTATACGAGACGAAGCGGGAATGTTTGAAAATATTCCACAAGAAATTTCCGGTTTTTTCAACCAAAATTGGCCGAGAAAAAAAAGTGTTGCATTACTTATTGAACTGCCCTCGTACAAGGGAAATACATGGAAATTAAAAGGCGTAAGCGCTTTCCTGTTTCGATAGTTGAATGCCGCCTTCTTTTATTCGTTCCTCAGAAAAAACATTCACAATTATGATTGTTGCAAGTATGAGGTTGCTGCCTAAGTTCACAGAGCTTTGTTTTGTATGTTGGTATTCCCGCTGCTATGGATTTATTTATCGATTGCCCTTTTTTTTTGTAGTTCACTGCTGCTATTTGAGTTTATATATTGTGATTTGGATATACTGAGTAGAGCCGTGGCCGCTGGAAAACAGAGTGCTAGGTAGTGAAACCGCAACATTTCTGACATACTCTCCTTTTTGGCTTCAGTAGAGGGATGCTAGCAGCGGAGGCAGTCAGAAACAATCGCGCCCTATAAGGATATAATGTCACTGGACAGAGGGCAGCAAGAAAATGGTTTTCTCGTTTTAAGAAGGATCCTTTTGACACTAGTGATGAACTGTGATCGTACCATCATCGTGCGTTATTTGCTTGCAGCGGGGAAGGTTCAAAAATCGGATGTAGGGGTACCGCATACTCTAAGCCAAAATCTTAAAAATGGCGGTTGGCTACATTGCACCTCTGCTTGCTCGTTCAAATGGCTCTGAGCACGATGGGACTTAACATCTGAGGTCATCAGTCCCCTAGAACTTAGAACTACTTAAACCTAACCAACCTAAGGACAGCACACACATCCGTGCCCGAGGCAGGATTCGAACCTGCGACCGTAGCGGTCACGCGGTTCCAGACTGAAGAGCCTAGAACCGTACGGCCACACCGGCCGGCACAGCTTGTCTCACACCGTCCTTAACACCAATTTTTATTTCTTGACTCACCACTTTTTTCACTCTCTTTTGGGTTTTGTAGATGCCTCTGCCATCTAGCCCCACTCTTCTGATGATTGTGAACGTGTTCTGCTGCCTTACATTGACGAAAGCTATGTGGCAGTAGAAAATTATGCGAACTGTAGTAGCATGCCCTTATGTGTGCGAGTCGTCAAATGGCACCTATTACAAGAACCTTACTCAATCACTACTTGTTAGCCACTGCTGTCTCGAATGAGAAGACGTACGAAAGACGTTGTGAGTTTCCTGGGGCAGCCATAATGCTGCGTCCGCGTCGGGCATTCATTATACGTCACCAACTCTTTCACGTGTTTCAGTTGTTAGAGGAAGCGGTGGCCGGAAGAAGGCGTAACGTGTCAAGGTATTGTTTTCAAAAAATGTTCAAATGTGTGTGAAATCTTATGGGACTTAAATACTAAGGTCATCAGTCCCTGAACTTACACCCTACATAACCTAAATTATCCTAAGGACAAACACACACACCCATGCCCGAGGGAGGACTCGAACCTCCGCCAGCCGCACAGTCCATGACTGCAGCGCCCCCGACCGCTCGGCTAATCCCGTACAGATATTGTTTTCAACAGACTGTTTTCAGCGGGAATGGTTTTGCTCTTACGAAAAGTTATTTATGTTGCGCTTGAGCAAACTGTCCCAGTTTAGGAGGGGACACGCAGGGTGTCCATTGATGCTAGCGGTGGGTCAGTAGTGCGTGCCTTGTGCAAACGTGGCCGCTAAGTCCGGCCGTCGATAGCCTCGATATGTCCGTCAGCGGGCTGCGTCCGCTGTGAAGGACGTTACCTGTCCACGGCCAGGCCAGCTACACACACACAGCGCCGGGATGCTCGTTAGGGGCGCTTATCGCGTAATCTACGCTAGTTGGGCCCCCGCTGTTATCGTCTCTGCCGCCGCTGTTGCGTCACTGCCGTTGGTGCTGGCGGGAACGTTAGACAACCGAGTTCCAAAATAAACTCCCGCATAACGTTAGCGAAATTAAGTGGCTAGCTCGTGGTAATTGCCAAAGACCCTAAAAGACCGGTGGCCCACAGAAATGGCACATGTCAGCCGGCTACGCGTGTTAACTGAGTCATCAGAAAAACAATAAATATTGCTGTAAATCATAATTAATTGAAACCCTTATCTGGCGACAAGTGTTGTTGATGTGGTGTCACCGCCAGACACCACACTTGCTAGGTGGTAGCCTTTAAATCGGCCGCGGTCCTTTAGTATACGTCGGACCCGCGTGTCGCCACTATCAGTGATTGCAGACAGAGCGCCGCCACACGGCAGGTCTAGTCTAGAGAGACTCCCTAGCACTCGCCCCATTTGTACAGCCGACTTTGCTAGCGATGGTTCACTGTCTACATACGCTCTCATTTGCAGAGACGATAGTTTAGCGTAGCCTTCAGCTACGTCATTTGCTACGACCTAGCAAGCCGCCATATTCAGTTACTATAATTACCATCTTCAAGAATGTGTTCTGAACAGATAATGTTGTGAATAATCTACCGTCAAGAGCGATGTTCATCATTAATCGATTAAAGTTAAGTATCAAACTAATTACGTCCGCTTTCTGAATTCTCATTCCTTGTCATGTTCCAGACCTCACGTCAGTATAGTTCTTCCCTCCTCAAACCAGCCTGCGTGAGCTAAAACGCATGCATTTCGGCCTCCACTCGTAACACGGTGTTGGCTCTTCTGCTAGCACAAAAGTTGATATACCTCGATGGGGACAGTTGAACATGTGTGCCACGACCGGTACTCGAACCCAGGATCTCCTGCTTACATGGCAGACTCTCCATCCATCTGAGCCACCGAGGGCACACATGACTAGCGCGACTGCAGGGACTTGCCCTTTCACGCTTCCCGTGAGACCCACATTCCCAACTGTCCACAATCTACATACGTAATGTACCTAATAGAAATTTGCCCATCCACGCATTACTCGCACACATTAAGGTAACGATTCCCGTAAGACTTCGGGCAACCTGTGCGCATTCGCACAGACGAAGGTCAATGGCTGGGTTGCCTTTAACTATATATATATGAAGATAGTGACTGTTCTCGAAAGAACAGATACCATTGATGACCGTGCAGCTTCTCTAGAATAAATGATAATTAGGTACATTACGTATGTAGATTGTGGACAGTTGGGAATGTGGGTCCCACGAGATGCGTGCAAGGAATAAGTCCCTGCATTCGCGCTATTCGTCTGTGTCCTCGGTGGCTCAAATGCATTCAGCCGACACGGAAGCTCAGCGTGCCCGGCCAAAGGATTAGCTACCCTCTATAACAAAAAACTGAGTGAACGAATCAACGAAGAACCTGAACGGGTGTCATCGGTCGTCCGCTCCCAACAAATTCAACGAACAATATAGAACAAAAGGAGATCAAGCAAAACAAGAAAATATATATATGGATAGAACGTCTGCCATGTAAGCAGGAGATCCCGAGTTCGATTCCCGGTCGGGGTACACATTTTCAGCTGTCCCCATCGAGGTATATCAACGACAGCTGTCGATGGCTGAGGGTTTCAATTACTTATCATTTATTCAAGAGAAGCTGCACGGTCATCAGTGCTATCTGTTCTTTCGAGAACAGTTACTATCTTCATATAAATATTGCTGTGTTCCAGACGTCCTCGGATATTTTTTTCTAAAAAATGACATATCAGTCGATACAGCGTCTCTCCAGATTTCAGTCTGAAATACGCATCGTGGCGTAGTTGAACAAGGGAAGGCGTATCAAAAAATTTAGACAGTCGCTCCGATTTTCGCTTCCAGTACGCCTCCTTAGCTGAGTGGGAGCTGCCTTTGGAGATGCTCGGCCGTGTGTTTACGTCCCTGAAGCGGAAGGTAGCGCGCGCGGGGTTATTTATCCATCTGGTGTACTCGCAGGTTTTGGAGCAACCGATATACGTAAAATGTCACATGCATGCCTAGAGTCGTCCCTCAAGACTTTTTTTTTCCGAATGAATATGCGCCACCGAAGGCCTATGAAATTGAAAGGTTAGAATTGGAAGGAGAATCAGCATATTTTTGGGGATGCTTCTCCGATTTCCTATGAAAAAAGTTAACAACTTGTTCCCAATTATCACAATTATCAATCGTAGTCAGTTGCTTTTTAACCCCTATATACAACGCCTCTGTCATAGTTTCTACGAGAACAATTACAATGGCCGCTATTCCAACTATCGCAACACATAGACACATATTTTTTCTGTTTATTCTAATAACATTACTAATTTCGGTTTTTAAAAAGTTTGCTCCCTTTTGCTCCTTAATTTTCAGAGCTTATGGATGCCTATTGACATCTCATAGGCGTTGACACAAAGTGATATGAACCGGTTTTCACTTTTACGTAATTATTTTTAATATGTTAACAATTCCTTTTCTCATATTAACAGAATCTTCCGCCGGTTCTTGGTAGAACAACATTATAATAATAAATGAAAATCACCACTTTGCTTTTGTTCTACAATATTACTTTTGTTGCTAACCGGTTTTCGGCTTACAAGGCCATCTTCAGACATTTAAATGTCTGAAAATTCCTTTTCTGTTTGAATAAGTGCTGGATATCGTGAATAGCCTATTTTTTATTTCTCTAAAGTACGATGTATATTTCTGGTATAAATGGCAGTATTACCTGTCCTTCCTTATAATGGTTTCTCGATGTATGATGTATATTACTTGTTCACACCTTGTATTTTAAATTTATTTCAATAACACAATCAGAATTATAGGTGCTTCTTAAGTCTGCTTTTGTTTCAAATGGGTCCCACTGCTACTATAAGTTATGTAAAATCTAATTATTTTCATTAGTATTCAAAACCGGTTGCTTGGCAATTTTATTACTGTTTTATCAATCTGTTAATGTGGGTTCTGACCCAGTGCTTATGTGGAAGCATACTACCAGTGTTATAAAAAAGTGATAGCCTGTCCAAATGGGACGAATGATATGTACATTATCGCGTCGTTAAATATGATAACAAAACTGTTAGCCTACACCCTCAAACCTTTTTTTTCTTTATTGTTATTTTAAAACCTTTACAACAGGCAGGCTGTCAGCAGCATTCTACGCTGCTCTTCAGCCATAGAATAGACAATGAGAAAAGAAAGAATACGCGTTACATAATGGTGGGTAATAAGACAGTAGACACATGAATACAAACACGGAGCTGTTCACACTCGACGATAATCCACACTACAAACTGTTGACACGACGCACAAACACTGAAGATGTCTATGGCACAGGTGAACGATGGAGTGTGACGTTGAACACTGAACACAAAACACGATGGCACACACGCGACACTGATGGCGATGATCTCTGGCGCGCGAATGTCCACGTAGCGTGTGCGAGTCCTGGGACCTGCCAAGAGGGGGGGGGGGGGGGGAGGGGAGAACAAAGATGCCAGTGGCAGAGGAGATGGGAGGAGGGGTAGAGGAACAG
This sequence comes from Schistocerca serialis cubense, assembly GCF_023864345.2. Taxonomy (NCBI): domain Eukaryota; kingdom Metazoa; phylum Arthropoda; class Insecta; order Orthoptera; family Acrididae; genus Schistocerca; species Schistocerca serialis. The sequence goes on from NC_064646.1 coordinate 398,027,281, forward strand.
GGAAGGGGAAGCCCGGGGCACGAGTGGGGAGAAATTGAGGAGGGAGGGAAGGGGAAGAGAAGGGAGGGAGGGTGCCCAGAGGAACAAACAGGAAGAGGGAGGGAGGATCAAAGTTGGTAGGAGGGGTAGATGGAGGGGAAGAGGGCATCGTCAGGGAGGGCGAGCTGGCGGAAGAGTAAGGAGGATAGAGAGATGGAGAGCAGGTGGGAAGGTGGGACATGGGAATACAGGCGTGGCAGCGGGTGGGGGTGGGAGAGGATGGGGGAGACAAGCAGGTGACGAGGATCGAGTTTACAGGAGGTGTAGAGGATCCGTATCCTTTCAAGGAAAAGGAGGAGGTGGGGGAATGGAATGAGGTCGTACAGAATCCGCGTGGGGGAGGGGAGACGGATGCGATAGGTGAGGCAGAGAGCATGGCGTTCAAGGATCTGAAGGGATTTGTAAAAGGTAGGGGGGACGGAGATCCAGGCAGGATGGGCATAACAGGGCGGATGAGGGATTTATAGGTGTGGAGTATGGTGGAGGGGTCCAGACCCCACGTACGGCCAGAAAGGAGCTTGAGGAGATGGAGTCGTGAGTGTGCCTTGGCTTGGATTGTCCGGAGATGGGGGGTCCAGGAAAGGTGACAGTTGAGGGTGACGCCAAGGTACTTAAGGGTGGGGGTGAGGGCGATAGGACGGCCATAGATGGTTAGATAGAAATCGAGGAGGCGGAAGGAAGAGGTGGTTTTGCCTACAATGATCGCCTGGGTTTTGGAGGGATTGACCTTGAACAACCACTGGTTGCACCAAGCAGTGAACCGGTCAAGATGGGATTGGAGAAGGTGTTGGGAACGCTGCAGGGTGGGGGCAAGGGCAAGGAAGGCAGTGTCATCGGCAAACTGGAGGAGGTGGATGGGGGGTGACGGCGGCGGCATGTCCACTGTATACTAAAGGTACAGAACGGGGGAGAGGACGGAGCCTTGGGGCACACCAGCAGAGGGAAAAAAGGTGTAGGAATCCGTGTTATGGATGGTGATGTAGGAAGGACGGTGGGAGAGAAAGGAGCCGATCAGACAGACGTAGTTAATGGGAAGGGCGAAGGTTTAGAGCTTGAAGATGAGACCAGAATGCCATACGCGGTCATAGGCACATTCGAGGTCCAAGGAGAGGAAGATTGCGGAGCGACAGGAATTAAGCTGTTCGGAAAGGAGTGAGGTGGAGGAGAAGGTCATAGGAAGAGCAGGACAGCCGAAAGCCACACTGGGTAACGGGAAGGAGGCAGTGCTGGTGGAGATGCTAGTGGATGCGTTGGGTGAGGATGGATTCCAGGACCTTGCTGAAGACCAAGGTAAGGCTGATGGGATGGTAGGAGGAGATGGCAGACGGTAGTTTGCCGGGTTTAAGGAACATCAGGATATGGGAGGTTTTCCACATGTCAGGGTAGTAGCCAGTGGAGAGGACTGCATTGTAGAGCCTGGCCAGGGTGGAGAGGAAAGAGACAGGAGCTTCACAAAGGTGGCGGTAGGTGACACGATCATGACCAGGAGTGGTGTTGCATTTTGTGCGGAGTGTAGCAATGAGATCCTGTGTAGTGATAGGGGCATTGAGTTCCGTGTGTGCAATGTTGTCCAAGTACTGGAAACCAGGTGTGAGGGGAGGGACAGAGGTGTCAGTTCGATCACAGACATCCGGGAACAGGGAGTAATCGAACTGGGGATCCTCAGGGATGGAGAAGACATCGGAGAGGCAGGAGGCAAAGTGATTTGCCTTACTAAGGGTGTCAGGGAAGGGGTGATCATCATGGAGAAGAGGATAGTAGGGGGAGGGTTTAGTTCCGGTAAGGCAACGGAAGGCTGACCAGAACTTGGAAGAGTTTATAGGTAGGGTGGCATTTAAATGGGTGCATGTCTGTCGCCAGTCCTGGCGTTTCTTAGCCATGAGCAAGTTTCGAATGTGTCGCTGGAGTTGGCGGTGCCATCGTAGTGTGTCCGGGTCATGCGTGTGGATGAAGGCACGGTAGAGATGGCGGAATTCATGGAGGAGGAGAATGGCCTGTGGGTGTCAGGTAGGATGGTGGGGGTGGATGGCGACAGTAGGGACGTGGGCCTCCACAGCCTCAGACAAGGTCTGCTGGAGAAAGGAGGTGGCATGGGTAACATCGTCGGGGTGGTGGTAGGTGAAGGGGTGGTCTTCGACCTGGGTGGAGAGGATATCCCGGTAGGCATTCCAGTCGGCATGGGAATAATCATGGACGTACTTCGGGGGAGGGCCATTACGAGGGTCAGGGCGGGGGTGACGACCGTATGAAACGGTGAGGAGGACAGGGTGATGATCGCTACCAATGGGGTCCAGGACATCCACCGCTATGCGGCCAAGGAGGTTGGGGGAGAAGAGGATGACATCGGGAGTGGAGTTGGATTTGGGGTGGGTGTGCTGGGGAATGGGGACGAGGTCGCCTTGGAGGGTGGAGAGGAACTGATGCCACCGCCGTACCTGGGTGGCTAAACGACTATGGATGTTGAGGTCGGCGGCCATCACGTAGGAGGAGAAGGTATGATCAATGTGGGAGAGGAAGTCGAAAGGAATAGGGGTGTTAGGGTGGACATAGATGGTGGTGCAGGTGATGGTAAGGCTGGGGAAGAAGTGACTAAGGATCAGGTGTTCAGTGGGGTCAGGAAGTTGAGTTTGGAGCCGAACCGGGATCTGGCGGTGGTGACCAATGGCAACTCCACCACGCACAATTGGGAGGGGATTATCAGAGCAGTGGAGAAGGTAGGGCGAAGTGTGGATGGTGTGGTGGGGTTTGAGGAAGGTTTCATTGTGGAGGAAGGCATCCACACGGTGGGTTGCAAGGGTGTGCATGGAGAGGTTTTTGTTGGTGGGAAGGGAACGGATGTTGTTGAACAGGATATGGTGCTGTCGCGCCATGACAGGGATTTAGACGAGGGTGTCGAGACAGGAGAAGGTGAAATGGGCCTGGTTGTGGGTGTAGGTGGCATACATTTTTAGGTGGAAGACGGAACGGGCGGCGAGGGAGACCTGTTGGAGGGTGTGAGGGCGCTGGAAAGGGTGGACATTTTGCAGGACAATGGTGAGGAACCTGATGATGTCCTCAGCGGTGGAAGGGGGGGGGGGGCAAGAAGGGATTTGCAAGAGGGGTGGGCGTGTCCAGAGGGCGGACAGGGACGCTGAGTTCAGAGTGGTCGGAGGGGGTTGGGTTTTACATTTTTGGGAGTAGGTGGGATGGGGGAGACTGCAGGTATTACAGGAGGGAGGGGACTGAGAGTTAGGGCACTGCTGGAGGAAGTGCACTTGTATACAATGCGGGCAGGCGGGGGCCTTACAGCACTCAGCTGTTAGGTGTGCGTTGTAGTGCAGCCACCTCTGGCAGCGAAGGGATTGAGGAGGGGAATGCGAGGGGTCGACCTTATATCGCTGGTTGAAGAGGAGGGCACCCTCCTTCAGGAGACGGTCAATGGAGGGGGCCTCCTCGTAGAAAACCCGCATAAGGCGGGTGGGACCGGCGGAGATAAAAATGCGGCGGACCGCCCGCACCTCCAGTGAGGGATGCGCCTTGAGCTCCGCCAACACCTCCGTGATCGTTGGACTGAGCCGAGTGATCATGGCGGTGATGGTGGGCGGGCGATGTGGGGGTTGGGGTTGGCGGGTAGGAGATGGAGAAGGAGAAGGGGTGAGGGAGGCGTTGGGGCCAAACCGGGTGACGGGGAGGCGGGAGAGGATGTCAGTATGGTGAGTGGGGCTGGGGGAGGAGATGAGAACTGAATCCCGTCTGGGAGTGAGGAGTGAGATGGGGGCACCAGGGAAGTGTTGGCGGAGGAGGAGTGAGAGGTTCCGGGCCTCGAGAAGGGAAGGATCGGTATGCGAGAGGATGTATTTGTATAAAGAGGGGGGGAGGAGGAGGAGGAGGAGGCGGGGGGAGCAGGGCCAGACGGGGAGACATCCATGGCAACCTTGGGGGGGTGAAGGAGGACAGGGCGGGTCCTTGTTGTGAGTGGTGGGGGTGCCACTAGGGCGTTTAAGGGTGGCGGAAGGTGACGGCGACGGCAATGACGGTGACGGCGAGGGCGATGGGGAGAGCGGGTCGTGGGCAGTGGCCCGTCGGGCCACCACCCTAGCTGGAGCTGCAATGACAGGCTGGGGGAGTGGGGGGATCAGAGGTAGAGGAGCAGGTGGAAGGAGCTGTGGAGGGGGTGACAAAGAGCGAGGGTGAAGGGAGAAGAGGAGGGATGGAGAGAGGGGGGGGGCGACTGGGTACACCATGTAATGGTGGTGGCGGCGGCGGAGGGCGAAGTGTAGACTAAGGCAGTGGTGGTAGTAGTGGCGCAGAAGCGTATAACCAGTGTTATAATAATGCTAGCTTGTCCAAAGGGACAAACGAGAGGTACATCATCATGTTGGTTAAATATGATAACAAAATTGTTTATCCACACCTACAAACTTTTTTGTAATGAATATTGTGTTTCACGACATTTTAATTATTACGTAATGGCTTTTTCGTACTATTACTATGTTTTTATATATTTGACTCCTTAGTCTTAACGTAACATTTTACGTAAATCACGAACGTTGTACTTCTAACTTCCCACGCCAGATGGTGTGTATTATGTTTTTTAAAAACCTGTGTTATACCTCAGTTCATGTAATTCATATATTATTCTTTTTCATTGTCTTTTTCTCTTTTACTTGTCCTGCACTCTGACAACTTATTTTTTGTAAGTTTTTTTAAAAACAATACGCCGATGTATTTTAGATGTTTACTTTCTCCTTCGTCTGCTATGTGTTTTACCTACATTTTAAGTTTTATTTACTTCATGATTCACAAATGCACAAGAGTTATTTTATGTTAATATCTTGAAAAACCAGTAATAATAAGTCTTCACGTGACACATGTGACATAGAGGGCGTTCCAAGCCCTGTCACACCGAGATCTACTGAAAAGGTGCATGTAAACAGCGGCCTCAGCTTATGTGATCACTCTAAGCTTGTTCATACCAGTGCCTACCAATTTTAATTGTATATTGCAGGTATGTTCCTACCAACTTTCATACACAGGTGTAGTTGTGATTTTCTGGTTTGTACTCACTGATCGTTATGTGAAATTTTTAACTTCTAGCACTGAGAATGGTCACTAAGTGACCGAAAATCGATTTTGCGGATAATAAACCAAAAAAAAAAAAAAAATACGACCAATGCTGATTCTCCTTCCAATTCTATCCACTATTTGGTCGTGGTGCAAAGAACACTCCATGGAGTCGCCAATCAATAAATTGAAAGGTTCCTACGAGACGAAGTTAAACTTGATTACAATGAGCTAATTGGAATACATCTCTCCATAGCTAGCAGTGACGTCTATGTCAAACTGATTATGGATGCACTGCGAGACAAAATCATTCGAGATACTAAATTTGGTCTCAAATTTCGTCACTCCGACGGATACGTCATCCAGGACAAGGATTACGAATAACACGCATCTTGGAACGTCCCTTCTACTTAATGACTGATGGCCTACGCCCACATGGAAGAGAGGCTAGCCACGTCGAGGGAAAATGGTCCAGCTCCACGACCTACCCCGTTCTCAGTGGGGAGCGACAGATCAGAATAGAACTGATACACCATGCATCCTCATACTTATCGGCGGAAGTAGAACAAAATACAGTGGAAAACCCAAAACATGCTCTGGATGCAGGAAAGATGGTCCATTCAGATTGCATGCAAATGGCGAATCCGTGCTTATGTCCAAGGTGACTCCACTGACTCCAACGCCTGTCGACGCCCTTCGAACAAATACCGTTCCGAAGAATAACCAGCTCCACCATCCTGACTATTTACGGCAACCGCCTGGAGTCGAGACCGCCGCCAGTGAAGAAGCGACGCTTACTTCGGCCACTCCGGCGCCAGTGACGCCGTTGACCGACGGGAATGGATCGGTAGGAGGGATGGAAATTGATCCAATGGTTGTGCTGACAGCTGCTTTCGTCCCTCAGCGTCAGGAGTCACTGCCACACTCGGGAACGGAGGCGCACAAGTGCAAAGACGATCTCCGAAACGTCACAAGAAACGACGGCTTAATGAAGTCCACGGCAGACGGCGCTGCGCACAACGACGAAACCGAATCCGGATGCGCAATGGGGGTTCATCGTCCCTCACAAGAGGTAAACAGCGAATCACACGAGACAGGGGCTGAATACAGAACCTCCAGACGATGATCCGCCGGCAGGGGTCCCTCCATCCACCGCAGCAACACCTTTGCCTTCGATCAGTCCTGCGGGAGAAACACGACAAGAGCAAGGGAACTTGGCCAATGCACCCGGTAATGATCCACAGATCGACGACGCAGCCGAAAATGTTCCAAACATCTTATTGCTCTTTCTTCTAATCTCAAACACATCACTTTGAACGTCTAATTGAATTAGCTACACAACGTAATTTATGAAAAGAACCGCAAATTATACTTCCTTCATAAGTTGAGCAAACTACTCCCAGTAATTCATACTTCCTTGATAAGCTGAACATACTACTCTGGATACTGACTGGCGGGTGCGGCGTCCACTGGATTTTAGTCAGGCACAGACGGTCTCAGGTTGCCGGACGGTAGTACAGAAGTCTACATAAGCGTTCATGCGTGCTTCACGCACTGTGGAACAGCGCCAGACATATCGAACAGCCACTATTAAAGTTAATAGTCTTACGAGACATGCTGCGTGCGTGAGACGTCGTAGTCCTCGCACTGTGAGCGCCATCCTCGCGCTGACGGCAGGTACACCACGTCCTCGGCCACTACCCTTTCATGCAGAAGTATCGCTGTTCGGCTGGCGTCGACTATAGTGGGTGTAATGTATGTGTCGTACTCATGGGGATCGGGAAAGCTAACCTACACATGGGAGACGATACATGGCGGCAGAGGCGGCTACACATATGTCACTAGTCACTCTGCAAGTCACCTTGATCGAATTTACGTAACACGTCGTCTCGAATCTGCAATCCTAGATGCGGAATTGTGGCCCGTCACCATTTCAGATCTTATAGCATACGTATGCAACGGTCCCCCTACGTTTTCAACGGGTGATAAGTATTCGCGGTGCTTGGAAATTGAATACAGCGCACCTCAGGGAACCTGAGCGTCGACGCCTAATCGAACACACTTGGCTCATATGTGAACGACTCAAGGTATTTTCCCAGACAGGTTAAAATATGCCATTGTCAGGCTTCTCTGCAAAAGGGGGACATCACAGATGTCAATAATTATCGGGCAGTATCCTTGCTTACAGCATTTTCAAAAGTCTTCCAGAAAGTAATTTACTCAAGAATGGTTAGCCATCTCAACAGTAATGGGATACTTAGCAAATCACAGTTCGGATTTCAAAAATGCTGTTCCACTAAGACAGCAATATACAATTTCACTGTCCACATAATAGAGTCTTTAAATAGTAAAATGTTACCAACAGGAATTTTCTGTGACTTGTTCAAAGCGTATTATTGTGTGAACCATGACATTATGTTACAGAAATTACAATTCTATGGTATAAGTGGAATTTCATATGAGCGGTTTAAGTCATACCTACAGAACAGGAAGCAAAAAGTTTTCTTAAATGGGTCAAGTGATTTTAATAAGTTTGCCACTTCATCTACAAGGGGTGAAATTACATTAGGTGTTCCACAGGGTTCAATCATGGGTCCCCTTCTGTTCTTGATATATGAAGAGCACAAGGCAAAAATGATGATAGTCAATTTTTTCCCATTTTCAGGTGAGGACAGGAATTTGTAGCTCAAACACAGCCGAATTTGTAGGATTTGTAGGGGGGTGGGGGGGGGGGTATACACGGCAAGAATGCTGGCAGTTACTAAGTTATTTGCCATTTTATTTTTGTTGTGCACGGTAAAACTGATGAATGCCATCTGTGTTCACGGCACATATGATGATAGTCATTTCATAAGGTTGGCAAAACCTGCTTGATCAGGAGTTCAACGTGCTGTCTTCACTCTTTTGTTTACTTTGTGTTTGTGGTTAGAAAGTTGCCAAAGTTCATAGCTTGTGTTCTTGGTAGTAGTTTCTGCGAAAATGAGTGAATTAAGTGAGTCAGGTGTGGATGAAGATTGTGAAAACGTCAGTAAACCTAGCACAAAGAAGAGAAAAACCCATGGAAGGGTAAAAGGTGTGATGAAAAAACTTAAAGCGTGTACTCACGAAACTAGGCCCGATTGCAGATGTAAAAGACTACAGTGTTTTGATAGAGTTTGTGAATGTGAAACAATAAGATTAATTTCTCATTTTAATAGTTTAGAATCTAATGATTCCACATACTTGGCTGGGCTTATCAATGTTGGGTAAGCGAAATAAAGAATGCCAGAGTAAGCCTTCGCCTTTCACTGTGAGATTGAAGCTGACCAAAACCTATTTAGAAAATGGACTGCTTTTTTGGATAATCACTATCACAACAAATGTCCATTTGCTACACGACCAATTTGTGAAATAAAATTTTCATATGACCATTGCAGGTTAGTTGAACACAGATCATCATACAATGGGTACTTTCTTATGTCACCGATCCTAACACAACACCAACTTACCAAGCTTTCAAGAGAGACAGTAGACCCTGGTGATAATACGTCGTCTTTACCACCAATTCTGCGTGAAGGTAAGAGAAAATGACTCAGCACTTTACCTTTGCTTTCACATATCAATAATATATAGACCTATAATGAGTTATAGAATAATAGCTCATAACAATAGTGTAGCCTTGTAAGTAATGAAAACTTATCAGTACAGGAAATATTCTTGTCATTATTACAACAGATATTTAGTCAGGTTATTAGTTAAATTCATAATACGCTATGTAAGTAGGTAGGTTACTATTTTATGACAAAAACCACCAGGAGGTTCCCTTTTTTTAGCCCAAAAGTTTGCTTATTTCCAGATCTGATTAAACGAAAACCTGGGAAGTACCAAGACCTGCAGCAGCTGAAGCAGTTTTGCAGTCCATCTTCTCAAAAGTACTTTGAAGAACTTCCTCGTTGACAAAACTTAAGTCGTAATTAACAGTATTACAATAAAATCTATATGGGCCTAATGTATTGAAATGTAGAATACCATAAATCTTATAAAATACACAGTAAACAGAATCCATTTACAGGTTAAAAGATCCACTGTAGAAGCACAGAAGATAGTGGACTTTCATCGTTTTTACGAAGTTTTTTATGACTACCATCACTTTTACCATGTTTTTTGTGTACCTATTTAAGGTCTTAGTTAATAAAGCACCTTAAAATTGAAAATGTGTTTATTGTATTACATTTATTACCTACACAAATAGATAGAAACACAAATATAGAACAATAAAAATGCTGTTGTGATAATTATACGGTGAACGTTTATGATATACGAGAGACTAGAGCAGAAAATTCGTCGCCCTGAAAAGTTACAAAAAAGTGACTATCATCATTTTTGCCTTGTGCTCTTCATATGTGAACGACCACCCTCGCTATCTGAAACAGAAAGCTGAACTGATACTGTTTGCTGATGATACAAGCATTATTATTAATCCAGTAAAAGAAAGTCCAATTGAAAATGATACAAATAAGGTCTTTGGAAAAGTCATTAATTGGTTTTCTACAAATGGGCTTGCTCTAAACTTCGAAAAAACACAGTACGTCAAATTTTATGCTACAAAATACAGTTCCTTCAATAAATATAACACATCAACAGAAGTCAGTAGACAGGGTGAGCATACTAAGTTTTTGGGTGTAAATATAGAGGAGAAACTTCATTGGAAAATTCATATTTTGGATCTTGTAAAGCGACTAGGTTCAGCAACTTTTGCAATCAGAATAATTGCCAATTTTGAGGATATAGAAATTAGTAATATAACATACTTTGCATACTTTCACTCTGTGATGTCATACGGAATAATATTTTGGGCTAACTCAACATTTACACAAAAAGTATTCACTGCTCAAAAGAAAGTGGTTAGAATAATGTGTGGGGTTCATAGTCGAACATCTTGTAGGCATCTTTCTAAAACATTGGGAATTCTTACAACAGCCGCACAGTACATTTACTCACTAATGAAATTTGTTCTCAACAACATGGACCAGTTTAAAAACAACAGTGACATTCATGATTATAATACCAGAAAAAAGAAAGACTTACACTATCCTTTACTCAACCTATCTTTGACACACAAAGGGGTAAAATATGCTGCTATAAAAATTTTCGATAAATTACCAGATGAAATAAAATGTCTGACAGATAGCAGTAATAGCTTCAAAAATAAATTGAAATCATATCTCCTTGACAACTCCTTCGATACCATAGATGAATTCTTGAATAGGAATAAATAAATCTATAAATATAGCATATGCATTTTGTGCCATTTATGGGAATGGGGTAAAAAATAGAAATATTAATCTTTAACTCTGTATTATATATATATATATATATATATATATATATATATATATATATATATATATATATATATATATATATATATATTAAAAAACCTTGTTTCATACGTGCATTTCTTGTGCACTTGACACTTTCCACATCATAATAGCTACCGTACCGTGCGACTAACTAACTAACTAACTCTCCAGGAATACGGTGGCTGGGATCCGTTAAGCCCGCATTGTGCCGAGCCTTGATTGCTTTCGGAAGGGAGCAAATGCTGTAGACGCGCCATAGGATAGAATTTTATTTCATGATGCTCCTCGAACATTCTGTACAAGTACCTTCACAAGATCAGAGTGCTGCCAAAAACGAGCGCAGGTCCGCATATTTCCCACATTCCGACGCCGTCTGGAGGGGGTTGCAGTCCGTGCAAGAGCCTATGAACGAGTCCATAGAGAATCGCCACCGATGCAGCACGTTCTCAGGAAAAAACACCGTAGCTGCAGTGCCCTAATGTAGGCGGGTGTACTGCTGGATGGTCGCCGTATGATATCCCAAAAAGAAACTGCCAACGCCGTTGTGGAACAATATGATCACCGCTATGACGAAACGGAACACGACGAGGTGACGCTACGGCCGAGAGAGAGTTAACGAGAGAAATCACAGAGGACGGCGCAATGAAAGCGCTCGATAAGAGAGCATCGAACAAGTCGCAGGGGCCCGACGGTTTTCCGTTAGCGTTTTATCGGACATTTAAAGATCTCATGATTCCACGATGGACAGCTATGTATCACGAATTGACGTCTCCTAGTGTGTCTCTTCCACCCGGCTTTGTGGAAGCAATCGTCATCCCCATCCACAAGCCATCCGGCGACACAGGGACACAGGACTAACGGCCACTGACCCTTCTTAACTGCGACTACACGATCTACACGAGGATACCTATACCACGTTTCGAACGTATACTGCGCCATGTGATATGACTGGACCAAACCCAGTTGGAAGATAACAATGAAGGAGCGACACTAAGTGACTACCGCAATGTGCGCACTGGCAACAACATGTCGTCTCCTGGGACCACCAGTGTTTATGTCCGCCCCTGAATGGTCAGCTTGACGGACTGCCTTCCTAAGCGGCCCGGGTTCGATTCCCGTCTGGATCGGGGATTTTCTCTGCTCAGGGACTGGGTGTTGTCTTAATCATCATTTCATCCCCAGCCGGCGCGCATGTCAGCCAATGTGGTGTCGAATGTAATAAGACCTGCACCAAGGCGGCCGGACCTGTCCTGTAAGATGCCTCCCGGTCAATGACGCCAAGCGTGTTGATAGATTTCGATCGCCCCTTCTATAGGGTGAGCCATGCCTATCTTGTGAAAGTGATGACGCGAATGACGTTCCCACAAACTTTTGTCACCATCGTGATGCGACTACTCCACGGTGCCTCGTCCATCTTCAATGGACGCATGGTGCGGCTCGTGACCATCTCGTTATCGGGCAGACAAGGGTGAACGCTGTTGACGATGCTTTATGCCGTCGCTCTCGACCCGACTCCAAGGAATGACGATAAGGCACCACCAATTTATATGCAGAACATACGCGGATGACCTAGTGTTTCTCGCACTTTCGGGCGACGAGGCAAGAGCGGCTTTGCATTGGATAAATTTGTATGGTACTGCCAGTGTTCGATTTGTACTGTTACCAGTGGGGGGGGGGGGGGTATGTCTTAGGGGGTTAGTATAATTATACATGTTACTAGCTTGGGCCGTGGCGTTACCCATGGTTAAACAGTTATTTATAAATAGATGTTAAATCCGAAACTCACTATTCACGCGTAAGCACTATTAGAAAAGCCATCCCCTGTTATATCTTTAAAAGTACGTTATAGGTAAAGCTTATTTACAAAATCATCTACATACAGGTATATGAGGGGAATTCAAAAAGTAAAGGCACATTTGTGAAAAGCTGTACTTATTCTGGTGATAGAAAACTGAAACATGCGTTATTTTTCTACGTAACCTCCCTGGACTTCAATGCAGTTTTCCCGATGTTTTACGAGTTTTTTTATTTCATCAGAAAATACGTTTACCGGTTGCACCGCACCGCACCGCAGCAATAACGTCTTCATCACTTCTTCACTTTCAAATCTTCTTCCCTGTAGTGCTTCCGTTAAGGGTCCAAACATGTGAAAATCGCTTGGAGCTAGATCTGGACTGTATGGTGGATGTTCCAGCACCTCGAATATCCTTTATTGCGTCGTCTGTCCGTTTGGCAGAATGTGGGCGAGCGTTATCTTGCTGTAGGATGACACCTCTTCACAGTTTTCCACGACGTTTGGATCTGATCACAGGTTTCAGTTTCGTACGCAACACATCACATACACCATACAATACAGACCTGGCTCTAAAGCCTCGTTTACGCTGGGGCGACGTCTTGTTTTGTTCTAAATGATTTGAAATGCTTACCTACTACGTAACACGTTTTCAAAATTAATAACCAAACATATTAATAGTATTAATAGTAAGACTGTATTAAAAACTTTCAGTGTTCGGCTCCACAAATTTAAATTATATGTAAAGTTTTACTCCAGTGCGTGGTAATAAACATCCCAGGTTGGGATCCAGAAACTAAAACCAGAGGAGGGGATGGTCTGATGCAGAGGGGGGGAAATCCCCCCCATGCCCCCCCCCCCCCTGCAAATCGCACACTGGGTACTGCTACGGGAAGTCGCGTGAACAGGGCAAACTCGGGTGCGAAGAACATCGGGAAAGGACTCCCACCGTGACATGTGGCACCATTATAGCCGATAGACAAGATGAAGTGCTTGGAAATTATATTCATTACAGACATTCGACGCACATCGGAACTCATCTACAGACATCTTTTGCAAACCGTTATTGAGAGTGTTCGACGCCACAGCTTAAGGGCACTACATATGAGACAAGGGGTCACCTTTGCCATCACTTCTCGAATCCTCCACCCGCTCGAAGCTTTTCTAATGACGGTGGTGTTGGCACCCCGAATCCTGGCTGGCATTACGATATTTTGTGAGCACAGGTCTGCTTTTTAAAGTCGGATTTGAAACTTTCACCCTCACTAGTAGTCGTGGAGGCCTTGGCCTAGTCCACATCCGAGACCGAGCAATGGCGCTTCATGTAAGCGCGGCGATGAAGTTGCGAATAAGCACCAGACCAGTCTGACGGGCACCTTGGTAGAAGCACTGGCATCATGTCGTCTGGCACCAGTAGCAGTGGCTCACCATCGCTAGTCCACATACGAATCATTTTTGTGGCATACAGTTATGTTCATATGGAACTACCGATCACTAGAGCGGCAACGTCGTGTTATATATATCGCATCTTGACCCGATTGCGGCCGAATAATGCCATAAAGAGGCGGCAACCAACAGTGACATGGTCAGTGGTATGGCGTACAGTGCATCACGAGCACCTTGATACAGGACCCGCGCCCTGTGGAATCAGATTTTAAATGGGAAATATGTGAAACATTCCAGATTAAATATGCTTCAATGACGAATACGCCACTGTGTCCACTGTACAGTTATAGACATAGACGAAAATCGCATGATACGCAGGCATTCAGCGGCAGTGTGGTGTTTGCTTCAAAAAATGATAGCGTTTCTTCTTCGGGTGGTGCTGCAAGCAATAGAACCACGGATACCACTACATCCAGGTATGACATATTTCCCCCGAACGAATCTCAACGCAGTGACTAGGATTCGGAGCCTGTCTATAATTTCACTTTTCAGAGAGGGCAGTAAGAGTGTGCCAGACTTTTGAGCAATACTACAAGAACGTCACTCACTGTTTATGCAAAATCGGAGGTATCGAACATATTACTCAAATTTCTCAGGATCGTTAGGAAATGTTATGTGAACATGCATCTTTATTGAACACTTAAATACCGCATGTCATCAGGTTAGGAATAACTCTGCTTACAGCTGGTAAAATCGTTGTTTGTGAAAGCACAAACGGTGTCAGGGCTTAGAGCCGCATCAACAGACGCAACAACGTTAAAAGATCATAGGTATACCGATCGCTCCTAGTCAAAATGTACTATTCAGATAATATTGTCAATACTATGTCTAGCGATATTCTCTGAACAGTAAATTTTGACTAGTGGCTATGGGTATGCCTATGACCTTTTAACGTTGTTGCGTCTGATGACGTGGCTTTAAGCCGCGAAACCAGTTGTGTTTTAATTAACAACAGTTTTACCAGCTGTCTGGTCATTTCTTCCTAATATTACGTGTTTCAACACCTGCTGTTACCCGGAATATAGAATAGCATGTTACTACAAGTCAGTCTGCAACCCTTACTGGTTAGGATTCTGAGAAAGTGTTCTCAGAGATGTTGGAACTCCAGTGGCTGACACAACAACAGAAACATTATGCATAATGTAGAGGTGTGATGTTCAAATTTCGAGTGTACTTTTCAAGATAAGACAGTCAATACACTTTCCTCTTCCATCAATTTCCGTATTCACCACGACCGGAAAAATTAGAATAATTCAAGCTCATACGGAGGCATAACCGTAGTTGGTCTCTCCGTGCATTATTCGCAAATGAAACTGGGCAGTTGGGGAAATGATAGCAGCATCCGATCTACCGTCTTCCGCATGCCGCAATGTGGCTTACGGAGACGTAATAGGCTATCTTCCTATGTTAAAAATATGTTTCAGAGTTTTGTCGTTCTGAATGACTGTAACACGCAAACATCATTTTCGTTCAATATTCCCATAAAATATTTGTTATTTTTATGTAATTCAGGCTTTAAAGATATGATTATGTGATCGAAATCGCTCGCTAATTGATTAAGCTTATCCATTATGGATGTTTTAGAATCCGAGACTGTTTATCCAGGGTAATATATAAAAATACAAACAGCCACTGTCTGAAATATTTATTATTCCGTAAATCGGTTTTCTAACCTTTTCAGGCTCGCCTTCAGATGGTCTTCCGGAAGTTAAGTAGCTATTTCAAGCATATTGCCGGGTGCTGGCTCTGTGACAAGAAGATGGAATGCAATGCATTAAAGTGTATTTCATCTTCTTATCAGAAATGTGCTTGAAATAGCTACGAAACTTACGGAAAATCATTTGAAGATGAGCCTGAAAAGATTCCAAAACCGGTTCATGGACTAATAAATAACTATTTCAGAAAAATGACTGGTTACAGTTTACGTATTTACATTGCTCTGTTGTTGTTGAAGCTCTGGCGACGCCACAGTCTAGGAGTAAGCGGAGTTTTAAGTGCGCCATAAGAGCGTTAGCAGAAGTTTCTCATGTTTTTCCGTACTTTTCCTTCAAAAGCTTAGTTATTAGGTAATGGAAAACGCATTTACAACTTTTAAGTATCAGAATAAAGGAATCTTGTTGAAGCTGATTGTAGAAACCGTCCGGAAGTTGATGCGTTTATTGTTCCTCCAAAACAATTCCGGTTTTTACATTCTTGAAACAAGAAACGTGAAAATTGCATTGAATAGCAACTGAGAGGGAAGTACTATGACACAGAAACATGTCGCAGAATTGTCTTAAAATTTATGCCATCTGGAACTAGATTATTTGCTTGAACATGCTGAAAACGTTTACCAAGGCAACTTGTGAAAGCTTGTACATTAAAGCACAGTGAAAACTATTCATTCAGAAGATAATTCTGATTGTTAATTGTTGTGATTGTTGCCAGAACTAGTACTGTCATGGACATATCCCTTTTCTCAGTTCTCATATTTTCAGACAGCGTAATAATACTTGTGAGAAACTGCAGAACTTAACCATGTTTGGATTCAACAGCTCTACTCATTGCAATTTTTCTGTTCCTCCAGGTCATAAATTTAAACTACCGAAATGTCTATAAAATATGCAGCTGGCACTGGAAGACTTTAAAGTATTTTTAGTTCTACTGCTTACGTAACTGCTGCTTGGATCCTGCGATTTAAAAGTGCTTACACAGGACCATCTTTCATTTTATGGCAATGCCTTGGTCTTGTTACATTTGCCCTGAGGTTCAAAGCAATGTTCAATTTTTCTATCTGTCAAAGTCATACAGGTTTAGAACAGGCTCCATGGAGACAGTCGGAAGTGGAAATTATTGTCTTCGACGATTTCTTTCGGAAGAACAACTTCGTCGGAAATTGTTAAATGATTTCTCAGATTCTTCAGAATAAGAGCTACATCGGGGATGTAACACAATGCTTGTGATTCATCTCAACTTCATCAGCTGTAAAATGAAGCTAATAAATGAAAATTTTAAAACGTAATAAAAACTAAAGCTCTGCCTGAACAGACCATGGGCACCCAATGGTATCGACCGGCCGCCGTGTCATCCTCAGCCCACAGGCGTGACTGCCTGCGGAAATAGAGGAGCATGTGGTCAGCACACCACTCTCCTGGTCGTATGTCAGTTTCCGAGACCGGAGCCGCAACTTCTGGGCCAAGTAGCTCCTCAGGTTGCCTCACAAGGGCTGAGCGCACCCCGCTTGCCAACAATGCTTGGTAAACCGGATGGTCACCCATACAAGTCCAAGCCCAACCCGACAGCGCTTAACTGTGGTGATCTGATGGGAACAGATGTTACCACTGCGAAAAGGCCGTTGGCATTAAAATGTAATAAGTATATATAATGTAAGGCTCTTACATATTGTATTACAAATAAATTTAAAAAGACAGTAGTCTTAAGCGAAGAAAAGGGGAAGGAAAAAGTAAGGGGAAAAAAGTATTTGCTCGAGAGGGGGATCGATGTTGTGAACAGTGAATCAGATGTCCAGCACGCTACCTATTAAGCTACGAGTGATAACGAATTCAGGTTCGGTGTTTATGGTCCAAATGGCTCTGAGCACTATGGGACTTAACATCTGAGGTCATCAGTCCCCTAGAACTTAGAACTACTTAAACCTAACTATCCTAAGGACATCACACACATACATGCCCGTGGCAGGATTCGAACCTGCGACAATAGCGGTCGCGCGATTCCAGACCATAGCGCCTAGAACCGCTCGGCCACCCCGTCCGGCTTCAGTGTTTACTTACATCAAAATGATCCTTATAGAAATAAACAAACGCAATGACCACTGTCTCATACGAATCTCTACGAACAAGTTGCAACCACATTTTACACATCTCCTTATTGTTTGGGACCCTCGTAAACAATTTCCTAAGAGTTTTCATAGATGTATTTGTACAATGTGGTACTACACACCACATGTAACTCATTTTTCGAAGCGTAAATTCGAAACCAAGGTATCACTGTGTATGAGCCTTACGACAATGGGAGCAGCGTGCTAGCCAGCGACGTCAGATTATTTGAAATAAATTTCCGTTGCTTTCTCCAATACTGAAATTTATGTGGAAGAAAGCATATTATTGGCATAAAATGACATAATTAACCATTCAATATTTCCAGAAGACAGCAGAATACTCATGTCTGTACATCTAGTGCTAAACCTCATGAGAGCAATGGACTATAAAGATGAACCATCGGCCTCCAGATATTTATAGAAGGTACTGAGTCATACTACAAGCAAGTTAAGACTGTGTTCCAAAGCGCCGTCGCCTTTTGCTACGTTGTACGGGCTGTTCTTTACTCAGTGATAACATTCCAACTTATCTTAAGCCGACAGATGACTGAGTCAATCCGATGCGACTAATTCCCACAGTTCAGGAAGTGGGACCGTTCGCATTGCTTCACGATCGATGATAACACGGTCAGCCTGTCTCCCTTTTTTGGCCGCCACGTGACGCCCTGCTCTGAACTTGCGACTTTGATCCTGTGATGAGCGTGGACACGCAAGACGAGGACGGAGCGTCACCAGCACGTCCCTGTACTGTTCGTCTGTACCGGCTTGTGAAATTCGGTCGCGGTCCGTTTTACAACACGTTGCAACATGCCTCACAGTTAAACACGATACCGTGGAAACAATATGGACTTTGCTCAGCACACCGAACGACCTATGTCGAGTGATTTATTGGCACAGGGCGAGACGGGGCGATTTTCGATCAAGAAAGGACAGTCTGGATGAAACTTCCTGGCAGATTAAAACTGTGTCCCAGCCCGAGACTCGAACTCGGAACCTTTGCATTTCGTGGGCAAGTGCTCTACCAGGAGACGAGGTACTGGCAGAAGTAAAACTGTGAGGACGGGGCGTGAGTCGTTCTTGGGTAGATCATTTAGTAGAGCGATTGCCCGCGGAAGGAAGAGGTCCCGATTTCGAGTCTCGGTCCGGCACACAGTTTTAATCTGCCGGGAAGTTTCATATCAGCGCACACTCCGCTGCAGAGTGAAAATCTCATTCTGGAAACAATCGTAATATTCCTCAACTCGGTTGTTCTGTTGCTCACAGCGGCCAGTGGCGGAACTGAACCAAAGCCTGTGTTTTATGAACTGAGGATTGCAATGCCGGCGGAAATCAGTAATTTCACAAAAAATAAATCTGTTTGTGAGGGGTTCGTTTTTCTCAGAACAGTCTATCAAAATGAACATATGTGTGGCTTCAGCTATGCATGAGGGTTAATGTCGTACACCAAGCGAGGTGGCGCAGTGGTTAGCACAGTGGACTCACTTTCGGGAGGACGACGGTTCAAACCCGAGTCCGGCCATCCTGATTTAGGTTTCAAGCGATTTCCCTAAATAGCTTCAGGAAAATGCTGGTATGGTTCCCTTGAAAGGGCATGACCGACTTGCTTCCATTATCCGATACGACCGATGACCTCACTGTTTGGTCCCTTCCCCTTATAATACAACCAACCAATCAAATGTCGTACGAGTGAGATAAAGCGAGTATATAACATGATATCTTTATTCGATATCACATCCTTTACGAATGTCTGTAAAATTTCAGACATTCCGCTACAACGCAATACTATCCACTCTTCTACAGAGCGTTACACAGATCATGTTACACACTTCTAGAAGTTGTAGAGGGGACTTGGTACATCAAGTTTTACATAGGAATCCATGTGCAAAAAATTCGTTTCCGTATTATAAGGAAAACAAGATGTACAGATTTCACTCGTACTTACTGTGATATTCCAACAGCTATTCGATATGACGATACCAAGACTGGTACACACAGTGCATCTGCACAGTAAGTAGTTCGCATAAACTCTATCAAACATGTGTGGTGTATGGTTAATCAGTTCTGCCGCAACCATGATACGTGTAGCCAGATCTTCCTCTGACTGGACAGGGTTCTCGTAAAAAAGGCTCTTCATGTGACCCCACAAGAAAAAGTCCGAAGAGATTAAAATGGTTCAAATGGCTCTGAGCACTAAGGGACTTAACAGCTGAGGTCATCAGTCCCCTAGAACTTACAACTACTTAAACCTAACTAACCTAAGGACATCACACACATCCATGCCCGAGACAGGATTCGAACCTGCGAACGTAGCGATCGCGCGGTTCCAGACTGAAGCACCTAGAACCGCTCGGCCACATCAGCCGGCTCCGAAGAGATTAAATCTAGGGAACTTGGTGGCCAAGTATGTGGTCCACCTGTCCCCGTAGACTACGTTCAGATTAGTTCGGATGCCAAATGGAATATGTACTGCCGCGCCATCATACTGGAACCACAACTCATGCAATGGCACAACGGTATATCTTCCAGAAGCTCCACCAGCACTTGTTGCGGGAATATCAAGTACCTGGCACTCTTTAAGTGGGGGAATGATGTACTGGCCAATCACATGACCAATGCAGATATTCGCCCAGATATTGACGCTGAAGATGTGCTGAAATCTTCGTGTACACGTGGCTTTGTGGTTGTCTTGATCCTAAACGTGGCTATTTCTAGCGTTCAGAACACCTTCGCTGTTGATATGCGCTTCGTCGGTGAACAAAATTCGCCATGAAAACTAAGGATATTCAACATAAAGGTGTAAAAACTGAGGACGGAAAATGACACGTGGCACAAAATCAGCTGGGATCGTCTCTTCTACATTCTGAGTTTGATATGGGTAGGATTGCTATCGATGCAGA
Organism: Schistocerca serialis cubense; assembly: GCF_023864345.2. Lineage (NCBI taxonomy): Eukaryota > Metazoa > Arthropoda > Insecta > Orthoptera > Acrididae > Schistocerca > Schistocerca serialis. Next base: position 398,047,657 of record NC_064646.1, read on the forward strand.
CACGGTAGACAGACGGTGCCATGCAGTCGCCGCCGGGTGTACGATATTCCCGACTGGGGGAGAAACTTGACAGTCGCCCCCCACTCCTCTCGAACGTTTGAGATATGACGTCAGAAATTTTTTTTTAAATTGACTTTTCAAAAATATGTTCGTTTTGTAGCGCAGATCTTCCTGAAGAGTTTCATATATAAAACACGTATTTTCAAGGAAATATAAGACATGTTATTAGGAAATGTGCCGAAGTGCAGTCCCACGCATCTCCACACAGCATTTTTCTACCACGCATTAACGTACTTCGCTCTGTGGAATTCAAACCCGTTTTTTTTGTAATGGAAGCCATCAAACCTATGTTCAGGACAGTGGAAATTAAAATGTCCTGTGGTACATCTCCTGCTCCCAGTCGGCCGGTTTGAAATTCTGCCCCCTTTAAAAAAAGTAACAATTAATGCTGGGTGGGATTACTTGTGACCGGGAGAATAAGAGCTCTTCAGAAAATTTGCACGCTTTATTGCCTGTTAGCTAATAACTTCTGTGTGACATAATATTAAATATAGGAAACATAATAGAATTAAAGACAACAGACAAGCAAGACAGTGCACATTTCTTCGATCCCTAGGTCCCAGCGTTTTTTTCTCTAATCTTGCTACAGCTTTGCACGGCGCGCTTTCCTTTCTGTGAAAGAATCTATTACCTCATCAAAGTTCGTCAAACGTTTTGCTACATGAAAAATCAAAATGTCTAATGCCGAAAAAAATGTTAATACGAGTAGTACCCAATACTGGTGTGGTTTCTCGATTTAATTACGTCTATTTTCTCACTGTCTCTAGATAATACGAAATAATCATTTCTAATATTGCAGCAATTGTAACACATGCCAAATAAGCGAGACTGTTTTGGCACAAACGGTCATTTTTATCTACATCATTTACATGAATAACATGACGGAATATAATTCACGAAGTACCAATATCAAATGCCTATTAGGCCTACTACAAGCAAACAGTTTTATGTAAGGAAATAGTTTTACGTTTCGTTCATATGCTCCAATTTCTCAAGCATGAGATCCTTTTCATCACTAATTCTGTAAGTGTTCCTGCCATTGTCAAAACTTATTCTCCTGTTAACTTCACTAACCCTGCCAGGATCACCGGTTTAGTTATCCCGTGTTTATTCGTCGGTTAGGCGTTATTACGCGTTCGTACAACGCGTTTGCTGCGCTATTCCGAGAGTAGAAGTAAGTGGCTGCCTTAGTAGTGAGGCGACCAGGCAAAAGTTATCAAAATTTCATTTTCTTGGATACGCCGAGAAGATAATATGTAATCTTTCTTACCTGTTATACCTGTTAGTCTTTTATTTCTACTCTGGTGACCTGAATCTATGGATTTCGCAAATAATTACCACAACACTTATCATTGGCACACACAATGAACCACATAAACAAACAGCGATTGGCATTCAGCCGTTCGCGTTTATTCAGCTCAGCTCGTATAGCCCCGTCCAATTTTGCCTGCGGGAAAGTTTTTCATTTCTAGATGCGATAGGGTTTCCCGTGGCAGAGACATCACGTACACTTCGAACGCATTCAAAAATCATCTTATGGTTCATTCATAAATCAAGTTAGAATGTGTTAAAAAATGTTCAAAAACCAACAGGGATGCGTTTCAGTATCATATGAACAATCAATAGACCAATGCTAGACGTTTTGTGAAACAAGGTTCTTTTCTTCGAGAATATGAATCTGGCGCCCCCCGCTTTGTGAAACAAGGTTCTTTTCTTCGAGAATATGAATCTGGCGCCCCCCGAAATTGCCGCCCAGGTTTGCTCTCCCCCTTCCCCCCCCCCCCCCCCCTTCCCCGCTCCCTATATCCCTATACCGGTCCTGCGTGTAATGGCTCCAGAACTCGTCGATGGGTTCTCTTGAACTTGGTAAAGCACTTGCTCTTCCAATACGGTAAGGCGCCACCTTCATGGAGCACCACAGTTCGCCCTGTCGCTTGTAAATTTCCCATTTTCCCGCAGCCGTTGTTTTATTCTCGCAAACATGGAATGGTATGGAGTCACAAGATTTGGAAACTACTCGCTGCACAGACGTTGAGCTTCTCTTCCATTACCACTAGCTTCACCATAAATTAACAACATACCGGTGTACTCTGCGAACATGTACTCAGGAATTCTGTTACTGCAGTAACAGTCACGTAATGTCGTCTGACAAGTCCCTAGGAAGCATGAAAGCAAGACAGTTGGAAACTGAGGACGTCACGTGACATCGCGTCATACCATTCATGCATGAATGTGGGTGTCCTACCATAACAGGGTAACTGCTTGTGCGATTGAGCAGCTCTAGTTTTTCTTGTAACATGGAAACGAACCGTTTCCGGACATGGGTTCGTGTGTAAAGCTTGGTCTACTAAGTCCCCTCTATTACAGCGATAAGTGTGTAACATGAACTGCCAAACATCCTGTATATCTCTAAATGGCTAAAACGATAACCCTGACCTAATTGCAAGTTGCCTGTCGAAGTTCCCAGGGGCAACGAACATTTGATTTTCACTTTTTCATGTAATTATTGACTGGGTTTAAAAATCGAAAATACAGCCATAACCTACTCGTTGAAGAGGTATAATTTCAAGTTAAAGGTATAATATAATGAGTATTAAAGTTAGAAACTGTGTATATCTCTTGGAACAGTATAACTCAAGTCGCGCAAATTACCCAGATCATATTCATCCAGTAGTTGAGTATGATAACACGCATTTACGTTCAACAACCTTTACGCTTCAATTCAAACGTTTTCTCAGATTTTTCTCTACAACAGCCCCCCCCCCCCCCCAAAAAAAACAAAACAAAAGTAATGTAAGGAAAATATTTTTTGTGCCCTTGTCCAGCATCGGGGCAGGGTCGGCATGGTCACTAACTACTTTGGCATCGTTAATTTAAAGGCTGGCCGGAGTACCTTCCTATCGCCACCCACTTATCTCTTTCTCTCCCTTCTCCCCCCCCCCCCCAATTGTTTCGGTATGTGTGTACGTACCCCAGCTGCTGTCCACATGTAGTGTCATTCATGTGAAAGTTAAAGGAAGTCTTCTAAACCTTTGCGAATCGTGTAGAAAAGGCGAAACTTGGATAGCAGCTCTGTATTCATCCACATCCAGGCTGTCTCGCACGCTCACCCACGACGTTAATCCGACGGGAGGGTTCGATCCGGGGTCGGCTCAGCCCCATTCCCCCGGCCCCTCTCCATCCTGGAGGTTGCACGTTAACACCGTATGAGTTATTGTCTGCAGTAGCACATTCCTTTATAATAAACAACTTTCCGTCTCTGCGAGATGCAATACAACATGTTTATCCCAGAAACGTTTCCGTTTAAGAAAACGAGGTAAAATTTCTTATAGAGATCAGTAATGACTTCAAGCACTTAAATCAATGATTTACTGATCTGATGGAATTAAATTTCACTATTGAATACAATGATTTATGTTCATAATGATAATTTTTATTTTTATTTTTGAGCACATCAGTGATCAGTGGCCTCCCCTCCCCCGCACTCTGTCTACTACCTCACCTTTGCCAACTTCTTTATTACAAAGTACTGTCTTCAATTTTCCTTAAATATATTTCACGTAGTTCATGCAGTAGAACTTCAGAATCAGGCATAACGTTTTAATTTATTACTTCTTTACTACTAACTCAATTCGCAGCATATTTTGTAGTTTTGCGGACCACATACACATATAACAGGGAAGACACATGCAGAACTACGTCATTATACAACCTACAGTTTCACAGCGGAAATGGAAATAGTTCTCAATATCGATTGTACAAATGCTTAAGTAACATGACTCTACCGAATAGGTCTTCGATTATCGCAGTAAAAAAAATTAACGTCAGTGTTGATTCATGTGGGTTCGTTTCTTCAAGGAATCAGGAATTTTTCTTCGGTGGGGGCAGGGGGGGGGGGGATTTATTGGTAACTAATCCGAAACATGAACATAATGAGACCTCACAACGAATGAACATACTTGAAGCCACAATACCGTTATTTATTTACATTTTTAAAAATATTTTAAACTGTCAGTAATAGAATTGAATGTCAATGGATAATGTCAGTAAGTACAATTTTCTATGTTTTGAGCTCCTAATTTCCGTTATTAGTCAAATGTTTGTGCTTCGGGAGAGAATAAATGGTTAATATAAGAACCAAACAAAGAATGAAATCCGGTTTACTGGTTGTGTTACATTGGAAAGTTAAAACATTTCTTAGTCAACAAATTTTGAGGAGTTTAGCATTACATACACATCGAGTTAGGTCGACACAGAATTATAGAGGTTAATTCTACTTAAAAAAGAAAATCAAACAAATCCTTCTGATGCAAGTACTTACTTTTTGTTTCAAAATTTGGCAGGAAAGAAAATGAAGAAAACAGACTGACTACATTTTGCATCAAAAAAGGGAAATTTCGTACTGTGTTTGTGGAGTATTTATGTAAAAGTAAACACGAGGGTACTTGTAAAGTACGAGATCTACTGGGGGAATCACAGATATACAGTGGAACTATCCATAGTAGACCGGTGACCGTGTTGTCTTGTAATAATTAATTCTTCGATATTTAGGCGATTAGTAAGTATTTATATAGATTTTAACTCGCAGTGTTCCTTTCTAAATATATCACAATTAGCACGTATTTTTTCTTTACATTTGAATGGCAAAGGAGGTAGATGTACATTAGTCAATCTCGTTTCGGTTATGCTTCGGAACCGATAACCTACGTCCTAGAACTGTTACTATTACAACCACAGTTTTTGTTATTTAACAAATCGGGGCTTGTAGAATTTCCAACCTGACTTGGCGCACATAGTACAAAGGAAAGCGGTGCAAGACTAGAAAGATCAAAGATCGAAGAGCGCGGATGTGTCATCAGGATTGTGTATGAGCAACAACTGTTTGCTTCTCTTCAGTTCGTAAATCTACGGGCATCTTCAGCAGTGATCGTTTTAAATTACGAACGTGACTCTGTTCGGGTCATGGACCCTCACCCCAGCAACCTAGTCCAGCTGGACGCGGCATTGAAGTCGGCATGTCTCCACATCCCTGTCGGCGTCTTCCAGAACCTCACTGACTCACTTTCTGCACGCCTCACAACCAACCGCACTGCAAAAGATTGTTATTCAGGCTTTTGACAGACGGTCGCATTAATGTCACTGAACAGTGTCTTAATGTTCACTTTTTATGGCTACAAGGAAATAAACGTCTAGTTTCCATGGATTTTTTATCTTTATTCCTTATTGGTTTTTGTTAATAGTTGATAAGAACTTTCGCCTACATCGTCTGCCCCTTCCCGCCTTCGTGTAGTCACCTTCCTTTGTCACGTCATCTATTGTGCCCTACTCTGACGCCACCTACCTCCTCGTCGCGTAAGTGACCCGTATACCCTTTCCTTTGGTGTGAACGAAGGCGAGTCACGCTGCTAACAAGCCGTCCTACTTATTTTAACTAATAACACTGCATATAATGATTCCTAATGAAACGTAACGAATGCAAAAGGCAATGAAACGATGCTATTCCTGTAAGTGAGATGCTGCAAGGCCAGTCAGATTAAAACACAAGTAATTACGAGAAAGACAACGCAGTAACACTTCGATAGACTTCAACTTTACTGTCTCAAAGAAACTCGAAATTCTATTTATATACTAAAGCTAGGGAAGTAAAGCAGAAAGCACAGACCAACATAGAAGTATTCATTGAATTGAGAAATTGTCACCTGAAGAAACTATCCATTAAACTTCATTGCAGTTTACGGACGGTTCACCGTACCTTACATGGAGTACTGAAAATTCATAGTCTCTGAATAGACAAAGGTTCCAGCTCATTGTCCCAGTGTTCGGAACACACACTCGTGCGCCAGGAATTGTGCGTATCATCTCACTGTAAAACTCTGGCTGTAAGCTCTGTGCATGTGCGAAATAAAGAATAGCTGTACCAATAATCCACTGCTCATGTAATGTGTATGCAGGCCCACGCGCTGTTACAAGTACACTATCTGATCAAATGTGTGTCGACCGACACCATTTAGTTAACATTAATATGGGGTGTGTCGACACTTCTCCTTTATGACGGCTTAAACTCTGCTGCCGAAAGTTCCAATGAGGTGTCTGAGTGGCTGTGGAGGAATGGCAGACCGTTCTTCCTCAAGAGCTGAAACCAGAGAAGGCAGCGATGTTGGACGCCGATGTCTGTAGTGAAGTTGTAGTTCTAACGTGATCAAGAGGTGTTACATTGTGCTCAGGTTGGGACACTGGCCACGCCAGTCCATTTCAGGCACTTTTTTTCCATAGATACTTGTCTGACCGATGCTGCTTTATAACTGGGTGCTTTGCCGTGCTGATACAATCATCGTCTCCGAACTATGACTCCGCTATACTCAGAAAAAAATGTAAAATGTGTTTATATCCTTCTGCACTCAGCGTTTTCTTAAGAGTAATAAGGCGACCACACCCTAAGCACGAAAAAGACTCCCAGTACACACCCACATCGGCTCCTCTGTATTGTTGGCATGCCACATGATAACAGGTAGCTTTCTCCAGACATTCACCAAACACAAACCCTACCATCGGGCTGCCAAAGATCATATCGTAATTGATCATTCCAAGTCACTCGTTTCCAGTCATCCACTATCCAGTGGCGCAGCATAGAACCCAACCTCAAGAGCCGGTTAGCACTAGCTACAGAAATTCGTGTCTTAAGAGCAGCTGCTCGATTATTGTACTCCATTCTTTTTAGCTCTCTTCACACAGTCTCCGTAGTAGCTGGACTGGTGGTAACACTTTGGAACTGACCAGTGATTCCTTCCGCTGATTTTGTGTTCGTGTTTACGGCCACCCGCCGCAATGCTTGACGTTCCCCGTCCATCAGCATATCGGGAATGACTGGTCTTGGTTTCGCTGTGGTAGTTCCCGCGCGTTTTCACTTCACAATAGCTTCACCTGCGGTGGACTTGGACAGCTTTAATAGGGTTGGAGTGATTTGTTACTGGGTCGCATCCAGTGAGTAATGCAGATTGGTTGCCACCGAGCTCTCAAGGGCCGGCACATTCTGCTATTGCTCGTCCTCAGATGTCAACACAGAACTTCGCGCCCCTACCGGCGAGTCCTCGTCTCGTGACATGACATACACTACTGGCCACCAAAACTGCTACACAGAGTACGCGAAAGAACTTGCCCCCCTTCTAACAGCCGTGTACCGCGAGTCTCTAGAGGAACGGAGGGTTCCAAATGATTGGAAAAGAGCACAGATAGTCCCAGTCTTCAAGAAGGGTCGTCGTGCAGATGCGCAAAACTATAGACCTATATCTCTGACGTCGATCTGTTGTAGAATTTTAGAACATGTTTTTTGCTCGAGTATCATGTCGTTTTTGGAAACCCAGAATCTACTATGTAGGAATCAACATGGATTCCGGAAACAGCGATCGTGTGAGACCCAACTCGCCTTATTTGTTCATGAGACCCAGAAAATATTAGATACAAGCTCCCAGGAAGATGCTATTTTTCTTGACTTCCGGAAGGCGTTCGATACAGTTCCGCACTGTCGCCTGATAAACAAAGTAAGAGCCTACGGAATATCAGACCAGTTGTGTGGCTGGATTGAAGAGTTTTTAGCAAACAGAACACAGCATGTTGTTATCAATGGAGAGACGTCTACAGACGTTAAAGTAACCTCTGGCGTGCCACAGGGGAGTGTTATGGGACCATTGCTTTTCACAATATATATAAATGACCTAGTAGATAGTGTCGGAAGTTCCATGCGGCTTTTCGCGGATGATGCTGTAGTATACAGAGAAGTTGCAGCATTAGAAAATTGTAGCGAAATACAGGAAGATCTGCAGCGGATAGGCACTTGGTGCAGGGAGTGGCAACTGACCCTTAACATAGACAAATGTAATGTATTGCGAATATATAGAAAGAAGGATCCTTTATTGTACGATTATATTATAGCGGAACAAACACTGGTAGCAGTTACTTCTGTAAAATATCTGGGTGTATGCGTGCGGAACGATTTGAAGTGGAATGATCATATAAAATTAATTGTTGGTAAGGCGGGTGCCAGGTTGAGATTCATTGGGAGAGTCCTTAGAAAATGTAGTCCATCAACAAAGGAGGTGGCTTACAAAACACTCGTTCGACCTATACTTGAGTATTGCTCATCAGTGTGGGATCCGTACCAGATCGGTCTGACGGAGGAGATAGAGAAGATCCAAAGAAGAGCGGCGCGTTTCGTCACAGGGTTATTTGGTAACCGTGATAGCGTTACGGAGATGTTTAATAAACTCAAGTGGCAGACTCTGCAAGAGAGGCGCTCTGCATCGCGGTGTAGCTTGCTCGCCAGGTTTCGAGAGGGTGCGTTTCTGGATGAGGTATCGAATATATTGCTTCCCCCTACTTATACCTCCCGAGGAGATCACGAATGTAAAATTAGAGAGATTAGAGCGCGCACGGAGGCTTTTAGACAGTCGTTCTTCCCGCGAACCATACGCGACTGGAGCAGGAAAGGGAGGTAATGACAGTGGCACGTAAAGTGCACTCCGCCACACACCGTTGGGTGGCTTGCGGAGTATAAATGTAGATGTAGAAGAAGAAATGTAGATGATAAACGGGTATTCATTGGACTAATATATTGTCAGTTCTAGTATAATATACTTGTCCAATGAATTACATTTTCAGCAGTTTGGGTGCATAGATCCTCAGAAATCAGTACTCAGAACAACCACCTATGGCCATAATAACGGCCGTGATCCGCCTGGGCATTGAGTCAAACAGAGTTGGATGGAGTGTACAGGTACAGCTCCCCATGCATCTAACACGATACCACAGTTAATCAAGAGTGGTGACTCGCGTATTGTGACGAGCCAGTTGCTCGGCCACCATTGACCAGACGTTTTCTATTGGTGAGAGATCTGGAGAATGTGCTGGTCAGGGCAGCAGTCAAACACTTTCTGTAGCCAGAGAGGGCCGTACAGGACCTGCAACATGCGGTCGTGCATTATCCTGCTGAAATGTAGGGTTTCGCAGGGACCGAATGAAGGGTAGAGCCACGAGTCGTAACACATCTGAAATGTAACGTCCACTTTTCAAAGTGCCGTCAATGCGAACAAGAGGTGACCGAGACGTGTAACCAATGGCACCCCATACCATCACGCCGGGTGATACGCCAGTATGGCGATGACGAATACACGTTTCCAACGTGCATTCACCGCGATGTCGCCAAACACGGACGCGACCATCAAGATGCTGTAAACAGAACCTGGATTCATCCGAAAAAAGGAAGTTTTGCCTTTCGTGTACCCAGGTTCGTCGTTGAGTACACCATCGCAGGCGCTCCTGTCTGTGATGCAGCGTCAAGGGTAACCGCAGCCATGGTCTCCGAGCTGATAGTCCGTGCTGCTGCAAACGTCGTCGAACTGTTCGTGCAGATGGTTGTTGTCTTGCAAACGTCCCCATCTGTTGACTCAGGGATCGAGACGTGGCTGCACGATCCGTTACAGCCATGCGGAAAAGATGCCTGCCATCTCGGCTGCTAGAGATACGAGGCCGTAGGGATCCTGCACGGCGTTCCGTATTACCCTCCTGAACCCACCGATTCCATATTCTGCTAACAGTCATTGGATCTCGACCAACGCGAGCAGCAATGTCGCGATACGATAAACCGCAATCGCGATAGGCTACAATCCGAACTTTATCAAAGTCGGAAACGTGATGGTACTCATTTCTCCTCCTTACACGAGGCATCACAGCAACGTTTCACCAGGCAACGCCGGTCAACTGCTGTTTGTGTATGAGAAATCGGTTGGAAACTTTCCTCATGTCAGCACGTTGTAGGTGTCGCCACCTTGTGTGAATGCTCTAAAAAGCAATTTTAATGGCCAGTAGTGTATGTTAGGGATTCCACACTAGATGCTGGTTTCCTGACACTTTTGATGAGACAGTAATTTGCTGTCCGGCATTGTATTTCGCTCATATTCTAATTTAACCCCAATGTAAGCCAATGGCCGCTCATCACTCTCAACAATTAGTCGTCGGCTACAGTACTTCTACAGCAGATTCTGTGACGCCACTAAAAATTGGCCATACTTATATATGAGTTAAAACGTTGTTATTCGAGAGTAAGTAACACAAGCATGCACTCTCAAGCTCTGAAAAGCTTCACTGTTTTTCCAATCACCGACTTAAATCTTCAGCCCATATCCATTCTGAATGGGTAGTCGTTCACATTGTCCCGCCTTTCGAGCTCATGTGGTCTTGCCAATCGTACGCGCCGTGAAAACGTGTAAAATTGCTTTGTGGTCAGCAGCAAACGCTTTGTGATAAATAAGGAGCCTGTAGATTGATGGTTAGATTCCAGGCGGATCTAAGGCTTCTTATCTGTCACTTATCACTTGCTCCAGCTCTGGCAGTCTTTGTCTATGTGAGGTTTGCCGATTTGTGCCGTTCCTCGGAGTCCACATAAAACTGAACGTCCCTCTTGACTCGAACAGGCAGTTCAAATGTCGCGGGAAGGCGATAGCATTCCAGCTCCAGCCATCCACATCTGTATCTACATCTGGATACATAGTCCGCAAGCTACCACGAGGTACGTGGTGGAGGGTACCTGTGGCACTGCTAATCATTTCCTTTCCTGCTCCACTCGCAAAGAGAGCAAGGAAAAAACGATACTCTACATGCTTGTGAGCGAGCCCTAATCTCTTTAACCTTATCTTCGTGGTCCATAAGCGAAATTTATCTTGTCGGCGGTAGGGTCGTTCTGCAGTCAGCATCAAATGCCGGTTCTCTAACTTTACTCATTAGTGCTCCTCGGAAAGAACATCGAGATTGTCGCCTTCCCTCCAGTGACCCCAATTTGAGTTCCCGAAGCATGTCCGTAATACTTCCGTGTCGTTCGAACCTACCGTAATAAATACAGCAGCCCACCTCTGAACTGCTTCGATGTATTCCTTTAATCGGGCGTGATGCAGGTAACGTCCTTTATGCGGTCTCCTTTACAGATGAATCACGGTTTCCTAAAATTCTACCAATAAACCGAAGTCTACCATCCGCCTTCCCTACGACAATCTTTACATGCTAATTCCATTTCATAGTCCTTAGCATCGTTAGACCTAAATGCTTAAACGACGTGACTGTGTCAAGCACCACGCTGCTAATACTGTATTCGAAAATTATGGGTTCGTTTCTCCTATTCATCTGCATTAACTTATATTTTTCTACGTTTAAGGCTAGCTACCATTCTTCAACCAACTACAAACTTTATCTAAGTCATCTTGTATCGTTCTAGAGACACTAAACTCGACAACTTCCCGCACACCACAGCTACATCTGAAAACAGCCGCAGACTGTTGTTTACCCTGTCTGCAGTATTATTTATGTTTTTAATATTGGTAGATGATGTAGTTTTTCAGCGCTGTTATCTTGTTCAAACTGTGGCACGAACCCAGACGATACAGTAGCAACTTAGTTAGTCTGGCGAACGACAGTTTCGGCGTCCACGGAGCTATCGTAGCGTGGAAAGACAACTTTGCAGAGTGTTGTACGAATAATTAGTCCTCTCGACATAATTACGACAAAATATTTATAAAGACAAAATACGAAAGATTAAGCAAGGAGTATGCTTGGACGGTACAATGTCTATGAACAGTACTACTAGTTCATTCACGCCTTGTACAACAGCTTGTGGAGTGCGAATGTACGATAATAAGCCAGAATATTATGATTCCATCTCTATCAGGATGTTATAGTTCCTTGGGGTATCAAAATAGTTAAAATTATGACGATCACAGATAATGCCTCCGTATTTCAAGCTGTTTTTATAAACCACGAGAAAATGTTTTGTTAATTCCGAATTTTGATGTATAAGTGATATGATCGATAGCCGAAGATTTCAAAGAGTAAGGAGAATCACGGATTCATGAAGCTCCTCAGTTTAATTTGGCTGCATACTGCAGATGGTAAATAGTTTGCCTAGTGGAGAACCAAACGGACAATAACCATTTCCGTTTTGTCTATCGTTTTCAAGCCATTCCAAAAACTTCAGACCCTAGGGACTCACACTATTTTATCATGAGGGCAGTATACATAATATTTCTAAAATGTCTGTTACAAATTACGTCTGTTGGTTTATATGATCTAAAAAAAAAAAAGGTTCAAATGGCTCTCAGCACTATGGGACGTAACATCTGAGGTCATCAGTTACGTAGAACTTAGAACTACTTAAACCTAACTAACTCAAGGACATCACACACACCCATGCATGAGATAGGGTTCGAACCTGCGACCGTAGCGGTTGCGCGGTTCCAAACTGAAGCGCCTAGAACCGCTCGGCGACACCGGTCGGCTATATGATCTACATAAAAGAAAATTTTCCACGGACTTTACTCCTGGTGAGTTACAGGCTTTTCGTAAAATTGGATGCCTTAATGAACAGGGCGGTTATAGTTAGACTTCGGTGCCTGAGATGGCCCCAATGAAAAACGGTAATCGAAGGACAATCAAATTTTTTGGAAACATTTGAAAGGGAATGTGGAAGACAAGTAACAAATAAATCATTACACTTTAATTGCCACATGAGAGAGTAGCATTTAGTAATTGCGTACCATGATTATGTTCCAGGATACAAACGTTGCTCACTGTGACGACCATTGCATCCACGACGGCCTGGAACCGCACTAGAGATTTCTCTGCTGCTGCCCGAAACATTTCACCTTCCTTGTTATGATCATCTTCTGCCTCCAACGTGTTAGTGACGCTCTTTCAGATAAACCCATAGCCAGTGTTCTAGGTCGAAACTGACGGCAATAACTCAGTTATAATTCAATATAGGGTTGATTAATTATATAAAATCTGGTGATATTAGTGGCCACGCAATTTGGAACGAACTACCAATGATTCTGTTTTCTCCAGATGTGTTTCGGAGTAACCGTGTGACCTCACGAGCATTGTGAACACAGAGCTCCGACGTGTACCAAAACAACTGAGTCCAAAGCACCTCTCCCCCGTAGAGCGGGTATCATATATTGGGGAAGCAGATCACAGTAACGTGTGCCACTCACGCTTCGTGTCCTTGGACCTCGGGTTTCGAGTTCCTCAAAGACCACTCATGCACTGTGCCGTCAAACCACACCACATAGGGACGCGTTCACTATGCAGGTGAACTTCATGATCGTTCGTTGGTGGTGTCGATCCCCAAATGCGAGAATTGTGAATGTCCTCTGCCCCAGTGAGCGTCTAGTGTGCTCTTGATCCCTCCACAAAATATTCCGAGGCCACATGTCGTCAACTTCAGCCCTTGCAAGAAAAAAATGGCTCTGAGCACTATGGGACTCAACTGCTGTGGTCATCAGTCCCCTAGAACTTAGAACTAATTAAACCTAACTAACCGAAGGACATCACACACATCCATGCCCGAAGCAGGATTCGAACCTGCGACCGTAGCAGCAGCGCGGCTCCGGACCGGAGCGCCTAGAACCGCACGACCACCGCGGCCGGCCCCTTGCAAGAAACGTAATAGTAAAGTCTCCTCGAATGCCTGCGTCACGTGGTTAAAGTTGGTGAGTAATATGAAGTTTCTACGAATGGCATTTCACAGCTGTTCGCAGTCCTGTTCGAACGATGCACCATGGAATGTTCAGCTTCCGTGACACAGCTTGTGCCCTGCTTGAAGATCGGCCATTGCATCCAGTATTCCCAGACGTGGTACCAGTAAATTCTTCAACAATTTGTGGCCCAATTGGTCGTCAGCCTCTTTCAGGAGCAGTTCCCAAATTGATAGTAAATTCGAACTTGTGAATCATGTTCTTAAAGCCCGGTGCGGAAAAAGGACGTCTCCGTCTTCCTTTAACGCGTCGATACTCGCGAACAGCATCGGGACTGTTGCTGTCGTTTTGATAAAATAGCCTTACAAGTAAACCAAGTTACGACACAGATGTGTGTGACTCACCCCTACCAGTAGCCGCAAGTTATGACACCAACACCACTAACAACGCAGATCCAGCAGCGCACAGTTTGAACATCGTTCCTGTGAAGGAGGGTACCCATACGATAAATAATTCTCCGTCTACAAAAGCTCAAGTAGCGAAAGTTTAATTATAACTATCCTTTACTACACTGACAAATTTCTCGCAGAGGCTGCTCTACCATCCCGTGTGCATTACGAAAACAATATGCGTCGGTGCGTAGCATACAGGTGACATTTATACGCTCCTGGAAATGGAAAAAAGAACACATTGACACCGGTGTGTCAGACGCACCATACTTGCTCCGGACACTGCGAGAGGGCTGTAAAAGCAATGATCACACGCACGGCACAGCGGACACACCAGGAACCGCGGTGTTGGCCGTCGAATGGCGCTAGCTGCGCAGCATTTGTGCACCGTCGCCGTCAGTGTCAGCCAGTTTGCCGTGGCATACGGAGCTCCATCGCAGTCTTTAACACTGGTAGCATGCCGCGACAGCGTGGACGTGAACCGTATGTGCAGTTGACGGACTTTGAGCGAGGGCGTATAGTGGGCATGCGGGAGGCCGGGTGGACGTACCGCCGAATTGTTCAACACGTGGGGCGTGAGGTCTCCACAGTACATCGATGTTGTCGCCAGTGGTCGGCGGAAGGTGCACGTGCCCGTCGACCTGGGACCGGACCGCAGCGACGCACGGATGCACGCCAAGACCGTAGGATCCTACGCAGTGCCGTAGGGGACCACACCGCCACTTCCCAGCAAATTAGGGACACTGTTGCTCCTGGGGTATCGGCGAGGACCATTCGCAACCGTCTCCATGAAGCTGGGCTACGGTCCCGCACACCGTTAGGCCGTCTTCCGCTCACGCCCCAACATCGTGCAGCCCGCCTCCAGTGGAGTCGCGACAGGCGTGAATGGAGGGGTGAATGGAGACGTGTCGTCTTCAGCGATGAGAGTCGCTTCTGCCTTGGTGCCAATGATGGTCGCATGCGTGTTTGGCGCCGTGCAGGTGAGCGCCACAATCAGGACTGCATACGACCAAGGCACACAGGGCCAACACCCGGCATCATGGTGTGGGGAGCGATCTCCTACACTGGCCGTACACCACTGGTGATCGTCGAGGGGACACTGAAAAGTGCACGGTACATCCAAACCGTCATCGAACCCATCGTTCTACCATTCCTAGACCGGCAAGGGAACTTGCTGTTCCAACAGGACAATGCACGTCCGCATGTATCCCGTGCCACCCAACGTGCTCTAGAAGGTGTAAGTCAACTACCCTGGCCAGCAAGATCTCCGGATCTGTCCCCCATTGAGCATGTTTGGGACTGGATGAAGCGTCGTCTCACGCGGTCTGCACGTCCAGCACGAACGCTGGTCCAACTGAGGCGCCAGGTGGAAATGCATTGGCAAGCCGTTCCACAGGACTACATCCAGCATCTCTACGATCGTCTCCATGGGAGAATAGCAGTCTGCATTGCTGCGAAAGGTGGATATACACTGTACTAGTGCCGACATTGCGCATGCTCTGTTGCCTGTGTCTATGTGCCTGTGGTTCTGTCAGTGTGATCATGTGATGTATCTGACCCCAGGAATGTGTCAATATAGTTTCCCCTTCCTGGGACAATGAATTCACGGTGTTCTTATTTCAATTTCCAGGAGTGTAGTTATTCAAATTGCAGCAAGCGGTACATTGGAAACTTAGTGCAGCTCCACAACGACAGCGTACATCAGTTTCGATGCACTCCGGTTTTTGGGCGATATCTTCTCAAGTCGGTGGGCTTGGCGTGCTGGTTCAGTGCACCGGCCTGCTGGACTTTTGTTTCTGTGGATGTAAGATAAGTGTGGTGTACGCAGCTATGATTAACGGCATCAACGACCCGGAACAGCAGATCTACAGAGCCGGTGTAGCTGTTCGACAGGGCTCAGGTATCGTAGAGCACCTTCAAGGGTGAACATTGCCACCAATAGAAATGGACCACATTTTCCAGAGGAGATGGTTTCCCACTGTTTCAGTCTCCAACCTGCACCCACAACACGGAAAGCGCTGCAAGTTCAGTGAGATACTCGTAGATATTGTGTACTGCTTTCTGTTTCAGATAGACGTTTTTTGAATTACACACAAACACGATTTTATACACACACACACACACACACACACACACACACACACACACGAATTTTCATCCGCCTCTGAAAATCTTTATATGTTATTGCTGACCCGGCAAACGTTGTTTTGCCATATAAATTATCTCTAGGGAATATTTTGGTAGAAAATAATAACTAACTTATCGTAAGTATGTGATGCTGTGGTATATGAGTGGAAGAGTCAGGGAGCGCTGTGAACAATGAAAGAATATAAAAATAACAAAACACGAAACATTTATTTTTTTAGAATGAGATTTTCACTCTGCAGCGGAGTGTGCGCTGATAGGAAACTTCCTGGCAGATTAAAACTGTGTGCCCGACCGAGACTCGAACTCGGGACCTTTGCTTTTCGCGGGCAGTTGCTCTACCATCTGAGCTACCGAAGCACGGCTCACGCCCGGCCCTCACAGCTCTACTTCTGCCAGTATCTCGTCTCCTACCTTCCAAACTTTACAGAAGCTCTCCAGCGAGCCTTGCAGAACGAGCACTCCTGAAAGAAAGGATACTGCGGAGACATGGCTTAGCCACAGCCTGAGGAATGTTTCCAGAATGAGATTTTCACTCTGCAGCGGAGTGTGCGCTGAGATGAAACTTCCTGGCAGATTAAAACTGTGTGCCCGACCGAGACTCGAACTCGGGACCTTTGCCTTTCGCGGGCAAGTGCTCTACCATCTGAGCTACCGAAGCACGACTCACGCCCGGCCCTCACAGCTGTACTTCTGCCAGAGTTTGGAAGGTAGGAGACGAGATACTGGCAGAAGTAGAGCTGTGAGGGGCGGGCGTGAGTCGTGCTTCGGTAGCTCAGATGGTGCCGGCACGGTAGCTCAGCGTGTTCGTCAGAGAGCCGGTTGGCCTCTGTAATGAAAAACTGAGTGGAAGGATCAACCAACGAACTTGAACAGGATGTCTTGCGACGTCCGCAACGACCAGACACAACGACCGAAAAAAAAAAAAAAAAAAAAAGATGGTAGAGCACGTGCCCGCGAAAGGCAAAGGTCCCGAGTTCAAGTCTCGGTCGGGCATACAGTTTTAATCTGCCACGAAGTTTCATTTATTTTTTTAATTTATTGTAATTTTATCTTTATATATAAGACAATGTTACTTAAAAACAATATCAATCCTTTAATGCAATACAGTGTACAATATTTTTTGTTATCTCATCTTTAGCTAACACAAACAAACTGGATGGTTTGCCGACTCGAGAGCACGCCACGTATAATTGTCCGTGTGAAAAACATGGTGTTCTCAAATCTAAGCCACAAACAGACGTCGTTTGGCCTTGAGACTTATTGATAGTCATTGCAAGTGCCAATCTAACTGGGAATTGAAAACGTTTAAATAGAATTGGCACATCTGTGGGTATAATAGGGATTCGTGGTAGTAATATATTTTCATCTCGGAATTTGCCATTTGAAATTATACCTTCGACAAGGTTTTTCATTAATTTTTTAATGACTAATCGCGAGTCGTTACACGGCCGTGGTGGGTTCAAATTACGAAGCAGAATAACCGGAGATCCAACCTTCAATCGTAAATTATGCGGTGGCATGCCTGGTAAATCCAATGAGTTCAAAAAGTATGTTGCGTCTGTTTAGCATTGTTCACTGTACAAAACACATATAAATAGAACAAACAGAATAACTCAATGATGAAAAGCAGTATTGCAATAACGTATTTATTCTTTGATTGTACATCGGACACTATTACTTCTAGCATTTCTAAGGTAAATGGCGCGGATTTAACAATTGCAGCCCATGGTTGAAAATTATAAAATTACTAAAATCGTTATTAAAAAAGTAGAGATTGGTGGTAGAAGGATGAAAATTTAGGGTTGTATGTATTTTTTGATGCCACATCAGGATAATAAATAGTCTAAAATCTACTGTTTCCTTTTCGATAACATCCTGATTCATAACTGCGAATTACGTATGCATTTTGTTTAGTGGGATATTCCTAAGAGTGTGAAATTGCTAGAAGCATATGGAGTAGTATGAAGACCGTGATTTAATTTAAAGTAACAGGAAAAATAAATTTCAGTGACATTGAACTCTTAGTAATAAAAGAATATAAATGTCGTATGGTATTGTTGACTGGCGTATCCCACGGGAAAGATTCAGCCGCCTATTGGAAGTTTCTCAGCATACGTGGGCTCCTTTCCTTGTGGATATAGAGGTTTGTGTCGTATGTGTATTTGTAGAGTGTAGATAAGTTTAACGGCCGCGTGTGTGCAGTAGTGCTATGTTTGTGTTGTGTCTTTACGTTGAGAGAAGGGAGAGGGTGAAATCTCGTACCGGCGCACAGCGTACTCCCCATCCGCCGGCCGGCCGGTGTGGCCGAGCCGTTCTAGGCGCTACAGTCTGGAACCACACGACTGCTATGGTCGCAGGTTCGAATCCTGCCTCGGGCGTGGATGTGTGTGATGTCCCGATGTGCTAGATTTAAGTAGTTCTACTTCTAGGGGACTGATGACCTCAGAAGTTAAGTCCTATAGTGCTCATAGCCATTTGAACCATTGAGCACTTCCAAAGGCTGGATCAACATCAACAATGTCATATGTCCTGCCTTCATAAGATACTGCTGGGAAGTTTAATCCAGGTATTGGTAAAAAGACTGGTGATGAAGTTTACGGCAGCTTAAATCCTGCACTTGCTGGACAAACGCCGGCAGTGAAAATGCTATTCACCACCAGTATCCGAGCACTACCGAAGAAGAACAAATATGTAGCTCATTGTCATATAGCTCTCAATTGGTATTTCTATAAAGCTTCGCCCAGCTGTATATTCTATTCGTAATTAGTTTCATCATTTCGTTAATAAACATGACAACGAAATCGTTATGAAAACCTACCGGTTGGCTATAATTAATGTGCAGGTACTCACAGAGGTCCATTGTGGACTGTAATTATCGTTGGCGGCGAAACTTGCTAGAGATTCTAAAGTGTTAATGGTGAACCGATTTGCACTGGAACAAAATTAGTTCCAGCTTTGGCCACCAGGTGCAAATCTGGCGCTGTGAGTGCACGAAGGAGGTCATAAATGTTTCTATCTGTAATGGATTAGGAATGGGATGTGGGCGAAAAGGTTAAACAGCTGAGGAACGCAATGTATTAATTTTATTACTAACTGCAGCTTACAAAGTTTGTTGAATATGAGCACTGGAGACGTCGAAGAGATGCTGTACAGCGCCAAATGTGCACGTGGTGACCTAAATTAGGAACTAATTTTTTTACAGTGTAAATCGGTGTCACATTAACGCAGAAGAACATCTACTAAGTTTCGCTGCCATACGATAATTAAAGTCCACAATTAACGTCTGTGAGTAGCTGGACTTTAATTACAACAACCCAGTGAAGACTAATTCTGCTGGCATTTCGTTTGGCATCTCTATTGCTTTCATCATCTGTAATCGTGTGCAGCACACTTCTGCCGACTACAAACTACCTCCGTGAGTGAATGTTGTGATTCTGTGTTGTGGGTTGCATAGCGCGGTTGAAATAGCGCTCGTGCATCAGTGTCGACGAATTCGAAGTAGGCGGCCGTTAGCGCTGAGGACAGGCGATAAGAGACGAATCATCGCGTTGAGTAACGAGGCCCACCGCGACGCCGAACAAATACGAGTAGGACGCAACACCCCAGAGGGCCTCAGCGTACAAGTACCAGTTGCAAACAGATAATCTGCCTCGTATAGTTTTTCCTTTTTTATTTTCATATTAACCTTAATAAAGATCACGTAACAGCTGCAGTTCCTTTGTTGTTTTCTATTTTCCTATTACTCCCTCATCTTCTCCTCGCGTTGCCTTTTCCTTTCTTCTATCCCTCTTGTTAACAGAGTTTTTATTTCCGCTGCCTTGAAATCTCTCTAAATTTAGTAGCTTTGTCGTAAAAGTTTTCTCTTTTATTTGCTATTATTTGATGTTGGTTCTCTCTGGTTCTTTTCTTATTTCTGTAATTCATTCTATTGTAGATATCTTTGTGCAGAAACACAGGGACATTTCTTTTGTTAGCCTGTTCTCATTCATTCATTAGAAGTGTCCAAAGAAAATTAATTTTCCCTTTTGCCAATTTTTCCGTCATTTTCTTTATATTTTCGTAGACCTCGTCATTACTTCTCATTTTCCAAACCTGTGTAGTTTGTATTGCACCCACTGTTTTCTAACAACCAGTCTTTCAAGTAC
Organism: Schistocerca serialis cubense; assembly: GCF_023864345.2. Lineage (NCBI taxonomy): Eukaryota > Metazoa > Arthropoda > Insecta > Orthoptera > Acrididae > Schistocerca > Schistocerca serialis. Next base: position 398,067,973 of record NC_064646.1, read on the forward strand.
CCCAGCTCTGTCCAGCTTACAGCTCATAGTTAAGGATTCGCCCGCACCTAACATTGTGATCTTACCACTATGGTAAAGCTTTTTAGTTTTGTTTTTCTAAATGTGCATTTCCTATTGCAGACTCCTTTTTGTCACACTATATGCTCTTTCCATTTTATTAACTCTGAAAACACTACTCTTGTTTTTATTTTATTCTCTTCTTGTTTTGTGAAGAGGAACGACGTAACAGAGGAAGAGGAGGATGTGAATAGGACCTAATTGATAGCCTGTCGTTTCTTTCAGCGTTTTCACTAAGACATGCTACGCATTCTGTCTCAAATATTCCACTTTATCATATCCACAGTCGATATCCCGAACAGTGTTATTGTTTTTGGGAGATCCAGTACAGTGCTGATAATTTTTAAGTGCTACTTTTTTTATCTCTACGAACCTACTACACTCAACGTCCTCTCAAATCTCTTTTATATATTCTAGTGATGTTTCTCCCTCACTATTTTCCTGTCTATGGTTTGTTGCTGTACCAGGTAAACTACTCCAAAACGTCGTTGGAGATTTCCTATTACCTTATGCCTGCTTCTTCTCAGGATCTTCCACAGGCTACTCTCCCGCTCTTTTCAGTACTTCTTTATTTAGTTGTTCATCGGTGCACTCAGTTTATAACATTTTCTGTAGCATAGCATTTCAGATATTTCGAGTACCTTCTCCGGATTCCCAATGACTGAAATTTTAATTCCACACAGCAATGTGCTCTGGATTTACTCTTTCACGAACTTCTTCCTCAAACCAAAGTTACCTCTCTCCCCCTGTGTCAGTCAGCTGCTTATATCTTCCATGTTGCCGAATCAAGTGTAACTTTACTTCCTACCTATGAGAATATTTTCACTTCTCTCCTAGTGTGTAGATCTGGGGTCTCCACCCCGCCGCCCACGGGCCGCATGCGACCCAAAGCAAGTTTCATTGCAGTCCAAGAACTGAGCATCTTCCAAACGATCGGAAAAAAATCCCTGTATGTAAAAGCTGCTATAAATTGAATATTTTCTATTGTTACTGGTGCCTCCCCCAACTACCCCCCCCCCCATTATTTTCTTAGCGTTTATTGTTAGTATTAAGTATATTATGTGCGGCCGAAAGATACTCATCTTCCTCCAATGTGGCTAAAAGTTTGACCACCTCTGTCTAATTTTAATGGAAACCAACTCTTTCGTGTCTACAATTCTCCATCGCTTTCATCATAATCCGTGACAAGTTGTCCATTTGTTTCAGAAGGTCTTTTACTGCTTCCATCCGGCGAGAATTTCTGTGTCGTCTGAGAACGTTAGAGTTGTTATCTGTTCACCTTCAGCTTTATTCTTCTTCTGAAATTCTCTTTCAGTTCCCTTCTTGCCATACGGTTACTAATCAGTGACGATTTTTCCACCAACCCATCAATAGTAAATTCCTTTGGAATAGCTTATTTTGTTATCTTAAAGTTATTGGTGGTTCTGTAATGGTCTCTCTTGATGATAATTAGTAATGGAGGTGATGTGTTTCTGCAATTGGTCTAGTTGTGGAAGAAGCGTCACTGCAGATAAATAAGTTCTGTTAAGATGCGAGAGGGCTGGAATATGAGAGTGCAGAAATGTATAGAGAAGGAGCTGTAGAAGATGGGAGCCCATTTGATGCCGATAAGGGCTGAGCTATTAGAGCAAAGGGTAGCGAGAACCGTCAGAGAGCAAAGACATGCGTGTCGAGTTGGATGAACACAAAGTTTGTTTGTACAGTCATATGAAAGATTGGGTGAGCAGCAATGGGTTGTGAGGAAATTTAAAGGCATCTACGTTTTGTAGAGCAATTGCTTGAATCGATAATATTTTCAGTGGTTCTTTGGAATGAGAGAAATAACTAACATGTTGAGGACCTTAAAGTGAGCTAATTGGAACCGCGATTTACGTTTTTGCTGTGGGAGGTTTTGATTTCTACATTGCCGGAAAAAATTAGTGCAGCTGGAAAGATACCATCGAATTTTGACCGATGATAGCATATGCCCCCGGGGGGATATTAGACGTAACGCTAATTGTTTCAACGCAATCTGCCAACAGATAGACTAGTGTCATAACTACCAAAGTGCTGTCTACCCTTTAATAGGGAATGCTCACAGACAGAAGGCACAGTGTGGCTGCTAACGCATGAAGTAAACAAGCGAACACGCCATGGACATACGCTCGTGGCTCCTACAGCAAATTAAGGCAGTTTGAAGGCGGTCAAACTGTGTTCTGCCGAGAGGCGGGATGCTTCTTTCGGAGAACTGCCATACAGGTTGGACGCGCTGCGTCAGTTGTGCAACGATGTGTGATTACGTGAACATTTTCACAGACGCAGACGAGGTTCTGGACGTTCACGCAGCACTGACGCCCCTCCAGGGTCGTCGTATTGTACGGGCAACAGTATCAGGTATTACAGATGCCACGGCACAGATAAGAGGGCTTGTCAACGCGAATTGTCACTAAACGGTTAATAGCAGTGGGAATACGGGCACGAACACCTCTATCAACGCATGACACGGTATCGACGTGCACAGCTCGACTAGTGCCATCAGAGGATCACTTGGAAGATGGAATGGCGCGCATTGGACTTCAGCGATGAAAGCCCATTCAGCCTGCACGCCAGTGATCGCGTAAAGCATAGACTTGGTGAGCGCTATCTCGCAGAGCGCATTCGTCCAAGACTCACTGGCGCTGCCCCGGTCCTTATGGTGCGATAAACTACAACTCTCGTTCATCTTTGGTGTTTCTGGATGGGACACTAAATAGCCAGCTGATAAAGAAAATAGGGTTCAATGCAGCGAGTGGTTGGTTAACGAGATTGTGAATGGCGAACTTTTCCGCAACTGCATTTTCTGGAACTTGCTTTTATTTTCCTCGCTATGTGAAAAGACTAACAGCTAATGATCTACCGAGAATCATGTTAAGAGACTGATGCATTATTTTCAAGTATTCGATCACTTAATGCTGATGAAATGAGATAAATGTGTTTTAAGGGGTACGGGTTTTTGAATTGTTTCGGATCCTTACCAGATAAAATTGACGGAGTACATCGCGAAAGTTCAAAGAAGGGCAGCACGTTTCGTATTATCGCGAAATAGAGGAGACACTGTCACTTGAATGGTACAGTATTTGGGGTGAATATCAAACAAAGGCGTTTTTCGTTGCTGCGGAATCTTCTCACGAAATTTCAATCACCAACTTTCTCCTCCGAATGCGAAAATATTTTGTTGACGCCGACTTACATAGGGAGAAACCATCACCATAATAAAATAAGGGAAAACAGAGCTCGCACCGAAAGATATAGGTGTTCATTTCTTCCGCGCGCTATACAAAATTGGAATAATAGAGAATTAATGTGAAGATGGTTCGATGGACCCTCTATCAGGCACTTAAATGTGATTTGCAGTGTATCCATACAAATGTCGATAGAGATGAAGTCTAACCCAGGACTAGCATTTGACAAGATGAATGTAGAAACCTCACAAAACAACCTTCAAATGGACCAATAGAACTGATTCATAATAGCCCAGGCGTGGACCAAAATATTCCTTGTCTCCCTAGTTTGAAAAGTTGATATGAAGCCGTGCAAAACGGATAGCACAATTTGTGACTGTACGACATGAAGGGCATTTCTGGCCAAGAGAAGTCTACTAATATCAAATACCGGCCTTAATTTGAGGAAGAAATTTCTGAGGATGTACGTCTGGAGCACAGCATTGTATGGTAGTGAAACATGGACTGGCCCGCAGCTCGTGGTCGTGCGGTAGCGTTCTCGCTTCCCACGCTCGGGTTCCCGGGTTCGATTCCCGGCGGGGTCAGGGATTTTCTCTGCCTCGTGATGGCTGGGTGTTGTGTGATGTCCTTAGGTTAGTTAGGTTTAAGTAGTTCTAAGTTCTAGGGGACTGATGACCATAGCTGTTAAGTCCCATTGTGCTCAGAGCCATTTGAACCATTTGAACCAAACATGGACTGTGGGAAAACCGGAACAGAAGAGAATCGAAGCATTTGAGATGTGGTGCTATAGACGAATGTTGAAAATTAGGTGGATTGATAAGGTAAGGAATGAGGAGGTTCTACGCAGAATCGGAGAGGAAAGGAATATGTGGAGAACACTGATAAGGAGAAGGGACAGGATGATAGGACATCTCTGCTAAGACATGAGGGAATGACTTCCATGGTACTAGAGGGAGCTGTAGAGGGCAAAAACTGTAGAGGAAGACAGAGATTGGAATACGTCAAGCAAATAATTGAGGACGTAGGTTAGGAAAAAATTCGTGGCGGGCCGCATCAAACCAGTCAGTAGACTGATGACCAAAGTGCAATTAGTAGAGGTTCGACCTTGAAATCTTAAACTTTTCTACTCTCTTCTAGCTCATAAAATAGTATTTCTTCTTTTATGCTGTTCCATTTGGGTCCATATATGAAGTATGTATGAGTGCATCCACAGTGTAGGATGGCACTGTCCTTCTGACTCTATTAAAATCGCTTTATCGTGAAGGAAGTCTCAGCGTGGGCGTACTTTTTCCACAGACAACTAACTTTGTGATTAAGTTCTGCACCAAGGTATGGATACATGGTGGCATACTTACGTCTGATGGGTGTTGAACTATCCCTTTCTGTGACATGATAAAGAATGTACGTCTAATCGACAGAGGTAACACTGTGTACCCTATTTAGGTAGATTTCTGTAAAGGGTCTGAAATCTGGTTTCGCAGGACAGAGCGGATCAGGTTGTGGAAAGGGGCCAAGGTCAATTACTGTTAGTTATACAAGAACACACCAACTTTATTCCTCGAACCAATGAACAGTTTTCTCTTTTAAAACAACAAAGATCAATGGGCGGGGGTAACTCGACAATCGGTCTAACCAAATTTAACTTCGATAAGCTAAACCCAGTACTGTTTACCAGTGTGGTTATCCTCAACCAGCAGGTTCACACGTACACAAAACACGCACAGTGGTGCAAGGCTCCAAAAAACGAGGAGTGAATTTACTAAGATTTCCAACACGTTCCTGCCTCCCGGGAAAATTTTAGACATAGACCTGATCTCCTGGCCTTCCCCTAAAAGCTCGCCGATTATAAGGCTCAGCTTGTTTATTATGGGCCTTGAGTATATTACGCCTGGTACGGTTCCAGTTTTCCCTGAAGACTTGAGGGGTGATATCTGCCGGTATCAAAACTTGAATTTCCCACACGTTAGAAAGAGGGAAATTGACCGGATAGGCAAGAATCAAGGAGGCTGGAAAGGCTTTTAAGGCGTCATGGTTGGCGGTATTGAAAGCAAAACTACGCCAACTAGAGTCCCAATTACTAGGCGTCTTCTGATGGTAAATAATCAAAGCGGATTTAAGATTTCGCTTGACCCTTTCCGCAAAGGATCCCTGCGGATAAAACGGCGTGGTAGTGATATGCTTCCACCATTCCGAAAACAGAAGGCATTGAAGGGAGCCGAAAGGAAGGCGGGCTCTTTATCACTAACTATTTGTTTGAGGGGGTCCAAAGACACTGAAAACATTCCAGAATGATATTTTCACTCTGCAGCGGAGTGTGCGCTAATATGAAACTTCCTGGCAGATTAAAACTGTGTGCCCGACCGAGACTCGAACTCGGGACCTTTGCCTTTCGCGGGCAAGTGCTCTACCAACTGAGCTGCAGAGTGAAAATCTCATTCTGGAAACATCCCCCAGGCTGTGGCTAAGCCATGTCTCCGCAATATCCTTTCTTTCAGGAGTGCTAGTTCTTCAAGGTTCGCAGGAGAGCTTCTGTAAAGTTTGGAAGGTAGGAGACGAGGTACTGGCAGAAGTAAAGCTGTGAGTACCGGGCGTGAGTCGTGCTTCGGTAGCTCAGTTGGTAGAGCACTTGCCCGCGAAGGCAAAGGTCCCGAGTTCGAGTCTCGGTCGGGCACACAGTTTTAATCTGCCAGGAAGTTTCAAGTTTCACTGAAAACATTAGTTACATGCAAAATAGTAGTGGTGGCAGTCACGTTAGGGGTGAGAAGGAGCCGAGTAAATCTAGAAAACGCATTGATAACAACGAATACCAACCGATTACCCCTCTTAGTACGAGGTAAGGGCCCTACATAATCGATATAGAGTTTCTGCATAGGACAGGATTCGCGCTCAGAACTCCCACCTCCGCCATCCCACACCCTCTCTCCCGCCACCTACAGAGAGACAGAGGCTTTTTCAAACAGTCAACTGCTACAGGACACTGCGCATGTATCTGTAGCATACCTCCATAACCCAGCACCCCACAGTCACCGGCCACACCCGGCCACCCTCAGGTGACTGACCAGGCGTCAGCCCTTTGCAGGTTGCTGGATTCACCCAGCCCACCTTGAGGCAACAGTAGAGGTATCGGCTGTTTGCGAACACCAAAGAATTCAAAGCCAACAAAACAATAAGAGATAAATTAGGGCTACCCAAGCACAACTTGGTTGTACGTCTAAAATGAAGCAGCTTGACACTGTCCCACATGCTGCCCCCTGGTCGTGGCACAGCTGCATTGCCAACTTCAAACACAGAACGTCCACATCCCCACCGACAGCCGTTCTGCGAGGAAGATACTTTTATTTAACATTAACACATCTCTTATAAATGAGCATCTATTAAAATGGAAAACACAGTCACAATGATAATAAATATCTTCTATCCACGAAAATAGGCACAGTCATATTTTTTAGTTTTATCAGTGAAATCGGTATAGTATTCATGTTCGAGTGCAGCATACAATTCAAATCTCATTATTTTGTGGCATTCAACAAAGTGAAAAAGCAACTAAAGCACCGTCGCCAGTTACACATGACTAGATTGAAAAGGTTGGGCTATACACCACCTATATATATCCAAACCGTGTAAAATCAGGAAAAAATACTTCCACGATGTTGCTGCGAAAATACCGATCACGGGAGAACGTCCACATTATTTCGAAACTGTCAATGGGGTAAAGAAAAAACGAGAATCTAAACTCTGAAAAAAATTATGTTAAGCAATTTCTTTCAGTTTGATGGACACGACCTGAGAGCGTCTCTTGCGTTGAAATCAGAGTCTGTAAATAAACTGTCACGCATGTGTGTATTACAAACATTTCAGACATGAGAATTAACATTACAGAATACAGCTTTTGACAGCATTGGCTCCCTATGTTGTAAAAAACACAACCATTTAATGTTCTACAACAACAGGCTATAATTCATGCGGATATTCCTGTCTTGTACACTTTAGCAGGTCTCATTTTGGCAATGTGATTCTACAACACACTGGTGTTAACAAAACGCATTGTGACAGCCTGTCTTGTATTAGAACCTCCTGTAAGATTTTGCCATGTCTCTCTCTTCCTCTACCATCTGCATGCTTGCATTTGACATTTTTGCTCCATAACTCCCCTTTACCAGTCTGACTGTAAAGTTTCTGTCACACAGCAGACAATTATTCGGAATAGCAGCAGATTCTAGTGTTCTAGTTTTGTAAGCAATTTGATCATCATTGCCAGATTCATGCAGTCTACTCACAAATTGGGAAAAACATTATCATTTAAGGTTCGACAATGAGCTATAATTCAAGTGGTCTCTACTTTATAATTAGAGGTTATGAAGTATGAAATAACGTAAAACTTGCAGTAACATCTACTTTTAAACATGCGATCATGGCGATAATAATTAAAACAGTCATGATTCCATGAGAATAGATAAAATAAAATTTTAGTTAGTTTTATGAAAGAACTATGTGCAGCCAAACTTTAACCAGTTATACCACTTGTTGTAATAGAACTTCCAATAAGATTTTCCCGTATCTCTCTCTTCTGACATATAGAAAAAAAATTGCATATTGACATTGAGCGTATTACAACACACGCATCACTCCATTGGAGCCGATGCCCTGTGGCTGCAGTCGCTTCCCCAGACCTGCATAAAGTTTTATTGACTGCGCTGGAGGAACACCATATAAAAATGACCATGAATCACAAGTGATGGTTCCTGTGTTATTTCTCTTTCACAAACATGTGGAAAACATCACAACATATGGAAACTGGAGCGCTTCCAACAGCTGTCTGAGTGTGATGACCTATACAGTTAACCTCATCTTCCCTAGTGACAGGTAGCAGACGTTTCGTTATTCCATGTCAAGGAGCATTGTTTCCTCATTTTTCAGTCATGTACGTGATTACTGTTCTGGTGTTGACCCTTGCCAGAAGGTGCTGTTCATAACATGCACAAGGTAGCAGAAGTAAAAACAAGTACCGTTATCTTACTGGCAAAAAAAAAAAAAAAAATAAAATAAAAATAAAAATAAATAAAACATGTGGAGGGCATCACAGAATATGAAAATAGGACAAATCTGCAGCATTGTGGAATGCTTCTAAACAACTGTCTGAAGGTGATGACCTCTACATTTAATCCCTGGTCATACATCAAGAAAAATGCATGTTCAGCTGCCACCCCTCTACAGACTTTTTGGATGACGATTTTCCCCAGTACATGTGTTGCATTATGATCCATTGACTATGAGTGTTGGTTATTTTTCATCACAATTTCGATGTGCAGTTAAAATGGTGAAGAATTTTCCATCAGTTGTGGTAGCATGTATTGACTTCAACTACATGGGCTGCAGAGTGGTTGTTGAGCAATGCATCGGCAGGCATCTGTAGTAAACACTGATATAAAACATTGATAGATACAGTCCTGAGCTGTACGCTTACAGGTAAAAACTTTTTATACTCCTGTTGTCCAACAGCAACATCCCGCCAGTTGAACACATTTCCTACCAAAAACAGAAAGATAGTATCTGCCACTCCAGCATTTTTTCCCGTCAGCTCGTAGATGAAGTGTAGAGTTTGAGTGTGTCTGCCACTAGTTTATAGTAATACTATGAATTTTTCCCCAGCATGATAACACTGGTTGTTTGGCATTGCCAATTTTTGAGCTCTATTATGATTTTAGCATTCCTTGTGTAGCACTGCGCATATAGTTGCGCTATTGCGACCGATCTTGATGATTAATTACTTAATTAGAACCAATGTTTACTTCTAACTTGGCCTTCCTCTTATGCATCTAGACAGTTTCCATGCGTTCGGGGGGGGGGGGGGGGGATGTATACTTGGGCTTAGGGAAGGGAGGGGAGGAGGAGGGATGGGGAGGGAGGAAGGGCGGGGAACCCACATACAGGCTGAAGGGAATAAACACATGACATTATCTGAGTGCCGTGGAGTGTGGGGAGGGTGTTGTTGATTGTCAATTTAATTAATTTGCGTATCAATTTGATATCACAAGTGAGCTGTAACCGCTACCTCCTGCTACTCTTGAGGCCTTAATGAACATTCACTAACAACGGCATCCAAAACGTTGACAGTAAACCTTTGTTGATTACCTGAGTGTTGCACGTTTTCACTTAATTGATGATTGACACATTGGTGAATGAACCATTTGCAGAAGTGTATTGGTGTAGAAAAATCAGTTGCTGATAGTGCCTGCACAAGCTGTATGTGATGTAGCTCTCCCCGGTCATGTAGTGATTTATCTGTTGCAGGAAGACGTTAGTCCCCCAACTAAGGTGTCTTAATCCTTTTGCTCCCCCTCAAGTCGCAAGTAGTAGATTTAAATGTTCCATGCTCCATATGACGTCCCTCAGTTGCTTCAAACGTCCTCTTGTCGGGGCACCATCGTTCTGGAAATCTCTACCGATACGGAAGTTGAGCGCTACGATCATTACCGTGTGGTAATACGTCCAGCAAATAAGCATCTGCCAACACCACATTTGAGCACACTTTCACTGCACTGTACCAGAAACCAAGTCCGTGATGACGAATTAAACATTAAAAATCTAATGCAACGTGCTTGCACAGTACTTGATGAACACTACATTGATGCTATGTATTTCATTGTAGCTAAGCGGTGAGGTTAGTTCCATGTCAACACGAGCAATAACGTGAGTCTCATGCCAACATTATCTTCGTTCCGTCGGAACAACAAATACTGGTGGTGCACCTAAGAATTACATTTTACTGTACATTCTAACCAAAAGTAAGCAAGAAGGTATTTTGAAAACGTCATTGAAGAAAACGTGTAATATAATGCTGATACGATCTGTTTCTGTATGATACCCATGATTAATGCGACTGTAAACAGAAGTAGAAAATGAGCTATAGCAAGTAAATAAGGCGTTTCTGGATCCATGTCCATACAACACATTTCATTGTTTTATGTGTGAAAAATGTGTCCTGAATGTCTGGTCATATCGTCTTGTGACACCCTGTATGCTTTCCTTGCCCACAGGGACATTAGGTGGCTTTCAGTATCGCAGTGGTTAGTTGTCATAATGTTTCGGCTCATCAGCGTGTATCTCCTTCATCAGCCTCACTATCTTTGTGTCATTACTCGTATACGATGTACCCGTCTGTAGTTAGTTGATCCTCCACGCCAGGAGCTGGTTTGTTGTGATGAACCTTGTAGTAGCGTGAGCAGACAGTTCCAAGTCGAAATACGTCGTGAACTAATACGCCACGACAAGCTGTTCTTTAATAATGCGAGTACATTTTTTATTTTGTGTCGAAGTAGTGTACCACACTTGATTTTCTGTTTTGGTTGTATTGCTGTAGTTTTATTATCACCATAACACAGTCTGACGTCCGTTTGGATGTGTGAAAACAACATTAAATATAAGCACATCAGTTCTTGTGTAAATAATCGGATTCCTTGCTGTTTTTCTGGTAAGATCCAGTCGCAAGAACATCTCTGTATTGCGAGAATAATGAAAGAAATGTATATAATCGGAAAAAATAAATAAATCTAATCTGACAGCGAACACATGACGTTTGTTTATTCCTCTCGCTCTGATACATCAGAAGCTGGATAAATATGTATGCAGTGATCACCAGTGGCAGCTTCGTGGCATCCGCCTCTTCTCCGACCTTCCAGACCAAATATAAATTTCCTGTAACCAGTAACCCCGATGCCGGCAACAGCCAGCAACGGAGCAGCTGTCACCTTGTCAGGAAACGCCGTACCCAGCGACACGCGGTATGAATAACCCCCAAACTGCCCACACGGCTGTCTGTTAACTGCATTTTCTGCTGGGGCTCTAAAAACAGACTACAGTAAATAATATTACCACTTCTATCTGAGTAAATGGGCACCAATGAACGGACTGACATGCCTTTGACATAGACAACAACTTCTTAAATTAATTATGCTTCACTCATATGAACGATTTGCTCATTTTGCTGCCACGTGGATCTAACGGTTGAGACTCACAATTAAAACGTTTAATTTAAACATTCTCGCTATTTTGATGAAACTATTATTAATCGGTACTGATGGGCCTATGGACGGAGTTAACGGTTACATTGTTTATTAATAGATAGCTTAGCGCCCGCCCGCTGCTTCTCTCGCGCAGACTGTATGGTCTACACAGATTTTGTTTTTGTTTTTCTTTGATCGAATTTTTATGCAGTTAACAAATTGCAACATCTTATAAACTTGTCACATAGATAAGGTCGTAGAAGCATGGTCTTCACCGAATGTACTTCTGACGAAAAAGCGATTGTGGTAGCTGGAGCCCAAGGTTTTTGTTAGTCATACCTTTCGAATTTTTCTGGTGTTATTTCCTTAGAAATTTTCATCCACTAACACATATATCTTTATAATTAACCGAGAATCAAAATACCAGTTTTCATAGAGTTAGCTTTAAAAACTTTTTAATGTAACGAGATATTCTCTTAAAAATTTTTCACCCTCTATTTCACCTCCTCAATGGCTGAATTACCAAAAACTGTAAAACACGTATTTTTTATTTCTAACCGAGAATTTAAACACCAGTTTTTTGTAGCCATACGTTCTAAAATGATTTAGTAGTTCTTTAATAATGAGTAACTTTCAAACAACTTTGGTCTACTTTTTACCAACTCACTAAATAAATGTTCAAAAACGCCGAAACACGTATTTTTTTATTTTTGTCTGAGAATCCAAATACCAGTTTTCATAGTTCTTGCTCCACAATTGCTTTAACAGAGACATACTTGCAAAAAACTTTTAGCTTAGTATAAGGTCCACACACTCCAAAATTTAAATCCTTAGCGGTTTTCGACTGGGTGATTGTGTGTCAATGAATCATTGTGGCTCTATTTCAACCCATTAGGGGATGAATTTCCAAAAAGAGTGAAATGAATATTTTTATTTCTAACAGAGAAGAGAAATATAAATTTTCATAGACGTAGCTTGCCCAATGTAATATTTTCAAAAAAACTTTCATCCCCTATTTCAGCCTCATAGGGATTGAATTTACAAAAACAGTGACACAGGTATTTTAGTATTTCTAACCGAGAAGCAAAAAAAATTTGGTAGATTTAGCTTTAAAAATTCTTTCATATTGAAATAATTTCACAAAACAATTCATTCCCTATTTGCCATTACAGGTTAAATTTCGAAAAACACTGAAACACGTTTTCTTTTTATTTGTTACCAAGAAGTCAAATACCAGGTTTCATAGAATGAAGTGGCATTAAAAAATACTTCCGTAGTTCTTTAACAATGGTTTATTTTTTAAAGAAAGTCACTCACTGTTTCATTCCCATAGTGGTTAAGCTTCCAGAAATGCTGTACAACGTATTCCTTTATTTCTGACCGAGATACCAAATACCACTTCTCGTAGGTCTAGCTTCAAAATTGCTTTAATAGAAACATTTTTTTTTCAAAAAACCTTTCATGGCCTGTTTCACCCCCTTGCGGAAGATAATTGGACGCCTACAGATAAGATTAACTACCACATCAAATTTCAAGTTTCTGTCCTCAGCGATTGGGAGTGGGCGATGATGAGTGAGTCAAGGCATTGCCTTTGATATAAGTAGATCTCAGAATTTGTCCAATATACTGTTGCAAAGGCGTTGCAGATTTAGGGAAAGGGTAACGAAACCAACTCCTCAGGAATAGTAGTCAAGTATGTTACCCAGATCACGATCTTCTTACTAGCATCGGCCGGTGTTTTCTTAGGATGGTTTCTCAGATAGGTAGAACGTAAATTTCTTTCAACAAATTTTATATGTGTCCCTTCCGACGATTTCTCCGAGATATTTTACTGTTGTTGTGTTTCAAGGAATTCGTGATCAGTGGTGCAATGGCATTTTTCGTCTATTTAATAACAGTAGGCTAAATTTATTTATGTTGAAGTATAGAAGTAGGGCCAGGTATAGAGTTTTACAGATCGAACTTTAATGTTTTGGTCAAGGTTTGTATTTGTGAGAATTTTATGAAATCATTACGGGCGTTCTATATGAATCGTTTTGTCTCCATGTCTGATGTTCAGTCTACACTGAGCCGTTTCAAGTGACTTCAGCTTGTCTGCTGAGTGTATTAAGGAGCAATGGAACCACAGATTTACATTTGTAAATGTGTCGGGCTGTCGTGTGACAATGATACAAAGCAACTTTGTTGTACTGATATTCAGACCTAGATCACTAATGTAATTTCCTACTATTTGATGAAATATTCGTATTATATGACGGAGACCTCGAATGTAGGAGACAGCTACCAGTTTTAATATGGCATATATGCATCGGCCCCTGTCCAAATTACTGGATTCTCTTGTGCACCTAACGCCAGTCTATATCATTATGCCAGGTTCTGGGCTTGTCTGACGATGACGAACGTAATTTGCAAATGTCAGAGCCTCCCCTCATGAATACATCCATTTCAAACAGGACTCTGAAAGGAAGGCGTCACGGAATACATAGTATACAGGGTGGTCCATTGATAGTGACCGGGCCAAATATCTCACTAAATAAGCATCAAATGAAAAAACTACAAAGAACGAAACTCGTCTAGCTTGAAGGGGGAAACCAGAGGGCGCCATGGTTGGCCCGCTAGATGACGCTGCCATAGGTTAAACGGATATCAAGTGCCTTTTTTAAAATGCGAACCCCCATTTTTATTACATATTCGCGTAGTAGGTAAAAAAAATATGAATGTTTTAGTTGGACCACTTTTTTCCCTTTGTGATAGATGGCGCTGTAATAGTCACAAACGTATAAGTACGTGGTATCACGTAACATTCCGCCAGTGCGGACTGTATTTGCTTCTTGATACATTACCCGTGTTAAAATGGACCGTTTACCAATTGCAGAAATGGTCGGTATCGTGTTGATGTATGGCTATTGTGATCAAAATGCTCAACGGGCGTGCGCTATGTATTTTGTTCGGTATCCTGGACGACATCATCCAAGTGTTCGGACCGTTCACCGGATAGTTACGTTATTTAAGGAAACAGGAAGTGTTCAGCCACATGTGAAACGTCAACCACGACTTGCAACAAATGATGATGCCCAATTAGGTGTTTTAGCTGCTGTCGCTGCTAATCCGCACATCAGTAGCAGACAAACTGCGCGAGAATTGGGAATCTCAAAAACGTCAGTGTTGAGAATGCTACATCAACATCGACTGCACCCGTACCATATTTCTATGCACCAGGAATTCCATGGCGACGACTTTGAACGTCGTGTACAGCTCTGCCACTGGGTACAAGAGGAATTACGAAACGATGACAGATTTTTCGCACGCGTTTTATTTAGAGACGAAGCGTCATTCACCAGCGGCGGTAACGTAAACCGGCATAATATGCACTATTGGGCAACGGAAAATCCACGATGGCTGAGCCGGCCGAAGTGGCCGTGCAGTTAAAGGCGCTGCAGTCTGGAACCGCAAGACCGCTACGGTCGCAGATTCGAATCCTGCCTCGGGCATGGATGTTTGTGATGTCCTTAGGTTAGTTAGGTATAACTAGTTCTAAGTTCTAGGGGACTAATGACCTCAGCAGTTGAGTCCCATAGTGTCCAGAGCCATTTGAACCACGATGGCTGAGACAAATGGAACATCAGCGACCTTGGCGGGTTAACGTATGGTGCGGCATTATAGGAGGAAGGATACTTGGCCCCCATTTTATCGATGGCAATCTAAATGGTGCAATGTATGCTGATTTCCTACGCAATGTTCTATCGATGTTACTACAAGATGTTTCACTGCATGACAGAATGGCGATGTACTTCCAACGTGATGGATGTCCGGCACATAGCTCGCGTGCGGTTGAAGCGGTATTGAATAGCAGATTTCATGACAGGTGAATTGGTCGCCGATGCACCATACCATGGCCCGCACGTTCACCGGATCTGACGTCCTCGGATTTCTTTCTGTGGAGAACGTTGAAGGATATTTGCTATCGTGATTCACCGACAACGCCTGACAACGTGCGTCAGCGCATTGTCAATGCATGTGGGAACATTACGGAAGGCGAACTACTCGTTATTGAGAGGAATGACGTTACACGTATTGCCAAATGCATTGAGGTTGACGGACATCATTTTGAGCATTTATTGCATTAATGTGGCATTTGCAGGTAATCACGCTGTAACAGGATGCGTTCTCAGAAATGATAAGTTCACAAAGGTGCATGTATCACATTGGAACAACCGAAATAAAATGTTGAAGCGTACGTACGTTCTGTATTTTAATTTAAAAACCCTACCTGTTACCAACAGTTCGTCTAAGATTGTGAGCCATATGTTTGTGACTATTACAGCGCCATCTATCACAAAGCGAAAAAGTGGTCCAACTAAAACATTCATATTTCTTTACTACACGAATATGTGATAAAAAAAGGGGGTTCCTGTTTTAAAAAAAACGCAATTGATATCCGTTTGACCTATGGAAGCGCCATCTAGCGGACCAAACGTTGCACCATCTGGTATCCCCCTGCAAGCTAGACAAGTTTCGTACTTTGTAGTTTTTCCGTTTGACGCTTATTTCGTGAGATACTTGGCCCGGTCACGATCAATGGACCACCCGGAACAGTAAGAAAGCAGGGGGTTGCTCCTTTGATATGTATCAAGTTAACCATTGAGCTCGGCGCCGTACTGAAACGAGTAAACAGGAAATGACAGCTCCTTGCTACTATGGCTCGAAAGGTACGTTGTAGCGAAACGGACGACTAAATGGAAGAAAAACGAAAGGAAACACTAGTGAAACAACTTCTGATATATCTTAAAATCTCATCACGTTCGCCAATCAACCAGAACCTGTCCACCGACCTGCTTCTGTCCAGGCAATAGCAACCTCATCTGATGAGGAATGGCTGCCAGTCAGACACACACATAACGATCGTGTTCAAGTATCAGTGAGCGTGCTGTCCGTGGCAGAGTGGGGAGGACGCGTGAAATATCTGAGTTTGACCGATGGCAGACTCTGATGGCTCGGAGACTCGGGAAGAGCATTTCGGAAGCAGTACGACTTGTCGGGTATTTGAGGTTTGCAGTGGTGAGTGTCTTCAACACGTGGCGAAACAAAGGTAACCACGCCCAGACGTCGTGGGTTTGGGCAGGCACGCCTCATTACAGATGTTGAACTTCGTAGGTAGTCTGGCAAAATAGGACAGGTGGCAAACTGTGGTGGAAAAAACATCAGACTTTAATGCTGGGCGGAGTACAAGTGTATCTAAACGCGTAGTGCACCCAACACTTTTACGTTGCGCTTCCACTGCCGACGACCCACGTATGTGACAATGTTAAAACCACAGCATCGGGAACTACGACTGAAATGGGCACATGACCATCGACACAGGGCGTTGGCACTGCGGCAGAGAGTTGCATGGTCTGATGAATCTTGATTTCTTCTTCATCACGCCGATGGGAGGGCGCGAATCCGTCGTCTTCCAGTGGAAAAGCTCCTTGACAGCTGATCTGCAGGACTGAGAAAAACTGACGCAGGCTCCATTACGTTCTGGGGAACATTCACACGGGCATCCATGGTGGTGATCGTGCAAGGCACCATGTCGGCCAAGAAGTGTCGTAAACTTGTTGCAGACCAAGTACCTTGACGATCGTGTTTCCCAACGGAAGTGGCATTTTTCAGCAGGATAATACGCCATGTCACAAGGCCAGGAGTGTGATGGAGTGCTTCGAGGAACACAGTAGTGAGTTCCAGTTGAAGTGCTGCCCCTGCCCCTGCCCCTGCCCCTGCACCCACCCCCAACCGCCCCCCAGCTCGCCGATCTGTACCCTATCGAGGACATCTGGGATGAGACTGAACGTGACGTCAGAGCTCGTCGCTCCACTCCCGGGGATTTACAGAAACTGGGTGACTCGTGTATGCAGATGTGGTGTCAGCTCCCCCCACCGACCTAAGGCCGCATTGCTTCCATGGCACGACACATCGCCGCTGTTATCCGTACCAAAGGCGGAGATACGGGCTATTTGTCTATTTGTTAGGTGGTCATAATGTTCTGGCTGATCAGTGTAAGCTTTTGAATTCATTATTGTCCACATGTGAAAACTGTGGACTACCACTGCTTTACTTTGCTTTGTAAATATCGGTTTTTTCCTTCAGCAATTTTAATTTATTTGTTAATTTTTCATTACTGGGATTTTGAGCTATTAAATGTACTTCGCCGGCCGCGGTGGCTGAACGGTTCTAGGCACTTCAGTCCGGAACCGCGTGACTGCTACAGTCGCAGGTTCGAATCCTGACTCGGGCAAGGATGTCTGTGATGTCCTTAGGTTAGGTTTAAGTAGTTCTAAGTTCTAGGCGACTGCTGACCTTAGATGTTAAGTCCCATAGTGCTCAGAGCCATTTTTAAATGTACTTCACTCCCAACAGAAATTGCTATGGGAAACTCTGCAGGAGTTTCGGTGTTTGTGTCAGTCCTGGAATTTTCATTCATGTTTTCAACCTGAAAGTAGGACTGTAGGTATTATTTACTTGTGTGTCTGGATGAACTGCCATTAATGACCATTGACAGGCGTCCGAAATAAGTTCTAAATACATTGGCGTCCACGGATATCCGAAGTGGTTAAGGCGAACGCTCGCGGAAAGCGAGAAACTTGGGCTAGAGTCCCGGTCCAGTACAAATTTCCATAAGTCAGAAATAAGCAGCAAATCTGTACGTAACACAGCTGATGTGAAGATATGTTCAGTCATCCAGTTTATTTCAGTTTAACATAGGTACACTCAATCTCCAAAGAAACTGGTATAGGCATGCGTATTCAAATACAGAGATATGTAAACAGGCGGAATGTGGCGCTGCTGTCGGCATCTCCTATGTAAGACAACAAGAGTCTGGCGCAGTTCTTAGAGCAATGACAGGTTATCAAGATCTAAGTGAGTTTGAACGTGGTGTTATAATCGGCGCACGAGCGATGTGACACAGCGTCTTCGAGGTAGCGATGAAGTGGGAATTTTCCCGTATGACCATTTCACAAGGGTACCGTGAATATCAGGATTTCGGTAAAACATCCAATCTCCAACATGGAGCCACTCTGTCGCAATTCTGAACGTGTGGGGTGTCGCATTGTCCTGCTGGAATTGCCCAACTCCGTGAGAATGCACAATGGACATGAACGGATGCAGGTGATCAGATAGAATACTTACGTACGTGTCACCTGTCAGAGTCGTATCTGGAAGTATCTGGGGTCCCATATCACTCCAACAGCTCACGCCCTATACCATTATAGAGAGCCTCCACCAGCTTGAAAAGTCCCCTGGTGACATGCAGGGTCGGTGGATTCATGAGGTTGTCTCCATACCCGTACACGCCCCTCCACTAGAAAAAATTTCAATCGAGACTCGTCCGACCAGGCAACATGTTTCCAGTCATCAACAGTCCAATGTCGGTGTTTAAACACTTCCGCTGGCCATCAGACTCCCTAGACATGAACACTTTTGAGTATATCTGGCATGCCTTGCAACGAGCTTTTCTGAAGAGATCTTCACCCCCTTTACGGACAGTGCTTCAGGATTCATGGTGTTAATTCCCTCCAGCGCTATTTCAGACATTACTCGAGTCCACGCCACGTCTTGTTGCGGCACTTCTGCGTGCTCGCGGGAGCCCTACACAATTTTAGGCAGGTGCACCAGTTTCTTTGGCTCTTCATTGTATTACTTTAAATGAAGACAGTATGCTGCATTAAAATTTAATTTATGCAGATGTTTTAAGTTAGTCCCGGCCTATAAGTTTACTCTAACATATTATGTAATATTGATCATATTTGTTAATAAGTATCGCGAAGGGACTTCTTCTATCCTTTGTCGTAAATAAGAGATGTGTACCATCTTTTCCATTAAGTAAGTGTTGTTGTGAAATACCTTCTTCTTCATGATATTCTTCAGCTGTAAGTACAAAAATACACTCCTGGAAATGAAAAAAAGAACACATTGACACCGGTGTGTGAGACCCACCATACTTGCTCCGGACACTGCGAGAGGGCTGTACAAGCAATGATCACACGCACGGCACAGCGGACACACCAGGAACCGCGGTGTTGGCCGTCGAATGGCGCTAGCTGCGCAGCATTTGTGCACCGCCGCCGTCAGTGTCAGCCAGTTTGCCGTGGCATACGGAGCTCCATCGCAGTCTTTAACATTGGTAGCATGCCGCGACAGCGTGGACGTGAACCGTATGTGCAGTTGACGGACTTTGAGCGAGGGCGTATAGTGGGCATGCGGGAGGCCGGGTGGACGTACCGCCGAATTGCTCAACACGTGGGGCGTGAGGTCTCCACAGTACATCGATGTTGTCGCCAGTGGTCGGCGGAAGGTGCACGTGCCCGTCGACCTGGGACCGGACCGCAGCGACGCACGGATACACGCCAAGACCGTAGGATCCTACGCAGTGCCGTAGGGGACCGCACCGCCACTTCCCAGCAAATTAGGGACACTGTTGCTCCTGGGGTATCGGCGAGGACCATTCGCAACCGTCTCCATGAAGCTGGGCTACGGTCCCGCACACCGTTAGGCCGTCTTCCGCTCACGCCCTAACATCGTGCAGCCCGCCTCCAGTGGTGTCGCAACAGGCGTGAATAGAGGGACGAATGGAGACGTGTCGTCTTCAGCGATGAGAGTCGCTTCTGCCTTGGTGCCAATGAGGGTCGTATGCGTGTTTGGCGCCGTGCAGGTGCGCGCCACAATCAGGACTGCATACGACCGAGGCACACAGGGCCAACACCCGGCATCATG
Source organism: Schistocerca serialis cubense (assembly GCF_023864345.2). Classification (NCBI taxonomy): domain Eukaryota; kingdom Metazoa; phylum Arthropoda; class Insecta; order Orthoptera; family Acrididae; genus Schistocerca; species Schistocerca serialis. Next base: position 398,087,984 of record NC_064646.1, read on the forward strand.
GTGTGGGGAGCGATCTCCTACACTGGCCGTACACCACTGGTGATCGTCGAGGGGACACTGAATAGTGCACGGTACATCCAAACCGTCATCGAACCCATCGTTCTACCTTTCCTAGACCGGCAAGGGAACTTGCTGTTCCAACAGGTCAATGCACGTCCGCATGTATCCCGTGCCACACAACGTGCTCTAGAAGGTGTAAGTCAACTACCCTGGCCAGCAAGATCTCCGGATCTGTCCCCCACTGAGCATGTTTGGGACTGGATGATGCGTCGTCTCACGCGGTCTGCACGTCCAGCACGAACGCTGGTCCAACTGAGGCGCCAGGTGGAAATGGCATGGCAAGCCGTCCCACAGGACTACATCCAGCATCTCTACGATCGTCTCCATGGGAGAATAGCAGTCTGCATTGCTGCGAAAGGTGGATATACACTGTACTAGTGCCGACATTGTGCATGCTCTGTTGCCTGTGTCTATGTGCCTGTGGTTCTGTCAGTGTGATCATGTGATGTATCTGACCCCAGGAATGTGTCAATAAAGTTTCCCCTTCCTGGGACAATGAATTCACGGTGTTCTTATTTCAATTTCCAGGAGTGTATATCTCGATCACCAATTTCTGAAACGTGGTTTTACGTGCAGTAACTGTTCGCCAGTGACCTGCAGGCTACTTGCACATGGTACCGTCAGGCAGTGCTCTCAAATAAAATGCTTTAACTTCTGCTTTCTCATTGCTGTTGTACTTTCCAACAATTTCGGTACGTTAGCTACATTTAGTACACAGCAACATACCATGTAAAATGAGCTAAATGTATAATAGCCTCCGACCACATTTTTCACTGGAAACCCTTCAAATCTTTTGGTGCAGAGTACAAAGAAATGAAGTGTCTCAGCAACTATGACCGATAACGAAGAAACAGACACTTCATCATCGAGCTGTGATATGAATTCAGTTTTCTGAGCCAGTTATTTTCCTCCGAGTCGAGTAAGAGGTATTATTTACATAAGAGAAGAAGGGCATCATTACGACCTTACCGGAACTTGTGTGAACAGCTTTGGAGTTGTTTGGCTGGGAGATGTGGGATGTGTTGGTTGCTGCCTTTGCCGTTTGTCCTCGGGTTGTTGGAATGCTGTCGGACGTAATCATACTGTTGCACGTTAACACTCACCGCTATGCTACCAAACGCATTTAATTGGGAAACATTGCAACATCGTACAGACCCCGATTTTTCACAGTGTGATTTTTACGTCTTCAGCGTTCTGAAGAACGAGATGCATGGACGTCGGTTTAAATGGGATGGGGAAGTTGTGAATCCGTCGGTGGGCGAGCACGTTCTACGGAACAGAAATTGATCGCCTCGTCACCCAGTGGGATAAGTTTCTTAACGCGTGGGGGACGTGTGGCTAGGGCCTCCCATCAGGTACACCGAACGCCTGGAGCTAGTCTTAGTCTGTGCCACTTCGATGACTTGCGTGTCGAAACGTGTAGGATGATTACTTCTGAATGGAACCATTCCGTGGTCTCTTTGCGGTGGCTGTTTGGCTATCGTTTGAGCGCCTAATTTACACGACGACATTACGTTCAAATGGCTCTGAGCACTATGGGACTCAACTTCTAAGGTCATCAGTGCCCTAGAACTCAGAACTACTTAAACCTAACTAACCTAAGGACATCACACACATCCATGCCCGAGGCAGGATTGGAACCTGCGACCGTAGCGGTCGCGCAGTTCCAGACCGTAGCGTCGACGACATCAGGTTGCAGGCAGCTGCGCTAACGGCCACTGCCCATGCGCGCCTCGGGTTTGTGCAACTTGTCTGTGAAACTAAACACTTTCGGCGTGTTCCAACTTTGGCGACACTAGTTGCATGAGTTTTGAGGTTATGTCTGTTCGTAGTGTGTAGACAAACTGAAATATGCAATGAGGAACGGAGAATAATGTTCGCTTTTTCGATATCTATGCTTTGAATAGGCGTTTGAGCGATTTCAGTGATGCTGACTAGGAATATTGTTGACAGGAGGGAAGGCTTCAAAAATCAAGAAGCTGCAGTCTTTATTCAATATTCATCTGTCTGAAACGTCGCAGAAGTGCTCCCCACTCACATATGTTTGAGTTTTGAAATATTACCACTGTACAGATCTATCTTCAAGAGAGTAGTTTGCAGACAATTCTCTTCTCAATGCGCCCTGTTCGAATAATTACTGCTGTTAATGTTAATAATTGTTACTGTTAATATTAGTAATTATTGGTGTTCATGAAAAAGTGTCATCACCAACTATATCTGCATCTTATAGCACGCCGAGTGTTCTCGATTGTAATGCACGCAATGTGATATGTAATTTCAGTTCGGAGGAAGTGCGTCATGCATCTGGTGATGGTTCAAATGGCTCTGAGCACTATGCGACTTAGCATCTGAGGTCATCAGTCCCCTAGAACTTAGAACTACTTAATCCTAACTAACCTAAGAACATCACACACATCCATGCCCGAGGCAGGATTCGAACCTGAGCACGGTTCCAGACTGTAGCGCCTAGAACCGCTCGGCCACCCCGGCCGGCCTAAAGTTCTGATATAATTAAAAGAACTTCTCGAGTCTTCCATTACAAATTACTTCAGCAAGAATGCTGAGCAGCAGAGCTGACGTCTTTTTTTCATCTTGTCACGAATCGAAACACGTTTCTTATTTTGTTTCTTATGCAGCGATTCCACGCAACAAGCTTTAACTCCATCACAACTCGTGCGACGTGCAGCTGCCAAAACTTTCATTTCAGACACAACTCAGGAATCCACAAAACGACGAAACTGAAGTGTATACTGGTTTCGCCGTGTCGACAGTCAAATACGAAACCATTTGCGAGCAACTCATTCCACGCAACGAGTGGCGCAACCCAATGTCATGTCGTGTAAAGTAGGCTTAACAGTCTTGTTAGCGGCGAGCCAGCGCGCCACCTTCCGGCAGGAGTCGCTGGCTGTGGCTACGTCGCTCCCCAGCCGTCCGCGTGCCCGGCTAGTCGGCTCCGCTGTAAATAGTCCGCGCGTCAGCAGAACAAAACATTTCTGTTTCGTTGTTTCTGCCCCGCTGCCGCTGTCGGATAAGCACCTCCCGGACAGTGGCTCTGCTAACAAGAGCTCCGAAATACCTCGGCCCATTCGTACTGTCCGAGGCGCTGACGCGGGGCGAACGCAACGGAGAAAAAGCTTCACTACCACGTGACAACTTTTAGCTTCTGCGGGTTGTCCGTTTAGTTACACTGCCGGAGATAATAGCTGAAAAGCTGAACAGAACATATGACAAAAATGTCACTTATGACAAGCAGGTTGTGGTCTACAGACGCAACACCCTTTTTTATTTCGTCACGTTTCAAGACAGAGATTTAGGAACCAGGTTTTAAATTGTAAGACATTTCCAGGGGCAGATGTGGATTCTGACCACAATCTATTGGTTATGAACTGCAGATTGAAACTGAAGAAACTGCAAAAAGGTGGGAATTTAAGGAGATGGGACCTGGATAAACTGAAAGAACCAGAGGTTGTAGAGAGTTTCAGGGAGAGCATAAGGGAACAATTGACAGGAATGGGGGAAAGAAATACAGTAGAAGAAGAATGGCTAGCTCTGAGGGATGAAGTAGTGAAGGCAGCAGAGGATCAAGTAGGTAAAAAGACGAGGGCTAATAGAAACCCTTGGGTAACAGAAGAAATATTGAATTTAATTGATGAAAGGAGAAAATATAAAAATGTAGTAAATGAAGCAGGCAAAAAGGAATACAAACGTCTCAAAAATGAGATCGACAGGAAGTGCAAAATGGCTAAGCAGGGATGGCTAGAGGACAAATGTAAGGATGTAGAGGCTTGTCTCACTAGGGGTAAGATACACTCCTGGAAATGGATAAAAGAACACATTGACACCGGTGTGTCAGACCCACCATAATTGCTCCGGACACTGCGGGAGGGCTGTACAAGCAATGATCACGACACACCAGGAACCGCTTTGTTGGCCGTCGAATGGCGCTAGCTGCGCAGCATTTGTGCACCGCCGCCGTCAGTGTCAGCCAGTTTGCCGTGGCATACGGAGCTCCATCGCAGTCTTTAACACTGGTAGCATGCCGCGACAGCGTGGACGTGAACCGTATGTGCAGTTGACGGACTTTGAGCGAGGGCGTATAGTGGGCATGCGGGAGGCCGGATGGACGTACCGCCGAATTGCTCAACACGTGGGGCGTGAGGTCTCCACAGTACATCGATGTTGTCGCCAGTGGTCGGCGGAAGGTGCACGTGCCCGTCGACCTGGGACCGGACCGCAGCGACGCACGGATACACGCCAAGACCGTAGGATCCTACGCAGTGCCGTAGGGGACCGCACCGCCACTTCCCAGCAAATTAGGGACACTGTTGCTCCTGGGGTATCGGCGAGGACCATTCGCAACCGTCTCCATGAAGCTGGGCTACGGTCCCGCACACCGTTAGGCCGTCTTCCGCTCACGCCCCAACATCGTGCAGCCCGCCTCCAGTGGTGTCGCGACAGGCGTGAATGGAGGGACGAATGGAGACGTGTCGTCTTCAGCGATGAGAGTCGCTTCTGCCTTGGTGCCAATGATGGTCGTATGCGTGTTTGGCGCCGTGCAGGTGAGCGCCACAATCAGGACTGCATACGACCGAGGCACACAGGGCCAACACCCGGCATCATGGTGTGGGGAGCGATCTCCTACACTGGCCGTACACCACTGGTGATCGTCGAGGGGACACTGAATAGTGCACGGTACATCCAAACCGTCATCGAACCCATCGTTCTACCATTCCTAGACCGGCAAGGGAACTTGCTGTTCCAACAGGACAATGCACGTCCGCATGTATCCCGTGCCACCCAACGTGCTCTAGAAGGTGTAAGTCAACTACCCTGGCCAGCAAGATCTCCGGATCTGTCCCCCATTGAGCATGTTTGGGACTGGATGAAGCGTCGTCTCACGCGGTCTGCACGTCCAGCACGAACGCTGGTCCAACTGAGGCGCCAGGTGGAAATGGCATGGCAAGCCGTTCCACAGGACTACATCCAGCATCTCTACGATCGTCTCCATGGGAGAATAGCAGCCTGCATTGCTGTGAAAGGTGGATATACACTGTACTAGTGCCGACATTGTGCATGCTCTGTTGCCTGTGTCTATGTGCCTGTGGTTCTGTCAGTGTGATCATGTGATGTATCTGACCCCAGGAATGTGTCAATAAAGTTTCCCCTTCCTGGGACAATGAATTCACGGTGTTCTTATTTCAATTTCCAGGAGTGTAGATACTGCCTACAGGAAAATTAGAGAGACCTTTGGAGAGAAGAGAACCACTTGTATGAATATCAAGAGCTCAGATGGCAACCCAGTTCTAAGCAAAGAAGGGAAGGGAGAAAGGTGGAAGGAGTATATAGAGGGTTTATACAAGGGCGATGTACTTGAGGACAATATTATGGAAATGGAAGAGGATGTAGATGAAGATGAAATGGGAGATAAGATACTGCGTGAAGAGTTTGACAGAGCACTGAAAGACCTGAGTCGAAACAAGGCCCCGGGAGTAGACAACATTCCATTAGAACTACTGATGGCCTTGGGAGAGCAAGTCATGACAAAACTCTACCATCTGGTGAGCAAGATGTATGAGACAGGCGAAATACCCACAGACTTCAAGAAGAATATAATAATTCGAATCCCAAAGAAAGTAGGTGTTGACAGATGTGAAAATTACCGAACTATCAGTTTAATAAGTCACAGCTGCAAAATACTAACGCGAATTCTTTACAGACGAATGGAAAAACTGGTAGAAGCGGACCTCGGGGAAGATCAGTTTGGATTCCGTAGAAATGTTGGAACACGTGAGGCAATACTAACCTTACGACTTATCTTAGAAGAAAGATTAGGAAAAGGCAAACCTACGTTTCTAGCATTTGTAGACTTAGAGAAAGCTTTTGACAACGTTGACTGGAATACTCTCTTTCAAATTCTGAAGGTGGCAGGAGTAAAATACAAGGAGCGAAAGGCTATTTACAATTTGTACAGAAACCAGATGGCAGTTATAAGAGTCGAGGGCCATGAAAGGGAAGCAGTGGTTGGGAAAGGAGTGAGACAGGGTTGTAGCCTCTCCCCGATGTTATTCAATCTGTATATTGAGCAAGCAGTAAAGGAAACAAAAGAAAAATTCGGAGTAGGTATTAAAATTCATGGAGAAGAAGTAAAAACTTTGAGGTTCGCCGATGACATTGTAATTCTGTCAGAGACAGCAAATGACTTGGAAGAGCAGTTGAACGGAATGGACAGTGTCTTGAAAGGAGGATGTAAGATGAACATCAAGAAAAGCAAAACGAGGATAATGGAATGTAGTCAAATTAAATTGGGTGATGCTGAGGGGATTAGATTAGGAAATGAGACACTTAAAGTAGTAAAGGAGTTTTGCTATTTACGGAGTAAAATAACTGATGATGGTCGAAGTAGAGAGGATATAAAATGTAGACTGGCAATGGCAAGGAAATCGTTTCTGAAGAAGAGAAATTTGTTAACATCGAGTATAGATTTAAGTGTCAGGAAGTCGTTTCTGAAAGTATTTGTATGGAGTGTAGCCATGTATGGAAGTGAAACATGGACGATAACCAGTTTGGACAAGAAGAGAATAGAAGCTTTCGAAATGTGGTGCTACAGAAGAATGCTGGAGATAAGGTGGGTAGATCACGTAACTAATGAGGAGATACTGAATAGGATTGGGGAGAAGAGAAGTTTGTGGCACAACTTGACTAGAAGAAGGGATCGGTTGGTAGGACATGTTTTAAGGCATCAAGGGATCACAAATTTAGCATTGGAGGGCAGCGTGGGGGGTAAAAATCGTAGAGGAGACCAAGAGATCAATACACTAAGCAGATTCAGAAGGATGTAGGTTGCAGTAAGTACTGGGAGATGAAGAAGATTGCGCAGGATAGAGTAGCATGGAGAGCTGCATCAAACCAGTCTCAGGACTGAAGACCACAACAACAACAACAACAACAACGTTTCAATACATAGAAACAAAGTATAAGATGGCTATTTTTGATGATGTTATTGGATGAGCTAATGTTTGTAAGGTTAAATGATGTATTTGAAGAATTGTGGTTAAAGAAACAGTTATTAGGAAATAGTATCTGTGGCTGCGATGGCTGACTATGGAATCGTAGAATCTTTGACAATCGGTAGTGGATAGCTGTGGTGCGCAGCAGGCGGGATGCATTTTAGGAACTATGTGAGATGTAGATTTATTACGGGGAGGAATGACGACTCAGAACAATGGTTGGTTAGCATACAGACATAAAAATGTTCTGAAATGATGAACAAGGTATCATCTGATGAGTTAAAAAGTTTATTTTTGTTTTTGTAGACTTATATTTTCGTGAACGAGCGGTTCTAAGCGCTTCAGTCCGGAACAGCGCGACCGATACGGTCGCAGGTTCGAATCCTGCCTCGGGCATGGATGTGTGTGATGTCCTTAGGTTAGTTAGGTTTAAGTAGTTCTAAGTTCTAGCGGACTGATGACCTCAGATGTTAAGTCCCATTGCGCTCAGAGGCATTTGAACCATTTGAGCTTGTATTGTTGGTCCACTCCGCCCTCGTTACAGTAGAGTTTGTTGATAACAATTTTATTGATTGATGATTTACTGCACCATCTAAGTTATTAGATTAAATTGCTATTGTAAGTTGCTTCCCGACTGAAATTTTAGAACTTAAAGGTTGAGTCGTGTGTTTCATCGGCATTCTGCGTCAAAATTATCAACCGAATTTCCTTGGACCAACTAAGGTCAATTTTAGCAGAATTTTATAGCTGTTGCGGTGTCTTGTTGTGTTGCTGTTTCTGCCTGTACTTCATTTTGCAGGTAAGATTCGTAGTACGTGATTGTTTCGTTTCGCTTGCGCAATGTTGGTTCTTTCAGTTTCTCTACTTTACCAGGGCTATATGTCAGTGCAGAAATTTTCGTGTGGTCCAGGTTAAATTTTTATGCAGGTTGATATTACAGTCTTTTTGTACAGTCGTAAAGTGTACTGAGCGTGAAATTATTCGTTTGCTTATTTATTTGCTTATAAATGAGATCGGTTTTCACACACACAGGATTCTTTTCAGTTCCATGTAAGTGATGTGGCTTTGCGCTCAGTAGCACATTTACGTCGTCGGCTCACAATGTGGTGTTTGTATTTACGATAACACACGCACAAGTGAAGACTGTTCACTTACAAAGGTTTTCAGTAAATCTTACTACGCAGTGGGGCACATAATTTTGTTGTACGTTTAATCCCCTCATTTTTTCTCTCAAGAGGAATACTGGATCAAGTATGGTTATTTTAAATATGAATACGTACGTTTTTAACGGCATTCGAAAGTTCTTGGAAAGGCGACTACAGTAGTCTAATCCATGTTCATGTTAGCGTTGATGCTTTTAGAAAATGTAGGATAAATGTGCTGAAATTGATGTCAAGGCAGATAGAATCGGCCATTGTGTTGCAAATCCCGTCAGGCTGATCGCTCATGCCAGTCTCTACCATTCTATGTGACAATAATATAGGTCTACCCTACCTGTTTTCTCTTGGTCCTAATTTATACGACTTACATATAGGATCAGCTACGATTGCTATAAATGAAACTATTTATAATATATAATAATATAATATATAATATTAATAACATATAATTATAATATATATAATATATTATATAATAATATATAATTATTATATATAATAATATAATATATAATAATATACTATTTATAATATATAATAACTGCTCCATAAAATTTCACGTGTGCGGCCGCATAAATCCGACTTCTTTTTCCAATCTTTCGACTGTATATTTTTCAGCGTTCTTCAGAGTGACTTGAAACACTGATGCTCCAGCATTCGCTCCGTCCTGTTAAACTCGGGGACCGCACAATTGCGCATGCGGCCACAGATGTGCAGGCGCCAGAGTTGTTGATCGGCGGCAAAGAAGTACGGTATACATGATTATACCTGCGGTTGCGCTATCTATCCACGCTGGGATGTCGATGTATCTCTCTGAGCTGCACTGTTGCGACGTCTTCATAACTTCATCACAGAAAGGGCCGGATTCCTTGAATTACCCAAGCTGAAGCCGCTATCACAGTTAATTAAATTCGTCTCCAAGCGAATTTCAATTGCCTCTTTCACCACGGAGTCCCAGAAATGTGGTGCAGACGCTAAAATTTCGACGTTTCCGTACAACATTGATTGACCAGTATCAATAGAATGTTCTGCCATAGCCGTCATACAGGGTGAAAGTTATTGAACTGCATGAGAAAAACGTAAATTAATTACAAACTATAGCGTGCACAAACTTTATTCGACATGTAAACGTCTCTACAGATATTCGGATTTAGGTTATGACATGTTCCATGTGCCTGCCATCATTGGCGATGATGTGACGCAGACGCATTGCGAAATTCTGTAAGACCTGCTGAAGTGTCGGAACATCGATGCTGCCGATGAACTCCTGAATGGCGGTTTTCAGCTCAGCAATGGTTTTGGGATTATTGCTGTACACCTTGTTTTTAATATAGCCCCCAAAAAGGGTATTCGCTTGCGTTCAGATCCTGAGAATATGGCGGCCAATCGAGGCCTCTGGATACCCCAGAGCCAGAATGTGGTCCCCAAAGTGCTCCTCGAGGATATCAAACATTCTCCTGCTTCGGTGGGGTCGAGCTCCGTCTCGCACGAACCACACATTGTCGAAACCAGGGTCATTTTGGATAATGGAGGTGAATCGTCTTCCAAAACCTTCACAAAATGGTTCAAATGGCTCTGAGCACTATGGGACTTAACATCTGAGGTCATCAGTCCCCTAGAACTTAGAACTACTAAAACCTAACTAACCTAAGGACATCACACACATCCATGCCTGAGGCAGGATTCGAACCTGCGACCGTAGCGGTCGCGCGGTTCCAGACAAAGCGCCTAGAACCGATCGGTCACCCGGCCGGCTCCAAAAACCTTCACGTCTCGTTCGGTAGTCAGCGTGCCATCAAAGAATATCGCATCGATTATTCCGTGACTGGACATTTCACACCACACTGTCACCCGTTGAGGCTGAAGAGACTTCTCGATCGTGAAATACGGATCCTTACTCCCCGAAATGCGCCAGTTTTGCTTGTTGACGAACGCATCCAAATGAAAGTGGACTTCGTCGCTAAACCAAACCATACTAATTCCCATCATGCCCCACGGCCAACCATGGAGTCTGGACGTCCTAACGCAAACCGTTCAAAAGTTATGACGATTTAATTTCATATAGTTTAATAATTGTGACACCGTATTTGACTGTGAAAGGTGGAAGTACCTGAGATGTTCCATACATCTTCCATAGACTGTACGAATCGTCTGTCCGAAGTATGAGAAACCGCATTCACAGGGGATCTTGTAAACACCAGCTTTCCGGAGCATCATACTATCTTTAACGGAACGCAGGGTGCTGTTGTTTTCTGTGAACAACGAAAATTTACTTTTACTTTGTGATTACCGGGGATCCATCCTATTCTGAACTACAGGCTTCCCATATGTGGCATGGAAGCTAAAGATTTAAATCTTTCTGTATCTTTTTCTGCACTGCTTATGGTCAGTTTTGGTTTCATTCGTAAGTTTCGTTTCATTTGGCTACAAAACGCTCTTTAAGCATAGAAGCTCGTACTAAGGGCTGCTTTCGTCAGTAGTGATGTATGCTCTGTGAACCGAAGTTCATCGTCTGTGATGCACTTAAATATAAATCTGTATACATCGGTTTCTGATGTACTGTATGGCCCAAGATGCCATCATCTTTGCGCCGAGCCAGAACCAAAGATGGAAGGCATTCCTCCTTTCTCAATTTCCATTGTAAAATGGATTCTTACAGGAATGGAATTCATATGGTTTAAAAATACTTATTATTTATATTCACGAAGGGGCCACACTAGAAATGTGTCGTCAGCATAACTTCATAATGCTGTAGGCATTAAGATAGCAGATTTCAGTGCCTTTTCCTCGACGTTCTTCAAAATTAAACTGGCCACGAACGGCCATAATGGATTCCCCATGGTAACACCATCAGTCTGGTCAAACAATTCGTTACTAAATGTCTAGGTCGTTACGTGTCTGAACAAAGCTGAAACCTCTTTATCGAAACTTCCACCAATAAGTGATAAGGATTCTGAAAGCGGAACCTTTGTGAATAAAAACACCACGTCGAAGATGACTAATAGGTCGGAACTGTTCAGTCCCATTGATTTTGACTTGCAAATAAAGTCCGCTGAGCAGCGAGTGTGTTGAGTACATTTTCGCAGAAGAGGTTTTAATAACGACGCCAGGTGTCAGACACAGTCACAGTTTGGAGAGCCAATGTTAACAACTACTGGACGCATAGAAGGCTTTTCTACGGCTGCTTGAAAGTCAGTAAAGCCTCGGAGGAACTGCACCACTTGGTTTCAGTCTTCGAACAACATCTGATGCAAAGAGCAAGGCGTTCAGAAACGAAGCAGTCTTCTTTACCATCTGGTTACTGAGTCCTTTACCGATATTCCGATGTGTAACATTACTCAGTAAACTGCATACTTTATCATGACAGTCGTCACGAGACATTACTACAGTGGCTTTACCTTTAACATCTGAAAGGACTACCGTCTGTGTATCCTGGCGAGGGTTACGTAGTGCAGCCCTCACTGACATAGATATATTGCAGTAATATGCATGTAACTAGTAGTGAATTTGACCATGACTTCACTTTTATGAATGAAAATGCACGACTGCATCAAACAGAGCTGGTGAAGGAGCTCTGGGAACAAAAGGATATTCAACGAATAGACTGGTCTGCCCTTTTCTCCGACTTAAATCCCATCGACCACGTGTGGGATGCTTTCGGGAGGCGAATCGCACCACGCTCACATGCACCAACAACGATCTAGCATTCGTCCACGGCGCTGCTGGAGGAATGAAAGACCCTTCCACAAGATCTCCTTAAAAACCGTGTGGGTAGCGTTGAAGCACGTTGCCGAGCATGAATTACCGTCCGCGGTGATCTCAGACATATTATTAAGAACCGTGTCCTGCCTTCTGTAATGTTCAGGGGACCACCATGAATCGCGGTATCTTCAATTTAAATATTATCTTTGCGTAAAAGTGTCATTCCTATTCTTATCATTGCTTACGTCTCCCAGTTACCTTGTGTACAGGTTGATTCTAAAGTCACTATACATTTTGTACTTAAACAAGTTTTATTAACCAATGTGTGAGGGCACAGCAACTTTTTTTAATGTTACAATAGGACATAATTTCAGTACATTTCAATGTGACCACCTTGCATGTCTACTAGGCACACCCCCCAGCGCTCCACTGCAGACCGAGAAACCTGCCTAAGCATATCTAGTGTAATCTCAGCAGTTGTGGCTCGAATCCGCTGTGTTAAGTGTTCAGTGCTGCGGATCTTCACCTGGTATACCTTAGACTTGATAAACCCCCATGCAAATAAGTCTAAGGGTGTTAAGTCAGGAGTGCGGGGTGTCCACATCCGTGGAGAGGCACGACCAATCCATCCGCCGGGAAATGCTTGATTCAGATAATCCCGAACAACCAGGGCAAAATGGTGCACCATCCTGTTGAAAAACAACAGTATCCATAGTCCCATCAGATATCACCTTGGGCTCTAAAAACTGTTCCAACATATCTAGGTATGTGGTTCCAGTTACGGTTTGTTCTGCGAAGAAGAAGGGTCCGTACAATGTTGACCTCGTTATCCCTAACCACACGTTCACTTCTGCTGTGTCCCGTTGCCACTCCTGCAGCGTATTTGGTTGTTTGTCTGCCCAGCTCCAGCAGTTGTGTCTGTTCACACGTCCACAGGTACGAAATGTACCTTCATCACTGAACAAGACATTTTGCATCTAATTATCATTCTCCACAGCTTGTAGCACGTCATGACACAAAGCTTTTCTGGCTGCGTAGTCCTCCGCTTCGAGCTTATGTACGACCTGGATATGGTACGCACGTTTGTGCAGCTTGTAACTAAGAATTCTCCATACAGTGGTTTGAGGAATACCAAGATTCCTACTAAGTCTCCTTGTAGATGCGGAAGGGCTACGTGTGATCGCATCCTGCACACTTTGAACGGTGTCTGGCGTTATGGCCGGCCTCCCTGGACGTTCTTCAACTGCAACACTACCGGTACGCTGGAATTCACTGACTAGGGATAGCAAACCTGGTGGGGCTTGTTTTCCGGAATCGACGCGCGAAGTTGTCCACACCTGTTCATATGTCATTCCATGAAGACGAGCGATTCGTTCTTCTTGGTTAGCATTCTGTCGTAATACCTGCATGAAACAAATATTCCGTTCCTATAGCACTGAAATGTACAGTGCATTACTATATCCACTGAAATGTATAGTGGCTTACTATATCACTGAAATGTATAGTGACTTTAGAAGCACCCTGTATTATGCTGTAGCAGTTATTTCTACGTATGACCCAAGTTTCATCGAGTTATGTTGTTTGGCAACGACACGTCATGCGAAAGTTAATTTCGTCCTCAAGTTTTCTTACCAGTGTATTTTGTCAATATGTGTCGCAGAAGGAATCACCAGTAGTCGGGGATATGACGGGAAGGATCATTCGAAGCAGACATGTCTAATAGAGATGTGCTCTTAGATGTATACCTTAAGAAATATGAGCTCTTCGATATGTGAAACAAATCTCTTGTATTGCAAGCTCTGTGCTTTGCGTATTTTCGGAGGAGATGGCGCGGAAAACAGTTGTTAAGCAAATTTTGGCTCTAAAACGCATTCCTGAAGAGCTATGAGCTCTTGTTCAGAGGAAGAGATGTGTTTCGCGGTAGCGAAGATGAATAAGTGCCTTAAGAGGTATCCACTTTGGAGCCAATGTTTAACGGACTTTCTTTTCTTGTTTCGATCGGTACTATCGCATTTCAAAATATGGAAAGCAAAGAGCTTGCCGTAGAAGAGATGACTGTGAAGTCGACGGGACGCTAGCTGTTCCCTTCTCTTTCCTTTCTCCCACACCGAATATTTAAATAAATAACAAGTCCTCTCTTCCGCAGTGTAAACACGACGGAAGGAACAGTCTACGAACTGTGATGTCGTTAAACGTCGGGATTATGGAAATATCTGGTTGACACAATCGTCACTAACGACGCATAGTTAGCCCTGAGGCTTTAGATGTTAATTAACGCACGTCTTACTACAGCTCAGTTGTGCGCCGCATGTACTGCGTTTAATTGACGAAACAAACTGCGCAGTGGCGACATGACCCTCAATGAAAATGACGGAGACTTTCACACTAGTCGCAGTTAAGCAATTACTCTTCATTAACCTGAGTAACGGTCCTACTTCATCAGCACCACACGTCACCGGAGGCTGTTTGTCCATTCTATGCTGGCGTCGCCGGAGAAAGTTGTTTTAAAGTAGTTACCCAGCAATTGCCTGTATTACCACAGGCGGATGTCTCAATGCAGACCTCAAACATCTTGACCAAATTATCAAGCCTTATATGAACAAAAACGGTCGAGTTGAAAGCATGGGTAGGATGCCCCAAACCATTGGAGTTGAAATTATGCGTGTGGTAAAGGGTCCTAAACTGTGTACTTTGAGAATGAAAAATGAATATTTAGTTTTTAGCTAGTATGTAAAACTTAAAGCGCATTTACAGGTGCCACAAACCTGGACACAGCCGAAAATACAGAGCGGTTGTAATGAAATTTTCGCTACTTCAAAAGGCCACCCATGAAGAACGAGTGGTCCTAGTATAATGAATCCGTATCGAAACATTTGTAAGGGCAAACGGAAGACAAATATCGAATAAAACGCAAGAGAAAGTAACTGTTGTTAATCCGTCAGTACACGCAGGTGGTCCGTCAGACCAAGGACAATATTTTCACATTAATGCAATGTCTGAAAGTTGTTTCCAAGAAGCTATCTTCTCTGTACCTCTAAGTGAGTGTAATAGGAGTCGTTTGGTATGGTGTATCTGGTATTTCAACAATAGCACTTCCGGTTAGCTCACAACGAAGATGTCTAGGGTCTCACAGGCCAGCCGCGTGCACTGTGTCAGTTTATTGTTAGCTCCGCCAAGGTTATTCACACGCGCGCGTATTTGCGGAATCTACTTAGTTTAGTGGTAGAACAGATTTTTTCGTGCTTTGTACCTCATTTTAGAGTGTTGTAAGTGTTGTAACTGCATCATGGCTTATTCTTACGAGGCACAGGAGGAGAGAATTAGGAACTTGATTGAAGAAGTAATGGCTGAAGCTGGTGATTCTGAAGATGGAGAAATCGACTTTGAAGAAATCCAGGGCCCAGAGTGGAAAAGTGATTCCGGCACCGAACAAAAAACGTCGAGTGATGAATCAGAAGACAGCGACTGTTTAGCTGACAGTGATGTGTTTGTCGGTAAAGACGGAACAGTATGGAATTCACGTGTTCCACCAAAAAACTCCGCACACGTTGTCGTAACATCATAACTCATTTACCAGGTGTGAAAGGTGCTGGGAAAAGTGCTACAAATCCTCTACAGTGCTGGGAACTGTTTTTTGATGAAAACATTATACACATACTCGTTGACTGCACTAATAGGTACATTCAAAGTATCCAGGGAAACTTTTCAAGGGAAAGAGATGCACAACAAACTAATAAAGCTGAAATAAAGGCCTTATTGGGATTATTGTACTACGCTGGTGTAATGCATGCCCATCGACTAAGTCTTCAAGATTTGTGGCGAACAGATGGCACAGGAATTGAAATATTTCATCTCACAATGGGCATAAACAAATTTCGTTTTCTCCTTCGATGCCTCAGATTCGATGATAAACGAACGAGAATGGAAAGGGAGAAAACAGATCACATGGCGGCGATAAGACAGGTGTTCAGTCTAATTGTTGAAAACTTTCAGAAGGCTTATACAGTTTCTGAATACATGTCAGTTGATGAAAAACTAGAAGCATTCCGTGGAAGATGCAGATTCCGACAGTACATGCCAAATAAGCCAAGCAAATATGGAGTAAAGATTTTTGCAGCAGTCGATGCCAGAATGTTTTACACACTCAACATGGAGGTGTATGTTGGGCAACAGCCTGAAGGCCCTTACAGACAGGACAACAGACCAGTTGAACGTGTTCAGAGACTTTGCCAACCTATCCTGAATACAGGCTGCAACATAACTTGCGACAATTATTTTACAAATTACGAGCTTGCAAACACGTTGATTACGAAAAAGACGACCATCGTTGGTACCCTGAGGAAGAACAGGAGACAAGTCCTATGGGGTTTTATTAACACTAAAAACCGACAAGAAGAGTCATCTATGTTTGGGTTTCAGAAAAATTGCAGCTTAGTCTCTTATGTGCCGAAACGAAATAGAGTGGTATTACTACTGTCAACGATGTACCACAATGGAAATACTGTCGAAAATACAGGGAACGATAAAAAACCTGAAATTATCACTTTCTATAACCTTACTAAGGATGGAATTGACGTTGTAGATGGAATAAGTGCAACATATTAATGTAGTTAGAAACACAAAAAGATGGCAAATTGTTTTTTATAGCATCATGAACACAGCTGCGATAAATGCTGCTATTATTTTCAACTCATATTAGAAAGAACAACTGAGAAGAAGAGAGTTTTTGAGGCAGCTTTCTTTTAAGTTTCTGCTTGATCATCATCAGCAAAGAGTAATGTCAAAAATATTGCCAAGGAAGGTAACTGAGAGAATTGAGAGCTTTGCAGTGCAAAAATTTCTGAAGTGGAATCAACTGCGACTTCACAAGGACGGTGTGTGGACTGCAGAAGCAAAAACAGAAAAACAAGATATATTTGTAAGAACTGCAAGAAATACATTTGCCTTGAACATTCTGTTACTGTGTGCCAAGATTGTATCGACAAAATATCTAATTCAATACATGGATTATTTTGATAACAGCAAAATTTTATGTATCTCCGTTTGTGTAAATATTTTTGACCAAAATATTAAATTTATCTCTTAAATATATTTACTAAACTGATTTTTAATGATATTACTTCATTTAATAACGCTTCCCTAACCAATTTTCGTTGGTACTGCGAACAAAGCCCGTTACCTGGTTGATTTTCTTTCTATATCTATATGTTTATAACCAAAATTACAACCAATTTAAACAATTTAAAAAGTTTTCTAAATAAATCAGACCCCAAATTTCAAATCTTAAGTGATGAAAATTGGTGCTCTCCATTACTTGACTCTCACTTTCGCAGTTACTAACATATCTGCCTAATTCCTAATGACTAAGAGCCACTTACAGCGTAGTGAACAATGTGGACAGCTGATGAAAATGCATGTTGTTGTTTATGTCCATGCTTTGTCACAGTTTTGTCACTTGTATACATTTACATGTTTATCTCAAAACGTGAGTGAATGTCATTGAACTTTTGGATATTTGGAGTTGTTTTATCTTAGTAATCGTGATAAGATTTAGTCAGTGACTAGGCTTAACATTCAGTTAAGCATATTTTCTTAAATTTTGAGTTTCTTTTTTTCATAAATAAGGACAAATGGCCCATAAACGACTTGATTATTTCGTGAGATCCCCATTACAGGTTATTTTAAAAGGGAAATTCAAATCTTTTATTAAGTAACTTTAAAAAAGTTAACATTAAACACAAGGCAACTTTAGTTAGATACACACATTCTACCTTTTAAAAATAGTTCGACCAATCCTTTTTGTTACAGGCTGGCAGGCAACATAGTTATTATGATATTTCGGTTTCTGAAAGTTGGAGCCAGAGCTAGATAAACGATACTGGAGTTCGAACGGACTAGAGTTTTCCCAACACACTGTACAGCTCGATACAGCATCGAGTCCTGCTTGAATAATCACGTGACATGCTAATGGGTCGATGGAAGAAAGTGCTAACCCTTAACAATGTATTTTATGATGTTAAATGTTCAGCGGTAGTTTAAATTCAAAGACAAGAAAGTAAATACAATAAGACAATCTGATTTATGTAGCAGTGAGTTCTTTGTAGCAGACTTTTCAGCGGTAGTTTAAATTCAAAGACAAGAAAGTAAATACAATAGGACAATCTGATTTATGTAGCTGTGAGTTCTTTCTAGCAGACTTTTGTACCTACCGATTATCAGCATGCGTTGAATTCGAGAGCACTACTGACAGTGCGATAAGGCTAATCCTTCTTAAAATGAGGGTTTGCACATTTTTCCGCTCATCCCTGCATTTGACTTTTGTCACACGAGCGCAGCCAGTACGCGAGAAACTACAGTCTACCTACAACAAGATATATCTCTGTCTGAAGTCTGAGAATTTCGTGAAACACAGGAATAAATAATGTTAAATCACATCAGTGGACAAACTCCCGTTGCGTCGGAACATCTTTGT
Organism: Schistocerca serialis cubense; assembly: GCF_023864345.2. Classification (NCBI taxonomy): domain Eukaryota; kingdom Metazoa; phylum Arthropoda; class Insecta; order Orthoptera; family Acrididae; genus Schistocerca; species Schistocerca serialis. The sequence continues at coordinate 398,106,385 of NC_064646.1, forward strand.
TATCGAGACATTATACAGTATGTATGGATTTATGAACGTATATAGCGATTTTTATGCAAAAAGGAAATCTTGACCTTGAACCGAATATTGTATTGTATTTTGTTATTAGAGACTATAATGATTAACCAAGTGTGTTCCAACTGAAGTCTATCCCTGTTCACATATTGGAGTAACGCATAGAACGAAATAGTAACTTGCAAAAGACTAAAAGTAATGAATAATTAGGAATTAAATGCTTGACAAAGGAAATAAATCACATTTTAAACTGACTGTAGCTGAGATAGTGAAAATAAATTTCAGAGGCGTGATATGCCGCGAGACAGAACCAACATACGCCCCTAGGTCACAGGAGAACTAGAGATGTATACTAGCCCATGATTGCGATCTTTTATTTCTTCATTAGTTGCTTTTTTACACATAAGTTGCAATCCAGAAGATGCTGCAGTCTGTATTTCACAGTTATTTTTATTATTGAGATCCATATTGTGTTAAATAAAGTTTAAATCACAGGGCGATAGGAAGCTTGTCATGCTGTGACATAAACCGATCGAATTGTTCAAGTCGTGCTCAAGCACAGCACTAGTCGAACCATCGATTTAAAGTTTCACTCTGCTTGTAACGTAAACATACTTTTGTAAATTTCACCTTGCCTCCTTACCCGCCTCCCACACCCCACCTCCCCCGAGCCTGAAAATAACGCATATGACCGAATTTAGAAAGAGTAAAGTACTACAGAAAATTCTTGTAGTGAGTAATTCCAGTAAAAGGCGGTTTCTCTCAAAACATGTGCCCCTTCTGGACGAGAAATAAAGGGCAACTCCCAATTTCATTAACTCGAGACTCCACGTAAAAATTTAACCTTTCTTCTACTTCATGGCTTTCAACCAAATTTTAAAATCATTTCTATCACATAAAGGTTTGGTGTCCAGAACTTAGCTGGTTTCTTAGTTTGAATTTTTAATGTGAATTTTAATGATACCTTCTAAAACCAACTTTTTGTGCTCAGACCTCAATTTTCACATTCAAGATTGTAACGTGTAAGTAATTCCGGGTTATTGTAGCTGCAGTAAAGTAAGGAGCAGTGAGCGTCTCCTGTACCGTAGCTGCAACTGAATTGAGAGCTCCCTGCGCGGAGAGGTGGGTGCTGTCTGTGCTAGGACACTACCTAGGAAAGTCTCTTACGAACCATTGTACCGAACACATCATGTTAGATCGCTCTTCGCAAATAATATGTAAAATTAAGAATCAGAGACGTAAACTCCGTTCGTTTGTCGCTAACAGAGTGCGACTTCAGTGGAAAGCATTTTGGTGAACGTTTGGTGGTGATATGTGATTCCTTGTGACAGATAACCACGTCTGAAATATTTTGGTCGAACTCATAAAAGTCGCGTGTCATGTTCCGCATTCGTGACGGAATAGTATGGCGAGCGCTCCAGTAAAGGAAGACCACTGAATCGACCGAATGTTAAACTCGTGAAAAGTTGTGGGTCGGTGACTGTTAATATCGTGAACAACATTCGGTTTCAGTCTGCAAAATTGTGGCTGATTTCGTTTGGCTATGTGTAGCACAACTTTGTAACTATAAACTTGCAGAAACAATATTAATGCAGACATATGGACTTGGTAGTCATTTCGTGTGTCTTAATGGCAATAAATAGTCATCGGAACATTGAACATCCTGCTACATCTAGATTTTTGTCATGAACTTTCTGGAACTGATTAAAGGGGCTCCGGAGCGCCCTATACTTGCAATGTTAAAATAACGCTTATAAATTACATCTTTCCTCACAAAGTATTTGAGGTAGGAAGTTGAACTTTTTACAGATTATTTATTGGAATATGGGCTACAACTTAACACAGGGATTTTACAAAATTTTAGTTCAGTTATTAAAGATGATTTTTTTTCAATTGTAATGAAAATTCACAAAATTTTTTTGCAATTTTTTATTTATATATTCAAAAATATACAGTTTTTTGGAAAAAGGCTGTGTTAAATTATGCAGAAGGTACTGTGTAACATCTACTGAAAGTTTGAAACAAATATGTTTGGAAGATACTTAGAAAACATGTAATTAGTATGAGAAAATAAAAGTTTTGGGAATCGAGCGCCAAAGATTGGATTAACTTTTTAGTGCATTCCAGGTCCATAGGATGGATTATCTTCATCCTCTGCAAACTCCTCCTCCAGCTTCCTCTTGTTCCTCCTCCTGTTTACTCTTGCTTGTATTTCTAGACTCTTTACAACCCTGTCTGCAGCCCGAAGGCGTTCCTTGTCTAAAGCAAGCATCGCTCGTTGTTGTGTTCGTAGATTTTGCTACCATTTTCTTCAGTTGCAGTTACTGCAACACTGTTCCAAAAGGTGGTCATGTATGAACACTTATCACATTTCAGTTGTATTTCACTAGCAAGTCCTACGTGCTTTATTATGGAGAGTTCCAGACCAACTTCACTACAATGAATACATCTTACACAGTTTGAAAAAATTCCTTTGAGAACCGACATATCAAATATTTCATTCACATCCGATTCGCCCATAAAACATTCATCATAGTTTTCACTCATTGAACCAAGCTTCTTCTGTGAAGTATTTTCTTTCCCACTTTGACTGCTATGGGCAGGTGTACTTGAGAGGTTAGGTTCACTCACTTGGTTATCGTCTTTATTGTTTACAGTAATAACACATACCTTTTGCTTTCCAACATTTCTCCTTTTCTTAAAAGCCTTCAGAGGATTTCTAATAACTTTACTTATACTCATTATTATACTTCAACAAAACAGAGACTCAAGAAACAGAATTAATTACGAATATTTTCGAGATAACGACAGAGTAAATAAACATGAAACAATCGACAATCACACCAGCGATATATATTGAACCATCACAGGTTAGCCACAACACATACTTTATCTCACATCACTAAAATGTACCTGATGAACACGGACGTTAATAATAACACCATTTGACAGCAGTTTAACAGCGCCACAGTGGGTCACGCCCATGTAGAACACATTTCAAAGAAAATTGAAAAGTAGTTGTAGTCTTCGGAATTGAATAAATTATATATCTATTAAAAGGTAATAGTCTGCAGATTCAGAAAACGTAAAAAAGTAAAAATTGAACTTTTCATGATTTTGAGCCTTTCCGGAGCCCCTTATCTGAGTTTTGCGGCCTCTATGTGGTACGTATTAGGTGTGATTTCTTCAGTGCTGCTTTCCACCATCTAGATAGTACCTGCTACGACAAAGCAACAAGAAGCCCATCGAGGTATGTGGATTGAACTGTGTGAATGTGATAACAATACGAAGAAAACCGAACCCCGCCCGACCGCAGGACTTTTGGGTACAATCACGAGCCATTGTTCAACATTTGTATGGATTAGTATCCTGAGAAATGTTGTTAATTTATTATCAGTATTTTTTCAACTTCCAAACTTAAATTTACTTTAATTATCGCTACATAAACGTGATGATGAATCAGACAAGTTACATTTGCGATAACATTAATTCATAGAAGTATGCAAATACCTCAAGACTACTTTATGCAAAAAAACGCCATGCGTTTTCCCCTCCTGCTCCTGTAAGACTTCTTCTTCTCGTAACTTCAAGACCAGGGAAGCCCTTTTCTTGAATATTTCCTTCGCCAGGCAGCACTGTGTCGAATGCGTAATCTGTTGATGAATTCTTCTCGGGATATCAGCCAAGTGGTGGCGTTGTCTTGTCGCAACGTTTCAATGAGTTTCGACTTCGCCAGAAGATGATGGGTATGAAACTCATTGAAACGTTGCGACAAGACAATACCACCACTCAGCTGATAACCCGAGAAGAAGTCATCAGTGGAATACGCCGAGAAAGACTGCATTCGTGTAATCTGGTGTTGACTCCTGCTTTTTACCATCTTCAAACATTCGATACTGAACTGAGAAACAGCTTCTACAAGACCGAAAAGTATCTTTTCTTCACTTTTTTCTTTTGAGTTTACTTGAACAAAACTGCACTTTCATTTGCATTTGACCAATGTGGCAGCTGACAGTGTGCCAAGCTTCAATTATTTTTAAAAGTACTTGTAATTCGAATAAAGCCAAATTGTTTTGGGATCCAAACACAAACATTGCAAATGTGTGAAATAACCATTAACATGTTTTTTCTGAAAAAGAACTGAAGATTTAGAGCGTAGTCTCTCGTTAAGCAATCTTACTGTTAGCGCTTTTTCCGCTTTACAGGAATGGTATTACTTTGTACGCGCATAGATAGTAGTGTTCTAATGGTTAACTTTATTTCTTCGTGGCAAGATGTTATTCTTCGGAACTCTCAGGCTGGCGTAATTGCCGCGGATTGCACCAGGTGACCTTCAATGCTCTGTTTGTCTACAAGGGTCGTCGTCAAATGTCACTTCACGCACCTCTCTGCTTTTGACATTTCGCTTACGCAGTACACAAAAATAATCATACAGTTACGAATTTATACAAAGAGTCGATATTTTTCAAGGCTTATGTATTCTTCTTGGGATGTTGATAGTGACAGGCGTGAAAATAATCCGGTAGGTGTTTCCAAAAATGTAAAAATTGAAATGGGACGCTACAATATTTTGAGGCACCCACTAGAGACTACGTGACTACCTCCTCATCGACGGCAGCAAACAGATTGCGAAAAGCTGACACGACTGATACACCTGCTGGCGAGAGAACAGAGGGAGTTGGTATCTTTTGAACCGGCTGGTGAACGTCTACAGCTGGATGTATCTGTCCGTCCTGGCTGGCGACCAGACAACAAGATACGAACTCCTCCTCCTTCTCCTCCTCTCAGAAATAAGCTTAAGTGTTGGCTCTCTGATTTAGAAGCGGACGCTTGCCTTACAATTTTATGTGTCTAGAAACTTTTTACATTGTGCTCGATATTTAGAGCAAAGTGCTCTTTAAGAACCGTGAACTTTTCTAAAATCCTACAATAGGCCTACGGATTCAGTTTTTGGATAGGCTAAATTGTGCCAGAAACGAACTAAAGGTAACTTCACTCTCCCTCTTCTAATAAAGCTTGGTCTAGCTTTCGAAACGTTTCTCTTGGTTGTAAGGCAGTTTCCAGACTTGGTAATCTCCTCCCAAATAATATGATTTGGGAATCCCTGAGGTATCTTCTGCACGGATGCTTTCACTTGTTTGATTTTGGTTTGTATCAGACATGCTGATTAACAGAAATAATGAACTCTAAAGAAAACGGATTATTCACTGATATTTCCCAGTTTATAAAACTATGTTTTGATTGCTACCGCATAGACTCTCGCCTTAAAACGAACATAGTAAAACATGAAGGCTACAGAAAATATCCTAACTGTATATACGTCAGCAACCAGTAGAAACGCGGGTCAGTATACATGCCGCAGAAATGATTCAAGTATTTTATATGTAACTTCGAATACTGAATTGAACGTAGCTTAGATCAGTATTCAGATATGTCCACTACATTTATAGCTCCTGTAAATAGGCGCTTTGTGTGCTGAAATACATGGAGAAACTATGTGACACAGAGTTAATCTCGTAAGGCTCTTTTAAGTGACTGAGTGGCCACAATTTACTAGACAAATACCAGATAAATTCGATAGTCCAGAAATGTGTTATCAATTAGTCGCGTTGAATCTTTAGTTATGTTTTTGTGCAGATAATATCCACATACGACATATGACGTACTGATTCGTTTCCTCAGTGTCATACAGATTTCCAAACGATTGTCATTATTTATAATACATACATTTGTAAGCTTTACCGCTAGTATCCATTACCTGCAGAAAGTTTATGTGAGTTATTTAGTTTCAATAAGAATGAACGAACAGCAAAAATACTGTACACAAAAAACTAATGGAACAGTTTTGCCCTTGTGAATATTTCTTAGTGTGATGAGAACAGTACATAGAAAAGTGCCTTGATAGGGAACAGTTTACAGAGGCATCTGTGTGTAGTGTGTATGTGCGCGCGTGTTCGTGTGTCTATGTGTCAGTGTGTGTGTGTGTGTGTGTGTGTGTGTATGTGTGTGTGTGTGTGTGTGTGTGTGTGTGTGTGTGTGTGTGTCTTTGTCGTACGTTTCTTCAGAATTTTTCCATATAATTTTTAATTTATAATGTAGGAGACATGTGTACATAAAGTACGTAATTGTTAGTCGACCTATTACAACGAGAAAAATTAATAAATAAATATCGATAAAAATAAAGTAGCATAAATCGGTAATTTATTGCATGTCGTGGTTTCAAATACGATGGTTATTCGGGACACCTATTTTGGAACAATGGGAAACCACTTCACAATGTATGTTAATTTCTTCACCATCACGTTCAGTACAATACCTAAAAAATAAACGTTACCATCCCTTCTTCTCCTATAAACAAAATGGCAATGTCTGAACTGCCGCACTTCCAAATAAGCGTTTTGCTTATGAATTTATCTTTTCAAAGATTCGAGCCTATTTAAGTGCATAAATTGGATCTACATATTGTTAGGATTCCTATGAAACGTCTGTGCAAAATAGACGACGGTTATGGCCGGGATCTCTGCTAGCGATTTAACGACACTGAAAATCTGCAGACCACTTTTGCCATATCTCGCGCCGTCCCGAAATCACGTGACCTAGGAGATAATGTCGACTGCAAAAATTGTGGTCTGCGCAACTGAATGCTTGCCCCATAGTTGTTTCTAGTCTATGGAACTACATGGCCGTATATAAGTACTCAATAAACGTCATTGCTCCTAAACAGTGCATATCACTACATAAAATACCGGCGAGTGTGATGATTTATAGCGGAAAATCTCAGTAGGACACGGAACGAACAGGTAATTCCAAGTGTAACCCTCACTCTCTTTTCATAGCTACTTCACATTCGTTTCATATTCTGTTTGTACCGCTGCGACAGCTTTAAGGAAAAATTCGTTCTCTGTTTCTATATTAATTACCAGTTTCTTACATTTCTTGCTGTAAGCTCTCCTAGGCACAGAGTAAAAGTCATCCAAGTTTCAGACAAAATGTCATCATGAAGGTTTTTTACGTTTTAACGAGTAGCACTAAATTACATGATACAAAATTATCTGTCTGGATTGCACTACATTTCTTCATATAGATTACGTATTTCAGCAGACTGCTGTCATCGGGTCAAAACGTAAACAAAGAATCAGTACATTGTATTATGTTAAGTAGTACACACAGTACCAGGTATAAGTAAATACTCAGTTTTGTATAAGCGCATCGTGATCGCACAATTTATTTATCATCGAAAAATCATTTTCTTTAAGCCATTCAGTCACTATATACACGCAAAAATTACTTACTCAGAGGCTAGTGATCCGGACTCAATTTATTGTACATGAAGTGTTTGCTCTCAAACGTAACATTTTCCGAGGTCTAACAAGTTCTCTATAATAATTAATGAGGATTCTGTGAGCACCACGCTTTTTTAAAAACAGCTCGCTTTGCCTGACTTGGCGAGCTGTCGAAAGTTTTCCGTATAGCTCCTAGAAAATCTAATAATTGTTTTCACAATATCAGACATAGTGTGTGATTAGTTTCGAGACAAAAAATGAAATTTGTTTACTTGCCCTTTCAGGAAGTTCATTACTTTTATAGATTTTTTTGCAAACATTTTAATCTTTTGCTATGGTGTACATTTTTCGTAATTTCCTTGCTTCCTTTTTCATTCATTGTGCATACCATATGGTGCCATTTTTGGTTTTGTTTGGGCCGCCGTTATCCATACAAAATGTGCTGCCATGTATCAAAGACTGGTTGATTTCGCAGCGCGACCTGTCTTTTTTGTTAAATAAAAAAAACTCCTTCTCATTCTACCACATTTTAATGTTTCTATACTTTCTACTCCACAACTTTTATCTATTCGGATGCATCGAATTGTGCAGTATTTTAATGGTCTATTGCTGTTGTTTTTTGCGGCGCTGGCAATTCAACACAGTGTTTCAGATCTTCACGTACAATATGATTTTCCATCTGTTATTTGTAACCGCAAGTATTTCGATATTCACACTAGCATTTGTCTCCTTCTCAGCAGATCTTCCATTTACTTTTTAACCCATTATCTATTATTTCACTACTTTCACAGTCCGCCACTTTCACTGGCGTTTCACTGTCATTTACCTCCAGTTCTTCAAAATGGTTCAAATGGCTCTGAGCACTATGGGACTTTACATCTGAGGTCATCAGTCCCCTAGACCTTAGAACTACTTAAACCTAACTAACCTAAGGACATCACACACATCCATGCCCGAGGCAGGATTCGAATCTGCGACTGTAACGGTCTCGCGGTTCCAGACTGAAGCGCCTAGAACCGCTTGGCCACATCGGCCGGCTCCAGTTCTTCATTTTCAATATAAATGTTAATGATTTTATTTAACTGTAGCCTATTCTCATCATTATTGTTATTTCTGTCATTCAGGGGTGCAACTTTCCTGTGTTAACAACGCCTCTTCTTTAATTACAGTTCAGTTTCCTTCCCATTTACACCTCGATCACCGACTTCTTTGTTGTTATAACTATCAGATATTACAGTTAGTAAAATATCTTCTATAATATCTCTGTATCGTTTCAAATGAGGTTAATCTGCATATTTAGTCTTTTTCTACTGTTGCGATTTTGGTTTCATTTTCCTGGCGTGATTCTCCTGTCTTGTAATTCGGGCTACCAGCCACCCATTTTTCCACGTTGTTGACATGTACTATTAATTTAAATTGTCACTCACTGTTTATTGTTGCTTGCGCTTCTAGCCGAAAAATATCATTGTGTTTTTCTTGGACTATATCTTCTACTTTACTGGTACGATAATAATGAGCTTTTACTATAAGGCCTCGATTATGTCATTAAACTGAAGTTGAAATAACTAGAAGTACCAACGGCACCCTTCACTGAAATTAGTATTATTATAAAAATTCTAAAACAAAAGCTGACATTATGTTGACGGAATTTCAAACAGAATTCAGAAAAGTAGTTGTAACTTAGTAAGTGATGTCCTTAGTGATATATGTAAATATGTAATGTGCCACTGGCCCAGGGAATTATTCGAGACACATTAAAATATGAAATCGTTATACCTCTTTATAAGAAGAGTGACAAGAAATACTTGAATATTATAGTCCAGTTTCCTTACTGACGTCTTTTTCCAAAATATTAAAAAATGAAATCCACTCAACAGTTCTCACACTTTTAATTGGAAACAATTTACTTAGTGTATCACGGTCTGAATTACAGGAGCGTTGCTCGACTGAGAATGCTAGTTATACATTCATTCACCAAATATTACGAGCCATAAATAACAAATTATCGCCAATTGATATTTTCGTGATCTTTCTAAGACGTTTTGTTATGTAGATCACAAAGGTCCCGAGTTCGAGTCTCAGTCCGGCCCATAGTTTTAATCTCCCAGGAAGTTTTATGTAGATCATGTTACAGTCTTACAAAAACTCAAGTTTTATGGAATTCATGGCTTTAGAGACAACTGGTTTGAGTCATACGTGACAAACGGAGCACAAATAATACAATCAAACGATGTCGGAACAGTAGAAAATTTTAGTGACTGGCGTACCGGTTCTATTTTGGGTCCACTTCCATTCCTTGTATTTATTAATGATCTTCCACTTAACATCCAACAAGCAGAATTGATATTTTTGCAAATAATAGTAGTGTTATAATAAATTCCATTACAGTGAAACCATCAGAAAAGGTTTTTAATGTTATTTTTCAAAGAATTATTAAGTGTTTCTCTGAAAACTGGTTTTCCTAAAAATTTGAGGAAACACACTATATACATCTCTGTGCAACGAAAAGACTCATATTAACGATATACGTAGCACATAAACAAGACACAGCGAATAGGATACAATTCTTGAGATTTCTAGGTATACATATTAATGAAAACTTGAACTGGAATTAGCGTACCATTGAGCGTCTCAAACTATGAATTTCAGCTGCTTTTGCTCTTCGTATAATTCCAAATCTTGGAAACAAATGAATCAACCTCCTTACATATTTTGCATACTTCCAGTCAATAATGTCTTATGAAATTATTTTCTGGAGTATTGGTTGCATAAAAGCGGGCAGTAAGAAAAACATTTGCGGTCGTCGTGTAGGTACCTCTCCAAGGAGTTACGTAATTCAGTTGCTCCGTCACAGTTTGTATACTTGCTGATGAAATTCATCATAAATAAACTATCACAATTTGTGAAGAACAGTAATGTTTGGACCTAAAACACAAGGATGAAATAGTGACCTTCGTTACCTGCTATTAAAGGTGCCAGTGACTCAAAAACAAGTTTGTTATAGAGTAACAAATATTTTTTACTCTTAACCCGATAACATATCTGGAGGCAGTAAAGCAAATTTTCATCTGGACACTTTCTTCTGTTCAATGGATCAATTTCTTTTTGAATACTGGTAACCTAAAAAATAACACTCTTTAGTTTAGTTGCATGAACAGTACTACAATTATTCCATGTGTTCATTAATGTTACTGCTAATCATGCACACATATTCTGTAAACTGATTTATCCCATACCATTTCAAGAAACACTCGTCCAAATGATGGAACATGTAACTACCTAACTGATCTACACTCCTGGAAATGGAAAAAAGAACAATTTTGGTAAACATTTTTGGAATACAGTGACCAATTAATTGTTATATTTAGATTAAAGTTCAGTCTTGATCACGTTATGTCTGTTTTAATGAGTAACCGGTTTCGGTTTTTTCTATAAAACCATCATCAGACCTGTGAATAAATTTTAAGAAATACTAGATACCAATCCTTAAATGAATGAAAAAGTCTAATGATGTCAAAATTTTTAACAAAATAAAATAAAATTAGTTATACCCATTGGCTCCCTTGGGTTGGTAGGTGGAGCTCTCCTTACTGCTGTGCAGTCAACTGATGGTTATGAGTGCTGAGCACGAGCTTAAATATGCAGAGGCTCATTAAAACAGACATAACGTGATCAAGAAAAAAGAACACATTGACACCGGTGTGTCAGACCCACCATACTTGCTCCGGACACTGCGAGAGGGCTGTACAAGCAATGATCACACATTCAGCACAGCGGACACACCAGGAACCGCGGTGTTGGCTGTCGAATGGCGCTAGCTGCGCAGCATTTGTGCACCGCCGCCATCAGTGTCAGCCAGTTTGCCGTGGCATACGGAACTCCATCGCAGTCTTTAACACTGGTAGCATGCCGCAACAGCATGGACGTGAACCGTATGTGCAGTTGACGGACTTTGAGCGAGGGCGTATAGTGGGCATGCGGGAGGCCGGGTGGACGTACCGCCGAATTGCTCAACACGTGGGGCGTGAGGTCTCCACAGTACATCGATGTTGTCGCCAGTGGTCGGCGGAAGGTGCACGTGCCCGTCGTCCTGGGACCGGACCGCAGCGACGCACGGATGCACGCCAAGACCGTAGGATCCTACGCAGTGTCATAGGGGACCGCACCGCCACTTCCCAGCAAATTAGGGACACTGTTGCTCCTGGGGTATCGGCGAGGACCATTCGCAACCGTCTCCATGAAGCTGGGCTACGGTCCCGCACACCGTTAGGCCGTCTTCCGCTCACGCCCCAACATCGTGCAGCCCGCCTCCAGTGGTGTCGCGACAGGCGTGAATGGAGGGACGAATGGAGACGTGTCGTCTTCAGCGATGAGAGTCGCTTCTGCCTTGGTGCCAGTGATGGTCGTATGCGTGTTTGGCGCCGTGCAGGTGAGCGCCACAATCAGGACTGCATACGACCGAGGCACACAGGGCCAACACCCGGCATCATGGTGTGGGGAGCGATCTCCTACACTGGCCGTACACCACTGGTGATCGTCGAGGGGACACTGAATAGTGCACGGTACATCCAAACCGTCATCGAACCCATCGTTCTACCATTCCTAAACCGGCAAGGGAACTTGCTGTTCCAACAGGACAATGCACGTCCGCATGTATCCCGTGCCACCCAACGTGCTCTAGAACGTGTAAGTCAACTACCGTGGCCAGCAAGATCTCCGGATCTGTCCCCCATTGAGCATGTTTGGGACTGGATGAAGCGTCGTCTCACGCGGTCTGCACGTCCAGCACGAACGCTGGTCCAACTGAGGCGCCAGGTGGAAATGGCATGGCAAGCCGTTCCACAGGACTACATCCAGCATCTCTACGATCGTCTCCATGGGAGAATAGCAGCCTGCATTCCTGCGAAAGGTGGATATACACTGTACTAGTGCCGACATTGTGCATGCTCTGTTGCCTGTGTCTATGTGCCTGTGGTTCTGTCAGTGTGATCATGTGATGTATCTAGACCCCAGGAATGTGTCAATAAAGTTTCCCCTTCCTGGGACAATGAATTCACGGTGTTCTTATTTCAATTTCCAGGAGTGTATTAACGTTTGGATGTTATATTCTTGACAACATCTCTTGCATTGGTCTCTTTTTTAGCTTAATTTTCCTGTGACTTCATCCTGATCTTAGCCTCTACCCTTCCTTAAGTTTGTAGCTAATTCTTTCAGCATATCACACTGACCTTTTGACAGTTTTCAATATTTTCCGTCCCAAAACAGAGATATCATTGCCTTCTCTTCTCGTAATCCTTTTGCTTGTGATTTATCTTCCTCTGTTTTTAGGCCTCCCCTTCTTATTTGCCCATCTGGTGTACAAAAATTTTCTACTATAATGATGTTAGATATTTCTTCCCTCTTTCACTTAATTCCGAAAACCCAGACTCTTTGGTTTTGTTTCTCTTTCCTTACTTGAAATTCACAAGGCTGAAATGATATATTACAATTTTTTTTAAAAATGTTGCCCATCCAAAACATCTGTGCCAATTACAAGAGAGTGAAATGCAACTACCAAGTTTATTAAAATATCAGTTTTGAAGGCCTAGGATAAGAATATTTTCCTGCCCTTGAAGTTTTAAAAGCTCTGCTTTGAGCGATATTTATTCGTTGCTGAAACTGAGAAAGTGGTTCACTCCACACCACCTAGATGGAAAGTTGGGAAGCCTGCGAGAACTCGAAGTTGTGACGTCACTGAGAAGCGGTGAAAGTCAACAGCTGTTTTGTGCTGAGTCAATAACGTGTTGGGTACAAAAAAATCTCGTTGTGCTATGTGATTGTTACGAGATTGCTGTTTAAGTACACAAAAATCATATTTTGTGTGTTTGTGAATTTAACACAATATACATTTATGCATTTTCATATTCACTTTGACTGTGATGTGTTGCGTACCTGGCCGAGCGGTTCTAGGCACTACAGCCTGGAACCGCGCGACCGCTACGGTCGCAGGTTCGAATCCTGCCTCGGGCATGGATGTTTGTGATGTCCTTAGGTTAGTTTAAGTAGTTCTAAGTTCTAGGGGACTGATGACATCAGAAGTTAAGTCCCATAGTGCTCAGAGCCATTTGAACCATTTGTTGCGTACCAAAAGGTAATGGAAATTTCATAACAGGAAAGGTGGTTCACGTGTTCGAGTTTTCTCAAGACAGTATAATGAAACAGACATGGCTCCATTCAATACCAAGGCAGGATTTCGCAATTGCTAATTGTTCAGTGGTAAGTTTTGTTTCGAGTGTAATTCAATAATGCATGTTTTATATTACGGTGTATTATTTTTTGCTGGATCGCATGGCTTGAGTACATTACGACCAATATTTGATATATATTACGATTAATGTACTTCACCACTAGTTTCTCAGATGTGTCACAAGCATTATAAAGCTAGCGACATTAACTGGGAAGCGTCTGCCACAGAGAGGGAAATCACAATTACTCCACTCAAAACTACGGCAAGATTCAAATACCATACCGGACATTTTTCCGATCTGACCGGCCTACTTATCTTCAGCTACAAGACCATCCGCAGAGGGAAGAGAAGAAAGGCGGAGTAGGTTGGAGGTTGCAGTATTGCAGGGAAGCTTCAAGATTAGTGTAGGCAGCCATTTTGAGCATTTGAAAAAAAAAGTCTAAAACCTTCAGGAACTGAAAGATAAAGTAAGTGCAATATTTTAATAGAAGAAGTGGGTGAAAAGTGCGAAAGAAGAGTGTTTGACTATCGATCTATCTGTGCTCACCCATTACTTAATGTATATTGTGATTGATAATCATTCGAAAGTGGAGGTCTTTTCAAAAGGAATTTTGTTAAACAAAATTCTAGTTACGGAATTTTTCCTTGAAGTTTTGCTGGCGACAGATAATTTTTTGTATAGATGTTCAGGCCTCAGTGGTATTTAATAAATGTGTTATATGGAAATACTTGAAAGTTTACTAAACAACTAATGTATAAATAATTTTTTTTGTGCAGACTTCAGCAGCTTTGATTACAAATGTGCTAGTCATGTTGTATATGCTATACGACTTGTCTGTTAACGAACCTAGTTCAAGTATCAACTCAAAAATGACTACTTTTACGAGTCACACAGCTCTGTTGGTGCTGGCTGTTTTGTATTACGATCACCGCTTGGCTATGACGTCACGAAACGGTTGTCTGGTCTTGTTTCTAGGTGCCGTTGGTTCGCTGCGCTTCTCCTTTGTTTCAGTAAGCTACTTCCTCGTTGTTCTGAGGTTTCTTGCGTACGCTATCCACTTTCCGCTTTGTCATCCATTCACCATTCACTCTTTAGCTTTCCGGAGCGTGACTGCTTGAGCCTTACGACAGCTACTCATTGTTGTTTCATAATGTCTTACCAACTTTATAAACTTACTATATTGTTAATAGTTCAAATATGGTATAACTTTTTGCTTAGTATTCAGTTTGTAAGTACTACGTAACAGTTTTGATTATTATCTCTTCCTCACCAGACGAATAGTCTTAGTCACGGTAAGCAGAAAGTAAGCACCCGCTGTCCCTGTTGCGTATTTCAGCGGTTAGTAACGGTCGCAACTTCAAACAAAGACAATCTAAAACTATTTAAATTGGGCTGAAGAACTCACGTACATGTAAATAAAGGGAGCTCAGGAGCTGTGACTGTGTGCCTAGGGGCAACGCCATGTCATTGTTTTAAACCTTACAACGTACCGTTAAATACACTACTGGCCATTTAAATTGCTACACCTAGAAGAAATGCAGATGATAAACGGGTATTCATTGGACAAATATATTATACTAGAACTGACATGTGATTACATTTTCACGCAATTTGGGTGCATAGATCCTGAGAAATCAGTACCCAGAACAACCACCTCTGACCGTAATAACGGCCTCGATGCGCCTGGGCATTAATTCAAACAGAGCTTGGATGACGTATACAGGTACAGCTACCCATGAAGCTTCAACACGATACCACAGTTCATCAAGAGTAGTGACTGCCGCATTGTGACGAGCCAGTTGCTCGGCCACCATTGGCCAGACGTTTTCAATTGGTGAGAGATCTGGAGAATGTACTGGCCAGGGCAGCAGTCGAGCATTTTCGGTATCCAGAAAGGCCCGTACAGGACCTGCAACATGTGGTCGTGCATTATCCTGCTGAAATGTAGGGTTTCGCAGGGATCGAATGGAGGGTAGAGCCACGGGTCGTAACACATCTGAAATGTAACGTCCACTGTTCAAAGTGTTGTCAATGCGAACAAGAGGTGACGGAGAAGTGTAACCAATGGCACCCCATACCATCACGCCGGGTGATACGCCAGTATGGCGATGACGAATATACGCTTGCAATGTGCGTTGACCGCTACGTCGCCATACACGGATGCGACCATCATGATGCTGTAAACAGAACCTGGATTCATCCGAAAAAAATGACGTTTTGCCGTTCGTGCCTCCAGGTTGGTCGTCGAGTACACCATCGCAGACGCTCCTGTCTGTGAGGCAGCGTCAACGGTAACCGCAGCCATGGTCTCCGAGCTGATAGTCCTTGCTGCTGCAAACGTCGTCGAACTGTTCGTGCAGATGGTTGTTGTCTTGCAAACGTCCCCATCTGTTGACTCAGGGATCGAGACGTGGCTGCACGACCGTTACAGCCGCGCGGATAAGATGCCTGTCATCTCGACTGCTAGTGATACGAGGCCGTTGGGATCCAGTACGGTGTTCCATATTACCTTCCTGAACCCACCGATTCCATATTCTGTTAACAGTCATTGGATCTTGACCAACGCGAGCAACAATGTCGCGATACGATAAATCGTAATCGTGATAGGCTACAATCCGACCTTTATCAAAGTCGAAAACGTGATGGTACGCATTTCTCCTCCTTACACGAGACATCACAACAACGTTTCACCAGGCAACGCCGGTCAACTGCTGTCTGTGTATGACAAATCGGTTGGAAACTTTCCTCATGTCAGCACGTTGTAGGTGTCGCCACTGGCGCCAACCTTGTGTGAATGCTCTGAAAAGCTAATCATTTGCATATCACAGCATCTTCTTCCAGTCGGTTAAATTTCGCGTCTGTAGTACGTCATCTTCGTGGTGTAGCAATTTTGTTGGTCAGTAGTGTGTATAACAGGCTTTAACTGTTTTACACAGTACTGTCAAATGTATCTGGACACCTTTATTTAATGCGGAACTGAACACCAGATGTCACGAGAGACTGACCCGTCAGTATGAAAGTAGGTGTAGCGTATGATGATGGTTGGATTAGAGAAGCTCACCTGCGCGGTGATTAGCGCCCTTACAAAGTCCTAAGTTTTGGACAGTCCAAATTTAGCCACTTTGACAAATGATGATGAAATGATTAGGACATCACAAATATCGAGTCCCCGGGCAGGGAAAATCCCCAACGCGGCTGGGAATTGAACCCGGGACCCCGTGATCCAGAGGCAGCAACGCTAGCCGCTAGAGCACGAGCTGCGGACGTGATGTCAGTAGAGAAGCAGTAATAGGAAATGGGGCGGTCAGGAGAGCTCATTGGCTTGACATGGACAAGGCATATGTCACGTGGGCAGCAAATCTATCAGGGCAATTTCGACCTTTCTAAAGCTGCCCATGTCGACTGTTGCTGATGCAACTGTAAATTGAAAACGTGAAGTAAAGACCACAGCTAAGCAGGACCAGGCAGGCCTCATGTACTGATAGATATAGACAATGGAGCATAGCGGAAGTTAATTATAAAAATCCCATGAAATCAGCGGAAGGAATCACTCGTCACTTCCAAAGTCCAACCAGCAGTCCAGCCAGCACAGTGACTGTGCAAAATGGGGACAATAGTCGACCAGGTCCGCATAATCCACACATTTCTGCAACTGATAACTGGAAAAGAGTGATTTGGAGTGATGAATCACCGTGGCAATCCAATGGAATGGTTTTGGGTTTGGCGAGTGCCTGGAGAATGTAACCTGCCATCAAGTGTGTACTAATAGTGACGTGCGGAGGAGGTTGTTTTACGGAATGCGGTTGTTTTTCTTGTTTGGATTGTGGTCCACATATTGCGCTTAAGAAAACACTAAAAGCAAAAGGATGTGAACCCATTTCACAGCATTGTGCACTGCGCGCAAAAAAAATGGTTCAAATGACTCTGAGCACTATGGGACTTAACAGCTGAGATCATCAGTCTCCTAGAACTTAAAACTACTTAAACCTAACTAACCTAAGGACAATACACACATCCATGCCCGAGGCAGGATTCGAACCTGCGACCGTAGCGGTTGCGCGGTTCCAGACTGAAGCGCCTAGAACCACTCGGCCACCACGGGCGGCCACTGCGCACAGTAGAAGAACAGTTCGGATACGATGACAGTATCAGCATGACAATGCAGTATTTGTGAGGCAGTGGTTTGTGGACAGTAACTTTCCTAAAATGGTCTGGCCTGCGCAAAGTTACGAAGTGAACCCAATGGAACACCTTTGAAGTGAGTTAGTTCGACTGTGTCCTAGACTCCAGCTTCCAATTTCACCGTGCTATCCCGTTTCGGCCCTTGAGGAAGAATGGACTGCCGTTCCAACACAATCATGAAGATAGCTCACTTCAGGTCTCTCCAGAAGAGTACTGGCCGTCATTAAGATGAAGTTTGGGTTCAATTTTAATGTCCGCTAGTAGGTGCCCAGATACTTTTGATATGACAGTGCATATGCAGTGATTTAGGAAGAAGACTTGTAATTGTACTTACTTTTTAGTAGGCAAAGTTTTGCATCCCAGCAAGCTTCAATTATCAAGCACACTTGCCACTGTTTTACAGTACTACTTTCAGAGTTGTTAGTGCTGCGCTGGATTTCCTATTACTGAAGTTTACGTCGGGCATCATATAAGACAATTAATACTTTCATATCATTCACCACTTGAGTCTCTCTAATTCGAACAGAAATTCCTTAATTAATTATTCGCGGCACAACTTAGTCGATCGGTCGACTACCAAACGCACGCTTGCTCAAATCATAAAACTCACGTTGTCAGCGCGAAAGTGACCAAAGAATTTGCGCCTCTGAAAGAACTTGGTCTCCCTGGATATGGAAGCTCTTTCCCATTTAATTCGTAATTTTTAACCCTTAAACAGGGGTAATGAATGTAATCTAAGTGAATCTGGCGATTCTGTGAGAATTAGAATAGGAGATGAGACACTAAAAGTAGTGTAACCTGTGTAATTTTTCCAGCGTATTTCTTCTTCCAATAATTTCGGGTGTGCAGCCGAATTCTGCCAGATGAGGCCACCACATTTCGCCTGCACAAGATTTGGCATACACCTGGGCTCCTCCTCCCCCCCCCCCCCCACCCTCCCCCTTCATCCCTTCATCCTCCTCCTCCCCCCACACATTCCTCCCCTCTTTTTCCCTCCTCTCCAGGTTCCAGTCCCTCGGCAGGTCCCTTACTCTTCATGAGTTTTCCGTCGTTCCCAGTGTTTTTTTGTACGTGTCTTGCTCTGTGTGATTTTTATCTTGTGGCCGACTTTTAACTTGTGTTTGCCTCCTGTGGTTTTTAAATGCACTTTGATTTTGCCAACTGTGTTCTTTTTACTTTACGTCGACCTTTTAATTGTCCCCCACTGCATGTACTATCTCGATGTATATTTTAACTCCCATCATCTCCATTCACTTTGTTTTTTATTTCTCCCTTTTTATCCCCACTTTCTACGTAATCACCCGTCTGTATTTTTGTAAAGCCCATTGGCTGAAGAGCGGTGGACTGTGCCGCTGCCAGCCCTCCCCTACCCATATGGGGCAGGGGAATGAAATTACAATAAAGAAAAAAACTGGGCTCTTCAGTAGTTGTCTACTCACCTGAAGATGACCGGACACTTCTGGGACGAAATGTCGTTGCACATCCGATAATTATTAGAAAAAGACTAAAAGTAGTGTCTGACAGAACACGCAACACTCAAATATATATACATATTTCAGAATACGACTGACTATTCAACAACTACAATGGACATATTAAAAATACATACATATCTCAGTTAATAGAAAATGTGTCCATGTCTTAATAAAAACTAAAGGCGCTCATTTTGGATTCTCTCTGTGTTGTCAGAAAAGTCAGAAAGATCATCTAGTTCTCGCAAAACATGAAAAGAAGTGGAAAAACCGCAAGAAATGCATGCTTTGAAATAAATGCAGATGCTATTCGAGCCTGCAGGTTGCATTGATGTATTTGGCCATGAACGGTGTATGTGAAATGTCCTCAATACCCTGCAACTGTCAGTCATGGTCAGAATAGTATCCTGTTTAGTCGTGAGTGAGTGGTATTGGAGCTAAGTGAGTTGAAACATAGTCAAATTGTTGGTGCTCGGATAACAGGTGCTTCCGTAATAATGTAACTGAAGTGCTGGGTGTTTCATGAGGCATCCTATTGAAGATTTATACCACATACGGAGAAATTGGGAAAACAACATCTACTACGTCACAACGCAGACGAAAGTGTATGTTGACTGATTGTGAAAGACAGACATTGTGCTGGATAGTGGGAAAAAAAAGAGGACGACAACTGCAAAAATCACAGCAAAAGTGAATGTCGCACTCGCGAACTCTGTCAGCACTAAAACAACACGAAGGGAGCTCTATAAGCAGGGCGGGCTGGAATCCCAAAACTCATCAATGATGCAAGTGCCCGTAATAGAAAAACGTGGTGCCGAAGCTATGAAGTCTGTGCTATGGAGCAATGGGAAGAAATAATTTGGTCTGATGCGTCTCATTTTACACTGTTTAGAACTTCTGGCCGAGTTTACGTTCCAAGAGCAAAGCATGGCGGGGTTCCGATGATGATTTGGGCACCCATACAGTGGTACTGCATGGGCCCCGTGGTTACTCTGCAAGGCCGCATTATTGCCAAGAATTATGTGATCATTTTGGCTGAAACGGACCTGATAGCGTGGTACACTATTTAATACCAAGTGGTGATGCAGTATTCCGAGACGACAAGGCCCTTATTCACAGAACTCGCATGGTACAGGAGAGGGCTTGGGTTGATAGGGTGGGAAGAGATCAAACAGCGAGGTCATCGATCTCATCGGATTAGGGAAGGATGGGAAAGGAAGTCGGCCCTGCCCTTTCAAAGGAACTATCCCGGCACTTGCCTGGAACGATTTAGGGAAGTCGCGGAAAACCTAAATCAGGATGGCAGGACGCGGAATTGAACCGACGTCTTCCGGCATGTGAGTCCAGCATGCTAACCACTGCGCCACCTCCTCGGTACAGGACTGGTTTTGTAACCACAAGGATTGTTTGTTGCCTCTCCACTTGCCACCACAGTTGGCAGATCTCAGTGTCATTGACCTTTTGTGGTCTACTTTGAAGAGAAGGTTGTGTGATCGGTATCCATCTCCATCACTATACTTGCCATTATGTGATTCCCTTTAAAACCGTACAGGACCTGTATTCATCCATTCAGGAACGATGAGAAGCTGTTTCGAATGCCAACGGTTTTCCTACACCTTATTGCGCATGGTAACGTGTTATGTGTTAGGTGTTCCAATATTTTGTCCAGATGCTGTATTTTCTCATTTATTAAGGTTTGAATCTCCTCTTGATGTTTTTCCGTGTTCGGAATTTAGATAGTGAGTTGTTTTGAGAACCTTCTCAATGCAAAACAAAACAAATTTATTTTTTATTTTTACATTTAAAAAATGGTTCAAATGGCTCTGAGCACTATGAGACTTAATTGCTGAGGTCATCAGTCCCCTAGAACTTAGAACTACTTAAACCTAACTAACCTAAGGACATCACACACATCCATGACCGAGGCAGGATTCGAACCAGCGACCGTAGCGGTCGCGCGGTTCCAGACTGAAGCGCCTAGAACCGCTCAGCCACTCTGGCCGGCATTTTACATTTACCCAGACATGTTTCGACACCTATGTGTCATCTTCTGTGGGTGAGTTTTTTTTATTTCTGTAAAGTTCAATATCAGATTAATAACAATTTATCCATTTTGGGCCTAAGAATTACAATATGCGCATTTTGCTTCGTTTTGTTTAGACGCTCACCTTAAAATTACATCGCTAAATGGACTGCATTATTATACATCGCCTTTTGTGCCCTTTTTCTTCGTATTTTTGACAGCATGTCATCTGCAAACGAGCTATGAAGAAAATTATCTTGTACTTGTAAAGAACTGTTTCGTGGGTAGACGTTATGTGCGTTTCTGTTCTTACATTTTCCGTCCTGTTGCGCGTCTCTCGTTGATGTCTCGATTAACTGCTACTCAGTGGACTGTTTCCATACAGTTTTTCACAAGCGAAAATTTTGTGAAGAACTTAGGCCTACAATGGCTAAATTATTATAAATTTGATGTTGTACTTTACAGAAATAAAAAAAATTGACCCACAGAAGATGGCACATTGGTGTCGAAACATGTCTGGGCAAATATAAAAATAAAAATAAAAATTAATTGTGTTTGCATAAGGCCGATTTCCGAAACAACACAATCCTGTATTTTCTTTTAAAAGATAAAAATTGTTCCACTTCTCAATAGGTAGTAGCATTATTTTCCAATCAAGAATAATATTTGCACTTTTGGATATCGTCTCTTGCTGGAAACTTTGTTGTGAGTCACTTACAAAAATTTGAGATTTCTTTTGTGTAGATTAATTTAATCAGTTATTCTCTTTTCACCCTTTGCAACTTTTCCGCCAGTGTTTGTTAGCAATGCCTCCGCCACGCTCTCAAACAGTAAGCCACTACAAATATTTCGCGGGCTATTTGAGGAAATCATAAATGTGTACGTCAGCCGGGGGCGTGGCACGGTCGGACGTGGAGATAACCCCTGTCTCCTGACGTCACGCTGCCGGTTCCTGGCAACGGACTCCGTTTTGAAATTATCGAAGTGTTATTCCACAGACTTTGTGTAACATCAGTACATGTTTCTTAATACTAAACGAATCTGCTGTTGCTTTCGTGTTTCGCCACAGCGGCATTATCTCGCATCCTAATCGTTGCTACGTCAGTGAACTATATTTCGCTGAGAGGAATGACTTTTAGCTTAACAGTGAAGGCAATGAGCTAGTCCAACGCGTTAACCTCACGTGCCGAAAGCATAATATTTTCGTAATGTACGTCACGGTCAGAGTATTACCGACTGCGAGACGTGAAAACAGGAATTCGTGCAATGAGTGTGCCATTTGTTTTTTCCCTATTCCGCACGTGATACTGAAATTCCCAGGTGTTGCGTAGAGTATTTGAATTTTTCTGTTGGATAATTCCGTGCGGTTCTAGGCGCTACAGTCTGGAGCGGTCGCAGGTTACAATCCTGCCTCGGGCATGGATGTGGGTGATGTCCTTAGATTAGTTAGGTTTAAGTAGTTCTAAGTTCTAGGGAACTGATGACCTCAGAAGTTAAGTCCCATAGTGCTCAGAGCATTTGAACCTTTTGAACAGAGCAAGATTCTCCTACTTCAGCTACGAAAAGGAGGCGGTGGCCACAGTTAACCGGTTTCAAATAGAGAATCAGTAACTACCATACGGTGTACATTTATTATATAGCGTTATTCAGAAATAATAAACAAATTTCAAACAGTTATTGCTTCCACAGTACAGAACACAAAAACACAATTCGAACGTTCATGGAAAGAGAAAAGTTCAAAATTTTATGCATTCAATAAGAGCACCATGTGTTACTTGGCAAACATCAAAACTGTGCCTCATTTCCTCCCACACACGAAGGATCTGGTCTCTCGTTATCGAATTCACAGCTTCAAGAATACGATGTCACAGACTTTTAAGAGTGTCAGGCATAAGGGCGATAAAAGTGCGTTTTTCTCTAAGCACGCCCAACGTTACCTGAATGACACCGTCCCAGGACTTTGGATTGGAAGAGAAGGAGCAGAAGATGAAACTTCATCGCCTGTGGCCTCCCGGGTCTCCATATCTTACACATTGTGACTTTTATCTGTGGGGTTACGTAAAAGATCGCGTTTTTATCCCCCCTCTGCCTGACCATCTTGAAAGTCTACAACATCGCACTGCTGAAGCTGTGAATTCGATAACGAGAGACCAGCAGCTTCGTGTGTGGCAGAAAATGAGTCGCCGTTTTGATATCTGCCGTATAAGACGTGGTTCTCACACTGAATGCAAAAGCTTTTGAACTTTTCTCTTTCTAGGAGCGTTGGAACTGTGTTTCTATCTTTCGTAGCTTGCAAGCAATAAATGTTTGAAATCTGTTCCTTCTTTTTGAATAGCCCTTTATACGTTGCTAAAACTCTTGAGTGTTGAGAGGTATTATATTTCTCAATATTATGACCCAGCGTCGGCACATCTTCAGGTGACAATTGTACGCTGTCGCCTCCTAATGATGAGAAATTATCCAACAAAAAAATGGTTCAAATGGCTCTGAGCACTATGCGACTTAACTTCTGAGGTCATCAGTCCCCTAGAACTTTGAACTACTTAAACCTAACTAACCTAAGGACATCACACACATCCATGCCCGAGGCAGGATTCGAACCTGCGACCGTAGCAGTCGCGCGGTTCCGGACTGAGCGCCTAGAACCGCTAGACCACCGCAGCGGGCAAATAAAAAGTTAAATATCCACCACCACGCTATAAGGCAAAATACAGAGTTACTTACATACTCAGGAAGGATGTCAGCTTACAAAAATTCCATTATAAATTATTATTTGACAAACTCAGATTTGAGATAAGCGATATGTGCTTATTGAAAGTCAAATAATGATGTGTGTACTTCATACGTTTCTACCACATATAGGCCTCCGTTGGGCACTGAGAAACTAAAACTAATTATTCACCGTCTCATGTTATTCATTCATGCAACATTATATTGCTACAATTTGGTAATCGTTCAGTGGTTCCTTGTATGACCTGATGCATAGCGTTGGTTAGTCTTCTGACAGCTACGATACGGGCTCTTCCTTGTTTACAGTTACCGTGTGTCACGAGCAAATACGACGTGTCACGAGCAATCTACGATGTTTACGTTCACATGTGAAGCTTACTTCGCAGTAGAGCTACACAGTGAATACGAAAATCTCTTATAAAGGAGTCAACATTGTACATTTGTTTTGGTGCTGTGTCTTTACAGTTACATAGTGTGTCAGTTATGTTCTAATTCTGCACATATGGAGAATTACGCAGGACGGTCGAAGATAGCAAGATCTCAGCTGCAGATTAGCATAGGCGAAAAATCTTTTCTTGTATAAAAGAATTATAATGATACAAGATACTGAAATGGGACTGAGAAAGAAGTTCTTCGTAGTTAAGAACAGGAGCAGAGATCTTCGTGGAAGCGGAACGTGAAACATAAGAAAGCTATAGAAGAAGCAACTAGAAGCATTGGTGGAGTCTTGTAATTAAGGAATCATAAAAGTTGAGGAACAGATAAAGTGTACGAAAAGTAGTAGGGAAAAATAGGGTAAAAACGGGTATGCGGGTCAAGCCAGGTAGCTTTAGATTTCCACAACTAGTGTTGCCATCTGTCTGGTAATACTAAGAACTACTATCGATCACCATTCTGGGGATCGTAAATAACCGTCCTCAGCGACCGTCTGATGTTTTTCCTTCAAGACATTTTTAAAGTTTTTGTTGAAATTTTCTTAGATGTTGGCGCTTCTTGCATAAATGTCTTCGACAGAAAGTATCTGCTAAAAAGGCGTTAAGTAATTATTTCAATCAAGCATGTTTTCCAGTGTATTTCAATGTTTGTAAGATTCATATGAAGCGAATGTCAACTTTCCAACGCCATGTTTTGTTCAATTTTGCACTGTGGGACAAAATCGAATATATTGTGTGGATAAAAACCGGGCTGAAAAAAGCTCCCCGAAGAGTTTGGCTTGGTAGAAAGTGCAAATAATTACAAAGCAGTAATACCGACCTCCGCTCCACACAAAAACGATTTGGAAATTGAAGAAAAATGCCAATAAAATGAAGAAGAAATGAGAAACTCAAAACGAAGACTTTTTACTAGGAAGAAACAAAAGGGCCAAGCAGTAACGAAGGTGATATGGCAAGAAAAAAAAAACAAAGAGAGAGAGAGAGAGAGAGAGAGAGAGAGAGATAGTTCGAAGACACAGGCGAAGCATGCGTATTTTGTAATGGGCTATTTTTGGGCTATATATTAAAGGCTGAATATCTCTGATATCTGTCTCATAAGAAATGTTCCACTGATGAAGAGGAAGGCAAGAAGACAACTGCTTCGTCTGTGATTCCTTTCTTAACAAAGCGTTTTCGGGTTTAATTAGGAACAGTATGCATATATTAGCGAAATATTTCGAATTGTTGAAGTCCGATAATAAAAACATGAGAAAAGACGTATCGTATTCTTTGGTAGTATATGTGAGGATTTCTATACGTTTTTATACAGGGTGTTTCAAAAATGACCGGTATATTTGAAACGGCAATGAAAACTAAACGAGCAGCGATAGAAATACACCGTTTGTTGCAATATGCTTGGGACAACAGTACATTTTCAGGCAGACAAACTTTCGAAATTACAGTAGTTACAATTTTCAACAACAGATGGCGCTGCGGTCTGGGAAACTCTATAGTACGATATTTTCCACATATCCACCATGCGTAGCAATAATATGGCGTAGTCTCTGAATGAAATTACCCGAAACCTTTGACAACGTGTCTGGCGGAATGGCTTCACATGCAGATGAGATGTACTGCTTCAGCTGTTCAATTGTTTCTGGATTCTGGCGGTACACCTGGTCTTTCAAGTGTCCCCACAGAAAGAAGTCACAGGGGTTCATGTCTGGCGAATAGGGAGGCCAATCCACGCCGCCTCCTGTATGTTTCGGATAGCGCAAAGCAATCACACGATCAACGAAATATTCATTCAGGAAATTAAAGACGTCGGCCGTGCGATGTGGCCGGGCACCATCTTGCATAAACCACGAGGTGTTCGCAGTGTCGTCTAAGGCAGTTTGTACCGCCACAAATTCACGAAGAATGTCCAGATAGCGTGATGCAGTAATCGTTTCGGATCTGAAAAATGGGCCAATGATTCCTTTGGAAGAAATGGCGGCCCAGACCAGTACTTTTTGAGGATGCAGGGACGATGGGACTGCAACATGGGGCTTTTCGGTTCCCCATATGCGCCAGTTCTGTTTATTGACGAAGCCGTCCAGGTAAAAATAAGCTTCGTCAGTAAACCAAATGCTGCCCACATGCATATCGCCGGTATCAATCCTGTGCACTATATCGTTAGCGAATGTCTCTCGTGCAGCAATGGTAGTGGCGCTGAGGGGTGGCCGCGTTTGAATTTTGTATGGATACAGGTGTAAACTCTGGCGCATGAGACGATACGTGGACGTTGGCGTCATTTGGACCGCAGCTGCAACACGGCGAACGGAAACCCGAGGCCGCTGTTGGATCACCTGCTGCACTAGCTGCGCGTTGCCCTCTGTGGTTGCCGTATGCGGTCGCCCTACCTTTCCAGCACGTCCATCCGTCACGTTCCCAGTCCGTTGAAATTTTTCATACAGATCCTTTATTGTATCGCTTTTCGGTCCTTTGGTTACATTAAACCTCGTCTTGTTGCAACAACACTGTGTTTTAGGCGGTGGAATTCCAACACCAGAAAAATCCTCTGTTCTAAGGAATAAACCATGTTGTCTACAGCACACTTGCACGTTGTGAACAGCACACGCTTACAGCAGAAAGACGACGTACAGAATGGCGCACCCACAGACTGCGTTGTCTTCTATATCTTTCACATCACTTGCAGCGCCATCTGTTGTTGAAAATTGTAACTACTGTAATTTCGAAAGTTTGTCCGCCTGAAAATGTACTGTTGTCCCAAGCATATTGCAACAATGGTGTATTTCTATCGCTCCTCGTTTAGTTTTTATTGCCATTTCAAATATACCGGTCATTTTTGAAACACCCTGTATCTTTTTGCAGCAGAATAAACATTTTTCTTATTTTCAAATTTCTCCATTCATTGAATTGGGTACACCGTTTTACCCAACGCCTGAGGCACAACAGGTTTCTTTGTGCTGACTTGATTAATTATTTATTAAGCTGCGGTGGTTCATTTTGAGCAGAAACCGTACTATTATCGTGTTGTGGAATATGTGATCAGAATAACTTTAATTTGGAAATTTATTGCTGCACGGGGTAGCCTTCGGTCAGAGGCGTCTTGTCACGGTTCATGCGGCTACCCCCGTTGGAGGTTCGAGTCCTCCCTCGGGCATGGGTGTGTGTGTCGTCCTTAGCGTAAATTAGTTTAATTAGTGTAAGCCTAGGGGCCGATGACCTCAGCATTTTGGTCCCATAGTTCTTACCACAAATTTCAATTTTTGGAAATTTATTGATCATACGTAATGTAAGCTGAGATTCTAAGTTTTACCCTACTTTCCCCTCCTATAGAGAATGTGAGAGGAAAGGACTTTATGAATGAATCTCACCAGAGGATGGCATAGGAAGTCTGCTATGCCATCCACGAGCAGCTAACTTGCGGCTAGAAGAAGTATTAGAGGGTAAAATACTAAGGCAGACAAAGACCTCAATATGGAAGACATATTATCTGGAAATTGGGTATGGTAATAATAGATAAAGAAACTGGCAGAGGATAAGACAGCGTAAAACCACTAGAAAGACTGATGGCCCACAAGAGAGATCGTAAAATCCAACGTGCAGACCAGTGGGTGGTTCTCGAGGAAGAGCGCTAACCGCTCCCGGTTTGAGGCCGGTCGCGCAGCTGGAGGTTATTTTCTGCCGCCGGTGTTTTGCTTGGCCCTCGCTCCCAAAGAACAATAGCAGGGCCCCACACGGCCGCCGCCGACTGCCACTGCCGCAGCGCGGTCCCTGATGTGCTCTTACTCGCACCGCTGGCCGACGTATTTATAATGGCCGCGCCGGTATCATCTTACCACTGCGGAAGCAGCCAACAGCTCCGTCCCGCGATACAATCAACAACTGTGATGGCACGAAAATACCACGCAGTTCTCCTTTCCGTCCAATGTTCTGCAAACTATCCAGCAAACATAGAATGCTACTGTGATATGGCAAAATAAAATTTAAGGTAAATACACTGGAAATGGGAAGTTTTTCACTATGAACACCTTGACCGATTGCTACGAACCTAGTAGTCCAGTATTTCCAGTCAGTGGGATATGTTAATTGAAATTACACCCTTACATGAATTTATTTTCGTTATGGAAAAAAAGCAGTTCCTACTTATGAAGAGTGGTGCGAAAGCTGATGGCTGTTGGGAGTTTCTAACGTTACTGAAACTACTCAGACTGAGCTCGTAATGCAGCATATTCATAGGACACGCACGTCGAGCGTCGTGACGAGAGATCCCACTGGAAGATGGCTGTATTGCGACAGCTGCAGAATGGGTGGTGATCAGATGGATTCAGGAGAACAGTGTGGCAACAAGAGGGGTCATAAGCCCTTCTAGAAGGACTACTCTACCACAGGATCGTAGGATTGTTCGATGTGGCGAATACGCGGGTGACAACAGCTGAGTTCCAGGCAGAGATTACGGACACACTGTCACCGGCAGTCGTCGTCAACAGATTACTGGAATCTGGGCTGAAAGCTTGGACTGCCACGCCTCGGTAATAGCTGACATCATACCACTGGCAACTGAGACTTGCATGTGTACAACCACTCAACTGGGCCACTGCATGGCATTCTGTGGTGTCCAGCAATGAGCACGATAACGGTTTGTGACAGTCTTCTGTAGATGATTCGGTGAAAAGTCCCTGGAAGTAGCGTTTCTTAAGATCCATATCTCTCCAACTACTGAAATCATGGTGTAAATACCTATTGGATATGGCAGTAGTATTGTTGAAGAAAGGCTGTTTGCTAGCCAGTATAAGGAAAGAAAGGTAAACTATGTTGTACTTATCTCCGTCCGAACGGGTCTCGGAAGACCCAACGGAACTGACCGACCGCCATGTCATTCTCAGCCTATACGAGACACCGAATGCGGATGTGGAGGGACGTGTGGTCAGCACACGCCCACCACATCCCCCCCTCCCCCCCCCCCCCCACCCCTGCGGCCGTCATCAGTTTTCGTGACCAGAGCCGCTGCTTCTCCGTCAAGTGGCTCCTCAGTTTGCCTCACAAGGGCTCAGTGCACCCCGCTTGCCAACAGCGCTCGGCAGTCGGGACGGTCAAGCAACCGAAGTGCCAGCCAATCGCGACAACGCTTAACTTCGGCGATCTGACGGGAACCCGTCTTACCACAGCAGCAAGGCCGTTGGCGTCGTGTCTGTACGCTATTGTCAATTTGACTGTAGCAATGCTAACATCATTAACGGCACCAAGTTCGGCTAAAACTGGTTGATCCAGAATACATGTTTGGAAAGCAGTCACAAAATCTAATAACAGATATACAACCTCACCATTTTTAGTGTGGAAACAGTCGCAGACGTGATTATACAGAAGGAATCAAATCACACACATTCTCGAAAAATGGCCTCCATCAGACACGTGATATACACTCTGTGTAGAACACCTCTAAGCAAATAGAATTACCCAGAAGAACTGAAGATGATTGCCAACGAACTACAAAAGACTGGATTCAAAAGCAAGACTGTGCAGTAGCTACACAACGACGTTAAAATGAAGATACAAAGAGAAGATAGCAAAGTTAAAAGCAGTCCAAATATACAAACCCATAACTACTACACGCAATGAACACTCACACCAGAAAACACACCTGTCAATATGAACATAAAATGCCACACTATAACATAACACAACCAACTCACACACAAGGTTAGTAACATCTTCAGAAAACATAAAATTAATGTATCCTTCAAAACAAATAGTACATTGAAAAAGAAATTAACGTATGTGACGGAAGAACAATATAAATACAACAGTTCAGGAATATATGAATTAAACTGTAATAGTTGTAACTGTAAATATACTGAGATGACAGAAACAAAGTTTATATATGGTACAGAAATATATATATATATATATATATATATATATATATATATATATATATATATATATGGGCGTTGAAGAGTGAATACGGTCAGAATATTTAATAAAGGAAAAAGCAGGCATGTCAATCTTATGGCATAACAGCATAAGAAAGGGAATGGTTCAAAAATGGTTGAAATGGCTCTGAGCACTATGGGACTTAACATCTGAGGTCATCAGTCCCCTAGAACTTGGAACCACTTAAACCTAACTAACCTAAGGACATCACACACATCCATGCCCGTGGCAGGATTCGAACCTGCGACCGTAGCAGTCGCGCGGTTCCGGACTCAAGCGCCTAAAACCGCTTGGCTACCGCGGCTGGCCGAAAGGGAATGTTCACTCTACTTCTGAATACTTCATAGAGAAGGCTATTAATAAAAATACAATATACTAAGCAAGGAAACATCAATAGAAGAAGGAAATATTCTGAGTAATTCTAACCATAACATAAGAAGCAAAAAACACACACACAGACACACACACACACACACACATACACACAGTGCCTCACCACACACCCTCCCACAATTCCCACCCCTACACATCATTCTGTTCTCACCCTCTACAGGTCACGTGACCCCTTACAGCATGTGAGCAACGCCATGTCATGCGTGCTTGGCTGCCCCAAGTCTCGACCTGGACGTAGTGGAACAACTGCGGAATAAGTTATAGGGTCCCAATAGCGCCAGACTCCAGCCTCGAACATCAGTACCTTCTTGCTTTCGGCTCTTGTGGAAGAATGAGCTACCATTCTTTCAGAAGCATTCAGCCACCTCAATGGAAGTGTCGCCGAAAGAGTTCAAGGCGTCATAAAGACGAAGTGGGAACACACCCAGTATGAATGATCACTAATAAGTGTTCGAATATTTTTTATCAGATAGTATAGATCTGTGATGGTGATTGGTTTATCCCAAAAAGATTCTGTGGTATGGTGTAATGACATCCATAATTATGATACGTTTCATTACCCTTGTTTAGTTGATGTACAAATTTGTAACCTCTTTTAGAGACACTATCCATTCTGTTCAACTCTCTCTATATCTAACAGAAGTACGTCATTGGGAGATCTCATTTTTTTTCTCTTATCCCTATACATTACCACGTTTTCCCTATCTCCTGGTTATGTAAGGTACAAAATGAATAACGTCGGTAACAGATTACAAGCCTGTCCCGTTCCCTTTTCAGCTGCTGCTTCCCTTTCATGTCCTTCGGCTCTTATACCTACAGCCTGGCTACTGCACAAGTTGCAGATAATACAGGGTGATTCAAAAAGAATACCACAACTTTAAAAATGAGTATTTAATGAAAGAAACATAATATAACCTTCTGTTATACATCATTACAAAGAGTATTTAAAAAGTTTTTTTTCACTCAAAAACAAGTTCAGAGATGTTCAATATGGCCCCCTCCAGACACACGAGCAATATCAACCCGATACTCCAACTCGTTCCACACTCTCTGTAGCATATCAGGTGTAACAGTTTGGATAGCTGCTGTTATTTCTCGTTTCAAATCATCAATGGTGGATGGGAGAGGTGGCCGAAACACCATATCCTTAACATACCCCCATAAGAAAAAATCGCAGGGGGTAAGATCAGGGCTTCTTGGAGGCCAGTGATGACGTGCTCTGTCACGGGCTGCCTGCCGGCCGATCCATCGCCTCGGGTAGTTGACGTTCAGGTAGTTACGGACAGATAAGTGCCAATGTGGTGGCGCTCCATCCTGCTGAAATATGAATTGTTGTGCTTCTTGTTCGAGCTGAGGGAACAGCCAATTCTCTAACATCTCCAGATACTGTAGTCCAGTTACAGTAGCACCTTCGAAGAAAAAGGGACCAAAAACTTTATTGACTTAAATGGCAAACAAATGTATAACTAAATGAAACTTTATAGCTCCCTTAATTCGCCGACAGATAGTGCTTAGCTCTGCCTTTTGTCGTTGCAGAGTTTTAAATTCCTAAAGTTGTGGTATTCTTTTTGAATCACCCTGTATACTATTCGCTGTATTTCATCGCTAGTAACTTGTGAAATCCAAAGATTGTATTCTATTCAACTATGTCAAAAGGTTTCTTTGAATCTTCAATCTGTATTCTAAGGGAAATTCTAGGTTCGGTATCGTCTCTCGTGGTAGTGTCTTGCTTGGTACTGGCTTGCCAACTAAACTGATATTCACACTGGTGTTATACTTTCGTCTAAAGTTCTTTTTTTATTTTTCTATAGGCAGCATCTGTGTTTCCCGTAGTGATGAATTCATTAATAACATTCGGTTATTCTCTAATCGTTCCTCCTTTATCATTTTGCTGTTCCCGGCAGCGTCATTTTAAATGTGCGTTTTTCCTTCTACCTGCTTACTTTGCTGCACTTTATATTAGCTCTTCTCGTTAATTAAACTCAGTATTTCGTATTGAATATTTCTGCCGGGCCATGACTGTTTGATCCCATTCTGCCTTTACCGCTTCTCCTTTCAAAACTACATATTCGTCTTCTAGTATATTCCTTTTCCTTGGTTTAGTCAATAATTACCTTTCAGTTCCTTTGTAACTTCCAGTAACCTCTGAGTCCTTCAATTTACGCATGTCCCATATTTTTAAATTCCTCGTTTCTGCAGTTTCTTCATTTTTATTTGCAGCTAAAGTTTATAATTTATAGCCAGATTCCACATCTTCCCCTGGAAATGTTCTGCAGTTTAAAACCTGGCCAAGAAACCTCCGTATTATCCTGAAATAATTTATTTGAAACATCTCGGTGTTTCAATGCCTCTTAAACATACACATTTTTTCACGATCCTTTAATAAAGCGTTCTCCAATTTTATCTTTTCTTCCTATCCTACAGTCGAATTTCAGTCCCTGTTACAAAGTTTCGTCCCTCATAACAATCTGAATAATTTCTTAAATCTCATCATACGTTCTTGGAATTTCTTCTTCATCCGTGGAATTGGCAGACTCATAAATTTGTGCCACTGTAGTACTTGTTGATTCTTCTACCTATCTTGGCTCTGATAGTGGGTTCGCTATGTTCTTCGTAGTAGCTTACCTAAATTCCTATTTTCTTATTTTTAGAGCTACTCCTGCATTCTCCTAATGTACTTTTTATCGATACTCCTTTACTCACCTTATCAGTGGTCCTGTTCTACCTGCCACTGCACTTCACGGGGTAAATGCAAACCAGTTGAAGCACTATATGTCAATAAATAAAATATGATAGTTTGTATACGAAGTTGCGACGATAAGACTGCTGCTTATATTTAAAGGTATACGCTTATTCAGAGTGTTAGACTGCTAAAAATTATTGTAAATTGTGTTGAATACAAGCATGCAAACGTGCATCCGTTATACTGTACAGGTGCCGGATCTCAGTTTGTGGGATGCAGTTTCATGCATTACACCTGGTCCATTAATACAGGGTCGGTTAATGTTGGTTGTGGATGACGCTGGAGTTGTCGTGCGATCATGTCTCACAGGTGCTCGATTGGAGGCACATCTGGTGAGCGAGCAAGCCAAGGCAACATGCTGATGCCCTGTAGAACATGTTGGGTTACAACAGCGATATATCGTCGAGCGTTATCCTGCTGGAAGCAACCCCCTGGAATGCTGTTCATGAATGTCAACACAGCAAGTCGAATCGCCAGACTGACCGACAAATTGGCAGTCAGGGTACGTAAGATATCCACGAGAGTGCCCCAGCTGTCAAGCGAAATCGCACTCCATACCATAACACCAGGTGCACGTCCAGTATATCTAATTCGCAGAAAAGTTCGTTGCAGGCCCTCGACTGACCTACTTCTAACCAAACTGGTACCAAGACAGAGCCAGCTTTCATCAGAAAACACAGCTGACCTCCACCCTGCCCTTAAATGAGCTTTCGCTTGACACCACTTAAGTCGCAAATGGCGGTGACTTGGGGTCAGTGGAATGTACGCTACAGTACGTCTTCCTCGGAGCTGTCCTTGAAGTAACCGATTTGTAACAGTTCGTTGTGTCACGGTGGCGCCAACTGCTGCTCAGATTGCTGATGTAGGTGCATTACAACGCGCCAGATCCATACACCGGACACGAAGGTGTTTCCTCTCGGCAGTGTCGCCTGACCGGCCGGAGACGGGTCTTCCTGCAACCATACATTCTCGTGACCACCGCTGCGACATTCCTGCCAAGTTTTTCTACAGTATCATAGGAGGAACATTCAGCTTTTCGTAGCCCTATTTACGCGACCTCGCTCAAACTCAGTGAGTTGTTGATAATGGCATCTTTGTCACTTTGAAGGCATTCTTGATTAAGATCAACTCACCATGTGCAGACTTAAAGATACCTAAAGCTCACGACTGTTACAGCGTATATTTAAAACAAACCTCAATTGTATCCTCATTGCGGCGCTACTAGCTCTACTCTTAAGCGACTGGCGTGACACGTGAACAGACATCATATTTCAGATGCAGGATCACGCCAATCTACTTTTGTTTACGTTACACAACACCTGCTTTGTGTTGTGACTTCTTTCCGTCAGTTTATTTAACAGTCTTATTGTTTATCCAAAACGGTGAATGGCTTTGTGCTTTCCTTTATGCAAAATAAAATTTCAGGTTTCGTATCAAGCCGAATGTTTCACTGATACGGTATATAGTTAAGTTTTGTCTGTTGCACGCATTTTGTGAACTGTGTCTTGTGTGTATGTAGCTACGGAGTCGTTGAAGTGGTTCATCCAAGTACGTCAAGGTATTTTTGAAAACGTTACATAAAACTTCTTCCAGTAGTCTGAGTGTTTAACAAAAGCTGTTACTTGTAAATTGTCGTAAACTAGGATGCTTAACCACATTAATCACGGCCCTTCTGGAGGTGCTATGCGTAGTCATTCCTCGCCGTGTGGTCCCCTTCCCAAATCAAAAAAAATGGCTCTGAGCACTATGGGACTCAACTGCTGAGGTCATTAGTCCCCTAGAACTTAGAACTAGTTAAACCTAACTAACCTAAGGACGTCACAAACATCCATGCCCGAGGCAGGATTCGAACCTGCGACCGTAGCGGTCTTGCGGTTCCAGACTGCAGCGCCTTTAACCGCACGGCCACTTCGGCCGGCCTTCCCAAATCAACCAACCAACCAACATCAGTCATCATCCGATATTCGAACTACCTCACTTAGTCTGTTGTGGTAGCATTCGTAATTTATAGTGCAATACTGACCACTGTGTGACATGTTGCGATTCGCACACGAAAACTTTTACCAGAGTTTAGAGTAACAAATAACAACTGTCTATGATAATTTCGATATTAACATGCACAGTCATGTAGGTCACAGTGATGTAGTCATTAGTGAGGAAGGCTTTCTACTTTGTCCGTCTAAAAATGTTGCGGTTATAAAAGAATGACAATATTAAAAAGGAAAACAGTTTCTAATGTTTTGTAAAATTATGTTTATTAGTTCACGGACCACCTATCGACTTCTCGGGCCATTTCAGGTGACATCTGACTGTCGCAAACACAGAAAAACATGATGTACTACTTACACAGATATTATTTGTACAGAAAACACAAAAATGTCCAAGTATCTACATAGGAAAATTTTGTACCCCGTCTGGATAGGCGATGCGTAGGTCTGCTCCTGTGAACTGCTTCTGTAATACAGGCCGAGAGTGAAGGAAGCGAGTAGGGGCAGGAGAGGTAAAGCACTTCGGCACTGCAGGTAACTTTAACACTTTTAATATAGCCAAAAAACACAAATACATATCAAATGCATACATAACTTTGGCTAGCATGAGCACGTAGGTGTGAAGCCGCAGTCCATGTCTAATCCTGTGAAGTTAGGATGACTGTTCTGTATAATCTCAAAACTAACAAATACTCGTTGCTGTCCACACTTTAACTGAACGTAACTAATACAAAGTCTGAATGGAAAGCTAGCCAGAGTGGAACACGAGAGGTGCCGCTGCCCTCAGCAACCTGCCTTTAGGTACGACGGTATGTTCAATAATAATAATGTAATCTCCGTATTGTATAAAATGTATGTATTGACCCGCCAGGTTAGCCGAGAGCGCTAATGCGCTGCATCCTGGAGCAGGTGCGCCGGCCCCGGATCGAATCCAGTCTGCTTTCGGCTGCGGTGGGGCGAGGACGTCCGCTGCGCCTCGCCGTGCGCGACCGTGAGCGCTTGCTTGTATTTACCTTCTCGCGGCGCGAGTTGTATTTGTTCCAAGTTCAGTCCGATTATGGCACACACTTGGCGCCACGATACGATCAAAATTACTTTCCAACCAGATCACGCGCGTCCTCGAGCCTATGAAATAGAACAGTTCATACGCGACGATCTACGTTTAGATCCGGCGACTGTCGTCGGAATACATTTTTCTATAACGGCGAGCGTGGTTTATGTTAAAATGACCAGTGCAGAGGTCTGCGCGACAGTGGTTTCTAAATACTCGAACTCTCTCCGATTCAAACATTCTGACGGGCATATCGGTGCAGTGACGGTGGATCATGCTGGCATGGGCCTAAGGACTGTAAGAGTTTTTGAGCTCCCCTTCGAGGTCCCGGAGGAAGTTGTCAAGGACGCCTTCCGACCATATGGCAATGTTATCAGCCACGTTGCAGAAAAGTGGCAAACTTTCTCGACGTATAAGGTCTACAATGGTGTGCGCCAAATTAAACTTGAGCTCAAGAAACATGTGCCGTCCTATTTGAACATCGGTGGCTGTCGTGCAATCATCATGTACGACGGTCAACCGCGTACCTGTTCCGGATGTGGGCAGGAAGGCCATGTTCGATCGAGCTGCTTACAACGTAGAATTACGCAGATACCAGTGGGAGACTCCGTTTCCCCGACGGGGACGGCAATCCTGCCCCTCACGTACGCTCAGACGACGATGCGCACCATAGTTGAGAACGAAACGGGCGATCAGCCACATCCATCGACGCCAGAAGTACCACGGGAGGAAGAGGAAGGACCCTCGGTGCCAACCCATATGTCGCCCCCTCCACAGCAACAACAGCAGCAACAGTCGCAAGGACTCCAGACGCAAGATAACATTCAGAACGCGATGGACGTGGACGCGAACATTGTCCCGACCGCGGCTTTCCTAGCGGAAGGTGATACGACGCTGGATTGCCTCCCACATTCGGATACGGATGTCCACGTTCGAAAGCAACGTTCGCCCCGACGACGCAAGCGACGTCGGCGGACCCCTTCTGACGATTGCCTCCTGCACACGGCCGGTCAAGAAGGTGACATCTCATCAGACAGCATGGATGCTGCGCCTGCTGAGGATCTAAGTGGTGTAGACGGTTCACTTGCCCATACTACGAGTGCCCAGTTACTTCTTGCACCACAAACGCGGCAGGTCGCGTCGATGGATGGCGATCCGTCTACCTCTACCAAAGACGACGTACGTGAGAGAGATTTAGGTGCCGATCAGCCACACAGCATCGTGTTGCACCCACTGTGGTCGGACGATGTTGAGGAACTTCCTGAAGAGGGAACGGGTGACTGGGGAGGGGGCGGCATTGGGGATGCCACTACTAGCGTGAACGACTCATAATTTGTAACGGGTTTGGTGGGTCCGGCATCTCTTGCGGTTAGCTTTTATTGCCATGGCGTCTACCCTAGGTGAAGAGGCTAGGCAGCACACCTTTCGCCTTGCCACAATCAATATCAACGCGATAAGGGCACCACACAAACTGACAATGCTACAACGCATGCTTGATGCGGCGGACATCGACGTGGCCCTCTTACAGGAAGTATGTGTCGCTAGTTTCCCTGACTTCTACGGATATACCGCCCACATCTCCCACGCCTCTTCTACCGATTGTGGTGTGGCTGTTCTGTTACGGGACGGTTTGGCGGCTACGGACGTACTGTACTTACCGAGTGCAAGAGCCATGGCGGTAACTGTC
Source organism: Schistocerca serialis cubense (assembly GCF_023864345.2). Lineage (NCBI taxonomy): Eukaryota > Metazoa > Arthropoda > Insecta > Orthoptera > Acrididae > Schistocerca > Schistocerca serialis. The sequence continues at coordinate 398,144,532 of NC_064646.1, forward strand.
AACGGTGTACGACTCATCAATGTATATGCCCCTTCAGGATCAGGGAGACGGAGAGATCGGGCCCGCTTTTTTTCGGAAGATATTACGCGTCTATTTATGGGCCACATAGACGATATGGTGATCGGAGGAGATTTTAACTGTACATTATCTCCATCTGATCAGCAGCCACATCACGTCCCGTGTGCGGAATTGGAAATGCTAGTGCGTGACCTCCACCTGATTGACACGTGGCGCCACATCCATGGCCCAGCTCCAGGTTACACCCATTATACAAGCCATTCATCAAGTCGGTTGGACAGGATTTACGTCACAAGCACCCTTTCGACGGCGACGAGAGGAGCAGAGCTCTGGCCCACTGCATTCACCGACCACACAGCCTATATTTGCACCATTGCCCTCCAACCTGCACGTGTGTGGCGCAGTAGGCCCCCCTGGAAAATGAACGTCGCCCATCTGGACGAGCCGGCATGTAAAGGTGCTGTCGAAGAGTCGTGGACCGCGTCCTTACGGCGTCGTGGTCGGTACCGATCGACCCTCAGTTGGTGGATTGAATGTGCGAAGCCTGCTCTTAGACGCACCTTCATGGCTTACGGCCGGGAAGCAGCGGCATGGAGGAGGAGCACGGAAAACTTTTATTACACCGTCCTACGGGAATGTCTTGCTATGGAGCCCTCACCTGACAGGCAGATCATAGTCAATCGCGCGAAAGCGCAGCTCGTCTCCTTAGCACGCCATCATTTACAAGGCGCTGTTATACGGTCGCGTGCTCCAGACATGATACAATCAGAAAGGCCATCTATGCACCACGTGCTCATAGAACGCAGGAGGCGCCGCAGGGCACTGGTAACCGACATGATAACCGACGACGGTCGACATGTGGTAGAACAAGCAGATATAGCAGAAGCCTTCTATGGGCATTACGCTCAACTTTATTCAGCAGTGCTCCCTGATATGGCGACGGTAGACACCGTTTCAGCACATGTCCACGGTACAGTTCCACCAGACATGGTACCGAATTTACTGAGAGAAGTGACAGAAGAGGAAGTGCTCGACGCCATTGGTAAAGGTGCTCCCCATAAATCACCAGGACTCGATGGGTTACCATTAGAGTTCTATCGAGCCTATACACAACTGTTGCTACCGTGTTTCACTGAAATTTGCCAGGAATTGATGTCCCCGGATATAACATTGCCTGCACCATTCTTGGAAGGTCTGATTGTCCCCATCCATAAGCCGAAGGGACGGAATCATGTCCGCGACTATCGTCCCTTAACGTTATTGAACAGCGACTTCAAGATCTTTTCGAGGCTGCTATCAGAACGTATCCGCGGCACACTATTGCACGTCTTGTCCGGCGATCAGACGTCCTTGGGGGGACCCAACAACATCAGAACTGCGTTATGTCGTTACCGAGATCTCATCTCCCTTGCACGGGTGAGACGTTTGCCGGCAGCCCTCGCGTCTATCGACTTTAGCCAGGCTTTTGACCGTGTGGGCCACACTTTCCTCACGGCCGTTCTACGGCGCATGGAATACCCCGACCCCTTTATCACAGTGTTGACACGCCTACTACATGGTGCAACTTCTCGAGTTCTTGTCAATGGAAGACTGACGGCACCCATGCCGATCCGCCGATCAGTACGACAGGGATGTCCATTATCAACATTGTTATTTGCATTGGCCTTAGAACCCTTGTTGTGTGGTCTCCGAGACAGGCTCACTGGGATACAGTTCGGCGGCTCCATCTATCGCTGCACCGCCTATGCGGATGATTTGATGATCGTCATACGAGGAGCTGACGATATGGCCGCGGCTTTGGACTGGATTGCAACCTACGGTACAGCTTCTGGTAGCCAAATCAACGTTGACAAGTCCGTCGCCTTGAGCATCGGGATTGGGCTACCGCAGGAACACATTGCCCCCTTACGCTTCAGTGATACTGTACGCTGCTTGGGTTTAGATTTCATGAACGACATGCGACGCGCGACGACGCTCAATTATCGACGCCTTCTTAACCAAATTAGGGCCGGAATTGCAAATCAGCGCTTGCGATCCCTCAACATCGTTCAGCGGGCGTATTATGCCAATGTATACCTTGCGTCCCGTATACCGCATGTCGCCCAAACGCTACCCATTCCGAAGCCCTTGGCTCGTAGCATTATGGCAGCGCTGGGATACTTCGTCACCGCTGGTATGTTACTGAAGATCAGATACGTATCTCTTACCCTCCCCAAGGAAAAAGGTGGTCTCGGCCTAGTTAACGTCCATGATAGGGCCATTGCCCTCTATGTTAGCTCACATTTAAGTCTGCTGCGCCGTTGTCCTACGAGCCTCACGAGTCTGCTTCTGACGGCGCTACATCCTGCTTCACTAAGAGCGCCGGTGCCACTACAGGACATCCCAGCGCCCCTCTTTTATATAGGACGTTTCTATTTAGAACAAAGTTATTGCAGTGTCGCGCTCACGACACCACAAATGGCCACAACTCGACGCCTATATCATGACATGCTGCAACGCCGCCCCCTAAATGTGGTCGAACTAAAATATCCTGACGTACGGTGGCGCGTGGTGTGGAAGACTGTACACGATGCCATGCTTGATTCCGATGTTGTTTCTCAATGGTACGTCGTCGTGAATGGGAAGCTCGTGACTCAAGAACGTCTCTACAATATCCACATGACAGAATCTCCCAATTGTGTGGGTTGTAATACAGTAGATTCTGACGAGCACCGCCTCAGCTGTGGAGAGGCGGAACCGGTTTGGCACCTAGTGCGGCAGATGCTGGCTTATCTCTTGCGAGTTAGGCCGGAGCATATATCTGCACGCACGTTATTGTTTCCGGATGAGACATTTTACCCCAAGACTCGAACCAACTCTGTCACCTGGATACGTGGACATGCCGTCCATTACCTCTGTCGTGACGGACACAAGGATTTCCTTGACTTCTGGCTCTATTTGCAAGAAAGACATCATGCTATTTCCGGGCATACCAGATATCGACAGTGCTTCGCAAACTACCTATGGAGTGCCTTTCACAGCCCGCCGTGTAGCTGGAATGTTCCAGGCAGTGGCAGATGAGGTCAGAACGAACTGCAAACGACCATATATTGAACAATCTTATCAGTGGGCGCAGTCGCTGGGAAGCCTCACTACGACGTGGTAGCTTTCTTTTCATGCTATTTATGTCTCATATCTTCGATGGCGTCTTCATTCTGTTTTAGTTTTCCAGGCTTGGTGAACTGTGACTGTTCGCACATTGCCGATAAAAAAAAAAAAAAAACGTGGGCAGGAGACCTGCTTTCAAATCCAAATAAATACACAAGAACAAAATAAGAACAAAATGAACAACAAATAAAATTTAATAAAGTATTATACCCTTTCCTTTCTTCTTTTTTTTTTTTTTTTTTTTTTTTTTTATACAAAGTTCAGAGGCATATTTAATTTTTGTTCGTTGGCGGAACCTGAAGTGGCGGCGAACGGCCGTCCTAGTTAGCTTCAGGATGAAAGTGGCGGTGGCACTAGTTTTGTTTTTGTTTTTAGGCTAGATAGGTTTTTGGGTGGTAGTATGGGTGATAGGGGCCAACGCCTGAAGTGGAAGAGGTAATTTTCTAAAGTGGAAGAGGTAAAAAAATTTTTTTTAAAAAAAAAAACAAAAAAAAAAAAAAAAAAAAAAAAAAAAAACAAAAAAAAAACAAAAAAAAAAATCCACCCGGAGGATTACTTATTTATTTATCGTATGGCAATACAGACACATAAGAAACAAACAGACAAATCATTAATATAACAAACGTTAATAATTGCAAACCAGCATTACTAACATAACAAAGTTTACGGATTGCAAACAAACATCAAGTCTATAAATCTAATATATCGACTCTGGAGTTGCGAGTAGGAAGTCGTCGGGGTTCCCATTATAGGCTCTTCTGGAACACTCTTCAACAATGTGGCTGATGGTCTGACTTTCTCCGCAGTCACGCTGAGGGGATGGTATTTTACCCCACGTATACAGGGAGTAAGCACATCTGCCATGACGAGTTCTAATCCTATTTTGAGTGGACCGCGTTTTGCGTGGTAGGTCAAAACCAGTTGGCTTTTGTGTGATGCAAGGCATGTTATGATTTTGCCATGGGTTCCATTTTTCAGACCATGCGTTTGTGATACTGAAACCTTCTTGCACACAGTTCCTTGCTGTTCTTGTTGGCGGGTTCCTAGATCGAAGCCTATTAGTGTTTGCAGCCTCAATGGCTTGGTGGATTGGCAGGCTTCGATTTCCCATGATGTTTTTGTATTCACGTACAAGGGCGTCAGTACGTCGCAGATGTGGCGGCAGGATGTGGCTTAATATTGGGAGCCACTGCGTTGGAGTGGGTTTAATTACTCCAGAAATCATCCTTAGAGTGTTATGCAACTGGACATCCAGCTTTTTTACATGTGGGCAGTTTAGCCTAATCGGAGCACAGTATTCGGCAGCCGAGAATGCAATTGCTAAAGCCGAGGTGCGGAGAGTGGAGGCCGTTGCTCCCCAGGTGGTACCACAGAGCTTTTGAATAATGTTGTTTCTTGTCTTTAATTTTTCGGCAGTCTTTGTTAGGTGCTCTTTAAAAGATAGTGTTCTGTCCAGCGTCATGCCCAAGTACTTCGGAATTTTCTTACGCCTCAGACCGGTGTTTTCAAAATCGAATGTTGAGTTCCTTTCCAGCGAGTTTGTTGTTGTCATGGAAGCAACTAACCTCTGTTTTGGAAGCATTTGGTTGAAGTCTCCACTTACGGAAATGTTCACCCATTATCTTCAGGTCTTTCGTTAGGAATCCTCAGATGCTTCAATTGTGCTGTATCTTGTAGCGAGGGCCCAATCGTCAGCCCCAAACTTTCTTGATTGTGTTTCCAGCAGGTCTGCAATATAGAGGCTAAATAGCAGTGGTGCAAGCACTGATCCTTGTGGTAAGCCATTCTTTAGTTTTTTGATGGAGCTGTAGTCAGTGTGCATACTTATTTGGAACACCCTATCATTGAGCATGCTGTCTATTAAGCGTGCTATAGATCTGCAAGGAATTACTCGAAGAATTTTGTACTTGATGCCTTCTCTCCACACAGTGTCGTAAGCTGCTGAGAGGTCAATAATGGCGACTGATGTTTCTCTGGAATCCCGCCTCAATGTAAGTAGTGAGTGACAATACCTGGTCAGTACAACTTCTCCCTGGCCGAAAGCCTGCCCGTTCAACTGGGATCGCCCTGAACAGTTCTGGGCTAATTCTGTTATATATAAGACTCTCTAGTAATTTGTAAATTACAGACAGCAGGGTAATTGGTCTGTAGCTTTTTGGGTTGTCAGATGGCTTCCCAGGCTTTAGAATAGCTATTACCTTAGATCGTTTGAGTTCTTGAGGGATATTGCCAGTTTGCATTATGTTTGTGAAAAATTGAGCCAACCACAATTTGGAAACTTGCCACAGTTTATTATGAATTCAGGGTGATCGTTGTCGAAACCTGGTGCCTTTGTTGGTTTGACATCTTTCAGAGATTTTTCTATGTCTTCGCTAGAGAAAGGGCGAGAGTGTTCAGTTTCTGTGGCTTCATGTTTTAGGATTTTGAGTTCTCGCTTCACTTGGATTGTATGAGTTTTATCCTTTGGTGTCCTAGACGTGTTAACTAGATGTGCAGCTATGGCATTTGGTCTTACAGCTGCTTTTTGTCGTTGTGTTAGTGGGCTGCTACGTAGTTTTCTCAGCAGTGACCATGCTTGCCTGCTAGATGTTTGGAAATTGAGGCTTTCTACAGTTTCCGTCAACTTTTGCCTTCTGGCAGCATCCAAGCTGTGAAGCAGTTCATCTGCTATTTCCTAATCTCCGGATTCAAGGAAGCTCTGTTATAGTTCTTCGCTCGCTTGGAACCATCCAGGGATGTATTCTTTGCGGTACCCTCTTGGTATGTGCTTCTTGGCCGTGCTTATCATGGCACCAACAAATCTTTGGTAATTTTTGCTAATAGGTGGTATCCATCCCAAACATTTGTCCAGATCTGTGGAGAACCCAGTCCAATTGGCTTTTTTAAAATTCCATCGTGGGCGAGGAATAGAGGTAATTAGGGGAATTTGAGTTCCTGCCTCTATTATGATTGGATGGTGTTGACTGTGCGGAAAGTCGTACAGAACTCTACACGAGGCCATGAGAGGTTGGTCTCTGTTGTTGGACGAGACGAAACACAGGTCAGGGTTGTATTCCTGTCTCCAGGCAGCTGATCTAAACGTACGTCGATCCTTAGCATCGAATACATGGTATAAGTATTCGTCTTATGCCCATTTTGCTAGTGCTTCTCCATTTGCATCATTGTCTTTATACTTCCACTGGTCATGATGACTATTGAAATCCCCAACGTATGCAGCAGGATGTGGCTGAGTTTGAAGAACGTGGGCTGGCCAAGGTATAGCAGGTGGCTTATAAATATTGGAGACGGTAATACTTCCGATTTTTGTGACAACGTTATGAATGTCTTCGTTGGTGGATGTAGAAATTAGGAAAGCGTTTTCAATATCTTGTTTGACATATGTGGCTACTCAATAAGACCTATGATAGGTCGCTCCCAACAGTTCATAGCTTGGTATTTTGCCCCTTTTATTTAGTTGTTGCACTGTGTCACAATGAGTTTCCTGTATAGCAACCAAGTCAATGTTGTCATTTTTTAATAGTTTTGATAGAAACTGGCACTTAGCATAGCTTATGCCTTCTATGTTTATGTGACAAATTCGAACCACGGGTCCGAGTTTCCTGGTCAGAGGGACCTGAGAAGGGCCGTTCGGTCTGTCTGGTGACATAACTCTTACTGAAAGTGTCTTATAGTCAGGAGATCATCAGATTATCTGACTGCCAGTATGTGCTAGTTCATTTAGCGTTACCCAGGGTGCACGTGTAGTGTTACACTACGGACGCGAACTAGCTTTACACCCCCCCCCCCCCCCCCCGTAGGATTACTGACGAGGGCCGATGTGCCGGCCAGCCTGGATGTGGCTTTTAGGCGGTTTTCCACATCCTGCTAGGTGAACATTGAGCTGGCCCCCACGTCCCGCTTCAGCTCCATGACGCACAGACATTTGCAACACGTCCGCACTATTCCATAATTTACACGAGACGCAGGCAGCTGGGGTACACTAATTCTGTCCCGAGGGGTATGGGGTGGCACCAGGAAGGGCATCCGGACACCCCTTAACATTAACCCTGCCAAACCCATACTTAACCCTGCCAACCCTCTGCATGATGCCGTATAAAGCCAGTAGCGACAGCGTATGCACGCATGTAGCATGTATTTACCTATGTATGTGTGTTCAGCTTCTTCCCTTTAACTAATGGATAGATCACAGTCAAACTTGGTTCCCATACCATTTGCTATCTGTAAAGAAGCACTGTAGAAGCAAGAAGCACCTATCTCTAAAAGTGGTGAGAGTGGGGGTGAAGAAGAAACTTAGTACACGGCGCGAAAATACAAAGATTATGTTCATCCAGCGTATGGGAGTGAAAGCACTTGGTGACTTGCTACGAACTTTGCCATAATTTCACACCTCTACGAAACATTTTTTCGCTGACGCCCTCTATAAAATGGTGAAGAGAGAAAAGATTATCGCTTACTATATTTTCCCTCTTCATGCAGTAAAACTGGAGCACAAGACGATGTGTTTTAATTTCTTTCTCCTTTACTACCGACTCTATTCGCAACATAGTTTGAAAACAGTATCCACACATACTACTGATTATGCCAGTAAAATTATACCAGGAGATGTCATGAACACTGAAATCTTTTTGTTAACATGGAGAGCAAATTAAACAGACTATACTTATCCATTATTTGAGAGTGAGAGCACTTAGCGACTTTCAGCAGACATTGAGCACAATTTCAAATATTTGTATAACATTATGTCGGCTTTGAAGGAACATAGACATATTAAATTCTTGAAGGCATAAAGACAGAAAACTAACATCACTCGAAATTCTGTCATCTACCTATTAATAAATACCTTTCGAGGAATCCTGAACCCGTCCTTAATGACCAAACACAATTCCATTACACACTAAATTAACAGCAGCCAGTTAATACTTCTCTCAGCACTACACTGTTCCACACCCACCTTCCAGTGGCTTCAGACTTCTTTCTCCACAATGTCCGCCCCCCCCCCCCCCCCCATGCTTTCTTCAGCTTTTGAACCACATTCACCAGTTAATTTATATAGCAATGTAGCCTGTACTATTACTCAGTTGTAGATCTAAAACATACACTGAGGAGCCAAAGAAATTGGCACAATTGCCTAATATTGTGCAGGCCCCCGCGAGCACACAGAAGTGCCGCAACACGACGTGACACGGACTCGGCTAAAGTCCGACGTAGTGCTGGAGTGAACTTGCGCCATGAATCCTGCAGGGCTGTCCATAAATGCGTAAGAGCACGAGGGGGTGGAGATCTCTTGTGAACAGCACATTGCAAGGGTTCCCAGACGTGCTCAATAATGTTATGTCTGAGGAGTATGGTGGGCAGCGAAAGTGTTTAAACTCATAAGAGTGTTCCTGGAGCCACTGTGTAGCAATTCTGGACGTGTGGGGTGTCGCATTGTCCCGATGGAATTGCTCAAGTCCGTCGGAATGCACAATGGACATAAGTGGATGCAGGTGATAATACCGGGTGCTTACGTATCCGTCACCTGTCAGAGCCGTATCTAGACGTACCAGAGGTCCCATATCAATCCAACTGCACTCGCCCCACACCATTACAAAGCCTCCAGCAGCTTCAACAGTCCCCTGCTGACATGCTGGGTCCATGTATTCTTCAAGTTGTCTCCATACCGTACACTTCCATCCACTTAATACAATGTGAAATGAGACTCATCCGACCTGGCAACATGTTTTCAGTCATCAACAGTCCAATGTCATTGCTGAAGGGCTCAGGAGAGGCATGAAGTTTTGTGTCTGTAGTCATCAAGGGTTCACGAGTGGGCCTTCAGCTCCGAAAGACCATGTCGATGATGTTTCGTTGAACGGTTCGCACGCTGACACTTGTTGATGGCCCAGCACTGAAATCTGCAGCAATGTGCGGAAGGTTGAACTTACGTCACGTCGCACGATTCTGTTCAGTCGCCACAGGTCCGTTCTTGCAGGATCTTCTTCCGGCCGAAACAATGTCGGAAATTTGATGTTTTACCGAGTTACTGATACACTCGTGAAATGGTCGTACGGTAAAACCCCCCTTCATCGCTACCTCGGAGATGCTGTGTCCCATCGCTCGTACGCTGACTATAGCACAACGTTCAAACTTCCTTAAATCTTCATAACCTGCCATTGCAGCAGCAGTAACCGATCTAACAACTGCGCCAGACACTTTTTGTCTTATATAGGCGTTGCCGACCGCAGCGACTTATTCTGCCTGTTTACATATGTCTGTATTTGAATACGCATGCCTATACCAGTTTCTTTGGCACTTCAGTGTATTTGGCTTATACAGTTCTATAATCTTTGAATGTACTGTAATATCATATTTGTTTGTTCAGTCCTTCTTTGGGTACATTGTGATTATGTTTCTGTATCGATGAACTACACTCATGCTCATAAATTAAGGATAATTGCAGAATGTGGTGCCATAGAACGTGGCACAACACAAAACTGGCGCTAATGGCATAGGCACTTAGAGAACGCACACGACGCGGATCCGTAAGTCCATTGTATTGGTGATGTTGAAAAATCCGTCCCGAAACACATGTGCTACAAAACGCCTCTGTTTCCTGCGCATGTACCCCGACATCAATATGAGACATGATCACCATGCACACGTACACAGGCCGCACAACTCTGGATCAGGTAGTCGACCAGCTGCTGGAGTATAGCCTCAGATTCTTGCACCAGTGCCTATGGAGTTCATGAAGTGTCGTAGGGGTTTGAAGACGTGCAGCGATACGTCGACCGAGAGCATCCCAGACGTGCTCTATGGGGTTTAGGTCTGGAGAACAGGCAGGCTACTCCATTCGCCTGATATCTTCTCTTTCGAGGTACTCCTACACGATGACAGCTCGGTGGAGCTGTGCGTTATCATCCATCAGGAGGAAGGTAAGACCCAGTGCACCCCTCAAAAGGCGGACATACTGGAGCAAAATGGCGTCCCGATACACCTGACCTGTTACAGTTCTTCTGTCAAAGACATGCAGGGGTGTACGTGCACCAATCATAATCTCACCCCACACCATCAAACCACAACCTCCATACAGATCCCTTTCAAGGACATTAAGGGGTTGGTACCTGGTTCCTGGTCCACGCCAGATGAAAAACCGGCGAGAATCGCTATTCAGACTATACTTGGACTCGTCCTTGAACATAACCTGGGACCACTGTTCCAATGACAACTGTTCCATTGGCTGTGGTAACGTTCCGAGCAAGGCTACCTGCAGTACTCCATGGCCGTCTGTGGGCACTGATGGTGAGATATCGGTCTTCTTGTGGTGTTGTACACTGTGGACGTCCCGTACTGTAGCGCCTGGACACGTTTCCTGTCGGGACACATTTCCTGTCTGCTGGAATCGTTGCAATAATCTTGAGATCACACTTTGTGGGACACAGAGGGCCCGTGCTACGATGTTCTGTGTTTGACCAGCCTCCAGTCGCCCTAGTATTCTACCCCTCATAACGTCATCAATATGTGTTTTTGGAGCCATTTTCAACACACTGTCACCATTAGCACGCTTGAAAACGTCTGCACACTTACTCGCTGCATCGAACTCTGACATGCACCAACACACCTCTGCGTATGTGGACTGCTGCCAGCGCCACCGTGTGACGACCGCAGGTCAAATGCACCGCATGGTCATACCCCGAGGTGATTTTAACCCGCAAACCTCTCACCAGAGCGTTGTTTCATCATGTATCAGCATTATCCTTAATTTATGAGCATGAGAGTAGTGATATGTCACAAACAAACAATCTTTGTACAACTATGAACTCTCGTTGAAGTTTTGTTGTCTATCTGTTTAGTTTTGTGTTATCTAACGATGGAGTAGGAAGCAGAAAACCGGTTTATCACGAGCTACTAAATAAATGTTATTGCGGGACATTGCTGCAATGTATTCAAGTATTTCATAATTTCAAATCTTTTAAAAATTGATTTTTTCTTGATAGGGGACCACAGTCGTGTAGAAGTTTTGAAAGGAATTTCCGACACTTAACTATTAATTGTTCATTTGTTTCACACAATCACGATTTCGGATTTTTAGCCATTCTCAAGTGCATGTTGAAATGTTAAAATACGTCTGACATGGTTGTGACGTTATTGTCTAAAAAACATTTCTGGTCTTATTGATCTTTTGTCGTGCTACAGGATTTGAGTACGTAACGAAGATACACAATATGGCTGACATTGTGCACAGTGAAAAGCCATTAATATACAGTAGGGCGCATATATTCGTGTGACCTGTATCCATCACTTATATTCATCAAATGCACTTGGGTATAAGACCGAAATCGTGATAGTGTGCAAATGAACAGCTAACAGTCAAATGTTGGAAATTTCTTAACAAACGAATAAATAAAACAGGAAGAGAGACATTTTCTCTAAACTTTTTTTCGCATACATGCTTAACGTCAAATATCTGACACATTATCTCGTTTGTAAAGTACATATTACCTAGTACCTGGAAATAACTATTAAGGGGGAGGGGGGAAATCACCAACCTCCCATCAGGGTGGTAGTCAATCAGGTCGTCAGTCTGTCTTGGCATTTGTTATTGTAGTATCTGAAATTTAAAGTGCTCCATAGTCCAGTGCAAATATCCTTCAGACATGCATGTACCAGGTATGAAACCAGAATTTGCTTGCAATAATTACACGTCTGTATTTTGAAACTGATAAACAATATTTTTTTCAAAATAATCTCCATTTCTCCCACCTCTCTGGCAGGCCATGAATGCCACACACAGTTCTTCTTTTGAAGCGAACCAGTCAGCGAGCCATTTTCGTACATTTGCATACGAATTGAAACGTTGTTGAGCGACAGCGTGTCCCAGTGGTGCACACTGATGATAATAGGAGGCAGTCAGGTCTGGAGAACCAGCCGCGTGCCCTAGTATTTCCCTACTGAACGCGCCTCGACCGTTTCCCTGACCCGTTTTTCTGTGTGTGATGGGGCGTTATCATGGAGCAGTACGACTTTGTGTTGCCTTTCTCATATTCCGGTCGTTTTCCACGTAATGCCGTTGGTAACGATCAGTGTTAACGATTCCACCTGGTTTTGGCAACTCATAATAGGTGACACACTTCTGATCCCACCAAACACAGAGCATTGTCTTCTTTCCATTGCGATTTGGTCTTGCAGTGGATGTCGATGGTTTGCCTGGATTCACCCATGATTTACGACGCCTAATATCCTCAGAATATAACTATTTTTCATCACCTGTCAGCATTCGATGGAGAAACGACTTTCTTCTGTATCTGGCGAGCAGCATTTCACAAGCGATCTTTCCCTTGCTGTCTTTCGTTCAGTTCATGCGGAACCCATTTTCCCACTTTCTGTGCCTTCCCCATAGCTTTCGACCGAAGAGAAACGGCTTTCTGCATCACATTCAATTGTTCCGCGAGTTCCTGTTGAGTTTGAGTATCATCTTCATCCAATAAGGCCTGCAATTCGATTTCCCGCGCTCGTCGTTTCTCACGTCAAAATCAACACTTTTAAATTTTTTGAGCTACTCGAAACACTGTGTTTTCCCAAGCGCATGTTCACCGAAAGCTTCGACAAGCATTCGATGCGATTCTGCAGAACTTTTCTTCAAATCACAGCAGAAAACCAATGCTGTTCGCAAATCGTAATTCGTAGGCAGGAAAGTCGACACGTTTACGGGTTTGTAACAGACACCGATTTATGGAACTTGGGTTATTATGTGTTGACAGTCGTCGTCAGCCGTTACAGGAAGCAGATGGCGCTACAGACGCGGTCTCATGGGCCCTGCACCTACGGATGGTACCATCTATACGGAAATTCCCGTTTCATACTTCTACCCCTGGTATGTATGTCTGAACGAACAGGTATTGCTACAGTTCTACAGCCGTTCCAAACACACGAAATGTATTCGCAAATTACAAATACAATTATACATTTCCGCGCCAAAGAAACTTGTATAGGCATGCGTATTCAAATACAGACATATTTAAAGAGGCAGAATATGGTGCTGCAGTTGGCAACGCCTATATGAGACAAGTGTCTGGCACAGTTGTTAGATCGATTACTGCTGCTACAAAGGCAGGTTATCAAGATTTAAGTGAGTTTGGACGTGGTGTTGTAGACGGTGCATGAGCGATGCGGGACAGCATCTCCGAGGTAGCGATGAAGTGGGGATTTTCCGTACGGCTGTTTCACGAGTGTACCGTGAATATCACGAATCTGGTAAAACATCAAATCTCCAACATCGCTGGGCCGGAAAAAGATCCTACAAGAGCGGACCAATGAGGACTGAAGAGAATCGTTCGACGTGATATAAGTGCAACCTTCCGCACATTGCTGCAGATTTCAGTGCTGGGCCATTAACAAGTGTCAACGTGCGAACAATTCAACGAAACATCACCGATATGTGCTTTTGGAACCGAAGGCCCACTCGTGTACCGTTGATTACTGCACGACACAAAGCTTTACGTCTCGCCTGGGCACGTCAACACCGACATTGGACTGTTGATGACTGGAAACATGTTGCCTGGTCGCACGATTCTCGTTTTCAAATTGTATCGAGTGGATGGACGTGTACGGGTACGGAGACAACCTCTTGAATCCATGGACCCTGCATGTCAGCAGTGGACTGTTAAAGCTGGTGGAAAATCTGTAATGGTGTGGGGCGTGTGCAGTTTGAGTGATACGGGACTGCTGATACGTATAGATACGACCCTGACATGTGACAAGTACGTTAGCATCCATTCTGATCACTTGCATCCACTCATGTCCATTGTGCGTTCCGACGGACTCGGGCAATTCCTGCAAGACAATACGACACCCCTCAAGTCCAGAATTGCTACAGAGTGGCTCCAAGAACACTCTTCTGAGATTAAACGCTTCCGCTGGCCACCGAACTCCCCAGACATGAACTTTATTTAGCATGTCTGGGATGACTCGCAATGTGCGGTTCAGAAGAGTTCTGCACCTCCTCGCAATCTTACAGATCTATGGATAGTCGTGTAGGATTAATGATGTCACTTCCCTCCAGCACTACTTCAGACATTAGTCGAGCCCATGCCACGTCGTGTTGCGGCACTTCTGCGTGCTCGCGAGGGCCCTGCACAATATTCGATATTAGGCAGGTATACCAGGTTTTTTGGCTCTTCAGAGAGTAACTGCTGTACCATTTAATACAAACATATGAAAATTTATGCCGGGCCGTGACAGTAACCAGGACTTTCCGCTTTTGGCGTAGGTTTACCTTAACAACTTCGGCTATCCGAGCATGACTCCAGGACCGATCCAAACTTCCATATGTCACGGAGTCCACAACACGTACAGTCGCACATTTCGTGATTCCAGCACAGGGAGAGACAAATATTTTTTTGTCATTTTACTAGGTCGAGGCATGGACACATTGTTGATTGTTGCATTGCATGTGTTTATACAACATCTGTGCCTTCACTTTACAATGTCCTTCAGGCATGCCTGTTTGTTGAAGGACAAATGCGTCGCACTGTACACGCACTATAAAATACGCACACTCTAACAACAGTAAACGGAATTTGATTATCTTTCCTACACATGTCCTTTTGTAAAAGTCACCGGCCGCGGTGGTCTCGCGGTTCTAGGCGCGCAGTCCGGAACCGTGCGACTGCTACGGTCGCAGGTTCGAATCCTGCCTCGGGCATGGATGTGTGTGATGTCCTTAGGTTAGCTAGGTTTAAGTAGTTCTAAGTTCTAGGGGACTGATAACCACAGCAGTTGAGTCCCATAGTGCTCAGAGCCATTTGAACCATTTTGTAAAAGTCGCCGGCCGGGGTGGGGTGGCCGAGCGGTTCTCGGAGCTTCAGTCTGGAACCGCGCGACCGCTATGGTCGCAGGTTCGAATCCAGCCTCGGGCATGGATGTGTGTGGTGTCCTTAGGTTAGTTAGGTTTACGTAGTTCTAAGTTCTAGTGGACTGATGAACTCAGATGTTAAGTCCCATGGTGCTTAGAGCCATTTGAACCATTTCAACTCTAGGCAACAGCAAACAATTTTCCGTGAAGGAATTGAATGTCTTATCTTAACAGTGGGCCGGCCGAGTGGCCGAGCGGTTCTAGGAGCTTCACTTCGGAACCACGCGGCTGCTACGGTCGCAGGTTCGAATCCTGCCTCGGGCACGGATGTGTGTGATGTCCTTAGGTTAGTCAGGTTTAAGTAGCTCTAATCTTAGGGGACTGGTGACCTCAGCTGATAATTCCCATAGTGCTCAGCCCGGGTTCCCGGGTTCGATTCCCGGCGGGGTCAGGGATTTTCTCTGCCTCGTGATGGCTGGGTGTTGTGTGCTGTCCTTAGGTTAGTTAGGTTTAAGTAGTTCTAAGTTCTAGGGGACTGATGACCATAGATGTTAAGTCCCATAGTGCTCAGAGCCCCATAGTGCTCAGAGCCATTTAAACCGTTTTTCTTAAGAGTGGGATAAAATTATTGATAGATGTCGCGACTGTTTTTGTGATAACAAACGTTTTAATTTCTCTGTCTTTCTCGTTTTCATTTAAATGCCCCTTATACGTTTCACAACGCGGACAGACTATACCTTTGTTGCCGAGTCATGCCGGACACACATCTGGGAAACCTTTCAACCAGAGCAATATGTCACCCAGCTGGCTGTTGTGATTCTGCCAGTCATCGTTACGACGGCCCTTCGGACACTCAAGTGGAATAACAACGGGAAGCAATTGAAGGTGTTTAGCTGAATGTCATATCAGACGCCTAATCGTATGTAGTTATTTCTCTTCCAACGTGTTGAGATATGTTATTACCGAGAAAAGCACCACAGCTATTCCAATTACCAAGCGATCGTTGCAGTTCTACAAGTCATCCTTACAGTGCAACACTGATCGCTTGCTTCTATCACAGAGACGTCACCATATTTCAGCTGCAAAAAGGTAGTGCATTAATGTCTTGTTGTTGCACAAGGACAAACTGTGAAATACAGTAGAAAGTTTTTCAGTCTGCAGATAGGTGACAGTTTCATTCGGAAGACCCACGGATTAGAATTAATGAAACGCCTTTGTTGAGTTACATTTCCAGTACTCATAATTACAACTATAGGCGGTTTAAAATTGAAGATACTAGTTTATTCCGCATATTTCCACTCACTAATGATGTACGAATCGTTTTTTAGGGTAACTCAACATACAGGGACAGTAATTTCGCAATAAAGGAACCTCCTATAAGAACTGTATCCTGCGTCAGTTTTAAAACTTGCTGTAGAGACCTCTTCAATAACTTTACAGTATTTAAATTTTCGAATGCCCTTATCGTTAGCAATATATCTGTATTCTTAAGAAATAATCAGGAATATAAACGTAAGAGTAAGTCCAAAAATGACCTCTAGACAGATTTCAAGGGATTAACATTAGTATACATAACTCAGATACAAGGGGACACTTCTATTCAACAACTTGGCATAGCACGTTAAAAGCAAGTAACGAAATGAAATTTAACGTTAAATTAAAGAACTTTCTGTTGGAAAACGCCGACTCCGTTAAACAGTATCTTGGCTGGTCATTTTCTAATAAACACTGGCACTACAACAAAACTGTATAATTCTAGAGGTACTTACATTGTACTCAATCAAAATGTACCTATCTGACTTCGTTCCCCCTCCAAGAAACAGCCTGCAAACCAACTTAAGCGAAGTTGTATACCTAATAGGTCGTTCTCTGGGTCAGTAATTTTATTAGTGCCATTCAAAATGAAACGAAACGGAGGCCGTAAAATGAAAAACGCTGAAGGAATGGTAGTGCCACCATCTACGGAAGAGGGTGTGGCCCCTATAAGAGCGCTGAAGCCCGCATTTCGGGACATGGGCGCACGACCACGTGACGAGAGAGTGAGCACGTACCCATGTTGACCATCCACTACACTCAGTAATGCTGTAAAAAGAGAAATTGAGGGTTCAAAGAAGAGCAAAATGATGCAGTGCGTTTCTTGATGGCAGCAGGAATTGGAGGAACGGAAATTCCTAGAAGAATGGCACACATGTACGGAGAGCATTGAATGCCCATTACACTTCCGATGCTCGGTCCGACCGATGGGGTGATGGCTGCCACCATTACTCGCCCGTCTTTGGTAATGAGGGCATCCACCTGCTTTACAGTAGTGCCAGTAATGCGGTGTGGTGTCAAAATCTCACGTCATCCGTCAACGACGTCTTCCTTCCTCGAATCGCTTGTGCCTCGCCTTGACCCTTGCAACGGGTATGCATTGGTATTCGTACGCTTTATCTGTTGAATTTCCGTTCCCCGCCCTCCTTCCACTCTCAGGACATGGACTACACCTCTTTTATTCTGAACTCTTCATTTCTCTGTTGTCAGCACTGCTGAGAGTGCAGCGGGCGGTCGACGAGTTCACACACTCGCTCTGCTGTCACATGTGGGTGCACCCATGTTTGCGGCCTTGATGGTTTGACTGTAATTTATGTTATACTGTATGCAAGTTTCTTTTTCTTCACAGGAAGACGGGTTTAAATCTCTTAAACCATAGTTAGTTAAAAACCACCATTTATTGCAACTGGTTACCTGTTCTATTCACCTGCAATTCTTTAACGGTTGCTGAAGTGCTGCCATGTTCAAATATTGAAATGGAAAAGATGAGGGCTTGGTGTCCCGTCCCCTCTGAAGCCATTAGGCTGAATGCACATGAGCAAGTAATAGCTATGCTAGCTCACAATGTTGCATGTAATTTCAGAACACACACAATGACATTGCAGCGATAATTTCAAATCAGTAGTGGGATAAGGGCAGCACGAGTACAAATTTGATATCAAATTTATATGTAAATCGATTAAATTGATCAATTAATTACAGCCTCTCCAATCATCCCCACCCCACCTCCACGCACCCTGACCCCCAGGTGACGTCATGTGCTTTCCTCAGCCTGCCCAGGGGTCCCTGCACACTCCCCCTTCCCTTCCCTCCTCCTCTCCCAATTACCCTCTTGCTGGGAATTTCGAAATTTGGCAGGAATTTCTAGTTGTTGTGGGAATTACGAATTTTGGTGGGAACGTCTTGTCCCAGGGCTGAGCTAACGTCCCACCCCATACCCCAACAGGGAACTGGCGGGAAATTAAAAATGACGCTGCACTTTATGGGACTCGAACCCTGGTCCGCCTGGACAGCCTGGACAGAAGAACCAAGTGTAAACTCCCCCCCCCCCCCCCCCCACCCCCCACAATACAATTATTATACCACCAGAGGCGCTTTGAATTGGCGAGAAATTAAAAACGGCGGTGCCCTTTCGAGGACTCAAACGCTGATCCTTCTGGATGGAAAGCTGAAGTCCACCCCGCAACATCGAAACTGCTCGAACGCCGGAGAGGAAGTTTAGGTTACCGTACTTTATTTATTTTTGTTGCGAACTTAAAGTAAAGATCGGTCCTAATTACGTAGTTAATCATAAACATTGGGCCTACTTGCGCAAGTATGTGCACAGCGCTACACGAGGACTGCCTACAATCGCAATATAACTCAAAAATTGATTATGCCATACCATTGGTGTTTTCCTGCTGGGAAAAATTTCTCAATACGACTAGGAACTAGTGACAGATACACTCAAACTTTAGCCTATAAGCTGCAAGACAAATACTGGGGTGTAATGTACTACCTTTATTTTTTTTCGCAGGAAATATATTCACCTGACTAGATGCTGGTGTAGGACACACAGCTGAGGGCTGCATCCATCACTGTTTCATGTTGGAGTTCGCTACAGACGCCTGCTCGACTTTGCAGCTCAGATAATCAAAGCCAATACACGCTACTGCAACTGATGGAAAATGCATCACTGTTCTAATGACACATCGAAACTGTCATGGAAAAACATCACTTGTAAATAATTTATTTAATCGTATGGTGATTTTATACAATATAAGTTGATATGAGGCAAATGATTTTATACAGTGTACATATTATATAAGACAAGATTAAACCTTAAAGTCAGTGTTTTTCAACCAGTTAATTAAGCTGGGTGTGAGAGTGAACAAGTCATTGGGAATTCCAGGGTATGTATGAAGTGGACAGCGTTGGACTAAATGTTCAATTGTCTGCTCTTCTTGATTACATTCACACATTGGTGAACTGATCCAGCCCCATTTGAAGTAGCTACAACAACCATGTCCAGTCCTTAACCTGTTGAGGCGGCACCAAAGTTTCCTCAGTAAGTCAACACCTTTTGGCTTCTTTTTGGGATCAAGGTGATGGGCTATTGTTCCCAATATTTTTGTTGACCAGTCATGCTTCCAGCTTTCATTTAGATCAAAACCATCCGCGATGAGTTGTCCTGCAATAACACTTGCTGGTCTTCTTGATCCCAATCGTTGCTGTGGCGGATAACAGAATTCCTGGTGCAGTGGTAGAGAAGGTGATGCAGAGATTGTCTGGGCCCCCCTCAGTAGAGCTTGTTTCCGCCTTAAGTAAGGTGGAGGGATGTGACTCATTACGGGTAACCAGTGGCATGGGGTTGATTTGATGGAACCAGTAATGCACCGCATTGTGTCGTTAAGTTTTGTATCTACCTTCTTCACATGTACACTTTCCAACCAGACAGGTGCACAGTACTCGACAGCAGAGTACACAAGACTGATGCCAGTTAAACGCAGTCAGCCAGCAGAGGTTCCCCAGGTGGTACCACTGAGCTTATGTAGTATGTTGTTCCTTGCAGCGACTCTATGAGAAAGCTTGGTGATGTGCTCTTTGTAGCTCTGGGTTCTACCTAGAGTGATTCTGAGATATTTTGAGAAAATATTGTACCTCAACGTTTATCCATTGAGAAGAACTCTTGGTTTGTAGTTCGCAGCACGATTCGCTAGATGGAAACAAGAGACTTCAGTTTTTGATGTGCTTGGGATCAATCTCCAGGTCTTAAAGGAAGTTGACATCTTCTCCAGATCCTCCAATAGAATTTGTTCACCATCTTTCTAAATTACCCGTTCAGTTGCTCGACAGCACATTCTACTTCAGCTATGGAGAAGAGCCAGGAAAGCAGCTCGTTTCTTGGGGCACTACTCTTGAGGTTAGAGAGTACATTTTGCTGCTCTTGTATGATTCTTGTCTCTCTTTGCCCTTGTGAGGTCTGCGGTCCGGTTGGCAATGAGGTCGGGACTCAATTTAGGACACGGCTTTTTGACGTGTTGTTTGCCAGTTAGGCCATTCAAGACTCTCCATGCTTTCCTACTTGACTTGGCAAAGTTCATTTCTTTGAGTGCTGCTTCCCATTTCTCTCGTCTGTTCTTGTTCAAAGAGTGGAGTAGCTGTGAGCCCACTGCTTGGTTTCTAGAACTTTGGTATTCTTGATATAAAGCCTCACTTTCTTGGCTCCAGCCAGGCATGTTGCTCACGTCCGGAGGTATAACCTAGATTACCCTACACGTGACCCCTGGGTGGTGCTAAACGAGCAACGGTGTCATAGGTGATATACAATATGCCCAGAAACATAACTAATAACCGTCCTTTTCAGGATCATCCAACTAGGGACGACAAACACCTAGTTCGTATTATGCAGCTTAATACTGAAGGCATAAGTTCTGCCAAATGTATCTACAGAAACAACTGCATGAACTTAACATTGATGTTGTCAACATTCAAGAAACACACACAAAGGATGAGCAAGATCTTCAGCGTACACTTGGTTATACACTGTTGGAAGCTATCCACCATCCACTATATGGAATAGCCACTTATGTGAAGTCAAGCCTAAACGGAGTGCATGTATTTGATTCTATCACTTGTGATGGATGGGTCATAACAGAACACATGTACTGGAGAAAATCGTCATCTCAAAAGGTTGCTGAGGGGGCAATAGTTGAACATGCATTCTCCTCAGTGGATGCTCGCGAACCAATTAACTTGGAGGTAATCTTAACCCCCATCCTCTCCCTCCCTCCCTCACTCTCTCCCTCTCCTCACTGTAGGTAGGGACAGAGGCCTGTTCTGTCTTGCCGCTGGGGGGCCACAAAGAGATCCTTCTGGTGGCATTGATATATTGCCTCCTGTCTGCTAAAATCATACACAGATAGACCATAGGCAAGAAGACAACGCTTCTTGCTGTCTGTTAGCCGTATTTCTCGTAAAGACTGGACTCCTCTGGAACAACAACGATATTCATAGAACTCCCCACACAGCTTTTTCAAAAAGCTGCTTTGAGGACAGGCTGCCTGCCTCCGCTGCCATTGCCAACCACAGACCTCTCGTATCTGAGATCAGGGTCTTCCCCAGCTGTGGCCTCAGGGCGGAAAACGTGGCTGAGTTCATCGGTTCTTTGCAGACACAAAAGGAAAATTTAGTGGTACTGCCCACATCATAGACACCACCTCCCAGGTCAGGCGGAGCTGTCTACAGCGGCCACCCACCCACCCAACCACACACACACACACACACACACACACAAACACACAAACACACACACAAACTCGAACGCCCACACCTCCATTATCGCCCACACCTACATCGTAAGTGACCTCCAGTCAGTGGTGGAGAACACTTTCATTTAACGTCAACGCATCTCTTATAATCGAGCATCTACACTTATGGCCATTAAAATTGCTACACCAAAAAGAAATGCAGACGATAAACGGGTATTCGTTGGACAAATACATTATACTAGAACTGACATGTGATTACATTTTCACTCAATTTGGGTGCATACATCCTGAGAAATCAGTACCCATAACAACCACCTCTAGCCGCAATAACGGCCTTGATACGCCTGGGCATTGAGTCAAACAAAGCTTGGATGGCCTGTACAGGTGCAGCTGCCCATGCAGCTTCAACACGATACCACATTACATCAAGAGTAGTGACTGGCGTATTGTGACGAGACAGTTGCTCGGCCACCATTGACCAGACGTTTCCAATTGGTGACAGATCTGGAGAATGTGCTGGCCAGGGCAGAAATCGAACATTTTCTGTATCCAGAAAGGCCCGTACAGGACCTGCAACATGCGGTTGTGCATTATCCTGCTGAAATGAAGGGTTTCGCAGGAATCGAATGAAGGGTACAGCCACGGGTCGTAACACATCTGAAATGTAACGTCCACTGTTCAAAGAGCCGTAAATGCGAACAAGAAGGGACCGAGACATGCAACCAATGGCACCCCACACCAACGCGCCGGGTGATACGCCAGTATGGCGATAACGAATACTCGCTTCCAATGTGAGTTCACCGCGATGTTGCCCAACACGGATGTGACCGTCATGATGCTGTAAACAGAACCTGGATTCATCCGAAAAAGTGACGTTTTGCCATTCGTGAACCCACGTTCGTCGTTGAGTACACCATCGCAGGCGCTCCTGTCTGTGATGCAGCGTCAAGGGTAACCGCAGCCATGGTCTCCGAGTTGATAGTCCATGCTGCTGCAACCGCCGTCGAACTGTGCATGCAGATGGTTAATGTCTTGCAAACGTCCCCATCTGTTGACTCAGGGATCGAGAAGTGGCTGCACGATCCGTTACAGCCATGCGGATAAGATGCCTGTCATCTCGACTGCCATTGGGATCCAGCACGACGTTCCGTATTACGCTCCTGAACGCACCGATTCCGCAATCGCGACAGCCTATCCGACCTTTATCAAAGTCGGAAAGGTGATGGTACGCATTTCTCCTCCTTACACGAGGCATCACAACAACGTTTCACCAGGCA
Organism: Schistocerca serialis cubense; assembly: GCF_023864345.2. NCBI lineage: Eukaryota > Metazoa > Arthropoda > Insecta > Orthoptera > Acrididae > Schistocerca > Schistocerca serialis. The sequence continues at coordinate 398,167,370 of NC_064646.1, forward strand.
ACGCCGATGAACTGCTGTTTGTGTATGAGAAATCGGTTGGAAACGTTCCTCATGTCAGCACATTGTAGGTGTCGCGACCGGCGCCAACCTTGTGTAAATGCTCTGAAATGCTAATCATTTGCATATCACAGCATCTTCTTCTTGTCGGTTAAATTTCGCGTCTGTAGCACGTCATCTTCGTGGTGTAGCAATTTTAATGGCCAGTAGTGTATTATAATGGAGAACACATCTGCGACGATAATAAATGTGCTCTTTCCGCAGTAACAGACGCAGATAATTATCTTTTAGTTTATGAGCAAATTCGGTATAGTTTATATGTTCAGCTGCAGGATACAATTGTTAACTCATTATTTTGCGACATCTCGTGAAGCACACCACCTCCAATTACATACGAACAAAATTCAGAAGCGTATACACGTCCACCTTGCGTAAAAGTGCGAATCTGTCATTGGAGTAAAGAAGGCATGAGAATTTAAACTCTGTAAAAAAATCTATGTTAAACAATTTCTTTCATCTTGGTGGACAGATGGACAAATTACAAGACCTGAGAGCATCTCTCTTGCTCAGATAAGTGTCTGTAAATGAACTGACACCAAGTGTGTATTACAAACATGTGGAGTAACATTAGAGAGTGAAATCTTCCATGCCATTCGCTCACATGTCGGAAGAAATACAACTATTTTACGTTTGACAACAAGAAGCAGTACTATGGTAGGTCTCATTATACCAAAGCAAAGCTATATTACACCTGCTTTTATGACACAAATTGTGAGAGCCTGTCTTGTAATAGAATTTCCTGTAATATTTACCACACCTCTCTCTCTGTCCCCGCGCGGAGAAATTCCCGTACCCGGCTGGGACTCGAAGGTTGCATGCGTTGTTCAGAGATGGAAAGGGTGGCACAGGCGAGGAATTCGTGGCGGGCCGCATCAAACCAGTCAGAAGATTGATCACCCACAAAAAATAGAGCGTACTACAAGCTAGAAAGCTTGAAGCCACATGTGCTTCAGTACTCGGAGCCCAATAACGGAGTATTTTCTCTATTCATAGAAACGCTGTAGGTGTCCCACCGTGTTATCAGTATCAGAGAACAAATTATGTAAAAGTTAATCTGTATACCAATAATTAAGTAGAAGGCGGCAGAACAGAAAAGAAAAACCTAGGTAGCTGATTATGTTCTAGTGTTTGTTTCAGTGATATGAGTCGCGATACTTCGTGTCTCATGGAGACGAAGTTCAACGTATGCAAATGACCTTTCCAGTTTTTCTGTCTTATAAGAACTTCTACACGTGCTAGGCAGTTCCGTAGCAACGACACGCGAAGGTCTCGAACCATTAAGCAACACGTAAGTAATACCTGTTCTTCACATGTAGGAGACTTAACCCGGCGTCCTGTTTCCAATGAGTTCGCTCCATGTACTAACCGAAGCGCAATTCTCTCATTTATTTTTTTCCAAAGTTGGGGTATATTGAACAAACACGATAGTAACAAATAGACTTGTACATTGTTATATACGTATAATCTCATCGGCTGGAACGGAATTATCTTCAGTGATGAGTCCCGCTTCGGAGCCCCGATGAGCAGCCATTTTGTAACTAACCGTAGCTTATAAAATTTGTTCAATGTGAGCGCCGTAGGCGTCGACGAGATGCTGTATAAAGCTAGATTTGCACCTTTTGGCCAAAATTGGAACTAATTTTTCCACCAGTGCAAATCGGTTCTGCATTAAGGCATTAGCGTATCTCTCAAATTTCTCTGCCATACGATAATTATAGCCGACACTGAACCTCAGTGAGTAGCTGCAGTTTCATTATAACTATCCGGTTTAAAACGCAGATGAATTTACTTCCACTTATTTTATGCAGATGTTGTTTTCTTCACGTCAATTTGAACTGAAACTGGAACCTTGGTTTTCACGCTGTGTTCTACAAGAATTGTGTTTTATCAGCAGTCACTGAAGTTAGCAACTGAGGAAAATGCTGCACTTATTAACAATATTCTATTTGAAGTTTGGAAAATAGTGAAGAGCTATATTCAGAAGCGGAGGGACGAAAGTTGCCTGTGATTCATGCCTGAAGAGCTATGAATAACGGCACTGATCCCAAAAAGCAAGTTTTCAGGTACGGTAAAACATGAATAAATAGCTTTATGGGGGAGATTACAAACGGCTGTTGTTATCCAACTATCCGCTTTACAGCGCTGCCAGTCAGTTGATAGTGAGTCTTTGTCGCGATTGACACGTTGATGCTTCCCTTGACACTCTATTTAAACGAAAAGTAAGTATTTTTCACGATTTTACTTTTTAACTCACCTTAATATTACACAGTATGCCAATACTTTTATTTTTTTCCGTAGGTTTGACTGTGAGCGGTTATGGAAACTTACATTTCAGGGCTACACAGGTCTAGCTGGATGTCGTTATGTTGTTTCTCTTTGCAGTCTCGACCACCACGTCGCACTACTGCCATTTCTCCCTTCCGATTGGGAAAGATGGTCATACCACCGTTGGTCTAGTTAGCCACCGATAAAACTTTGTTTACCTTTTAGTTTTGACGGGAGTTCATCTTGTTACAATTGCCAACTAACCGCTTTCCCAAGATTGGTTCTACTAAAGGCAGATGGAGAGAAGAAGACTTGAAATGGCTATTAATAAAGTAAAACAGATACTTATTCAGTCATAAAAGGTTCTATAGAGTCTATATTCCAAGTAAAACCATAGAGCGAAATATAAAAACCGGTTGTGATTCAAAACTGGAATGGATACAAGTTCCTGCTTGGATTTAGTCAGTAAGGAACGACTTGTGTGATTTCCTATAATTTTCTCAACAAAAGTTACCTGTAAAGAGAAAAATATGTCAAAATTATTTGATACTCTCTTAAGATGATTTCGTTCTTGTTTTTAAAGTGTTTTGCCGGCTGGCCATATATCCCTAGCGTGTCTGCCCACACCATAGTCTTGATACACAGATGAGATGGTCAAAAGCATTTGCAGTTAGTTTGAATCTTGGTCGAACCTCATTTTTTACGAATATAGAAAGCAATATATCTAAATTTCCTTGTGTTTTTTGTGGTGTCACCGCCAGACACCACACTTGCTAGGTGGTAGCCTTTAAATCGGCCGCGGTCCGTTAGTATACGTCGGACCCGCGTGTCGCCACTGTCAGTGATTGCAGACCGAGCGCCGCCACACGGCAGGTCTAGAGAGACGTCCGAGCACTCGCCCCAGTTGTACAGCCGACTTTGCTAGCGATGCTACACTGACAAATACGCCCTCATTTGCCGAGACGATAGTTAGCATAGCCTTCAGCTACGTCATTTGCTACGACCTAGCAAGGCGCCATTACCAGTTTATATTGAGATTGTCATTAACGTATCAACAAGAGCGATGTACACCAATTATGGACTAAAGTTAAGTATTCTACTAGTTACCTCCTGTTTTGCTAGTCTTATTTCTCTGACCTGTTCCAGACCTCACGCCAGCCTGCGTGAGCTTAAACGCGTGCCTTTCGGCTACCGGTCATAGTGGATTGGCTGTCTGGCCAGTCCACAACATTTTTTGTGTATCAGGATTTGATATTGGCGATTGAAAAGATCACGGACATTTGTCACTGTTTCACCCTAAAGTTAATAGTACAGGGCACAGTTTTAACGACTTGGGCGTTTCAGAATAGCACGTTCTGTACTGTAGAATGAAAATACATTACGCAAAGCATAATACATTAGGCACAGCCCTAGATATGCTAACTTTATTGTAACTTTATAATAATCTCTCATAATACAATATTTTTTAAACTGTTGCAATTTTATTTCTAATCTCAGGATAACTTCTCCTATTTTTTGAATCTTTACAGCTTTGAGATAAACTTGGAACATTGCCAGTAAGCTTCCATAATTGGTTGAACAGTGTGCTTTACTACCTGACGGGAGGCAGTGAATGCAGCAGTGCGGAGCACATGGCTTCTGCAAAGCATGTGCTTCTTGCCTGCAACAGGCAGTGGGTGATGGCTGCTCAGGCAGAACAGGTTATTGCAAGGTGCTTCTTGTGTGACATCTGCTTCCTCTATCTAGCTAACACCCCTCTCTTCAGCATTCACAAATAGAGGCTTGAACAGTCTAGCATTATTTTTCATCCACATATCTACAATAGAAATGCCATCACAGAAGACATAAGCTAGAAGTCTGTCGCAAAAGTGTCTGGCCCTCTTGTAGGTTACGAAAATCTTACACGAGGCCAATCGTGTAGATCCCTGTCTAGTTTGTGTTTTCAGATCTGCCAACCTCCACCGAAGGTTCGAGTCCTTCCTCGGGCATGGGTGGGTGTGTTGTTCATCGCATAAGTTAGTTTAAGTTAGTTTAAGTAGTGTGTAAGTCTAGGAACCGACGACTCATCAGTTTGGTCCCTTAGGAATTTACACACACACACACACACACACACACACAGACCTGCCAACAGAATTATTTTATAAATGCAGCTGCCTCTATTCCTTCTAAAAACATTCTAGGTGGTACTCTCGTGGCTACTTTTCTCTGTATCACCATCTATGACATCTAAGCGTATTAAGTGCACACAGTATCTTATTCTGCGGAGAATCACACCATCTTTCCCCTCCACCTCCGCCCCAGCACATCCTCTCGCCTCGACCGATATAGAAGAGAATGATGATGATATTTGGTTTGCGGGTCGCTCAACTGCGCGTTTATCAGCGCCCGTACAAAGTCCCAATCTTTACACAGTCTAATCTCGCCACGTTCACGAATGATGATGAAATGATGAGGACAAGACAAACACCCAGTCTCCAGACAGAGAAAATCCCCAACGCGGCCGGAAATCGAACCCGAGACCCCGTGATCCAGAGGCAGCAACGGTAGCTACTAGACCACGAGCTGCGGACCGACCGATATATACAGAGATTGCAGTTAATCGAGTAGGACCATCACTGATTTCCCCTCCCCCCCCCCCCCCCCCCCCCCACTCACATCAGAGAATGCATTAATGGCTTTGGTGTAGACGATAGGCAAGATTTCTTTAGGGTTGTCTGCTCTATCATTGCCAGCCAAATAATATCTCTGTAGTGCTACTGATGTCACATTTTACGGATTTGCTGGTTTTATATGCACCCAGCTCTTTGCCAACCATGTTGCCCAAGCATGAATCACGGTAGTACTGGAAAACACATCAGAATGTAGTTTCATATCAACCTGAATGACGTGTTTAGAACCAGACAACCGTCCCCATTCCCTTATGTAGCTCTTTTTTGGTGCATATGTGTCATCTTTCAGTTCTTGCAGAAAATGACACACATGATATAGTACGTATTTTGTTGCCTATAATTTCGTAAATTGGTTGGGTATAGTTAGACAGATGTTACCCCACTAGTGTGGCGTTAGCAGAGATAGCAGTTTAAAAAAAAACCAAGAGAATTTCTAGTTACAATATTTTCTAGTGATATGGGTAAATGTCTACAAGCCTTAGTTGGAACTGTTGTTTTGAAGCTGAAACTGTTTTAATCTGCTGTCAAATTGCACTGGATCATAAATTAATAAACATAATTAACAACGACAAATTTCAAACTTGAGGTCTTCACAAACTTCACCATTAAAGAAAATAGCTTCCCGAAGTGCCCTCTACACAAATGGCGCCCAACAATGGCACCTAACAAAAATACTTCTGAAGCTAGTTGCTAATTTTAAGGTGTTTATTTGCGAACGTTCACCGGTCCAACGCAGTCGTTTATAGAGGTTGTGTGCCTTCAGCACACGTCTCTGTTCTCCACAAGTTCAAAGGCCCCACGATTGGAGTCTTGCCAGAGGTACCGCTGCAGGGGGGAGAGGACACATCACAAGGAACCTGGAGGCACCGCAGAACGAGAGGACTGAATGGATTTGACAGCGTGCCTAGGCAGCCGTGGTGGAGTCGGCAGCCGTTAGAAAGGGTGTGATGATGATGCTTGGTTTGTGGGGCGCTCAACTGCGCGGTTATCCGCGCCCGTACAAATTCCCAACCTTTACTCAGTCCAATCTCGCCACTTCCATGAATGATGAAATGATGAAGACAACACAAACACCCAGTCATCTCGAGGCAGGTGAAAATCCCTGACCCCGACGGGAATCGAACCCGGAAGCGAGAACGCAACCGCAAGACCACGAGCTGCAGACTAGGAAGGGTGTGCTGGCTGATATGTCGCAGTACGGTACGGCCGCTGCTGTTTGCCATAGACCTGTCTGTGTCTGGAGTTGTGTGCGTGTATTGTCGTACAGTGCTTTCCTAAATGTTTGCCAGAAGTGTTTCTTAAATATCTCCCCTATGCAAATGGTGATGTGCTCACAAGGGAGAGCGAAATTGGTGAGAGTTGGGATATAGTCGGGTATGAGAGAGAAACCGGGAACCCTCATATTTCTCTCCACGAGCTGGTAACATCGTTTCTTCGCCGTTAGACCATGAAGACAGTCAGCAAGTTCAGTACCCCCATGTGACTTGATAGTTTCAGATGCGTTGTTGTTGAAAAAAGTAATTTGTTAGATTTTAGTGTTTGTGTATCTTACTTTAAGATACTTTTGGTCAGTAAGGATCTTAAACCGTCGTATTAAAAGTTGAAACTAGTAACACAATGAATAATACTTTTAACACGCTTTATGAACCTATACCATGTTAAACGATTCTTCATTCTCTTTCTTACGCAGAAGGAGTTTTACAGATAATGTGCAGCTAGGGTGAAAGCGGATGGAAGTAATGGGGTAAAACCGGAACTATTCGATATTACCCAATGAGTTTCTTACAGACAACTTATACGCCTGACGTAAGAGGTATATGCTTTTACCGATACGCTACTTGTCTGTATACGTTTTAACAACTACAATTTAATAAATAGTTCAAATGGCTCTGAGCACTATGGGACTTAACTTCTCAGGTCATCAGTCCTCTAGAACTTAGAACTACTTAAACCTAACTAACCTAAGGACGTCACACAGAAGGCAGGATTCGAACCTGCGACCGTAGCGGTCGCGCGGTTCCAGACTGAAGCGTCTAGAACCGCTCGGCCACCACGACCGGCTTACAATTTATTAATTAAATATAGAGATTATTTTTGTTGCTATTAATTTGATTAATTATCCCTTATCGAAGAGGTATATTTTCATTTGAGATGGTACCATTAAGCGCCTTATACGATCTGGAAATGAAGACGTGGTTTAACAGCCGTCTAGGAAGAGTGCCAAACCAGTACCAAATAGCTCGGATGTTCGGACTTGCGTATACTAGAAAAATAACATTGCAAAATGATCTATCTAGCTTTCAAAAGAGGGGAATTTTCCTGCTTAATGCAAATGAATTTGGCGAAGGGAAATTTGAATCATCTGATACAAGAGAAAGAATAATGACAGATTTCCAGAACACAACAGGGTCGGTCATTCCCTCCTCTCCACATTGCGGTCCGTCAACTGATGTACAAACACAGTCATCATTTACAAACTTGCAGCATTCTGCAGGTAAAAAAAAAAAAAAAAAAAAATCTGCAACTTGTTTTACAATTGCAGCTCCGTCATAAGCCGCATTGAAAAGTATCTTTTCTCTATTTTTTGATGGTGACTTTTTCAAACCATCCGTATCGTAAGTCTGACAAATACAGGCGATAAGGTGATATCCCATATACAAAATCTGCCCCTGCAGTGATTACCAGTCTTCATTCACTGTATCATTGGGGGTGTAAAACTAGTTCCTCATTACGACAGACCATCAACCAGATGAAGATGGCAACGGGCCGGATCACAGAGTCTCCCTACAAAAATGAAATTAAAGCAACAAAGGCATTTTCTCGGAAGATTAAACAAATTTTGAGGGTCGGGTTCTAGACCAAAAAAAAGTCAGAAGAGACTGAAGAAGTGTGAGGCAAACAGCTCTTACGAAGATAAGACTAAAACGCCTTGCAGCTTTACAAAGAGAGCTACTCGTCAACAAGAAAATCAGATGATTGAATAAGGTATGTGAAGTGTAAGGAGTGAACCCGTGCGAATTGTACAGGGTGGAGTGAAGATGACTCGCATGAGAATCTGTGTGTCCTATTCTTCTTCATACGGTTAAAATTGCATGTTTGTTCTCCGCAGAATACCTACATTTATCCCAAAATATGGGGACTAATCGTATATTGCACAGTGCTGAGTTGTATTAAATATAATTTAAATCATCAAAAAGAAGTCCTCATAGTTCGTGTATGTTGTTAGTGCCATGTTTGTCTTCCACTGCAATAAATTTGGAGTCCCAACAATGAAAACTGTCATCCTCATCAATCTTTCTTCCCTCTATTTGTGTCTCAGTCTGTTTCTAGTCAGCGCTAGGGTGACTAATGATTAGTCCTGCGAACTAAGTCCTTTTCTAAAATTACATCTGTTTCAGATAAAGGATTGCTGTTTATTCGGTGCAGTTGTGCCGCAGTGCTCTGTGAACCGCGTATTTTGTTGTGCCTGTTTCCACTTCATATGAGCGCTTGTAATTGAAACAAACCCTTGGTATATTTCTGCCTGAGTTCTTGTCTCTCGATTTGGTTCCCTCTTGCAGTAATTGTGTTTTAAGCCTTCCTACTTCTGGTGAATGTTTTAGTACCAAATCTACTTGTGGAAGCATTTGATCCTTTTGCAGTAATTTCAAACTATTTCAGTATTAGTTGTGTCTGGTAATGCTGTCGGTAAATTACAACTGTCTTATTGGATAAACTCTATGGTGTTATTTACAGCACGTTTTCATGTGGATTTCTCACTGTTAAGCACGTTTTTTGTGTTGTTCTTGCCAGGTACGATAGTGAAGAATGACATTGTCGGGAAGGATAAACTTATCTTAACGCAATTTATTGAATACAAAATTTTAATCTAAAAAGCTTTTACTGCCCAGACCGCAATTTATGTTATTGAAATACCGCACGGTTAAAGGCGCCATGTCACGGATTGCGCGGCAGCTCCCGCCGGAGGTCGGAGTCCTCCCTCGGGCATGGGTGTGTGTGTTGTCCTTACCATAAGTTAGTTTAAGTAGTGTGTAAGTCTAGGGACCGATGACCTCAGTAGTTTGGTTCCTTAGGTGGCCACACACATTTGAACGTTTATTATTGAACTAAAACATTGTGACAACCATCTTCAGATGATTCAGATAGTAAAAATGAGTTGAACATTTATTGAGAAATATCATCTGTAGCAACAATCATGCAATTACATGTAATCGTGTCATGAGCCAACAAGACTTGGACAGTAAGCTGTTAAAAAGTGTCATCGAGAGCGATGCGGTCTGTAAACAATAATCTCGCAAAATGGAGGTAATAAATAAGGAAATGTAAAAACTGCATCAAATGGGCATATAATGGGCTTTTTATCCTATTTGTACTTAGGCGACTAGCCATTTTGCTTCTTCATTACATGCATCATCCGAGATTATGGTTTACAACCCCGCTCGCTCTCGATGACGAAATTGATAGCTTACTGTCCTAGTCTTGTTGACCCGTAATACGATTGCATGTCATTGCATGACTGTTGCTAATGATGATGTTTTTCAGTGCATGTCCAGATAGTTTTCACGATTTGGTTATTGTACTCAACCGAAATTAGTTATCCTGTTTTAGTTGTGTAATTTAAATTGCAGGCTCGATTACAAAAGATTTTTGCATTAAAAATTTTTATTCAATGAGTCTGTTATGCATTATAGAATTTTTTGTTAATTGTACGTATTTGTGTAACTCAGTTATTCCAGCTGTTTTGACATTCGGTGGGTATACTTCGGATCTGTTAGTTGTGTTTTAATTTTTCATGTTTATTTTAACATGCAATTTTGGCCTGACCCAGAGATTGTCTGTTACGATTTTTTTATTTGTTTTCGATATTTCATTAAACGAATATTTTGAGGATTATTGATCACTCACAGCTCAACCCAGTCCTACCAATCCCTGTGCAGCACACGTTGTTTGAAAATAATAGAGAAGTATTAGCTGTATTGCCTAAAGCACGAAATTACGAACAGACAGTAAACCCATGTCCAGATTATCACATAGCCTACAAAGAAAGTACTCAGTATCAAAACATGAGGGTAAACTTCGATCAATATTTCTCGATCGCCTTACCTATACCTTCTGAGTTCCTTTTTCTGAATCCTTTTGAATGTATAAAACCAGAGAAATGAGACGGTTATTTATTGGTAGGACATACGAAAGGAAAATAATAATAAAGAAACACATACGAAGTACATAATTTAATGCGGTGGAATGATGCTGAAAGTCATCCATAGACGTCTATGACCCAGTTAGACGATATATTCAGAACCTTATTGTTGGGCTTAGGTGGATACTACCAGCAGTTGTTAACCGCTCCAGTAAGACAGCGATCCCTCCCCCCTTTTACAGAATCTACATCAGAAGTTTGAATTCAACGAGTGCTTAGAACGATAAGAAAAAGGAAGGAAGGAAGATAAGGGTTTCATTTCATGTCGAAGATCCTGTTACCGGCGTTGAAGTAGTTTTGGACTAGCCATGTATAGCGAAGGAAAGTAGCAGTGCTGACATATGTCATAAGCGGTTCAGGGGAATCTTTGGAAATTTAAAACGCGGTTGCTGGAGGGATGAACCCCGATACCAGTGTTCTAACCACTGTTTCCCTTAGCTCAGTACTTTAAGTCAGAATGTGGGCTATGTAACTTCGGTGGTATATACCATAATGGACGCAGCGACTCTGAACAGTTTGCTGTAACTTTTTGTTGCCTTATAGCATTATTTTGAGTTATAAGTCCTACAAGGGGCATAAATAAATTTATCAGAAACTTCAGGGCTTTATTTTTGACATCAAAACATTAGAAAATTCCACATGAACATGAGTGTGCAAGTTCTTTGTTAGGGAGTATGAAAGGAATTCTCTGTAGTGATTCCTAGTTGTGTAATTTACTTGAAATGTGCTGTGTTACTATATTGTTTACTGTTGGTCATGGCATTTGTTGTGTTTTGCCCGATTGACAGTTGCTCTGTTTGAGAGTGACTTCCGTTACAACACATCACATCTGAAATGACGGATATGCACTACATGTACGGACTATCAGATGGAAATGATGGCTCTGCACGTCAGCTTTACGCTGAACGTTACCTTGGTAAACAGTTACCTTGTGGTGGATGGTTTGTACGGCTCCACCAGCTTTAAGAACGCGTTCTTCGTACTGTAGATGATTCTCTATCAACTCGTACAAGGAGAATTGCGAGAAGGCATTACTCACAGGATGCCTGGAACAGTCTACATGAAAATGTTCTGTACCCGCATCACCTTCAACGAGTGCAAGCATTTAATGAGCGAACATTGGTAAGAGTACCTGTCGACGCAAGGGGATCTTCAGTTATCGTGATAGTCACCTCTAGACTAATGAAAATCCTCATTAAATGTGACAAGACAGACATCAACAGATGGATAGCCTCATCGTGAAGGGTGGAATCATTCAGGACCATCTCACTGGCTAATATTCCTTTCCGCAACATATTATCGGACAAACGTATTCTAAGTGTCTGACTCATTCAAAACTGTTCAAATGTGTGTGAAATCCTAGGGGACTTAACTGCTAAGGTCATCAGTCCCTAAGCTTACACAGTACTTAACCTAAATTATCCTAAGGACAAACACACACACCCATGCCCGAGGGAGGACTCGAACCTCCGCCGGGACCAGCCGCACAGTCCTTGACTGCAGCGCCTTAAACTACTCGGCTAATCCCGCGCGGCCTGACACGTTCATTTACCTGATAATGTACCTCCAGACGCCATCCAAAAAATATGGTTTATGCACGATGGCGCTTCATCTCGATTTACTCGGATAGTTTGCCAGTATATCGATACCCAGTATCCGAACAGGTGTTTTGGTCGAGGGGGATCCATTGTATGATCTGTGCGAACGCCATATTTGAATCGAAAGGCTTCTTTTTCTGTTGGGAATGTTTAAGAGCCTCGATGTATTCAACTCCAGAACCTAATGTCGATGTTCAGAGGGAGTGTATCCGCAAAGGATTTGACATAATGCGGGGCACACCAACAGTTTCCCGCAGCGTACAGCAAAGTACGGAACGCAGGCTCATTGGATGCATCGAAGCAGCAGATGGTCACATCGAGCGATCTCTGCAGACGTAAATGTGTTTGGTAAGTGTATAATTTTCGTGCCATGAATAATAAATCGTTCCATACCTGTCTAATGAACGATTTTGGGACCCATTTTCATACGAACATATTGTAATGTTTTGATATCAAGAATAAATCCGTATCGTTTTCGGATACTTGTTTTTGTACATCCGGTATTTACCGCATTTAGGTACAGTACGAAATTGAGATACGGCTGCTCAGGTAACTGAGCGTTCTGGCTCAACAAATACGGAGGACTCGCTTCTTAGCCTAGCTCGTTTCACATCTCTTATCAGCCATATCTATTAAATCCAGCCTAGTCGTCGGATACGGGGTGTCTAGGAAACCTGCTTTCTCGGATCGCTTGACAACATTAAAACAAATCGCATTAATGAGTTTTATTACAACTGAGAAAGAAAACAATACTTATCATTGTAAATTAGTCAGATGTGCAGCAAGCAAAGGGCGACATGCAAAATAATCAAGTTTCTTCAGTATAGACAATCCTAATACAAACGAAGCTTCTATCTAGGTCGCTCGTCTTGAAGCTTCAGTAGAACTGGGCCGCCACCAGTCGGGTGGATGCTTCTGTCCTCTTCAACATCTACATCTACATCCATACTCCGCAAGCCACCTGACGCTGTGTGGCGGAGGGTACCTTGAGTACCTCTATCGGTTCTCCCGTCTATTCCTGTCTCGTATTGTTCGTGGAAAGAAGGATTGTCGGTATGCCTCTGTGTGGGCTCTAATCTCTCTGATTTTATCCTCATGGTCTCTTCGTGAGATATACGTAGGAGGGAGCAATATACCTAGGGAGCGCTGCTGTCGCGTTGTCGTCCTGGAGAGGAGTCAATCAGCGTGCGATTGGCTGACGTCTTCTCACAGCCATCTCTTCTCTATCGTTCCCGACTGATGTGCTGGCGCTTGACTTTACGCCTTAACAGTATTAATTTAGACTACCGCAAATTTTCGTAAAAGAGACTCTGAGGATGCCGCTACGGCTTCTTCAACTTATCTTCCTTCTGTAATATATTGGTTATTCCTTGCTACTGCAGTGTTATCTTGAAGCTGTCAGAAAGGAGGACAGGCGCTCCAAGGCGCGGAAGCAGAGACGGTGCTAAGGGCAGACTAAACTAGGAGAGGTATTGTTGAAGTAAACCGTAAGGGGGATTCCCCCAACCGCGGTCCCAGGGCGCTAGTTACTCTTCAAGGAGTTAACATGTAACTTCATACGTCGTCTAGACACTGTGCTAGGTTGCCATCGTAGAACTTTGTAACCAACAGGCACGTATTAGCGTATAGAGCCAACTTGATATGTGGGGAGCCCGAAGGGCTAAATGACGTATAACAATAATGTTGTAAGACTTATTTGGCAGAGCAGTTACGTTTAGCTTTCAGCTGAATATTATTGATACCAGATACGGACTTAGTGCAACTGCATTAACATCCCCGCCTTAGGAGCAGTAGAGGGTGCCTAACTAAACCGTGATTAGCAGTCGCCTGCAAGAGACCTGCGGGACTGGCTGGGTAGCTTTAAGTGGGAAAAACAGTGCCTCACGCGACTGTTTAAAACCCCTAGATTCCGCATTTTGGTGGAGTTCTCAGTCAGACGATCTGGGGGCCGAATCCGCGTCCATCGATTCCAGCCTGGGTATAGCTCCGCGTAAGTCTGCTCTCTCACTTGGAGTGCCTCAGTGAACAGTGTCGCATTCAGTATGTTTTGTTTTGCAGCTAAGTTGTTGCCATAAGATGCTGCTAGTGTTTGCTACTGTGATTAGCATCAACTCCTGGGAATTCTGCACTGGCTTCTGTTGCAACAGTGTTATTCATGCTTTTTTCTAACGCTAGAACTAGCCTCCAGTGAATTAGTTAGTCCTGTCTGGAATAAACAACTATTTCAGAACCCTGTTTGTCCAAGTGCCTCCACAACGAGTTCGCTACCAAGTCTCACCACCTGCATTTCTAGTAAATGCCTATACCAGTGTTGGCTCAGCAGAATAAGACAATCAAATGCCTTCACTGTGAATTGTCCTTCTGCCTTCTGCCCTGTACCGCTCGGTAGCGCAGACTGACCAGTAACCCCTTTCTCCCTTTCTCACCTATGTCAGACACAACCCTTCGTCCCGTAGAAAATCATCTATTTTCTCCATAACTTTAAAAAAATTGCGGGTATTTTCAGATCTGTGTTGCTACTTGATCACGAGTGATAGCCGCAGTGCCCTGTGCCGGAGATAGCGATAAGCGTTGCTCAGGTAGCATACCAGTAGGCGTTATGCGCAAGAGTCTGGACGTTCCTTAGCATCGTCGGAGGACATTCGCTGGAATTGGTACTGGTCCTCTGATTATTCCCGCACAAGTTCACAAATGGGTTACCACTAGCTGCGATTCTGCACAACACAGCACAGATTTTGGCAATGCGTCATGATGTTATTAGTGGCAGCCACTGTGAGCATAGAACTGGATAACCAAACACGAGCTCTAATCGTCTATATTACGAAATGTACACGTTAAGTCGACGATTTTTCTTCCACTTTTAGCGTTAATAAACTAATTTTCTATAAATTATAAATTAAAAATTGCTCATATTAAAAAAAAAGCTACAGATCCCTGACAGACTGTTAACTCCTTTCGTTCTTGCCTCGTCGCAGTGTAGAAGTTGTAAGAAGTCAATGACTAAGGAATTTGTTGCTAGAGCACTCGAGCAGATGTAATTTCGATGGATTGCTCACGCGCTTCCTGCGATATGTAAGCTATAAGAGAATCTCAGACCAGAGAGCATTGTTGGCTGCAGTAAGAGCAGTGTCAGTAGGACTAAGTAGTGGCTAGCAGTCTGGTGTATGGAGTTGATGGGACCGGTCGTGGGGAGCGATGGCTGTGCCTGAGAAATGTAATATAAGGTAAAAGCAGCCGCGCGCATATGTAGTTTGTTAAAACAAAATATGTACTAATGTTATATCAAGTCCGATGTAAATGTTACAAAAAAAATCTTTTAATAATAATCCTTTTTATAAAATTTACTTTTTGACAATCATTCATCTGAATTTAAAGAATTTATAAATTTCTGCCATTCATGGACATCCCGATTATCGTAAAGAAAAATCAGTCGTTTCCTTTTATACATGAAAAATCTAGCGGCCAGCATTGCACTGGGATGTGCCAGAAAAATTTCTTATAGGAGCAGATATATACGTGTTATCCGGCGACTTCACTGAGGTAAGAATTTTCAATTTCTTCACAATGATCTTTCACGGCCATGACGCAGCACTGCTGACGTCCAAAATTTTCCAGTTTAAATTCACAGTCAATTATTGAAAGGTTATAAGTGAGCCACAATTTTACTGAGAGGTTAGTCACGTTGTTATTGCGAGGTTACGGAATAATAAACCGCTGGGAGGTTACACTTCAATTATTTGGTGGATGTATTCTGATCTCTGCCTTCCCCTAAAGTTTGTATCCTATACAGCTCCCTGTAGCACCATAGAGGTTATTCCCTGATGTCTTAACAGGTGTTCTATCATCCTGTCCCTTCTCCTTGTCAGCGTTCTCCAGATATTCCTTTCCTTGCGATTCCACGACAACCTCCATACTTCTCACCTTATCAGTCCACATAAATTTCAACATTTTCACCATATCTAAAATACCTTGATTCTCTTCTTATCTGCTTTTACCATAGTCCGTGATTTGCTACCATACAATGCTGTGCTCCAAAAGTACATTCTCAGAACTTTCTTCCTCAAGTTAAGGCCTATGTTTGATACTAGGAGATTCCTCTTGATCAGAAATGCCCTCTCTGACGACGCTGGTCTGCTGTTTATCTCTTCCTTGTTCCGTCCGTCACGAGTTATTTCGCTACCCACGCAGCAGAATTCTTTAACTACGTCTACTTCGTGATCCCCAAATCTGATGTCAAGTTTCTCGTTGTTCTCAGTTTTGCTACTTCTCATTATTTTCGGATTTGTTCGATTTACTCTCACTCCCTGTTCTGTAGTCATTAAACTGTTCATGCCATTCAATACACCTGTAATTCTTCTTCACTTTCACTGAAGATAGCAATGTGATCAGCGAATCGTATCACTGACATCTTTTCACCTTAAATTTTAATCCCGCACTTCAACCTTTCTATTATTTTCGTCAATGCTTCTTTGGTGTATAGAATGAACAGTACGGACGAAAGAGTACGTCCTTACCCTATCCATTATTAATCCGACCACTTCGTTCTTGGTCTACCAGCCTTATTGTTCCCTCTTGAGTTTTGTGCGTCTTGAAAATTACCCGTCCTTCTACTTCTATTTTTCTCAGAATGTCGAACATCTAGCGCCACTTAACATTGTCGAACGATTTTCCAATGTCGGCAGATCGTATGACCGTGTCTTGATTCTGCTTCAGTCTTGCTTCCTTTATCAACCGCAACGTCAGAACTGCCCCTCTGGTGTCTTTACTAACGTCAAACTGATCGTCATCTATCAGATTCTCAATTTCCTTTCCCATTCTTCTAAAGATTATTCTTGTCAAGAATTTAAATACGCGAGCTGTTAAGCTGAGTGTGCGATAATTCGCAGTAGTCAGGTCTTGCTATCTTCGGAATTGTGTGGATGATATTTTTTGGAAAGTCAGGTGGTATGTCACCAGACTCATACATCCTACACACCAATGAGAACAGTCTCTTTGTTGCCGCTTCCTCCAATGATTTCAGAAGTACTGATGGAATGTTATCTATTCCTTCCACTTTATTTGATCTTAGGTCATCAAAAGCTGTTTAAGTCCTGATTCTATTACAGGATCCCCAATCTCTTCCCTGTCGACTGCAGTTTCTTCTTCCGTCACGTCGACAAATCCTCCTTCTCATAGAGGTCTACAATGTACTCTTTCTACCTGTCTGCTCTCTACTCTACATTTAACAGTAGAATTCCCATCGCACTCGTAATGTTACCGCCCTTGCTTTTAATTTTACTGAAGGCTGTTTTGAATTTTCTGTTGTTGAGTCAGTCCCTCCGACAGTAATTTATTTTCCGACTTCTTCACATTTTGCACACAACCATTTCGCCTTAGCTTCCCTACATTTCCCGTTTATTTCATTCCTAAGTGACTTGTATTTCAAAATGTTCAAATGTGTGCGAATTCCGAGGGGACCAAATTGCTGAGGTCATCGGTCCCTAGACTTACATACTACTTAAATTAACTTATGCTGAGAGCAACACAGACACACCCATGACCCTGGGAGGACTCGAGCCTCCGGCAGGAGGGGCCGTGCAATCCGTGACATGACACCTCAAACCGCGCAGCCACACAGCGCGGAGACTTGCATTTCTGTATTCGTGAATTTCCCTGAACATTTTTGTACCTCCTACATTCGTCGAACAACTGAAGTATTTCTTCTATTACCACTGTTTTCTTCGCAGTTAACTTCAATGTAGGTACGTTTCCCTTTCCAACTTCTGCGATTGCCTTTTTTAGGAATGTCCATTCCTCTTCAACTGAACCACCTACTGAGATATTCATTATCGCTGTATTCACAGCCTTAGAGAACTTCAAGCGTGTCTCTTCATCCTTTAGTACTTCCGAATTTCACTTCTTTGCGCATTGATTCTTCCTGACTGGTCTTTTAAGCTTCGGTCTACTCTTCACCATTCCCAAATCGTAGTCCAAGTCTGTATCATTTAAGAACTAATACAACACCGGTCTGAAATGTAATCAGGTTAGAGAACCGACACCAATCACAATCAGGTATGATTGCCCAGGTATGATTGCCACTCATTAGCAATCAAACCTTCAAAGGTATTTAAAACAAAAAATGCACCCTGTGTTATTACAGCGACTAACGATTAATACAGTGGCTTCCGCCATTTTATTTTAACAGCACGAAGTGGGAGTCTCTGGTCTGTACAGGCTAACGAGGAGAACACGGCAAGTGCCATAACCCGATTTCCCAGAATCTTTGCTCATTGGATGAGCAGTCAAAATAAGTGAACACGTGTGTTGGCTTATCCGTAGGTAATCGACCGTTTCTGTGAAAACGACGAACAAAGTTTTCGAAATAATGTCAACGCCTTTTAGTACTCGACATTCTTAACCGAAATCGTGGCCAATGTCTGGTAGTTCCGCATTGCGCGTCGAGCGAGCAGATTGTTCCTACTTTCGCCTGTACAGCAACGCCGCCTGTGGCGAACTTGCCTAGTGGAGTTTGTTGTTGGTTCGTCTTCTGACGGCGGCGTTCTGTGCCCACGCCATAATGTCTGTCGAGTCTCCCAGAATATTCCTCGTCGGGGTACCGTTGTTTCAGTTTTGACAACAGCACGTGACATGTGCAACCGGGTTCTCCACAAATTCTTGATTGGTTAATTGAAACGATTCGAGTTACATCTGTATGTTGATTCTGATTGGTATGCATATTTTGAGAAATTTCGAGATCCCTTGCAAGTAGATCAACTTCTCTCTCGGGTTGGTTCTCAGGTGATATTTACACATCGTGATGTTTAAATTAGTCCAGTCCTTCTCGCAAATGCGGCGAACGAGTCTGTTCCGGTTAGAGTTTACAGTCTTTCAACTGAAGTAGACGTTTCATTTCTTAAGGCGGCATTGCTTCCTAATGGAGTAATTCCGCATATTCGACGGAAACGCTGGTCTGTTCAACATCACTTGCAATGTTACAGTGGTATCCGAACAGTAGAAACGTGTTCAGAAGAATACTCATTCACACCTGAATGTTTATGGTTACCGGATTCACATCGCCTATGCAGGAACAAGAAGAAACCTGCTTTCTGTATAATGGAGGTGTCCAACACGGATCCAATTGTACGCGCCGTGATACGGTTTTAAAGTCATTTTATGGAAAACGTCGTCCGTTAACATTAGCTAAATTAGTGCCTTCGCAGTCTGCTGTCAGTTCTTCCCCAGCCTTAAGAGGACGTTGGGGAGACATTGCCCCCCAGTTCGCGCAACGTTTCACCGTTACCGGCACGTTCAGATGCGGCCACTGTTGCCGTTAAGGCGCGGGCACCGTTAGCACAATTTACATGCCGGCGGACTCCAGGACATTGAATTCTTTGAAGCCACCAATCCCAAGTCTCGCCTCTCCGAGAAGGTGATGGTGGAGGATGCGTCTTCCAGTGCTAATGCTTTGAAAACTGACGTGAATTTTGGTTCTTGTTTCGTCAGGGATGATGGGGCAGAGTCTGTTGATGTTGAAATGAATGTTGCGTCTGCGTCCTCTGCTCCACCGTTAGGAACGTCTGCTCCTGTGGGTTCACATGATTTAAAGGAGACCTCGTCTGCTATTCTGCTTTTACAGTGTTCTTGTGCAATGCCATCCGTTCCTCAATCTGATACAATGGGGAAACATGTTATTGCGCATTCTCTTCCGAGCAGCCAGATGATGCAGACGGCTTCAGACGCTGCACTGCCAGTCTCTTCTTTATCTGACGATGATGGTCATCTCACTGGTTGTGTTTCTTGGATTCCGTTGAGTGGAGTGGGCCGAAGTGCACATTGATCACTCTCCTACCCTTTCGCGTCAAGACGTTATATTGTCGCAAAGTCGTATGAAATAAATTTCAAACTGGGAGTGCAGCGTCGCACCGAAAAAAAGCGCAGAATCTGCAGCTTCAGATAGAGATGACTCAAATTCTGCAGCTTCGTCTCCGCTGTCCGCCGCTCTTGTGGAGAACGGGATGTGACGCATAAATTCTTTTCTAGCTCTGCTTTCGTGCCTCACTTGTGTCAACTAATCCAGTCGTACACGTTCCTTTCTCAAAATATGATAAGCTCTCCCCTAGGGCTTGCCGCGTTACGACAATTTATTTATGATACCAAAATTGATGTGTGTTTGCATGAAGTTTTATTTGATGTGTTTTATCTCCCTGGATATTCTATGTTTTTTAATGTTGCGGCTGAAAGTTCTACTGGCATGGCCGGTATTTCGTTGATGGAAACGCTGGACGATGGTCGGGGTATAGGGTGTCATTTTTACGATCGCGCCTTAATTTTTCTTTATGCTCCATCTAGATCTGGTCGTACATACGACCACTCGCGCTTTCGTAAGATGCCATTTATTTACTCACAATCTCCGAAAAATTTTGATGCGGTAAGATTTCAACTGCGTCTTGCATCTTGTGGATCAGACTCCAGATTATAACTAGTGTCATTAACTTAATGATATTGTGGCGTCGCTGTGTCTACAGGATGCTTGGACTGCAGGTGTTCCACATCAGTGCGATTTATGTATTTTACAGCCATTTCTAGTAATCGACAGGAGCGTTTGTCGAATGAGATTTTCACTCTGCAGCGGAGTGTGCACTGATATGAAACTTCCTGGCAGATTAAAACTGTGTGCCGACCGAGACTCGAACTCGGGACCTGTGCCTTTCGCGGGCAAGTCCTCTACCATCTCATTCTGGAAACATCTCTCAAGGCTGTGACTAAGCCATGTCTACGCAAAATCCTTTCTTTCAGGAGTGCTAGTTCTGCAAGGTTCCCAGAAGAGCTTCTCAAAACTTTGGAAGGTAGGAGACGAGGTACTGGCAGAAGTAAAGCTGTGAGTACTGGGCGTGACTCGTGCTTGGGTAGCTCAGATGGTAGAGCACTTGCCCGCGAAAGGCACAGGTCCCGAGCTCGAGTCTCGGTCCGGCACACACATTTTTAATCTGCCAGGAAGTTTCAGGACCGTTTGTATTTGTCTGCTTCCCTATACAGTCAACTTTTACAACTGTTGTAATTCCTGCCAGCTTCACAGGCCACTGTGTTGCTTCAATGATTCTATACCACGTCCCGCAGCGGGTACATCTTTCTTACCCTATTTCGAAGCTAAATATTTTACATTTGGCGGACTTGTCTCTGGATATCATCTCTTCCGTGTGGGAGCTGGAAAGCCTTTCAGAAGTGCGTTACCACTCAATCGCGGAATGATGGGTTGCCTATGCCAAACCTCGGCTACGCACAGCACTCATGTGTTTTAGCGCTGGTAAAGCGCCTGAAATGACGAAGACATGGGAATTTTTTTACGCTGCCCTTCGTGATTTTCATCGTAGTGCTCGAGGCCTCTCTTTAGGAGTTATGTTCACCGCGTGAAGGCGAATATCCTGCAACTCAAAAGCCCACAATTAGATGTTCTTTGTTTGCGTTCCCATTCACGTTCGATTCTACAGGACGAGTGGGAGTTTCTGTATCATCTAATTCTGCTTCTAACCCTATTTAAAAGGACATGTCTCACTGCTATTCGTTCTGTAGATGGACGTGAGTGGTCACCCGAACCTGATATAATGCGTGAACATTTCCCGTATTTTTCCGATCTTTACAATGGAGTGGCATCAGATGATACACCGTCTGCTGATTTTACTTCCCAGTTCGCTCTCCTTCTCGAAAATCACTGAATTTGGATGGCCTTCACAAGAAATTTTATGTTCAGTTTTGGCCTCTGCTAGAAGATATGATATCACCTATGGTGAATGATGTAAGGGGTACACATCCCGCACTCCTTTAAGGTCGGAAAAATTTAATGCCCAAAAAGACGGGACATCTGTTCGTGGATCAGATCCGACCAATAACGCTCCTCAGGTTGGATTACAATATCGTAGCGCTGGCGATAAAGAGCTGACATTGTCGCGCATTATCAAAGTGGTCTCCCCGGTCATATTCTTCTGACTCTCGTTGCCGAATGTAGTGATCTCATCTCGATTGCTTCCACAATTCCTCAGCCTGGAGCTTTATTTTTTATCGATTTTAGTCATGCGCGTGACCGAGTTAGTCTTGATTTTCTGTCGCGAGTACTGACGACTGTTGGTTATAATGATGCTGCGCAACGGATATTCCATCTCTAATTATTGGTATCCAGGTGTCTACTGACGTAAATGGTCGTCTTACTTCCCCCCCCCCCCTCCCTCCTCCATAGAAGTGTGTCGCACTGTTCTAAAGGAGAGTCCCCTTTCTATGTCGTTATTCGTGCTATTTCTGGAGCCCGTATTGCGGTCCATAGCTGAGGTACTTAGTGGCCGATCGCTATTGTGAGAAAGGTTCACCGTGCGTGCTTTGCCAATCACGTTATAGTACTTCTTTGTAATCATGACAGCATGCCGGTGCTCAAGGACGTTTTGGATATATTTTGTTCGTCTTACAGAAGCACAGTTTAGCAACCGGAAGAGTCGGTTACTCAGTTTGCCTGGATTTGACGCAGTTGAGATTCCATGGGCTGTGGCTGTCGCCCCTCGACCCTTCCCCTCACCCCCACCACCCCACCCCCCACCCACCCTCGAACGCTGGGTGTTATTGATCGTTGTCCGATGAAGATCGCTGCGTTAAACTGGAAATCCCTCACGGATAGCACCGAAAGAGCGATCCTTGAAAACGAGCCTAATTCTCTCTCCTTGGAAACTTGTGTGTCGAGCACACAACGATTATCGGGCAAGTTTATCTGACGAAACGCTATTTTTCGGGTGCGCTATGAGCTTATGGTGAGACCCTGGGTGATGGGGGGTTCGGCCTCCCTGATGTTCAGGACAAGGCTTCTGCTTTATTTTTCGAGGCACTGTTTCAACGTATCTTCGCAGCCCTCCATCACTCACAACTCGCTTTTTTGCTTGTCTCCATTCTACGAGCTTAGCCCCTCCAATAGATGTTGATAGGATTAATAATAAATTAAGAATATTCGGAAATTTCTTATAGATGTCAGTTATTTGGGGGTTGACTTTTAAAGTAGCATCTCTCTGTCAAAATGCTGTTACGTCACTGGATGTTTCAAATCACGCTTCCTCTGCGGAATCGCTATCGGCAGAGACAGACTGGAAGGCTGATTGGTCCAATACCATCCTACTTATTCTTCCGACGGATGTGGCGTCTTCATGGCACCAAGACGTTCGTAACCTTGTCCTCATCAACGATCAACGTTTTCGCATTGGGTTTAGTGAAATAGACCGATGCAGTCGTTGCCATGAAACGGATATGTTACGTATAGGTTGGTCGTCTGCGGACACAGACATTACAGTTGGCTCCACCGACATTAGGCCTTTCTTTCCCGATGGACGGAAGCGGAAATATCCAGTGAGATTCTCCTGCGACGCGATTCAACCTTATTTGTAGAACGAACAAAAATACAGATACGTTGCTCGTCGGCATTGTGTTCATTACGTGGTGGAGAGTAGATATGGCTCGGACCCTTGTGCCTTTTACCAGTGTATGGGTATGGACCACTGGACATGGCAAAGGAGGAGGAGGAGGAGGATATTAGTGTTTAACGTCCCAGCGACAACGAGGTCATTAGAGACGGAGCGCAAGCTCGGGTGAGGGAAGGATGGGGAAGGAAATCGGCCGTGCCCTTTCAAAGGAACCATCCCGGAATTTGCCTGAAGCGATTTAGGGAAATCACGGAAAATCTAAATCAGGATGGCCGGAGACGGGATTGAACCGTCGTCCTCTCTTGGCAAAAGTTGCCACGCCATCGCGAGCTTTTTGCGAATATGCTATATCTGGTATTTAATCGTCAAGGAGTTGGATAAAACGTAGAATCCCTTTTATGTTGTAATTTTTCATTCCTGTTGGCTTTCTTTTGGAAAACTAGAAGAAATAAAAAGAAAAAAAAGGAAGGCTAGCGTCGCGAGCTTTTTTTCATATATATATATATATTATTTTTTCTCTTTTATTTACCCATATCCATAGAAGGTTAGGGGAAACAGGTGCGTTATATTAAATGCAAAATTACAACTAGATTTCACACTAAGTGTCTTATATTTATTATATAATATATGCATGCATTTTTCAGGAGTTACAATCCTTTTAAATTCTCATATTTAAATCTCATAGTAAATCTTGTGTTAATTCTCATGTTTTATTCTGATATTTATTCTTATGGAAGATTTGGTGTATTTCCTTGGATCATACCAGTCTTAGAAACATTTGAAACCTGGAAATTCCGAACACCACAAGCATTACGCGCAGGTAGGTTAGCTGCAGTGACATTTCTTCGTATGAATCTCACTTAGAATAGAAACGTAGTTAACATTGCTGAAGACTTCGCATGTTGGCAATAATTTCGCAGCAAACCACGCTTAACGAATAACTTTAACGAAAACTGGAGCTTGCTTGATTATGAATCAAGATACTCTACAGGAATTTCACCGAAAATAGTTTCAAAAAAAATTTTTATTCATTTATTTTTTCAATTCTTTATCTATTTTTAATTCATTCTCAAGACATACAACTAGTAGACGAATAAGGACAGCGTTGTTTCAGTATACTTTGGAAAAGATTCGTGTAGAAATCTGCTACTGACGTGGGTAGACAAACGAAAACGAAAATAAAAATAAAGATTCGGATTCGAAGACGGGGCGCGAAAACGTGAAGCCACGGCCCTAGCCACTGTGCCACCGCTTTGCTTGAATTACTCACTCGCTAAGACATGAGGGAATGACTTCCATGGCACTAGAGGGAGCTGTAGAGGGCAAAAACTGTAGAGGAAGACAGAGATTGGAATACGTCAAGCAAATAATTGAGGACGTAGGTTGCAAGTGCTACTCTGAGATGAAGAGGTTAGCACAGGAAAGGAATTCGTGGCGGGCCGCATCAAACCAGTCAGTAGACTTATGACCGAAAAAAAAGAAAAAAGAGAGGCACATGAAGTACCTCGAAAACGTTGACGGTCGTTTCCTCAGAAGCGATCGAGCATCCACGCATAAGCCGAGAGATACGAGTTCGCGTATTTTGACCCTTCTTCCACTGAGCAAAGTTTCTGGAAATCGGGCTATGGATCTTTCCGTGCTCTTCTCGTAACCAATGCCACCTGCTGCCGTTACAGTGGTGCGGATTGTTGCTATCCAAACGTCACAACAGGCTCAGGATATCGCGCTTTATATCAGTAAACCAACATCGGCAAGTTCGAGTAGACATTCACCCGTGCCAGTTCTCGCACAATTATTTAATAATTGTTTCGTCACAACAAATCTGTGGCGTAGTCTGAGGTAAACTCAGTCTCATTCCTACAGTCTAATGGATGTACGTTTGCGTTTATAGAGGAAACGAAGCAAGATTAGGGTTTAACGTCCATTTACGGGAAAGTCTAGGCGAACAAATTGGTCCATAACTCTTGCGACCTATTTTGTCAAGCTGGGAAACAACCACAAATTGGGCTGCATAAATCACCTAAGCTACATTGCATATGGGCCGCGCAAGATTTTGGCTGAAGTCGTCCATGTACTCGTATACTAAAAACAACTTTTTCTTGAGCTTACAAAATGTAATAGTCACGTCTATGTAATTTTATCTGAAAGTACTGCAAATTTTAATAGCATAAAAATAACAAATCTTTTGTTTGTTTGGGCTTCTTAGTGCGAAACTATCGTGCTTGTCAGGTTTAAGGTTAGATCGAACTGTAAGCGTAATTAGTTTCTGCATAACTCTTACAAAAGTATTTTTTATTTCATTATACTCACAGGAAAGTTTAAGTCAATAATGTTAACAAAATTGCCGACTAGGCTGGTGGCGTAAGAGAGCGAGAGGGTATTGAAAATCTCGCATGGCACGCATGTCCTGAAGCTTAGACGGGTTTTGTAGACCAATTCAAGACTGATTCCCGAGTTAACAGACCGCAAGTGTCCTGTATCAAACTGCTCGTCTCGTCTTCATCTATACCAGTATGGAACATTGTAAACAGTTATCGTTTATGTCCGACAAGAATCTGGGCGGAGAGAGTATTGAAATGCATGGAGCAACATTTGGTACACAGACCTTCTGGAAAGGAAGCGAAAGGAAAGGGAAATAAATTTTTGGGGAAGCAGAAAGCGGCTCATGTAATTTTTTTATTTTGTTTTAATTTATTTTATTTTATTTTGCTTTTAGCTTGTAACTAACCGACCAGAGAGATTTTTGCTCAGAGAAACTGAGTACATATTACCTGGTGAAGCTGTGATATTAGACTGCTTCATTCGTACAAATGCTTGATTGATGGACGACTGACAGTGAATCACAAATTGAAGTCAATATCGTACACGCTCCTGCTCATACAAACACTGTCAAAGAAGGGACATAACAATAAAAAAATATGTTTAGTTGTATGAAGCGAGAGATGAGACGGAAGAAAAGATTTGTTTTCAATTCTTTTTAACGCTGCGGCAACAGTTTACAAAGAGCAATAAAAATTTCGTGTCTCACTTTTCCGATTTAACTAAACTTCACTGCTAATCACTTTTCTTTTACATTTTCTCCATTCTTCACTAGAACGACGTATTTTACCAACAATAAGATTTACTTGCAGCCCGATCTGTATTATTTCAATTGCGTTGTTCCATTACAACGTAATAGCTAATTTTCCCGCTTTCAAAAGGAAATCAACTTATCGTTACAGAATTGGATACTGAAACTCAGCTGCTTCTCCTCGATTTACATACACTTCATCGCTCACGGCAGATGTACTCATGTATACCCAGGGAGAGTACATCTACATCCATCTCTGTAAATCACTGTGAAGAATGTGGCAGAAGTTTCGTACTACTGAACCAGTTATCAGGGCTCTTTCTCGTTTCATTCGCGTATGGAGCGTGTGAAGAATGATTTTTTAAATGCTTATGTTCGTTCTGAAATTAATCTTGTCCTCACGATTTCTGTAGGGGACATATGTACGGTGTTAAAGTACATACGTAATGTACTACTGAAACTTTGTATGTAGGCTTTTTTGGGATAATTTACGTCTGTCTTCACGAGTCTGCCAGTTCAGTACTTTCAGTATCACTGTGACACTCTCCCGGGCACAAACTTGCGATCCTTCGTGTGGCTCCTCTCTATAAGTTCAACATTCCGTATTATTCCCATTTGGTACGGCTCCCACACATATTTGAGAAAAAATCTAGGATGACTCACACGTGTGATTTTTAAGCGACCTCCTTTGCAGACGTATTGCATTTCCTTAGCATCCTATCAATAAACCAAACTCTGCTACCGAATTTACCCGCGAGTGAGCTGATTTCACCGTTCAATTTCATGTCCCTATTAAGTATTTTACCTAGGTATTTGAATTACTTGACCGATCCGATATTTGACTCGCTGATATTATAGTCATGGGATACTGCGTTTCTTGGTTTTGTGAAGTGCACAATTTTACATTTCTGAATATTTAAAGCAATTTGCCAGTCTTTATCCCACTTTAACATCTTATCAGGATGTGACACTCTATTCCTTTACAGATAACTGTATCAACTCCGAAGATTCTGCGATTATTATTAATGTTGTAAGCAAGCTCATTAATATACGGCATGAACAGCAAAAGACCCAACATACTTCATTGCGGCACGCTCGAAGTGAAGTGCTTCGATTCGCAAAATGTCAATGTTCCTCCATCTTCCCTCTTCACTACCTCCACATTTATAGGCACGGATTTGATGTACGGCTGCTCAGGTTGCACACGCATCATTGCTATGTATTTATTTTACTATTGATGCCATGCACTGCTTCAAAGACCCTGTGTGTTTATGTTTGATGTCATTTGCATAATCTCTTCTTGGTGTTGTCTTCGACCATAGTGCATGAAATAAGCTGTTTCTCATATCGGAGTATACAGCCTCGAACATTTGAATGCATCTTACAAATAACAATGTAGATGTCTAATAAATACCTTTTATAAGGTCGTTGAAATATTCATTAGATTGTGGTGGGGAAAATCCTAGAGCCAGAAGAGAAGAACGCGCGTCAGAAGACACTCAGAATTCTGTGTAATAATGTCAAGCTGGTTGCGAGCTTCAAAGGGGATTTCCCTGCTATCGCTGTGCGAACGAACAGGTGGTACAGGTTTCTATAGGCTGCCAAATACGGAAACTGGACAGCTGAAATGTTATCCAGTCGTCGGCCGGGTCTCTTCCACGATGGCACATGTGCGGCTAAAGGTATTGCTTTGGGAATACTCTCACCGTCATCGTCTTTCTGGGATTAGGTGAAACATCCATTCTCGTACAGTCCGTCTTTTTACTCTTCCCAGAACCATCTTGCTAGTAGATCTGTACCTCCACGCTTTCAACAGGAAGCCTGATGGAGGACTCATGGATCAGCTTTTTTTCACACTCACTTGGTCCCTCGTACTGTATATGATTAGTACTGCCTCTGCGACTTATGAAAGCTTTTTGTTCAGTTTCCAGATATGCTTCGCTTGTTTTATGTTCAAAGACTCGAAGACCTCTAATATTATTTCGTTTCTTATTGCACCTGTATATATTATATATATGTGACGAATTACATCAGAACATGTTGCTAAATTGCAATAAGTTGCAATTCACGATAACAAAAACTTTGTAGTAGACAAGTTACAGGACATTTGTAACAGTTTATTTAAAATTTCATTTCGTACTTTTCGTCAATGTGCCATGTGAAACTGTGTTGTGTTACACAACATAAGAGGTCACCCTGCTGACATTTGTGTGCTCAATCCACACGTTTACCCCACGTTTCCACGTGTTTTTAAAAAACGTATATTTTCCGTCTGTGTTTTCTATCTGTAGGGTTTTCTCTGTGTTTTATCTGCCTCTAAGGTTGTCAAATGTTAGGATGCGTTTTCTTATTGCCTTTTACGTCGCGTTGAGTGCATACCTGTGTAATCCAGTTTCATGTTTGTTTGTCGTGTGTGTGTGTGTGTGTGTGTGTGTGTGTGTGTGTGTGTGTGTGTTTGTGTGTTTGGAATATGTGTGTGCAGTATCCGAGCGTACGTCAGTAACAGAGCATCCTGTTTTGTAAATAAGAACAAAAACTTAGTTATACGCTGCAAGCGGGTGAAAAGAGCCACACTGAATTGTATGTGGAACGAAACATTGTCAAAACCAAGAGTAGCTTGTGCCATAATTATTGTTTTAACTTGAAAATGGTAACAAAAACACCGGGAAACCTTAACGAAGTCATCTCATACCTAATACATAAATCCGTACCGTGTCCTAGTTAGTCACCGATAGGTAACATAGTATTGGAGAAATAATTAAACGCAATTGTTTATTAATAAAATGTATTGTACTTAGAATAGAATTAATAAATATTAGTCTCACTGTAAAAAAATCGACATCATTATGTACAACATGGCTAATTGAGAAACATATAAAAAGCAGATATTGACTTTGTCAAATTAATTTCATTTTTTAAAACTTCTTTATTTCACAGAAGTTAGCAGTTTTAAAATGATCATCGCTTACTTTTTGCTATATGTGTTTTTAGTGCAACTACAAATATCACTAAAAGTTCAAACTCTTGAAAAAGCCACGTATAACTGTCCATGCAGAAAAAAAAAAACGCTTTCTGGTAAATAGAATACTTCACTCTGAAACATTTGATCTTAAGCTTTATTAATGGTCTTAGCGAAGGCTACTTGTAATTGTTGTCATTTGGAAAGGAATAGTTGTATCAGAATATGTGAGGTTAGTGCGAGGTATGGATGATACACTCGCCTAAGTGAGTTACAACTAATTTTACAACATTAATTAAGGCCTCCTTAATGTTAATATTTCATATTAGCATAATAACGCAATTTTTCTTTAAAAGCAACTGATGAGGATATAAACCAGACGGATTCAAATGATTAAAAAATTCTACAGAGTACAACTGAACATTGTATATTTCTTCAAGGTGAACTGAATCAGATCTGAGGTAAATCATTGCCCCTTCGTGTAACAAATTGGAAATAACGTATTCATTAACTGTTGTGCAAGCATAATTTTTTGAACATAGATCGCAGTTGAAAAGAATTGCGAAATATTTTGTTCATAGATTTCTCTGGCATTGAATGTGGCGCTGATAAAACTATCATAATTACAATAACAGTGTTTAGGAGTTTTGGTGCAGATTAATGGTATTGTGGTTAGGAGAAGTGTAAAGTAACGTTGCAAATGTTGTAAAATTATAACAAATTAAAAATTAAATAAGTTATGTCGTAAATTAAGTTATTTAAGTGAACGATACTTACTTGAGATTATGAACGTTGATATAATTTAGTTTATTTGTGCAGTACACAACGTTTGCGTAAAGAAAGTAAACAACTCGATCTACTGTTGTGCGTAATACACATATCAAATATAGTTTTCCATCAGCCCAGTTCCCATAACACCTGAAGATAGACGTTGACTGTGGATATTGTATCACAGACACAGTCCCTTTGATTGTTCAGATATCTCACTAAACCGGCCCAAAGATGTAAACAACCATGCATGAGCAGCGCCTATTACACGAAGGGGGTCCGACAGCCAGTCAGTTCCAGTCATTTCACCAGGAAGGAGGTACACGGCTCGTGATGTCTGTAGTTCAACCATGCCTAGACGGTCAATACCGCGGTTCGATAGCTTGCGCATTGTTGCTTTGTACCAGGGAGGGCTCTCAACAAAGGAAATGTCCAGGCGTCTCGGCGTGAACCAAAGCGGTATTATTCAGACATGAAGAAGATACAGAGAGACAGGAACTGTCAATGACATATCTCGCTGAGGCCGCCCAAGGGCAACTACTGCAATGGATGACCGCTACCTACGGATTATGGCTCAGATGAACCCTGACAGCAACGCCACCATGTTGAATAATGGTTTTCGTGCAGTCACAGGACGGCGTGTTACGACTCAAACTGTGCGCAGTAGGCTACATGATGCGCAACTTCACTCCCGACGTCCATGGCGAGCTCCAACTTTGCAATCACGACACCAAGCAGCGCAGTACAGATGGGCCCAACAACGGGACGAATGGACCGCTCAGGATTGGCATAACGTTCATTTCACCGATGATTGTCGCATATGCCTTCAACTAAACAATCGTCCAAGACGTGCCTGGAGGCAACCCGGTGAGGATGGGCGCCTTAGACGCACTGTCCAGCGAGTGCAGCATGATGGAGGTTCCCTGCTGTTTTCAGGTGGCATTATGTGGGGCCGACGTACGCCACTGGTGGTCATGGAAGGCGTCGTAACAGCTGTACAATACGTGAATGCCATCCTACGACCTACTGTGGAGCCTTATCGACAGCATATTGGCGGGGCATTCGACTTCATGGACGACAATTCGCGCCCTTATCGTGTACATCTTGTGAATGACTTCCTTCAGGATAACGACATCGCTCGACGAGAATGGACAACATGTTATCCAGACATGAACCCTATCTGACATGCCTGGGATAGATTGAAAAGGGCTGTTTACGGACGACGTGACCCACCAACTACTCTGAGGAGTGGAACAATGTGGACCAACAGTGCGTTGATGAACTTGTGGATAGTATGCCACCACGAACACAGGCATGCATCAATGCAAAAGGACGTGCTACTGGGTATTAGAGGTACCGGTGTGTACAGCAATGTGGACCACCACCTGTGAAGGTCTTGCTGTATGGTGGTACTACATGCGATGCGTGGTTTTCATTAGCAATATAAATGGCGGAAATGATGTTTATGTTGATCTCTATTCCAATTTCCTGTGCAGGAACTCTCGGAACCGTGGTGATGCAAAACATATTTTGGTGCGCCTTATAAATTCTTTACATCGACTTGTATGACCGAAGTCTTGTACTACACTACGCTTGCCTTAAGAATCTAGACAACTGTAACAGCTGCCATACATGTTTGATGGTCAGTAAATGGCACCTGCTACATAGTTCTTATTAAAATGTCTATAAAATCTAAGATATTTAACCAAAACAATAATTTTAAACTAATTATGTGTATTTCGTCGTTAGTTGTGAGCTAAATCTTAGGAATGTTGTCTAAGTCATTAATTTTGATTATGAAATAGTGGAGATTTGGCGCACTGAACAAAAATCTTGAGAAATAATAAATATGATAGTAAGAAATGAAATATGTGTTACAGGCCACATGGCCGAGCGTTTCTAGGCGCTACAGTCTGGAACCGCGCGACCGCTACGGTCGCAGGTTCGAATCCTGCCTCGGGCATGGATGTGTGTGTTGTCCTTAGGTTAGTTAGGTTTAAGTAGTTCTAAGTTCTAGGGGACTTATGACCTCAGCAGTTGAGTCCCATAGTGCTCAGAGCCATTTGAACCATTTTGTTACAGGCCACAGAGCAAGGGAAACGTATCGGTAAAACTTACAAAATGCCCTTGTTATTCGCAGAGCCACAATTTATACATAAAAAAAGTGCCAGTAACTAACGTTTCACTATGAAGCGACGTTAGATACATGATAATGTATATGTTTTAATCTCTTCGCATGCCTTCGTCTCGTGTCTTACCTGTCTTTACTAAAACATCCCTCAACACATCTTAAAAAATAACATTTCCATGGAATATACAACCGAAACCTCTCTTTTCCCCGATGCTCAACTTTCGCTTTCGGTGTTGATTGTCTTATTACCGACATCGCAATATCCTTCGTGGTTTATCTCTTCGACATTAACATACTGAAGATAATCGTTCTACTCAAAGTAGTGGTATTCCGAGTGTCAGTTAATTGTTACCCCAGATCTGTGCAGTCCGACAAATGTTCGATAGTGAGCACTATTTCGAAACATATTAGACCTTCATCTTGGTGCGCCAGTACTTTTGTATTATTTTCCAGATAGTGCCCTGTCATAGGCCGGCAGACGAGGTTTATGTCGTATTTATTGTACACTGTTTTCACTTCTCAGTCTAATAACTTTGTCATCAGCATGTAAAGTAGTATTTGCCGGCCGCGGTGGTCTCGCGGTTCTAGGCGCGCAGTCCGGAACCGCGCGACTGCTACGGTCGCAGGTTCGAATCCTGTCTCGGGCATGGATGTGTGTGATGTCCTTAGGTTAGTTAGGTTTAAGTAGTTTTAAGTTCTAGGGAACTGATGACCACAGCTTTTAAGTCCCATAGTGCTCAGAGCTATTAGAACCATTTTTTTTAAAAGTAGTATTTATTATTGTGTCAGTTGTCGAAAGGTAAGCGTCGTTGTAGAGGTTATTCCCCCAATGCGAAGGGTCATCCATGTCAATATTAAAAAGTATAATATGTTTTTTTTGGTGACCACGCAGATATAATGATATGAACGTTTTACGATAGAAACTATGAACAGCTATAATTAGATGTGTACAAAGTTTTTACGCGTCATAATCAACATTTAGGCCCATTTCCCGTTTTATGTAAATTGGACAACGATTTTTTCTTAGCAACTGCATGAGATATATGTTTCTGAAACCTACTGAAACTGTTCGAAACGTATGAGAATTATCACTCGCTCGCTCTTCATATGCTTTTCCTTAAAGATCGAATGATAACCAATTCATTGCAAGATAGCATAATCCTATGAGTTTGACTCATTCAAGGAACAAGGGAATGGCATTAAATAAATCTAATTCCTCCTGAAGACTGGCCCATAGGATCGGATATGGATGTTCAGAGCAATAAAAAAACGTATAATTACGAGCCAGCCGGTGTGGCCGAGCGGTTCTTCGTGCTTCAGTCTGGAACCGCGCGACCGCTACGGTCGCAGGTTCGAATCCTGCGTCGGGCATGGATGTGTGTGATGTCCTTGAGTTAGTTAGGTTTAAGTAGTTCTAAGTTCTCCCATAGTGCTCAGAGCCATTTGAACCATTTATAATTGCTATGAATGGAGGGATTCGAAACATTTGGGCGCTAAATACCGTGATCACCAGCACCGCTTCACAAGATCGTGGTACTTGTGTATCAGCAAAGTTCATAAAACTACAGTTTCAGTAATAAAAAATTTCACATACCACCTCCAGTATAGCAATTCGTACCGTCGTCAAATCCTTTATGGTATTAATAAAACACTGGATTACAGTAAAAGAGCTGGTTCATCGCGAAGGATGAGCCAACCACCATGAAACACTTTGAAACTTTCGTCCAATGAAACTGGAGAGGAGTCCTGGAACCATACAAAATGTCAACACTTCACTTACAGTTGCCATTACTCGATCCAGTAATTCTTATTCTTGACACTTTGACATTTAGCCTCATTACTGTAACCTTTTTGTAGCCTGAATATCTATACAATGTTACTATTTCAACTGTGCTCTAATATATAGTACACAAACATTTTGTACAGTACTGATCTTTCTTAAATTAGAAAGCACAAATACGGAA
This sequence comes from Schistocerca serialis cubense, assembly GCF_023864345.2. NCBI lineage: Eukaryota > Metazoa > Arthropoda > Insecta > Orthoptera > Acrididae > Schistocerca > Schistocerca serialis. The sequence continues at coordinate 398,201,480 of NC_064646.1, forward strand.
CACTTGGTAATACTTCTTACACTAACTGTGCTGGCGTAAGCTCTCGCCAACACACATGTCAGCAAAGATGAAGCACGAAGATCAATAGTAGGCGCTGGATCAGAAGACGACCCTGGAAACAACACACCGTCAACGCCCTCTCGACGACATGTATTTTGGCCGCCACCGCTGACCGGAGGTCCTTAATCCATCCCATCCTCTGTTATGCCATTCCCGCCTGGATATCTGCCCCCCCCCCCCCCCCCCCCCCCGCAAATTCTATAAGTCCCTCCAGATCCTTGAGCGTCATGCAGTCCACCTCGCCTTCCGTATACGGCTCCCGTCCCCCACGCGGATCCTCTATGACCTCATTCCTTTCCCCCATCTGCTCCTATTCCTCGAACATATCCGCATACTCTACACCTCCCACCGCCTTGATCCCCCTCACCTCCTGGTTGCTCCTCTCCTCTCCCATCCCCGCCCCCTGCCATACCTTCACTTTTGTGTCCCCCCTACCCTCCATCTCTACACCCTTCATCTCCTTTCCCACGGTGGCTTCCATCAACGCCCCTTCCAGGATGATGCCCTCTCTCCCTCCATTTATTCCTCCTATCAACTCTGATCCTCACCCCCCTCCGTCCTTTTCCCTGGGCTCCCACTTCCCCCCTTCCATCCTGTTTTCTCCCCACCTAACCTCTCCCTACCTCCCTTCTCCCCCCCCCCCCCCACCGAATCCTTTTCTATTCCCCTCCTCTGCCTTCCCCACTCCCTGTTGCGTCTGCCCAGCACCCCCCATCCCTCTTAGTGGTCCTCGTCCTCCATCGGCTACTTTCCCTCCTCCCCCTCCTCCCCCTCCTCCCCCTCCTCTCCTTCCCCTCTTTTATTTTCCATCATCTGTCCAGTTTCCCACCACCTGCCCTAGGCTGTGGTATGTGATATTAGTGCAGTGTTCAAGTAAATGTTCAGTGTTCTTCATCTTGCCAAAGTGTTGCGAACAGAAACCATGCTGTCGCTGGGTGTGAATTTTACGTCTTTTGCGAACAGAAACGAGACTTTCGCCGTGTTTTTTAATTGTCTGTCTCTTCTTTCACTTGTCTGCCTCATATGTATTTATTAGCATCATCATCCCTTTCTTCTTTGTTTTAAGTTCCACGATTTTTTCGCCATGTTACCATTTAAGTCTCCGACTTTATCGCCTGTTTTTATTATTTATTATCTTCATTTTTTTTAAAACAAAGTCTGTAGGCTGAAGAGCGGCATACTAAGTTGCTGCCAACCCACCACCTTCGTTGGGAATCGAAACTCAATAAAGAAAAAAAAAACAAAGAAAAGAACGGAGGGCCTCACTGACTCAGTCGCTCCGACTCACTCACATACGCATCCAGTTTGGCGTCTGTCAGTATAGTCTCGGAGCGGGCTTGGTTCATCACAGGCTGCGACAGTACATAGCGAGTACATGAGCTTGTACCACAAACATGGACTCTATTCGAGTTAAGTAAATGTTCATGTAAATAAAGAATTGTATTAATCCACATGTGCATTTCTGTTGTAGAAAGAGAATATCGGCCACCCAAAGCTCCCCCTCTCCCTTGATTCCTTGCGGTACAAGACTCTACACTAACCTTCACGTTATAAGTGGTTAAAAATCGGTTGTTGCTACTGCCTATACTAACCTACTCCCATTTTTAAATTTTAAAGAACACGTTGCAATATTTTACATTTATTCACCATTAATCAGGCCTGAACTCAATTAATTGTTCATATTATTGATGATCTTCTATTCTTGTATTTTAGAGACTAATATGTATTTCTCTCATCTTATGTCACAGATAACACATTTATCGCTTATGTTTTGTACCTTCACGTATTATTTTACTTATTGGTGTAGCAATACATGTTATAACTGACCTCCCACGTATATGTATTTCCTGTAGTTAAATAGTTCTTATCTACTGTGTTACTGTTACACTTCGAGGAATATCTTATCGTCATGTAACTTTTATCTTTGTCATTGCTATGTTTCGACACACATTTCATTGACATTTAACTTTATTCCAACAAAGGTATTTAAAATATCTCTTTTCATAAAAATTCTTTCATTGTTTTCAGAGAATCTCTTTCTGTTATAAGTTATATGAGGATTCTATTAAGTTCGTGAAGTTAAATTTCGTAAAGCCTATCTTTCATAAAACCTCGTAAGAACCAATTACAAATAATCAATATTATATTTGGAGGTTGTCAAATTAAACTTTAAATTCTGATTGCAAACGAGCGCCAGGCTCCCTACGAATAATATCAGATGCGTTAGCGTAATAAAATTTATGCAAAGAGGCACCTGACCTATAATAAATTGTATTATTGAAAATAGTCACTTTATGATAAAATAAATCTTGTGATTTGATGCTAATTAATTTTGATAGTATTTTTTAAATAAGTTCCTCTGCTCCGGCTTCGTCGTATTTCCTGTGGAAATAAAAAGTTTAAACGCGCCGCGTAATGGCGGCCAAGTTTCTCAGTCAAAGATGATCGCAGCTAGCTCCGCAGCAGCTGCAAAAAAATGCTACACAAACTCTTGTGTTATAACAAATGTGGCGCGGGTTCCTTAAATGATTATTCTGCACTCCAGATTACCTTATTATATTATCATAGCTCTTTTACACATCAATTAAGTTCTAGTAATTAAATGAGAGCAAGACAAAAACTATCGCAATACAAACGTATCTTCTGCACTCAAACAATAGCTAGGACACAAAAAACATCAGAAGACGACTAAGTTCATTGTCTTCCAGTCCTTTTATAATATAACAAAGATTATAGTGTGATGATCTTATATCTCGGAGAATACTGTCTTTTTTCTATTATCAGAATCGATAAATTGTCTTTAAAGTGATTTCGTACTTTGTCCGTATCACATTTAGGCATTAAAGTTCACACAACATTACGCATGTATAGTTCTTTTGTCGTTATTTATATTGTTCACGTCAAATATACGGAAAGGGTCACTATAAAAGTTATCTTAGTATATTTAATCGTCGATGTGAACTGTGTTTGGTTAACATTTACGTTATCTGTCGGTATAGTTTACTTCTTTAACAATTTAATAACCACAGCCAGTTATACATTTGTATTCATTTGATTGACAGCTGTATTACAATACGCAGTCTTTATGAAACGACAATTTTTTTTACTGTATAAAGACCATGTGCTCAGTTTGTTGAGCCTAAAAGCAGGTATACGTGTAAGCACTGAACTAATTGCACGTACAATGGTTATCACGATCATGCGTTATACTAGTGCGTTTTACCTATTTTTCATAACTTTTGTACATTGTCCCACAGCTTATGACTTATGAAGATTTTTCGAAGCACGTGACATTTAATACAGAACTGTGCGATCAAGACTTTTCCATAACTGGAATGTATGCCACTTGCTATTGTTTCATCATCGCCTAAAACTGATAGTAAGTCTCTCGATTGACCAAAAGCCTCTGGTCAGCAATCATAAGACTCGAGGTGAGAATAACGCCACAAACTGCGTTCCGGTGGTTCAACATGCCGCAAGGGATACGCATGTGTCATTGGGCAGAGTCCGATACGAAAGCGAGTAAGAACAGCTTCGTCCCTACTCAGAGGTCGAAAGGAAGTGCGCCTTGGTTCAGTAGCTGGTTTGACCGGCTGCAACTTGTCCCTGTCCACTTCTGGCCACTGTCTTTCCCAATCAGCCAATTTTTCTTTGTCGTCCACGATACTACAGCATTTAGGTGGACTTTAAGGTGATCTGTGGTATTTTGCCGGCAGACTGCTTTCGCTGCTCTGTTAGCTTCCTATGATTCCCCTCGATGTCTGTGTATCCAGACACCCAGAAGAAGGCCACCTCTTTGCCTTCTGTAATTATGAATTAGGGCATTCTTTTCCATATAAATTCATTCTCTGTTCCGATATAGTATAAGCTAATTCCCTGCTATATAGTACGACATTTGGAAAAGTTCCGTTCACTTGTCTGCCGCTTGTCCGCTGCAGAGGCTAACATGTCAACTGGACAGCAGCAATCATAACAACGGGTTACAGATTTCCTTTCAAATAACTTCCGAGAATTCAACGAGGTAACACTTTCAGCGACCGCCGATATTTCGGCGGGAGAACACCCCGCCATTTTCAGGCAAACTGCAACGGACAGGCGACGTTCATGCAAATGTAAAACCTCGGTTCTCGGTCTGATGCAGAAAATATAGCAGACACACTGAACACTAGTGCCACCAAAGATGAACAAAGTCAGAGCTATCGGCAGTGAGACTACTAACTCACAGGTGAGGTAGCATTTACTCTGTCCCTCTGTCTTTTGACAAGGGAGAGAGCCGGATTCCAAACAAGAGCTTAAACTAAAACCTCCATTCCTGTTAACAAGGTTTCTCGCTAATTTAACCTCAACTGCCTCCTTAATAACACTGGCCCAATAGCTGGACGTGCATGCGAATATCTCGATGTTATTATATAACATGGGGTGACCAATATCCAAGCAATGTTCGGCAATAGCAGATCTACTTGGCTGCTGTAATCGTGTGTGCCGTTTATGCTCAGTACGTCGGTCCTCCACAGTCCTGATAGTTTGACCAACATATGCCATGCCGCAGCTACGAGGAATGCGATATGCACCTGCCTTACGCAGACCAAGATCATCCTTAATAGAAATCAAAAGCACTCTAATTTTAGATGGAGGTCGGAAAACACATTTCACATCGTATTTCCGTAGAAACACGACCGATCTTGTTGGAAGTGTTTCCTACGTAAGGCAAAAAGGCAGTAGACTTAGGTGTCGACTCAGAATTATCACAGTCACCCGATCTACATTTGGTCGATAGCGCGACGCACGTTCAGTCTATCAGTCAGTATAACCACTTTGACGAGACGTAACTTCAAGATGGGACAGCTCAGTTGGTAAAGTCTCAGCGTCGGAAACGACATGTGCCCTGTGTATCAAGGTACGAAAAAAAATGGTTCAAATGGCTCTGAGCACTATGGGACTTAACTACTGAGATCATCAATCCCCTAGAACTTAGAACTACTTAAACCTAAGTAACCTAAGAACACCACACACATCCATGCCCGAGGCAGGATTCGAACCTGTGACCGTAGTGGTCGCGCGGTTACAGACTGTAGCGCCTAGAACCGCTCGCCCACACCGGCCGGCACCAAGGTACGAATTACCCCTTCACTCTGAGCCGAATGGTGTCAACTATTAGCCTGTAAGTACAATGCGGTGTGGGTACGTTTCCTGTAGACTTCATGTCCCAATGATCCATCATCTTCCCTCCTAACCAACACGTCAAGAAGGGGAAGGAAACCATCCTCTTCCACCTGCATTGCATGTACGTCGCCTGTGCGTTGCAGTTTTCCTTAAAATGGCAGGGTGTTCTCCCGCCGAAATATCGGCGGTCACTGAAAGTGTTACCTGGCTGAATGCCCCGAAGATATTTGAAAGTTGTATACGCCAGGAGAAACTCAGGTCTCACAGGTTACAGATTTCTCTTGAGTTACGACTGCAAAATAGGTCGATTGTGGATCGGGAAAATGCTGACTGGTGGAAGAGCACGGTGATTCGATAAAGAGGTAACTTTCACGGTCCTAACACTACAACGGTGGGTATTCCCCAGTCTGGACAACAAGGTGTCCCGGTGTTTCGCCCGTGCGTCGTACCGGCTGGAGGCGAAATAAACACCACGTTGCGGCGCCACGGACAACGTGAGTCACCGCTGGAGGCTGCAAGCATCAAGACTGGCGGCGCCGGGAGCCGGATTGCGCAGCACTGTCGTAAACAGGGATGACGGTCTGTGAACTCTGGACCCGCCGGCCGCCTCGGGAAACCCGTCTGGAATCCGATGGCCTCGCGGCCGGCAGTCAGCGCCAAGGGCGGCCTGAGACGCGTCTGGGTGTCGGCGCGTCTGAGCTGCGGCTCGGCGAGTTTCTGACGTCATAGCGTGGATTAGCACGACTGGGAGTCGTTCTGAACATGCAGATCAATATCTAGCATGACAGATATTCTGAACGTGCGTTTGAGCAAACGAGATGGCAGAACGCCACCTACGTGACATACACGCCATCTCCCTTCAGTGTAGAGTCGCGAGGCGCCACATTGGGTTTTAATTGAAGCTCATATGTACACTACTGGCTATTAAAATTGCTACACCAAGAAGAAATGCAGATGATAAACTGATAAACGGGTATTCATTGGACAAATATATTATACTAGAAGTGACAAGTGATTACATTTGCACGCAATTTGGGTGCATAGATCCTGAGAAAAAAGTACACAGAACAACCACCTATGGCCGTAATAACGGCCTTGATACGCCTGGACATTGAGTCAAACAGAGTTTGGATGCCGTGTACAGGTACAGCTGCCCATGCAGCTTCAACACTATACCACAGTTCATCAAGAGTAGTGACTGGCGTATCGTGACGAGCCAGTTGCTCGGCCACCATTGACCAGACGTTTTCAGTTGGTGAGAGATCTGGAGAATGTGGTGGCCAGGGCAGCAGTCGAACATTTTCTGTATCCAGAAAGGCCCCTACAGGACCTGCAACATGCAGTCGTGCATTATGCTTCTGAAATGTAGGGTTTCCAAGGGATCGAATGAAGGGTAGAACCACGGTTCGTAACACGTCTGAAATGTAACGCCCACTGTTCAAAGTACCGTCAATGCGAACAATAAGTGACCGAGACGTGTAACCAATGGCACCCCATACCATCACGCCGGGTGATACGCCAGTATGGCGATGACGAATAGACGCTTCCAATCTGCGTTCAGCACGATGTCGCGAAACACGGATGCGACCATCATGATGCTGTAAATAGAACCTGGATTCATCCGAAAAAATGACGTTTTGCCATTCGTATACCCCGGTTCGTCGTTGAGTACACCATCGCAGGCGCTCCTGCCTGTGATGCAGCGTCAAAGGTAACCGCAGCCATGGTCTCCGAGCTGATAGTCCATGCTGCTGCAAACGTCGTCGAACTGTTCGTGCAGATGTTTGTGGTCTTGCAAACGTCCGCATCTGTTGACTCACGGATCGAGACGTGGCTGCACGATCCGTTACTGCCATGCGGATAAGATGCCTGTCATCTCGACTGGTACTGATACGAGGCCGTTGGGATCCAGCACGGCGTTCTGTATTACCCTCCTGAACCAACCGATTCCATATTCTGCTAACAGTCATTAGATCTCAACCAACGCGAGCAGCAATGTCGCGATACCATAAACCGCAATCGTGTTAGGCTACAATCCGACCTTTATCAAAGTCGGAAACGTAATGGTACGCATTTCTCCTCCTTACGCGAGGCATGATAACAACGTTTCACCAGGCAAGGCCGGTCTACTGCTGTTTGTGTATGAGAAATCGGTTGGAAACTTTCTTCATGTCAGCACGTTGTAGGTGACGCCACAGGCGCCAACCTTGTGTGAATACTCTGAAAAGCTAATCATTTGCATATCACAACATCTTGCTCCTGTCTATTAAATTTCGCGTCTGTAGCACGTCATCTTCATGGTGTAGCTATTTTAATGGCCAGTAGGGAGTGTTGTTGTGTCGTCTTCATCATCATCATTCATCCCCATTACGGTCGGAGGAAGGCAACGGCAAACCACCTACCTCCATTAGGACCTTGCCTAGAAAGGCGGTGCGGGTCTCCCGCATCGTTCCCCTACGCTCTGTAAAGAAGCATGGGACTTCATTTCCATTTCCAGCGTATATATGCAGTTTCTGAGCACCAGAACTCGTCGTTAACTGTATGATTCGTTGCAATAAAATGACGAGAAACGTCATGTTCGTTGTTAAAGAGTTACTGTAAATTGCGTGTCATGAGAACTGCCGTTTGTAGTCATGCGGCCCATTGAGGACCAAAATCATATTGTTCTTGGTACTATTGGCCATAATTGAAAATTTCAGCTAGTAACATACCTACGATGAAAGCCTTCAGGCGATGGCAAGACGTGGACTGTTAGAGGAGGATCGCATGTTGGTGGTTTGCGTCACAATATGTTTAATTTTTTTAAAAAAACATTCGCGTTCTTAATAGGTCCACATGCTTTCTTATTAGTTTGATGTAAGTACATACTATAATATTCGATGTTTGTGATTGTAAGTGCGCTCTTTTTGAGGACGTATTGTCTTGGCTCATTCTACAGGACAGCTTCAGTAAGATATTTCACCCCTTCTTCTTTTAAGTTTTTTATTTAATACGTTGTAAAGATTCTGTTACTGAATAGGAACAGTGATCAAGTAATAATAACCTAAGGGTTTTACTAAAACGTGAGAACGATGAAATAATTTTTACATTTATATGCCGAAAAGAAGGAAGATTGGGTTTAACGTCACTTCGACATCGAGGTCATCAGAGACGGAACACAAGCTCTGATCGTGTCAAGGCTGGGAAGGGAAATAGGCCATGTCCTTCCAAAAGAACTATCCCGGCATTTTCCTGGAATGATTTAGGGAAATCACTGAAAACCTTAACGAATGCGAATCCAGTATGCTAACCACAGCGCCATCTCACTCGGTTGTGCAGACTCATGAGGCCAGTTCTGGTAAAGTTGTCTTCGTCGGTAAAGGAGACTGATGATAGATATCCAATAATTGTGACGATCTGAAACAAAAACCATCGACATCCTTCCCGTAGAGGTAAATCCGCTGCTGAAAATCATAGTAGCGGTTGTCATGGAAGGTGTACGTAATCGTACTTTGGCTTACACGATATTTGCAGACCATTTGGCTGGAGCTTGTACCAGGGCTCGTCTTAATATCCTGTAGCACTTGGTGCTCCAAATCTGACGAACGCACTATCAGCCGCCTCCCTGCACATTCGTCTGTTTGGAAGGATCCACGATCACACAAACGCCCAAAAAGAGCGTGAAATGTTGTATAATGTGGTTGCTGTCTGTGAGGGTACTTGTTTTGACAGTTTCCATCTACATCTGCTTGTCTGTAGTCTAACACCATCTCGGCTTGTTCCAGTCATGAATACCAGACCATCCTGCTGCTTACAGTACGCTGCGTCAATCACACAGTCTGCAACACATAAGGAACGCAAGGCACGTGGTGACAGAAACTTTCATTCGTCAACGCCATCGACTATGTGAACGATGCATTTCAGGACACATAATCATAGGATGCTTTTTCATCCATTTCCCACCAGGAATCCGTCTTTGCAATTTGTCAGTTTGATTAATGTTCAGGCTGTATAATGGCACGGCCACAGTGGTACGGCAGTCATTTACCACTTGTCAATGGCTGAAAAGAGCTCGGTCGGAAGCTCGTGGGATTTTAACCACCGGCTGGCATGAGTGGCCGAGCGGTTCTAGGCGCTACAGTCTGGAACCACGCGACCGCTACGGTCGCAGGTTTGAGTCCTGCCTCGGGCATGGATGTGTGTGATGTCCTTAGGTTAGTTAGGTTTAAGTAGTTCTAAGTTCTAGGGGACTGACGACCTCAGAAGTTAAGTCCCATAGTGCTCAGAGCCATTTGAACCATTTTAACCACCTGACGCGGCTTGAGGCCCAAGAGTTTATAAAAAAAAAAATGGTTAGGAAACTCAGAGAAGCTATGCTACTTCTTTACGGAAACTGCAGAAGGATAGCGAAGAGAACAGTTGAGGTGTACGCACGAAGTTATCAGGACATATGAGGTTTGACAGGAGTAACAATAATTCAAAGAATGTGCTAAAAATGGTTATTGGGAGTGCACTGGGATACCAGGCGGAGGATAAGGAACTTTCACGAGAGCCGCCTCTCTAGCGTGCAGTACGGAACGCTCTTCCCACTGCACTGCAGTGAAACTGTGATAAGAAAGCTTGTTCAGAGCTTTTCCCGAACCTGATACCTATTGTACACATCGGGGGCAAAAATTTCTCTCTGCGTGTGGCCGCCCACAAGCTGTGGCATCTCGCAGAACCGTAGTGTCCGTTTCAGTGGGCGCTGTCGCCCTCGCGGACTCTTCGTCTCGCCAGCGCTGAAGGCATATATCTGAAAGTCGTGATGTGGTCATATTGAGTGAAACCTACCTTCTTGCTCTCCTCTGGCACTGTCTACTCTGCTACGAACCAACTAATTGTAAACAAAAAACCGTCGTAGGAAGTAGAAAGAAGGTTATTGAATTAAAGGACAAAGAGAGTAAAATTAAACTCTGTCCGAATAGGTCATAAAGCCCCAACGGTACCGTTCGGCCGCCAAGTCATCCTCAGACCACAGGCAGCACTGGATGAGGATATGGAGGGGCATGTGGTCAGCACACCGCTCTCCCGGCCATCATCAGTTTTCGTGACCGGGAGCCGTTACTTCTCAGTCAAGTAGCTCCTCAGGTGGCCTCACAAGGATTGACTGCACCCCACTTGATAATAGCGCTCGGCAGACATGACGGTTACCCATCGAAGTGCTAGCCCTACCCGACAGCGGTTAACTTCAGTGATCCGATGGGAAGCTGTGGTACCACAGCGGCAAGGCTGTTGTCGATAAACAGAGTAAGTAGGAGAAAATGTATGCTCACACATTGACTACTCACAGCAGTAACGTAACAAATTTGCATAACTTCTCGATTTAATGCTCTGTAAGGAAGATACAAGCATAGTCATTTGCAACGTTTTACAACTTCCTGGAAATATAGAAATATGGACTCTGCATGTTGCCTTTCACCATGTGAGAAAAGGGAAAGCTGAGTCTCGAACGAGCGATGTTTTTTGTAAAATCCTGCTGACTCGTGGATATAACTATTATGGTCTGTAAGAAATTTATTATATTCGGTGAGAATATGTTCAAGGATTTTGAGGCAAAACGAAGTTAGGAATACTGGTCTGCCATTTTAGGGTGGGTTCCTTTACCTTTGTTATATACGTGAGCCACCTGCGCTTTATGCTGGTTGCTTGTGACGTTGTGCTGGGCGAGATATCGCGGTAATGCAAGCTAGGTGAGTACCAGTATCGTAGAGTACTCTTTGTAAAACCGAACTGGGATTCCATCCGTACCTGGCAACTTATTTCTTTTGAACGCTTTCTGTTGTTTCCCTACGCGAGGGATGCCCATTGATACGTCGTCCTTGCGGGATTGTGTGCGATAGTCAATCTACATCTACAAATCACATTTAAGTGCCTGGCGGAGGGTTCATTGAACCACCTTCACAATTCTCTATTATTCCAATCTCGTATAGCGCGATAAAGGAATGAACATCTGTATCTTTCCGTACGAGCTCTAATTTCCCTTATTTTATCGTGGTGATCGTTCCTCCCTATGTAGGTCGGTATCAACAAAATATTTTCGCATTCGGAGGAGAAAGTTGGTGATTGGAATATCGTGAAAAGATTCCGTCGCAACGAAAAACGCCTTTTTTTTAGTGATGTCCAGCCCAAATCCTGTACCATTTCTGTGACACTCTCTCCCATATTTCGCGATAATACAAAACGTGCTGCCTTTCTCTGAACTTTTTCTATGTACTTCGTTAGTCCTATCTGGTAAGGATCCTACACCGCAAAGCAGTATTCAAAATAGGACAGACAAGCGTAGTGTACGCAGTCTCCTTAGTAGGTCTGTTACATTTTCAAGTGTCCTGACAATAAAATGCAGGCTTTGGTTAGCCTTCCCCACAACATTTTCTATGCGTTCCTTCCAATTTAATTTGAGGGCCTATAACACTACCTTGGGGAACGCAAGAAATCACTCGATGACCATCCGTCAATTACTACGACCTGTCTGACAGGAAATCACAAATCCAGTCACATAACTGAGACGATATTCCATAAGCACGCAATTTTACTACGAGCCGATTGTGTGGTACAGTGTCAAAAGCCTTTCGGAAATCCAGAAATACGGAATCGATCTGAAATCCATAGTCAATAGCACTCAATACTTCATGTGAATAAAGAGCTAGTTGTGTTTCACAGGAACGATGTTTTCTAAACCCATGCTCACTGTGTGTCAATAGACCGTTTTCTTCGAGGTAATTCGTAATGTTCGAACACAATATATGTTCCAAAATCCTGCTGCATATCGACATTAACGATATGGGCCTGTAATTAAATGGATTACTCCTACTACCATTCTTGCGTATTGGTGTGGCCTGTGCAATTTTCCAGTCTTTGGGTACGGATCTTTCGTCGAGCGAACGGTTGTACGTGATTGTCAAGTATGGAGCTAATGCATCAGCATACTCCGAACTGAACCTAACTGGTATGCAGTCTGGACCAGACGATGTGTTTCTACGATTCTCCGACGTGAACGATTTCTTAAACATGAAATCTAAAAGTTGGGATTTCGTTTTGCTATCTTCAGCTGCCTCCTCAGAAAACAGACAAATGATAAACACAGTTCCCTACCGTAGTGCCGCCGGGTCTTCTAACGGTAGTATCACTTGAAATACGTCAATGTATGTGGTGCCTGCACGATGGATGCCCGAATCACGACTCGCTTGCGGATAGAAAAGGGCTCACCCGGCGCTTTGCTGATCGCTGGATAGGATGTCATGAGCTGACCTGCACGTCCGTCTGATATGAAAGCAACAGACCAGGGTGCACTCAAAGTTGAAGTTTTCTCCGACGACCCAGACGGATGTAATTACGAGGATATTTGAATCGTACAAACGTACCGTCGTTTGACCATTGCATATAGCGCCGTATGGACGACATAGTAATAAGCATCCCTAGCTTAAGAAATCAACTGAAAGAGTTATCGGGTCCGGATAGAATCCCATTTTACAAAGAGTACGCTACCTCATTAATCCCTCACTTATTTTGCATTTATCGCGAATCTATCCACCTGCGCAAAGTGCCAAGTGACTGTAAAAAAGTGCAGGTGACTCCTGTATACAAGGTGGTCCATTGATCGTGACCGGGCCAAATATCTCACGAGATAAGCGTCAAACGAAAAAACTACAAAGAACGAAACTTGTCTAGCTTGAAGGGGAAAACCAGACTGCGCTATGGTTGGCCCGCTAGATGGCGTTGCCATAGATCAAACGGATATCAGCTCCGTTTTTTTAAATAGGAACCACCATTTTTATTACATATTCGTGCAGTACGTAAAGAAATATGAATGTTTTAGTTGGACCATTTTTTTCGCTTTGTGATAGATGGCGTTGTAATAGTCACAAACATATGGCTAACAATTTTAGACGAACAGTTGGTAAAAGATAGGATTTTTAAATTAAATTACAGAACGTAGGTACGTTTGAACGTTTTATTTCTGTTGTTCCAATGTGATACATGTACCTCTGTGAACGCATGCTGTTACAGCGAGGTTACCTGTAAATACCACATTAATGCAATAAATGCTCAAGATGATGTCCGTCAACCTCAATGCATTTTGGCAATACATGTAACGACATTCCTCTTAACAGCGAGTAGTTCGCCTTCCGCAATGTTCGCACATGCATTGACAATGAGCTGACGCATGTTGTCAGGCGTTGTCGGTGGATCACAATAGCAAATATCCTTCAACTTTCCCCACAGAAAGAAATCCGGGGATGTCAGATCCGGTGAACGTGCGGGCCGTGGTATGGTGCTTCGACGACCAATCCACCTGTCATGAAATATGCTATTCAATACCGCTTCAACCGCACGCGAGCTATGTGCCGGACTTCCATCATGTTGGATGTACTTCGCCATTCTGTCTTGCAGTGAACGATCTTGTAGTAACATCGGTAGAACGTTACGTAGGAAATCAGCATACATTGCACCATTTAGATTGCCATCGATAAAATGGAGGCCAATTATCCTTCCTCCCATAATGGTGCACCATACATTAACCGGCCAAGGTCGCTGATGTTCCACTTGTCGCAGCCATCGTATATTTTCCGTTGCCCAATAGTGCATATTATGTCGGTTTCGTTATCGCTGTTGGTGAATGACGCTTCGTCGCTAAATAGAACGTGTGCAAAAAATCTGTCATCGTCCCGTAATTTCTCTTGTAGCCAGTGGCAGAACTGTACACGACGTTCAAAGTCGTCGCCATGGAATTTCTGGTGCATAGAAATATGGTACGGGTGCAATCGATGTTGATGTAGCATTCTCAACGTCGACGTTTTTGAGATTCCCCATTCTCGCGCAATTTGTCTGCTACTGATGTGCGGATTAGCCACGACAGCAGCTAAAACACCTACTTGGGCACCATATTTGTTCCAGGTCGTGGTTGACGTTTCACATGTGGCTGAACACTTCCTGTTTCCTTAAATAACGTAACTATCCGGCGAACGGTGCGAATACTTAGAAGATGTCGCCGAGGATACCGAGCACCATACATAGCACACGCCCGTTTGGTATTTTGTCACAACAACTATACATCAACACGATATCGACCTTTACCGCCATTGTTAAACGGTCCATTTTAACACGGGTAATGTATCACAAAGCAAATGCCGTCTGCACTGGCGGAATGTTACGTGATATCACGTACTTACACGTTTGTGACTATTACAGCGCCATCTATCACAAAGCGAAAAAAGTTGTCCAACTAAAACATTTATATTTATTTACGAACTACTCGAATATGTCACAAAAATGGGGGTTCCTATTTTACAAAACGCAGTTGATATCCGTTTGACGTATGGCAGCGCCATCTAGCGGACCAACTGTAGCGCCATCTGATTTCTCCCTTCAAGCTAGACGAGTTTCGTTCTTTGTAGTTTTTTCGTTTGACATTTATTTAGTGAGATATTAGGCCTGGTCACAATCTATAGACCACCCTGTATAAGAAGGGTAACGTACTCATATCCTTAACATGGGTTTGCTCTAGAATTCTAGAGCATATTCTGAGTTCGAATATTACAAATTTCCTAGAGACCGAGAAGCTCATATCCACGAAACAGCACCCCTTTAGAAAGTATCGCTCGTGCGAAATCCAGCTTGCTATCTTTTTTCACATGATATACTGCAAAGTATGGACGAAGGGCAACAGGCAGATTCCATATTTCTAAATTTCCTGGAAGTATTCGACTCGGTACCCCACTGCAGACTTCTAACGAACTTATACATACGGTGTAGGCTACCAGATATGTGACTTGCTCGAACACTTCTTAAGTAACAGAACCCAGTATGTTGTCATCGACGGCGAGTGTTCCTCAAAAATGGCTCTTAGCAGTATGGGACTTAACATCTGAGGTCATCAGTCCCCTAGAACTTATAACCACTTAAACCTAACTAACCTAAGGACATCACACACATCCATGCCCGAGGCAGGATTCGAAACTGCGACCGTAGCAGCAGCGCGGTTCCGGACTGAAGCGCCTATAGCCGCTGGGCCAGAGTGTTCCTTGGAGGCCGGTATAACATCAGGGGTGCTCCAGAAAGTGTGATAGGACCGCTGCTATTTCCTATGTACGTAAATGATCTGGCGCACACGGTGGGTAGCAATCTGCGGTTGTTCGCTAATGATACAGTGACGTACAGGAAGGTGTCGAAGACCAGTGACTGAAGGATGATACAAGATGACCTCGACAAAATCTCTAGTTGATGTGATGAATGGCAGCTGGATGTAAATGCAGAAAAATGAAATTTTATGTGGATGAGCAGGGAAAACAAATCCTTAATGTCCGGATACAGCATTAGCAGTGTTCTTCTTGACAAAATCACGTCGATTAAATATCTGGGCGTAATGTTGCGAAGCGATATGAACTGGAATAAGACTGTGAGGATTGTGGTAGGGAAGGGTCGACTTCGGTTTGTTGGGAGAGTTTTAGGAACGTTTGGTTCCTCTTTAAATGAGACCACATGTAGGGCGCTTGTGCGACCTAGTTTTGAGCACTACTCGAATGTCTGTGATCTGCACCAGATCGGACTGAAACAAGGCATCGAAGCAGTTCAGAGTCGAGCTGCCAGATTTGTTACCAGTTCGTTCGATCAGCCTGGAAACGTTGCGGACATGCTTCGGGAACTCATGTGGGAATCCCTGGAGGCAAGAAGACATTCATTTCGAAGAACACTAGGCCTAGAGAGAAAGTTTAGAGAACCGGTATTTGAAGTCGAGCCTTTTCGTCAGGAGCTTTTCCGTCTCAAGGAAATTTATTATGTTCGAATTGGGAGTTCAAGGATTGTGTAACAAACCGCTGTTCATCATATTGGTCTGTAATGTTTTGGGCCCGTTTTATACCCCTCTTATACAGGAGACACTTGGGACTTTGCGCGGGGGGAGAGATACGCGATAAATGCAAACTAACTAAGGCGCCAATGCTATAGATTTCTCTTTGTAAAGCCGAATTAGATTTCCATCCAGTTCTGGTGACCTTTGTTTTCAACTCAATTCAGTTCCTCCTCTATAACAGGGATGCCTTTTCCTGTGTCCTCCATAGGGTATGTTTGTACGAACCTCCTGCGCGAATGATTCCGTAAGTGCGAAATTTAAAACTTTAGCTTTTACATAATCATGAGTTTTCACAATGTATCAGTCCACACATGTGCATTTCTTCCCATGGAAATTAAATGGATATGAGCGTATGGCATCGTTGGCCGGGAGGCCCTCTCCGGGGAAGTTCGGCTGAACCTACGGAAGAACCTTCTTATTTCAGTCGACGCTACATTGGGCGACTTGTGCACCGTTGATGAAGATGAAATGATGATGAGGACAACACAACACACAGTCCATGACCGGAGAAAATCTCCAACTCGGCCGGGAATCGAACCCGGGTTCGCTAGCGTGGGTGGTGGGCAGATTCCCACCACGCCAAGCAGGCGGACATTTCTTCCAATAATCCCTATCGAATTTACATTTACGGATTAAATAAACGTAAACAACCATTTAGAATCAGAATAGCAGAAGCAAATGACGGGTGAAATAATACTGTGTGGGTGTGTACAGCTGTGTATTAGTGTTGATTATATGAACAGTAAGCAGTCCGTGAAAACATAGATCTTAATTTCTACTTTTACACCTGAATTTGTCCTTTAAACTGAGATGGTAATGCATAGGGTTGCCATACGTCGCGGATTTCGCAGACAGTCCGCGATTTTGTACTCGAAGACGGGTGTCCTGGACGAAGAGGAAAATGTCCGCGAAAAAAGTGGCTAGTAAGTAAAAAAAAATTTTTTAGGCAAATTTTGCCACTGGCCACCGATCAGATGTTTCATAACTACTGCAAATTCGACGATAGCCTTGAAACCTGTGCTGATATTACGTGTAACTTCAGAATCGCCCGGCTATTTTCAGAACAGACTTTGGAAGCAGTGCAATAATCGATTCTTTGCGATTGCTTTAGTTTTTCGCTGTTGTTTACAACGTCTCTGCTGTCAGTATTTGATATTCTTTGGTCGTGTAAAGTTAACATTCAGCTGCATTACTAATGCACTGTATTGCGGCTGTGAAGTATATTTATCTAAAATGACCTGCCCTTCCTTGAATACCGTTCGTCCCTGTCCCCTTTAAAAAAAAGTGACTGGCGGAGAAGGTAGAAACATTCAAAAAGCTGAGAGATCCGGCATAAATTTGTTTCACCAGGACATAACTGCAACGGAATGCTGAAATGTCTCGGAAGACGCTACAGAACTTATCTTACTGCACGTGAAGGCACGCTCTTGGCTTACCTGTCACAAGCAGATCCCGGAATAACTGCAAGCTTGGAGAAATTCATGTTCACACAAACTTACAAGTACTACCATTAGTTGCACACACCAGCAGGAAGAGGGTAAATTGGTACAGGAAGATAACGTATCGGCTTACATTACGGGCGTTTTGTTCTTAATTTAGTCTATGGAATACGCACTGTTCAAAGGCTGACCTCGGTCTGTACCTTGTTGCACAAAACGGGAGTCACATTACACAACCCACGGACTGTTATTTCTGCGACATATAATTATGAAACAGATTATTTAATTTTCGCTGGCCAGTCATTCGATTAGAGTGAAAAATTTTACGGTGAATATAATCGAATTCCTTGGGACGTCAAAGTCAGTGTTAAAAACAAAGACAAGAAGAACCTTCTTAATTCTTTGCTGGACTATTATGATTTATTCGAGGTTAAAGATTAAAGTACGTAATGCATGACGGTCAGTATTCCATTTTTTTAATGACGGTGACCAAATCAGACGTGAAAAATAAGGCACAGACCGTTATTCGTGGAGAAGGCCGGGTGATGGTGATGAAGTATAACGAAAAGTGAGGCCACGCAGCTTTAATAGGGTTAACTGAGAGACTCTGCCGATCCCGTTTTATAGCTGAGACTATTAATAGGGGTTAAAACGAGTTGGTCAAAACATCGTACAGATTTTCACTTAAGCGACCCAGCCTAAGTTGTTGAGTGGAGATGTGCTTAGTCATAGGGGTTTACGTCGACCTCCGTCGATATTTACTTGTTTGCCAGCCTTCCTGTAAGTGCTCCGGAGAGGAGAGTCTCATTTCGGACGTCAGCAAATGGATAAAACCATACAACACTCTTTTTGTACGAGCTGATATAAATTTCCCCACCAGGAAGTAAAAGTTTTGGAATTTGTGAACGTTGAAGAAACAAATTCAATATTATAAATATGTCGGTGACTGCGGAGTAATTCCTGCTGCCCTTACATTATCACAGAACTCTTTGTGGACTAAGGAAACTTTAATGCGAGAGAGAAAAATATTATCGTGCACTTCACAGGAAACGTGTAAACTAACAATAAAGGATTGTATTTCATTCTTCTTCACTAGTTTGAATTGCGATTTTAAACTTGAGTATGTTTCATAACCACTATTTAATACCCCATGATTGACCTATATGAAAGCCTAAAAGAACAGACAACAATCATTTAAAGACAAATTTTGCACACCTATCTATTATTCACTTTAATCAATGTGACTAATAAGCTTATACTGAGTTGTTATGCCTTACTTATGTGCACTGTAGAACCTAATTAGCGATACACATAAACAAATTTCTAAACTGCCCGATATCAACAAATGCTGGTTTCGAGAAAAATCTGTAGTAAACAACCCACAAGACATCCTCATTCAACACGAAATAGGCTACAGCTTTGCGAATTCAGTGATAAAAGGCCTTTAACAATCACTGATTTTTATGCAAGAAATATATAACGATTTTTTTAAACAGGCATACACAGTAGAATATTATAATGTTTATTATGTGTTTCTTGTGTAGTGGGTATACACCTAGCGTATACTATTGTGGCTGCTATGCATTATGGAGCTAGTAATGTTTTAGTCTATGATACAAAGTTTTTGAAGAGACTGTCAACTATCTTTATAATAGTGCGCTGAATTCTATGGAATGTATATCCTAATATGCTTGATGTCCCCAGTTTTCTTACTTTTGATTGGAACGCTTCCGTCGAGCACACCATACTGAGAAAGAGGTATCTGTTTTACTATCGACAAACTTCTATCGAAATTATGCGTTCAAAGCCGACCAATGAAATCAAAGGTGAGAGTTGTAACTAGTAGACCTGTATGCTGCATTAACAATAATGTTACACTCCTCTTCTTCAACATCCACGGAAAGTGGAGCTTTCGTCTAGATATACGACCACTCACTATTAATATATGAAATTTGTAGTTATGAGCACAGTTCAAATGGAGGTTATGTGTGTTAATGAAAATGTTGTTGTGTTTCTTTGTCAAACTACCTCCTAGAGAAAGACTGTGGAGTATAGTATTATGCACCCGGCCGCGAAGAACGAGAAACCACAGACAAATTATTTTAAAAAAATGATCCACTTAGGAATGACCATTTCCAATTGCAAATAGTTCTTCAACATAAAAACGCCTCAGATACACGAATCATCTCAATGGCTGTCCCTCAAAAATTTGCAGTATTTCCTCCAATATGTTACGGGTACAGAATTTGTAATATAATGCATGTCTCGGAAAATATTTACATCTCTTGTGTCCTTTCTTAACCGTAACAGAAAAATTCCATCCATATATACTTAAATACAAAGTTGTGGACATACAAGAATTTCTTTTGCAGTTTACTTTGTACCTACCTCAGGAATTCTACAGGCGATAAATTATCGTGTAAAGAGCTCCTGCAAGATCTCTGGATTTCAGTTCACACATCCAGGAACTCATATAAAATGAAAACTACAGTTTTTTTTTTTTTTTTTTTTTTTTTTGCAATGTCAGCAAACTAAAGTTTGCAAGTTAACATGCTTTTCCAGTGCTTCGAAAGACCCCTCACCCAAACGCCGCCACCCCTCCCCCGCATCCCAACCACTCGCACACAATCTATTATATCACGGACGCATTAGATGTAAGTTACGTTATGTCTGTGTTGTGTTTAAAAATGTGGACATAGCTTGTCCAACATTCGCAATCTGTCTGAGACTTTTTGTCGCCTCTGTCGGACGAGACCACATAATTTCCCCAGCATCGTAAGAAAAAGTTGTTTGTATTTTGACTATCCTGATGAGATGAATCTAGTTTGCGCTCAGCAGCTCGATGGCAGCAGATGGCGGAATGAGTGGCGGCCCCTGACCTCCAGACGGCGTGTCGAATTGAACCGGGTTCGTATCTACAGCCAGCTCTGTCACTTGCATCAGCGTGGCGCCTATTAATATGAGTGCGAAACGTCTGTTCTTTCGGACATGTCTGAAAGAATAGACACCACGCGGAATCTGCAGCTGTGATACAAATTATGTAAGTTGAAGGTGGAGGGAGGAGAACGGAAGGGAACGGGAAGGAAATTGCGATAGCAGCTGCATCGGGACTTTATGCGGAATCAGTGCTGCAGAGTGGAAATTTGTGCCAGACTGGAATTTGGGATCTCCCCCTTACTAGGTTGTTGCTTTAACCACTGCGCCATCCAAAGACAGCAGTCCGCTGTGGCCGAGCGGTTGTAGGTGCTTCAGTCCGGAACCGCGCTGCTGCTATAGTCGCAGGTTCGAATCCTGCCTCGGGCATGGATGTGTGTAAAGTCCTTAGGTGAGTTAGATTTAAGTAAGTCTAAGTTCTAGGTGACTGATGACCTCCTATGTTCAGTCCCATAGTGCTTAGAGCCACTTGAGCCATCAGACACAGTGTTTATTGCAAATTAGCGGACTGTCTCGATATGTCCCTTGGTCGAGTCATATTCTCACAGGCGCCACCTATTCGCAGTCCCTGTCCATGTACTGCGTGCTCGGTACTTACAAGGGAGACTCCGCATTGCATCCCCTCAGATTTAGTGGTAAGAGAGTCCACTGGATAGCCCGTCAAAAACTGAACACAGAACAAGCATGAAAACAGGAAGAAGATGTACTGAACTGTGAAATAAAAGCAAAGTAGACGCAGTGAACCGTCCAAGAACATGAAGTGCAATATAGAGCAGTCTGGCGGAGCAATGGCGTCGTGGATAAGTGGTCAAAGTGTGGAAGCGACAAGTAGGCGATTCGAGTTCACATCTCTCTCGTTTTTTTTTTTTTTTTCGCTGTTCACTGTATTCAGATTTGTGTCTGTGTTATGATGTAACGCCCGTTTGTAACAGCGAGGTGTGCGGAAGGGACCTACGAATGATAGTTGATTCTGCCCAACTACTCTGCTAGCAGCCGAAAGGAAGTGGCTTTCGAATGGGAACCGCAATCCTTTGATGACAAAGCGACAAGTCACCCGAATCCTCCACTGGTAAACACGTCTGATGTGTCATACACGTCATTAATGACAGTAAGTGTGTCATATCGTATAAATCTCTTACCGTCGCACCAAATTTGTATGCCAGGTAAGTGGGTGAGATATGCCTCTTCACCCATTTAGGTGTTCGCGTAAATGAGAATGTGATCACTCCCAAGAAAATGGTAGAAACATAATAACCTGTCACATAAGCTGCGACAAATGAACACAACAGTTTCACAAACACACAGTTTCTCTCTGCTCTGTGAAAACATATGCAGTGAATTTTGGAAGTTTTGACTCTTAAATCCCTTGGTTGTAGCATAGTTTACACCCTTTTATTTGTTGTTTTCATATCTGTGAGCCGCCTATGTGGTATCTCGGCTGCCCGCACTATTCCACACGTTTACTTGCGACGGTAACGTATTCTTACCACATGACTCATCCAGAATGATATTTTCACTCTGCAGCGGAGTGTGCGCTGATATGGAACTTCCTGGCAGATTAAAACTGTGTGCCGGACGGAGATTCTAACTCGAGTCCTTTGCCTTTTGCGAGCAAGTGCTCTACAATCTGAGCTACCCAAGCATGAGTCACGCCCCGTCCTCAGATCTATAGTTCTGCCAGTACCTCGTCTCCTACCTTCCAAACTTCACAGAAGATCTACCATCTGAGCTACCCAAGCACGACTAACGCCTCTCGTCCCCACAGCTTTCCTTCTGCCAGCGAAATGAGACAAGTAGAAACGACCAGAATGAGATTTTCACTCTGCAGCGGAGTGTGCGGGGATATGAAACTTCCTGGCAGATTAAAACTGTTTGCCGGACCGAGACTCGAAATCGGGACCTTTGCATTTCGCGGGCAAGTGCTCTCCCACCAGGAGAGCTTCTGTGAGGTTTGGAAAGTAGGAGACGAGGTACTGGCAGAAGTAAAGCCGTGAGGACGGGGCGTCAGTCTTGCTTGGGTAGCTCAGATGGTAGAGCAATTGCCCGCGAAAGGCGAAGGTCCCGAATTCGAGTCTCGGTCCGGCACACAGTTTTAATCTGTCAGGAAGCTTCATATCAGCGCACACTCCGCTGCAGAGTGAAAATCTCATTCTGGAAACATCCCCCTGGCTGTGGCTAAGACATGTCTCCGCAATATCCTTTCCTTCAAGAGTGCTAGTTCTGCAAGGTTCGCAGGAGAGCCTCTGTGAAGTTTGGACGGTAAGAGGCGAGGTACTGGCAGAACTAAAGTTGTGAGGTCGGGGCGTGGGTGGTGCTTGCGTAGCTCAGATGGTAGAGTACTTGCCCGCGAAAGGCAAGGCACTGAAGGTGAACATGGAACACCGCTGCCGTTCTCAATGTGTTCACATGTTGACTCAGTGACACTATCAACTGCGATCTAGACTGAATCGTGGTTTAATGCAACGTGTAGCATAGTCAGACGGATCACGTTTCATGTTACAAGAAGTCGACGGCACACAGATACGCCGTCATCCTGACGAATGATTGCTTGAAATATTTCTTTCGCCATTGACGCAGGCCGATGGGTATAGCACTATGCTATGGAGGATACCTACTTGGCCTTCCGTGGAACATATAGTAGTAACCCAAGGCACAATGACAACATTATGCTACGTGAACATTACTGCGGGTCATCTACACGCCTTCATGTTCAATGGCTTTGCCAAATGACGATGGTATCTTCAAGAAGGATAACGGTCCATGTCACAAGGGCACAATCGTGCTACAGTGGTTCAAGGTGCATGATAGTGAACTCTCGTTGATGTCTTGGCCACCAAAGTCGGTTGATCTGAGCCCGATAGAACACATCTGCCAACACGTAATTTACGTGAACTGCGTGATCTGTGTGCAGACATCGGGTGCCCCATAGCTTCGGAAACCTACCAAGGACTCAACTGAATTCATGCCACGCAGAATTGTTAGCATATAGCGTTCCAAAGGCGCACCAGCACGCTATTAACCAATTGGTAATAGTGTTTTGGCTCATCTGTGTATCTTTTGGAGGAAGTAAGAATCTCTGGAGTGATTCTGGAAAGTGGGCTCTCTAAATTGTGTGATTAAGGCTGTCTGTAGTGCGCAACGTCTTTTTTGTAATGGTCTCATCTCTCACTGCAGTGCCTTGGGCATTTCTGTGGCGCTCCGAACCATTCCATTACAACTCTCTTCTGTTAATCCACAGCGCTGAGCAACACTCAAGAGTTGGTTGATCAAATACTCTGTAAACGACCACACTCTTACACTGTCTTAGGATTATGCCGATAAACTTGAGTGTTCATCTTCTGCTTTCCTTGCAGCTAGATTTATGACGTCGTCCTATCTTCAGGGCCCATTCTCCTGAGCTTGAGATATACTGTATCTAAAGCTGACGGAATGGACTGCGGACACACTGATAAAGAAACGTCCTTGTATTTTGGCTGAATTACTCCTGGCGCATGTCCGCAAGGAGTATAGGAAACTTTTAAAATTTTAATTTATTCATTAGTTATTACAAAAACCGTGACTAAAAACTAATGACACAACTAAACCTTTGTTTCAAACGTCCGACATTTTATTATTATTTCAAATTTCAAAAGACTGTGCTGTTACCCCGTGCGCAATATCACACAGATTAAGAAAATTGTCAGGTTTGATTTCAGGTAAGATATGCAGACCGCAGGACTGCCGTCATGGATATACCTCTTTTTCTACAGCGTAACTTTAATTTCTTTGATGTACAGCTTAATGAGGACTAAATTTCTTTAAAATGTTGGAAAATGTTGTCCAATAATCAATAATGTTCAAAAGTATTTACATTAATCGCTTCATTATTTTTTCCAAAAAATCGTAAAAAACGCTTATTTTTATACGCAGACTGAGTAGCATGGATCCTTAAATCACTCCGAACAGAAACTCCTAGGTGTATAAAACATTCTTGGACTTCTTTCTTCGTCAATTGACGCGGCAAGGAGTCCGAGAATGTTTCGTACATCAGTGCGTCGCGAAGGTCTTGGTTCCTGTGTCGTAGCCGATAGTGTAGTCAAGCTCTTTTGTACGCACATAACTTGACGTTTACGTATTTTATTTAGACCCAGCTGTTAATATTTTCATGTGGTATTGATGAACTCTCTTCCAGTTTCGAAGCAAAGTGTTCACTTCCGTGTTCACAATTGTGTCGTCAGTGAACATACTCGTAGGATTACGGTCATTATCTTCCAAGTCATATACAGTGCCTGACAAAAAAAGTGAATCACCCGATATGGTTGCATGTCAATGGAACTTCGTACACATGCATGTCATAGGTCGGTGTTTAAATGATCAGAGCTCCAGTTCTCTGTGACAGAACAGCCTTCAGAGCGCATTGGTGCAGTTACCAGGCATGGTAAGAAATAGAAGGGATGTGAACAGCATAAGATGTTGAATGATAGCCGTGAAGAACACGGAGATGCCGAGTACCCGCTCGAGACAGCCCTATCAGTACCTCGCAGATTTTGAAATGGAAATTTGTGGGAAGTTCCTATGGGACCAAACTGCTTAGATCATCGGTCCCTAGGCTTACACATTAATTAATCTAGCTCAAAGTAACTTACGCTAAGGACAACACACACACTCATGCCCGAGGGAGGACTCGATACTCCAACGGGGAGAGCCGCGGGAACCGTGGCAAAGCGCAGATTTTAAAATGGATCTGAAATGGACTCTCCGTTAAATCCTTTAGGCCACTGGCGAAATTTGGTCAGGAAACAGGGTTCCTTTGGTGAATGCTGCTGAACCTTCTCTCGAGATATTACATTTATTAACACGACTTTTATTAAAATAAATATTTCATCCCTTGATACTTAAGGTACATACTAGTAAAACTTCAGCTCAATAACAACATTCTTTTAAAGGAAACGCAGTGAACCAAATGACAGTAATATTAATAATAATGTAAAAGGCAATAGAAGAATCAAAGGGTAAGCATACAGCTACCTTGCCTGTTATTCTGTTCTTCACTTCTTTTATGTCAGGAGGTAAAGGAGAGATGAACATAGTTTCTTTCACATATTCGCACAAGAAAAAACCAGATGCGGTCTTGTCTGGCGACCCTGGAGGCCAAGAGTGCAGGGCAGCGTCTCGAGGTCCCGTGCGCCCTATCCAGCGCTGAGGCAGAGTCATTGAGGAACTGACGTACGTTGTCGCGCCAGTGTGGTGGAACTCCATCCTGCTGGAAAGTAAAGTCGTGACACAGTAGTTGTGGAAAAAGCCAGTTGTGCCTCATTTGCAGATAGCTCAGGACTAGATACGGCGCTTGGGACCCCGAGACACTGCCCTTCATGCTTGGCCTCCAAGATTGCCAGACATGACGATTTTATCTCGTGGAGGTGTGTGAGGAAAAGTGTGTTCATCTCCCCTTTACCTCGCGACAGAGAAGAAATGAAGAACAGAGTAACAGCCGCCACAACTGGTGTAAAACCAGATACATTGTGTAAAGTTATCACGAATTTAGGCATGGTCTAGATGTTGTTCATGCTGCTGGTGTTGGACGCAGACCATTTGTAACAGCGTAGCTAAAGGTATACGGTTTTATGATTATTTTGGAATGCATCTAATGTTTACAGTATGTTTTAATAAATAAATATGGAGTTTTGAAATCAGGTCATTCTTCTTGAAACACTCTGTATTATATGTTGCGTATCCACTCACTAGTATTTCCTTCTGCGGTCGGAATACATCATACAAATGTAAAAGCGGTTTGGAAATAAATAGTAAAAATTATTGTTACAGTCCATAAACATGAGTAGATAGTTCTATGATACGCAGTCAGTATTCAAATGCGATGCTGTTAACTAACTATACAGGAACTGGTATGACAGTTACAGTTCGCAGATTGCAGTCATAGTACACGGCATAGGAGTTGTTCGATCTCCAGAAAATTGATCATTGTTTGTAGACGGCAGTAATGAATTACTCTCCATCGCTTCTGCCACCGACTATAGCACATCTAGTATTATAAGTGAGTTCCTGTTGTGCAGTTGTGTGTTCCCATTGAATAGACCCCTTCGAAGGTCGTAGCAACCTCACGTTGGTTCACCTTTGTGTAGCTTTTGTTACCTGGTTGTTTGCTAGCTATTATCTGTCGTTGTACTGTGTTGCAGCCCGATTCGCGAAGCCCGCAGTTTCGGCAGAGCTTTCGCCAACGGCACACGTATGGGAAGTGGTGTCTTGGCATCTGGCCCGGCTGCGTCCTCCAGAAATAAGCAGCGGCGAGCTGTGGGCTCAGAATGGCAGGCGTTGTCCCTGAGACACGGGCAACGACTTGTAGATACTCGTATGACAGATCGCACTCGCTACAGTAAACTCTGATTCCGAAGAATTTGTGTCGTTATGCTGAAATGTGTGTGAAAGACCAAAGGATGGAATCAAGAAATTGCATTGAACAGCTCGGTATCTGTGTTGATATGAGAGAGAAGCCTCGAGTTTCGCAAGCGTGAAACAGAAATTAGAGATATAGGGTCTCGTGGTCTCGCGGTAACATTCTCGCTTCCTGAGCACGGGGTCGCGGGTTCGATTCCCGGCGGGGTCAGGAATTTTTCCTGTCTCGAGATCACTAGGTGTTGTTGTGTCGTCTTCATCATCATCATTCATTCCCATTACGGTCGGAGGAAGGCAACAGCAAACCACCTCCATTAGGACCTTGCCTAGTAAGGCGGTGCGGGTCTCCCGCATCGTTCCCCTACGCTCTGTAAAGAAGCATGGGACTTCATTTCACATCACAAGGGCTATAAAACTTTCTACAACTGACTCACAAGGAGTATTTTCTATGTTTACTGACAAATGTGAAATAAGTCGGACAGCTATGTAAAGAATTTTATTTATGGTTTATTTTATGTAATTACTATGCAAATTCGAAGTTCTTTACTTTCCTTTGAATGTTTTATATGTAGTTCATATAGAGGGCGCCATACAACCAATCGATATGTTCTCCACACAGCCTACCTTCTTTATAGAGTAGCATTCA
Organism: Schistocerca serialis cubense; assembly: GCF_023864345.2. Classification (NCBI taxonomy): domain Eukaryota; kingdom Metazoa; phylum Arthropoda; class Insecta; order Orthoptera; family Acrididae; genus Schistocerca; species Schistocerca serialis. The sequence continues at coordinate 398,228,979 of NC_064646.1, forward strand.
AAGAACTGTCGCTGATGCCCGAATAACAGGGAACTAACATGCATCGAGATTAAAAAGTAGTGGTATGTAATATAAGCCACATAGTTTATGCCATGACTTGTAACTTTTTATTGTACCTCCTGACCATGTACTTCTTGTATTTCTTAGCATTAATAATGGCTAGGCACTAGCCGAAATCTGCTAAAAAAGGACGACTTATTGCTGCACTCTGTAATTTATAAATCACATCACAGCCACTGAGTGCACTCACTTTCGTAATAGAAGGTAACCTTATGAATACTATTTCTGGTCTGAGGGTGGCCTCTTTCTTCCCAGGGGGGGGGGGGGGGGTCCTCTAAGAGAAATTGCGCGGTTTCGCTCTTTCCAGCTTTTATTCCTCCGTCCGGGGCTACAGAAAATATTCCAGGATGCTAAACTCGCCTTCAGATCGTCGTCTTGGCCCTTTATTTAGTTGGGGTGCTGTAATTCGCTGCTCAATGAGCTAATATATTAAGGGGTCATTGTATGTCTTATGCCGCCAATGTGAAAATTATCGAATTTTGTGACCCATTATCTTGGGAACTTTTTAAGACACTAACTTACAATTTTCCACAATAATTGAATGCACCTTTCTGGATACACTGAACTAGAATTATTATTAAATTTGTATTGTGGATTGTATAGCATACTATCTCTTTTTTTAACACTCAATTTTTGACAGAATTTTGTAAATAAATGAATATAAAAACAAAATTATTCTAGTTTCGTATGTGTCGAATAACATGTTTGTCATGCTGTGAAAATTTCATGTCTCTAGCATCAGTACTTTTTTAGAAAACGGGTCATTTATTGCAAAAAAATGTAGTTCAGAGATATTGAGGTTTAAATCTTTTTTATTACAAATTCTTTTACACACTTAAATTTCTGCATCCGTTGTGCACTATAATTGCCCTGCCACATAGTCTGTGTCTTCTTCAGTGTCGTAACAACCCAGTGCTTTCCTCCTGCCTTTCTTTCTTGCTTCATTTGTCATTTGCTGAGCAGCTAACTCTGCTTCACGTACACGAAGCTCATCCATCCAGTTCCCAAAGGCCTGTAGCTTTGTTTCTGTCCAAATCTTACCCCTAACTTCTCCAGAACGTTAAGTCTCTCATAGTTCCAACCCTTAAAAGTTATTACAGCATTAGACATCGCTAACTTCAGTCATAAGGCCCACAAATGCATTTTTAGGCATACAGCACCACACAACAGGGACTCATTTACATTCTGGGTCTTCCCAAGTAAACACTTCTTTAGTAGCTCAAGATTTGCCAAATCTCTGTAAATAAACTCCTGGAAATGGAAAAAAGAACACATTGACACCGGTGTGTCAGACCCACCATACTTGCTCCGGACACTGCGAGAGGGCTGTACAGGCAATGATCACACGCACGGCACAGCGGACACACCAGGAACCGCGGTGTTGGCCGTCGAATGGCGCTAGCTGCGCAGCATTTGTGCACCGCCGCCGTCAGTGTCAGCCAGTTTGCCGTGGCATACGGAGCTCCATCGCAGTCTTTAACACTGGTAGCATGCCACGACAGCGTGGACGTGAACCGTATGTGCAGTTGACGGACTTTGAGCGAGGGCGTATAGTGGGCATGCGGGAGGCCGGATGGACGTACCGCCGAATTGCTCAACACGTGGGGCGTGAGGTCTCCACAGTACATCGATGTTGTCGCCAGTGGTCGGCGGAAGGTGCACGTGCCCGTCGACCTGGGACCGGACCGCAGCGACGCACGGATGCACGCCAAGACCGTAGGATCCTACGCAGTGCCGTAGGGGACCACACCGCCACTTCCCAGCAAATTAGGGACACTGTTGCTCCTGGGGTATCGGCGAGGACCATTCGCAACCGTCTCCATGAAGCTGGGCTACGGTCCCGCACACCGTTAGGCCGTCTTCCGCTCACGCCCCAACATCGTGCAGACCGCCTCCAGTGGTGTCGCGACAGGCGTGAATGGAGGGACGAATGGAGACGTGTCGTCGTCAGCGATGAGAGTCGCTTCTGCCTTGGTGCCAATAATGGCCGGATGCGTGTTTGGCGCCGTGCAGGTGAGCACCACAATCAGGACTGCATACGACCGAGGCACACAGGGCCAACACCCGGCATCATGGTGTGGGGAGCGATCTCCTACACTGGCCGTACACCACTGGTGATCGTCGAGGGGACACTGAATAGTGCACGGTACATCCAAACCGTCATCGAACCCATCGTTCTACCATTCCTAGACCGGCAAGGGAACTTGCTGTTCCAACAGGACAATGCACGTCCGCAAGTATCCCGTGCCACCCAACGTGCTCTAGAAGGTGTAAGTCAACTACCCTGGCCAGCAAGATCTCCGGATCTGTCCCCCATTGAGCATGTTTGGGACTGGATGAAGCGTCGTCTCACGCGGTCTGCACGTCCAGCACGAACGCTGGTCCAACTGAGGCGCCAGGTGGAAATGGCATGGCAAGCCGTTCCACAGGACTACATCCAGCATCTCTACGATCGTCTCCATGGGAGAATAGCAGCCTGCATTGCTGCGAAAGGTGGATATACACTGTACTAGTGCCGACTTGTGCATGCTCTGTTGCCTGTGTCTATGTGCCTGTGGTTCTGTCAGTGTGATCATGTGATGTATCTGACCCCAGGAATGTGTCAATAAAGTTTCCCCTTCCTGGGACAATGAATTCACGGTGTTCTTATTTCAATTTCCAGGAGTGTAGATTTGATTGCCTCCGTTATTGCAAAAGGAAGAGAATATTTATATGAAAAATTCATGCAGGGTGCCAGAATATTCAGCTTGCCTATGTTTACACCAAGTGTTTGGTGGAGGTGGACACAAAGCGTGCACTGTGGTCGCAGGTTCGAACCCTGCCTCGGGCATGGTATTTCGTTTACCTAGAGGGTGGTTTTGGCAAATTCAACACAGTGCAGACAACATTACCAGTCCTTGCACCTTTACCAATGCATCTAAGGCCATAGAACAGCCTCACATTAGTTTCATACAATTCATTATCTGAACGCTTTGATGAAGTATGAAAATCTTTTTCGTTTTTTCACTTCTAATATTTAATAATTAATTTAGCCATAACATCTATTATTGATCCATTATCCTCATAAAGTTTAACTTCACCACCACAAAGACATCAAGATACAGTTTTCAGAAAGAACTTGTGCAAGGATTTGCACATCAATAATGACGTTGTCCATAATATCATTACTTTTACCACTGTCACCCATTTCTGTAGTTACTTTCCTTTTCGATGCACTAGGGGGCCTGGTCACTTCAGAAACATTATCATGGTTTCATTCACTGCTACCACACGTTTTCAAGTACTTCAGAAGGAAATGCAGGTCTCACATATCTGTTACCCGTAAATTAGCGTTTCTTGAAGTTACTTTTACACTTAGTCATTTTATTTGTGTATAAAAAGCAATAGAAGTTAGTTTACTACAAAAATAGCTGAAAATCACACTACTTTCAACGAAAGAAACAAAGGACTGATTTGTTTATTCCTAATGCCAACGTCAGAGACGTAGCAATAGGCACAAAACAAAGCAATTCACAGCCTTATAGACTGTGTAGTTCCCATGATGTGACTGCTCAACTGTGGCAGTATACGACCACGAAATTTGACAGTCACACATCAAAATCCAAAATATTTTTTTTAGGTCTCACAATTGTCTTGTTTTAATGTACTATATACCAAAATTTTCAGCAAAGTGCAAAGTACTTTATGAATTAGAAAACAGTAAATGTCAAATTTCAACGAATTTCACGTACAATTTCCCCTTAAGGCATGCATGAATAGTTTCCACTTAGCTCACTAAAATGTTTCTCTTCTGAAGGATGCAGACTGAAATTTACAGGCGCCATCATATTTAAATTATCTAGTTAGAAATTAATTAAGGTTTCAGTTTGATTAAAAAAATAGAGGCATAAATATGAGGCAAGCACAACTAGGTATAGCACAAGCTGTACAGAATGCTAACCTTATTGGAGAGATTTATCTACTGGCAAACACAAAATGTTCGATTCATAAGAAAATCCTGTTGTAAAGTGTAAGATATTCATACCTTAAATAGTTATAAGCAAGGATGGAAATCTTAATATGTGGACATCTTCCAAGTATCTGTAGCACCTTTTTTTTGTTGTTATAAATTTAGTGACTTGTCCTGGTGTGAAGGTGACAAGGCACAGAATGTTTTAGAGATTCACTCTCATACATAAAAGCTGATCAGCTACCCATAGTAAATGAAAAAGCTGCCAGCTTCAGATATAGCCAAATAAAAGTAAGTTATTCGCTCTCAAAGCTGTAAGAGTTCTTCTTTTGAAATCTAATAAGCATCTAATTTAGGAGAATCATTTTAATCACAAAACAATGTAGCCCTAGATCTGATGGTGGTCTTTGTTGAGGAATACTTTTACTTCACAAATCATTCCACACTTTGTAGATACAGTTGTTTCCTTTTTGCAATGATTTTTACGTTAGTGTAGTATTTCATTAACGAAACGATTTTTTAAATATGGCAAGGATTGAAGGTGGCGTTGAGAACAGAAACGTTTTGTAAGAAAGACAGATGAAGTTGGAAATCGATGAGAGTACTTTAATAAAACTAAGAAAAAAATAACAGTATTATTTCTTTAATCACAGTACATTTTATTTTCCTCACCCAAAATACTATTACTTTTTCTTCTTTTTCCCATCTAATGTTATTTTCTGAAAGTTCTGGTTCCCACATTCTTCTTAGCTTTCCACGATTTCGTTTTACATTTGGTTTCCGTTTGTTTATTTTAATGGATAATTTGTCAGTGCCTGTTGTTTGTATGTATGTTGTTTACTTCTAGCATTTCTCATAGTTAGTGTGTTTAAGGGGAGATGGAAGGCCATTTTTATCCCTATTCTGCCAATGCTATTTTACCCTTTGGATAGGTACACTTTCCAAATGAACTATATGTGATAAAACAACGTAATTTTTACTTATATAACGCATATGCCTCTTTTTAAAAGTAAAATGGACAGAATACCTCTAATGGTTTTGAAGAATAAAAATTTTATTCTTTCACCAGTAAAATTTAACTTTTTTTGTACATTAATTATTATAAAATAGTTTCTGGTTGTTTGGTGATTCTCAATAATAACTTATTACCATCTGCAGTACAAATTGACCAAATTTCATGTTTCTAACCCCATTAGTTTATCAAATAATGGTACCTGAATGTAAGAAAATGTATTTTTGAGAAAAATCCATTTAAAGTTTAATATTGCAATTCTAGCACAGTTATTGATGAGAGTTACTTACCATTAACATTTTCCTGCACCATACTAAGCATCATCTGAATCATACAGATCTTCTTTTCTTCTCTTAGTTCCTCTTCTTTTCTATCTCGATTGTTTTGTGCATTTTAAATTAGCAATATCTGCTTTGCAGATTCTCTCTTTATCTATTTGCATAAATGATTTTGCAGTATTTCCACTAGATTTTATGCCCACTAATTTCAAAACATCCCGTTTTCCAATCACACCATCACTGAAGTATAAAATAGCATCATGAACACCAAATTTGAGGGTTGTAATCTGAACAAATACAGTTTTCAGTAACAGAATTCACACATTCACTTAAATTTTGGGTTTTCCCATGAAGACATTTCTTCAAGAAGGTATCTTTACAAAAGTCTCTAAATATCTGTATAATTTCATTCATTAATGATGCAGGTAAAGAATGTTTGTGGTCATACCTGGTACTTCTCCTGTACTCGCACCAAGTGTCAAGATCATTCGGGCAAAGACTGCGCACTGGGTTTTCATTCGTGGAAAGCTTATGGAAAAAGATAGCCCATACAGCTGTTTTCATGTTTTCTAAATTACCTACATTTCTTCTTGCTCCCAAGCCATAATAATTCTGTAATCTATCAATTTCAACATTTGTCAGGCGACCTTTACCACCTATCTTCTACCATCTTCTAATACTATTTTTTACTTTTCTTTCAATAATCTGCTCAACCTGGACCCCATTCTCGTCTGGACACGCACAATGCGCTCTAATTCAGAAATTGTGACATTAGGACCATATGTTTGTTCTGCGCATACCCAGTCATAAGCCTTGCTGTCACCATCCCCTAAATACTGTGTGTATCTGACATCTCTGTTTGCCACTGAACGATTAAAAAACTGCTGCTACTTCCATCTTACCACTTGGACCAGTATAATTAATCTGAAAGTTATGTTCATGCTCTTTCACAGTTCCCCTGGGCCAAGTTTTACAGTACTTGCTTAGAATCTCTACAAAATTACCTTCCCAATATCAAATGATGTAGCTGTCGCGACACCATTTAGTGAAGTGTGTCCACGTTTCTGCCAGCTGCCATGGAAACATGCACAAATATCACCACTTTCACTGTCATAACTTTCCTTGAGTGCTTCTTCAGCTGTCTCCTTCATTGAGATGTTACAAACTTCAACAACAGCGGTACCAATAGTATTATTGTAAGTGATAAATTTTGCAGCAGGATTTGGAATGTCAAGTAATGCACATAAGAGTTTGCCTGCCTCCATCTCATTACCAATAGATCTGAAACCATAAACTAGCCTTATGCTGTTCACATATAAATTATTATTTGCCATTTTTGATGTCATTGTTGTAGCAACTGCACGACTTAATGACAGGTTTGACACAATCCCTTTACGAAGACGATGATTCTCACCCAAAGATACGTCACCACCACATATTCTGCACACAGTAATTTTGGAAATGAGTTCACAGAGCATGCTAAGGTTCACCATAATATTTCCAAACGAATGTTCAAGCTGACTGGGAGGAAATGCCTTGAAGACACTGCGGTTACTTTCTTGATGTGCTGATTTCCTTTATGTCTAACATTCTTCGATTCTTTGACCCACTAACCTTTACGTATTCATTTCCTCTGAATTTTAATTTAGGCGAGAATTTCTTTACTCGCGACATTTTTATGAAAACACCCTGAACCAAATAAAATAAAAATCAGCGCGTACTTTACTCACAATAAACTTCACTAAGTACAACCATTAACGCTCGAAAACAATAACAAACATGATCGGAAAAACGAGTATCGATAGTAAATACAGGTTCGGAAACACTGAAGATATAAAAAAGTACAAGCATGAAATAATATACAAGGAGTAAAAGAATGCTGTGCATTATCTCTGCGTGGCGCAGAAAGGAAGGCGTGGCATTTAAATTCCAGACTGCACGGAGCGTCAGGAAAACTATCATAGCTCACGAAAAAATTGTCGTTTTTATATAAAACATAAACTGTTTCACGCAGGAAACACCAGGCATTTCAAATATGCTAAAATCCAAAAATCGAATTTTTGAAGCCCAATTGCCTTCATTCTCCCTCTATCATTTCTGTTTCTGTCTCATCTCTGACAATAGTTGACACTTTTTTCAAACCTCATCTCTGCACTGTCGATATGTGTGTCTTCCAACTGGTTTACCATTTAACTCACATACATATAATAGTATTCATAGAAACAAAGGGCTTTTAAATTTTTTAATTTCCTATGTCTGAGATTTTCATTTCCGTATACCTGCTGATTTTTCTGCAAATATTTCTACACTTCCAGAATGAGATTTTCACTTTGCAGCGGAGTGTGCGCTGATAAGAAACTTCCTGGCAGATTAAAACTGTGTGCCTGACCGAGACTCGAACTCGGGACCGTTGCTTTTCGCGGGCAAGTGCTCTACCAACTGAGCTCCCGAAGCACGACTCACGGCCGGTACTCACAGCTTTACTTCTGCCATTAACTCGTGTCCCACCTTCCAAACTTTACAGAAGTCCTCCTGCGAACCTTGCAGATCTAGCACTCCTGAAAGAAAGGATATTGCGGAGACATGGCTTAGCCACAGCCTTGGGGATGTTTACAGAATGAGATTTGGAAGGTGGGAGACGAGATACTGTCAGAAGTATAGCTGTGTGTCCGCCCGTGAGTCAAGCTTCGGGAGCTCAGTTGGTAGAGCACATACCCGCGAAAGGCAAAGATCCCGAGTTCGAGTCTCGGTCGGGCACACAGTTTTAATCTGCCAGGAAGTTCCATATCAGCGCACACTCCGGTGCAGAGTGAAAATCTCATTCTGGAAACATCCCCCAGGCTGTGGCTAAGCTATGTCTCCGCAATATCCTTTCTTTCAGGACTGCTAGATCTGCAAGGTTCGCAAGAGAGCTTATGTAAAGTTTGGAAGGTGGGAGACGAGATACTGGCAGAAGTAAAGCTGTGAGTACTGGGCGTGAGTCGTGCTTCGGGAGCTCAGTTGGTAGAGCATTTGCCCGCGAAAGGCAAAGGTCCCGAGTTCGAGTCTCGGTCGGGCACACAGTTTCAATCTGCCAGGAAGTTTCATTTCTACACTTATTCAAATTATTTTTGTATGTTTATGTCATAAACTCCTTGTATATTAAAGCAAAGATATCTGAAATTTTTCTTTTGTTCTTTTATTGTATTTGTACGCAGTTCACGTACAGGCCTCTGTTCCTACACTGGTACATTGTAGTTTGGAGTGTGTAGTATGAGCGGACTCACTGCCCTCCCCTTATTTCCATTCTCCAATGATGAGACGAAACACAACCTTTAAGTGAATACATTTTACTCCCTACTACCTTACAAGTGCACAAAGTAATATTCAGTATTATATTAAAAGTTACGTGGGAAATGTGGGCCTTGGCTGGTCGACACATACATCTGCTCGGTGCAGCGTCTCCAGGCTAGCTGAGGCATCCGGTGTTTTATTTATTTGTTTTATTTCTTTATTTTGGCTGTGTGCTATAAGAACCATACTGCCAACAAAGGTTACGAGTGCCAAAGAAACATAAACGCAAATAGCAGAATAGCATAAAATGAGGATGATAGTACATAAACACACTCTTAAAGTAAAATAAAAGCGCAATTAGACAGACATCAGAGAGCCGACGGCACTGACGATAATGGCGTGGGAACTGGATTACAAGTAGCACTATACAGCAACATTATGACAAACATACATATGCTCTTATAGGAAGACAGAACATTAAAGGGCAAACACCGTACATCATAAAATAAGTACAATAGCTGAAGAACAAGAAATGCATAAAACATCATATAACAGTGTGAGAATTATAGCATGCAGATAAACATACTTAAAATAAAAGCAAAACCAAAAATGGCAAACACAACTCAGTCAGCGATATGTACAATAATTCCAGTAGAACAGTGACAAAAATCTACAAGATAGCAACAATGAAAAAGTAATGTACAAATAGAGGTCCGTACGCAAATTAATACACAAAATTACTCACCCCACTACGAACCGGATTAATGCCATTTTGCTATTTGAAAATGAAAATTTTGGCGACCCATAAATTAAATTTTGATGCCAGGGGCTTTCAAATACTCTGTGAGCAAGTTACATTTATCAAAAGGGCGGAATAAAACAGGAACACTTGAAGGGGAGGGGGGGGGGATAACCCCTCGCAACCAATTTCTTACACAAGTCTGATTGTGCAGTCGTGTACTTGAAACATGCCAATATGACGTGGTTAAGGTCCGCTACTGCCGTTGTGTCCATATCGCAGTGTCCAGGCGTGACGATCTTCAACCCATATACACTCCTGGAAATGGAAAAAAGAACACATTGACACCGGTGTGTCAGACCCACCATACTTGCTCCGGACACTGCGAGAGGGCTGTACAAGCAATGATCACACGCACGGCACAGCGGACACACCAGGAACCGCGGTGTTGGCCGTCGAATGGCGCTAGCTGCGCAGCATTTGTGCACCGCCGCCGTCAGTGTCAGCCAGTTTGCCGTGGCATACGGAGCTCCATCGCATTCTTTAACACTGGTAGCATGCCGCGACAGCGTGGACGTGAACCGTATGTGCAGTTGACGGACTTTGAGCGAGGGCGTATAGTGGGCATGCGGGAGGCCGGGTGGACGTACCGCCGAATTGCTCAACACGTGGGGCGTGAGGTCTCCACAGTACATCGATGTTGTCGCCAGTGGTCGGCGGAAGGTGCACGTGCCCGTCGACCTGGGACCGGACCGCAGCGACGCACGGATGCACGCCAAGACCGTAGGATCCTACGCAGTGCCGTAGGGGACCGCACCGCCACTTCCCAGCAAATTAGGGACACTGTTGCTCCTGGGGTATCGGCGAGGACCATTCGCAACCGTCTCCATGAAGCTGGGCTACGGTCCCGCACACCGTTAGGCCGTCTTCCACTCACGCCCCAACATCGTGCTGCCCGCCTCCAGTGGTGTCGAGACAGGCGTGAATGGAGGCACGAATGGAGACGTGTCGTCTTCAGCGATGAGAGTCGCTTCTGCCTTGGTGCCAATGATGGTCGTATGCATGTTTGGCGCCGTGCAGGTGAGCGCCACAATCAGGACTGCATACGACCGAGGCACACAGGGCCAACACCCGGCATCATGGTGTGGGGAGCGATCTCCTACACTGGCCGTACACCACTGGTGATCGTCGAGAGGACACTGAATAGTGCACGGTACATCCAAACCGTCATCGAACCCATCGTTCTACCATTCCTAGACCGGCAAGGGAACTTGCTGTTCCAACAGGACAATGCACGTCCGCATGTATCCCGTGCCACCCAACGTGCTCTAGAAGGTGTAAGTCAACTACCCTGGCCAGCAAGATCTCCGGATCTGTCCCCCATTGAGCATGTTTGGGACTGGATGAAGCGTCGTCTCACGCGGTCTGCACGTCCAGCACGAACGCTGATCCAACTGAGGCGCCAGGTGGAAATGGCATGGCAAGACGTTCCACAGGACTACATCCAGCATCTCTACGATCGTCTCCATGGGAGAATAGCAGCCTGCATTGCTGCGTAAGGTGGATATACACTGTACTAGTGCCGACATTGTGCATGCTCTGTTGCCTGTGGCTATGTGCCTGTGGTTCTGTCAGTGTGATCATGTGATGTATCTGACCCCAGGAATATGTCAATAAAGTTTCCCCTTCCTGGGACAATGAATTCACGGTGTTCTTATTTCAATTTCCAGGAGTGTAGGTGTGTGGGATAACACCCGTGTCTCAGCCTCACTCGAATGATAGAAGTCACATGCCGTCCACGAAGCTACATCGAGCCGAACCATGGTCGAGAAGAGACGTTTGGTTGTATGGCCGCCACGTGGGCGCCCTTAGAGTGCTGAGACATATGCTATTCACAGTTCCAAGCGTGATGAGTAGACCTCCCTATCGTTGATGTGAGATCCGTCTAAGGGATCGGCATTGGGCGTAACAGGTCTTCAGAAATACTTGTCGTGGCAAGGCCTTCAACAGGTTCATTATGAAGAAAGACGTCCTTTAATCCAGAGTAACTGAACGGCAAGGCCGAAGTTCTGTGCGTATCGTATGGCCGCTAAGACGTGCACAACATACCTGTTCGTCTGTTTACCAAACGCGGAATGTTGCAATTTCTGCAACACGCTTTGGAGTTCGCAAGTGTCAGGACGAACTCGAATGTCTGAGTAGCATAATGAATAGTCTCCTTCACGGCAAGTAGCTTCGCCGAGTACATATAAGATACAGGTGGAAGCGCAAAAAATTTGGTAGGCGCCATTAGAAGGACAAAAGAAGGCGTATGGCACACCCGCCTCAGGTTTAGAACCGTCCGAATAGATGTGAGGATACTGCGCCGATTGTATGCAGATCGCGAATGATGTCGGTTTCCGTTCGGAAATCGTTAAAAAAATATTGTCTGTCAGTTTAGTTCAGTGATGATCAGAATAAGTAGAGAACTGTCTGAGTATGTTCAGTTTTACTCAGCTCTCTTTGTATCAAATAACGTAAAAGATTACTAGCACAGTAATTCATAATTTTCCAAAGGGGACGCTGCAATATTAATTCCACACGTCGTAAGAAACATTAAAGATACAAAGATTTAAGACGAGAGACCACCAAAAATATTACGGGCACACGCAAATGAAGCTTAGGAAATAAATACTAACATCAGTCGCTCACATCTTCTCAAGCTGATACGAGGGCAGTTCAATAAGTAATGCACCACATTTTTTTTTCTGAAACAGAGGTTGTTTTATTCAGCATTGAAATACATCAGGTTATTTCCCAATCTTTTAGCTACACAACACTATTTTTCAACGTAATCTCCATTCAATGCTACGGCCTTACGCCACCTTGAAATGAGGGCCTGTATGCCTGCACGGTACCATTCCACTGGTCGATGTCGGAGCCAACGTCGTACTGCATCAATAACTTCTTCATCATCCGCGTAGTGCCTCCCACGGATTGCGTCCTTCATTGGGCCAAACATATGGAAATCCGACGGTGCGAGATCGGGGCTGTAGGGTGCATGAGGAAGAACAGTCCGCTGAAGTTTTGTGAGCTCCTCTCGGGTGCGAAGACTTGTGTGAGGTCTTACGTTGTCATGAAGAAGGAGAAGTTCGTTCAGATTTTTGTGCCTACGAACACGCTGAAGTCGTTTCTTCAATTTCTGAAGAGTAGCACAATGCACTTCAGAGTTGATCGTTTGACCATGGGGAAGGACATCGAACAGAATAACCCCTTCAGCGTCCCAGAAGACTGTAACCATGACTTTACCGGCTGAGGGTATGGCTTTAAACTTTTTCTTGGTAGGGGAGTGGGTGTGGCGCCACTCCATTGATTGCCGTTTTGTTTCAGGTTCGAAGTGATGAACCCATGTTTCATCGCCTGTAACAATCTTTGACAAGAAATTGTCACCCTCAGCCACATGACGAGCAAGCAATTCCGCACAGATGGTCCTCCTTTGCTCTTTATGGTGTTCGGTTAGACAACGAGGGACCCAGCAGGAACAAACCTTTGAATATCCCAACTGGTGAACAATTGTGTAAGCACTACCAACAGAGATGTCAAGTTGAGCACTGAGTTTTTTGATGGTGATCCGTCGATCATCTCGAACGAGTGTGTTCGCACGCTCCGCCATTTCAGGAGTCACAGCTGTGCACGGCCGGCCCGCACGCTGGAGATCAGACAGTCTTGCTTGACCTTGCGGCGATGATGACACACGCTTTGCCCAACGACTCACCGTGCTTTTGTCCACTGCCAGATCACCGTAGACATTCTGCAAGCGCCTATGAATATCTGAGATGCCCTGGTTTTCCGCCAAAAGAAAGTCGATCACTGCCCGTTGTTTGCAACGCACATCCGTTACAGACGCCATTTTAACAGCTCCGTACAGCGCTGCCACCTGTCGGAAGTCAATGAAACTATACGAAACGAAGCGGGAATGTTTGAAAATATTCCACAAGAAATTTCTGGTTTTTTCAACCAAAATTGGCCGAGAAAAAAAATGTGTTGCATTACTTATTGAACTGCCTTCGCATTATGAATTAAAATTTTTTTGGTGTAAATACCACCCTGGCAAAGAGCTTCTGAGCCTCTACCGTGCACCACCACACAAAACAGAGAGGACACATCACTGATTAACTGGCTAGGCAGAGGAGTTTTTTTATTTTGTTTATTTATATTTTTTTTTTTTTTTTTTTTTTTTTTTTTTGGTCAGGCTGCTGACTGGTTTGATGTGGCTAGCCATGAATTCCTCTCCTGTGCTAACCTCTTCATCTCAGAGTAGCACTTGCAACCTACAACTTCAATGATCTACTGCATGTCTTCGAATCTCTGTATTCCTCTACAGATTTTGACCTCTACAGTTCCCTCTAGTACCATGGAAGCCATTTTATGATGTCTTAGCGGATGTCCTATTAACCTGTTCCTTCTCCTTGTCAGTGTCTACAATATATTCCTTTCCTCTCCGATTCTGTGCAGAAAACTTCTCATTCCTTACCTTATCAGTCCACCTAATTTTCAGTATTCGTCTGTAGCATCACATCTAAAATGCTTCGATTCTCTTCTGTTCCGGTTTCCCCACAGTCTATGTTTCACTACGATACAATGCTGTACTCTAGACGTACAGTCTCAGAAATTTCCTCCTCTAATTAAGGCCTATGTTTGTTGCTAGTAGACTTCTCTTGTCCAGAGATACCCTCTATGTCAGTGCTAGTCTGCTTTTGGTGTCCTCCTTGCTCCGTCCATAAATTGGTTATTTTGTTGCCTAGGTAGTAGAATTCCTTAAATTCATCTGTTTCGTGACCATCAAACTTGATGTTAAGTTTCTCGCTGTTCTCATTTCTGCTACTTCTCATTGCTTTCGTCTGTCTTAGATTTATTCTCAATCCATGTTCTGAACTCATTAGACTGTTCATTCCATTCAGCAGATCATGCAATTCTTTCTTTTATTAGCATCATTGCCTTTTCGATGTACAAGTTAAACCGTAGGGGCGAAAAACTAAATCCCTGTCTTATATCCTTTTCAAACCGAGCACTTCTTTCCTGGTAGTCCACTCTTATTATTCCGTCTTGGCTCTTGTACATATTGTATAAGCCTCTAGGCCTGTTAATCAGTCAATTTACATTTTCACCATCACTATATGCATACGCTTATCAGGTTTGGGAAACAGTTGCTCGACGGCACCCAGCCTCCACACCAAATGAGAAAGCTATCCTCCTTAATCAGGATATGATCGGCGATCTGGGGTTGTCATGCTCCTTCCAATGTCCATCTATTGCGTTGGTGCAGCTGATGCAGGTACTCAATGGACCACCTCATCCAAAAGTACTGATGCAGTTGCTGTACAAGTTGCCGCCTGTGCAACCTCTCGACGGGAATCGTAAAGTTCAAGTTTCAAGATGGGCGCAAAGGAAGTTTCAAGATGGGCACAAAGTGGCTCTCCACTCAGGAAATTCCCAGGAGTGAGAGCAGATGGAGGATCTACGTCATCAGAGAGAGCGCACAACGGCCTTGAATTTAGGCACACTTCTATGTTAGTTAACACTGTAGTCAGTTCGGCAAATGTCAGAATTGCATTGCCAGTGATATTTTTGAGATGTGACTTCATACATTTGACTCCTGCTTCCCACCGTCCACCAAAGTGAGGGGCACGAGGTGGAGTAAAAATTCCAATTGGTACCCTGTGAGGTCAAAAATTTCTCCACACTTTCAATTGTAGCATCATCACAGAAAAAAACGTTGAAATTTAGGGTGTACACCTACAAATGTAGTACTGTTTTCACTATATATGTGAGAAGGGTTTCGTCTTTTCCCAATCAGCCTCTTGAGGGGAGCCAGAAATGAACTGGATACCATGACACTAACTCTACGTGGATAGCTATGATTGTCATGCAAATAATGTCGTAGTATCTTACTCCGTTTTCCCCATGCTTCCCCATGCCTGCATAATCCACCTCACAGTGCTGGAAAGAACGAGACTGGTTTACTGTAGACACTTGCAGTTCGCCCATTAGTTGAACTGCAGCCTTGGACTTAAACCTATAGCATTTTCCGATAATTTAATTGTTCAAATGGTTCAAATGGCTCTAAGCACTATGGGACTTAACATCTGAGGTCACCAGTCCCCTAGAATTAGAACTACTTAAACCTAAGTAATCTAAGGACATCACACTCATCCATGACAGAGGCAGGATTCGAACCTGCGACGTAGCAGCAGCGCGGTTCCAGACTGAAGCGCCTAGAACCGCTCGGCCACAGCAGCCGGCTAACTTCATTGTGAGCATACACTAAGAATCCAAAACTTCCGAAGAAACATAGATAGTGAAAGCTGTGAGCCACCACGCAACAGATTTTCATGTTCATACACAATTAGAATTTTTTTCACATGATGCTTAGGTGCTATGATACAAGGATGTCGCTCATCATATCGTACATTAGTATTCATCAGTCTCTCTCCCTCTCGTAAAACATCTCCCGCGTCAACGAAAGGGTGCAAGTCTCTTAATTTGCTATTACGTGGAACAGAAGAATCGGCCTTTAACAAAGCAATCTCACTACCATACTCACCGTGGTGAACTGTGCACAAGGCTTTTTTGATATTGTTTTGGGATTCCCATGGGATGAGTGGCCCAGTTATCCTGTCTACTTGTTGCAATCTAATGTTGTTAATAAGCCTCAGTGCATAAGACAAAACCCTGTAGGTTTTCTTGGGTGAGGAATATTTGTACCGCGATTCATCATCAAGCTTAATAAGTCACAAAAGATACATCCACATACCTTTCTGGCGCGTCTTCTACCAAAAGTGAAGGACAAATACCGTAGTCCAGGTCTTAGTTGGACAGTCATGAAGGATCAGAATACCACTGCACAAGTGAACTCAAATGTGTTGGACTGATCCCATATAATAAGTGATCAGCAGGATTGTCTTGTGGTTAAACGTGTCTCCAATTGGAAACTGAAGTCAGTTCCTGAATTTTAAAGACTCAGTTGGCAACAAAGGTCTTCCAGTGACTAGGACTACGTTGCAGCCAGCAGGGAACTGTTTCAGAGTCCGTCCACAGATGGATATCACTACAGTTTACAATGGCTAAGGCACTGGCCGTCTTATGAATGAGTCGAGCAGGATTCAGAGCGCCACGTAACTCCAGCTGTGGAAGAGATAGTTGTTTGAGAGGGGCTACACGATATTTGGCCGCAGCCAATGAAATACAACATCGTTGTTTTGAAGAAGATGTCTGAACTATTCGTAAGCACCATACACCAAACGTGAAGCATCACAGGATCTATGAATTTGGAGTTTAACATACTGAGAACAGGGAATGATCTTCCTACTAATCAAAACATCACTTAGGGAAAGGGGTTGCATATGAAAGACATTCCATTCATCAATTAGATAGGACGGAAGAACTTCATCCCTGACTCAGGGTATTTTTCCAGACACGTTAAAATATGCCACTGCCAGGCCTCTCTACAAAAAGGGGGAAACCACAGATGTCAATAACTACCGTCCAGTATCCTTGCTTACAGCATTTTAAAAAATCTTTGAGAAAGTAATGTACTCAAGAGTGGTTAGCCATCTCAGCAGTAATGGGATCCTTAGTAAATCACAGCTCCGATTTCAGAAATGTTGTTCCACTGAGACAGCAATATACGATTTCATTGTCCACATAGTAGAGTATTTAAATAGTAAAATGTCTCCAGTAGGAATATTCTGTGACTTATCCAAAGCATTTGATTGTGTGAACCATGACATTATGTTAGAAAAATTACAATTCTATGGTATAAATGGAACAGCATATGAGTGGTTTAAGTCATATCTACAGAATAGGAAGCAAAAAGTCTCTTTATATGCTTCAAGTGATTCAAAGGAGTTTGACACTTCATCTAACTGGGGTGAAATTACATTAGGTGTTCCACAAGGTTCGATCATGGGTCCCCTCCTGTTCTTGATATATGTGAATGACCTCCCTTCTTATGTGAATAAAGACGCTGAACTGACACTGTTTGCTGATGATATAAGCATAATTATTAATCCAGTAAAAGATATTCCAATTGAAAATGGTACAAATAAGGTCTTTGGAAATGTAATTAATTCGTTTTCTGCAATTGGGCTTGCTCTAAACTTTGAAAAAACACAGTACATCAAATTTTCTGCTGCAAAAAGTACAGTTCCTTCAATAAATATAACACATCAACAGAATTCAGTAGACAGGGTAGAGCATACTAAGTTTTTGGGTGTACATATAGATGAGAATATTAATTGGAAAACTCATATTTTGGATCTCCTAAAGCGACTAGGTTCAGTAACTTTTGCAGTCAGAATATTTGCCAATTTTGAGGATTCAGAAATTAGTAAGCTAACATAGTTTGCATACCTCCACTCTCTGATGTCATATGGAATAATATTCTGGGGCAACTCAACACTTAGGCCAAAGGTATTCACTGCTCAAAAGAAAGTAGGTAGAATAATATTTGGAGCTCATAGTCGCACATCTTGTAGGCATCTGTTTAAGAGGTTAGGAATTCTTACAACTGCTTCACAGTACATTTACTCAGCAATGAAATTTTTTCTCAACAACATGGACTAGTTTAAAATCAACAGCGACATTCATGATTACAATACCAGAAAAAAGAAAGACCGACACTATCCTCTACTTAAACTATCTTTGGCACAGAAGGGGGTAAAATATGCTGCTATAAAACTTTCTGATAAATTACCAGATGAAATAAAATGTCTGACAGACAGCAGTAATAGTTTCAAAGACAAACTGAAATCATACCTCCCTGACAACTCCTTCTATAACACAGATGAATTCTTGAATATGAGTAAATAAATCTAGAGATATAATATATGCATTTTGTCCCATTTAAGGGAATGGGATACGTAATAGAAATATTTACGTACAACACTATAAAGAAAACAAACAAACTTGTTTCCTGTGCGCATTTATTGTGCATTTGACACATCATAACGGTTTTCCCGTGATATTGATCAGTGGAACACGTAATTAACTAGTTGGCACAAGCGCTCCAAGAACAGTTTGCATCTTACGACCGATTAGCCCAAACTGAGCATCGATGACTTTTCAGCTGCACATGGCACTTAAATGTGTCAGAACAAGGGTGCCATAAGATTCCTAGCGTTTTTATGGGTTCTTCGCCAGTGAGGTTACAAGGCAAAGACGTTTCTCTATCCTGCACTGGAATTTGTTCCATTATCTTGTGGCTATTGGAACACCATTTCGTCAGTGGAAACCCCCACAAGCAGGTAGTTGAGTCAACTGGGTTTGAAGTTCCTGAGCGTCGGCTTCCATAGCTGACCGTCTAAGAAGTCGTCCACAAAGGAGCTTGTGACGCCATTGGAAACCTGTCTTGATTTTCCATGGCCAACTATTGGAAACATCTAGACGCAAGAAAGGCAGCACGAGTGGTTCCATAAGTAACTGTAGACAATTTATGTTCCTCCAACGGTTCAGACGGCGATTCCCGCCACAGAACTCTCTGAAGGTTTCTATTATCACACCTGGCGGTATACATTTCCTATGTCAGCTGACAGAGCCACATTAAAGGAGTGAAATTTTATAGCACAGTAAATAAGTCTGACTGTATAGTGGAACCAACCATCAAGATATCATTGAGAGATATTCATTAAGAAGTGGCAAGCAGAGCCATCAGACACTTCCTTCAACTTAGTAGTGCAGCTACATTCCTTGAATACAATATGGTGTGGAGGGTAAAACCCTGAACCAACAAAATCCTGAGAATTAGAGACCTCCATGTGTCCTAGTTCAATACGTTCATGTGTGAATGCAGCATATTCTTCTTCCATATTCGGCTGCCTTTTAAATCTCCTTTGAAGATGCTCCAGTCGTCGTGCTTTACGTAAGGCTTTACAGACCGGTTTTATTGCCAGCCGAACCACAAACCTTCCAGTTTCTTTTCGAGCTGTATGGCGCTGAAAGTGAGCCTCATACACTTTATCTTGTTTACTCGTGGTTTTGGTAGACAGTTCCTCCAGCTCTCAAAATCTTTGCAGTTTTGAGTCTAAACTGTCATCTCTAACAAAGCACGAAGTCACTTTAAAACAAGGCATGTTGCACGAAGTTGAAGGAATCCTACCAGACAAAATCCAGCCCCATTTCAATCAGTGGTGGATGATTTGATTTCTCCAGTCTTACCCTATATACAACGTAGAAGAAAACTTCTGCACTAAGAATTAAGTCTACTGTGACAGGCTTGTTGAAATCAGGATCAGCATGTGATAGACCAAGTGTGAAATTCCAACATATTATTTCTATATAACATGCTGGTAAGTCACTATTTACATTGTTCACAATAGGATAAGTGGCTCAAATATGAAAATCACTAAGCCAAAACAACAGTTCAAAGTTATAGGTACTAGACACTGAGGCTACAATGGTACTATTTATTCCATTCACAGGGAATGACCATTTATTTCATTACAATTTTATCAGCCACTCCCTTAAATATAAAAGACGACTGTCTCACACTATCTAACAGCACCCAACAGGACTGCTGCTTACATATGATGTCCTTAATGGTGACAACAGCAGTTGTCAACAAATCATTGCAATTTATGTTATATTTCCTCTTAGTAGTCCGGGGAGCAAGGAGTGCTTCCCCATTCACCATTCTGTCTATCCCCTGAATCAGCTGACTTGTGGAGCAGTATATTGTGGCTTCCATTACAGATCTTACGAGGAGGAATCTTACCTTAACTCGAGAAATTACCAGGGCACATGCAAAAATAAAACAAAGCTTGTTTCTTGTTACAAATGTCCAACGTTCGTCGATATTTAACATTTGTAACATTTTGTATTTACTGATAACTTGAGACCCATTACAAAATTGGCATGCCCCCTCAGCATCAGCATTAGCCAAATGAGCCTTTCTCACATACCTGAATTACTGTAATTTCTTTGCGGATCCTTTGAGGTGATGTATCTGAATCTTATTAACTTAAGAGCCTGATTCTTTGTTCCCAAAAATCTATCAGCTGATTCGGTGTGGTGAACATGGACCAAGACCTTTTCATCTCCCACTCATGCCGATCTGTGAGTTGCAAATCAACCAGAATTGCTTCCGACAGATTGACTTCCTGTAGTGGGATGTCAAGTTTAAGAGCCTCTAATGTCTTCAAATAGCTACAAACGCGGTTAATTAATTGCCTATAATCGGTTGCCTTACCATGGCCGACTGTGGGTACGGCCAACAAAGCCTTTGCATATTTGGCTGCAATTAATTTTGGATTGTCGCACCTCTGAATAATAACCCCAAGCAATGCATAGATTTCCTGATGTAACAGTTATATGTTTCAGTAGGTTCCTTGCTTCACCTCCACAAAGAAAACTGAGGTAATGGTACTTCTGCATATCATCAGTTCAGTTACTATTCATGATTAGGCAGCTCTATAGGACGACCACTTAAGGTGGGCATCTTCAGAATTTGGTAAGTTTGTAGCGTGCCTCTTCATTAAAGCCTTGATCGTTGATTCAGTGAAGTCCCAGGAATCCTCGAATTCCTACCTGACCATACTGACATACGCGGATCTGTTTTCAATTTCTAGCCGACCTCGAAAAGACTCAAAAACAGTATGAATCGGCGACAGTCTGCCTAGCTTTGATTCCAGCATTTCAATGCTAGCACAATCTGCAATCTACAAAAAACAGCCTAAATGTTCGAGAGTGGCCTTTGCAACCCCTCTTTGCCTCTGTGTGTGATCAGTTGTGTTCTCTTAGAAGAATCCATTTCGGGAACAGGCAGATGTAAACAGGACGCCAACAGTTGGCCTCACCAGGATGCAATCGGCGTGAAGTGACACCTCAGACGCTAGCATCTGGTGCGCTTGGGACCTCAGTCTCCGATGGCGCGAACTTCCGATGGGGATCAGGTGGCGACGCAGGAGATGGTTGGTGCCGTCCGTGTCTGAACTCCGCGTTGTCTGCGTCCGACGAGACACGTTAAACATCGTCGAAAAATGCCTCCGAACACATGTGTTAAGGCGGCTGTTATCGAAGTCCAGAACACGCCTTGTAACGAAACCAAGAATGTGTGCAATTCACTCGTGGTTAGTTTCTCGCGGTATTTTAAACGTTCACAAATACCACACGTGACCCAAAGTCACTGTTTCCCATGCTCACTATAACTGTCCCGGAGGACCAAAAGATCTACGCAGTTCACCTGTACCTACAAACAGCATTCTACTGGCTCCGAGCGTAGGAAGGGTTCTTTGTCATGGTACGGGAGGTACAACCGACCACAAATCTACGTGCCTGGCTACCTGATTGGCACATCAAACCATCATCTGCGTGGTCTGTGCGTCCTACAAGCGACTCAGTTTCCGAAAAAAAAAAAAAAATGGTTCTGAGCACTATGGGACTCAACTTCTGAGGTCATTAGTGCCCTAGAACTTAGAAGTAGTTAAACCTAACTAACCTAAGGACATCACACACATCCATGCCCGAGGTAGGATTCGAACCTGCGACCGTAGCGGTCTCGCGATTGCAGACTGCAGCGCCTAGAACCGCACGGCCACTTCGGCCGGCCTCAGTTTCCGGCAGACCGCTTTCTGTATAACAGCGGTTTGTGTCATGGTTTGATGTGGCCTACCACGGATTCCTCTAAGTCAGACTCTTCTTAATGATAGATGGGTTCACCCATATCCTATCTGCTTTCCCATCTTTCTTGCTGTGTTTCTCTCATGTTCCCCACCTCACCGATTCTGTGCAGGACGTCACCATGTAACAGCTACAAGCCATTAAATTCTAAAATTTTCAGTATTTTCTAACTATTACCGGTTTCGAACATTTTGTTCATCATCAGGTAGCTGCAATGCATTTACGTTTTGAAGTGCAGCCATCTACTGATGGAAAAAAATATTCTAAAATCCAGCTGACTACATTTCGTACTTCAAATGCAATACAACTATCTGATGATGGGAAAAAAGTTCGAAACCGATAAAGGTAAGAAACAAACAAGTCACCAGTTTAGAGGCTGACAGCTGTTACGCGATACATATAAAGTAAGAGCCTGCTGCGGATGTAGCAGCCTCCTTGAAATCTGTTTTGGTTATAAAAAAATAAAATAAACGTATATCTCTTCGCCATGCCAAATCCTCACTAAAAAAATTAACATAAACTGAAGAGTTCAGGCTTCCAGCATTTCTGTTCTAGGTACTATCAGACCTGGCTTTCCTGATGCCTCATCTGTCACGGAGAGTCACTGAGGTGTCGCTGTATTTCTTCTTGCACATAGCAGTGCCGTTAATCGTCAGATGCAGCTAAGGCGTTTCACTGTACACTGCGTGAATGGACGCCACTGTTCATGAGTGTGCAGTACTGCACATCGGCCGCTGTCGGCGAGGCGTGGCACGTATTCAGGACAGAAAAGTTCCGAGGCTGCTGGAGGCGTCTTCCAGGAACCGTGGAGTGTGCCTTCAGCCAAGTCGGTCACCGCTGGTGTTAGTCGAGTCAGAGGTCACAGGGACCACACACTGCCTGCAGCTAACGGCAATGTACCACGCTGATTGATGACTCCAACTCAACTGGTACTAAAGGAATATGAACAATTGTAGACAAACGTTATAATTAGCCGTTCAAGTCTTCTATACATTAAGCATCACAAAGATCTGCTTAGCGTTGTGAACTAATTTTAAATCTCTAGACAAGTTACTGGTTTTAGTTAATTGCAAATTAACTATTTTGTCTCTGATTAGTCGAAGCTTAATAAATTTTTGCACAACTGTAACGAAACTGATAACTTGAAACTACACTATCACAAAAAAAGACCGCAATACCAGAAAATAATGAATGTAGCGTAATGAAATTTCCGGAATACATTTGTGTGGGTAACATATGTAAGTGATTAATGTTGCAAGACCACAGGTTAGTGTAAGCACGAGATAAGCCATTGCCAATGTGAAATGCCGGCACGTTAATAACCAGTGTAACCGCCACAACTGAATGCAAGCCTACAAACGTGCATGCATTGTATAATACAGAGGCGGGGTATCAGTTTGTGAGATGGTGTCCCACGTCTGTTGCACTTGGTCGGTCGATACAGGAATGATTAATGTTGTTTGTGGATGACGCTGAAGCTGTGGTCCGATGACATCCCATATGTGCGCGACTGGCCAGATGTCTGGTGATCGAGCAGACCTAGGCAACATGTCGGCACTCTGTACAGTATGCTGGGATACATCAGCGTTATGTGGGCGAGCGTTATCCTGTTGGAAAACACCCCCTGGAATGCTGTTCATAAATGGCAACACAACAGCTCGCTTCACCAGACTGATGAACAGTTTGCAGTCAGCGTACGTGGCATAAGCATGAGAGTGCTCCTGTTGTCATACGAAATAGTACCCCAGACCGTAACTCCAAGTGTAGGGCCAGTGTGTCCAGCACAACGACAGATTGGCTGCAGCCCCTAAACTGGTCTCCTCCTAACCAACACACAGCCACCACCGGTATCGAGGCAAAACCAGCTTTCATCAGACAAGACAACAGACCTCCACCTAGGTTCCCAATCAGCTGTCGCTATGTTGTTGTTGTGGTCTTCAGTCCTGAGACTGGTTTGATGCAGCTCTCCATGCTACTCTATCCTGTGCAAGCTTCTTCATCTCCCAGTACCTACTGCAACCTACATCCTTCTGAATCTGCTTAGTGTATTGATCTCTTGGTCTCCCACTACGATTTTTACCCTCCACGCTACCCTCCAATGCTAAATTTGTGATCCCTTGATGCCTCAAAACATGTCCTACCAACCGATCCCTTCTTCTAGTCAAGTTGTGCCACAAACTTCTCTTCTCCCCAATCCTATTCAATACCACCTCATTAGTTACGTGATCTACCCACCTTATCTTCAGCATTCTTCTGTAGCACCACATTTCGAAAGCTTCTATTCTCCTCTTGTCCAAACTGGTTATCGTCCATGTTTCACTTCCATACATGGCTACACTCCATACAAATACTTTCAGAAACGACTTCCTGACACTTAAATCTATACTCGATGTTAACAAATTTCTCTTCTTCAGAAACGATTTCCTTGCTATTGCCAGTCTACATTTTATATCCTCTCTACTTCGACCATCATCAGTTACTGCTGTCGCTAGACACCACTGAAATCGCAAATGGAGGTGTTCTGTGGCCAGTGGAATGCGATACGGCGTACACGATGCTCTTCCCTTACGGCAGAGCCACATTGCCGTCCAGAGCCCGGTCTCCTTGGGTCCGTACATTCTCGTGACCACCGCTGCCAAAAATCATCTACAGTGTGCCATACAGGGTGTTTCAAAAATGACCGGTATATTTGAAACGGCAATAAAAACTAAACGAGCAGCGATAGAAATACACCGTTTGTTGCAATATGCTTGGGACAACAATACATTTTCAGGCAGACAAACTTTCGAAATTACAGTAGTTACAATTTTCAACAACAGATGGCGCTGCAAGTGATGTGAAAGAGATAGAAGACAACGCAGTCTGTGGGTGCGCCATTCTGTACGTCGTCTTTCTGCTGTAAGCGTGTGCTGTTCACAACGTGCAAGTGTGCTGTAGACAACATGGTTTATTCCTTAGAACAGAGGATTTTTCTGGTGTTGGAATTCCACCGCCT
This sequence comes from Schistocerca serialis cubense, assembly GCF_023864345.2. NCBI lineage: Eukaryota > Metazoa > Arthropoda > Insecta > Orthoptera > Acrididae > Schistocerca > Schistocerca serialis. Next base: position 398,253,939 of record NC_064646.1, read on the forward strand.
AGAACACAGTGTTGTTGCAACAAGACGAAGTTTTCAACGGAAGTTTAATGTAACCAAAGGACCGAAAAGCGATACAATAAAGGATCTGTTTGAAAAATTTCAACGGACTGGGAACGTGACGGATGAACGTGCTGGAAAGGTAGGGCGACCGCGTACGGCAACCACAGAGGGCAACGCGCAGCTAGTGCAGCAGGTGATCCAACAGCGGCCTCGGGTTTCCGTTCGCCGTGTTGCAGCTGCAGTCCAAATGACGCCAACGTCCACGTATCGTCTCATGCGCCAGAGTTTACACCTCTATCCATACAAAATTCAAATGCAGCAACCCCTCAGCGCCGCTACCATTTCTGCACGAGAGACATTCGCTAACGATATAGTGCACAGGATTGATGACGGCGATATGCACGTGGGCAGCATTTGGTTTACTGACGAAGCTTATTTTTACCTGGACGGCTTTGTCAATAAACAGAACTGGCGCATATGGGGAACCGAAAAGTCACATGTTGCAGTCCCATCGTCCCTGCATCCTCAAAAAGTACTGGTCTGGGCCGCCATTTCTTCCAAAGGAATCATTGGCCCATTTTTCAGATCCGAAACGATTACTGCATCACGCTATCTGGACATTCTTCGTGAATTTGTGGCGGTACAAACTGCCTTAGACGACACTGCGAACACCTCGTCGTTTATGCAAGATGGTGCCCGAACACATCGCACGGCCGACGTCTTTAATTTCCTGAATGAATATTTCGATGATCGTGTGATTGCTTTGCGCTATCCGAAACATACAGGAGGCGGCGTGGATTGGCCTCCCTATTCGCCAGACATGAACCCCTGTGACTTCTTTCTGTGGGGACACTTGAAAGACCAGGTGTACCGCCAGAATCCAGAAACAATTGAACAGCTGAAGCAGTACATCTCATCTGCATGTGAAGCCATTCCGCCAGACACGTTGTCAAAGGTTTCGGGTAATTTCATTCAGAGACTACGCCATATTATTGCTACGCATGGTGGATATGTGGAAAATATCGTACTATAGAGTTTCCCAGACCGCAGCGCCATCTGTTGTTGAAAATTGTAACTACTGTAATTTCGAAAGTTTGTCTGCCTGAAAATGTACTGTTGTCCCAAGCATATTGCAACAAACGATGTATTTCTATCGCTGCTCGTTTAGTTTTTATTGCCGTTTCAAATATGCCGGTCATTTTTGAAACACCCTGTATCTTTCTGCAGTGTTACAAAACGTACATCCAGCTTCTTGTAGTTCTATTACACGATCTTATTCAAACTCAGTGCGGTGTTGATAATGGCGTCTCTATCGCCTTGAGGGCGTTCTTGAGTCATATCAACTCACCACGTCCAGTCTCAAAGGTAACTAACGCTCAAAACCGTTAGAGCGTGTATTTAAAGCAAACCTGATTTGCATCATCGTACTGGCGCTACTAGCGCCACACTTATGCGACTGTCGCGAAATCTAAATACACATCATCTTTCAGATGTAGAGACACGGCTACCAATTTTCGTTATGTCGCACAACTCATTCGTGGTGTTGCGAATTGTTTTCCCCGTCGGTGTGCTAGTTCGCAGGAATAAGAATGTCTTCTCAAGATTCATTTCGGTGGAAGTGATAGTACGAATAATGTATGGCATGACTATAGTTCCGGAAGAGTCGGTGTTCTGCGTGCTGGTGAATCTGATGGAAGTCAAAAATGTTCAAATGTGTGTGAAATCTTATGGGACTTAACTGCTAAGGTCATCAGTCCCTAAGCTTACACACTACTTAACCTAAATTATCCTAAGGACAAACACACACACCCATGCCCGAGGGAGGACTCGAACATCCGCCGGGATCAGCCGCACAGTCCATTGCTGCAGCGCCTTAGACCGATTGGCTAAGATGGAACTCTGTCCGTTGAAGCAGTAAATTTCGACGCCTCTGAAACATCATATAGTCTTTAATCTCGTCACATTAGATCCACCGGAGTCTGTCCTTGTGCAGTGACAGTATCTGAATGAGAAATGATTGGTCGTCCTATAAATTTCCGTAATTCAACACAAGAGAATAACTGAATTCTTCTGATAGTTGAGACCGCGAGCAGGCTCGTCCGCCAAATCAGTTCACATCAGTTTTGAAGAACGTAAACGACACCATAATGCTACTTATCTAAAATAAAGAATCGTTGAAAATCGGTAAATGAACGTACCTTCTGTTTAATAATCTGCTACTATATTTTTTAGACGACACTTTTCTACTATAAACATTTACACGTAATTAATAATTTAGTGGCCGGCCGAAGTGGCCGAGCGGTTCTAGGCGCTACAGTCTGGAACCGCGCGACCGCTACGGCCGCAGGTTTGAATCCTGCCTCGGACATGGATGTGTGTGATGTCCTTCGGTTAGTTAGGTTTAAGTAGTTCTAAGTTCTAGGGGACTGATGACCTCAGAAGTTAAGTCCCATAGTGCTCAAAGCCATTTTGAACCAATAATTTAGTCAATATTATGAGTTGAACTTTTCCAAGATAAAAATTTATGTAATGGCAGCCTTTACAATATACTGCCATAGAAACACTCTCGCTTCCAGAAAACTTGACTGTCTCGTACACTGGTTCGATTACAAGCGAACGTTGATTACCGGCTTTAAGACAAACACAGAACAAAAGAACAAAGAATAATTATGAATGTCTCAGAGCGCTGAAGGTGCTCGAAGGTGAATATGGCTGCTTGGATAAGTGTGAAAGAGATATTTCAACATACACGTTTAGAATACCGTAGAAGTGGGCAACTTCATGAGATTTTTAGTACTTTTGGTAACATAACCTGCTACGAGAAAGTAATGTGACAGTTACTTTTCACATATATGCAATATTAGGGACTTCACCGTTTACGTTTGATGGTAATAAAGTATTTTTTCTTTTTTTGTGGAATGAAGTATTCAGAATATAGAATACTAATCGACACAAAGCTACCCCCAGCTCAGCACAGCACCGTGACATGATTTCTAAGACAGGTAAATTATTTCAATTCATTTGTCGAAAAGGTGGGCTGACCTAATGTTTCTTTATGACACACACTTATAGTCCTGTTACAATATACAAATACCGTCTATCGCAATGTCAGTTTGTTGAGATTTACGTTTTTACTTCTCTTAAAATGCCAATATTTTCCAAGATGCTAATACTTATAGGCCTGTACTCACTGAAACAAAATAAGAACGAAAAAAAGTAAATAAAATAAACAAACTAGACCGGAGTAAGGGAGATAATTAACAAAACTTCTACACACTTATTTAGGCATCTGTTTAGTGGAACAGTGTGTGGAAAAACAAGTCACAATGCTTACATTTGACACAATATCCTCTAAACAAGTTAATTCGCTCAAACTGTTAGACACTTACACTCAAGATCAAAAAGAGTTCGAGAAAAAACAGTCATCGTGAATTTAATACAATATTCTGGGCAACTGAATGTTATACTTAGAAATAAAGTTACACTGCAAAATAAAATATCCATTTTGCTCATTAGTCGCTATCTCCCTAATTTCTTTAATGAGAGTTTTTTCTACAATTTCAGTTGTCACACATCTTTCTCTTTAGATGTATGCTGTTACTAAGTTACCCCTATTATCTGCGGAAATAACATTTTTCGCATTCCAATGGCTGAAGACTTTTCTTTCTTTTTTTAAAATTTAACTTTTATACAGAATGGTCAGCAAACATTTTATACCAATTTATTAGGTTTGCGCGTACATTCGTTACGTTTTTCAACAAGTTTAATAAACACAACAGATTTAATTATTTAATCGTTTCCAAGCCAATAGACAACCCACATATTACATATACACACAAATACAATACACATATGTATAAGTAGACAAACCCAAAATTGGGAGTCACATTACAATACAAAGACAAACATAGTATATATATCATATCACGTCCCGCCAAAATTCAAGGCATTTAACTGCCACTGCCGTAGCGTTTGCCAGATCTTCTTTCCTGCACACTTCCCCCATGTTGCTGCATTCCAGGAGGTGGTCCATTGTTTGGGTCTGTCCGCACTGGCACGTGTCCGTCCCGTCTCGGTATCCCCATTTACGCATGTTTACGTTGCATCTGCCCACCCCAGTTCGTAGGCGGTTGAGGGTTCTCCATAATGGCCATTTTAGTTCATTTCCAGAGGCCAATTGTTCGTTGGGTGAGATTAGAGGTCCTGGTCTCCCGTAGGCAGTGTTGCATGCCATTTTGACAATCTGGCCTTTTGTTTTGAGGTTTCTAGCGGTTGAACTGAGGTGAGGAAACTCCGTCTTGATTTTAGACGTGTGTTTGGAGGGTTTTGTCCGAAGAGGGGATGGCGCTGGTCGCGCAGCTGTTTGAGGCACTCTGCTTCACTTGCTATAGCTCGTCTGATGTTGGGTGGAGCTATGCCACTAAACAAATAAAGTTGGCTAACCGGGGTGAGTCTTAGGCATCCCGTGATTACGCGACAGGCATCGTTCAGCAGAGGATCCACTCGTTTCGCATGCGCTGATCTTTCCCAAACTGGGGCAGCGTATTCAGCAACCGAGTAGCAGAGTGTAAGTGCCAACGTACGTAAAGTATGTGGGTCGGCACCCCATTTTGTGGAGGTGAGCTTACTCAGAAGGTTGTTTCTTGTTGATAGTTTGCCCCTGACCTTGTCTGTAAGTAAGTGTGCGATCAAGGGTGACGCCTAAATAACAAGGAGTGCTGCTGAACGCGATCCGTTGGTTGTTCCACGTGATGTTTACGGTATGTTTGGCGTCTCGGTTTAGAAGATGGAATAGGCAGGATAATGTTTTAGCTCCGTTCGGGCGTAGGCAGTTGGCTTCGTAGTATGGCGCTAGACCGTTGAGGGCATTCGTAAGGCTAATTTCTGTGTCGTTAAAGTTCCGACTCTGCACGGCAATCGCAAGATCGTCCGCGTAAGCAAAGCTCCTAGTCCCTGGTGCAACTGGTTGATCATTCACATATATGTTGAAAAGAGTGGGTGCGAGAACACTGCCTTGGGGTAGTCCATTTTTCTGGATACGCCATCGGCTTCGCTTCCCTCCTAGGTTTACAATGAACCGTCTGTTGCTGAATTTGTATCAGCCCGAAATCATTAGTCATAGCGTATATTTTAGTGAGCAGCAGTTTGTGATTTACAGTGTCGAATGCGGATGAGAGGTCGACAAGTACGGCTCCAGTAATTAGACGGTTCTCGTACCCATGCTTTATGAACTGGGTAAGATTCAAGACCTGTCCGGTGCAAGTTTTCCCAGGGCGAAACCCTGCCTGTTCCGGAATTATCTGATGATCAATATTAGGCACAAGTCGATTCAGCAGCATGCGCTCGAACACCTTGTACAAGCTGCAATGTAATGTTACCGCTCTGAAATTTTTTGGCTCGTCCAATGGTTTGCCGGGTTTTGGAATGGCTGTGACGTTGCCCTTTCTCCAGATTTTCGGGATGTTGTTTAGCCGGATACAGGTATTGAAAAGTAGGAGCAGCCAGTTTCTCGTGTACTCGCCAAATTTAAGGATCTGTTCATTCCTAAGGTCGTCTAGCCCTGCTGCTTTGCCAGGTTTCAGAGATTTAAGCGCGGACTCTAGCTCTTCGATGGTAAATGGACGGCTGCAGCAGTTCGTGTCACTTTCGCCACTTCTTATTGGGATGATTTTTGCTGGAGTCTTCGTTTTCCCATTAAGAACGGGTTGGTGCGCTATTTGGTTGGCTGTTGCTCTTGGTGCTTCCGTTTGCTGCTTAGGATCATTATTTAGCTTCTTAATTGTCTTCCAGGCAATCCGGCTAGAATGTTTCATGTCTACACTTTCAATTAGATGTTGCCACTCTTCTCGGCGGTTCTCGATTAGCTGGTCGGTAGGTGCATTTGCAAGTTCAATAGTTTCTTCAGAGAATGGGTTCTCCTCATACTTTTCCTTATATGCATTGTATAGTTGCCGGCTGTCTTTCGTTAGGCCCGGTACAAACTCCGTTCTGCAGCCCCTAGGGATAGACTTCCTTGATACATTCTGGACGATTTCTATGAACTTATCGCAGTTGCTGGGTGTTGGTTCTAGAGTTTGCAGCTTTTCGTCGATTCCAATTGCGAAATCTTCCCAGTTTGCCCTCTTGAAATTAAATCTTCGTCGAAATGGAATCCGCACTGGCACCACTGCTGAAGTAACTGTGAGTTTGATGGGTCTATGTTGGGAGTGTGGAATAGGACCCAGGACATCTTTCACTCACTCAGTTACCAAGTTCTGGCTGACGAAGACGAGGTCAGGGTTGTATCCCCTTTGCCACCTGCCGCTGTTAAAAGACAGGGGTAGTTTGGCGTCGTGTAATAGTGATTCAGCATCTGCCCATGTCTCCACCTCGAGTCCGTCTTCATTAGATTCATTGTAACCCCAGCGTGTATGGTGACTGTTGAAGTCACCCATTACAGTACTGCCCGTGGGAAGGGGATTATTGCGCGGCAGGTCATATTCGAATGGCATATTTGGAGGCTTATATATTGATGTTATTACCTTATGATTAGTCTCTGAGAAGTTCAATTTTGTTTTTGTCTGAAAGTTGAAACCCGTCGTAGGCTACTCCCTCTCGTATGAAAATTGCACTTCCGTATTGATCGACAGGCCGTTCGATTGCCAGTTTGATGCTCGCAATTTTAGGTCTATTGCTGTTTGGGCCTCGGTGCGTTTCCTGTAGACATACGACGTGACATTCGTTCGATCTGCACAAATCAGCCAGTATATCCTGTTTGGCAGGTGATAATCCCTTCACATTTATGGAGATGATAGTCAAACGTGGTCTTAAGAAGGACCGATTATGAGAGTCGTCATGCATTTTGTTCTTTCTTGTAATGGCTTGGTGCCAGCAGAATCAGCAGGACTACAAGTAGTCCTCCCAGGGCCGCGACGTGGACGCTTCTGCTGTGGCGCCAACACAACAGATACACGCAACAGAGACTTTAATCATCAATAATATATTCTCCTTCACTATTTACAACAGTCTGCCAACGCTGGGGTAAGTTTCGAACTCGTTGAGCGATGTTCAAGGGGCATTATCAGCTGGAACGGAAGTAACTTCCTGGTTTCGAGATAGAAGGCGAAAATATGGGAACTCAAGATAAGGTGAGTAAGGTGGATGCGGAATGACTTCCCTATCCGACTTCTGTATTGCGTTTTTTGTCATTCTAGCAGATTCCAGGCGGGCGTTATCGTGGAGTAGCATTACTTCACGCAGTCGTCCTGACCTTTGTTCTCGGACTGTGTCTGCCAGACATCTCAGTTGTTGACAATAAATGTTAGCAGTGATGGCTACAACTCGGGAAAGTAGTTCGTAGTATGCCAGACCGTCTCTATTCCCTCAGATGCATAATACTGTCTTTTGTGGATGCGCACAGATGATGATGATGATGATGATGTTTGGTTTGTGGGGCGCTCAACTGCAGGGTTATCAGTGCCCCTACAAATTCCCAACCTTCGCTCCGTCCAATCTCGCTGCTTTTGTGAATGATGATGAAATGATGAGGACAACACAAACGTCCAGTCATCTCGAGGCAGATGTCCACAGATGTTTATACGGGGATTTTATATTTTGTTTGGGCTATACCATTCCACCGGCCGAAGTGGCCGTGCGGTTAAAGGCGCTGCAGTCTGGAACCGCAAGACCGCTACGGTCGCAGGTTCGAATCCTGCCTCGGGCATGGATGTTTGTGATGTCCTTGGGTTAGTTAGGTTTAAGTAGTTCTACGTTCTAGGGGACTAATGACCTCAGCAGTTGAGTCCCATAGTGCTCAGAGCCATTTGAGCCATATACCATTCCTTTCTTTTCTGCATGTCAATGTAAAGGCACGATTTCTCGTCACCAATATGGTATAGGATAGCAATGGTCGGCGTTGTTGACGAGCCACTTGATAACGAGCAGGCGGAGATGCACGTTTGGCCACTAGCTGATTTTTGTGATTTTAGCTTTGAGCACGCGGTACCAAAACACACGATTTTTTTAACTGCCCCACTGCGTGCAAATGTCGTACGATGGCAGAATGATAACAGTTCATCACATTTGCCAGTCGTCTAGTACACTGACGTGAATCATTGTGGATCAATGCTTTTAAACGATCTTCATCAAACTCCGAAAGTCCTTCTGAACGTGAACTGTTAACAACGTCAAAACGATCCTCCTTAAAACCAGATAAACATTTTCTTGCCGTGCTCTGTCTCGTGACATTATCCCCATACACGGCACAAATGTTTCTGCCTGCTTCTGCTCCTGTCACCCTTCTGTTGAACTCAAACAGAAGAGGTCCCGGTGGAGGTTCGAGTCCTCCCTCGGGCATGGGAGTGTGTGTTTGTCCTTAGGATAATTTAGGTTAAGTAGTGTGTAAGCTTAGGGACTGACGACCTCAGCAGTTGTCCCACAGTATTACACACACATTTCCTTTTCAAACAGAAGAATATGTCGGAATCACTGGAACTATGCGTTTAGAGCTTGCTTCTGGCGCTCAACTTTCCCTGAGACGAGTTTTCCAGTAAAAAAACTGCATTTTAATTTGTCTGTCTCAATAACTCCAGTATTGATTAAAATACGGCGTTGTCTTTGCTTTCGATTACCTTTAGCGAAACAGTCTGCAATAACGTTATCCTGCACGTGATGCAGTCAAAGTGATACAGTTAAACAGTAAAGCGAAAGTACTGTGACAGCGCAGTTTAATGAAGTAGTCCAAATGGCTCTAATGGTTCAAATGGCTCTGAGCACTATGGGACTTAACATCTGAGGTCATCAGCCCCCTAGAACTTAGAACTACTTAAACCTAACTAACCTAAGGACGTCAAGGACATCACACACGTCCATGCCCGAGGCAGGATTCGAACCTGCGACCGTTGCAGTCGCGCGGTTCCAGACTGAAGCGCCTAGAACAGCTCGGCCACACCGGCCGGCAATGAAGTAGTCCCGCACAAATATCTTTATGTCATCATGAACAATGCGGTATTGCTGTCTGCAGTGAATATCACGAAGAATTGAGTGACCTGTCCACTGGAATGGTAGTCTAATGAACAAAGGATATGGATTGATAGTAAACTAAAAAGAGTAAAAAGTATTAAGGAGTAACAGAAAAAAGATTGACGAGAAATTTAACAGAAAATTAATGGCTGCTTATCAGAACAACTAAAGGAATTCTGCTACTTGGAAGCAAAATTACACGTGACGGAAGAAGCATGAAGCATTCTTCTTAGAATAATTCTACTAGTATCAAATACAGGTAAAAGTTGCAGACGAACTTTCCGAGAATGTAGATCTGAAACTCAACATTTATGAAAATGACTCACCGCCTGTGGGAAAACCAGAAAAGAAGACACTCAAAGCGTTTGTGATGTGGTGTTACAGAAGGATGCAAAAAAAGTTGAATGGTGGGAAAATATAATAAATATGCAGGCCCTTCAAACAATCTAGGAATGAGACAATATGGAAAAAAAGAAGGGACGTTATGATAGGATATGTTTCAAGCCTTCGTTAGTAACTCCCACGGTACTACTGGAAGTGCCACGCGGGATTAGCCGAGCGGTCTTTGGCGCTGCAGTCACGGACTGTGCGGCTGGTCCCGGCGGAGGTTCGATTCCTCCCTCGGGCATGGGTGTGTGTGTTTGGCTTTAGGATAATTAAGGTTAAGTAGTGTGTAAGCTTAGGGACTGATGACCTTAGCAGTTAAGTCCCATAAGATTTCACACACACACACACTACTGGAAGCCGCAGAGGACGAAAACTGTAGGGAAAAACTGCGATTGGAATACACCGACGGAAAAATGGTGACACCAAAAAGTAATTAATGTGGAATAAGGAAAGCGTTGCTGAAGAAGAAAAATTTGTTAACATCGAGTGTAGATTTAAATGTCAGGAAGTCGTTTCTGAAAGTATTTGTATGGACTGTAGCTATGTATGGAAGTGAAACGTGGACGATAAATAGTTTGCCGGCCGCGGTGGCCGTGCGGTTCTGGCGCTGCAGTCCGGAACCGCGGGACTGTTACGGTCGCAGTTTCGAATCCTGCCTCAGGCATGGGTGTGTGTGTGATGTCCTTAGGTTAGTTAGGTTTAAGTAGTTCTAAGTTCTAGGGGACTTATGACCTAAGATGTTGAGTCCCATAGTGCTCAGAGCCATTTGAACCATTTTTTTTTTGATAAATAGTTTAAACAAGGAGAGAACAGAAGCTTTCGAAATGTGGTGCTACAGAAGAATGCTGAAGATTAGATCACATAACTAATGAGGAGGTGTTGAATAGAATTGGGGAGAAGAGGAGCTTGTGGCACAACTTGGCTAGAAGAAGGGATCGGTTGGTAGGACATGTTCTGAGTCATAGAGAGATCACCAATTTAGTATTGGAGGGCAGCGTGGAGGGTAAAAATCGTAGAGGGAGACCAAGAGATGAATACAGTAAGCAGATTCAGAAGGATGTAGGTTGCGGTAGGTACTGGGAGATGAAGAAGCTTGCACAGGATAGAGTAGCAAGGAGAGCTGCATCAAACCAGTCTCAGGACTGAAGACCACAACAACAACAACAATGAAATTCTGGGAATACATTTGTCTAGGACACGTGTTTAAGCGATTAACATTGCAGAATCACAGATTATTGTAAGCGAGAGGTAAGCCATTGCAAATGTGAAATGCGGATACATTTATAACCGGTGCAATCGGCAGAATGTTGAATCTAGTCATGCAAAAGTGCATGTATCGCGCTGGACAAGTGCTAGATGTCAGTTTGTGTGACGTAGTTCCACGCCTGTTGCACTTGGTCGGTCGATATAGGGACGGTTAATGGTGGTTATGGATGACGCTGGAATCGTCCGATGATGTTCTACATGTGCTCAATCGGAAACAGATCTGGTTATAGAGCACGTCAAGGCAACGTGTTGACATTGTATAGAGCACGTTGGGTTACAACAGCGGTATGTTGGCAAGCGTTATTATGTTGAAAAACACCCCCTGGAAAGCTGCCCATAAATGGCAGCACAACAGGCCGAATCACCAGACTGACGTACAATTTTGCTCTCAGTGTGTGTGGGATAACCACGAGAGGGCCCTTGCTGTCCTTCGAAATCTTACCCCAGACCAATAACTCCAGGTGTAGGTCGAATATGTCTAGCACACAGCACTCGTTGGTTGCAGGGTCTTAAGTGGCCTCCTTCCAACCAACACACGGATATCACTAGCACCGAGGCAGAACCAGCTTTCATCAGAAACACAACAGACCTCCACCCTGCACTCCAATGAGCTCTCACTTGACACTGCTAAAGTCGCAAATGGCGGTGGTTTGGGGCCAGTGGAATGGACGTTACAAGGGGTCTGGCTTGGTGCTGTCCTTGAAGTAACCGATTTCATTGTGTCACTGTGGTGCCAACTGCTGCTCAAATTGCACAGATGCAGTATGATGCGCCAGAGCCATACGCTGAACGCGATGGTCCTCCCTCTCGGTAGAACCACGTGGCCATCTGGAGCCCGATTTTCCTGCGACCGTCCATTCTCGTGACCACCGCTGCCAGAAATCAACTACAGTGTGCCAAGCCTCTCTGTAGTATCGCAGAAGGAAAATCCAGCTTCTTGCAGCCCTATTTCACGACCTCGTTCAAGGTCAGTGAGGTGCCGATAATGATATCTTTGACACTACACATCTTCCGAAGAATACCCTTTAAGACTGGAATGACCTACGCTTTATTCACGTCAAATGGGACTCCCTGTGTGAGAGAGAACTTTGGTAAGCTATTGCTTGAGGGGTGGCCAAATTCCATGTATGCTGTGCCATACAGAATCTAACGGGTAAATTATTTAGAGATCTACAGGGTGTTTCAAAAATGACCGGTATATTTGAAACGGCAATAAAAACTAAACGAGCAGCGATAGAAATATACCGTTTGTTGCAATATGCTTGGGACAACAGTTCATTTTCAGGCGGACAAACTTTCGAAATTACAGTAGTTACAATTTTCAACAACAGAAGGCGCTGCAAGTGATGTGAAAGAGATAGAAGACAACGCAGTCTGTGGGTGCGCCATTCTGTACGTCGTCTTTCTGCTGTAAGCGTGTGCTGTTCACAACGTGCAAGTGTGCTGTAGACAACATGGTTTATTCCTTAGAACAGAGGATTTTTCTGGTGTTGGAATTCCACCGCCTAGAACACAGTGTTGTTGCAACAAGACGAAGTTTTCAACGGAGGTTTAATGTAACCAAAGGACCGAAAAGCGATACAATAAAGGATCTGTTTGAAAAATTTCAACGGACTGGGAACGTGACGGATGAACGTGCTGGAAAGGTAGGGCGACCGCGTACGGCAACCACAGAGGGCAACGCGCAGCTAGTGCAGCAGGTGATCCAACAGCGGCCTCGGGTTTCCGTTCGCCGTGTTGCAGCTGCGGTCCAAATGACGCCAAGGTCCACGTATCGTCTCATGCGCCAGAGTTTACACCTCTATCCATACAAAATTCAAACGCGGCAACCCCTCAGCGCCGCTACCATTGCTGCACGAGAGACATTCGCTAACGATATAGTGCACAGGATTGATGACGGCGATATGCATGTGGGCAGCATTTGGTTTACTGACGAAGCTTATTTTTACCTGGACGGCTTTGTCAATAAACAGAACTGGCGCATATGGGGAACTGAAAAGCCCCATGTTGCAGTCCCATCGTCCCTGCATCCTCAAAAAGTACTGGTCTGGGCCGCCATTTCTTCCAAAGGAATCATTGGCCCATTTTTCAGATCCGAAACGATTACTGCATCACGCTATCTGGACATTCTTCGTGAATTTGTGGCGGGACAAACTGCCTTAGACGACACTGCGAACACCTCGTGGTTTATGCAAGATGGTGCCCGGCCACATCGCACGGCCGACGTCTTTAATTTCCTGAATGAATATTTCGATGATCGTGTGATTGCTTTGGGCTATCCGAAACATACAGGAGGCGGCGTGGATTGGCCTCCCTATTCGCCAGACATGAACCCCTGTGACCTCTTTCTGTGGGGACACTTGAAAGACCAGGTGTACCGCCAGAATCCAGAAACAATTGAACAGCTGAAGCAGTACATCTCATCTGCATGTGAAGCCATTCCGCCAGACACGTTGTCAAAGGTTTCGGGTAATTTCATTCAGAGACTACGCCATATTATTGCTACGCATGGTGGATATGTGGAAAATATCGTACTATAGAGTTTCCCAGACCGCAGCGCCATCTGTTGTTGAAAATTGTAACTACTGTAATTTCGAAAGTTTGTCTGCCTGAAAATGTACTTTTGTCCCAAGCATATTGCAACAAACGGTGTATTTCTATCGCTGCTCGTTTAGTTTTTATTCGCGTTTCAAATATACCGGTCATTTTTGAAACACCCTGTATATACTATGCACTATCGAGCATCGTCAGTCGTTTTTCACTGCTGTACTCTTCTCATCTGTTACTTTTGTTTCCGTACGATGCGTGAGAAGAATAATTAGGTCGTGATCTCCTTTGCTGATTCCATGTAACTCCACAGAATTTAGTATTTAAGCCTTCAATTTTTTTTCTCTGCCGTTTCAGTAATATTATAAATAGAAAGCTTCTGGACAGAACATATAGATTTATTACCTGCTTTATACGTGAGACCAAATTTGCTTGAGGTTTTGTTGCATAAACAGCGGCAGTTGCCGTGTAAGAACACTACAGCAGGTGAAAGCCCTAACGTTCGACTCCATACGGATTTACTGGTTATCTTTCTTTGATTTTTGTGTAAACGTGACATAGATGCTGCAGTTTGAATGGTATGGTACATAAATCTCCAGCACTATTGCTCCTCTAGACTCAATGAAACATGGCATCATGGTCGCGAGACACCTTAAGTTGTGAGCGGTTTAAGGAGAATTTGGGCATACTCAACTCGCGTAACGTAATTTCCTTACGCCCCAAATACACTCATGGAAATTGAAATAAGAACACCGTGAATTCATTGTCCCAGGAAGGGGAAACTTTATTGACACATTCCTGGGGTCAGATACATGACATGATCACACTGACAGAACCACAGGCACATAGACACAGGCAACAGAGCATGCACAATGTCGGCACTAGTACAGTGTATATCCACCTTTCGCAGCAATGCAGGCTGCTATTCTCCCATGGAGACGATCGTAGAGATGCTGGATGTAGTCCTGTGGAACGGCTTGCCATGCCATTTCCACCTGACGCCTCAGTTGGACCAGCGTTCGTGCTGGACGTGCAGACCGCGTGAGACGACGCTTCATCCAGTCCCAAACATGCTCAATGGGGGACAGATCCGGAGATCTTGCTGGCCAGGGTAGTTGACTTACACCTTCTAGAGCAGGTTGGGTGGCACGGGATACATGCGGACGTGCATTGTCCTGTTGGAACAGCAAATTCCCTTGCCGGTCTAGGAATGGTAGAACGATGGGTTCGATGACGGTTTGGATGTACCGTGCACTATTCAGTGTCCCCTCGACGATCAACAATGCTGTACGGCCAGTGTAGGAGATCGCTCCCCACACCATGATGCCGGGTGTTGGCCCTGTGTGCCTCGGTCGTATGCAGTCCTGATTGTGGCGCTCACCTGCACGGCGCCAAACACGCATACGACCATCGTTGGCACCAAGGCAGAAGCGACTCTCATCGCTGAAGACGACACGTCTCCATTCGTCCCTCCATTCACGCCTGTCGCGACACCACTGGAGGCGGGCTGCACGATGTTGGGGCGTGAGCGGAAGACGGCCTAACGGTGTGCGGGACCGTAGCCCAGCTTCATGGAGACGGTTGCGAATGGTCCTCGCCGATACCCCAGGAGCAACAGTGTCCCTAATTTGCTGGGAAGTGGCGGTGCGGTCCCCTACGGCACTGCGTAGGATTCTACGGTCTTGGCGTGCATCCGTGCGTCGCTGCGGTCCGGCTCCAGGTCGACGGGCACGTGCACCTTCCGGCGACCACTGGCGACAACATCGATGTACTGTGGAGACCTCACGCCCCACGTGTTGAGCAATTCGGCGGTACGTCCACCCGGCCTCCCGTATGCCCACTATACGCCCTCGCTCAAAGTCCGTCAACTGCACATACGGTTCACGTCCACGCTGTCGCGGCATGCTACCAGTGTTAAAGACTGCGATGGAGCTAAATATGCCACGGCAAACTGGCTGACACTGACGGCGCGTGCCGTGCGTGTGATCATTGCTTGTACAGCCCTCTCGCAGTGTCCGGAGCAAGTATGGTGGGTCTGACACACCGGTGTCAATGTGTTCTTTTTTCCATTTCCAGGAGTGTGCATACGGGTTTGATAAACAATGTGCACGGTTCACAATGTGTACCGCTAGCCCTTACCGCTCAACTAGAAATTTACGTCAGTGCTACCATCACACTGCAGCAGATTTCTATCCGTGTTCGCTCGGCATAAATCCCGCTGGATGATAGCACACTCCTCAGATATGCTAATTCACACACTATATGTCGTAGTAAAACTAGATCGGACGTTAGTATATGTTAAAGCTGTACTGACAGTAAACCGATTTCGTGGGCTTCTGAATAAGTTATAGTACCGGGTGATCAAAAATTCAGTATAAATTTGAAAACTGAACAAATCACTGAATAATGTAGATAGAGAGGTACAAATTGACACACATGCTTGGAATGACATGGGGTTTTATTGGAACCAAAAAAAAAAAATACAAAATTTCAAAAAATGTCCAACAGATGGCGCTTCATCTGATCAGAATAGCAATAATTAGCGTAACAAAGTAAGACAAAGCAAAGATGATGTTCTTTACAGGAAATGCTCGATATGTTCACCATCATTCCTCAACAATAGCTGTAGTCGAGGAATAATGTTGTGAACAGCACTGTAAAGCATGTCCGGAGTTATGGTGAGGCATTGTCGTCGGATGTTGTCTTTCAGCATCCCTAGAGATGTCGGTCGATCACGATACACTTTCAACTTCAGGTAACCCCAAAGCCAATAATCCGCACGGACTGAGGTCTGGGGACGTGGGAGGCCAAGCATGACGAAAGTGGGTGGCTGAGCACACAGTCATCACCAAACGACGCGAGCAAGACATCTTCACGCATATAGCAACATGGGGTGGAGCTCCATCCTGCATAAACATCGTACGTTCCAGCAGGTGTTTATCAGCCAAGCTGGGGATGAAACGATTCTGTAACATATCGGAGTACCTCTCACCCGTCACGGTAGCAGTTACAAAACCAGAGTCACGCATTTCCTCGAAGAAAAAAGGCCTAATAACGGTAGATGTGGTAAATCCAACCCATACCGTGACTTTCTCGTCGTGCAATCGAGTTTCCACGACAGTTCTAGGATTTTCGGTAGCCCAAATTCTGCAGTTGTGGGCGTTGACAGACCTTCGGAGCGTGAAACGAGCTTCGTCGGTCCACAACACGTTACTCAACCAATCGTCACTTCCGCCATCTTTTGAAGCGCCCACATCGCAAATGCCCTCCGCTTCACTAAATAGCCAGGTAACAGTTCATGATGCCGTTGGATTTTGTACGGATAGCATCGAAGGGTACGCTAAAGTGCCAACCAAACAGTGTTGTACTCCCCGCGCATAGACGAACCCGCTACAGTCTCCATTTCTTCCTGAACTGTCTCAGCAGCATTACGCCTTGTGCTCGGTCGGCCACTACGGGGTCTATCGTCTAAACAACCCGTGGCTTCGAACTTCGAAATCATTCTCGCCACAGCTGCATTTGTCAACGGACCTTTACCTGTTCGAATCCCCTTTTTATGGCGATAGGATCGTAACACTGAACTAGCACATTCCCCATTCTGATAATACAGCTTCACTAAAAGCGCCTTTTCAGGTAACGACAACATGCTGCGACTGCTGGCACATCTGATTCTCTCTCAATCTTTTCCCTTTATTGTAATTTTCATACCTATATACATACATAGGTAACCTGGCAGCAGCATCGTACGCTGCTCTTCAGCCTTCGATTTTGCAATGATAAAAAACAGTAAGAAGATACATAATAGTTAGAGTGACTGGTAGACATACAAAAATACAAAACACGGAGCCATTCACACTCGATGAAAATTACACTGAAACACGGTGGCACGGCGCAGAAACACTGATGAGTCGATGGCACAGGTGAATGTAGGAGTGTGACGGTGAACACTAACACAAACACGACGGCACACACACGAGAAACTGATGGCGATGATCTCCGGCGCGCAAATGTCCACGTAACATGTGCGAGTCCGGGGGACCTGCCGAGAGGGAAAGAGCGGTGAGGGGGAGGGAGAGGGGAGAGCAGAGATGCCAATGGCAGAGGAGATGGGAGGAGGAGTAGAGAGGCGGGGATAGGGGAAGCCCGGGGGAGGAGTCGGGAGACAGGGAGGAGGGAGGGAAGGGGGAGAGAATGGAGAGAGGGTGCCCAAAGAAAACAAACACAGGAAGAGGGAGGGATGATCAAAGTTGGAAGGAGGGGTAGATGGAGGGGAGGAGGGCATCATCAGGGAGGGGGAGCTGGCGGAAGCCACCCTGGGGGAGGGTGTGGAGAGTGGAGAGATGGAGAGCAGGTGGGACATGGAAGTACAGGTGCGGCAGCGGATGGGGCAGGAGAGGATGGGAGAGACCAGCGGGTGAGGAGGATCGAGTTTGCGGGAGGTGCAGAGGATCCATATCCGTTCAAGGAAAAGGAGGAGGTGGGGGAAGGGAATTAGGTCGTACAAGATCCGCGTGGGGAGGGGAGAGAGATGCGATAGGTGAGGCGAAGAGGGGATCCGAAGGGATTTGTAAAAGGTAGGGGGAGCGGAGATCCAGGCAGTGTGGGCGTAGCAAAGGATAGGGCGAATGAGGGATTTATAGGTATGGAGGATGCTAGAGGGGTCCATACCCCAATTTCAGCCAGAGAGGAGTTTGAGGAGACAGAGGCGAGAGTGTGCCTTGGCTTGGATCTTCCGGAGGTGGGGGGTCCAGGAGAGGTGACGGTCAAGGGTGACACCAAGGTACTTAAGGGTGGGGGTGAGGGCGATAGGACGGCCATAGATGGTGATGTAGGAGGCGGAAGGAAGGAGCGGTTTTGCCTACTATGATTGCCTGTGATTCTCTCTCTCATCACAGCTCCTTTTATTCACGATTGTCATGTGCAGTCACTGGCATTTTGCTGTCCAGTGCCATCTGTCGGACATTTTGTGAACATTGCTTTTTTTTGTTCTAATAAAACCCCATGTCATTCCAAGCATGTGTGTCAATTTTTACCTCTCTATCTACAGTATTTCGTGGTTTATTAAGTTTTCAGATTTATACTGACTTTTTGATCACCGGTATATTAAGTTATCAATTTTATCATACAGTAATTCATTTGAGGCACTGAAAATCATAAGGGCCTAAAGCACGTCACCATCCTTGGTGAGACTGTAGCATTTATTCATGCTTCTGATATCTGTTGAAGTTACAGTGAGTCAGATTTATCTGTGGTGCAGTCCCACATTGTATATATGAAAATTGACGAAAAGCTGTATCACTGCTTCCTCTGGTATTCACTTAAATGTGGAATCGACGGCGGTGTGCTTCAGGCCCTTACAGATCGCAGCATCTCATTTGTATTCTAGTCAAGAAACCATGTTGGTTGACATTACTATTTGATTTTACTCATTTCCACAAATGACACTTTATGTTTGGAGTTGGTTGTCCACTGTGCAGGAATCGGCTTTCTTGTGCAGTGTAAACATTAACTATGCTGAATATATTTCAAATGCTAACAGAAAAGTAAAGTTGTTAGGACGGGTCGTGAGCTGTGCTTGGGTAGCTCATTCGGTGGAGCACTTGCCCACGAAAGTCAAAAGTCCTGAGTTCGAGTCGGGATCCGCCACGTTGCTTTAATTTTCTAGGAAGTTTCATAGCAGCGCACATTACGCTGAAGAGTGAAAATCTGGGAATAGAGAAGTAGATTACCAGGAAAAGTTAGCCGCAAAGGAATATGGCTTTCGGGAAAAGATCCTTTTATTGAGAGAGTCACGAAATCAAATACGCGTGACTACAAGCGAACATTTAGCAAGGGAGTGTACTGTTAGCACAAGCTATTGTGTGGACGCAAAGTACGAATATCTTATTTTCAGCCCGGAAATAAACTCGTGAACAGATACGTCTGTTAGGGAGCTTATACATTTGTCTAAGAAACTGGAAAAGTACGAAAACTCCCACTCACACAAAAATGCGAAATGGAGAGTTGCAAAAGCTTATACATTATCTCGTTACTGCCCTAAAATGTATTTTAATTATGTACAGAACAAGAAAAGTGGACAAAAACATTTCTTTCTTTTGTCAGATATATGTTAGGCTTTTGATTACTACTGTCGTTATTATTATTGGCAGTGGCTGCAGATGTGTAAACTAGTTGATAAGCATAACTGTTATACAGCACATGCTATTAATTTCACACATTCAAATTTATCTCAATTTAAAAATTTATGAACACCCAGAATGAATACTCACGAGACGCCAAGGGGCATAAGCGTTCGAATTGATTGCAGCCTTCACAAGCAGATGACTGCTTAAGAACGGTCGTATCCTCTTTCCAAGAGGCTCCGTTTCAGACCCTCTTATATTAATTGCCCCAGTGATCCGCAAACTCTCAGCCCTCCGCTGTCTTCCATTACGGGCGAAGTTGGTTGACCGTCTTCTGACGTCACTGCGCACTCTGCTGATTGGCCGGAGCAGCGGACGAGAGAACCGGGACGTAAAATCATTTCACCCCACGCAACAAGATAAATTACAGACGTGGCAAAAGCAAAACTTTAACCCATAACTTTGCTAATAACGTAACCCACGCTAAGTTATTTCAGCATTTTGGATTTCCGCACGTAAAATATAGAGTGCATGTATATCAGATTAATAACTATGCTGGCGGGAAAAAATTCGCAACAGCAAGAAGGAATTGTGAAACATACACTAAAGTTGGTAGGCGTGTTTCTACATCTGAAAGACGATATCTATTAAAATTTCGCACCACTCGCATAAGAGGACTCCTACTTACGTCACTCTGAGGATGAAATGAGGTTTGCTTTAAATACTCACTGTAACAGTCGTGAGCGTTAGCTACCTTCGGTACTGGACGTGAGGAGCTGCTGTTAGTCAATTCAAGATCACGACACAATTGTTCTTCTCGCGCATCGTACGGAAACAAAAGTAACAGATGAGATGAGTACAGCAGTGAAAAACGACTGACGGTGCTCGATAGCTGCATAGTATATAGATCTCTAAATGATTTACCCGTTAGAATCTATATGGCACTGCATATATAGAATTCGGCTACCCCTCAAGCAATAGCTTACCAAAGTTCTCTCTCACACAGGGAGTCCCATTTGACGCGAATAAAACGTAGGTCATTCCAGTCTTAAAGGGTATCCTTCGAAAGATGTGTAGCGGAACAGATCTGTTTCAGTGAAGAGAATTAGTTGTACATTTGTGGATCATGTTTTTTTTGTTCACTTGTGATGACTTCTGAATGGCAAACAAATCCTCTAGGAAACACACCAACACCAACATCGTGAGTATTGATCGAGTAAAATGCGTTTCCGAAGTTGGTTTACGAGATGCATCAATGTATAGGATCGGACTCCGAGGCTGATATGCTCATTATTCTCTAATAAGCTTTAGATGCCGGTTCGCACTGCCAGCCTCAACTTGAGGTTATTGTCCACCCGTCATTGTCGAAGGGGCAATGGAATGCAAAGGGGCGGCAGATGACCATTGTGTCGAAAAGTGGCAATGGAGGGGACGGTGGGGCCGATCGTCCTGTGTTTTGCTTTGTCCTTTGTTCTTGTACTTATTATCAAACAGAGATGTCAAACTGCCTATTGGCTTCTGTCTCGGGTTCTTCGGCGACGTTCATCTAATGATTTTTCTGACGTTTCGCCAGCACGAGTGGCTGGCATTGTCAAAGCTTCACCCTCCATTGCCGGTGGTGAACTGAAGCCGAGCTCGCGGCCGCAGACTGTATGTACCTGGCGCGCCAACGTCCGAGGGCTTCTCCGCGGTCATTTCCGGTGCGGTTCTCCTCTTGCTACTTGCGACGGTCGTTCGCTGCAGTACGGGAAGCCAGGATCCGTTTAGCTTAAAGCTTTCCTCTTTCTTGTTGAAACCGTTCGCGTGTTTTTGTATTTCTACAGCTTCTCTGAACAAGCGCGTGTGATAAGTGCCTCTCTACAGCCAGAACTTCCGTGTCGGCGAATTTTATTACGTGGTCGGTCTCATTCAGTGCGTGCTCTGCCACGGCCGATTTCTCCACCTGCCCCAACCTGCAGTGTCGCTTATGCTCTTTGATCCTGGTGTTAGTTAATCATCCAGTCATTTAGTTGATCATCCATTCATTAACACCAGGATCAAAGAGCATAAGAGACACTGCAGGTTGGGGCAGGTGGAGAAATCGGCCGTGGCAGAGCACGTACTGAATGAGACCGACCACGTAATAAAATTCGCCGACACGGAAGTTCTGGCTGTAGAGAGGCACTTATCACACGCGCTTGTTCAGAGAAGCTGTAGAAATACAAAAACACGCGAACAGTTTCAACAAGAAAGAGGAAAGCTTTAAGGTAAACGGATCCTGGCTTCCCGTACTGCAGCGAACGACCGTCGCAAGTAGCAAGAGGAGAACCGCACCGGAAATGACCGCGGAGAAGCCCTCGGACGTTGGCGCGCCAGGTACATACAGTCTGCGGCCGCGAGCTCGCTTCCAGTTCACCACCGGCAATGGAGGGTGAAGCTTTGACAATGGCAGCCACTCGTGCTGGCGAAACGTCAGAAAAATCATTAGATGAACGTCGGCCGAAGAACCGGAGACCGAAGCCGATAGGCAGTTTGTCAACAAGTGGCCACTAAAGCCTTAACAATTTTGTAAACAGAGATGTGCCAGAATTCACTTTCCTGAGTATTGTTGCGACAGTACGCGATAGCAGAAAACACTATTGTTGTTTGAAATGTCTCCAGTGATAAGGCAAAACCTTATAACCACTTTATTATCAGAGTGATGGTACAACTATGGAGCGTGTAATAGGGCAATCACACTGCGTTGCGTCGATTGCACAAGTCCTGGGAGATGTGTGACACCAGATGCCTATGCACAGGTCACACCATTGGACGCAGACGTCGAGCTGGCGGCTGACAATATCCCTCTAGTCCTCCATTAGGTTCCGATCAGCGAGTTTTGTAGCCAAATCATGAGTTCAATATCATGTAAAAAGAAACGTTATTCATCGAATCAGACGACACGTTTTACTGATACGGGATACAATCTCGATGATCCTGTGCCAGTGCAGTCATGATTGACTGTGTCATTGGGTCAACAGAGAAACATAACGTACACCCAAAATGAAAACGAGGCTACAGCTATGCAGGGTGTTTGGGTACAGATATTGCGGTCACTGGTATTTTAATAAGCACCCACTTAATTGTGATAGTTTTTTTCCCTCTGTATTTAGCTATCTTACCATAAACAGAGCACATAATTTGCTGCCTGATGTTTTCTGCACGGTCGTAACAGAGTCAAGAAGTGGACTACACCTGTAAGAGACGATGATGTTTGGTTTGTGAGGCACTCAACTGCGCAGCCATCAGTGCCCATACAAAGTCCCAATTTTTACACGGTCCAATTTCTTCACAATCCAATTCAGCCACTGTCACAATTAATGATGATGATAAAACGATAAGGACAACACGAACACCCAGTCCGCAGGCAGAAAAATCCCCAACCCAGCCGAGAATCGGATCCGGGACCCCGTGAACTTTTTCTTTTCTTTCTTTTTGTTGATCTCTTTTTGTTCATTGTTGTTTGTTCGGGGTGGACACCCCATGGCGCTTGTTCAACTTCATCATTAACCCATTAACTCAGTTTTTGTTATTGCAGGGGGCAGCTAACCCTCTGACCGATCACGCTGAGCTACCGTGCCGGTGTAGACTACACGTTTAGCATGTAGACCTCCTCACTAAAATATGTAGCCTGCTGCCCCAGTGGAAGTAAACATCAATAGTTTACTTCGGCATTTAGCACTAGGAGATACTAACCAACCTACAAATATGCAACTCTTAATAGCTATAATTATTAGTCTGCAGCTGCGCGGGATTAGCCGAGCGGTCTCAGGAGCTGCAGTCATGGACTGTGCGGCTGATCCCGGCAGAGGTTCGAGTCCTCCCTCGGGCATGGGTGTGTGTGTTTGTCCTTAGGATAATTTAGGTTAAGTAGTGTGTAAGCTTAGGGACTGATAACCTTAGCAGTTAAGTCCTATAAGATTTCACACACATTTCAACATTTTTTATTAGTTTGCAAGTGAAGTAAATACTGGTTTAATGTTTAAATACACTGTTTTCAGTCATCAGTACAAATATCTCCACTTATACCCCCGACACCCTCCGTGTAAATAAAGGCAATAATAATATTATAATAACAATTGATGTGGAACACTACAACTATACATAATTATCATTAACATTGATACACCGATCCCAGCATGTAGGAAGGGAGTGGATGGCTTCACTGTAGAAACCCTTGGGTTACTGATGGAACCAGTTTTCAGCAGTGTTCTTCATTTCCTTGTCCAAGGTGAACCTCTCTGATCTATCAGAGATTGTTTTGAAAGCCGAAGATGTGCGAGTCACATGGGGGGGGGGGGGGGGGATGTTGGGATGTAAAGGGATGTTCCAGGATCTCCCATCGATATTTCTGAACGATCTCGAGAGTTTTGTCGACCACATGTGAACTATCTTCGTCCTGGAGAAGCACTACCCCATTCGAGAGTTTGTCCCTGCGCTTGCGTTGATGGTCTGTTTGGGCCTCAACAACGTGATTCAACTCTGTTCAGCGTAACTGTTGCACCCCGTGGTGCCCAGTCGATGATTAGAGATCTTTCTTCATCAAAACATAAACTGAGCAGAACTTTACTGTCCTTTGGGGCAGAGTCAGTTTTCTTTGGACGAGAGGTGCTGGCATGTTGTCCATGCTCATGCGCCCGGAGGCAGGGTCGTAATAGTGACACCGCGATTCCCCATCAAGTGCCACGATCTGGGCATTAAAATCCGTTTCTTACTCCGCGTATCTCAACAAATTGTCTTCTTATTCTCTGAAGGATGCTTGGGCACCCACTATGCGCAAACTTGGATATAGCGAAGCCTCTCGTCCATTATATGATGCACAGTTCCTTTGCTTATCGACAGTTCAACAGTAATGTCGCATGTGGTTTTGGTCGGTATGGGATCTTACACAGCCGAAATTGAAGCTCTATTAGCGACAACCTGAGCGTGCCCAAGACGTGGCAGTCTTTCATGTTTACTCGTTTCACCTAATAACGCAGACAGAACCGGAATATTGTGCACCGTGAGATACACTGCTTTCCGTACTCTTCTTTCGTCCTGCAACAAATTTGTGAATCGTGCTGGCCTTCAGCGCGAGGAAACTGGAAAACCACTCTTTGTACTGACCAGGAGGAACCCATCACGCAACAAGCTGTGGAAACGAGAGATGAGGAAATTGCTCGTGCAGCTGGGAAAACCACCATGCCGTATCTCGGCAGATATATTTACCCACCGATATAGCATACAACGCTGCTACAGCGAAGGCCGTTACACCTGGGCGTACCTTAGAGGTAGAGGTCACTTATTGCAGAGCCCCATGTTCAACGATGTACGCTGGACGGTGGCTACGTAGTATCACTGGTGTCTGTACCAGTATTGTACTGTGACGAAAGATCAGCTGCAGATCACTGCCTATACTGTTTCACAGAGCGGAGAGGCGTCCAACGTACTGATCCGTGATACGGCGCGAGGGTCCACGACCTTATTCCCTACCTGTTGTTTCACCGTCCTTCAACCAGTTTACATAGATACAACAGTATCACGCGAAGAAGAAATCAGCTTCGTTGTTCACAGATGTCCATTGTTAGACACCAGGCCGTAACAGCTACTTGTCGAAGTCTCTTAACACCAGTTGGTCCTCCGATCGGTGGCCCATACCGTCGCTAGATGACAACCATTCGTCTTTGCTCCGTTCATGTACTTAACTTACAGCGTCACGTGTCCGCAACGACAGCAGGCAGCAATCAACCTCGCGGTGGGCTTGAAAAATATGTAAAATATATTGCGTCGGTTCTTAGTGGAAACAGCCGAATTAAAAACTTGAAGACAAACTGTTAATGTTCCAGAATAATACTCATTTTGAAAGTAGCTTGGTTATATGTTTGTATGTTGACAGCATTAAAGACTGTAATTAATATCACTGACAGCGCTCTAAGCCCTCGGTAAGAGACTCTGTGGTTGGACGGGTTGGCAGTTAGCAGTTAGCGAGCGGACAGCTTGGACGTGTGTCCTTCGTGGAGACTCAGTGTTGGTGGGACATGCATTGTGAAATGAGGATGGAAGTAGTTGGTACATCTACATCTACATTGATACTCCGCAAGCCACCCAACGGTGTGTGGCGGAGGGTAATATTTGGGTAGTGGAATATTTGACGACTATATAATTTTTGGAACTGGGTGTCACATGAATAACGTAAAATCTGCTAAACACACTGTTTGCTCTTCAACAAAATCTTTCCTTTGCTAACCATATGCCTCCTAGTAGTTAGTACCTATAGTAGTTAGAATTTTTTTATTTAGCTCGCTGTAGTTGTTGCTGTAGCTCGTGTTATAAAGATTTTCTGTCAGGTAAGTGACTTATAAAAAGTATAGGTTATAATTAGGTTTTCCTCCAATTCAGGGACATTCTTTTGAGTTAGTTATTTGAAGCCATGTTGTTATTATATAGCAGTCAGATTGCGTTGACCACCGGTCGTGGTGGCCAAGCGGTTCTCGGCGCTACAGTCTGGAACCGCGCGACCGCTACTGTCGCAGATTCGAATCCTGCCTCGGGCATGGATGTGTATGATGTCCTTGCTAAAGAAAGAAAAAGAGGTGGAGCCCCTCCACGCCCACACCGGCATGATGGCCAACACAAAAGGTCTACTGCCATCTCTGCATAAGGGTTAGTATTCACTAAAGTGAGGTGTCGCAGGATGTGGGTACTGCGATGTCTGCGTACGTCTGGTTAGGATTAACCATTAATACGCGCTCATCTGGAGATACATTGGTCGAAATCTGACGAAGGGTAGCGGTTTGAAGGGCAGAGGAAAAAAAGTGCCAACGCAAGAGCCAAGGGGAAAAAATCTCTGCGAAAGTTAGGTCGGGCGGCAAGAGCAGTAGCGGTTGTCTTGCTGCCTGCGATAGGTTGTGTAAGGATAGGCTTTGTTAGTAGTGGGTATCATGCATGTCGATACCTTGACGTTGTGCGTTTTTTTTTAGCGCTAAAGAAAAAGAGGTGGAGCCCCTCCGAAGTATGATGTCCTTAGGTTAGTTAGGTTTAAGTAGTTCTAAGTTCTAGGGGACTGATGACCTTAGAAGTCCCATAGTGCTCAGAGCCATTTGAACCATTTCAGATTGCGTTGGGTTTGTGTATTGTGGGTAATAAACGAATAAGTTAAGTTTGAGTTGACATTGTCAGGGAAAATTCCGTAGGTCAGTGCTGAAATGATAAAAATAAGCACACACAAAGAATTTTCAAGTTATGAGTTCGTTATGAATTGGCTCTCGTCTTCCTAGGTCATTGTCAGATAACTTTATGCTTAACAGATAGTCCACGCAACTTTCAGCGAGAGTTCATAGCTGTACAAACGTTGCTGCACAAACATATGAGACATTTTATGACTTTATCGATACAAAACATTACGTTTGTGTTTTGTGTCGTTATCGTCGAAAATATCACTTATCTTTGTCCAACAACCTTTGTACAGCTATGAACTCTCACTGAAGTCGTGTTGACTATCTGTTAATTATTAAGTTACCTAACGATGGCCTAGGATATCGAAAGCTGGTTCCTAGCGAACTTTTACATAAATATTATCGTGTAATATTAATACTGTGTATTCAGGTTTTAAAGACGTAAACAAGATAGTGAAACACACAACACTTGGTACGAGAGCCAACCATACGTTCCAAATGATGAAAACCACAACAGTTACGCCAAAATAATTTATTAATTACGACTAGTTTCACCACATTTAAGTCACATCTTGCGATAACAAACTGCAGATTTTTCAAAACATAGGAGTATTTTCCTTAAAATCTTCGTAAGGGTAATTAACAGAAGTCCCCTTCCTCCCTGGACAAAAATGGCATCGTATACTACAGGTCATGAACAAAATAGCCTGTGGAATTAGAGGATGACCTCATCCAGACACCTGTGGTTCGTCTTTTCAGGTACAGCGGCCGTTATCACAAGTACGACATACACAATTTCATCTTAAAATAGGTACTGATAAAATTCTCTCGGGCTTCCAGCCGCGTATGGTGGCTTAAAACAACTTGACGCTGCTGAAAGTTCGAGAAAATTTTTTCAGTACGTACTGCTACGAAACCACGCATTCGTATATTCCTGTGGAAAACGTGTACATCAGAGTTATATTCGATTTTGTGAACGCTGGAGAAGTCGGTATGAAGTAATCAGCTCGACGCTTGTGTTTATTCTAGTACGCGTCTGCATAAATTCAGCCTCTCATGGAAAGCGAGATTGAAAGGTGACTCATCGCGCCATATTAACCTCTTCCAACAATCGAGATTCCTTGCGCATCGTGTTAAAGCGTTAGTGACGTTGATGAAGGACTTGGCGACATTTGCACTCAGCCGCAGATGCTGAGCCTGTGCATTCACGCCCGTTTGCGATGCCAGGACCGGTTGATCCAGATGCCAAAAATGCTCCGTCGCATTAGGCCAACGGTTCCTGGTGACTAACGTCTCCGGCTGCGTGGACTGCATACGTCAGGAGGTGGCTGTGCGAACACCTGTTGCATGGGTGACAGTGCTGCCAGACTGCAAGCAGGCATCTGCAAAATGACTCCCAAGAAATGTACACGAACGCGTCTAACTATTCACAGGCGTCCAGAACTGTAAACCTTTGAGCTATTCCGCTTCTTAGATGAAGATTAGAAGGTATTCTTACAATTTCTCCTTACCTGATATACCTACTGGATTTACCTGATTTTCATTTCCATTTTATGCACAAAAGCTGAATGAAACACTCCAGAAAAAGTTTTTATAGCCAAGACCGCACTAATTAATGTTCATTATTGACAACTGGTTTCGACAATTGAAACTATCATCTTCTGATCTTCAAAAATGTTTTGTTTATACGTCGTGTTCCATTATGAGTTTATCATTCGTAGCATGTCGTCTTTATAGTGGAGAACATGGAGCACATCACACACAGGTTTATCAAATGTACGAGGCCTATCCACAAAGTACATTAAGTTTTGTAATTAAAAATAAATAATGTATTGGAAAATCACGTGGTTAATCAATAACCCGGTAGAAATACGATTTTTGTGGATTTCCTGGAAAGAGGCACTACAATAAACTCTCAAAGGTATTGCCAAACCCTGCACAACCTCAGAAGAGCAATACAAAACAAGCGCGGGGGAAGTTGGGCTCAAAGATCTCGCTGATTCACGACAACGCCCGGGCCCACACGGCAAATGCCACTCGTGAAGTTCTCGAATCTTTTAAGTGGGAGTTGTTTCCTCATCCGCCGTACAGTCCCGACCTGGCACCGACCGACTTCCACTTATTCCCAGCAATGAAGAAGTGGTTGCTTATGCAGCGTTTTGATGACGACGCACAGCTTCAAGAAGAGGTAACCACGTGGTTGAAGGCGCAGGCGGCCGAATTTTACGACGAAGGAATTTCCAAGCTCGTCCATCGCTACGATAAGTGCCTTAATGTAAATGGCAACTATGTAGAAAAGTAGTATTGAAGTGTGGCTTTCATCTGTATATAATAAAAAAAATTTCCAATACTTTATTTATTTTTAATTCCAAAACGTAATGTACTTTGTGGATAGCCCTCGTAAAATCTATAGATAAGAAGCACTGAAACTTGATTAATTCTTTATTTGTAATTATTATAGTTCAAGTGAAAGACGTACAGAAATGTGTAAAGCTCCATCTCTGACAAAACTAATATTCACACTGAAAAAATAAAATCATAAATTTATTACTCTCCCCACACATCATGAAAAATCACATTCCCTTGTATCTGCTACATATACATGTACATGATTACTCTGCTATTCACAATCAAGTGCCTGCCAGAGGGTTCGATGAACCACCTTCAACATGTCTCTCTACTCTACCACTATCGTAAGTCTAGCGGGAAAAACGAGCACTTAAATTTTTCTGTGCGTGTCCTGATTTCTCTTATTTTATTGTGATCATTTCTTTCTATGTAGATGGGTGCCAACAGAATGTTTTCGCAATCGGAGGAGAAAACTGGTGATTAAAATTTCACGAGAAGATCCCGTCACAACGACAAACGCCTTTGTTTTAACGATTGCCACTCCAATTCACGTATCATGTCTGTGGCACTATCTCCCCTACCCCACGAATATACAAAACGAGCCACCCTTCTTTGTTCTTTTTCGATGTCATCTGTCAGTCCCAACTGATTCGGATCCCACACTGCACAGCAATAGTCCAGAATGGGGCGGACAAGCGTGACGTAGCAGTCTCTTTAGTAAATCTGTTGCACCTTAAGTGTTCTGCCAAGGAATCGCAGTCTTTGGTTTTCTCTACCCACAACATTATCTATGTGATCGTTTCAGTTTTGGTTATTTGTAACTGTAATCCCTAAGTATTTAGTTCAATTTACAGATTTCAGATTTGTGTGACTTACTGCGTAATCGAAATTTAGTGGATTTCTTTTAGTACTCATGAGAATAACTTTACACTTTTCTTTATTCAGGGTCTCTTGCCACTTTTCGCACCATACAGATATCTTATCTAAATCATTTTGCAAGTCGTTTTGGACATCTGATGATTTTACAAGATGGTAAATGACAGCATCATCTGTAAACAATCTAAGACGGCTACTAAGATTGTCTCCTACACCGCTAAAATAGATCAGGAACAATAGAGTGCCTACAACGCTTCCTTGGGGAACGCCGGATATTACTTCTGTTTTACTGGATGACTTTCCGTCTGTTACTACGAACTGTGACCTTTCTGACAGGAAAACACGAATCCAGTCGCACAACTATGGCGATATTCCATAGGCACGCAGTTTATTTAGAAGATGCTTGTGAAGAACGGTGTCGAAAGCCTGCTGGATATCTAAAAATATGGAATCAATTTGACATCCGCTGTCGATAGCATTAATTACTTCATGAGCATAAGAAGCTAGTTGTGTTTCGCAAGAATAATATTTTCTGAATAATAAATCGTTTTCTTCGAGGTACTTCATAATGTTCGAATACAGTATATGTTCAAAAACCTTACTGCAAACTGACGTTAGTGATACGGACGGCCGGCCGAAGTGGCCGTGCAGTTAAAGGCGCTGCAGTCTGGAACCGCAAGACCGCTACGGTCGCAGGTTCGAATCCTGCCTCGGGCATGGATGTTTGTGATGTCCTTAGGTTAGTTAGGTTTAACTAGTTCTAAGTTCTGGGGGACTAATGACCTCAGCAGTTGAGTCCCATAGTGCTCAGAGCCATTTGAACCATTTTGATACGGACGGGTCTGTAATTCAACGGACTACCTTTTTGCTTATTAGTGTGACTTGTGCAATTTTCCAGTATTTAGCTACGGATCTTTCTGTGAGCGAGCGGTTGAATATAATTGCTAAATATGGAGCCATTTGAAAGCGATTATAAAAGCATTCTCTAACATTTCCTAACAATTAGTACAATGATGCTCCTGAATGCAACACATACAACTCACCTCGTCTTGCCGCTGCAACTGCGTGAATTTCTGCATCCAACAACATGCTAAACTAGTTCAGAAGAAATACTTGGATCCACGCTGAGTGTAAAGCATGGTCACAAGTACTGATACAAATACTGCCATTTCTTATGTAGAGATTGAATGATCAGGAGGTGTTTGGTCAACAAGCCTTAAGCAGTGTAGAAAAAGAAAACAATACAAACTTTTAATTTACTTTATTGTGAAAACTGAGAATTTAAGCATTGACACACACTATTCGGACCTTTAATTTTCTTTGACAGGTTGATTAGCAACAACTTTAATTATACAACAACGTCCGTATGTCTGTAATCAATAATCATGTAACCGGTCACAAGAAAGATACGAACACTACTCACAATGTATGCAACATAAATCTGACAAAATCCCTCCAGTGCGCAAGCAACAACTACGTACAGCAAACAGGCAAGATACCAAAAATCCTCAATTAATACCAAAGTCTTCTCCAGAGCTACTACCACGATCACGGCAGGCTTGGACCTTATCAGTCACGTGGCTTCTCTCCACCACAAGTTGCGTCCGATTATTCTCAACAACTGTTCGCTCGCATCCACTTGCGATAATAATGCCTAAGACTCAGAGTTTGTGAGCACACCACAGAAGAATCAGTGGCAAACTATCCAAAGAAATATATGAACGTCCAAAATTCAGCACCTCGTCCAGCCGGGCATGTTAACAGACGTTGCATCCCACCGCGGCTTGGTTCTTTCAATGCACGAAATATTACAGTGAAAACACACATTTGTATAAATATTTACAAAAATGGTTCAAATGGCTCTGAGCACTATGGGACTTAACTTCTGAGGTCATCAGTCCCCTACAACTGAGAACTACTTAAACCTAACAAATCTAAGGACAAACACACACATCCATGCCCGAGGCAGGATTCGAACCTGCGACCGTAGCGGTCGTGCGGTTCCAGACTGTAGCGCCTAGAACCGCTCGGCCACACCGGCCGGCAAAATATTTACATGTCGTGTTGTATGCATCATAGATATATATCTTATGCACCATATATTTCAGCTAAGATGCATCCGTGATCCATACAGTATGTCATGAGAAAGCAAACACTTCTACAAATATGCATTTTTATTATATATCGTGCACTGTAAGAACTAACAAGCCTCAGTGTGTGTTACGTGTTAAAATGCCCATCTGCACAAGTTGCTTTTTATCTGTATATGGTTTTACTTTTGGCAAACCTATGAGCTGAATATTCTCCGCCATAACGACGATATTCCATGTGTGACAAACTCACAATCAAACACGATTTACAAATAAACATTTTTTTGAAGATCAGAAGATGAGAGTTTGTCGAAACAGGTTGTCAATAATAAATACTAATTAATGCGATTCAACGATAAGAAGCTTTTTCAAGTTAAATATAGGTCGCTCCTTTGATTTTCCCAGTATGGGAAACAATCCTGTTTTACTAGGAGGGTCACTCTGCTCATCTATTTAATGGCACGATAAAGCATGAAAATATTGTTACCGTGAATGGGAGGAGGCACCGGGATTATGCTAAGAGGCGGGAAGCACTCGATTACATTCAAATTACAAATGTACTTGAAATAAACTACAGGTTGTACAGCAGCTTACACCGTGAGGCAACGTGCTTGCATCAAAGAACAGAATGGGTCAAGGAATTATACATGAATCACCTGAATCAGAGCACTAAAAGGGAGGAAAGTCTTCCAGAAAGTCTAGCGCTAACGATAAGAATTTGTATACGAAACATGAAGTAAGTCCAATCCAAAGCCCTCGTGGAAAATGTCAAACAGGTAAGACACATACTTTATTTTTCAAGAAAGGTGTATAAAGTCGACAAGTTTCATATCTGTTTATGAAGGGCTTATTTCAATAGTGGTACAAGTCCATTATCTCCACTTTTCTGTCTATAATGCTTCTGAAATTAATGATCCAAACAAACAGAAAGAAAGGTTCATCTCTAGCAGGAAGCCATATGCTTTAATATTTCTGGTATCTCAACTGCAGATTTTTGAGCGCTCACATAACTTTAGTACCCTGTATCTCAAAAGGAACAAAAATGGACTTGTACCATTTTTGAAATAAGCTCTTGGCATTTATACATATAAGGAGATTGTAAACACAGAAGGACGTAATGAAGTTTCGATTTCTCTTTTACACATGCATCCACTTGGAGATTCGACGAGCGTTAGGAAAGCCACCTCCAGAAAGGAAAAGAGGAAACAGTTACCATTCGCCCGAGAGCTGTAATCTCCTAAACTGCACTACAGTACACCGCTTGTGGTCCAATATATATCAATTGTTAACATATGCACTGGAATATGTGTTTACGAAATTTACAACCATAAATTCTTGATCGAGCGACTTAATAACTTATGGAAACCAGAACCTTCAGAAATAAATAAGCGAACAAGAGAGAACATTTATTATCTCTGTAAGACTAGATTTACTGGATATCGTATGTAGGCATATTCGTTATTGAGTAACTATAATGTCACGGACTCGAAATACCGTTTTGTTACTGCCTGAAGGGTTTCGCTACTCGCATATTATCTTCCACGTATGTACTTCGTGTATGGCTCGGGTAGATTCGGCTTCCATTTCCTTCCAGTGCGCTTGTCGTCCTGTAAAATCAAAAGCTCTGTGCGAACAGCAGAAGATGTGAGCGACTTGTGCACGAACGGTTCGTCTCCGACATTTACTACTTCCACGTGCGTTCGTTTCATAGAAAATGTTTAGTTCGATTTTCAAATTAGATTATTACCTGAGCTGAATGGAAAGATTAGTTCTCTTTTACAACGATTCATTACACTATTCACTTGAGTTCACATTAACGATATTGTAACAGGCCTACATTTTCTCATCGGTGGAATCATCATGTACCAACAAAGAAAAACACGTTGTGATTTTCTTGCAGAGAAGAATCAGAAAATATGGCAAAAAGTGAGTAGTTAAACGAGGGCCCTCATAAAAAAGAAAAATAATAACGTTATTCAGCGATGCAGTTCACACTTAAGTGCCCGGCAGAGGGTTCTTTGAACTATCTTCAGTCTCTTCCTCTACCGTTCCACTCTCTGACAGGTCTTGGGAAAAATGAACTCTTAAAAATTTCTGTACGAGCTCTGATTTATTTCATTGCGATGATAATTTATCTCTGTGTAGACTGGTGATTCTAAAATATTTTCACAGTGATGGGAGAAAGTTGTTGATGATAATTTCTTAAAAGATCTCGCTGGATCGAAAACGACTTTGTTTTAATGATTTTTTCATAATGCGGGGCCACAGTCATAATATATTTGTTTCAAGTCAGTCCCGCCATTAGACTGTTGTTTATCTACAGTCTTACATTACGCTTACACAATCATGATTTCGGCTTCAAAGTGCCATTATCAAGGGTTTTCTGAAAGCAGGTTAGACAATAATAGTGAAATACATAACAAGTGATATAACCGTATAAGAATCCATGTTTGTAATGCTTACTTACAAGTGTTATAAATTGCCTAAGATGGCATACTGTCGTATTAAAATACACTATTAGGCACATTGTCTAAGAGTCGATATTTCTGGCAGAGCTTTGTTTCATTACTGAGTACACCATCTTGACTGAATGACAGATGGCTAAGTGTCAAATTGTCTTGGTCAAAGAAATTCCTGTTACAAGCAGGTGACCTTCCTTTTAGTCTTTGGACTCAGTGTCCGGTAGGATAGGACAGGTTAGGAGCAATTTATTTTCTTTGGTAGCGGTCACATTCTTGCAGTACCTGTTTATTTTAGTATACAATGAAGTTGCCTGCTCATAAACATAAACAGTAACAAACCTCTCTATAATATTCGCTGCATCCATAAATATAGCAGTCCAGCTAGTCACTGACGTTGTTTAAAGTACATTCTAGTTGGTAAATATACAGCTTTGTATTTGAAATTAACACATGGCCAACTCTAAGTTGTGTAATTTTGCCTCAATTCAGAATGTATGAATTGGAAAGAGTAAAGGATTTAAATTAATGTAAGCGACAAAATCGTACAAAATGACTAGCACTGACTTTTAAAAACACATTCATTTATTTCAATTTACAATGATGACGTCTTGCCAAAGAAGATAACCGATTTATTAGCTATGACTCGGCAATATCTATGAGTAAATATCTGGTATACCGTTGGATGTGAGGTCCGCCAGTTATACAAAACACCGTTTTTCTCAGAACCCAAACATGTTTCAGCACCACTGTGCCATCATCAGTGGGTTTTCGTTTTCATTTATTCTGCAATGTGAACATTTTTGTTAAATGATTATAAAACTATGTGCACTTTTAGTTCAAACAACAGATCGTTTCTTTTTGTTTTTACTTACGTTTTCGTGTGGCTATAAAAAGGAATATAGGCCCAAAAACATTGCGAAAAACTAAATTACAGTCTATAAGATAGGTTAACTAGCAGCAAAAAACTTTCTCATCAACATCGTTTGGTTGCAGATGACAAGCTACCTGCAGTAATTATCACACAAGTGATCCAAAAAATTCATGCACACCAAATGTAAAGGTATTTACAAAAAGAAACGATCTGTTGTTCGAACTAAAAGTGCACATAATTTTATAATCATTTAATAAAAATGTTCACATTGCAGAACAAATGAAAACGAAAACCCACTGATGATGGCACAGTGGTGCCGAAACATGTTTAGGTTCTGAGAAAAACGGTGTTTTGCATAACTGGCGGACCTCACATCCAACAATTTTAATTGCAAACACAGCCAATACAAGGAGCTGCAAATCAAAATAATGGATATCTGGTATATCTTTGAGACAGCAGGGACGGTGGCTTGGAACGGGCCAGGCCACTCTGAAGAGGCGTGTGTAACACTGAGTGGAGCTCAGTCACTCATGTTGTTACTGCGGTAGTTCCGCCCGCCGCCTCCTGCACAACGTTAGCATTAGCCAGTTGTAGAGAGGCGTTACTATGACCTGCGAAAGCTGTCTGTAAGCGTTTATTATTATAAGTTAAAGTCACAGAAAAATCATGGATAAATAATTAGGGATACTATGAATATAGATAAAAGACGTGCATTGTAAACCGTTCTTAAATGGATGATAACGTCTCGCCCAATAACACTGGCTCATTCCAGTGTATGCTGCCCGCTACTGGTGCTCGTATGAACGTGAGTGCGGCAAAGATGGTTGACAACACGCCAGCTTGTTACCACGGAGACGTCTTTCTCTATTTGAGAACGGTTTATAATGCACGTCATTTATGTATATTCATAATATCCGTAATTGTCCTGACGACACGGTATTTCGACGGTCCAGGCTCATCCAGGGGCGGCAGCACCACTCCGGTTGTAGGGTTTACCTAAGGTTCATTAAGCTGGAACACCCCTTCGTCCGATCGTCAGCAATTTGAGTGCTCCTGCTTATTACTTGGCCAAATAGCTTGCTTCTCTTCTTAGCCCTTATGTGGGGAAATGTGAACGTCATACGTCCAAATCGAACGACATTATTCAACGTTGAAGTCTCTATGCCTTGAAACATCTGACCCTCTAGTTCCTCTGGACGTTGTTTCTTTTTATACTCAGGTGCCTCTGCAACTGTGGAAGAGTTCTTGTGGCTAACTGGCCAGCTTTTGGATGATAAAACTACTGCACGTATATACATCGACTTTTTTTTTAATTTAATGCCCCTTCACAGACTGACGGTGTGGCTATGGGGAGTCCTACTTCCCCCATTGTCGCCCATTTTTCCTTGCAAGATTTTGAGGGCATCGCACTCAAGACTTCTTCTCTTAAATCCACACGTTTTTTAAGATATGTGGATGATATTTTTACCGTTTGCCTACATTAAATTGAAGCTCTTCGTTGGTTTCTATATCGTTTTAACTACCTTCATCCACGCAACAAATTTTCGATGGAAATTGAAAAAAGATGAGAAATTACCTTTTTTGGATGTTCTAGTACATAAAAAAGAAAATGGGACTTTGGGACACAGTGTACACCATAAACCTCCGCATAAGGACCGTTACATCCATGCTACTGGTAGTCATCCACCACATCTACGCAAGGAGGTTTTATGTACACTGGTCGAGAGAGCTTATGCTAATTCAGATGATTATAATTTGATGCTAGTTTTCAGGCAGAATGGATTTACTGATCATCAAATTATTCGGCTTTCCAGTTTGGACCACCATGTGAACCAACAACGTACAGTTGCTTTTTTAACCTTTGCGGGCAGTAGTTCTTCGAAAACTTCCAGTCCTCAGAAAATACGACGTTAAAAGTTTGCTTTTTCCTTTGGCCGAAACTAGAGCCCTTCTTGGGTCTGTTAATGATGATATGGAACTGAGGAAGCCTGAAATATGTAAAATTCCCTGCCATTCCGAAAAGGCTTATATTGGACAGACTATTCATACGGTTCACGAACGATGCGTCGAACATCACACACGTTTGCTCCAGCCTGAAAAAGCTGCTGTAGCTGAACATCGTCTCAATGGAGGGCGCGAATTATTGCTCTGGCTTCCCGGTACTGGCATTGTGTAATTAAGGAAACCGTCGAAATACGATTATCCGATGACACTATTAACAGAGATAAATGTTTTCCTTTAAGTAAGATGTGGAATCCTATTTTATTAGAACAACGGCCCGGTTTCCGATCGGCTGCATCTTAATTTGCGATTAATCGCTTTTGTTAATTTCTATCTCCGGTGGCGCCGCAATTCTTCGCTTCGCAGAGAGCAGCCGCTCTGCTTCTCTCGCCCGCGCAGCGGCTTGTTCCCGAGGTTTAAAGGACACGCCGTACCTGATGTTACCAGTTCCTGTTTAATTGTGCACCTGCAATCTCGCCTGAAGATGGCGGCCAGTTGGGCCGTCGAAGTACCGTGTCGTGAGGTCGATGACATTCGACTGCCTACTCGTGGAATCATCATGTAATGCTCTTGTTTACAGAGTGAAAAATGGTCTCTTGATGGTCTTACAAGAGAACGAGACTGGTCAGCAACTCAAATATATACAACTTACCCGCTATCTAAACTGTTTAATTGAATTAATTTTAGTAAATCTTTATGTCCCGAAAAATAATTTGAAAACACAATCTGACATCGTATATTTAACAGAATATACCCAGGCACGCGCACACGCTTACATAGTTTAAGCGCAACGAAAATGATTTTGCATATTTCTGTCCAAACATTAAACGATAAGAGATTCATCAGCAGACTGACTAGGAACTGAGTATTGTATTCGCTTTTTAGCTGCAGCTTTGGCGCCCCCTCCGACATGTAGTCATTGATTCTAAGCATGAGGGAATAATTGAGCCATTAATATCAGCAGGCAATTTATGAATATTATTTTCAGCTAACATCTCAGTAAAGAGCCAAGTGCCTAAGTAGTGTACTGAGAAAGTAGAGCTGTTCCGATCACAGCAGACGTCCACCTACCTTTCTGCATCTGAAACCAAATTTCATCCAAAGAGAGGATATTTACTCCCATTGCTTTGCAATTGCAGACTTAATTCAGTGAGTTACCTCTGATGCCTCAAAATGTTCATGAGCTGCGGTTGGGATCAACAAATTACAGCAATATAACGGTGTAGTAGCGTGCCGCTGCGTCGTATACAAATAGCCAAGAAATGACTTAGTTTGAATGGAATATTCATTCAAATAAAAATCTCGTTATTGTAAAGCTCTGTTATCAGCAAAATAATGCAGCTGATTTGCAGGCCTTCGTGGATCTTCAGAGGAGAAAATACGAAAGTAAATCTCACAAGTGTATTCAGAACAACATGTTCTCAAAACACAACTTTAAAAAAGACAACGGCTATTTGAAAATTTGAAAATTCAAGACGACAACTTTGAATCTAGATCACGACGGGCTGAAGAGATAACATTTGTTGCTATAGTTACTTTCCGTTCAGTCAAAAATGAGCAACCTGTGAGGTTCCATTTTGACTTGCGGAAGAATATTGCTGCGAACCTGTGCGCGCAGTAATCCCGTATTAAGCTGACAGAAATTTAGAATTATCTCCCGAAATAACCTAATTGGTCGCTTAATATTCGCCACGGCAAGTAACTGAAATGATCTCAACCGATTTCTTCTTCAGTGTGGAAGATTCGATTCAGCTCGAAAACCAGGTCTCCTAACCCAAATAGAACTAACCTCGACGAGAAATACCTCCAGTATGACAAATGCACATACAAAACGAAGACCTACTCGTGGGTTCCTGAGCGCAAAAGCTTCCCATTTGCTAATAGAGAACCTCCCAGAGATGTGTACATGCCTTATTGGGCATACAAAGAAGTTGCTCAAAGAGTCTATTGCGACTAGTCGAAGCTGGGTATAACAGAAACACATAAACTATAACAAAAAATGATGTCGCGGTCCATGAAAATGTAGTAGGTAAAATGAAGCTGCCAAATGAATAGGCAACTTTCACGTTGTTTTACTGGGCGGAAAACTTTTTTTTCATAATCTCTATCTTATAGTTTCGTTTAATCACAAAAAATGCCTATTTTATCCATATCGCCCTATTTTAAATGCATCTTTCCCACAACTGTTGAGCTGTTAATACTGAAGTTCAAATGTGTGTGAATTCCTAAGGGACCAAACTGCTGAGGTCACCGGTCCCTAAACTTATGCTAAGAACAACACATATACTAATGTCCAAGGGAGGACTCGAACCTATGGCGGGAGGGACAGTGCAATCTGTGACATGGCGCCTCTAACCTCGCGTCCACTCCGCGCGGCAAATAATCAAGTGACATCGGAAGTGCAACAGCGTAATGCCAGAACTCAACGTTAAGACGGTGGACATCTCGAATCTGTGATTGCATTTAATGAGGCATTACTGTCTTACATCCTCTGCCAGGGACTTGCAACATCGAAAAAACAGGATTTTTGTGGGAATTAACGTAGTATGAGTCGTCACATATGTTGAGTCTAGAAAAAGGAGTCTGCATAGAAGCTTATACATCCGTGATCCTGCTACCTACTGCTGAAATAGTACCTGGCCGTGAAAAGCTTCAATGTGTTCTTCATACCTTTTTAACTACCGATCGGTATTTCTTTGCTTGTAAGCCGATGCGTTTATCGCTCGGGAGCGG
Source organism: Schistocerca serialis cubense (assembly GCF_023864345.2). NCBI lineage: Eukaryota > Metazoa > Arthropoda > Insecta > Orthoptera > Acrididae > Schistocerca > Schistocerca serialis. The sequence goes on from NC_064646.1 coordinate 398,293,815, forward strand.
ACCGGTTTCCGCCGGTATATAGTGAGGATCACGCCCGTTCAATCGCCAAGTCAAGGTCGCCTGCGCTCGTAGCTAATAATTTCCTGCTCACATCGAACTGTCTCATCCACGAAGTCGTTTACATTCAGATTTTATCTTTGCCTTATTGTATTGGGTTGGCACATAAGTCGTAGCGTTTTTCCTTAAGATTAACACTACAAATACACATTATAGGGACTTTAGTCGTCAATAATGAATTTTCCTTCACTATTTACAACAGTCTGCCAACGCTGGAAAAATGGTTCACATGGCTCTGAGCACTATGGGACTCAACTGCTGTGGTCATAAGTGCCCTAGAACTTAAAACTACTTAAACCTAACTAACCCAAGGACATCACACACATCCATGCCCGAGGCAGGATTCGAACCTGCGACCGTAGCGGTCGTGCGGTTCCAGACTGTAGCGCCTTTAACCGCTCGGCCACTCCGGCCGGCGCCAACGCTGGAGAAACTTTTCGGTTTCACGAGTGTAGAAATCATTTGGTTTTGAAGTGAAAAACTCACCGAAGTATGTTCGGAGAGCATTTCCATCTGGAAAGGAAGTCCGCTGAATGTTGTCGAATGGAGGGCAGAAAATTTGAAAATCTAAAAGCGCGATATCAGGTGAATAAGGTAGGAGCGGAATGACTTCCCAACGCAATAGCTGTATACTGTTTTTTGTCAATCTAGCAGACTGTGTTGTTCATGGATTGCGTCTGCAAGACATCTCAGTTGTTGACAACAAGTATCACCAGGGATGGTTACACCTCTCAGAAGTAATTCGTGGTACACCACACACACGCTGTTCCACCAGATGATAACGTCATCTTTTGTGGATGCACGCAGGTCTTTGTACGGGAAGTTGGTGCTTTGTCTGGGCCCAACATTCATTTCTTTTCCTGTGTTTTAAAGACACCATTTCGTGTCACCAGTAACGATACAGAATAGGAAACGTCGGTGTTGTACATGAGCCAATTGATCACGAGCAAGCAGAGACTCACACACGGCCACCAATTGTTGTAATTTTGACTTAGAGCATGCTGTACCCAAATATCCGGTTTTTGGATCTTCCCCATTGCATACAAAAGTCGCACGATGATGGAATGATCACAGTTCATTACTTCTGCCATTTCTCTTGGACCAATGTGGATTAATGCGTTTAAACGATCTTCATCAAACGCCGATAGTATTCCTGAACGTAGAAAGTCTTTAACGTCCAAGCGATCCTCCTTAAAACGGAAAATCATTTTCTTCCCGTGCTCTGTACAACGGCATTCTCCCCGTACACGGTGCAAATGTTTTTGTCTGCCTCCGCTGCTGTCAATCCTCTAAATAACTCAAACTGAATAATATGTTGGAAAAGTTTCTATTTCTTCAGTTGGTACTCCATTTTCTAGCGCCTATAGCTCCAATCACCATCTCCAAATGACAGTATTACAACATGCAAACGTAGATAGCAACAGTGAACCACAAATAAAAATTAACAATCGATGAATAAAACCATATCAACCGGAATAGCAACAGGCAAAACAAAAACGCTAAACAAAAACGCTACGTTTCATCAGCCTCATACATAGGTAGCTATCTCCTCGTTTCCAGCACAGGGATCCGGCAGTCAGTGTAGACCATGCGGTCACTATTTGTTTTGCTTTCTGGGATGGTGCCGTGTGTCCGAAATTGTTCCGAGGACTAATGGAAAAATACGGTGTGGGCGAGAAACAGGGAATGAAGGAGCCTTCTTTCCGCCCATACCATATTTTCTATTTCTATTGCAAGACCAAAGTTTTTACTTTATTTGCGATTACCACCAAATGATACACAAGACATAGGTAATTCGAGTACGTATGTTGCGTTAGAAAAAGTGCGTTGCCAGCAAGCAACATCACTGGCCGCAAGAGGCAGAATCTGTAGTATGAAACCAACATCACGCCCGCATCACATCTAGTTCTACCTTAGCGACGGTGAACAGGGGCTGTGTGCCAGAGAGAGAGAGTTACATAACACACTAAGTGTAACACGTGCCGTAAATAGTGTATCTGTTTCCGATAAGGTGTTTTTCTCTGTGACTTATAATAAGTGAAAGAAATATGAACATAGTTTATCTATCTTGCAGAGTCTTCCGGCTACGAGTTACAATTTTTTTTTAAAGTAGAATTTTTTTCTAGTATGTAACTGACGTACTTTTCCTTTTCCTGGCCTTATCCTGTTGCTGACATGGGGTCGACATGTCAACTTGGATTGGCAGTGTTAGTGGCAGAAGGTGACATGACGCCATCTCCCCCCCCCCCCCCCCACTCCTGTCTCCAACCCTCCCATGCTCCTCTCTCCCCCATCCTCCCCCCCCCCCCCAACCACCAACACCACCATTGCCCCCCAAATCCCAGACGGAATTTGTGTATCCAGTTCAAAATAAATGGTTCAAATGGCTCTGAGCACTATGGGACTTGACATCTGAGGTCATCAGTCGCCTAGAACTTAGAACTACTTAAATCTAACTAACCTAAGGACATCACACACATCCATGCTCGAGGCAGGATTCGAAACTGCGACCGTAGCGATCGCGTGGCTCCAGACGGTAGCGCATAGAACCGCTCGGCCACTCCGGCCGACGGGTATCCCATCAGTCTGAGTCTCCTGTGAATGTGAGAGACTGCTTCCTACATGTTTGCAATTCGTGTGCTGAGGGAGGACGTATGTATCGGACCACTACTCTCGTAGTCGGATGCAGGAAACCGCCAGGCAAGTTTGCACAACAGCTCCCGTAGTTATCCTACCGAGTGGATTTCATCCAGGGTCGCGCACCTCCTTCATCATCTCCGAATAGCTCTCACACCATACGTCCTCGATTATTCGTTGAAGTATCCCAATCTCTGTCTTCCTCTACAGTTTTTATCCTCTACAGGTCCGTTTACTACGATGGAGATTATTCCCATATGCGTTGACTGATGTCCGACCTTCCTGTCCCTACTACAATTGCAAAAACGTTTATTAGCCCTTGACCTTGGTTTCGATATTTGTAAAAATTACTTCTGAAGAACATATTTTTACAAATATCGAAACCTAGGTCAAGGGCTAATAAATCTTTATTTGCAACTGGTTGGCTGATTTTTCGACGTCTTCATTCTTCTGTAATATCGCATCTTAGACGCTTCGATTCTTTTTTGTTCCGGTTTTCCCACTGTCAGTGATCCACTACCATGCAACACTGTGCTCCAAACGAACACTCTCACAAATCTCATTGCCAAATTGAGACCTGTCTTTGATACCAGTAAAATGCTCTTGGCCAGGAATTTCCTCTTTGTCTGTACTAGTCAGCTGTTAATGTTCGTCTTGTTTATTCTGTCATCGGTTACTTTCTCTCCAAGGTAGTAAAATTCCTTAACTTTGTCTACTTCTTGACTGTCAATTTGGATGTTAAGTTTCTCACTATTCGTATTTCTGCTACTTCTCCTTACTTTTGTCTTTTTACGGTTTCCTCTCAATCCACATTCTGCACTGATTTGACTGTTCATTTCACTGAAAGATCCTGTAATTTTCCAGCACATCCACCGAGGATAGCACTGTCACTAGCGAATCTCGTAATTGGTATCCTTTCACCTTGAATTTTAATCCATCTCTTGAACATTTCTTTTATTTCCGTCATTGCGATTTCCATATACAGGTTGAAGAGCAGTGGCGGAAAACTGCATCACTGTCTCACATAATTTTTTTTTTATATGAGCACTTTCTTGTTGATCTCTCAGTCTTGTTGTTCCCTCACGGTTCTTGTGCATAATGTATATTAATAGTATTTCTCTGTTTACAAATCAGTTTAAATCTAATTTCCATCCATTCTACCGAGCGAGGTGGCGCAGTGGTTAGACACTAGACTCGCATTCGGCCATCCTGATTTAGGTTTTCCGTGATTTCCCTAAATCGCTCCAGGCAAATGCCGGGATGGTTCCTCTGAAAGGGCACGGCCGACTTCCTACCCCATCCTCCCCTAATTCGATGAGACCGATGACCACGCTGTCTGGTCTCTTTCCCCAACCAACCAACCAACCATCCATTCTAGTTGGGTAGCTACAAACGTTAAAAGTTTAGAAGTCAATGCAAGATGTTGAACATAACTCGCTCTGTTCATTTAAGAGGAGGTTTACTACCTTTTGGTTGAAAAAATCGATTTTTTAAATTGCATTTTTGAATCCATAGAAGTGTTTAGAATCCACCCCTGAAACGGTTTTTCCGAATACGGAACGGAAATGTTTGTTATTCACGGTGGAAGAAAAAAATGCACCTGCCTCAAATCGGCCTTTTTCACGCACCAGTTTTTTTTTTTCTTTCGGAGGACGAGTTATTGTGTCGATCCTTGGGAGGAAACACACAAATTTCTAACGAAAGTTTGAACGCGTGTGTTTGGAAGCTAGCCCCCAAGTATTAGCTTTCTGGTGCGAAGACTGAGGAGATTGCGATTTTACTGGCAGTGAGCAGCTTCAACGAAGGGTATTCAGTAATTCTGATGTCCGACCTTCCTGTCCCTACTACAATTTCAAAAAACGTTAATTAGCCCTTGACCTTGGTTTCGATGGACATCACCCTGGGACTCTATAAGACGCATTTCGCCAAGCACTCGGACGACCACCGGATTCAAGCGGCCGAAAACCGCTTGTCACCGGCCGTACGAGCGGCTCTGGAGCAACGCAGGATGGCCCAGATCGGGTAGAACGCCGTCTATGAGGAAGAGGAGCGACTAGTTAATGGACCCGAAACAGCAGATTGAACGTACGTTGCATAATATTTCGTTTATATGCAGTTAAAACTTCAAACGCGTTTTTCTCGAAATGACGTTTTTTTGATCGTGCAGTATGGTAACTTCAAATCTCCTGAACCGACTGGCATGATTCTTTGTTTCTGACGAAGCTAGCTAACTTGTACCACTTTTATTCCGATCCATCAACTATAAATATTTTTACTTGGCCGACGAACTCGAAAAATCGATGAAAAAGCCCTATTTTTTTTCAAATGGCCGCCATTTTGTTTCTTGTGGTCCAAATAACTTAAGCGAGGAACAGCTCCTAAAGAATCTTATATACTTCGCTAACGTCAACTCAGTTTTGATTTCAGACGAGCCGGCTGACCTACGACATACCGCTCGTGGAGGTCTACATCGAAATTTTGTTTCGTTCCGACGGCACTTCCGCCTTTGCTCTTCGACACTTCCGGTCTAAAAAATTCCAGTTTGTAGAGGAAATGTCAATAAACATTTTGACCAAATTTGACATTGATATCTACAATACTTTCCGAGAAAAAAATTCTCAAAGAACATGCTTTATTCGGGCCAAAGATAGTAAACCTACCCTTAAGTGAGATGTTCAAATGTGTCCATTTTCCTAAGGGCACAACTCAGTGCACCTTCTAAATGAGCTGCAGACGAGATGTTAAGTTAGTCGTGTCACGGAACGACAAGCTTTCTCGAGGCGCTGTTTGTAGCCGTCTGCGGCTCTGGATTCAGTGACATATGCTCGATTCCTTAGATATGCAACAGAAAGAATTCTACTGGCTTTAAATCGAGCGACGATGGGTGGCATTCCTGAGGACCATGGCAGTCCCACCATCTTCCAGGCGATCTGTTGTTCAGTTCTTGCAGAACATCAGACGACGAATGGGCTGGGTGACTATCGTACTGCATCCGCATACGTCCTTTAGTCTTAGACTAACATTTTCCAAGACAGCCCCTTAACAGCTGACGATAAAAGCTTCGTACATCCCAGTTGCCAGAGTAGTGATGTTCAGTGATATCATATCCAGAGATTCCACGAGACACGCACACTGAGGCCTTAAAAGTCAAGAGGAGCCTCCTAATATCGTATCGGACCTTCTTTTAAGCGGCGTCGTGAAGAAACTCGATGTGGCTATGACTCAAAAAGTCGTTGGAAGTCCCCTGCTGAAATATTGAGCCATGTTGTCCCTATAGCCGTTCATAATTGCGGAAGTGTTGGCGGTGCAGGATTTTGTGCGCGAACTAACCTCTCGATTATGTCCCGTAATGTGCGATGGGACTCGTGTGGTGGTCAGTTCATTCGCTCGGGTTGTTCAGAATGTTCTTCAAACCAGTCGCAAACAATTGTGGTCCGCTGACATGTTCTGGAGCATGAAGTCCATAAATGGCTGCAAATGGTCCCCATGGATCTGAAGACAAGCATTTCGAGTCAATGGTCGGTTCAGTTGAGCCAAAGGACCCAATCCATTCCATACAAACACCGAGCGACCACCAAATTACACACTGCATTGTTGACTACTTGGGTTCATGGCTTCATGGTGCCTGCGCCACACGTGAACCCTACAATCAACCTGTACGAACTGAAATCGGGACCCATCTGAAAAGGCCACGGGTTCCTAGTCGTCTTGGCTCCAACCGATATGGTCACAAGCGCTGTTCGTCTGCTGCCATAGTCCATTAACGCCAAATTTTGCTGCGCTGTCCTAACGGATGTGTTCGTCGTACATCCAACATTGATTTCTGCGGCTATTTCACGCATTGTTAGCGTCTGTTAGCATTGACAACAGAACGAAAACGCCGCTGCCTCCGTCGTTAAGCGAAGGCTGTCGGCCACTGTGTTGTCCGTGCTGAGAGGAATGCCTGGTATTCTCGGTACACTCTTGACACTGTGGATCCCGGAATACTGAAGTCCCTAACGATTTCCGAAACCGAATGTCTCAAGCGTGTAGCTCCAATTACCATTCCGCGTTCAAAGTCTGTTAATTGGTTCAAATGGCTCTGAGCACTTTGCGACTTAACTGCTGAGGTCATCAGTCGCTTAGAACTTAGAACTAATTAAACCTAACTAACCTAAGGACATCACACACATCCATGCCCGAGGCAGGATTCCAACCTGCGACCGTAGCGGTCGCTCGGTTCCAGACTGTAGCGTCCAGACCCGCACGGCCACACCGGACGGCTAGTCTGTTAATTCCCGTCGTTCGGTGATAATCACATCGGAAATGTTTTCACATGATTCACCTGAGTACAAATAACAGCTTCGCCAACCCAGTGCCTTTTTATACCTTGTGTACGCGATACCGCCGCCGTCTGCGTATTTACATATCGGTATCCCATGACTTTTTTTCAGCTCGGTGTACGTAGTTATTTCTTTGCATGCATATTACAGCAAGTACAACGTGTGTCTGACTTGGAGAGAGCTTGGCGATACCTTCTGATCCAGAATGTGTTGAAAATGACTATCGCGATTAATTCTTGTTGTGGGTAGGTGTTAGTTTACACAACGTGGAGTCTGTATCTGCCCTGTGCGCAATGTCCCCGAAAGCGAGGATGCCACACACCTACAAACCGCGCTGTAAGCTTAAAATAAATTCGACGTAATTTTGCACTGCTTAAACGCTATGTACAGCTCCCCTATATTTTTCGTTGCGCTATCAAAGTCTACCCTATTTCCTAATATCTCCTGAAACGAAATCTGGACGCATTGCTATTCATTTACGGGTCAATATCTTGCATATGAAGGGAATGCTTTCAGGGAACTGGTACTGAATTCATATTACTTAAGTACTCAGATTAAATGTAAGAAGGAGTACGAGGCTTTCAATGTAAAAATATTACTGTGTTTTATTATTTTATTGTAAGCTATAGATTAAACAATGTTGTAGTTGAAATAACTTTACGTTTACCCTATGCTCCTAGTCTACCTTGAACACCATTAGAGAGATATAACATACGTTCCTTGTAACATCTCCTACTCAATTGGCATATTTCCCATCCTTTATACTCTACTGGCCATTAAAATTGCTACGCCAAGAAGAAATGCAGACGATAAACGGGTATTCATGGGACAAATATATTGTACTAGAACTGACATGTGATCACAGTTTCACGCAATTTGGGGGCATAGACGCTGAGAAATCACTACCCAGAACAACCGCCTCTGGCCGTAATAACGTCCTTGATACGCCTGGGCATTGAGCCAAACAGAGCTTGGATAGCGTGTAAAGGTACAGCTGCCCATGCAGCTTCAACACGATACCACAGTTCATCAAGAGTAGTGACTGGCGTATTGTGCCAAGCCACTTGCTCGGCCACCTTTGACCAGACGTTTTCAATTGGTGAGAGATATGGAAAATGTGGTGGCCATGGCAGCAACCGAACATTTACTGTGTCCAGAAAGGCCCGTACAGGACCTGCAACATGCGGTCGTGCATTATCCTGCTGAAATGTACGGTTTCGCAGGGATCGAATGAAGGGTAGAACCACGGTTCGTAACACGTCTGAAATGTAACGTCCACTGTTCAAAGTGCCGTCAATGCGAACAAGAGGTGACCGAAACGTGTAACCAATTGCACTCCACTCCATCAAACCAGGGTGATACGCCAATATGGCGATGACGAATACACGCTTCCAATGTTCGTTCACCGCGATGTCGCCAAGCACGGACGCGACCATCATGATGCTGTAAACAGAACCTGGATTCATCTGAAAAAATGACGTTTTGCCATTCGTGCACCCAGGTTCGTCGTTGAGTACACCATCGCAGGGGCTCCTGTCTGTGATGCAGCGTCAAGTATAACCGCAGCCATGGTCTCCTAGCTAATACCCCATGCTGCTGCAAACGTTGTCGAACTGTTCGTGCAGATGGTTGTTGTCTTGCAGACGTCCCCATCTGTTCACTCAGGGATCAAGACGTGGCTGTACGATCCGTTACAGCCATGCGTGTAAGATACCTGTCATCTCGACTGCTAGTGATACGAGGCCGTTGGGATCCAGCACGGCGTTTCTTATTACTATCCTGAAACCACCGATTCCATATTCTGCTAACAGTCATTGGATCTCGACCAACGCGAGTAGCAATGTCGCGATACGATAAACCGCAATCGTGATAGGCTACAGTCCGACCTTTATCAAAGTCGGAAACGTGATGGTACGCATTTCTCCACCTTACACGAGGCATCACAGCAACGTTTCACCAGGCAACGCCGGTCAACTGCTGTTTGTGTATGAAAAATCGGTTGGAAACTTTCCTCATGTCAACACGTTGTAGGTGTCTCCACCGACGCCAATCTTGTGTGAACGCTCTGAAAAGCTAATCATATGCATATCACAGCATCCTCTTCCTGTCGGTTAAATTTCGCGTCTGTAGCATGTCATCTTCGTGGTGTAGCAATTTTAATGGCCAGTAGTGTATTTTGATGAAAAAAGAGCTTACAAATATATCCAGTAGGTTACTGTTCTGTTTAATGACTGCTTTCAACTTTGGCTAAAAACATTCTGAAGATATAATATTGCTTTATAAAAAGCTTTTTACCAGGTTGCTGAAAAATAAACTTATGCTGACGTTGTACAGTGGTACGAAAACAAACTAAAGCTCACAACAGCAGTCCGTGTGAAATAATTTTAAAAATGTATTGCTACTGTGGATCCAGGTTCAAAGAAAATTGGTTGCATTTAATTCTAAACCATTGCAGCTCATTTATTATAGGTATACACCGAACTCCGTAGCAGTGGAATAGATGAGCTTATATAATCATATTTGGAGTCTGTTTTATGCAGTACCTCCTGATGTTGTCGGGTATTATCTGGACCTCGTTTCTTCTCGCGGGAGAATAAAATGTGTTGCGAACTGTGTTCCCGGAACTGACCTGCTGTAAATAGCGCCGCGTCACGTGGCGAAGCACGTGTGGAAGAAAGTTTACCTGCGACGCAGGCTGGGGCTACACACGTGTTGGAATGTCGCTGCGGGCGTCCCCATCCACTGCAGAGGGCACCGCGTCTCGTGATACGCACTACAGTTGCCACTGGATTGACGACAATAAGATATACATACTCTTCAATGAAATTTTCCCGGTTCCATCACAGGAAAGCGGTGGCTGCGGTGGTTAGCGGATCAGCTGTCACCACTGATCGCGTTAATTCAGGGTGTGGTTCAGGGCACTCAATTAAAAAAAAAAAAAAGATGCACTCCGTCTTCAGGCCACCAGTGGCCTACCGGGACAACCGACCGTCGTGTCATCCTCAGAGGCGGATGCGGATAGGAGGGGCGTAGGGTCAGCACACCGCTCTCCCGGTCGTTATGATGGTATTCTTGACTGAAGCCGCTACTTTTCGGTCGAGTAGCTCCTAAATTGGCATCACGAGGCTGAGTGCACCCCGAAAAATAGCAACAGCGCATGGCGGCTTCGATGGTCAACCATCCAAGTGCCGACCACGCCGACAGCGCTTAACTTCTGTGATCTCACGGGAACCGGTGTATCCACTGCGGCAAGGCCGTTGCCGTGGTTCAGGGCAGCCTGCTATCAGTGGCCTTATTTGTTCTCCCCATGGAAACCCTGCTTCGCCGTCTCTCACTTCAGTTACGTGGAATGAGCCTTTCTGGTGTGATCCTCACCGTCAAGGCGTATGCAGAGACTCTTCTCCGCCCCTCTTGAATGCGGTGTTAGATGATTACTGTGGAGTCGGTAGTGCACAACTGAATAAGGCCAAAAATTAAATTCTTACACATCGAGGTTTCGACGATATTGGTGTTCCATGGGTTACTGCTGTAGACCGGAATATACCATTGGCGATCAGCGTTGATAGTTGGCGTATTAAACTGCGACACAACTGGAAAACCGAAACGTAATAGGCAAAATCCAGGGAGTGAAAGAGTACAAACCGTCTGGTTTGCCTCCTTCCTTTAATAAGCCACGACTATCTGCCCTGGTCATGACTGGAGATATGCGGTACACATGATTCTCATGAATTTATTTAACACTGAATACCGTACTTGATTCTGAGTACTATATCTGATAAAAGTGCAGGTGTTGTCCAACTGAACTTTTGTTGCTTCAGGCAAGGGAATTCCTGGGAACTTTGCAGTTCCTTGCCCCGTGAGTTGGGGAGCGGCCGATGCACACAACACTGGCAGCAACAGGGCATTCCGCTCGCCACTCAGAGGATGAAGTCCTTAGCTTACGAGGGTGGTAGAGCCACTCGAATTGGGCTTGTCAGACTCTCATGTCACTCAAAGAAGGACAGGACTTTCGATGTTGTGGCGTACGGTACTGTACGGTGCCCGGCTAGCGGGTTTGAGTCTTAAGAACTGGTCCACCACCTGATAATATTTGGAGGGAGCTCACTATTCTTGAACAGACCAGGCCTGCTGCTTTGGTAACTGTACCTGCTGGAACCCCCACAACGTTCGCTGGACGTGTTGGAAATTCTGAGTTATATTAATAACGCTCTGATTCGCATACCAGCTCTTGACGTCAGACAGGAATTTCCACAACAAACTGTGCCCCGATTGGTCATCTACTCGATATATTCTGCGGACAGAAATTATTTAACATCACAGTTTCACGCCATTGGACAGAAATAAATGACATTTTGCCTGATCGGCGGTTGCTGCCATGTCGACGCTAACGGGGTAGTCGAGTGCAGGGATACATGAATGGTGCAGCTTTGGATTGATAATCTAGCTGGGTCATCCTGTGGCTTTCCTGGTTTTAATCATCGGAATCTTAAAACCAGGAAAGCCACAGGATGACCCAGCTAGCTAGCGGCCAATAGCCCTATTGAGCATTTGCTACAAGCTGTTAGAAAGACTGTTGTACAACAGAATATATGACGATAGACTAATTCCCGCAGACCAGACAGGATTTAGGAACAAACGGAGCTGCTGTGAACAAGTCCTTGCCTTAACCTCATACACTGAGTCAGTCTCTCAAAGGGCCCGGAAAACCTGTTTGGCTTTTGTGGACCTCTCGGCCGCCTATGATACCATCTGGCTCGACGGACTCATACCCAAGCTGAAAACAGCGATCCCTTGCCGCAAGACAACTAAGCATCTGGAAAACATGTTGAAAAATCGCTACTTCAGAGTGAACGTAGGTCAATCTACGAGTAAATAATACTTAATAAACAGTGGGCTCCCACAGGGATCAGTGTTGGCTCCCCTTCTCTTCAATCCATACACGAGTGACATGTCAGCAACTAAATCACAAAAATTCTGCTATGCAGATGACATTGCAATAGCCACTCAGAGCAAGACATTCGAAGAGGGGTAAGCTACTCTGTCAACGGACCTTCAACTTCTTAACCGGTATTATACGAAACGGAGGCTGTGCCAAAATCCGAATAAAACTGAGGTAAGCGTATTCCACCTGAACAACCATGACGCAAGACGAGAGTTACAACTAAAAAAAGCGATTGACGCACAACAGCCAGCCAAAATACCTAGGAATAACTGTTGACCCGTCACTAACCTATAAAAAACACCTAGAAATAACTAGTCAAAAGATAAAAAATCGAAATAGTATATTAAGAAAGCTGATTGGAACCTCCTTGGGAGCTCAAGCTAACACCCTACTCTCCGCAGCACAATCTCTTGTTTACTCGGTGGCAGAATACTGCGCCCCAGTCTGGTACAAGAGCACACATACGAAGAAAATAGATGCCCAGTTTAATACCACCATGAGGATTGTCTCAGGAACTGTGCAATCAGCTCGACTTCCATGGCTTCATGCCCTTAGCAATATAGCTCCTCCCTCCTTCAGAAGGCAACAAGCAGCTATCCGAGAATGGAAGAAAATTAATGACCCCTCTGTCTCTGAAGATATACCTATCCGAAAAATATTGGACCATCTACCAACTACCCGCCTAAAAGCCAGGAAACCTATATGGGAAGACGAAGTCCTCAAATTCCCAGCAAGGTACGACATAGCAAGGGAATGGAGGCAATACTGATCGCTGAATAATTATCATCCTCTCATCATTGATTTTGATCCTTCGACAACGCTGGAAGGAATGTAAATGCCCAGAAGAACTTGGTGCAGACTTAATCGTGTAAGGACTAACCACGGCAGGTGTAAGACCATTCTCCACAGATGGAAACTCACTGATGACCCACGATGCGACTGTGGTGCGGAAGAACAAACAATCCCTCACCTGATCTTCGAATGTCCTGCGAGGAGGATTTGAAGGAGAATGGAGGGATATCATGAATGCTACTCCACGTGCTACTCAGTAGGTGACCTGCTTAGATGTGTACTTGTAATAGCTGCAGTGGCTGTCTCCCTAATCTTTCGCATATTGTTGTTTGCAATCAATCATTTAATAATACATTTGTAATTCCTTTATTATATTAATAGTATGTGTGCAATTTTACCCTGTACATGCCACATGCTAAATAAATAAATCTTAGAGGTGATTTTATCGCTAAGGAGGCGATCATTCTGATATTCTGCGCAGGGACGTAGTCCCGCAGATTTAGAACTTGTGCTGATTAATTGTCTATCGCGTTATATTAATATTGTCAATCTGTTGCCTTTTTGCCTACGATGCCGGCCGCTGTGGCCGAGCGATTCTGGGCGCTTCAGTCTGGAACTGCACTGCTGCTACGGTCGGAGGTTCGAATCCTGCCTCTGGCATAGATGAGTGTGGTGTCCTTAGCTTAGTTAGATTTAAGTAGTTCTAAGTCTAGGGGACTGATGACCTCAGATGTAATGTCCCATAGTGCATCGAGCCATTTGAACCATTTTGTCTACGAAGACTAGCTGTTGTAATAAATAACCAGTTTATTTTGATTTGTACTTCATTTAAAGCAGGTACTGTTTCCTTCATCTCACTTTCATTACAAATTGCTTTTAAAATATAGTTATTAACTGATTTAACATCAGCTCCCCACCTTAGGATCTCATGTTAGGGCCAAATTTCAGATAGCGTATTTCCATTGCATTGTGTTAACTGTATCAACATTGGCTCTTAAGAGCTGTGTCAGAGATTAAATGGACTCTGGCTCCGACATCGATCTTTACACACCGGAGTGTGGGGGAGGGGGGGGGTGGAGGCGGAGGGGGGGGGGGGGGGGACACTTCAGCGGCTGTACTGCAACACGAACGGCGCCGAGCTACTATTTCCCAAAAAGTTCGCATTTTGGATACTTATGTGTAGTGTAAGGCAATTGCTCCAGCTCACTTCGATGATTACAGAGAAACTGCAGCAATTGTCTCGGCGACTTTTATGGAAACATTACATACTTAGGTCGCGCTATCGGATCACGACCAAACAACGTATCTTAGGAGGTTTGGGTCACCGTGATATCAAGACCAAAGCTTCTGAATTATATATTCGGTGACGATTTTCATTGTTACACAGGAGACACATACTTCCACGGCTCAGCTGTTCACACTTGTGAGTCCACCGAGTCTTGCTCCGTCTGTTGATGTTGGTCGCCTTAAATTTAAACTACATTACATCAGACAATTTTACCTTGCCGTGAGGTATTTGGATGCCGATGTACTGCAGCTACCTATACTTCCGAGCCAGTATTTGCTCGCTCGCCGGGAGGGGGTGGTCTGTCCCACTCCCATATAAGCACTGTTAGCACGGATACACTGGAAGACAAAGTGGAAAAATGTCTCCCGGTTCATGCCATGGCAGTGCCATCTTCTTGGTGATATAGTCGTAAATAATTTGAGCCCCAACTAATGACGTATTGCATCATATTGGGGTTGAAGACACGGACAAATGTAGTAAGTATGCTATTATAGCATCTATTTATCTGCTGTGGACATATGGCGAACTGTTATAGGCTCAGGAAACAGTTGGGTTTCCTTACCACATATGTTGACACCGCCTGCACCACTGACATTATTCTGCGGCCTGCTGCTTTGTTCCTTACAAGAACGAAGAATAATACAATAAAGTGACTGTTTGGTAAGTCTGTACACTTTGCGGTTGCTGGTGATGTGAGAGAAGACCACTTGGCAATTCGACAGTATTTGTCTCCTACATACTGGTGCAGAGAACAATTGCCCCGCTTTCAGGACACCCTTGTCAACATACTCACTCATCCTCACGTTTTAGCGGTGCTCTGAAAAAAAAAGAAAACGGCGAAGTGCGTGCAGGGCGCGGGTTCGAATCTATGTCAGAGAAAGAATTTTTTAGTTTATCAAAAAAGAAGCTGTTAGACAGCTAGATTCCGCCACGGCATGTCCCGGGTTCATCCTGTGTAGGGGAGCGGGGATTTTTCCTCATTCCATTCCTGACAGAGGAATGGGAAACAATGTACATACCCAACAAGTATAAAAAAAAATGTATGCAAAGGGGCCCCGGATATAGAGGAATAAGTGTGACAAATTTAGTTGCTAGATTTTATGCAGAAATTATGAAGCTGAGAATCAAATCACAGATTGTGAATAACAAAGAACAGAATGGGTTCCATACCAGATCATAATGAGCGGACAATATGTTTTGCCTATTACAGCTTGTGGAAAAAAGACTAGCTAGAAATTAGAGGCCTATGTGATTATATTTGGTCATAAGAAAACATATAACAACATTCACCTCTATAAATTGTGGACTGCAGTGATACAGAATGGAGTGAGTCATTTATAAGTTCAAGTTTTCAGATCTTCAAATAATGAAACAACTTGTGGAATTACAGTAGTAAAAAAACATTTGGAGAGGTTCCAGTGACCAAAGGGTTGTGACGTGGGTGTATGATAATGATTACATTATTTAAAATATACTTAAATTTTGTCTTAAGGTTATAGAAACAGTCCTGTAATATGGGTTTGTGGATAAATGATGACAGGCGCTTCAGTTTGCATTTTGCTGATCATTACGTCATGCATGCAGGGCTGAGTGTGATACAAACTACATGCTTAGAAAATTGCACAGTGAATACGAGAAATGAGGGTTACCCATTAATTTAGAGTCAAAATTGGTATCGGGGATCTTTTCGGGTGAAAGGAAGTCAAATGAAATTGAAATGCTGCACTCAACCTGCAGTTCGGACGATAGTCCAGTCATGGAATCGCCCGACGGACTTCACCTTTGATCACCGAAAAATCTTCAATGATCTTATTTCTACATCCATACACATATTGTGCGAGCTACTGTGAAGGACATGACAGAGGGTCTTTAACATGGTACCAAATGTTAGACTTTCTTCCCGTTCATTTGCGTATGGGGTGTGGGAATAATGATTGCTTAAATGCTTCGGTGTGTGCTATGATTTCAAGGTCCAGTCATATTAATGAGACCATCGCTTTTGTCCGACATCAACGTGCAGTAACCACACACAGACGGCAGCTGGCACCACTAGCAGTGGAGGATCTATGAAGTGGTTAAAGCATACCGTGCATAACAAAACGGCGAAAACCAGCGCCAAGGTAACTGCGGTGTACCACAGGCGGCTGAACGACGCCTGCAGATATGTGTAAGGGATAACAGACGTGCAGCTGTTGAGCAGCTGATCGTCCAGATGAGCCAAGGGACTACCAATAGTGTCTCTTCAATGACCGTCCAATGAACGCTGCAGCGAATGGACTTCCGCAGCAGGCGCCTGGTTCATGGACCCATGCTGACAGCTGTTCATCAACCAACTCCGAATAGTGGAATTTGAGCGCCAGTTCTGCACCTGGACGTCCACTGAGTTGCGACACGTCGCCTTTTCAGATTAATTAGATTTTGCGCTGCACTGGACTCAAAGGAAATATCCTGCAACAGTCGTCAGAAGGCTGCAGAACACAGTAGGGACCGTTATGGTCTGGGGAATGCTTTAGTGGCATTCTCTGAGTAATCTCGTCATTATGGAAGGCACAGAGAATCGGCACAAGTGTGCATCTATCTTAGAGGACCATGACCCGTACGTGCAGTTTATTTCTTGGTCGGCATAATAGCGTCTACAACCAGGCCAATGCAACGTGACACACAACTTGTAGTGTACGTGCGTGGTTCGAAGAGCATCAGGATGGGTTTACCGTACTCCCCAAATGTAAACCCAATCGAGAATCTGTGGCGCCATCTGTACTGGGCTGTTCGCACCATGGCACCTCAGCTGGGAACCCCAAAACAGTTGGCCACAGTAGTGGAGACGGCATGATCTCACTTCCCAGTCAATCCTTTTCAGAACCTCACTGTCTCTCTTTCGGCACTTCCGCTCTGCAAAAGTGGTTATTCAGGCTTTTGGCAGGTAGCCACATCAATGTGACTGGATCGTGTAGCCTAATCTTGTGTTCGTATTTCTTATAGGAGGGATACGTAGGGACTGAGTTATACTGCTAGATTCCTCGCTTAACACAGTATCTGAACAAAAGAGGCAGGACATCTATCAGTGGACAAAAATATTCATACTTCGCAGAGATTATCCGGAGAAAATCGGAAGATATGGAGACAATGCTGGTTGACACACATATAATCTCATCCTGTGTGTTCTCTTAAGGAGAGAGTATAACACAAAGAAAAACCACCTGCACAAACTATATGAGATAATGAACCAATATCAGACAGTTAAAGTTGAAGTTATCTTACACGGCCATCTTTCACTTACATACACTTTACCCGATCTGCTGAAAGAAGTGCCACTATCAGTACCTGTACCTCATGCGTGAAGACGCACCTCTTAACTTCATGGTAATTGCCCAGCGAATTTTAAGTAATAGAATCGTTGATAGATATATAGCAAGAGGTGGGCCAATTTCCTAGCCTCCACTTCTCAGAAACTGAGCCAATTTCCGTTATGTCTGTGGAGGCATTTGAAAACTTTTGCGCTCCGAACCCTGTACATGATGGAACGAGTCTTCGTGGTCGTATTTCTAAAAGTGTTAGACTATACGCAATACGCTATGGATACATCAACACCTTCTGAATGCATAATGAGGGTGGGTTGAGGCACGTATCAACAATAATGGAGCATATTTTTAAAAAATTATGTACAAATGAATTTCATGTGATATGCTAGTAAATCCTGCGCCCCCTGTGTTTCCTATGATTATTGTAGCGTGAAGTTTGGTAGAAAATGGGTTCTAACACGTAAATGAAACATTCTCTATACCCATGTCCATACGATATATTTTATTCTAGATATACAAAATGGGTCCTAAGACACTAGCTGTAGATGTTTCTTACGCCATTTCTGTGTGTATCATAAATAATAGCAAAAACTGACAGAGGTGAATATACGCAATGACAGCAGCAAAAACGTTCTAGTAAACATGTGTCCGAAAGTATGGTGGTTCTCAGATATTTATAAATGTATGTTTACGAGTCGCCACTGATTTCAACGTGAAAAATTGTCCTACATAGTGCAAACGTACACAGACCAGTCATCTTAAGGTGACCACCGCCTATGGTCAACGTCAACGTGCAGTAACCACCCGCAGACGGCAGGTGGCAGCACTAGCAGGGTATGTAAAACGTTTCGAGAGGAGGGCGCGGTGGAAAAAAAGTACGAATGTCGTATTGCGGAAACAGAGCGATTTATCTGATATCCAAAAGAGCAAGGTCGTTGGCTTTCGAGGCAAGGGCGGAACTATTTTCGAAATGGTTTTAAACCGTTCGCACGCTACCATGGTTAAAGCATACCGTTCATGGCAAAATGGTGCCTTGATGACCGCCACGAAGGCAAGTGGGTTGCACCACAGGCTGTAGATGACAAGGGTGAACGACGGCTGTGGTGGAGTGTACGGTGAATGGACGTGCAATAGTTGGACAACTGACAGCCCAGATCAACCAATGAGCCACCAACAGTGTCTCCCAACCGTTCAGCTAACGTTGCTGCGTACGGGCCTCCATAGCAGGCGCCTGGTTCATGCACCCATGCGGACTCCTATTCATCAGCGACGAAGGCTGGAGTCTGAACGTCCATTGAGTGGCGACAGATGGCCTTTTCAGAAGAATCACATTTTATGTTCCATCGGACAGAAGGCAAATACCTTGCAAGAATGGTCGGAAGGCTTCATCCCGGAAGAAGGTGCGTTATGGTTTCAGGAATGTTCTCGTGACAGTCCCTGGGTTATCTCGTCATTCTGGAAGTTGCAGTAGAGCAGCGCAAATTTGCCTCTATCCCTGGGGACCATGTGCATCGCTGAATGCAGTTTGTTTTTCCTCGGCTTGATGAGATTTACGAGCGGAGCAATACAATGTGTCACACAGCTCGCGGTGTACAAGAACACCAGGATGAGTTTACCTGGCTACCAAACTCCCGAGATTTAAACAGAATCGAGGGCATGTAGGACCACCTCGATTAGCCCATGGATCTTAAACCGAGAAATCTAGCAGAGCCTGCCTTTAGCAGTAGAGTTGGCATGGCTCCATATTCCTCTCGCTAGCTTTCAGAACGACGCTGAGTCTGTTCCCGGACGTCTTGCAGCCGTCGATACTGCAAAAGATGGTTGTTTCAGCTACTGATAGACGATCACATTAATTTGACTGGAAAGCGTATTTGAAATGTCCAGCTTTTCATTTAACTCTCTCAAATTTCACCTGTGGCGTACCGCGGGGAAATGCGATAGACATTTTGCCAAATTGGTACAAGATGGAATGGTCAAGAAGAGTCTGTACCTTAACCTCTAAAATTACTTGATCCCAATCCTCTGTATTCTTGTCTCTGGGGTCATTTGCAAAGTGAAGTGTGCGGTTAAGAAACCGGAGCAGCGAACAGTACAGTATTACCAAACCTTACGAGATAATCCGACGATATTGGAAAGAATTTCTAACTCACTGCACGGACGAGTAGGGGATTTGTAAGTGGGGTGCTTCTGTGTTGGCAGCGTTTTGTAGCGCTTTGAATTGGATCTATAACTGCGCTTTCTTTGTAAGAGACTCTGTGGCTGGTTGGACTCGTTGTTGGAAGTTAATCGCCAGTACTGTTGGGCAGTTAGACGTTAGTCGCCAGCAGTGATGGATGTACTGCTGGGCAGTTGGAGGTGAATAGCCAGCAGTGATGGATGTTAAATGTGAGAAGTTAGTGTTGATGGAGGGTAGAGGTCTGAAGTGTTAGCGTGGGCTAACGATCTGGAAGTATCAGACTTGGAGATTGAAAATTATTCATGATTATATATCTTTGTACTGGATGTCAATGACGATTTATATTCGTGTTTGAAGGATGTCACACTATTAAGGTAAAAAATACATTATCTGGTTTTCAACAAAACATTTCCTTTGCTAACCACATGCCTATTAGTAGTTAGTGGCTTTAGTAGAATCTTTTATGTAGCTGGCAGTATTGACGCTCGCTGTATTGCAGTAGTCCGCGTAATGAAGATTTTTGTGAGGTAAGTGCTTAATGAAATGTATAGGTTATTGTCAGGATTGCTTCTTATTCAGGGCCAGTCTTTTGTATTAATTATTAGTAGTCAAGCTGTAATTTTTTTTTTGAGCAGTCAGATTGCGTTGCGCTAGAATATTGTGGGTCAGTGTTGACATTCCACTTCAGGAATCTTGTTGTCCACAGACTATTGCTCAAAATTCAAATGGCTGTAAGCACTATGGGACTTAACATCTGAGGTCATTAGTTCCCTAGACTTAGAAGTACTTAAAGCTAACTAACCTAAGGACATCACAGTCATCCATACTCGAACCTGCGACCGTAGCAGCAGCGCGGTTCCGCACTGAAGGCCTAGAACCACTCGGCCACAGCGGCCGGCTGACTATTACTTCACAGATGCTACTTTGACAAGGTGCAATGTAATGCTAGACAGTTGTCACCTCGGAACTGTTCATCTATTGGCATTGCATATGAGGGCTAGCATTGATATCCAGGCATTCACGGCACCCAAAGCCTTGCATCGAATTATCACAGACCATAGAGTGACTGATCACTCGTTTCCATCATCCACCGTGCAGTGACTTCGCTCTTTACACCACCTCATCCGCCACTTTGCTTGACTACAGGAATACGTGGCCTATGAGGACCTGCTCGAAGATTGTACTCAATTCTTTTTAACCCCCTACGCTCACTCACTGTTGCAATTGGGCTGTAACTAGTCCATGTTCTAAAGCACTGAGCTCTCCTGACCGATCTATTTTGCTGTTACCGCTTCCCCACTGAAACAACACAATGTTCCCCGTTTTTGTACTAGAGGTCCACTTGCCGTGGCGTCTGCTGGTCAATTTCGCTTCATAAACGGTAGACACTACTGATCACATAGTGTATCTCGTAGACGCCTTGTCTACAGCCCCATCTTCATTGGAACGTTTTTGGGTTTGTAATCGTTGTCTGTTGTGATACGCGAGTATACAAAAATGAACATCACTGTATTACACTCCTGGAAATGGAAAAAAGAACACATTGACACCGGTGTGTCAGACCCACCATACTTGCTCCGGACACTGCGAGAGGGCTGTACAAGCAATGATCACACGCACGGCACAGCGGACACACCAGGAACCGCGGTGTTGGCCGTTGAATGGCGCTAGCTGCGCAGCATTTGTGCACCGCCGCCGTCAGTGTCAGCCAGTTTGCCGTGGCATACGGAGCTCCATCGCAGCCTTTAACACTGGTAGCATGCCGCGACAGCGTGGACGTGAACCGTATGTGCAGTTGACGGACTTTGAGCGAGGGCGTATAGTGGGCATGCGGGAGGCTGGGTGGACGTACCGCCGAATTGCTCAACACGTGGGGTGTGAGGTCTCCACAGTACATCGATGTTGTCGCCAGTGGTCGGCGGAAGGTGCACGTGCCCGTCGACCTGGGACCGGACCGCAGCGACGCACGGATGCACGCCAAGACCGTAGGATCCTACGCAGTGCCGTAGGGGACCGCACTGCCACTTCCCAGCAAATTAGGGACACTGTTGCTCCTGGGGTATCGGCGAGGACCATTCGCAACCGTCTCCATGAAGCTGGGCTACGGTCCCGCACACCGTTAGGCCGTCTTCTGCTCACGCCCCAACATCGTGCAGCCCGCCTCCAGTGGTGTCGCGACAGGCGTGAATGGAGGGACGAATGGAGACGTGTCGTCTTCAGCGATGAGAGTCGCTTCTGCCTTGGTGCCAGTGATGGTCGTATGCGTGTTTGGCGCCGTGCAGGTGAGCGCCACAATCAGGACTGCATACGACCGAGGCACACAGGGCCAACACCCGGCATCATGGTGTGGGGAGCGATCTCCTACACTGGCCGTACACCACTGGTGATCGTCGAGGGGACACTGAATAGTGCACGGTACATCCAAACCGTCATCGAAACCATCGTTCTACCATTCCTAAACCGGCAAGGGAACTTGCTGTTCCAACAGGACAATGCACGTCCGCATGTATCCCGTGCCACCCAACGTGCTCTAGAAGGTGTAAGTCAACTACCCTGGCCAGCAAGATCTCCGGATCTGTCCCCCATTGAGCATGTTTGGGACTGGATGAAGCGTCGTCTCACGCGGTCTGCACGTCCAGCACGAACGCTGGTCCAACTGAGGCGCCAGGTGGAAATGGCATGGCAAGTCGTTCCACAGGACTACATCCAGCATCTCTACGATCGTCTCCATGGGAGAATAGCAGCCTCCATTGCTGCGAAAGGTGGATATACACTGTACTAGTGCCGACATTGTGCATGCTCTGTTGCCTGTGTCTATGTGCCTGTGGTTCTGTCAGTGTGATCATGTGATGTATCTGACCCCAGGAATGTGTCAATAAAGTTTCCCCTTCCTGGGACAATGAATTCACGGTGTTCTTATTTCAATTTCCAGGAGTGTATATAGCTACGAAGGTGTAGCAATGTAGCAGAACTGTGAAACAGTTGTAGCCTCAACTCAAAAAAACAAACCAAAATTGGTTAAAAATCAATTAACTACGAAGACAACAGAAACAAGCCTTGATAATCCACTGCAGTCGATCATGTCCTTTTTCCCCCTCAGGGTGCTTCTCAAAGATACTTCTGAAAGCAGATTTCCATAGCAGTATGCAGAGAAGTAACGCGGAAGCGGAAAATGTCAATCGCGCTCGATTAATAGTCGTACAAGCTTCGAGGATATAGCGATTAAGGAGTGACTGCGTCGTCTGTGCCTAAGTGCCACCGGCACGATTTTATTACGAGCATGCGCGACACGGGGGTCACTTCAGAAATATATTTCGCCCGGTTAGTACGTCACTCGAAAATTCCGCCTTCATGTAATACCAGAAGCGGAAGAGAGTGGAACCCCGCGGTATGCAATCAGGGTAAGCGCGTTAAATATGCAACCAGAGACAGAGCTCCGGGGCACTCGCTGGGAGTTGAGACCGCGGCCTTGGAGCGAAATGACGCACGCCGGTTCGTGTTTCATTCAGGGGCCGCGGTGATCGACTGTGACGACTGATGATTTACTCGGCGGAGACCATAAATCCGTGGAGCCCGCCGTCAGACCGGTTCTGCTCCCATCCGTACGCTCTGCGCGTTTGAAGTTTCCGTTAACGTCACGCATCTTCAAGCAGAAGCTCGTCCTATTTACGTCGGATCGTAAAGTGTGCGGAACGTGCAACTGTTAACCAAAGTACGTGAATCTTCGCTCGTAGTTTCTTGTAAGCCGTGATGTTTGTTCGCTTTCATCACTGTGAAATGATTTTTATTCTACTCTCTCGGTTGTACTACCACGAGCCATGACGTTGGCGATTCGGGATGACATGCTGTAAGACGTGTATATTTCTATTGTCAAACCACAATTTATGAAAGATGTTTATATTTTATTAATAGGATTAAGTAGGAATAATTAATATTTGTCATTTTGGAAATAATTGTGGTAGCAGAGAATGTCTGCACCAAAGTATTGTTGGCGGGAGAGACCGCACATTGATATAATATTAACAAGGGTGGGAGAGACTGCGTATGGATACATTTCAAGAAAAGAGCGGGAAAGACCGCGCATTGATACATTTTGTAATGGTAGCAGGGATTGTCTGCACCAGAAAGCATTGTTGGCGGGAGAGACCGCACTTTAGCGTTCGTAGGAAGTCAGTAGTAAGCGAGATGTGAAGCGAGTCGGTAGCAAGTCTAAAGCGAGAGGTTGAGAGGAGCGGTGTGTCTGCCAGCCACCAGCTATGATTTACAAGAGATTATAAACGGATGTACAGAGACATCAGCTAACTATTATCATAAGAGGAACTAATATTATTGAATTTTTTTTTTTAGAAACTCAAGACTACTGAGGGTATGTTTGTGCAATGCTAGTTGTAAGATTATTTTAAAAAGTACGTTCCATTTGAATCTTTGTAAAATCATTTCATTTCCAACTCTAAATATTTCAAGAATCGTTTTCAGAATATAATTAATTTTTGCCAGCAGTGTTGCTTTACTGATTATAATCCATCCCAAAAACCATCAACGTAAAACTTTGCAAAATTTTATTGTTGTCAAGAAAAAGTTTAACTGTGAATTACGTAACATTAGTCAACTTAATTAGAGAATAGCTTCAGCTTTGCTATTAAAGAATAACGTCAGCTTTGGTGATAAATACAGCCACCTATTATGGCAGCCCACCAGTAGCTAATAGAGTATAGTAAAACAGAGTAAATATATTCATGTCGCAGTTCGATGTTGCAGTCAGATGGCGATCCAGTAACAGTAAAAAAGGTAAGGAACAGTTCTGGGTTATTACAGGTAACGACTGAGGACCACGACGACGAAACATTCTATGTTTCGTCGAAATAATCAGAAAATCACTTTTAATAAGCAGCATTTAAATTTGTATTCGAAGATTGAGAAAGAGAATTAATTTGGATGGGAAGATTTCATTTGTTATTATTAAGCAAGAGATATAAATCCTAGGGGAAGATTTCATAGGTTATTGTAGAAGGAAAGGATGCGTAACAAAAGAGATATAGAGGAGACGGGAAGGTTTCAATGCGTGCATCAGTGATACAGACAGCAATACTGTAGGTGCAACTGCAATGGAGGGACATCTGTAGAGAGGCCAGACAGACGGTTGTTTCCTGAAGAGGGACAACAGTCTTTTCAGTAGCTGCAGGGGTAACGGTCTGAATGATTCATCCAGCCTTGTAACATCGTGGCCTTGCTGTGGTAGTATTACAAATACAAATGCCTGAAGGCAAGGGGAAACTACAACCGTCACTTTATATGGTTAAATGATGACGATGACCCCTCTTACGCACCTTAGCACTTGGAAAATATTGTGAAAAATACGTTGATGCAGAAAGTTGTGTCCGGTTTCCAACGAGCGTAAATGTTTCGTTACTTCGAATTCCGGTTTGGAGGAAACAGTGCCAGCTGGCATAAAATGATCGGATGAGTTGAAATTAATCTATTTATTTTTCAGTCTCAGAACAAAGAAATGCGATAATAATCTGTTTCAATGCCTTAGCAAGTTATCCTCAGATGAGCTGAATACGTTACATAGTTTTACTAGCTGCGAGATAGTCGCGAAAAAAGGCAGTGATCCAGATGCAAGAAGTACAAAATGTTTTAATTCCAGTGAACAATCAACAATAAATTGTCGTCAGGCTACAATGTAACAAATAATTCCGATTCTTTACACCTTGCAGTAAAGTAAACGAACTTGTGGTGTCTTGCCGTGCGGCTGAAAGGAAAGCAGCTGTTTTTTTCTCACATCAGAACAGTTGTCGCTATGGCCGCTGAGACATCTTGCTGGCCCAGCATCCGATACATTCGTTATACGCACCCCCTACGACTCTAAAGAAGTACAACTAAAATTTCTTCGAGCTTTCTCATGCTCCATATACAGACTGTTATTGATAATACGTCTTCACTGTAAAAACCTCAGTTCATTATCTTCAATGCTTTCGGAGATATAAAATTTTACCTCAGAACCATAATAACGTTTCTGGGATTAAAAAGCAGAGCTGGGGATTGTAATCTGTTCATTTATAACCTCACCAAAAAGATCAGTTCATATAAAACTTTTTTTCCGTTCACTGCAGTATCTTGATAACCTAAGAACAACCACTTTCAAAAAATTATTGTTTATTTATATTTCGCTGTTTGAGTGTTGTGGAGAGACTGTGAGAATGTATGAAGAACAAACGTACAGTGTGAACGTTGTTTATTATTGAAAACTATGTAAAATGCGTGTGTGGCCAAATTCTTGCACTATCAGATACCATGTGACGTATATTTACAGAGAATGCTTCTATATAAAAGCAGCCAGAAGAAATATTAGGTTTTAAAAAAAGTATTTAATTTCTGAGTACAATTTGTCTTTCATTGGAATTAAAACTGTTTTCGTATATTCAGAGTTCCTTGTACAAATTGTTTGTGTAATTTTACTGGTATTTGAGGGCTAGCTGTTGTGATTGGTTGCCTAAAACATCAGAGAATAGGAAATAAGCATTTCCTGCGTTTTCTGTAGTGGTTCTGGCTACAGTTCTGTATCTCCAAGAGTCGCTCAGGAACCGTCTCACTATACAGATCAAAGTGGTGCACGCCACACAAGTTTGTTAAGGCGACGAAGGTCTTAGTTCGAGCGGTTCTTTTACCGTGATAGTAAAGCAATTACAGTACTTAACATTTTAGAGAAGATCTGAGAAATTTTAGTTACTTGGTCCGGAAGTTACTTGTGTGGGATATTTTTTGTCGTAATTTAAATACCGTGTGCGTGTTTCGTGAATATCCCGCAACATTTGAGTGAACACCGTTTTAAGAAGACCACTGAATGACTTGATGTAACTCGCGAACACCTAGTTTTAACAGTAAATATTGACTTCATAGCCATTTACAGCTTGTTTTGAAGGCAATGAAGCCTACTTAATTGAACTTTAAATCAGTACACTCGAGTTACTGGGAATCGTACACATCCGTCTTGTTTTCATAAAGTTGCTGCTTCCAAGTTTCAATTATGAGACCATTGCTTTGTAGGTATTAAGTCGATTTTTCTTCACCGGTGCTTTTGTCGGGTGAAGCAGTACCTGTCAACGCAGAATGAAGGGCTCAGACAGCAAGCAGCTTACTAAGTGAGGTAGGTAGACTGTAATGTCGTATGATGAGGAGATAACCATAACCTGCCCCACGGCAAAGTCAGCGATTTCGGTCCTTAATAATCATGTTAGCATATTTATCTCGTTTTTAAAAGTGGTTCGTGTTGTCTAACAGCACGGTCAGTTTACCATACAGACATGGAATATCTTTGTAGTTGCCTACTTTATTTAGTTTTGTACCGCTGTCGAAGTTAAAGATAATTTTTATTCATTATATTTTACATATGGAGAGTACTTCCGTTATTCGAATGAACGTTCTTTCTGAGTCCGACAGTTGGAATGAATAGCCATATGACGAATAATCATTATTGATTTAATCTTCCATCCAGCATTTCTAAATTTTTTTCGAAATGACTCTCACTGTTTGGTACTTTTATTTTTTGTTTGTTCATAGATAGCAAGCCGCAGGTATCGTCGTCGTCGTTCTCCAACCCCCCCCCCCCCCCCCAAAAAAAAAAAAAAAAGAAAAAGAAATTAAAGAGAAAATGTTAGAGGATGAAAATGAATAATCATTATACGTCATATTCATTCACATCGTCATACTCAGGAAGTTACATTCCATGCCTATCTAGGGCACTAACCGTTCTGTTAGACTACTTGAACAAGTTCTGAAAAGGAGAAAAATACACACATTTTTGCATCCCCTCGGTTCCAAGAGTTCCGGAACCTGTACAGAAAATTGGAATAGAGATCAACACAAACATCATTTCCCTCCTTTTTATTGCTCATGAAAACCACCATAGAATGAGACCTTCAGAAGTGGTGGTTCAGATTGCTGTACACACCGGTACCTCTAATACCCAGTAGCACGTCGTCTTGCATTAATGCATGCCTGTATTTGTAGTGGCATAGCCAACTATCCACAAGTCCATCAAAGTACTGATGGTTCAGATTGTCCCACTCCTCAACGTCGATTTGGCGTAGATACCTCAGAGTGGTTGGTGGATCACGCCGTTCATAAACAGCTCTTGCAATGTGTCCCAGATATGTGCGATATGGTTCATGCCCGGAAAACATGCTGGCCACTCTAGTCGAGCAATGTAGTTATCCTTAAGGAAGTCATTCACAAGATGTACACGATGGGGGCGAGCACTGTCGTCCGTGAAGACAGATGCCTCTCCAACATGCAGCCAAAATGGTTACACTGTCGGTCGGAGGATGGCATTCACGTATCGTACAGCTGTTACGGCGCCTTCCATGACCACCAGTGGCTTACGTCGGCTCTACATAATGCCACCCCAAAACAGCAGGGAACCGCCACCTTGCTGCACTCGCTGGAGAGTGTGTAAGGCGTTAAGCCTGACCGAGTTGCCTCCAAACACGTCTCCGATAATTGTCTGGTTGAAGGCGTATGCGACACTCATCGGTGAAGAGAACTTGATGCCAATCCTGAGCGGTCCATTCGGCATGTTTTTGGGCCCATCTGTACCGTGCTGCATGGTGTCGTGATTGCAAAGAGAGACTTCGCGATGGATGTCGGGAGTGAATTTCCGCATCATGCAACCTACTGCGCATAGTTCGAGTCGTAACACGACGTCCTGTAGCTGCACGAAAAGCATTATTCAACATGGTGGCGTTGCTGTCAGGGTTTCTCCGAGCCATAATCCGTAGGTAGCGGTCATCCTCTGCAGTAGTGGGTGGCCTAGGGGAGGCATGTCATCGACAGTTCCTGTCTCTCTGTATCTCCTCCATGTCCGAACAACTTCGCTTTGGTTCACTCCGATACTTCCCTTATTGAGAGTCCTTCTTGGCACAAAGTAACAGTGCGATCGCGATCGAACCGCAGTATTGACCATCTTGGAATGGCTAAACTACAGACAACAGGAGCCGTGTACCTCATTCCTGGTGTAATGACTGGAACTGATTGGCTCTCGGACACCCTCCGTCTAATAACCGCTGCTCATGCATGGTTGTTTACATCTTTGGGCGGGTTTAGTGACACCTCTGAACAGTCAAACGGACTATCTCCGTGATAAAATATCCACAGTCAACGTCTGTCTTCAGGAGTTCTGGGAACCGGAGTGATGATGTGCGGATAAGGGGCATGAGAGAGTTTCCTTCTGACGGCGTTACTGCAGCTTAAACGCAACATAGCGCAGGTTTATAAGCTCCGACATGTATGAAATCGGTTAGTGTGGCAGTCGTCTCTTTACGACCTGCGTTCGGTAAATGTGGAAACGTGCACTGTGGCGACGTTATTACCAAATTCGTCCAAACTGGACCAACGTGCTGTTATTGTTTTCTTAGCTTTCGTAGCACAGACTCCGATATACATCCGTTGGTGAATGAAGCACGTGTATGTGGCAGCACGTATGTCACAAACCGCCGTTGTAGCGTGGCGTGCTGGGTTCCGTGCTGGTCGTGGTTCGACCCAAGACGCCGGTAGATCTGGGAGACCATCCTCATCCACAGGGCCAACTCAAGTGGGCGACACCCGAGCACACGTTTTACAGTCCTGATCTCTCCCCATGCGATTATCACTCCTTCGGTCCCTAAAAGAAAGGTCTTGAAGGGCCGACGATTCGTGTCGGGCGAGCATGTGCACCAGACAGTTTGGCACTTCTTCATGCAAAAGGACACGGTGTATTTTCAACCAGATGCGTCATTGGAAAGATTGCTTCAGTGCTCACGGCGATTTTGCCTGATTAGCACACCGATTTTTGACTTACGGCGTTCGAACGGTAACCTTTTGGTCGCCCCTTATACCAGGTTGTCAGAAACAGTCTTACAAGTTTGGAAGGATGCTGTAGGGCAGGCTGTGCTGATAAATAATTGTTGAGAAAGACATTAGATACGTGGCGCCGTTTCAGAGTTAATGAGCACTGAAGTCAGCCAATCAGGCCGTTGGGCGCGCAAAATCAAGCGTTCCACCAGATATAATTAGTGTCAGTTGTGTTCATAGCGTAGATGACAGCGCACGAGACTGCTCAGCTATTGGCACGGGTTCGATCCTTACTGCCGCCCCATGTCCAATTTTTGTACCGCCGTCGTTTTCGGTTTTAGGAAACCAAACGAAGAACACGTTTGGCGACACCGTCTTTGGGGCGCTTCTTCAGTATGTGAGCGCAACAGCCCGATTGGCTGACTTCAATGCTAACCAACGCTGAAACGGTGCAACTTATAGACTTTTTTCTTAACAATTCTATCTCTGCAACAAGCTAACATGCAACAGCCTTAAGCTTATCACTTTTTCTGACCACTCACTATATGAAGACGGTCCTTATGGGGAGAAATTGATAGCCTGACGGCAATTTATTGATGACTGAGTGGAATTAAAAAAAAGGATTTACGTCGCTGCTAGCTAGACTCTGTAAGTTATCATAAGCAACTAACGATGATTTGTTAAAGACGTTAAAACCGGTTACGACAGCGTTTGTTTGAACGGTGGCTGAAAATTAAATGAAAGAATTTCACCTCATTCAATCACGTTATCCCTCTTGGGATTGTGTCCTCAGAATTCGTATTAGAAGTAGCAAAATATTTACGGCCATCGTTTACGACAGACATCTTACTGTATCAACGAATTCATGGCGATGTTTTTGTCATATGCTGTCCGAGTACGAAGGTGCGTAAGAAGTACTTGTATCTTTAAAGTGACATGAATACTGACAAAAATGAATTGATAAAGGTGTATCCTGCCACCCCGTTGCTTACCCCACATTATAGATCATGTGTATCTCAACTGTCCGCGTGTAGTGTTATTCAGGGGGAAGTGAACAAAAGTGTTCTAAATATTTGCGAATTGTGGAACGGAGGCGAGAGTTGGGTACCAGCAGGGTATTCATTAAGTACGAGTGAACTAGGAGTGAGCAATCGTCTATGAGCCGGCCGGGATGGCCGAGCGGTTCTAGGCGCTACAGTCTGGAACCGCGCTACGCTATGGTCGCACGTTCGAATCCTGCCTCGGGCATGGATGTGTCTGATGTCCTTAGGTTAGTTAGGTTTAAGTAGTTCTAAGTTCTAGGGGACTGATGACCTCCCATAGTGCTCAGAGCCATGAACCACATTCAGGCCAGCCAGCACACCAACCCTTGTCGTTAATCCACCAGAGGGAATCGATATGGCAGTGGCGCACCTCTCCACTATAGAAGCGGCGCTTTACGGATCCGAACTAGTCAATAATGGAGACTGTCGCACAATGGAATAACGTTATGAACAAGTATGGCTGTAGCCAATGAGTGTTGCGTTTTCGTTCTCTTAAAAAAATACTGAAGAATTAATAAGTAAAGAGGGGATCAGCTAACTGAAGAAACGAAATATCGGTCTCACTGAACTGCGATTTTATTATAATGTACTCTGTTATCACATGCATGAACATGTACTAATAACAGAATATTATCGAGATCGATAAAGAGCAGAGGTCACGAAAAAGAACATTTACAAATAGCGAAAAATCGAAGCTAGATCTATGCGGGATCTGTGGATGGGACTGAACATCACATCACAAGTCTGTGAAAAGTCAGATTCTGATTGGTGCGCAGTGACTGTTCCGATTTCGCCAGAAGGGCGTATGAATACTACTTGCAAACAACATAATTGCCCTGGGCATAAACGAGCCCTCAGTAACCTAAGCAGGAACTGGAAATCATGGAATCCAACCATCTCAAAACAACGCACTTATAAGCCATAAATAACTCTGATTCGCCACTTGTCTATGCTGCAGGTGCTCACAAAACTGCGCATACTCGAAAGTCGAAGTTACGAGTGACGCTGTCAGCTGTCCACAGCAACACATCAGCTGCCGGGTGTTGTAACGTCTCTCAGAATGAAGTCCATCTTCCACAACTCCTCCAGGAAGTGCAAGACATCCGTCTCTTGCTGAAGTCGAAGTACCAGAGCTATCGTTACACCATCTAAAGACTGAATGTGTGTTCCTCCGAAGCTAACAACTACGAATCGACTGTTTCCTCTTGCGAGGACCCTACATTGTCACATGTCAAGAGATCTGTTGTTACATTACGTTACATTACATAAATATATGTTCCATACGTCATGACTATAACATTTCGTAGCGTGCTAGTGTGACATAAGTTTTCTTTACACGATAATTTTTTTGCAGTTGCTACCTGATATCTAAAAATTTATCTATTAAGGAGAAGTAGTTGTCATTCAGAAATTTTTAAAATTTGTTTCGAAATGCTGGTTGGCTGTCTGTCATCAGACACTTAATGCTACTTGTCACATGACCGAAGATTTTTGTGGCAGCATAATTCACCTCTTTCTGTGCCAAAGTTAGATTTAGCCCAGAATAGTTAAGATCAGCTTTTCTTCCAGTGTTGTAGCACTTCGCTATTATTTTTGAAATGGGATTGCTTATTAATAACAAATTTCATGAGTGAATAGACTACTGACCATTAAAATTGATACACCACGAAGACGACGTGCTACAGACGCGAAATTTAACCGACAGGAAGAAGATGCTGTGATATGCAAATGATTAGCTTTTCAGAGCATTGACACAAGGTTGGCACCGGTGGCGACACCTACAACGTGCTGACATGAGGAAAGTTTCCAACCGATTTCTCATACACAAACAGCAGTTGGCCGGCGTTGCCTGGTGGAACGTTGTTGTGATGCCTCGTGTAAGGAGGAGAAATGCGTACCATCACGTTTCCAACTTTGATAAAGGTCGGATTGTAGCCTATCGCGATTGCGGTTTATCGTATCGCGACATTGCTGCTCGCGTTGGTCGAGATCCAATGACTGTTAGCAGAATATGGAATCGGTGGGTTCAGGAGGGTAATACGGAACACCGTGCAGGATCCCAACGGCCTCGAGTCGAGATGACAGGCATCTTATCCGCATGGCTGAAACGGATAGTGCAGCCACGTCTCAATCCCTGAGGCAACAGATGCGGACGTTTGCCAGACAACAACCATCTGCACGAACAGTTCGACGACGTTTACAGCAGCATGGACTATCAGCTCGGAGAGCATGGCTGCGGTTACCCTTGGCGCTGCATCACACACAGGACCGCCTGCGATGGTGTACTCAACGACGAATCTGGGTGCACGAATGGAAAAACGTTATTTTTTCGGATGAATCCAGGTTCTGTTTACAGCATCATGATGGTCGCATCCGTGTTTGGTGACATCGCGGTGAACGTACATTGGATGCGTGTATTCGTCATCGCCATACTGGCGTATCACCCGGCGTGATGATATGGGGTGCCATTGGTTACACGCCTCGGTCACCTCTTGTTCGCACTGACGGCACTTCATTCGATCGCTGCGAAACCATACATTTCAGCAGGATAATGCACGACCGCCTGTTGCAGGTCCTGTACGGGCCTTTCTGAACACAGAAAATGTTCGACTGCTGCCCAGGCCAGCACATTCTCCAGATCTCTCTCCAATTGAAAACGTCTGGTCATTGGTGGCCGAGCAACTGGCTCATCACAATACGCCAGTCACTACTCTTGATGAACTGTGGTATCGTGTTGAAGCTGCATGGGCAGCTGTACCTGTACACGCCATCCAAGCTCTGTTTGACGCAATGCCCAGGCGTATGAAGGCCTTTATTACAGCCAGAGGTGGTTATTCCGGGTACAGATTTCTCAGGATCTATGCACTCAAATTGCTTGAAAATGTAATCACATGTCAGTTCTAGTATAATATATTTGTCCAATGAATACTCGTTTATCATCTGCATTTGTTCTTGGTGTAGCAATTTTAATGGCCAGTAGTGTATATGTATTGTGAAGGTACTGTGAATATCTCGAGTTCCTTAACTAAGTGTCTGCAAAGTGATCTTGGCTGGGTTCCAGTTATTAGTCTGATTATACGCTTTTGTGCAATGAATATTTTTTTCTCTTAATGATGAATTACCCCAAAATACGTTGCCATGTGGAATCAGTGAATGAAAATACACGTAGTAGGCTAATTTACTGATATGTCTTACCACCAAAATTTTCAATAACCCTAATAGCATAAGTAGATGAATTTAAGTTTTTCAGCAGATCATCAATGTCTTTTTTCCAATTCAATTTCTCATCAGTGCACACACGCAGAAATTTTGAATAGTCTGCCTTAGCAACAGACTTCTGTTCAAAGTCAGTGATGTTATGCCATTTACTGTGTGGAACTGTGTATAATGTGTTTTCTCAAAATTTAGTCAGTCCATTTGAAACGAACAGCTTAGTAACTTTCTGAAAGCCCTTATTTACCATTACCTTAGCTAATTCTTGTTAGTTGGGTGTGGTTACTATATTTGTATCATCGGCAAAGAGAACTAGCTTTGCAACTTCATGAAGATAGAATGGCAAGTCATTAATATATATTTAGAACAATAAGCGACCGAAGATTTAACTCTCTGGGACACCATTCTTGATATCTCCCCCATTAGAGGACCCTGCTGAGTTTTTCAGACTGTAGTGTTAATTTCAATCTTCTCCTTTCTTCCAGTTAAATATGAATTAAAGTTTTTGTGCACTGATCCACTCATAACAGAATACTTAAGATTATCTAGAAGAATTTCATGATTCAGAGAGTCAAAAGCCTTTGACAGATCAAAAAATATGCCAAAGGGTGATGTTTGGTTTTTCAGCGCTTTCAACATTTGATCAGTGTAAGAAGATATAGTATTTTCTGTTGAAATGTCTGTCTGAAAGCCAAACTGATATTTAGTTAGTACTTCATTTTTACAAATGTGTGTTGAATACAGTACTTTTTCAAGAATTTTGGATAAAGCTCTGAGAAGTGAGACTGGGCAGTAGTTGTTAGCATCAGACCTAACCTCTTTTTCATGCAATGGTTTAAGAATAATATAATTCATCCTACCTGGAAAAATGCCCTGTTTCAGTATGTGGCTAAGAGTCCTACTTACCTGTTGGGATCAAGCTTCTCGTACTCTGTAGGAAATGCTATCAATTCTATGTGATCTTTTACTTTTGAGTGAATTTATTATTTTCCTTATTTAGGTACGGGAGGTGGGTTGAATTTAAGTTTTATCATATTGCGTAGGTATTGCCTCTTCCACATACAGCCTTCCTTTTTCTAGCGAATAGTCAGATCCTACTTTCTCTACAACACTTAAAATGATTATTAAAAATATTTTCTACTTCTGACATTTTGTTAACAAACTTTTCATTGAGTTTGAGAGAAATACAGTCTTCCTGTGCTCTCTCTTGCCCTGTCTTTCGTTTAACAACAAATTGCTTTAATTTTATTATCAGAGGTGGTAATATCACACATAATGCCCATACTTCTAGACTTTTTAATACCTTTTCTTAATACAGAATAGTAGTCTTTACAATGTTTAACTGTTTCTGAATCAGCAACATCTGAGAGCCAATTTATCAAACTGCTTAATCGCAGTGAGTATGAAGTAGTTTTGGTTTCGTCGAAGCAGAATTTTAAAGTAATCTCTGCTCATTGATGTTCTGAATAAAGTCTAATTGTTAAATGGTAACGCAGGCATCCTCTGCGAATTTCAATGATGAAGTCTTCTCGGGTGATCAGCCCAGTCAACGCGTCGTTCTGCAGCAACGTTTCGACAAAATTTCTACCCATCATCTTCAAGTGTAGTAACAATTTCTTGTTCACTGTGCAAAGTTTCGACGAGTTTCCTATTCGCCATATTCGGCGAAGTGTGGGCTAATGTCCTTTGACATAACGACGCCTTAACTCTGCTGATAACCCGAGAAGACCTCCTAATCCAGTAACTGTAGTTGCTGGTAGCAACCACTCAGTCTGCAGTCGGCAGACGGCATGCAGGGTCGAGTAGAGAGAGTTGAGCCAGACGGCGTGGAACGGCACTGTGTGCTAATCCGTTCCTAATGTAAGTCTCCGCGCCATGTTTGTTCACTTGAGAATTTAAGTGTGGAAAAATCAATGCTGTACCGTGGTACGTGGAAACTGAATTAATTGCCCATACTTAGATGTGTTTGCTATGAGGCATGCTTCGGACAATAAATCTTTCTATCGATATTTTGCGAACAATAATTGTTCAAGTCGAACACGCCCTTATCGACTTCTTGACATTGTCAATAAATGGAATATCTGTCTCACAATTACTGGAATTGAGAGAGGAAGCAGTATCGTCGTAATGCAGCACGCACTCAGCGGCCGTGTTGCATATGGAACCGGTGACAAGGATACTGCATCCTGCAACGATCTTGGATACCCATTCCGATCGCCAGCGGGGAGGGAATTCGGCATTTTCAGCGGCGCCTCCGTTTCCAAACAACGGCGAACAGGAGAAGGAACATAGATAGTGAACAGTTACTTTGATTATAAATTGCACGCGCAGTTTACGTTTGAATAACGATGGCTTGGCCAGCCGCTGGTGGCCGAGCGGTTCTAGGCGCTTCAGACTGGAACCGCGCGACCGCTGTGGTCGCAGGTTCGAATCCTGCCTCGGGCATGGATGTGTGTGATGTCCTTAGGTTAGTTAGGTTAAGTAGTTCTAAGTTCTAGGGGACTGATGACCTGAGATGTTAAGTCCCATAGTGCTCAGAGCCATTTGAACGATGGCTAGTGAGGCAGAGAATATTGAATTTTCTCATCATGAGAGTATTGAAGGGCGATCTGTTTTAATTGTTAACAGAGAATAGTAATGTACTTAGTAGAGAGGACAGTGTTAATCAGGACAGTGTGGATATGCATCTTCTTACGAATAGGAACCAATCAGTAGACTTCAAGTCCACATCCTTAGCTGAGTGGTCAGTGCGTTTGCCTGCCATGCAGCAGGCCCAGGTTTGACTCCCAGCAGGACAGAGATTTCCTTTGCATGGGGAATGGATGTTGTGTTGTCCTCATTATCATTTCATCATCACGGACAGGCAAGTCACCCAATGTGACGCGACCTGAAAGACTTGCAACTCAGCGGCCGAACTTCCCCCTGTGGGGACTCGTGGCCATCGGTGTCATACGATCATTATCAGCAGCAGTAGCTGCAGCAGAATTGAAAATGTAGGTGCAGCACAAAATGCAAATGCAAACTTGGACGTAAACGTTGAATCACTTGAGACAGTGACAGACAATAAGCGGGTTGATACTGCTGGAGAGAACGATACGATATTACAACTGCTGAAACAAATAAGTAATGATAGTAAAAAACTGAATGCGGATTTGAACAAACGCTCAGTGGTAATAATAAAAAACTGAGTACGGAATTAAACAAAAAATTTGATGATGCTAAACAAGAACTCAGCACCGATCTGAACAAAGAATTTGATGGATACAGTAAAAAGTTGAAAAAAAATGTTTTAGCAAAATGTATTTGTTTGTAATGAGTTGTAACCAGTTTAATAATTTTGCCCTGGAATGTAGCAAAGCACTCGACAAATACAATCTGAGTTCATGCGCGACGTGATGCCGCTTTGTCAGTAGATAGTAACAGATGTAACTAAAATACAGACAAAAGTAAAATTACAGCAGGATACCGCAGCTCCACTGGCCAGTACTGTGACAAATAAAGAAGTAATTTGAACTAAAAGTGCGTGCGAGGAAAATAAGAAATCAGTTATTACAGTAGCATCAGCGGTGCAACAACAAATTTCCGACATAGGATCAAAACTTCAGGAACGGCAAGAGACAATGAAGAATGTATAAATATCCACCACACCAGTTGATACAAACGTTATCCGGCAAGGAATAGAAACATCAATGCAAGAAAATCGTGGCACAGGTTGTAAAAATATTGTTGTCGACAACATGCTCAGTCAAGGACAGTTTAAGGAATTTGATCCACATAAACGATTAAATCCCGTGGATTCTATGAAGCAATTTAAAATTGTGTTTTTACGAATTTAGGGTCAACCAGAAAAAATCGATATTTGTGTAAGACACATGACTGCAATGCTAGAACTTATATATATATTCAGCAAATTCACACTTAATAAGCTAAATAGTGGGGCAAATGAGACACTCCTCATTCAGTAGTAATTAGTGCAATCTACCATCCACATTCGCGACCTCAGCACAAGATTAATTCCACTAGAAAATTAGTCCCTTGTGAAATTACCACTCCATAGAATGGTACTGAACAAGCAGAACAATCTCTACACTACTTGCAAAAGCACGAAAATTTCAGTTTATCAACAAGAAAAATTAATAAAAACCTTTACATAAGCTTGAAATGAAGCAGTTATCTTCCCCTGGTCAATCAATAATATCCTAGGTACTGGTACATGATGACGTTTGCAACGGCGACAAAGTGAACGCACAGCTCAGACACACAAAACCATCTGGTCATATTTGTTTTCAATTCAGGCATGGTTGCCTCATCAAAGTAGCTGTGGGACAGACCAAATGAAAATCATCACTAAAATGAACATGAATTTATTCACTCAAATTAATTTGATTCACACATCAATTATTAGCATCCGCTAGATATTTTCTCTATCAATTAGCATCACTGAGCATGAAGTACAACGATGAATAGCAGTTATTCAGGAAATGAATTGAAACCTGACTTCAGAATTAATATTTGAAAGCAGAGAGCACCTGAAAACTATCTGGA
Organism: Schistocerca serialis cubense; assembly: GCF_023864345.2. Taxonomy (NCBI): domain Eukaryota; kingdom Metazoa; phylum Arthropoda; class Insecta; order Orthoptera; family Acrididae; genus Schistocerca; species Schistocerca serialis. The sequence continues at coordinate 398,331,960 of NC_064646.1, forward strand.
AGACTGTTGTTAACTCCTTGGCCAAATCACTTATCGCAAGTAGTAGGGTACTGTATGTTCTAACACGTTTTGTTAGTGTGGCTTGCATACATTTAGTGGTTAAGTTGACTGGTTAATGACCCTCTCCCCCTCCCCATAAGCTATTGTTCTGATAAGTGGTCTGTGACCCCCTGTGGTTCATTTATGACCCCTGGGGATAATCCATCCTTCCAAGAAAGCCTCCCCCCCCCCTCTCTGTCCCTGTCCACCTCCTCCACCCCTCTGGAAACTGCCCTCACTGATACAAGTACACCTTTGATATCAATTTAATTGACTAATTAAGTAAATTGATACGTTAATTAACGATACTCAGCCTCTTCTGGAGAGGAAGGATCCCACAACAGGAAATTCAGTTACATATCACAGGAAATAATGCTTATTTTATAAAATTCAATCTGTGAGGCTGGATCTCTTGTGTTCATCATTTTTAGTTGTTTCAGAAGTCGACGTCTTGTAAAATATACAGAAAAGAAGTAATTATATCGATCGCTTTTCTTACAATCACACAAGGAATACCATCAGGAAATAAATGTCAACATAACTTACCACACATAATTACAGTTAAAAATCTCTTGATCCTGTCTTCTCACTGACTACAGGGTGGATGTGTCAGGCTGGGCATTGCATGCCCATGCCTCGACTACTTCGCCAGACTGCACCATATGCCAGTGTCAGAGAGACCACACTACACCCACTCGGTGCCTGTGGCTGCTGTTGGCTGCTGGATCATGAGGGCTCTTGTGGCATGTGGACCAGCGACTGCACTAATCCCCAAACAAAATGTTAGGTGGCGGCGAGCGTATGATATTGATATTTGAGAAATTCGTATCAAAACACATGCTGTCCCTCCACCCCCCCCCCCCCCCCCCCTCTCTCTCTCAAGTGGTTTCATTCTGTTGCATGTGTGCACCAACTTGTCCAAACCTGTCAACCAAATTAATAGACAGAGGTTGAGTCTATATAAACTCAACCCCTTCCGCCCCTGGCCTCATTCTGCCATCATTCACCAGTGACCTAGTGTCATCTTTTAACCCATGTGTGTGTTACTAGTTTTTATTTAGAAAAATGAAGCTACCAGCAGCACCAAGCAGCAGCAGAAATGTCAGTGGTATCAGACACCCAAGGTAATAGGAATTTCCTGCTAAGCTGATATTCATATCAAAAACTGCAACTTTTTCGTAGTATTAAGTACATTTCATGTTATTGTCCCGGCATATATTCACCAAATTGTGGATGAAATAAATGCTGAGATGCATCAGCACCAGCATCATAAGTAGTTTGTACATTTTTCTTTGTACATGTAATACGCTATCAAAATTGATAACTCTACCTGTTTCACTAAGACTTTCATAATATTGAATACATATCATCTTATTGTTTCAGTATATGGCCAACATATAATTGGTGAGCTAGCTGCTGAAAGCCAGCAATAGCAGCAACGTTGTAAGTAGTATATATATTTTTCTTCTCTATAGTACTGTGTATATGTTGTTTACTGCTCTTTGACAAAAAATTTATCATATATGTAAAATGATGCATGTTCTTTGTTGTAGGCTATTTCCTGATAGAAGAATGTGAACAGGAAGGGATATGTGTCGAGGATAACCAGGAGCCATCGTAGATCTCATCTGAGTGCATATTCTTAAAAAGACAAATCTCAAAGATATTTTTGGTATGTATTTACATTTACCATTACGAAAGTTAATGTGTGATTTTACATGTGATGTCAGATGATCTGATGGAGGCGCCAAGGAGCCAGAGAAAAATAGTTAATTTACTTACAGGTACTCATTTTAGTTACAAGTGATCAGTGTTCTCTCTTTCCTTGCAAGAGCAGCAGCTGTCAATGTTCTGAACGTTGTACTTAATTTACTCTTTCTCTATAGCACCAACATTCATGGCGCTGATACCAGAGGCAACGAAGCCTGCATTGCCCAAGCAGGGCCCAGTGAGGCATGCTTCGCCAGCAAAGGCACTGCTAGTTGCTGTGCAAGAAGCTGCTGTCCCACTGATGACCCCACCACCAACCCTGCACCAGCTCTGCTCTGGCATCCATGGACCAAACTCCCTCTGGCAAGCAGGTCAGGGCTGCAGCCACAGCAACAATCAGGCTGCTTGTTTGCACTGGCCCAATACCACAACATCTCCTCTTCCTCTTCCACATTCTCGTCTTTGCCAATCTTGCAAAGTATGGCACATACCCCACAACACATCACTGTAAGCAGCTTCATCATCTAGTTGCAGTCATATTAGTTGTAGTAATCCTGTGGCTAGTGGCTGTTTCCTTTCCCTGCGAGTGAGGTCAGTGACACCATGTCACAGTTAGAATATGCAGTGATTTCAGATGTCTTTGAGTAGCGAATCTTGTTCTTTAGAATCGAGATTCCGGCAGGAGGGTACCTCAGCCCTGTTGGGTTACTAAGCGAGTGCCTTCCTGTAATGGAAATGGAGCTTCTCAAGGTCGTTAATGATCAGCAGCGTCCCACCATTAGAAGCAGTGCAGTGTAGTGCTATGCACTGAATTGTCGCACCCTCCCTCCTTCCAACCCCTCCGTCCCCCGCAAGTCAGCACTGGCATTGAAGAGACAAATCTGCATTATCTTTGGACCGATAATGGCGTGATAATGTGGAGCACATCAATCACTAAGTGGTTTTTTGAATCCACCTTTAGAGCTATACTGGCTTGATTTTCCAAGATGGAAGTTAGGACGCCAGGTAAAGCACTCAGCCGAATACTATACCTTGACATCCATACATATGTCTATGATTGGTAAATGGAGGGTCCAACAATATCAAGCTTCCTAAGGATTTAGCTGCATTAATGCCTAAAATAAAACCGACAAGGTTTATTTTGCGTGGTCAGTCCTGGCTTGCGAGAGAAATTACATAAAAGATTCGCAGTGCACATATAAATACAATACATACCTTGACATTCATAAGTGCTATGTCCGCCTGCTTAGCTGGGTGGTAACGTGCTTGCCTCCCATGCACTGGGACTGGGTTTGATTTCCGTCCAGGTTGGAGATTTTCTCCACTCAGGGACTGGGTGTTGTGTTGTCTGCATCATCGTTTCATCCTCATCATCGAATCATCGGCCACAAGTCCTCAATGAGGTGCCGACTGAAATAAGACTTGCACTTTGCGGCAGAACCCAACTGGGACATTCTGGCCAACAATGCCATATAACAATTTCAGTTTTATGTTATAACTTTGATGAAATCGATTTCCCTGTCAAGATACAGGACATATCTAAATTTGAGGCTCAGAATACAGAAATATCAGTTCAGTTTACCACCTGTAGAAACACAGTTCAGAAGAGCAGAACTAGCATATTGTCGTCGTCCCACCCCATTTCTCAAAATTTGCCTGAGACATAAGACACATGTAAGTATACTCTTATTCTCTAATGAGAAAGATAAGGAGGAAAACAATTATCTTTATGTTGGGATCAAAGACATGTCTCAGCTTCTTTCCTCCCAACTGTCAACACATTGTCAAGCAAAGAATATTTGCGGTGGCTGAGTTATTATTCCTCAGACAAGTTATTAGTAAAGCATCTAGTAGATTGCACTTCCAAGGGCCCAGTACATGTTATTATGCCTACTGAGGAAAACAAATTCATGATGTTTGAAAATGCTTACTATCAGGAGCAATGTCCATTTGTGGAATACGCCGACATTGAATGCCTCCTTGCTCCTGTGACCCATTGTGAAGATGACCCTACAGTCTCACATACTACCTTCACATAAAAATACATACCATATGTGGCACCATATCCATTTACATTATCCTATGATTCAAGTCTTAACAGCTACAAATTTTATGTTGCGGATAATCCTGCAGTTTGGCTCTGTACTGAGCTCGAAAAACTTTCATTAGAGATTGATAAGTTTCATAGTGACAACTCCCATGACCAAATCGAAGGAGAATAAAGATTTTTATAATAATGTGGTTGACTTTCATATTTATGGGCTGCCATTAGATAAAACGTGTAAACTCCTAGTGGGGACCACTGTCATCTTGTTGGGAAGTTCTGCAGTGCTGTTCACAATATATGCAATCTAGAGCGCCAGTTTCTGAGGCACATACCCGTTTTCTTCTGTAATTTAAGCGGCCATGACGCTCAATTTCTTGTTGGGCATTTGGCTAATTTCGGCATGGAGAAAGATCAGGTGAGTGTCCTGCCTGAGAATGTAAAGAAACACATTTCATTTTCCCTACGAATTGTGCCGAGAATTACGCTCTGCTTCCAGGACATGCAGCGTTTTATGGTTCAAATGGTTCAAATGGCTCTGAGCACTATGGGACTTAACATCTATGGTCATCAGTCCCCTAGAACTTAGAACTACTTAAACCTAACTAACCTAAGGACATCACACAACACCCAGCCATCACGAGGCAGAGAAAATCCCTGACCCCGCCGGGAATCGAACCCGGGAACCCGGGCGTGGGAAGCGAGAACGCTACCGCACGACCACGAGATGCGGGCAGCGTTTTATGCATGTACCACTTTAGAAACTAGTTGAAACCCTAACTCAGGGGGATATGCATATCACTCAAGCTGCACTTACGGATGAGGAAAAGTTTCAGCTTGTGATTAGGAAGGGAGTTTTCCAATACTAGTATCTGGATAGAGAGGCAAAACCCAATGAAACCAGACTACCTGACATAACTGCATTCTCCAACAACCTTACAGGCGATGCCACATTGCAAGCAGGGTATGAGTATGCTGTGAATATCTGGTGGGGCTTCAACATCGCCACTTCAGGAGAGTATGCATGGCTTTACATGGACACAGACGTATGCTTGCTTGCGAATGTCTTCACGAAATTCTATGCACGACAACCCATTCTCTGGATTGCAGCTTTTATTGTGCAGCACCTGGGTTGTCCTGGGAAGCAATGCTCAAGAAAACAAAGTGCAGCATTGAGCTGTTGACCAATCCCAACATGCTTCATTTTTACGAGTGACAGATCTGTGATGGACTTTGCCAATGTATCCATAAGTACACCAAGACAAATAACCCATGGATGGGCGACAGGTTCAATGCATCACGCACTTGGATGTGAGTGGCTTATACGGGCATGCCATGCAACAGTCACTGGTGATTGGTGAGTTTCGATGGGTGCCCTAAGACCAACGCAAGGGATTAGGTAGAAAAATCAAAGGGGCCTTAGCGGCTGATTCAGATGTTGTATATGTGGTGGAGGTAGAACACACATACGCTATTTGTCTGCGTGGTGCACACGCTGATTTGCCACTATGTCTGAAGAAACTAGTTTCACGAGGAGGCTCCACCCCAAAACTGGTGACAACACTGGTAAACAAGCAGAGATACATTATTCGTTATTGTAATCCCCAGCAGTGTCTCAGCTTGGGAATGGAGCTGGTTAGAACCACCCAGACTATCAAATGGTTCAAATGGCTCTGAGCACTATGGGACTTAACACCTATGGTAATCAGTCCCCTAGAACTTAGAACTACTTAAACCTAACTAACCTAAGGACATCACACAACACCCAGTCATCACGAGGCAGAGAAAATCCCTGACCCCGCCGGGAATCGAACCCTCGAACCCGGGCGCGGGAAGCGAGAACGCTACCGCACGACCACGAGCTGCGGACACCCAGACTATCTCCTTCTAGTAGTCCACCTAGTATATTGATCTGAATATGACACTGAGGATTTTGATTCTGAGGAAGATTTTTATGAATTGATTTCTAATTCAATTTTTGGCCAAACAATGGAGAATTTGGGGGCGACGTAAAATTTTGATTAGAACTGAATGAGTTGGGATTTTAGGTGTAAGAAAATGCATCGCCAGACCTAATTTTAAGTGTGTCATCAAATTCAATAAGAACTTTGTTGCTATGGAGATGGTGAAGACTGCAGTAGAGTTTACGAAATCTATTTATGTGGGGATGTCCATACTAGAACTATCCAAAATCCACATGCACCACATTCATTACGAGTTTGAGAAAACTCATTTGAAAACCTAAATTACTTTGTATGGATAGAGACAGCTTAATCCAGTGGGTGAAGAACTGCAATCCATATGAAGTAATGAGGGACCATGGTAATGATTTTGAAATGTCCTTATACATGGGTGATCATCATTATGATATTGTTCCACAGAAAAAGTAGTTTGTCGGCCTTATGAGAGACGAGGCGAATGAATTGCCGATTGTGGAGTTTGTGGGGCTGTGATCAAAAAAATATGTGTATTGCACATTAGAAGGTGCCACCCAGAGGCAGGCTAAGAGTATGTGTCGTATGGCATTGCAAGCCTTCTCTATCAAAGATTATTTGCGGTGCCTGTATGGGTGTTCTTGGTGCTGCACAGCACTTGCCGCCTATGGTACAGCAAATTAGTGTTCGATCGAGAGGACACTGTGCTGCAATCTAAAATCTGCCTGTCGCCTCATGACGATAAAGGCGTCATTTGTAATGACAGGACTGAAACTCTCCCATACTCACACTATTCATGTGTAGTGAGAGAAGGGGTGGGGAACTCTGAGTGAGAGGGAGAGAATGAGAGAGAGAAAGAGAGAGAGAGTAGTATGACCCTTTTTTCAAAGTGTAAGTAATTGTGTGAGTGTGTGTGTGTGTGTGTGCTTGTGTGCTGTGAAAAAAGTAAAGGAAGTTTAAAAAACGTAAAAATTAATCAACAAATATGTGTCACCTAAATAATTCTATATTCATACACTGTTTATATCTACTCTATACACACATGTGAATATAGCTACACACCACGTGTGTCTATAAATAGAATAGTTTTTAAGTTCCGCCTGCCACTATCTGTCCATGACCGATTAGTTTTTAAGTTCATATAGCTCACAGTCCATCAGAATTATTATTCAACTTATTGGGACTGTGGGATTTAGTTGTAGTAACAAAACAACTCTGCATTACTTTTTTGGCGCAGATTTATAAAAAATTGTAAATATTCTCAAATAGTGTTACCAGAAAAAAAATTTTGAAAATGTTCTCACCCTGCGGTACTGGAAAAACCTGCAAATATTTTCTCAACCAGGTTCACTGTTGGGAGCTTCTTTTTTTTCCAAGTTGTTGGTAATAGCGTGTAAATTAAAAGTATCGCTGTATTGAAATATTATAATCAAATTGTATCTCAAAAATTGAAATGTATCTCAAGAACTGATCTGTACCTCAAGAACTGACCTGTATCTCAAGAACGGAACTGTATCTCAGAAATCAGATTGTATCTGTGTGAACTGAACAAATGAAAAAATTCGCTACCATGTGTTTAAGATGGAACATGTCAAAATATATAGATGGTTACATGGGATTACGCCTATTGTCCAGCACGTATTGGCTTATGGCAGCAGGAGCCACATGACCATGTCTGATTCCAAAGATGTGTAGCAAACACGTCTAAAATTATATCTCCTGTGCTTGAAGAAAACCACAAGCATAGTATGTGGGCAAAACTGTATTCTATCAAAAGGGGTACGGGGGGAAATCAGTAAGAAAGTACACACATATAATGAGGTAAAAATTCATTTATTTCTCATCAATGTTACAAGCAATTTTACATTTTCATAACCAGACACAGCAGCAGTATTTTTAGTCGATTGAGAGAAGAACACCTGTAGAATTCCAGATCTCGAATAGCAGACAACGTGATGATTCGATGCATCCATGAGATCTTCTCCTTCTCCTTCACGTAGGTGATGGCATCTGTGTGGTCAAATAATCAAACTGACGTCTTTATAGGGTACACCAAGATCATCACACTGAATTCCATGATAGAAATGTGGTAACCACTTAGTACTATTCCGTGTTTTAGCACACTTTACATACTCGGAACACCTCGGTGATGGAATGTTTGCTGAGAATGTCCCTATAATGCCTGCATCTTTTGTGTGCACTATGACTGCAACATCTTTAAATGTGAAATGTCTAAGCCCATCATCACAGGAACCCTGAGCGCCTACGATGGTGATCCAACCTTGAGATACCATTGAGAAAAGCTCTAGGTACGGTGCAGCACCTGTTCATTTATACAACTCGTTGCACGACGTTGGTGAGTGGGCAGTAGTTAATCACACGGTCATTTAGAACCACAGCATATGCTGCAGTGTGTTCCGGGAAATTTGTCGAAGGATCAAATTCAATTCCTACATCTATACGTCGGATTTAATTATCTCATTCTGTTCTGAACAGTCTATTACAATGATTGGTGCCAGCTACTTCAATTTCCGTGGACTGAGTAAACATCATTCCTCTTCGTAGTATGAAGCACAGAACTTCACATACGTGTCTTATGCTAGACTGTATACATTTTCATCCCACTGCAGGCGAAAATTATCATATGGGTCGAACTTGGAGTTCAGGTAGGCTCTGGGATTAGTTAACCTGCAATCATCAAATCTGATGGAATCATTTGTTATATTCTCTCTTCCACTGGTCTGAAACGCAAGTATGATGAACCTGGGCGTCTCCAACTGAGTTGAGTTTCTAATAGAGCACGTTTGTTTGCTTGTAGTGAGTAGGACTGGGTTATCGAAAACGTTCCATGAGCGGAAAGATAACGGTTGAAATACACTGCCATTTAGAACTTTTAAAAGCTTCAAACGCTGCTCATCCGAAACTGTGATGTGTGGCATTTTCCACATAATTTTAATGATGGTGATCTCATTCTCCTCTTGAGCTCCTTGAATGTATGAGTTGTTATCTGTTGCATTCCGTACCAGAATAATTTCTTGCTTAGCATTCCAAACAATTCGCCGTATATCCTCAAAATATTTCATAACATCTTTAAAGGTATACACCCAGTAAATCTCTTGTACTCTTTCACTGCTCTATCCACTGGCTCGTCAATGAACCATCCAGCACTTTCCAAATCATCCAAATCAGAAGGAGGAGCAGATACATACGTTTTAAGAGTTGATGCTATGGCTACATTGCGTGTATGGTCAATATCGACCCCATTAAGTTCGTATCGTATCTCATGAAACAGGAACGCTAAAGCTGTACGTTTAAGGCTCGATGCCATTGTAGCGATGCCATACCTTTCCGTAAATGATCCATCAAGATACATGAAACTTTTGCATTGGAGGTGTTGGATGACAATGCTAATTTCGTGGTTCTTGTTAAATGTCGTTGATGCATAAGGTTTATGCAAGAAGTATTCCTGGCGTATAACAGACTGTCCATATTCCACTGGGCTGGTCGTATCAAAGGACGTTATTTCAGGGCTCCAGACACACTGATTTAAAAACTCGTAGTGACACGTTTTATCACCTTGCTGTTCTGTTGTGAAGTGGCATTCTGCGTGTTGTGCACTTTGGTTTAATACCTTACGCCCATCCTGTCTTCGCTGACAATACAGGGCTGATGCAATCCCTGATTGGTTCAAGCTCTCCGCCGACGCTTCCGGTCCGGCGATTTTAACGTCGTCCATTCTGCCTCCAACCGTTCCCGGCTGGTTGAATGCTGCCGCCATTCACGGGTCTCTGCATATTGAAGGTCACTGCTCTTTCGACTTTAGATGTACCTGTACAATGATTTCCGCGCTGTGAACATCGACAACATGATTATCCTGGTAGCTCCAGAGAGTCCAAAGTCTGGGAGGTAAACAGTAGTATCTCCTTCTACAGATGCTTCTTAGTAAATGTTAGGAGGAACATAATGCACAGATCCCCACATACATAGGTATTAAAGTTTTCATAGCGCTGAAAATTGTAGAACCTACGTCTTCTGTCGGTGAACTCAGGGTACCCTCCGCCACACACCGTCAGGTGCCTTGCGGAGTATGGATGTAGATGTAGATGTAGATGGTAGGGGTCTCAACCATCTTATACCCTGTTCCCACTGATGGGAAAAATCCATAAATTTTATGAATTAGTCTGTTGTTGAGGTAAGAGTTGACACAGATTGTACTGACAGGGAGCATATCCACTTACCGGTCGGATATGTAGAATTTATTAAGATCCTTCTTCAAAACCTATTCTTTTGTGAAATCCAATAGCCATCCTTTTGATCCTTTCCAGTTCCAGTCAGTTGTTGCACCCATTGTCTTTATTTCAGGTTTAAATAAGTTGATGTCTGCACGTTGTGAAATCCCTTCTCCAGACCGTTTTAAAACTTCGTTTAAATCATCAATATCACATGTACCAGGTTCTATTTCCACACACACACATTCACAAAACAGTTGAGTGCAGAAAACTGAGAATGTCGGTAACACTTAGAAAAACAAATGAAACTTTGTATTAAAAAGATGGCAGTTACAGTGATGTGTAACGTAAACAGTGTACTGAAAGTGAACTGCCAGATGTCCACTTGGTTGCTAGATGAGGAAAAGCAATTTGCTTAGATGCGATGAATTAGAAGTTACCTGTAAGTACCTTTCGCCGGCTGGAGTGGCCGTGCGGTTCTAGGCGCTACAGCCTGGAGCCGCGTGACCGCTACGGTCGCGGGTTGGAATCCTGCCTTGGGCATGGATGTGTGTGATGTCCTTAGGTTAGTTAGGTTTAAGTAGTTCTAAGTTCTAGGGGACTGATGACCACAGCAGTTAAGTCCCATAGTGCTCAGAGCCATTTGAACCATTTTTTTGTAAGTACCTTTCGATTTCATAAAAAGCGTTAAAGAACTGTTTTTAAACCTATAACCTAAATGTGAAACCATAACCGGTGTGTAAAAATGGACAAACCATGTAATATTTCAGGACACCTACTGAAGATGCCTTGTAAAAAACGCGAAACGCGTCTGGATTCATAAATAAAAATAAAAATTTCGACGAGCAGCATGCAAAAAAGGCATTTTCTTTGAAACAACTGCAGTTTAATGTGTACTTACTTTTACGCTTCTCCTGCGATAGAGAGACAGATGAGGATTCCGGCTGTTGTTGAAGCTTCATGTCTGTTCTTCTTCCAGAGACTGACTGCGACTGAGACTGGTGAGCTACTGTGCCCGCATTATATCCCCTACGTCACGATCATGTGACCAATAATTAATTAGTCAATAAATAGATTGACTTCTCCAGTATTTCTGGGTCGATTCCCAGTCAGGCGGCAGCGCGAGGTAGCCGCGGATTCTCGGGCGTCTTGCCTCGGTCCGCGCGGCTCCCCCCGTTGGAGGTTCGTGTCCTCCCTCGGGCATGGGTGTGTGTGTCGTCCTTAACTTAAGTTAATTTAAGTTAGATCAAATAGTGCGTAAGCTTAGGGACCGATGACCTTAGCAGTTTGGTCCCATAAGACCTTATCACAAATTTCCAATTTCCCAGTCAGGCATTTGCCTTGGAAGAACTTATCTCATGCACCAGTATCCCACAGCGGAACACTTGTTTGTGGTTCGCAGTGGCCACTTGAGAGAGAGAGGGCAGCGGAGGAGGGCGAGAGCATGTGCTTTGACAGAAATTTTCCTCAGGTATCAAAATCAAAAGATTGCTGATGATTAGCGCGACTTCCGGTCTATGTGCCGCATGAGCCGGCTGGCGGTGAGGCAGCCAAAAGTGCTCACGTGGCCCGAGTGCCGCCGCTGACCAACCACAGGAAGCCTCAAGTTTGTGGGTGGCCGCGCGACGCTCGTCCCACTAGCGGGGAATTGTGAGAATACAGAATTTTGACTACACCTGCTCAGTCCTCCTCCCAGAAAGTCCCGGCCAAAACAACACATAATGCACTCGTTAAAGGTCGCTCAGCGACATGTGACAAATCATTATAATCACAGCTTCATTACAACTGCCACGAGGGAAGGATTAATTTTCTTCAGAAACACAGGGAATGTAATAATTATTTTATGGTCCTACGAGCGACAATCACTTAATCATAATTAACTTTTATAAATCGTTTACACTGGATAATAAGAGAACGTTTCGCGAACGTTTTTTTTTTCCTAATGACATTGGCTAGTTATTAATAACTGTAGACAGTTTGGAGGATATAGACAACGAGGAAATGCCTGCTGGATCGGAGAAGAGTATGACTCTCGAAATCAATATTTTCAGCGACGCGACGCGACGCACCGCTGAAAGATAATTTTGGCCACCCGGCACGGGACCTGAGCACTATGGGCACGGAATCAACAAGTTGACAGTCAACGCGGTTCAATGACACAAGAAGAGATGAACTCTCGAGAAATTATGTGCGTAATTATGACCGTTTTCGAAATAATGAGAGGAAGGAAAATGATTCTGGTAGGTGGAACAAGCAAATAGTATACGATGGAAGAGTTCGGGATCGTTCATCGCCCATGAGATGCGGATGATAGACACAGACAACGCGAGCGATCACCAGTAAACTCCGAGTAGTTTCTGATGGGACGATCTCTCCGACATTTGATCAGTTAAATTAGCCAAATGTGAGGATAAAAAATGATTAAATACGAAACGGAAGACTTTAAAAATGAACTACTAAGAGATGATTTGGAAGTTACAGATGAGACTTCGAATCAATTGACTGAACTCAGTGGAAATTGTCGAAAAATTACAGTAATTTTAAATTGAGGTAGTGATACTACTGCGATCTCCAGGAATTTGTATGAACAGCTTTGTGAGACAGAGGTACCTATTTTCCCTGTCAATAATGTGCACATAGTTACAGTAATTGGGCATAGAAATTGTACTGTTATTTTGCAAGCACTCATTAGTTGCAAGATTTTGTATCGCTACTTTGACTTGGTTATGTTGCATCGTGATTCTTTGATTGATTCTTGATTCTTTGACTGTGGATTGGATTTTTGGAAATGATTGGCTGGCAGTAAGGAGATTAAGTACTGATTATTGAAGAGGATATTTAAGTATCTGTAATCAGAGTGAAGAGATTAATTTTATCAGTTTCGACGGAGGAAAGGAAGACTCGTCTTCAGGATTAGATGATGTAATTGAAGCGTTGTTATATATGAAAGATAATGTATCCACAGAAAAAGAGACGAGATTCCGAATGTCACGTCATAAATTCAGAAAAAAACAGATGATCTTCAGTAATTTGCTCACTTCCTAGACAGAATAATTGTAATAAGTTTTACGTATGCACGCTTAAGACTTTTCAAGTAAGCTCTCACTAATGAAGGGATGTAAATATCAAATTAAAATGTGACCGCACGGGTCGTTTGTGTTTAAAACCTATTCAGCACCACTAGCTAGAAGAGAAACTGTAGGGAAGGAGATTCAACAGATGACACCTCATGATATAATTGAGAGTTTGGATAGCGAATATTACCATCCGATACATCAAGTAATTAAAAATGACGCACCATTCAGAATTGTTCTGGACGCTGGAACTATCAGTCGCATTATTCTGCACCAGCAGGATCAGCCTAAAAGTACTGAAGAAGTTTTACAGAAGTTTGCTGACACTTATTGCCTAGATATTGTATAGAACAAAATTGCAATGAAACCCAGATCGTTAACTGCTGACAGGCATTAATAAATATCGAAGGGTACAGTTGAAAATGTGTACCCCGATCGGGACTCGAACCCGGGATTTCTTGCGTACATGGCAGACGATCTATCCATCTGAACCATTGAGGACACAGAGGACTGTGCGACTGCAGGGATTTATCTCTAGCACGTTCCCCGTAACACCCACATTCCCAACTTACTGTCCCCACACTACGTACGTAGTGCCCCTGCCCACTACACTCATTTCTCGAGGCAGTCATTCTACCGATTCCCGTAAGAGTTCGGGCAATGTGAGTGCATCCGCACTGAAGAAGATCATTAGCCGGTAAGCCTTGTCTACATGAAGATGGTATCTGTTCCTTCAGACTGTTCATATTGTAAGGAACCTCCCATATTGAAATCAAAACCTTATGACATTTCACATGTGTGATAATCGCTTTGGTAGCAATGTTTATTAGTAAAGTTCAAGAGAATAATCTTCACATATATTCTTAATTACTGACTTAATCCGTAAATGGCTTCAGCGTCCAAGGGTCTTCAAGCTGCATAGTATAAATGTATTTCAGTAGGTGCGAGGATTCGTAAATGACATGCTTGAAGCATAACTACTTGTTTGCAAAGTCCGATGTTTCATTAGCACTTAACATTATTCATCCCGCCGTCACAAACACTGTCCACAATCGCAAGGAAAATTCAAACTGTGGAATGCATACACTAAATAAGAGGCGTTCCAAACAAAGTTCTTCATATGAAATTCACTGCCTTACATGCAGAACGACTCTCAGAAAGTAAGTGTCGCATTTGGCGCCCGGGCAGACAGCATATATGAACCGCGAATTGTTCTGGAAGCTTCCACAAAATTCTGCAGGTCAAATTTCTGTCTAGGTAGCTTCCACTTTTTTCTGTTAAAATACTTTCAAATTAGTGGCTATAATTCACAAATGTAAATTATTTCAGATAATTGGCATAATGACAGAGGTTACAGGGATGGAAAAATGAGGTACACATTTGTAAAGCTACTAACCTAACGTTTGATTATAAATATTATCTCGCATCGATCGTTGAATCGATAACAATAATTATACAGCAACCAGTTTCTTGAACGACATCTAAACGACCTTTCAGAATAAGAATAAGTTTGTTTCACGCAGTTTTACAATTATTTACTGGAAAAAAATTTCATGGTATAATATCGCACATAAGTACCTATCAATATACAAACGGAAAAGCATGTAGGTGGCAAAGTTTCGCCCGGGTACTAGAAAACCTAATAAATGTCCAGAATCATGAATGAAATATTTTGTAAATAAAAGTAAGTTCGAATACAGCCAGAAACGAGGTGGTATCGTAGATTTCAGTTGGGGGAGAAATACCGACAGGTCTTAGTTTATTCAAATGTGACATGTGGTCATTGGCAGATGGAGCTGGAGGAGAGAAGCAAAGAGTTCACTGCATTGTTGATCTTTTAAAACGGAAACCATTCGGTTTAAATATTTCATCAGCGGTATTGGAGCTTTGGCTGAAATTCTTGGAGAAGGGCTTTTACAGGATGTTATTGAGGACGTCGATGATGTTTTAATTACATCTCCGTCATGGGAACAGCACATATGTGCGCTAGAGAAAGTTTTGGGTACATTTACATCGGCAGGAGTCACTCTTAAGCTGCAAACATCGGAGTTCATGAGGAAGAAGGTCCCATTCTTGGGACAAGTTATCTCATCAGCAGGGGTTGAGCCGCATCCGAAGAAATTAGAAACAGTTCAAAATTTTCCAGTGCCCATCTATAATAAACAAATCTTTCCTTGGTTTTTGCGGATATTACCATCAGTAGTAGGAGGGAGAGAGGGGAGAGGGCCGGCCGCTATGGCCGAGCGGTTCTGGGTGCTTCCGTCCGGAACCGAGCTGCTGCTACGGTCGCAGGTTCGAATCCTGCCTCGCGCCTGGATGTGTGTGATGTCCTTAGGTTAGTTAGGTTTAAGTAGTTCTAAGTTCTAAGGGACTGATGGCCTCATATGTTAAGTCCCATAGAGCTCAGAGCTATTTAATGGGGAGAGGAATGCCACATTAAATAAGCGACCAAACCAAAATAACGAACAGTTTACAACAGGAATAGCTCCCCCACACTAATTAAACAAACTTCGCCAATTTAAAGACATATTACACTCTTAAAACAAGGGGTTTCACACTGGCATAGAATAACTGGCGGCTTAGGCCCTTTGCATGAGAAAAACAGCACTTACATGAAAGAGTAACTGGATTATAATTATATAAGTTAGCGAGCGGTGACCTCCACCGACCGCTTAGGCCTTTAGAATGAGGAAAACAGTGGTTACATGAAACAGTTAATAGATTACAGTTACATAGCTTAACGAGCGGCGACCTCCTCAGCGAAGAAGGTGCAGGCTGGCGTGGCGTGTAGAAGCACAGCTGCAAAGACACTGTAGTCGAAGAACACCACAAGGCGGCATATCACAACGGCTGTGACGCTGGAACAGACAAAAGGCGCGTCAAAGTCTGGGCCGCCGATGCACCTCCACACTGTCGCAGTTACAGCGCACAGCGAGATGGCTAGAGCTGAGTAAACTTGTCATAGTACACACGCATTGTGGGTGTCACGAAACAAGACGGTAGGATAGAAAAATAATTGCAGTAGTACTGCCGAGCATGGACTAAGAAACCTAACCAGCCAAAAACTCGCTGCTGAATTCGGCTTCTCTCAGATTTACAAAGGCACCGGGAACAAGACAGGCGGGGCTGTGAGACTCTTATATGGCTGGAACAGTCATGCTCACTTGCAAAAGTTCGATTTACGCCTTCAGACAAGGTTTCTTGGTTCCAAAATTCACACTAGGCGAACAAGAAACAAGAGAGCTTCATTCTGCGGCCACGAATCAGTTACCATGCGTGGCTCGATTACCACATGACAAATTAATCAATTCAGAAAGCCAGTATACAAACGCTAACTCCCAATGCCCAAAGCTCCGCCACAAACTCAAGCCCTGTCGCTGCCCAAGTACCATAGGTCCCAGCTCACTGCATTCCTTGCGCTGTCCAATAATGCTCAAATGGCTCAAATGGCTCTGAGTACTATGGGACTTAACTTCTGAGGTCAACAGTCCCTTATAACTTAGAACTACTTAAACCTAACTAACCTAAGGACATCACACACATCCATGCCCAAGGCAGGATTCGAACCTGCGACCGTAGCGGTCGCGCGGTTCCAGACTGTAACGCCTAGAACCGCTCGGCCATCCCGGCCGGCTCCAATAATGCCTTCATCGGCGAGCTTCATTGCTTTAGTTAAATTAAAACGTAGTTGTCATGTTCCGACAAAGGCTGATTCATAATCTTTGCATTTTTACAGCAATAAAAACGAAAGCAAGAAATGTTGTTGTTGTTGTGGTCTTCAGTCCTGAGACTGGTTTGATGCAGCTCTCCATGCTACTCTATCCTGTGCAAGCTTTTTCATCTCCCAGTACCTACTGCAACCTACATCCTTCTGAATCTGCTTAGTGTATTCATCTCTTGGTCTCCCTCTACGATTTTTACCCTCCACGCTGCCCTCCAATACTAAATTGGTGATCCCTTGATGCCTCAGAACATGTCCTACCAACCGATCCCTTCTTCTGGTCAAGTTGTGCCACAAACTTCTCTTCTCCCCAATCCTATTCAATACTTCCTCATTAGTTATGTGATCTACCCATCCAATCTTCAGCATTCTTCTGTAACACCACATTTCGAAAACTTCTATTCTCTTCTTGTCCAAACTATTTATCGTCCATGTTTCACTTCCATACATGGCTACACTCCATACGAATACTTTCAGAAATGACTTCCTGACACTTAAATCAATACTGGATGTTAACAAATTTCTCTTCTTCAGAAACGCTTTCCTTGCCATTGCCAGCCTACATTTTATATCCTCTCTACTTCGACCATCATCAGTTATTTTGCTCCCCAAATAGCAAAACTCCTTTACTACTTCCATGCAAGAAATAAATGGTGAGAAATTAAATTGTAAACGTTCCTCGTGGTCCACGTGCCGTGACGAAAGTTCCTTGTGATGAAGTGCATCTTCTTGATATAAAGTAAAGCAGAAATTTTATTTCTTCATGAGTCAAATTTGAGAAACGATTATCTTGATGTACTGTTACACTTCTCAAATAAAGAACGAAGGACAAAAACACAATGAGCAGTAAATGGACGAACTGACAGTCTGGTTGCCGAGTCTAGGGCCTGAAACCGTACTTGGTTGGCAGACAGAAAAATAATTTACTGGATGCTGTAAAAAATAATAATCGTTCTCGCAGTACTTCGTCGCTAGCAAAACAATCGTCTTCTAAATCGAAAACAGCCTACAGAACTTGTGAAATAAATTTGCATAACTTAAATCCGACATCCTCGCTGGCACTCGAAGTAAATGTTCATCTCCAGGGGTTACATCATGTTGAAAAACAAAATAAAATGAAACGTACCTTAAAGAAAGGAAATAAAAGTTTCTTCTAGCTATTGTACAGGTCCAGTCTTGGGCAGTGTCATTCCGTATACAAGCCACCTGTCCCCAGAACATGAGGAGGCATTTACTGGAACGTGTAGCACACTAAGTAAGTCCAGAACATTCTTCTGCTTCGATCATTATCTTACTCTTGACACATTATGGCCTAAATCTGTTTCCAGTTAGTGCTCTTCTAACCAATGTTACATAGCAAAAATCCTCAGCACATAGTGCGTAGAAAAGGAAATAGGGACTTCGCGCAGCACAGTAAATCACGAAAGCACAATAAAGGAAAAGGAAAAAGAACACAAATGAAAGGCTAGAACTAACAAATGTATAGTCCCTTATCACAATACGCCTTTTACAATGTTATTTTCAGGAAATTTGCGAAAGTGTCGCTATATTTCTGTCTGTGTTCATTCCACAAATATTCCAGAAAATACAATTTATCAGCCATTTTTATGCAAAATGTAGCGTAAATTGCGTGTCCCGTAATCCAGGCAGTAGCATCTTTCTTTCATCTACATCTATATCTACTACATCCATACTCCGCAAGCCACCCAACGGTGTGTGGCGGAGGGCACTTTACGTGCCACTGTCATTACCTCCCTTCCCTATTCCAGTCGCGTATGGTTCGCGGGAAGAAAGACTGCCGGAAAGCCTCCGTGCGCGCTCGAATCTCTCTAATTTTACATTCGTGATCTCCTCGGGAGGTATAAGTAGGGGGAAGCAATATATTCGATACCTCATCTAGAAACGCACCCTCTCGAAACCTGGACAGCAAGCTACACCGCGATGCAGAGCGCCTTTCTTGCAGAGTCTGCCACTTGAGTTTGCTAAACATCTCCGTAACGCTATCACGCTTTCCAAATAACCCTGTGACGAAACGCGCCGCTCTTCTTTGGATCTTCTCTATCTCCTCCGTCAACCCGACGCGGTACTGATCCCACACTGATGAGCAATACACAAGTATAGGTCAAACAAGTGTTTTTTAAGCCACCTCCTTTGTTGATGGACTACATTTTCTAAGGACTCTCCCAATGAATCTCAACCTGGTACCCGCCTTACCAACAATTAATTTTATATGATCATTCCACTTCTGGGATAGGAGTTTCATTGTGATATGGTGGCGTCTGACATCTTAGTTTAATTCATAGTGGCTCTGATTATCAATCTCAGAATGTCCCCTGCAGGCTCCCAGATGATGCGAAATTTGCGGCACGCAAAGCGATGTTCGATTGTGTACTCATCCACACACACCTCACAGTCACTGGATCGGAGCAGGTGACTTGAATAAAATTTGGTGTTTGTTGGAATAGTGCGATTGACAATCTTGTACCACATGGCGCCCACACTACCAGATAGAATCTCGGGGGCTAGATTTTGCAACACAATGTTCCACTTTCGTTTTGGCAGTCGCAACTCCCATTTTTCCGTGCTGGAGAACCACGAAGTGCGGTAGCAGTGCCTCAGACTCTGTCGCCTCTCAGGACACTACGTGAAAGGTAGCTGGTGTCAAGGTAAAACCGACGCACGAAGTTCAGCGCGTTGAGGATTCTACTGATTTGGATGGGGGCATCCAGTGAGTGTAACCAGAATTTACGAAATGATGTTGCTGTTGGACTGCAAAAACCTTTCTCAGTCACTGCTTTGGCGCGTTTGATGAAAAGTGCTGCACATTTGCGTGGAAGACTATTAACCTCAGACCACCATCGTCAAGACTCAGTGTGCAAGTTTGCATAGAGACCTTGAAAATGTGTCCCCTCCACAACATCCAATATATGGCCTGTTTAATCGCGGATGCTCATTGTTTGGGCACTGGCAGAACTTGAGCCTGATACTAGGCCTTCGCCAGGATCTACGACTACATCTACATGGATACTCTGCAAATCACATTTAAGTGCCCGGCAGAGGGATCATCGAACCACATTCACAATTCTCTATTATTCCAATCTCGTATAGCGCGCGGAAAGAACGACCACCTATATCTTTTCGTACGAGCTCTGATTTCCCTTATATTATCGTGGTGATCGTTGCTCCCTATGTACGTCGGTGTCAACAAAACATTTTCCCATTCCGAGGAGAAAGTTGGTGACTGGAATTCCGTGAGAAGATTCCGTCGCAACGAAAAAAGCCTTTCTTTTAATGATGTCCAGCCCAAATCCTGTATCATTTCTGTGACACCCTCTCCCATATTTCCCGATAATACGAAACGTGCTGCCCTTCTTTGAACTTTTTCGATGTACTCCGTCAGTCCTATCTGGTAAGGATCCCACACCGCGCAGCAGTATTCTAAAAGAGGACGGACAAGCGTAGTGTAGGCAGTCTCCTTAGTAGATCTGTTACATTTTCTAAGTGTCCTGCCAATAAAACGCAGACATTGGTTACCCATCCCCACAACACTTTATATGTGTTCCTTCCAATTCAAGTTGTTCGTAATTGTAATACATAGGTATTTTGTTGAATTTACGACAGCCGCGCGGGATTAGCCGAGCGGCCTAAGGCGCTGCAGTCATGGACTGTGCGGCTGGTCCCGGCGGAGATTCGAGTCCTCCCTCGGGCATGGGTGTTTGTGTTTGTCCTTAGGATAATTTAGGTTAGGTAGTGTGTAAGCTTAGGGACTGATGACCTTAGCAGTTAAGTCCCATAAGATTTCACACACATTTTAACATTTGGACAATTTACGGCTTTTAGATTAGACTGATTTATCGTGTAACCGAAGTTTAACGAATTCCTTTTAGCACTCATTTGGATAACCTCACACTTTTCGTTATTTAGGGTCAAGTGACAATTTTCGCACCATTCATATATCTTTTCTAAGTCGTTTAGCAATTTGTTTTGATCTTCTGATGACTCCATGAGTCGATAAACGACAGCGTCATCTGCAAACAACCTAAGACGGCTGCTCAGATTGTCTCCCAGATCGTTTATATAGATAAGGAACAGCAAAGGGCCTGTAACAGTACCTTGGGGAACGCCAGAAATCACTTCTGTTTTACTCGATGACTTTCCGTCAATTGCTACGAACTGTGACCTCTGACAGGAAATCACAAATCCAGTCACATAACTAAGACGAGGATTTAAGTATTAATGATCTTTATCCTTTCGTGAAGGAGAACGCCCTCACCGAGTGTATTCTCGTTGCCGCTCGGATTTTACGCAGACTGGCATGGCAGTTGAGCACCCCCGTTCTCTGCAGGTTATCCCATGACGACTCAGAGGCTTTTGTGCTGTGTCCGGACACAGAACCAGTTCCACCGAATATTCCGCCCACATCGTGTGAGAGGGAGTACCACTGTCTTCATAGGATTGACTGGCGGAGTACAGTGAATAGACTATCCACGTATGCTGGCCGAGCGGTTCTAGCCGCTTCAGTCGGGACCACGCTGCTGTTACGGTCGCAGGTTCTAATCCTGCCTCGGGCATGGATGTGGGTGATGTTCTTAGGTTAGGTAGGTTTAAATAGTTCTAAGTCTAAAGGACTGATGAACTCAGATGTTAAGTCCTGTAGTGCTTAGAGCCATTTCAATATTTTTTTCTGCTGGCTGTTCCATGAAGACTTCGAGGTCATCGGCATAAACCGTGCAAATCATCTGGTCGTTGCCTAACATGATCCACTGCATTCGTTCGATGTATGTTGAAGGAGCGAATCTAATGCTATGGCGTACAAAGCCATCGACAGTGGGCATCCTTGCTGTACTAACCTTGTGATGGAGATCTTATCACTCAGGTAGCCATTGATAATGACCCTCGAAGTAGCGTTCCCAAGCATATTCTGAATGCCTGTCGTGAACTCGGTGCAAATCCCATTCCGATTATTACCTTCTATATCTAAGCGTGATTAATTCGGACAAACGCTTTTTGGGAGTCGCTAAGTAAAATTTCTGCGTTTCGTATCCTTTCACTTTTAACACATGTGATGCAATATCTGTGCGCCAGAACAGCATCGAATATATTTCTCTCACTTACTGCACACGGTTGGTATTGGCTGACAACCTGTGGCATTACCTGCTTCAATCTACTGGCGACACACCGCGCCATTATTTTGCAGTCGCTGTTGAGCTCTAAGTGATTGGCCGTAGACTGGCAATGTCCAGTGTCGCGTTTGACTTTCGAATGAGCGCAATGCAGCCTTCTTCAAATGCTGGTGGTATTTCTATCCCGTTCTGGATTTCGTTGGTAAGACGGATAAATGTGTAACTTAGGATGTTAAAATGTTTGGCATAAAAGTCCCTGGGACTTACCCTTGGGACTCCCGTCTGTAGCATCCTCCAAATCGTCTCGCGTGAAAACCTCGTTGATTCGTAACCGGTCAGACCTGCTTAATACATGGGGGGCGTTTTCTAGAACATTTGCCCCTGCTTCGGAGGCTACGTCGGTCTCGGAAAAAGAAGTTCAAAATACGAGTAAATTTCTCTCCTTATCTCCTTTCCGAGGGGCGTTTGAAAATTCCGTGCAAAAATTAAAACTAATTAATTGTTTGGGGTAAACCTTCTTTATTTTCCGACGTAGTCTCCTTTTAGACTTACACACTTCGTCCAACGCTGTTCTAATTTGTTTATCCCTTCCGAATATCAGGATGTGTCCAAGTCTACAAAGTAGCTATTAGTTGCTGCAATCACCTCCTCATTTGAATAAAATCTTTGTCCTACCAGCCATTTCTTCAGATTGAGGAACAAACAGTAGTAGGGGGCCAAGTCTGGAGAATAGGGAGAATTTGAAACGAGTTGAAATTCTACTTCCATTAATTCTGCGAGCACAACTGCTCAGGTGTGTGCTGGTGCATTGTCGCAATGGAAAAGGACTTTTCTGCGGTCCAATCGCTAGCGTTTTTCTTGGAGCTTGGGTTTCAAACGATCCAATAACTATGAATAATATGCACTTGTAATAGTTTTACCATTTTCCACATAGTCGATAAGGGTTATCCCTTGAGAATCCCAAAAGACAGTCGCCATAACCTTTCCGGCTGAAGGAATGGTCTTCGCCTGCTTTGGTGCAGATTTTCCCTTGATAACCCATTGTTTAGATTTTTCTTTCGACTCAGGAGTATAGTAATGTATCCATGTTTTATCGAGAGTGACGAAACGACGCTTAACGTCCTGCAGATTCTTCCTGAACAGCTGCAAATCATCACTGCAACACCTCACGTGATTCCGTTTTTGGTCAAGCGTGAGCAATCGAGGAACCCATCTTGCGCATAGCTTTCTCATGTCCAAATGTTTATGCAAACTATTATGTGCCCGTTGATTTGAGATGCCCACAGCACTAGTAATCTCACACACTTTAACTCTTCTGTCATCCATCACAATATCTTGGACTTTATCAATGATTTCTGGAGACGTAACCTCCACAGAGCGTCCAGAACGTTCGGCATCACTTGTGGCCATACGGCCATTCGGAAAATTTTGAAACAACTTATAAACTGTTCTAATTAAAGGTGCAGAGTCACCGTAATCTTTATCAAGCTTTTCTTTAGTCTCCCGAGGTGTTTTGCCTTTCATAAAGTAATGTTTAATCACCACACAAAATTATTTTCCGTCCTTTTTTTGACAATCACTCGAGTTTCTTGATTCACACGGATGCCAAACACGAAGAAATAGACCAATATGGCTGAAACTTGGTGTGCGTTCTTTCCAAAGAAACTACTAACTAATCATGACCTCGATACTCGCCGTTGGTGCCATCTCTCGGACTTTGCACGGACTTTTCAAACGCCCCTCGTATATCACGGGTTTTGCGGCGATCCTGTTTCTTCCAAACTTTTATGTATAATTTTTCGCGACGCCTGTGGACCCTGCGTAGATGATACATGGAGATAGCCTCCCCATGTACACCACCGGCGGATTGGCTCCTTATGACTGTATCCTCACTTCGGGACCTCAGGACATGTGAAAGTTGGCCTTTAAATCTCTCAAAGGCGGGAAGTAGATCTAGTTGTCACGTGACCGCTGAGCTAGATCTTGTAAACAGCTCCGATAAAACTGCCCCGTTTTCCTGCGCCAGTGAACTGTCTGACGACTGTAGGTGATCAGAAACATGTGTGTGGCAGGCTTTGCTGTTGTAACTCACCATTAGCGTTTACTCCTCGCAGTATCCTGTTCCTGGAGTGATTTTTGCCACAAGATGTTAAAATCTTCGCCTCGAAGAGCGTCGTCCAAAACATTTCAATTGAACTTTAAGGTGTTTCTGTGATGTGGGAGCAAGGTCATTTGGTAGAAGTAACTGCAACGATCCGAAAAGATGACGGGTATGACATCTGTGCTGTTTCTGTGTGCCGTAAGTGTAGGCGACACATATACCCTCCCTAACCGACTGTCGCACGTATTAAAAAAATAGGTATAGTGTGTTTTGTCTGGATTCAGGACACGTCATTTGTCTTTGGTTCTGAGCACTATGGGACTTAACATCTGAGGTCATCAGTCGCCTAGAATTACTTAAATATAACCAACCTAAGGACATCACACATATCCATGCCCGAGGCAGGAATCGAACCTGTGACCGTAGCGGTCGCGCGGTTCCAGACTGAAGCGCCTAGAACCGCTCGCCCACAGCGGCCGGCATTTGTCTTTAAGCAGAAAGCTGTTGACAACAGCACGAAGTGCGGGCGATCTGTTTGGCCGTGGAATTTGATCCATATCACTGAGCACTGCATTAAAATCACCACCGATGACAATCTGGTCGTCGTTGCGTTGTAAAAGGTGACATAGTTCCTGACTATGAAAGTGCCTTCTTGCCGCTCTGACCCTAGAAGAAGAGTAAACATTGACAAAGACAATATAGTTTATTGTGCAAACAATCGCGTGAACACTCAGCAAGAATTCAACATCTTTGACATCAATATCTGGCCGAATTAAAATAGCAGTGCCTGTCTCCATTCCTGATAACAGTAAAATCAATGATAAAATCAAGGACTTCACCGGTAATTTCTTGGAGGAACGCTACTTGACACTTATTATCGACAACTCCTCGCCTCCCCGATCGCGACTCCACCCCACGCCCCCTAAGTGAACAGTGCACTCTATACCGCGGCCGCGAACTCATACGGTTGAGACGGCCAGTTTGTAAAAGGAAAGGGAGCCGACGCGGCTCAATTTGAACTAGTTCAATCACTTTACCTGTTACCATTTTTCTTGTACATGAGGAGATTGTTTTTGGTGAACAGAAACTGGTCATAAAATGAAACAACAAGTTTACTGTTACCAGTCACTGTTTATTTATCTCTACGACGCGTTTCAAAAGTTTAAACCTCCATCATCAGGCGGATTTACATTTGTTAGTATGACATGTATGTGTGTGTTGTGTAATGATTTTTTGGAGGAACTTGTGGCACTATGTAGTGGAGAGACAAAACGCTTTCTCAGAACATAGCTTTTGGCTTTTTTGACAAAAAACTAAACTATATCCAACGGGAAAAACAAAATGAGTAATATAGAGCACTTCCAGTGGTCACAGATTCCTTTCACTCTCTTAACACATCACATATTTTGTAATCAAATATGGCATCTGGATACTAATAGGTGCAAGGATGATATAACAGAAGACAAACATTATCACAATATACAAAGAATATACATCATAAAAACATTATTACAGAATAAGTTTGCCGGTCAGAGTGGCCGAGCGGTTCTAGGCACTACAGTCTGGAACCGCGCGACCGCTACTGTCGCAGGTTCGAATCCTGCCTCGGGCATGGATGTGTGTGATGTCCTTAGGTTAGTTAGGTTTAAGTAGTTCTAAGTTCTAGGGGACTGATGGTTCAAATGGTTAAAATGGCTCTGAGCACTATGGGACTTAAAATCTATGGTCATGAGTCCCCTAGAACTTAGAACTACTTAAACCTAACTAAGGTAAGGATATCACACAACACTCAGTCATCACGAGGCAGAGAAAATCCCTGACCCCGCCGTGAATCGAACCCGGGAATACAGGCGTGGGAAGCGAGAACGCTACCGCACGACCAGGGATTGATGATCTCAGAAGTTAAGTCCCATAGTGCTCAGAATAAGTTTGTTATAATGTTTGTCTTCTGCTATATGATCCTTGCCCCTAATATTTTCCAGAGCCCATATTTGTGTACAGAATAGGACAGTATACATGTGATGTGTTACGACGTAAAAGAAACCTTTGACCACTTTTGGTACTCTATTTTACTTATTTCATTTGTACCGTTAGATATACTTTTTTTTTTGTCAAAAGGCCCAAAACCAAGTTCCGAAATTGTGTTTTGCTTCTCCACTAGACAGTGCCATAAGTTCCTCCAAAAGGTCTAACACAACAGACATATACATGTCATACTAACAAACGTAAATTCACCTGATGATGGACGTTTAAACCTTTGAAACTCGTCGTGGAGGCAAATAAGCAGTGACTGGTATCAGTAAACTTATAGTTTCATTTGATATCAATAGCAGTCACTAAAAAGTAAATCAGTCGAGGAAGACAATAGAATCTGTTTTAGAGCAACTGATTGCGCAATTTCTCCAACGACGGTATATCAACTACTTTCGTATACAGTGAACCTTGTAAATGCAGCCGGTCTGGAAAACGTAGGCCATTCACCTACTATTGAGAGTCCAGTGTGTAGAGAAGGGTCAAAGCAGCTGATGACGTCTGAACTACCACAATTTCCGATATCCACGAAACAATGGAAACTGCGCGCCGCTCGCCGGTCGTGTACTGAAGGAGCAAGTGGCACAGGCGGTGACGCGCAGCGGAACGAATGACCACGGAAGAGGCAGCACGGCACGGCAGCGCGCGTGTCGCGGAAACGGAAAGGCGGGCAGAATAATGCGGAACGCGGCCTTTCTAAGCGGGCAGCGGCCGCTTCCGGAACTGTCACTCCGTGATGTGGGGTGTGTAGGAACGGAGCCCAGGACTATGTCCTGGAATCCTTGGAATCCTTGGTTTCGACTCAGCGGCGTACCTAGGGCACTGCAGCCGGCAATCGCGCACCAGGCGCCATTTCCGTGAGGGGAGAGAGAAAAAAAAGATGAAGAAGATGATGAAGCAGGTGCTGACAAACAAATTATAATTTCAGAAAAATTCGGTAAGTTTTTCGAGAGAAAGAGTTTCACAAATTGAGCAACACGTTATGAGATGCCCTGCTAAAACAGCAGGACAGGACATGTAGTTTAAGTTGTGCAAAGGGGCCAAAATAAGCGGCTGTCAGCTACCCTCGAACATACAACTTTTATTTGATCAAACATTACAACAGCCAAGAAAAACTTAAAAAAAAACAGCTTTAGTTTTGGAACTTAATTAGCAACTAAATGAGCCACGCAATCTCATACTTTAAGGGCAAGACCACTTTAATTTAAAACGGCTGAAAGGCAATAACTTAAAGCTCAACCAAGATCAGAAATTTAAAAGGCAAAGCCTTATCTTAAAACAGTTCCTTAATTAGGCTGAAGGCCCAAGGAATCTGACACTTTAAGGGCAAAACAACTTGAAAAATCGTCTGAAGGCCCAACGCTTAAGACTCAATAACATTAATTTTAAAAAATGCCAAAGGCTTTACGTAAAACAGTTTTTGCGAGGGCTGAAGGCCCAAACCAACCTTAATCTAAAAATCAGCTAGAAGCCATACAAGTACAAATAACAAGAACAAACAAGAAAGGCAGTACACCCAAGGGCGCTCAGAAGTTCCTAGGGTCGGTCTGGAATTCAAACACTAACACTCACTTACATGAGACAGACAGTATGCCCAACCATTGTCGGTCGGACGACAACCCAACCCATAGACAATCAACGGACCCACCAACAAGATAACCTCTGCTTCACCCAACCAGCACACAACAGGGAGTTCAATGGAACAATGTAGAAGGTTCTGGCGCCCAAAACCAATTATACATTGAGCTGTCAAACTACACACCATGCTGGACAGCGACAACACGATGAAGCAATACACTGCCTGAAATTTATGTCAACGACCAGGGCACAAGGCAGAAGATTCTGCTGGTGCACTTCAATTCAAACAACCAAGTACAGTTAAACTACATCAGAGGGTGGCTAAAATTTGCCAACCTGAAAACACACATCGTTGCTCGCGGAAGATCTCAACAGCTGGGATGGTTCGTTTGGAAGGGCACGGCCGACTTCCTTCCCCATCCTTCCCTAATCCTATGAGACCGATAACCTCGCAGTTTGGTCTCTTCCCCCAAACAACCAACCAATCAACCTCAACAGCCAACAACGAACTCCAAATGACACAATGTGAACAGTCGTGACTTGCTGGTAGATTAAGTCAAAACTCAACTTTCATGTCCAGGATCAGTGAGCCACGAACCTCGCAGCAATGGGAACAGCACCACACACACCGACACCACATAGAGTCTGCCAGCGGATATTTCCGCGCTGCGGAGTTTTCCGCGCTGCTCCACGCCAACTGACCCAACTGCCCAGGCCGCGAAATGGTGAAAGTACCAAATATGCGTCGGCCGATGAGACGACCAACCGAACGACCAACCAACGGTCTTCCGGCTCCAATCTCCCTCCGTCGGACAGTTCATGTGTGTCGCCAGCGGTCGGCGAGCACTGGTTGTCGGCGACTCACTGGCGCTCCGTCCCCGACTTCACTGCTGTTGCGTCCCGACTGTACTGCTGGTCCATCCCGAACTGACTGCCACACACACGACGACCTGGAAATACTATCAGTCACTCCAGAGATTGTACAACAATGCACTTATCGATACGAGCTGCTGCTGCCGCTCATGGGCAAGTAAGGCAGGGAGTTAGTGACGCCAGTAAATGGAATAAGAAAACGAGGCGGCAGTACTGTAATAGAAGATGACAAACAATAAATGGGATAAACGCGAGCTATGCATGGCTCACATAATGCGTTGGTCCACCTCTGGCTCGTATACAAGCAGTTATTCGTCTTGGCATAGATTGACAGAGTTATTCGATGTCATTCTGGGACATACCGTGCCAAATTCTGTCCAATTGGTGCCTTAGATCGAAAAATCCTGGGCTAGTTGGAGGGTCCTGCATACAATACTGCAGACGTTCTCAGCTGGGGATATCCGGTGACCTTGCTGGTTAAGAGTTTGGTAAGCACGAAGACAAGCAGTAGAAACTCTCGCATTGTGAGGGCGGGCATAATTTTGCTGAAATGTAAGCCCATGATGGCTTACCACAGAGGGCAACGAAATAGGGCATAGAGTGTTGTCGACGTACGGCTGTGCTGTAAGCGTATCTTGCATGGCAACCAAAGGGGTCCTGCTATGAAAGCCATATGGCCAGCGACATTCAGGCTGGTATCCCACAGCTATATGGGGCATCTCCAGACACTTCTGCGGCCTAGAATCTCTTTGAATAGCGTAGAATTGCCTTCAGTGGCGAGATCCTCTTTCGAAAAGAAGACGTGTCTGTAGAGGCCCATATGGGGCACCAAATTGACAATCGCCCACCCTACGCTTCGACAACAAGGTGTGATGGTCTGGGGTGCCACTTCTTTTTTTTTTTCATAGCAGGACCCCTTTAGTTTTCATCCGCGGCACCCTTACACTACGGAAGTACGTCGACGATATTCTACCCCCCGTTTTGTTGCCCTACTGCTTGTCTTCTTGCTTCCAAACTCTGCCTTGGTCAGAAATGTCGCAGGACCTCTCCCCAGTTGAGAAATTCTGGAATATTATGGCCAGATCCCTCCGACCAGCTTGGTTTTTTTACGATCCAGCGCATCAATTGGACAGAATTTGGCACGATATCCCTAAGGAGGACGTCCAACAATACTGTCGATCGTTGCTTCCATACCAGAGTTGTACCAACGTTTAATTGTGTAGCTCAGTTTTTGAAGTTCTTTCTCTTGAGTAAATCATCCATTTTCTCTGAAATTGTAATTATTTGTTTGTCTGCAAATGTACATCACACCTACCCATTTCCGTCCTATTACCCCATGGAGCATAATTTTTTTTTCTTGTCTCAGAGTGTACATTGACAAAAGTTTTGTATTGCTCTGATATGACGCACAATTGTTTTGCTATTATAACTGTTCCTGTATCGATCGGAAGGTCACTCCTGACATAGTTTGGAAACGTACACGTAGTTAGCCTGAGTGCTATCGACAGGCAAAAGCCCCACGCGACTGCGTTTGCACTATTTCAACTGAAAGTAATGCACCAGTAGCTGAGCATTAGAGTCATACGTGTAACAGTAGAGTGAACATCCATACGCCGCAAAAGACAATCGCGACCAACGACCGGTTCCGCATTATCACGTTAAGCGCAGAAGGCTTGTGAACGAGAGAAGTTGCTCGCCGTGATCACTGGAGTCAGAATAGTGTGGTGCGGGCATGGAGTCGGTTCCAATCGACAGCTAGTGTTGAGGTATTACACCGCACAGGACGTTCACGTTCGAGAGGTGCACAGTATGATCGATATCCACGACTTTTGCGTCAAAATACCTTGGACTGAGTGCTGTGCAACTGAATTCAACGTTCGAAGAGGACGCCGTGAATTGCACCCACCTGTTAGCAGACGATTGCATTATGTAAATCTCCGTTTATAACGACCATGGTAAGCACCAAGTGCCGGCCGCGGTGGTCTAGCGGTTCTCGGCGCTCAGTCCGGAACCGCGCGACTGCTACGGTCGCAGGTTCGCCTGCATCGGGCATGGATGTGTGTGATGTCCTTAGGTTAGTTAGGTTTAAGTAGTTCTAAGTTCTAGGGGACTGATGACCTTAGAAGTCCCATAGTGCTCAGAGCCATTTGAACCATTTGAGCACCAAGTGGTACATCACAACACCGTGGACTCCGTTACAAATGGGTAAGAAATTATGCAGAATGGTGTCAGGTCTTGTTTACTGACGAAACTCGAATCGTTTGGTTTCTGATAGACACGTACAATGTGTACGGGGACAACCTGGCAATATCAAACACTTTGGAAAATATGTGCAACAAGGTTGTGGTGGAGCAATCTTCTGCGGTGGCATTACATACGGCCATCATACATCTCTCGTGATTGCTGAGAACAGTCTCAATATTCTATGATAAAGGGACGAGAGTCTCAAACCAATAATGGAGTTGTATCGCCATTAGTTTGGTGACTATTTCAACTTAGCGGCTCATAAATCACGTGCGCATCCTACTGTTCTCGTGAACACGCTCCTTTAGCATGCTAGGATCACTAAACTGGATTGGCCTGCCCGTTCCCTGGACATGAATCGAAGATGTGTTGGATCGATAGAAGGAAGATTTTTTTTTTTTGACATCGAAAGAGACCCACGTAACCTGCGTGACTTAAACAGGAACGCCGTTGAAGACAATTTGGACCAGCGCTGGCCTGAAGATCTCATCGATGGTACCACGACGGATTGAAGCCTGCATCCAAACAAGTAGATGGTCCACGGCGTTCAAACGATACTCAGGAGGCCCGTGGAAAACCCCCGATGAGAAACAGACGAATTTGTCGTTACACAAACCTTAGTTATTTGAACGAGACGCACTACAAATGAATATACATGCATGCCCCACAGACAGTTTTTTAGATGCGTTAATATCGAAATGAAGGAGTGGTGCAAAACTTTTGTTGATATGTGTGGCATTTAATTGAACTTAGCACTGAGTAATGTGCAGAGTGGGGGAGAAGAGACCATGAAACGGGAATGGTACGCAAAATGCGCTAGCGAGCAATTAGAGGCCAGAGGGTTCGGAGTTCCCAGAAATTTCATCAGCATTTACTGTGTGATAGGACAAAAATTCCGCAACGCTGAATGTATTGCTGCGGGTGTTCAAACGACACTGGCTGTATGGAAACGGCAAAGCCTGGTTTCACGCGAAATTACGCTTTCTAAAAAAAAAAAAAAAAAAATGTTCAGATGTGTGTGAAATCTTATGGGACTTAACTGCTAAGGTCATCAGTCCCTAAGCTTACACACTACTGAACCTAAATTATCCTAGGAACAAACACACACACCCATGCCCGAGGGAGGACTTCAACCTCCGCTGGGACCAGCCGCACAGTCCATGACTGCAGCACCTTAGACCGCTTGGCCTTCTAAAAGCCGCCCGGGGCAAATGAGCGGGCAGACTAAAGAAACATAACGGTACTCAGCGCTGCTTGACGCTCGGAATTCACCATTTAAAAAGTTTGAAACAGCGCTAAAACGCTAGGCTGGGCATAGGTCAGAACACCTCCACCCTCCCTCAGGCCTAGAGGAGCGTGTATATTACCTGATACTCGGCCACTTCGTGATGGACCGAGATGGGAACCGGATGTCGCTGAGTAGCACTCGAGGTTTAGGTACGTGGCTAATGAGAGGTGGAGCAAGCAAACTGGATTAACTGTGGATGTACAGGCGCTGGACAAAAATATGGGAACACCAAAAACGCTGCCGCGCCTGATTAGCCGAGCGGTCTCAGGCGCTGCAGTCATGGACTGTGCGGCTGGTCCCGGCGGAGGTTCGAGTCCTCCCTCGGGCATGGGTGTGTGTGTGTGTGTGTGCTTAGGATAGTTTAGGTCAAGTAGTGTGTAAGCTTAGGGACTGATGACCTTAGCAGTTAAGTCCCATAAGATTTCACACACATTTGAACATTTTTGAACCAAAAACGGAACACATAACTAATACGGTGTAGGAAGTACTTTGGCATTATAAATAGCTTCCTGTGATCTCGAAATGGATAAATACAAGTACTGTATGGTTTTCAAGGGAATCTTATACCATTCTTCTTTTCTTCGTCCAAAATAGAGCCAAGTGCAGGTAACGAGGATGGAAGCGGACAGCGATCACGTAATCCGTCTCTCAAAAGGAGACGTCAATGGCTCAATAATATTCACTTCTGTCGACTGTAGTAGCGAGGGGAACTGCGATAATTCATCCTCGTGCTCGTAAAACCAGTCCTGCACAATGCGAGCCGTTTGAACAGGGGTCTTGTCACCTTGGAATACACCACCACTTGTGGAGAGCAAACACTGTACCATGTCATGTACCTGATCAGCCAAAACGATTACAAAATTCTCATAACTTACTCGCAGAGTAACAATGGGAACTATGGAATACATCGACATGGATGGCCAAATCATCACCGGAACCCTGCCATGTTCCACTGATGGGACGTAAACTCGGCCAGAGTGGAAACACTGTGAAACGAGACTCATCCGACCAATTGACTTTCTTCCATTGCTGCATAACCTAGGTTTTATGGCTCTGGAACCATATTATCCTGTTACGAGATTTCCCACAAAAAATGGGTGGTTTTCGAATTCCAGTTCGTTCTGCAATTCCATATTTATGGAGCTTTCTTTATGTTGTTTTGGCGCTGAAGAATTTGCAGCTGCAACATTCAGTTCTGCACTAATTTTTGCAATTTTCGTCCCCTTATTTTTCGTTACAATCCTTTTCAATGACTGCCTGTCAGGAGCCTCACCAGACACTACGTTTTGCGTTATGACTTAGCAGATGATGTTCTTCCCTGTATGCTGTGTTAATCTTCCATATGGTCTCTCTTGAAACACCAACACTTCGCCATCCTTGGTTGCAGAAACATCAACCATACGAGCTCCAACAATTTTCCCGCGTCCGAATTCACTTAGTTCCGATTTAATCCACCAGCAATTACAAAGAGCGATTTTCTGGGCACGACCGACACTTGCACCTTTTGAGGAATTTGCACAAGTGCAGTCTTTGGTCAAACACAACTGTGCAACCCGCAGGCTTGGCCACCATC
The DNA here is from genome assembly GCF_023864345.2 of Schistocerca serialis cubense. Lineage (NCBI taxonomy): Eukaryota > Metazoa > Arthropoda > Insecta > Orthoptera > Acrididae > Schistocerca > Schistocerca serialis. The sequence goes on from NC_064646.1 coordinate 398,365,522, forward strand.
TACATTTATGTTCAATTAAGTATTATTCGCGGTGTTACCATACTTTCGTCCAACTCCTGTATGTGTACCTGTATATAGTGAATCGATGTCTCCTAAAATTACAACTGTGGATATACCTTATAGTTATCTTGTGACATGTTAAGAAGCCACTACTAATAACCATATGGATCGACGGAATAAACTACTGATTACAAGCAAAAATTTCATTTGGAATTATAGCATCAAACCGATCCCTGATAATGTTGTCTGACGAGCTTTACAGGGAGTCTGGCTGTGGCCCGTTAGTTTTATCATGTGTTAATGTGTTTCCATTTCAGATTACCTTAGGTTAACTTTTGCGTAAGTCAGATGCCAAAAAGAGAGGTGCAGGCCATTCGTGTGGTTGTGCGTGAGGTGCTGTATCTGGAGTCAACGACAGTTCGCATTCTACAGTAACAGGCCGGCCGCGGTGGTCTAGCGCTAGGCGCTCAGTCCGGAACCGCGCGACTGCTACGGTCGCAGGTTCGAATCCTGCCTCGGGCATGGTTGTGTGTGATGTCCTTAGGTTAGTTAGGTTTAAGTAGTTCTAAGTTCTAGGGGACTGATTACCACAGATGTTAAGTCCCATAGTGCTCAGAGCCATTTGAACCATTTTTCTTCAGTAACAACTATTCCAAGAAACGCTGCAATTGGAAATCACTGAAATGGGAAGAGGATGGAGGCGTATGAAGGGAACTAATGAAGAGCGGTGGGCTGGGCTGTGTTGAGCAACAGTTCGATGGGACCTACGTCCCCCTGCTACAGAAACGCTTGTTTCTTGTTTGTGACTACTTATGTTAGGTGGACGCACTCTTGTTGCGCCAAGTCAGCCAACGGAACAAAAATGCAGAGAGTACATTTTGTGTCTGTTTTTTAAGTTACAGCTTTGTGTTGAATGGCAACGAATTATGAATCGCAATGCGAATTTTTTGTCCCATATTTAGAATTGTATCACACAAAAAGAATGATTGACATGTGCACCTTTCACTTTATTGTAAAGTCATGACGGTCTCAATAAAGGGATAAACAGCGTAAGCGGCGATGAAGGACAGATAAAAATTTCGTAGATGATGGCAAGGGTGGGGACATAAAATCGAAATTTGCTCTTGGAGTTAGTTACTACAGTTGCACCACTGTCGCTGCATTTCCGGTATTTCACGGAGGTACTAAGAGTAACAATTCTGGTTAAGTACAAAGCAGGTTTTTACCTAAGAAATCAAGTGCAATTGGTTATATCACGAAGACCGTGTGATCAAAAGGCTAACAGCTCAGAAATAGTACAATAGCTTACTAAATACGAGCTAAACTAAATTGGGAAAATGTACACCTTCCATTAAAAGTTACAGTGTACTTACTGTGTTATTCTGTTTTGATGGATGCGCTCATTTTGATGAAATGTAGTAGAAATCACGAAGCACGGCGAGATGATTATGTAGCTGCGTCCTATGTTCAAGGTGAAGTTTCCCCTGTGCAGCTGCAATCGAAGTTGTTTTGACCTAAAGCAACACTTTCTCCACTAAATTTAGAATAGATAAGTACCAATCCATACTAGAGATTGCTGAGGCCCACACTTAGGATATGGGAATGCAAAAGCGCAACGAACAACAAATTAAACATACCTGTAAAGGCTTTCATTGCGGCCCCCGAGCGGGACTATTAAAATTACACTATGTAAACATATTACCCGACGGTCCCTATTTAAATAATTCTTTTGCCATTTAGTATTTCGTTTTATTCTTTATACTGAGTTGTAAATTTCAATGTGAACATAAATGCTTCATTGTATCTGTACACTGAACTGACGATACTCATAGGACAACAATATGCACACGTACAAATGTGCGCAGTGTAGCGTATACAAGGTATAAAAGGGCACTGCGTTGGCAGAATTGTCATTTGTACTCAGATGATTCAAGTGAAAAGTATCCTACATGATTGTGACTGCACGACAGCGATTAACAGACTTTGGACACGGAATGGTAGATGGACGCGTGGGATATTCCATTTCGGAAATTGTTAGGGAATTCAATATTCCGAGAGCCACATCGTCAAGAGTGTGCGGAGAATAGCAAATTTTAGGCATTACTTCTCACAACGGACTACTTTGTGCCGACGGCCTTCAGGTAACGACCGAGAACGGGGGCGTTTGGGTAGTTGTCACTGCTGACAGGAAAGCAAGACTGCGTGAGATAACCGCGGAAATTAATGTGGGATACACAACGAACATATCCATTAGAACAGTGCAGCGAAATTTAGGGTTAATGGATTAGGCCAGCAGAAGACCAAGGAAAGCGTATTTGCTACAACACGACATCTCCTGCACTCCTGGACTCGTGACCATATCGGTCATATTATTTACATAGGGTCCTTGGAGCAATATGTTTACAAAGTGTCATTTTAATAGTCTTGCTCGGGGTCCGTAGAGGACTGAAAACCATTTCAATTGGTAAGAGTTGAAGGTGGTCTCCGGGTGTGGCGCAGACCCCACGAAGCCATGGAGCCAAGCTGTCAAGAAAGCACTGTGCAAACTCGTGGTGGCTCCACAATGGTGTGGGCTGTGTTTACATGGAATGGACTGGGTCCTCTGGTCCATGTAATCCATCATTGACTAGAAATGATTCTGTTCGGCTACTTGGAAACTATCTGCTGCCATTCATGGACTTTATGTTACCAAACAACAGAGCACTACGTCCCTGGGCCACAATTGTTGACGATTCGTACGAAGAACATTCTGGACAATTTGAGAGAGTGTTTTGGCCACACAAACCGCCCGTCATGAATCCCATCGAACATTTGTGGGACATAATCGAGAGTTTAGTTCGTGCGCAAAATCCTGCACCGGCAACACTTTCATAAATATTGAGGGCTGTAGAGGGAGCGTAGCTCAATATTTCTGCTACTTTTTGAGTCCATGCTACGGCGAGTTGCTGCAATATGCTGCACAAAAAGAGGTCCGAGCCGACCGGAGTGGCCGAGCGGTTCTAGGCGCTACAGTCTGGAACCGCGCGACCGCTACGGTCGCAGTTTCGAATCCTGCCTCGGGCATGGATGTGTGTGTTGTCCTTAGGTTAGTTAGGTTTAAGTGGTTCTAAGTTCTAGGGGACTGATGACCTCAGAAGTCCCATAATGCTCAGAACCATTTTAACCATTTGGAAAAGAGGTCCGACACGATATTAGGAGCTATCTCATAACTTTTGTCACCTCAGCGAATGTATCGTTGCTATAACAGAGCCACTTCTCAACTATCGAAGCTCAACAATAGACCGGTAGTGTCGACGACGACGAGACATTGATTGTCAGTGTCAGAATAACGTTAACTGCTGAGTGTACCGTGTTCGCCGGCCGAAGTGGCCGTGCGGTTCTAGGAGCTGCAGTCTGGAATCGCGAGACCGCTACGGTCGCAGGTTCGAATCCTGCCTCGGGCATGGATGTGTGTGATGTCCTTAGGTTAGTTAGGTTTAACTAGTTCTAAGTTCTAGGGGACTAATGACCTCAGAAGTTGAGTCCCATAGTGCTCAGAGCCATTTGAACCATTTTTTTGTACCATGTTCAAAGATTTGGAGATCAGTATGCCCATGCCAAAATATACCTCGCTATACGATATCACCTGGACCATCAAAACGATCATGTTCGCCAATGCTGTACGTGTCCTCCTGTGGCGGGAGTTGGGAAAACGTAATGAACCAGGAAATTTGTTATGTTAAAAAATATATCGGCTTAACCACTTGTTTATAGTGTAAAACACTAAGATTGACGCGTTTCGGAAGTCAAGTTTACATCAACAGAATAATAAAAATTAAAAGAACCTTTTAAAACTCGCTAAAATGGAACATGCACCAGGTACAATAAAATTGATAATAAAATTAAAACATCGTGGCTACTTCCCTTGTTGCAGCCGTGTCTTCCAAGGTGCATTTCCACATAGTCGTCAAAATATAAAAAACTGTCGTGTTTGGCTACGTGGTGTGTGGTATCAAAGAAGACGCACGGGCGGTTTACGACGATAGAGGAGAGAGCCATGTGGTTAGATGTTGAACACCATAGGCGACACCATTTTAGAGTTTTTTATATTTTGACGACTATGTGGCAGCTTACGGCAGCAACCTGGTCGACGGGGGCAAACGCAGGTTCTGTTTTTTCGGACAGTGGTCAATTCCCCTTATGTGCACACGTGCACAATCCCTGTCCGTTTCCTACTATGTAAAAGCCGTCTAAAACTAGAAAGAAAGCCAACGGACAGGTGCTAATTGATAAAGGACTAGCTGACCACAACGATTGTAGAATTCAAGTAAGTGTGGACAGAAGAGGAATTGACCATTTGTCTGGAAACAGCTAGAAGCGGCATTGGCAATGGTTGACCGACTTCTGGCTGTTGCCCTATGCTGTGGCGATGCTGGGGCTCCAGTGCCTTAAATTACGACGCCAATGATGCCGTTGGTATCCAGTGGCAACCGTAGTATCACTGTGTATTCCGGTTCAAATAATCTGAACAGTTTGTCTTTGTTACTTACCAGGCTTAAGGGTACCCAACAAATACCACGAGGGGTGACCATCACAAATGCACAACCACTCGCCTGACGGATCGCAGTTCTGAGAAGCTGCCTTCAGAGGGCGCTCACAAATTCGACCCACTTTCTGGTTCCACGCCACGTCCATCTGCGGGTCGTACTCGTCCAAGGATCGTATTGCCAGCCTCCAAACATAGCGCTGTGTACCATGGTCTACTCTGCTTCGCCCTGCTTCGCCCTGCTTCGCCCTGCGAGAGTACTGTTCAAAACAAAAAAAAAAAGTTAAAATGTGTGTGAAATCTTATGGGACTTAACTGCTAAGGACAAACACACACACCCATGCCCGAGGGAGAACTCGAACCGCCGCCGGGACCAGCCGCACAGTCCATGACTGCAGCCCCTAAGACCGCTCGGTAATTCCGCTCGGCAAGACCATCCCACCCAGTATTTAAATACTTATTGCAACTCACCAGGACTAATAATTTGCATTCTATGGTTGTGTAGATAGCGCTTGATAGGAATCTGAAGGTCATTATGCAAAAAGTCATAACCTTCTTCATAATATTTAATTTATATAAAAGAATTAGCATCTGAATTCTTTTCCATGAATTAAATATTATGAAGAATTGTTTGAAAGTATTTTATGGAAGAGTCTGAATCCAATAATAACGGAAAGGTACTACCACATTCAGTAATAAGGTGTGTAAGATCAAGAGTAGTTATTGTTCTTTGTAATGGTAATATTGCTAGGCTTCAGTGACATTAGAAAAGCGAATTGTGCCTCTGATGTAGTGTTAAATACCTTTATGATCCCAGTGTTAACAAACTGTATCTTGGGACTGGGACGAGAAACATTCGTACAATACACCTAAAAAATTCATAAAATCTTTTCATTATGAATCTAAGCATTTCTGGAAAGTATCTGTACCTTGTTAGCCACATTTACTATTCAGTCTTTTGTCAGCTATCAAAAAATATAAATGTGTTTTAGTTGTGTTGCTGATTGCTTATTTTGTATAGAAAATGAGCAGAGGATTTGTATTCAGTTTTTCTGTTATAATGAAATAAAGTGCAGCGAAGTCGTAGAAATTTTAATAATTAGTATTGGCGGGTCTACTATGACTAAAATGAGGGTTTACGACTGGTGCAAGCGCCTGGAAGAAGATCGTGAAGACGCTGAATAGGACAAGCGTCCTGGATATCGCAGAACATCATTAACTGATGAAATCGTGGTAAAAGTAAAAGAAATGATTATGAACAATCGCCGAGAATCACAGATGATAACTGCGTACCACTTAACTCATCCCAACACATTTTTCGCGATGTTTTAAGTATGAAAGTTGTGACAGCATAAGTTGTTCCAGAATTGTTGGGTTTCCAATAAAAAGAGCGACACTGATGCAGAACCATTGACACGTGTCAAGCAGGTGATGAAACATAACATTACGGAAAGGCGTGGAAGCTAAGGCTCAGTCTTCCCTCTGGGAGCATTCCATGTTGTCCCCGGGTTGCTACATTAATAATTTTCGTTTGGAAGAATGTACAAAGAAAATAGTACTGCACACTTGTAATAATCCGAATTACGTGGTTGTGATGGTAAAAGACCAGTCACAAGACTCAGGAGGGTGTAGGTTCTAATACCTTTCTGATCATCATGGTTTAGATTTTCTTTAGTTTCACTAAATCTCTTCAAGTAAATACAGAGATGGTTTCAACTATAAGGCAAGGGCAGAGTGCCTGCCACATCCTTGTCAATAATTCTCAATAAGTACCTAAGTGTCTGTACCTATGAATTACATTTTTTAACTAAATTACGACATCTATTCAAAAGAGGTACATGGATGAATAGAACTATTACTATTTCCACTACCACTGCTATTACAGACTGTGTAAGGCAGAAATACAGTCTTCCCATACATGTCAAAGATGCAATAGAGAAAATAAAAGTAAGATCCTAAAGTGGGTTGAAAATTCTGGGCGAAAAGATGTCAATGATAACACTCGCTGATGAAATTGCTGTCCTTTGTTAAAGAGGCGAACAATTACAGAAATTTTTTTAATGATATGAAGAGTCAGACAGAATATGGAATGTGTACCTTCAGAATGGTTTTGTATAGAAGTGAATAACGGCCCTCAGGAAAACGTAAAAAGAAGAAATCAAAGCGCCACGTGTAGTTGTAACAAGTTATATTAAATTGATATCGAGTAAATTGTAGTATGGATCAGTATGTCACAAGACCTATTGTGTGGCTAGACAACAGCGGTGGCATTTTGGTGACGCGTTATGGCGTCACAACCCACCTGGAAACAGCACCCTCACTTGCTATTGGGTGGGCAAAGAACGACTGTGAGGTAGCACAGAGTTTTTTGGGCTGTGGCTCGTCAGAAAGCTCGACACACAAGCTGTCTTATGATAGTAGAAAGAGTCGTATGATATCCATAGGCGAGTGCAGTCGTGAATCTTAAGCCACAGAATAACGATATTATTAAGTCATTCACAAGTGCCCGCTACTGATTTACATGAATGACATTTATGTAACATATACACTCCTGGAAATTGAAATAAGAACACCGTGAATTCATTGTCCCAGGAAGGGGAAACTTTATTGACATATTCCTGGGGTCAGATACATCACATGATCACACTGACAGAACCACAGGCACATAGACACAGGCAACAGAGCATGCACAATGTCGGCACTAGCACAGTGTATATCCACCTTTCGCAGCAATGCAGGCTGCTATTCTCCCATGGAGACGATCGTAGAGATGCTGGATGTAGTCCTGTGGAACGGCTTGCCATGCCATTTCCACCTGGCGCCTCAGTTGGACCAGCGTTCGTGCTGGACGTGCAGACCGCGTGAGACGACGCTTCATCCAGTCCCAAACATGCTCAATGGGGGACAGATCCGGAGATCTTGCTGGCCAGGGTAGTTGACTTACACCTTCTAGAGCACGTTGGGTGGCACGGGATACATGCGGACGTGCATTGTCCTGTTGGAACAGCAAGTTCCCTTGCCGGTCTAGGAATGGTAGAACGATGGGTTCGATGACGGTTTGGCTGTACCGTGCACTATTCAGTGTCCCCTCGACGATCACCAGTGGTGTACGGCCAGTGTAGGAGATCGCTCCCCACACCATGATGCCGGGTGTTGGCCCTGTGTACCTCGGTCGTATGCAGTCCTGATTGTGGCGCTCACCTGCACGGCGCCAAACACGCATACGACCATCATTGGCACCAAGGCAGAAGCGACTCTCATCGCTGAAGGCGACACGTCTCCATTCGTCCCTCCATTCACGCCTGTCGCGACACCACTGGAGGCGGGCTGCACGATGTTGGGGCGTGAGCGGAAGGCGGCCTAACGGTGTGCGAGACCATAGCCCAGCTTCATGGAGACGGTTGCGAATGGTCCTCGCCGATATCCCAGGAGCAACAGTGTCCCTAATTTGCTGGGAAGTGGCGGTGCGGTCCCCTACGGTCTTGGCGTGCATCCGTGCGTCGCTGCGGTCCGGTCCCAGGTCGACGGGCACGTGCACCTTCCGCCGACCACTGGCGACAACATCGATGTACTGTGGAGACCTTACGCCCCACGTGTTGAGCAATTCGGCGGTACGTCCACCCGGCCTCCCCCATGCCCACTATACGCCCTCGCTCAAATTCCGTCAACTGCACATACGGTTCACGTCCACGCTGTCGCGGCATGCTACCAGTGTTAAAGACTGCGACGGAGCTCCGTATGCCACGGCAAACTGGCTGACACTGACGGCGGCGGTGCACAAATGCTGCGCAGCTAGCGCCATTCGACGGCCAACACCGCGGTTCCTGGTGTGTCCGCTGTGCCGTGCGTGTGATCATTGCTTGTACAGCCCTCTCGCAGTGTCCGGAGCAAGTATGGTGGGTCTGACACACCGGTGTCAATGTGTTCTTTTTTCCATTTCCAGGAGTGTATAATGCTGTGTCAAGAACTAGGGCACTCAATAAAAGGCGTTTACTGCCGTATTTTCATACGATCATCAAGTTGTAGCGCACTTCATAAACGAAACCACAACGAAATGTAATCTTCTGCAGCATAAGGGACATCTTTTGAAGATGTGAGGGTACCTGATATGATACCTCCCCAACTGTAACGCTCACATATACAGCTAGGCTGTCACAGCCAACAGGTCATGGTTCTTACAGAGCTGAGATGCTGTATAGTGTTAGAGAATGAATACTGAATATTAATTGGGCTGATAAGGTAAGGCATTAGGTTTTTGTGATAATAGATAAGATATAGAATATGTGGAGAACATTAACTACATGAAAAAGCGGCCGGGCGGTGTGACCGAGCGGTTCTAGGCGCTACAGTCTGGAACCGCGCGACTGCTACGGTCGCAGGTTCGAATCCTGCCCTGGGCATGTGTGTGTGTGTGTGATGTCCTTAGGTTAGTTAGGTTTAAGTAGTTCAACGTTCTAGGGGACTGATGACCTCAGATATTCAGTCCCATAGTGCGCAGAGCAATTTGAACCATATGTAATTGTGTTTGCAATTAATTGCACATAGAAGGAAACGAAAATACAATGGAAAAGGCAAAACGGCTCTATGTGTTACCCGCTAAGTATTGTTTAATGTGTTTCTCTATACATATTTTGTCAACTAAATAAATATCGATGTTCTGAGTTGTTTGGACGACACCTTCCTGTTGTTTCACTTGCCAGCAGTACGTAAAAGTTACCATCCTCTGTCACCGACGTAGGCTATAAACTTTGTTTTGATCATTAATAATGAGCGTATGGCATTGGTGGCCGGAGACGCCTCGCGGGGCGGTTCGGCCGCCGCTCCATAAGTTCTTTAACGCCACTACGGCGATTTGCGAGCGAATGAGGATGAAGTGATGATGAAAGACACACAACACCCAGTCATCTCGAGGCAGAGAAAATCCCCGGGACCCCGTGGGCGGGAAGCGAAAACGCTACCGCAAGACCACGAGCCGCGGACTTTTGATCAATAATAAACCATATTGACTAGTTCCTTAATTCTGACACTATATTCCGACTTTTTGAACCATGGAAGGTATATCACAACCTCACTTTCATCGTTAGGTATTGGGCTAAGTGAAGTGACGTCGCTTTTTGCTTCCGTCTAGTTTGAACACACCTCTGTCTGTGGGTGCTGTTGCCCATAGAGTATAAATACCTATGGAGTGAGAATTCGGATGCGCAGAACGAGAAATCTGTCCGCAACGTCTCCCGCTGCTCAAGTCACGTGGTATTGGGACGGTGCATGTTAGTCCGTATAGCGCTTAGCGTATTTTGAGTGTTATTATTTCAATAGAACAGATAGATCACCTTCATAAGTATCCTGAAACTTTGTATATGGGTTTTATATAAATCGTAACAATTTTATACCTGGAACTGAAATACTTTTAACGCTGTGAAGAGCAATTGAAACTAAAATAGTATTATACTAGTATCTACACATACCAGAACCTGATAAATTCCATTTTATTGGAGATTTTCTTGATGTCACTTTCGGTAACAGGTAGTGTGGGAAATCAAAAATTGTTGGCACAGCATCAGACTTCAACCACGCATTTCCAAACCTGTCCCTATCAACGCATTCAGCATTCTTCAGCGAAGTGTTAACAGCACACTTTTGAATATTTTTTAGGGACGACATTCTTTCCTTTTATTTTCTGGAGCCATATTTTGACTATCTGTTCATCTTTCGGGAAACTAGAATACAAAAATTATATAATTTAGGAAACTGTCTCATGCACAGGTATTTAGATACTCGACATCTACATCTATATGGATACTCTATAAATCAGATTTAAGTGCCTGGCAGAGGGTGCATTGAACCACCTTCACAATTCGCTGTTACTCCAATCTCGTATAGCGCGCGGAAAGAATGAACACCTATATCTTTCCGAACGAGCTCTGAGTTCCCTTATTTTATCTTGGTGATCGCTCCTCCCTATGTAAAACGGTGTCAACAAAATATTTTCGCATTCCGAGGAGAAAGTTGATGATTGGAATTTCGTGAGAAGATTCCGCCGCAACGAAAAACGCCTTTCTTTTAATGATGTCCATCCCAAATCCTGTATCATTTCTGTGACACTCTCTCTCATATTTCGCGATAATATAAAACGTGCTGTCTTTCTTTGAACTTTTTCGATGCACTCCGTCAGTCCTATCTGGTAAGGATCCCACACCGCGCAGCAGTATTCTAAAAAGAGGATGGACAAGCGTAGCGTAGGCAGTCTCCATAGTAGGTCTGTTACATTTTCTAAGTATCCTACCAATAAAACGCAGTCTTTGGTTAGCCTTCCCCACAACATTTTCTATGTGTTCCCTCCAATTTAAGTTGTTCGTAATTTTAATACCTAGGTATTTAGTTGAATTTACGGCTTATAGATCAGACTGATTCATCGTGTAACCGAGGTTTAACGAGTTCCTTTTAGCACTCATGTGAATGACTTTACACTTTTCGTTATTTAAGGTCAAGTGCCACTTTCCACAAGCGTTTGACGACCTGACTAAACTGGAAGAAATTAATTACACTGTCTTGTATAAATTTTATCTGCAGATGAACATAGCAAGAATAGGTAAACTCTGAATGGCAGCTTAAACGCACTTCAAATTTATCTACTATTTCTTTGGTAAAAAAAAAAAAAAAAGAAAAACAGAAATTTGCTCTACAGTACAAGACATTATACCTTATACTGTAATACCAAGTCTCGATATTTTTAAACGTATAAAGCGCCTCACATCAATATGATATTCACTATTCTGTACGTACCTATCAAAAGTAAACGTTCCTCTTTTCACGTACTTCTCTTGACTTCCGTAGCAACAACAATACTGCACCACGGCTGTTATTACTACTAAAACGCGTAGAAACGCATGCAAAAACAGGTGAATACGTGTAATATTAAAGTTCTACTTCTACCACAAATTGCAGATAAGCAGCGGCGTCCCACTACCACGTGACTAGTCCGGTTTGTGTAGTAGGATATGCTCACTCCGTGCATATTTATACTCTACGCTGTTCGCTCCCATATCTTTGACGTCAGGTATGGATCGATCTCGATTTACTGAAACCACGAAAAATCTGACAGGTCCCATCGCGGTCCCATCACTGAGTCGAGTGTCCGAACCGCTGATTCACCTCACTCTGTGGGGATATGAGATAACGATGTGTTACAGTGCTGCACCGCATCCTCAGACGCTGCAGTTTATTTTTTTTTCTGTCTGTTTTCTTTCTCAGAGATCCCCGTCACAGAGCTCGTAGGTTAGGCGCCCTCTGGCCTTGACCCCCGTGTCGCCTACCTGGAATCGGTCTCTCAAACTGCTAAGGGGTCGGAGGGGGGAGAGGGGAATCACTGGCAGCCCACGACGCCTCTGACGTCACGACCTGGCGTCACAGCTAACGAACGCTCTCTCCTTTCGCCCACTGACTTACTGCATCCGGCACCGCTTCGAGGCTACCAGTGTTCTCTAGCCGTTGTCGCGAAACCTAATTGACAATCACCGACGCCTGGGTACGGAATGCTGCGCGCTGCGGGACGCATGCTAACTATAGCGGTTTCCTGGAGAAGTAGCGGTATTCTCATTAAAGTCTGACTTTACTTTCGTACTTACAGCAGTCCCTCACTAATTTCAAGAGAGTTTTTCTGGTATAGTATAAAGTAATTCCACCACACAGTAGCATCAAAATTCTAAAGGTCAGAAGTATACCGACACACTCACGTAATACGAAATTGACAACTAGGTTTTGTGAGAGGTGAAACCGCCATTATAAAAGGAGACGAGGGGTATTGTGTTGTCAGTAGAAATGCAGTTAACAGTGGCCAGCAGAGCTCAGTGACTTCGAACGTAGACTAGTCATTGGATTTCGCCTGAGGAATAAATCCATTAAATCCGTCAACCCTTCTTAGGCTGCCCAAGTGGACTGCTGGTGATGTGACTGTGAAGTGGAAACTCGAAAGAACGACTACAGCTAAACCAAGGGCAAATAGATTTCATGTAATGATGGATATGGACAGCCGAGCATTAGCGTGGGGTGTTAAAAAGTATGGTCGAGCAGCACCTCAAATTTCTGCAACCACTGCTACGCGGCGTGTTTATGTTGTCTACTACACCATCCACAACGTGTAATCTGCAAACAGCAAAAAGTAATTTTTATTTTTCTGGTTAACCAGCGTATTCACCTCGCCAAAACATAAGCAAATACACTACAACGTCAAAGCCGTAAGTTACAAACAAAAAAAACGTGATATATACTCGTTTCCTTTCGTAAATGCATAATAAACAGAAAAATAAAAATTACATTTTGCTGTTTGCAGATGACAAGTTGTAGATGGTGTAGCAGACTAGCTACCAACATAAACACCCAATAGCTTCATGTAAGGTATGTAAACTAATGCATACATCCACTCTTTTGCCAATTAAACTGCACTACTGGCCATTAAAACTGCTACACCATTAAGATGACGTCCTACAGACGCGAAATTTAATCGACAGGAAGAAGATGCTGTGATATGCAAATGAGTAGCTTTTCAGAGCATTCACACAAGGTTGGCGCCGGTGGCGACACCTACAACGTGCTGACATCAGGAAAGTTTCCAACCGTTTTCTCATACACAAACAGCAGATGACCGGTGTTGCCTGGTGAAACGTTGTTGTCATGCCTCGTGTAAGGACGAGAAATGCCTACCATCACGTTTCCTTGATAAAGGTCGGATTGTAGCCTATCGCGATTGCGGTTTATCGTATCGCGACTATACTGCTCACGTTCGTCGAGATCCAATGACTGTTAGCAGAATATGGAATCGGTGGGTTCAGGAGGGTAATAGGAACGCCGTGCTGGATCCCAACGGCCTCGTATCACTAGCAGTCGAGGTGACAGGCATCTTATCCGCATGGCTGTAACGGATCGTGCAGCCACGCCTCGATCCCTGAGTCATCAGATGGGGACGTTTGCAAGACAACAACCATCTGCACGAACAGTTCGACGACGTTTGCAGCAGCATGGACTATCAGCTCGGAGACCATGGCTGCGGTTACCCTTCACGCTGCATCATAGACAGGAACGCCTGCGATGGTGTACTCAACGACGAACCTGTGTGCACGAATGGCAAAACGTCATTTTTTCGGATGAATCCAGGTTCTGTTAACAGCATCACGATGGTCGCAACCATTTTTGGCGACATCGCGGTGAACGCACATTGGAAGCGTGTATTCTTCATCGCCATATTGGCCTATCACCCGGCGTGATGGTATAGGGTGCCATCGGTTACACGTCTTGGTCACCTCTTGTTCGCATTAACCGTACTTTGAACAGTGGACGTTACGTTTCAGATGTGTTACGACCCGTGGCTCTACCCTTCATTCAAACCCTGCAAAACCCTACATTTCAGCAGGATAATGCACTACCGGATGTTCCAGGTCCTGTACGGGCGTTTCTGAGTACAGAAAATGTTCGACTGCTGCCCTGGCCAGCACATTCTCCAGATCCCGCACCAATTGAAAACGTCTGGTCAATGGTGGCCGAGCAACTGGCTCGTCGCAATACGCCAGTCACTACTCTTGATGAACTGTGGTATCGTGTTGAAGCTGCATGGGCAGCTGTACCTGTACACGCCATCCAAGCTCTGTTTGACTCAATGCCCAAGCGTATCAAGGCCGTTATTACGTCCTGAGGTGGTTGTTCTGGGTACTGATTTCTCGGGATCTATGCACCGAAATTGCGTGAAAATCTAATCACATGTCAGTTCCAGTATAATATATTTGTCCAATGAATACCCGTTTATCATCTGCATTTCTTCTTGGTGTAGCAATTTTAATGGCCAACAGTGTATAACTAAAACTTTATACATAATGTGATAAACAACGTACAGTGCATCAGGTCGTTAATACATATCTCAACTGTGAACTGTAAACAAATGATGTATAATATTTTAAAACAATTATTCATTCACAATTATAAATATTTTTTATCAAAAGTTTATCAAAATGTTAATATGTAACAACAGTTTTATAGTAAGAAAATAAAATAACCCACTGAAGATAGCACAAAAAGTGCTGAAACATATCTGGGTAAACCCAAACTGAAAAGGTGTCTTGCATAAAGCGGAATTCTTCGTCCTATTTTCATAGCAATCACGGACATAAGGAGAACTGAAACACCACAGGATGATTATAACTTTTAAGACAAAGAGAAAAACTGATATCACACAATAACTTTAAGTCGAGCTACCTGTGAGTAAAACACAAGCTAACAAAAGACGGACATAGTATTTACTGAAGAAGCCCGAACACTGATTAACAGCGGTGGCCATGAGCCATACTGTAAAAAACAGAAAGGAACTAGGAAGACCGGTGAAGAAATACGGAAAGGAACAGGCTTCTTCTTAGCCTAAACGCTAAAGAAGGAAACCAAGGAGTAGTACAACGATTTTCATTTAAGTTTCGTTCGTGTTTTTATCAGCTTACACGTTCGTAAGTCATGTCTGTCAAAGATATTCAGTATAATATACGACAGAGAGTTGTGGAAAATGAAAAAGATATCTTGATATGGGATTGTTCTTAGTTCTTGAGCCATATGTAAAACATACGGACCGCATATTATTTGTGCTAACAAGTCCTCGTTCTCACAACAAAAGTAGGGTCTTCTTGACCTTTTTTAATGTTACACTGGGATAATGGTACAATACATCTGTGTTCACTTAGTTTAGTAGCAATATTCAGTTAAATATCTGCACACGTTTGCCAATTTCCATGGAAATTACAATAACAATCACTCCTACCTGTGACGCAGTCAGTTTTTACTGTGTGTATGAGCTCCAAGAAATGAATATTTGTTGCGCTCTTTAGTTATTTTTATCTGATCGTTCTCCATGTTGCTCCTTTGAATATATAGCAATATTTCGAAGAAATCGTACGTCGTCAAGTTCTTTAGTAAAGGTGCTACTTTGTTACATGTTCGTCGAAACATTGTCACACTTTGGCTTACGCAAACAAGCTGTTTATGCGTGGAAACTTCTACGAGTTTCATCGCTCGTTCCCAGGCTATCTCAAGTATCAGATAGTAATGAATTACTTCCCTGAAAAGACCAACAAACATTTACCATTCGTAACTTCTCCTAAAATTTGTATTTACCTTAACGGGTGCTTTGCAACTTTCAGTTCTCGATACTTAGATGTATCACACGCAATTAGGCCAACTTCATATGTTCTCCCGTGATAGTCCTCACTGATATATAGAGCAACACTTCCTAACAACACGTGTTATTTAAATATATTTATATCAGATTATGATGTCAGTCGCGTAATATCTTCTCACTGCAGTCCTACGCAACATTCCAAGTGATCTGTCTGTTCTAGTGGGACAATCAGTTATCGATCTTACTGTCTCCGTTGTTAATGGAGTCGTGTTTAAACACCTTGTTGTTTGGGCTTCGACATATAAGAAGAGTAGCTACTTCAGTGCTTCATATACTATAAGTAGGTTATATCCTGTGAAATTATACAGAATGTATAAAAAATCCCTCTGTACTTCGTGGGTTCGTCTCTCCCACAGGAAAAAAGGAAAAAAAGTCTTCCATCGTAGAACGCCACACCATCTGTTAGCTTTTGTCAGTTCTCAGAAACCTAAAATAAATATTTTGAAATATATTTTTCGTAATTTAATTTATTAATTGCATTGATTCTTTCTACATAATATCGTAACGTCATAGAAACGTTCAATGTATAGGATATTAATTAAAAGTGGAATTCAAAAACTGATGCACACCGATCATATATGAGTTCACAAAGCAGAAAAGAATGTTTAGCTTAGTAACAGAAATAATATATAATATTTTTGCAATAATGTGCCAGAAGTTTATAAATAAAAATTCATCTATAGAATAGAACGAGTTGTCCAGAAGGATATGTTTAGCTATGAAATACTACTTCTGTGCATGGGACATGTCATATCATTAGATAAGTGAGCAAAGATTTTGATAGTACCTTTATTCATTTGATCTGCAGTCGTTCTGATGAAGCGTTGTCTGGTCATTTTACTCATAAAAATTTAATTGTAACGATCATTATTCCTTACTATGGAGAAATCTGACTATGACTGGGAAATACAAGATAATACCATTTACTGTAAAGAGCAGTGGTACGGGGTGTCCAGAAAGGGTCTCCCTGATTTCAAAATTAAATATCTCGAAAACAAAGATCGATAGAGGAATGCAGGAAACATACCGTTTACTGCATTCCTCTATCGATCTTTGTTTTCGAGATATTTAATTTTGAAATCAGGGAGCCCTTTTCTGGACACCCAGTAAGTAGCCATATGTTGGAGTCGGGGCCGAAAACGGTGGACTGGAGCACGTTTGCTATATTAAAGGACACACGAAAAATCTATTTAGCAAAGTCCATTCCTCCTTAGACCTGCTTAAAAAGGATGGGTACATTCTATGGAAATGTAGTGGGCTTGATGTCATACACTTAACAAAAGAACAACCGTTTGCAGAGCTTAAAACCCACGGGATAGCAACCTTTACTCGTAATTCGTTTGCAAAAGTTATAAACTTAAAGCTCTATATTGTAATTGTACAAGAATGTGCAGAAGAAGAACTGGCGGGATACGCCCAAGAAGATGCGGAGTGTTATACCAACAGCGACTTGCAGGAAATAAAAGGAAAAGTTAAAACCCCGAATGTTCTCAGCTTGAAAAACTGCCAGAAGGAACAGAACTGATTGCTAAAGCCATAAAAGAAATAGTTTACAGGAAAAAAGTTAGATATATACTGGAAACCTTGAACATACCTTCTCTGTATTTATCAAATTACTGGCTGGAGAAAGGAATAGATGATTCAGATGTGGATTTAGGGTATGAGCTAAAAATTAAACTGGACGTTATTAAAACTGTGCCTAACAAAAATAAGGAGTTGTTTGTTATAGGTAAATGTAGATGAAAAAGTTAATAAAGATCCAGTACAATAATATTTTTTTGTCTTATTCGCTACTCTACCGAAAATCCTAAGACATTTCCAATATACAATGATCCATCGACATGTATTTCGGGTGGGGAATGTGGGTAACGGGGTGAGCTTGAAAAGTAGTTGAAACTAGGTAGCTGAAAGTATAGTAACTCCTTTTTCGTATCTATATTAGTGTTGGCGCCGGCGGCGAGTGATGGGTTTGGCACACTGCATGTGGACCTCGGGAGATGAGCGCGCGGAGTGTGGGAGTGTTTCAGCGATCTCCGACATCTACCCATGGCAACTGCTGCTACGGACTGGGCCGTGGATTAATTGCGTCGTGTTTAGTGTTTCTCAATTCATCAGAGTCGAACCTGTCTTGCAGTGGTGTTTGCTGTTGTCTCTATCCTATCACACAGCAGAATCTTTAATCCTTCCTTCTTCGTCATGGTGTAACTGAGAAAACGAGTAAACTTAGGAATTCTAGAGTACTTTTAAAAACCCAATCGCGACTTCGTATTCCTACCCTTTGGACAGGGAATGGCCCGCGCCTCGCGATCGCTAGTTTGTGCTATCGGCAGGATTTTTTTCACCAGATATGCTTAGTAGAACGTTGTGGTGGAGGAGGGTATTTGTGTTCTAAAACGTTGGTACGTACAAGACCTCGTCTTTATTTAGCGCTACAATCTATTTGTGGTGTAAATTCAGTACTTGATTTGCATAACAAGGGTCATCGTAAAGTGTAGGTGAGTGCTTTAAGTGCTCTGTTTGACTCATGTAAATTGTTAAGCAATTAATTTGATTGGGTAGTGCAAATGGATTATTCCACTATATTTTTGACATCTAAATTGCGTCAGCTCTCCCATTAACGCCAGCATTAGCCAGCAGGAACACTGTATACTGAGTAGAGATGAAAACCTCTGTCTGCATTTTTCGGGACGTTGGTTCACACAGAGACAGGAAACGAGTCTGGAATTCCCCGATCAACAGAATGCCGCCACTTGATGCTTTGTTTTAGGGGCCGCAAGATCAAAGGAGGCCGATATGCAGAACTTGTTCCATGGTATTTAGTAACTTGAAATGTAATTAGGACATTGGGCGGTTTTGACCTTCGTGGCGGTGACCTGACGATAGACACATGCACGGGATACCCCTAACGTTGGCTACTATACCGCACTTCATTCCATTCATTATCCGTAGACCAGTTCTGCAGGGTGTAACTGTCAGTGCAATATTACTGCCGTATGTTTCTCGATCTGTACAAAATAGTTTGCCACTGAGATTCTAGTAATTTGTCCATCTGCAGAAATCGGCGGTGTGTTTCGAAACATGCCATGCACTTCTAGATACGTAATAGTTCCGTTTTTCCTGTCTGTGCCTGATTTTCCTGTCTGTGCTTGGACATCAATGTACTTCAAAAAGTGAGGAAAAAAAAAAATAAGACCTTAATATCTCTAACTCCAGCAGCAAATATAAACTAAGCCTACTCAATGTTCCCATGCACGATCAGAATAAATAAGTGCCGCAATTGTTTAAATATTCCGTACTGCAATCGATTTCTTGACAAATTCCTTAAATAAACTATATTACAAACACCTCCTTGTATCGCATAACTATTCAAATAAACAATATTCTACAGATTGTCTAAATTGTTTAAACAATATTCTAGACACTGCAATCGATTTCCTGACAAATTCTTTAACTAAATAAATAAACTATAATCCATATGATGACCTGATCCCAAAAATTGTTTAGATAAACAATATTCCACACATTGTCCAAATTATTTAAACAATATTCCATACACTGCAATCGATTTCCTGCCAAACGGCGAACGATTCTTTTTCCCATCAGTTTCCAGGTAATGGAGTCGAGGGGGAGGGCTGTAGGGTTTCCCAGAGAGAGCAGGGTCAGTTAATTGATAGATTTAATTAGTTAGTCAATCAGATTTATGTCAAAAGTGTGCTTGCATCGGCGAGGATAGTTCCCAGACAGATGGTAGAGGAAGAGAGAGATGGGAGGGGGAAGACGAGGAGGAGCATGGGGAGGGGGAGGGGTGGGGATTTCTTGGAAAACCACTTAACCAAACATGGGTTAAGCAACTGTCAATCAAAAGGACAGATTATCCCTGTTTTCCCCAGGGGGATACGTTAAGGCCCTGTCAATTAAAAGAGAACAATAGTTTGCCCCTGGATGGATACTTGCACCTGATGTAGGCAACCGCAATGTGGGGGGATTACCCCCCCTCCCCCGTCCTACTACTGTCGCCTTGTTGCCTACCTAGATCTCTGTCCAAAGAAACATGCTAATTGAACTGTATGCTACAGAGTTAATAAACACTCATTTTAGCCCAGCAATGGTTCAATGGGTGGGGGTAATCACAAATTATCACTAAGGAATGACTAGTTATGAAATGAAATTCAAAGTCAAAATAAATCTCTGCAAATACTGATTTTCTATAAACATTGTCAAATAATTCTGTTAAATGTTCCTCCTGCCATGACAAACACACTAATACTACAAAGAAAGAAAACAAAACAGATACGACTTGTGGTTGGCAAAATGTAGGATAGGAAAGTATGGGATGGTAAAACCAACTTCCTAACATCTTAATAGTTGACTGATTAAAATCCGTAATCCGACAAGGGTGACTGCTTATCATGTTTGGAATGGAAGTGAAGTTGTTGTCCTCGGGCATGGATGTGTGTGATGCCCTAAGGTTAGTTAGGTTTAAGTAGTTCTAAGTTCTAGGGGACTGATGACCACAGATGTTAAGTCCCATAGTGCTCAGAGCCATTTGAACCGTTTTTTTTTTTTTTTTTTTTTTTTCATGAAGTTGTTGTGCAACTGTGCCTGTCTCAGTAGGGAAGTTGAACCAAATCGCAAAATTACGGAGGGTCACTGAATTCACCACGATCTACACTGCAGGCGTTGCTAGGAAATCGCACCATCTTGAAGTGTGAATTTGTTGGATGCAGATGGCGGCGATAATTCACGAGTCCGAAGTGTCTCTGCTAAGACCAGAACTTCATGCAAGCAGAGCCCAATGTATGTGTCTCCACTACAAGCAAAACCAAACAGAAGTGTGAAGAGAGCAGAATGCGTATGTTCTACGAAAGTTTCTCGCGACTCGAGTTCGCACTGTCAGTCACGAAAGTTAGATTTAGTGTCGTGCCACTCAAAAAAATTTAATTGACACCGCTGTACTTCCACTAATGAAGAAAAACTGCGCCCATCCCAATCAAGTGTAGTGATACCCATTTCCAGAACTTGCGTCAAAAATTTTTTCACGATGACGTTCCAGCCAACCCTTGCGTGTTATTTTTGTAGTGTTTCTGGCACACCTTTTTCTAGCTTGAGAACACAAAAAGGAAGTAAAAATGCTGTGCTGAGCCCCGAACTGTCGGCTCAATCTTGTGGCCATTATTTGCAGAGTCTACACGTGTCATTTAGAAAGTTTTCCAGATCTATATCTTCCTTATAATGTTACTCTTACAGGGTGACAATTATTGAACTATGAAAAAAACACAAATTAGTTACAAACTACGGCGTGTACAGACTTTATTCAACGTGTGAGTGCTACTACAGATATTCGAATTTAGGTTACGGCATGTTCAGTATTCCTGCCATCGTTGGCGATGATGTGGCGCGGATGAATAGCGAAATTCTGCATGACCCGCTGAAGTGTCGGAACATCGATTCTGTCGATGACATTTTGAATGGCTGTTTTCAGCTCGGTAATGATTTTGTGTTATTGATGCACCCTTTTCTTTAATATAGCCCCACAAAAAGGAGTCGCACGTGTTCAGACCCGGAGAATATGGCGCTCAATGGAGGCCCATCCAGTTGCCTCCGGGTACCCCAGAGTGCTCCTCCAAGACATCAAACACTCTCCTGCTTCAATGGGATCGAGTTCCGTCTTGCAGGAATCACATCTTGTCGAAATCGGGATCGTTTTAGATAATGGGGATGACATCATCTTCCAAAACCTTCACGTATCGTTCGGTAGTCACCGTGCCATCAAGGAATATCACAATGGCTATTCCGTGACTGGAGAGTGCACATCACACAGTCACCCGTTGAGGGAGAAGAGAACTCCCGATCACGAAACACGTATTCACAGTTCCCCCAAATGCGCCAATTTTACCTATTGACGAACCCATCCAAATGGAACTGTGCTTCGTCGCTAAACCATGCGCATATTACTTCCCATCATGCGCCGCGGCCAACTCTGCAGTTTGAATGTCCTAACCCAAACCGTTCAGATGTTATGCCCATTTTATTCCATATAGTTCAATAGTTGTCACCCTGTAAAACTGACTCGAAAAGCTGCCCGTGCGGTTGCAGAATCCTCCTTCCAAAAGAGAAGCGTTCCTCAGATGTCAGTAGCAGTAAAACTCTTAGCTAGGGTTGTCTGACCAACGATATCTCTCCATAAGACGGCTCCCTGTCCTCAAAGACAGTGGGGGCTTAAGAGCATCGCTCTGTCAGAATATCCTGTCTCCTCTAAGGCGGACACAACCCACTGAGGTCACCTTAAACCGTACCCAGTACTCATACAAGGTCTACCAACAAGTGCAGAAATCACTTACGCAATTTAACTGAAATGTAATTAACTTGCATATCAAATTGTCTGTCATTTACATGGAAAAATGTAGCTAATTTTCATAATGGAAAGAGGCGAAACACACTGTGTCGATTCTTTTCAATAAGAAGGATTGAAATTTATTGAAGCCCTGTCTCTATCTTCCCGCTGGTTTGCATCCATCACCAGTAATTCAAAGCGAACGGACTTGCTTCGCAGAATACACCGCTTCCCGTCAGATCACTGAAGTTAAGTAATGTCAATCGTGGCTATTACTTAGATGGGTAAAAGACCGGGTATGTCACACACTATTGACATCCCAAAAACAAACGTTTTCCGTATTAGGTGCATTGTGCTGCCACCTACTGCCAGGTACTCCATATCAGGGATCATAGTACTCTTTACACATCGTGAGAGAGCAGAATGGGACGCTCCGCGGACCTCTGGACTTCCAAACTTCCAACGTGGTTAGGTGATTGGGTGCCACTTGTGTCACACGTCTGTGTGCCAGATTTACACACTCCTAAATATCCCTAGGTCTACTATTTCCGATGCGATAGTGAAGTGGAAATGTGAAGGAACGCGTACAGCACAAAAGTGTACAGGCCGACCTCGTCTGTTGTCTGACAGAGACCACCGACAGTTGAAGCAGACATCTATCCAGACCATCACACAGGAATTCCACACTGCATCAGGATCCACTGCAAGTACTATGACAGTTAGGTGTGAGGTGAGAAAACTTGGATTTCATGGTCCGCAGCTCGTGGTCGTGCGGTAGCGTTCTCGCTTCCCACGCCCGGGTTCCCGGGTTCGATTCCCGGCGGGGTCTGGGATTTCCTCTGCCCCGTGATGACTGGGTGTTGTGTGATGTCCTTAGGTTAGTTAGGTTTAAGTAGTTCTAAGTTCTAGGGGACTGATGACCATAGATGTTAAGTCCCATAGTGCTCAGAGCCATTTGAATTTGGATTTCATAGTCGAGTGGCTACTCATAAACCACACATCACGCCGGTAAATGCCGAACGACGTTTTGCTTGGTGTAAGGAGCGTAAACATTGGACGATTGTTCAGTGGAAAAACGTTTTGTGGAGTGACGAATCACGGTATACAATGTGGCGATGCGATGGCAGGGTGTGGGTAAGGTGAATGCACGGTAAACGTCATCTGCCAGAGTATGTAGTGCCAACAGGCGGTGTTGTTATAGTGTGGTCGTGTTTTTCATGGAGGGCGCTTGTGACGAATCACAGTACACAATGTGGCGATCCGATGGCAGGGTGTGGGTATAGCGAATGCCCAGCGAACGTCATCTGCCAGCTTGTGTAGTGCCAAAGTAAAATTCGTGGCACTATCACAGCAAAGACCTACGTTAATGTTTTAAGCACCTTCTTCCTTCCCACTGCTGAAGAGCAATTCCGGGATGGCGAGTTCATCTTTCAACACGATCGAACACCTGTTCATAATGCACAGAGTGTGGCGGAGTGGTTACACGACGATAACATCCCTGTAATGGACTGGCCTGCACAGAGTCCTGACCTGGATCCTATAGAACGCCTTTGGGATGTTTTGGAACGTCTGCTGCGTGCCAGGCCTCACCGACCGACATCGATACCTCTCCTCCGTTCATCACTCCGTGAAGAATGGGCTGCCTTTCCCCAAGACACCTTCCAGAAACTGATTGAACGTATGCCGGTGAGAGTGGAAGCTGTCATCAAGGCTAAGGGTGGACCAACACCATATAGAATTCCAACATTACCGGTGGAGGACGCCGCGAACTTGTAATTCATTTTCATCCAGGTATCCGGATACTTTTGATCACATAGTGTATATATGCCAACTGAAGCAATGAATAAAGACTTATACAAAGACCGGGATTTGAATGCGGGTCTCCTGCTCACTAGACAGATGTGCTAACTACTACGCCAACCTGGCACAGTGGATTCATATAGTTGTGTGGACTGCCGTAGCACGCCTCCTTCCTCAATCCAAATTCTCATTCACGCCTCAGTCCACTTGGTATTCCCCTTAGACTCGAAAAGCTCTGCAGAGGCTCTGTAATTGTATTGAAATAGCACCTCAGCATCGAACGAAATAGAGGATTCTGCCTGAAACCCAGGCAAGAATGCTTTAATCAAATCAAACTATATGGCTTTCAATGCTGTTCGAGCTAGGGGGAATACTGAGTGGGCTGAAGCGTGAACAGGAATTTGGATTGAGGAGAGAGGCTTACCAGGGTGAAGTTGTTCGAAGCCACTGTGCCAGGGAGGCGTAGTGATTAGTGCATCTGCCTAGTGATCAGAAGACCTGGGTTAGAATCCCAGCACTGCTACAGATTTTTATTCCTCTCTTCAGTATTCATATACCCATCGTAGATACCTAGCACTTGAAAGGTCTCTGGAACAATACAGAGTTTCATTAGAGAAAACATTTGGTACACTGAAACTTCCTGGCAGATTAAAACTGTGTGCTAGACCGAGACTCGAACTCGGGACCATAGCCTTTCGCGGGCAAGTGCTGGCAAGTGCTTCTGTGGAGTTTGGAAGGTAGGATACGAGGTACAGGGCCAACTAAAGCTGCAGGGGCAGGTCGAGAGTCGTAACTTGGGTAGCTCAGACAGTAGAGCACTTGCCCGCCAAAGGCAAAGATTCCGGGCTCGAGTCTCGGTCCGTCACACAGTTTTAATCTGCCAGGAAGTTTCATATCAGCGTACACTCCGCTGCAGAGTGAAAATGTCATTCTGAATTTAGTATACTATTTTTTAACCGTCTGGCAATTTAATCACCCGTTTTTCAAGAATATACTGCCACTTGTTGGAAGTATTTTCTCGACAAAAATCATTTTGACTTCATTTGTTAATAGACCACAAGCTATGGATAGTTACCAACACAGCGTTTGCCAAGTTGAGTGTTGAGAAAACGGCGTAAAACGCACTCAGGATTGCCATCAGAACCGACAGAAAAACTACAGACTGGCTTCGAGGAACGAATAGTTCAGCCAGTAACCAAAATTACAACAGAATGTATGGATTGTATTCACCCCATTGCTCCCATAGACTCATTTCGCTCGAAAGGAGTGAGTGAACAATAATCCAATCGGTACTTAAAACTGCTACCGATTCTTATTATTCGGTTGTTTTCATAGAGTGGTTCCACAGAAAAAAATTGAAAAAATGTAAAACTGCAACCGAGTATGTCATTTGTTTTACGACAACCGATTGACGTGATTGCTTTCAGTCAGTTTTTCCCATAATTATTGAAAAGTCTGCGCTGTTCTGGAGGCGATGGAATGCCGTCGCGTACCCAGTGTTTCTGCAGTGTGAGCAAGAAAAGACGCACTGTCATACGAATTTTAAGAGGAATGCCCTGTTTTCTGCTTCCAATTTTGTCTCCGTACTAACGCGCGCGAGAATAATTTGCTAACAGATGTTTCGTTGTTCAACAAAAATGTTCACACATAAACTCTACTTATTGTTCCTATTCTTTGAAGTAGTATAAAGACTATTTATACGAACCTTCATCGACAGCTATTTCCCTTTGACAAATTTTTTATAGAGAGAAATATTTCACAAATCCAATGTTGTTACTGTGGTCTCCAGTTCAGAGACTGGTTTGATGCATGTCTCCATGCTACTCTATCCTGTGCAAGCTTCTTCATCTCCAAGTAACTACCGCACCCTACATCCTTCTGCATCTGCTTAGTGTATTCATCTCTTGGTCTCCCTCCACGCTCCCTCCAGTACCAAACTGGTGACCCCTTGATACCTCAGAACATGTCCTACCAACTGAAATCTTCTTGTAGTCAAGTTGTTGAAACAAATTCCTCTTCTCCCCAATTCTATTCAGTGCCTCCCCATTAGTTACGTGATCTATCCATCCAATCTTCAGGATTCTTCTGTAACACCACAATTCGAAAGCTTCTATTCTCTTCTTGTCTAAAGTGTTTATCGTCCATGTTTCACTTCCATACATGGCTGCACTCCATACAAGTACTTTTAGAAAAGACTTCCTGACACTTAAATCTATACTCGATATTAACAAATTTCTCTAATTTCTCTTCTTCAGAAACGCTTTCCTTGTCATTGCCAGTCTTTATTTCATATCCTCTCTACTTCGGCCTTCATCAGTTATTTTGCTCCCCAAATAGCAAAACTCATCTGCTACTTTCAGTGTCTCATTTCCTAATCTAATTCCCTCAGCATCACTCGATTTAATTCGACTACATTCCATTATCCTCGTTTTGCTTTTGTTGGTGTTCACCTTATATCCTCCTTTGAACACTCTGTCCATTCAGTTCAACTGCTGTTCCAGGTCCTGTGCTGTCTCTGATAGAATTACAATGTCATCGGCAAACCTCAAAGATTTCATCCCTTCTCCATGAATTTTAATTTCTACTATGAATTTTTCTTTTGTTTCCTTTACTGCTTGCTCAATACATAGATGGAATAACATTGGGAATAGGCTGCAACCCGTCTCACTTCCTTCCCAACCACTGCTTCACTTTCATGCCCATCGACTCTTATAACTGCCGTCTGGTTTCCGTACAAATTGCAAATATCTTTTCGCTTCCCGTATTTGACCTCTGCTACCTTCAGAAGTACTCCAGTGAACATTGTGAAAAGTTTACGAATGCTAGAAACGTAGGTTTGCCTTTCCTTACTCTATCTTCTAAGATAAGTCGTATTTTCAGTATTGTTTCACGTGTTCAAACATTTCTACCTAATCCAAACTGATCTCCCCAAAGGTCTGCTTCTACCAGTTTTTCCATTCGTCTGTAAAGAATTTGTGTCGATATTTTGCAGCCGTGACTTATTAAACTGATCGTTCGGTAATATTCACACCTATCAACACCTGCTTTTTTGCGATGGAATTATTATATTCTTCCTGCAGTCTGAGTGTATTTCGCTTGTGTCATACATGTTGCTGACCACGTGGTAGAGTTTTGTCAGGGCTGGCTCTACCAAGGCAATCAGTAGTTCTAATGAAATGTTGTCTACTACCGGGGCCTTGTTTCGGCTTAGGTCTTTCAGAGCTCTGTCACATTCTTCACGCAGTATCATATTTCCCATTTCATCTTCACCTACGCCCTCTTCCATTTCCATAATATTACCCTCGAATACATCGCCCTTTTACAGACCCTCTATATACTCCTTCCACCATTTCGCTTTCCCTTCTTTGCTTATAACTGGTTTTCCATCTGAGCTTTTGATATTCATGTAAGTGGTTCTCTTTTCTCCAAAGGTCTCTTTAATTTTCCTGTAGGCAGTATCTGTCTTATCCCTAGTGATATATGCTTCCACATTCTTTGTCCTCTAGCCATCCCTGCTAAGGCGTTTTGCACTTCCTGCCGAACTCATTTTTGAGACGCTTGTATTCCTTTTTGTCTGCTTCATTTACTGCATTTTTATATTTTCTCCTTTTATCAATTAAATTCACTGTGTCTTCTGTTACCATAGAAAGCAACTTGAGAAAAGTAATTTTTCCGTACTAACCTAAAGACTTTTCGTTTCTTCGAACTTGTTTCCTGCGATTTCCTCTTCTCCTAACACATAGCCGCAAGATTTGGTTTATTTGCCGCTTCCTCCAGCGTGAGCTTTCCAGTAATTTTTTATGATGACACTGTTGTTGTTGTTGTGGTCTTCAGTCCTAAGAGTGGTTTAATGCAGCTCTCCATGCTACTCTATAATGTGCAAGTTTCTTCATCTCCGAGTAACTACTGCACCCTACCTACTTCTGAATCAGCTTAGAGTACTCATACCTTGGTCTCCCTCTTCGAGTTTTACCCTCCACGCTGCCCTCCAATACTAAATTGGTGATCCCTTGATGCCTCAGAACTGGTCCTACCAACCGATCCCTTATTCTTATCAAGTTGTGCCACAAATTCCTTTTATTCTCTGTTCTATTCAGTTCCTCTGATCCATCCATCTAATCTCTCAGCATTCTTCTCTAGTACCACATTTCGAAAGCTTCTATTCTCTTTTTGTCGAAACTATTTATCGTCCATGTTCCACTTGCATACGTGGCTAAACGCCATACAAGTACTTTAAAAAAGACTTCCTGACACTTAAATCTATACTCAATGCTAACAATTTTCTCTTCTTCAGAAACCCTTTCCTTGCCATTGCCAGTCTACATTTTATATCCTCTCTACTTGGACCTTCATCAGTCATTTTGCTCCCCAAATAGCAAAACTCCTTTACTACGTTAAGTGTCTCATTTCCTAATCTAATTCCCTCAGCATCACCCGACTTAATTCGACTACATTCCATTATCCTCGTTTTGCTTATGTTGATGTTCACCTTATATCCTCCTTTGAACACTCTGTCCATTCAGTTCAACTGCTGTTCCAGGTCCTGTGGTGTCTCTGGCAGAATTACAATGTCATCAGCAAACCTCAAAGTCTTTTATTTCTTCTCTTTGGATTTTAATTCCTACTCCAAATTTTTCTTTTGTTTCCTTTACTGCTTGCTCAATACACAGACTGAGTAACATTGGGGATAGGCTGCAACCATATCTCACTCCCTTACCAACCAATGCTTCCCTTTCTTGCCCCTCGACTCAAATAACTGCCGTCTGGTATCTGTACAAATCGTAAAAGCCTTTCGCGTCCTGTATTTGACCCTGCCGCCTTCAGTATTTCAGAGAGTGTATTCCAGTCAACATTGTCGAAACCTTTCTCTAAGTCCACAAATGCTAGAAAAGCAGGTTTTCTTTTCCTTTATCTTCTAAGATCAGTCGTAGGGTCAGTATTGCCTCGAGTGTTCCAACATTTCTACGGAATCCAAACAGATCTTCCCCAAGATCGGCTTCTACCAGTTTTTCCATGATTACACTATGTGCCCGGACAGCGCTATATAATGCGGAGCTGACCGCTAGGTGCTACGAGAGGCGGATCAGCCAGTATAAAATCAGTCGGGGAGTATTGTGTTGGCACGAGCTTTGGCACTTTTTTCGCTCTACTCTTCAAATTGCTACCCTCATTCGCGTTTCGTCCACTATCTATCACCTGGTGGACCGTGTTAATGCGTAGTCTTACCCAGACGCACGGATAACATCACAACCCAGCATCCTGTGATCCACCTATTAGATAACTAACATGTTGACGGAGGTGACAGTAGAACTTTTGGTTTGGTCACCACGTTGGCGTGGAGGGGCTCCATCTCTCTATAATCTGCTGTCGATAGAGAAGCAGTTACGGTACAATGAGTCGGTCAAGCGAACTCCGTGACTTTGAACGAGATCTTGTGTAAAACTAGTAAGCGGTCCGAAATCATCCGTTCATTGACTCACAGATCATACTGGCGACGAAATTGAAGATAACAGAGGTAAGGCCGAAATACTGAATTCGATCTTGCGAAATTCTTTCGCACCGGAAGATCGTAACTCAGTCCCTCCTATAAATCGTCCTGCGAACATCGAGCTAGCAGGTACTGAGATAACCGAACGCAGAGCAAAAGAGCTACTGCAGTCCGAAAAAGAGGTCTTGCGGAACTCAGGTCACTCTGTTCCTCCGAGGACACCCACAGCGGTGTAGACAATGGAACTCGGGTTAATTCAGTGTTTCTTGACTTCATGAAATCATTTGATTCCTCCCGCACCGCCGTTAGCATAAAAAAAAGGAGCTCATTGAGTATCGGACCAGGTTTGCGACTCGATTCAAGACTTTGTTGCAGATAGGATCCTTGCTGTTTATAGCAACTGATCTAGCAGAAAGCGTCGCATTGTCTTTCTGACAGTACGCAGATGATGCGGTTGTCTACAACAAAGTAGCAACTTCAGAAGACAGTATCGATTTGCAGAGGATTGAAGAATGGTGAAAGCTCTGGCAGTCGACCCCAGAGATAAATAAACGTGACATATCGCGCAAACATAGGAAAAGAAATCCACTATTATACAATTGCACCTTTGACGAGAAAATGCTTGAAACTGTGCCTACCGTATAATATCTACAAAGTATCTATCCACCGCTAGATTAAGTGGAATGACCACATAAAGCAAACAGTAGGAAAAGTAGAGTCTAGACTGAGATTTATAGGTAGAATCTTAAGAAAATGTAACTCATCCACGAAGGAAGTGGCTTTTAAGGCGAATGTTCGGCCGTCTTGAGTACTATTCATCACCATGGGATCCTTACAAGGTGGGACTGATAGAAGAAATAGAAAAGATACAACGAACTTTCATCGCGGAGTCGTTTACTGGGCGCGAGAGCGTAACCGAGATGCTCAGCAATCTCCATTGGTAGTCGTTCCAAGAAAGGCGCTGTGCAGCACGGAGAGGTTTGCTATTGAAATTTCGGGAGAGTCAAGAGAGCACTTCACGGGAAAAGTCAGACTACATATCACTTCCTCCCAAATACATCTCGCGGACCGAGCGAGGTGGCGCAAAGGTATTGTCCTCGCACTCGGGAGAACGGCGGTTCAGACCCGCCTCCGGCCATCCAGTGTTAGGTTTTCCGTGATTTCCCTAAATCGCTCCAGGAAAATACTGGAATGGTGCTTTTGAAAGGGCACGAGCGACTTTCTTCCCCGTATTTTCTTAATCCAATGCGACCGATGACCTCTCTATTAGGCCGGCCGGGGTGGCCGAGCGGTTATAGGCGCTACAGTCTGGAACCACGTGACCGCTACGGTCGCAGGTTCGAATCCTGCCTCGGGCATGAATGTGTGTGATATCCTTCGGGTAGATAGGTTTAAGTAGTTCTAAGTTCTAGGGGACTGATGACCTCAGAAGTTAAGTCCCATACTGCTCAGAACCATTTGAACCAATTGAACCTCGCTGTTTGATCCGCTCCCACAAATCAACCAAGCAACCAACATCTCGCGTAATGACCACTACGAGAACATTCGAGAAATTGGAGCCAATAGAGATTTACCAACAACTATTTTTCCCACGCTCCGTTCGTGAGTGGGAAACGGTATGGGGGCGGGGAGCCAGTTAATGATACCAGAAGTACTTTCCGCCACACACATTATGTGGCTTGCGGGGTATGTTGTAGACGTAAATGTCGGTGCAGAAGTAGTTATTCGATGTCACCTGACTAACAACTCCACCAGGGGCGTTTACACTCTTCTAAAGCTGTTGCTGATGTGATTTTCAAGTGGAAACGCGAAGGAATAAACACATCTGAAGCAAGACTCCCAGATTTCAAGTACTGAAGACAGGGGCCGTCTAGCGTTCGCAGGGCGGCTGTAAAAAGCCGCGGGAAATCGGCTGCAGGAGTCACTCGTGAGTTCCAATATGTTACCAGAAGTCCAGTTTGCACGATGACCGTGAGTAGCGAGTTAAATCATCGGGGTAGAATCATTGAGCAAGCTCCTCGTAAGCCAGTCATTTCTGTAGGCAGTGCTAAGGAATGCTGAGATGGTGTCAAGAGCGGCGTAACTGGAAAGTGGATGACTAGAAACGAGCGATTTGGACTGACGTCTCACGCTACACTCTGTGGCAATCCGATGAAAGGATTTGGTTTTTCTGGATGCCTGGAGAACGTTCGCTGCTATGTTTTGTGTTGCCTACAGTAAAGTATGGAGGAGATGGTGTTATGGTGTAGGGGTGCTCTTCGCGGTTACCGTATGGTTCCCTTACTGTGCTCAAGAAAAAGCTAAATGCGGAAGGACACAAAGACATTTTACAGCAGTCTGTACTGCGTACAGTAGAGGAGCAGCATGGGAATGCAACCTGTCATAAAGTAGTGTTTGGGAGGCTGCGTTTTGTCGACAATAGTTTTTCTGAAGTAGACTAGCCTGGCCAGAGTCCCGTCCTGAATTCTGTGGAACACCTTGGGAATGAGTGAGAACGTCTCCTTCGCTTCAGACGCCAGAGTCCAAAACCAGTAAGCCCATCACCTTGATCCCACAAAGAAGACAAAAGGTTTTGACCTACCGAGGAACCTCTGGTGCCGCCTCAACAGGTTAAGGACTAGACTTGGTTGTTGTAGGTACTTCAGGTACAAATGGGGCTGGACCAGTTCACCAATGTGTGAATGTAATCAAGAAGAGCCGACATTTGAACATTTAGTCCAACGCTGTCCACTTCATTCATAGCCTCGAATTCCTCACACTCAGCTTAATTAACTGGTTGAAAAACACGGACTTTAAGGTGTAATCTTGTCTAATATCATATGTATATTGTATAAAATCATTTGCCTTATATCAACTGTGTATTGTATAAAATCACCATACGATTAAGTAAACTTTCTCTGGTTCGGTTCTTGAGGAAGAATTGGGTATCATTGCAACCACAAACATTCAGGCATCTCATTGAAAGTGTGCCTAGCACAGGTGAAGTGGCCTTAAAGGCGCAAGGTGTGCACATCCCATAAAGATATCTACTAATAGTTCTCTAAATAGTTTTGATCAGCTGGTGCATATAGAGTTTCGCGTTGTTTTTTTTTTTTGTTTTTTTTTTTTTAACAATCTTATTGACGAACTAGGATCACGTTAAGAACTTCAGTTCCTCTTCTTCCATTGTTGTTGTTTCCTGTTTTTCCAGTATTCCCTAATTTTTTTCCCAGGAAGTTTCTTCCTTTCTTCTGTCCATGCTGTTCCAGATTTTGTATTTCTTCTGCTTCGAAAGCCTTCCAAATTTAGTATTTTATTTTTAAAACGGTTTCTTTCCGCTATTTCTGATTCTTTGATGTTGTTTCTTTCTAGATCTTTCCTTACTTCTGTAATCTATCCTATTGTCGATTTCTTCTTCCAGCAATCGTGGAATTATTGACTTTATTTTTGTATTTTATCGACTTGATACAGTAGCCACTTTGTTAAGGTGCCAACAGACAATATAAACCGACCACCACGGAATATTGTACGACTATATTTCTTTGCTCGCTCTTTATCGCTAAATATGTAGCCACGTTTTGGGGTACAACGCAAACCCCTACCAAGGTGAGTGTCGGCACGTAAAGAAGTGTTATTACGTTTCCTGTTTGAATCGCTGAAAGCCGTTGCCCGAAGGGCTGGTGTTTACCGCGGGAGAACAGGTTCAGCGGTGAGGCGTTTCAGAAGAGCAATAAACGTAACGGAAAAAAAAGAGGCGGCGATTGAGAAAACACGTTAATCTTCTCAACTGCGGCCTTTCCTCGTTGCAAACCGCTTATCCCGCGGCGGCATCAGACGGAGTGGAACTAATCTCACGTGAGTCCCCTCCACGCAACGCAGACGCTGGCAATTTAGCCGGGCTTTTTTTTCTGCCGGCCACGAGGCGCTGAAACATGACTCCAGACCATTCACGTGTCTGCAAGGATCTCTGTCCAGAGCTTGTGGGCCAACAAACTGCGCCGTGTGCTGATTATGGCTGCATATACTGGCATGTCGACAACTGATACCCCTCGAAGTTTGTAGCGATTTATGAGCTCCCGCGTAGAGTTCATTAAATCCCATTTGAGTCTGCCGTGTAACCCTAAGCTTTTTATAGCACTGTTTTATTTCGTCTTAACGTCTGAAACAACTGCGAAGGAATTCTCTCAGGATATTTATAGAGCTCGTTCCGGCAGTGATTAAATCACTGCGCGGCCCCTCCCGCCGGAGGTTCGAGTCCTCCCTCGGGCATGGGTGTGTGTGTTGTTCTTAGCATAAGTTAGTTTAAGCAGTGTGTAAGTCTTAGGACCGATGACCTAAGCAGTTTGGTCCCTTAGGAATTCCCACACATTTGAACATTTGATTAAATCATTGGACTTGCATTCAAGAGTATGCTATTTTCCTATTAGGTTTTCTGTTGCTTCGAGAACCTCTATAGGCTGATATTGGAGTACGTGCTTCGAGACATTCCGTTTAACGCAAACTAAACCACCGTTTTCGATTCGACTCAGAGGTGTGATTTTAAGCCCGGAAACGTTTCGTTCATTAATAGAGGGCATTATGGACTGCGAGTGAACTGGGTGGAGCGTACCCCATTGATGACATCGGAAAGATCCCATATCTGACTCATTGACTGAGGTTTATTGTGCTTCATAGGCGTACATTTATTTACGTTTAGTGGCAACACTGTTATAATTCGTAACTGACTTTACTGACAGACGTTTACCGTACTACATGGCTTTAATGAAGGATGTATCAAAAAGGATCATCCGTTTTGGCACATCTATATTTCTGAAACTAATAAAAATATACAATGAATTTTGTTTTCTGGTGAACGGGAAATTCATAAAGCTTTTATTCATATCTTACCACAGGGGTTCGATGAGCCCCCATTGAGATGCACGGCATACGTCAATGCGGTATTCAAATTGTTCCCACACTACAGGGAGCACTGTTGAGTTACACATTGCACAGCTATTGTTATGCGATGTCTCAGTTCATTCGTTGTTGTGGGTAACGGAGGCACATAAGCAGAATCTTTTATAAACCCCCACAAGAAATAATCACATACAGTCGGGTCCGGTTACCTTGGAGCCCGCTAATCTAAGGCTGAATCATTTGGTCCAGTGCGACCGATTCATCGGTTAGCAATTCTTTGATTTAGAAATTCCCGCGCTTCCACATGCCAGTGTAGCGGTGCCGCATCCTGTTGATAAATGAAGTCGTTCGAATCAGTCTCCAACTGTGGGAAAACAAAGTTCTCTAGCATATCGAGATATGTGCTTCCTGCAACAGTGTTGTCGATAAAGGGAAATAGACCATACACCTTTTCCGGTGAAACTGAACTAACACATTAAATTTTGGAGAATCCCTCTAATGTTGTATAACTTCATGTGGTTGTTCCGTACGGCATAGTCTCACATTATGACGATTCACCTTCCCATTTAAATAGAATGTTGTCTCGTCACTAAACACTAAGTGTGGAAGAAAACTGTCATCCTCGATCTTGCCAAGAACGAAATTACAGAACTCCACACGTTGTTGTTTGTCACCTTCAAATGATTCATATGGCTCTAAGCACTACGGGGCTTAACGCCTGAAGTCATCAGTCCCCTACACTTAGAACTAATTAAACATAACTAACCTAAGGATATCTCTCACATCATTGCCCGAGGCAGGGTTTGAACCTGCGACCGTAGCAACAGCATTGTTCCGGACTGAAGCGCTTACAACCGCTCGGCCACAGCTGCCGGCTTGTCTCCTTCACGAAGAGCTTGCAGTGCCTGAATTTCGTATGGTTTCATGTGTAAACATAGACGCAACACACGCCAGACGGACATCGGGGGCATGCTGAGCTGTCGAGCTGTACTGCGAACTCATTTCTGCGGACTCATTGTGAAACTGTGGTGGATGCTTCGACGTCTCTGTCAGACACTCGGGGACAGCCAGGCTATTTGTGTTTACACAAACAACCTGTTTCTCGGAATTGTTCATGAGATCGTCGACTGCTCCGTACTGTAGGAGGATCCACACCATACCTAGTACAAAAGTCATGCTAAACAGTTATTACTGACCTGCCCTGCACAAAACGCAGGACACAAAACGCTTTCTGTTGTCCAGACAGCAATTTTACTAAAACTGAAGTGGGTGTACACTCCTGCTACCTATCGGGAACCATGTAAAATTCAAGAGTTTGCTCTTTACAACAGTACGTTGTTCAGGCACATATCCCAAATAACAGAATACTTATAATTTTTTTAATCTGATGATTCTTTTTGATACACCCCGTATAATCGCCCCACATGTCTGTCACATTCCCCCACAAAGATGGAAGGCTCGTACACCGTTAGTGCGTCCATCTCTGTCGGTGTCTCGCAATGACCGCCCTATGGCACGGATGATACCTTCTGTTGTGCTATTGTGTTATAGCGCGACCCATGAAGAGGTTCCTGCATTTTAGCGAACAGATCGTAATCGCATGGACTTATGTCGGGTGAATACGGTGCATGTTCCAGTATGACTCTCCCTCACGTATGCAGGAGCTCCTGCACAGGGGTCGCCGGGTGTCAGCGTGCACTGTAATGATGAATGCCAGAAGGTAGCGTCGCTTTCGCCTCATTGAGGGGCGAAGGCAGTGCCACAAGAAACTTCAGTAGCAGGCTGCAATGAGGACGCTTGAACTGCGCTCCCGCTCTTTCAGACCGTACACTCTACAACCGACTCAGACGCAGCCGCCGTGGTTCACTGCACTACTTCATCTAACTTTCTGATACCAGCTACAGACAGCGCACGTGCCATTTGACGCACGTCCTCCATGCTACGTCAGTGTTGCCACTTCTTCTGAGCCGGCCCTCGCCAAAATACACATCAACTGCACCGAAACCTGAGGAAAGTAGTGCACTGCATTAACTACCAGGTCTCGCTGGTTAAAAAAGCGTCAGTGTAGAAAAATAAAAATCTGACCTCTGATATTTACAAGGGAACATCCCCCATCGCACCCCCCTCAGATTTAGTTATAAGTTGGCACAGTGGATAGGCCTTGAAAAACTGAACACAGATCAATCGAGAAAACAGGAAGAAGTTGTGTGGAACTATGAAAAAATAAGCAAAATATACAAACTGGGTTGTCCATGTGTAACATAGGCAATATTAAGGGCACTGGGAAACGAGGAACGCCGTGGTCCCGTGGTTAGCGTGAACAGCTGCGGAACGAGAGGTCCTTGGTTCAAATCTGCCCTCGACTGAAAACTTTGCTCTCTTTATTTTCGCAAAGTTATGATCTGTCCGTTCGTTCATTGACGTCTCTGTTCACTGTAATAAGTTTAGTGTCTGTGTTTTGCGACCGCACCGCAAAACCGTGTGATTAGTTGACGAAAGGACGTGCCTCTCCAATGGGAACCGAAAACATTTGATCGCAAGGTCATAGGTCAACCGATTCCTCCACAGGAAAACACGTCTGATATTTTGTATACGACACTGGTGACAGCATGTGCGTCACATCACAGGAATATGTTGTCGACCCACCTAACTAGTACACTTGGCGAAAGGGTGAAAAGATTCTTCTACCTTGCCCGATTTAGGTTTTCTTGTGGATGTAATAATCACTCCAAAAAAAGTGATGAAAACATAAGAGTTTTTCACATAAACTGAAAATAAAAAATTAAAATTTTCGGTCGAGGGACGATTTTGACTGAAGACCTCTCGTTCTGCAGCTGTTCACACTAACCACGGGACCACGGCGCTCCTCATCTCAAATTGCCCTTAATATTGCCTATATTACACATGGACGACCCAGTTTGTATATTTTGCTTATTTTTTCATAGTTCCACACAACTTCTTCCTGTTTTCTTGATCGATCTGCGTTCAGTTTTTCAAGGCCTATCCACTGTGCCAACTTATAACTAAATCTGAGGGGGGTGCGATGGGGATGTTCCCTTGTTAGAAAGGAACAATGAAGTTGAGATGGAACAAGTAGTTAGAAGCGACAGTCAAACGTAAGGGCATGTTACCCATCATCTACGCGGTAGCGTCTGGACGTTAAGATGGTGACAGGCCAAGAACGCAGATACCAATCTGCATTGTATGGTCTCAGTATGAGATTACGAGCATGGTATTTGGCACG
Source organism: Schistocerca serialis cubense (assembly GCF_023864345.2). Classification (NCBI taxonomy): domain Eukaryota; kingdom Metazoa; phylum Arthropoda; class Insecta; order Orthoptera; family Acrididae; genus Schistocerca; species Schistocerca serialis. The sequence continues at coordinate 398,402,997 of NC_064646.1, forward strand.
AGTTCCAGTGCGGTAGGCGCAGACTTCCAGACGTCGACACTACGTGTTAGCTGCCCCAGAAAACTGAAAAAAAAAAAAACGGGGCTGAGTACCACAGATGAGTCCAGTTTCCATACACTGTCCCAACAAGAAACCGACATATAGCTGTGATTGACACTGTTTTCCGTGTCATTCCATGAAGTAATTCCAAAAAGGTCCAGGTCACTTTTACAAGTGAGTTCTGACGGCACTCCACATTTTACTCTTATCTAGCTGGTCGCAGCTGCCACTCACCTTTACTTGGACTCATGAAGTACTCCTTCAGACAAAGAAACCTCTCTAACAGCAGGAGTTATCTTCGCGACAGCTCATAAACTGGAAAGAGTAAGGTAAGAATATAAACCGTCTAAAAATGCTACCGCACGTAACGAGTAATGTTAATCTAATTACCGTCTGTCTCTCACCTTCTGGGTAAAATCCATACATATTATTAAAATGGATGGACGTATGTATGTACGTATCGTTACAGCTTGGAATCGCTGTAACAAATGTTTCTGAACCGGATCCCCGCAGAATCGCTGTTTGGAGATCTTGGTACTCGGTTCCTACTTGAGCTAGGAACATGGGGTGAAAAGTTTTTGGTTTAGCCCGTACCAGCTGCAATATTTACAGCCATTCCGATATATATGTCTTACTGTAGCTATGTTACAGTACACTAAGGAACGTCTGAACGACGAACAGGAACTGGTGTGCAGACAAACTGTGCGAACCGATTAATTCCTTTTGCAAAAGATTTGAACTGGGGTGAATTTAAAACTCGGCTATTGCCCCATTTACGTTTCCCCTTTGGATCTTACGAGCAAAAACTAGCAAAAAATATTTTTGTCTGGGGCTTTTTGTAGCGCGCCCCTTGTATACTTTACACTTGTAGGAACAGGTTCAACTTTGCACGAAGCTAAATAAATGGACAAACTGAAAACTAATTATTTTATTCGATAATCTTTTTCATTATCGATGTACGATGGTTTAATTTCAAGCAAAATTAGCACGTAAAACTCATTGTTACGTGAATTCAATGAGTGGAAAGGGTTTCAAACGAATCAAATAAATAGGTAAATGCATTCTTACGATAAAGTTGAAAACTTGTTTAAAGGGTGTGGATGCACGTACAAAAAAAAGTTTTTTGTATGTTTTTATGCTTTCCAGGCTTAACTTTTTTCTGGGATTGTTTTGAAGCACGAACCGATTCAAACTTTGCACGAAGGTACATAAATGGATGAAGTCAAAACATAATTTTTTAATCCAATAATCTTTATCCGTTGTCGAGGTACGTTGGTTTAAAGTCGGGCTAAACTTAGCACATAAACTTCACTCTTACGTGAATGGAATACACCGAAACGATTTAAAGTGAATCAAATAAATAAAAAAGCGTTCTTACGGTAAAATTAAAAACTCGCTTTCAGAAACGTAGCTTCATTCGAATCTTACGTGCAATAACACATTTTTATGAGTTTTTTTTTACGTATACCAATTCTGTCTTAAAAAACTCGCGCCAATCAGTTCAAATTTTGTAAGAAACTAGACAAATATATCTAACTAACTGTCATCTTATTGTTTTGTGAAAGCTTCAACCGTTGCCACGATATAAGCAAATAAGTCTAAAAACAATAAAAGAAACCCATATAGGATCAGTCGTCTCCCGAGTCAACAAAAATTCACGTCGGTTGCCAAGCCATGGAGATCTGATGTCAAAATTGTAATAGAGTAAACGCTGGGAAACACAATGAAAACTGCTCCTATCACAGCACAAAAAAAGACGAATATGTCCTGGGCAGAAGTACGGATGTAAAAGAAGGTTAAAAAAAATGGCTCTGACCACTATGGGACTTAACATCTGAGGTCATCAGTCCCCTAGACTTAGAACTACTTAAACCTAACCAACCTAAGGACATCACACACATCCATGCCCGAGACAGGATTCAAACCTGCGACCGTAGCGGTTGCGCGGTTCCAGACTGTAGCGCCTAGAACCATTCGGCTAAAAGAAGGGCTTATCTGGCAGCTTAAAAAACATTTAAGTTCAAATGGTTCAAATGGCTCTGAGCACTATGGGACTTAACATCTGAGGTCATCAGTCCCCCAAAACTTAGAACTACTTAAAACCAACTAACCTAAGGACATCACACACATCCATGTCTGAGGCAGGACTCGAACCTGCGTTGGTAGCGGTCGCGCGGCTCCAAACTGAAGTGCCTAGAACCGCTCGGCCATAGCGGCCTGTAAAACATTTAAGTCAAAACACTTGACATGTTTGCGCTTTTTTATGAGTCAACCCTACTTCTCCCGTGCAGTAAGCTGTCTTAGCTTCTAAGTGTTGGCACACCTGTATCTTGCAATTTATAGACTGAAGTCCCTGAACTTGTGCCCAAAATCCAGAAGATTCTGCAGCCATAGTAAACAACATATAATATCATATGATTAGTTACATACATGTAATAGCTAAACAAACCTATTTCTGGGGTATAAATTTTGTGGGAGTGATTTGTGCTTTGAGGAGGGCGAGGAGGGGGGGAGGGGGGGGGGGGAAGGGAGAAAATTTACGTGTTACACGTATTGTGAGAGGTGTAAGAACGAATAGACACAAGTTTATGTGCTTCTATAGAACGGGATGCACCGAGAGTGGGAAGAAACCGACAGTTCGGATGCAACTATAGCAGGAGGTATGCAAGAGTGGGGATGCATGAACCGTAAGCTTTAATAACAGGTTATGTCAACTGCATGACATGACAAATGCCGTGTTGGACGACATGATGGTGTGTGACTTATTACACGACATGACATCATGTATCATGTTACTTTACTTGACACGGTGCACTATGTTACCCGACATGGAAACTAATACTAGCAAGTGCAAAGCTCGAATATGTCAGCGTGATTCAAATGTCTTTGAAGATTCCATGTAAGTCGAAAAGCTAGTTCCCTCCTCTGACATCCCTAACTCTGGCCAGCATATATTCCCCCTTTTTATGCTATTATAGGAGCATTTTTTATTGCATGTATGAATGTTACACATCTCCCCCTAAACCACTGGAACAATTTCAGCCAAACTTGGTACACGTATCACTTACTGTCTGTAAAGAATCGCTGTTGGGGTAGGAACCACCCCTACCTAAAAAAGGGACGGGGATTGGGGGTAAAAGGGAAGTGTAGCACACGACGCACAAATTCCCAGAATGTATTTGTCCAGTATTTGAGAATGAGAGCAGAGAGTTTCTTGCAACAAGCTTTACACGTCATTTCAAACCTTTACGACATTTTTTCCCCGCTGACTCCCCTCACAAATTGAGGAAAGGGAAAAAGGTTTACCGACTACTACATTTTCTCTGTTCATGCAGTAAAACTGCCACATCAGGCATGATATTTTAATGTATTACCTCTTTACTACAAACTGTATTCGTGACACACTTTGCAGACAGTTTTCACATATACCACTGAATGTACCTACAAAATTATACCATTGAACTACACATAGTTCATGATATATATTACTTAGATGCGTGGGCCGCGCAGGATTAGCCGAGCTGTTTAAGGCGCTGCAGTCATGGACTGTGCGGCTGGTCCCGGTGGAGGTACGAGTCCTCCCTCGGGCATGGGTGTGTGTGTTTGTCCTTAGGATAATTTAGGTTAAGTAGTGTGTAAGCTTAGGGACTTATGACCTTCGCAGTTAAGTCCCATAAGATTTCACACGCATTTTTTTTAGATGCGTGAAAAATTGCCGCATAATGCATGACGTTTAAATTTATTACTCCTTTGTTACCAACTGTATTCGCAATACATTTTGCAGACAGTATCCACGTACTCCGTTGAATGTATCTGAAAGATTACACCTTCACAACACATAATTCAAGAGACATACCGTGCGAACAACGAGATGCGTGAAAACCTGCATCATCATGCACGAAGTTTAAATTTATTAGTTCTTTGCATCTAATTCTCTTCACAACGCATTTCGCAGATAGTATCCATATATGCTGTTGAGTGTGCCAACACTATTATAAACTGTACAGCACATATTTCTCCTGTATCTGTATCGCATTTCATGCTCACGCAACTACATGTTTATAACGACGTATCTCCTGAACTATGTGCTGTCAAATTATATAATTTTGCAGGTACATCGGCCGGCCGTGGTGGCCGAGCGGTTCTAGGCGCTACAGTCTGGAACGGCGCAACCGCTACGGTCGCAGGTTCGAATCCTGCCTCGGGCATGCCTGTGTATGATGTCCTTAGGTTAGTTAGGTTTAAGTCGTTCTAAGTTCTAGGGGACTGATGACCTCAGAAGTTAAGTCCCATAGTGCTCAGAGCCATTTGGCTCTGAGCACTATGGGACTTAACATCTATGGTCATCAGTCCCCTAGAACTTAGAACTACTTAAACCTAACTAACCTAAGGACAGCACACAACACCCAGTCATCACGAGGCAGAGAAAATCCCTGACCCCGCCGGGAATCGAACCGGGAAACCCGGGCGTGGGAAGCGAGAACGCTACCGCACGACCACGAGCTGCGGACTCAGAGCCATTTCTGCAGGTACATCCAGTGCTGTAAGTGGCTACTGTTTGCGAAATGTGCTGTGAAAAGTTATCAGTAAATAATAAATCAATTAAAACGTGTAACTTCGTGCTGCGGTGTTGCTGCATGAACAGCCAAAATGTAATAACCTATGAACCTTTTTCGCTTCTTGATTTTGCGGCGTCATCAGCGAGCAAAAGTTTGGTAAAGTTTCAATATTATGCGTAAAGTTGGTTGTAAGTCTTAAGTGCTCTCATTCTGAAATAATGGATGAATGAACTATGTGCATTCGCGGGTCGTGGACTACATTGCTTCTTCATCCCCACTCCCACCCTTTCGATAGGAAGGTGGTTTCCAGATAGTTAGTGATATATGTACCAAGTACGGTTGAAATCGGTCCAGTGATTTAGGTGGAGATATGGAACATATGTGCACATACATATTCATTTTTATAATATGTATGGGTTTGAATCCCACAACAACTTTTTGCGGGTAGACCGCACGCGTAAAATTCTGCGTCTATAAAGTATCATTTACATGAAATGCGTTTTTTGCAAAATAATGACAATATTTTTGGATAACTGCGGTGTTAACAGACAGCAAGCACTTACATTTACTTCGGAGAAACGTGTCCTAGTCTGCCATTCAAGGTCGGCTGTAAACAAGGAAAATGGGTAGACTGCCATTCACGTGACGGTCGGACACATTACTTATACATGGGACAAACGCCAATAAAGGGAGTGGTTAGTCTGCTTCTGAAATCAAACTACACGTGAATTTTCTGTTTGTAGCTGACAGTTCCTCCTGCATTAGTATTCACCAACGAGGATTTCTTTTCAGCTTTAATTCCTATTCCTTTTTTTCCATATCTGCATTTCCATAATTTCTACATTATTTTCCCGTACTATCATCTTCTTACTTCCGTCCACACCGATTTTGTTTTTTTTTCATTATAACTTTAGCATCCTCGTACATTTGGATTTTATTACTAAGAGTCTTCTTATGTATTATTTGTAATACTTAAAAAATGCTTTTCTTGTTCCGTGATCCATGCTATAGTCAATTTCTTTTTCCTAAAATAGTGGAATGTTTGAATGTTTGTTTGCTTAATCTGATCCTAAGCATTCCCTAAAGATATCCAAAGAATACTGAGTCCCAATACTTTCTATATACTCTTACAAATTTCCTAGTTATATGTATTTTTTATTTTACATCCAGCTTTTTATGTGTTTTATCCATTACTATTAGTATTCGTAGTATTTCAATATTACTCGTTAATTGATCCTGGGCGAGCATGTCCCAATGCATAAGCATTCTGTTGCAACTACAGTAGAACAATATCTTCGTTTTGTACTTCTGGAGCTTTCCACTGGAATTAAGGGAATGGTTTGCAGTAGATTCTATGTTACTTATTACTTGCATTATGGGGAGTGGCAGCTCAGCCTTTAGCCCTTTGAGTCCGAACAACATGAAAAAATGTTATTTCAATTTCTTTACAAAATTAATCTTCATTATCATAGTAAACAAGGAATACAAATAGCGATTGCCATAAAGTAAACAGTCAGTTGCTTTAATGAGGTGGTTTCACTTTGGAATTTAAATTTAAAATTTTTACGGATTAACCTTTATTATCATTTTAAGCAGCGAATAAAGTAATATTAATTGTTTTAAAGAAGTGGTCTCGCTTTCGAGTCATTGGGACATTTCCAACCCTGCATCATTTCATGTGATATATTCGCGTTTTTCCTACATACTATCTCACCTCTCGAAACTCCTATGAATTCATAATTCCCAAAGCAAATTATAGTCATAAAGAACAAGAAAAAATGGGCCTAAATTTAAGAAATATTTCAAAAGTACATATTGCCCCACTGGTTTCATTTCGAAACCAGCCATAAGGGCAATAGTGCAATCTGAAATTTACGTTACAAGAACCTAAGATCTACCAACTTTCACGTTAATCATCTACCTAATATAAAGACATTGCAAATGAGAGAGAGAGAGAGAGAGAGAGAGACGGAGAGACAGAGAGAGAGAGAGAGAGAGAGGAGAGAAAGTGACAATAGACAATCTTCTACAGTCACGCAACACAATCTCCGCGCCCATTGGCACTAGTACATCAAAACAAAATTAATAAAACTGTGGTTTGGGTGAGAAACTACTGGTACTCAAACAGTTAAGCAAAACAAGATTGCTTGATTCCGATTAACTGGCGCAATACTATTGAAAATTGGTAGGAGAACGCAGAAGTTGATGGAAAATTAACTGGGTAAGAGTATCAAAGACAGGCAGAAGAACGGAGAAGTTTATGAGCAGTTAACTGATACAGTAAGAAGGAATGTATGTGCGACTGGAGAGGATAAATTGTGGTGGCAAGCAAGGCTTGCAATGTAAATCGCCATAAATTAAGAAACGCCCGCAGCAGTAACTATTCAGGACCGCTTCAGTCTCAATTTAGTCAGGCGAAATTCCAGAATCACGTAATTCTTTCTCAGGAAACATAGTAGTGGAGTTTGCGTACTGTTGTCTTCCTCTCCCTTGTTTGGATGTTTCAAATATTTGTGCTGATTCAAGATGTATATTTACTGTTCATACACTCCTGGAAATGGAAAAAAGAACACATTAACACCGGTGTGTCAGACCCACCATACTTGCTCCGGACACTGCGAGAGGGCTGTACAAGCAATGATCACACGCACGGCACAGCGGACACACCAGGAACCGCGGTGTTGGCCGTCGAATGGCGCTAGCTGCGCAGCATTTGTGCACCGCCGCCGTCAGTGTCAGCCAGTTTGCCGTGGCATACGGAGCTCCATCGCAGTCTTTAACACTGGTAGCATGCCGCGACAGCGTGGACGTGAACCGTATGTGCAGTTGACGGACTTTGAGCGAGGGCGTATAGTGGGCATGCGGGAGGCCGGGTGGACGTACCGCCGAATTGCTCAACACGTGGGGCGTGAGGTCTCCACAGTACATCGATGTTGTCGCCAGTGGTCGGCGGAAGGTGCACGTGCCCGTCGACCTGGGACCGGACCGCAGCGACGCACGGATGCACGCCAAGACCGTTGGATCCTACGCAGTGCCGTAGGGGACCGCACCGCCACTTCCCAGCAAATTAGGGACACTGTTGCTCCTGGGGTATCGGCGACGACCATTCGCAACCGTCTCCATGAAGCTGGGCTACGGTCCCGCACACCGTTAGGCCGTCTTCCGCTCACGCCCCAACATCGTGCAGCCCGCCTCCAGTGGTGTCGCGACAGGCGTGAATGGAGGGACGAATGGAGACGTGTCGTCTTCAGCGATGAGAGTCGCTTCTGCCTTGGTGCCAATGATGGTCGTATGCGTGTTTGGCGCCGTGCAGGTGAGCGCCACAATCAGGACTGCATACGACCGAGGCACACAGGGCCAACACTCGCCATCATGGTGTGGGGAGCGATCTCCTACACTGGCCGTACACCACTGGTGATCGTCGAGGGGACACTGAATAGTGCACGGTACATCCAAACCGTCATCGAACCCATCGTTCTACCATTCCTAGACCGGCAAGGGAACTTGCTGTTCCAACAGGACAATGCACGTCCGCATGTATCCCGTGCCACCCAACGTGCTCTAGAAGGTGTAAGTCAACTACCCTGGCCAGCAAGATCTCCGGATCTGTCCCCCATTGAGCATGTTTGGGACTGGATGAAGCGTCGTCTCACGCGGTCTGGACGTCCAGCACGAACGCTGGTCCAACTGAGGCGCCAGGTGGAAATGGCATGGCAAGCCGTTCCACAGGACTACATCCAGCATCTCTACGATCGTCTCCATGGGAGAAGAGCAGCCTGCATTGCTGCGAAAGGTGGATATACACTGTACTAGTGCCGACATTGTGCATGCTCTGTTGCCTGTGTCTATGTGCCTGTGGTTCTGTCAGTGTGATCATGTGATGTATCTGACCCCAGGAATGTGTCAATAAAGTTTCCCCTTCCTGGGACAATGAATTCACGGTGTTCTTATTTCAATTTCCAGGAGTGTATATTTTCAGGTATTTGTGAATTGAAACATTGTCCTGGTGCATATTCTACTCTTTCAAAAAACACCAGGACAGCGACAATGCTTATAATACCCACGCGACAGATCCATCACCATCTATGGCATCACACATCCTCGCTCCACGACAGACTGAGGAGAAGTCAGGGATTTAATCCTTTAGTGCACAATGTGTAGTTCAGGAACGTTACGCTGCCATTACTCTTCCACTTGCTAGCCCAAAATCTAAAGTGACGACCGCTGTCTACGGTGTCATTGGTCACCATTTTGTAAGGGTATGTATTTATCACACCACTTCTCCAGTGTTTAGAGACTACTTTTAAAAAGCAGAGCCGCTACAGTCTTCAGTTACCTCCTTCATTGCCGCGAACGAGACTGAACCCAACGGATTCCTTTACTTCCATGAAGAATTTTTGTTTGACAGTACTGGGATCCAGGACCCCATGCGTGGTAGACAGGAATACTCACCGCCCACTGCAGACAAATACTACAGCTAATGATGAATATTTCACCAGGACTGGAACTGTTTTCCTCCAGATCCTGTGGTATCGCAATAGTCTAAGCTTGTACCCTCAGATAAAGAGGGAGAAATAGGAAAATGCAGACATGGAAGGACTGGGGCAATGCAGGGAGATGTGGAATGCCACTACAGCTCAAACGCGTAAATAATACCTACAAAACCAGTCTATGGTGCCACTGTACAGCGAGAAACTTGGAACGTAGGTAAAGACACATTTAGCCATATAGCGAAAGCCCGCCTTAGCCAACCCCAACGCAGAAAGACACCCGAGAGGAGATGATAGTAGTTACGTTGGGCTGACTCGGAGTCACGGAAAGAGGCAAACGAGATTCTAAATATGTACGTCTGCATGCTTTCCTCGTTGTCACCGAAGTTAAGATCTTCTAGAGACTTAGGCGACGTCAAATTCCTCTTCAATTTATTGTACATTATGTTTTAGCCCTTCTGCTCGGAGCCGGCCGAAGTGGCCGTGTGGTTAAAGGCGCTGCAGTCTGGAACCGCAAGACCGCTACGGTCGCAGGTTCGAATCCTGCCTCGGGCATGGATGTTTGTGATGTGCTTAGGTTAGTTAGGTTTAACTAGTTCTAAGTTCTAGGGGACTAATGACCTCAGCAGTTGAGTGCCATAGAGCTCAGAGCCATTTGAACCATTTGAACCTTCTGCTCGGAGCTTCTTCAGGATCTTCTGGCGTTCACGGTTAGCTGTACACTGTCAAAAAGCAGTGTCGTGTTCACCCATAAAAAGGAGTTTTCCCGCTCCTATGCTGAAGAAATGATGCTGTTGGGTCACTAAGATATACCTTTCCTTGGCGGCGTAACACATTTAAGCTTGTAAGTTAATGCTGGCAAAAGAGACGGCCACCTATGCCCCATACTTTGATACTCGCAAACTCACTCATGAAAACCAGTAGGCTTCTTCCCGTTGACCTAGAGTCATGTAATATGCTATGAAGCAAGGTTCCACAGTATAACTAAACCAAAAAATTCTGAAAACTTTAAAATGCAATTACCAATATGTCACTTAAAATATTGTTTTGCCACTAAAAACTTACATTCCATTCGTAATCTGCCAAAAATCTGGTTTTCAATAAGATATAGAGTGATTCACGAGGAAGGTTTGAGTATATAATTTAGAAATATTTGTGCTAATTGGGCGAGCTAGTATGAAATGAAGCCCCGTGCCGCTGTCAGAATCATGCCTTTACTATCTAACGGTAACAGGGGTAAGGTTACTCGACTACCATGCTCACAGTCTATGCCTGCGACACGTACAGCATCTGTAATGTACGAAAGAAATGTAAATATTGTTAGCTGATGCAGGATTGCACTGCCATTGTTTTGGAAGAGATGCCGATATCTCATAAAATATCCATTGATGCGTCTCACAGAACAATTCGTCATCCGCGTAACAACAGTAGTAGTACTGGACGGCTTTACCGTTTTCTTTTCTGGAGACTTCCGTCAAATCTCAGCAGTAATCGCAACAGGGCAAGAGCAGGTGAAGTCAACAGATCTGCAAATGCCAGTTAGCGTAGCATGTTGACCATAATAAAATTTAGGTTTAGCCTAAAGTTCGGGTCATGGAAAATGAAAGTACAATGCATATGGATGCCGTCCCTGCACTCCACTCTTACGTCGACGAGCTTCATTAAGTACAAGATAGTTAACAATTTATTTGAGCGTCTCCTGTTTACCTGAAGGACCATAAACTGACTTCCACAGAAAGTTGTTCTGTTGTGATCATATCTCAAGACGCGTCTGATGCAGCTCTCCACACCAGGGTGTCCTAAGCAAACATCTTCTCTCCGTAACTACTGCAACCTACACCTTTTCAACTTGCTTACTGTAGCCAATTCTCGACCTCCCACTACAACAGTTAATCACCACACTTTTCTCCATTATACTACTGAAGATACCTTCTTGCCTCATGATGTGTCCTTATAAGACATGCCTTAATTTTTTTTTCTCCAATTTGATTCAATACCTCCGCATTATTTATCCAAACTATCAATCTAATCTTCGCTACTTTCCTGTAGCACTAGCTTTCAAAATCTTCTCTTACTGTTGACACCGTTTGTAGTCCACGTTTCACTGCCATACAGGAATAGACTCCACACAAATGTGTTCAGAAAAGTAACTGTTAATTTACATTCAATGTTAATAAATCTTTCTTTTTCAGCAATACTTTTCTTGCTATTGCCAGTCTACATTTGATATCCTCCTTACTTCGCTCATCGTCACTTATTTTCTTGCCCAAACTACAAAAGTGATCCATAACTTTCAGAAACTCATTTCAATATCTAATCTCCTCAGCAACGCCTGATAATTGATATCGCTCCACTACTTTGTTTAATTTTTTACTAATTTTTATATAATCATTTTTATATAATCATCGCTTTTCGAGACACTCCAAATTCCGTTCAATCGGTCTTCCTAGTCTTTTGCCTTCTCTAGCAGAATTACGAAGTCATCGTTGACATTAATGTACTTCTTCTCCCTGAACGCTAATTACCTTTCGAAATTTCTCCTCGTTTTCTTCTAAGCTTGCTCCGCACACAGACTGAATAAGATGGATTCTCACTCCTTTTTCAACTACTGCGTCCATTTCGTCCTTTCGGCTTTTGTAACTTCAGTCCTTTTTCCTGAATATGCTGTAAATGACCTTTCGTTCCCTGTATTTCATTGCTGCCGCCTTCATAATTTCAAAGAGAATACTACAGCGAACATTATGAAGTAATCTAATTTTTCTGAATTTACACAAATTATAAATATGATGTTTTCTTTGTTCAGCCTACAAAAAAATGGCTCAAATGGCTCTGAGCACTATGGGACTTAACATCTGAGGTCATCAGTCAAAAATGGTTAAAATGGCTCTGAGCACTATGGGACTTAACTTCTCAGGTCATCAGTCCCCTAGAACTACTTAAACCTAACTAACCCAAGAACATCACACACATCCATGCCCGAGGCAGGATTCGAACCTGCGACTGTATCGGTCGCCCGGTTCCAAACTGTAGCGCCTAGAACTGCTCGGCCACGACGGCCGGCCGGTCATCAGTCCCTTAGAACAGAACTACTTAAACCTAACTAACCTAAGGACATCATACACATCCATGCCCGAGGCAGGATCGAAACTGCGACCGTAGCAGTCGCGCGGTTCCGGATGGAAGCGCCTCGAACCGCTCGGCCATCGCGGCCGGCGTTCAGCCTACATTGTAAGGTGATTCGCGGAGTAAGAATTGCCTCTCGTATTTCTAGAATTTCCTGGACTCTAAGCACATCTTCTCAATGGCTCGATACTAACAGTTTTTCCCTTCTTGTCTAAATAATTCATTTCAGTATTTCGCAACTGTGAATTATTAATCTTGTAGTTATCCAATATTCTCATCCATCTTCACTTACTTTATTCGAAACCGGAATGTCACATTGTCTAAATAAATCGATCACATGTTGATTTAAACAATGCTATACACACTACGTTCTTTTATCAGTTCCTTTCCTTTATAATTGGTATTCCTCATCACTTAAAGAATAAAGATATCTAATTGGGACTGGCATGGGTGACCTGCTCCATATGGATACCCTGACGAATTTTTGTCGTTGAATATAAAGAATGGTATGCAAGACCAATTCCAGTTTTAGTAGTGATGGGACAATCGACTGATTTTAACAACCTATTCGCCAGCACACAGTTTTTTCGTTCAGTCGATCTTTCTTAGTCGAATCAAACAACCAAATGAAACTAGCCTCTGCCGCTACACCTGCTATACGACTGTTTCTTACTAATTCTCCGGGTTTGAGCAGTTTCTTTCAATGTGAGAACACCGTCTGACACAAGTCTCTGACAGCTACGGCAATCATGTGAATTTTTGGGCTCAGTCTTCAGGTTCGAGTGATTTCATTTACACACTTTCTCAGTCTTTCCTAATAGACACTGACTATATTGGAGTTCCCATCTTTTTTAGCACCAAATAACATAACTAATTTCAAAGATAAGTAAATAAAAAGTATATTTCTAAAAATGAGGTATTTTAAAAATTATGTATTTATTTACTTAAATACGAATTTATTTAAAATATCCATTTCTCGTAATTCTCGCATTAAAGATGGGTTTCTGGTTGGTATTAATGGATTAACAACTGGTGCTCCATTATAAATTTGTGTTTAAATAAATGAACAACATTGGTCTTTTATTTAAATTTCCTAAATCTTTTTCTCTGTCTTCCCGTTGATTTGCGCCCAACACCGAAGACTGTCTTTCGGTAAATGGTAAGTTGATGTGAACAGAAAGCGTATGAGTTACATTTTTTAATTGTTTAGTGACTGGATTACTTGCTTTTTTAAGCTTATAAAGTCAGTTTCGAAACGATTATTTTGAGAGAATTGTTTCTCATAAAGATTATGACGGTTTAGCAGAAAGAAAACCTACTCTGTAAAAAGACCAACATGGATTCCGCAAACAGAGATCTTGTGAAAAATCAGCTCGCGCTGCTCCTCCATGAGATCCATTGCGCTGCGGACAACGGCGCTCAGATTGTTCTCGTGTTCCTTGACTCAAGGAAGGCATTTGACAACATCCAGCACCGCTGTCTAGTGGGAAAAAAAGGAGCTTGCCATGTATCGGACCAGATCTGCAACTAGACTCAACACTTCCTCTCAGTCAACACGTCGCTTTTAATTAGACAAAATCGACCGAAGTGAAGGTAATTTCGGGGGTATACCAAGGAAATGTGATAGTACCGTTACTGTTTACAGTGTTGATAAATGATTTCGCAGAAAGCGTCGGAAGCTCTTCGAGACTGTTCGCAGTTGATGTGGTTTTCTGTAAGAAAGTAGCAACGCCTGAAGTCAGTATCGGTTTGCAGAACGACCTGTAGAGAATTCGTGAACGATTCAGGCTGTGGCATTTGACCCTGATCGTGAATACGTATACCGTGTGGCGCAGACTTAGAAAAAGAAAGCCACTACTGTACAACTACACCACTGATGACGAACTGCTGGGAACAGTAACTGCCGTAAAATACCTTGGCATACGATCCACAGCGATCCTAAGTGAAATGACCACATACAACAAATAGTAGCAAAAGCAGATGCCAGAGTGAGATTGATAAGAAGAATCTTAGAAAATGTAACTCATTCACGTAGGAAGTGGCTGATAAGGCGCTTCTTAGACGATTCTTGAGTATTGTTCATCAGTTTGGAAAACGTATCAGGTAGAAGACATAGAAGAGATAGAGAAGATTGAGCAAAGAGCGGCGCGTTTCTTCACGGTATAGTTTGGTCGGCGCGAGAGCGTTACAGGTATGCTCGACAAACTGCAGTGGCAGACACTACAAGAGAAGCATTGTGTATCAGGGAGAGGTTTAGTACTGACATTTCAAGACAGTACTTTCCGGGAAGAGGCAGACGATATTTTACTTCCTCCCACAAACATCTCGCGAAGTGATGACGATAAGAAAACTGGAGAAATTAAAGCCATGGGTGCAACAGGAAAGGGGGCATCAGTTAGTGGTACCAGAAGTACTATACGCCAAACACTATCAAAAAAAAAATGGTTCAAATGGCACTGAGCACTATGGGACTCAACATCGTAGGTCATAAATTCCCTAGAACTTACAACTGCTTAAACCTAACTAACCTAAGGACATCACACACACCCATGCCCGAGGCAGGATTCGAACCTGCGACCGTAGCAGTCCCGCGGTTCCGGGCTGCAGCGCCAGAACCGCACGGCCACCGCGGCCGGCAAACACTATCACCTGGCTTGCTGAGTACTGATATAGACGTAGATCATTGGTTAATTTTCTTCGAATCTTTTTAATTAATATAGTTCTCTAACACGAATTATGCTTGCCTATACGGTAAATCACATTGAATTTATCTTCAGGATCACTTTTATCCACTCATACGATTCCCTCCATTCCCACGTAACTGAGCGTTTCTGCATTCTGATCCAGACTCAAAAATTGACTACTACGAAAACGCCTAATCATAAACATGGGCCCAAAACTGAACCAAAAGTTACTTACTGGCACCAAACAAAAAAAGGAGGTATCAGAACTCCAATAATGGTGACGACAGGCGATAGCAGAGCACAGTCACCAACAACCGTTTAACAGTGGTAACTCGATCGAATGTTCCCGCTCAGAAGTGAATGCGTCGGCGTGCGTCGACTATTGCTCCCACGGACTGATTTTACTCGAAAGAAGTGAATGGATTAAATGCTACTGTTGTGTACATAGTTCCGCGTAGTCAGCGCGTACACAACTTTCCCACTAGAGCGCGCCCCGCTAAGCACAACAGCGCAGGCGCAGAGCTCGCCCGTCTCCGCACTACGAGATGGCGCTGTCTTAGAGACGGACCAAATTCTGCCTCAGCCGATCCGCGTATTAATATGTAACGCAGCCAATGAGATTGCAGCTAACGTAGAACCTTTTCTCCTCGTGGATCACATTCGCGCAGTGATACCTGAACGCTCGAGGTATTATAACGAGTGTTAGTCCATAGTCAAGTTTCAGTCTGCGCCTAATAAGATTATCATAGCCATGAAGAGAAATGTATAGACACTTTGTCAAGTATCAGAGATATGTGAGAATAAGATTAACGTACCAAGACCAAAGGATCGTCAGATTGTCAATTGTAAACAGCATCCAGAATCAAGTTACGTAAGATCTGTGCATTTTGTTATTTTAATAAATGTGTGTGAAAATTAATCAAGTTCTGTTTAAAGTTGGTCACTGTCAATCTGCTACTCTAAGCGTGCAAGTGGCATTTCTATCGTCTGACCTAACGGCAGAAGATAAACACGCCACGATAAGACCACGAGACATATTGCTAACACTCGCCTACTTCGTTAGAGCGACAAGTCAAGTAATCTGATGGTGTGTGTACCGAAGATCTTACAGTACGCACACCACAGCTACCAATACATAAAACTACAACCCACTTAACTGATCGTTTTCATTCGGTTGCTTCCACAAAGTTGTTTGATTCAGAATAATACATGAATAATGCAAGATATTCGTGAAACTACAGCCGAATGAGTTGATTGTTCTCCAACAACCGATGAACGGACTTTTTTCGTTCGGTTGTTCCTGTCACTGAGTTGGAGGAAGTAGACGAGACGGGCCACCTGGACCGTGTTCGCTGTACAGCGTGCTCTCCACGTGACGCGGGACCGTGGGAAGCCAGGTTCGGCCTCGAACCCGCTGCAATCCTCCTACGGCTGCGGCATTCCTCCAGGTGGCCTCACGCTTATTTCTGGGCGTCAACGCCCCGTCTCGTGCGTGGGTTCACCTGCTGCTCTGTGCGTATCACGAGCTTCCACGCCACATGACGTCACATACACTCTACAGAACAACATCCTGAGAAAAATGGTTCAAATGGCTCTAAGCACTATGGGACTTAACATGTGAGGTCATCAGTTCCCGAGACGTAGAACTACTTAAACCTAACTAACCTAAGGACATCACACACATCCATGCCCGAGGCAGGACTCGAACCTGTGACCGTTGCAGCAGCGCGGTTCCGGATTGAAGCGCCTAGAACCTCTCGGCCACAGCGGCCGGCTAACATTCTGAAAAACTACGTGGATTTCTGCTCTTTTGGGTGTAATGTAAATGTTATGGAGAGTTTTGGTGATGATTCACTTGCATATCACATTGTCTGATATTGTGGAATAGCGGTAAAGCGCATGCACAGAAACCGAGAGGTCGTGTGTTAGAATTTCGGTCGGACCATGGACTTTTCAGTATTCGTTTTAAACTAGGCTCCAAGTCTCAACGATGTGAGGAGAAACGACACGTGGTTCAAATTCCAGGGTAAACTGTAGGTCCCCTTTCCCTGGTTGGATAACTGGGGTAGGTTAGGGACACGCAAGTCATCGAAGTGGCGTCCAATAGAAAGATTGAACCAGGCCACTGAACCGAAAGATATTATTACAGGGTGGCGCAAAGCAGATTTTTGTCTAGCACGACGTAATAAGGGGTGATACATTCATTTGATCATACACTACTCGCCATTAAAATTGCTACACCACGAAGATGACGCGCTACAGATGCGAAATTTAACCGACAGGAAGAAGATGCTGTGATATGCAAATGATTAGCTTTTCAGAGCATTCACACGAGGTTGACGCCGGTGGCGACGCCTACAACGTGCTGACATGAGGAAAGTTGCCAACCGATTTCTCATACACAAACAGCAGTTGACAGTCGTTGCCCGGTGAAACGTTGTAGTGATGCCTCGTGTAAGGAGGAGAAATTCGTACCATCACGTTTCCGACTTTTATAAAGGTCGGATTGTAGCCTATCACGACTTTGGTTGGTTACACGTGTTTGCATTGACGGCACTTAGAACAATGAACGTTACATTTCAGATGTGTTACGACCCGTGGCTCTGCCCTTTATTCGATCCCTGCGAAACCCTACATTTAAGCAGGATAATGCACGACCGCATGTTGCAGGTCCTGTACGGGCCTTTCTGGATACAGAAAATGTTCCACTGTTGCCCTGGCTAGCATATTCTCCAGATCTCTCACCAATTGAAAACGTCTGGTCAATGGTGGCCGAGCAACTGGCTCGTCACAATACGGCAGTCACTACTCTTGATGAACTGTGGTATCGTGTTGAAGCTGCATGGGCAGCTGTACCTATACATGCCATCCAAGCTCTGTTTGACTCAATGCCCAGGCGTATCAAGGCCGTTATTACGGCCAGAGGTGATTGTTCTGGGTACTGATGTCTCAGGATCTACGCACCTAAATTGTAATCACATGTCAGTTCTAGTATAATATATTTGTCCAACGAATACCCGTTTATCATCTGCATTTCTTCTTGGTGTAGCAATTTTAATGGCCAGTAGTGTATTTATACTACAGTAGACAACCTGAAACTTAATGCTGAAGGTTTCAAAGCGATTTCCTTCTGCACCAGTAAGATTGTAGAGCCTTGAACTGAATTATGTGACGACTTTCTGAAGAACATAACTTTCGAATGCACGAATCTCTCTGGAAATTGCAGTTGGAGATCTTTGAGTATTGCAGGAACATCTTTGAAGACTCTGTCCTTTAGATAACTTCATAAGAAATAATCACACACATTGAGATCGCGATTATAAGGCAGCCATTCCACACGACTAAGACGCTCACGGATACGATCTGATGCTGAATGTCGCTTGACGAAAATGGAAAAGTTCTACAGTACGGCGTGGATGTGCTCCATCCAGTATAAACCACTAGATTCAGAGCATTCGGCGGCGTTGTCCGGCTGGTACAAATTCATGGCCCTGAGCGTGCCCGTATTTGCCTTCTGTGATAGTTTCCTCAATAGAAATAGACCCAGTACTATACTGTGCGCAGACTGCGCACCAAACAGCATCGTCTTTAAAATATGGGTTCACAGTACCGCTGTTCCTATGTTAGCATTTACATTCTGAAGTGTGAATTAAAATACCAGTGAGTTGTAGCGCCACAAGCTTGTTCGGAGCGAACGTTTGTTTTAGGATAGCTAGCTGCATGTAACTTCGGGGGCTGACATCTGCTGGCCTAGCCGGGAGTCACACGCGCAGCTGTCACTACTTGCCGTAGGAAGGGTATCCAATACATCTTACTGGACGCGTACATTCACAACCTATAGGAACATAAATAAATGATATTGATTATGAAACTTCCTGGCAGATTAAAACTGTGTGCCCCACCGAGACTCGAACTCGGGACCTTTGCCTTTCGCGGGCAAGTGCTCTACCAACTGAGCTACCGAAGCACGACTCACGCCCGGTACTCACAGCTTTACTTCTGCCAGTATCTCGTCTCCTACCTTCCAAACTTTACAGAAGCTCTCCTGCGAACCTAGCAGAACTAGCACTCCTGAAAGAAAGGATATTGCGGAGACATGGCTTGCACATGGCGATCACTTGCCCGCGAAAGCAAAGGTCCCGAGTTCGAGTCTCGGTCGGGCACACAGTTTTAATCTGCCAGGAAGTTTCATATCAGCGCACACTCCGCTGCAGAGTGAAAATCTCATTCTGCAAACATCCCCCAGGCTGTGGCTAAGCCATGTCTCCGCAATATCCTTTCTTTCAGGAGTACTAGTTCTGCTAGGTTCGCAGGAGAGCTTCTGTAAAGTTTGGAAGGTAGGAGACGAGGTACTGGCAGAAGTAAAGCTGTGAGTACCGGCCGTGAGTCGTGCTTCGGTAGCTCAGTTGGTAGAGCACTTGCCCGCGAAAGGCAAAGATCCCGAGTTCGAGTCTCGGTCGGGCACACAGTTTTAATCTGCCAGGAAGTTTCATATCAGCGCACACTCCGCTGCAGAGTGAAAATCTCACTCTGATATTGATTATTATTCAATCTTTTTCAGAATCGGTACACTACCTTTTGACATTCAGTAGAAGACACTTAGGAAACTAAAGTCAGTTAGGAAATATAATAACTGATCCTTTGGTATTATCTAAAAACATAAACATTACTCCCAGGGTGCAGAATTAATTAATTGAGACTTTCATACTAAAACTTTAATTATTTTTCGTTTTCGTAATATAAAAATCAGACAAAATTATTACTGGTGTCTAAGATTGTTGTGGGAGTACATGCTAGTGAATGAGAGTGGGTACGTGGGACATTCGTCAAATTTTAATGTTGCATTATATACCGTCTTAAGTAACCTGCAAGAGTTACGCAAGCCTGTCGTGGGAAAATGTTCATAGGGAATTTACCCACTTTGCTGATGTATGTCTACGTGTGATTTCTATCGTAACAGAGCAGCCAGAAATTCAGCTGGAGTATTATCTGTACCTAAAGGATATTTCCAGATTTATTGCCTTTACGTTTTCCTTTATTAAACATTACTTAAATGTTGGTATATCAGAATGACGTAGATGCGTCTGTGCGTAAGGATTGGTGCAGGCCGGTTTTGGCGCGAGTATGATCATGAGCGAGCAGCGAGTGTGGTCAGCCCATCAGAACTAAGACGGTTCCCGCTCGGTACCTGATAGTTTTACTGGGAGTGAGACCACCAGAAGGGAGTCTCTCGCTAGCTTTGAACACGGCCATGCTACTAGTGCGAGTCAAAACAATGTCTAAAATGAAAGAATATTCAGTTCCTCGCGTTTGATACGTGTCGTGACCAACGCTGATGTCATAGACAGTTTTGTGAAGTTTGGAAGTTTTAGAGCTATATTGTTGGAATGATATTTGCGTGTGAAAATTTGGCCTTTGTAGTATCCGCGTGGCATGTCTCAGTATTCAACCACTGAGCATTTTTGGCGAGGAATTTCATTTTTGAAATCCACCAGGAGGACCGAATGTAATAACTCATGTTAGTGGTGGAATTAATGACTGTGGAAACGTTCTTTAACTCTGGCCGGATTTGGACACATTTCTGGCTGCTGTGCGTGCGAAATGAGTGTATGAATTGTGAACTTGACGAAAACAACCAATAGTTTAAATGTGGATTGAACAGTACCGTTTCTTTGATTATAAGAAAAAATAAACATTTTTGCGTTGAAATTTCGGATATTATTTTCCAGAAGCCAATCCATTATCTTTCCGCCCGATAAATTTTTTATTGGCAGTTATTTAACAGAATTTTCTTTCATTACTAGAGATGCGCGGCCTCAGTAATTGTAGATATTAGATGGTGTATTTTATCAACGCTGGTTTTACATCATCTTGTAAGTATCTACGTTGCTGAGTGAAGGGACATCGAGCAGACGCCGCCCTGAGGTAGGTGAATTTCTCATTTTCAGCCTGCACAGCACACGGAATTTCAAACCCCGCCACGCCGCAGAGTGAGACCTACAATAAAACAATATCACAAGGGGAATCGTTTACGGCATACGAATAACCACAGTAGACAAGCTCTTCCTGACACGTGTTTGGCGATACCATGTATGTACAGGCTGGTATAATTAAACTTTCGCAGCTTGAGAGGTTCCCCATAAAAAACGAGCTGTCTTAGGACAATGAACCTATGTGGAAATATTTGTAAGGCCATGAAGAAGAGAAATTACGAATAAATCATTGAAAGAAACACATTTTAATATCCGCATAAGAGGGTAACATATGTTAATTGCGTACCATATTTACGTTCCGGATCACAACCGCTGCTCAATGTACTGAACATCTGCATCCACAACAGTCTTGAACCGCACTTGTCCCCCAAAACATCTCAGGTTGCATATGGGCCACGGAATGTTTAGCTGCCGAAACAAAGCTCATGCAAAGCTTGAAAGTCGTACATTGCGTCCAGCATCCTCAGCCATGACACCAGTAACTTCTTCAACAATTTGTGACGCAAATGCCCGTCGGACTCTCCCAGGAGAAGTTTCCAAATCGCGTCTGAATCGTGTTCAACCCCGGTGCGGAAAGAGGACCTCTTCGTGTTCCTTCAACCCGTCGACACTTACGAAGACCAGCAGCATTATTGTTGTTATTTCGACAAAACAGCCTTACGAGATTGTAATTCACACTGATGCTTGTGTTGCAACTCTGCGTTGCCGTGCTAGTACCGGCACCTAACGCCACGGACGTTATTAACTACGTCAGTCCTGCAACGCACAGTCTGAACTTCATTCGTATGAAGTTGGGTACCCACACGGCAAATAGTTTTATCTGTACATCAGCTGAAGTACCGAAAGTTTAATTACAACTGCACTTTATATGACACTTTTTAGAAAGAGACTTGAAAAAACCCAGTGTCCTAGTTCCTACCAAGGGTTTCAGGAGCGGTCACTCTAGCAAGAGGCGAAAGCCTGAAAAGTAATTATCGCTTTCTAGACCTTCACAGCTGGTATTTCCATTGCCTCACTCTCACCTTTATGGATGGCCAAATAGAGCCAAGTTCTGTAACAGCCCACACTGCGAACTTTTTTCGGGAATGAAGAAACGAAACTACATACTACCATGATTTTCCACTTCCTGGCTTACTACTTACCACTACAAGGAAGGTAAAGCGGGCTGTACCACCTTGCGCGTCCTATTCTCTTTTTATTTTGATGGTTCCCAAGCGAGATGTAGATCACAAGGATAGTAGTGACATCTACTTTGAAAACTGCTTCTCTCAGTTTACTAAAGGTGGTTTTTTGAGGGCGTCTCTTTGCTTCGAACAGTTCTCATTTAAGATCGCTGCACATCTCTGTTATAAAGCTTGATAAGTAAACGAATCTGTCATGTTCCTGACAGCACGTGTCTCAACTTCTTCGTTATCGGTCGTTATGCCTTCTTCACAAGAGATACAAAAGCCAGTTTAGTACTCTTCAGAAGGTCAGTTTAGCGTCTTCTGGCTAATTTCCTGTCCGGATATAAAGTGACTGGCTGAAACTCACCGTGAGGCTTGTCCCATTTGAAAATGGACCTTGTATGCCACGTGAATGAATTTTCTGGAAGGATATCACGTATCACACGAGCGTAGACACGATATTGAGCACGTTGTTACAGACGGGTGTGACCATGGCATCACATAGCTATTTAACAGGCTTCAAACGTGGAATAACAGACACAAGAGGCTTGGATCACAGAACATCGGAGAGAACTCAAGAGCTCAGATTCCCTAGGTACACAATATCTAGGGTAAATCTTCACTAATGCAGATGACAATGTTCCCACAAGCGTAAGCAGCCACTCAAAAATGAGTGTGAATTCTTAAGGGGCCAAACTGCTGAGGTCATCGGTCCGTAGACTTACACACTACTTAAACTAACTTGTGCTAAGAACAACACTCACACCCATGCCCGAGGGAGGACTCGAACCTCCGGCGGGAAGGGCCGCGCAATCCGTGACATGCGCCTCAAACCTCACGACCACTCCGCGCTCGCAGACACTCAAGACGAGTAGACGTCGTTCCCACACAGCCTAAGGGTGCCAGTTACTCTTTTCTGCCAAGACTGTATGGAAACAAATGCGCCGCATAAGCTTCTGCAGTTGGCGACCGGCAAAACATCCAGGGCCTTCCTGTGACTTCTGAACACTCAGTTGCAAGTTGAATTGGTGGGTGGTGGAAGTCGTCTATGTAAATGGGCTCTGTATCTGACATAAGTTAATTAATCACCCTCCAAATAATCAATTAGGAATCCAGTGGCTACTAAAATAAATAAGAATCACAATTACTTAGGTTTATTCCGATAAAGTAATTAGTGAAACAATTGACAAACGATGACAGCATTATTATAATAAAACCGTGACACGTCGGACAAAGAGGTCGGGAGAAAAGATTCTGATAATTGCGTAAGTGAAATAATCGCAATCGTGAAGATGTACCGTGATTGTCGTGGCGTTCATTCGAAAGACAGATAGACACTCTAAGACATAAAAATGAATGGAAAACGACACACTACGAAGAAACTACCCGAATGTGATGGACATAGGTAGATGTGATGTACACGCACAAACAAAGAAACGATTACAATTTAAGGAAAAAATTGAATTATTTATTCAAGAGAAAAAGCTTCACAAATTGAGCGATTCAGTTACGTGTTGGTCCACCTCTGCCACGTATACAAGCGTTTATTGCGCGTGGCAGTGACTGATAGAGTTGTTGGACGTACTCCTGAAGGATATCGCGCCAAATGCTGTCCAACTGGTGCGTTAGCTACTCAAAATCCCGAGTTGGTTGGAGGATCCTACCCATAACGCTCCAAACGCTCTCAACTGAGGGGAAATCCAGTGAACTTGCTCGCCAAGGTACGGTTTGGCAAGCACGAAGGCAAGTAGTAGAAACTCTTACTGTGTTCTGGCGGATATTATATTGCTGAAGTGTAAGCCGAGGATGGCGTGCCATGAAGGGCAACAAAATGAGGCGTAGAATGTCGTCAATTTACCGCTGTGCTGTAGGGGTGCCATGGATGCCATCTAAAGAGGTCCTGCTGCGAAAAGAAGTTGCACACCAGACCATCACTCCAGGTTGAAGGGACGTATGGCAGATTACTATCGCACTGCTGTCTCCAAAGACGCTTTCGGCCTGGAATCTCATAGACCGGAGTAGAATTATCTTCAGTAATGACAGCCTGGAGTGATGTTTTACGGTGCCGTTTCTTTTCATAACAGGATCCTTCGGTAGTCATCCATAGCACCTTTACAGTACAGCGGTACCTCGATGACATTCTACGCCCTATTTTTTTATCCTTCATGGCATGCCACCCTGGTCTCATTTGTTTTTTTGTCTGGACATGTGCGTCACATCTACCGATTTCCGTCCAAGTCAGATAATTCCGTCGTGGTGAGATTTTTTTTTTTTCCTACGAAAGGGAATACGTCACACCTGTGGCTGGAGTTAAAAGTAGAATGTTCATTGGATCTAAATTCAAGTTTTCAAAGTGAAGACCGAAGTGATCGAAATACTTTAAGATGACTTTGGTGTCCCTATACATGGTCTCATTGTTGCAGCTTGATCTTACCACAACAAATTATAGGCATAGGCTGAAGTGCCTGCAGAATTAGTCATTTCGACATCAAGGACAATCGCCAACAGCAAAGCGCAATTCAGCCCGAATTTTCTCTAAGTCCCTTGATAAATTAATTCTGGCGGCTGCAGGACGTCGGTGGCACTCAGCACAGAAGTTTGCAGGTAGAGGTTTCCAGAGACCAAGTCTCTCAAAGAAGCCTGACGAAGAGGTGATTTTTGATCGAAATTTTACTAAAAAGAAACCTCCAATTGCCGTGTTTTGCGTCCCTTGCTGTATTTATATTTGCTGAGGTTTGTATCTGCTGAGCGGTGACCATTAAATGCCGCTTAGAAAAGCTTGGTTCCCTTCCCTGGGCTGTCCTATAGTTCGTTGACAGCTAGGTGCATTCTCCCATTTAACACAGAAAAAAATCATCTCACTCTCTTTCCATCTCTCTCTACGACCAATGAGAGGATGATGATGTTTGGTTTGTGGAGCGCGCAACTGAGCGGTCATTAGCGCTCGTACAAACCCCCAATTTCTACACAGACCAGTTTCTTTTCACAGTCCAATCTAGTCACTCTCACAAATGATGAGGACAACACAAACACCCAGTAGCTGAGCAGAGAAAATCCACAACCCGGCCGGGAATCGAACCCGGGGACCCCGTGATCCAGAGGCAGCAACTCTAGCCCCCCGACCACGAGCTGCGGACGCGACCAATGACGTGGGTCCCCGTCAGCGCATTCCAGCTTCTCTATCTGACTTCTAGTTTATTACTGTTCGCCAATCTCTGCGACTGTTATGTTATGTAAACATTAAGTTTTTGTGAAGTCAGATGTCCAGCCGCGTCTCACGCTTCAAAGACCCAAAACAGCAGGTCCCCAAGGCATTTTCGAAGTATTTATCTGTGGTGTCCGATGCTTCTTGGGGAAAACTCAGTTTTCCACTTTTCTGCACATTAGTACCGTGTCCTAAAAAGCGATCCCCCTCCTTCCACTCCAGAGTTGCAAAGCGGTTGTGGCTGATGGAGCTTGTGCCGCAGTAGATCCTGCCTGTTTGTCCACGATGCTCCAGATGCTCTGGTCAGCATTACAAAAGGTTGTTCAGTGGCCTGCGAGCCATATGCCTTCGCATCTTCTAGTCTATTCTTCCAAGAAACAGCTCCAAGAGTGGTGGCCTACCTAACTCCCCAGGCAGCCTGGGTACTGCTACACCGACCCAAATCTCCTTCCTACACCCTCTACATCTACATCTACATCTACATGGATACTCTGCAAATCACATTTAAGTGCCTGGCAGAGGGTTCATCGAACCACCTTCACAATTCTCTATTATTCCAATCTCGTATAGCTCGCGGAAAGAATGAAGACCTATATATTTCCGTTCGAGCTCTGATCTCCTTTATTTTATCATGTTGATCGGTCCCCCCTATGTAGGTCGGTGCCAAAAAATATTTTCGCATTCGGAGGAGAAAGCTGGTGATTGGAATTTCGTGAGAAGATTCCGTCGCAACGAAAAACGCCTTTCTTTTAATTATTTCCAGCCCAAATCCTGTATCCTTTCTGTGACACTCTCTCCCATATTTCGCGATAATACATAACGTGCTGCCTTTCTTTGAACTTTTCCGATGTACTCCGTCAGTCCTAGCTGGTAAGGATCCCACACCGCGCAGCAGTATTCTAAAAGAGGACGGACAAGCGTAGTGTAGGCAGTCTCTTTAGTAGGTCTGTTACATTTTCTAAGTGTCCTGCCAATAAAACGCAGTCTTTGGTTAGCCTTCCCCATAACATTTTCTAAGTGTTACTTCCAATTAAAGTTGTTCTCATTTATATAAGGCATGCAAATCCCAATAAAAGATGTAATGAAGATTATTATTACATCAGTCACTTACTAACAATCACTAGTATTGTTATGTATCATATCCCTTGGTGTCGATTATATATTCTCATCAAATGGGCCTTTCAGTATGATTTTTACATACGTTACGGAACTGTTCCCGTAAGATCGGTCTCGTAACACATTGTACCAGAGCTTTTACAGTAAATCAAAGTCTTCCGTTCGACATACACGATTTTTGTGGTGCTGTGTTGGTCTAATACCATATCAAACTTCGTAGCCTCCCAGCGAGTGCAAAGTGTCATTGTCCCCATGAGCAGCACAACATATGTAAAGTTACCCTACCTACTGCCATGGCGGCCTTCTGAGTGCTAGCGAGAAACTTTGACAACTTGTTACAAACAGGGGGAAACTAAATTCCCTTTACAGATGTTGATGACTTGTAGCGGAGCCCAAGACAATTAAGTTTATTACAGGAAATCATGTGTCAAAACGTACCATTTCCGTGCTGCACGCAAAATACCACATCACGTTTCACTCTGACTTTTGCAGCACGTCGTCTGGGTCCACTTACAAGCAGAGCTCAATGTGACGACCACCGACGTCAGCACAGATGCGGTACCTCTGTACTACGTTTCAGTACACACGATCACCAATTCCTGGTCCTTCATCATCTGGCACAGCTATAGCGTGCACCAGTAAGTCTTCCTTGGATGCTACAGGGGTCTTGTAAATCAAGGATTTCGTGTGAGCCTGCTGGTGGTAGTGCAGTGGATTCAAGTCGGAAGAACAAGCAGGCGGAGCGATCAGGCAGTCACAACCTATTCACTAATGGCCAAATCGTTTGTCCAGATGATCTTGGACGGCACGTGAAAAATGAAGTGGCGCGCCATTGGGGTGGAACCACATGTTTTGTCATACACGCAGCAGCACGTCTCACGAGAGCTAATTCAGTATGTTACGAAATAATCACAAGAACGCTGCACCTGTAAGATGTGGTGGAAGAAGGTATGATCCAACCACGTCTCCATCCAGGCGTCCTCCTCAAATGTTCAGACCACATGACTCATAGAATTCATAGGGGTGCACCTTAAGTGCTTTGTCATTAGGCCGCTCATGAAAGTTGTGGGAATTAACACCTTTGCTGGCAAACGTGGCTTCACCTGTGAAAAGGATCTGCTATGGGAAGTCCGGATTGTCGATACAACGATACAAGAGGCACCTGTAGAAGTTGGCTCAGGACCGTAACTTCCGTGGCTGCATTGCCTATACCTTCTAAAGGTGGTGTGCATGTTGCTGCTGCTCATGCTGAACAGTCCAGACAGTTTGGTGATCCTCATTCTGTATAACTGCTAAGGTCTGGTACTCATCGTCACATCATCTTACATTGCATAGAGTACAGGCTCCTTAAAATCAGGTGTGCAGAGCCGCTGTGGATCACCACAGTCGTCCCTGTTGGTGGTGAATGTACCCCCATCTCTGAGGCCCACTGGCTCAATGTAACAAAGAGGGAATGCGAAGCTATCTCGCCATGGAGAACACTCTCCACATACAAATGACGAGCAGCTCTCCCATTGCAACGAGATTCACCGCACAGTAACATCGTGTCAGCGTATTCCGCAAACGTGTGTGGTTCACCATATTCAATAGCAACGTACTAATAATTATATGTATAGGGTGCGACCATAAAGTTTCTTTTCGAAGACTGTCCAGACTAGAATCGGTACGCCAATTGGCCAAAATCGCCGTGAACATAGCAATCATCCCACCAACGCACTAGGTGGAAGACGCCAATTCGGTAAGACGTCTTATTCTGCTGTGTGAAGAAGTCTGTAATTGTTTGCTGCACATCCTCGAACGACGGAAATTGTCATCCCTTTAAGGCCTCTTTTAAGGGACCAAAGGTATGATAATCGCAAGAGAGGAGATCAGGACTATAGGTTGTGTGCTCCAGTGTCTCCCACTTGAGCTGGTGTAACTTCTACAATTAGGCTGGTATTGCGGTTCGACAGGCGTCTTTTGTTACATCGCGACTATCATAGAACTTAGCACACCATTCTACAATCGCAGTTTTCGATAGGCATGCTGCTCCATGCACATTCTCCATTCCCTGATGGATGTGCATCGGTGTTTGACCTGCAACAGCCAGGAAACAAACAGAAGCACACTGGTCCTGTTTGGAAGCATTTGGTAATAACGTCGCCATAGTTCACGTCTCCTCATTTACTGCACACATGACGGAAAGACACGAATGACACACTAACCTCTTACCTTCACGTCGGTCCTTATATATCCACGTCAGAGTCACTCTGAGTTGCACGTACACTGCAGCACCGCCCTCAAACGGAAACTTTTTAACCATATCTTATACATACAGTTTGTGCTCTGTACTGTAGATAATGGTTACTACTGTGTAGCAGTAAAATATAAACCAACACCGCAGGTGCAACATAAGGTACAAACCTCTCTTGGTGGGTGCAGTAGTAGAGTATGAACGAATACCACAAGCACAACAGCAGTTACAAAGCTCTCTAGCTCCAGAACGAGTGATTTTTCCATGACTTTCCAGAACAGCTACTAAGAATCATGGCAGCAGACAGCGCATTACAGAAGTGCTACAAGCAAGAGTAGGAAACTGTCAATGAGAATGTCTACATTCTTCTTGTAATTCTCATTGGCTGAAAGTCGTACATTTTAAATGATTTTCTGGAGTGATTTTGGAGCTCATGAAATCAGAGGAGTCAGCTTGTGGCCATCACGGGTTGTAAAAGTCGTGCGACCTCTGCAACAGCGCTGGTGCTTTCTGAGTATATTTTAGGAGCAGATAATCGGTGATGCTGAGTGATCAAACGAGTTATTAGGTGTGCTTTGAGAGACTAAGAGAATCCAAAGTACATTCCTGGGTGCAAGTGTGGGCTTATGTTTATGCATTTGCATGTTTTTATCTGAGCGTTTTGTGGGTAAATGGGTGTGCTCTAGTTTGGTAAAAGATGATCTCTGACTACAGCATAGAGACATTAGTTAGAGGTGCTGCTGGATAAAGGTGATAGACTTTGCTAGAATAATTAGTCTGAGATATATATGAAGCTGAGGGTTTGTGTGTATGCCTGGGATCACCTCCAAAATGCATTAATCGATTTCACTCAAATATGGCACAGAAGCATCATATCTCAAGAGTATCAGCACTGTGGAGTTTATAACATCAGGAGAAGAGATGGTGACTAAATCGTGTTTTCTCTGGCCACTCATGTTTAGACAGCACTGCGCGATGGGAATGTGTGGGAACAATATTGGCCTGCCAAATCAATCTGCATTGCAGGGTAGCCTACTTGTCAGGAACAACAAACAGTTTTCCACGCCTGGGCTTGTAGGCTGTCCGGCTGGTCCCGGCAGAGACTCGAGTCCTCCCTCAGGCATGGGTGTGTGTGTTTGTCTTTAGGATAATTTAGGATAAGCAGTGTGTAAGCGTAGGGACTGATGACCTTAGCATTTAAGTTCCATAAGATTTCACACACATTTGAACATTTTTTTTGTAGGCTGTCCTGCACAATAGGTGTGTTGTGCTGGTGTGCTATCAGCCTGCTTTAGTGACTTGCTTTGCGTGACGGCCTTTACGTCAGACACCAACAACTCATTTTCAAACCCATGATGTAAGCCTGCTCTGCATGATAGGCATGCTGTGGGAGCAGTATTGCTCTGCTTTATTAAACTGTATTGCAGGGGCTATATACATGCTGATGGTCATAGTTGCTGACATGTTGGGATGGATAAAGCAGGAGATGGAGAGTGAGAGGGAGTAGGAAATGGACAGAGAGAGGGTAGGAGGGTAAGATGCATGAGGTACGTGGAAGGTGTAGAAGGGGACAGAAAGGGAATGGGTGGTTGTAGAAGGAAGTGTGGGAGGTGGGAAAAGAGAGAGGGCGAGATGGATATGGTCAGAGAGAAGTGGGGAAGACATGGTAAGTGAGAGGGGCTGAAGGAAATGGACAAAGAGAAGGGGAGGAGGAGATGAAAAGACAGATTGCGGAGGAAACACACATATAGAGGTGGGAGGATGAGGTGGACAGAAGGAGGGAGAGGTGAGCACAGGCAGGAGGGGAGGGAAGTGTGTTCAATATACACTCCTGGAAATTGAAATAAGAACACCGTGAATTCATTGTCCCAGGAAGGGGAAACTTTATTGACACATTCCTGGGGTCAGATACATCACATGATCACACTGACAGAACCACAGGCACATAGACACAGGCAACAGAGCATGCACAATGTCGGCACTAGTACAGTGTATATCCACCTTTCGCAGCAATGCAGGCTGCTATTCTCCCATGGAGACGATCGTAGAGATGCTGGATGTAGTCCTGTGGAACGGCTTGCCATCCCATTTCCACCTGGCGCCTCAGTTGGACCAGCGTTCGTGCTGGACGTGCAGACCGCGTGAGACGACGCTTCATCCAGTCCCAAACATGCTCAATGGGGGACAGATCCGGAGATCTTGCTGGCCAGGGTAGTTGACGTACACCTTCTAGAGCACGCTGGGTGGCACGGGATACATGCGGGCGTGCATTGTCCTGTTGGAACAGCAAGTTCCCTTGCCGGTCTAGGAATGGTAGAACGATGGGTTCGATGACGGTTTGGATGTACCGTGCACTATTCAGTGTCCCCTCGACGATCACCAGTGGTGTACGGCCAGTGTAGGAGATAGCTCCCCACACCATGATGCCGGGTGTTGGCCCTGTGTGCCTCGGTCGTATGCAGTCCTGATTGTGGCGCTCACCTGCACGGCGCCAAACACGCATACGACCATCATTGGCACCAAGGCAGAAGCGACTCTCATCGCTGAAGACGACACGTCTCCATTCGTCCCTCCATTCACGCCTGTCGCGACACCACTGGAGGCGGGCTGCACGATGTTGGGGCGTGAGCGGAAGACGGCCTAACGGTGTGCGGGACCGTAGCCCAGCTTCATGGAGACGGTTGCGAATGGTCCTCGCCGATACCCCAGGAGCAACAGTGTCCCTAATTTGCTGGGAAGTGGCGGTGCGGTCCCCTACGGCACTGCGTAGGATCCTACGGTCTTGGCGTGCATCCGTGCGTCGCTGCGGTCCGGTCCCAGGTCGACGGGCACGTGCACCTTCCGCCGACCACTGGCGACAACATCGATGTACTGTGGAGACCTCACGCCCCACGTGTTGAGCAATTCGGCGGTACGTCCACCCGGCCTCCCCCATGCCCACTATACGCCCTCGCTCAAAGTCCGTCAACTGCACATACGGTTGACGCCCACGCTGACGCGGCATGCTACCAGTGTTAAAGACTGCGATGGAGCTCCGTATGCCACGGCAAACTGGCTGACACTGACGGCGGCGGTGCACAAATGCTGCGCAGCTAGCGCCATTCGACGGCCAACACCGCGGTTCCTGGTGTGTCCGCTGTGCCGTGCGTGTGATCATTGCTTGTACAGCCCTCTCGCAGTGTCCAGAGCAAGTATGGTGGGTCTGACACACCGGTGTCAATGTGTTCTTTTTTCCATTTCCAGGAGTGTATATCTGTCGAATGCACACACTTGACTTTGAACTGTGTTCATTTTTGAAAGTTGTGTGAAGGTCGTCTATAGAAGCATTACCAATGTACATATTCCAGCCAAGTGCTCTACCTCTCTCTCTCTCTCTCTCTCTCTCCCTCTCCCTCTCCCTTCCTCTCTTTCTTGATATGGAAGCTACGAGGCTCAGACGAAAGTAACGTTTCGTATTGAACCCATAATGGAAGCACTGATCACAGTGACAGACGTGACTGACAGTGTTAGAAATCATAAAGGCACGGGACATCAAAGGTAATTGTTAGGTATAATAAGAAGACCACTGCCTACACAGCGCCTGCTGATAATAAAATGTCCGTACAGGGTTCTGTATTCTTGTCTCAGGTATTACTTGCCAAAGTAGAAAAGAAGTCCCAAATGTACATGTTCAAAGGCAAATACTTGATAGGATATGGATCATACTATCAACGTCGAGGATGGTCTGTAATGTGTAGTTTAGGCAGTTTCTCTCACCACGTTCGTAGCTAAACTATTATTGGTTGCGTTTGTTTCTTTACTTATTCCTCTAACTGTGATGCTGCTATCAGATGCAGCACTTAAAAGCATGTATCAGTAAGTTCTAACAGACTATTCCACACTAATCAGGACCTGTTCTCACTTTACCCTCGTTTCTCTTTCGTAAAACACACTGACAATTATTTTCGATCATTTGTCGTTGTCAGCTTTTAATAAATATCTGTGACACTATTTTTTTGTCTGTGCTATGATTCCCTGTATGCTTTAGCACAGTTGTTCTCTAAATCTTTCTTCTTAGCATACAACGCTTTTTGGAGCATGCCCTCAAAACCGTTTTGTTTGACCATGTTCAGTGCCGTTGTTGCTTAAGAGCACTCAAGTCTCGGAACTTTTAATTTAGAAACATCCCTGTGCACTTTCTTCGTATAGAAGTACTTGGTTAACCGGTAAGAAACTCACAATTTTCTCACACTGTCTTTAATCGCAACCTTTTCTAATTTGTTTTCTTTCATTAATTTTCCACGTATTGGATGCACTTTGCTCTCTTCACTTTCATCTCCTTTCAACCCCATACTTTCTGGGACATAATTATACATTTCTCTATAAGCAAATAATTCACTAATCCTAACTTTTTTTACGCTAGCTCATCTCTGGCTAATACAGTATTGAACATGATGAAATTTCCAAAAAAGTTACAACTTGACGATCAGAAGGGATAAAACAACTCCCTTTGCAAATATACATCATTCACTGACCCAAGACGTTGCGGAAGTTTCTATGTCAGGGTCTCCTAGCAAACCATAACAACTTATCCAATCAACTTTATCTTTGTTTTTTTAGATAAATGTATGCATTGAATTAAATTTTAATAAGTACGAGTATATGTCAACTTCATTTGTTCGGAGGAAAAAATTTGGAAGAGCCAGAGCACGACTTTCTATTCATCTCGCATGAATTCGTATGTAAACGTAGAACTGGTGTACCGATGTTTTGGAAAGCGACTGTTCAAAACGATTTTAGCAACAAAACGGAAAACAAATTTGTCGCTGGTAATGCAGAGTATCTGAAAAACTAACCATAAATTAAAAGTGAAGCAGTATCTAGAGAATGAGCATACGACATTCAAATGAGTTGTAGAAAGAAATTAAGAAAGACGGGAAAACCTGACAGATAAACAAGACATTCGTTTACGACTTTGAGTTTTTCTTCAAAACAAAATATTTTTTCTGCCTAATCTTAGACCTCAGTACAAACAAACTCGGTTCGACGACTGCTCTTTATGTTCCCGGCCACTTCCTGCTCGCTGATATTAGAAATTGTAATCAATTTCCGCTTGCGAAAGCTGTGTCGTTGGGGTTCCCAGAACGTCGTCACTATCAGCATTGTGTTCTGTCTATGAATTATTGAAGAGGTGTGGCGCATCGGCGTTGACACTAACATCAAGTTTTAAAAAATATCCTCCATCAGTCAATGACAAAAAGCACCTGTCAAGAGATAACCGATTACCAACTTGTTTCTTAGAGGATTTCTTCATCTATGGAGATCACTTTCACTTATCAGATTCAACCTACCCATTTGACATACCAACTATATATGACGTTTCATGCTAATGTTATGGATCTACGTCTAAAGATTCCACTCAAAAAGTTGCACCAATGTCATCTTTGTAGTATGCATCTGAGACCTCCAAATTTACTTCAGTGTCTACGTCAACCATCCATGCTTCTGTCCCACGCTGATGATAGCCTTACAAACCAAAATACAGATGTCAGCGCAATTAGATACTAGGAGAATATTTACACTTTGTGCCTTTCCTGGTTGAGGATTCATGAGATCCTGGAGACACTGATCCTTTACCTGCAAGCAGCTCGTAAGGGTCAGTGATAACAGCACACCAAAAATTCTTCATGAAAGCACTGAAATAAAAAAATCAGTAAATATGTGAATGCACTCTCTGACCAGTCACTGTAGATTTGAGTGGAGCAGTAGAACAATAACATTTGTACCGCATACAACGTTAAAAAAGCGAAATGAAAACGAATTAAAGAGAAATAAAAATAATGGAACATGCAGCAAGCTATTTCTTATAAATAACTCTCAAACTTTCATGTGGAAGACGTGACTGAATAGCCCATCTCTGTTTTAATAAGCGTTAATACCTTCCACATGTGTATTCGTATTTAAATGTAAACAACTGTGAAAACCTTTGAGGACAAATGTCAACAAACGATATGTGTTACATGATACTGTTTACTTTTTTCTAGACTAACATTGGACAAGTGTTTTGTTTGCTGGCTGTTGTGACGCCGCCGTCAAGATTTACTGTTTACTTGATTTAGAAGAATGACCGTGAATATCGGAACTCCACGCCGTGTTACGACAAAAATTCTTGAGTATGCATCGTATTGTAGTAATATTTTACTGAAATTAACAAGAAAGTAAATATTGAAGGTATCTGGAAGATGACGTAGTTATCTCTAATGACTTAATATCGTATAGCATTAAACTGTGTAACGACAGTAAGAGATATTAATACTAATAATAACAATAATAGCACTCACAAAAATTGGAATACTAATCATTCAAGAAACAACATTAACATTGATATATGGTAAATAATACCGTGCAAGTGGTGAAGGCTACCAAAGAACTGTAGCGGCTTTTCAGATGTCATAAGAAACATTGTTAATATATGAGTCTTCAAACCGTTCTTTACTGAAAATGTTCTTATGAACAGAAGAGATTCACTGTGAATGAAAACTCTTCAAGCCGCATGAGCTGTTGTGTATTCCTTTATTGGAAACACCACCGGTATCGCACCGTTACAGTTGCGTCCCCAGGTGATGCAATGATTAGCCCTCAAACATCACCTGAGGATGCACCTTCAACGGTGCGAAACCGGTAGCGACCATGTAAAGGACTACACATGTAAAGCATCTTGAAGAGTCTTCATTCATTGTGAATCTCATCAATGCTTAAGAACATTTTTAGTAAAACATTATTTGCAATTTTTTAAATATTATCAATGTACTTGCAGTTTTGCAACTGTGACTTCGCTATGTAGGAAACGGTATGTAACATACGACTATAGTGCGAAAATGTTACCTCACTTTACCTTTTAATTTGAGGTAAGGATTACTAGCGCATTATGATGATAGGCTGTCGATAACGATTTCGTAGTCTTTTTCGAGTATGGATTATTCAAACGGTGTTATTAAGACATTTTTGCCATTTTCAGATTAATTTGTTGTACTATATGATGGTCTTTGTCATTGGTATCACGTCTGATTGGGTTAGCAAGTTGGTTTCATTGACTACTAATCACTAAAATTCACAAATACGAAAAGAGCCACTGAATAGCTGCACTTTACAACATGTTGTCGAACGTATCTTGTTTGTCGGAGTTCACAAGATACTGCTTTATGTTTCTTTTTTTCTTTTCCTTTCTTTAAATCATGAGCCCTATCGCATCAGAAACAGAGTGACGGGCCAACGTAAATTCAGTTTGTTCGTCGGTCTTCATTGATTTGAGGGAAGGAGAGAATACTAATTCCAGTTTCTCAGTGGAAGAGTGGGAATTCGTAAATGTTCAAACGACTGGCATGTATGCCAATCATGTTAATGGAATTACAATTCCTAGACTCTATATTTACTACACAATGAAACTTAGCAGTTATTACTCTGCTTCGCGCGTTAAACAAGAGATTACACTATGATCGTTGCATAATTCAAACGTTTGACGAATTTGTGAAGAAATGACTGCTCTGACGGAGATGAGTAGCCAAGGATAAAGTGCAGGACAAAGGAGGAGACGCTATAGACAACCGATCTATTAACAGCTTACGTAAATCCTCACGTGGCTGGTCACACAAAGGGACACCATGAGAAAAGCGTCAAATTTATTCGCAACCAATTGGCTGCTCTCTCACATTAAAATCGCTAAAAAAGTAAGAACTGAAGCGAACACCACAAGGCACTACTCACACGCAACGTGGCGTGCAACGGACTATCCTACACCGTGGAAATAACCAACAATAAGAGGTAAAACAATCTAGATCACTGTTTGTTAACAGGGGAAAACTTCAGGGATGTACTCGGCATCATGAGTGGGACGAGACATTTCCTGATGCCACTTGTAGGCAGTCACATCGAAGAATCAGTCAGTTACGAGAAATTGCGTACTCGACTCATTGGTGACGAAAAAGAACCCCACTGAAATGATTAACATGAAAGAGCAAACACGGTGGGTTGGTTTAGAGTCAAGAGGTGGGTAAAACATCATCATCATGTGTAAACATTCAACAAAGAAAACTTGCTTAAAATACAAAAATGAAGATCGTGAACTTTCAGAGACGTCCCATAAACATTATCCAAGTAATACACCGAAAGAGAAACACTGTTCGAGCATGACCGATACCGCAAAGCATTGCAGAAGCCCACCTAACGAAACGTGGTAGCAATCAAAAATCGTGTAGTACAAAAAATTAATCTCGAAATGGCAAAAATAGCTTACAAACACCATTTGAACAATTCCCAGTCGGAGAAGACTACGGAAACGTTATCAACAGCTATTTAGCCTCACGTCCTAAGACGTCTGCTGTAATTTACCAGTGTCTGTCCATCTTGAACTTGAACTCGACGGAAAGAGCCTCTTTTCTTTTCATAACGTTCGTCAGCGCCGCTTCCACAGCGCGCCGCAACTCTCAACGGTCATTCTCAGCTACAGGAGCACTACCAACCTCTGCTATTCAGCTAAAAAATTTTGGCTTCTGTGACGAATTAACTCTTTGTCTAACCATAGAACCAAAAACCTCCAGCTTTTTTTTAAGGCCCGGTGCAATTTTGCGGCATCCTGAAGGCTCCCATTGATCGCCATACTATTGCTACTTCTTATGGACATAAAATTATTCTATAACAATTAATTGAAATATTGTTCTTTAACTTAATGAAACGAGCCTGGCCAAATCTTAACAGACGTGTTTCAAGTGGACATCGTGAATTTAGTGCAGCACATTTTCTCCCTCAGTCTTTCCGTGGCAGTTTTTGCGTTAAGCATTCCACTGTGATAATTCTCTTCTGCCGGCGTCTGATCAGATTACCCCTGTATATACATATAACAATTCACGTGCTTTCCGCAAAGCACCACAATGTATGCAGCTATATTAATGCACATTGCTTCTCACAGTGTGGCCGATTGTTCACCACCGACTACCACTACGAACGGTAAAAAACTCTATGGTCTAGTCGGCACAGTTCTCTTTCACGTGATAACAAAATGTTTACTCATACTATTCATACAGGGTGTAACGGGTAGAAGAGCAGATTTTCTATTTGTGACTGAAGACGGTGTACTGAACAACATTAAACCACATTACATCAGCAGTTACGCCAGCTGCAGATCATTAATTTTAACTTTTAGAGGTCGTATGTTTTTAAGTTGGTAAGTATCTTCAAGGATTTGCAACAAGAGCGAACCGTTATGCTTATTTTCCCCTGAGCAGAAGGTCAGATGTTGAAGTGCGGATGTGCAGCCGCAAAACGGATAGTCTATACTGATAGGCATAGCCCACTTAGTGGTGGAGTTCGACCGTGTAGAAAACATCAGGTTGTAAAGTTTGTGACTTGCTTGTCAGAAGACTGTTTGACACAGATATAAAACAGGCAACACATTGATCTGTGTACATATTAAGGTATCGCGTATAAGAATATCTGCACTTTTGGGTTATACCCTATATATTTCATTTCATACAATAGACTATACTTGTAAATTAATATAACAACATTAACGCACCTGGTTCCGTGAGACACTAACAGATGCTATTAATTTCTGCGTTTGCCGAATGTTTATGTATACATCGAGATACTTCAAAATGGATTATTAAACCAAATCGACAATTGAAAGAAGGAAAACATATGTCATGCCTTCATGTTTTGAATGTGTGTGTAGCTGAAGAGCATATTAATGCCTTGAATTCGCTATTCAAGCTAATTTGCATTAATTAAATACCAATAACGAACTTAAGCGAGGGATATTGTAATCTAACTAATTAAAGCAAGACAGAGTGTGACATTTTGAATCTATAAAAATGAAAAAATCTGTTCAGCCAGCTGTAAGAATGAAGTAACGAAAGTATGTTTGTTATAAATGCTTTCTTTTTACGAAATGTTTCTATTTTGAGGCTTTGTCACAATGCCGATAGTCGATCTTTACAGCAGTAACTAGCAGCTTACTCTCAAATGTTTTAAACTTCGCTACTGCGACTGAGTTGGAATGGGCCAGGAGTCTGCCGCCAACGAACCGGTGTAATTGTCATTAAGCTTATCCATTACGGATGTTGTAGAACCCGTGACTGTTAACTGAATATAAATATGATAGGCAGATTCTGTTTGTTCCAGCATTTGCCAGTATTCCAGATCACGTTAATGTAAGAACAAAAATAAGTCAACAGTTCACTTGAACTTTTGTCCTTGGTTTGTAAATATAAACTGTATGGTCATACGAACAGCTTTAGTTCATTACAAACACTATAGCTTTTATACAGTTACCGTCAGCTAAAGTAAACAGGATCTACTCTTACTAACGTTCCAGATCACATTAACGTAAGAACAGAAGTAAGTCAACAGTTCATTTGAAGGCCTGTTATTATTTATAAATTAAATTTAGATATAAAGGTCACGGTCACACATACAGCTCTATCTCAGTGGAAATACAATAACTTTGTATTATCGACTCCTGGGCATTCATGTTAATGCCAGTCTTGACTAATATATTTTCTACAAAGTGACTGCTTCATACATTAATATACAAGTAGATATAAGAAATCAGATCACTTTAAAGTTGTTTTTGCAGTAAATCATTTATTTATTTATTTTATATTGTGCTCTCATGTTATATTCTGATTAAAATATTTGCCCTTATATAGACTTTAATAAATGCAAAAAAGAACAAATTACATCTCTGTGCACAGTAGGCCTACGCCATATCTTTTTTGTCAAGATCTTTGTTACAAGCAACAGCTGTGCAGTACATGCTGGATGCTGGCAAAGTTTCGCTGTCAGAGTGTAAATTAGTATAGATTGTGTAAAAATGTATGACGTGATACACCAACTGGGCATCAAAATGGAAGCAGGCAGATGGACACTAACGGAAAAAAAGCCGCTCTTACTATCGCAGTAAGTAAAAAACTAAATTATATCCATATCGACAGATAAACACTAATCATAGCGATACATTAAGGAGTGATCCATCTTCTTGTCACAGAGCCAGCACCAAGCCTTATGCTAGAAATAATGATGTAATATTCATTGCTTATATTCATAGCGAAAGTTTTGAGCGGGTTATTAGCAGAAGTTAAAGTGTCTCACACCAGGAACAGAGATAAACTATATCCATCCAGGCGTAGCCACAATCCTCTTATTTCTCCTCTTGTATTCTGTAGGAATTCTTCGTGTAAATCTTTGTAGTTTTAATTGTCCATATCGGTATTTTGGTTTCACCAAGCGATTTATTTTTTTGCAACTCGTGTTTTGCTTTGGTAAGCCGGTACTAACAACACACTAGCGAAAGAATGCTAACGTAATGCTTAGTTTGTCGATATCCATCCCAGTATGTCACGAAATCCATTCGCCGTTTGGCTGTAATGTGCTTTTGAAGGTGCTCAGAGCTCTGCCTTCTGACAAACAACACGCTTGTGGATGCCTACCAAAACATCAGTGCAGCTCTCAAGATGTTTCTTCTGCTGTCGAAGTTTCCGTCGGTACAAAAACATACTTATTCCATAACCCCTTTTAATTCTTACCTGTTTTCACGACAAAGAGTGAGGAAACAACAATGACGTGAACTAAATGGTTTAATTTAGCTGGTCACCATAGTCTCAGTGGAGGTTTATGGATTTCAAGACAAAAGGTAACGAAGAATTTTCCAAGTTACTAAACTCAGTGGAATAGCAAACGCAACGAGTCGAAAGTTGCAGTGAAAGGAAAAGGTAAGGGCGAAGCTTACATGAAGTTGGTAAAATAGCTTCACTACAAAAATTTGTATTACACGTGATGTGGTTTTCCTGCAAATAGTATTTTTCGACAGACTAGACGAATACTACGGAGCATTGATACCGGCTCTCTTGTAAAACAGAACATTGTCGATTTACACTGCAAAATTGACTGTAAAGATACACTGAGACAATGACGTTTGTTGCAGAGTACTGGTGCATATAGTCCGTGATAATGCGCGCCATCATAGCCAAATTTGATACCTGTTTGTATCGTAGCCTTTCGTACCTCTCCCACGTTCAATGGGATGCGATGGCCGTCATCCATAATACACACTTCCAGTCTTGCACGTGTAAAGTGTTTCACATGGTACGATATACAATCGGGGGAACGAGTTGATCAGTTTACAGGTCCCCTTCCCTCAACTGGACATTCAGGAAACTTTTATTGAAAACCGAATAGTGGAATTTCTTGGGCTACGTGATAATTCTGATACAATGTGTTACCTTTTGTCCACAACTGGACATCCTCTTCGACCCTGTTAGATAATTGGTGTACTTCTAGCCATTCAATAATATGTCGAAAAGAGTTACACGACGCCATGAGAGAACTCCTCTCCCCCCACTCTCATACCCGACCCTTAAGCTTAATGCAGACCCTTTCTCTTGCGAGACAAGTACTGAAGCCACAAATCGATCGAATCCCTGCTGTGGAAAAACGACGATTGGACTACTTGCGTGAGATTTTTTGGCAATTTACAACGTTCTATAACGCACATACCGTGCAAGTCCTCAGTATCTAGCTCAGAAAACACAATAAATAGTGAAAAAGCATTAACACACAAACCAAAGAGCACACGGTTACCTGATGTCGCACAGAGTATTCCTCCCTTACCTTAACTTGCGCCTATGGTGTCAGGAAGGGCATCCACCAACAAAGTTAAAACAAAAATAACTACAAATACGGAACAGCGGACCCCGACACGACAAGCAACAAGTGGGACAATCACTAATAAGAAAGAGGCGCTCTTCCACTATTCTGCTCCGTATAACAAGACCCACGGATTCTTATTTTTGATTTCTGCCCGTAGGTACAGATGCAGCGGTAACAGTGACTCTAGATGGACGAATCACGTTCATCGAGTGTATAAACAATCTTCCGTGACTTATGTTTACTAGAACTCGACAATATACTCACTTTTGCTATCAGGTTTGAGTTTAAAAGCTGAACTCTTAGTGAAATCGTTGTTTGGACTCAATTATTGTGAGTCTCTGTAAGTACTTCTCTTGTGTCAAAACAGCAAGCCAATTGCACACCTCGCCTCAGAAACTGGGAAACCGCATGATCTGGGTTCGCGTTGAAACACTGTAATCACAACTGAAATCCCTGTCATGCAGTCCAAATTTAAGATTTCTGTCGTTTTCCTACACCACTTACGGCTAAACCCTTGATGGGTCTTTTGGAAAGGACATCCTGGTCGATATTCTTCCCAGTTCTTCCTCAACCCCAACCTGCGCTACGCCCCTACTGTCCTCATCGTCGACACACCGCTAAATAAAATCTTCCTTTCGTTTCTGGAACACTCACAATGATTCCATAGTTTTCGTGAGATCGCGAAAATGACAGAATGGTTGTTAAAAACAGGGAATGACTAGTTTCGTTCCCCATCCTTCCCCAAGAGAGCAAGTGTATCCAATAGGTTGCTGCATAAGCTTGTAGCGTTTTTGTTTTACATGCTGGTATTCCGGTTTCTATGGGTTTATTTATCCATTGTAATTTTTTATTTGTAGTTCACTGTTGCTATCTCAGTTTACATATTGTCAGTTTGTGATTTGGAGAGAGTGATTGCAGCTGTAGTCCGCAGCTCGTGGTCGTGCGGTAGGGTTCTCGCTTCCCGCGCCCGGGTTCCCGGGTTCGATTCCCGGCGGGGTCAGGGATTTTCTCTGCCTCATGATAACTGGGTGTTGCGCGCTGTCCTTATGTTAGTTACGTTTAAGTAGTTCTAAGTTCTAGGAGACTGATGACCATAGATGTTAAGTCCCATAGTGCTCAGAGCCATTTGAACCATTTTTTGAGTGGAGCTGTGCACGGTAGAAAATCGAGTGCCAAGTGGATAAACTGAAACATTTTCGACATATTATCTGTTTCAGTTCAGTAGAAGGTGACAGGAGCGGAGTCAGCCAGAAAATTTGCGCCATGTATGGGGGTAACGCCACTGGAGAGAGCTCGGCAAGAAAATGGTTTTTCGTTTTGAGGAGGATCGTTCTGAGATTGGTGACGCTCCACGATCAGGAACACTTTCAGGATTTGATGAAGATCGTTTGAACGCATTTGGCCACAATGATCCACATCAGTGTACTGGAGAACTGGCAAATGTGATGAACTATGATCATTCAACTATCTATCGACATTTGCGTACAACAGGGAAGGCTAAATAATTGGGTGTATGGATACCGCATCCTCTAGGTCAAAATCACAAAAATCAGTGGGTGGGCGTATGTGTATCTCTGCTTGATCATCACCAGTCCTCTCCTGAACAACACCGACCATTCCTATCCTGTACCGATACTGGAGACGAGAAACGGTGCATTTATTTTAACATACGGAAAATAAATAAATTGTTGAGCCCAAACAAAGCAGCAACTCTCCGTACCTGCGCGGATCCACAAAAGATAATGTCATGAATCTGGTGGAAGGGCGGCGGTGTGGTGTAGTACGAATAACCATCACTGTTGACATTTATGGTCAACAACTGAGGCGTCTTGCAGACGCAGTCCACGAACAAAGACCAGGAAGACCGCATGAAGTGATGCTACTCCACGATAACGCCCACCCGCATTCTGCTAGAATGACAGAAAACATCACACGGTTGGGAAGACATTCAGTACTCACCTTATTCGCCTGATCTTGCGTCCTCACATTTTCAATTTTCCCGCTCTCTATCGAACAACCCTCAAAGAAATTCCTTTCCGGATGAAACTGCGCTTAGAACATGGTTCGAAGAGTTCTTTGCCTTAAAATGACATTGTTTCTACAGTCGCGGAATCGAGAAGTTACGCCAGCGTCGGCAGTTTGTTGTAAGTAGTGAAGGAGAATATATTATTGATGACTTAAGTCTCAGTTGTGTGTTTCTGTTATGTTTACGAGTATTAAACTTATGGAAAAACGCTATGAATCAACCTAATACAATAATATTTTTCCCACCTTTTTAACATTCCTACCTTTTTAATGGAAGCCAGAAGCTTTGAAGAATAGTCAGTAAGAGTAAAATAAACTGTTTTCGGCGAACGACATTACGTTATATACTATTAAGCCTCCCACTGCCGTTTCTTTAAAGAATCGAACTTCCATGTACGATTCATGGTATCTCCCGAACTAAGTGTCGTACAGTGATATAACTTTGCAGGTACATTCAGTGGAATATGTGGTAACCGTCTGCAAAGTGCGTTGCGAGTATACTTAGTACTAAAGACGTAGTAAGTTGAAGCATCATGCCTAAAGTTGAAGACTGACTGCATAAAAAGCGAAAATGTAATAAATAAACATAATAAATGTTGTGGACTGGCAGGAGACCAACCCACTGAATTTAGAGGAAGCCGAAAGGCACGCGTTTTAGCTCACGCAGGCTGGCGTGAGGTCTGGAACAGGACAAGGAAATTAGAACTTAGAAAAACGGACGCAGATGGTGGAATACTTAACTTTAATCCATTAATGTTGAACGTACCTCTTGTCTGTACGTTATTTACAATATCAATAGCAACTGATAATGGCGCCTTGCTAGGTCGTAGCAAATGACGTAGCTGAAGGCTATGCTAACTATCGTCTCGGCAAATGAGAGCGTATTTTGTCATTGAATCATCGCTAGCGAAGTCGGCTGTACAACTGGGGCGAGTGCTAGGAAGTCTCTCAAGACCTGCCGTGTGGCGGCGCTCGGTCTGCAATCACTGATAGTCGCGACACGCGGGTCCGACGTATACTAACTGACCGCGGCCGATTTAAAGGCTACCACCTAGCAAGTGTGGTGTCTGGCGGTGACACCACAATAAATATTATTGTTGTTTTATTTTGCTTGTGTTTAGGGTGGAGGGTTCGGGGGTCACCAAAAATGGTTCAAATGGCACTGAGCACTATGGGACTTAACTGCTCAGGTCATCAATCCCCTAGAACTTAGAACTACTTAAACCTAACTAACCTAGGGACATCACACACATCCATGCTCGAGGCAGGGTTCGAACCTGCGACCGTAGCGGTCGCGCGGTTCCAGACTGAAGCGCCTAGAAATTATTTGTAAAGTTTGTTAGAAGTCGCTAAGTGAAATAATGGTTGAGTACAGAGTCAGTAATTTGAGCGCCGCGATTTACCCTACCTCAAGACATGTTCACAGTTTCTAACATTAATACTTATTGCTTTAAACCTATAACGTAAGACTGTACCTCCTAACGAGATTACGAAAGCTTGTTAAATTCGGTCAGTAATTATATAAAATATTGAAAATCAATTTCTTCCCTTGGAGTCCATTAGATAGGCAAGCTGG
Organism: Schistocerca serialis cubense; assembly: GCF_023864345.2. Lineage (NCBI taxonomy): Eukaryota > Metazoa > Arthropoda > Insecta > Orthoptera > Acrididae > Schistocerca > Schistocerca serialis. The sequence continues at coordinate 398,447,887 of NC_064646.1, forward strand.
ATCTGAGACAATACACCGTGTAACGTTTTAGCTGTTTAGTAATACAGGGCGTCCGAAAAGTCTTTCCCTGTTTACATAAATTGACTACTCAGGCTAGAAGTAAGAACCAAATATTGAACTGGTGTCTAATTGTTTACAAACTATCAAAGTTTTTTCACACATCAGTAAACTTCCACATGAGCACCCTGGGTAGCACGTAGCACATCTAGGCGATATTCAATTTCCGTCCACACATTAGCCAACATCACTGGAGGGATCGATTCAACGACTGAAGTTATTCGTTGCCGCAGGGTTTCAAGATCTGGTACACGTGTTCGGTAGACCTCGTCCTTGACATAACCCCATAAAAAGAAGTCTAATCGGGTTATGTCAGGAGAGCGTGGAGGCCAAACCTTGTCCCATCACGACCAACCCATCGCCCAGGAAAGGTCATATCGAGATAGGCACGGACGTCCAAACCCCAATGAGGCGGTGCACCGTCTTGCTGAAACAAGACATCGGGGTGATACTGAAGCAGCTGAGGAACAGCACACAATTGCAACATGTCCAGATACACTGCAGGTGTGATGGTAACCTCAGCGAAGAAGAATGGCCCGATAATTCGATCGTGCAATAGCGCGCACCAAACATTCACCTTTGGACTGCTTCTGGTGCACTCCATGACCTCGCCAGGTCGCTTCGTCGGAAAAGGCAATTCGTCTGAGATAAGCATCATCGTCCTCAATACGTGATAGCATTTCGACCGCAAAGTCCTATCGACGTGTACTGTCATTGGGCAACAAGGCCTGAACGATTTGCACTTTGTATGCACGAAACAATAAACGTTTGTGTAAAATGTCATGAAGAGAGCTTTTTGGCATCTGTAATTCACGTGAGGCCCTGCGCTCTGATTTCTTCGGACTTCGCAGAAAAGACTGCCTAATAGCTTCCACCCTGTCTGCTGAGGTTCTTGGTCGAGCAGACCTCGGGAGGTCAGCAACCGATCTTGTGTTCTTGAACTTCTCATACCAGGCTTTAATGCTCTTGATATCAGGTGGATTCCTTCCAAATGTTGTCTGGAAGTCTCTCTGCACTGTGGTTGGTGATCGTGTCTCATGGTACCACAGGACACACTGTGCCTTCTACTGATTGATTAACATGGCTTCTTGGGCACAGCACCTCATCCACTACTTACGTACTGCGAACCTAAAAGAGAAAAAAAACTTTGATAGTTGTAAACAATTCGACACAAGTTTCATATTTGTATCTTACTTCTAGCCTGTAATCAGGGAAAGACTTTTCGGACACCCTGTACAATTGGGTGTATAGGGACAGAAGTAACGTCGACTCTAAAAATCGCGTGAAATTGATATATGGCAGTGAGGAAACAGCAGTGGATGAAGCAGGAACCAACTCTCATAGAAAGATCATGAAAATAAAATGAGAGAGATTCGAGCACACACAGAGGCTCACCAACAATCGTTCTTCCTGCGAATTAAGGGGGAAGGCGCACTGGTACACAAAAAGTACCCTCCGCCACACACCGTAGGGTGGCTTGCCGAATGTAAATGTAGATGTAGGTATTATGGTATATGTGCCTCCTTATAATGCATGTGGATCTGGTTTCTTTGTAACTGAAAATATTACCTGACTACCTAGGACTGGTCTCGTGACCGAGCAAGGTGGCGCAGTGGTTAGCACACTGAACTCGCATTCGGGAGGACGACGGTTCAATCCCGTCTCCAGCCATCCTGATTTAGGTTTTCCGTGATTTCCCTAAATCGTTTCAGGCAAATGCCGGGATGGTTCCTTTGAAAGGGCACGGCCGATTTCCTTCTCCATCCTTCCCTAACCCGAGCTTGCGCTCCGTCTCTAATGACCTCGTTGTCGACGGGACGTTAAACAACACTAACCTAACCTAACCTAACTGGTCTCGTGGATGAATCCTTGTAACGTAACGACATGGTGTGTTTGTAGGGATCAGATGGCTCCACAGGCTTAAAACCAATTGAAAGAGGTGTCGCTAACAGCTTTACCTTCTTTAATTATTTCTAATTCTTATGTTACACGTGGCAATCAGGGTAAACCTGTTGACTTCGAGCGTTGGACGAATTATTTGAGCAAGTTGGGGTTTAAAGCGTGTCGACGCTCTGTACTATAAGTCGATTCTGACATGCAGCTAATAACAATAGACGACGACATTTCTCCATTTCGAGTGTTTAGTGTAACATTAACAGCGTCACTCTTTCGTTACACGACTTGAAAACGTTGGCCGTATATTACACAATTATCGTAATAGTTTGTACCTTAAATCCGGATAATTTCTGAGAGATTGTGGGACACCACTGTATGGAAATGAATAATGAACTATGGAAAAACCAGATAAGAGGAAAATCGATGTGTTGTTAAAGAGTGAAACCGAAAATTAAGTGGACGGATAAGATAATAATTGAGGAGGTGAAGAAAGAAATACATATAAAAGTATTAACAAGAAGAAGGGACAGTATGGTAGGATATGTGTAAAGGCATCAGGAAATTACTTCCATGGTACTACAAGGAGCAGTAGAGGGTAAAAACAGTAGGAATGGACAGAAATTCTAATACGATACGTAAAGCAAGTAACTGAGGACCTTGGGTGTGAGTGCTACTGTGAGATGAAGAGGCTGGCGCAGTTGAGGAACTCGTGATGGGCAACATCAGGCCACTCAGATGAATGGTGATGCATGAAAAGAGAATTTATCAGCCAGAAGCTGACATCAATCGAGTGAGGTGAAACAGTGGTTAAGGGACTATACAGGGTGAGTCACCTAACATTACCGCTGGGTATATTTCGTAAACCACATCAAATACTGACGAATCGATTCCACAGACCGAACGTGAGGAGAGGGGCTAGTGTAATTGGTTAACACAAACCATAAAAAAAATGCACGAAAGTATGTTTTTTAACACAAACCTACGTTTTTTTATACGGAACCCCGTTAGTTTTGTTAGCACATCTGAACATATAACCCAATACGTAATCAGTGCCGTTTGTTGCATTGTAAAATGTTAATTACATCCGGAGATATTGTAACATAAAGTTGACGCTTGAGTACCACTCCGCTGTTCGATCGTCTGTATCGGAGAGCACCGAATTACGTAGGGATCCAAAGGGAACGGTGATGGACCTTAGGTACAGAAGAGACTGGAACAGCACATTACGTCCACATGCTAACACCTTTTTATTGGTCTTTTTCACTGACGCACATGTACATTACCATGAGGGGTGAGGTACACGTACACACGTGGTTTCTGTTTTCAATTACGGAGTGGAATAGAGTGTGTCCCGACATGTCAGGCCAATAGATGTTCAATGTGGTGGTCATCATTTGCTGCACACAGTTGCAATCTCTGACGTAATGAATGCCGTACACGCCGCAGTACATCTGGCGTAATGTCGCCGCAGGCTGCCACAATACGTTGTTTCATATCCTCTGGGGTTGTAGGCACATCACGGTACACATTCTCCTTTAACGTACCCCACAGAACGAAGTCCAGAGGTATAAGATCAGGAGAACGGGCTGGCCAATTTATGCCTCCTCCACGTCCTATGAAGCGCCCGTCGAACATCCTGTCAAGGGTCAGCCTAGTGTTAATTGCGGAATGTGCAGGTGCACCATCATGCTGATACCACATACGTCGACGCGTTTCCAGTGGGACATTTTCGAGCAACGTTGGCAGATCATTCTGTAGAAACGCGATGTATTTTGCAGCTGTTTGGGCCCCTGCAATGAAGTAAGGACCAATGAGGTGGTCGCCAATGATTCCGCACCATACATTTACAGTCAACGGTCGCTGTCGCTCTACCTGTCTGAGCCAGCGAGGATTGTCCACGGACCAGTAGTGCATGTTCCGTAGATTCACTGCTCCGTGTTTTGTGAAACCCGCTTCATCGGTAAACAGGTAGAACTGCAACGTATTCTCTGTTAATGCCCATTGACAGGATTGCACTCGATGATTAAAGTCATCACCATGTAATTGCTGATCTAGCGACACATGAAACGGGTGAAAGCGGTGACGATGCAGTATGCGCATGACACTACTTTGACTCAGTTCACCGGCTCTCGCAATGTCCCGTGTACTCATGTGTGGGTTCATGGCAACAGCAGCTAACACACCAACTACACCCGCTTCTCCTGTGACGGGCCTGTTACGGACCCGTTTGCGTACTACGACATTTTCTCTGCCTCGTGATGACTGAGTGCTGTGTGATGTCCTTAGGTTTAAGTAGATCTAAGTTCTAGTGGACTGATGACCATAGATGTTAAGTCCCATAGTGCTCAGAGCCAGCCAGCCCGTGCTACGACCATACCTGTTGCATACAGTTGGCGGTAGATGTTTTGCAATGTGCGGCACGTTGGATGCTCTCTGTCCGGGTACCGTTCTGCATACACCCTGCAGGATTAAGCTGCATTTCGTCGACACTCGCCATAGATGAGTATCATCTCCGCCTTTTCAGAGTTCGCATACACCATGGTCACAGTTCCTACAACACTACACTATCACAGACGTCTGGTAACACGGTGTAATACAGTTGGTCTGCGTGCGGAGACGAATGCAGAATAACAATAGCAGCAAGCGCTACACACGGACACTGCGACAGCTAGACCAAACCACAACAGTGCACTACAGCCACACTCGTAAACACGGCCGTCATCGTAAACATGTCCCTGCAGATGCTGCTCGCCGACCGTGGCCCGTGTTTGTTACAACACGCAACTGAACGTCGGAGGTTTCAAGCGTCAACTTTAGGTTGCAATATCTCCGGATGTAATTAACATTTTACAATGCAACAAACGGCACTGATTACGTATTTGTTCATATGTTCAGATGTGCTAACAAAACTAACGTGGTTCCATTTAAAAAAGCGTAGGTTTGTGTTAAAACATACTTCCGTGCATTTTTGTATGGTTTGTATTAAACAATTACACTAGCCCCTCTCCTCACGTTCGGTCTGTGGAATCGGTTCGTCAGTATTTGATGTGGATTACGAAATATATCCAGCGGTAACGTTAGGTGACTCACCCTGTATATGCATATCGGAGAAGCAAAGTTCAAATTGTAGTCCTCCTAACAAGATGTAGGATTTTTCGTCAGTTCCAAAAAACGTTTAATTGTAATATGGAGCTGAGAGGTTGACTGCCTTGAAGCGGACATCGCTGATTTCTTTCCTCGTCCTTATCTTGTCAGATCATCTGCTCCCTCTGCCTCTAATGACCCGTCATCAACTGCTGTTGAAGCCCTAATTTACTTTCCTTTTTTTACAGAAGCTATCAAATTTATCCGATCCATGCTGTAACTCGACAATGACTACTGGGAGAAGGTACCGGTAGTTAAGGAGTACTTTATGCTACCCACTTTCCGATTTTCATTAATTATTCCATTCCAAAATATTTTCCATACTTATTATTGACTTCCTTTAGCATGAATACCAGTAATTCGTTTCATGCTAACGAAGTGTTTCTGGGAGTCGACTGGATGAAATTCTGCACAGTGGATGGCATCAATGCAAGAGTCTATGGACGTGATAGACTAGTATTAGTACTGTTGAGAGGTGGCATGAGCCCCCTGTCATATTTCTATCTTACGATTTTCCTCTCTAATTGCATCCGGTGAAAAGTTGCTATTCCTTCACACGCGGACTTCCCACGCAGCGTCTCTCGTCACCCAGGTGGTCCGGTGACAGGCGGGCTCTGCGGATCTCGAGAGGGTTAAGCCGACGAGTGTGAGGGAGTCGAGTGAATGCTTTCCAGACGCCGACATTGTCAAAAGACACGCCAGGAGGAGCCTGAAGTAGCGGCTGGGCTAGAGGTTCCGTTACTTCGCAGAAACTTTGCGAAAACACTTTCTGGCGGGCTACCAGCGAGGCGTGGGAATGACTTGTGTACCCAGGCAGTTGTGGCGGGAAAATTCCCGCGCTTTCTGCAAAATAGTAACTGTGATTGGCTTGCTCAGGGCATAGCTCCGTGACGTAGCAAAATCAGCGCAGAAATTGGCGCCAAGAATCTCCATTGGTGGAATGGTAGTGCTCCGGCAATGGAGTGGAATTTTCCGCCGGTTTTCGAGTTGCTGATTGGAACATTTAACCACGGCCACTGTCGTGGGGGCGGGAAAGTTGTGTGTTCGGCCTGTACGGGTGCTCTAGGGAGTCGGCTCTCGCCTTTCGGTCGAGGACGTCGAAGCAACCAGCCATCGCCTCCGGTACGCCAGATCGTGTTCTGGCAGTTAAGAAGACAGTTTGGTAATGTATGTCCGCAGCACCGGCAGATAGGGATTTTCCTAGGTGATAATCAAAGCTCAGCAGAGCGCGCCTGTTCGTCTTTTTCTAACTTTGTTCTGTCTTGAGTAGCAGCAATTAATGTTGGGTTAGCTGCGTGTCTCTCTTAAGATTTGAGTGGCACGGAATTGGCTCCACATACCACTTCGTCATAAACCTCACAATCTAGTTTAGGGACAACTTCACCTTCACAGCGTTTGTTTGAGTATCAAATTTGAGCCAATTTGATGTATTATAAATGTTTCATGTGTTTTTGTTTATTATTTTGTGTTTAGTCTTAATAAATCATATTGTTATTTTGGACAGAACTTTCATTCTGTTAATCGGTAGAGCAACCCATCATTTCTCACTACGTTAATGAAACCTTCCTTTATTTAACTTATTTATCAAATTAAATTATTGCAAGTACCAAACTCTTTTCTACTCCACTTGCAGGGTTGATTACAGTCAGTTCGCGTATATTTTTTAATCCATGTGCAACAGCAAAAGTCGGAGTTAGAATAGGGGGTGCTTAGAGCATCATTTACATATGTAGATTCTAGAAGAATTTAGTGTTAAATACACTGCTTGCCCCGGCACCTCGCACTGTGTACTGAATAAAATACTACGTGAATTTTCCGACTTGTATAATTGCTTCAGACATTATGTCTGAAATTATTATACGATAATTAAATGTAGCAAAAAATGTTCATCTAGTCTTATATTACGTCCGCGGAATTTTAACACAGGAAAAGAACAATTTTCCTTTTGTGAGCTACAGTTATTTCTAGATGAGACCACTTCCTATCGTTCTTTTCCCATTTCAATCTTGGGACGTGCCAAGACAAGGAGTACTGGAAACCCGAGCTATAAAAGAATATGCTGGAAAAATAGCCCAGCTATGCGTGGAGGAAAGACAAAAGATGCATGCTGCTCATGACGAAATGAATGGGCCAACGGTGATCTATATTTACACTTCCGAAATGTGTTTTTCCCAGGAAAATAAGGACTCCATTACGCAAGCTTTGTTGCAAGTGTAAGTCAAGTAAATGACTAATTGGACTCATTTGTGCCCTGTTCAGTATTACAACGAGATGTGGCATTCAGGTAGCAACAGTCATAAGCAAACCAGCTGACTCACGTTACACGAAGACCTTAGGAATTCTCAATGGCGCAATGGGATAACTGTGTGCGATAACAGGATGATGTCATACGCAGCAGGAATGAAAGGTATGTGAAACTCTTACGCCTTCACATGGCGGAAATTGTGATGCGATTATGTGGTTTTCTACGTTTATTTCTGCGGGTTGCAATACTACGTTTTAACCCAAAAGCGTTTCCGTTTAACAACATGACATAAAAACAATCGTATAGACATCAGTGAGGATTTCCAGTCCTAACACAATGAATTTTGTTCAAGTTGGAAATTATTTATTTTTCAGTTTTGTTGACGCGTTTCGGCAGATGTCATTATCGCTCTACCACCATGCTAACTCTCCGTTCCCGGCGTCACCCCAAAAGAACGTCCTTAATTTGTATTCGATGTATTCCTGTCTCTGTCTTCTTCTAGATTTTTTGTCCTCTACAGCTCCCTCTAGTAAAACATAAACTATTGCCTTATGTCTTAATACATTTCTTAACTCCTTTTCTTTCTTCTTGTCAGTGTTATACACACTTCCTTTTCTCGTCTATTCTACGGAGAACCTCCCCATCTCTTACGTTATCAGTCTACCTAATTTTCAACTTTCTGTGATAGCAATTCAGCTTAAATGTTCAGTTTCTCCGTGCAATTTTATGCTGCACACGTACATTCTCAGAAATTTCTTCCTCAAATACTAACAGACTCTTTCTGATCAGGATCCGCCGCGTATTATTTTGCTTCCAAGATAGCATAACAGACGAAACGTCCCCTTAGAAAAATTTATGAATGATTGTGCTGATACACCTCTATGTTATTTGATTTTCAAACAGCAGAGCAAAACTGAACGTACTCAGATATTACTCTCTTTACTTATTCTGATCAACACTAAACTCACACACTATATTTTTTAGCGCAACGCAATCTGATTTTGAAAAATCCCTACAAAAGAATGGCCCTGACTAACAATAACCTATACCTTTCATGAATCACTTACCTCACAAAAATCTTCGTTACTCGAACTACTGCAATACAGCGAGCGCCACTACTGCCAGCTAAATAAAAGATTCTAACTACTGAAGACACTAACTACTGATAGGCATAGTTATCAAATGAAAGATTTTGATAAAGAACAAACAATGTATTTACCTTAATAGTGGCTCAAAATGGGTCAAATGGCTCTGAGCACTATGGGACTTAACAGCTGAGGTCATCAGTCCCCTAGAACGTAGAACTACTTAAACCTAACTAACCTAAGAACATCACACACATCCATGCCCGAGGCAGGATTCGAACCTGCGACCGTAGCGGTCTCGTGGTTCCAGACTGACGCGCTTAGAACCGCACGGCCACAGCGGCCGGCCCTTAATAGTGTTCAAAAGTCATTATATATATATATATATATATATATATATATATATATATATATATATATATATATATATATATATCAGTTCATGACATCCAGTCTTACAAATTTACTCTCTCTGATGGACACACGTCCAGATCATCCGCTCTCAAAACGCCGCCATCTCACTCCCCACATCCACCACTGCTGGCAGCTCATCTCCAACTGCGCAACGCTACGCGCTGTTAATAGCCAATTGCCCGACACTACAATAGTAAATTCCAACTATGCAAACCAGCCACAGACTGCACACAGCACAGTCAGTGATTTTCATATAGAGCGCTACATGGCGTTACCAACATAAAAACCTAAACAGCCTACTTACACAGATTCACTTCGTCTATTTCGTGGTCTCGAATTCTGAAGTTAAATCTGTCGGGAATAGCACTCCTCCTATTCCTTGTTACTTTCGTTATTCTTGGACATAGTCACAATCCACAATCTTTCCTTATCATTCCATTCAAAAGGTCCTGTAATTCTTTCTCGCTTTCACTGAGGATACCAATGACATCAGCGAATATTAACACTCATATCAATTCGCTCTGTATTTTTATTCCACTTATGAATCTTACTTTTATTTTCGCCCTTGCTTCCTCGATGTACATGTTGGACAGTGGGGTGAAATGATTATTACTCTCTTTCTTTATCCGTTCTTATTGTTCTTTCCGGTTTTTGTACATAATGTACCTTACCCGCCTTTGGCTCTTGCTTACACCAACTGGTATAGAGTAACAAATCGAAGTAAAATAGTTCATTGTACTACACTGCTTAACAGGATTTATTCTCAGTACTTATACACCGTTTGAGTTAGAATTATGTGACAATTTCGGGCAACATTTCTTTTACGTTCACTATTTTTCTACATAGTCTCCATCACGTTGTATGGCCTTACGTCAGCGTCGTGTAAAATCATGTATTCCTTGTTGGTAAACGGTCGTATGTACTTGTAGCCATGCTTTTAGTGCATGAATTACAGCTGTCACTACTTCAGAGTATACCCCACATAGAGAATCCTTAACTGGCTGAAACAGATGCATCATTGGGTGGCAAGTAAGGACTATAGGTTGTCGGAAACGGTTCTTGAACTTGTTCTGAGAATTACATGTGCCTTTGAATTAACGCTTGATCCCTTTGATCACATATCCACGAGAAAGGCACCATCACTATCCCAGAAGACTGTCATCGTGCATCAAGGCTTTGCCAGCACAGCAGAGGAAGCAACCTTGCAATTTTTATTTTTTTTACTACGCTTGGTGCCACTCCAGTGACTGTCCGGTGCAAAGCGATGCATTCAAGTTCGTTGAAACAATCGTTGACAGAAAGGCCAATGGAGAGGCCTCATACTTCTATCAGATCTTGTACTCTGTTGTGAGCGTTCTTGTGAACGCGTTTCAACATCCAAGAGTCTAAATCACTTGATACGCACTTCCCGTGCTCACCAATAGCTGTAGAACCAACTATCGAGTTGTGATGCGTCGGTCTGCATGAATAATGATGACATTTGAGCAACTCACTATGTCGGGGGCAGTGGCTGTGACAAGACGTCCCGAGAATATGCTGTCGTGGAGTTCAATTTCTGCACTGCCTGACGTATTTAACTCTTTTACTCTTCGCCCATAATTACTCATATCAACCACATCATTACCATATACTGCAGATTAATTTTGTGAATGTTCACTACAGTTTCTTTTTCCGCAACTCGATTGCACCAAATTACTTGTAATGATTGTCTTGCGTAGATGGCGTTTTGATGGTTCCCTGCGACTCTGCCATCCGTTGGATTTGTTACAAGGTTTGCACACGTGTAGAAGAAATATACCTGGGGCAGCGAAAAGAACGTTTACTGTACAGGATGAACCACCTAAAATTTGTATCGCAAATATTCGGTAAGGGAAAGTGCTATTGATGTGCGGCTTTCACGGAATGGATTAATAGTCAGAGGCTCGTACTGTTAGCCAATAAATAGATTTTAATAATACTTAGTAAGTGTATTCTTTGGCAAACACGAACTTTTTAAGTGGAGCAATGCCAGTTGATATTAACAGACGAAAACAAGGGTAAATTAGAATGTCAGTAATGGAGTGATGTTTGTTGCAGGATTGTTTCACGAGTCGTTTAGGGGTTGCAATTTGAAAATTTTCCACATCTACGCTTTTTTGTGCCATTCAGCCTGCGTAGTTGCTAGGTACGATGTTTTTATGTTAGATTACAGTATGCCTGTGTATTCCGTGAGCGCATTGCGACTTGCTAGTGGTTAGTGAGTGACAGTCCAAGCTGTATGTTGTGAGTGGCCCTTGGGTTTTGCCCATTCAGAAAAAGCCGACATGATCATGATGTATGGAGAGTGTGTGAAGAATGCAGTTCGTTCTTGTACGGTGTGTGCGGCAAGATATCCCAATAAAAGTCAACCATCTCGGCAGTTATTTATCAGCCCCTTCAACCAGCCACGTGGAAGTGGTAGTGCAACACCTAGACAACGTAGCAGAAGGAAATAAGTGACGCCAGAGAAAGGGAAAATTAATGTCCTTGCTGTTGTTGCAGTTGATACGTACTTTAGTTCCCGCTCAGTCACACGAGGAAGTGGCATGAGTCAGGTGAGTGTCCTAAGCCTTCTAGATCAACATATTTTCCATGATTATCACTTCCCTCTTCATCAAGAGCTGCATGGCAACAGTTATGAGAATCGAGTTAACTTCTGTACGTGGGCGTACGACAGGATACTCCGGATATATCATGTATCCTGTTTAGTGCTGAAGCCACATTTCGTGATGCGAAACATCAGAGTCCATGGAGCATATAAATGTGATGTGAGAACTGAACCATTAGCTCATAGACCCGTTTCTCATAGACAGAATACCGAACGCGCATACGTCTCGCAGCCTCCTAACAGACCATCTTCCACTGATGCTGGAAGGCGTTCCTCTGCACACAAGGGAGAACCTGTGGTACCAACATAATGGATGTCCAGTCCATAGTGAACGAAGTACTACAGCATGTCTCTACAAACTGTTTCCAAATCGTTTTACTGGACGCAGAGGACTTGTACCCTGGTCGGCCGGTTCCCCAGATTTGACACCTGCCTACTTTTTCTGCGGGGAAATCTGAAATACAACTTTTACAGGCTCATCCCAACTATACCCGGCGGTATGCAACGACGTATTACTGAAGCCTGCTTCGACATCTATGCAGCAAATGTGCAAATGTGTGTGAAATCTTATGGGACTTAACTGCTAAGGTCATGAGTCCCTAAGCTTACACACTACTTAACCTAAATTATCCTAAGGACAAACACACACACCCATGCCCGAGGGAGGACTCGAACCTCCGCCGGGATCAGCCGCACAGTCCATGACTGCAGCGCCCTAGACCGTGCTACGTGTGCAGCCATTGTTCCAGACCAGACTGGAAACGTGTATTACCGCTGTCAGTGGTCATGCTGAACACAACCTATGATGGTCAGTTGCTTCGTCACTGGTCAGAAGCCACATAACTACCGTATGCACTTGTGTCATTGTTTAGTGTTTGCTACAAGTGTCGTGCAAGGGACGGTGTCGAAATTTTCAAAATACGATGTCTCGTAAACGACTCGCACTAGAATCCTGTAACAAACACCACAATCAATCAATCAATCAAATCGGCGATCGAGGACCCTGTAGATCATGCGCCAACCTCACAGTGCTCCTCCACAGATGGCGATCTTGTGCACTTTGGATGCAGTTGTCACTGACACCTAGTTGGCAGAGATCTTTCTGTAGCTCATCCTCACATCCCTTCCTGGGTCTTCCCATTGGACCGGTACCATCAGGTCTTCCCGTAAGTGCGGCTTTTACCTGAGAGGTATCTGGTCTCCTAGCAATGTGGCCCGCCAAGCTTATTCTTCGCGCTTCAGTTTCTGAACAATGTTCGGTTGCTTCATCAGCTCATACAGTCCTTGGTTTTTGCTACGTCTCCACGAGATACCTTCTTCGACGTGTCAAAAGATCCTTCTCATAATTTTTCTTTCGAAGACCAACGAGTTTTCTTCATCCTTCTTTGCTGTTCTCAGAGTTTCTGTCCCATACAACAATACTGGCACTATCATGGCATTGTATGCTTTAAGTTTGATCTTAATTGACAGATTATTGGATGGCATTATCTGCTTTAGGCTGAAATAAGTTTTAGACGCGTTCACAATATGTTGGTTTATTTCCTCTTTTAAATTATTTTACCTGTTGAATCATGTACCAAGTTATTTAAAATTTTCCACTTTAGCAAATTTCCATATTCCCACCTGTAATGGGATGTCATTAGGGGCTTCTTTTGATTCCCCCATTACCTCGGTCTTTCCTGCATTAATCTGTAACCCATCTTACTTGCATATCGGTAGCACTTTCCATTTCCGTGCGGTGTTACCTTTAGGTGATTTACCCTGTACATACGAAAAGCTTTAAAAAAAAAAGCGTATGGGACATTACTTATTGAGCTATCCGCGCATGCCTATTCGTTATGGTATGTATTTTTCGTATTACAATGTCACACGCTAAATAGGCATTTTACCTTGTATATTTTACTTTGACTTACTCCTTACTTATGTTCCTGTTGTATATAGCATTCCCAACGGCGATTTATCAACAAGTACTGTTGGGAAAATTGAAAAATATCATAAACTGTGATTTAAATAAAACTTTGTTCGTAAGTTTCCTTTTAGTTACAGCACCCATTTCTGCTGGCGTGCTGATATATTACCAATTTTATAGTTTTACAAACCATTATCTACGGATTTAAAACAGTTCCTATCTTCATTTCAGCATCAATTGTGCAGAAACTAACAGTTATTTTTTTCCATTTTTGAGTGAAGTCATCCCGTTTAGGCTGCTAAAATATTAAAAACTCCGACTTAAATTTCGGATAATGGTCATTGTCACGCATTGTGGGCTATTGGGGCCCACTCAACAACATAAAGTGGTGATATGCTGGAATATAGTTCCCAGTAGTGTAAAGCCAAATACATGTAGTGCTATAAATGTACCCGATGTTCCACACACTGCGTGACAAAATAACGACAGACAGCTAACATGGTAGTAAAAACTGAGGTGTTTAGTGTTTATAACGAGTGTTGTTTTTACAACCGTGTTAACTATCCGTCGTTATTTCATCAGCTTTTTCATGTGTGCTCACGTGGTGTAGGGAATAGCGGACAGATTTTTATACCACCAAATGTATTTAGGTTTACAGTGCTGCGAACTACGTTCCAGTATGTCACAACTTTATTTTGTTGAGTGGGTCCGAATATCCCACACTGCTTGACAGTGACCATGTGTCGGAACTGCAGTCGCAATAACAGCTCTTTAACATCCTAAAGTGGTTTGATTTCGTTCAATAACTGAATCATTTGTCTGTCTGATGGCACTACTAATATTGAGTGCCAGATGTTAATATACGACAAGCACAACAAAACAAGGGACCCATCACACTTGACTGGGACACGCGCAAATTGCATCTACATCGGACAAAGACTCTTCATCCAATATAACACGTTTCTTTTACCCAGCTAAAAAATCCTCAGTCCGTCACATATTTAGCTGATTATTCATACCATCGTGTTTTCGATAGTTAAGCGTAGTTGTAGTACTAAATCGTATATGCCACACTTACCGTAATGGAACTGCTTTGAGGCCGACCGTTAGTTGTGTCTGGATAACGTTGTGCTAAGTGCGTTCACACAATAAGCGTGCACGGTACATGGAAAGGAGAAACAGTGATCGGCTGTTGGCGTACTACTGTGATGAACATCTATGGGAAATGGCTGAAAGACGGCGAAACCATGAAAAGCGGCACGGTGTTGTTCACCACAGAAAATGGGTATCGGAGTTTGCCCGCAATATAAAGCCGGATAGGCGGCGATCTCTATCAGATGTGACGACAGAGTACAGACAGTGTCAGTTAGGGTACAAGTGCTCCTGAGCACACCTTTCAGAACATATTCTTGAACACGGGGCTACGCAGGAAACGATCCTCACATATTTGCAATGTTGATCCAACGACATCGTCAATAACGACTGCAGTGGGCGCGGGATAATAGAGACTAGATCGTGGATCAGTGAAAAAGTGTCACCATAACGGATGAATCACGTCTGTTTTTACATCAGGACGACGGTCGTGTCCTTATGGGCTGTCATTCATGCAAACGGCTGCTGGAAACATGCACCGCGCTACATAGGCAAGCTGATGGGGGCAGTTTAATGCCATGGTGGACATTCACCTTGGCTTCCACGGAACATGCGGTACCAATCGAAAGTACTGTGACAGCTATAAACAACGTGAACATTATTTCAACCCATCTACATGCTTTCATTTTTGATATCCTCCCCAGCACAATAACTGTCCGCGTGACAAGACCAGAATCGTGCTACAGGGGTATGAGGATCACGATAGTGTACGCACGCTGATATCTCGGTCGCCAAATTCTTCTGATCAGGGCCCGATGCAATCTGGGACGCTGTTGGGTGAGATCTGTGCGGCCACAAGTCACCGAGTCGTAATTTACGGAAAGTGAGCGATTTGTGGGTAGACATCTGGTGTCACATATCTCTGAAGACCAATCAAAGACTTGTCGAATCCATGTCAAGCAGAATAGCTGCTATACTACGTTCCTTAGGTGGACCAACACGCTATTAAGCAGCTAGTCATAATGTTTTGGTTCATGAGACTATCATTCTTCAACTAGACCGCAAATAGATTGCCTTTGTACATGGACAATGCTAATCTTCTCTCTGATCAGCATGGGTACTTTATAACGCTCTCTACACTGCTAATTTCACTATCGCTATTTTATTACTACGTTAAGGATCGACTTAGAATAAATAACGTATATTGAGCTGCTAACGTATATTGAGCTCATTCTACACAGTTATGAGACAATTTTTCTTGAATTCTCTTGCCTTTTTGCATCTCCTCTTTGACAAGGTTCCTGCTAGCTTTCCAGAAGTTTCCTTCTCCTATTCCTAACGTGAGTCCCTTGGTCTCAATTACATTACAACTGCAGTTAGATTAATAAAATATCTGATGTACATTGCACTAATAAAATATTTGTCATTATCAAAACACGGAAGTCATTTTTAGAACAGAAATAACTAATTTATACATGGTCCCGGTATGTTTGAATAACTCTAAGTAAAACGTGGATGGTAGCAGCCTAAAGCGGAATGACTTCACTCAAAAATTTCCTTAAGGCCATAGATCCAGTTCCCACCATAATTCTTGACTTTGTTACCTGTAATTACGTACTGTCCTAAATAGCTGCGCAAATATTCCGCCAGATATTGATAAGATTTCAAAGTGGTACAAAGATTGGCATCTTGTTTTAAATGCTCAGAAATGTAAAGCTGCTTTATACCGCGTGGGGCAAATGAAAGTAGTCTCAGGTCGCACCTGATGAAGGTAACGAGTTACGCTACCGAAGTATCGTGCAAGTACGACGCTGATATCCGTCAGAACACCCGACAACCCAAGATGTCAAATAAAAGTGACCGAGACAAGTAGATTAGATTGGATGTGAATTTGTGGTAGCATTAACGGGGGAGGGATGGACCTACAGTTACTTCCAATAGGACGGAGCAACAGCCCATACAGCCGGCCGACCCTTGGAGCTCATTTACACAGTCTTCCCGCACGACAGAGTTGTTAGTAGAGTTCAGTCTAGTCGCGGCCCTAATTGGCCACCCAGGTCATCTGATATGCCAGTGTGCGATTACTTTGTGTGGGGAGCCCTCAAGTCTAAGGTATATCGCAGCAACCCTCATAGTCTACAAGAACTGCAGCAGAACATTTCAGTTGAGATTGCAGCGATTCCAGCTGGGCAGTTTCGATTCAGCTTCAGCAGCTTCCTGACCAGGGCCCAAAAGTGCAAAGAGATAAATGGTGGTCACTTTCCACATCTGCTCTAGTCAGATTAGTACCGCATTACCTTTCCTCTGCCGTGTTTCTTTGTATCTTGGACCTCTGTTTTCTGGGCCACTTTTATTTGCTCCACGCTGAATTAATGGTTCAAATGGCTCAGAGCACTATGGGACTTAACATCTGAGGTCATCAGTCCCCTAGAACTAAGAACTACTGAAACCTAACTAAACTAAGGACATCACACACATCCATGCCTGAGGCAGGATTTGAACCTGCGACCGTAGCGGTTGCGCGGTTCCAGATTGAAGCGCCTAGAACCGCTCGGCCACAAGGCCGGCGCTGAGTTAATGAGTAACCACTGGAATCACTCGTACAAGTATCTGACAAGTAAACCTTCTCTCCTTTAATATCGGTTTACCGGAAACCCATATATTTTCAGAAAGCTTTTGTCACAAATAGAAAAACTGTGAAATAGGGGCAGAGGGACAAGCGTCTATGAGCTATAGTACCCAACAAGTATCAGTAAAATGTTGGAAATATGACACCAAAAGTCAATAAAATGCTCGTTTCACGTTTTTATATGAACTAATACTGTGGTAATAATTTGGAGCTCTCTATATAAAGGAAGAAACACCTCGCTGAAAAGAAGCAATGTACATTGTGATGCTGAAAATGTGACTTGTTATTGACTTCAAACAAAATTTGTCACAAGAGACAATCAATTTGCAATTCATCAAATGAGCTGCGAAACGGGCAGAAAGACAGTTCACAGTGGGCACATTTTACAAAAGCTTTGCACACCCTTCATTTGTCAATGAATCGAAGCAGTAATCCATTGGCTTAATCGAGATTCCTGATTCATTGTGCAAGTATTCGCCCTTATAAAAAGCATACTTAATCAAGTTCTTGAGATTAGATGCTTTGAACAGGACAGCATGCCCAGAAAACCATCGCGATGCCAAATGTGTTCCTGTATCTCGACAAAGATTTATAGATTTATAGTTTCTGAAAAAATGAGTGTCCAGAGACTGGATCTTTCCCGTACATCCTACAGGTACCAGTTCTGTTTGTAGGACTTTACCAGGAGGTATTTCAGAGGCATGATGCATGCATGATTACGCTAGATCACCATAAACCCACTAAAAGCAGAATTTTCTCCTAGTCATCAGGTTGCTTGGCCCAAATGCGTCACGGTAGAGTCATTTGAGGTATGCTTACACCATGAATCCGCTCAAAACCCAAATTTCTTTCTGACATCAGGGATCCTTGGCCTAAATATGTTTGACGTTTTCTTTCTACATGTTCTCTGTTTTCCCAGCATACGATCTGATATTCGGAGGATCTGCCTGCTTTGACTGCTGGAATTTTCCAGATGGCTCGGGTACAAGCAAATACGTAGGCCGCAGTAGTTCGCCTTACATCGAAATCATAGGCATAATTGTTAAACTGTGCCGTGCTGCAGGGATTGATCCAACAACAGTGCGAATAACTCCTGTTCCTCTGGTTCGCAGGGTTGGATGGCCATTTAACTCTTTGTCAAATCTGCTCTTCTCAGCACTGAAGACAGGTGTCGGTGGAAAGTTTTCTGTAAAGATGAGATTGCCAATCCTCGCAACAAAATCATCGCACGCCTGTGACAAATTTGCCTCCTTGTACTGCCAATCGCTAACGGCTGTGTGGGTTACTGCTCTGCCAAAAATGCTATTCGCTTCTTGAAACGATATACCGAGGAATCAGAATCTTTAAAATCGACTATATTTTGATGATCCATCACTGTCGTTAAGTTACATTGCAACAGTCGCAACGTCCGGTTGTGAATAATTGCTCCTCCTGATTCCTTCTCTTTGAATTTCTGCAGGACAGCTTGATCGATTTTTTGGATCGACGGAGTATTCATTTTTTTTCTCCAGATTGTACAGAATGTTCATGTTCTTAATGTTCTTGAACTGATCTACTACTGACGCAGACGTTTCTTTCCGAGGTTGGCCTGTCGCAGGATCTGTGATCTAGTAAACCAAAGAGCGCTGCTTGTAAGCCGCACAGTCCTCTTCTGTCATATCTGCTGGGCCATCGTGCTTTCGCCTTTTGGGCGAAGCTGTTCCTTTTCGACACCATCCTCTGCGAAGTCCATTTCCTCATCTCATTCTTCTCCATCGACTCCAGCAAATTCTAATATCCGGATCTCTTCCACAATCTCCGTATCATTTTCCAGGAGGGTAGTTATGTGTTTTATCGTCTCCGATTCCTGGATGTCCAGAGAGCGATTGCTTGTCCCAAATCGGGAGACCAAGGCAGCCACAACGACTTTCGAATCCATCTGCAGTGTAAAAAGAGGACATACAATATTTTATTACTTGACAGCAACATACGGTAACAAACAAGAAATAGAGACGTCATGACGGGAATATCTATACACACTGTACTGATACTCTGTGGGTCCTGTAGCTCCAAAACGCTTGTTCTCTGCTCCTACGATTTCACAGTTTATCTACTTGTGACACAAGCCTTCAGAAAATATATGGGTTTCCAGCGAACTGCTTTCAAAACAGAGGTTTACTTGTGAGTGTAACAATTTGTAAAGACATAAAATGGAATGATCACATAGCTTCAGCAGCAGGAGCGGATCCATGGTTCGGTTCTAGGGGAGCACACTTTCATACTGCCTTTCATCCCTGCCCTCTCACCCCGACCCTCTCCCCCTCAAATATAACTTCTCATCATACCAATAGTTTTATAAACATAATAAAATGCTTTAATGTACTAGTAATAAACTGTTTAATTACAGAAAATATATAAAATAGTTTAATACAGTAACTTCTTTATAACAGTGTTTAATACATTGCTTTAGAATAACGTCCAAAATAATGCAGTCAGGTCCATTGTAGAAGGGGGATACGCCGTATAACAGGGGAACAATTCCATCGTCGACGTACAAAGGCCAGTGATGGCAGTAACTTGTTGTGTAGAACATTTTTCTTCTCAATCTCTGTGAGAATCAGACACGGCTACAGAGAGCATCATGGTTGGTTTAGAATGATACTATCTTGTGACCCTTCGTGGACTGTTTTGCACCGGACAAGGTGCTGTTTAGCACCGCGATCGATGTGCCACATTTTCAAAGTCGTAATCGCGTGGTTTGAATTGCGTGATGAATGATTCCAACTGATGTCCACAGTCCCATCCTTCACTCATTGCACACATATGGAGGGAAGGAAGAAGGAGTAAGATGTTGATTCCCGTCGATGACATGGTCATTAGAGACGAAGCAGTGAACAAGGACAAGTACATATTCTCTTCAAAGGAAGCAACCCTTAATAGATGTACGGAAAACACAGTGAACCTAAATTGGGTGAATGAGTAAATATTTGGGACCCGCTGCAGCCAAACCCATTGCACTTCCTTAACTGTCTAATGGCATCTGGCCGGCATCGAACACCAAATTAGAGCTTTAGAGGGACTGCTGTATCTACCAATACTGCTTATGCGTCCGACACAATCTCCCTTCTCCCTTGTATTGAGTCCTCCAAGACAGGGGTGGACATCTAAACTGATTAGCCAATAAGCTTACGAGCAGCCCCCACCGCGAGATAGAATCGTCATTGTTGCGTTGCAGACAGGTGAGTGGTAAACTATATACTATCCGATCATAAGATCTGGACATCGCTATGTAATGCGGAATTGACCATTAAACCTCACAAGAGGCAGTGCCGCTAATATACGGGGTGTTCAAAAAGTCTTTCCGCACTGCCGTATGATTGTTAGCCGCTCGTTCCGTATGCCGCAGTGAATATACCAAATTGAAACTCAGTGAAATACAAGTTATTACTTTATTGAATATTCAGTTTTACTTACTGATTCTCACATTAAATGTTGAAAGTGTCCCCCCCTGTTGTTGAATACCCAATTCAATTCGTCTAATCGTGTTTCCAAACACAAGCTGTAACATTTCTTCTGTAACATAAGCAGTGAAAGTGGATATTGCAGTTTTCAATTCATCGATGGATTCTGGTCGGTTTTTTACTGACAGCTGCTTTCGCTGCACCCCAGAAGAAAGAGTCAGATGGTGTTGGGTCAGGCTATCGTGGAGGCCGAAGTCCCTGTGAAATTATGCGATCACCAAAACCATAAGCAAGCAGTGACATTGAAACGCGAGCTGTATGAATGGTTGCACCATCTTGTTGAAAATAAGAGTTCAGTATTTCACTTAACACAAGTTCTCCTATAAATGGGTACAGAATATCACTGCAGCATCGTTGTGCGTTTATTGTTTCGTTGAAAAATATGGGACCCACAATCCGACGTCTAGAAATTGCAAACCAAACTCCTATTTTCACAGAATGAAGTGAGTGCTGATGAATACACAAATGATTTGCAGCACTCTACATACAAGAAGTTTGCGAATTCATGTACCAGAAAAAATGAAACCACACCTCATCAGTGAAAAACGTTTCATTAAGAATATCCCTTCCATTTTTTTTGAACGAAATTTTTTAACCATTGACAATAATGGAGTCTCTTGCCATGACCAGTATTTTTAAGTTCTTGCACGACTGTCACTTTGTATGGGAAAAGTTCTAATTTCTTCCTTATAGCTGTGTGGGCCGTTCCTTCACTAACATCGATTTCCTGGGCGAGTTTTCTTACTGACTTGTTCAGACTCAAGGACATTTTATCGGAAATATAGAGTAGTTTATCCCCAGACAAAACCCTAAGACGACCACTTCTCGGTGCATCTGTCACTGAACCCGTACTTCGAAATTTGTTAATCAAATCTCGCACAGTATCGCGATGTGGGAGTGTTGTCTCCGGGAAAACTGAATTAAATGTTTGACGAACTGAAATTATGTATTTACCGCCAGCTTTGAACACATACTCGACTAAAGGCACACGTTCTTGAGTGGTTAGTATTTTAACAGTGACAAAAACGAAACAGACAAACAAAGGAGCTAAACTTAACGTTCACGTCAACACGTAACGACACACACCAACGATACTAGTGACTCTGGCTGAGATAAACGAAACAGTGGAATGTTGGGCGAGTCCACTTGAAGGGAAGTAACCCAGGCAGGCGAACAATCATACGGCACGAGCGGCTACAAATCATACGGCACTAAGGAGAGACTTTTTGAACACCTCGTACAAGGAGGTGAGGTGTATTGTATTGTCAGTAGTAAGTAGCAACTGTAGACTTGCTCGGCCAGGACAGCTCAGTGACTTCGAATGTGGACTAGTCACTGAATGGGATCTGAGTAACAAATCTATTAGAAATATTTCAGTTCTTCTAAAGTTGAGGGCAACGGCCTTGCCTCAGTGGATGCACCGGTTCCCGTCAGATCACCGAAGTTAAGCGCTGTCGGTCGTGGCCGGCGCTTGGATGGGTGACCATCAGGGCGGCCATGTGCTGTTGCCAGTTTTCGGGGTGCACTCAGCCTCGTGATGCCAATTGAGGAGTTACTCGACCGAACAGTAGCGGCTCCGGTCACAGAAAACCATCATAACGACCGGGAGGGCGGTGTGCTGACCACACGTCCCTCCTATCTGCATCCTCACATGAGGATGACATGGCGGTCGGATGGTCCCGATGGGCCACTTGTGGCCTGAAGACGGAGTGCTTACTTTCTAAAGTTGCCCAAACCGACTGTTGGTGATGTGATTGTGACCTGGAAAAGTGACATAACGATCACAGCTAAACCGAGATCAGGCATACCTCACGTACTGTCGGTCAGGGATCGTCGAACATTGCGGAGAATGACTGCAAAAAATGACAGGTAATCATCTAAAGGAATCACTTGTGAGTTCCCAAGTGCCAGCAGCAGTCTAGTCAGCTCAATGGCTGTACGTAGCGAGTTAAAAGCATTGGGTACAAAAGTTGATTAGCTCCTCATTAGCTATATGCTTTTGTAGTCAGTGCTAAGGGACGCCATTGCACAGTGGAGTCTGAAAACGAGTGATTTAGAGTGACTGATCATGCTGTACCTTGTGGCAATCCGATGAAACGATTTGGGTTTAGCGAATATCTGGAGAATTTTACCTGCAATCATGCGTAGTGCCAAAAGTGCAGAGAGAGTGGTGTTTTTCGTGGACGGGATGTGGTCCCATTCTTGCAGTTAAGAAAATGCTAAATGCGGAAGGATAAGGACACATTTTACAACATTTTGTACTACGAGGGTAATCCCAAAAGTAAGGTCTCCTATTATTTTATAAGTACATAGACCTGTTTATCTCTGCAATGGTTTATATCAATTTACAGCTTAAACATTTAGCTATTTGTCGACATAATCACAATTTCTGTCGATGCACTTTTGTAGACGCTGTGACAGTTTTTGTATGCCCATGTCATACCAGCTCACCGCCATGCTGTTCAGAAAGTTATGAACCTCTTCTTTCACGTCATCGTCGGAGCTGAATCGTTTTCCACCCAAATGTTCTTTTAACCTAGAGAACAGGTGATAGTCACTGGGCGCCAAGTCTGGACTATAGGGTTGGTGGGTGATTGTGTTTCACTGGAACTGTTGCAGGAGAGCAACGGTTTGCCGTGCGATGTGTGGGCGAGCGTTGTCATGGAGAATGTGTACTCCTTGCTCAACATTCCTCATCTCCGTTTCTGAATTGCCCGTTTGCGTTTTTTCAGAGTCTGACAGTACCTGCCAACGTTAATTATGGTGCTGACGATTCAGTTCCGACGACGAGGCGAAAGAGGAGGTTCATAACTTTCTAAACAGCATAGTGGCGACCTGGTATGACAGGGGTATACAAAAACTGCCACAGCGTCTACAAAAATGCATCGACTGAGATGGAGATTATGTCGAAAAATAGCTAAATGTTCAAGCTATAAACTGATGTAAACTATTGCAGAAATAAACAGGTCTATGTACTTATAAAAAATAGGAGACCTTCCTTTTGGGATTACTCTCGTATGTACAGTAAGGAAGAGATGGAAGATGATAATTATTTGCATCAGCATGACAATGTCCCCTCTCGTAATGCAGCATTTGTGTGACTTTGAAATGGACTGGCCCACCCAAAGGCTCGGCCTGAGTACAGTGGAACGCCTTTGGGATGAGTTAGAAAGTGGATTCCGCTTCGTTCCAGAGCGTCCAAAATCCACTAGCTAATTGTTTCGGCTTTTGAGCGAGAACAGGCAGCCATTCCTTTACAATTAAGACACTTCATTGAAAAAGGTTCCCAGCAGATTCCTAGACGTCATAAAGGAGAAGCATTGATGCACCAGTAATAGGTGTCCGAATACTTTTGATACAAGCGGACGAATAAAGTACCATTCAAGCGACAGAGGGCGCAAATGGCAAAGTGACCTTACCGACCCTGACAAAGGAAAATTGTGCTCAGTTCGACTCCCGGTGCAGGAAACATTCTATTAGGAATTTCATAGCACCGTTAACTCGACGGTTTTTCTGACAATATTAGAGGCGTTCAACGAATTCGAAAGTAAAGTTCTATGTACTGACTTGGCAGAAAGTCCTAAGAAATTCTGGACTTATGTCAAAGCGGTAGGTGGATCAAAACAAAATGTCCAGACACTCTGTGACCAAAATGGTACTGAAACAGAGGATGACAGACTAAAGGCCGAAATACTAAATGTCGTTTTCCAAAGCTGTTTCACAGAGGAAGACTGCACTGTAGTTCCTTTTCCAGATTGTCACACAGATGGCTAAATGGTAGATAAAAGAGGGATAGAAAAAAAAATTAAAATCGCTCAAAAGAGTAAAGGCTGCTCGACCTGATGGGATACCAGTTCGTTTTTACGCAGAGTACGCGAAGGAACTTGCCCCCCCTTCTTGCAGCGGTGTACCGTAGGTCTCTAGAAGAGCGTAGCGTTCCAAAAGATTGGAAAAGAGCACAGGTCATCCCAGTTTTCAAGAAGGGAAGTTGAACAGATATGCAGAACTATAGGCCTATATCTCTAACGTCGACCAGTTGTAGAATTTTGGAAAACGAATTAAGTTCGAGTATAATGACTTTTCTGGAGACTAGGAATCAGCATGGGTTTCGAAAAAGACGGTCGTGTGAAACTCAGCTCGCTCTATTCGTCCACGAGACTCAGAGGGCCATAGACACGGGTTCACAGGTAGATGCCGTGTTTCTTGACTTCCGTAAGGTGTTCGATACAGTTCCCCACAGTCGTTTAATGAACAAAGTAAGAGCATATGGACTATCAGACCAATTTGGATTGAAGAGTTCCTAGATAACAGAACGCAGCATGTCATTCTCAATGGAGAGAAGTCCTCCGAAGTAAGAGTGATTTCAGGTGTGCCGCAGGGGAGTGTCATAGGACCGTTGCTATTCACAATATACATAAATAACCTGGTAGATGACATCGGAAGTTCACTGAGGCTTTTTGCAGATGATGCTGTGGTGTATCGAGAGGTTGTAACAATGGAAAATTGTACTGAAATGCAGGAGGATCTGCAGCGAATTGACGCATGGTGCAGGGAATGGCAATTGAATCTCAATGTAGACAAGTGTAATGTGTTGCGAATACATAGAAAGAAAGATCCTTTATCATTTAGCTACAATATAGCAGGTCAGCAACTGGAAGCAGTTAATTCCATAAATCATCTGGGAGTACGCATTAGGAGTGATTTAAAATTGAATGACCATATAAAATTAATCGTCGATAAAGCAGATGCCAGACTGAGATTCATTGAAAGAATCCTAAGGAAATGCAGTCCGAAAACAAGGGAAGTAGATAACAGGACACTTGTTCGCCCACTGCTTGAATACTGCTCAGCAGTGTGGGATCCGTACCAGATAGGGTTGATAGAAGAGATAGAGAAGATCCAACGGAGAGCAGCGCGCTTCGCTACAGAATCATTTAGTAAAGGCGAAAGCGTTACGGAGATGATAGATAAACTCCAGTGGAAGACTCTGCAAGAGAGACGCTCAGTAGCTCGGTACGGGCTTTTGTTGAAGTTTCGAGAACATACCTTCACAGAGCAGTCAAACAGTATATTGCTCCCTCCTACGTATATCTCGCGAAGAGACCATAAGGATAAAATCCGAGAAATTAGAGCCCACACAGAGGCATACCGACAATCTTTGTTTCCACGAAAAATAAGAGACTGGAATAGAAGGGAGAACCGATAGAGGTATTCAAGATACCCCCCGCCACACACCGTCAGGTGGCTTGCGGAGTATGGATGTGGATGTAGATGTAGACGTAGACTCCAATCGAATGTTTAACCGACTTTCTGTAAAGTATAGTAGAAACTAGAAAACTTCTTCACGTGTGTTGTATTTTTTCAGTTCACCGATTCGCGGTCCCGGTGAAACCCGACACCTGCCACTAATCTTCAGGCGAGCGTTTGTTATCGCGAGCCCGCCACCGACTCGCGGCAGCTATCAGCAGCGGACAGGAGCTGACCCGGGCAGCCTCTGGGAGGCCAGTCCTCGTATCTGGCCTCTCCTCTCAGATAGTGCGGAAGCTAACCTGATCCCGCAGGTTGCTCCGCGAGACAAACAAATGTCTCAGACCCGAGCGATAAGCCAAGGCCCTGCACTGAAACCAGTACTGCTCTCGCATTCCTTCACGCTTCGCACTGTTGCACAAACAGACTAGTTTAGCGGCACGTGGGGAGTCCGTGACTCGGCTCTCGCCCCTCTGGCTGGTTTAAATTTGAATTCGGGAGACTGGGAGATCACCGTAGCACTCCGTGACACATTTTCCCCAACTGTTCATTGGTATAAAGAAAGGGGCCTATAATCAATTTGGGTAATGGATATGGATTATCATCTTGGAAGGGGAGGTTTTACAACGACATTATACGGCTCCATACTAATCGACACTAATACTGGGTGGTTGCAATTAAAGTGCAGTTAGTCAAAAATTCAAATGGTTCAAATGGCTCTGAGCACTATGGGACTTAACTTCTAAGGTCATCAGTTTCCTAGAACTTAGAACTACTTAAACCTAACTAACCTAACACACATCCATGCCCGAGGCAGGATTCGAACCTGCGACCGTAGCGGTCCGCGGTTCCAGACTGTAGCGCCTAGAACGGCTCGGCCACCTCGGCCGACTGCAGTTAGTCACGGGTGTCCAATGTGAGCTGTAATTATCGTGTGGCAACGAAACTAGATGGATATCCTGGAAATAAAATGGAATCCGTATGGCTAGGGCCTCCTGTCGGGTAGACAGTTCGCCTGGTGCAAGTCTTTCGAGTTGACGGCACTTCGGCGACTTGCGTGTCGATGGAGATGGAATGATGATGATAAGTACACTTTTTTTTTTCACTAGCTGCTTATATTTTATGACCCACCGTCTAATTTCTTATGGTGGGTCGTATGTTGCCACTTAGCCGCTGTGACTGGGTCCGGGGTCCGCAGTGCCTGAAAGTAACACCACACCGGCTCCCGTCCCCACTCACACCGTTGCCCGTGTCCCGCCACGTGGAGGCGGGCTCTTTTTTGGATCTTCGAGATTTCGTCCGTTAGTTTGTTGAGTTCAGTCCACCTTTCCGGGTCGCGTATTATGGCATGTAGTTCGTTCTGTGTGTTCAGGCGATTTATGTGTACTGTGTGTCTTATGTTCGTGCGTTGTCCGCAGAAGAAGACAGTATGTTCAGGGGAACCTTCTTCCCCGCATGTGCATCTATTAGTCTGCTGCAGACTCACGCGGTACAGGTGCGTGGGATAAGGGCCATGTCCTGTGATGAAATGTACCATACCGCGGCTGGGATCAATATGTTTTAGTTTTAGTCTTTCCCGGATGTCAGGGAAGAAGTTGTAGACACGGCGGCCCTTATCGCTGTTGGCCCACTCGCTCTGCCAGGAATCCACTCGCCATGCTCTGAGTTGGCGTGTTGTCTCAATCGGTACACCAGTGATCTGCCGAACCTGGTCTATTCTCCCCATCCTAAGCCAGTACATTGCTGCGCGGTACCTGATGGTGATATCTATGGGGAAAATTCCCATGACGACACATAGTGCGTCATTTGATGTTGTGTTGAATGCCCCTGTTAGTCGAAGTAGAACACTTCTTTGGCCTCGACGTACAATGGTTCTGTTGGTTGAGAGATTTAACCTGTGGGCCCACGTACTGGCAGCAAAGCATAGTACTGACTCGAAGAGAGCGCAATGGTATGTTCGTGTCACTGACAGGGGTAGTCTGAATTGTTCCGAATTTAGCCTAGCCAGTTTGTGTAGTATCTTTTCTGCTTTGTTTGTGCATATTCGCATGTGTTCGTGGAAGTTCAATCGTTCATCAATGTATACTCCTAGATAGCGTGTGACTGCTAGTCTTTTTATGTTTGTGTCCCCGATTTTGACTATTGGGTTCCTGCGCAGGATACCCTTTAGCAATGTATAAGTTGTTTTGTTTCCTGCTATCTTTAATTTATTATCTGTGCACCATTGGGTTATTGTCCTAAGTGTTCCATTGGCTCTTTCTTCTAACGGGGCACGGTTATTTGCTGAAACTACGACGAGTAGATCATCAGCATAAGCGACAGCTCCATCTGTCAAGATGTGCTCCTCTAGTAACTGTAGGAGCGGTTCTATAACTATGTCCCAGAAGATGGGGCCGCAGATCGACCCTTGTGGACAGCCTTTTGTAATTCGTTTAATCACTTTCTGGTTGTCCATTTGCCAAACGACCGTTCTGTCTCTGCAGTAGTCCATGAAACTATTATACAGAGACTCCGGTACCTGCAGGTGTCTGAGCCTCTTGAACAAGGCCGGCCACCAGAGGTTGTCGAAGGCACCTGAGATGTCTATCATAATTGCAAGTGTGTATTTGGAGGGTGTGTCGTGTACTATTTGGAGTGCTCTGTTAATTGCGTCGTCTATAGATTTCCCTTCCCTGAAGCCGTATTGGTGTGGTGTCAGTCCCCGTAGTGTTCGGTGTGCTTGTAGTCTTTTGCAGAGTAGTTTTCTTGTACTTTACCGAGTGTATTGATAAGGCAAATTGGTCTGTATGACTTCGGGTCTGATGGGTCTTTGTCTGGAGCCTTTTTGATGATAACCGCCTTCGAGGTCTTCCACACTGCAAGCACACGGCCCAGCCTTAATCCATCGTTTAACAACGTTGTGAGAAACGGGGTGATCTGCGGTGCAATTTGTTTCAGTACCTCAGAGTGGATACCATCCGGTCCAGGCGCCTTTTTGTTTTTGAGTTCTGAGATCGCTGTCGCCACTTCTTCCTGCGCAAATGGACAGGTGACGGTTGGTGTGGTGTATACTGTGTCTACTTCGCGTGTCAGTGCTGCATGTTGTGGTGTGTCTGTGTCTGCGATGTCGTCGGGCAGGAGTTTGCTCAGCAGGAACTCCGCTGTGCGTCTCCAGCCCTTAGTCATCTCACCATCCTCCTGTCGCAGCGTTCCCAGAACCAGTGGGCTCTTAATTTTCTCTGTCACGATTTTGTATGGTTCCCCCCAAATGTTTGGTTGTGTTTGTGCTGCTACATGGCTGTTCCAATGGTCTTTCCTGGTCTTATTCAGCTCAAGTTTATATTTATCCTTGGCAAGCCGGTAGTCATGTAGTCGTAACTGTCTTTCTCTATCTGAAATTGCTCGTTGGTAAAGTTTACGTTTACGTTTTGAGTCTTGTTTGAGTCGTGTTAATTGTGTAGTCCAGGGAATATTTTGGTGTTTTGTCATTCTTTGTGTGGGTCTGCAGGTGTTCTGTGTGTGTGTAATGATATCTGTCAGCATGTGTGCTCTGTAATCAACACTGCCGGTGATGTCTTGCAGTATGTGCTCATGTATTTTTTGTCTGACCCTGTCCCAGTCTGTTTTGTCAAATAATAGTCTTTTTGGTAGTGTTTCTGTGTTGACGTTTGGTGTGCCACTTAAGGTTAGTGTGATGATGTTGTGGTCGCTAGCAGTGATCTGGTCATGTACGGTCCAGTCTCGTACGTGGTTGATGGCGGTATTATTAACGAGGGTGATGTCTATGTTTGATGAATGACCGTTGTGTCCGATGTGAGTCGGGTGATGTCCTTCCTTGTTGAGTACGTGTAGTCTGTTTTCTTGGATGATGTCATTTATTATTCTACCTCTGTCGTCAGTTCTGTCTGAATGCCACAGGGTTGATCTGGCATTTGTGTCTGCACAGATGAGAAGTTTTTTTGTTGCCAGCGTATTGCGCAACATCTCTGATGAGGTCTGCGTATGGTTTGATGCAATGACAGAATTGGGCGTACAGCGACGCGATGATCCAAGTATCCCCCTTGTGTGTGACTTCAACTGTAACTAGGTGCTCGGAACAGAGTTCTGTAATTTTGACTGGATGTATTTCTTTGTTTAGGATTATGACAGAACCCATGCAGCCTGTCCCCTCCGCAACTGTCACCACACTTGGAGGAAAGTTGGGGATATGCCCTTGTCTAGTGTAGGGCTCCTGTATGCACAGAATGTCACTTTTTAGCTCACGCAGGACCCGTGGGAGCTCCGAATTTACAAGTATACTCCGCATAGCATTAAGCTGTGCTATTAGCAGTTTGGGTGTTTAACTGTGGCGTAGCACTTGCTGCCAGTTTGACTGTAATCGAAGTATGTTCTCGCATGAGCCCTTACGTGATCCTTGCAAAGCTTGTCCATATCGAATGGTGCCTCCCTGCGGGCGCACACCTGCATGAGCAGGTCTAGTAGGCTGCCTGGATCTGTTGGAATATTCTCCGTTTTGAGAATCAGTCTATCGGTTTGCTCTGATGTACGGAAACAAACAGATTGGCCGTACGGGTGTAGGGTGCGGATGAGCATCCGCTGTGCCGTCTCTAAGATGTCTCTTTTTTCTAGCCTACTTAATTTTACATTTATATCTAGCTTGTCGTAACTAAAACTATCGGTGTCGATGGCGTGTTTTGGCGTCTCTGGAGCCGTGACGTGTCGTGATGGTGTAGTGGCGTTGCTGTGCACCTCTGCGGGGGGCGCTGGATTGACTTCCTCATTGGTTGTTGTGGGGGTTTCCTTGGGCGTCGGCATTGAGGTTGTTGGTTGGGAGGCTGCGAAGGTGTTGGTATCATCAGGGATATGCACTTTCGTATCACTAGGTTTTGAGGCAGCTTGCGATTGCCGCGATTGGTCGTCACACGCTTTCACTTTCGGGACTCTCTTAGGCTGTTTGGGTTTCCTATGCGGTTTTAGTTTCCTTAAGGCTGCGATGATTCGTTTGTTTTTTGTGTGTGTTTCGTTTGTGCAGTCTTGATGTGTATCAGATGTGTTGGTTGTTTGTGCCTCCATTCTGCATTGATTTGACGTGATTTGGTTCCCACTTGACTGCTCGTCTGCGCTACCTGTGACAGACATAACAGCTTTTGGTATGATATGCGCACTGTCGCCTCTGTTGCCAGACCCTCCGCAGACTTTTGTTGCGGTTGTTGCTGCGGCTTTTTGTGTGGCATTCGTGATGTCTGCCGGCGCTGTGGCCTGTTCAAGGTCGGTATTACTGTTTCGAATATCATTATTATGAACACTACAATCTCTGGCGTAAGGGCAATAATAGACGTCGTCTTCTTCCTCTGTCAGTGAGTCAGAGAGAGTTATTTTGCGTTTGATTTGATTACAGTCTGAGGTGTCTGATTTGATCATGTTTTCCGTTTGGACTCCAGTTGTGCTTGCTTGCGTTACGATTGTGTTTAGCACCGTTGGGTTCAAGATCTCGCCTTGTATGAATTTGATTGGTTTGATACGTCCTTCGCATTTTGTAGTGTCGTATGTGCGTCGTTGTGCTGGAGTGGATGGGTGATCTTGAGTCGTTAGCAACGCTGTTTTGTGCAGTTGCTTTGGTTGGTCATGTGTGGTATGGTTTTCTGGTCTGTCGGTATCAGGATTTGGGGTTATCATGTCTATTCTCAGTAGTTCGTCTTCGAGTTCGTGTATCCTGTTCATAAGGGTCGTCTGGAATGTCATCCAGTACATTATTTGTCTTTTGATTAGTTTGGCGGCTTCTGGTGACATTTGTCCTGTGAGTGTTAGGTCGTCTATGTATTCAGTGATTGCATGATGGCTGTCCTCCAGGTTTGTATTGTGTATCAAGGCTGGAATGTGACCATTGTTGGGGTAGTCGTCAGGTAATAGTTTTTGCCTCTTACGCCAGAGTATTGCACGTAGATGGTTTCTGTGCCTGGTGGATGGTGACTTGTATGATCTTATTTTTTCAGGGGTTGATTTATGGAGCATGTTGTTTGACTCAGGGGGGTGTTCAGTTGCCATAGTCAGTACTGTCAATTAGTCTATCAAGTAGCTGTTTGTAGGTCTGGCAGACGCCACCCCTGCTCTTATTGCAAATTCGGTTTCTGTTCCTGCAAGGGATGCAATCGATGGGCTCTGATGCTCGACAGTCCGCGCGTTTGTGGCCCTTTTTGCCACACCTTGAGCAGGTCGTACCTGTGTCTGCGCAGGCTTTGGTTGTATGGCCAAGGTCACAACAGTTGTAACACTGGCTCACTGACGTATAGTCTTTGACAGATAGGGATTGGAAGTCTATGTACACCCTTCCTTTTTTGGTGAGGTACCAATAAATTCTTGGTGTGACTTCCAACACTTGGTGGTTGTATCCCTTTCCTTTGGGCCCTGTGCGGAATCTGATTTTCACGTCTTTGTCGAATTCGTCTTTTGTGAAGTCGTCACTGAGATTTTGGTCGTATAAACACTCAAGAAATTCTCTATCCGAGATAGTGTCTGTCACTCGATAGACTATCACCAAAGGTTGCCGCTTTCTGGGCCCCTCACACGCGATATTCTCAATATCGTTCGTCTTTTCTATTATTTTCCTACAGTCCTCCTGTGTTGCTGCTTCGACAATCACAGCTGTCTTCGTGTTTCTTACTGACTTAATGTGTAGGTTGTCTCGTCTTGGGTTGATGTTTTTTGTCAACGTTTGTTTTATTGTTTTCGTGTCTTGGTTGTTGGTAGACTTTATGAAGAGAGTGGTTGCCTGCTTGGCCTTTGCCACCTCAATGCATTTATGTTCTTTGGGTGCGGTGGAGAGTGCCGTAGCGTATGTTAGTGTCTTGGCCTGTTGCTGTGCCTGTTCAGTAACCTTTCCTGTCAGATCCCTAATTTGGTCCCTGAGCTCTTGGTTTATTTCAGCGAGATAAGTACAACACAACATCCAGTCACAGGGCTGGGAATGTCTCCGGCCCAGCCGGGAATCGAACCCGGGCCGTTAGGTATGACATTCCGTCGCGCTGACCACTCAGCTACCAGGGGCGGACATGGATATGCTAATGTGTTAATGCGGTACCGATTTACACTGAAAAAATATTAGCTCCAGTTTTGGCCACTAGGTGCAAATTTCGCGGTACGCTGTTTGTGTGGCGGTATGACACATGCGCTGTCAGCGGAGAGAGACCGTGCGCTGTTTGTGAAACTGTTTTATGTAAAAGGCGGCAATTACACTGCTGCACTGAGAAAGCACCTCCAATTGAAAAGTCTGAGGAGAAGTCTGACATCATTAAATGGTTTAAAGAAGATGATTATGTAATTATAAAACACGGGTGAGCTTGGTGTGGCGCCCGGAACAGCAGGACCTCCTGTCCCGGTGGAAGTTATTAACGAGATACCTGTTGCTGTGACTCAAAATGCAGAACGTATCCCGGGCGGTGTTGGTTCTCGTGCAGTGTCACGAAAACTTACCGTCCCATCGTCAACAGTAGAGAAATTTTCGCGGTCTGTATTACAGTGGTACCTGTACAAGATCGGTGCAGCAACTGGACCCTCATGATCCGTAGAAACGTTCTGAATTTGATCTTCGTTTTTTGGCACGGATCGAAGTTGATGAGATGCGGCCAGGCTACATTATGTGGATTGACAAGGGACATTTTACTCTGCGGGGTGCAATGAATACACGGAACTGCCGCATTTGGGGTAGTGTCAGACCACATGTTGTGCACGGAGGGCCAGTGCACCCGCCATATGTGAGTGTGTGGTATGGATTCAGAAGCATCTTTATTCTCGGTCTGTTCTTCTTTGAAGAGAATGTACCCAGAGGGCCTGTCAGGTGTACCGTGATGTCCGCTCATTATCGATACATACTTGTACAGCAAAGTAATATGTTGTGACTTGGCAAGACAGCCAAGCCACTATGAGAGGAAGCCGAAAGGCACGCGTTTAAGCTCACGCAGGCTGGCGTGAGGTCTGGAACAGTTAATGGAATAGAGACTAGCAAAATAGGTACGTAGCTTCTGGAATACTTAACTTTAATCCATAATTGGTGAACATCGGTCTGACGGTACATGCATCACAAGATAAATAGCAAATGACAATGGCGCCTTGCTAGGTCGTAGCAAATGACGTAGCTGAAGGCTATGCTAACTATCGTCTCGGCAAATGAGAGCGTAATTTGACAGTGAACCATCGCTAGCAAAGTCGGCTGTACAACTGGGGTCCTCTCCACGGCGGGTGGAAGCCTTATGCCACAACCGTCCGCCGATTTGCGGGGGAGGAATATGGTGTCACCGCCAGACACCACACTTGCTAGATGGTAGCCTTTAAATCGGCCGCGGTCCGTTAGTATACGTCGGACCCGCGTGTCGCCACTGTCAGTGATTGCAGACCGAGCGCCGCCACACGGCAGGTCTAGAGACACTTCCTAGCACTCGACCCCAGTTGTACAGCCGACTTTGCTAGCGATGGTTCACTGACAAATTACGCTCTCATTTGCCGAGACGATAGTTAGCATAGCCTTCAGCTACGTCATTTGCTACGACGTAGCAAGGCGCCATTATCAGTTACTATTGATGCTGTATAATACCTACTTTGGAAGAGTGCAGCTGTGTGGAAACCACTGTTTTCATTCCATAGGGGCAACACCTTATGCTCACCCTGTGAAAGATGTGCTTAATGCAGTCTTCCACGAATGTGTTACCTCCAGAGGTTTCCCAGATTCATGGCCTGCAAGATCACCTGATGTAATCTATGTGGCTTTTGGCTCTGGAGATATCTAAAAAAATGTGTTTACCAGCGACACGTTCCTTTTGATCCCTACCTGATCTGAAGGCCAGTATACACGATCACGTTGCTGAGATTCCACCGCAACTGCTGCGAAAACCTGTTGATCACGTCGTTTTATTGATGCAGCGTCTGGTCAACGTCCTCGGTCCTGATGCTGAACGAACTTCGGATACGCGATAAACCAATCAAATCTAAAGACAGCAAATTTTACTAAACAATTACGAACAAGTTAAACTGGGAAGAACACATTGAAAATGTCGTGGGAAAGGCGAACCGAAGACTGCGTTTTACTTTCAGAATACTTAGAAGACGCTAATAAAGAGCCTGTCTAAACTACGTTTCGCTCTTTTGGAACACTGCTGCGCAACCTGGGACCCTTGCCAGATAGGATTGACGGAGTACATCGAGAAAGTGCACAGAGGAGCAGCACGTTTTATATTATACAGAAAGAGGGGAGAGACTGTCACGGACGATACAGGATTTGGGGTTGACATCATTAAAACAAAGGCGTTTTTCGTTGCGGCGGGATTTTTTCACGAAACTGCCATCGCCAACTTCCTACTGCGAATGCGAAAATATTTTGTTGAAGCCATCCTACGTGGGGAGAAACGATCACCATAATAAAATTAGGGAAATCAAAGCTCGCACGGAAAGATACATGTGTTTGTTTTTTCCGGGCGCTGTCTGAGAGCGGAATAACAGAGAATTGTTATGAAGATGGGTCGATGAACATTCTGCCAGGCACTTAAGTATGATTTACAGAGTATCCATGTAGATGTGTAGATGTAGATGTATTTCTGATAATACAGATTTTTTCTGTCTATTTCGCTGTTTCAGTTTGTGTAAGTTACTCCGTAGATATTACTGTATTTCTTTGAGTTTAAGAGATCACTTTGTAAAAACTGATGTAATTAGTATAAGAGGCAATGTAATAGAATAGAATGACCTCTTTTGTGTCAGAAAGTATATATTCGGAAATCTAATTCGCGTTATTCTCACATGGCATCCTGGAAGCCGTGGATCAGGCGTGTAACGTTTTTTGACTTCCCAAATGCGTTTGACACAGTACCACACCTACGTATGTTATAGAATGTACGGTAGCGGCTGAACTGAGGAATATTAGTGCTGAGTATGCAGCTTGCTCCCTTGTTTGGAAAGTCATCGGACAGACGTAGGAGTAACTTCAGTTGTGCTACGGTTAAGTGTGTTGCTTTCGTACCTGTTTAAGTTGTAGGCTGATGACGTGGCTGAAAACGTTAATAGTAACGTCAAACTATTGGTAGTTGGTTCTGTTATCTATAATGAAGAACTTTCTGAAATAGCTGTAGAGACCTTCTCTCATATGTTGATAAGCTTTGAAGTGCTGCGAAGATTGGGAACTTGCTTTACATGTTCAATAAATGTAGATTTGTGCATTTCAAAAAACCAAACAACGTAGAATCCTATGATGTAGATGTCAGCGATCCGCAACTGTAATCAGCTGATTAATCGTTATCGTTGTTTAGCACACGACATATAAATGTGAGCAATGCTATCAACAGCTAAGCGTTTCGGGAGTCAAGGTCCCATTATATGGCTGTCAACGTTCAATCCGTCATACACATACACTTAAAAAACCACAAAATAATCATGAAATAAAATACAGTAAAGGTATTCGGACATAAAGCCCTTGTTCTGCCTTAAAGTCGGCAACACCTGATTCTTTGTTCCGCTTCTATATATTTCAGGCCGATTGACAAAGCAGTATGAAGAAACAAAACAGAGAATCAGGTGTTGTCGTTTCTAAAGTAAGACGAGGCCTTTGTGTCGGAGTATCCTTTTTTTTTTTTTTTTCATGAAGTATTGAACGCAGAGAGCCAGGTGACGGGAGCTTGCCTCTGGAAATACGTAGCTGTGTGCAACATTCCTCGCGCTTGTGTGTTGTTTTTAAATAATGATGACGATTACCTTCTCAACAGCTTTTTCCAATCCCCAAAATAACTAATATTGTTTTTATTGTAGTCTTCAGTGCGAAGATCAGTTTTATGAGCTCTATCTCTGTCCTGTGCAAGCCTCTTCATCTCTAAGTAACTACTGCAACTTACATTCTCCTGAATCCGTTTACTGTATTCATCTCTTGGTCTCAGTCTACGGCTTTTATCCCCAATAGTTCCCTCCAACAGTAAACTGGTAATCCTTTCACGTCTCTGAATGTGTCCTATCAACTGATCCCTCCTTTTAGTCAGGTTGTGCCACTAATTTCTTTCCTCCACAATCCTGTTCAGTACCTTCTCATTAGTTAGGTGATCTACTCATCTGCTCTTTAGCGTTCTGATGTAGCACCACATTTCAAAAGCTTCTATTCTCTTTGTGGTATCAACGTTCGATATCACACTTGTTAGGGCCCGCAGTTATCGACCGCGGTCCGTACTAGTATCGCTGGACCCGCGAGTCGAGACTAGCGCCGTATCGCGGCTTGCAACAAGTCTCTAGCGTGCGCTCGGCCACTCTTGATCGGGACGTCAAGTACGAAAGTAGTATAGCCTTCAGCTGATATGAAGCAACCTCTAACAAAGCGCTTAGTTAAAGTATGACCTATGTAATGCCTCTATAGCTATCTGTTTGTAATTATATTCCTCCTGACTATGAAGACTCCTGTACCACCAATTAAGTAGTATAAGTTGCAGCCCAGACCATGCATCCAGCACCTTATCGACTTCACTGACAAAGCTGCTGTATATGCAAAGAAGAGATTGTATGTTTCTATTTAGCATTGGCCCCCAGTCATTCACATTGACGACGATACGGTCACTGTCATCATAGCACTCTTCTTGCGTAAACAGTTTATCGTCTATCTTTCACTTCCATACATGGCTACACTCCATACTACTACTTTCAGAAAAGACGTCCTAACACAGAAATCTATATTCAATGTTAACAAATTTCTCCACTTCAGA
Source organism: Schistocerca serialis cubense (assembly GCF_023864345.2). Lineage (NCBI taxonomy): Eukaryota > Metazoa > Arthropoda > Insecta > Orthoptera > Acrididae > Schistocerca > Schistocerca serialis. The sequence continues at coordinate 398,485,433 of NC_064646.1, forward strand.
AGCGCTTTTCTTGGCATTGCCAGCCTGCATTTTATATCCTCTGTACTTCGGCCATCATCAGTTATTTTTCTGTCCAAATAGCTAAACTCATCTACTACTTTAAGTGTTTCGTTTCCTAATATAATTCGCTCAGCATCACCTGATTTAGTTCGAGATTCCATTATCCTTGTTTCGTTTTTGTTGATGTTCATGAATAATATTAGAACACCCAGTTCGTACAAATACGTGAATCTAACGGTTTGCGAGGATATAGAATAAAATGGTCACAAAGATTCAATCTAAGACTAAATACGTAAAAGACTTCGACTTGTTGGTAGTGTACTGACACAATGCAATCAGTCTACGAATGAGACTACCTACAAAGCACTCTTGTATCCTATTGCAGAATATTCGTCAGATGTGTAGGAACCATAAAAAACGGGACTTATAGCGGATGTTGAAGGTAAACGAAGAAGAGCATTAGAAAAACTCACAAGTTTGTGTCACTCACGGGAGAACGTCACGGAAATTCTGAACAACATCAAATGGCAATGTCAACGCTTAGAGAGGCACCAATTATCCCACTAACCCGGGATAATAACATAGCTGCGGGAACCTTTGTGATGCTTGGAATCCAGGGATATACTATAATCCCCTCTCTATTTATCTCGTAGGGACGACTAAGAGTAGATTAGACTAATTACAGCGGGGACAGAGGCATTTAAGCGGTCATGCTTTCCTTTGTGCATTTTCAACTTCTCGCGGCGTAATGAATAGTCCAATAAATTTCAGGCATGCAGCCACGCAAATTAAATTTTATGGACTATGCTTTCCGTTGTCCATCCGCGATTGGAAAAATGGAGGAACCCTATGACGTGATACCCTTGTAGATTCCCTCTGTCATACACTTCACAGTGTATTGTAGGTCCGCAGCTCGTGGTCGTGCGGTAGCGTTCTCGCTTCCTACTCCCGGGTTCCCGGGTTCGATTCCCGGCGGGATTAGGGATTTTATCTGCCTTGTGATGACTGGGTGTTGTGTCATGTCCTTAGGTTAGTTAGGTTTAAGTAGTTCTAAGTTCTAGGGGACTGATGAGCATAGATGTTAAGTCCCATAGTGCTCAGAGCCATTTGAAGTGTTTTGTAGAATATTTACAATGCCGGAAAAAATGCCTCACCCTCAAGCACTATGTTTAGCGACATACTGAGGAGCTGCAGTGTTAGTGATTCATTTTTCACCGCCAAGGGCGATCAGTAGGCGCTAAGGAGGTCTGTCTGTCTGTGCACCCTCTGTTTCGACTCAACAGGGAGCAACTGTGCTGACTTTAGAGGTGAACAGTGTTTGCAACATTCATTCTAGGGTACAAACATGTATCCTCGACGAGTATGTACTCCTTTTGCACAGCTAAAGCGGGGTCGCATTGTGGGCCTGCAGGAAACTGGATGGAGGTACCGATGGACAGCTGCACCTACATGCACAGTGTATCGGTGGTGTGTCACTACTCTCAACAATGGTCTTTGCAACATTCCCACATCTGTGGACCAGCTTCTGGACGTCAACGTAGTACAGATGCACATGAAGATTGACGCACTGTGCGCGCGATGGTGACCGGCCGAACGTCATCCGGGCACTTATTGCACATGCTGTGCCATCAGAGACGTTTGGGAAGCGTCAGCTTGCAGCAGGAATAAGATTACGTATGCCTCTGGCCAAGTTACCATTGACACGACGACACCGTCAAGCATGGCTAGCTACTCCGATATCTTGAAAGCGGTGAATAGGGAGTGGGATGGCCCTCTGTTGTCTTCAGTGATGAGAGTAGATTCTGTCTCTATGCGGGTGATGGACATACATGTGTATGGCCTAGATCTGGCAAGCTACCTATTCCAGAGTGCATCCACCTGCGACACACAGGTCTCATCCCAAACTTCATGGTGTGTGTGTGGGTGGGGGGGGGGGGCAGGGGGGGATGGGAGGGGGTGCATCAGTTACACAATTCACAGTCACATTTGATGTTTGTGGGGCTATGGTAACTGGCGCCCAGTTCACTGCACAAGATGTTATCCCCGTGCTGCTGCCTTTTCTTCAACAGGAAAGTGGTGCACTATTTCGGGAGGACAATGCACGTCCACTGCGACACATTGTACTGTTAGCTGTATACAAATGTCCTGGTGAGCAAGATAAACAGAGCCCCCTCCAGTTGAGCACGTATGGGACATTATAAAGAGGTAAATTATCCGTTCTCCAAGGTCTGCAAGAATCACTGCCGAACTGCAACAAAAGACGCAAGATGCTTGAGGGAAATCTATGTTTATGGTCGTTTGAATGCTGGAGTACAAGCCTGCGGTGTCACCAGAGGGGCACGGGGGCAGGGGAGGGGAAAGAGGGGAGGGCGAAGAGGGGAGGGGGAGAAGAGAGGTGTCCACTCTGTGTTGATGCGACTATTTGGTCACCATTTACACGAACATGTGTATCTTTCCGTCAGATCACTTCTCAATAAATTAATGTTGTTCTTGTGTAGTATTTTTCCGGCTGTGCATGTTGATATAAATGTAGCAGGAGACTGAATCCCATCGCCGAGGAATTTAAATCAATCGGCATCATTTTGTTCATGCTGCCTGCTCGTGCATTTATGCAACTAACATATACATTTCCCTTGACGTTTTTCGCAGTTTCTTACGAAACATGATGTATACTAACTGCTGAAATGGACGATCAAAAGGTTACCGTTGGGGAGCGTTGCTGTAGCGTATATGCAATCAGCGCGACTCCGATGCAAGTGTATCAACACTGACATGCAGGCAAGGGGCTAGAGTGGCCTTCGAACGGAAACTTTTTGATCGCCCCTCATATACTGCACTATGAATCAAGCGAGTTTTCGATCTAACTATGTTCGATTGGTGGGAGCATGCTCAGATAATGACAACGCTAGAAAAGCCGCTCAAGCGAGTAAGGATCATCGTGCCTGTACGAAGTCACTGTGCAACAACACCACTTGGATTGTAATTTAACTTCTACCGATGAGTTTTATTCACTCAGTTCCAATTCTTTTCCATTGTACTTACACTACTGGGCATTAAAATTGCTACACCAAGAAGATGACGTTCTACAGACACGAAATTTAACCGACAGTAAGAAGATGCTCTGATATGCAAATGATTAGCATTTCAGATCACTCACACAAGGTCGGCGCCGGTGGCGACACCTACAACGTGCTCACATGAGGAAAGTTTCCAACCGATTTCTCATACACAAACAGCAGTTGACCGGCGTTGCCTGATGAAACGTTGTTGTGATGCCTCGTGTAAGGAGGAGAAATGCGTACCATCACGTTTCCCACTTTGATAAAGGTCGGATTGTAACCTATCGCGTTTGCGGTTTATCGTATCGTGACATTGCTGCTCGCATTGGTCGAGAGCCAATGACTGTTAGCAGAATATGGAATCGGTGGGTTCAGGAGGGTAATACGGAACGCCGTGCTGGATCCCACCGGCCTCGTATCACTAGCAGTCGAGATGACAGGCATCTTATCCGCATGGCTGTAACGGATCGTGCAGACACGTCTCGATCCCTGAGTCAACAGATGGGGACGTTTCCAAGACAACAACCATCTGCACGAACTGTTCGACGCCGTTTGGACAGTCAGCCGTTTGGACAGTCAGCTCGGAGACCATGGCTGCGGTTACCCTTGACGCTGCATCACAGACAGGAGCGCCTGCGGTGGTGTACTCAACGACGAACCTGGGTGCACGAATGGCAAAACGTCATTTTTTCGGATGAATCCAGGTTCTGTATACAGCATCATGATGGTCTCATCCGTGTTTGGCGACATCGTGGTGAACGCACATTGGAAGCGTGTATTCGCCATCTCCATACTGGCATATCATCCGGCGTGATGGTATGGGGTGCCATTGGTTACACGTCTCGGTCACCTCTTGTTAGCATGGACGCTACATTTCAGATGTGTTACGACCCGTGGCTCTGTACGGGCCTTTCTGGATACAGAAAATGTTCGACTGCTTCCCTGGCCAGCACAGATCTCTCACCAATTGAAAACGTCTGGTCAATGGTGGCCGAGCAACTGGCTCGTCACAATACGCCAGTCACTACTCTTGATGAACTGTGGTATCGTGTTGAAGCTGCATGGACAGCTGTACCTGTACACACCATCCAAGCTCTGTTTGACTCAATGCCCAGGCGTCTCAAGGCCGTTATTACGGCAAGAGTTGGTTATTCTGGGCACTGCTTTCTCTGGATCTATGCACCCAAATTGCGTGAAAATGTAATCACATGTCAGTTCTAGGATAATATATTTGTCCAATGAATACTCGTTTCTCATCTACATTTCTTCTTGGTGTAGCAATTTTAATGGCCAGTAGTGTACTTTCTTCCCTATTCACGGAGCACCGTGTATCATACTCGACCGGACTAATCCTGTTTTTAATCATCGCTTCTCTGGCAGTTGCTGTGTTCATTTCGCTTGTATTTGTATGAGGTGTGTTCCAATAATACGACTCTTTTCTCTGATAGCAGGTTGGGTTTACACAAGATTCCGATAAACTATATTTCTCCCTACTCTTTTGGCTACAAAACCCTATTTTTCAAGATAATCTCTGTTCGATGCGATAGACTTACGCCATCTTACTGGGAGGGCCTGTATGCCCGCATGGTACCACTCCACTGGTCATATTCGGAGACAACGTCTTTCTGCATCATAAATTGCGACCACCAGCCTCGTAACGCGCAAGTTACTCTGCACAGATGGGTCTTCGTTGACTTTGTTGTCTTCTGTTAGATGGCGGCCAGTCCAACTTTGAGTGCCCCAACTGGTGGACGAGTGGTCACCACTACTATCAGAGACGTCCAATGTGCAGCGAGGTATCTGATTGAAACGTCAGTCACCTCAATGAGAGCGTCCGCATGTTGCAAGATCGCGGGAGAAACAGTTGTGTATGGTTGGCCGGCACGCGGGAGATCGGACAAGTATGAGCGACCTTGTTGCGATCATGACAGACGCCTCGCCCGACGACTCACCGTGCTTTTATTCACTGTCAGGTCTACGTAGACATCCCCCATCGTCTATTAATATTTCTGATTTTCCGTCAAAAGAAATTCACTGACAGCTCTCTGCTTCTAACCACCTCCGTTACAGACGCCTTGAAGGCTGCGTACAGCACTGCCACCTATCGGAACTCAAATCTATAGGGGCTGAAACTTGAATATTCCGCGATGCCCCACCACAAATTTCGCATTTTTTCAGCAGAGACTATTCAAGAAAAAGTTATGTTGAATTACTTATTGAATGCGTTTATAAATGAGGATAATGTACTCTGTAACTGTCTTAGAAATCCACTTCCTCGAAGTAAGATCTGTGCCTAAAGACTGAAACGTTGTACAGGTCATTCCTATACACAAGAAAGAAATACTACGAACACTACACCTTCTACCCCTCCGCCGGTGGGCCCCAAGGTTCTGTCCTCTCCCCTCTTCTCCACCTTCTGTATACAACAGACATGCCTCCGCCTTCACCCCCGTCCACCTTTTCCAGTACGCCGATGACACCGCCTTCCTTGCCCTCGCCCCCACCATGCAACACTCCCAACACCTTCTCCAACCCCATATCGACCGGTTCACCACTTGGTGCAACCAGTGGTTGCTCAAGGTGAATCCTCCTATGACCCAGGCGATCATTGTAGGCAAAACCACTCTTTCATTCCGTCTCCTTGATTTTTATATCATCATTTATGGCCGTCCTATCGCCCTCACCCCCACCTTCAAGTACCTTGGTGTCACCCTTGACCATCGCCTCTCCTGGACCCCCCATCTCCAGACAATCCAAGCCAAGGCACACTCCTAACTCCATCTCCTCAAGCTCCTTTCTGGCCACACATGGGGTCTGGGTCCCTCCACCATCCTCCACACCTATAAATCCCTCATCCGCCCTATCCTCTGCTACGCCCATCCTGCCTGGATCTCCACCCCTCCTACATTTTACAAATCCCTTCAAATCCTAGAACGCCATGCTCTCCACCTCGCCTATCGCATCTGTCTCCGCTCCCCCACATGGATCCTGTATGTCCTTATTCCATTCCCGCACCTCTTCCTTTTCCTCGAACAGATACGGATCCTCTACACCTCCCGTAAACTTGATCCCCCTCACCCACTTGTCTCTCCCATCCACTCCCACAACCGTCCACTGCTGCTCCCGTATCCCCATGGCCCACCTGCTCTCCATCTCTCCACTCTCCATGCCCTCCTCTAAGGTGGCTTCCACCAACTCCCCCCCCCCCCCTGATGATGCCCTCATCCCCTCCATCTACCCCTCCTATCAACTTTGATCCTCCCTATCCCCTCCCTGTGTTTCCTTAGGGCACCCTCTCTCCCTTCTCTCCCTCCTCCCTTCTTCCCTCCCTCCTTCCCTGGGCTTCCCCTACCCCCTGACCTTCTTTCCTCCCCCTCCCATCTCCACCGCCACTGGCATCTGCACTTTCCCTTCTCCCTCCTCCCCTGCTTTTTCTCCTTTTGTTTTGGCAGATCCCCAGACTCACACACGTCAAGTGAACATTCGCGCGCTGGAGATCATCGCCATCAGTTCTGTGTGTGTTCGTGCTTCTGTGTTTTCACCGCACCACGCACCATCGTTCACGTGTGTTATCTCAGTCATCAGTGTTCGTGTACAGTGCTCACCGTTTTTTATTTTGTACCACACCTGTGTAGGGCTCCATGTTTTTTTTACTCATTACTGTTTTTTGTCAACCGTTATGTTATGTTCCTCTGTGTCTTCATTGTTTCTATTTGTATTGCATGTGGCCTAAGAGCGGCGTATTATTGCCGCTGCCGGCCCACCTATTGTATAAGGTGTTAAAATAACAATAAAGAAAAAAAAGTACTATGAACAGTGTGCTACGTCAGTGTTGTGTATGGTGCTGTTCTCCTGTGCGTCAAGACCCGTGATTCTAATTGTGTGCTGGTCTTGTACATATTGTTACTATCAATGACTGTTATGTGCTACGCCATCCGTCGATACTCTTATGCTCCGGTCAAATTCGCTTTGTGTTCTTTAATCGTCCCAGTGTGTGGCTTTTTGTGCGCACTACATTTTTACTGTTTTTATCTCCATCTTACAATCGTCCCCCTTTCTGTCTGTTCTCTTCCGTACTGTTCCTCTTTTTTATATCTATGTACGCCATATTTTCTCCATTCTGTTATTTTAAATGTCTTCTTTTTGTCATTACTGTCTTTCGGCTGAAGAGCAGCGCACATGCTGCTGCCAGCCCGTCCCAGATGGGGCCCTGAAACACAATAAAGAAAAAAAAAATACTACGATGGAAGCAACTGACACAGAGAAGATGTAACAAATATACTTAAGGGAGTGTTAATACTAAGATTTTCCGTCCTCTTCTGGACGTCTGATGCACGGTCGACATCGAAAAACGTCACAGGGTGGCAGCTCGTTCTGTGTTATCACGGAACTGTCGAGTAAGTGTCACGAATATGGTAAGGCAGTTGGGGTGAAAATCGGTATGACATTGGGATTTTTAGTTGTAGCGAGATCTTTTCACGAAATTTCAGTCACCATCTTTCGAAAAGCATTGTTGACTCCCTCCTAAATTGGGGTAAATGACCACCGTAATAAAATAAAAGAAATAAGAGCTAGTCTGGAAATATATAGGAGTTCGTTTTTCCAGCACGGTGTTCGAGAATGAACAGATTCTATGGACCTTTTGCCAAACGGTAAAGTGTTTACTGTAGTGTACTAATGTGGATTTTGAAGATTATCTTTTGTTTCGAAAGTGCGAGAAGTACGTTAATGAAATTGTAATAGCTCAGCACGATGGCTATAGGACAATGCGTCCCCACTTTTAAAAGCGGTCGTTTCACATTCCAAAACCTGTACTCTATAACTAAATGACCGTAGAATTCCTGATGCGTTAGTTTTACTCCGTGTCGTACCTGTTATGTCTACAAACATTGGATCCATTTCTGTCAATGCCGATCTGAGCATTCAAATACTCTCTTACTTTGTCCTCCAGTTCTTCAAGTAAGTTCACATTTCCATCCTCACTGCGCCCTTGCTGAAGTGTGTACACTTGGAATATAGTGAAACTGTTTTTTCCTACATTCAACCGAGCGAGGTGGCGCAGTGGTTAGCACACTGGACTCGCATTCGGGAGGACGACGGTTCAATCCCGCGTCCGGCCATCCTGATTTAGGTTTTCCGTGATTTCCCTAAATCACTCCAGGCAAATGCCGGGATGGTTCCTCTGAAAGGGCACGGCCGACTTCCTTCCCTAATCCGATGAGACCGATGACCACGCTGTCTGGTCTCCTTCCCCAAACCAACCAACCAACCAATCTAGAAACTCGCGAAAGTACCTGCTGCTTGTTTACCACCTAGTAGAAACAACAGCTTTCTTTTGAAACAGGCCGTATCTTACTTCCAGTTACTGCCTCCGCGTTTCATTAGTTGTCAAGCTGCAAGTAAGTAACGTCTACATCTACATATATGCTCTTGAAACCACTGTGAAGCGCACGGCAGAGGGAACTTCTCATTGCACCAGTTATTAGGGTTACTTCCCATTCCATTCTTATATTATACACGACAAGAATGATTCCTTATTTGCCTCTATACGCATTATGATTAGTCCTATCTTGTCTTCCCGATCCCACTCTCGATCCATACGACGATACAATGAGTATGTAGTATGTTCCTAGATTCATCATTTTAAGTTGTTTTTTGAAATTTGTAAGAAGGATTTCACGGCATAGCTTGCGCCTCTCTTGAAGCGTCTTCCACAATAGATTTTCAGCATCACAGAACTCTGTCCAATGGGTAAATCAAACATGCAGTCATTCGTGATGCTCTATACATTCAACACACACTGCATGTGAATCTTCAGGTTTTGGCGGCGCAGAGACTGTTCCATTATATTTCGGGTGTGCAGCCGCAAGAATTCTCCTTCTTCTTCTAATATTTCGGCTTTATAACGGAAGCCGACGCACACGGATTTGTATTCACGTATGTGCAAATAGCTGCCACCATCCTGCCCAGACAATGAGTGTTCTCCGAACTTTGATCCATAGAGCGCATATTATTTCTGACGAAAGCAGTCTGCAAGATGAACTTTCCTACTTACAAAGAATGTTTGAAGACAATGGGTACTCCCCACAGCAAACACAGAAGGCACTGAAAATGAAACTGAAGAAGGTCACAGAGAAAGCAGAAGAAGACAAAGAAACCTTTAAATCGATGGCCTTCTTGCCATATGTGGGTAGCCTCTCATCAAAAATAGGACAAAGTAAATGTGATTTTTCGTCCTCCACCCAAGATAGCTGCACTCGTCATAGATGATTTGCTACTCCGAAAGTCTGGAGTTTACAGAATTCCATGTGAATGTGGCCTTTCTGACATTGGGAAAACAACTCGTACCGTCCAAGAAATATGTACAGAACACCGGAGGTACACACGACGTTTCAACCTAACAAGTCGGCAGTGGCAGAGCACTTTATTGACACTGGTCACAGTATTTTGTATGAGACAACGTCGAAATTTTGGCAACTACATCATCTTTTTGGGACTCGATAGTGAAGGAGGCAATTGAGATTCGCTTGACGACCAGTTTAATTAATAGAGATAGTGGTTTCAACCTTGATAAATCATGGAATCTGGCACTTGGTGTAATAAACTCACAAAGACGTCGTCACAGTGCAGCTCACAATGACATTTCGACATGCCAACACAGATCGACTGCGGAGTCATAGATGTAACTCGCGCATTGTGCACGTCTCTGCATCTGTGGCCGCATGCGCAGTTGCGCGGTACACGAGTATAAAGGGACGAAGCGAGCACTGGTGCGGCAGTCTTTCGGCTCACTCTGAAAATAGCTGAACGTTATACAGCCGAAATAAGAAGAAGGAGAATTCTTGCGGTTGCACACCCGAAACTTAATGGAACATCCACTGCATTTCTTATTTCCTGTAGGTCCCACACATTTGACAAAAATTCTAGGATTACTAGAACAAGTGTCTGGTAAGCAATCTCTTTTCCAAACATTACATTTTCCTAGTATTGTGGCTACGAACAGAATTCAGTAACGAGGCTACTAGTTTGATTTCATTCGCGTTAATATTAATAAGGACGACCATTCGCAACCGAAGTAAGCAGTTTATTGCTGTGGTTACCCGGCCATATCCAAAGGGAGCCATATTCAGAGGTCACATAGTGCAGTAGGTACGTAATTTTTCACACTGTAAAAATTATTTCGTGTTAAAGGTTTCAGATGTTTGCGACAGCTACGATACCACTACTGGGTACGGTAATACCCTAAACAACCAAATTCAGATCTCGATGTTGCCTAGCGCAGGTGACATGATTTCAGAAACGAGAGTAAATTTTACAGATCTTCTTCTTCTCTCTCTTCACTTCATGGCTTAAGCAAAATGCCTGTTCCGATTTCATATTTTTAAGACCATATTTTTCTAAGTCTTCCGAAGTCTCTTTTTTCTGAGGGCTGGTTTATAATGACTGAATTTCGAATCTTTGAACACGGTGCACTCACAGGTCGAAGTTATTGTGTTACCGTAGTCCTTCTCTGTGTGTGGCTTTTGATGGATGCATTCGGCTCTGACCTCATTTTTATGGATGACAATGAGCTACCAATAGAAGTGACATTACATTTCGTCTCACTGCGTATCTTTCTCACTTATCTTCAGTACTTACTGTACTGTGGCAGTTTTTCTATGTATGGTCTACGTTTCATCGAGCTATGTTACTTGGCAGTGCACACCATGCGAAAGGTAGTTTATTTTTGAGTTTAGTACACTAGTGTATACAGCTATCATTGCTGAAACCAACGTTTTGGCCATGTTTTTACAATGGACTTGTTCTGAGTCCACTTAAACAAATTTCCAATTTCGGGTTTCAAGTCGTCATCAAATAACAAAAACGGAAACTACGCATAAGAAGTGCAGTCATAAAGGAACCAAAGCGCATCCTATGTACTGCTACTTTTTTAAAGATCTGATGATGGCTGTAAAAACATAATCGGTTATTCTTTTAAATAAATCAAAATATTATTAAGACTGTGACTTTTCCATTTTACTTTTATAACCTCTTCTTGTGCAGAAGCGAATAAATAAAGTGTTATGAAAGTTCTGTGAAACACTAGTGTAATATTTATTGTCTCCTCCTCTTCTGTCTCGCTTTTGTCGCACGTTCTCTAAACAGTGAAGATGTTCTGGATAAACCGCAAACTTTCCAATCAGCAGTTACGCTTCCTCGGAATCACATTTAATTACGCCATCGCGTACGAAGACCATTTCCGATAACTGCAGTCGCGTGAGAATTGGGTCGCCGCCCCTAACGTGAATCTAATTTGCGGAATTGGGTCACGGAGATAACATTACTGGAACAAACGTGGTCAAACAGTGCGCTGGAGTGTTCTGCACATTCGCGTCGTTCTCATATACGCTCGCCAGCGGTATCAACAACAACAACGCCGATGAGATTTCATCGCGAGCAATACTAGAGTGGTAGTGTAGGAACTACGCGCCGAAAGTAAAGACTGATAATACGTCACTAACAGCAGTGCAATTCGTGCATCCATTGATGTGCGAAATGTAGCATATGTCAAAAATAAAAAATTATGTTCTTTCTAATACGGTATGGTTTGTGGCATATAATTTGCATCAAAAACATAGTCAAGTTGATAAAAACAACAGAAAAATCATATGAACGTATTATACACCACTGGCCATTAAAATTGCTACACCACGAAGATGACGTGCAACAGACGCGAAATTTAACCGACAAGTAGAAGAAGCTGCGATATGCAAATGAATAGCTTTTCAGAGCATTCACACAAGTTTGGCGCCAGTGGCGACACCTACAACGTGCGGATATGAGGAATGTTCCCAACCGATTTCTCATACACAAACAGCAGTTGACCGGCGTTGCCTGGTGAAACGTTGTTGTGATGTCTCGTGTAAGGAGGAGAAATGCGTACCATCACGTTTCCGACTTTGATAAAGGTCGGATTGAAGCCCATCGCGATTGCGGTTTATCGTATCGCGACATTGCTGCTCGCGTTGGTCGAGATCCAATGACTGTTAGCAGAATATGGAATCGGTGGGTTCAGGAGGGTAATACGGAACGCCGTGCTCGATCCAAACGGTTTCGTATAACTAGCAGTGAGATGACAGGCATCTTATCAGCATGGCTGTAACGGATCGTGCAGCCACGTGTCGATCCCTAAGTCAACAGATGGGGACGTTTGCAAGACAACAAGCATCTGGACGACATTTGCAGCAGCATGGACTATCAGCTCGGAGACCATAGCTGTGGTTACCCTTGACGCTGCATCACAGATAGGAGCGCCTACGATGGTGTACTCAACGACGAACCTGCGTGCACGAATGTCAAAAAGTCATTTTTTCGGATGAATCCAGATGCTGTTTACAGCATCATGATAGTCGCATCCGTGTTTGGCGACATCTCGGTGAACGCACATTGGAAGCGTGTATTCGTCATCGCCATACTGGGGTATCACCTGGCGTGATGGTATGGGGTGCAATTGGTTACACGTCTCGATCGCCTCTTGTTCGCATTGACGGCGCTTTGAACAGTGGACGTTACATTTCAGATGTGTTACGACCCGTGGCTCTACCCTTCATTCGAAACCCTACGAAAACCTACCCTGCGAACCCTACATTTCAGCAGGATAATGCACGACCGCATGTTGCAGGTCCTGTACGGGCCTTACTGGAGACAGAAAATGTTCGACTGCTGCCCTGACCAGCACATTCTTCAGATCTCTAACCAATTGAAAACGTCTGGTCAATGGTGGCCGAGCAACTGGCTCGTCACAATACGCCAGTCACTACCCTTGATGAACTGTGGTATCGTGTTGAAGGTGCGTGGGCAGCTGTACCTGTACACGCCATCCAAGCTCTGTTTGACTCAATGCCAAGGCGTATCAAGACCGTTATTACGGCCAGAGCCGATTGTTCTGGGTACTAATTTATCAGGATCTATGCACCCGAATTGCGTGAAAATGTAATCACATGTCAGTTCTAGTAATATATATTTGTCCAATGAATACCCGTGTGTCATCTGCATTTCTTCTTGTTGTAGCAATTTTAATGGCCAGGAGTGTATATTTCAGTTTTGTGCTGATTACAATATAAATGGCAGTGTGTTGGTAACAATCATGCACTTCCGTCGAATTCCGTCTCTAATGACCCCGTTGTCGACGGGACGTTAAACATTAATTGCCTGAAGGAGGTACTGACAAGTCCAAGGCCGGATTTTTGCTCATTTTTATAAAGTTGCATACTCGATATGCTACCTTTAAGTGTGTGGTTTACCCATATTACTCTCAAAAGTTGGTTACAGATGTTATTTACGGCTTCAGACGGGTGACTAAGGTTGTTGTAGTGTGCTGTTCGAAATCAACCATTCTTCATAAATTTTTACACACTGTGATCAACAGCTAAAAATGATCTAAGGGCGTATTCCCCTTCCACTTTCGCTGGAAGCCGAAACTGGCAGATTGTGTGCAATAAACACAGCCAAGGCTTAAGACGAATATGGACCTCCCCCATTCGCTACTAGTTCATCCGTATGCTTTGGACCACTGTCACTGTGTTAAGTCTTTTTTCTTTTCTTAATCAGTCTTCTGACTGGTTTGATGCGGACCGCCTCAGATTCCTCTCCTGCGCCATCCTCTTCATTCTGAGTAGCTTTGCACACTACAGCCTCAATTATTTGCTGGATGTATTCCAGTCTCTGTCTTTACCATTTACCATTTTACCATTTACCATTTTACCATTTACCCTTTTACCATTTACAGTTTTCTCTAGTACCATGGGGGTCATTTCCCGATGCCTTAACACACTTCCTATCATCCTGTCCCTTCTTCTTGTCAGTATTTTGCACATGTCCCTTCCTTTGCCGATTCTAAGGAAAACCTCTTCATTCCTTACCTTATCAGTCCACCTGATTTTCAACATTCTTCTGTAGCACCACATCTCAAAAGTTTCGATTCTCTTCTGTTCCGATTTTCCGACTGTTCATGATTCACTACCAAAGAGTGTTGTCCTAGATTTTTTCCTCAAATTGAGACGTATGTTTTATACCAGTAGCCTTCTCTTGGCCAGGAATGCCCTCTTAGCCTGTGCTTCGTCCACCACGTGCAGAATTCCTCAACTTCCTCTACTTCGTGGCCACAAATGTTGATGTGAAGTTTCTCGCTATACTCATTTCTGCTACTGCAGGCGCGTAATGCCCGAGCGTAAGGTACTGTCAAAACTAGCGACGACTAGGGCCCTCCTACTCGCGGGATGCTGAAGGCGAGGGAAGATTACGGAGGAGGGGAACACATTTTCCCAACGTGTTTTGAAACCGTGTTGAGAACCCGTTGTTTCGATCTTCTACGCAAACAGAGCGCGTAGTAGGTCATGCTCATGCACTTACCTGTTCCATAACACGCCTCAAAATCAAAATGAATAAAGCTTGGCAACTGAAGAATTATTACGAAATTAAATTAATGGTTTTCGATTTACAATTTAACGATGCCAGTCGCACCGAAGAACACGGCGACTACTTCATATTAGTGGTGTCAGTTTATCTCCAAGGAAAATTGCGCATAGCGACGACATTAAAAATTAAATACCACTACGCTAATTTTTAATGACACATTCATTTCATTAATTTACACTGCGTTTGCGAATCGCAACACAAAAGCTTTAAAACCAAGAGCCCTCTGGCACCAGTACATGTTGGAAACCGCCCTCATTCACACAGTGAACAAAACACTACCGTTTGTTGGTTCACAGAAATTTTGAACACGAATCTGTTACTCATTGCCCTGCACAGTAGTACGCACGAGGGCACTAAGCGGTTGCAGTGGGGTTGGAGTGAGCGACAAACAAACGGCGAGCGCAAAGTTTGAAAGCTGTACATTCGACAGATGGTAACCACCGTCTGATACATAGTCACCACACTCTGGTGCGAAAGTTGTTACTGTTTCACAGCTGGACCTACACTAGCGCTCCAAGTGGTGAGAAAGCAGACTGTCACATGCGTAGTAAAGCTAATGTTTGTTTTTAGTTATTTTCTTCTTAATTAGCTAAATAGTTGTTATATTTTTGCTTTCCATGCTTCAGTAAGTTATCAAGAGACATGGAGTATCATTAAATTCACTTGAAAACAGCTGAACCGCGGTGACTGAATAACATAAGCTAAAACTTATTCATGAAGACATTCTTTCAGATATGTGTATTTACGTACACCATGAGGATAAAATCAGAGAGATTAGAGCCCACACAGAGGCATACCGACAATCTTTCTTTCCACGAAGAATACGAGAGTGGAATAGAAGGGAGAACCGATAGAGGTACCCTCCGCCACACACCGGCAGGTGGCTTGCGGAGTATGGATGTAGATGTAGATGTAGACGGTAGACAGACAGATGGGTAACAACGTGATCATATAAGGGTTCTCTTTTTACCAACTGAGGTGCGGAACCCTGAAATTAGCAAGTGGATATCAAGTACGTAAAAATATCGATGAAGTGAACGTATACAGAGATTTGCAACGGATGTGTGTTCTTCAGTCACTGCTACCACGTGGAAGGTGGACGCCTGGCGCGACGGGCTGAACTATGTGTTTGAAATGTGGCGGCGGTTACGTAACAGCACGTGTACTCCGGTCTGTGTTTTGTACCCAGTAGCACGACTCTGCGGGTGTGCTGACCTCCGCCCAGACATCCAGTTGCTGCTCGACAACACGTCGGCCACAACGAGCTCTCGTGCTCAGGTTTAAGAATGTTCATCGAACATAAGGCGTTTCATTTGTCGCTTGGACTCTGAATCTGATGTGGCTTGTAACAGAGCAAAATACTGACACTAATTACTTACAGAAGAAAGCGAAAACGTAGACGCCGGCCTCGGCGGAAATCACTATTGGTTCCGGAGAAATGGAACACACCAAACAACACTGGTCCTAGGAATTCTCTTAGAAGATAGGTTAAAGAAAGACCAACCTACGTTTATAATCAATCTACGTTTATAACTTTTGTATAGCAAAAGCTTTTGACGTTGTCGACTGGACTAACCTTTGAAATTCTAGCATGGATAACATACAGGGAACGAATGTTTACCAATAATTTGTACAAATACCGCACTCCAGTTATAAGGGTCGAAGGACAGCAGTGGCTGAGGCGGAGTTCATACAGTGCTGTACCCTATACTCGATGTTACTCAGTCTGTGCATTGAGCAACCTGTGAAGGTAGTCAAGGAGAAAATTTCAAAGGCAATTAAAGTGGACGGACAGAAATAAAAGCTTTGAGGTATTCAGATGACACTGTAATTCTGTGATACTTAGAGGTGTAAGTGAACGAAATAACTAGCGTCTTGAAAAATGATAATAGGCTCGACAAAGGTAAAACAACGGTACTGCAATGTACTTCCTTCCTTCCTTACTTACTGTCTCTCCTGGCCCCAAAAACCGCAGGAAGTTTTTGAGCTCGTCAAATAGCGTTCTGTCGTTTGCATCTTCTTCACTTGCTCCAAGCATCTGAAGATCCTTGGGAGAACTCATTTTTAGTCTGTCTGCAGGTCATCGCCTTTCGTGTTTTTTCTCCGGCATTTCTCTCGATCTTGATCCCTCCTCTCTTCTACTGACGCGCCCTGCTCATCTCAGCCACCTTGTCTTGCCTTCCACAACAATATCTGATTCATTATATTCCTCCCTGACCTCCCTGTTTTTTCTTCTTCGGCATTGTGCTCCCTCACAAACTGGTCCAAACATCTTCCTCAGGGTTTTCGAAAGCATTTACATGGTGACTATTGAACTATACGAGAAAAACGTAAATTAGTTACAAATTACGGCGTGCACACATTATATTCAACATGTAAACGTCACTACAGATATTCGGATTTAGGTTATGACATGTTCAATATGACTGCCATAATTGGGTAGGATGTGGCGCAGACGAATAGCGAGATTCTGCATGACCCACTGAAGTTGGTTCATATGGCTCTGAGCACTATGGGACTTAACATCTGAGGTCATCAGTCCCCTAGACTTAGAACTAACTAACCTAATGACGGCAGACACATCCCTGACCGAGACAGGATTCGAACCTGCGACCGTAGCAGCAGCGCGGTTCCCACTAAAGTGTCGGGACACCAATGCTGTGAACGAACTCCTGAATGGCTCAGAAATGGTTTTGGGGTTATCACTGTTCACCTTATCTTTAATATAGCCCCACAAAAAGGAGTATCTTGCGTTCAGATCCGGAGAATATGGCGGCCCATGCCAATGGCTTCTGGGTACCCCAGAACCAGAATACAGTCTCCATAGTGCTGCTACAGGAATTCAAACTCTCTCCTCCTTCGATGGAGTCGAGCTCCGTCTTACATGAACCACATCTTGTCGAAATCAGGGTCACTTTGGATAATGGGGATGAAATCATCTTTCAAAACCTTCACGTACCGTTCGGCAGTCACCGTGCCATCAAGGAATATCGTACCGATTATTCCATGCACAGCAGTCAGTCATCCGTTGAGGGTAAAGAGATTTCTCGATAGCGAAATAGGAATTCTCAGTCCCCCAAATGCGTCAATTTTACTTATTGACGAGCCCATCCAAATGAAAGTGGGCTTCGTCTCTAAACCAAACCATATTCACATACTAATTCCCATCGTGCCCCGAGGCCAACCATGCAGCTTTAATGTCCTAACGCAAACCGTTCAGAAGTTTTGACGATTTTGTTTCATAAACTTAAATAATTGTCACACTGTATCTCTCTCGCTCTCTCTCTCTCTCTACACTTACCTGTTCTCCATATTTCTGCCACATGTAGTAATACTCGCCTGATTAGAGTTTTATACATCGTTAGTTCGGATCCTTTTGATAATATTTTGGGTGACAATAGTTTTTTGAGTGAATGTTATGTTCCGGATGTCGTTTTTATCCTCGTTTCTATTTCTTCCGTCTCCCCATTTCTGTTATTTACTCCAACCCTCAGCTATTTAAACTCCTCTACTGCTTCAAATACGTGGTCATAAGGCTGTATAGTGTCCTGTCTTTACGTCCTGTAATTTCTTTCTAATCCCCATGAATTTTGTTTTCTCGTTATTTGCCTCTGATCCAACTCCCTTTGCCTTCTGAAATAGCCTTTTTTTTGGCACTACTTTGAGGTATCTAGATTTTCAGCGATTAATGCTATACCATCGACAAAGGCTAGTACATTCCTTTTTATCGCTATGCTAATTCCCTTCTGTGCTTCGCATGTGCCATTCAGTGTTTCCTGTATCGTTACAGTGAGCAAGAGTGGCGATATTCCATCTCATTGCCTGACTCCTGTTTCTATGTTAAAAGTCATGGAATATTCTCCGTCCATTTTCATATCACTTTTGAGCCTTCCAGTGTTACTTTTAAATGATTTTCAATCTTGTTTTGTATACCAAACTTTTGCATTTTCTTCCATATTTTTAATGCTATCGTAGGCTTCCGTAAAATCAACAAACAATATGGCCACTTTTATGGCTTTGAAAGAAATACAAATACCTGATCAGTTCTGGATCGATTCTTCGTAAATCTAAATATGGTTCCATTCTTTTCTGGAGAAGATTCGAGAACGCTTTGTAGGCTGTGCTAATTAAGTGGTTCTGGAATGTAGTCGAATTAAAGCAGGCAATACAGAGGGAATTAAATTAGGAAATCAGGAACTAAAAGCATTAAACGACCTTTGCCATTTGAGCAGCAAAACAGCTGATAATATCCGAAAAAGAAAGGATATAAAATTCAGACAAAGCAACAATAAAAGCATTTTTGAAAAAGCGGAATTTGTTAACATTTAATATCAAGTCAAGTGTTAGGAAAATTTGTTGAAAATATTTGCCTGGACTTCAGGATTTTTTGAAAGTGAAAGATTGACGACAAACTTTAACGGCTGGAAGAGATTAGAACGTTTTGAAACGTCATGCTACAGAAAATGCTGACTATCATATGGGTATATTGCGTAACTAATGAGGACGCACAGAATGGAACGAGAGACAAAAGAAAATTGTGCCACAAACAGACTAAAAGAAGTTATTGGTCGGTAGACTGCTTCCAAGGCATCATGGAATCGTCAGTTTAGTAGTTCAGGGAAAGGAGGAGGACAAAAGTAAAAAATAAATAAAAATTAAAGAGACGCCAAGACCTGAATACGATAAGCAGCTTCAAATGGATGTAACCTGCAGTAGCATTTAAACCTCGCTAGGGAAAGGGTCAATGAGTAGCATTTAAAGTTACTTCGACTTCGTGATCATCCAACTGAACGAAGGTACACTAGCAAACCGCCTGAAGAGGCGTGAAGAAGAAACTATCCCAGCATTCTTTTTGGCTCTAACGAGCTACTTTACTCAAAACTCTCCGTAATCCATACTGCAGTTTCTAAACTGCGTCGGCCCTTAGATCTTTTTCTTCCTAAACTACACGTTCCAGTGCCTCAGGAAACATGCTAGTAACCTCGTCCTTCTTTAGCTAAACATTTCCGGTAGACTTCTTTACTCCTTTTTTTTATTCATCCTCTTTCTAGTAGCATAGAAACATTAAGTAGATCCATTTCAAAAAGACGGTGTCATAATTCGGCAACAGTGAGCCACAAACAAGCGAAAGTCACAAAATTCGCCACAGCTTTAACAGAATCTTGATATACACTGGTTTGCAAAACTTAAGAACGAAAGTAACTTTCGCATGATGTGTCACTGTCATGTAGCATAGTTCTATGGAACTTCGACCATACATAGAAACGACTGCTACAGTATCGTACAGGAAAGAAACGAACGAAATACACAATGAGTCGAACAATATGGTTCAAATGGCTCTGAGCACTATGGGACTTAACACCTGAGGTCATCAGTCCCCTAGAACTTAGAACAACTTAAACCTTACTAACCTAAGGACATCACACACATCCATGCCCGAGGCAGGATTCCAACCTGCGACCGTAGCAGTCGCGCGGTTCCGGACTGAAACGCCTAGAACCGCTCGGCCACCACGACCGGCTGAGTCGACCAGAAATGACACTTTTAGTCAAAGACGATGCCGAAATACACCCCTGAAAAGACCGACAAGGGGGAAGTAGCACAGTGTCACAGTAGCATCTACCGGTGACTGTCAGTGCTCAAAAATTTGTTGGCCAGTACGCCCAAACAAAACTATGCTTCCCCACTACGTAACACATGGACCGCCAAAACGATCATGTTCCTGCATCTCGCTATACGAGGGCGCGTAATGCAGCCAAGAACACTGTCGAACATGGTCGCTGCTTCCTATTTTCTTTTTTAATGTTATACATGGACCTTTGTGGTATGGAGGGGACCGCTCTGCATCATATAATTGAGACCCTTATTGAAAATGCCTGAGGTGAGTGTGACTGAAAAATACGAAGTTAAAAGTTTACATTAAAATAAATGAAGACGAACCTATCATGTATGTGCTCACACACACAAACACAAACACAAAGGACTTGGTCTCTTCTTAAAATGTTAGAAAAAAATGTGATTCATAAACGACTGAAGTATATCTGGCTGAGCACTCACCTAAAAATATGTGAATCAGTTTTCCCTAACAGAATGAAATCTCTATCCTTAAAGGCCAGGCAGGAATTAAAAAATATACAAAGTTTTAAAACAGGTTTCACAGTCGTTTTTTTCTAGGCGCAATAGATGTATATTATCTAGTTCAGTTTGGATATCCTGTTTTGACATTGGTGTGAATGTCAGACGATGTACGATGGAATGAAAGGTTCCATGTTTACATGTTTTGGATGTTCTAAATAAGAAGATATTACAGTGACGGTTGTTATATTTGATCTGTCCTATGTTTAGGAAAGTCATCTAACAGGTTGGCCAAGACTTTCCAACGTGACAACTATAAAACATCATTTTATGTAAGAGGCACTACAGGTTATATATTATTGAACAAAAAGGTTTAAATAGATTTATTAAATACTATTGACGTTTATAGACTGACAAACTGTGTATTGGTAAAACAGCTTCACTTTATCTGAATATGTGCTGAAAAACATAAAGTCAGCACAGAGATGATATTAACAGTGGTAACAGTGGCACAAAACTTGAGCTAAATAAGCATTTATTTGAAAACCCCACCTGGTTCTAAATGATCAGTTACAGCTGAGCATTGCCCATTTTATGCTTCATATGATCCAATAAAGCATCCATGCACACTCAGACCTCATCCTATTTAACATATTCATCGCCAAAATATTATAGCACAATATAATCATTATTACACCTTACTTTGGTTTTTCTCACAACGATCAGTATCACATTCATAGAAATTGTTTGTAGTTGTTTCCATCCATTTTTTTATGAACGTGGCGATGAAAATTGCTGTTATAAGTTAAGCGGCAACGTAATTTTGTATTCGTGGGAATATATTTGCAATTATCTTAGTTTCAGATAGTCATGAACCTGTATTCGTCGATGTTCGTTTGTAGGAAATTGACAAAGAGAAAATGGCAACATTGTCTAGAATGTTGCGCTGTAAGCTTCCTATATTGTACCGGTGAAATTAGAAAAACTTGCTGGTATAGTGAGATTTGAAAAATGGGTTAAGCCTTATTATTGCAACATAATGTTTCGAAATGATGTGGAGAATTTTCTAATATCTTCTTTACCTTACGTTATTAATTAAATATTTATTTTGTATTAATGTACAGCAACAGTCATGGAAAGTTGAACCAATATGATTAAGCTGTCACAGGATATCTACAGATAGGCCATGGATTAAATGAATGTGCACACGGATAAACTGCCTAAGGGAACAGTTAAGAAATATGCTGAAAACAGAAACGAAAATACAAACTGCGATGCAAACATTTTTGGTCGCATTGAAGTTTTTCTAGCAAAGTTGAAAACGAATTGAAACAGCAAATCTTATATTTGAAGAGACGAAGTTCGTTTGGAGCAAGTTGCGTCTGACATTGCAGAAGGAAACGGACTGCAGCATAATAAAATGCATAGGAATCGATGGCAGGCAAAAAGTTGGCTGACGGTATCCATCCAAGAAATATAGCCGAATCCGAGGGAATTAATGAAAGCTCCAAACGAAACATCCAAGGCCTAACCAAGAAGCCTGCTGTGACATGACGAGCAGTCCTTTAAAAAAGAAAAAAAAAACGAAGCACGTATGGAGAGGGAGTGTTTTGTAGACCGTCTAGGGAGGCTATCACAGAAGAAAATTTGTAAAACAGAAGAATGGTACAGCGTGTTGTGCGAGGTAAATTCAGTGGAAGAAATGATTACATGGATTAAATACAAAATATGTGTTCATGCTAAGTGTTCAGGGGTGGAGAAAGGAAGGAAAAAGCTATATTGCAATGCCTACAAATAATGAAGTAAGAACTAAAGTATAGATCTTGTCGTTAAACTTAGACTAGTACAATTCCTTAAGCACAGTGATACAGCTTACAAGAGTAATACAATTTATGAATCCCTGGTAAAAATTAGGAAACCAGATTCCTTACCTGTAACAGTTGTAAATACACTCCTGGAAATTGAAATAAGAACACCGTGAATTCATTGTCCCAGGAAGGGGAAACTTTATTGACACATTCCTGGGGTCAGATACATCACATGATCACACTGACAGAACCACAGGCACATAGACACAGGCAACAGAGCATGCACAATGTCGGCACTAGTACAGTGTATATCCACCTTTCGCAGCAATGCAGGCTGCTATTTTCCCATGGAGACGATCGTAGAGATGCTGGATGTAGTCCTGTGGAACGGCTTGCCATGCCATTTCCTCCTGGCGCCTCAGTTGGACCAGCGTTCGTGCTGGACGTGCAGACCGCGTGAGACGACGCTTCATCCAGTCCCAAACATGCTCAATGGGGGACAGATCCGGAGATCTTGCTGGCCAGGGTAGTTGACTTACACCTTCTAGAGCACGTTGGGTGGCACAGGATACATGCGGACGTGCATTGTCCTGTTGGAACAGCAAGTTCCCTTGCCGGTCTAGGAATGGTAGAACGATGGGTTCGATGACGGTTTGGATGTACCGTGCACTATTCAGTGTCCCCTCGACGATCACCAGTGGTGTACGGCCAGTGTAGGAGATCGCTCCCCACACCATGATGCCGGGTGTTGGCCCTGTGTGCCTCGGTCGTATGCAGTCCTGATTGTGGCGCTCACCTGCACGGCGCCAAACACGCATACGACCATCATTGGCACCAAGGTAGAAGCGACTATCATCGCTGAAGACGACACGTCTCCATTCGTCCCTCCATTCACGCCTGTCGCGACACCACTGGAGGCGGGCTGCACGATGTTGGGGCGTGAGCGGAAGACGGCCTAACGGTGTGCGGGACCGTAGCCCAGCTTCATGGAGACGGCTGCGAATGGTCCTCGCCGATACCCCAGGAGCAACAGTGTCCCTAATTTGCAGGCAAGTGGCGGTGCGGTCCCCTACGGCACTGCGTAGGATCCTACGGTCTTGGCGTGCATCCGTGCGTCGCTGCGGTCCGGTCCCAGGTCGACGGGCACGTGCACCTTCCGCCGACCACTGGCGACAACATCGATGTACTGTGGAGACCTCACGCCCCACGTGTTGAGCAATTCGGCGGTACGTCCACCCGGCCTCCCGCATGCCCACTATACGCCCTCGCTCAAAGTCTGTCAACTGCACATACGGTTCACGTCCACGCTGTCGCGGCATGCTACCAGTGTTAAAGACTGCGATGGAGCTCCGTATGCCACGGCAAACTGGCTGACACTGACGGCGGCGGTGCACAAATGCTGCGCAGCTAGCGCCATTCGACGGCCAACACCGCGGTTCCTGGTGTGTCCGCTGTGCCGTGCGTGTGATCATTGCTTGTACAGCCCTCTCGCAGTGTCCGGAGCAAGTATGGTGGGTCTGACACACCGGTGTCAATGTGTTCTTTTTTCCATTTCCAGGAGTGTACTTAGAAAATCAAGTGTAATGTCTTAATTTTTCTCAGAATTTTGATTCCTCAAATCAGATACCAAGAACAAAATCTTGTATTTGAGAATGGCATTATTTAAATAATTTGGCAACTTACTGTTCAGGCTATAATTAAAGGAGCGACAAAAAGTTCCCGTTTGAGAGCGTTGTTGAAGCGTATGTGCAATGTAGCGCGGCTTCGAAGCGGATATATAAGCATCGACATGTAGGCAAGGAACTATGGCGACGTAATTACCAAATGCGTTCAAACAGGACCAACGTGCTGTCATTCTTTTCTTGGCTGCAGAAGTACACCGGTGGACATTCATCGGTGAATAAAGATTGTGCATGGGACAGCATGTCTGTCGGTGCAGCAAGTTCCGTGCTGCTTCATGATAACCTCGCCGCATCACAAATGTCGCAAGACAAAAGCTTTTGATATACAACAGCACCCGCCCTACAGTTCCGATCTCTTCCAATCCGCTTATAACGTCTTCGGTCCGCACTTCTACACGCTACGCGACACGGTGTTGTTCCAAACGGGTATCTTTAATCTAGGCGTCGTCGGGAATATTGCCTGAATGCTGACGGCGATTTTGTCTGACTGGCGTACCCTGGATTATACAGCCATCGAACGGAGACTTTTTGATCGCCGCTTACGAATAATCTCTCAAAATTGGTACCATTTAGGCGACCCTTCCCTATGTTTGTCTTACTACGCACTGGTTTCTCTAGTGCACGCTAGACAGTTACTTCCCGCTGTTCTACAAACGAACAGAACGGAAACATAGTTTGTTTGGTTTCTAGTCTTAAATATTAAAATGTTCTACCAAGAAGTAAAGGAAGAATCCATAAATAGGTTATTAATTGTTACCTAGCAGCAGTTTAATTTCAGATGTGCAGAGATGTGAACTGAGAAACGGACTTCCTTTATTTTATTTATTGTTTTGTTTTTATCTCAAAGTAAAGTTTTTTTCGGTTCATAGAGCTCTTTCTTTCATTGCTCCTCTTGAGTGTAATCCCACACACGTTCGCGGCTATGCAGGTACTACATTTTTATTGAATTTTAATTATTTATTTATTTTTGACCCTAAGGCACTACCTTGAGGTGCGCCACGTTCTGCCTGACTGACGAAGGTTGGTGTCATCTGTTGTATGTTTTCCGAAGTTACGGCTGTTGGTGTGATCTCGCTTCTGCTTCGGGCTGCCAGTGAGTACGTGTAGAGAGCTTGTATACAGAGAGAGTGGCCATAGGTGAAGTTGCCCGTGATTGGTCGATTAGCTTTGGCGCCATTTTTCTGCCAAACGTCTCTTGCGCTCCTATTTTCGCCGTGCTTTTAAGTTGAATTGAAGTTCAGAGGACTTTTGGAAACGATTACAAGGTATTTGATTATTGAGAGACTTGTTATGCGTTGTGCATGCATGTTCGGTTTAGTTGTATATCGTTTTTAGTACGTAACTAGCGTTTTCGTGCATACTGGTAGCTTCACAAGCTTTTCTGAAGCCAATATCTGACAGTCCTTGCTGGAAACGGAAAGTTTCTGTAATTGTTGTGCCATGCTCATTCGACTTTATAGCGTCAAACTTTATTTCGTTCCGAAACAGAACGCTAGGCATTATTTTGGTTTCAGTATAATTGCCTGACTGTTGACGCAGGCAAGTTGTAAGCACGTTTTCCGCCGTTGTCGTGGTTGCTGAAACATTATTCGTAGCAAATCATTGTAGGTACTCTTGAAGATAGTTTTTAATAGGCCTACTTACTGTGGGGTAGAAGGGATACGGTAGTTTTCTTGTTATATTTGGTCGTTATTACAGTAGCCTACATTTAACATTACCTGATTTTTGTAATCTTTTTCATTTGTTATCTACGAGAGGTATTCAACGTAAGGAATTGTTTAGTTGTGACACGCAAAAAGTTTGAAGACGTGCCAAGAAGTACTAATACGTCTTACACTTTTTGCATGTCACAAGTAAACAACTGCTTACGACTTTCATTCATCTGACGTAATACAGGTACGTTAAATCTTTAGCGTTATACACTATTCTTTTATTTACGTTACTTTCATTGCAATATGTCTAGTAAACGAACTTTAAAGGAGATCAATGCAAGTAACGAATAATGTTTACAGCCACTGTATCAAATTTTCATGTGCTGTACGTAGTAGGCTGCTATGAGTATATTACAGCTGTAAACGAAGGCATTTAACGAATGATTTCACCATATTGTCTTGTGCTTTTGTTTCGGTGAGTGTGTACGCCACTACTGGCCATTCAAAAGTCCCGCCCGCAGTTTGGCAGAAAAATGGCCGCCGTATCGTCCGGTTGGCCACTCTCTCCCTATACAGGCTCTCAAAGTACGTGAGACCTGTAGCGCCAGTAATTCGGGCCCAGAGAACCACTAGGTGTGGGGGCCTGGACAGGAGTGAAGCGGTGGTAGCCACGTGGTGTGTGGAGCGCGACCGTGGCTGGTGGGCCCCGTCAACAGATAACGCGACTCCAGCCATCAATCACCGACACGCGGTGACCCACATACGGGGAGCCACCTTACGATCTACCATTGTTTGCACTACTCGTCTCGTCCGAATTCCACGCAACTGAGTTCCACTATGATTCACGTCTGCTGCTTTGGGAAGGGTCTTCCTGCCGCTCGCCGTGACATAGATTGAAACTGGGGTAAATGGTTGCACAGCACAGCCGCGTCGGTGTCAGTGAAGTGTTTGCTAATCGGGATCAGAAACTTTAAAGAGCAGTCACTGTGATACAAGGCATTTAATACAAAATACAGCAAATGTCGCTTTGGTGTCGGGGCAGAGAAACTCGTCCTCACAAGCGATGATAAAATGGTTGCCGAAAACGAAGGCAAATCGGTCGCGTTACCCACAGAGGAGAGCTTTCGGCTTTGCAGATAGGAGGAAGAAAATATAAATGTGTAATTAGTAAACAGCAGGAGTATTCATGGTAATGTCTCACAATTAATCTCGTTTATTAAATGTAATAACATTCATGTAGAATTAGAAACAAGAGGTTGGCCGGAATCACTCATTGTACAATAAACAAGAAGGAGAAGCATGAAGCTGTCTACCTCTAATATTTCAGTGAAAAGATGTAGCAACGGCGCTCAAGAAATCAGGAACTGGAACAGCTGTTTTCAGACCTCATACTTGGGGTAACAAATCTAATTCAGACGTTGGCATGTAAACATGAAAGATACAAACGATTTCCCAAAATCGGTTTTCGTTTTTCTGAAACTGTATCGGATGTAAAGGTAGTGACTTGCGACGGTAGTTCCTTTGAACGTAACACGGCAATTACTTTCCTCGTTCTTGTCCGATTGAGCTAATAATCCGTCTCTCGACCGGAATATAAATGACGTGTTCACGTCTAACCTTCCTTCCCCTGTTCTACACTGGGGATACAGAAGTAATGGGGCAGCGGTATTCAAGTACAGTATATATATGTAGGTAGTATCGCGTACACGAGGTACTAAGGTCAGCACACTGGCGGATCTGTCACCTGTTCTCAGGTGCTTCGTATGAAAAGATTTGCGACGTGATTATGGCCGCATGACAGAAATTAACAGACAATGAACGCGGAATTGTAGGTAGACCTAGAGGCATCAGACATTCCATTTCGGAAATCGTTAGGGAATTCAATATTCCGAGACCAACAACGTCAAGAGTGTGCGGAAAATACAAAATTTCAGGTATTACCTCTCACCATGGACAATGCAGCGGCCAACTGCCTTCACTTAAAGACCGAGAGCATTGACATTTGCGAAGAGTTGTAATTGCAACAGTTAATAAAATAAAAACTTCCTGGCAGATTAAAACCGTGTGCCGGACCGACACTCGAACTCAGGACCTTTGCCTTTCGCGTGCGGGAGAGCTTCTGTAAAGTTTGGAAGGTAGGAGACGAGGTACTGGCAGAAGTAAAGCTGTGAGGACGGAGCGTGAGTCGTGCTTGGAGAGCTAAGATGGTAGACCACTTGCCCGCGGAAGGCAAAGGTCCCGAGTTCGAGTCTCGGTCCGGCACACGGTTTTAATTTGCCAGGAAGTTTCATATCAGCGCACACTCCGCTGCAGAGTGAAAAATTCTGGAGTTAATGAAATAACCTCAGAAATCAATGTGGGACGTAAGATGAACATAGGAGAATGTGGCGAAATTTGACGTTAATGGGCTGTGGCAGCAGACTACCCACGGGAGCGCCGTTGCTAACAGCACGACATCGCCTGCAGCGCCTCTCCTGGGCTCGTGACCACATCGGTTGAACCCGAGACGACTGGAGAACCGATCATTGACTGGAAATAGTTATATTTGGCTACTGGAGAAGGATATGCATGCAAACAACGATGGAATTTTGTGGACTGCAAACCACCTTTTCACCAGGCCACAACTGCTCGGGATTTGTTTGAAGAGCATTCTGCACTGTTCGAGAGAATAATGTTGTTGTTGTTGTGGTCTTCAGTCCTGGGACTGGTTTGATGCAGCACTCCATGCTACTCTATCCTGTCAAGCTTCTTCAACTCCCAGTACCTACTGCAACCTACATCCTACTGAATCTGCTTAGTGCATTCATCTCTTGGTCTCCCTCTACGATTTTTACCCTCCACGCCTCCCTCCAATACTAAATTTATGATCCCTTGATGCCTCAGAACATGTCCTACCAACCGATCCCTTCTTCTAGTCAAGTTGTGCCACAAAATTCTCTTCTCCCCAATCCTATTCAATACCTCCTCATTAGTTATATGATCTACCCAACTAATCTTCAGCATTCTTCTGTAGCACCACATTTAGAAAGCTTCTATTCTCTTCCTGTCCAAACTATTTATCGTCCACGTTTCACTTCCATACATGGCTATGCTCCATACAAATACTTTCAGAAATGACTTAATGACACTTAAATCTATACTCGATGTTAACAAATTTCTCTTCTAAACGGTTTCCTTGCCATTGCCAGTCTACATTTTATACCCTCTCTACTTCGACCATCATCAGTTATTTTGCTCCCCAAATAGCAAAACTCCTTTATTACTTTAAGTGTCTCATTTCCTAATCTAATTCCCTCAGCATCACCGGACTTAATTCGACTACATTCCATTATCCTCATTTTGCTTTTGTTGATGTTCATTTTATATCCTCCTTTCAAGACACTATCCATTCCATTCAACTGCTCTTCCAAGTCCTTTGCTGTTTCTGACAGAATTACAATGTCATCGGCGAACCTCGAAGTTTTTATTTCTTCTCCATGGATTTTAATACCTACTCCGTATTTTTCTTTTGTTTCCTTCACTGCTTGCTCAATATAAAGATTGAATAACATCGGGGAAAGGCTAAAACCCTGTCTCACTCCCTTCCCAACCACTGCTTCCCTTTCATGTCCCTCGACTCTTATAACTGCCATCTGGTTTCTGTACAAATTGTAAATAGCCTTTCGCTCCCTGTATTGTACCCCTGCCACCTTCAGAATTTGAAAGAGAGTATTCCAATCAACATTGTCAAAAGCTTTCTCTAAGTCTACAAATGCTAGAAACGTAGGTTTGCCTTTCCTTAATCTAGCTTCTAAGATAAGTCGTAGCTGGAAGCCGACCTCGGGGAAAATCAGTTTGGATTCCGTAGAAATATTGGAACAAGTGAGAGAATAATATGGCCATGCAAATCTACCAACATGAATCCCACCTCACATTTGTGGGACATAGTCGAGAGGCCAGTTCGGGCACAAAATCGTGCACAGGCAACACTTCAACAATTATGGACGGATGTAGAGGCAACATGGTTCAGATTTCGACAGGGCACTTTCAGCGACGTGTTGAGTCGATGTCACGTCGACTTGCTGTACTACACCGGACAAAAGGAGGTCCGACACGGTATTAGGTGGTATCCCATGACATTGTCACCTCAGCGTATTTTCCATCCCCTCAACCCTCCGCTCTAACCCACTGCGAATCTGAGAGTCCGCGTATTAACGCACGTGGCTGTTTGTCAACACAGTGGACGCAGGTAGCCTGTCCAAAGACGTCACCATATAAAAATGCGTTAGCAGTTTGAGCGCTTTCTTTCGTCAGCTGTCGTAAGTAGTCTTCTCAATCAGTCACGTGCCAAACAGGTACCATTCTAAAGAGAACTGGCACGTGAATATACCGGATGCATTAACCGTCGTGCACATCGATCACAACAGGAAAAGAAGTCGCTGTTCCCGCGTGAGTGGGACGCAGACGTCTGGCAGGAAAGCTGCCGGCCATATGTCACATTGCGTGCGCGCCACGACGGCAACAACATCTCCGACATCTTAAAATGTGTGCCGCGCTGCGTCACGGCCAACGCTTTCAGCGCACCTGGTTAACAGTGTCAGATGCACACTGTTTACAGCGAGGCTATAAGACAGGCACCGTACACTGTGCCGTGTTCATGTAATTACACTACTGCACATTAAAATTGCTACACCACAAAGATGACGTGCTACAGACGCGAAATTTAACCGACAGGAAGAAGATGCTCTGATATGCAAATTATTAGCTTTTCAGAGCACTCACATAAGGTTGGCGCCAGTGGCGACACCTACAACGTGCTGACATGAGCAAAGTTTCCAACCGATTTCTCATACACAAACAGCAGTTAACCGGCGTTTCCTGGTGAAACGTTGTTGTGATGCCTCGTGTAAGTAGAAGAAATGCGTACCATCACGTTTCCGACTTTGATAAAGGTTGTATTGTAGCCTATCGCGACTGTGGTTTATCGTATGGCGACATTGCTGCTCGCGTTGGTCGAGATCCAATGACTGTTAACAGAATATGGAATCGGTGGATTCAGGACGGTAATACGGAACTCCGTGCTGGATCCCAACGGCCTCGTATCACTAGCAGTCGAGATGACAGGCATCTTATCCGCATGGCTCTACCGGATCGTGCAGCCACGTCTCGACCCCTGAGTCAACGGATGGGGACGTTTGCAAGACAACAAGCATCTGCACAAACAGTTCGATGACGTTTGCATCAGCATGGACTATCAGCTCGGAGACCATGCCTGCGGTTACCCTTGACGGCGCATCACAGACAGGAGCGCCTGCGATGGTGTGCTCAACGACGAACCTGCGTCCACGAATGGAAAAACGTAATTTTTTCGGATGAATCCAGGTTCTGTTTACAGCATCATGGTGGTCGTATCCGTGTTTGGCGATATCGCGGTGAACGCACATTGGAAGCCTGTATTCGTCTTCGCCATACTGGCGTATCACCCGCCGCGATGGTATGGGGTGCAATTGGTTACACGTCTTGCTCACTTCTTGTTCACATTGACGGCACTTTGAACATTGGACGTTACATTTCAGAAGTGTTACGACACATGGCTCTACCCTTCATTCGATCCCTGCGAAACCCTACATTTCAGCAGGATAACGCACGACCGCATGTTGCAGGTCCTGTACGGGCCTTTCTGGATACAGAAAATGTTCGACTGCTGCCCTGGCCAGCAAACTCTCCAGATCTCTCACCAACTGAAAACGTCTGGTCAATGATGGCCAAGCAACTGGCTCGTCACAATATGCCAGTCACTACTCTTGATGAACTGTGGTATCGTGTTGAAGCTGCGTGGGCAGCTGCACCTATACACGCCATCCAAGCTCTGACTCAATGCCCAGGCGTAACAAGGCCGTTATTACGCCCAGAGGTGGTTGTTCTGGGTACTGATTTCTCAGGATCTATGCACCGAAATTGCGTGGAAATGTAATCACATGTCAGTTCCAGTATAATATATTTGTCCAATGAATACCCGTTTATCATCTGCATTTCTTCTTCGTGCAGCAGTTGTAATGGCCAGTAGTGTAATTCCACTTCACTGCACTGTTTTTCGAACACAAAGCAGCTTGAAACTTATCAGATGAAAAGTATGCGGCCTCTTATTAGTGATCATTATCGAGAGATGAAATGTGCCCAACCTTCACCTTTATGACGGCCTGAACTCTGCTGCTGAGATATGGTCACCCATGAGAAAGATTTTACGTCCGGTTCAGGTCGGGTCTCTGGATAGGTTAGGCCGTATCAGGAATGTTCCTATCCACAAACCATTGCTTCACAGATTCTGCTCTGACGGGGCATTTGGCAAAACCCTTAACCTTTACATCCAATTATTACAGCGTTTAACGTAACTTACTACACCCAATCATTCGTATTCTAGATGTTCACTGTACAGTGGCGTCACTGTATACGCCACCTCAGTCGCTTAGTACTGACTACAGAAATGTGTAGCCTCCTTTTTAACTCCCTGTAAACAGTCGTTGTGCTAGCTGTTCCTCTAGTAACACTTTGGCACTCACGAGTGATTTCTTATGCTGATTCGACGCGATTGTTTACCATAACCTTCCGTAATGTTGAAAAGTGTGTGTCTGTTAGTACATGAGGCCTGGCATGGTCTTGGTTTAGGTGCGATTGTTCCTTCACAGCAACATCACCAACAATCTACTTGTGAAGCCTAAGAATGATTAAATGTCCCTGATGCCTTTCTTCCTCACGTCACATCCAATGACTGGACCATGTTCGAAGACCTGAAAGACCCATTCTGCTGTTGCTCCTTATCTAGTGGCACGCCTTCTTTGATACTGGCGGGTCAATGTCTCGTGACATATAGTGGTCAATTCCGCATTATACAGGGTGGTCCACTGATCGTGACTGGTCCAAATATCTCACGAAATAAGCGTCAAACGAAAAAACTACAAAGAACGAAACTTGTCTAGCTTGAAGGGGGAAACCAGATGGCGCTATGGTTGGCCCGCTAGATGGCGCTGCCATAGGTCAAACGGATATCAACTGCTTTTTTTTTTAAACAGGAACTCCCATTTTTATTACATATTCGTGTAGTACGTAAAGAAACATGAATGTTTTAGTTGGACCACTTTTTTCGCTTTGAGATAGAATGCACTGTAATAGTCATAAACGTATAAGTACGGTGTATCACCTAACATTCCGCCAGTATGGACGGTATTTGCTTCGTGATACGTTACCCGTGTTAAAATGGGCCGTTTACCAACTGCGGAAAAGGTCGATATCGTGTTGACGTATGGCTATTGTGATCAAAATGCACAACGGGCGTGTGCTATGTATGCTGCTCGGTATCCTGGGCGACATCATCCGAGTGTCCGGACCGTTTGCCAGATAGTTGCGTTATTTAAGGAAACAGGACGTGTTCAGCCACATGTGAAACGTCAACTACGACCAGCAACAAATGATGATGCCCAAGTAGGTGTTTTAGCTGCTGTCGCGGCTAATCCGCACATAAGTAGCAGACAAATTGCGCGAGAATCGGGAATCTCAAAAACGTCGGTGTTGAGAATGCTACATCAACATCGACTGCACCCGTACCATATTTCTATGCACCAGGAATTTTGACGTCGTGTACAGTTCTGCCATTGGGCACAAGAGAAATTACGGGAAGATGACAGATGTTTTGCACGCGTTCTGTTTAGCGACGAAGCGTAATTCACCAACAGCGGTAACGTAAACTGGTATAATATGCACTATTAGGCAACGGAAAATCCACGATGGCTGCAACAAGTGGAACATAAGCGACCTTGACGGGTTAACATATGGTGCGGCATTATGGGAGGAAGGATAAATTAGCCCCCATTTTATCGATGGCGATCTAAATGGTGCAGTGTATGCTGATTTCCTACGTAATGTTCTACCGATGTTACTACAAGTTGTTTCACTGCATGACAGAATGACGATGTACTTCCAACATGATGGATGTCCGGCGCATAGCTCGCGTGCGGTTGAAGCGGTATTGAATAGCATATTTCATGGCAGGTGGATTGGTCGTCGAAGCACCGTACCATGGCCCGCACGTTCACCGAATCTGACGTCCCCGGATTTCATTCTGTGAGGAAAGTTGAAGGATATTTGGTATCGTGATCCACCGACAACGTCTGACAACATGCGTCAGCGCTTTGTCGAAGCACGTGCGAGCATTACGGAAGGCGAACTACTCGCTGTTGAAAGGAATGTAGTTACACATATTGCCAAATGCATTGAGGTTGACGGACATCATTTTGAGCATTTATTTCATTAATGTAGTATTTACAGGTAATGACGCTGTAACAGCATGCGTTCTCAGAAATGATAAGTTCACAAAGGTACATGTATCACATTGGAACAACCGAAATAAAATGTTCAAACATACCTACGTTCTGTATTCTAATTTAAAAAACCTACCTGTTACCAACTGTTCGTCTAAAATTGTGAGCCATATGTTTGTGACTATCACAGCGCCATCTATCACATAGCGAAAAAAGTGGTCCAACAAAAACATTCATATTTCTTTAGGTACTACACGAATATGTAATAAAAATGGTGGTTCCTATTTTAAAAAATGCAGTTGATATCCGTTTGACCTATGGCAGCGCCATCTAGCGGGCCAACCATAGCGCCATCTGGTTTCCGGCTTCAAGCTAGACAAGTTTCGTTCTTTGTAGTTTTTTCGTTTGACGCTTATTTCGTGAAATATTTAACCCGGTCACGATCAATGGACCAACCTGTATACGGATTTCCGGATCCATGCGACCATATCGTGTGTATCTCGCATCGAAATCATAAGATTAAGGTAAGAGAAACTGATCCCGTGCAGTAATTTTCGATCCTTCTTTACGATAATAGAGTAGAACAGCAAAGCGATGAAGTTGATGTGAGCTACCGTGCGCCATACATTGTACAGTGGTTTGGGTGGATTTGATGGAAGTGACCAAACAGTGAGGTCACTGGATTAGGGAAGAATGGGGAAGGAATTCGGCCATGCCTTTTCAAAGAAACCACCCCGGCATTTGCCTGAAGCGATTTAGGGAAATCACAGAAAACCTAAATCAGGATGGCCGGACGAGGGATTGAACAGTCGTCCTCTTGAATGAGAGTCCACTGCACCACCTCGCTCAGTCACTGAATAGTGGCTTGCAGACGATGTGCGTTGACTTTTATCCCACCCCGTGCGGGATAATATGAGAACAGCTGTACTAGCTGGAGAAGGCATCCAGGCGATCTGGGAATGTTTCGTGACGTAGGTATGAGGCAGAATCTCTCACTAAAGAGTACAATACGGTGACTGAGCTGTCGTAGACCAATTGACAGTTCTAAAGGTGGAGAAAAACAGGCCGGTCCATGTGGGCAGGAGATGTCAGTGTAACTGTGATGGCATAAGAGAGGCAGAGACAATAAATCAGTGGGCTGACGTGTATGAACAGTGCCAGAATCAAATCTGCGTTATGAATGAAAGTATCCTAGCTGGTTGAATATGGTGAGGAATGGACAGAGCGCAGTGGCACATTGAACAGAGCGACGAGGTTCTGTGGCGAGGATGAAACTGACTCCGGCAGTCGACAGGGATAGGCAACTGACGTGACGTGGTGTGCTTCGGGTCGTTCCAGTACCAATTCGATGCGATATTTGGTATCGGTACCAATGCCTAAAACTGAATAGATACCAGATAAAACTGTCTCCAAGGATTCGATACTGACAATAACACAAGACAGTGATTGTTTTTAGTGTTCCGTACCCTAATCGGTAGAGAAGGAACCCTTATAGGATTTGTGGAATCACTTTGCTGTCCGTATGTTTGTCTTTCTGTCTGCCTGACTGTTCAGAGTCATTTCCCTCACGAACGGGTAGACGTTTCAAGTTGAAATTTATGTCATAAGTTATAGTCAAGCTTCTACGCCAGTTGAAATCAAAAGATATGACAATTTGTGTTATTTATGTTGATGCTCACAAACTCAGACATCAACACCCACAAGGTGCTTCCCGTTGGCCTGCAGTCATGAACTTTACGAGAACGCAAGGATTCACACTGCAACAGAAGGAAAAAAATCCGAAAGTTGTTGATTTGTAATTATCACAAGAAAATTTTTTTTTGTCGTTTGTTGTCAGACTGACTGCCTGCCTGTCTGTCCATCCGTCACTGAAGACCCCTTTCTCTCAGGAACGGGTAGAAGTATCAAGTTGAAGTTCATGTCTCATATGAAGGTCTATGGTCCCTTGGTGGAACAATAAACATTAGCTTGTAAGACAATGCACTCAAAAGCTTCAGTCTTTTATGTCACTTATTTTGATACTCGCAAACTCAGACATCAAAATCTACAGGATACTTCCCGTGAACAACAATCATGAAATTTAACAAGAAGCTAGATTTCACACTACAACCGCCGGATAATGTCCGGAAACTGTTCATTTTTAATGACATCACAAGGAAAAAAATATTTGACATTTGTTATCACACTATCTGTTTGTCCGGTCATCTGTTAAGCCCCTTGTTCCTCAAGAACGGGTAGATATATCAAGTTCAAATTTATGTCCCATACTGACGTGTGTAGTCCTTTAGTGGGGGAAAAAGGTTACGGTTCTAAGTCAATACAGTCAGGAGATACGGCCATTTATGACCCATATTTCGATACGCAAACGCAAACTCATTCATTAAAACCTGTAGGGTACTTCCCCTTGAAGTAGAATCATTAAAGTTGGCAACAAGAAATGTTTCACACCACAAGTAAAGGAGAAAATCAGATAATTGTTAATTTATATCATACGAAGAAAGTATTTCTTCTGTCATTTTTTACCTGACTTCAAGGTTGAAATTAAAATATTTTCCAAAGTTTTGGAATCTCTGGCACTGATACCGTGCCAGTATCAATATCGACAACACACAGAAATCGTCGAGAGCCTCGATTCACGGAACGGATGAACTGTCCCTATACATAATTATGTTTGTACGGATCCCACAGTACGCGAGTCCTAACCGCACTTGACCAATTTTTCCTTTATGCAGTTTTAAGTTTTTCTGTAACACAAAACGACTCATCTGTAATACCAGGCAAAATACGGAAGCCACGCTTTAGTACAAAATCAAATAACATCCCAAACACAAACAAATAAAAGATCAGCGAACGAAAGTTTGTCACCTCCTTAAAAGAGAGCCCTGGTAGTTTTAGAGGAAGTCACCCTCTTAAACGATGATCCTGCTGGTCGTTAGTGTAGAACTGGTACCAGGCGATCACGTGACCTTCCGTGCTAACGTAAGTGGTGGCTGTGAAGTGGTGTGTACGTGACAATCGGTTGTCTAGAAAGGGCGCGGTAACATGAGCCGACTTGAGGACGTGACCTAATGGTAGAAACGGGCTATCGGAGTTGGATGTGGTCACGACCGCACTCTGAATGAAGTTGCGCGGTTTGTTGGTGTCTCAATGCGGATCGTCCAACGTTTCTGCAAGCAACGAGGTACCACTCGCAACACGGCGTAAGAACAGTGATTGTAAAAATATCTCTAATCGACATGGACCGCGCAGGAAAGTCTCGCCTCGACCGCGACAACTGCTATCAACCACCAGGGAATTCCTGATGTCACTCAATGCAGCTCCAACCCAACAAGTTTTCGAACAAACATTGCCAAGGAAGGTGCATCCAAAG
Source organism: Schistocerca serialis cubense (assembly GCF_023864345.2). Lineage (NCBI taxonomy): Eukaryota > Metazoa > Arthropoda > Insecta > Orthoptera > Acrididae > Schistocerca > Schistocerca serialis. Next base: position 398,522,830 of record NC_064646.1, read on the forward strand.
GACGTCTGGAGTCGGGCACTTCGCAAAAGTCATTGCTCACAGGGATGCACAAAGCTCCACGTCTTCAATAGCCAAAGTAGTCTAAAGCATTTCGGCTGGCTCGCTAAAGCACCATGGAAAACGTCTGGGGCTACTTAGAATAGCAGGTGAAATGTGGCACACAGTACCCCCCCCCCCCCGCCGCCCCCCCCCCCCAGTTTGATAGCTTTACGTGCTTCAATTATCAGTGAGAGGCTTGCTTCAGATGGTTGTGACTTTCTGGAAGAAACTTATGGTCTTTAATTCCCACGGAATTGAGGCCATTATCATGGTGAAATGGGATGTTACTTTTTATTAGCATGATTTCTCCTGGGCTTGTGACTAACTTTTTTCCCCGGTATACTAAGCAAACACGAGGGACATTTCGTGCAAAAAATATGCCATTATTACAAGCAAAACTATCGTCACGTTTGCTTGAGTCATTCTTTTTCTGGTAGGCTGTCTAAAAATAATAAATTTTCGCTTTACCAGAAAGTCAATTTCTTTGTTTCCAACGTTTGAGAAAAGAGGTTCACAATACGCTGCACTTGGAATATTGTGTAAATAAGACCACGGAAAATTTGCTAAACCGAGGCGGAACTTTCAATTTAGACTAGACATGAGATCAGCGGGAAACTGCGAGAATAAGCGTGTCACGGAATATCAATGCAGGCTGTGAAAAACGAAAGAGCCGGCCGCTATGGCCGAGCGGTTCTAGGCACTTCAGTCTGGAACCGCGTGACCGCTACGGTCGCAGGTTCGAATCCTGCCTCGGGCATGGATGTGTGTGATGTCCTTAGGTTAGTTAGGTTTCACTAGTTCTAAGTTCTAGGGGACTGATGACCTCAGAAGTTAAGTCCCATAGTGCTCAGAGCCATATGAGCCATTTTGAAAAACGAAAGAGCATCAAAGGACGTAGTGGGCATTGGGAGTCGAACTCGGCTACAAAAAGAGATGCGAGATAAGCAACAGTTTACAGTCTGGCTAGAGACCACACAGGGAGTACACATAACAGCACATCTCTCCTCATCTGACAAAGACGACTACAGAGGCTGTCTAAATGTGCAGAAATGGAAATTCTCGGCTGTGTACCCGGAAGCACACCATTGATATCTACTGCAACCTGCCTACTTGTGCTGACTGCTTGTGGGGTGTGAGCGGTGTGGCGCTACGAACAGCACCTCACTGCTGGGGAAAATGATGGCGACGACATCTAGTGCATTTTCGCTGGGTTTTGAAAAAAAAGTACCCGCCGCCGTAGCCGATGTTGCTAAGGCACGCACGGGCGGGAACACTCTAGGTAGCTGGTTCGAATACTAGCGGTGAAATAAAGTTTCATTGCCAATATTTCGTCGGCAAGTGAGGAGATACGGTATCGCTCAGCTCCTGATCACCAGGCTTTGTGCCAATGTCCTGAGTTAAATTGTTAACCGCTCTGCAGTGTCTCGAGTCAGGGGTCCCATATCCCTCCAACTGCACCCATCCCACATCTTCACAGATTCTTCACCTGCTTGAACAGTCAGTGCCCTGTTGACATGCAGGGTCCATGGATTCATGAGGTTGTCTCCATACCCGTACACGTCCGTCCGCTCGATACAATTTGAAACGAGACTCGTCCGACCAGGCAACATGTTTCCAGTCATCAACAGTTCAATGTCGGTGTTGACGGGCCCAGGCGAGGCCTAAAGGCCGGCCTCGGTGACCGAGCGGCTCTAGGCACTTCAGTCCGGAATCGCGCGACTGCTACGGTCGCAGGTTCGAATCCCGCCTCGGGTATGAATGTGTGTGATGTCCTTAGGTTAGTTAGGTTTAAGTTGTTCTAAGTTCTAGGGACTGATGACCTCAGTTGTTTAAGTCCCATAGTGCTCAGAGCCATTTGAACCATTTTGAGGCGTAAAGCTTTGTATCGTGCAGTCATCACAGGTACGCGAGTGGGCCTTCGGCTTGGAAAGCCCATATCGATGATGTTTTGTTGAATGTTTCGCACGCTGACACTTGATGATGGCCCAGTATTAAAATCTGGAGCAATTTGCGGAAGGGTCGCACTTCTATAACGTTGAAAGATTCTCTTAATTCGTCGTTGACTCTGTTCTTGCAGGATCTTTTTCCGGCCGCATCGATGTCGGGGATTTGATGTTTTACCGTGTAATGTCTCTTGCAGCGGTCTCTCCGCGATATTTTCAGAAATTTTATAAATTATTTAACTCAGTACATATCTCTAAATCTCTCTTCTTATCTTACCGATTCCTAAACTTTAATATACGATGATTATCAATGCAAAGTAGTTTCAAGCCCTATTATTCCTTGGAGCGTCCATTTACTCCATGGAATAGCTTCTCTGCTATCTATGTTTTCTCTTATGAAAAGAATGAAGGAGATCTTGCCGATTAGCCGTGAAAGAAGGAGGATGTATATGTATGTATTGTTGAGCTAGTCGCCATCTTGATGAGATTATGTATGAGAAGGAATTTAATACATGAACTAAAGTAAGTGTGTTCGCGTATTATTTAACTGATTATTATTGACAGTGTCTGCTTACTACGCGGTGTTGCACGGGATCAGTGGGAAACGTCTGATATACACTGGACGAACCTGCCACTTTGTATGCTCAAGATATCCAGTTTATTAATTCAAACAAATAGGCTAACACGGTCTTACCAGCAGATCTCCGGTCTTCCCCATATGATCACCGAAAGTTAATAATTATTACAAATGTTTTCAGGAGATCGACTGACAATTTTCGTCGCACCGAGACTTCGAAATTGCTTCACTGCCTTCTGGAATTTAAGTTAAGCTCAATTTAATCAGGATAGAACAGTATTGAACTGTGTGAATGTGATAAGCCCGGTTTGTGGATGAAAATTCCCTTAATATACGCATGTTTTTGCTATCCTGATCAGTGAAGCTAAATCAGGCCAGTGTGAGAGAGGTTTTTAAATTTTTTAAATACCACAAAAAAAAAAAATTTTGGCTTCACTGTGACAGGACACATTTTTGAGCTTTACTTAAACATTGTGTGAATTTTATGTGGCATGTGCACGAGAGAAAAGAAGACGAGGCCTGTTCCAGAAGTCACAATTTCGCCACAACCTACGAGAACGTCGTTCAGGCCAGACAACATACAATTAAATTTTTGTAGATAGAAATTTAGAATAACTATTTAAATGTCTATCGGTTTGAATCAGATTGATTGAGTGACTGTTGGGTTGAACTTTAGATAGGAAGTGTTTGTTATAAGTGAGTATTATGCAAAGTTTAGGTCAGTTACATTATTAACTCAGATGCGAGTGACTTAATATATTTGTTGTTCTGTGCATTAATGGTTCTTACTAGGGCGGCTTATAAAATGGCAGTCCAACAGCAGAGCGAATCACAACAGTCCTCAGCTGTTTCTGAGGTTAGTGAAACATTAGACGCTAGCTTAACTGAAGTAGTGCCTAGCGGCAGCATTAATCAGGCCCCATAACAAAGCTTAAGTGCTTCGATGTCATCTGAGCAGGACGAAATAAACCCATTGACTGTAATCATGCAGCAGTTAACACTGGTAGCCAAAAATGTAACAGACTTAACTAAAGCGCAAATAGAGACTAAATGGGAAATGAATGAACAAAAAGCAGCCAATCAAGTGAAAGTGGAACAATTAGCAGCCAATCAAGTGAAAGTCCAGGAGCAATTACTAGCTAATAAAACAAAGTTGAATGATCAATTAGAAGCTAATCAAGCGGAATTAAATAATAAATTAGTAGAGAGTTTTCAGAAACTTGATGATAAATTAAATAAAACTGCGGAAGAATTGAAAATTCAGAATGAAAAGACAGAATTAAAATTAGCTACTCAAATTGAGCAAGTCACTCAGCAGTGTAATGAAAGTGCGAAGAAGTTACGCCTAGAGCTAAATGAGTATGTTGCTACTAAGCTTGATACTATTAAAGAGCAGGTCGAGTCAATCCCACAGATAGTTCAAGCACAAGAACAGATGCAATGTTCTATGGCGGTAATTCCGGTATTAGTTGAAGTTCAAGATGAATTAAAGCAACAAGTAAATGAGATGCCAGCAGATATGCAGAATTTGAGACAATCACAAGACAAGATTCCGAAGGACATCCAAAATTTGGATAAATCCATATTTAACATAAAGAAGAGACAAGACGAGGTTGATCAAAGGTAAACATTCTCGCGGGAAAATTCTCGCAGTTAAGTTTGGAAAGGCAAAGCATTTGTTCAGACAATATTGCACCAACCGTCAGATCAGCTATACAATGTATGACCCACAATCTATGACCCAGAGTTCTGAAGCTAATTAATTTAATGAAGGCTTGCGAAAAGCCAGAGAACAACTAGACGAAGATCTTAAACAGTGGAAAGAAGCTTGCAGAGAACAACTAGACGAAAATCTTAAACAATGGAAAGAAGCTTATTTAACCGATCAAGTACAGAAAGGGACATCAATGCACACGTTCGTTTTTGCAATCAACATCAATCACAACACTATGAGGGTGGTCATAATGACTGTAATTGTAAAAGCAATACTCAGGAGAAAATGCTGAAACAACGTCAATTCCAGATCTACAACCCAGACAAGAGAAACGTTCATCCCGTAGTGTTTATAAGAAGTTTTAGGGGAGTATTGCCCAGACAAGAGAAACGTTCATCCCGTAGTGTTTATAAGAAGTTTTAGGGGAGTATTGCCAAAAAATTGGAGTGAGTGGCAAAAGGTCAGTTTCGTGACCGGTTATATTCAGCGGTCAGGAGCTATATGGGCATCTGATATGATATCAACCTGGGACACATATGAAGATTTTGAACGAGCATTTCTATCCAAATACTGGTCCGAAGGAGTACAAGAACGTTTAAGGCAGGAGGTATTATACCCGGAACTTTTTCACTTGGGTCTTTAAAGAAATACTTTGAGAAATATATAAACAAATCGCGGTATTGGGATAAGCCTATGCCTCTACAAGACGTGATTCGCATATTAAAATCTCGACTTCCGGCCAGCATAAGAAATAGAGTGCTGTATATTAATGAGCATGACCTTGACTCTTTCATGACTACGCTTGACACTATACATATTAATTTTGTATCAATCGAGGAAGATGAACATCGGCCAAGACAACCGGTTATGCAGAGGAGAGCGATTGAGGCGCCACACGCAAACCGGAACGGAAACGGATTTAATAATTATTATACTAGGAATAGTCAGAGATTCATTGGAAACAATTGCAACGGAAATGCAAATTTCAATAACAGCGCTGCGAGGGACATATTCAGAGACAATCGAACAGGTCGCAGATACAACCCAATGTTTGGAAATGCAAGAGATTATCAGAACCGGCATTTTTCAAACAATAATAATGCGTACAGAAATTCTGACCCTCGATTTGAAGCAAATAACACAACCAGTCATCAACAACAACCAATCATAACAGAAGTAGTAGATGATTCAAGAGGAAATAATAATCGACATTTAAACTGAAGGGGGCCGCTTTATGCTCCGTAAGTCGGCCGGGAAATACAAAAGGGGTAAACCTGTTTTAAACGTAATTAATTCCGTGGCAATGTTGAGATATAATGAAGGCGAATTAATGACAGATGAATTGACGAGAGACTTAGAGGCCTGTGTAGTCGAAGGTAAAAGGGTTCCTGTGTCTGAGATCATCACAGAAGTGGGAGGAATTTTAACCAATGTTGTATTGGACACAGCTTCATCTACAGACGTAGTACCCGGAACTTTGTTTCGCAGAATTAGTAAAATTAAGAAAATCCCTGTCCTACCAGTACAAAATTGCCGAGTTATAGGTGCAGTGGGAGCAAAATCCCGGAACGTCAAGATACAAACGTTTATAGAGATAAAATTGGGAAATGTAACTAAACAATGCACATTCCTTGTAGTGGAAAAGTTGTTAGTAGATTGTATTCTTGGCATTGGAACTTTGCAAGCCTGCAATTGCAAGTTGGACTTGGTAGAAGGAAAGGTGCGTTTTAAAATCGAAGATCAATTTGTTACACTGATCTTACTGAGAAAGGAGGCAGTGTATGAGCGACATTTCCGTGGTGCTGCTGTGCAGTTGATTTGTGCTGAAAATAATAATATGTACCGACTACCGATCAAGTCAATTCAAGTAGAGGATTTCAGATAAACAGTCGAACAGAAGATTGCTGAGTCAGATTGCCTAACGGATAGTCAGAGGGAACAATTATTCAATATATTAACAGAATATGAGTCAGTTTTCGATGTAAAGCCCGGAATTATTAGAGGATATGTTTGTACATTACAGATTAAGCCCCATAAGACATTTTGCCGCACACACTATCCCATTCCCTGGCGATTAAAACAACCAGTTCAGGAGGAGATACAAAAAATGTTAAACTGGAATCTTATTGAACCGTCGAACAGCCCATATTGTTATCCGTTGCTTGTTGTACCAAAGCCAGGAGGAAAAGTTCGGTTGGTATTAGATGCAAGGGAAATTAACAGAATTATAGTACCTGTGCGCGCACATCCGGAGAACATCGATGAGTCAATACAGAAATTTCAACATGTATCCTATTTAACCAGTACTGATTTGAGAAGTTCGTTCTGGCAAGTCCAGTTAGACAAGGACTCAAGAAAATATACTGCTTTTATATATCTAGGGAGAAGCTATCAGTTCAAGGTCTTTCCGTTTGGTCTCAATATCAGCTCTGGAGTTTTTATTTCTGCGGTGGACTATGCCCTTGGACCAGAACTACGTAGTCGAATAACAATTTTTGTGGAAGATCTATTAATTGCCTCTAAAACTTTGGAGGAACATGTACAACTTATTATGAGGATTTTTGCTGTGTTAAAAAAAACTGGCATAACTGCAAATCTAAAAAAATCCCAATTTTCTCTACAGAGAATTAAATTCTTAGGACATATGATTAACGCAAAAGGATTTCATCCAACAAAAGCGAAGATTAGTGCGATAAAAAATTTTCCAACTCCAAGAAACAGAAGACAACTGAAAGGCTTTATAGTCATTTTTTCGTCGATTTATTAAAACTCAAGCAATGAACTCTGAAGCACTAAACCGGCTCCTGAGGAAAGATGTACCATGGCAATGGTCTAATGATTGTGAAAAGGCTTTTTGCGAAATTAAGGATCAACTGATAAATGCTCCGTTATTATACCACCCTGATATGAATGTCGGATTCTGTTTAGCCACTGATTCATCAGATTTGGGATTAGAATCTTGTTTATTTCAAATTAGGTACATCGACACTGTAAAAACCTTTTGTCCAATTGCATTTGCTAGCAGAGTTTTATCCACCTGTGAAAGAGCATATGCCACTACGGAATTGCAAGTTTTAGCAGTAATTTGGTCTTCGAAAAGGTTTAATTATTATGTATATAGCTCAAGGATAACCGTTTATTGTGACCACCAATCACTAGCCTTTTTACAAACTTGTAAGTTGCTGCATCCTCGCTTGTCAAGGTGGACGCTGGCGCTGCAAGAATATCAGTTTCAAATTATTCATGTAGCCGGAAAAGAAAATATTATAGCTGACGCGTTGTCAAGATCTCCAGAAGGAATAACACCTGAAATGGATGTAAATAATAAGGCAGAATTTCCAGTGCTTCTTCTTCAAGAAAATAATTACAAGTTATATTACATTCATTTATGTAAGACAATGGCTCAGCTTCAGAAGAAGGATCGGCGATGGAATACTATAATACGATATTTCAATCAACAAAATCCTACGATCAATTTGGAATACTATCGGCTTGTGAATAATACTTTATTTTTTTAAATCTGGGGAGGCTGAGAATCCAAAGTGGTGTGTCTGTATACCCGAAGAATATGAAGAACGATTAATTTGGTTTACACATTTGACCTGGGGTCATGTTGGTGTTGTAAAGTGTGCTAATAAGATTAGATATTATTGTTACTTCCCAAATATAAGGCGAAAAGTGCACAAAGTCATACAGAAATGTGTTCTCTGTCAAAAGGCTAAGCCGGACAACAAGGGAAATAAAATTGCGCTTCACTCAATAATACCTGAAGCACCAAGATCACTTATATCATGTGATATTTGTGGATCACTTCCTAGAGCCAGAGGTGGTGTTAAGTACATTATTGGATTCTGTGATGTGTTTACAAAATATGTTAAACTATATCCTATAAAATCAGCAACTGCAAGAGCTGCCGCAGTAAAGTTTGTAAATGACTACATTACTCATGCAGGAATTCCAAAATCTATAATCTCTGACAATGTGAAGATATTTACTGGATATTTATGGATAAAATTAGTAATACAACTAGGAATAAAACAGATATTTACATCTTGCTATAATCCACAAGGGAATTTAATTGAATGTGTTTTTCGAGAACCAGATTCATGAGAACGTCCTGTCATGATAAACAAGCTACCTGGATAAACTATTTGACCGAGTTTGAGCAGATTTATAATAATTTACCACATAGTTCTACAAACTTTACCCCGAATGAAACTTTTGGGTAGATAACTTGCCTAAACTCGAGGACACCAAAATGTCGTGGGAAGAAAAAATTCGCAATGCTCTCATTAATATTACGGAGAAAGCAAGACAGCGAAAGGAAATCCATGATAGAAACATCAAACGGATTCAGACTTTCAATATTGGACAGAAAATTCTTTTAAGAATACACATCAAGTCATCAAGGCTGAAGATGACCATCAGAAAGTGGAATCTAATTTATACAGGTCCATATATAATAGTTGATGTACCGAATCCTGGTGCGTATTTATTAGCATATCCGGATTCTGGAAGAATAAAAGGATTATTTCCCCATGTAGACCTAAAGAGGTACTTTTAAGGAAAGTGTTTCAAATTAAATGAAAAGTCTGTATGAAGTATTTGGGTGTTGAAAAAAAAATTGAAGTGTGAAGGACAGTATGCCTCAGCTACTGTGATAGGTTAAATGACAGCATGCCAAGCATCTGTGATAGTTTAATGAAAGCATCTGTGATAGTTTAATGAACAGTAAGCGATTGCTTCTGTGATAGTATAGGTCAGGTGCATTTTCTTTTACTGCTCAGACTTTGTGCATAAAATTGTAATTAATACTGTGATGAATGATCAGGACTGTCTTTATGGACTGTGAGAAAATTTTAGCTTTTGACCAACATTGTATCAATAAGTGTGTGCATTTGATATCTTTCTTATTGTAATTATGAAAAATTTTTTTCAAATCTGTATTGGCCACTGCCCAAAACAATTTGTAAAATTTTTTGTGGGAAGCATGGGGGCTATGTAAGTAGGCTGTTTAGGTTTTTTATTGGTAACGCCATATAGCGCTCTGTATGAAAATCACTGGCTGTGCTGTGTGCAGTCTATGGCTAGTTTGCATTGTTGTCTGCCATTGTAGTGTTGGGAAGTTGGCTGTTAACAGCGCGTAGCGTTGCGCAGTTCGAGGTGAGCCGCCAGCAGTGGTGGATGTGGGGAGTGATATGGCGGAGTTTTGAGAGCGGATGATCTGGACGTGTGTCCATCAGAGACAGTAAACTTGTAAGACTGGATGCCATGAACTGCTGTATATATTATGACTTTTGAACACTATTAAGGTAAATACATTGTTTGTTCTCTATCAAAACCTTTCATTTGCTAACTATGCCTGTCAGTAGTTAGTGCCTTCAGTAGTTAGAATATTTTATTTAGCTGGCAGTAGTGGCGCTCGCTGTATTGCAGTAGTTCGAGTAACGAAGATTTTTATGAGGTAAGTGATTTGTGAAAGGTATAGGTTAATGTTAGTCAGGGCCATTCTTTTGTAGGGATTATTGAAGGTCAGATTGCGTTGCTCTAAAAAAAAAATATTGTGTGTCAGTTTAGTGTTGATCAGCATAGGTAAAGAGCGAAATGTCTGTGTACGTTCAGTTTTGCTCAGCTGTTTGAAAATCAAATAATGTAAGAGGTTTATCAGCACAGTAATTCATTAAGTTTTCTAAGGGGACATTTCAACATTCATGGAGTGTTAATCTCCAGTGATAATAAGTTTACTGAAACTATATGATGGAATACGGCGCTTGCGTGTGAAGTTGGTGTTTGTAAACTGACAGTTCACAGGAGAACAAATGAACCGCGTTAGAAAATTAGAATCGATTTACAACTGTCCACAGACATAAAGACTCGCTGGTTTTTTTTGGCGAGAGCTAAATTCTATTCAAGAGAATTTAATTAACTAGCTTAGTGTGTGTTTATAAAATTAGAGTTGATAAGAAAGTTCTTCATTGAATTTATAATAATGTGTCATTTTCCAATTGTATTTGTTTATTGTTATATTGCATTCATATATGTTCATGAGAAAATGCGGCAATCGGAGTATAAAAGAGAAAAATTTGATCGTCAGTCACTACTAACAAAGATTAATTTCAGCTGGAGAGGTCATGCTGCAAAACTTAATTAAACGTTCTCTTTCAGCAAAAATTTCATTGTAATCATGTATGAAAAAGATATAATTTTTTTTGAAATTGTCTGAAATAATAAAGTTTTTAATATTCTGACATGCTATCCACATTCGTACCTGAAACCAAATTAGGAAAGATTCAAATCTACTTCCACCTGGAAAAGCCAACGAGAAAAAAAATTAAACCAGGATTAGAACCTTTCGGCTTACTCAAGAAGATGGATGAAATTATCCATGTTTTCAAAAATTGTTTTCCGATCTGGAATTGTGATATTGTGCAACTACAGTATCGATTAAGACACTTCGGTGTGGAAAGTATAAGACAAATCGATTTTCCCATTCCTCAGATGGAAGATTGGATGGATCAGGCCCATATTTGAGTTCAAACTGAATCTGGAGAAATTCGACTAACCCTTCTGTTCCAGGAATCTTTAATAATTGACCATTCCTTAGACGAATTTCGATTGTTTCATGCCACAATCCTGAGTACTTTTTCCTGGGGTTCCTTCTGGTCTCTCAAATCCGTTACGTCTCCTGTCCGGTACGCCAATGCGACGCCTGTCCTCCGTGCCGTGTCCTATGTTCCTGTTCGATCAGTTACACCGCAGTTCAGCAAGACATCGATGAAAAAAATTTTTCAGAAGTTTGCAAAAATTTGTATGTGTAAAGATTTTTTTTGGCTATGAGGCAGATTTTATCTTTCCTATGAATTCTAGAATATTTCTCAAATTTCTAAATTATTCTGTCTTTCCTATCATCTATGATACCTAGTTGGGGTCTAAGCCTCCAGTTTTTCCGGGGTTTCCCTGTGAAGGCCAGTTCCAGAATAGGTAGACCTGATTAACAACTACACTCCTGGAAATTGAAATAAGAACACCGTGAATTCATTGTCCCAGCAAAGGGAAACTTTATTGACACATTCCTGGGGTCAGATACATCACATGATCACACTGACAGAACCACAGGCACATAGACACAGGCAACAGAGCATGCACAATGTCGGCACTAGTACAGTGTATATACACCTTTCGCAGCAATGCAGGCTGCTATTCTCCCATGGAGACGATCGTAGAGATGCTGGATGTAGTCCTGTGGAACGGCTTGCCATGCCATTTCCACCTGGCGCCTCAGTTGGACCAGCGTTCGTGCTGGACGTGCAGACCGCGTGAGACGACGCTTCATCCAGTCCCAAACATGCTCAATGGGGGACAGATCTGGAGATCTTGCTGGCCAGGGTAGTTGACTTACACCTTCTAGAGCACGTTGGGTGGCACGGGATACATGCGGACGTGCATTGTCCTGTTGGAACAGCAAGTTCCCTTGCCGGTCTAGGAATGGTAGAACGATGGGTTCGATGACGGTTTGGATGTACCGTGCACTATTCAGTGTCCCCTCGACGATCAACAGTGGTGTACGGCCAGTGTAGGAGATCGCTCCCCACACCATGATGCCGGGTGTTGGCCCTGTGTGCCTTGGTCGTATGCAGTCCTGATTGTGGCGCTCACCTGCACGGCGCCAAACACGCATACGACCATCATTGGCACCAAGGCAGAAGCGACTCTCATCGCTGAAGACGACACGTCTCCATTCGTCCCTCCATTCACGCCTGTCGCGACACCACTGGAGGCGGGCTGCACGATGTTGGGGCGTGAGCGGAAGACGGCCTAACGGTGTGCGGGACCGTAGCCCAGCTTCATGGAGACGGTTGGGAATGGTTCTCGCCGATACCCCAGGAGCAACAGTGTCCCTAATTTACTGGGAAGTGGCGGTGCGGTCCCCTACGGCACTGCGTAGGATCCTACGGTCTTGGCGTGCATCCGTGCGTCGCTGCGGTCCGGTCCCAGGTCGACGGGCACGTGCACCTTCCGCCGACCACTGGCGACACCATCGATGTACTGTGAAGACCTCACGCCCCACGTGTTGAGCAATTCGGCGGTACGTCCACCCGGCCTCCCGCATGCCCACTATACGCCCTCGCTCAAAGTCCGTCAACTGCACATACGGTTCACGTCCACGCTGTCGCGGCATGCTACCAGTGTTAAAGACTGCGATGGAGCTCCGTATGCCACGGCAAACTGGCTGACACTGACGGCGGCGGTGCACAAATGCTGCGCAGCTAGCGCCATTCGACGGCCAACACCGCGGTTCCTGGTGTGTCCGCTGTGCCGTGCGTGTGATCATTGCTTGTACAGCCCTCTCGCAGTGTCCGGAGCAAGTATGGTGGGTCTGACACACCGGTGTCAATGTGTTCTTTTTTCCATTTCCAGGAGTGTATATAAGTCCATCTTCCCTGGTTGTGTACGTGCTATGCGGGTATGCCCCAGTACACGTGAAAGCAACAACTGGGTATCTACGTAACGAAGATCGGTGTTACCTACACCAAATCTCTTTCAGTTCTTGTAATCAAAAAAATTTACTAACTTCTTAAAATTTATAGGAACGTATGTTCCACAAATTCTAACGAGTTAGCTAAGCCAAGAGTTAGCTCGCAAAGTGGATACATATCAACTATGCTCGCTGCGAGGGGCGATGTAATGTCTCTTGCAACGGTCTCTCCGCGATATTTTCAGAAATTTTATAAATTATTTAACTCAGTACATATCTCTAAATATCTCTTCTTATCTTACCGATTCCTAAACTTTAATATACGATGATTATCAATGCAAAGTAGTTTCAAGCCCTATTATTCCTTGGAGCGTCCATTTACTCCATGGAATAGCTTCTCTGCTATCTATGTTTTCTCTTATGAAAAGAATGAAGGAGATCTTGCCGATTAGCCGTGAAATAAGGAGGATGTGTATGTATGTATTGTTGAGCTAGTCGCCATCTTGATGAGATTATGTATGAGAAGGAATTTAATACATGAACTAAAGTAAGTGTGTTCGCGTATTATTTAACTGATTATTATTGACAGTGTCTGCTTACTACGCGGTGTTGCACGGGATCAGTGGGGAACGTCTGATATACACTGGACGAACCTGCCGCTTTGTATGCTCAAGATATCCAGTTTATTAATTCAAACAAATAGGCTAACACGGTCTTACCAGCAGATCTCCGGTCTTCCCCATATGATCACCGAAAGTTAATAATTATTACAAATGTTTTCAGGAGATCGACTGACAATTTTCGTCGCACCGAGACTTCGAAATTGCTTCACTGCCTTCTGGAATTTAAGTTAAGCTCAATTTAATCAGGATAGAACAGTATTGAACTGTGTGAATGTGATAAGCCTGCTTTGTGAATGAAAATTCCCTTAATATACGCATGTTTTTGCTACCCTGATCAGTAAAGCTAAATCAGGTCGGTGTGAGAAAGGTTTTTTTTAAATTTTAGATCCCACAAAAAAAATATTAAAACCGGACTCTTGATATTCACGGTGAACTCGTGAAATGGTCGTACGGGAAAGCCCCACTTCGTAGATACCTCGGAGATGCTATGTCTCATCGCTCATGTGCCGACTGTAGCACGACGTTCAAACTCACTTAAATCTTGATAACCTGCCATTGTTGTAGCAGAAACCGAGCTAACAACTGCGCCAGACACTTGTCTTATGTAGGCATTGCCAACCGGAGCACCATGTTCTGCCTGTTTACATATCTTTGTATTTGAATACGCATGCCTATACCAGTTTCTTTGGTGCTTCAGTGTATAATCAATCACTCCGAAATGTGTTCATATCTTCGCGCATTTAGCGTTTACATTACCGCAATAAGTGGACGACACACCAATCACGAGAAAAACCCCCGGACTGTAACACCACCTGCTCCATACTTCACTGTTGGCACTACATATGATGGCAGGTAAAGTTCTCTAGGCAGTTCCCAGACCCCAAACCCTTCCATTGGATTGCCGCAGCTGTGGTGTGGTTCATTGCTCCATATCACTTGTTTCCAGTCATCCACTCTCCAGTGGCGTCTCTGTTTATAACACCTCAAGCTTGTGAGCAACTGCTCGATCGCTGTACCTCATTCTTTTTAACTCCATAAGCATAGTTATGGTGCTAGCTGAAATGCTGGTAGCGCTTTGGAACTCACGAATAATTCCTTCTACTTTATAGAACCACCTTGCGCAATTCTCGACGTCCCTGGCCGTCAGTCATAAGCTTTGCCTTTTCTTGGTTTACCTGTGGCTATTCCTTTGCGTTTCCACTTCACAGTCACATCACTAACAGTTGACTTGGAGACCTTAAGGAGGTTGTAATGTCCCTGAGGGAATTATTACTCAGGTGACATCCAATGACCATCCCACTTTTGAATTCACTGAACTCACCTCGCCGTTGTGCTGTTACTATTTCTCTACTGACAAAACAATACTCCTCGCCTACTTTTAAACTGGCTGATTCGCATCTCGTGAGATGTACTGGTCAATTCCGCATTACATAATGCTGCCCGGACAATTCTGATAAGGCATTCCTACCGTGATGCTATTTAGTTTATCGTCGATGCTCTTACTGCAGTGACATCCTCTATACCGATGGTGCTTTTTCCACTTCTTGGACATATTTTGCGGTTTTCTTCTCGGATTTAATCAAAGCGCTATTGTGTCCACATTGGACACCAAAAACTTTGACTGCTTGTTGATATGGAAGTCGAGGTTGTCTGATGACTGACTTCCTATGTCGTCGATAGTGCTGTTTGTTGTTGGTGTCGAGTACCTATTATTATTATTATTATTATTATTTCATTATTTAACGTAAATCTTAGTTTATTCGCTGCTGGATGTTTATAGGCACTCTATCGTGGAGTTTAATCCTGAAGAACAACAACAGCAATGACGATGCCCGCAAGCCCGAATACTGACACCAGTTCAATAACGGCATCAAGACGGCCAGACGCTCCTTACAGCCTTTCCCAACTGCCGACGTTAGAGGACTCTATAAATCAGGGTTCCCAGCCTGGGGGTAACTACCCCACGACGGATAAAATGAAATTTTATGAGGGGTAACAACTAAATGATACGATTCTGTTTCAGCCACGAAACTAAATTATTTTCAAAAGATCATTACTATTATCATAATTGTGTAAGGCGCTAATACTGATTATATAAAAGATCGATAATTCCTGTTTCTCACTTAGTAGTATCAAGGCAGTTGAAGATACAGGTTACTCACATAGCCCACACACTACTCACATGTTGTGTTTTGTCCCGTACTTCGCTGACGATAAAATTGAGGCACATACGTAACAAATGCTAAATATCTCAAGAAAATATCTTCTCTAAGTTGTAGATAGTACTTGCAATAGTCCAGAAATTGCTTCATTAGTCGCTTTAAAACAGAAAAATGAACTAATTGACAGCACAACACACCAGTAACTAGATAAGTGCTCCTGTACTGCTGTACAAGCTTTTCAAATGGTCCAAATGGCTCTGAGCACTGTGGGACATAACATCTGAGGTCATCAGTCCCCTAGAACTTAGAACTACTTAAACCTAACTAACCTAAGGACATCACACACCTCAATGCCCGAGGCAGGATTCGAACCTGAGACTGTAGACTGAAACTGCTCGGCCACATCGGCCGGCTGTACACGCTTTATTATCATTATTACACACATCAAAAAAGTTCTGCATCACCCCGTTCCCAAATCTCCTGAATATAGAATTTGACTGTGCATATTGTATCACAGACACAGTCCCTTTGACTGTTCAGAGATGCCACTAAACCCGCCCAAAGATGTAAACAACCATACATGAGCAGCGCCTATTAGACGGAAGAGGTCCGAAAGCCGATCAGTTCCAATCATTCCACCAGGAAGAGGCTACATGGCACTTGTTCTCTGTAGTTCAACCATGCCTAGACGGCCAATACCGCTGTTCGATCGCGTCCGAATTGTAACTTTGTGCCAGGAAGGGCTCTCAACAACGGAAGTACCCAGGCGTCTCGCAGTGGACTAAAGCGATGTTGTTCGGACATGGAGGAGATACAGAGAGACAGGAACTGTCAATGACATGCCTCGCTCAGGCCGCCCAAGGGCTACTACACAAGTGGAAGACCGCTACCTACGGATTATGGCTCGGATGAACCCTGACAGCAACGCCACCATGTTGAATAATGCTTTCCGTGCAGTCACAGGACGTCGTGTAACGACTCAAACTGCGCGAAATAGGCTGCATGATAACCAACTTTACTCCCGACGTCCACGGCAAGGTCCATCTTTGCAACCACGACACCGCACAGCGCGGTACAGATGGGCCCAACAACATGTCGAATGGACCGCTCAGGATTGGCATCACGTTCTCTTCACCGATGAGTGTCGCATATGCCTTCAACCAGACAATCGTCGGAGACGTGTTTAAAGGCAACCCAGTCAGGCTGAACGCCGTAGACACAGTCAAGCGAGTCCAGCAAGCTGGAGGCTCCCTGCTGTTTTGGGGTGTCGCTATGTAGGGCCGACGTACGCCGCTGGTGGTCATGGAAGATGCCGTAACGACTGTACAGCACGTGAATACCATCCTCCGACCGATAGTGCAATCGCCGCGCAGGATTAGCCGAGCGGTCTAAGGCGCTGCAGGCATGGACTGTGCGGCTGGTCCTCCCTCGGGCATGGGTGTTTGTCCTTAGGATAATTTAAGTTAAGTAGTGTGTAAGCTTAGGGACTGATGACCTTATCAGTTAAGTCCCATAAGATTTCACACACATTTGAACATTTTTGATAATGTAATCGTGTAGGCAGGATATTGGCGAGGCATTCGTCTTCATGGACACATTTCGTGCCCCGATCGTGCACATCTTGTGAATGACTTCCATTGGGATAACGACATCGCTCGATTAGAGTCGCAAAATCTTCTCCAGGCATGACTCTATCGAACATGCCTGGGATGGATCGAAAAGGCTGTTTGTGGACGACGTGACCCACCATCCACTATGAGAGATTACGCCGAATCACCGTTAAGGAGTGGGACGATCTGGACCAACAGTGCCTTGATGAACTTGTGGATAGTATGCCACGACGAATACAAGTATGTATCAATGCAAGAGGACTTGCCACTGGGTATTAGAGGTACCGGTGTGTACAGCAATCTGGACCACCACCTCTAAAGGTCTCGCTGTATGGTGGTACAACATGCAATGTGTGGTTCTCATGAGCAATAAAATGGGCGGAAATGATGTTTATGTTGATCTCTATTCCAGTTGTCTGTACAGTTTCCGCAACTCTATGAACCGTGGTGATGTAAAACTTTTTTTGATGTGTGTGTTATTATTATTAGTTCAAAAATGGTTCAAATGGCTCTGAGCACTATGGGACTTAACTTCTGAGGTCATCAGTCCCCTAGATCTTAGAACTACTTAAACCTAACCAACCTAAGGACATCACACACATCCACGCCCGAGGCAGGATTCGAACCTGCGACCATAGCGGTCGCGCGTTTCCAGACTATAGCGCCTAGAACCGCTCGGCCACACCGGCCGGCTATTATTATTAGTGGCTGTGATTGGACACATGGCATTAACAGCCTGAAATCATCCAATTTCTGCCATTTCAGAAGTAAGGTGTGCAGCAATCAAGTGATTTATGAACTGCAAATTTAGTGCACACATTTTAAATTGGTAGATTTTAAATGCAGTTGCAGCGTGCAGGTCAAGCAAGTGCCGCAGGGGAGAAGAGTAATGCATCAGAAGTATGTTTTGTGACAACTGTCTAGCCTCACTAAGGATAGTTGCCTTTCTTATCCGAAATGGAATTGTGAGTAGCGCTTGCGATACGCGACGATATCCTTAGCCATTCACTCTAAACACCCCCCCCCCCCCCCCCCCCCAATATCCGTCCTCTTCCGCCCCCCACCCACACACAGACACAAATTAAATATTACCCTTCTTTCATCGTTTTAAAAATAAAAGTATGTAAAGAAAAATTTTTCATTCTACAATTTAATTAGATGCTAAAACTGGTGATAGTGTGGGGAGGAGAAGGGGGGTGGTGGTGGCAACAGTCACAGAGAGGGGAGGGCGGGGATACTAGCTAATGTCTGATAGCACTCAGGGACAATGGTGTGAGGAAGTTTTGGAACCACTGCAATAGATCAAGATACAAATCCAACTGGTGGACAGTTGTGTGTGTGTGTGTATGCATCAAAATTCCTCGTGCGCCGCTAGTTGCAGCTACGTCTTGTCAGAGCTTTTCATTACACTCACGTAGCACGCGTAAAATCCTGCTTCCCAAGGACTAATCACCCGGAGTTCTTGTCCGAGACGTGTATTTTCAAAGGAGCCGCCGGTGATGGTGGAGAGAGGGAGAGAGAGAGACAGTTAGGGGCTGACCTCGCGCCGCAGACAGCGTGCCGCTTCCCTTGGCCAGACCGCCGCCACTTACCACGCAGAACGCCCGCGTCGTTTGGTTGCCGGACGCTCAGTCGCTCAATCACACTACCGACGCTAGCACTGCGGATCGCGCTTTTTCTGTGGATGACAGCAGAAGCAATCACTAGGGGCCTTGAAGTCATCCGCCAGCATTTTTCGCCGCTGATGCTGTTCGCATTCTGAGAAATTACTAGATGTTACACGTGCAACACCATTCCCTGCATTGAGTACCACTGAAGACGTTGGAATAAAACAGTATTACGTGCCTAGACAGGCCGCAACGACAACACAAGAAGTCTCTCTCTGCGCGAGAATAATAGCAACTGTGTGAGTGCGCGACGCGGACAACCCGAGACAAATGGAGGTTTCGGTCGTGATCGGATAGCCGAAGTTGAGAAGGCGACAGCTCGCGCCAAGATGGAAATCTGAATTCGAGTCCCGGTCGGGCACAGATTTTAAAACATTACTAATAAACTGCGCAGCTTCTGTATGTACGTGGTGAACGAACCCCGGGATATAGTAGAGTTAAAATTTATTTAAAAAATAATGAAACACCCATCGACCATAAGTGTCGGCAAAGACATTAATTATGAACGAGCGGTAAGGGGCAGACAAATAAAAAAAATCATTAATTTTTCTTTGTACATGGTTTTGTTTTTCAACCTCTCGTATGTAGAAGGACGATAAAGACGTACAGCTTTCAGTATGAAGTATTACAGGTGTTACGCATCATATGTGAGCCTGAATAATAGTATATTCAACTACAATATTAAATATTTTTATTGAAGTGAAGTGAAACCAGGTAAGGAGGATTTTCGTCATTTATTTGACACGCACTGGTGTCCTGGAAGTCGGCTGTCTGCATCTACAATTGGAATGCAAGAAAGGAAGTCCGATTAGCCCAAATTCGTGCAAGCAGAAGATTTCTAATAATGTAATTTTGTTTTCTTTCCATTCATATGTATGTTCTTTTATTATTATTATAACGCGAGCTGTATCTCAACCATATTCGCAACTACTTACACGTTTCTTCTAAAAGAGTATTGTCCGGTGATTTTCGAGGCGATACTTGCATGGCTGAGAATAGGTTTTTACGCGTACCCGTTATTATATTTTGAAACACACAAGTCCGGATCGAATGTTGGGTCACAGTTTGTTAGTGACTCAGTTTTTAAGGTAGACTGAGGAAAACATGTGCGGACATGGGACAACACAGTTGTTAAGACACACACCTGATATTCGGGAGGACGGAGTTGCTCTGTCTGGGCAGCCTGATTTGGATTTTCGGTGGTTTTCCTAGATCGCTAAGGTAAACGCCGATATGGTTACTTAATCAAGGTCACGGCCGACCTCCTGTCCTATCCTGATAGACCATCAGTCCTATCCTCATTAAGAAATACTCTGCGTCTGCTTGTTTCGAGCTATTTATTTGTATTTAATGATCTTGAGAATTCCTGCGTAATTGTGAGATGATTCTGGGATGAATAAAGATGATAATAATATGTGATCTTTCTTAAATATAAAATTCCGTCATTCCAAATTAAAGTATCACAAATATACACAATTATAATAACAATAAAATGTGTGGATCAGATTATAAAAGCCAATGTCTTGATCTACGTGCCGCGGATGCACTTTTTAGATCTGATTATGGCTGAAAAGCCGAAACTGGTTATCACTTTTAATAAAGTAGCACGTGACCTCAGCAAGTCCAAACGGTCTGATGGCATAAATTAGAAAATAGTACCATAATCCTATATTTACATCAGTGAGTACTAAATTGCCTCAGCATAATCACCAAGCTATTGTATTTCAGAAACCATTAGTTTTTGGAAAGCATACATCATGCAGCTGGTATAAGAACTACAAAAATTGTTGAAATGGCTCTGAGCACTATGGGACTGAACATCTGAGGTCATCAGTCCCCTAAAACTTAGAACTACTTAAACCTAACTAACTTAAGGGCACACATCCAAGCCCGAGGCAGGATTCGAATCTGCGACCGTAGCGGTCGCGCGGTTCCAGACTGAAACGCCTAGAACCGCTTGGCCACACCGGCCGGCTATAAGAACTACAACAGCGATGGAAAAAATTGGAAACGTGTGGTAAGGTCTTATGGGACCAAAGTGCAGAGGCCATCGGCCCCTAAGCCTACACACTACTTAATCTACCGAGCGAGGTGGCGCAGTGGTTAGACACTGGACTCGCATTCAGGAGGACGACGGTTCAATTCCGCGTCCAGCCATCCTGATTTAGGTTTTCCGTGATTTCCCTAAATCACTCCAGGCAAATGCCGGGATGGTTCCTTTCAAAGGGCACGGCCGACTTCCTTCCCCGTCCTTCCCTAATCCGATGAGACCGATGACCTCGCTGTCTGGTCTCCTTCCCCAAATACAACAACAACAACAACTTGATCTAACTTAAACTAAGTTACACTATGGACAACACACACACCCATGTCCGAGGGAGGACTCGAACATCCGACGGGGGGGAGGGGGGGGAGGAGGCAGTCACACAGACCGAGACAACGCGCCCCAGACCGCGCGGCTACAACAGCGATGAACTGTTACTACATTCATAACGTCATAATTTACGAAGTATAAAATCTCAGTGTGCACTCGCTGTTATCAGTATGTCGTTAAGCATTACGACAGCGAACACTGGTCTGTAAACCACGGTTATACGTGCTCGTAAATGCTGTGTCTTCCAGGCGCTTGTACCTACGCTGGGAAGTCAGTCTTTTACACCTTGGTGGAGGTTCTTTCCTTTACTCAGTTTCCTGCTGTTGGCTGGTTCTACCTATCAATACACGAATCGTGCCTGATCGGTTGTTGACAGTAAGTACGGTCACCGGATGAGTGTGCACTTCACGATCAGGCCGTACAAGATCACGAAAGCAACAGAAAGTTATCCTTATAACAGGCCGACCCACACTGAACGTCAGTATCATGGCATGTTACCACTGAACGTCACGTCGCATCAGTTCGTGTAGCCAATTACCGAACGGTGAAAGCGAGGTTACAAGATACCATTCTTGATACAAAAAGTCAGCTTATAGAATCAGAATTAACGAACGAAGTACGATAAAATTTATTAATGGCCAAAGCGACCTTCATAACGAATGTTCGTTACGAATTTTGTACAGCAAATTGCTGTGAAGTGAAACAACTTTTCAAATCATCTATATGTGATAGCTAGCGAAAATACATAAATGCAAACACATTATACAATATTTATAAGATTTATAGAGCCTGCTTACTTGATCCATTATGTTTTTCCCTAATTAGCAAATAATGTGATATTAGTAATTTTCTCTGCTTTTTCTTGTTTTAGTAAAATAGTTTTATAGAGAAGTGTAAAAGCTGGTATGTAAATGTTATTTATGATGAAGAAAAGACATTTGTATGCGAAACATGCAGTCATAATGCGTAAACCATGGACTAATCTGTTTATAAAATATGTTGTCGTTGTAAAACAATATCCGTCTTTTGTCGGACATTGATCATTTGCTACTTCCCTCTTCACCTTTACTCCTCCTAGCCTCGATCTGTTAAGACGAATGTATCAAGGGAAGTTCTTTTAAGTGAGAATAATCGCTCATTTTTGTTCAGACCTTGTGTAATATCATCTTATTTTGTACCACTAATACCCCTGGTATGTTATTGACAGGTTTTATAGTGGAAGTGCAGGTGCTTCATTATATAAAGACGAATGTCTGTTTAGCGACTATTACTGCTGTCTCTTTGAAATTCCTACGATTTGTAGTAATTATTCAGAACCTGTTTGCTATTTTATTGCGAAGTCCGATTTTCTAGTGCGAACAATATTGGCGCAAATGAGATATTCCAAGCTGAGACAAAAATAAGTAACCAAGCCAGTTGTTATCGAAACACACAATATTTCGTAGAAATTGAAACTTTCTATTCATTATCAATTTAACTCTTAGTGGGAGTTAAAACGGCAGCTGCTCGGTAGTAGGACCAGCAAAATCGATCATTAAATGCTGTATATGCAATTTTATTTCAAAACATATCTGTTTCATGATTGTCTATTTCTTTCTTCATGTGCGCCAGTGACACGTACGTGCGATGTCAGTCGGACCTGTGAGTTGTGAAAGGGTGAAAAAGTTATTTTAGAAAGAGAATGAATTTCATTTAAAACCAATAAAATCAAGGAAAAGGGCACGAAATAAGGTGAAATTACAAATTTTTCGAATACATCATTGTTAACGACCACAGCCGCCTCTGTGGCCGAGCGGTTCTAGGCGCTTCAGATCGGAACCGCACTGCTGCAACGGTCGCAGGTTCGAATCCTGCCTCAGGCATGGACGTGTGTGATGTCCCTAGGTTAGTTAGGTTTAAGTAGTTCTAAGTCTAGGGGACTGATGACCTCAGATGTTAAGTCCCGTAGTGCTCAGAGCCATCATCTTAACGACCACAACACGAGGTAAGGTAATATCTCATACATTCCTCCTAGTTCTGCTTTCTGCATGCACGGCCGAAGGAACACTCTGTAGTACTTCTTAACAACACAGTCACAGCAATATCGTATTTATTTTCCTGTACCACGTAGCGACTTTCAATTAAATAACTTCCCCCCACACGGAAATTACATAATGTTTAAGAGAGCAGGTTGTGACGCATGAACGACGACATATAGAAGTTTGCATCTCACCGTGAGTCACGCACGTATAGCCAAAGCGCTTAAAGCGACCATTCGCGTAAAGTGGGATATCCAGGTTCGAGTCCGGACCTGGACAAGTTTTCACTGTCGTCATTCCATTTTACAACTGATGGTTCTGCTTCGTTCTTAAGCCTGGGTTTCATTCGCAAGAGGAACCTACTCAGAACTGCCTTCCTAATGCGTATAAACATCCATTTTTTATTCGCTGAATACGCCAATGGAATTGATCTGACAATCATGAACATTAGTATGAAGTACCCTCTACACGCACTTTATAGTCCCGCGCTGAATCCATACGCAGATGAAGATGTAGATTACAACACTCATTAAATAAAATCATGTTCTTTCTTCTTCTTCTTCGTCTTCTTCTTCTTTTTCTATGTCAAGCGTTAGACCAATTAATTCGCAGCAACTTACTACTGATACAAACATCGCCTCTACTATCCTTCTTCCATTAAGGATGCACGGTGCCATTGTTTTGGAACAATTCATCGCCCATACATTTTAATTATTCATATTCTTTCTTAATGTTCAAACTGTTTGTAAATTACTGTTAACATAACAACAACTGAATGACATAATAATTTAGCAGTCAAACTCTAGATGAGGTCAACGTGTCTTGGTACGCTTTGCAGAACGAAACCAGTCGGCTTTTTATACAGTGCTCAGGCGTCGATATGGAGCTATCGACAAAATGCCTTCTAGTTGGATCTCCTCCCGAAAGTAAGCAAGTTCGCCGTTAAATGTATCTTCTTTAATTCGTTTTTCAGTTTCCGTAACTGGGAACATGAGAACCTGATCTAAATTGGCGTTTTGCTTTCGTTTCGGAATCACTGGTCAACGTCAGTTTAATGACTTTTCAGACCTTTCGCTAGCACGAATGACCAGCATTCTCAAAGATTCACCCTCCGCTACCAGTAATGGAGAGTGAATCTTTGAAAACGCCAGAAACTCGTCCACAGTCAATACAACAAGCAGCAACGAAAACCGTAACAATCCACGATGTTATCTTTTTCGTATAATTATAAACTTCCATTCCCAATTTCATTTATTAGTTGTGGTTCATATGCTGCAGTTTCTATATAACTAAAATAATTGATTCTCTGTAATAGATAAACGCATTCCTTCAGTCCTTATTTATAAAATGCTATTACCCTAGCCACAAATGACAAGAGAGTTGCCACATCAAAGAATTACGTTGCAAGAAACCAGTGGAATCTGAATCTCGTTTAGATACCTTAGTGGGATATTATTCACTGACGTAATTACGGGCAATAACTGTTTGACCTATTAATCTCATTGAACACAGCTCATTGACTTAAATAGTACAATCTTTCAGAAGCCTTGAAGTCTCTCCCGCGAGGCCAGTGAGTATAAACAGCTACGCACCATGCTGTGTGGACCGCAAATTACTGAGACACGAGGAAAAAAAGAACAGTTGGACGCTCGTTGGCGAAAGAAATAGCATGGTCACAAAGAGCTTTCAGCACTTAGAGGGTTCGTAGAAGTGATTTACAAGAGTAGCAACTGATGGCGGCTGGTTCGCACTCTGCTTTTGGTCGAAGCGTTAATGTAACCTCAGGCCCAAAAGCACAGCCATATGCTACTAGTGTACGAGTTCTTTCTCGACCCAGCTTGAGGAACAATAGATCACACACGCAGTCACTTATATACATGTTATTCGTAACTTGACGTTTATTAATTATTCGCATGACGTGTTCATAAAGACAATTCAAATGGCTCTGAGCACTATGGGACTTAACATCTGTACATCTGTGGTCATCAGTCCCCTAGAACTTAGAACTACTTAAACCTAACTAACCTAAGGACATCACACACATCCATGCCCGAGGCAGGATTCGAACCTGCGACAGTAGCGAGCACGCGGTTCCAGACTGAAGCGCCTAGAACCGCACGGCCACAACGGCCGGCTCATAAAGACAGTGAATAGCAAAAATTGTGTATAATTGCAAATTATAAAAGGCATTTTGAAGGAAACTTACAATCGATATTCAAATAGCCTTCCCTTAGGGTTCATTACATACTTGATTAGGAAGTCTTTTTTGAAGGTATCCGAAGTGTAATCCTCTACAGAAGTAAATCATCACACTTCTGTGGCACATTTCAAAAGCTTCTATCCCTTACCTGATCGTCTGTCTGGTCGAAAACATTGTATACCAGAAATTACTTCTGTGTCTGCGGATGATACTCCAATTAGATTAATGCTCTGCTCTCTGCAAGGTGAGTCGCACATCTGGCTATTCTCTTTTAGTGGTGGTCAATGCGGATCTGTCATGTTTAGAATAATGTCTATAAAGATCATGAGTTGACATTTGCAAGAGCAGTCATTTCTGGGTGTATTCTGTGCGCTTTGTTGAGGTTAGATGGTATTCAGATTACACACTGCTAAATAAAGTGAAGAATGTAGTTACTGTAACTGTAGCTTCTTCTTCACCATATCCTGTTGTCAAGCAGCTGAAGAGTACACTTTAACAAATAACGTTAAAACAAAGGTGTAAAAGACCCGAGGAAATAACACATAAACCTGGCTGTCATCCATTCCATTATTTCGCACGTTTTCTTGAGCAGAAACTGCCAACACTGAAAGACATTGTCACATTTCAAAGACAAGTGGCGTAACCGTTTGACGAAACTGAAAGTAAACAATAACAGAGACTCAAAAATGAGAATCGCGAAGCAATAATTCTGTGAACAGAGTTTTATTCACATGTTGTGCAGGTTTCATGTTATATATTTCAGATTCACGAATAACGTAGCTAGGGACTGACTGCCTCTGCTTGTTGTATACCTACCAAAACTTACAATACAATCCTTCAGTTCTAGACAGGGATTTCACAGAGGCGTCGGATATAGTCTTGGGAGATAGGTTTCATATTGATTTCACTTATTCTCCCATTTGGTCATGGTGGTTTCTCATGATGGGTCAGACCAGACGCCGTATGATGATGTCCCACATATTCTCAGAAAAAGAGAGGTGTCTAAAGGGGGAAGGGAGGATACTCAAGTCAGAGGTGATCCTCAAAGCCACCACACGAATTGTGAAAGAGAAAGCTGGTGAATTTAACCCTTATTCATAATCTGTCATCCAGCAAATATTTCTTTATGGTTGAAGCCGTCTTTATGGGTCGTCTTAATTTGAGATATTGTCTTCCTGCGATCAGCAATAGCTGCACGTCTGTAGCGATGTTGCAGATGTGTATCAGTACGCGATCGCCGTCCGGAACCATGACAGTGTGAATGTACGACTTCATTGAACCACCGGTACCAAAATCTATTCACGGCTGTAGTCCTACTTCCAAGACTTTGGGCAATTATTTGAGAGATCTGTCTATCCCCCTAAAAGTCTACAATATGACCACGCCGAAATTGAATGAACTGCACGAGCAATATTCATGTGCGCAGTCCTTCTCATATCCTGTTGGGTACCCACAATCCAAGACGGACAGAGCGGGCAACTCATATTAATTTCGTAGAGGTGGGAGGGATGGAGGAGGAAAGTAACGATTTAAAAAATACATCTCAAAACTAATGAAAATTTGCACTCATTAAGCACCAAACATATTAAAGCTATCACTATGGAACAGCTACCTATTATCTACACTACTGGCCATTAAAATTGCTACACCACGAAGATGACGTGCTACAGATGCGAAATTTAACCAACAGGAAGAATATGCTGTGATATGAAAATGATTAGCTTTTCAGAGCATTCACACAAGGTTGGCGCTTGTGGCGACACCTACAACGTGCTGATATGATGAAAGTTTCCAACCGATTTCTTACACACAAACAGCTGTTTACCGGCGTTGCCTGGTGAAACGTTGTTGTGATGCCTCGTGTAAGGAGGAGAAATGCGTACCATCACGTTTCCGACTTTGATAAAGGTCGGATTAAAGCCTATCGCGATTGTGGTTTATCGTATCGCGACATTGTTGCTCGCTTTGGTCGAGATCCTATGACTTTTAGCAGAATATGCAATCGGTGGGCTCAGTAGAGTAATACGAACGCCGTGCTGGATCCCAGCTGCCTCGTATCACTAGCAGTCGAGATGACAGGCATCTTATCAGCATGGCTGTAACGGATCGTAATCCACGTCTCGATCCCTAAGTCAACAGATGGGGACGTCTGCAAGACAACAACCATCTGCACGAACAGTTCGACGACGTTTGCAGCAGCATGGACTATCAGCTCGGAGACCATGGCTGCGGTTACCGTTGACGCTGCATCACAGACAGGAGAGCCTGCGATGGTGTACTCAACGACGAACCTGGGTGCACGAATGGCAAAACGTCATTTTTTCAGATGAATCCACGTTTTTGTTTACAGCATCATGATGGTCGCATCCGTGTTTGGCGACATTGCGGTGAACGCACATTGGACACGTGTATTCGTCATCGCCATACTGGCGTATCACCCGGCGTGATGGTATGGGGTGCCATTTGTTACACGTCTCGGTCACCTCTTGTTCGTACTGACGGCACTTTGAACAGTGGACGTTACATTTCAGATGTGTTACGACCCGTGGCTCTACCCTTCATTCGATCCCTGCGAAACCCCACATTTCAGCAGGATAATGCACAACTGCATGTTGCAGGTCCTGTACGGGCCTTTCTGGATACAGAAAATGTTCGACTACTGCCCTGGCCAGCGCATTCTCCAGATCTCTCACCAATTGAAAACGTCTGGTTAATGGTGGCCGAGCAACTGGCTCGTCACAATACGCCAGTCACTACTCTTGATGAACTGTGGTATCGTGTTGAAGCTGCTTGGGCAGCTGTACCCGTACACGCCATCCAAGCTCTGTTTTACTCAATGCACAGGCGTATCAAGGCCGTTTTTACGGCCAGAGGTGGTTGTTGTGGGTACTGATTTCTCAGGATCTATGCACCCAAATTGCGTGAAAATGTAACCACATGTCAGTTCTAGTATAATACACTCCTGGAAATGGAAAAAAGAACACATTGACACCGGTGTGTCAGACCCACCATACTTGCTCCGGACACTGCGAGAGGGCTGTACAAGCAATGATCACACGCACGACACAGCGGACACACCAGGAACCGCGGTGTTGGCCGTCGAATGGCGCTAGCTGCGCAGCATTTGTGCACCGCCGCCGTCAGTGTCAGCCAGTTTGCCGTGGCATACGGAGCTCCATCGCAGTCTTTAACACTGGTAGCATGCCGCGACAGCGTGGACGTGAACCGTATGTGCAGTTGACGGACTTTAAGCGAGGGCGTATAGTGGGCATGCGGGAGGCCGGGTGGACGTACCACCGAATTGCTCAACACGTGGGGCGTGAGGTCTCCACAGTACATCGATGTTGTCGTCAGTGGTCGGCGGAAGGTGCACGTGCCCGTCGACCGGGGACCGGACCGCAGCGACGCACGGATGCACGCCAAGACCGTAGGATCCTACGCAGTGCCGTAGGGGACCGCACCGCCACTTCCCAGCAAATTAGGGACACTGTTGCTCCTGGGGTATCGGCGAGGACCATTCGCAACCGTCTCCATGAAGCTGGGCTACGGTCCCGCACACCGTTAGGCCATCTTCCGCTCACGCCCCAACATCGTGCAGCCCGCCTCCAGTGGTGTCGCGACAGGCGTGAATGGAGGGACGAATGGAGACGTGTCGTCTTCAGCGATGAGAGTCGCTTCTGCCTTGGTGCCAATGATGGTCGTATGCGTGTTTGGCGCCGTGCAGGTGAGCGCCACAATCAGGACTGCATACGACCGAGGCACACAGGGCCAACACCCGGCATCATGGTGTGGGGAGCGATCTCCTACACTGGCCGTACACCACTGATGATCGTCGAGGGGACACTGAATAGTGCACGGTATATCCAAACCGTCATCGAACCCATCGTTCTACCATTCCTAGACCGGCAAGGGAACTTGCTGTTCCAACAGGACAATGCACGTCCGCATGTATCCCGTGCCACCCAACGTGCTCTAGAAGGTGTAAGTCAACTACCCTGGCCAGCAAGATCTCCGGATCTGTCCCCCATTGAGCATGTTTGGGACTGGATGAAACGTCGTCTCACGCGGTCTGCACGTCCAGCACGAACGCTGGTCCAACTGAGGCGCCAGGTGGAAATGGCATGGCAAGCCGTTCCACAGGACTACATCCAGCATCTCTACGATCGTCTCCATGGGAGAATAGCAGCCTGCATTGCTGCGAAAGGTGGATATACACTGTACTAGTGCCGACATTGTGCATGCTCTGTTGCCTGTGTCTATGTACCTGTGGTTCTGTCAGTGTGATCATGTGATGTATCTGACCACAGGAATGTGTCAATAAGGTTTCCCCTTCCTGGGACAATGAATTCACGGTGTTCTTATTTCAATTTCCAGGAGTGTATATTTGTCCAATGAATACCCGTTTATCATCTGCATTTCTTCTTGAGGTAGTAATTATAATGGCCAGTAGCGTACAATATAAACTGCTTGACAACTGCTAAAGAACAGAGACGTTGAACATGAATAACCACAGGCAATGATGGTCGACATCGGACATAGTGCGTACGTACTAGAGGAGGAGTTGTATAATTAGAATAAAAAATAGTACAGGTTTCACCACATGGAACACCAGGATAACAGACATAAACAACGTGCGTATTTGACACGGGTGAGACTCTCAAGATGAAGGTAGGTATCGGACTCTCAGTAAGAAATATACCCTCCTCAGACACTAGAGCACATTTTGCACCCGTTATTCGTGCTAGCCACCAAAGAGCTAACAGTTGTTAGTAGTGCTGGAGGGGGGCGGAGGGGGGGGGGGGGGGTGAAACGATCTTGTGGTATTTACTGTCCGGGATATCCCCTTTGGGGTTCGGCCTTCGTATTGCAGGTCTTTTTAGTTGACGCCACATCGGCGACTTGCGTGTCAGTGATGATGAAAATGATGAAGGACACATAACACCCAGTCCTCTGCCGGGAATCGAACCCAGCCCCCCTTGTGTGGTAGGTGGTAACGCTACCGCTGCGCTACGGTGGCGGACAAGGGGGGTGGGGGGGTGGGGGAAATATTATCCCAGTCCTCTCTCAAGGGGCTTTTCAGATCTTGTACGATTCGGGAAGGAGGCGTTCTTTAAGAAACTCGCCTGCCAACAGCATCTCTGGCAAGCTGTATAGGGATTAAGTCCGGGGAGCATGCAGGCCATTCCATACGTTCAATAAGTCGGGACCTACGAAACCCCTAAACACGCGGACATGATCCAGAATGTTATCCCTGTAGTACCACAGTGCCGCAACGGTACCTCGCACGAAGTATTCAGCCATGCCGATGACGTTGATGAACTTACTGTGGTGTGTAACGTGTCCCATTCCCTCAGTACACTTAGTGGTGGCCAGAATCACTTGCCACCGTGAGGTGGGATTGGTTGCAGAATGTCACTCTGGACCAATGTCGCTGCTCCCAACCGACATATTCCCTATACCAACGAACTCTTTCTCGGCGATGGTGTGATTGAAGTGGGATGCGTTTTACAGGCTTCTGAGCAGAGAAACTAGCCTTATTTAATCGTCGTGAAATGGTTCGGTCAGAGACACGTCTCCCGACAGCAGTTGCCAGGTTGCAGCGATCTGTCTAAGAGTGACATATCCGTTCCTTTTCGCCACTAGGGCTACGTATCGATCCTCTAGAGGGTTGGGGGCCTATCTAAGACCACCGGCATGCTTTTGCACAGCATTTCCACCTACAGTCCCCATTCTTAATAACGCAATGACGCTCTTGGGCTCACCCATCATTGTGGCCACAGTAGTGACACTTTTACTGGCTTCAAGGAATCCAACTGCTCGTCCAGTATCATAAGCACTCAAATAATGTCTTCCAGACATGTTACCGCACCTCACGGAATGTCGCACTAATCGATTCGAACAGCCTTCGTCAAACACAATTCCGCATGAACTGTCGAATTTATACAGAGTGTTCGTGCGCAGGTTTCGCTGCAGTTAACACCTACCGCCCCCTACATTTCCTTTTACTGTTATTGGTTGGGTGTTCGGTAGCAACTACTGGTTGTTCCGTAGCAATTGACAGTTGTTCCTTAGTAAGAGTCAGTTGTTCCTTAGGAATTGTGAAGCAGAGTAGTTACAGAGAAGAAACGTGTGTGACTTTCACGAATTTGTTCAAAATGGTTCAAATGGCTCTGAGCACTATGCGACTTAACTTCTGAGGTCGTAAGTCGCCTAGAAAGTAGAACTAATTAAACCTAACTAACCTAAGGACATCACACACATCCATGCCCGAGCCAGGATTCGAACCTGTGACCGTAGCGGTCGCTCGGCTCCAGACTGTAGCGCCTAGAAACGCACGGCCACTCCAGCCGTCCACGCACACGAATTTGTTGCTGCCTGGAAAACAAGGTTGAGATACATGTGAATAATTCCTGTGTGCGCAAAATGCCATCTGGGATTTACAGTGGCAGCGAGAACAGTGGCGAACGGCGGAATTTCGCGATAGATGGCTCTGGGTACTCTTGGTAATAATAGAGACAGCTCTACGCACCTATTTCCTGCAACAGTATAGAACATACCATTATTTCACTAAATCCAGAATATTTGCTAAGAGGTATGTATTTACACATTCAATTCTTCATATCGATTAAGGATACAAATCTGCACTATGAATCTTTACCCTTACTGGTACCATTCCACTAGTCTACGTCACTCCTTTGGAGATGTTCACTTTTAATTTAATGACGTACACACCTGCCACATGGGGACTTATTATGCACGTAAGGTTACCATGTTTTGAAAGCCTGTCATTTGGCGCACCGACGTGACGACCCATCGCCTGTGGCTCTTCCGAGCTGCCAAGGTCATTCACCTGTGCAATTCTGGCGGCACCCCTTCTTGAGGAGGACGAAAGGTCAAGGTGCAGCTTTCCGTGGTGGAGAGTCCTCTAGTCAAGTACCCTGCGCAGACGGTGCAGTCTGGCCCAAGAAGGAGACGCCGCGCAGGTGTGGGGAAGTCTAGATGGGAGAGTCATAAGCCGCTGTTCAAAAGTTTCTAACCACAACAGGATAATGCTGAGACGAGTCATCCGGCATATGGACAAATAACAAACAGTGGCACGAGAGAGGAAGCAAGCATAAACGCAACGGACGATGTAAAGGAAATCGAAAATGGTTTCGTGGTTCAAATGACAGACTCGACTGTCGCCGGTTTAATGCCGGTGCTGTCTATTAAAGTCTACTAAAGTAACCTATCTGCAATCAGTCCGTGGCAACTGAATATCGATCTCATCACAATGTTCTTCTCCAGGATGATAACATAGCCTGGTTCCGAACATGTAAAGACGTCGTCCCTATCAGAATAAAATTAGACATGCTAGTATTAGTAGCAGAAATGATATTACCGGTAAGTTTAACATCAGAATAGGGCACCTCGTAGCAGGCCAAGAGGAGGATATCGGCAAACTTGGAAACAAAGTAACGCTTGACGGATGAAGCAAAGAAGATATAACGAACACAGAAGCACAGGTAAAGAGCGTGTTCTTCTAAACGAAGTCTACTAATATCAAACACATATTCAGAACTTAAACGACATGAGATACTCGAACAGAACGACCTTAATGCTAGCCAGCACGTGTTCGTAAGACATCGTTTGTGCGAAACCCAACTTTCTGTTTTGTCATGCGGCATCCTGAAAGCAATGGATTAAAGAAGTCATGTGGATTCAGTATTCTTCACCTTGAAGAAGCATTTTACTTGGTAACACGTCAATGATTATTAACAGAAGTCGACTATATGGCGAATCAAACAAAATTTCTAATACGATTGAGTATTTCTTGATAGCCAGGATGTAACATGTTATTCTGGGTGGACAGTCTCCCACAAGTGGTGAAGTAACTAACCCACCGAGGTTCTTTGGGACATTTGTTGATCATGATGTACATTAATGACTGAATAATCAAGATTTTGGTGTAGAGTGGAAAGATATAAAGTTAACAGAGCAGGTGTATACAAAGCAGAAGTAACAGTTGCAGTAAAGAAGAAGAAGATGGAAGAGACAGGAAATGGAAGAGGTGTAAGGCTAGGACGATACGAGCTATACAACATATATGGAGAAGAACTTATAGGTAAGACCACAGAGGATGCAGGAGGCGTTGTAATTGGAGGGGGAAGAATGAAGACAATAAATTACACGGATAATGAAGCGATGCTGGCGGAATCAGGAGGGGAGCTACATAAGATGTTGAAGAGCACTGCAAGAAGGGGTGAGGAGTATGGAATGAAGAAAAAATAGAGGAAAGAGAAAAATGATGAGAATAAACTAGAGGAAACCTCCAGTTTTACATTCTTAGACTGAAAAGAATAGGACATGTGAAATCCTTTGTGTACTTCGGAAATTTAATCACATGGAAAAGAAGCTGCACATATGAGACAGGGAGCAGGGTATCCATGCGAACGAGAGCATCTGAAAAGGTGGTTCAAATGGTTCAAATGGCTCTGAGCACTATGGGACTCAACTGCTGAGGTCATTAGTCCCCTAGAACTTAGAACTAGTTAAACCTAACTAACCTAAGGACATCACAAACATCCATGCCCGAGGCAGGATTCGAACCTGCGACCGTAGCGGTCTTGCGGTTCCAGACTGCAGCGCCTTCTGAAAAGGTGAAGCGGCAATGGAACTGAGCAAAACGTTTGCTAAATTTTATGCATAGAGTATAGTGTTATAGAGAAGTGAATCATGACCAGTTAAAAAGAAAGAAGAAATATATTTAGAAAGTTTTGAAATGTGGTTATGGAGGAGGATGCCTAAGGTGAAGTGAACTGACAGATTTAAGAATAAAGACAACAGAGGAAGAAAACAGACTATTGGAAGTGACCAGAAGGTAAAAGTGTCTAGTATGCGACATATACTGAACATGGAACTGTCCGTGCCAAAGAATTATAGAGGTGAAACTTCCTGGCAGACTAAAACTGTGTGCCCGACCGAGACTCGAACTCGGGACCTTTGCCTTTCGCGGGCAAGTGATCTACCATCTGAGCTACAGAAGCACGACTCACGCCCGGTACTCACAGCTTTACTTCTGCCAGTATCTCGTCTCCAACCTTCCAAACTTTACCGAAGCTCCCCTGCGAACCTTGCAGAACTAGCACTCCTGAAAGAAAGGATATTGCGGAGACATGGCTTAGCCACAGCCTGGGGGATGTTTCCAGAATGAGATTTTCACTCTGCAGCGGAGTGTGCACTGATATGAAACTTCCTGGCAGACTAAAACTGTGTGCCCGACCGAGACTCGAACTCCGGACCTTTGCTTTTCGCGGGCAAGTGCTCTACCATCTGAGCTACCGAATCACGACTCACGCCCGGTACTCACAGCTTTACTTCTGCCAGTACCTCGTCTCCAACCTTCCAAACTTTACAGAAGCTCTCCTGCGAACCTTGTAAAGTTTTGAAGGTTGGAGACGAGGTACTGGCAGAAGATAAGCTGTGAGTATTGGGCGTGAGTCGTGCTTCGGTAGCTCAGATGGTAGAGCACTTGCCCGCGAAATGCAAAGGTCCCGAGTTCGAGTCTCGATCGGGCACACAGTTTTAGTCTGCCAGGAAGTTTCATACCAGCGCACACTCCGCTGCAGAGTGAAAATCTCATTCTGGAATTATAGAGGTGATAGTGAAAGGAGCAAGAGGAAGAGGTAGGAAACGAACTGGAACTATGGATGACCTTAAAAAGGGGACGATCATACAAATAGACGACAGAAGATGCTTAGAACAGAACAAGCATCAAGTTTAAATCTACCATAAGAGAGATACACTAAAGAAATAAAAAGGCAATATTAGTGACAATCTCAGACTTTCGCACATAATGCAGTTACGTATAATCGAATACTGTGTAAAAAAATTCGTAAATATTCAGCCAGATATGGATATGATTTCAAAATTGTGCAAGGAATCGCCGTTTGCTTTAAATGTACAGAAATTAAAAATTAGGTACTTCAGAAGTAGAAACAACCTAGTAAAACAAAGTGGTATCCAACGACTGCAATATCAATGATTTACAATTAGAATAAGTCAACTCATAGAAATACGTGAGAATAAAATTTGTAGCGATATGAAGTATAATGACGACACGGGCTCAGTCGTAGGTAAAACAAGTGACAAACTTCGGTTTACCGCGCGCAGGGCTGCGCGGTTAAAGGCTCAATGTCAGGGATTGCGCGGACCTTTCCCCCGGGGGTTCGATTCCTCCCTTGGGCATGGACGTGTGTGTTGTTCTTAGCATAAGTTAGTTTAAGTAGTTTGTAAGTCTAGGTAGCGATGACCTCAACAGTTTAGTCCCTTAGGAATTCACACACATTTGAACATTTTTGAAATTTCGGTTCATTGCCAGTTTCCTATGAATATGAAGTCAACCTACAAAGATGACTCGTTGCAAATCACTTCTACGTTTCATCTTAGAATATTGCTCATGTTTGTGGGACACACATCAGTTTGGAATTCCAGGGAACATAGGACGCATACAAAGAAAGGAGACACGAATGGTCACTTGACTAACTCACAGGATGCCATCACAGGAACGTTGAAAAAGTAATTGACTGAAGCTTGAAGAAGAACGTAAATTACCCCGCGGAAGGCTATTTACAAATTTTCAAGGACCAGTATTAGGTGAAGAATCTAGAGATGATCTTCGGCCGCCTATGTAACCTTTCCGTAGTGCCGTAAATACAAGATTCGACTAATTAGAGCACGCACACAGGCGTTTAAGCAGTCATTTGTCCAGTGCTCCACTCTCGACTGGGACGGAAAGAAACACTACTATATATCCTCTCCCATGCATTTCACAGTGGTTTCCTTAGCAGGTATGTAGGTACGGGATTTGAAGGAGAATTTTCTGAGAATGGACGTCTCGAGCACAGCGCTACATGGAACTGAGTCACACATTGTAGGTAAACCGGATAAGAAAACAATCGAAATACACTCCTGGAAATTGAAATAAGAACACCGTGAATTCATTGTCCCAGGAAGGGGAAACTTTATTGACACATTCCTGGGGTCGGATACATTACATGATCACACTGACAGAACCACAGGCACATAGACACAGGCAACAGAGCATGCACAATGTCGGCACTAGTACAGTGTATATCCACCTTTCGCAGCAATGCAGGCTGCTATTCTCCCATGGAGACGATCGTAGAGATGCTGGATGTAGTCCTGTGGAACGGCTTGCCATGCCATTTCCACCTGGCGCCTCAGTTGGACCAGCGTTCGTGCTGGACGTGCAGACCGCGTGAGACGACGTTTCATCCAGTCCCAAACATGCTCAATGGGGGACAGATCCGGAGATCTTGCTGGCCAGGGTAGTTGACTTACACCTTCTAGAGCACGTTGGGTGGCACGGGATACATGCGGACGTGCATTGTCCTGTTGGAACAGCAAGTTCCCTTGCCGGTCTAGGAATGGTAGAACGATGGGTTCGATGACGGTTTGGATGTACCGTGCACTATTCAGTGTCCCCTCGACGATCACCAGTGGTGTACGGCCAGTGTAGGAGATCGCTCCCCACACCATGATGCCGGGTGTTGGCCCTGTGTGCCTCGGTCGTATGCAGTCCTGATTGTGGCGCTCACCTGCACGGCGCCAAACACGCATACGACCATCATTGGCACCAAGGCAGAAGCGACTCTCATCGCTGAAGACGACACGTCTCCATTCGTCCCTCCATTCACGCCTGTCGCGACACCACTGGAGGCGGGCTGCACGATGTTGGGGCGTGAGCGGAAGACGGCCTAACGGTGTGCGGGACCGTAGCCCAGCTTCATGGAGACGGTTGCGAATGGTCCTCGCCGATACCCCAGGAGCAACAGTGTCCCTAATTTGCTGGGAAGTGGCGGTGCGGTCCCCTACGGCACTTGGCATGCATCCGTGCGTCGCTGCGGTCCGGTCCCAGGTCGCCGGGCACGTGCACCTTCCGCCGACCACTGGCGACAACATCGATGTACTGTGGAGACCTCACGCCCCACGTGTTGAGCAATTCGGCGGTACGTCCACCCGGCCTCCCGCATGCCCACTATACGCCCTCGCTCAAAGTCCGTCAACTGCACATACGGTTCACGTCCACGCTGTCGCGGCATGCTACCAGTGTTAAAGACTGCGATGGAGCTCCGTATGCCACGGCAAACTGGCTGACACTGACGGCGGCGGTGCACAAATGCTGCGCAGCTAGCGCCATTCGACGGCCAACACCGCGGTTCCTGGTGTGTCCGCTGTGTCGTGCGTGTGATCATTGCTTGTACAGCCATCTCGCAGTGTCCGGAGCAAGTATGGTGGGTCTGACACACCGGTGTCAATGTGTTCTTTTTTCCATTTCCAGGAGTGTATTTGAGATGAGGTCCTATAGAAGGACACTGCAAGTTAAGTAGACTAATAACATAAGAAACGAAGCGGTCTTTGCAGAATCGGCGAGAAGAGGAGCATGTGGAAGATACTGACTTGCAGAAAGACAGGATTAGACGACGTACACTGAAACGTCAAGGAATAATTTCCACGGCAAAAAAAATGGTTCAAATGTCTCTGAGCACTATGCGACTTAACATCTGTGGTCATCAGTCCCCTAGAACTTACAACTACTTAAACCTAACTAACCTAACGACATCACACACATCCATGTCCGAAGCAGGATTCGAACCTGCGACCGTAGCAGTCGCGCGGTTCCGGACGGAACGCCTGACCCGCTACACCACCGCGGCCGGCATTCCACGGCACTTGAGGGAGATATAGAAGGCGCAAAAGCAGCAGGGGAAGAGACAGGCTATAACATATGCAACACATAATTGAGGCCGTTGGATGAAAGTGCAGTTCTATGTTAGATAGGCTTGCAAAGGAAAGAAATTCGTTGCGGGCCACGTCAAACAAATCTGAAACTTTATGACAAAAAAATTAGTATCCACCAACCGTTTGGAAAAACGACTTTAAGACACAAGAAAAATTTTTAATAAGTCGGCAAAAGGAGCAAACTAACGAGACTACACTTTTATGATCCTTGAGTACAGTAGTTAACGATATAGCTGTAATAAGTCGCACAGAACGGTACACCTTTTCCTCTTTTAATATTTTGTAACATTGGTAACGCTAATTTTCTCAATGTGAATTCAGTGGTTTATTTCGCCATTCGGGGATCCATAATTTTTATGTCATGTTTATCATGAGAGGCTATTCAAAATTAACTTATTATGCAAAACTTAACAAAATTCATTAAGTATATAATGCAAAATATTTTACGTAAGAATTACCCATGTTTAAAAATCAGTATGTATTGTACTCTGTGAGTTATCGATGTAAACTTATGTATCTTTGGTTTATGTCTTCTCTGGCGAATTGTAATAGTAGTGGAGAATTAGCTATGAACTGTGATAGAGAGAAGTCGATGCACTTCTGTGGGCTATATTGTTAAAGTACATTTGATATAAAATATTGTTTTGTGCTTGAAAGCGCAGAAAACATACGAAAATGAGTCTAATTTGTGTTTCATTTTGATCAAGTTACGTTTAGTGCTTGTTTACGTCATTTCGAGTACAAGACAGTTATGCATTCTTGATGACTTTACTGACTGAAGGACTTACGCCACAGTAAGGGAGAACGAGAAGAGGATACCATATTGTTCTCAAACACTTTCCAGGTATAGGAAACACGTCAGCGATCTCACACCCCGTTTGTCTTCAGAACAACGAGCAACAACAACAACGACATCGAACAACAAGGTGAGCATTGTTCTCAATTAATGACTTTGCACAACAAGAGATTTAGGATCCATATGCTACAATTAACCTTAATCAGTTCTGTGTCTTCTGACCATTGACAGAACTGAACCTGCAGTTTTATTACAACAGTAATTAACAATATTCAGTTATAGGCAAGACATAACGTTCCATTAGAGAAGGATTAGGTTCTTTTTGATACTGTAATTCTGTCAAAGACGGAAGAGGACATGAAATACCACATAAACAAAAATAAATCAGATGATGCTGAGAGATTTAGGTTGTGATATTGGACACTGAAAGTTCTGTAGTAGATGAGTTTTACTATTGGGGTGCAAAACAACCGACAAATTCGGATGCAGAGAGGATCATAAAAATGGTCCAAATGGCTCTGAGCACTATGCGACTTAACTTCTGAGGTCATCAGTCACCTAACTAACCTAAGGACATCACACACATCCATGCCCGAGGCAGGATTCGAACCTGCGACCGTAGCGGTCGCTCGGTTCCAGACTGGAGCACCTAGAACCGCACGGCCACTACGGCCGGCAGAGGATCATAACAATAACATGAGGATGTAGAATGTAGACTTCCATTTAGTGAGAATGCGTCCCTGAAAAGAGAAATTTATTAACATCGATTATAAATGTAAGTGTTCGGAAGCATCTTTTGGAGGTATTTGTCCAGAGCGCGGCCTTGTACAGAAGTAAACATACTCAACGTACGGCTCGTATATGAAGACAATAGCAGCTTTTGAAATGGCGTGCTACAGAAGATAGATTAGTTGTGTAGATCAGTAGTTTAAAGAGGGGATACTGCACTGAACTGGGGAGAAAAGAGATGCACAGCACAAGCTGACTGTTGCTGAAAGAAGAGATAGGATGTTGGAAACATTCCTGAGACGTCAGGAAATATGTAGCTAGGTGATGAATGGAAGTAAGGGCGTCTACCACAGCTTGCCTACAGTAAGCAAGTTCAAATGGATGTAGGTTGTGGTAGCTGAAGAACAGAGATCAAGGGGTTGCTCAGGATAGACTAGCGTGGTGAGCTGCAACAAACTAGTCTTCAGAATGAGGACCACAATCACATCACAAACCCGAGAGAAGTAGCGTACGGAGGGTGATTAATAAAATCTTGTCGCCAATCTAGTTAAGTTTCCTTTAGTTTTACGAAGTAGCTTCCCACACTTGCCGTATTGTTTGCTGCAGCGAGCTACAAAGCTACACCATTACATCTGGTGGGATAATCGATACCGAGATTCCGTGATTTGGCCGCCTCGATCATGGAGTGAGCACATAGTGCCATAATGTAGAGATCTGACAAAGAAGAAAAGAAGACTGCTCGCTTTACTAAGGTATTGTTTCATGTTTCGTATCAGTATGCATCTATTTTCTGACTTTGATCTATGCGCCTACGGGGTGGCGTTTCATCAGATAAGATCAATATGGTGTGTGTCGCCCCGAATTATTTAAAGCTTTCAAAAAATCACAGGAGAATAAGAAAATAGATTAAAAATAGAAAAAAACTGAAAAGAAAAAACTTAAAAAGAGGGTATCAGTTATTTAGATTATGAGCATTTATCCTCATCG
This sequence comes from Schistocerca serialis cubense, assembly GCF_023864345.2. Taxonomy (NCBI): domain Eukaryota; kingdom Metazoa; phylum Arthropoda; class Insecta; order Orthoptera; family Acrididae; genus Schistocerca; species Schistocerca serialis. The sequence goes on from NC_064646.1 coordinate 398,563,549, forward strand.
TTATCACGATTAGCTATTTGACATCCGCTCCAAGATAACAGCTTCCTCCACGTTTCTCCATGCATAATAATATTCAGCTATACGCATCCTTATTGTTATTGTATGTTTTGCAATGTAATGCACCCATCTTCAGCTACGCCTAGAGCTTCCTTTGTCCACGCGCCACCCTTCTCCGCCTGGCGACCAATTTGCTTGTTTCTTGAGTCTGCAACTAATTCAAACATTGATCTCTTCCTTGCTCGCTGTGGAATTCAGTTTCTGTATGGTTTCTTGCTAAAAACCAGTGTTTCAACATAAGATTAAACAGCCAACTGGTTGCCCACAAACGTCAGGTACACTGACATAGATTTCGACATCTACTAGGAGTGTGTTCACTAGAATGAAGAGCTACTAAATTGTAAAATTACATTGCTAAAAGTAATAGTCAGAATTTTGAGTAGCTATGCTCATGTCAAAAGTAAAACAAAACATTGTAGCTTTTGCCATGTGTACCCAGCATCGGATTGAGTCTGCTTTTCAGTAGTGTAATTTCAAGATTTAGCAACTGTTCATTCTGATGAAGACACCCATAGTAGGTGTCGAACCTAGGTCACTGTAGATAACGTTTATGTGCAAATGTTGTTTACTCTTATATTGAAACTAATAAATGGTTGCTGCATAACAGCGATGTTGGAAACTGTAAAAAGTGAATGCCCTACTGATAGCAAAAACTCAGTCAACTTTTTGGACATATTAAAATCATAGTTTTGCTATCTCAGTTTACTATATGGGAAGCCCTCTCTCTCTCTCTCTCTCTCTCTCTCTCTCTCGCATCCTATCCAATCGTTCTCTCCAACTGCCCTAATACAAACTCTCAGACCGATTATCTCTGCAGTTTGGTTCCATAGTACTTACCACCACCACAAGCTCTCAAGTCTCATCAAGTGGTTCAATAATATGCCTGACAATTTGTTTTCGGTGAATTAATTATATTTTCTTTGGTCTGATTTTAGTTTCCAACAAGCACCACTTTCGTTTCGACACATAGAAGAGAGAGTATTTGACACGAATTATCAAACTGTGTTACAGATGTTTTATAGGCGCCTTCCTCGACGGAGGGACAGTTAATAGCGTTTAAGGCTCTCGAGTCATGAGGCACGCCCGACAGCTATCTGAAGATGGGACAACATTGTCTTTAATCGATAGTACGGATTTGAAATAAATATCATAATTAAATTAAAAAATACAGTCGCAGGGAAACTGACTTCCGCTGGAGCTGGTATTGTTATAAGTCTTGACCGTCTGCATTCTTGTAAAGTGGGACAATTTCAGCATTGTTAAATTTTAGAGACATTGTTATTCCCCGCAGACATTCTATAAACATTATTTTAAGTTACTCTTCCCTCCACCTTTACTCGTCTTTTATTCTGTTTTATTCATTCCCTTATTATATTCAATCATTCCTCATGTCAAAATTCATCAATAGTTATATTTATTTAATGAAATTCCGTCATATGACTATTATCATTTACATGAAACTCTTGCCTTCTCTTCTCTATGCTTACTACACCTTTTGCTGTCTGCCCAACTACCTGTGTTAAACAATTGCTTCTTTCCATTATGTTGGATGATCTGTATTTTCCAGTTTCCTGCATCTGTCACTTGTCAACCGGCTTGCCGCAGTGCTAACACCTGTTCCCGTCGGATCACCGAAATTAATTGTTGTCGACCTTGGCTACCGTTCGAATGGATCACCGCCTTGGTCTGCCAAGTGCTGTTGACAAGTGGGGTGCACTCAGCCCTTGTGAGACCAATTGAGGAGCTGCTTGACTGAGAAGTAGCGGGACCAGTCACTAAAACTGACATACGGCTGGGAGAGCAGTGTGCTGATCACACGCCCCTCCATATCCGCATCTGGTGACGTCTAAGGGCTGAGGATGACACGGCGGTCGGTGGTAGCGTTGTTTTATAATTTGTTTCTTAATGCATTCCAGGTGAGGTCTGTGTTCACCAGTGAATGGTGAATGGATGACGCATCTGATGAGAACGTAATGAATCGTTTATGCCACATTTCGGGGCACGTTCTATTATATCGCATCTAAATGCTTACGCTGCTGTAATTTTGCTTGCAAGAAGGACAGGGAGATTACCCACCCCACAAGTAACAAGTTGTGAGGGTGCTTGTGAAAGGTTTGGAAATGTGCCGCTTTATGATGAAGCGTGGACAGGGAGCAGTGAATGCCGAGTTAGATTTGGTGACTAAACGAGTAACTTTTAGTAACAATATTGAATCGACAAATCATTTATTCGCTATTTTAACAATACTGAAGATTTTAGCACCAATGACATACATCTAATTACAGTCTCAATAATTCAAAATTTGCTTACAAAGATTAATTAAGGAATTAATTCATTGTTACATGTGACTGGCGAATTTGCCAGACCAATCACAAAAGTGCCTGTAGCGACATGGGTAAGAGGTTAGAATAGCGTAGTACTCAGTCTATGAGCAGTTTTTAGGGAGGCAACACGTGAGTTCTGTTTCTGGTCATTACTACTAATTAAAGGTGAGTTAATGTTTAACTTTCTAACAGGTTGTCTTCATATGCAATCTCGTACTTTCATCGAGATTCTTATGTACTGGATTGTGAATATCAAGGAGATTAATAGCTTACAGTTAGACTCTATGATTGTTACTGCAGTTAATACTTTTCAGACTCTCTCTCAGATAAGATCAGTTGTGAAAATAAATTATCCTCATTTTGGTCAGAGTTAATAAATGAGGTATAATCCCATATTTTGCTACTTCATTGTAGCGTCGTAGTAGTATTTTCTATCTCTTGATCGCATGTTAGGAGCCACACGTGACGGAAAAGAAATCCAGTGGGTAAGTCAAGGCGGCATTAGAATAAAACGAAGTAAGCAATCCTTTTTCTGAAGGTGTAGGTTAGAATCAGGTGAAAATTGCTAGAACTGTCCCTCGCGGGTTGTTCAACGTAGCCCTCCACATGCAACCTTTCGCAAACAACAAATCGCGCGGCCATCAGGTTAAACATAGTAATGTGTCACGGCAAAAATGTTTTTTTCTGATTTTCTATAATTTAGAAGGGGTATACAGGACTATCGCAATTAAGGCATAAGCGCAAACAGTTGAAGGTACACGATTCTACAAGCAAAAAAGTCTCAGTAAACATAGGGCCGAAAATGCATACCTTAAGAGCTACGAGCAATTTTTCATCTTCCATACTATAGAGCAAATCTCTTCCAACGAAAGCTCTTTGCTTTCCACATTTTTGGAAGTAGTAGTATGGACCAAAACAAGAAAAAATGTCCAGTAAACATTTGTTCTAAAATGGATACCTTAAGAGCTATGAGCAATTGTTCATTAGCAGAGTTATGTTTCCAAGTAGCGAAGATGAGCACGTGCTAATAGCTCTTAACGTATGCATTTTAGAGCACATCTTTACTGCACATTTTTTCTTGTTTTGGACCATACTACCACTTCCCAAAATGTGGAAAGCAAAGAGCTTGCAGTAGAAGAGATTAGCTTCACAGCATCTAAGATGAAAAATTACTCGTAGCTCTTAAGGTATGCATTTTCGACCCTATGTTTACTGAGACTCTTTTGCTTCAGGTATCGTGTACTTTCAACTGCATGCGTTTATGCTTTTAATTATGCTACATCCTGTATACAAACAACCGACACAAATAAATAAATGAGACAAGACTGCAGTTTATCCCCTACGGTGTACAGTATTTACATTGAACTTGGAGTTCGCAGATGGAATTCTAGGGTAAACACTAGGGTACAACTAAACAAATCATTCCTATATGCTGAACACTCCTGTATGCTGATGAAGTTACCATGGTTTATTCAAAACATGACGATATACATGAAAGGAATTTATGAAATAAATAAAATATGTACAGAATGGCCGGCCGGGGTGACCGAGCGGTTCTAGGCGCTTCAGTCTGAAACCGCGCGACCGCTACGGTCGCAGGTTCGAATCCTGATTCGGGCATGGATGTGTGTGATGTCCTTAGGTTAGTTAGGTGTACGTAGTTCTAAGTTCTAGGGGACTGATGACCTCATATGTTAAGTCCCATAGTGCTCAGAGCCATTTGAACCATTTTTTTGTACAGAATTTAATATGAAAGTACTCCTAGTAAAAGTAAATCAACGAATTTTAGTAGGAAATATTCAGTGAATAGTAAGATAATAGAGACAAAACTGCAGTTTATCCCCTACGCTGTTCCATATTTGCATTGACCATGCAGTTCGCAGGTGGAATTATAGGATAAACACTAGGGTACAATTAAACAAATCACTCCTGTATGCTGAACACTTCTGTATGCTGATGAAGTAACCATGATTTATTCAAAACATGACGATCTACAAAAAGGAATTTATGAAATAAATAAAATATGTACAGCATGTAATATGAAAATACTCCTAGTAAAAGTAAATCAATGAATTTTGGTAGAAGATATTCAGTGAAAATTAAGATAATAGTTGAAGAAAAAAAGCAAGAGAATAGGTAAAATACGAAGGTTGCCCAGAAAGTTATTCACAGTATTTTTTCTGACCTAAAGCAATGCTACGAATGCGAAACGTTACGTGTGTATTATTTGAAGTCTCCTGACTTAACGCGCCAAGTTTCCGTCACTTCCGACAGAAAGCGTAGCTATAGGACAGTTTCAAAATGGCTTCTGTAGATGATGTACGTTACAAGCAACGTGCCGTTACTGAATTTCTCACTGCAGAGAAGGAAACTGTGGGAATATTCACAAACGGTTGTGCAAAGTCTATGAAGCATCTGCTGTCGACAGAAGTACAGTTAGTCGCTGGGCACGGAGGGTGAGGTCATGAGAAGGGGGTTCGGCGGAGCTCCACGATTTGCCTCGGTCGGGTAGACCACCCACGGCTGTCACACCTGACATGTTGCAGCGAGCTGATGTTGTCGTTCGCGAGGACAGACGCGTTACGACTAGACAGTTGGCGCCGCATCTGTCAATCAGCAAAGAAGTATGTTAACGCCGGAAATGCATATCCTCCTATTTCCATCTATTGTACTATAATTTGTTTTCCTTATTTTTGTTACCTGAATATATGATATTTCTGTGTCTTCACATATTGTAATTGTTTTACTATTTGTATATATATATATTTATGCATTTATGTCGATGTATAATTCGTTTGTTGTGTAAAGATTATTTGTATTTTTACGCTGGGTCTTGCCTAGGGAAAACTGCTATCGAACGATTACATCGATAGGTCGTGTGAAGAATCAAAGTGTGTAGGATCTTTGGTAGTGTTAACTCTGCCGCGTGGAGCGCGGGCAGAGGGGTGAGAGGGTCTGGCGGGAGTAGCGAGTGGAGCAGGTGTGGCAGCATGTAATTGCGCTCGACTCGCGATGATAGTTTCTGACATGGTGTCGCGGACGGGAAGCATTAGCTGGCGCACATCAAGAGCCCGTTTCGCCTGGTGACCGTGTCGAGAAGAAGGCGCGCCAACATCCAGTTTCTGCAACAGCGACGGCCGACAATGAGTGACTGTCGCCACCTCCTCGATCGACGGCTTCAAACCTTCAATCAACCAACAAGGAAGACTAAAAGCACGTAAAGTTTCAGAACTGTATGGCAGACCTCAGCTTTCCAAATTGTTCCATTTGCCTCGCAAAATTACAGCAACTTAGCATGAACCTTTGTTGCTCATTATCCCAATTGCATTGCCAAGCAGGGTCCCTTCCTTTTCCGAAATGAACCCGAGTGTCGTCGAAATTCAAACGCCAGCATAATTCCATTTCACTGCTTTAATTTCAAAGTTCAATTTAAGCATTAGCTGGCTACAATAGTTAGATTACACAAGCAATTAAGAGTGCGAGTTTTGTTACCGTATTTTAGCTTACCTGTGACTGCAGCTCAGCTTGGTACGTACTAAATTTTATTATTGTTAATTGTTCAGAATCGTTTAATTCAAGTTCAAAGTTAAATCTCTTCTTTCTAAATTGCGTAGATTCAAGTAGCTTTAGAAATGATTGTTGAGGTAGTCCAAGACTAACTGTATTTCGATGTGCTTCAGAAAGAAAGCTCACTATTAACTTCAGTCACTAAATTAACTCTCGATTTTCCGGTTTCATTAATTCTTTTGCTAAATTAAGTGTAGCGAAATTTATTACTTCTGACAAACTTTCAGTTTTCACGCTACACGTGTCAACCTTCAGTTGCCACGCTTCTAGTGCTAATTATATGTGTAATAACCTTTCTTTTTCAGTTATTATAGTAATTGTCCATAGGACTGGCGACCGTAGTTTCCCCCAAATCTCAAATATCTAATTACCGCTTGTTGATTGTTAACGTAACGGCCGCACATTTACTTTCTTTATTAACTTTACTCCTATTTCAAAATTAATTTCCACCAGTTTCACTTGCATTTTTCCTTTCATTTAGATGTAACCCTTTCCTCCCTCTTTACCAACAGGTTAACTTCGGTGACGATTGCTTTTCCAAAATTCCCATTAGGTACACGCGGTTTCATTTTTCACTGTCATTAACGTCGATAAGTGAGGGGGAGGTTACAAGTACACACAGTGAAGCACTGGCTCCGCCACCTGGACAAGAATTGGCGTCGACAGGGCATGCACGCCATTGTTTCGCGCTGGAGGAAGGTCATAAAAAAATGGCTCTAAGCACTATGGGACTTAACATCTGAGGTCATCAGTCCCCTAGAACTACTTAAACCTAACTAACCTAAGGACATCACACACATCCATGCCCGAGGCAGGATTCGAACCTGCAACCGTAACAACAGCGCGGTTCCGGAGAGGAAGGTCGTAGAACGGGATGGAGATTACGTGAAGAAATAGGATTTGTAGGTAAAACACCATTCTTTCCTGTGTGTAATTCTCATTATGATCGATATAGAATTGTTACAGGAAAAAAATGAGGCGCATTACTTTCTGGGCAACCCTCGTATTTTAGCTACCTTGGGGGTAAAATACCGCATGAATATGTATAAGATAAGCACATTATGATGAACAGATTTTCAAGTATCTCTGGAACAATATTAACAGAAATGGTCAAATGTGTCTGAATTCCTAAGGAACCAAACTGCTACGGTCATCGGTCCCTAGACTTACACACTACTTAAACTAACTTAACACTGAGGACAACACTCACACCCATGCCCGAGGGAGGATTCGAACCTCCGGAGGGAGCGGCCGCACGATTAGTGACATGGTTGCCCCTAACCGCGCGGCCACTCCTCTCGGCAATATTTACAGAAATTTATAGCAAAAAACGCGGAAAGAAGACGACTGAAATTTTATAAAACAGTCACATTGCCAGCTCTGTTATAGGGAAAAGAGTCGTGAGCTTTAAATAAAGGCAACAAAAAAATTGAAGGAGTAGACATGGGATTTTTTAGAGCAGTGAAAATGTAAACAAATAGATAAAATACGAAATGAAGACACTGAAAAGGAGTTGAAAATTTTGAATATGAAAGAAAACTGAACGAAAACAAAAATAAATGAAGTGAACATTTCCAACGAATGGATCCAGAGGGACTATCGCATCAGATGAAAAAGTTTAAACAAAAAGGGAAAAAGATGGAGATAAAGATGGGAAATGTAACAAGCCAGAATTAGCATAAAAAGAATAAGATAATTCATTCATTATTAGTGTGATATTTAACATTCTTAAAAATCTTGGGATTATGTACCCTAATCAATGGGAATAGAGTATCACGACTATTTCAGCCATACTCCACTCGGATCATACGTCTGTTTTGATCACTACAGATCGTAAGCATTTACATCGAATGCGATATCCTCGAGTGGAATATTGGAATAATCTGCTTTCCTTTCTGGGGGTTCTTTCGGTCAGTTTTGGCAAGCTAGTGTAGGAGACTCCTGAAACTGGATATCATTAGCAAACACTCCATTGGAAGAACGCTTTTGTGGCACCACGATAATTGGCAAGCACTTTCTGAATTATCGCCAGCATTCAACTGGTCCGTAAATGAGCGGAACATGTACTCCTCCCCAGGGTCGGGATAATACGTGCGCACGGCGAGGGTGTGGCGGTCCTCGTCGACATTGGGGCTTCCATTCGTGACCAGTGAGCACGCAGTCCGGATCGCGTTTGGAGAGGAATGCGGAGACAACGATATTGTTGACACGAAGGTGTGCCACGATTAACGAGAGCGGCCGCGGCGGTCATCTGGAACCTTCCGCCTTGTCTCCCAAGCTGGCATTTTACGCAGCGGGCCTCGCAGGAGTTGTACCCGACGAGGCCGTTCCAGATGGAAAACGCCCTGGTCCCGATTTGTGCTCTGTAAAATGATTCCGGACGCTAAAGTGGGTGCAGCTTAAAAGCAGAGTCCAAAAGAGGCGCGAAGTAGTACAGCAGTGAGTAACTCTGCGTTCTCGACAACTCCATCGGCCACTAAAAACTTTTACCGTCATGACCGAGTAGTGTGTTGCGATACTAGAAGCACTACGTTTCTGCTCCCGGATGACATAAACTCTGTATTTTATGACAATGTATCTCATTGTATACAAGGTTACGGAAGTGTTGGAATGTGTGAAGAAGGACGTAACGCTAATGTCGCTTGTGTGAAATCACACTGTGGCGTCACTCTTAATGAGACTGTCGATTGCTTAGCCAGTTACGACGCGGATGCTTCCGTAAACTTCTTCACAGGCTCAACACGGCTAGAGACGCCTTTCTGCTTCCTGTTCTCATGGACAAGAAGCCGACGCAGATCATATCGCCTTTTTTAGGGTCCCCGAGGCTATATGGATATGCTACAATCACTTTATAGAATATATGAAGTTTGGTCACGCATTACCAACCAGCGTGACGTCTTTGTTAGCAACACAGGTTCACAGGCTTCTGAAACCGACGTACAGATTCACTGTTGACGAACGTATCCGGATTTATGACCAACATATCGCAGACAGTAGCTTGTATAAAAATGTTTTATAACATACAACTTTACAACCATTACACTTGTATCGGTCTGTTTGTAACTATGTATAGGGTGATCAAAAAGTCAGTATAAATTTGAAAACTGAATAAATCACCGAATAATGTAGATAGTGAGATACAAATTGACACACATGCTTGGAATGACATGGAGTTTTATTAGAACCAAAAAATACAAAAGTTCAAAAAAATGTCCGACAGATGGCGCTTCATCTGATCAGAATAGCAATAATTAGCATAACAAAGTAAGACAAAACAAAGATGATGTTCTTTACAGGAAATGCTCAATATGTCCACCATCATTCCTCAACAATAGCTGTAGTCGAGGAATAATGTTGTGAACAGCACTATAAAGCATGTCCGGAATTATGGTGAGGCATTGGCGTCGGATGTTGTCTTTCAGCATCCCTAGAGATGTCGGTCGATCACGATACACTAGCGTCTTCAGGTAGCCCCAAAGCCAATAATCGCACGGACTGAGGTCTGGGGCCGGCCGCGGTGGTCTAGCGGTTCTAGGCGCTCAGTCCGGAGCCGCGCGACTGCTACGGTCGCAGGTTCGAATCCTGCCTCGGGCATGGATGTGTGTGATGTCCTTAGGTTAGTTAGGTTCAAGTAGTTCTAAGTTCTAGGGGACTGATGACCATAGATGTTAAGTCCCATAGTGCTCAGAGCCATTTGAACCATTTTTTGAAGTCTGGGGACCTGGGAGGCCAAGCATGACGAAAGTGGCGGCTGAGCACACGATCATCACCAAACGACGCGCGCAAGAGATCTTTCACGCGTCGAGCAACATGGGGTGGAGTGCCATCCTGCATAAACGTCGTATGTTACAGCAGGTGTTTATCAGCCAGGCTGGGGATGATGCGATTCTGTAACATAGCCGTACCTCTCACCCGTCACGGTAGCAGTTACAAAACCAGAATCATGCATTTCCCCGAAGAAAAAACGCCCGATAACGGTAGATGTGGTAAATCCAACCCTACCGTGACTTTCTCGTCGTACAATGGAGTTTCCACAACAGTTCTAGTATTTTCGGTAGCCCAAATTCTGCAGTTGTGGGCGTTGACAGACCCTCGGAGCGTGAAATGAGCTTCGTCGGTCCACAACACGTTACTCAACCAATCGTCATCTTCCGCCATCTTTTGAAACGCCCACACCGCAAATGCCCTCCGCTTCACTAAATCGCCAGGTAACAGTTCATGATGCCGATGGATTTTGTACGGATAGCATCGGAGAGTACGCCTCAGTGCCAACCAAACAGTAGTGTATGGAGTGCCGGTGCGACGTGTGACTGCACGAGCGCTGACTTCCCCGTGCATAGACGAACCCGCTACAGTCTCCATTTCTTCCTGAACTGTCTCAGCAGCATTACGCCTTGTGCTCGGTCGGCCACTACGGGGTCTATCGTCTAAACAACCCGTGGCTTCGAACTTCGAAATCATTCTCGCCACAGCTGCATTTGTCAACGAACCTTTACCCGTTCGAATCCCCTTCCTGTGGCGATAGGATCGTAACGCTGAACTAGCACATTCCTCATTCTGATAATACAGCTTCACTAAAAGCGCCTTTTCAGGTAACGTCAACATGCTGCGACTGCTGGCGCATCTGATTCTCTCTCTCGTTACAGCTCCTTTTATACACGACTGTCATGCGCAGTCACTGACGTTTAGCTGTCCACCACCATCTGTCGGACATTTTGTGAACTTTGTTTTTTTTTGTTCTAATAAAACCCCATGTCATTCCAAGCATGTGTGACAATTTTTACCTCTCTATCCACATTATTCCGTGGTTTACTAAGTTTTCAAATTTATACTGACTTTTTGATCATCTGGTATGTTCTGTCTACATTGTGTGTCACGTATATTAAAGGCCAATAAATTAAAAAAAAAAAAAAAACGTTATTTCACCGCTCAGCGATGACAGTAGAGGTTAATAGAGATATTGTGTAACAATAGGTTTCTTTTCATCTTTAATGTTTAGAAAGTTTCATATTATCTTCTACTTCCTCGTATCTCGTGTTACTCTTTTTATCTCTACTTAAGTGCTATCCCAACGTCTTAAATAATCTGTTTCACATATTATATTCTTTGTCTTTCGCTCTACCATCCCATCTAGTTAGCTATTCTTGGGTTCCATTACAGATGACCCACTATCCTGTCTATCTTCGGAAGACTTCTTTGCTCGTCTGTTCTGGCTAATATTTGTCCAATCAGTTTCTTAACAGTCCACGTGGTTGTTTTAACACAGCTTGATGCTTTAACCTGCTTCCAGAAATACTTCAACCTCTACAGTATTTAGTGACCATTGGATACACTCTCCGACAAAAAAACTGAAGTACTTCCAAGAAACTGTCGGATGTCGATGTAGTTTCGTGCACATAAACACTATCGGCGGTTATGTAAATCATTAGGGTTGCAATTCTCTGTAATACGTAAAGTGGCCACCAAATTGCATTACTTTTGTTCGTGTTTAGTGTTGCTACCAGGTCTGATATGGCATATCAGTGGCGCGAACAGCGTCAGATGTTGAGTGATCGTTACGAAAGGCTCGTAGATGCCGTGTACTAGTGTGAGATAGTCTTGTCAGCAAATGGCTCTGAGCACTATGGGACTTAACATCGAGGTCATCAGTCCCCTAGACTTAGAATTACTTAAACCTAACTAACCTAAAGACATCACTCACATCCATGCCCAAGGCAGGATTCGAACCTGCGACCGTTGCAGCAACGCGGTTCCGGACTGAAGCGCTTAGAACCGCTCGGTCACAATGGCCGGCTCTTGTCAGCACCTGCAAGAGATTGAAACTGCTTTATTGTAGATCTCCATTTAGCCGGGTAGTTGAAATGTCTCGGTTTGTGGTGTTTAGGCATGTGACAGCGGCCCGATGTTGGACTGCATGGCTACGTGAAGGCAGACATACTCGTCATCAAGGTCCCAGTTGGTCACGTCTGTCCACCAGAAGCGAGAACCGGCGTATTGTGCTCCAAACACATCGCCCACCTGAGTCTGCCATGCGGGAACAACTAATGGAATACCTGCAACAGCCTGTCAGCCAGCATTATTCATCGGAGGCTAACAGCAGCCGTCCCATACGTAGGCTGCCATTAACAGCACAACAGAAATGGCTGCTTTTGGAACGCCGCCGATTCTGGGAAGCATGTCTATCTGGTGAATGACGTTGCAGTGTGTTCAGTGATCTGTCGCGGTTCTGCTCCATTATCAGCGTCTATGGCGGCGACTATAGTCCGTGAGACGAGTGATTGGTACTGACAGTTCCGGCGGGCAGACGGCGCTGTTGCCGAACGTGGCTCACAGCACGCGGCGCCCTGTCTGCTACACGCACTCTCTAGCAGCAGAAATAAAAGCGAGACAAAATACAAGTCGTACTGGTACGCGTGAATTTATTTAAAGTTAATGCTTGAAATATATTAACTCGAAAACTGATAAGAGCTATTTAGTACAAGTATCTAAGATGCTGAAACATAATAAAGTTATTTGTTAAACTTCACAACTGAAATGAAAACTATTTTCGCAAGTTGTTGAACATTAGCAGTTTTAGTTTCCATTGTTAAGTATTAGCATTATTAATTTGTTCTACTACAAGCTACAGAATAATTGGTCAGTGTATTAAGAGTTATAATCTGAAGAAAGTACTCACAATATGATGATCTGGTTGTAGATCGATAGCAAACTCCCTCCTTACATTCCTGAATACGTTGTAGTTACTGTAATGGAAAAACACCACTCACATCACTGTCAGAATCTGATTTGACATTGTCTTCCTCAGCACTACTCGAACTATCACTGCTCTCTCCCAGATGTATAATTAAATTTTCGATGCATTCTTCCACAACCCCTTCGGTTTTGGCCGCCTCTCTGATGGCACTTGCAGTGCTGTTTACAATTTTAGCCCACGTCTCGCTTGTCACTTTATTGATAGCTGCTGGAAGGAGAGTTTCCACTTCAGAGATCGTGAATTTTTTATTGTTTGCAGCAATGTAATTTTTTATCTGCGTCCACACTCCTTCAATTGCATTGAAGTGACAGTGGTATGGAGGAAGTCAAACGATTTCATGCCTGTGCCTTTTAGCAATCTCGTTAATTACGTATGTTGGAAATTGGGGTTTCTTTTGTGCCACAATTTCGAGCAGTTCCGCCTTCCTTAAATCTTCTCTGAAATCTACTTTTCGCCGTTTCAACCACTGAATGATATCGTCTTTTTTTGTTGCCAAGGTTGGTGCCTTATCGTGAACAACGGAATGATAAGGCGCATTGTCCATAACAATCACTGATGGACTTGTCAGATTCGTCATAAGCGATGTCTCGAACCATTCTTGAAATACTACACTGTTCATTTCTTCATGGTAATCTCCCGTCTTTTTTTACCGAAACATTTTCAAGCAGTTTGGCACAAAACCTTTCGATGTCCCTGCATGTAAGACAATAATACGCCCTCCTTTGCCAACAGGCACTGCCATTGTCCCCTCGGGCGTTCCATCATTCCAGCCCCTACGTAAAGAATGGCTGGCATTGACCCAAGTTTCATCTAACCACACTATACTTTCGAATTCCACACCCATGATCCTGCGCAGAAATCTGCACCGCCATGCAACTACATCTGTCCTTTCCATTAATATTTTGCGTCCGTTAAACAGTGAATAGCTGAAGCCTATGTCTTTCAACACTGTACGCAATGAAAATTTGCTCCCTTTAAAAAGATCGTCTTTCTGAAGCGACACCTGTAATTAAGATAGAGTGGGATGTTCCCTTCTCTTATAATAGCTGTATATATGACGACGAATAGCGTCTTTCTGAAAATCGTCCAAAGCTGTCACCTGCTTATTTCTCGACCGCTTCTTTCCTGGTGTGTGCAGCTTTGTTGTGCCACTCTCGTCACAATCTACACTATACTGTTCTTTCCCTATCTTTACAACAGTGTTCTTACTTATTTTCAATGCTGCTGCAGTTCTCTTCACAACCTGAACAACAGGAATTAAGGGCCCACCTTTGTCCTTTTCTTTCTCAGAGTAATCCCTCACAGAGCACACGAATTCACGGGCCTGGGTGTGTAGCACACTTTTCTTCCTCCGTTTCACTTCTTGTGTTGGGTTGGTACTACCCGCCGCACTAGACATTGTTTACAACGAAACATAAACAAAGAAACACTAAAAACAACAAAAACGAAATAAACTGCGAATTCAACTTCAGACAAACGACGAACGACCGCACCGCCTGCACGCGAGACACTGGTAAGTTTCATAAGCGCGCGCGACCGGGTTTCAGAGCGGCAACGTGGCCCTTGCTACCCGCTCAAAGTCAGGCCGTCATTGGCTGCCTGCCTGCGGTCGCTAGGCAACGGAAAGACGCTACCGAGCTGTCAATACCAAAGACTCGTCTCCGAGACTATAGGGCTGTTTATTAAATACCGATATATCTATATGTCGATATCTTTCCGGAAATGTATCGATGGACGTAAACAACGTTTCCTCAAATTATCGATATATCGATATCAGAATCTGAAATTGTTCTTTTGAAATCGTAGTAGAACATAACTTTACTTTCACTGTGTGGAAGGAGTCTTACTACTTATTGAGCTTTCGTCACGTCCAGTCTTTCTCTTTGACTGTGTGAAGGTGGCAAAAAGAGGAAGTCTAATTGCACTGGGGGTGGCGGTGTTAATGGTATAACAAGATTTCCGATATGAAGAAATAGCACATCCATTACGTTAATAAACAAATTTAAGGCAACTATTGTACTATTTCTTCACACCGGCGTTCCTCAAAAGCAGTTACTGAAAATGATGAACAAAAATCTAAAGGACCCGACTGGTTTTTGGCGGTGGGCAGAGACGTGTGACGAGAAACGTTAATGAAATCGGCGCTCGACGCTACCAACAGAAACTGCAACATTTAACTTCACCACGCAATTTTGACACTACAACTGCTATGTCGCTGGAGTTGGCAAAAATGAGAAAAACAGGAAATTCGTCATGTAGTTTACTCCACAGATCCGATACGTGACAAAACCGAACAAGGGACCCATCGGTCAGCTTTTATTGTTATCATTGTTAGCAAAGTGGCTGTCGCCAAGCATGAACGTGCATCGTTTTCCCTTTAATTCTTGCTGTAAGGGGGATAGGCACGCTGCTACCTTGTTGACGTACAGAATATCTAGTAATAAATCAATAATTAAATATGCAGCGCTAAAATCGGCATTATGTTTATAACGTGCAGCCGATATTTTTATAGGCTGGCACGTTGATTTTCTCTGTCGATATGCTGATACGAGGGTCGTTCAGAAAGTAACCTCCGGTTGATTTAAAAAAATACACTAAGTTAAATAAAAATATTTTAATATATACATCTTACAACTACATCTTTGCACTATTTTTCTACATAGTCTCCATAGCGATTGAGGCACTTATCGTATCTCTTCACAAGCTTTGAAATTCCTTCTGCATAAAAATCACCCGCTTGTGCCTGGAGCCAGCCTGTGACCGCATCTTTGAGCTCTTCGTCGTCATCAAACCGCTGTGACCCGAGCAATTTCTTCAAATGCATGAAGAGGTGATAATCACTTGGCGCCAGGTCTGGGCTGTAAGGTGGATGGTTGATAATGTCCCACTTGAAGGACTCAAGAAGGGCCGTTGTTCTGCGAGCAGAGTGAGGACGGGCGTTATCGTGCAAAGAAACGATACCGGAAGTCAGCATACCACGGCGTTTGTTCTGTATAGCCCGTCGTAACTTTTTTATTGTTTCACAGTACACGTCTTGATTAATGGTCGTACCACGTTCCATGAATTCAACCAACAACACCCCTTTGGCATCCCAAAACACCGTTGCCATCAGTTTTCTGGCAGAAAAATCTTGCGAGGCTTTTCTTGGTTTGGTAGGCGAATTTGAATGTGCCCACATCTTTGATTGTTCTTTTGTCTCAGGGTTCACGTACTTAATCCAGGTTTCGTCACCGGTCACGATTCTGTTTAACAATGGTTCTCATTCGTCCTCATAACGTGACAGAAAGTCTAATGCAGAGGCCATTCTTTGAGTTTTGTGGTGGTCGGTAAGAATTTTGGGCACCCATCGTGCACAGAACTTACGGTAACCCAATCTTGCTGTCACTATCTCGTACAAGAGAGTCTTAGAAATCTGTGGAAAACCAGTAGACAACTCCGACATTGAGAAACGTCGATTTTCACGAACTTTTGCATCAACTGTCTGAACGAGTTCGTCAGTCACCAATGATGGTCTACCACTCCTCTCTTCATCATGAACGTTTTCTCGTCCACTTCACGGACAACTCCTTCACTCATAACTCTTGGTCTGTACACGGCACAAAGCTCACGATGAATAGCTCCTGCAGAATATCCTTTGGCTGTAAAAAACCTTATGACAGCACGCACTTCACATTTGGCGGGGTTTTCTATTGCAGCACACATTTCAAACTGCCACAAAAACTAAACTAGCGCAGGTACGACGTTCACTCGACCACGGCTTGATGCCGACTGACCTGTTGAGTGCGTGAACGCACAGATGGCGTCGCTACTCCCCCCACAACCCGCACTGTGGCCAATCGGAGGTTACTTTCTGAACCGCCCTCGTACTTCTTTCGAAATATCGAGAGCCAGTAGTGATATTTCTTAAATATCGATGTATCGGCTTCCTGATATTTTTAATAACATCAACAGCCCTAGCAGCGATCTCAGGAGAGGTCCGATTTCGTCAGTGGTTTGGAGAGGCACCACTGTGTTTCTACCAGCGATGAATGGTAATAACTGAGAGAGTTCTATGTGCACAACGGTATTTCAAGGACATTCTGTGTCCTCATGTGTTATCTCTCATGGCGCAGAATCGAGGTGCCACATTTCACACATAGCACAAGTCTATGAACTGTCTGTTTAACGTTTAGCTACTCCTTGGCCAACAAGAGCCCCAAGTCTGTACCTGATAGAACGTGTGGGGGACCAGGGAGGCCTCCAATTCCCTTCCAGTGTCAGCATCCAGGATATGGAGAACCAGTTACAACATTTGGGGGCCAGCTTACGTCAGAATAGGATAAAACGGTTTTGTGTAACCCTTCCCAACTGAACCAGTGCACATATCCAGGTCAGAGCGGGTGGAACGTCATATTGCTGGATAGTGGGCTCATACTGCCAAGTTCTTTATAAATTTGACTCAATTTTGTAATCACTAAAACAACATCTCATGCCCTTTCAACCCTTGATTTTTCATTTCGTTCCTCCTCCCCTTCTGAGTGCTTCACATTTGTCTCTCTCTCTCTCTCTCTCTCTCTCTCTCTCTCTCTCTCTCTCTCTCAGGCAGTGTATTAATGCAACTTAAATCGCTCGAATCTTGTTTCCGGGAAAATTTGAAGTCCTCAAGAAAATAAGCAAAATAGGAGGAGGAGGAACTGGCACCCATAATTCCAAGAGTTCAGCGTCTATCGTAGAATGTTATGAGATACTTGACAAGAATATGAATAATATCAGTGAGTGCCATACGAGAGAGGCAATAGTATTTTTTCAGGAACTTTTTCATAAATTCCATCTTAATATGTAACACCTCCAAGGCTCTTTTATTAGAGGAAGCATTCTTCGCCCACACAAATCTGCTTCTGATGCGGTCATTACATCGGGCGTTCTCCGTAGTCACGTTCCCTGGATAGGACATCTCTTTCGATGTTTTTACTACTCTATCGTTATTAGAATTTCTGTTAACGAAGTTGCTGTCCTGCTCCGTTCTTCGAAACGAGAAGTAAGTTTGTCGGCTCGTAGGCACAATCTGTCCAGCCCCTCGGCTGAGAGCGCGCCAATCTAGTGAATTTGTGCTAGCTGAAAATGTGTGCTAACACCGCACCTGGACTGCAGATGGTCGCATATGACGAATAATATTACAGAGGGACATGATAAACTTAAGTAGCCGATAAACTATTTAATAAGGACGAACAGTCAGCATGTCGGAAATGCGGAAACAAAGTTACTGGTGATAGCGGATTCTCGGTGCGATTATTGTGTTAAAGGACATGCACAAAGAAAATGGAAAAGTGATCTAGCACTTGTAAAAATAATAACATAAAAGTTTCTTATCATATTTTAACAATCAAGAATCGTTTTTACTGCCATTGGTAAAAGGTATCGATGAAGCTACTCAAAATTATAGTACAACGTAGTGGACTCGCTTAAAAACATGAAGTGTTATAATTATACATTTAATTAGCATGTAATCAAGTAGCAGCAAGCAATATATTGACATACAAACAGCATATCAAGCTAGAAGCACTGAAGAACCATAATACACTTTTAACTGATGTTATATACTCTGTTTTATGCGAAAAAAGTAATAAACAATCAGACTAAAATAAAATATGTAAATTACAAGAAAACGGTGAGAGATATCATCCAGCTGAAACCTCTAGAAGAGACAATTGCGTAAAAGGGCCACACTATAACTGCGTAGTCATAAAATTATTTTCATGCGTTTCTTTTATACGATTAATTTGCTCAATTACGAATAACGAAAACAATCAGCCTCATGTACCAATTAACGTAGGATCTATCCGTTAATTTTGTTTTTTCTGTCTTGATAGCGCTGTTGCAACTCCGCTTTTATCTCTTGTGAAACACGCTTTATTAAAAAAAAACTGTATTGCCCCGGTGATACGCGTTCCGAAGCAGATTTGTGACATCAGCGGAAGGCAGGACGGTACACAGGCAAAAAACTACGAATGCTCTGCCCGATTGCTTTTGCGGTCGCACCAGCCGCGAGTTAGTTTTCTACCGCGGTTTTGATGGTGAATCGGTCGCGTTCGCTAGTATCGTCTATACTCTACGGCTCTTCAATACTTTAAAAAATTTGGAGTTACTCTCGCGTGCAACCTAGTAAATATCGAGGGTTATGCCGAGCAATCAATAACACGTATCAACAATATGGTTAATTAGAAGATATGAATAGGACTGTGAAACTTTGTCGGAATTTATTAATGAAACAGTTTTAGTAAATGAAGTCGAATATATATTTGAGTATGCAGTGAAAGGTTTTTGGTATTTAGCATTAAAATACTCGCATGAAATCAACGCTGTCTCGTTTGGAATGATGCCGCTGATTCATGTTTGTGAAAAACTCTCTTTGAAACTTGCATTGACCTAAGTGTTGCGCAAATCATATGTACCCAACGTAATAAAATTAGCAGCAACTGGCTGAAAAGTTTGTAAACAGACTGGTTGAGTACGCGGCGTGGGCCGGGTCTGTAGATATTAGTTCATCTCCTTCTTCCCCCTCTCTCTGTCCACTCCTCCCTCACCTTCTCTCTGTCCATCTCCTCCACCACATCTCTTTTGTCAACCTCCTCCATCGCCTTCTTTCCACCTCCTCCAACCTCTCTCTCTGTCCATGTGCCCTCCCTCCTCTCTCTGTCTATTTACTCCTACTCCCTCCGTCCAGCTGTTTGCATCTCGTCTGTCGTCTTCCTCCCTTCTACTTCCATCTCCTCCCCCTTCTTACTGTCTATATCCTCCATCCCCTCTTTTTGTCTGCTTCCTCCACCCCTTCTCTTTCTGTCTCCTCCTGTTCACTTCCTCTCCCTGTCCAACTCCTCCTCTACCCTCTCCATCTGCTGCTTCCCCCCCTGCCCTCCTCCCTCTTCTGTTTTCACCTCCTCCTCCCTCTCTCTGTTCATCTGCTCTTCTTCCCTTTCTCTGTCCATCTCCTCTTGTCCCTCTCTCTGTCTATATCCTCCTTCCCATCCCTCTGTCCATCTCTCCCTTCTCCCTCTCTCTGCCCAATGTCCTCCTCTTTCCACTTCCTGTCCATCTCCTGCTCTCCCCTCTCTCTGTTCATCTCTGCCTCTTCCCCTCCTGCCCACTTTCCCCTCCCTCTATCTCTCTTCCATTTCCTCTCCTATCTGTGTCCTTCTCCTCCTTCCCCCTCTCTGTCTGTCCATCTCCTCCTACTTTCTACTCTCTTCATGCTATCACCCCTACCCCACTAGGAGGTTGCTGGTTCTGACCCCACAGTATTCTCTCCAGGTAGTACCTATTATGTTTACCAAGTTTGATTCAGATCGATCCATGTGATCAGGAAGAACCTTTCACCTGTGGCTTTTCCCATGTACACACATGTTGTTTAACGTATTTCACACATATCTGTATACATAATTCGCCTGAATCTCTAGCGAATTTCGCCCTGCAGTTTCGTTTTCACATACCTCAGTGTATATGATTTCATATCTTGCATGGGGGCTTAGTTAAAAAGAAAGGATAAATGCAATAATTTTAGTAGCTGTGTGACCCGTTACGAAGTCTCGTAACCAGTTAGCCCTGACTAGTATTAACACGCAATCTGACTGCATAAAATATAAAAATAAAGAATGACAAGAAATTTCCATTAACATAATTGATTAATTAAGTCCCCTGCAACTATAAAGGCTACGAAACAACAAGCACAAGTGTAACTGTTCTGTGTGTGGTAGTGTGACTCAACGTACATGTATCTGGCTCGGTTCTTCCTCAATACGACAAGATATTTTAAACACCATTTACAATGAACTAATTGAAAAACCAGAAATACTATAATTGCTCATAGAAACCAGAATTACAAGTCTAATACATGAACACGAGCCAGATGCTTTGTTGACTGAACCTGTGACCAAGAGGCATTGTCATTAAAGAAATCTGTAATACTTTTTTTTTTTTACCTCAACATATATTGACGAAAAATACTCTGTGATGATTGCAACATCTTCCATCTATACATTACACCAACCGAACAGCATCTACTCTCTCGCCCAACAGAACAACAACTGCACTCGACATCCTCTGAACTACTGCCCTCGACATCCTCTGAACTACTACTGCACCAGCGGAGGCGGCGGAATAATGATCTTTGGCGCAATCTCTGGCGCTGTGATTCAGTGTAGCCACATTTCAATCTCCTCAACTATGTGTTGTTAAATGACATAATTTTTTACGTACATTCAGCTGCATAAGTGGATATTGTCTCCAAAATGTGCTGCGAATAGAGCCAATACCAAAGATGTAATAAATTTAAAAGTCATGCAAGATGCGACATTTCTTCACGCATCTCAGTGTTTTTGACGTTGTATTTCTTGAACTATGAGTCATAAAATGATATTATATACTGACACATTCAGTTGTATGTGTGAATACTGTCTGAAAAAAGTATTGCGAGAACAGTAAGTAATAAATAAATAATAAATAACGTCACACTTGATGCGACAGTTTTACTGAATGAACAGCGAAAATGTAGTAAGCGATAAACTTTTCTTTTCTTTCAGCATTGTTTTGAGGTTGTCAACGAGAGAAACGTTTCGTAAAGGTTTCCATACAGTGAGTGATACGTGTGCCAGGTTTGGCTGAAATCAGTCCGAACACATATATACGCATGAACACATATATACGCATATCTATTTTTATAATATGTACCTATAAATACAACAGTCCGTGAGTCATTCAGTACCTAAGACTCTTCCGTCCGGTTTTGAAGTCGCATCTGCAGTTAATCATTTTTTATTCTGTACACATAACTTGTGTGTAATATGTTGCCTATCATTTTTACCAGACCTTTCGCTTGTTCCTTACTTTGAAAGAAAGCCTCTGTCGTCCTTGAACCTTACTGAGAGTAACCCTTCTCTGTGGAATTCTTCTCCTGTTCCATACCGTCTCTAAGTAGCTCGTTGTCGACTGGACGTTAAACACTAATCTTCCTTGCTCCCTATTTCAAAAGTTTCATTTACTTTCTTCATTCCTTTTTCGACCACAAGTTAAGCAACAGTCGTAATAAGTATCGAACCTGCGTTATCGCTTGCTAAATCTTCTCGTTCTTGATATTGCACCTTTATGTCTCCCACTTATAAATTGTAGGCAGAAAAGTAGTGCTAAAGACTTAAAGCTTTAACTTATAAATGAGGAGTGTCACCTCGTCTGCACTATATTAAGGAGGAAGCAATGAAACCAATTCAGACCACAGGATCTGGAAACAATTTTGCTCATTAAAGACAGAGCATAAACTCAGAACTGTCAGTTGTGGAGAATACAACCAGCCTTTGATATATTTGCTATCATTCATCTTCGACCAAGGCTGCATTTGTTCAGACTTTTCTGTGTATCATTGGTTGCAAGTATGTTATTGTGTGGCTGCTCACGCTTGACAGTGGCAAACCGATACTTCTCTAAACTGCGACTGAAATTTTCCACCAAAACTCAGACGCTATAAGACATTTGCATTTGAACATGATATGCACTATACAAAATTAGTGCTTGGAGTCTGACTGGTTACGATGTTCAAACCGTTGTTTTCGCATGATCATATTACGCTGATCGATGGTCTCCCAGGTTCAATATAGCGACAGGTCTCAGGAGGATGGAGTTTGTAGGACTACCTGTTTAACACTCAAAAAAGAGACGATTAAGCACCCTTCATGTAACACTAATTGTAGGATAAGAGGACTGTTAGAGTTCTGAGAAACTGTAGATTCAGAGACTTCAAGTGAGCTCGTAATATGGCAAAGAGATTTGCAAATGGCAGAATTTGTGAGAGGATTTCCAATTCCGGAATTTGCCTTTCAACCAGAGTAAACCGCCCAAAAATCCTTGTTCAGAACCCAGGAAGACCGGTGGAAGGGAGAGAGAATTGATAATTTTTAATTTAACTGTGGAACAGCATGTCCCACATAAAAAAATATCGAAGCATAGAGTAGGCATATTTGTTTATGTGAATACAATACTTATGCCGATGACTTGTTCTTCTTGTGCGACATGTCTATGTCAATACCCACCGCAAGCGATACGAAAGACCTTCTACCTCTGACAGTTTACTGTTGCTGTTGTGTTTTTCAGTCCAGAGACTGTTTTGATGCATCTCTCCATGCTACTCTATCCTGTGCAAGCTCCTTCAGCTACAATTATCTACCGCATCATACATCCATCTGAATCTGCTCAATGTGCTCATCTCTTGGTCTCCCTCCACGATTTTTACCCTTCGCGCTGCCCTCCATTACTAAATTGGTGATCCATTGATGCCTCAGAACATGTCCTACCTTCTTCTGGTCAATCTGTGCCACAAATTCCCCTTCTCGCCAATTCTATTCAATACTTCCTCATTATTTACGTGGTTTATCCATCTAATCTTCAGCATTCTTCTGTAGCACCACATTTCGAAAGCTTCTATTCTCTTCTTGCCTAACTATTTATCGTCCATGTTTCACATCCATACATGGCTACACTCCATACAAACACTTTTAGAAAAGACTTCCTGACACTAAATCTATATTCATTGTTAACAAATTTCTCTTCTTCAGAAACGCTTTACTAGCGATTATCAGTCTGCATTTTATATTCTCTCTACTTCGACCATCATCAGTTATTTTGCTCCCCAAACAGCAAACTCATCTACTACTTTAAGTGTCTCATTTCTTAATCTAATTCCCTTAGCAGCACCTACATTCCATTATCCTTGTTTTGCTTTTGTTGCTGTTCATCTTACATCCTCCTTTGAAGACGCAGACCTTTCTGTTCAACTGCTCTTCCAGGTCCTTTGCTGTCTCTGGCAGAATTACAATGTCAGTGCCAAATCTCAAACTTTTTATTTCTTCTCCATCGATTTTAGTTCCTACTCCAATATAAAGATTGAATAAGATGGGGGATAGGCTACAACGCTGTCTCACTCCCTTCCTAACCACTGCTTCCCTTTCATACCCCTCGACTCTTTATAACTGCCATCTGGTTTCTGTATAAATTGTAAATAGCATTTTGCTCCTTGTATTTGACCCTTCCACCTTCAGAATATGAAAGAACATTCCCATCAACATTGTCAGAAGCTTTCTCTAAGTCTACAAATGCTAGAAACTTAGGTTTGCCTTTCCTTAATCTGTCTTCTGAGACAAGACGTATTTTCATGTTGGCCTCACGTGTTCCAACATTACTACGGAATCCAAACTGACCGTCCCCGAAGTCCGTTTATACCAGTTTTTCCATTCGTCTGTAAAGAATTCCTGTCAGTATATTGCAGCTGTGACTTATTAAACTGATAGTTTGGTAATTTTCACACTTGTCAACACCTGCTTTCTTTGGGATTGGAGTTATTATATTCTTCTTGAAGTCTGAGGGTATTACACCTGTCTCATGTATCTTGCTCACCAGATGGTAAGAGTTTCGTCAGGGCTGGCTCTCCCTAGGTCATCAGTAGATGTAGTGGAATGTTGTCTAATCCTGGGGCCTTGTTTCCACTTGGTGTTTCAATTCTCTGTCAAATTCTTTATGCAGTATAATATCTCCCATTTAATCTACACCTACGTTCTTCCATTTCCTCAAAATTGCCCTCAAGTACATCACCCTTGCCATCTACATACTTCTTCCACCTTTCTTCTTTCCCTTCTTTGCTTACAACTGGTTTCCCATCTGAGCCCTCTTGTCCGCCCCGGTAGCTGAGTGGTCAGCGTGACAGACTGTCAATCCTAAGGGCCCGGGTTCGATTCCCGGCTGGGTCGGAAATTTTCTCCGCTCAGGGACTGGGTGTTGTGTTGTCCTAATCATCATCATTTCATCCCCATCGACGCGCAGGTCGCCGAAGTGGCGTCAAATCGAAAGACCTGCACCAGGCGAACGGTCTACCCGACGGGAGGCCCTAGCCAAACGACATTTCCATTATCTGAGCCCTCGATATTCGTACTGGGGTTTCTCTTTCCTCCAGAGGTCTCTTTAATTTTCCTGTAGGCAGTATCTATCTTACCCCTAAGGATATATGCCTCTACATCCTTACATTTGTCCTCTAGCCATCCCTGCGTAACCATTCTGCACCTCCTGTTGATCTCATTTTTGCGATATTTCTATTCCTTTTCGCCTACTTCATTCACTGCATTTTCACATTTTCTCCTTTCATCAATTAAATTCAATGTTTCTTCTGTTACCCAATGATTTCTACTAGCCCTTATCTTTTTATCTACTTGATCCTCTGCTGCATTCACTATTTAATCTCTAAAAACCTACCCTTTCTACTTATACTGCATTTATTTCCCCGTTCTTGTCAATCGCTCCCTAATGCTTTCTCTGAAACTCTCTACAACTTCTGGTTCTTTCAGTTCATCCAGGTCCCATCTCCTTAAATTCCTACCTTTTTGCAGTTTCTTCAGTTTTAATCTGCAGTTCATAACCAAAAGATTGTGATCAGAGTCCACATCTGCCCCTAGAAATGTCTTACAATTTAAAACCTGGTTCCTAAAACTCTGTCTTACCATTATATAATCTATCGCGAAACCTTCTAGTGATTCCAGGCCTCTTCCACGTATATAACATTCTTTCATGATTCTTAAAGCAAGTGTTAGCTACGATTAAGTTATCCTCTGTGCAAAATTCTACCAGGCGGCTTCCTCTTTCATTCCTTGCGCCCATTCCATATTCACCTTCTACTTTTCCTTCTCTTCCTTTTCCTACGGTCGAATTCCAGTCCTCCATGACTAATAAATTTTTGTCTCCTTTCACTATCTGAATAATTTCTTTTATCTCGTCATACATTTCTTCAGTCTCTTCGTCATCTGCGGAGCTTGTTGGCATATAAACCTGTACTACTGTGGTAGGCGAGGGCTTCGTGTCTATCTTGGGTACAATAATGCGTTCACTTTGCTGTTCGTAATAGTTTACCCGAGCTCCTAGTTTTTTATTCATGATTAAACTTACGCCTGCATTACTCCTATTTGATTTTGTCTTTACAACTCTGTATTCACCTGACCAGTAGTCTTGTACTTCCTGTCACCGAACTTCACTAATTTCCACTATATCTAACTTTAAACTATCCATTTCTATTTTTAAATATTCTAACCTGCCTGCCTGATTAAGGGATTTGACATTCCATGCTCCGAGCAGTAGAACGTCAAAATTCTTTCTGTGGATAACGATGTCCTCTTGAGTAGTCCCCGCCCGGAGATCCGAATAGGGGACTATTTTACCTCCGGAATATTTTACCTAAGAAGACGCCATCATCATTTAACCACACAGTAAAGATGCATGCCCTCTGGAAAAATTACGGCTGTAGTTTCCTCTTGCATTTAGCCGTCCGCAGTACCAGCACAGCAAAACCGTTTTGGTTGATATCAGAAGTACAGGCCAGTCAATCGTAAAGACTATTGTCCCTACAGCTACTGAAAAGACTGTTGCCCCTCTTTAGGAACCACACGTTTGTCTGGCCTCTCAACAGATACCCCTCCATTTTTGTTGCACCTACGGTACGGCTATTTGTATCGATGAGGCACGCAAGCCTCCCCACCAACGACTAGGTCCATGATGGTTCGTACGGGTAAGGGGGGGGGGGGGGGGGGGGACTGACAGTTTATGGGCGACATTTACTCCACCCCTGTTGATATTGCTGTATTTATAGGCGTAGTGGTCGCAAAATCGGCAACTTGCTACATAGTTGTAGACGGGGCCAGTTGGAATAAGTGATAACTTATATGTATTACACAAAACAATATACAGGGTGTTACAAAAAGGTACGGCCAAACTTTCAGGAAACATTCCACACACACAAATAAAGAAAAGGTATTATGTGTACATGTGTCCGGAAACGCTCAATTTCCATGTTAGAGCTGATTTTAGTTTCGTCAGTATGTACTGTACTTCCTCGATTCACCGCCAGTTGGCCCAATTGAAGGAAGGTAATGTTGACTTCGGTGCTTGTGTTGACATGCAACTCATTGCTCTACAGTACTAGCATCAAGCACATCAGTACGTGGCATCAACAGGTTAGTGTTCATCAGTAACGTGATTTTGCAGTCAGTGCAATGTTTACAAATGCGGAGTTGGCAGATGCCCATTTGATGTATGGATTAGCACGGCGCAATAGCCGTGGCGCGGTACGTTTGTATCGAGACAGATTTCCAGAACGAAGGTGTCCCGACAGGAAGACGTTCGAAGCAATTGATCGCCGTCTTAGGGAGCACGGAACATTCCAGCCTACGACTCGCGACTGGGGAAGACCTAGAATGACGAGGACCCCTGCAATGGACGAGGCAATTCTTCGTGCAGTTGAAGATAACCCTAATGTCAGCGTCAGAGAAGTTGCTGCTGTACAAGGTAACGTTGACCACGTCACTGTATGGAGAGTGCTACGGGAGAACCAGTTGTTTCCGTACCATGTACAGCGTGTGCAGGCACTGTCAGCAGCTGATTGGCCTCCACGGGTACACTTCTGCGAATGGTTCATCCAACACTGTGTCAATCCTCATTTCAGTGCAAATGTTCTCTTTACGGATGAGGCTTCATTCCTACGTGGTCAAATTAGTAAATTTTCACAATCAACATGTGTGGACTGACAAGAATCCGCACGCAATTGTGCAATCACGTCATCAACTCAGATTTTCTGTGAACGTTTGGGTAGGCATTGTTGGTGATGTCTTGATTGGGCCCCATGTTCTTCCACCTACGCTCAATGCAGCACGTTATCATGATTTCATACGGGATACTCTACCTGTGCTGCTAGAACATGTGCCTTTACAAGTACGACACAACATGTGGTTCATGCACGATGGAGCTCCTGCACATTTCAGTCGAAGTGTTCGTACGCTTCTCAACAACAGATGCCGTGACCGATGGATTGGTAGAGGCGGACCAATTCCATGGCCTCCACGCTCTCCTGACCTCAACCCTCTTGACTTTCATTTATGGGGGCATTTGAAAGCTCTTGTCTACGCAACCCCGGTACCAAATGTAGAGACTCTTCGTGCTCGTATTGTGGACGGCTGTGATACAATACACCATTTTTCAGGGCTGCATCAGCGCATCAGGGATTCCATGCGACGGAGGGTGGATGCATGTATCCTCGCTAACGGAGGACATTTTGAACATTTCCTGTAACAAAGTGTTTGAAGTTACGCTGGTGCGTTCTGTTGCTGTGTGTTTCCATTCCATGATTAATGTGATTTGAAGAGAATTAATAAAATGAGCTCTAATATGGAAAGTAAGCGTTTCCGGACACATGTCCACATAACATATTTTCTTTCTTTGTGTGTGAGGAATGTTTCCTGAAAGTTTGCCGTACCTTTTTGTAACACCCTGTATATGAGACAACTTACATCACTACAGTGCAATAAAATCTTTCAAAGTCCTTAAAAGCCACCCCAATACTTGAGCCAGCCTTTTTAATTAAAACAAATTTCTCTTGCAGATAGATAAAGGATAACACCTTTAAAAGAGACCTTAAAATAATTTAATAGACTTGAACTAAAACGATACAAGAAAGACAGCAGAAATATTGTTTAAAGCATTGCACGAACGACCATGCAAAGGAAACCAGCTTCCGTGCGACTATAAAATTTCACCAATTAGGCATCAGAGAAGAAAACAACCACTTCATAAAATAGTTATTAAAGGGGAAAAAATTTAAAGAAAATGAATCACACTAAACCTAACACCGTTTGCTTATATTACAATAAAAAAAAAAGAACCGTCACAAGAGGTGCCGCTGACATGTTCCTGGAATGGGACTACAATACACTTTTAGATCTATAAGACTACAATAGCAGATTATCACCATAAATAATGGAGCTACGAATTATTGCTTAAATGACTCCATCAATATAGCTCTCCACTCGTCATGTAGACACGGTGAAATCAAAACAGAGGACTCGCCTCCCCTGTAGGCGGTATGGAATGCTTGCTTCCGTACAACGCCACGAGCCCCAGACACCAACTCTAAGCCGGCAGGTGAACACGCTTCTCACTATGAAGACCACACTGCAACACGTCAACGCAAGTTCATCAGCAGAATGGATACCATATTTCATCATACATGGAGTTGCCCACAGTACCGCTTAGCCATCACTGAGTAATCTGCCAGCCAAGTTCCGTCTCACTTTTCCGCTCGAACACCGACTGCCACGAGGCGGTCCGCGTCTGCTCCCTTCGAGCCTGCGCCCGCCGCCCCCGTCACTTAACGGGGAGGCGGGCCCCTCATACATGTAGTAAAAACTCTGCTATCGACAGTGTCTCTCTAAGAGCCTAACAGTTCAGCAAAACCTTCGGTGGCACCTGCCTCCTTTATTAAGAATTTCAAAAAATAATATGTACAAACATATCCGCCGTTCTTATTGCCTGTCTGCATGCGCCTCGGACACTGTATATATACAATCATAAAATTCACGGTAAAGGCAGACGGGCGCTACCAAAGGTTTTGCCTCGTGGATGATCAGCCTCACCTTGATATCTACTCCTCCTACCACCTCTAACCCTAACTCCCTCCCCCTCCTCAAGGCTCACCCCTGCCCTCCGTTTCCAGTGCACCATTTCTGCATCTCTGCACTCCCTCCTGCCTTGCCTTCCCTCGCCATCTCCCATCCCTTCCGTCTCCTGCCCTTTGATGCGCCCCCCTTCCAACAACCCCCTTGCTTTTCCTCCCTCTCCCTACAGCCCCCCTCCCCCTCATCATCCTCCTGTTCTCTCTTTTCCCCCCTCTCAGGCCTCCCCTCTTTCGGCAGGTCCCTCCCGGCAGGATTTACTCTTCATCGTGTGGGTTCCGTCTCGTGCAGTGGTTTTTAAGTGTTGTCATTCTGAAGTGTTTCAGTTCTGTGGCCAACTTTTAACTTCAAAGTTTTTTACGTGCTACGCACATCGCACACCGTGTTTTTTGCAAGGTATACAACTTTGCTTCTCCCGTTTGCCGATAGGTGGTGACAACGGTAAGTAGCAGTCGAAAGAAACAGATCGCAGACGTCAGGCAGTTACTTTGGACCTCGGTCAACATTACCTCATTCAAACATCAGTCGATTTGTGTCTGCATCATAAAGTTGTTCTTGATTGAAAATGTCTGTTTACGAGCCTAATTCTCGTCATTTGCGGGAGGTGTTACTGTTTTGTTTCAATATGAAGAAAACAGCGGCTGAGTCTCATCGAATGTTCTCAAGTACGTATGGTAGGACGCTATTAGTGAAAGTACGTGGTGTGAGTGGTTTCAGCGCTTCAAGAATGGAGAATTTAACGTCGTACCGGCAAAGTGGCGGAAGAGAGAATGTTTTTGAACCTGCAGAACTGGAGAAATAGCTGAGTGAAGACACTTGTCAATCTCAAGGAGAATTGGCACGATTAGTGGGAGTGACGCAGCAAGCCATTTCAAAACGGCTGCCGGTCGCTGTGACCGAGCGGTTCTAGGCGCTTCTGTCCGGAACCGCGCTGCTGCTACGGTCGCAGGTTCGAATCCTGCCTTGGGCATGGATGTGTGTGATGTCCTTAGGTTAGTTAGGTTTAAGTAGTTCTAAGTCTAGGGGACTCATGACCTCACATGTCAAGTCCCATACTGCTTAGAGCCATTTGAACCATCATAACGCCTCAAGGCTATCGGCATTATTCAAAAAGAAGGAACTTGGGTCCCCTGTAAGCTGAAACCAAGAGACGTTGAACGGCGTTCGTGTGTTTGTGAACAGACAATTCAGAGGCAAAAACGGAAGGGATTTCTGCATCGCATTGTCACTGGGGACAAAAAATGGGTTAATTACGATAACCCTAAACGCAAAAAATCATGGGGATATCCCGGCCACTCTAAGTCGACGGCCAAACCAAAAATTTACGACTCCAAGATCATGCTCTGCATTTGGTGGGACCAGTTCGACGTCGTGTACTATGAAGTGTTAAAACCAAGTGAAACAATCACAGGTGCTCGTTATCGAACTCAATTAATGCGTTTGAGCAGAGCATTAAAAGACAAACGGTCGCAATACAGCGAGAGGCACGATAAAGTGATTTCGCAGCACGACAACGCTCGATCCCACGTTGCAAAAGAAGTCAAAACGTACTTGGAAACGTTAAAATGGGAAATCCTAACCCACGCGCCGTATTCTCCAGACACTGCTCCCCCTGACTATCACCTGTTTAGACCAATGGCGCATGGCTTGGCTGACCAACACTTCCGATCTCATGAAGAAGTCACAAATTGGATCGATTCGTGGATCGCTTCAAAAGAAGAACAAGTTTTCCGGCGCGGTATTCGTACACTGCCCGAAAGACGGGAAAAAGAAGTGGCCAGAGATGGAAATACTTTGAATGATACATGTGTAACCAATTTGTTTCATTAAAGCCTCATATGTTGCGGAAAAAAAAGGCGGAAGCAAAGTTGTACACCTTGTAGCTTTATGTGTACTTTCTTTTTTAACCGTCCCACATGAAAGTCTCGGAGTAAGTGTATATTTTAACCCCCAATGTCTCCCCATACTACGTTCTCATGTACCCCTTTATCGCCTTTTATATGCCTCGTTTTCCTCTTTTTATTAAATGTATCACTCGGCTAAAGAGCGGTGGATTGTGCCGCTGTGAGCCCTCCCCTGCCCATATGGGGCAGGGGAATGAAATCACAATAAAGAGAAAAACAGTTTTGCCGAAGTGGTGAGTCTTAGAGGAGTCCGTTTTCCGCCTTGTTCATGCGCATGTCAATGCTGTACTCGTCCGCGATCACGCCTTAGAAGGTATCGAAAAGCACAAGCACCCTTTGCTGCTTCGGATCACGTTCCAGTTTCGTCGAATGGTTCAGAACGACTCCGAGTGGTTCCAAAAAAGTGTACAAATTGCAGTCGCGCTGCATTCTGAAGGGGTACGACGACATTTAATGGCGATGGAACTCCACAACGTCCTTCGAGAAGGTTTAAAATGTCTGAGGCTGTTAGGAGTGTCAAAGGCTGTCGATAACGTTTTCCTGCAGCTCATTCCACTGCGAACCGTCATTTTCGACCGCATAATGTGTGTACATGGGCGGCCCAGGGAAAGGATGGTTTCATTGACGCCCTTTATGCCTCTCTGCTGACACCTTTTCGTGTTGATTCTGAGCAGCGGTCAGTCTGCAATGTTTTCGTCTGTAACTCACAAGAAAACCGCGTGATTTCAGCGGTAGGTGTCGCGATTCTGGCCTCCATAGTATAGGCCTCAAGTGAAGAAGATATGGGACGATCTTTCCATCGTCTAACTCGCCCACGGTGGCGTTGGGCAGAGTTGTGGTGAAATTTGGTGCCAATGTGGCATCATTAACCCCCTTTCCACGGTACATGAGCTTCTGAGGTGTGGATTTTTTAAATTTATTTTTTATTTGTTTATTTATTTATTTACATCTGTCGACACCTTGCTGTCTGAAGGCTCGTCGATCCCGAGGGTGACCCCATACTTTTCCGTCATTACAGAGGAAGGTTGATGCGGTTTTGAGCCAAATTTCAAACTTCAAACTTAATGTGTGACATTGGGAGGTACTGACCGGGCTTCAAAAATGGCTCAAATGGCTCTAAGCTCTATGCGACTTAACATCTGAGGTCATGAGATTTAGAAGTACTTAAACCTAACTAACCTAAGGACACCAGACAAATCCATGCCCGAGGCAGGATTCGAACCTGCGACCGTAGCAGCCACGCGGTTCCGGACTGAATCGCCTAGAACCACTCGGTTACAGCGGCCGGCCGCCGGGCTTCGAAAAAGTGTTCTTTTAATTCTGTTGCGCAGTGTACCCCATCTAACTGCCAAATAAATTCACGCTTCATCACTATCGCATTGTGCTGCGAAAGAAAGACTTTTTTTTTGTCTATGTTAAAATCCGGTCTACTGATCTGAATTAGGTTGGATATTTATTAGCTGTTTCAAAATTTCAGCTAATCAAAAGTGTACACATTATAAAGTCAAGTACTAAATTTCCACTGCGAGAAATGGAGCCAGTAGCAAAAAAAAGTTTTTTATTTCTGTAGAATGTTCGGATACTTTTCATCACTTAGCGTAAAACAGAAATATAAGGTTCTTTGCGGGATTTATTTGCTATATCGTTCGTCTGTTTGTAGTCGACCCTGGAACGTCTAGTATTTAGTGTGAAAGGACCAGGTGAAAAGACTTTTTCTTTATTTATTTACACCCTTGATGGAGACGTCCGCAGGAAGTAACTGGCATAAATATTATTTATATGAAGAAACACATTTCATTCGCTACCCTGAAGTACAGAGTGGATTATTTGAAGTCTCGCCGATTATAGCATTCGGTTCTTTTCAGCTAAATCCCCGTGACTCAGGGGCCTGTCAGAGAGGTTCTAAATTGAGACCTCTTTCCTGCCGCTCGCAGACGGCAGAGATCTACGAAAAAGAATAAGAAACCACGCGCCAACTGCAAGCCTGACAAATGTGATGATGTATGAAATGCAGGTTGCAAGATCCAAGCTGACTTCTCCACGCACTGAAATGTTTTCTCTTACAGTCGTTCTGGTTGGATTTAGCGTTGCGGTATTAGAATAAAAATATCACCTATTTCAACAGCGTAATGTTGTTAACAAGCGCGAAGAATGTTTTCTCTTTAGAAGAGCACAGCGTACTCATAATTGTACTCCCACGTGGCACAACAGGGACGCGTGTACGCCAGTCTAAAGATAGACCGCTCCACACACAAACACCGCTTCTTCATAAGACATCAACGATGAATGTGTCTGACAGATAATAACTGGATAACGGTTACAGTTAGAACCAGAACAGAAATAACCTAGTTGCTATTAGGTGTACGGGGTTCCACATTGAAAAAATTGTTTTCACTGTTACCTCACGTCACGTAATAAATTAAATATTTATTGGATTAAAACTGACGTTTCGATCTACTCAGCGTCATCGTATTCGAGACGACGAGAATTTTGAAGTCTTGTTCGAACAGACTCAGGTATTACGACCTTACTCTTGATCTTGATACGTTTTGACGAAATGGCGAAAGAGATAAGCAGGCTTAAACACTGTCTACTGGATGATACTCAAGCGTTGTGATTCAAGGTAGCAGATTACAGACTAAATACATCTGACTGAGTTTTGGCGAAACAAGGGTTGGTTATGAGAACAATTTCGAAACTGAAGCGTTACATTCGTAGTGAACGCAATTAGAGTCACTCTTTTCAAGAGACCTGAAGATGGCTGTTCCTAGTCCAAATTGGTCATTCATAAATGTAAAATAGCGATGCAGATGGACAACAAATGTTTTGATGAAAAGAGAAACAAGTGAATCGTTACAGCTTTCTATTATCGTTTGTAATAAAAAAGGGTTCATATTTGTAAAAGAAAAGTGAATTGTTATTATTTATGAAACTGTCATTTAGGAGTGTGGTGAAACAGGCCCCTTTGAATACGAAACGTTGATGTTCTAAATGTGTGCTGCCCCGTCACCACAACAACTTGGCATGATACTTGGTACAGTTTCACCGTATGTCGTTCATTTCATGTATCTCCGTAGGTTCTCCTCATTTGAGGAAGAATATGCTACGGAAAAGAAAGTTATTTTCTATACAAACTGTCAGATATTGTCGTAGAATTCAGTTACTCACCTTTTTTTCGAATCGTTGGATTATGCGGTAGAAATTACAGTTTTAATTTACCATAGAGTTATTTCCAAGTGATCAGACTGTGTACTTTTTTATCAGTATACAATTTGTAGATCTTCCCTATCTCTGAAACACCGTAATATTGTTTTGTATATTTACGTCTTAGAGGTATTTTAGAACGAAAGGCGTTCTTCTGACTTTCTCGAAATTAAATAAACTCTTTATGTGCATATAATCACTCGATTAAAACTCCATAATAGGTATAAATGAAATTCTTTGAAATACTAGGCAGCAGCCACGATTCAATGGATATTAGCTATTTTCCGTAAAATCTTTCACGAGTTTCAGTTCCACCAACGATATACGAAGGTGGGCTCTTAATAAGATGTCTTACTTCATGGCATAAAGTGAATTTACTCCACATTGACCAAGAAGAGGCTGCATACATTTTTAAAGACATACGTTTCATACGTTAGTCATTGATTTATTTCATTATAACGTCGTGGTGGCCGCAGAAGATGCGGTACAGCTTCTGCCTTCTTATAGCGTTGGACGGCCGTCAACCACCTGGGTGTTATTCCATGGTGAGGCAACTGAGACAGGTAACTGCAAGTATATCCAAAATGAATACATATGTCGAGGTGTGGTTTAAGCCAAATTATAGCGGGTAGTATGCCAAATTTTCTCCCGTTCGCATGTACACTACTGGCCATTAAAATTGCTACACCACGAAGATGACGTGCTACAGACGCGAAATTTAACCGACAGGAAGAAGATGCTGCGATATGCAAATGATTAGCTTTTCAGAGCATTCACACAACGTTGGCGCCGGTGGCGACATCTACAACGTGCTGTCATCAGGAAAGTTTCCAACCGATTTCTCATACACAAACAACAGTTGACCGGCGTTGCCTGGTGAAGCGTTGTGATGTCTCGTGTAAGGAGGACAAATGTGTACCATCACGTTTCCGACTTTGATACAGGTCGGATTGTAGCCTATTGCGATTGGGGTTTATCGTATCGCGACATTGCTGCTCGCGTTGGTCGAAATGCAATGACTGTTAGCAGAATATTGAATCGGTGGGTTCCGGAGGTTAATACGGAACGCAGTGCTGGATCCCAACGGCCTCGTATCACTAGCAGTCGAGATGACAGGCATCTTATCCGCATGGCTGTAACGGATCGTGCAGCCACGTCTCGATCCCTGAGTCAACAGATGGAGACGTTTGCAAGACAACAACCATCTGCACGAACAGTTCGACGACGTTTGCAGCAGCATGGACTATCAGCCCGGAGACCATGTCTGCGGTTACCCTTGACGCTGTATCACACTTTTGCGATGGTGTACTCAACGACGAAACTTGGTGCACGAATGGCGAAACGTTATTTTTTCGGATGAATCCAGGTTCTGTTTACAGCATCATGATGGTCGCATTCGTGTTTGGCGACATCGTGGTGAACGCACATTGGAAGCGTGTATTCGTCATCGCCATACTGACGTATCACCCGGCATGATGGTATGGGGTGCCATTTGTTACACGTCTCGGTCACCTCTTGTTCGCACTGACGGCACTTTGAACAGTGGACGTTACGTTTCAGATGTGTTACGACCCGTGGCTCTACCCATCATTTGATCCCTGCCAAACCCTACATTTCTGCAGGATAATGCACGACCGCATGTTGCAGGTCCTGTACGGGCCTTTCTTGATACAGAAAATGTTCGACTACTGCCCTGGCCAGCACATTCTCCAGATCTCTCACCAATTGAAAACGTCTGGTCAATGGTGGCCGAGCAACTGGGTCGTCACAGTACGCCAGTCACTACTCTTGATGAACTGTGGTATCGTGTTGAAGCTGCATGGGCAGCTGTACCTGTACACGCCATCCAAGCTCTGTTTGACTCAATGCCCAGGCGTATCAAGGCCGTTATTACGGCCAGAGGTGGTTGTTCTGGGTACTGATTTCTCAGGATCTATGCACCCAAATTGCGTCCAATGAATACCCGTTTATCATCTGCATTTCATCTTGGTGTAGCAATTTTAATGGGCAGTAGTGTCATTTTTATCGTTTACAGTCGCCATATTACGACACGGGCTTTTTGCTAATGGAACTATATACTTTTTTCTATGGGATTTGAAAGAACTTCTGAGATCATAACATGGATCAAATGGTACCAAGATACTTGCACTGCAAACCACAGCCGCGCCGTCAGGACGTAAGGTTCCACAAACGTCTGCCCTTTTACACCGAATGTAAGCAAACACGTAACTGAGGTACGGTTCGTGTGGTCATCGCTGCCATGCCAAGTGCTCAAATGTTGACCATGAGCACTGGTACAGCCTTCAGAGGCATTCTGAAGAATGAATACAGCACGCTGAATACCATCTGGAGTTAATGGCAGCGCAGGCCCATGTAATATGGCATGTCGTGAGAATCGTCGTGTTCACTAGTAGACATATTGTTTTAATTTTCGACACGGATAAAAGTATAAAAGTGTTAAGTTTTCCGGCCGGTGTGGCCGTGCGGTTAAAGGCGCTTCAGTCTGGAACCGCGTGACCGCTACGGTCGCAGGTTCGAATCCTGCCACGGGCATGGATGTGTGTAATGTCCTTAGGTTAGTTAGGTTTAATTAGTTCTAAGTTCTAGGCGACTGATGACCTCAGAAATTGAGTCGCATAGTGCTCAGAGCCATTTGAACCATTTGTTAAGTTTGATGAATGTGCACACCATTTTATATTTCGCGAACGACCTTACCAATGCTCTCCAAATGTTCTCTGAAGAAGGTCTGTCGTAAAATGGGGGAATGGGATGGACTTACGTTATGTTGGCTCGATACTGATTGCCTTATGTCACGTGGTATGCCTTCCAATAACTGTGACAGCAGAAAATGTTTCAGGAACTCGAGATACTTGAATGTATTTAGATTCCTATCAACAAAATAGCATCATCTTCAAACCTTGTTCCACGAAGAGAGTCTTTCACTTTCCCAAAGACATGACAGTCACATGGAGCCAGGTCAGGACTGTAAGGCGGATGTTTCAGTGTTGTCCATCCGAGTTTTGTGATCGCTTCCATAGTTTTTTGACTGACATGTGGCCGTGCATTGTCGTGCAACAGCAAAACATCCTGTTTTTGCCGATGTTTCTTCAGTGTCGTCACATATGCATTAGAATTTATGGTGGTTCCACTTGGCATGATCTCCACAAGCAAGAGTCCTTCGGAATCGAAAAACACTGTAGCCATAACTTTTACAGCAGAAGGTGTGGTTTCTAATTTTTTTTTCTTGGGTGAATTTGCATGATGCCACTCCATTGATTGCCTCTTCGTCTCTGGTGAAAAATGATGGAGCTATGTTTCATCACCTGTCACAATTCTTCCAAGAAATTCATCTCCACCATTCTCGTACTGTTCGAAAAGTTCGCTGCACACCGTTTTTCTTGTTTTTTTGTGAGCCACTGTCAACATCCTGGGAACCCACCTGACACATACCTTTTTTTAACGCCATCATTTTCCCCTATCCCAACGTAGCCTGACAATTCGTTCACTGTGATGCGTTTGTCAGCAGTCACCAATTCGTTAACTCTCCGCACATTGTCTGGAGTGTGTGCAGTACGAGGCCTGACGCTGCGAGGACAATCCTCGATATTGCCGTCCCCGCTTTCATCACCTAACCTGCTTGCCCACCGACTAATTGTACTGCGATCGACAGCATCATCTCCATACACCTTTTTCAACCTCTTGTGGATAATTCCCACTGTCTCGTTTTCACAGCACAGGAATTCTATGACAGCACGTTGCTTCTGACGAACGTTAAGTGTAGCAGCCCTCTTGAAGACATGCTGTGACGGCGCCACTCACGGGAACAGGTTGAACTCAGTTTGAAAACAAGCGGGAATGATGTATACACACACTGTAAAACTTTCACACATGCAGAATGAAAACTGTATGTTTACAAAAATAGTGTGCATTTCTTTTGGTGTGACCCTCGTAGTTGAAGTATGTAATAACCGCTGAAAAGGAGCCGAGTATGCAAATGCATATTCAACATGCAAATGTATATAATCCGCTCTGTACTGATAAGCGAAAACATTATAACCACCGCCCAGCGCGAGGCTGGACGTCCCCGTAAGGTCTGTATGTAAACAGAGGAGAGACGGATGGGGGATCATTCTAGCGACTATACGGGTAGCAAATGGGGAAATTTACTGACATGAGCACCTTTGACGATGGGACGATTGTTATTATCCGGAGCCTGTGGACGAGTATCTCGAAAGCGGTGAAACTGGTCAAATGTCCACGTGCTACAGTGGTGAACATCGACGGAAAGTGGTACAATGGCTGTGATACTACCACTAGACGCTAAATGGTTGGACGTCCACGACTCTTCATAGAACGTGGTGTTCGGAGTCTCTGTGAAGTAGGAAATGTGAAGATCTGTGGCATCTCTGGCGAAATATCACATGATGGTGGATGCACATATGTTTCAGAACACACCATTCAGCGCACATTGTTGCTCATTGGGCACCGCAGGAGATGACCCCGTACGTGTTCATACGTTGACCCAATGGGGTCGTCAATTACGACAGCAGTGTGCACGGGACGTGCGGGACTGAACCGTGAATTAATGGAAATTTGTCACCTGGCCACATGTTTCTTGCTACATCATGTCGATGGTCGTCTGCACAAACTCCTTCATCCAGGCGAAGGACTGTTCGAAACGTTTACTGCCCCACGGACGCAGCTTGTGGGAGCATTATTCTGCAACTACGTGAGACCTATAGTATTAACCGACGACAATGTGACAGCTACGGACCACTTGAATCCCTTAATGCTGATGTCTTCCCTTCACCTTTCAGCAGAATAATTGTCCGTGTCTCGGAGCTAGAACCGAGCTAAAAATGATTTGAGGATCTTTACAGTGAACTCGCTTTCTTGGCCATCAAAGTCACTTGATGTGAATCCAATGGAACCAATTTAAGTAATTATCAGGCGCAATCACCGCTGTGTGGTAACGGGCGAATTGTGGCGCCCTGAAAATATTCGAAGTTGGCGTGGCCGCACAGGAAGCCCGTCAAAGCCGCGGCCCGGCAGCAAACACGTGGTGGCAAACGTTAGCCGGACGAGAGGGGTAGCCCCAGCGCATGGACCAGCCGCGTGGCTGGGAATTCCGCTGTGACGAGGACAGTGCTTTGTGTCGATGAAGGAGACACGCCGGGAGTGCCAAAGATGGCGGACTTTGTGAAACCCTAATGAGAAACATTTCACAGTCTGTACAGAAATTAATAGTAGCCAGATGAATCATGCGGCTTTTCGCGGATGATGCTGTAGTATACAGAGAAGTTGCAGCATTAGAAAATTGTAGCGAAATGCAGGAAGATCTGCAGCGGATAGGCACTTGGTGCAGGGAGTGGCAACTGACCCTTAACATAGACAAATGTAATGTGTTGCGAATACATAGAAAGAAGGATCCTTTATTGTATGGTCATAAAATAGTGGAACAAACACTGGTAGAAGTTACTTCTGTAAAATATCTGGGAGTATGCGTAAGGAACGATTTGAAGTGTAATGATCATATAAAATTAATTGTTGGTAAGGCGGGTACCAGGTTGAGATTCATTGGAAGAGTCCTTAGAAAATGTAGTCCATCAACAAAGGAGGTGGCTTACAAAACACTCGTTCGACCTATACTTGAGTATTGCTCATCAGTGTGGGATCCGTACCAGATCGGGTTGACGGAGGAGATAGAGATGATCCAAAGAAGAGCGGTGCGTTTCGTCACAGGGTTATTTGGTAAGCGTGATAGCGTTACGGAGATGTTGAGCAAACTCAAGTGGCAGACTCTGCAAGAGAGGCGCTCCGCATCGCGGTGTAGCTTGCTCGCCAGGTTTCGAGAGGGTGCGTTTCTGTATGAGGTATCGAATATATTGCTTCCCCCTACTTATACCTCCCGAGGAGATCACGAATGTAAAATTAGAGAGATTAGAGCGCGCACGGAGGCTTTCAGACAGTCGTTCATCCCGCGAACCATACGCGACTGGAACAGGAAAGGGAGGTAATGACAGTGGCACGTAAAGTGCCCTCCGCCACACACCGTTGGGTGGCTTGCGGAGTATAAATGTAGATGTAGATGTAGATACCTCAAAAATAAACAAGTACATTACCATTAGTTGCGTGACGATTCTGATAGTGTAATCAGATTTTCAATATATTTATTGGTTTAAAGTTTAGTATCCGACGATAAATTATACAAGTAACACCCAGCAAAGAATTTCCAAAATCTGAAAGGTTCATCCGATTTCATCGATGTATGTGTCTTTAGAAACTTATCAGTGTAAACCTAAATTGGTATGAATTACAGGCATGTAACTTAAATAGTACATGAGTTATTGGATGTCAAAGGGGCCGATTTCTATCGATCGCGTCAGGCCATAAGTACTCCACAGTTACACGAAAAAACGGTAGCAGCATGTTTATAAATATATTGATTCATCTATGTCTTTATTAATAGCCGATATATGCTATTCATGAAGAAATTGGTCAATTATTTACTGTGTTTTAGAAAGCACAGAGACATTAGGCTCCTTGCCTGCCTTTTGATCCTTTCCTTTTGATGTATGTTTAATTAATTGTTTATGTATTTAATAATGTGTGTTAGAGCATGTTTCTGGTCCAGCTGTAGGAATATTTATTTAATTTCAGTTATTTAAATGTAACTCCAGTATTTCGTATATGTTTCATTATGTTTGTGACTGCGCGTTGGCATGACGACATAGCCCGAGCGCTCTAACCAATCACAGCGCTCGTGAATAGGAAGACGGGATGGAAGCGGGTTCCCGGAGAAGCAAACGGGGTAGTTCTGAGCAGGAGGCAGTTCTGGACGGGAAGGCACGGGACACGGGAGTGAGTGCTGGACGCGGACAATACAGCGCGACGGACGCACAGTCGGCGGAAAGACTTGGACAGTGGAGCAGTTTGCGCGTCGTCGCGGAGGATAGAAATATTTCGGAGTGCCGTCCTGTGCACTTGTGAGATTTCCGTGGCTTCTACAGTGAAGACGTAGTGTGCGTTTACCAGTGAATATCTCGCGAGCTTTGTTGTTCTTCATAACTAATTATGTGAAGTAGGAATCTATTGTTTCCCTGTTATTCAACTTATATTTTATTTAATTGCTAGACCATCGACACAAATAAGTGTTTTGCACAAATACAGCACATTCTCAAAAGTACTTCTACTATTGTAGTCATCATTTAAAGTCGTTAAGATAGTACTTGCAGATTTTATTTAATTGCAATCTTTCATTTATAAATGTCTATATTGCGTTCAAAATTCGCAA
Organism: Schistocerca serialis cubense; assembly: GCF_023864345.2. Lineage (NCBI taxonomy): Eukaryota > Metazoa > Arthropoda > Insecta > Orthoptera > Acrididae > Schistocerca > Schistocerca serialis. The sequence continues at coordinate 398,605,155 of NC_064646.1, forward strand.
TTGCCGAGTGATAGGAACTTCGACCATTCGATTCACGTGTGTATTCTTATCGCATACTGTAGATTCAGCACTATTTGGCTTGCAATGCGGTAACTACGTACCCCATCCCCTAGACAACGAAACCAGCCAAAACTTTTAAAGTTGAAACTTTGAGTCGGAGGGTGCGTAGTTAATTGTGAAAGCCCGTACCGCGTACAGAAATCGACGGCCACATGACTTGTGCGTTGACGTATGGCGCCACATACCTTCACGAATCTACGAACGCCTTGTATCCGGCCGCAGTGACCGAGCGGTTCTAGGCGCTACAGTTTGAAACCGCGCGACCGCTATTGTCGCAGGTTCGAATCCTGCCTCGGGCAAGGATGTGTGTGATGTCCTTAGGTTAGTTAGATTTAAGTAGTTGTAAGGTCTAGGGCACTGATGACCTCAGAAGTTAAGTCCCATAGTGCGCAGAGCCATTTGAACCATTTGAACTCCGTGTAGAATCGATGATATGGAGACACGGTGACGTGCTGAGCTACAAAGATGGCCCAACAAGCTATTAAGCACGTGGTCATGATGTTGTGGCCTATCAGTGTATTTGTTTTTCTGTCTCTCTCAGCAACGACCAACATGCATCACTACACTGCTCGTTGGTCAAGCTGACTTTTGAATGCTCAAATGGTTTTGACATTAAAAGTTAATGTCTCAGTATCATAATGAAGCCCGCCTGGTTAGCCATGCGGTCTAATGCATGGCTATCCGGATTGGGAAGGAGCGCCTGGTCCCCGGCACGAATCCGCCTGGCGGACTTGTGTCGAGGGCTGGGGAGCCGACCAGTCTGTGGATGGTGAATGGTGGCTACACTGAGCCACTGCGCCAGAGATTGCGCCAAAGAGTATTTTTCAGCCGCCTCCACGGAGTGCCTGTCGAGGACTCGTAGTAGTCAGTGCTGGGGGAGAACTCGTAGTAGAGTGCTTGTTGGCATGTGCTAGTGAAAAGTGGTTGCTGAGATGTCGTAGGGAAGAGTGCTTGCTGAGATGTGATACTGAAAAGTTCTTGTTGAGATGTGGTAGTAGCGAGTCAGTGTGGAGAGATTGTAATGTTTAGAGTGCTTTTCATCGATATAAACGAAAGTAAAAAAAAAAAAAAAAAAAAAAAAAAAAAAAAATTTCTTTTCTCTCTCATTATTTCAGTGTCCTGAATAATGCGTCATTACAGGTTCAGTCAACAAAGCATCTGGCGTGTGTTCTTGTATTAGAGTGTAATTCTGGGTTTCTTGCGCTATTATAGTATTTCTATTTTTTTTTCACGTCAGTATAAATGGTATTTGAAATTTCTTGTCTTGTTGAAGAAGAACCGTGCCAGATGTGTATGTTGAGTCACACTCCACACACAGAACAATTACACTTGTGCTTTGGTTTCGTAGGTTTTTATAGTTGCTGGGGACTTAATTAATTGTGTTAACAGAAAATTTTCATTTCATTCTTTGTTGTTGATCTATGTAGTCAGATTGCGTACTAAGAATAGTCAGGGCCAACCGTTTACGAAACAGCGTAATCGGACTTACAGCTACTAAAAATTTAAAAAGTATTTTCAATCATATTTAATTAAGCCCCCATGCTCGTGGCGACCGCTGCTTCGGATCGTCCCTTGGAATCTTCTCATTGTAAAAATAGTAGACAGTAGTATTGTTGTAGTAATTTGTAGTTTATATTGCATGTGTAGATTTGGTAATTGGCATTCTTCTAATAATATTTTTCAAAATTTAAATTTGTTGTCTTGTCTACGGGTTTGACAATTTAGTGCAATTATTTCAATTGTTCGTTAATCGTGTTTGAGGGAAACATTTCGTGTGAATGGTATTGTTGGAGATAAGGAGTCATTGTGTGTTATTTTCGTACAGTGACGAGTTTTGTACGTTTTGTAAATGATTACGCGATCAATGAAAAAGGCAAAAATGATGAATAGTGAGAATGACGAAATTGTTAACATGGCGAACTCGCCAACACAGGATAACAGTATGATGAATAATGGTGTTGAAAACAATTTAATAAGCAGGGAAAATAGTCCGGAAACAGCTCAAAATTTTTCTCAATCAGAAAATTCACAGATTACGTGGTTAACGACAGAAGAAATGGAGCAGTTAATGAGTGCAATATTAAATTTGGGATCTGAATTAAAAACAGAGTTAGGAACACTTAGAACTGAGATGAAAGCAGTGATATGAGGGTTAGGCTCACAAATAGGAACAAGTAAAACCGAGATGGAAACAATGGAAACACAGTTACGATCTGAATTAGAAACTGATATGGGAACAATGGGAACACAGTTAGGCTCACGAATAGGGACATGTTTCAAATACATGAAAGACGAATCAAATAAAGAAATTAGAGAAGAAGTACAACCGATTTTGAAGGCTCACAATAATAGCTTAATTTCAACAGAAATCAGACAAGAGGAACAGGGCAGGGAACAGGAAGAAAAAGATCGCGTGATAGTACAGAAAGTTTCAGAGTTAAATTTACAACGTGCACACGATAAGGAAGAAATATTTGAAAGAATCGAGGAATCCGTACCAAATGACTTAACGCAACAGTGTGAACAGTCAACTACTAAATGTGACAATACTGAAACCCGAGTCGCGACACTTACGGAAGACGTAAACTTATTGGAAAGAGTTGAGGAGATTTCAGATAAACTGACAAGTCTTAGTTTAAATGGGGACAGAGATTCGAATGATACAGCTCCATTACCAATTGCAGAAACCGAAGAGTATCAGAACATAAATAAGCATGTTGAAAAACAGGGAAAATTTAATGAACGCATTAAAAGGGAATTTGAGACATTACAAAAGCAAGTTAAACAAATTGAAAGCGAAATCGTACGAAAAGACAGCAGAAGAAATTTCGAATCACAGATAGCAGAGGGCTTCGAAGAAAATAATTTATTTCATTTACGTGATGCAACAAGAGAGCGCCAGGCGCGTGAACTTGACAATAATCGACATTCGGACTGGGACAGAAGCGGTAGGTCTTTGTCGCCACGAGGCGAAAACTTTGACTATAAACACTTTTTGACTGTTCGGAAATTTAAGATCTTCCGCAATTCTAAGAATGACATACATCCATGTTCATGGTCAGGTCAATTTACGTACGCACTTCCGCCAAATTTGCCACTAAGTCACAAACTAGAAATTATGTGCGGCTATTAAGGTCCTCAGGGGATTCACTACTCTAAGTGAATATGTGCCGTAGCGTGCATAGGGCCCCGAGCTGTAGTGGTGCTATTTCCCTTTTAGTTTTCTGCACCGCTGCCTACTCTTTTACTATTCTTTGCATCTGTCAAACCAACTCTTCGACTATCAATCTATCTAGAGAGTAAGTAAACAATAACCGGATATGACTGTTTTACCCAAAAGTGACTTTGGAATTTACCGTTTGGACTTACTATATTTTCTGCAACATTCATTTGTAGTTTAAACGAAATTTTACCTGTTTCTCTTCGTGACAATATTACTTCATATGTTGACGATATTCTTACTGCTAAACGTTCTTGGAGTGAGCACAACAAAATTTTGGATTCATTATTACGTATTTTTGCAAGAGTTGGCATTACAGTGAACTTAGAAAAATCTGAATTTGGTCGTTCTCAGGTGAAATTTCTCGGTCACATTATTTCTACAGAAGGTATTCTTCCTGATCCAGAAAAACTTGACGCTATTCGTAATTATGCTGTTCCTACAACAAAACGTGATGTTCGTAGTTTTCTTGGTGTCTGTAATTTTCTTAGACGCTTTGTTAGATTGGACGATTGGGCCACACCTCGTTTTTGCGATCTATCTGGAAAGTTCTTTTTAAACGAAAATCGGTCGACAACTCTGTTTGGTTAGTTTGTATTCCTGATGAGTGGGTTAATAAGCTGATTTGGTATACGCATTTCAGTTATGCACACTTTGGTCCCAGAAAATGCTTTCATAAATTATGGGAAAATTGCTACTTCAATAATATGGAAAAACGTATTCGATCTGTTCTGGCCAAATGCAAATTATGTCAAAAGGCTAAGCCGCCAACAATAACTCACAGAACACCATTGTTTCCTATCATTCCAGCGAAATTAAAGGAGATGGCTGCAGTTGATTTGTTCGGTCCAGTGGTTCGTTCTACTAATGGTTTTGCGTACATTTTCGGAGCAGTGGAGTTGACATCAAAATATGTGTGTTTTACACCGTTACGCAAAGCAACAGCTCGTTCAGTATCTAATGCTTTCATCAAACATTTTCTTAAAGAAGTGGGTCATGTTGATAAGGTTATATCAGATAATGGATCACAGTTTCGTTCTAAAATTTGGCTTCGTACTCTACGGCGTCGTAAAATTAAACCAATTTTCATTTCACTTTTTCACCCTCAATCTAACGCTTCAGAGAGATGGATGAAGGAAATCAATAAATTGTGTCGTCTTTATTGTCATCAGAATCACAGAACGTGGGATCAGTATCTTCATATTTTTCAAAACATTCTGAATGAACTTCCTAATGACTCAACTTCTTTACCGCCTATACTGATATTAAAAAACAAAGCACCGACAAATCGCATATCTGAAATCGTTCCTTTTCCGCCTTCACGGAAACTGCGGCATTCTGAAGTTGTCAACCTGGCTCTATAAAATATTGCATCTGCGGCTGCTAGAAGAGAGAAATCAGCTAAACATCCTGGTCGTTTAAAAATCTTGTCAGTTGGTCAAAAGGTATTAATTAAGTCTCATCGTTTGTCTCACAAAGGAAAAGGCTTGTGTCGCAAATTTTTTCTGCTTTATAACGGTCCATATAGAATTCGCAAAATTATTCATGATAACACTGTTGAAGTAGAAACTCTTAAATCTCGACGCTCTAAGGGAATACATCATATATCTAACGTTAAAATTTTTGTGGAATAATATACTTTTAAAAAAATTTTTGTGGAATGACATACTTGTGAGAAATTAACAGCTACATGTAAACACGCAGAGAATGCAAGGATACCGCGCTGTGTTTTGGCGGCAGCATATACTCAAAGCGACAGTCAAGTCTGCGCGCCGCACAGGGCAGTCGTTGACCGCAAACAATTGCTTCCTACGTCACGCGCCTACAGCTGATCGAGCGCTCAGTGCGAATGCACTGACAGCCGTAAACAAATACACAGTCTAATTTCTCCGACTAAATTCAGTATAAAGCTATAGTGATTTGATGAATTATGTTATTAACATTCAGTATTTTTCAGGATACGGTTCTATAAAATATTTAAGAACTTCAGGTAAATTCTGTGCGTGTCCGACGTTAAGACGACTTGCTATCGAGAAATTTTCAGGAAGAATGTAATTTCGAAGAAGAAACTAATAAACTAAAAAAGGTAACTATTAATTGAGTTTATTTTTCAGGTAACATATTTCCACTTAGGTACGTACTTTAGACGTAATTTGCTGCTCGCGATTACGTGATTCATACTTTGTGCTAAATTTCATGTTCTATGAAATTATTTGTGAAGCGACGTGCTTGCGTACATTAACTGATTTTGACAATGATTATTAATGAACTGGGTTGTAACTTGTATATATTATGCATCGCTTGGCTGCACTGCTTTTTCACTGATGTCATATTTTTTTTATTATGTGCCTGCTGTGCTTATTTATTTAAATTATAATTGTAACCTGATTAATTGTGCTGATGTGGTTAGGTATGTAAGTTATACTTTGTGATTTATCTGCTTGCGCCTTCATGTTTACTTATTAAGATGACATATGAACATTTGTTTGCTTATGCTGATATGATGCTAATGACCTGTTTATTACGTAAGATATATGTTTACTGTTATGCGTATGGATTGCATACTTATACATTTCTGTTTATTGTCATAACTACTCTTTAATTTGGTATATAGAAATGCTGATGTAAGGTGTGTGAACATGGAGTTTAGGCCACAGTATGGTGTTAATTATAGATTGTTCGCTTGGCAGAGCCTCGTTGTAAGATTTGTGCTGCATCCACTTGTTGACATTCTGTTCTCTACTGGTATATTTACTCGCTATTGCATGTTTTGCTTACGCTCAGTGCCTTATATTTTTAAGATAAGAAAATGAACTGCTATAATCCGACGAACGACATTAGTACAAGAAACTTCATAGAAGTCACATGAGTTGAGGTTTTATGGAAGCTGTATAAATTTATGCTAATAGGAAGGAAGCTAACGACATGACATACCAAAACTAGGTTTAGACCATTGACAGTTATTACACTGCATTTTTCGTGAGCAATTGAAATAGGAAGTGACACTTGACACAAGAAATACTCCACATGTTTGCTTCTGTTTGCCATAATTCTTGAAGTGGTGTACACACTGTGAAATATTATGATCATTCACACTCCGTAATCGTACTTAATTACTGAGAGTTATCCGAACTAAGTTTGTTAGAGGTCATGTATGCATTTCTTTTGTTTATAATTCATAATGAGTAGAAGATTTGGGTCAGATGGATTACACAGAGGTTGTGTGTTGACAGTGTGTCTTCGGATTGTATGGGATGATGAGGTTTGCATTAGGATTTTATCTGTACTTGTTAGAGGAGACTGACTAGAGGAAAGAGTTGTTATGGAAGTGAGATGATATTGGTAATAAGGTTTATATGTGTCGACGTATTGAAGAGATATTATTGAGGTATTGAGATTATATGAAGTTGATGATTATTGGAGTTTTGGTGGACAAGAGGAGGGTAAATGCTATTAATGATAAGGTTTATATGTATCGACGTAAGAGGTATTATTGAAGTATTGGGATTATGTGATGCTGATGATTATTGGAGTTTTGGTGGATAAGAGGTGAAGTAAGTGAGGTGCATTTTTTTTTTTTTTTTGTGGGTCTGTATGGAACAAGGAAGATGAAGTTGGCAGACTACAATACTCAAATTGAAGGAAGATTGTCTACACACACTTTGTTAAATCACTAAGCAGTATTTTTTTTGGAGAGAGGAAGTAATTGCATATCTTGGCTCACTGACAGTTGTTCAGTAACCGTACATTTTGATCTGGCTTGGCAAACATTGGTCTTGACATGATGACTATGACGTTGACTTAACTATTATTGAATGTTATACATTGCTGCCACTACTACTTGATACACATGATGAACATCAAATTTTGACAAAATTACATTTACACAGTTAACACTATTCAATTACACAGTAGAACTTAATGTGGATGAAAGATGAGTGAGTGTGTTTCGTGTGTTTTCCTTTCCTAATCCTACCCACCTATTTCCTAAATATTATTTTATTTGTTTGTTGTGGCTTGCACTGACATCCATAAATATTATAGGTTTACTGATATTTGTGTATTTGTAATAGTTAATATGACAATTATCTGACATCATTTGTGTGTTTGTTATGATTTGTATGTTTAGTGTAAAAGCATTTGCATGTGGATTCAAACTATTGTTCATGCCTGAACTGTCTGATTAGTGATAGTGAATATTATGGACTGTTACCTGCACTTTTTCAACATAATGGGTGCCACTTAGAAATGATTAATTTCTGCTGATGAACTGTGTGATTAGGATAGTGAATATTATGGACTGTTATTTGTACTTTTTCTACATGATTGGTGCCACTAGGACATGTTTAATTTCTGCTTATAAACTCTGATGAACAGAGTGATCAGTGATAGTGAATATTATGGACTGTTACTTATACTTTTTCTACATAATTGGTGCCACTACGACATGTTTAATTTCTGCTGATGAACTGTCTGATTAGTGATAGTGAATATTATGGACTGTTACTTGTACTTTTTCTACATGATTGGTGCCACTAGAACATGTTTAATTTCTGCTTATAAACTCTGATGAGCAGTGTGATCAGTGATAGTGAATATTATGGACTGCTCTCTGCACCTGTTCAACATTGCTGGGTGCAACTGATGGAGCTACTTCTATGGAAATAATGTCACTTGTTGCTGTGTGTACCTGCTCAACACTACTGGGTGTCACTAATGGAACTGCTTCTGCTCAGAAATGTGACTTGTTGCTGTGTGTACCTCTTCAACATTGCTGGGTGCCACAGATGGAACTGCTTCTACTGAAATGATGTCACTTGTTGGTGTCTGCACCTGCTCATCATTGCTAAGTGCCACAGATGGAACTGCTTCTACTGAAATGATGTCGCTTGTTGGTGTCTGCACCTGCTCAACATTGCTGAGTGCCACTGATGGAACTGCTTCTGCTGAATGATGTCACTTGTTGGTGTCTGCACCTGCTCATCATTGCTAGGTGCAACTGATGGACTGCTTCTACTGAGATAATGTCACTTGTTGGTGTCTGTACTTGCTCAACATTGCTGAGTGCCACTGATGAACTGCTTCTACTGAAATAATGTCACTTGTTGCTGTGTGTACCTGCTCAACTTTACTGGGTGCCACTGATGAACTGCTTCTACTGAAATAATGTCACTTGTTGCTGTGTATGCCCGCTCAACATTACTGGGTGCCACTGGTGAACTGCTTCTACTGAAATAATGTGACTTGTTGCTGTGTGTACCTGTTCAACATTACTGGATGCCACTGATGAACTGCTTCTACTGAAATGATGTCACTTGTTGGTGTTTGCACCTGTTCAACATTGCTGGGTGCCACAGATGGAACTGCTTCTACTGAAATGAAGTCACTTGTTGGTGTCTGCACCTGTTCAACAATGCTGGGTGCCACTGCTGAAACTGCTTTTACTAAAATGATGTCACTTGTTGGTGTTTGCACCTGTTGACCATCGCTGGGTGTTACTACTGGAACTAATCATTGAAAGCATTTTATGTGAACATTTGTATAAACTGATTTTTTGTGTATTGTGTGAACTATTATGTAAAGTCAAATGTATGAAAAGAATTTGTATTGCTTACTGTATTTTATATAGTAGGTTATTGAAAGGTCAATGCAAAGCCAAAAATTTTATCTAATTATGTGATATTTAGGTATTAATATTATCTTTTATTTTTGTCTGTATTTTTGTGGACGAATTTGGTGGTATTTTCACCACCAATGCTGGCAAAAATACCATCAAATTCTGGCCCGTGGAGGAGGGGCATATGAAAGGTGACTACACTGAGCCACTGCGCCAGAGATTGCGCCAAAGAGTATTATTCAGCCGCCTCCACGGAGTGCCTGTCGAGGGCTCGTAGTAGTCAGTGCTGGGGGAGAACTCATAGTAGAGTGCTTGTTGGGATGTGCTAGTGAAAAGTGGTTGCTGAGATGTCGTAGGGAAGAGTGCTTGCTGAGATGTGATACTGAAAAGTTCTTGTTGAGATGTGGTAGTAGCGAGTCGGTGTGGAGAGATTGTAATGTTTAGAGTGCTTTTCATCGATATAAACGAAGGTAAAAAAAAAAAAAAAAATTTCTTTTCTCTCTCATTATTTCAGTGTCCTGAATAATGCGTCCTTACAGGTTCAGTCAACAAAGCATCTGGCGTGTGTTCTTGTATTAGAGTGTAATTCTGAGTTTCTTGCGCAATTATAGTACTTCTAATTTTTTTTTCACGTCAGTATAAATGGTATTTGAAATTTCTTGTCTTGTTGAAGAAGAACCGTGCCAGATGTGTATGTTGAGTCACACTCCACACACAGAACAATTACACTTGTGCTTTGGTTTCGTAGGTTTTTATAGTTGCTGGGGACTTAATTAATTAATTGTGTTAACAGAAAATTTTCATTTCATTCTTTGTTGTTGTTCTATGCAGTCAGATTGCGTACTAAGAATAGTCAGGGCCAACCGTTTACGAAACAGCGTAATCGGACTTACAGCTACTAAAAATTTAAAAAGTATTTTCAATCATATTTAATTAAGCCCCCATGCAATGGTTTTTAGGCGGTTTTCCGTTGGCCTCAGCGAATGCGGACTGGTTTACTTTATTCCACCTCAGCTACACTACTGCGGCGATTGCTGCGCAGAAAAGTTCTCCGCATAAGTGTACACCATCATTACTCTACCATGCAAACATAGGGATTGCACCGGGGGCAGAACTGCACAATAACCCTGAAAGAGTGGTTCAATGTGGGGCGGCGGAGGGGTGAAGTGAACTGTGGTAGTCGTCGTGGGGTTGTGGACCACTGCATCTGTGGTGGGGATGGAGCCTCTCCATCGTTTCTATGCCCCTGGTTAACATACAATACAATACGATACAATCATAATAAAAGCTGATACCAACACTAACGCTAAAATTTCCTATGCAGACACACTGGAAGCTATTTTTCTCTCTATTTTTTTCTATTCTTTTCTGTGTTTTTATTTTGCAGTCCAGCTAGCCATTTCTCTTCATCTTCCCTATATACCAAAACTGATTAACTGGCACTGTGTCGTCCTTGTTAATCTGTGATGTTTTTTCAATATGTTGATTTGGTTTTACAACAACTGACTTTAGGGCATCCTTTGAACGTGCTCTATTATGTTTGCTGTAAAGTCTTACACCACAAGGAAGCAAGGTGAGTCGGTACCCTCTTTCTACAACACAAATGCACACATGTATTAGTACGCTTCTTTATTTACATGAACATTTACTTAATTTGAGTAGAGCCCATGTTTGTGGTAAAAGATTTTCAGTAGTAGTCCTCTTGTAGACAACCTCGGTAATCTTGCTATTACAAACTCTACTCTCACTGCTACTCCCGCTATTGTCACTAATCTGGTCGCTATGTATTGTCGTAGTCTATAATGTGTGTGTGTCTGAATTTCTAAGGGACCAAACTGCTGAGATCGTCAGATCCTAGACTTACACACTACTTACACCAACTTAAACTGACTTATGCTAAGAACAAAACACACACACAAGCCCGAGGGAGGACTCGAACCTCCAGCGGGAGGGACCGTGAAATCCGTGTAATGGCGCCACAAATCGCGCGACCACTCCGCGCGGCCCTGTAAGGTGAAATGAGCTCGCTCTGTGAATATACTGACAGACGCCAAACTGGATGAGTGAGTGAGTCGAGGCCGAGCAATTGAGAGTATCCTCCGGTCAGCTTAAATGGCTCTGAGCACTATGCGACTTAACTTCTGAGGTCATCAGTCACCTAGAACTTAGAACTAATTAAACCTAACTAACCTAAGGACACCGCACACATCCATGCCCAAGGCAGGATTCGAACCTGCGACCGTAGCGGTCGCTCGGTCCAGACTGTAGTGCCCAGAACCGCAAGGCCACTCCAGCCGGCTCAGCCTAAATACATGCTGTCGAGAGGGCGTTGGTGGCTTGTTGCTTGTGGGTGTGTCTCTGGCCTCTCTCATGATAGGTGTGATTGAGCCAGCGCCTACTATTGATCTTTGCACTTCATCTTCGTGCTTCATCTTCGCCGACCTGTGTCCTGGCGGTAGCTTACAGCTGCACAATTCCCTGGAGGCAGACGGTGCAATACCTCCATGGAAAAAGTAGTTCACTTACTTTCTGTTAACATGTGTTTCTACTTCTACTTGCTTCTCTAGATATTGCAAGATTTCCTCTAGGGCTACTGGGAATAGTTTCGATGGCATCGACTCGTTTACCCCTTTCTCAATTTTAGACTGCCCAGTATCCTGTAATGTAAACTGTAGCAATGATGTAAGCAATCATTCATGTGCTAAATACTTATTGCTATTCATACTTAGTGATTATTCTTACGTTGTATTGTATAAAACTGTAGTCTTTATTATTAATATAACGGCCGAGTAGAATAGGTACAAAATGCACAGCAAGAAAATCATTTCTGAAAAGGAGAATGATGTCAACATCAAATATAAATTAAAGTGTTACGAAGTATTTTCTGAAGATATTTGTCTGCAGGGTAGCCTCATCTGCAAGTGAAACGTGGACGCTATGAAATACAAATAAGAAGATAAAATAAGCTTTTGAAATGTAGCGCTACAGAAGAATGTTGGACAAAGGGTAGATGATAGGACAAGTCATCAGGAGATACTAAATAGAACTGTGGACAACAGAAGTTAATGGCCGAAGTCGAATAAAAGAGATGATCGCTTGACGGGACCTGAGCCATCGAGCAGTCATCCGTTTGGTAATGGGAGAAAGTGTGGAGGTGAAGACTATAGTGGGAAACTAATGCATGAATACAGTAACTTGGCTCCACTGGATGTAGGTTGCAGTAATTATATAGTGCGTAGAGGCACCCACAACATAGATTAATGTGCAGAATTACATCAAAATACTCCTCCAAAAGAAGATCCCAACAACAGCATTAACAACGATTTATATAATGAATAGTAGATGAGTTTTCCTATTTGGGCAGCGAAATAATTGATGATGATCGAAGTAGAGAGGATATGAAATGTAGACTGGCGATGACAAGAGAAGCGTTTCTGAAGAAGAGAAATTTGTTAACGTCGAGTGTACATTTTAGTGTCAGGAAGTCTTTTCTGAAAGTATTTGTATGAAGTCTTGAAAAGACGATATAAGATGAAAATCAACAAAAGCACAACGAGGATAATGGAATGTAGTCGAATTAAGTCGGGTGATGTTGAGGGTATTGGATCAGGAAATGAGACACTTAAAGTAGTAAAGGAGTTTTGCTATTTGGGGACCAAAATAACTGATGATGGTCGAAGTAGAGAGGATATAAAATGTAGGCTGGCAATGGGAAGGAAAGCGTTTCTGAAGAAGAGAAATTTGTTAACATCGAGTATACATTTAAGTGTCAGGAAGTCGTTTCTGAAAGTATTTGTATGGAGTGTAGCCATGTATGGAAGTGAAACATGGATGATAAATAGTTTAGATAAGAAGAGAATAGAAGCTTTCGAAATGTGGTGCTACAGAAGAATGCTGAAGATTAGATGGGTATATCACATAACTAATGAGGAGGTGCTGAATAGGATTGGGGAGAAGAGGAGTTTGTGGCACAACTTGACTAGAAGAAGGTATCGGTTGATAGGACATGTTCTGAGGCATCAAGGGATCACCAATTTAGTATTGGAGGGCAGCGTGGAGGGTAAAAATCGTAGAGGGGGAAAAAATAGTTCAAATGGCTCTGAGCACTATGGGACTCAACTTCTCAGGTCATTAGTCCCCTAGAACGTAGAACTAGTTAAACCTAACTAACCGAAGGACATCACACACCTCCATGCCCGAGGCAGGATTCGAACCTACGACCGTAGCGGTCTCACGGTTCCAGACTGCAGCGCCTAGGTAGAGGCAGACCAAGAGATGATTACACTAAGCAGATTCAGAAGGATGTAGGCTGCAGTACATACTGGGAGATGAAGAGGCTTGCACAGAATAGAGTAGCATGGAGAGCTGCATCAAACCAGTCTCTGGACTGAAGACCACAACAACAACAACATATAACGAGGTCTGTAATGTTTAAGAATACGTGAAGCAGTTATACGGACTGCTATAGACTAACAAACGGTAAAGTTTTCAGGAATGAAACAAACGCTTTAGAAGCGAATTGGATTCTTTGAACACTTATTATAGGCATCTTAACATTTTGATTGCGACTAATGTCACATCCCACAAAAGGCAGTACAATTACAACACACACATTATCACCTGTCGAAACAAGTTTGATGAGATAGCACGAAATGCTTCGAATATAATCTACCGATGACTTATTGCACTTGCACGATTTTTATCTTTACCCACAACGGTACACTGTTAAATTTATTTCCAAGATTTTGTTAGCAAAAGCGACGTTTCAGAGCCGACTGGTGGTAATTGCAAGTTTCTTTCCTTTACGCGATTGTCTGCCACATGCTGAAGGCTTGAGACGTCTACATGTTAGCGCAACATTACGTCTTCGTTCCGTGCAGAGCTTATTTCTTTTTCCCTTTAGCTGCCCAGCATTCTAAGCGAACACCGCTTGGAGTAGTTCTTATCGTATGCCTCGATTTATAATCTACTGAGCCTGTAGCTGAAACACTAGAGATTTAAAACGAAGTATGGCTCATGATATTTGCGAAGATTCTGGTTAAATTTGTGGATCATAAATTGCCACAGGTACGCCGAAACTTGGAAGACCTGCACCTCTTTTCATTCTGGGTGGTGCCTGCAGTATACTACGTCTGCGGCCAGTAGTGCAAGATAAAGCGTTCTGCAGCCCACTATTTCTGGATGAACCGCACCTCGGCTCGTATGTACCGTAATGTACGCACTGCAGATGTTCCGAACGCCCGCTTCTCCTTTCGTAATTCTGTCAGCATACGCAAAAGAAGACGTAGACAAGCTGGGAGATAGAGAGTAGGAGCATCACACGAGGCTCGGGGAATGACGTGTGTGTGAGGAGGAGAAAGGGGGGAAGGGGTGGTAGAGCTATGTTGCGTCAGTTGGCGTCGGAGGAAGAGGAGGAGGAGGAGGGTGAAGATGTAGAGGAGGGTGCGTCGAATCGCCATTATTCGCGACGTCGTTCGCCCGCCGTGTTTCACGAGCGTTCCAGACACCAAAATAGTCGCGCCCGATTTGCAGACAGAGGCTGCCGCTGTTCTCTCGCTAGAAGCTGCTACGAATACAGTTTCCAACGAAGTTGTACACTGCTAAAACCACGCGGCGCAAAAACGTTGCAATGTAGGGACGTGCAGAAACAGATGGATATTTATTTACAATATTTTGTGGCCCTCAGGAGCGAATAGTATTTTCGCTCTCCTAATCAGCTGAATATCCATTAAAATCGAGACATCTAAAAGAGATACACATCTTGGAAAATGTTGGCCACAGGCTAAATTGTTCGATCACAGAGGTAGGCAAGAAGTTGCTAAGGGTTTCCCCAAACAGTGTCAGTGAGGTTGTGTAGTATCAAAGCGAACTCTGCCCCCTACACGATGTAAGGTACTGTATACGAAGTGCTCGGATGTAAACAATGGTAAGGGACAATATGGTTGTTTTGAGAAACTGCGTACTAAAGTTCCAATAATATCTCATACTTCAAGCTCAAGTAATGTTGTTTCTTAGTCAGATATGTCATTGTTTACAAATATATCTGTAGTATCGACATTTTTTTTTAAATCGGTACGTATGTGACACAATTTGATTCCAATATGTTCCAAGACGCAGCGCATAAAAACGAGATTCTTCCCGGATCTCACACCTCGGGTTCTGTTAGTGACAGAAAGATAGGGCCAAGTGTTCTGTGGCAGCCCATGGGCTAGGAACCATCTGTATACCCAACAGAAAGGTCGTCTTACTGTGAACATACTACAATACAATGTCAAAGATTGCATATTACGCATTTCTTCCAGTTTAGGCAAATGGACCGAATCATTTGGATCTTTTTGCATTTGATGTAGTCTACGATGCGCCCATAGTGGCTTATAGAGTCACCATTTAGCTCATGGCCGGTTCCTGAGAAAACGCGAAAAACTTGTTTTCTATCATTTTTTCGCTGTCTGCAGTCGGTGTCTATGTAACTAACAGCAGCAAATTACTAGAATTTTAACAGTAGATTCACTAGGAATTTTCTAGAATTGCCATCTTCCACTTTTTAAAAATCTATATTCGTTATCGAGGTGTATGCTTTTTGGGCACCAAAACCGAGCCGCAGATTCGAAGACGGCTGTCCGCAGCAAGTGGCTGTGATTTTTACGACATATTCCCAAGATCCCAGTCTCGAAAGACCTTGAAAATTTTCTTGATAACTTTATCTGTTTCTGAGATACAAAGGGTCAAAGTTATCCTACTCGTGCACATGAAAACACATGTTAAGTCCGATATGAAGCGAAAACGCAATTTATAAAGTGACGTGGCGCGGAGAAGTATCCTGTAAAGTGTCTCCAATATAATCAGAAGCGTACTGGAATCCCAAGTTGTAGTACTGAAGCACACGAAAAATTTTTGTGCATGTGAAATCCGGTATGAAGTGTAAAATTAGGTTTGCGTTATTTCAGTTTCTCATAAGTAAACTATCAAAATTTTACTGACCCGCAAAGTTCTTTTCATATGAGTGAAATAACCTGGTGCAGCAGGGAAAGAGAAGGGAACGAGTGGGGAAATGCCTCAATCGGAGCACAAAAAGGTCAAATATGCTCCTATTTAAAAGACTGACTGAAAAGTAGGGTACCAGCTGCCTCATTCTACCTTCCTCAGTACCTTTAAAACTTTTCCCAAAAATTTAAGTTGATATAACTATTCTTACACGTTCTTCAACAGCAGTAGCGTAACCATCACCTTCAATTGCGTTGTACAGTGAAAGAAAGAGTATGTGGCCCACAGGTCTCCAGATAGGAAATACTTGTAACTTCTTTCCACTAGTTCTGAAATAGAGGTAGACGCACGTATATTATCGACAGTCAGGCTGTCCCTGGAATATGACGTTCTGCTGTCGAACGGGTATTTCGCGGTCGCAATCCAGACTGGAGATCAGAGTCGGGCTGTAAATTATGTATGGCCGTTTCAGTTAGTAAAGAGTATCTCGTGAATGGCAGTAAAAGTTAGAGTGCAGTGTAACAAATGAGTTTCATCAAGGGTTTTGTTTTATTTTTTAGACATCGTTTATTATTTCCCATCCATGTACTAGAACGTTCTCCGCCGTTTGATTATTTGCCTTCATCTCTGAGAGCAACTGGCGTTTGTCGTCTTGCCTGGTAGTTATAGAACATTTCTCGCAATTTTTCTTTCATTTCTATGACTCGCAGCCTGTCACACGTGCGGTAACACTACTTGTTTCAAATATTCATTAACAAGTTCTTATTGGATGGCTTTCTTGTCTTGTCCCCTTTCATATGAAACGTCCCCTTTAAACAATTATACAGGACTGTGCTTAAACTGACACACAATATTTTTATTAGCGCAACGCAATCTGACTTTCAAAAATCCCTACAAAAGAATGGCCCTTACTAACATTAACCTGTACCTTTCACAAATCACTTACCTCACAAAAATCTTCGTTACTCAAGCTACTGCAATACAGCGAGCGCCACTACTGCTAGCTAAATAAAAGATTCAAGCTACGGAAGGCACTAACTACTGATAGGCATAGTTAGCAAATGAAAGATTTTAATGGAGAACAAACAATGTATTTACCTTAATAGTCATAATATATATAGCAGTTCATGACAAATTACAAAGCTCCGCCATCTCTCTCCCCACATCCACCACTGCTGGCGGCTCACCTCCAGCTGCGCAATGCTACGCGCTGTTCACAGCCAGCTGCCTAACACTACAATGGCGAGTATTACAACAATGCAAAGCGGCCACAGACTGCACCCCACACAGAGCGCTACGTGGCGTTACCAATAAGAAAACCTAAACAGCCTACTTACAGTATGAATCGATCATACACCAAGAACTGTGTTACTGAAGTGGACTACGGCAGCGAAACTCTAGTTTTGTATCTACATCTGCATCTCCATACATAACCCGCTTTCTTTCCTGTTCTACTCGCAAGGAAAGCGAAGGGAAAACTACTGACTATATATCTCCGTAAGAGCTTCAGTTTCTCTTATGTTCGTGATCCTTACACGAAATGTACGCGAAATGTACGTTGGTGGCAGTAGAATCGTTCTGCAGTCAATTTCAAATACCGGTTACCTAAATTTTGTTAGTAGTGTTTCGCGAAAAGAATGCCGTCTTCCCTCCAGGGATTATTCCCATTTGAGTTAACGAATAATTTCAGTAGCACTCGCTTGTTGATCGAACCTACCGGTAGCGAATCTGTCAGCGAGACTCCGAATTGCTCCCTTTAATCCGATCTGGTGGGATACCAAACACTCGATCAGCATTGAAGAATGGGTCGGACTAGTGCTCTATACGCTGTCTCCTTTGCAGGTGAGCCATACTTTCCTAAAACTCTCCCAAAAACCAAGGCAGACCACTCTTCTTCCTGCTACCGTCTTTACGTGCTCGTTCCATTTCATACCGCTTTGTAGCGCTACGTCTAGATATTCAATTGACGTGACTGTGTCAAGCAGCCCACTAATAATGATGTATTCGAACATTGCTGGATTGTTCTTCTACTCATCTGCATTAACTTACACTTTTCTGTATTTAGAGCTCTTGTAGTTGTAGAAGCTTTTAAAACGCAATAAATACGTCAACCTGCTAATGGTCACTTGGAACAGTGGCCAAAACGTTGGTTTTTAATGCCGTCACATACCAAATGGTTCAAATGGCTCTGAGCACTATGCGACTTAACTTCTGAGGTCATCAGTCGCCTAGAACTTAGAACTAATTAAATCTAACTAACCTAAGGACATCACACACATCCATGCCCGAGGCAGGATTCGAACCTGCGACCGCAGCGGTCACGCGGTTCCAGACTGAAGCGTCTTTAACCGCACGGCCACACCGGCCGGCGTCACATACCAGATAAAGCTTAATTGAAGGATTCCATTAGAATTCCTCGAAAAAGATCGATATCTTTCTTCCTCCTCGTATATCTGACTAGATGATCCTGCTTGAAAGTGCTCAATTTCACGGAGACATAAAACTATAAACTTCTTACTTTCCTTATTGAGTCGTGCGTGGCTCGTGTTCATGCCATATCTCATCTGACATCCTGTTTTAACTGTACTACCACCTCGTTATGTTAATTTCAATTACTAGTGTCACCGAGTTGCCGCCTTGCCTGCCCGTGAGCGGCAGCAGCGGCGCTTATCGATACAAGCCCTGGCGTATTATCTTTGCTGATTGCTATTACTTCTCGGTTGTCGTGTGTTCGGAGTTAGTTCGGATCTGCCAGTGAGTTAGGAGGCGCTAGCAATGCAGTTCGGACCTGGCAGTGTTTGACTTAGGACGCGGTAGAAGTTCAGTCAGGACGCGGCTGCAGTGAGGCCACGACTCGCCCGACGGTTGCCGATGCATATCACTTGAGTGCGCACCACCTTGGTTGGTTGTCGGTTGGTCGCCTTGTCGGACGACGTATATGATGACCGGCGATCGCCTATGGGTTGTCTGCGTGTGCCGACTCATTATTGGTCTTTGTTATTGCACAGTCGCTGCTGTTAGTATTGTCCAGTCCTTCGTGCAAGTGTTCGTGAAACTATGTGTGTAGCTTGTGATGTCAACTGCTCAGTTATTTTAGTGCTGTCTCTGTGCTGACGTGTGTCAGTCGGTCGGTTGGTGTGGATCATCCAGGAAATCTCCTCGCGGCGCAGTGGGCAGGGCCCACTGGCGGTCTCTACACGGTGTCGGAGTGTGTGGGAGCTGTTCCGATTGCTACGAGGTTCGTGGCTCACCGACCCAGGACATCAAAGTTGAGTGGTGATTTAATTACCGAAGCCAGTCTGTTCACATTTTCATGTTTGGCTGATGGGGGTATTCCCGTGAGCAACACGAGTGTTCGAGTCGGCGAAAGTTTGGCCACCATCCCGTGGAGTTTAACCGTATTTTGCTTATTTGTAGTCCAAGTGCACCAGCGGAATTTTCTGCCTTGTGGCCGTCAGTGTTCCGGTTACCTGCCCTGGCCGCTGACGTAAAATTCAGGCAGTGTCCTGTCCTCACCCCTTTGTTGCTGTCTAACACGTGTGTGTAGTTCTGACAGCTTAGGCATACTTGGTTGTGGGCGGCTACGCCTTTTACGTTTTGGCTTTGGAGTTCCTTGTGCACTAATCGGGTGAAAAGCAAGTCGTCTTGTCGGTGGGGTCCGTTGACTGTCTCTTGGTTGGGTTGCCGACGGATCGGATATAGTTGGGCCGACTATCTGTCTCCCCTAAGCGAACGTTAATATTTCAAGTGCAGACCGACCCCAGGCGGATGGTTCGAATTTGTATACTTTTAGTTGGAGTTTTAAATAATGGGCCCTCAGTCGCTTTAAAATTGAAAGTTCCTTACTTTTCAAGTCTTGCATTGTTTGGGTCTTCAGCCTCATTTAAAATATTTTTTTGGATAAAGTTTTGGGCCTTCTGCCTTTTGAAAATTTATTTTAGTTGTCTTTTTCAATAATGGGCCTTCACCCGCTTTAAAATTTAAATTCCTTACTTGTTAAACCTCAGATTGTTTGGACCTTCGTCCTGTGTAAAATATTGTTTAAAGATAAAGCTTTGCGTCTTCTGCCTACTAAAAATTATTTTAGTTGTTTTAAGTAATCGGCCTTCAGCCGTTTTTAAATTAAAGTTCTTGTCTTGAAAGTATCAGACTGTGTGGGGGCCTTCAGCCTAATTGAAGATAAGACCTTCTGCCTTGTGTTTTTTTTTTTAATTAATTTTACCTGCAGTCTTAAATCAGGGGCCTTCAGGCGTCTTTAAATTAAACTTGCTTGCTCTTCAAGAGTTAGATTTGTTGGGCGTTCAGCCAAGTTATAGAACTTACTTGCGTGAGGCCTTCTGCCTTATAAATATTTTGTTTTGAGCCTGAATTTTAAGTTAATGCCTTTCAGCTGTTTTTAAATTTAAATGGTTATGTCCTTAAGGCATTAGATAATGTGGCCTGTTCAGTCGATAACTAAGTTCAAAAATTTTGCTATGCGTTAGGACAACTAAATAAATTTATATGTGTTTGATTGTAACTGGCAGCCCCCATTTGGCCCCTTTCCACAATTCCAACTACCTGTTCTGTCCTGCGGACTTTAGCAGAGCGTTTCCCTTATGTTACACAACAAATGCGAACTAATGCAAAGATCGTAACTCGTCGGTTTAGCCCATATGTAACTATTAACAGAAAGATCGGGGAACTTGAGTGAGGATCCTTGGAAGAAAGACAGTGTAGTTCTCGCGAAACGAAGTTGGGTATATTCAGAGGACCTGTATTCAGAGAATATCGCACGAGCATTATGTTGACACCTACATGTATCTCGCATAGGAATCATAAGAGTAAGATAAGAGAGGTCAGTGCGTGTACAGTGGCGTACGGACAGTCATTTCTCCATCGCCCAATATGTGAACGGAATATGACAGGAATCTGATAATACCGGTAAGGTGTACCTTCCGCAATACACTGCACAATGTCTTACGGAGCGTATATGCAGATGTCGATGTACAAGGAGGGGACAAGATTGATAGATCCAAAGAAAACGACATCGATTACTGGTTTGTTTCCAAATCAGCTACAAGGTAATAGAGGTTCAGGTGCCCAACTTGGGTGGATAACAGGTGGTTTGCAAACATTTCTCATGGAGGCACAGAAAAAAACACAAAGTGTTAACCCTGGCGGAAGGCACGACGGCATTGTGCGCAAGCAGCTGTTGCTGGCGGGCCCGCTTTTTACAGGCGCAGTTGCTTGATTCGTTTATGGCAGCAGGCTGTCCCCCCACCAATTCTTTGCCCGCACTGCTCTTCCGCTTGGAAAGTTCTTTCGGAGGTTCCTCTTGACGTTCACCCGCTTTTCTTTATCGCAGCTATCTGTTATCGAACGTGCAGGGGGTCTTTTCGGTATTACAGAAGGCGAATTCGTTATTCACTTTCCGCGTCGCCATGTATCTTCGAGAGGTCTTGCTTCAGACACCCAAGTGAAAGCTGGGCTTACGTCCAAGGTGGACAATAACTTATCACATCCAAGGACGCATATGATGCGAGCGTGCGATGTGGAGGAGTAGCCAGCACACTGCCGTCGTATTCAGCACGAGCTGCGGTTCAAATCCTCGGCCATCTATTCTGATTTACTTTCAACGTGACCGTCCTAGATTACGTGTCAGCCTACGGCTAGGATAGTTCCTTCAGTTCATTGACTTCCCTCTGGTTGTCCAGCAGAACAGGAGATCCGTCTCTCAATATTTAAACGTCGGCGGGACTCACACCAATGTTACGTGTAAACTGAGTAATCTGTTTTCGGAATTTCATCTTTTTGAGAACCTACAGAACGCATTTATTTCTTCCGTTTGAGATAACAATAAACTGTAATAAAGCACTGTACAAGCACAATCGGAGATGGATGCTTAGTTATGGCGAAGATGAAAGTCCATGGAACCCTGCCGAATGATATTACTTGCTCTCCAATCACGACCGCAACACGGCACGTAACTGATGAGTTATACACTTTGGTGATTTGACTGTGACAGACGCCGGAATTTCGCTACAACCCAGACCTTGCACTGCCTAAGTTTCGCATTTTTCGCAATCCGAAGATAGTCATTCACCGACATCCTACATATATAGTGTTTCGCTCCACCCCAGTGTGGGAAAGGTGAAATATTTATTTAGTATCAGACAGAACAACAAACGGTTGCTCATGGTCGCGGGCTAAAGAAGACTATGTTCCGTGATGTGAAAGCGATTGTGTTGAAAATCGTACATGGGAGATACAGCCAGCTGACAGGAAGTTTTACTGCAGGAATAGTTATCATCCTACGAATTTATCGTTGTATAAGAATATAGTCATCATATTATCCTCGAATGGGAGTACTTGCAGGCGTCACAACCAGTCATTGACTGTGGAAGACCAGAGCTCCAGGTTGACAAAGCTGTTCCAACAAGCACACCTAACAATGATTGTTATTGGAGATGGTCGCCGTTTAAGACGTTGTTATCGTGCTGTGACGAATGGTACGAGTACCAGTCATCAGTCGAGATACTCTGTTAAACTGTGAAGCTTTTCTCGATTACAAAAAGCTACTCGGACTTAGAAAACAATTCTACACGCCGGCGACGATCGTAAGCGTTGTGGGTGGCCAAGGAGAAATTTACATCACTGACTGTCACGAGCAGTCAGTACTCATCCCAAAAGTTATGTGCTTATCGCCATTCGAACCAGTGTACGAAAGGAAGTTTGGTGCCACTGTCGAAGAATCGCCTTCCGCTGCCGCAAACAACACAAGGGAGAAACTTACTATCGAACTGTCAGTACTATTTGGCCTGACCGAGAAATGACGTCGGCGAATGTTAGCCGTCCTGCACCAATTCTCAGATAGTTTCAAATCCGGAGTGGAGGAAGGACAGACCAAGTGGCCCATGGCAAAGCAGGGTATCAGTACAGGAGACCATCCACCAATTGGCCAGAGCTGTGTAGGTTGTCACGGGCTGAGTCTGGGAAAAAGTGGTGAAGATGCTGTAAGATGAGACCATTGACTCATTAGAGAGTCATTGGTTCTCTTATGTGTTCCTTATGAACAATAATAATGGCACTCAGCGTTTCTGGGTAGATTAACGACGACTGAACAACACCACGAAAAAAATGTCTACCCATTCTTGCCCATTGATGAACCCTACACTTCTTAAAAGGAGCACAGTATCTTTCAGTTCAGATAGGCTACTAGCACATTGAAGTAGAAGGGGATGACAGGAAAAACACTGCCTTCAAAACACCTGATGGCTTCTATGAATTCAAAGTTATGCCACTTGGTCTGTGTTACATTCGAGCTACCTTTTAACGTATGACTGAGAAAGTGCTTCGACACCTTAAATCGATGACGTGGCTTTGCTATTTGGATGGCTTTGTAATTTTTTCTACGACATTTGATGAACATCTAAGACATCGGCCAATGGTGCTGAAGTGTGTTATCCATCAGCTGTTCTCAACCTATCCCAATCATGCCAATCTAACGTCATGAAGGTGCAAAACTCGTCCTACAAACTATTTCATTCCTACACCAATCTGACCTCCTATAATTATTGATTGTCTCACATACTTGATATGTTAACGGGAAGGCCAGCTGCAAATGGGAATCCCTGTGCTGAAGTACTCGATTTGTGCCATGCAGGCTTCGAAATTCCAAAAGAGTGACGTGAAATGTTCTTCACATTTCGCTTGATGTCCTAATATGTGATAAGCGGTCGTCAAAACAGGTTCAGCGTTCGCTTATGTGATAACATAACATCATCACATACCGATGTTCAACAAAACTACACAGGACAAACTACTACACTTTGTAAAACATGTTTTGCGTGCCTTGTTATATGTGGTTCCTATACAGGGTGAGTCACTGTTGCCACCAAGAATAACTCCGAAAGTATGATAGGAGCTGAAAAGTTTTTGGGGTAGAAGTTGGATGGGACAACGGGGGCCATAATATGACGTTGGTTTTTTGTTGCTAGCTGGAGTCACTCCAGAGATATGAAGGTCAACTTTGTTTCTTTAAATGGGATGCTATAATTTGGTACTTATTTTCTGATAGCGGCTATCGAGACGAATCCAGTGATGTGTAACAGGAAGGTCTTTGAAGGTCATCGAAGGTCACGAAGGTGGCATGAACGTACATTTTCAGAAGGTGTTCGAAGTGATGACCATTGGTACAATGCAATGCTGCAGTGCTGTGGATTGAGTGGTACTCCTTATCACTTCGGCCCTTATCGAAGCACATGCTCTGGCAGTTCACTCTCGCATACCTTCAGATGTAGTTGGAACGCCTTTGCAAACAATGTCTTTTACGAATCCCCACAAGAAAAAATCCATAGGCGTCAAGTCTGGAGAGCAAGCCGGCCACGACACATCTCCTCCGAGTCCAACCCAACGATCTGGGAATTATCTCTGCAACTCATTTCTAGTCGTCAGCGAAAAATGTGTCGGACATCCATCGTGTTGATACCACATTCTGTCCTTGTTCCTAAAGGTATTTCTTCCAGTGACAGACCTAATGTCTCTTGCAGAATGTGGTGTACTTCCGACCATTAAGAGTACCTTCGATAAAACAGGGACCTATAATTCTGTCCTCCAGAATCCCACACCATACATTCACTGACCACGGTTTTTAGTGTGCAACTTGCTGCAGCCAACATGGATTTTCAATTGTCCAATAATACATGCTATGCAGATTAACATTTCTATGGTTCATGAATTTAGCCTTTTTCAGTAAATAAATTATAAATATGTCAGCCCTCTGAATTTGAAGTTGAGCCCATCGGCAGAATTCAATGCGACGCATACAATCCGTATCAGTTAATCCTTGGTGGAGACTGATTTGGTAAGAATGATATTTACGGCGATGCAGAACCCGAACAACACTACTCTGGCTCATGCCAGATTTCCTTGCGATTTGACACGAACTAACACAAGGATCTCGAACCACAGTGGCAAGAGTACCAATTTCCATTTCCTCGTTAGTAACTTTCCTTTGCCGGATATGTTTCCGATGCGTTAAAGATCCAGTTGTTCTCAATTTATCATGCACATATTTAAATATACGACGTGTAGGCTGAATACGCTGTGGATATCATTCAGCGAATAAGTCTCTAAGTCTCACTGAATTTCGTTGACATTCTCCGTAAATGAGGAGCATATCCACTTGTTCTTCGAAGGAACACATCATTCACATTCGCTTGAGTCGACGATACTAGTCTTACCGTCCCTATTACTGTTGTATTGCGAAACCGTCGATTGGTGTTTACATGTCAATGGCACGTTAGATGGATACGCCGTATTCGTCGAATGTTTACTTTTTGCACGATATATGAGAGAGAATCGTCAGAGCATGTGCTTCGTTAGGGGCCGAAGTGATAAGGAATACCATTCAAACCATGATAAGAATATTGCAGCACTGCATTGATACCAGTGGTCATCACTTCGAACACCTTTTGTAAGTGGACGTGCGTGCCACATTTGTGACCTCCGTTGACCTTCCAAGACCCTCCTGTTACACATCATTTGATTCGTCTTGGTAGCCGCTATCAGAAAATAAGTGCCAAACTATAGCATCCCATTTAAAAAAACAAAGTTGACCTTCATCTCTGTGACGCGTCCCCACCTAGCAACAAAAAACCAACGTCGTATTATGGCCCCAGTTGTCCCATGCAACATTTGTCCCACAAACTTTTCAGCTACTATCATACTTTCGGAGTTACCCTAGGTAGCTACAGATTGTGACTCACACTGTATATTTCCGGTAGGTCATGTGGTAATGGCCGCGGTGGTCATGCGGTTCTAGGCGCTCAGTCCGGAACCGCGCGACTGTTACGGTCGCAGGTTCGAATCCTGCCTCGGGCATGGATGTGTGTGATGTCCTTAGGTTAGTTAGGTTTAAGTAGTTCTAAGTTCTAGGGGACTGATGACCACAGATGTTAAGTCCCATAGTGCTCAGAGCCATTTGAACCATTTTTTTTTTTTTTGTGGTAATGTTGACGCGAGGGTGTAAACAATTTATCTCACAATTCAAATCGATGTGTTTGTACTAGATGGTGGTAGGGAGCCCGGGGGGTGGGGGGGGGGGGGGGCTTGGATGAGGAGATGCGCTCACCTCTTCACACATATCGATTGCCTTATGGTGAGGATTATCGAGGCTCTTGTATGTGTATCTACTCTAAGTACAAATAAAAGCCCTACCACTCGAATTTAAACAACAACGGAAATATTTATAAACAAAGGCGCTCCTGTATGATATGCATGCATAATGCACAGCGTGAACTCCGCTGTGAGTAGAGGGCCAAATTAGGAGTGCTTTTAATAATTTACTGCAAGATATGTTGCCGTTCGGGGTCTACTATTTCTCAGCTAAAAGCATCCTTTGTGAAGGCAAAAAGCAACCCAAAAACTCTGATACGATACAATGCAGTACAATTAAAATATTTCCAATAAATCACATGAGCTGTAACAATGATTGTTTGGATATCTTGATGTATTAAAGTTTCACTTTTACAAGAATTCCCACTGCTGTATTTGCTCAACGGTTTAGACCACATGCGATGCTTCCTTCTTTTCTTTTTCAACGGCATTTTCAATTTGTGGATTACATCTGCTTCAGTTTTTCACCTGCCAGTAATAAACCTTAGACCACACTTGATGCTTCCTTTTTTTCATTTTCAAGGACATTTTTAATTTGTGCGTTACATCTGCTTCAATCTTGTACCTGGCAGTAATTAAAAAAAGCTGTTAATTTTGATTTAATAGCGTGTCGGATTGAACATGATGCAAAACTGACTGTGAATATGAATTTATGATGATTATACCTCCCTTCACTCACTTCAGACCACGGTAAATATTCACAGTTGAAAGCAGGTAATGTTCATAAATTAATGTTTTCAATTAGTTTAGCACCGAAGTTCGTCAGACGCGCTATTCTCTCAAAATCAACAGCTGTCTTTTCATGTTATTAACAAGTCGACATCTGAAACTGATGTAACGCTTCAAATACGTACACAGTCTTTTAAAGAAATTGATGTACTAGCTCTGACATTTTTCTGACATCTGAAATATAGTGAACACATGGCAGCTTGGCATGCTTTATTGCTATCGAATTCCGAAGTCTGGCAAACTGGTCGACGTAGAGGTCACAGGAGAAGAGCGCAGGATGAGGATGCGGAAAAGACGAATGGTTCAAAAAATGGTTCAAATGGCTCTGAGCACCATGAGATTTAACATCTGTGGGCATCAGTCCCCTAGAACTTAGAACTACTTAAACCTAACTAACCTAAGGACATCACACACATCCATGCCCAAGGCAGGATTCCGACCTGCAACCATAGCGGTCACGCGGCTCCAGACTGAAGCCCCTAGAACCGCAAGGCTACACCGGCCGGCAGACGAATGGTCACCTTCGTACAGGGATAATCCCAGCATTCACTTAGCATTTTAGGATGATTAAACCAATGTAATACGAGGTAGTTTTTCGATATGCTCCTCGACAGTACGAATTCTGTTAACCACTGTGCCAGCTGCAGCTATGATGGTTACTAAAGTCAAAAAGATCTTCAAACAAGCTAGAGAATTATTTATAGTTGGTCGAACAGATAATCTGTGATTATCGATCTGCTTAAACCACGAACTGAGAATATTTATTCCTAATCGGACATACACAGAATAATACTGTGGTTAAAGCTCAACGATATCACAAATGCAGTCTGCATAATAGTATATAATAAGTCATGTAATAAAACACGTCAAAGATGTTCCTTGGTCTAATAACATAGGGTTATTCATAAATACTTATAGGGTTTCAGAAGAAGCACAAAAATTGCTAGTCATGTAGGAAACAAAGACACATCACTGAATAGAACACCTCTCCAAGTTTTAACTCCCAGCAGAGGTGCTCAGTGTGAGCCTCGTTTGTGATCTGGTATACGCCCATACGTGTGTGCGGTTGTGTAGTTCATTGACACAAATTTTCCGGGAAGGCGCCACGGCAGCCCGCATTGCAAATCTGTTCATTGGTTTCCCTATTTGCAAGGGCAAACCAATTGGGTGGGTTAGTTCGGAGCAGATGATTTGTGTGCTTGTCTGACAAGCCCCCTAATGCGGCTACACCACTTCGTATATTACGGATCTAAAATTGGAGAGATGTTCCCTCCACTGATGCATGTTACTTTCCTCTATGTCTGGTAGTATTTCTGCAGTCGCCCTCTGTGTACCCTGGAGGAACTTAATAACAACTGTGTATCACTCAAAGATTTTTCCAAAAACAGAAACTTGTAAACTCTCGCTATAAAAGAGGATGTAGGGAAGAGACTTGGAAAAATAAATGACATTTCGTGCATTCGCAAGAAGCGCTATGTGTGAAGCCTACAATATTTCTTACAGTCACACCTCGGTGAAAGAACTCTCAGAAAATCATTGGAAGTTCTAGTCGTCTTTTACGTCAATGAATTGATCAGAATCCACCAGTCAAGCAAATGGTGTTTAAAACGAAGACAGCAGGCGGGAAGTGGAAACATTAAATTCCATGTTTAAGGAAGTTGACACTGCCATATCAAAGTTTGAACATCACACTCGCTCACAAATTAACACTATACTGTCCGGCGACACCACAGTGGTGTCGTGCGCGAAATAGCGGTCAACGGCCGGCGACAGCTCAGTGGTGTCGTCTGCATAGTATCACTCAATGGCCGGCGACACCACAGTGGTGTTGTGAGCATAGTATCGCGCAGTGGCCGGCGACACCACTTTAGTATCTTTTGCATCCTGTTGGTGTCTTGTTTAGGTAACAATACGTTACACACGTCAACAAGTGTTTTGTTTCTATTAGTACTTGTGCCCTTTCATCATGGTGGACGAAAGAAACAATAGTATTATTTACGATAAATGCGCGGACGACTTGTCTAACGTGAAAGTGAAGCGGAATCGTAGGAAGATAGTGAAATACGTCCAAGAAGAATTAGGCTGTACAGACGAAGAAACCAGTGCACAGTGGTCAGACTTTGATTTACCAAGGACAAATAACAAATTTGAAGAATCCTCGGGTCCAAACATATTTCCCTAAGATACACACAGCGTCGAGGATATCGTAGAATTACACTACTGGCCATTAAAATTGCTACACCAAGAAGAAATGCAGATGGAAAAAATGGTATTCATTGGACAAACATATTATACTAGAACTGACATGTGATTACATTTTCACGCAATTTGGGTGCATAGATCCTGAGAAATCAGTACCCAGAACAACCACCTCTGGACGTAATAACGGCCTTGATACGCCTGGGCATTGAGTCAAACAGAGCTTGGATGACGTGTATAGGTACAGCTGCCCATGCAGCTTCAACACGATGCCACAGCTCATCAAGAGTAGTGACTGGGGTATTGTGACGAGCCAGTTCCTCGGCCACCATTAACCAGACGTTTTCAATGTTCGCATTGACGGCACTTGAACAGTGGACGTTACATTTCAGATGTGCTACGAACCGTGGCTCTACCCTTTATTCGATGCCTGCGAAACCCTGCAGAGGTCGTGCCACTTTCCATCAGGAGGTGTCAGTAGTTCCATCACTGTTTTTGCCAAGGGCTGTCCAGCACCGGAATATATCTTGAATGAGGAAATGTATCCCGTACTCGAATCACACAGCATCCGAATGAGTATGCCGTATTTCGTGATTTTCGACGGACTGTAAACTTTAAAATTTAACCGTCCACGCCACGGTATCATTCCTTCATCAGCTGAGATATTTAGACTTAGATTAAACATTTCTCTAAACTTTTTGGAAAAATAATCAATTACGAGCATTACTTTAGCTAGGCCCCTTAGCGAAAACATATCTCGGTACAATATATAACTACATTAAATTTTTAACAGGAGGGTCCTGCTCATTTTTTGTGTTGGGGTAATAGATTGCCCATAGCAATCGAGACAGTTGGAAAATCTTGCACATAGTATTTGAAGGTGTTGCGAGTTGCGTACAACCCGTAGGTAGGGGTAGCTGTATCATCTTGAAAATTTCAATGTTGCACCTTATACAATACGTTAGCTATCAGATAGAATAAAGTGTTTGGCTGCTATAGGTGCAAACGAAAGGGGCGAGTAGAAGACAATGAAACAAGCAAATAAACTAAACACCGTGCTAACAGGCCACGATGGCCCAACGGTACCGACCAGCCGTCATGTCATTCTCAGCCCATAGGCGTCACTGGATGCGGAAATGGAGGTACATGTGGTCAGCCCACCGCTCTCCCGGCCGTGTGTCAGTTTGCAAAATAAGCAAATAGTCCTAATAAATGTAGGTTCGCAAACAAATGGTTTCCCCAATATGGTGTATGCTGACCTACTGGTCGTGTGTACTTTCATTTTCTGAAATAAAATGTTCCCCAGATGAGCTACTGGATCAAGGTTTGGGGAATTTGGTATCTAGGACAGTCTACATTGCGATCTCCACACCACTTACGTCCACATTTATCCTTGTAGCAAGAAGTATCGTCTTACTGTTAGGTCTCATCTTTATTAAATTCGGTCTTCATATAGCGCTGAGTGTGGTCTCCTAGAAGTGGTCTGTAACCAAATTGGTCTAAATTTCTGACGGTGCAACAGAATTACTCTGATGTATTCCTCCGGACGCAGTACTATCACCGCCGCTTTGATATCTTGATATTGACAATATTTGATCTCCTACTTTCCTATGTGGACATGCAGACTACAAGCAGTTCTGTCTTTTTCCATTGTCTCCTGACTACTGTCTGATTTAATGGGATCTACCATTTGCCCCTGCTGCTGCAGTTGACTAAGGGTTTGACGAGAATAAATATGTAAAGTCATCAGTCTCCTGTGCACCCCCGCGGGACGGAATCGCTGTACCCAAAGCGTCTGCGTCTGGAGCCAATCACATGTGCAAGTGCGAGAACGTGTTCTGAAATGTTTGCATAACATGTGTCTGTGGAGGGACGTGGATAACTCCTAGAAACCACGTAAACGCTGGCCGGCACACCAACCACGTCTTTAATCGGTCCGGGTCAGGCTCGCTTTGCCGTATCGGAAGTGGACTGTAAGGTGCCCACTCTTACTCCCAGAGCAGCACTTACACCCGACATCCTCAGTTACATGCCCTTCAGACACAACAATCCCTGTCTTCCCAAAAACATGTTCGAAATGTTGACCAAAAACTTAGAAATAAATTTTCTTAGTATGTGCAGAACGAAATGGGAGAAACCTCTGATCACTTGACACTCCGTGTCGGAACTGAGGTGGTACAGTGCTAGCGCAATCGATAGAATACTGGCTGTGAAAGGCGGGGGCTGAGTTTAAAATTTTAGTGTATCAACAGTTTTTACTTGTCAGATACAAATAAAAACGAATCTTGTAATTTCGCGTTTAGTTTATTCTGCACCAAACAAGAGAATTACCCATGAAAATATTTCTCACACGTTCCATCAAGCATTCTTAAGTCTGCATTTTTGTTTTGAAATTCCAACTGTATTGAGAAAAGGTTTGCTCGCGGTGTGACACTGCAATGAAAAATGGAGGTTAACGTTTAAAACAATAAATTTGGCGTTTATTTGGCCGATAAGGGTGACATTTAGCAGCATAGCTTTGGCTATGACAACTTTTCCATGTAGTTTATTTCTCGAGACATTTGATTTCATTGTTTTATATGGTATAACTTTATACAAATGCGCCGTTATCACTTATCAGAATCCTTGGACGAAGAGCTGTCACACCAAAAGAAGAAAATAAATCAAAATTAATATGTGCTATTAATAAAATAACCTTATAAAGATTCGTCAAATCAGAAAGTCATAGCAAATTCTCGAAACGTCCTCCGATTGCTTCTACACATGCAAGCAATCCTAATACATGGAACCATTCA
Organism: Schistocerca serialis cubense; assembly: GCF_023864345.2. NCBI lineage: Eukaryota > Metazoa > Arthropoda > Insecta > Orthoptera > Acrididae > Schistocerca > Schistocerca serialis. Next base: position 398,636,917 of record NC_064646.1, read on the forward strand.
GATTAGACGTCAGGAGCAGTTTAAGATTCGTGTTTGGGTAGAAATGGTAGGTGACTGTTTGATGGTCCATATGTTCTCCCAGAACGTTTTATGACTTTTTTTCTTTGAGGACTTTATATAGAACACTGATACAGACCTGCGACAGACTGTTCCCTAACAAATAATAGGAAACATGTGGTTCTGTCTAGCGTAATTCAGTTAAATAGTTCCAGTTTCACTGTATGATTGTGTACGCAACGGCAGACTGTCGGATATTAGGAGAGAATTCCATGGCATCCATGTTTCACCGACTACAGTGGGTCAGAATTATTCCATATGGAGACAAGTGAAGCAATTAAGTTGTGAAGCACGATATGCCTAACACAGAAAGACTTCATCAAAGTGTCAAAGTAGCAAGTCTAAACTCTCGACAGAGTCAAGAGTCGTTTGTAAATGGGTTACAACCCATGCTCCTAAGAGTAAATGCTATTGCATAAACAAGCGGAGGATCTTTTAACCGTTTATTACAGTAATTTTGCAAAATATTTTTATTAGTACGGAAAAAAGGAGGATTTTAGGACATATACAGGGTAAAGCAGATCACCATCGAAAATATTTCAGCAGTTGTTCAGAGATATTTACTGAATATTTTTGTTGCATGTTATATTTCCAGTCAACATCCTACACACACCAAAAAAAGTTTTGCATCACCTCGATTCCAAGAGTTCCAGAACCCGTACAGAAAACTGGGATAGAGATCAACATAAACGTCATTTCCGCCCTTTTTATTGCTCATGTAAACCACACATTGCATGTTGTACCACCATACAGCGAGACCTTCACAGGTGGTCGTCCAGATTGCTGTACACACCGGTAGCTTAAATACCTAGTAGCACGTCCTCTGCCATTGATGCATACCTGTATTCGTCGTAGCATACTATCCATAAGTTCATCAAGGCACTGTTGGTCCAGATTGTCCCACTCCGCAACGGTAATTCGGCGTATATCGATCAGAGTGGCTGGTGCGTCACGTCGTTTATAAACAGCCTTTTCAATCTATCCCAGGCATGTTCGATGGGGTTCATGTCTGGAGAACATGCTGGCCGCTCTAGTCGAGCGATATCGTTATCCTGAAGCAATTCGTTCACAATATGTGCACGATGGGGACGCGAATTGTCATCTACGAAGACGAATGCCTCGCCAATACGCTGCCGTTATGGTTGCACTATCGGTCGGAGGATGGCATTTACGTATCGTATAGCCGTTACAGCGCCTTCCATGACCATCATCGGCGTACTTCGGTCCCAAGTAATGTCACCCCAAAACAGAAGGGAACCTCCACCTTGCTACACTCGCTGGACGGTGTGTTTAAGGCCTGACCGGGTTCCTCCAAATGCGTCTCGGATGATTGTCTGGTTGAAGGCATATGCGACACTCATCGGTGAAGAGAACGTGATGCCAATCCTGAGCGGTCCATTCGGCATGTTATTGGGCCCATCTGTACCGCGCTGCATGGTGTCGTGGTTGCAAAGATGGACCTCGCCATCGACGTCGGGAGTGAAGTTTCGCATCATGCAGCCTATTGCGCACAGTTTGAGTCGTAACTCGATGCCGTGTGGCTCCACGAAAAGCATTATTCAGCATGGTGGCGTTGCTGTCAGGGTTAATCCGAGAGATGATCCGTAGGTACCGGTCATCCACTGCAGTAGTGCAGTGGTAGCGGGCATGTTATCGACAGTTCCTGTCTCTCCGTATCTCCTTCATGTCCGAACAATATTGCTTTGATTCACCCCGAGATGCCCTGACACTTCACTTGTTGAAAGCCCTTTCTGGCACAAAGTAACAATGTGCACGCCATCGAACAGCCGTATTGACCGTCTAGGCATGGTTGAACTGCAGACAACACGAGTCGTGTATCTCCTTCCTGGTGGAATGACTGGAACTGATCGGCTGTCGGACCCCCTCCGTTTAATAGGGGCTGCTCATACGTGGTTGCCGGCCGAAGTGGCCGTGCGGTTAAAGGCGCTGCAGTCTGGAACCGCAAGACCGCTACGGTCGCAGGTTCGAATCCTGCCTCGGGCATGGATGTTTGTGATGTCCTTAGGTTAGTTAGGTTTAACTAGTTCTAAGTTCTAGGGGACTAATGACCTCAGCAGTTGAGTCCCATAGTGCTCAGAGCCATTTTTGAACCATACGTGGTTGTTTACATCTTTGGCCGGGTTTAGTCACATCTCTGAACAGCCAAAGGGACTGTGCCTGTGATACAATATCCACAGCCAACGTCTATCTTCAGGAGTTCTGGGTACCGGTGTAACGCAAAACTTTTTTGATATGTGTATATTTCCAGTAATGAAAGTAACGTACCACTCTATGTTACGAAACTTTAACTAATATTTAGGATTATTAATAGTAAAGCTAATCCACAAAATTTTCATATATATACTACAGGCAATACTGTTTTTTATTGTTATGTAGTTAGTAATTAATGCGAAAGTAGAATTAGAATGTAAAGAACAGATACTAAATGTATCATACACAATATTAAGACCCACTCCAGCAGTTCATGTTCGTCGTTATCATCATGGTCATTAAGCACATTGTCTGGATTGAGGTTCAGATAAAACTGTCTATTCACTTCAGGCATAAAGTCTAGCAGTTTCGTTAAATCTGTGTGTTTCAAACTTGATATAGTAGCACTGTTACGTATTAGTGTCTCAAGGTTAATATTTGCTTTCCACCTACGTATTTGGGCACTACATTTTGCAGACTTTGGGAAAATAACACATTGCTGTCTTCTTTTGATGTGACTTGAAGAAAATGACGGCCTCCCAGGATTCCAATGAAGATTATGTTGCTTCGAACTACAGTTCATGACAACCTGTTGAAAAACCCATCATTATAAAATTTCTGAAATTTCCATTGTTTCCACGGACATTGATCTTGATTTGGTAGTGATGTCGGTAACACTCTTAACATTTCCTCAACGTCTGTTTTACAGGCTGCAATGCTGAAATCACAGAACTTGAGGTTATGGTGCGGCATTCCTTCAAGAACTTCCAGCTTTTATGAACAAATGGGCACCATTGTAGCCAGTAAGCGTCGCACAGCAACGCAGATTTGTGCTTTGGGCCCGTACGGAAGTGAATATCAGAGGTATCGCTGAGAAAGCTTTTCTTAAATATTCATACATACAGGTATACAGCACTGATGGAGCTGGTGCACTGCAAGACCAACAGATGTCAGGAGCATCCACATGTGCTATAATCTCAAAATTGAGGACGCTTTGTTTTAGGCCCTTTTGATTCTCAGCGCCTCAATCGTATTTCGATTGATTTCTTGCCTCCATTTACATTTGTATCTGTATTTCATTGGGAAGATCTGCACAACAGTTGAAATGTCGACGGTATGTGCTGCGTATCTTGTTTGGAAACACGCCTGTTCAATTAACTGACGGTTCTTGTTGTTGACAACAGTAACGTTCACTTTACTGTCCACCTTAAAGCTCGCATATAGTATTGCTCGCTCGTGTCTCGTACGTTTTTGCTGACAGTAACGCACAGCATTTCGGGCAAGCTGACTGGTACAGAATTGGTGTGTATCGACATGCTGTGTGGATTCCCTCAGTTAAATGGAAGAGCGACACAACGGCGTTAGCGTCAGTTGTTCCCATAGCGATAGCAATCACATCACAGTACTTTTCCAGACGAGAGTTGTTACATTACTCAGCGTGTCGTGTTATAAGTTGTGGTTCACTGTGATTGGACCGCTGTTATTGGTTCAAGTGGTTCAAATGGCTCTGAGCGCTATGGGACTTAACTTCTGAGGTCATCAGTCCCATAGGACTCAGAACTACTTAAACCTAACTAACCTAAGGACATCACACAGATCCATGCCCGAGGCAGAATTCGAACCTGCGACCGTAGCGGTCGCGCGGTGCCAGACTGAAGCGCCAAGAACCGCTCGGCCACACCGGCCGGCGGACCGCTGTTATTTTCTGCATACATAAATGACCTGGCGGGCAGGTGAGCAACAAACTGCGGCTATTTGTTGATGCTGTTATGGCGTATAGGCAGGTGTTGCCGTTGAGAGACTGAACTAGGATACAGGATGACAGGCAAACGGTTTAGTTGGTGTGATGAATGGCAGCTAGCTCTAAGTGTAGAAAAATGTATCTTAATGCAAGTGAGTAGGAAAAACAAACCCATCATTTTCGAATACAGCATTAATAGATGCTGCTTGACACAGTTATTAAATATCTAGATGTAACGCTGCAAAGCGATATGAAATGGAACGAGCATGGAAGGATTGTAGTAGGTAAAGAGAACGGTCCACTTCGGTTCATTTGGAAAATTTTAGGAGAGTGTCGTCCACATGTAAAGGAGATCGCGTATGGGACACTATTGCGTACCATTCTTGAGTACTGTTCGAGTGTTTGGGATCCGCACCAGGTCCGACTGAGGGAAGATACCGAAGCAATTCAGAGGCGGACTGCTAGATTTGTTTCTGGTAGGATCTAACAACACGCATTTATTACGGAGATGCTTCGGGAACTGAAATTGGAGTCATTAGAGGGAAAACGATGTTCTTTTCGAGAAACGCTATTTAGAAAATTCAGAGAACCGGCATTTGAAGCTGACTGCAGAACGATTCTGCTGCCCCCAACGTACAGTTCGCTTAAGAACACAAAGAAAAAAGAAATCAGGCCTCACACGGAGGCATTTAGAGAGTCGTTTTCCTCTCGCTCTATTTGCGAGTGGAACATGAAAGGAAGTGAATAGCAGTAGTACAGTATACCCTCAGCCACGCACTGTACGGTTGCGTGTAGTGTATGTATGAAGCTGTAGAGAATTCCATCTTCAAATTCCGTAAAAAATTTTGTGGTGTGTCCTGCGTAAGCACGCTCGTGTGTCGTCTGCATTCTGTTGCGCTGTGTAGCGAAACGACTTGTCACGTGCAGCTCAGTTAACGCCTATTTTAGGAATTCTACATTCATCCGTGAGGCTCCATGTCTTACCACCTGACGCCTGGCCATTTAATCTTAACATGTACATCAACTGCTCATTTGTTGACCCTCTTCTCTATTCTTACTTCGAAATTTTCCATTGCATTCTCGTTTAGTATTTGTCTCACTGCCTCTGTTAATGTCGTGGCCTTGCCGGCTCCCCTCATTTTGTCGGCCGCAGTTGGCGGGCGCCGTACGGTCTTGTGGCCAGTTTTTGCATTGGCTCAAATTGCACGCGAGGTGCGTACCACACGAGCAACACCACTTCGGCAATAATTCGCGACGTGTCCCTAACGCTGACATTTGGAGCCGTGTGGCAGTGTTGCGTAAGGTTAATGTGGCGAGTCCACAATGCGGAAATGCCACAAGCTCCGTCTTGCTCCTACAGCACCACTTAGGAGCGGGGTTGCCCAGCGATTAAAGCGTTGGACTCTTCATTGCATAGTAGTGTGGTCCAAATCATCATCTGGCCGTCCACATTTGGGCTATTCGTTGTCTTCTGAAATCGGTTATTGCTATTCTAGAATGAGTCAATTGTAGAGTAAACGCTGCATATGTAATGAGCTCGTCATAGAAGTGGAATGATGAAGAATTGTGAGCCGGCCACATAACGAGGAGTTGCCAACAGATGGCAAACGGCGGCTCTCCAGCCTCAGCACGGGGGCCAGGTGTTGAACTGGAGTCAGTCTAGCCCCCTCATTGCTGATTCCGTCAAAGACTTGAGATGAGTGAATCGCTCTGACCAACGTTTCCATAAACTGGCCAGATATCTACGAAAGCTTTATAAAACAGTAGAAGACGCAGACTACCTGATTCCCTCGACCTGTGATAAGTACCACAACCTCGCATCATTAAAATTGCTACACCAGGAAGAAATAGACACGATAAACGCATATTTGTTAGACAAATATATTATACTAGAACTGACATGTGATTACATTTTCACACAATTTGGGTGCATAGATCCTGAGAAATCAGTGCCCAGAAAAACGACCTCTGGCCGTAATAACGGCCTTGATACGCCTGGGCATTGAGTCAAACAGAGCTTGGATGGCGTGTACAGGTACAGCTGCCCATGCAGCTTCAACACGATACCACGGATCATAAAGAGTAGTGACTGGCGTATTGTGACGAGCCAGTTGCTCGGCCACCATTGACCGGACGTTTTCAATTGGTGAGAGATCTGGAGAATGTTCTCGCCAGAGTAGTGACTGGCGTATTGTGACGAGCCAGTTGCTCGGCCACCATTGACCACACGTTTTCAATTCGTGAGAGATCTGGAAAATGTGCTGGTCAGGGCAGCAGTCGAACATTTTCTGTATCCAGAAAGTCCCGTAAAGGACCTGCAACATGCGTTCGTGCATTATCCTGCTGAAATGTTTCGCAGGAATCGAGTGAAGGGTAGAGACACGGTTCGTAACACATTTGAAATGTAACGTCCACTGTTCAAAGTGCCATCAATGCGAACAAGAGGTGACCGAGACGTGTAACCAATGGCACCCCATACCATCACGCCGGGTGATACGCCAGTATGGCGATGACGAATACACGCTTCCATTGTGCGTTCACCGCGATGTCGCCAAACACGTATGCGACCATCATGATGCTGTAAACAGAACCTGGATTCATCCGAAAAAATGACGTTTGACCATTCGTGCACCCATGTTCGTCGTCGAGTACACCATCGCTGACGCTCCTGTCTGTGATGCAGCGTCAAGGGTAACCGCAGCCAAGGCCTCCGAGCTGATAGCCCATGCTGCTGCAAACGTCGTCGAAATGTTTGCCCAGATGATTGTTGTCTTCCAAAAGTCCCCATCTGTTGACTCGGGGATCGAGACGTACCTGCACGATCCGTTACAGCCACGCGGATAAGATGCCTGTCATCTCGACTGCTAGTGATACGAGGCCGTTGGGATCCAGCACGGCGTTCCGTATTACCCTCCTGAACCCACCGATTCCATATTCTGCTAACAGTCATTGGATCTCGACCAACGCGAGCACCAATGTTGCTATACGATAAACCGCAATCACGATAGGCTACAATCCGACCTTTATCAAAGTCGGAAACGTGATGATACGCAATTCTCCTCCTTACAGGAGGCATCACAACAACGTTTCACCAGGCAACGCCGGTCAACTGCTGTTTGTGTATGAGAAATCGGTTGGAAGCTTTCCTCATGTCAGCACGTTGTAGATGTCGCCACCGGCGCCAACGTTGTGTGAATGCTCTGAAAAGCTAATCATTTGCATATCACAGCATCTTCTTCCTGTCGGTTAAATTTCGCGTCTGTAGCACGTCAAATTCGTGGTGTAGCAACTTTAATGGCCAGAAGTTTATTTTTAAATGATGGCATTCGCTTCTTATGTACTGCAGTCATTCTCTCAAATTACAGAAATTACTCTGGAAAAGTTTTTTTCCTACTGCAAAAAAAGAATTCATGGTTCGCCCACTGCCGGGCTGCAAACCTTCACTGTCCTGTCAGGATGCAGACGGCGGGCATTTGTGGCGTCGTTAGACGCAATAGAACAGTATACAAGATTATTCCATCACTCAGAAGTTAGAATACAAGACACTGCTACGTTCTGCGACGGCTGGAGGCTGCGTAATCTGGAGAGGAATCTGCTGAATCCATCAGCGGACTCAAAGCTGCCGACGACGCTGCATCATCCCGGAGTGCAAACAGATGACACACTGGTGCGGCGGTTTGTCGCCCGCTGGCGAGATAGCCATAACCCGTCGGTAGTCCTTGGACGTGGCGGTGTCCGCGACATGTGTCTTTGATTCACACCTCGTTTCGGGGAGTATTCAGTCCCTCGAAGATCACTGTCCACGTTGTATCATCATGTGGACCGCAATGTCGGATGCCACGATGTCGTGGTGAAACCTGAACCTGTTCCGACGGTGCGGTAGGACGTCACACTCGTGAGATGCTGGAGTTTTAGGGAAGCTTCCGTCCTGGACCAGAGTCGTGTTGGTAGATCCCTGGACTACCTACCAGTGCTAGCTGCTAATTGGCTTCAGTACTGGAAGCCAGACTTCATCATCCGAGGTTACGCATAACTCATCTTCTTGTAAGGCAGCAGTGCCGGCCCCTAGTGGCCACGCGGTTCTAGGCGCTTTAGTCTGGAACCGCGCGACCGCTACAGTCGCAGGTTCGAATCCTGCCTCGGGCACGGATGTGTGTGATGTCCTTAGGTTAGTTAGGTTTAAGTAGTTCTAAGTTCTAGGGGACTGATGACCACAGATGTTAAGTCCCATAGTGCTCAGAGCCATTTGAACCATTTTTAAGGCTGCAGTTGTAAGAGGAACAATAGAATAATCTTATACAAACGATGTTACCATATCATAACGAGAATCGAGTACGAACGACATGAACGTCATCGATCCTACTGATCGAGACCACTAGGCTAATGGGGATGGAGTATTTATGTCATCGAGGGGAGGCGGCGCTCTATGACGTCATTTGTATAATGAGCGATTCGGTTCCGCTCTTCCCTGGTTGTCAGTAGTCTTCAGATCCACTACATTTGCTAAACTAATTTCTTACAGTATTCTTACTGCTTAGTCAAACCCCTACTATGCGATATTGTGAACTACCTACTATCTATGACGCAAATTCATACGAGGTGCATTCAAGTTCTAAGGCCTCCGATTTTTTTTCTAATTAACAACTCACCCGAAATCGATGAAACTGGCGTTACTTCTCGACGTAATCGCCCTGCAGACGTACACATTTTTCACAACGCTGACGCCGTGATTCCATTACAGCGGCGAAGGCTTCTTTAGGAGTCTGTTTTGAGCACTGGAAAATCGCTGAGGCAATAGTAGCACGGCTGGTGAATGTGCGGCCACGGAGAGTGTCTTTCATTGTTGGAAAAAGCCAAAAGTCACTAGGAGCAAGGTCAGGTGAGTAGGAAGCGTGAGGAATCACTTCAAAGTTGTTATCACGAAGAAACTGTTGCGTAACGTTAGCTCGATGTGCGGGTGCGTTGTCTTGGTGAAACAGCACACGCGCAGCCCTTCCCGGACGTTTTTGTTGCAGTGCAGGAAGGAATTTGTTCTTCAAAACACTTTCGTAGGATGCACCTGTTACCGTAGTGCCCTTTGGAACGCAATGGGTAAGGATTACACCCTCGCTGTTCCGGAACATGGACACCATCATTTTTTCCAGCACTGGCAGTTACCCGAAATCTTTTTGGTGGCAGTGAACCTGTGTGCTTCCATTGAGCTGACTGGCGCTCTGTTTCTGGATTGAAAAATGGCATCTACGTCTCATCCATTGTCACAACCGACGAAAAGAAAGTCCCATTCATGCTGTCGTTGCACGTCAACATTGCTCGGCAACATGCCACACGGGCAGCCATGTGGTCGTCCGTCAGCATTCGTGGCACCCACCTGGATGACACTTTTCGCATTTTCAGGTCGTCATGCAGGATTGTGTGCACAGAACCCACAGAAATGCCAACTCTGGAGGTGATCTGTTCAACAGTCATTCGGCGATCCCTTAAAACAATTCTCTCCACTTTCTCGATCATGCCGTCAGACCGGCTTGTGCGAGCCCGAGGTTGTTTCGGTTTGTTGTCACAGGATGTTCTGCCTTCATTAAACTGTCGCACCCATGAATTCACTTTCAACACATCCATAACTCCATCACCACATGTCTCCTTCAACTGTCGATGAATTTCAATTGGTTTCACACCACGAAAATTCAGAAAACGAATGATTGCCCGCTGTTCCAGTAAGGAAAACGTCACCATTTTAAGTATTTAAAACAGTTCTCATTCTCGCCGCTGGCAGTAAAATTCCATCTGCTGTACGGTGCTGCCATCTCTGGGACGTATTGACAATGAGCGCGGCCTCATTTTAAAACAGTGCGCATGTTTCTATCTCTTTCCAGTCCGGAGAAAAAAAAATCGGAGGCCTTAGAACTTGAATGCACCTCGTACTATGGCAGTTCGGTCTGCGAGCATCTAACAGTGTTCTGATGAGCTCACCCGCAATCTCGCTCAAGAGTGTCGAGGCTGCTCTCTTCCTGACCGAATAACGTGTTGAAATGTTTGCATTCCCCGGCTGGTGACTGTTGAACTTTCGTATGACTGAGTAACGCCGGCTGTTCAAGCTCAGAAAATTTTACAGAAAAAATCGCTGTTCCCTTGGAGTTAATTTGTTACTGTTCCCGTGGGATGGGTAACGCGACTAAAGAGTAATCTACAAAAGTTTACTATCAAATGAATATATTAAGTTAAGTAAACGAGTGAGTTGTAAGCGACATGTATTCTTCCAGCTCCTCCGATTGCCTCAAAATTTGGTGCATTCTAATAGACGAGGGTAATCCCAAAAGTAAGGTCTCCTATTTTTTATAAGTACATAGACCTGTTTATTTCTACAATGGTTTACATCAGTTTACAGCTTGAACATTTAGCTATTTTTCGACAAAATCACCATTTCTGTCGATGCATTTCTGTAGACGCTGTGGCAATTTTTGTATGCCCATTACATACCAGCTCGCCGCCATGCTGTTCAGAAAGTTATGAACCTCTTCTTTCGCCTCGTCGTCGGAGCTGTATCGCTGGGACCACAATTAACACTGACGGGTAGAGCGAGACTCTGAAAAAATTCAAACGGGCAATTCAGAACCGGAGAGGAGGAATGTTGGGCAAGGGCGTACACATTCTCCATGACAACGCTCGCCCACACATCGCTCGGCGAACCGTTGCTCTCCTGAAGCAGTTTCAGTGGAACATAATCACCCACCTGACTTGGCGCCCAGTGACTATCACCTGTTCCCTAGGTTAAAAGAACATTTAGCCGGAAAGCAATTCAGCTCCGACGACGAGGTGAAAGAAGAGGTTCGTAACTTTCTGAACAGCATGGCGGCGAGCTGGTATGAAATCGCATACAAAAACTGCCACAGCGTCTACAAAACTGCATCGACAGAAATGGTGATTAAGACGAAAAATAGCTAAATGTTCAAGCTGTAACTGACGTAAACCACTGTAGAAATAAACAGGTCTATGTACTTATAAGAAAACAGGAGACCTTAGTTTTGGGATTACCCTCGTATATATTGTGATGTTTGCTGGGCCGCAAGTGATTCGTACCATAAAACCTCCAAGAGTTAACTTTTGTGATGATTCATAAGCCTGGGGAGTGAAGAGCAGCTAGTACCTAATACGAAGATGTTTGCAGCTGGACAGTAGCTGGACTTACGCAGAATAGCCTACTTACCACTTACTGCAATCAGCGCCTTTCGCTACACCAGGACATAAGTAGCGTTCATCGATGACCTGAAAAGTTTGGGACGGAACCATCAGCTGTTTTGTTGATCACTGTGGTAACGCATCCGCCATCCCCGGACACTACCTCGACGTTGAAACTCAGACAGTTGGCCTTATAACATCGGCCTATCGTTACTGAGTAGCCACCTCTGCGGTTTAATTTCTACGACTGCTTCCCGAGTCTCTAAACGAGCCACTGTGGCTGGGGAGGGAACCGCAGCTTCGAAAATAGCAAACACTCTGATCCTCAAGGAATCTGCGGATAAAGAAGCAATCAATCCAAAATCGTACCGACCAATTTGCTTACTGAACACACTTCAAAGGTCCAGGAAAGCCTCCTGTGTGACATATTACCGCCACACATGGAAGTAATGGGACTTGGCCCGCATCAGTATGGATTTCGAAAAAATAAGTCAATTGCGCCCTCCAGTTAACAGAAAACACGGATAGGTGATATGTAACAGCCATCATGACAGACACATCACATACATTTGGCAGCCTTTGGGGATTGCGATGTTTCTGCGTCTTAGGGAGCTGCGGGAACCTGTGGAGACAGGGTCGCTGAGCAGCTAGCAGGGGCCCAGAAACTGGTCAGAAGGGTCACTAAAGAATTCCCACAAGGATGGATTTGTGAGCCCATTTTCTGGGATTTAGCAATTGAATCCTTATCGTATCTCATGGAGAGCCTTGACTGCACCGACTGAACTGTGTAATATGGCGATGACCGGCTGGTGGTAGTGTCGGCAAACCTTCGAGCATACGATTCCCCAAACAAAACAAAGGAAGACTCATTAGAAATACATCGGTGAAACATGGAAACAATATAGCGCGAAAACAGACGACAAGATACCTGGGAGACATGACTTATGAAGGACTCTCCTTCGAGATCCACATTCAATCTAAGGCCGACAACGTCGAAAAATTGCTAAGGAAATTGGCAAGAAGTAACACTTCAAATTACAGACTTCTACTAACACATATGAGAATACAGTGCCGTGGAATAATTGAATCCATTATACGCTTTGCATAAATCACATGGAAATATGAACTCCGCCTGTCGACAAACGTAAAAGCCGTGAGCCGCAGGCAGAGGGAAATGTTCCGATGGTTATCAGGTGCCCTTAAAACTATGTCCCAGGAAGCGCTTTGTGTAATATTGATAAACGTCATCTTAAAAGATGGTGACTGAATACATAACAAAAGAAGTGGGACACACGCGGAAAGGACAGCTGAGTCCATGCGTTCTTCCCGAATATAAGTCAGGGACAGGAACAAAACACACTACCCCAAGACGTGGAATGACACGGTTCCTAACAGGACATGAGCCATATCCAATACACTCACATCGTGAACGTCCATCGGAGCCAAGAATAAGCGTGCGGGAAAACTGGGTCTCCCGAACACGACACTCCGCTCATATACAGGCCAGACAGCAATGGATGACACAGGACAACATATACACTTCACTCAGAAATCAAGACCAATGGAGCGACCTAGACAGAACAGTGGACACCATTTCAAGAATATTACGAGAAGTATATGCAAGAGGGAGGTCGTATAGAGCTGTACCCACACAAGACATGACAATAACACTTACTGTGACAATAGAGAAAATGAAATATCATACTGTGACATAGAAACAGAGGATGAAACAGACACACAATAAGACAATATTGCGTTATCAATTACTAGCATTTTTCACTCAGCCCCCACCGCTTCTCTTAATTAATGTAAAGTTGTTATTTTATTTTTTTAACTCATTATTATTACTTTGATTTTTCTTAACTGAAAACAATATTTACTTCTGTAACAGAAAATTTATAAATTTTTGTTACTACACGATTAAAACTAAAGCGTACGACCTGTTCTAAAATACTTGTCAATATCAATGAATTCTCCAACGGCTGTGTAACTAAGCTATTATTTTATTTCACTTGGACGATAACCAGTTTTGGCATTCCACTATGCAATCTCCAGGCATCTCTCTAACTGAACGATAATGCCATACAGTGCCACATTCCCCTGGGTTTCGTGAATTCAACCCGTTTCAGAAGTGCTTCACGCGAAGGCTGTTCACGTTGCTCAGTTTCTATCAAGTCTTCGGGTGAAACACTTCTGAAACGGTCTGAACTCACGAAACCCAGGGGAATGTGGCACTGTATGGCATTATCGTTTACTTTGAGAGATGCATATGGGGCCTGAAGACGGCATAGCGGAATGCCGAAGCTTGGCGTCAAAATAAAATAAAATAATATCTTAACTATACGGCTGTTGGAGAATTTCATTAATATTGACAATTACTTAACCAGCTGATGTCCCCAGTCCATGATGGATCAACAGAGATTGTTTTAAAATACTGCAACAATAAAAACAAGTAACAGGTCTTTAAGTATCCAATACATCAAATGAAACGACACAACTGACGGTGATCCATCTGTCGGATGGGGACGCTGAGATCGGAGGTTTCACTTTCTCTCTTCCCTGCATCCATAACAACACTAACACAGCAACACACCGTACAAGGACTCAACACAGGCGCCCACGTGACCCAGATACACACTTGAAACTTCGTATCATGACTGCAAAGGAAAACCATCTCCACAAGGATCTTGCCCCTGACTGATTTCCACACCTGCTCCCAAAGTTTATTTCCTGAGTATAGGACAGACCATGACTAGTTATGTGTTGTGTCTAGACAAGACAGCCTAGACACAATGAGAGGAAGCCGAAAGGCACGCGCTATAAGCTCACGCAGGATGGCGTGAGGTCTGAAACAGGATACGTAATGAATGCTATAAAGAAAAGTACGTAGCTTCTGGAATACTTAACTTTAATCCATCCTTGGTACATCGCTATTGACGATACAAGTGAGACTCTATAGTTTCAGACAATATACTGCTAATGGTGCCCTGCTAGGTCGTAGCCATTGACTTAGCTGAAGGCTATTCTATCTATCTGCTCTGCAAATGAGCGAGGCTTCGTCAGTGTGCATCGCTAGCTACGTCGTCCGTACAACTGGGGCGAGTGCTAGTACGTCTCTCGAGACCTGCCGTGTGGTGGCGCTCGGTCTGCTATCACTGAAAGTGGCGAAACGCGGGTCCGACATGTACTAATGGACCGCGGCCGATTTAAAGCTACCACCTAGCAAGTGTTGTGTCTGGCGGTGACACCACATTCCTCCCCCGCAAATCGGCGAACGGTCGTGTTATAAGGCTTCCGCCCGCCGTGGGGAGGACCCCATGTTGACGTATGCGATGAGGTGGGGAGCCTAACAACAGGCGAGGCTGTGCCACCCGCACCCGGCCATTCGGTCCGAGGGGAGCTAGGAAACGCCTGAAAACCTAATCCAGGGTGCACGTCAACATGCGGTGTATGCGCCCGTAAAGATAGAGGAGGGGGCGAAGGGTCGACCTCCATTGCGTCGGGGCACCCGACGGGCGAAGACGACATCTGGTCCGGAGCGGGCAAAAGTTCCATGGCGGAGCACATCTGGTCACGGGAAGCGATCGGCGGCGCGTGACCCAGGGAGGCACCAGGCGGTTGCAGCGACGCGTCCACTGCGGGCGGCGCCGGCGGGAGAACAGGCGGCGGCGGCGGCGCGTCGCCATGGGGCAAAATGGAAGGCAGCGTCGGTAACACCTGGGGATGAGGCGAGCCTGTAGATGGGTCCCCAGGGCGCTGACCGGACGGCACCGTCGCTGAAAGCAGACGGGGAGCGGCAGAACCCGGGCGACGACAGAGGCGCAGCTGAGTGAGATGCCGACGCACCTCACCAGAGGCCCCCAAAACCAAATACATCGCGCGGCCGAGGCAGCGAAGAATGCGCCCTGCGAGCCAACGCCGTGAACCTCGATAGTTGCGATAGAATACAACGTCGCCTGGAGCAAAAGCAGGTGGTTGCCGCTGCACAGGAACCTGATGCGGCGGATGCAGCAAAGACATCAAGGTTCGATGAGGACGACCGTGGAGCAACTCAGCCGGCGAGCGACCATCTCGGGGCTGAGAGCGATACGAAGACAAAAAGAGCAACAACGCGTCCTCCCGAGAATGCGACTCTTTCAACTTCAACATCTGTGACTTGAAAGTCCGGACCAATCGTTCAGCAGCACCGTTCGACTGAGGCGAAAACGGCGCGGACGTCAGATGTTGAATACCACTGGCCGTGCAGAATGACTGAAATTCTGCGGACATGAATTATGGGCCATTGTCGGAAACAATAGTCTGTGGAAGGCCTTCAATGCAAAAGATAGCAGACAACGCTTGGATTGTGGCAGTAGACGTCGTGGAAGACATCCAGACAACAAAAGGAAAATTACTGAAGTAATCCACCACAACCAACCATCGAGCATTCCAGAATGGACCAGCAAAATCGATGTGCAAGCGTTGCCAAGGGGAAGTGGATGGCGGCCATGCAAAGAATTTCCGCGGCGGTGCGGATTGTTGTTCGGCACACGCCATGCAAGAAGAGCACATATTCGTAATCGCAGCATCGATGCCGAACCAAGTACAGTGCTGACGAGCAAGTTGTTTCGTTCGCACTATACCCCAATGTCCTTGATGGAGAAGCCGTAAGACAGAGGACTGTAACGAACTTGGGACCACGACTCTGGACTGATCATTATCAGAACGCAACAACAAAACACCACGTAGTACAAAAAGTCTCTCCTTGTGAGCAAAAAATCTGCGACCCAACGGATCCTCGATCCATGACTTTGACAAGGGCCATTGCGTAGCAACAAAACGCAAAACGGTAGCAAGGACAGGGTCAGCAGCTGTGGCTGTAGCTACACGACGAAAATCAATCGGAAACGATTCGACCACGTCATCGGTTTCCGAATCAATGAACATGCAAGCAAGTTCGGAAGAATCGAATGCTCTATCCTCAGCAACAGGCAAACGGGACAACGCATCAGCGTTGCCGTGCTTAGCAGTGTACCGACACAAGATATCGTAGCGGTACTGCGAGAGGAAAATAGACCAGCGAATGAATTTCTGCGCTGTACGTGGAGATACAGGTTTGTTCGGATGAAAAAGCGATGTCAAAGGTTTGTGGTCCGTGATGATGGTAAAGTGACGACCATACAAGAAATCATGGAACTTAGTAACACCAAACACGAGAGCCAAAGCTTCTTTCTCTATCTGTGAATAATTTCTTTGCGCAGATGAGAGCAATTTGGACGCAAAGGCAATAGGGCGATCATGCGATCCATCTTTGTGCGCAAGCACAGCACCGATCCCGAAATCCGATGCATCTACCGTCAACAAAAGGGGTTTCTGGGGATCGAATGGCGTAAGGCAAGTATTAGAAAGCAACGCAGATTTCAACTGACAAAAGGCGCGTTCGCATTCCGTCGTCCAGACGAACGGAACACCTTTACGGCGTAAGCGATGAAGCGGAGCTGAAATGGAAGAGGCATGCGGGAGAAAGTTATGATAATAGTTAATTTTTCCCAACACACTCTGTAGCTGCTTCAATTTCTGCAGTGAAGGCAAGTCGTGTATGGCACAGAGGTGCTCTGGACTCGGATGTATGCCTTGTGCATTTATGACATGTCCCAGATATGGTAAGTCACGAGCAAAAAAAACACATTTGTCCTTCCGCAAGCGAAGACCATTTTGTCGCAATACCGGAAATAATGTTCTTAGATTTGCTAAATGTTCGACGGCTGTCCTTCCGGAGATCACAATATCGTCCAGATAGTTCGCAGCAGTAGGGACCGACGCACAAACAGTTTGTAAATATTGCTGAAACAATGCAGGGGCGGAGGCACACCCGAATGGCAGTCTTTCGAATCGGTACAAACCAAGATGCGTGTTAACCACCAAGATGCGCTGGGATTCTTCGTCCACTGGTATTTGCAAGTACGCATCTGCGAGGTCCAACTTCGAAAAGTATTTACCCGGGCACAGTTTATCAAAAAGATCTTCCGGGCGGGGTAATGGAAAAGTTGCAATCACTAGTTGCGGATTCACAGTGGCCTTGAAGTCCACACAAAGTCTTAGTTTTCCGGAAGGTTTTGGCAAAATTACTAATGGCGAGGCCCAGAGAGAAGCCTGCACCCGTTCAATTACACCATGTGATTCTAAATCGTGTAATGTTCTTGCTACCTCATCACGCAATGCGTGGGGAACATTATGCGCTCTGAAAAATTTCGGTTGCGCGTTGACTTTCAGTTCCAAATGTGCTTTATAGTTCTTAGCGCAACCAAGGCCCGGTGCAAAAATGTCTGCAAATTCTTCACATAGACTAGAAACACTGGCTGAAGGCACAGTCCGGTTCACTGATAGGACCTGATTGACGATAGACATGTTAAACAATTGAAATAAATCTAAACCAAACAATTTTACTGCAGTAGAAGAACGAAGAACGTAAAATGACACAAGTTTTGTTTGTCCCTTGTATGTTGCAAGAAGGCTGCACTGTCCTAACACAGGGATAGGCTGTCCTGAATAACTAGTGAGCTGAACAGTTTCGGCACGCAACGGAGGTTTGCCCAGTTGTTTGTACGTGTCGTGATTGATCAACGAAACTGCAGCTCCGGTATCGAGCTGAAATGGGATCACTTTGCCTTCAAAGTCCAAGTCTACAAAAAGTTTATTGTCCTGCCGACGACAAGAGCGACTGTCTCGTGCAATTTGAATTGATACAGGTACAGAAGCACTTGCGACCTGACGGGATTTCCGTCGACGTCGACGCACACGTTTTGTGGGATGAACACATTCACTGTTAGAGAAAGTGGCACTGGATGGAGTGGAATTAACTACATGAATGTCCATGGGCGAAGGTTCACGAGCCTGATTGTCCATGGTTCGATTCCGGCGCGAAACAAAGGGCCAGGAATGGTTGTGATTGTCTGATCTGAGCTTTTTCTGGCAAACACTTTGAACATGTCCTTTCCTATGACAGTAAAAGCAAATAGCTTGGCGTGACGGGCAATGTTCACGCGAATGTCTAGTCGCACACCGCGGGCATGATTTCACTGCATTTGCTCGCTTATGCGGCACACGTGGAGAGCTAGGCGGCAGCTGCGCGGACGAGCGCGAGGGCTGTTTATCGTTCCGTGCAGCGCGCCCAGCGGGCCGGTTAATGTGACACACGGCTGGTGAAGTTTCAAATGATTCCTGTGCAAAGTCAAGTGTGTCTTGCCTATCCAATATGTCTATCACTTGTTGAAGGGAGGGATTAACTAGTTTCAAAATCTGTTCCCGTATACGAACATCAGAAACGTTCTGTGCAATTGCATCACGTACCATTGTATCTGAATAAGGGAGTCCACATTCACACTCAAAAGCACAATCCCTAGTAAGTCCTTGCAATGTTGCAACCCACTCCCTATTAGTCTGACCGGCCGTACGTTTAGTACGAAAGAACGTATACCTTTTTGCAACGACATTTACTGTTTCTTTGAAATAGGCATCTAATGCCGTCAAAATTTGTTCGTAGGATAGAGTTGCTACGTCGCGTCGGGGAAACAATTTCACTATCACACGGTAGGTGGACACACCTACACAGGCCAATAAAAAAGGCTGCCGCTCGTTACCTTGAATTCTGTAGGCGGCGAGATGGAATCCAAATTGGCGTGACCACTCCGTCCATGTTTCCACGTCCGCTTGAAAATTACGGAATGGGGGTGCAACTGCATGTTGTGGCTGCGGTAGCGGTGAAGCGGCGGCTGCCGCATCGTTATGCATTGCACGTTGACCCTGGACGAGCTGTCCAAGGGCATCCAATAACGCCTGCGTCTGCTGATTCTGCAAGCGATAAAATTCGGACAGTACATCTGAAGATTGTGGCGAAGCCGTGACAAGTAAATTAGAGCAATACGAACGCGAAATCCTCTTTTAAGCCTCGTCGCCAAAAATGTTGTGTCTAGACAAGACAGCCTAGACACAATGAGAGGAAGCCGAAAGGCACGCGCTATAAGCTCACGCAGGATGGCGTGAGGTCTGAAACAGGATACGTAATGAATGCTATAAAGAAAAGTACGTAGCTTCTGGAATACTTAACTTTAATCCATCCTTGGTACATCGCTATTGACGATACAAGTGAGACTCTATAGTTTCAGACAATATACTGCTAATGGCGCCTTGCTAGGTCGTAGCCATTGACTTAGCTGAAGGCTATTCTAACTATCTGCTCTGCAAATGAGCGAGGCTTCGTCAGTGTGCATCGCTAGCTAAGTCGTCCGTACAACTGGGGCGAGTGCTAGTACGTCTCTCGAGACCTGCCGTGTGGTGGCGCTCGGTCTGCTATCACTGAAAGTGGCGACACGCGGGTCCGACATGTACTAATGGACCGCGGCCGATTTAAAGCTACCACCTAGCAAGTGTGGTGTCTGGCGGGGCGGTGACACCACATTATGCATCATAATCCTATATGGATATAAGAAGGTGAGATACGCCATCAAATGGCCCTTCTTAACTATTAGTTACGATAAATACATTTTGTCAAAGACTTAACTCACCATGTTACTATTAAGAATTTAAATGTGACACGTTGATTGTTCTAAAGTGCTAGTCTGGTTAGGTGGTAGGTACTAAAACAATCGTCCATCTGATCCTCGGAAGAATTTCTTTTTGTTTTGAGAATCATTAACCATTATAAGTTGCACTAACAATTAGGGAAATAAGAATCCATAAAGACAAAATCCCGGTTGCCTGGGTAAGCCTAACACAGCTGCAGTGTAGCTGGTGTCCCAGAGACTGACCACGCCTTAGCCTTAGCAGCCATACAGCCAGTCGTCACATAGCACACCATGACGTTGATTGTATTCTAGTAAGTGTGAGTAGCAGTCTTGTCGGGATAAGCCTTAAACTACTGACATGCAGCAGGTGCCCCAGATATTAGCCGCCAACGACTGGTTTGCCACAAGAACCACCCACTCAATCAGAAGGTAATACACCTTGACGTTGAAGGTTTGCTAACACAGCCTTGTGATCTGTGAGATTGAGCCAAGATCACCGCTCCTAATGACACACCAAACAGTTCATGTTCAGTGGGGACATGAAGACAAGGGAGATGAACTTGAGACAGTATTATAGAAATGGAAGAAGACGTAGATGAAGATGAGATGGGAGATATAACACTGCGAGAAGAATTTGGCAGAGCACTGAAAGAACTAAATCGAAACAAGGCTCCAGGAGTGGATGATATTCCATCAGACCTACGAACAGCCTTGGGAGAGCCGGCCATGACAAAACTCCTCAATCTGGTGTGGAGGATGTATGAGACAGGCGAAATAGCCTCAGATTTCAGGAAGAATGTAATAATTCTAAAGAAAGTGGGTGCTGACAGTTGTGAATATTACCGAACTATCAGTTTAATAAGTTATAGTTGCAAAGTACTAGCACGAATTCCTTATAGAACAATAGAAAAACTGCTAGAAGCCGCCCTGGAGGAGATCATTTTTGGTTCCGGAGAAATGTAGGAACACGTGAGGCAATACTGATCCTATGACTTCTCATAGAAGATAGGTTAAGGAAATGCAAACATACGTTTATAGCATTTGTACACTTACAAAAAGCTTTTAACAATGTTCAATGGAATATCCTCTCTGAAATTCTTAAGGTATCAGGGGTAAAATACATTGAGCGAAAGGTTATTCACAATTTGCGCAGTAATTATAAGAGTCGAGGGGCAGGAAAGGGAAGTAGGGATGGAGAAGGGAGTGAGAGAGGATCTTAGCCTATCCCCTACATTATTCAATCTGTACGCTGAGCGAGCACTAAACAAAACCAAAGAAATATTTGGAGCAGAAGTTAAAGTCCAGGGGGAAGAAATAAAAACTTTCATTTGTCAATGACACTGTTATTCTGACAGAGACAGCAAAGGACTAGGAAGAGCAGTTGAACGAAAGGGATAGTGTCTTGGAAGGACGGTATAAGATGAACGTCAACAAAACGAATTATAAGTCCCATAGTGCTCAGAGCCAGCCAAAATGAATTAAACCAGGTGATTCTGAAAGAATTAGATTGGGAAATGAGACACTTGAAGTAGTAAAGGAGTTTTGCTGTTTGCGCAGCAAAATAAATGATGACGGCCAAAACAGAGTGACTACAATATGCAGATTGGCAATGGCAAGAAAAGCTCTTCTGAAGAAAATTGTTAACATCGAATAATGACTTACGTATTAAGAAGACTTTTCTGGCGGTATTTGTCTGCAGTGTACGCTTGTATGAAAGTGAGACGTGGACGATGAACAGTTTAGATCTGAAGAGAATAGAAGCTTTTGAGATGTGGTGCTACAGAATAATGTTGAAGATTTGGTGGGTAGATCACACAACTAATGATGAGATACTAAACAGAATTGGGGAGAAAAGAAATTTGTGCACAACCTGACGAGAAAAAAGGATCGGTTGAAAGGACACATTCTGAGACTCAAAGGATCATCAATTTAGTATTGGAGATAATTGTGTATGGGAGACGAGGGGTGCGGCTGATCCCTGCGGAGGTTCGAGTCCTCAGTCGGGCATGGGTGTGTGTGTTTGTCTTTAGGATCATTTAGGTTAAGTAGTGTGTAAGATTAGGGACTGGTGACCTTAGCAGTTAAGTCCCATAAGATTTCACACACATTTGAACGTTTTTGGAGACGAGGGGGGAGGGAATCTTAGAAGGAAACCAAGAATTAAATACAATGAGCAGATTCAGAAGCATGTAAATTGCTGTTGTTATTCGAAGGTAAAGAGGTTGACGTAGGACAGAGTAGCATGAAGAGCAGCATAAAACCAGTCTTCGGACTGAAGACCAAAACAATAACAACGGGGACATGTAGATCAGTGGTTACCTTGATGCGGTTTTAAAGCAGTTGGCCATATGACGGCATCAGACTTCATCCTCTCCCCTTCCCTTCCGCACTCTGCTACGATATCCAAGGGTAACCGGATGTCAGTGCGTGCGTCAGAACCCAGGAGAGAAATGGGTCAAGTCGCAAGGCTGGTAGTCGAGGTAAATGGACGGGACACAGGGTGGAACAACCTCAAAGGTATGCAACAAAGAGGTGCGAAGCTGGAACCTTCGTCACAGCGACGTCAAAACACCAAGAGCAAAGAGAGACACAATGCGAATCGCGACCGGAGAGAAACAACAAGTACCAAGCGAGGTTCTTACCGAATAGTTCGTAGGACATCGATGATAGTAACCGACAATATCACTTACCGTTCGCTGGGCGGCCGTACAACACCGGCAGCGAGGAAAGCTTATGGTCAGCGTATTCACGGGGCGAGAGGGGTGGAGGCTCACCATGCCAGCGCAGCGCTGCGGCGATACTGTGCCCTTTAAGGGCTGTTACTCCCATTTCCTCCGGCGGGCGTACAACTTCCGCAGAGCCGAATACCAGACCGTCATTCATAATAACGTAAACGTAACAGTACACAGCACCAGAGTTTATCACATCACTTTACATGATACGTACAGAGTGTTTCAGCGTCTATGTATCAGACGTCTAGATGCGATATGTCACGGGGAACAACTTTTGTTAGAGAAAAAATGTTGCTTGATATTTCCAGGCGACGCTAGGTGTGCATTATCATTTATTATGGCCCTTAGAGGCAGCAGGACGTAGGCTCTTTTTGTGTTGTTCGTGTGCAGTGTGTGATGCCTATAATCCAGTCAACTGTTCCACGTGAAATGGTGTAGCCTGGGCTTCTATAACAGCTTTCACTCCTTAGAGTTACTCATTCTTAACGTTTTGTTGTTGATAATCACTCTATCAATCTACTTGTGTAAGTAGTAAGTAGATGCAGCACACCTAGTTAGTAGAACCTGCTGGTTCGATGAAATCTCGTCGTGCCATAGCCAGCGAATTCAATTGAAAGACATCTAGTATCGCCGAGAAACGTCAGCGATCACTTTCTCTGCAACAAGAAGCCGCGCGGGATTATCCGAGCGGTCTGAGGCGCTGCAGTCATGGACTGTGCGGCTGGTCCCGGCGGAGGTTCGAGTCCTCCCTCGGGCATGGGTGTGTGTGTTTGTCCTTAGGATAATTTAGGTTAAGTAGTGTGTAAGCTTAGGGACATGACCTTAGCAGTTAAGTCCCATAAGATTTCACACACATTTGAACATTTTGCAACAAAAGTTCTCCCTCGTATCGTGGTCTGTCAACCCCCTGGAAGCTTGATGCAAAGACTTCGAAACACCACGTAAATCACACACTTCACTGTGGTAAGAAAGTCTAACCTTAAACAGAGATTCAGTGCCTTTAAGCATAACACTTCCTCTCTTAGTCAAAAGGTAAAGAGGACAAAATGTGATGATGTAAAGGCTAGGAATACATGTAGGAGAAATAATATCTTTTGTTGATGGTTGTCGTAACTTAGAATAAGGGGCGTTTTAAAAGAAACGCGCCAGAGGCGTAACTACAGAAATCAGTACATGTATGTTAGAAGTATTGACCCTGGCTGTTGAGATACTTGTCCCACTGTGACACGAGGTGGTGAATGGCTGTCTCATAAAACTCCCGGGGCTGCGATGTTAACCAGTTCCACAAGTACATATCTTCTGGTAAACCTTCCGGGATGTAAGGTCGTGGTCCATGAAGCTCTTCAGCTCCTAACGTTTCGTCCAGAGCTGCGCTGGACATCTTCAGAGGGGTGTTTCTCCTCTGGTGAGTCTTGCCGACTGACGGGTCGGACGTCTGAGAGCGACTTATATATCGTAGAAAGTGGGCGTGACCAGAGTTACACCTGATATGCAGAGATAATCTTTGTCAGAGATAAAACTTAACTATCGATCGTAATCTCGTCACGGATAAAACTGTCTAGCAATTCTGTAGTGCTACTGTCCAAATATCACTAAGTTTCATGGTCTCTTCTTTCCGATTAAAATTATCCTTATGTTTATATATTTCAATTGCTTCTCTACAAAGCCGTGGGTACAGATGGACGGTGTTGTCCGAGGTGAATTGTTTGCCCATCAGAGCGTTTCTAAGGGGACCAAAACTGGCGTAATCACAGGGAGAGAGGTCCGGACTGTATGGAGGGTGGTCGAGAACCTCCCATTTGAATTTCTGCAGGAGTGCCGCGACTGTGTTGGCCGAGTCGGGCTTTGCATTGTCGTGGAGCAAAATGACCACACGAGTGAGATTTCCTGGTCGATGTGATTTGATCGCTTGGAGAAGGGTGGTCAAGGTTTGCGAGTAACGCTGGGTGTTCACTGTTGTCCCGTGCTGCAGGAAGTGAATCAGAAGGGGGCCATCTCGGTCGAAGAACAACGTCAGCATAAGGGCAAACGATTCACCTCGGACGACGACGTACAGCTGTACGTGCGGAACTGGTTAACATCGCAGCCTCGCAAATTTTATGGAACAACCATTCACCGCCTTGTGTCACAGTGAGACAAGTGTCTCAACAGCCAGGGTCAATACTTCTAACATACAGGTACTGACGTCTGTAATTATGTCTCCGTCTCGTTTCTTTTTGAACACCCCTTATAGAATTATATATCTCGATTCCATAAAAATATACACTCTAGATTTTATTTTTATTTTTTCGCTCTACGCATTCTAATCTTCTGAACTTTTGGAAGGTTGTATTGGACATGGAATTTTAGCGTGTAAAAAAGCCATCCTTGTTACAAAAATGTTTTCATTGTGATGTAAATAACTATAAACATTAAGCTATCGTAAGTACAAGATACACATCTTAGCATTAAGTCTCCACATAGAGAGAAAGTTGACTGAAATAAGCAATAATTGTCAAGAAAGCTGCTGAGTTAAAGTTTTGAACAGAAGATACCTAAGTCAAAATTTTAGTTTGATCTTTAGTGAAACATTTAGCATACGTACAGTAAAGACTGTTCAGCTCTACAGGGTGAACGGTAATATCTAGGCGCTTCAGTCGGGGACCACGCTGCTGCTACGGTCGCAGGTTCGAATCCTGCATTGGGCATGAATGTGTGTGATGTCCTTAGGTTGGTTTGGTTTAAGTAGTTCTAAGTCTAGAGGACTGATGTTCTGGTGCTTAGAGCCATTTGAACCATTTGAACAGTAATCAAACCGACAAACAGTAGAGACGGATTCCTGACCGGAAACGGAGGAAAAAAGGTTCTATGAACATGTGTCCGGAAACGCATGGTTTCCACGACAGATGGCGCTGACGAATGGAAGTACCTCTGACCACGTGTTGTGTGTTCTTTGTGTGTTGCAGGATATGTGACTGACGCAGCGTATTATAAGCAACAGAATGGGCCGGTATTCGTGTCGGGAACAAGCCATGATGATGTTTGTGTACGGCCAAGCAGGTGGAAACGGACGAGACGCATCACGGCTATGCCAAAACAAATATCCTCACCGACACCAAACTCATCACACAATATCTTAAGCCCTTTATGGACGCTTGTGTGATCATGGGTACTTTCAGACAGGCAAACGTACAGAAAGGTGGCACACTGTGCCTACACCAGATCTGAAGGACTGGTCTCTAAAGGATCTTGAGGTGAACCCTAGTACCCGCTACGGTCGCAGGTTCGAATCCTGCCTCGAGCATGGATGTGTGTGATGTCCTTAGGTCAGTTAGGTTTAAGTAGTTCTACGTTCTAGGGGACTGATGACCTCAGAAGTTAAGTCCCATAGGGCTCAGAGCCATTTGAACCATTTGAACCCTAGTACAAGCTCCAGCCACCAACATGGTGTAAGGCAAAGTACGATTATGTATGTCCTTCATGACAACTTCCACTATCCCTATCACATGCCACAAGTGTGAGGATTATCAGTAGCGGATTTCCCTCTGTGGGAAGGATTTTGTCGGTGGTTTTTGCATCAGACCATTACAATTATGAGTTTTCTGTCATCAGTCCTCTTGTACGCCCCTGATAGGTGAGTGGTCAGCGCGACGGACTGTCATGCCTACCGGCCCGGGTTCGATTCACGGCTGAGTCGGAGATTTTCTCCGCTCAGAGACTGGGTGTTGTGTCGTCCTTATCATCATCATTTTATCCCCTTTATCCCCATCGACACGCAAGTCGTCGAAGTGGCGTCAACTCGAAAGACTTGCACCAGGCGAATGGTCTACCCGACGGGAGGCCCTAGCCTCATGACATTTCCATTTCCATCAGTCCTCTTTACCGAAGCGGCAACCTTTACCAGAACTGACATCATCAATCTGCATAATCTTCGTTTGTCAGCTGCAGACACACCACGGGTCAGAGGGACTTTAATTCGTCAGCGTCAACTCCCATGGCAATTATGCATTTTAAGACGCATATTCATAGGATCTTTTTCCCTCCATTTACAGTCAGGAACCCGTCGCTACAGTTTGTCGTTTTTGTTACTGTTCACCCTGTACATGGGCACAAATCTCAAGGACCCAACTCTGACTTATGTGGTACTGAATTCAATCGTCTTTGAAGGTTTTTTTGATTGTACAATAGTTTCCTCATCATCACTGAGCGTTTTAGGAAAAACTCATTAATTCCTGAAACAGACTCCATGACCACTTCTATATTTCTCATAAGTTTTGAGTCTATCGCGCAACGTATTTGGAACTAAATATATCTCCTTTCCTTCTCTGATTACCACTTCATGAATTTCTGCTTCTTGCTAAGGCGCTCTTCATGTTATTTTCACCATATTTACGTCGTGGCTTCCTTATATTTGCCTGTTAAAGAAGAAAACGTTAAAAATTGAGTTTATATAGTATATGTTTTGTCCGGTGCTACCCGAAATTGCTTTGTTCGGTACGTCTCAAACGTACCACTGTGGTAGTTTAACATTGTTATTGTTATTACTTGTGCTAGACGTTGTCACAGCCTAAAAATAGAGACTAATAGCAGTTGTATAAAAGTACCATAAAATGTTATATTTCTTACTTGGAAACAAAATACAACACTCCACAGATAATTATTTCCACCGAAAACCGCGCTAGAAACAGGTAAGTCTGTGGTACTCCGAAACGCATTTTTGGTTTGATTCGAAATCGCTTGAGTGGCTGGTCCTTCATGGTCTCCACTGCAGAGGCGCTGTAGGTATGTATACTTCCCCTAGCGTTATACGTCCACTGACATTGGAAACAGCTTTTGTCCGATACGGTCCGCTGTCAGATACAACCCAACATTCCCCTACGCATTGTCATCATTTTGCGTAAACTTCCGGTTTGCACAATATAAGTATAGCAGAAGTGAATGTTCATGAACTGCCAGAATTTAACATGGTGACAATTCGCAGGCTACTGTCGTCCTTCACTCACACACACACACACACACACACACACACACACACAGAGAGAGAGAGAGAGAGAGAGAGAGAGAGAGAGAGAGAGAGAGAGAGAGAGGGAGGGAGGGGGAGGGGGAGGGGAGCGAGAGAGACGTCAGCAGTCCACGTGCAGGACACATTTTTGCGCATGGGCGAAGGCAGATAATGTTTGGCTAGCAGGGTCATTCTTTCTCCTGTCGCGGCAACTCTGACCGCATAACTCTGAAGACTTCCGCTAGGCGTTCTCTCGAAAACAAAAGTCAGTCGCCCTGCGAGGAAGGCTCCGAACTGCTGTCGCGTCAGCTGCCGTTAATTGCTGTTCGCTGCTTTCTACAACTGTACAAATGCCGCGATCTCTAAATATGTAAGAAACCTTGATTGTCTTGTAAGTGATATTTCTCAAGGAACCTTAACGCCAGTACAATTTATTCCAAACATGCGAGTTCCTGTAGGTGCTATCGCTAACGATAGGAGTCCCGCGATGCTAGAGACCCGGTGATAGCTCGAATCCTAGTTGCGTAAGAAACTTCCAGTATCAGCTTTAATCGGCAATCTTGGTACTGGTACAGGCTGATTACCAAACAAGGTTAAATTTCAAACCTGTCCGTTGTGTCTTAGCAGGTGAATAGATGTGATACTGTTGATTTCAATCTGTCCTGTGAATTACGGCTCCGTGTCGCCCATCCTTGGTCCTAACAGAGAACAACGGACCAATGTGTTGGCACTGGAATTCGCTCTCTCCTTTCCTTTAATTTTTAACTCATCTGTAACAACAGAGACACAACAATACATTGCACTGATGTTCATCACACGCGCAGACATGTTACAGATACGACACACCTAACTTTTGGCGTCAGGTTGGAAGACTACAAAGGGCTGTCCCTCCAGTGGAACTTCCTGCAAGACAGAAACGTAGGGTTACCCTATATTGTCCGTAGCGCACATTTCCCTGTTATGGAACTGACACTGAAACACGTAATACAATTTCATTCATCGTAAATTACGCAAGAAGTGCAACTGCAGCTGTGAAGTACAAATTCAGTAAGCGAAATCAGAAAACTTTTTCCAATTTTTACTGCGTAACACCAGGCCTTCCTTGTTAGTATTCACCAGTATCAAGTGCCGTGGGATTTGTAACTACAATAAATGCATGAATATGATGTCTACGTCTGTGTTGTTCTGTATTTTAGAGCAGTCTTCCATATCTGCTAGATCTTGAATATCCTTCATTCCAGCATTACCTGCTCTGGAATGCCCACACCCATACTCAACATAATGCAAAAACGTAGTCGCTAACGTGGTGTCTGTCTGTGAGATTCTAAGCACTTATCGATGCACAAAAGCCAACAGATATAAATGACGACCAAACAGGATGCACATTACAAAGTAAAATAATGCAACTTGTTTAACTCATCTAAGCCTCGAAAAAAATAAAATTTGTAGAGCATCACAGAATAGAAATTTATCCTGGCTGTGATCTCTCCATTCGATGTGAATTTCACTCCGCCGAAGTTATCTTCAAGTTTGCGGAAAGGAAGTAATGCAGAGCGATAGAGCAGATAACTGCGCGGATTAGGTAGCGGTTCGTAGCGTATTTCTAAAATTTTAATCACGATGTATGTATACATTAGGCCGGAACGTTCTACAGATAAGTTGTCCTAAAGAAATTTAGTCTGTTTTTATCAGTTTCTCATGAAATGAAATGTCGTGTGACGAGGGCCTCCCGTCGGGTAGACCGCCTGGTGCAAGTCTTTCGATTTGACGCCACTTCGGCGATTTGCGCGTCGATGGGGATGAAATGATGATGATTAGGACAACACAACACCCAGTCCCTGAGCGGAGAAAATCTCCGACCCAGCCGGGAATCGAACCCGGGCCCTTTGGATTGACAGTCTGTCGCGCTGACCACTCAGCTACCGGGGGCGGATTATCAGTTTCTCATAAGACGTGTGTAACAAAAATGTAAAATATGCACCTTGACCTTTCGCGTTTGTGGGTACTCTATAGGGTTCACGACGAGATAATGTCAAAAAGTGTTGTCACTACCTTCCAAACTAACAGAGTTGTTTCCTCCGTGTTTAGAGCGTTTTTAAAAGAAAGTTCCACTGTCTTTACCGTTTCTTGATATCGTCAAGAGGTAATGCAACAGACCAAACATTACACAGAAGTAGCCACACGATCCGCTTGATCAACTCTGAACGGACGTCACACTCACTATAACAACAGCAGCTCGTAATGAAATATTTCAGTGCTGCGTACACAGTCACTTAGGGCGCAAACAGTTCCTGCTGCCCTGTGGATCTTCAGCTGGGAGACAACGACACGAGACTCTGAATGTTTTAAGTTCAAGTCTGGCCTTCCACGTTTACGTTTTCTCCGTGTTTCTCAAAGCACTTCAAGCATCGTCTATGGTGGTTTCGACAAGGAGGAAGTCACAATCGATTTCCTGTCCCACCTGGCGGTAGAGCACTATCCAAGCTCTAAGCGTGAGGCCAACAGTCGTGAGGTTTTTCTTTGATACTGTTGATGGAAACCGTAACGACAGTAACGCAATATATATGAGCTCCAGGCTGAAGCGGTATCATGCCGGAAATGACATGTGCACAGAAGTATTGTACGGTGCTAACCGAGCTGGACCCACACATATTCTATCGGAAACAGATCTTGGGACCTTGCTGGCCACAGGAATATCTCTACATCACACAGACGGTGTATAGAGACACACGTCAAGGATGGACGACCATTATTCTGTTGCAAAATGACACCATCGGAAGTAACACATGACGGTATCTTCTTCACAGGCTAGCTGACACACAACTTTTGTAACGGGTGTTTGATGTCCGGAATACTGTCACTGGAAGAGAGAACCGAGCTGCACCCACACATATTCTATCGGAAACAGATCTGGGGACCTTGTTGGCCACAGGGGTATCTGTACATCATGTAGACAATGCATAGAGACACGTGTCAGGTATGGAGAGCATTGTACTGCCTGCAACTGCTGCAAAATGGCACCCCGATACCGTCCCATGAGAAGTAACACATGACGTACAGGTCATCCAAAGCGTACCGTTGTGACGTCAGACTTCCTTAATTGCTAGCAACTGTTTCCTGAAGTCGTGCTCGATGGATCACCACACCATGTCTCCGGGGTAACACTGCTATGCCTCTCCGGCACATTGGATAACAGCATCCCTTCTTAGGTCGCCTTCATACGTATCGATGATAGTCATCGAGGTTAGCACGGAACCGCACTTCATTGCTGCATACAGTGCGACGCCATTCTTCAGCTGTCCCCTGCTACCTAAATACGGCGGCACAGCAAATCAGCTGTTTCTGTGGTGGTGTTAACAGCCGCCAGCCGGGGTGGCCGAGCGGTTATAGGCTCTGCACTCTGGAACCGCGCGACCGCTACGGTCGCAGGTTCGAATCCTGCCTCGGGCATGGATGTGTGGAATGTCCTTAGGTTGGTTAGGTTTAAGTAGCTCTAAGTTCTAGGGGACTGATGACCTCAGATGTTAAGTCCCATAGTGCTCAGAGCCATTTGAGCCATTTTTTTGTTAACAGCCCTAACCCGACTGCTGCCAGTCTACCACCAATAGCGCGGGATGATAGAATGTTGGCTGCGGGAAGTCCATTACTTGCTCTCAGATGACAGGCGCAAATGTAGAGGGCTTATGATGAGCTCGGTGCGCGATACAGTGATCCTCCCTTGCGGTGGACAGACATGGTTGACCAGAAACCTGAGGACGAATATGCCTGCCCTCACGTTGCCAATCAGTCCAGTATCGGATGACTGTAGCTTCTGAATACCGAAAAATTTAGATGTTGCACAGTTCGATCTGACGGTCAAATTCTGTCATGTTCTCACCGGTGCTGCCACGGGCAACAGCTCTGCTAGTTGCCAGGGTCGACATACGCACGAGCGCCACATTGGGTCTATCTGATTGGCTGCTGATGATGTCATCATGCCTATAAGCAAGAAACCGTTGCAGTGAATTCCTGACGACGATGGCGGAGATGGTCATCGAAAGGTCGACGATTTTATTCCAACTGACGCGGCTTGAAAACCGAGAACGTTTTATTCATGTATGCCGTCGCGAAAGACTCCGAGGACACATGTTCTCCATGTCCTTCAAAGTGATCACCCAACATCTGACGCTGTTCACGTGCCTTACATACCCTACCACGCCTGGTAACAACACTAAACGTGAGCAACACTAATGGACTCTGCTGGCCACTCTATCTGTCACAGAGAACTGCAACTCCAACCACTTATGTACCAATCCTTGTGTGTACGTGAACGAAGTTACATTCACTTGCGACCATGTCCTCTGGGTACTTAACTTATCAGGCACCACAGTATAGTCACGGTGGTCGAAATTTCGTAGGATATAAACAGATTATCGATTAGGTCGTTAAAACAGTAGTGTATAAAGTCAGTGAAAAACCTATCTAGATCGCGATGGGTGTTTTATTAAAATGACCCGTTTCGGCCTAGGTTTGGGTTATCTTCAGACAGCACCATCAAGCTGTAGCTGACGATGCGTAGAACAATCAGGTGATCTCAGTCGCTGAAACTGCTCTAGTGTATAAGTTCTTCATGGGTAGATCTACTGTTTTGTTACGTACACTAGAGCGCTACTCGCAGTTTGGTGGATATTTTGTGGTGACCTATTATACACTACTGGCCATTAAAATTGATATGCCACCAAGGTGACGTGCTACAGACGCAAAATTTAACCAACAGGAAGAAGATGCTGTGATATGCAAATGATTAGCTTTTCAGAGCATTCACACAACGTTGGCGCAGGTGGCGACACCTACAACGTGCTGACAAGAGGAAAGTTTCCAACCGATTTCTCATACAAACAGCAGTTGACCGGCGTTGCCTGGTGAAACGTTGTTGTGATGCCTCGTGTAAGGACGAGAAATGCGTACCATCACGTTACCGACTTTGATAAAGGTCGGATTGTAGCCTATCGAGATTGCGGTTTATCGTATCTAAACATTGCTAATTGCTTTGGTCGAGATCCAATGACTGTTAGCAGAATATGGAATCGGTGGGTTCAGGAGGGTAATACGGAACGCCGTGCTGGATCCCAACGGCCGCGTATCACTAGCAGTCGAGATGTCAGGCATCTTATGCGCATGGCTGTAGCGGATCTTGCAGACACGTGTCGATCCCTGAGTCAACAGATGGGGACGTTTGCAAGACAACAGCCATCTGCACGAACAGTTCGACGACGTTTGCAACAGCAGGAACTATCAGCTCGGAGACCATGGCTGCGGTTACCCTGAACGCTGCATCACAGACAGGAGCGCCTGCGATGGTATATTCAACGACGACACTGGGTGCACGAATGGCAAAACATCATTTTTTCGGATGAATCCAGGTTCTGTTTACAGCATCATGATGGTCGCATCCGTGTTTGATGACATCGCGGTGAACGCACATTGGAAGCGTGTATTCGTCATCGCCATACTGGCTTATCACGCGGCGGGATGGTATGGGGTCATATTGGTTACACGTCTCGGTCACCTCTTGTTCGCATTGACGGCTCTTTGAACTATAGACGTTACATTTCAGATGTGTTACGACCCGTGGCTCAACCCTTCATTCGATCCCTGCGAAAGCCTACATTTCAGCAGGATAATGCACGACCGCATGTTGCAGGTCCTGTACGGGCCTTTCTGGATACAGAAATTGTTCGACTGCTGCCCTGGCCAGCACATTCTCCAGATCTCTCACCAACTGAAAACGTCTGGTCAATGGTGGCCGAGCAACTGGCTCGTCACAATACGCCAGTCACTACTCTTGATGAACTGTAGTATCTTGTTGAAGCTGCATGGGCAACTGTACCTGTACACGCCATCCAAGCTCTGTTTGACTCAATGCCCCGGTGTATCAACGCCGTTATTACAGCTAGAGGTGGTTCTTCTGGGTACTGATTTCTCAAGATCTATGCACCCAAATTGCGTGAAAATGTAATCACATGTCAGCCTAGTATAATATATTTGTCCAATGAATACCCGTTTATCATCTATATTTCTTCTTGGTGTAGAAATTTTAATGGCCAGTAGTGTATTTCCGTAGCGGGCATTCCATACCACACAGTAAACTACGTGAACTCTCATACTCACAACAAGTATTCTCTGATGTCTTCCCCATGCACACCCACTACAGGCACCTAATATTACCATGTGCTCTGTGGTCCAGTGGCAGCGAAACATGTCTGTACTCAAGTCAGATGTAGCCACTGTGAGTCGTTCAGCTTACCCATACGTCCACATAATCGAGAGGTAATGAATTAGAGATAGCTGATGTTTAATATCTGATAGTGATTCGGAATACCAGTCCAGCCTGAGTATCGATACGGAGAACACGTTAGGGATACTCAGGCTACGTATCCCGGCCGAAGTTTTCTGCCATGCAAACCGCCCCCGCCGCCTCCGCTGCCAGCCTAACACGTGGAGGCGCCCGCTGACGTGAGCGTATTGGTAAATACAGTGGCCCAGCTCTTGCTAGCCAGTCTCTTGCTAGTCTTCGAACCCTATAGTTACGCGCAATTGAACAGTAGAATTTTGACCTTGCCTGTATTACGTTTGTGATCTGGATTGCTTCCTGGACTATTATATACGCTTAAGACGACCTTGCTACACTCTGGACTTGTTTTTGTTTAGTCGTTCACTCCGTGAACTCCACCGTCGTCGACCTCAGGAACCCTCTGTAAGTTCCGTTAGTCTCGGCGTTACCGCCAGTGCGAGTAATCATAAAATGCGTTGTACCTACGTAGCGTAGGATAGAAAGTGATGTATCGGAAAAATACCTCTCCTTTCGCCACAGCGAACGTAAACCAAGGTGTTTAAACGAGTGTGTGATGTCACTGTATCTTGTACATGAAATAAAATAGAAACTTCGGCAGGATTTTAACGTACGCATCGCACTCTCTGGTACATCTAGCTCGCTGGCAGAGCGTTGATGAGCTCGCCGTTTAGCGCCATAAAACGCCAGTCAAATCACTAACTGGCTCGCTCGTTTCTTTACCCAATGTGTATCCAGATGGTGATTTCTCAGTTACAAAAGGCGTTATATGTTCTCCGCTTCAACAATAGCGTACTAAAGCTTTGTTCCCATACAATAAGGTCTGTCTTATCTTTAATATGTAATGCATTTTATCAATTCAAGCCATTTTTGCAGGGAGACCAGAATATGCCGTTGTTAAACACCTCTTTAAGAAAATTTAAGTTCTATGGGACTGAAGTTACAGCCGATCAAAAGATAATGTGGTATCTATCCAAAAGAATGCGAGAAGTTGTATTAATAATTCAACCAATGTAATCTGGGGAGAAATCACATGTAGGGTTCTCTAAGGCTCAGTCTTAGGTCCGCTATTGTTCCTCAAGTATGTAAAAGATTTTCTGTCTAATACACAAAAGCAGAATTACTTCTTTTTGCAGATGACACTAATATTGTAATCAGTTCCAAGCAACACACATAGCCACAGAAGAAAGGGTAAATGAGGCTCTTGAAAGTACCACTGACTAGTTTTCTACGAATGGTCTCACTACTAGTTTTAAAAAGACACAGCATATTCAGTTCTGCACATCTATGGGCATTACACCAATCATAAGTGTAACATATGGTGACGAAATAATAAATGGGGTGGAAACTTCAAAATTGAAAACTTGATGAGAATTTTAACTGGTAAAAGTGTATTTTGGAACTCCTAAAACAGTTTAGTTCAGCCACATTTACACTTAGAATCATTGTGACACTTGGAGAAAGGCAGATCATTAATACGATATATTTTGCATATTTTCATTCGCTAACGTCATATACTGGGGTAAATCATCTAAGAAAGAAAGTCTTGATTGCTCAAAAACGTACTATTAGAATAGTATGTAGTGCTTACCCGTGATCATCTTACAGGCATTGTTTAATGAATGGAGCATTGTGACTACTGCTTTACAGCATAATTATTCCTTCATGAAGTTTGTTGTAAATAATCCACTGTAGTTCTGTGACTGGTATCAGAAATGTTATTTACAAACAGACCCATTGTTTTCAGAATCATGAATTTTCACAAACCGTTTCTAATGTATCTAATAAGATAAAATTTTGAAATAAAATAAAAAAGTTTCTCCTTAACAATTCCTTCTATTCTGTAAAAGAATTTCTGTTATTGTAGTGTGTAAATGGTGGTGGGTAGGAATTACTAACATCTGCATGTTTAACAATAATATTTTTTTATAAAAAGGAAAAAACTTATAATTGTTTAGCATGTAGCCATATTTACAAAGTAATTTATGATGTGAATAAAACGACTCGTTCCACATCATTACGATTTATTGTGCAAATGATCCCAACGAGTGCATTTCAGTTACAGCTGTGTGGAGTGATTTTCGTCAAGCGTACGGCACTTCACCTCTTAAAACTCAAAGCATTCGATAATGGCATCAGGATTTTCAAGTAAACGGGAATTCGTATGCCACTCTCGAGTGCTTTTTCATGACGTAGAGAGCACTGAACCGAGTTTTGCACATAGTCTTCAGAAGTATAGTAATTATGCCAGCCGAGACTTAGGAATTCCTTATGTGTTGGTCTGGGGCATTTAGCAGCGGCGTTTGTGTTTCAAACCACGTCTTCCTTTTTTTCAAAAGAACCTTTACAGGAATTCCGTTCCTGAATATGTTGGGACTCCACATTTGTAAGAACAGGGCATAGCGCCACCACCCTGGCAGCGACATGTATAGTGATGAGCCCAAACATTATGACTACTGTCCACAGCGAGATCGAGTGCCACTTGGTGGTGTTGAGATCACGTGACGCAGTAAGGAAAGTGTGCACGCGCAGCAGCGACTAACGGGGATCATTTCAGCGACGACACAAGCCGCAAATAGGGAAATTCAATGACATAAGAGCCTTGGACAAAGGGCCGATTGTGATGGATTTGCTCCTGGGAAATAGCACCTCGGAAACAATGAAGCTGGTCAGCTGTCTGTGTGCTACTGACATGAGCATCTATGGAAGGTGGTGGAATGAGAGCAAAAACACAATGAGAGAAGGCATTAATCTCATCACAGAACATGGAGACCATCGGCTTGCTCGCTCTTTAAAGCAGGATAGGTGGCGATTTTGTGAAAGAGCTAACCACAGAGTGCAACGCTAATCCAGGCACAGCCAGTTCAAAGGACACCGTTCAGCACACATTGCTGAACATGGACCACTGATGCAGAATATCCGGGCATGTTTCCATGTTCACCTAACGACACCGTCAGTTACTATGGCAGTGGACAGAAAATTGCTACCCTGTCCCTGATCGAGTGAATCGCGTTTCTTGTTGCTCCAA
This sequence comes from Schistocerca serialis cubense, assembly GCF_023864345.2. Classification (NCBI taxonomy): domain Eukaryota; kingdom Metazoa; phylum Arthropoda; class Insecta; order Orthoptera; family Acrididae; genus Schistocerca; species Schistocerca serialis. Next base: position 398,673,714 of record NC_064646.1, read on the forward strand.
GTCGATCATCGTGTCTGGATTTGTAGTCACCCAAGTGAAAGACTGTTCACAATATGCACCATGGCACGAGCGCAGGCGGGTGGGGGAGCTATTGTGCTATGGCAGACATTCACCCAGAGCTCCTTGCGACCTGCGGTATAATCGAAGGCACGATGACGGCTGTGAACTGTGTGAGCTTTACTGTGGACTACCTGCATCCCATGACCCCGACGCTTTTCCCGACAGTAATGGAATCTTACAGCAGGATAACTATCGTTGTCGTAGGGCCTGACCTGTGTTACAGTGGTCTGAGAAGCATGATAGCAATTCTAGGTGATATCTTGGACACTACATTCATCTGATTTCAACCCAGCGCAACACGTCTGTGGTGTTATTGGCCGCCAGCTGCGCGCCCATAAACCATGCGTCAGTAATTTATGGCAGTTGGGTGACCTGTGTCTAGACACCTGATGCCACGTACCTCCAAAAATCTACCATGGTCTTGTCGAATCACGTCAAGCAGTATCGCTGCTGTATTGCATTCCGAAGATGGACCAGCACGTTATTAAGAAGGTTGTCGTAGTGTTTCGGTTTAAAAAAATGGCTCTGTGTACTATGGGACTTAACTTCTGAGGTCATCAGTCTCCTAGAACTTAAAACTACTTAAACCTAACTAATCTAAGAACATCACACACACCCATGCCCGAGGCAGGATTCGAACCTGCGACCGCAGCGATCGCGCAGTTCCAGACTGTAGCACCTAGAACCGCTCGGCCAGGTGTTTTGGTTCATAAGTGTAAGAGCACTTCTCAACAATGGGCTGTTTCAACAATGGCCGTACGGGTCTGGCATTGCAAAATTCAAATGCCTCTGAGCACTATGGGACTTAACATCCCAGGTCATCAGTCCCATAGACTTAGAACTACTTAAACCTAACTAACCTAAGGACAACACACACGTCCATGCCCGAGGCAGGATTCGAATCTGCGACCGTAGCAGCAGCGCAGTTCCGGACTGAAACGCCTAGAACCGCTCGGCCACAATGGTCGGCCTGGCATGGTACCATTGGTCTCTAAGATCGCCTCATCTAACACTTGTCTGGGAAACACTCCCTTTCCAAAACTCTGTATGAACTGCGACAACGCACTAGACATGCCCACAAAAGTATGAGATCAGTCTCACCATTCTCTGGTTGTTTGTAGTAAAAACTATCCCAGTTCTGTACATTTATGTATGTAAAACTTGTATCCTTGTAAATTTGGAAGTTTCTTTTGGCAATAAAAATGTTGTAGTCCTAAGCATAAGTTAAACTTTTTCAGTAACCTAGAAGACATTTTATTGTTCCTCGTCCAGGCCGCGAAGGCCCAAGGGATGTCTACTGGCAGCCGGTCACTTTTTGCCTTGCGGCTTCATGCGAATGTGGCATGGATGGGCATGTGGTCAGTACACCGCTCTCCCGGCCGTAATCCTGACTTTCCATACCATAAGTCTTGCGAAATCGAATGAATCTGAAATAACCTGTAGTTCTGTGTACCAGATCGTGGATTTATGAAGCACGTTACATTCCGTCCCCTGGATTGTGTTGCAGGCTTTTGCAAGTACTACCGTGTCTCGGGTGTTCAGTTATTATTTTTCAACCTCTCGCTGTCATAGCCAACTGTCAATATTCTTGGGTCGCTGTCGACTTTTGCGAACTGCAGCCGGGGAACGAGGCTAACAGTGCCCCAACGCTGCACATCAACAACCTGTGAGTAGCTACGCTGTACAGACGATGCCCTCACTACGTTTTATAAGCGCAAACGCTGTTCATGTATATCTCTGGTCACCCGACGCCATACGACAGAGAAATTAACACATCTGCAAGGATACCACCGTTTGACACTCTACGCAGAGAGACTTTGCACATGAGATACGGTACACGCTGCACACACATACGGCAGTGTGTGGGTCAGTCAGAAACCATCCTACTTGCCAGGAGAGCTTCGTTAATGCAGGCTTTAAGGGTATTCACGTGTGTGGATATTTACATAGTGTGAAATAGGGTAGAACGGCTGGGGTCAGATCAAACTTGCGACTTCATGTAAGGCGAAAACTCACAACAATTCATTCGTTGTTTGCAATAAAAAATTGAAAGTAGCTGATATTGCCAGTGTCTAAGTAATATGCCTTATCTGCTTATAGCCGTTGAAAACAGCTAAATAAACACGAAAAATAGTGTTCCTCAACCTCAGTTTTCACCCTTTAGTAATGACCATTCCTAATGTCCAAATTGTGGTATAACCCTTGTTTGCAACAGAATCGTTGAGCAGGGTTTAAAAAAATTAGAATCAGTAGGAGAATACAGGTGGTTTTTTTTTTTTTTGTAGTAGTATTCAGCCAGTTATCAGTTTTCGAGGAAAAGCAGTGAATGGTGGAAGGACTAAGTTGTCTTTTTATTTGTCTATTTAATTTAGTACTTTGATTCTATGTACCTCCAAACTGATGGAATCAATTTCTACGTTTAGCACAGGAAATAAAAGGAATAAAAAATCGGAAATAGTTTTTTTAGAAACTGTTTTTTTAGTGGTGTTAACTCTCAAGTTCAACTGCCATTGAATGAAAAAATGTAACCGAAAACTGGTTGTTTCAGCGATAATCGCCATCCCTATTTTATGCAAGGGCACTTTAACGCAGAACACTTTTCTCAGAACCATTCCTGCTAGAGCGCTACTGACGATGAAAGATCAGCAGTCTCATCTACTGAGAGTTGTGATAAACTTCATGGCACCTGTTGAGTGAACGTCTTAACACAAAGAATATATTTGTGTTTTTGTGCAAAATGAGCAAATTTTGTTACTGAAATATCGAAGCTCCTAGGGAGCATACCTTCTGGAATGAGAATCCATGCAAATTATAAAAATGGATGTATGTGTGTGCGTGTATGTTCCATATCTCTTCCTAAACCACTGGATCAATTTTAACCAAACTTGGTACACAAATCCCATAATAGCAGGAAACAATCGCTGTCGGGGTCACCTACAAATCCTTAATCTGTCCCATCCTCTGTTATGCCAGTCGTGCTTGGATATCCAACCCACCAAGTCCCTCCAGATCCTCGAGTGCCTTGCACTCCACCTCGCCTTCCATATACGCCGTCCGCAGCTCGTGGTCGTGCGGTAGCGTTCTCGCTTCCCATGCCCGGGTTCCCGGGTTCGATTCCCAGCGGGGTCAGGGATTTTCTCTGCCTCGTGATGACTGGGTGCTCTGTGTTGTCCTTAGGTTAGTTAGGTTTAAGTAGTTCTAAGTTCTATGGGCTGATGACCATGGATGTTAAGTCCCATAGTGCTCAGAGTCATTTGAACCGTATTCGCCTCCCGTCCCCCACACGGATCCTCTATGACCTGATTCCTTTCCCCCATCTGCTTTTTTTCCTTGAACATATCCGTGTCCTCTACACCTTCCGCCAATTTGATCTCCCCATCCCCTGGTTGCGCCTTTCTTCTCCAACCTCTGCCCACTGCCACACCTTCACCATTGCGTCCTCCCTACCCTCCACCTCTATACCCTCTATCTCCTTTCCCAAGGTGGCTTCCATCAACTCCTGCTCCTGGATGATGCCCTCTCTCACTTCATTTATCTCTCCTATAAACTCTGATCCTCACCTACCCCTCCGTCCCTCTGTCCTTTTCCCACGCTCCCTCTCCTCCCCTTCCATCCTGGTTTTCACCACCTACCCTCTGACTCCGTTCTCCCCTGCAAATTCTTTTGCTTTCCCATCCACTGCCTTTCCCACTCCTTCTCGTGTCCATTCTTCCCCCCCACCCCCCACCCCTCTTTTATGTGTCCTCTCCCTCCATCAGCTCCCCCATTTTCGCTTTTCCTCTACTCCCCCTTTTTTCTCCCTCATCTGTCCAGGTCCTTCCCCTCCCCCCCCCCTTTCCCATCTAACTTGTGTTTACGTGACAGTGTTTATGTGAGTGTTCAGTCTTGTGCGTCACAGCCACCATGCTGTCGCTACGCGTGTTTTTTAACTCTTGCGAACAGAAACGAGAAAGTCGCCGTGTTTTTTTTAATTGTGATTGTCTAATTACTATGTGCTTTACTCAGCATCGCCAACCCTTTCTTTTTATGTTTTCATTTCCGCAACATTTCACAATGTCCCAGTTTTAAAGTCACCGTTTTACCGCCTATTTATATCGTTTGTTTATCTACTCACTAAGTTTTTTTAACACTTCTGTAGGCTGCAGAACGGCATATTACGAAGCTGCCAGCCCCCTCTCCCCTCCCCCTCCCCCCACCCAAGGGGGGAAATCGAAATCCAATAAAGGAAAAAAAGTCTGTGAGTGTAATAACCACCTACCTATCATAGTTTACGAGATACGAGGTTACAAACAACGAGATGCGCGAAAAGCTGGCGTTTAAACTTGTCGCTTCTGTGCCACTAATTATATTCGCAATAAATTTCGCAAACAGTATTCGCATAAAACCTCCTAGCAGATCAAAACTGTGTGTCGGACCGAGACTCGAACTCGGGACATTTGTCTTCCAGGAGTGCTAGTTCTGTAAGTTTCGCAGGAGAGGTTCTGTGAAGTTTGGAAGGTAGGAGAGGAGGTACTGGCGGAAGTAAAGCTGTGAGGATGGGACGTGACTCGTGCCTCTGCCCTCTGTAATAAAAAACTGAGTCAGCAGATCAACGATGAACTTTAACAGATGTCATGGGAAGTCCGTGTAAGGAAAAGGTCCCGGGTTCGAGTCTCGGTCCGACACACAGTTTTGATCTGCCAGGAAGTTTCATATCAGCGCACGCTCCGCTGCAGAGTGAAGGTTTCATTCTAGTATTCACATCTACCGCAAAATACACGTACAACATTGTACGGTGGACCACACATAGTTCAGGACATATGACTTCTTAAACATTGAGACGTTTTAAAAACTGCCACACTGTGCATGAAGTTTAAATTTGTTATGACTTTCCTACTGAGTCTATTCACATCATATTTCGTAGGCAGTATCCACATATGCCGCAGAATGGTTCTACACAAATATATCATTGTGCCGCACATAGTTCAAGAGATATGACGTCATAAACACTAAGATGCTTGAGAAAATGCCGCATCATGCACGAAGTTTTAATGCTTTTATTCTTTACTGCTAATGACCCCTACAGTCGAGTCATCTTTAGGAAATCCCTGACACATGGTAGCGCTTTTGACAGCTTTCAACAGCAATGTGCAAACAACCGCAGTTGAAAATAATAGCCAGCTATAAAGGTATGAAAAGGCGTTGCCAAAGACACGTTTACAATCTGGCGTTGTAGCCACACGGAGTCTGCTGCACAATTTCTAAGGTGGTTCCACGAATATATGGAAATGAATTTTTTTTTTTTAATGTTACACTACAAACACAGTACTTTTTTTTATTTTAATAGAAATTTGGCCAAGTGAATATCCATTCAATGCCGGGTTTGTCATCCAGTGGATAAATATATGATTGTTTACAGGAGCGTAATCTACTTTACAAGTTAGATTTGTATAATTTGACAGCGTGGAAGTTACCACTGTAGTACCGTAACTAATTCGAACATGGCTATGGGGCGCGATTACGCAGTTTCGCATTGCCATCCTAAGTGATACCCAAGCCGAGGAAATTTTAAGACGAAAGCAGTTGGAAATGAAATCTAAAACAATGAAGACACAGGAGAATAGGAAATAGAAATGCTAAGAAAACCAGTTGATTCGATGAATCTAAGCAAGCAAGAACAAGGAAAAACGTGGATGGGCCTATTTTGTTGCCAACATCAGTGTTCTGCCTAAACGCAAGTTTTCATAAGGTAACTCTGTATGGTCTCCTGTTTTCTGCCATATTCTTCAGGTCTGTGTAACTTCCACTCCCCATCATCTTTTATCTCCTCCATCATCTCAATCTCCTCTCACAAATTAGTGCTTCCGAAGAGTCTGTTAGCAATCACTCTTGGCTAAACGAAGGACCCATCCAGTTCTTCCTCCTACCTTATAACCTGCAAAAATCTGATGAAGAGGATGAAAGTTGCTTGCGTATTTATTGCTTGAAACGATACAAGAATGGCCTTAGGTGTTAAATGTGGGTTTACGAAAATTGTGCTGCAGGAAGTACATTATTTTTGTGTGTATAAATTGCAGCTTGGACAATGATGATGAACTGACCTTTAATTAACATTCAAACTATTATGTTAGCCATATTATCATAATAGATGGAATTCGCCAAAATTTAAATAATTACTACCAGAAAAAGTTTTGCGTTTTACCATGTTAACTCGTGTAAGTTAGGCTGTAATTTTGTTCACTGCAAATAAAACATATTTAGTAGAATCTTTTGTTTACGCATTATTGTGTTCTATGATATGCATAAACGTGTCCCCATAGACGTGTAAACTTGCCCCGCACCCGGGGCACATTTATTCACTCAACTTGAGATTATATAAAATTTTTTTGAACTCTTTAAATGGAATGTTGTGTTAAAAGTATACACACGTACTTTCACTTCAATAAGCATGCTATAAGACTAAACAATTTTAAACGCGATAAATCTAACCACAACAATTTTAAAAATTCCGGTAAGAAATCCTCATAAAAGTGCCCCAGTCTACCCTACCTTATTTATCACGCTTACAGCTCCACTGAATGAGATGTAAGCGCTTTGGATAAAGATCACAATCATCGAAAGAGAGCAAGCGAGCGAGAAAGAGTGGTTCAGTAGATTTTGGTTAGGATGGAATCCAAATAGTTTTCGGTGTATCGTCGAGTCCACGTTAGGCGTGTCGGCGCTTTTGTTAGGGTGAAAGGCGTGATACAGGATGTAAGCTGTCCAGCTTATTTTTGGTATTCAAGAAAGGTGGTATAAGATCATACAAGGAAGGCTTTCACGACCGGGTGTTTCAGCTGCTGAGACTCAGTCGGCAAGACTCGGCACAACCAGGAGCACCTCCGAAGATCTCCAACGTAGCCTTGGAAGAAACGTCAGGGATTGAAGAGTTCCATGGACCACTGCCATACAACCCGGAAACATTCTCACTGGTGTAAGATCAACTCTCATTCAATGTGTCATATTTCATATGTATATACCCGGTATTTTTCAAACAGAGTTTTTCGATACTCGATATGTTACGCTAAAGAGGTTCTGAGTATAAGCAGAATGATCTTTGGTTGTTAGTACGAGTAGTATTGTCGTTGGAATAAGCATTCCAAGAGAAGCTAGAGAGACAGTCGGGCGTTGGCTATCTACATCAACATCTCTACATGGATACTCTGCAAATCACATCTAAGTGCCTGGCCGAGGGTTCAGCGAATCACCTTCACAATAATTCTCTATCATTCCAATCACGTACTGCGCGCGGAAGAAATGAACGCTTATGCCTCTCGGAGTGAGCTCTGATTTCCCTTATTTTATTATGATGGTCGTTTCTCCCTATGTAGGTCGGCGTCACAAAATATTTTCGCATTCGGAGGAGAAACTTGGTGACTGAAATTTCGTGAGAAGAATCTGCCGCAACGTGAAACACCTTGTTTTAATGATGTCCACGCCAAATTCTGTATCATTTCAGTGACACTCTCTCCCCTATTTGGCGATTTCTCAGAACGTGCTGCTCTTCTTTGAACTTTCTCGATATACTCCGTCAATCCTATCCCGTAAGAGTCCCACACCGTGCAGCAGTATTCTAAAAGAGGACGGACAAGCTTAGTATAGGCTGCCTCTTTAGTAGATCTGTTACATTTTCTAAGTGTCTTGCCAACAAAACACAGTCTTTGGTTAACCTTTCCCACAATATTTTCTGTGTGTTATTTCCAATTTAAGTTGTTCTTAATCGCAATTCCTACGTATTTAGTTGAAATTACGGCCAATAGATTTGACTGATTTATCGTACAACCGAAGTTTAACTGATGCCTTTTAGTACTCATGTAGATGACCTCACATTTTTCATTATTTAGGGTTAATTGCCAATTTTTGCACCATAGAGATATTTTTCTAAATCGTTTTGTAAATTTGTTTTGATCTTCTGATGAGTCTATTAGACGATAAGCGACAGCATCATCTGCAAACAACGTAAGCTGGCTGCTCAGATTGTCTCTGAAACGGTTTATGTAGATAAGGAACAACAGAGGGCTTGTAACACCATCTAGTTCACCACCAGAAATCACTTCTGTTTTACTGGATAAGTTTCCGTCAATCACTACGAACTGTGACCTCTCTGACAGGAATTCAGGAATCCGGTCACATAATTGAGAGGACATTCCATACACACGAAATTTCACTATAAGCCGCTGATGTTTTATAGTGTCAAAAAGTCTTCTGGGAAATCTGGAAATACGTAACCAATTTTAAATCCCTTGTCAATAGCATTCAACACGTTGTGTGAGTAAAGAGCTAGTTGTGTTTCACAATAACGATATTTTCTAAATCCGTGTTGGTTGTGTGTCGATAGACCGTTTTCTTCGAGGTAATTCATAATGTTCGAACACAATATATGTTCCAAACTCCTGCTATGCTACGAAGTGGATGGAAATAGCTTGCAGATCACAGAGATAGAGATACAGTGCAGGATGAAATGTAAATCATGGTTTGGTTCAAATGGTTCAAATGGCTCTGAGCACTATGCGACTTGACATCTGACAAGGGAACCTCCCCATCGCACCTCTCTCAGATTTAGTTATAAGTTGGCACAGTGGATAGGCCTTGAAAAACTGAACACAGATCAATTGAGAAAACAGGAAGAAGTTGTGTAGAACTGTGAAAAAATAAGCAAAATATACAAACTGAGTAGTTCAAGGGAAGATAAGCAACAATAAGGACAATAGGACCGCAGGAGCGCCGTGGTCTCGTGGTAACGTGAGCAGCTGCGGAACGAAAGGCCCTGGGTTCAAATCTTCCATCGAGTGTAAATTTTAATTTTTTATTTTCAGTTTATGTGACAAACTCTTATGTTTTCATCACTTTTTTGGGAGTGATTATCACATCCACAAGAAAACCTAAATTGGGCAAGACAGAAGAATCTTTTTACCCGTTCGCCAAGTGTACAAGTTAGGAGGGTCGACAACATATTCCTGTCATGTGACGCACATGCCGTCACCAGTGTCGTATAGAATATATCAGATGTGTTTTCCTGTGGAGGAATCGGTGGACCTATGACCTTACGATCAAATGTTTTCTGTTCCCATTGGAGAGGCACTTCCTTTCGTCTACTAATCGCACGGTTTTGCAGTGCGGTCGCAAAACACAGACACTGAACTTATTACAGTGAACAGAGATGTCAATGAACGAACGGACAGATAACAACTATGCAAAAATAAAGAAAGTAAAATTTTCAGTCGAGGTAAGACTTGAGCCACAGATCTCTCGTGCAGCAGCTGCTCACGCTACCACGGGACCACGGCGCTTCTAAGCACATTTCTTCCAAGATGTTGCTTATGTGGCCCATGGACTACTCAGTTTGTATATTTTGCTTATTTTTTCACAGTTCCACACAACTTCTTCCTGTTTTCTCAATTGATCTGTGTTCAGTTTATCAAGGCCTATCCACTGTGCCAACTTATAACTAAATCTGAGGGGGGTGCGATGGGGAGGTTCCCTTGTGAGGTCATCAGTCGCCTAGAACTTAGAACTAATTAAATCTAACTAACCTACGGGCATAACACACATCTATGCCCCAGGCAGGATTCGAATCTGGGACCGTAGCGGTCGCTCGGTTCCAGACTGTAGCGCCTAGAACCGCACGGCCATCCGGCCGGCCATGGTTTGGTAAAGATAAATTCGACAAATGAAGTTTATGAGGTAACGTTATTGCTGAATTGCTAGCTTGAGCGTCATTGTGAAGTGTTTGACAAACAGAAGGTGTTAGTGGAATTTCTCTTTATTCACTCGGGCTGGTCGGTTCCATTGCTTAGATGAGTAATAAACGGAATTGCCGTGAGGCTAGGGCCTCCCGTCGTGTGGACCGTTCGCCAGATGCACGTCTTTCGAGTTGACTGCACTTAAATGACTTGCGTGTCGATGGGGATGAAATGATGATGATAAGGACAACACAACACCCAGTCCCTGAGCGGAGAAAATCTCCGACATAGCCGTGAATCGAACCCGGGCCATGATGTATGACATACCATAGCGCTGACCACTCAGCTACCAGGGGCGGACGCTTAGATGAGCAGACGTAAAGCTAGCTACTCACGTGGCTTGCACTTAGAGGTTGTAGATTGTATTACTCCTTTACCATTTTAGTAATAAGTTTCATGGCAGAGAAATATTTCTTATAAAATATAATTTTGTAATGATGACTGTAATAGTGTTTTAGGTCAAAATAGTAAACACTAGAAACGTAATAACGCCACTGTATTATGCAGCTGCAGCTTCGAGAGTTAGGAGGAGCTGTTTCGATACTGGAGCTACAAAGCTGAAATGCGGCACAGGTACACTAGGAAGAAAAGTTTTCCTCTTACGTATATTAGTGCCTTCACCCTGCAGTGGAATCACTCAGGAATAAAATACCGTAATTCCCGAGTTAAATAAGGGAGCGCTCATTCGGTCAACTTGCAGAAACAGGCTGTATTCTCAAGCAAAGAGAGGAGGCCAACGCGGCTCGGAAGCTCCACGGGTCTGGGATGCAGCCAAGTGTGTTGCACAACTGTTAGCATCGCCAAGTCCGGTATCCTCGTCACTTAAGTGCCAAGTCACTGAGAAAAAGCGCACCGAGGAATCCAAGTTCTGTCTTATAAAATATTTAATTGCAGCTATTTATGGCTATGGGTAAAATAGTCATAAATTGAACTCGTGGCTCGGCACAGAACACAGAAGAAAGCTGACGCGGAAGGAGCAGATGGTACTCTTGGGGAGTGGAATCGAATGGAGAGTGAGGGGAATATGTATATACCTGTCGTACTCATGATATACAAGCAGTAATTAGTAAGTTGTCGCAGTGGTAAGACACTTGACTCGCATTTGGGGCGAAGGCTGTTCAAATACTCGTCTGGCCATTCGGATACAATTTCCCTGTGATTTTGCTAAGGCGGTGCGCCCCGATAGCTGAGTGGTCAGCGCAGCGGCTTGTCACACCAAAGGGCCCGGGTTCGATTCACGGCTGGGTCGGAGATTTTCTCCGCTCAGGGAATGGGTGTTGTGTTGTCCTCACTATCATCAGTGGAAGGCAACGGGAAACCACCATTGGAATCACTTCCCAAGACGCTCATGCAGTGGACCTCTCTAATGAGGCTCCCCCATGACATGACCTACCGTAAGACAGAGCACAAAGTATTTTTATTCATAAGGCGAGCTCTGGGAGGGTGTTTCTGAAAGAGCACAACCGCTTTACTTCTTCATGCTTCACAAATCCAGTTATCGACAAGTCGTTAAACACCAATCATCCATGCTCCCGGAAGTTTTGTTATAGTTAAGAAGCATAGTTATCCCACTCTTTCGCCCACCTTCAAAGGATGCAAAGACCGAATAGCCTATAAAGTAATAAGTATATGTAAAAATATATTTTACTACAGCAAAGCAAAGCTCTCCGTTCTGGCCCTCAGGGAGAAACTGGGACCGACAGCCGTGGCCTTCTTATGCCAATGGGTCCGTATGGAAGGACGGAGTCGGAAAACAGCTCTAACTGCCGTTGACGGCTTTTTTTACATCGGAGCTGCTACTTCTCACTCACTTAGCTGCTCAACTGGCATCACGAGACTGGCTGCACCCCGTTTTAATCCTTTCGCCAAGGAAAAATCCTTGGCAGTACCGGGAATCGAACCAGATTCCTCTGTAGTCAGACAGGCCGACCGCTGAGCTACAGAGGCGTACGTGTACTGCAGAGACTGTGGGAATAACTTCAGTCGCTATAGTTCACAGTAATACCACAGGAAAAATAGTTGAACGGCCAAACAATTACAGAGAACGGAAGTGGCAGAGATAAGACTTCTAAGATCTTTGGCAGAATACAAATTAGAAGATCGTAAGAGGAACTGTAAGATAAGCTAGGCTCTCCAACTTCTGGGAGTATTATAAAAGATTCAACAATACAGAAAGGAATGGCATGACCATCTACTTTGTGTGAATCAAAGCCGAATACCAAGGAAAACCTCTGCCTACAGAACCAAGGGTAGAAGAACGATAAGGTGATCACAAAGAAGATACAGCGATCAGCTTTAAGCTGCCTGGTTTTGAAACATGCAAATCTGAAATCTGTGGAATTTCAGTGCTCTGATAGGGAAATTTCCCGCGTTCTGATAATCAGAAAGCTAGACCGCATAGTTTCCGAATTTTCGTCGACACATTAGATCATTACAGCTGCCGCAGACCGCCGTTCGTCGTCCACAGCGCGCCGTTTTCTGCTGCCGCCTGAACCAAGGTGAAAGTACTGCTGCACCGGCGTAGTGTTGTTAAATAATATTCGCAGCTCCCTGTTCTCAAGTGAGCAATAGTTTGTGGTACACGTGGTCGTAGTTGATTCCATTTGAATAGAGTTCTGAAACTGATAACAGGCTTAGGAAACAAAAGTACTGCGTTCTATGGAAATCTTACGTCAGCACATGTAGTCCATTTTGAGACTCTCCGGAAAGTCATTACAAGTATTGAAGAGCACTTACTAGAAAAAACGTATATTCTTTCTGTCGCTTTTCATTGCTTTGTATGAATACTGACCACTCCTGAAGACAAATTGTGGTGCGTCACTCCTCTCTGTATCATACTATTCTAAGCTAAAAAACTGGAATCCAGCCTCATTACTATTCCACCTATCAAGAGAAACTGAACGCTGAATCAACCGCTTCATTTGGAATCAATTGGTCGTCTTGTTGCTTACTTGCGCATTTGTTGCTGAATATATGGGACACAGGAAATATCGGATTTCAAACATTGAGGCGGAGCTGGACGTGGTATTTGGGACAGGGCACCAAATAGAGGTCGCTCCAGAAATAAGTTACAACCTCAGATCGATAATAGATATTCGAGGAATCGCGTTTCGCCTGACAATTTGCGGTAGCAATTTGCGGTGTGACACTCTAATTTACTGCACTCTACAAATCTGTCTGTCGTATCGCAGAGCGAAATTGAAACAGTGAATCACACGTGAACGGTAGCGCAAGATATGTTCGCTGATATATCTTCATGACGTAGAGTTTTCGTTTCTTTACGTACTTATGTTCGGCATCGAACTAAGGAACACAATCCAAGCTGTCGTGCCTTTCTCTCGAGAGGGAACAATCGATCCGAATATCAAGCTCTTTACAAAACTGCAGTGACACAAAAGTGGCAAATACGGTAAATAGAAGTTATGTATTTCCCCTGTCTTTCGATGTAGGAATTATCGAGTCATGAAATAAACACCAACATAAGGAGATACACCTATCGACTTTCAATTTTATTAAGACGACAGAGGAGGCGTCGAAATGCTGATCATCATACCGTGCTGTTCCCGACTACCGCAATATTTCAGTTGTGTTTTCTCACTAAAAATATCACTGCAATATGTGAGGCTGACATAGAAACGGTATCTTACGTCATTTCCCTCTCTTCTAGTAAAACTGTTCGTTGTGTGATTACCTCAGGACTACACAATAACGTGTTTACGTCAGCATTTAAATGTCTACAGGGCCAAAAATATGAAACCATGCTGTTTTTTACGCTATACAAGTAATTGTATTTCATCAAATATTAGTACTGTTGATAGTCTATTTGGTATTCATATATGTGCCTGCATTGCAATAAAAAATCCTTAATCTGACATTGTCTGAATTACAACATAATTTTCAATAGGCAGTGCATAATGTTACCTACGGATTGCCTTTCTGGTTTATTCATTAATAAACTTACTCCTGCATTACCCCCTATTTGATTTTGTATTTATAACCCTGAATTCGTCTGATCAAAAGTATTGTTCCTCCTGGCACCGAACTTCACTAATTCCCACTATATCTAACTTTTACCTATCCATTTTCCTTTTTAAATTTTCTAACCTACCTGACCGATTACGTGATCTGACATTCCACGCTCCGATCCGTAGAACGCCAGTTTTCTTTCTCCTGATAACGATGTCCTCCTGGGTAGTCCCCGCCCGGAGATCCGAATGGGGGACTATTTTACCTCCGGAATATTTTACACAAGAGGACGCCATCATCATTTAACCATACAGTAAAGCTGCATGCCCTCGGGAAAAATTACGGCTGTAGTTTCCCCTTGCTTTCAGCCGCTCGCAGTACCAGCACAGCAAGACCGTTTTGGTTAGTGTTACAAGGCCAGATCAGTCAATCATCCAGACTGTTGCCCCTGCTACTACTCAAAAGGCTGCTGCCCCTCTTCAGGAACCACACGTTTGTCTGGCCTCTCAACAGATACCCCTCCGTTGTGGTTGCACCTACGGTACGGCTATCTGTATCGCTGAGGCACGCAAGCCTCCCCACCAAAGGCAAGGACCATGGTCCATGGTTCATGGTTCATGGTTCATGGTTCAAGGTTCATAATACGTTAAAAGGCACATATTGTAGGCGCCCTCCATGCGTTGTGGTTTAGATAAACATTTCCTATACAGTTCAGTTGGAAGCCCTACCTCAAGCGCCGGCCGGAGAGGCCGTGCGGTTCTAGATGCTACAGTCTGGGACCGAGCGACCGCTACGGTCGCAGGTTGGAATCCTTTGTCGGGCATGAGTGTGTGTGATGTCCTTAGGTTAGTTAGGTTTAATTACTTCTAAGTTATAGGCGACTGATGACCTCAGAAGTTAAGTCGCATAGTACTCAGAGCCATTTGAACCATTTTTGAACCTTCCTCAAGCCAGGTAGACTTTGGAGCAAGACCTGGCTAAAGGGAAAAAGCAAGCGAGTTCCAAGATTACAGGGCAGACACCACCTTCACCAAAACCTACTCCAGGAGCTTCATTTGGTGCATCTGATACACCTTCAACATTTGGTACGTACAGAAGTAAGCTGTTCGTAAAAATGAACCACAGTGCCACGAAACGGTAGGATCATGGTGAGAAAAACTCCGATTCAACCCTTCATGAAACCAGGTTGAAAGACCCATCATCTGAATATGAAAGGACGATGAATTGCGATCATCTGTTATCATTTGATACCGCTAAAGAGACTTGAATTAAGCCCATCAGTTTTTTCACCGTGTCACGAGCTTTGAGCAGGTGTCGACGATGATATTTGGAAAGTTTCTAAATGTGAATTCTGTATCGTGAAGCACAAAGATTGAGCATTTTTCCTGTTATGGCTAAATCCTCTGCAGAATAACTTACAGTTATGTAGCACACTTAACTTCTGAAACAGACATTTGGTGCGATTAAATTGTATGTTGGTAATTCACTCAAATTTAGTGTTTATTTACAATGACTAACTAGGAAACCCGAAAACACAAATGTAGGAACCATATTTTTCGGAGGTAAAAATCACGCGTTTTAATTCTTTGTCCTGCTGTTACGGAATGTGAAAATATTCGAGAGAAATTTTGCAAGGGCGGCATTTAAATATTCCGTAGTAATATTATAGCTCATTTCCATAACGTAAAGACTGCTAACTTATTGGTAATTCTAAATTTATAAACGGTATTCTATAATAGGGCACTTTTCGCTATCACATAACAGGTATTCTTTTTTGAATAAATTTATTGTACAATTTTATTCCTTGGTAGAAAATTCTGTTTTGAGTAACATGTTTATTCTTTCTTTGTAAACGTAAGTTCACTCTAAATCTTGATCCATGATCGCGGACGGAGACGGCTGTGCGGTAATTACCCATGTTATTTTTTATATGTATAACTGATGGGTACACGTACGTACATGGTGTAGTGAAAATCTCCAATGTTTTTAGCACATATTTACAATGAGCTCGATTACTAACTTTGGTTATTATTCTTAAGGCCTTTTTCTCCGGTTCGAAAAATTTGTTCACTTTTGTGCGTTTCTTCCCCAGAAAAGCATTCTATAGCTATATTTGAGCTTACTTATGAACAGTACGTAACTAACAGGCATTTGCTGTGCCGTTACGCACTCGTGACAAGAATCTGAGGGAGAAACATGCTGACGACATTCTGTTAGGAAGTATCTCTGCACGCTCAATCCATTTCAACTGACAATCAATATTCGTTCCTAGAAGTTTTGTGTTTCTTTAGCAGTCTATTAAAGCTGCACCTACACTTAATTTAACAGGCTTGATTTCCCTCTTCATACAGAAATTCATTGAATTTGTTTTTTAAACTTAGTAACTTAATGAGAGAAGCGGTAGTTGCGACTGCAAATAGGAAGAGACGGACGTGTCTGGCATCCTATGAGCAGTGAATTAAACGAGAACTTCAATAAGTGTATTAAGGCATTACTGAATAAATAGAATCATTGACGACTGATGAAAGCTTGTCGCTGGTCGCCACATCTTCCACACTCCCGCACACAAAGAAAACTGCAGTAATATTTTATATTGTAAACCTGATTTTTATCATTATTTCTCGTCTCTTTCTTGTGGAAGGAAGCCACGGACAAGATTTTATTTCCGCCTTAGGGATTTGTTTAACCACAGCTTTGTTAAACATTAGACACAGACAACAAACGGTGAGACAGACGAACAAGGAATGTAGCGTCATCAAAGTGACATATTAAATACCGTACTTCTTATCACTGCGCAAATCGGTTTGAGGCAAAAATTGAATAATTTTCATAAGTAGTAACGCACGTCCCGTGTGACATCCACTCATCGTCACTTCTGTGCGTTGTGTCGTTATGGAAGGACGCACTGGACTGAGGCATACAGCTGTACTTCGCAAACCAACTCATGGTGTAGCAGAGCTTAATTCAGGCACCATCGTCACTACCCCCGTTTCTTGTTCCAATCACATATGAAGGGCTTATTTCAATAGTGTTCATTCTGAGATACAGAGTTCTAAAGTTAAATGAGCCCTGAAAAATCTGCAGTTGAAATACCAGAAATATTGAAGCATAGATTTTTCAGCGCTAATTTAACTTTAGGACTCGGTATCTCAGAATGAACAAAAATGGAGTTGTACCACTATTGAAATAAGCTCTTCATATGGTGTACGAGATGAGCGTAATGCTCCGTATGAACTGCAGTCTCTTTAATTTCACTTCCATGGTTTTCTCAATATATTGTTTGACTCTTGTGGCATGTACGCTCAGAATTTTAACAGCAAAGCACACTGTGATACGCAACCCCTGTCTTAGATTCAGG
Organism: Schistocerca serialis cubense; assembly: GCF_023864345.2. NCBI lineage: Eukaryota > Metazoa > Arthropoda > Insecta > Orthoptera > Acrididae > Schistocerca > Schistocerca serialis. Next base: position 398,690,859 of record NC_064646.1, read on the forward strand.
GTTAGAATGGTTAACAACTATCTTTTAAGACGTGTCAGTGGCATTGGATGAGCAACTCTGTGAAACTTCCGTGCTTACTAAACGAACTCGTGATGATATGTGCTGCTTTTCTTCGGAGTTTCTCTGTTTCCCCTATCAAGTTTAGCCGTTAAGTGTCCCACGGGTGATAAACTATCGTTCGAACGGGGGTTTTGTAAGATATCTCATTCATCGTTGGGCTTACAATAAATCGCATTCTGTGTCCACCAGTCCCACGATTAGTTTTGCATGATAGTTAACCTCTGGCCCTTCCGCAAGCAGTTATTCGGCTTGTCATTGATTGCTACTTCCCAAGACGCTCATGCTATGGCCCTCTCTAACAAATGGTTCAAATGGCTCTGAGCACTATGGGACTTATCTGCTGAGGTCATCAGTCCCCTAGAACTTAGAACTGCTTAAACCTAACTAAGACATCACACACATCCATGCCCGAGGCAGTGGTTCCAGACTGTAGCGGTCGCGCGGTTCCAGACTGTAGCGCCTAGAACCGCTCGGCCACTCCGGCCGGCCTCTCTGACAAGGCTCCCCCATGACAAGACCTGCCGTAAGGCAGAACACAAAAGTAATTGATTGGTAGAGTTGTTGGGTGTCCTCTCAGAAATATCGTGCCAAATTCTGTGCAATTGACACGTTAAATCATCAAAACCCTGAGATGATTGGAGGACCATGGCCATAATAAGCCAAACGTTCTCAATAGGAGAGAGATCCGTCGACCTTGCTGGCAAAGGCAGGATTCGCCAAGCACGAAGACAAGGTGTGGAAACTCTCGCCGTAAGCAGGTGAGCATTGTCGTGATGAAATGCAAGCACAGGATGGCTTGCCATGAACGGCAACAAAGCGGAGCATAGAATATCGTCGATTTACCACTGTACTCTAAGGGTACCGCGAATGACAACCAGAGAGATCCAGCTATGAAATAGAATGTTACCCCAGACTATTACTTCTAGTTTTCGGGCCCTATGTCGGACGAAAATCAGGATGATATACCACCGCTGTCCGTGGCGTCTCAAGACGCATCTTCGCTGGTCATCGGGGCTGACTGCGCAGCGGGACTCATGGCTGAAGACAATCCTACTCCAGTCAGTAATATTCCAGCCATAATGCGCTCGACAACGCTGCAAATGGGCTTGTTGGTGTGCAGAGGTCAACGGTAGGCGGCGCAGGGGGGACGGCCTGGAGTAGGATTATCTTCAGTGATGAATCCCGCTCCAATTGACCCCGATGACCAGCGGCGCAATGGGGACGGCCTGGAATCTCACTGACTGGAGCAGGATTATCTTCAGTGATGAATCCCGCTCCAATTGACCCCGATGACCAGCGGCACAAAGGGGACGGCCTGGAATCTCACTGACTGGAGCAGGATTATCTTCAGTGATGAATCCCGCTCCAACTGACCCCGATGACCAGCGGCGCAATGGGGACAGCCTGGAATTTCACTGACTGGAGCAGGATTATCTTCAGTGAGGAATCCCGCTCCAACTGACCCCGATGACCAGCGAAAACGTGTCATGAGACACCCGGGACAGTGGTGGGATACCAGCCTGAGTGTTGACTGCTATTCGGCCTGGCTATGTGTGGTGAAGGTCTGCGATGCCATTTCTTTTAATAGCAGGACCTCTTTGATGGTCATCCGTGGCACCGTTACAGCTCAGTGGCACATCGACATTATTTTACATCCCGTCTTGTAGCCCCTCCTGCCATTCTGGGCATACATTTCAGCAGTATAACGACTGCCATCACACTGCAAGAGTTTGTACTGCTTGTCTCCATGCTTGCCAAACCCTACCTTGCCCAGCAAGGTCGCCGGATCTCTCTCCAACTGAGAACGTTTAGCGCGTTATGGGCGGGGATATACAGACAGCAATTTTGACGAGCTAACGCGTCCGTTGGACAGAATTTGGCATGACATCCCTGAGAAGAACTTCCAGCTACTTGCCAATCAATTCCAAGCCGAATAAGTATTTCATTAAGGCCCATAGGTGGACCAACGTGTTATTGACTTACTCAGTTTGAGAAGCTCTTTCTCTTGGATAAATCATCCATTTTTTCTTGTAGTGTAATTATTTGTTTTCTGTACATGTACATCACATCTACCGATTTCCGTCCCATAAGGATAATTCCTTCGAGATGTGTGGCTTTTTTTTTTTTTTTTTTTTTTTTGTAGACGTTTGTGTTTGTGTGTGTGTGTGTGTGTGTGTGTGTGTCTGTGTGTGTGTTACTCTTAGCACAGACTCCAGTCTCCGCTAGAGCTCTGTTATCGATCTGTGCTTGTCTCTAGCCCTCGTGAGAACTGCCTCAATTTTGCCGTTCTCGGCTACTGATTATTGCAAGGCTGTTAAAATAAAGTACGATGCGTTTAGTGGGCAATGGTTTTCTATAATAAATACGCAAAACAAGCTTTAATAGGAAAAACAAAGGATTTGCTGTTTATTATATATTCAGTCGGTCTTGTGTCAGAATTACGAAGGAATGGCGCCTAAGTTCGTTTTTATGGGTCCTAATGGGACGCCGGGATGGAAGCGAATGGAAAGATCGACCGTTTGGCAAATACTTCACTAAGGAATTGGATACAAGTGAAATACTTGGCGTTCTTGAATCTTATTTCAGAGACTAGGATAAAAGCCTAAAGAATAATCAACGGTTAATCATTGTAAAGATGCCTGTCGAATTTTGAATGTGGCATTGGACTCGTACCACAATCAAATCACATTTGATATATTGATCTAACGAATGAACAAATCTTTAAAACCTTCTATTGAAATTATGTACATTCAAGTATTATAAATGCAGGTAATTGTCTGGAAATGTACGCAAAATATCGAAACAAGTCCACAATAAAAACTATTATGTGAAACGGAAAGCTTAGTAGATTACAAATAAATTGTGGTGCTGAGCCTTATGCCAACTCCATGATGGAAATGCATAAGATTTTTTTCACAGTTCGATTCGGTACCGCGTCATTAATTACTCGATCTACACATATAATTTTCAACATTGTTCTATTGCACTACATTTCAGAAGCTTCTGTTACCTTTTTCTCTGAGCTATTTACCGTTCACGTTTCACTTTGGAACAAAGCTAAACCCCGAACAAATACCATTCAGAAACACCTCGTAACATTTAAATTTACGAGTGTATTCGACGTTAACAAATTTCTATTTTCCGGTAGTTCCTCTCTTACTGCTTCCAGTCTACATTTTATATATCCTCTATTAGTTTTTTGCTGCTCAAATAGAAAACCATATCGACTACTTACAGTGTCTCATTTCCTAATTTATTTTCCTCACTTTCGCCTCATTTAATTCGACTACACTTCACTATCTTGCTTTTCTTGCTGATATTTGTCTCAGAACTGTGGGCGTAGGGTACAGCTGTTACTCTGAGATCAAGGTACTGGCACAGGAGAGGAATTCGTGGCGAGTCGCATCATGTCAGTCAGAAGACTGATAACTCAAAAAAAAGAAAAAAAACTGTTTTCAAGACACCATCGATTCCGCTCAACTAGTCTTCCACAGCCTTTGCCGTCTCTGAGAGAAGAAGCACATCATGAGCAAACCTCAGTGATTTTATTTCTTCTTCTTATACTCAATTCTGTTTCCTGATTTCTCCGTGGTTTCCTTTAGTGTCTGCTCAAGATTTAATTGCACCGTGTAACGTTTCTCCATGGTTTCCTTTAGTGCCTGCTCAAGATTTAATTGCACCGTGTAACGCTTGAACCCTTTCTCTTGCCCTTCTCAATTGCTCCTTCACTCTCATAGCTTTCGAGTTTACCTCTGCTATCTTCAGAGTTTCAAAGAGTGTCTTCCAATCGGCGTTGTCAAAGGGTCTCTCTTCATCTAGAATTACTGTAAACGTAGATTTCTCTGTCTTCATTCTATCTCCATGGTAAGCCAAACTGATCCTGAAGCCCGTTTCTACTTCTTTTTACGTTCTTCTGATAGGCTGTGAAGCACAAAAACAGATGAGTAAATAAGAAACAGTAGTTGTAAAACATTAGTAACATAAGTAGCTGGGGGAGGCAGGAAATCTTGACCTTTCATGTTGGTACAAGTACTAATAATGTTCATTTCTATTAAACCACTAATTTAAGTGCAAAGTACGGCAAACTAAAACGAGGCACAATTATTTCACATAATGAATAACTTTTGCCCGATCACTGTCATGTTCTACTCTACACCGAAGTGGGGGTTCAGTTGCAAATTCCAACATTTTTACTGCTGGCCGTGTTATTACCGTAACATGTAACAGTTGGAGTCTCCAGAAATAACTATGCCAATTTGCTTAAAAAACTTAGAATATCAGTCCCAGTGCTTTGAGAGGTAACGCAGGAGCAGCCTTGTTTCCTCCGTCTAGCGTTTTCTCCCACTTAACAAGGTGCAGTTTTCCCCACGCTACGCGACTGAATTCGACGAACAAGACACGCCTAACCGTGTTCCATTTGTGTGCCTGAGCAACAAATGAAGGCAGTTCTTCGCATACGATAAGGTCACAGGCGGTGTGGAGGCTGGACGGAATTTGGAGCTGGCAAGGGTAAAGTGGCCCACAGCACATTTCTCAGACTTCTTCCTGCTCACATACCATCTCTAACGGGAAGGTATGTGTAAACAACAAGGCGACCAGAAATCGGTGAACCCACACAATACGACGACGCTACGTAAGGCTTCCGTCATTACTTCAACACCCTCGTGATTTGTATGACGTCTCCCGCGAGTGCGTGGCCAGTTCTTCGTCGTTCGCGGACAGCAGCAAGGTCGTGTCTCTGATGCACTAGGCGGAAATGTTTACGATGCCTACACGATTCATTTCTCGTACACAAAATATATCTCTGTCCGTTCTGCATTACATTACGTCGCAGTTGTTATTGGTTCTCATATCACATTACATATACAGGGTTATTACAAATGATTGAAGCGATTTCACAGCTCTACAATAACTTTATTATTTGAGATATTTTCACAATGCTTTGCACACACATACAAAAACTCAAAAAGTTTTTTTTAGGCATTCACAAATGTTCGATATGTGCCCCTTTAGCGATTCCGGAGACATCAAGCCGATAATCAAGTTCCTCCCACACTCGGCACAGCATGTCCCCATCAATGAGTTCGAAAGCATCGTTGATGCGAGCTCGCAGTGATGGCACGTTTCTTGGTAGAGGAGGTTTAAACACTGAATCTTTCACATAACCCTACAGAAAGAAATCGCATGGGGTTAAGTTGGCCATGACATGAATTGCTGATCATGATCTCCACCACGACCGATCCATCGGTTTTCCAATCTCCTGTTTAAGAAATGCCGAACATCATGATGGAAGTGCGGTGGAGCACCATCCTGTTGAAAGATGAAGTCGCCGCTGTCGGTCTCCAGTTGTGGCATGAGCCAATTTTCCAGCATGTCCAGATACACGTGTCCTGTAACGTTTTTTTCGCAGAAGAAAAAGGGGCCGTAAACTTTAAACCGTGAGATTGCACAAAACACTTTAACTTTTGGTGAATTGCGAATTTGCTGCACGAATGCGTGAGGATTCTCTACCGCCCAGATTCGCACATTGTGTCTGTTCACTTCACCATTAAGAAAAAAATGTTGCTTCATCACTGAAAACAAGTTTCGCACTGAACGCATCCTCTTCCATGAGCTGTTGCAACCGCGCCGAAAATTCAAAGCGTTTGACTTTGTCATCGGGTGTCAGGACATGTAGCAATTGTAAACGGTAAGGCTTCTGCTTTAGCCTTTTCCGTAAGATTTTCCAAACCGTCGGCTGTGGTACATTTAGCTCCTTGATTGCTTTATTCGTCGACTTCCGCGGGCTACGCGTGAAACTTGCCCGCACGCGTTCAACCGTTTCTTCGCTCACTGCAGGCCGACCCGTTGATTTCCCCTTACAGAGGCATCCAGAAGCCTTAAACTGCGCATACCATCGCCGAATGGAGTTAGCAGTTGGTGGATCTTTGTTGAACTTCGTCCTGAAGTGTCGTTGCACTGTTATGACTGACTGATGTGAGTGCATTTCATGCACGACATACGCTTTCTCGGCTCCTGTCGTCATTTTGTCTCACTGTGCTCTCGAGCGCTCTGGCTGCAGAAACCTGAAGTGCGGCTTCAGCCGAACAAAACTTTATGAGTTTTTCTACGTATCTGTAGTGTGTCGTGACCATATGTCAATGAATGGAGCTACAGTGAATTTATGAAATCGCTTCAATCATTTGTAATAGCGCCCTGTAGATACAGCCTTCTCCTTTCTAACATAGGTCCATCAGAGGTAAAGAAAGTATTATTAATGTTCGCCATTTTCTTTCTCGGTCTTGTTTTTGACCTATACAAATTTTCTTCAGACTACTATGAAGTTGACTTCTTCTTGGCCTTTAATAGAGCGCGGTTATTTCCACGGACTGCTAGAAATTGGGCGTTGTCGTTTAGGTGTATTGCATGCTTAGATCCACTCTGCCAGCATAGTCAGCTGAAATAATTGAGTGGAATACTGTCGCTATATTAATTTTACTTTGCGATTCCTCTTTTGAGGATAACTGCACGCACCAATCGAAACAGAGATACTCTGAATTAAGGGAATCGATTCGATACTACTTACAATGTTGAACAGCAGTACTATGAACGTTGATCGATTCCAGAGCTACATAATGTATTGTGGTAGCAGCACACAATCTATTATTTGGTCTGGTGGTGCAAAAAAGTTCATAAACATAGGACTACTGGTCAAAACGTATTCTAATACCTTTCAATTCAAAAGTGATAACTGAGAAAAAGCACCGAAGTCCGACGAGTGTATGAGAAAGCAGAGTGTGGTGTGCGTACTGTAAGACCTTCGGTACACACACCATCAGATTATTTGACTTGTCGCTCTAACCAAGTAGGCGAGTATCAGCAATATGTCTCGTGGTCTTATCGTGGCGTGTTTATCTTCTGTCGTTAGGTCAGACGATAGAAATGCCACTTGCACGCTTAGAGTAGCAGATTGACGGTGACCAACTTTAAACAGAACTTGATTAATTTTCACACACATTTATTAAAATAGTAACAAGCGTAAACCTTACGTAACTTGATTCTGGATGCTATTTACAATTGACAATCTGAAGTTCCTTTGGTCTTGGTACGTTAATCTTATTCTCACATGTCTCTGATACTTGACAAAGAGTCTATTCATTTATCTTCATGGCTATGTACAGGAATATGGTAATCTTATTTGGCGCAGACTGGAACTTGACTATAGACTGGTACAGACAAATGCAGACTGGTACAAACTGGTGCAGACCAATGCTGACTGACTGATCGGAGGTCTGTACACTCGTTATAATACCTCGCGCGTTCAGGTATCACTGCGCGAGTGTGACCCGCGAGGAGAAAAGGTTCTACGTTAGCAGCAATCTCATTGGCTGCGTTACATATTAAAACGCGGATCGGCAGGAGCAGAATTTGGTTCGTCTCTAAGGCAGCGCCATCACGTACTGCGGAGACGGACGAGCGCTGCGCCTGCGCTGTTGTGCTTAGCGGGGCCCGCTCTAGTGGGAAAGTTGTGCACGCGCTGACTTGACTACGCGGAACTATGTACACAACACAGAGTAACATTTGCATCAGGGTTTTATTATACTGGGGGGGGGGGGAGGGGGGGGGGGAATTATCTGCGTACAGCAAGATGGCTTGCTGCGGCAACAGTGGCCTCAAGGGCAGATCGACGTGGCCCGGAAACAGGGGCCCATCCTTCATCAGACTGCACGCTACGTCTCATTTCTCGTTCTGGTTTCTCAGTAGATATTGAAAACAATGATCTCTCTTGAGCGGCTGCTTTCAAAGGATCTCCTGCACCACTTGTCGCCGAATGCTGTTTGTGTCATGTCCCTCACTGACGTCGTTCACAGTTTGAATATATTGAAGCGCCAAAGAAACTGCTATAGGCATGCGTAATGAAATACAGGCAGAATGCGGCGCGGCGGTAGGCGACGCCTATATAAGACAAGTGTCTGGCGCAGTTGTTAGATCGGTTACTGCTGCTGCAATGACAGGTTATCAAGATTTGAGTGAGTTTGAACGTGGTGTTATAGTCGGCGCACGATCGATGGGACACACCATCTCCCAGGTATCGATGAAGTGGGGATTCTCGAATACGACCATTTCATGAATGTACCGTGAATATCAGGAATCAGGTAAAACATCAAATCTCCAACATCGTTGCTGTAAAAAAAAGATCCTGCAAGAACGGGACCAGCCATGACGGAAGAGAATCATTCAAAGTGACAGAAGAGTAACCCTTCCACAAATTGCTGCAGATTTCAGTGCTGTGGCATCAGCAACTGTCAACGTGGGAACCATTCAACGAAACATCATCGACATGGGCTTTCGCAGCTGAAGGCCCACTAGTGTACCCTTGATGACTTCACGACACAAAGCTTTACGCCTCTCCTGGCATTGGACTGTTGATGACTGGGAACATGTTGCCTGGTCGGACGTGTCTCGTTTCAAATTGTATCGAGCGGATGGACGTGTACGGGTATGGAGACAACCTCATGAAACCATGGACCCTGCATGTCAGTAGGGGTCTGTTCAAGCTGGTGGAGGCTCTGTGATGGTGTGGGGCGTGTGCAGTTGGAGTGATATGGGACCCCTGATGCGTCCAGATACAACTCTGACAGCTAACACGTATGTAAGCATCCTGTCGACCACCTGCATCCATTCACGTCCATTGCGCATTCCGACGGACTTGGGCAATTCCAGCAGGACAATGCTACACCCTACACGTCCAGAATTGCTACTCAGTAGCTCCAGGAACACTCTTCTGAGTTTAAACAATTCTGCTGGCCACCAAACTCCCCAGACATGAGCATCATTGAGCATATCAGGGATCCCTTGCAACATGATGTTCAGAAGAGATCTCTACCCCCTCGTACTCTTACAGATTTATGGACAGCCCTGCTAGATTCGTTGTGACAGTTCCCTCCAATCCACTTCAGACATTAGTCGAGTCCATGCCACGTCGTGTTGCGGCACTTCTGCGGGGACACTACACGTGGCAGGTGTACCAGTTTCCTTGACTCTTCAATGTATATGCACATGGTGTTTCAAAGTGTTTGCGAGATACATCTAGGGGTGATATATCACGTCATGAGGGACAACTTATGTTAGAGAAAAAATGTTCGTTGACATCTCGGCGACGCTCGGTACTTTTTGTAAATGGTTAGGCCAATGAGTAGCAGCAGGGTATAAACACCCTGCAGTGTGCATATGCAGTGTATAGTCTACGTTGGAGTCGTCTGCTCCAAGTGAAAGGGGCTGGACTGTGCAAACGTAAAGTTCCTGATTAACTTCTAGAATATCTTTTGCCGCTAAGAGTCACTCGTTCTTAAGGTTTTCTTGTCGAATATCAGCGCATCAGTTCAGTGATGCAGTTAGTATGCACATGCAGCACTTCAATCCCGTCGTGCCTGGGCCGATGATTCCAATAAAATTAGGCCTAGCGTCGCCGGGAAATGCCAGAAAATATTTTGTCTCTAACAAAAGTTGTTGCCCGTGACATTATCTATCACTCCTCGACGTTTGCTTCCTCAGTATCGAACGTAGAGATTTGTGGCGACGGATCTAAACATTTGTATCACTACAGTGTTTTCCTCAGTTTGTTGTACATTTGTATCCACTTTACATGTCTGTAAATCGTGAGTTAGATATTATTCCAATGTTAGTGGCTTTCTCTACCTGCTCCACTTTTGTCAGCAGCAAAGAAAACATGACAATCTGTATGTATCTGTACACTCCCCAATCTCTCTTATCTTCTTACCTTGCCTCTAGCTCAAAATATACGTATAATGGAGGCAGCAGAAATGTCATAAAGCACTTTCCGAGTATCGGTCCTCTAAATTTTCCTATCAGGTTTAACTTCTCCATTCATTCTTATTCTACTTTAATACTGGCTATACTGACCAATTAAGGAGTCCTAACGGCACCTCTTTGAATTTGCTCGATGTCTGCTGTCGTGTTCACTTGATAATCACCCCAAATGCTGCAGAAGTTATCTGCAATCTGTCACACTAGTTTCCTTTATGCTCTTTGGCTTAAGCATAAACCACACCCTAGTAGACTACTTCCAACAAATCTATGTCTTCTATTTGTCTTCACTAGTGTTAATTTTATGTGTTCGTCGCATTTCATATTCCTTCTTAACGTTTCCCGTAAATTCTTACACGAAGTCACAGGCTCCTGAAGATTTGCGCTAGTACTATAAACGAAGAGGTCATGAAAAGACTTTCCCATTTGAAGATATGGCACGTATTGCAGAGTTCCGCCTGTTTTTAAGGTGGTTACCCTGACACAGAAAATTAATTAAGAGCTGGACACACCTTTAAGACCCAAGATAAATTATTGGGCATAAACGGATTAGCTAATACGAAGAATTTATGGCCCTAGGTGGGGATCCTGCAGGCAACGGCCTTGCAGCAGTGGATACACCAGTTCCCGTCAGATCACCGAAGTTGAGCGCTGTCGGGAATGGTCGGCACTTGGATCGGTGACGATCCAAGCCGCCATTCGCTGTTTCCATTTTTCGGGGTGCACTCAGCCTCGTGATGCCAATTGAGGAGCTACTCAACCGAATACTTCCGGTCAAAGAAAACCGTCATAACGACTGGGGTAGCGGTGTGATGACCACACACTCCTCCTATCCGCATCCTCATCTGAGGATGACACGGCGGTCGGATGGTCCCGATGGGCCACTTGTGACCTGAAGGCTGACTGCAGGTATTTATCCTAAAGTTAATAACTGCACAGTATTAAAAATTAGATTAATTGATGGTGTTAATAGAAACAGATTTTAAATGAACACGTTAATTTATTCGATTATAACACAAACATAATTCGCATCTGAGGAGCTGACAACCTCAGGTAATATTCCGATACTACACTGCATGGATTACACTAAGTGAACATGCTGGTTCTCAGAGCTACTTGAAAGTCTAGAAAACGCGCCTTTTAGACCCAACAGACTTTCTAAAAATTACCTGCACAGTTATAAATAAAAGAAGACAATGGCTGTTGGCTGCGAAACATACGTGTCTACCACAGCATTGCTGGACGTGAGATAGATAATTTCAACGATAATAATAATTCTGACTACATTGGGTCTGCACCTTTGATGGCCCATCAATACCATTATCTCTACAAGGACTGCAGTGGGTCTGCACCTTTGGTGGCCCACCAATACCATAACCTCCACCAGGACTACAGTGGTGGCCAACTTATTTTTTGCTTTTTATATGTTTTAAATATCTAAACTACCAGTCAAAAGTTTTCGATCACTCGCTTTATGCTTTATGCTTTATTTCAGTTCACGTACACATCGTACAAACTAAATAGACAAATGAAATGTATTACCTCTCTCTATCATGAAGTATATATAACACAGTATGCGACGGTACTGCTAATAATCCTCACCGTAAGTTATCAGCCTCTGGCAAACAGAGCATTGCATTGCGACTGTCTCTCTGAAGAACTGGGGGAGGGTCAGGCTTACGCCAGTATGAACTCTGGACCCTCAGTCTGCTGCTCCAAGGGAAACGGCAGCTCACAGCAATCCGTTCCGCACCATGACCCATGCCAAATTCACAGATGCGCATTCTTCTCCATCCCCACAAGAACTCTCTTTTCTAGTTGAATCATGCAGCCTTTCCTTTCCTTCCGGCAAAACAAGACATGACTGCCGACTGTTGTATAAGAACACTCAGCCTGCCAATAGCATGATTTCTTCTTCCACAAACATACAGTCAACAAAAAACGAGTCACGTTGAAACTGCACGACTTTTCGACCCACCCCTCTCCAAAAAAACTTCTCTTTGTGATCTGTCTTGCTAAGATATCACAAGCACTTTCACCAATCAGGGGTTTTCATGTCTTGCACCTAGCGTCGCATCATAGATCCCCAGAAAGTAAAACCCTGCGCTCAAGACTAGGCTATTATTTTGCTGCATGACATGTTTATGTAGGAAAGTGCTAGGTTAAATCGTTGTACTGATTAAGAACAGAAGTTGTAGACCCACTGTTACTCCAGCATACTGGAAGTTCGTAAAAGCTGGATTGTTATTTGCTGAAGGCTGACTTCAGAACACACCAGAGCGCTCGTCTCCCACTGATAAAAGTTCCTCGCCCCATCACTGCTCAGCTGCCAGACTAGAGATGAGCCATAAGCGAACAACATCACGAGTTCCCCTGGGTTCACCCGGCGATGCAACTTTCACACAGACAACACACTAAACCACTTACCCTGTCTGTGCAAATGCCAGCGAGGTGACGCAGTAGTTAGCACGCTGGACTCGTATTCGGTTCAAACTCGCGTCCGGTCATCCACATTTAGGTTTTCCGTGATTTCCCTAAATGCCAAATACGGTGATGCTTCCTTTGAAAGGACACGGCCGATTTCCTTATCCGCCCCTTACATGAACCGAGTTCGTGTGCCGTCTCTAATGACCTCGATATCGACGGGACGTTAAGCCCAATCTATCTTCATTCCTTCCTTCGGTCCTTGCAAATGCAAGAGCCCCTGACGGCTGCTCAGGCTTGCTTTCTTGTTATATCGGACACTGTCATGCCAAGCACTCTCAAAAAAAAAAAAAAAAAAAATAAATAAATAAATAAATAAAATAAAATAAAAAAAATAAAAAATAAATAAAACTTGTTAAATGCAGTTAAGATATGATGTTAGTTAGAGGTCAGTACGTGCGGTTATTGCAGTCCAGTTTGTTTTTATAAGCCATTATTGTAATATCCTTATTCCTCATTATCCTCTTAGTAAAATGTAATTATCATATTAAATGAAAAGAGACATGCCAAACGCCAGAATGCTACTAGTGTAGACTCGATAAGAAAGAGATGCGTCAGAGGCAGGTGTGTAGTGAACATGGCAGCACGACACGAATTAAATGACTTTGAATGTGGGACGATCATGGATATAAGACACTTGGGTCACAGTATATCGAAGATCACACAAGAATTTCGCTTACAAGGTCAGCAGTGTCTGGAGTGGACAGTGTTCCTATACATATAAACTGCTATACAGGTGAACCACATATGCCCGATGAACAGACATAATGTTGACTCTGCAGACCTGTACAGTGTGATCAACAGTCGGTCAAGTTAGATTACTGCCCTGGCAAATTGAATTCAAGGTACCTGGAGCCCATTCATGTGAGCACTGCGTAGTGTAAGATGAGGAGAAGCGGCAGTACTTCTGTAATCTTTGCCACAGGTCTCTGTGTCCCTGAGCACAAGTGTGGAAGTCATCTGTTTGGACTACCAGAGTTAATATTATTTCGGATAGACGACGTCAATTTCTGTATGTCTTGCTGCACTAGTTGGGCGTGCACTTTGCTTTGCACTGTTGTCAGTGATGATGGTGAGTTTTACTTTCTGGATACCGTTTTCGCCACTTGAATGAAGTGGTATCCACAAATGCATTTGCATTTGCTTCGATCATAGATGTTTGCGTGATTTGGCTGGGGAAGAAATTTATTTCGTGAGTCGTGATGTATAAATTCAATTCTTAGTTAACTGTACATTATTTGGATAGCATTCAAATAACTTCCAGGAATTCAGCCAGGTAACCGTTTCAGCGACCGCCGATATTTCGGCGGGAGAACACCCCGCCATTTTCAAGGCAACTCCAACGGACAGGTGACGTACATGCAAATTCAAAACCTCGGTTCTCGGACTTATGCATGAAAGATAAGACACACACACTGCATCAGTCCGAGAACCGAAATATCGGAGGTCACTGAAAGTGTTACCTGGCTGAATTCCCGGAAGTTTTTTGAAAGTTGTATACGCCAGGAGAAACTCAGGTCTCAAATTTGGATAGCAGTTTCATTATAACCACACAAGATCTCAGGAAATTATTACATCACTCTTCACCCTTTTTGATGTACTGAATGGAGGAATACAATTTTTCTAAAAATATTCATTGATTGTTAGTGACAATAGATTTTAATGAAGATTTGCTCACTCTTTCGAATACTAAACTTGTTAATTGTTTATGCTTTCTCAGTGGAAATGCAGTAGTTTAATAACTGAAAAAGAGTTTTTGGCTTACTTAATATTAGCGCTTCATTTTCTAGTGTTGATGACTGAAAATCTACTGAGTACTGACATTCTCACACACTTTACAGTGCTGTGTAGTCAGTATACTATAACACAAACATCATGTAACGGTACAACTTTCTGAATATTAAACACATCTGTGCAACGCTAGAAATGTATAATCTTTACAATTTTCAAAAATCAGTACTCAAAAATGGAAGAGGAAGCGTGAAGTAGCGTCTGTAACCAATACCTTTTCAACAATCAAGACTTTGATATTAACTGATATATAGAAGAGTAAGTACTGTTACTGATACTAATTTGAATACATAGTCAGTTGTAAATGTTCGCTGTTCCCTGAATAGTCCAAATAAAGTTTTATCATGACCCTAAAGTTAATTCTTTCCTGCACAACAAAGATAACGAAACTCAGCTTCACTCTGCCTCCATGCCTGTAATATGACATCTTGCTTCGTGGTTGCCTGAAAGAAATCGTGCGACTTTCGGTAAAAGCGTTTGAATAAATTAGGCAAGTGCTGTGCGTGTGAGCATGCTACAAAACACGCAACAGTGTAGCATGTGAACATGTCAGTACTCACAAGATTTTCAGTTGTGAAAATGAGAATGTGAAAGTACTATATAAAATAAATCAAAAACCAAATTTCAGTTAAGGTACTATACTTCAACTGAGAAAGCACGAACAATTAGCCGGCCGGTGTGGCCGAGCGGTTTTAGGCGCTTCAGTTTGGAACCGTGCGACCGCTACGATCGCGGGTTCAAATCCTGGTTCAAAATGGTTCAAATGGCTCTGAGCACTATGGGACTCAACTGCTAAGGTCATTAGTCCCCTAGAACTTAGAACTAGTTAAACCTAACTAACCTAAGGACATCACAAACATCCATGCCTGAGGCAGGATTCGAACCTGCGACCGTAGCGTTCAAATCCTGCCTCAGGCATGGATGTGTGTGATGTTCTTAGGTTAGTTGGGTTTTAAGTAGTTCTAAGTTCTAGGGGACTGATGACCTCCACTGTTAAGTCCCATAGTGCTCAGAGCCATTTGAACGAACAATTAACATGATTAGTATTTGAAAGTGTGAGAAAGTCCCTATTAAACTCTATTGTCACTTACAATCGCTGGACATGAATAGGTAACAGAAAGAGATTTTTAGAAAAACCGTAGTCCGATTTTTAGTTCATTGAAAAGCATTAAGAGTGATGTAAAAATTTCCTTAGGTCATGGATGGTAACTATTATTATTATTAATATTATTATTATTATTATTCTCGTGTCAGAAATATACAGGTACATGTACATACAATTTATAAACTTATGATTAAATTACTTTTGACCAAAACTTGGCCACTTCTAGTGCATTTTCTGTTGCTTGTTGAAGGTTATCTTCTGTACAAGAACTGGACACAATCGACACCGAAGAATGTGCCGGACTGTCTGCTCTTCTCCACAGTCACTCGGAATATCATTTGGATCACTGTATCCCCATTTTGCCAGGTTAACTTTTGATCTTCCAACTCCGGATCTCAGTCTATTCAGGGACTTCAAAGTTGTTCATTCCCTGTCATGGCCTGGAGGTAAAGCTTCAACAACTCTTTTGCAAACAGGGATTAGGTAGGTCGTAGCCCTCCATAGTTGTAACCTATCTTTCTCAGCAGTGGTTCTTAGTTCCTTTGATGTCCTAAGGATTCTCTTCCTTGACTTCAGTCGTTGCGGATGCGATTCATGCCCATACAGAGGATGAGCAATTTCCTGTTGCACTGCCTTTCTTTATTTGTTCGCAGCTATCTCTGTTCGAAAAGGTGGTGGTACTATTCCTGCAAGATGGTGAAGCCATTCGACTGGAGTGGATTTCAAGCAACCTGTTATAATTCTGCAGGTTTCGTTGAGAGCTACATCCACCTGTTTGGCATGAGTTGAATTATACCAAACTCTGAGGCAGAATAGCACAGTGCCATTGCAGATGTTCGGATTGTTTCAGGTTGACTACCCCACTGTTATCTGGCCAGTTTCCGTAGGAGATTGTTCCTGGTGGAGACTTTCGACTTGCACTTCATGCAGTGCTTTTTGAAAGTAACAGATCTATCAAATGTCACTCCTAGGTATTTTGGAGTCTCGGTGTGTTCCAGTTCATCCCCAGAAAAAACGAAAAAAGGTACAAGAAAGAAGCCTCTGAGAAGATTGCGATATCTGCGATCAGAATGATAAAAGCAATCGGGCGTTCCCTGGGCAGCGTCAGAATATGACTCAAAATAATCTAACGGCTGATCCTTTCACACCAGAAACATATATATCTGAGTCCTTTTCAAGGCCACAGTTAACGATTATATCTACTTACATAGAAGACATAATACTAGCCAAAGAAGAACTGCTACGAGAACTATTCAGTCAGCACCAGTACTATATGCTGTGCATACAGGAGACACATAGAAGTTATGACATGCGCAGACAAAAAATACACTCCTGGAAATGGAAAAAAGAACACATTGACACCGGTGTGTCAGACCCACCATACTTGCTCCGGACACTGCGAGAGGGCTGTACAAGCAATGATCACACGCACGACACAGCGGACACACCAGGAACCGCGGTGTTGGCCGTCGAATGGCGCTAGCTGCGCAGCATTTGTGCACCGCCGCCGTCAGTGTCAGCCAGTTTGCCGTGGCATACGGAGCTCCATCGCAGTCTTTAACACTGGTAGCATGCCGCGACAGCGTGGACGTGAACCGTATGTGCAGTTGACGGACTTTGAGCGAGGGCGTATAGTGGGCATGCGGGAGGCCGGGTGGACGTACCGCCGAATTGCTCAACACGTGGGGCGTGAGGTCTCCACAGTACATCGATGTTGTCGCCAGTGGTCGGCGGAAGGTGCACGTGCCCGTCGACCTGGGACCGGACCGCAACGACGCACGGATGCACGCCAAGGCCGTAGGATCCTACGCAGTGCCGTAGGGGACCGCACCGCCACTTCCCAGCAAATTAGGGACACTGTTGCTCCTGGGGTATCCATGAAGCTGGGCTACGGTCCCGCACACCGTTAGGCCGTCTTCCGATCACGCCCCAACATCGTGCAGCCCGCCTCCAGTGGTGTCGCGACAGGCGTGAATGGAGGGACGAATGGAGACGTGTCGTCTTCAGCGATGAGAGTCGCTTCTGCCTTGGTGCCAATGATGGTCGTATGCGTGTTTGGCGCCGTGCAGGTGAGCGCCACAATCAGGACTGCATACGACCAAGGCACACAGGGCCAACACCCGGCATCATGGTGTGGGGAGCGATCTCCTACACTGGCCGTACACCACTGGTGATCGCCGAGGGGACACTGAATAGTGCACGGTACATCCAAACCGTCATCGAACCCATCGTTCAACCATTCCTAGACCGGCAAGGGAACTTGCTGTTCCAACAGGACAATGCACGTCCGCATGTATCCCGTGCCACCCAACGTGCTCTAGAAGGTGTAAGTCAACTACCCTGGCCAGCAAGATCTCCGGATCTGTCCCCCATTGAGCATGTTTGGGACTGGATGAAGCGTCGTCTCACGCGGTCTGCACGTCCAGCACGAACGCTGGTCCAACTGAGGCGCCAGGTGGAAATGGCATGCCAAGCCGTTCCACAGGACTACATCCAGCATCTCTACGATCGTCTCCATGGGAGAATAGCAGCCTGCATTGCTGCGAAAGGTGGATATACACTGTACTAGTGCCGACATTGTGCATGCTCTGTTGCGTGTGTCTATGTGCCTGTGGTTCTGTCAGTGTGATCATGTGATGTATCTGACCCCAGGAATGTGTCAATAAAGTTTCCCCTTCCTGGGACAATGAATTCACGGTGTTCTTATTTCAATTTCCAGGAGTGTAGAGGGAATGCATCTCGCCATCTAAAGACCACATAATAAATTTTGATAGTAATCATGAAACTGGTACCTAGATAACGTTCTGTTAATTAAGAACTGAATTTTTACCTCATGACTCACGAAGTAAATGTCTTCCCTACCATATCGCTCAAACAGCTGTGATCGCAGAAAATGCAAATGCATTGGCCGATACCACATCACTCTGCGTATCCCAAGACGGATAAGACGGCATCTCGAAATAAAACCTTCACACCATCACTGGCAAAAATACAAACCCGGGACGTGCACAGCAAGATAGCCATAAAGTGATGTCATCTGTCCGTAATAACATTAATTCTGGTAGCCCAAAGAGATCTCCTTCACTCACGTGCTCAGGAACTCAGTGGCAGAGATTCCGAAACTACTGCCACTTCTCGTCGTACAGCCACCTCGCAACTGGCTTCAGCAGTCTTTGACTGAGTCGCGTCCATTGAGTGACAATGACTTTCCACCAATCAGTGTATCTTGATTTACTGAGTTCTTCCTCTTTTCTACTCTGCACGTATTCACGATTAAAGAGAGAAGGTACACGAAATCGAAATTCTGCCCATATAATTTTGCATTTCCTTACCGTCGTACATGGCAAACAATTTCCTCTAGATCGATGTATGGATTGATTTCAGTTTAGCAAAGATGACGTACACTGACGAGCCAAAACATTATGATCACCTGGTTAGTAACGTGTTGGTCCACATATGAACGCCGGCCGGAGTGGCCGAGCGGTTCTAGGCGCTACAGTCGCAGGTTCGAATCCTGCCTCGGGCATGGATGTGTGTGACGTCCTTAGGTTAGTTAGGTTTGAAGTAGTTCTAAGTTCTAGGGGACTGATGACCTTAGAAGTTAAGTCCCATTTGAACCACATGTGAACGCAGTATAGCATCGATTCTGGTGACATACACTCCTGGAAATTGAAATAAGAACACCGTGAATTCATTGTCCCAGGAAGGGGAAACTTTATTGACACATTCCTGGGGTCAGATACATCACATGATCACACTGACAGAACCACAGGCATATAGACACAGGCAACAGAGCATGCACAATGTCGGCACTAGTACAGTGTATATCCACCTTTCGCAGCAATGCAGGCTGCTATTCTCCCATGGAGACGATCGTAGAGATGCTGGATGTAGTCCTGTGGAACGGCTTGCCATGCCATTTCCACCTGGCGCCTCAGTTGGACCAGCGTTCGTGCTGGACGTGCAGACCGCGTGAGACGACGCTTCATCCAGTCCCAAACATGCTCAATGGGGGACAGATCCGGAGATCTTGCTGGCCAGGGTAGTTGACTTACGCCTTCTAGAGCACGTTGGGTGGCACGGGATACATGCGGACGTGCATTGTCCTGTTGGAACAGCAAGTTCCCTTGCCGGTCTAGGAATGGTAGAACGATGGGTTCGATGACGATTTGGATGTACCGTGCACTATTCCGTGTATCCTCGACGATCACCAGTGGTGTACGGCCAGTGTAGGAGATCGCTCCCCACACCATGATGCCGGGTGTTGGCCCTGTGTGTCTCGGTCGTATGCAGTCCTGATTGTGGCGCTCACCTGCACGGCGCCAAACACGCATACGACCATCATTGGCACCAAGGCAGAAGCGACTCTCATCGCTGAAGACGACACGTCTCCATTCGCCCCTCCATTCACGCCTGTCGCGACACCACTGGAGGCGGGCTGCACGATGTTGGGGCGTGAGCGGAAGACGGCCTAACGGTGTGCGGGACCGTAGCCCAGCTTCATGGAGACGGTTGCGAATGGTCCTCGCCGATACCCCAGGAGCAACAGTGTCCCTAATTTGCTGGGAAGTGGCGGTGCGGTCCCCTACGGCACTGCGTAGGATCCTACGGTCTTGGCGTGCATCCGTGCGTCGCTGCGGTCCGGTCCCAGGTCGACGGGCACGTGCACCTTCCGCCGACCACTGGCGACAACATCGATGTACTGTGGAGACCTCACGCCCCACGTGTTGAGCAATTCGGCGGTACGTCCACCCGGCCTCCCGCATGCCCACTATACGCCCTCGCTCAAAGTCCGTCAACTGCACATACGGTTCACGTCCACGCTGTCGCGGCATGCTACCAGTGTTAAAGACTGCGATGGAGCTCCGTATGCCACGGCAAACTGGCTGACACTGACGGCGGCGGTGCACAAATGCTGCGCAGCTAGCGCCATTCGACGGCCAACACCGCGGTTCCTGGTGTGTCCGCTGTGCCGTGCGTGTGATCATTGCTTGTACAGCCCTCTCGCAGTGTCCGGAGCAAGTATGGTGGGTCTGACACACCGGTGTCAATGTGTTCTTTTTTCCATTTCCAGGAGTGTAGATTCGGCAAGTCCTCGGTAGGTTCTTGGAACCATGTGGAACCAGATGTCTAGGCACAACAAACGCAGTCACCGTAAATTGCGGCTCGTTGGTTCCTAGGCTTAGAGATGGTGTCCGATAGCGTCCCAGATGTGTGGCATCGGGTTCACATCAGGTAAATTTGGAGGACAAGACATCAAAGTAAATTCTGTGCCATGCTGCTCAAACCGCTCTAGCACGATTCTGGCCTCATGACACGAACAGTTCTCTTGCTGGAAGATACCATCTTCGTCGAGGAAGACCACACACCTGAAGGGGTGCAGGGGGTCCACAAAAGTGTTCACGTAGCCTGAAGCTATAGATTCCATGAAAGCCTAGATGAATGTTTCACATAATGCTGCCTCTACTGGCTGGCATCCATGACGCGGTGCATGTCTCGAACAATGGTTCACCTTGACTATCAGATCAAGGCCATCTACCTGCTGCAACAAGAAACGAGATTAAGTCAATAAGACGACACTAATCCACTGGTCAACGACCCAATCTCCATGATGTCCTGCCCACAGCAATCATAGCTCACGAAGTCATTTGGCCAACAAGAGAAACTGTAATGGTCCCATACCCAACAATGTACACTAAACTGCGTGCTCCGGAGAGTTGTGCCTGCACCAACATTGCATTCTGACGTCATATCTAGCAAGATCGCCCCCTGTCTTGTTTTACAGAACGAAAAAGCCTCCGACCTTTGATGAGGCGTGAACGCCCAACACTTCATCACCTACACGTGGTTTTATCATCATTCCATAAATGCTCCTGGCAGTAGGGCACCAACAGCCGACCATCCTCGCCGTTTCCAAGGTGCTGCTGCACAGGCGTAGGGGCATAACAATCTAGCCTTTATTAACAAAGTCGCTTATGTCATCGGATTTTCTCAGTTGTGGCCCATAACGTAGCTATAACACTTTCCTCTGTTTTACCTTAATTGCGATTTCTCACGAAGGAGTTGGCATGCAGTGGACACCAACGTGCTTCCGCCAAAGGTATTTAATTCACATATTAACGTTTTGCATCACCCCGGTTCCCAGAACTCATGAAGATGGACGTTGACTGTGGATATTGTACCATAGACCCAGTCCCTTTGACTGTTCAGAGATGTCACTAAACTCGCCAAAAAGATGTAAACAACCATGTATGAGCAGCGCCTACTAGACGGAGGGAGGTCCGACAGCCGATCAGTTCCAGTCATTCCACCAGGAAGGACGTGCACGGCTCGTGTTGTCTGTAGTTCAACCATGCCTAGACGGCCCATAACACCGTTCGATCACGTCCGCATTGTTACTTTGTGCCAGGAAGAGCTCTCAACAAGGGAAGTCTCCAGGCGTCTTGGAGTGAACCAAAGCGATGTTGTTCGGACATGGAGGAGAGACAGAGAGACAGGAACTGTCGATGACATGCATCGCTCAACCGCCCAAGGGCTACTACTGCAGTGGATGATCGCTAGCTACGGATTATGGCTCAGAGGAACCCTGGCAGCAAAGCCACCGTGTTGAATAATACATTTCGTGCAGACACAGGATGTCGTGTTACGACTCAAACTGTGCGCAGTAAGCTGCATGATGTGCAACTTCACTCCCGACGTCCACGGCGTGATCCATCTTTGCAACCACGACACCATGCAGCGCGGTACAGATGGGGCCAACAACATGCCGAATGGACCGCTCTGGATTGGCATCACGTTCTCTTTACCGATGAGTGTCGCATATGCCTTCAACCGGACAATCGTCGGAGACGTGTTTGGAGGCAACCCGGTCAGGTTGAACGCCTTAGATACACTATTCAGTGAGTGCAGCAAGTTGCAGGTTCCCTGCTGTTTTGGGGTAGGATTATGTGGGGCATACGTACGCCGCTGGTGGTCATGGAAGGCGCCGTAACGGGTGTATGATACGTGAATGCCATCCTCCGGCCGATAGTGCAAACATATCGGTAGCATACTAGCGAGGCATTCGCCATCATGGACGACAATTCGCGCCCCCACCGTGCACATCTCGTGAATGACTTCCTTCAGGATAACGACATCGCTCGATTAGAGTGGCCAGCATTTTCTCTAGACATGTACTCTACCGAACATGCCTGAGATAGATTGAAATGGGGTGTTTATGGACGCCGTGACCCACCAACCATTCTGAGGGACCTACGCCGAATCGCCGTTGAGGAGCAGGGCATTCTGGACCAACAATGCCTTGATGAACTTGTGGATAATATGCCACGACGAATGCAGGCATGTATCAATGGAACTGGATGTGCTACTGGGTATTAGAGGTACTGGTGTGTACAGAAATCTGGACAACCACCTCTGAAGATCTCGCTATATGTGTGGTTTTCATGAGCAATAAAAAGGGCGGAAATAATGTTTATGTTGATGTCTATTCCAATTTTCTGAACAGTTTCCGGAACTCTCCGAACAGAGGAGATGAAAAACTTTTTTCATATGTGTATTTAACAGTGCCTGATACAAAAAGTGAAGAACCCAGAAAGCATGGCCGGACGTCAACATAACTTCGTACATAAGGACGCCATCGGAGGGTGTGTCAATAAGTGGGGTTGCAGTTCTCTCTTACATGTTGGCCACCGGATTACTTTAGTGCCTTTTGTGTTTGATGTTCTTACCAGGTCTGTTGGGCAACTTGAGAAGCTGGGTGATCGCCATGCAGGACACGGACACGCTTCGTATTTATGTGAGACAGCGTTATCAGCACCTGGTGGACTTTGAAAGGGGTGTTACTGTGGGTCTCCATTTAGCCAGGAAGTCGAATCGTGCAATATCCAGATTTGTGGGGCATTCGGGTTCGGCAGTAGCGTGTATGGTTACTCGACCGTAAGGTTCCAGTCGACTAAGTCTAACGACCACAAAGGAGGATCGCCGTATCGTGCACCAACCACTTCATACACCTCATACATGTGCCTGTCACTCGAGAACACGGAATGGATTCCCTGTAACATTCTGCGCCATCCCGCACCATTCATTGGAAAATTACCAGCAGCCGGATTAGGGAATTACCATCCCATGTTACTCAACAACACAAACGGGTGCATCTGGAGTGTGGCGTGACCGGGAAGCATGGACTACTGGTTACTGGCGTCGCTTTGTTTCCAGCGGTGAAGTGTGGTCTTGCACTACCATAAACGACCACTGTCGGTGAGTACTGCGGCGACGTGGGGAAAGGTCACATTTTTCCAATGTTTTGGAGAGGCCCAGTGCTCTCACTCCATCGGGTATGACTTCAGGTCACGGCTGGTAGTGATTGAACTCTGACAGCGCAATAGCACAACAGGGGTATCAGCGTGTTCGTATGTTGCCTCTCGCATGACAGTATCGTCATGCCATTTTTCAGTACGATAATGTTCGCCCCCATATGGCAAGTGTCTCTATGAACTTTCTGTGACATACTGAGGTTCACCGCTTGCCAACTACTTCCACAGATCTATTTCCATAGAACATACGTGGGACCACCTCAGACGTCAACTCAGTCCCAGTAACAGTAACCAGTTGCAGCAGTCGTTAACAGTCTTGTCGCAGGGGGAGATATCCTTCCTAGAAGAATCCGTGCCTGCATCCAGGTCACAGGGGGGTGTAACGTCATAGCGATAAGTGGGTTCACGCTGTCTGGTTCTTTGTAAATCTGATTCGATGTTGTAAACAGAGAAATAGCATCACATACCATCTCGACTGGTGACTACGTTCCCTCCTCCCCTTCTGCGTTTTTTTTTCCTCTCTCTCTCTCTCCCTCTCTTCTTTCTTCTTCCTTTTCTTCTTGCGACATCAAGGTGTTGAGCAGGTCCTGCCTCCACAGCTTCATCTTCTGACCGAGATTACCTTAAATACGATAGCTACGAAGTTTTACACTGTTCTTTAAGGGCAGATGTAGGGAAAAATTGCAAAAAAGTCGAATATTTTTATTGTGTAATTTATTAGATTGATTCTCTAAGAAAAACATCGAAAAGTTTCATAATCGAATTCTGGCTAGGAAAATGTTTAAAAAAAGTCTATTTGGGTGTCTGCACCTGCCACACTCCCTCTTTCTAGGCTATGATCCACACTTTCTCTACGCTAGAAATCTTTTTTGTGCATTAATTTTTCGTTCATGCAGTCTAAACGAACTGTAGATGAGTGTAAAATGCTGTGAGGAAGATTATCTTTGCTTGTGCCTTTGTTTACAAAGTGGTTCTTTTAATAGTATGTATAATATTGTATTGCATTGTATTGAACTGGGCACCTAGAAACGACGAAGAGATTTTGTCCCGCCGTAGCCCTCAGCGGTTCACAACCCCACAACAGGCCACACCTGACCGCCGCCCCACACCGAACCCAGGTTTATTGTGCGGTTCGGCCCCCAGTGGGATGAAACTAATATTCCAAAGGTCAGTTGAACAATACTGTGCTAGGTATGTGAAGTATCCAGTGCTTTGAAATTGGGAAACTGGAATGTGTGAGGCTTGTTCAAAAGCGAATGGGGATAGACTTCTCAGACTGAAGAAAGAAATGAAAAACAAGAAATTAGAAGATGGAAAGCCGCTAGGAGGTGTTAACAGACTGACAGACAATTGAATCCACACTTTACGAATATATTAAGGAAAAGCTATCAGGAATAACTTACATAGCGTGGAAACAACGCAGAAAGCCGTGTCGGCAATATTCTTTCACATACTTTCCACAGATGATAATCCTCAAAATTTCCTTTGAGCCATATCGCGTTGAAAATCTCTTCAGGCGGAAGCCAGTGTAAAGCCATATACCCACAAACAAGGTTTGCCAGTTGCTGTTATAGACGTTATAAAACCAACTTTAAGGCACCTAGCGTTCCCTTAACTGCTGAAAAAATGTGTATATGGCAAAACGTAGAATAAATGAGAGCAGCAATCACTTTATATGGATGCGTTGTCCAAAAACCGTATTTGTGTCCTCAATTTTTGTGAAGATAGCTGTATGTGATTCCTGTCTAGTGTTCAGTAGTGGCAACGTAGGTGGGATTAAGTGGCTGCAGAGACTAGGCTTCCACCCACGTGCATTTACACTAAAGATATTCAGAACCATCGATA
The DNA here is from genome assembly GCF_023864345.2 of Schistocerca serialis cubense. Classification (NCBI taxonomy): domain Eukaryota; kingdom Metazoa; phylum Arthropoda; class Insecta; order Orthoptera; family Acrididae; genus Schistocerca; species Schistocerca serialis. The sequence goes on from NC_064646.1 coordinate 398,716,263, forward strand.
AAGTGCGGCTGGACAAAGCTCACGCAGCAGAAAAAAAAATGCAAAAGTTGGCTAGGCAAAGGAGGGAGAAAGAGGTTACTCCATAAAGATGAGTAAGAGATTACTACACTCCTGGAAATTGAAATAAGAACACCGTGAATTCATTGTCCCAGGAAGGGGAAACTTTATTGACACATTCCTGGGGTCAGATACATCACATGATCACACTGACAGAACCACAGGCACATAGACACAGGCAACAGAGCATGCACAATGTCGGCACTAGTACAGTATATATCCACCTTTCGCAGCAATGCAGGCTGCTATTCTCCCATGGAGACGATCGTAGAGATGCTGGATGTAGTCCTGTGGAACGGCTTGCCATGCCATTTCCACCTGGCGCCTCAGTTGGACCAGCGTTCGTGCTGGACGTGCAGACCGCGTGAGACGACGCTTCATCCAGTCCCAAACATGCTCAATGGGGGACAGATCCGGAGATCTTGCTGGCCAGGGTAGTTGACTTACACCTTCTAGAGCACGTTGGGTGGCACGGGATACATGCGGACGTGCATTGTCCTGTTGGAACAGCAAGTTCCCTTGCCGGTCTAGGAATGGTAGAACGATGGGTTCGATGACGGTTTGGATGTACCGTGCACTATTCAGTGTCCCCTCGACGATCACCAGTGGTGTACGGCCAGTGTAGGAGATCGCTCCCCACACCATGATGCCGGGTGTTGGCCCTGTGTGCCTCGGTCGTATGCAGTCCTGATTGTGGCGCTCACCTGCACGGCGCCAAACACGCATACGACCATCATTGGCACCAAGGCAGAAGCGACTCTCATCGCTGAAGACGACACGTCTCCATTCGTCCCTCCATTCACGCCTGTCGCGACACCACTGGAGGCGGGCTGCACGATGTTGGGGCGTGAGCGGAAGACGGCCTAACGGTGTGCGGGACGTAGCCCAGCTTCATGGAGACGGTTGCGAATGGTCCTCGCCGATACCCCAGGAGCAACAGTGTCCCTAATTTGCTGGGAAGTGGCGGTGCGGTCCCCTACGGCACTGCGAGGATCCTACGGTCTTGGCGCGCATCCGTGCGTCGCTGCGGTCCGGTCCCAGGTCGACGGGCACGTGCATCTTCCGCCGGCCACTGGCGACAACATCGATGTACTGTGGAGACCTCACGCCCCACGTGTTGAGCAATTCGGCGGTACGTCCACCCGGCCTCCCGCATGCCCACTATACGCCCTCGCTCAAAGTCCGTCAACTGCACATACGGTTCACGTCCACGCTGTCGCGGCATGCTACCAGTGTTAAAGACTGCGATGGAGCTCCGTATGCCACGGCAAACTGGCTGACACTGACGACGGCGGTGCACAAATGCTGCGCAGCTAGCGCCATTCGACGGCCAACACCGCGGTTCCTGGTGTGTCCGCTGTACCGTGCGTGTGATCATTGCTTGTACAGCCCTCTCGCAGTGTCCAGAGGAAGTATGGTGGGTCTGACACACCGGTGTCAATGTGTTCTCTTTTTTCCATTTCCAGGAGTGTATTATTGGTACGGACAGCATTAGTCACTATAGTCCGAAACTGAAGTAAAAACCTTAAAAGCGAATTGCCGTAGCCGCGTGGGATTAGCCGAGGGGTCTGAGGCGCTGCAGTCATGGACTGTGCGGCTGGTCCAGGCGGAGGTTCGAGTCCTCCGTCGGGCATGGGTGTGTGTGTTTTTCCTTAGGATAATTTAGGTTAAGTAGTGTGTAAGCTTACTGACTGGTGACCTTAGCAGTTAAGTCCTGTAAGATTTCACACACAATTGAATTGAATTGCCGTAAACTGAATTTTTTGAGCTATAATGAATCTTTTCTCAGTAACTTTGAAAGTTAAAATCCTGAAATTTGGCATAGTTCTTAAAAGTACTTACTGAATAATCGTGTGTAGCACTTCTCCGCTATCTTTTCTCTGCGAAAAATTCTCCTTTAAAACCTCAGGAAAACAGAGCATCCGTGGATAGCAAAAAACTGAAAAATTATTTTTAAAGCAACCATGACCTTAAACAAAAATCTGTTCCACTCGTTTTGTTATCCTCTTATGCATATGCGAAGTGTGAAATTCTAGCTTTATTGCTTGACTAGTTTACGAGAAAAGGTAAATTATAGAAACAACAGTAATTAAAAACTCAAATACACATAAAATTCATATCGATGCGCATTTTGAAACAAAAATTGCACAGAATATCAAGGACTATATTGTATAAAACAGTCTTAGGTTTCACTGATTTAGCTGTAATATTTTTGGAGCTACATGTTTGTAAGTACAAGAATGCATTTTTCCCTACATCTGACCTTAATAATATTGAGTCTGCGTGTTTCAGTGATGTTTGTAGTCTATCTGACAATGCAAACTCGACAGCGATGTTTAAGAATTGCAAGCCTTTCCTTTACTTCATCGTTAATTCTATTTTCCATTAATACTGTTCCCACCAGACCACAACTCTTCACCAATGAATAGCTGTGTTCTTCCACGTGGTGTTTGTGTTGCTTTTCTTTCTTTCTTTTTTTTTTTTTCATCCTATAAATTCAGCGTGTCACGACCAAGTTCCTGTCAAAATTCATATCCACGTTCTCTTTCAGCTTTTCTGATGCCAAACGAAGCCGCCGGCATTCTTTATTTAACGCCAGTCACCGCTCCCGACCTTCCTCTTGGTTGAACACAAGCTTTTACGGGCTCTCGTCCACAGCCTCCTCTTGTTAGTATATTCGTGCATGTTATTAAAGCATCGAATTCAGCTAGGAGTGACGCTGCCATCATGATTTGAGGAATGTGCACTAAACGTATGTAATAAAAGTATTTGTGATACACTCTCTGTATTAGACACACTTGACAACTAGCAAATATCAGCTTGTATTGCAATACCCTTTCCCACATATCGACCTAATTTCTCCAACTGCTCGTTAGACGATGCGGTAAAAACTGGTATAGGTGTCTGATTTCCTATAGTCATCCATTACAGGCGTTTTTAATAGCCTCACATAATTTTCCATAACTGTACACTGGCGGAAAGTTCGGACAAGTATTTACAGTTTCATTCCACACTTTTCCTGTATCAGACAGAGGGCGTATAATGGATCGTGGAACGATGAGAACGATTTTGAAACTTGAGTTGACACGATAGCCTTGTGTTTCAGGGTCGTCATCTCCGTACGCGAGACCAAGAATGATGGGGTCGCTGGCTGCTAGAACTCTTCAATATGGGCCAATGTCGGAGAATACGATGAGTCAGTTGCGTTTACCTTGTCGCTGCGACGCAGTCACTAATTAGGGAGTCGCTAATCATCAGATCGTTGTGTGCAGCTGTGCTACGGCCAAACTCAATTCCAGTTCGTGCAGGGTTGTCGTGAACAAACGAAAATATCTGCTGCCCTTTTTATCTGTTGTATACGTCCACAACCTGAGATTTCTTCGACCGTCTACCTGAACACGTCTTGGTAAACAGGATCCATTGCCTCGTGTCATTATCGACGTACTTTTACCCTCCACTCTAGAGTGTTCCAATATGTACCGAGATTAGTCAGCTCAGGGAAACTTTTACTCTGATTATAGCAACCGTCCGAGGAGTTCGTGGGACCTAGCTGAGATGTGTGTCAAGTGATGATGTACTCTGATCGAAGGTGAGGCAGTAGCTTCAGTCCTCCAGGGAGAGAATAGTTCTGTCCGACAGCTGACGACGGCGGGCTAAGTCTGTGTTGCCCGATTTCTGCAAGAAACGCATAGGCAGATAGTTACAGAGCAGACACAAAGGAGGTGGAAATTTTATCATAGAAGGATCCCTTTCCTCAACCGGCCGGTCGGTGAATTCCTTCCCCGTCAATTAGAATCCAGCATGAGGAGACGTGACACATGGACAGTCGATGCTCGGAATGGCAGTCTTGACGTCTTACGGTAATTCATATATTCAAGACACTCAGACGCATATATACGGAGAACTATCTGCAGCTCCTGTTAACATTTGAAGGGCTTATTTCAATAGTAGTACAATGTTTTTTTTTTGTTCGTTTTCAATTACAGAGTCCTAAAGTAAAATGAGCGCTGAAAAATCTGCAGTTGAGATATCAGAAATATTCAACCGTGTAGCTTCTTGCTAGAGATGAACCTTTCTTTCTGTTTGTTTGGATCATTAATTTCAGAAGCATTATAGGCAGAAAAGTGGAGGTAATGGACTTGTACCACTATTGAAATAAGCCCTTCATTTCTTCCTCATTTTTACCTCAATATTCTCTTCCATTTCATTTGTATGGTGATTAAATAGCATGAGTGTAATTTAAAAGTCCTATGTTGTTTATATGATATTGAATAACTGTCTGTAGGCACTCTTCTCCCTGGCTAAATGGCTAATGTCAAAGGTCAATTAATAAATTAGTAAAAAAATGGTTGTGTTTCACCGGGTCGTTGTCACAAACGACGCAACTTATGTATCGGTTACTGATCACCAGATCACTGAATATATTCTTACTGTAATATATATGAATATATAGAACAGTCTTTTATTCATATGCGATGACCAGTTTCGACCCGATGCAGACCATCTTCGGACCCGATGTGCGTGGTATCCACAGCTCCTACTCCGTGCTATCGTCTCCACACGTCATCACTGGAGTGTGGTCCGAAGATGATCCACATCGGGTCGAAACCGGTGACCACTTATGAGTAAGAAAGATCCTATGCGATCTGGTTTCTTCTATATAATATTTCAATTCTATTCACTGCGATCGCTGTTATGCCCAATATGTTTACAAAGATTGTTTGTACTGTGATCAGCGTCAAGCCCAATTAATGCTGGTTCGTGAGCAAATAAAATTCCGGATTCTTGGGAACCAGTCACAGTCAGTTCGTAAATCTAACGTCGTCGTAAGTCGGTCATTATCAGTCCAATTGTAATCCACAAAATGCCAATGGACACAAAAGAATCGTAAACACAGACTGTAGGGTGAAGGGTAAATAACGGCTTCATGCGATGCCACTAGTCGAAGGGGTTGCCTGAAATCCTTTGACTACAAAGGTAACGAATCGCTAGAAGAATCTGTCATATCATATAAAACATTTAAGGGTAACAGTGCGTACTGAAATTAGGGGTAACATCATATAGTCTCGTTTGTAAATGAAGGAAACAGAAAGACTCGATTTATTGGCGGAAAACAGGTAAATTCAGTTTGCCTACAAAAGACAGCACATTAAATACTACCATTGACTACTGCTAAGTTTGTGGGACACATACTCCAATCGTTCTGACTAACAGCAGAGATCGAGTGCGTTCGTGGAAGGGAGAAGCGATAGTCACAGTTTTGTTGACTAGCGAGAGTTTGAAACAGAAATGTTGAAAAATGTTAACCAGCACACACTGTACATTTTACGAGAACCTTCTTAAAAAATTTCAGTAACCGTCTACTAGTAGGACGTCGTGCTGATACAATTATGCATATAAAGTTCACATAGAGGCGTACAGAAGTCATTATTGGCACGCTCCACCCGCAAAACGAAACCTTAATATATGGTAAAACAAAAAGTACCCAATGCCACGCGTTTCAAAGTGATTAGCAGACGACATGTGTGGATGTATTGCAGACGTACGCCAAGTTGGAATCTTTCTGTTCCTCATAATAACACTAAAAGAGGCCAGTGTTATAATACGTCGTAACGTGTACAAGTCAGAAAATAGTAGAATATACAAGAGTTTGAGTTTGCGTAGGACTTGCTTCAGATAAACAGAAAAGTAATTTTCCGTTCCTCTTAGCATTCGATATTGTTCCGCTAACGAATCTGTACCACAGATTGCGGTTTTAATCTCTGTTCTGGAGGCTGCAAATGAACTGATTACTTACCTCGTGACTGCATGTAGCTGTCCGTTGACTGCATATTTATCCTCACCAAAGGCCGCTTTTATGACGACTGGTTCTCCGGAAGATTCTTCTTTCAGACTGTCGCCCGGCAACGGAACTGCTACTTTTGCGTTGGTGTTCATTGTTGAAAATGCCGTCATTACGAAATGAGTTGCTTATTTAGCTGGACATGCGGGATCTGTGTATAGTAAGAATCACAGAACATTCATAATCTGGAGATACTGCTTGGCTTCATACAGTCTAAAGAAACTAAATAATTCTGAACATCAGAGACTAGATAACGTAAAAGAGCTTCACACAAGTATTGCTTGCGTGATTACTCCACGTAAGTACTCAAATTATAACTAAAATGTTCTGTTAGGAGCTATAAATGTTTCATATGCTGTCATGAGAAAATAAGAGAACAGACGTGAGTCGCGTTGTGATTTGCCCCACTTAAGCCATGTTGCTAAGCAAAACAAACTTCTTCTTCGCAGCGGCTGCTTAAGTTACGCTAAAGACAGCTGACGTCATACCAGTCATGCTTCATTGCAAAAACCGGATAGAGCAACAGGTTCTCGGATTAAATACCAACTTTCTGTTGCATAAATTTCATCACATGTGTATTGCTTAATGTTAACTGGTAACATGCGGCTCGTGGCAATGCGCTGAAATACAGATCTGCGTGTTGCTCGCGACCAGTCTCCGATAAGAATTCTGTTGCCCAGAAGCCGCACCGTTGCTTACCCTCCATGTTGTCGCTGAACGTTCACGACCGTAGTTCTCGGGGTTTGAGCCCGGGTCCTGTATGACTGCACTCAGAAAATCCTACTTGCAACTAAATGACCGGAAGAGACACCCTCTTACGGTCCTCACCTAACCACCTCCTATTTTCAGTAAATGCCGTCGAATGATTAGAGAATCAAGTCTCAAGATAATAGCCAAAAGACAAAAGTTCGCAATCACGCCAACGCAAAAACTCCAGTTTCCATTGAAACAACACAGTTAATTAAGTCTTTAATCAAACCAAACCAAATCCGTTCCGTCATTCAAAACCTACTCCATTCCTCATTAACTCTGCCACCCGGCAGTGGCTTTACACCAATAAGTACGAGGGTAAGCCCAAAAGTAAGGTCTCCTATTTTTTTTTGTAAGTACATAGACCTGTTTATTTCTACAATGGTTTACATCAGTTAAAGCTTGAACATTTAGCTATTTTTCGACATAATCACTATTTCTGTCGATGCATTTTTGTAGACGCTGTGGCAGTTTCTGTATGCCCATGTCATACCAGCTCGCCGCAATGCTGTTCAGAAGGTTATAAACCTCTTCTTTCACCTCATAGTCGGAGCTGAATCGTTGGCACCACAATTAACGCTGACAGGTACTGTGAGACACTGAAAAAACTCAAACGGACTATTCAGAAGCGGAGAAGAGGAATGTTGAGCAAGGGCGTACACATTCTCGATGACAACGCTTGCCCACACATCGCTCGGCAAACCGTTGCTCTTCTGCAACAATTTCAGTGGAACATAGTCACCCACCCACCCTATAATCCTGACTTGTCGCCCAGTGACTATCACCTGTTACCTAGGTTAAAAGAACATTTGGCCGGAAAGCGATTTAGTTCCGACGATAAGATCAAAGAAGAGGTTCGTAACTTTCTGAACAGCATGGCGGCGAGCTGGTACGACATGGGCATACAAAAACTGCCAAAGCGTCTACATAAATGCATCGACAGAAATGGTGATTATGTCGGAAAAAAGTTAATGTCAAGCTGTAAACTGATTTAATCACTGTAGAAATAAACAGGTCTATGTACTTACAAGAAAATAGAAGACCTTGCAGTGATCCTGGACAGAGCTACAGGTTGCTGTAATATACAAAAGAACATCGCAACACAGATGAGCAAAACCATATTCTTTTTTTCCATCTGAATGGACTATGCAGCGCACAACGAATTCCTTTCCTGTGACAAGTTCTGTCTCAGAGTAAATGCTCCCAACTTCCTGAGTTATAATGAAAAGGAAAAAAAGGAGCAGCGATGCATCACGGAGGAATTATCCGAATGAGATGTAAATCGGTGGATGTGAGGTACACGTACTGACAAACAAAGTATTATAATTTTAGATATGTTGGATGATTTATTCAAGAAAATTAGCTTCACAAAGTGAAGTCAGGAACACGTTGATACACCTCTAGTCCTTACGCAAGCGGTTATTCGGCTTGACAGTGATTGCCTGAGTTATTGGCTGTCCTCCCGAGGGATATATTATCAAATTCTGTTCAATTGGCTCGTCAGATCGTCAAAATCCCGAGTTGGTTGGAGAGCCTGTCCATAATGCTCCAAACGCTCTCAGTTGGGAACAGGTATGGGGACCTTTTTGGCCAAGGCAGGTTTGATAAGTACGATGACAAGCAGTAGAAACCGTCCCCATGCGTGGGCGGGCATTATCTTCCTGAAATGTAAGCCTAGGATGCCTTGCCAATAAGGGCAACGAAACGGGACATAAGAGGGGCGTTTGAAAAGTCCGTGCAAAGTCCGAAAGATGGCACCACCGGCGCGTATCGAGGCCATGTTTAGTCAGTAGCATCTTTGGAAAGAACGCACACCAACTTTGAGCCATATTGGTCTATTTCTTTGTGTTTGACACTCGTGAGAATCAAGGAAGTCGAGTGATTGTCAAAAAATGGACGAAAAAGAATTTCGTGTGGTGATTAAACATTATGAAAGACAAAATGCCTCAGGAGACTAAAGAGAAGCTTGATAAACATTACGGTGACTCAGCAACTTCGATTAGAACAGTTTATAAGTGGTTTCATAATTTTCGGAGTGGTCATATGGAACACAAGTGATGCTGAACGTTCTGGACGCCCTGTGGAGGTTACGACTCCAGAAATCATTGCTAAAATCCATGTTATGGTGAAGGATGACAAAAGAGTTAAGGTGCATGAGATTGCTAGTGCTGTGGGCATCTCGAATGAACGAGTACATAATATTTTGCATAAACATTTTGACATGAGAAAGCTATTCGCAAGATGGGTTCCGCGATTGCTCACGCTTGACCAAAAACGGAATCGTGTGAAATGTTGCAAGGATTGTTTGCAGCTGTTCAGAAAGAATCGGCAGGACTTTAAGCGTCGTTTCGTCACTGTGGATGAAACATGGATACATTACTGTACTCCTGAGACCAAACAACAATCTAAACAATGGGTTACCAAGGGAGAATCTGCACCAAAAAAGGCGAAGACCATTTTTTCAGTCGGAAAAGTTATGGCGACTGTCTTTTGGGATTCTCAAGAGATAATCCTCAGCGACTATCTGGAAAAGGGTAGAGCTATTATAGGTGCATATTATTCATCGTTATTGGACCGTTTTAAAACAGAGCTGCAAGAAAAACGCCGGCGACTGGACCGCAAAAATGTCCTTTTTCATCACGACAATGCACCAGCACACACCTCAGCAGTTGTGGTCGCAAAATTAATGGAAATAGGATTCCAACTCGTTTCACATCCTCCCTATTCTCCCGACTTGTCTCTCTCGGACTACTGTTTGTTCCCCAATTTGAGGAAATAGCTGGCGGGATAAAGATTTTATTCAAACGAGGAGGTGATTGCAGCAACTAATAGCTATTGTGCAGACTTGGACAATTCCTATTATTCGGAAGGGATTAACAAATTAGAACAGCGTTGGACGAAGTGTATAAGTCTAAAAGGAGACTATGTCGAAAAATAAAAAAGGTTTACCCCAAACCCGTAAGTAGTTTTTATTTTTGCGCGGACTTTTCAAACGCCCCTCGTAGAATATCGTAGACGAACGGCTGTGCTCTAAGGGTACCGCGGATCACTACCAAATAGATCATGCAGTCCTGGTTGTAGGGCCGTATGGCGGGTGGTAGTTAGGTTGATATGTCACCGCTGTCCAGACACGTCTCCGTTGGTCACTGGGGCTCAGTTCTAAGAGGGACTTATCACTGATGACAGTTCTACTCCAGTCAATGAGATTCCAGGCAGAATGCGGCCGGCACCATTGCAAACGGGCTTGTTGGTGCACAGAGGTCAACGGTTTCGTTGAGCCGCCTATTATCGGTCGTTGCGGTCACTGAAGCACCAGTTGAACCTCGGATCGATGGTAATGAAGAATCCGGAACCCTGAATGTCTCTCTAACGACTGATCGGTCCTCACATTCTGTCGTCTCTCTCGATCATTGGCTTCCTTCTTGACTCTGTGTTTCGCCGTGGTTCACCCTATCCTGCCAACGTCGTCGTATAATGGCATCGCTCCTAACCAAATGTCGGGCGATTCGCCGATTATTCCAGCAGGCTCCTTTGAATACAGCTACACGTCCTCTCTCAAATGCTGACATCGGCGTTATAGTTTTCATGCGTCCGTCTGCGAGGCATAGTTACTGTCCAACTGAGTACTCGGAATGAAATTTGTAAAGACTTTATGCCCGGGTATCGATATGTTCTTTGCTTACTGTCCTCGCCAGCTGCGCTATGGTTCAAATGGCTCTGAGCAATATGAGACTTAACTTCTTTTGTCATCAGTCCCCTAGAACTTAGAACTACTTAAACCTAACTAACCTAAGGACATCACACACATCCATGCCCGAGGCAGGATTCGATCCTGCGACCGTAACGGTCTCGCGGTTCCAGACTGTAGCGCCTAGAACCGCTCGGCCACCCAGGCCAGCGACTTGCGCTATGAAATTGCGCTGCAGTGTCACATATTGACCCATCTGCCGCCAAAGCGTATAATTTTGTATTTTCGTCGATATCTGTATGAATATCAACTTCTGACCAATTTGCGTAACTTTTTTCCGGTGCGTCTTTTTTTTTCCTTAGAGTGTATTTTCTTTTTCTGTCCTCCGTTTTTCCCTAGAGGTTTTACCCTCTACACTTCCTCATATCCTAACACTGTCAGTTTTTTCCACAAATCCCTTTCCTTATCGATTCTACGGAGAAACTCTCCATTCCATACTTCATCAGTTCACCTAATTTTCAATACCCTTGTATATCGCCACATATCAAATGTTTTAATTCTCTTCTGGTTCCCGCACCGACCTTGACTCACCTCCATACAATCCTCTCCTCCAAACATACTTTCTCACAAATTTCTGCTGAAATGAAGGCCGCTTTGATATTAGTAGACTTTGTCCAGGAATAGTTACCCTCTTATCCACCCTAGTGTCCTATTTAAGTCATCCTTCCTGCGTCCGTCATGTGTTATTATGCTTCAAAGGTAGCAGAAATCCACTTCGCCTACTTCGTGACCTCAACTTTTGTTTTCTACTTTATGTAGAATTAGGGAACAAGTGCGGGGTGATTCAGAAGTCAGTTCCCATCGTACAAATGGAGTGAATCGGAGCTTCAATGATAAACTTTGAGAGGTGGTGGTAAGGACCAAAACAAGGAAAAATTTCGCGTAAACATAGAATTAAAATGCGTACCGTAAGAGATCTGAGCACTTCGTCTTCTTCGATATTGCGAAACGAATCTCTTCTACCGAAAGATCTTTGGTTTCCATATTTTGAGTATGGACTAAAACGAGAAAAAAAAGTCGAGTAAATAAGGGCTCTAACGTGCTCACCTTGGTCCACGCTATCGTCTCTGAAAGTTTGTCGGTGTAGTTCACCCAATTTGTCCTATGTGACTTTTGAATCATCCTGTACTTTGATCATGCAAGACGTAATTTCTGGAAACTGTGACAGTGCGGTCTATAAATCGACATAGTTTCTGCGAACACTAATCATGTGAAACTGAGCATACTCTCCAGAATGAGATTTTCACTCTGCAGCGGAGTGTGCGCTGATATGAAACTTCCTGGCAGATTAAAACTGTGTGCCCGACCGAGACTCGAACTCGAACTCGAGTTTTAATCTGCCAGGAAGTTTCATATCTGAGCATACTCTGTTCGTTTATGAGATACAAGGAAGCCGATTGCGGAGTTCAGATTGCTGCTGTACTTCTTCATCTCCCGAAAGCCTTTCAAATAATTGTTCGCCTACGCTTAGCAATAGATACCGAAAACCCGAACAGATATATTACTGGATCGACTATATCGTCGCAGGCGATTAGCATAATTAGAACCGGAGGATACATTGAGAGTACCTCAAGACAGAGTTAGGCTACTCTTGACCACGTTATGTCTGAATGAACAGCCCGACAACGTCTGTTTTCCTGCGTGACTCTTTGCTGCTGATGCACTTGTGCGCAGTGAAATGACATCCTTAGAAACTGTTCAAAGTGAAAATACATTTGCAAATGTCCAGCGCCTGGTGCAAAGATTGGCAGCAGGCTCTGAACCTTAATTAACTTAATGTAATGCGCGTAAGTTCGAAAATGGTTCAAATGGCTCTGAGCACTATGGGACTTAACTTCTAAGGTCATTAGTCCCCTAGAACTTAGAACTACTTAAACCTAACTAGCCTAAGGACATCACACACAACCATGCCCGAGGCAGGATTCGTACCTGCGACCGTAGCGGTCGCGCGGTTCCAGACTGTAGCGCCTAGAACCGCGCGGCCACCTTGGCCGGCTGCGCGTAAGTAACGATCAGCAACGCATGGTGCTTTGGGCATGATAACGAAAAATCTAAATCCACACTTTTTTTTGGAGAAATTAGCTTTTGTCTAGATAAAGAATAGTTCTATTTTCACCACCCTCTACCAGTAATTACACAGCTTTGTTCACTCTGCCGCAAGGCGGGAACTGCCTACCCATTTTTATTACACCATAGCGTCTTAACTCCTGTTTCAGTCAAGTACTGCAAGGTGTGCATGTTACAAAATCGTAAGGTTAATTAGTCTAAGCTTCAAAATACTGCCACAAATTATTAACAGAAGAACGGGAAAACTGGTAGCAGCCGACCTCGGGGAAGATTAGCTTGCGTGCTGGAGAATGTAGTAACATACAAGGTAATACTGGCCCTAAAACTTACCTTAGCAAATAAAATGAAGAAAGGCAAATCTACGTTTCGCAATGTTGACTAGAATATACTCTTTGAAATTCTAAAGGAAGCGGGGATAGCTTGTAGAGAAAATAGACTGCAGTTGTAAGAGTCGAAGGGTATGAAAGCGAGGCGGTGGTTGAGAAGGTAGAGAAAGAGGGCTGTAGCCCCTTCCTGAAGTTATTTAATCTTTACAGTGAGCGGGAAGTAAAGAAAACTAAGGGGAGATTTAGAAAAGGAGCTAAACTTCATGGAGAAGAAATACAAAATTACTGGTGGTTCTACAATTCTGTCAGATGACGTCAGGCTTGAAAGAGCAGCCGAACAGAATGGATAGTGACTTGAAAAGAAGCTGTAAGACGAATATAAAGATAACGCAATGTAATCGAATTAAATCAGACGATGCTGAGAGAAATAGGTTGTGAAATGAGGTACTACAAGTAATCGATAGGTTTTGGTATTTGGGCAGCAAAATAATATTTTGGTCAAAGTAGACAGGATGTAAAATGCTGACCGGCAATAGCAAGAAAAGTATTTCTAAAAAAAAAAAAATCTGGCTGACACTGAATATAAAATTATGTTACGTAATTGTTTGTGAAGGTGCTTGTCTGGAGCGTAGCCTGATACAGAAGTGATCGTGGATGATAAACTGTTCAGAGAAGAAAGCAACAGAAGCTACGGAAATGTGGTGCTACAGATGAATACTAAAGACTAGATGGACAGATTGATAACTAATGAGGAGGTTCCGAATCAAATTAGAGAAATGAGAAATGATTGCCACAAACGAAGGTGGGATCAGTTGATAGGAATCATCTTAAAGCGTCAAGGAATATTCAGTTTCGTAAGGGAGGGAAGTGCAGGAGCAAAAATGTGTAGAGGGAGACTCAGGCATGAATGTAGTAAGTTCAAACAGATGCAGGTTGCAGTAGCTATGCAGAGGTTAACGGAGTAGACTAGCGTGGAGAGCTGCAGCAAACTATTCTCTAGACTGAACAATAATAACGTCTAGAACAGTTTTTGTAGTCGTAATGAAAAAGCCTCTCAGTTTTAAGATAACCTGGAAACTTCCATAAAAGTATATTGCTGCTGAGAAATGTTTTCGCTCAAAGTGGGTGCTTACAGAGGGGATATCCGAATCGGGTTAAGCGAACACGTCTTCCATGGACATGCTAGTATTCGTACTAGTATTCACCTGCCACAGTGGCAGATACATGAAATAACGCTCATATTGAATCGGCTTCAGACGGCACTTACAATCTACGCAATTAATATTAATATTGTGCTAAGTAAGTTGTCAGCTGCGAGGTTCGTAAACGATGCATTACAGCTGTAAACACACTCCATGGCTCAAATTCTATGACGATAGCCTCAAAATCGTTTGGTAATCTGGCTTACAAGAGGACGGCGTTTACTCGTTGTCACCAATTTCCCCCAAATTTATGGTATATTCAGGGCTTGGCCAGAGATGAAGACATAAATGGGCGCTTCAGATGGCCAAGAGCTTAAAAAAATAGCACTTTTGGCGCAGGTAGAGCAAGGCATGAGCCTCTTATCTTAGCTTAGGTTCCAGGCAGCGTTTGCAGCAGTGAAAAGAGTTCAGAACGGTAATCCGAGCGTCTTCAGGTCGCGTCCCTATGGGGAAACTTTTTTCTTTATTTTAAATTTGTATGTCACTTATACTGCAAATCAACAAATATGACTAAGATACGCCTCCACCCTCGAATCTCGTTGTCTGGAGTATAATTGTCATCTGAGTGTCATTTCGAGCTGAGCACCGATGATCAGAGAAAACGTGTCTGGAGTCGCCCCAGACAACGGTAGGATACCAAGCTGCCTCTGCTGCCAGGGGTGATGGTCTTGGGTGCCATTTTATATCATAAGACGACCCCTTTGGTTATCATATGCGGCACCCTTACAGCCCAGCGGTACGCTAACGGTTTTCTACTCCCCGTTTTGCTGCTCTTCATGATAAGTTGTCCTGGGCTAACATTTCGGCAAGATAATGCCCGCCCGCACGGCGGCCAGCAAGATCGCTGGACCTCTCCCTAACAGAGAACGCTTGAAGCATTATGGGCAGAGCCCTGCAACCAACTCGGGATTCTGACGATCTAACGCATCAGTTGGACAGAATTCGTCACGATACCCTTCGGGAGGACATGCAATAACTCTGTCAATCAATGTCAAGTCGAATAACCGCTTGCGTAAGGATTAGAGGTGGACAAACGTGTTATTGACTTGCTAGATTTGTGAAGCTCTTTCTCTTGAATAAGTCATACAATTTCTCTGAAACTGCAATCATTTCTTTGTCTGCACATGTATGTCACACCTACCGGGTTGGCTATCACCAGGTCGCTTTATAAATACAATGCTTATTGACAGAACTCTGAAGCCAAGGTACATATTGTGTACTAAGATAATTATTGTGAGGAATGTATTTGCGTTGACAGTTTTTATGTAGTCTCCCAAATCGCTGCCTATATATTTCTCATGACAATCACGATTAAAGAATCTCTTACCAGTCCAGACAAGAAGATATTAGAAGCTTTTGAACTGTGGTGTTACAGAAGAATGTTGAAGGTTATATGGACGGATCGGATAACTGTGAGTGTGTGTTTGTGTGTTGTGTGTGCGGGCGTGTGTGAGGGTGTGTGTATGTGTATATGTTTTTGAGTGGCTGAAACGGTTACTCAGTTTCAGGTCGTCTATCTAAAGGCTCCCAGGGACGACTACAGTTTTATTTTGATGGCTCATATCATTATTGACCGAATACATAAATTTAAAATGGTGTCATAGTCTACACATTAAGAGACAATTAATGCAGTTAGAAAGGCTGTATGTGTCTCGAGGCACAGTAATTAATGGCGTGCAAATCACTCAGACTGTGTGTATCTACTATTTGAGAATGAGAGCAATTAGCGACTTCCAACAAGCTTCACACGTAATTCCAAACTTTTTCTAAACTTTCTCTCTCACACAGAATAATGAAGCTGCTGAATACAGGAGAGTTCTATTCTTTAAAGAATCGGGAGTATATTAGTGGTGCGAATCTTAATAGAGAATGTCATAATGCTATTATGACTGAACCCAATCGTCAGCGGACGCTGCATTAGCAAAGTAGCCAACTGATGTTTCAAGATTGAATTCATTTCTATACACTGGAGCTGTGCAACACTGAAACAAAATTTCACACTTTCATACGTTTCAATTATGAACGTCTTCCATATTTTTTATTCCACCTGTATTACCGTCGCTAGTGAAAACTAAAGTTCCCTTAGTGGAAAAAAGCGCGCAGGTATCCATCTGGGCTGCTCAGAGACCATTATGTCTAGCTGCCTTATCGCTGCGGCCTCCCTACGGTCCCTGAAGAGCACCGCCTGCGGCCGTTAGCCGCTTCCTTCCAGACACGACGCTGTTAGAGACTCGCCCTTTCCTGGAATGCAGCCCCAACGGTTTCCTCTTATGCTTCTGCCCCACTTCAGCGCCTCACACTTTCTGAATGGGCGTTTTGGTTTTTGTCTTCATTTTCTGCTCGGCTGGATCCTTTGACGTAGCATAACGTTCGCTATATTGGACACTTATTCACATCCACCTTTTATTTTACGTGGTGAGGTTGATGTAAGCGTGCCTTCCCTTACATGCTGAAAGCTATCTTTGCAAGTTGAATGGCATAGTGAATGAAAGGAAAAGTCCAAATTTACTAAAAAATAGTAATATTCTGCATCTCTGCCCACGTCTGCAGCGTGGACCCGAACTCCACCGAGAAAATTTCGGAGGCTTTTCAGGGATATTATCGGAGTATTCGGCATTAGGAACTCGTAATCTACGGTGGCTCGTTACGGAGTAATGATGTAGTTATGGTTTACTTTTTTTTATCTCAGTTAACTTTATTTCTGTGAAAACACCTATAATAAGCAATTATCAAAACATGCAACTTCAAATACAGGATTCTGCTTCTCCTAGGCGCCTATGGACAGATGCTAAAGAACTGCGGCATTACGTTCATTGTAGGACGTGCATACAGTATCTGATCAAATTAATCCGGACACTACTACGTAACGCGGAACTGACAGCTCTATATCGCGATAGGCGGTCTCGCCAGTGTAGGTGGAGGCCGGGAGTATTGTTTTGTCAGTAAAGAGACAGTCACAGGATAACTGATCGATCAGGAGAGCTCAGTGACTTCCAACGTGGATTAGTCACTGGATGTCACCTAGTAACAACATAATCGGGGACAATTCAGCCTTCCTACATCTACATCTATATCTACATCTACATAGATACTCCACAAGAAACCGTACTGTGCGTGGCGGAAGGTACCCTGTTCCACTAATTGGCATTTCCCATCCTGTTCCATTCGCAAATACATCGAGGGAAAAACGACTACCTACACTCATGCTCATAAATTAAAGATAATGCTGATACATGGTGAAACAGCTCTCTGGTGGGCGGTTTTTGGGTTTAAATCACCTCCGGGTATGACCATGCGGTGCATTTGACCTGCGGTCGTCGCACTGTGGCGATGGCAGCAGTCCACATGCGCAGAGGTGTGTTGGTGCATATCAGAGTACGGTGCAGCGAGTAAGTGTGCAGACGTTTTCAAACGTGCTAATGGTGACTGTGTGTTGAAAATGGCTCAAAGAACGCATATTGATGACATTATGAGGGGTAGAATACTAGGGCAACTGGTGGCTGATCAAACACAGATGGTCGTAGTACGGGCCCTCCGTGTGCCACAAACTGTGATCTCAAGATTATGGCAACGATTCCAGCAGACAGGAAACACCACTAGAAGACCGATGTCTCACCATCAGTGCCCGCAGACGGCCACGGAGTATTGCAGGTAGCCTTGCTCGGGACCTTACCGTTGCCATTGGAACAGCTGTCTCCAGACACACAGTCTACAGACGACTGAACAGACACGCTTTATTCGCCCAGAGACCTGCAAGGTGCTTTCCACTGACCCCTGGCCACAGAAGAGCCCTTAAAGCCTGGTGTCAATAATACAGTACATGGTCATTGGAACAGTGGTCCCAGGTTAAGTTCACGGACGAGTTCAGGTATAGTCTAAACAGTGATTCTCGCCGGGTCTTCACCTGGTGTGAACCAGGAACCAGATACCAACCCCTTAATGTCCCTGAAAGGGACCTATATGGAGGTCGTGATTTAATGGTGCGGGGTGGGATTATGATTGGTGCACGTACACCCCTGCATGTCTTTGACAGAGTAACTGAAACAGGTCAGGTGTATCGGGACGTCATTTTGCACCAGTATGTCCGCCTTTTCAGGGGTGCAGTGGATCCAACCTTCCTCCTGATAGATGATAGGGCACGGCCCCACCGAGCTGCCATCGTGAAGGAGTACCATGAAACAGAAGATATCAGACGAATGAAGTGGCCTGCCTGGTCCCCACACCTAAACCCCATCGAGCACGTTTGGGATTCTCTCTGTAGACGTAACGCTGCACGTCTTCAAATCCCTACGGCACTTCAGGAGCTCCGACAGGCACTGGTGCAAGAATGGGGGCTATACCCCAGCATCTGCTCGACCACCTGATCCCGAGTATGCCAATCCGTTCTGCGGCCTATGTACGTGTGCATGGTGATCATATCCTATATTGAATTTGGGGTACATGCGCAGGACGTAGGAAACAGTGGCGTTTAGTACCACATGTGTTTCGGGACGGTTTTCTCAACTTATCACCAATACCGTGGACTTTTTACAAATCTGTGTCGTGTGTGTACCCTATGTGCCTATGCTATTAGCGCCCCTTGTGTAATGCCACGTTGTGCGGCATCACATTCTGGAGTCATCCTTAATTTATGAGCATGAGTGTATATGCCTCCGTATGAGCCTTAATTTCTCGTATCTTATCTTCGTGGTCCTTATGTACCATATATATTGGCAGAAGCAGAACCGTTCGGCAGTCAGCTTCAAATGCCGCTTCTCTAAATTTTGCCAATAGCGTTTCTGGAAAAGAGAGTCGCCTTCCCTGCATGGAGTCTCATTTGAGTTCCCGAAGCATCTTCGTAACACTTACTTGTTGTTAGAACCTACCGGTAACAACTCTACTAGCCCGCCTCTGAGCTGCTTCGATATCTTCCTTCGATCCGAACTAGTGCGGGTCCCAAACACTCAAGCATAACTCAAGAACAGGCCACACCAGCGTCCCATATGCGGTCTCCTTTACAGGTGAACCACTCATTCCTGAAATTCTCCCGATAAACCGAAATCGACCATTCGCCTTCCGTATCACAGCTCTTACATGCCCGTTCCACCTCACGTGGCTTTGAAACGTTACGCCCAGCTATTTAAACGACTTGACTGTATCAAGCAGGACACTCCTAATACTGCATCCGAGTATTACAAGTCTGAGCTCCCTACTCGTACGCATTAACTTATATTTTTCCACGTTAGGGCCAGCTGCCATTCATCACACCAACTGGAAATTTTTTGTAACTCATCTTCTATCTTTCTACAGTCACTCAGCTTCAACGCCTTATCGTACACCACGGCATCATCAGCAAACAACCGCAGATTGCTGCCCACCCTATCCGCCAAATCATTTGTGTGTACAGAGAACAACAGCAATCCTATCACACTTCCGTGTGCCACTCCAGACGATACCCTTGTGTCTGATGGACACTCGCCGTCGAGGACAACTTACTGGGTCTATTATTTAAGAAGTCTTCGAGCCACTCACATATCTGTGAACTTATTACATACGCCCGTGCCTTCGTTAACAACCTGCAATGGGGCACCGTGTCAAGTGCTTTCCGGAAATCTAGAGATATGGAGTCTGCCTGTTGCCCTTCATCCATAGTTCACAGTATATCACGTGAGGAAACAGAAAGCTGAGTTTCGCACTAGCGATGATTCTTCAAACCATGCTGATTCGTAGACACAAGCTTCTCAGTCTCAAGAAAATTCTCGACCTGATAATATGTTCAAGTATTCTGCAGCAAACAGAAGTTAGGGATATTGGTCTATAATTTTTGCGAGTCCGTTCTTTTACCCGTCTTATACACTGGAGTCACATTTTCCCAGTCGCTTTAGGTTTTCTGCAGGGTGAGAAATTCGCGACAAATGCAAGCTACGTAAGGAAATTGGATATTTGTGGTAAGTTATATGGGACCAAACTGCTGAGGTCATCGGTCCCTACGCTTACACACTACTTAATCTAACTAACTTACGCTAAGGACAACACACACGCCCATACCGACACCCCCTGGATAACAAGGCCGTCCAGCAGTGTTAGTGACGTCACACTAAGCGGCCCATAGCCGACGCAGCAGTCCACGGACACCTCCGTACAGACGCGCCTGATGCTAACGATCTTCTGTCCGTCATACAGAAAGGAGCCAACTATAATTCCAACCAAAGACCAAATTATATATAGTCTTGTAAACAGCATAAAGGTTCATAACGAAATACCGATTACATATACGGGCAGGATTAGGTTCTAGAACTCCTATGAAATGTGTTTATCTTCAGTACCAGAATGAACATCAAATTGTCAGGTTTTCTAAATAGAAAAGCACTTTGTTAGTAACAGACAGCAATAATGAGACTTGCAGTTGCTGATTTCTACGTGGAAAAGCTGTAGAGAGATTGAAAATGGTAAGTAAAGAGAGCCTCAGCCTTTTGCTCACATTCTTACATGTAATGCATTTGGTTGTTTTTCATTTCCTTACCTTTCATAACATTTTTAATATTGTTTCAAGAAGTGTATCTTTAATAGCAGAGTGAACTTCAAATTGTCAGGCTTTTCTTAAAGGAAAGAGCAGTCCCTTAGTATCACAGTGCAAGACAGAATCTTGTGTTCAGTGATGTCTATGTTAAAAGGAGAATATTTGATATCTATCTTTAGTTTCCATTCTTTATTACTGGGGATACACTTGTAAAAATTCTTGAAAAGATCTGTCACCATGAACATATGAGTAAATTCACAATAGTCATGTCTTTTATGAGATAAATCGAACTCTTGTTACCTTATTGTAAACGAAAGTTGTGAGGGTTTTGCTATGTATGACAGTGTTTAAGATAATTTACTTTCAGTGTAATAGCTTGAAAATGTTAAGTCCTGCTGTCAGTTGGCATTTGTCACCACCTGTATGCGAGTTTTAAAGCTAAATAGTGTTCTGACAATTATAAAATAGTGGCAAAGTTCCTCAATCGATTAAACTTATTCCTGCCCGTATATGTAATCGGTATTTCGTTATGAACCTTTATGCTGTTTACAAGAATATATATAATTTGGTGCCGGCCGCGGTGGTCTAGCGGTTCTAGGCGAGCAGTCCGGAACCGCGCGACTGCTACGGTCACAGGTTCGAATCCTGCTTCGGGCATGGATGTGTGTGATGTCCTTAGGTTAGTTAGGTTTAAGTAGTTCTAAGTTCTAGGGGACTGATGACCTCAGATGTTAAGTCCCATAGTGCTCAGAGCCATTTGAACCATTTTTTTATTATTTGGTCTTTGGTTCGAATTATACACTCCTGGAAATGGAAAAAAGAACACATTGACACCGGTGTGTCAGACCCACCATACTTGCTCCGGACACTGCGAGAGGGCTGTACAAGCAATGATCACACGCACGGCACAGCGGACGCACCAGGAACCGCGGTGTTGACCGTCGAATGGCGCTACCTGCGCAGCATTTGTGCACCGCCGCCGTCAGTGTCAGCCAGTTTGCCGTGGCATACGGAGCTCCATCGCAGTCTTTAACACTGGTAGCATGCCGCGACAGCGTGGACGTGAACCGTATGTGCAGTTGACGGACTTTGTGCGAGGGCGTATAGTGGGCATGCGGGAGGCCGGTTGGACGTACCGCCGAATTGCTCAACACGTGGGGCGTGAGGTCTCCACAGTACATCGATGTTGTCGCCAGTGGTCGGCGGAAGGTGCACGTGCCCGTCGACCTGTGACCGGACCGCAGCGACGCACGGATGCACGCCAAGACCGTAGGATCCTACGCAGTGCCGTAGGGGACCGCACCGCCACTTCCCAGCAAATTAGGCACACTGTTGCTCCTGGGGTATCGGCGAGGACCATTCGCAACCGTCTCCATGAAGCTGGGCTACGGTCCCGCACACCGTTAGGCCGTCTTCCGCTCACGACCCAACATCGTGCAGCCCACCTCCAGTGGTGTCGCGACAGGCGTGAATGGAGGGACGAATGGAGACGTGTCGTCTTCAGCGATGAGAGTCGCTTCTGCCTTGGTGCCAATGATGGTCGTATGCGTGTTTGGCGCCGTGCAGGTGAGCGCCACAATCAGGACTGCATACGACCGAGGCACACAGGGCCAACACCCGGCATCATGGTGTGGGGAGCGATCTCCTACACTGGCCGTACACCACTGCTGATCGTCGAGGGGACACTGAATAGTGCACGGTACATCCAAACCGTCATCGAACCCATCGTTCTACCATTCCTAGACCGGCAAGGGAACTTGCTGTTCCAACAGGACAATGCACGTCCGCATGTATCCCGTGCCACCCAACGTGCTCTAGAAGGTGTAAGTCAACTACCCTGGCCAGCAAGATCTCCGGATCTGTCCCCCATTGAGCATGTTTGGAACTGGATGAAGCGTCGTCTCACGCGGTCTGCACGTCCAGCACGAACACTGGTCCAACTGAGGCGCCAGGTGGAAATGGCATGGCAAGCCGTTCCACAGGACTACATCCAGCATCTCTACGATCGTCTCCATGGGAGAATAGCAGCCTGCATTGTTGCGAAAGGTGGATATACACTGTACTAGTGCCGACATTGTGCATGCTCTATTGCCTGTGTCTATGTGCCTGTGGTTCTGTCAGTGTGATCATGTGATGTATCTGACCACAGGAATGTGTCAATAAAGTTTCCCCTTCCTGGGACAATGAATTCACGGTGTTCTTATTTCAATTTCCAGGAGTGTAGTTCGCTCCTTTCTGTATGACGGACAGAAGATCGTTAGCATCAGGCGCGTCTGTACGGAGGTGTCCGTGGACTGCTGCGTCGCCTATGGGCCGCTTAGTGTGACGTCACTAACACTGCTGGACTGCCTTGTTATCCCGGGGGTGTCGCCCATACCCAAGGGGGGAGTCGAACCTCCGACGAGGGGAGCCACGCGAACCGTGACGAAGCGTCTCAACCCATGCGGCTACCCCGTGCGGCCTAGGTAAGGAGCCAATGCTACAGAGTACTCTTTAAAACTGTGGCTTTCGTTTTACTGTCTTCAACTGACGCACCGAACTGATCAACAAGGGACTGAACGGAAGCCTTATACATGCTTAGCGATTACAAGATTGGCAAAGTTTTACAGAAGTTCGAAATACAGCGCGTACTTCAATGCGAGATACTTTTAATAATTTCCACAACGAAATTCTGTCTCGAAATCTGGCTGAAAACCCAAAGAGATTCTAGTCATACATAAAGCTCACCAGTGGCAAGACGCAATCTATACCTTCACTGCGCGATAACAACGGTGAAGTCACTGATCACAGTGCCACTAAAGCACAGTTATTAAACACGGTTTACCGAAACTCCTTCAACAAAAAAGACGAAGTAAGTATTCCTCAATTCCAATCAAGAACAAGTGCCAAGATGAAAAACAAATAGATATCCTAGATGTCGCAAAGCAGCTTAAATCACTTAATAAAAGCATCTGGTCCAGATTGTATACCAATCAGGTTCCTTTCAGAGTACACTGATACAATATCTCCATATTTATCAATTATATTCAACCGCTCGCTCACAGAAAGATCCTTACCTAAAGACTGGAAAATTGCTCAAGTCACACCAATACCCAAAAAGGGAAATAGGAGTAATCCGCTGAATTACAGGCCCATATCACTAATGTCGATTTGCAGTAGGGTTTTGGAACATACACTGTATTCGAACATTATGAAGTACCTCGAATAAAACGATTTATTGACACGTAGTCAGTTCGGATTCAGAAAATATCGTTCTTGATAAACACCGCCAGCACTTTACACTCGTGAAGTAATGAGTGCTATCGACAGGGGATGTCAAATTGATTCCATATTTTTAGATTTCCAGAAGGCCTTAGACACCGTTTCTCACAAGCGTCTTCTAACCAAACTGCGTGGCTATGGAGTATCGCCTCAGCTGTGCGACTGGATTCGTGATTTCCTGTCAGAAAGGTCACAGTTCGTAGTAATAGACGGAAAGTCATCGAATAAAACAGAAATAATATCCGGCGTTCCCCCAAGGAAATGTTACAGGCCCTCTATTGCTCCTGATCTATATTAACGACATAGGAGGCAATGTGAGTAGCCGTCTTAGATTGTTTGCAGATAATGCTGTCATTTACCGTCTTGTAAAGTCATCAAATGACCAAAAGGAATTGAAAAATGATTTAGATAAGATATCTGTATGATGCGAAAAGTGGCAAATTGGCCCTGAATAAGTAAAAGTATGAAGTTATTTAAATGAGTACTAAAAGAAATCCTCTAAATTTCGATTACGCGATAAGTCACACAAATCTGAAGGCTGTAAATTCAATTAAAGGGATTAGAAAAACAAATACCCTAAATTGGAACGATCACGTAGATAATGTTGTGAGTAGAGCCAACCAAAGACTGCGATTCATTGGCAGAACGCTTAGAAGGTGCAACAGGTCTACTAAAGAGACTGCTTACACCACGCTTGTCCGCCGTATTCTGGAGTATTGCTGTGCGGTGTGGGATCCGCATCAGGTGGGACTGACGGATGACAACGAAAAAGTACAAAGAAGGGCAGCTCGTTTTTTATTATCGTGAAATAGGGGAGATAGTGTCACAGACATGATACGTGAATTTGAGTGGCAATCATTAAAACAAAGGCGTTTTTCGTTGCGACGGTAATTTCAATCACCAGTTTTTTCTCCGATTGCGAAAACATTCTGTTGCCACCCACCTACATAGGGAGAAATGATCATCACTATAAAATAAGAGAAATCAGGGCTCTCACA
Organism: Schistocerca serialis cubense; assembly: GCF_023864345.2. Classification (NCBI taxonomy): domain Eukaryota; kingdom Metazoa; phylum Arthropoda; class Insecta; order Orthoptera; family Acrididae; genus Schistocerca; species Schistocerca serialis. The sequence continues at coordinate 398,741,013 of NC_064646.1, forward strand.
GAAAAATTGAAGTGCTCGTTTTTCCCGCGTGCCGTTCTAGAGTGGAACGGTAGAGAGACAGCTTGAAGGTGGTTCATTGAACCCTCTGCAAAACACTTTATTGTGAATAGCAGAGTAATCGCGTAGATGTAGAAGTAGACATACGACCAGAATTTCCTCGGGTTCTCTGCCAGATCTCTTGCTAAGTTGTGACGGTGGTAGTTGTATGCTTTGCGCATAGCTCTTTTCACAGACGCACGAATCTCTCTAACCTTCGCTTGTCGTCATTTATTTGTTCCCATTTAAACCGAAGAGCGCAACAGCCTCTGTTTCCTCAGTATCTACCGAATTTCGTTATTAAAACGTGGTGGCTCTATTCCATGCTTTATCCACTTGCTATGCAAATAACTCTCTAGACCACGATTTACAATCTGCCTAAACTTCACCCATAATTCCTCTACATCCATCTTACTGGAACTATGTAATGCCATTTCCTTGTCTAAGCGAGATGTTAAATATCTCCTTTTCTGTTCTATCTAGCAAGAACACTCTCCTAACCATCTTGACTGATTTATTAACTTTGTTAGTCATAGTTGCTATGATGACATCATTATCGTTAGTCCCTGTTTCTATACTGACTTTGTCTATAAGATCCGGCCTATTTGCAGCTACCAGGTCTAAGATATTTCCATTCCGTGTGGGCTGCCAAGCTAGCTGCTCAAGGCAATTTTCAGGAAACATGTTCAAAAGTATTTCGCATGACTGTCTGTCTGCACCCCAGCAATGATTCCAGGATATCGAAAAATGAGACGCTGGATGTTATTTAAAAACTCCGTCATACTAAGAAAACACAAGACTTCCAGGACGGGCACAATTTTCTATTGTCACCCTAAACAGTCGTTCCTACAAAAAGTTATGTGTCTTACAAGTGAATTCTGTGGGAACCCTTAAGATTTGTTAGGTTGTCATCACTCTACTGGTCCTAACTACCAACTAAACCCCAGGAATCTATCTCTTACGCTTCTGGCGTCATTCTTCAAACGAAGGAGCTTCTTTAAGGGTCACTGCCATCCTGGTGGACTCCAATAATTATAGTTTGAAAGGCCTTGCCTTAAAATTGATCTGGCGTAAAATCACTTCTACACAGAGAGAATAACGTCTCGGTGACACATAGAAAATCGAGAGGCAGGGTATTAATTTAAGTTATATCTTAATTTGCTAATGAAATAAATGTAGTTTTCACATGCCAATAGAGGTTCCGAACACACTCCTGTCCTCTGCATGTGAAACCGACCCTAACCAATAGAGAATTAGCTGTGACCAACGTCTTGATGATGTACAGTGTATCCAGAGAATCTAATTGAAGTTACAATGATCTCTCTATAGACCAATGATTCCTGATTTCACGCCCGTTATTTGACAGTAAGGGAGCGTAAAAGGTGACGTGACTACGAGAAAAAGTTTGAAAATCAAACGAAAGTGTAGCATTCCACGCATCGTACAGTAGAATGTAAGAAATCTGAACGTGGAAACAAAGCTGTGGTGTCGTCGCCAATCGATAATGGCGGATCAGCTGTCGACCACCGCAAAGATGCTGCATTTTCGTGCAGCATCGCAGGACGCCAATCGGGAAGAAGGAACTGCGACGCCTCCCGAGATATGTGAGGCTCCGCCACAGAGCCATATACGTGGCCGCATAGGACGAGAGCGGCAGTTCTGTTTTGAACCACTGTCTCGAGTAACGACCAACTACTGTCTCTAGCGGACAATGTCGTATTATCGCGTCACCGGCCGATAAGCAGTCTCTAACGTAGAGTCCGCCCAGGGTACGGTGGTCGATGCGCAGTGACCAGTTTTCGCCAAAAAATGGCTCAAATGGCTCTGAGCACTGTGGGACTTAACATCTGAGGTCATCAGTCCCGTAGACTTAGAACTATTTAAACCTAACTAACCTAATGCCATCACACACATCCATACCCGAGGCAGGATTCGAACCTGCGACTGAAACAGCTGCGCGCTTCCGGACTGAAGCGCCTACCGCTCGGCCACAGCGGCCTGTCCAATTTTCGTCGTCCAAAGCAATGGACGAGTTCATTCGTTTGTTCTGAAGGGGACACTGACGGTTTTCCCCCGTTCCGGGCAGCCTGTGATAATAGAACGGAGACACACGCCCTGCATTCTTTATCAAACGATTTAGGAGAAACTATTCGGCAGAAAAATTTCATTTATAGCTTTGTATGTCAGCTTCCTCATGATGTGCCCATCATTTCGTTAATGGTCATAATTACTGAGATGTTCACACGGGAGTGAGACTGCAAGAAATTCGAAAGAGTTTGCATCGAAAAATTGCATGTGCTGTATTTTTGCGTTTGGTGCATATTACATATTGTGTTGCCATGTATGAAATTTACCTAAAATACTTAATTTTTCTTTGACTTGGCTGGAGGTCTCTCTCTGACACCAACCTCTAGAAAACTGATCTGATGTAGCACACTCATTTTCGATCATAAAATAAAGCCAGACTGAAATATCTACAACATTCCTCATATTTCATAAACGGAATGTCATACAGAAAAGAGATTTTGGCAAATGATAGCACGAAAAAGAGAGTATTTTGACATATGGTTACTACGCAAAACTTTATTATCTACCATGTCATTCCACTAACTACAGACTTTATCGATGAAATAATGTAATTTTAAGTGCTATTGACATTTGACACGAGAAATGCTATGAGTTTTGGAACAACATAAATGGAGTCATTACGCGCTTCTTTTTGTACCGAGGGTGCGATTTTTCGTAAGCTACTGACCTTACTTCTGCTCATTTCCTCACTTAACAAACAACTGTTTCAGAATTCTCCCGCAGTTGCATCTGTACAGCGCGTTAGTAATCTTACACCATGTAAATTGCGCTGTCGTGGCAAAAGAAGGAAAATTTTACATGGAAACAGGAGAAATATGTAGGCTTTACTACAAATTCACTGTTGATGACGCTTCTCTGAAAGTTGCAAGTGATTAACAAGCCAGGCGAAAGTAAATCGCTGCTTTTCCTGCATTTTCAGTGATAGTCTTTTTAAAATGATAATTAAATTGACACCCTAGCCGCAAACAGGCGTTCATATACTTCATTGGTGACATGTTGAAAGTGTGTGGCCCCACTAGGACTTGAACCTGGGAGCTCCTGATTACATGGCAGACACTCTATCCATCTGAGCCACTGAGGGAACAGAGGATAGCGCGCCTGCAGGGACTTATCCCTTGCACGCTCCCCGTGAGACCCACATTCCCAACATGTCCACACCACTACATTCGTAGTGCACCTAATAGATGTTTGCCCATCATACTCATTACTGGTGGCAGATGACCAAGTCCCGTACGAGTTCGGGCATAGCATAGGTGAAAGGAATTTCCAAATTGTCCTCATGGAGGTGTGTGCGTGGAGGGGCTCCACTTAATAATTACAAAAAATGTGAGAGTAGGCTTCAGTTTAGTAAAGCATTTCCCCCCCAGCGCTCGGCATTTCCCCTACAGCACCTGCCGTAACCCCCACCACTACCACTCTCCCATGTGAGCCCTGCTGATTGTGCGTCTACTGGCCATGTTATTCTGTGAAGGCTCTGCACAATGTTATGTGGCGTCAATGGACATGCGATTTTAGTAACTGGAGTAGACATTCAGATTTCACTATTTACAGACTTGTAGTTTCATGCAGCTCATGCCTCCAGCTGCTTCTTGTTACTTGGGCAGCAAGACATTGGTTTGTATAATTAAGTCCACGTGTGTAACTCAGCCACAGCAGTGAAGGGCAAAAGATTAGTATATTTTCGGCAACAAATAAAGTGACGTGTTTCTTAACCCTTCAGTTCATTGTTTCCTTTGATCATCTGCATGTTCGAAAGCGGAACAGAAGAAAAGCTATAATATCCGAAAAGTAGTAGGAGTCAATGAAGTGAAATAGAAAGAAGATAATGATTTCTAGGAAGACGAATGTGGGTAATATCATCAGAAAATTTGTTGGTAGCGAATGTTCCCCCTGGAGGCTGCCAATGGGAGCTGCGAACTCTGTAATAAATACATGGTGCGGCTCTGGCAGTGTCACAAGCTTTTAAAACAACAGCACGCCACTAGCAGCCACCACAAACAGCATTCGCCAACACCTAACTTCCCTTTTGATGATCAATAGTTTTGAGAGAGCCAGCCCTGACAAAACTCTACCATCTAGTGAGCAAGATATATGAGACAGGCGAAATACCCTCAGACTTCAAGAAGAATATAATAATTCCAATCCCAAAGAAAGCAGGTGTTGATAGATGTGGAAATTACCGAACTATCAGTTTAATAAATCACTGCTGCAAAATACTAACACGAATTCTTTACAGACGAATGGAAAAACTCGTAGAAGCCGACCTCAGGCGTGATCAGTTTGGATTCCGCAGAAATGTTGGAACACGTGAGGCAATACTGACCCTATGACATACCTTAGAAAATAGATTCAGGAAAGGCAAACCTACGTTTCTAGAATTTGTAGACTTAGAGAAAGCTTTGGACAATGTTGACTGGAATACTCTCTTTCAAATTCTGAAGGTGGCAGGGGTGAAATACAGGGAGCGAAAGGTTATTTACAATTTGTACAGAAACCAGAAGGCAGTTATAAGAGTCGAGGGACATGAAAGGGAAGCAGTGGTTGGGAAGGGAGTGACACAGGGTTATTCAATCTGTATATTGACCAAGCAGTAAAGGAAACAAAAGAAAACTTCGGAGTAGCAGTTAAAATCCATGGAGAAGTAATAAAAACTTTGAGGTTCGCCGATGACATTGTAATTCTGTGAGAGACAGCAAAGGACGTGGAAGAGCAGCTGAACGGAATGGACAGTGTCTTGAAAGGAGGATATAACATGAACATCAACAAAAGCAAAACGAGAATAATGGAATGTAGTCGAATTACATCAGGTGATGCAGAGGGTATTAGATTAGGAAATGAGACGCTTAAAGTAGTAAATGAGTTTTGCTATTTGGGGAGCAAAATAACTGATGATGGTAGAAGTAGGGAGGATATAAAATGTAGACTGGCAATGGCAAGGAAAGCGTTTCTGAAGAAGAGAAATTTGTTAACATCGAGTATAGATTTAAGTGTCAGGAAGTCGTTTCTGAAAGTATTTGTATGCATTGTAGCCATGTATGGAAGTGAAAAGTGGACGATAAATAGCTTAGACCAGAAGAGTATAGAAGCTTACGAAATGTGGTGCTAGAGAAGAATGCTGAAGATTAGATGGGTAGATCACATAACTATTGAGGAGATATTGAATAGAAGAGAAATATGTGGCACGACTTGACTAGGAGAAGGGATCGGTTGGTGGGGCATATTCTGAGACATTAAGGGGTCACCAATTTAGTATTGTAGGGCAGCGTGGAGGGTAAAAATCGTAGAGGGAGACCAAGAGATGAATACACTAAACAGATTCAGAAGTATGTAAGTTGCAGTAGCTACTGGGAGATGAAGAAGCTTGCACAGAATAGAATAGCATGGAGAGCTGCATCAAACCAGTCTCTGGACTGAAGACCACAACAACGACAGTATTACAGCTCTAAGAAAAAAACCACGGAGAAATTATCTGGATGGGACGTAAATCTATAGGTGTGATGTACATGTGCAGATAAACAATGATTACAATCTCAGAAAAAAAGAATGATTTAGTCAAGAGAAATAGTTTCAGTAATTGAGCAAGTCAATAATGCGTTGGTCCACCTCTGGCCGTTATGCAAGCAGTCATTCTGCCTGGCTTTGATTAATTATGTTGTTGAATGTCCTCCTGAGGGATATCGCGCCATATTCTGACAAATTCGCTCCTTAGATCGTCTAAATCCCCAGCCGGTTGGTGGGCCCTCCCCTAATGCGCCAAAGATTCTCATTTGGGGGGAGATCCGGCGACTTTGCTGGTCGAGGTAGGGTTTGCACGAAGACAAGCAGTAGAAACTCTTGCCATGTGCGTGTGGGAATTATCTTGCTGAAATACAAGCCTGGATGGCTTCCCTTGAAGGGCAACAAGACGGGGCGCAGAATATCGTTGACTTGTGAGACTTTAACTTTTCCCGGCGAATTGAATGTTCAAATAACTTACGGGTTTGCTGCCGGGTGACATCGTCGACCACCGCCGATATTTCGACAGGAGCACACCCTGCCATTCTCAAGGCACAAATGCAAGGAGGAACAAATGTGAAAGGAAATTTAACATCTCGGTTCACAGAGGAGAAACAAGGAAGATACCACACACAGACCAAGTGTCAATACAAACAAAGATAACCAACATTAGAAATATCGATAGTGACTATTAATCGACAAGTGAGGTAGCACAAATTCTGTCGCTCTGTTTTCTGATGAGAGACAGAGCCGGATTCCAAGCAGCATTTAAACAAAATCCACCATCTCTGTTAATAAGGTTGCTTGATAGTTTGATTTCAACAGCTTCCTTAATAACACTATCCCAATAGCTGGACGTGCCCAAGTCAGAATCTCCGTGTTGTTGTATTCCATAGGATGACCGGTGTCAAGGTAATGTTCTGCAATAGCTGATTTGCTAGGCTGTTGTAAGCGTGTGTGACGCTTAAGTTCAACACACCGTTCTTCCACAGTCCTGATTGTCTGACCAAAGGTCTACGGCCTTTTTGCCTTACGCAGGAAGCATTTCCTACAGGATTGGCCTTATTTTGCACAAATATGATGTGAAATGTGTTTTTCGACCACCTTCTAAGATTAAGGCCCTGTTGGCGCCCGTAAAAGGTGAACTTGGTTTGCGTAAGGCTGGGGTCTATCGTATTCCTTGCAGTTGTGGCATGTCATATATTGAATATTTATTTGAATATCGTTGACTTATCTCTACCCTGTAAGGGTGCCGCGGATAACAACCTAAGGGGTCCTGCTATGAGAAGAAATGGCACCCGAGAACATCCCTCCTGTTCGTCTGGCAGTATGGCGGGCGGCAGTCAGTTTGTACCGCACCGCTGTCCGGGGCATCTCCAGATACGTCTTCCACCTGGAATCTCATTGACTGGAGTAGAAATGTCTTCAGTGATGAATCCGGCTTCAAACTGAGCCCCGATGACGAGTGAAGTCATGTCTGGCGACGCCACAGACAGCGTTGGGAGGAAGAATAGGAAGAGAAGGAGCAGATTAGTGTTTAACGTACCGTGGACAACGAGGTCATTAGAAACGGAGCACAAACTCGGATTAGGGAAGGAAGGAAAAGCACGGCGACCCGCTCTTTTGCAGGAACCACCCCGGCATTCACCTTAAGGGGCTCCGGAACGCCCTATACTTGCAATGTTAAAATAACGCTTATAAATTACATCTTTCTTCACAAAGTATTTGAGGTAGGAAGTTGAACTTTTTACAGATTATTTATTGGAATATGGGCTACAACTTAACACAGGGATTTTACAAAATTTTAGTTCAGTTATTAAAGATGATTTTTTTTCAATTGTAATGAAAATTCACAACATTTTTTTGCAATTTTTTATTTATATATTCAAAAATATACATTTTTTTGGAAAAAGGCTGTGTTAAATTATGCAGAAGGTACTGTGTAACATTTACTGAAAGTTTGAAACAAATATGTTTGGAAGATCCTTAGAAAACATGTAATTAGTATGAGAAAATAAAAGTTTTGGGAATCGAGCGACAAAGATTGGATTAACTTTTTAGTGCATTCCAGGTCCATAGGATGGATTATCTTCATCCTCTGAAAACTCCTCCTCCAGCTTCCTCTTGTTCCTCCTCCTGTTTACTCTTGCTTGTATTTCTAGACTCTTTACAGCCCTGTCTGCAGCCCGAAGGCGTTCCTTGTCTAAAGCAAGCATCGCTCGTACAATGTTAGAACCTATCTTCATTCCCATATTTCTAAATACCTTGCACCTTACAATGTTGCCATCATTGAAAGTCGCAACAGCATCATACACACCAAAGTGAAGTGTTTCTATTCCAACAAATACAGTCTTGGGGATTCTCGACCATATAACACTATTTACGCTTTCATCGGGGTTCTGAGTTTTTCCGTGAAAACACTTTTTCAACAGTTCAGGTGCTGCTAAGTCTCTGAAAATAGGTTTTATCACCTCCATTATTGCATAAGGCAGACTAAAATGTACCTGATGAACACGGACGTTAATAATAACACCATTTGACAGCAGTTTAACAGCGCCACAGTGGGTCACGCCCATGTAGAACACATTTTAAAAAAAAATTAAAGATAGTTGTAGTCTTCGGAATTGAATAAATTATATATCTATTAAAAGGTAATAGTCTGCAGATTCAGAAAACGCAAAAAGTAAAAATTGAACTTTTCATGATTTTGAGTCTTTCCGCAGCCCCTTAATGAATTTAGATAAATTATGAAAAACCTAAATCAGGATGGCCAGACATGGATTCTCAACCGAAGTCCTTCGGAATGTGTGTCCAGTAGGCTAACCATTGCGCTACTCGCTTGGTGACAGTGTTGGGATACCAATCTGACCATCGCCCACAGTACAGCCCAACGACCAGGAGTGATGGTCTGGGGCGCCATTTCATTGCACGACCCCTTTGGGTAGTGCCCTCAACACCCTTAGAGCACAGCAGTCTGTCGATGATATTCTGCGCCCTGTTTTATTTCTCTACGTGGCAAGCCACCCAGGCCTTACGTTTCAGCAAGATAATGCCCGCACGCATACGGCGAGAAATTCTACTGCTTGTCTTCTTGCTTGCCAAACGTTACCTCGGTGAGGAAGATCCCAAGATCTCGCCTCCACTGAGAACGTTTCGAGGATTATAGGCGGGGACGTCCATCAGCTCGGGATTTTGATGGTCTAACGCACGAACATGAACTGCATTTGGCACTATATGCTTTAGGTGGATATCCAACATCTCTGTCGATCAGTGCCAAGCACAATAAATGCTTACATAAGGGTCAGAGGTGGCTCAAAGCGTTATTGAGTTGCTTTGTCTGTGGAGACCTTTGTCTTTATTAAATGATCCATTTTTTCTGAAATTGTAATCATATGTTTATTTGTCTGTACAGGCACACCACATCTATCGATTTCGGTCACATTCGGATAATTCTTTCTTGGTGTGTTGGTGTGTCGTTCTCTCTCTCTCTCCCTCCCCCTCTTTTTTTTTTTTTTTTTTTTCTTGTCTTCAGAAACTGCTTGCTGCGTGGACACGGTCAAAGGAGGACAAATTACATGTCACATAGCTATTTCAATATTCAGTATTCTAACCAGCAACGCCATTTAGAAGTGACAGTTACTTACTTTCTGAGATACGTGCCTGCTACCAGTCACACACCGGTTGTGTACAGCACGTGAATGTGACATAGATACAATGCATCGGAAGAAACACAAGTAAATATGACACGTTTTACTGTACATATCTAGTAGTTTTTTTTGTAATTTACGTAGTTTGTTTCTAATGTGCTGATCCCGTTTTATGTTTTGACGAAATCTGATGATAGCAATAGCTGAAACTAGTTATTAAGGAAATTAAAATAGTTCAAATGGCTCTGAGCACTATGGGACTTAACTGCTGAGGTCATCAGTCCCATAGAACTTAGAACTACTGAAACCTAAGGACATCACACACATCCGTGCCCGAGGCAGGATTCGAAACTGCGACAGTAGCGGTCGCGGGGTTCCAGACTGAAGCGCCTTGAACCGCTCGGCCACACCGGCCGGCAAGGAAATTTAAATTGCAATCTTGACGAAACATTGTAATGAAAAGTGCAAAAGCATGCGTTTGCGACATAAGCTATGAAGAAGAGCCCTTATGAGTATTCTGGGACTAAAATGGAGAATAATTTACTCTAACTGCCTAAAGAGTTAAGAGATTTTTGGATAACAAGGTAGGAACCTGAAGGAGGAGGGGAATGTCATGTGCAAAAACAACACACAGAGATGGTTATTTACAACCGGTGTTCTGAGAGCAGAAACATGCGTGTTATGAGTACAAGATAAGCCTTAACAGAAGCCCTTTGTGAGCAACTAGGGTTCTAGCTCCGTAGATGGCTGTTTGCTGATAACCAACGACAGCATAAGAAGCGATTCCAGAGCTGCACACTGCACTTCGTACCCGTATGACTGCTCAGTGAGAGGGACAAGGTGAAGGTTAAAGAGGAAAGTAAACTTTTAAGTTAGTTGCAGCGGCCTCAGTAACCTTGTTGAGAGTGACACAGGCCAGAGCCCGCAGCTGGCGATGATTCACGGTGGCCCCCGTCACCCACGAGCGCATCAGCTGCACTGTAATGGCTTCACTGTTCCTGAGGCAGATCGAAATTCACCGACTCTTAATGATAAGGCTGAACTGACTGGAGCAGAATTCAGACCAACGGTGAATACAGCCGTTGTAAATAATGGGTGGTTGCCTAAGAAAATGTGGTTTCAGCACGTCAGTGTGACTATCAACCTCTTTTCTTCTGTTCTGTAAAGGTTCGACTGTTATTTACAACTAAATGACCCGCTTGTAAAGCTGAATGAGGAGCGAGGCAGGGTGGTGAACCAGACCTGGATTGAATACGCACGCCGTATTAATGACCGTACGTCTTGTACACCACCCAGTTTAGAAGAAGGTTTTAGGTGGTTTTTCACACTCTTTTAGGCAAATTCTGGCTTGAAGTACGGAATGAACTACGATAACATACAGATCAACGGGCATGTGTGTGTGTGTGTGTTGTCTTTCGCGTAAGTTAGACTGAATAGTGGGTAAGCTTAGGGACCGATGACCTCAGCAGTTTGGTCCCATAAGACCTTACCACAAATTTCCAAATACAAATTAAAATATACGCGATTCACAAGACGGCGCACATAACTTCCTCCCCGTAAGTGCGATTGCACGGATCATATTTTACGTCAATACTTGCTCGCAATAGCGTTGCCGTCAACATTACTGAAGTGTGGCTGCAGTAAATGGCAATTCTGCGGTACGATCGGACAATATTTCTGATGTAGCGGGCTATTGCAGGGTGTTGCCGATGTATTGCAGAGGGCTGCGCGTGTTGTCAATCAAGGATGATGAATATTTCATATTGCAGGGCATCTACCTCTTCCTCTGTAAATTCTTCCCTTTGGCTCTCATCTTTGTGCCCTACTCCTCTCATCGACGGCGCTGCAGTCATGTCAACAATATCATTTCGCTTTTATTCGAATGTTTGCGAGCGTACATATAACCAACTATTTTGTTACCTGTTTGTTGTCTACAGCAATGAATAAAAAGACAAACGAGGGAACTAATAATTTCGTAAATCTGATTTATTTACGAACAGACCTATCGTATGTAGAAAGAAATGTGTAAAAAGAACTCTGTCTCAAAAACATCAGTTGCTAAATTCTTGCCGATGACCTCGGAATCACGCGTCATGAAGCGCACAAAAAATTCCGGAGTTTTCGAATCTATGCCGAATGCTTAGCAAAAATGTTGCGTAGGAAGAATGGAACCGCATGTGGCTCTTCATCCACATGATTTATATTTGCTGCCATGACATTTATATTATTTCGAGACGTTCTGCGTTCTTATTTCAAACTTACCTGAAAGAAATCTATCAGTCCTGCTATCAAAGCACTATATACTTCTGGTACCCCACAAGAGGCTCATTACTGAATAGTTCACTTTAAAGAGGTACATTAAACGTTTCTACGAATAAGCAGTAATTAAAAACCGATGGCTTTTCGTCAATAGGGTTGTAACTGGTACATACGTTCTGAAATTCGAGGACGTCAATCAATCCAAAACATGATTCAAATGGCTCTGGGCACTATGGGACTTAACATCTGAGGTCATCAGTCCCACAGAACTTATAACTACTTAAACCTAACTAACGAAAGGTCATCACACACATCCATGCCAGAGCACGATTTGAAACTGCGACCGTAGCGGTCGCGCGGTTCCGGACTGAAGCGCATAGAACCACTGGGCCACAACGGCCGGCTCAATCAATCCACCTTTCATATAATTTTGAGTGTCTTTTCTCTGCCTGTGTCTTATCATGTTTTTTTTTCTGTACTAGGTAGGAAGTCATTCTCGGAAGCGAAGCTCCGTGCGTTTTATTTTTCATTACATTTGATATTCAGTACTCTGTGTTCCTGTAACTTCCTGTCCAAAGCAAGGATGATCGCTGCACTGAATGAATATGGGTTTAATCGCAAACTCATGCTACTTGGGGAATTCATGCGTACCTTTCTGCTTCAGCTGTGCCGTAGAGGCTTGAGAACGGCAGTTGAGCTGAAGTTCCAGAGCCGTCTGGAGACGCCACTCGGGGAGGTTGTTACCTGTGCGGGATTCCGTAAAGGGCGTCCTCGTGATTGCCTACTTCAGACACTTGCGCAAGCCACACTTTTATTCAGATTTTAGATGCTGAACCCGTGGAAAATTCTGAGGATGAGTAAACTTTCTTCCGATTGGAGGAGGCGTGTGGTACCACTGAAAAGTTCGACTTGTTGACTGGTCAGTTCGGCCCTCGAAGTGTTTTTCGCTCTATGTGCACGGAGGCAGGACAAGTTTGATTTGGGCCAGAATTAGTCAGTCGTAGAAGAGTCTCTGAGATATGTCGTGAAAATGATACGCCACGCCTGTGAGCACTTATGACCGCGATTCTCGAAGGGGAATTTTCGAGTTAGGAACTTGGGATCTTAAAGTCATCTGTCAGAAACATTATGGGATTCTCACGAGTGATAACTTTGTTCTTATTTACTAAATTGAGATGGAGCAGTACTTGCCCTGTATCTGGTCATGATTCACTTCATGTATCGTGTTTCTAAGTAAGTTTTGTATCTCTTTCCACAGTAAGGCAGAAATTAGTTTTGTCATGCAACGTGTTTCCGATTCAGTTTTGTATCTTTTTCCACAGTGAGGCAGAAATTAGTTTTGTCGGCTCACCTTCTGCTAGAAAACTGTTGAACGTTACCTTCCGTTATTCTGCGAATGTTTGAGCCTTTGCATGTGAGGATATGTGCATCCATGATGCGTCCCTGACCCAGCCTAACCCCCGATGGATGATGATGGTTAATAGATACTTGTTCACTGGAGCAACGAAGAGTAACTTACGAATGGAAGAAAGCACAGGTCACTCTCGTTTGTAAGGAGGGCTGTAGAATAGATGCTCACAATTATACACCTATTTCCTTGAAGTCAATCTGTTTCAGAATCATGGAAAATGTTTTATGCTAAAGAATTATGACATTTTTGGATAACGGAAATCTCCTCTACAAAAATCAGCATGGAATCCGCGAACAGAGATCCAGCGAAACTCAGCTTTCTCTGTTCCTCCATGAGATCCACAGCGCAGTGGACAACGGCGCTCAGTGTATGCCATGTTCTTTGACCTCAGGAAAGCATTCGACGCCGTCCCGCGCTGCCGTTCATTGACAAAAAAAAAGAAAACACGAGCTTACCGAGTATTGGAGCAGATTTGCGACTGGGTTCAAGACTTCCTTGCAGATAGAACTCAACACGTCGCTTTTAACGGAATAAAATTGACAGATGTAAAGTTCATTTCAGGAATAACCCAAGGAAATGTGATAGAACCCTTACTGTTTTCAATATATGTAAATGATCTAATAGAAATCGTCGGATGCTCTTTAAGGCTGTTCGCATACGACGCGGTTGTCTATAATAAATTAGGAACGCCTGAAGACGCTAACTATTTGCAGAATTATTTCCAGAGAGTTGATGAATGGTGCAGGCTCTGGCAGTTGACCCTGAACGTAAATAAATGTAACATGTTGCGCATACGTAGGAAAAGAAATCCACTACTGTACAGCTGCCTCGCGGAGTGGCCGCGCGGTTTGAGGTATCATGTCACGGACTGCGCGGCCCCATTCCGCCGGAGTTTCGAGTCCTCCGTAGGGCATGCGTGTGTGTGTTGTTCTTAGCATAAGTTACTTTAAGTAGTGTGTAATTCTAGGGACCGATGATCTAAGCAGTTTGGTCCCTTAGGAATTCACACACATTTTTAGTGTACAGTTAGACCACTGACGACAAACCGCTGAAAAGAGTATCTACCGAAAATATCTAGGAATAACTATCCAGAACTACCTTAAGTGGAATGATAACATAAAGCAAATAGTGGGAAAAGCAGATGCCAGACTCAGGTGGGAAGGAAGAATCTTAAGAAACTGTGACTGATCCACGATGGAAGTGCCTTATAACACGCTTATTCAACTGAGTCTTGAGTATTGTTCAACTATCTGAGGTCGCTACAAGGCACTACTGGTAAAAGACCTACAGAAGATCCAACGAAGAGCGGTGCGTTTCATCACGGCATAGCTTAGCCGGCACGAGACTGTTACGGAGATGCTTAACTAACTCCATTGGCAAACGTTACAAGAGAGTCGTTGTGCATCACGGAGAGATTTACTACTGAAATTTCGAGAGAGCACTTTCCAAGAAGAGGTGGACATCATATTACTTCCCCCCATACATGTATCGCGTAATGACAACGTGGAAAAAAATCCAAGAAATAAAAGCCAATACAGAGACTTCTTCCCATGTGCTATTCTCAAGTTGAACAGGGTTGGAGGGCTCACTTATTGGTACAAAGTTTACCCTCACCACACAACATTAGGTGCCTTGCACAGTATGATGTTAGATGTGGATGAGAATACAGTTTGCTCGTACGGGACCAAAGCGTTACGATTTTACATGATTTACATTTTTAATGCAGTTCAGGAGTACACTCCGCCTTGTAAATAAATGTCCCTTATCAATTTAGTTCTTTAAATGATTCTGCAATGTGCACGCCAGCCCGCCATCGTCCCCGTGTGATCACTAGCTTTATGCATCTCGTAAGAGAAAGATGCTAGGAAGCATTTTGCAGAGTTAAATCTCTGATCGGTTGAGCTGAAGTCCAGCAGTTATATCTCCGTTGCGCTCTTTGTTTCTGATAGAATGTTAATATTTCTACTACTTCAGACGCCTTGGAACTCACGTTAAGAAACAGTGTAAAGCACTGTATTAGTCAGTAGGAACCTTCGGCTATAAAAATCAACTGCTACAGGGCAAAAGATCTTCCCACCAAAGTATCAACTACCGATATTTAATTGTAGATAGTCAAGGACCAGTGGGCGTCTTTTAATATTTGTAACCACAGACCCATATTTCTTTTGTTCTTTCTAAGTTTATTCTTTGTATGATGTAAAAGCAGAAAAGCTGCGCTCACTTCCACTCACTCGCGTTCGCCCATTTTGTGCCAATAGTGAGGCCCCATGTAAACACTCTTGCCGTGGAAATGTATTTCCGCAAACACTGCTCGCTAACAGTAGCCGGTAATGTTGTCGTACATGTGGTTGCAATTCGTGGGGCCCCAATGTTAATGGACGAAATTGTCGGGATATATTGTCGGCAACATGTACTTTCTTGCCCATGTAAACATACCTTTAGGCTAATGAACAGCTGCGGGAACAGGAAGGGCGTCCAGCCACGAAGTTAAACAAGTTGAAATTGTCAAAAAAATGTTCAAATGTGTGTGAAATCTTATGGGACTTAACTGCTAAGGTCATCAGTCCCTAAGCTTACACGCTACTTAACCTAAATTATCCTAAGGACAAACACACACACCCATGCCCGAGGGAGAACTCGAACCTCCGCCGGGACCAGCCGTACAGTCCATGACTGCAGCGCCTTATACCGCTCGGCTAATCCAGCGCTAAATTTGTCAAATACTGAAAAATAACGGACCCTATATGACAGGGTAAACGCCAAGAAAAAGAGAAACGTGTTTTCTAAATGATGATCATAAGGAACTGGAATTGACACATGAGACCGGGCATGCAAGTATCAATACCAATATGTTTCGGCACCTCGATAATGTCGGTGCAGATGTATTCACATCTCAATGTGATTTATACGGCGGAGAAGATGTGATTCGTGAAACATCGCGATTTTAATATTTACCCGTTAAAGGCAGCAGGGCTCACATATACATGATCGGAGTTCCAATGAGACGATGTTATTGTTCGGACAATGTGACACGTACACTGTGCAGTCACGTAAATACTTTCTTCATCAGGGACAATCTCTGATTTTTGACTGGGAGAGAGAAGTTGTACGCTCCGTGGCGCCCCGTGTTTCCTTTGGATTTTTGTAGTAAACGATTAACGAGTTATGAAAGAACACTCTGGTGCTAGTCCTCCGATTAAGTATACGTGTAATGAGTTCTTGTCTCAAGCAAATTTACGTTCTTGAAAGTGAGCCATACAAATTCGGAATTCAGAAAGTTTAATGATTTTCTTATGTCGTAATAAGAGTGAGATACAAACGAGGTTTGTTCTTATATAATAATAACAGGAATGTTCCCCATTTCTTAATGTGAGACGGTAAGTACGAATTTTATTTCAAGTGATACAGTATATATGAACCCCGACCTGTTACTCAACGCAGTAGACCTACGGATGCATGGACTTTGGTAGCATTCGAGAAACCTGTGCACGGTCAGAACTTTCCTGGGAGAATCTTATTCACTATCACTGGTGGCTGCTTTGAAAGAGCACAAGTGCACTTAGTAGTACATTCGACGCCTTGGGGATTTACTGGTTGTTTTTCTTTGAATGCGTTAAACGTAACATAGACGCAGCAATATGAAAGATACGACACTTAAATCTAACGCGCTACTGCTCCTGTGGACTCCGTGAAACTTGAAATCAGGGACGTGAGCACACCAACAGTTGTGCACGTTTTAAGGAGCTTCTGCACATGTGCAACTCGCGTGATGTAATTGCCTTACGGGCCAAATACTTACGGATTTGATAAACAACGTCCACGGTTTACGATCTGCACGGCTAGTCCTTGCCACCAACTAAAAGTTTACGTCAGTATCACCACTTTGTAGCACGCTGTGGCAGGCCTTTATCCCCATTCGATCAGCATAAACCCTGCTTGACTATGACACACTCCTCAGATATGCTAATTAACTCACTATAAACTACAGTAAAATTAGATCGGATGTCAGTATATGTTAAAGGTGTATTGACAGTACACCTACACACATCAAAAAAAGTTTTGCATTACCCCGGTTCCCAGTACTCCTGAACATAGATGTTGACTGTGGATATTGTGACACAGTCCCTTTGATTGTTCAGAGATGCCACTGAACCCGCCCAAAGATGTAAACAACCATACATGAGCAGCGACTATTAGACGGAGGGAGTCCGACAGCCGAAGAGTTCCAGTCATTCCAACAGGAAGGAGGTACACGACTCGTGTTGTCTGTAGTTCAACCATGCCTAATGGTCAATACCGCAGTTCGTTCGCGTCCGCATTGTTACTTTGTGCCAGGAACGGATCTCAATAAGGGAAGTGGTCAGGCGTCTCGGAGTGAACCAAAACGACGTTGTTCGGACATAGAGTAGATACGGAGAGACAGGAACTGTCGATGACATGCCTCGCTCAGGCCGCACAAGGGCAATTACTGCAGTGCATGACCGCTACCTGCGGATTATCGCTCGAAGGAACTCTGACAGTAACGCCACCATGTTGAATAATCCTTTTCGTGCAGCCACGGGACGTCGTATTACGACTCAAACTGTGGCCAATAGGCTGCATGATGCACAACTTCACTCCAGTCGTCCATGGCGAGGTCCATCTTTGCAACCACAACACCAAGCAGCTCGGTACAGATGAGCCCAACAACATGCCGAATGGACCGCTCTGGATTGGGCCATCTTTGCAACCACAACACCAAGCAGCTCGGTACAGATGAGCTCAACAACATGCCGAATGGACCGCTCAGGATTGGCATCACGTTCACTTCACCGATGAGTGTCGCATATGCCTTCAACCAGACAATCGTCGGAGACGTGTTTGGAGGCAACACCGTCAGGCTGAACGCCTTAGACACACTGTCCAGCGAGTGCAGCAAGGTGGAGGTTTGCTGTTGTTTTGGGGTGGCATTATCTGAGGCCGACGAACGCCGCTGGTGGTCATGGAAGGCGCCGTAATGGCTGTACGATACGTGAATGCCACCCTCCGACCGATAGTATAACCATATCGGCAGCATATTGGTTGTTCGTAGTCATGGACGACAATCCGCGACCCCATCGTGCACATCTTGTGAATGACTACCTTCAGGATCACGACATCGCTCAACTAGAGTGGCCAGCATGTTCTCCAGACATGAACCTTATCAAACATGCCTGCGATAGACTGAAAAGGGTTGTTTATATGCGACGTGAGCCTTCGAGCACCCTGAGGGATCTACACCGAGTCGCCGTCGAGGAGTGGGACAATCTGGACCAACAGTGACTTCATGAAATTGGGGATAGTCTGCCACGACGAATACAGGCATGTATCAATGCAAGAGGACGACCTACTGGGTATTAGAGGTACCGGTGTGTACAAAATGGTTCTCAAATCTGTTGATCTTATGGTGAGTCATGTTTATCTGTACTGTAGGCCCACATTGAAAATATGAAAATTCAGGAAAAGCTGTTGCCACTGATATCTCTAATACTCACTTTAAGTGTTGGATCGACGGCGGTGTACTTTAGGGCCTTAGAGATCTCAGAGCCTCATTTGTATTCTAGTCAAGTGATCGTTGAGTTTAATTTTTTCCAGAAACGCACTTTTGAATTGGTTATTTACTGTACGGGAATCGGCTTTCGTGTGCAAAGAAAACACGGACTATGCTGAATCTATTTTAAATATTAACAGAAAATAGAGTCGTGAGGACGGACGGGTCGTGAGTCGTACTTGGGTAGCTCAGTCGGTCAGAGAGTCTGTAACAAAAAAGCTGAGTGAAGGGATCAACAAAGAACGTGAACGCATGTCATGTGACATCCGCTGCTACCAAATACATGAACAATAACGACCAAAACGTAAAAAAAAATATTTAAAAAAATTAGTAGAGCACCTGCACGTGAAAGACAGATATCCCGAGTCCGAGTCTCGGCAAACAGTTTTAAACTACCAGGAAGTTTCATCTCAACGGACTCTCCGCTGCAGAGTGAAAATCTCTTTCTAGTAATAGTGAAGCAAATTATTAGAAAACATAGCCGCAAATGAACTAGGGCCTCCGACCACAGATAATTTCATTGAGGGAGTGACAAAATGAAATAAGCACGACTACAAGCGAACATTCAACAACGAAGTGTACAGTTAGCCCAAGCACTCGCGTAAGAATGTCTTATTTTCCGCCCGGAAGTAAATTCATGAATTAATACGTCTGTTAGGGATCTTGTACATCTGTCCAAGAAAAATGTAAAACCACGAAAACTCCCACTTACACAAAAATGCGAAATGGAGAGTTGTGAAAGCTTACACATTATTTCGTTATTGCCCTAAAAGTACTTAATTATGTACAAAACAATTTAATTCCACAAATCGATCCTTTCCTTTGCCAGATACTTAAGCATATTATTATAATCTTCTTTCCTTTCTCAGACGTTATGTCTGGTTAAAAATGGAAAGTGACGCGGACCTTCGTAACTTCCTTTTAACTGCACAGTATATGTTACATTGCATTTAGGAACTTGTATCAATAATTACAGATTTCTGTAGTTGTATGTATACGTTTGGATGTAGCTGTATTGCGTTGATGTACTGGTGGATATTGTGTGGTATGACTCCTGTAGTTAATAGTGATGCCACATGTCCTTGACTTCCTCAGCCAGTTGGACGTATTTTTCAATTTTTTTTCCTGTTTTCTTCTGTATATTTGTTGTATTGGGTATGGATATTTCGATTAGTTGTGTTAATTTCTTCTTTTTATTGGTGAGTATGATGTCAGGTTTGTTATGTGGTGTTGTTTTATCTGTTATAATGGTTCTGTTCCAGTATAATTTGTATTCATCATTCTTCAGTACATTTTGTGGTGCATACTTGTATGTGGGAACGTGTTGTTTTATTAGTTTATGTTGTATGGCAAGTTGCTGATGTATTAGCTTTGCTACATTGTCATGTCTTCTGGTGTATTCTGTATTTGCTAGTATTGTACATCCGCTTGTGATGTGATCTACTGTTTCTATTTGTTGTCTGCAAAGTCTGCATTTATCTGTTGTGGTATTGGGATCTTTAATAATATGATTGCTGTAATATCTGGTGTTTATTGTTTGATCCTGTATTGCAATCATGAATCCTTCCGTCTCACTGTATATATTGCCTTTTCTTAGCCATGTGTTGGATGCGTCTTGATCGATGTGTGGCTGTGTTAGATGATACAGGTGCCTGCCATGTAGTGTTTTCTTTTTCCAATTTACTTTCTTTGTATCTGTTGATGTTATGCGATCTAAAGGGTTCTAGAAGTGGTTATGAAATTGCAGTGGTGTAGCCGATGTATTTATATGAGTGATTGCTTTGTGTATTTTGCTAGTTTCTGCTCGTTCTATAAAGAATTTTTTATATTGTCTACCTGTCCATAATGTAGGTTTTTTTATGTCGATAAATCCCCTTCCTCCTTCCTTTCTGCTTAATGTGAATCTTTCTGTTGCTGAATGTATGTGATGTATTCTATATTTGTGGCACTGTGATCGTGTAAGTGTATTGAGTGCTTCTAGGTCTGTGTTACTCCATTTCACTACTCCAAATGAGTAGGTCAATATTGTTATAGCATAAGTATTTGTAGCTTTTGTCATGTTTCTTGCTGTCAATTCTGTTTTCAGTATTTTTGTTAGTCTTTGTCTATATTTTTCTTTTAGTTCTTCTTTAATATTTTTATTATCTATTCCTATTTTTTGCATGTATCCTAGATATTTATAGGCATGTTTTTTCCATCGCTTCTATGCAGTCGCTGTGGTTATCCAATAAGTAATGTTCTTGTTTGGTGTGTTTTCCCTTGACTGTGCTATTTTTCTTACATTTATCTATTCCGAAACCCATAAATACATTATTGTTGAATACTTCTGTTATCTTTAGTAATTAGTTGAGTTGTTGATTTGTTGCTGCCAGTTGTTTTAGATCATCCATGTATAGCAAATGTGTGATTATGTGTTGGTATGTTCCAGTAATATTATATCCATAATTTGTATTATTTAGCATGTTGGATAGTGGGTTCAGAGCAAGGCAGAACCAGAAAGGACTTAATGAGTATCCTTGGTATATTCCACGCTTAATCTGTATTGGCTGTGATGTGATATTATTTGAATTTGTTTGCATATTAAGTGTGGTTTTCCAATTTTTCATTGCTATGTTTAGGAATTGTATCAATTTAGGATCTACTTTGTATGTTTCCAATATCTGTAGTAGCCATGAGTGGGGTACACTACCAAAAGCTTTTTGGTAATCAATGTATGCGTCGTGTAGTGACCTTTGTTTGGTTTTAGCTTGATATGTCACCTCTGCATCTATTATCAGTTGCTCTTTACATCCTCATGCTCCTTTGCAGGAGCCTTTTTGTTCTTCATTTATAATTTTGTTCTGTGTTGTATGTGTCATTAATTTCTGTGTAATGACTGAAGTCAATATTTTGTATATTGTTGGTAGGCATGTTATGGGGCGATTTCTTGCTGGGTTTGCTGTGTCTGCTTGATCTTTAGGTTTCAGATAAGTTATTCCTTGTGTATGTGTATCAGGGACTGTGTATGGATCTCCAATGTAACTGTTAAATAATTTAGTTAGATGTGAATGTGTTGAGGTGAACTTCTTTAGCCAGAAATTTGCTATTTTATCTTTTCCAGGGGATTTTCAATTGTGCGTAGAATTAATTGGTCGGCTGACTTCATGTTGCAAAATTATGACTTCAGGCATTTGTGGTATCATCTTGTATGTGTCTCTTCCTGCTTGTATCCACCGTGCATGTCTGTTATGTTGTACCGGTTTTGACCATATGTTGCTCCAGAAGTGTTCCATGTCTGTTGTGTTTGGGGATTGTCTATTGTAATGTGTGTGTTATCTATTGTCTGATAAAATTTCTTTTGGTTTGTGTTGAATGTTTGGTTTTGTTTCCTTCTATTTTCACTTTTTTTGTATCTTCTAAGTCGTTTGGCCAATGCTTGTAATTTCTGCTTCTTTTCATCTAATTGCTCTATCGCTTCTTGTTGTGAGGTTTTACCTAACCTTTTTCGTTTTTTGTCTGATATTTCATTTCTTATAAATCGTGTTAGCTGTCCAATGTCTCTTCTCAGTTTTTCTATTCTGATCTGTAGCCTGTGTTGCCATGCTGGTTTTGTGGGTTTCTTCTGTGTGTTGATTGGTTCTGACCTCTGCCTAGTGTGTATATTTAGTGTAGTGAGTGCTCCTATATAAACCAGTAGTTGTAACTCTTCCATAGTTGTATTTTCATTTATTTTGTTGTGTATGATTGTGTTGATAGTTGTTATTGTTGTTTCGACTTGTGGGTTATTTGGGGGTCTATGCAGGAATGGTCTAATGTCTGTATTTGTGTCTTTGTATTCTATATATGTCAGCTGAAATTTTTCTTCTATATCTAACATGTGTGTCACTTCGTGTTCTATTTGTGCTTGTTCTGGTGGCTGTCTTAAGATTTCGTTTTCCTCTGATTGTTTAATTGATGCGTGTTGTTCTTTGTTTGTTTGCTCTGGGATGTTTGAGTCCATTATTGTATTTTCTTCTTCTTCTGATTGCACATTATTTTGTTCCAGTATTTGTTGTACTTGTTGTTTGATGTTTTCTAATTCTGACTGGGGTATCCTGTTATTTTTGATTATTACACGGATCTGATCAGCTAGTCGTTGTTCTGTTAAAAATTTTAATTCCGGGTATCTGGTAATAAATGTTGTGTATACTTGTGATCTGTATCCAGTTGTGTTGATTCCTAAGTTTGTTGCTTGGTAATAACAGAACATGAGGTGTCGGTTAACTTCATCTGACCATCTCATCCTCTGTCTTCGTTTTCCTTCTAGAGTGTTTGCAGGAAGCATATCCTGCAAAACACCTCTATTTGGATTTAAATCATTTTCCGTGTGGCTATCAGTGTCGTTACCATTGTGGACGGGCATAGGGTTCAAGCGTCGTCCCCGACCATGACAGCGCTTGTCCGAGGCTTCATTAGTTCTGTCCTGAACCAACTAATCACACTAAAAGGGGTATTATTATTATTATTATTATTATTACTGTTATTACTGTTGGCAGTGACTGTAGTTGTACAATTTTATTGATAAGCATAACTGCTATACAAAAGCTGCTATTAATTTCACACTCTCGAATTTATCTGAATCTAAGAATTTGTGAACATCCAGTATGTATACTCACGAGCCTCCATCGTTCACCGCAAAAGTGTCTTACTGCTTTTTTAAAAGTTTTCCTAGGACAGATAATGCTAACCAGAATTCGGCCTAGAATCTTGCCACTTCAAATTCCTAATGGTCGATTACGATATGTATAACCTGTTCTTGAGTTGTAGCCTACAACAAACTTAGTAGCGAGATATCGGGTAGCAGAAGACTCATTTCACAGAGCGGCAGAGATCTTGAGAGTAGCTTCCAATACCAGAAAAGAGTGCCAGTTATTAAGCGCACTACCCTATATAACAAGTATTACGCACATGCAGTTTTGGTTTCTCGATGAATAGTTACGACTTTATCCGTCGTATTGTAAGATTAACTGCATCCATTTAAATTCCATGTAAAATAGTTTTTTAGACATTTTAATCATCTGCTATTCTCGTGTACCAGATTCAAGACACAACAGAAATCCTTTATCTGCGCATTGGTCAACGCAAAGGTTCCTCTTGTAACGTAGGTTGCAGTGTTGTTGTCAACCCAAAAGAATACAGCAGTATTGAACGTCATTCTCATCCTCTTACATTTTTGTGTGATGTTATGTTTTCCTTTTTTATTATTATGGCATAATCACTTTATGAGTTATTTACAGTCGTGATATGTATCAATCGTTTATTTATCTATTTACTTATTTGTAAATAGGAATCCACGAAGTTTTTAGTAGAACAAGCATTATGAAAGATACTTCGTAAATGTGATGGGCTGCCGTATTGTGATGGCAAAATGCCTATAAAGGAATATCATCATCGACAGTATCTTATGATATCGACTGCTTTTGTATTATTAAGCTCTTCTAGATCACAAATGCTCTTACTTAGAATACAACAGCCGGCCGCTGTGACCGAGCGGTTCTAGGCGCTTCTGTCCGGAACGGCGCGCCTGCTACGGTCGCAGGTTCGAATCCTGCCTCGGGCATGGATGTATGTGATGTCCTTAGGTTAGTTCGCTTTAAGTAGTTCTAGGTCTAGGAGACTGATGACCTCCGATGTTAAGTCCCATAGTGCTGAGAGCCATTTGAACCATTTCTAGAATACAACACAAAATAATGAAATTATGCTTTTTCCATAAACCAGCTGATGTGTCCAGTTATTCTGTTTCCAAGGTTCTGAAAAAATTGTGAAATTAGTCGACCGTGCCTCCACGGTTACAGATGTGGTAAGCCCCGTGGGTCATCCGGATTTTGTGCACAGCGGACAGACGGCGCATATGTTGCGTTTCGTGTGATCATGAAATACATAAACACAGGCAGACTTAAGTACCTCGCTCTCAACATTTAACTTGATCCTACAGCAATAAATTTATAATCTGCGTTATCATCCTTCTTGTGTGGTCAAGACATCTGCATGAAAGGCTGTAAAAATAAATAAATAAATAAAAACATGTGAAACTGAAAGGAAGAAAAGTTTAGAGGACAATCTCAAAATAACTTGCCCTAAGCGAAAGGAAAACAGATAACTCTCACTTATGAGAAAGGTCTTAAAACGAGTGCCAGCAGTGTTGACACGAAACGCAGAGGCCGCACAGCAGTAAACAATATCGCATGTGGCGCGGCGAGAAGGTAATGACGCAGTTAGCGGCTAGTGAAGGCAACCGCGGCACCAGCGGAGCGATCGCGAAAGGGTAGCGAGTGGAGCGCAAAGTGGCGCTGAGTTATTGCTGCAATTAGAGGCGCGGCCGATGTGTCGAGCTGACGGCTTTGTTAACGCCCGCAGAGCCAGACACCCATACGAGCACCTGCGGCAGGCGCTTCCTGCTCCCACTGCGCCGCGCACCTCCGTGCCACTTCTTTGTCGCCGCGATTTATCGAGGCAAACGGGAACCTTGCTTCGTGACAACTCTGAACACCACTACCATCTTTGTACAGCGGAAGGGTGTGGTGCGAACGCGAACCGTTACTTCAAAACGAATCACATTTAAACGACCTGTTTCTGTTAAGAATATTGAATTCCCCCGTAAAATGTACAGAAGGACACGTTCTAAAGATTGACACTAGAGAACACGCCGGATACTTGCTGTCTTTATCCAGTGTGTTTCAAAACGTACTGTGGTGTGCGTACTGTAAGACCTTCCGTACACACACCATCAGATTATTTGACTAGTCGCTCTAACGAAGTAGGCGAATGTTAGCAATATGTCTCGTTGGCTTATCGTGGCGTGTTTACCTTCTGCCGTTACGTCAGACGATAGACATGCCACTTGCACGCTTAGAGTAGCAGATTGACAGTGACCAACTTTAAACAGAACTTGATTAATTTTCACACACATTTATTAAAATAATAAAAAGCATAGACATTACGTAACTTGATTCTGGATGCTGTTTACAATTGACAATCGGATGTTCCTTTGGTCTTGATACGTTAATCTTATGCTCACATATCTCTGATACTTGACAAAGTGTCTATAAATTTATCTTCATGACTATGTACAGGAATATGCTAATCTTATTAGGCGCAGACTGAAACTTGACTATAGACTGGTACAGACAAATGCAGACTGATACAGACTGGTGCAGACAAATGCAGACTAATGCAGACTGACTAATCGGAGGTCTCTACACTCGTTATAATACCTCGCACATTCAGGTATCACTGTGCGAGTGTGATCTGTGAGGAGAAAAGGTTCTACTTTAGCAGCAATATCATTGGCTGCGTTACATATTAATACGCAGATCGGCGGAAGCAGAATTTGGTCCATCTCTAAGGCAGCGCCATCCCGTAGTGCGGAGATGGACGAGCGCTGCTCCTGCGCTGTTGTGCTTAGCGGGGCGTGCTCTAGTGGGAAAGTTGTGTACACACTGACTATGCGGAACTATGTACACAACACGTACCTTTCGTACAATGTTAGGAAGTACACATAAAATGCCTCAAATTATAGAAATAGCTGGGTGTAACAAACAGGAGGTGAATGAAGGAGTTACCTCAAAGAGACAAAGAACGATGCACTTAAAAAAAATTTATGTCGGGTATTGTTTGGAAATCTTAAGAGCAGTAAGAGAGGGTTGTTGTCTTTCACTGTTTATACACTGAGGCACCAAAGAAACTGGTATAGCCATTCGTATTCAAATGCAGAGATACGACGGCCGAAGTGGCCGTGCAGTTAAAGGCGCTGCAGTCTGGAACCGCAGGACCGCTACGGTCGCAGGTTCGAATCCTGCCTCGGGCATGGATGTTTGTGATGTCCTTAGGTTAGTTAGGTATAATTAGTTCTAAGTTCTAGGGGACTAATGACCTCAGCAGTTGAGTCCCATAGTGCTCAGAGCCATTTGAACCATTTTTTGCAGAGATACGTAAACAGGCAGAATACGACGCTGTGGTCGGCAAAGCCTGTATAAGACACCAATGGTCTGGCGCATTTCTTAGATCGGTTACTGCCGCTAAAATGGCAGGTTATGAAGACTTACGTGAGTTTGAACGTGGTGTTATACTCGGTGAACGGGCGATGGAAGACAGCATCTCCGAGATAACGATAAAGTGACGATTTCCCGTACGACCATTTCACGAGTGTGCCGTGAATATCAGGTATCCAGCAAAACATCAAATCTCCGACATCGCTGCGGCTGGAGAAAGATCCTGCAAGAACTCTCAACGACTGAAGAGAATCGTTCAACGTGACAGAAGTGCACCCCTTCCACAAATTGCTGCAGATTTCAGTGCTGGGCCATCAAAAAGTGTCAGCGTGCGAACCTTTCAACGAAACACCATCGATATGGATTATCGGAGCCCAATGCCCACTCGTGTTCCCTTGATGACTGCCCATCAATGCTGACATTGTACTGTTGATGACTGGAAACATGTTGCCTGGTCGGACGAGTCTCATTTCAAATTGTATCAGGCAGATGGACGTATACGGGTATGGAGATAAGCTCGTGAATCCATGGGACTCTGGCCGGCCGTTGTGGGCGAGCGGTTCTAGGCGCTTCAGTCTGGAACCGCTCGACCGCACATCCATGTCTCGGGCATGGATGTGTGTGATGTCCTTAGGTTGGTTAGGTTTAAGTAGTTCTAAGTTCTAGGGGACCGCTGTCCTCAGGTGTTAGGTCCCATAGTGTTCAGAGCCATTTGAGCCATGGGACTCTGCATATCAATAGGGGACTGTTCAAGCTGGTGGAGGCTCCGTAACGGTGTGGGGAGCGTGCAGTTGGAGTGATTTGGGACCCCTGACATGTCTAGGTACGACTCTGACAGGTGACACGTACGTAAGCATCCTGTCTGATCACCTGCATCCATTCATGTCCGTTGTGCATTCCGACGGACTTGGGCAATTACAGCAGGACAATGCGATATCCCACACATCCAGAATTGCTACAGAGTGGCTTCAGGAACACTCCTCTGAGTTTAAACACTTCCACTGGCCACCAAACTCCTCAGAAATGAACATTATTGAGCATATCTGGGATGCCTTGCAACGTGCTGTTCAGAAGAGATCTCCACCCCCTCCCTCCCCCCCCCCCCCCCATACCGATTTATGGACAGCAATGCAGGATTCATGGTGGCAATTCCCTCCAGCACTGCTTCAGACATTAGTCGAGTCCATGCACGTCATGTTGCGACACTTGTGCATGCTCTTGGGGGCCCCACACGATATTAGGCAGGTGTACTAGTTTCTATGGCTCTTCAGTGTATATCAATGACTTGGACCTGAAAAAGCTGGGAGAAGGAAGGAGTAAGTGAAGCAGATGGGAAGATCAGATTTACTAATGACATCGTATTGCTTGGAGATACAACATCTCTTCAGACAGCACCATCCAGAGTTGAAGAAAGACTGGAAGAGTACAGAATGAAAATTAGCACCATAAAAACTAAGGAAGGTATTAAAGTGAAAGACGATATTACAGTAAAAAAAAAAAAAAACTGAACAGGTTGCTCAGCACAGATACAGCGTGCTAACTGGTAATACAATGGCAAAGCAAGCTTTCCACAAAAAGAAACACTTATTTTGCAGAAAAGTGGGGTTGGCGTTAAGGAAAAGATTGGTTAATGCTTCATGTGAAGTGTATTTTCGCATGGATGTAAAATCTGAACACTGAAGAAGCGAGAAAGCGATTGTATTGAAGCATTCGAGATGTCGGTAAGGAGGACAATGGATAAAAGAAAGTGGACAGGTGTTATGGTTTAGTCCTTGCACAGGACGGGGGGCGGGGGGGGGGGGGGGGGGTTAGCGATGTGGGTGGGGTGGTTGGGTGGGGGGTGGGAGGGAGGAGGGCCTTAAAGCTTGCTTCGAATCGCATTTCCAATCTTCAATTTGTCAGTTTCTCTCTCTGGTTGGACTAAGGTGTTCGAACGCTGGTAAGTAGTCGTTTTTAGTCGGCAAGCTGTACACATTGTTCTTGAGGCGTCAGACTTTTGGGACATTTAAAGCCACGTTCTATTCTTCCTATCTAATGTGTGAGGTCCTGCCCACTCACCACTTATAGGGTGCCTAATAGATGCTGCGTTCTCGGATAGCTATACAACAATTCAACCAAAACACATTAGAGGATTGAGAATATTTAACTTGAGATTTACAACGGTGTCGCAAGCAATGGGCGACATGCAAACAAGTCAGAGTCCTTTGCTATATTCAATGTTCATGCAAGGTTGTCACAGTTTGTGGATCACTAATAACTGCTACCGTAGTGTCGGTCTACATCTGTGCTGGCATGCGAGTCCCAGTCTGGTACTGTGCTAATACTGTCCTTCTACAATGAAACACACAAAAATGAGAAGTGTCTATTGGATAACAGAAGCATTTTCCTTACATCAAGGAAGCCTGATAAAAGAGAAATTGATGCATTCAGGCACTCCACAGTAATTACTAGTTTTATTTAGACAGAGAAGAGTTGGAGGGAGGAATGTCATGGTCGTTGCTCTGTATATTATGCTATGTACCAGGCATACTTGACCAAAATCGTAGAACGTGATGATGCAAACTGACAATGCACAAATGTCAGAAATTTAGCAACTGTGTTCCGCTGATAAACGTGAAATGACAAAGATTTTATATTGTTCAACAATTATCTGAAAAATTCTTTACACCGTCGAAAAATTTCTTTATCGAGGAGCTGAATCACACTATTACTTCCAAGTGGAATCTGAATTATATTAACAGCCATTTTGTCGCCCGCCTAAAGATAAACGTGACGTTATGTCCAGAGCAGGAGTCCAGCAAAATCAATGAATTGTTTTCTGCAACTGGTAAGAAGACATTTCGGATGTAATAATGAAACACACTCTCTACCATTTTTCCAGATTTTGCTAAGTCGAATACAAGATCTTTTTCAACTGAACAGTCCTTTTTTTTTAATTTTTGGTCCTAATTTGCCTCGAGATTCCTGAAAAAGGATATAAAGCTGCGGAAACAGTTATCACTGATACTTACCACAGGCGCCGGCCGGGGTGGCTGAGCGGATCTAGGCGCTACAGCCTGGAGCCAGGCAACTGCTACGGTCGCAGGTTCGAATCCTCCCTCGGATATGGATGTGTGTGATGTCCTTAGGTTAGTTAGGTTTAAGTAGTTCTAAGTTCTAGAGGACGGATGACCTCAGAAGTTAAGTCCCATAGTGCTCAGAGCCATTTGAACCATTTGAACTTACCACAGGCGTTGTTGCATACGAATCATTCATTCATTCGTTCATTCACGCGATCAGGCCCAGTGGACCGCACACCACCACAGTTACAGCTCTCCATCTGCCTCTGTCTTTTGCCATCTGTCTCCAGTTTTCCATGACTCCCAGCTGCACCAAGTCTTCTCTCACTCCACTGATCCACCTCTTTCTAGGTCTAACACACTGGTCAGCTGCCTGACTGGATCCAGTCCATTGCAATTTTGGGCCACTTTGTTGCCTCCACTCTAACTACATGTCCAGCCCATTGCAGTATTTTACTTCTCATCCCTCCCACGATGTTAGGCCCATTGTACAGCTCGTTGTACACGAATATGTCATAGAATTCATCGACTGCGAAATGACGCTATATTTTTTCATTCAAAATGATAAAGTGTGATTTTTCTTGAAGTTCTTGCACGAAACCTGAGTGATTGGCTTTAT
Organism: Schistocerca serialis cubense; assembly: GCF_023864345.2. Lineage (NCBI taxonomy): Eukaryota > Metazoa > Arthropoda > Insecta > Orthoptera > Acrididae > Schistocerca > Schistocerca serialis. Next base: position 398,771,205 of record NC_064646.1, read on the forward strand.
ACATAGAAATTTAGGGGATAACAAGAAACTTTGTCTTAGGTCAGCTACGACTTTCCCTATAGTATTAGCTATTAAGGAAGCAAACTTCCTAATTTTGCAACTTTCTTTTCCTGAATCTGTCCAACTAGGTCGAAAAAGCCTGTGTAATGTTCATCTCGCATTTAAGAGGGGAAGTCTCGTCGATCTGTCTTGGTAACGGTATAATGACTTTAATGAGCAATTCTCAATCTGTAGAATAGTTTTTCTTGCACAATTCTGCGAGTTTCGTTTTGGCATATATTTCGTAGATTCTTGTAAATCTTTCTTCCACTTATTCCATTTATGTTAAAATTTTGTAAACCGAAACTAGCTATGCATACTACTTAACTACAGGCGTTTTCTTCCTCCTTCCCTTCAACAAAAAGTTTATAGCCTTTTTTGTCACTGCAAGCTATTACTGTAATGTTTCCTTGGGCTAGGAAGGTACTACATTTTTGTTATGGACTTTAGCTAGCACAGAAATCTTCGTCCGAACCACAATTCACGGCATCGCCAGATTTTTCCTCTTCCTCCTAAATTGTCGACGCCATTCGAATGAACGTCCAATAAATTAACTACTGAACAGTACATATGTAGATCTTCAGAAGTAGCTGATTTCGACTGTATATCACATTCTTGATATTTCATCTCTGTAAGGTTGAAGACATTAACTGGATTCCACATTACTATGAAAGAGACAGATGTGGTTAGTAAGCTTATACGAAGAACACACAAAGGAAATTAATTCAGTTTTATCTGCGCTGTTTAGTAATTAGCGGTATTGCAAAGGCAACTGCTAATTATTATGGCCATTAAATGGGTTGTGAACTCGAGCGAACACTGACCGTGGTCAACACATTGTACAAATTACGGTAGCGTTGTGCCGTGTTATCAGTTTACGGATGTAAAACTGCGGTGTTGAGCGTGCGCTGTCTGCTATCGCTACGACAGCTGCCTGGAGAGCTACAATTTTGGCAGTTCTCCACATTAAAAAAAAAACAATTGCAATGTGTCTTATCATCTAAAATTTTGACGTAGTGTTTCTTTTGGCGTTTTCTTCCTGTATAAAAATTTTCAGGGCAGACTGCGATCTGTCGGACTGCACCGCTCCTTGTTAGATTTCTCACACGAAGTTTCGTAAAACTCCCGTTCTGCACACGGGTAAAATTGAAGAGCCGAATAGCCATAATCATGCCTTGTACATGTCTTAACATAGACTTATCTTTCTTCCACTTTTACTCTACTGTGTTTCATAGATCGTAGTTACATGGTTCAAATGGCTCTGAGCACTATGGGACTTAATATCTGAGGTCATCAGTCCCCCAGAACTTAGAACTACTTAAACCTAACTAACCTAAGGACATCACACACATCCATGCCCGAGGCAGGATTCGAACCTGCGACCGTAGCGGTCGCGCGGTTCCAGACTGAAGCAGCTACAACCGCTTGGCCACCCCGGCCGGCTAGATCGTAGTTACTGTGACAGTGATTTCGAGGCCCTTAACCACTCATGAATATTAATAACTACTGCAGAAACATAGGATTACAAATAAGCAAAAAGGTACTACAATCCTGAAGGGACCTTCTGAAATACGCGAGAACGATAGACAGTAACAAAAGTTCACGAGCAGTTGTAAATAAGACGTACGTTGCGAGGTCCCTAGCAGTACGTGGAACAGCAGAAGCGGATTGTACCGTACCTGTGATCGTACAGTGTAGTCGACGTGAAGGAGACGTCTCGGAATACCTAATTAACCTGGATGAATAGCGCTGAGAGTTGCATCAAAGAATCTTCGGAATGGTGACCGTAACAACACGTAGCCCACAGCTATTTTACCGTTTTTATAAAACTTACTATATGCTCAGTTTCCTCGCAGATAAATTACAATATGTCTACAAACGAAAATACGAAATCCAAATTAGAAATCTAGTACTGGTATGAAAATCGTATTTGAGCCCTACACCTGAAAGTGTACTACAAGCCCCACAATTTTGCTAAATCACTCCATTCTTGTAAATTTCATATTTTAACCATATTTTGTCCGAGAATAACACGTTAGTTATCAGTATAAGCACATCCTTGTTAAAGCCCAAGCAGAACGCTTAAAGAATGGTTTCGGGACGTACATCCGATCAAGTTCCAACTTGGTTACCCTTATTTATGTTTCCCGCTTCGATTCGAATGCTGGGGTCATTCCCCGTACAGTCACAGCTGAATCACTACCCTTCATTCCTCATCTGAGCTGCTACTCCTTTTCGGATGACGTCTACGCCAGCTAGTCTCTAAGCTCTAGGCTTCCTTACTAGTAGGTCAGTTTACGTGTTAGTATTAAGACTGGTAGAAGCATGGTGGTGTGTTAGGCTCGCACAGTCTGCATCCCGCTTTAGGGTGAAGATACTCTCTGTCTCTAGCAGACTCGCCTTTCTCAGACAGTTGATATGGCCTGGCATAGCATAAACACCGTCTGGTAAACAGCGCCCCGTGCTCCTCGTGGTTTCCCATTTCAGAGCCTTGTAAAAAGCTCTCGTGCCGTTTACAGCCGCAGGTTGCAGCTCTCGAAAAATTTTGTCTGTCGTTGAGTCATCTTAGTTTGAACAAATATAATTTTCATAACGTGTCGAAAACACCGAGGAACATAAATATTAACTCGGTATGCTCGGCGTAAGTGAAAATCTGTTTTGTCTAGCTCTCACACGGCGCCAGAAGAGATTACTAGCTTCTTCGTTCGCTTGTTGGTGCTTGCTTTTAAAAAATTATGGGTTACTTCAAAAGTTTCACTCTGATTTTATCATTTCGAAAAAATTGAGTACAGCGAGACAAAGTGATTATGAGTGCTGTGTTGAGAAAGTGTGGTTATTTGTAGTTCATTTTCACACACATGTCATGTTGCTGCTTGCTGCCAAAGGTACACTAACACCATTGAAGACATGTGGATCTTTCTCGTTAGCTTTTCTGTACCTCAGTTAATGGTGTGAAAAATTGCCCTTTACGTTCTAAAATTCACATCTCGTCTGTACATATTATGGCGTTTGAAAAAAAAGTATTCCAGATTTTGAGTGGTGGTAGTATGGACCAAACCAAAGCAAAGGTGTCGGTTACAAATGGGCTCTGAAATGGATACCTTAAGAAGTATGATCATTTGTTCATCTTCGCATCTGTGAAATACATCTCTTCTACTGAAGCTCTTTGCTATTGCGAGTGACTTACATGCAGTAAACAATTTAAAGGACAATTCCCTGTTATTGTTCACGGATATGGAATGCAGTAAACATCTGTTAGTGTTGTTAATGAAAATCGTATTTACAGTTCTGGGTATGTACAGCGCATACATTAGTCATAATGAAACCACTCTGTGTTTTGAAAAGTTGTTTTATCTTTGCACTTCCGACCATAACGAAAGCCTTTTATTCCATACGGGAATTGGCAAGAATGAACTGTTATGGTCTGATAAATGAAAGCAACCATCAAGTATGCTGAAAAATATCCTGACCCAGGGTGCACATATGCACAATTATTCTGCCGTCTTTTCCAGCGACTGACTGACTCTGACTCCGCAGTTCAACAACAGCAGATCGTGGCAGACTTCGCGCCAATCTCACTTTTGTTGTGGAGGAGCGAGTATTGCTACTATCGGAAAAAGATCCTAGAACTAGTGTTCGTAGCATTTCAGCGTCTGTCAAGGTCAGACATCCTCTAGACTGAGCGATCCTCCATGAAAAGTTGCTATACCCGTATCACGTACAGCGAGTCCAAGTCCTTAGGCCACATGATCAGCCTGCCAGAATGTGATGAAGGTCCACTTTTCCAACAAAGATAGTGTTCATAGGCGACGCTGGTTTCAAGTAAGATGGGACTGTCAATTTTCGTTACCCATATGTGTCGGCTGATTGATGCAAATACACTCGCAGTTGAAGGTGCAAGGCATCAGCACCCGTTTTTAATTAACGGATGAGCGGAAATTATTGACTATCGACTAGGATCTTATAAATGGTACAAGGTGTCGTCGGTTATTATCAAACAACTTGGCTGTCCTGCTAGAGGAGGTACCATTCCAACAACAGCAGAAGATGTGGTTCATGCGTGATGGAGCACCAGCGCGTCTTCTCCGAAACGTCATAGAACACCTCACAAAGAGATATTATGTCGAATAGATTGGTCGGGGACGTCAAGTACTTTGACCAGCTCGTTGTCTCGATCTTAATCACTTGAGTTTTTGGTTGAACACTTTAAATCTTTGGTGTATGCAAGACCCATTAACGTTGTACAAACATTACAGGAACGAGTTGTCAGTGCCTACCAGATCATGCGTGACCAACCTGAAGTTTTTCAGAGAGTGCATGATTCCCAAAGACATCAGACAGAAACATGTCTTAACTATGAATGCACACCATGCTGAGAACCTCCTTTACCTGTGGCTCGTAAATGCAGGTCGTATGTAATAGCAAGTAGATTACATTAGAAGCTCTGCTGTTTCACAATATCAGAATAATATATTAACTCATTAGTTTGCTGCACTCTGTATGTCGTTCGTAATAGTAAAGAGCTTGCCGTAGAAGGGATGTGTTTTGCAATGGCGAAGATAAACAAGTGCTCATACTTCTTCTCCGTCCAACGGTACCGACCGGCCGCCGAGTCACCCTCGGCCCACAGGCGTGACTGGACGCGGATATAGAGGGGCACGTGGTCAGAACACCGCTCTCCCAGCCGTATGTCAGTTTACGAGACCGGAGCCGTTACTTCTCAATCAAGTACCTCCTCAGTTTGCCTCAGAAGGGCTGAGTGCACCCCGCTTGCCAACAGCGCTCGGCAGATCGGATGGTCACCCATCCAAGTGCTAGCCCAGCCCGACAGCGCTTAACTTCGGTGATCCGGCGAAAACCGGTGTTACCACTGCGGCAGGGCCGTTGGCGCTCATATTTCTTAATAAATGCTTTTTTGAGTCCATGTCCATTACACATTTTTTTTCTTATTTTAGTCCATACTATCACCACTCTATATATGGAACACTTTTGTTAACATACTGTATTTAGTTTTACATTCGAGCCATAACGGTTCTATTAAATTTTTCGTACGAAAAATGTTTTCATATCAGTTAACCGAAACGAATTCACCGGCAGCATGTCACTTGACTTTTAGATGGGAGTACGGTGGATCAAATTCGGGTCCGGTGATCAGGGTATGATTTCCCCAAAGAACTTAAGGAAAATTCCGAGATGGTTCCTCTGGACGAGCACAGCCACGTTCCTAGCCCAATCCGAGCCTCTCCTCCGTCACTGATGATACCACTGTGGATGTGAACCGTTGATTTTCCTTCGATTATGTATGCACTACAGCTATCACAGCAATCTGTGCGAAACAAATAAAATTAACGCAGTGGTTATATCAATAGTGTACTGTAGCTCAGAATCTGCCTCAATAATAACAGGCCATACTTCGATTAATACCGCTGTAGTTGACTACCAACTGGAAGGAAATACACTACTGGAAATTAAAATTGCTACACCACGAAGATGACGTGCTACAGACGCGAAATTTAACTGACAGGAAGAAGATGCTGTGATATGCAAATTATTAGCTTTTCAGAGCATTCACACAACGTTGGCGCCGGTGGCGACACCTACAATGTGCTGACATGAGGAAAGTTTCCAACCGATTTCTTATACACAAGCAGCAGTTGACCGGCGTTGCCTGGTGAAACGTTGTTGTGATGCCTCGTGTAAGGAGGAGAAATTCGTACCATCACGTTCCCGACTTTGATTAAGGCCGGATTGTAGCCTGTCGCGATTGCGGTTTATCGTATCGTGACGCTGATGCTCCCGTTGGTCGAGGTCCAATGACTGTTAGCATAATATGGAATCGGTGGGCTGAAGAGGGTAATACGGAACGCCGCGCTGGATCCCAACGGCCTCGTATCACTAGCAGTCGAGATGACGGGCATCTTATTCGCGTGGCTCTAACGGTTCGTGCAGCCACGTCTTGATCCCTGAGTCAACAGATGGGGACTTTTGCAAGACAACCACCATCTGCACGAACAGTTCGACGACGTTTGCAGCAGCGTGGACTATCAGCTCGGAGACAGTGGCTGTGGTTACCCTTGACGCTGCATCACAGACAGGAGCGCCAGCGGTGGTGTACTCAACGACGAGCCTGGGTGCACGAATAGCAAAACGTCATTTTTTCGGACGAATCCAGGTTCTGTTTACAGCATCGTGATGGTCGCATCCGTGTTTGGCGACATCGCGGTGAACGCACATTGGAAGTGTGTATTCGTCATTGCCATACTGGCGTATCACCCGGCGTGATGGTGTGGGGTGCCACTGGTTACACGTCTCGGTCACCTCTTGTTCGCATTGACGGCACTTTGAACAGTGGACGTTACATTTCAGGTGTGTTACGACCCGAGCTCTACCCTTCATTAAATCCCTGCGAAACCCTACATTACAGCAGGATAATGCACGACCGCATGTTGCAGGTACTGTACGGGCCTTTCTGGGTACAGAAAATGTTCGACTGCAGCTCTGGCCAGCACATTCTCCAGATCTCTCATCAATTGAAAACGTGTGGTCAATGGTGGCCGAGCAACTGGCTCGTCACAATACGCCAGTCCCTACTCTTGATGAATTGTGGTATCGTGCTGAAGCTGCGTGGGCAGCTGTACCTGTACACGACATCCAAGCTCTGTTTGACTCATCGCCCAGGCGTATCAAGGCTGTTATTACGGCCAGAGGTGGTTGTTCTGGGTACTGATTTCTCAGGATCTATGCACCCAAATTAGGTGAAAAAGTAATCACATGTCAGTTCTAGTATAATATATTTGTCCAATTAATACTCGTTTATCATCTGCATTTCTTCTTAGTGTAGCAATTTTAACGGCCAGTAGTGTAAATTTGTCGTACGAAAAATGTTTTCATATCAGTTACTCGAAACAAATTCACCGGTAGCATGTCACTTGACTTTTAGTTGGGAGTACGGCGGTTCAAATTCGGGTCCGGTGACCCAGATATGATTTCCCCAAAGAACTTAAGGAAAATTCCGAGATGGTTCCTCTGAACGAGCACAGCCACGTTCCTAGCCCAATCCGAGCCTCTGCTCCGTCACTGATGATCCCACTGTGGATGACAACCTTTGATTTTCCTTCGTTTATGTATGTGCTACAGGTATCACAGCAATCTGTGCGAAACAAATAAAATTTAACGCAGTGGTTATATCAGTAGTGTACTGTAGCTCAGAATCTGCCTCAATAATAACAGGCCATACTTCTATTAATTTCGCTGTAGTTGACTACCAGCTGGAAGGTAATATTACAATGTGGCTTTTATCATAATATGTTTTGCCAGATGATAGTTGCTTAGGATGAAACTAATCACAGAAACAAATGATATTATAAGAAGCAGTCAAAATAAAACGAGATATATGGAAATACATATATAAGCAAACTTTTTGCTGTTTCAAAAGTAGTCACCATGACTCTTATTCCACTGTGAGACAAGACAGCCAATGCCTCCGTAGAAAAACGTTTGTGGTTGCCTAGGGAATCATGGTTGTACCGAGGCCTGCACTTCTTCGTCCGAAGCGTATCAACGGCCACGAATGTCTTTCTCCAGGGCTCCAAAAATAAGGAAATGTGGGCGGGCCGACATGCTACCAAGGTAGTTTCGACTACACTGCAGAACTTTCGCTGGTTAGCCCTTACACACCTTACACACCTTCCACACACTCCGAAACCCTCTTCGTGCGACTTCCATATATTTACTTCACTGATGAGAGACACTCGTGGTCATTGTTTTCCTTCAGAGAAGAGGTATACGCATGTGTACAATCATGGGCCCGTAGGCAATCACAAAACATTTTTCCATGAAGGCGCTGAGTGTCTTTCTCACCGCAGTATAAATGTATGGCGATAAGTTTTGGAGTAATAAGCAGTTTACTTACTTTATTCCCGTCTGTCACGTTTCCATTTGACTTCACCGTCCGTTATTAAAATAATAGATTTGGTAATCACTATGACGTATTCTAGGTATATAACTTGTCTTTTTTATTCTTAAATGGGAGCTTCAGGTGCATACGAACGTATTTAGTTATACCACCGGTTTCGTCCCCCAGGTCTCTGTCAAGTGGTCAGTATTTATCACAACTAGAATCGTGATGTGAGTCGATGAGCTCGCAGGTCATGTACACAGCATCACGGCACGGTCCGTATTGCGACAGATAAATTGGCCACTTTATAACAGCCAGAGGAATTTATCGTATAAGTAACTACATTTTTATGCAACTGGAGCGACCATTCCATACAACCATTCAGTTTCAGATGTCCTACGTCCTAGGTAAGAACTGTATTCGACAAAATAACAAACATTCAGTTTTCTTTGAAAGACAGTAGTAAAACAGTTCGTTCTGCTATTGCCACTTCTTTATTAGGTCACTTTCTAGTTTTTCCGTCTGTTCGGTACAAAATTTGCAAGTAACATTAATTTAACTTCCAAATGAGCTACAGACTTGAAATTTTAAAATAGCTCAGAACTGGATAACAATGCAGTATTAAGTCACTTCCTCCCACATAGCTCCCATAAGGGTTGGGGTGGGGCTGAGAATGTTTGGTAATGCCTGACATCTCAGCTACGCTGTAGGACCAACGTTTTGTGTGGGTAGTATCGGACATTTTAATATATAACGTTTTTAAATCGGAATACAAAGTATAAAATAATTTCTTCTTACCCAATACAGATTCCTAATCCCCAGTTTCCAAAATTTGTAATGATGAATTTTTAATAGGCATGAAAATACTTGCATGGAATAGATAGTTGTGTGGAGGTGAAATATTCATTCATCAATTAGTAAATAGTGTTACGGTTAAGAGATGGACTATTCATGCACAAATTATGTATTGTGGGTGCCCAACGTCAGCGTTTTAAATCTTAGAAGTATTTTGCTAGTTATTAAAATTTCAGAAAATTCTCCATGGGTTTAGATGAGACTAGGAGAAATTGTATTATACTTTTCAGTCCGGTCTAAAAACGTATCATATTAGAAAATCATTTTTATTTAAATAATATTTTTTGCTAGTAAAATGGACAATGACACGCTCCACGACAGACTGCTCAATTACCCACTTTCTCAAACGGGACAGAAAGTGCGTCCAGTCTAAGTAATTTTGGCAATGGCATAAAGAGAGTCCTGAATGAAGTAAAACAAAACAGGCGGTTGGAACACTTCTGCGGACAGGCATTTCTGTTGCTGGGGCAAATAACTTTTCACAAGTAACATGCAGACATACGAAGAATTCCTTCCTTTCCTGATGTGTAGCACAGTGTGCTATAGCCTACGATACGTCTTACTAGGAATTTGTTGTAAAATATGTTGAAAGGTTGAAAACACCTCGACTGGTAAGTTTTTTTAAGAGAAATTATTTGCGTTTACCAGTTTCAGGTTAGTCTGCCCCTCTGCAGACGAAGCCTGGGCTGGTTTGGAATGTGACACTTTGCTTACGAGTTGGCGAAATCAACGAATGTGAAAGCAAAAAAAGTACGTGTTTGGAGCTTTACAGAAATGAGAACACCTTCTATCTCCGTACAAGTGTCACTCTGCACAACTGTTACAATGTCATCTATCACATCCGAAAGGTAATTCATGCCTCAGTGCGGTATAAAGGTAATTCATGCCTCAGTGCGGTATAAGTGTTAGGCTTTGTGATTCCTCGGTGCTGCTCCAGATGAATAGACCATTTGTTGGCAGCAGTTTTCGCCCTCGTCCTTCCTTTCATTTCCCGTCACCTTAGCCGTGTAACAACACAAACGCGGCACCACACTCCCCAACTATTGATCAATTATCTGAATGACAGATACACTTCTACAAAATGACTGGAGGGATCTTTAATCGGTGTTGCAGTTTATCTCAAGTAAAACTTGAAACTGGCTTCCATTAGGAAATTTGTGCACCACGACCACTCACTAAGTATGGTAAACAAGGAAAAACTCCAGTATTGGTTGTGTAAATTTGAAACCGATATTTTTTATTACTGCATATCGATTTCAATGACAGAGTGATCATCTTCAGTGCCAAAATAAAATAAAAACATACACGTCAAATCTAAACGATCAATACACAAACATATATGTCAACCTGCAATCGAGAACATTGAGCTTTAGAAGGTAAAATGCTTACCTAGACTAAGTCCAGTGGACTCATTTAATCACGCACAAAAGATATCTTCAAACATAGGTGTTCACAGTGAATAACATGCCAAATAGCAGGTAAGGTCCAAATTGAGCCATCTGAATACAAAACCTATGCAGCTAAGCTCCATATTTGTCGTGGACGCCATCAATAAATAGGGCGCTGATGGCGTGCATTACAAACATGGAGCTTACCTGCGTTGGTTGCTGTGTTCTGTTTACTAGAACGTTTTCAGTCCAGTCGCACAGCTGTTCCGATTTTCCGTACTCTCGAATGTTGTCCATTAGGTGGCAGTGTGGAACTGTACGTAACTCCTTCTAGAAGTCAAAGAACACTGCAACGACCTGTGTGCCACTATCCACCGCTTTTTGGGCGTCTCTCTACAACGGAGGGAAAACTTCAGCCATGAGAGCAGTTCGAGTGTACCCCAAGGAAGCGTTATAGCCCATTACTTTTGACAGTATGTATAAATGACCTAGTGGATAAGGTAGGGAGCTTCATTCGACTTTTCGCGGGTGATGCTGCTGTACGCAGAGACGTCGCAACGCTCTAAAATTGTAGTGAAATGCCAGCAGATGAGTGAAGCTTGGTCATACAAATACTTTCAGAAACGACTTCCTGACTCTTAAATCTATACTCGATGTTAATAAATTTCTCTTCTTCGGAAACGCTTTCCCTACCATTTTATATACTCTCTACTTCGACCATCATCAGTTATTTTGCTCCCCAAATAGCAAAACTCCTTTAGAACCTTAAGTGTCTCATTTCCTAATCTAATTCCCTCAGCATCGCCCGACTTAATTCGGCTACATTCCATTATGGGCGAAAAACCTGGGACAAACTAAATGCAAAAAAGACGCAAGTAACCTTAATAGCCCATCAGAAATTAATAAGTTCAGATTTCCGCGAACGGTTGCCTCCTATTCTGCTCGACGGTACTCCAATACCATATCAGAAAACAGTTAAGAACTTGGATGAGCATCTCAATTGGGCGGAGAATACAGTCGCAGTGTGCCGGAAGACGTCTGCTCGTCTCTATGCTCCCAAAAAGTTTCGGAACATATTTCCACAGGACTTGAAACGCCAGCTAGTGCAAGCACTCGTTCTACCGAACCTCCACTATTGTGATGTAATTCAACAACGCACGAGTAGTCAAAACAAAAGACGGCTAGAACTAACCATGAATGCCTGTGTGCGCTACACCTGCAACATTCGCCGATATGATCATGTTAGTGCTTCACAATCCCAGCTAGGGTGGCTGCGGCCGGACAAATTGCGTGACTACCACACTCTATGTCTACTTCACCGACTCCTCGTCGCGCAAGCACCCCAGTACCTTGCTTCAGAGATTAAACACCTGTCATGCCATCATAATCGAAACACGAGGTCACTCTTATTTGGTATCCTAACTGTGCCCACTCACAAAACAAAAACTATTGCAAACTCCTTCTCAGTTGCCGCTGTCCGCCTCTGGAACAAACTGCCCCTTACCTTCAATTCAGTCCCCTGCTGCTTTTAAGAAGAAGTTGAAGCATTTTCTACTATCATCCTCATAACGTTCTCCACAGAATTAATGTACAAGGCCAATCCCCTCCTCTGTCAAATGGCAAAGCTAGCGTCTCCTATCTTGCTCCTGGGATGCCTTCCTCTTCATCTATCTCTATTAGCCACGCAATCTTATTTTCCTTTATATTTCCTTGATTATGTCTCATCATGTCTCTATTCTTGTCCTCCCTTCACCATCAGTCTCAAAAATGGCTCTGAGCACTATGGGACTTAACTTCTGAGGTCATCAGTCCCCTAGAACTTAGAACTACTTAAACCTAACCAACCTAAAGACATCACACACATCCATGCCCAAGGCAGGATTCGAACCTGCGACCGTAGCGGTCGCGCGGTTCCAGACTGTAGCGCCTAGAACCCATCAGTCTCCCTCATACTCCCTGCTGCTAGCACTCCTATCTAAAATCTGTCTCTTCAATAATGTCTAATTATAATACTACTTATGATCTACGAATATAAACTCCATATGTATGGTTTTTCCAGGTGTGCCTTTGTAATTGTTTATTTCACTTTTTGTACTAGATGTAGTTTAACATGCCTACTAAAACATATGACTGTAAAATAAGTAGAATGCCTGGCTAGATATAAGAGAGGGCCTGATGGCCCTAATCTTGCCAGGTTAAATAAATAAATAAATTTTCCGCGTTTTGATTTTGTTGATGTTCATCTTGTGTCCTCCTTTCAAGACACTGTCCATTCCGTTCAGCTGCTCTTCCAAGTCCTTTGCTGTCTCTGACAGAATTACAGTGTCATTGGCGAACTTCGAAGTTTTTATTTCTTCTCCATGGATTTTAATACCTACTCCAAATTTTACTTTTGTTTCCTTCACTGCTTGCTCAATATACAGATTGAATAACATTGAGGATAGGCTACAACCCTGTCTCACTCCCTTCCCAACCACTGCTTCCCTTTCGTGCCCCTCGACTCTCATAACTGTCATCTGGTTTCTGTACAAATTGTAAACAGCCTTTCGCTCCCTGTATTTTACCCCTGCCACCTTCAGAATTTGAAAGAGAGTATTCCAGTCAACACTGTCAAAAGCTTTCTCAAAGTCTACAAATGCTAGAAACGTAGGTTTGCCTTTCCTTAATCTATTTTCTAAGATAAGTCGAAGGGTCAGTATTACCTCACGTGTCCCAATATTTCAACGGAATCCAAACTGATCTTCCCCGAGGTCGGCTTCTACCAGATTTTCCATTCGTCTGTAAAGAATTCGTGTTAGTATTTTGCAGCTGTGACTTATTAAACTGATAGTTCGGTAATTTTCGCATCTGTCAACACCTGTTTTCTTTGGGATTGGAATTATTATATTCTTCTTGAAGTCTGAGGGTATTTCGCCTGTCTCATACATCTTTCTCACTGTATGGTAAAGTTTTGTCAGGACTGGCTCTCCAAAGGCTCACAGTAGTTCTAACGGAATGTTGTCTATTACCGGGGCCTTGTTTCGACTCAGGTCTTTCAGTGCTCTGTCACATAAATGAATGTAACTTATTTCACCTAAGTAGGCAGAAAGTCCCATTACTATATGATTTCACGAGTGCAGAACGATCAGTAAAATCAGTGGAAGCAACAAATTCCATGAAATATCGAGTAGTATGCGCAAGGAACGACTGAAAGTGGAAAATCGAAAGTTAATTGACAGAAAGATTCATTTGAAGAATCCTCCGGTGATGCAGTCCACTCACAAAGGAGGTAGTTCAGGAAACAGTTGCCTGACCAATGCCTGAATATTGCTTGTCAGTCTGGGATACGTACCAAATAGGATACATAAGGGAAATGGAAAAGATTCAGAAAAGAGCGGCACGTTTCGTTACAGGTTCATTTAATAAGCGTGAAAACCTCACGGAGATTCTGATCTGACTGAGCAGTGACGGATGCAGTAAGACTAGCGATCGGCATCAAGGCGTCGTTCATTGTTACATTTCCGAGAGCGTACGTTCCTAGAAGAGCCCACCAATATACTGTTTCCTCATACGTGTGCCCTGCTAAGAGACCATGAAGGTGAAATTAGAGATGCTTACCAGCAATCGTTGTTCCTTCGAACCATTTTGACTGGATCAGGAAACAGAACTAAATAAGAAAACTACACACAGCACCCTCCGACACACATTGTAAGATGTCTTGAGGAGTATGGTTGTATATGTGTTTTGTCCATATACTGCCATAATTTCACAGCGAATGTGGGTGCAACTTTCTCGTTTTGCCCATGCGGATTACACTGTCCCGAGCACTTCAGCTTTGAAGTTAAGTATCCAATTCCTGCACCACTTCCCTGTCACAGTGCGGTACACCTTTTATCTGTACCACAGCAGAAGCCTGTCTGCAGAAGATCGGGAACAGGTACTCTCTTCTGAGAACGCGCCACTCGTGCTGCGAAATGGTCTAAACGTGACACGACCTGTACAACTTATTTTCTGAAGTTCCTGTGCAGTAATGGACTTCGTCTTTTATTTCACCGTCAGCTATGTTTTCACGACACGTTGAAAGATTGCAGGACGGGATGATTTGTTTTTCCTGTCAGTGTCCTGCCACAGGTATTTATGCGAAGAGGCTCAGAACAGAGCACGATGTCGCAGTTAAACGTCGTCATCTATTTCTGTCTTCTGTCTCCCACAACGCAGATCAAGTATCTGAAAACAAAAAGCTTTTTAGATTTTACAACATCTGGATAAAGAAAATGCCTACACTCTGCGCAAATAAGAATGTGAATGGATAAACTTTTAAACGAAAATCGTTGCTACAATGAAAAAGTCTGATCTTTTGAACGAGAAATATAATCTTAGACGTTATTTCTCACTTAGAAAGAAAACGTGGTAGAAATGATGAAGAAAAAACTATAGACTGACTCTTACATAAAAGATGACAGCAACCAACCACGTTTTATAATGCTATTTATTTATTTAAATAGCGCCGATGCCGGTTTCGAACATTACAGTTCATCTTCAGACTGCTAATTCACGTTAAGATACATTTTACATTAGCTTTCACTTTTTATTCTCCCAAATGATGAAATTTCCTTGGGGTGGTGGTGCTCTACAACCAAAACAAGATTTTAGACAATGTCTTTTCAATTGTAATTGTGCCTCACAACAATTTTAATCATATAAACAAACTATTAAAGTTTTTACGTAAGCTCTTATGTAAGAGTCAACCTATATTTTGTAAAAAACAGTATAAAGTAAAAACTGATCTATTTACTGCGTCCTGAAATTGTTGGATGCGACTGTATCTATAAACGTGTCGACCAAATGTATTTTGATGTTTTGAAATGTTTTTACGATACATTCCCCATCCTTTTAGTTGTCAGCAGTGTGGAGAATTTACTGTATGGCATTTGTGGAGAACCACGACGTATATTGCTTTGATCGTTAACAAACACTAAAGTCACTGCTAGTTCCTTAATTCAGTCAGTATATTTAGAATGTTTGGAAGAAGGATGGTACCTCATAACCTCTCTTTCACCGGTGGGGTATCAAACTGTACAGGAAGTAACCCTCATAACACAAAAAAGGGTACTCATGACAGGCATATGTCAATATATGAACCAAACGCCAGAGGCGCTGCATTACACTCACTGCCACGAGTAATCGATATGGAAGTTATTCGCGTAAAGGGAGCTTACTGACGTGGCACTATGAGAGATTTTGTTTAAACTGATCTCTTTTGACTATACACAATATCACTGCACATTGTCTCCAACTCTATAATTAGTTGCTGACTGAGAACAAGACACAGAAAAAAGAAAGTGTGTAGACGGCAACGCGGCATCCAGTTGACTCACGGTATCAACAAAGAGAAGGAAGGTCGGAAAGCTGCAGGTAATTCCCTACACACGATCTTCCTACGCGGGCGCAATTGATTACCGCAGTGCTAAGTGTCTGCGTCAACTAGAGGACACGCCCAGTTTCTGCTGAACGAGAAAATGACAACAGCTGTGTGTCTAACTGACCACTGGTTAGCACTGAGTCTCTAATCGGCATTTGTAAACAGTGACTTATTAACAGTAGCGACAACGCGTACGAGCGGAAGCATTATGTCACGTCGCTTCCTACGTACAAATGGTACCATGATTACGATTCCTGTCTCTAGTATAAGCAGCAGGGACGATTAGGGCTTTACCGTCCCGTCGATGAAGGGTTTATCACGGACAGATTGCAAGCTCTGGCTTTACAAGAAGGACTCATCGTGCCATTTGGTTTTAGCAAACGACAGGAACCCCGTTTGCAAGGCAAACTGGTACTCATTCCCAGTTTTATTATTCTACAGGTAGGCTTACAGTAATCCTTCTCTATATCAGAGACTTGTCGCATTCATTAGTATGGCGAGCTGTCAATTCCCAACGTGTTGCGAATTCTTATCTCTCTAGGAACCTAAGTATGGAGTTCCATCAGTATATTTGAAAAAGTAGTGTACTCAGGAGCAGTTTTAAATTCAAGCAGAAACAATAGTTACTTAGTACATCTCGGTTGGTATTCCAGAAGGGTTGCTCGATTGAGAATGCTACTTATAGTCACTCACCAAATATTACAAGCCTTAAGTAATAAAATATCGCCAGTTGGTATTTTATGTGACTTTTCAAGGGGTTTAACTCTGTGGCTCATCTAACATTCTTATAAAAACTCAAGTTCTATTCATCTTTACACTCAACTAGTTCATATCATACTTAACAAGCACAATGCATACAATTGTGCTGAGTGATTCAAACAATGTTGGTAGAAAATTTTAGTGGCTGGGATGCAATCACAAAGAAATTCCTACAAGGTTCAATTTTTGGACCACTGCTATTCCTTATACATATGAATGACCTTCCAATTAACATTTAACAAGCAGAATTGGTACTTTTCGCAGATGACACTAGTATTATGACAATGCCCGTTAGAGAGATTTCCCACATGTAACAACAGTAATACATATTTGGGTCCAATGCCAGGAAAGTATACAATGTAAACCGAAATAATCTTCAAAGTTTTGTATGTAGTAATAAAGAACATCAACGCAACAGATATAGTGAAGATAAAGTTGGAAAAGATGCTTTTGCATTAAAACAACGTAAATAACTCACGTTGACACTAGTGTTAAATGTGGTTCAACATTTTACGCGCTGCATTTCCATACAGAAATTTTCTGTTGCTGCTTCTCGGTTTTGATTTCTCAATGGTCGCGTTGCCAGAAACTTGTTGAAGTGGTCTTGAAGAAGATCAGTACTATCGTGTGAGAAATATTCATTGCGTGAAGTGGTGTGAGTGGCGTGCTGCCGTATATCCGTCTATAAAAAGTTTGATGCGCGAAGCATACGGCTATCGCTGTCATACGTATCGAAATATCTAGACGAGAAACAGAGAAAATTGTGATTCTACATGAAATCACTAAGCGGATCGAAACATTGTATTCAGTCACTTCGTCGACCAGTATAGTGGGAGGTTTTAAATTTCGCTTTTACAAAATCATTCAGAGAGTAGGACCGTACGGACATGCCATCGGTTGACCGTAGCACAGACTCCACTATTGGGGACGTAGTACGTAATAATAGTAGTAATAGACGTCCCTGTCGTAGAGAATTAACTGAAAGAGAAATCAGATAAGTCGCCAGGTCCGGATGGAATCCCGGTTCGGTTTTTGAGAGAGTACCGTGATTCTACGGCATTGGTCCCTTACTCAGTTGCATTTTAGTCCATTAGTCCTCAGAAAAGCGAAACAGCGAAAAGTTTCGTAGAAGTTTTTTTCACATGTATTCTATGTGGTGAATCCGAATTTTCGGCCCTGAAATGGATAAAGTATGGAAAGAAACACTAAAAAGCAGGACTTTTTGTCTTCCTTCGCATATATTTTTGGCAAAGTTGACTATTTGTGAAAATAAAGAGGATACAGTTTGCCACAAAATAGGTATGGCAGACATTTTTCGTCAGAGCAGCCGTATGGCGGGAAGCACGTGTTTAAGTTAGCGCATTTCAAATCTGACATAGTCACTCTCAGTACTTTCCCCTCTACCCCTCGCCATCCAGAGCTTGCTAACCGTTGCACATCCATTGCCGAATTTCGCCTTCCAGTAGTGTCACGATATTATTGGAGGATGGTTACCCTGACAAGTTGATCACTAGCACCATGGAGAACGGGCGAGCGGGAGCGTCCCGCTAATACAACTCTGTAAAAGTAATCTTCAGTGCAATGATGGTAACAGGTATCGCTCAGGAAAAATCCCACACTAATTCTTATTATTACCAAATGTCAAATAAAGCATCTTGTTATTTACGTATGTTATTTGAACATAATTTAATTGTAAGAGTGATAAAAGTTTTATTTTGTCGTTCGAACGGACATCATACCATATTGTGGGAGATGGTGAATTGGATTTTGGTGGTAGTACCCGAAATTACTCTAACTTCAACATGCACTACACACAATGCAGTTGATCTGACGAAAAAAGCCACTGAGACGTATTTTGCGGGAAATATCCTCTTTAATTTCATAAATAGTCAACTTTGCCGAAAAGGTCGTCGTTTCCGAGTTATAAGCGAACCCCCTCCCCCCCCCCCCCCCCCCCCCCAAACTAAAAAAACGCAATTATTTCCGGTTTTTACCCATTTCCCGGCCGAAATTTTGATGGAACTTCGGAAGTTCGGTTTCAGCACCCACGGAAACTCACAGAAACCTAGTCGAAAAAAAAAAAAAAAACTTCTGCAGATCTTGCCACTGAAGATTTCCATTTAACCGCGCGGGATTAGCCGAGCGGTCATAGCGCTGCAGTCATGGACTGTGCGGCTGGTCCCGGCGGAGGTTCGAGTCCTCCCTCCGGCATGGGTGTGTGTGTTTGTCCTTAGGAGAATTTAGGTTAAGTAGTGTGTAAGCGTAGGGACTGATGAGCTTAGCAGTTAAGTCCCATGAGATTTCACACACATTTGAACATTTTTGATCTCCATTTGTCTGGACTACCTACTGCGAATTTCTCGCCCAGTGCAGAGTCGCAAGCGACTGAAAAAAAGGGCAGATGAAATCTATACATAATAAGGATAAAAAAACAGACCTCAAAATTACAGTCCAATATCAGTAACTTCGGTTTGCTGCAGAATTCTTAAGGGTATTCTAAGGGTGAATTTAGTAAATTTGGGATATTAAAGCTTCTGTCCACCCACGAGGACGGATTTAGAAAGCATCGCCCGTGCGAAACTCATCTTCCCCTTTCCTTGCACGATATCTTGCCAACGATAGATGAAGTGCAATTGGCAGATTTCATATTCGTAGATTTCCGGGAAGCGTTTGATACAGTCCCCCCATAGCAGCCTGCGAAAGAAGTTCTGAGCATACGGAATAAGTTCTCAAATATGTGAGTGGCTCGAAGATTTTTTGAGTAATAAAATCCTGGACGCCGAGCTTTCGTCAGTGATCAAGGCATCGTCGGAAGTGCCCCACGGAAATGTGATAGGACCGCTATTGATCCTCACATGCATAAACCTGCTTGCTGACGATGCTGCAGTGTAAGGATAAATTGTTGTCATTGAGTGACTGAGGGAAGCTACAGGGTGACTTACACATAATTTCTGTTTAGTGTGCTGCACACCAGAGGAAATAAAATGAGACAGAGGTGAAATTGCTCCAGAGTCCCAAATGACTCTAACGATCCAAAGGAAAAAAAAAATAATAAAAATTCTCTTGAATTTTTATTATTTTTTTATTCCTTTGGATCGTTAGAGTCATTTGGGACTCTGGAGCAATTTCACCTCTGTCTCATTTTATTTCCTGTGGTGTGCAGCACACTAAACAGAAATTATGTGTGCAGCACACTAAACAGAAATTATGTGTGCAGCTTGTCACGTATTATTATGTTTACGACGTTTCTCATCGAGCCATATACGTTATCTCGCATTTCTAGCTGCTTCTCTCACACAATTAATGATAAAAAATCAGAAATTCAGGGTCGCCACCAGCCCAAGCCCTTCCTAACCATTTAGAAAAAACGGATCTGGAAAATTATCAGTTTACTTACTTTAATAATTTAATTACAAGTACGCAAATTTCTTTAAGCAGCCAAATAAATAGCACTCCATGTCGTGGATGAAGCAACTTGATTAATCCAGGAATGGAAATCAGAGTAAGGGGGTAAGATCGACGCCAAAGAATTTATCTTTCGCGTGAATTATTTATTGTAACTAAATATTTGGTTGCACATCCTAACTACACATAACTGGTGCCTGACTCGAAATATTTAAATAAGAATTACGTGAGAATGAAACAGAGCACAATTTAATTACAGCAAGAAGAAACACAGAAGACGGAGGTGAGAGACAATTATACTATCATCTCCTTTGCACTAATACCATAAAAATATCTAAGTGAGATTTGCTTTACGATTCTACGCATGCTCTATTCTGGACAGAGGTTTAACCAATACACAAGGCTGCGCGATAATTATTTAACATACTAACTGCGTCTGCTGCTTGCAAACGGCCGAGCTAGAGCACATGGTGCATTCTGACTCAGACTGTTGTGCTGCTTTGTAGAAAGCGCACGAAGAACAGATACTCTTGCAGAAATTGTAGCTCATTAAACAAGCAAACTGTTAAAATAAAGCCTATTGCGGAGCCATGGTGGACCAGAAGGGTCATTCATTACCAATCACGTGGCACAAAATGGACACACAAAGACAAAAGCAATTTCCACAAAATATAACGTTAAAAATCATTAAAAACATAACTCGCTTCACACGCTTCAGTTAAGCTGAAGTTCTTAAGTCAACATGATTCCTATCACCAGAAACCCCCCTTAAGAACTACGATGCGTACTCGCCAAGCGTTCACCGAAGAGTGTCTCTTTCTCTTTCCAGATTACCTAGCTCCCCGTGCAGCGGAAGCTACCAGAGGGGTAGCCCTCCGTCACCAACCTCACATACAAAAACAGCCTTCGACACAGCCTACGACTAAGATGGGTAAACCTCTCTGTTCAGGTATTGGAAACCTAAGCTGGTCATCCTGCGCTCTCCTTCGAACGAGAAGCAACATCGTCTGCTCCCAGCAGACGATGACCAACTCAGCGTTTCCCACAAAACAAAACCGAAACCCCACATTTACACATACGTATAATATTCAATAGGCCTTATCTGAGTGCTCAGCCTTTCTGGACGAGTTCATGAATTGAGCTAAAATCAGGTAGTAAAGTGAATAAGTTGTACCGAATTCGACAATCGTCTTATGAAACGACTTCACAGAGACGTTTCAAACTGTAAGATGCATTCTTTTTTTATGACCACCTTTGATGCAAGGCACGTTTTCTCTTGGCAGATCGCTCCTCGTTGGCGTTTTATCTCTGGGCGTTACAGAGTCTGGAAAACAGAGGGCCCTTGTGTGGGCGTGTGAGCTAATCCCGAGCACAGAGAGGCTGCTTATTTACGGAGGCAAGTGTTTATGTGCGCAGCCGTCAGTAGCTTCGGCTGCCGTGATGGCGTCACTGCCACCAGCCACTTTGCGGAGTAGCGGCTGTCCGAAGACGTTCCCAAAGAACGCCGCCGCGGAGCCAATTAAGAAGCGCTTTTGGGTGGTTATTTCCGACAGCTGACGGCTCTCACCGGACTCCTCGGCTGACGCGACAGAAATGCACACTGGCGTTGTACATATTTCCTTGAATTGCCTTTGGGCGGATTTGTGAGAAATCTGTCTGCGCTGACACACCGGCTAGACCAGGGCTTAGCCAACATGCTCTGCGAACAGACGGTGGGCGTAGGCCTGGGAGCGGTGACCACTGAACCCCCTCCTTTGTCACTGGGAATAGAGTGGTAAGCATTGTGTAAACTTGTGTGAACAAGGAAATCGATCCTGGGGGAAATCTAGACTGTCTTGTCGCATTGTAGATCAGACACTACAAGCCGCAGGTGAGCGCTAAATGGGTACTGGAAGCTTTTTTCATTTTCCCATTCATTTGAACTTCACAGACTGATTTATCTGCCAACAAGACGAGCCCTTCATCTGAAAGATAAAATAATAAACTCCACGACAAACTACATTTCTGCACTTTCTTCAACGCTGCTAAGAATGCCACATCCGGCTAGGAGCATGTGATATACACACGTTCACAGAGAGGTAAAGAATGTCCAGCAAGCTCTTTAAAAAGAGGTTTCAAGCTGGACCTGAACGTCAAGATTCTCATGTTTGTAACGACGCTTTGCGAAACTGCTCTGCCTGAAGAGGACATAAATGTTCAGTTGCGACTACCAAGTATTCTGTTATTTAATCACCATCTGTGAGAGGGTGCAAGGACTATGCTAAAAGTAGTACAGTTTTGTAGCTCATCTGAACGGCACGCTCACCTGATTTTTTCCCTTTTCTAAGTTTTGAAACCTTTTACATACTCTCAGGTCCTTCACATGTTTCATTTCTGTTCTGTTTTTTTTTTTTTTCGACAAGGTAATGTTTGTAGTGTCTTTGTAAATTGAACTTTTCTGCAAGTATTCAATGCATATCAGATTTTGTGAACCTTTCTCTCTATAAAATGATTCCTCTCACTGTCGACTGAAATGCAAAGACATTGTCGGTGCCAGAGAATGCTGCCACGTGGGGTAGCCGCATGACACGGCCCGTGCGGCTCCCTCCGTCGGAGGTTCGAGTCCTCTCTCGGGCATGGGGTGTGTGTGCTGTCCTTAGCGTAAGTTAGTTTAAGTTAGATTAAGTAGTGCGTAACCTTAGGGACCGATGACCACAGCAGTTTGGTCCCGTAAGACCTTACCACAAATTTCCCGGGCGATGCTGACTCACCAATGCTGCTATTAGGTGACAACGCTGTCAGAACTGAATCTCCTCTACTACTCGACCACGATATTATTGCACTTTGCCTCCGATGGCTCTCGTTGGAAACTTGCGGTGACGTTACAGTAAACAAGTACGGTGGTGATTAAAGGAAACGGATCGCTTTGTGAATGCTCCCGGGACACTTGTGTATATACTGCCAAGTAGTTCAGCAGAGCCTCCTGAAATATCATGATAAAAACTCATGATGAGCCAACCGGAGCACTTTCGCCCCTGGGTCCAGTAATATGTGATATTGTGGGAGACTAATACTTCACGTCGGGTGGTACTCCTGTGTTATCGTGACAATGGTGTCTAGAAGCTCTCGGCCACAGCGGCCGGCGATGGATTCGATCCATGGCAGGCTCTCCTCCTTGCTCCACACCACGTCGCCACTGCTCTGCTCACGAGCAAGAGCCCGAGCAGGAGAGAGTGCTCACGCTTGAAATCAACAAATTGTTAAGGCATATGCTAGACCAATGGATGGCTTGTGACACAGACAGGCTGTGCCATTCTCGTCCCGACCCCGACACATTACTGCGTCTGAGTAAACTAAATTCACACGATATGCCTTACGAAAAGTTGGATATAATGAGCCACACTGGATAAACTGCGAAAACGGATCGTAACTGTCTGCACTCGGTGGTCGACTCAGCACTTGTAGAGAGGTCAGTTTAGCTCAAATCTTCTAAATTTGTCTCGTTGTCCCACTGGATTTCCCCTCGTAGGTCGCAGCTTCTGCTCTGTATAATTTGTACTCTTACAATTGTGGGAATGCCTTCGATACTACAGTTCCGAAATTAATTCTCACATGTCATTTGGTTTAATAACGGTTCATCCACTCGGACAGCTGAGCGAAACCTCACCAGCTCCCCATCCGAGAGTCGAGATACTTCCCACAAACGAAGACGAACTCGGTGAAATGAACTTGTGGACAAGCAGACATGCAGATCACTACTTGCTTGCTGATAGCGAGAAAAATGTCCTTGATTTTTGCCACTTCCTTAACGAACGACATTGTGCAATTGTCTGCAATCCTTAATAAAGACAATTTTTCTTTAATTTTCTTTGTTGCGTCCTTCTTAACCCACCACGGAGTTCGCGTATTACTGCGATGAGGAGTTGATCCACGCATTTTCCACTCATAGTACCGGTTATTTTCTGGTCACTGGAATGTTGTTTTACGAAAAACTGTGCATTGATTGTTCCAATGAGTGTGGAGAATTGCCGCTACCTCTTCCCCGCGATGTAGGTTTCCTGCTACGCTTGGTTTTGTGTTAAATAAAATAATTAATAAATCTTGTCCAATTCAAGTGCTTCGTACCCCTACTCCAAGTTTACTGCGCTTTCTTTGGTCCCTGGGGAAGGGAATGTGTTGTGATGGCCAGTCATCGGGTTGTGACTCCTGCCCACTTTCCCTCACCCTCCTCACTGAGTGCAGGAAGGTTCCACCAAAAAAATAAAAAATAAAAAAGTACATTAACGCGTGGCGTACACGATTCGAGGAGGAGGTCCTGCCATAGATCGAATCCATCGACGGCCGCTGTGACCGAGCGCTTCTAGGCGTTTCAGTCCGGAACCGCGCTGCTGCTATGGTCGCACGTTCGAATCCTGCCTCGGGCATGGGAGTGTGTGATATCCTTAGGTTAGTTAGGTTTAAGTAGTTCTAAGTCTAGGGAACTGATGACGTCAGATGTTAAGTCCCATAGTTCTTACAGCCATTTGAACCATTGAATCCATCTTGTAGGCTAACGACGAGGGCTGGGTATGGTTTTTACGCGGCTTCCATCACGCAACTGGATAAATACCGGGCTGGTACCAACAGACACACGCTATGCTAACATACATAAAATGTTCTCACACTTGAGAATGAGATTTACTCTAATCGCAGGCTGACAGGGGTACCCAGATTCTGTCCGAGGTGCAGTGATGGCGTCAGAAAGTGCATCCAACCACAAATTGCCATTAACATTGTAAAGTTTCTGGAGGTCATAACAACAAATAGATGTAAATAACTTTGGTTTAATGTTGCAATCTTATCACAGAAATACACACAGTTTACAATGTGACAATGTTACGACAGTTGTCAAACGAACGCATCTTGTCCTCAGAAATTGAAATAATCCTAAACTCCACAATGGTATATTTTAACTAGAAGTTTCTTTACAAAATTATTCTGACGAGTAGGTCACGATGTTGGACAGTACTACATAAACCATCCGCTTCCGGTTCAAAGTTCGGCATTATTTAGGAGCACTATCAATTCTACGGAGGATGGTTAGTTTTGTGACAAGTCAAGCAAAAGATTACCCTAGGTCACTCGAGTTTACAGTGGACGCACGCTGGTGAACCAAGAAATTTACACCTCTGTGCGCGGTATTTACCATAGCTGCAATGAGCTGTCGTCTGCATGGCTGCTCTCGTCCTCTGAAATTCCTATAAAAACTAATTAAGCCTTTGCTGTTTTTACAGTAGAAACTTTCCCTATGTCTCTCGTGGTCTAGGGGTAGCGTCTTTGATTCATAATCAAAAACGTCTTCGGTCCCGGGTTCGATCCCCACCACTGCCTGAATTTTGATAAATAATCAGCATTGGCGGCTGAAGACTTCCGGCATAAGAAGTCAACCTCATTCTGCCAACGGCCTTGTCAAAGAGGGCGGAGGAGCGGATAGAGGTTCAGGGCACTCTCTTGTCCTAAGGGTGGGAAATTGCCCCTAAAGGCGGAAGAATCATGATCAACGACATGAGGATGCAGAAGGCAATGGAAGCCACTGCATTAAAGACACGTAACGTGTATCCACGGACATGTGGCCTGTAATTGAAGAAGTATCATGATGATCTCTCCATTGGCAAAAGATTCCGACAGCAGACCAACACCGACAACGATAGTTCAGGTATACATGCCGACGTCGCAAGCTGAAGATGAACAGATAGAGAAAGTGTATGAGGATATTGAAAGGGTAATGCAGTATGTAAAGGGGGACGAAAATCTAATAGTCATGGGCGACTGGAATGCATTGTAGGGGAAGGAGTAGAAGAAAAGGTTACAGGAGAATATGGGCTTGGGACAAGGAATGAAAGAGGAGAAAGACTAATCGAGTTCTGTAACAAGTTTCAGCTAGTAATAGCGAATACCCTGTTCAAGAATCACAAGAGGAGAAGGTATACTTGGAAAAGGCCGGGAGATACGGGTAGATTTCAATTAGATTACATCATGGTCAGACAGAGATTCCGAAATCAGATACTGGATTGTAAGGCGTACCCAGGAGCAGATATAGACTCAGATCACAATATAGTAGTGATGAAGAGTAGGCTGAAGTTCAAGACATTAGTCAGGAAGAATCAATACGCAAAGAAGTGGGATACGGAAGTACTAAGGAATGACGAGATACGTTTGAAGTTCTCTAACGCTATAGATACAGCAATAAGGAATGGCGCAGTAGGCAATACAGTTGAAGAGGAATGGACATCTCTAAAAAGGGCCATCACAGAAGTTGGGAAGGAAAACATAGGTACAAAGAAGGTAGCTGCGAAGAAACCATGGCTAACAGAAGAAATACTTCAGTTGATTGATGAAAGGAGGAAGTACAAACATGTTCCGGGAAAATCAGGAATACAGAAATACAAGTCGCTGAGGAATGAAATAAATAGGGCGTGCAGAGAAGCTAAGACGAAATGGCTGCAGGAAAAATGTGAAGACATCGAAAAAGATATGATTGTCGGGAGGACAGACTCAGCATACAAGAAAGTCAAAACAACCTTTGGTGACATTAAAAAAGGCAACGGAGGTGACATTACGAGTGCAACGGGAATTCCACTGTTAAATGCTGAGGAGAGAGCAGATAGGTGGAAAGAATACATTGAAAGCCTCTATGAGGGTGAAGATTTGTCTGATGTGATAGAAGAAGAAACAGGAGTCGATTTAGAAGAGATAGGGGATCCAGTATTAGAATCGGAATTTAAAAGAGCTTTGGAGGACTTACGGTCAAATAAGGCAGATGGGATAGATAACATTCCATCAGAATTTCTAAAATCATTGGGGGAAGTGGCCACAAAACGACTATTCACGTTGGTGTGTAGAATGTATGACTCTGGCGATATACCATCTGACTTTCGGAAAAGCATCATCCACACAATTCCGAAGACAGCAAGAGCTGACAAGTGCGAGAATTATCGCACAATCAGCTTAACAGCTCATGCATCGAAGGTGCTTACAAGAATAATATACAGAAGAATGGAAAAGAAAATTGAGAATGCGCTAGGTGACGATCAGTTTGGCTTTAGGAAAAGTAAAGGGACGAGAGAGGCAATTCTGACGTTACGGCTAGTAATGGAAGCTAGGCTAAAGAAAAATCAAGACACTTTCATAGGATTTGTCGACCTGGAAAAAGCACTCGACAATATAAAATGGTGCAAGCTGTTCGAGATTCTGAAAAACGTAGGGGTAAGTTATAGGGAGAGACGGGTCATATACAATATGTACAACAACCAAGAGGGAATAATGAGAGTGGACTATCAAGAACGAAGTGCTCGTATTAAGAAGGGTGTAAGACAAGGCTGTAGCCTTCCGCCCGTACTCTTCAATCTGTACCTCGAGGAAGCAATGATGGAAATAAAAGAAAAGTTCAGGAGTAGAATTAAAATACAAGGTGAAAGGATATCAATGATACGATTCGCTGATGACATTGCTATCCTGAGTAAAAGTGAAGAAGAATTAAATGATCTGCTGAACGGAATGAACAGAATGAACAGTCTAATGAGTACACAGTATGGTTTGAGAGTAAATCGGAGAAAGACGAAGGTAATGAGAAGTAGTAGAAATGAGAACAGCGAGAAACCTAACATCAGGATTGATGGTCACGAAGTCAATGAAGTTAAGGAATTCTGCTACCTTGGCAGTAAAATAACCAATGACGGACGGAGCAAGGAGGACATCAAAAGCAGACTCGCTATGGCAAAAAAGGCATTTCTGGCCAAGAGAAGTCTACTAATATCAAATGCCGGCCTTAATTTGAGGAAGAAATTTCTGAGGATGTACGTCTGGAGTACAGCATTGTATGGTAGTGAAACAAGGACTGTGGGAAAACCGGAACAGAAGAGAATCGAAGCATTTGAGATGTGGTGCTATAGACGAATGTTGAAAATTAGGTGGACTGATAAGGTAACGAATGAGGAGGCTCTACGCAGAATCGGAGAGGAAAGGAATATGTTTAAAAACACTGATAAGTAGAAGGGACAGGATGATAGGACATCTGCTAAGACATGAGGGAATGACTTCCACGGTACTAGAGGGAGCTGTAGAGGGCAAAAACTGTAGAGGAAGACAGAGATTGGAATACGTCAAGCAAATAATTGAGGACGTAGGTTGCAAGTGCTACTCTGAGATGAAGAGGTTAGCACAGGAAAGGAATTCGTGGAGGGCCGCATCAAACCAGTCAGTAGACTGATGACAAAAAAAAAAAAAAATGCGAGGAAACATGCACTCATCCCTAGTTTTAGAATATGGCAATATGCACGCATATGGCTGGAGCAGCGTGCATATTAAAATACCCTCTCAGTCCTCGCAACGACTATTAACTAACTGGCTGACTGGTTTCTCCACAGTAGGAGCTCAATGACGCTTCAGCTAATATCTACCTGAATGTCAGCTGCAGTCAACATAGTGTTCACTCAAATTTCTCCTCCGCATCGTACAGAGCGTTATGCGCCCCATTCTGCACTTGACGCCAGTTCAGAGAAGAGTCCCCGAAAACTTTGCTCTCGTCTTTCTCGTAGCCGAACTCATTCCCCACTTGGGTTCTTTCGTTGGCACGTCATGGATTTTTTCGAACAATAGGAGCGTTCCTCTTATTTTGTGGAAACTCTGCCAATCGTAAGGGTCCTACCATTGAACTACATCGCAGTCTTGGCACTTTACTCTTTCCTAGTTCGATCCGCCAATTGGGCGTTTCGTGCCCACTCACATGTCTACCATTCGCTGTTCACATGATCAACTGCATCATTAGTTTTGTTCATACCCATTTGGAATTCCGAAACGCAGTTTTCTAAAGCTTCTTTCTGTCCTACTTCTGGGGGCCCGTTACTTGCTCTACAGTATGCGTCATCTGTCCGGTCGCTTACTCCCACCACGGACGTCAGGTGCACGCCTGAGTACATACATGATTCCGTAGGCAACCTCAAACATTTTTCCATGACGGATTGGCAGTCATGGTTCACAGTGGGATAAATGTGTTGACAGTTACGGCCACTGTTTTTGAAAAACGAGCGACGTTTACTAAGTAATGCAACACTTTTTTTTTATCGGTCAGTTTAGTTTGAATAAATGCGGAATTTGTTGCGGGTCTTCGAGGAATATTCGAGTTTCAGCGCCATGAAGTTCCGGTAGGTGGTAATGCTATACGTAGCCTACAAAATGTCGTTTTTTTTTTTTTTTTATAGGAAAACGAGAGCATTGCAGACATTCATAGACGCTTGCAGAATGTCTACAGAACACGACAGCGAACAAAAAGCACAGTGAGTCGTTGTGCCAGGCGCTGTCATCATCGCAACAAGGTCGCTCAAACCTGCCCCATCTCCAGTATGCCGGCCGGCCGCTCACAGCTGTTAATCTGCAATGCTGCAACGTTCCCTCTCTTTGGAGGTGATGGACGGATCACCATCAGACATCCTAGGCCTCAGACAAGCCTGCGGGGTCGAGAAGAGTTCACAAAACTTCATTGGACCGTTCTTCGTCTTTCACCCCACAGGCCCGATCTCGCATCTTCGGTCTTCCACCTGTTTGTCCCAACGAAGGATGCACTCCACGGGAAGCTGCGCGTGGATAGCGGCGAGATTATTAATGCAGCAAGATGTAGGCTCTAACGTCGACGAGTGGACTGGTACGATGCGAGCATACAGGGCCTCCCAGTAAAGTGGCAAAATGCCGCCTCATTGGTCGGAAATCACGCTGAAAAATAGAGTTTTGTAGCCAAAAGAGTGGTGAATAATCTGGTGTATTGGAATTATGAATAAAACCAACTTTCAGACAAAAAAAGGAGTTACATTACTTACTGAAGGTTCCTTGTAATGAACTGTTTACTTTTTATTTGTGTGTTTACATCCGTCACGTTTTCGTTTGATTGCTCCTTGCGTATTGACTCCTAAAACTTCCGATAAATATTTTGTCTGCTTGTGGTTTCCAATAAAACTGCGGTTTCAGTCCACAGGTTTCGAGATACATCCAGAGGATGCCACAAACTCCTTTCTTGGGTCAAACTTATCAGTTTCTAACAGTCTGTATTACGTACGCGGGAACGTCGGGCGATTCGGTCGAAGAAAATAAACTGATTTGAATTTCCGTATTGTTGTCCGAAGCCTGATCCTTCGATGATGAGATGGGTTGCATCGCGAAAGTGCCATACCGACGTACTGATTTGGGAGGATCAGCCGTCTTCGGGCGACGTCGGTCGTCGACGGAATCCGCCGATGACGGCGACACCACAGTCTACCATAACAGTCGCGACACTCACTGCTGTAAAAGTTGCTACCGATTGACAGCTGGAGCGACACCAGCGGCGACAAAGGAGAACTTCAGATGCATCATAAGCGTAGTGTTTGGTTTGCATCCCTTTCCTACGTGATGTACTAAATATTTGAAGTATTTTTTTGCCTCCAAGAGTTTGTGTAATATCGGAAGACATAGATGTCTCTAAAACTGATTCTAAAATAAGCGCAAGTAGGGATAAAACTCATTAATCCAGTGGCAAGTTACAACACATTCGTGAAGAAACACGTCTGACATTCGATAGAACTGCAGCTTACCACGTTTATATCAACAAAATATAAACACACAGACTCACACATAAGAAACATAGAAGCGTGCCTACGGAGTATCGCCTCAGTTGTGCTACAGGATTCGTGATTTCCTGTCAGAAAGGTCACAGATCGTAGTAATAGACGGAAAGTCATAGAGTAAAACAGGAGTAATATCCGACGTTCCCCAAGGGAATGTCATAGGCCCTCTGTTGTTCCTGATCTATATTAACGACATTGGAGACAATTTCAGTAGCCGTCTTAGATTGTTTGCAGATGATGCTGTCATTTACCGTCTTGTAAAATCATCAGATGATCAAAATGACTTGCAAAATGATTTAGATATCTGTATGGTACGAAAAATGGCAGTTCACCCTGAATAAAGAGAAATGTGAAGTTATTTACATCAGTACTAAATTTCGATTACGCGCTAAGTCACACAGATCTGAGGGATGTAAATTCAACTAAATACTTAGAGATTAAAATTACAAATAACCTAAATTGGAATGATCACATAGATAATATTGTGGGTAGAGCAAACCAAAGACTGCGATTCATTCGCAGAACGCTTAGAAGGTGCAACAGGTCTACTAAAGAGACTGCTTACACTACGCTTGTCCGCCCTATTCTGGAGTACTGCTGTGCAGTGTGGGATCCGCATCAGGTGGGACTGACGGATGACATCGAAAAAGTACAAAGAAGGGCAGCTTGTTTTGTATTATCGCGAAATAGGAGAGACAGTGTCACAGACATGATACGTGAATTGTAGTGGCAATCATTAAAACAAAAGCTTTTTCGTTGCGACGGGATCTTCTCATGAAATTTCAATCACCCGTTTTCTCCTCCGATTGCGAAAATATTCTGTTGGCACTCACCTACATAGGGAGAAATAATCATCACGATAAAATAAGAGAAACAAGGGCTCGCACAGAAAAATTTAAGTACTCGTTTTTCCCGCGTGCCGTTCGAGAGTGGAACAGTTCAGAGACAACATGAAGGTGGTTCATTGAACCCTCTGCCAGGCACTTAGTTTTGAATTGCAGAGTAATCCCGTAGATGTAGATGTAGATGTAGATTAGACATGTAGCCGCGCGGGGTGGCCGTGCGGTATGTGGCGCCATGCCACAGACCTCGCGGCCGCTCTCGCCGGAGGTTCCAATCCTCCCTCAGGCATGGGTGTGTTTCGTGTTCTTAGCGTTAAGTTAGTTTAAGTAATGTGTAAGTCTAGGGACCGATGCCCTCAGCAATTTGGTCCCTCAGGAATTCACACACATTTTAACATTTTGGACAGACATGTACGTCTACATGCAAAAGGGATAGACGCCCCATTTGTCGTTCCATAGGCCTATTGCATGTCAGTCATTGTCGCCTGTTGCCACACGTACGAGCTTCATCTTTGTATTATTCTAAGTGGGACGAGCAACTGCCACACAGTGGGTGAAATATACTGTGAGTGTAAACTCCAAGCCCTCAAAGGTAATAACACTGTCAGAAGTGTTGTCAAATGTTAAATTTGCCATTAGAGACTTTGCATCCAGTGGCATATGCACTAGTTTATCAGTATCGGAGAAATGGTGTACCTTCTGCTTTAAAATGTGGAACATATTATCAGTTACCCCACATTTTATTTGTATGCCTTCCACATACCTCTGTAATGTACGCACTAACGGAAACGTACAACATTCTGACAAAACCTGTATGCCTGAGTGCTGTAATATAATAAATTTCGAGCAAACAGCTTAGTTTTGTCTTTCCATCTTGCAGATGGCATGCTAATCTGGCATCTTTTTTTTAAATATTGGGATCCTATAGTCTTCAACATTTGTTTGTCCTTCTTCACTTGATCCATTTGATACAGTTTCTGTTGCTGTCTGTATATAAAATGATGGGCACTTTTCTTGTCCCATAACAGTTTTGCACGAAGTCTAGCCGGTCGGGGTGACCGATCAGTTCTAGGCGTTACAGTCTGGAACCACGAGACCGCTACGGTCGCAGGTTCGAATCCTGCCTCGGGCATGGATGTGTGTGGTGTCCTTACGTTAGTTAGGTTTAAATAGTTCTAAGTTCTAGGGCACTGATGACCTCAGAAGTTGTCCCATAGTACTAAGAGCCATTTGAACCACGAAGTCTAGTGATCCCCACATTCTACACCACGGGCTTTCACGAATAACTGCACTTAATTTTACTACTTCAGCGTCTAAACAGGTCTGTGCTGACGATCCAGATGAATCTGGCACTGATATACGGAGAGCTGAACTGACTGCTTTTGTGCCATAGGAGTGTTTTACAGCTTTAGACGGATTGTCGAACCTTTGTGGCAGTTTCCTCTTCATCGTCGGTTAAGGTGGCGTATTTGGAATATCAAACAATGTGGTTATCTGCATTCCACACGTGTTTTTTGTGGTCTGCATTCATGAGCTGGTTTTCTTCGACGTGTAGCGGACAACACATTATTATAAAGGTAAAGAGAGTTTTTTTTCCATAAGATCTTCTCGTCTATTCACTAGCCATTTCCTATTCCTAAAACGGAACATTAACCATCAATATACATGTAAGCGAATCCTGACAATGCAGTTTAATAACATGATGCTATACACCTCTCAGGGCTCTTTGGAAACCTAAAAAAGAAAAGACAGCTGTGGTATCTTCTTCTTGTTGTTGCTGCAATTTATTGCGCTACTCTAAGCTCGCATTTGTAAAAACCATTGTACAAACCAGAGTAAACTACTACTATCCGCTTTCGCTTTCACGGTAGCGCCGTATTCAACAGTTTAACTTTCTGGCCGCTTGGCGCGCTGCTGGTACAGTAGGCAACAAAATCGAGGCGAAGTGTCGCGACGACTGTTAACGTTAGACGGTGGCGACACCGTGAGCGCAGCCATGAGGTGCCCGGTGCAACGGCCACTCGGCACTCAGGCGTGCAGCAGTGCGGCCCAGGCGGGCGCCACGTGGAGCCGGCCCGGGCTTATCTGGGCCACGTCAGCGCCAGCGGCGTGCGCAGCCTCCAGCCACGCGAGGCCCAGGCGGGCTCGAGTGTCCGTCTGGAGGCTGACGGCCGGCTGCTGACGGACGCGTCTTCGTGAGCGCTGAGCGTGTCAGCTGCAGCTGCCGGCGAGTGGGCGACCGGCGATCCTTCTGAAAAGCGGCAGCGGCTAACCGACGGGTGCGGTTCCCCTTTGTGTTCTGCCTTACGGCAGGTCTTGTCGTGGGGGAAGCCTCGTCAGAGAGGTCCACCGCATGAGCGTCTAGGGAAGTGATTCCAGTAGTGGTTTCCCGTTGCCTTCCACTGATGATGCAATGATAATGAGGACCACAACACCTAGTCCCTGGGCGAAGAAAATCTCCGAACTCGGGAGCCTGGGCGTGACAACCACCGCGCTTCGGTAGCTGAGATGGTAGAGCACTTGCCCGCGAAAGGCAAAGGTCCCGAGTTCGAGTCTCGGTCGGGCACACAGTTTTAATCTGCCAGGAAGTTTCATATCAGCGCACACTCCGCTGCAGAGTGGAAATCTCATTCTGGAAACATCCCCCAGGCTGTGGCTAAGCCATGTCTCCGCAATATCCTTTCTTTCAGGAGTGCTAGTTCTGCAAGGTTCGCAGGAGAGCTTCTGTAAAGTTTGGAAGGTAGGAGACGAGGTACTGGCAGAAGTAAAGCTGTGAGTACCGGGCGTGAGTCGTGCTTCGGTAGCTCAGATGGTAGAGCACTTGCCCGCGAAAGGCAAAGGTCCCGAGTTCGAGTCTCGGTCGGGCACACAGTTTTAATCTGCCAGGAAGTTTCATATCAGCGCACACTCCGCTGCAGAGTGGAAATCTAATTCTGGCATTTTTTTTCTTTAAAAAAAAAAAAAAAAAGAAAAGAAAAGAAAAGGCTACCTTGCCGGCGTCCATTCAGCTATGGGGCGGACTGTCGTATCTAAAGACTGCCCCAAATACTGTCGTCAGCCATTTGACGCTCTATTCGTTTAGCGATCAAAATACAAAGATTGCGACTGGGTTTCGGCCTTTCTTAGCAGAGATACAAATGCATCGTCGCGACTGCCCCAGAGAAGTGCGACAGAATCGCTCTTGTTCCATAAACCGTGATCCAGAAATTGCAATATGCTCACCTCCCACAACGCTATACTTTGAGAATAGTTACTTGGTTCAAATGGCTCTGAGCACTACGGGACTTAAATTCTGAGGTCATCAGTCCCCTAGAACTTAGAACTACTTAAACTTAACTAACCTAAGGACATCACACACATCCATGCCCAAGGCAGGATTCGAACCGTAGCGGTCGCGCTGATCCAGACTGTAGCGCCTAGAACCGCTCGGCCACCACGGCCGCCTATAGGTACTTAATGAAGCCATTTTAGTGCAGACAGCTTTTACTTCACATTTTGAATTGCTTTGGGAAGTACGTTCAGTTAATGATTGCAGTGTTGTCTCGGGTACGATCTCTTCTTCTATTGATGTGATTTCCTGTCACAAAGGTAACAGATCATAGTAATTGACGGAGAGTCACCAAGTAAAATAGAAGTAGCATCTGGTGTTCCCCAAGGAAGTATTGTAGGCCCTATGCTGACTTTTATCCACACAAACGATTTAGGAGACAATCTGAGCATCCCTCGTAGATTGTTTGCAGATGATACAGTCAAAAAATTGTTCAAATGGCTCTGAGCACTATGGGACTTAACTTCTGTGGTCATCATTCCCCTAGAACTTAGAACTACTTAAACCTAACTAGCCTAAGGACATCACACACATCCGTGCCCGAGGCAGGATCCGAACCTGCGACCATAGCAGTCGCGCTGATGCAGTCAATTAGCACATTATAAAGTCATCAGACAATCAAAACCAATTGCAAAATCGTTTAGGCAAGATATCTGTACAGTGTGAAAAGTGCCAGCTGATTTTAAATAATGAAAAGTGCGAAGTCATCCGCATGAGTACTAAATGGAATCCGCTAAACTCAGGTTACAGCATAAAACACACAAATCTAAAGGCTGATTAAATACTTAGAATTTACGGTTACGAATAACTTAAATTGGTACGATCGTATAGAAAATATTGCGGTCAAAGCAAACCAAAGACTGTGATTTATTGGCAGAACACTTAGAAAATGCAACAGGTGTACTAAAGAGACTGCCTACAATATGCTTGTCCGCTCTGTTCTGGTATATTTCTGTACTGTGCAGGATCCGCATACGATAGGAGTGATGGAGCACATCGAAAAAGTTCAAAGAAGGCCAGCTCGTTTTATGTTATTGCGAAGTAGAGGAGAGACTGCCACGGAAATGATGCTAATAATTGGGGTGGCTGACTGAAGGCGTTTCTCGTTGCGGTACGGTCTTATGATGTTTTAATCAGCAACTTTCTCCTCAGAGTGAGAAAATATTTTGTTGGCGCCTACCTCAATAGAAAAAAATTATCATCACAAAATAAGAGAAATCACAGCTCGCACGTAAAGATTTAAGTGCTCGATTTTCCCTCACGCTGTTCGAGGGAGGAACGGCACAGGAGTAGCTTCGAGGTGGTTCGACAAACCCTCTGTCAGGCACTTAGTTTTGAACTGCAAGGTAATCATGTAGATACTAACTTGCTATTAACAGTGGTCCGGATTTTTATCAGTCGTCTGAACAGAGCGCAAGCTTTTTTATGCTGAAACTTCCTGGCAGATTAAAACTGTGTGCCGGACCGAGACTCGAACTCGGGACCTTTGCCTTTCGCGGGCAAGTGATACCATCTGAGCTACCTAAGCACGCCTCACGTCCCGCCCTCACAGCTGTACTTCCGCCTAGAGCTACATCTACATAATTATTCCTCCAGCCACCGAACTTGGAGTGGCAGAGGTTACCTTGTACCGCTTCACTCCTGTTCCACTCGCAAGCAGAGCGAGGGAAAGGCGACAATCTGTATGTCTCCATAAGAGTCCTAATCTCTCTTACCTTAGGTTCGTGCTCCCTGTACGAAATGTACGTTAGCGCCAGTAGGATTGTTCTGCAGTCACTATTCAATACCCATTCTCTAAATTTTTTCAGTAGCGTTCCTCGAAAAGAACACACAGGTATTACGGAGATGGCTCGGGAACTCAAATGGGAATCCTTGGAGGCAAAACGACTCTCTTTTCGCAACACACTATTGCGTAAATTTAGAGAACTGCCATTTGAGGCCGATTCGCAACGTGCTGTTCGAACCTACCGGTAACAAACCTAGCAGCCCGCCTCTGAATTATTTTGATGTCTTGCATTAATCTGACGTGGTGAGGATCCCGAACACTCGAGCAGTATTCAGGAATTGATGGCATTAATCTACTATGTGCAGTCTCCTCTGAACCACACTTTCCTAAAATTCACCCAATAAATGTAAGTCGACCATTCGTTTTCCCCATTGCAACCCATACATGTTCGTTCTGTTTCGTATCGCAACGTTACTCCTAGATATTTAATAGATCTGACTGTGTTAAGTATCACACTACTAATGCTCTATTGGAAAATCATGGGATAGTTTTTTCTAATTATCTGTATTAACTTGCATTTTTGTACATTTAGAGCTGGCTGCCATTCATCACACCAAGCAGAAATTTTGTGTAAATCATCTTGTAACCTCCTACAGTAGCTCAATGACGACAACTTCTCGTCTAAGGCAGCATCATCAGCAAACAGCCACAGATTGCTGCTCACCCTGTCCGTCAGATAATTTATGTATACAGGGGCCAAATATCTCAAGAAGTAAGCGTCAAACGAAAAAACTACAAAGAACGAAACTTGTCTAGCTTTAAGGGGGAAACCAGATGGCGCTATGGTTGGCCCGCTAGATGGGGCTCCCATAGGTCAAACGGATATCAACTGCGTCTTTTTAAAATAGAAACCCCCATTTTATTACATATTCGTGTAGTATGTAAAGAAATATGAATCTTTTAGTTGGACCACTTTTTTCGCTTTGTGATAGATGGAGCTGTAATAGTCACAAACATACGGCTCACACTTTTAGACGAACAGTTGGTAACAGGTAAATGTCTTAAATTAAAATACAGAACGCAGGTACGTTTGTTCCAATGTGATACAGTTACCTTTGTGAACTTATCATTTCTGAGAACGCATGCTGTTACAGCGTGATTACCTGTAAATACCACATTAATGCAATAAATGTTCAAAATGATGTCCGTCAACCTCAATGCATTTGGTGATACGTGTAACGACATTCCTCTCAACAGCGAGTAGTTCGCCTTCCGTAATGTTCGCATATGCATTGACAATGCGCTGACGCATGTTGTCAGGCGTTGTAGGTGGATCACGATAGCAAATATTCTTCAACTTTCCCCACAGAAAGAAATCCTTGGACGTCAGATCGGGTTAACGTGCGGGCCATGGTATGGTGCTCCGACGACCAATCCGCCTGTCATGAAATATGCTATTCAATACCGCTTCAACCGCATGCGAGCTATGTACCGGACATCCATCATGTTGGAAGTACATCGCCATTGTGTCATGCAGTGAAACATCTTGTAGCAACATCGGTAGATCATTACGTAGGAAATCAGCATACATTGCACCATTTAGTTTACCATCGATAAAATGGGGGCCAATTATCCTTCCTCTCGTAATGCCGCACCATACATTAACCCGCCAAGGTCGCTGATGTTCCACTTGTCGCAGCCATCGTGGATTTTCCGTTGCTCAATAGTGCATGTTATGCCGGTTTACGTTACCGCTGTTGGTGAATGACGCTTCGTCGCTAAATAGAACGCGTACAAAAAATCTGTCATCGTCCCGGAATTTCTCTTGTGCCCAGTGGCAGAACTGTATACGACGTTCAAAGTCGTCGCCATGCAATTGCTGGTCCATAGAAATATGGTACGGGTGCAATCGATGATGATTAGCATTCGCAACACCGATGTTTTTGAGATTCCCGATTCTCGCACAATTTGTCTGCTACTGATGTGCGGATTAGCCGCGACAGCAGCTAAAACACCTATTGGGCATCATCATTTGTTGCAGGTCGTGGTTGACGTTTCACATGTGGCTGAACACTTCCCGTTTCCTTAAATAACGTAACTATCCGGCGAACGGTCCGGACACTTGGATGATGTCGTCCAGGATACCGAGCAGCATACATAGCAGATGCCCGTCGGGCATTTTGATCACAACAGCCATACATCAACACAATATCGACCTTTTCCGCAATTGGTAAACGGTCCATTTTAACACGGGTAATGTATCAGGAAGCAAATACCCTCCGCACTAGCGGAATGTTACGTGATAGCACGTACCTATACGTTTGTGACCATTACAGCGCCATCTATCGCAAAGCGAAAAAAGTGATCCAACTAAAACTTTCATATTTCTTTACGTACTACACGAATATGTAATATAAATGGGTTTCCTATTTTAAAAAAACGCAGTTGATATGCGTTTGACCTATGGCAGCGCCATTTGGCTGGCCAACCATAGCTCCATCTGGTTTCTCTCTTCAAGATAGATGAGTTTCGTTCTTTGTAGTTTTTTCGTTTGATGCTCATTTCGTGAGATATTTGGCCCGGTCTCTATCAATGGACCACCCGGTACAGAGAATAAGAACGGTCCTACCACACGTCCCTGGTGTACTCCTAATGATACCCTTGTCTCTGATGAACTCTCATCGCCGGGCACAACATACTCGATCCTGTAACTTTAGAGGTCTTCGAGCCATTCACATATTTGGGAATATATTCCGTATGCTCGACCCTTCTGTAGTGGTGCGCTGTGTTAAGCGCTTTTAGGAAATCTAGAAATATGGAATCTCTTTCTTGTCATAATAACAGTGAAATTAAAATTCCTTCTATATAATCCGAATAACAAACAACTGTCCATAGCTGATAATCTGCTAGTTCCGAATTACAAGCGCGCTCCCCTCACACTCTGTTGTATAATTTCCGACTGCCCACGCTTCCAAAGTAAAAGATTCCGAAAAGATGCTTGAGGAAGTTACATCGGCATGAAAATACAATCTATGACATAAAGTTTTGTACATTAGAAGGGATAAATTAAATCGTTATTTCACAATACGATATATGTAAACACATTCATTCATTGTTGTTATTCAGATCAGTTATAAATCAAATGTAAAGTACCTGCATGACTATTCTTCAGCATTTACGTCTTCTGTACGTATAGAAACCACTCACAGAAACTTTAAATAAAAAACAATTCTACAAACAACCGGAAGTCAACTAGAAATGATTAGCTCCGTTGCCAAAGTAGAAACACGAGTAAGTACACAAAAAATGGTACTATAATATTGGCCTTAGGAATCAACCATCTATAGGTTCAAAAGTGATCACAGAGCATCAGCCGATTGTTATGCACTACACCGTTGTTCAGGGACACCTTCTGAGTATTTCGGTGTAAGGAACGCACAGCCTTGACGGCTCGTTACGGAGTCACA
Organism: Schistocerca serialis cubense; assembly: GCF_023864345.2. NCBI lineage: Eukaryota > Metazoa > Arthropoda > Insecta > Orthoptera > Acrididae > Schistocerca > Schistocerca serialis. The sequence goes on from NC_064646.1 coordinate 398,810,925, forward strand.
GCGTAGTAATGATTTATTCGGTTTCTTATCATAATCACTCCTGTTTCTGTGAAAATTCCTTCACAACAGTAAGATAGCCTGTCATATGTAATAGCGAAAAAGTACAACACAAATTCAGGATTTGGTTTCTGATAGGCGACTGTGTACAGGCGACATGTTTGCCACTGTTGATAATATGACTTCGTTCGTAAATAACGCCACAGGAGGAAAACTGAGGTTTTACGTAAACTGCTATAGGGACCAATTTTCAAACTCCACTCAGATTGCGAAATCCGCTGGCTCCAGTGATTGCTCTTTCTGTAGATGATACGGGTTCAGTTTTTGTTGATGTGAGATTCTAATACAATTGACTGGCTGCTGCAGGCAGAATTTTAACCAGCCACATGTAACACACTCTCTTACACGTTGGATGTTCTAGCATACCTCACACAACCAGTATCTCCCATTCCAACACGGAAGGCTCCAGTTTGTCGTAGGTACCTGTGCCCATACGCAAAAGTGCTCTGACGTGTTTGCCGTCGGTGTGGAAACACCTCGTGATGTTTGGTTTGTGGGGGCGCTCAACTGCGCGGTTATCAGCGCCCGTACAAATTCCCAACTTTTTCTCAGTCCAATCTCGCCACTGTCATGAATGATGAGGACAACACAAATACCCAGTCATCTGGGGCAGGTGAAAATCCCTGACTCCGCCGAGAATCGCACCCGGGACCCTGTGCTCGGGAAGCGAGAACGCGACCGCGAGACCACGAGCTGCGGACTTGCATGGAGTGAACCCATACAAGAGGAGCTATCTCTTCACCAGTAAACCTATCCACAGTGCTGCTCTGTATCACTGTCAACGCGCAGCTAACATTTTTGGAAAACAAAAGTCTAGACAGAACCGAGCAGCACTGAATCCAAACTTGAGGGCAACGAGGTAAGGAGGGCGTCACTGTTGTCAATAACAGGTACCGTCAGCCAATGGAAACGAGGCACACAGCGCATACCGTCGACATTTGCACTGTTGTGCGATTTGCCCAATGCAGTACAGATTGAGACAAGAAACTAAGGGAAATATGTGAACACTGAACATATTTTCAACTGTCAAGATCACAATTCATTTATTCATACAGATGACTGGTTTCGGAAATTCTCAGTTGCCACTAAACAATCTTCTCCTTCAGTACAGTAACTTGTGTTATACAATGTACAGTATGTTCATGCGGGTATCGTGAGCTGTACTAGAAGTCGGAAAGTCATTTTTAAAAGCCGACCGCGGTGGTCTCGCGGTTCTAGGCGCGCAGTCCGGAACCGTGCGACTGCTACGGTCGCAGGTTCGAATCCTGCCTCGGGCATGGATGTGTGTGATGTCCTTAGGTTAGTTAGGTTTAAGTAGTTCTAAGTTCTAGGGGACTGATGACCACAGCTGTTAAGTCGCATAGTGCTCAGAGCCATTTGAACCATTTGAATCATTTCTAAAATAACAGCTACGCATACACATGTTGTTGTGCCGATTACAAGTCCTCAGATTGTTCACCACTTCACAACTAACAGGTCCCAGCGTAAACATTCTTAATGATACATAAGGACATCAGATGGCGCGGTGGTAGTTCAGTCGATGCTATTATCTCATATTAGAGAAGGCATGGATCTACTATTCCATATCATTACATATGCCTAAATTATTATCATAACATATAAGACAAGTCAGTAGTTTACATTTTTTCAAAAACTGTCTGTTAAAAAAATATGCAACAATTAGAAAACGTAATTTATACATAAACCCTTTTTATACCATCTTAGAAAATTTTTAAAAATATTTTATAAACGTTCGTAATAACCCTTAACCAAATTAGCCTTTATACACAGTGACAACCAATATGACAACCTATAATTACTCAAAAGCTCTCTATGTACAAGGAATGATATCATACACTGAAGCGCCAAAAAGACTGGTATAGGCATGCGTATTCAAATACAGAGATATGTAAACAGGCAGAATACGGCGCTGCGGTCGGCGACGCCTATATAAGTCTGGCGCAGTTGTTAGATGGGTTACTGCTGCTACAATGGCATATTATCAAGATTTAAGTGAGTTTGAACCAGATGTTATAGTCGGCGCACGACCGATGGGACACAACATCGCTTCGCCTGGAGAAAGATCCTCCAAGAACTCACAACCATGACTGAAGATAATCGTTCAACGTGACAGAAGTGCAACTATTACGCAAATTGCTGCAGATTTCAGTGCTGGATCATCAACAAGTGTCAGCGTGCGAACCATTCAACGAAATACAATCGATATGGGCTTTCAGAGCCGAAGGCCCACTCGTGTCCCATTGATGACTGCACGACACAAAGCTTTACCACTCGCCTGAGCCCGTCAACACCGACATCGGACTGTTGATAACTGGAAACGTGTTGCCTGGTCGGACGAGTCTCGTTTCAAATTGTATCGAGCCGATGGACGTGTACGGGTATGGAGACAACCTAATGAATCTGTGAACCCTGAATGACACTAGGGGAGTGTTCAAGCTGGTGGAAGCTCTGTACTGGTGTGAGGCGGGTGCAGTTGGAGTGATATGGGACCCCTTATTCGTCTGCATACGACTCTGACTGGTGACACGCATGTAAGCATCCTGTGTGATCACCTGCATCCATTCATGCCCGTTGTGCATTCCGACAATACGACACCCCACACGTCCAGAATTGCTACAGAGTGGCTCCAGGAACACTCTTCTGAGTTTAAACACTTCCGCTGGCTATCCAACTCCTCTTACGTGAACGTTATTGAGCATATCTGGAATGCCTGGCAACGTGCTTTTCAGAAGGAATCGCTACTCCCTCACACTGTTACGGATTTATGGATAGCCTTGCAGAATTTATGGTGTCAGTTCCCTCCGGCACTACTTCAGATATTAGTCGAGTCCATGCAACGTCATGTGGCGACACTGTTGCGTGCTCGCGAAGGCCCTACGCGATATTAGGCAGGCATGCCACTTTCTTTGGCTGTTCCGTGTACGTAGGTTGATTCTAACATATTCAGCAATATCTCGATATCTACAGGCGCAGATACGATTTTTCATCAAGAATACAGCCATGGCATATGTAGCAACAATGGAGCTATTTAATGTTTGTGCTTTTCTTGTCAGTTACGATATCTGCATGAGCTTATCTAAGATAACATGTCACTAGAGGTCTATGTGAAATATCGTCACCTGGCGCCTATGCGCGATCTGATCACCTGATACCTAGGTGAACACTCTTACAACGTTTAGTATAACCAATGTACAATTATTACACCATGTTTGATTGCAATGGCTTTCGAACTGAGCCCATGATCTAGTATTACCAGCTCACTCTTACATATCAACCGAGCGAGGTGGCGCAGTGGTTAGACACTGGACTCGCATTCGGGAGGACGACGGTTCAATCCCGCGTCCGGCCATCCTGATTTAGGTTTTCCGTGATTTCCCTAAATCGCTCCAGGCAAATGCCGGGATGGTTCCTTTCAAAGGGCACGGCCGACTTCCTTCCCCGTCCTTCCCTAATCCGATGAGACCGATGACCTCGCTGTCTGGTCTCCTTCCCCAAACCCACCAACCATCTTACATATGAATGTGCTCGAACAAATATGTTCACATATATTTATGACTAATGTCAAAATGCCATGACGTTCCAGAATATGGCCAGTGTCCAAACCACAGTTTAAAAACAATTTTACAACAAATCCTTGAGGCGAATTTTATACAGAATTACCCAATATGCTTATCTTTACCTAAAAATCTTACTCTGAAAATATTTCTAAAAAACTTCTTAAATTGTTCTTAATACCAAATTACATCAAATGAAGCTAAAACTTTTTTCAAAAAACTCTTATGTGTTTCTTATAGTACGGCATGTGAGCTATTTTATTTCGTTTATACATACTTTAAATCAAAGGTGCAGTTAATACATTATGATGTTTTTCATCTCGAAAAATACACTTTACATATTTACCATAGGAATGCAATTAATATTTTGCATTTTTCTTAGATAACAGGCTGTTTGTACTAGTTTTTATATGACAATATGTCGTTCGACATTTAGGTGCGAGCTCGTTATATGATGTCTATCTGCAATTTCGTCACCCAATGACTAGGTGAAATCTCTTCCACATTTGATGTATCAGTGTAGAATTGATTTATCACATGTAGAATACTGACTTGGCTTATATGTTATGATACTAATTTAAGCGTATGTAATGATATGGAATAGTAGATCCATACTTTACTATACTGTGAGATGATAGTATCGATTGGGCTACCATTGCGCCATTTGATGTAGCACACTATTAAGAATGTTTACGTTGTGATCTCTCAGTTGTAAAGTGGTGATGAATGAGGGCACTTGTAATCGGCACAGCAATATGTGTGTTCATAGCTGTTATTTTAAAACTAGCGTGCCGACTTCTAGTATAGCTCACGATTCCAACGTGGACATATATTGTGTAACATCACTTACTGTACTGAAGGGGAAGATTATGTAACAATCTAAACATAGATATGTCGCTATTCCAACTGTTGCATATCTTGGATATAATTATGTATGCTGTTAAGTTAGTTGCTGTATCCTTGTATTGTCGGGTCCATCTTTTTGAGATCCGAAGATGGCAGCAAAGAACTGCCGAAACCAGTTATAATAGTACAGATCGCCCACACGCTGACGATGTAGAAGTGTATCACCGAAATACAATATCTCTGTAATAGATGCAGTCATATTGATTGAATATCTAGGTGTAACGTCGAAAAGCGAAATAAAATGGAATGACCACGTCAGATCGGTTGTAGGGAACGCGAGTGTGCGCTTTCAGTTTCTTGGAAGAATTCTAGGAGAGCGTAGCTCATCTGTAAACTAGTCTGCATGCAGAACACCTGTGCGACCCCTTTTTTGAATACTGCTCGAGTGTTTGGGATCCCTACCAAATCGGATTAAAGGAAGACTTCGAAGCATTTCAGAGCAGGGCTGATAGATTTATTACCGGCATGTTTCATCAACACGCAGGTATTACGGAAATGCTACGTAAACGCAAATGAGGGGCTCTGAAGGGAATAAGTTCCTTTCGCGAAACACTGTTCAGAAAGTTTAGAGAACTGACATTTGCCGCTGGCTGCAGAACGATCCCACTACCAACAATAGCAGATAAGAGACTCCTGGAGGCTGACCTTATGAAACGTATGCTGACAACACTACGAAACATAAAAGAGCAGTATAGATGCTTCTGTTTAAGACTGTGATGTGTGTAAAAGTCTAGAGGAAGCTTCATCCAGCCAGCAGAGGGTGTCAAATGTCAACTGGTGATGATGATGGGCAAACGAAACCCTTTGGTCACTTGGCCTTTCCTTCTCAAGTCAAAACCCACAAGACAATTATGGAATTGACATGAGAAATGCCACAACTCCAAAAAATTCCAATTTTGAGATTTTTTTATTAAGAAGGTAGTATGTGGCCATGCCATTGGCTCAGAGAAAGTGGCATGTCTAGATATAATCAAACTTAGCTGAAAACGTAGTCTCTAGATAGAGTAAGTTGTATGTGCAGACCTGTTGGCAGCCGGCCGAAGTGGCCGAGCGGTCCTAGGCGCTACAGTCTGGAACCGCGCGACCGCTACGGTCGCAGGTTCTAATCCTGCCTCGGGCTTGGATGTGTGTGATGTCCTTAGGTTAGTTAGGTTTAAGTAGTTCTAAGTTCTAGGGGACTGATGACCTCAGAAGTTAAGACCCATAGTGCTCAGAGCCATTCGAACCATTTGACCTGTTGGCACGGACAAAGTAGTCTCCCCGTTTACAGTGCTTCGGCAACAGAGCGTATGTTAACGAGTTAGTAACAAATAGTGGTGTCTGTTATGATACAGATCTTTGTTTCTAAATTAGCGTGACGCCAAACCCTCCATCATTCAGAATGGTAACTTCATATTACTTACTCTTTAATCTTACTTTACTGTTTCGTGTGTGTTTAACCAAACCCGCTTACGCAAAAAATACATTCCTAGACAATATGTAAGTGCCATTATAAGTGTCGTGAATTCACTTAAGAGGGTATAAGAAAAGTTATACAGAATTCTGGAAAGAAACAGCTAACATACAAGGAACAAATCTGACGGTCCCATGAATATCGTTGATATTAAGAGAAGGAGTGATGGAAAATACGATGATCCATCACTAAGTAGGAGGCAAGTTTCTGTGACATAGTGCTCACTCGTCGACCGTGGTCATGTGCAGCAAGTCTGCAGCAGATATTTTAGAACTATGGTGGGGCCATCAGACAAACGTATATATACTCAAAAATTGTGCATAAAATACAAATACATAACAGTAATTCTGACTCTGGACAAGGAGTGATATTGCATGTTCAATACACAAAAAATGGTATTTCATTAAAAAAAACATGCCATATTTATGAAACGTCATATGTAACAGTAAGCATGAAGATATGCATTCCATTCGAAGCAAAAAAATGGTTCAAATGGCTCTGAGCACTATGGGACTTAACTTCTCAGGTCATCGGTCGCCTAGAACTTAGAACTACTTAAACCTAACTAACCTAAGGACATCACACACATCCTTGCCCGAGGCAGGATTCGAACCTGCGATCGTAGCGGTCCCGCGGTTCCAGACTGTAGCACCTAGAACCGCTCGGCCACTCCGGCCGGCCAATCGAAGCAGTTTCTGTAATAAAGTTAGTGAAAACTAATTCATAAATCCGTTTTTTGGATCCCCTGAAAATTTTTCTTCCTGGTCCTTGCCATTTTCCCTTGCGAATGCCTCAGTTAGTTCCCTCTGCAAATACCCCCCCCCCCCCAATGCTTTACTGGATGAGACTGTACCAGAATTCAATCCACGTTCATAGCAGCATTTCTTAGTTTTGTTTTCTTGTATAAGGGTTCTAGTTTCGACGTCCTTTTGTAGCATCATATTTCAAATGTTTCCAATTCCTTGTCTCCCAGTTCTTGGACTTTGTTTTAGAGTTTTGTAGACAGTTCATTTCTCAACTGTATTCCCAAATTAGATCAATGATAGAGACAAATGAAGTTATACATCACAGAAAATGTAGCCTTCTGCAATTTGAATTTGAATTGTTAGTTGTTCTAAAGGAATGGTTTCCACTATAAAAACCGTAAGCAGAACCAAACAGTAATTCAACCTTACGACATTTACGGTCCAAAAAGTTGTACCACACCTAGCAACAAGAGCATATCGAAAAACTGTAATATGGCATCATACCTGGAAACATTATGTAACACATTTATTATATACATACAGCAAACATGTAGTCTATTACAGGCCACTTATGGTGCTTCCTAAATAAAAGGAACCGTAATGCGTATGGAATAAACGCAGACCTACTTCGATATTTTAACTGCTTAGGCGGACAGTATCTCCAAGAAAATATAAGATCCAACTAAGGAACGACAGAAATAATAAAAAAATACAATGTTTTTACTGACTGTTCAATAATTCTGTCATTCACAAACTTCAATAGTCTTGTTAACGACGCGGTCGATGACTTTTTCGAAGTCGGCTAGCACGTCTCCCGTTTGAAACGGGATGTATTCGCGTTGCACTCGTGTCGCTCTTTCGTACAGGGCTTTACTGCGCAGTAAGAAAAGCACGTGTGAGCGTGCATTGCAGTCTGTACGTTCATGCTTCTCACGTGTGAATCCTGACTCCGTACTTCAGTGTCACGTACTTGAGTCGCACGCAAACAAATCCGTGTGCTCAGTACTACCTGTCTAAGAAGAATCCTTTCTAGAAAGTGGAGCTAGAAACAAGAACTGAAAACTTTCAGTAATGTCAAATATTTTTCTTAGTTTATTTTATTTTTTCTCTCGTAGGAGAACTGTAATGTCATCATGTAATCGTGCAGTATACCATAATGTTGCATGAAAACATATTAAATACAGTGCACGATAATAATAATAATAATATGTTGCAGTTTTCAAATTGCTGATGTTAGAACTGGTTCAAATGGTACAAATGGCCCTGAGCACTATAGGACTTAACACCTGAGGTCATCAGTCCCCTAGAACTTAGAACTACTTAAACCTAACTAACCTAAGGACATCACACACATCCATGCCCGAGGCAGGACTCGAACCTGCGACCGTAGCGGTCACGCGGTTCCGGACTGAAGCGCCTAGAACCGCTCGGCTACAACGTCCAGCGTTAGAACTGGATTGTGGACTGTGACGCACACGGCATCCTAGTTCCTATTACAATAACAATCTCAAACTCCATTCATTTTATCAATAGTCGCACTTAAACGGTCATTACATGTTGGACGACGATAAATTTGTTGACCAAGATTCGTTACCCGTACTGGAACACTTCAGTTCGAAGACTATAATCGTTACGAAAGTAAAACGTTGGCTGACTGAAAATTTTTAAGCTTTGTAGGAGCCTTGAAAATGAAACGAATTAAGAAATTATAGAAGCAGAAGTAACTCGTGAGGTATGTGGGGCAGGTTGGCGACAAATACTCTTCTATTGTCTTCACAGCCACGTGAAGCTAAATAGTCAAATGACCAATGGAAAAGAGCGTGGAAGCGAAAGAACTGCTTGGGAATTTCCCCCATTATCTATAAGAATCTAAACCGTAATGCTTTCTTACTGTGGCTTATGGTAGGTAGTTTGGTTCCTTAGACTAAAAACATCCAAAGACGGAAGTGGCTAACAAATACAAGAAATGTGAGTTAGCAGACGAATGAATTGGACATAGAACGGTCGGTTCCTCAGCGCTTTCAGAAACCGCGTACCTGACCAGACGTCACCAGTTAACAAAAGTAATAGATCGGTAACTGGAAGGTATTAGCAGTCCGTTAGTTACATACATGCATGATAAATTTTATGACAAGCTGCGTTTTTCATTACTTCGAGGATTATTAGGTCATATTTTCTTCAATTACTGTACATCTACACCTAAATCTACATTACTACTCTACAGTTCACAGTTAACTGCCTGGCAGAGAATTCGGCTAACCATCTTTAAGCTCTTTTTCTGCCGTTTCACTCTCGAACAGTGCGCGGAAAAACCAACACTTAAATCTTTCCGTCTTGTCTCTTATTTTGTGATGCTGATCATCTCTCCCTACGTAGGTAAGTGCATTCGGGGGAGAAATATGATATGCGGTTCCCACACCACACAGCAGTACTGCACAAGAGGGCGGACAAGCTTAGTGTAAGCAATATCTTTAGTAGATCTATTGCATTTTCTAAGTGTTCTGCCAATAAAACGCTGTCATTGGTTCGCTTTTCTCACAACGTTACCCATGTAATCGTTCCAGTTTAAGTTATTCGTAATTTGAATCCGTAAGCATTTAGCTGAATTCGCAGCCTTTAGATTTGTGTGATTTATCGTGTAACCGAAATTTAGCGGATTCCTTTTAGTACTCGTGTTGATGACGTCGCACTTTTCATTACTTAGAGTGAACTGTCACTTTTAGCATCATACAAGTATCTTGTTTAAATCACAATGGAATTGGTTTTGATCATCTAATGAGTTTTCAAAATGGTAAATGACAGTATCATCTGCAAACAATCTAAGAGGGCTGCTCATATTGTCTCCTAAATCGTTTATATAAATCAGGAAGAGCAGAGGGCCTATAACAGTTCCTTGAGAAACGGCAGATATTACTTCCATTTTATTCGATCACTTTCCGTCACTTACTTCGTACTATTATGACCTTTCTGACAAGAAGTCACAAATCCAGTCGCACAACTGAGACGATACTCCAAACGTGCGCAATTTGATTGGAAGTCGCTTGTGAGGAACTGTGTCAAAAGTCTTCTAGAAATCTAAAAATATAGAATCAATTTGACATCTCCTACCGATATCAGTTATTACTTCGTGAGAAAAAATAGCTAGTTGTCTTTTACAGGAACTATATTATCTGAATTCGTGTTGGCTGTTTGTCAACAAATAGTTTTCTTCGAGATGCTTGATAATGTTCGAACAGAATATGTCTCCGAAAATCCCTCTGTATTTGTAAAGCTCTCTATCACTCACAAACTGCAACAGATAGTTTAAAATAAATTTCATCTGTGAATAAATATACTTTTCGTCCTCTACCTCAAAGGCAGGGATTTTGCAACTAAAAACCAGATGAGTTTTTAGGGGACAGCGGTAATCTCAATTAGGAATATTTGGGAGGGCATTGCTATTTCCAGAATTTGCCTTACAACCAAGGGAGCTCAAAAAAGCCTACGTCAGGATCTAGGAATGGAAAATATTTTTATTTTAACTCTGGGAGAAATGTACCAGAGAAACATATGAACGCCTAATGTATGTGTAGACATGTTCTTTAATATGCACACTGAGCAATGACGGCGATTCAACATGTACAGTGTACCTATTCCGTTGCGTTATTACACTTCGGAACGAAGTTTAGTATTAGGCTGTGGTTAATAGGAGGACAATTCGGAAAATATGTTCCAGTCGGTCGCGAAATGGAAATCAGAGTCAAAAAGCGATGAAGCTTTGCATAGATGTGTTGGGCAGTGTCTCTGGCACTCCCATCGATCGCGTCACGTCGCTCTTTTCAGCTCTGAGCACACAGTGAGCACATAAAAGTGTCTAGAAAACAGTGTCTCCCACCAAGAACGAGGGCGTGGTGAGAAATTTCGCCTGAAGCTATGTAGTCCACATATAATGTCATACGTTTCCTTCTTCAACACATTTTTCAGCCGCATTCTGCAGGGGCAATGAAGATGATCCTGAAGCGTTTTCGGGGGAAGGTGTTTGATCACCAACAGCACAGGATGTAACTGGCTCCCTCTGACTTTCATCTCTGGTCACATGTACCGATGGCTATGAAGCCAACATTTTGATGCAGACAACGAGCTAGAGACTAGCCTAGAAATTGGCGGAAAGCAGAGGCGGCTGCCTTCTATGACGAGGATATTGGAAAGTTGGCACAACGCTACGACAAATACTAAACCGGAGGGGTGACTATGTGGATAAATAGCTGTAAGTTGTAGCTAAATGTTGAATATAAAACATTTTTGATTTTCACAGTCATTTCCGATTTGCGGCCGATCAGAACTTACTTTCCGAATGCCTCCTGTATTCGCGCTTCTTAAACATATTCCCGTGAGATTTACGTGTGTGAAACCCATACTTATTCCAATTACATTGTTCTGTGCAATAAATGTTTTTGTTAAAGTGAGGCGTTAACATACTCCAAAGGACACCGGGGAAGAAAAATATGAAAAAAAACGTTAACTTACTAATTTCTACATCTACAAAAGTCTCACTTATTCTCGATGCAAAAGTATCTGAAAAGTATTTGAGCACACCTCTACGCCGTGTTTCGAACACAGGTTTTCACCAATTTACACACTCAACAAATTAAAACTTTCTACCATATTTATTACATTTTGTTCGTTCACTACGTTAACAAGAGCTAGAGTATTTTGGAGAGCAGAAAACTGTATGTACTGCATTTCTTAGAAGTTCAAAGGTAGTTCATTTGCGCTGAAACATTTAATTACTTTAGAAGAAATACCATTTACTACATTTCTTGTCTGTGCTCGGCTTGATAATAATATCAGTAGCCAAAGAAGAACTGAAAGGATAATATTGTACATAAATCATTAACAAAAGAAAACGTTATTTCTTCAAAGGCAATGTTATTTCTCCCCATTAGATTATGTGCAGAACCCCCTTATATTATTCAAACATCGAAGTGTAACCTTATGTATCCTGTCTCTTAAATATGAACTGAACCAGGCATGTACTGAGTCAGGTATTCCGTCACAACCTTTGTAATATAATAATACGGTCCAAAAAATCAACGCCTTCGATAATTCACAAAATCATCCCAAATGATGGTATTTTATCATTCGAAAATAATCGATGTGCTTCATGAATGGCGACGACTTTGAACGTCGTGTACAGTTCTGTCACTGGGCAGAAGAGAAATTACGGGACTAGACAGATTTTTTGTACGCGTTCTATTTAGCAACGAAGCGTCATTCACCAACAGCGGTAACGTAAACCGGCATAATGTGCACTATTGGGCAACGGAAAATTCACGATGGCTGCGACAAGTGGAACATCGGAGACCTTGGCGGGTTAATGTATGGTGCGGCATTATGGGAGGAAGGATAACTGGCCCCTATTTTATCGATGGCAATCTAAACGGTGCAATGTATGCTGGTTTCCTACGTAATCTTCTATCGATGTTACTACAAGATGTTTCACTGCATGACACAATAGCGATGTACTTCCAACATGATGGATGTCCAGCACATAGCTCGCGTGTGGTTGAAGCAGTATTGATTAGCATATTTCATGACAGGTGGACTGGTCGAAGAAGCACCATACCATGGCCCGCACGTTCACCGGATCTGACGTCCCCGGAGTTCTTTCTATAGGGAAAGTTGAAGGATATTTGCCATCGTGATCATTCGACAACGCCTGACATCATGCGTAAGCGCATTGAATGCCATGTGCGAACATTACCGAACGCGAACTACTCGAAGAAGCACCATACCATGGCCCGCACGTTCACCGGATCTGACGTCCCCGGATTTCTTTCTATGGGGAAAGTTGAAGGATATTTGCTATCGTGATCATTCGACAACGCCTGACAACATGCGTAAGCGCATTGAATGCCATGTGCGAACATTACGGAACGCGAACTACTCGCTGTTGAGAGGAATGTCGTTACACGTATTGCCAAATGCATTTTTGAGCATTTATTGCATTAATGTAGCATTTACGGGTAATCACGCTGTAACAGCATGCTTTCTCAGAAATGATAAGTTGTCAAAGGTACCTGTATCACATTGGAACAACGGAAATAAAACGTTCAAACGTACCTAAGTTCTGTATTTTAATTTAAAAAACCTACCTGTTACCAACTGTTCGTCTAAAATTGTGAGCCATATGTTTGTGACTATTACAGCGCCATCTGTCACACAGCGAAAAAAGTGGTCCAACTAAAACTTTCATACTTCTTTACGTACTACACTAATATGTAATAAAAAATGGGGGTTCCTATTTAAAAAAAAAAAACGCAGTTGATATCCGTTTGATCTATGGCAGCTCCATCTAGCAGGCAAACCATAGCGCCATCTGGTTTCCCCCTTCAAGCTAGGCCGGCCGTTGTGGCCGTGCGGTTCTAGGCGCGTCAGTCTGGAACCGCGTGACCGCTACGGTCCCAGGTTCGCATCCTGCCTTGGGCATGGATGTGTGTGATGTCCTTAGGTTAGTTAGGTTTAAGTAGTTCTAAGTTCTAAGGGACTGATGACCACAGATGTTGAGTCCCAAAGTGCTCAGAGCCATTTGAACCTTCAAGCTAGACGAGTTTCGTTCTTTGTAGTTTTCTCGTTTGACGCTTATTTCGTGAGATATTCGGCCCGGTCACGATCAGTGGAACACCCTGTATACTTACAGACCCTGCACGTTTACAGACAAACAAATGATTACAGTTTCAGAAAATTAGACGATTTATTAAAGAGGAAGAGTTTGACAATCTGATCAAGTCAATAACACGTTGATCTACCTCTGGCCCTTATACTAGCAGTTATTTGGCCCGATATTGATGTCATCCTGAGGGATATCGTACCAAATTCTGTCCAATTGGCGCGTTAGATCGTCAAAATACTGAACTGGTTGAAAGATGCTGTCCATAATGTTCCAAACGATGTCAATTGGGGAGGGATCCGGCAAGCTTGCTGGCCAAGCTAGGGTTTGGTAAGCACGAAGACAAGCAGTAGAATCTCTCGTCGTGTGCGGGCGAGCGTTATCTTGCTGAAATGTAAGCCCAGGATGGTTTTCTATGAACGACAATAAGACCGGGCGTACAATATCGACGACGTACTGCTGTGCTGTAGGGGTGCCGCCGATGACAACCAAACGGGTCCTGCTATGAAATGAAGCGACGCTTAAACAGACCTTCACGCCGGTTGTCGGGCCGTTAGGCGGGCAACAGTCATGTTGGTATCCCACTGCTATGTGGGGCGTCGGCAGACACGTCTTCGCTGGGATCTGGCTCAGTTCGAAACAAGTTTCATCACTGAAGACAATTTTAATCCAGTCAATGAGATTTCAGGCTTAATGTGGCCGACACTACTGTAGAGAGGCTTGTTGGAGTACAGAGGTCAATGGTAGCCGACGGAAGAGGCGCCGCGAGGTTAGCCCCCTTTCTGTGAGCTGTCGATTAACGGTCCTTGCGCTCACTGAAGTTGCAAGTCGGATCGATGTCAATTATGAATCCGGGGACTCGCATGCCTCTGAAAATTGCCCTGTCTTCACGTTCTGCCTTCTCTCTAGGTTGAAGCCTTCCTTCTTGACTCTGTCGTCGGCTGTGATGCACCCATTCCAGCCAACATTGTCGAATACTGGCATCGCTCCTATTTAAATGTCGATTGGCCGATTACTGCAACCGGCTTATTTGAGCCCAACTACACGTCCTCTCTCAAATGCTGACATCTGTGGGCGAGGCAGTTACTGTCCAACTCAGTATAAGGAACGAAATTCGCAAAGACTTTATGCCGTGGTATCGACAAGTCCCCTGTTCACTATCCTCGCCAACTGCGTGGTTCCGCTACAGCGTCACGCATTCATCCATCATGAGCCGAAATTTACCGGTATCAGGGTACATGATCATCATCTGTCGTGTAAAATTTATTTTTCTGCCCTCATGGAATTTGTGTAGGTGTTTTTGGAGATTTTACTCAAGTTTTAGCTGTTCTTTACTAATCTGCCTCTCAATAAAATGACGACGACGTGCTGAAAACCAGCTAAAATGAAGTCCTACTACGGTTCCTTCGCCGGTCGGGGTGGCCGAGCGGTTCTATGCGCTACAGTCTGGAACCGCGCCACCGCAACGGTCGCAGGTTCGAATCCTGCCTCGGGCATGGATGTGTGTAGTGTCCTTAGGTTAGTCAGGTTTAAGTAGTTCTAAGTTCTAGGGGATTGATAACCTCAGAAGTTAAGTCCGCCGGCCGGAGTGGCCAAGCGGTTCTAGGCGCTTCAGTCTGGAACCGTGCGACTGCTACGGTCGCAGGTTCGAATCCTGCCTCGGGCATGGATGTGTGTAGTGTCCTTAGGCTACTTAGGTTTAAGTAGTTCTAAGCTCTAGGGGACTGATGACCTCAGAAGTTAGGTCCCATAGTGCTCAGAGCCAAGTTAAGTCCGATAGTGCTCAGACCCATTTGAACCACTTGAACGGTTCCTTCAGGAATACCTAAGGTTACGTCTGTTTCTATTCAACATCCGCCCTCTAGTATAATGTATACTGTCGTGGGCAATGATGTGAGGAAATGCCACGAGAATGGTAGATCACAAGGGCTGGAAATTGATGGAAATTGAAAAGAAATTCTATTTAATGTACTGTGACGTTTAAATGGTCCTCCGGTATTCGTGCTGACAATACCATGAGTGCATGAAAGAAAAGGCCTCCATCACGAACTGAAAAAGAGAAAGAAAACAGAGGTCTATCACTGTCTGTCTTAAGTTCTTGCGTAACTCGGTATGCATGTATGTATGTATGTATGCAATAGAGCGGCCCGCGCCTTGCGGAATGATCAACAAGGACGTGTTCCCCACGGAGAGATCTGTCTCGTGTTCGCTGTCCGGACGCCGTTCCTTCTTTCAGACGTGCGCATGTTGCCAACAACAAATCTCTTGAGAGACCAGAAAACCGACGTTAGCGTAAGGATAGCAAGCTATATTCATGATAACACCATTACCAATACAGTAAAACGTTTCTGGTAATCCACAAAAAGAACAAGGCTACACCTTTTTACCGGTGTTTTCTGCTGATATAAGTTAGACCACTACTTTTGTTGTTTGATTTTAATTTCTGTATCTTTCCATCCTGTTTGAGAGGCGGCGCATTGTAGAGTTCGGTTCCTTTCGACCAAATTCTAGACAAGCTGAGAAAGGGGCAGATGGATTTCCAAAGGAGTCTAGATTTTTGTGATAGGTTTCCAGTCTGTATTGAAACTAAGAAAAACCTCCATAGTTATTCGTGTAATTGTTTGTGAGACGAGGACAATGTTATAACTACTATAAAATAAAATAAAAATATTTGTAACAAATAATTTTTACAGCTGATATTATATTTTAATTGTTGAGTTACATTTGTGTATCTCTTTTGCTCAGACTCATTCACAAAATTAATATTGAATTCACCACAACTTATTATTAGTCTCCTTTTGTCAGAAAGATGTCGCAATATTGTTTCAGTTTTTTCTTAGAACTACGAAAAGTTTCCCAGTAGGGATCCGTACAGTGTAGTAGTAATTGTGTTGTTAAGTGGTACGATTTTACGTGCTAAAATTACTTGTGTCTATAGTTTTCAGTTGGTGCTTCTTTTTGACGTCTATAGCCACTGCCCCAATGTCCATTTTGCTTCTGCAATATGAAGCTGTGAATTTCAAATCTTTGAAATTTCACACTTCTGTTCCTGAATTAACACAGTGCTCAGAGAGATACAGGAATTTCCGCATCATAGTACATTTAGGTAAACACTAAAATTAGTAACTTTCTTTTTAAAGCCTAAAATATTTCGGTGTGTTATACTAACTGTGCTCACCAGTTTCTTTGTTATCGCAGTAATCGGAACTTTTCTTATTGTAATACCTTTCAGTATTTCCTGGATGAAGAGGTTTATCTAAATAAATATGCCCCCCACGCTGCAACCATTACAGGAATTTAGTGAAGTGTGAATGTGGCCCCGTATTCCCTCACCTAACAAAACTGCTAACCAGTGTTTCCCCATCCTATTAAGGGGTAGGCCACGCTCTTCCTATTCCAGTCTGCCAATTGTATCACTTCATCACCTCCAGTGTGATATATGTCTGAAGCCCGTAGTAAACCCTTCAGTTACAATTTTACTCTCTGCACAGGTGTATAACATGATGTCTGATCATACAGATGAAGAACATCCATAATACAAATTTGTGTTTCTTTATTTATTTTATCTGTCAGGTTGGATGGGACCATGCGAACCAAACCTTCTTGGTTATGGAATGCTGGTTAGAAAATACATGGACAGAGAATTAATGAAATAATAAAACACGAAAATACAGAGAGTATACAAATAATGACAGATTCGAGAGAAAAGTTCTCAGCTACTGCGAATGACTCCCGTACAGAACAAAGGGAGAGTGGCATGAGTAAACCTTTCAACTTGGATTTGAATACATGCAGCTTATTACTCAGATTTTTTCAGCTGTACTGGAAACCTGCAGAAAAATGTAACCTGCTAAAAGGTACACAGCTTCCGTGCACAAAGCTTAAGGAACTGGTAGGCAAGTTCAAAACATCTTTCTGTCTAGTATTCATTGAATGAAAGAAGAGGGAAAACTGTGCCCCGAGCTATTGCTGCCATAAACCAGCATACCGCGGGTGGCTATGAATGGAAGCTGACCGCCGGGCAAGGACGGCCACCGTTGATCTCACGTCATTCCCTCAACAGACTGGCAGACGGCGTGGTGCTGAGTAAATGACAACAACCACATACTGCGCGATTGTGAATGCTACCGCTGGACTGGAGACTCATCTCTGACGTCACGCCACGCCCTTCAAGGGCCTGCAGACGCGGTGCCACAACAAGGACTCGAGGAATCTCCCAGGTAGACCGTCTTCAGACTGAGTGCAGAATCAGGTGGCCATGACCTGGACGATTTGCTCCTACAGTCATGCAGTACGACGCGGATAGGCATTGGCGATTGTGGAGACATCACATGCTACCCACTGGCAGACTGAGAGATAGGAAATTAACCTTAGGAAATGGGTTGCGCACTAAATGCAACGCTCTCTCACCACATAATCCAGAGGAAGATTGCAGTCTTTCAGCTACCAGATTGAGAGACAAGACAGGGACTGAGATGTCTCTATCTCAGTTGGAGATGTTCGGCTCCATGCATTAACACTGGAGTCTCATTCCCTCCCATCAAATGCCATGTCCATCACACCTGACATCACGCTAGACTGCCAATTGCTGCCAGGTCGAGATGACTCCAACAGCCCAGCTGCCTTACTGATGTTGTCATGGACCAGATGAGGGACCAGAGCCATCCACTGCTGCTCCTACATCAAGTGCTGATTAAAGGGTGACCCTCACTCTGGCGCAGTATCACTACATCTTGATGCTCCAGGCAGTCCAGAGATCATTTGTGTGTATTTAATGCCATGTTCTATCTGTTTGACTTTGAAAATGAAAACTAGTCTCCCCAGCGAGCCTTGTGGAGGGAATGTTTCATGACTGTGATTCTTATGCAATTATGTATATTTTCTTGTGAAACTGATTTAACTTTTGATAAAACTGCTCTAATGAAGATAGCTTAATTTGTCAAGCATTTATGTAAACTCTACTTGAAAAGTGTGATTTGCCAATATTTCGTAGGGAGTAGATCGTTCAAATGCCTCTGAGCAATATGGGACTTAACTTCAGAGATCATCAGTTCAAAAAATGGTTCAAATGGCTCTGAGCACTATGGGACTTTACGTATGAGGTCATCAGTCGCCTAGAACTTAGAACTACTTAAACCTAACTAACCTAAGGACATCACATTCATCCATTGCCGAGGCAGGATTCGAATCTGCGATTGTATCGGTCGCGCCGTTCCAGACTGTAGCGCCTAGGACCACTCGGGCACTCCGGCCGGCCCTTAGGTAGTAGAAACAATATCACACTGCCTTAGGAAATAAGCACAACAGATGACCTATGTTACTTGTTTATTTATCTTTTGAGAATGTGTTTCCTAAATTATAATTATTGTCCGATTATTTATTATGGATCATCTCGAAACATGGTGAATGACTGCACAGGGGCAAAAAATTGAGGCAGAGAACGGTTTGAAATCCACAGAATTGTAATTTGATTAGGGACATTAGTGATCCTAACCTCAGATATTGTATGATTAAGTAAAAATACTGCTGCAAGACCCTTCTAACCACCTAGTAATTGTTTATCCAAAAGCTGTGGTGTAGCAACGACCCTGGGGTCAACATGAACCACACTACACTCAGCAATTTTCATCTGTACTTCTTGCAGGCATGCAACTTTGTGTGAGTGAGTGACCCCTGTCCTGAATGAGGTCACGTTAGGAGTGTGTTTGCTCGTGTGTGGTCTGGAATGGCAAAGTCGCCCCCAACACATCATTGCGAGATCTCAGTACTATTTGATGATTTGCTCTAATTCATGCCACACTACGGCATTTTGAAAAGAGACAGTGCACATGCGGAAATCAACCGTAGGTTGATTTTACATCATAGACATCATTTTCGTGAGACAGTAAAAAGTTATCCAGATGAGCGGCACGGATGGGAGCATATAGATTATTCAAAAAGATTTCGGGCTTGTAGCCGGTCGTCGTTAGGTTCCATCCACGATATTTCGACTGGACAACCGCCAGCCATCCCCAGATGAGCCATCGAAGACTTCGATGGCTCACCTGAGGATGGCTGGCAGTTGTTCAGTCGGAATATCATGGATGGAACCTAACGACAACCGGCTGCAAGCCCGAAATCTTTTTGAATATTCAGTTCGCCGGGAAAATTTTAAATTTCACAGCATATAGATTGTTAATGCATGTGGGATCTTTATTGTAGCTCTACTTGGAATAATATTTTCTGGATTTGAGAACAAGCAGACAGTTTGGTCATTTAACTGTAAAACTTGCAGTGGACGTTTTGGGTTGGAAATCGTGTGCAGCTGTTAGGGAAAGGAACATCTCAAAGCACTTACTGGGGAAAAAATGATGGTCCCAGGAAATTTTTGCAACGGTGTGCAAACAACGCTTTCAGCCAAAGAGATGGAGAAACTGTCCACCTGGATCTACCTGTTAGGCGCTTCTAGCCACGGTAGGGGAAGGGATGCAAGAAAGATGGAGGTCATTTGACCAAGACGTTTCGACAGTGCTGTAAACACACCTTGTGAACAGGGTTGGCAGTCATAAAAATTCACGAGTTTCCATGTTCGCCATGGACCAGACGCTATCGATGGAGCCATCAGGTGTTGTCGTCCCTCTGCCTACCAAGTTTTTTGGGAAGCCTCAGGCCTTCAAAAGAATTTCAAAATGGAAAGCAACATTTGTGCTACATCAAAAAAATGGTTCAAATGGCTCTGAACACTATGGGACTTAACTTCTGAGGTCATCAGTCCCCTAGAACTTATAACTACTTAAACCTAACTAACCTAAGGACATCACTCACATCCATGCCCGAGGCAGGATTCGAACCTGCAACCGTAGCGGTCGCGCGGTTCCAGACTGTAGCGCCTAGAACAGCTCGGCCACTCCGGCCGGCATGGCAGATCAAAAATGGTGTAAATTGGGACACAAAATCGTTTCTTTTAGTTTAGCAGAGGCCCCTGTGATAAATAAATGTGTTGTTCACTTTAAACTCAAATGGAAACTCAGAACATGCTGCCTAAAGCGGCCGTGCGAGAAAACAAGTCAGGAGCAAAATGTCTTCTCCTCTCTGCGTGAAAATTTACAAGTCAGGGATTGGCTGGTTCTCCAGGAAAGAGAATATTGATATTAACTTTGATTAGGATTGACCAGTGGGTAGAGCAGAGGAGTTAGAGGGGAGATATGGGGGGGGGGGGGGAGGGGGGCAGCTGCGACACTGCTTTTGGGGAGTGTACCAAGGTTTGATGGGAAGGGAGGAGCAGAGAAACTTGGTCTCCTGATTCACGCTCTGATCTGGGTAGGATTGTGGTCTTGACTCTTGCTATTAGTGGGTTGCACTTGGGACTCATCCTAAACATGACTTCTCACTGGTATTGGTCTTGACTGGGGAGCGTGTGGTGAAGCCTTAGCTGTTCCACAGTATAGGCTTCAGACATCTCAGACAACTCGCTGAACTAAGGGCAATCTTATTCGTATCAGGTCTGCTGCCTAGACGTTTGATCCCTTGTGTGCACTGCTATATAAGTGAGTAAAATTGGTCCTTGGTATGGCCAGCGAATGGGAGTGTCACACGATGTAATCTGCCGAGATTTCAGGGCTCCATCAGAGAGTAATTGCGATCCATTTAACAGATCGCCAGCCTATGACTTTGCATACTTCATGCTTGCGAATAGGAATTACAAGCGGCGCACATTGCATTACAACCGTAACCTAAGACAGCGTTGAATATCGAGAAAGGAATATAGCATTGCTGCTCCGGCTTGTTAGTGGAAACTGAATGACAGTCTCTCCACTTGTTCTCAGCTGCACCAACGTAATATAACTTCTGTATAGAATACATCCATCAAAGTATATTCAGCATTAGATAATTTCAAATTGTGTCATCCGTGTTTTGAGTTACAGCAAATAGTTTAATCAGACATACCTTAGTCTTTGCACCGAACGAGGTGGTGCAGTGGCTAGCACACTGGACTCGCATTCGGGAGGACGACGGTTCAATCCCGCGTCCGGCCATCCTGATTTAGGTTTTTCGTGATTTCCCTAAATCGCTCCAGGCAAATGCCAGGATGGTTCCTTTGAAAGGGCACGCCCGAATTCCTTCCCCGTCCATCCCTAATCCGATGAGACCGATGACCTCGTTGTCTGGTCTCCCCCCCAAGACAACTCCCCCCCCCCCCCTTAGTCTTTGCCCACCAAACGCCATCCGGTGGAGTGTTTAAACATTGGTTGCATCTATTTGTGTTGCGAATAGTTCATGATTCATTTGTCATCTTTCATAACTTGCGTTTTTTGTCCTACTTTATGATCAATAAACTTTTGCCATAATTTTTTTATAAAAGACTAATCCCATGTTGTTATATTGATCACCCATCAATAATTGACTTCAATAATGATAGGACCACCATTTCATTAAATTATTTCAACATTCAAGTTTCTTTAAATTCTGTTAAAAGTTGTAACCTCTGCCGCAGGCTAACAACAACCACTGTTAAAGGGCAAAATCAATGTAGCAGATACACGGGCCAGGTAGACAAGTGGAAAGCTTACTAATTCAAGTGATTGTCATCAGGGCGTAAGCTCGTAGTAGCCTGTAGACTTTCAAATCATGCCGCAAGACCAATGCAGTCTTGCAACATAAAGGCGCCCATCCTCAAGTTGACGAAACTTCTTTCCAACAACAAATCCGACACGGTACATGAATTCATAATCAGAACTGGCAAACCACAGGATGATGAGAAAAACTGGACAGAAAAGGAAAGGCCCTCTACTAAGAAATGCGTAACAAAAACTTTATTTCGCGGATGTAGGAGGAAGTGTTTGAAAGAAACAGTATTACCCACTACACTGCACTCTTGCACTGTAGTTCTAAGTACTGCTAAGTATTTACGATGAAGTCACGTGCCTACTTCGATTATATAACAGTATCGTCTAAATTACGACATTGACAAACTTTTGGCATTATAGTTCTTGTGTCAATTGCATTATGCATGTAAGTTTGAAATTTCTGGGCGAATGCTTTTCGATTATGTATTTCTCTGAACTACGGTTTCGTAGAAATAATGTACAAGGATGGACTAAGCAGTGATCTAAAGAAACTAATGTATTAAATTTTTTCAATATTTTGTTATTATTGCTAAAATCATAAGCATCTGTGGCATGTGAGACGTGATAGTAACAGGATGGTGATAGGAAGGGGAGTCGAAATCCGAATCCTGAATCCACGCCTGCCAGATTCTCCTCATTCAAATCTCTAATTAATGCTTTAATACCCTCTGTGACACGACCAAAGTTCGCACTTGGTTCCACAATGCGTATGACCCAGAATAATGATCGTAGCTTCTGGAACTGTTCGCCTACGCCCCTCCCATGACTGCTATTAGCGAGCAAGATTTTTCTCTCTGATTTTATTTCCGAAATAGCTGAAATCTATATCGTACCAGTCTGACGCACCATGTTTCCATCTACTGCTGTATGATGCTCTTCACCTGCTTTCTCAGGTAACAGGTCAAATTATTCGACACTGGACGATCGCTGCAAACACCCTTTCGCCCATTTCCAGTTACACGTCCCCTTTCCTTTTTCCTCCCGTAAGTGCCACAGTTATAATTTCACAGCCTCAAGTTCTGCCTGATGTGCACAGTTTCTAGCCTTCTTCTCAGCGATTTTTCTCTCTGTTGCGAATACCACATACCCATCGAAAAGCCACATTACATTCTCCCTTTTCTACTTCACTAATTCGCCAAATGAAACCAGAGCTCATAGTACACATGGGAACACATTCTCACTGACTAATCCATGGCAGCACACACATTTATTACCTATGACAGTATAGATGTTAAGAGACGCTAGTGTTAAGTAATTTACAAAGTTTGAAGTGAGGTTGAAGCACATACTCAACGCAAATAAAAGGACTTTTCTAAAATTTGTTCCGGTAAGCTGTTGGTGTTTTACTTTCTCTCATGCACAGCTATCAGACAATTGCACAAAAACAAATTCTAAGTATCCAAAAGTTATTCTAAACAGTATTAAGAATTCAGATGTCCTACTTCTTAAAGTGTGTCAACAAAATTACGCATACAGATACGCTCAATCGTATATATAACTACACATAGTTTCCCACAATTACATAAATTCGCACAGTTAAACATTCAGTACGATTAACTACTACGCGTACTAAAACAAGTATCTATGTATCAAAACAAGTAAAATAACTAGTAAAAACGATGAAAAAATTAAACTTCTCGAGGCCGCATTGTCATAGATTTCGTTGAATTAACACTCCCACTGAACAAAAACGGTCACTAAATTCAACAATCCTCAAATCAAATTGTAGTGAATGAAAAAGAGCAGCACACTTGACAGAACAACGCCTCGATGAATTTCGTCATTTTTTCATCCCGGTATTTCATTTTCGTCGTCTTCGTTCTTGATCCCAGAGCCCATTACATAATTATCTTCCCGTATCATTCAAACAGTAGTCCGCTGACTAAGCGA
Organism: Schistocerca serialis cubense; assembly: GCF_023864345.2. Lineage (NCBI taxonomy): Eukaryota > Metazoa > Arthropoda > Insecta > Orthoptera > Acrididae > Schistocerca > Schistocerca serialis. Next base: position 398,834,807 of record NC_064646.1, read on the forward strand.
ATTCTTTCCTTACTCACCGATACATGTTCCCTGCGGTTCTGTTACCTCACTGGAATTTTATTCGCGTGCTTGTACAGACCCCCATCCAGCTATCGTTAATTAGACTTTCTGCACCTTATATTAATTTCTCTCTTCCCCTTTTATTTCATGACTTCGGTGACAAATGGTTTCTAAATTCTAGTCTTCCATCGTTCTTGGAAACGCAGTTGCGCATTCTACTTTCCATTCGTTCGTAGTTGCCCGAGATACCTGTCAGTCCTACTTCCATCCATCAGTTTGCGGATAGCTCAGCATTTCAGAACTCGCCCTGAGGTAGGCGTTATGAAGAAACCAGTACCTGCGAAAGTATGCCAACAACAGCATTCTTAAAACGGTCGTAAACCTTCTGCTGACTTTTCAAAGAGAAACAAGCGTTAACGAGCTATAGATAATGACGGAGCAGTAAAACAAGAAACAGTGAATTCTCTACAGCGGGCTGCAGTTTCTTTCATTCATTACAACATGTAGAAATTTTGTCCAAGTCTTTCTGCATTTTCTTACGATCATGCAATGGCGATACTAATCTGTCGATGGCATCGTCATCGAATGATCTGATACGGCTACAGACTCTACCGATAATTCGTTCATGTGTACTGAAAACATTACAGATCTTGTCGGGGTACAGCCTATGTTACTTCTGTGCCTGCTGAACATTTACATTCAATATAACTGATTAGATGAAAACTCATCCGGTCAGTCGTGCACTTGTAAAGATACTCCATTTGGCCGAGTTGCAATACAATGGCGGTGTAAAGCGAAAGAAACTGTTTCCAGCTGGTTATCACAACAAGCGGAAAATTTCTACGACGTAGCTTTAAGAAACCTCGTTCTCGGTAATGATAAGGGCCTGGTAACAGCCTGTTATACATATATCTTCTAGACAAAAGATTACTTGTTTGTTCAAGAGACACGATAGTTACTATTATTTTAAACTTTACGTTTCATCTGAACTTACCTCTCTGGTGACTTCTGTACTCAGGAATAACTACATAATAAATTTTCTTCTGAGCATAGTTATCCAAACCACAGAACTGGGAGATTACGAAAAAACTGAAAAGCCACAGGCACTGGAAACCTGACTTGCGGCTACAGATAATTGGGTGATGTATGAGTGGAGAATGATGACGAATCCTTATTTGTCTACGACTCACGAACAGATAAAGCCTCCTTATTTATTGTTGGAAAAAATTAAATTAAACCTCTTGTAACACAAAAAGGTTTCTCTCTCTTAAAAACTGTCGTTATTTAATTATTATGATACATTTCCATCAAGGTACACAGCACACAAAGCATTTTGATGCAGTAAGATGTTTCTCGCTCAAAGACTTAGGGAAACATCTAGTCTTTGCGTAGCTTAAAACGTGTAGTTTTGAAAGTTCAAAACGATTTAGAGAAGCGCATACATAAATACACATAACAGTCTTAGTAATAGCTTAATACTATCACAAGGATATAAAGAAAACCTACTTAATAATTGTATAAAATCATTAGCGAAACATACAGACCTGTCAAGTTCTTTGAATTTTTTACAGGGTAATTTCATGGATTTAAATATTCACGCCAAAGAATTTTGGTAGACAAAGCGATCACATAAAACAAATGATGGGAAAAGCAGATGCCAAACTCAAATTCATGAGTAGAATCTTCAGGAAATGTAACTCATCCACTAAGGAAGTGGCTTATAAGGCGATCGTTAGACCGATTCTTGAATACTGTTCTGGGATCTCTACCAGGCAGAACTGACACAAGCGGTAGAGAAGATGCGACAAAGAGCGGCGCGTTTCGTCACGGGATCGTTTAGCTGGCGAGAGAGCGTTGCGGAGATGTTAAACGAACTCCAATGGCAGATGTTACAAGAGAGGCGTTTTGTATCACGGAGAGATTTACTTTTGAAATTTCGGGAGAGCACTTTTCAGGAGGTGTCGGATAATATATTACTTCCCCCACATACATCTCGCGTACTGACCACGAGGGGAAAACTCGAGAAATCAGAGCCAATACAGAGGCTTACCGACAATCATTCTTCCCACTTACCATTCGCTAGTGGAACAAGGTTGGAGTGCTCAAGTAGTGGTACGAAAGTGTTGTGGCGTAACAAGCGTGCTACGCCACACTGGGAAGGGAGCCGAAAGAAAGGCACGCGTACACACACGCCGACTGGCGTCAAGTCTGGAACAGGATAACTATTGAATGGTAGCAAGAAAAGTACGTAGCTGCTTTATACTTAACTTTTAATCTTTGTTGGTTTACAAAGTTCTTCTGGAGACATTTATACGATAACTCTCAACTAGGTAAGGCTAATGGCGCCTTGCTAGGTCGTAGCCATGGACTTAGCAGAAGGCTATTCTAACTGACTCTCGGCAAATGAGAGGAAGGCTTCGTCCGTATAGTCGCTAGCAATGTCGTCCGTACAACTGGGGCGAGTGCTCTATCGTATATCGAGACCTGCCTTGTGGTGGCGCTAGGTCTGCGATCACACAGTGGCGACACGCGGGTCCGACATGTACTAAATGGACCGCGGCCGATTTAAGCTACCACCTAGCAAGTGTGGTGTCTGGCGGTGACACCACAGAAAGTACCTCCGCCACACCCCATCAGATGGTTTGCGCAGTATGGTGTAAGTATAGTAAACAATTTGGAATGATCATACCGGTAATCTGGCATGTCGTGCAAGTCACTCGAAATTATGGCTGTCATCAAGCACAGTAATTTCATGACAATAGCTCGCACGTTGAAATATGCCTTTAGAACCAGACACATCTCAACTCTTTAAGGCGCTAATAACGATTCTCTCCAATGCAACGCTGCACTAGTAATAAGAAGAACGAGAATGGAAATGACGGCCTACTTTCTCTTGATCAAGGAAGGTATTGGCCAACGGCTCACCAAAGACAAATATCCCGATGTAACTGATCAGCAAAAAGTTTTCAGAAGTATGAGATTCGATATATATTGAACCAAGCAAATTTAATATCTCGGAAACAGTTGCAAAAAAGTATTATATGTCTTGAAAAGGTCGAAAGAGGGCAAAATAAAGTGGTATTTACACAAACTAACTCTTTTTCAGTAATTTTATGTTACTAAACGTATAATTTTAGACTTAAAGTCTTGGCAACCTGAGCGTTTGACCATGAAACAGTAATACAATTATGAGTCCAAGTATTTCCTTTTTTTATTTTATTTGCTGGTTTCTGGTTCGTCTATGCTGTTTTTCTACTACCACTTCATGTTTGAAACGGGAGAAGACAAGGCTGTGGCCAACCTCCTCTCTTTAAGAATAAATAACTAAAATGTTCAGATTAAGAGGAAATTAGCACTTGGATGAATGAAGAGATGTTGCATGACGAATCCTTTCATGTGAATGAATTTAGTAAAAAGTCGCACTCTTCGTTTATCAAATTTAAATCATTCAATGTAACATCACCATTTAGCCAAAACAGCTACAGAATTCTCTAAATTGTCCGCTGCTTCTATTATCTTTTCATTAAGTGTGACACTGATTGAACATATGTTTAAGTAAATAATAAGTTTGCTAATAAGCACAGGATAGTAGCCCTGAAGCCGTTGGTGTGAAGATAAGGAGGCAAATTTGGACCTCTAGGCGTGGCAGTATCAACACAGGTGTGCAAAACTTAAGGAGGAAAGTAACTTCCGCATGATGTAGTCACTTCCAAATAACAAATCGCGAGTAAACCTGGATCATACATAGAAAGAGCTGCCACAGTATAGTACAGTACCAAACTGAAAGAAATACGCAGTGAGACGAACGGGTGTTGTTGTTGTGGTCTCCACGCTACTCTATCCTGTGCAAGCTTCTTCATCTCCGAGTAACTACTGCAAGCTATATCCTTCTGAATCTGCTTAGTGTATTCATCATTGGTCTCCCTCTACGATTTTTACCATCGACTCTTCCCTCCAGTACTAGATTGGTGATCCCTTGATGCCTCAGAACGCGTCCTACCAACCGATCCCTTCTTCTAGTCAAGTTGTGCCATAAATTCCTCTTCTCCCCAATTTTATTCAGTACCTCCTCATTAGTCACATGATCTACCCATCTAATCTTCAGCATTCTTCTGTAGCACCACATTTCGAAAGCTTCGATTCTCTTCTTGTATAAACTCTTTATCGTCCATGTTTCACTTCCATACATGCCTACACTCCACACAAATACTTTCAGAAAGGACTTCCTGGCATTTAAATCTATACTCGACGTTAACGAATTTCTCTTATTCAGAAACGCTTCCCTTATCATAGCCAGTCAACATTTTGTACCCTCTCTACTTCGACCATCATCAGTGATTTTGCTCCCCAAATAGCAAAACTCATCTACTACTTTAAGTGTCTCAATTTTTAGTCGCGGTCTAAGGCACCTTCTCATTGTCCACGCGGCTGCCCCCGTCGGAGGTTCGAGTCCTCCCTCTGGCATGGGTGTGTGTGTTGCCCTTCCAGCGGTGTGGAAGCTAAGGGGCCGATGACCTCAGCAGTTTGGTCACATACGACCTTACCACAAATTTCCAGTTTTCCTAATCTAATTTCCTCAGCATCACCTAATTTTATTCAGCTACATTCTATGAGCCTCGTTTTGCCTTTCTTAACGTTCATCTTTATCCTCCTTTGAAGACACTGTCCAGTCCGTTCAACTGCCCTTCCATGTCCTTTGCTGTCTCTGACAGAATTACAGTGTCATCGGCGAACCTCAAAGTTTTTATTTCTTCTCCATGGATTTTAATCACTACTCCAAACTTTACTTTTATTCCTTTTAGTGCTTTCTCAGAATACAGACTGAATAACATCGTGGATAGGCTACAAGCCTGTCTCACTCCCTTCCCAACTACTACTTCCCTCTCGCGTCCCCCAACTCTTAAAAGACAACTGTTTTCTGTATAAATTGTTAACAGCCTTTCGCTCCGTGTATTAGATGTATTTGACTCCTGCCACCTTCAAAATTTGAAAGATAGTATTCCAGTCAACATTAGCACAAGCTTTCTCTAAGTCTACAAATGCTAGAAACGTAGGTTTGCCTTTCCTTAATCTTTCTTCTAAGATAAGTCGTAGGGTCAGTATTGCCTCACGTCTTCCAATATTTCTACGGAATCCAAACTAATCTTCCCGGAGGTAGGCTTCTAACAGGTTTTTCCAATCGTTTGTAAAGAATCCGTGTTAGTAATTTGCAGCCGTGACTTATTAAACTGATAGTTCGGTAGTTTTCACATCTGTCAACACCTGCTTTCTTTGAGATTGGAATTACTATATTCTTCTTGAAGTCTGAGGGTATTTCGCCTGTCTCATACATCTTGCTCACCAGACGGTAGAGTTTTGTCAGGGCTGGCTCAACCAAGGCCGTCAGTAGTTCTAATGGAATGTTGTCTACTCCCGCGGCCTTGTTTCGACTTAGGTCTTTCAGTGCTCTGTCAAACTCTTCACGCAGAATCATATCTCCCATTTCATCTTCATCTACATCCTCTTGCATTTCGATTGCCCTCATATACATCGCCCTTGTATAGACCCTCTATATACTCCTTCCAACTTTCTGCTTTCCCTTCTTTGCTTAGAACTGGATTTCCATCTGAGCTCTTGATATTCGTACAAGTGGTTCTCTTTTCTCCAAAGGTCTCTTTAATTTTACTGTAGGCAGTATCTATCTTAACCCTAGTGATATATGCCTCTACATCCGTACTTTGTCCTCTAGCCGTCCCTGCATAGCCATGTTGCACTTCCTGTCGATCTCATTTTTGAGAAGTTTGTATTTCTTTTCGCCTGCTTCATTTACTGCATTTTCGTATTTTCTCCTTTCATCAATTAAATTCAACATCTCTTCTGTTGCCCAAGGATTTCTATTAGCCCTCGTCTTTTTACCTCTTCTGCTGCCTTCACTAATTCATCTCTCAAAGCTACCCATTCTTCTTCTACTGTATTTCTTTTCCCCATTCTTGTCAATGGTTCCGTAATGCTCTCTCTGAAACTCTCTACAACCTCTGATTCTTTCAGTTTATCCAGATCCCATCCCCTTAAATTCCCACCTTCTTGCAGTTTCTTCAGTTTTAATCTACACTTCATAACCAATAAATTGTGCTCAGAATGCACATCTGCCCCTGGAAATGTCTTACAATTTAAAACCTATTTCTTAAATCTCTGTCTTACCATTATATAATCTATCTGAAACCTTCCAGTGTCTCCAGGCCTCTTCCACGTATGAAACCTTCTTTCATGTTTCTTAATCCAAGTGTTAGCTATGATTAGGTTATGCTCTGTGCAAAATTCTACCTGGTGGCTTCCTCTTTCATTCCTTACCCCCAGTCTATATTTACCTACTACTTATGGTATGACATTTTTATTCAAAGACAATAATTACATTGAAGTCGCCGCGATTCATGGTGGTACCAAGGACAGGAGATTGACCACGACGGATGGCAATGCACACTCTGCAAGAAGCTCTCAAGCTGGCGACGAGGTTGGTAAGGTGTGATAGTACGTTCCATTCCTACACCAGCGCGGCTGACGAGTGTTGCGTGGTGGCTAGTGCATGTGAACGTACCGCCATACGTCTTCCCAGCGCATCTACACGTCCTCGATGGGGTTTATGCTGGCAGACTGGGGGAAATGCTTCCACTTGGCCTGTATTAGGTAACAGTAGGGATTGAATCCTATAGGTTGGTTACCCACTGATAGGTGGGATAACTGAATAATGCACGAGTTTGAACAGCGAAACTATGAAGCTGTCAGCATCTGATAGTAGTAAGCATCTACGGAAACTGGTCGATGGACGGTACAGCTATGAATAAGGAATTAAGAGAGACGGCCACCTCTCATCACACAACGTGGAGGTCGAAGGCTTACCTTACCGTATCACAACAACTGGGCCACGAAAAGGTAGTCCGCTTAGGTGCATTATGAACCGTCATATGGTGGGAGGTAGGAAGACGTAATGCACTCAGAAACATTGTCCAGGTGGTCCAGGTGGTGTGGTGTGGGGAGGCATAATGTTTTATAGCGTTGTTGTTGTTGTGGTCTTCAGTCCAGAGCCTGGTTTGATGCAGCTCTCCATGCTACTCTATCGTGTGCAAGCTTCTTCATCTCCCAGTACCTAATGCAACCTACATCTTTCTGAATTTGTTTAGTGTTTAGTGTATTCATCTCTTGGTCTCCCTCTACGATTTTTACCCTCCACGCTGCCCTCCAATACTAAACTGGTCATCGCTTGATGTCTCAGAATATGCCCTACTAACCGATCCCTTCTTCTAGCCAAGTTGTGCCACAAACTCCTCTCCAATTCTATTCAATACCTCCTCATTACTTATGTGATCTACCCATCTAATCTTCAGAATTCTTCTGTAACACCACATTTCGAAAGTTTCTATTCTCTTCTTGTCTAATCTATTTATCGTCCACGTTTCACTTCCATACAAGGCTACACTCCATACAAATACTTTCAGAAACGACTTCCTGAGAAGTCTATAGTCGATGTTAACAAATTTATCTTCCTCAGAAAAGTTTTCCTTGCCATTGCCAGTCTACATTTTATATCGTCTCTACTTCGACCATCATCAGTTATTTTGCTCTCCAAATAGCAAAACTCATTTACTACTTTAAACGTCTCATTTCCTAATCTCATTCCCGCAGCATCATCCGATTTAATTCAACTACATTCCATTATCCTCGTCTTGCTTTTGTTGATGTTCATCTTATATCCTCCTTTCAAGACACCGTCCATTCCCTTCAACTGCTCTTCCAGGTCCTTCGCTGTCTCTGACAGTATTACAATGCCATCGGCGAACCTCAAAGTTTTTATTTCTTCTCCATGGATTTTAATTCCTACACCGAATTTTTCTTTTATTTCCTTCACTGCTTGTTCAATATGCAGGTTGAATAACATCGGGGATAGGCTACAACCCTGTCTCACTCCCTTCCCAACCACTGCTTCCCTTTCGTGTCCCTCGACCCTTATAACTGCCATCAGGTTTAATGAACTCCAAATCTTTGAACACTGTACAATCGCCGGTCAACGCTGTTATGACACTGCACTCCTTCCCCATGTGCGTCTTTTCACGATTTCATTTTCATGGATGACAACTCGCAACTGCATCGAACAGTGCAGGTGGAAGAGCTTATGGAATCAGAGGATATTCGGCGAATTGACTGGCCTGCCCGTTCTCCCTAATTAAATCCAATAGAACATGTGCGGGATGCTTTGGGGGGACGTGTTGTAGCATGCCCACATGCACCAATGTTCATCCGGCGGTGTCAGCTTCACTGGTGCGGGAATCGAGCGCCCTATCCCAAGAACACCTTAACACGCTTGCGGCCAACACAGGGGGACGTTACAGAACACGTACTGCCGTGCGTGGCGATCACGCTCTTTATTAAGAAGCAGATCCAGCCTTTGCTAACGTCCAGGGGATTGTCATAAATTACAGCGAGTTCAATGTAATTATTGTCTTTGGATAAAAGTGTCGTTTCTGTTCGTCGCATTGAGATTTCTTTCAGTTACTTTCTGTGCAATATTGCAGCAGTTCTTTGTATGTATGTTCCAAGTTTCATCGTGTAATGTTATTTAGCAGTGGAACATCATGCGGAAGTTACTTTCATCCTTACGTTTTGCACATCAGTGTGAATAAAGAGATAAAAATTGTTTTACTTATGTCCGAAAACATTGTAGATAATCATTGTGCGTGGCTAGGTAGTAGCCAACATGGATGAAGAAGGCTCTACGTAGAGTAAGTAGTTAGAAAATTGAAGAAAATATATTGAAATCCATAAACTTCGCAACTGATACGTCACAACCTAAGTGTGTTAAACTGGAGACATGTTCTATATGCCGACTACCTATTACTGTCCGCCCCCGGTAGCTGAGGGGTGAGCACGACAGAAGGGCTCGGGTTCGATTTCCGGCTGGGTTGAGATTTTCTCCGCTTAGAGATTGGATGTTGTGTTGTCCTAATCATCATCATTTCATCCCCATCGACGCGCAAGTCACCGAAGTGGCGTCAAATCGAAAGACTTGCACCCGGCGGACGGTCTACCCCACGGGAGGCCCTAGCCACACAACCTATTATTATCTTTCCTGTATTAGGATATTTGGCTTACAAGGGCATAACGTCAGTTTTCTTCCTGGAAATGTGAATATTGTAATTTCTACCAATAAAATATAAAAAATACAATGAAGTTTTTGGAAATTGGTGGTAAGGACTATGGGACCAAATTGCTTAGGTCATCGGTCCCTAGGCTTACGGGTTACTTAACCTAACCTAAATTAACTTATATTGAGGACAACACACACACCCCTGCCCGAGGGAGCAATCGAACCTCCGACGGGGGGAGCCGCGCGAACCGCGAAAAGGAGCCTCAGACCACACGGCTACGCCGCGCGGCTAAAATACAATGATTTTTCAAGTTTGTCTTCATCTTACTGTAGAATAAATTGAGCACTTGCGAAAGCAACGTGTTTACATACGCGTTATTGCCAGACTCGACATCAGTGTTTGTACACAAAACTGACAAGATCTGATAATTTCAGCTGCTTACACGACAGTAAGGCGCGTAGTCAAGAAATGATTGCTCCGTCACTTGTTAGACGAATCTTCCTTTTCCAGTGCATTGTCCAGTCACCTTGTTGACTTGTGGGGACGTTACTATCTGGACAGATCAAAGCAACAAATTCGCTGTGACGGGACGTGAGTTTCCACTGGCAGTTCAACGAGGCCTAAGTGTAATTAATGTGACATACTGCGCACTGCTACCACTCAGTAAATCTGTTTGTTGCCTGCGCAGTTAATGAGCATACGGCATTGCTCAAGTCTGATACCTCTGGCAGGCTTATGAAACATTGGCTCGACGCTTCGTCGCTAGTGTCGTCCGTAATTTTCTATGCTCCCTAGTGTAATCTATGAGTATTAAGAAATACACAGACGGAAAAAAGTTGGAGCACCAAAAAGTAACTAATGTGCAGTAATGAAATTTCGGGTATACAATTGTCCAGGTAACAAAATGGTTCCAATGGCTCTAAGCACTATGGGACTTAACATCTGAGGTCATCAGTCCCCTAGACTTAGAACTACTTAAACCTAACTAACTTAAGTATATCACACACATCCATGCCAGATTCGAACCTGCGACCGTAGCAGCAGCGCGGTTCCGGACTAAAGCGCTTAGAACCACTCGGCCACAACTGCCGGCTTCCAGGCAAAATATTTAAGTGATTAATACTGCATACCACAGGTTAATGTAAACGTGAGATAAGCAATTGCAAATGTCAAATGCTGATACATTAATAACCTGTGTAACGGTCAAATGCTGAATGTAGGCATGCGAACTCGCTTGCATTGTGTTCCTGCCTGGGGATACGCTGCGCCTACACTCCTGCGCCGTCTGCAGCTCATACATAACAAAGCACTCAAAATCATAAGCATTGCTCCACGATACACACGCATCTCGGACCTTCACCGGGAATACCGACTTCAGACTCTCACGGAGGTAATCCACAAACTCACCACAAGACTATACAGAAACTCCATACATTCGCAGAACCCGTTTATTCTGAATCTGGGGAACTACGACCACAACCATAGATGGTTCAAATGGCTCTGAGCACTATGGGACTCAACTGCTGTGGTCATAAGTCCCCTAGAACTTAGAACTACTTAAACCTAACTAACCTAAGGACATCACACACATCCATGCCCGAGGCAGGATTCGAACCTGCGACCGTAGCGGTCGTGCGGTTCCAGACTGTAGTGCCTTTAACCGCTCGGCCACTCCGGCCGGCAACCATAGATGGAAACATAAAAGACATACTTGTAAGGACCTAACATCTATGGCCAAGCACACGCAAACACAGCGGTACAGGTGAGCCCCTGTTAATCAGACGCCATTACTGAATATCCAGCCGGAATACACTGCCGAATAACTGGCACCACGCAGGGAAGCCGTACCGTACACTGCATGCAGACAAGCTCCACACATCCCCCACACAGTAAGACGATCTATGGCCGATCTCCCACTACTGTATAACGATCTTGATTGTTCCAGGAATGTAGCGGCTGCAGCAACTGGGATACATCGCCATCGCTTGCCACGGTAATGATGCGTCATACCCATACTGACAAATCCAACCTTGCAAGAACTATCGCAGCTAGTAAGCCACTACTGCTCTTACTACCCATCCAACTGTCGCAGAGGTTTTTTTCCCACGGCACGAGCCTTGTCACTTTTTTCCCTCTGCTCTTCAAATCGCTACCCTCACTCGCGTTTCGTCCACTATCTATCACCTGATGGACCGTGTTAATGCGTAGTCTTACCCAGACGTACGGATAACATCACAGCCCAGCTCCCTGTGATTCACTTACTAGATAACTAACATGTTGACGGAGGTGACAGTAGAACTTTTGTTTTGGTCACCACGTTCGTGCGGGCTTGGAGGGGCCCCATCTCTATAAACAGGTGCTGGATGTCACTTTGTGGGATAGAGCTCCACGCCTGTTGCACATCGTCGCTCAATGCGCGGACGGTTAATGCTGTTTGTGGATGACAGTGGAGTTGCCGTTCGGTGGCGTTCCATATGTGCTCCACTGGAGACAGATCTGGTGATTTAGAAGGCCAAGGCAACATAGCGACACTCTGTAGAGAATGTTGGGTTACAACATCGTTGTGTGGACGAGCATTACCCTTTTGGTAAACACTCCCTGGATTGCCGCACATAAAAGACAGCACAACACGTCGAATCACCAGACTGACGCACGATTTTGCCGTCAGCTTGCGTGGGATAGCCTCGAGAGTGCTCCTGCTGCCATACGAAATCGCAAGTCAGACCATAATTGGCCGGCCGGAATGGCTGAGAGGTTCTTGGCGCTACAGTCTGGAACCGCGCGATCACTACGGTCACAGGTTCGAATCCTGCCTCCGGCATGGATGTGTGTGTGATGTCCTTAGGTTAGTTAGGTTTAAGTGGTTCTAAGTTCTAGGGGACTGATGACCTCAGAAGTTAAGTCCCATAGTGCTCAGAGCCATTTGAACCAATCAGACCATAATTCCAGGCTTATGTCCACGCAGAGTCGTTGGTCGCGGTGGTGTCCTTCTAACCAACATACGGAAATCGCTGGCACTGAGGCAAAACCATCTGCTATCATAAAACACAACAGACCATCACCCTGCCCTCCACTGAGCTCTCGCTTGACACCACCAAAATTGCAAACGGCGATTTTGGGAATCAGTAGAATGCACGGTACAGGGCGTCTAGCTCGGAGCTGCCCTTGATATAATCGATTTGTAACAGTTCATTTTGTCACTGTGGTGCCAACTATTGCTGCAGATGCAGTTAGATATGCCACAGCCATAAGCCGAACACGATGGTAGTGCCACGTAGCCACCCGTAGCACGGTCTTCTTGTGACCGTACATTCTCGTGACCACCGGTGGCATCAACCATGTGCATTGGCTACTTTCCTAACAAATCTTTCTGCAACGTCGAAGAAGGAACATCCAGTTACCTGTAGCCCTATTACACAATTTCGTTTAAATTCAGTGAGTTGTTGATAATGATAACTTTGTCGCCTTAAAGGTATTAAAGGCCTTAAAGGCTACTCACCAAAATCAAATGGCTCTGAGCACTATGGGACTTAACTTCTGAGGTCATCAGTCCCCTAGAACTACTTAAACCTAACTAACCTTAGGGCATCACAACACATCCATGCCCGAGACAGGATTCGAACCTGCGACCGTAGCGGTCGCGCGGTTCCAGACTGTAGCGCCTAGAACCGCTCGGCCACTCCCGCCGGCGCTACTCACCACATCCAATCCCAAAGATAACTAACGCTCACGACTTTTACGGCGTGCATTTATAGAACACTTAATTTGCATCCTCATAGTGCCACCACCAGTATCATTATTATGTGACTGGCAATAAATTTGAATAGGCATCATCTTTCAGATGTAGAAACACGCCTACCAACTTCCGTTTATGTAGTACAACTCCTTCTTGGTGTTGTAATTCTTTTCCAGTCAGTTCAATAAGCCGGCGGTTAGTCCGCACAGTTTTAGAAAAGTGGGCAGAGTGTGGAGCTCAGTTTCGAATTTATTTGTAAAGTCATTCATTTCGGATGGGATTCCAACAAAAAAATATGTTCAACATCCTCGCACGAGAGAAATCCATATTTTACGTGTACCGCAGAAAAATGCACCAATTGCCATTGTGCACTAATACGAGGGCTACCCACAAAGTACATTACGTTTTGGAATTAAAAATAAATAAAGTATTGGAATTTTTTTTATTATATACAGATGAAAGCCACACTTAAATACTACTTTTATACATAGTTGCCATCTAAATTAAGGCACTTATCGCAGCGATGGACGAGCTTGGAAATTCCTCCGTCGTAAAATTCGGCCGCCTGCTCCTTCAACCACGTAATGACTGTCTTTTGGGACAGAAAAGGTGTGATTTTTGTGGATTTCCTGGAAAGAGGCACTACAATAAACTCTCAAAGGTATTGCCAAACTCTGCACAACCTCAGAAGAGCAATACAAAACAAGCGCAGGGGAAAGTTGGGCTCAAAGATCTCGCTGATTCACGACAACGCCCGGGCCCACACGGCAAATGCCACTCGTGAAGTTCTCGAATCTCTTAAGTGGGAGTTGTTTCCTCATCCGCCGTACAGTCCCGACCTGGCACCGAGCGACTTCCACTTATTCCCAGCAATGAAGAAGTGGTTGGCTATGCAGCGTTTTGATGACGACGCACAGCTTCAAACTCGTCCATCGCTACGATAAGTGCCTTAATTTAAATGGCAACTATGTAGAAAAGTAGTATTTAAGTGTGGCTTTCATCTGCATATAATAAAAAAAAATTCCAATACTTTATTCATTTTTAATTTCAAAACGTAATGTACTTTGTGGGTAGCCCTCGTATTTTAAACGCCCCGAGTCCCAATAATTTTTCAATAGCAGATGTTTTTAAGTTCCAGATCTCTCTGAAAGCAGGCGACAGATTCTGCATCTACAGGCAGACTGAACATACTAATTATTCCGATGTATAAAAATTTTGTTAAAAAGAATGTACACTAAGTTTGCCTGATACCTTAACAGGATGATCGCAGATTGCAGGGACTCGGTTGTCTTCCTTTTCAAATGGTTCAAATGGCTCTAAGCACTATGGGACTTACCATCTAGACTTAGAACTACTTAAACCTAACTAACCTAAACACGTCACACACATCCATCCCCGAGGCAAGATTCGAACCTGCGACCGTACCAGCTGCGCGGTTCCGGACTGAAGTGCCTAGAACAGCTCGGACACAGCGGCCGGCTCCCCCTTTTCAGTCATAGAGCAGAGAGAAAGTGTTTGTCTTGTTGTGGAAGTTTTTATTTTAGTTTATTAATTCAATCTTTGTCAGTGCTTTGCTTGATCCGATAAGTATTACCACAGCATTCAAATTACGAGTGAGGAAAAATCGTCTTTAAAACTTCAGCGCGAGTCAGTTTTGCTTTTTAGTTAAGTTCAGTGAGTCTGTAATGGTCCCATACTGACGTTGTAATTTATCCTTTCGTTGCCAGCATATGATAATTTTACACAGAGTCTGATGGTTTTCTTGGTGTGGTGTTTATTTGTCTCTTCAAATGGTTCAAATGGCTCTGAGCACTATGAGGTCATCAGTCCCCTAGAACTTATGACTACTTAAACCTAACTAACCTAAGGAAATCACACACATACATGCCCGAAGCAGGACTCGAACCTGTGACCGTAGCGGTCGCGCGGTTCTAGACAGAAGCGCCTAGAACGGCTTGGCCACACCACCCGGTATTTGGCTCCATGTGATTTAAACGGAACTAAGTGACATAATAATATCAAAATCGTCATCATCATCACCGTTATCGTTTACCGTAGAATAGTACGAGTAGATATGTGGCTCTTCCACATTTTTCGACATACTCATATTACGATATTCCATCTTTCTGATTTAAGTTGCCCTGCTTGTTTATTAGTGTCGTCAATTCGTGTACCATTACGCCGTCATGTGGACCACGTCACCTAAGTCATCTCTCATCACGTGAAATCCAGCACAGGTTGCCTTTAGTTTATGTGACATATTTCCATCTTGCTGTGTGCCAATACCATCTGCATGCCGTATCCTCCGCCCCTTCACTTACCCATTTTTTTTTATTCCGTCTCTTCTTGTTATGTCAAATGAATCTTTCTACTGTTCGTTGGCCAACCTTCATGCAGTAAACTTTTTACGCTTTTAACGTCCACGCTACACATCAGCAAGTTTTTATTTATTTATTTAACTTGATCTGATTCTCGCCATCAGGGCTTCTCTTACTTCCGACCAGGGTTCTACGTATGCAGTATCTTTGGTACATCATTGTTACCTGAGAACTAACAATTTTAATATGACAAGTAGTATTACAATAATTAGAGTATCTGAAGTGGTAGTGTGAGTAAATTATATTGTCTATGAGCTAATAAAGTTAATACTGGCAGTACCTGTATTACTTCAGCTGCTGCCAATAATAGTGATAATAGTATCAACAACAATAATATATATAATGACACTAACAACAATAACGATAGTGGCAGGTATATTTACCGTCTTGTAAAGTCATCAGATGATCAAAACGACTTGCAAAATGATTTAGACAAGATATCTGTACGGTGCGAAAAATGGCAATTGACCCTGACTAAAGAAAAGTGCGAAGTTATTCACATGAGTACTAAAAGAAATCAGCTATATCTACATCTACATCTACAGCCATACTCCGCAAGCCACCTGACGGTGTGTGGCGGAGGGTACCTCGAGTACCTCTATCGGTTCTCCTTCTATTCCAGTCTCGTATTGTTCGTGGAAAGGATTGTCGGTATGCCTCTGCTGGGCTCTAATCTCTCTGATTTTATCCTCATGGTCACTTCGCGAGATATACGTAGGGGGGAGCAATATACAGCTTGCCTCCTAGGTGAAGGTATATTCTCGAAACTTCAACAAAAGCCCACACCGAGCTACTGAGCGTCTCTCCTCCAGAGTCTTCCACTTGAGTTCATCTACCATCTCCGTAACGCTTTCGCGATTACTAAATGATCCTGTAACGAAGCGCGCTGCTCTCCGTTGGATCTTCTCTATCTCTTCTATCAACCCTATCTGGTACGGATCCCACACTGCTGAGCAGTATTCAAGCAGTAGGCGAACAAGCATTCTGTAACTTACTTCCTTTGTTTTCGGATTGCATTTCCTTAGGATTCTTCCAATGAATCTCAGTGTGGCATCTGCTTTACCTACAATCAACTTTATATGATCATTCCATTTTAAATCACTCCTAATGCGTACTCCCAGGTAATTTATGGAATTAAATGCTTCCAGTTGCTGACCTGCTATATTGTAGCTAAATGATAACGGATCTTTCTTTCTATGTATTCGCAGCATATTACACTTGTCTACATTGAGATTCAATTGCCATTCCCTGCACCATGCGTCAATTCGCTCCAGATCCTCCTGCATTTCAGTACAATTTTCCATTGTTACAACCTCTCGATATACCACAGCATCATCCGCAAAAAGCCTCAGTGAACTTACGATGTTATCCAAAAAGTCATTTATGTATATTGTGAATAGCAACCGTCCTACGACACTCCCCTGTGGCACACCGGAAATCACTCCTACTTCGGAAGACTTCTCTCCATTGAGAATGACATGCTGCGTTCTGTTATCTAGGTACTCTTCAATCCTATCACACAATTGGTCTGATAGTCCATATGCTCTTACTTTGTTCATTAAACGACTGTGGGGAACGGTATCGAACGCCTTGAGGAAGTCAAGAAACACGTCATCTACCTGGGAACCCGTGTCTATGGCCCTCTGAGTCTCGTGGACGAATAGCGCGAGCTGGGTTTCACACGATCGTCTTCTTCGAAACCCATGCTGATTCCTACAGAGTAGATTTCTAGTCTCCAGTAAAGTCATTATACTCGAACATAATACGTGTTCCAAAATTCTACAACTGATCGACTTTAGAGATATAGGTCTATAGTTCTGCACATCTGTTCGACGTCCCTTCTTGAAAACGTGGATGACCTGTGCCCTTTTCCAATCATTTGGAACGCTACGCTCTTCTAGAGACCTACGGTACACCGCTGCAAGAAGGGGGGCAAGTTCCTTGTCGTACTCTGTGTAAAATCGAACTGGTATCCCATCAGGTCCAGCGGCCTTTCCTCTTTTGAGCGATTTTAATTGTTTATCCCTCTGTCGTCTATATCGATATCTACCATTTTGTCATCGGTGCGACAATCTAGAGAAGGAACTACAGTACAGTCTTCCTCTGTGAAACAGCTTTGTAAAAAGACATTTAGTATTTCGGCCTTTAGTCTGTCATCCTCTGTTTCAGTACCATTTTGGTCACAGAGTGTCTGGACATTTTGTTTTGATCCACCTACCGCTTTGACATAAGACCAAAATTTCTTAGGATTTTCTGCCAAGTCAGTACATAGAACTTTACTTTCGAATTCATTGGACGCCTCTCTCATAGCCCTCCTCACACTACATTTCGCTTCGCGTAATTTTTGTTTGTCTGCAAGGCTTTGGCTATGTTTATGTTTTCTGTGAAGTTCCCTTTGCTTCCGCAGCAGTTTTCTAACTCGGTTGTTGTACCACGGTGGCTCTTTTCCATCTCTTACGATCTTGCTTGGCACATACTCATCTAACACATATTGTACGATGGTTTTGAACTTTGTCCACTGATCCTCAACCCTATCTGTACTTGAGACAAAACCTTTGTGTTGAGCCATCAGGTACTCTGTAATCTGCTTTTTGTCACTTTTGCCAAGAGGAAAATCTTCATACCTTTTTTAATATTTCTATTTACGGCTGAAATCATCGATGCAGTAACCGCTTTATGATCGCTGATTCCCTGTTCTGGGTTAACTGTCTCAAATAGTTCGGATCTGTTTGTCACCAGAAGGTCTAATACGTTATTGCCACGAGTCGGTTCTCTGTTTAACTGCTCAAGGTAGTTTTCAGATAAAGCACTTAAAAAAAATTCACATGATTCTTTGTCGCTGCCACTCGTTATGAACGTTTGAGTCTCCCAGTCTATATCTGGCAAACTAAAATCTCCAACCAGAACTATAACATGGTGGGGAAATCAACTCGAAATATTTTCGATTTCGATTACGCGATAAGTCACACAAATCTCAGAGCTGTAACTTCAACTAAATAAGAATTACAATTACAATTAATCTAAATTAGAACGATCACATAGATAATATCGAGGGTAGAGCAAACCAAACACTGCGATTCATTGGTAGAACACTTAGAAGGTGCAACATTTCTACCAAAGAGACTGCTTACACTACGCTTGTCCGTCCTTTTCTGGAGTACTGCCGTGCGGTGTGGGAAACCGCACCAGGTGTGACTGACGGATGACATCGAAAAAGCACAAAGAAGGGCAGCTCGTTTTGTATTATCGCGAAATAGGGGAGATAGTGTCACAGACATGATACCTGAATTGGAGAGACAATCATTAAAACAAAGGCGTTTTTCGTTGCGACGGGGTCTTCTCATGAAATTTCAATCACCAGTTTTCTCCTACGATTGCGAAAACATTCTGTTGGCCCCCATCTACATAGGGGGAAATGATCATCACGATAAAATAAGAGAAATCAGGGCTCGCACGGAAAAATTTAAGTGCTCGTTTTTTCCGCGTGCCGTTCGAGAGTGGAACGGTAGAGAGACAGCATGAAGGTGGGTCATTGAACCCTCTGCCAGGCACTTTTTTGTGAATAGCAGAGTAATCACGTAGATGTAGATAAGAAGAATTTATAGGTCTACAAAACAGATGTTTTCTAGAGAGTTCTGAGGAAAGAATTTAGCGATAGTGTATTGACTAATAATATTGCGGAAAGAGGAAAGTCAGGTTTGAAAAAGGGATGTACAAGGGTAACGAGTGAGTACAGAGACAATGGTAATCCCTATTGTTGCTTTAGCATATATGCCATTAACTGTCTTCTGAAGGTGGAGATGTTATTCAGCTCTGTAATATATTGTATTGTTGGAGGTTATTCTGCAGTCGGGTTCCTGCTACTGAGAAGGACTTGGAGAAAGCCGCTGAACGATTGAGTGGGGCGGAAAGCATCTTGCTCTATTGGCAACGGGTGTTTCTGCCATGTTGTTCAGACAAGAGATTTAAGATTGACGAAAGGTATGAGAGACGGTGTACGCTGATAAGATAGCAGAGAGGACAGACTGTATGGAAACCTCTGCACTTGTCTGCACGCAGCCAGGATCGCTGTGCTTATGATGACGAAATATGACCAGAGTGGAACATCACAGATAACAGCGAACACTGGCGTTCATAACCAGCTCCAGAGGCCGTGATCTTTCCTGAGAAGGGCCTTGCGAGATACCCTCGTTGTAACCAGTAGTTGAAAGTGTGTTTGTACAAGTTGGTCTTTCAGGTCAAGAAGGAAGAGTTTTTGTATATTTTTGTATGCCATGGAGAGATGATGATCCTTCTTGCACATTGTAGTTCAAGTCAGCTTTCAATTTATTAGTACTCCCTGACTCTTTGCTGAAATAGAGATGTTGATATTTCTCCCATTTAGTGTTAACAGTTGTAGGGATTCCCTGTATTTCAGGGTAGTGAGCCTAGAATGACCAACCAGTACCGCTTGCGTTTTGGATGGGTTGGGCTTTAACCCTACATCCTGCGCCCATCTTGATGGCGCACACTGATCTGTATTGAGGATCTCGACAGTTGTCTTCATGTTTATAGGTTTTGCACTTAGATAGAACTGGACGTCATCAGCGTATATGTAGTATTTGCAACAGGATGAAACTGATGACATGTTTGTTACGTATAATGAAAAGAGTATATTTAGTACTGAATAACAATTACACTGTTTTTATACTGATTTTTATTTATTTCAAACTAATTTTAGGCTTATTTGGCCATCTTCGGAAAGTAACTGACTAGCGTCTGAAAGTAACACTAGTTTTTAGGTAACCAAACAGTATAAGCAAATATACAAACCACTTGCTTAGAGTGTTGTGCATCAAACTTGTTTCTTAACGTCGAAACACTTTACACCATGGACAATATTAAGCACAATAAATAATTAAATTATACAATTTACAGGTTAAATGATTATATTGCTTAAGTTTAGCAATAAATTATACACTATTATCCGTTAAATGTTTATAGTGCTACCGTTTAGCGTTATAACCATTTAAAATGTAATATTGGGCAGTTTAATTATTCGTCATGCTGAATATTGCCAATTGTGTAAAGTGTAATTTCAACGTTAAGAAACAAGTCTGATGCGCAACACTCTATTCAAGTGGATTTTATCCTTGCTTACAATGTTCGGTTACCTGAGAACCAGTGTCCCTTTCAAATGGTAGTTAGTTGTTTCCTGAAGATGTCCAATAAGCCAAAAACTAGTTTGAAATACAGAAAAATCAGCAGAACAAAAACAGTGTACTTGTTAATCGACCTTAAATATGGAACTGTTCTATCAAGAAGTAACGAAAGAATCCATAAAAAAACAAAGACGTTGAGCTGTGGCGCGGCTGGCGCCAGTGTTCTCACACTTAGAATGGCATCGCTGTCATCGACTATAGGGTCACCATCTTTGTCTTCCGCGATTCAGGCCGCTGGTCGGGTGGTTAAGGGAGAGACAAAAGAGAGAGCGGACGGCATATTCGCAGGGTCGGAGGTGGTTTGTTGACGTTTACCGTGAGGCCTGTGGTACGACGCGTGTACGCTATGGGCAGGGTCAGCGAAAGATCCCGGCATTGACATCGGGTTTGGTATCGCGGTGGTGCACTGTTGTGTTTTGGGGCTTTTCTGCTGCAGGGGCATGTATATGTTCTTGTTACTGGCCATTAGAATTGAGATGTGTCTATGGCGTGACGGAGGAAATGTGTGATGCTTGCCGCTGAGGCATGTGAAAACGCTTCGTCTGCCTTGTGTCTGCGCAGGAAATTATGTGAACTAAATAGCTGATACCACGGCGACGTGCCGGCCGTGGTGGCCGTGCGGTTCTAGGCGCTCCAGTCCGGAGCCGCGCTGCTGCTACGGTCGCAGGTTCGAATCCTGCCTCGGGCATGGGTGTGTGTGATGTCCTTAGGTTAGTTAGGTTTAAGTAGTTCTAAGTTCTAGGGGACTGATGACCACAGCAGTTGAGTCGCATAGTGCTCAGAGCCATTTGAACCATTTGAACCACGGCGACGTCTTGATCTCGCGCGTTGTTGAACATATTTCGGAATTACTGAATAGTGAAGATATCCCACGTGTAAAGCAAATGAAGCCATTTGCGCCATACTAAGATACTGTTTTATTCTGCTTAAATCTCTGTCAGTTGTATGTGCATTTACATGCCCTTCTTTAGTTGCAGAAATTATAGAAGTGTGTAAACAGAGAGCTATGTGGAAAGGGATAGGTGAAACCCTTCCAATAAGTGAATACACTCGAACTCTGTATTACTAAAGGTGCCTTTCGATACCCGCACCTACCTTGGGTAATAAGTGTTATTCGGAGGTTTTCATGGTACTTAAGTAATTATTATACACAAAATTGTTTATTCTGATTATACTGAATTGGAAATGTAAGGTCGTTGTGTACCGCTGTAAATTACTATTGTCCCCTCTGTGTGGCAGCCTAGCATTGTCAGTGGCTTCAATCATTATTCCTGTTATATTTCGAGTTTTGTATTCGCGGGTTTGCTTAAGCTGACAGTGTTGAGTTCTAAGACCTATAAACAGGCAAGTTAAACTGAGTATTCTATGAGCTCAAGACGATATTCTATTACGTGGTACCTTAGTTTGTTATAGGTTAGAAGTATTTTACGTGTTATTAATATTCTGCTGTTTGCTTTGTCTAAAGAGGAGCTAGTTCTGTGAAGTAGTCGTTTATATTTTATTTGTGTGTTACGCGTTGTGCCTTTTCATGTTTTTTTTCTCTCTCTTTTTTTTTTTTTTTTTTTTTTTTTTTTTTTTTTTTTTTGATGCTACAAATGATTCTGTGTTTGTTGCAGGTAGCTGAAACAGACGTGTCCACGAGGGTCACGTCCTGACGGGGTTGCTAGTGGCCCTTTTTACTACGGCACATCCGGCTATCCTCCTTCAGTACATCTGTCTCGCTTATATCGTTACTACGTTTGTCGAGTGGAATTAGGGCTCACTGTAATCACCTTATATGTCGAAGTTAAGTATCTCCCTTGCCAGGGCGTGAACCTTCATGGATATAGTCGTATTCTCATCTGTAAAGATTGATAGTGTTATTCATTTGTTCTCGTCACATGTATGATTATTTATCTTGTTATATTTAATGACAGTAAAATGTAAGTGTTAGCGAGGTCCGAATTTGGACGTTGTATTCTCCTCCTGTGGAAACAAATTTAAGTGATTTTATTCCTTTTTTAAGTACCCTTTAGATGCGTACATTTTGCCTCCATGTTTTGGTGTTTAATTAAAATTACAGTAAAGTTCAATTTAGCAACCGATGATTTCGTGTATTTATTAGTTGCTAAGTGGATTCTAAGTTAAGTGCAGGACCCCTACCAGACATATAGTTTTTATTGGCAACATACACATTGCATCTGAAACAGCAGTTTGCGTTAAGTACACCGACAACAGTGGTCCTGGTACAGAGCCTTGAGGAACACGCTGACAAAGCGTATTCACCTTGGCGTAAGCGGCTTGACTCGCGGCCCGACTCGGTGGCAGTCGGCGTTATCGCTTCTCGGCAAGCACTGCAGCGGCGAGCGCAGGGTTTGTGCAGCGCTAGGCAGATGCGGGTCTTTTAGAAGGCCGCTCTCGCCCGCCTCCGAGCACACACGGGCGCTTCTCTTCCGCGACGGTCAGCGGTTCGGCAGTGCGATGCCCCTCCAACGCAGCCGCCTCGTGCCGCCAGGGCCGCTATATCGGACGCGTTTGCGCAACAGATGCGCTGAGTGCGCGTCTCTAATTCTATCCATTTATCTTGCACCTAAGGCCTTCCCAGCTCTGACGCAGAAACATGGCGACCATCTACGATAACCACCGACTCATGACGAAAACTAAGCTAGTGTGCAAAACTTAAGAACGAAAGTAACTTACACATGATGTGTCACTCCCAAGTAACATAGCTCGATGAAACTTAGATCCTAGGTAGAAAGAATTGCTACAGTATAGTACGGAAGGCAATCGAAAGAAGTATACAATGAGATGATCAGAAATGATACAAGGTGTACAACTTTGCTTCCGCCATTTTTTCCTCAACATTTCCTCCTTTAATGAAACAAACTGCTTACACATGTGTCATTCAAAGTATTTTCCATTTCTGGCCTCTACGTTCTCCCATCTTTCGGGCAGTGTACGAATCCCAAGTCGAAAACATTGTTCATCTTTTGAAGCGATCCACGAATCGATCCAATTTGTTGCTTCTTCATGAGATCGGGAGTGTTGGTCAGCCAGGCCATGCACCATTGATCTAAACGTAATAGAGTGAGCAATGTCTGGAGAATACGGCGGAGGGGGTAGGCCTTTCCATTTTAACGTTTCCAAGTACGTTTTGACTTCTTTTATAAAGTGGGGTCGAGCGTTGTCGTGCTGCAAAACCGCTTTATCGTGCCTCTCGCTGTATTGCGGCCGTTTGTCTTCGGTTTGGCCGTCGGCGTGGAACCATCGCCGGGATATCCCCATGATTTTTTGCGTTTAGGGTTATGGTAATGAACCCATTTTTCGCCCCCGGCCACAGTGCGATGCAGAAATCCCTTCCGTTTTTTTCTGTGAAGCAACTGTTCACCAACACATAAACGCCGTTAAAAGTCCCTTGGTTTCAGCTCACACGGGACCCAAGTTCCTTCTTTCTGAATCATGCCCATGGCCTTGAGACGTTTTGAAATGGCTTGCTGTGTCACCCCCACTAATCGTGTTAATTGTTCCTGAGTTCGACGCGAGTCCTCACTCAGCAATGTCTCCAATTCTGCATCTTCGAAAATATTCTCTCTTCCACCACTATGCCAGTCTACGACGTTAAAATCACTGTTCTTGAAGCGTTGAAACCGCTCACGACACGTTCTTTCACTAATAGCGTCCTTATCATACGTACCTGAAAGCATTCGACGAGACTCGGTCGCGGCTTTCTTCATATTGAAACAAACCATTAACACCTCCCACAAATGACGAGAATTAGGCTCGTAAACTGACATTTTCAATCAAGAACAACTTTATGATGCAGATAAAAATCGACTAATGTTTGAATGAGGCTATGCTGACCGAGGTCAAAGCTGCCTGCGATCTGTTTCTTTCGAACTCTACTTACCGTTGTCGCCACCTATCGGCAAACGGCAGAAGAAAAGTTGTGTACCTTGTACTTTCATTCAAAGGCAATCATTACGTGAAGTCACTGTGGCTCTTGATTGTCCCCTGGACGTTATCAAAGGAGGGACATAGGTCTTAAAAGAGGGCGTGATCACCACGGACGGCACTGCATGCTCTGCAACGTGCTCCCACGCTGATCTCAAGACTGGTAATGAGTTCTTGCGGTAAGGCGTTCCAGTTCTCCATCAGCGCAGTTGACAACCGCTGGTTGGTAGATGGTGCTTGTAAACGTGGTTCAACATGTGTCCACAACGCTTACCATGCATCCTCGATGGGAGTAAGGAGAACGGGCACGCCAGTTTAGTCGCCAAATACCCTCTCGTTCCAACACCTCTTGCGCCTGTGCTGTTTGATACGCGCGTGCATTGTCATCCATAAAGATGAAGTCAGTGTCGAATGCACCCACAAAAATAAGCACATGGAGAATGAGTACAGTCTCACAGTAATGTTCACTGGAGAGTGTACCCTGTTCAAAGATATGGAGATCAGTTGGCTGATGCGACATTCTATCATCCCACGTTATAATACGTGGACTTCAAAAACCATTATGTTGACAATGTTCCTGGGTGCATTACGTGTTGACACCCCTCTCCAGATGACAGTATGTCCAGAATCACTTCTCAGGCTGAATCTGCTCCCATCCGATAACAGCAAGCGACCTCTCTCGTCGTTGGTCCAGTCGCTAAGCTGTTGGCACCATCGCAAACGATTCCTCCGATTCACAAATGTCAACAGAACAAAAAGCTAGTCATCGGGGAAAGAGAGCGCACCCCCCTCCCCCCTCCTTACCCATGTCGACCGTACCTTGCGCTCCTGTTAAATGTGGTGCAATTCCATCTGCTGTTTGACGTGGGTCGCTTCTTCCCTGTTGCACAATGTAGCGATAATCTCCTGCTGAAACTGACCGTGGTCAACCAACGTGGTCGAAAATGGTTCGGAACACTCACCATGCTGGTCAAACAATACCGCGACCAATATCAAACTCCTGGCCTACACTTGACACACTTCGCCTTTCTTCCAAGTTCTCTATGATTCTTCCCCCTGTGAAATCATCCAAATTTTGTAATGAAGAACACTACTAGAGTGTATTGTCACTGGTCGCTGATCGACAGACGCTTCAACTTCCTTGTGTTGTAGAGTCAGCACCTTTTGGCCCTGTTATCACTCTGACCTCACGCCACGGGTCTTCTAGCTTTATGCGCGCAACTGGGAGAGCTCTGGTAACATATTCCCGCAATTTCCCACGAGTTGATATATGTTATCTTACTTTATCTATCTATTTCTTAAGTTTTGCCGAGTAGTGTACTTCAGTGTTGAATTTCGATGGCGGACATGGCTTTTTGCCGATATCGAGGTCATCGAAAACGAAGCATTAGCCCAGTAGGACAAAGGCCGGAACTTCTCTACTCAAGGAGAAATCCACGAAACAATACCCTGATGTGATTTAATAAAATTAAAGCAGAACTTCGCCAAAGAAAAATTTTGGAAAACGCTTTAAATTATCAGGAGAAAGAATATAAACTATAGGGAAAGACGTGTAACAGTATGTGCAACAAGCGAGAGAGTACAATAAGAATGGAAAACAAAGAACTTACCGCTTCTGTTGAAAACAGTATAAGACTGGAATACCGTCTTTCTCCTCTACTGTTTAGTCTGTACGTAGAATAAATAATAATGGAACACATGAGAAAGATTCAGGAGAGGGATTAAAATTCAGGGTGATAGAGTATTTGTAATAAGAGTTGCTGATGGCATTGCTAAACTCAGAGAAATGGTCGATAATTACAGTACCTGTTGAATGGAATGAAGAGTCTAATAAGCACACACTGTGGATTGAGAGAAAACCGAATAAACATTAAAATAATGACGAGTAACAGCAATAAGACTAGTCATAAACTAAGCATCAAAACTAAAAACTACAAAGCAGAAGAAACGAAGGAATTTTTTCCAGCAAAGAAGCAAAATAACACATGACAGACGGAGCACGAAAAACGTGGAAGTAAGATTAGCACTCTACTAGTATCAAAAATTGGCCCAATTTTGAGGGTGAAATTTCTGACAACATATGTCTAGAGGATTACGTTGAATGGCAGTAAATCATTGACTGTGGGCAAACCGGAAGAAAAGAGAATCGAAGTGTTTGAAATGTGATGGAATAGAACAATGCTGAAACTTTGGTGAACTGATAAGAAAAAAGGAAGTTCTTCACAAAATCAGCAAGATGAGAAACATTTGGAAAATACTGATAAGAAGAATGGACAGGATGTTAGGGCTTATAATGAAACATCAGGGAATGACTTCCGTGGTACTACCGTTAGTTGTACCTGGCACAAACCGTAGAGGAAGACGGTGATTGGAATATATCCAACAAATAATTGAAGACGTTGGGTGTAAGTGCTACTCTGATATAAGGAGGTTCTTACAGGATAGGAAGTCGTAGAGGTCGGCATCAGAAAAGTGTAAATCTAGGTGGAGGGATGTTATGACGTTTATGTGATTCGAAAGGACATATCCAGTGAGTAGGGATAAAGGGATGCTGACACCGAGCACCTCCCCTCTCGCCCAAGGAAAAAGATTTGGGACCTTCGCTAACGGAACTCAGATTCGGCCACACGACAAAGATGTATCATTGTGCCACGTCACACCGACGTATTATTTTGAAGAAAGCCAGAACATGCAATACACACTGCAAGTGTAGTCAGAGCAATTGACAACGCCAGATATCTCTAGGTTCCAAAAGCCTTCTGCTGCCGTGCCACCCAGTTTCAAAAGCTACTAAGATGTAAATATAGGAAGTATCCACATATACCGAAATGTTTCTCTCCTGGAAAAACAATATGTACAAGTCTCATACAGACTATTCTCCCTCAGTTAAATACATTGTAGACTGTCTAGTCACATTAATGAAACCGCCCACCAGAAGCCTAAATAACCAGCTTTGCAGTGCGGACCTTGCGAGACGTGCAGGAAGACAGTCAGTCATATTCTGGAAGCTACCGACATGCGACTCCAGTGCTGTGGCCAGCTGTGCTAGGTTTCTTGGCTGAGGATCTATGATGAGAACAACCCGATTGACGTGGTCCCACAGATTTCCAGTTGGGTTTAAAAGCCAGGAGATTGGTGACCAAGAAAGTACAGTAAACTCATCCTGAATCTCTTTCAAGGAGGCGCGTACGCTGCAAGCTGTGTGAAACGCTACACTGTCCTCCTGATTGATCCTAATGTGTCGAGGAAGAAAAACTACATGCAGGGGTGGACATGGTTCCTAAGGATAGACCCATACTGGCGTTGATTCATTGTACCTTTTAGAATGACGAGATTACCTAGGGAATGCCCTTCGACCTTCATCCTTCCGACGATTGTTGTAGAGTGTTTGCTTTTGGACGTTTCACGACGTACGAGCCAACAGATATTTGTCTGATACAGCTGTGATTGCTGTGTTCAGCTGGGAGTCGAGTTGGCTATCCTTTGCTCATGGCTCCGGGCTGCTTTGGTTACGCACCTTGAGACTGTTGCCAATGGGCACCACTGTGGAGAGGTCGGCCAGGGCGATCTGAGGGACGTCCATGCGTCCACCGATTGGTATACTACTGTGACCGCCCTGAGTTCTGCCCACATTGAGGTTGATCCCTCACCCATGGTCGAGTGGGAGTCATTCCAAGGTATGGTTAGTAGAGAAGGATTTTCCGAGGTGCCGATCGGAGGGCCTTCCAGTTCGTCTGACGAACGTGTTTGGGACGCTTTCTATGGTTGACGAAGTCCCTGAGCCACATGATCTCGCACGTCCTGTTCCAGAAGAATCCTCTCTGCCTGCAAGGTCTGGGCATTCACAGAGGGTGGGATTGCTGGTAGTTCGGAGCTCTAACGTTAGGTGCATAATGGGGTTCCTTAGGGGAAAGGCTGTGAATGAGAAGAAGAAATCCAGGGTGACTCTTTTTGCACAACAGGAGGAATCATTCCAGATGTGGAACAAGTGCTTCTGTATGGCATAAAGAACACAGGGTGCAGCCAACTGCAGGTGGTGGCCCATTTTGGCACTAACAATGTATGTCGCTTTGGGTCGAAAGAGATTCTCTTTGGTTTCAGGAAGCTAGCTGAGGTGGTAAAGACCGCCAGTCTTGCATGTGAGATGAAGGCGAAGCAACCCATTTGTAGCATCGTCGATAGAACCGACTGTGGTCCTTTGGTACAGAGTCGAGTGGGGGGTCTGAATCAGAGCTTACACAGTTCTGAGACAGTGCAGCTTGAAGACTCCACGACTTGAGTCATAGGGTAGTGGATTTCCGGGTTCCGCTAAATACATAAATTTGTGGTAAGATCTTATGCGACCAACCTGTTAAGGTCATCGGTCCCAAAGCTTACGCACTACTTAATCTAACTTAAACTTACGCTAAGGACAACACACAAACCCATGCCCGAGGGAGGACTCGAACCTCCGACGGGGGGAGCAGCGCGGACCGTGACAAGGTGCCCCCAGACCGCGCGGCTACCTCGTGCGGCCGCTAAGTAGGTCAGGGGTCCACTAAACGCAGGAAAAAAACTACATGGGTAGCTGGAGCTGTGTGGAGGACACTGCGCTGTTTTTTAGGTTAGAGGGTGTCGGAAAAGTGTAGAAAGGACTTCAGTTTCAAGGGTTGCAGAATGAACACAGGAAGAGAGTATACATAGGAACAATTAATACTGTATTTGTGAACTGTCGTAGCTTTGTTGGAAAAGAACTACAGCTCTCAGCACTAACAGAAAGCACTGACTCTCAGATCGTTATAGGCATGGAAAGTTGGCTAAAGCCGGAAATGAGTACAGCCGAAAAATTTAAAAAGAACCTAACCGTATTCAGGATGGATAGATTAATTACAATTGGTAGTGGGATGTTTATTGCTGGCAGATGTAGTTTACCTTGTAATGTGAATGAAGTAGGTAGCCCCCTTGAGTTAGTATGCGTAGAGGTTATAGCTGAAAACCGAAATAAAATAACAAGTGGTTCCTTTTACCAACCACCTGACTCATATGATACAGTTTCTGAACAGTTTTCAAAGAAAACTTGAGTGTCATTCCCAATAGGTACTTCACTCATATAATTATAGTTGGTGGTGACGTCAATCTACCCTCGATATGTTGGCGAAAATACATGTTTAAAGTCGTGCTGAACGCATTCTCAAAAAATTATTTTGAACAAATAGTTGAGGAACCCACTAAAAGTGTAAATGGTTGCGAAATCATAGTTGACGTCTTAGCAACAAATAAACCTGACCAAATGCATTATGATAGATACTGGGATTAGTGACCACAAGGTTGTTGTATCTGGACTGAATACAATAACATTTAAACCCGTGAAGAATAAAAGTAAAAGTCATCTATCTAAAAATGCAGATAAAAATTCGCTTGACACCTTCCTAAAAGGCAGCCTCCACTCCTTCCAATCTGACTACGTAAGCATAGACCAGATGTGGTTTAACTTCAAAGAAATAGTATCGATGGTAATTGAGAGACTTGTGTTGTTGTTGTTGTTGTTGTTGTTGTGGTCTTCAGTCCTGAGACTGGTTTGATGCTGCTCTCCATGCTACTCTATCCTGTGCAAGCTTCTTCATCTCCCAGTACCTACTGCAGCCTACATCCTTCTGTATCTGCTTAGTGTATTGATCTCTTGGTCTCCCTCTACGATTTTGACCCTCCATGCTGCCCTCCAATGCTACATTTGTGATCCCCCGATGCCTCAGAACATGTCCTACCAACCGGTCCCTAGTTCTTGTCAAGTTGTGCCACAAACTCTTCTCCCCAATTCTATTCAATACCTCCTCATTAGTTATGTGATCTACCCATCTAATCTTCAGCATTCTTCTGTAGCACCACATTTCGAAAGCTTCTATTCTCTTCTTGTCCAAACTATTTATCGTCCATGTTTCACTTCCATACATGGCTACACTCCATACAAATACTTTCAGAAATGACTTCCTGACACTTAAATCTATACTCGATGTTAACAAATTTTTCTTCTTCAGTAAAGTGAATGGACAGTGTAGGTGGCAAATGCTAATTACAACTTGACACCATACAGTTTTTCAGTAGTTCGGTTTTATTTTGTAGTAAACAGGATTAAATGACTAGAATACGATTCTGTAAACTGATTTATGTGTATTGCTTTTACAAAAACGCGAATCGTTTGCAACAACGCATGGATGAATACATGTTCATAGCTGCAATTAATAGCAAGTTTAAGAACATGAAATCAGTGCTAAATTTAGTCGAGCCGGCCGAAGTGGCCGTGCGGTTAAAGGCGCTGCAGTCTGGAACCGCAAGGCCGCTACGGTCGCAGGTTCGAATCCTGCCTCGGGCATGGATGTTTGTGATGTCCTTAGGTTAGTTAGGTTTAACTAGTTCTAAGTTCTAGGGGACTAATGACCTCAGCAGTTGAGTCCCATAGTGCTCAGAGCCATTTTTTTTTTTTTTAAATTTAGTCGTGGAAGGTGAACACCTCATGAATGGTTTAGTACATTGATTTTCCATGTGGATAGTCCTTTCGGTTACTCGCAGTAAATGGAACCACCCCACCGAGATTCCAAAGCCGCGACACGTGCATTAAACAGTAGTCAGCTGTCTGCATAAAGCACAAGGGAGCAAATGTCGTTCCAGGGCTACTCTCCTGCGTGGTCTCTAACCGCCTAAGCGCTGATTCGACCATTTCCAGACCAAAACCTCCTTCTAAACCTCTCAAAGTGACCAAACAAAGATCTATACTGTCTATATCTATAGTGGTTACAGAAACATCTACGCAATACATCAACAAAGACTACTTCTCTAGACAGTGAAAGAATATCATTAAAAACTGAAAGAGGATGTTTAACTGACAACTTTCGAGCTGAAGAAAGGTTGTGATACCACGGGCAGACAGTTCTCAAGATGAGCTGTCTGAAAAGTTGCTATTTATGGAACCTTTGCCATTGTTTGAGCCATACAGGATGTCCCAGGAGGAATGATCAATATTCAGGGATATGACAGAAAGGCTCATTCGAATCAAAAAACTTCATACGGACATATACCCTACTCCTAATGGTTTTTCCAGATCGAAATGTTAATTGTTAATTATGAAACTAATGGTCTACAGACAAGTGATTTCAATCGTACTTAACAAACAGAATGGTAAAGGTTGTTCTGAATAATTCAAACAGTGGTGAAAAGGTAGAAAATTTAAAGATTCGAGACAAATCGCAAAAGGGGTTCCACAGGGTTCAATTTTTGGAACCTCTCCTATTCCTGTGGCAGAAACACATTCCGAGCAAAGAAGCAACGAGGTAGGTTGGGTAGAACAAACCGTCAAACAGTTTGGGTGGATAACAGACATAAGTGCATGCCACTCGTCCCAAAACAAATGTACATTAAATGTATTGTATCTCGGAAAGCATTGGGAATTAGGTATATGACTGTATGAAACTTTTGCTTCAAATGAGAGTGAAATTGTCATAATGACCATTCCTCCGGTGACATCCTGTGTGTGGTGTCAAAATATGAGCCATGGAATTGGCAAAGGGCTTCTGGATAGGAAACGAGATAGTTGTTGTGCAGAAGGTGGTAAAGCATTGGATATGTATGATGGGTATCGGGTCTGCACTTATACTTGTTGTTACAGCATTTGGAAACTGTGATATTGTTGTTGTTATCGAAAACACAAAGAAGAGAAACGAAATGTAGATCTTGCGGAGAGCTACAGTTATACATGGGGCGTTCGATAAGAAACGCAACACATTGTTTTCTCAGCCAATTATGAAGGAAAAACTGCGGAATTTGCTGTGGGACAAAGTAAAATATTCTTGTTTCAGCCCCTGTCGTTTGATGAAGCTACAATAGGTGATGACGCTGTACGCAGTCTTCAAAATGGCGTCTGCAACGAATGTGCGTTACAAGCAGAGACCTGTCACTGAATTTCTTTTGGCCGAAAAGGAGAGCATCGTAGATATTCAAAGTCGCCTGCAGAATGTCTACGGAAAATGGGGCAGTGAACAGAAGCAGGTGAGACGTATGTTATCATGGCAACAAGGTCGCGCAAACCTTACCGATCTCTCGCGTACCGGCCGACTTCAGACAGCTGTGACTCTTGCAGTGTTAAACCGTGCTGACATTCTCATTCGAGCCGGCTGCTGTGACCGAGCGGTTCTAGGCGCTTCATACCGGAACGGCGCTGCTGCTACGGTCGCAAGTTCGAATCCTGCCTCTGTCATGGATGTGTGTGATGTCCTAAGGTTAGTTAGGTTCAAGTAGTTCTAAGTCTAGGGGGCTGATGACCTCAGATGTTAAGTAAGTCCCATATTGCTTAGAGCCATTTGAACCATTCTCATTCGAGGTGATCTGCGGATCACCATCAAACACATCGCTGGTCAACTTGGCAGTGCTGACACGCTCGTCCACCACTTGAGATATTCGAAGACGTGTGCCCGCTCGCAACCTAACAGAAGGCCATAAAGAGTAATGAACGACCATGTGTGCGAAATTGCTTGTGCGTTACGAGGCTGATCGTAACAATTTTTTCCCGAACATCGTCACAGGCGATGAAATATGGGTTCATCACTTCGAGCCGGAAACAAAACGGCAATCCATGGAGCGGCGACACACCGCCTCTGCTCCAAATAAAAAGTTCAAAGCCGCACCCATGTCTGGTAAAGTAATGACGACGATCGTCTGGGTATCTGAGGCGGTTAATATGTTTGATGTCCTCGCTCATGGTGCAACCGTCAACTTGGAAATGTATTGTACTACCCTCACGAAATTGAAGGAACAACTAGAGTGTGTTCGTCACCACAAAAACACAAACGAACTTCTTCTTCGTGACAACGCGAGGCCTCACGTAAGTCTGCGCACCATAGAGGAGTTCACAAACCTCCATTGGACTGTTCTTCCTCATCCACCCTACAGTCCATATCTCGCAGCTTCCGAATTCCATCTGTTCAACGCAATGAAGAATGCGCTCCGCGGAAAGTAGGTTATTGACGCAGCAAGACGTCGATAGAATGGCACAACGCAGACATACGTGCCCTCCCAGTGAAGCGGTGTAAGGCCGTCGCACTAAACGGAGATTTAGTTGAAAAATGTTGATAAACACTGTGTGGGGAATAATATGGTGCATTGGAATCCTGAACAAAACCAACCTGCTTTCAGGGAGAAAAATGTGCAGCATTACTTTTCGAATGCCCCTCGTATCGTCTGAACAATCGTTACTATGCTAAATGTGTAATTATGTGGGAAGTTGTAACGGTACCACCGAACACCCTAAAACGGCAATCGATGCCAACGTAATACCTCTGCGAGGAATTTTTGAGAAAGCTGACCGTCAGATAACCTAATGGAAAAAGATCAATTAAACTTGGATTCGTTTCAGAAATACTCCAGCAGTGTATAAACAACAGTAAACGGTGGGTCTGGAACAGACGTTCTCCCAGCACAAAAAAATGGTTCAAATGGCTCTGAGCACTATGGGACTTAACATCTAAGGTCATCAGTCCCCTAGAACTTAGAACTACGTAAACCTAACTAACCTAAAGACATCACACACATCCATGCCCGAGGCAGGATTCGAACCTCCGACCGTAGCGGTTGCGCGGTTCCAGACTGAAGCGCCTAGAACCGCTCGGCCACAACGACCGACTCTCCCAGCACAAAAGCAAGTTGTAACATTAGATACTGAAACTGGTCGCCAGACTAATTAGGCATTGTTGTGTCAAGCAAAATGATGAAGCAAAGCAGAAGGCAGTCCTAAGGCTGACCTAACCTTCTTTCACACACACACACACACGCACACACTAAACTCTCTCCTTACATCTGTTTCTACTACAACACAGTAACCTAACCTTGCAGATAAATGTGTTACCAACTAGTAAGTCAGATAAGCAAATGGCCAATGAGATAGTAAACAGTAACATATGCCTCTCAACAACGCGTACCTTAAATGAACTAGGTGCAACATTTTATAAAACCAAATACCGAACACATGAAACTAGCAGCAATACTGAACAGGGAAAAGCTTGAAATGATTGTGAATTTAAATCAGGGGATCTGCTAATGGTCATACTTTGTTACTTCATTGCTTAGCATAGGGTCTCTATGTCTGTACATTAACCAACTTGCATTAGAACAGATAACTCAGTAATAGTTCTTTCTTAAACTCGGTTTGAAGCAACTAAACAGAATGAAAATCCAGCTACACTGGCTCTGAAGGAACCTTTGCGTTGCTTCACTGACTAACTAGCCTAGTACATGAGGAACCTTAAACTTCCATGGTTTGAAGAACCGTCACCAGATTGTGTAAGAACTGGTAAATATTCTTATCATTAATTAGTAATTAAAGCACAACAAACAATATCTCTTTAAGCAACAAATGTCCCTTCAGAAGCAGTATTTCAACCTACTCAAAATTATAATTGGCTGTACAATTAACAACTCAACATTAAATTCAAGCTGAACCACTTTCTCATAATAAATCAGAACACTCGGAATTAAATTCACTAGGATAGGATTCCTTTGCAGGTTTGTGATCTGTGATAATCACGGGTGTAAGACAGAGTTTTTAGCAACACCACGATTATTATTATAATCAACCAAATTTAACAAATACCTGGTTGATTTACAGAGTGCCAAATATAAACAATTTAGTGGATGGCTGGTGGTACTGGTGGCGTAATTTTCAGTAGCTGTTAACACGGCGGCGGCGATGTAATCATGGCAGTACTGCTGGCCTCGCTCTATTACTGATCTTCTTGGCGTCGGAATAATATTTTTATAGGGCGAAAAACCACGCCATGATAATGGTGTCACCAAATGCAGCATCCGAGGCCTGAAATCTCCAAGAAGATGTGCCACAATGATGCGCTACTGCTAACGAGATGTTCACCACGACACTGTTCAACCTAGACTCCTTACCCGCCACAGAGGACGAGTTGCCACTTGCGCGCCAACCACAGCTTTTCCACTCCGTCAGGCTACTTCTGTAGCTGCGGGGCTTCCCCACATCTTTTACATTCAACCCTATGTGAAAGTCGCGAGCTCTATCATCTTATCTCGTGTTTTCTACTGAAAGTCTCGTGCTTGTACTCTTGTTAACTTTACTATTACAGAGATCGCCTAAACTTTATTTATTTATTTTATTGGTCCTGTGCGAAACAAATAACTTACTTGGTCTTTCTGCTGCCACTGCTTGATCTGCTGCATTCCATTATTTAACAAAAACATAAAAAAAACCTATTACTCATGCTGAGTGCAATGCATGTTCTGTATGTCGGCCCCTGCTGTTGCTGCGGCTGCTGCTGCTTACTACAACAACATATAATTCAAGAGAAATGGTTTGGTCAAATCTTAACTCGATTTCTTCTAGAAAATTATATTCTGAAAGCGATTCTTTCTCATTCAATTAATAAAACGCTAGAAGCTCTTTGAACAACCGCTTCGTATGTAAATCTGCCTCCAGTGGCATTAAAGCAATATTGCAAATTAATCAAACTCTTGAGACAGACTGAAATACTTCTCAATTAAATACATAGTGAAACAATTCCCTGAGAATTACAAAAGAAATCAATGACAAAAATCAATACTTAATCTAACAATGATTTCCCTTAAGAATTCAACTCCTATCATTATGAAAATCACCGTCTGCTGCTACGCACATACACAAACCCTTTTCTTTAAATTAATAAGCGCGCTGCAAATTATAAAAAATATCAACTCACTACCAAATCCTGTGTCGCTGCTGGCGGACACGGCTGTACGGCAGCTCGGCTACGACCCCTCGCCCAACACACGTGCGCACCACAGCAGGCGGGCTCCTACACTGGCTTCCAAACTGCCACTAGTTACTCCGTGCGCTGCGAAGCGCGGCAACAATATCTTAAATTCCAGAGCTTGTGCATGCGCGCTTTAGGCAACCTTTACATCCTAAGAGAGTATTGCCAACTCTCATGTGTTCCCTAAGTATGGACCAAGTCATTTACAGTACATTACATAACAATCATTTCAGTAGTTATTTAGATTCACAAGCATAACTTTAAACAACATCGTTCAAAAGCTTCACATGACTCAAACACGTATACATAGTCACAGAATTTCCATGACAAATACAACATTATACATAAACAATACTACAAACTGACACAGAAATACTCTCCTGGAAATGGAAAAAAGAACACATTGACACCGGTGTGTCAGACCCACCATACTTGCTCCGGACACTGCGAGAGGGCTGTACAAGCAATGATCACACGCACGGCACAGCGGACACACCAGGAACCGCGGTGTTGGCCGTCGAATGGCGCTAGCTGCGCAGCATTTGTGCACCGCCGCCGTCAGTGTCAGCCAGTTTGCCGTGGCATACGGAGCTCCATCGCAGTCTTTAACACTGGTAGCATGCCGCGACAGCGTGGACGTGAACCGTATGTGCAGTTGACGGACTTTGAGCGAGGGCGTATAGTGGGCATGCGGGAGGCCGGGTGGACGTACCGCCGAATTGCTCAACACGTGGGGCGTGAGGTCTCCACAATACATCGATGTTGTCGCCAGTGGTCGGCGGAAGGTGCACGTGCCCGTCGACCTGGGACCGGACCGCAGCGACGCACGGATTCACGCCAAGACCGTAGGATCCTACGCAGTGCCGTAGGGGACCCCACCGCCACTTCCCAGCAAATTAGGGACACTGTTGCTCCTGGGGTATCGGCGAGGACCATTCGCAACCGTCTCCATGAAGCTGGGCTACGGTCCCGCACACCGTTAGGCCGTCTTCCGCTCACGCCCCAACATCGTGCAGCCCGCCTCCAGTGGTGTCGCGACAGGCGTGAATGGAGGGACGAATGGAGACGTGTCGTCTTCAGCGATGAGAGTCGCTTCTGCCTTGGTGCCAATGATGGTCGTATGCGTGTTTGGCGCCGTGCAGGTGAGCGCCACAATCAGGACTGCATACGACCGAGGTACACAGGGCCAACACCCCGCATCATGGTGTGGGGAGCGATCTCCTGCACTGGCCGTACACCACTGGTGATCGTCGAGGGGACACTGAATAGTTCTTACACTCCAAAGTGCATCACCTACTACTGGTATCTAAACTGAGAAACGACGTAGATGAATTGCGGCTTTACAGAAGAATGCTGAAAATTAAGTGAATGGACAGGAAATGAGAGGGGTAGGAAGCGAGGAGGGTGGGGAGGAATACATGCAAAGCATTAACTAGAAGGAGGGATCAAACGGTAGAACATTTATTACTGAGATAGGGGAAAAACTTTAGTGGTACTAGAGAGAACTGTACGAGGAAAAAATTGTAGGAGAAAATAGTGATTAGTATATTGCATTCCTAAGAGTCGTTAGCGGCATCTTCGCTGGCTTTTCGGCAGATATTGGCAGTTTCGTTGTTGCAGAGTGTAGCTGGAGTCAGCCCTAACAAATACTGCTCATCACGTCTTTCATGCGACGCCCAGAGTCGACAGAGAGTGTCAGTTTGTGTGCCTTCTACATCTACATCTACATGATAACTCTGCAAGTCACATTTAACTGCTTGGCAGAGGGTTCATCGAACTACAATCATACCATCTCCCTACCATTCCACTCCCGAACAGCGCACGGGAAAAACGAACACCTAAACTTTTCTGTTCGAGCTCTGATTTCTCTTATTTTATTTTGATGATCATTCCTACCTATGTAGGTTGGGCTCAACAAAATATTTTCGCATTCGGAAGAGAAAGTTGGTGACTGAAATTTCGTAAATAGATCTCGCCGCGACGAAAAACGTCTTTGCTTTAATGACTTCCATCCCAACTCGCGTATCATATCTGCCACTCTCTCTCCCCTATTACGTGATAATACAAAACGTGCTGCCCTCTTTTGCACCCTTTCGATGTCCTCCGTCAATCCCACCTTGTAAGGATCCCACACCGCGCAGCAATATTCTAACTGAGGATGAACGAGTGTAGTGTAAGCTGTCTCTTTAGTGGACTTGTTGCATCTTCTAAGTGTCCTGCCAATGAAACGCAACCTTTGGCTCGCCTTCCCCACAATATTATCTATGTGGTCTTTCCAACTGAAGTTCGTAATTTTAACACCCAGGTACTTAGTCGAATTGACAGCCTTGAGAATTGTACTATTTATCGAGTAATCGAATTCCAACGGATTTCTTTTGGAACTCATGTGGATCACCTCACACTTTTCGTTATTTAGCGTCAACTGCCACCTGCCATACCACACAGCAATCTTTTCTAAATCGCTTTGCAACTGATACTGGGCTTCGGATGACCTTACTAGACGGTAAATTACAGCATCATCTGCGAACAACGTAAGAGAACTGCTCAGATTCTCACCGAGGTCATTTATATAGATCAGGAACAGCAGAGGTCCCAGGACGTTTCCCTGGGGAACACCTGATATCACTTCAGCTTTACTCGGTGATTTGCCGTCTATTACTACGAACTGCGACCTTCCTGACAGGAAATCACGGATCCAGTCGCACAACTGAGACGATACCCCATAGGCCCGCAGCTTGATTAGAAGTAGCTTGTGAGGAACGGTGTCAAAAGCTTTCCGGAAATCTACAAATACGGAATCAACTTGAGATCCCTTGTCGATAGCGGCCATTACTTCGTGCGAATAAAGAGCTAGCTGCGTTGCACAAGAACGATGTTTTCTGAAACCATGCTCATTACGCAGCAATAGATAGTTCCCTTCGAGGTGATTCATAATGTTTGAATACAGTATATGCTCCAAAATCCTACTGCAAACCGACGTCACTGATATAGGTCTGCAGTTCGATGGATTACTCCTACTACCCTTCTTAAACACTGGTGCGAACTGCGCAATTTTCCAATCTGTAGGTACAGATCTATCGGTGAGCGAGCGGTTGTATATGATTGCTAAGTAGCGAGCTATTGTATCAGCGTAATCTGAAAGGAACCTAATCGGTATACAATCTGGACCTGAAGACTTGTCCGTATCAAGCGATTTGAGTTGCTTCGCAACCCCTAAGGTATCTACTTCAAAGAAACTTATGCTAGCAGCTGTTCGTGTTTCAAATTCTGGAATATTCCATCGTCTTCCCTGGTGAAGGAATTTCGGAAAACTGCGTTCAATAACTCCGCTTTAGCGGCACAGTCGTCGGTAACAGTACCATTGGCACTGCGCTGCGAAGGTATTGACTGCGTCTTGCCGCTTGTGTACTTTACATACGACCAGAATTTCTTCGGATTTTGTACCAAATTTCGAGACAATGTTTCGTTGTGGAACCTATTAAAGGCATCTCGCGAAGTCCGTGCCAAATTTCGCGCGTCTGTAAATTTTAGCAAGTCTTCGAGATTTTATAAATAAAATTATTTTTAAAGCGGAATTTTACATGACAACTCGATAGAGCGGTTCAAATTTAGTCTAGTGGGATTTTCGTTTTATCAATATGTATTAACAGGGACGAAGAATAACCAGTACGCGCTGTACGCTACTGTCATGGAGCAGCGCTACTCATTCGCTGCTGTGGTACTGGTTATTCTTCGTCTTTTGCTGTCTCTGTTAGTACAGACCTATAAAACGAAAATGCACTAGATTAAATTTGGACCACTCTATCGAAGACGTATATAAAACAGCGCTTTAAAGATCAGTTCGTTTGTAATGGGAAATAAACTGAGGCTCTCCGTCTATACCGGATGTCGCATCAAAGACGTGGTCAGCACTATTTGGGATGACTCCAGCTATACGTAGCAAAAATGAAACTGCAGATATCTTAAAGAAGGTTAGAGAAAATGTTTTTGATAACTCTTAGGAAGGACGTCCTGTATAAATTAGGTAGCCGAAATATTCATCAAACAGCTGATGACTTCAGGTGTAAGTCGTACTCTGAGATGAAGAGCATGACACAGGAGAGGAAGTCGCAGTGTAATGTCAAACCAGTGACTGATGTCAAGTGAAAAAAAGAAAAGCAGGACAGAAACGTTTAGTGTTAACATTTCGAAAAGTGTGCTACTCGTTTCATCTAAAGATGTCACACCGTTGCTTCTGGATGACGCTGTTTGTAGCACAAAGATTTTAACCGCGACATTAACCGAAAGCATTCGCTTTCTTATAAGCGTTTCATCGGTTTTTACCCCCTGCGGGTCTGGGGTAAGAATAGGCCCGAGGTATTCCTGCCTGTCGTAAGAGGCGACTAAAAGGAGTTTCAACCATTTCGGCCTTCAATGTGATGGTCCCCTTGGGGTTTGACCTCCATGTTTCAAAATTCTTCAGAAGTATGAGCCTTTTGCGGAAGGACACCTTACTTGGTGTATCACCGGTCCTCAGTGCATTAAGACCTTGGCACCCATCATCGTAACGGCGTCGTAACTGCACCCACTGTTCATCAGTTTGGGCCTAGACACATGATGGGTTGTACAAGTTATGCCCATAGTGCGTCACCATCTGCACCTACGATCATGATGGACTTTCCATGGCACCCGAAATCCAGCACGGTAGCCAGCCCATTGTAGTGGGGTCGTCATGTACCCTCTAGGTTGTAGCCCCCTGACAACACAAGGATCGTACTGCCGATACCTGAGCTGCACCCTCCCCACGTCAGCCAAGGAGTAGATACCCATCTACCTGGGGAATCAGGACTCCCGGCAACGGTCATCCTGCCAGGTGGCCCTTGCTGAGGCTGGGTGGCGCCTGTGGGGAGAGCTCCTGGTCGGAGTGGGTGGTATCGGGGCGGATGTTTCGCAGATGAAACGTCAACGTGCATCAGGTCGCTCTGCGGCCGCGTCTTCTAAGAGGAAAGGTTCTGTCTCTGTCCCTGGTTCTGGTACTTCTGCCTTTTCCCCCTTGGCCACTCCGTGGGAGGAAGGACAGG
This sequence comes from Schistocerca serialis cubense, assembly GCF_023864345.2. Classification (NCBI taxonomy): domain Eukaryota; kingdom Metazoa; phylum Arthropoda; class Insecta; order Orthoptera; family Acrididae; genus Schistocerca; species Schistocerca serialis. The sequence continues at coordinate 398,876,008 of NC_064646.1, forward strand.
CCCGCCGGCTTGGGGCGAAATACTTCCCCCGCTATTTAGTCTGTTCTCGGACCGATGGGGGGACGTTTGCCACCTCCAAGCCCATGTTCTTTGTACAGCGTATCGAGGATATCTTCTGAGAAATCGAGGCTCTTAGTAAAATGCGTTCAGGGTACATTCTCATAAAGACCACCTCCGCTACACAGTCGGCGACGCTCCAGGCATGCGACCGACTAGGGGACATCCCAGTATCCATTGTCCCACATCTGGCGCTCAATAGGAGGCAGGGGATTATTTTCCATCGGGACGTCCTGCTGCAATGTGATGAAGAGCTCAGAGCCAACCTGGATCGCCGTGGCGTGCATTTCGTCCGGCGAGTCCAGCGCAGGCCCAAAGACCATTGCGTCGACACTGGGGCCTTTATCCTCGCCTTCGAGGGGGATGTTCTCCCAGAGAAGGTAAAGGTGATGTGCTACCGGTGCGACGTGCGACCTTACGTCCCGCCTCCTATGCGCTGCTTTCGATGTTTGCACTTCGGGCACATGTTGTCTCAATGTGAAGCTTAGCCCCTTTGTGGCGATTGTGGATTTCCTCTTCGTGAGGGACATACACGCACCCCACCGCCTCGGTGCGTCTATTATTCTGGCCTCCACTCGCCTAGATCTTTCAACTGCCCGCATATCAGAAGGAGAAGAAGATACGAGGGCAGTTCAATAAGTAATGCAACACATTTTTTTTCTCTGCCAATTTTGGTTGAAAAAACCGGAAATTTCTTGTGGAATATTTTCAAACATTCCCGCTTCGTCTCGTATAGTTTCATTGACTTCCGACAGGTGACAGCGCTGTACGGAGCTGTTAAAATGGCGTCTGTAACGGATGTGCGTTGCAAACAACGGGCAGTGATCGAGTTTCTTTTGGCGGAAAACCAGGGCATCTCAGATATTCATAGGCGCTTGCAGAACGTCTACGGTGATCTGGCAGTGGACAAAAGCACGGTGAGTCGTTGGGCAAAGCGTGTGTCATCATCGCCGCAAGGTCAAGCAAGACTGTCTGATCTCCCGCGTGCGGGCCGGCCGTGCACAGCTGTGACTCCTGCAATGGCGGAGCGTGCGAACACACTCGTTCGAGATGATCGACGGATCACCATCGAACAACTCAGTGCTCAACTTGACATTTCTGTTGGTAGTGCTGTCACAATTGTTCACCAGTTGGGATATTCAAAGGTTTGTTCCCACTGGGTCCCTCGTTGTCTAACCGAACACCGTAAAGAGCAAAGGAGAACCATCTGTGCGGAATTGCTTTCTCGTCATGTGGCTGAGGGTGACAATTTCATGTCAAAGATTGTTACAGGCGATGAAACATGGGTTCATCACTTCGAACCTGAAACAAAACGGCAATCAATGGAGTGGCGCCACACCCACTCCCCTACCAAGAAAAAGTTTAAAGCCATAACCTCAGCCGGTAAAGTCATGGTTACAGTCTTCTGGGACGCTGAAGGGGTTATTCTGTTCGATGTCCTTCCCCATGGTCAAACGATCAACTCTGAAGTGTATTGTGCTACTCTTCAGAAATTGAAGAAACGACTTCAGCGTGCTCGTAGGCACAAAAATCTGAACGAACTTCTCCTTCTTCATGACAACGCAAGACCTTACACAAGTCTTCGCACCCGAGAGGAGCTCACAAAACTTCAGTGGACTGTTCTTCCTCATGCACCCTACAGCCCCGATCTCGCACCATCGGATTTCCATATGTTTGGCCCAATGAAGGACGCAATCCGTGGAAGGCACTACGCGGATGATGAAGAAGTTATTGATGCAGTACGACGTTGGCTCCGACATCGACCAGTGGAATGGTACCGTGCAGGCATACAGGCCCTCATTTCAAGGTGGCGTAAGGCCATAGCATTGAATGGAGATTACGTTGAAAAATAGTGTTGTGTAGCTAAAAGATTGGGGAATAACCTGGTGTATTTCAATGCTGAATAAAACAACCCCTGTTTCAGAAAAAAAATGTGTTGCATTACTTATTGAACTGCCCTCGTACAAGAATTGAAAACCTTGGACCATCTATCTTATTCTGAGGCCAGGAAGGAATATGACCGCCTCCATCCCGTGATGTTAACAACATCGTTTGCTTCTGTCATGTCCACTCCTTCCGCAGTATCCTCACCCCTATCCTGTCCCCCCCTCACCCCATCTGGGGTCTATGCCTCTGCCTCCCAAATCCCTCCCTTCCAAATCCTCCCTCGCGGTCCCTGCCCCCTCTGCCCCAGGGGCCAGCCTTCCTCCTCCTCCTCCTCCTCCTCCTCCTAAGCCGTCTGAGAAGCGATCCTCTTCTCAGGCATCCATCAGGGGAACGTGGGAAACGTTACAGACCCTAGCTTCCGAGGTCCGGCGTTCCAAAAAGGAACCCGAGCGTGAGGACTTTCTTCTGGTCCAGCCCCCACAGTCCACCATCCCTGTGACATCGGTCCTCCAAGAAGACCTCAAAGAAGAAGTCTTTATCCCCCTCTCCACCCTGGCGCGTTCGTCTGATGCTCCATCCGACAGTCGCTGCTCCCGGCCGTCCTCAGTTTCGCCGGGACACTCTGCTGCCAGGCGCTCAGCTAGCCTGTCGTCGGCGGACGATGCTGCCCCTCCTGCGCAACCCAGGAATGTGGCCGCAGCTGGCGACGACTCGATGGAACAGGATCCGCCTTCCGACGGTTGTAGCGATGTTCCCTCGAAACCAGGCCCTCCACGGCTGTCAAGGTGACCAGCTCTTCACCTATTTCGTTCCCCCTTTCTCTGATTCGCGATGGCTCTGTTACATTGGAACATAAGAAGTATTCGATCTCATCGGGAGGAATTACAACTGCTCCTCCGCCTGCACTGTCCGCTCGTCATTGGTCTCCAGGAAACGAAGTTACACCCAACTGACCGTATTGCTTTTATCCACAATACCTCGGAGCGATCTGACCTAACCCCTGTGGACGGTATTCCAGCTCATGGTGGGGTCATGTTGCTCGAGCGGGACGACGTCTATTACCATCCCATCCCATTGACCACCCCACTCCAAGCAGTAGTTGTCCGTATTCCTCTTTCTGCCTTTACTTTTTCTGTTTGTACTGTCTACACTCCATCGTCATCTGCAGTTAGTTAGGCTGACATGATGCACTTGATTGCTCAGCTTCCTCCGCCGTTTTTATTGTTTGGCGACTTCAATGCCCATCATCCCCTTCGGGGTTCTCCTGTATCCTGTCAGAGAGGCTCCCTCTTGGTGGATGTTTTCAACCATCTCAATCTTGTCTGCCTCAATACTGGCGCCCCGACTTTCCTCTCGGACTCTACTCATACCTACTTGGACCTCTTGATCTGTTCTACCACTCTTGCCCATCGGTTCGAGTGGTATGTCCTTTCTGACACCTATTCGAGTGACCATTTCCCCTGTGTCATTCGTCTCCTGCACCACACCCCATCCCCACGTCCCTCGAGCTGGAACATACCGAAAGCTGACTGTGGACTTTACTCCTCCCTGGCGATCTTTCCGGACCAAGATTTTCTCAGCTGTGACAGTCAGGTCGAATACCTCACGGCTGTTACCATCAATGCTGTCGAACATTCCATTCCTCATACTACCTCTTCTTCACGTCGCGTTTCAGTCCCCTGGTGGAATGAGGCTTGCAGAGACGCTATCTGTGCTCGACGACGTGCTTTACGCACCTTTCGCCGCCACCCTACGCTGGAGAATTGTGTTGATCACAATGACCCCGAGCGCAATATCGTCGAGTCATCAAAGACAGCAAAAAAGGTTGTTGGGCCTCTTTCACAACCTCCTTTCACAGTTTTACTCCCTCTTCTGTCGTCTGGGGTGGCCTGCACCGGCTGTCGGGCATTAAGGCCCACTCCTCGATACCTGGCCTGACTTCAGGTAATGAGGTACTTGTGGACCCTGTGGATGTCTCCAACGCCTTCGGCCGCTTTTTCGCAGAGCTTTCAAGCTCTGCCTGTTACCACCCTGCCTTCCTCCCCAGAAAAGAGGCAGAAGAGGCTCGGTGACCTTCCTTCCACTCGCTGAATCTGGAAGATTACAATGCTCCGTTTACCATGCGGGAACTCGAACTTGCTCTTGCACTGTCCCAGTCCTCTGTTCCGGGGCCAGATGCCATTCACGTTCAGATGCTGACACACCTTTCTCCAGCAGGCAAATGCTTTCTTCTTCGTGCCTATAATCGCGTCTGGATCGAAGGTCAGGTCCCCATGCGTTGGCGTGAGGCCATCGTTGTTCCCATACCCAAACCTGGGAAGGATAACCTTCCTTCTAGTTACCGCCCCATTTCTCTTACAAGCTGTGTCTGTAAGGTGATGGAGTGCATCGTTAACGCTCGGTTGTTTTGGATTCTTGAATCTCGATGGCTACTTACCAATGTTCAATGCGGCTTTCATCGACGCCGCTCCGCTGTTGACCACCTTGTGACCTTGTCAACGTTCATCATGAACAACTTTTTGCAAAAGCGCCAAACGGTAGCTGTGTTCTTCGATTTGGAGAAGGCTTACGATACCTGTTGGAGAGGAGGTATCCTCCGCACTATGCACAAGTGGGACCTACGTGGTCGCCTGCCCCTTTCATTGATTCATTTTTAACAGATCGAATGTTTAGGGTACGTGTGGGTTCCGTATTGTCCGACGTCTTCCTCCAGGAGAACGGAGTGCCTCAGGGCTCCGTTTCAAGCGTAGCCCTTCTTGCCATAGCGATCAATCCAATTATGGATTGGATTCCACCTAACGTCTCAGGCTCTCTTTTCGTCGATGACTCCGCGATCTACTACAGTGCCCAGAGAACATGCCTCCTGGGGCGCTGCCTTCAGCGTTGTCTTGACAGCCTATACTCATGGAGTGTGGCTAATGGCTTCCGGTTCTCTGAAGAGAAGACGGTTTACATCAACTTTTGGCGATATAAAGCATTCCTTCCACCATCCTTACATCTCGGTCCCGTTGTTCTCCCATTCATGGAGACAACGAAGTTTTTAGGGCTCACACTGGACAGGAAACATTGTTGGTCTCCGCATGTCTCTTATTTGGCTGCCCGTTGAACACATTCCCTTAATGTCCTCCGTGTTGTTAGTGGTTCATCTTGGGGAGAAGATCACACTGTCCTGCTTCGCCTACATCGGTCCATAGTCCGATCAAAGCTGGATTATGGGAGCCTCGTCTACTCGTCTGCTCGGCCATCCCTCTTACACCGTCTCAACTCTATCCATCATTGGGGGTTACGTCTTGCGACCGGAGCATTCTATACTAGTCCCGTCGAGAGTCTTTATGCTGAAGCTGCCGAATTACCATTGACCTACCGGCGCGACGTACTGCTTTGCCGGTAAGCCTGCCGGCTGTTGTCAATGCCTGACCACCGCTCTTATCAGTCCTTCTTAGCCGATTCTCTCGACCGTCAGTATGTGTTGTATGTGTCTGCCATGCGACTGCTACGGTCGCAGGTTCGAATCCTGCTTCGGGCATGAATGTGTGTGATGTCCTTAGGTTAGTTAGGTTTAAGTAGTTCTAAGTTCTAGGGGACTGATGACCACAGCAGTTGAGTCCCATAGTGCTCAGAGCCATTTGAACCATTTTTATGTGTCTGCCCTGCTGCCCCCTGGAGTCCGCTTTCGTTGCCTGCTTCGACAATTGGATTTTGCCCTCCCTACCACCTTCAGAGACGGTGAGAGCCCGACACCACCTTGGCTCCAGGCTCCGGTTCACACTCATCTTGACCTCAGCTCGCTCCTGAAGGAGGGTACTCCAGATGCAGTGTATAGCCCACGGTTTGTCGAACTTCGTGCGTGACTTGCCAGTAACACCTTTATTTACACTGATGGCTCCAAAACTGACGATGGTGTCGGCTGTGCCTTTGTTGTCGGGGACGTCGCCTTGAAATACCGGCTCCTCGACCAGTGTTCCAGCTTTATGGTCGAGCTTTTTGCTCTCAATCAGGCAGTTCAGTATGTCCGCCGCCACCGCCATTCTCCGTATGTGCTCTGATTCACTCAATGCTCTTCAGAGCCTTGGAGCTCCATATCCGGTCCATCCCTTGGTGCAACGAATCCAGCAATCCCTCCATTCTTTTGCTGATGATGGCTCTCCTGTTAGCTTTATGTGGGTTCCAGGCCATGTAGGAGTGCCTGGGAATGAGGCTGCTGATGCTGCAGCCAAGGCTGCAGTCCTCCTGCCTCGGCCAGCCTCCCATTGTGTCCCGTCATCTGACGTTCGTGGGGATGTATGTAAGAGGCTTGTGTCGTTGTGGCGGGATGCTTGGTCATCCCTCCAAGGAAACAAGCTCCGGGCAGTAAAACCGCTCCCAACCTCCTCCCGACCATCTCGGAGAGAGGAGGTCCTTTTGGCCAGGTTGCGGATTGAGCATTGCCAGTTTAGCTACCACTACCTGCTAACTGGTGACCCCGCCCCGCAGTGCCCTTGTGGTCATGCATTGACAGTGCGCCACGTTTTATTGTCGTGTCCCCGTTTTAATCAATCTCGTGTTGTCCTGTCTCTGCCATCTACTTTACAGGAAATTTTAGCTAATGACGCTCGAGCAGCTGCTCGTGTTCTCGTTTTATTACTTTGACAGACTTGTCCAAAGACATTTAACTCTTTTCATTATTTTATCTGCGTCCTTGTAAAAACTTTACCAGATTTTATGCGCACTTACATTTGTGACTGGGCGCTAATGACCTCAGTAGTTGAGCGCCCTAAAACCCCACAAAAAAAGTCATCGGTTTTTAACTACTGTCGAGATTTTATTTACTTTGCGGATATGCTGGAAACATGAACACGTGTATCTGTTACGGAACAGCAAGGTCGTAGCTGTTTCAATTTTCTTATGATGTAACTGCTATGACTGGAGAACGTGCGAATGTACAGTTCTGTGAAGTAACTGGAAAAAAATTGTATTCAAGCAATCACGGGTTTTGCAAAACGGGCTTATATTTATGTGTCCAATAAACTACAGTCTTATGGTTACTTGACATCGTCAGTGGAAGCGGGAGGCTGTTGTCCATATATGAAAATCTAGAATCTTTTAGAACATTTTACTGCTCAGATCGTAATTTTTGTTACATAAATAACCAGTTTCAGCCAATTCGGTGCCCATCTCCAGATTTGTGAAGATTTACAAAGATATACAGGTAAGTATGTCTTATCCAAACCAAAAATATTGTAATACAATTAAGTAGACTATATAACTACAAGGGAATGTCAATGCTCTTAAGTAAATAAAACATGTTTGAGTACAAAACATAAAAAATTTAATAATTTGCGGAAATGATCCGAAGTCATCATTAGCATTACACCATTGTGCTACGTGTACATTACCTGCATGACGAATATTTTCCGCGCACCACAGCCAATACAGATACAATCGCGTGTGGTGCTAGGCCTCCATCAACGAACGTTTTACAACTCAGAAGTGGAAAGAGAAGGAACACTGCTTTTGACAAAGCATTCCCTTCTCAAGTACTGTCTGTGTTTCATACTACTATCGCAATCACATATAACAGTATATAATAGACGTTTTCATATAGCAAATTTTGGTAAACGAGCTTAAATTTCATGCCTTAAATGTCTGTGCAACTAACTTTTTAAGTATTTAAACATATCTAACAAGTTCCATGGTCGTCATTATATACTGTTATATATAACACATAATGCAATGGCTACTAATAGATTCTAGTAAAATGAAACAGTTGCAGTCGTGAAGTCGTATCAAATGGTTCAAATGGCTCTGAGCACTATGGGACTTAACTTCTAAGGTCATCAGTCCCCTAGAACTTAGAACTGCTTAAACCTAACTAACCTAAGGACATCACACACATCCATGCCCGAGGCAGGATTCGAACCTGCGACCGTAGCGGTCGCGCGGCTCCAGACTGTAGCGCCTAGAACCGCTCGGCCACCCCGGCCGGCCGAAGTCGTATCATGATTATTATGATAGGAGTATAAAAGACAAACACTACTTGAGAAGAGAATGCTTTGTCAAAAGCAGTGTTCCTTCTCTTTCCACTTCTGAGTTGTAAAACGTTCGTTGATGGAGGCCTAGCACCACAAGAGATTGTATCTGTATTGGCTGTGGTGCGTCAAAAACGCAGTCACGGTATCACAAAAGAAAGTCCAGCGGACGGCGTGGCACTGGCCTGCACTCATCCCAGTGTGTACTTCTGAATTTTTAATAATAACTTTGTTGCTGGTTATCATCTTACTATAGAGCACTGAACAAACATGACGAAGCCTGCGCATTTTCTGCAGCAATAAAACGATGAGGAGGGGAATGGGGAGCTCAATTCCTATTGGCCGACAAAGGGGGGAGGGAGAGAGGGTGAACTTGAATGTACGACACACAACTGTCGGAGGTACGTGGGCAGGCCAGAGGATCCCCGGGGTGGAGGATGACGTAGAATATGCCTCACACACTTGCCTGAGGTTCAGCCTGATACTCAAGAAGTCTTACTTTATCAGTGACCTCGAATTTGCCGCTTGAACCGGCACTGCCCCTCTACTGACACATGTTGATGTAGCCGCAGTAATACTGATGATGGTGGTAGCAAAAAAATTGTTCAAATGGCTCTAAGCACAATGATACTTAACATCTGAGGTCATCAGTACCCTAGACTTAGAACTACTTAAACCTAACTAACCTAAGGACATCACACACATCCATGCCCGAGGCAGGATTCGAATCTGCGATCGTAGCAGCCGCGAGGTTCCGGACTATGGTGGTAGCAGTGGCAACACTAAGAGTAATAGTAATTTTTGCTATATCTCAACCTTAACGCTGTTATTGCTTTACTTAATGTTTATGCAGAAGTATGACGGTAGACAGGAATACTTAATGTAATGCAGAAATGTAAGAAAATACGATCTCTTAGAAGTCGGAGCAAAAATAAGGTATTATTGTTAGATATCTTACGAAAATTTAAAAAAATAGGTGACTCTATTTGTGCTTATTAAAGGAGGGACAAGTGACTGTACGGAGACGTTGAATAAGCATGTAGACGTACTGATCACGAAAGTCAATTCCGTGGCAACTGAAAGCGTTTAATTGTGGTACATATGTCCAAAGATTACGTCAACAAGCAACGAAACGAAGGTATTCATAGAGTATGCCAAGAATATAATTTGTACGTAATTTCGAACCCATTTTCAAAAACGACTTGAAATATTTTCTTTGGAAGAAAGACTGCTGTATGTTACATTGGCTTATCTGTAGTGTATTACCGTCACCACTGCATCAGATACTTTCCAAAATGAGAGTATCATAATGGAAACATGAAATAAATGCAGACGGTTCATTTGAATAGTGTTTTGCATAAATGTATAGTGACGCTTTACAAATATCGTATTGAAGATTTCCCCGTTGACGGCATAAGAGATTCAGTATTTTTATTGGAATATTATGATCCTTCTTTTAACGCACCATAAAGTTTTTCTGCTCTGCAAGTACGAAAGTAAAGAAGATTGAACAAAACATTCCCAGACAGTGTTGGAAATAGGTCCTTCAGAATCAAACAACAATTCCGTACCTTGAATTTCTGGAAATACCGTCCACACTACATAACACGCCACATTTCTTGCGTTCTGGTCCGTATGTACGGCGCAGATAACTTGTTTATACGTCCGTGACGCTAAAGAAGCTCCCACAAATAAACAGATTGCGAGAGACTGCGGACAGTAGCAGTGTGTGATGTAATAAAGGAATGTCAGCACTATTAATCAAGCTTTCACGCCTATATCGTAACCGCCGAAGGAGCCCCAACGTCTTTGTGAGCTGCTTACTGAAGAAATGTATGCAATTTGCCCTTTTCATTCTTCAAATAAGAAACGGACTTTCATAAGCTTCCTTAAGTCCCCCATGACATCAATTCTACCAAAACAGGCATTTCATACGTGTGTAACAAGTGAGAGTGTGCGCTGGTAAGGTACTGGATCCACGTTCTGGACGTCCAGGCCTACGTATTCTGCGGGTTCCCTTCATCCTTGAAGACAAATTAATTGTGGTTGTTTTATGTACTTAAGTTCAATGGGTTCGTGTATAATAGAGGCAGTCAGCACTACAGATCAGAAATGAGCTACGTATACTCGCCTTAAAGTCGGGAGCGAGACCTGATCTCGCCGGCTCCGTACGCTCGAAGTAGCCCATTCAACTGAAAACTCGTCAGTTGAGTTTGTTTTCGAGTGCCCGTGGTCTATGAGTTAGAAAGGAGAGCCACTAAACGAGTTTGCAAGTATATCCAAGGACTCGCGCCATTGTCGCTTACATACGCAACCACTGGCCACGACGACTGTCATATATCAATATGATGAATTCGAGGTTCGGTCAGCAATATATATATATATATATATATATATATATATAATGTGTGTACGTTTGTTGTTGAGGAAGGCCTTAATGCCCGAAAGCTTCATTTATTTGTGACAGTCTTTTTGCTGGGACACAGCATCTCCGCTATATGGTGAGTAGCAACTTTTCTTTTCATAATGTTGTTACATTCCATCCTGGATTTTCCATTGTTTGATTGTAGCTATGATAGATTGATATGGACACCAGATGCTCTTAATATTTATGAAACGAATCCAGTAAAATGGTTCAAATGGCTCTGAGCACTATGGGACTTAACATCTATGGTCATCAGTCCCCTAGAACTTAGAACTACTTAAACCTAACTAACCTAAGGACATCACACAACACCCAGCCATCACGAGGCAGAGAAAATCCCTGCCCCCGCCGGGAATCGAACCCGGGAACCCGGGCGTGGGAAGCGAGAACGCTACCGCACGACCACGAGATGCGGGCGAATCCAGTCAATTCGCTTCAACTGAATACACATTTAGTATGAACAGATCGAACTGTGTGACCACCATTTTTTGCGATGTAGCAAAAGCGTTTGGAAAACTGTGTGAGGCAAACGTATCGTTGAAATGCACACCGTGAAAGATCTTCCCAACTGCTGTATCGTACTCCAAAATGGTTCAAATGGCTCTGAGCACTATGGGACTTAACTGCTGAGGTCATCAGTCCCCTAGAATTTAGAACTACTTAAACCTAACTAACCTAAGGACATCACACACATCCATGCCCGAGGCAGGATTCGAACCTGCGACCGTAGTGATCGCGCGGTTGCTGTATCGTACTATTGGAGAGCTACGTTACGAAGTGAAACTTCTTTGTGCAAATCGCGAGGAAAAGTTCAGAAACCAGACGCCACCATGAACGAACCCTGCAAGGTTCCTTGTTATCTCCCACATTATTCTCCAGGTACGTAACTTTTCTTTTGACAATACCACACACTCTTCTAGCACAGCGAATAGCACGATATTACCCACATCTTCTAGACAACTTGACACAATCATAAAACAGCTTCAAATAAAAAAGAATCTGGGTTAGCAGCAAACAAAATAAAAATGAACGCCGATGTAGCAAAATCGACACTATTCACCAGACAGAGTACTATACTGGAAACCAAATCAGTATTACTAAATCAAGAAGTAATGTGTAACAAGCAGAGTACACCTTAGAGTATGTGCTAAGAATAAGCTATTTCACAACACTCTAGAACTCCCACCCTCTCGTCCAGTTCGTGCCAGCTCGGGTCGTGCACTCCATTCGCACCAGACGGCGTGGGTATCAGCGATGCAGATGCAGTGCTCCGTCAAGGATGGCTGTCGTGTTGCATGACAACAAAAGGCAGTTGGAAGTATGGAACTGGAGCGGCAACTTGGACTAGAAACCTGTGCCTAGCCATTGTCCCGCCCGAGCTCGTTTAGCATCGGCGTGACTGGCCCTTGGAGTTGCTGCAGTGATGCAGATCAGAGTAGATAAGTTGCACGACCAGAATGAATTCGATCACATCTTCTGAGTACCATTGCCGGGTCGCTGCGGAAAGTGGTGGACAAACGTCTGGTGTGTCACCAGTGGGCAGGCATTAGTGCCGCTACTGAGCTTCTTTGGTATCAGTGGGGCTGGCCCAGGTTGCGACGGTGTCTGTATAGTTATGTATAACGGAGGATGGGTGACTGCTGGTTGGCATGAGGCAGCCGCAGTTGGAATCCACCAGCGAAAGAACGTCCTGGAGGAAGCTCAATAGTGCTGCTTGGAGTTGTAGCGGATAGCCTAGAGGTATCAAAGCAGTGGTGTAGACTGTCACCTCTGGGTGTGGGTTGCTTTAACACGGGGCAACGTTTTACTGAAGCAGCAGTAGATGTTTGTCATCACATGTCCAGAGGATATGGCCGGAGGCATTTTTAGAAGAAAGGCTGTGCATAAGAATGATTTGTAGCAGTATGATGCACACCAGCGAACACTGTTCTGACCATGACTGACTCTTGCAACATACTGAGGACAGGGCACAGGTGCCGTTCATGGTCAAATACATTCAGCACTCTGCAGGGTTGGCTAGCATTTGCGTTTATGTTCAAGCATGCATGTCTCGCTATTTTTCCATATATTTGTCCAAATCTACCTCGATAGAGAGGGTGTTCAACTTTTGGCCCTGGCCAGCATGTTCGCCAAATCTCTCACTCATTGAAAACATCAGATTACGAGTTTTCAAGAGAACAACACACTACAAATGGTAGACTCTAGTACAGAGTTGAAGCAGGATGCAATGACGTATCCATATATGTCACCCGAGCTCAGTGCAACTCTGTTCGGCTCGGTTAGTCAATGATGCTGCCAGAAGTGGCCAAATCTCTCACTCATTGAAAACATCTGATTACGAGTTTTCAAGAGAACAACACACTACAAATGGTAGACTCTAGTACAGAGTTGAAGCAGGATGCAATGACGTATCCATATATGTCATCCGGGCTCAGTGCAACTCTGTTCGGCTCGGTTAGTCAATGATGCTGCCAGAAGTGGTAGCTCTGTGAAATGAATTTCGCATTCTACATTCCCCGTAGCTGCCTAGAAATTTAATCGTGTATTCTTTTCACAATACAGCCCAGCATGTCAAAAATGTACAGTTCGAAGACGACACCGCCTTCCTCTCACTTAGAGGGAATCGCAATGTTGCCACCGCGCGCCTTCAGTGCATCCTAAACAAAACGGAGGCATGTGCCAAAAAGTGGCGGATCACGCTCAACGCCGATAAGGCTCAATCAATAATGTTTACGAAGAAGCTAGGGAAAAGACCTCCCAGATATCTACCTCCCCTTGTGCTGACCTTCCAAGGCAGGAATCTACCGTGGAGGAACTCGGCGCAGTACCTAGGCGTCACGTTAGATAAACGTCTCACCTGGCAAACGCACATAGTAAACTTGAGGAAAAGGGCAAGCACCAGACTGCAGGTTCCATATCCAGTGCTAAACGCTAGTAGCGGCCTTTCCGGCGACCTAGTGATCAGGGTTTATTGCAGCCTGGTCAGGCCCATATTAGAATATGCGTGCCCAGTGTGGGGTAATGCAGCAAAATACCACCTCAAGAAGCTCCAGACCATACAGAATAGAGCGCATAAAAGAGCCATACACGTCGACACTAGGTTTCCTACAAAAGATCTCCACAACATAACAGGCCTAAAACCCCTACGAGAGAGGTTCAAAGAACTTTCCCTAGCATGTTACAGGCAGGCCCACCGCTCACCAAACGAGCTTGTCAGTGGTCTAGGGCAATATGACCCCCTACAGTTTAGGTGCAAGAAGCCCAAAATACTTGCACTGGATGACAATTAAAAACACACGAAAACCTCATAAAAATAATAAAAAACAAATAAAATATTTGTTTAAAAACACAAAACAGCTTAAAAACTAAAAAAACATAAAAAAGGTAAACATAAATAAACAACAAACCCGAAAACCGGCAATCTGCCCCACAGGACATACAAAAATTGTGTGCACTACACATACAGGGCATACAGCAAGTAGGCCAACAACAGTAAAACAAAAACCCACTCTAGACAGAAGGGTCAACAGACAACACCCTCCACGTTAAACCGGCTCTCAAGTATGAGGCCAAATATTAGTGAAAGCAGACTGTAGTTGCACAATAAGTAAAATTTGGTTATTTGCTATCCTTTCAGGTGCCACAATTTTAGTGGTGAGCAGTGTAGATCCTGCCCTCCTCTGCCACACGGGAACGGATCCTGTGTTTATTTTAATCGCAGCCGGCTGTATACTGCATACACTGAGGCAAAAGCACCAACAGTTGGAGAAAATTCCAGAGACACGTTTAGTCTACCGCACGGACCACCGTAAACGCCTGAGAGAAGAACGCAACCAGCGATACGAAAACCAGATAGCATCTGCGCGCCTGCAGTACGACCTCCGCTAGCACACCTGGCGCGGTAGACCCGCTCACTCGGAAGCTCCCACGTACAGGGGCTCACGCTGGAGAAAATCTTCATTACTTTTCTGTCTGCGTGAAGTTCCTTCACACTTCACGGCCCGTATCCGCAATATCAGGAGTAACTATTCTGATGGACCTCACGCGAAGGAAGTATAACGGACAGTCATATGAAAAACAAACACCCGACTCAACGTGGAATTAATCCACTGAAAACTAATCAACAAACGCGTTAAGACATTTAGCCCACTCGAAGGCCAGACGATCCATTCCAGTTTCGTGGAATGTGGTCGACCACTAACGGATCCACAATCGCAACCACTCTTGAACTTCCTCACCCGGCAAAAATTGACATCCTCGCACGTCTTTCTTCAGGTCTCCGAAGACATCAAAACCACACAGTGAAGTACCTGGGCTGTACAAAGGATAAAATTACCAAACATACAGCAACCAGTCGCAAAATCATGTTTTATTTATTCACTTTGAGACTGGTTGCTGCATATTTGGTAATTGTATGGTTAACGGTCTCTGCACGACTTGAGTACCACGTGGAGCCCGCCATTCATGTACAAAGGATGTTGCAGTGTTTCCCAACCAAATCGCTGAACATCCGATTGATAGTGCGAGGGCGGGCATTATCGTACAACAGGGTCATTCCGTCCGGCAGCATTCCTGGGCGTTTTGATTTATGTCGTAGAAGAAGGTCATCATGATCTTACCAGAAATTGTGTCCGTTTCCTTAGCTGATCGGCGAGTGCACCTGACGTCCCTGCAGCAGGCCTGTGTTCGATTCCTGACCGGATCAGAGATTTTCTCTGCTTCAGGACTAGGTGTTGTGTTGTCCTCACTATCACTTCATCATCATCGACACGCAAATCACCCAATATGGCGTCATCTGAAAAGAGTTTCAACTAGGAGGTCGAACTTCCCCAGGTGGGCATTCCCCTCCATCTGTGCCATACCACCATCTCACCGGGATTTATATGAACAGCTTTGGACTTCTTTAGCGGGGTATGCTGTCGGATGGAATCATGCTGTTGCATGAAACTTCGTGGCAGATTGAAGTGGTGTGCCGGACCGAGACTCTACCTCAGGACTGGGCACACAGTTTTAATCTGCCAGGAAGTTTCATATCAGGGCACGCTCCGCTGCAGAGGGAAAATTTCATTCTTGATCCTGTTACACGTTAACGCCCGCCTCCACACGGCCAAACAGATGACAACTACTCTTCAGTGATTTGTTTGGGAAACACTGCCGCATCCACTTGTAACCTCACCCTCACTTAATGACAGTGAAAAATTAAACCGCGTCTACCTCATGGAAATTTGGGGAAAGCAATCGTCACCGAAGTCAATCTGTCGGTAAAGAGGGAGGAAAGAGTTACATCTAAATGAAAGGAAAAATGCAAATGAAACTGGTGGAAATTAATTTTGAAAAGGGGTACAGTTAATAAAGAAAGTAAATGTGCGGTCGTTACGTTAACAGTTAACTGGCGTTAATTAGATATTTGAGATTTGGGGAAAATTACAGTCGCCAGTCCTATGGACAACTACTATAATAACTGAAAAAGAAAGGTTATTGCACATATAATCAGCACTAAAAGCGTGGCAACTGAAGGTTGACACATGTTGTGTGAAAGCTGAATGTATTTTAGCAGAAGAATTAATAAAACCGTAAAATTGAAAGTTAATTTAGTGACTGAAATTAGTAGTGAACTTTGTTTCTAAAGCACTACAAAATTCAGTAAAATAAGGTTAGTCTTGGACTACCTCAACAATCATTTCAAAAGCTACTTGAATCTACGCAACTTAGAAATAAGGGATTTAACTTTGAACTTGAATTAAATGATTCTGAACAATTAACAATAGTAAAATTTAGTACGTACCAAGCTGAGCTGCAGTCACAGGTAAGGTAAAATATAGTAACAAAACTCGCACTCTTAATTTGTGCCAGTGTAATCTAAATATTGTAGACAGCTATGAATACTTTAACTGAACTTTGAAATTAAAGCAGTGAGATGGAATGATATTACTTTAATGCTGGCGTTTGAATTTCAACGACACTCGGGTTCATTCCGGAAAAGGAAGGGACCCTGCTTGGTAATGCAATTGGGACAATGGGCAACGAAGGTTCATGCTAAGTTGCTGTAATTTTGATGCAACAGTTTGAAAATCTGAGGTCTGTCATACAGTTCTAAAACTTTACGTGCTTTTAGTCTTCCTTGTTGGTTGATTGAAGGTTTGAAGTCGTCGATCGAGGTGGCGACAGTCACTCATTGTCGGCCGTCGCTGTTGCAGAATCCGGATGTCTTCTCGACACGGTCACCAGGCGAAACGGGCTCTTGATGTCCGCCAACTAATGCTTCCCGTCCGCGACACCGTGTCAGAAACTATCATAGCAAATCGAGCGCAATTACATGCTGCCAAACCCCGAAAGCACGGCAACTCGCGGGAGCGTCACTCAACACACCCGCTCCACCGCCCTACTCCAGCCAGACTCTCCCTGCGAGCGCTCCATGCGGCCGAGTTAACACTACCAAATATCCTAAATACTTTGGTTCTCCACACGACCTATCGATGTAATCGTTCGATAGCATAGTTTTCCCTAGGCCAGACCCAGCGTAAAAATACAAATAATATTTACAAAACAAACCAATTATACATCGACATAAATGCATAATTATATATATATATATATATATATATATATATATATAGTAAACCAATTACAATATATAAAGGCACAGAAATGTCATATCTTCAGGTAACAAAATAAGGAAAAAAATTTATACTACAATAGATGGAAATAGGAGGATATGCATTTCCGGCGTTACACTCTGTATGGCCTGGATCTTTCACCGTGTGATTTTCACGACTTTCGTGACCTGAAGAAAGATACACGTTGACGCCGGTTTCATTCGGACAAAGAAGTGCAAGAGTGCGTGCGGTTGTGGATCCGTCAATGAGCGACCGCGTTTAAAAAAAAAAAAAAAAAAAAAAAAAAAAAAAAAAAAAAAAAAAAAAAAAAGGAATTGATCGTCTCGTCTCCCAGTGGTACAAATGTCTTAAAGCGTGTTGTGACTACTTTTGACTGGAACCGTTCCATGGTCTCGTTGTGACAGTTGTTCGGTTTCGACTTGAGTGCGCCTGATATTTCAGACCCTCTGGCTGCAAGTAGACAACGTGTTTGTGAAAGTATCTCCAGTGAGAGAGTGATTAATGACCATGATGCTATTACGTGGCAGAAGGTCACCAAGGGTGAAATGGTAATCAAGATGTTAGTATGTTTGATTAGATTGGTAACTGTCATTAACAACTTACTTAAAAGTGAACTGAGAACATGTAGCTCAGTTTTGGTTAAAACTCGAATAAAACCATTAACAACTATTCACTGCACACTAAAATTTACAGTGAACATCTGTAAATACCATACCCGAATTTCACTTTTTATTATACAGTTTATTGTGCTCATTTCAAATCTTGATGAAATACGAAAGGTTTTGAAAATAAATTTTATTCGCCATGGAAATCATTCGTCGAATATCTTTTCTTCGTATGAAACATTGTTAATTTCGCTGATGACCTGACTGAAACTGTAATCCCCCTGCAAATCGTCCTTTTCATATAAACATATATTTTCAGTCATTGTTTATGGGATGAATGACGCCGAACTTAGTGATCCCGTATGGGATCTGGCACTAGCAAATGGCCAATCTGAACGTCTTGCTGTACTTGTACTGTGTACGGCTATACGCTTTCGGCACAGACATAAAGAACCTGTTTCCTTCTTTGCAATGGATGTCACTATTTGTTATTCCACACACGTTCAAGGACTTGCGGAGTGTTGAAGCGTGCCCGTTGTTTATACGAAGACTATTTGGAAAGTAATTCCAATCGGTTGTGAAATGGAAACCACTGTGAAAATCTTGCAACGAGAGGATATGCAGCAAATGGAGTGGTCTGACCGCTCGCCCAACTTAAATCCCATCGAGGACGTGTAGGATGCCTTGGGAAGACGTACTGAAAAGAATGTCCATATGCACCAACGACCGACCATCCAGCAGTCGTCAACTGCAGTGGTAGGATAATGGAACGCCCTGGCAGAAGAACTCCTTACCAACATACGATGTTGCATGCCTGACTTATTTTGAGTCACGATGCAAAGTTCTCTCCACTGCGGCGACTACAGTCGTTATGAAGTACAAGAAATGTACTCGTAGTTGCGAATATCGACAACCGTCAGCTGTATAATGGAATGACGAAAATGGAAAATTGTGCCTAACCTCGACTCGAACCGGGATTTCCCGCTTATCACGAGCGGTCGCCTGTCCATTTTGCTATCCGAGCACGACTCACGGCCAAACAACAACTTCCATACGCGTACATCGTCAACCATGTGTCTACATGCGTGGATGTCCGAAGGAACTTTACCGAGCGAGGTGGCGCATTGGTCGGAACACTGGACTCGCATTCGGGAGGACGACGGTTCAAACCCGCGTCCGGCCATTCTGATTTAGGTTTTCCGTGATTTCCCTAAATCGCTTCAGGCAAATGTGGGGATGGTTCCTCTGAAAGGGCACGGCCGATTTCCTTCCCCATCCTTCCCTAACCCGATCTTCTGCTCCGTCTCTAATGACCTCTTTGTCGACGGGACGATAAAACCTAATCTCCTCCTCCTCCGAAGGAACTTTGTATCGTATTTAGGAATAACAGAGGCACTGTAACATCGCACTTATCCGAAGACACCGGGCCAGCGACTTTCAAGTAAAGTGTCTCCCCTGTACGAAAATATACACAATGGATGTGCGAGTACAGGTTGTAGACACATGACTGACGATATATGGAAGTTTGGGTCTAACCGTCAGCCGTGCTCGGATAGCGAAATGTTAAGATGACCGCTCGCGATAAAAGGAAATTCAGGATCTAATCCCAGTCCGGCACAGATGTTCAGTGTTGTCATTCCGTTGTACGACTAATGGTTGTCCATATTTGCAACTGCGAATACATTCCTTGCCTTACCAACATTGTGGACAGCGTGTGAGCACATTGCACATAATGCTACTGCTGTCCGTATTGATCATACACCATTTAAAGAACCATGTCGCGTCTTTTGTAACGTCCAGTGGACCATCACGAATAGGGGTGACTTCAGTGTAATTATTGTCTTTGATCAGAAGTGTCATTTCTATATGTCTCTTTGCGTATTTCCTTCATTTACGCCGGCCCCTGTGACCGAGCGGTTCCAGGCGCTTCAGTCCGGAACCGCGCGACAGCTAGGGTCGCAGGTTGGAATCCTGCCTCGGGCATGGATGTGTGTGATGTCCTTAGGTTAGTTAGGTTTAAGTAGTTCTTAGTCTAGGGGACATGTTAAGTCCCATAGTGTTCAGAGCCATTTGACCAATTTGAACCTTCATTTAACCTCTGAACTATACTTTAGCAGTTCCTTCCACAAGGGGCAGTCGAATGAAAACGAGACAGATGAAAGAGTCTAAGTAAACTGCTTATTATCTCAAGATTAATTGCCATAACCGTCAATAGACTTACCCAGTTTGAGACAACCCGGTCGACGTCTTTATGGAAAAATTTTTGTGGTCGCCCACGGAAGCATGATCTCACCCAGGCGTGCTCCTCTTCGTCCGAAGCAAATCGACGACCACTTAACGTCTTTTTTCAGGGTTCCAGAAATATGGAAATCGCCACAGGAAGGGTCGGGACTGTATGAAGGATCTGTAAGGGCTTCCCATCGAAACTTCTGTAGCGTATTCCAAATAGCCTTCGCAAAAAAGTGAGCTCTCCTACGTGGCCATCTATTTGCTTCAGTCGAAGAGAAGCACCCCTGGATACAAGCATGCTTCCGTAGGCAACCGCAAACATATTTCCATGAAGGCATTGAGCATATTGTCCGATAGTTCATCAATGTATTAACGCTTATGGCGATTACTTTCGGAATAACAAACAGTTTGATTCCTTTTTCCTCCATCTGTCTCGTCTGCATTTGACTGCCCCTTATACACAGTGTCCCAGGAACAAGGTCAATATTAAGCGATATGGCAGAAACGATCATTCGAAGCAAAATAGTGTAGTAAACGCGACCTCTAAAATGCATACTTTAATAGCTGTCAGTACTGGCTCAGTAGAAACGATGTGTTACACAGTAGCGAGGATGAACAAGTGTTCGTAGCTGTTAAGGTATGCACTTTAGAGTCCGTGTTTACTGGACATTTTTTTTTCTTATTTTGATCCACCCTACCATCTCTTGCTGCAGAAAAGATTTTCTTCACAGTGTCGGAGATTAAGAAGATGTGGCTTGAATTCAAAGAAATAGAATCGGCAGCAATTGACAGATTTATACCAAATAAATTAACAACGACGGAGCTGATCCTCCTTGATACACAAAACGGGTTAGAACACTGTTGCAGAAACAACGAAGCAAACATGCCAAATTTAAACAGACCCAAAATCCCCGAGATTGGAGATCTTTTACAGAAGCTCGAAATTTGGTGCGGACTTCAATACGAGATGCTAATAACAGTTTCCAAAACGAAACTTCGTCTCGAAAATCCAGAGAGATTCTGGTCGTATGTGAAGCACATTAGTGGCAAGAAACAATCAAAGCCTTCTCTGAGCGACAGCAATGGATATACTGTCGAAGACAGTACTTCCAAAGCAGAGTTACTGAACACAGCCTTCCGAAATTCTTCACAAAAAAAGACGAAGTAAATATTCCAGAATTCCAATCGAGAACAACTGCCAACATGAGTAACGTAGAAGTAAATATCCTCTGATTCGTGAAGCAACTTAAATCACTTAATAAAAGCAAGTCTTCTGATCCCGACTGTATACCAATTAGGCTCCTTTCGGAGTATACTGATGCATTAGCTCCATACTTAAGAATCATATACAAAGACTGGAAATTTGTCAGGTCACACCAATATTCAAAAAAGGTAGTGGGAGTAATCCACTAAAATACAGGCCTATATCGTTAACGTCGATATGCAGCAGGATTTTGGAACATATACTGTGTTTCAGACATTATGAATTACCTCGAAGAAAATTGTCTATTGACACACAGTCAACATGGGTTTAGAAAACATCGTTCCTGTGAAACATAACTAGGTCTTTACTCGCACGAAGTGTTGAGTGCAGTCGACAAGGGATTTCAAATTTATTCCGTATTTCTGGATTTCCGGAAGGCTTTTGACAATGTGCCACACATCCGGCTTGTAGTTAACTGCGTGCCTATGGAGCATCGTGTCAATTATGTGACTGGATTTGTGATTTCCTGTCAGAGAGATCACAGTTCGTAGTAACTGACGGAAAGCCATCGAGTGAAACAGAAGTGATTTCTGGCGTCCCACAAGGTAGTGTTATAGGCCCCTTGCTGTTCCTCATCTATATAACCGTTTGGGAGACAATCTGAGCAACCGTCTTCGGCTGTTTCCAGACGACGCTATCGTTTATCGACTATAAAGTCATCAGAAGATCAAAACAAATTGCAAAACGATTTAGAAAATAAAATTGGAAATTGACCCTAAATAACGAAAAGTGTGAGGTCATCCATATGAGTACTAAAAGGAATTCGTTAAACTTCGGTTACACGATAAATCAGTATAATCAAAAATCCGTAAATTCAACTAAATACCTAGGTATTACAATTACGAACAACTCAAATTGGAAGGAACACATAGAAAATGTTGTGGGGAAGGCTAACCAAAGACTGCGTGTTATTGGCAGGACCCTTAGAAAATGTAACAGACCTACTAAGGAGACTGGCTACACTTCGCTTGTCCGTCCTCTTGTAGAATACTACTGCGAGGTGTGGGATCCTTACCATATAGGACTGGCGGAGTACATCGAAAAAGTTCAAAGAAGGGCAGTATGATAGCGAAACGTGGGAGAGAGTGTGACAGAAATGATACAAGATTTGGGATGGACATCATTAAAAGAAAGGCGTTTTTCGTTGCGACGGAATCTTCTCACGAAATTCCTACCACCAAATTTCTCCTCCGAATGCGAAAATATTTTGTTGACACCGACCTACATAGGGAGAAACGACCACCACGATAAAATAAGGGAATCAGAGCTCGTATGGAAAGATATATATGTACGTTCTTACCGCGCGCTATACGACATTCGAATAATAGAGAATTGTGAAGGTGATTCGATGAACCCTCTGCCAGGCACTTAAATGTGATTTGCAGAATATCCATGTAGATGTAGAAGTGGTCATAGCTCTTAACATACGCTTTTCAGAGCCTACGTTTACTAGAGATTTGGCTGAAGCGTTCCTGTAATGTATCTGAATTTTGACCGTTCCTTCTGGGACACCCTGGATGGGTGGCCCAAGTTTCACCGAGGTAAGCCATTTGTCAGTGACGCTTCATGTGAAAGCCACTTTTCGTCCCTAAATTTTGCACACCAATGTATCTGACGACACTGTTACCTGCAGAAACGTATCGCCGTTGTCCGAGCCAGAGAAAATGAAGAAAGATTTTGTGCTTGTTGTTTTGATTGGAAGCTCTCTTTAAAAGTTAATGAATACAAAATAATGCATATAACTGATGAGAAGTTATTTTGAAATGTTTAGGGTCCAAATTAAGAAACGATATGAAATGGAATACAAGAATATATATTTATACATATTAGGGATGGCGAAAGGAATTCTGAAATCTATGTCTAGCGTCTGGGAAAATTTAAAACTTCTGCAAACTAAATCGCATACAAAACGATGGTGCAACCAATTATAGGGTATAGCTGCACTGTTCACTGTTTTTGTTAACTGGCCATGACAGCAGATACCGAACAAATTCGAAACTGCTTGGATTGGAACAGGTCGGTACAGCCAATACGAAAATGCAAAATAGGTGCTTCGGGAAACCACGTGGAGCCTTTGGAAGAACGGGGATATTGATATCGACAGATGCTGTTGGTTTAAGTAAGAGAACTTGTATACAAGGAAGACTATGCGACGATCCTATTGGCATCATGGTTAGCCCGAGAAGGGATAGAGAGACTAACAGAGATTGATCACATACATAAGCATGTAAGCAATCATTTTTAGGGTTCTGTACTTCAGTCGGTAAATCGCTTGAAGACTTAAAGTCTGGAAATGAGTCCATTATCATATTGTGGCACTTTATTTTAAAGGCCCGTCTTGATCACAAAAACTTTTACATTAAAAGTTCAAGTATCAGTTGGTACAAACGGAACCCTTACAGGATCACCTTGTGACGTATTACTATCTTTACGACGTTTCTCATCGAGCCATATACGTTATCTTGCATTTCTAGCTGCTTCTCTCACACAAATAATTCAGAAATTCAGGGTTGCCACCAGCCTAAGCCCTTCCTAATCTTTTAGCAAAAACGGAACTTAAAAATTATTAGTTCAATTACTTTAATAATTTAATTATAAGTATGCAAATTTCTTTAAGTAACCAGATAAATAGCACTCCATGTCGTGCATGAAGCAACTTGATTAATTCAGGATTGTAAATTGGAGCAAGTGGGTAAGATCAACACCACAGAATTTATCTTTCACGTTGATTATTTATTGTGTGTAAGTATTTGGCTGCACATTTTAACCACACATAACTGGTGCCTGACTATAAATATTTAAGTAAGAATTACGTGAGAATGTAAGAGAGCACAATTTAACTACAGCAAGAAGGAACACAGAAAACAGGGGTGGGAGACAATGATACTATCATCTCCTTTGCATTCATACCATAAAAATATCTCAGTGAGATTCGCATTACGATTGTACACATGCACTATTGTCGACAGAGTTATAACCAATGCTCGAGGTTGTGCGATAATTATTCAACATACTAACCGCGTCTGCTGCTTGTAGACGGCTGAACTAGAGCACGTGGTGCATTCCGAATCAAAATGTTGTGCTGCTTTGTAGAAAGCGCACGAAAGAAGAGATATTCTTGCAGAAATTATAGCTCATTAAAGAAGCAAACTGTTATAATAAAGCCCATTGCGGTGCCGTGGTGGACCAGAAGGGTCATTGATTACCAAACACGTGGCACAAAATCGACAAACAAAGACAAAAGAAACTTCCACAAAATATACGATTAAAATCATTAAAAATCATACTCGCTCCGACGCACTATTACGCTCACGTACAGTTGAGGTGATACTAACCAGCTTTTCCTTACTGTTTGAAATTCTACTTCATCGTTGTTCAAAATGAACAAAGTAGCTTCCACACTTTTAACTCAAAAACCCAAAAATCGCCTATTTAAAACAATATAATTGTGGCACATTCTGAAAAATAACTCACTTCACACGCTTTACTTAAGCTGAAGTTCTTAAGTATTTCAACAGTTAAACATAACGAAGTCCTAACTCAACCTGCTTCCTATCACCTGAAACCCCCCTTAAGAGCTACGATCCGTACTCACCAAACGTTCACCGAAGAGTGCCGCTTTCTCTTTCGAGATTACCTAGCCCCCCGTGCAGCGGAAGCTACCAGAGGGGTAATCCTCCGTCACCAACCTCACACACAAAAACAGCCTTCGACTAAGATGGGTAAACCTCTCTGTTCAAGTATTGGAAACCTAAGTTGGTCATCTTGTGCTCTCCTTCGAACGAGAAGCAACATCGTCTGCTCCCAATAGACGATGATCAACTCAGCGTTTCCCACAAAACAAAACTGAAACCCCACATTAAAACACACATATAACATTCAACGGGCCTTATTTGAGTGCTCAGTCTTTCTGGAAGAGTTTATGAATTGAGCTAATAGCAGGTAGTAAAGTGAATAAGCTGTACCGAATTAGACAAGCGCCTTATGAAACGACTTCACAGAGACGTTTCAACCTCAGTGTCCGTCCTTGCGTGCGTCTGCTAAGTACCCTTTTTCTCAGGAACGGCTAGATGTATCAAGTTGAAATTTATGTAAAATACTAAGGTCCGCTATCTGTTGGCGGTATACAAAATTTAAGCTTCTAAGCCAGTGCAAGAAAAAGATACGGCTATTTATGTCACATGTTTTGACACTCGCAAATTAACTTACCAAAATCTATAGTTCTACTTAAATAATTAAGTTTATGCGGAAGTAGCAACAGCGCTAGTCCTACTCGCACGTGTCCGACTTTTTTTCTTTCGCTAAACACGCCAGCGGAACACAATATAAAATTTGTACACTATTAAAAAAACAATTGACACCTACGTTAAGGGTATGCAGTGATCGAGACATTAATGATGACGCCGAGAGCAAAGGCTGAAAGTGCCGCGACGATGTATACTGGACTGAAGTGTCAACGTCGTTGTCGTTATAGTGTCTGCTTAGAAAAGCGGTTCCATTTGCCGACCGCACCTAGTGCGAACGATGACCCACACGAACAATGTCGACGTGCGACACAAACTACTCTCGGCGGAACGAAACGCTTACAGACGGATTAAGCTATCGGAAACTCCACACGCGCCGGCAGCCGAAGACGCTGACAGGCGGCCACAGAAAGAAAATTCGACTGTCTGCTGCGCTCGCATTCCTCGCATACCACCGGCAACCCGCGTCACAACCGTCCTCGTCATTTGGCAGTGGAAGATGAGACAAACGGTGCTCGGCATATCCAGTACGGTAGAAAGTAGCAGCCTGCTATCGTATACATGAGCAAGGCGGTCAGAAAATTGGTACCGTCACGAGTCATCACGCTAACATCAAATACATCCTTGCTAGTGGGCTAAATGGGCTCAGTTCAGCTACAGCGACGAAGAGGGTCCACAAAATCCTTCAGGTGTGCCATATCCAGCTGAAGTCACTCATTCATGACCAGATCCAGTTTCTTTTTTATTTCTTTTTTCCTCTTCACCCTCTGTATCTCCGGATGACTCCATGGGACGTATTCCTTGATGTCCTAACACGTGTCCTATTATGCTATCCCTTCTTGTCAGTGTTTTCCATATGTTCCTTTCTTCGCTCATTCTGGGAAGAAGTTCCTCAATTGTTACCCTATCAGTCCACCTAATTTTCAATATTCTTCTGTTCATAAGATATCGAACGCTTCGACTCACTTCTGTTCCATGACAAGTATTCACAGCTGCGAATATGAACTACCATCAGATGTGTAAGGGTAGACGACAATGAAAATTTGTACAGCAAACGGGACTCGAACCCGGATTTCCCGCTTATCGCCAGCTGTCGCCTTACTATTTGGCTGTCCGAGCAAGACTCACGCATGCATGTATGCATGTCCGAAGGAACTTTGCATCGTAGTTCGGAATAACACCGTCCTGCTGTTATTATACTGTTCTTGAAAAGTCTCAGCTACATTCGTTTCACACTATCTAACTCGTACTTCGTGCTGTCACACTCAATTATTTGTAATTTAGTTTGTCCGCTTTCAGTGGTACTTAATTACTTTAAAGTATCAATTTTTCCAGTAAGTATCTAATCCTATATACCGGGTAATCAAAAAGTCAGTATAAATTTGAAAACTGGATATATCACGGAATAACGTAGATAGAGAGGTACAAATTGACACACATGCTTGGAATGACATAGGGTTTTATTGGAATCAAAAATATACAAAAGTTCAAAAATGTCCGACAGATGGCGCTTCATCTGATCAGAATAGCAATAATTAGCATAACAAAGTAAGACAAAGCAAAGATGTTCTTTACAGGAAATACTCGATATGTCCAGCATCATTCCTCAACAGTAGCTGTAGTCGAGGAATAATGCTGTGAACAGCACTGTAAAGCGTGTCCGGAGTTATGGTGAGGCATTGGCGTCGGATGTTGTCTTTCAGCATCCCTAGAGATGTCGGTCGATCACGATACACTTGCGACTTCGGGTAACCCCAAAGCCAATAACCGCACGGACTGAGGTCTGGTGACCTAGGAGCCCAAGCATGACGAAAGTGGCGGCTGAGCACACGATCATCACCAAACGACCAACGCAAGAGATCTT
This sequence comes from Schistocerca serialis cubense, assembly GCF_023864345.2. Lineage (NCBI taxonomy): Eukaryota > Metazoa > Arthropoda > Insecta > Orthoptera > Acrididae > Schistocerca > Schistocerca serialis. Next base: position 398,903,208 of record NC_064646.1, read on the forward strand.
TCACGCTTCTATCGACATGGGGTGGAGCGCCATCCTGCATAAACATCGTACGTTCCAGCAAGTGTTTATCAGCCAGGCTGGGGATGATGCGATTCTGTAACATATCGGCGTACCTCTCACCCGTCAAGGAAGCAGTTACAAAACCAGAATCACGCATTTCTCGAAGATAAAAGGCCTGATGACGGTATATGTGGTAAATCCCATCCATACCGTGACTTTCTCGTCGTGCATTGGAGTTTCCATGACAGATCTAGGATTTTCGGTAGCCCAAATTCTGCAGTTATGGGCGCTGACAGACCCTCGGAACGTGAAATGAGCTTCGTCGGTCCACAACACGTTACTCAACCAGTCGTCATCTGCCGCCATCTTTTGAAACGCCCACACCGCAAATGCCCTCCGCTTCACTAAATCGCCAGGTAACAGTTCATGATGCCGATGTATTTTGTACGGATAGCATCGGAGGGTACGCCTAAGTGCCAACCAAACAGTGTTGTATGGAATGACGGTGCGACGTGCGACTGCCCGAGCGCTGACTTCCCCGTGCATAGACGAACCCGCTACAGTCTCCATTTCTTCCTGAACTGTCTCGGCAGCATTACGCCTTGTGCTCGGTCTGCCACTACGGTGACTGCCGTCTAAACAACCAGTGTCTTCGAACTTCGAAATCATTCTCGCCACAGCTGCATTTGTCAACGGACCTTTATCAGTTCGAATCCCCTTCCTGTGTTGATAGGATCGTAGCGCTGAATTAGCACATTCCCCATTCTGATAATACAGCTTCACTAAAAGCGCCTTTTCAGGTAACGTCAACATGCTGCGACTGCTGGAGCATCTGATTCTCTCTCTCATTACAGCTCCTTTTGTACACGATTGTCATGCGCAGTCACTGATGTTTTGCTGTCCAGCGCCATCTGTCGGAAATTTTGTAAACTTTGTTTTATTTTTGTTCTAATAAAACCCCATGTCATTCCAAGTATGTGTGTCAAATTTTACCTCTCTATCTACATTATTCCGTGGTTTATTACGTTTTCAAATTTATACTGACTTTTTGATCACCCGGTGCATTACCTGTATTTTGAACCAAATTTCCTTTCTCTTTTTTCATCTGCATGAATGAGTGAGTGTGTATGTTCAATTTGTCTTATACATGGTAGCAGTGCAGCATCTGTCTGTCAGCCGTGGTAGCAGCTGTGTAGCCAACGTAGATTTCTCAGTCAGCCGGCCGTTGCGGTGGAGCGGTTCTAGGCGTTTCAGTCCGCCGGAACCGCGCTGCTGCTACCGTCGCTGCCTCGGGCATGGATGTGTGTGATCTCATTAGATTAGTTAGGTTTAAGTAATTCTAAGTCTAGCGGACTGATGGCCTCAGATGTTAAGTCCCATAGTGCTTAGAGACATTTTAACCATTAGATTTCTTAGTCAAGGCGAAGAGATTTGTACCCTTTCAGTTGTCATTTAGCAGTAGTTAAATTGGTGGTGGAAAGGACTCCTCTGGTCTCTTGCGGCTACGTGGGGAAGTGCGCTACAAGGAGAGCGTGCTCTCGTTACTCGGGACTGGACTTTTTGTGACTGAAGACGGAAGTGTTAAGAGGGACTTGGCGCTAGTGAATATGTTCATGTGTGATGGCGTGTAGCTATTCCAACTGATGTAAACGTTTGATCTGCTAGTTCATTTTGAAGTTCGGTAGTCGAATTCATGAGTATATTTTTCAGTATGCAGTAAGTTTTTCCGGTCGTCGATTTGTGTAAGCAGAACACGTGGTGTAGGGAAGTCGTTATTCCAGCACAGGTTTAAAGTTACAGTTTTAACTGGAACATATGCGTGAACTTTTCTCGTGTGTATATATTTTATTTCTTTTATTTTTAAGGTCGTTACAAATTTTAAGTCTGTATAGCTTTTTTGTCACACCACGTGATGGTGATTTCACTGTGTGCATTTTCCGTACCATCTTGTGTCAGTTTTATTCATAATTCCGAGTTATATTTTATTGTTATTTGTGTCTATACCATTTACACCTGTGTTCTTGAAGTTTTCACGAGTCTTAGTAATTTTACTCTGTTCGTGAATATTCAACGGCATTTGTGGGTGTTTCACACCAGAGTAGCTTAGTTTCATGTACAAGGTAATGCAGATAAATTTCGTCGTCGGAAAGTGTTCCATAGTACTCTTATTCACAATAACTGAATCACAGCGATAGGGATGAACCACTGAGCCTTTGAATTATTGAGAGGGGTAAAATTCTTTTTATCTGTATTATTGTGTATGTATGTATGTGTGTGTGTGTGTGTGTGTGTGTGTGTGTGTGTGTGTGTGTGTGTGTGTGTGTGTGTGTGTGAATCGTGTATGTTTGTGTGAACCGTTCCCGTGCGCTCCTAAGATTTCCTTTTCATGTATCATCGCAATTTACGTCAGCACGCAGTATACACTACTGGCCATTAAAATTGCTACACCACGAAGACGACGTGCAACAGACGTGAAATTTAACCGAAAGGGAGAAGATGCTGTGATATGCAAATGATTAGCTTTTCAGAGCATTCACAAAAGGTTGGCGCCGGTGGCGACACCTACAACGTGCTGACATGAGGAAAGCTTCCAACCGATTTCTCATACACAAACAGCAGTTGACAGGCGTTGCCTGGTGAATCGTTGTTGAGATGCCTCGTGTAAGGAGGAGAAATGCGTACCATCACGTTTCCGACTTTGATAAAGGTCGGATTGTAGCCTATCGCGATTGCGGTTTATCGTATCGCGACATTGCTGCTCGCGTTATTCGAGTTAATTAATTAAATAATAGGCAACGACAGATAATAGCTTAGAATTACTTTGTGGATTTTTAATATGGTGTTTTATTGTAATAAGCTATGTTAAAGTGTGATGACTTTTTCTCAGATAAACCCCTCTCCTTTAGTAAGATTATTCTTGATACATACTATCTGGCGTTTCTGAAGCGCAAAAGGCGGGTCTTCTGTTTGTAGACTTTTGTCTGATTGTCTTATTCTTTTTGTTGACGCTTAAGCTTCTGCTTGCTCTAAACTACTTGATGTAACATTTGTACTTAAACTGTTTCCATATGCTCATTCCACATATTCACTTGGATCTATTTATTAATATTAACACGTTAGTTATGCTTACGAGTTCAATGATTAAGTGATTAATTCAGTTCTTATATTAAATTTTCCCAATTTTATTTAAACTGGGTGGTGACCCAAGAAAAATTTTATGGCACACAAAACTCACAGTAGACAGCAGAGTTCCACATTGGCTGATTTCCCCAAGTTTCTGTTTGCAAATCACTTTCCCGAAAACCATCCAGCCATTAATAACCATTTAATCTGATTCGGTTTTTTCCGCTGTCTATGATTCGCTAGCGTGCAACACATTACACTTTCCAGATAACCATTCACCCATTAATAACCATTTAATCTGATCCAGTTTTTCCGCCGTCCATGATTCACTAGAGTATAACGAACTGCTCCAATTGTACATTCTCATAAATTTCTTACTCGACTTCAGACCTATGTTCGACAAAGACTTCATTTGGCGAGGAATGTCCTCTTTGGCTGACTGTCGTGCGGAGGATCCGGGTTCGATTCGTGGTATACGAGGGATTTTTCCGTGGTGGGGGAACTGGAAAGGAGTACACCGAGTCTCGTGACGCCTGCTAAGGAGCTACTTGACCGAGCAGAAGTGGCTCCAGGTGATGAGAACTGACAGTGCCTGTGAGATGATATGCTGGCACCACACCCTTCCATACTGCATCCGATGAGACCTTGGGAAGAGAATAACATGGTGGTCGGTCGATGCAGGTGGGCCTGCCAGGGGCTGTGGACGGAGGTTTAGTTTACTCAGCTTTTTATGTCCTCCTTGCTTCGTCCGTCATGGGCTGCTTTGCTTCCAAGGTAGCAGAACTGCTTAGCTTCGTCTACTTAGTGATCACCAGTTCTGATGATATTCTCATTTCTGCTGCTTCTCATTATTTTCGTTTTTCTTTGGTTTGTTCTCAGTCCATAACCTTCACTCATTGGGGTGTTAACTCCATTCAACAGCTCCTGTAATTCTACAAGGTGCCGTGGAGATAAAAATAGCTGAAACGTTGATTGCCGTTTCACCCGATGATACAAATCAGATTAAGATCGGATGATTTAGCGCGTAAATCTTGATGCAGAAGGACGCCTGAGTATTCGTTACACGCAGAATATATTCGTGCAACCTTGTGAACACGGCTGTGGAGCTTGTGCACCTAAACAAAATTGTCATAGAAACGTCTATCGTAGGATTTTTAACATCAGCCCACCAACCAAAGTTGGAACGGTTTCATATTTAAAGTTGACGGTCAAACAAACTGCGTTAAACTGAAGCATTTGTCCTTTTCCGTCATCCGTTAGTATTTTCATAACCAATAGGGCAACGCTCTGCAGAAGGGACTTGGAGATCATTTAATGTTATGTACTGTTCCCCAAAGCTGACAAATACGATTACGCCACCTCGACACCAAAAGGCACCATCTTACCAAGCTCTGAAGTTCATACATAGTTTTTGGTCCACTTTAGGGAATTTATTTATACCTCAGGGTGAAACTGCAGCCAAAACGGGTCGTAATACTACTGTTCTGGTGCATCGTATATGAGTTGTAGTAAAACAGTAAAACTGTGAGGAGTGTGGAAAGAGGGGGCTATCACTTGTTACCGTATTAAAATTATCATGAGGATATCATTAAATCGTTTTAAAATAAGACAGTACAAGACAAGCTGGAAACGCGCTGAACTCCACTGACTTGATGCTTTGGTGTAAAGAGAGTCTTAATGCTACTCCTAAAACTGCCCTTTTTTGGACATATACGTAGCCTGATTCCCACGTTCTTCATTTCTTATATGCGAGACAAGACACATATTTTGTCTTCTTTAATTTTCTTCAGATCGTGATATGAAAGTTGTTTATAGGTTTAATCACAAAGTTCAGTAATTGCTAACCACATTATCTTTTATTACAAGACATGATCATGCTTCCATCATCACTATAGAAAACTTTACAAGAATATTAAAATCTAACACAAGATGAATAAAAAGGATACAACCAAGCCTGTCAACTCATATAATATCAGATTAGTTGTATTGATTCCAATTAAGACGAAGACAATTCGTCAGCTATTTTAATGTGTAGATGCCAGGTACAGTAAAATGAAGACAGTGTGATATTTTATCTTGTGAAACGACTCATTTTATTCATTTTTATTCATCTTATGTTTTCTAGCAAAATTGTCACATGAATTTTGCCTGACCATAGTAGCATAATTTCTGGAAAGACGTTGTGTGTATAACAACGTGAGTAGCAAAATTCAACATTGTGACTGAAGCTAAGTAACATCCCAAAAATTGAAATAAATGGTTGTAGCTCCGTCATAAGTTGCATTGAGAATAATTTATTTTTTATTTCTTGATGGTGACTAATTTAGGACATCTGTGTCCATTTTCAAACCATCCGTGCTGTAAGTGTGACAAATACAGGCGATAGCCCATGTACAGAAACTGCCCCAGCACTAACCACAGCGGTATATCCGGATTCTTGACACTTTGATTCCCCGCTACCACTAAGGCTGGGGGTAAGAGAAACGGTGGCTTAAAAAAACGTTCGAAAACAACCACGTGGTTTTTAAACCCTCTTTACAGTTGACCTGGAAAGCTTTTAAAACTGTGAAGTGCCATTTGTCTTCTATTTGTGTTGCTCAGTGTGTGAACCAGGTCGTGGGGACCAGCACTGCAGCTATCCAATAATTTTGTCAACGTTTTTAGAACCACAGGGCGGAATAACAAAAAAATTGCAACATCCTCCCTGGAGCCAAATGGCGTAAAACAGCAGAGAAGCAGACATACATGTGTGCAATATATGTCACATACTCAAATGTTCAACTTTTGCCCCTAAACCACTACATCGATTTCAAACACACTTGTTACACATGTTACTTACTGTCTGCAAAGAAATACCGTCGGGTACAAACCACCAACCTCCCATTGGGGAGGTGGGATGTTATTGGGTGATGGACAGAGAAGTGGGTAGGAATATCTGGACAGTGAAGAGAGGGACGATGAGGAGATGGACAGACAGAGACGGAGGGGAGGAGATGGACAGAGAGAGGGGGAATGAAAAGAGAGAGTGCTGAGAAGATGGCCAGAGGGAGAACAAGAAGCACAACAGAAGATTTAAATACATAAAGACATCGGTAACATCATGTTTCTCAGCTAGTATCAATAAACGCCAAAGTGAAATATTCGTTGACTACGAGTATAGATGCTCAAAACTAGTAGAAACAAATAAGTCCATAAAAGTGGCCGGTATCAGTTATTTACGTATCAAAAAAATTAAAATAGGTACCATCGCAGTTGGTGACAAAGACTGCTACAAAACAAAAACTAATTTAAAAAGGCAGCCCTCTCCATCGTTAGGATTCTTTTATCAACATAAGATGTCTATAAGCACGTGTATGATAAAGGATTGATATTGCCATTACTTTTGTTTTTTTGTGTCTACTGTCAAACATGGTCCCCAGCCATAAGCACAGAGGGCGTCTTCAGACAGTGTGTCTGCGGTGTGGTGTCACATAGCCATGAACAGTCGTCACACACGGGGCGCGCATAGCAGGAACCGAATTATGCTTCCGCCACACAACTCACAAATAGTCTGTTCTGTCTCCCGAAGTACGAAGAGGCACCTGCCCCCAACCTCCCCCCTTACTGAAATATGGAGTATAAAGTATTCAGTCCTTACAAAATTGTCGTACACCGTAGACACACATCAATTCTCTGGGATCTAATAAGTTTTTTGTGACACCTAATTCTTGTTTTTGACACGTTTCGGAACTGAACGACTCATTCATATCAAAAATAGCAATTCTAGAGTCTTGTTCCCCTACGGATAAATTTCTGACCATGGCCCATATTTCAAATCTTATCCTTCTCGCTGCGAAGCCTCGCACGTGTGTGAGTGAATTTGCACTGATGAGCCAAAATATTACGACCACCTTCTTAATAGCTTGTTTTTCCGTGTTTGGAACAAAACACATCACTGATTCTGGGTATCAGGGATTCGACAGTTTGTTGGTAGGCTCTCTGAGGTACGTGGCATTAGTTGTTTACTTATAGGTCATGTAATTCGCTAAAATAATGGGTCTTTGATTTGTGTACCTGGTGATGGCGCCCGATAGCAACCCAGATGGGCTTTATAGGATTTTACATCAAGCGAATTTTGTCGCTCAGACATCAACGTGAATTCACTATAACGCTCCTCAAACCACTGTAGCAGGGTTCTCGCTCCGAGGCACGGACAGTTGTACTGCACAAAATGGGAAAGTCATCAAGCATGAGGGGATGCATGTCGTCCACAGGCGCGCTGCACGTTTCAGCCGCCGTCCATCTCGTTGACGACCTTTTTGGAGATGACCATCGATTTTGTGTAGCAAAAATGTGATTCACCCGAAGAGCCTACACGTTTCCCCTGATCGACGGTCGAATACCGAAGGTCCCGGGCCCACTGCAATCATAATGGACGATGTCATTGGGTTAACCTGTGAACACGTAGGAGTGATCTGTTGCAGACTCCATGTTCAACAATGCACGATAAACGGTGTGCTCCGAAACAGTTGTGCGTGCACAAGCGTTGTGCTCTTTCGGCAGAGATGCCACAGATCACCATCTATCTAACTTCAGAGAGCAGACGAGCATCCGAACCCACGTACTGTGGTCTGGACGTCCAACCATCTAGCGCCTAGTGGTAGTTTCACTGTGCTTCTACCTCTTTCCGTAGACGCTCACTACAGCAGCATGTGAACATTCAACCAGCTTCGTCGTTCGCGAGATACTCGTTCACAGGTTCTGCGTGATAATAATCGGCCCTTTGTCAAAGTCGCTTAGCTCAGTGGATTTCCCGATTTGCATCCCATTTCTTCGCTAGGGTGATCCCCCGTCCGTGTCTGCTCTGTTTACACACATTTGTTATTGCTTTCGCGCCAGGCGGCATCTAACATTGAGATGGCCAGTGGTAGTAATGTTCTGCCTTATCACCGGCCGCTGTAGCCGAGCGGTTCTAGGCGCATGTCCGGAACTGCGAGACTGCTGCGCTCGCAGGTTCGAATCCTGCCTCGGGCGTGGACCTGTGTGATGCCCTTAGGTTAATTAGGTTTAAGTAGTTCTTAATTATAGGGGACTGATGACCTCAGATGTTAAGTCCCATAGTGCTTGAGCCATTTGAACCATTTGTGTCTTATCAGTGTAAATGAATCAGAACTAATAGTGATACACACCTTTCAAACACAATGCTTGAAAAATGTATGGAACAGTTATTAACGCCACGAAAATCTTGGTTCTAGCAGCGAACATTGACGTGGGGAATTTGCCTTTTTACCACTGAAAAGTATCAAATGTGACAAAGGAGGCAACATCTACTACAGTCAAAGACGTGATTGTTGTGAACTCTAAAGTTTATTACAAAACACCTTAGAAAGGACAAGCTTGTAAATAAAACATGAAACCAGGAGGATTGCAAGCTTAGAATATTACAACGAGAATCAGAAGAATAAACTAGCTAAGAATCATGTATCTGTCTTTGTGAAATCTATCTCAACCTGCCTACACATCAATTACACTGACTGTTCGTCTGTCCAGAAAGTTGGAGAAACCCGTGCAATAAGAATTCATTGTAACATGAGAAGGGAAGCTGATGGTGAATCTGAACTTCTACCTCGTTAAGGTCTTAACATGGTGGATCTACTAATTATGCTCACCAATGTCGATTTGATATGAGTAGAACGGTGACACCGTGCCTGGCTGACATCGAGTACAACGCTAGAAACTCTCTACGAAGACTCAGACACCGGATCCCGCTCTGCTAATGGAGTCTGCTGTTCCGGTTAGAGCATAGCCTGCAGTGTACCGAAGTGTTCGGCTCCATGTCCAGAGACAAAGTCGTCTCCTTTTAGTATAAAAATAACTGACTGCACCCTTGCTGCGACCAAGACTCTCGACAACCAGTCCTCTTTAAAGTCATTTTGATTTCCTTCCCAGTTCTCTAAAAAATCCCGTGCTACCAGTTATGTTCCCTTGACGTCACATCAACGTCACCAGTCTTTCCCCTCCCAAACAGCAGTTAGCCTCACATGACAGGCTGTGCGAAAAGCTAAAACAACTGTGTCCAAGGCTAGCTGCCAATTCTGTAGTGTCTACTGGGCCGGTAGTGTGTCAGAACTGTTTTGTTTTTTAAGCCATAAGGTGCTTACCAGTTGAATACACATTTCTTAACATGGTTCAGATGGATGCTGCCTGAGTTCTGTAGCCCGGAATGAATGCTTTTAGCTCAGCAGTCCAAATTGGATACATGCAGCAAACTTCACAATACACTGAGTGCCAGAAGGGCGCTAGCCAGTGTGCTTTTCCCGAGAGAACACGAAAGCAGATACACCTGTCGCTTCCCCACTTGCAATTTCCTGATGGCCATGTTTCCTCGCCGCACAGATGACCGCTTTCGCTGTACCGTCTGCGACTCGTGTTCTGTATCCCTCACGCTGTGCAGTTCTAAAGCTCGCTCAGATGGTTCAAATGGCTCTAAGCACTATGGGGCTTAACATCTGAGGTCATCAGTCCCCTAGACTTAGAACTACTTAAACCTAACTAAGGACATCACACACATCCATGCCCGAGGCAGGATTCGAACCTGCGACCGTAGCAGCAGCGCGGTTCCGTACTGAAAAGCTCACTCAGAAAAGTAATGAATATAGCCAGCACCAGGTTAAATTACAGAATATTAAAGAAGAAGAAACTGCATCAGGACATACTATCACTGTAATGTCATTAATCCACCTAAATTTTTATTTTGTAAGAGCCTGTTTAACTCAACTCTCACCAAGTCGATTTATTTCTCAGAAATAAATGATAAGAGTCGAGCTGAACAGCTTGCCGCTTTTCATCCCGTCTGAGATGATACTGCATCTTCAATTATCTCGCCGTCGGCAGCACTTTAATTACTTAATCCTCGCTGTTTTAAATGAACATTCAAAAACTGAGAGTTGCTCAGCAAGTAACAGAGACAAACTTGCTGGGAATTACTAGAAGAGGCAGAAAAACAATCAAATGGATCAAGAGCAGAACACGTAATTATGAATATCAGGAAAATAAAGTGAAGTTGGGTCTCCCACATATGGATCGTATTCGGAACGTATGAACTATGATGATATTACACTGAAGCGCCAAAGAAACTGGTATAGGTATGCGTGTTCCAATACAGAGACACGTAAACGGGCAGTATACGGCGCTGCAGTCGGCAACGACTATGTAAGACAACGACTATGTAAGGCAACGACTATGCAAGACAAGTGTTGTCTGGCGCAGTTGTTAGATCGGTTACTGCTGCTACAGTGGCAGGTTATCAAGATTTGAGTGAGTGCGAATGTGGTGTCGTAGTCGGCGCACGAGCGATGGGACACAGCATCTCCGAGGCAGCGATGAAGTGAGGATTTTCTCGCATGACCATTTCACAGGTGTACCGTGAATATCAGGAATCCGGTAACACATCAAATATCCGAAAAAGATCCTGCCAGAACGAGACATACGACGACTAAAAAGAAACATTCAACGTGACAGAAGTACAATCCTTCCGCAAATTACTGCAGATTTCGGCCGGCCGGAGTGGCCGAGCGGTTAAAGGCGCTACAGTCTGGAACCGCACGACCGATACGGTCGCAGGTTCGAATCCTGCCTCGGGCATGGATGTGTGTGATGTCCTTAGGTTAGTTAGGTTTAAGTAGTTCTAAGTTCTAGGGGACTTATGACCACAGCAGTTGAGTCCCATAGTGCTCAGAGCCATTTGAACCATTTTTACTGCAGATTTCAATGCTGGGCCATCAACAAATGTCAGCATGAGAAACATTCAACGAAACATCATCGATATGTACTTTTGGAGCCGAAGACCCACTAATGTACCATTAATAACTGCACAACACAAAGCTTTACGCCTCGCCTGGGCCCGTCAACAGCGACGTTGGACTGTTGATGACTGGAAACATGTTGGCTGGTCGGACGAGTCTCGTTTCAAGTTGTATCGAGCCGATGGAAATGTACTGGAGTGGAGACAGCTTCAAGAATCCATGGACCCTGCATGTCAGCAGGGGACTGTTCAAGCAGATAGAGGCTCTGTAATGGTGTGGGGCGTGTGTAGTTGATGTGGGACCACTGATACGTTTAGATACGATTCTGACAGGTGACGCGTACGTTATCACCTGCATCCATTCATGTCCATTGTGCATTTCGACGGACTTGGGCAATTCCAACAGGACAATGCGACACGCCACACGACCAGAATTGCTACAGAGTGGCTCCAGGAACACTCTCCCGAGTTTAAACACTTCAGCTGGCTACCAAACTCCCCAGATATGAACATTATTGAGCACATCTGGGATAATTTGCAACGTGCTGTTCAGGAGTTATCCCTATTCCTCGTACTCTTACGGATTTATGGGCAGTCCCGCAGGATTCATGGTGTCTGTTCCCTCCAGCACTACTTCAGACATTAGTCGGGTCCACTCCATGTCGTGTTGTGGCACTTCTGCATGCTCGAGGAGGTCCTACATGATATTAGGCAGGTGTACCACTTTCTTTGACTCTTCAGTGTAAAAAGTAAGAGAAACCGGAAATTTGACATGTGCATTATTCATCTCATAATCGGAAAATACTCCAGCTTAGATAGAGATATTATCATCAAAGTGTTCTGTCATCGTAACAACTTACACAAAAAAAAATTTTCTGTGGTTGGCATCACAGCCACGAAGGAATAGATGCTGGTCTCCCCTCACCCTCCCCTCCCCCCCTCTCTGCCCTGACATTTATCTCACCATACAGAATCCCCTATCTTTCATGATGTGGCAAATTTATTGCCTTTCCTTTGAACTTTCTGACTGAATATCCTTTCAGTTGCCGTAGTCGTCAGTTAATATAAGGGGCAGACGTGTGTGGCAACTGTTTGTGAATCAAGTAGCTTTTGTTCTCTGTATGTTATCATATTTGAACAGTTTCTGCATCGTAATTTCTGGGGCGGAATTCGGGGACTACTCCGGTTTTTGTCTGTACGAGCGTGGGAGACCCTCTAGAGCCCACACTCAGACTGACCCCTGCACCAGAACAAATGTCCTCAATCTGCCTCACGCATTCGCTCCGCGTTTGGCTGAGCTTTCTCCCCCACCTCTCCCCAATCTGCATCCCCAGCTGAATGTTCATTTTTCATGCAGTAGACCCGGGTGCGATTCCCGGCCGGGTCGAAGATTTTCTCCGCTCGGGGACTGGGTGTTGTATTTTCCTCATCATCAATTCATCGTCATCGACACTTATGCGTCCAGTGTGGCGTCACCTAAAAAGACTTCGAACTTGGCGGCCGAACTTCCCCAGGTGGGGTCTCCCAGCCATCAGTGCCGCAGGATCTTTTTCATATACATACACACTCCGTGAATCACAATAAGGTGGAGGGTACTGTGTGCCACTACCCGTCATACCCTTTCCTGTTCCACTCTTGTCTTCACAGTCCTTATGTGAAATGTATGCTGGCGACAGTAGAATCGTTCTACAATCAGCCGCATTATGCGGATCTCTAAATTTTCTCGACAGTGGTTCGTGAAAACAGCGTTGCCTTCCCTCTAGGGATTTTCCTTTGGATTCACCGTGTATTTCCATAATACTCGCGTTCTGATCGAACCTACCGCTAATAAATCTAGCAGTCCGCATCTGAATTACTTCGATATCTTCCTTTAATCTAACCTGGTGCGGATCCCAAACACTCGAGCAGTACTCAGAGTGGGTCGCACTATTTGTTCCATGCGCGGTCTTCTTTGTAAATGAGCTACACTTTCCTAGCATTCTCTCAATAAATCGGGAATCGACGAGCTCCCTTCCCTTACGCCGCCCACACGCGGGTGTTCCATTTCATATCGCTCTCCAGTGTTACACCCAGATGTTTGTTCGCCGGGACTGTTTCAAGCAGCACACCACAAATATTGTATTCGAATATTACACGATCGTTGTCCTACTCACCAGCCTTTACATTTTTGTACTTTTACAGCAAGCCGCGCGCAGTATCCGAGCGGTCTTAGCCGCCTTGTCACGGTCCGCGCGGCTCCACGCCCCCCCTCCCTCCCCCCTCGGAGGTTCGAGTCCTTCCTCGGGCATGGGTGTGTGGTTGTCCTTAGCGTAAGTTAGTTTAAGTTAAATTAAGTAGTGTGTAGGCTTAGGAACCGATGACCTCAGCAGTTTGGTCCCATAAGACCTTACCAAAAATTTCCAATTTTCATTTAGAGCAAGTGCGAATCTCGGCGCCAAATAGAAACTTATCCTATATCATCCTGCAGTCACTCAAAGTCGACCCTTTTCCGTACACTACAGCTTCATCAGCAAACAGCTGTAAACGCCTTCTCACTCTAACCATTAGATAGTTTATGTATATAGAGAATAAGAGTGGTCCTATGACATTTCCCTGTGTCGCTCCTTGTGTCTGATGAGTGCTCACCGTCGAGTGCAAAGTACTGGGTTCTATTGCCACTCACACATCTGAGAATTTGTTTCGTATGCTCGGACGTTCCTTAACAGTCTACAGTGGGGCACAGTGTCAAACGCTTCCCAGAAATCCAGGAGTATGGAATCTCACAAACTACACTAAAGGTGGGGAAACCACAGATAAAATAAAACATGATAGATGGAAATGTAACTTTCATACTATAATATTACAAAAGGTGTTATGAGCAAATTAGAATTAAAATGAATGAAAGTCCATACGACCACATTAGCTTTGGAAGGACTAAACACCTAATGTGGTCATGTTGATTTATACCAGTGGGACAAGTCGAAAGTTAGGGCCAGTCTGGGATTCGAACCTGAGTCTTCTGCTTATTAGGCAAATACGCTGTCCTTACACCATCCGGACACAGTGATCAGCGCAGCTCCACGGACTACCCTAGCACGCCGCCCATGACACCCAAATTGTCACTTTCTACCACACACTCATCTGAGAATTACTGGCGGCGTTTCGGCGATTCCTCTAAGAGTTCCAGCTCGGTGTGCGTCTGCAACGAAGGTAGTCATATCCCTAATTATATATGTGGTGTCTGTTCTTTCGAACATGCCCAAAAGAACAGACGCTATACAGGGTGGTCCATTGAAGGTGACCGGGCCAAATATCTCACGAAATAAGCATTAAACGAAAAAACGACAAAGAATGACACTCATATAGCTTGTAGGGGGAAACCAGATGGCGCTATGGTTGGCCCGCTAGATGGCGCTGCCATAGGTCAAACGGATATCAACGGCGTTTTTTTAAATAGGAACCCCCATTTTTATTACATATTCGTGTAGTACGTAAAGAAATATGAATGTTTTAGTTGGACCACTTTTTGATAGATGACGCAGTAATAGTCACAAACGTATAAGTACGTGGTATCACGTAACATTCCGCCAGTGCGGACGGTTCTTGCTTCGTGATACATTACCCGTGTTAAAATGGACCGTTTACCAATTGCGGAAAAGGTCGATATCGTGTTGATGTATGGCTATTGTGATCAAAATGCCCAACGGGCGTGTGCTATGTATGCTGCTCGGTATCCTGGACGACATCATCCAAGTGTCCGGACCGTTCGCCGAATAGTTACGATATTTAATGAAACAGGAAGTGTTCAGCCACACGTGAAACGTCAACCACGACCTGCAACAAATGATGATGCCCAAGTAGATGTTTTAGCTGCTGTCGAGTCTAATCCGCATGTCAGTAGCACACAAATTGTGCGAGAATCGGGAATCTCAAAAACGTCTGTGTTGAGAATGTAACATAAACATCGATTGCACACATACCATATTTCTATGCACTAGGAATTGCATGGCGACGACTTTGAACGTCGTGTACAGTTCTGCCACTGGGCACAAGAGAAATTACGGGACGATGACAGATTTTTTGCACGCGTTCTATTTAGCGACGAAGTGTCATTCACCAACAGTGGTAACGAAACCGGCATAATATGCACTATAGGCCAACGGAAAATCCACGATGGCTGCGACAACATGAGCGACCTTGGCGATTTAATGTATGGTCCGGCATTATGGGAGGAAGGATAATTGACCCCCATTTTGTCGATGGCAATCTAAATGGTGCAATGTATGCTGATTTCCTACGTAATGTTTTACCGATGTTACTAAAAGATGTTTCACTGCATGACAGAATGGCGATGTACTTCCAACATGATGGATGTCTCGCACATAGCTCGCGTGCGGTTGAAGCGGTATTGAATAGCATACTTGATGACAGGTGGATTGGCGGTCGAGGCACCACACCATGGCCCGCACGTTCATTGGATCTGACGTCCCCGGATTTCTTTCTGTGGAGAAACGTGAAGGATATATGCTATCATGATCCACCGACAACGCCCGACAACATGCGTCAGCGCATTGTCAATGCATGTGCGAACATTACGGAAGGCGAACTACTCGCTGTTGAGAGAATGTCGTTGCATATATTGCCAATTGCAGTAAGGTTGACGGACATCATTTGAGCATTTATTGCATTAATGTGGTATTTACAGGTAATCACGCTGTAACAGCATGCGTTCTCAGAAATGATAAGTTCACAAAGGTACATGTATCACATTGGAACAACCGAAATAAAATGTTCAAACGTACCTACGTTCTGTATTTTAATTTAAAAAACCTACCTGTTATCAACTGTTCGTCTAAAATTGTGAGCCATATGTTTGTGACCATTACAGCGCCATCTATTACAAAGCGATAAAAGTGGTCCAAGTAAAACATACATATTTCTTTACGTACTACACGAATATGTAACAAAAATGGGGGTTCCTATTTTGAAAGAAACGCAGTTGACATCCTTTTGACCTATGGCAGCGCCATCTAGCGGGCCAACCTTAGCGCCATCTGGTTTCCGGCTTCAAACTAGACAAGTTTCGTTCTTTGTAGCTTTTTCGTTTGACGCTTATTTCGTGAGATATTTGGCCTGGTCACGATCAATGCTTCCTATACATATAACTTCCGATCTGCGTTAGTTCTGCCCATACATACACTCCTGGAAATTGAAATAAGAACACCGTGAATTCATTGTCCCAGGAAGGGGAAACTTTATTGACACATTCCTGGGGTCAGATACATCACATGATCACACTGACAGAACCACAGGCACATACACACAGGCAACAGAGCATGCACAATGTCGGCACTAGTACAGTGTATATCCACCTTTCGCAGCAATGCCGGCTGCTATTCTCCCATGGAGACGATCGTAGAGATGCTGGATGTAGTCCTGTGGAACGGCTTGCCATGCCATTTCCACCTGGCGCCTCAGTTGGACCAGCGTTCGTGCTGGACGTGCAGACCGCGTGAGACGACGCTTCATCCAGTCCCAAACATGCTCAATGGGGGACAGATCCGGAGATCTTGCTGGCCAGGTTAGTTGACTTACACCTTCTAGAGCACGTTGGGTGGCACGGGATACATGCGGACGTGCATTGTCCTGTTGGAACAGCAAGTTCCCTTGCCGGTCTAGGAATGGTAGAACGATGGGTTCGATGACGGTTTGGATGTACCGTGCACTATTCAGTGTCCCCTCGACGATCACCAGTGGTGTACGGCCAGTGTAGGAGATCGCTCCCCACACCATGATGCCGGGTGTTGGCCCTGTGTGCCTCGGTCGTATGCAGTCCTGATTGTGGCGCTCACCTGCACGGCGCCAAACACGCATACGACCATCATTGGCACCAAGGCAGAAGCGACTCTCATCGCTGAAGACGACACGTCTCCATTCGTCCCTCCATTCACGCCTGTCGCGACACCACTGGAGGCGGGCTGCACGATGTTGGGGCGTGAGCGGAAGACGGCCTAACGGTGTGCGGGACCGTAGCCCAGCTTCATGGAGACGGTTGCGAATGGTCCTCGCCGATACCCCAGGAGCAACAGTGTCCCTAATTTGCTGGGAAGTGGCGGTGCGGTCCCCTACGGCACTGCGTAGGATCCTACGGTCTTGGCGTGCATCCGTGCGTCGCTGCGGTCCGATCCCAGGTCGACGGGCACGAGCACCTTCCGCCGACCACTGGCGACAACATCGATGTACTGTGGAGACCTCACGCCCCACGTGTTGAGCAATTCGGCGGTACGTCCACCCGGCCTCCCACATGCCCACTATACGCCCTCGCTTAAAGTCCGTCAACTGCACATACGGTTCACGTCCACGCTGTCGCGGCATGCTACCAGTGTTAAAGACTGCGATGGAGCTCCGTATGCCACGGCAAACTGGCTGACACTGACGGCGGCGGTGCACAAATGCTGCGCAGCTAGCGCCATTCGACGGCCAACACCGCGGTTCCTGGTGTGTCCGCTGTGCCGTGCGTGTGATCATTGCTTGTACAGCCCTCTCGCAGTGTCCGGAGCAAGTATGGTGGGTCTGACACACCGGTGTCAATGTGTTCTTTTTTCCATTTCCAGGAGTGTATATTTCTGTACAGAGTCACTATTACATATTGTTCTTCTCGCAATAATTGCGCTTATTACCTGTTGTAAGCACACAACATAATTTTTGGGAGACGCCGCTTGACAATGCCGAAGCCGGTGGCATTAGCGAATAGGAAATTTGTTTATTTAGGTTAAATGAGGTACAGTCTCAAGCAGGAAAACGGCTTCTTTGAAGACAGTCATAATTCGGATGCGCCTCCTGCAACTGTGTTCATGGCTGTCATTAGAGATGTTCGTGGATGTCATTAGAGAAACAGCGAGAAATGCAGGTGGGTGGAGGCTGGTGCCTGATGAGCGCTCAGGACGAAGGCGAGCGATCGGATGACTGACTGCTCTACCCAAGAGTGCGACCCGAATCAAGAAAACAAGGCGAGAGTTTAACGCCACCTCGAGACGAAATGAGTGGGAACGGAGCGCAGCCTCGTGTGGGGCAAGGACAGGAAAGAAATTCACTTGTGTCCTTGTAGACTGGAACATCAAGGCACTTGCCTGAAGCGAGTTAGGTCAGCCTTGGAAAACGTAAATATAGACGGCATCTAGCGCCGTTACCAGCACGCCATCTCGCTCAGTGAGTATGAGCCAATCTCTAGACACAACATGTGCCGAGACCGACAAGCCAGGTTTGTGACGAGGGCGATGCAAGTGGACTATTCCTCAGGCATCTGCTTGTGTCCGCATACAGTAACCCTGCGTTTTAGCCCCCAGGGACAGTTACTAGCCTAATTATACATTACCCTAACATTCTGCCGGCCGCGGTGGTCTCGCGGTTCTGGCGCTGCAGTCCGGAACCGCGGGACTGCTACGGTCGCAGGTTCGAATCCTGCCTCGGGCATGGATGTGTGTGATGTCCTTAGGTTAGTTAGGTTTAAGTCGTTCTAAGTTCTAGGGGACTTATGACCTAAGATGTTGAGTCCCATAGTGCTCAGAGCCATTTGAACCAACCCTAACATTCTCTTTTCCATTAAATTGGTTCAAATAAAACGATTTCAATGTCCAGTCTCCATTGATCCAGTGTGGACATGGGACAGCAGCTGGCCAAATATTTAACAAAGACACTCGCCAAACAGTCGAGCAGTTGAGAAGTTAACTTATTTTATTTTCGCTACTGGTTTCGGCAATTCATTATGCCATTTTCAGGCCCCATATGCACCTCTCAAAAACTGTCGATATTGGCATACTGGGGCCACATGTTTCTGGATGTCGTGAATTCTCAAGTGCTTCCTTTGAAGACTTACCGACGTCCAGAAACATTTTTGACAGATGCGTATGGCCTGAACATGGCATAATGAATTGCCGAAACCAGTAGCGAAAATAAAATAAGTTAACTTCTCAACTGCTCGACTGTTAATAATTCCTTCTGAATGATGAAGCTATTATTAATGTATGCCTTAATATATTTTCTGTGTTCTGTATTGATTTAAGGTCGTATTTACGGAACACGCTGAAAATTATTTTGACATTTTACCGACCTAAGGTGGCACCTCATTACAGATACAATAGCTATTGTCCCAATCATAGAAACTCCCCAGCCTAATGAAGGCGAGCGGTTCCCTTCATTTCGCCAATGGGACATTCTTTTTAATATTTACTTTAAAAAAGGAACTCCGTCTTCAGGACACGAGTGGCCTACCGGGACCATCCGACCGCCGTGTCATCCTCAGTTGAGGATGCGGGTAGGAAGGGCGTGGGGTCAGCACACCGCTCTCCCGATCGTTATGATGGTATTCTTGACCGAAGCCGCTACTATTCGATCGAGTTGCTCCTCAATTGGCATCACGAGGCTGAGTGCACCCCGAAATATGGCAACAGCGCATGGCGGCCAGGATGGTCACCCATCCAAGTGTCGACCACGCCCGACAGCGCTTAGCTTCGGTGATCTCACGGGAACCGGTGTATCCACTCCGGCGAGGCCGTTGCCAATACTTACGTAACGTTAATAATTGTAACCTCTATTGTTATATATGTGTTGTATGAAACTCAACGGTTTCGTCAACATCTAGAACGCTGTAAACTGCCAAATTCGACGGTTTTAGAGAGCGTTTTCTGTAAGTGACTCACCGATAGCAACCCTACCCTACTTCCTTCGCGTGATAACCAAAAGCAAAATGCCGCACTTGGCGTGCACGGGGAAATACCTGTGTAGAAATGTCCGTGCCTCACGGTGTACAGGACCGCTACACGGGCATTGTGCTGACACCGAGCGTTACTCAGAGCCACTTATCAGCTGTCCAGCCGTACGACTGACAAACGTGGTAAACGGAAAAGCAAACATGTTTCAACCAAGCACTATTACGTGTCTGCGCCTTCCAGCAGGGGGGCCACACCATACAGGGAGGCCAAAACTTCGCGACTGATGCAGAATTACGCATGCAAACACCTATCAGCCACGACGTTGGGTGCCGCCTGGTGGCGTTGTGGGCACGTGACGCGGCAACAGAAGTATATAAAGCGGAGCAGACACGGACGGGGGATCACCCTGGCGAAGATGTGGGCTGCCCAAAGACTGGAAGACTTGTACTTACAGGCTAATAGTTGTCACCATCCGGCTCAGCTTGGAGGGGTACTTCGTACCTTGGTAACCGGGGCACATGTCGTTTCTGACGCTGAGACTTTGCCAGCTGAGCTGTCCCATCTTGAAGTTACATTTCGTCAAAATGGTTACAGTGATAGACAGATTGAACGTGCGTTGCGCTACCGACCAACTGTACATCGGGTTACTGATGATAATTCTGAGTCGATACCTACCGCCTTTTTGCCTTACGTAGAAAACACTTCCAACAAGATCGGTCGTGTTTCTACGGAAATACGATGTGAAATGTGTTTTCCGACCTCCATCTAAACTTAGAGTGCTTTTGATTTCTGTTAAGGATGATCTTGGTCTGCGTAAGGCAGGTGCATATCGCATTACTCGTAGCTGCGGCATGGCATATGTTGGTCAAACTGTCAGGACCGTGGAGGACAGATGTACTGAGCATAAACGGCACACACGATTACAGCAGTCAAATAGATCTGCTATTGCCGAACATTGCTTGGATACTGATCACCCCATGTCATATAATAACACCGATAAATTGGCATGCACGTCCAGCAATTGGGACAGTGTTATTAGGGAGGCAGTTGAGGTTAAATTAGCGAGCAACCTCGTTAACAGGGATGGAGGTTTTTGCTTAAACTCTGTTTGGAATCCGGCTCTCTCCCTCGTCAAAAAACAGAGGGACAGAGTCATTGCTACCTCACCTGCGGGTTCGTAGTCTCACTATCGATATCTCTCACTTTGGTCATCTTTGGTGGCACTAGTGTTCAGTGTGTGTGTGGTATCTTTCCTCAATCAGTCCGAGAACCGAGGTTTTAAATTTGCATGTACGCCGCTTCTCCGTTGCAGTTTGCCTTGAAAATGGCGGGGTGTTCTCCCGCCGAAATATCGGCGGTCGCTGAAAGTGTTAGCTGGCTGAATTCCCGGAAGTTATTTGAAAGTTGTATACGCCCGGAGAAACCCAGGTCTCAGACTGCTCAAGTCACACCAATAAAGGGAAGTAACAGTAATCCGCTGAATTACATGCCTATATCACTAACATCCATTTGCAGTAGGGTTTTGGAACAGATACTGTATTCGAACATTATGAAGTACCTCGAAGAAACCGATTTATTGACACATAGTCAGCACGGATTCAGAAAATATCGTTCTTGTGAAACACAACTAGCTCTTTATACTCATAAAGTAATAAGTGCTATCGACAGGGGATGTCAGATTGATTCCATATTTTTAGATTTCCAGAAGGCTTTCGACACCGTTCCTCACAAGCGTCTTCTGACCAAACTGCGTGCCTAGGGAGTATCGACTCAGTTGTGTGACTGGATTCGTGATTTCCTGTCAGAAAGGTCACAGTTCGTAGTAATAGACGGAAAGTCATCGAGTAAAACAGAAGTTATATCCGACGTTCCCCAAGGAAGTGTTATAGGCCCTCTATTGTTCCTGATCTATATTAACGACATAGGAGACAATCTGAGTAGCCGTCTTGGATTGTTTGCAGATGATGCTGTCATTTACCGTCTTGTAAAGTCATCATATGATCAAAACTACTTGCTAAATGATTTAGATAAGGTATCTGTATGGTGCGAAAAGTGGCAATTGACCCTGAACAAGGAAAAGTGTGAAGTTTTTCACATAAGTACTAAAAGAAATCAGCCAACTTTCGATGACGCGATAAGTCACACAAATCGGAAGGCTGTAAATTCAACTGAATACTTAGGTATTACAATTACAAATAACCTAAATTGGAACGATCACATAGAAAATATTGTGGGTAGAGCAAACCAAAGACTGCAATTCATTGGCAGGACACTTAGTAGGTGCAACAGGTCTACGAAAGAGACTGCTTACACTACGCTTGTCCCTCCCTATTCTGGAGTATTGCTACGCGGTGTGGGATTCGCAACAGATGGGACTGACGGATGATATCGAAAAAGTTCAAAGAAGGGCAGCTCGTTTTGTATTATCGCGAAAGAGGGGAGATAGTGTCACAGACATGATACGTGAATTGGAGTGGCAATCATTAAAACAAAGGCGTTTTTCGTTGCGATGGGATCTTCTCATGAAATTTCAGTCACCAGTTTTCTCCTCCGATTGTGAAAACATTCTGCTGGCACCCACCTACATAGGGAGAAATGATCATCACGATAAAATAAGTGCTCGTTCTTCCCGCGTGCCGTAGAGAGACAGCTTGAAGGTGGTTCATTGAACCCTCTGCCAGGCACTTTATTGTGAATAGCAGAGTAATCACGTAGATGTAGATGTAGATATAAGTCGGGAAATCTATGGAGATAAGCGACTTTGACAAAGGACAAATTTTTGTTACGCAGTGCCTGTGAATGAGTATCTCGAAAACGGCGAACCTGGTCGAATGTTCACTTGCTGCTGTCATGAGCATCTACGGAAAGAGGTAGAATGACAGAGAAACTACCAGTAGGTGCTAAATGGTTGGACGTCGACGACTCTTCGCAGAACGTGAGGTTAGGAGGCTTGTCTGCTCTATAAAGTAGGATAGACGGCGATCTGTGGCATCTACGCCGAAAGAGCACAATGCTAGTGCACACACGAGTGTTTCAGAGTACACCGTTGATTGTACATCGTTGAACATGGAGCTCTGGAGCAGATCACTCCCATGTGATCTCATGTTGACGCTACGACAATGTTAGTTGCAGTGAGCACGGAAATATCCTGATTCGACCGATGATCAATGGAAATGTTTAGACTCATTGGGTGAATCACATTTTTGCTACACTATGTCGATGGCCCTGTCCACAAACGCCGTCATCGAGGTGAACGGCGGCTCCAAACGTACAGCGCGCCAGGAACGCTGGCTGGGGGGGGGGGGGGGGGGGGGGGCAGTATTATGCTCTGGCAGACATTTGTCCTGCGCTTGTATGCTACATTGGATTACTACTTGTTCCACAGATCATG
The DNA here is from genome assembly GCF_023864345.2 of Schistocerca serialis cubense. Classification (NCBI taxonomy): domain Eukaryota; kingdom Metazoa; phylum Arthropoda; class Insecta; order Orthoptera; family Acrididae; genus Schistocerca; species Schistocerca serialis. Next base: position 398,926,195 of record NC_064646.1, read on the forward strand.
AATACGACATTTCGTAGTGATGTGGAACATGTTAGAGGAACATAAGTTTTCTTTACACAGTACAATTTTTTTTCACAGCTGCTACTTCATATCTAAAAATTCTTCAGTAGATGAAACAGTCGTCATTTTGAAATTCTTTGAATTTGTTTTTAAATGTTGGTTGGATATCTGTCACACTTTTAATGCTATTTAGCAAATGACCAAAGATTTTGCCAACATTTCCGGTTTTTGGAATAGTGTGTATAAAGAGGCGATCGAAATTAGGTTGGCTGATAATTTAATCAACAGGGACAATGGGTTTCCTCTTAGCAAAACGTGGAATCCTGTATTATCTCGCATCAAAACTAAACGCTCTTCGGTGCGGCCTTGATTGCGATATATCGTTGCCAGCAGTGTTTCACTAAGGGCGGCGCCACCTCCCTGTCTTGGAAGGCAGAAACCGTGCTGGGCGGCGCATGCGCCGTGTACTGAACGGTGGCCTATATAGGACGTCGAATTGCTATCTTGCGTCAGTTCTCAGCGGGACTCATCAGCAGAAGCAGCATTTCCTGAAGATGGCGAACAGTTGGATCGCCGAAATATCGAGTCAAGTTGATTTTAGGATCCGGCAGCAAACCCGAAAAGACTTTCAAGTATTAAGCAGGTAGTCATTATGTTTTGAATGATCTGTGTATATACGAGGTGTGTCTCCTTCAAGTCGTCAGGTGCATTTTCTCTAGTGTTTCGCCAGATATTCGTAATTTCATATTTGCAATGTGCAACTGGAAAAGAAACAAAATGATTTTTAAAGCGGAAATTTACGTGCCCATTCAATAGAGTGGTCCCACATAAGCCCAACGCGATATTCTTTTTGTGGATATGTATTAACTGGGACAATAAAACAGGAATGATAACAGCAACTGAGAAAGGCTACTGCATGGCAGTACTTGTCAACGCTGCCAGGGCGCTGCGCGAGTCGCTGTTCGCCGATTTACTGCCACTATTAAGTTTGAGTCATCAGTTTTCTGACTGGTTTGATGCCACCCGCCAAGAGATCCTCTCCTGAACCAATTATTTGCTGGATGTATTCCAGTCTCTGTTTTCCTCCACAGTTTTTACCCTCTATAGCTTCCTCCAGTATCATTGAAGTTAATCCCTGATGTTTTATCACATTTCCTGTCATCCTGACCCTTCTTGTGTCTTCCATACATTTGTTTCCTCGCCGATTCTTCAGTGATCCTCCTCATTCCTTACCTGATCAGTCCACTTAATTTTCAAGATTCTTATGTAGCATCGCATATCAAATGCTTCGATTCTCTTCCGTTCCAGTTTTCGCGCAATCATGTTTCACTACCATTCAGTGCTGTGCTCCAAACGTACATTCTCAGAAATTTCTTCCTCAAATTAAGGACAGTGTTTGATACTAGTTTTCTCTTTTCCAAGAGTTCACTTTTTGGAGCTGGTGGCCTGAATTTTATATATTTCTTGCTCCGTCCATCCTGGGTTGTTTTGTTGGTAGGTAGCAGAATTCGTCAGCATCACCTACTTCGCGATCACCAGTTTCATGTCAAGTTTCTCGCTGTTCTCATCTCTGCTACTTCTCTTAATACACATCGATAAAAGTATAATCGCACTAGGCTAATTTCGGACCGCACTGTCGAACGCGTACGTAAAGTTGCACTTCAAAAATAATTTCTTTGTAACGGAACACCAGTGGTCACTTTAAAGACGCAATAAGCAGTTTTGTTTAGGCTGACTCCAGCTACTTATTACTAGACGAAATTGCAAACACCCGCCAAAACATCGTAGAAAAAGCGTCTCCCTATACAGTGTGTTACAAAAAGGTACGACCAAACTTTCAGGAAACATTCCTCACACACAAATAAAGAAAAGATGTTATGTGGACATGTGTCCGGAAACGCTTACTTTCCATGTTAGAGCTCATTTTATTACTTCTCTTCAAATCACATTAATCATGGAATGGAAACACACAGCAACAGAATGTACCAGCGTGGCTTCATACACTTTGTTACAGGAAATGTTCAAAATGTCCTCCGTTAGCGAGGATACATGCATCCACCCTCCGTCGCATGGAATTCCTGATGCGCTGATGCAGCCCTGGAGAATGGCGTATTGTATCACAGCCGTCCACAATACGAGCACGAGGAGTCTCTACATTTGGTACCGGGGTTGTGTAGATAAGAGCTTTCAAATGCCCCCATAAATGAAAGTCAAGAGGGTTGAGGTCAGGAGAGCGAGGAGGCCATGGATTTGGTCCGCCTCTACCAATCCACCGGTCACCAAATCTGTTGTTGAGAAGCGCACGAACACTTCGACTGAAATGTGCAGGAGCTCCATCGTGCATGAACCACATGTTGTGTCGTACTTGTAAAGTCACATGTTCTAGCTGCACAGGTAGAGTATCCCGTATGAAATCATGGCGGTGAATCGAAGAAGTACAGTACATACTGACGAAACTAAAATGAGCTCAAACATGGAAATTAAGCATTTCCGGACACATGTCCACATAACATCTTTTCTTTATTTGTGTGTGAGGAATGTTTCTTGAAAGTTTGGCCGTACCTTATTGTAACACCCTGTATATCTTCATATTCTCTCTACCCGAAAACTGATACTTCTACAGCAAAAATGAATAGTACCTTTTTAAAGGAAATTGAATATAGTTAAATTTAATACTGGGATACGTTTCCGCTGGAGCCCACATTCAGCCGCCACCGGTCAGAATTCCTAGTACGTTTTTCACGGCACTCCCTCCTACCACTGCACAAAAATTTGTTAGTGCATGAATTATTTCGTATATTCGACCTTCTTTATCCTCATTGACTAGCCTCATTTCACCAAAGGCTTAACTGAGTTTTTATAAATTCTGCCTAATAACTTTGTGAATTTTAACAACATTAAATCAACAATTCTATCGCTGTATTCGTCAGACCTTCCTACTAAGAAACTGCTCTGCTTGAAACGGTTGACTTTGGATCGAGCTGTCATCGTAGTTAGTTTTAGCGTAACATGTACAAAATGCAGCCGGAGTATTCTAACGCAAAAGTATATCCACGGCAACAAAGGCAGCGTAGCTTTGTCGGGTTGATGAAGATTCTTGACTTTCGTGTGATTATTGTTGTCAAACTGCTATCCTTTGACGTGCATTTTCTACCGAAAATATGCACGTGACATTTCGTTAGACATTTTTGTGAATTTACTATGCAAGAAACAACGCTTTGGCGTATGAGTGCGCCAATTTTTTCACCTTTTAGCTGAAAATTATACGGACGCTGGAAGGGATAGTAGGGTTTAGCGTGCTGTTGTTGACAACGACATCAGTATCATTTGGAATTGGGAAGGATAGGAAAGGAAATCCTTTTCAAAGGATCCGTACCAGCTGTGTTTGAGTTCGGCTCTGAACGGCCCATCATGGCCAGACCTTAGAGCTGGTAAATGGAAACTCTAAATCTGGATGCTAGGACGACATTAGACCCGTAAACTGAGTATTTTGAGATAAACTTAAAATGGTAAGAAATTAATATTTCAGCCGGTATGAGATCTAGAATGGGCGATTGCGTGTGGGGCACTTGTTTGTGAACTGCTTATTATTTACATATAAAAAAACGAATGTTTGCCATGTCGACGTTGGTGGCGCTACGTTAAAAGTCAATACACAATCGTCTGTGATGTCTTAATCTTGCAGTTTACCACTGTTTCCAGGTCACGGTTTACTCTTGATGATGGAGTATTACTCGTTGCCAGACATGCGTTAAATGTATGGCACAAGGGAACGAACGTATACAGAAACGATTTACGCAACATGCGTCACCCTAACTGACGAAATTTATCGACGCGGATAGAAACGTACAGGAAACAGAGTCGTTCAATAGAAATAGTAAAGGTTCTAGATAAACAAATGTTTGAACAATACAGTTTGAGGAAATTGTGTCAATCGTGTGGGTGACGATTCATCAGTTAGCACTTGTCAACTTAACCCATGAAATTCATATCTCTAAGAACACAGTATGGAGAGAGCGCAAGCAGTTACATCCCCATCATGCAAAACGTGTGCAGGCTGTGAGACCAAACTTCTGTTTTGCCCAAAGATTATGTTCCAATGCATGCACTGAAAATGGCAAATTTTGAACATCTGCCATGACCTTGTTATTATAAAGTGTGTGTTAATAAACAAACAAAAATTCATTTCCTGTCATCAGTTCCTTTAAGTACCCATTGGATGATCCAAGCTAATTTTAATCTAAAATTTGGGTCACCCTATACGGGGCTATAGGTAACAAAGGGCCGAGCAAACGAGAATCCTCATAAACAAGCCTAATAAACAGAGGCTCAGAAACCAACGGTTTCCTGAAACACAATCTGATCAACTAATTGGATGATGCTCCATATGTTGAAAGGATACATGTGTTGTACATGAGTGATGTTGTACAGACAAACTTTCATGTGGCTGTTCGGGAATACGTAGGGCGACTCTTCGACAGGAAGTATATCCGTCATGGCTCGCCAGTACCATCGCCCAGCAGGTCCCCGGATTTTAATCCGTTGAATTTTTTTGCTTAGAGATATTTAAAAGGTTTGCTGTATCCCATCCCTGTTGATAGTGTCTATGAAGTCTGTGTACGTATTGTGGTTGGGTGTCAATGCTTCCGGAACATACCAGGGATGTGTTAACGTGTACGGGCATTGTTGTGGAGACCTGCTAGAGCCATCCTTCACATGAACGTTGATCGTGTGGAACATTTGCTGTAATGTGTTTGTCCTGAAGTGAATATCTGCAGTCTGGATCATCGGGGACTCAGTTATGAGATATTCATCCACCTACTCTGTCGCAATAACTCGTATCTAGGAAACCATTGGTATCCGAACCTATGTTTATTATGTTGCTTGTGCCACTGTCCTCTGCTCGTCCCCTTCGTCTGTATTTGTATAAATAAAAACTCCTTGTATATGTTACACGCACTATGAAGACACATTTACATCACCACCACCTAGTACCACGTGTACGAAAGACGGCCATTGTGGTTCCAGAGATGATCAGTAGGACACAGATTCGGGGAATTTGGCAACTAGGAAAGTCTAGATAGCGACCTTCCCACTACTTGCATCCATGTTTATCCGTGTACACTCATGCTCATAAATTAAGGATAATGCTGATACATGGTGAACCAACGCTCTGGTGGGCAGTTTGCGGGTTTAAATCACCTCTGGGTATGACAATGCGGTGCATTTGACTGCAGTAGTCGCACGGTGGCACTGGCGGCAGTCCACATACGCAGAGGTGTGTTGGTGCATGTCAGAGTACGGTGCAGCGAGTAAGTGTGCAGACGTTTTCAGACGTGGCTGTGTTGAAAATGGCTCAAAGAACACATATTTATGACGTTATGAGGAGTAGAATACTAGGGCGACTGGAGGCTGGTCAAACACAGCAGGTCGTAGCACGGGCCCTCCGTGTGCCACAAAGTGTGATCTCAAGATTATGGCAACGATTCCAGCAGACAGGAAACGTGTCCAGGCGCTACAGTACGGGACGTCCACAGTGTACAACACCACAAGAAGACCGATATATCTCACCATCAGTGCCCTCAGACGGCCACGGAGTACTGCAAGTAGCCTTGCCCAGAACCTTACCACAGCCACTGGAACAGTTGTCCCCAGACACACAGTCTACAAACGACTGAACAGACATGGTCCATTCACCCAGAGACATGCAAGGCGCATTTCACTGACCCCTGGTCACAGGAAAGCCCGTAAAGCCTGTTGTCAAGAACACAGTGCATGGTCATTGAAACAGTGGTCCCAGGTTATGTTCACGGACGAGTCCAGGTATAGTCTGAACACTGATTCTCGCCGGGTTTTCATCATCGGGAACCAGATACCAACTCCTTAAAGTCCTTGAAAGGTACCTGTATGGAGGTCGTGGTTTGATGGTGTGGGGTGGGATTATGATTGGTGCACGTGCTCCCCTGCATGCCTTTGACAGAGAAGCTGTAACAGGTCAGGTGTATCGGGACGTCATTTTGTACCAGTATGTCCGCCTTTTCAGGGGTGCAGCGGGTCCCATTTTCCTCCTGACGGATGATAACGCATGGCCACACCGAGCTGCCATCGTGGAGGAGTACCTTGAAACAGAAGATATCAGGCGAATGGAGTGGCCTGCCTGTTCTCCAGACCTGAACCCCATCGAGCACGTCTGGGATGCTCACGGTCGACGTATCGCTGCACGTCTTCAAACCCCTAGGTCACTTCAGGAGCTCCGGAAGGCACTGGTGCAAGAATGGGAGGCTATACCCCAGCAGCTGCTCGACCACCTGATCCACGGTGTGCCAGTCCGTTGTGCGGCCTGTGTACGTGTGCATGGTGATCATATCCCATATTGATGTCGGGCTACATGGGCAGGAAACAGTGGCGTTTTGTAGCACATGTGTTTCGGGACGGTTTTCTCGACTTATTACCAGTACCGTGGACTTACAGATCAGTGTTGTGTGTGTTCCCTATGTGCTTGTGCTATTAGCGCCAGTTTTGTGTAGTGACACATTGTGTGCCACCACATTCTGCAATTATCCTTAATTTACGAGCATGAGTGTAAAAAGTAGTATCTTCTTATCGAAAGATCTCATCTTGATGAAAGTCAGTCTTCACCTAGTGTTGAATGTGAACTCCTAGGATTGATTTGTAACCAAAGAGGTCTAGAGTTCTGACTGTGCAAGAAAATGACACAGAAATATTCCTCAGATCTTATCACTTAACGCCGGTTTGACACTGAGAAAATTTGCCCTCCTTTATTTCTATACAGACATGCAAACTACAAACAGTCCCAGATTTTTTCATAATCTTCTGAGTGCTGGTTGATTTAATACCATTTACTTTTTACTGCTGCTGGTTAAGGATTTGAAGAGACTGAACGTCCAATGTCATCAGTCCCTTATTCACCCCACGAGATGTAATCTGGTCCCCATCTGTCTGACTCAAACCTAAGTGGAAGTGTCATAGCGTTTTCCAGACGTTTTCGCAGTGATTGTCTGAGGCTGGACGTTGTTACCAGCACGGTATTTAGCTAGTGGGATGTCAGAAACCACCCAAAAATCACAGCGGGACTAACTGGGTAACCAGCCTTCGTCGCTAATTCGGCACCGCTTTGGCTCGCCTTCCAGTCCCGGAAGCGGCGGGTTAAGGTGCTCAGCTGTCTGGATGGGTGCGATTTATCTTCCTGTACCCACTCTTCAACCCAGAGCAGCAACGTTTTAAATTAAGTATTTGTTGCATACATATTCCACTGCCCGTCTTCTCCTATAATGTTTTGCCCTCTATGCCTCCTTCTAGTACCACGGACTACTTCCTGACTACTTGACAAAGGTCCTATAAAGTATCCCTTCTTCTAGTAACAGTTTTCTAGATATTCCTTTCCTCGACTCCTACAGAGAACCACCTTCTTATCTGAAACATTTCGATTCCCTAATGTTCCCACAGTGTTTGATTTACTTATATATAAACATTCCAAGAAAGGCCTATGTTTGATAGTACTAGACTTCACGTTCCTAGGAATGGTCTCTTTCCCGATGCTAATCTGTTTCTTATGCCTTCTTTCTCCTGTAACGCGCCAGTTTGCTTCAAACAAAGCAGAATGGCATCACTACGTGGTCCCCAATTCTGATATTATATTTGCTCCTTATCTCATTTCTGTCCGCCCTTGGTAGCTGAGTGCTCAGCGCGACGGAATGTCATACCTAACGGCCCGAGTTGGATTCGCGGCTGGGTCGGAGGGACTGGGTGTTGTGTTTTCCTTATCATGATCATTTCATCTCCATCGACAAGCAAGTCGCCGAAGTGGCGTCAACACGAAAGACTTGCACCAGGCGAACGGTCTACCCGACGGGAGACCCTAGCCACACCGCATTTTATTTACCTCATTTCTGTATTCAGATTACCTTTCTTTTGATCTACCATTTTCCTTGATTCCTCTTGTTTTTTATATATATATATTCCATTTTGTCTATAGCGTACAGTGCTTTTGTAAAGATTACTGTCACCTTGCAGCACTTTTCATTGTGGAATGTTTCATATGTATCGTCACATCAGTATTATGGAGCAGCAAATGCGAAGATCGGAGACGGTTAATCGAAATTCTTATTTTCGATTAGAGGGATTTTATTTCAATTACTCTGGTATTTTAGTAAGTTTTGGGGTGATCTTTTCCTTTACTTGATTTCCTCCATCTGATTAGTTACGGCTAACTGAGGCAGTGTTTGGTGTTGAACTAACTAAACTATTTCGACATGTGTTGACTTCCACTTATTTTTTGTTCGGTGACCAATTCTATAAACAGACGGATGGACTTGCAATAGGAAGGCCTTTGTCACCTATTATTGCCAATTTGTTTATGGAAGATTTCGATGAATGTGCACTGGAGGCGGTGGGATTGATAGCTGCATGGTTTTTTAAAACGTTCTTATTAGATCTCTTTTTTGGCTGTTCTTTTCGGTATACATATTTTGCAATTTATTTCAGATTAACTTCCCTAGGGACTTAGAACTTTCAATGTAGCTCAGAATTGGATGACAACGCAATATTAACGCCCAGTCTTGTCCGGTGTGTCGCAGAGGGTGCTTTGTGTAACGCCGCCATTTTCCCCTTCGCTTGTTCCAGTCACGAATAGGTCGCAGGAAGAACGACTTCTGGTAATCCTGCTTGTGAGCTCTAATCACCCTGACTTTTACCCTCACGCTCTTTCCGCGATATATACGCAATAGGAAGCATAATACTGGTTGACTCAGATGAAGAGAAACTGAAAGAAACCTGAAAATTACATATTGCTGTTGAAATCTCATAAAAATATTTGAAATCGACTGAGAAATGTCACACACATAAGACTAAAAGGCAGGAAATAGTTATTTAAATAAAAATCAAATTTTAATATACCATGTTTTTAATCGTACCAAAAAATTTAAAATAATTTCATCTAACCCCATAAATGTGGTTCTGAAATTTGTGATTATGAATTTTTAATTTTTAATAGCTTGTAAGATTTAAAACCGAAAGGTGGGGCATATGCAATATATAATACGAAGAAGATAAACTATTCATGCATTCTGTATGTATTGCGTGCGCCCCAGGTTCTTCCTTTTTAAATATTACAGCTCTTTTCATACCTATTAAAAATTCACTATCATAAATTTTCAGGACTATCTGTCTCGGGTTGTTTTATACTTTTTTAAACGCGTCGTGTATTACAAATTGAATTTAATTTAAATAATTATTAAATATGTAGACGATATTATAGTTGTTGGGTGTCATTGCAGTGGGAATTTAAATAGCTTTTTAAAATATCTGAATTCAGCCCACCTGTGTATTTGCTTCGCTGTGGAGTTGAAAAAGGTTGATGACTTTCTCTTCCTTGATGTACTGGGCACGGAGAAGTTTGATGGTACGTTGGGACATGCCGTTTATAGGAAGCCTACTCACACTGATTTGTATTCTCAGGCTGTTAGTTCACACCATCCGGCTCATCGTCAAGAGGTACTTTGTACCTTAGCATAAAGGGCACACGTCATCTCAGACCATGAACGTTCGTCAACTGAGTTATCCCACTTCGAAATCACCTTCGCCAGTGTGGTTTCAGTGAAAGACAGATCCGACGCGCGTTGGGCCATTGACCAACAATTGGGGGAGTGATATAAATAACGAGTTATCATCTACGACCTTTTTGCCGTATGCAGGTAGTGTTTCTAACAGAACTGGTAATATTTGCCCGAAACACATTGTGAAGTGCCTTTTTCGGCCACCATCCAGATTAGGGCCCTTATAATGTGTGTGAGCTGGATGTCTACCGTATGCTTTGCACTTGAATGTAGTGCATTGGTCGGTTCATCAGGATCGTGGAGTAGAGACAGTGACGTGCACTTACACCTTTTGAGATAGAGTTACTGAGGAAACAGCTGAGATTAAATTAGCAAGTGACCTCATAAATAGAGACGAAGGTTTTTGCTTAAATGCTTCTTGGTATCTTGCTCTCTCCCTGATCAGACAATAAGAGGACAAAATTTATGTTACTTGTTCACCCGTTGGTGATTAATATTCACTATCGGTAATTTCTGACGTTGTTCATCTTTGGTAGTGTGGTGACTGTAGTTGCTTACGGTATGTGTTATCTTTCTGCATATGCCGTATAATGGTTTTTGGTCGGTATACCCCACCTAACCAAAATTCCCTTTCACAGGTGTTCTCTCGTTTCATTTCCGCCTAGAAAATTGCGGGGTATTCACCTTTCGAAATGCCGGCGGTTGTCGAAGACGTCAGTCAGCTTCATTCCTGTAAGTTGTTGAAAAATAATATGTTTGCTCGCATGAGTATCTTCCGTAGTTACTGTATATCAATTATTATTTCTCTTTTCCATCTAAAGCTTTTTCACGAAAAATATTTCGCTTTTATTTACAAATCACCACCAGTGGTCATTCTGGAAATATGGTACATATAATGTATTTCTACAATAAGCTACATATAGATTACAAAAGTTTTACCCATAAATTTAAAGTAAAAATGACTTAGAGACTCACGAAAAGTGAAGAGCATCTTTTAAGAAAATAATATCTATAACTACTGTGCGACGAATCCTTGAAAAAACATTCTTGAAAGATAAGGTAGCCCTTGTGGCGTAGTCTCTTCTTTATGTGCATGAGATAATATCTGATAAGTTTGTATTAAGAATGATGACACCGGCTCATATCATACATGAACATGTGAGGATTTAACCACGTTCGCTCATCCGACATGCGCGAAAAAAACTGGCCACAAATCAGAGAATCAGCGTATCAATTGTCCCAGCCATTCTTAGCCCGCATGCTAAGACAATTACGTGTACATGCTGAGTGTGAAACTGGACACCCTCGTCTGCACACGGCGAGCTTCTTGAGACTCAGCGTCTGCATGTCACTCTCCACGAGATCTCCGCGTAGCAACCCACATTGCGCTGTAAACTCGCCGATCAGACGAATAGGAACCCTGAGCCACTTCCCACCAGACAATCTAATGCCAGAAAGAACCCATGTGGGTAGCAATTTTCCTCACCACTGCTGCGAGATCCGAGTTTGTTCGCATATGTGGGTGTGATATCTCGATGGCCCCACGCCACTCTCGTTCACAGCTATTTACTTGTGTTTACTCGTCCCCGTCCCATAAAATTTACTCTGGGTAGACTAAGAATAATGAGGAGTCGCGGTATGAGCCCTATTCCTACGCCTCACGTTTAGTCTCCAAATGCTGCGAGCATCATCAGAGGCTATAAATCTCGGACAATGTCTCCATCACTAGTAGGCGAAAAGTTATGTACAGAAATACGCATGGACCACAGCCTAATGCTCGTTACCCAAAATTCGCTATATCTATCTCTGCAAGCTACGGCGAAGTGAATGACAGATACTTCCCTCTCTACGAGGGGACTTCAACCTTCAACAAACAAGTTACACATCATCGTGGCAGCCCAATTAACTTTTATTGAATGCTCCCCTACACTTCAAAAAGATCCAAGTAAATAACACTATTTTTCAAAATAATCGCCAGTTCTCTACAAAGAACCGTCAGAACGTTCAACATATCTTTTTAGGTCACTGGACTCGCATTCGGGAGGACGACGGTTCAAACCCTCCTCCGACCATCCTGGTTTAGCTCTTCCGTGATTTCCCTAAATCGTTTCAGGCAAATCCCGGAATGGTTCCTTTGAAAGGGCAAGGCCGATTTCCTTCCCCATCCTTCCCCATCCTTCCCCAATCCAAGCTTGTGGTCAGTCTCTAATGACCTCGTTGTCGGCGGGACGTTAAACATTAATCTCCTCCTCCTCAACAAATGTTTCAGTTCCTCAGAAATTCACTGCTTGGTCACGGTATCACGATACAGTCTTCCCCAAAATTCATATGAAATGACTGATTTCACCATTTTTTTGCATCCGGATAGTTATCGGGAATTCAGTGCTTCCTAAGGCCTTGTATGTGTGTCTTTATATATATATCATTCTGTCCTATTTGATAAAAAACTTGATATTCATTGCGAAGGCGTGTGGAATGTTCTGGAAGGACGTGCTTTGTCAAAATTATCGTTGGATTGTTGTCGTCGATAAAATTATGTACATGTACTAAATTAAGTAACTAATGAAAAAATTGAAGTAATAAGACCTTAGCAATAAATAACTAGAGACTGCAGAGATGTTATCATGAAAAATCTATGTTTCTAATTAACAAAATGATAATCTAAAAATCCAGTAACAGAAGACCTCACTATCTTGAGAAACGGCTTAAAAGTTATTACCAAGAGATGTATTTTCATTTCTTATTTATTTTTATGTCTTCCTCTGTAATTAATATTCCTTGTAATTACATTTTTCATTAACACTCTAATTGTTTGCATCTCACAGTTTTCCAGTTTCCAGAATTTGAGGCCTTATTTGTGCATTTTATGTATGTAATCGGATAACGCACAAGCTCTGTACTACCACTGAATATTAGTAATCAAATCCAAACGATAATTAATTATGTAACTAAAATAATACGAGAGACATTATTGTAATTAAAGATCAGAATGATTTTCTTATGAAAAACTGAAGATAATCTATAAAAGATTGTCATTGAATATTGTATTTTATACCTTGTTTGTATGTAACCTCAGTTTCTTTACGTTTTGTAAATTTTGATTGCAATGTCAAAATTGTACAATATTAACAATGCTTTATTTTGGAAATTATTGTTAAAATTCTATATATGCGATGCAGAGATGCTGCGAGGGGTCAGATTTGAAGTTACTTTTGGAAGTCGAAGAGATCAGTGAAGTCTGTCCTTGTATTGTTTACATGACGAGTGTGCAGTTCGGATGTCAAGTAATGTCAATAAATTTTGTGAAGCATCAAAATTTCGCATTCATTCATCAATGGACCAGGCAGAAGTAATTTAAGTTAAGTTACATTCAGCATGAATCGCTACAACAGGACCGTTCGAAAACAACTATGTGAACGTTCTCATCGCAGGGATGGGAAAAAACTGATCGTTTAAAACCGATACCGTTGTCTTCGTTCTGAATAATCTGCATTTTTAGGTATTTGTTACGTCTCGGTTATAACACGTATTTTTTGTTTTTGGTACTAACTGGGTAAAAAATCCTAAATACCAATTAACCATAGCGACAATGCTAAAGTTCGTCGTTTTTAAATAAATCAGTTTTAGAACGGGAGTAATTCTTTTTCGTATGATTTTCTTTCAAATATTGCGTTATTACAGAAAATGGGAAAAGTGATGTTATTTTAAAAACAACACCAAAAGAAACAAGCAACAAACACATGGCATAAGAATTGGTACAGCAGTGCTGAAACATTGAAGTCTGCGTTACCACGTGTTACAGACACGTTTATCAGTACGTGCAGTGTGCAAGACTAGCAAGACAGTCGTTGCTAGACATCCGTTATATTACAGAATGGCGCCAACTCTAGTTTGGAAATATTTTTCACGAAATGACATAACAACGAAGTACAATGCTTCATTTGCTTTAAAATATCCTTATCCATTGTTTCTCTATCTATACAATCAAATGCTTTCTTGAAATCAATAAATGACACTATTATTGGTTTGCTGGTTGATATTCTATGGGGAATTATTGACTTTAAGTTAAAAATTTGTTCTGCACAGGATCTTCCCATTCGAAAACCACCCTGATATTCTCTCAGTTGTTTGTCTAAAGTATCTACCACGATTTTCAGGAGAATTTTTGGCAATATTTTGTGTGACACTGGCAGATGTGACTCTCCCCAGCAATTATTGACATTTTGTTTGTCTTCATTTTTAAGTAGCAGGTGGATTACTGCTGTTTTCCATTCAACTGGAATCTTTTCAGTTTTCCAAATGTTCTCAAAAAGCAGCTGCAGATACTTTATGGTTTTGGGTTCTGACCACTTCAATAATTCTGCTGTAATGGAGTCTTCACCACTTGCTTTATTGTTTTCATGCTTTCATGAATTTCTAACTTTGTTGATGGGAAATCTCCTCTAGATTTTGAGGTGTCACTGGAAATTCTATTTTATCTGTTGGAACTGGACAGTTTAACAGCTTTTCAAAACATGTTGCTAAAATTTCAAAATTTTCTTTGTTATTCAAACCCATTTTGCCATTTTCATCTTTGAAACAAATTCTTGGTATGTATTTAAAAGTTTGGTAAAAATTTCTAGTATTTTTTGTGAAATTTTCTTCTATTTCAGTAAGCTGAGGATTTTCAAAGTTTCTTTTGATTTTACAGATTATTTTTGATGTTTCTTTTTTTTTGTCTGACTTGTTCGAGGTCTTCGTCTTTTTTCGAACATATTCATTTTATCCATTTTTGAGCTCTTTGTATTAGCGCTTCTTCACACTCCTCATTCCACCATGTCTTCTTTTTATTCTTGGTCAATCCTACAGTTTTCTCTGCTGCTTGTGTTATTTGCGTCTGGAGTTCACGCCAATGACCTCTTTTACTTGTCTCAATTTCTTCTCTAAATTTTTCTAGATTATCTTTGGTAGTTTTAGCTGTAGTGGTGTTGTATCTGATCACTTTCTTGGTAGCCTTTTTTATATTAGATGGGAGAAATTTGATTTTAATCTTAGAGAGATAATGATCTGAATCAAATTCCCCATTTCTGACTATTTTAACATCCATAATTTCCGTGATATACCTTTTAGATTTGGCTACGTGATCCAGTTGAAATTCTCCTAGGTTTGGATTTGGATGTCTCCAATTTTTCTCTTCTCTTGTAAGTTGGCGGAAATGTGTGGACATGAGTTTTAACTGATCAGTCTTTCACCATTTCTGTTTGTTCTTGAGTGTGCTGGATATTCACCTACAATAGTCCTACATTTCTTTTCCCTCCCAATTTGCGCATTGAAGTCACCAAGAAGTATTTTAACATTCTTTCTAGGAGTGATAGAAATTTCAGATTCTCAGAGATTCCAGGATCGATTTATTTTCTCCAGATTTCTTCTGTTGTCATCATTTATAGGTGTATGACAGTTTGTGAGGGTGTAAGTTTTATTCTTGCACTTTATTGTTAGCATTGTTTCTGAATTCGATCTAAATTCTGTTACACTCCCTACGAATTTTTTGTTTGCGTAAAATGCTGTTCCAAACATCGGCAAGTCTTCCATTATTATCACTGCTGGTTTCCCTTTATAAATTCTATAATGCTGTCAACTACTTTCTCATCTAAGAATCGTGTTTCCTGGACTTCTAAAATTTGTATATCATTCTTCTGCAGAAATAATTCTAATTCTTTTTGTTTCCCAATTTTCAGAAGAGAATTTACATTTAATGTTCCAAAATAGTTCTTCTTCTTGAACTGAAACTTGGAAGACTTTTCAATGTATTCCATCTCTTCTTCACCGCAAATGTTGGGACTCCCCAGAATCCTAGGTCCCATTGCATTTCATGAGGTAATGGTGGATTCCTCATCAGAGTTACCACCAGAGAGTGGGGTAGAGCATCCATTTTGCGAACTTTCCATTTTGCGACTTGAAGCTGTAAATTGTAAAGAGTAGGGAATCCCAAATCATCCCTGAATTCCCAAAGTAAGACCAGGTTGTTAGCGTGGAATATTACTTACTAAGCCGCCACTAACATGTGGAACCGTCGTACCCTCTGTCCATTTTGGCCTTTGACAAGAGGCTGCCTCTTCCGCCAGCTCCGAAGTCCATCTTCTCCACCTTCGCTGCCATTGAGGTCTTCGCCGTATCCCTGGCAAGGGGACCTCGCGAAGTACTATCACCCGGGCCAGGTGAACCAAGGTTTATTATCGAGGTGTTACTCCTCCCCCTCCTCCTTTCTCAAGCGGGCTTGGGACCGGCTACGGCGGAGTTAATAATCATAATTATTATAATTATAATTATAATAATAATTATTATTATTTATATAATTATAATTATTATTATTACGACAGTAATAACAGTTATGATGTGACAGATATAAAAAGAATTTAAATCTGTAAAAAAATATATGTTTTCTGATACAGCGAATTCTGGGGCAAGTAATGTAAGGAGACTGCACCAGCTAAGAAAATGACGTAGACCTGGTTGTAAAGAATGGTGTACAAGGGTAACGAGTGCTTACAGGGACAATGGGAATTATTACTATTGTTTCAGTATATACGTCATTAATGTCTTCTGAAGCTCCACACATTATTCAGTTCCCTAACATAATGCGGTAGATTATTCCAGAGTCGGGTTCCTGCTACTGAGAAGGACTTCGAGAAAGTGTCTGAACGATGGAATTTTGCTCTGATGTGAACGGGTGTTTCTAGCGTATTATTCAGACAAGATCGTTGAGGCCGAGGAGAGATATGAGGGCATGTAAATATCTGGGCTTGTCTGCACACAGCCAAGTTAGCTGTACATATGATGCTGAGATATGATCAAAGATTCGAACATCACATATACTCCAAACGCAGTCATTCATAACCAGTTCCAAGCGCCTTGAGCTTTCCTGACGCTCCCGTAGGTATATAAAAACAGCCCCGTATTTGAACGCAACGTTGTGTCATCATTCCAAAGGAATCAGTGAAGAACTTATTGAAGGGCTTATATATATAAGGCGCTCAAATAGATATGTAAAAACACTGGCGTACTGGAATGCAACATTGTGTCAAAATTTTAAAGCAATCGGCAATCTGTGAAAAACTTTCGGAGGTAAAAGATTTTGAACAAACGAACATCTTTATCCACATAAATAAAGGTGTAAACGTTCGTTTTCTCAAAATCTTAAATCTCCGAAAGCTTGCTTTCAAATTTTTACACAACGTTGCATGCGAATACGAGCATGTTTTTATATTCTTGTTTTTAATATATACAGTATATAGATAAATATGTAATATATATAGAGGGAAAGTTATTACCAAAAATCTCGAAAAGTTCTGGACCGATATGCACTCATCTTCACAAAAAAAGAGAACACCTTGGACGACTTGAGATAGGGTGATCATATTCACATGACATGTACATTAGTGTGTTCTGCAGAAATGAGTGGCATTTCAGGCAACGCGGTTCAGCATGTGCCCTGTTCCCTGATAGGTACAGGATCCGCCATGGTCCCTGACAGCTTGTTCCATGCGTGACGGCGTCGACGCGTAAAAGGCGAGAATGGCGTGGTGTAGTTTAGCGATCCATGCTGCATTCATCTGGTTCCAAAGTTCATCTGTTGTGGCTGGCAGTGGGCCACAGTACTACGTCCGTCGTTTCACCGTATCCCACACATTTTCGATTGGCGACAAGTGTGGTGATCTGGCGGGCCAGGGCAAAAAGCTGACATCCTGTGACACTAAAAAGGCACGTGTTCACGCAGCAACGTGTGGTCGTGCATTGTCTTATGAAAAATGGCCTCTGGGGTGTTGTGCAGAGAGATTACGGCTACGGGTCATTCACGTATGTTACACTGGTCGCAGTTACCTGGACACGCACCAATTGTGATTCGTAGTTCTATCCAATAGCACCCCACATCATAAGGGCTTGAGCTGGCGCTGTATTTCTTGTGCGAATGCAGTCACTGTGATGCCTGTACCCCTGTCTGGGGAAAACTAAAATGCGGCCATCGTTTTCAGACAAACAGAACTCGGATTCGTCCGAAAATACTATCAGCCGCCATTCCTGTCGTCAGCGACGTCGTTCCATACGCCATTGCAGTGCAGCACATTTCTTCGCGTTCGTCAAAGGTAGACGGAGAAGTGGACGACGCGCACGTAACCCATACCGTAAGAAAGGGCTACGGACTGTCATCCCGGATAGTGTACGATGTGTTACACTGTTCCACTGTTGCGCCAGAGCTGAAGAGGGGACAGATTTGTCCACCAATGCCATTCGGATGAGGTGTCGACCTTCTCGGGGGTTGGTCTGGGTGGAGGGACATGACCCATATCGACGTGTTCTACGGCCTTCTGTGAATCATATGGCACACACCCCACAAACTACCGAAACACTTCGTGCCACTTCGTCCGTCATTTCAATAATGCGCCCTCTTTCAAACGCACTGTTTTGACGGTACGGTTCACGCATACGTCTTCGAAGTATCCTGCACGTCTGCTAAATCACGCTGATCCATTACCTTCCGTTTATAGCGACCATAAGAGGCGCAGGTACATTTTACCGATAGGTGGTGTTGCGCCGCGATATTGATGTTGAATCCGGGGCCAACATGGTTCAAATGCTAATCATTTGCGCAGATCATACTAATGTACATGTCCTGTGAATATGGACGTCTTATACCTAATCGTTCAAGGTGTTCTGTTTCTTCTGAACATGAGTGTACTTCAAAAATTTACACTTCTTTGATGAGCTTTCTGAAGGACATAGGCTATATATATTTCATATATACTGAGAGGGAGGAATAGGAGATGGAAAGAGCTATGGGAGGAAATGGGACACAGAAAGCCGAAAGGAAGAGACAGACTGAGGGGCGGGGGGGAGGGGGGCAGGAGGAGACAGAGAGAGGAGGCTGAGGAGAAAAGGGTGAGACAGAGGAGAGGAGATGATGGACAGAGAAAGGCCGGGAGACGTAATGGAGAGAGAGAAGGGGAGAGAGAGGGGAAAGATAAGATAGAGAAAGAGGGGGAGGTGAAGAGGGACATAGAGGGAGGTGATGGACAGACACAGAGACATATTAGAAACGTGTGCTTTCTCTTTTCTTTCTTTTCCATCTAAAAATACTGAGTCACAGAAACTCGAGACCGGTAACAGCTAGTTTCTAATATTTATTCTGCCTCCTATCGTCGAAAGCCTTTCGTAACCACGAAAGTCATTCATTGCTTTGCACTTACATCCATAATTAAACATAAGGTCGACATTATCCCCGTGATGTCTTAACATACTCTATATGAATGCAACCTTAATTTCACCTTAGTTTCTTCCTTTTTTTTTTTTCAAGCCTTTTATTATCGTTAGGTGTCAGACTGATGCTGTAACAATTCTCATACACAAACCTGGGAGGACTGCCCCTCACGTCCCCGTTTGGCCATCCAAGTCTAACATTTCCGTCCCTTTCTTAAATCGGTTGCAACACATGCTAGGGTGTATGAAGGTGATATCTGTTCTTTCGGACATGTCCGAAAGAACAGATACCGTCGGTGACCATGCAGCTCTTTTAGAATGAAATGATAAATAAATCAAGACCCTAAGCAGTCGGCAGGCGTTGACACACATCAACGGGGAAAGTTGAAAATGTGTGCCCCGACCGGGACTCCAACCCGGGATCTCCTGCTTACATGATAGACGCTCTATCCATCTGAGCCACCGAGTGCACAGAGGATAGTGCGACTGCAGCGATTTATCCCTTGCACCCTCCCCGTGAGACCCACATTCTCATCTAAATTTCCACACACTACATTCGTAGTGCCCCTGCCCATTACACTCATTACTCGCGGCAGACAATCTTACCGGGTCCCGGGGCATACATTTTCAACTGTCCGCATTGATGTATATCAACGCCTGTCGATAGCTTACGGTCTTGATTTAACTATCATTAAATGCTAGGGTGGTTCCTTCGAAAAGAACAAGGCCAAATTCTTTCCCTACCCTTCGCCAACCCGAACTTCCGCTCAGTCTACTGTGAATTGTCCGTCGACGGGACGTTACATTTCTAATTTTCCTTCCCTACAACCGGTGCTTTGGCAAAGAGTTTACAGCTTCCAACGACCATCAATCACATCACATCCATCGAAGATAGCTTCCACGTTAGTACGTCACATTGACGTACTATCATATGTATAATTCCCTTGTCCAACAGTTGCATTCATCTTAGGAGGTTCAGGTGTTGGCAGTTGTGGTGTCGGCATCTTCACGTAGTTTACTATGTTCTAAATGCTATAAGAAACATTCCCGTTACCAGTTATGTGCTCGAGATAACACTGAAGTCAACAGAAGTTGCATAATACCCATGAGAAACTCGTTAGGAAGTTGTTAAGAATTTGTTTTCGCTCGAGGTAATTCAAGAAGCAAAGGCAATACGCACTAGCAAGCTGACGACTGCTAAACACTATACCAGAACGTACAGCTTCAGAAACCGTCGTCACCCGTATAAGTTATAGTGTGTGGCGGTACTGGTCAATAGGATGAAAGGACTGCACCGACTGATTGAGCTGAGCTACCAATAATAAATCTTGTACATTTATTAGAGTGCAAATTTGAAAAAAACGCTCCTTAGAGCGCCGTTTTTTTGTGAACAAACAATCTTCACACCAAAAAAACGGCTCTCACAAGCAAAATGATTCTACCTCTTAAGAATTTTAGGAGATTAGTAATCGTTTAAACACCATGCTTACCTGACCCTTTTTTTTTTTTTTTTTAATACGGCTTGAAGCCAGTAAAATCAAACATGGCAGAATTTTCAAAATTTTAAAGATCAAGCGTTTAAAGGGTTCCCGTTTATAATGAATTTAGTTGCTTCCGGGTTGGGATCCTGGACATTGGTGTTTTCATGAAACATCCACCTGGTTCCAAGTGGCGTGATTAAACAGGATTTTCTGAAACTATCCATTCAAAATAATACAGGAGGTAGGGAACATCAAAACAATCATGTTTAGTTATGGTAGATATGGTCCCTGACGCCTATTTCTGATGCTAGGGCGATTTACACACGAGTAAGTTTAGCATACTAATTACACCAGTGGCATTTACAGGAACTGCTCGAATGAGCGACCATTGACCTGTATGCACGCAGTACAGCACCGGACCGGCCTCTAGGCTCCCAGTATATCTTTAGAGATTAGATTAGATTGGATTAGTACTTGTTCCATAGATCATGAATATGACACTTCATAATGATGTGGAACGTGTCAGGTTAATAAAAGGTGTCCATACAAGAAATTACATTACACAAAATATTACATGTCACTTAATTTTTTTTGTGGGAGTTGGGAAAATTACCCACTTATTATATCCAAAAATTAATCTAATGAGTAGAAGGAGTTGCCAGTAAGCAATTCTTTTAATTTCCTTTTAAATGCTATATGGCTATCTGTCAAACTTTTGATGCTATTAGGTAAGTGACCAAAGACTTTCGTGGCAGCATAATTTACCCCCTTCTGAGCCAAAGTTAGATTTAACCTTGAGTAGTGAATATCATCCTTTCTCCTAGTGTTGTAGCCACGTACACTGCTATTACTTTTGAATTCGTTCGAATTGTTAATAACAAATTTCATAAGTGAATATATATATTGTGAGGCTACAGTGAAGATCTCTAGCTCTGTAAATAAGTGTCTGCAGGATGATCTTGGATGAGCTCCAGCAATTATTCAGATTACACGCTTTTGTGCAATGAACACTCTTTTACTCAATAATGAGTTACCCCAGAATATGATGCCATAGGAAAGCAAAGAATTAAAATAGGCATGGTAAGCTAATTTACTCAGATGCATATCGCCAAAATCTGCAATGACCCTAATAGCATAAGTAGCTGAACTCAAACGTTTCAGCATATCCTCAGTGTGTTTTTTCCGGTTCAACCCCTCATCAATGCATACACCTAGAAATTTTGAATATTCTACCTTAGCTACTAATTTCTGATCAGAGTCTATATTTATCAATGGTGTCATTCCATTTACTGTGTGGAACTGTATATACTGTGTTTTGTCAAAGTTTAATGAGAGCCCATTTGCAGAGAACCACTTAATGATTTTCTGAAAAACATCGTTCACAATTTCACCAGTTAATTCCTGTCTGTTAGGTGTGATAGCTATACTTGTATCATCGGCAAAACGTACCAACTTTGCATCTTCGTTAATATAGAATGGCAAGTCATTAATATATATTAAGAACACCAGAGGATCCAAGACCGAACCTTGCGGCACCCCATTCTTGATTGTTCCCCAGTTTGAGAAATCACCAGTTTTTTGCATATTATGTGAACTGCTCATTTCAACTTTCTGAACTCTTCCAGTTAGGTATGATTTAAACCATTGGAGCACTGTCCCATTCATACCACAGTACTTGAGCTGATCTAGAAGTATTCCATGATTTACACAATCAAAAGCCTTTGATAGATGACAAAAAATCGCAACGGGTGACTTCCGGTTACTCAGAGCATTTAATATTTCATTAGTGAAAGTATATATAGCATTTTCCGTTGAAAAAACCCTTTTGGAAACCAAACTGACATTTTGTTAATACTTTATTTTTACAAAAGTGTGAAGCTACTCTACAATACATTACTTTTTTCAAAATTATTGGATAAGGCAGTCAGAAGAGAGATTGGGCGGTAATTGTTGACATCAGACGTACCCCTTTTTTATGCAGTGGTTTAACAATGGCATACTTCAGTCAGACCATTGACTATCGTGTCCATTCGAAGATTCCTGGCATGTCCGCAGTGGTACCAGAACCACGGCAGTTCTGGCGACGAGATCTTGTTCTGTTTCCACAATGGTTTCCTACACCAGCTACTTCCTATACCACCAAACGAAGAAATCGAGGCTCGTGAGGTCGGGTGAACTGGGTGGCCAGGCCACAGGACCACCTCGGCATATCCATCGATTCCCGAAGATGGCTCTCAGATGGCTCCTCACAGCAATGTCGAAATGGACTGGCGACCCATCGTGCTGGAAGTATGTTATTTGTGTAACATACCGAAGTAGATGGATACCATCCAGCAGTTCTGGCAACACATGTTTCACGAAGGTGGGATGTCTCCGTCAGTTGAGGCGGAATGGGAGAATGTATGATCCAATCAACCTGTCACCGGTAATGCCGCCCCACATATTAACACCCAATCACTCATGGCGAGCACAAGTCGCGTACATCGTGGCTTCACTTGTGCCCAAATATGCGAATATTTGAATGCCAGTAAAAATTCGCAGTCAGCGACACCGACTCATCTTACGTCAGCACCACTAACTAAATGTTCCCCAGCATTACAAACTGGCTTCAGAGACCATATGTTTCTTGTGGAAATATACTTGTTCTGATGTTTTCTACCTCCTTTATTAATTTGAACGATAATAATTTTATCTAAACCGTCAACCACCTTGTGGGCAAATAATTTACATCAGAATTAGCTACTACGCAACTGGCTACCTGAAACAGTTCAATATGTAGTACATCAAAATAGTAATCACTGGTCACTGGGAATACTTTCATGAAAAACTTTAAAATAATTCACATGGTTCAAATGGCTCTGAGCACTATGGGACTTAACATCTGAGGCCATCAGTCCCCTGGACTTAGAACTACTTGAACCTAACTAATGTGAGGACATCACACACATCCATGCCCGAGGCAGGATTCGAACCTGCGATCGTAGCAGCAGCGCGGTCCCGAACTGAACCGCCTAGAACCACTCGGCCACAAAGGCCGGCTTCAAAATAATTAAAATAACTGATTCTACAGATTGCACCTAATCACATGTAATGAAAACTTGATTCAGTCCGGAATGTAATCTGGCTACTAATGGGGAGTACATGTCACAAGAAGTTACAAGGTTCCAGTGGAGAACACTGTTCAGTCAGAGTAGCTAAGCAAGGTAGCAGCTGATTGGCAATCCGTCTTCTAGGCACAGGCAAACCACCATCACATGCGAGTCTCCAAAAACCAGAGTGCACAGCCAGTACCGCACGCTCAGCACTGGCGAACAACACGACCAAAAATCCCAGGTGTAAACGCTTCCTGACGGAATCGCTGTCAGCCTCCGCTGCGGGCTGGCCCGCCTCGCACACCACAGACGACAAGCCAGCATTCCGCTTACAGACAAGTCCCTTTTCCAGTCGCACATCCACCAGATATCCCCGTTTTAGCCACAGGAAGGAAACACCAACTCTGCCCAGCGACCTGATGAACCAGATTGGTGCCAAACTTGTTATCAAAAAATAAGAAACAAAATCTGAGTCACCCTTGGTGCAAGTGTAGTGTTGTACTTAACAAGCATCGCAATGCCGATAAGACGGCGCTACGCAATCTTGGCAGCGCGCCAGCCGCGGACTGACCGACAAACAGCGTACGGGCGCACCTAGTACGGCTAGTGCGGCCGTACGGGATAATGCGCGGCTGGCACTGTGAAATTCTAAGTCCCTTATCTGCTGACGCGCTGTCGCGCGTCTATAAAAGCGAGCGCTGCCCGCGCAGCGGATCATTCGCGCTGCTGCTGCTGCACAGGCAACTGCATTGAACGCTGCCAAGATGCCTTACAGAAGATACCGTCGTCGTGCAAGACAGACAATATATAAAACAATTGAAGACGTTGAAATGACAACATCTGCCGCCGACAAGAAAAAGAATACTATCAAATCCGTCGCTGCACATTCTCTATTGGATGGACCCGCAGTCTTCTGTGGTTGCAGACTGAACTTCAGTATATACAGGGCGAGTCAGAAGTACTTGGACACCTTCATAAGTTGGAAAATTAAAGGGAAAATTGAAACGTGATGATGGGAGCATAGGTTTGATGTGGGGGGCCGCAACTTTTGGAGTGAATGTCATTCATGGCCGCCATCTTTAAATCCGCTATTTTGGATTCAAGTAATTATTTTAAAATGGGAAGGGGACTGTATGACACATCAAATAACTCTCGCTTGAGCTCTGGAATTGAGTGACTTAAATTGTTTTTGTCTATCTTGTACAGTTTAGTGGTTATTGATGTTCAAAGTTGGGAAATTACCTTCATACCGACTGCTACAACACATGTTCTACGTGCTGTCCATCCCGAGACATGAGTAAGCATCAAGGTAACTCTGAACATTAATAACATCTAAACTGTACAAGATAGACAAAAACGAATTACACCACTCAATTCCAGAGTTCAAGCGAGTGTTACCTGATGTGTCACACACACCCCTTCCCATTTAAAAAAAAATTACTTGAATCCAAAATGTCGGATTTCAAGATGGCGGCCATGAATGACATTCACTCCAAAAAGTTGCGGCCCCACGTCAAACCTATGTTCCCATCATCACATTTCAATTTTCCCTTTAATCTTCCAACTTATGAAGGTGTCCAAGGACTTTTGACTCGCCCTGTATATCAGGGACGGCCAAGAATTCTGCTCCTGAGCGGTGCCCTGGCATGACTGCTATAGCGCTACATCTACACTGCATCTATATCTATATACTCCGCAACCCACCGTATGATGCGTAGAAGAGGGCACTCTGCACCACTACGTAATTTCCCTTCCAGTACCACACGCAAATACAAGGAGGGATCTATACGATAACACATGAGCCCTAATCTCTCTAATCTTATCTTCGTGATGCTTATGAGATGTGTACGATGGCGGCAGTGGAATCGTTCTGCACTCCGCCTAAATTTTCTCAATAGCGCTCCTCGAAGAGAACGTCGCCTTTCCTCCAGTGATTCCCATATTTCGAGTTCCCGGAGCATCTCCGTAATACTCGCGTGTTGTTCGAACCTACCAATAACAAATGCAGCAATCTGCCTCTCAACTGCTTCGATGTCTTCCTTCAATTCGACATGGTGCGAATCCCAAGCACTCGAGCAATACTCAAGAATGGCTCGTACTAGTGTCCTATGTAGGGCCTCCTTTACAGATGAACCACACTATCCTCAAATTCATCCAACAAAGCAAAGTCGACCATTCCTCTTCCCTACTAAAATTCTTACATACTCAGTCCATTTCATACTGCTTTTCAGCGTTACGCCTAAATACTAAACCGACGTGACAATGTCAGGCAGCGCACTACTAACGCTGTACTCTAACATTGCGAGTTTTTCCTGCTTATCTGCATTAACTTAAATTTTTCTACATTTAGAGCTAGCTGCCATTCATCAAACAGACTAGAAATTTATATGAGTCATCTTGTATCCCTCCACCGTCACTGAACGACGACACCTTCCAGCACACTACAACATCATCAGCAAACAACCGTAAATTTCCAGTAACTTATGGGTTTGCTGCCGGGTGATGTTGTCGACCACCGCCGATATTTCGACAGGAGCACACCCTGCCACTCTCAAGGCACAACTGCAAGGAGGAAGTAATTTGCAAGGGAATTTAATACCGTAAATTGCTGCTGACTGTCCGCAAAATCGTTTACGTATATAAAAAAACAGCAGCGGTCATGTCATACTTCGCTGGGGCACTTCTCTGATGAACACTCGCTATCGAGGACAAAGCACTGCGTTCTGTTACTTAAGTCATCGAGCCACACACATATCTGGAAACCTATTCGTATGTTCGTACCTTCGTTAACAGTCTGCAATGAGGCGGGGGGTCAAATACTTTTCGGAAATATGGGAATATGGAATCCGCCTGTTGCCCTTCATCCACAGTTGGCAGGATATTGTGTGTGAAAAGGACGAGCCGAGTTTCGCACGAGCGCTACTTCCTAAAACCATGCTGATTTCTGATCAGAAGCTTTTCCCTTTCCAGGAAATTTATTATATTCGAGCTGAGAATATGTTCAAGGATTCTTCACCAAACCGTTGTTAAGGGCATTGGCCTATAATTTTGCGAGTCCATTCTTCCGTCCTTGTTACATACAGGAGTCACCTGTGCTTTTTTTCCCTTCGCTTGGGACTTGGCGCTGGGCGAGAGATTCACGATAAATGCAGAGTAGGTAATTAACCAATGCCGTAGTCTCTACACCAGAGATCCTCTTTACTGTGTACTCCATAAGGAAGTCTGTGCGATGGTCAAACGACAGTATGTTTGTACATTTCTAGTGGGTGAAAGATTTCTTAAATGTGGCATTTAAGAGGCCTAGCTGCACACCTTACCCACAGCCACATCACACTGTCTGAGCGTGAGAAGTGGGAAACTGCAAATGCGCCTCATTTAAATGGCAATGCAGTCGCACTGGATATGTCTCCTGTTTTGGTTGGCAGGAGAGCCAACACCGGGTTACTAGAGGAGGCCGAAAGGTACGCGTTTTCGCTCACGCAGGGTGGCGTGAGGTCTGGAACAGGACAAGGAAATTAGAATTTAGAAAAACGGACGTAGCTGGTGGAATACTTAACTTTAACCCGTTAATGAAGAACGTCGGTCTTGACGGTACATGATTCACAATATCAATAGTAAGTGATAATGGCGCCTTGCTAGGTCATAGCAAATGACGTAGCTGAAGGCTATGCTAAACTATCGTCTCGGCAAATGAGAGCGTATTTTGTCAGTGAACCATCGCTAGTGTTGTGGATTTGCAGGAGAGCCAACCCAGGAATACTAGAGGAAGCCGAAAGGCACTCGTTTTAGCTCACACAGGCTGGCGTGAGGTCTGGAACAGGACAGGGAAATGAGACTTTAGAAAAACGGACGTAGCTGGTAGGATACTTAACTTTAATCCATTAATGGTGAACGTCGGTCTGACGGTACATGCACCACAAGATCAATAGCAACTGATAATGGCGCCTTGCTAGGTCGTAGCAAATGACGTAGCTGAAGGCTATGCTAACTATCGTCTCGGCAAATGAGAGCGTATTTTGTCAGTGAACCATCGCTAGCAAAGTCGGTTGTACAACTGGGGCGAGTGCTAGGAAGTCTCTCTAGACCTGCCGTGTGGCGGCGCTCGGTCTGTAATCACTGATAGTGGCGACACGCGGGTCCGACGTATACTAACTGACCGCGGCCAATTTAAAGGCTACCACCTAGCGAGTGTGGTGTGTGGCGGTGACACCACATTCCTTCCCCGCAAATCGGCGTACGGTTGTGGCATAAGGCTTCCGCCCGCCATGGGGAGGACCCCATGTTGACGTATGCGACGAGGTGGGGAGCCTAACAACAGGCGAGGCTGTGACACCCGCACCCTGCCATTCGGACCGCGGGGAGCTAGGAAACGCCTGAAAACCCGCTCCAAGGTGCACGCCAACACGCGGTGTATGCGCCCGCAGAGAGACAGGAGGGGCCGAAGGGTCGACCTCCATTGGGCCGGGGCACCCGACGGGCGAAGACGACATACGGTCCAGAGCGTGCAAGAGTTCCATGGCGGAGGACAACTGGTCACGGGAAGCGATCGGCGGCGCGTGACCCAGGGAGGCGCCCGGCGGTTTCAGCGACGCGTCCACTGCGGGCGTCGCCGGCGGGAGAACAGGCGGCGGCGGCGGTGGTGGCGCGTCGCCATGGGGCAAAATGGAAGGCAGCGTCGGTAATACCTGGGGCTGAGGCGAGCCAGTAGATGGGTCCCCAGGGCGCTGGCCAGACGGCACCTTCGCTGAAAGCAGACGGGGAGCGGCAGATCCCGTGCGACGACAGAGGCGCAGCTGATTGAGATGCCGACGCACCTCACCAGAGGCCCCCAAAACCAGGCACATAGCGCGGCCGAGGCAACGAAGAATGCGCCCTTCGAGCCAATGCCGTGAACCTCGATAGTGGCGGTAGCAGACAACGTCGCCTGGGGCAAAAGCAGGTGTCTGCCGCTGCACAGGAACCTGATGCGGCGGATGTAGCAAAGACACCAAGGTTCGATGAGGGCGACCGTGGAACAACTCAGCCAGCGAGCGACCATCTCGGGGCTGAGAACGATACGAGGACAAAAAGAGCAATAACGCGTCCTCCCGAGAATGCGACTCTTTCAGCTTCAGCATCTGTGACTTGAAAGTCCTGACCAATCGTTCAGCGGCACCGTTTGACTGTGGCGAAAACGGCGCGGACGTCAGGTGTTGAATACCATTGGCCTTGCAGAATGACTGAAATTCTGCGGACATGAATTGTGGGCCATTGTCGGAAACAATAGTCTGTGGAAGACCTTCAATGCAAAAGATAGCAGATAACGCTTGGATGGTGGCAGATGACGTCGTGGAAGACATCCGGACAACAAAAGGAAAATTACTGAATGAATCTACCGCAACCAACCATCGAGCATTCCAGAATGGACCAGCAAAATCGGTGTGTAAGCGTTGCCAAGGGGAAGTGGCTTTTGGCCATGCAAAGAATGTCCGCGGTGGTGCTGATTGTTGTTCGGCACACACCATGCAAGAAGAGCACATATTCGTAATCGCGGCATCGATTCCGAACCAAGTACAGTGCTGACGAGCAAGTTGTTTCGTTCTCACTATACCCCAATGTCCTTGGTGGAGAAGCTGTAAGACAGAGGACTGTAACGAACGTTGGAGCACGACACTGGACTGATCATTATCAGAACGCAACAGCAAAACACCACGTCGTACAAAAAGTCTCTCCTGGTGAGCAAAAAATCGGCCAACCAACGGATCCCCGATCCGTGACTTTGACAAGGGCCATTGCGTAGCAACAAAACGCAGAACAGTAGCAAGGACAGGGTCGGCAGCCGTGGCTGTAGCTACACGACGAAAATCAATCGGAAACGATTCGACCACGTCATCGGTTTCCGAATCAATGAACATGCAAGCAAGTTCGGAGGAATCTAATGCCCTATCCTCAGCAACAGGCAAACGGGACAACGCATCGGAGTTTCCGTGCTTAGCAGTGGACCGATACTAGATATCGTAGCGGTACTGCGAGAGGAAAATTGACCAGCGAATGAATTTCTGCGCTGTACGTGGAGGTACAGGCTTGTTCGGGTCAAAAAACGATGTCAAAGGTTTGTGGTCTGTGAAGATGGTAAAGTGACGACCATACAAGAAATCACGAAACTTCGTAACACCAAATACGAGAACTGTGGTGTCACCGCCAGACACCACACTTGCTAGGTGGTAGCTTAAATCGGCCGCGGTCCATTTAGTACATGTCGGACCCGCGTGTCGCCACTGTGTAATCGCAGACCTAGCGCCACCACCAAGGCAGATCTCGTGATACGAGAGAGCACTCGCCCCAGTTGTACGAGAACCTAGCTACCGACCAGATGTACGAAGCCTTTCTCTCTCAATAGCCGAGAGACAGAATAGCCATCAGCTAAGTTAATGGCTACGAACTAGCAAGGCGCCATTAGTCCTACAGTGATTGTACTTAAAGTCTTCTGTGTATCGTCAAGATCGATGTACCACAAGGAATGAGTAAAGTTAAGTATTAAACCTGCTCCGTACTTTTCTTCCTAACATTAATTACGTATCCTGTTCCAGTACTTCACGCCCGTCTGCGTTAGTCTAGAGTGCCTTTTCAGCCATCTCAACTTCACGGTGTCGGCCCAGCTACCGACACAACATTGGCGACGGGGGAAAAGAGTTCTTTCTGATTGCTTACATTTAATTGTGTCATGGCTTCGCCACATTCTCCAGATGTACTGTCCGAATTTTATCGCTTGCAGAATCAGCAGACGCAGGCGTTACTGGATGCCCTTGGACAGCTCGTCCAGGGTCAACGTACCATTCAAACCGATGCGGCCGCCGCCGCTTCTTCGCTACCGCTGCCACTAAACGCTGTTGCACCTCCCTTTCGACCATACGTGGCAGCCGATGAGACCTGGCACGAGTGGTCTCGCCAGTTCAACTTTCATCTAGCAGCCTACAGAATTCAAGGTAAAGAGCGGCAGCCGTTTTTGCTTTCTTGTGTCGGTGTGTCCACATACCGTGTGATAGTGAAATTGTTTCCCCGACGCGACGTAGCAACTCTGTCCTACGAGGAAATTTTGTCTGCTTTAGATGCCTATTTCAAAGAAACAGTTAATGTGGTTGCAAAACGGTATACGTTCTTTCGTACAAAACGTACGGCCGGTCAAACTAATAGGGAGTGGGTAGCAACATTGCAAGGACTTACTAGGGACTGTGCCTTTGAATGTGACTGTGGTCTTTCTTATTCAGATACAATGGTGCGTGATGCAATTGCACAGAACGTTTCTGATGTTCGCATACGGGAGCAAATTTTGAAACTAGTTAATCCCTCCCTTCAACAAGTAATAGACATATTGGATAGACAGGACACACTTGACTGTGCTCAGGAATCTTTTGAAACTTCGCCAGCCGTGTGTAACATTAACCGGCCCGCTGGACGCGCTGCGCGGCCCGGTAACCGGGCCTTGCGCACGTCGACACAGCGGCCGCCGCGTGCTAAGCCAGGTGTGCCGCGCCAGCACACAAATGCAGTGAAATCATGCCCGCGGTGTGCTACTAGACATTCGCGTGAACATTGCCCGTCACGCCAAGCTATTTGCTTTTTCTGCAGTAAGAAAGGACATGTTCAAAGTGTTTGCCAGAAAAAGCTCAGATCAGACAATCACAATCATTCCAGGCCCTTTGCTTCGCGCCGGAATCGAACCAAGGACACTCAGGCTCGTGGACCTCTGCCTATGGACATTCATGTCGTTAATTCCGCTTCGTCCAGTGACACTTTCTCTAACAGTGACTGTGTTCGTCCCACAAAAACTGTGCGTCGACGTCGCCGGAAATCACATCAATTAGCAAGTGATTCTGTACCAGTGTCTGTTCCAATTGCACAAAACAGTCGCTCTTGTCGTCAGCAGAACAATAAACTTTTTGTGGACTTAGACTTTGAAGGCAAAGTGATACCATTCCAGCTCGATACCGGAGCTGCAGTTTCATTGCTCAATCACGACACGTACAAACAACTGGGCAAACCTCCGTTGCGTTCCGCAAATGTTAAGCTAACTACATATTCCGGACAGACAATTCCTGTGTTAGGACAGTGCAGCCTTCTTGCAACATACAAGGGACAAACAAAACTTGTGTCATTTTACGTTCTTCGTTCTTCTTCTGCAGTGAACTTGTTTGGTCTAGATTTGTTTCAGTTGTTTAACATGTCTATTGTAAATCAGGTGCTATCAGTGAATCAGACTGTGCCTACAGACAGTGTTTCTCGGCTGTGTGACGAATTTGCAGACATTTTTGCACCGGGCTTAGGTTGCGCTAAAAACTATGAAGCACATTTAGAACTGAAGGTAAACGCGCAACCGAAATTTTTCAGGGCGCGCAATGTTCCCCACGCATTGCGTCAGGAGGTCGCAAGAACATTGAACAATGTAGAATCACAAGGTGTGAGTGAATGTGCGCAATGCCTCTTTCATTTCAGCTCCGCTTCATCGCTTACGCCGTACAGGTGTTCCGTTCGTCTGGACGACGGAATGCGAACGCGCCTTTCGCCAGTTGAAATCGGCGTTGCTTTCTAATACTTGCCTTACGCCATTCGATCCCCAGAAACCTCTTTTGTTGATGGTAGATGCATCGGATTTCGGGATCGGTGTTGTGCTTGCGCACAAAGTTGGCTCCCATGATCGCCCTATTGCCTTTGCGTCCAAATTGCTCTCGTCTGCGCAAAGAAATTATTCACAGATAGAGAAAGAAGCTTTGGCTCTCGTGTTTGGTGTTACTAAGTTCCATGATTTCTTGTATGGTCGTCACTTTACCATCATCACAGACCACAAACCTTTGACATCGCTTTTTCATCCGACCAAGCCGGTACCTCCACGTACAGCGCAGAAATTCATTCGCTGGTCTATTTTCCTCTCGCAGTACCGCTACGATATCTTGTATCGGTCCACTGCTAAGCACGGAAACGCCGATGCGTTGTCCCGTTTGCCTGTTGCTGAGGATAAAGCATTCGATTCTTCCGAACTTGCTTGCATGTTCATTGATTCGGACACCGATGAAGTGGTCGAATCGTTTCCGATTGATTTTCGTCGTGTCGCTACAGCCACAGCTGCTGACCCTGTCCTTGCTACTGTTTTACGTTTTGTTGCTACGCAATGGCCTTTGTCAACGTCTCGGATCGAGGATCCGTTGGTTCGCCGATTTTTTGCTCACAAGGAGAGACTTTTTGTTCGACGTGGTGTTTTGTTGTTGCGTTCTGATAATGATCAGTCCAGAGTCGTGGTCCCACGTTCGTTACAGTCCTCTGTTTTACGGCTTCTTCACCAAGGACATTGGGGTATAGTGCGAACGAAACAACTTGCTCGTCAGCACTGTACTTGGTTCGGAATCGATGCTGCGATTACGAATATGTGTTCTTCGTGCCCGGCGTGTGCCGAACAACAATCCGCACCGCCGCGGAAAGTCTTTGCATGGCCAAAAGCCACTTCCCCTTGGCAACGCTTGCACATTGATTTTGCTGGTCCATTCTGGAATGCTCGATGGTTGGTTCTGGTCGACGCCTTCAGTAATTTTCCTTTTGTTGTCCGGATGTCTTCCACGACGTCCTCCGCCACCATCCAAGCGTTGTCTGCTATCTTTTGCATTGAAGGTCTTCCGCAGACTATTGTTTCCGACAATGGCCCACAATTCATGTCCGCAGAATTTCAGTCATGCTGCCAGGCCAATGGTATTCAACATCTGACATCCGCGCCGTTTTCGCCTCAGTCCAACGGTGCCGCTGAACGATTGGTCCGGACTTTCAAGTCACAGATGTTGAAATTGAAAGAGTCGCATTCTCGGGAGGACGCATTGTTGCTCTTTTTGTCTTCGTATCGCTCTCAGCCCCGAGATGGTCGCTCGCCGGCTGAGTTGCTCCACGGTCGTCCTCATCGCACCTTGATGTCTTTGCTGCATCCGCCACATCAGGTTCCTGTGCAGCGGCAGACTCCTGCTTTTGCTCCAGGCGACGTTGTATTTTTCGCAACTATCGCGGTTCCCGGCGTTGGCTCGCAGGGCGCATTCTTCGCTGCCTCGGCCGCGCGATGTATTTGGTTTTGGGGGCCTCTGGCGAGGTGCGTCGGCATCTCAATCAGCTGCGCCTCTGTCGTCGCTCGGGTTCTGCCGCTCCCCGTCTGCTTTCAGCGACGGTGCCGTCCGGTCAGCGCCCTGGGGACCCATCTACTGGCTCGCCTCATCCCCAGGTGTTACCGACGATGCCTTCCATTTTGCCCCATGGCGACGCGCCGCCGCCGCTGCAGCAGCAGCAGCAGCCGCCGCCGCCGCCGCTTGTTCTCCCGCCGGCGCCGCCCGCATTCGACGCTTCGTTGCAGCCGCCAAGCGCCTCCCAGGGTCACGCGCCGCCGATCGCTTCCCGTGACCAGCTGTCCTCCGCCATGGAACTCCCGCCCGCTCCGGACCACATGACGTCATCGCGCGTCGGCTACCCCGACGCAATGGAGGTTGATCCTTCGGTCCCTCCTGTCTCTTTACGGGCGCATACACCGCATGTTGACGTGCACCCTGGACTAGTTTTTCCGGCGTTTCCTAGCTCCCCTCGGACCGAATGGCCGGGTGCGGGTGGCACAGCCTCGCCTGTTGTTAGGCTCCCCACCTCATCGCATACGTCAACATGTGGTCCTCCCCACGGCGGGCGGATGCCTTATCACACGACCGTTCGCCGATTTGCGGGGGAGGAATGTGGTGTCACCGCCAGACACCACACTTGCTAGGTGGTAGCTTAAATCGGCCGCGGTCTATTTAGTACATGTCGGACCCGCGTGTCGCCACTGTGTAATCGCAGACCTAGCGCCACCACCAAGGCAGGTCTCGTGATACGAGAGAGCACTCGCCCCAGTTGTACGAGAACCTAGCTACCGACCAGATGTACGAAGCCTTTCTCTCTCAATAGCCGAGAGACAGAATAGCCATCAGCTAAGTTAATGGCTACGAACTAGCAAGGCGCCATTAGCCCTACAGTGATTGTACTTAAAGTCTTCTGTGTATCGTCAAGATCGATGTACCACAAGGAATGAGTAAAGTTAAGTATTAAACCTGCTCCGTACTTTTCTTCCTAACATTAATTACGTATCCTGTTCCAGTACTTCACGCCCGTCTGCGTTAGTCTAGAGTGCCTTTTCAGCCATCTCAACTTCACGGTGTCGGCCCAGCTACCGACACAACAAGAACCAATGCTTCTTTCTCGATCTGTGAATAATTTCTTTGCGCAGATGAGAGCAATTTGGACGCAAAGGCAATAAGGCGATCGTACGAACCATCTTTGTGCGCAAGCACAGCACCGATCCCGAAATCCGATGCATCCACCATCAACAAAAGAGGCCTCTGGGGATCTAATGGCGTAAGGCAAGTATTGGAAAGCAACGCCGATTTCAACTGGCTAAAGGCGCGTTCGCATTCCGTCGTCCAGACGAACGGAACACCTTTACGGCGTAAGCGATGAAGCGGAGCTGAAATGGAAGAGGCGTGTGGTATATAACGGTGATAATAATTAATTTTTCCCAGCACACTCTGTAGCTGCTTCAAATTCTGCGGCGAAGGCAAGTCTTGTATGGCACGGAGGTGCTCGTGACTGGGATGTATGCCTTGGGCATTGAGTACATGTCCGAGGAAGGGCAAGTCACGAGCAAAAAACACACATTTGTCCTTCCGGAAGCGAAGACCATTTTGTCGCAAGACCTGAAATAATGTTCTGAGATTGGCTAAATGTTCTTCTTCCGTCTTTCCGGAGATCACAATATCGTCCAGATAGGTTGCTGTAGCAGGGACCGACGCACAAACAGTTTGTAGACATTGCTGAAACAATGCAGGGGCGGATGCACACGCGAATGGCAGTATTTTGAATCGATACAAACCAAGAAGCGTGTTAACCACCAAAACGCGCTGGGATTCTTCGTCCACCAGTATTTGCAAGTACGCATCTGCGAGGTCCAACTTCGAAAAATATTAACCCGGGCACAGTTTGTCAAAAAGATCTTCCGGGCGGGATAAAGGAAAAGTTGCAATCACTAGTTGTGGATTCACAGTTGCCTTGAAGTCCACACAAAGTCTCAATTCTCCCAAAGGCTTCGGCAAAATTACTAAGGGTGATGCCCAGAGAGAAGCCTGCACACGTTTAATTACACCTTGTGATTCCAAATCGTGTAATGTTTTTGCGACCTCATCACGCAATGCGTGGGGAACATTGCGCGCTCTGAAAAATTTCAGTTGCGCGTTTACTTTCAGTTCCAAATGTGCTTTATAGTTCTTAGCGCAACCGAGGCCCGGTGCAAAAATGTCTGCAATTTCTTCACATAGACGAGAAACACTGTCGGAAGGCACAGTCTGGTTCACTGATAGGACCTGATTTACTATAGACAAGTTAAACAACTGAAATAAATCGAAACCAAACAAGTTCACTGCAGAAGAAGAACGAAGGACATAAAATTACAAGTTTTGTTTGTCCCTTGTATGTTGCAAGAACGCTGCACTGTCCTAACACAGGGATCGCTTGACCTGAATAGCTAGTTAACATTTGCGGCACGCAACGGAGGTGTGCCCAGCAGTTTCTAAGTGTCTTGATTGGTCAGTGAAACTGCAACCCCGGTATCGAGCTGGAATGGTATCACTTTGCCATTATTGTCCAAGTCCACAAAAAGTTTATTGCCCTGCTGACGACAAGAGTGACTGTCTCGTGCAACGTGAACTGACACTGGTACAAAATCACTTCCGACTTGACGGAAGTTCCGGCGATGTCGACGCACACTATTAGTGGGACGAACACAGTCACTGTTAAAGAGAGTGGCACTGGGCGGAGTGGAATGAACTACACTCCTGGAAATGGAAAAAAGAACACATTGACACCGGTGTGTCAGACCCACCATACTTGCTCCTGACACTGCGAGAGGGCCGTACAAGCAATGATCACACGCACGGCACAGCGGACACACCAGGAACCGCGGTGTTGGCCGTCGAATGGCGCTAGCTGCGCAGCATTTGTGCACCGCCGCCGTCAGTGTCAGCCAGTTTGCCGTGGCATACGGAGCTCCATCGCAGTCTTTAACACTGGTAGCATGCCGCGACAGCGTGGACGTGAACCGTATGTGCAGTTGACGGACTTTGAGCGAGGGCGTATAGTGGGCATGCGGGAGGCCGGGTGGACGTACCGCCGAATTGCTCAACACGTGGGGCGTGAGGTCTCCACAGTACATCGATGTTGTCGCCAGTGGTCGGCGGAAGGTGCACGTGCCCGTCGACCTGGGACCGGACCGCAGCGACGCACGGATGCACGCCAAGACCGTAGGATCCTACGCAGTGCCGTAGGGGACCGCACCGCCACTTCCCAGCAAATTAGGGACACTGTTGCTCCTGGGGTATCGGCGAGGACCATTCGCAACCGTCTCCATGAAGCTGGGCTATGGTCCCGCACACCGAAGGGCCGTCTTCCGCTCACGCCCCAACATCGTGCAGCCCGCCTCCAGTGGTGTCGCGACAGGCGTGAATGGAGGGACGAATGGAGACGTGTCGTCTTCAGCGATGAGAGTCGCTTCTGCCTTGGTGCCAATGATGGTCGTATGCGTGTTTGGCGCCGTGCAGGTGAGCGCCACAATCAGGACTGCATACGACCGAGGCACACAGGGCCAACACCCGGCATCATGGTGTGGGGAGCGATCTCCTACACTGGCCGTACACCACTGGTGATCGTCGAGGGGACACTGAATAGTGCACGGTACATCCAAACCGTCATCGAACCCATCGTTCTACCATTTCTAGACCGGCAAGGGAACTTGCTGTTCCAACAGGACAATGCACGTCCGCATGTATCCCGTGCCACCCAACGTGCTCTAGAAGGTGTAAGTCAACTACCCTGGCCAGCAAGATCTCCGGATCTGTCCCCCATTGAGCATGTTTGGGACTGGATGAAGCGTCGTCTCACGCGGTCTGCACGTCCAGCACGAACGCTGGTCCAACTGAGGCGCCAGGTGGAAATGGCATGGCAAACCGTTCCACAGGACTACATCCAGCATCTCTACGATCGTCTCCATGGGAGAATAGCAGCCTGCATTGCTGCGAAAGGTGGATATACACTGTACTAGTGCCGACATTGTGCATGCTCTGTTGCCTGTGTCTATGTGCCTGTGGTTCTGTCAGTGTGATCATGTGATGTATCTGACCCCAGGAATGTGTCAATAAAGTTTCCCCTTCCTGGAACAATGAATTCACGGTATTCTTATTTCAATTTCCAGGAGTGTATATGAATTTCCATGAGCGAAGTTGCGTGAGCCTGAGTATCCTTGGTTTGATTCCGATTCCGGCGCGAAGCAAAGGGTGTGGAATGATTTTGAGTTTCTGATCTGAGCTTTTTCTGGCAAACACTTTGAACATGTCCTTTTTATGACAGTAAAAGGAAATAGCTTGGCTTGACGGGCAATTCTCACGCGAATGTCTAGTAGCACACCGTGGGCATGATTTTAGCACTGCATTTGCTTGCCAGCACAGTACACGTGGCTGAGAGCCTGGCGGCAGCGGCGCGGTCGGGCGCGAGGACTGTTTACTGTTCCGTGCAGCTCGCCTGCGAGGACTGTTTACTGTTCCGTGCAGCTCGCCCGGCGGGCCGGTTAACCTGACACACGGGTGGCGAAGTTTCAAATGAGTCCTGAGCACAGTCAAGTGTGTTCTGCCGATCCAATATGTCCATCACTTGTTGAAGGGAGGGACTGACTAGTTTCAAAATCTGTTCCCTTATACGAACATCAGAAACGTTCTGTATAGTTGCATCACGTACCATAGTATCTGAATAAGGGAGTCCACATTGACACTCAAAAGCACAATCCCTAGTAAGGCCTTGCAAGGTTGTAACCCACTCCTGATTTGTCTGACCTGCCGTATGATTTGTATGAAAGAAGGTATACCTTTTCGCAACTACATAGACTGATTCTTTGAAATATGCATCTAATGCAGACAAAATTTCGTCGTAGGACAGACTTGCTATGTCACATCGGGGAAATAATTTGACTATCACACAGTACGTTTGTACGTTGAGCGAAGACAACAAAAATGGCTGCCGCTCGTTACCTTGAATTCTGTAGGTGGCGAGATGGAATCCAAATTGGCGTGACCACTCCGTCCAGCTTTCCAGTGCAGCATCAAAAGGTCAAAATGTGGGTGCATCAGCATGTTGTGGCTGCGTTAGCGGTGGAGCGGCGGCTGCCGCGTCGTTTTGCATTGCACGTTGACCCTGGACGAGCTGTCCAAGGGCATCCAGTAACGCCTGCGTCTGCTGATTCTGTAAGCGATAAAATTCGGACAGTACATCTGGAAATGGTGGCGAAGCCATTACACAAGTAAATCAGGGCAATATAGTTAAGAACGCGGTATTGCCTCGTCGCCAATGTTGTGGTTGGCAGGAGAGCCAACACCGGGTTACTAGAGGAGGCCGAAAGGCACGCGTTTTCGCTCACGCAGGCTGGCGGGAGGTCTGGAACGGGACAAGGAAATTAGAATTTAGAAAAACCGACGTAACTGGTGGAATACATAACTTTGATCTGTTAATGAAGAACGTTGGTCTTGATGGTACATGATTCACAATATCAATAGTAACTCATAATGGCGCCTTGCTAGGTCGTAGCAAATGACGTAGCTGAAGGCTATGCTAAACTATCGTCTCGGCAAATGAGAGCGTATTTTGTCAGTGAACCGTCGCTAGCAAAGTCGGTTGTACAACTGGGGCGAGTGCTAGGAAGTCTCTCTAGACCTGCCGTGTGGCGGCGCTCGGTCTGCAATCACTGATAGTAGTGACACGCGGGTCCGACGTATACTAACTGACCGCGGCCGATTTAAAGGCTACCCCCTAGCAAGTGTGGTGTCTGGCGGTGACACCACATCTCCCTTTTATGTTTCATATTTTCCTACAACATAGACCACAAACAAAACAACTTTTCAGTGTTATTTAATTATTTTTGGTGCGCTGAAGACATAATTTGCATCTGGTAAGAACTGTCAACATGGAGACAGGCGCATACAATTTCGCATACCTCCGCACTCAGGCTGTCACGTAATCGTAAAGGTCTTTTAGGCACAAATATTGATCGAAATATTGCAGCACATTTGCAAACCTCCTCAAGCAGACGTGGGAACTCTATCTGAGGAATACAATGTAGACGTCCTGGGTATTACAGATCAATAAGTTATATCTGCATATGCACAGTGGAGCTTTCAACTGAAAACGCAAACTGTCTGAAGAACAGATGTAAGATTTGCAGCGTTCTCAGAAGTTTAGAAAACTATCCTTATAATTATTTCAAGGCTACAATGAATTCCTAAAACCTCGCATTTTCATAAAGTCGATGGACTGTGTTTGACAGAATTTGTCGCTTTTACTGTGCGATTTTCTTTCTCTATACATCTTGTGGAAATATACTTGTTCTGATGTTTTCTACCTCCTGTATTAATTTGAACGATAATAATTTTATCTAAACCGTCAACCACCTTGTGGGCAAATAATTTACATCAAAATTAAAAAAAATGGTTCAAATGGCTCTGAGCACTATGGGACTCAACTGCTGAGGTCATTAGTCCCCTAGAACTTAGAACTAGTTAAACCTAACTAACCTAAGGACATCACAAACATCCATGCCCGAGGCAGGATTCGAACCTGCGACCGTAGCGGTCTTGCGGTTCCAGACTGCAGCACCTTTAACCGCACGGCCACTTCGGCCGGCCATCCCATTCAAATCAGAAATATATTGTTTCATACCCTGCAATGTGTTATTGTGGGTAGTGTCCACTTAAAATGCGAGGTCTGCAATACGTTTCGGTCCGCCCCCGGTAGCTGAGTGGTCAGCGCGACAGAATGTCAATCCTAAGGGCCTGGCTGCGATTCCCGGCTGGGTCGGAGATATTCTCCGCTCAGGGACTGGGTGTTGTATTGTCCTAATCATTATTTCATCCACATCGACGCGCAAGTCCCCGAAGTGGCGTCAAATCGAAAGACTTGCACCCGGCGAACGGTCTACCCGACGGGAGGCCCTAGTCACACGACATTTTTTAATACATTTCGGATGTTGTAATTTTCGCTCCTGCAGTTCTTTTTCCTCCATAAATTCAACAACAGCAAGTTTTAATCGAAAAATTGTTCCAGACAGGTACTTTGACTTAACCAACGTACTTTGCAGTAATATATGAAGCCCCTATACTCTCAGTTGATTTGCAGAGAAAACTGATACAGTTGGCAGTGGAATAATACGTGCGATTTCAGAAATTTTACTGTTCGTACGACGAGTTTCTTCAAGTGCTCCATGGCTGCAAATTCAGCACAAAGTGCTTCTTGAATGAATCCCATCTGGCGATGTAGTAAGTTTTTACTCTTTCATTGTCAACTACATCTGTAAAGTCTTTCCGAGTGGTATTGTAACGTCGTTTCATAGCAAATTTGCAGTACAGATTGATTATGCGACTTTATAATAGATGTTGAGTATTCTCATCCCTCTCTTCTGTCATTCCCATTCACTTTGAAAGCTTGTGATCAAGGATCGCTAGCTGCCTCCTTTGGTGCAAACAACCACTGGACCAGTGAACGTCCGTCATACCACGAATAAATAGCGAAGGGTAATCGGCGCTGACACCACGTTTCTGGCAAACTGAAGAGAGCTGTACCGACGGAAAAATGCCACGTCGCAATATTAAATGAAATGTCGTGCTGCATTGGGTAATTCCGAGAGGGACCGAACAAACACGAGACAGGCCGAGCCTCGGCCCGTACGCCGCCCGCACAGCTGGGATGCATGTTGTTTGGCATTCCATGGCTGGCGCTGCTTTACATACAAACACAGATAACTCTTGTCTGAAACCCTTTTTCGCTACGTGAAGCAAAACCTAGTTTTCTTATTACAGAGGAGAAAATACCTGAAAGTCAATAATAGAACAAATGAGAACTATGTCTCTATTGATTAAGTGTGTCTGCAGTATCTGTACGGTGTGGTCCTGCCTACCGGAGTTTTTGAAATCCTACTGGCAGCTCTGTACAGGCCCTTACACAAGCCGCAATTTATCGGGCGACCCACCGATTTCGTGGCTGCATACGTACGCCCCGACTGACTGCACTCAGGGGTTACAGCGCCTCCCTGTTGTGATTTTGCTTATCTTACGTCCGTTGAGTTTATGTTCGAAAATATCCCGCTTGGTTTTATACAGACACAAAAACGGATTTCGCGCTGTTTTAGAGGTAGCAAAGCCAAAGCAGCTGAGAGAAAGCCGTGGGCAAAGAAGTGGTCAATGCAAAGAAAGACATTAACTCACGCAGCTGTGAGCCGATGATTTTCGTAATTATATGAAAAGGGATTCGGAACTTCTCAAGCTTGTCAAACCATTCTTAATGAAAAAGAATATAGTTATAAGAAAAGCTGTAAGCTGCGAGGAGAGGTTGTTAGCTACATTATTATTTCTAGCCTCAGGTAGAAGTTAGAAGAGGACCTCATATCCAGAGCTGATGAATCCTTACCCCTATTGATTAAAATGAAGCCTGCATGAAACCTGCAATGTGATTTATAGCTGACTGAGGAAATACATCGTTGTAAGGAAAAATAAATAAAACAGTAGACGTTCATGTAAACGTTCTTGAATTGTAATTTATGTACATAGTATAAAAGATTACTTATAAGTTAAAGAAATTCATTTCAGATCTTAAGAAGGTGGTGGCACACATTCTCGTAAATACAACAACAGATAAATAACAAATGAATCATTTAGCAATTGTTAAAACTGTAAAAAAAATCCTACACTCTTTCCTTCATAGCAGAGGGGTTGGATATAGGCTGGTCTCTTTTTAACACTTATCGCAATGATGCAAGTATATTTTATGAAGTAACGTCGATTGAGTGTCGATGTTTCGGTTTCTGTTTTTAAGTTCTGATAAGCATCGGAAATAAAATGTAAACACAAATATACATAAC
The DNA here is from genome assembly GCF_023864345.2 of Schistocerca serialis cubense. NCBI lineage: Eukaryota > Metazoa > Arthropoda > Insecta > Orthoptera > Acrididae > Schistocerca > Schistocerca serialis. The sequence goes on from NC_064646.1 coordinate 398,968,550, forward strand.
GTTGATGGACTTATTCTTTCTATGTACCACAGGAAAGCATTAAGGATTCGTTAAAAAGTGAAAAAAGTGCTTCATTTCTTTAAATTTCTCCAGAAACTCTGTCGCCTCACACCCGGACATGTACTTTGGAACAACATTTAATCTGACGCTCAGTGACCAAAAACACTAACTTTAGTCGGCCGGTTGACACGATAGCGCAACGCACGGCACAATTTTTTGCGTAGAGTGGCGGGGGAGGGGGGGGGGGGGGGGGGTAAGCTGTCTGGTGGTCCTACCCGCCCGACCTCCCGACAAGAAAAGTTCGTCGGTCAAAACGCCTATACACGTCCAGTTTGCAGGTTTGTCTATCGGTTGGTGCATGTGTAAGGGCCTTACTGCGCTGCTGTCAAAGTGACGCTCTCTGGCGGCTATTTTCGGGACCTGAGGCATGCAGCCGGCCGGGGTGGCCGAGCGGTTCTAGGAGCTACAGTCTGGAACCGCGCGACCGCTACGATCGCAGGTTCGAATCCTGCCTCGGGCATGGATGTGTGTGACGTCCTTAGTTAGGTTTAAGTAGTTCTAAGTTCTAGGGGACTGATGACCTCAGCAGTTAAGTCCCATAGTGCTCAGAGCCATTTGAACCATTTTTGAGGAGTGCAACGGCAGAGAGCTTGTCTTCTCTCGAACATGATGATCTTTAGTTAGTGGAACGCTCAACTGCGCGGCCATCAGCGCCCGTACAAAGTCCCAATTTTTAAACGGTCCAGTTTTTACACAGTCCAATCGAGCCACTGTCACGAATGATGATGATGATGATGACGAAATTATGAAGACAACACAAACACCCAGCCCCCGGGCAGAGAAATCCCCCACCTGGCCGGGAATCGAACCCGGATCTTCTCCTTTCTCTCGAGTGACTTAGCGGAGGTGGCGTAGTGCGGAACTGGCTAGCAGTACAGGCCGCTTACTGCGGTTGTAGCGATGCCTTTTCCTCGTATCGCCGAGGCGTAAAGTCATGTATTGAGACGGGCTTCCCATCGTGCTGTCACAGGCAATATAGTGGAGTTGCGTACTGTTTAATATTCTTCTGTGTAGCTGAAGTGCCTAAAGTATTTTGTCCTGCTGTTTGATCGTGGTTACTCATTCGTCGAATGTTGGAAGTATCGGCCTGAATTCGACTTTCTGCCATGTTGTTTCTTGTGGTGGCCGGTATGCTGACGTCGTAGTGGTTTGCCATCAATATAGTGTGTGTGTGTGTGTGTGTGTGTGTGTGTATATGTTCCTAATCTGAGATGAACTACATTTTCTGAAATGCATTGGCTCCACTTTCAGCAAACAGACGCGTGGTTAGTGATTGGGAGTACGAGTTGTGTTTACTTGGTGTGCGAAGCGCGTGTAGGAATAGTTCTCAATTTTGTGTCGGCCTCATGCTTTGCACTAGTAAGCGATTGTGTGGCCGCGATGGTTTGGCCCCACGTCTGGTGAAACAGTTTCGATCGCTTGGCAAGGCTTCCAGCGTGACGTGTCATTGGTAATGGGGTATTTACGTCTGCCACGTTTGCGAAACGTTTGGGTTTAGCCCTCGGAAGTTTATTCCAGATGCTCTGTGCTGTCAGCTGCACATAGAGATCTGAGTTGCGCTATCCGACTGAAATCCTACACAGTAGATTCCCGCTATTACGAACTCCGCTATTCCGAAAATTCTACTATTCCGAACAGAGTTCAGAAAAAATACCGTTTTCTTTACCTTAAAAACAGGAGAAATTAAAAAGCGTTCTTGAAAAGACGTACATTTATTATTACAGGAAGAAGTTAAATAGAGACGTACAAAGAGCCTAAGCTTGATGAAAACGCCTGAAACCATGTAGGAATGAAAGCTGGTTAGTCTCATTACAGTACATACAGTACGTGTCGACTCCATTTACACAGTTCTGTAGAAACATTTGTAAACAGTGCTAAACACAAAAAATAACCAATTTACACACACTTAAGAAGTAAAGTCAGTTATTTTTTTCTGACGACGTGCACATGAGTTGACTTGAGGCTGCAATGTTCCGTCATCGCCGCATGTACATAACATCATTTGGTGTTGGTGAATCGTTCTGTTCGGCGTAACGTAAGGTGAGGTAAAGAGGATCTGCCGCGTCTGTGTGTGATACGAGTTCAGTGTGAGCGTTCACATCCTCCTCGCTTTCCTCCAATTCTATCTGAGCTGATGCGTCCTGCACCACTGCTGCGCTGTCATCTTCTCCGTAATAATCCTGGTGGCCATTGTCGTCAACACCAGTCTACTCCTCAACAGTGCTTTCTCCTCTGTCTTCACAACCAGGGATTTTCTTAACTAGTGTAAGGAGTCCACAGTCTTTCACTGGTGTAAAATGTTGTTTCAACAAATTTCAATGTAGGCCACAGATTTTTCCACGATTTGTGTAATGCGCCTTTAGTGGTGTTACCCCATGCTTCAGCCAACTAGTAAATCGCATCTTTCATTGTAATTTTCTTAAGTTTTTGCACGGTTGTGATTTCATTATTTTCTCCAAGTAAGATTGGAAGCAGTATTTCCCTGTAATTTTGTTTAATCGCCTGCAACACGCCTTGTCCATGGGCTGAAGAATTGAAGTTCCATTCTGCGATAGAAAAATTGCTTTGATACCCTCACAAACAAGTTTCGTTTCTTCTGGGTGGGGCGGAGCATTGTCTATAAGCAGTAGAGCACGATTAGGCAGTCAGTTTCCTCTATGAAGGCAGTCGCTTTAGGACAATTGGTGCTCGAACCATTTCTTGAACAAGTCGTGCTCCAACCAAGCCATTATTTGATTCTTATAACACACAGAAAGAGAGCTTGATGTTAATGTTTTTGAACGCTCGTGGTTTCGCCGATTTGCCTCTTACCGTCAGCGGAAGTTTGTTGCAGAAGTGTTGCTCCAAATTAAGACGGTTAGACGTTGTTTGTCCGTTTTAAACACCGGGGCAGATTTCTGTTGTTACGAAGCAAGGCTTTTGGTAGGCAAAACCTTAAAATTCAGTCCGATTTCATGCGCGTTGTAAATTTGCTGCGGTGACCAATTTTGAGAACAAACTAGGTCTTTAAATTCTTTTAGGTAATTAGCAGCTGCTTCTTTCTCAGCAGACAGTTTCTCCCCAGCAATCGTGAAGTATCTATTTCCGTGTCTTCTCTTCCCACGATCCAAACAACCACAGGTAGCTGAAAATGATGTGTCACCATCAATACGTTTTGCTCAGTTGAAGCGCCCTTTCTTTTACCAAAGGACCAGAAATGGGTATTCCTTTCTGTGTTTCTCGAGTGAGCCACAAGAATAAGGCCTCGTCAAGCAGTTTAGTTCTGCTTCAAGTGAAATAACTCTTGAAAAGCGGATATATATATTATCGAGTAACTAACTGTTGCTTTTCCGACACCATGTTCGAGTGATGATTTAGTAGCACTTTCTTCCCTGTCCAGTCTTTTTTAACACTCAAGGTTTTTGTTTTAAAGTACAGGAAGAACGACTTCATTTACTTGCCATGTTTAATAGTTGACGTCAAGAACTATGGACATAAATAAAAACGACAGATTGACGCGGTAAAGTAACTAAACAATCACTGAACAAAGCTTAACAATAAATTTACAACAACGTGTTTCGAACGCAGGAGGAATAGGGATAGGTAGGGCGCCTGCGCTACGAGTTGTCGAAGGTCACTAGCAAACTTCCCACCACTTAATTTACGCCTTAACAAGTCAATGCGTTGATATTATTCATGAAATCCGCCTATTCCGAAAGTCAATGCGCTGATATTATTCATGAAACCCGCCTATTCCGAATTGCCGCTAAACAGAACAGTATTCTGTCCCAATTAGTTCCGAACAGCGGGGCTCTACTGTATTCGACTCCCCTATCTGTGGTAGCAGTATTCACGTAGTGAGTGCGGTCACGTGTAAGGAAATCGGCATAGTGTTGGATCCGATGCGGTATGCGCCTAGAAATGGAAGTGTTTCTCAATTCTCTCTCTGCTGTCACAATGCCTGGTAACTTATTTTGAAATACGTATGAACGCATTGACTAGCCTGGGTCATGTTCTGTCAGCATCAGGCTAGTCTTTCGTCTCCAGCGGTAGGTACCGACAAGCTGTTCAAATGGCTCTGAGCACTATGGGACTCAACTGCTGAGGTTATTAGTCCCCTAGAACTTAGAACTAGTTAAACCTAACTAACCTAAGGACATCACAAACATCCATGCCCGAGGCAGGATTCGAACCTGCGACCGTAGCGGTCTTGCGGTTCCAGACTGCAGCGCCTTTAACCGCACGGCCACTTCGGCCGGCTGACAAGCTGTTGCCACAGTGAGTTTATAGTCAATTCGCTTGACGTATTTGTTCTTGATCCACCATGAACCCAAGTTCGGGAATCGGTTGTAGCTCCATTGTGAGTGGTTCCACTGTTTCGTGTAATTGGTGATTAGGTACACGTGTCGTGAGTTTGTTGTTAGTTCAATTACGTAAAAGATTAGTAGCTTACTGTTTGTCTGTCTGGCGTCTTGTATTACCTAGGTTTTGAGATGCATGTGGCAGTCATTTGAAATCTGATTTCGTATCTCTGTGTTTTGATACGAGTAGCGAGTTTATCGACGAGGAATGAACTCTAGCATTGAGAACAACTATTAGTGTGTCTCATGTTTCGTGTCGAAGATGATCACACGTTGCTTGTGATAGCCGGGTCAGACAGAGTATTAAATTTAATTGGTTGCGTTTTATTAATTTATCACGATCTTATTGATGCTCGATTGTTGGACGAACGTTGGCACCCTTAGCTGGGTCGTCGCCTTGTGTTGGTCTGTCTGCATTGAATATTCTCGTCGTGATTTTGACATTACGTGTGTGTTGAACACACGTCCGCGCATTTAAGTCAACAACATGACCCGATCAGCGTGTGGCTAGAGGATTGCCGTTGTATGTTTTTTACGTGTTTCTAAGGAACGAGGTACTGAGTGGTTGTGTTGTACGAATTTGGCATACTTTTCTGTGCTGTATATAAAATTTTACATACGTATGCATGTTTATTAAGTTGTGCCCCTGCGTTGCGATAGGAACAACGGAAGTGTCCGTTATCGTTGTCGTTCATTTTTCTCAGTAGCTCTCTTGAGCTCCCATCTGCAAAGTCCTACATCGAGAACTGTTCTAATTCTTTAGTGATAAATTAATCTAGAGCGCCGGTTACTATTAAAACCACTGCCGTATGCTGGAATTTACTGTTAGTGTCTGTCAAGCTAGTGGGTTGGGTTGGTTTGTGTTGCGGGAAGAGACCAAACTGCGAGGTCATCGGTCTCGTCGGATCAGGGAAGGAAGTCGGCCGTGCCCTTTCAAAGGAATCATCCCGGCATTTGCCTGGAGCGATTTAGGGAAATCACGGAAAACCTAAATCAGGATGGCCGGACAGGGGATTGAACCGTCGTCCTCCCGAATGTCAGGCAAGTGTCTGTTCATTTTATAGAGAGGTTAATTATCCGCTCTATACCGAAAATTACTTCAGTAGAATTTTACCATAAGTGGCTACTGGTATAGTTTAAAAACTCAGTAAAGCCCAGTAAAAGCTCAGTAAATGCTCAGTAAAGTTAATAAGTGAACGCTCTAACTTAAGTAGCCGTGGCCTATTTCAGAGTGTGGCCGCTACTGTCTACCAACATACAGTAACCTTTATTACTAACTGGTCACGTGGAAAAAACAATGTGGCTCACCTATTGTGAATGCTACTTTTGGAACCACTGTGCATGTGTCTATCACCTGTAATGTTTATTTAATACCATTCTGAATTTTAGGATAGTGCTCAACTGAATGTTTTGATGTGATTTAAATGTAATCAGCCAGTGGGGTTGTTGCCTTAAATGGGACCAAGTTGTTACTTAGATCTGTTTGAGAGTAAGAGTACATCCGTTTGCCGTTCATCGTATAATATCAGGAGTTGAATGCACACCGTCGTTGCTGCCGGTGGAGCGCTGGTGGAGATGGGCGGGTTCTCACATCTGTCGTCTACCTCACTCCAGCGACGTCGGGTGTTCCAGCTTGGCGTAGGACCTAAGGTTTTGTTTTAATCAAATTCGTCTAAAAAGTTAAATAACGTGAAAAATGTGAGCCCAATCACACACAGCCGCAAACAACCCAGCGCTCCACTCTCCATCTACGTTCGTGGCCAATCTGCATAGATAAATTTTGAAGTAATAGCTGCAAAACGCCAACAGAAAAAGTCCTGAAATCAATAACTTATTACGAGGAATAATGCCTCAACTACACTCTATGGAAATCACAGGGAAGTGTAAATACGAATAAAAATAAAAATGAAACTAAACTCCGTCCGAACAGACCATGAAGGTCCAACGGCGACCGATGTGTCATCCTCAACCCACAGGCGTCACTGGATGCGGATATGAAGGGCACATGGTCAGCACACCGCTCTGCCGGCCATTGACAATTGTCGTGACCGGAGCCACTACTTCTCAATCAAGTAGATCCTCAGTTTGCCTCACAGAGACTGAGTGCATCCCGTTAGGCAACAGCGCTCGGTGGACCTGACGGTCACCCACCCAAGTGGTAGCCCAACCCGACAGCTCGTAACTTCGGTGATATGACGGGAACTGGTGTTACCACTGCGGCAAAGCCATTGGCAGATGCAAACCATACAGATTAAAATATTTTGGGGAAAACGAGTGTCGTATTGTAAAAATAGAACATAAAAGCAGAGCCAGCCGGGGTGGCCGAGCGGTTCTAGGCGCTACAGTTTGGAACCGCGCAACCGCTGCGGTCGCAGGTTCGAATCCTGCCTCGGGCATGGATGTGTGTGATGTCCTTAGGTTAGTTAGGTTTAAGTAGTTCTAAGTTCTAGGGGACTGATGACCTCAGAAGTTAAGTCCCATAGTGCTCAGAGCCACAAAAGCAGATATTTCTTATTACTTCCAACATACCCGAAACGTTCATTGCATATCTTACTCTCAGCTTCAGTGGCGTCGCATGAAGTCTCGCTCGCGTTCTATGTGAGAAATCTCCTTCTCTTATCGATATGAGGCATGCGAAGTATACCTCCGAAGGATGGCTAAGAAACTTTGATTGGAGGATCCTGGGTCAATTTTCTTCACTGCCCTTAACGTGTATAAAAATGCCCGTCAGTCTCGCTTTGACGCGCTAGACAACGTTAAAAGTATCTCAACACCAAAATCGATTCATAATGCTCTGTAGTCTAACGGCATTCAGCAATATTCTAACATCTGACCACTTGTCTAGTATACGTACTCCACAAACAGCCAGCACACCGCTTCCGTCCGCAACCTACGCTGATAACCTCCATAAATACGAAACGGGATAACAGTTCATAATCAGTGAGTAAAAAGTCTCACGAAAACATCACATTACAATGATGAAATCTTCCAGTGTTATCAACCGAGCCGTGACGTTGTTCTGATGCAACGTTTCGACAAATCTACCACTCGTCGTATTCATTCGACAACAGGACACCACGACTTGGCTGATAACCCGAGAAAGCTTGCATTCCCATATCACGCTTAAATTTTCCACAGGAACAAATGTAATTTACTAACCGTCATTTTTATTAACCCTCTAAATACCGATTGGCGGCAGAGAGCGTCGCAACCGCAGTGTTCGCGGAAGTACGTGTTAGTCCTTAGTTCCCTCACTTTCAGTTTATAGCAATTCCCAGGATCGCCCGTCCCGAGAGTATTACACGTGTCTGCCTCCTGTTTTCTTGTATAGTCAGTGAGAAACTACCCGTGAAACTGAAAACATAGCACAGACAGCACTCCATAACACCCGCGGTCAATCATGCACGTGTTTACTTTGTCGTATCTCCATTTGCTTTCACCGTTGTTTGTGCTAACCGTCGCTCCATATTGCGATAAGTGCAGTGCACATAATTACTTCTTTGCTCCCTTTTGCTTTCCAAGGAATAGAGACTATATACAAGAAGTTATACCTCACATACATCGTGGGCTGTATGAGGACGAAGGTGAAGGGGTAGAGCTTCCATATGATTTCACCGATGAAAATGAAGGGGAAGAAGAAAATGTGGACGTGGATTGCCAACAGTAGCAACTCAGAACAATCCGTGGATGAACATTCCAATCCGTTAGATGATATTCAGCGCAATGATTTCCGCTTTTACGTCGGAAAAGGTGGGGAAACACTTCGGATAGGCGATTCCTTGCCGATACCGAGTAAAACGAAAACGAAAACATTACTAAAGTATTGCCAGGTCCGACTCGCGCGGGCAGAAATATTTCCTCGGAATTGGACGTTCTTATGAGATTCATTCCTACGAATATGACTGACAAAATTTTAGGTTCCACAAATCTATGTTTCAGAACGGAGATGTACAATTCTGTTTACGACAAAAAGAGATTATATGTTTACTTCTGCCGGCCGGTGTGGCCAAGCGGTTCTAGAGCTTCAGTCCGGAACCGCGCTGCTGCTACGGTCTCAGATTCCAATCCTGCCTCGGGCATGGATGTGTGTGATGTCGTTAGGTTAGTTAGGTTTAAGTAGTTCTGAGTCTAGGGGACTGATGACCTCAGATGTTAAGTCCCATACTGCTTAGAGCCTTTTGAACCATTTGTTTACTTCTTCTTCGGAAATTTCGATTGAGCGTTGCCTTTCATAGTAACATGTGCGAAAATATTGTTAGCCTTGCCTAAACCTTCAAAAAAGAGATCAGGGAATTCTTTCAGCAAGCTAGCTACTCTGTCTTATGCATTTAATGCAGTCACCAACACATTATCCTGGATTTGAAAGCCAAACAAATCAAACCAATCTAGGCCAAATACGTTCTCACAATCGCGTGATTGTAGCACAGTGAAAGTCACACTTCGCGTATGCGAGTGATACATGGCAGGCGAAGTACCTTTTCCGAGAATGGGAATGTTTTGTGCATTATAAGCCATCAGTTGCGTGCTAGTTTCAGACAGGGGTGGGAAGCCTAACAGTTCATATGTGTTACGATTCAGCAATGTATCAGAGGCACCCGTGACCAACTGATATTTCACAAAGGTGCAAATGAACAAAAAGTTTTTTTGTTTGGCGTAGCATTGAAGAAATTGTTTGCTTGCTTGTTTTGCTAATGCCTGCAGCAGGCTTTGAATACACTGCCTTGATTACATGGGCCTTGTGACTAGATTTTTATGAGGGGGCAGAATTATTATGTCTGTTCCTTTGCAAACATACGGATTGTACGTGACCTTTCTTGCCACAAACGTAACAGTGTGCTTGTCTGAAGGAGCAATCTTCTCGCTTGCGTCGTGAATAGCACCGAGGGCCTGACTTAATTCTACTCACTGATGTAGCCACCTGTTTAGAGAACTGTTCATGCAGCTTGGCCCACACGTTCTGTTGCTGCCTACTGCGCCAGCTGTGAGCAAGGGACGACCCAACCTGACAAATTGGTGGCTGCTCAAATTTATCAGCCGCTATGGCAACTAAATCATACTGATCAAGAATTTGCACTACGTGATGAAATGATGGATCTTACGTTTTCAAAATCTGTTCTCCAAGGTTGACATCAGTTTCATTGTACATGATCGCATCATGCAACATAACATCTGAATATAAGGCACCACAAGCACATTTGAATTTGCATTTCCTCGTCATACCCTGCAAATCTGTTACCCACTCGTGATTGTTCTGACCTTTTCTTGCAACTAAATAGTTGGTACCTAGCTGCCATCGCATTCACCTGTTGGCCATAGTTAGAGAACTACAACCTGATCGTAGGAAAGTAAGCTCGGAGTGGCATTAGGGAACATCTCTGAATGAGGTGAAAGACTGCACTTCCTACCACTGATGAAAAGTAATGTAGTTTCACAGTCCTGATACTTTGTAAGCAATGATGTGCACTTCATACTGTTGTAACGACTCGAACCATTCCTTTACTACCGAGCGAGGTGGCGCAGTGGTTAGCACACTGGACTCGCATTCGGGAGGACGACGGTTCAATCCCGTCTCCGGCCATCCTGATTTAGGTTTTCCGTGATTTCCCTAAATCGTTTCAGGCAAATGCCGGGATGGTTCCTTTGAAAGGGCACGGCCGATTTCCTCCCCAATCCTTCCCTAACCCGAGCTTGCGCTCCGTCTCTAATGACCTCGTTGTCGACGGGACGTTAAACACTAACCACCACCACCACCATTCCTTTACTTTTTCGTTAAACTGGCGAGAAGGCGGTATGGCACTTGGAGCTACAGTTGTTGCACGTTGGTCGGGTGGTCACGCCTAGTTTGTTTCTTAGTTGGCCAGTAACTGCTGTACTGTCTTTAGAAGGATTTCAGTCTGCTGCATCTGAAACTGAAATATCTGTGGTAGCTGCGTTGCATCTATCGCTTGCAGCTGAGGCGCCTGTGTAGCGGGTGGGAGAGGTGGGTTGCTCATTTTGGAATAGGCAAATGCAATAAGCAGATAATGCAAGCTACAAAAATAAGCACACAAGCAAGGAAACTTCTGCACCTCGCTCCTGAAAACAGTGAATAGAAAAAGCACTATAAGGGACACTCTTAAAACATATAATCACAAGATAGAATTAAGGTGCCAGCAAAACACAACAGCCCACGACAAAAGAAAACAGATACGATCTGTGGCATCTGGTGGCTCTGGGTTCGAAGCCATGTTATTGCTCCTATATCGTCAGCACCATGTTATTCGTCCATCTCGTCGCCATGTTGTTGTGCCTAGGAAACCTGCATACTCGGTTCGCTAGACAAACAATCAAACAACTCGTATTAATGAGTTTTATTACAACAAGGCAAGTACAAATACTTAACTTTGATCTGAGTAGTCCTTTATACATGATCATCCACAAGTGCAATTACACGGATGCGTCGCAAGCAAAGGACGACATACAAAATAATCAGTCTTCTTCAGAATTGACAAGCACGTAACACTTCTGGTCCTGGCAATCGCTTCCAACAAAGTCTGTCAACTGAACTACAGTGACTGCTAATCTCTGAGACACGTACAGATTGCTAATGAAGAGGCTGCGATGTGTCGGCTACGAAGTGGCTACGAAAATCCTGTCAGATGGATGCTCTCTGAGCTTGAATCACGTACAAGGAAAGTTGATGTGATTTATTGCACCAACACTCGTATGATAAAATCGCAGAAAAGTATATAATTACACAAGAAAGCCGTTAAAAGCTATATTTGTGGATTGCCATTAGCCAGTAAAGCTAAAACGCCACGTAGGTTTCATTGTCATCTAACTTACAAGTTCTGCAACGAAGCACACAGTGCTTGCAATCGGAACTACGCATTACCAAGACGCATACCCATTTTCTTTCATACTTTGAGTGGGTACGACGCTCATTTTATAGTTGATCACTTGGCTGGTTTTAGTTTGTGCAGTAATAAGGTTACTGTCTTACCTGAGCAAATCACCAAGAACATTCCACTGCACTTCCGTGCCTCATTTCAGAAAATTGCTGAAACCGTGTGTTAGGAGCACGTAATCTCACCTGAGCTGTACATCCCAATGATGATGATGACTTTCAGTTCATGGCGAAGAAATGGGTCTTCCCTTACAAATATCTGGATTCGATGGAGAAACTTAACGAAACTATATTGCCTGAGATAACAGCATTTTCCAGTAAACTTACACGCAGTGCCATAATGAATGCAGAATATGGGTATGTGGTGAGTATTTTCCAGGAGCTCAGCATCTCCAATGTAGGTGGTTAAACACAAATTTATATGAATGGATTTCCATGCTTACTTGCAGACTTTTCGAGAAATCCCAGAATGTATGTATTTAAACATATACATGGGATCCTGCATTCTATTGTACCTCACCAGAGCTTTCATGGGACGCAATGTTCAAAAGCACAGAAGTCAACATCAAACTTTTAGCACTTGATTCTCGGGTGGCATTTCCAAAGAGTCCAAGGGCACACCAACGCAAAAAATAGATGAATGAGTGAAAAGTTCAACAGAACATCTAGTCATTCATGCTACATTGTATTCTTGTATGAAAACATTTTATATGGACATGCCATACAACAATCTCTGGCTATTGAGGATTTAGGTGGCTGTTTAATGGCGAAATCACCATGTTAGATGATTTCTCATAGGTGGCAGCGGATCCCAGTGTAGGACATGTCTGGGGCGCTAATCTGTATTGACCACACCTAACGGTATTTAACTTTAGTGATCTGATGAGAACCCATGTTCTCAATTATGTAAGACCATTGGCCACCAACATAATGAAAACATCCCTCCAGAGGAAGAAATTCAGCGGATGGAATGGTCTGCATTATCCGTTGACATGAACCTGATTAAGCATGTTTGGGACCAGTTGAAACTTGCAGTGAATTGTCTCAGGAATCTTCCTCATCCATTTCATGATGTCAAAAGATCCACAATCGAAAAGTGGGTCCGACTTTAGCATCTCAAGAAAGTTCTGATCGAGTTAGAGGGTAGGTCCGGCTAAAATGACATACCATTTTATGTTTAGGTAATAAATCATGATGTTAAATAAAATTTATATCTGGACCATGCCTCATTCACTTGTATTTTTCTTTATCTTTGTGCCATGTTTTTAAATTAATATAAACTATACGTATTTGATATTCTTGTATACAATATGTCAATTTAGACGGATATCAGGGTAAAATGACATAGGAGTAAGAAAAAGTAAGAAATTCAGATAAACATTAGATATTTGATATATTAATAGATTTGTACTTAACAAATAAAAGACTATTCCTGAAACAAAATGGCTCTGAGCACTATGGGACTTAACATCTGAGGTCATCAGTCCCCTAGAACTTAGAACTACTTAAACTTAACTAACCTAAGGACATCACACACATCCATGCCCGAGGCAGGATTCGAACCTGCGACCGTAGCGGTCGCGCAGTTCCAGACTGAAGCGCCTAGAACCGCTCGGCCACAACGTCCGGCCCGTGAAACAATTCTTAAATAGTATCAGTTAAGGTTTCGCAGTTCAGTCGTATAAAATATTAAGATTGAGAGTAGAATTGCGAATGTTAATTCATTAAACAAAAAATTACTTTCGTTTTTGAAAAAACGATTCTCACCAATCCTATCTATTGGCAGACATCACAAATATAGTTTCTTTTTCTGTGGCATACTACAGCACATTCAGTGTGTACCCACAAGCTACAATGCTGACACTGTAACCAGTTTTCTCCAGGTTTTGAATGCGAGTATTGTTCTAAGCAGCACAAACAGTGACAAACTTCGGAACCATCACTGTTGTCGCCTAAAGGTCTTTTTCGAACAATATTTCTGTTCCTAAATTAAGTTTCCTCTTCGCTTTTCTGGCTGTTTAGAATGGAAGCCGTCTCACCTCCTTCATCCTTCATAGTCATATCAAACTAGTGAGACTCCAGTAGTTTCAAGCGTTGTACTATTTCACACCCCAATGCAATGTTGAAAGTTGGCTGGAATGTACGCAAGCCTTCCTGAACACTACTGAAGATTTTGTTCGTATTCCCAGTTCGTCTTCTAAGCGTATCCTGGAGAATTTCGAATTCCTTCAACGCCCGCAGCCATCCCATCTCGCCTCTGGTAACAGCATCTATAGCCTGCTGCAGCTGCGTAGCATCCCGAGACTGTCTTGATGATTTACTTCATTTATTGCTTGCCTTTTGAAAGGGGAAACTGACATATTTATAGCCTACGTAAATTCATTGTATTGGCTTATCATTGTACATTTATCAATTTATGTTAAATGTTTCGTTTAATTTATTTTATTATAGAGTGACCTACTGTGGTTGTTGTTGTTGTTGTTGTTGTTGTTGTTGTTGTTAAATTTAAACAGACACATAAAATAAATGGCTTAATTAACACCAAAGATCACACAGAATAGAATTAGAGTCCTCGTCAGGCTAAAATGACATACTTTGTCATTTTATCCTGGTGCACAGCATGTCATTGTAGCCTGAAACACCTTCTTTGATTCATTCGAGAAACGTTAAACTACTGCTTGCTCTAGAAGAACCTTCTGCCTCTCAAAACGCAGATAAAAGTAAGTTTTACTCGATAACTCACAACTTTCTCACACATGTAATTACCTACAATACTAATAAATGAATTTATGTGAATAAAAGTAAAAAGGTGGAGGCTCACCTACAAGTTCTTCGTTCACAGTACCAAGACGAAAGCTGGCAGCTCGTTGCCATATACATAAGAACAGGGTTGTCAGTCGACCTTTTTTGTACAGCTTAGAGTAGGTGGCGCCACTCAGCTGGTTTCTCCCATAGTCTTGACATCTCGTTTTACCCGGGTATGTCATTTTAACCTGACTTCCCCTACCAGATGCAGTAGAGCAACTCGGTACTGAAAGTTGGCCAGCAGCCGATTTTGATTTCACACGTGTGAAATTATGTACATTTTCGAAAAGAGTGGCCTTATTTTGGTTATTGTTTTTTTTTTTCGATTTTTCTGAAAACACATTTTTTGTTGCACATGTCGCATTCTTTCACTCTTCACTCCATTTGAATTTAATCGAATACATGTCCGCAGATACGCTAAACGTGTTAGGAGTGGTTTATACGGGTGATTCTTATTCGCGTGCAAAAAAGCCCGAAGCGACATAGATTTTGCTGAGACAAATAAATTAATATGAGACACATAGGGTCGCAAATGTCAGGAAACGCCCCAAAGTGGAGAAGAAATGTTGAACATGTGACGTCACCAGATGATGTACCTCGCCACACGTTCAGTGGTTGGATTTTGGTGTGAAGGAACGACTGAACGATGCAATGCTCGCATTGGAGCAAATAGTTCAGATTTCGAACACCTTTTGTAAATGTGGCCTGTTGTAAACATGGAATTCACAAAAATTATTTTCCTCTCCGTAATCAAGCAAGAGCTGTTCTTGTGTTTCTTTCCTTTTATCCCTTCTTATTTTGTTTACAGATATTATTTAGTAAAGAAAACGTAGGTCATTCATCGGTAACGACGCAATTCGGAAGTTTATATTGCATTACTTGTGACACAATACCGTGGGTTTTTGTTCTACTGTTCTCTGAAATGAACCAGAGGAGATCTCGAGACTGTTCAGTAAAATAATAAATTTTATGTCAGTGTAAACGCATAGTTGTCAAATTCGAAGAAAAAAACTGCCTGCCAGATGCAAGATTCGAATCCTGATCCCCATGCGCTGAAGTCACCCGCGGGAGCCTGGAGCCACCCTGACGTGAATACGTGACTAGTGTTGGATTGATCAGTTGTGACATACTGACAGGCTCAACTGCTGCAAGTGTGTGGCAAGGTACGACATCCGATGACGTCATGTTCAATACGTCTCGTCCAGTTTTGGGGAGTATTTCCCGACATCTGGGACCCCCTGTGTCTTATATTAAATGACTCGTCGTCGCATCGACTACGTCGCTTTGGAGGTCTTTCTACGTTGATATCAATCACCGTGTATATTACGAGTCAGAGCGATTCTACGACGACTCCTTAAGACACTCCAGATGACGGTGCAACACGAAGCACTATTTTTGGCATTCGAAATTTCGAACTTCTTTATGGATGCTGATTCTGCGGTAAGATGATAAATAAAATCTAAATCTGTGAAAACAACATGTCTCATAAAATATCTTCATAATTTTTATTATACCACAACTGTTATCTTTAAACTGCAGATGTGTAGATAATATTATCGACAGCAGTACTGTTAATGATATGTGAACTGCACCTATAACTCAAGCTGTGGCCTTAGTCCATTAGTTTATTGGTACATTCCATAATGCCTAATTAGTTTAATTATAATTACTTGATGAGTACTGATATACCACTGTGAGACTGAATGGTGCCAACTGGCATTGTGGGCACATGACACATTGAAAAGAGAATATAAATGGAGCAGAAACGAATTTTAAAATCATTCTATTGATGGTACGGGACACAAATGGGGAAATCCACTGGCATAACAGACTTCAACCCAAGGTCAGATTCTTATAGCCCAGCACCAGGAATAGAAATCTCGGAAATGGCGAAGCTGGTTGACTACTTGCTTGCAAATGTCTTGAGCATCCATAGGAATTGGTTGATGAACAGTGAAACCACTACTAGGCGACAAGTGGTGTCCTCACTTCATCAAACAACATGGTGGTTAGAAACTTACCCGTTCTGTAATGCAAGATAGGTGACATTGGCAGATCTGACAACATAGTAGAATGTTAGTACAGACACAAATGTTTAGGAACACACTGTTCAGAGCACATCATTGAACATGGGGATCTGCAGCACATGTGGCAGAATAAATGGTCAATTTCGAACCTTACATAAGAGTTTTATACATCGTAATGAGAAGGTGAATATGATTTGCTTATAAGTATGTAATGGAAAAGAGATGACACTCAAACGACAGTATTAACACACTGCTCCTATATAATGCATATCAATGAGCAGAAAGTGAAACAAGCAGCGAGAGGAAACTTTTTGTGTGGAAGCAAGTGTGGGCAGAAGCAGAGGCCGCACCACGGGAGGCACCATGATATGTTCTTAGGGGGTATCCCGCGGCGGGAGTCAGCGACCGGATAGCTGACACATACTGGAGAACAAGTAACGGGCCACCAGAAGTAGGACAGGAAGAAGCTTTAGAAAACTGCGTTTCGGAATTCCAAATGGATATGAACAAAACCAGTGACGCAGTTGATCACGTGAACAACAAATCGTACACAACTGATGTACGCATGTAACTTTTAGGCGTCTGGAGAGGGGCACAAAAAGTTCGATTGGCGGCAACGAACTAGGAAGGAGTAAAGTGCTAAGATTTCGACGCAGTTCAATGGTAGGGCCCTTGTGATTGGCAGAGAGAGTTTCCACAAAATGAGAGGAACGCTCCTATTGGTCGAAAAAAGCTGTGACGTGGAGAACGAAAGAACCCAGTTGGGGAGACAGAATACGAGAAAGACGAGAGCAAATTTTTGGAGGACTCTTCTTTGATTTGGCGTCAAGTGCAGAACGAGGTGCATAACGCTCTGTATGATGGAGAGGAGAAATTTGAGTGAACACTGCGCTCACTGCGGCTGACATTCAGCTAGATATTAGCTGTAGCATCGCTGAGCTCCAACTGTGAAGAAACGAACCAGCCAGTTAGTTAATTGTTGTGGTGAGGACTGAGTGGGTATTTTAATATGCACGCCGCTCCAGCCATGAGCGGTCATGTCGCCATATTCCAAGACTAGTGATGAGTACATGTTTTCTTGCATAATGAGAAACATAGGGAGAGTTTCTGCTGAAAAAATCAGCAAAGGCTTAATTAGTTTTTATAGGAATTTCAGTGGGTTAGAGCAGCCATACAGATGACAGCTCGTCGCAGCTAAGGTAAACACCATGAGCAGAGGCGGAAACTTGTTGGTTCACCGGCTTGCGTCCACTGTAAACTCGAGCGACCATGAGTAATCTTTTGCTCAACCCGTCACAAAACTAACCATCCTCCGTAGACTTGACTGTCATCCTAAATAGTACCAAACTTTGAACCTGAATCAGATGACCTATCGTACTACTGGCCAACATCATGACATAGTCGTAAGATTAATTTTGTAACGAAACTTCTAGAAAAAAATCTACCCTTGTTCTGTTAAGGATTATTTCACTTTCTGAGAACGAGATGCGTTCGTTTGACAACTGTCGTAACATCGTCACATTGTAAACTGTGTAAATGAGTGTATTTCTGTGATAAGATTGCAACATTAAACCAAAAAATCTTTACAGCTTACACAGTTATTGTTCTGACCTCAAAAACTTACAACTTTTGTGTTCTCATGTTGACCAACGATACTCATAATTATGGTTACAGTGGACACGAGGTTATCAAGATTGCCGGCCGCGGTGGTCTCGCGGTTCTAGGCGCGCAGTCCGGAACCGTGCGACTGCTGCGGTCGCAGGTTCGAATCCTGCCTCGGGCATGGATGTGTGTGCTGTCCTTAGGTTAGTTAGGTTTAAGTAGTTCTAAGTTCTAGGGGACTGATGACCATAGCAGTTGAGTCCCATAGTGCTCAGAGCCATTTGATTTTTGGTTATCAAGATTGGTCCGTGGATTGATCGAAAGTGTCGTCCGGTCCATGAATCGCATTTCTTGCTACATCAGGTTGATGGACATGCCCACAGAGCTATTGTTCCTACAAAATCAGTGCATTATTCGAAGCAGGTACCTGTCAATATGACTCTGTTGTGGTATGTGCGTAATTATAACAGTATCATTTCATAATGATTTTTTATTATATCTCAGTTATACCTCACTAGGAATGTACAACTATGTTATTTTGGTTTTCATTCAAAGATTGGTCTGATGCCGCTCTCCACACTAATCCATCTTGTGCAACTGTCTCTATATACCTTCTGCAGCGTACATCCTTTTGAACTTGCTTACTGTATTCATGGCTCGGTCTCCCTCCATAATTATTGCCCCTGTCACATTCTTTCATTATTAACGATTTTTTGATGTCATGTCAACCGATCCCATCTTTTACACAAGTTGTGACATAAATTTTCTATTTCCTCAAATAGATCTGTACCTTCTCATTAGTTATTTGATCTAGCGATCTAATCCTCAACATTCTTCAGCTGCAACACATTTCAAATGCTTCTTTCTATTCTTGTCTGAACAGTTTAATGCCATCTTCCATGAGAGACTGTATTCCAGACAAATACTTCTCAAAAAGACTTCGTAACACTTCCATTTATAGATTATGTAAAAAAAAATTCTGTTTGTCAAAAAGACTTTAAAATTATTGTTCCATCACGACAAAACAGATTAGTACTAGTCATACAATGTTCGGTTAAATGCTACGTAGCAGGTTATCCCCAAAGTGTCGAGAGACATACTCTATTATATTACATGCAAGTCTCCATGGCCAATGTAGTTAACCATTTAACGCTGCATAACAACAACAGACAATATTTAATACTACCTGTGATTCCCCAGCTAATTTATTTCTCCTCTCCCTTCCTTCTATTACAGTGAGGGGCCTTCATTTTCTGCAGCCTTGGAGAGCTTCTTCTAGCTAGCTCGCGACAAGGTGGTACACCTAAAGGGACCAGGGAAATTCATAAGTTTGTTGAGAGCTGAAAGCTATCCTTCAGAATAACTATGGAAAGCAGAATTTAGTTCATTGCAAATGCTCACATCGGGACCCCCAGATAACTATCTACCTGCAACACTACAGTGTTGTTCAAGGCGCAAGGAGGAATCCTTTTAGGAAACACAAAATCTAAGCTGCTTGTAGCCTTCAGAAACGGTACAGCAAGACACCCGCCGTTTTTATCGGGAACGTGTTGTTGTAATACATGAGAAAGTAGCACATTCGGTTAAGGAATTCGAAGCTGTTAACAAAAGAATGTCCTACAGAGTACTCAGAAAGCAAATGATAGACATGACACTTATCAGTATTGAGGAGGGGGAGGAAGAGCAGGAGCAGGAAGAGATTAGTGTTTAATGTACTGTCGACAGCAAAGTCATTAGAGACGGAGCACAGGCTTGGATTAGGGAATGATGGGGAAGCAAATCAGCCGTACCCTTCCAAAGGAATAATCCGGGCATTTTCCTGAAGTGGTTTAGGGAAATCGTGGAAAATCTAAGTCAGGAACAGCCGGACACAGGTTCGAACCATCGTCCTCTCGAATGCGAGTCCAGTGTACTAATCACTGCGCCACCTCTCGGTCTTATCAGCGTCCACGCCCCAACAGTAGATAATACATATGAGGGAAAGTAAGAGTTATACGACTAATTAGGACAAACAATTGAGACTACACCAACTACAAATATCAAGATACTTCTGAGAGATTTTAATTGAAAAGCAGGAAAAGAAGAATTCTATGTACCATGATGAAACTGATCAGAATGGTCTGAAGGATGATTGAGTTAGCCATCTCAAAGAGCCAGGAAGAAGTTCGATTTATTTTGAACACAAGAGAATATATAAGTGAACCTGGTGGATGGAAAAACAATCAACTAGATACATCACATCTTGGTAGACCAGCGCTATAGCCATAGAGTCATGGACGTCAGGTCGCATAGAGGATCCGACTGTGCATCAGACCACATCTTCGTTATGTGTAGACTTAAGACGTTGTTCATCTTCGTGCATAAGAAGAACCAGACACTGTAACCTGCTTTGAATGTTGGGAAATTGCGAGAAAGTGCAATTAAATAACAATATGCTACAGAAATCAAAAACCGTTTTGAGTCCCTAGGAAACCCGAAAGCAATTGATAACATTGAGGAAAAGTGGAAAGAAATAAAGTCCACGGTATTGAGTGTAGCAGAGGAAAGAAGAAAATGAAGAAGAGGAAATGGTTCAACGAGACTTGCCACAAGGCCACAGCAACGAGAAAAAAGATGAGGGAGAAGGGGCTGGCTGACAGGGAGAATGAGGGGGAAAGGAAACATTTACTTGACATCATAAGGGAGACAAAGCGAATCCTGAGAACAGAGGAGAGAATATATCTAACCAATTTATTAGAACAATCTGAAACAGAGAGCCACAACAATAATTCAAGACAATTTTTCCAATGCATCAAAAATCGAAAACGTGGATTTTAGAACCCCCATCAACTATCGTTCAATAAGACGTTTCCATGGTGCGACTTCAGTATTTCATTATAATTTTCGCGTGCTTACTGGGAGCTTCCTTTCTCTGTAGGTAACTGAGGATAGGACTTGCAGCATCTTAAGGCTATGCTAACCATTTCTAGCGCCACTGCACAACAGGTTAGGAAAAAAATCGACTCGCGCTCCGTGAGTTACGTACAAACTTAATTATGTATGTAGATAATAATAATGATTTAGTACGGCTCAGTGACCTGTTGCAAGTTTTTCTATTGCACCCCAGAACAAGTATCTACAGTCTAACATGGAATTCGAACCACGTGTTCTTTCTGGTGACGGCTAAGTTAAAACAAAGACTGAAAAATTCCCCGCCCGACCGAGATTCCATTCCGCAACCTCTCGGTTTCGAGGCACACGCTTTACTGTTAGACTGTTAGAAATTTAGATAGTTCATTTATAGGTTTCGATGAGTGAGTTTGCAACTATCGAAATATTGGCGTATATAGACGTATCTTTTGATTGTATTGACTTAGAAGCTTAAACTATTTACACCTGCAAGAGATCGTTGACTTTAGTACCTGACATAAATTTCATTTGATACCTCTGTATGTTCCTGAGAAAATGGATCTTAACAGTTGAGCAGGCAGACAAACAGACAAACAGACACATGGACACCGGTGTGACCCTATAAGGGTTCCGTTTTTACCGACTGAGGTAGAGAATCCTAAAAAGATCCTCGAACACAATGCGGGCGTACTTGTACTCTGCCTTTTTTAGCCTGCTGCGATAACGCCTATGCTTGATGAATGACGTTCTGGAATGGCATTTAAAAAGCTTGTAAAACTCTGATCACCCATTTTACCGGTTCCTGAGCTCCATAGCTGTGGATTAGTTTACATTAAGACGTATAGCAATCAACCATTTTTATGTATTTTTATTTATGACAATAGGCATAACTTTCTTATGTAAGTACTCATGTCCATCATCAACGCGGAGGATACAGCGCTGTTTTTGTGCATTATTCAAAGAGAAAGTGTTTGCACCACGCTGACAAATACGGAAATTTGAGCAAAAGCAAACGAAATAGGGAAGCAGCTGCAGCATCCAAATTGCAGTCGATTTTTTTAACGATGTACTAACTGAAGACTGAAATATGAGTTGCACCAATCTGTCATGGGTGAAAGCCCGAGAGACTTATTGCTACAAACAAAAATACATAAAAAAGTGGTTCGTTTCTGTATTTCGTAAATTAATTGAAGAAGTTAGAGTACAAGTGGTACAAGTGCTTGTGATGCAAACGAAGTAAATGACTGCCGAGGTTAAGCGGCTGTTTATAAATTATGTGAGTTACTATCTACGCATTAGAAACATTTTTTTCTATTGTTCAGTTAGTCCGTGTCTACGTATAGATAAGGTTCGAGATTGTAGTTCTTCTGTATTATCTTTTATAATATATTAAAAGTTCTTATACTACTTAAATCTTAAGACTTTTTAGAGTAAAACAGGTACAAATGCAGAAATATTTTCTTTACTGTAACTTATGCTGAAATTTTTCTTCTTATTTTTTATGAAACAAGAATCTGTGCGTAAGTAAAGCAAAGTTAATATAACAAGTTGAAAAATTAAAGTTGAATTTTAAATAAAATAAAAATATCAAAACTAAAATGTTTTGGTGTGGTTACAACGCCTACGAGAGATTATTCACTGTCACTTCCTATAATCCTCCAACAGTCAGTGCCTTGATACAGAAAAATAATCATTTCCTACGTGGTACCTTTTGTAGAATATCCGTCGTGGGGCAAAAGTCGTTAGGCTATCCCATTGTGTTGCGCATTCTTCAGCCTTCTTTGTCCCCTTCTTTGACGTCGTCCTCTTCGTTCTCCACTCCCTCTTCTTATAGCCTGGGAAACTGCTGTCTGGAAATGGGATATGCTGTTATAGAACTCCTGATAAATTGGAGGGGTGTAGTTCTTTATTTCCTGAAGTTTTTTCCACTTCCCAAATTTTATTTCATACTTATCTTGACCGAAAGACTGCAGAGAAGGAATTGATGGGTGACGACATTGTTCCTCCCAGAATTCGTTTCGAAAACTTCAAGATCACGTTCTAGTGAATACCTTAACTGCATTGTTAGAGGATTTTCTTTGCTTATTCTGATCCTACTAGTATTCTTCCATTGTATTTTGTTTCCTTGAGTGCCTTCAGCAACTTTGTCCTTTGCTATGATATCCGTGGCTTTAATTGAAAGAGAGTTTTCTGTTTTCATCTCCGCTGCGGAAAACTTCATGCTTATCTTCACTGCTTCCATCCTGTCTTGAGGACTTGCATATACTCTAAGTATTTGTTTGCATTATCGCATTCCATGTACGTACGGCCAGATTCGAGAAACATGTGATCTGTTATGTCAGTATGCTCATTTTGATTCAAGATACACAAGCACTATTTCAGAAAGCCTGTTTAAACATGTACTACATATTACATTAAGTAATCTTGAAAACACACACATTAGGCTATTGCACTACGTTAAAAAAATGCTCATCTGAATCCTCTTGAAAGACAACAGTTATTCTCGTTCTGTGCGCCATTTGACTTGTACTGGTTGTATTCTAAATGGAGTCCGGGCATTGGCTTAGAGCCTAAACGTTTTCGTCAGAGAGATTAGAACTACGCAGGAAATCGTTTGGAATTCTTTTACTCTGAAGAGATGCACACTTTAGCTTAACAAATGTGTGCTTAGACCATTTTGTTGTGAAATATCACTTGCGCACTTGTACTCTCAGCCCCTCTGTTGTGAAACTTTGTAATTCTCGTAACGGCTGCAACAGCGAGCAGTACTAGAACAGTATTTGTTATAAGCACGTAGTTCGATTCCCGGCTGGGGCAGGAGATTTTCTCCGCTCAGGGACTGGGTGTTGTGTTGTGTTCATCATCATTTCATCCCTATCTCCGAAGCAAGCCGCCCAATGTGACGTCGAATACAATAAGCACTTGCCCTCGGCAGCGGAACTTCCCCGAACGGGGGACTCCCGGCCCACAATGCCGTGCGCTCATTTCCACTACAATTCCGTACAAAATTCGTGGTCCGTGCCTGCCTTATGAGTCTGTTGCATTGCGGTAGCAGACAGCCAGCGAGGCGTTTGTCGGCAAGCGACACGAGAAGGCCGGCCGGAGTGGCCAAGCGGTTCTAGGAGCTACAGTCGGGAACCGCGCGACCGCTACTGTCGCAGGTTCGAATCCTACCTCGGGCATGGATGTGTGTGATGTCCTTAGGTTAGTTAGGTTTAAGCAGTTCTAAGTTCTAGGGGACTGATGACCTTAGCAGTTAAGTCCCATAGTGCTCAGAGCCATTTTAACCATTTTTGACACGAGAAGCGGTGAGTCTGGTAAGGAAGTCGGGGCCGTTAAAGGTTCGCCATCATGATAAACACTAGATGACCCTGGAGAAGTATGTTTTTAATCGAATAGCTGTAATCATGACGTTATGGAGTCGAGGGGCATTGTGGAAAATGTGTGGAAAGTCCCAGAATGTTTTAGTACTGAATTTACATAGATCCCTTTTGATCATTACATGTAACAGTTGATAACAATAACAATCATCGAAATACCCATAAACACCTGTTAACCAAGACTTGGCTTCCAGACTCCCCGCTTCTCGTCTCCTGCGCCGTGCTGCTTGTCTGCTACGACCATACAGCAGAGCTACTCTGTCGTATGTTGCTACTCTTATTAACGTCGTTCCATGTCACTCGAATGCCTTGTAACAATGCCTTGAACCTTCCCCACAGAAAAAAAAAAAAATTCTGGTGAACGGGCTTGCTAAGGCAGAGATCCCCTCCGTACAACACAACGATCTGGAAACAAGGGTAAACACAACTTGTAGTAGGTCATGCACTCTGCAATGGACGGCCGTCATCTTTCGTTTCTGTGAAAACAGCACATCACTAGCAACTACAGTTCCTGAACTGTTTGGTATGTATGTTATAGCTTTTTCGCCCAATATACGCTTTAAGACAAAACAAAAACGACGCACCGGTAAGGAATTAACCGAATGGATCGGAAATCTGTACATTTGATGCAGATGTGCAGACAGTTAAATGATTACAATTTCAGAAAAGCTGGATGATTTATTGAGGAGGAAAAGCCTTCACAGACAGAGCTAGCGAATAATCTATTGGTTCACCTCTGCCCCTTATGCCCCTTGGAAATGATTGACAGTTGTTGGATGTCCTTCCGAGAGACGTAGTGGTAAATTCCGTCCAATAAGCGCGTAAGATCGTCAAAACCCTGGAATGGTTGGCGGGCTCTGCCCGTAATGCTCCAATCGTTCTCAATTGGGGAGGGATACAGTGACCTTCCTGTCCAATCACGAAAACAAGTTGTGTAAACTCTCGCGTTTGTGGGCAGAGGCCGCGCGGGATTAGCCGAGCGGTCTCAGGCGCTGCAGTCAAGGACTGTGCGGCTGGTCCCGGTGGAGGTTCGAGTCCTCCCTCGGGCATGGGTGTGTGTGTTTGTCCTTAGGGTAATTTAGGTTAAGTAGTGTGTAAGCTTAGGAACTGATGACCTTAGCCGTTAATTCCCAAAAGATTTCACACATTTTTTTGTGGGCAGACATTACCTTGCTGAAATACCATGAAGAGCAACAGAACCTGGATTGGGTTGGGTTGTTTGGGGGAGGAGACCAGACAGCTAGGTCATCGGTCTCATCGGATAGGGGAAGGAAGTCGGTCCTGCCCTTTCAAAGGAACCATCCCGGCATTTGCCTCGAGCGATTTAGGGAAATCTCGGAAAACCTAAATCAGGATGACTGGACGCGGGATTGAACAAAACCTGGGGTACAATATCGCCAGCGTGCCGCTGTGGTGTAACGGTGCCACGGATGGCAACCAAAGAGGTCCTTCTACGAGAAGAAATGGCACGCCAAACCATCACTCCTGGTTGTCGGGTCTTGTGGCGGGAGACGGAAAGGTTGGTATTCCATCGCTGCGCGGGTGGTCTTCAGGCGCGTCTTCGGCATGGAATCTCACTGAATGGAGTAGAGTTATCTTCACTGATGAGTCGCACTTCGAACTGAGCACTGGAGACCAACAAAGAAGTGTCTGGAGATGCCCCAGACAGTGATGGAACACCAACCTGATTGTCACTCACCATACAGTCCAATAACCAGTAGTAATGGGATGAGGTGCCATTTCTTTTTATAGCAAGACCACTCTGGTTCTCATCCGTGGCACCCTTACAGCACAACGGTACGTCGACGATATTCTACGCCCCCTTATGCTGCCCTTCATGACTATCCATCCTGGCCTTACATATCAGCAATATAATGCCCACCCACACACGGTGAGAGTTTCGTCTGTTTACCGTTGTGCTACCTTGGCCCGCAAGGTCGCCGCATCTCTCCCCAATTGAGAATGTTTGGAGCATTACGGGCTGGGCCCTCCAACCAGTTCAGGGTTTCGACGATGTTACGAGTCAACCGGCCGGAACAAAGCACTATATACCCCATCTCAGGAGGACATCCAGCAAGTCTATCTATCAATTCCAAGCCGAATAATTGTTTCCACAAATGCCAGAGTGGGATCAAGACGTTTTGACTAGCTCAGTCCTCCAATTCGGATAATTCCATTGTGGCACGTCGCTTCCTCTTCCCCCTCCCCCAACCTTTCCTGTTGGAGTATATAAGACGAGGGTGAGTCAAATGAAAACCCTAAAGTTGTAATAACAAACCGAAATTTCGCTCCGTTATCCTGTAAGTTAGTAAGTGTGCTACAAACATCCTGCAGAATGGCATGTAGGTGGCAGCATAGTGCAGATGCACACATACCGTCGCAGTATCAGTATAAAGATGGCCGCCCCACTTGCGATTTGCACCAGGGAAGAACAGCGATCTGTTATTCGGTTTTTGCGTAGTGAAGGTGTGAAACCTATTGAAATTCATCGACGAATGAAGGTTCAGTACGGTGATGCACGTTTGTCACAGCAGCAAGTCTACGAATGGAGTAGGAAGTTCGCAAATGGTGTGACTTCAGTGGAAGATGCTCCTCGTCCAGGTCAGGAACAACGAGTTGTGACTCCACAGAACATTGCAGCAGTTGAAACCATAGTGAAGGAAAACCGCCGAGTGACACTGAATGACATCGCAGCATGTTTACAGATTAGTCATGGGTCAGCAAATCACATTGTGCAAGGTGTGCTCCAGTTTCACAAAGAGTCTGTAAGATGGGTGCCACGGCAGTTGATTCCTGAAATGAGAGAACGACGTGTTGATGCTTGTGAAGAACTTCTTCGGCGCCTTGAACGAGAAGGTGATGGTTTCCTTGCAAGAATCCTTACTGGAGACGAAACCTGGGTTGACTTCCACCAACCGGAAACGAAGAGAGCGAGCAAGGAATGGTGCCATTCCTCATCAAAACCAAAGAAGTTTCGAACAGAACCATCAGCAGCGAAGGTTATTTTGACTCTCTTTTGATACGAAAAAGGCCTCATTTTGGAGCATTACATGCCTAGAGGGACCACTGTCAAGAGTGCAGCATACACAGATTTCCTAAAAAATCATCTGTAGCCTGCAATCAAATCAAAGCGACGTGGACTGCTGTCAGCAGGTGTTCTTTTGCAACATGACAATCCAAAGCCCCACACTGCCCGTACAACAGTTGCAACAATCACAGTCCTGCATTATTAGTGTCTTCCTCATCCACCATACTCACCAAACCTTGCCCCAAGTGATTTCCATATGTTGGGACCACTCAAAGACGCAATGGGAGGAAAGATGTTCCGTTCCGATGAGGAGGTACGCCACGCGGTGCATGAGTGGTTGCCCAGGCTACCAAAGGAATTTTTCTCTAAAGGAATTTATGCACTTTGTAAGCGCTGGAGGACTTACATTGAGCGTGGGGGATATTGTGTTGAAACGTGATAGAGCTTTGTACCACTCACAATAAATACTCTACTGGCCATTAAAATTGCTACACTACGAAGATGACGTGCTACAGACCCAAAATTTAATCGACAGGAAGAAGATGCTGTGACATGCAAATGATTAGCTTTTCAGAGCATTGACATAAGATTGGCGCCGGTGGCGACAACTACAACGTGCTGACATGACGAAAGTTTCCACCCGATTTCCCATACACAAACAGCAGTTGACCGGCGTTGCCTGGTGAAACGTTTTTGTGATGCCTCGTGTAAGGAGGAGAGATGCGTACCATCACGTTTCAGACTTTGATAAAGGTCGGATTGTAGCCTATCGCGATTGCGGTTTATCGTATCGCGACATTGCTGCTTTCGTTGGTCGAGATCCAATGACTGTTAGCAGAATATGGAATCGGTGGGTTCAGGAACGCCGTACTGGATCCCAACAGCCTCGTATCACTAGCAGTCGAGATGACAGGCATCTTACCCGCATGGCTGTAACGGATCTTGCAGCGACGTCTCGATCCCTGAGTCAACAGATGGGGACCTTTGCAAGACGACAACCATTTGCACGAACAGTTCGACGACCTTTGCAGCAGCATGGACTATCAGCTCAGAGACCACGGCTGCGGTTACCCTTGACGCTGCATCACAGACAGGAGCGCCTGCGATGGTGTAAACGACGAACCTGGGTGCAAGAATGGCAAAACGTCATTTTTCTCGGATGAATCCAGTTTCTGTTTACAGCATCATGATGGTCGCGTCCGGGTTTGGCGACATCGCGGTGAACGCACATTTTAAGCGTGTATTCGTCATCGCCATACTGGCGTATCACCCGGCGTGATGGTATGGCGTGCCATTGGTTACACGTCTCGGTCACCTCTTGTTCGCATTGACGGCACTTTGAACGGTGGACGTTACATTTCAGATGTGTTACGACCCGTGGTTCTACCCTTCATTCGATCCCTGCGAAACCCTACATTTCAGCAGGATAATGCACGACCGCATGTTGCAGGTCCTGTACGGGCCTTTCTGGATACAGAAAACGTTCGACTGCTGCCCTGGCCAGCACATTCCCCAGATCTCTCACCAATTGAAAACGTCTGGTCAATGGTGGCCGGACAACTGGCTCGTCACAATACGCCAGTCACTACTCTTGATGAACTGTGGTATTGAAGCTGCATGGGCAGCTGTACCTGTATACGCCATCCAAGCTCTGTTTGACTCAATGCCCAGCCGTATCAAGGCCATTATGAAGGTCAGAGACGGTTTTTCTGGGTACTGATTTCTCAGGATCTATGCACCCAAATTGCGTGAAAGTGTTATCACATTCCAGTTCTCGTATAATTTATCTGTCCAATCCGTTTATCATCTGCATTTCTTCTTGGTGTAGCAATTTTAATGGCCAGTAGTGTAATATTTAAAAAAATATTTAACGTTTTCATTTGTCTCACCCTCGTATCTGTATCTGTTGCAATGTGTGTGCGTGTGTGTGTGTGTGTGTGTGTGTGTGTGTGTGTGTGACGCAAACGGGCAGACAAGTAGGAGGAAGCGAGTTCATCGCTATTTCTTGCGAAGGATGCGTCGGCTAACGCCCACCGGGCAGTGGGCGTGCTGGAAGCTGAAAGACGCTTCCGGTCGTCATCTCGTACCCAAAGTCTAAGGTTTCAGGAAGCCAGGTCACCGCACGGCCACCGGCGGATTTATTTACCGCCTACTAATGGAGCAAGCACGAGAATAGCGCCTCGCTCATGTAACTCTCGACGCTGTGTCACCGCGCCATTAAGGCTGATGGCTTCAGTAATACGTTTCCCCTCCCTCCCCCCCCCTCTCTCTCTCCCAGTATTATGTGCCAGTAATCTACCCAACAGAAAGTTTCCACCGATTTCATGTGGGCAGCCGCCACCCGTAAAGTTTCCAGGACTCGTCCGCCGAGATGGACCAAACTACAGAGAAGGAGTGGGGTGCGTGGAAGCAGACTGACGCATAGGCACTGACCTCGCGATTCCCGCCGAACGTGGAGGCTCTTCCGTTTACTGTGCTGCGCTGTGCCAGCGGTTACGTTAGGAGAGGTAAGCAGCAGCCGAAGGACGTATAGATGCTGCGAGGCTGAATACACCTTGAATTTCCTAGTGGGATGACGATGACAGCCTCTCCGATTGCAGTGAAGTATTAGGGCTGCTTCTTTGACCAATGCTGCGAGACAATAAACGTTAATCATAACAATCATTAAGTGGTAAACAAAGAACACGGAGGAAGAGAAGTTATGATTTAACTCTGGCTTGACGACGAGGTCTCTAGGCACGGCACGCAAGTTCGGACTGGGCAACAATAGAGCATACAAAGGACCGTGGCCTTTTCTAACAAACAATCAGAATAGTCATCTACATGTACATCTCTGTCTGTATTCCTCAAGCCACCTTACGTTGTGTGGCGCAGGGTATTTTGTATACCAGTATCACTTCCCTCACTTCCTGTTTCAATCACGTATTGTTCATGGGAAGAGCGATTGGTGGTAAGAACCCGTGTGGCTCGAATCTTTCTACTATTATCCTCATGGTCTTTTCGAAAGATACACTACTGGCCATTAAAATTGCTACACCAAGAATGACGAACGGGTATTCATTGGACAAATATATTATACTAGAACTGACATGTGACTGCATTTTCACGCAATTTGGGTGCATAGATCCTGAGGAAACAGTACCCAGAACAACCACCTCTGGCCGTAATAACGGCTTCGATGCGCCTGGGCATTGAGTCAGAGTTTGGATGGCGTGTACAGGTACAGCTGCCCACGCAGCTTCAACACGATACCACAGTTAATCAAGAGTAGTGACTGGCGTATTCTGACGAGCACGTTGCTCTGCCACCATTGACCAGACGTTTCCAATTGGTGAGAGATCTGGAGAATGTGCTGGCCAGGGCAGCAGTCGAACATTTTCTGTGTTCAGAAAGGTCCGTACAGGGCCTGCAACATGCGGTCGTGCATTATCCTGCTGAAATGTAGGGTTTCGCAGGGATCGAATGAAGGGTAGAGCCACGGGCTGTATCACATCTGAAATGTAACGTCCACAGTTCAAAGTGCCGTCAATGCGAACAAGAGGTGACCAGACGTCTCCGATGGCACCTCATACCATCACGCCAGGTGATACGCCAGTATGGCGATGACGAATACACGCTTCCGATGTGCGTTCACCGTGATGTCGCCAAACACGGATGCGACCATCATGATGCTGTAAACAGAACCTCGATTCATCCGAAAAAATGAAGTATTGCCATTCGTGCACCCAGGTTCGTCGTTGAGTACACCATCGCACGCGCTCCTGTCCATGCTGCTGCAAACGTCGTCGAACTGTTGGTGCAGATGGTTGTTGTCTTGCAAACGTCCCCATCTGTTGACTCAGGGATCGAGACCTGGCTGCACGATCCGTTACAGCCATGCGGATAAGATTCCTTTCATCTCGACTGCTAGTGATGCGAGGCCTTTGGGAACAAACACGGCGTCCCGTATTACCCTCCTGAACCCACCGGTTCCATATTCTGCTAACAGTCATTGGATCTCGACCAACGCGAGCAGCAATGTCGCGATACGATAAATCGCAATCGCGATAGGCTACAATCTGACCTTTATCAAAGTCGGAACGTGATGATACACATTTCTCCTCCTTACACGACGCATCACAACAACGTTCCACGAGGCAAAGCCGGTCAACTGCTGTTTGTGTACGAGAAATCGATTGGAATGTTTCCTCGTGTCAGCACGTTGTAGGTGTCGCCACCGGCGCCAACCTTGTGTGAATACTCTGAAAAGCTAATCATTTGCATATCAGAGCATCTTCTTCCTGTCTGCAAATTTCGCGTCTGTAGCACGTCATCTTCGTGGTGTAGCAATTTTAATGGCCAGTAGTGTATATGTAGGAAAAAACGTATATTGGTTTACTATTCTACGAATGTAGGCTCTTGGAAGTTCTACACTAGGCATAACACGATGCAGAATGCCTCTCTTGCAGAATCTTCTACTGAAGCTGGCTAAGAATCCCCGTGACGCTTTCACGCTTACTAAGTGCATCTGTAACGAAACGTGCTGTGCTTCTTTGAATCTTCTCTATTTCCTCTATCAGTCCTATTTCGTACGGATCCCCTACTGATGAGCAATTTCAACTACTGGTCGAACGATTGTTTTGGAACATACTTTCTTAGTTGGTGGTCTATATTTTCTGAGAATTCTTTCAATGGAACCCTGTCTGGCATCTGCCTTACTCAGGATGAATTTTATGTAGTTGTTCCACTTCAAATCGCTCCATACGCATACTCCTAGATATTTTATGGAAGTAACTGCCTCCAGTGATTGTTCTGCAGTTCGTGTAATCATACAGTAAAGAGTTTTTCTGCCCACGTATTCGAAATACGTTGCATTTGTGTATGTTGAAGGTCAATTGCGACTCCCTGCATCAAGCGACCATCCTCTATAGGTCTTCCTGCGTCTCGCTACTGTTTTCTGGAGTCGCGACTTCTTTGTATACAATAGCATCATCCGCGAAAACCTTCATGGAACTTCAGACGTTATCTCCTAGGTGATTTATGAATATACATTATGAAAAGTAATGATCCTATACCACTCTTGGGGCATGCTCAAAGTTAGTTTTACATCTGAAGACTTCTCCTCTTTCAGAATGACATTCTGTGTTCTGCTTACTAGAAACTCTTCGATCCAGTCACACTGCTGGTCTGATATTGCACCCGCTCGTATTTTGTTCAGTAGGTGGCAGTGCAGAACTGTATCGAATGCCTTCGAGGTCAAGGAATATTGTGCTATCTCACATGGACGAATTAGTCATTTGTGGGGAACCCCGGAAAACCTCGCTCCTGGCAGAGTCCAAAATCAAAATACAAAAACTCGTTTTAAAAATGTGTTTGAATATAACAGTTATTTAACTTGTCACTGAATTAATAAATTAAATGGAAGAAAGAAGCCACAAGATTCTGCTAAAGAAGCAAGACAACAGACAACGTGGGATGGCCGATGTAAGGGAGACATTAGAAGCAAATTTGCGCTGGAGAACAGAGCATCATTCAGTAAAAGAGTCTTCAGGTATCCAGTATTGTCGCCTCCATCGGTGAATGAAATAAAGAAAGAGCAGTGAGAGAAGGGGTTAGAGGAGGGACTTGATGTTGCTGCTGCACTTCTAGCCTACACCAGACTCCTACAGAAACTTCAAGGCGTGGTAAAAGAGGAGAAGAAAAAACTGAACTATTGACTTGTAGTGTAGTAAAAGACCGGGAAAATGTAAAAGATAAATATAATTTCGTTCTGGAAAGAAGGACATCGAGAAAGAATTGTAAGGAAAAACAAAGATCAGAAATTATAAAACAGATAGTAGAATTTCAGCGCTGTAAGTATGTAAAGATGAAAAACTTTGCAAACGACAGGTAGATAGGGATGATGGCGTAAAAATAAAAAAAGACTGCTGCACGAAAATAATAATAGTAAGTAAATAAAAGACTCGAGGCTCGGAAAAAGAAATTGAAGAATCATTAATTTGCTTGCACGTTGCAACAGCCTGTGATTATATACAGTATTGAATAAAGTAAGTGATGCACTCTACGTTAACAAAATTAGCTATATCAGATAGAAAATAATGACAGAATCCAAATACAAACCACAAAATTTTTGATGATAGACAAAATCGCATGAAAAGAAGAGTAAATGAAATGGCAGATGCTATTTTAAGTTGCTTCTTCAGTTGAGTACATATGAAGGGCTTATTTCAATCGTGGTACAAGTCCATTTTTGTTCATTTTGAGATACAGAGTCGTAATGTTAAATGAGCGCTGAAAAATCTGCAGTTGAGATACTAGAAATATTCAAGCATACGGCTTCTTGCTAGAGATGAACCTTTCCTTCTGTTTGTTTCCATCATTAATTTCAGAAGCATTATAGGCAGAAAAGTGGAGGTAATGGACTTGTACCACAATTGAAATAAGCTCTTCATATAAAGCCCCGCGAAATCCATAGGTTAACAAGGCTAAACTGCTCTAAGGATAGAGACGGAAACTATAGTAGGGATACCTCATAAATAGAGCAGAGCTTCCTCAAGAAATCTGAAAGTAAAATCTATGTTAATAACACTTCCATGCAAATGCAATCGGGCAGCCATTACTCAGGTACAAAAATCAAATATAATTAATACGTTACAAGCAGGAATAACAGGTAAAAAAAAGGGAAGTATTTCATATTTATTGCTCTACTGCTCGTTTCCATGGCGTGCGCCATCGTCATCAGGTGGAATCTTACGCAAAGTCAATTCTTGTTGTAGTAATCTCCCATTTGCAGATGAT
The DNA here is from genome assembly GCF_023864345.2 of Schistocerca serialis cubense. Lineage (NCBI taxonomy): Eukaryota > Metazoa > Arthropoda > Insecta > Orthoptera > Acrididae > Schistocerca > Schistocerca serialis. The sequence goes on from NC_064646.1 coordinate 399,002,344, forward strand.
GATGCGAACCACCGAAAAAGTTGTCTGAGAGGATGTGTACGACCTACTATCCCGTACCAAATTCTTCATCTCAGACTAGCACTCACACACAACCTCTCCAATTATTTGCAGGATTTCCTTCTTACCCTCTACGGCTCCCTCTACTACCGTTGAAGCTATTCCCTGATATTTTAACACATATGGTGTCATCCTGTCACTTCTTGTCAACGTTTTCCACATAAAAATTGCAGCATTTTAAAAGAAAAAAGGCTTTTACGTGCTGCACATTACATTTCTTTATTTAACTTGTGCGCTCAGTCGCGTTTTGTTTTATTTACACGGCATATTCAGTGGATGTCAGGGCTATATTTCTGAGACAGACTGATCACAAGGAATACTGCAAGCTTGCAACTAGTTTGCCACATGAGAGAAAACTGTACGGCTTATAAATAATGAATTAGATTCTGAACTGACACCCACTGAAGATGCCTTGCAAATCAGGTGAGACCCGTTTGGGTGCACAAGTTAAATGAAACACATTAAATGCGGCATGCAGAAGGAGCTTTTCTTTTAATTTATATACAGTTGCGGCGAAAATGGGAACCACAAGAAACTTGTTTTCCACACCTTTCTATCCTCACCGATTCTGCGAAGAACCTTCTCATTTCCTGTCAGCCCAATCAACTTCCAGCATCCCTCTATAGCACCACATCTCAAAATCTTGGATTCTCCCTTTTCAGTCGTATGTCCACTGCCTATGATAAACTTCCATGCAATTCTGTCTCGAGAGGTACGTTCTCAAAGACTTCTTCCTCTAGTTAAGGCCCATTGTTGATATTGATAGGCTTTTTTTGGCCAGAAATTAACTCTTTGCAAGCGCTAGTTTGCTTTTTTAAAGTTCCCCTTGCTTCCACCACCATACTTTATTTTGTTTCCTAGGTTACAGAATTCCTTCATTTCGTCTAGAGGCTACGTTTATCGCTAGTGTCATTTCTGCTACTCCTTACTACTTTCTTCGTTTTTCTCTGATTAATTTCATTCAGTATGTCCTGTAAGGGTTCCTCGCTTTCACTGAGGATAACAATGTCATCATCGAATCTCCATTCACCATCGATTTGCAGTAGGGTTTTGGAACATAAACTGTGTTCGAACATTATGAATTACCACGAAGAAAACTATTTATGCCGGCCGGAGTGGCCGAGCGGTTAAAGGCGCTACAGTCTGGAACCGCATGACCGCTACGGTCGCAGGTTCGAATCCTGCCTCGGGCATGGATGTGTGTAATGTTCTTAGGTTAGTTAGGTTCAAGTAGTTCTAAGTTCTAGGGGACTTATCACCACAGCAGTTGAGTCCCATAGTGCTCAGAGCCATTTGAACCATTTTTGAAAACTATTTATTGACACATAAATGGTTCAAATGGCTCTGAGCACTATGCGACTTAACTTCTGAGGTTATCAGTCGCCTAGAACTTAGAACTAATTAAACCCAACTAACCTAGGGACATCACACACATCCATGTCCGAGGCAGGATTCGAACCTGCGACCGTAGCGGTCACGCGGTTCCAGACTGAAGCGCCTTTAACCGCACGGCCACACCGGCCGGCTATTGACACATAGTCAGCACGGATTCAGAAAAAACCGTACTTGTGAAACACAACTAGCTTGAGTGCTATCGACAGGAGATGTCAAATTGATTCCATATTTTTAGATTTCCAGAAGTCTTTCGACACCGTTCCTCACAAGCGTCTTCTAACCAAACTGCGCGCCTATGGAAAATCGCCACAGTTGTGCGACTGGATTCGTGGTTTCCTGTCATAAAGGTCACAGTTCGTAGTAATAGACGGAAAGTCAGCAGAAGTAATATCCGGCGTTCCCCAAGGAAGTGTTATAGCCCTTTCATTGTTCCTGATCTATATTAACGACATAGGAGACAATCTGAGTAGCCGTCTCAGATTATTTGCAGATGATTCTGTGATTTACCTTCTTTTTAAGTCATCAGGTGACCAAAACGAATTGCAAAATGATATAGATAAGATATCTGTATAGTGCGAAAAGTGGCAATTGGCCATGAATAGAGAAAAGTGTGAAGTTATTCACATGAGTACTAAAAGAAATCCACTAATTTTAAGTCAGACAAATCTTAAGCCTGTAAATTCAACTATATATTTAGGAATCACAATTACAAACAACCTAAATTGGAACGACCATATAGATAATGTTGTGGGTAGAGCCAACCAAAGACTGCGATTCATTGGCAGATCACATAGAAGGTGCAACAGGTCTACTACAGAGACTGCTGCACAACGCTTTTCCACTCTCTTCTGGAGTATTGCTGCGCGGTGTGGCATCCACATCAGGTGGGACTGTCGGATGACATCGAAAAAGTACAAAGAAGGGCAGCTCGTTTTGTATTATCGCGGAATAGGGGAGATAGTGCCACAGACACCATACGCGAATTGGAGCGGGATCTTCTCATGAAATTTCAATCACCAGTTTTCTCCGCCGATTGCGAAAACATTCTGTTGGCACCCACCTACATAGGAAGAAATGATCATCACAACAAAATAAGAGAAATCAGGGCTCGCACAGAAAAATTTAAGCGCTCGTTTCCCCCGCGTGCCGTTTGAGAGTGGAACGGTAGAGAGACAGCTTGGTGGTTTATTGAACCCTCTGCCAGGCACTTTATTGTGAATAGTAGAGTAATCGCGTAGATGTAGATAAATGGATTTTAAAGCAATATCGGAACCATTCTTTTGTTTCCATCACTTCTTCTTCGGTGCACAAAGTGAGAGAAAGGCAGCACCTTTGTCTTACAGCCTTTTCTGTCCGAATAATTAGCATATACAACGAAAATAAGGAGCAACGACAGTACTGGGGCAGAGTTCGGGTTTGGAACAGAAAGTAGACAGAAAGGAACTAGGTATTTTACAGCCGGCCGGGGTGGCCGAGCGGTTGTAGGCGCTACAGTCAGGAAACGCGTGACCGCTACGGTCGCAGGTTCGAATCCTGCCTCGGGCATGGATGTGTGTGATGTCCTTAGGTTAGTTAGGTTTAAGTTGTTCTAAGTTCTAGTGGACTGATGACCTCAGAAGCTAAGTCCCATAGTGCTCAGAGCCAATTGAACCATTTGGGTACAGCCATGCTGACTCCAGTGCTACGGTCAAAAAATGGCTCTGAGCACTATGGGACTCAACTGCTGAGGTCATTAGTCCCCTAGAACTTAGAACTAGTTAAACCTAACTAACCTAAGGACATCACAAACATCCATGCCCGGGGCAGGATTCGAACCTGCGACCGTAGCGGTCTTGCGGTTCCAGACTGCAGCGCCTTTAACCGCACGGCCACTTCGGCCGGCTGCTACGGTCAGATTCACTATGTTGGTACAGGCAGCCCGATCGAGATGGCCCCACAGATTCTAGATTGGTTTAAAATCCGGTGAGTTTGGTGAACAGAAGACAACAGTAATCTCATCCTGGTGCTCTTCGAACGACGTACATATATTGTGATCTATTTGAGATGTTGCATTTTCTTGCTGGTAGATGCCTTCGAGTTGTGGAAAAACAAACTGCATGCTGAGGTGGACATGGTCCCCAAGGATAGTTGCAAATTTATGTTTATCCACTGCGCATTGGTCCGCAGCTCGTGGTCGTGCGGTAGCGTTCTCGCTTCCCGCGCACGGGTTCCCGAGTTCGATTCCCGGCGGGGTCAGGGATTTTCTCTGCCTCGTGATGACTGGGTGTTGTGTGATGTCCTTAGGTTAGTTAGGTTTAAGTAGTTTCAAGTTCTAGGGGACTGATGATCATAAATGTTAAGTCCCATAGTGCTCAGAGCCCAGAATGACGAGATCACTTAGGGAATGCCACAGAAACATTCCCCGGGCCATAACGCTCTCTCTCGCCTCCCATGGTCCCTTCCTACGATTATTTCAGAGCCATACACACCAAGGGCTGTTGTTACAAGAGCCTGAAAACTACACACATCAAATAAAGTTTTGTGCCACCCGGGTTCCCAGAACTCATGAATGTGGATATTGTGTCACAAATACGTGACTCTTCAGAAATCACTAAACCAGCCCAGAGATGTAAACAACCATGTATGAGCAGCGCGTATTAGACGGAGGGCGTCCGACAGCCGATCAGTTCCAGTCATTCCACATGGAAGGAGGTACACGACTCGTGTTGTCTGTTGTTCAACCATGCCTAGATGGTCAATACCGCTGTTCGATCGGTTCCCCATTGTTACTTTGTGCCACGAAGAGCTCTCAACAACGGAAGTGTCCTGGCGTCTTGGAGTGAACCAAAGCGATGTTGTTCGGACATGGAGGAGATATAGAGATACTGGAACTGTCGATGATATGTCTCGCTCAGGTCGCCCAAAGGCTACTACTGCAGTGGATGACCGCTACCTACGGATTATGAATCGGAGGAACCCTGACAGCAATGCTACAATGTTGAATAATGCTTTTCGTGCAGCCACAGGACGTCGTGTTACGACTCAAACTGTGCGGAGTAGGCTGCATGATGCGCAACTTCACTCCTGACGTCCATGGCGAGGTCCATCTTTGTAACCACGACATCATGCAGAGCGGTACAAATCGGCCCAAAAACATGCCGAATGGACCGCTCAGGATTGGCATCACGTTCCCTTCACCGATGAGTTTCGCATATGTCTTCAACCAGACAATCGTCGGAGACGTGTTTGGAGGCAACCCAGTCAGGTTGAACGCCTTAGACACACTGTCCAGCGAGTGCAGCAAGGTGGAAGTTCCCTGTTGTTTTGGGGTGGCATTATGTGGGGCCAACGTAAGCCGCTGGTGGTCATGGATAGCGCTGTATCGGCTGTACGATACGTAAATGCTATCCTCCGAGCAACCACGTCCGTAGCATATTGATGAGTCATTCGTCTTCATGGACGACAATTCGCGCCCCTATCGTGCACATCTGTGTATGAATTCCTTCAGGATAACGACATCGCTCGCCTATAGTGGCCAGCATGTTCTCCAGATATGAGCCCCATCGAACATGCCTGGAATAAATTGAAAAGGGCGGTTTTTGGACGACGTGACCCACCAACCACTTTGAGGGATCTACGCCGAATCGACTTTGAGGAGTGGGACAATCTGGACCAACAGTGCCTTGATGAAATTGTGGATAGTATGCCACGACTAATACAGTCATGTATCAATACAAAAGGATGTCCTAATGGGTATTACAGGTACCGGGGTGTACAGCAATCTGGACCACCAGCTCTGAAGGTCTCGCTGTATGGTAGTACAACATGCAATGTGTGTTTCTCATGAGCAATAAAAACTGGCGGAAATGATGTTTATGTCGATCTCTATTCCAATTTTCTGTACAGGTTCCGGAACTCTCGGAACCGATGTGATGCAAAACTTTTTTTGATGTGTGCATTTTTGAGGGCACCCTGAAAGCGATGGGGAACCTACTGACCATTATTTCCAGTCTGCAAGTCCACATTCTTCTTGTGCTCACTGAGAGAAAATGTTTGTATTTTCCATTTACTCAGCGGAGTCAGGAACTATGACTATAAATAAAGTTTTGAGTTCTGACTGATTAATATATTCCGTAAAAGTTCACATACACAAACATAATAAGATTCCTAATAATAATAATAATGTCCGTATCACAAAGAGCACTGGTAGGATTTCAGAGGCGACCTCTACGGTAAGTTCCAAGAAAAATGCTCTATCTCCCTGACTCCTAATCATCAAATTACTCACTACAAAAGTAAAAAATAGTCTCACCACTTGCCACTCGATTTTGTCAGCATTATAGGTGGTACACAAACAGCTACTTCCGTGAAATATAAGATATCCAGAAGAACGTACAGTCCTCACAAGTACACTTCCTACATTTACCGACAACATGTGCGTTAACTGCCTGGCTGTGGTGTCATCGTCGGCCCCTGTGGCCGAGTGGTTCTAGGCGCTTTAGTCCGGAACCGCGCTGCTGCTGCGGTCGCAAGTTCGAATCCTGCCTCGGGCATGAATGTGTGTGATGTCCTTAGGTTAGTTAGGTTTAAGAAGTGCTCCGTTCTAGGGGACTGATGATCTTAGTAGTTAAATCCCGTAGTGCTCAGAGCCAATTATAGATCCAGTATGTTGTCATCTATTGCGACTGTTCATCAGAAACAATGGTATCGTCTGGAGCGCCCTGTTATGCGTAAATTAGTTGGCGGACAGATTGGGCAGCAATCTGCGGCTGTTTGCTGATGCGGCTGTGTTGTACGGTAAGGTATGGAAGTTAAGTGTTTCTAGAAAGATACAAAATAACTTTTGCAGCTAGCTCTTATTGTGCAAAAAGTAAGTTAATGCGGGTGAATAGGAGAAACAAACCCGTAAATGTTCGGTTACAGCAATAGCGATGTCCTGTTTGATATAGTCACGTCGCTTAAATATTTGGGCATAGCGTTGCAAAGCTATATGAAATGGAACTAGTATGTGAGGATTGTGGTATGGAATGTGAATAGTCAGCTTCGGTTTATTGGGAGAATTCTAGGATAAGTGATTCATCCGTAAAGGAGGCTGTATATACGACGCTAGTGCGACCTATTCTTGAGAACTGTTCGAGTGTTTGGGACTTGTACCAGGTCGGATTAAAGGGGGGCATCGGAACAATTCAGAGACAGTCGCTAGATTAGTTACTGATAAGTTCGAACAACACTCACATATTACGGAAATGCTTCAGGAACTCAAATGGGAATTCCTGGAGAGAAACGGCATTCTTTTCGAAGAACACTACTCAGAAAATTTAGAGAACATTGCGAGCTTCCCAAAAGATATGAAATGATGTGAATTCGTGATGGTGGCCCTCAACTACATACCCTCCGACTCAGAGTTGCAGCATTCAAAGTATTGGCTGGTTTCGTTGTACAGCGGCGGGATACATAGTTGTCGCATTAGAGGCCAAATACTGCTGAGTCTACAGTATTCAATGTGAATCCACACATGAATCGAAAGGTCGAAGGTTTCTATCGCTCGGCAATTGGGAATTATGAATGTAACATATAAATTTATAAACGAAAGATTGCAATTAAATAAAATCTGCCGGTACTGTCTTAACAGCTTTAAATGATGAGTACGATAGTAGAAGTACTTTTGAGAATGCGGTATATTTCTGCAAAACACTTATTGGTATCTATGGTCCATCAATTAAATAAAATATAAGTTGAATAACAGGGAAACGATAGATTTCTACTTCACGTAATAAGTTATGAACAACATAGCTCGCGAGATATTCGCTTCTGAACGCATACTACGTCTTCACTGCAGAAGCCGCGGAAATCACACAAGAGCACAGGTCGGCAGTCCGAAATATTTCTATCCTCTGCAACCACGTGCAAACTGCTCCACTGCCCAAGTCCTTCCGCCGACTCTCCATCCGTCGCGCTGTCACGTTCAGCACTTCCCGCGTATTGTGCCGTACCCTCCAGAACTCCCTCGTGTCTAGTTATAAGTTGGCACAGTGGATAGGCCTTTAAAAACTGAACACAGATCAATCAGTTTTTCAAGGCCTATCCACTGTGCCCACTTATAACTAAATCTGAGGCGGGTGCGATGGGAAGGTTCCCTTGTTAGTAACGAGCGCTGTGATAGGCTAGAGCGCTCCCTCCATGTCTCCAAGCCAACATGCACTCATAAACATATTGAAACACATACAAAATACTGGATTTACATTTAAATAACTTGAAATTAAATAAATAATCCTATGGCTGGACCATAATCACGCTCTAACACACATTATTAGATACATAAACAAATTAAATAAACGTATATCACAGGAATAACAACAAAAGGTAGGCCAGTAGCCATATGGTCTCTGTGCTTTCTAAAACACAGTAAATGTTTAAACAATGTCTTCATGAATAGTATATATCGGATATAAACAAAGACATAGATGAATAAATATATTTATAAGCATGCTGCGAGTGATAGTAATCGGCCACTTTGACCTCCAATAACTCATGTACTATTTAAGTTACATGCTTGTAGTTCATACCAATTTAGGTTTACACTAATAGCTTTCTAGAGACATGTAGATCGACGAAATCGGACGAACCGTTTAGATTTTGGAAATTCGTTGCTGGGTGTTATGTGTATAATTTATCGTCAGATACTAAACTTTAAACTAATAAACATATTGAAAACATGATTACACCATCTAAATTGTCGTGCAAATAATGGTAATGTACATGTTTCTCTTTGAGGTATCATGATTCATCTGGTTACTATTAATTTCTATACGAACTGTGAAGTGTCTGCCATTAAGGTTTCACAAAGTCCACCATCTTTGGCACTTCCAGCGTGTCTCCTTCATCGACACAGCGTCACAATGGAATTCCCAGCCACACTGCTGGACCGTGCGCTGGCGCTACCCCTCTCGTCCGGCTAACGTTCGCCACCACCTGTTTGCTGCCTGGCCTCGGCTGGCCGAGGGGCCCTTGTGGCCAAGCCAGCTCCGAACTTAGAATATTTTCAGGGCGCCACAATTCGCCCGTTACCTCACAACCTGCATCTGAAGCTGACCCCAGAAGGATTCTACAGCCGCTAATATACATTGCGCGTGAGGTCCACAAAGACAAGATATGAGAAATCAGAGCTCATACAGAGGCATATAGACTGTCGTTACTCCCATGATTTGTTTGCAAGTGAAACAGGAAAGGGTTTGTCTAGTAGTGGTATGGGGTACACTCCACCACTCACCGTATGGCTGATTGCGGAGTACCTATGTAGATGTAGGTGTAGAATGTGAGCGCTGTAATAGACAGTTAACACGCAGAAATACTTTTAATAATTTCTTTTCAAAAGTGTTATGATGATTGATCTAAGGAGGTCAGATGAGGAAAACGGTACCCTGAAGAACCAATACAAACGAAATTTAGGGTACTGAAAACTACTCACACATCTCTATATGAATCAAAGAAAATCTTCAGGGCTCTGATAAGTAAAAGCTCAGATTCAGCTGACAGTAACTATAATAAGACAATAGAACGATGATGCTACATAATATTACTGTTCTCTCTCGGGTACTTTGTTAATTTAGCTTACGATATTTCCAGACAAATTACAGCATGCCCTTGTTAGTCTCTCTACAAGAATGGTAACTCCTCGGATATAAATAACTACCTGCCAGTGCCACTCCTTACATTACTTTCCAAATTTTTTGAAAATATAATGTAATCAAAGACTGTCATCCAGCCGTGTAGTAATTTTTTGGAAACATAATTTACTGAAACACTGTCATCCAGCCATGAAGTAATGGGACACTTCATGAATCTCAGGTCGGATTTCAAAAGGACTGTTCTACTGAGCGGCTATTTACATTTTCACTGAATACATAATAAAATTTTTGAATGGTAAAATATCGCCAATTAAAATCTTCCGTGCTTTGTTGAACACATTTGACTGTATGAATCATAATATTCTAGTTGACAAATTTGTTGGCTACATGGGTAGGGGTATGGGTATGACCTCCTTAGATCAATCATCATAACACTTTTAAAAATAAATTATTAAAAGTATCTTTTGCGTATTAACTACCTATTAGAGTGCTCACATTCTACATCGAGATCTACATAGGTATTACGCAATCAGCCGTACGGTGAGTGGCGGAGGGTACCCCATACCACCTTGTTTAGTTGTTGTTGAAGAAACAGATTGCAGAAAATTACACAATAAGTTTTTAGCAATACAATCAAGGATGCCACATCACGAGCACAAGATGAAATCAAAGTTTGCGTACCGCAGGATACAGTCTTGGAGCCTTTACTGTTCTTGACAATGCACGTTTTATGTGGTGTTTTTACTTTTGACAATAGTGGTGTAGAAATCTTAATACTTCATGATGGGGAACGTAGTCCAGGAGCATGATGTGGGAGGGGTGACACATGTTTGATAGCTGGTGCGTGACGTTCTCAGTACCAGTACAGAAACAGAATGAAAGTTGTTCGAAGAACCATTTGCCAGGCACTTAACTGTCAGGTACTGACTAGCCATGTAGAAGTAGATGTAATCTACGTTAACGATCTGTCATTTTTATTTGAACCAGGAGGCAGAATTAGTTCTTCACAGATGTGGCGCAATTAAGTATCAAACACAAAGAAGTATCCAAGGGAAAATAGTAAAAATTTCTGTGAAAGTTATTAGTTTTTTGCACTAATAGAGTCGTTTTAAACTTAAAGAAATAGCGTGTAACAAGAAGCTTACCGGATAAAAAATGAGTGACCCCTGGAGAGTCCCAGGACTTGATAGCTCCCCTGCATTCTGTTAGGTACTGAGTCCACAAGGCTGTGCAGATACGATCTGATCGCGCAGTTCCCACAAATTGCGGTGTTGCTGATGTCGACGTTTTACCTATTGTTCCAACATGTCCCACAAATTTTCTGTGGGGTTCAAGGCAGGTGATTTTGCAGGTTTATATTCAAATTTAGATTTTAGTTAACATGATACTTCTTGCAAATGGTAGTCTCAGTGAACGGGCCCAAGTCACGATAAGAAAAATACCCCCACAACATCACACGCCTATCCCTGGCTTGAATCTGACAGAAAATATTCAGGATGAAATGTTCCATTTGGCCCTAAGTGTTTCATTTGAATATAGGAAAAAACGCGATTATTCAGTCCACGTTCCTCCAGTCAGGTACAGTTCGTGTTCGATGATTTATAGCCCACTTAAGATGCGCAGCTTTATGTTCAAATGTACATTGCATGTAGTTCCCAATGCAATGTTGTCTCGCTAACAGGTTGGTACACACTTCGTTCTCTTCTCCTGCAGCAGTTCCCGTCGGGTTTGGAAGCGATTTTGATTCGCCAGCCGTGAAACACGTCTCCGGTCGCTCTCAGTCATCTTTTTCCGGCCATGATTCTGACGCAGTGCTTGTAGACACAGTCATCCACTAAATACAAACAAATCCAGCAACTTCACCCACCGTATGTTCATAGGCATGGACACACATAATTGTCCCTTTTTGCCATTCTGCCACATGCTTACGACTCCGCCACATCCATCCCACTGATCGCTACTGTCTTATTCCCAAGTGGAGACAGTGTACACGCGGTTCAGCACGTGATTCGATCGCTGTGCCAATTGTAAGGGCTTAACGATTCATGCGTGTGTGCGCAGTGCTGTGACTAATTTTTTGCCCGGCGAGCTTATTTTTCTCCCTATTGTGGCGTACAGAAATTAACAGAGGACAGAAATTAGTTCTTGGTTGCACATACTGGTGAAGGCTTAAACTGGAAAATCCCTATAGTTTTTTTTTTTTTTTGTCATCAGTCTACTGACTGGTTTGATGCGGCCCGCTACGAATTCCTTTCCTGTGCTAACCTCTTCATCTCAGACTAGCACTTGCAACCTACATCCTCAATTATTTGCTTGACGTATTCCAATCTCTGTCTTCCTCTACAGTTTTTGCCCTCTACAGCTCCCTCTAGTACCATGGAAGTCATTCCCTCATGTCTTAGCAGATGTCCTACCATACTGTCCCTTCTCCTTATCAGTGTTTTCCACATATTCCTTTCCTCTCCGATTCTGCGTAGAACCTCCTCATTCCTTACCTTATCAGTCCACCTAATTTTCAACATTCGTCTATAGCACCACATCTTAAATGCTTCGATTCTCTTCTGTTCCGGTTTTCCCACAGTCCATGTTTCACTACCATACAATGCTGTACTCCAGACGTACATGCTCAGAAATTTCTTCCTCAAATTAAGGCCGGTATTTGATATTAGTAGACTTCTCTTGGCCAGAAATGCCTTTTTTGCCATAGCCAGTCTGCTTTTGATGTCCTCCTTGCTCCGTCCGTCATTGGTTATTTTACTGCCTAGGTAGCAGAATTCCTTAACTTCATTGACTTCGTGACCATCAATCCTGATGTTAAGTACCTCGCTGTTCTCATTTCTCCTACTTCTCATTACCTTCGTCTTTCTCCGATTTACTCTCAAACCACACTGTGTACTCATTAGACCATTCCGTTCAGCGGATCATTTAATTCTTCTTCACTTTCACTCAGGATAGCAATGTCATCAGCGATTCGTATCATTGATATCCTTTCACCTTGTATTTTAATTCCACTCCTGAACCTTTCTTTTATTTCCATCATTGCTTCCTCGATGTACAGATTGAAGAGTAGGGGCGGAAGGCTACAGCCTTGTCTTACACCCTTCCTAATACGAGCACTTCGTTCTTGATCGTCCACTCTTATTATTCCCTCTTGGTTGTTGTACATATTGTATATGACCCGTCTCTCCCTATGACTTACCCCTACTTTTTTCAGAATCTTGCACCATTTTATATTGTCGAACGCTTTTTCCTAGTCGACAAATCCTATGAAAGTGTCTTGATTTTTCTTTAGCCTTGCTCCCATTATTAGCCGTAACACCAGAATTGCCTCTCTCGTCCCTTTGCTTTTCCTAAAGCCAAACTGATCGTCACCTTGCGCATTTTCAATTTTCTTTTCCATTCTTCTGTGTATTATTCTTGTAAGCAGCTTCGATGCATGAGCTGTTAAGCTGATTGTGCGATAATTCTCGCACTTGTCAGCTCTTGCCGTCTTTGGAATTGTGTGGATGATGCTTTCCCGAAAGTGAGATGGCATATCGCCAGACTCATATATTCTACACACCAACATGAATAGCCGTTTTGTTGCCACTTCCCCCAATGATTTTAGAAATTATGATGGAATGTTATCTATCCCTTCTGCCTTATTTGACCGTAAGTCCTCCAAAGCTCTTTTAAATTCCGATTCTAATACTGGATCCCCTATCTCTTCTAAATCGACTCCTGTTTCTTCTTCTATCACATCAGACAAATCTTCACCCTCATAGAGGCTTTCAATGTATTTTTTCCACCTATCTGCTCTCTCCTCTGCATTTAACAGTGGAATTCCCGTTTCACTCTTAATGTTACCACCGATGCTTTTAATGTCACCAAAGGTTGGTTTGACTATCCTGTATGCTGAGTCTGCCCTTCCGACAATCATATCTTTTCCGATGTCTTCACATTTTGCCTGCAGCCATTTCGTCTTAGCTTCCCTGCACTTCCAATTTATTTCATTCCTCAGCGACTTGTATTTCTGTATTCCTGATTTTCCCGGAACATGTTTGTACTCCCTCCTTTCATCAATCAACTTAAGTATTTCTTCTGTTACCCATGGTTTCTTCGCAGCTACCTTCTTTGTACCTATATTTTCCTTCCCAACTTCTGTCATGGCCCTTTTTGGAGATGTCCATTCCTCTTCAACTATACTGCCTACTGCGCTATTCCTTATTGCTGTATCTATAGCGTTAGAGAAGTTCAAACGTATCTCGTCATTCCTTAGTACTTCCGTATCCCACTTCTTTGCGTATTGATTCTTCCTGACTAATGTCTTGAACTTCAGCCTACTCTTCATCACTACTATATTGTGATCTGAGTCTATATCTGCTCCTGGGTATGCCTTACAATCCAGTATCTGATTTCGGAATCTCTGTCTGACCATGATGTAATCTAATTGAAATCTTCCCGTATCTCCCGGCCTTTTCCAAGTATACCTCCTCCTCTTGTGATTCTGCAACAGGGTATTCGCTATTACCAGCTGAAACTTGTTACAGAACTCAATTAGTCTTTCTCCTCTTTCATTCCTTGTCCCAAGCCCATATTCTCCTGTAACCTTTTCTTCTACTCCTTCCCCGACAACTGCATTCCAGTCGCCCATGACTATTGGATTTTCATCCCCCTTTACATACTACATTAGCCTTTCAGTATCCTCATACACTTTCTCTATCTGTTGATCTTCAGCTTGCGACGTCGGCATGTATACCTGAACTATCGTTGTCGGTGTTGGTCTGCTGTCGATTCTGATTAGAACAACCCGCTCACTGAACTGTTCACAGTAACACACCCTCTGCCCTACCTTCCTATTCATAACGAATGCTACACCTGTTATACCATTTTCTGCTGCTGTTGATATTACCCGATACTCATCTGACCAGAAATCCTTGTGTTCCTTCCACTTCACTTCACTGACCCCTACTATATCTAGCTTGAGCCTTTGCATTTCCCTTTTCAGATTTTCTAGTTTCCCTACCACGTTCAAGCTTCTGACATTCCACGCCCCGACTCGTAGAACGTTATCCTTTCGTTGATTATTCAATCTTTTTCTCATGGTAACCTCCCCCTTGGCAGTCCCCTCCCGGATATCCGAATGGGGGACTATTCCGGAATCTTTTGCCGATGGAGAGATCATCATGACACTTCTTCAATTACAGGCCACATGTCCTGTGGATACACGTTACGTGTCTTTAATGCAGTGGTTTCCATTGCCTTCTGCATCCTCATGTCGTTGATCATTGCTGATTCTTCCGCCTTTAGGGAAAATTTCCCACCCCTAGGACAAGAGAGTGCCCTGAACCTCTATCTGCTCCTCCGCCCTCTTTGACAAGGCCGTTGGCAGGATGAGGCTGACTTCTTACGCCGGAAGTGGCGGGGATCGAACCCGGAACCGAAGACGTTTTGATTATGAATCAAAGACGCTACCCCTAGACCACGGGTACACCCCTATATCGCACCTGCCAAAACATTTAGGTTCAGCCTCTCTTTCAGCAACAATAACTACTAAGACTGCGAACATATGAATCATTCGTCTATTTTCGTTTACTGGTGTTCTAAGGGTTAATACAAGTATTTTGTGGTATCTCTTCACTTGGGTAAAATATATTCAGTTAACAAAAGAAAGTATTTAAAATTGTGGGTGGGATTTACACACTGATATCTTACCGACATTACTTTAAACAGTTAGAAGAATTACCCATATCATCAAAGAACACTGAAGAAATATGTTGCTAACAGTCGAATGGTGTTTGAAAGTAATAGATATATTCCGAGGTGCGTACAGTATTAGAAGAGAAAATGATCTACATTTCCCTCTAGTGTATCTAACTTTGTCACATAAAAGAGTGAAAACTAATGGAGCTACAATACAACCATAAAACACTGTGCAACAGTGAAATTGTAAATCGAATGAAAATAGCCAATTCCTATCAGTTCTAATGTGCTGATTGCGAATATCAATTATTCAAAATTATCTCTATGTTTCATTTTACATTGTTATATTACGATGAGATAATTATATACGGATTTTTATGTTTAAAATCAAATATTATAATGGTTTGTCAAAGTCATCATAACTAGTAACAATGGATTATATTTTTGTATTCAGTCTGGAACGGCGCGACCACTACGGTCGCAGGTTCGAATCCTCCCTCGGGCATGGATGTGTGTGATGTCCTTAGGTTAGTTAGGTTTAAGTAGTTCTGAGTTCTAGGGGACTGATGACCTCAGCTCTTAAGTCCCATAGTGCTCAGAGCCATTTGAACCATTATATTATTGTAACTGGTCATACTTGTATGCAATATTTTGGATATAAACATTTTAATACCAATTTTAGTGATCTTTTTGTCTCCCTCCTCTTCAACTTCAGTGACTTTATTAATGTATGTAATAATTTTGGACATTGGTTTCCAGATTAACTACTAGTTGTTCAAGTTGACTACTACTGAAGTGAACAAAAATGCCACGAGTTTGTGTTAACAGTGTTGACACATTCTGCTATGTGTGTGTGCGGAGAAGTGACATTTGCTTCACAAAAACAGCAAATAACTCCATTGATTAACAAAGCTTACAGATGTTATTTTGGGTGCAAAACAGGTGATCAGGATAAACCCTGAGCTGCACATGTGATCTGCAACACTTGTGCCAGCAACTTCAGGAATTGGATGCATGGGAAAGGACGTTCAATGCCCTTTGCAGTGCCCATGATCTGGCGCGAGCCAACTAACCATGTCAGTGACTGCTACTTTTGTATGATTCCTCCTATCAAGAAGGGAATATCTAAGAAGAAGAAGGGGACAGTGATCTATCCTAACATTCCATCGACCGAGCGAGGTGGCGCAGTGGTTAGACACTGGACTCGCATTCGGGAGGACGACGGTTCAATCCCGCGTCCGGCCATCCTGATTTAGGTTTTCCGTGATTTCCCTAAATCACTCCAGGCAAATGCCGGGATGGTTCCTCTGAAAGGGCACGGCCGACTTCCTTCCCCATCCTTCCCTAATCCGATGAGACCGATGACCACGGTGTCTGGTCTCCTTCCCCAAACAACCAACCAACCAACCAACATTCCATCTGCCATACGTCCACTTCTACATGGGGAAGTATTGACAATACCTAAACCACCGACAGAGTACGAGATTACTGCTGATGGGGATTCTGAATGTCCTGAATCATGTACATCACAAGATCCAGGGTATCTTCCAAATATATCATCAACATTACTTCTGATGGGGATTCTGAATGTCCTGAATCACGTACATCACAAGATCCAGGGTTTCTTCCAAATATATCATCAACTGATGATCCACAAAAATTGTCTCAAAATGAGTTAAGTGATCTCATTAGAGATTTGGACCTCTCTAAAGCTAAGGCTGAGATTTTAGCATCAAGCCTACAGCAGCGCAATTTTCTGGAAAGCAATGTAAACGTTTCATTCTGCCGCAGAAGAGAGCAACAATTCACTCCGGTTTTTTTTAACGCACAAGATAGTCTTGTGGCACGTGTAGACATAAATGGTCTAATGAAGGCTCTCAGAATTAATTACAACCCTGATGGATGGAGACTCTTTATTTATTCGTCAAAGTTGAGCTTAAAAGCAGTGCTTTTACACATTGGTAATAAGATTCCTTCTATTCCACTTGGGCATAGTGTGCATATGAAAGAATCATACCAAAACATGAAAATTTTGTTAGAAGCCATCAAGTATAATGACTCTCAATGGCAGATTTTTAGTGACTTGAAGGTGGTTACACTGCTATTAGGTATGCAGTTATGGTATACTAAATATTGCTGTCTTCTCTGTGAATGGGATAACCGAACTTGTGCATCTCATTACAGTCAACATGAATGGCCCACCAGAAAATCTCTTCAGCCAGATATAAAGAACAGTAAGAGTGAATCTCTAGAAGACCCTAAAAAGATTCTGCTCCCACCCTTGCACATCAAGTTGGGTCTCATGAAAAACTTTGTCAAGGGAATGAACAAAGATGGTGACGCGTTTAAGTACTTAAGGCAAAAATTCCTTTACTTAAGTGAGGCCAAAGTAAGGGAGGGCATCTGTGTAGGCCCACTGACTCGAGAGCTTTTTGGAGACCATACTTTTGATGGAATCATACAAGATGATGAGAAGGATTCGTGGGAATGTTTTAAGACAGTCTATTACAGTTCTTAGGAAACAAATGATCAATAAATTACAAGGGGATTGTAGATAACATGTTGTTATCTTATGAAAAACTTGGTTGCAGCATGTCATTGAAAATGCATTTCTTACATAGTCGTCTTGACTTCTTCCCCAGAGTTGTGGTGCAGTAAGTGATGAACATGGGGAGCGATTTCATTAAGATATTGCCACATTTGAGAAGATGCATGCCGGAAAGTGAAGCCCTATCAGTTTATCAGATTACTGCTGGACTATCATAAGGGATGTTCCCGAGTATGTGTATAAGCGTCAAGCCAAGCGAAAACGGTCATCTTCTGAATTTATCTCTGAACAAAATATGTAATAGTATATACTGTACATATGGACATTTAACATTTGTAATCCTGTATATACACTAGCGACCAGATAATTTATTTATTTTCTTTTGTGGTTTACACTGTTCTGGTACAAAGCAGACTTACACAGTATCTTCATTCATGTAATATTATCTTCATTTTTTCTTAATATTTTACTTTTGTACTTCCGGAATAGCACTGAAATTTATCAATGCATAACACATGATTCAAGTAATTATTCACTTAGAATATGTTATGCTGAATCTTGGAACATGAATGCATATTTAGTTAGTGAGTTATTTATACAGAAGTGTAGATTACTTTTTTAAAAAAAAAAGCTACAACTAAATATTTATGAAGATGATGATTTTGTATCATTTTATACTGAAATAAAAATAACTAACTCAAAATCAGGCAATTTACACACTTTAACTTTAAATTTGTTGTACAATGTAATCAGACGATGTAAATAAAATGTCAGACAGCAGAAGTAGTTTCGAATGTCTATCGCAGTTGTTACTTAAAAATTCCTTCTATACTATACAGGAATTATTCATCGGAAATAAATAATGAAATGCAAACCTGCAAACGGCCAGTCTTTAGCCATATAAATATTTACGTTTTTAACTATCCCTGCAATATTTTGTTCAGTTGATACGTTTTATTTAATAACGTTTACCGTGAAATGTGAAACTAATTGGGAACGCCTACGAGCAGTCACAGCTGGAAGACTACCATGCACAGTGGCAGCTGTTTCTCCCACAGCGCTCTGCGACAGCACTGCAAGGTAGTCCCAGGGGCGGGCAGCTCTCGAAATATCTTGGCATTTACGACCCCTCTATTGGACACAAACAATGATTTACATCGCTCTAATCGATACGCCACCCGGAGTCCTTGCTTTTCTGGGAAGCCATGACAGCGGGAGTCCCATTCGGCACCATTACGGGCGCCGGTCACGGCAGAGTGTCTTAAATCTCACAGCCGGCAGTCCGGACCATCTGATACCAATCCAGACATCACATCCGCCCTTATTTCATTTTGCTTACCGGTGAACCGTTTCGTATTTGAAAATCTTTGCTCTCGTATTATTCAAGTTACTCACCGAGCGGTGATTAAGACAGCGAATGGTATTCCGAAAGACTGTAGTTAATATCCGCCCGGATTCGATACTTGGTTTCTCTAAATAACTTTAGGCAAATATGGGAGTGGTTCCCCTGAAGTGGCTGCGGCGTTTTTTCTCTCCGATGTTGCCTCAATTCGAGTACATCTCCATAAATGACAATTTCGTCGTGGATGGGATGTTAAACCCTGTAGCGTTGCCATTTTTTAAAAAAAAATGTCGAAAAAGTGAATATTTTGGTGGGCCAGTTGGCAACAGAATCAGGAACTGATTACACTATTATAATATAGGTTGAGCATTAAATACCTGGTTGGATTATTTTGAACAAGAACAGCAGATTGATTTATTTGAGATCGTTTCATTATCATTTCTGTGCATTTTTATAGTCTCGATGTAGACATACCCGGAACAACACTAAGGGAGCAGAAGATTTATAGACTTTAAAAGAAATGCAACACTACACAATCAAAAAAAAAGAGCTGATTCAGAAGTAACAGGAAAACGATGATGTTCCTTCTGTCTCATGCTGCGTTCGGCCCATCAGCATGATCGTAATTTTTGGTGATGAACTAACACAAAATAATTAACATTCAAGAAAATGAGGAGAGGGAAGTCACAGTGGTTAATTTATTAAAATAAGCACACTTATCTTTAACATACGTTTTTTAATGCTACGTACCTTTTCATATTAAATTACAATAGATGAACATTGTGGTGAAATACTTTGTACATAACAGCCAAATTGTCCTCTTGATGCTGTCTGTTCGTAATCAATTACACGAATCTACATGTTTTCTGATTGGAACAATAACAATTAGCATATTTACTGAACATTTTCACATAAAATACAAAATACCGATGAGAAACGCAGCAAGTCCGCGTCCGCCTTTCATGGAATACAAACAGTAAAAGGTGAGGCGCCCAATGCCTCATTTGTCTTGAAACAACAGAATTCTTTTTTATATCATTAATCGATACATGTACATAGAGATTTACAGGCACCGCGCAAGAACTGCAAAGGTAAGTAATAATAGATTCTGTCGCTGCTATGCGGTGGTTCATTTCTTTTACTTTACAATTGTTCGATAACTTTAGGCCATCAGGAGTTTACTATTGAGCGTATATTAATGTTTGTGAGGCGTAAATTACTAATATTAGAACCCTAATCTCCCTATTTTTCACATTTATAACTAGGTGACTGTCAACAGCTGCTAAAAACATGGAGAAATTCAGGACACACGGCTGCGTTATTGTATATTTTAATACTACTTTACGGTTGTACACAGTTTTCCCAATCTTGGACCATTGTGACGGTGACTGTGTGGAAGGTAAAACATTGAAATCACCAGATTTCTCCACGTCATGTATTGTAAAACACCTTCATAGCGTAAAATTTGTCTGTAGACTTTTGGAACATACTTCCATAAGTGCCATACATCAAACGATTATCAGAATAGTTTTGAAATTATAAATCATAGTAATTCTAGAAAGTCCGAGACATGCTAAAAAACAAATAAACAACAAAGCAGCTTTAAGGAGAAACACTTTGTCTGTACCTGAAGTTAGAAGGCCTTAAAATATGTTACGATTCGCCCATAGCTAAGTCGATACCTACAGAAAAATAGATGAAAAACTATACATATGATACACAGGAAACAAAGTCAAAGAAATAGCTGCCTAATAAAATGAAATACGTTTTTGTGGAAACTTCACACAATACAAGTAGGCATAGAGCTTTCTCACATCGAACAGAGATAAATACATTTTGTTTCAACGGATATTGCAAAGGATGTGAGCCAAGCAAGTTTTATAAACCATATTAATAAAGTATACAGTCATGTAGCTACCCTTTATCAATGTAGGGAAACCACATAAAACTTGAATCCATATGGCTGGACGAGGAACTGAATCATCATCTTACTGTTTATGAGCCTAGTGTCTTACCACTGTGGCGTCTCACTCGCCTACTGTAACATGACTTCTTGTGTGTTCGATTCTCAATAAAAATAATGAACGGTGTTATTTCATGAACACACATCAAAAAACGTTTTGCATCATCCCGGTTCCCAGAACTCCTGCAATTAGACTTTGACTGTCGATATGGTATCACAGACACAGTCCCTTTGACTGTTCATAGATGTCACTAAACCCGCCCAAAGATATAAATAACAATGCACGGGCAGCGACTATTAGACGCAGAGGGTCCGACAGCCGATCAGTTCCAGGAAGGAGTTACACAGCTCATGTTGTCTGTAGTTCAACCACACCTAGAAGGTCAATGCCGCGGTTCGGTCAAGTCCGCATTGTTACTTTCTGCCAGGAAGGGCTCTCAACAAGGGAAGTGTCCAGGCGTTTCGGAGTGAACCAAAGCGATGTTGTTCGGACATGGAACACGTACAGAGACAGAAACTGTCGATGACATGCCTCGCTCAGGCAGCCCAAGGGCTACTACCGCAGTGGATGACCGCTACCTACGGATTATGGCTCAGAGGAACCCTGACAGCAACGCCACCGTGTTACAGCTCAAACTGTGCGCAATAGGCTGCATGATGCGCAACTTCACTCCCAAGATCGATGGCGAGGTCCATTTTTGTAACCACGACAAAATGTAGCGCGGTACAGATGTGCCCAACAAAATGCCGAATGGACCGCTCAGGATTGGCATCACGTTATCTTCACCGATGAGTGTCGGATACGCCTTCAACCAGACAATCGTCGGAGACGTGTTTGGAGAGAACCCGGCCAGGCTGAACGCCTTAGACACACTGCCTAGCGAGTGTAGTAAGGTAGAGGTTCCCTGCTTTTTGGGGTGGCATTATGTGGGGTCGACGATACGTGAACGCCATCCTCCGACCGATAGTGCAACCACATCGGTAGCATATTGGTGAGGCATTCGTCTTCATGGACGACAATTCGCGACCATGAACAACATCGCTCGACTAGAGTGGCTAGTATGCTCTCCAGACATGAACCCTATCGACATGCCTGGAATAGATTGAAAAGGGATGTTTATGGACGATGTGACCCACCAACCTGAGGGATCTAAGCCGAATCGCCATTGAGGAGTGGGACAATCTGGACCAACAGTGCCTTGATGAACTTGCGGATATTATGCCACGGCGGATACAGACATGCATCAATGCAAGAGGATGTGCTATTGGGTATTAGAGGCATCGGTGTGTACAGCAATCCGGACCACCACCTCTGAAGGTCTCGCTTTATGGTGGTACAACATGCAATGTGTGGTTTTCATGAGCAATAAAAAGGAGGAAAATGATGTTTACGTTGATCACCATTGCAATTTTCTGTGCAGGTCCCGGAACTCTCGGAATCGAGATGGTGCAGAGCTTGTTTTGATGTGTGTAATTAAAATACAAAGGAATGAAAATACTAGAATAAAATGTGGTGTGCCCTCTCAGGGCATTAACTAAAATGATAAGGATCGAAAAAATACATTAGCACCATCTCTGGACTTACAGCATAAACATACAGAATAAAGCAGCATTATAATGTCGAAAGGTTTGAAGTTAGCCAGTGGCGCATAAAAAATGAGCAAATGAGTAAAATCAAGGGAAACAATACAGATGGTGCTAGTGCAATTTTACGATCTGTATTATTTTAGTTTCTGCCCAGAAGGGGCACACCAGGTTTCATTGTACTATTTTCATTCACTCATTTTAATTATTTTGGTACATTATTTTAATGTTGTACTTTTCGCCGTTGCATGGAATTCTAAAGGGGTCTTTTTCCAGTAGTTTGTAATGCATTACATACCACATTGAGGTGACAAAATGTATGGGATAGCGATATGCACATATACAGATGGATGTACCACGCAATCACAAGGTATAAAAGGGGAGTGGATATGTGGAGCTTTATTTGGACGCAGGTGATTCGTGTGAAAAGGTTTCCGACCACACTGTGGCCGCACGACGTGAATTGACAGACTGTGAACGCGGAATGGTAGTTGGAACTGGCCTGGGGTATTACATTTGGGAAATAGTCAGGGAATTCAGTAATCCGAGATCCACAGTGCCAAGAGGGTGCCGAGAATACTACATTTCAGGTTTTACCTCTCACCATGGAAAACGTATTTACCAGAGCTATGGCATTTGCGTAGAACGGTCAGTCGGTAACAGAAAAGCAACACTACCGGAAATAGCCGCAAAAACCAATGTTGGACGTCCGACTAACGTATCCGTTAGAATAGTGCAGCGAAATTTGGCGTTAATTGGCTATTGTAGAAGACAACCAGAGCAAGTGCCTTAGCTAACAACTTGTCAACAAGGCACTGTGGAAGCTGGCGGTGGCTCCATAATAGTGTGTGCTTTGTTTACATGGCATGAACTACCCCCTTACGTCGAACTAAGCCAATCATTGACTGGATGTGATTATGTTCGGATACTTGGAAACCATTTGCAATCATTCGTGCACTTCCTGTTCCGAAACAACGTTGTCATGTAACCGGGCCAAAATTGTTCCTGACTTGTTTGAAGAACATTCTGGACAATTCGAGAGAGTGATTTGGCCAGCCAGGTAACCCGACATGAATCCCATCAAACATTTATGGGACATAGTCGAGAGATCAGTTTGCACACAGAATCCTGCACCGGCAATGCCTCCGCCATTATGGACGGCTGTAGAGGCAGCACGGCTCAATATTTCCGCAGGGGACTTCCAACGATTTGTTGAGTCTACGCCACGTCAAGTTTCTGCACTACACCGACCAAAAGGAGATGTAACACGATGTTATGAGGTACCCCATGACTTTTGTTATCTCAGTGTGTATTGTAGTTACCGTTATTGAGCTTGCTATACTTATGGCTCCGTTCATGTAATTTGTTTTCTATAATTTCAACTATTACTTGTAGTTTTATTGTTCAGTACTTTTTCAAACATTTTTAAATTATATAACTCTATTTAATTATTCAGTGGTGTCTCAATAGAGGCCACCACACGTCTCTGATGTAACATTTTGTTCCTATTCAACCATGTAAGCAACAGCTTCAGTTCATATTAGACCCCTACATGTCCTAAATCAGCCAATATTATTTACTACGTGACACACTGGACTAATGGCGCCTGATATTCTATTTTACGTAACTGTTTGATGCTTATGTTTGCACTTACGATTCGTTGTTAACTACCTTATATTGGTTCCTGATTCTCCTGTTTTGTAATTTCTAGTACTGAAGATCACTATGTAACAGCTGAAATCGAGATCTGCTGTAATAAAACGACTGATTTCGAAATCGACTGCTGTTCTTTCCTTCATTGCCTATATTCAACGATCGATGTGTACAAGGGGACCGTAAGTATTCTCATTTAACCATTCTGCCGCGCGAGGTAGCCGCGTGGTCTACGGCTCCTTGCAAAGGTTTGCGCGGGTCCCCCCATGGGAAGTTCCAGTCCTCCAATGGGCATGGGTGTGTGTGTGTGTGTGTGTGTGTGTGTGTGTGTGTGTGTGTGTGTGTGTGTGTGTGATGTCCTTAGCGTAAGATATGAAACGTCCCCTTTGTAAAATTAAGAATGATAGTGCTGGAAAAACTCTTACATTATTTGATACAGAAACAGCTGAGCAAAACTCAACGTACTCAAACAGTTTTCTCTTCATTTATTCTGATCATATTTTTAGCCCAACGCAATCTGACTTTCAATAGTCCCTACAAAAGAATGGACCTGACTATCAATAACTTACGATTCATGAATCACTTACCTCACAAAAATCTTCGTTACTCGAACTACCGCAATGCAGCGAGCGCCAATACTGCCACCTAAATGAAAGATTCTAGCTACTGAAGACACTAATTACTGATAGGCATAGTTAGCAAATGGAAGATTTTGATAGAGAACAAACAATGTATTTGCCTTAATAATGTTCAAAAGTCATCATATATATACATCTATCAAATCATGACATCTATCTTCACAAATTTCCTTTTTCTGGAGGACACACGTCCGGATCGTCCGCTTATAGCAACCTCTCACTCTGGCATCTCTCTCTTCACATACACCACTGTTGGCGGCTCACCTCCAACTGCACAACGCTACGCGCTGTCCACATCCAACTGCCCAAAGCTATAGTAGCGAATATTCCAACAATGAGTCCAACCAGCCACAGACTGCACACAGTGCGTTACCAACATAAAACCTAAACAACATACTTACAATTAGTTTAAGTTAAATTAAGTAGTGTGTAAGCCTAAGGACGGATCAGCTCAGCAGTTTGGTTCCACAGGAACTTACCACAAATTTCTAAATTTTTGACCATGCTAAACGTGTTCCACAGGATTCACATCGGAACTGTGAAAAGACCACTCCATTTCAGTAACATTATTGTTCACAAACTATTGTTCCCCAAATGCCGCTTTCTGACAGGGTGCATTGTCATACTGACAGTCATCATCCCTGAACTATTCCTGTACTGTACACAGTATACAATGCTGTAAAACGTGTTCATATTCTTCTGCATTTGGCCTTTTCTTAAGAGCAATAAGGGCACCACAAACTAACCGAGATGCACCACCATACCGTAATACCTCCTCCTTACTTCACCTTTGGCACTATGCATGACGGCAGGTAATGTACTCAAGGCATTCGCCAAACCTAAACTCTGCCATCGGATTGCCTCAGGGCATAGTGATTCATGACGAGAAAGAATTCGTTTTCAGTCATCCATTGTCCAGTGGCATCGTTATGAACATCACCTCAAGTGTACCTCAGCAGTGAGTACGGAAATGTGTCGCTAATGAGCAGCTTCGCGATCATTGTACCGCACTGTTCTTAAGTTCCTACACACCGTCAGACATGGACTGTGGGGACAGAAGAGAATCGAAAACTTGAGATGTGGTGCTACAGAAATATGTTGAAAATTAGGTGGACTGATGTGAGCCGTGCGTGGCTCGTGTTCGTGCCATCTCTTATTCAACAACCTCTTTTTACAGTACTGCTGCCTCGTTAATTTTCAATTACTGGTGTCACTGAGTTGCTGTCTTGCCTGCCCGTGAGCGGCAGCAGCAGCGCTTATCGATATAGGCCCTGCCTATTATCTTTGCTGGACTGCTATTACTTGCTGGTCGTCGTGTGCCGTCCGACAAGTTGTAACGCGCCAGCAGTGCAGTTCGGACCGGGCAGTGAAGTCAGTTGGAACGCGCCAGGAGTGGAGTTCGGACCTGGCAGTCGGGCAGTTGGGACGCGGCAGTAGTTCGGTCGGGTTGGAGCGGCAGTGAGGTTCGGATAACCATGACTCGCCCGACCGTTACCGGCACACATGGCTGGGGACGGTCATGGTTGATCGTCGGTTGGTCGCCTTACCGGACGACGTGTATTTGCTCGCCGATCGTTTATGGGTTGGCGGTGTCCGTCTCAACTCGTGGTTCGTTCTGGGCAATTTTGATGGCACAGTCACTGCTTTTAGCATTGGTCGCGTTCTTCGCCCAAGTGTTCGCGAAATTGTGTGTACCCTGTGATGTTCATTGTCCAGTTATTTTAGTGCTGTCTACGTGCTGATGTGTAGCAGTTGGTCGGTTGGCGCAGTCGCGTTGTAGCACCAGTCGCGGATAGCCATCACTCGCCGATGATTGCCGACACACTTGATTTGAGTGGGGACGACTTTGGTTGCTGGTCGGTCTGTCGTCTTTTCTGACGACGTATATTTGGACGGCGATCGCTTATGGGTTGGCTGGGTGTGCCAACTCGTGATTCGTCTTTGTTTTGCTCAGTCACTGCCGTTAGCATTGTACCGTTCTTCGTGCAAGTGTTCGTGAAACTGTGTGTAATTTATGTGGCTTGGTTCAAATGGTTCAAATGGCTCTGAGCACTATGGGACTTAACTTCTGAGGTCATCAGTCCCGTAGAACTTAGAACTACTGAAACCTAACTAACCTAAGGACATCACACACATCCATGCCCGAGGCAGGATTCGGTCCCGTAGAACCTAGAATTACTGAAACCTAACTAACCTAAGGACATCACACATATCCATGCCCGAGGCAGGATTCGAACCTGCGACCGTAGCGGTCGCGAGGTTCCAGACTGTAGCGCCTAGAACCGCTCGGCCTCTCCGGCCGGCCTATGTGGTTTGACTGGCAAGTTATATAAAGGTTGTCGGCGTACTGGCTCTGAATTGGTCGGTTGGCATGGAGTAGCGAGGAAGGACAGGATAGCCATCCTCGCCCAACGATTGCTAACACACACATTTGAGTGGCAACGACCTTGCTTGACCGTTTGGTGGATCGTCTGATAAGACGACGTGTATTTGGGTCGTCCACCTCTAATGGATTGTCTGTGATCCGTTCTGGTTGTTGTTCCTGTCTCCGCTGTTAGCATGGTTTGAGTTTTGGTGCAAGTGTGGAGCGGAACTGATCTTGATCATTGGTCTGTTGGCTGTCTGTCGGTTGAGCTCCCAGCCGATTGAAAATGGTTGGGCTGACTGCCTGTCTCACCTAAGCCAGCGTTAGTGTTTGAATTCCAGGCCGACCCTCGAACATCTGAGCGCCTTTGTGTGTACTGCCCTATTTTCTTAAATTTGTTCTTGTTGTTTGTACTTGTATGGCTTCTAGCCGATTTTTTTTAATTAGAATTCTTTTGCTCTTAGGGCCTTCAGCCTAGTTTAAAGAACTGTTTCACAGCGAAAGACTGTCACCCCTGATAGTGTACGATGTGTTACACTGTTCCACAGTTGCGCCAGAGTCGAAGAGGTGGAAGATCTATGCTGCAGTGCCATTCGGATGAAAATTGGAAATTTGTGTTAAGATCTTATGGGACCAAACAGCTGAGAACATCGGTCCCTAAGCTTACACACTACTTAATCTAACTTAACCTAACTTACGCTAAGGACAACTCACAGACACATGCTCGAGGGAGGACTCGAACTCCGGACGGGGGGACCCAAGCGAACCATGACAAGACGCCTCGACCGGGCGGCTACCCGGCGCGACCATTCGGACGCGGTGTCGATCTTCTTTGGAGGTGGTCTGGGTGGTGCGACCTGACCTATCTGGTCGTGTTCTACGGCCTTCCGTGAACCATTCGGCACACACACACTTGCTGCAACGCCGAAACGCTTCGTCCCACACAAGCAGCAATTCCCCGGATGGATGGATCACATTCTCTCATGCAAATAATGTGCCCCCTTTCAAACTCACAGATTTGATGATACCGTCGGCGTGTACGTCGGCGGGGCATCCTGCTCGTGCGCTCAAGTCACACTGACCAATGATCTTCTGTTTGTAGCAATAACGAGAGCTGCAGCCCCATTTTTACGAGTATTTAGTGTTGCGCCGCGATATCGGTGTTGACCTTGAACCCGTCGGTCGACATGGTTCAAATGTTAATCTTTTCTACAGAACATACTAATGTGCATATCCTGTGAATGTTAACGTCCCAACTCTAGTTATTCAGCATGTTCTGTTCTTCTGAACACGAGTGTGCTTTACATTTTTACACAATACTATGATGAGCTTTCGGACATAGGCTACATTTATTGAATACACACTGAAGAGCCAAAAAAACTGGTGCACCTGCCATGTATCTTATAGGGCCTTCGCGAGCACACAGAAGTGCCGCAACACGACGTGGCACGGACTCGACTGATGTCTGAAGTTGTGCTAGAGGGAACTGACACCATGAATCCTGCAGGGCTGTCCATAAATCGGTAAGAGGGGGTGAAGATTCTTCTGAACAGCACATTGCAAGGAATCCCACATATGGTCAATAATATTCATGTGTGGGAAGTTTAGTGGCCACCAGAAGCGTTTAAACTCAGAAGAGTGTTCCTGGACCCACTCTGTAGCAGTTCTGGACGTGTGGGGTGGCGCATTGTCCTGCTGGAATTGCCCAATGGACATGAATGGATGGACTGATCAGACAGGATGCATACGTACGTGTCAGCCGTCAGAGTCGTATCTAGACGTATCAGGCGCCCATATCACTCCAGTTGCACACGTCCCACGCCATCACAGAGCCTCCACCAGCTTGTACAGTCCCCTGCTGAAATGCAGGGTCCATTGATTCATGAGTTTGTTTCCATACCCGTAGATGTCCATCCGCTCGATAAAATTTGAAACGAGACTCGACCAACCAGGCAACATGTTTCCAGTCATCAGCAGTCCAATGTCGGTGTTGACAGGTCCAGGCGAGGCACAAAGCTTTGTGTCGCGGAGTCATCAAGGATACACAAGTGGGCCTTCGTCTCCGAAAGCCCATATCGATGATGTTTCGATGAATGGTTCGCACTCAAACACTTGTTGATGGCCCAGCATTGAAATCTACAGCAATTTGAGGAAGGGTTGCACTTCTGTCACTCTGAACGATTCTCTTGAGTCGTTGTTGGTCCAGTTCTTGCAGGATCTTTTCCGGCCGCAGCGATCTCGGAGATCTGATGTTTTATCGGATTCCTGATATTCACGGTACACTCGTGAAATGGTCGTACGGGAAAACCCCTACTTCATCGCTACCTCGAAGATGCTGTGCCCCATCGCTCCTGCGCCGACTGTAACACCACGTTCAAACTCACTTAAAGCTTGATAACTTGCCATTGTAGCAGAATCAACCGATCTAACAACTGCGCAAGACACTTGTATTCTTAAATAGGCGTTGCCGACCGCAGCGCCATATTCTGCCTTTTTACATATCTCTGTGTTTGAATCGCATGCCTATGTCAGTTTCTTTGGCGCTTCAGTGTATATAATACACAATAATGATGATGATGATGATGATGACAATAATGATGATGAGCTGAATAAGAAAACACATCTATTAATGTAAAAATAAGGCCGAAGCATAATTTTCTAGTAGATGTGTCGGTATTTGCACTTGTACATTTGAGAATTCTACTGTACTTTCACTTTTGGATTTACAATAGTTTTTTGTTAAAACAAGATGATTGCGTCACTGATGTTTCGAATGATATCAAAGTTTACAAACTGTCTAATAGCTCAACAAGCGCGAAGTGGCACTTCCTCGCATGTTCGCATTCATTTAACAGGTGAATCAGAACGAAAGGATATCTCGCGCCTTAGCAGATCAGGTAACCGTACACCCTTGGCTCAGGTATGGGTCCACTGTAATACCACATAGCGCCTCGTCTACGGTCTTTGTGCTTTTGACACAGTCAAAGAAACATCAGCAAAACGTCCCAGTAGATATGTCAGCTTCCACTAACAAAGATCTGTGTTCCGGCTGAAACTCGACCCACAGGCTGGATCAACAAATCGTCATG
This sequence comes from Schistocerca serialis cubense, assembly GCF_023864345.2. Classification (NCBI taxonomy): domain Eukaryota; kingdom Metazoa; phylum Arthropoda; class Insecta; order Orthoptera; family Acrididae; genus Schistocerca; species Schistocerca serialis. The sequence continues at coordinate 399,032,267 of NC_064646.1, forward strand.
AAACACAGCATAACACAAAATGAATGGGAGTGCCAAGGGCAAATAAATACGCATCAGTGTCACTTCTAATTCTGAAACTGCGCTGTGTGATGCATCGGTTGAGAGCACCTCATGTGGCCATCCTATTTTTGTCACTTTAAATATGAAACTTCGATTATTTAAATTAATTATTACGTACCGTAATACTTAGCACTGCAGCACGATGCGCCATTGACTCCATATGTTTTGATAGCGTCTGGAACTCAGCGTGTCCTCCGACACACCCACCGATGACTGTAAGAACGGGTTAGGGCAGGTGACCACGGAGAGAAAAAGAAGAAAGACAAGAGCGGCCGCACGTAATAAACTGACAACGCAGTATTTTTCCTTGTTTATAGAAGTATAAAAAATACCCATGCTCTCTAACCATTGAACTCTCAGCTGTGTCAGCGGTTATTCCTAGAATTCTGACTGGCCAGTGTGGAGTGTGGACTCCTCGTCTAGAAGGCTGAAGAGCAGCCAATAACCCACACATGGAACACCGAAAATTAAGACTCAACAGGACCAAGGAATAATATCTTTTCATTCTACATAGAGGAAAATCACAGTACTTCCAAGTTCCAGACGATACATAAGGTTTCCCAGAATGTTCGGTGTTGCCATAACGTGTTCACCAAGAGCCTACGGTGAAATTAGCTGACGGGAATATTGAAGTTCCTCGTAACTGTATTTGTTCAGCGTGGTAAGGCAACCACAGTGAAACCCCTGTTTTCACTTAATTTCGTTCATCGTAACTAATGCTTTTGGAAAGCCAGCAACTGTGTCATTCATGATATAAATAATGAAAAATGCACCAGTTTCCTATTTTTTTCATGCTTAGCACAATACTTATCGAGAATTTACTCTCATTTTCAAGTGCATTTGCTTGCATAAATAATTTTTTGTGTTGTTTGCATGCGTAATTTTCTGCCTCTCTTACGCGGCAATTGTCTTTCAGAGGATTGGAAGTATTTTGGCTTGTCCATTAACACAGAACAGCACAGACAGAAAAGTCATCACTTACATTGACAACAACAACAGAGAAAAAAGAAAAATGACTTGTATGTGTGCGATATTCTGTGTAACGGAGGAAGCACATTGCTTCATAATCTCAAAAAGACCACTACAGTGCAAAGGAGGCAGAAAACCACACATCAAATATCACAAAAAATATTTATTTACAGGATCCAGTCCTAAACAAAACTGTGATCAAAGATCAGATTTTGGAACTAGTTCAATTACCTAGGGAGCTATATTACTTTAACGAAGGTAAGAATGAAGATATTCAGTTACAAAATATCAGAGTATAGGTACTATGAATAGAACATTTAAAAAATACACGAAGAGGCACAAAAATGAATTCCTCTACCTGTTCTACTGTATGGTAATGAATCCTGGCAATTTTGGCCATGTTCAGCTGGCTGGAACGAAATTTTTACCAGCAGTCAAAGGTTGCACTAAAGTTGGGCAGGAATCATAATGACATCAGACACCAGAATATTTCTACAGTTAATGGCAGCATAGCAGAAGACACATAAACAAAACGGGAAGGAACTTCTGGAACGAATGGAACAAACAAGGGTTCCAAAGATGGCCTCACAGTACAAATCGAAAGGGAAGAGGCTGATAGGACAGTCAATTTAAAGATGGGGCTGAGGCCAGAACAAGCCAATTGGCCTAATCTGTGGAAGATGAAAAAGAAGAAAAAAAGGAAGGAGAAGAAGAAGACTTCCAACTGCCAACCGCTGTATAGAGCTGCCTCTGACTTTTCACCGCTGCACACGTCCTCTGGCGAGACGGTTTGACGGGCGGGGAGAGAAAACTAAACCGGTCCTAGCTTATTCTTATTACTGCTGTTCGGTTAATATTGTTTATGAAAATTTGTTGGCACAGTCACTTGGCTACGTATTCTGTAATGATACCTGCAGCGTCCTACAAGTAAATACTCAGCTGATACCTTTCCCACCTTGTCAATTAGCTTGTAAAACATGAAACTACCTTACTGCAAGTAACACGTAAAGGTTCTATAGCAAGACGTTCACCAAAACACCTCGTGAACTGTTGTGATTAAAGCGTCACACACCTGTCCATGTAATCCACCTCCTAAGCAGACGGCTTCTATCCTGAAATAATATGTCTAATAATATCTGCCTCTAAGAATTATTAACTGAGATCGCAGATATGGAACACAAGCACACTTCAATTACGTACAAAATAAATACATATACGTAAGACACATAGGTTCTGTAGCAATAAATAACTGTGGAAACGCGGGTAAGCAGTGCAAGTTTCTCTGATGGAGAAGTTGTTTCAGCAAACTAAGTAATTTGATTGTTAGCAGTTTCGATCAGTTAAAACTGCGACTGTCCTTGCTAGGAAACCTTAATTATTAAGCAGAGCAATCGACAAACAAATAAATGATCCCTGACTAGAATAAAGTTAACGTCAGCACTAAAGAATGAGTGATGACCTGGCTTTAGGTAAAGTTTTGATTTCAAGAGTAGTTATATAAGGTGGCTATAATTTCGCACCTTACAAGCACTCATCCACATACTTTGCCGTGATCTACAAACAAAATTAGGTATCGTGTGAGAGGTTTTACATCGTGTATATGAATATATAAAGGAGACTGACGTTGTCATGTATGCTTTGTAAATAATTGTTAACGCTTATTATATGAAAGGTGAAGAAGTGTCTTTACTGTCAGAACAGCGTAATAAATGGTTGCCTATACTAGTAGAGGTTGGAACGACAGTGTAAATGAAACGGCAGGCGGAACTCAAGCCCTGAGTGGAAGGCCCACACATGTGTTTTGGTCCTGCTTAAACACAGGAAGTAGCAAGACGGACGTTGGGACACCTGAACGCTGGAGCAGAATAGAGTCGCGACAGGGCAGTATTGTAGCCGGACGGGAAGGATTATACTTCGGAAACTACGGAAATCTTGGACACAGCTGAGAGGTGCGAGGAAGCGTCACCTTGGAAATCACGCAGGTTGGGTTATTTCCGCGGTTTTTTACTCAGAAGCGTACCATTGTACGAGTATAGGTTTTACCTCGCCAACTTTCCGCGCTGGACGACAAAAGACTAAAATATGGTTGGTCGACGTGCGAAAGAATCTGTAGAGAGGGAGAATGTTCCATGCTTTCGTGAATATGATTCGTTTTCGGAATTACAAGGGTGGGGAGCCGATCCTTGCTGGGAAGCCAGCGGTGGAGAGAAGATTTCTTCCGTTGTGAGCGCCTGTGTGTGACCGTCACTCGGTATCAGCTTTGTTGGTACAGACGGACTTGCTGTCTTTGCTCTCAGGAGATTTTATAGTTAGAACAGTTTGGCACTCTGCTGTTGCGAACTTATACGATTCTGGACTTCGTCTCCGGGTTGGAAGTCGTTGAGTACGCAGCGTTCAGTGATCGAGAGCACTTCCTCTGCCTATACTTATGTTGAGACGTTATCTGAACTCCGTCCTTGCGGCTGGGAGTTCGCGTTTCTCGTCTGTAGAACTCAGAGAGGAGAAGACTGTATTAGAGTATATTAGTCAGAGGACCGCGTTCTGCCGTCCTAGTGTTTGAAAGAGTTTATTTGTGGCTGGAGTTCTTCCATCATCGCAGACGAGTATGAGAACGATCACTTCGACGCAGCGGACGCAGTACATACTGCGATAACGCAAATTGCTTCGGCTTATCAGGTCTATAAAGCCAAACAGCTGTGATCACATCAGTTTATTTCCACTGAGGATCCACTCCACCTGTAGATCGTCTTTGAAAGGTCTTCTAGTGTTTGGTACGTAGATGATGTCAGTCATTAAGCATTATTGATATTAGATCGCGCAGTTATTATAAGGGGCAGACTTGGGCAATTGATTAATAATTTTAGTTAGGAAATATAGACAATTGTACTTAAAAGATTGATTTTAATCTATAATGGTTCAAATGGCTCTGGGCACTATGGGACTTAACTTCTGAGGTCATCAGTCCCCTAGAACTTAGAACTACTGAAACCTAACTAACCTAAGGACATCACACACATCCATGTCCGAGGCAGGATTCGAACCTGCGACCGTAGCGGTCACGCGGCTCCAGACTGTAGCGCCCAGAACCGCTCGGCCACTCCGGCCAGTTTTAATCTATAATAAACATATTGAACAACAACGTTTATCATTTAGTAGTATTAGTTGCGTTCGTCATACATTTATGTTTAGATTGTAATTTATATATAATAAGAGAATGAAGAGATCCTAAGATCTACTTCAGGGGGCAGTCAGACAGGGCCAAATCATCATTTCAGCGTTTATTATTTTCCGTTGCGCACATGTTTTTTTACACCCGCCTGGAGTAGCATCTTGGAATTAAATGATTAGAAAGTCTCCGTATAGACTGTTATATCAAAACAACTTCCTTCTGAGAATACTACGTAAAGTTATGACATTTGAAATAGCGCTTTACAGAACAGAACGTAAATTTTTTCTGAGATGTTACTGGAGAAGAACTGTTGAACGGTAAGTTGAAAACTGACTTGAATTTACTAATGCAATTTTAAAACGTTCAGCGATGGGAATTCGTATTGACAACTCGCAGCAATGTGTTACTCGCGCAGACAAAGTTGACACTCGGCGCGCTTTCTGTTGGGAGCGACTGTAAATGGGAAACGCCTTTACAGCCGCTTCCATCAGCCACCGCGCCGAGTGTCAACTTTGTTTGCGTAAACAATAATGTCGCTTGACAGTCGGCATTGTGATTGCAGAGCTGTGCGTGCTGCAGCTTCCTACCGGAGACGACTGCTGTAGGATCTCTGGTGTCGATTCTCCTTTGTTCGCTGACCCGTCTAAATACTCCACAATAAACTTCCTCAATTTCAGAAGGACGGGACGGGCCGATCGAATAAATTTAATATTGAGAACAGAAAACAACAGTTGACAGCTGGCCGAATATCCACCATGACATGCAGTCCGCCTGTTTATTTTTCACAACGGCAGAATTAAACCGTTTAGGAATTCGGTCCTCACATAAATTTGAGATACAGTTTTGAGCATACGGAACCTGACCATACACAGTTCACCGTCTGAAATGACGACAGCCCGTCTCATTCGTAGTGTTCAACTTTATTCGTAATTGGAACATACCATCACTCACTACCGCTACTCAGATGTCTCTTTTTAGCACGCTCCACAGATATTAATTTTTTCTAATGGGGCGAAGTTCCTCGAACTGCAACGAAATTACATAATACGTGAGAGCAAGATTACACAATAAATAATATTGATTCTACGTAGTTCAAATGGCTCTAAGCACTATGGGACTTTACATGTGAGGTCATCAGTCCCCTAGACTTAGAGCTGCTTAAACCTAACTAACCTAAGGACATCACACACATCCAAGCTCGAGGCAGGATTCGAACCTGTGGTCGCAGCAGCAGCTCGGTTCCGGACATAAGCGTCTAGAACCGCTCGGTCACAGCGGGCGGCGAACTTTCTCTGGTGGGGACTTTCTACATAATGTACTACATTGCATCTGAAGGTACAAATCATTATAGTTCAAGATAAACGGCGTTAACACAGAAAACAATATAGAAAATAATAAATACAAATTTCATTAGCGGTAATGTTTTGCAGAACGACGACGATCAGTTGTAGTAGGTGTAGCACATAATAACATAAGCCAAGAAAGTCTGTTACAAAACGTTTTACAACACAGGTGGTTTATATTTTGCACTGTATACTTTCTGGTGTATAGTGGATAATATCAATCATTCATTACAAACAACTTGCAAAATCATGTGCTATGAATGTTGCTGGCTGATACTAGTGTGGCAGTAATGTGTAACATAGTCCGCAGTCAAGGTGAATTACTTGAAAATAGATTTTTAAAACCAAAGTAATGTGCTTCGTTGAAACCTCGTCAGTAAGAAGTGGTTTTCGGAGGTGACAACAATGATGTGTTGACTGTCATTCATTCACGAAACAAATATAGAGTGTAAAGTGGGAAACTTCAAATATATGTGTGATAGTTTCAGCAACTTTGAAATTTTATAAACCAACAACTGCAAAGAGTTGCCTGTGTAGCATGCATGCCTAATGTAAGGGGAGACAGCAGATTTAAGATGCGGGAATGTGATTTTTGAGATGTGTTTTGAGTGTCAGAGAAAGATATGAAAGACTCGTGGACATACACACGCAACAGCTCAACAAATGCAGCTCAGGGTGGTTCCTTTGAAAGGGCTCGGCCGACTTCCTTCTCTGTCCTTACCTAATCCGATGAGACCGCTGACGTCGCTGTCTGGTCTCCTCCCCCACAACAACCCAACCCAACAACCCTTCGAGACCAGCGCCACATATACGTCCCACTTTTTTACTAGATATTAGGCTCTGTAAACAAAAAGAAAGTAAGTACCATGGTTAGTCAAACAAATTTATTTATTCACAGCTTAACATTTGTATGAAGTTTTTCGAAACACAGCTGAATACAGAGTGGCAATTTGCAGTAGCCACACATGACATTAATTCTTATCTCTTGTTTCCGTGTGCTGCACTGCCATTGCATGCACCACTTCCTTGTGCTTCTTGTTGAAATATGTTTTCCAACTGCATATAAGTGCACACCATCATCCGTACAAAAGCGTGTGTATCTGCAGTAAAATGGCAAGAGAATAAACCAGATTCAGTTTTGTCAAGTGCTCAGCACACTGAAGATATAAGTTTCGTCTCTACAAAAAATAGACAAGGTACAACCTCAGCTAAACCCTGCCGTCAATCCAGAGCAGAGTACATAGCAGTAATGACAGCTATAGACCGGATCCACTAGCAGAGAGAAAGACTTGCTGTTGGCTGTACGTCACTCTGATTTTAACATCGTCTTTTTTACTTTATTTGAGACGTTGCAATAGTAGTTTCATCATCCGGAACTATGACGGAGGAAAATGTGACCTATAGTCTTTTCACCTCAGCCTTGTAACGTAGCTTTCTGCTGGAGGGGGGGGGGGGATATAAAGAAAAGGGAGGGGAAGGCAAACAGTCATCACAGAAAACAAACCAGGAGTTTTCCATTTCATACCAAATCATGTGAAGTATAAGATTACAGCACCGAAAAATATATATAAATGTAAAAATTTATACAGAAATATGAACAAAAGGAACGAATAGAAAATCTGTACACGCTCGTCATAAGGCAAAACCGTTAGACGAATCATAAAGTGTTATATCAATAAATAAGTACAAATGGTTCAAATAGCTGTGAGCACTATGGGACGTAACATCTTAGGTCATCAGTCCCCTAGAACTTAGAACTACTTAAACCTAAGGACACCACACACATCCATGCCCAAGGCAGGATTCGAACCTGCGACCGTAGCAGTCCTGCGGTTCCGGACTGCAGTGCCTAGAACCGCACGGCCACCTCGGCCGGCAAATAAGTACACAAATCCTTCTAACAATTAGTGTGAAAAAAGACAATAAATAGGACTACCTTTACCAAGCATATATATATTTCAGACAGGAAAAAAAATTACATAGAATCACCAAAACACAAGGCGCACAATGCAGAATTGTAGCAATGAAATGAAATGATCGTATAGTATTGTTGGCCGGGATGTCCCATTCGGGTCTGGCCGCCAAATGCAAGTCTTATTTCAGTCGCCGCCACATTGGGCGACGTGCGGTGGATGATGAGGATGAAATGGTGATGAGGACAACACAACGCCTAGTCCCCGAGCGGGGAAAATCTCGAACTCGGGCCCAGTGCATGGGAGACAAGCACGTTACCAACCAGCTAAGCAGGCGGACTACAATTAAGTGAAGTATGGCGCATTAGGTACCAAGGCTCCAAACAGTTGATACATTTAACGCTAGATCACACCACCATAGAATCTGGACTTTTCATATCACTGTGGACTCAGGGAAATACATTGAGGTGACAAAACTCTTGGGATATCTACACTCCTGGAAACTGAAATAAGAACACCGTGAATTCATTGTCCCAGGAAGGGGAAACTTTATTGACACATTCCTGGGGTCAGATACATCACATGATCACACTGACAGAACCACAGGCACATAGACACAGGCAACAGAGCATGCACAATGTCGGCACTAGTACAGTGTATATCCACCTTTCACAGCAATGCAGGCTGCTATTCTCCCATGGAGACGATCGTAGAGATGCTGGATGTAGTCCTGTGGAACGGCTTGCCATGCCATTTCCACCTGGCGCCTCAGTTGGACCAGCGTTCGTGCTGGACGTGCAGACCGCGTGAGACGACGCTTCATCCAGTCCCAAACATGCTCAATGGGGGACAGATCCGGAGATCTTGCTGGCCAGGGTAGTTGACTTACACCTTCTAGAGCACGTTGGGTGGCACGGGATACATGCGGACGTGCATTGTCCTGTTGGAACAGCAAGTTCCCTTGCCGGTCTAGGAATGGTAGAACGATGGGTTCGATGACGGTTTGGATGTACCGTGCACTATTCAGTGTCCCCTCGACGATCACCAGTGGTGTACGGCCAGTGTAGGAGATCGCTCCCCACACCATGATGCCGGGTGTTGGCCCTGTGTGCCTCGGTCATATGCAGTCCTGATTGTGGCGCTCACCTGCACGGCGCCAAACACGCATACGACCATCATTGGCACCAAGGCAGAAGCGACTCTCATCGCTGAAGACGACACGTCTCCATTCGTCCCTCCATTCACGCCTGTCGCGACACCACTGGACGCGGGCTGCACGATGTTGGGGCGTGAGCGGAAGACGGCCTAACGGTGTGCGGGACCGTAGCCCAGCTTCATGGAGACGGTTGCGAATGGTCCTCGCCGATACCCCAGGAGCAACAGTGTCCCTAATTTGCTGGGAAGTGGCGGTGCGGTCCCCTACGGCACTGCGTAGGATCCTACGGTCTTGGCGTGCATCCGTGCGTCGCTGCGGTCCGGTCCCAGGTCGACGGGCACGTGCACCTTCCGCCGACCACTGGCGACAACATCGATGTACTGTGGAGACCTCACGCCCCACGTGTTGAGCAGTTCGGCGGTACGTCCACCCGGCCTCCCGCATGCCCACTATACGCCCTCGCTCAGAGTCCGTCAACTGCACATACGGGCCGGCCGCGGTGGTCTCGCGGTTCTGGGCGCGCAGTCCAGAACCGCGCGACTGCTACGGTCGCAGGTTCGAATCCTGCCTCGGGCATGGATGTGTGTGATGTCCTTAGGTTAGTTAGGTTTAAGTAGTTCTAAGTTCTAGGGGACTGATGACCACAGCTGTTAAGTCCCATAGTGCTCAGAGCCATTTGAACCATTTTTGCACATACGGTTCACGACCACGCTGTCGCGGCATGCTACCAGTGTTAAAGACTGCGATGGAGCTCCGTATGCCACGGCAAACTGGCTGACACTGACGGCGGCGGTGCACAAATGCTGCGCAGCTAGCGCCATTCGACGGCCAACACCGCGGTTCCTGGTGTGTCCGCTGTGCCGTGCGTGTGATCATCGCTTGTACAGCCCTCTCGCAGTGTCCGGAGCAAGTATGGTGGGTCTGACACACCGGTGTCAATGTGTTCTTTTTTCCATTTCCAGGAGTGTAATTAATATTGCGTCGAACCTCCTTCTCCCTGGGGCAGTGCAACAACTCGACGCGGCATGGACTGAGCAAGTCGTTGGAGCTCTCCTCAAAAAATATTGAATCATGCTGTCTCTGTTGCCGTTCATAATTGCGAAGGTAGTCTGTGGCACATTCGAACCCTACTATCAGTTCTTAGCATCTGAAATCGAGTCTCATCTGACCCGGCCACGGTTTTCCAGTCGACTAGCGTACAACCGATATGTTCATGAGCACAGGCGTTGCAGGTGATGTGCTGTCACCAAAGGCACTCCCGCCAGTCGTCTGCTACCGTAGACCATTAAAGCCTAATTTCACCACAGTGTCCTAACGGTACGTACATCGTATCTCCCACATTCATTTCTGCGGTTATTTCACGCAGTGTTGCTTGTCTGTTAGCACTGACAACGCTATGCAAACGCCTCTGCTGTAGGCCATCGAGGCCGTCGGTCACTGCCTTGTCCGTGGTGAAAGATTTTGCCTGGAATATGATGTTCTAGACGCACTCTTGACATTGTGGATCTCAGAATTCCACAACGATTTCCGAGATGGAATGTCCTTTGAGTCTAGCCCCAACTATCATCGCTGGCCAGTGTGGCCACGCGGTTAAAGGCGCTTCAGTCTGGAACCGCGCGACCGCTACGGTCGCAAGTTCGAATCCTGCCTCGGGCATGGATGTGTGTGATGTCCTTAGGTTAGTTAGGTTTAAGTAGTTCTAAGTTCTAGGGGACTGATGACCTCAGATGTTAAGTCCCATAGTGCTCAGAGCCATTTGAACCATTCAAAAACCCAACTATCATCCCGCGTTCAAAGCCTGTCAATTGCCGCCATGCGGCCACAGTCACATCGGAAACTTTTTCATACGAATCACGTGAGTAAATTGACAGCTTCACCAATACACTGTCCTCTTACACCCTGTGTTCTAGATACTACCGCCATCTGTATGGGTGCGTACCGCTATCCCGTGACTTTGTCACCTCAGAGTAAATTTGTATGCGGGCACCCTCTGGTCACAAAAGGGCTAAACCAAAACATAAATTTTCCCCAAACAGGAACTGAAATTTTAAGGATGGGGCTCTGATTTGATTTCAGCCACTATTTATGTAATTTCCGATGAGAAAAGTTGATGATTTACGAAATTCATCGATACGCTAGCTCACCGACAGACCCCCCAAGTGATATATTCCCCTGCTGCAACTCTGCGTGAAGAATGTTCTGCCAGTTCCCGCAGACGTATAGAGGTTGCACAAAAATATAGAAACAGCTTGAGAAATGCATGCTTGAACATAAGTACAGACGTTTGCCAAGCCTGCTAGTTCTGCAAGGTTCGCAGGAGAACTTCTGTAAAGTTTGGAAGGTAAGAGACGAGGTACTGGCAGAAGTAAAGCTGTGAGTACCGGGCGTGAGTCGTGCTTCGGTAGCTCAGATGGTAGAGCACTTGCCCGCGAAAGGCAAAGGTCCCGTGTTCGAGTCTCGGTCGGGCACACGGTTTTAATCTGCCAGGAAGTTTCATATCAGCGCACACTCCGCTGCAGAGTGAAAATCTCATTCTGGAAACATCCCCCAGGCTGTGGCTAAGCCATGTCTCCACTATATCCTTTCTTTCAGGAGTGCTAGTTCTGCAAGGTTCGCAGGAGAACTTCTGTAAAGTTTGGAAGGTAGGAGACGAGATACTGGCAGAAGTAAAGCTGTGACACCGGGCGTGAGTCGCGCTTCGGTAGCTCAGATGGTAGAGCACTTGCCCGCGAAAGGCAAAGGTCCCGAGTTCGAGTCTCGGTCGGGCACACAGTTTTAATCTGCCAGGAAGTTTCTCGTACAAAGTAGATATGTGTTTCAAAGTTTTACTGACCTTCAAAGTAGTCACCAGTATTGTGTATAACTCGTTGCCAGCGATGTGGAAGTCGTATGACACTCTTAGCAGTGCCAGCTGTGTTGACAGTTCGAGCGGCGCGGTCTATTACCCGACAAATTTGTAGCAGTTCTAAAGCGAATGCCGTGAAGTGTTTCCTTCAGTTTAGAAATCGAGTTGAACTCACGAGGGCTCACGTCAGGGGAGTACAGTAGGTTGTATAGCACTCAGCAGCCTCATCAGTCAAACAAATCAGCAACAGCTGGCACTGTACGTGCTTGAGCATTGTTCTGCAAGATGATTGTCAGGTCCTTAAGAAAGTGTCATCACTTCTGTCTCTAAGCTGGTCGTAGGTTGTGTTTCAGTACGGAACAGCATAGAGACAGAAGTGATGACACTTCCTGCAGGACCTGACAATCATCTTGCAGGACATTGCTCAAGCACGTACAGTGCAAGCTGTTACTGATTTGTTTGACTGATGGGGCTGCTAGGTGCTACACCACCTACTGCACTCCCCTGACTTGAGCCCTCATAAGTTGAACTCGATTTCTAAACTGAAGGAAACACTTCACGGCATTCGCTTCAGAACTGCTACAAATTTGTCGGGCAATAGACCGCGCCGCTGGAACTGTCAACGCAACTGGCACTGCTAAGAGTATCCTACGACTTCCACATCGCTTGCAACGAACTATACACAATGCTGGTGACTACTTTGAAGGTCAGTAAGACTTTGAAACACGTATCTATTTTGTACGAGCTGTAAATAAATAGTTGCCACTGTTAAAGTTCCAACCCTCATATTTGACCACGAACGGCATCCGTGTAATGTCCTCAGTACGCTGGAAGTGTCAATCATAGTTCTGTGTAGTTATGAGTGCATTATGTTGGATCGAAGACAGTTCGAACGTAGGTGAATTGTTGGTATGCATATGGTGGGTGCTTCCCCAACCAAGAGAGCTAAAAGGTTTGGTGTTGCCAAGAGGCACCGTATTGAAGATTTACACCGCTTACAGGGAAATCGGAAACACATCACAACGCCGACGGTCGTTTAACATGATCGTGACGAAAAATAAGATGATGGCAGATGTAAAATTCACTGCAGAGCCTGAATGTCGCACTTGCGAATACTGTCAGCACCAAAACAACACGAAGGGAGCTCCAAAAGCAGTGAATTGTACGGTGAGTTGGAGTTCCACAACCTTTCAGCATTGATGCAAATGGACATAACAGGAAAATGTGGTGCCGAAGACATGAAACCGTGACTATGGAGGAACAGAACAAAATCAATGTTCCTTATAATCATGTGACGCAGCATGTGAAGGTTGCTGTGTGTGGAAGGGTTACTCCTGTAACCGAAATTGCAGATCTGAAGATGGTTCTAGAGGAACCGAAACCGATCATGTGAATAAACATTTTTGCAATCAAGACGGATTATATGTAACATTGTATAACCAGTGATTACGGTATCCCTTCTTCAGTCATTGTGTCTGTTTTTGCAAAGAACAAAATCATTTGGTCAGATGAGTCCTGTTGCAAACTGTTTCCAATGTCTGGTCGAGTTTGTCCCAATGTCCCAAGATTGAGTGGGAGGCCGTGGGGACGAGGGGGCGGGGGGGCTGGAGGGCAGCTTCGGTGATGAGTTGGGCAGCCATATTGCGATATTCCATTGGCCCCATGTTTACTCTACACCGTCGCTTTACTGCCAAAGATTATGTAACCCTTTTGGCTGATCAGGCCCGTCCAATGGTACAATGTTTGTTCCTCAATGGTGACGCTGTGTTCTAAAACGTCAGAGCCCCTCTTCGCACTGCTCTGATTGTCAGGGATTGGTTTTGTGAGCACAAGGGTGAATTGTCCCTTCTCCCCTGGCACCCACATTCAACAAATCTCATTATTACTATTGTTGCTGAGCCTTTACTTCTAAGAGAAGGAGCGTGACTTCTGTCCGTCTCCCTCATCGTTCTGCCACCTTTCTGCTGGAAAAACGGTATAAGATTCCCTCGAAAGCCATAAAGGACCCGTATTGATCCATTCCGAGATGACTGGAAACTGTTTTGGACGCCTACTGGTTTCTTACGCCGTATGAGGTAGGGTAATGTGTTTTTGGTATTTCCATATATTTCTCCAGCCCATACAGCTGCAAATATTCCTGCAGGAAGTCAGACTCTGAGCCGCGTAGGGGGTGAGCAACCACACGGGATGAATCCACGAGCTCTCCATATCACACAACGCCGTCCATATTATGTCGAACGTAATGCGGAAAGTATTGCGTTGCGTTATCCTCACGTAAGCTCTGGACGAGAAACGGCGAAGGATTACGGCTAACCTAACCCCGTCTACGTAAGTCTCGTCGATTCAGCAGAAGTCTGCATGTACTGCAGGTGTTAGCAACACTTGGACAGAACAATGGAATGAGCTTTTGTAACTCGAGTGTCCCCCACTGTGTCTGCATTTCTTGTCGCCAGCCAGACAGGTGTCGTTACGTCACACACCACCTGCTCATGCCAATATGGTACCGTTCCTCTTAAATGGTTCTTGGAAGTGGGATCACTCCGAAAGTACGAGCCCAAAAAGTGGCCAAGGCGATGAACAGCCTTGCAAACGGATTCTGCTCTACGGAGAACACTTCTCACATTTTCCTGTACTGCGGGAACGGGAAGCTCACGTTCTGTCCCGAAGATAAAAAGTGGTGCTCTAAATCTCCGGTGGCAACTCCAGCAATGGTCTACAGCTATGGAGATAATTTTTTTCGTAATGCGGTCGTTCCCTTCTACGGCGCAAAATTTTTCTGAGAGCCACATTCATTCTCCGTGAACCAGTACCGCCGACAGCTCACGTATTTGGCTCTCCTGACTTACCGCTTTGCGTCGACTCCTTGAAGGCATTCCATGTATGTACGCTTCTTTGACATGCTAGTGCTCACAGGCAGTTATCGTTGTTAGACGGGCTCTAAATTATTTACACTCACTTTGATGTGGGACTTCAGGTCACAATAAAAAGAAATAATTATCTGGACCTATAGGACAAATTATCTACGCAGTTCTTCATTTAATTGCTTTTATTTTCTCAATGAAATGCGATTAAATCAAATAATCTGAAATAGTATGTAGATATATTGAACTTGAGCGTGAGGACGCCAGAGATAATCGTGCCGTCCCGGACTAAGAACTACTCAGAGTATTCTTTGAATAAGATTGGTACTGTATATCTCTGAGATGTGATCTTGTTGCTGTGGTTGTTGAGTCGAGACAGACGCCACGGTCTGTATTATGTATAACTGCGATTGCTCGTTCTCTTCTGAAGTTTTAAACGTGTGTACGTTCGTCAAGCGAAATGTTTAAATGAGTTACAGAAGGAAAAATGCGTATCATAGATTATTTCAAGTTGTGTCCCAAAAGAGCTTTACAGAAAAAGGATTCAGCAACCAGGAAATGAAGTCCATATAACCGCACGGTGACCGAACTTCTACACAGGATCCGACAAAGAAGGGCAGCTCGTTTTGTATTATCGTGAAATAGGGGAGATAGTGTCACAGACATGATACGTGCGACGGGATCTTCTCATGAAATTTTAATCACCAGTTTTCTCCTCCGATTGCGAAAACATTCTGTTGGCACCCACCTACAGAGGAAGAAATGATCATCACGATAAAATAGGAGAAATCAGGGCTCGCACAGAAAAATGTAAGTGCTCGTTTTTTCCGCGTGCCGTTCGTGAGTGGAACGGTAGAGAGACAGCTTGAAGGTGGTTCATTGAACCCTTTCGCAGGCACTTTATTGTGAATAGCAGAGTAATCACGTAGATGTAGACGTAGAAACATTCTTACGTCATCGACTCGTACAGAAAATAAGAGACACGGGGTACTGTCATAACTGATTAGCAACACTTATAACAACAGAGAACAGATCTCTACAAAAAAAAAATATTCTGTAGGAAGCCGGTTTAATTACGCTGCGACTGGAAACTAAATGATTGTAGGTCTATTGTAGGACTGATTCCACAGGTATCACAACTTCGAATTCAACACACTTAAATATAGGTGTGTACTCTCATTTATATAATTAAATAACACATCTTTGTTACTAATTTTTTGTAATTTAATTACATTTTTATTAGGTCATGCTACAGCTTACCGGGCTATGCTCACGGGTTGACGGTCGTTACAACCGCTGGGCTAATTCTTGTAATTCCTTGTCATATTGCGTCATCCTACATATGTCCATTGGACGTTATTCAAAGATTTGAAAATAGGTTACTTCATACTTGCTTACACACTCGGAAAGAAAAGGGTTTTAAAAAAGCAAACCGTTTGCACTCTTCAGGTAAAGCTTTAAATTGCTACGGATTGCCAGTGAATCTGCGGGTGAAAAGCTTTTGAGGACTTTTTCGTGGGCCATATATTAACTAAGTCCCGCGCAAAATGTAGTAACGTTTGAGAAAGTTCTAGTACAATGAGGGACCCATGTTGCTCAAGCAAGCCTTACACCGCAGATTTTACTGGTTGGTTCCGTGACGATGCTGCAAACTTTCAGTAATAATGTACCAATTTGAGGTAGGGGCCCTAATCCGGAAACGACCGAGATGAAATGTGTAAGCTAAAATCTTAGCTTCGCGCAGCGCTCAAACTAAGGACCCCAACTTCCGAACCTTGCTCACGGTAAGAGTTCCCGCTGCACACTCCCCAATACCCTCAGACAGTTTCTCTGTTGATGGACTAGTAACGGCGCACGTAAATTGATCTCAGAGAGACCGAAGATCTTAAGTGTATGATGCAGTAATAATGAATCCCGTTTAGCCTCTCAAGTTTCACAACGTGCTACTTCGCAACAGTTATTGAAAATGGCGTCCACCAGCGACAATGCGGGAATGGCATCGTCGCTCAAAGTTCTGATCTACCCTTTCTAGCATCCAGGGTGTCGTTTGAACAGGGTCGCAGCAGCGGGAATTCTGGCCGCATGATCCTCTTCAGTCTGGACAGGTGTCACGTACACGAAACTTTTCACATGGCCTCATAAGGAGACAAAAAATGTAGAGTGACCAGGTGAACGAGCTGGCCACGAAACAGGATCTTCTCTGCCTACCCACTTTTCAGGGGTTGTCTGATCCAGGTGTTCATGCATCGTTAGTCCAAAGTGAGGCGGACCTCCATCATGTTGGAACCACAACCGATGACGACTAACAAGTGGGATATATTTCAGGAGCCAGGAATCTTACTAACACGTATTCCACTGTAGAGCTATCAGAACGATTTTCGCTTACAGCTGTCGACTCGGTCGTTTCCGGTACAGCGTCCCTTAACTCTGAGTGATACATCCATCCTTCTCCATCATCCCTGAAAGTTCGTAACGTCGTCACGGAATCACCCTGTGTATAGGGAAGTACCGCTATTATTTCAAACTATTAGAGACAGAGGTTAGTGGTTTGTTGTAAAACGTTTAGCAGCTCTCAGAAGTGTTTTTCTTGTATGGCAGAATATCAGGGTATGCTCCGCTCATCTCTCGTATAACATCATGGAGCTTTTTGAGATCTGCCTGTGTATTGATCAGCACTGGACCATCAAGAGTTCTGATAGCTTCATTGATTCTGCAAGAGGGACATCAGTGTCATTGACTGGAGTTGTGTACACGCGATCCTTGACGTAACCCCCCCCCCCCCCAAAAAAAAAAAGTCTAATGATGTGACATCCGGAGAGCATGGGGGACATGCGATGAGACCATCAGGACCGACCCAATTCTCAAGAAGCGTGCCATTCAATACATCCCGCATGTTAAAACGTGGGGGTGCACCATCGCCCTGGAAGATTGTGGATGGCTGTAGCTGTGCTGTATTTGGTAGCCGGCCGGAGTGGCCGAGCGGTTCTAGGTGCTACAGTCTGGAACCGCGCGACCGCTAAGGTCGCAGGTTCGAATCCTGCCTCGGGCATGGATGCGTGTGATGTCCTTAGGTTAGTTAGGTTTAAGAAGTTCTAAGTTCTAGGGGACTGATGACCTCAGATGTTAAGTCCCATGGTGCTCAGAGCCATTTGAACCATTTTGTCTTTGGTAACAGGAACTGTTATATCCAGGTAAACATTTCCCGTTATGGTTTCCCTGCGAAGGTAAATGGACCAATCACCATCTGGTGCATTGGGCCACACCAAGCATTAAATTACGGCCTATCACAGATGTTATCGCCTGTTGGGTGGGTTTTTGGAGCTCAAAATCCTAATCTTGTGGTGATTCATGTGTCCTGATTGGCTATGACCACTATGGGACTTAACATCTGAGGTCATCAGCCCCCTAGACTAGAACTACTTAAACCTAAGGACAACACACACATCCATGCTCTAGGTAGGATTCGAACCTGCGACTGTAGCAGCAGCGCGGCTCCTGACTGAAGCGCCTAGAACCGCCCGGCCTCAATGGCCGGCATGTGTCCTGAAATTTGGAACGATGCGTCATCTGAAAACAGGCACTTGTTCAGGTAATAATTCTCAGTATCTATGGGGTCCAGTATGGAACACGAGAATGTATACTGCAGAAAACGATCGTTTGTCTGTAATGTTTAGACCATTTGCACTTTGTACGCGAAAGGCGTAGCTAGTTACGTAAAGTTTTATGACAACTGACCTTATATTCTGAAATTCACGTGATGCGCGAGAACTCTGAGGGCTGCATTGAAATGCAGCGTGCCATCTCTCAACACGTGACTGAGAGGCATTTACACGCCTGCGTCGATATCCACATAACGTGTATCAACCCATGTAGATAGGCACCAACGAAATATTTGCGCATTCGGAGGAGGATTTTCGTGATTGAAATTTCGTGAAAATATCTCGCCATAGCGAAATCGCTTTTGTTTCACTGATTGTCATACCATCTCGTGCATCATATTCGTGACACTCTCCCCCTGTTTCTCAACAATACGAAGAGTTGCGTTTCTTTGAACTTTCTCGACGTCTTCTGTCATCCTACGTGACAAGGGTCCAATACCGCACAACATCACTCCAAAACAGGACGACAAGCATAGTGTAGGCAGTAGTCTCTTTAGTAGATCTGTTATGTTACAGGCGCCGATAAAACGCGTTCTTTCGTTCGCATCCCCCACATATTATCTATGTAATAATTCCAATTTAAGTTCTTCATAATTGTAGTCACCATGTATTTGGATCAAGCTGCCTGTCTCTTTCAGCTTCTGAAACAGCATCATTATCCTTATTTTTGCCGGTGGTGCCATCTAATGCTGCATTCCGCAGTACTGTTGGCACACATTCGGGTTTTGCAAGCGGATGACACGTTGCACCTTCTTCCGCTTTATAGCCGTTTTGATGCACTTCGAGCTAAACCTGTAACAAAAAAGAAAGAAAAAGTTTTTGAGAGCAGCTAAACATTTTTCAACAAAGCATTATTCGCGATTTTGTAGAAAGAATCCCGGCACTGCTTGGACACCCTGTACGCTAAAACACGCAGATGATTGTCATTAGAAAACTCTACATGGTCGTCGAAGAATGGTTAAAATGGTTCTGAGCGCAATGGGACATAACATCTGAAATCATCAGTTCCCTAGACTTAGAACTACTTAAACCTAACTAACCTAAGGGCATCACACACATCCATGCCCGAGGCAGGATTCGAACCTGCGACCGTAGCGGTCTCGTGGTTCCGGACTGAAGCGCCTAGAACCGCTCGACCACAGCAGCCGGATGTCGTCGAAGAAAAAAATACCGCACAACTTACTCTATATGGATTTATCGCGTAAATGTAAAAGTATGCGCGACCACAGGACATTGTTATTGCTCGTTACGTGTCTGAGCGTGTTCGAAAGCAGTCGTTGAGTCAATACTTCTGTTGATGGAACTGTACGGCGTTTCACACGACTGTTTACATCAAGAAAGAAATCGTTGCTGCCATGAAAGTAGCTTATGAAAGTAGGGAATTGTTTTTGAGAGTGACAACTGCCAACCAGTACACCAATAGTCGATAATCTGCAGGTCTTTCTGCGTTTGGCTACAGTCTGATGGTGTTGCAACCTCCCTATAGACAGCATCTTCCTTGAACGACCTCGTGGTGGTTACGACACTCCAGTTACGCTGTATTCTATTTTTTCGCAGTTACATGGAATTTGTTCCTACTTTTAATCTTCTTTGAGTTATGTGGTGGTCCCTCAGCTTCAAATTTATTGAAAATTCTTAACTCACTCGATAGCAGTAGACACAATAAGTATGCCAACTGAGCAGAAACCGGAAAATCGGAAAAAATCACTGTACTGTGCTGTTATACGGTCCTGTTTATTCAATGACGCTACACGTTTTCCACAATACATTGTGGTCTAATGATAATACCAATCGCTCTCAAATGCTCTACGTTATAACTAAGGAGCATTAAGAGAGAAGCGTTCAATGGATTCGAAAGTAAATGTTTATCGTCTAAGATGATAGAAAATCCCAAGAAATTCTGTCGTAAGAAGTTTTAGGCTAACGTAAAACGGATAAAAATAATCAATACAGTCGATTAGCCCCTATTCTGGCGTCGAAATGAAAAATGGCACACAGAAGATTCTAGAACTGAATTCCGCTTCACTGCAGAAGATATTAGATTGGTGCATGATTTCGTAGTGTTTTTCCATAAGTTCAATAAACATAAAAGATATAAATAATACAAAAAATATATTCTTATTCACTATTTACAGCAGCCTATCAACGCTGGGGTCATTTTCCGATTCCATGACTGTAGAAATCATGTCGTTTCAGACGGAGAACTCGTCGAGTCACGTTCGGAGCTCATTTTCACCCGGATAGAAAGTTCCTTGAACATTGCTCGACAGAGAAAGGAAAAGGTGAATAAGATGTACTTTCTGTCAGTCTATCGCAATACGGACGGGCTTTATCGTGTAGTAGTATCACTTCACGTTGTTCTTGGACTGCGACTGCAAGATGTCTCAGTTATTGATAACAAACAGTGATGGTTACACCGCGGAGAAGCAGTTCATAGTACACCACACCGCCGCTGTTCAACCAGATGCATAACATCGTCTTCTGTGGATGAGAGCAGGTCTGGTAGTTGCAGCTTCGTTTGGCCCCAACCATTCATTTCTTTTCCTTATGTTAGTATAAAGACACCCTTATTCGTCACTGGTAACGATACAGGCTAAGAATGGGCGGTGTTGTTCACGGGCCAATTGATGACGAACGGGCAGAGATTCGCACATAAGACCACCCGCTGATTTTTGTGATTTTGGCTTAGAGCATGCGGGACCAACACACTCGATTGTTGCACCTCCCCTATTACACGTAAATGTCGCATGATGGTGGAATGATCGCAGTTCATCACATTTGCCAGTTCTCGAGTACCCTAACGTGGATGATTGTGAATTAATGTGTTTAACTGATCTTCATCAAATCCCGAAGGTCTTCCTAAACATGGAGGTCACTAATGTCAAAACTACCCTCATTAAAACGCGAAAAACACTTTCTTGCCGTTCTCTGTCCAGTGCCATTATCCTCATACACTGCACAAATGTTTCCGGCTACCTCAGCTGCAGTCATCCCTCTATTGAACTTAAACGGAAGAATACGTCGGAAATGTTGCGATTTCTCCAGTATGTACTCTGTCTTCTAGCTTCCACAACTCCACCCACTATCTCCAAATGACAAAGTGACAATATGTAAACTCAAATACCAACCGTGAACTACAAATAAAACTGACAGTCGAAAAATAAATCCGTATTAACCGGAATATGAACAAGCAAAACAAAAACGCTACGAACTTATGCACCAAACTAAAATGATTCCTTGCCGGCCGGAGTGGCCGTGCGGTTCTAGGCGCTACAGTCTGGAGCCGAGCGACCGCTATGGTCGCAGGTTCGAATCTTGCCTCGGGCATGGATGTGTGTGATGTCCTTAGGTTAGTTAGGTTTAATTAGTTCTAAGTTCTAGGCGACTGATGATCACAGAAGTTAAGTCGCATAGTGCTCAGAGCCATTTGAACCAATATGATTCCTTCTTCAGTCGTCGTACGACCACCGAAACGACAGATACTAAGATAAGTGATAAATCGCTCAGTACTGACTTGGGCAGATGACCCTCTAAATAACTATATGTAACATATAGCATATAAATAGGTAGACAAATCCATTAATGTTCCGTTACACTACCAGTAATAAACCACTGGAAACCGCAACGACTAAAAACATATCGGAGTAAACATCAGGAGCTACCTAAAGAGTGACGAACAGATGCCAGAGTAAGAAAGAGGTAGCTCTGTTTCACTTGACCGGTTCTTTGTATTTCTTGTCAGCCTGGGACCCTTATCAGGTGGGACTGAGAGTGAAGATAGAAAAGATCCAAAGAAGAGCGGCGTGTTAGTACGCTCGAAAGTATCAAGGATGGGCTCATCAAATACCACTGGCAAACATTACAAGAGAGACCTTGAGCATCACGAAGATGTTTGCTGTTAATATTCCGAGTGTAGGTTCTAAGAAGGATCAACATACTACATATATCTCGCTTTGGTGAACTTAATCTTTGCCGACGATGTCATCATCTCGGGTGAAACAGAAGAGAAATTTCATACCAGAGTCAACGAGTGGAAATCGCAGATCCAGGAGTGCAACCTCCACGTCAGTAAGACCCAAGATAGTGCTGATGGCAGTCAACAGAAATGGGTATCTCGCAATTGTGAAACTAGGAGAGCACCAGCCAGAGTGTGTGTACAGTTTTCCGTATCTCGGAAGTACAGTCTCCAGAGATAATTTGATTAGACGTGAGATTAGCAGCAAAGTGCAAAACAGTTTTGAATTCTATCAACAAATAACAACCCTTTGAAACTTCCTGGCAGATTAAAACTGTGTGCCCGACCGAGACTCGAACTCGGGACCTTTGCCTTTCGCGGGCAAGTGCTCTACCATCTGAGCTACCGTAGCACGACTCACGCCCGGTACTCACAGCTTTACTTCTGCCAGTACCTCGTCTCCTACCTTCCAAACTTTACAGAAGCTCTCCTGCGGTTCGTATTTGGTTTCACCTACTTTTCAAAATTTGTTAAATATAGGGTAGTCGATGGTTATTTTTCTAGTGCAGCTTCAAAAAACTGTAAAATCATTTGTAGAACTTGTTTCCTGAATCTGCTAGTTTTGCATTGTTTGATTCTCACTTAACCGAAAAACAGAATCGTCAAATGAAGGTACTAAAAGAACTGAAGTAAGAATCGATTAAACCCCAAAAATTATCAATAGTGAGCTGTTTATTTCTAATAAAACAAGACTATTCTTTTTACCAGGTTTGACGTGAGTGACAAATTCCGACTGATATTTTGCATTCGAATTACGATGAAAACTTCGCTGAAGATCTACACCGAGTTAATAAACTGAAAAATTATCAATCTTTTGGCTGAGAAAAGTTCCTGGAGGACTGCAAAGCACTGTAAGAAAAATTGTACAAAAATGTTATAGAGATATTAGCAAAAATAAGAAAGCGAGATTATTAATCAAATTGAAAGTAATTAAATTAATCAGCTATACACAACTCTGTATAAGAGAAAAAAATTAAAATTTTAAGCGAGTTTTCGTTTCTTGCCAAACATAAGAGCCCAGGGGCACCGCTTTCTCTTTTAATGTTGAGCCCAAATTAGTCACATTCCTTCTGTGTAATCGAGGTAGTCTGCAGTACCACAAAGAAATAATAATCGAGCTTAACTAAGCGTAAACCTAATGTACCTGTATCTGTGAGAAAATTCTCATACGTTGGTGTATGGCGAAATATTCCAACCACACCCCTTCGATGTGTGCAACCAGCTTCTTCTCTACTTCAGGAAGACTCCTCCTATAAGCGTCAAGAAAAAAAATGTAAGGAAATGAAAATCTGAGGATCGTAGCGCACACTGTGGCGTCAATTACATCAGGATTGTCACCGACCCAGCACATGCAGGTGTGAAGATAAGCGTCATTTCATTCGTTACAGAATTATGAAAAAGGTTTGTGCCAAAAACGAAGCTCGTGGAGCCACTAACACTCTCCGTGCTTCACTATGGTTATGCTATTCTCCACTTTCGTCCGAAGGCTCACGGAGGATAGAACTGGCGATGAATGCATGAGTGCGATACATACATTTGCGACATAGCTATTTTGACTATCACTCGTGCCTGCGCACAGTTAACACGGCTACGTGCCGATAAGCGTAGAGAGTATCATAATCTATGTTCGCTCTATCGCCTCCTCAATCACTGCAGTCCCTCTTAGCTATCTTCAACGCTTACATTACTATCTAAACAGAAGAGCAGAAATACTCGTTCTCAACAAAGTAAAATCCTCTTTGTACCATCAGATAATAATATCATGTTCTCCAAATCATTTTCCTTATCAGGAACCTGACTTTGGAACAATCTTCCTCAAAAAATGAGATAAATTAAATTTCTTTCAAACTTCAAAGGACAGCTAGTGGCCCATCTTCGATTACAATAGTCAGTTCACTCTCGTCAATCACCCCTTCCCCACAGCTTTTCCCTCCCACTCCCCCACACCCCTATTTCGGTTGAGTTCTTTATTTTAAATTCATAACAGCCACTGAGACTTTCATTTCAATCTAATCCTCTTTCTTTATCGCTTCCACTTCTATAATACTAAAGATGTATTCAAATGTGCTAAACTGATATATAACATACTTAATGCCCTGTCCTATTCCTATCAGGGCAACGGCCTTGCCGCAGTGGATACACCGGTTCCCGAGAGATCACCGAAGTTAAGCGCTGTCGGGCGTGGCCGGCACTTGGATGGGTGACCATCCAGCCGCCATGTGCTGTTGGCATTTTTCGGGGTGCACTCAGCTTCGTGACGCCAACTGAGGAGCTACTCGACCGATTGGTAGCGGCTACGGTCAAAGAAAACCATCTAGACAGGGTTGTAGCCTCTCCCCGATGTTATTCCATCTGTATATTGAGCAAGCAGTAAAGGAAACAAAGAAAAATTCGGAGTAGGTATTAAAATCCATGGAGAAGAAATAAAAACTCTGCAGTTTGCCGATGACATTGTAATTCAGTCAGAGACAGCAAAGGACTTGGAAGAGCAGTTGTACGGAATGGACAGTGTCTTAAAAGGAGGATATAAGATGAACATCAACAAAAGCAAAACGAGGATAATGGAACGTAGTCGAATTGAGTCGGGTGGCGCTGAGGGAATTGGATTGGGAAATGAGACATTTAAAGTAGTAAAGGAGATTTGCTCAAACGTTCAAATGTGTGTGAAATCTTATGGGACTAAATTGCTAAGGTCATCAGTCCCTAAGCTTACACACTACTTAACCTAAATTATCCTAAGGACAAACACA
The DNA here is from genome assembly GCF_023864345.2 of Schistocerca serialis cubense. Classification (NCBI taxonomy): domain Eukaryota; kingdom Metazoa; phylum Arthropoda; class Insecta; order Orthoptera; family Acrididae; genus Schistocerca; species Schistocerca serialis. Next base: position 399,057,007 of record NC_064646.1, read on the forward strand.
CACACCCACGCCCGAGGGAGGACTCGAACCTTTGCCGCGACCAGCCGCACAGTCCATGACTGCAGCGCCCGAGACCGCTCGGCTAATCAAGGGGGGCGGAGAATTGCTATTTGGGGAGCAAAATAACCAATGATGGTCGAAGTAGATAGTATATAAAATGTAGACTGGCAATGGCAAGGAAAGCGTTTCTGAAGAAGAGAAATTTGTTAACATCGAGTATAGATTTAAGTTTCAGGAAGTCGTTTCTGAAAGTATTCAAATGGATTGTAGCCACGTATGGAAGTGAAACATGGACGATAAATAGTTCGGACAAGAAGAGGATAGAAGGTTTCGAAATGTGGTGCTACAGAAGAATGCTGAAGATTAGATGAGTAGATCACATAACTAATGAGGAGGTATTGAATAGAATTGGGGAGGAATTTGTGGCACAACTTGACTAGAAGAAGGGATCGGTTGGTAGGACATGTTCTGAGGCATCAAGGGATCACCAATTTAGTATTGGAGGGCAGCGTGGAGGCTAAAAACCACAACAACAACAACATTACTAGTGTCACTTATTATTTTCGTTGTTATCACTAGCGTCGACCACTATTATCATTGTTAGTGTCAATTATTATCATTATTACTCTTAATATTACTATTCCTGTGAATGTTTTTCTAATATCTATGGTATATGTTGTTCCTAGTCAGATGTAAGAGAAGACCTTAAGACTCTAATCAGTTCAGGCTAAATAAGAATAAATAATAATAAATAAATAATTAAGTTATTGGATTTCGAATTTGTTTTCTTATTTAAATATGTTGCTTTGACAATTTTTGCACATAATTTTTTGTGTAATCGCTGCGGCCAGAGATAATATGCTGACTAGTTCCACACAGCAATCGGCGGCCTGTGCAGAAAAGAAGATCCTGCCGGCGACTGTTATTGATCTCTGCCTTCAGCTGAATTACTCAAGAAAAATATTGTAATTGAAAAATAAATTAACTTGTTGTCTTAACTGACTAACATGTAATGTTACTGTGTATCAATATGCTGATTGACGTCCAGCTATCAAGAACTATTTTGTATAATAAAGTCCACAAGAAGTGAAAATTAGTTGTTCTACTTACCATTTAAGAAGCATACAGTCGTTGATTATTTACAATACCAAACAGAAAGTTATTCTGTGTTGATAAAAAAGAACTGTGGAGAATAGAAAATACACTCCTGGAAATGGAAAAAAGAACACATTGACACCGGTGTGTCAGACCCACCATACTTGCTCCGGACACTGCGAGAGGGCTGTACAAGCAATGATCACACGCACGGCACAGTGGACACACCAGGAACCGCGGTGTTGGCCGTCGAATGGCGCTAGCTGCGCAGCATTTGTGCACCGCCGCCGTCAGTGTCAGCCAGTTTGCCGTGGCATACGGAGCTCCATCGCAGTCTTTAACACTGGTAGTATGCCGCGACAGCGTGGACGTGAACCTTATGTGCAGTTGACGGACTTTGAGCGAGGGCGTATAGTGGGCATGCGGGAGGCCGGGTGGACGTACCGCCGAATTGCTCAACACGTGGGGCGTGAGGTCTCCACAGTACATCGATGTTGTCGCCAGTGGTCGGCGGAAGGTGCACGTGCCCGTCGACCTGGGACCGGACCGCAGCGACGCACGGATGCACGCCAAGACCGTAGGATCCTACGCAGTGCCGTAGGGGACCGCACCGCCACTTCCCAGCAAATTAGGGACACTGTTGCTCCTGGGGTATCGGCGAGGACCATTCGCAACCGTCTCCATGAAGCTGGGCTACGGTCCCGCACACCGTTAGGCCGTCTTCCGCTCACGCCCCAACATCGTGCAGCCCGCGTCCAGTGGTGTCGCGACAGGCGTGAATGGAGGGACGAATGGAGACGTGTCGTCTTCAGCGATGAGAGTCGCTTCTGCCTTGGTGCCAATGATGGTCGTATGCGTGTTTGGCGCCGTGCAGGTGAGCGCCACAATCAGGACTGCATATGACCGAGGCACACAGGGCCAACACCCGGCATCATGGTGTGGGGAGCGATCTCCTACACTGGCCGTACACCACTGGTGATCGTCGAGGGGACACTGAATAGTGCGCGGTACATCCAAACCGTCATCGAACCCATCGTTCTACCATTCCTAGACCAGCAAGGGAACTTGCTGTTCCAACAGGACAATGCACGGCCGCATGTATCCCGTGCCACCCAACGTGCTCTAGAAGGTGTAAGTCAACTACCCTGGCCAGCAAGATCTCCGGATCTGTCCCCCATTGAGCATGTTTGGGACTGGATGAAGCGTCGTCTCACGCGGTCTGCACGTCCAGCACGAACGCTGGTCCAACTGAGGCGCCAGGTGGAAATGGCATGGCAAGCCGTTCCACAGGACTACATCCAGCATCTCTACGATCGTCTCCATGGGAGAATAGCAGCCTGCATTGCTGCGAAAGGTGGATATACACTGTACTAGTGCCGACATTGTGCATGCTCTGTTGCCTGTGTCTATGTGCCTGTGGTTCTGTCAGTGTGATCATGTGATGTATCTGACCCCAGGAATGTGTCAATAAAGTTTCCCCTTCCTGGGACAATGAATTCACGGTGTTCTTATTTCAATTTCCAGGAGTGTAGTTTGAGATTGATAATTTACGCTTATACGATGGCTCGGACAGAGATTTGTTATGGCCGTTACAAAGACGGCTTTATCATTGATAATTTTCGACAAATTTAACTCTTTACAGTTGCTTTTGCACAAGACAGAGTTTTTCGACCTCAGAAATGAAATTATGGCTGATATCTTGGGTAACCAAAACCTGAACACTGTAAAGAAAGATTAAATGAAGTATTTATTTTATTACAAGGCTGACTGAAAACTGAACTTCTGTTAGACTGTTACATTGGAACCAGAGGGTGTAACTCTCCACCATCTCGATATCTCAGCTTCTCCAAATGTCGAATTCGAGTAGTCTAACACGAGAAAGCAAAATGCAGTTCCTCCTCATGACACTATTATGAGTAAGTCTCCTTTCGAGAACCCCGTCAACACATATTGCAGGAAAATCTGGTACATTTGTGCAACCTAATCAAACATTTATCAGTTATCTACATTCGTAGTCTTTCGCGACTGGAGTCAATTGCTATACAATTCTTCTCGGTTGTAGATCGTGTCATACAGTAAAATGAACACTTTATAACATCTAGCAGTCTAAAAGCCACAGGAATTTCATGGACATTATCAATGATATTCGCCCACACACTGAAATCTGCCGAAATCGACGAGGGACTGTGACACAATGGCTTGCTTCAACTCAAACATGGCTCCTTGGTTTGTAACAAAGCAAGACTTAAAACAGTTAATATGTTTTTTTTCTTGAAACATCGATAAGGCTCTTTTCTACACTGTTTGATCAAAAGCATTTGGCCATCACTGTGTAATGCGGAAATGACCACTACACGACACGAGAGGCGGCCCCGCCAGTATAAAAGTAAGCGAGGAGTGTTGTGCTGTCAGTAGAGTAGCAGAATGGATCGGTCAGGAGAGGTCAGCGACGGTGAATCCCTCAGGAACTCTTCAACTCTTTTGAAGGTACCCAAGTGGGCTGTTGGTGATATGATTGTTGTTGTTCTTGTGGTCTTCAGTCCTGAGACTGGTTTGATGCAGCTCTCCATGCTACTCTATCCTGTGCAAGCTTCTTCATCTCCCAGTAACTACTGCAAACTACATCCTTCTGAATCTGCTTAGTGTATTCGTCTCTTGGTCTCCCTCTACGATTTTTACCCTCCACGCTGCCCTCCAATACTAAATTGGTGATCCCTTGATGTCTCAGAACATGTCCTACCAACCGATCCCTTCTTCTAGTCAAGTTGTGCCACAACTTTCTCTTCTCCCCAATCCCATTCAATACCTCCTCATTAGTTATGTGATCTACCCATCTAATCTTCAGCATTCTTCTGTAGCACCACATTTCAAAAGCTTCTATTCTCTTCTTGTACAAACTATTTATCGTCCATGCTTCACTTCCATACATGGCTACACTCCATACAAATGCTTTCAGAAACGACTTCCTGACACTTAAATGTATACTCGATGTTAACAAATTTCTCTTCTTCAGAAACGCTTTCCTTGCCATTGCCAGTCTACATTTTATATCCTCTCTACTTCGACCATCATCAGTAATTTTGCTCCCCAAATAGCAAAACTCTTTCGCCACTTTAAGTGTCTCATTTCCTAATCTAATTTCCTCAGCATCACCCGACTTAATTCGACTACATTCAATTATCCTCGTTTTGCTTTTGTTGATGTTCATCTTATATCCTCCTTTCAAGACACTATCCATTCCGATCAACTGCTCTTCCAAGTCCTTTGCTGTCTCTGACAGAATTACAATGTCATCGGCGAACCTCAAAGTTTTTATTTCTTCTCCATGGATTTTAATACCTACTCCGAATTTTTCTTTTGTTTCCTTCACTGCTTGCTCAATATACAGATTGAATAACATCGGGGAGAGGCTACAACCCTGTCTCACTCCCTTCCCAACCACTGCTTCCCTTTCGTGTCCCTCGACTCTCATAACTGCCATCTGGTTTCTGTACAAATTGTAAATAGCCATTCGCTCCCTGTATTTTACCTCTGCCACCTTCAGAATTTGAAAGAGAGTATTCCACTCAACATTGTCAAAAGCTTTCTCTAAGTCTACAAATGCTAGAAACGTAGGTTTGCCTTTCCTTAGTCTAGGTTCTAAGATAAGTTGAAGGGGCAGTATTGCCTCACGTGTTCCAATATTTCTACGGAATCCCCAACGTCGGCTTCTACTAGTTTTTCCATTCGTCTGTAAAGAATTCGCGTTAATATTTTGCAGCCGTGACTTATTAAACTGATAGTTCGGTAATTTTCACATCTGTCAACACCTGCTTTCTTTCGGATTAGAATTACTATATTCTTCTTGAAGTCTGAGGGTATTTCGACTATCTCATACATCTTGCTCACCAGATGGTAGAGTTTTGTCAGGACTGGCTCTCCCAGGGCTGTCAGTAGTTCTAATGGAATGTTGTCTATTCCTGGGGCCTTGTTTCGACTCAGCTCTTTCAGTGCTCTGTCAATCTCTTCACGCAGTATCATATTTCCCATTTCATCTTCATCTACATCCTCCTCCATTTCCATAATATTGTCCTTAAGTACATCGCCCTTGTATAGACCCTCTATATACTCCTTCCACCTTTCTGCTTTCCCTTCTTTGCTTAGAACTGGGTTTCCATCTGAGCTCCTGATATTCATACAAGTGGTTCTCTTTTCTCCAAAGGTCTCTTTAATTTTCCTGTAGGCAGTATCTATCTTACCCCTGGTGAGACAAGCCTCTACATCCTTACATTTATCCTGTAGCCATCCCTGCTTAGCCATTCTGCACTTCCTGTTGATCTCATTTTTGAGACGTTTGTATTCCTTTTTGCCTGCTTCATTTACTGCATTTTTATATTTTCTCCTTCCATCAATTAAGTTCAATATTTCTTCTGTTACCCAAGGATTTCTAGCAGCACTCGTCTTTTTACCTACTCGATCCTCTGCTGCCTTCACTACTTCATCCCTCAAAGCTACCCATTCTTCTTCTACTGTATTTCTTTCCCCCATTCCTGTCAATTGTTCCCTTATGCTCGCCTTGAAACTCTGTACAAACTCTGGTTCTTTCAGTTTATCCAGGTCCCATCTCCTTAAATTCCCACCTTTTTGCAGTTTCTTCAGTTTTAATCTACAGTTCATAACCAATAGATTGTGGTCAGAGTCCACATCTGCCCCTGGAAATTACAATTTAAAACCTGGTTCCTAAATCTGTCTTACCATTATATAATCTATCTGAAACCTGTCAGTATCTCCAGGCTTCTTCCATGTATACAACCTTCTTTTATGATTCTTGAACCAAGTGTCAGCTATGATTAAGTTGTGCTCTGTGCAAAATTCTACCAGGCAGCTTCCTCTTTCATTTCTTCCCCCCAATCCTTATTCACCTACTACGTTTCCTTCTCTCCCTTTTCCTACTACCGAATTCCAGTCACTCATGACTATTAAATTTTCGTCTCCCTTCACTATCTGAATAATTTCTTTTATTTCATCATACATTTCTTCAATTTCTTCGTCATCTGCAGAGCTAGTTGGCATATAAACTTGTACCACTGTAGTAGGTGTGAGCTTCGTGTCTATCTTGGCCACAATAATGCGTTCACTATGCTGTTTGTAGTAGCTTACCCGCACTCCTATTTTTTTATTCATTATTAAACCTACTCCTGCATTACCCCTATTTGATTTTGTATTTATAACCCTGTATTCACCTGACCATAAGTCTTGTTCCTCCTGCCACCGAACTTCACTAATTCCCACTATATCTAACTTTAACCTATCCATTTCCCTTTTTAAATTTTCTAACCTACCTGCCCGATTAAGGGATCTGACATTCCACGCTCCGATCCGTAGAACGCCATTTTTCTTTCTCCTGATAACGACGTCCTCCTGAGTAGCCCCCTCCCGGAGGTCTGAATGGGGGACTATTTTACCTCCGGAATATTTTACCCATGATGATTATGAGGTGGAAATGTGAAGGAATAAACACATCCTTCCACCATCCTTCACATCTATAAATTCTTGATCCACCCCATCCTTTGTTACACCAGTGTTGCTTGGATTTTTGCCCCTCCCAGATTTTATAAAGCCTTCTAAATCTTAGAACGCCATGCACTCCGCTTTGCCTTCTGTATCCACCTCTCATGCCCCACAAGCATCCTCTACGGCCTCATCCCCTTCCCCCATCTTCTACTTTTCCTTGAACAGACCTGCACCCTGTACATTGTCTGCCAACTCGATTCCCCTGGTGTCCGCCTTCCTCTCCACCCCTAGGCTTTGCTGCACCTTTACCACTGTGTCCCACCCTTTCTCCACCTCCACAGCCTCTGCCTCCTTTCCCAATGCATTTCCCGCACCTACTCCTCCTGGATTATGATCTTCGCCCTGGCATCTACCAACTTTTACCCTGCCTTCCCCCCTCCCACTCCTCAGAGCTGCCCCTCCCCTCCTCTTCCCTTCGCCTGAGCGGTTTTCCTCCCTCCTCCCCTCCCTTTCCATCGCATCCCTTCTGTGTCTCTGCACTCCCTCCTGACTTACTTTCCTTCTCCATCTTCCACCCCACCCATCTCCTGACCCTTTATGCGTCCCCTGACTTCGCTTTTCTTCTCATCCTGCCCCTTCCACTGCTGCACATTGCTCTGCCCTCTTTTTCCCTCCTTCCCTCCTCTCAGGCTGCTCCCTCAGCAGGTCCCTCCCAGCAGGTTTTATTCTTCGTGTTGTGTGCTTCATATCTTACAGTGGTTTTAAAGTGTCTGTTCTGGAGCATTTAAAAACTGTGGCCAACTTTTGACCTGTGTGCGTGACTTCAGTGCATTTTATGTGCTCCACGAATTGCCAGTTGTGTTTCTTGACTTTATGTTGACTTTTTTAACTGTCCCACAATGAGCTTCTCCATGTCAGTGTATATTTGAAGCCTCATTGTCTCCACTTATTCTGTTTTTATGCCCCTCTTTTTATCGCCTTTATATAGTTTTCTCCTTTTATTAACTGTCATGTCACTCAGTTGAAGAGCGGCGGGTTGTGCCGCTGCCATCCCTCCCCTGCCCATATGAGGTAGGGAAATGAAATCACAATAAAGAAAAAAAAGAATAAACACAGTTAAACCAAGACCAAGTATACTTTGCATACTGACGGACAGGGACTATCGAGCATTATGGAGGCTGGTTGCAAAAAATCGCATGAAATCAACAGAAGTTATCACCAGTGAGGTCCAAACTGCTGCCAGCAGTACAGCTAGCGTAGTGACTGTGTATAGGGAATTACAAAGAATGGATTGTCATGGTCGAGCAATTCTTCTTAAGTCACACATTTCTGCAGTCACTGGCAAGCAGCACTTGAGGTGATGCAAAGAGCGACTCCACTGGACAGTGGATGAGTAGAAACAAGTGGTTTGAATGTTGGTATACCTTGTGGCTATCTGATGGAAGGATTCTGGTTAGGTGAAATCCTGGAGAACGTTACCTGCAATCATGTGCAGTGCCAGCAGTAAAGTACAGAGGAGGTGGTGTCGCGGTATGGGGCTGTTTTTCGTGTTTATGGCTTGGTCTCCTTATCGTGCTTAAGAAAATGCTAAACGCTGAAGGATCTTAAAACATTTTGGAACGCTGTGTTATGTGTAGAGTCGAGTAACAGTTCTAAGACGATTAAAGTAACAACATAACAATACACCTTGTCATAAAGCAGCATTTGCGAGGCAACAGCTTGTGGACAACAAAATCCCTGAAATGGACTGGACTGTCCAGAGTCCCGACGTGAACCCAATGGAACACCGTTGGCAAGAGTCTGAACGTTGACTTCGCTCCAGATCCCAACGTCCAACATCATTGCCTCCTCTGGTTTCGGCTCATGAAGAAGCATGTGGTGCCATCCTCCACCGGCATTCAGAAACCTCATTGAAAGTGGCCTCCTTGTAGTGTCCACTAACAGGCATCCTGGTTGATCAGATAGTGTATACTCCTTCGTAAAACTTTATCTCCTCTGTCTCTTCTATAACGTCTAGAAAGGTGAACCAGGAATTGTGGACTTCCCTGTACACTTCCTGTGATAGTACACATCACGTTACAGGTACCCCTTAATGTTTGATTACGCTGTTGTCGATAAATCGCTGGAAACAGTAATACCCGAAAAACATCTAGGAGCAACGGCTCATAGCGGTATAACAAGGAACTGTCACATACAATTAGGATCATCAGCTGCTACTGAAGGAATCCAAAAAAATGTGATTTACGCACGATAGAGGTAGGTTAGAAACGCCTCATCCGGCTGATACGAGTATTCAACTATTGCTCGTCAGTGTGAGGACGTTAAGTAGCTCATAGCATTAATAGGAGAGATAAAGAACATCGAAGAAGGACGGTGTTTTCCGTCAAGCGTTCGTTTAGCAAGCGCCACAGCGTCACGGCAATGGCCACCATACTACAATCTTGCACCCAGACGTCCAGATGTCAGACACCCAGATCGGCATCGAACGTTGTATATCGATAGATTATCGATCAAACCTCGGATTTAGTTCATGTCATGCGTAAACGGTAATTACAAGTAACATTAGAACTACGGAGCACAGAAAATGCGTATCTGTGAGTAAATGGTTACAGATTTCCATTGGGCGAGTTGGTAGAGCGTCAGGTCGCCATACCAAAGATTCCGCGTTTAAAATCCTATGACGACATTTTCTTTTTTCAACTGTTTACATGTGAAACTGTTATACGTAATTTGCTTCACACACTTCTTCGTACACAAATGCAACCATTACTCTGAAGCCTTTCTTCCTGAATGAGTGACACTGTGTGTGTGTGTGTGTGTGTGTGTGTGTGGTCGTGTTAGCATTGATTTATAAACATTATGTACGCATTGTCGATCATATTATTGTGTTTATTATTGCTACTATTAGTTTTATTACGGGTGTTATTATTATTATTATTATTATTATTATTATTATTATTATTACCGTTACTTCAGCACGTGTGAGCAATTGTTTCTCCATTTTTCTGTTCTGATTGCATATTCTGTGAAACTACAAATGCCCTCTGTAGGTTTATTACTTTCAAAGAAACGAAGCAAAAGCAGACTGCCATGGGCACACTGCAGTAAACTGCAAACAGATCTTTTACATATCATACATATCCTATAACACTTTCACGTATAATACAGTAAAAAAAAGTTACCATTAGGGTTCTAACCCACGAACCTCGGTGCAACGATCAAACACTGCACCAACTTCCCCACAGAAGCTATATCTAATGATTAGTAATGATTATGCTTTTCCTACGCTCAGTAGTTCTTATGTTACGTTAAATTAAAGTTTACGCCGGTTCTCCTAGACGACAGCACATAGTACAAACTAAATTGAAGTTTTGGTTGGTGCTCTATCGACATACAATGTTTGGTACCAATCTGAGTGCCTGACATCTGGAGCTTTGGTTATTAGATAGTACAAGAGGGGCGTTATACACCAAGAAGAGCTTACTGTTAATATTCTGAGAACGTAGGCTACATTCCAGGAACAGCCAGGCAATATCTCACGTCATCTCACCTGAGCCTCGTGAAATGAAAAGCAAAATACGAGCTTTATACCAAGGCTACCTGCGCAGACGTTCTACCTGCGCAGCATTCGTAGCTGGAACAAGAAGTGAGGTAAATGACAGAAGTATAAGAAGTACTGTGTGACACATCGAAAAATGGCTTGTGGAGTGTAGATGTGAATTTTGTTACGGAGAATAAAGGCTATCGCTTAATAAATTTGTCACCACTCATCTGTGTTTACTTTTTACGGTTGTTTGTTAACCATGGTTTCATCCTTGCTTCGATATCGATAGCGAATAAACAAAAAATAATAATCAATTGTGAATGGAGAAAAAATAGTAAGCGAACAGTCTTTATTCTTAATAATAAAATATTTAACACCTAATGTTTCCAATAGATGGGTAGATCACATAGCTAATGAGGAGGTATTGAATAGGATTGGGGAGAAGAGGAGTTTGTGGCACAAATTGACTAGAAGAAGGGATCGGTTGGTAGGACATGTTCTGAGGCATCAAGGGATCACCAATTTAGTATTGGAGGGCAGCGTGGAGGGTAAAAGTCGTAACCAATAGATGAATACACTAAGCAAATTCAGAAGGATGTAGGCTGCAGTAGGTACTGGGAGACGAAGAAGCTTGCACAGCATGGAGAGCTGCATCAAACCAGTCTCAGGACTGAATATCACAACAACAACAATGTTTCCCATTCGCAGTAATACGCTGATGTGCAAAATTTAAGGACGGAAGTAACTTTCTCATCATGTGTCACTGCCAAGCAACATAGCTCAATGAAATTTGGACCATAGGGAGAACTGCTGCAGTACAGTACAGCACAGTACAGAAGGTAACCGAAAGAAATACGCAATGAGAGGAAGAGAAATGACATGTTCAATCAAAGAGAGTAAGAACACAAAAGTCATCGCGATTTATGGTAGTTCCCTGGTCATGTCGGCAGGACATGGTCGTTAATCTCTTCAAACGATTTGCACACTTATCTGAACTTTTAGAATTCACATCCCAAAATTAATGAACGGCTTTTACCAAAAGAAGATCTGTTTCATACGTCCGTGTAAGTAGCGAAGTGTCAGTTTTTGCTGCTAGATCGCACCGTGTCCTGCTTGCAGTGCGACTTACGATATTTTGAATATACGACTCAGCCGAATCGCGAAGAATGCCTCCGAATTTAGCTGTGAAGGGTGTACGTCATGCACTAGAAACGTGTACAAGTAGTGAAATACGTATGTGTGAGTGCACTTAAAAACAAAGGCTTTTAAAATTCCACGAACAAAAATATTAATATCCGTTATAAATTTTTTTTTCTTCCACTGGTTAAGACCTGAAGTACACATACATGTACCTTAAACATTTCAGAAAAATTTAAAAAATAAAAATTAAAACAATGTTATTTAGAATGTAATTATCTGCAACAATAATAAAACAAATCATGAAAACATTTGTCTTTTCTTATTTCATTACGGAGACAAGAGGTTACTGGAGTGATGGAAACGAGCCTTTGGCGTCATTGGCTGGGAGGCCCCTTACGGGGCAGGTCCGGCCGCCTTGGTGCAGGTCTTATCACATTCTAAGCGACATAGAGCGACCTGCGCGCCGGATGGGGATGAAATACGATGAAGACAACACCCAGTCCCTAAGCGGAGAAAATCCTCGACCCAGCCGGGAATCGAAGCCGGGCCCCTTAGGTCGGCAGTCCATCACGCTGACCATTCAGCTATCGGGGCGGACACTGGACCTGATCACCATGAACAGCATGCATGCTCTGCAACATGTTCCCTCCCTGACCACAAGGTTCATAAAGTGGTCTTGTAGTAGATTCATCCACCAATGCGGTTGACAACTGCTGGTACTCATTGGTGCCTGTGGACGTTCTGCAATACGTATCCCCAAGGCATCCAACAAGTTCTCGATGGGATTTAAGTGGAGGGAACGGGTACACCAGTCCATTCGCCAAATATCCACTCGTTCTAAGAACCTCCTTCATCTGCGCAGTTCGATGCAGACGCTAATTGACGCCCATAAAAATGAAGTCAGATGCACATGGGGTAAGAGTGCCGTGTCACAATAACACTGACCAGTGAGTGTACCGTATTCAAGAGTCTGAATGTCAGTACCCCCATGCAACATTCTGCCTCCACCTGTAGCACCAAAACGAGCCTGTAATTGACAGTGCTGGACGTACCCTTGTTTGGCGAGAGGTGGAAACACGTACTGCACCCAGGAACATTGTCGAGCATGATCGTCTTAGTGGTCCAGGTTTTATGGTGTGGGGAGGCATAATGTTATATGGGCGTACTGACGTCCAAATCCCTGAACAAGATACACTCACCTATCGATGTTATTGTAATACTGTACTTTGTGTGACTTTCCAGTGATGCATTCGGCCCTGACTCCCTGACTTTATTTTTATGGATGACAATGCGCTACCGCATCTACCTGCACATGTGGTGAAGCTCTTGCGAATGAACTTGTCTACCCGTTCCCCCGGCTTAAATCCCATCGGGAACGTGTTGAAATACTTTGGGAATACGTACTGCAGTACGTCCGGATGCACGAACGCCCATCCAGCAAATGTCAACCACACTGTTAGAGGAATGTAAAGTCCTACCACAAGACCTCATTATAAGCCTTGAAGTGTAAACATTAAAGCTCTTTTCAGTGCATGGCAGAGGATATGTGATCTCAAGAATTCAATGCAGGTCATGAGGTAGCCCGACAACATCAGGCTGCAATTCGCTCTTTGGAAACTCCTTCCGAATACGAGGTACGGCATAACTCTCATCGAGACTATCACACATTATTTCACTCCTCAGAACCTTTCACCCACAGTGGCTTAAAGTTACTTCTCTCAGCATAACATCATAGAAGTACAAACTTTGAGAGGAAGTGGTGCAGGGGAGCGAATTTTTATACCTCAGCTCCCACTTATTCATAATAGTTTACCACTTCATTTTAAACGTTCTTGGTGAGCTTATGTAATACCATGACCATAAAAAAGCACAAGGCCAAATATCTCATGTTGGAGGTGCGGACCTTATTGTCAGTTGCTTTTCGCAAGGCCAGCTCTGGGTGGCTCTCCCATCTTACATTTCAGCAATCCGTTTATGTCCCCAATCATGCTACTTCAAATGTTATATACAAAGAAAATAAATTCCATGCGTGTGAAGTCTCGGGTACAGCTATAAATAAATACCTGAGATATGCTGGATTTTTCAAGCAGTTTGATAACGTAATACACACAGCATCTCCTGATTCAATTCGACTACATTCCATCACCACTGTCCTACTTCTCTTGTTGCTTATTTCACAACCTCTCATCAAGATAAGATCCAACTCTGTTCAGCTTCCCTTCCAAGTCCTTTGCGTTTGCTGGGACAGAATTACAATGTCATCGGCGAAATACGAAGCTTTTATTCCTTCTCTCTGAACTTTAATTCCCTTAAAGAATTTCGCCTTGCTTTCTTTCCCAGCTTGCTCAGTGTAGAGATTGAAAAACGTTGGGGATAGTCTATAACCCAGTCTCATTAGCTTTTCAACTACTCATTCCTCTCATACTGTTCGGCTCTTGCAACTGCCGTCTGACTTCTATACGAGCTGCAGATAAACCTGCACTCCCTGTATTTCATCCCTGCTACCTTCATAATTCCAGTCAACATTGTCAAAAGGTTTTTCTGAATCTAAAAATGCATAAATGTAGGCCTATCTTTTTTTAATTGGTCTCGTAAGACAAACCTTAGGATGAGTATTTCTTCATATGTTCCTACATTTCTCTGGAACTCAAACTAATCTCACAGGTCGGCCCACATCAGTTTCTCCATTCTTCTGTATATAATGGGTACTAGTATTTTGTAACTAATTAACCCTTTCAGACCCCATGGCTACAATTGTGGACATTGACTTTTACAGTCTGTCAGCTGCAATAAAAGTATTTCTTCCCTAAGCGAACCTGGTCTACACACTTGTAAACGTTCACCCTTTCCATCACGCTCAAATGCTGCCAGCCGTTGGGCATCACTATAAATATATCAGCAAGTCAATGTAGCAGTGCGCAGCAACTCGTGACCACCAGAACACATGGCTCGCTATATTCCATTGTGTAATTGAATATTGTTGTTGTTATTTTACATGGAAATTATTGAATGATCATTTTACTATTTACTACAATAGAGAATATTTCGTAATTAGTTATTTTAGTCCTTAAAGTGAAGCCAAGTGAACAAAGTACGTTTTGGAAACGGGTACATATTTTTGTATAAATCTTGCTCCAAAAATCATTAAAAAATCACCTAAGACCACTACCACATAAAGAAAAATTTTTCTTCCTCCAGAAAAATTTCGGGTCTGAAAGGGTTAAACTAATGGTTTGGTAATAGTCACAACTGGTAGCAACTGCCTTCTTTGGAAATGGAATTATTGCAGTCTTCCTGAAGTCTGAAGGTCCTTCACTGTCTGATACTTTTGTCATGAATGTTTCCCCAAGGATTCAGTCATCCTTATGGAGTGTCGTCTATTTTAGCAGCATTGTTTCGACTTATGTTTTTCACTGCTCTGCCATATTCTTATCTCAGTACCATATTCCAATCTCTTCTTTCTCTATTTCCTTTCCCTTCCTATAATATTTTCTTCAAGCTTGTTATCTTTTTATAGCTCATATACATATTTCTACCACCTTTCAGCTTTCCCTTCGTAGTGGTTTTGTCATCTGAGCTCGTGATATTCGTATAACTGCTTTTCTCTTCTCCAAAGGTCTCTTTAACTATCCTGTAGGACCGATGACCTCAGCAGTTTGCTCCCATAGGACCTTACCATTTGTAATTATCCTGTAGGTGGTATCATCTTTCTCACCGGCATGTATGTTTCTTTCCATTTCTGCTCATTTCTGCTCTTTCATCTGTTTCTACATCTGCATGATTACTCTGCAATTCACTATTGCGTGCCTGGCACAGGGTTCATCTAACCACCTTTAGGCAGGTTCCCTATGTTCCTCTCTCCAACAGCGGGCGGAGGAAATCTTTCCTTGCGAGCTCTGATTTCTCTTGTTTTATTTTGATGAACATTTCTCTCTATGTATGTGAGGGCCAACAAAATATTTTTACAGTCTGAGCAGAGAGTTTTATAGAAATTACATGAGAAGGTCCTAGCGCCGCGCAAAACGCCTTTGTTTTAATAACTGCCTCCCCAGTTCGTGTATCATATCAGTCGCACTCAATGCCTTATTTCGAAATAACGAAAACGAGCTGCCCTCCTCTGAACTCCTTCGATACCCTCCGTCAATCCTACCTATTCGGATCCCACACCACGCAGCAGTACTCCAGAAGAGGGCGGATACGCTAGGATGGCGATGACGAATACACGCTTCCAATGTGCGTTCACCGCCAAACACGGATGCGACCATCATGATGCTGTAAACAGAATCTGGATTCATCCGAAAAACTGACGTTTTGCCATTCGTGCACCGAGGTCCGTCGTTGAGTACACCATTGCAGGCGCTCCTGTCTGTGATGCAGCGTCAAGGGTAACCGCAGCAATGGTCTCCGAGCTGATAGTGCATGCTGCTGCAAACGTCGTCGAACTGTTCGTGCAGATGGTTGTTGTCTTGCAAACGTCCCCATCTGTCGACTCAGGGATCGAGACGTGGCTGCACGATCCGTTACAGCCATGCGGATAATATGCCTGTCATCTCGACTGTTAGTGATACGAGGCCATTGGTATCCAGCACTTCGTTCCGTATTACCCTCCTGAACCCACCGATTCCATATTCTGCTAACAGTCACTGGATCTCGACCACCGCGAGCGGCAATGACGTGATACGATAAACCGCAATCGCGATAGGCTACAATCCGACCTTTATCAAAGTCGGAAACGTGAAGGTACGCATTTCTCCTCCTTACACGAGGCATCACAACAAGGCAACGCCGGTCAACTGCTGTTTGTGTATGAGAAATCGGTTGGAAACTTTCCTGACGTCAGCACGTTGTAGGTGTCGCCACCGGCGCCAACCTTGTGTGAATGCTCTGAAAAGCTAATCATTTGCATATCACAGCATCTTCTTCCTGTCTGTTAAATTTCGCGTCTGTAGCACGTCTTCTTCGTGGTGTAGCAATTTTAATGGCCAGTAGTGTAAAATTAGTTTGGAAACTAGACGGCTTAAAGGTGTTTAATTTGACATCCCACCACAAAGCGGCCTCCGTTAGATGGCCACTCTTGAGCGCCGGAGGCCGCAACAGTGCAGAAGCCAGACTGCGGCCGGCAGCCCGGCAGACAGCTGGGCGGCGCGCTGCTCCCAGGCATGCGCGCAACGCAGGACACCAGACCGGTCTGGCAACGGCGCGCCGGCTGCACCTGCCGCTACCGGACCCCCCCCCCCCCCTCTCCTCCGCCCCACCATTCCCCCTCCACGGCTAAAGTATTGATGCCGTTCCAGACTCTTGATGAATGGCTCTGCCGACTACCCTTATAAGACGGCGGTTATAAAGCCACCGGAATCGCATTGCAATTCTTCCAGGCGGCGGGCCGTCTGACGGACTCGCGATTCAGAGAAGTACACTGCCGGCTGCTAAAAGTGAAGCACCAGGAAGCGTAGCAAGTAACAAGGGTTTACTCGCTGTGCGTACCAGCAGAAAAATGCTCCCATCAGACCACAAAAAAGGCGAATATGCTCCTGTAAAAAATGATTGAAAAGTGGGGAACCTGTGCCTTGTTCTGCTTTCCACAGCATCTTTAAAAAAATTACCGTAAATTTGGGATGTGAAAATATTTGTCCTCTTTTTAACATGCAGCTCTCCTCTCACTCCTTAGCACACTGCACTCGCATTCGGGAGGACGACGGTTCAATCCCACGTCCAGCCGTCCTGATTAAGGGTTCTGTCATTTCCCTAAACTGCTTCAGGCAAATGCCGGTATGGTTACTTTGAAAGGGCACGGCCGACTTCCTTCCCTAGTCCAATGAGACCGATTACCTCGCTGTTTGGTCTCTTCCACCAAATCAACCCAACCTCTCACTCCCACAAGGTCTGCTAATTGTAACTCGCTCACACGCACTAGTCCATCCCTTAAAGTCGCTCTTACACATCCTTTCCCAATTTCCTATTTTCACTCACTCATTCAGCTGACTCATTGCCATTATATCTTCGTGTTTCTCTGTCACTGTCTCCTATCTCAAAGCCACAGTCAGCTTCGTTCTGTCCTACAACGACTATATCCTCTCAGTGTCACTTGTCTCTCCCTTAACTGCTACTATCTCACACATTCCCTTCCACTGCTGCTGGCTCTTAACCCTGTCACTATTTATCTCTCCCCAGTTGTCATTGTCATAGACTCTGTCTCTCATTATTTGCTGGCTCTCACCCACTTCCGTTTTCTCCTTCTCTTTATTCCACTACCACAGTCTTCTTCACTCTTTTCCTAGCGCTGTCCTGTTACTGTCAACTATAGTCCCACTGCCACTGCATCCCTCCCTTTCCCTCACACTGCAATTATCTCCTCCATGCACCAACGTAGTAGCCACGTGGTCTGTAGTGCCTTGCCAGGGTTCTCGCGGCTTTCCCTGCTGGAGATTCGAGTCCTCCCTCGGGCATGGATGTTTGTGTGTTGTCCTTAGCGTTAAGTTCGTTTAAGTTAGGGTACGATGACCTCAGCAGTTTGGTCCCATTATAACTTACCACAAATTTCCTCCACACCTTCTACACCACTGCCACTATCTACTATCTTGCACTATTTATTACTTTTCTGTCTCTTTCCCACTGCCACTGTCTCCTTCACTCTCAACATAATGAAGCATGCCAAGTTTTTTGGGAAAATTTTTAAAGGTGCTGAGGAAGGTAGAATGAGGCAGGTGGTACACTACTTTTCAGTCAATCTTTTAAACACAAGCGTAATACACTTTTTAGAGCTCTGATAGGAGCATTTTTCTGATGGTTCCACACTTTTCCCTGCCACAGTAGGCCAAGTCACCCATATGAAAAGAACTTTATGGGACAGAAAATTTTCATAGTTCACTTATTTGAAATTGAAATAATGCAAGACTAATTCTATACCTCAGACCGGATATTATATGCACAACATGGAGTTTCCAGCAGCCTTCTGCTGGTAACTGAGATACTTTACAGCGTATTTCTTCATGCTATGTCAATTTATTCCTAAAAGCTTTTTCAAAACAGATTTGAAATTATAAGCCGAAAAGCACCCTCGAAATATCAAATTACAATTATTCAGAGGCAGAATATTTTTTTAATTTTTTTTTTTCAGTATGAGCCTTCGGGCTGAGAAGCTTCCATAGTCACGACCGCTCACAACGACCTCTGAAAAACCACACTAGTTCAAATCTGCAACACACCAGATTAAACTAAAATTTTTTAACAACTTTCACAAACACATTAACTATGCACCCCGTAAGAGGGACGGAAACGGTACAAACACTCACACTAAGAAATTATTTTTCCACCAAAGGTGCAATTTGTTTTTAAAAGGGCTCTTACGGTGGAAGGGTGGCAACTTTATAAAAATGACTATTTAAATAAAACCCATGAAATTCAGGCTTACATAAAGTGTACAACATGCTCTACATTGCACATATACCGCCTAGCAAGATGGTAGGCAAGATAAAAACATATTTCAGGAATTCGGCCTTTACCTTAATTCTTAAATTCGTTAACACCGAATCCGACAAACATGACAGAGACAGCTATTAACGAATGGCAGACCGACACACAGACAGACCGACGCTAACTGCCTAACAAATGCGGACGAGAGACAAACGAGAAAGCTGGGGACAAGAGACTGACCAACAACACAAGTAGAATTTAACAAGTAACTGAAACAACATATCACTAATCACTCAGCTTCTAATAAGTGCGATTTCTGGCGAAGACCTGGCGCAGCACCCTCAAAACAGTCTCCCGAACCGTCCGCTGTCAGCCGCTTCAACGGACCCAGGGAGGCACGCCGATCTCTCGTCTCATGACGTCGCAACTCGCACCGGTCAGACTGATGTCGTAGGTTGGCTCCTGTAGCTCTCGTGCCGGCCGCGACGCCACTACCCCTCGCTATACGGCGCGGCCACTGGACTGACGTGGCGACCTCACATGCGCCGACGCTCCAGGCGGACAAGTCATCTTGTGTCTCAGTGCGCGACCGACCAACTGATCGATCCAACCGCCAATGCCCATTGCCTGAACAAACTCGAGCAAACTGGCGGCCTAACCCATACTAGCACTCTGGACGAAAGACAGACACTGACTGGCCCACACTGACACGGGTAACCAACTCCCCAGACTCACCCCCTCGTGCCGGCTTTAAAGTTTGATCCAAACGACAGACATACTAGAACTCCGAACGACGGACAGACACTAACTACCGCACACTGACCCGGCTGACCAACTGACCAGACTCGCAGAGATTGACCCACTGCCGAACTCATAGCGCCCCTTAAATGCACGTGAACAGGCAACTTTTCCCCTTTCCCACCAGAGGGAGACACCAAGCTGCGATTGCCACAGCGGCGCCACCGCCAGAAACGGAAGGCGACTGCTTTACACTACGCGCTGCTGCGCGCTCTTCAAAACAGAAAATTTTACTACGGCTCACTGCGGGTACACAGGAAGTGAACTTTAGTATACAAAACTACCAACTCTGCCAACAATAATGGCTCTAACCCGGCTAGACATCGAGGCCAAGTGAGATTGGATGACAGATGGACGACAGATGCGGGTGTGTCATCCTATATTGCTTCAACTATATGACAGAATTCATCAGTACTGGTGGCTGTCGAGTGATATCCTACCAGTCTCTCAACAATCTTGGACCAAACGTTTTCAGTGAGATATGTGGAACCATGCCAGCTGGGTAGATCAAGCCAGAATGGGTAAGTGTATGGTCTTGTAGGAAATGTAGGGTATGCTGTCCATCTATGGGTTACTAGCTGGGTATCGGCATTGCCCTGCTTGTACTTATTCCAGTCTTCTATTAGCACATCCCTCTTCATCTCAGAGTAGCACTTGCAACCTACGTCCTCAATTATTTGCTTGACGTATTCCAATCTCTGTCATCCTCTACAGTTTTTGCCCTCTACAGCTCCCTCTAGTACCATGGAAGTCATTCCCTCATGTCTTAGCAGATGTCCTATCATCCTGTCCCTTCTCCTTATCAGTGTTTTCCACATATTCCTTTCCTCTCCGATTCTGCGTAGAACTTCCTCATTCCTTACCTTATCAGTCCACCTAATTTTCAACATTCGTCTATAGCACTACATCTCAAATGCTTCGATTCTTTTCTGTTCCGGTTTTCCCAAAGTCCATTTTTCACGACCATACAATGCTGAACTCCAGACGTACATCCTCAGAAATTTCTTCCTCAAATTAAGGCCGGTATTTGATATTAGTAGACTTCTCTTGGCCAGAAATGCCTTTTTTGCCATAGCGAGTCTGCTTTTGATGTCCTCCTTGCTCCGTCCGTCATTGGTTATTTTACTGCCTAGGTAGCAGAATTCCTTAACTTCATTGACTTCGTGACCATCAATCCTGATGTTAAGTTTCTCGCTGTTCTCATTTCTACTACTTCTCATTACCTTCATCTTTCTCCGATTTACTCTCAAACCATAC
The DNA here is from genome assembly GCF_023864345.2 of Schistocerca serialis cubense. Lineage (NCBI taxonomy): Eukaryota > Metazoa > Arthropoda > Insecta > Orthoptera > Acrididae > Schistocerca > Schistocerca serialis. The sequence goes on from NC_064646.1 coordinate 399,077,747, forward strand.
TGTGTACTCATTAGACTGTTTATTCCGTTCAGCAGATCATTTAATTCTTCTTCACTTTCACTCAGGATAGCAATGTCATCAGCGAATCGTATCATTGATATCCTTTCACCTTGTATTTTAATTCCACTCCTGAACCTTTCTTTTATTTCCGTCATTGCTTCCTCGATGTACAGATTGAAGAGTAGGGGCGAAAGGCTACAGCCTTGTCTTACACCCTTCTCAATACGAGCACTTCGTTCTTGATCGTCCACTCTTATTATTCCCTCTTGGTTGTTGTACATATTGTATATGACCCGTCTCTCCCTATAGCTTACCCCTACTTTTTTCAGAATCTCGAACACCTTGCACCATTTTATATTGTCGAACGCTTTTTCCAGGTCGACAAATCCTATGAAAGTGTCTTGATTTTTCTTTAGCCTTGCTTCCATTATTAGCCGTAACGTCAGAATTGCCTCTCTCGTCCCTTTACTTTTCCTAAAGCCAAACTGTTCGTTACCTAGCGCATTCACAATTTTCTTTTCCATTCTTCTGTATATTATTCTTGTAAGCAGCTTCGATGCATGAGCTGTTAAGCTGATTGTGCGATAACTCTCGCACTTGTCAGCTCTTGCCGTCTTGGAATTGTGTGGATGATGCTTTTCCGAAAGTCAGATGGTATGTCGCCAGACTCATATATTCTACACACCAACGTGAATAGTCGTTTTGTTGCCACTTCCCCCAATGATTTTAGAAATTGTGATGGAATGTTATCTATCCCTTCTGCCTTATTTGACCGTAAGTCCTCCAAAGCTCTTTTAAATTCCGATGCAAATACTGGATCCCCTATCTCTTCTAAATCGACTCCTGTTTCTTCTTCTATCACATCAGACAAATCTTCATCCTCATAGAGGCTTTCAATGTATTCTTTCCACCTATCTGCTCTCTCCTCTGCATTTAACAGTGGAATTCCCGTTGCACTCTTAACGTTACCACCGTTGCTTTTAATGTCATCAAAGGTTGTTTTGACTTTCCTGTATGCTGAGTCTGTCCCTCCTACAATCATATCTTATTCGATGTCTTCACATTTTTCCTGCAGCCATTTCGTCTTAGCTTCTGTGCACTTCTTATTTATTTCATTCCCCAGCGACTTGTATTTCTGTATTCCTGATTTTCCCGGAACATGTTTGTACTTCCTCCTTTCATCAATCAGCTGAAGTATTTCTTCTGTTACCCATGGTTTCTTCGCAGTTACCTTGCCCCAATCCCATATTCTCCTGTAACCTTTTCTTCTACTCCTTCCCCTACAGCTGCATTCCAGTCGCCCATGACTATTAGATTTTCGTCCCCCTTTACATACTGCATTACCCTTTCAATATCCTCATACACTTTCTCTATCTGTTCATCTTCAGCTTGCGACGTCGGCATGTATACCTGAACTATCGTTGTCGGTGTTGGTCTGCTGTCGATTCTGATTAGAACAACCCAGTCACTGAACTGTTCACAGTAACACACCCTCTGCCCTACCTTCCTATTCATAACGAATCCTACACCTGTTATACCATTTTCTGCTGCTGTTGATATTACCCGATACTCATCTGACCAGAAATCCTTGTCTTCCTTCCACTTCACTTCACTGACCCCTACTATATTCAGATTGAGTCTTTGCAATTCCCTTTTCAGATTTTCTAGTTTCCCTACCACGTTCAAGCTTCTGACATTCCACGCCCCGACTCGTAGAACGTTATCCTTTCGTTGATTATTCAATCTTTTTCTCATGGTAACCTCCCCCTTGGCAGTCCCCTCCCGGAGATCCGAATGGGGGACTATTCCGGAATCTTTTGCCAATGGAGAGATCATCATGACACTTCTTCAATTACAGGCCACATGTCCTGTGGATACACGTTACGTGTCTTTAATGCAGTGGTTTCCATTGCCTTCTGCATCCTCATGTCGTTGATCATTGGTGATTCTTCCGCCTTTAGGGGCAATTTCCCACCCCTAGGACAAGAGAGTGCCCTGAACCTCTATCCGCTACTCCGCCCTCTTTGACAAGGCCGTTGGCAGAATGAGGCTGACTTCTTATGCCGGAAGTCTTCGGCCGCCAATGGTGATTACTTATCAAAATTTAGGCAGTGGCGGGTACCGATTCCAGGACCGAAGACGTTTTGATCATGAATCAAAGACGCTACCCCTAGACCATCAGCTAGCAGTAACACCACAACGTCCAAGGTAATAGCTGCTTCTTTGGAGACTGAAAATGGTGAACAGAAGTCTGGTGCTGGTGTGAACCATTACCATAGTCAGACCAATCATCTGAGGACCTCAAAATTTGTCCAGTACCACCCAAATTCTGGCAAAGCACTCCTCTCAAGTTTTATAATGAACGCACATATACTGTACTTTCGTCAGCGACATCACACTGTCACTCGTTTCTTATGATAATTTCGAAAACAGGAGTAGTATTTAATCGTTCATTACGCACCAGGATCAGTAGGTCCACGCACGCTCTCATGACGAGATAAATATAGCACTTGCTACAATTTGTCAAGAATCTGGCAAAATAACTGTGAAATTATTTTTATTCAAACATGAACGACTGCAAAAAGACTGAGGATCTCTATATTGACAATTAGCTTGGATTTAGGAGAGTAGAAGCACCAGAGAGGCAGTTCTCTCGTTGCACTTGAAAGTTGAGACAATACTTAAGAAATATAAAGACACTTTCACAAGATTTTTGGACCATCGATTACATAAGACAACGTGAAAAAGTAGATTCGAATTCCTCGTAAATATGGATATATGGGGAAAGAGGATAATATCCAACTTGCTGGAGAACGAAGACATAACAATACGAAAGGGACACCTACAGAGAAGTGCTCAGATCAAAAAGGATGTACGGCAAGAATGCAGTCTTTCATCCAAATCTTCAGTTTGTACTTCTGAGACCCAATGACGGTAATGAAAGAAAAGGTGAGGAGTTGGTTTAAAATTCAGAGTGAAATAAAGTATATCGACGATAAGAGTCGCTAGTGTCATGGCTGTCCCTAATAAAAGTGAGGAAGAATTATAGATCCTAATGAATGTGACGAAGAGTCTGCCATGCACATAGTATGCACTGAGACTAAACCAAAAAAGAAAAAAAAACGAATGTAATGAGGAGCACCAGAAATGAGATTTGCGAAAAACGTTAACGTTGGGGACCATGGTGTACACGTGGTGAAGGAATTCTGTTAGCTTGGAAGCAAAATATCGCATGACACGCGAAGCAAGGTGGACGATGAAGCAGTATAGCACAAGCACATAGAGTATTACTTTCTAAAAGAAATCTTCCAGTATGTAACGAAGATCTTAATTTGAGCAAGAAATGACTGAGACTTTAGCCGCGCGCCCCCCGTCGGACGTTCCCGAGTCCTCCCTCGGGCATGGGTGTGTGTGTTGTTCTTAGCGTAAGTTACTTTGATTAAATAGTGCGTAAGCCTATGGACCGATGACCTCAGCGGTTTGGTCCCATAGGAACATATCACAAATTTCCAAAAAAATATTTCTGAGACTTTCCGTAAGGAACAGAACGACGTACGGACCTGAGCTGCGGAGAAACTGGAAGAGAAGAGAATCGAAGCTTTTGAGAAGCGGTGTTGTGGGAGGATGGTGTTATTTAAGTGCACTGATCAGATAAGAAATTGTGTTTACCACAGAATCGACAGTGAAAGGAATGTGAGGAAAACACTGACCAAAAGAAGGCTCTCAAATGGCTCTGAGCACTATGAGACTAAACATCTATGGTCATCAGTCCCCTAGAACTTAGAACTACTTAAACCTAACTAATCTAAGGACATCACACAACACCCAATCATCACGAGGCAGAGAAAATCCCTGACCCCGCCGGGAATCGAACCCGGGAACCCGGGCGTGGGAAGGGAGAACGCTACCGCCCGACCAAGAGCTGCGGACACCAAAAGAAGAGATAGGATGACAGATAACGGGGAATAAATGCCGTGAAGTTTTAAATCAGCACGCTCTCAGCTGCAGTGTGGAAACCCGTATTACGAGAGGGAGCCTTACAGGACAACTGTGAGGGAAAGGCATTAGTATAGATTCACAAATTAATTGAGATCGCTGACGGGGAGAAGACGGTAAGCGCCGAAACTCTATTTCACAGAAATTTCGCTTAGTGGAAGAGGGGGCAACATAAGTGATGTCTCGGTTTATCTGTAGATACTCGACAATTTCTGAGAAAACGACTGTCAAAGTTTTGAGGTACTTTATGTGCCTTTTAGCGAGAATGTAATTCAAACGAAGCGGTGGGACAATTGCTAGCGTGGCAGCTTCACACTTTTTGAGCCCCGCGTGCGAAACCGGATTTTTATTATGTTTATTATTTTATTTTGATTATTTATAAACCCATCACCTTGCTAACTACAGTGAGTCGTTTGCTGCTACAAACCAGACAATTTTCAGACTTTTAGAACTCTTCTTGTTTCTTGATATAATTAAATTGTTGCTTAGAGAAGAAAAACAAAACAAAAAGACACAAGATACATAAAGAACAATTGCGAAAAAATTACTGTATTCTTAAGAAAAAAGTAGTACACGAAAGGAAAGATGTATATAGCAAAAGAAGTGCCTTTACCTAACTATTTCAAGTGGGAGGTCTTCGGTAAACACTTCGAACCTGTCTCACCCGAATTACATCCTGCATGTCTGCTCAAGCCACACTGATGCATTACCTTTGGTTTATAGTGACTAAGAGAGCCGGAGGCACATTTTACCGGTAGGTGGTGTTGTGCCGCGATATCGATGTCGACGCTGAAACACCGGGCCGACATGGCTCAAGCGCTGATAATTTCTGCAGTGCTGACGGAGTACGGATACCACTCGATCTTACGGAACGTATCAGAGATATTCGATGAGTTCTCTGGAATAGCCGATTCATGGAGAAAAATTGCAAATAAATATCAGAATCGTTCCTGTGAATATGAACGTCCTATCTGTAGCCGTTCGAGACGTTCTATTTCTTCTGAACGCGAGTCTGAAAGACTTCAGACCTTCATTTTCGCTTGTTTATGTTACGACACAAAGTCAAGCGCCGGCACGCCAGTCGGGAACGACAGGGAAAAGAAGGCTGTGAGAAGAGATCAGCCAACCGCACGCTGACCGGACCTCCCTCCAGGACGACAACGCGACAGCGGCGGCCCCTACGTTTAGAGGACATAACCGCCACGACCGACTGGTGACGGCCCAGTTCAATAGCAGCTTAAAGATTAGCGACTTGGCTAGCAGCGTCTACGTTAGGCGCTTCGACAGCAGTTCGATCAGCAAAGATTGATTATTTCCCGCCGGCCGCGGTGGTCTCGCGGTTCTAGTGCTGCAGTCCGGAACTGCGGGACTGCTACGGTCGCAGGTTCGAATCCTGCCTCGGGCATGGATGTGTGTGATGTCCTTAGGTTAGTTACTTTTAAGTAGTTCTAAGTTCTAGGGGACTGATGACATAAGATGTTAACTCCCATAGTGCTCAGAGCCATTTGAACCATTTGATTATTTCCCGGGTCGTCCTTTGCTTGCGACACATCTGTGTAATTGCCATACTTAAGTATTGTAATTTTGAAGTTGAAATCTTCTGGTTTATTAGGCCACGTCATATTTCTGCTCAAATGATCGACGATTTGACCCCTAGACTGTTCTAGCAGTAGTGGACACCATAAGATCCTGAGGAAGATCCCAGCAGAGGGGTCGAATCGTGGATCATTTTAGCGGAAATACACTACTGGGCATTAAAATTGCTACACCACAAAGATGACGTGCTACAGTCGCGGAATTTAACCGACAGGAAGACGGTGCTGTGATATGCAAATGATTAGCTTTTCAGAGCACGCTACGGTCGCAGGTTCGAATCAAGCCTCGGGCATGGATGTGTGTGATGTCCTTAGGTTAGTTAGGTTTAAGTAGTTCTAAGTTCTAGCGGACTGATGACCACCGATGTTAAGTCCCATAGTGCTCAGAGCCATTTGAACCATTTTTCAGAGCATTCACACAAGGTTGGCGCCGGTGGTGACACCTACAACGTGCTGTCATGAGGAAAGTTTCCAACCGATTTCTCGTACACAAACAGCCGTTGACCGGCGTTGCCTGGTGAAAAGTTGTTCTGATGCCTCGTGTAAGGAGGAGAAATGCGTACCATCACGTTTCCGACTTTGATAAAGGTCGGATTGTAGCCTATCGCGATTGCGGTGTATCGTAGAGCGACATTGCTGCTCGCGTTTGTATATCACAGCATCGTCTTCCTGTAGGTTAAATTTCGCGTCTGTAGCACGTCATCTTCGCGGTGTAGCAATTTTAATAGCCCGTAGTGTATTTCTACAAAAATGATCCACGTTTCGACCCCTCTTCCTCAGGATCTTATGGTGTCCACTACTGCTAGAACACTCTAGGGGTCGAAACGTCTATCATTTTAGCAGAAATATGACGTGGCATAATAACCCAGAAGATTTTAACTGCAAAGTTACAATAGTTAAGTATCACAATTACATAAAGGGCGACATGCGAAATAATCAATCCTTGCAGTGATTGCTGATCTCCAACTGAACTGCTGTCGAAGCGCCTAACGTTGACGCTGCTATCAAAGTCGCTAATCTTGAAGCTGCTATTGAACTGGGCCGTCACCAGTCGGTCGCGGTGCTTATGTCATCTAAACGTAGGGGCCGCTGCTGTAGCGTTGTCGTCCTGTAGGGAGGTTCAAATGGTTCAAATGGCTCTGAGCACTATGGGGAACGGGTGTGTGCCGAATGGTTCACGGAAGGACGTAGAACACGGTGAGATTGATCAGGTCGCACCACCCCTCATCCGTATGCCATTGCAGGACAGATCTGCGTCCTCCCCGGCTCTGGTCTAATAGTGGAGCAGTGTACAGGGTGGTCCATTGATCGTGACCGGGCCAAATATCTCACGAAATAAGCGTCAAACGAAAGAACTGCAAAAAACGAAACTTGTCTTGCTTGAAGGGGGAAACCAGGTGGCGCTATGGTTGGCCCGCTAGATGGCGCTGCCATGGGTCAAACGGATATCAACTGGTTTTTTTAAAATAGAAACCCCCATTTTTTATTACGTATTCGTGTAGTACGTAAAGACATATGAATATTTTAGTTGGACCACTTTTTTCGCTTTGTGATAGATGGCGCTGTAATAGTCACAAACGTATAAGTACGTGGTATCACGTAACATTCCGCCAGTGCGGACGGTATTTGCTTCGTAATACATTACACGTGTTAAAATGGACCGTTTACCAATTGCGGAAAAGGTAGATATCGTGTTCATGTATGGCTATTGTGATCAAAATGCCCAACGGGAGTGTGCTATGTATGCTGCTCGGTATCCCGGACGACATTATCCAAGTGTCCGGACCGTTCGCCGGAAAGTTACGTTATTTAAGGAAACAGGAGGTGTTCAGCCACATGTGAAACGTCAACCACCACCTACACCAATATATAATAAAAAATGGGGGTTCCTATTTAGAAAACGCAGTTGATACTCGTTTGACCTATGGCAAGCGCCATCTAGGAGGCCAACCATAGCGCCACCTGGTTCCCCCTTCAAGCTAGACGAGTTTCGTTCTTTGACGCATATTTCGTGAGATATTTGGCCCAGTCACTATCAATGGACCACCCTGTATATCGTATACTATCAAGGCTGATAGTCCGTCGCCGTTTATTACGTCATGGGTTACGTGCGCGTCGTCCACATCTTCGCCTACCTCTGACGAACGTGACGAAACATGCTAGACGGCAGTAATGTTCAGAGTGACGTCACTGGGGACAGGAACGGAAACAGATAGTGTTTTCAGAAGAATCCAGGTTCTTTTCGTTCGATAATGATGACCGCAATTTGGTTCGACGCAGGGGGAGCGGCATCACAGTGACTGCATTCGCGCTATCCATACAGCGCCAACTCAAGGTCTTATGGTGTGGGGTTCTATTCGGTACAACCAAAACTCACAATTGGTGCATGTCCAGGGCACGGTGACTAGTGTGGCCTACGTGAACGACATTCTGTGGCCTGTGCCATACCTTTTCTGCGCAACACTCCAGACGCCACTTTTCAGCAAGACAATGCACGACCGCTTGCCTTCTTTGTGTCATAGGACGTCAGCCTTTTCACCTGGCCCCCGAGATCACCAGATTTGTCGCTAATCGAAAATATGAGGGATACGGTGAAACGACAGGTGCAGCGTTGTGACCCAATACCAATCGCCACAGACGAACTCTGGAACCAGGTGAATGCAGCATGGATGGCTGTACCACTGGACGCCAACCGCGCCTTTTACGTGTCGATGTCATCACGCATGGAAGTTATCAGGGCCAACAGCCGATGCTGTGCCTACTAGGCAACAGGACACAAGCTAAACCGAGGTGACTGAAATGCTAATCATTTCTGCAGGACATACTAATGAACATGTCCTATGAATATGAACGTCCTATCATTAGCCGTTCAAGGTGTTCTGTATTTTCTGAGCATGAGTGTATTTTGAACAAGTCCATACTGGCAATAACCAATACTACACAGAAGGGAACATACAGTGTCATTAGGTTTCTCAAACAAAGGATCACACGAGGAATGCACATAAACTGCTGTGACAGACCGCGATAAGTACGTCCTTTAGGCATAATTGCTTTGTCTCGGAACACAGTAAAAAATAAAGGTATGCCTCGTAAACGATACAAATGGCTACTAAATACAGCTGAATACCGTTGGCGATGAGGTTAGCAGATTACAATTCCATGACTCATTGCCTTTTCTCGTAGATTTCCATTTATCTTCCGCTTTAAAGGACCAGTGTGTACAGTGATCAACTGTAGTTGTATGAGAACTGCACATTATTACTAAGCGAACTTTCTGTACCAATTTGCATTGTATTCTGTAATAACTGGACGGTAATCTGTCTGCCATTCATTTCTTCTAAGAATTATGTACTGTTTATGAGTAATTCAATACTTGTTATGAGTCCATAACCAACGAACTAATTCGATCACCAAAGAAAAACAAGCATATGAGTTAAACAAAATCGAGCGACAGCATTTCTTTCAGTGCTTCAGTTAGAAGAAAAGTCATCGCGCTATACTGCACACCGTAAATTACTACTCAGTTTCCAATTTTATAAAGGAAAAGGAAGCTAATTACGATGTTAGATGATTAAACCAGCTCTATAACTTACCTGACATAGTGCTACAGTACATGCATCTGAATGATTTTGATATTTGTTTGCAATTTTTCTCTATGAATCTGCTGTTACCGAAAACTCATCGATACATCGAATACCTTTCGTAAGATCGAGTAATCTCCATACTCTATCAGCATGTTCTTTTGTTTCACCACTAAGAAAAGACGAAGCAGACAATGCAATTCGTCACTCTATTGCTAACCACTAATTGCCAATAATTTATAGATTGCAACCAACGAAAAATTGCTTCTAGTTTTTACATTATCCTTTCGAACGTTGAACACTAGATATCGACTTTGAGTTCTCCGCGTCTTCTTTTGTACATCTACGATGTGTGTTATAGTTTGTCTGTAAATCCGCCAACCAAAAGAGATGTATCTCTGAAATATTGTTCAGTGATATCGTAGAGGCTAAATTTCCTTGCTTGGCCAATTGGTTACTACTTATAACGTTATTAGGCCTTATTTTTTAATAATTTCATAACCATTTCAAACTCGTATCTTGTTGTTATTTATTTGTTGTAGATGCAATATGTACAGTATACATCAGAACTCTTTTATAAGAATCTTCATACCTGCATGTACTTGCAAAATTCTGACGCAACTTGTCGCAAGTTTACAAGACAGCATTACTGAAGAGTTTCAGTACCTCAGAATTTTTTTATTTTATCATTTTATTGACACAACAGCCAAAGAGGCCACATAAAAACATCAGATACTTTAATTCCTGTTTCGTGTATGCCACTGACGTGGTAGAACGTGCTGACGGCCTTCATAACATTCTTGCTGACCGTGAACGCTATCTGTGTAAGCTTCGGTGGAACATGATAATCTCTATCGTTATCAACGTTGACAGCTTGAAAGTCTTGTTCTTGTACATCAGGTGACTGAACGGACTATAGTTTCAGTAGAAAGCAGAAAACACCTGCAAGAATACGAGGTGCGGCGCTTGGATCCAGACAAATTTCTATTTGAATTTCCCGCCATATCGTACTTCTGCCGGAGGTTGCAATTGGTGTCCTCGAATGCCATCTAGAAAACATTCAGAACCTCAAAATGGCGAGATGTTACTGACAAGTGGGGAGTACAACCGCAGAGCCGCGTTCACTACTGAAATAGTTCGATTCTTCGGGTATCCCAGATCAACTGTTTACTATATTGTGGCAAAGTAAGTGCGTCGGAGAAGTCTGGGGAAGGTTCCGCTAACCCAGCGAGGAAACCCCATTCCAAGCAACGTGTCTCACGAGCTACGGCAGTCACCGAAAAGGCTCAGGTGCTGATTTCGCAGGGCCGGGGCAATCGCTGAGGAAATTGGCGTCAGTAGTGAATGTCAGCGAGAGACCAGTGGGTAGGATGGCAGAGGAGGATCTCATACGAGCCGTTTAGTCCAAAACTGGCTCTCGGATGACGCTAACATGTTCTGCTCAATGGAGCTCTGACCCCCAAATGGCGCAGACTTGAACCCCTTCGACTTCTATGTTTGGTGCGTAGTTGAAGGAGTTACCAATAAGACGAGACAGCCGGGCGGAGTGGCCGAAAGGTTCTAGGCGCTTCAGTCTGGAACAGCGCGACCGCTACGGTCGCAGGTTCGAATCCTGCTTCGGGCATGGATGTGTGTCATGTCCTTAGGTTAGTTAAGTTTAAGTAGTTCTATGTTCTAGGGGACTGATGACCTCTGGTGTTAAGTCCCATAGTGCTCAGAGCCATTTGAACCATTTGAAGACGAGGCACCCTAACGTTGCATCGCGAACGTGGACAGCACTGTTTTAAAGACTGCATGCGATCGCTTCAGGACGAGATTGGAGACGGTCATCGCGCATGAAGGGGGTTATATCGAGTTATGTTAATCTTGAAAGACACCACTGCTTGTATGTGAAAGGATTTTCTTTTTCATTTGTTCCAATTTTAACAAATTTGCTTTTTAAAAAAAATCATTTGTTTGGATTTAAGCACCGCATCCTGTATACAGTTTGTGTTAAGTAATATTATTAAAGTATCACATTTCAGATCCAATCTCTTTCTCCACTGCCACGATCCACATCTCAGATATTGCTCTACTCCGGACAAATAATTTCAGGAATTTCTTCAATTCGATGTGAACGTCTGATGCCAGTAGAGTTCCTTTGTTGAAGAAAGCATGCATAAGGCTTACGAACTCTTGTTCTTTCACTTTTTTTAGCTATTCGGTGCAGCATAGCCCTGTAACTAGCAGAAATTCTTGCACGTCATCTAATAATTTACCCACCTCAGTTTATCATATTAAGGCAACTTTCCTGTCTACTTCTCATCATCTAGGACACTGTTTGCCCTTGACCAATACGTTTTTCAAAATATTACCTCTATTCTATCTAACAGGTCTCCGAAGCATTCCTTCCTTTTGTACAGAAGAGTCTTCGCTAAGCTTTCCCTTTTTCTGGGCTCTTTACCATTCATATGCACAAAAGAAGAATTTATCAGTAGTCTCATTTATCAAGATCCTCCAATATCAGCATATTTAAAGTTACTCCAGGCGTTTTCTCCGATTTTCCCACAGTTTACGTTCCACTTTCGTACAATGCTCTGTTCGAGAGTTATTAATATTTAATTTCACTAGAGCTCTTTTGGTGAAGAAAGCATTCGTCTCTTATGCGAGTCTACTATTGAAATCCTCTTTGCTTTGACTATGCAGGCACAGTTCTGATAACAATCGTTTTCTGATCACTTAGGAGCGTAAAGCAGTAAACTGTAGCAAGCGGAGAATAATCCGAAAATAAAATAAAATACGAAGAGGAAGTTTGCATGAATATGACAATAAAACTAGCAACAGCCTCAATGTAATCTATGTTTTGATTCGAGTCACGAAAGTATTTTACTCGAATTCGTGTCTGCGGTTCTAGGCGCTTCAGTCGGGAACCGCGCTGCTGTTACAGTCGCAGGTTCGAATCCTGCCTCGGGCATGAATGTGTGTCAAATCTCCGACATCGCTGAGGCCGGAAGAAGATCCTGCAAGAACTGGACCAACGACGACTGAAGATAATCGTTCAACGTGACAGAATTGCAACCCTTCCGCGAATTGCTCCATATTTCAATGTTGGGCCATCAAAAAGTGTCAGAGTGCGGACCTTTCAAAGAAACATCATCGATATGGCCTTTCGGAGCCAAAGACCCACTCGTTTTCCCCTGGTGACTGCACGACACAAAGCTTTACGCTTCGTTTGGGCCCTTCAACACCGACATTGAACTTTTGATGGCTGGAAACATGTTGCCTGGTCGGACGGGTCTCGTTGGAAATTGTATCGAGCGGATGGACGTGTATAGGAATGGAGACAACCCCATGAATCCATGGATGCTGCATGTCGGCAGGGGACTGTTCAGGCTGGTGGAGGCTTTGTAATGGTGTGGAACGTGTGAAGTTGGAGTGATAAAGGACACCTGATGCGTCTAGATACGATTTTGACAGGTGACACGTACGTAAGCATCCTGTCTGATCATCTGCATCCATTCGTGTCCATTGTGCATTCCGATGTATTTGGGCAATTCCAACAGGACAATGCGACTTCACAAACGTCCAAAATTGCTACAGAGTGGCTCCAGGAACATTCATCTGAGTTTAAACACTTCCGCTGCCCACCAGACTCCTCAGACATGAACATTATTGAGCATGTCCGGGACGCCTTGCAACGTGCTCTTCAGAAGAGATCTCGACCCTCTCGAAATTTTACGGATTTATGGAAAGCCTTACAGGATTCATTGTGTCAGTCCCCTCCACCACTACTTCAGATATTAGTCGAGTCCATGCCACGTCGTGTTGCGGCACTTCCACGTGCTCGCGGGGGGCCTTACACGATATTAGGCAGGTGGATCAGTTTCTTTGGCTCTTCAGCTTATAATAGCCAATGACAGTACACTAGCAAGGTCAAATACCTACACCACATCACTTTCAGCCAAGTCATGTTATTCACGCTCCATGCCTCATCGTTAACAGGCTGTCCGTGGCCGCGTCATCGCTCTTGTGGAGGAAGGGAATTTGGCGGCGTCGGAGGCCGGGCCACGGTCTGGCGTTCCTGAGCGCACTACGCAACAGTGGGTAAAACGTTATCGAGATACTAGAGATTCCAGTCGGCGTGTGGGAACTGGGCTTTGGCGTGTAAATGCATCTGTCCACAGTAACAAACTTTTCGATACGTCACGGTACAATGTTTTCTTCTTTTAAACTGGGTGCAGTTGGCACATACTACTGCGTTTCCCGGATCGATGGATACGGTTCGGCGCCTTCTTCAGGATGCCCGGCTACGAAGAGAATGCCATCAACCGCTTTACGTGTCTATGCTCATCCGTAGATACTTGACAGTTTCCGAGAAGACGACGGTCGAAGTTTCCGCCGTAATTTATATGACTTCTAGCTCGCGGTAAATTCAATCGAAGCGGTGGCATAGTGTTGAGACCTAACAATTTTGCGACCCGAGTTCGAAACCCGAATATTGTTGCTATTTTTTTTCATTATCCACTCATCCGTAGAAGATTACTAGACGAATACTACTTATGAAATTAGAGCATACAAGGGCGTTATATTAATTGTAAAATTAGAACTGGTTTCCACAATAAGTGTTATCAATTGCGTAATCTACGTGTATATGGCGTTTTCAGGGATAACAATACTTTTAAATTCTCATATTCTTATACAGGGTGTTTATAAATGAATATCGGGATTTTAAGGCTTTATAATATTTATCATATTAAACTTACAGTTATAAATGATACGTCAAATGAAAGAGTAACTAAAACAGTTTTACCAAAAGCCTTATAAATGTTCAAAGTGAGCACTATTTGTCACACATTCTGTTGGCACCCACCTACACAGGGAGAAATGACGATCACGATAAAATAAGAGAAATCAGGGCTCGCACAGAAATATGTAAGTGCTCGTTTTCCCGAGCGCCGTTCGAGAGTGGAACGGTAGAGAGACAGCTTGAAGTTGGTTCATTGAACCCTCTGGCAGGCACTTTATTGTGAGCATCAGAGTAATCACGTGGATGTAGATGTACCTCATTATTTATCCGATCTACCCATCTAACCTTCTGCATTCTTCTGTAGCACCACATTTCAGAAGCTTCGATTCGCCTCTTGTCTGAACTGTTCATCGTCCACCTTTCACTTCCATATGAGGCTACACTTCAGACAAGTAGCTTTAGAAAAGACTTCATAAAACCTACATTTAATTTCGATGTTAACAGATTTCTCTTTTTCAGAAATGCTTTTCTTACTATTGCCAGTCTGTGTCTTACATCCTCTCTACCTCAACCGTTGTCAGTTATTTTTGTCCCCAAGTAGCCAAACTAGTCTACTACTTTTAATGTTTCATATCGTAATCTAATTATATCAGCAGCGTATCATTTAATTAGACTACATTTCATTACCTTTCTTTTAGGTTTTTGATATTCATCTCATAACCTGATTCCAGATGCAGATCCGAGGATAGAGGTATCATGACCGCAGGCGTTGACAGATGTGAAAATTACCGAACTATCAGTTTAATAAGTCACAGCTGTAAAATACTAACGCGAATTCTTTACAGATGAATGGAAAAACTGGTAGAAGTCGACCTCGGGGAAGATCAGTTTGGATTCCGGAGAAATGTTGGAACACGTGAGGCAACACTGACCTTGCGCCTTATCTTAGAAGAAAGATTAAGGAAAGGCAAACCTACGTTTCTACCATTTGTGGACTTAGAGAAAGCTTTTGACAATGTTGACTGGAATACTCTCTTTCAAATTCTAAAGGAGGCAGGGGTAAAATACAGGGAGCGAAAGGCTATTTACAATTTGTACAGAAACCAGATGGCAGTTATAAGAGTCGAGGGGGATGAAATTGAAGCAGTGGTTGGGAAGGGAGTGAGACAGGGTTGTAGCCTCTCCCCGATGTTACTCAATCTATATATTGAGCAAGCACTAAAGGAAAGAAAATAAAAATTCGGAGTAGGTATTAAAATCAATGGAGAAGAAATAAAAACTTTGAGGTTCGCCGATGACATTGTAATTCTGTCAGAGACAGCATAGGACTTGGAAGAGCAGTTGAAGGGAATGGACAGTGTCTTGAAAGGAGGATATAAGATGATCATCAACAAAAGCAAAACGAGGATAATTGAATGTACTCGAATAAAGTCGGGTGATGCTGAGGGAATTGGATTAGGAAATGAGACACTGAAATTAGTAAATGAGTTTTTCTATTTGGGGAGCAAAATAACTGATGATGGTCGGAGTAGAGAGGATATAAAATGTAGACTGGCAATGGCAAGGAAAGCGTTTCTGAAGAAGAGAAATTTGTTAACATCGAGTGTAGTGTCAGGAAGTCGTTTATGAAAGTATTGTATGGAGTGTAGCCATGTATGGAGGTGAAACATCGACGATAAATAGTTTGGACAGGAAGAGAATAGAAGCTTTCGAAATGTTGTGCAACAGAAGAATGCTGAAGATTAGATGGGTAGATCACGTAACTAATGAGGAGGTATTGAATAGAATAGGTGAGAAGAGGAGTTTGTGGCACAACTTGACAAGAAGAAGGGACCGGTTTTTAAGGCATGTTCTGAGGCATCAAGGGATAACAAATTTAGCATTGGAGGGCAGCGTGGAGGGTAAAAATCGTAGAGGGAGAACAAGAGATGAATACACTAAGCAGATTCAGAAGGATGTAGGTTGCAGTCAGTACTGGGAGATGTAGAAGCTTGCACAGGATAGAGTAGCATGGAGAGCTGCATCAAACCAGTCTCAGGACTGAAGACCACAACAACAACACCCGCGAAAAATGCTTTAGTGGAAACATAGATAATAACAAAACAACACTGGCAAACGTGATCGTGGTGTGCGCAATTTGTATGATTCCAGTGTTTGTACGATCGGTAACATTCAAAGGACTGCACCAAATCTTCCTGAAGAATAAAAGTAAGAATACAGCGTAAGAATTAATGTAAGAACTGATATAAGAATGAAGTATAAGAATAAAAACAAAACAAAAAAACATAGTAACACCGTCCGAACAGGCCATGAAGGCCCATCGGTACGACCGGCAGTCTTGTTATACTCAGCACTTAGGCGTTACCGGATGCAGATACGGAGGAGCTTGTGGTCAGCACACTACTCTCTTGGCTACCGTCAGTTTTCGTTGCCAGTGCCGCTGCCTAATCAAATAACTCCTCTATGGGTGTCACAAGGGCTGAGTGCACTCTGTTTGCCAACAGCACTCGGCAGACCCAGACGGTGAACCCGGACGGTGACTCATCCAAGTGCTAGCCAAGCCCAATAGTGCTTAACTTCATTGTTACCACTGCAACAAGGTCGTTGGCCAAAATGCAGGGTGCTTATAAATGAATATCGGGCTTTTGACGCTTTATAATATTTATTACATTAAACTTACAGTTATAAATGATATGTCAAATGAAAGAGCAACTCAAACAGTTGTGTTTGGCACCAGTGCGCATGCACAGCGCGCAATGTTTTCGCCGCAATCCGCTAGACAGCGGTAGTAGCGAAGATAGTGACTAGTGAACAGAAAGCGTTTTGTGTTTCGCAGTTTGCAAAGACCGAATCTGTAGTCACTATGCTACGTGCGTTCCGGCTGAAGTTCGGTTGTGATCCTCCAAGTGAAAATAACATTCGTAGATGGTATCAGCAATTTGAAGATACTGGCTGCCTTTGTAAAGGGAAGAGCGCAGGACGAATAAGAGAAGAGACTGTTGAGCGAGTGAGAGAGTCGTTCACTCGAAAGCCAAGAAGTCAGAACGGAAGGCTAGTCGTGAATTACAAGTTCCTGTGTCGACTGTTTGGAAAGTTTTAAGAAAACACGTTCAACTATGCCCTTACCGTTTACAGTTATTACAGGCTCTAAAGCTGGCATACCATGGATTACGTGCCAACTTTGCAAACAAAGTGTTGTTTCATGGCGATGAAGATTTTCTGGACCATGTTGTCTTCAGTGATGAACCGACTTTTCATCTTACTGGACATGTTAACACTCACAAAGTGCGCATCTGGTGCTCAGAAAATCCTCACGACGTGGTACAATGCAACTAGATTCCCCTAAAGTGACTGTTTATTGTGCTGCATCCCAGCGGAAAGTTTATGGGCCTTTCTTTTTTGGTGAACCTACTGAAACTGGCACTTCTTACCTTGATACACTAGAGGAATGGCTCTTCCCTCAGTTGGAAGAAGATGAGCGTTTTCCAGCAAGATGGTGCGCCACCTCACTGGCATAGCGACGTATGCGATTGGCTGAACTTCACTGTACCCAAGCACTGGATAGGCTGCAGGGGGCGCAATAACAGGGCTTGCTTTGCATGGCCTCCATGTTCACCCAACCTAACGCCATGCGATTTTTTCCTTTGGGGCTTCATCAAGGGTCGTGTGTATGTGCCTCCGCTACCAGCAGACCTCCCTGAATTAAGAAACCAGATTCAAGCAGCTGTTGCTACAATCACTGAAGACACACTTATCAGCGTTTGGGAAGAACTCAGCTATAGACTTGATGTAGGTGGGTGCCATCAGAATGTTTTCGCAATCAGAGGAGAAAACTGGTGACTGAAATTTCATGAGAAGATCCCGCCGCAACGAAAAACTCCTTTGCTTTAATGATTGCCACTGCAGTTCACGTATAATGTCTGTTGCACTATCTCCCCTATTTGGGGACAGTACAAAACGTCCCGCCCTCCTTTGGACTTTTTCGATGTCATCTGTCAGTCCCACCTGATGCGGATCCCACACCTCACAGCAATACTCCAGAATAGAGCGGACAAGTGTGGTGTAAGCAGCCTCGTTAGTAGACCTGTTGCACCTTTTAAATGTTTTGCCAAAGAATCGCAGTCTTTGGTTTGCTCTACCCACAACATTATCTATGTGATCGTTCCAATTTAGGTTATTTGTAATTGTAATACCTAAGTGTTTAGTTGAATTTACAGCCGTATGATTTGTGTGACTTATCGCATAATCGAAATTTAGCGGATTTCTTTTAGTACTCATGTGTGTATAACTTCACACTTTTCTTTATTCAGTATCAGTTGTCACATTTCGCATCCTGCAGATATCTTATCTAAATCATTTTTCAATTCGTTTTGATCATATGATGACTTTATAAGACGGTAAATGAGAGCAACATCTGCAAACAATCTAATAGGGCTACTCAAAGTGTCTCCTATGTCGTTAATATAGATCAGGAACAATAGAGGGCCTACAGCACTTCCTTGCGGAACGCCAGATATTACTTCTGTTTCATTCGATGACTTTCCATCTATTACTACGAACTGTGACCTTTTCGACAGGGAATCACGAATACAGTCGCACGACTGAGGCGATATTCCATAGGCACGCAGTTTGGTTAGAAGACGCTTGTGAGGAACGGTGTCGAAAGCCTTCTGAAAATCTGAAAATATGGAACCAATTTAACATCCTCTATCGATAGCACTAATTACTTCATCAGTATAAAGAGCTAGTTGTGTTTCACAAGAACGATGTTTTCTGAATCCGTGCTGACTACGTGTCAATAAATCGTGCCGGCCGGGGTGGCCGTGCGGTTCTAGGCGCTGCAGTCGGGAACCGCGTGACCGCTACGGTCGCACGTTCGAATCCTGCCTCGGGTATGGGTATGTGTGATGTCCTTAGGTTAGTTAGGTTTAAGTAGTTCTAAGTCCTAGAGGACTGATGACCTGAGAAGTTTGTCCCATACTGCTCAGAGCCATTTGAACCATTTTCAATAAATCGTTTTTTTCTCAGGTAATTCATAATGTTCGAACAGAGAATATGTTCCAAAACCCTACTGCAAATCGACGTTAATGATATGGGCAAGTAGTGAACCGAATTAGTGAGAGAAGAAGTTTATGTTGCAACTCGTCTAAAAGACAAGACTGATCCATAGGACAGACCCTGAGGCATCAATGAATCGTCAGTTTGGTAATAGAAGCGAGAGGGGATGGGGTGGGGTAGGGTAACCACAGGTTGACTACAATAAGGAGGTTCAAATGGGTCTATGTTGCAGTAGTCAAACTGAGACAAAGATACCTGCTCAAGATAGCTTGGAGAACTGCGTATAACCAGTCTTCGGATTGGGGATAATAAACACGTCTTACTACCTCACCACCTCGTTCGGTGCTAACTTAGTGTTTGTTGTGGAAGTGACGGTCGAGGTTACCCTCTTAAGATTGTCTAGCCCGCAAACCATGATCGTCTTAGGGCTTTAGTACCTGTAGGTTTGAACAACACGCAAATACTACGGAAATGCTTCTACTCAAACGGAAATCTCTCGAGGGAAGGCGACATTCTTTTCGAGGAGTACTCTTGAGAAAATTTAAAGAAGCGGCATTTGAGACTAAGTGCAGAACGATTTTGCTGCCGCCCAAGTACATTTCGCGCGTAGGGATCATGACAAGATCAGAGAGATTAGGACTCATGCGGAGACATATAGATAGTCGTTTCTCCCTCGCTCTATTTGCGAGCGAAATAGGAAGGGAAATGACTAGTAACGGTACAGGGTTCCCTCCATCACGCACCATACGGTGGCTTGCAGGGTGTGCATATAGATGTAGATGTAGACACACTTCATGTAACTTACTGATAGCCTCAGTTTAACTTTAGGATGTGGTCAGACGCGGTTGTTCGACATAGATCTGGTTCAAATGGCTCTGAGCACTATGGGACTAAACATCTGAGGTCATCAGTCCCCTAGAACTTAGAACTACTTAAACCTAACTAACCTATGGACATCACACAACACCCAGTCAGCACGAGGCACAGAAAGACATAGATCTAATGCGGGTCGTTTGTTATTAGTCTTATTCTATAAAGTGCTTTTTAAGGGCAAGTGTACAGAAAAGTTTATTTATTTTCTAGTTCAAACCACAGTTCCTCTGTTAGAGGGACTATTGTTTTCAGAAATTCAAAAGAAAAATGTTTTAACGATTTTGGTTACGGTGCTGTTAATAATGAGACTAAGAATGAAGATTTCATTGACTCATTTCCTTGGATACTGCACACGATTTACTAATTATAAGCTCGCCTTGCGAGGCAAGTCACTGTTGCCCTACTGCAGTCTGAAGAAGGCGCTGTCTCGTTTCTCTCCCTGAGGAAGTTACTTTCTCACAAATCGGATAAGGTGGCGCTGTATGTCAGAAATAGACTTTGCTTGAATTACGCCTTCGATGTAAGTTTTTCCATTAAAACTCTGCTCCCTTTTTAATCTAGACATGAAAGTTTGCTTTAGTAATGTCTTTATCCTGAAGCTTCTGCTCTATGAGATTTATATCAAAATTCGCTAAGGGCTGAAGGCTCCGTCATCATAACTTCTGAACAGACTATTATCTGCAGACAAGGTATTACACTTTATACTTGCGGCGCTCTGCTCGCCTAATACCTGGGGAAGTAAAGGGAAGAGATTGAACTTTAGGGACGGTTAAATGACGAAACTGCTGCTGGAAAGAGGAAATAAATATAAGAAATCGTCGTTGGAAAGACAAATTAAGCGTATAGGAAACACAAAATAACGTTCTACGAAATTAAAAGCAAGAGCGGCAAAATTAACAATCCAAAAGGAATTCCAGTGTTAAACGCAGAGGAGAGAAGCGGTGGATGGAAAGCGTTCAATCAGACCCTGTACGAGGGAGAAGAACTGACTGCTGACGTAGTAGAAGAAGTGGTTGTCGATATGAAGGACATACGGGTCCAAATATCACATGCAGAGGTTGAGAGAGTTATGGAATACTTGCGATTAAACATGGAGGAAGGCATAGATAACCTCCCTTCGAAATTTCTAAAATGGTTGGGGAAGTGATAACCAAATGATTATTCAGTTTGGTACGTAGAATCCATGTGACACGAAACCAACGGACTTATGGAAGAATATCATCCAAAAACTCCCGAATATATCAAAAGCCCATAAACGCGAAACTATCACACGAACGGCTTAACAGCTCACTTACTTAAGTTGGTGACAAGAAAAATATACCAAAGAGTACAAACGAAATCATAGGGTATATTAGCTGACGATCAGTTTGACGTTAGGAAAGGTAAGCCGCCAGAGAGGCAATTATGACGTAGAGCCTGATAATAGGGTCAAGGTTTTAAAAGAATCAAGACAAGTTCATAGGATTTGTCGACCTCAAAACAGCGTCCGACAGCTTAAAGTATTGCAAAATGTTTAAAAAATAAGTACAATCTGTCAGCAAAGACGGGCAGTATACAGTATATGTAAGAACCAAGAGGGAACAATAATTATGGAAGACCAAGACAGCAGTGCTCGGATTAATAAGATGAAATACGTCAGCCAAATGTTGAGCGGATAGGTTTCATGTTTCTCTTTCGTTGTGCTGATTGATAGAAATCTGTATGACTCTTTCATGACTGATGATAGCTATTGCAAAGATCGAGCCACTATTCGTCATCTCATTTTTCCACCTATTTAGCTGCACGTTCTTTTTTAATGACTTGCATGTCTCCTTAGAGGAAGTGGATGAGCCATGTAATAGGTGGTGTGGGAAGCCATTTGCGACCGCCAGAGGCGACTCTAGGGACGGAACGATTTACAAAGGGAGCTGCTTGGGCGGAGAGATGTCAGAGCCCTGAGCGGTTATCGCCAGGTGGAATCTGCGGCCATGTATTACTCAAGGAATAGGGGTATCTTGTAAAACAAAAATAAAACTGTATCTGTCAATCCGAAACAGTTCCGATGTTGATGCTACAGCACATTACAAGAAATACTGCAAAATATTAAAGACTGTAATACGGACATCAAAGCAAATATATTACGAGGAAATGATAGTTATATCAGATAACAAAATAAAGACTATATGGGATATAGTGAAGGTGGAGTCCGGTAGAACCAGACATGAATAGGGGCAAATAGCGTTAAGAGTAAATGATACGTTGATGACAGATGTGTATAGTGTTGCAGAACTTTTTAACAAACATTTTATAACTGTTACTGACAAGATGGGGTTGTCAGGTTCTGTAGATGCTGCTATGGAATACCTCAGACCAGACATTTCAAGTAACTTCCATAATATGAATCTGACCCTCACTACCCCAGCAGAAATAATGTCCATCATAAAATCTTAAAAATCAAAAACATCTAGTGGGTATGATGAAATACCGACAAAGTTAATTAAAGAATGTGATTCTGAGTTAAATAACATATTAAGCTATCTGTGTAACCAGTCATTTATCAGTGGAATATTTCCTGAATGGTTGAAATATGCTGAAGTTAAGCCACTGTTTAAGAAGGGAGATAAAGAAATGGCACCAAATTTCCGTCCAGTTTCACTTTTGCCAGCATTCTCAAAAATTTTAGAAAAAGTAATGTACAATCGGCTTTATAACCATCTTATTTCAAATAACATACTGTCAAAGTCACAGTTCGGATTTCTAAATGGTTCTGATGTTGACAAGGCTATCTACACTTACAGTGAAAATGTGCTTAATTCATTAGACAAAAAATTGCAGGCAATTGGTATATTTTGTGATCTGTCAAAGGCTTTGACTGTGTAAATCACAATATCCTTTTAAGTAAATTAGAATATTATAGTGTAACAGGAAATGCCGCAAAATGATTCAAATCTTATATCTCCTGCAGGAAACAAAGTGTGTTATTGGGAAAGAGACATGTATCAAGCTATCAGGCATCATCCAACTGGGAACTAATTACATGTGGGTTCCGACAAGGTTCCATTTTATGGCCCTTACTTTGTCTTGTGTATATCAATGACCTTTCATCAGTAACATTACCAGAAGCCAAGTTCGTTTTGTTTGTCGATGATACAAACATTGCAGTAAATAGCAAATAAAGTGTAGTCTTAGAAAGGTCAGCTAATAAAATATTTGTGGACATTAATCACTGGTTCCTAGCCAATTCTTTGTCACTTAACTTTGAAGAAACACATTACATGCAGTTCAGAACTTGTAAGGGGTGTCCCAGGAGCATATTCCTAACATACGATGACAAGCAGATAGAAGAAGTGGAGAGTGTTAAATTCTTGAGATTACAGCTTGATAATAAATTCAACTGGGAGGAGCACACGACAGAACTGCTGAAGCGTCTTAACAAATCTCTATTTGCACTGCGAATTGTGTCAGACATAGGGTATATAAAAATGAAAAATCTGGCATACTATGCTTACTTTCATTCCATAATGTCATATGGGATTATTTTTTGGGGTAATTCATCAAGCCAAGCTAAAGTTTTCCGGGCACAAAAACGTGCAGTAAGAGTTACATGTGGTGTGAACTCAAGAACATCCTGCAGAAGCCCGTTTAGGGAACTAGGGATACTAACTACTGTTTCCCAATATATTTAGTCCTTAATGAAATTTGTCATTAAAATATATCACTTTTTCAAACCAACAACTCAATTCATGGAATCAATAATAGAAATAAGAATAATCTTCACAAGGATTTAAAGTCACTTAGTCTTGTACAAAAAGGTGTACATTATTCAGGAACACACATTTTCAATAACTTACCAGCAGCCATAAAAAGCTTAACAACCAATGAAATTCAATTTAAGAGAAGCCTAAAGGATTTATTGGTGGCCAACTCCTCCTACTCCATTGATGAATTTCTCAGTAGAACCAACTAGCTTATTTGTTTTGAGTTGTAAATATTTGTCATGTATTGTTGTTTTTCTGACATGTTCTACATCCTGGAGGACCTCCTCACTACGGATCAATTGAAATGAAAGTAAATCTAATTTAATCTAAAAACCTGCTTTGTGCACTATGACGCCGAGTTGTGATCTGAGGCCACCTTCTATAAGAATTCTGTCTGAGAATAATGTAGCGTGCCAGATCAAAGCAAAATAAATTATTTTACGAACTGCTAGCTCTGTTAAGGGGATATGCCACCCGAAAATTTAACTTTTCCTCTGCTTTGTCGATTTCAGCCGAATTTTAAAACCATGCCTTTCATGTAAATATGTAGCAATACCCAAGCTCTGAAGATCAAAGCTTTACTGGTTTCTGACTTTTAAATTTTCAACATGATTCTATTGATATTTTCAAAATCCAGCTTTGGTACTCAGACCGTAATATTCACATTCCAGATATTTTAGGTACTTTCAGAAGTCATTATTCAACAGTTCTGCGCATTCATTTTATGAGAAATATTTAATTCACTTTCAGCACTTATTGAAAGTTTGAAACTTAAATTTTCTTTAATTACCGGTACATAAATGTGATAATAAAATAGACAAACTACATTTTCGATAATATCAAGACTACTTTCTGAAAAAATTGGTTAATGCTTAGAAAAACAAAGTTGGCATTGGAGTTAGAAAAACAAACTTACGGGAAATTTCATTTTAAAATTTTATTAATGAATAAATGCTAGTACAAAACGCATACCCATTAACATTCGGCAGTACCATGCGTTTTCCCTTCCTGTTCCCGTAAATCTTCTTCTTGTAATATCAAGACCAGGACAGCCTTTTTCTTGAATTTTTACTTCTCCAAGCAGTATCTTGTGGACTACTTGATCCATCGTTGATCGCTACATCGTTGCGTGTTTGATGAAGGAGTGCTGGGACTCCTGCTTTCTTCAGTCTTCAAACGTTCCATGATGAAATGAGAAACTGCTTCTACAAGACCAAAATTCTTTTTTTCTTTTTCTTTGGGGCAATTGGACCGTATCACACTGTGATACATATTGGACCTACTGATAACAAACAGACCCGAACTTTTCGAATCTGTATGTACAGAACAGGGAATCAGTGATCATAAGGCCGTTGCAGCATCCCTGAATATGGAAGTTAATAGGAATATAAAAAAAGGGAGGAAGGTTTATCTGTTTAGCAAGAGTAGTAGAAGGCAGATTTCAGACTACCTAACAGATCAAAACGAAAATTTCTGTTCCGACGCTGACAATGTTGAGTGTTTATGGAAAAAGTTCAAGGCAATCGTAAAATGCGTTTTAGACAGGTACGTGCCGAGTAAAACTGTGAGGGACGGGAAAAACCCACCGTGGTACAACAACAAAGTTAGGAAACTACTGCGAAAGCAAAGGGAGCTCCACTCCAAGTTTAAACGCAGCCAAAACCTCTCAGACAAACAGAAGCTAAATGATGTCAAAGTTAGCGTAAGGAGGGCTATGCGTGAAGCGTTCATTGAATTCGAAAGTAAAATTCTATGTACCGACTTGACAGAAAATCCTAGGAAGTTCTGGTCTTACGTTAAATCAGTAAGTGGCTCGAAACAGCATATCCAGACACTACGGGATGATGATGGCATTGAAACAGAGGATGACACGCGTAAAGCTGAAATACTAAACACCTTTTTCCAAAGCTGTTTCACAGAGGAAGACCGCACTGCAGTTCCTTCTGTAAATCCTCGCACAAACGAAAAAATGGCTGACATCGAAATAAGTGTCCAAGGAATAGAAAAGCAACTGGAATCACTCAATAGAGGAAAGTCCACTGGACCTGACGGGATACCAATTCGATTCTACACAGAGTACGCGAAAGAACTTGCCCCCCTTCTAACAGCCGTGTACCGCAAGTCTCTAGAGGAACGGAGGGTTCCAAATGATTGGAAAAGAGCACAGATAGTCCCAGTCTTCAAGAAGGGTCGTCGAGCAGATGCGCAAAACTATAGACCTATATCTCTTACGTCGATCTCTTGTAGAATTTTAGAACATGTTTTTTGCTCGCGTATCATGTCATTTCTGGAAACCCGGAATCTACTATGTAGGAATCAACATGGATTCCGGAAACAGCGATCGTGTGAGACCCAACTCGCCTTATTTGTTCATGAGACCCAGAAAATATTAGATACAGGCTCCCAGGTAGATGCTATTTTTCTTGACTTCCGGAAGGCGTTCGATACAGTTCCGCACTGTCGCCTGATAAGCAAAGTAAGAGCCTACGGAATATCAGACCAGCTGTGTGGCTGGATTGAGGAGTTTTTGGCAAACAGAACACAGCATGTTGTTATCAATGGAGAGACGTCTACAGACGTTAAAGTAACCTCTGGCGTGCCACAGGGGAGTGTTATGGGACCATTGCTTTTCACAATATATATAAATGACTTAGTAGATAGTGTCGGAAGTTCCATGCGGCTTTTCGCGGATGATGCTGTAGTATACAGAGAAGTTGCTGCATTAGAAAATTGTAGCGAAATACAGGAAGATCTGCAGCGGATAGGCACTTGGTGCAGGGAGTGGCAACTGACCCTTAACATAGACAAATGTAATGTATTGCGAATACATAGAAAGAAGGATCCTTTATTGTATGATTATATGATAGCGGAACAAACACTGGTAGCAGTTACTTCTGTAAAATATCTGGGAGTATGCGTACGGAACGATTTGAAGTGGAATGATCATATAAAACTAATTGTTGGTAAGGCGGGTACCAGGTTGAGATTCATTGGGAGAGTGCTTAGAAAATGTAGTCCATCAACAAAGGAGGTGGCTTACAAAACACTCGTTCGACCTATACTTGAGTATTGCTCATCAGTGTGGGATCCGTACCAGGTCGGGTTGACGGAGGAGATAGAGAAGATCCAAAGAAGAGCGGCGCGTTTCGTCACTGGGTTATTTGGTAACCGTGATAGCGTTACGGAGATGTTTAATAAACTCAAGTGGCAGACTCTGCAAGAGAGGCGCTCTGCATCGCGGTGTAGCTTGCTCGCCAGGTTTCGAGAGGATGCGTTTCTGGATGAGGTATCGAATATATTGCTTCCCCCTACTTATACTTCCCGAGGAGATCACGAATGTAAAATTAGAGAGATTAGAGCGCGCACGGAGGCTTTCAGACAGTCGTTCTTCCCGCGAACCATACGCGACTGGAACAGGAAAGGGAGGTAATGACAGTGGCACGTAAGGTGCCCTCCGCCACACACCGTTGGGTGGCTTGCGGAGTATCAATGTAGATGTAGATGTAGATGAAAACTTAGATTTCTCATCACTGTATGCTGCCAGTAGTGTATCAGATGCAAGTTCTTAGAGGCAGGTACTATCTTCACCACTTTGGCAACTGTCACTGTGCCACGAACCCTCGCTCTGTTATATTTAAGATATACACGTACTTTTAATCTGAATACAGCCAAATCGTTTTGGGCTCTAAAAGTAAACACTCCAAAGATGTGGATTAGCCATTATTTTTAAAAAAAAAGTTTTAGAGCTTACTCTCTGCTTAAAAGAACATTCGTTGACGAAAAATGTTCTGAGAAACCTGAAGACAGCTCACGGTTTTCACGTGACAATGCTGTATGGCAGTTTCTATTAAAGTTTTTCTCCTTTCTGTGGGAGAGGAATAGCGCCAACCGGACACTAGACCACGTAAACAACAAAATTTCCACTCCCCCGATGAGAGAAAGCACCTCATTCGATGGCTTAAAACTTTGTACCATGTGGAAGGTCGGAGCTCCGTTTCTTAAAATATCATTGGATAAACACTGGTCTATCTTTCCCACTGGTGGAATAAGGTTTGTGAGGACCTTTTGTGGAAAACTTTGAAGCAGAGAGGCAACGTAAAATTTTCGTAACCCTAGGATTCAGTCTTGCTTCCACTGTGAACCACAACGTCAGAACTGCCTCTCTGGTGCCTTTACCTTTCCTAAACCCAAACTGATCGTCATCTAACACATACTCAGTTTTCTTTTCCTTTCATCTGTATATTATTTGTCTCAGCAACTTGGATGCATGAGCTGTTAAGCTGATTCTGCGATAATTCTCGCACTTGTCGGCTCTTGTTTCCTTCGGAATTGTGTGGATGATGTTTTTCCGAAAGTCTGAAGGCATATCGCCAGTCTCATACATTCTACACACCAACGTAGATAGTCGTTTTGTTGTCACTGCCCCTACGATTTTAGAAATTCTGATGGAATGTTATCTATCACTTCTACCTTATTTGATCTTAAGTCTTCCAAAGGTGTTTTAAGTACTGAAACTTACTGGCAGATTAAAATTGTGTGCCCGACCGAGACTCGAACTCGGGACCGAGTTCGAGTCTCGGTCGGGCACACAGTTTTAATCTGCCAGGAAGTTTCATATCAGCGCACACTCCGCTGCAGAGTGAAAATCTCATTCTGGTGTTTTAAGTACTGATTGTAATACTGGATCCCCCATCTCTATCTTGTCGACTCCTGTTTCGTTCACTATTCAAGCACATTTAGGATGTCATTAAATTACCCTGATATTCATTGCTTCATTTTCTTCTTTTTGTATTTACAAATCACGTTAATGTGTGCTCCTGTTAGTAAGTGTGGTCACAAAGAGCGAATAAAACTGGGGTTAACCTAGACCAATATTATCAGTTCAGTAGACAGATAACTTTCCTCAGTTATTAACCGTCAATGATTTTGTAAGAACCAGCAAAAAGGAATTGCTTACGGGAGTCTTTCCTATATATTATGCGATCCGTTGCGTGAGAAATTTGATTGCGTATTTGAGTTTATGGTGAGCAATCTCTCTCCCAATCGGTCCAGCAGGAACAGATTACAAAAACAACCGAAAGGTTTCGTTAGCTCGAGTCATTGCCTTGCAAAGAGTATAAGGCACGTACGCAGTTTCTCATTTCCTGTTAGTTCTGTACATAGAGGAAGTAATGACAGAAATAAAACAAAGATTCAGTAGTGGTATTAAAATTCAGGAGAGTCGCTGATGTCCGCAGCTCGTGGTCGTGCGGTAGCGTTCTCGCTTCCCACGCCCGGGTTCCCGGGTTCGATTCCCAGCGTGGTCAGGGATTTTCTCTGCCTCGTGATGACTGGGTGTTGTGTGATGTCCTTAGGTTAGTTAGGTTTAAGTAGTTCTAAGTTCTAGGGGACTGATGACCATAGATGTTAAGTCCCATAGTGCTCAGAGCCATTTGAACCATTTAGAGTCGCTGATGATATTCTTATATTCCATGAATGTGAGCAAGGATTATAGGACTTTTTGAACGAAAAAAAAATGAAATGATCGTATGGCATTTATTGGCCGGGATATCCCCTTCGGGGTTCGGCCGCCGTATTGCAATTCTTTCTAGTTGACACCACTTCGGCGACTTGCGTGTCAATGATGATGAAAGACACACAACACCCTGCCGGAAATCGAACCCCGCCCCTTTGCGTGGTAGGCGGTAAAGTTACCGCTGCGCTACGGGGGTTTTGAACGGGATGAACAGTCTACTGAGCACAGAACATGAGTTGAGAGCAGAACCAAAAAAAAAAAGGTATTAGTAATTAGGAGTTTCAGAAATAAGACTGGTGAACTTAACATCAAGAAATGTATTCGTGACCGAGAATACAGAACCGCCACAGCTGTTCAGTTTATTGGAAACAAGTGAAAATTTGCATCGGGCCGTGATTCGAACTCGGATTTCTTGCTTTATGCGAGCGGTCGCCTGAACTGTTTCAACTACCTCGTCAGGATACATTGGCTTTTGCAGGAAGTCATTAGAGCAGTGTCTTTGAAGGTCGATGAAGTGTTCCGACTGAAAATTACAGCGAAATTTACAGACAATGTCAAACACAGACGTTGCACTAATGTATTTCATCCCAAAGCTTGGAGAGAAAACAAAAAAATAATAATAACTGTCTCCCTACGCAGGAATCACATCATTGTGTGAGCAGACACGGGGACATAAGGAAGTTTGTGTCTGTCCGTGAAGCATGCTCGGACAGCCGAAGCTATTAAGGCGATCGCTCGCAGAAGGCAGGAAATCCGGTTTCGAGTCCCGGTGCACCACAAATTTTCATTTGTTCCCAGTAAATTGTGTAGCTGTGGTTGGTCCTGTACTCCCAATCTGCGAATACATTTCCTGCTTTAGTATGGCTGTACATCCTCAGCAGTGTGTATTCCTTCGGACAGGTATGCATGTACGAAGGACCAGAAAGGGGCATAAACGTGTTCAGAGTTGCAGTGCAGGTAGACAGCGCAGATCTCTGCACAACGTGCAGGCTAAAGGACAGCCTACCAAGGCTCTCTGATTGGCTCATAATAATTATTTCTGTAGGAAGCGCACTTTCACACATGTATCTACAGGGTGTTTAAAAAATGACCGGTATATTTGAAACGGCAATAAAAACTAAACGAGCAGCGATAGAAATACACCGTTTGTTGCAATATGCTTGGGACAACAGTACATTTTCAGGCAGACAAACTTTCGAAATTACAGTAGTTACAATTTTCAACAACAGATGGCGCTGCGGTCTGGGAAACTCTATAGTACGATATTTTCCACATATCCACCATGCGTAGCAATAATATGGCGTAGTCTCTGAATGAAATTACCCGAAACCTTTGACAACGTGTCTGGCGGAATGGCTTCACATGCAGATGAGATGTACTGCTTCAGCTGTTCAATTGTTTCTGGATTCTGGCGGTACACCTGGTCTTTCAAGTGTCCCCACAGAAAGAAGACACAGGGGTTCATGTCTGGCGAATAGGGAGGCCAATCCACGCCGCCTCCTGAATGTTTCGGATAGCCCAAAGCAATCACACGATCATCGAAATATTCATTCAGGAAATTAAAGACGTCGGCCGTGCGATGTGGCCGGGCACCATCTTGCATAAACCACGAGGTGTTCGCAGTGTCGTCTAAGGCAGTTTGTACCGCCACAAATTCACGAAGAATGTCCAGATAGCGTGATGCAGTAATCGTTTCGGATCTGAAAAATGGGCCAATGATTTCTTTGGAAGAAATGGCGGCCCAGACCAGTACTTTTTGAGGATGCAGGGACGATGGGACTGCAACATGGGGCTTTTCGGTTCCCCATAAGCGCCAGTTCTGTTTATTGACGAAGCCGTCCAGGTAAAAATAAGCTTCGTCAGTAAACCAAATGCTGCCCACATGCATATCGCCGTCATCAATCCTGTGCACTATATCGTTAGCGAATGTCTCTCGTGCAGCAATGGTAGCGGCGCTGAGGGGAATTTGAATTTTGTATGGATAGAGGTGTAAACTCTGGCGCATGAGACGATACGTGGACGTTGGCGTCATTTGGACCGCAGCTGCAACACGGCGAATGGAAACCCGAGGCCGCTGTTGGATCACCTGCTGCACTAGCTGCTCGTTGCCCTCTGTGGTTGCCGTACCCGGTCGCCCTACCTTTCCAGCTCGTTCATCCGTCATGTTCCCAGTCCGTTGAAATTTTTCAAACAGATCCTTTATTGTATCGCTTTTCGGTCCTTTGGTTACATTAAACCTCCGTTGAAAACTTCGTCTTGTTGCAACAACACTGTGTTCTAGGCGGTGGAATTCCAACACCAGAAAAATCCTCTGTTCTAAGGAATAAACCATGTTGTCTACAGCACACTTGCACGTTGTGAACAGCACACGCTTACAGCAGAAAGACGACGTACAGAATGGCGCACCCACAGACTGCGTTGTCTTCTATATCTTTCACATCACTTGCAGCGCCATCTGTCGTTGAAAATTGTAACTACTGTAATTTCGAAAGTTTGTCCGCCTGAAAATGTACTGTTGTCCCAAGCATATTGCAACAAACGGTGTAATTCTATCGCTGCTCGTTTAGTTTTTATTGCCGTCTCAAATATACCGATCATTTTTGAAACACCCTGTATATGTACCCCATTAGATAGGGAACTGTTAGAAACCTGTAGTGGAAAGAGATTTTCTGCCTTCCTCAACACGCCAGGCCATCATTGGTTAATCATGACAAAATACACGAGAGTAAGAGCTTCTTTAACTCATTTACAAAATTATTATTTCATGGAATTCGCAAGGTCTGTTGCAATTGGCTGATGAGATTCCTATACCAGCAGAAACAGCTGAGTTCCGAAAAGGTTAAGTTAGAGAATCCATAAGTCTGATAGAGATAAGTAGAGGAGGAACCATTTTTAACCGTTCACTGCAGTACCTAGCCTACGCAGACGTCATGGCATTACTCGCACGTATCACTGCTGTGCTGGCTGATGCCTATCAATAACTGGAGAGAGGTTCAAGGGAACTTGGCCTGGTAGTCAGTGTCGAAAAGACCAAAAATATGGCCATGACCTACCAGCGAGACCTACCAAATCTCAGGATAGCCGACAAGGAGTTTGAAAGGGTGAGAGACTACCTCGACTACCACAGACGCAAATCACATCATCAGCTAGAACAGCAGCAGGCAACAGATGCTACTTTGCCACACTACACAAGCTTAGGAGCTCACTTCTATCAAGAAAATCTAAAATCCTCATTTACAAAACAATTATAAGACCAGTTGCTATGTATGGTGCCGAGACATGGACCATGACTGCAAATGAGGAAAGGATCCTTAGCATTTGGGAGAGAAAAGTTCTGTGTAAAATATACGATCCAATATACGATCAAGAAGGTTGGCGCATCTGTACGAGTGCAGAATTAGAAAAACTTTGTGAAGAACCTGACATTGTCACTACCATTAAAATACACTCCTGGAAATGGAAAAAAGAACACATTGACACCGGTGTGTCAGACCCACCATACTTGCTCCGGACACTGCGAGAGGGCTGTACAAGCAATGATCACACGCACGGCACAGCGGGCACACCAGGAACCGCGGTGTTGGCCGTCGAATGGCGCTAGCTGCGCAGCATTTGTGCACCGCCGCCGTCAGTGTCAGCCAGTTTGCCGTGGCATACGGAGCTCCATCGCAGTCTTTAACACTGGTAGCATGCCGCGACAGCGTGGACGTGAACCGTATGTGCAGTTGACGGACTCTGAGCGAGGGCGTATAGTGGGCATGCGGGAGGCCGGGTGGACGTACCGCCGAATTGCTCAACACGTGGGGCGTGAGGTCTCCACAGTACATCGATGTTGTCGCCAGTGGTCGGCGGAAGGTGCACGTGCCCGTCGACCTGGGACCGGACCGGACCGCAGCGACGCACGGATGCACGCCAAGACCGTAGGATCCTACGCAGTGCCGTAGGGGACCGCACCGCCACTTCCCAGCAAATTAGGGACACTGTTGCTCCTGGGGTATCGGCGAGGACCATTCGCAACCGTCTCCATGAAGCTGGGCTACGGTCCCGCACACCGTTAGGCCGTCTTCCGCTCACGCCCCAACATCGTGCAGCCCGCCTCCAGTGGTGTCGCGACAGGCGTGAATGGAGGGACGAATGGAGACGTGTCGTCTTCAGCGATGAGAGTCGCTTCTGCCTTGGTGCCAATGATGGTCGTATGCGTGTTTGGCGCCGTGCAGGTGAGCGCCACAATCAGGACTGCATACGACCGAGGCACACAGGGCCAACACCCGGCATCATGGTGTGGGGAGCGATCTCCTACACTGGCCGTACACCACTGGTGATCGTCGAGGGGACACTGAATAGTGCACGGTACATCCAAACCGTCATCGAACCCATCGTTCTACCATTCCTAGACCGGCAAGGGAACTTGCTGTTCCAACAGGACAATGCACGTCCGCATGTATCCCGCGCCACCCAACGTGCTCTAGAAGGTGTAAGTCAACTACCCTGGCCAGCAAGATCTCCGGATCTGTCCCCCATTGAGCACGTTTGGGACTGGATGAAGCGTCGTCTCACGCGGTCTGCACGTCCAGCACGAACGCTGGTCCAACTGAGGCGCCAGGTGGAAATGGCATGGCAAGCCGTTCCACAGGACTACATCCAGCATCTCTACGATCGTCTCCATGGGAGAATAGCAGCCTGCATTGCTGCGAAAGGTGGATATACACTGTACTAGTGCCGACATTGTGCATGCTCTGTTGCCTGTGTCTATGTGCCTGTGGTTCAGTGTGATCATGTGATGTATCTGACCCCAGGAATGTGTGAACAAAGTTTCCCCTTCCTGGGACAATGAATTCACGGTGTTCTTATTTCAATTTCCAGGAGTGTAAGAAGACTGTGATGGGCAGGACACGTCCTGAAAATGGAGGAAGATAGAACATGTAAGAAGATTTTTTATGGCAAGGCTGGAGGCAGACGACGGAAGGGACGTCTCAGAAAGAGATGGGTGGACCGCATTGAAGGAGACATGAAAAAGCTGGGTGTCAGAGGATGGAGACGGAAAGCCATGGACCGGATAGAATGGCAGGATATTGTGATGCAGGTCAAGGCCTTTCAAGGGCTGTAGAGCCAAGGAGTAAGTAAGTCAGAGAATACTTGTGAAGGTAGTAGTCAAGAGAACACACTGGCTGCCAGGAGATGGAAGAGTACTGCTGCCAGGCGACCATTAAGATCTGATTTGCTGTGTAAAAGAAGGATGTCTCCTATCAGAACTGAGCATAGAGATCGAACCGGGCTCAGAAGTTACAGCCGCTACTGACGTCTTCCACAGGCACACCATATAGAAATGGCAAGATGATATTGTGATGCAATCACTGAATCAAGGACACGGTGCCAGTTACCTCTCACCAGGGGTTAATTTCGCAGTTCTAAACTCCTATATTTGTATATATTTATAAATATATAAATAAAAATATATAATAATACGAATAATACATATAAAACCTATCGGAAGTAGTGTCGTTAAGCTATTAATGCACAAAGCGAAATCAGTAAATCTGTATGTCCTAGCCAAGTAAATTCAATATTACTTTGTATTTGTAAAGATTACATTGCGGCTCTTATTTCTGTCACTGTCTTAAACTTCCGAAAATACATCTGGCACTGAGTTAAAAAACTAACAGCACCGTCTACCGGTTCTGTGGTGTACTACGAAACTATCAGCGCCATTTATTGGTTCTTTGGTGTATTACGCCGTTACGATTAAACATCCTAACTGTTAAGATGAGCAGAGTATATTAGATAAAATTTGAGATATTCGCTATTTTTGACTTCATTAAAACAGCAAATACGAGTAGTTAATACTTTCAGCCAGAAGGCAAATACTTGTTTGTAAATAATGATTAATGTATAATGAGGCGTCGCATAGCGACGGTGGAATTTTCTAATGATGTAATCTGTCGTCTTTGGGCGGCAATAAAAACAGAAAAACACGGATAGATATACGATCCTTCACTATTTTGTTCGCTGGAGAACAAATGAAGCCTTGAGCGCTAAGAAGACTTGTACTGTTTTTCTCAAGTAAGACGGACGCAGATTTGTGGTAGTCTGATCTAATTTTTTACTAAATGTATAAAAACGTGTTATGTTTAAGTTTGAGTGAAGTGTAAAGAACTGTTATAACTTACTGTGACGACGCACGAGCGACTCAAAGAAGACAATGGCTATATGAAAGAGCGCTCAGTGGACATGATACGGACATAAAAATCTACCGTCATTGTAGTACTAAGCTTAAGGTACGATATATGTTTTAGTTTATAATAAATATTTGTTCTGGGAATACTGAATCATTTAGCAGTGCTCATTCCTATCATCTCCTCAGTATTATTTTCATTTTAATTATGCATTTTGATAAGATTGCAGACACGGAGATCAGCAGTCCAATGTGCGTGTTACATTGATAAAAAGAAAACTGTTTTATCGTCTTTTTGCATCAGCTTTAATATTGAATTTCCCTTTTGTGTGATGTTACAGTTGTTTTTGCGCCCTTAAGAACTTTCTGGTCCCTTAGAAAATTGTTTTGTCATAACAATAACTTCACAACCGGGTATGATCGTATCTACGATCATGAAGTAATTAGAAAGACGATAATGCGATTTCTTAATCCATGGCACGCTAGTTGTGACAGCCTCAAGCCACGCGAAACTGCAAGTAAAAACTAATCACATCTCATAATGCAATATTTTATGACAATGGTCAATCCATGATTCTTACGCCAATTGTGATTGATAAAACAGTAAGCTAAATCTCAATTTCCAACTTTCCATTGAATAACAACATCACTTTTATTTTGTAACATCACAAACTTTAAATTACGATATCTTTTTTTCGTGTTGCGATTTTGATAAAATAACGCCTACGTATTGTTCCAAGCTGCGCTCAAGTTACCTATAAAAAAACTGACAATTCGTCTAGTGCTTTTACAAATTAGCATGACCAGACAAATAGACAGACACGACGGATTTAGGTAAAACTGTAAATCACGCTGTCTTTCGTTCTATTATGCGATTTTAATTAAATACAGACCACACGTTGCCGAAAGCTACCCTCCATGTATCTGTGATAATCCTATGAAAATTCGTATAGTAATTTTGGAGATTAGCGTACTCAGATAGACAGACACGGCGGTTTTACAGTTTTATTATTAGTATAGATATACACTATATGTCATGCACTTTCATATCTTACATTGCGACCTGACGATGGTTTATGATTGAAACTAACAGCGAATAAAACTTGTCGGTATAACATATTTTGACTGTTTGAAAATGTCAGTCGTAAATGAGTTATTTAATTCAAATTTTATGAAAGCACTGACACAGAGCTTAAAAGAATTCAAAACGAAAGAAGTGAAGGAATGCATTAACATGAACTGAAATTGTGAACCTACGTGTAATGGTACATATTGCTTCAACATGTTAAAAAAAATTAGAATTAAAAAGTGAATTATTGTAGAAAGGAACACAGGCTGCTCGTTCGCTAAAACACTGTTTGGCTGCGAAACACGGTGCCTACTGTAGCAAATACGCTGTTTACCAAAAATCTTTCGACTTCTACTGATCGTGAACTTGAAGGCAGAGATGTAGACTATCTTCCTTTATTGGTCATAGTATCTAGGAAACACGTCGTGTTCCGCAATATAAATAGTGCTCTTTGTTATACAGAACTTGCTAATTCAAAAGAACGCAACGGAGATTTAAAAAAAAGATAGTATCGGTTTATGTCTCGTGACAGAAAAATGCCTGCTGAAGCACTATCACATCGACAAGAATATTCAGCCTTCTTCGATCAAAACGGAACTTGTAGCGATCGATACCACGCCGTGCATCATTTATGAAGCGTTCTAAGTTCCTCCTCGAGTTCTCCTGTCCCCACATTTGGCTTTTCCAGACACCACGTTTATTTGAGTTTATCGGCTTTGATTCAGGCAAAATGCAAGAACTTCACTCTACGGTAAATTTAACTGTTCGAAACATAGGAAGGAAACACGCTTTATATTCGTGTATTTCTGATATCCGCAGTGTATGGACCTGCTGATTGGTGGACACATGTCATTATACACACATCCGGAACCTGTACAGAAAATTGGAACAGAGATCAACATATACATCATTTCCGCCCTTTTTATTGCTCATCAAAACCACACATTGCATGATGCACCACCATACAGCGAGACCTTCAGAGTTGGTGGTCCGGACTGCCGTACGCACCGGTACCTCTAATACCCAGTAGCACGTCCTCGTGCATTGGTGCATGACTGTATTCGTCGTAGCATACTATCCACAAGTTCATCAAGTCTCTGTTGGTCCAGGTTGTCCCACTCCTCAACGGCGATTCAGCGTAGATCCCTCAGAGTGGGTGGTGGGTCACGTAGTCCATAAACAGCCCTTCTCAATCTATCCCAGGCATGTTCGATAGGGTTCATGTCCGGAGAACATGCTGGCCACTCTAGTCTAGCGATGTCATCATCCTGAAGGAAGTGATTCACAAGATGTGCACGATGGGGGCACGAATTGACGTCCATGAAGACGAATGCTTCGCCAATATGCTGCCAATATGGTTGCACTATCGGTCGGAGGATGGCATTCACCTATCGTACAGCCGTTACAGCGCCTTCCATGACCATCAGCGGCGTACGTCACCCCACTACATAATGCCACCCCAAAACAGCAGGGAACCTCCGCCTTGCTGCACTAGCTGGACAGTGTGTCTAAGGCTTTCAGCCTGACCGGGTTGCCTGCAAATACGTCTCCGACGATTGTCTGGTTGAAGGCATATGCGACACTCATCGGTGAAGAGAACGTGATGCCAATCCTGATTGGTCCATTCGGCATGTTGTTGGTTCCATCGGTATCGCGCAGCATGGCGCCGTGGTTGCAAAGATGGATCTCGCCATGGACGTCGGGAGTGAAGTTGCACATCATGCAGCCTATTGTGCACAGTTTGAGTCGTAACACCACGTACTGTGGCTGTACGAAAAGCATTATTCGACGTGGTGGCGTTGCTGTCAGGGTTCCTCCGAGCCATAATCCGTAGGTATCGGTCATCCACTGCAATATTAGCCCTTGGGCGACCTGAGCGAGGCAAGTCATCGATAATTCCTGTCTCTCTGTATCTCCTCCATGTCCGAACAACATCGCTTTGGTTAACTCCGAGACGCCTGGACACGTCCCTTGTTGAGAGCCCTTCCTGGCACAAAGTAACAATGCGGACGCGATCGAACCGTGCTATTGACTGTCTAGGCATGGTTGAACTATAGACAACACGAGCCGTGTACCTCCTTCCAGGTGGAATGCCTGGAACTAACGGGCTGTTGGGCCCCCTCCGTCTAATAGGCGCTGCTCATGCATGGTTGTTTACATCTTTGGGCGGGTTTAGTGACATCTCTGGTCAAAAGGACTGTGTCTGTGATACAATATCCATAGTCCTACGTCTATCTTCAGGAGTTCTGGGGACCGGGGTGATGCAAAACGTGTTTTGATGTGTGTATAAATCTGGAACCTGAAACGACTTTCAATTCTGGTAGTGGTCTGTGTGTATTACAAATATCACGTTGCACTATGTTTCGACTTCTACATTTATCTTTTCGACTACGAGCTCGGTAAGCCGGTTTCAAAGTCCGGTAGGATTACACGAACTATCTGGGAGTTCACGGAAATCTTCGTGTTCGTGACTGATTTACATGCCTAGAAACTAATATGCATCTTCGCAAGCTACGCTCGACTCCGATATCTGTGTCATGAGCAACGTCGTACAGTGGTTAAAGTGATATATGCGTATTTACATCATACTAATTTAGGTTCCCTTTGATAATCCAGTCGCTGAGCTGCTTCTTTTCACAAACCTACGTCCTATTACTTCGCACATCCAGATATAGCTGAAATAGTACGCAATAGACCCTTGATTGATCAAAAGTTCAGTTGTAAAATTTCCTTCGTTTTGCTTGCATTCCCTTTGTTATCGATTTTCAAAACTCTCTCGGAATGGAACGATGTTTTCGATATTAACTGCAGAATGTAGTTTGCAAAATTTGTTGATATTTTAATTATTTCCAGACTTCGTCTCAATGGCAGTGAAGATTTCAACCGTAGTTCCAGCTGAATTTGTTCTACATGCACCAGAAAGGGCAGTGTAATAAGACACATGGAAAATTCGCTGTTGCGTTCACAAAACATTTGAAAATGATTTTGTAAACAAAGTAAGGATTTGATTTGTTAGGTCAGTCTATGAGCACTGAATGTAATATTCAACAGTCAAGGCTCAGGTTCCTGAACGTAACATAGTTAAACATCTTTACTATCTCTGAGACTTATATGTCCCACAATATGTTATCAACATGTCATTGCTATGTATGCCACACTAGTAAAGAGAAACCCGCCGACAGTTTGAAGAATTCGTAGAGTAACAGGTCGCACACGTAATTTGTGCTTCTTCAAGTTTCCTTGTTAACCGCTGCTGCGGATCGTCGCATAGATTAGTTCGCGCCTGCAACTAGGCAACCTAATGAACAGATTTTCAAAGCGAGCTGCTTACGCTCATTCCCAGACAACCCGTGTAAACTAAAGCGTAGAATGTGATAACGTTGTGTAAACTAACAGACGGCCGGCCTAAGGACAGCACACACATCCATGCCCGAGGCAGGATTCGAATATGCGACCGTAGCGATCGCGTGGTTCCAGACTGAAGCGTCTAAAACCGCTAGGCCACAACGTCCGGCCAGCCCTCAAGGGGTGATAGAAACTACCGCTTTCTCTAGGGTAATGATTTCCAGACATTTCACGGCTGAAAACGGTAGTTTACAGTGCGAAGAGCAACAGGAAGATGTCCTTGAGAACTTTGGACACTGCTGACACGAGCTGACGTTTCAAGCCTTCCCTATGGACACTGGAGGGCTGCATCCCCAATGAACATGATTGCTCCCCTTCAGAGCGCAGCATGATGGACGGCAATTTTTGTTCTCGTGCACTGTTTCGAACGACTAGTGACCGTTCAAAGCCATTCAACGAAATTTTAACGTGATCCGATGCACCAAAGGATAGTTATGCTTTACCAGCCAACCTGTTTTCCGCCCCCGACACTGTAGCGTGATCACGTCGGGCTGCAACATTAACGTATGAGCGAATAAAACGGCAAAAGGCCCTTCTATGATCCCGACCCCCCGCCTCCCCCAGTTCGGCAACATCCTCGGTGCCACCCAAGCAACTTTCTTGAGCACGTTGCAAATTTACATGACAGGAACGTGACTTCAATTCAACCAGACGGCTGCTTAGCAGCTGAAGGTTGGCAAACCCCACCAAACAGGTTTCGATGGGGTTGCCCAACCCTCACTCACTAGAGCAGCCATCAGGCTGCTTTGATGTCGAAATTTCTGAAGATACATATAAGTGATTGTTTCATATCTCCACAAATCCTTACACAAAGGAACCTGTGTGAGTTGACTGATCCCAACTGAAACACACTCATATAGTATACCAAATTTTTTTCGCTGTGTGAAATGAGCAATTTCACATTTCTGTACATTTAAAGCAAGTTTCCAATCTTTGCACTGACCAAACATTTGTGCTGCTTCACTCAGACAGTACTTCATTATAGATAACTATATCATCAGCAAAAAGCAGCAGGATACAGTTATCAATAATATTATAAGGTCATTAACATACAACACGAACAACAGGGGGTTCGAACTCGCTTTCCTGGGGCAGACCCAAGTTACTGCTACATCTGTCGATGTCGACAGAAATAGACTCAGAATTTAGAGCCATTACTGCTGCCATCTTCCACAGCAATCCTCTCTACCAAAAAATCGACAATCCAGTCACAAATATCACCTGACACTGTCATATGGCAGCTTATTCCCAACCTGTAACACAACACATTTCATAACGTTATATGCACAACCCCACGGTTAATGTAATCGAACCTTTTACACTGCATCATAACAGCAGACAGTATTCAATACTACCAGTGACTGGCCCGCTAATCCGTTCCATTTAGTACTGCGAGGGACTGTTATTTTCAGCAGCCTTGTAAGCTTCCTAACTAGCTCATGTAACGTATAAGTTTACTGAAAAGAACCAGGAGGGACTATAAAGGTGTCCAGAGTTGAGAGCTGCCCTTCAGTAGGACCAGGAAGGGGTATAAAGTGCAGTGCAGGTAGACATTGCAGAATTGACTTCGGCTGATTTCTGCACAATGGGCAGCCTAAGGGCCAGTCTATCAAGACTTTCTGATTGGCTCATAATAATGATTTCTGTAGAAAGCGCACTTTGCACCTGTATCTATGTGTACACCATTAGATAGGCCACTGTTAGAAACCTGCCGTGGAATGGGACAGATTTTCTGCCTTCCTCACCACGCCAACCTATCATTGGTTAACCATGACAAAATCCACGAGAGTAGAAGCTTGTTTAACTTATTTACAAAATTATTATTGGATAAAATTCGCAGGGTCTGTTGCAATTGGCTGATGAGATTCCTATACTGGCAGAAGCAGCTGCGTTTCAAAACGTTTAAGTCAGAGAACACTTGTGAACGTAGGATTCAAGAGAAAACTCTGGCTGCCAGGAAACGGAAGAGTACTGCTGCCAGGCGACCAACAAGACCCCACTTGCTGTGGAAAGGAAGAACGCCTCCATATCAGAAATGAGTACAGAGATCGAAAAGAGCTCAGACGTTACAGCCGATACTGCTGTCGTCTTCCACAGGCACACCATACAGAAATGGTAAAGATGAGCTGGTGATGCAATCTCTGAATCAAGGAGGACACGATGCCAGTTACCTCTCATCAGGGGTTAGTTTCACAATTTTAACGTTCGCAGCCAGCTAGTTGCTACCGTCATGCACTTTGGCAATTCCACTGGTGTTCATACCTATTTTTCCACATTCCTTCTCTAAAAAACCACAAACCATTCTTCCAGTCACTGAACATTTTTGCGACTTAGTTTCATGATTATGCTTTTATTCATGATTATGCCTTTATTTTGTCCACTCACCTGTACCAAGGTTAAATTTCGTAATTACAATGCCTTATCGATTTATTAAATGTTCACACACATATCTCAGTGGTTAATTCATATGTTGAAGCTTTCTGATAATAAATCAAATTGTTACAGTGACCACTTGCTTCAGTTGTAGATAGATGAGCTTCTTCAATAATATATGTATGTGTGGGATGGTACCTGTATTATCATGCTTTATTGGGTCACCCCTATAATTTATCCTTCTTTAAATTTGTGTGATCTTTGGGAAGCTTTCCTTTTCTGTAGGTCACCAGCGATCAGACTCAGAGCATCTTAAGGATAAACTTAACAGCTCAATCGGCACCTCACATTACCCTATACAATCACACTTTTGAAAATAAGTGTAGACGTAGTAGTGAGTCAAATCGGAAATCGATAAATAGCGCAACTAGCTGACTGCCTTTAACCATGACTTTCACTTCATCATGAGCGAAAAGCACAAGGTCGGTTTCGCAATATTGCTTTGATACATTGTCCCTCAGTTAACATCGAAAATTATTTATCAGTACTAGGTGAGAACTCCGTCATTGCC
Source organism: Schistocerca serialis cubense (assembly GCF_023864345.2). Taxonomy (NCBI): domain Eukaryota; kingdom Metazoa; phylum Arthropoda; class Insecta; order Orthoptera; family Acrididae; genus Schistocerca; species Schistocerca serialis. Next base: position 399,120,418 of record NC_064646.1, read on the forward strand.
AGGTTTTGTATTTGTTCTAGTTTTGTACTAGTCCATCTTCTTCTCTCTCCTCTCTCTGTTCATCTCGTCCTCCCCTCTCTCTGCCATCCTTCTCCTCCTCTCTATATCTACCTCCGCCTCTCTCTCTCTTTATCCACCTTATCCCCCCCTCTCTGTCCATCTCTCCTCCTCCACCCTATCTCGACCTTCTCCCCCTTTTTCCATCTCTTCCCCCCCCCCCCATTTCTCTCTTTACATCTCCTACCCCCTCTGTATCTGTCCATCTCCTCATTTCCCTTTCTCTGTCCACTTCCTCCTCTCCCTTCTTTGTCAACCATCCCATTTTCTGCCTTACCCTATCTTCATGGAATGTCGGCGTCTTTTAGCCACACGGTATTTCTTCCCACATAGTAAGTAATATTTATATCAAATTTGGTTGAAATCGACTCAGCGGTTTAGAAAGAGACGTTGAACATATGCGTATGTTACATATATTGCACACATGTATGTCTGTTACACTCCTATTTTACATCACACGTCTCCAGATAGGATGTTAAATTAATCTGTGGTACTGAGCCATGTGGGTTGATCTTAGGTCCCGAAATACTTTGGCAAAATTATTCGTTCGCCACAGTGCTCATTCTCGCGACCTGGTTGATACAGGCACCACCACAAACAAGAGACAAATTGCACTCCACATCTTCAAAAGTATACCAAATCACCTAAATAGAGGAAATATCAACAGGTCCTCCTTGATTTTTTTTAGGTCACCGCTTCTCATCCACCATCCCCCCCCCCCCCCCCCCCAACAATGACAGTGGGGAATCTTACTTCTACGCGTATTTTTAGACAGGTGATGAGACATTTACGTATCAGATGCGGTTAAAATTGCTCCAGGCATTCCCGAGCTGTGCTTCAGTGTCACCCACATTTCATTTGCACATGCATGGGATGTAGGTGGTTCTTAACTCCACAATACGTCTTTTCAGACAGTAAGTGACCAGTTAACCCCCTATTGTTTAAAGAATCGAACACCTCTGTGTGCAACAGCTTCGAATTTTTAATTACTTTACAGTTCAGTTATCGTGTTAAATATTGGAAATTAAACATGCAAGCGAGAAAACAAAATAGAAAACGTTTCAGATTAAGTTTAAAGTTTGTCGGCCGTCGCCAAGGCTTCTGAACTATGTGTCGTACAATGTTATAATATTGCAGACACATTTAGTAGAATATGTAGTTACTATCTGCAAAATGAGTTGCAAATAGAGTTAGTGGTAAAGATTAATACGTCATGCCTGATACAGCAGTTGTGCTGTACGAACAGCGAAAATGTGGTAATATAAACTATTTACTTTCATCATTTTGTGGAGGGGGAGTGGGGTGTCAGCAATAAAAAGTTTCGTGTCGTTTTAAATGACTTATAAAGTTTATTGTAAGTCTCCAAGTGTTCTCAGATACTGGATTAATATAGTCCGGCTTTGTGAACGGCTCGTTACGCTTATTTTTTACTCCTACCCCTACCCTTTGAGAGGCAGCGGATTCTTAACCCCACAGTGCCGGCTGCTGTGCCCGAGAGGTTCTAGGCGCTTCAGTCAGGAACCACGCTGCTGCTGCGGTCGCAGGTTCGAATCCTGCCTCGGGCATGGAAGTGTGTGATGTCCATAGGTTACTTGGGTTTAAGTAGTTCTAAGTCTAGGGGACTAATAACCTCAGATGTTAAGTCCCATAGTGCTTAGAGCCATTTGAACCATTTAACCCCACAATGGTTGTTTACCGACAGTAAGTGATATGTGTACCAAATTTGGCTGAAATCGATCCAGTAATTTATGTGGATTTGTTGAACATACATACGTACAGACACCCATTTTACCGTGTTTTTACTACACTCAAGGACAAAAAAAACGATGCATCACGATGGAATTATCCGAATGAGACGGAAAATGGTAGTTGTGACGTACATGTGCACACAAACAAATTATTACAATTTCATAAAAATTGGATGATTCATTCAAGATAAAGAGCTTCACAAATTGGGAAAGTCAGTGGTTCATTGATCTACCTCTGATCCTTATGCAAGTAGTTTTTCGGTTTGGTATTGATTGATACAGTTGTTGGGTATCCTCGTGAAGGATATCGTGCCTAATTCTGTCCAACTGGCGGTTTAGATCGTCAACATCTTGAATTAGTTTGAGAGTACTGCCCATAATGCTCCAAACGCTCTCAACTGGGTAGAGATCCGGCGAGCTTGCTGGCCAAGATAGGGTTTGGCAAGCACGAAGGCAAGCCGTAGAAACTCACCATGTGCAGGCGAGCATTATCTTGCTGAAGTGTAATCTGAGGATGGCTTACAATGAAGGGGCGTTGAAGATCGTTGACGTACCAATGTGCTGTAAGGGTGCAGCAGATGACATCCGAAGTGATACTGCTATGAAAAGAAATGGCACTACAGACTGTAACTCCTGGTTTCGGACCGGATGGCGTGCGAGAGCCAGGTTGGTATTCCATCATTGTCCGGAGCGTCTCCAGACGTCTTCGGGCTGCAGTCTCACTGACTGGAGTAAAATAGTCTTCATTGGTTAGTCCCGCTTCGAAATGAGCCCCGATGGCCAGAGAGGATGATTTCCATCCCATTCGGGTGATTCTTGCATGGTACGACTCTTTTTTTGTGTGTGTATTTTGCTTTCACTTCTGTCCGTTCAGTACAATTTTTGTTGGTTTAAAGCTAACATCTGAATAAGGCGGAGACTTAAACATTTCACCTAGTTCAGATCTGGATAACAGTACAACATTAACTCGCTTTCTTGTCTGCTGGTTGGCGGAGGGTACTTTGTTTACTCTCATCATTTCGCAATGAGCTGGTTACTTGAAACTTTCAACATATCTCAGAACCGTATGCCAATGCAATATTAAATCTAATTCTTCTCTGGCGTGTGGCGCATGGTACTTTTGTGCACCACTACCATTTTCCCCTTTTCGTCAATGGTTCACGGGAAGAACAATTTCCGGTAAGCCTCTGTGTGAACTCGAATCTTCCTAGTTTTTACCTTCAAGACCTTATCGCCAGACATACTTAGGGGAAAGCAATATACTGCTCGACTGAGGTGAAGAGAAACTTAAATAAACCTGAAAGTTAAGTCAACTGTCTCGTAATCACACGAAAATGTTTGAAATCTATTGAAAAATCTCACACACACAAGACTAAAACGCAGAAAATAATTGTTTACACAACGATTTTTAAATCGGACTGAAAAGTATAAAATAAGTATTCCTGTCCCCATATAGATTCCTAACCCCATACAGATTGCCCTGAACATCTGTGAGTGTTAATTTTTAACAGGCCGGAAAATACTTGTGATATTTAAAACGATAACCGTGGGGTGAATGCCATGCATAATTCATGCATGAGTAGTTTACCTACTTAGGATTATCTGTTGTAAGATCCCAACGTTTTTCTTTTTAAATGTTACAAGTATTTTCATAGCTATTAGAAACTCACAAGCACAAATTTTCCGACTATCTGCACGGAGTTAGGAATCTGGGACTAGGAGAAATTATTTTGTATTTTTTAGGTCTATTTAAAGACATATTATATTAATAAGTTATTTTTTGTAAATTATTATTTACAACTAGCGAATGCGGCAGTACTTCGCAGATGCTGAATATGTATAGGAACTGAATTTATGTCATAATTTCCTCCTCCCTCTCTCTTTGTCCATCTCGTATCGTCTCCCCTTTCTATTTCTATCATCTGTTCCCCCTTCTCTCTGGCCTCGTGGTCTAAGCCGACTTGTCACGGTTCGCGCTGCTCTCCCCCGTCGGAAGTTCGAGTCCTTCCTCGGACATGGGTGTGTGTGTAAGTTAGTTTAAGTTAGGTTAAGTAGTGTGTAAGCTTAGGGACCGATGACCTCACTAGTTTGGTCCCATAAGACCTTACCACAAATTACCAATTTTTTCCCCTTCTCTCCGTCAATCTTCTCCTTCTTCTCTCTCCATGCCCTCCTGCCTCTCTGTCTATCCATCTCCTCCTACCCCTCTCTATGTCGATTTCCTTCCGTCTTTCTCTGTCCTCTACGCCTTCCCCTTTTCTCCGACCCTGACCCTTGTTTATTGTAATTGCAAATTCAGATTTCATTATAGTATTCTCATCATAAGCTGATAAGCCGTAAATACAACTTTCCTAATTTGTGTGAAAACCGACTGCGAGGATGAAAACAAAACAACACATTATTGTGTATACAACTTCTGTTTAGAATTATAAGTCACGAGAAAGAATATGTATGGGAGAAAAAATTCTTCGATTGGTATAAATTCCCTACTATAGCTTTAATTACAAATCTGTGAGTAGCTGCACTTTAATCATAACCACCCAGTGTATTACATATCAAAATATTTATGTAATACATGAAAGCGAAACATTGTTAGCAAAAATCTCGGAAAGTTCTTGACCAGTTTACTTCATATTTATACACATTACTTAAATAAACTTATATATATACATATACATAGCGTTAGCGAGAGAGAAAACAGACAAGCACATATTCCCAGCAGACCAAAGCACAGCAGTCGGTTTTAAGAGAAAACATGTACGTTGTTGTTTAAAAAATTTATAGCCATCCTCCACATGACGAAATGTTTATTAAATTAATGTGTATAAATATAAAGTAAACTGGTCAAGAACTTTCCGATATTTTTGCTAACAACGTTTCCCTTTTCATATTATTACGTAGATATTTAGATATGTAATATACTGGGTGGTTATAATTAAAGTTCAGCTACTCACAGAGGTGTAATTATCGTTTGATAGCGAAACTTGGTAGATATTCTAATCCATTAATACGGAACCGATACATGCTGGGAAAAAAATTGGTTCCAACTTTGGCTACCAGCTGTAAATCTGGCACTGTGAATGCAAAAAAGACATACAGAAATGTTTCCATATGCAATGGATTACGAGCAGGGTGTGGGCAGAATACGTCAAACAAGTGAGAAAGGCTTAATGTAGATTTTAAGTGCTGCTGCTCACACAGTTTTTTTTTACTGTAGGCCTAAGCACTGTAGATGTCGAAGAGGTGCTGTACAGCGCCAGATTTGCACCCAGAGGCCAAAATTGGAATTCTTTTTTTTTTTTTTTTTTTTTTTTTTTTTTTTTTTTTTTTTTTTTCAGCGTAAATTGGGTCCGCGGTATCTAGCAAGTTTCGCTGCCATACGATACTTACAACCCACACTGGAACCCTGTGAGTAGCTGTAGTTTAATTATAATCATCCAGTATTTAACAAACATAGAGTCTACATCCATCCGAATGTTCCTTCGGAATCAGTCAGGTACTTTTCGAGATTTTTAATAACATTTTCCCTTCCTACATTAAATATGAGGAGCTCGTCAGTAAACAATGGCAAGGGACAGTCTGCGAAAAACAGAGATATTAATTGTAAAATGTCAGATATGGCATGTTTCATTGATATTAGTAAAAAGTTTCACGAAAAACCGATAGTTGGCACCACTTTGTCAACTTCCAGATTTTCGCTGTTGGCAGCTTTTTCGATTCGTGTACAAGTGAACAATGGCAAGTGCCTAAAACATGACGGAAAGTGAGAGTGAATTGTCCAGTGTTCGTGTGTGTGTGTGTGTGTGTGTGTGTGTGTGTGTGTGTGTGTGTGTGTGCGTGTCTGTGTGTGTGTGTGTGTGTGTGTGAATGTGTGTGTGAAATCTTATGGGACTTAACTGCTAAGGTCATCAGTCCCTAAGCTTACACACTACTTATCCTAAATTATCCTAGGGACAAACACACACATACCCGTGTCCGAGGGAGGACTCGAACCTCCGCCGGGACCAGCCGCACAGTCCATGACTGCAGCGCCTGAGACCGCTCGGCTAATCCCACGCGGCAATGTTAGTGTGAAAAACAAACTTTTCGGTGAGTTTTTGAACGAGTATGGATACTTATGACTCTGATAAAGACCCGCAATACGTTCCTGAAGATGAAAGCACCTCCAGAGTTGTTGATAATCAAACAAATATGAATATTTATTTCTGCAAGTAAACAGTGTTAAGTTGCGTCCCTTAACATTATTTACATGAATTTACTTGACCAATAATGTTAAGGGCTATCCTTAACAATACTTACTTGCATAGTAAGGAATCAATATTAGTTTCTACGAAGTATTACGGTATCTGTAAATACCTAGCCGTCTAACAGCAATCAGTATTAAGTTACGGATCTTTTATTATGGAGTTTCTCTATTCCACATGCTTATCTTTTTCAAGATTTTCTTTCTAGAGAACATGTGTGGGAGAATGTCAATACATATGTTACATAATGAAAACTAGAGTGGATGTGTACTTTTAGGCTTTTCATTATTCTTGGAACTGTGCAGAATGTTAATCTTATGACTTTGATTTTTATGTAGGTTCAGAGGTTTCTTGGAGGTAGATGGTCCCCCGAAGATACATGCAGTGGTGACAATGATGAAGCAGACACTAAGCATGTTAACGATCAACAGAGCATACGGAAATGACGAAAGAGGCTAAAACGTGGGAACGTGCAAGAGCAAATGAAGAAAAACAGGAATGAAGGAAAGCAGTATACGAAATAGTACAGAGGTAAGGATACTGTTGCTGAAGAGAAAAGGATAGGCCCGCCATGCGAATGCTCTAAAAAATGTTTTCAGCTTGTCATCGAAGTAGATAAATAACAATATTCCGAAATTTCACGGAAATGAATTGCTATGATACTCAAAATGCTTACGTACAAGGTTGTTTGCGATCAAAAACTGTTATCCGAAAAAAAGAGTAAACAAGAGATACCTAGACGCATCATACAATTCTAAACACATCAAAACAAGTTTTGCGTCACCTCGGTTCCGGGAGTTCCGCAACCTATACAGAAAATTGAAATACAGATCAACATAAACATCACTTCCGCCCTTTTTATTGCTCATGAAAACCACATACTGCATGTTGTACCACCATGTCGATGTCGTTTACTGAAGGAGGTCATTCACAAGATGTGCACAATGGAGACGCGAATTGTCGTGCATCAAGACGAATGCCTCGCCAATATGCTGTCGACATGGTTGCACTATCGGTCGGAGGATGGCACTCACGTATCGTACAGCCGTTACGGCGCCTTCCATGACAACCAGCGGCGTACGTCGGCCCAACATGATGCCACCCCAAAACAGCAGGGAAACTACGCCTTGCTGCATTCGATGGACAGTGTGTCTAAAGCGCTCATCCTGACCGGGTTGCCTGCAAATACGTCTCCAACAATTTTTTTGTTGAAAGCTTATGCGACACTCGTCGGTGAAGAGAACGTGATGCCAATCCTGAGCGGTCCATTCGGCATGTTGTTGGTCCCATCTGTACCGCACTGCATGGTATCGTGGCTGCAAAGACGGACCTGGCTATGGACTTTGGGAGTGAAGTTGTGCATCATGCAGCCTATTGCGCGCAGTCTGAGTCGTAACACGACATCCTGTGGCTGCACGAAAAGCATTATTCAACATGGTGGTGTTGCTGTCAGGGTTCCTCCGAGTCTTAATCCGCAGGTATCGGTCATCCACTGCAGTAGTAGCCCTTGGGCATGTCATCGACAGTTCCTGTCTCTCTGTATCTCCTCCATATCCGAACAACATCGGTTTGGTTCACTCCGAGACGCCTCTCACTTGTTCAGAGTTCTTCCTGGCACAAAGTAACAATTCGGACGAATTGTCCGTTTAGACATGGTTAAACTACAGACAACACGAGCCGTGTACCTCCTTCCTGGTGGTAAGACTGGAACTGATCAGTTGTCGGACCCCCTCCGTCTAATAGGCGCTGCACATGCATGGTAGTTTATATCTTTGGGCTGGTTTATTGACATCTCTGAACAGTCAAAGGGGCTGTCTGTGATACAATACCCACAGTTAACGTCTATCTTCAGGAGTTCTGCGAACCGGGGCAATGAAAAACTTTTGATGTGTGTATATACAGTGAAAACTGCTGGAAAGGATGTCATTGTTTGCAAAATTGCATTTCTTTTCATGGACTTCAGAAAAATAGAGGTCGTGTGGAGAATATCGTGAAACGATTGAAAAGTGGTGCCGTTTCACCTAATTCTAATAGCAGAGGTAAGCATTCCAGTCATCCTAGAAAATATTCAAAGGATGGCATCAACGATGTGAAAGCACTTATTGACAAACTTCCAAAGTATAGGAGTCACTACAGACGCAAAGATTCATCGCGGGAGTACCTAAGTATGGACTATTCAATGCAGCTCTGTTACGACAAGTACCGGTACGTCGAGGAATGTCAGTCGGCAAGCAAATGTTTCTATAGACAAATTTCGACGAATATTTTCTGAGGAATTCAATATAAGTTTCAAGAGCCGTAAAATGGACACTTGTCAACAGTGTGATTCAATTTGGGTAGCAATCAAGCACGCTGAAAACTGTTAAAACGAAACTGAAGTACATGCATTGCGAATAAAGGAGGAGAATCACTATCGAAAAGCAGAAGCTGGGCAATCTGCAATACATGTAGCAATGAAAGTAGCAAAACAAGACAAAAATGTGCATGTAATCACGTTAGGTTTGCAACTGACGCTACCCAGGCATAAACTGACTACTGGGCCAATGTTTTATAAGCGTAAAATATGGTGCTATAGTTTTAATGTTCATTCTTGTGCAGATTGCCAAGGACGTTTTTTTTTTTCCTCTGGAATAAAGCAACAGCTAAAAGGGGACCAGACGAAACAGAAAGCTGTTTAAAGATGTGTTTTGAAAAGAATGACATCAAAGGTGAAAAGTTGATTGCGTTTTCCGACAAATGTGGCGGACAGAACAAGAATGGGGCCTTAGTGGCGCTTTGGCTATACGTGTTAAAGTCTGGTCGTTCCAGATACATCGAGCACACCTTTCCTCAGGCTGGACATAGCATGCTACCCAGTGACAGAGACTTTGCTCAAGTGGAGAAAAATGTCACCTCACGTTATCAAAGTGTTTATGGACCTGATCATTGGGAAGAAGTTCTAAGAACATCCAAGCGACAGAAACCATTCAAGGTAGCTCGTATGACTCAAGAGTGTTTCTACAGATTCTCTTCACTGAAACAGCTGTTGCACCAACCACAAGCATCAACTGCTCCAAGCAAATTCCGTATCCGAAATTCTGTTCGGTTCGTATTTTCTGCTGAGCTACAAAGTCCCACCCCAACATTAATGTTTAGTGATACAAACAATGGTTGCCTAGAACCTATTGCCTTAACGTAGAAGACCTGCAAGCAGTTCTTTCCTGACAGAGCTTAAACCGAAATATTCTGGACCTCTTCCTGTTCTAATGTATACCATGATTAGTCAGCTTACTCCAAGCAGAAGGAGGTACTGCGCTTCAGCAACAAGAAGACGAAGAAGAGAGATGGACAATCACGTACTGAGAAAACAATGTTTTAAGTAAAATAATAATGTTAAGTAAATGCATTTAGAATAAAATGTTTTCATGTAAAAATAAAATGTTAAATAAGTGTATTGAGATTACAGTGTATCGAGTAAATAATGTTAAGTACGTATTTCTGAAATTTTGAAAAATATTTTTCGGGTTGATATTACATACTAAAAATATGTAACTACTGACGCTGTGTAATAAAGCAATGCTGTACCCGAAAAAAATATGATTTTGTATGTATTCCAGATATCTGATTTAGCACTCCGTCTTCAGGCCACAAGTGGCCTACTGGGACCATCCGACGGCCATGTCATCCTGAGTGGAGGATGCAGATAGGAGGGGCGTGCGGTCAGCACACCGCTCTTCCGGTCGTTATGATGGTATTCTTGACCGAAGCTGCTACTATTCGGTCGAGCAGCTCCTCAATTGGCATCACGAGGCTGAGTGCACCCCGAAAAATGGCAACAGTGCATGGCGGCCTGGATGGTCACCCATCCAAGTGCCGGCCACGCCCGACAGCGCTTAACTTCGATGATCGCATGGGAACCGGTGTACCCACTGCGACAAGGCAGTTGCCACTCAGATAACTGATTTATGGGATTTTATTAAAATATTTGTGGTACGTTTTCTGAGAACTATTGATTTGTCCCTTACCATTTTTTACTGCCGCGCCCTTCATATGTTTTTATATATCATAAGATGACGCTGCAGTAAATATATAAAATAAGCGCGTATTCGAATGCAGTGTTGAGTCAAAAGTTCAGGGCAATCGGTGAAGAGCTTTCGGAGATTTACCCTCAGCAATACCAACGCATTTTCCATAACTTGCATTACAAAGAGAGGGGGGGGGGGAGGGGGTTCTTTGTGCCCACCAAAAAAAATTAAAAAGAAATCGTCAATTGTCGTTGAATTATAGTAACTGCATATTCTTTAAAGAGGTACTGATTTGTAAGTTGGGTCCAGAACCTGAAAATACCTTGTAACACACACTCTTAGCAATATCAACGCATTTTCAATAAGGTGTACACCGACTTTATGACAGCCACAAGAACTATAAAAAGTACAAATTTCGTTACTGTTGTTGGCTTTTAGTCTCAACATAATTTTTAAAAGAGATATTGTTGTGTAAGTAAGATACTGAAGCAGGAAATACTGAATACGACCTTCATTGGGAAAAGTGACATCTACATCTACATTTATACTTCCCAAGCCACCAAACTGTGTGTGGCGGAGGGCACATTACGTGCCACTGTCATTGCCTCAAATGGCTCAAATGGCTCTGAGCACTACGGGACTTAACATCTGAGGTCATCAGTCCCCTAGAACTTAGAACTACTTACACCTAACTAACCTAAGGACATCACACACATCCATGCCTGAGGCAAGATTCGAACCTGCGACCGTAGCGGTCACGTGGTTCCAGTCTGAAGCGCCTAGAACCGCTCGGCCACACCGGTCGGCATCATTGCCTCCCTTTCCTGTTCCAGTCGTGTAGGGTTCGCGGGAAGAACGACTGCCGGAAAGCCTCCGTGCGCGCACGAATCTCTCTAATTTTACATTCGTGATCTCCTCGGGAGGTATAAGTAGGGGTAAGCAATATATTCGATACCTCATCCAGAAACGCACCCTCTCGAAACCTGGACAGCAAGCTACACCGAGATGCAGAGCGCCTCTCTTGCAGAGTCTGCCACTTGAGTCTGCGAAACATCTCCGTAACGCTGTTACGCTTACCGAATAACCCTCTCCTCTATGTCCTCTGTCAACCCGACCTGGTACGGATCCCACACTGATGAGCAATACTCAAGTATAGGTCGAACGAGTGTTTTATAAGCCACCTCCTTTGTTGATGGACTACATTTTCTAAGGACTCTCCCAATCATATAATCATACAATAAAGAATCCATCTTTCTATGTATTCGCTATACATTAGAATTGTCTATGTTAAGGGTCAGTTGCCACTCCCTGCACCAAGTGCCTATCCGCTGCAGATCTTCCTGCATTTCGCTGCAATTTTCTAATGCTGCAACTTCTATGTATACCACAGCATCATCCGCGAAAAGCAGCATGGAACTTCCGACACTATCTACTAGGTCATTTATATATATTTTGAAAAGTAATGGTCCCATGACACTCCCCTCTGGCACTTTAACGTCTGTAGACGTCTCTCCATTGAGAACAACAAGCTGTGTTCTGTTTGCTAAAAACTCTTCAATCCAGCCACACAGCTGGTCTGATATTCCGTAGGCTCTTACTTTGTTTATCAGGCGACAGTGCGGAGCTGTATCGAACGCCTTCCGAAAGTCAAGGAAAGTGGCATCTACCTGGGAGCCTGTATGTAATATTTTCTGGGTCTCATGAACAAATAAAGCGAGTTGGGTCTCACACGATCGCTGTTTCTGGAATCCATGTTGATTCCTACAGATTAGATTCCGGGTTTCCAGAAATGACATGATACGCGAGCAAAAAGCATGTTCTAAAATTCTAGAAAAGATCGATGTCAGAAAGATAGGCCTATAGTTTTGCGCATCTGCTCGACGACCCTTCTTTAAGACTCGGACAACCTGTGCTCTTTTCCAATCATTTGGAACCTTCCGTTCCTCTAGGTACACGGCTGTTAGAAAGGGGATAACTTCTTTCGCGTACTCTGTGTAGAATGGAATTGGTATCCCATCAGGATCTATTACTTGGACACTTATTTCGATGTCAGCCATTTTTTCGTTCGTGCGAGGATTTAGAGAAGGAACTGCAGTGCGGTCTCCCTCTGTGAAACAGCTTTGGAAAAAGGTGTTTAGTATTTCAGCTTTACGCGTGTCATCCTCTGTTTCAATGCCATCATCATCCCAGAGTGTCTGGATATGCTGTTTCGATCCACTTACTGATTTAACGTAAGACCAGAACTTTCTAGGATTTTCTGTCAAGTCGGTACATAGAAGTTTACTTTCGAATTCACTGAACACTTCACGCACAGCCCTCCTTACGCTAACTTTGCCATCGTTTAGCTTCTTTTTTTCTGCGAGGTTTTGGCTGTGTAGAAATTTGCAGTGAAGCTCTCTTTGCCTCCGCAGTAGTTTCCTAACTTTGTTGTTGAACCACGGTGGGTTTTTCCCGTCCCACACTGTTTTACTCGGCGCGTACTTGTGTAAAACGCATTTAACGATTGCCTTGAACTTTTTCCATAAACACTCAACATTGTCAGTGTCGGAATAGTAATCTTTAGTGATACAAACAACTGTCGCCTAGAACCTGTTGCCTTATCAGAAAGTAGGCCTGCAAGCAGTTCTTTCCTGACAGAGCTTAAACCGAAATATTATGGGCCTCTTCCTGTTCTAAGAGACATTCTCTCAAGCTTCATGTATACCATGATTGGTCAACTCACTCCAAGCAGAAGGAGGTACTGCGGTTCAGCAACAAGAAGACGAAGAAGAAAGATGGACAATCACGTACTGAGAAAACAATGTTTTAAGTAAAATAATAATGTTAAGTAAATGCGTTGAGAATAAAATGTTTTCATGTAAAAAATGTTAAGTAAGTGTGTTGAGATTACAATTTTTCGAGTAAATAATGTTAAGTACGTGTTTCTGAAATTTTGAAAAATGTTTTTCGAGTTGATATTACATACTAAAAATATGTAACTACTGACTCTGTGTAATAAAGCAATGCTGTACCCGAAAAAAAATATGGTTTTGTATGTATTTCAGATATCTGATTTACGGGATTTTATTAAAATATTTGTGGTACATATTCTCAAAAATGTTCAAATGTGTGTGAAATCTTATGGGACTTAACTGCTAGGGTCATCAGTACCTGAACTTACACACTACTTAACCTAAATTATACTAAAGACAAACACACACACCCATGCCCGAGGGAGGACTCGAGCCTCCGCCGGGACCAGCTACCATTTCTCAGAACTACTGATTTGTCCCTTACCATTTTTTACTGCCAAGCCCTTCATTTGTGTTTATATATCGAAAGAAGTAAATATATAAAATAAGCGCGTATTCGAATGCAGTGTTGAGTCAGAAGTTCAGGGCAATCGGTGAAGAACTTTCGGAGATTTAACTTCAGCAACACCAAGTCATTTTGGAAAACTTTCATTACCAAGGGAGGGGTGGGTTCTTTGTGCGCACCCCCAAACAATTTTAAAAAAAAAAAAAACAATGACAGTGCACGTAATGTGCCCTCCGCCACACACCGTTGGGTGGCTTGCGGAGTATAAATGTAGATGTAGATGTCACTTTTCCCAGTGAAGGTCGTATTCAGTATTTCCTGTTTCAGTATCTTACTTACACAACAATATCTCTTTTAAAAACTATATTGAGACTAAAAGTCAACAACAGTAACGAAATTTGTACTTTTTATGGTTTTTGTGGCGGTCATGAAGTCGGTATACACCTTACCGAAAATGCGTTTATATTGCTAAGAGTGTGTTACAAGGTATTTTCAGGTGTTGGACCCAACTCACAAATCAGCACCTCTTTAAAGAATATACAGTTACTATAATTCAACGACGTCGGCAGGACTCAACAGGACCAGCCATACCTCTGAGGATGTCCAACATAGTACTGGACGAAACGTTAGGAATAGAAGTATTCCATGGACCACGGCCATATAACCCGGAAGAATTATCAACAACAGGACTACTACTGAGACTTAAATTTTTCGGTTAATTTTAACAGCAAAATTTAAAAGACGTATGGAGTCTGGTAGAAGACTTGATTAGAAACAAGAAAAATATAAAGAAAATGACTAGACTACAAAAGTGGTCTTAAAGTGCCGCCCCCCCCCCTCCCCCCCCGGCCTCCTCCAACCTTGGTATTTCGAGCGCTGAGATTTTTAACGAACGAAGATTTACGTTTTTATTAATATGGATAGAGGTTTCTAGAATGACAGCACTTGCCCGCGAAAGGCAAAGATCCCGACTTCGAGTCTGGATCCGGCACACAGTTTTAATCTGCCAGGAAGTTCCATATCAGCGCACACTCCGCTGTAGAGTGAAAATTTACAGGGTGATTCAAAAAGAATACCACAACTTTAGGAATTTAAAACTCTGCAACGACAAAAGGCAGAGCTAAGCACTATCTGTCGGCGAATTAAGGGAGCTATAAAGTTTCATTTAGTTGTACATTTGTTCGCTTGAGGCGCTGTTGACTAGGCGTCAGCGTCAGTTGATGCTAAGATGGCGACCGCTCAACAGAAAGCTTTTTGTGTTATTGAGTACGGCAGAAGTGAATCGACGACAGTTGTTCAGCGTGCATTTCGAACGAAGTATGGTGTTAAACCTCCTGATAGGTGGTGTATTAAACGTTGGTATAAACAGTTTACAGAGAATGAGTGTTTGTGCAAAGGGAAAAGTTCTGGACGGCCGAGAACGAGTGATGAAAATGTAGCACGCATCCAGCAAGCATTTGTTCGCAGCCCAGGAAAATCGACTCGCAGAGCTAGCAGAGAGCTGCAAATTCCACAATCAACTGTATGGAGAGTCCTACGAAAAAGGTTAGTATCTGAACGTCAACTACCCGAGGCGATGGATCGGCCGCCAGGCAGCCCGTGACAGAGCACTTCATCACTGGCCTCCAAGAAGCCCTGATCTTACCCCCTGCGATTTTCTCTTATGGGGGTATGTTAAGGATATGGTGTTTCGGCCACCTCTCCCAGCCACCATTGATGATTTGAAACGAGAAATAACAGCAGCTATCCAAACTGTTACGCCTGATATGCTACAGAGAGTGTGGAACGAGTTGGAGTATCGGGTTGATATTGCTCGAGTGTCTGGAGGGGGCCATATTGAACATCTCTGAACTTGTTCTTGAGTGAAAAAAAAACCTTTTTAAATACTCTTTGTAATTATGTATAACAGAAGGTTATATTATGTTTCTTTCATTAAATACACATTTTTAAAGTTGTGGTATTCTTTCTGAATCACCCTGTATTTCTAGAAACAACCCCCAGGCTGTGGCTAAGCTATGTCTCCGCAATATCCTTTCTTCCAGGAGTGCTAGTTCTGCAAGGTTCGCAGGAGAGCTTCTGTGAAATGTGCAAGGCAGGAGACGAGGTACTGGCGGAATCAACAGCTGTGAGGACGGGGCGTGAGTCGTGCTTAGGTGAGCAGTCGGTAGAGCGCTTGCCCGCGAAAGGCAAAGGTCCCGAGTTCGAGTCTCGGTCCGACACACAATTTTAATCTGCCAGGAAGTTTCATAGATAGAGGTTTCCGAATATTAATGGCAAGCTCTGTAGCTGCATTCAAGGAGAGCATCGAAGTCACCAGCAGACGCGCGGCTTCCGCGAGAGAGATCTCCGCGCGAGTGCCAGTGGTGGAGCAGATAGGCAGTGTGGGGAGCTGGGAGCAGACCGGTCCCGCTCCCCCCCTCCACCGCGGCGGAGCCAGCCGGGGACAGCCGAGCGGCCGGTCTGTGATAAGCCGACGCGGCCGGCGGGCGCGCGCTCAGTCTGCCTCTGGTGTCCGCCAGTTGACGCGCCCAGTCGCTGCCGCGTGCGCCAACGTCTGCGGAGAGCCACCTGGAGCGCCAACACACACACACGCAGCACAACACGAGGCAGGCGTCTGCTGCTGCGGGCATCCACCATCACCTCACCTGCCGCTCCAGCTCCCCGTCTGTAGGTGACGTCCGTGTAAATGGGCGGTTGCGATGTCGATGACAGCTCGGTGTCCGAGCGAGTGCCTGTCGAACGCGAGACACGAGTGCGTGTGTAAAAATCTGCGCCGATTCAAACTGAGACCACTGGACTGAACGGTGTTTACGAAGTGAACCCCCGCTACGTTTACCACGGAGGAAACTACGCTCCACTCGGCGCCCACAGTGACTGAGCCACCGACGATATTAGGTGAGTACGGCAAAATTGGCGCTCCAGCTACCCGCACGCTTTTTGTTGCATTGTTCGCTGGGCGCAACAAGGGGAACGCTGTTGCCGCAGCAACCTGCTAAGCGAAGTGAAAGTTTTCAGTCTAAATGTAGAAATGAACGCCCCAAGGCCCACGCTTACGGGCCTTGCAGTGCGATTCGGGACTGACTAACCGTTCTTTCCCGGTTGATTATCTCAGGTCCTTCCTTTTAACCGCAAGTGTGTTCTTCAAACACGTATCAGAAGTAGCGCTTTAGTTTGTCCTCACAGCTGTTTCAGAATCGGTTGCGGATGCCTGACAAGTTACCCGTTGAAAGTTCAAATTCATTATGAAACACAAGGCTCTGGGTTTTGTTTATATTTATGAAAGTCATATGTTGCGTGCAAACTTACGTAATTTATTAGGTCAAACCAATCAAATCGAGCTCTCCTTAAAATTTTAGACAAATTTCTTAGTGTTTCATGTGTAACAACCATTATTTAAATATCTAGCTCAGGCATCTGATCTCTGACAATAACAACGATTTGTTATCTGTACCTTTAAAACTACGGCGTCTAAAGACGGACGTGACAGTTTCCAAACTTTTTTTTTTTTTTTTTTTTTTTTAGTTCATGAGTTTCATAAGACTAACAATTAAAGAAATGTTGTCTGTCTGTCAAATTTTGTTAACACGCGCTTGCTTCTATGTGACAACCCTCTCACCAGTGTCCTCTTACCATAATTCCAGAAAAAACGCATATCACAACACGCTGCTTTCTGTGTGTTAGTACTGCCCTCTGTGTTTTCGAAAATGCACTGCGCACAAAAATATTAAACAGCTAGCGAAGCAACCGGTTGTTTTTTATTATTACTGTACTCGCCAAGACGTAGTAGTAGTAGTAGTAGTAGTAGTAGTTTTCGAAGCTCTGTGCCCAACTTCTGTGAAGCAAACTGTGTTTGTTATGTTTCACTCAGTATAATTGTCCCTCGCTATCACTGTTTTTATTTATTTTTTAATATGGTCCAGCCTCATGGAAGAGACAGAATGCGTGTTAGTGAATTCTGTCATGTGAGAAGTGCATTGCGTGTGTTGTAGATATTACTTGGCTTTTTTTTTCTTTTTTTTATGACTCTCTCAAATGATTTAAGGTTGTGAACGTATCAGTACCTGCCAAAACATAAAATGTGTACTAATAGACAAAGTAAATTTCTAGAATGACTCCATGGTCATTGTGATCTTCGTGAATGATACTGTCTATACCGCTTAATAATACTTCTAATTCTTTACTGGAAAATTTCATGACCTGTGTTGGCCAGTCCGAAACGATTACCTGTAGAACAAAGTTCAGCATCGAACTACACTGTAACTTACGGCCGTCAGTACTGTGATCAAAACGGTAATTGATCTGCACAGCATCATCAGCGAAACTTGCGTTATGATTTTCATTGCTACTGTTGCAGCCTCCCCTTGTGCAATTCAGTCCATTTTGCGTCTTTTCCTAGACTTTGAACTATGTCCGGCTTGATGTTTACCAACATCATGGTTTCCCCTGTACTGTAATTGCTTTCTCTGCCATTTACGGTTTTTTCCCTCTTTACATCATACCTCTCTTCTTGTTTACCGGCGCCTTCAAACACTGTACTGCTACTCTGTAAATTATACGTTTATAGTCGTAACAAGCGGTCTTGCCTCCCCACAATAACTGACAACTCGTAGCATTCAATGAATGCCACTTTCCCTAAACAAAATAGGCATTTATTTAGCTTCACGTAGCAATATGACTGTTCGAAACTCATTCCGAAAAACAAAGCCAAGTAGCGAATATAGCATCGCTTTACGGTATGCAGTGGTCGCTAAAATTTATGCAGGCATGGTTCGCTAGAACCCTAATAATTAACAACATTAAACCTTGATGTAGATAGTGCGTATCCCCTACTTGTGATTCCGAATTGTGAGATGATTTACCTAGTCATTTACTTTGGTACCTACAGTGAAAAGTGACAGAATCGGAATAAAATTTGTATCGGGAAGGGGGGGAGCAATGTAGAGTATCTGCTAAAAAAAAGTATAGCACTATTTGTAAGTCTCAGAGTTGTTGGGTTTGTCTTGTGAAGCCTGCTGAGAGTGTAATACATAGTTTTCCTAACTTTTGCGACGCCTTACATTATCTTGTTCAGGTCAACTGCAATAGATTGGCCTCCAAGGCTCACCAACTTCAAGCGGAAGAGGGGTAGAACAACAGATGCAAAACTTTCCACGTTCCACAGGAAAAGGGAGTGATTATTTTTTCTGGCCTTGGTGCCCCTGCAATTTTCTTCTTCAGTCCTTTGTGCAGGACGGTGGTTACTGCGCAACTTTGCCCTTCGCATTGCTGGATTTTCCATGCATAACCTTTTCTCGTTCAGTTTTTTTCCTGTCAAAGTTATGCTACCAAAATTCTCAACGAAAGCAGGCACATCGATAAAAGAAAATATCCTTGGCAATTACCATGATGGAATCACCCAGGAATTTGGCATTTGTGTGTACCGAGTAAGTATAGAAAGGGTCAGAATCCTTAGTTATGTTATCTTCTCGGTTACTTGCATTTTCATCTTATCTGTAATAGTCACTACCGCGTATCTCGAAACTTTACAAATTCTCACTAAAAACTGCCTTGCCACGGTTGTTGGGTTCATTCGCACCTTGCGTCGTCGGTTCGAGAAACATGAACTCCTCACCATTTTTTCTATTAGCAGATATTAACTTCGAAACTAAAATAAAACTTAAAAATTGATTCTTATACTTCGGCGAAATTTTAAAGCCCAGTGGTTTTTAATGCCAATTTGCTACTTTAACAATAATAAAAATGTCTTGTGTTTGCAAATCTATTTGTCCCCTTTATTTTCGCTATGGACTCTTTGTTATTGTAAACACGTCCATGACTAGAATCTTGTCTTTATTTCAGAATGAACTTCAAAACAAATGTAATGTCACTTTTTTCCCTCTGTGTGTGAAGTATTACTTAGAATCTAACTACTGGTTTCAAATAAGCTCTGCATTTTTTAAAATTATTTAACGTGTGTCATAGTACTGCAAACTGTCTTCAGGGAGCTTTATCATTTGTACATTCAGAACCAACGCTCTACGAGTACTCATGTAAGAGAAATGAAGAAAAGATGGAGATATAGCCATCAACCTAAAAAGGAGGCTTAATATTTTAGAGTCTAAACTTGAGACACTGGGGAAACTTGCATTTGAAGCAAATGATGTTCAAATTGCCGTCTGGTCGATTAAAGATAATATTGTGATGGTTCCTTTGTATGGCATACAGCCAGTTTTCTTGGCCTATTCCAGAATGTACTAATCTTCTGTCTATCCTTTCTCCCCTTTTTGCTTTCCCTCCCCTCTCCCCCTTTTTGCTTTCCCTCCCCTCTCCCCCTTTTTTGTGTTCCCTCCCCTCTCCCCCTTTTTTGCGTTCCCTCCCCTCTCCCCCTTTTTTGCGTTCCCTCCCCTCTCCCCCTTTTTTGCGTTCCCTCCCCTCTCCCCCTTTTTTGCGTTCCCTCCCCTCTCCCCCTTTTTTGCGTTCCCTCCCCTCTCCCCCTTTTTTGCGTTCCCTCCCCTCTCCCCCTTTTTTGCGTTCCCTCCCCTCTCCCCCTTTTTCGCGTTCCCTCCCCTCTCCCCCTTTTTTGCTTTCGCTCCCCTCTCCCCCTTTTTTGCTTTCGCTCCCCTCTCCCCCTTTTTTGCTTTCGCTCCCCTCTCCCCCTTTTTTGCTTTCGCTCCCCTCTCCCCCTTTTTTGCTTTCGCTCCCCTCTCCCCCTTTTTTGCTTTCGCTCCCCTCTCCCCCTTTTTTGCTTTCGCTCCCCTCTTCGTTCTCTTCTGTACACATAAATTCCAAATTCCTGGGTGTTTCCTCCCTATCTTTGGGCGACTGGAAATATAGGTTCGCTATTCTGAACAAGCAAGCTGTAACTGTGATGCTTTTATGAATTTGATCATACCATGAAAGAGGATGTCAATAGCATTAAGGCTCGTTATTGCCTCTTTGCCATGATCCATCTATTAAAATCAGACCTGACCTTGCTGCTTGGGAAGGGCCGTTAGATAATCGAAAACTGAACAAAATGGGAGCTCGTGCGACATCTTTTCCACATCCCAACGCCCACACTCCTCTTAGATATGGGAAACACTTTTGATCACGGAAGCATAGTAATGACGAATGAATTAAGTTTCCCGATACAAATGTGAGAGTAGAGTTCGAAGAAAACCGCCAAGTGCTGAAACACAAGCACAAAAGATTTCCCTCAACGCGCACCTGGTAACGTGCAAGAAGTTGGAATGGAATGCACGCATTGCAGCTGTATCAGGGTTCCCCCGCTCCGTCACACTTGAAAGAGCAACAGACTCGCCAGTCTTGGTCAGTGAATAGGCGACAGAGCGTTCTCCGCGATGCAAAGTGAGGGAGACGGCGAACACTGCTGTCCGGCCAGATTATCTTCGCTGGTCAGCATATTTCCGATTCCCCTCTTGTAATGCTCTTCGAATTGACGAAAGTCGGGGAGCGTTACAGTATCCTTGATACCAGCAGGCGGTAGCTAGAAAAATACGGATTTCCGCCCAAGAATTGTGGTTAAAATGGTACAAAGAAGAGCCGTTAATATTTGGACTCGTACATCAGTCACCATTGTGCTGTCGCAAGGGAAGCTAAATTAATTCACACGGTTGAACTAGTATCTGTTACTTAATACTTGCACTACTTCACTGCATCGCAATGAAAAATGGCATACGAAACATTAAGTATAGCATAGTCTGTGATCTTCCATCTGCGTCTACCGAAAATGAAGATTAATTCTCTACTGGTACACCCTTCTCCATATTGGACTGTGACGTAGTTTATCCGTTTACAGAAAATTTAAAGCACCTTAAGACAAGATCACTGTGACCTTCCTCCAGGTAGAATCATTAAGTGCCGCTCTTACTAAGCCTTTCCCCTTAGTTCAACGACCTCTTAAAACCATTCCTTCCATTTTGTTTTCTATCGGTCAATACTCATATAGAAAGAAAAATTTCGAAAGTTGAAGAAAGGTTCCCTGTGTGATAAATATGATGTGGCTGAAGCTGATTGCAGCAGAGTGCTGAGTTCTTGTAAAACGACTGGCTGAAACATAATGGTGGACCAAGAAGCACGTGGTGAACACACTACTCAGCGCACGACGAGAGCTGACAGACGATTGGCTTTAATCTCCATTTACGCAGACAGACTTTTTTGTCTGTATCGACTACTTTTGGTAATGTGAGTCCACTGCAGCATCCCTGTACAGGCTCTCGTCTGTCACGACTCATCGTTTTTGTTAGCACTTCCACGTCAAAACTGCGCATGTTGTGAGGCCTGTTTGCTGTGTAGTTTGTAAACAGAATGGTGGTCAAAATATAGAATTAAGGAACTAAGAGGGTCAGTGATGTTTACTAATGATCTAAGAAAAGTTCATGAGTTGGATGGTAAATTCTACACACGGATGATAAATGAAAGGACAGGAAAAGTTACAATTGAAAGAAAACAGCCCTCGGTCACTATTTTTAACGAATTAACAGGGTTTCAACACTGCTGGTCTATAACATGGTCACAGAATTATGACTAAAAACGTATGATACAGAGTATAAGTACAGAATCATCGTGATAGACTGGCAATACTTATTTCATTTATAAAATAATAAATATGCCAAAAGGGCCTTAGTCACAAAGATATTTAAGATAAAAAAATTGTGATGGCGAGCCACTAAGGGCTGCTCGTTACTGGAGCGGTTACAGGTTGCAAACGGACAACAGTTTTTTATCTTAAATACCTTTGTGACTAATGCCCTTTTGGCATATTTATTATTTTATAAATGTCATAAGTACTGCCAGTCTTTCACGATGATTCTGTACTTATACTCTGTATGATACGTTATTAGTCATAATTCTATGACCATGTTACAGACCATTCTTTGATTTAAATTCTGAGGCACACACTCCTAGCAGTGTTGAAACCCGGTTAATTCGTTAAAAATAGTGACCGAGGGCTGTTTTCTTTCAATTGTAAGTATTCACGGTCTCTGATCTTGCAACCATGTACAATATTTTACGACAGGGAAAGTGTTGGCCAAGCATTTCAAAACATCAGCATCCATTTACTCGGCAAGATATAAAGGTACACACACATTCAGAAACGTTTATAATGCAGTAAAGAGTCTATTTACTTTATCCTTTGTATCTCGTTTTCTTTCTACTTGCCAAATAACTTCGAAAGGGTATTTTCCTAATTCCTTAGATTTGGTTTTTGCACTGTTGGTGTAATTTTCATTAAAATGTTTTCCGGCTACTTAGCTTTTATTTATGTATTTTCCACATATTACAAGTAACTTATTAATCAGATATTTGACCTTCTTACAGCAGAAAACTAGTAGAAAAGATATGAAGTCCTTATGCAGCTTCTGCAATGAGTCACGGAACAGAGCAAACAAAAAGACGAAGATCAAGAAGAGATAAAAGCATAATCCATAACATCAGTGAGCGCAGCGAGAATAAGTTAGCAGACGGGTCCAGAAAAACCTATTACACCGTAAGCACATTCTGCAGCATTGATTGTCTAGACTGTCGAATTCTAGACACACTCAGTGGTGTCAATTGGTAATTCTCGTCCGTGACGCATCGCGACGTTGTTGGTGGCCGGTTTACACGCGCCCACCACGAAGAGCTGATTTTGACCAGAAAGTCACTCGTGTAAAAAGGGCTTCAGTTCGAAAACGTTTATGAGCTGGATACATCTTCAAATAGCTGACAGAGTGCCTTTCAGTCTTAACGTTCCTCCCTGTTACAGGGAGGCGAAAGCATGCGCGACGCTTGAAGGCCCGCCCACTTTCTAAAGCCCTCCGCTACACACACACACACACACACACACACACACACACACAGTGGGCCCAAGGCGGGAAGAATGCTCGTCCCCGATTCGAGGCGGCTCGGTCTCCGTGTATACCTCCGCCGCCGCCGAGCCTGCCGCGTCCAGAATACGCAATC
The DNA here is from genome assembly GCF_023864345.2 of Schistocerca serialis cubense. Lineage (NCBI taxonomy): Eukaryota > Metazoa > Arthropoda > Insecta > Orthoptera > Acrididae > Schistocerca > Schistocerca serialis. Next base: position 399,143,692 of record NC_064646.1, read on the forward strand.
AACCGGACGGTCGGTCGGCTGTGGAAGTAGGAGGCAGTTCGCCGTTACGTGGCCTCTCCAGCCTGAACCAGATCGCCGTACGCTGCTGGAGCGCTGGAATCTCCAAGCCGACCTGTTCGGACGCCTCAGGGAAGTCTGACGCCATAGGTGGTGCCTGTCGTCGTAGCTCGCGTGTTTCCCCACCCCGGGAAGGTTCTGCCTCGGTGGATGGGAACACGGGGAGGTCGGAATTAGCTCGCAGGCACTGAAATGACCGCTGCCAGTCACGTAATAGTAGTGCTTCCGCCTGCGCATAATAGCACGCCGCATGGCCACCGGAGGGGGAAGATGATACTGTATTTGCGATTGTTTGATTCGAAGGGCAGAGTTCTCTTTAAAGGCGCCATTCCGCCTCTTCCCACAAACTCGAGGAACCTGTATGTACCGGGTGATCAAAATGTCAGTATAAATTTGAAAACTTAATAAACCACGGAATAATGTAGATAGAGAGGTACAAATTGACACGCGTGCTTGGAATCACATGGGGTTATACTAGAAGCAAAAAAATAGAAACGTTCAAAAAATGTGTGACAGATGGCGCTTGATCTGATCAGAGTAGCAATAATTAGCATAACAAAGTAAGACAAAGCAAAGATGATGTTCTTTACAGGAAATGCTCAATATGTCCCCCATCATTCCTCAACAATAGCTGTAGTCGAGGAATTATGTTGTGAACAGCACTGTAAAGCATATCCGGAGCTATGGTGAGGCATTGGCGTCGGATGTTGTCTTTCAGCATCCCTAGAGATGTCGGTCGATCACGATACACTTGCGACTTCAGGTAACCCCAAAGCCAATAACTGCACGCAATGAGGTCTAGGGACCTGGGAGGCCAAGCTTGACTAAAGTGGCGGCTGAGCACACGATCATCACCCAACGACGCGCGCTAGAGATCTTTCAGGCGTCTAGTAATATAGGATGGAGCGCCATCCTGCATAAACATCGTACGTTCCAGCAGGTGTTTATCACCTAGGCTGGGGATGATGCGATTCTGTAACATATCGGCGTACCTCTCACCCGTCACGGTAGCAGTTACAAAACCAGATTCACGCATTTCCTCGAAGAAAAAAGGCCCGATAACGGTAGATGTGGTAACGTGACTTTCTCGTCGTGCAGTGGAGTTTCCACGACAGTTCTAGGATTTTCGATAGCCCAAATTCTGCAGTTGTGGGCGTTGACAGACTCTCGGAGAGTGAAATGAGCTTCGTCGGTCCACAACACGTTACTCTACCAATCGTCATCTTCCGCCATCTTTTGAAACGCCCACACCGCAAATGCCCTCCGCTTCACTAAATCGCCAGGTAACAGTTCATGATGCCGATGGATTTTGTACGGATAGCATCGGAGGGTGCGCCTAAGTGCCAACCAAACAGTAGTGTATGGAATGCCAGAGCGACGTGCGACTGCACGAGCGCTGACTTCCACGTGCATAGACGAGCCCACTACAGTCTCCATTTCTTCCTGAACTGTCTCAGCAGCATTACGCCTTGTGCTCGGTCGGCCTCTACGGGGTCTATCGTCTAAACAACCGGTGGCTTCGAACTTCGAAATCATTCTCGCCACAGCTGCATTTGTCAACGGACCTTTACCCGTTCCAGTCCCTATAGTGATAGGATCGTAACGCTGAACTAGCACATTCCCCATTCTGATAATACAGCTTCACTAAAAGCGCATTTTCAGGTAACGTCAACATGCTGCGACTGCTGGCGCATCTGATTCTCTCTCTCAATACAGCTCGTTTTATACACGATTGTCATGCGCAGTCACTGTCGTTTTGCTGTCCAGCGCCATCTGTCTGACATTTTGTTAACTTTGTTTGTTTTTTTTTTTGTTCTAATAAAACCCCATGTCATTCCAAGCATGTGCGTCAATTTTTACCTCTCTATCTACATTATTCCGTGGTTTACTAACTTTTCAAATTTATACTGACTTTTTGATCACCCGGTATATTACCTTCGCCGAGTTATATTCCATAGGCTGGGGAGTTCGGCAGTTTTCGTCACAAAAAGAGTCTGAATTTTTCCGCCCAGTAATTTCCGGGTGGTGCTCGGTATCGACCTGGTGACTGCAGCGCTGTGGCCGTTTGATGTTGCGAGCACTTGCACTCACGGCGCCCTGCGTTACGAGGCGGTCGTAAAGGCGGGCTGCGGCGCGGCGCCCACGCGGCTGAAAAGCGGCGCCCGCCGCCAGCACTCCCCCTAGCCTTAACGACCGGCGGCGGCTGTGGCTGCGGCTGCCGAGGGCGAGGTCGGGGGAACGGCCGCCAGCCACTGCCAATGCCGGCGGGCCGCGTCCCGGCCGCCGAGCCGAACCCCGCTCCCTCCGTGCGCCCGCGCTTTCCGTCTCCCCCAGCCCCATTACCTCGCCCTGCTACCATCTCATTACGTATTTTTCGCGGTGCTGAAATATCGTGTCAGCAATCGAGTCTGCAGAAGCAGATTATCGTTGTCATTTCAACAAATGTCGCTGCAATTGATTTTGTCTATACGTACACTACTGGCCATTAAAATTGCTACACCACGAAGATGACGTGCTACAGACAGGAAGAAGATTCTGTGATATGCAAATGATTAGCTCTTCAGAGCATTCACACAAGGTTGGCGCCGGTGGCGACACCTACAACGTGCTGACATAGGGGAAGTTAAATAAAATATGGCGGTTCAGTCTTCGATTGCTATTCTTTATTTTGAATTACCGGTTTCGGGCTAGCTGCCCATCTTCAGATCTGTTAGACAAAGTTAAAAATGTAATTAATAAGAGAGATACAGTTAGTGATAGAAATATCTTAGTTTACAAAAAGAAATTTTGGAACGTATTAAATGCCAACATACCATATATTGTAGTTACAGAGTAACTTGTCCGTACAGAACACTCGGTTCACTGTCATAAGTAAAGTAAATTTCAATCTGTTAAAACCTTATATCGCAGTTTTTAAGAGTAACCTGATTGGTAACAGTAAAAAGTGCCCTCTACCTATAACAATTGTGCATCTGTTATTATTTCACCGTATATATTAATGGGGAACATTCTTTTTAATAATTTATTACCTTAAAAATTGTTTTATTAAAAAGAATATTAACCATTGGACGAAACACCACCGGTATGGCCTTCCGGAGCCGAAGGCCCACACGTGTACACTACACAAAGCTTTACGCCTAGGCCTGGGCCCGTCGACACAGACAATGGACTGTTGATGACTGCAAACACGTTGCCTGGTACGACGAGTCTCGTTTCAAATTGTATCGAGAGGGTGGGCGTGTACGGGTATGGAGACAACCTCATGAACCCGTAGACCCTGAATATCAGCAGGTGACTGTTCAAGCTGGCGGAGGCTCTGTAATGGTGTGGGGCATGTCCAGTTGCAGTTATATGGACCCCCCTGATACGTCTAGATGCGACTCTGACAGCTGACACGTACGTAAACATCCTGTATGATCACCTGCATCCATTCATGTCCACTGTGCATTCCTACGGACTTCGACAGTTCCAGCAGGACAATACGACACGCCACACGTCCAAAATTGCTGTAGAGTGGCTACAGGAACATTCATCTGAGTTTAAACACTTCCTCTGGCCTCCAAACACACCAGACATGGACCTTATTGAGCATATCTGGGAAGCCTTGCAACGTACTCTTACCGATTTATGGACAGCCCTACAGGATTCATAGTGTCAGTTCCCTCCAACACTACTTCAGACAGTAGTCGAGTTCATGCTACGCCGTGTTGCGGCACTTCTGTGTGCTCGCGTTGGGGGGGGGGGGGGCTACACTATATTAGGCAGGTGTACCAGTTTCTTTGTCTTTTCACTGTATCTATACCTGAATAGATCTCCATCTTTATTTCGTAGAATTTATGGAAATAGCTGAGCTTTACGGATTCAAGACAAGCAACGGGGTGATGAACGGCAGGCACGGAACGTGTAGCGGGACAGTCAGGCGGTCATAACGAACAGCCGGGACCGTTAAACCTGGAAACTAATGTCCGGCCGCGTTTAACGCAGTCGCTCGTGAAACTTTCTCTGCACTCCCAGCGGCATAAAGTCTGTCTGCTCCGGTTAGGAAAGAAGCTGAGGGAGTGTTAGACACGTGCCGAGGGAAACATGTGAGCCTCCGGGCCGCCTTAATTTTAGTTTCCGAGCGTCACGTGACTGCAACCGTCGGGTCTCATGTCGGCGCCAGCTGAGTATGCACAATGTGGAAGGCCGTGAGGCGTCAGAGGTTGGCATTACTGGCCGCTGCGAGATTAATTGCCGTACCGTTCGTGGGGACGCGGGGTGACAACCTCCCAGAACGAAAACAGATGCGGGTGCTAGTGTCGAGGTCGCAGACGGTGCAACACGGATAACACGCGCGCTGTCCTAGCACAGTGCGGAAGTTCTTCGCACCGAATCTGTAGACTGTGACATCGGTGTCTTCCATTGAGTTTCCACTTGGCGGAGCTCGAGAACATTAAGTGTTAAGCGTGCCCGTTGTCTAGTGGTTAGTGATTAGTTACTGACTCAGAGGTACCTCGTTCGATGCACAGTGATCAACTTCGATCTTTCTACATTGGAGTAAAGTCAACTCTTTGGAGGCAAATGAAAATCTAGTTTAATAAAAGAGCAAACCATGCACCCCCACCGTTAGTCATTGTCATATACCGTTCACAAGTGTCCATAGTTATTGAGCTGAGACTGTATGATTAAATATTTCAAACACGATGTCTGATACAATAATTTGACAGACCAGGGAAACATCAAGCTGTTTAGGATCGCCCGTATTCAAAACGTTCGTCGTGCTGTATGACCGGAAGCAATAATAAGAGACGCAGCTTCCAACTTCCGCAAACAAAGTTTTCTCTGAATTCTACACGAACGGATCTACACACAGATAACGAGTCCCCGACTTCTTGCAGTGCATGGTCTTTAGTCCAAAACAAAGGTGCCACATGGACCACTTTGTCCATAACATAGCTAGCAGCACGTCACCAGATAAATGATGTGCTGTTTTCATTATTACTTTCTATTTTAGATCTATTCAATCCTACATACATCATTCTGATTATTACGCTCCTGGACAGCAGGTCTAGCAAAGAGAAGTATATTTCTATGTATGAGTCGAGAGAAGGAAGATTTTTTTCCCTCGCAGGTAGACCTCTTGGGTCTACAGAGATATTTACTAGCAACATATCTATGGAATATTCCACGCAACTCCGAAAGTTAGCACGGCTATGTTTTCAAGACGCAGCGACCTCAAATCTTAATCCAGACATTACGATTTAAGTTTCCTCTTGTTTGCCTAAATTATGTTAAAGAGCTCCTTCGATACGGACATCGGCGGCCCTCTGCCGGTAATTCTGAAAACATACCGTGGCACTGCTTGTAACGAACACTCGTCGACACATGTTTAAAATCTATAAAAAGAACCAAAGAAAATAGACTGGAAATCCTTGGAAGTGGCTGTTCACACAGCAATGTAAAGAGAACAGGAAAGAAATATATAGAAGTCGAATAGTTTATTTATTTATTAGAGTATGCATTACTCTCCAAAAGAGAACAAAAAGCTCGCTAGTGGTATGTGGATATTAATTGTGTTTTTATTGTGCCGGTCTGCATAATTTCCTACACTGCCTATTCGCAACCCTATCTTACAGCGAAGGAATGATGGTACATTCTGAATGGCGTCTGAAGATGACCTCAGCAGCTGGTTTTCTCGTCGTGAACTTCATTCCAGAACGTTTGCCTCACAGCTACTCTAATGAGAAGAAGGTAGAATGGACATACGTTGCCATTTGGCGCTGAAGATATAAACAGAATCGTAACTAAGCTGACACCACAGTGTATAAGAACATTTGTCGAGACTGTTTAACACAACTTATCTTCGGTAGCTGTTATGTACATTGCAGACGTACTTGATCCTTGTTCTGAACTCTGCGTATCTCAACCACCATGACTGTTGTTATGATGTCTATTTTCATAACTAACTTCTGTTCCCTTCTCCTTGCAGTTGTAAAGTGTCCGCTGATTTTCTTTCACGTCCATATTAATTTATTTTTAATTTATTTCCGTGTCGTATGAACTACTGATTTTCTTGTCTTTTGTGTTTACTTTCCACCTGCCTCCACGTTAACTTCTAAGCTCCTCCTTAAACGCTCATTGGTCTCAGATAAATGAACGGAAGTTGAATGTCCGCGAGATAAATAAGAATAGATGTGTCCAGGTGCAGCTTCTGTAATAAACAAATGAATATCAACCAGAAATTAAAACTAAATAGTCCACGCAAATATTATGTTTTGTATACTATCGCTGAAAGTCAGTTCCCATAAAATTCTGCTTTTTTAAAAATATTGCGTCACATTGCAAACTGTTTAACCAATACTGTGACTGATATTGCAAATAGCCTTCAATAGGATGTGTACTAATAGGATTATATTAAATATCCTTGTGAATTATACTTTCAGCAATGACCAACTGATTGGTTAATCTTCAATAAAATTCTTCAGGGTATCAGACCGCATCGTCATAATTTAAAATGCGCCAACGTTTCGGCCAGCGTTGCAGCTAGCCTTCATCAGGGCCTTACGTTAACTGCTAAATGAACACACTTGGTTCCTTAAATAGCTGCACGAGAAAACCGTGTCGTTACTTGATTGGCTGTAAAAGGAGGAGGAGGAGGAGGAGGGGTGAAGGGTATGCTTTATTGGTGTTTCCTTTATTATCTGTCATTGGCTGAAATAGCTGTTTTCTATTGGTCTTTATATTAATCCACCCCATTGGTTAATAGTTGCATAATATGGCGCTGTCTACAGCCCAGTAGTAGTCACGGAAAACGCTCATTGTCGCCTTGCGATGTCACATACATTTCTGTCTGTTTTACTGTAGTGAGAATTACGTACAAATGTCATAATGACACAAGATGTCACCTAATAGATGAGTACGTAGATCAAAATTACATTGTGCCAGTGCCAGGATCCGAACGTTTAACCATTCACGTATTGTCGACTTGAGAAGGGAGGCGTGCAGGAGTACTGCGTGCAGTTGCGCAAAGCCACTGGGTGGTGTAGTGGTTAGCGCACCTACCTAGTGAGCGGGAGACCCGGGTTCGAATCCCAGTATTGGTACAAAGTTTCATTCGTCGCCTTAGTCTGGATATAAACATTATATCGTCAACTTGTTCCAACTAGAAAGGCTAAGCAGGCAGTCACGCAAAATATTTTGGCGCCTGAAAAAGCAGTGAGCGTTATCTGTAGAGGAGCCACAGTGAGCGTCCAGACGCCGACGAGGAAGACCGTGCGTCAGATAACGAAAACTGAAAACTCCTTCCCTATCTCCACAGTTTCTGCGAATCTGTTGGGGAAAAAAAGCGGTTCCTAACTTCGGTAAACAATCCAAATGGGCTCTCAGGCTGTGGAGAGTTGATAACTGGCTCACAAATACTGGATAATAGATAAATGTAAGTGATGATAAACATGGAACTGATTATTACACGTCACACGAGCAACGCGGTTAAAAACACCGAAGCGTGTTGGGCAGGAATGGGAAATCCCTTCACAACCATCTAGACGTATATTTTTACCTTCTTCCATCACATCACTTCAAATACGGTGGTATTTTCATAAACATTCCACAGCCGTTTGCTTCCTTGTCCAATTCGTTTAATTCATCTCTAATGGCTTCAACGTCAGCGAACTATTAAATTCTAACCTTCCTTCCGTAATCATGTGGTCATGTTTGTATTTTCGCTGAGTAGGCGCTTCCGAATTCCGGCTCATCTAAAAATGGAAAAGGTCGATCCTTCCGCGTTTCCGAGCCGGAAGTATCCATTTCAGTCAGAGCCAAAAAAAAGGAAAAAAGGTTGGCGCGTGAGTAAACAAAGAAAATACAAGGCGATTTTATTTCTGCTCCAGACAGAACGACGGCATTTCCGCATACCTGGGAAGGAATACGCGTCTGACAAAACGACTGATCAAAGTGGCTCTAAACAAACACCTCCCAATCAATCGTTCTGCTACTGCACCTGCGTATGGAACAAACTGTCCTTCCTGAAAGGTCACGCTTATATCTGTCTACCGCCAAACGCAATAAATACGCTACGGAGTTCGGGATATTTCCAGACGCAGTGGCTCCACAGCTATTGCTAACATTTGGGCTCTGCTAGCCGCATACGATATGAAGGTTGTCATTTCCGTGCGATTGTAAACACACAGATGCTGCAGGAGGGTCGTGTGGTAGTAACGTGCTGACAGGCTGTTGCCTTCCAACGATATGTTTATCTTCTTTCAGGGTACACCTGCGGTAAAGTGGGAGAAGAGCTCGGCCTCTGTACCAGAAGGCAGTGTCTGTAAAGGTTCTTCGAATTTGTTTATAAAGCATTTCGTTTGCTGTTATTTCGTCGTAAGGTCATTTTAAGTGGTTCTTGAAAGGATGGGTGGAGGGAAGGAAGAGAGGAAGAGAGAGAGAGAGAGAGAGAGAGAGAGAGAGAGAGAGAGAGAGAGAGAGAGATTGAAGTTGTCAAGGGGAATTTCGATCTTACTATTGAAGCACCAGTGGTGGAAGACGTCCAAGACTATTTTCCTCGTTTGGAACCCTCACAAAACGGTAACCGGCATCGGAACCGTAAAATGAAATGATCACGACGACTCGTAATGATTTCGAAAACGATCTCAGTTTAATTTGGACATCAGAAGAAGCAATACCACTTAGAGACAGCTGTAACTCACATTATAAGTAAAATATGGTAGGTCCTTGTATTTTTTGTTTTCACCTGCCGAAACACATTTTTTGTGTTAACAATTTGCTTTTTGGTGTATGTAAATAAAACAGAATAATCTTTGGAAAATTACAGTTTTGCATTTTAATCAGAAAAGTAAAGAAAAAACTCGTTTCTCTCTCTCTCTCTCTCTCTCTCTCTGTCTGTCTGTCTGTGTGTGTGTGTGTGTGTGTGTGTGTGTGTGTGTGTGTGTGTGTGTGTGTGTGGGTGTGGTACAAACTTTATATTTCTGAACATTTGAAGGAAGAAAGGTAACTTCCCGTTGACAACGAGGCCATCAGAGGCGGAGCAAAAGCTCGGATTGTTTCAGGATTGGGGATGGAAATCGGTCGTGCCCTCTTCAAAGAAACCATCCGGACATTTGCCTGGAGTGCTTTAAGGAAGTCACGGAGAACCTAAATATAGCTGTCTGGACATCCTCCCGAATGCTAGTCCACTAGTCCACTGTGCTAAACACTACGCCACAACATCCAGGTAATCGAGGGAGAGGGGGGGGGGGGGGAGGGGGAGCAGTTCTTTTTCAACTATGAGAACGTTCACGCAGCGTTTCGCAGGAGCTTATTTCTGTCGTCGAGAAACTGGACGGTTGCTAGAACGTTCTGACTGTTGTTTACAGAGACTTGATTACCATATTGAAAAACACTATCATCTCTCACTTCAATAAAAAGTTCTTGGCCTGGCAGTAATGTGTGACTTAATTACTGATGTCTCTTCTTATTTTATCCGAACTGGCCTCGAAAGGACCAACGGTACCGACCGACCGCCGTGTCATCATCAGACGATAGGCGTCACTGGAGGGGCACGTGGTCAGCACACCGATCTCCAGGCCGTTGTCAATTTTCGTGACAGGAGTCGCTACTCCTCGATCACGTAGCTCCCCAGTTGCCCTCACAAGGGTTTAGTGCACTGTGCTTGCCGACAGCGGTCGGCAGCCCCGGACTGTGACCCATCCAAGTGCTAGCCAAGGCCGACGGCGCTTAGCTTCCTTAATGTGACGGCTTCTAATTATATGCGAGGTCATTAATACACAAAATGAACGGCAAAGGTCCCAACGCACTGCACTGTCCTTAAGAGCAACGCCATCTTAGAGGCTCAATACTGGCTTTTATTCCTGTTCCGAGCAAACTTTCGCCGCTAAGTCTGCGGTAATCCGGTGATGGCGTTAGAGCCCTTGGGCAGCCTGAGACCCGATACGGCCGCCCTCTTCTACTCGCAGAGGCGTCGCGACCTCGCGGTCCCGACATCTGAGAGGGTGCCATGGAAACGGGTCAGGGCCGGCCCGGTTCCCGCAGGAGGCTACGCAGACTCCTGGCGGCATTGAGCCCCCATCAAGCCACGGGCTACTGGGCAGTGGCGGACGCCGGCTAAATGCGCGGCGGCGTCTTAAGGCCGGCAATATCGCGTGCCGCTCCCCGGAGAGCAACAGCCGCCTGCCTGCACTGTGGCCGGGACGCGGGCCCTGCCAATCTCCAGAGCGCCAGCCCGAGTACTGCGTGGCCTCCACCTCGCGAGCAGCTTTCCACCCGAACAATATTAGAAGCGCACAAAACGGACCGAGGCTGCCGCCGACTTAATGCCACAGTAAAACAACGATAACGTAACCTCTATATACTAGGTTGTTAAACTGAATGGCAGCTACTCACAGAGGTCCAGTGTGTGCTCTATAATATGGCAGCGAAACTTGGTAGATATTCTAATACGTTAATGTGGAACCGATTTACGAAGGCAAAAAAATTAGTTCTAGTTCTGGCCACCAGGTGCAAATCTGGCGCTGTGAATGCAAGAAATTAGGAATGGGGCACAGGCAGTAAAAGTCAAACAAGTGAGTAAGGCATAATGATGATGATGATGATTTTATTATCAACCACCGCTTACAAAGTTTGCTCAATATGAGCACCGGAGATGTACACGAGATGCTGTACAGCGCCAGATTTGCACCTGGTGGCCAAAATTGGAACTATTTTTTTTCCAGCTAAATCGGTTCCGCATTAACGCTTTGGAATGTCTATAAAATTTCACAGTCATACAATAAATACAACTCAACTGGACCTCCATGAGTACCTGCAATTGAATTGTAAACAACCGGTATAAAAGGAAATGTCCTGATTGAGTCAGTGATCATCATCGCCCAGCCCAAACCGCTAAGGATACAAACTTGAAATTTGCACACGATGTTGATCTTCGGCATAGTGTAAAAAGGGATTTTTCAAAACTTCACCCTTAAAGTAGCGAAATACGAGAAAGATCGCAAAGAAGAGGTAACAGAAATTGGAGATCGCACGGGGGCCTATAGGCTGTCGTTTCTCCCTCACTCCATTTGCGAGTGGGACGGGAAAGGGAAGGAACTAGCAGAGGTACAAGGTACCGTACGCCATGCATCTTATGGCGTCTTGCGGAGTACTTGGGTAGATGTAGCAGACGTGGGGACGGACACAGGTGTCCGTTTCGTTGGCACTTTCACTACTAGCCTCGACGCGGTATCGATAAATTCATTTCGTTTTGTTGTGATGTGGGATTCAGTATTATAGTTATAAATTCCTTTCTTAAGCAATAATCGTTAAAACAACGTATGTGTAATCCAGACTTCGATGTTCCACAATTACCCTAACTGGTTTCTTTTAAAGGATCTATCTCATTTCCTTCCCCATCCGCGTCCCATCAGAGACTGTACGCCTTAATGAAGTCGTCGACTATGTCAGATACGTACAAAAACATCCATAGGCAGTGATGTTCAAGTCACAGCTCGGTACGCTTTGCGTTGACTATGGGGCCGACTGGAGCTCTAAGGCTTTGATCTGTTGGATCAGAGCAATAAATGAAAATGCTTGCATCTGATGAGTGAAATCACGCAAATAAAGTATTGTGTGAGTCTTGGCGGCTTACGTGTAAAAACGAGTAGAGCGTTTACCTTCGTTAGCCTGGGACGTTGTGTCTCACGATAAGTTACCAGAGACAGAGAAGGAATCAGCTTCATATTACTGCAATACATCAGTAAAGCGAAGACTGCTAACGATTTGTAAGATTCTTATAAACAAGTAATTACAGCTTGCACCTGTAGGCTGTCCTGTCTTCGTTGTTAATCCTCTGCTCCACTCCGACGATTTCTGCGTTGCCGTTTGCCAGCAGGTGGTGTCCCTTTGGCATCGCCACTGGTCTTCCCTTCGTGGGAACAAGCTCCGGGGAATGAAACCTCTCCCAGCTGCTTGGCCGACCCTCTCGCCGCGAAGAGATCATTTTAGCTAGGCTGCGTATTGGGCACTGTCGTTTTAGCCGTCTGTGGTATCGGCCGATTTAGCGAACGACGCGTGGCGTGTCTACCGTGTTTCGTTTTTTATCTGCCATAGCAATATGGCGAAAGACATTTAATCTCCAGTTCAGGACCTCCGCTGTGTCTAAGGCTTATTTTATGGACCTTTCTCCAAGAGGAAGTCCTTGGTTTCAGCTGTCTTCCCTTCCGTCGATTGGCCTTAACGTGTAGCCGCTTTTGATCCTTTTTCGTCATAGTGTTCTAAGGTTTCGACATGGTTGCGTATGACCTTAGTTGTTTTTGCGCCCTAGAATAGAACAAAACAAAACAAAACGCCTCGCACTGTTGCGTCGAAGTAGTTGACGCCTGCAGATAAGCAACCCAATTAACAGATACGCAAAGCGGGCTGCTGTTGCGCCTTTCCATAAAATCTGTGATAATTTCAGTCATTCACGTTTGCCGCTTACATTCAGTGCCCTATCTAGCACCAGTAACGTGGGTTAACCACTTGGACAGATGTTCTGTCCACTGATTTGCGTACTTTCGCAGTGTCCTTCCGAAACCCCAGTGGTACTTACAAGTAACCCTTAACTCAGTATGTCTTCTCCATACCCGCGCTGAAGAATGAAACTTCGGGATTTTTCTTTCATATTGTTGCTTCCGAGTATGACATCAATTAAAATAACCATTTACCCCGAAAAAAATTGGTTCTGAAGGGGATAATTGCAGGTTAAGGTCATAATTGTATTTCTGTGCTGTCAATACCAAGTCCGTCTCGACAACGATGTTATTGGCTGCCTTCCCTGCGAGAAAGGACTTCTCACCTTTCTCGTACTATTAAACACCAACGCGAACCGGTTATTCTTGCACAGACCCCCCCCCCCCCCCCCACACACACACACACACACACACACACACACACACACACAGAGAGAGGGAGAGAGAGAGAGAGAGAGAGAGAGAGAGAGAGAGAGAGAGATCTTGGCAGTTTTCCAGAGCGGTGGGCGAGTTGTGGAGACCTAGCTGACGGAGAAGTATAATAAATATCCGAACGTGTGTGTGAGGAAGGGAGGAGGAGACATCTGTAGGAAGTACCGGATGTTAGGTGTGATGTCAGACGTCGTTATAGATCTCGCGTATGAGGGTAGAAGAGTTTAGCTCCAAGAGAAACGTTCGCGTCCAGGCTAGAGAATTAGAGATACGAGCAGCATCAAACATTTGAAAGTCATAGATCGATTGAATGTTGATGCCCTGCAATGTTCTCGGGAACAGTGTGAAACTACAATGAAACTTCGGGCGATAACACAATAATCCGTCTGTCAGTCTCAACTTGCTTTACTTTACGTCAGTGTAGTATTATGTAGTACTAACGTAGGTCACTTTCATCAGTGTTAGGGGGCTATATGACGATTAAAAAAGACTAACAATGACATTCATTTGAGTAAAGTAAAAGGACAAGCGTAAATTACCAATCATCGGCTGGGAAACGAGAGCGTATGTTGGAGGCGAAAGAGACAACCACCTAACTTACAAGATGGAGGAAGGATGTTAGCAAGAATACTACAAAATAACACTACACACTTACATTTTGTTTCGGACCATACTAGCCTGTTACGTTAAATCTTTATCACTATTACATAACATACTGGACTGTTTGCATTCTTTCACCTCGGGTTACAAGAGCGTAGTGTGATGCTGACAGACAATTGAGTGAGGTTTCTTACTACGACTGCACAATTTATGTTATTGAGTTACACCCTTACTATTTGCACTGCTCAACTCAGTTCCTGAACGTAAATCACAGATCCAGACTTGCATCCATTTTACCAGAACACATTTCTGCCTGCTACAAGCAAATCTCTTCAATGTCTAATTGTGAAGCCTGCCTTCGCGTCGAGTAGCTTCGCCTTGGTGTATGCTTGGTATCACTTTTACGTAGCAGAAGCGGAGTGATCGTAGCACTCACCAGACACAGTCTTGCGCCAACTCTGCAAGTAGCAAACATCCGCATTGCAGTATCAGATGTGGGCTAAACTGTGTCAAGAGCTACATCCTTACATCTATGCTAAGTGTGAGTTATGGTCGTAATGCACTCGACGTGGAGCGGACAGAAAGTGTGTTAAATCTGGTCCGGCGAGGCGGTCACTGGGTTATATACGAGCGATGTTAGAGAGATGAAACAAAAAGGACATTTGCTACATAGTGAATTGAATTGAGAAACGCCCCAATAATTGGTACGTACCATCTGCCATGCATTTTGCAGTGGTTTAAAAAGTATAGATGTCGCTGTGGAAACATGAATCGCAACACCCTTGAGGTTTTAAGGAACTGATGGTATATCCAACAAGTGAATAATGTCATTTCCAACGAAAACGACACAGAAAGGTGTACTTAATAATTCAATCAATGTAAGCAGGAGAGATTCTTCTGACTGGGGAAACTTCACTTACGGGGTTCCACAAAGCTCAGTCTTAGGTCCATTACTGTTTATCATATTTGAAAATGATCTTCCGTCTAAAATACATCAGGCAACATCAGCTCAGTTTCTTTAAATGAAATAAACTGACCATATAATACAGAATACCGATGACTAGTTGGTTGATTCCTTGCCCGTAGATCATATGTATAACTTACGTTGAAACGATGAGGACCGAGTCAGTTTGTTATGTATATATGTTCTGTGTGTGTGGCTGTATGCAGGCCATTAATAGATTTGTAGATAATAGAGTGGATTAAACGCAATAAAATGAACGCTTTAGCTACTCATGTAATTAGTAAAACAATGAATTTAACAAATAAAGTTAACATGCAGTTTTTCTTCTGAATTACAGATACTATCATCTTCTGACTACAATTTTGTCTTTAGAGTAGGTGGTGTCTATAAAAAGTGATTTCAGTTTAGCTTCAAAATTTGGTTTGGTACCTCTCAAAGATGTTACGCGTTTTTTCAAAATGCCAAACACTTACTGTGGATGCGTATTGAAGAACAGTTGTGGCAACATTAGCGTTGAGCGAAGGAAGTCATTTATTTTTTATGAATTTTGTATTAATGGAGATTACTACTACTTTCAAACTGTCATAGATTATGATAAATTTCATTATCAGATATACATAAATTGGGAAGGTGCTATTAGAAAGTTACTTAGGAACTTGGTTTACAGAGACGAGGCAAGGAAAGCATAAATATGTGACGGCATTGACAAAAAATAAAAAAATATGCACAGTTGAAAACTGCAGTAGAAGAACCGAAATGTAACTGATATTTTGGATTGTAGAATATCATGATGAATTGAAGAGTGACTGGAAATGTTGAGGAGAGACGTATTTTGAAAATGTTTACATGGGAGTAAGGATAAGTAGGTGGCATTGGAGACATCACCAACAGCATCCAAGGGTAGTTAATGCTGTCAATCGAGAAAGCAAATGATGAGGTATAAAATTAAAATGTTGTGTGGTCATCAATCCATCATTCAAGTCAGACAGCAGTTTTCGTTTCACTACCAAAACGAAATTTTCTGTAAGTTCCTTGCGCGCTCTGGGGACAGGGTTCATGGCCACACATGTGGCCGGTGTTGGAAAGAGATTGTAACAGGAAGTACCAGTCGGTAGCTGTTTGCTGTCGTGTTTTGCTTCTCTGCCTGGCTCTGCGGCCACCATCCGTGATAAACAAGCGGTCAGAGGGCGTGTGGGGTAAGCGACGGCTGTCAGCGCGATGCGCTGTGTGGTACCGCCAAGCACCGAACGAAATTCGGGGAATCCGTGAGTGATTGTATAGGGTGCCTCGGGGGCGGACTTCAGTTACGACGTAGTCAAACTGTCAGAGTGGTTGGCATTACTTCGTCTGCGCTGGTTCAACAGGGCACCGTAAGTTAGGAAACAGAAACTGTGCCTCCTATTTTTCGCTAAATTTCTGTATGTTCTGTTAATCACACGAGTAGCTAATGCGTTAGTTTATACCATGTGGTGAAAGGAACAGTGTCGGTTGCAACCAGGACTGTTATTTTTACCACACTGCATACTGGTTGCTGTACCAACACGCCATGAAGAGGAAACCATTTTTACGACTTTTAATACAATCTGCTATTGTGATGTGCTCTGTTGACGACGTTGTACGATGATTATTAATTATTAGCAATAGATGGGTACAGGTCTGTTATCTGAGCTGAATACAATCCCTTAATGTTGCTGTAGGAACATTGTGTGATGAGGTAGTGGAAATCAGTATTAGCCAACATATAAATCGGGTAGTCGCTATAGCTAAGTGCTTCTTCAATTTGTCTCTCGGAAATTAAACCAAGATGACGCAAAGTACGATGTTGCCTGTACCACCGAACTGTCGTTTACGCCATATGTTCACCAGAGCGAACAGAAATAGGGATACTTCGTCCTGACGAGATGTCATCATCGGCTCACCCAGCCGTCTCGGGAGAACACAATGGTTGCATTTTTGTGGTGGCAGATTCGATTTTAGCTCCTCGTCTACGATGTTGCCAATGATGGAGCCTCAGTTGCACAAAAGTTAAGGAGGGGGAAATCGCCTGTCGTCTACTTGAATGAACACGGGGGCAGTGGGTTAGGGATACCACGGAAAGTAAGCATTTCAGTCAAGTGGAAATACAAAAATCTTTCGTATTGAGTCTAAAGCAGTTTAACCTAATTCCCAAAAGAATTTTACATTAACGTAACAATGTCGGTGGAAAAGGAAGTAATTGTAGTTTAAAAATTGCTCAAATAGCTCTGAGCACTATGTGACTTAACAGTTGAGGTCATCAGTCTCCTAGAACTTAGAACTACTTAAACCTAACTAACCTAAGGACATCACACACATCCATGCCCGAGGCAGGATTCGAACCTACGACCGTAGCGGTCGCGCGGTACCAGACTGAAGCGCCTAGAACCGCTCGGCCACTCCGGCCGGCGTCGTTGTAGTGCCCAATTTTAAATCCTATGTGGTGGCTTCGTTAGAGGTAGCAAGAGCCAAATTGAATTGGTTGACTCTTTATGTTTTATGACTGTCATTTGCGATGCATCTCAACACAACATGATTCTCCCATGTTTCGAATCATTAGTAACGATTTGTCTGCAAGAGGAACTGCAACTCGCTTCAGTATAAATTTAGTCCTGATTTCAGCTGTTGAGAAACTATCTCCAGGTCGTAACTCCTAATGCAACTGCTATTATAACTCACGTAGTCAGTTGCTGTTTGCAGGGCACTCTTATTGGTTCCATATGACAGGGTGCTTTATCATACTAGCTGCATTAGATGCTGTGATCCGGAGATGATTGCTCTACAACTGAGTCGGTTACATAACTGCTTATTGCGAGCAGGAAAGGGAAATGTATAGCGGACGAAGACAGATCGCGCGTCTCCTCAGCTGAAGATTGAAGACTAAAATATGGAACTCAGTTCTTAAAGTTAATAGTCTGAATTGACGTACTTACAATTTTAAATGCAGATGTCGACCTCATTTTTTTTTTAATTCCAGGTATTTAGCCTACTTAACAAACTATATCTGTAAGAAAAGTTTAAAAAAATTATTTTATGGGAAGATCAAACTCGTTTTAGTCAGTTTTTCAAAGCGTAGTCGACACGTCGTTGTAGCTTCTTGACTGCAGTAATTTCGGATCAGGTTTGAACTTCGTCCTTTACTCGGACACGATTTTTCTGATGGACAACAACGTTGCAGACATACCAGTAAGTGATTCCGCGCCAATGAGTGCGCTCCGTTTCCAGCGATTGTGAGCCCTTCTACGTAGCTCTCCACGGGAGCTGCCACTGTCGGTTCCCATTGTCCGGCATATCTGCCCAGGCCGGTGGATGACATACGGGCGGTGACCACGAGTCTTCATGCGGGCGGAGCCACCTCGCTCGTCTGCAATTCCCGTTAGTCGGTTGGAGGACGCTTTGCTCGAGAGAAAAATGAAGGAAGATTCCGCCAGACCCCGCCGGTAAACAAGGAAGGTCACTTTCCAGAGGAGGTAGGTGTGTCATAGGCACAGTCTTCCTAAACTGTCAGTACACACTTGAGAGAGAGAGAGAGAGAGAGAGAGAGAGAGAGAGAGGTATGATTGGTATGCGCTCCTATCCGTATAGTGCATTAGTGGCCACGAGTAGGGGGAGACGCGATACGCGAGGTGCGGTTGCGACGAACAAGGCCCGGAGGTAAACTTTCTACAAATTTCTGCACGCTAGCGCGGCGCTCCCTGAGGCGTACGATGGCGGAATCCATGCGAGACGCCAGAGTTTGCCGTCTTGAGTACGGAGGCTCTGCTTTACGTACATCTGTGAGCAGGCGTTGGGAGTAGTTCACACACTCTGACTCACCGCTCTGATTATTAACGAGTTGTGGATGCTAATAAAACTATACTACAGTGACGTCAGCAAGTAAACCTGAACTATTGCTGTTGGCGTTCGTTACTTGTATATGCTGGTAGGAGGTTTAGTTTACAGTAACTAACTGTCCGACCTACCTTCCTTCTGATGACGAATCCCACACCCATTACATCATTTTCAGTTGCTGTCGGTATTGCCCTACACTCATCTGGCCAGAAAATTTTACTTTTTCTCACTTCACTGACCACCGCTGTATCTAGACTGCCTTTTTTCCCTTCTCTTTCAGATCTTCTACCCTCCCCATCGCATGCAGACTTCAGATATTCCACTCTCAGACTCGTAAACGCCCTTTCGCTGATTATTCAGCCTTTTACTCATGATCTCCTGCTCCTTGGAAGTACCTCCCTGGTGGTCCCATTGGGGGCTACCCCGGAATCTTTCTACAATGCAGAGATCGTCACACAACTTTCTATTGCAGGCTAATGTTCTATGGATAATCGTTCTGTGACTTTCATCCAGTTGCTTCCATTGCCTTCTACATCCTCAGGTTGTCGACCGTCGCCGGTTCTTCCGCCTTTAGGGGCAGTTTCCCACCCCAAGGGCAACAAGGTGTCTCCACCACTGTTCGCTCCTTTGGCCTCATTGAAAAAGGCCGTTGGCAGAACAAAGGTGACTTGCTTATGCCGGTTGTCTCCGTTCGCCGCTGCTGATCTGTTTTATTCAACATTTAATCAGAGGATGCGATCTAATTCAAGATCACGGTAGTTTTTATTATTAGTCAAAGACGCTACTATTAGATCATGGTCGATTTTTGGGAAATAATGATATGGCACAATGCTGGTGTGTCACTTCATTAGAACTCCTGGTTTGTGAAACAGCGAACTATCTTCAGGCATGAAAAACGAACAGTTGGTCGTATGAAGTGAAGCGAAATTAATTTCTATTTTCATGTATCAGAAAGATACGGAAACTGGTAATTTTAATAAAGAAGTGTCACATAGCTATTGTGCCAAATCACGGTTCTTCCATAAACTTGTTTTACATTCATTCTGGTACGATGGCTGTAATACTAGGGCTATCCAGAAAGTAAGTTCCGATTAATGGAAACCACTTTGAAAATAGGAATACTTTATCTGCAACAGTTAGCTACAACTTCCAGCCACTGCTATACATAGTCACCACTCCGACTTACACATTTGTCGTAGCGTTGTACCAACTTTCCAATACCCTCATCATAGAAGACAGCCGCCTATGCTTCCCGCTAATTCTCTGCGCTCATATATAGCTCGTTGTCTGTGTGAAAATGTTTTCATAGCCATTAGTTAATGTGAGCAGAGATGAAACACAGAGGGAGCCAATTGCGGTCTGTAGTGCGAGTGATCAAACACTTCCCATCGAAAACGCAGCAGGAGCATTTTCATTGCCCTGCAGATAGCGACCGATAATTGTCACAAAGTAGGAACCGTATGACAGTTCTGTGATGTGGACTGCATAACATCAGGCGAAATCCCTCACCAGGACCTCATAATGGCGGGAGACACTATTTACTACACGTCTTTATGTGCTCACCATGCGCTGAGAACTGAAAAGAGAGAAGTGATGCAACCAACAGGCATACTAGAGACACTGTAGAAGACATATGTTCAAAGCTTTATTAGATTTTTTAAGGTCGGGACTTACATTCCGAATATCCATCGTAATATATCGAATAGCTGTTGTTAAAATCATACTAAATAGAAGGGATAAAGTTTGTAATATCCACTGAGGTTGTTTAATTCAGTTTGTTCTGCAGATTGAATAACTCTCAAGGTACTGGTAGAAACACAACTAAAAATACGCAGTAACAGTTATCAAAAGGAAACGTGAAATACAAACTCAAGGATGTTCGAATGCCTAACCACTCTGATCACAAAAGATAATGTTCTGAAGCATTAACATGTAAATTAGGGACAATGCAATATTTTAAACCTTGCTACTGGTAGATCTATTTAAGTTTTTCTGAGGCACTATTACTCCGCACTGTGTGTCGTTACTATAGTCTCCTGCGTCAGTAGAATCTAGTTAGAGAACTGACGTCTACTATAGTCAAACTGTTTGAAGCGGATATTCAAACGCTATAGAAATCACACAAAGTAGTAAAAGAGAAATCTTCTCGGGTTATCAGGTGATTAACAATGTAGCCTTTGTGTAACGTATTTACAAGTTTCCCGCTTTCCCTCACCAGAAGATGGCGAGCAGGAAATTTGTGGAAACGCTGAACCGAAGTGACATTGTAAACGCGGCTGGTAGCAAGAGGCGATTTCGTCAACGGAATTCGTCGAGAGAGCCTTAAGCTTGCTTCTCTCTCCAGATAACAGAAATTTTTGTCAATGTCGAAGGATTGACAACGTCTCTTTTAGGTTCTACAGGTGTATTTAGAATTCGATAAATCGCTTTCATTCAAGATTCATCGTGTTTTGAGGTTGGTGGTAATGACTCCATGTTCGCGGAATATATGCCCGGTGGATAGTTGTGATGAAGAGCGCGCTCCAGTCATAGTCGGCCTGGAAACGTCCGCACGGCGACCTGGAACGAGGCAGCCTTGTGAGCCGTGTTGCGGTCACGGATAACCGCTTATTACATTTCAGACGCCGGTCCGAGACGCATTACACGGGCTCCGACTCTATCCCTTATGATCCGCTTAGGCGCTGAGGTAGCATGCGGTTTCAGTTGCAAGTCGCCACTGCATTACGGCATTGCACGATCGATGGCGCATTGTTAATTTGATTGAATTTCCGTTTCGAGAGAGATCTTCCAGTTATAGGTAAGTAACCTATCTTGTATTAGGGGAAACAGCTAACACTAGAGTTGCGACAAGATGGATAGTATCTAGTAAGAATTTTCCTGTAAAGACACATCCATTAGTCAGTATGGAGATACAGTGAGGGAACACTTCACAGACCCAGCGACAATGGGATAGTACAGACAGGACCTAAACACAAGGCTCAGAGAAGGAAGTCGGCCGTCACTTTTCCATAGGAGCCCCTCCTGGATACTCCTAAAGTTCGGTATGTTTACAAGCTGCCGTGGTCGATACAGATAACTAAGCATTGACGATTCGTCAACGTTTAGTTTCCTCAGAGAGAAATCGGTAACCGTTTGGTATGTATTATAGTTATTTTTAATGGTGATGATGTGCATCTTTCTTCGTGGTTTGTGAAGAATATAGATAGTATAAGTTTTCTCCTGTTATGTATTGGCTACCAAAGGATACTGCAGGCTGCGAGATACATAATGCAACGAACAACAGGAATATTAAGCCTGAATTTAACAATGAATAAATGACGATAACGGGTAATATGTCTAGCGTGTGAACTGGACAAGAAATATTAAATATCTCAGGACGACCTGCGACATGCTATCCACTTTCCACGATGAACATACTACCGCGCTGCTGCTGCATAGTCGATCGTTCATTCATCGTGTGATACGAATAATTTAAGCGCAAATGTATAGTCGTCTGGAGCTTTGTACAAACAGAATCCTCCCGACAATATTTGCTACATAATGTCAAGCTGCAATGTGCCAACTGTAACGTTTAAAGACGAAACAGGAACAATTACGGTAGAAATAAGTCAGCTAAAGAAGTGGCAGACATTGAAGGACGCTCAGAAGAAAATTAGTCGAACCTCACATATCTGAACAACAAAAATAACAACAAAGTGAAAGTGATGATGGCGGTGAATATGCTCGAGAAGAAGAAGAAGAAGACGATGAAAATTTACTGCTGGTAGTGATATGGTGTACTTCCAGCCTTTAAAGGAAAGAAATGCTGATTGCTGTGATAACAAAAACATGAAATTTCTTTAATGTGCTGATAACAAAGATAGTTTTGAGTGTTACTTGATGTAGATATATCTGCAGCGTGTTGAAAGTGATGAGGGAATTAGATTAGGAAATGAGATACTTAAAGTAGTAGAAGAGTTGTGATATTTGGGAAGCAAAATAACATGATTGTCGAAGTAGGGATGGTATAAAATGTAGACTGGCAATGGCAAGAAAAGCGTTACTGAAGAAGAGAAATTTTTTAACATAGAGTATAGATTTGTCAGGAAGTCCTTTCTGAAAATATTTGTATGGAGTGTAGGCCGTGTATAGAAGTGACACATGAACGAATAACAGTTTCGACAATAGGAGAATAGAAGCGTTTGAAATGTGGTGCTACAGACGAATGCTGAAGATTAGATGGTAGATCACGTAACTAATGAGGAGGTACTGAATAGAATTGGGGAGACTAGAGGTTTGTGGTACAACCTGACTAGAAGAAGGAATCGATTGGTAGGACACATTCTGAGGGATGCAGGAGTCACCAGTTTAATACTGGAGAGAAGAGAGAGAGAGAGAGAGAGAGAGAGAGAGAGAGAGAGAGAGAGAGAGAGAGAGAGAGAGAGAGTGTGTGTGTGTGTGTGTGTGTGTGTGTGTGTGTGTGTGTGTGTGTCGGGGGGGGGGGGGGGGGGATAAAAATCGTGAAGAATGTAGGTTGCATTGCAGAAGTTATTGGAAGAGGTTTGCACAGGATAGAGTAGCAAGGAGAGCTGCCTCAAACCAGTTTTGAACTGGAGACAACAACAACATGTTGAAAGTTCCTACAGTTACTTTTCTTACATTATTTTTGAAACTGTGTATGAAAAAGGCAGACAATCAAAAGATCTCGGGTTCACCCCCTGGTCAAGTTCAGGATTTTTGTCATAACTTCTTTCACTTCTGGCATTGGTTGTTAATGTGAAATCGAGTTGCACCATGGTTCATAGTCCTCATTAAATTGTAGAGCCTCCTCTAACTGGCTGATAAGTCAGTTCAAAAGTCGGAAGAATTCAACGCATACCATCTGCAGTATGACAGTACCTGGACAAGCAGTGCAGTATTCATACCAATCTTCATTTAAGGCCATGGTTCAAAGGTTGGAGACAAACTAAAATGTAAAACCTTACTGATGAGACCTTAGTCATTTTTTGTGACGTCCTAATCTTCCGAGAGGTCAGCCACTAGACTCGACAGTATGGACACGAGCCGACAAAGAACCTCAAAGAGCGTCCTGCAGCGTTGTGAAGCTACTGTGAGCATGGAGAGTGCTGGAGAAAGCGAGGATTGGCCAGTGGTTACGACGGCGGAGCTTCCAGCCAGCCAGCAGCTTAGGTAATGGTGCGTGCGTGCCGATTGCGTGGCACACATCGGTGCCCATCGGTTTCCGCTGCTTTCAGTGCGGCCGCCACCTCTATGGAAGTGTCACGCATACTCTGCTCCAATTGATTCGCTACATCCCGCTTCCCACGTCTCTTGTCTGCTCACTGCCTCACAACCGACAGCCAGTTGAGCCGTTCTGTCTCACTTCCGGTGTCTGCTGTAGGCTCGACAATACTGAACCCACTTCGCGGCGGATACCTCGTGCAGCCTCACGTTAGTGACCCTCTGACATGGTTGCTGAGAGCAAACTTCCGGTTGTGAGAAGGCGGGGGGAGAGGAGGGTTGGCGCGAGAAAACTTCGCCGCTCGAGTCTCGTGACCGTACATTTATTTGACTCTTCCCGGAAAGCTTTCATTGTGCGTAACCGCTGTCAAGGGAAGCACGTCAGCGCCGAGACTAAAACCGTATGACAAAAGAAATGAAAAATAAGTCAAACGGTTTGTGAAATGAGTTGTCTACAATCTTTTTTATTTTATTTATTGTTATTTTTTTGCATGGAGACACCAACTGGTGTCTTTTGCAAACGTCATAGCATTTTTTTTACAAGTTTAGTACAGTCATATATACATATGTGATTACATATACATGATACAAATGTACCATTTTACCTAATAAGGCACAATATTGGGTGTTACATCGTACCTATTACAAATATTCAGATTTTACACAAACATATATAATTTTAGTTTAATATTAATATTCACTTAAAGAATATAAACACTTGTCAATCAAGAAATATTTCGGTTTCACTTTGAATAGGTTCCCTTTGTGGCACCTTATAGAGCTCGGTAATCTGTTGTACCATATTTGACCACTAATGCATGGACTATGGTCTGTTGTTTTTAATTTTGTTCTTTGTCTGTAGTAGCAGTCTTTATTTCTTGTATTATAGGCATGCATATCAGAGCACTTTGTTGCTTTGTTTTGATGTGTCACAAAAAATATAATTAATTTGTAAAGATACAGTGAGTAGACTGGGAGGTATTTATGATGAACAAAGATTTCCCTGCATGAATCTCGATACCCTAGGCATAACATGCGTAATAGAAACATATGACGCGCCTTTCAATGAAGTTCGAAATCGTGGGCAGGAAGTAAGAAGCCGATCGAGAATTTAAAGGCTGATCATCGTCGATTCTTTATTAAAGACACAAACTACGGTACTAAGTAACTAAGCAATACGGCTTTTCCACCCAGTCTACGTTCTTCGTGAGGTCGAGTAGGATTCTGATATATTAGCACCTGGGGTACCCTTGGAGTCGCAGGTTATCTCGTAAAAACAGCTTAGAATGTTGCCCTAGCTACACACAGAGGTCGGAATTTAGATTGGTTAGTGTGTTTTTAAACCACCGGGGAGCATTTGTAACTGCCCAGCAACATTCGTCGCTGTCTCGGTGGCCGGCATTCGTCACTCGACTTGTCTGCCAACAGGAATTTTCAGACACTTGGCAGCGTTTTGGAAGCGCTGGTTTAATTCAGGAACCAGTCGCTCAGTCCCTGAACGTCCAGCCGTAACCGGTCGAGAACAAAGACCGCTGACGTCTTTTCGTTCGACAATTACAGGACGTTTCTGCTGTTCTATAAACGACGCCTTATCACTGGCGTCAACGTTTCTTTTGCCAATTACAAGGATTTCCTGCTGTTCTTTAAACGACGCCTTTATCCCTGTTAAAGAATGTGTAGATAGTTCATTGCAATTACGGTTCTACGAAAATCTTTATCACGAGCGCAGTATGTTTTACACCTCAAAAAATTTAAAAATTTGACAGTTCGCCTTAGCCCAGCAGGTAGCCTAGTGTGCGTCTTAGGTTAGGTAAGTTTTCACTCTCTTTCACGAGTTGGATGAATGAATCCTACTTGCTTAAAAATGAAAAACATTGCTTGGGAAGATCAAATACTTGTACTTCGATACGGCCTATCTGACTTCTGGATTTATTTTCTGAAAAATACCAAATGGTGTGCCAGAACCAGTTTTGAGAGACTTCTATGCGATTCGCGGACGATACTCTGCAAGTGCATCGTCGGTACCCGTCTGTGTGGACAGAGGTTCTCTAAGTGAATTTTATCCATACTGGATGCAGCTGAACTCTGACTGTCCCGTTACAGGGTGTAGAATAGGAACAGCACGTCACAATAGAAGGCGATTTTAAAACACAACCGGTTTCGAGCTCGTGCCAATCATCAGGTAGTTTACGTTCATTTACATGTTTCCATACTCAACGTTGGATATCACTGTTTAAATAAAGTGAATAATGTTATGATGTCTAGACAGATACTACTGAAACAGTCAGAAGTGGTTAAGTGACATGTGTTGAAAAATATTACAGTAAGAGTACATACATAATGCAGGAGGATCGACACCGTTTCCACATCATATTTAAGATTTCGATTTTTTCCACGATAACTGTCAATTAGTCATCATGGTAGTTATTGGTACTTCCATGTTATGCCTTTGATAAAACAGTTATTAGTAACTTCAAGCGGCAATTTCCCACAGCTCTACGTAAACCACAACAGGAGTTTTACTGTAAGATATCGGAAACACACAGATGCATTCCAGCTAAATAATTTCGATAAATCCATTTTTACAACACATCGGAAGAAACACGACCATTTAGCCACAGCCATTACAGGCAACCTGCGTATACTACGTAGGTCAGCAAAGGAACGAAAATGTTGAAGACTCAAAATTGACATCCATAG
The DNA here is from genome assembly GCF_023864345.2 of Schistocerca serialis cubense. Lineage (NCBI taxonomy): Eukaryota > Metazoa > Arthropoda > Insecta > Orthoptera > Acrididae > Schistocerca > Schistocerca serialis. The sequence continues at coordinate 399,169,987 of NC_064646.1, forward strand.
CTCCAGCTCACCACATTTTATTCTCAGTCAATAAGTAGACCTTGCACACAAGTAATTCCTACACACCTTTAATGAAACATATGAAAAAGAAAATTGTAAATTATTTCCTCCTCACAACCATAAAAAAAACTGATCATGACCATTAACCCTAAAATAATTTTCCAGCAATCACTCTGATATATTATCAATGCCAGTGTGATTCCAAAATCATGTACCACTTTAATGTTCATCACTTGTAATACCTATAATATTTCTGTGCTTGTAACGTCTCTGTGCTTCTTAGAACGAAGCTCTTTGACCATAGCCTCTGTTTTCAAATGACACACTTTGGAAATTGAGTGCATGTGCTTCTGAAACTAATAACATCTGCCACTGTTGTATCAAAGGCGTAATATGGAAGTACCAATAATTACTATTGAGACTAAAATATAGTCTTGTAAAAACTGTAAATATTTCTGTAAAAAATGTGATGATTGTAGAAACTATATGGATATTGCAGGTGAATGTGTATACTATTAGTATTTTTCGACAGAAGTCACTGAGCAACTTCTAATTGTTTCGGTTTTATCTATTTAGTATCGTCGCATTCTCTCCCCCCCCCCTCTCTCTCTCTCTCTCTCTCTCTCTCTCTCTCTCTCTCTCTCTCTCTCTCTCTCTCTCTCTCTAACACTGATATCCAGCATTGAGTATGGAACCATGTAAATGAATACAAACCACCTGAAGATGGACACAAACCTGAAACTGGTCGTGTGTTAAATAAAATCACCTCCTATTGTGGCTGGTGGCTATTATTATTTTACACCCTGTAGATATTCCTAGTTTTGTAGAAGTCATTACGAGAGATGTTTTTGGGAGGAAACCATGTGTTGTAGACTCATACTGGAATGTGAGACGTCGAAACTTTTGAATGTATCGCCGTTCATGATGCACAGTATCTTTCCTGGAACGTCTCTCATGAGTGTTTGTTGAGCAGATCATCACGATGATTTACCAAACCCTTGACGAATCGTGTACGTCTTGTTTGATCATTTTCTTTTCTGTTGTTTGTCCAACATGGTTCAAACGGCTCTGAGAACTATGGGACTTAACATCTGAAGTCACCAGTCCCCTGGAACTTAGAACTACCTAAACCTAACTAACCTAAGGACATCACACACATCCATGCCCGAGGCAGGATTCGAACCTGCGACCGCAGCATTCGCGCGGTTCCAAACTGAAGCGCCTAGAACCGCTCGGCCACACCGGCCGGATTGTCCAACATGGTTGGAGTATATATTGACAAAAAACATTAAACACTTCGTCGAACGAAAGTTTTACCTCCATTTTTACAGTAAAGTGCAAATATTTTGTGATACGACTTTTTATAGTATTGGACAAAAAAGTACAATTTTTAGTTTGTCTCAGTAGTGGCTGAGCAGCTCGTGATGATGAGTTCCTATTAGATGAGAGAAGTATATGTTAAAAATCTGTCAAGGGCGTACATATTTTACTTAGATTTGTTACAATAAAACGTTTCAAAATGACGTGTCTGTCTAGAAGTGTTACTGAAAGTGTGGATTTCATTTTAGTCTACTTCGTTGTGAGCTACTTTTTCGTGATGCATGGTACGGAGGTAGAGGGAGACAGCAAATGTCCTCATAGATATACCGCTAGGTAGTTTATACAATACGCGCCAGCGTTGTGCGAGCTTAGTAATGCTTGCTGTACGTGGTGATAGCTAAATAACTGCTGTTTTTTAATGCCGGATGAGCTGCACAAGTAGAAACACGTAGCCGCGCTGGCTTTTGAAGCTCTAACGGTTTCTAATTATTCCTAACTAAAGAATCCTTGCGCGGAAAAGCTTCCTGCCAACCACAAACTGAGTTTGGCGAAATTCCTGCTCCAAAGCCGCGATCGCTTAACGCTTGCACGTATCGGTTGGGATTTGCCGCTCGAGCAAATCCAGTGTCATAGGTTGCGCATCCGTCTGTGTACGCCAGAGCAATTGTCGCTAGGTGTTGGGAACCCCTGCCGGGACTCAGTGCCGTACGCATGCGCAGACGTGTCCCCCCCCCCCCCCCCCCCTCTCCAGACGAGGTGGCATCCGGGCTGGTCGTGCGTTTCCATGGCAACGGCTTTCAACTGTGAATGGGGTTAGCGGCCGGCTCCGCTACCCGGGCAGAATGCGGATTGCGGGAGAACTCCCACCCGCCCAGGGGTGTCCAGGCGCGCTCAACGGTCTCGCGGCCAGGCCTGCCGTTGCCGACGTAAATCTGGAATTACCTGGCGTGCCAGTCAGTAAGCCGGCTGAATAATATCATCTCCGTAGTGGCTGTGGAGAACGAGATCTGTGAACTGTGTTGACTAAGCGAGTATCTTCAGGATTATTTATTTATTCAACCTGATCAGGTATACGCTAATGATTGTTACTCCGTGCACCACCAAGGAAGAAAGCTACCATAACTGCGGGAGCTTCTAGTCTTCAGAGGGGTGCTATGAATTGCATGTAAAGTGAATAACAAGCACTCCCATACCACGTCAATAGATGTGTATGTATCGACTGGACATCATATCCAGCTGCAGTTATGTGATATTCATTCGTCAGTCTCGTAACGTCGGGATAGCGGCAAAAACTACACGGTTCAGAGCTGTTGTTTTTTTTTACAATACCGATAATGAGGGCGTTCCCAAGAAACTCTTCGCGGTACTCGAGTAAAAGATAACACTAGATGGTGTAGATATAAAGTGGCACAAGTGCTCAGTGACATAATCCTGATACTTAGATTGTGTGGTTATGTAGTGGGTTTTTAGAAAGGGCTATAGTAGCTGTAATTTTTTCCTTCCTGGACAGAGAAGCGATTTTATGAATGCAAGTCTCAATATTTGTACAGTTCCAATTTGTGTTTTATGCACTACGTTAGGTAACGCGATTTCAGGTTTAAATGAATTCCACTACCCATTCTACAATAGTTACGGTGTTGGACTCTAAACTTACACCTACGCAGTATGATGAAGTTGTGCAAATAATTCTTTAAAGGACGGAGATATTATTTGTTTCTTTCGTTGATATAGCAAGAGACTATACGATGCAGTGGAAAAAATACGTGGTCCATATAGATCAAGTACTGTCTCTTGGTGCTGTTGTATAATTTCGGAAATCAGCACTGGCCATTTGATTACTATTTACCACCTCCGAATGCCATCTACAGAAATGTGACCCGTTGCAAGCAGAAAGGATTGTGCTCCGTTTCGAATCGGTGCAGAGCAGAAGAGAGGAGAAACAAGCCACAAGCTCGGTGAAAACAACCAGCTCTGTCAGACGCTCCTTACAAGGGTCTGATGCGAGCGCTTTCGGATCCTGTGAATAGCCGGCCCTGCAGGGTAAAAAAAGGTGAAAAGGTTGCGCTACAAGTCTTCCTTCCGCATTTTCGCGCGCGAGGTGGATCGGAATTCTAAATACGGCGCCCACGCGATGGTTCAATGGCATCGTCAGAAAAATTCAGGATGTGGGAAGCTTTATAGCACTGTTACGTCAATTCACGCTTTTATTGAAATTCTTCGCCGCCATAGACGTACCGAGGAAAACTGCAAACGAAGCATAGTACGACAGGGATGAGTACGGACTCCATTGAAGCTCTCATGACAAATAAAAGACGTGATTTGTAGCTATTAGATTCCTCCTATTGTCATCATCTCACTTTATTGCCGTCGAGTGAGGTAGTGCATTGGTTAGGACTCTGGACTCGCATTCTGGAGGACGACGTTTCAAATCCGCTTCCTACTATCCACATTTAGGTTTTTCCGTGATTGCCCCAAATCTCTTAAAGCAAATGCTGAGCCCCTTTGAAAAGGGCACTGCTGATTTTCTTCCACCCTTCGAGTAAGTGCTCTGTCTCTGATAAATTCTTCGTCAACCGGACGCGTTAAATTCTAATCTTCGGTCTACTTATTTTCCTCGGCGTAGAAGTCTCGTTAAGTGCGGGAGACAACAGTATAATGGTATGCCTCGGTCTCCCACTTGTCGTGACCACTAGTAAACGGTTATCACATAGACAACGCCGTAACTGTAACGTTGAGTCACTCTGAGTTCATGATGTTGCGAGTCACACATGACGACGCGGATGGTATGCGGTTTCGCAGCACCGCAAGTATGCGCTGGGGCTTTTGTATGGTATACTTCCTACCTCCACAGGACGATCTCTACAGATGCTTCACCATATAAGAAATACTAAGAGCCCTATATTCTATTCCCTACTGCTCTGATATTCTAATTTTGTTCCAAAACACTTCTGTTGTCTCTGACAGGGTCTTGTTCATCTCTGAGTCATAAAACAGAGTACGGCATCGGTGAACGATTGACATATCGAGCAGGAAAAATGAAAGTACACATTAAAAAGGCTTTAAAGGGAGTCCGTACATCCCACACCTACAGTGTTAAATTTGCAATATTGAAGACCCATTTTCTCAGAACCTTCTACAGATTGAGATCTCAAATTTTTGGGAGGCAGTTTCACTCCTGTTCTGATTAGTGAACTAGAATCATAATACACATACAAATAATTAATTACTTATGATTTTTTTAAATTTATGTTCAATTTTTTGTCAACTTTTGCTTTTGTAGGTAAAAAGCCATTATAGATAGAAATGTTTCCGTGGTTCAGCAGCAGCAGCAGCAGTATACGAAGAGGTAACATAGTAAAAAATTAGATATACGTATCGGTAATAGTTCCTGAGCTAATGGGTCAAAAATTTTAAAAATAGTCACTTTCAGGAAATCAAGTTTAAAAGATTCATTTGATATGAACTTGCATTTGGAAAGGCATGCCAGCGCCTAGAAACAGCCAGGCCCATAGTCAGCATTATCTGAATCTTGCAGATCTTAAAGCTTCCTTTTTTTCTGCCTCTTCCTTCTTTAGTCATATTCTCTGCTGCACGCTGGGCTTTCATGATCCTATGTCGATCCATTCGGCGATAGGTTTTCAGTGCGTTGGCTCCTGGAGTTAAACAAAGTTGCTCGAGTACCCTAATCCTTCACTTACTACCATCATTAAATGTTATTACAGCGTCACAAACACCACGTGCAGAGATTTCATTCCTACAAATATATTTTTTGGTATGTGGGTCCAAATGACATTATTAAAAGACTCATTCGGGTTTTGTGTTCGACCATGAAGACATTTGGAAAAAAATATCAAGATGAGCTAACTCTATACATTGGCTTAATTGCTTCCATCACTGCAAATGGTATGCTATTTTTGTGTTTAAATTGTTCCTCTGTACCCACTGCCTGAGATTTGTGGTACTTGAACCATGAATCAACACCAGTTGGGCATAGACCATGTATAAGTGTACCACCAATAGATAATTTTTGTGGAAGAATGTAGCCCACACTGCTCTTTTTATCCCTTGTAGCTCATGTGTATAGTTCCTTACTGCCATTCTACAATATTGCTGGAGTTCATCAACTTTTTCGTCCGTAAGTCTTCCTTTACCATTTAGAGTCCCCACAAAATGCATGTGCATTATCGCCATTTCTGTTTACACACTAAATCCAATCTCTTAACACGAACATTGACACGAATTCAAGGAAAACCACAGCTTTCTAGATTAAATAGTACCTGACATAGAGGTAGTTACGGAAATCAGTGCAAAATGTATGTTTTTTACACTTGCACTGTTAACTTTGATATAATAAAAACGGCACTCCGAACTGGAATTAGTCGATAAAAGATGCATCAAGTTATTCAGGAGAGATCAAGCATTATTAAGAGATAATAATCGGAAAAATGTCACTTTTGGACCAATTTCATCGTACGTACTCCCCTAAAGGTAATCCAAAGAACTGATTAAGAAGTTAAGTAGCTTTTCTCGAGTGACTTAAAGGTAGATTGGCTACGGACTTTGTTGCTAAGATTCGCTTATGACAAAACCTTTCTAGAGATGAAAAGAAAGAATTATAAGCTATGCTGAATAGGACAATTAGCTTATTGTAGCGAAATGGCGCTTTGGAGGGCAAAGAAAAGTTAGGATGAAAGTAATGAAGAGTAGTAGAGACGAGAATAGCAACTTGGGAAACATCCGAACTCCTCATTGCCGAGGATGTTGGGGGAAACAGAAATGAAAGTATGAGAACGAGTTAGAGGAAGGCGCCAAATCAATAGAAATGCTATGTCAATTATTATTTGCTTTCTTCCGTCTTAAGTGTACTGCAATTTAAGAGTGTTTACACCATAATTGTTCCCATCAGCAAATAAAGAACCTATAATATGTTTGTACGTTTTCCTATTTATACATAAAAAGTTCTTTATTGAACTGGTGTGCAATTTACCTGCGGTTTTATTGCTCTCTTTTTCGTGTTCGGAAGTCGATAGTAAAAGACAGCGATAAAGATGCAACAAAAGAGATACTAGGTATTTAAAACGCAATACCACCTCCAGTTGTACGCTGTGTGGCAACGGAGTGTTGTGTAGTACATTCAGCTATTCGATTCAAGAGTTTCATTTATTGTACTAATACTGTGCACTTGAGACTAATACGAAGCTGCAGATGGGTACTATTGCCTGAAACATTTTTCCGCGCTTTCTTACATGCCAATGATACGCCGCACTTTTATTATCACATTAACAGTCTGATATATATCAACTAACTTGTTTCTAAATTAAGAGGTTTCTTGGATTAGCCTTCCCCTAATGGGCAAGGGCACATAGCTTTCATAATTCCTTAACGTAACGACACTAAACGGATTATTGTAAACTATTGCTTCTGCTGCAGGAATTAGTGCTGGTTATAGAAGACTCGTGGAATTCTAACAATTTTTTCTCACAATGCGAGGCAGTGTCTGGTTTGAAGAAGAGGAGAGAGACGTGTAAGTTTTTCCAGCTGGTACAAGCCAAACAGTCTTATTAAACTGCATGACGATCGATTTACGGGCAGTAGCGTTCCTTCCTTGTCGAGATCAGTGTGTTAAAGTGCTCCAGAGCCCTCCCACGGCTAAAATTTACTGGCCGAACAGCTATTACGGGCGAAGCGCAAACAAGTGTCTAAAATTAGCGCATGTCCGAACTCTTTCCACCCGAGTGATAATGAGCCGCCGTAGCTGGAAGTCGACAACAAGTTGTCAAAGTAGTGCGAAACGCTCTACCTCTCCACCTCTGTGTATGCCTTACGCCCACGCAGCTCTTACTGTCGTACGCAAGTAGCTGCGACGGCCTTACACCGCCACTTCTCCACGGAAAGAACAGTCACTGAATCACCATCTCCGACTAGTTAAGCGTCGACGGAGCGTTACACTCTTTAACCCTCCTTACTTCCTTACACTGACGCAAAATATGCGCATGGCTCACGACTTTAGGTAAGAGAAAGGCTTGAGTTCGGTTTAGGTTAGGCTACAATAACAGTATGTAGAGAGGTGGGAAGATTCAGTCTTCGAGGTGGACAGTGTATCTAGTACCGCTAATTCCGAATGTGGTTTGCGTATCATTTCTTGCACCAGTGAGTGAGTGACTGCCCCGTTCTCAGAGTCTGCTCCAGAGTATTAAGCAGTGATCCAAGTGAGGTGATGCAGTCGTTGTATGGGGACGGGAGGGCGGTGGTGTCAAATTCCCATCTGGCCTGCTTGGTTTTTACGTAAAGGTCTGTGCCAGACCATTCCTGTGAAGGGATAAAACTGATTTCCTTTCCCATCCTTCTTCAGACCGACCCGCCTTCGATTGAACGTTAAATCAGAATCTCCCATTCTAAGAAGATGTTGCTAGGTCAACGCTTACTAGACTACCAGTCCTACTGTCTTGAGCTCTGACTCCGAAGATTCAGTGTTAAGAGTTGACACTTCTTCCGTATCTTCCTACAGAAGATGTGTAGGAAAAAAATCCCTTAATCTTCAGACAAACACTGTAATTTTCGCATTTTCGTAACATCACACACTAATTCTATTTATATATACACACACACTTGAACTACTTTTGTTTTGAAACTTCCTGGCAGATTAAAACTGTGTGCCCGACCGAGACTCGAACTCGGGACCTTTGCCTTTCGCGGGCAAGTGCTCTACCAACTGAGCTACCGAAGCACGACTCACGCCCGGTACTCACAGCTTTACTTCTGCCAGTACCTCGTCTCCTACCTTCCAAACTTTACAGAAGCTCTCCTGCGAAACTTGCAGAACTAGCACTCCTGAAAGAAAGGATATAGCGGAGACAAGGCTTAGCCACAGACTGGGGGATGTTTCCAGAATGAGTTTTTCACTCTGCAGCGGAGTGTGCGCTGATATGAAACTTCCTGGCAGATTAAAACTGTGTGCCCGACCGAGACTCTAACTCGGGACCTTTGCCTTTCGCGTGTAAGTGCTCTACCATCTGAGCTACAGAAGCACGACTCACGACTGGTCCTCACAGCTTTACTTCTGCCAGTACCTCGTCTCCTATCTTCCAAACTTTACAGAAGCTCTCCTGCGAGTTCGAGTCTCGGTCGGGCACAGTTTTAATCTACCAGGAAGTTTCATATCAGCGCACACTCCGCTGCAGAGTGAAAATCTCATTCTGGATACTTTTGTTTTGCTGATAACGTACGGTTCGTCTCTAGTGTAGGTAATCTTCAACAATGGATGAGGTAACTTTACTTTTAAACTTGACAAGTATAAGAAGACTAATATAATGCACACTCGAACTAACAATAACAAAAAATTAACAATAACGTACCCTGATCGATCCATGAGCTTTTGCACATAGGGACGTACGAGACAACTATTCAAGGTGCAATAATAGAAGTAAACTGAAAAGTAAAAATAGGCTGGTGTGCTTTTAGCAAACTAAGTAAGAGCTTCTGACGTAAATGAAATGCAGAAGCCACAATCTGTATATGTACTACCAGTTTTGACTTACGAAATGTGAGAAATGGAGTTTCGAACGGTTTTCCGTTAAAAACTAATGATTTCTCAGTGATCATCGGAGAAATGCATGATACGTATTCTCGGAAGAATAGGGACGCAAATGGGAGAGGTTTCTAGCTCAAGAAGCAATGAATATGTATCTGATATGGGTGTAACAGTAGCTAGGCGAACAGAAGTGTTATGGAATAAGTAAGCTCCCTGCCGGATTCCAAGAGATAACAGAAGACCAAGATGGTGGGGGGGGGGGGGGGGGAGGGGGAATGTAATTAAGGGCGGATAAATTACACTAGAAAATATGTAGTCCTTAGTGTGTAGCCGAATAACGAAAGACGGCAATGTAAGCAGAAGTCTAGGGGCAGAAGTAAATGTCGAATGCAACATCATTAGTACAAAATAATTCACATACAGACCGTGTTACACTATCTCTTTTTTTCAGCTTTTTGCAATACTGCGAAACCTCCTGCTAAGCACCTACAGTAGACGTGGAACACGTGAATTTATATGCGATGTTCGGCGCTGATAAAAGATTAAAACTGGGCGTTGTCTTTTAACATGAATAGCCACTATATTGGAATGAGTGACAGGTAGCGGGAAAACGGCATACGGCTATTTGAAAGCCCTGTTCACGTGTTTAAGGCAATTATCTCAAGTCTGACATGTTTATCTTGCCTTAACTATCTTATTTCCCCTTCTGTGTGTTATCAATAGTTAGAAACAAACGAATTCCAGGTGCCTCTAGATGGTGTCAATACGTATAACACAAACCAGGTAAATACCGGCGGTATTGTGGATACCTCCTGGCTAGACACCCGAAAATACAAGAAGTCATTATAATATTCGCAATTTATATCGGTCCTCTTACACGTTCCAAAAAATACATGATCGAGATTTCTAACCAGTAGCAATTTTGCTCTCTTCTAATTGGATACTGATTGACGGAGACATTGTTCTCGAGCCAGTAATGAGTTTACCTCCAAAAAATATGCGAGCCTTATTTTCACTGTACTCCAATTCGTGCTAAACTTACGTGAACTAGAGAGTTCAGAAATGCGTCCTGGAGTGATACGCCTGGTGCTGCACAGTTTCTTGGAACCTGGAACTGATTGCAACATCCACGGGACTTCACCTTAGCCACACTAGCGGTTGAGGAATAGTGCGTCATGCATTACTGCAGAACAAGGTAAACAGAAACAGTTCGCCTGAAGAATGCGTAGAAAGTGGGGTGATAACGTCGAGTGAAAGACTTGATTCTACTGTGGCAAGACCTCTACAGTACGTGCTGCCAACCTGCCAGCAGAGCAGTCCCATAATTTTGCGAGCCAGAAGATTATCTTGAAAGCTAAATTAGAAATAAACGATCCCTTTCACCGTCTCGTTAATACTATTTGCGACGCGCATCGACCATCTGCATATGAAAAAGTGGCCTCTGGTTAGCAAAGCCAGATCAAAGCAGAAATACTCAGCTGCCTAGGAATTCCATTCGGCGATGCTGTTTTCTTTCCTCCAGTGTGAGCACTAACAACATGACTAAATATTGCTACTATCATTTCTTAAATCGGGAAATACACAAATACAGTGAAGGTAGTCTCGTCTGGGTGCAATACCTCAAATAGATTTTCTAGTCAGAGCGAGTAATGCGAAACTTTCAGCCATTCGTACCACCTCATTAGTGTTTACGTCACAGGTCGTCCTTGCTCCTTGCTGTGTTGCATACTAGCTCCTTGAAGTTGCTGTCTGTGAATTTGGAGTGGGGTAAGGGCTTGGATGTAGGGAGCAGATGAACTGTTAATTTGGTTATGTTAGCCACCACATTTTAGCTGCGTGCGACCTTCATCCCAATGCCATTTTCAGCTACTGAAGATGTAACGAAGTCTGTAACATCGTCAGGTGGCTTGATGCTATACTCTGCAAACCAGTACACCGAGGACGGCAAGGATAACATTTTCGGCATACCACAGGGCAGGTGGCAATCATGAAGGTTTCTTTGTGATTTTGCAACAACACCGAGATTCTTGTACACAATGATAAGCCAGATTTTTGAAGGCCAACGCTTACTCGTTGCGTAATTATCAAAATCGTTGTGGTGCGCGTAAGTGGCGCGAGACATCAGTCAACGATCGCCGAGGGTAAAGTTCGCTACCCAGATGATAAGAGAAGGGGATTAAACAAATTATTTCGAAATTCGACTCCTTTAGAAGTCATATCGTCACGTTCTAACATCCCTTTTTGAAATCGCTGATTGCTGATGGATGGGTTTAAACGGTCGCAACATTAGTTGTAAGATTTTTGCAAATTTTGTGTGTCCCATACTTCTTAATTCATGAAATGCTGATAAAAGTGTCATCCAATGTTTTTGTTCTGTACTAGTCTCCTCACCTCTTCTTTTTTATTTACTGACTAGTATCAATGTCTTCAGTCCATATGAACTTTACAGTCTTGCTTTATCTTAACCTCAGCTGCGGAACTGGCTCATACACCATGCCTGTCGCTTCTTAATGAGAATTTCCCAAATACTCCATTTGCTCATCGGCATTCCGCATGTCTTTCCACTTACTTTTTAATGAAATTCCCCGTAGCGGTCGCGCGGTTGCAGACTGAAGCGCCTGGAGCCGGTCAGCTGTTAATTACAAGGTGCCTGAAAGGTTTCAAGGAGAGACAAAATCCCAAATAATCAGGAACTGAATGAAAACCCACACGCACCTCACCGAAGGGGTGGAAAAACGGCGTTTAAAATGTCACGGGAACGAACGATGGCCGAAAGAAACTGCTGTGTTGGCATCCACCTTAAACAGAAAAAGAGGAAGACTGCAGAATGGAAAAATCAAGTGGAGTAGTATACGCGACGAAGAAATTTGAAAGATGATTTATGCAAGGGTCGTGTGGCTTGGATATGAGGTTGCGAGAAAAGACCTGAAGAGCTCTAAATGGTTCAAATGGCTCTAAGCACTATGGGACTTAACATCTGAGGTCATCGGTCCCCTAGACTTAGGACTACTAACTAACCTGAGGTCATCACACACATCCACGCCCGAGAAAGGATTCGAACATGCGACCGTAGCAGCAGCGCGGTTCCGAACTGAAGCGTCTAGAACCACTAGGGCCTAGCGGCCGGTAAGAGCTCTAAACAACTCGAAAAATGAAATACAGTATCTGAAAATGATTGAAGATCGAAACCGCTTGTGAATAAGAAGTTACTTATCAGCAGCTCTAGACGGTTGAAATGCTTTCCAAAGGTATGCAGTCATTAGAAATTATTTTGCATAGTTCTTTTGGACGTTGTTGTGCAAAATCAGTTTACGGAATATCGATTAGAAACATGATTTAAAATAGAAAATTGCATCGCGCGTACCACAACTTGTATCATCCTTTGGATAACTTTTAAATCTGTACCAGAGAAGTGTACAATCGATTGTGAGAACGGTACGGAGGAGGCAGTGCGCCATCTGCAGCTGGCCACAACTCCTCCGGTTCGCTGACCTTTCAACCTTGACCGGTCTGGTGTGGGGTGGTCGGCGGGCAGCGACTGGTCCGCTGCAAAGAATTCCACGCCACTGCCCACCATCAGTCGGCAAGCAGTCTGGTCTGCAGGATGGGGCTCTCCACGTCTGTGTGTGTGTGTGTGTGTGTGTGTGTGTGTGTGTGTGTGTGTGTCGGCGCGCGGCTGTTTTTGAGCTCACAAGCCGAGAGATTAGCATACAATGGTCTCTCCGCTAGCGACACCTGGAGTGGGCGATGCACCCGATCAGCCCTTCCACTCAGCCAGACAATCAATGAACGTACTCGTGTCGCGCTTTTTTTTTTATACGTATGCTTAGCGCCTTTTTGTAGCCGTCTTGATCATCAACTCCTCCTCAATCTATTCCTTCCACACACTAGTGGTGTGCATTTTGAAAGTTTCCTCATTGGCACTTCTGCTCATCAATTCCTCCTCCTCTTACATTTCTTCCTCTTCTCCTTATTTTTCTGTTCTGTTAGACCCCTCACTCGATCCCAAGGTTGCCTTGCTTCCATCAGTCAGTTTTTCTATTCAGGGACGAAACGGGCAGAGGCTGAGGCCTCTGCCAAGTGCGTGGACGTTTTACGATCTACAAAGCCGTGTTCGTTCGGCCTTGGACGTCAGTTCTTGACTCTACAAAGTCTGTAGGCGGAATAAAGTTACTAGTGGCGGAGAAAATCCGTACAAAAATAATACACAAAAATCATCCAAAGAAAAAAATGACACAGTTATAAGTACATGTAAATTTATTCTGAGCGGAATACATATCAACTATTTTACGATTACGACATGTTTCTCCAGTACATATTACTTGTACATTTACGCGCAGGAATTTTTTGTACCGCGGTGATCTTGGATATACGCTTTATTGAACCACCTAAGAGCATTTTACAGAAAGGAGATTCCGTTGTTCCTTCTGAATGTTACGTACCGGAGTTTGTTACACCTTTGTGGCGACAAAAATGTGATCTCTCTTACCAGGCTAGGTCCTTCGAACGATGTAGGATGAGTCGAACCAAATCTTGTATGATTTTCATCCTGGTTAAGAGTTCCCAAAAGCCACTCTTATCCAGACTGCTTCTGTATGCATAATGTTGCCTAACTTCGTAACAATGAGTGTTTCATTTCTTAGGCACTGTACTGGGTGAGACCAACAAATGTGTTGGAGAGACTCTTGCCAGTGAAGTTTTCTGTGTCCCCTGTGCACAAAACACAGTAGATTTCGTTATCACTGACTTGATCATGTCATAGCGGTTAACATGCGATCATCATCATCATCATCATCATCATCATCCAGTCGTCATTCATCATCGTCATCCATTCCTCATTTTTCAGGGCCTATACCTCATTTCCCAGCATCGTGGGAAATGTATACGTAACACTTCCAATAATTCTCTGTACCATCATCATCATCATCAAAACAATCGTCGCCATGGCATAGCTGTCTCCGCTGTTGGCACCGTCGTCGTCTTAAGCACAAGTCCCATAACTCGCAGCATAAGATACATTACACTCTTATCGACTTAACTCTAAGGCATACCCACACATTTATCCTTCTTATATACTAGTACAGCGTACTGTAGAGAATGAGTCAATTTCCGATGGAATAAAACTATACTATCGCGATCTGAATCGGTGTGAACGGTAACGTAGTCGATGACCTAATTCTCATGCATCTGTTTCGCATATTTGGCACCAGTGCGGTTGCAGCAAGTAATTAACACTCGTTTCAGCCAGTTTACCAATTGCACGTACCGGTTGCGTGCGGCCAAGACGTGTCTTTCCCGAAATGACGTGTCGGCTGAGATCATCGACCGCTGGAACATTCTCGTCCTTTGTCGTTCAGACCCGCTAGCATTCCGGCGACAGCCGAATCCAAGCTGGCTGACTTCTGCAAGCTCCTACAGCCAGACGCCACTGGCGCTGCAATCGGTGTCACACGTCTTGCATCACCGGCTGCATAACCGCCGCTAGCTGTGTGTGTTCCTCTGCGTTGCGGTTTTCTGGGGGCAGCCTCGGAGTGTTTATTTATAGTCGGCTTCGGTTTCGTTTACCATCGACGCTGAGGGGCAAGGAGCTGAAGTGTCTGGAAGAGATGTTTCTTCTACACTCGGCGCTGGGTTGATGTTTTCCCACTGATATGTTCCCATGACTGTCCTTGCTTTGTCCAGACTGTTCCCATAACAAATGTACTTTCCGCTGCATCTCCCATTCTTTTCAATTGTGCCCTGACAGTGCGTCGAACGAATTCGCTTTTTAATTCAGTTTAAGATTCTACCAGAGAGAAGTAGCACACCCCTGCACTGGCCGCTTCTCTTCCGAATAAGATCGTTTATTCAGTGTGGGTTGCGAGTTCAGAAAGAAGGAAAATCGGAATTAACGTTCCGTGGGCGACGAGGTCGTTAGGGATTAAACACGAAAACGGTTTCGGGAGGAATGGGATTGGATTTCGGCTGTCTCCTTTTTAAATGAACCATCTTGCCAATTGCCTTACGGGATTTGAGGGAACAACAGAAATCCGGATGGGTGGAAGACGATTTAAAAAACCATCTCGCAGTGAGAGTCCAGTATTTTAACTACAGCGACACCTACGTTAGTATGAGCTTCAGGTTCTCCTACAGAGCGAGATAGCGAAGTGGTTAGCACGCGGGACTCTCATTCGGAACGACGACGGTTCAAACCAGAGTCCGACAGCCCCTAAATCGCTTCGGGCAAATGCCGGGATGATTCCCCTGAAAGGGCATGGCCTATTGCCTTCCCAGCCAGAGCTTTTG
Source organism: Schistocerca serialis cubense (assembly GCF_023864345.2). Lineage (NCBI taxonomy): Eukaryota > Metazoa > Arthropoda > Insecta > Orthoptera > Acrididae > Schistocerca > Schistocerca serialis. Next base: position 399,185,123 of record NC_064646.1, read on the forward strand.
CTCCATCTCTGATGACCTCGATGTCGACATTAAACCCAATCTCCCTCCCTCCTTGATGTAATATGTTGATAATATAACAATTTTCTCAAGGTGCCAACCTTGCACAAAGTTTCTTCAGACTTTGTTATAGCAGGTTGTAAGGGGGCATCAGAAATCACCCACGGTAGTGCAGCAAAAAACAGAAAACTGAAAAACGTAGAATATCTATTTACAGTGTTTAGTTATTGAACACGACGCTATGAAAACTTGAGTGTTAACAACGACGAATACCAGCGGGGAATAACACACGAGCAATTAGTGTTCCAGTTACACAGGCTAGGTGAAACCAGTGTAGGCGTGGTCTTTCAGCGTGTGGAAATTTGAGAGTTCGCCGACTCGTGAGCTAATCACAACTGCTAATGGGCGAGCTAACTGCCTTCTCTGAATCTGACTTCTTTCAGCAAAGAACAGCGGGTGTTTTTCCGGGTCGACACGCCACACATTAGACAAAGCCCTGGCGTTGTGAAACCGAACAATGTACATTGTAATCGCTTCCTAGAAGTAATGCATATGTGGCCCTAATGAAGTCTGTTTATCGACACTGACATGCATACACCTTTTCATTCAACCGAAATATCTCGAAAAAGTCTCCACTCATTGGTGACTCTTATAAAACGTTTTCGATGTAACTCCGCAGCCGCACAGAAGGTAGCAGTGGTTGCCGACGTTAAATAATATTCGCATCCTGAATTATCTGCGTCCCAGAAACCGGTTCCTCGTCTTTCGCAACATCGTACATGCGTTCCACGTGACCTGAGCCCGGTCTTACGCCAGATACACGGAACATATAATACCGTGCTTGGTCAATACATCTTTCCTTGAGAAACACCCTCCGACACGTACTTACGTAGCTGATTATAGACGCATAATGTCACTGCGAGCTAACAGGAAGCTTTTGAAATTCGGTCCAGTTCTACAAAACAAAATAGCGCTAGAAAGTTAATAATAAGGAAGAAAATTGCAACTCTTTTATATTGCTAGTCTAGGAAAAAATAGCGACATTGCAAATTCCTGTACATATGCTAAGATCGGGTCACTGACAGGGTGAGTTGTTTGTGTTTTACGGGGGCGTTCTTTATCGTTACAGTCATCAATGTATTACGAAAACAGGCGTGTTGACGGACAGTGGTGGAACAGTGAGGAATGTCAGGAAAATAGATTTCAAAATTCCGTGCGTTCCTATGTCGCTTGTACGGTCCTTAGGATGCCAAGCGGGCACGGCCTCGGTGCAAGGTCATCCGCGCTGTAGAAGTGGACAGCAACAGACCTTGGAAATATCGCTTAGGCGCAGCGAAGGAACCCGGGCTGTCCGAAACAATGTTCGTATAACCGCCTCCCCCCCCCCCCCCCCCCCCCCCAAAAAAGAAAGACGATCGGAAAATGTGTTGTAAACGTGCGGTTTACGTATGCCGAATACCATTCATAGTTACATTTCTTGGGTGTTTCCGGAAGAATGAGTGCTGACTGAACGACAACATTACCTCTGTGCACTGCAGCCTGAAAGCAAAGAATCCGGGTCGAGGGGGGCCAGAATTTCATGTACTATAACAACAGTGCAACACAGGAATAAACACAGGCTTAGCTGATGCTCACTTTAGTGTCGAATATTTCTCGTCCACGAGTAAGTCATTCTGCAACATACAATAAGTGTGTGTGTGTGTGTGTGTGTGTGTGTGTGTGTGTGTGTGTTTGGGAGAGGGGGCGGGATGAGAAGTATAAAGCAAATTAGTACGGCCGGAAAATATTCATATTTTTTCTAGCAGAAGACCTGAAACCTATAAGGAAATAAGGATATGATTAAATATACGATGTGTTACAATCATCGCATAGTAGCAACTTACCACACCGCGTGGCTTGGTGAGACTGTTACATATCCAAAGTAACGCGCGTAGTAGACTAATCAAAAAGACTTTTCGCCGATTTAAACAACTCTTCGTTCCGGCGTCACTTAAAACTCCATATTGGAAGACATATGTATGAATTCAACTACCCAATACATGCTCCTTAGCGAAGAGTCCGTAATCTCATAAACAGGCTGGTGAACACAGCCAGTGATATTTGTTACGCCTTTCTTTTTGTGCGTCAGTTTTCTCGTTACTACCAACTGTGTCTCGCTCTCTTACACACAGTAAGAATGCAGACCTCCCCCCCCCCCCCCCCCCACACACACACACACACACACCTCTCTCTCTCTCTCTCTCTCTGACAAACACACACACACACACACACACACACACACACACACACACACACACACACACACACAAGGAGAGGGAGAGTACCTTATTAAGACTAGGATCCAGATCACGGCTATAGTGGTACTTGTACTCCTGTACCCCGTAAGCCATACGAGAATTCCCAACTTAAAACCTCAACATTCAGATAATTTCTATTTTTTATTTGCCAGTAGATCGCCTGCGTAGCTGAATGGTTAGCGTTGCTCCCTCCGGTGCGAAAAGACCCGAGTTCAATTCCCGATACCTTCTCAGATTCTTTTCTAAGGTACGGAGCTCTAGAACGGGTGCGACGCAACGTCACGAGGTCAAATCAGGATTACTTGAATAAAGAAGAAGCAGCAGCAGCATCACCAGGATGCATCTAATGGCAATAACGGCTGTTGGGATTGCTGGCATGCTGTGCTCACATGTCCGACGATCACAGGTTGCTCTTCGTACTGGTAGGCCAGTCGGTGCGCGCCTAAAAACTAATCCGTGGTTAATCTGCCGGTGATGTAGGCAGATTTTTCATGGACTCAAGGAGCCAGGCAAACTCCTATAATTTAGCCACCAGAACATGTTATCAGATGAGAGGGACTTGCATGAGATTTTCACTATGCAGCGGAATGTGCGCTGATATGGAACTTTCTGGCAGATTAAAAATGTGTGCCGGACCGAGACTCGAACTCGGAACCTTTGCCTTTCGCGGCTCTACCATCTGAGCTACCCAAGCACGACTCACGCCCGTCCCCACAGCTTCATTTCTGCCAGTACCTCGTCTCCTACCTTGCCCGCGAAAGGCAAAGGTCCCGAGTTCGAATCTCGGTCCGGCAGTTTTAATCTGCCAGGAAGTTTCGAGAGGGACTTAGACCAAAAATGAGAAACACGTTATAAATATAACTAAAGATGCTTGGTTTTGCCCACAAGCGTGATGCGCTGGTACAGAGTTATGTCACTGTAAGGAGGACAGTTCGCCTGCTCACGAGTTTTACTGCGAATTTTCTTAAGTGGTCGCCATCCGGTATTTCGGTCGCACGTGTTCCGACGTGGGCTGAATAAATCACAGCGTGGCTGGAACTGTTGGCAGCCACTAGCGAATATCTCTGAAGAAATCGGCCATTTGCATTCTATTACCAGTGTTACCAACCATCGCGCCCTTCTCTCCTTTGCACCAGTTCTGATAGTTCTGACCGATCGAGGTCCACGCAGTGGTTAAAACACTGGACGCGCATTCGGAAGGACGACGGTTCAAACCAGTGTCCGGCCATCCAGATTTAGGTTTTCCGTGACTTCCCTAAATGGTTCCTTTCAAATGGCACGGCCGATTTCCTTCACCATCCTACCCTAACCCGAGCTTGTGCTCCGTCTCTAATGACCTCGTTGTCGACGGACGTTAAACTCTAATCTCCTCCTCCTCCTCCTCCTCCTCTTCCTTCCTGGTCGTTCTGGATTCACCTTCCAGCAGCAGATTTCGATTTTTAGCCTTTCGACGTGTGATTCGAGTCGTCTTAGGACTGGAGAGAGTTTCCTCGAAATGACTCCGTAAAACTATTACGGGCGGTCAAGTGAAACCGAAACAGATGGAAGAAAAGGAAGTTAACTGTTTATTATTTCAAAAGTAATCGTCATAACTGTTAATACATTTATACCACTGTGAGACAAGACGGCAAACGCTTTCATGGAAAAATGTTTGCAGTTACCTACGGAATCATGATTGTATCCAGGGGTGCATCTCTTCGTCTGAAGCAAATCTACGACCACGAACGTCCTTTTTCATGGCCCCAAAAATCGAGTAGAGGTCGGGGCTATATCGTGTGTGTGTAAGGGCTTCCCACATTCTGCAACGTACTCTAAGCAACCTTGGCAACAAGGGGTCGGACGCTTAGTAAGCGCTTTTTTCCATGGAGGCATTGACCGTCTTGTCTCTCAGTGAGATTAATCTATTAACAGTTTTGGAGATTACTTTTTAAATAACAATCAGGTTACTTACTTACTTTCTTTCCATCTGTCTCGTTTTTATTTGACGGCTCCTTATAGATTTAAGAATTCTTCGCGGGAGCAACCACGATAGATTGAACTAGTACCACTCAATAAACTTCGATTTGAAAAATTCAGCTTTGTCGTTGATACATTAGCATGTATTTGCTCTCCATGTGGAAAAGTGATCCATCCTTTTACTTGATGTCTCTCTTTAATCTTCGTGGAACACAGACAGCGTGTAAGTAGGAGGAATAACGCCAATGCGTGTCGATCATTTTCCATCTTTCAGATAAATTATTCCTACTCGCCACGCCGTTGACCAGGAATGCGAATTCGATGTAGCCCTAATTATCACAAAAACGGTGCTTGCTAAGAAACGGAATACAGAAGCTTCCGATGTTCTGGATTAATGCGGAACCGAACTGAATGGATAAGTGAAAAATACGGATTACCCAAAATACATTTGTTTTTAACGGAAGTTGCCGTTTACTTTATTTACATAACTTGCTTGAAAGCCCACTACATTACGTACGCGTCAAGCGTCGAAAACTTGAAACTTAGTTACTAAATCGCTCTTAAAACGCACTGTAAACCATCGGTCCAAAAAGTCGAGAGACTGATATAATCCCTGGCGTGTAAGCGAGATGAGCGCAGTAACTACGGTGGCATGTTGAACTAACAACTGTAAACAATGACAGGCAGTGTTAAGTAGTGGGCGTGCGGCCGCAGTGTGTCACTGCCTCACAAATTGCAGTGGAGCAACACCTCTAAATCATGTGTTAGACATTCTCCAGAGTGTTCTGAAGAAGAGGAAAGCGTCTGCTGAGTTTGTCCCCGTAGATTATCGAACAAAAACTACTACACGTCGACGCCTGCCACGCCTTAATTGACATATAAAACGCTGGCAGGTCTTCTTGATAAAATCGTTAAGAGCGTTACCAATACCAACCTACCAGAAACGACACAAGGTGCCGAAATTGACATGAATGGTCACACGTTTTGCCAGTATAACCGACGTTCAATCCAATGTGTCATGCGATTTGAACAATATCCCAATGTAGGATTTTTCTGGCAGTTTCTCATGATTGAACGTTCTGTGCATTTTACTCAAGTCATGAGAGACTATGTAGAACACTGGTGCACTAAAACCACGCTCTTAACGAATCTTTATTTTTTATTAATAGTCTCGGAACTTCTTTGCTTGACGGGGATCATTTGCTTTCATTTCGTGACAATGATCGTCAATTTTTTTTGCGCTTCTGTTTTCCAATCACTTTTTTTTCTGTCGACGGTTTTCCCTATGAGTCAAAACAACGGTATCGCTAAATTTGGTTCACGCATACTCTCATAACAGATCAGCACATTTAGTGGTTCGAATTGTGTCTTAAAACATTAGCCACATGCATAGTGGTGTATTCTAAACAAAAAATATTCGTCGTAATTCTAACAGCAGCAAAACTAGTGGAAAGCAGCACGGATAATCCGCAATGCTGAATATCCGCACGTATTCGGGAGTTCGCTAAATTTTGAAACAAATTTGCCTTACTGATTGAAAGGAAGACAGAGCGCCATCACGTGGTAAGCTGAAAGTCTTTAACTCCCATTAGAGTGACAGTTGTGACTTACTTGTCCATAAACCATTAAATATCGTAACTGATCCTGGCACGAGGCAGTATATACAGACGGCTTCGCTCCGCAAGACCATTAAGTTCCCGGCAAAAGTATTTTATAACCTGGCGTTCTCCAGACGGCACAGTATATTAGGAGGCCTCTGCCCTAGATACGTCTGCCGGTATGTTTAAAGCCGCATGTTAGGGAACTCACCCCGCCGCCCACAGCCATCGACACCTACAAACTGCAGGTATCGTCCCGCTTATATAACGCGCTCTACACCGCAGTAGGCCAAGCACAGTAAGGAAGTCTGCGGGATGTCCACCGTCGCGAGTTCAGTGGAGGAGAGATCAGCTGTCATACAAAATCTAGACCATTTGCAGTACAGTAAAAGAGGGCATTGTCGTCGGAAGATACGATTCTCTCCTGGCGCCAGAGCGTGTGCTACTTAATAAGCATGATCACATAAACTACTCCACAACGAATTTACAGTCTGCTGCGGAGTATACAGGTTGTTACAAAAAGGTACGGCCAAACTTTCAGGAAACATTCCTCACACACAAATAAAGAAAAGATGTTATGTGGACATGTGTCCAGAAACGCTTAATTTCCATGTTAGAGCTCATTTTAGTTTCGTCCACCTACGCTCAATGGAGCACGTTATCATGATTTCATACGGGACACTCTACCTGTGCTGCTAGAACATGTGCCTTTACAAGTACGACACAACATGTGGTTCATGCGTGATGGAGCTCCTGCACTTTTCAGTCGAAGTGTTCGTACGCTTCTCAACAACAGATTCGGTGACCGATGGATTGGTAGAGGCGGACCAATTCCATGGCCTCCACGCTCTCCTGGCCTCAACCCTCTTGACTTTTATTTATGGGGGCATTTGAAAGCTCTTGTCTACGCAACCCCGGTACCAAATGTAGAGACTCTTCGTGCTCGTATTGTGGACGGCTGTGATACAATACGCCGTTCTCCAGGGCTACGTCAGCGCATCAGAGATTCCATGCGACGGAGGGTGGATGCATGTATCCTCGATAACGGAGGACATTTTGAACATTTCCTGTAACAAAGTGTTTGAAGTCACGCTCGTACGTTCTGTTGCTGTGTGTTTCCATTCCATGATTAATGTGATTTGAAGAGAAGTTGAAACGTCCCCTTTGAACAATTATACAAGACTGTGCTTAAACTGACACACGATATTTTTAGCGCAACGCAATCTGACTTTCAATAATCCCTACAAAAGAATGGCCCTGACTAACATTAACCTATACCTTTCACAAATCACTTACCTCACAAAAATCTTCGTTACTCGAACTACGGCAATACAGTGAGCGCCACTACTGCCAGCTAAATAAAAGATTCAAACTACGGAAGGCATAGTTAGCAAATGAAAGATTTTAATAGAGAACAAACAATGTATTTACCTTAATAGTGTTGAAAACTCATAATATACATACCAGTTCATGACATCCAGTCTCAAAAATTTCAAAACTCCGCCATCTCTCTCCCCACATCCACCACTGCTGGCTGCTCACCTCCAACTGCACAACGCTACGCGCTGTTCACATCCAGCTGCCCAACACTACAATGGCAGACAACAATGCAAACTAGCCACAGACTGCACACAGCACAGACAGTGATTTTCATACAGAGCGCTACGTAACGTTGCCAATAAGAAAACATAAACAGCCTACTTACAAAGTAATAAAATGAGCTTTAACGTGGAAAGTAAGCGTTTCCGGACACATGTCCACATAACATATTTTCTTTCTTTGTGTGTGAGGAATGTTTCCTGAAAGTTTGGCCGTACCTTATTGTAACACCCTGTATATCGTTTTGAAGCTTCCTGGCAGATTAAAACTGGGTGCCGGAGGGGGATTGGAACATGCGTCCTTTGCCTTCCGCCTTCCTTCCACCGACTGAGTAACTGATCGTGTTGTCCGAGATGTCTCGTCTCAGATCACATTTATTACGTGAACTGTGGTGTCGTCGTACGTGTCCAGTACATTCTTACATTTCTAAGCGATATGCTACATCACAGCTGTTAAAAGTAATTCTGGTGTTATTTTTTTGTGAAATCCGACTGACACCTCACGCACCCTCTCCTCTTTTTACCATTGAGATATTTTGATGAGAAACGCAGTTACGCCGATTGTGATGAGTTGTACACAAAATGTGAGAAAGTCACACTTTAGAGCCACCAATAGCTGCTTTATGAACCGGTTTCGATCGTCTGAACACCTTCAGACATCATAAAATTATTCAAAATAGCCTTTTTCCACATGTAGTATCTGTGGTGGCCCTGTCTTCACAAAGTACATTGATTATTATGTAGTATAATTATAATAATGTGAGAACGCTTCACTGCCGAAACTGATAAATTATGAAAGCAAAAGAAATGGTTATTTTAATTTTTCAAATGGCAGCCAGCGTGACACTAAATTTGTGGCTTTAGTGGACACTGTTGCAATTGTACGAAAGTTCCAGTGATGTTATAATGCAGTGGGAGAGTAATTTACATCATTAGTTCGTTGGAGACAATGCGATAGCAATGAGGATTTAGACCAAGGAAGCATCTTTAAATAACCTGTCTAGAATGAAGTTTTTGACATTGTCAAATTGTAGCGCGCGACCTGTTTTCGTAAGTACTTTACTTACTCTTGTCCTGTTGGCACGGGATGGACTTGTGACATTACGCCACTTCATTTAGCTGTCTAAATAAAAATATTTACGTTGAGCCACCTCTGAAATTAAGTGAATCGCCACAGTTGAACTAGTTTGCCCTGTGCCAGAAGGATAATTTTTTAAATAGGAATCTCACATCCCTCTGACAGTATCGGCGCCGGCCGGAGTGGCCGTGCGGTTCTAGGCGCTACAGTCTGGAGCCGAGCGACCGCTACGGTCGCAGGTTCGAATCCTGCCTCGGATGTGGATGTGTGTGTGATGTCCTTAGGTTAGTTAGGTTTAATTAGTTCTAAGTTCTAGGCGACTGATAACCTCAGAAGTTAAGTCGCATAGTTCTCAGAGCCAACAGTCTCGGCATCCGTTAATAGGATCGGTGAACTGTAGGGGTATCAAAGCCAGAAAATTGATAACAATAAAATTAGGCAACACAAGAACTGATTTAACCATTCCAATTAAGCCCCACCCCCCCCTAAATGAACCTTAATAGGCATAAAATTTACCAGTTTCGACTCTTATGACCATCATCAGAACCTGTATCTTGGTAGAAAAGTAGCACGTCGAACAATCACTTAATGTCTTTGATGGTGACTTGACATCAACTCAAGTCAAGCGTTGAGTTCATGCCGATGTCAAGTGGCCAACACAGTCGCTGAGTGTGATGATGGCTCATAAGAGTCGAAACCTGCAAAGTGCTGTTATGTCCATCCAGCACGATCAATCTTGGCCTTGTCTCCCCATCGGCCATGTTCTACCCCTTCCTTTTCCCTACGTTTTTTTTCTGATCTTTTATGCCGTTTATTCCCCATTTTCTTCTGTCTTCTTCCCCTGGTATTGTCCCCATTGTGTCGTGATTATGGTATGGTGCCGGGATCGAGAAGGGTCGGCGGCGTTGCTGAAGCTCCATCGCGCGTGCCGTTTCTGGGACGCCCCTGCTACGCCATTCCCCGCCCTTTTCCTGTTCTTCACTCTTCCTGCTGCCCCAACGTTCCTTTTACCTCTTCGTTCGCCCGTTTTTCTCTTTGTCTTGACTGGACTGTGCTGTCTATGTTGTTCCTTCCTTGGTTGCCGCCACCTTAGATCATGGGACCGACGACCTCTGTGTTTGGTCCACTCTTCCAACCAACCAACCAACCATCCAACGCGATCAAGACCATTGTAAATTAAGTGTTAAGACCGTCTAGTTTTGGGAGTGAGGACGGCACCTCAACATCGGGGTACCCGAAGCGAGACTGACCGGTGATGGTGTCTGTGTTGCAGAGTCCAGTGAAGGCCCTCGGCGAATGGCGTCGGGGGCGGCTGTGGCGGCGACTGCGACGGCGACGGACGCGGGGGCGGCGCTGCTGGTGGCGTGCGACGTGGCGCTGCTCTTCCTGTTGGTGGCGGGGCTCTTGGCCAACGCTACCGTGCTGCTCGTCTTCTACCGGCGGCCCGGCCTACGCACCCTGTCCAACAGGTGAGCCTAGCCCACAGCCGGCCCACTCTGCTCAGTTTCATTTCGCTTACGTCAGCCTTCCACAACGGCGCTCGCCTATAAATAAGCCGTCAATTGAGAGCTGAGCAACTGAGCAGGTCCAGGCTCTCGAAGTTCCCCATACGTTTGCTGCGCAACCTCCCAATAAATTGGTTCACAATCGCTTTTCGAGAAGGTAGGGAGACAGCGGAGAAATTTTAATCTACTAAAAGCTTTACTGACAGAATTTCCTTCGGGGATGAGGATACCAAAGCTTCTACGAGGGCACTTTCTTAACCAGAGTCCGATCGGTCGCAAAATTAAAACGACAGTAAAAATCCGATGACGCTTTGCGCATATGGGTTGCACAGTATCTTTAGTATCCCCTTGATCACGTAAGGTTGCATTTTTCAGCAGTTTCCAGTTCTGGACAGATAGTGAACACGTAAAGATGCCTAGAACAATGTGAAGCGGGTGCTGTCATTCGATTTCTTCATTTCACGCCGAGGGTTTTTGCCTGACTTCCATGCGGCTCGAAAACGTAACCGTCACGCGTTACAGACGACTGTGGCAATGGTGCAGGAACTTCGAAGCAGGACGTACAGACGTTGATGATGCAGGCGGTCAGGGAATGAGGCGAGCGTCAACCAATGATCTTGTTCAGCGAGCCGATTAGGCGGTTAGAGAAAATCTCCTACGAAGGGCAACTCAGGACAAGTAAAGTGGACTGTTGTCCTCAGGCATTGTTGTTCATGACAGTGGTGGGCCGACACTGCAGCTGCAAGAAAGACGCTCCTGTAGTGTGTTCTATGGAAAGTGTCTGGTCACCCAGCAACAGCTCGGACTTGGCTCCCTCCGATTTTTATCTTTTTGCTCACATGAAACGCTAGCTATGAGGACAGCATTTTGGCACAGACAACGAGCTGCAGATCAGCATCGAGTATTGGCTGAAAGTGCAGGCGGTTATCCTCTGCGACGAAGGTCTTGGGAAGTTGGTACCACTCTACAACATTTGTCTTCAAGTCGGGGAAACGACTACGTACAAAAGTAGTTGGAAAGTGTAGCTAAATGTCGCAAATAAAACGTTTTTTTTTTCACTCTGATTTCTATTTCGTAATCTTGAAAAAGAAAAAAAGACCCTCTTAACAAACTCGTGTTACACTGCCAACGCCCCCACCACAGTGATTTTTACATCTGCGTCAAGTTTTATCCTTACGTTCCATCTGTGGACGTGACTGTATTCAATACACATTCTTTTTGTTTCGCCAAATTATACGATACATTTCGTATCCGGTGGTCCCAATATCAGGCGCAAACTGAATAATACATTATTTACGTCTGCTGTTGAGCGACTGATGCGAAATGTACGCCCCAAAATATATTTTGGAATGTACCTTTCGCATCACCTCGCTCAAGAGCAGACGTAAATAGCGTATTGTACTATATGCACCTGATAATGGATCCATAGGGTCTGGAATGCATCGTATAACATAAATTTTTATTTAATTGAGGGTGTTATACTCCTGTGTTAGACCTGCAAAGTTGTTGGTCGGTTTACGCACCACATGCAAGGTGACGCAGCTGAGGCAAACTTTCTGAAATATATCGAGAATGATTTAATGTAAGTAGCATTCAAAATGAAACGAACCAGAGGCTTTAAAAGCGATGAAGGGATCGTAATGCCATTGCCTACGGAAGAATGCATGATTAGTGTAAGAGCGCTGCGGCCCCAAACACGCCTCTAGGGGGACATGGGCGCACACGCACGCGACAGAGCGAACACGTGCAATCGTCGACCGTCCACTGCACTCAGTACTGCTGAAAACAGGGAAAAGGAAGCTTCAAAAGAAGAGCAATGGGACGTTTTGTGTTTCCTGACAGTGGGAGGAGTAGCAGGGAACCGAAATTCATTAAAGAGTGGCACAAGTGTACGGAGAGTACTGCTAGTCCATTGCAAGGGTCATCACACATGAGATTCAAGAAAGGACTGACGTCGTTAGCTGATGACTCACGATCTGGAAGGCCACACCGCATTACAGACACCATTGCCCCGTATATGGATGCCCTCATTATTGAAAACCGGCGAGTTACAGTGGCAGACGTTGACCCAGAGGTCGGATTGACCGTCGTAATTGCAACGGACATGCTGTTCCCTCCGTACACTTGTGCCTGTCTTCAGTGGATTTCCATTCCCCGCATTCTTTTAGCTGTAAAGGAACGCGCTGCATCCCTTTGTTCTTCTGCTGATGCCCCTGTTTCTGCGTTTTCGGCTCTAATGAGGGCAGCGGACTGTCGACAGTGCAAGAGTTGGCTCTCATCATGTAGTGTCAGGCGAGTTTGGGGCTTTGCCCCTCTAAAGGGGCAACACCTACCGTAGGCAATGTCAGTACCATCTCTCCAGCGGTTTTCATTTTACAGCTTCAGGCTCGTTATTTTTCAGTGTATTTTATAAATCGCGGAGTGAGTTTCGCTAAATTATAACAATGTGGTTAATTTTCTGACATATACTATTTTTTTTTTTTTTTTACTTTTATAGCGGCCAAATCATGACAGTCTTTTAACTGAACTATATCCGTTTTTTCGGTGACACTTAAAACACTCTTCGAACTAAAACGACATACCTCATGTGGAACTTGATCAAATAGCAACAAAGTGACGACACTGCAAACCACTGCCCCGACGACCGTGGTCTACACAGTGGATAACTTCCAACCGTTACACAATGAACAAACGATCGAATGGTAGACTAGACTACATTTGGGCAATATACGAGGGATATTCGGAAAGTAAGTTCCGATCGGTCAAGAAATGGAAACCACTGTGAAAATCTAATAAAGCTTTGCACATGTGTGTTCGACATTGTCTCTAGTATGCCTGTCGGTTGCATCACTTCGCTCTTTTCAGTTCTGAGCGCATGGTGAACACATCAAGATGTATAGAAAATAGTGTCTCCCTCCAAGTATGAGGTCCTGGTGAGAGATTTCGCCTGATGTTATGCAGCAAACATTACAGAAGTGTCATACGGTTCCTGCTTCGTGACAATTCTCGGTCGCTACCTGCAGGGGCAATGAAAATGCTCCTGCAGCGTTTTCGATGGGAAGTGTCTGATCACCGGCGCCACAGCCCGTAATTGGCTCCTTCTGTGTTTCAAATCTCTGCTCACATTAACTGCTGGCTATGAAGACAACATTTTCGCACAGACAACGAGCTATAGATGAGTGTAGAGAATTAGTGGGAAGCATAGGCGGCTGCCTTCTATGATGAGGGCATTGGAAAGTTGGTACAATGCTACGACAAATGTCTGAGTCAGAGTGGTGACTATGTAAAGCAGTGGCTGGAAGCTATACCTAACTGAGTCAAATAAAATATTTCTGATTTTCAAAGTGGTTTCCATTTCTCGATCAATCGGAACTTACTTTCTGAATAGCCCTAGTACCTGGTGTGTAAAATGACAGACCAATGCCCCGAAGGTTAAATCCATGGTAAGCCTCTGCACGCACTTCGTGATGACATTGTATCTGTAGTGACTAGGACTTGCATTCCTCGTGTTTCTTCAGTGGCCCGTTACTTGATCGGGAACCCGTAGTTAATACTATTACTCTCGTTTCGTAACTAATTTATGATATATGTCATTACTGTATTTAATATCGCTAAGCTGTGTAACGAAATTTCTACAGTACCAAGTCCCACGACAGACACAAGACAAGTTTACCATTTCGCAAAAAAAGTATAGAGTTCAGTTAAAGTTAAGGATTGCCACCAGTAACCGAACACTACCTCAATTTTGCAAAGGTATGTTTTTGTAGAACGGTTCTAAATTTTTAGTAGTTTAACGTTCCTCAGTAACTAAGAGTAATTATTGAAGAAATAGGTAACCAGTTCTACAAAAGAAATTTTATTTCTTGACCGGTTTCAGACACTTAGTGTCCTTCTTCAGAAGGTTAGAATTATCGCATTATTAGTCAGTCAAAATTATCAGGCATACGCAGCATATTACCGTAGTCGCAACTGTAGTTGGCATAAAACAAATATGGTATAGAGAAACCAAACAACTGTAGACATCATGCTAGGACTGCTAACGACCCGTAGTGAGATTTTAAAACTTAAAAGAAGACTGTATCACACTAGTTGACCTGATATTTGAATTGTGATTGTCAAGTACGTCTCTAACAAACTCGAAGTCGACGGTAGATTAATGTGTAATCTTACTTCTTTATTCCGTCAAGTAAGGATGCAGCAAGTCACTGTCGCCGTATTAGGAATGTGCATGCTCTGGTACCACTGATTGCTTCGGTATAAAATTGTGCGCGTACGAAATGTCAATATTAAACATTTACGAAAAATTTAGGAAATAGATAACGCCTCTTACCTTTATTCCCGTAGTATACGTTCATTATAAATATGACCATACATCGACAAGATCACAAGTTTGTGTTGTGCTTATAAGTTTTTATAGGTAATAAAACTTTACACAATGGAAATATTCAGGCGGAGAACGCCGAAGGTCTTCTCTGCGATCAGTGGCGAAGATCTGAACACACATTGTAAGGTTTCTTGGTACGTTCTTGACGTCAGAGGGAATACCCAACAAATTAGAACGTGAATTCCTTTAAATTAAGTACATCTGCGCTGAGTTTTTCCATAACAGAACCAGTATGCTAAGCAGGGCAGTGTCCAAGCCACAGTTTTACGGACTGGGGAATTTTCGTACCGCGAAACACGGAGTGTTTGACATCGTCAACAATACTTTGCTGCAGATGGCTGACGTAATTCGATGTGATGACCGTCGCAAACCCAAATAACACAGCACTTCCTGAAGAATTAGTTTGAAGCACGAGATGATTGTATTGCACCAATGGTAGAATTAATTGAGAGAATATTACATTTCAGTGTTGTAGTACTTAACGTAGTACAGCAGCGCAGTAACGGGGACGAAAAATGCTACGTTCCGAACGTTTATTGTGATATCATCTTCGGAACATAGAACTAGTTAACTTTTGCCACCATCTGTGACTTTACGGTTTAAGCCCTAAGGCTTTTTCCTTCAAGCTTACTAGTGCTGAATGCCCATTTCTAACTCGCTGTTTCCAACAAAGCGCCACATGGATCGCTTTTTTTTTAAGTTGTCATTCTTTCGACTAGTTTGTCGCTGCTCTCTATTTTTCATCTAAAATCTTTTTTCACATTATAGTCTTGGTATACGTCTATTTTCCTTTCTACTACTCCTTCCAGGGCCATGTTAACCGCGGCTGGACGCAGTACCAGATGTCCCATTAATCTGTCCCTTCTTCCATTAAGTGTCTTCTGCATATTTATATCCCTCCCTATTGTTTTACTCTCTTTCATTTCGTATTTTATCTGTCCACTCATTCTTTTCTCAGATAGCACCACATTTCAGATCTGGGTTTCCGATGTCTACTTAACACTTCAACATTATACTCCAGATATGTGCTTCACGAAATTCTTCATATCCATACGAATATATGATACCAAAAGAGCTCTCTTATTGAAGAGATATTTAATCACCTGTAGTAATCTGATTCCAGTGTTCGGCCATCCTTTGTAATCTTGCTTCCAGATAGCTAGGTTAACTCTTTCACTTGAACTTCGGTATCTATCGCCATTTTGATGTTACGCAAGTTGTTATTCTCGTTTCTACCACTCCTCATCGCAATATGCACTAAATCTGGATTATGTATATATTTATACTCCCGCAAACCGATGTAAAGTGCGTGGTAGAGGGTACTTCCCATTGTACCAGTTATTAGTCTATTCACGCAGGAAGAATGATTTGTTAAATGCCTCTGTATGCACTGTAATTAGCCGCATCTTCTTTGTAAAATTCTCGGGTGTCATCCAGGATTAATTCGCCAACAGACTCGTTGCCATCTTCAGGTGATTTCTGATCAGCGCTGTCCTGCTCGGATCGGCGTTCTACATAAGTTTGGTATTACTCCCTCCGTCACTCCAGAGTGATGGAAAGGGTAACGGCGAACGTATATAGGACGTCGACCCGAGCAGAGCAGCACTGATAAGAAACCACCTGAAGATGGCATCTAGTCTGTTGGCGAAGTATCGTGGAGAATTTATACAACGGGAGCGGGCGCCCGACAGTCCTGTAAGTTTGAAATATGCCACGAAATCATAAGGTGGCAGTCTTGCCTCCGCGGTTTCTAGGGAAGTGATATGTAGAAGATGGGGATATGTTCCTAGAGTCATCACTTCATGCTGGTTCTTTGAAACTTTGTAAGCAGGTTCTTGCAGAGTATTCGACGTCTGTCTTAAAGTGTCTACCAGTTCAGGCTCATTAGCACGTCCTCGACACTCCTTCACGCGTCAAATAAATCTGACCATTTGTGTTGTCATTGTTTGTATTCGTTCAGTATTCTAATATATGAGAAACTATCAGCCTCGATTGCGGTAACGAAACCAGCCTGTACCTACGTTTCAGCCCAAATAATTGAGCCTTCTTCAGAAGATATTCCTGAATCTGTAATTTGTCTAAGAGGGCACGGTCTAGAAATAAAACTAAAACGGCCTGAACAGGTGTAGTCACATTTTAAAAATGCGGTAGATAAGTACTAAGTCAACACTAAGACTTCGTTGATGGTGGTAGTTTGTCCTAGTCAGTGGGAAACCTCTCGATAAGCCATAACGTTTCTCGGTACGTTCTTGACGTCAGAGGGAATACCCGACAATCTTTAGGTTAATCGTATCTGAGCGCCACGATCTTCTATAATACATTAATTAGGGCAGTGTCCAAAGGATAATTTTCCAGACAGGGGGGTTTTCGTACCACGAAACACGTGATGATTGCGAAAGACGCTCCCTTTGTTAACCAGACATCATAGATGGCTGGCGTAATTAGAGTTTTTATCCATCATAAAGCAGATAGTTCCCACGAGTTACTTTTGTAAACAATGTCGTTTTTACACCGACTGAATTTTCCACGTATCCTAATGTACCGAAGTCTTCCACATGTCTCACCCAGCGTCCTGGGCCTGTGCGACATCCTAACCCCTACAAATTGTTATATCCAGTACCCGACCGACCGGCACGGAGTTGTACGGCGAGTGACGCCTGTGCTCTGCGGCAATGCGCAGGTTCGTGCTGAATCTGGTGGCGACGAACCTGTCGGCGTGCTGCGTGTTCCTCCCGCTGGCGGCCGCGGACTCCGTGCTGTCCCGGCCGCTGTCCGCGCTCTGTTCCGCCGGCCGAGCCGCCGCCGCCGCCACCTGCGCAGCCTCAATCCTTGGAGTACTGCTCATCGCGCTCGACCAGTACTGCGCAGTCGTCGACCCGCTGCACTACCACTCGCACATCAACAAGCTGCGCTCCGCAGGTAAGCCACTCCCATCACTATCCGAGCTGGGGTGACCAACCGTCCCGTATTTCCCGAGATCTGCCGTATTACAGCAATATATATAATATCTTTGGGTTAATAGGCCGCGTCATGTTTCTTCTAAAATGATCGACGTTGCGACCCCTCTGCTGGGATCTTCTTCAGGATCCTTTGGTGTCCACTACTGCTAGAACAATCAGTGTTCTAGCAGTAGTGGACACCAAAGGATCCTGAAGAAGATCCCAGCAGAGGAGTCGAAACAATGATCATTTTAGAAGAAACATGACGCGGCCTGATAACCCAGAAGATTTTTAACTTCAATGACAACGGCCACGAAAGCCTGCAGACTTGAAATTTTTTTTTAATCCTCCCGCATCTCTCGTTGACCACATGTTTCTCCCGTATCTCTCTTCAGTGATCAGTGTTATTAATGTCGCAAAGTGGCTCTGTGCACTATGGGACTTAACATCTGTGGGCATCAGTCCCCTAGAACTTAGAACTACTTAAACCTAACTAACCTAAGGACATCACACACAACCATGCCCGAGGTAGGATTCGAACCTGCAACCGTAGCGGTCACGCGGTTCCAGACTGTAGCGCCTAGAACCGCACGGCCACACCGGCCGGCAATGTCGCTAAGTACAGGGTGACACACGGGAGACAGACGGTTTTGAACTGCGTAGTACTGAGGGCGCGGTCGTGGGAGGTGGTCGTGGTGGGGATAGTTCTGATCCACACAAGACGCCATTTCATTTACTCAGTCGCTATGGAGCAGTGGGACTTGCAACGTCGAGTGTTTGGCAGTTTCATGAAAAGTGGTGAGTCTATTGTTGCTACGCAGCGATTGTTTCGTGCGCGGTTTAATGTCGGTCGACATGGAGCTGTTCCGAGCCGTAACACAATCCTCAGATGGGTGGAAGGAAAACTTCAGTTCAACTGGAAACCTACTGGATAACAAGCATCCTGGCCCGAGACGCAGAGTAAGGACACCAGAAAATGTTGAAAGGGTAAGGCAAGCGGCAGTCAGAAGCCCAGGACGGTCAGCTAGACGTCATGCTAGTTAGTTACGAATCAATCGTGAATCGGTTACACGAATTTTGCATAAAGAATTAAAATTCCGTCCCTACAAAATGCTCATTGTCCAACAACTGATTTTACTGCACGAGAAGACTTCGCTTACAGAATGCAAGTGATTTTGGGATCGAATAAAAATGAAATTTTATTGATGATCGATGAAGCCCATTTTCATTTAAACGGGACCGTGAATAAGCAAAACCTACGTTACTGGGCTCTAGAGCATCCACACCTTATCCACCAGCGTCCTCTCAGAAAAAGTAAGTCTGGTGTGCTCTTGCCTCTGTTGCCATTATTGGACCTTGTTTTTTGAAGAGAACGGGGCCTCAGTTACTGTTAATTCGGTTCGTTACATTCGTGTGCTTGAAACCTTCCTGAAATCAGAGCTAAGAAGACGACGAATCCCTTTAAAACGCGTTTGGTTCCAGCAGGATGGGGCAACATCGCACACAGCGAACACTTCAATGTCAGTTCTTCGACGAATGTTTCCTGGCCGGATTATCTCACGTTTTGGCAATGTTCCTTGGCCACCCAGGTCTCCCAACTTGTCAGTATGTGACGTTTTTTCTGTGGGGGTACCTTAAGAACTGTGTCTATAACCACAAACCACGAAATTTGGACGAGTTGAAGAATGCAATCGTTCAAGAAATTGCTGCCATCCCTGCAGAGATTTTAGTCCATGTGATGGAGGATTTTGTGTAGAGACTTGAGTCCTGCATTCGAAATGACGGACATCACCTTGACGACATTATTTTTCACAAATAACTTTGTTAACTAAAACTGCAAATAATGAGCTTTGATTTTGTGTAAATAACATGCATTAATTTTAAAGTTGGCTGAGTATTATTTCATTAAAAACCGTCTGTCTCCCATGTGTCACCCTGTACTATGGATACTTCAGACACCCTGATCGACAGATATCGAAAAGTTGTCAATAATAATCGATACTACTCTCGATGTATAGACCAATTTATGGTCGCCTTCTACTGAGGGAGGGGCAGGAGGGGGGCGGGCCAGTGATGGGGTAGTGACGGTAGCAATGTCGATCAGTATTGGTAATCCACGGAAGCGCCCGCCTCGTACCGATCAGCAGCTATGGCATAACTAACACACCCAAGTGATAAGGGCTCGCGAAAGCTGATTATAGAGACGTTAGTGTTTAAACCTGCTCCTTACATTATTTACCAATTGACCCGCACAACACAACATTTCGCCACGCTTTGAAAGGGCCAGTACTGATAGATCGCATTAATTGGCAGCAATCGAGAACAGAGAAAATTCAACCCGAAATGTTCAGATTTGTGTAGCATTCTTTCCGTAATGTACGTGCTATACTGTTCGGCATTCATTTGTTTCTAAAGTGAATCAATTCTCATCACGTGCTCTCGCAGTGGAATGACGATCTAGAGACTCCCAAGATGCTAGAAAATTGAATACTTAACGCGCGTGCTTGAAAAAGTGGGAAGGGCAATATTCTTGGTGAAGGCCCACGACCTTCAACATTTACCGAGCTTACCATGTGCTATGCAAGCGTGACTTCAGCACTGCTGAGTCTTATTAGGCACTTAAGTACTCTAAAAACCTCCTCTCGGTTTGTGGAGATATAATGACATAGTGTAAGACATAACAGAGTAAAGGCAAGCAGTTGGTATTTTCAATTACCCTTCTGGAACTGCGCGTTTTACTAACCAGATGGAACGCGGAAGACCACGTATGCTACTGCAAGTCCTTTCGCGTACTCTGTGTCGATTCATATATTCCATCAGGTCAATTTACCTTAGCTCTGTTGACAGTTTTTGTTGCTTGCATATGCCGAGACCCTTATTTCAGTACGTCAGTTTGGTGTTCGTGTAATAACTGAAGCGAAGAACTGCAGTACGATTTTGCTCCCTCACTTAAGTATCGGAATCACAATAAGAAATATGGTAACATGCTCCGAATTATCTTCAACAGAATGGGTGTAGGTTAGGAACTGGATTCCTCGTTAGAGAGGGGATGGGTTGGGTCACTTTCCCGACCCTAACCTCACCTGCAAGTCACACATGAAAAATAAAACAGTAGTACAGCAGATACAAGAATATGACGGCAAACATCTGGTGTCTGATATAAAGGAAGATCTTGAACTCCCTAAAGATGCCTTTAGAAGGCTGAAACTGACAAAAAATAACAAGGCAGTGAGGGATTTTGCAATGTTGCTGTTCGGGACTGCTCTCCTGTCCACGTAATTTACCCTGGAAGGAACACAAATCAAGGATTTACTGAATGATTAATTTGGGTCTGGGAAATGACGATGAGGAACCTCAGGCTGCAGAAAAAGAAAATGTGCATGCTGAACTGCCACCAGGTGAAGGTGACAGTGAAGGTGCTGAATGTGTGCTACTGCTAAAGATCCCTCATTCTTTGATGCTGTAATTTATGGCTGCAATTATGTCACCTTATTTGTCATTTCATTGTAGCCATCTTTGTTACTGTTTTTGTTTAATAAAAAGCGCGCGTCATAAAAAAACATCAGCATAGCAAAGCTTTTTCTATGCGACTCTAATGCACAAACAAACATAATCCACGGTGTCGTTGACGCCACTGTACTCTGACAGGCAATGCACAATCGACCAAGCAGCTGTTTTGACGAAAGCGTTTCACCATCGAGAGACGCATGAAGCTCCGAGTGGTGCCTCATCCAGCCTACCGCCATGAACAGAAGATCGCAATTTTAAATCCACCGATTGTAATGACAGTCTTTCAGAAGAAACGGACAATTTATTTTGCCGTCCTCTCCTAATTTGAGTATTTCACTTCTAACGATCTCGCCGTCAATGCACGTTAAATCGCAGTCCTCATTATTTACTTTAAGGGAGGTTACTACAGTCGTGTGTTACTGTGTGACATAAATCGCACAATGTTTGTATAAGATTTTATACATTCATCTTACAGCGTTTGCACGCGTGTACACATCACTGTATTGGTTGTTAGATTAGATTAGTTTTTCGTTCCATAGATCTGTGTTGAGGAGATCCTCGTGAATGTGGAACACGTCAATTTTTTTAAGCTGAAATAACCATAATAACAGTATGAATATATACAATACATCATTTGTTTCTATTAAAACATTCGTCAATGGAGTAGAAAGAGTTGGCCACTAGTAAGTCTTTCAGGCTCCTTTTAAACTGACCCTTATTTGTAACTAAATTTTTTATGTTTGCTGGCAAATTATTGAAGATGAGTGTTCCTGAGTAGTGGACCCCTTTTTGAACTAAAGTAAGTGCTTTTAACTCCTTGTGCAGATCATTTTTGTTCCTGGTATTGTACGTATGAACTGGAAAAAGAGATACATTATTTAGGACAAATTTCATTAAGGAGTAAATATACTGAGAGGCAGTAGTTAGTATACCCAGTTCTTTGAAGAAGTTTCAACAGGACGTCCGTGAATTTACTCCACAAATAATACGTATTACACACTTTTGCACTCTGAAAACTTTTGTTTGACTTGAAGAGTTACCCCAAAATATACCATATGACATTATGGAAAGAAAGTAGGCAAAGTATGCAAGCTTTTCATTTTTATGTCGCCTATGTCTGCTAACACTCGAATTGCAAATACAGATTTGTTAAGGCGTTTCTGCAGTTCTGTGGTGTGCTCCTCCCAACTGAATGTATTATTATTATCATCAAGTTGTAATCCCAGAAATTTAAGACTGTCAACCTCTTCTATCTGCTCGCTCTTCTTCATACTTTATGCGTATGTTGGGTGGAAACGTCTTAAAGGTTCTGAATTGCGTATAGTGAGTCTTTTCGAAGTTTAATGCCATTAACCTCTCCCCTTTGGCCAGTAACAGATCGTTCCAGCCGTAGCTACTTATTACTTTATACTGATCTTGCTTGAGATAAATTACAACTATTATGAAACACTTAGAAAGAAATAAGCAGTCTCGAGGATGACGGACTTCCACAGTACTGCTTACCTACCGCTGCCGGCCGGAGTGGCCGTGCGGTTCTGGGCGCTACAGTCTGAAACCGAGCGACCGCTACGGTCGCAGGTTCGAATCCTGCCTCGGGTATGGATGTGTGTGATGTTCTTAGGTTAGCTAGGTTTAATTAGTTCTAAGTTCTAGGTGACTGATGACCTCAGAAGTCCCATAATGCTCAGAGCCATTTGAACCATTTTTGAACCATCCCTGCCGCTTCCAGCGTTGTCTCTGCACATCACCGTCCCTCTACCGACCTTTTCCAGCAAAGTCTGGTGTCAATTTGTCGTTGATAAGGACGGAACGCTCGCCTCCGCCCTTCCCTTGCCAGTAGTCAGTGTAACACGTATTTTTATGACCGGCAGCCATGATGCTGACGGCGTGGAGTGTGGCGCTGGTGTTCGGCGCCCTGGCGGGCATCGTCCCGGTGGAGGACTCCTCCGGCTCCAGTCTGTGGCAGGCGTGCTTGTACCGGCATGCGCGTTCCGCTCCCAACACCAACACCACCGCCGACAACACCACCAGCACCATCAGTGTGGAGGAGCCACAGCTGGAGCGGGCCGATTACTCTCTCTACAGGGAGACCTTCGCCGCCTGCTACGCCATCTTCATATTCGCCATCCCGTTTGCTGGTATCGCGTGGATCTACCTGTGCATCTACTCTGCGGCACACCACAACAGCAAGCGGACACGGCTCACTGGTGAGTGACTCACTTCTCAATGAGCCGGCCACTAGTGGCCGTGCGGTTTTAAGCGCTTCAGTCTGGAACCGCGTGGCCGCTACGGTCGCAGGTTCGAATCCTGCCTCGGGCATGGATGTGTGTGATGTCCTTAGGTTAATTAGGTTTAAGTAGTTCTAAGTCTAGGGGACTGATGACTTCAGATGTTAAGTCCCATAGTGCACCATCTCTTTCTTTCCCTTTTGGTCTCCAGGGACCATATCAATTCAGATCAGCTTTCTTTACGCTTTACCAATATAATTTGTTATATGTATTATATGGGTACGGTGTCCGTTCATTTGGACGTGTACGCCTGAAAGAACAGACACAATTGTGACGATATGCAGATACAATTTAGATTAAATAAATTTCCAATTTTCGTCAAGTAAATTAAGGATGATTCCGCTGCCCGTACCGATCCTTTTGACAAGCATAAATTTGTCTCCTTCGTAAGGAAAATGGACTGAAAAATTATTTTTTCGAAACCATGGGAAAACGCTAATACCTTTACTTCTGCAACTGGTTGGCTGTTATTTTCCAATTCTATCAGATTTCTACCTGCGACGCTACTACAGCGCAGCCATGTTCAAAATTTTAAAACCTCGTACACCTTTAACTGCCAGTCGTCCAAACCTTACTGTGTGCTTGATGGGTCCATCTGAGGCGGTACTTCCGTGAGTCCTTCACTTTGGACACCTTCAAGGTCGACCACATTTGAATTCAGAAGCCCTAACGTTACCAGTTGAAAATGAAGGAGCAGTGCTTATGAACAGTCATCAACTTTGACTATCCATTGGCGATAAACTGGTGGCCTGATATTTCAGTTTACTGTCACTTTCCTTTAAATAAAACGAAAATAAATAATTCTTCCTCACTTTTGTGAATAACTGTTGTGGCTTTTTCTAATAAACTCTTATTAACAAATGTTATTGTTGTGGTCTTCAGTCCTGAGACTGGTTTGATGCAGCTCTCCATGCTACTCTATCCTGTGCAAGCTTCATCTCCCAGTACCTACTGGAGCCTACATCCTTCTGAATCTGCTTAGTGTATTCATCTCTTGGTCTCCCTCTACGATTTTTACCCTCCACGCTACCCTCCAATACTAAATTGGCGATCCCTTGATGCCTCAGAACGTGTCCTACCAATTGGTCCCTTCTTCTAGTCAAGTTGTGCCACAAACTCCTCTTCTCCCCAATTCTATTCAGTACCTCCTCATTAGTTATGTGATATACCCATCTAATCTTCAGCATTCTTCTGTAGCACCACATTTCGAAAGCTTCTATTCTCTTCTTGTCCAAACTATTTATCGTCCATGTTTCACTTCCATGCATGGCTACACTCCAAATACTTTCAGAAACGCCTTCCTGACACTTAAATCTATACTCGATGTTAACAAATTTCTCTTCTTCAGAAACGCTTTCCTTGCCGTTGCCAGTCTACATTTTGCGTCCTCTCTACTTCGACCATCATTAGTTATTTTGCTCCCCAAATAGCAAAATTCATTTCCTAATCTAATTCCTGCAGCATCACCTGATTTAATTCGACAACATTCCATTGTCCTCATTTGCTTTTGTTGATGTTCATCTTATATCCTCCTTTCAAGACACTGTCCATTCCGTTCAACTGCTCTTCCAAGTCCTTTGCTCTCTCTGACAGAATTACAATGTCATCGGCGAACCTCGAAGTTTTTATTTCTTCTCCATGGATTTTAATGCCTACTTCGAACTTGTCTTTTGTTTCCTTTGTAGCTTGCTCAATATACAGATTGAATAACATCGGGGATAGGCTACAACCCTGTCTCACTCCCTTCCCAACCACTGCTTCCCTTTCATGTCCCTCGACTCTTATAACTGCCATCTGGTTTCTGTACCGGGGGATGGAAATTGCTTACAGATGTTCATTAAGAGTGTCGGCTTTGTCACAGCCTTTTTCGAAACCGCATTGCTTGTATAAGGAAGGGACAGGCAGCAGGCGTTTGGTGGCGCAGAGCAGCAGCGACTAACAGAGCCCCCGTATGTCGGTGTGCGCAGGTTCTGGTCCGGTGGCAGCCAGCTCGCAGCTGACGTCACAAGTGAGCACAGCGGACGCGTCGGTCGACGCACAGATGGCGGACTGCCAACCGCTGGCGTCGGTGGCGGAGGAGGCATCGTCCGGCGACCTGCAGCCGCCGCAGCTGCAACAGCAGCCGCAGCCCACCACCATCACCTTCTCCGTGTCCGCTGCGCCCGCCTCGGAGGACAACACGGCCCTCCTGCAACAAGTGAGTCTTCCATTAGCCATTAGGAGACGTGATCGTGAAGTTAAATTATCACCTCAAAAACAGACATGCCTCCCTGCTGTGGTGCGGGGAGCTCGATGTGTACTAGGACTCCAAACGCGTGCCTGCAAGGAATTTAAAAAAAAATAGTTACGTAACTTTATTTATTCAAGCTGATATTAAATTTCTGAGGATCCCTCTTTGGAATAATTATCGATGCATCGCAAACTAAGGGTGAAGAATACTGGTGTGAAAAACCTAAGGATCAAAGTGACTTTCATATGATACGACGTCCTCCCCCGGTAGCTGAGTGGTCGCCAGCATACCTCAGCGTGTTCAGTCAGAGGGTTAGCAGCCATATATGGAAGTGAAACATGGACGATAAATAGTTTGAACAAGAAGAGAACAGAAGCTTTCGAAATGTGTTGTTACAGAAGAATGCTGAAGATTAGATGGGTAGATCACATAACTAATGAGGAGGTATTGAATAGAATTGGGGAGAAGAGGAGTTTGTGAGTTTGTGGCACAACTTGAGTCGAAGAAGGGACCGGTTGGTAGGACATGTTCTTAGGCGTCAAGGAATCACCAATTTAGTATTGGAGGGCAGCTGGAGGGTAAAAATCGTAGAGGGAGACCAAGAGAGGAATACATTAAGCAGATTCAGAAGGATGTAGGCTGCAGTGGGTACTGGGAGATGATGCAGCTTGCACAGGATAGAGTGGCATGGAGGGCTGCATCAAACCAGTCTCAGGACTGAAGACCACAATAACATGAACGGCGTACTCCATGACCGAATTAATGAGATTCAAAACAGTAGGAAAGGCAGCATCAGTCGTAAGTGAGATATCATTGCACTGAAAATAGCTATATAGCAGTTGAAATCAATCTACAATAAACAGATCAAACATATAAGAGTGATGCTGCTCTTGAATAGTACATCGGGCAGAAGCTACTTTCGTCCTTGAGTTTTAAACGTCAGTGTAGTTACAGGCGTTCTTAATCGCTATATTCGTTTTTGAGTATCCTGTATATCTATACTTAGTATATATATATATATATATATACTATCTTAGTATATACATAGTTAAGGCTCACCGGCCACTTGACCATCTTCTTCTGTGCGAATGCACAAACAGTACCCGAACTCTTACGGGAATCAGCAACGCGCCGCGAGTAAAGAGTATAATGGGCGGGGGGCTCTACGAATGTAGTGCGGGACAATACGTTGAGAATGTGGGTTTCGCGGAAGGCGTGCCAGAGATAAATCCCTGCAGTCGCGCTATCCTCTGTGTCCTCGATGGCTCAGATGGATAGAGCGTCTGCCATGTAAGCAGGAGATACCGGGTTCGAGTCCCGGTCGGGGCACACAATTTCATCTGTCCCCGTTGACGTATGTCAACGCCTGTAAGCAGCTAAGGGTGTTCATTTCATTTTATTCTGTATATCATTACGCAATCGCAAGTGACCTGACTGATGCGTATACCCAACATTGTGACCTGTGAAGCTGACAGCAGCTGCCTCCTTGAATTCGCAGGTGACAGTGACGGTGACGCCGCCGAGCTCCCCGCAGAAGGGCGGCGGCCCTCCCACCTGCCAGTCGTCGCCCGCGCCTTCGACGCCGCTCTCGCGCGCTGCCAGCGTCCGCAGCACATCGAGCAGCATCGTGACGTCACTGAAGCACCGCATCTCGAACGCGAGCGTGTTCCGCTACCGCGAGGAGACGCGGGCCGCGCGCGTCTCGGCGCTCGTCGTGGTGATGGCGCTCTTCTGCTGGTTCCCCTACGTGGCGGCGCTGCTGCTGCACTCGGGGCTGCTGGTGGCGCTGCCCGCCGGCGGCGTGCCGCACTACGTGGACGCGCTCAGCCTCACCATGCTGGCCGCGGGCACGGTCGCTTCGCCATTTCTTTTCGCCCTCCGGTCGCGCCGCGTCCAGCGCGAGGTCCGCCGTATCTTCGGGCTGCCGAGGCCGTCCGAGGCGGGGTCCGGTACCGCCACGTGCCGTCGGAAGGCGCCCACGTTGAGGCGTCCGCCGTCTGTGCAAGTCCACCACCCCCAGCAGACGCATCTCACTGCAAACTACAGCCACGTGTCGCTGGACGTAATGGCCTCCCTGGCGGAAGGCGAGACTGACTCTCTGTCCAAAGACAGCTCCTCGTCGGTACTGCAGTCGTTGCTCAGCAAAACTAAATGGGGCTACAAGCAGCCCAAGTGCCGGACTATGCTGTGCGACTTCGTGCCAGTTCCCGATGCGGCCCTCAGCGTGGACACTTGTCGCAGTTCCTTCTCCAGTGGTGCTAGTACGCAGTACACGTCTTCCACCGTGGACACTGGAATAGATGACTGAGATCGCCAATTGCAGTGGTGTCGTTCGACTGTGTGATCGTAACGACTGTTCGAAAAGACACTGTACAGTGCCGCATTGTGTATTTGGCGTTTTCTGTGTCCGTAGCCTGGAGTGCGAGTAAAACTGATACTGTCAATGCACAATTGTGTACCATATTCCACTAAGTATTCAAACCGTCAAAAAATAACAAACACGTCTGTGTTTTTTGCTGTGTTAGAAATTTTGTAGAGCATTTACAATTAGGAACTTCAGTAAGGATGCTCTGGAGGTTGATGTGTAACAAGTGTACTGTTTAGGGGAAAGAAGCTGAAGCACAGTCTCAGCTGAAAATGGCTGCATACTGATTGCAGACTCTTCCATCGAGAGAATGATAAACTAGACTAAAATCAATGCTAGAGCATCACAAGTTAATTGTGACATACCTCGGACAAAGTCGTTGTAGTAGTAGTAGTGCTGTAAATAGAGCATATTCGAACAGTTAAGATATGTATAGTGCAGCGTGTCAGTATTCCTTACAATTAAGTTCCTGAAAGTGCTTAACTTTCTCAGAAGAATGATGAAGAGGTTGCTGAGGGTACTGCCAGCATATAACAAAATTTGCAGGGTCTTGTGGTAGTAAGAAATTCCATTACTGTGAGTTCATTAAGGAAGAAAATTTATTGTGGAGACTGCTATAGGCAGCCAACATTTCAGATTTTCTAAAATTTCAGTATTCCACAGCTTGGTAGTGAAACTTCAAGTCCACAACTACATTGCTGAATATGAGAGAGAGAGAGAGAGAGAGAGAGAGAGAGAGAGAGAGAGAGAGAGAATGATAGTGATATTAGAGCACTTTCACATTTATGTAGATGGAATATGCTCTCTACATTGGTACAGCAGTATGTGATGATACGGTTGACCAGTGCTTATTTATACGAGCTCAAATTCTACTCACTGTAACTAACAGTCTTACCATGTGACAGGTACAAAGCTTGGCTGGGAATTAGTTATTTCTCACTGAGCATTTAAGTTACAATATCATTACTAAGTAATGTTACCCTTGCTGCAATGTAGCAGTACAGACTCATGCCACTGCCTATTGTTATTACTACAGCTAACCAACATGGGGAATTCGAAACACATTGTGCATGCTCCAATGTTCTGAAAAAAATCAATGAAAAGAAATATTATCCTAACAGATGGTCAGTTACTGTTGCTTGTAATTAACAGATGTTGGTAGATATTATTGTCAGAAATACTGGCATAATAAATTATTGAGTTAATATTAAGATTTATATCCTCAGCCTGTTTCAGCAAGGTCAGTCAAGCTAGTCAGAATATTAGTTTCTTTCAGACATCAAAAATTAGGCAATGATCAGAAGCTGATTACATCAAAAGAATACTGCTGTACCTTCTGAAACGACTAGAAAATTATGTAGCAACTTATAAACTGTGTGTTCACATCCCTGCTATAGTGGGCTGTTTCTAAGTACAAATGATGTAAACAAAAAGTGACAACTTTAGAGGAACAGCATTCTTTCAAGCCAAATGTTTTGCCTGTCAAATTGTAAAATGCTATCAGCATAGTGATATTATATTTAAGTTTTGAAAAGACTGATTTAAAGTAATATTAAACTGTTGTTTTAATTTTTATAAAAAACACAATTCATCAAGAATTGCAGAAATAAATTTTTATTTTAAATGTTAGATATTTGATGGAGATTGTGCAGCTCAAAACTCACAAATTACACTTTTCTAAATTCGAAATATGTTTTGTATTAAACACATTTCAAATTAGAGGCAATTAATCTTGAATTATGCAAAACTTCAGCTGTGTTTTTATTAATTGCTTTGGCTAAAAATAAAACAATCTTCCTTTTGCTAAATACTCGTCAATTCATTTGAAATTCCTCATACTGTTAAAATTTAATGCTGACACCAGCTGGTTCACTAAGTAAGAATAGTCTTTCTTAGAAAAGTTTAATGAGTTACAATATTTTGTTGTTAGTTCAAAGCAGGCTTTATCTTGCAGTCTTGTCATTTCTTTTTTTATGACGGTTTTTCTCTCTATCTTTGCCTGTATTCTACAGTTTCTTCATCTGTTTATCTGCAGCAAATTTATTTCTCCAATGAATAAACTGAACAGTAACAGAAGATGTGTCATAGCAAACAGAATGCAATGTGAAACTTGTCTAAAAATAACTGCACCCGTACATCATTTTAACAATAGTTTTCAGCCATTGGTTGAAAGTGAGAATTTAATAGCAACGGCAAAAAGTCTCATAGCTGCAGTATCATTGTAAAATGGCTTCCACTCTTACAGCAAATGGACAATTCTCATTCTTGATAAATGTGTGGTCATGCAAATAATAGTAGGCAAATGGTGGTAGGTAGACAACAGTGATTCAATGTAACTGGGGAAGCAGCGGCTTTAATAAGTATCAGCTTTTCTGTTTTTATATCTACATTTGCATCAGTGATGAATCTCTTGCATGAAAACTAAAAACACAACGAGTAGATTGACCACAAACACAGAGTTCACATTCTATAGTAAAATAAAGCTTCGTGGAGTCTGGGGGAAAGATTAAACTGTCGCGTCAATATAAACATACCTCTGGAACTCCATCTTGTCTGAGAACGACAAAACATCTTATATATATTGAGCTGTTTAATATCAGTGTGTGAAGTGCTTAGTTCGCTAACATCAACATAAAAAAATCTCCTTTATTGTTTTTTTATACAGAACTGGTACAGAGTTTCATGTTAATTATCAAGTGCAATACTTCAAGTAACATAAAAAATTTCGTGTCATGCATGGGTGAAGTGCTACAACAAAATTACATTACAAATAGTTTCATGCCAGTGTTCATTGAATTACATATTAAAAAGGTGACCTCAACAGCAACCAATAACACCAGTACAGGGTCATTCACTGTGAGATCATGAGATCTCTCATGAAAACATTTAATTTTATTTACCAGGAAAGATGTATAAAATATGTCCCAATCAGGATAAAGTCTCAGTTGAAAGATAAAGTTCATGTTTGAGAAACATAGCAACCAGTCACTTTTTTATGAGTTTTACTTCTGTCAGTAGCTGCATTTTAATCATACCCCCTGGGAGCATCCCTTGCAAGTGTGAACGCCAGTACATCCAGCAAACACAGTGCTGCTTCTTGCAACCCTGCGTGGGACATATTAAATGTGTACATCTGGAGCATTAAGTTAAACCAGCATTGGTAGCACTCAGCATCAACAGAATGTACATTACAATTTGAGAAAACAAACATATTGTGCCAAGCTTGTCGACTGTGGGAGAGCATCATAAGTGGTCAGTTGAGATAAGGCTCCAGCACAAGTACGTCGACAGGATGGGGGCAGCCTGCTAAGTTCAGAATGGAACTCTCCACCAGCAGATATACACCAAGAAGGTAGACAGCTGTTGATGCTTCGCAG
Organism: Schistocerca serialis cubense; assembly: GCF_023864345.2. Taxonomy (NCBI): domain Eukaryota; kingdom Metazoa; phylum Arthropoda; class Insecta; order Orthoptera; family Acrididae; genus Schistocerca; species Schistocerca serialis. The sequence goes on from NC_064646.1 coordinate 399,216,245, forward strand.
TTCTGGACAAGACTGAATGCACAGAGAGTTGAACAGTTGTCTGTGCTCCCCACCAAACCCTGCATCTGGGGCTCATATTGTTAGCCAATACAGATCATAATAATTCTTATGAAGTCTAGTTTTTTGTTGAAACGTGCACTTTTTTAAAATGTTACAATACCTATTAACATTAAGATGCCAAAAGAAGGATAAAATAGAATGTAAGTGAGGTTTATTGCAGCATTCTACGGTAGTATGAATCGCTTACAGGATATCGTATTTTGAAAAGTTCCCACATCGACACTTGTTTAATACCTGTGCTAGAACACACTAAAGAAGAACACACATGCGTACGCTAGTTATCTAACCAGTAACGGGACAATTGACCATCACAGGTTGTGTTCAAAATGACCTCTGGCAAAATCAATATACGCTTCCAGTCTAGTATGGAACGACTGCTGCAGAAATGTTAGCATTTCAGCAGAGATGTCCGAGCAGGCTGCAGTAAACGTAATTGAATATCATGGGGTGTAGTTGGTAGCTCCTTGCAGAAACTCTTTCAACTTTTCCAACAACAAAAAGTCTACAAGCGTCAAATATGGGGAACGGACCAACCAAGGTACAGGTCCTTTGCGTCCAATCCAATGATCTGGAAACAACTCTTGAAACAATGCCATAGTACTTCGTGTACCATGGGCTGCATTGCGATGATGTTGGTACTCCAGACTACTCTCTTAGTCTGTATGCGTGGAAAATAGTCTGTTGGGAGGCTGCAATACCTGTGCATGTTGAGTGTTCTGTCTATGAAAAATGGGTGTATGAGCTGATGGTTCATTCTCCCACACCACATATTTACACTTCATGTGCGCTGACGTTCCACCTGTGTTAGTGGTAAGTTCCTATGGGACCAAACTGCTGATATCATCGGTCCCTAGTCTTACACACTTCTTAATCTAACTTACGCTAAGGACAACACACACACCCATGCCCGAGGGTGGACTCGGCAAGGTGCCTCAGACTGCGCATCTACCCCGCGCGGCTGACATACTACATGATGAGGCCAATGGAGGTTGTCAACAGACCAATAGTGCATGGTTATGCTGTTTACCAGGCCATGGTTGGTAAATGTGGTTTCATCGCTAAACAAGATAAAGGATGCATCTGGAATATACAGATTTAATGCCAATGTACAGTAGTTAATGCGATTCTCATAATCGTTTCTATGCAGTTCTTGATGGAGGGAGATGTGATAGGGATGGAGCCTATGTCAATGGAAAATGCGTAGAACACTTGCCTGACACATGCTAGTTCCTCATACGATTGTGAAACAGCTAACGTCCGGATCAACTGCAACAGCAGCAAGAACATTACTTTCCCCCCTCTTCTGTCGTTATTTGTGTCCTTCTGTTACCTTGTCTAGGTGTTACAATACCATTTTCACGTACCTGGTTCAAGAGGTTGATAAATAATTGCCGAGATAGTTGACGTCTGTTGGGATATCTTGCCGCATACACCACACAATAACGAACTGCATTCTTCCTACACTCTCCATACACTACGAGAATGTGGACTTTTTCTGCACTAATAAGTTCCATCGTCCACTCACGATCTACTGCTTGGACTGTGACACTCTTACTGGTTGGCAAGTCACACTGCACTCAAGGAACACGCAAGCACACTGTAACCAAACATAACTTCGTATATGGCAACTACGCAGGTTCAATGGCATAAACAAGTTGTTGTTGTTGTGGTCTTCAGTCCTGAGACTGGTTTGATGCAGCTCTCCATGCTACTCTATCCTGTGCAAGCTTTTTCATCTCCCAGTACCTACTGCAACCTACATCCTTCTGAATCTGCTTAGTGTATTCATCTCTTGGTCTCCCTCTACGATTTTTACCCTCCACGCTGCCCTCCAATACTAAATTGGTGATCCCTTGATGCCTCAGAACATGTCCTACCAACCGATCCCTTCTTCTGGTCAAGTTGTGCCACAAACTTCTCTTCTCCCCAATCCTATTCAATACTTCCTCATTAGTTACGTGATCTACCCATCTAATCTTCAGCATTCTTCTGTAGCACCACATTTCGAAAGCTTCTATTCTCTTCTTGTCCAAACTATTTATCGTCCATGTTTCACTTCCATACATGGCTACACTCCATACGAATACTTTCAGAAATGACTTCCTGACACTTAAATCAATACTGGATGTTAACAAATTTCTCTTCTTCAGAAACGCTTTCCTTGCCATTGCCAGCCTGCATTTAAACAAGTATCTGTGTGGAAATTTCAAAATGCTATATCTCGTAAACCATTCGCACTAAAATCCTACAACAAACACCACTGGCATTCTAATCTACCCTACTTTTAGTTTTTTTAAAGTCAGCAGGCATTGTTCCATTTAAAAAAGCGCAAGTTTGCACAAAAATGCGCTTTCTAAGTATTACTCGTATTACCATTCCGTGAAAACCACACATCAATAGGATTCCCATTCCCGTAGTATTTGCAGTGCAAAGTTTACCACCTCATATATTTCCGAAATGAAACAAAAGGGTGAAAAATTCAGTTGGAAGCACATACGTCAGAGGCTTTTTTTTTTTTTTTTTTTTTTTTTTTTTTTTTTTTTTTTTTTTTTTTTTAGAGAGAGAACGGAAGCTAGAGCCACAGTTACTGATCCAGACTTGCTTTCAGTGTTTCAAACCTCATACGTTCTGAAATACTTAGACTTTAAATCACGCGCCGCCAAACAACAGCCCACGACGTCTACTCCTCCGACCCACCGACGTTACTTGGATTTACTCAATGTGGGACGCGAGTCGCTGTGATACAGTCTAAATTTAAATATTATCTGTAGAATACCAAGTGATTTTCACACGTGCGGAAACCACCTGGCTCTTGTGTGCCTTAAATTTACCATGTTCAACGATCAGGACCCGTTGTAAGATATGGAAATTTCGAACTCTCCTTTCATATACTGCATCACACATCACATGGCATTCTGCGATAAAGACATACATTCCTTGTGTACTGAAACCAGTCGTTTCTGCTGCGAACTTCATTCGTGGATATGGCGCTCAGTCACCGTCAGTCCAAGGCTTTTCTTGAAGAGAGTGATTCTGAATTCTGTTACTTGCCTTATCATACAACAGTGAGGTGGCTCAGCAGCGGTGAAGTTCTGTTCCAGTTTTAAAAGCTCCGAAACAAAAAGTTCTCACTGAAAAACACAGAGCTGATCCACAGTTGTCAGATCCTAGTTGGCGGTCAAAAGTTGTAATTTTTGGCCGACATGACATCCCACACGAATGAGCTGAAGTTTAAAATTCAGGGTAAGGATAATCTCGTCTATATCTCTACAGAATCATCAAAAGAGGTCAGACGACGCTGTCATTATCTTAAGCGTAACCGTAAGGAGAAACTTATTCTCATTGTCAATAGTTTAAAGAGGTCAATCTTCGAAAAAGTCAACCTTGATTTTCCGTAAGTAGTTATTCGTGACTTGAAGAAGCGTCTTTTGGAGAGTGACATTCTTTTGTTCCAGAATCCGCTTGAGTGTAGCCTCGGTGATGTGGTAATTGTATTACAGTTGAAGCTCATTGATTTGGAAGCAAATGTCTTGTTGAAAGAGAAACACAGAGAAAGAAAGCTTGCTGAGTTTCCGAAACTAAAGAAATTTGCGATGGTATATAGCACCAGTGTTTGGGACAACTGATGTCTGTGAGCAAACGTTTTCGAAAATGAGGTATGTTAAGTCAGCACATCGAATGAGACTGACAGATGAATATATGAAAGCAGTTATCTCGACTGGATACGGCAACACCAAACTAATCATTAATGATGTCTTGAAAGCCAAACGTCAGTTTCACAAATCACACTAACGTTCTTTTGCTGCTTAGTTTGTGAGATTTCGATATGTGCATGCAAGATCTGATGGAACTACCGTGGAAGAGGAGTTTATTGTTTAACGTCCCGCCGACAACGAGATCATTAGAGACGGATGTAGCTCTCTTTTTGCTAACGTCACCTTCTCTAATAACCTTTTTAGCAAATAAATACAGCGTGCTACAGGAGGAAAGGTACTTGCTTTGAGACGCGGTTGTATTAGTGATTCTTAACAAAAAACTTCAGAGTGACATACGCCCTATTGCGAATGGTTTCCGAGATAGAACACGTTTAATATCACTTTTGTACGTTTTTCTTTAATAACTCGAAAAGCGCACACTCCAACGAAAACGTGTCTCGGTACACAATTAAACTAAATTAAATTTGCTACAGAAAAGGTCCTATTTATATTTTGATTAGGACTAACAGTTTGCGCGGAGAGAGAATATTGAATCATCTGGCGCGATGCGCATGCGCTGTAACTTAAGTACTTTTTGTAGGCCAGTTTGAGGTAGTTTTCCGACTAGATAGACCACAATCATCTCGTATCAAAATTTTAGTCTCACCTTCCTCTATATTACTGTGGTACGTTGTAAACAATGACAATGAATAATGTAGAAAATAAAGAGAAACGTACATTAAAAGTGTTTTATCTCGGAAACCATCCGGAATAGGGCATATGTGCACATCAAGTTTTCTGTTCAGAATCAGTAATGCTATCACCCGTCAAAACACGTATGCTTCCTCCTGACTCACCCTGTATATTGGTTGCGTGCCACTCACACATTATTCACGCGGAATGCTGAACTTAGTTTCCCGTCTTTTACCCCAGAGCTTTCTGTATTATACAGAATGATGACGTGGTCCGCGCTAGTTATTTTGCCAGATATATGGCAAGTTGTCAAAAAAGTTTGGTGTCCTCTGCTTTAAGTAATTGGAAACGGTGCCGCGGTTTCTGCCGTAATGCTGTAATGACGTAATGTTGGCTGCCTGCACTGTTCTGGAGCCTGCTGTAGGTAACCCTTGCTCTTCGCATTACGGCAGAAACTGTGACTCCGTTATCACCCTTCAGAGTCTGGGTATTTCAGAAGGAATGAGGTTTAGAACAGTGAAAACAAGTCATGCGTCACTAATTGTACCTCTGATTTTCATTGCCATAGAAAAAAAGTATATGTGCCATTTAAAAAAGAAGTAGCTTTGTGTTGAAAGTGATGTTTATTTATTTTTATGGATTGTGCATTGCCGCCGATTGTGTGAGTCCCTGACGTAGCGGCATTCCTGCTTAATTTTTCACATATTGGTACGTTTCGGAAATACATGAGGTGGCAAGGCTAGATGTCACACCCTATATATGGGCCACCGGCACGTGTCTCGACACTTCGTCGGAAGATCGTGAAAGTGACACTCATCGTAACGTCACAGAACTTCAATGCAGCCACCTGGCTGGAAGCCCGAGAAGATTTCATCAGTTCCGCCTCTACACCTTACTGTTTTCCAAGTCAGCATGAAATTCAGTGTAGGATTTCAAAGATATTTTACCCCTGGTGCGTTACATTTATCATTGTCAGTCTTTTTTTTTTTTTTTAAATGTAATTTTTTAATAAAATTCACCAGGGAACAAATGCACTGTAGGAATTTTGCAAGGATTCGAGTTTTTTTTAAAGCAAATGCTTACGACGTGGGTCCCACGACTGTCATGCAAACATGGAATCCATGGGTTCAGGAGAGACATACTCATCGCCGTGCAAGATTCCAACAAATCCACAATAGTAGCGCCCGAGAGGACATATTCATTTGGCCACGCAGGATCGTACAGCCGCGTCATGTATCATGAGTAAGTGGAGCTGAAGCAAGAGATTATCCACGCGTTATCGTATGGAGCCTCACGGACTGTCAGCACGACGATCAAGCTTTCAGCTTCCCTTGGCAGCAGGAGAGACGTTGTCGACAATGGTGCATGTGATAACAACAACTGGACACAGGAGTGGCACCACATCATCTCCAACGAGACCCACGAGTGTGTTAAGGGTCACAACGGACCTATAAACGTGTGGAGGATCCGAGGAGAATAAATGTTGCCTCACTGGCATTCATCACCGTCATACGTGCCCTTCACCTGGTATGATGGTATGGACTGCTGTTGGGTAAAAATCATAATCAACTCTCTGGTTCAAATAGCTGGTAATTTCCACATCAGTGATTAAATTATTGACGTCTTAAAGCTGTCAGCTGTGCCCTGTCTTTGCATTCTCTGAGATGTCTTTCAGCAAGATAACGCAAGACAATAAGGGTCATTGCAAATTTTGGTGATAAACATCATAGTAAATTAGCTTACTACGCCTATTTTCACTCATTGCTTTCATATGGCATCATATTTTGGGGTAATTCATCACTGAGGAATAAAGTATTTATTGCACAAAAGCGTGTAATCAGAATAATAGCTGGAGTCCACCCGAGATCATCCTGCAGACATTTATTTAAGGATCTAGGGATATTCACAGTAGCTTCTCAGTATATATACTCTCTTATGAAATTTGTTATTAACAACCAAACCCAATTCAAAAGTAATAGCAATGTTCATAACTACAATACTAGGAGAAAGTATGATCTTCACTATTCAAGATTAAATCTAACTTTGGCACAGAAAGGGGTGAATTATACTGCCAGTAAAGTCTTTGGTCACTTACCAAATAGTATCAAAAGTCTGACAGATAACCAACAAGTATTTAAGAAGAAATTAAAAGAATTTCTGAATGACAACTCCTTCTACTCCATAGAGGAATTTTTAGATATAAATTAAGAAAAAAAGAAAAAAACAAAAAATTATAAAAAATAAAAAAATAAAAAACACAAAAAATAAAAAGTTGTTAAATTAACTTAAGTATGTTGTTAAATTAACTTAATTATGTCATGTATTGGGAAATTTGACTCGTTCCACATCATTACGAAATATCGTATTCATGATCCATGGAACTAGTATTAATCTAATCTAATCTGCATGTTGCCCGTGGTGTCCTGAGCTGCCTCAACAAGGTATGTGTTCGACTACTGCCTGGCCAGCACGATTTTTCAGATCTCTTACCGACTGAACTCATCTGGTAATAGGCTGCCGAGAAACTGGCACAGAGTTGAAGAAGTATGGACTGAAATACATGTGTCACATGTGTCACTCAAGCTCAAACAGACGTGATGACCAGCTGAGCTAGAGCGATTGTTGCTGACAGAAGTGGACTCCTTGTGTACTAAGTTTCGCACCCTTATAACTTCAAATCACCTACCATGTATTCTTGCTACTAAAAGGCACTGTCAAACGAAAAAGAAACATGTGAAAAAAAACAGTTAAACTATTTATTATTTCAAAAGTAATCGCCATAACTGTTAATACATTTATTCCACTGTGTGACAAGCCAGCCAATTGTTTCACGGAAAAATGTTTACTGTTGCCTACGGAGCAATAATTGTACTGAGAAACGCCCGTCTTCGTTCGAAGGAAATCGACGACCATTGATGTCTTTGTACATGGACACTTAGCAAAAATTGGAGCACGCCGTCAAGTCCAAACGCCCAGTAATGTTGGCGGACGACATCATTTCGTTGCAGGATAATGCCCGTTCACGTATTACCAAGGTTGTTTTGACTACATGGCAGAATGAAACTTTCACTCAGCAGCAGAGTGTGCGCTGATATGAAACTTCGTGGCAGATGAAAACTGTGTGCCGGACCGAGACTCGACCTCAGGACCCTTGCCTTTCGCGGGCAAGTGCTCTCCCAACTGAGCTACCCAAACACGACTTTCGCCCTCTCCTCACAGCTTTACTTCCAGCAGTACCTCTTCTCCTACCTCCCAAACTTCACAGAACCTCTCCTACGAAACTTGCAGAACCAGCACATTGTCACTGGTAGAGAGGCTTTGCCATAGTCTGGGAGACGTTTCCAGAATGAAATTTTCACTCTGCAGACAAAGGTCCATAGTTCGACGCTCGGTTCGGCACACAGTTTTAGCCTGCCAGGAAGTTACATGGCAGAAGTTTCGCTGGGAAGCCCTTGCACATCCTCCATGCAGTCCCGATCTCTCCCCATGTTACTTTCATATTTTTTGAGCCCTGAAGAAAGATATTCGTGTCCTTCAGTTTGCTTTGGACGAAGAGGTGCGTGCGGGCCTAGAAACAATCAAGGATCTACATGCAACCGCAACATTTTTCCATGAAGGCATTGACCAGCTTGTCTCACAATGATAAATGTATCAATAGATATGGCGATTACGCGGGGGTTCTTGAAAGTAACGGCACAGAATTTTTTATTGTGTTCTCAAAACTGGCTAAAGTATTACAAGTCATGCACATTGCTCGGCCGGCTTTCCTTCTTCAGTGCCACAAGTTGCGACCCTCTGCCGCTAGAGAGCTCCAAATTGTTGCGTGTAACATGGCAGTGTGTAATGTAACTGTGTCGGTGGGTGACAAATAGGGTGATGTAATCGAGTTTCTCATCGCAGCAAATGTGCTTCCAATTGAAGTCCATAGACGAACGATAGCTGTACACGATATCCATTGTGCCAGCATCAGTACTGCGCGTATTGGGTTTTCGTGTTCGTTATGAAGGAAATGGTGCTAAACTCATTGTGTGTGGCAGAGCTCCAGTGGACGGAAGCGTATGGCAAACGACGAGACTCATCGGAATCGGGTTAATGAACTCATCAGAGAAAATTGTCAGATAACACCGACACAGCTCTCAGGTAAGTGTGCCATGTGCCTTGGGTTAACTGTCATCGATCATCCTCTATACAATCCCGTCTTGGCCCCATTCGATTGTCACCTGTTTCCAAAATTTAAAGTACATCCACTAGGACTTCACTGTGATAGTGACGAAGCGGTGCAAACAAAGCTGAGGTTGTGATCTGTCAACAAACGCAAACATTCTGCAGTGACAGTATCAACATTACTTTTCAGCATGCCCTCGTACGTTTGAAATATTAAACAGTTTTTTTACTTTTTCCATCTGTTTCGTTTTCGTTTGGCTATACTTCATATAACGTATGCGCTCGGCAAGTACAATTTCTTTATTTGCTCTCCTTTCCCACGCTGAAATTTTAGTGGCCCGCAGTGTACTTTGTGGAGCATCGTATGCTTCCTGTTATTTGACCAAGAGAACTAAACAGTAGTAAACGGTAGTCAGAACTCTGAACTCACATTTGGGAAGGTTGTGGTTCAAATCCCCGTACTGTCAAGCAGGTTAAGGTTTTTGGTGTTGTACCTAAATCACTTAAGGCAAATACTGGGATGGATGTTTTGAAAGAGCATGGCCGATTTCTAATCTGGCACATTCTGTACGGATTTCGTCTTCCATTTCTAGAAATTTTACTACGAAACATGCTTACATTACAAGAAAATTTGTTCAAATGTGTGTGAAATCTTGTGGGACTTAACTGGTTATCAAGGTCATCAGTTCCTAAGCTTACACACTACTTAACCTAAATTATCCTAAGGACAAAAACACACACACACACACGAACGCGCGCGCGCGCGCGCGCGCGCATACACACACACACACACACACACACAAACACACACACACACACACACACACACACACACATGCCCGAGGGAGGACTCGAACCTCCGCTGGGATCAGCCGCACCGTCCATGACTGCAGCGCCTTAGACCGCTCGGCTAATCACGCGCGGCAGGAAAATTTGTGACGCACTCCAATCATTCACGTAATGTACCTTGTCAGATGGCTCAGATTAAAAAAAATTACTTTTTTTCTAGCTATAAAGATGGCCTTCGACTACGCTCCTTGAAGACAAGTACATTATTAACGCAATAGGACTCGTTTATTTACGACATTCGTAGCAAATTGCCTATGGAGCCCATTAAGATTTGTTTTGGTTGATGAGAACGCTTTGTGGAGCACCATATGCATTCTGTTATTTGACCAAGGGAAGTAAACCGGAGTCAGCACTCTGAACTCACATTTGGGATGGCTGTGGTTTAAATTCCCGTCCTATCAAGCAGATTAAGATTTTTGGTCGTGTGCCTAAATCACTTAAGGCAAATACTGGGATGGATCCTTCGAAAGAGATTTATAATCTGGCACATTGTATATGGATTTCATCTTACATTTCTAGAAACTGTACTGCGAAACATACATTACAAGGAAATTTGAGACACGCTCCACTCCTTCACATAACGTACGTTGTCAGATGGTTCGGATAAAAAAAATATATTAAAAAAATAAAAACATTACATTTTTCCAGCGGTAAAGATGACGTTCGATCCTGCACCTTCATTAGCATTATTAACGCGATAGGACTCGTTTATTTACGACATTCGTAGCAGATTGCCTATGGAGCCCGTTAAGATTTGTTTAGGTTGATGGGTAGGCTGTCTAGTTATCAAGACGTTTGTATAACATTACTGCTGAGAGGGCAACTGTCTAGCAGTTTGGTGAATTTTATGCATTCTTATATGTATGAAAATGCAGAGTTTTGTCACTTGCTCGAGTCACGATGCAGCTGGTGGACCTATAGCATTCTGTAGTTCGCTGCATGCTCTCTGACAGTGACGTGAAACACGATGGCCGCGAAGGAATGCCCAACTACTCAGGGAATGAAGTACATTATAAAATTTTTATATGTCACTCCTGTATAGACTTGTACAAGGGAAACAAGTATGCTGCGGGCGAGATACATGTATTCTTTGAATGTAATTGAACTCAGAGAAATCAGGGAATACTACGGCATATAATCTGGATATGAGAAATTCACAACATATGAAGAACTGTGTTAGAGCAATTTGGGACTTGTGATCAGTAGCTTGATGTTTATCGGAATGTATTAAACAGTGTGTTGGCTGCGACTGAAGTTTAGTGTGGAACAGTTTCATTTTAATTAAGGACGAGAAAGATTTACGTAAAAGTGACAGAATACTTATTATGTGAAAAGGCTGTATGTTCTGACGCTGTCAGATAATTAAAATTGAAACGTATCAAGACTTGTTAGCAGCTGCAGATAGCGATTATCAGGAGGTTTAGTTTACGTCCCTGTCGTGTTGTATTTGATCTGGGTTAGTGATGAAAATTTTTTGCCTCCGACTCAAGTAGGCCGTTTGATGGACTATAGATCAATCGCCAATGATAATTAAGGGCCACACGACAGCAGCTTCACCACATATTGCTCTGACAAACGACCTTTCTACGATATGGAAGCTACAAACTGTGGAAATAAATGCACTTTTTTGTTATTATTTTCGTTAAGAAACATTCCAGAAAATCATAATGTTAATATTTCAAACTTGGTTTGCACTGATCGATTATAAAATGTTAAAGAACATAAATGTACTGACTCAACAGGAATGATTCCTTGTTTGGAAGAGCAGTAATAATCGCATCATCCAAAATCCGCTTCTGAGGATACAGTGATCAGATGGAGCTTTCACGTCGGTAGTGATAAGCGAGAATGATAAATTCGCACAGACTAGTCCTCTACACGTCTGGTCGGTCTGGAACTCTGTCATGACATAGTAATTCCTCCACAACGTCTTAAGCAGTTCTGTGCAACATAAATCCCTAGTTTTCATCAGCAGATGAGTAGTTTTAGAAACCGTTTCTTTTTGTTATTATTTTCTGTCGCTAAGAAGTTAAGTGTCAGCTACAAATCGAAAGTTTCGGGGTTCAATCTCAGGCGGTTCGAGGATTTTTTTCTGTCACTTATTGATTGATTCAACGCCAAGTTGAAGGCTTCTCAATAACTGGCTGGTTCGGAGTAATGCAACGACACCCCATCTCAAGTAGCACCAGGCGTCCTAACGCAGTGTGGTACTGTAACAGTACGGTAGCATTATCCTAACAGCTCATTTACATCATCAAACAACGAGAAGCCTTCGGTAGAGGTCTGGGTAAAGGCGTGTTTACACCTGTGCGCCTTGCGGCTAGACGGCGAGCGGCTACGGTAGCACACGCGCGTGTAGGTGCACGCCTTTTCCACAATACGTGCGCACGAGTGATTCCAATCGCACCTGCGGACACACTGGGCGCTTTTACATGTGTGTGTGTGTGTGTGTGTGTGTGTGTGTGTGTGTGTGTGCACGGGAGCAGAAAATCAATCAACAACGAACACAGCGTCTTAACCTCTGCAAGTGGGTCCACAGTATGAGTGTATCATCTCCATTTGTGTCTGAAATAAGGACTCCTCATTTACATTATTTTATTGCTATTCAACTGAGGCCTGATGACAGCGCGTTAGAGCACACGGTTTGTCATGACGTACCAGTTATAAATAGAATCGAAATAATATCCGTTGAAATGTGTAAGTTCCAGAACGAAAATAAAAGTTAAAGTAGTAGCAAGAACAACAATGATGATAATAATAATGGTGTATGCCGGAATTCACATTCACATATGACATTCACGAACCTAAATCAGGAATAGAAAGACTGAACAGCGAGTATCCAGCTGGGGAGGCGGGTAACACATACTGCACTGCCGCTAAAAGGAGGATCAATCGGCAATCATAGACAGCATGAGGATGCAGAAGGCAATGGAAACCACTGCATTAATGACACATAATATGTATCGACAGGATGTGTGGCCTGTAACTGAAAAGTGCCATGACGATCTCCCTATAGGCAAAAGATTCCGCACTAGTTCCCCATTCGAGTCTCCGGCAAGGAAATGCCAAGGCGGAAGCAAATATGAGAAAAAGATGGAATATACAACTTTCAGAAAGTAAGGTTGCAAAGAGGAAATGAAAATGGAAGTTACTAGTAGACACAGTGAAAGACAGAAATGGATCAGGGAAGAGACTGTAATGAATGACAGGGTTCTGGCTGTAATGAAAATTAAATAAAGACGGAGTGGACATGTGACCTGGTGGGTGGGTGGCAGATGAACCAAGTAAGGTCTCTGCTGGTTTCCAAGAAATAAGAAAAGACTGAGTGGACGTTATAAAATAGATAAGAATGACACAGATGAGTATTACAGTGAAAATACTGCATGGAAGAATCTACTGTATACAAAATACATCAAAGCATTGTGCATAAAATGACAAGAAACCCAGCCGGCCGGGTTGGCCGAGCGGTTCTAGGCGCTAGAGTCTGGAACCGCGCCACCGCTACGGTCGCAGGTTCGAATCCTGCCTCGGGCACGCACATCCTGGATGTGTGTGATGTCCCTAGGTTAGTTAGGTTAAAGTAGTTCTAAGTTCTAGGTGACTGATGACCTCAGAAGTTAAGTCGCATAATGCTCAGGACCATTTGAACATGAAACCCATTACGGATGATTTAAGAGAACCGAAACATATACCGGAGATAGTTAAAAAGAGCAAACACTCGGTTTTGTTCAAGATGGAGTCATCAAACATATTTTTAAGGTGTTGACAAACGCAGACGTCAAAAGTGAGCTTTTTGAGAAAACACTTCAATGTAAAAAGTTGACTGTCATAGACAATTTTTACAATACATCACAGTATTTTATAAGTGTACTGAAAGTTTTCAAAGAAGAGTTTAGTACTACATTTGAATTACCTCGAATCATTCAGGATGTGAAACTTTATGACTGGTCAAGAACGCTTGTGAAAAGCCTGGAGGCAGAAATATTGCAACTGACTAGAATTTACATTAATTCAAGTAGAATTTACTTGGTCGTGCTGAAAACTAATGCTTCCGAATTTCTGTGTGACAGCTCTTTAAGCTTGTAAAATAAAATAAACGTTATTAATATTCTGCATCTTTATTCTTAACACCTACATGTTTAAATTCTCAGCATAAACACCGTGGCTACGAACACATTCCTCCCAACGCGAGACTGTTTATTGATACCGTCCTGTAGACCGTTTGACTGTGCTGGCGAAGCGACAATGTCACCTCCGCTTGCGCCACTTCATAATTAACAAAGTGAAGTCTTCGAAGGTGTTCTTTAAGTTTTTGAAACAATAAAAATCGGATGGCGTCAAGTCGGCACTGTATGAAGGATGGCCGATGACAGCGAAACTAAGGTGTCGGGGTGTTGTAGATGTCGCAACGTTCGTATGTGGTCTGGCACTGCATGCTGAGGAGAGGCGGCTCCGCGTGTGGAAGAACTCTGAGAAATCAAAATTCGATTATGGCACGCTGTTTCTCACGCATCGACGTAGTTACGTCACAGATCCTCTCGTTACACGCTACAATTAGGAGTCTTCTAGCGACAAAGTGCTGCTAATGTGCGGACATGAAGAAAATTATATATATATATATATATATATATATATATATATATATATATGGCCGAGCCATGCGGTATGAAGCGCCTTGTCACGGTTTGCGCGGCTTCCCCCGTCGGAGGTTCGAGTGTGTGTGTGTGTGTGTGTGTGTGTGTGTGTGTTGTCCTTAGCGTAAGTTAGTTTAAGTTGTATTAAGTAGTGTGTAAGCCTAGTGACCGATGACCTTAGCAGTTTGGTCCCATAGGAACTTACCACAAATTTCCACAAATATTAAAAAACAAAGATGCTGTGACTTACCAAATGAGATAGACACAATAGCTGGTAGATAGACACAATAAAAAACACACACACAAATTTGAAGCTTTCGCAACCCACGGTTGCTTCATCAGGAAAGAGGGAAGGAGAGGGAAAGACGAAAGGATGTGGGTTTTAAGGGAGAGGCAGTGGAAAGACTTACCTTAGGGGGAAAAAGGGACAGGTATGCCTGTGTCTGTATATGTGCGGATGAATGTGTGTGTGTGTGTGTGTGTGTGTGTGTGTGTGTGTGTACCTGTCCCTTTTGCCCCCTAAGGTAAGTCTTTCCGCTCCCAGGATTGTTGGAATGACTCCTTACCCTCTCCCTTAAAACCCACATCCTTTCATCTTTCCCTCTCCTTCCCTCTTTCCTGATGAAGCAACCGTGGGTTGCGAAAGCTTGAAATTTGTGTGTGTGTTTGTGTGTTTTTTGTTGTGTCCATCTACCAGCGCTTTCTCGTTTGGTAAGTCACAGCATCTTTGTTTTTTAATATATTTTTCCCATGTGGAATGTTTCTTTCTATTTTATTCATATCATTATATATATACCTTATCAGTCTACCTGATTTTGAATACTCTTCTATAGCACATGATTAACTTCCAAATCTACAACCCCTTCAGTTACCAGCGCACACTATTAGTCCTACAGAAAAAAACAGAGCTTTTTTGTTGGAAAATTTAATGTTATTAAATTTTGTACTGGTGTACATTTTGCTGGAGACCACGGCTGTCGAGTTACTCAAGGAAAAGGCGTTTGAAGGCCACGTTTGTGTAAAATCCATAGTATTTTTTCTTTTTTTCTTTGAGAGTAGCATTTGCACCCTACGACCTCAATTATTCTTTGGATGTACTCCAATACCTGCCTTCCCCAACAGTTTTTACCCTCTTCAGTTCCCACTAGTATCATTTTGTCCCTTCTTCTTGTCAGTGTTTACATAACTTTCTTTTTTTCACCGATTTTGCTGAGGATCTCTTCATTCCTTAGCAGCCCACTTGATTTTGAATACTCTTCTGTAGTGCCACACCTAAATCACTTTGATTCTTTTCTATTCTGGTTTTCCCACTGTTCATGATTTACTGCCATACAATGCTGTGTTCCAAACGCACTCAGAAACTTCTCCCTGAAATTAAGTCCTAGGTTTGAAACCAGTGGACTTCTCTTGGTCAGAAATACCATCTTTGTTATGATAGTCTGCTGTTTATGTCACACTTGCTTTGTCCATCACAGGTTATTTTGCTTCCAAGGTAGCAGAATTCTTGAACTTAATTTACTTCTTGAACACTAATTTTGAAGTTAAGTATTTAGCTGTTCTCATTTCTGCTGCTTATCATCACTAGTGTCTTTAACTGGTTTACACTCAATCCATATTCTGTACTGATTAGACTGTTCATCCATTCAACAGATCCTGTAATTCTTCTTCACTTTCGCTGAAGATGGCAATGTCATCAATATCATTGATATGTTTTTACCCTGAATTTAACGTTCCATGTATTTCAGTCATTGCTTCTTCTATGAATAGACTGAACAGCTGGGGGCGAAAGACTGCATCCCTACCTTACACCCTTTTTAATTCGAGAAGTGTTACTGTACCCTCTTGGCTCCTGTACTTACTGGGTACTATCCGCCTTTCCCTATAACTTGCACCTATTTTTCTCAGAATTTCGAACATTTTGCACCATTTTTAACTGTCGAACGCTTTTTCTAGGTCCATAAATCCTGTGGGCGTGTCTTGATTTTTCTTGCTTTGCTCCAACGAACAAGCCCAACATCAGAACTGCCTCTCTCGCGCCTTTACCTTTTCTAAGTCCAAAGTCTTCTAACGGATTCTCAATTTTCTTTTCCATTTTTTCTGAATATTATTCTTGTCAGTATCCTGGATGCATGAGCTGTCGAGCTGATTTTGTGATATTTCTCACAAGTATATTTTTGGAATTGTGTGAATAATATTTTGCCGAAAATCTAACCGTACGCCGCCGATCACAAAGAAACCACACACACAAGCTTGAATAGTCGTTTGGTTGCCATTTCCCTCGATTATTTCATAAATTCTCATGGAATGTTATTTATCCCTCTTCTTTTATTCGATCTCAAGACTTCCAAAGCTCTTTTAAATTCTGCCTTTATTACTAGATCTCTACATCTTCCTTATCGACTCCAGCTACAACTTCTATCAAATCATGAGCCAAATCCTCCCTCTCATAGACAGGTCTTCAATGTACTCTTTCTACCTACCCGATCCATTCTCTGCATTTAACCGTGGAATTCCCGATCCACTCTCAATGTTACCATCCTTGCTTTTAATTTCACCAAAGCATCTTTTGACTTTCCTGCATGCTGAACCAGTCTTCCCGACGGTCATTCCTTTTTCGATTTCTTCACTTCTTTGCTAGAGCCCTTTCACCTTGGGTGCATTCTACGTCCAGTTTGTTCCATTCTTGAGGAATTTACACTGAAGCGCCAAAGAAACTAGTATAGGCATGCGTGTTCAAATACAGAGATATGTAAACAGGCAGAATACAGCGCTGCGGTCGGCAACGCCTATATAAGACAAGTGTCTGGCGCAGTTGTTATATCGGTTACTACTGCTACAGTGGCAGTTTACCAATATTTAAGTGAGTCTGAAGGTGGTGTTACAGACGGTGCATGAGTGATGGGACACATCATCTCCAAGGTAGTTATGAAGAGGGGATTTCCCCGTACAATCATTCCACGAGTGTACATTGAACGTCAGGACTCTGTTAAAACATCAAATCTCCGACATTGCTGCGACTGGAAAAAGATCCTACAAAAATGGGACCAACAATGACTAAAGAGAATCGTTCAACGTGACAGAAATGCAAGCCTTCCACAAATTGCTACATATTTCAATGCTGGGCCATCAAAAAGTGTCAGCGTGCAGACCTTTCGAAGAAACATCATCGATATGGCCTTTCGGAGCCAAAGGCCCACTCGTGTATTCTTGATGACCTCATGAGGCACAGCTTTACGCCTCACGAGGGGCCATCAACACTGTCATTGAACTGTTGATGACTGGAAACATGTTTCCTGTCGAACGAGTCTCGTTTCAAATTGTATCAAGTGGATGGACATGTACAGCTATGGAGACAACCTCATGAATCCATGGATTCTGCATGTCAGCAGGGGACTGTTCAAGCTGGTGGCAGCTCTTTAATGATGTGGGGCATGTGCAGTTGGAGGGATATGAGACCCCTGATACGTCTAGATACTACTCTGACAGGTGACATGTACGTAAGCATCCTGCCTGATCTGCATCCATTCATGTCCATTGTGCATTCCAATGGACTTCAGCAATTCCAGCGGAACAATGCAACACCCCAAACGTTCAGAATTGCTACAGAGTGGCTCCAGGAACACTCCAAAAAGTTAAGACACACTTCCGCTGCCCACCAAACTCCCCAGACATGAACATTATTGAGCAAATTTGGGATGCCTTGCAACATCCTGTTCGGAAGAGATCTCCAACTCCTTGTACTCTTACAGATTTATGTACAGCCCTGCATGATTCATGGTGTCAATTCCCTCCAGCTCTACATCAGATATTAGTCGAGTCAGTGCCATGTCATGTTGCTGCACTTCTGCGTGCTCGCAGGGGTCCTGCACAATACTAGGCGGGTGCACCAGTTTCTTTAGCTCATCGGTGTATATTGCTGTATGCCTCTCTTTCTCTGAATATTATTGTATTTTTCCTTACGTCGATCAATTGAAGTATTTCTTCTGTTACCCATAGTTTCTTTGAGTTATCTTCGATGCATCTATGTCTAGTTGTGCATCATCTGTGATTGTCCTTTCTAGAGATGTCTAATTCTCTAACTGAAGTGCTTACTGTGGTGTTCTTTATCACAGTATCCACGTCCATAGCTAAATACAAACGCATCTCGTCGTTCCGCAGGACTTAAGTATCCCACTTCTTTCCTCACTGATTCTTCCAAGTGATTCTCTTAAACTTTCTTCTACTCTTCATCATTACTAAAGTATGATCTAAGTCTATAACTGCTCCTGGGTATGCCTCACAATCCAGTATCTGATATCAGAATCTCTGTCTGACCATGAAGCAATCCAGGTAGAACGTTTTTTTTTAATTTTTTTTATCATTTTTTATTGGCTGCCTTAACATATCTGTACAGCCATCACAACGCTGGAAATTTTATACTCGGTTTATATGAAATAGAGAATGAGGGAGAAAGGGAATGGATGGGTGGGAATGGAGTGACTTCCTGTAGTGGCGACTTCAGCCACCGAATGTAACTGCAACACCAGATGTAGCGGGAAGGGGTAATAGGCACCATATTAAGATTCGTCCGAGCTTTCCAAGTGATTTATTGTTTCCAACTACAGTGCCCCTGTTCCTCTCGTTCTGAATCACTGAGTTCCACAATGCTGAGGACACCACTTTGCTGTCTGCGAAACGGCTTGGTGCAGAATGGCTGCCTCACTGACCCATGCAAGCACTGCTGTGTGTCGGCCTTGTGCAGCAATGGAGTTGCGGCGTCATCAGGATGCTGGCAGTTGACTCAGCGGTCTGTGTCCCTGCCGACTCAGCGCTGGTCGGTGCGAGCTGTAGGTGGCCAGATGGGTGCTTCTCGCCAGCGTGGCTAAGACCACAGCAACAACAAGCGCCCGCGATCTGGAGTCCTAATATGCGGCCCTCGCCTCAGGATGCCTCCGGCGTGTGTTGGAAGCCAAGACAACTGCCTGCGGTTGCGAGCCGTGGAGTGGCCCACTGCTGGCTGGCTACGGACCCCACGTCAGACTCAAGAGGGTCAAACCAGCAACTCGCCGTGGACTGGAATGCTGGCGCCCCATCTGCTGCTGAACGTAGCTGGAAGTGTGATACCCCCACCATCCAGAAGAGCTGCCACACTTGAATGAATCTCGTTAGAAACCAGCACCTATTTATATGTGGCTGAGCGCCTCTGTTTTGCCATACATGCTGCTTCGCATCACGTACTCATGACATGCTAGGTTGGCCAGTGGGCCCCTTCTGCCTGTGATTTGCAACATTTAAAACCGCTATGTATACTCTTTCAGAAATTTGACAGCCCTGTGGTCTCTATTCTACTTCGTAACTGTTGGTATGCGTAACTCACTGCAATCCGGCCCACACCTGGCTGTAACTTGTGCTCAGAATATTGCACAAAACCAACTTTCCCTATCCTAAGCGATGGTGCCGCTACACTTCCAGTCACAGAGGGCATTGTGATAAGGCTATGGCGAAAATAAAAATTTGTTCTGTACCAGGACTCAAACCCAGATTTACCACTTGTGATGTGCAGTTGCCTTTAATGCTTAGGCCATCCAGGATGGTCCCTGATCGACTCAAGTTTCCAGCTTAACACATGCTGCAATGCAGTGTGCCTCATTTATTAAGCTCCTGCTTGCACATTATTGATTCTCCTATGGGTTTGGACGATATTAGTGCATCCACACTGAAACAAACATCAAGGAGCCAAGGCGCAAGTAGTTTCTACTCCGTCAGTCATTGCTGCTGCACTGCAGCGTGTGATAAGCTGAAAACTTGAGTTACTCGGGAAGTGTGTCCTAACAGCTGAAGCTGCTATGGCAACTGCTCATGAGGAATGATAAATCCGGGTTCGGGCCCTGGTACGATACAAATTTCCAACTTTTGCCATTATGCATTATGTTACTACAATGCCCTGTGTGGCTGGAAGTCACAAATTGAATTCCCACTCATGCCTTCTCTTTCTTTCCCATTCTCTGGATGCACCAGTCATGTCATCATGAGTGGTGTCTGTCCTCTCGGGCATGTCCAAAGGAACAGGTACCACACAAATACATACATTTGTTGTACTACACTTTGTTTTGACAACTTAGACTGTACATTAGTTTAAGTCATACCCTGGTACGAAGTTACAAAGGCTTAACAAAGGACAAATTCCGACATGAAACAAATTTTACATCCACATTACACTGAAACGAGTAAACAAGAAAAACATAACAAAGGCTACACAGACGTAATGTGCTATATAGCTGTAACCTCCTGGTGCCACCCAGTGTTTCCAACTATACCTCCTCCTCTTCTGATTCTTGAACAGGTTATTCGTTGTTACCATTTGAAATTCATTGCAGAACACAATTAGTCTTTATCTTCTCTCATTTCCACTGAAAGCTCATATCCATGCCATGTTCCTTTCTTCTGTCCCTCCTCCTATAACCGCATTCCCATCCCCCATGTCTATTAGATTTTCATCTCCCTTTACACACTGAATTGACTATTCAGTATCATCATTTCCTTACTTTATCTCTTCATCTGCTGCCTGAAACGTTGGAATGTATGCATGACCTTTCACGATCGACGTTGGTTTTCTGTCAGATCTGATGAGAACAACTGTATCGCTGGGCTGTTTACAATAACTCACACACTGCTCTACCTTCCCATTCATAACGAAGCCTGCTTCCGTTATGCCATTTTCCTTCTGCTGTTGACATTACATTGTATTCGTCTGATCAGAAATCCATATCTTCTTTCCATTTCACTTGACTGACTCCCACTATACCTAGATTGGGCGTCTGCATTTCCCTTTTCTGTTTCTCTTTGCTACTACGTTCAAATTTCTGACGTTCCATGCTCCGACTCGTAAAGTGTTATCTCTTTGTTGATTATCCCATCTTTTTCTCACGATCACTTCCACTTGTAAGAGCTGTACAAATCGTTGTTGTAAGCTGTTCTTCGCACGGCAAAAATGTGTAACTTCAACATTTTTTACAAAATACTTGCAGTGCCTCTTAGCAGCTAAAATTTTGGCAGTGCATTTCTTTCGTTTTCTTCCTGTGTAAAAAAATTTCATGGTAGGTTTCGACATGTCTTATTGGTCCATTCCCTTGTCAGACTCACACTTGCGGAACTACAGCGGGAACGACGGAAGCGCGTTAGCACTGACAAGCAAAAATCCCAGTCGTACCCCTCTCAGATTTTGTATGTCCATCCTTTTGACTGGGGATCACGGCCGTTCACTATTGTAAGAAAATGAAACGCATAAAGCCGCCCTTATAATCTTATTCATTGTGTAGTTACCAGTTTCGGCGCTTCAGTGGTCAGCATAACTGGTTTACGCATACTATCTGTAAATTTTGATTTCAGCACTCCATCAATCAACTGAGTTTTGGCATCCTCGGTGATCCAAGTGTTGCCCTTCTTTTATATCTTCACGATGAATAAGCTGTGGATACGCTCATCTCCGAGATAACAGCCCTGCCCACAGGGCTGCGCGCACACGCTCCTGATTTAACAAAGGCTCAGCCAGCCAATCGCATTTCGAATGGCCCACTAAATCACTCGACCTCAACGCCAAAGGAAATGTCTGGGAATATTTGCAACAGTTGATAAAACGTACGGGCTGGCGCACGAGAAACTTGCTACGAGCACTACACAGCTCATTGTCGCCCGCCAATTGTCATCTATTGTTTCGAAGATGTTGCGACTACGTTTTGTATTGTCAGCAGCCTTTGCAACTTGGTTAAAACTTGTGAAGTAAATATCTCAGCGAGATGTATCCTCTTCAAGAATGAATCACAGTTGTGGCCCACCGGTTCAGGGAAACGCGAGACATTTTTGCAAAGAAGTTTCCTGGCGTTTACATACCGGCAAAGAGCAGTATACAAGACCTGGTGACAAAGTGGCGCAATACAGGGTCAGTTGCTAACACAAAAAATAATCAAGCCCGGTCCGTTCGTACACCTGCTGTAATCGCGGATATTCGAGTACGAATATTAAAGAGTCCAAAGAAACGGACACGTAAATTGTCGCAACAAGTGATGGTTTCGCGTAAGTGCTTTCAACCATATATGGATGAAGCCCTACGAAATGACATGTGTCCAAGAACTGAAGGAGGAAGACAAGGCAGGGCGTGTGAATTATTGTACCTGGCTGTGTCAAACAGTTAGTGGAATGCTGGATCCGCTGCTGTATTTCATGAGTGATGAAGCCTGATCCCATCTGACAGTACATGTGAAACCACAGAACAGCACATATTGGTCAACAAAAGATTAATGACGAACCTCTTCACAGTGAAAAAGTCGGAGTGCTGTGTGCCGGGTCAGCAAGAACGGACTCTCATCCCATTTTTATTGAGTAAACACTGTTTGTTACGTGTATGCGAATCTCTGAGGAAATTTACGCACAACCCCCTCCCCATTGAACGTAAGTACGCTGTATTCCCATAGGATTGGCGACGAGTCACATTTCACATGAAAGATCCACAGGAAAAAGCAGTGTCAGCAAAAAAATTGCGGCCACTGCGTTCGCCGAATCTAATAACCACTTGCAGCTTTTATTTGTGACACAGTCTAAAGAGAAAAATATACGCAAATATCGCAGTAACGTTAGAAGACTTGAAGAATAATATTCGTAACGAAATTTTGAGAAATGTTGCGGTAAAATTGCGCAAAGCGCATATTAACATGTTAGGACGCACGCAGAAGTGCATCGAAGCACAAGGCCGTTTTCAGCATTTAATGCCAATAGCGGTTTTATTAATTGCAAAGATCAAAATGTGACTTCGAAAAACTTGCAATATTGTTGGGTGTGGTTTTTTTTAACTACCTCAGTTTTTATGTTATGAAAGCAACTGAAATGAAAGAAATTGCTGGCATTTTTTCACGAATTTTTTAAAAATTGCTACTGTCTTCCGGAGCTGAGAACGTCTTTTCTAAAAATTTATTTTTATTTAAATAATTATTTTCTGCTTTTTAGATTTGTGCGCATGAAATATTACAACAGACATGTGGCGGTTTATTTCAGTTTCTTTTCATTTGAGTCAATCAGTATATTGCAGGTAAAAATTAGAGATGTTCGAGGTCACACAGAGGATTACCTGCAACTGTCCTCCTCGTGAACCATTCGCGACTGGAACAGGGTACTCTAAAAGTATTCCCCGCCACACAACAGACAACAGAGCCACCTCCCTAGTGGTGAACCTACCAGTTAACAGCGAGTGACAGCCTTTTCTCTTAGCAAATAACCTCCGACAGGTACTGACTAAGACAGGAGAACTCAGCTTGCCAGGTCCGCGGCCTGCGTGTATGTTTTCAGCAATCCACTCTTTCTCCATTAGGTTTACCTATTGCCTTGATAGCCGAATTCCGAAAGTTTTCACTAAATTTTTGTTACTTTTTCAGTCCACATTGAAGATCTCAATAAAGAGCTTATTTTCTGCGAAAGTCAGACGCATATACTTCTTTGAAGCCATTTTTACAATTTATTGGAGCCTATATGATGTAATCGGTATACAATCGAACAAACAAAGGAATGACGCAAAGAGTTAAATGATGAAACAATTCGAATTATCAAGTGTTAAACAGCTGCTGATTTCGAATTATAGTGTTTGCGGATGGTCTGTCAAGGCAATCGCTTTGATTTATCGAGTGTACCAGAATAGTTGGATTTCCTCGATCTACCGAGGTTTTTCGTAAGGACCAGCAGACTAGTTCGTTTTGTCCAGATATTCGATTTATCGAGGTTTGTATTAGCGAGAGCTGACTGTGTAATTTTAAGGGCCCTGCAATGGAAGGTCACGAAACAACTCAGAGTGACCTCGACAGAGACAAATACATGAATTTTGTTACAGAATGCACTATATATGCATATAAATATCACAAAATGTATATATTTAAAGATGCACCTGGGAGTGCACACACTCTTCAATAAATGTAAAAAAAACTGTGGATTTCTTTTCTCATCAAAATATCAGTCCACTCCAGCCACTAGGCAGCTTCAGGCAGATTTCACAAGGTCTTCCTTGTGAGTGAAGTTAAAACTTGATTCCATTGTTGAAAAAATACCATTCTGCAAAAACTAAGGACCTGTACTCTTAACATCATGAAGAGCTGCCAATCAAAGGCAAAATGATATTGGTGTGGACATGCTTCATGACACCTGAAGCCAACCAAAATCCTCATGGTGATGTCCAGATTTCAGTTATCCCGTAATACAGCCAGGATTCGACAAAAGCTTTTGAAAAGCAATCACACTTTTCCAATCTGCTCCTGAGGACTTGAGACAAAAAGACTTCTAGGTATTGCTTTAGATCAGGCTGATTTCATACATCGGTGTGGAAATCCGGATAGCACACAATCAAATACGAAGTCCAGAAATTTGCATCTGCATCCATACTCCACAAATCATAATAACAAATTAAGAACTGAGTTCACCTTTTTGCACGTACACAGATTATTGTTTTGTTTTATCACCCAAACATGTTTCGCCACAGTTGGGGCACACTCAGTGGTTTTATTATTATTTCCCTGAAATAAATAAATACATACAGGTTATTTTCAAGTTAAGGAACATGACATCAAATTTTGTGGTCACTTAAACTATATGTGCACTTAACCTTTGATTTTCTATTGCATGTATCCTGTGACTGCCAACCAAATGACAAGTCTAAATTAGTATGTCATATCATTTGCAAACGTGAGAGATGTTAGAAAATTGTGTGCATAGAATTTTTTGTTTATTATCCCTCATGTTTGCAAATGACATAGCATACTAATTTAGATCTGTGGCTGATTTTGGTCGGCAGCCACCGGATACACGCAATGCAAAATAAAAGATAAAGTGCACATACAATTTAAATGACAATAAAATCTGATGTGTCATGTTCCTTAACCTGAAAATAATGTGAATGTATTTATTTCAGGAAAATAGTTAAAAAATCCACTGAGGATGCAACAACTGTGGTGAAACATGTTTGGGTGATAAAACAAAACAATAATCTGTGTAATTGCGAAAAGGTGGGCCCACACTTAATTCATTATTATTTTTCTGCAAGCACGGGAACCGATCTCAAAACTCCAATACAATAGGCTATATAATATAGGTCACCTTCCAGTATGTAGGAGAGTGAACTTTGCATATCATTATCATTTACCTCTTTCCAAGAACAACTGTCTAAAACATCCTTATGAGTTCAAATATGTCTAACTCTCTCGTTCTGGTCGTTTCACGAAAGGTATATGGGAGCAAATAATTTTCTGACTCTTTTTGGAATGTGCACTCTTAGAATTTATACATTAAAACGTCTTCGTGGTGGTTAACTTCAGTGGAAAATGCTCCTCATCCAGGTCAGGCACAATGAGTTGTGACTCCACAGAACGATGCAGCAGTTGGAGCCATAGTGAAGGAAAGAGTCAGCACAAACCATTGTGCATGTGTGCTCCAGTTTCACAAAGTGTCTGCAAGATGGGTGCCATGGCAGCTGACTCCTGAAATGAGAGAACGACGTGTTGATTCTTGTGACGAACTTCTTTGGCACTTTGAACGAGAAGGTGATGGCTTCCTTGCAAGAATCGTTACTGGGGACGAAACCTGGGTTCACTTCCACCAACCGGAAACGAAGAGAGTAAGCAAGGAATGGCGCCATTGATCATCACCAAAACCAAATAAGTTTCGAACAGAACCATCAGCACGGAAGGCTACACTGACTCCTTTGGGACGAAAAAGGCGTCATTTTGGAGCATTACATGCCTAGAGGGACATCATACACAGATCTCCTAAAAAATCATATGCGGCCTGCAATCAAATGAAAGTGATGTGGACTGCTGTCAGTAGGTGTCCTTTTGCAACATGACAATGCAAGGCCCCACACTGTCCGTACAACAGTTGCAACAATCACACACCTGTATTTTGAGTGTCTTCCTCATCCACCATACTCACTAGACCTTGCCCCAAGTGATTTCCATATGTTTGGACCACTCAAAGACGCAATGAGAGGAAAGAAGATCCGTTCTGATGAAGAGGTACGCCACACTGTGCATGAGTGGTTGTGTGGACTACCAAAACAATTTTTTTCTACAGGAATTTATGCACTTTGTAAGTGCTGGAGGGCTTGCATTGAGTGTGGGAGAGATTATGTTGAAAAGTGATACAGCTTTGCACCACTTCTGCACAATAAATAATATTTTTAAAAATATTTAAGGTTTTCATTTGACTTGCCCTTGTAATATGTACTCCAACTCTTCCCCAGAAGTGATCTCTTGAAATTTCAATTTTAACCTCCCCCGGTAAGAACCCCATATGATGAACAATATTCATGAATTAAAACTAAAGAATTAAGTAATAAGATATCGCCAGTTGGTATTTTTTTTGTGATGTTCCAAAGTCTTTGAATGTGTATATCAGGGGTGGCCAACCTTTTTGACAGGTGGGCCAAATTTTGGAAAAGGGATGTCCCAGTGGGCCACATTACCAAATTTTGTTTTGATAACCAAAACACGCAAGTATGGTTTGAACCATACTTAACAAACAGAATGCATAAATAATGGAAGGTGCGAAAATTTTAGTGACGAGAGAAATCACAACAGAGCCCCTCATGTTCCAATTCTGGGTCCACTTCTATTCCTCATCAATGTGAATTACCCACCCAACAATGATCAAGCAGATTTGTTACTCTTTGCAGATAATAGTATTATTATAATAAATGTCATTAGAAAGAAAGCAACAAATGAGACTGTTAATGATTTTCACAGAATTGTTGTGTGCTCTCTGAAAACAGATGCCTCCTAAATTTTGAGAAAAAACACACTATTCAGTTCTCTACAACAAACAAAAGTCAAACTACTAACTGGTGCACCATGTGAACAGGAGTCCATGAACAGGGCAGAATGCTCCGGATTTTAGGTGTAAATATTATGAACATTTGAACTGTAAGAAGCACATTGATCAGCTTCTCAAACAATTAAGGTCAGATACTTTTGCTCTTCATATTACAACAACTCTTGGAAACAACCAAACAAACATCCTGTCATATTTTGCATATCTCCTCTCAATAAGGTCTTCCAGAATAATTTTCTGGGTTCACTCATCACTTAGAAACAAAGTACTCATTGTACAAAAGCGAGGAGTAAGAATAATATGAGGCATTCACACCCTTGGTCGTCCTGTAGGCATCTCTTCAGCAAGTTAGGCATTTTTACTGTGGTAGCATAGTACATATAGCTGCTACTGAAATTCATCATAAAGAATCCACCACAATTTGAGAAGAATAATGACGTCCATACGTACAATGCTAGAGGAAGAAAAGTCCTTTATTACCTGTTATTAAAGCAGTTAAATATGTAGCAACTAAAATTTTTGATCTATTGTCCAGTAACCCAAAATGGCTGACAGGTAGCAATGTAAGTTTTAAACGTTCACTACAATAAATTCTGAAATTACAATTAAATGAATAACCCTAGCTGCATACAGGCGTTGAAGTATATCAACGCCTGTATGCAGCTAGGGGTATTCCACATCATCACTAAATGTGCTACTGCTGCTGCTTCTCTCTCTCTCTCTCTCTCTCTCTCTCTCTCTCTCTCTCTCTCTCTCTCTCTCTCCCCCCCCCCCCCCCCCCCTTCCTCCTATTAAACAATAGTTTAGAAATGATCAAACAAGTGTTTTAAGGCACTTTTTATTGATAGATATTATCTGATTGTTACCGTTTGCAACTATGTATTGTCAACAGCTTAACTGAATTGGAATGGCTCTCTGCCTATTTATGGGCAATACATTATACTTACTGAAGTTTACAGTCAACTCCTAGTCCCAGCACCAATCGTCGACCCTGGGCAGGTCTTTCCACATTTTACTACTATCTTCTGGCAGTGCAACCTTCATATTAGCAGCTGTATCATTTGCAAACAGTCTCAGGGGGCTCTTGACGTTATCAACTATATCATCTATACTATT
Source organism: Schistocerca serialis cubense (assembly GCF_023864345.2). NCBI lineage: Eukaryota > Metazoa > Arthropoda > Insecta > Orthoptera > Acrididae > Schistocerca > Schistocerca serialis. The sequence goes on from NC_064646.1 coordinate 399,244,293, forward strand.
ATATAGAGCCAAGTCTTAGTTTAACGTTACCAAAAATCTCGAAAATTCTTGGCCAATTTACTAAAAATATTAGCACAATCATTAACGAACATTCATATGGACATGGGCGACACATTTTTTTAATACGTGTATCTATGGTATATACAGTAAGTATTATACCTTATATAAGCAGGAAAGGTTGTTAGCAAATTTACTAAATTATACAATAAAGTGCAGAGAACCATCGAAGTTGCAATAAAAAAATGGTTCAAATGGCTCTGGGCACTGTGGGACTTAACATCTATGGTCATCAGTCCCCTAGAACTTAGAACTACTTAAACCTAACTAACCTAAGGACATCACACAACACCCAGCCATCACGAGGCAGAGAAAATCCCTGACCCCGCCGGGAATCGAACCCGGGAACCCGGGCGTGGGAAGCGAGAATGCTACCGCACGACCACGAGATGCGGGCGAAGTTGCAATACTAATTGTCTTTATTACTTGAGGACTAGTTTTGGGCCTAAGCTCATTATCAAATCATTTACTTCAGATCTGTACACAATACATCTAATAAATATTCAGATGGACACATGCTACAAAAGACAACTGTTGTTGGCAAAAATCTTGTGCGTGTGATTTACTTCAATTCTTACACAATGCTCTAATAAAATTTGGATGGCTATAAATTATGTTTTTAAATGTGTATATAATATATGAATATAGTAAGATATAATAGGCAAATGTTGTTAACAAAAGTCTCTTCACCGATTTACTTCAAAGTTTCGAACAATCTCTAATAAACATTCAGGCAGTCAACACCTAAACAATACACTAGTTTTCTGTTAAATCCGACTGTGAGAAAGAAAATGTTGTGCTGTGAGAATGTACGGTTTAGTTCTCTTATTTACAGTCAGTTTTAACTACGACATCAGTCTATCTAAACCATCAGACAAACTGTTTCTCTCTCTCTTATCCACTTTTGTGGTATTTCCCCACATTTGCGGTCCCATATGGCTTACATTCAATTACTTATCTCAACGTCGTCTTGAGGATTTTATGAACATTAATAAGAATCTCTTTGTATATATTCTTCCTCCACATGCATAATTTTAGCAATATATGTATACATATCAACGAGCTGTTTTGTTTTATTATTTGTTTGAAACCATTTACATTCTCGATTTCGCGAACAGCTTCTAACTTATCACGTCATTACTGAAAAACTATTGGTGTCACAGCAAAATATTTTTTTCCATTAATTACCAAAATAATGCACTCGGCAAAGAATCCTTAAAAGTTTTCATAGTGCATTAAGTTTCCTGTATATAAATTTCTGAAAACAGCATTTTTAAGCAACCCTATCAGTACTGAACTCAAAACAAGTATGACGTTTAAAATCTCCTATAAATATTATGTAAATATTTTGAAATTTACATACAGTATCGGTCTGAGTGGTATCTACAAGCACATCAAATTTCTTTTCTTAATTTTAATTAGGGCCGTTGTTACATTAACTATTGAAGTGTGAGAAATTTTCGCGTCTGGAAAAGTTTCTTTCTTTAAATTGCAAATCTCGAAAACTATTACACACATTGAATAACATCTTGGTGTATATACAAAATGAAATAGAATTAAAATTCAGTCTAACTTACCGTAAGGAGATGACGAGAGCTGGCCAAACAGTATTTCTTAGTCTCACAACAAGAATAAGAATTAATCGAAATAAATTCACAAACACAATATTTAATGGCAGTAAGTACACTACACACTAATCAGACAATGCGAAAACACCGCTTAATTCAGATTCAGAGTCAGTGGAACAATCCACGTCGCTGCTCGTATTGACAGATATAATCAAGTCTTCGACACTTTGTTGTAAGACACCTTCATTGTTCCATGCGTCCTGTATCACTCCTTTCACGTGATGTACTACCTTCTGCCAGTCTTCCGATGTCACAATTTCAACGGCCTCTTTCAAAAGGTGTTCCACTTCGGTTAATGTGAATTTCTTATTTTCTGCAGCAATATGCCGTTTAACCTGAGCCCAAATAAGCTCTATTGCGTTGAAATCGCATTGCTAAAGAGGCAATCTGAGCACTTTATGCCCACAATGTAAATCGGGTTCTTTGGATTGTGTTGCGATACAAATTCTAATAATTCTGCCCGTGTCAAACTACTCTCAAACTGTACCTTATGTTTCTGTAACCAGCTAACAATGTCGTTTTTCCTCGTTGCCTTTGTGGGTGATTTATGTTGTATTACTGAGTGATAAGGAGTGTTATCCATAACAATGATAATGTTTTTTGTTAAGTTCTGGAGCACACAGTCTTCAAACCATTTCACAGAAGTATTGTGGTTCATGTCTTCGTGGTAGTCGGAGGTCTTACTTGAACTGAATAGCAGCAGACAATTTGGAATCAAAACTTTTGAATTTCCGGCATGTGCTACAATTACCCTTTTCCCTCTGCCGATCGGAGTTGCCATACTACTGCTGATGGTACCGTCTGTCCAGCCTTTTTTAAACTGTGTCCGGCATTCACCCACGTTTCATCAAGCTAAACGATATCATCAAAATTTGTCCCCACTAATTCTCTAAGAAAGCGGCATCGCCAGGCTAAAATATCTTGGCGTTCCATTAGTAACTTTCTGCCAGAGATGGATTTATAGCGGAATCCTAACATTTTCGTGACTCGCAACAAAGACGATTTACTACCCTGAAACAGGTCAGCCGTTGTGAGGGTAGCATGTAGTTCTTTGAGTGTTCTTCCTCGAATAAAATACGTATATTTGACGATGAATGGCAGCTTCCTGAAAAGAGTCAAGTTTTGTGGCCCTCTTCTCTAGTCGCCTCTTTTTCCCAGGTGTCTCCAATTTAGATGATTCACTTGAGCCTCCTTTCGTGAATTTCTCCTTGCAGATTCTTATTACTGATTGTTCGCTAACTTGCAGAGCAGCTGAAGTTCGCTCCACCACCTTATCCAAAGGAACTAGAGGCCCTCCTGCATCCTTCTCTCTCTCAAAATACTCCCTTAAGGAACGCACGTATTCACGCGCCTGACTGCGTATAACGACGCCATGTCCGCCACTATTTGGAGATTTCCGAGGAGTGTGAAGCCTCGGCCTCCCTCTCTTGTGACTACTTTCATCAGACATCGTAAAGACGCTAAGCTTCAAGTCACTCAAATCTCTCATCCGCACGTCTACAACAGCTCGCTGAGGACTGGCTGGCACAATGCCTTAGTCATCTCAGCAGAGCGAAGTGGCAACGCAGTGGTAGCCGACAGCGCCGGCTGCCATTGGTTTATCGGTGGCGGGAGCCCTGCAGCCCATCGCCTGTCAAGTGACAACTAGTTTAAATAATAGTATAGTAATCAGTGATGCTTTAACAGCTGTATGATCACTGATGTGACTTCCTGTATCTTAATCGGTTTGAAAGGTTCAAGCCTGTCAGCTACCAGCATGTCCAAGATTTTGTCCTCATGTCTTTTCCCTATCTGCTCACAGCAATTTTGCGAACATACATCCAAAACACTCTCACCAAGTCTTTGGCTCTCATACCAGTTTTAATCCAACGACTCCCACCATTCTATAGCTGGCAAACCCGTATTACAATATCACAATCAGTACCAATAACATTCTCAAGTTTTTCTTTGAAGCTCTCTGCCATTACTGATCAGGAGGCAGGTGGTCTATAGAAGCATCCTATTACTATCTTAGACAAAACTCTGATGCTTACCTTCGCCTAGATTATTACACATTGAGATAACTCATATAGATATTACCAAGTTATTTATGACAATATTCATGAAGCAATACTAGTGTCTGGCCTATACTTGCAAAATATAGTGTTTTTCACAATTCCCATTGCAGGCTTCTAAGGATTGTGTAGTGGGGATTTGCAGGTAAAGTAATGAAAAAGTACTCATGTCCAGCAATGTACCACCTGAATATAAAACAAGTTTGGAGATCAGATCACTTTCAAACCCCTACTTCACAGTACGCATACAAACTATGAGGGCGCCATTGTCAGTCCGTGTGGTACTTACAACACCACAATACATTTTCACTCAACTGCAAGAAACTGGTACAATTATAACTAGGAGGATTGACAGTAGTGTTCAATGCATGCATTGTACTCTCAACTTTGAAGAACATACCCTTCATCACGTGCGAAGTAACTCTATGACAAGTCTTGAAACACTGCCCATGCCAAGGGCTGATGTAGAGCATACAGGTCAGAGCTGTCTTCACTGTGTGCATACTGTGAAGTGGGAGATCTAGAAGTGATTCAATCTTCAATCTCATTTTACATTCAAATGGCACATTTCTCAACACAGGTTTCTTATGAAACCTTTATATACTAAATGCTCTCTACAACATCTAGAAGCCTATAACAAGAACTGTGAAACTCCCTATATAATCTAATCTCACTTTAATATTTCAGTGCTCTTAACTTTCATTTTCAGCCTGCTTTGTCTTTAACACTACGTGGGTACTATTACCTTTAATATTTGATGCTAATTCTGATATCTTACCATGGATGTGCCTGTAGTTACCACATTAATTTTTTCCTCTTTTTTACCTACAAGGACATAATACTCCTCTGAGAGTGACACGGATGATTTTTCTCCAGTTACTGAAGGTAACTCAACATTTATTCTATGGAGGGGTTCCTCCAACCTAAATATGACAACGTTCACAAAACATGTACTACCCAAACAATCACTTCCTTTGTATAGTACATGCCTGATCTACTGAGAGCAGGTGCTAAAATTCTCCACTTGATAGCAAATGTTCACAATGTAGCATCTGAGACTGACTGAAACATCTGCATCTTTGGGTTAAGCCCTCCATTAAACCCTCCACTTGGTTCTCTAATCACTAAGTAAGTATTCTATATGACACAAAAAAGTTTCAAGAGCCCTCCATTAAACCCTCCACTTGGTTCTCTAATCACTAAGTAAGTATTCTATATGACACAAAAAAGTTTCAAGAGAGAAAGATTAGTCCCTTAGACTAATCATCCAGCAAATACACACTTCATTATATGCCACAATTACTGAAGTTCACATGTGACCGTTTTGTCATTCCCTTATCTTTTGTAAGAATTAATTTGGTCATTTGAATGACTCCAATTTACAATGTTATTTTAAAAAATTCAATGCATGTATTTCAGTCATCATATGTATACAGTTATTAACAGCTACTGGAAACAGTATATCAACAAAAATACTTATCTCACATACATACAAAAATGTACAATATCACATACTGCTGCTTTTCAAACAGTAACAACCACATACAACAGTAAACATTGCTAAAACAAATAACGAGAATTTCTTTAGGTATGGCAATTTCTCCATACACGCTGAATGACTATTCGGCATTTCCCCTCTAATTCCAACTTCCTCAAGATGTGAGAACAAATCACGAAAATTACTGATGTAGTAATAATGACAAATAGTTGCAATAAAACAATTTATGATGTCCTCAGATAACCAGCAATTAAAACCATCAGTCTGTTATTCCAGAATGAGATTTGAACTAAGTTTACAGAATCGGGAAAGTATGGAATGGAAATTGGCGATTGATATGGTCTTTGTGAATGCCACACTATGTTTTTAGTCATTTATTACACCTTCTGTTATTCATTAGGAGTATATATTCACAATTCAGACACATCAATTTTCTTCTTTTTTCTGTTCACAGATTCACTTACACTCTTTTCTTTGTGTTTTCGTTTCTTTATGCTTAGCTCAACATTATCTAGTGAAGAATCCATGCCATCCACATGCCCATTTTGGATTATCTTGTAACTGCCCTTCACTAAAATGTTCTTCGCTTCATCGTCGTCAGTTTTAATTTCTGCAATGTCAATGCCAGAAAATGTAACATTGTCCATCCCTTCTGACACTGCATTTAAACGTAACTGCTTTGACTCCTTTTTCATTAATGCTTTATTTTTTGAATGTTTCCTTTTCTTCTTTTCTTTCTTTTTTGACAGTTTCACAGCACTTCCAGCTTCATCATCTTCACTGCTTCCTCCTTGATTACTGTCATTTTCTGAGGGTTCATCAACATCATCTTTGTTTACGTAATCAAGTTCTTGTGTATGCTTTTCAACTTCCTCCTTGATTTTATCCACAAAAACTCCATTTGGCTTTTCTTCTTTCTGTTTAGTAGCTTTTTTCGCACTGGAAATAAGATGAAAAGATAATTAAAATTTTTAAGATGATATTATCATCTTCAACTGTTAGCAACCAAAAAGTGATGGCTTTTAGAAAACTGTATGACTGCAAAACCCTGCCAAGAAAAGATTAAAACATTAAAATCTCTTTTGAATAGTATCTCTAAACAACAAAACTGTGTCAAATGAGGAAACTACTACAGCCTTACTGAATCCATATCCAAGATATGGCAATGAACCAGAGAAAAATGGATATTATGCAAATATTTAGCGTAATCTGTCTTTTTACTACCATAAGATGGTCTGCTGTTTGACTAAACCTAAAAACCTATAGTGACATACATATATTGTGCCAAATCATCCATTTTCAGTAAGTCATTCTTTATTCAGTTATTAATGAAAATTTTGAACATGGCTACAGCTTTAATAGCAATGAAAATTTTGAAAATTTTAAGCATAATCAGAGCAAGATAATCAATAAGCACTTTAAAGGTTGATAGCACATGCTGTTATGTTTAGGAATAGGTGGTTATGAAAGTTCACTAATAACAATGTTTTTCTGTTTGATGCGCCCGACTCTAATGGAATAAAAAATTAATAGAGGTGTGGATGTCATAAGGTGGCAAGATGTGAGGTACAAGTTAGAAAGCAAGTGTGTGAACTGCAGAGAAAGACAGAGAATAGTTCGCCATGGAGTGAAGTCTGGTGCATGCATTTGCAGACAGCAGCACACACGAAGGTGAGGGGGCATGAATTGGGAGTGGGTGATAGGACAGAAGGGCAAAAATTGTTTGGTGGAGCGTGTGGGGACAGGAAGTTACCATAGGTCGAGGTTGTGATGATTTCAAGAGCAGGGAATGTGTTCTAAGGATAACTCCCACCTCCACAGTTCAGAAAAGCTTATGGAGGAGGGAAGACTTCAGGTTGCACAGGTTATGCAGTAGACATTGAAATCCCCAATGTAATGTTCAACTGCATGTTGTGCCTCAGAGTGGTCCACTTTGCTTCAGGCCACAGTTTGGCGATGGCCATTATCGTAGTGGGTAGCTTGTTGGTAGTCATACCAATATAAAAAGCTATGCAGCATGCTGGTATACAACATATACGAACACACAAAAACTTCTTTGAAGTACATATGTGGCACAGCCCACGTCACCCTCCTATGTCAACTTGTTTATGGTCCATCTACAGTAACCCAAACAACCCAGGACTGAAACAACTGAACCACATCTTCGTCAGGGCTTTAATTATTTTTCATCATGCCCTGAAATGAGGACCAGCTTAATCACGATCCTTTCCACCCCTCCTAAAGTGGTTTCCCATCGACCAACCAACTTCCACAACATCGAAGTCCATCCCTATGCTACCCCTCAACCCGTTGCCACAAGGATCATATCCTGTGAAGCACCCATGTACAAAACCTGCCCAGTTCATACACCTAGGACTTCTCATTCCAGTCTATTCACTGCTTTATCTTACCCCATCAGAGGCGGGGTCATCGGTGAATGCAGCCGTGCAATATGAGGGCTGTTCAAATAATTTTGGAACTTTGTCCAAAAAATGTTTCTACACTTAACTTTTACTTATTGTATACTGTCTCCTTCAAAATACTCTCCATCACAATTGTTAAACTGCTCCCGATGCTGTTTCCTCTTCCTGATGCAATCTTGGTACGCCTTTTGCTATACCCCATGAAGCCCCCATTTGCAAATTTTATTTTCTCAAATCTATGATTGCAAATTTTCATCTTTTCAATGGGGTTTTCAACTTCGGACACAATAAAATGTCTGCAGGGGCCAGGTCTGGAATGTCCGGAGGATGAAGCAGCACACTGATTTCGTTTCTCATGCAATAATCATTCACATACAGGGATGAATGTGCACATTCGTTATCATGTTGGGAGAGCCATGAATTGTCTCACCACATTTCAAGTCATTTCCTTCTCACAGGCATGACAGCATGTCCCGAAAGTACCATCGATTAACAGTTTGTCCCTGTGGTACGAGTTCATGATGAACTAATCCTTCAACGTCAAAGAAAACTATCAGCATGACTTTGATATCTGACCTGAAGAGATTTCTTTGCTCTTGGAGAACCATTCCCAACCCATCATGAAGATGGAATCTTGGTCTCAATATCATAACTGTAGACCCAAGTCTCATCACCAGTTACAATTCTCTTAAGGAACATCTCATTCTCATTTGCATGATCCAAATGTTCTCCGCAGAATGCGAGGCGGAGGTCTTTCTGGTCTTAACTTATTAGCCTTGGGGTGAACTTGGCTGGAACACAATACATTCCACGATGCTGTGTCAAGATTTCATGACATGATCCAACTGAAATGTAACATCCTTTTGCCATCTCTTTAGTCAGTCTTCAATTAGCACACACAATTCCACTGACGTTCCTGACATGAGCATTACTGGTAGGACTGCTGATATTTTTTAAAATACCGGAAATCTGATACATCGACATTTAAAAAAAATATCATTATTGGCTCTCAATATATAGAGAAAAAAGTATCGATAAATCGCCAGAAGAAATATAGACGTACAGCCTATAAAAATATCTGCTGCACATTGTAAATATACTGCCGGTTTTAGAGCTGTATATTGATTTATTATTAGATATTATGTACATCAACAAGCTAGCAGCCTGCCTATCCCCCTCAGAGCAAGAACTCTTAAGGAAAATGATGCACGTTCACGCTTGGCGATAAACACTTTGCTAACAATTCAAAAATTCATATGTATTCAAGTGCAAATCAAAAATGTACAAGCTTTATACCAATGAAAAGAGGAAATTTCAATTTTTTTCATAACATTTGACATCAATTAAAAAAATTTATTAATTTTTAATAATTTGTAATTAATTAATTTTTAATACTTATTTAATAATTAGAAATGTAATAAACGTTCAATGTGGCCACCATTGACTGCATGGCAACCACAATATGGTAGCCAAACTCATCTCACATGTGCGAAAGTGTATCTGCTGTTACTGAGTGGACAGCACCAGTGATCCGGTTCTACAGATCGTTCAGATTAATTACAAATTATTAAATTTATTACACCGATATCAAACATGACAAAAAAAACTCTGAAACTTCCTCTTTTCATTGGTATAAATCTTCTTCATTTTGGATTTGTTCTTGACCTGACCGACGGTCTTCTTTAACTTCCGGCCATTTCTATACCGTGTCAACTATTCGTAACACCGAGTACGGCTTAAGCACTCATCACTGTAGGCTTCCTGCACTCTGTAAAGGTTTTCTTGAGTTTCACGCAAAATCTAATGCATGCACATTACTCCTCTACCATCTCAAAATTCACAAACTGTGCAACACAACATTCTACTCAATACAGTACTGAACAGTAACTAACAGACGTGCAACAATAAAATTTCCGGCAGTTGCACATTAAACACAGGCGTTTGCAGGGACACCAACCACATTTTGCTCCAACACACTGCTAGCGCAAAATTACGAATGTTGTAGAACTTTTTGAATTGACCTCATATACTAGCAGCTATGCTGCAGTCACTTCACAGTTTTTTATATAGGTACGACTACCAACCACCTGTTCACTAGGATATTTTTTTTTTTTTTTTTTTTTTATTTGTGGTTTTAGGGCGCCCAACTTCAACGGTCATTAGCGCCCAGACTACGTTAGGAATGCACCGTGAGTCACAAGTTTAAAACAGCAACGAAACGGAAAACACGATAAAAGACAGACTGACAGGCAAAGAATTAAAAAAAAAACAGCATAATCAAATGTCCTTAGAGAGGGTTGTCAAGTTGATAAAATGAAGAACGCGAGCAGCTGCTCGTGGGTCATCCGCTAAAATGGCATCTAGAGTACATGGCAGGCCAAGATCAAGACACAGTGTGTTAAAATCCGGACAGGACGTTAAAATGTGGCGGACCGTCAACAATTGCCCACATGGGCAGAACGGTGCCGGCACAGCCGTCAGCAGATGGCGATGGTTGAACCGGCAGTGTCCAATTCGTAACCGGGCCAAAACTACCTCCTCCTGCCGAGAAGGGCGTGAGGAGGACGTCCAAGCCGCGGGAAGAGGTTTCAAGGCCCGAAGCTTGTTGTCTGTAAGTGCAGCCCAATCGGCATGCCACAGCGATAAAATGCATCGACAAATGACCCTGCTACAATCTGACGAAGGGACACAACAAGAAGCTGTCCGAGGCTGGAGGACCGCAGCCTTGGCCGCGGCATCTGCACCTTCGTTCCCAGGGATACCGACATGGCCAGGAACCCACATAAAGCTAACCGGAGAACCGACGTCCACCAGCTGCTGAAGAGAGCGTTGGATCCAGTGCACGAAAGGGTGAACCGGGTACGGATCACTAAGGCTCTGGATGGCGCTCAGGGAATCGGAGCAGATGACATATGCAGAATGTCGGTGGCAGCAGATGTAAAGAACAGCCTGTTAGAGGGCAAAGAGCTCAGCTGTGAAGACCGAACAATGGCCATGGAGCCGGTATTTGAAACTTTGTGCCCCGACAATAAAAGAACACCCAACCCCGTCATTGGTCTTAGAGCCATCTGTATAAATGAAGGTCATATTAATTAACTTCGAACGAAGTTCGACAAAACGGGAGTGGTAGACTGAACCGGGGGTAACCTCCGTTGGGAGCGAGCTGAGGTCACGGTGAACGCGAACCTGAGCCTGGAGCCAAGGTGGCGTGTGGCTCTCGCCCACTCGAAAGGTTGCAGGGAGTGAAAAATTAAGGTGTTGAAGGAGGCGACGAAAGCGAACTCCAGGGGGTAGCAGGGCAGAGACATACAACCCGTATTGATGGTCGAGAGAGTCGTCAAGAAAGGAACGATAAGACGGGTGGTCGGGCATTGCCAGTAGCCGACAGGCATACCGACAAAGCAGTATATCGTGCCGGTAGGGGAGTGGCAATTCACCAGTGTCAGCATGAAGACTCTCGGCGGGACTAGTAAAAAACGCTCCGATCGCAAGTCGTAAACCCCGATGTTGTATGGAGTTGAGGCGGCGTAAGATGGATGACCATGCAGAGGAGTATACGAAGCTCCCATAATCCAGCTTGGAGCGGACGATCGACCGATATAGGCGAAGTAGGATGGTTTGATCCGCTCCCCACGACATACCACTGAGAACACGGAGGACATTTAGAGAATGGGTACAATGGGCAGCCAAATATGACACATGTGGAGGCCAGCTAAGTTTCCTGTCAAATGTAAGACCTAAAAATTTTGTTGTCTCCACGAATGGGAGAGCAACGGGACCGAGTCGTAAGGACGGTGGGAGAAACTCTTTGTAGCGCCAGAAGTTAATACAGACCGTCTTCTCGCCAGAAAAACGGAAGCCATTGGCGACACTCCAGGAGTAAAGACGGTCAAGAGAACGCTGAAGACAGCGCTCCAGGAAACACGTACGCTGCGCGCTGCAATAGATGGTAAAATCGTCCACGAAAAGGGAGCCTGATACATCAGCTGGGAGGCAATCCATTATTGGATTGATCGCTATGGCGAAGAGAGCAACGCTCGAAACTGAGCCCTGTGGCACCCCATTCTCCTGGCGAAAGGTGTCTGATAGGACAGAACCCACACGTACCCTGAACTGTCGATCCATTAAAAAGGAACGAATAAAAAGAGGGAGGTGACTGCGAAGGCCCCATGTATGCATGGTGCGGAGAATGCCCGCCCTCCAACAGGTGTCGTAAGCCTTCTCAAAATCAAAGAACACAGCCGCGGTCGGGCGCTTCCGCAAGAAGTTATTCATAATGAAGGTCGACAAAGTAACCAGATGGTCAACAGCAGAGCGGCGCCTACGAAATCCACATTGTACATTGGTAAGTAGGTGTCGAGACCCGAGCAGCCAAACCAAACGGGAGTTAACCATTCGCTCCATCACTTTACAGACACAGCTGGTAAGCGAGATGGGTCGATAACTGGAAGGCAAGTGCTTGTCCTTCCCCGGCTTAGGGATCAGGACAACAATAGACTCGCGCCAGCATGCGGGAACATGTCCCTCAATCCAGATGCGATTGTAAGTACGAAGAAGAAAACCTTTACCCGCAGGAGAAAGGTTCTTCAGCATCTGAATATGAATAGAATCAGGCCCTGGAGCGGAGGACCATGATCGACCAAGTGCGTTTTCGAGTTCCCTCATGGTGAATGGGGCATTATAACTTTCACGATTCGAGGAGTGGAAGTTAGGTGGCCTAGCCTCCTCTGCCTGTTTGCGGGGGAGGAAGGCAGGGTGGTAATGAGCAGAGCTCGAAACCTCTGCGAAAAAGCGGCCGAAGGCATTGGAGACAGCCTCAGGGGCCACAAGGACGTCATTCGCGACCGTCAAGCCAGAAACTGGTGAGTGGACCTTAGTGCCAGATAGCTGGCACAGGCTACCCCAGACAACAGAAGAAGGAGTAAAACTGTTGAAGGTGCTTGTGAAAGCAGCCCAGCTGGCTTTCTTGCTTTCTTTAATAATACGACGACACTGTGCACGTAATCGTTTATAATTGATACAATTCGCCACTGTAGGGTGGCGTTTAAAGGTGTGTAAAGCACGTCGACGAGCACGTAAAGCGTCTCTACATGCTGCGGTCCACCAGGGGACCGGTACGCGACGTGAAGAAGAAGTAGGGTGAGGGATGGAATATTCAGCAGCAGTGAGAATGACTTCCGTGAGGTGTGCAACCTGACGATCGCAGCTTGTGAAGGTTTGATCCTGAAAGGTCACCCTGGAAGAGAAGAGCCCCCAGTCTGCTTTGGAGATGGTCCAACTAGATGAGCACGGAGAGGGGGTATGCTGCAGGAGATGGATAACACACGGGAAGTGGTCGCTCGAATATGTATCAGAAATTGCATACCACTCAAACCGGCGTGCAAGTTGGGGAGTACATATAGAGAGGTCTAAATGGGAATAGGTGTGAGATGTGTCCGAAAGAAAAGTAGGGTCGCCAGTATTGAGGCAGACAAGATTGAGCTGGTTGAAAAGGTCTGCTAACAGGATGCTGGAGAGCCCCAAAGGGGATGGTGGGCATTGAAGTCTCCAGTTAACAAAAATGGTGCAGGTAGCTGAGCAATAAGTTGCATCATGTCTGCCCTGGTAACGGCAGACAACGATGGAGTGTAAACGGTACAAATGGAAAATGTAAAAGTGGGGAGAGTAATTCGGATGGCAACTGCCTGCAGGCCGGTGTGCAACGTGATGGGATCGTAGTAAATATCATCCCGGACCGGCAACATAATCCCTCCATGAGCCGAGATACCTACCACAGGGGTAGGTCAAAACGCACAGAGGTGTAGTGTGCCAAGGCAATTTGATCGCATGGGCGTAGCTTCGTTTCCTGGAGGGCTACGACGAGCGGACGGTGCAAGCGGAGCAGCAACTTCAAGTCCTCTCGGTTGGAGCGAATGCTGCGAACATTCCAGTGAATAAGTGCCATCATAAGAAGAAAAGGAAGATCAAAGAAGGGGTCACCTCAAAGGCCGCTGAGGGCCTGGCTTCGAGCGAGCACTGCCGCCGCTATCAGTAGGCGGACAGTCATCGTCCATTGGTTCTATAGGTTCATCGGGCATCTTGGTAAGATGGCCGGGAGGGGGAGCTTCCTCCGCCGGTGAACGGCCAGATGTTCGGCTACCAGCGGTGCGGCCAGGCAAAACGGATGGCGGCCTGGGGCGGCAACCGCTGGGTGGCGCAGGAGAAGAAATGCGCCGTGGCGGAGAAGGAGAACTGTGCTTCCTATGAGCCTTCTTGGAAGGTCGTTTGGTGGAAGTACCGGTCGATGGTTGGGAGGTCGAGGTACGTAGGAAGTCTGCACGGGACGGTTCCTTCTTGAAGGCCCGTGCATCTGACTTCTGGGTCTTCATCTTAGCAGAAGCTGATGAAGGGGCTGGTGTCTGTGAGGTGATGGGAGGAAGAGGAGACGTCGACCGCGCGATCTTAGCACTGGCCGAACGGACGACCGTGGTGCTGAAGGTCAGATCGCATGTCTGGGTTGCCACCTCCCTGGTAGTCCGAGGAGAGGCGAGGACAGTACTGTATTTCCCCGCTGGGAGCAGCGTGGGCTTCCTACTAGCCAATAGCTTGCGAGCAGCCGAGGTGGACACTTTCTCTTTGACCCAAATTTCTTGGATACAGCGTTCTTCCTTATAGACGGGACAGTCGCGGGAGGATGCTGCATGGTCACCCTGACAGTACACACAACGAGGAGACGGAGGTGGACAGTCACCCTCATGGGCATCCCTGCCACAAGTGACACATTTAGCCGCATTGGAACAAGACTGTCGAGAGTGATTGAAACGCTGACACTGGTAGCAGCGCGTAGGTGTCGGGACATAGGGGCGAACAGAAATAACCTGGTAGCCCGCCTTGATGCGCAATGGCAGCTTAACACTATCAAAGGTCAAGAAAAGTGTCCGGGTCGGTACAAGGTCATTGTTGACCTTTTTCATGACCCTATGGACAGCCGTCACACCCTGCTCAGCGAGGAAAGATTGAATCTCCTCGTCAGTCAATCCGTCGAGGATCTAGTATAGACCACACCACGAGACGAATTCAAAGTTCAGTGAGCCTCCACCCGGACAGGGAACGTGTACAGGAGTGTGGCTCGAAGCAGTTTCTGTGCCTGAAAGGCGCTCTCAGTTTCTAGTAACAAGGTACCATTACGCAACCTCGTACAAGACTTAACAGTACCGGGTATTGCATCTACGCCCTTCTGGATAACGAAAGGGTTGACAGAGGAAAAATCCTTTCCGTCCTCAGATCGAGAAATGATGAGGAACTGTGGGGTAGGCGGTAGTACTTTTGTCACTGGGGGCTGGTCATGTTTCCGTTTGTGGGCAGAAGTCGAGAGAGAAGAAGAGAAATCCATTGCGGAGGAATCCCCCATGATTGTCAGCGTCACCAATGGCGCGCTCCTTCCTTATGGGGACCCTCTCAGAGGGCACTCCCGCCTTAGGTGAATGTTTACACCTCAGGTCACACCTCCCGAGAAACAGACGGAGGGACCAATCGGCATGGTCAGAAGGTATCAGCTCAGGCAATCACCCCTCCCTGGGCCTGGCCTTTACCAGGGGGTACGTGCGTGCCTTACTTGTCTACCCGGGGCGGGGAATTACGCGTTACCCCATCACCGGCTACACGTGCGAACGCGTGGGTCGGCCTTCAGGCGCGCACAGGGAGGAAGGAAGAAGAAGAAAAAGAAGAGAGAGAGGACAGACTGTCTCAAACGCCGAGGCAGAGACCAGAGAAGGCAAGGAGAAGAAGGCAAGGAGAAGGAGGCAAGGGAAAGAAGGCAAGGGAAAGAGTAAGGAAGACAGTGAGATGGAGAAGAACAAAGAAAGGAGCCAACCAAAGAAGGAAGAAACGAGAAGTGAAAAACCAAAAAGACCACAAATATAGGCCGTGGGACCGTCCGTCTCCGGACGCAGGCGCTAACTACTCCCTTGAGGGGGATGGACTCCTTTTAGTCGCCTCTTACGACAGGCAGGAAGACCTCGGGCCTATTCTAACCCCCGGACCCGCAGGGGGGTGTTCACTAGGATGAAAGGCCACAGTTTGGCAGAGCAAAGCAGACCACCCTGTGGCACAACATACAGCTGAACATAACATACTTGATTTCAATGGCTGCTTCACAACCCAGGCCATCTGTATTACTCCCCTGCACCACCAGCTTTTCTTGGTTGCATGGATGAGAGCCATCCTTACTACATATTCTCCACTTCCAAAATCATCCTGGCCTCAACAAACAGTATCTTACTGTTCCTACAACAGCAGTCCACTCCTCTGTCCCATCACCTCCTCCCAATTTACGTCCCCTCACCCTCACATGTGCTGCTCTCTGCCAACACACCCACCATTCTTTTCCCTTTCTCTGCTTCTCTCCTTTTCTGCCCCACACTCCTTCCAAAGCCTCCCAGCACTGCATCTGGCAGTCTTGTTCTATCACCTAGTCCCTGCATGGTCCACCAGGCAACACTGACAACTCTGCCTCCTAACTGTACCCTGCTATCCCTATCCCTAGCCCAACCCACTCTAGATTGCTGCTGCCCCTCGATGCGACACAAGTTACATTCAGTCATAAATTTCATGTGATATCCCACGTGATTGTACTTCTGTTAGAAAGTGTTAGTGTGGTAGTGAGACGTATGCTTTTTGGAGATAAAGGAATACTGCATTACATTCAACCCACACAGATCAGCTACTGGGCAGTGGCCTCTGTTCTGTGCTGCGTCTCAACCCTATGGCACAAGTCTAGGAAGTCACAGCTTAGCATGTCACAGAACTTCAAAGTCTCTAGCTCAGACCTTCTAGATTCAGAACTAGGGACACCACCATCAGTTCTGGGGACAACGCTGCAGATGGCAAATTTCATTTAAATCCCATGAGCAATGCTGGCATTCTCAACTTCTTCTGTAACAGCAGAAATGATCCAAGCAGGACTTCAGAACCCACACAAGAAGCGTTGCTCATTCAACAAGCATCACAATGTTGAGCTAGTTGTACCATATTCTCTCAATTGTTGCTGGAACAGCCTCCGAGATCAAATGTCTTCACATGAGAAACTAGATTTTGTTTCACTTTAATTTTACACAGTACGCACCCTTCAGTGAGACTGTAGTCAATACAAGAATACACGAGTTGAACTAATCATCATATGAAGTTATCAGTGCAGTTATCTGATAGAACCAATCAACGGCTAGACCCCGTTGATACAATACACACATGTAAACTTCAATATTATATTCAAATTAAGCTGTCTATTCAGCCTTTTGGCACGGTGTCGAATTCTCCGCCATTATTAAAAACTTCAACCTCAAGATAACCAAAGGTTTTAGTGTTAAAGTGTCTGAAGTGGAACGAGGTGACAATACAGGTGCTAACTTGTCACTCAGATAACTTCAGTATTTATTATAGGAAGATTGGCATTACTGCCACAGAGTCATTCCCTACAACAGGGAACAACTTCTGCTTGTCTTCCACAGTGAGAGTTTTAATATCATTCAGCTCAGGTACTAGAAGATGAAATCTTACCTGATATTCAAAACACGGCATAATTTGTTGAATGCGGCTTTTGTATTTGTAGACATTTCTGCAGCCTCCTTGTACAATGTGAGAGCTGAGGCAACTGCCTGCCAATCAACACTATTCTTGACTTTGCACCTTTCATGCGTGTGTCTGATCAACAGCAATAATTTCAGCAATTCACACACAAATTTTTGTTTCACTCCCTGAGCTGTTAAGGCATCTTTGGCATCCCCTGCCGCATTTTTCAGTGATGATGATTTTGCGAGCTGTGTTAACATCTGAAAAGAGATGTGTCAGAATTTTACAAACATTTGTAAAATATGAGGAGATTATAAAGTTTACACAATATAACTGAAAATGTCAAAGGCATGTAAATGTACTTAATAAGGGAACACAACTACTCTTTGTACAGAAGCACTATTGAATAGTGACCAATTCATAAAATTATCCTCGTATACCTTTATACTCCTCCTCCTGTGTCAATTTACAAGGGTGTCCCTATACAACCATTGTTCAATGTTACATCCGTACGTGAATTATTGTTTTTTCCTCTTACAATCACTGTTATTCCACTATCATATTAAATACAACATAGATCAACATGAATTAACAATCACAGACTATCTTTTTGTTTTTTGACCTATATAAATATTTTAATAACAAGTTTGTTTCGTGGTCATCCTCCACAGCAAGCATAGAACTACTACTTGTTCTGTAAATAAAACTTCCTTTGCCTGCTGCCACTTTATTTATGTATCCCAGATGCATTTCGCCTTCTTCTTGTTCTAAGGTGGCATCAGTGGGATGATTTGCTGATCTGCATTTCCTCTCATCTGGTCTGGAGGAAATGCATATCACCATATCATCCCACTGTTGATGCCTTAGAACAAGAAGATGGCGAAACGCACGAGGGATAAATAAAGTCACAGCAGGAAAAGGTGGTTTCACTTACAAAACAAGTAGTAATATTTTAATATTTGCACCATGAAATTGCTTTTGTGTAATAAACAGATAAGATATATGAAGTATTTGTGTGCTTTCATGTGGGAATCAACTGTGTTGGAAAAACCATTCTTTGGGCAACTGAACTATTCTCAGAAGTACTTGTTCTCACAACAGGCAGACTATTCTGTCACAACATGTGGTCTGCCTCTGATATACAGGGTGTCTCACGTAACTCTGTCACCTCAGATATCTCTGGAACAATAGATACTCAAAAACGGTTTTCACAAGCATGAGCGTATGGCATGGGCTTAGGAAACCAAATACTATGCAAAATTTTAAAATGTAAACAAATACTATTTTCAACAAAACCTTGTGTATTTTTAAATGGACACCCTCCTATTTTTTTCGTATGCAATGAAAAATCACAAAAATAATGGCGTTGGTTGCATCACAATACATCAATTAAGTTGACACTTGAAATAAATGAAGCGTACACAGGGTGTATACGTGGACAAGAAAAAAAAATTCCCGGATTTTTCCCGGATCTCCCTGTTAAAAATACATTTTTTCCCTGGTGAAAATACACTTTTTCCATGTTAAGTGACAGTATACTTTACGTCGGAACTGTAAAACTTACCAATCCTTTGAAAAGATACGGTTTTATACAGCAGTGTAGAATTTCTCGGCATTTTAGAAAGATCTTTCATAAGCAGCAACATGTACGCTGCAAATTTTCGTATTACGGAAGTATGAATTCTAATTCCACCAACAGGAAAAGTTAATGGTTTAAGTTACTATACATAGTGTTGCTACAAGAAGAGCAAAGCTTTCGCATATAATATTTGTCTCTAAGATTAATAAGCTACAAGAGAAGCTAAGCTTTCACATATAATGTTGATCCGTTTAGCGCATGTTACACTTTAAGATACATCATACAAATACGTCAGCAAAATTTTTAATACCACCATAAATCTCAGATCTTCTGGGCTCAAAAATCCTCTACATGGCTCGTCACCAAAGAGTTGATTTTTAAATGAGAGCAAACACTCTGCAATTTAAGAAATTCATCGTACATTCGCGCACATAGTTCATCTTGCGTAAAAGAAAATCTACTTTGAAAATAACGCTTTTCGAATGACAATTCGCAATATTTTCCTGCGACCTGTTAGAAATAGATCCATTTCAGCAGTTGCCAGAGAGCGCCATATAAGAGGCGTCATGCGCTTGCGCAGCTACGATGACGTAGGAAGACAGTATGTTCATACATATAAAACATTAAAAGAGAGAGAGAGAGAGAGAGAGAGAGAGATCAGAGGATACTCCAAGAGCGCCGGAATTTCGTGAACCATACTAAAATGCATAGTTTGCCTTAAAGCGCACATTCGTATGTCCAGATTCACAATGACTTAGGCCTCGACCTGATATTAAGCTTTTCGGTATGGTTTTCGGGACGTAAATTTTCTTGGAGTACCAGTACTGTATTATCTCGTGTTTGGTTCTTTATTATGGCATAATGCCATACGTGCTAGAAGATGAAAACGTGCACTTGAAATGCAGTGAACAGTTAAAACTAGCCAATAGTGTGGAATTAAACACTTCATTTCAAATAAATTTACTGCCTCAGAGGAAATCTTAAAAAAGGCCAAATTTCTTTAGCAAACCGACAAAAATAACTTTATTGTTCTGCAAGGCAATTGATACTTGACTGTCAGAAAGGTGGAAATAAAATAAAATCTAAAACTAGTAACATATTTAAGCCTTCCGTATTTATGTGAATGTATTTTAATTCACTTGATAGCTCCCAGCCACAGAAATCCGTCTCGTTTTCATTTGACGTGAGAGCAGTAAATGAAGAGGAAACAGAAAAATCACTAAATGTAAACACGGGTCATGTGGAGACTACCCCCACCCCATCCCACTACAACTCAGACTGCTCTGCGCAAGTCTTTCTGAAGAGTCTGATACATAAGACATATATCTTCGAGGAAATGTAAGACATGTTATTTGGTCTTTAGTGAGCTGAAATGCAGTGCCACGCCTCTTCAAACAATATTCTTATACCGCACGTCACTGTATTGCACTCTGTGGAACTCAAACATGTTTGCAATGTATGCCATCAAACTATTTCAGGACAATGGAAATTAAAATGTCCTGTAGTGCCTCTCCTGCTCACAGTCGGCCGGTTTGACATCTTGTCCCTCTAAAAAATAAAAATAAATGCAATTAATACTGGATGGGATTATTTGTAACTGGGAGAACAAGAACTCTTCAGAAAGTCTGGCCTTTTTATTGCCTATTAGCTAATAACTTGCTCTTCTGTGTCATATAGAATTAAATGTAGGATACCTAAAACCAGTAAAGACAAGAGACAGGCAAGACAGTACACATTTCTTCAGTCCTTAGGTCCTAATGATTTTTCTCTCTAATCTTGCTGCAGCTTTACATGGCGTGCTTTCCTTTCTGCGAAAGAACTATTACCTCATCAAAGTTCATCAAACTTTTGCAACATGAAAAATCAAAATGTCATCGTCTAATACTGAAAAAG
Source organism: Schistocerca serialis cubense (assembly GCF_023864345.2). NCBI lineage: Eukaryota > Metazoa > Arthropoda > Insecta > Orthoptera > Acrididae > Schistocerca > Schistocerca serialis. The sequence continues at coordinate 399,264,971 of NC_064646.1, forward strand.
CTGTTAATACATATAATACCCAAGACTGGTGTGGTTTCTCGATTTGATTACGTCTATTTTGTCACTGTGTGCTGGAAAAATCAAAATAGGCCTTTCTAATATTGCAGCAATTGTGACACGCGCAAAATAAGCGAGACTGTTTTGGCAATGATGATCATTTTTATAGTACGACAATATAATTCACGAAGTACCAATACGAAATACCTATTTGGCCTACTACAATCAAAAAGCTTTATGTTTGAAAATAGTTTCACATTTCATTCGTACGCTCCAATTTCTCATGAACGAGGCTGACGAGGATTCCCCTGGCAGAGACATCACGTACACTATGCACGCATTCAAAAGTCAACTTATAATTCTTTCAGAAATCAACTTAGAATGTGTTAAAAAATGTCCAAAAACCAGCAGGGGTGCGTTTCAAAATCGTAGGAATACTCAATAGACTGACGTGCGCTGGATGCTAGGTGCTTTGTGAAACAAAGTTTTTTTCCTCAAGAATATAAATTTGTCCCCTCCCCCTGAAACTGCCACCCGGTTCAGATACCCCAGTTTGCAGCCCCGTATTTTCTATGCTGGATGTAATGCACAACAACAATTTCTGTGGGCAACACGGCACTGGTAAATGTGTTTAGCAAATTGAATTCAAGTGTGTTATCCCTAATTGTAGCTCTAGTTGTCGTTTTGCTAGAATAAACATACATTTACAATTTGAAAAATGTAACTTTGCATTGGACGTTTTACTTGTTTATTTTTGTGGATTGTGCATACCTTCCCATTGTGAGAGACCCTGACACAGGCAGCGTGAGGTGCACGCTTGAGTCTCAGGACATCCGCTAGCTGTGAGCTTCATTTATTTCAAGTGTCAACTTCACTTTGCAATTTCTCTGGTTGTAATTGACATATTGCGATTCAACGAATGCCATTATTTTTGTGATTTTTCATGCTATTGATTGCATACGAAATAACAGGAGGTGACCATTTAAAAATACACAAGTTTGTTTTGGCAATAGTATTTGTTTAAGTTTTCAAATTTTGCATAGTATTTGGTTTCCTAAGCCCCTGCTGTACGTTCATGCTGGTGAAAGCCATTTTTTTAATATCTATTGTTCTTCCATAGATATTTGAGGTGGCAGAGTTAGGTGAGACACCCTGTATAATACATTTATTTTGCATGTACAGAATAAACTTTCTCTCTCAATCACAAGAGATACATCATTTATCAACTGTGTTATTTTACCATCATTTAACATTTCCTCCCACAATTATCACTCACGAAATGAGGAACTGGAAAAAAATAAAAAGAGCAAATGTAATGAGACACCACATACAGGATTCGGTCACATTAATGTGACCACTGCCTATGTTTGAGGTCAACCTTGAATAAACACTTACAAATGGCAGGTGGCAACATTCACACTGGAGGGTATACAAGGCATGTCGGGAGATGCAGAAAACAGTGCAGTCGTTGTCATCATACAGAGAAGGGGCAATTTATATGATGTCCAAAATGGCATGATCATTGGCTTTCAGGCCATAGGTGGAAGCATTTCCAATAATCCTCAGTCTGTAAACTGTGTGTGTGTTCTAACATGATTAAAATATTCTGTGCATGGCAAAATGACGCTATTCAAAACCGGCGTCAAAGTGGCTGTGCTGCACCGTGGGCATTAGATGACAGGGCTGAATGAAGGCTGCAGAAATTTTTAAGGGTGACTAGATATGCAACTGTTGACCACCAGACCATCCAGATGAACCAAGTGGCTCCCAACAGTCTTTCTTCAATGACCATTCAGTGAAAGTTGCTGTGCACAAGCCCCCACAGCAGGTGCTTGGTTTATGCATCCATGATGACCACTGTTCATCGGCAACGGAGGATGGAATTTGCACACCAATAACGCAACTTTATGTCCACTGAGTGGTGACAGGCGGCCTTTTCAGACAAATCCAGCTTTATTCTCCGTCAGCATAAAATGTCTGAAAGCTAACTCTCTTCAACAATTATCAGAACGGTACAGGATGGAGAAGGGAGTGTTATGGTCTGGTGTTCCCTAGGTGATACCATCATTCTGTAAGACTTAATGTATCAACATAAGTATGCACCTATCCTTGGGGACCATGTCCATCATTCCATGCAGTTTGTTTTTCCTTGGAACATGGCATCTACCAGAAGGACAATGCAATGTGTCACACAGTTCACAGTGTGGGTATGGATCAAAGAGCACCAGGATGAGTTTACTATCTTCCCTGGCCACTTTACTCCTCATATTAACATTCAATTGAGAATCTATGGGACTACCACAATTGGGCTGTTCTTGTCATGGATCCTCATCCGAGAAAGCACTGGACTCGGCATGGCTCCCAATCCCTGCCAGTACCTTCCAGAATCTCATTGACAGTCTTCCCGCACCCACGCAGCTGTCACCTATGCAGAAGGTGGTTATTCAGGCTTTTGACATGTGGTCACATTAATGTGAATGGCAGTGTAATTGAGGCATTTTGTTGTCGACAGGCACATAAAGAAGACTGCGAATGTCATCAGTTAGTTACTTTCAAATACATTGTAACATAGCAAATTATTACGAGGTGTCATCTTGCATTGAAAGCGTAGCTTACCGTTAAGCTGGGAGGAGAGCAGATTTTGGTTCTCACTCTGGCACAGCTGACACTGGCTACTGGGCCGAGCGAGATGTGTACTTACATAATGCTGAGTGCAATACGTTACACATACTCTCTATGAATCTGGAGTACTATCTCTTTCATACTTAGAATACAAAAATCTACAAATAACACAACCAAACTGTTAACATTTCAAATCAATTAACTTCAATATCTTCGGATATATAAATTTTGATCTAAAACACACAATAACCATGCTGGCATTGTGAAACTGAGTTAGAGACTGTAACGTATTGATCTATAGAATCTATCAAAAATAAACCAAGAGGATAGGTTCATATAATTTTCTTTAGTCTCATAACCACAGATTTCTGACACAATTCCAAGTACATTGGAAAATTATCATTTTATCATGTTTTGGCCGTGTCAGTGTTTTGGAGAGACAGAGGGTGAATGGAGGACATACATAAATAGAGAATGTGATATTTCATTAAAACTATGTCAATGTAAGCGTGAGAAAGCAGTTGTACAATAGTGAAATTTGAGACGTGCCCAAGTGAGTTTGATTTTGTAAAAGGCAGCCAAGAAGGGGGATTGAGTATTAAATTTATTGGTAATTTATCTTGTGCAAAGGAATCATATTTTGTTTTCATTAAATTTTATTTAGTTTCAGAATTATAAGATTTCTAACCTAATTTACTTGTGGTAATCTGATTGCCTGACATTAGAAATAACGCGAGTATAGAAGTGCTTGAGATGATCTGATTAGCTGCTAGTCAATAGGGATTCAGCATTTTCCATGCGTTTGAGTAGGGCTTTGTGCCTCAGATCTATGAGTTGAGAGAGTTGCTCAGGAGCCATCTTCTGGTAAACACCTATGTTAAGCCGCACTGACCAAATTTGTACCAAAATAAATAAATTTGCATCTTTGATCAGTTCTAGTGTCATTGACAAAAAGTGACTACAATACTGAGTATTTTGTGAAAGTTTGGGCTATGTGTGAGCTTTATTTTAGAAGATATTCATCTGTGAAAATTTCATGTTGTACACAAACTCTGTGTGTTGTGTTGTGTGCAGCTTACGAGACATTACGATGAGCACTTGTTTAGAAGAAGCCCAATGAATGACTGAATGTGTTAGCTTGCAAGCAGTCATGAATCAATAACTGTTTAGAATGTTTAAAATATCGCGCTGGACTAAATATCTTCTGGCTGCTTTTAGGTATCAACTTGTTATACAGACAGTCAGTAACATTGCATAATTGATGCTGGGATGTTAGATACAGACTTGATAGCCATTTTCTGTGCTTTAAAGCCGATAAACAAACTTAAAGGAAATTTTAGACATTTTTTCAAACATGTCATGAAAGAATACCGAACACTTGATAGTATAACTAACTTTCAGCTACTGCCCATGGACTGGAGTTACCGATTTACTCGAATGTAAGCCGCACTTTTTTCCAGGTTTTGTGATCCAAAAAACTGTCTGCGGCTTAGAATCGAGTGCAAAGTAAGCGAAAGTTCTGAAAATGTTGGTAGATGCCGCCACAACTAACTTCTGCCGTCGAATATATGTAGCGCTACACAGGCATGCTTTGCAGGTACAAAGATAAATACTGGTGCCAAAACCTCTGAGTCAGTAAATAAATTTAAAAAAAAAAAAAGGTGGAAGATGAGCTTTTTTCTCAGCCCCGAGTTTCGACCACTGCATTTTCATTTTCATACATTATCCAACGAAGTAAATACAAATTCTGTATTGTTCATCTTCGAATGTAGCAGCATTTCAATGTACTACGAAAATCCGACTTGCAAGGCTGTTTGGGGTGTTTGTCAATAGGGTCAACTCTACATTCTGATTTTTTTCCTACCTGTGAGAAGAGATGGTTGCTAATAGGAACTTTTATGAATTGTGAATCACATGCAGTATTCTCTTCACAATAAGAATAGTACGATTATAAACATATTGCCATGTATTGTTTCGTGTTTGCTGCTATCTCATTTAAATCCTGTCTGCCCAATAAACTACAAAACTAGAGTGAGAAACAGCAAACGTGATACAGTCAGAAATGAAGCACGGCAATTGACTAATTTTTAAATCTAAGATGACTCCAATTTCTGTGCAGAATGTAAAGTACCAAAGAGGCGTCTGCAAAGATTTTCAAACAGAGAAAAATTTTCGCTAAACTCTCGTTCAGAACATCTTCTCTCTATTATTTGGTTCTTGTTGATCATTATCAAAGAAAGCAGCAGTGTAAGTAACAACAAATAGCAGTCGCTTGCCACTGTTACGCTAATGAGACGATTCCTCTTTTATTTTTTTAATTGTAGGCGGAGGTAGCGTGCACAAAAGAAAGCCATGCCGCCAGCGGCAACAGGCCGTAAACATTCATTATCAGAATGCGTCAAACAATTAATGACAGTACAGTAATGGTATTTCAGCTAAGAGTGACATAAACACCTATAACAAAGGGAACGGCACTTATCAGATCAAAGAAAAATAAGCAATCAATTCAAACCAGACGGAGCGCCTGACGCGTAGCAATGGCTACCTGGTAAAGCTTAACTGATAAGCTTAAGACTCGAACCAAACTACTGTAACTGTATTGTCATTCATTAGACCTAAATTGTGTCTCATATTACAATGGACCAACTTCGTTTCGATTTGGAAGTGCGGCCTAAAACTTTTCTTCCCCCTTGAATTTCGAGTCTCAAATTTCAGGTGTGGCTTAGATTCGCGAAATTTTTTTCCTTGATTTTGAGTCTCATTTTTCAGACCCGGCTTAGATTTGAGTAAATACAGTATGCAGCCTTTGCAGGGTGGGTATTTAGTCGAATTTTCGTCAGTGACGCTTTTGTCGGCTAAACCAGTATCTATCATTGCAGGGTGAAGGGGCAGACAACCTGGAAGCTATACTGGTAGCTGGACTGATTGTTTAAAGGATAGTGCAATCCGCCCTGCCGCAGAATCCTTCTTCAGAGTTAATGGAAAACACACACACACACACACACACACACACACACACACACACAGAAAGGGAGGGAGAGAGGGAGGGAGAGAGAGAGAGAGAGAGAGAGAGAGAGAGAGAGAGAGAGAGAGAGAGAGAGAGAGAGAGCTGCATTGCTAGATCGCAGAGCCAAAGCAACTCAACTGAAGTTTTGTCGAGAGGGTTGGGCTACGGTAGAAATGAGGCTAGCTGGAGGAAAGGTTGGCGAAGGGTGGCTGGGAGACAGAGACAGCAGACACATTGGACATGTGCGCAACACTAATGCGTTCATTCTGGCAGCACGCGTATGAAGTTTTGTACTGAATATAATGACTTGCAGTGGGACGGGAGAGAGCATAACATAGTCAGCCCCAGGAAAATGAAGCCACGCGCGTGCTGGTGTGTGTGTGTGTGTGTGTGTGTGTGTGTGTGTGTGTGTGTGTGTGTGTGTGTGTGTGCGCGCATGCGTGCCTTCTTCTATTATCTCTGAAGACGGATCACTTGAAAGCTGACAACATTCTCAGTCTGGTTTATAAGCCTGTCAATGTCACAATGCCTAATTATATGGTGAGGTGTTACCTTTACTCTTTCCATTACTTCTTTTCCATCGAAGACTTTTCTTACCAGTATTGAAAGAAATCAGACCAATCATTCCAAGAAATAATTATCCACCAAGTCAACATTACCACTAAAAATTGGCAAACATGTGTCAGTCAAAACGATGTAAATTCTCTCTCTAACAATGCCTGCTAGGATAAACAAGAAAATAGTCATTAAGAATGGAGCCTTCTTAATAACTTAAAAATATTAGAACGGAGGCTTCTGAAATATTCATCAAACCAATCTCTCCATGTATCTTCAGGCAGTTGAAAACATTTATTACTTCATGCTCACAGGTCTTTGATGCAAAACCTTTGACTTTTAATCTCATCTTTACTTTAGGATGGAAGGTAAAGTCTCGTGAGATAATATCAAGACTAAAGGGACGTTATTCACGAACTTGGAAGGTGTAGGTACCAAAATTAGGAAGAAAAAAACTTTCCGTTACCAATCCTCAATCTCGAAGCACTTGGTTTAACTAGCACTGTCTCCTTAAGGCAGTCATTGCTTAATGTTGCTCCTTTCACAGGAAAGTCACTACGATCACTGGACAGTAACAAAATTAAATTACGACCTGCTGCAAGTAGTCATGATGAAAACCACAAACAAACTTGTCACCACTTAAACGGTAGAAGTCACTGACTACAGAAACTATATTCTGCATCTACATCCATATTTCATAAGCTGGCACGCAGTGCATGGTGGAGGGTACCTTGTACCATTTCCAGCCATTCACTTTCCTGTTCCACTAGCAACTGGAACAAGTTAAAAACAACTATCTATATTCTCCATGTTGTTGTTGTTGTGGTCTTCAGTCCTGACACTGGTTTGATGCAGCTCTCCATGCAACCCTATCCTGTGCAAGTTTCTTCATCTCCCAGTACCTACTGCAACCTACATCTTTCTGAATCTGCTTAGTGTATTCATCTCTTGGTCTCCCTCTACGATTTTTACCCTCCACCCTGCCCTCCAATGCTAAATTTGTGATCTCTTGATGCCTCAGAACATGTCCTACCAACCGGTCCCTTCTTCTCGTCAAGTTGTGCCACAAACTCCTCTTCTCCCCAATTCTATCAATACCTCCTCATTAGTTATGTGATCTACCCATCTAATCTTCAGCATTCTTCTGTAGCACCACATTTCGAAAGCTTCTATTCCCTTCCTGTCCAAACTATTTATCGTCCATGTTTCACTTCCATACATGGCTACACTCCATACAAATACTTTCAGAAACGACTTCCTGATACTTAAATCTATACTCGATGTTAACAAATTTCTCTTCTTCAAAAACGCATTCCTTGCCGTTGCCAGTCTACATTTTATATCTTCTCTACTTCGACCATCATCAGTCATTTTGCTCCCCAAACAGCAAAACTCCTTTACTACTTTACGTGCCTCATTTCCTAATCTAATTCCCTCAGCATCACCCGACTTAATTAGACTACATTCCGTTATCCTCGTTTTGCTTTTGTTGATGTTCATCTTATATCCTCCTTTCAAGACACTGTCCATTCCATTCAACTGCTCTTCCAAGTCCTTTGCTCTCTCTGACAGAATTACAATGTCATCGGCGCACCTCAAAGTTTTTATTTCTTCTCCATGATGTCTAATGACTACTGAGGTCGCTGATATGAAGTACCTGGCAGTAAGTGGCAGTACAATGCACCTAATATGAAAAATATATGTTTTTGGTGGTGCCCAGATACTTTTGATCACATAGTGTATCTACTAACTACAAAACAGTTGTACTGCCAGCAGTGTACATTTCTTTTAAGTACCACGAAAAGAAGATAAGAGAAATTTGGGCTTGTATCTTTTGTAGTTAGTAGATACACTATGTGATCAAAAGTATCTGGGCACCACCAAAAACATATATTTTTCATATTAGGTGCACTGTACTGCCACTTACTGCCAGGTACTTCATATCAGCGACCTCAGTAGTCATTAGACATCATGAGAGAGCAGAATGGGGTACTCCGCAGAACTCATGGACTTCGAACACGGTCAGATGATTGGGCGTCACTTGTGTCATACGTCTATACGCGAGATTTCCACACTCCTAAACATTCCTAAGTCCACTGTTTCCAATGTGATAGTGAAGTGGAAATGTGAAGGGACACGTACAGGACAAAAGTGTACAGGGTGACCTCATCTGTTGACTGACAGATACCACTGACAATTGAAGAGGGTCGTAATGTGTAATAGGCAGACATTTATCCAGACCATCATACAGGAATTCCAAACTGAATCAGGATCCACTGCAAGTACTATGACAAGTTAGGTGGGATGTGTTAAAATTTGTATTTCGTGGTCGAGTGGCTGCTCATAAGCCACACATCATGCTGGTAAATGCCAAACGGTGCCTCAATTGGTGTAAGTAAGGAGCATAAACATTGGATGACTGAATAGCGGAAAAACATTGTGTGGAATGACGGATCACGGTACACAATGTGGCGACCCAATGGCAGGGTGTGGGTAGGACAAATGCCTGGTGATCATCATATGCCAGTGTGTGTAGTGCCAACAGTAAAATTTGGAGGCGATGGTGTTATGGTGTGGTAGTGTTTTTCGTGGAGGGGACTTGCACCCTTTGTTGTTTTGCGTGGCACTATCACAGCACAGACCTATACTGATGCTCTAAGCACCTTCTTGCTTCCCACTGTTGAAGAGCAGTTCGTGGATGGCGATTGTATGTTTCAACACGATTGAGCACCTGTTCGTAATGCACGGCCTATGGCAGAGTGGTTACACGACAATAACATGCATGTAATGGACTGGCTTGCACAGAGTCCTGACCTGAATCCTACAGAACACCTTTGGGATGTTTTGGAACACCGACTTGGTGCCAGTCCTCACAGACCGACATCGATACGTCTCCTCAGTGCAGCACTCCATGAAGAATGGGCTGCCATTCTTCAAGAAACTTCCAGCACCTGACTAAACATATACCTGTGAGAGTGTAGCTGTCATAAAGACAAAGGGTTGGCCAAAACCATATTGAATTCCAGCATTACTGATGGAGGGCACTACAAACTTGTAAGTCATTTTCAGGCAGTTGTCTGGATATTTTTTATCACATAGTGTACAAGGGGGGGGGGGTATAGTAGTCTTAAAACAGAAAACTAATCTATTCCAGTACAACGTCTGCTTCAACATAGCAATATCACAAGATAGGAGTCCCAGGAATCGTTCAAAGAAACACAACTAAAAACTTGTCGGACTTACAAGAGGCAATGCTACTTGTAACCAATTTTTTTGCACATTCGTCCCAAGAAATAGTATCAGGCACAAGTTTAAATCAACAACATTCCTCATGAGAAAAATTATTTTTAATATACAAGATCAGGTGTGACCCACATCTCATATGACTTCCAATCAGTTCACTTACCAGGCAGCCCAACAGTGTGTTTCCCAATAACTTAATGAAATATTTTGTCATCTAATCTGACTTGTACATCAATCAATCAAGAAGATTTTCACCGTCCCTACATCACAGGATGTTTGTAAGATAGTTTAGACTCCACTTGCCCTTTTCCGTCCCACTCTACTCTAATTGGCTGCAACAATTTGTTTCCTCCTGTAGGTTATTAGTAACTAATATGGCTTACAAGCTTTGGCAATAGTGTTTCCACCTACACTGATGGGAAAAATTGTGTCACCAAGAAGGAGTTGTGCAACATAAATAAAAGTTGGTAGACATGTTTCTGCATCTGACAGATGTTTTCCATTCCAATTTCACACCAATCGCATAAGAGTGGAGCTACTACCACCACTATGAGAATGCAAATCAGGTTTGCTTTAAATACACACTGTAACAGTCAAGAGTTTTATTTATGTGAGATTGTACGGGGAGAGTTTGTGTTAGTCAAGAATGTCTTTAAGGTAACAAAGATGGCATTATCAACACCTCATTAAGTTTGAACAAGTTTGTGTAATGGGGCTATGAGAAGCTGGATGTTCCTTCTGCAATACTGCAGGAAGACTTAGCAGGAATGTAGTCACTTGCATGATTGCTGGCAGGAGTGGTCATGGGAAGGTATGGTCTCAAGAAGACCGTGCTCTGAACAGCCACATGGTACTAACAAGATGAAAGATCGCCATGTTCGACATATGGCTGTGATGCACTGTACTTTGTCTACTGCAGCAATTCGAGCAGCAGTTGCCACCAAACAGATACAATGAACTATTACAAATGGATTACTTCGATGACAATTGCGAGCCAGACACCCTGTAGCCTACCTTCCACTAACTCCAAACCATTGCCATTTGAGACTTCAGTGGATTCAAGTGAGAGATCAAAAGAATGGTTCTGTCTCAGTGCCAGTGATGACCATTTTTTGGTTAGGAGGAAACCAGTTGAGGGCTTGCAACCAACTTTTATGTATGCTAGACTCATTGGGCCTACACCTGGAGTTATGGCCTAGGGTGCGATTTCGTATGACAGCAGGAGCACTCTCTTAGTTATTGTATGCACCATGAATGCACATTTGTACGTCAATCTGATGATTCGACCTGCTGTGCTGCCATTCATGAACAACGTTCCTGGGGGTGTTTTCCAATTGAACAACGCTCACCCACATACCGCTGTAGTAACTTTACAGGGTGTTGACAGAGCCTTGGCCTGCTCAATACCAGATCTGTCTCCAATCAAGCACATAAGGATCATCATTGGACAACAACTTCAGCATCAATCACAAACAGCATTAACCCTTCTTGTATTGACCAACAAGTGCAACAGGCATGGAACTCCGCCCCACAAATCAACATCTGACTCCTGTTCAACACAATGCATGGATGTTTACATGCTTGCATTCAACATTCTAGCAGTTACGCCAGTTATTAATGTACCAGCATTTCACATTTGCAATGGCTTATTCCGCACTTACATTAACTTATGATCTTGGATTAAGCACTTAAATATGTTACCCAGACAAAAATGTATTCATTACTCTACATTAATTATCTTTTAGTGTTGATTTTTTTTTTTTTGTCAATGTATTTGGTTTTGGACTTAATCTGCTACTTTAGCTTTTCTCCCTCACTCTTGCAACCTTTTGTAGATAACTCATCCAAAGTAGCATTTTATCCACATCTGAAAGCAACAATGCTAAAACTAATCTATTTAATCTGATCAGTTTTATTCTGTTTTCAGAGCATATCTCATCACGATGACCACCTTACACATGCTAACTCAGAGCTGTGAGTTAGGTGTAATCCCTATGCAGGAATCTGGAAAGAAGTAAGTGGTAGAGATCAATATTCGAAGAGAAACGAGGTACCAGACATTAAATAGTCTAATGCCTAGAGGTCTCCTATGGTTTCATTTAGGGCGAAAAATATTGATTATTATGGAAACATGGTTAGTTTGGGAATCATGGCACCTGTCTGCCTCCCGTGCGGATATCACTCCTAAGAGCTACTATGCATAGATACTCAAGCTGGTGCCACTAATGTGCACTTCGAACAACTGTTCAACATCATGCTCAGCCTCATCTTACAGCTGCTGTTAGGCATGTCAACATGGGGTGCCTTACTGATGGCGAAGGGCATGGCTAACATTGCAGTGATGCCAGCTGAGTCTATCAGCAGATCAGGGTTCACTAGGCACGGCCTGAACCTCATTAGGTGTGGGAAGGGGAGGCTGGCAAAGCTTATTGGTGGCAATGTATTGTGCACTGGTGGGATCACTCGTGGAAAAATTCCTGTAGTTTTTCGTCTTAGAGCTGCACCTATTTTAGATTAAAGTCAGCTGATAGGTATCCCCATTTAAAGAAAGTCCCCTAACAAAGGAATCACCTTCAGAGGTGGTCAAGTATCCAAATAGAGAAGGAATTAGCATATTTCATCAAAATATAAGAAGTATTACAGATAAAGTTAGTGAACTGCTTATAGATGTTGACTCTGGCATTACTGATATATCAGAGCAACACTTAAATAATTTGACAATTCAGAGGCTTCCTTTACCAGGATACAGATTAGCTGGCTGTTTTTTAAGGATTCTTTGTAGAGTGGGGGAGTGGCCGCCATGTACATGAAAAACAGTATTCCATTTGAATCCGTACACTTATTACGGAACTGCACTGAACAGGTATTTGAATGTTGTGCAGGGCAGTTGAATTTAGTGAAACTAAACTTGTAACTGTTGTTTAGGCGAACGGTCTACACGACGGGAGGCCTTAGCCACACGACATTTCCATTTCCATAGGTCACCTAACTGTGACATCAGAGAATTTCTGCTCAAGCTCAAAGGGTTCTTGGCTCACTTTATAGGAAGGACCAAAAATTAGTTATATGTAGTGACTTCAATATTAATTTTGTATGTGACTGTGTAAGAGAAAGGACTTTGGAAGATCTCCTAAATTCATATACTCTTGACACAGACTGTATTTTTTACAACCATGGTGCAGGGCAACAGTAGCGCAGCTATTGACAATATTTTTAATCATTCTTCATTACTAAATGTGCATTTTGTTAGTAAAAGGGTGACTGGCTTTCAGACTATAATGCACAAATTTTAACTCTAAAAGGCTTTTTTACTCAAACAAATGTTATATATAATTACCAACTATGTAGAAAAGCTAATCCAATGGCAATAGACAGTTTTTTAAACCTTGTTAAGGAACACGAGTGGCAGGATGTTTACAATGCTGATAACATAGATTACAAATATAATGCTTTCCTTAACACATTTCTCATGTTCTTTGAAAGTTGCTTTCCATTACAACGTTCAAAACAGGGTACTAACAGCAAAAGGCAGCCTGGATCGCTGACTAGTGAGATAAGGGTATCATGTAGAAGTGGGAATTATATCAAAATGTTAGAAATAGTCACAATCAAGCAACAGAAGACCATTGCAACAGTACTGTAAGGTGCTTAAAAATGTTATCAGGAAGGTAAAGAGTATGTGGTACGCAAATAGAATAGCTAATTCACAGGATAAAATCAAAACCATTTTGTCAGTTGTGAAGGAAGTGTCTGGTCAGCAGCACAAGGTGGATGATATGAAGTCAATTCATAGTAAAAATATTTATGTTACTGGTAAGTCAGGTATATGTGCAGTATTTAACTGTCACTTTCTGAGCATTGCTGGTGAATTAAATAAAAACTTAGTTTCTATTGGGGATCATATAACTCTATTGGAAAATGCCTTCCGAGATTGATGCCTGAAATACGCATCTGTAATACTGACGAGGGGGAGACTGAAGCACTGAAACTAAGGACTCTGGTGGTTATGATGGAGTGCCCAGCAGAATATTAAAGAACTGTGTTGCACATCTTAGCCCAGTACTTAGCCATATTTGTAACTTTTCCTTTAAGAACGGTCAGTTTTCTGAATGATTAAAATACTCAGTAGTAAAACCACGTTATAAAAAGGCAGAAAGGAACAATGTAGACTATTCTAAACCTATTTCTATGGCATCACCGTTTGCTAAAGTTATTGAAAAGGCTGTGTGTGCAAGGATAATTGATCATTTTATTTCACATAATTTACTATCAAAAGTACAGTTCAGTTTTAGAATTGTTTTAACAACTGAAAATACTATATATTTCTTTTCTCTGTGATGAACTGGATGGATAAACAAAAGGTTTCAAATGCTAGGCATCCTTTTGAATTTAACAAAGGCGTTTGTGTTGATCACAAAATATTGCTCCAAAAGTTGGACCATGACGGAATACAGGGAGTAGCTAATAAATGGTTCACATCTTTCTTTAACAACAGACGGCAAAAGTCATTATTCACAGGGTTGAGAATGGCTATGATGTGATGTCTGAGTGGGGCACAGTTAAATGTGGGGTGCCCCAGGGATCAGTGCAGGGCCACTCCAGTTCCTTATTTATATAACTGATATGCCCTCTAGTATTACAGGCAATTCTAAAATATTTCTGTTTGTTGATGAGTCTAGTTTGGTACCAAAGAATGTTGTGTGCAACATTGACTCTGTTTCAAATAGTACAGTTCATGACATAAGTTCATGGCTTGTAGAAAATAAACTGACACTAAATCGCAGCAAGACTCAGTTTTTACAGTTTCTAACACCTAATTCAACAAAACCTGACATTTTAATTTCACAGAATGGGTATATGATTAGTGAAACGGAACAGTCCAAATCTGTAAGTGTTCAGATAGATCATAAACTTTCATGGAAAGCCCATCAGGATTTTGTTCGAAGACTTAATGCTGCCATTTTTACTATCCGAACGGTACATCAAGTAAGTGATAGTTTGACATGAAAAGTAGTCTACTTTGCTTATTTTCATTTGCTCATGGCGGACGGAATTATATTTTGGGATAACTCTTACCATGTTCACAGTATATTTCAGGTTCAGAAACAGGCAGTTCAGGCAATAAGTGGTGTAAGTTCGCCAACTTCTTGTTGACCTCTGTTCATTAGTCTGGGTATTCTGACATTGGCCTCCCAATACATACTTTCTTTACTGTCGTTTCTTGCTAACAATACCACCTTATTCCCAAGACTTAGCAGTTTTCACTCAGTTAATACTAAGCAGAAATCCAATCTGCATTTGGATTGCACTTTCTTGACTTTTGTGCAGAAAGGTGTACTGCTGCATCCACTTCCAATAAGCTACCACAAGCATTCAAGAATCTTAGTGGTAATACATGCGCTTTCAAAACGAAATTGAAGGTTTTCCTCATGGGTCACTCCTCCTATTCTGTCGAGGAGTTCCTTGAAAAATTAAAGTGATTCTCATGTTATATTTTTGATTGTGTTTACATGAACTTATGGTTTGTCTTTTTTTAGGTTCATACACATTTTATCTCTTATTACTTTCATTTTGTAATTTCATGTACTGACATGGTCCATGACCCTGGAGTTTTGATCCTCAATTTGGTCCTACAGAACAAGGCGTGTAAAATAAAACAAAACAAAATAAAAATGTTGGTGTCACACACACACACACACACACACACACACACACACACACACACGTTGCAGTTGCTAGTGAAACCAACAACAACTTAGACTATGGAGCAATGAAATTGGCAGCTGGAAAACCAACTTTGAAAAACAACCCATCAAGCATTACTGTATGCTTCCCCCACTCTTGTTCTCATATCAGACCCCAATCATTGGAAATCTTAATCCTTCAGGCCTTCACAGGTGTCCCGAGGCAAACACAGCAAATTTTGCTATCTAAGAATGCTGCCTGCTAGATCTACATCTACATAAATACTCTGCAAACCACCATTAGGTACCTCGTTCTACAACTGGTCATTTACTTTCCTGTTCTATTCTCAAATGAAGTGAGGGAAAAACTACTGCCTAGATGCTTCCATATGTGCCCCGATTTCTCTTCATGCCTTTGCAATCCTTGACACAATACGTATGTTGATACAACACAGCTGCTCTGCAGCTTATCACAAATGCCAGTTCTCTAAACTTTCTCAATAGTGTTTCATGAACAGATATTCGTCTTCCCTCCAAGGATGGTACAATACTGGATCTACTAATACGATACTGGATATACTAATTTGATACTGGATCTACTAATTACAATGTGTCTTCCACAGCTGCATCTCATTTATCTGGCAGCCAAAGATTACACAATTCTTACAATTACATGGTGGCTCACTAATAAATCAATCCTGTAATGTAAGGCACTGCATATTTTTGCTGTGTAAGATACTTGCCCAGATTGTAAAATTCCAATACACAGTGACAAATGTCTTCCAAAAATGTTGAATTCGGTGATACTTATTTTTCCACTAACACTTTTCGTTAGAGACTGGAATTTTGTTTCCACATAATTTGGTACATATTCTCTGTATTTCTGTATTGCTTAGAGTAGAACAGCTTTTCCAGTCTGTGATGTTAACAAGATTTTGTTTCTTATGTGACTGTCTTTACGGTTGCAAAGAAATGTATAGGGCTCCCTTCATTTTCCTCTGTATGTCTTTTAACTAGGACATCATAACTAGCAATCACAAATAACAATATTAAGTGGTGAAAATCAAAGCTCTCTCAGTGAACAAACAACACTCCATTCAGTGAATACACAAATGACTGATCAGTTGCAACAAAGTGACAAATCCATGCTGATGGCAGAATGAATGAAGAGCAGTGCTGTGCCACATAAATCATATCAATGATAAGAGACATTCTCATTTAGCTGACAGTTTCCTTGCTCTCTAGTTTACTATGCTCATTCAGTGCAACAATATACAGAATGACCGACATAAGAGGAAACCAAGAGCTCTAAAATGCATACCTTAAAAGCTGTGGGCTTGTTCAATAGTAGAGATGTGTTTCGCAGTAGCAAAGATTAACAAGTGATTCTAGCTCTTAAGGTATGCATTTTAGAGCCCATGTTTACTACACTTTTTTTCTCAGTTTTGGTCTGAAATTGATAAAGTTTGTTGGTGGAGTTCTGCTGCAGTTTGTGTATAGGGCGAGGTGCCTATCTTTTGCACCTCGAATTACTTTTGACACACAAAAGGCATTTGTAATCTGTTTTCATCTAGATGTACAGTTACAATCGACTCGCAGGGGAAGTGGTGGGGGCAATGCTTTCTCACAGTTTCATTAAAAAAAAAAAATCAAGACACAGGCATCATCGTTGTTTCTTCAAATGGAGCTATGTTACTTTTTGCTGCCAGAATAGCAGATATCAATGACACACACTGAATACTCTTAACTGAAACCTGCATTGTCAAGACAAGATTATATCATCAGTTGTGAGTCACTATTTGGAAAAGTTAACTGATATGCAATGGAACCATTGTCTACATATATCAGGTTTATTACAAGGAACACAATAATTCATTTACATTGTGTTGCTTGAAAACATCCACATAAACAACTAGTAATGCATAAATCATTTTTAGGAATAGAGTGCCATTTACTAGTGAAGTAATTAATTTACGATGGGTATCATCAAAACTCATCAAGAGTTGAACTGTATGCAGAATGATTTCCAGGTAGATACTGTCCAACTCAACCAACCTTCCTAATACCAGCAACTTAGTAAGACTGCAACTCTTGTGCCATGAAAAAGCGTATGAAGGAGTATGAGTATGGAGTTTTTCACGACGGCACTGTTATATAAACATTCTCGGACTTCTTGCTGTGTCAGTTCAGGGTGAAACCTTGAACTTTCGATGATGTCCACCATCGCCATAGTCAGGAGCAACTCACTGCCAAAATCGTTACAGTGGCCTTATATAGTACAAAGACAGCTTCTCAGTGGTTGATAGTCACGACACGCTGTTGCAGATGATGTCAATGCTGGCATTGGTGGTGCCACTGCTTCCACCATAGCATAAATATTGTGATGGACATACATGGCTCTTCTCTGCACTGAGGTCTCATTCTCACACATTGCTAAAATTATATCCGCTGGTTTTCTCACAAATTTCTGCAACCTCTTTAATTGAAGAGTCACAGTACGTGGGAGCCTGGGACAAAATTTGTTTTGACAAACATTATTTTATGTTTGTTTGTGAGGCTGTGCTCAGCAACTGCAGATTTCTCCAGTTCACAATTTTTAATATGCCACTGATATTCAGCACAGTGGTTGGAAATGGTGTGGATGAACTGACCAACGTAATTGCTTCCATATTTACAAGGGATGTTGTAAATTCTAAGAATCAAATGGCTCTGAGCACTATGCGACTTAACTTCTGAGGTCATCAGTTGCCTAGAACTTAGAACTAATTAAACCTAACTAACCTAAGGACATCACACACATCCATGCCCGAGGCAGGATTCGAACCTGCGACCGCAGCGGTCACGCGCCTTTAAACGCACGGCCACACCGCCCGGCCTTCTAAGAATCCTGAGTCCAAGATTATCCTTAACAGGATATAACATCTGCTTTGTCTTCTTAGGAGGCCAGAAAATAGATCTGATATCTTGTCTTCCCAGGGCTCTGTCTATTTTACTGGATGTAAAGCCACAGAAGGGAAGGATGTAATCGGTGATTCGTCATGCGAGTGTTCAACATGTTCATGTTTCCTTTTCTTGAAGAATGCTGATATAATATCACGTGAGCCACAGCCGTTCTTTAGGAACACATACTTCAGGTGACTGACTTCAGAATCCAAATGGTGTTCATTACGAACAGTTTTGCTCTGTATACCAGTGTATTTAAAGCCATTCTCTTCTGGACTGTGCACTCAGATATATATCAGTGAGGATTAGCTTGTGGTACACTGAGTGGCCAAAATGTCCATCCAACTCTTTGTATCAGAACATCTAAAAACGTCAGCCTTCCCTCTTTCTCTGTCTTGATGGTGAACTGGATGTTTGGATGCATGCTATTCGTATGTTCCTGGAAGTGCTGAGAGTTTCTACGCCATGAAGCAAAACCCTAAATATGTCATCAATAATAAAATGATTGATGAAGATGAGCTGAATTTAATGCATGTTCCTCAAAATGTTTCACAAAAAAGTTGGCCATTGCTGGAGAAAACAGAAGACCCATAACTATTCCGTCCATCATTTCATAAAATTTACTGCCCCACAATTAGCAGGTGGTTGTCATAACATGTCGGAACAACTTTATTTTTCCAGGAGGAAAATGCTCTGCCAACAGTTTCAATGTGTTCTACACAGGAACTTTTGAAAATAATGAAACCACATCCATGCCGACTAAAATATTATTTGGGCCAATGCTAATCTGTTTAATTTTCTCAATGAACATGTGAGTTTTTTATGTTACGTCCACAACGGCCAACTATCTGAGTCATTGACTTATTTAAATACTTGACCAGCCGGTAGTTCGAAAAACCAAAGGCGCTAACAATTGGCCTTGATGGAATACCTTCCTTGTGGGCTTTAGGTAATCTGTACAGCCTAGGAAATCTATGAGCCATGCTCTGAGATTTTTGATGACATCCTCCAACATACTAGAATTTTTCAGGAGCTGCACAGTTTTTCTGTTGTATGACGGAATTGGGTTTTATTTTAGGCATTTGTACATATGAGGGAATACTGCTACCAACGAAACTGCTAAAGAAGCAGTTCTTCCAATAAATCTACATATCAATTTCCATCAAATACAAAGAAAGGTTGGCATCAGCCGAAGAAACATTCTGTGTATCCTTCATAGATATTAATACTCCATATTTCCCTACAACAAGAGTTACATGTCAGTGATTTTCAAATTTGATTTTGAATACTGTTAGCTGGTTGTCCGGTAAGACAATAAGTATTCTTGACTGGTTGACACAAAAGAAGAAAAGGTAAATTTTAGAAGCACTAACTACAGGTCAACAGGAAACACACTGGCTTTGTCAAACGTTTAATCAAGACGGCAGAATGTGAATGTGTGATATGGCATAATAAGACAGCACATGATCAGTCCTTATTTTATTGATGGTACATTGAACAGGGAAAACTAACATAAACATTTTTTGATAAATACTTTGTCGTTGTTAGAAAATGTGCCCTTGAGAGCTCATCAAATGATGATGATCCAACATGACTGATGCCGTGCCCGTAATTCTTTCAGTAGCAAGAGATTCTTTAGACTGCTTATTTCCAAACTAGAGGGTGTGAAGAGGCAGTCCTATTCAGAGATATGATTTTCTGACTGACCTACTACCTCCAGCCTCATGTAAAGAATGTGGCCTACAAAGAGATCCCAACTGCTGAGGAAGAAAGGATTAGAGATTAATGTCTTGTTGACTGTGTGGTCATTAGAGTCAGAGCACAAGTTCGGATTATGAAAGGATGGGGAAAGAACTTACTTGCGCCCCTTCCAGGGAAATCATCATGGCATTTTCCTGGAGCAATTTACGGAGATCTCAGAAAACCAGCCCAATGAGGATTTGAACCAATGTCCTCCCGAACGCAAGTCATGTGTGCTAAGCACTGTGCCAGCTTGCTCGGCCTAATGACTGTGGAGGACATGAGAGAGTGAATTACTGCTGCATTTAGCAATTACTCCACATATGCTGACAGCTGTGAGTTCTTCAATGGTTGCAGTGTTGTACGAAGTGTCATGATGCAAATAGTTCTCACTTTGAATGTACTCCCTAGAAAATTTAGGAACAGAAATATGAGAGCACATTATAATGTCATCAGTGCTTTTGTTCAGAATGTTTGATTTCATTTATTTCATGAATTATTTCAATGTATGACTTGCTGGTGCTGTGCAAATGATATAACACATGTAAAACAAATTGAAGAAAGAATTTAATTTTCATTCAAAATAATAAATTCATCCCACATACACTAATAATTTTGCCACTGACAAATATGCCTTTGTGAGCATCAGGTATTCTCATGGATATCTGATCATTTGTTGAATACTGTGAAAAGTAAAAATTTATTGATTTTTTGACACTGCAACAACAGCACAAAATTAGCCAACGATTTTTTTGTCAGATCAGGTCTGCTACTCAGATGGCAAAAAACACAATACCACTAAAAAAAAATTAAATTTGATTGTTGATGAAATTGCAACAATGCATTGCTGTTTGTTTCACGAGCCTTGTGTCACAGTTTGTCTAAGCGAAACAGATTGCAAATGTCTTTAACGGGTCAAAAATATGAAAAGGTGCCCCCCATCTCTCTCTCTCTCTCTCTCTCTCTCTCTCTCTCTCTCTCTCTCTGTGTGTGTGTGTGTGTGTGTGTGTGTGTGTGTGTGTGTGTGTGTGTGTGTGAGAGAGAGAGAGAGAGAGAGACAGAGAGAGAGAGAGAGAGAGAGAGAGAGAGAGAGAGAGAGAGAGATGTGGAGACACACCTACTGTAGCCTGATCTAATTGTGGAAAAAGAAAATTTGCAACAGTGAACTGCAATCTCGAAAGAAAGGAAGTGAGACAGGAAACACACACATTTTATTGTTATATAATCGGATAGATAAAGAAAACCTATTTGCCAAGCAGCAAGAAGAGAAAACACACATAAAGTTATAGAAATGCAGAAGCTTTCAGAGCCAGTGGCCCCTTCTTCTGGTGGAAGGGTTGAAGGAAAAGGAAGAGGGATAACAGAAATGAACTAGCGAGATTTAAGAAATGGGGACAGTTAACGGAAAAGTCCCCCAGAACCCAGGGGAGACTTACTGGACAGGATAAGAAGGAAAGACAGATTAGTTGGGGGTTGCAACGGGCGAGATTTAAAAACCAGAGACCTTGAAGGTGGAAGACAGGTAATAAGCAAAACTGAGATTGTTGACAAAATATTGTGCAAGAATTAATTTGAACTTTTCTTTATGTATGGACGACATGATAAAGAAAACCAAAATGGAGTGTAGAAAAGGAATGGTTACTGAAGAGAAACTTTGAGCCCGAAGAAATAAACACGATTTAAACAAGGTGGGTGGCAAGAACTGCCATCAACAGGTCTATTGCTTGATTCCTCCTAAAAGGACGCACTTCAGGACTGAATGCAGCAGACACAAGAAATGGTACCAATGTCCAGTTCCCTTCCCATAATATTTTCAAGGCCGTATCAAATAAGTTAACTTGCAGCAAACAGTCCCTGAAAATCAGGGAGTTTAAGTTAAACAAAATTTGTTTCGTAAGTGTAACAGGCACACAAAAATCTGGAGTTACAAAAACAAATCAGCAAAAGTGGAAAAATTACTAACTCAAAACATGGTGCAATGCCAGTTCCCTCCTGTGGATTTATGATAAACTGGTGTTGGAGGGGTTGGTGTTAACAATGGCAGATGGGTGAAACAGGCACTGAGTTCACAATTGTTATGTTGTAGAGCATACTCTGAACGGGATATCATGCTTTGCCACTATAAACTGCCTGTCTAAATCCATTCGTTCTAAATGCTAATTTACTGGTAGTCAAACCAACGTAAAAGGCCAAAAAGTGTTCACATAACAGCTGGTATATGACATGTTGTTCCTTTGATGGTATATGTTTAGCCAGTTAAGTGACTGTTATAGGTGGCGGTGGTGGGAGAGTGCATACGCCAAATTTTACAGCAGGGACAGTCGAAGAGGCAGGCACAACAGAGTATGGAAATGGGTGCAGAAGGAGTACATGATCTGACAAAAATGGAGCTCATTTCATGGTATGATTTTAGGAAGTCGGTGATGGGCCAGGAAATCTGCTTTTAAACTAGGCTGGTGACATAAGTATGTCTAGTGCAAGGCTGAGGTGAGAATAGTGGTGTATTGCTGTAAAGAGTCTTCATCTGAACAAATAATTTTTCCCCAATACTAAAGCTGTATGGGAGGGAATGTCCGACATGGAAAGCATGGCAACTGTCAAAATGTAAGTGTAATGGTTGTTTGCAGGTTTCATGTGAAAAGAAGTATTTAGCTGACCATCAGTGAGCATGAGGTCAACATCAAGGGAACTGGGGTGAATTCTGAATAGAACCATGTGGAACTTAAATGGGAGAATGTATTTACTGATTCCAAAATTTAATGCTTCAATCTCACCTTGAGTCCATATGGCATACATGTCATCAATGTATTTAAAACCACATTAGAGGCTTAAGGCTTATGGACCCATGTAAAGGCTGGCACAGAAAGGAGCCATCCTGGCTCCTATGACCACGACCCTGATCTGTTTGTGTGTCTGCCTCTGAAAGTTAAAGTATTCAGTTGTGTAAGATGAGCAGGAAAATGACAGGTTTGGAATCATGTGAGTACTGGTCGAGGTAATGTTCAGCAGCAGGCAGGCCATATACACAGGGGATTTTAATATAGAGGGAGGTGGCATCAATGACGAAAAGCAAGTTGTATGGTGGGAGTGGGATGGGCACAGATTTTAGACAATCTAAGGAATGACTGGTGTCTTTTATATAGTAGAGGAGTCTTTGTATTATAGGCTGCAGATGCTGATCAATCACGGGAGATACATGTTCGGAGGGTGCTTTGAAACCAGCAACTATGGGGCAACCAGGGTGACTGGTTTAATAACTATTTTTTCTCCGGAATGAAGCAATAGGCAGTGCCATACTGTTTTCAACTAGTCAAAAAAACAGCGATTAGGATATCTTTTACTTATAACAAAAGAAACATCTGCACCAATGCTAATGTCAACAGGAAATAGCATTTCAGTGACAATAAATGTCAAAAGTATGAAATGTTGTTTCATCTATGCCTCATTAAATTATTGAGAAAGACTATAGGGTCTAATTTTTCCAATATATGTGGACATAATAGAAAGAGAGTAAATGCCAAATTTGCTCTTCAATTCAAATAATATTTCCACTTACCTTAATAGAGTTTTCTGATATAGATTTTTCTATTTCTGCTAGTATTTTCATTTGGTGTTCACTGGCTGCTGAAAGAAGCCTGTGATTTTTGTAAAATGCCATCAACAGGTCTATTGCTTGATTCCTCCTAAAAGGACGCACTTCAGGACTGAATGCAGCAGACACAAGAAATGGTACCAATGTCCAGTTCCCTTCCCATAATATTTTCAAGGCCGTATCAAATAAGTTAACTTGCAGCAAACAGTCCCTGAAAATCAGGGAGTTTAAGTTAAACAAAATTTGTTTCGTAAGTGTAACAGGCACACAAAAATCTGGAGTTACAAAAACAAATCAGCAAAAGTGGAAAAATTACTAACTCAAAACATGTCCATACAGAGACCGAAACAAGACAATGCAACCACTTTATTTAATTTCTCCGATGAACTTATGGCATACGCCCATGCAAATTTACAGAAACAGAACATGGGGAAAGGACGGTAGCTGTGATTTTTCTCCACTTATTGACAATAGCTCCGTTTGAAATGTATGAATACAATTTCACACAGTAATATGGCTGAATAAAAACCTCTTGGGCTTCTAGCTGTATCAAGTGGTTACACATCATTGTGAGACTGACATTTAAATACTGCATTTATTGGTATCATCACTACTACATGTGTTTAAAAAAGATCTGTCTATCCTATTTGAATTTGAGAATATGTGAATATCTTCTGATAAATGTTAGTAGGACACAACAAAACAAAATTATTTCCTAAGAAACTCTTTGTTACACCATTCAAGTGATGTAGATGAAAAGTGCAAAATTTCACCAACGGTCTGAATGTTCATTTTATCATGTTTGAGCAAATAAAGGCCACATGGCCAAAATTGGTTGCACCTCAACTTTTATCACAAGATTAAAGTAAAAAGTAAATCTCAAATATAGGCCACACTACTAAATTTACCATAGATTATTAAGTATCACTACTATGTACATGATACAGGCACTAAATTATGTTGGCAACCTTACATAACAATTGAGCAACTCCAAGCCATCAGCTATGCACTATGCAGACAAACTTAACTATTTTTTCTCCAGAATGAAGCAATGTATAGTGCCATACTGTGTGCAGCTAGTCAAAAAACAGCCATTAGGATATCTTTTACTTATAGACAGACAGCTAGATAGGCAGATATTCAGTGATCACAGGCCCTGCAGACCACACTCTGCTTCCACAAACTTGCCACCATTCCTTCCTGTTTTGGGCCCAGTTCCTCCAGGTGTCTTCAATTCCCAGGGCTGCTACCGTATTTACTCGAATCTAAGCCGCACTTTTTTTTCCGGTTTTTGTAATCCAAAAAACCGCCTGCGGCCTAGAATCGAGTGCAAAGTAAGCGGAAGTTCTGAAAAATGTTGGTAGGTGCCGCCACAGCTAACTTCTGCTGTCGAATATATGTAGCGCTACACAGGCATGCTTTGCAGGCACAAAGATAAATAATGGCGCCAAAACCTCTGCGTCAGTAAATAAATAAAAAAAAAAAGGTGGAAGACGAGCTTTTTTCTCAACCCCGAGTTTCGACCACTGCATTTTCATACATTATCCAACGAAGTAAATACAAATTCTGTATTGTCCATCTTCGAATGTAGCAGGATTTCAATGTACTACGAAAATCCAACTGGCAAGACTGTTTGTCAATATGGCCAACTTTACGTTCTGATTTTTTTCCTACCTGTGAGAAGAGATGGCTGCTAATAGGAACTTGATGAATTGTGAATCACATGCAGCATTCTCTTCACCATAAGAATAATACGAATATAAACATTTTGCCATGTATTCTTTCGTGTTTGCTGCTATCTCATTTAAATCCTGTCTGCCTAATAAACTACGAAACTAGAGTGAGACAACAGCAAACGCGGAAGAATATGCATTTCATGTCATGTTTATACTCGTATTATTCTTATGCCTAATAGTGATACAGTCAGAAATGAAGCACGGCAATTGACTAGATTTTTAAATCTAAGATGACTCTAATTTCTGTGCAGAATGTAATGTACAGAGGCGTCTGCAAAGATTTTCAAACGGAGAAAAATTTTCGCTAAACTCTCGTTCAGAGCATCATCTATCATACGCAGTCTGTTATTTGGTTCTTGTTGATCATTATCGAAGAAAGCAGCAGTGTAAGTAACAACAAATAGCAGTCTCTTGCCATTGTTTCGCTAATGAGACGATTCCTATCTCTTTTTCTTTTTTTTTTTAAATTGTAAGGGGAGGTAGCGTGCAGAAAAGCAAGCCATGCCGCGAGCGGCGACAGGCCGTAAACACTCATTATCAGAATGCGACAAACAATTAATGACACAGTACAGTAATGCATTTTCAGCTTAGAGTGACGTAAACACCTATAACAAAGAGAACGGCACTTATAAGAGCAAAGAAAACTAAACAATCAATTCAAACCAGATGAAGCACGTGAAAAAGGAAGGGTACCCTTATATATACGGACGGAGCGCCTGACGCATAGCAATGGCTACCTGGTAAAGCTTAACTGCTAAGCTTAAGACTCGAACCAAACTACTGTAGCTGTGTCATCATTCATTCGACCTAAATTGTGTCTCATATTACAATGGACCAACTTTGTTTTGGAGATGCGGCCTAAAACTTTTCTTCCCCCTTGAATTTTGAGTCTCAAATTTCATGTGCGGCTTAGATTCGGGAAATTATTTTTCCTTGATTTCGAGTCTCATTTTTCAGATGCGGCTTAGATTCGAGTAAATACGGTAGGTCCTTCGCCAGGTCGTCCATCCAGCATGACCTTGGTCGTCCAATGGGGCATTTGTTGTTTGGTTTCCCTGCTAGTGCCATCTCCGCCTGTCTTCCATCTGGCATATGGGCTACATGGCCGACCCATCGTATTCTTTTGTTCTTTATCTTCTGTAGGATAGCTGGTTGTGCATCAGAAGGCAGATTTCGTTTTTCCTCCTACTCCATTGTCCGTTATCTAAAACTGGTCCCCATATCTTGCTCATTACTCTTCTTTCAAATATTAATAGTTTTCCCCTCCTCACTTAGTCATGCTCCACATTTCTGAACTGTACATTACTGCTGGGCGTATCACTGTGTTGTAGATTTTTATCTTTGTGTTCACTGAGATCGATTTAGAGCCCAGTGTCTCTCTGAGGAAATGCATGCATTTCATTCCTACTACTATTCTCTCCTTGATGTCCATTTTTATGTTGTTGTCTGTGGTAAACCAAGATCCCAAGTATTTGAACTGGTGTACTCTCTTGAACCGTTTGCCATCTATCTCAAGAAATTCTTCCTGCTCTTGTCTTCTTCCTAATTGCATGAACTCTGTTTTGTCTCGATTCACTTTGAGCCCCTCCTTCTGTGCATAACTGTCCATTTTCTGGCACATTTCTTTCAACTCGTTCTTTGATTCTCTTAGTAGTACTATGTCATCTGCATATGCAAGACAATTGAAGTTACCGTCCATCTCTACTCCAGCCCACTCCTGTTGCCTACACTCTTATTACTTTCTCTAAGAGGACACTGAACAGAACACATGAGAGAGCATCCCATTGTCTGAGGCCTATCTCAATCTCAAATATTTCTGATGTGGCTCCTTGGAAATGTACTGCTGCCTTTGACCCTCCCATACAAGCTTGCACCATTCTCACTAGCTTCTCAGGGATTCTGACGCCACGCATTGCACTGTACAGGCTATTCCTGTCAACGCTGTCATTTGCATGTTGAAAATCGACAAACAGGCTGTAGGTATCTTTATCATATTGCCAGTGTATTTCAAACAATTGTCTTAGTGTGAAAATGTGATCTGCTGTCAATTGGTTTGGTCGAAAGCCACCTTGGTCCTCCTGTATGTTGTTCTCTATGAATGGTTGCAATTTTCTGAGGACAACGATGGACAGCACCTTATACATTACATTCAACGAGCTAATTCCTCTGTAGTTACCGCATTCCATTTAGCTTCCCTTCTTGTATATTGGGCATATTATAGCATATTTCCATTCTTCTGGCAGCGTCTCCTTCTCCTATATCAACTGGATCAGTTTACATATCTCTAAGTGTAAGCTCTCACCTCCATCCTTCATCCTTCATTAATTCTGATGTTATTCTGTCCTCCCCTGGGGCTGCGTTGTTTCTGAGTCCTTTGATTGCCATCTTCACGTCTTCTTCACTAACTTCCCATTCTTCTTCATCTTTCCTTTCCTCCGTAGTGTGTGCAGGTAATATCTCATCTTGGTCTGGGCGATTCAACAGTTCTGAGAAGTATTCTTTCCATCTTTCTACAACTCTTTCCTTGTCATTCATCAAGTTGCCTTTCTTACCTCTAATGTAAAAAGTTGGGCTCTGAAATCCACATTTCTGATTTTTTATGTACTGGAAGAATTGCCTCGAGTTCTTGTTTTGGCTCTCTGTCTCAACTTCTTCTAGCAAACTGGTTAGATATATTCTGTTCTCTGCTATTAGGATTTGCTTTGTCTCCCTTCTGATGCTGATAAAATGTTCCCTTTTCTGCTCATTTTCTCTGTCAGCTAGCCACTTCTCCCTCGTCTTCCTTCTCTTTTCTGTAGCCTTCTGGCATGTTTCATTGAACCATTTCCTCTTCTTCATAATCTTCTTTCTTCCTGATATATCATCCACTACACTTAGTACCGTGGACTTTATTTCTTTCCCCCTTTCCTCCACATTCTCTCTTGGGTCCAGGATCTCTAGGACCTCAAAACAGTTTTTGATTTCTTTTTGATTTCTTTAGCATATTGTTCTTTAATGGCACTTTCTCGTAGTTTCTCAACATTCAAAGCAGGTTCTAGTGCCCCCTTCTTCTTATGCATGTAGGTGAACATGAGTTTAAGCCTGCACGCAATGAGGAAGTCGTCTCACACACAGTCGGCTCCTCTATACGACCTGACATCCATGACTCTATGGCTATAGCGCTGGTCCACCAAGATGTGATTGATCTAGTTGGTGATTCTTCCACCCAGTGAACACCATGTTCCCTTATGGATTCTCTTGTGTTCAAAGTAAATCGAACTTACTCTCAGGTTCTTTGAGATGGCTAAGTTGATCATACTCTGACTATTTTCATTGTTCTCATCATGCAAACTGTGCCTTCCTATAGTTGGTATGCAGAATTCCTGCTTTCCCATTAAAATCTCCCAGCACTATCCCGATATTTCTAGTTGGTGTGCTCTCATTTGTTTGTTCTAATTGGTCATACAACTCTTCTTTTTCCTCATCTGTTTTATCCTCAGTTGGGGCACCAACATTTTACTTATAATGAAAGAAAAATCTGCAGCAATGCTAATGTCAATAGCAACAGAATTTTAGGGTGACACTCGACGTAGATTTCATGTATATGGAAATTGATGTAAAACTTTTTATTTACATTACCAAAACGGAAATGCAGACCAAACACGAGTCTATTTCGATATGTCAAACAGCACTTAAGTAAATAATGTAGGGTAACAAAGAGTACAATTATGTACTTGTAGTGCTGAAAAGCAGAGGTGCAATGGTTTCTTTCTTCAAAAACAGCTACTGTGTTTGTGAACAAGGTATAAGTTTTTCTGCTTTTTCTTCGTAAGTCTTTAATGGTTTACAAAAGTAACTGCATTGATTTCAACCCACAAGATATGTGAACATATAATTTTGAAACTGACGATTTATAGTCATAAAGGAAAAATCTCTATTATAGGCTGCATCATGATTTTATATTTGTGCAAATACAGTATACAACAGGTCTAGTTACCAATTTCTTACTTCCAATTTTCTGACTAACCCTTGACGTTGCACGTTCTACTTTTTAGCCACCCATTGACCTAGTCTGCTCACAACTACTGTCACTTCTTTCTATACAGCAACACTCGTTAATCCAAAAGAAGATTTGAACAGTCCTGTACCTCATATCTTCTGACCATAAATCAGTACCCAGTCAAATGTGAAAAGGATTGGCAGCTTAAAGATGACTCTGAACAAATGGTGCTGCTTGACATTTTTGAGACACAATAAAGTTTGCATATGACAAAAGTCACATTATGTGCCAGAAAAATTGCAGAACCTATGTGAAATGAACCCATGAGCTTTGGCTGCAAGCTTGGGATTAATACCACTAAGCCAACAGAACCTATGTGAAATGAACCCATGAGCTTTGGCTGCAAGCTTGGGATTAATACCACTAAGCCAATAAGCCACACAAAATATTCCTCCAAAATGACAATACAATGACATGTAGAACAGAGAGAGAGAGAGAGAGAGAGAGAGAGAGAGAGAGAGAGAGAATGTTTGGGAGAAAAATTAAATGTTGGCCAATTCCATAATACAAAATTCATGCTGGTACATGGTATTACGAAGAAAAAGTATAACTCTTTGCGCCCAAGATATTTCTTCTGTACACCATCTGCCATTTGTTTTAAAATTACTTCTCTGCATTTAGTTACATTCAAGCTTACATCTTGCAGTAAATTACAAGAACCATAAACTGCTACGATCTAAGACAGTAAAAAAACCAAGACCAACTTCAATAAAAGTTGCAGCTGAATTTTGTTATTACACTAATAAATCTTTATGAGGTTTTTATCACATACCTTTTATTGAAAAATTTTTCTAGAGCTGTTCTGTAAATATCAACTATTTCCTGTGAACCACTCTGTAATTTATTTTTCTTTTTTGAGGAGCTTTCACTGGAAGCATTCTTCAGGTACTCTGAACACCTCAAAAGGAAAATGCAACACACAGTAATTTTTGGGCTCATATCAATGTAAACGGCTGCTTTTCTTTCTCCTTTGTCCAGCAGTTTTGTTAATATTTCTGCCAACAGTTTCTGGTTTACATCGGACACAGTAGAAAACTTCTTCACATTTGAGAGCTTTCTCAAACAGCTCCTGGAAAAAAAATAAAATAAAATAAAACTACCACACACATTAATTCATCATCCTTATGGGTTAAGAATTTATTCTGTGTCAACTCGCAATATAAAGTTTTTGGACAATATTCATCATAGGAGCTAGTGTGTGTGTGTGTGTGTGTGTGTGTGTGTGTGTGTGTGTGTGTGTGTGTGTGTGTGTGCAAGAGAGAGAGAGAGAGAGAGAGAGAGAGAGAGAGAGAGAGGGGGGGGGGGGGGGGGGGATTTGAATAGTGAAGTTATCAACATCACAGTAACTATAGTAACTGTGATGCCTTCAGTATCACTAACATACCCAATACGCATTTCCAGAGGTTTTTGATGTACATCACGAATACAGAACTCCAGTAACTCAAACAACGGTAAAAGCATGTCCACACACAGAGCCATATCAGGTTCAGTGGCAAGGTATACTTCCAGCAAATCAATAACACGAATACGAAAATGGGTCAACGCACGTTCGTCACGGGACTGCTTTTTGCTCTCTTTGGCTTTTTTGTTTTGTTTCAACAAACTGAATGCCTGTGATAAGGCAGCATCCAAACGCTTGCCTTCTTCTTCATCCATTTCATCCAAGTCAACTGACTCCTGCAACCAAAGATATCAAAGTTTAAAAATGTTGAACATTATGACAGATTTACAACTCCTCCTTTTGATTTTCATGTTCTAATACAGCTGTTTCGAAAAGCACAAGGAGTAGAAATTAAGTATTATGCATTTGCAAAAACAGCAGCAATTAGGTAATTTTTAGGTCTGCAAGTATTAACCCTATCTACATGCATTTTCAATAATGCAGATTACCAGTGGGAGGGTACTTTACGACCAGTACAAAAAGTTTAAAAATAACAAATGCCATTAATTTTTGCTGACTCATTAACAACGTTTTTTAAAGAGATAATCATACGTAAGTAGGATCCATAAGCTGAAAATACTGAATGCATCTGTTGTGAAAAGTTACATCTACTACTAAGACTTACATATTTGGTTAAGTTTTACTGACAAATCTAAAAAAAAATTATGGAACCTGGTAGAAGAATTCATTAACAGAAATTACTACTTTTTTTTTGTAATTTTAAAATGTTAAGTACATGACAATACTTTCACAAGGTCGGGGTAAAGTGATGTCCCCCACTCCCCAATGGTACTGCTACAGTTAAAGCAACCAGTAATTACCAAAAATGCCTCATATTATTTTTGAGTGGAAGTTAACTTGGATTAGTAAATCCTATATTCAGTATACTGCGACAAGGAGAGCCACAATTCTGCACACAAATATACTCTGCCTACAGTACTCACCGTGTCAGTTAGAGGTGCTGAAGAACCCAGTGCCTGTTGTACAGCCATGCGTACTTTATCATTAACTTTCATATCCTCTTCATCCATTTCATCATCCAAAAATGTACCCTCAGAATCACTGTCAGATTCGCTGTTGGAATTTTCATTTGCATCTGCACCAGAATGGGCTTCATTTGGCATTACAGAGCTACTTGTGGTCATTTTTTTATTTTTTCTCTGTTTATTTGTATTATTTTTGGCACTGCTGTCACTATCTTCACTCTCATTGTCTCCTTCATTCTCACTACTGTCTTCACTGTCACTATAATCTTTACGTCCAGTCAGTGGATTCTCTTCAGCATTTGGATTCAAAACCTATAACAACAATAACACATTTACTTCTGTCCTCCAGTTGCTCAAAATATATTGCAAAAGTATTAAAATACATATTTTTCATGGTGTATTGTTTTCAAATATGAGTGACAATACAATTTTTTCCATTTGTGAAAATCTATTTAGGCAGAGGATTTAGCCTCAAAATCATCTTATCAAAAATGTACATTATAGCATACTTACATCTAATATCTGATGAAGTGCTGTAGGTGTAAGATGCATACAAAGATGTGGGAACACACAGCCAGCAAGACTGCGTAAGAGGTGAGAATTATGAGACAACAAAGAAAGCAGCAAGTCAACTGCCACTTCCACCCAATGTGGTTCCCCA
The DNA here is from genome assembly GCF_023864345.2 of Schistocerca serialis cubense. Lineage (NCBI taxonomy): Eukaryota > Metazoa > Arthropoda > Insecta > Orthoptera > Acrididae > Schistocerca > Schistocerca serialis. The sequence continues at coordinate 399,297,217 of NC_064646.1, forward strand.
TTTTCCATCTGTGATTCTCGTAGCCTTCGTGACTTATGAGTGCCACTTGATACATGTGCCAAACAGCTGTGGAGTTCCTATGGGCCATCGGCGTAACAAAGAAAGAAATAATTTTGTTGAACATTATGAAATAGAATTCAACGAAAATTGAATCTCTCTCACACACACACACACACACACACACACACACACACACACACACACACACACACGCGCGCGCGCGCGCGCGCGCGCGCGAGGGGAGGAGGGAGAGGGAGATAGCAGCCTGGTTGGGATGAGCATTTGGTCGGTTGGATTGAATGAGAGAAATTACTGACTTACCTGACAACCTACATTTCACCAATGCATAGTGTGCCTGAACTAGCATTTTTCACATTATTTAGACTAATTAAACACTGATAAGCTTTATTTTATGTAGTCAGCTGAACTGGTCTCCTCTGTGTGCTTCAAAAGCTGTGAACCAGCAAGTACATCAACAGCCAAAACAGTAACAACCTTTATTCCATTTTAGATACTATTATGAAGAAATACAAACCTGCAGTGCCTCCTCTGCCATAGACGGATCTGCAAAAAGTTGTAATCCCATGTGAAGGAACATTGTATGGAAAACTGGGATCACAGATGCTTTTTGTTCTTTGCTGGTGTCACTGCCATCTCCCACTTTTTGTTCAAGTTCCTGCACTACATTTATCATCTCCTTCCATGCTTGTAATGACTGCAAGTATAAAAAAATACACCAATAAATTTATTTTTCGACTTCCAATGAATGAACTCAATACCCTGTTTTAGGAACAATTGTTACCCAGATAATTAGTACAACACAAAGACAAACACAAATTCTGGCCTTACATTTTCTCTCACCAGTTTGAATTTTCTATTGTTCTATTGTCATTTTGTTCACGTGTAGTGGGTCAACAACATAATTACTAATTTTTCAAAGAATTTGAGGCCAATTTTCTGTGTTACTTCCTGCAGTTTCCTGAAAGTTTTAGGAGATCAAAGTCATTTGCAAATCCCAGACTGTTTAAATTTACACAGCTTCCTATTAAAATTTTATCACCATGAAGACTGCATGCAAGAGATGTTAAATTGCTGTGACAATATTATGAAAAGGATAGTTGCTCCTCACCATTTAACGGAGATGCTGAGTCACAGATGGCACAACAGAAAGACTGTCGGAAACTGAGCTTTCAGCCAACAAGGCCTTTGTCGAAAATAAACAACGTACATACAAACACTCACACAAACCCAACTCTCAACACACATGACCACAGTCTCTGGCAGCTGGAGCCAATGTCTGGCTTCAGCTGCCAGAGACTGTGGTCTCGTGTGTGTGTGTGTGTGTGTGTGTGTGTGTGTGTGTGTGTGTGTGTGTATTTTCGACGAAGGCCTTGTGGACCAAAAGCTCACTTTCCGACAGTCTTGCTGTTGTGCCTATTTGCAACTCAACATCTCCACTATACAGTGAGTAGCAACTATTCTTTTCGTAACACTGTTACAGTCCATCATGGATTTTCCATTGTTTAAATTGCTGAAAAAAGTACTACTTGTTTGGATGCAAAATAGGTAGGAATAATGCCATCTACATTCTGTATACAAGGAAAGATTACGTGACAGGTTCCTCACTCAGAAATTATATTTGTTTGTGAGGAGATTGTGTTATCCCCCTATAAAAAGGAGAAACATGTATCAACAAGTGTCGGAATTTGACAGCAGTAGGATCATGCCTCTTCCCAAGACTGTAGTTTATTGTTCTGCGATATTGGTGATTGCATCGGCTAAGATGCCACAATCATCATGTAAGTATGGAATCAATGGATTGAGAAGAGCCATAGTGAATGTCGCAGTCTCCATGTGACTAGTGCCTGAGAGGGTAAACATACTGTCTACTTTACCGTGCAGGATTGTACAGCCACATCACATCAGGAAATGGGCTGGTTAGCAGCAATAAAAGTTTCACACAGACAGTGTAACAATATTTGGAACATTATTGACTGTCAGCAAAGGAACCATTGTTGTGGCTACCCTTTACCCACCAGAGAGAATGGCATGCCAATAGTGGTTCACCCAATGATGACACTACACACAGAAGTGGCACCACACCATCTTCCCAGACATGTTCCAATTATGTGTACAGCATCACTACAGACATAAGCAAATGTGGACACTCAGAGGAGACTGAACGAGGGGGGTTGTACATCTGTGGTAGTAATGGGGTGTGTCATTAGGTAAGCAAAACGATAACAGCAAGCATTACATTTCTGCCATGCTAAGAATGGTGGCCGTTCCATATCTTTAGTGTTCTCCATCTCATTATCGTTCACCAAGATCACGAAAGATCAAATATTGCCCCTGCTGTCTCATCCTACTTCAAAACTGCTTTCCTGGCCAGTAGTCTTCACCAAATCTTTCACCACTGAAAACATCTGGTCATGGGTTGCCAAGAGGCACATGCCACCATTTCCCAGTCACTATGATTGATGAACTCTGGCATAGAGTTATAGCAGCACTGAACAAAATACCCAAATCTGTCATCCAAGCTTGGTTTGATTTTATGTCTAGCCAGGTTAAAGACACTGTTGTCGTCGGAGTTGGCAGCTGCATATACCAAATTCTGGACCCTGTATACCCCCAAATTGCCTACAAATTTAATTTGCATTGTATCTCCTATACTGGATACGAGCAACACATAAAACTCCGTTAGCAGCTAACCATCTTGGTGTTGCAATTTTAATGACCAGCAGTGTTTATGTAGTCTTTGAGTCTTCTTAACGTTCTTCAGGTTAACCTTGTATCATTCTCTCTCATAATGTATACCAATGCACCACCGAACAGCAGTGGTGAAAAGCAATCTCCCTTTCAAACATAGGAATTATATAGCCAACTGGTTGACTGTATAAATCCTATGTTTGATAATGATACACTGAAGAGCCAAAGAAACTGGTACACCTGCCTAATATCGTGAAAGGCCCCCACGAGCACGCAGATGTGGCATGGACTCGACTAATGTCTGAAGTTGTTCTGGAGGGAATTGGCACCATGAATCTTGCAGGGCTGTCTATAAATCCATAAGAGTATGAGGGGGTGGAGATCTCTTCTACAGAGTGCATTGCAAGGGATCCCAGATATGCTCAACAACGTTTATGTCTGGGGAGTTTGGTGGCCAGCAGAAAAGTTTACATCTACATCTACATTTATCCTCCGCAAGCCGCCCAACGGTGTGTGGCGGAGGGCACTTTACGTGCCACTGTCATTACCTCCCTTTTCTGTTCCAGTCGCGTATGGTTCGCGGGAAGAACGACTGTCTGAAAGCCTCCGTGCGTGCTCGAATCTCTCTAATTTTACATTCGTGACCTCCTCGGGAGGTATAAGTGGGGGGAAGCAACACATTCGAAACCTCATCCAGAAACGCACCCTCTCGAAACCTGGCGAGCAAGCTACACTGCGATGCAGAGCGCCTCTCTTGCAGAGTCTGCCACTCGAGCCTGCTAAACATCTCCGTAACGCTATCACGGTTACCAAATAACCCTGTGACGAAACGCGCCGCTCTTCTTTGGATCTTCTCTATCTCCTCCGTCAACCCGATCTGGTACGAATCCCACACTGATTAGCAATACTCAAGTATAGGTCGAACGAGTGTTTTGTAAGCCACCTCCTTTGTTGATGGACTACATTTGATGCACTTCAGGGAGCTACATGCTTGTGTGCAGTGGAATATTCAAAGAGCCTGTACTTGAAAACGGTAAACTTCTCATTATCAGCACACAGACGTAAATAGATTTTTTTTGGATATGACAGGCAGTCTAAAAATAGATGTCATTTCACTTAAGCTACAGTTAACTTCTTGGCAGTATTTCACATGCCAGAATACGATTACTGTTTGGTGCAATAACAAAGCAAGCCCTGGACAGGTCTGTATCCTGACCCCAACGCCCGACACTGACGAGTCCATTCCCTATGTTATTGTGAGTTGGTGTCACTGTTAGGTCTCATTCTTGCACAGCATAATACAGCAGTTTTCAAACTATGCATTGGTAATAAAGTGGCCATATTTCATTACTGCACCAATTCCTTCAACTGATTTATGTATTTACAATTAGCGTACTGTTAGTTATCATTATCTGTTGCAGCATGGCATCATATTAAGGGATCATATTTATGCGCGTTACTGCTTGAGGAATTTTCCAAAGGTCGATTCAGTTTGGAGCAATGGGATCGAAAACCTAGATCCTACAGAGACTGACCTTGCTTTCCGTAGCACACTGTAGACTACACCGTCAATCTATGTGCTATCAAATAATTTTGATAAATAAATTACTCAGCACAACTGATGCCAGAAAGGGTAACTATTTCATGCTCCTGACACGCTAACTTCAGGTAACTTTCCCAAACTTTATGAGGCACAACTTGTGAGAAATGAGCCTGATTACTTGTTTCATTTAGAAAATGTAGCATCTTCGCATTTCATTTCTTCTAGCGTTTTTAATTTAGTGTTTCATGTAGACGACAAGTCGCGTTGTTACAAGGTTTTAAACATGTGAATCGAGCTTAATTAAGCATTGTTTACGAAACAAGAGCAAATTTATCATCGCCGTGTCACTTCCACTTCCAAGACAGGAAATGGACTTTTGTTTTCTCTCTGTGCATTCTGCAAGAAATTTAATTAAACCAAGAGAGTTACATGAGCGCTCTGTTTGGGAATTTTCTGAAAAACTGGAGACGACAGTGAGAGCCCGAACCTAGCAGCTAGAAATTAATCTACTACGAGATGGATGGAAGGATATTGTTTTTCTCAGAGATGCTGAACCATACTATATTTTTTAGAGCTTTGTGTTAAGACTTTTGCAATACTGAAATAAACCTTGATTTCTCTTATATCAAGTACGATCCTCCAACTTATTGAAAACATGATTTGATTGATAAACCACAGCAGAAACTTAGGGCCAGAAAGGAAGACCATATATTTTCTATATTTTACGTTTAAAGGGATGTAAGTTTTAGTGACATGTTCACCAAGACACCACAACTACACCAACTGAAATGGTTCCTTATCAACTTATTTGTGATTCTGAATTATATACCTGGGAGTTACAGTATTCTACGAAAGATATAAATCATATACTGATCATACATTGAGGTCACGGCCATACTATTCGGAAGTTTGCGGTTTATTACCTCTACATATTTCTCATATTAGTTCCATCTCTCACTCTAGCACAGACCTTCCTAAGATACTGTTACAATAATTAATGCGAAGGATTCATGAAAAGAAAATATTAATTAAAATACTTCGATTTGTTTTATAGAGGTTATATAGAATTATGGCAGTGAAGTTTTATTGTCTCCGAAGAGATAACTACTAACACTGTAGACTCCGTTCAGTTTTAACAGAAGCGTACATTGTAGTACTCGTTATTAAATAGTACGTGCATCATGTTTAGAGTTCAGTACAAGCCGACGTCTAAGAGGATTACGTCTTTAGGACAGGTTTTCAATACAGCTTACATGTAATAATTAACGAGTAAAGAATTCTCTAAGAGCATTCACAATGGTCAAGTTATTGTCCAATCGCTGATAGCTGATAACTCAGAAGAATGTTCCTGGAGCCACTCTGTAGCAATTCTGTACGTGTGGGGTGTCGCATTGTCCTGCTGGAATTGCCCAATTCTGTCAGATTGCACAATGGACATGAATGGATGCAGGTGATCAGACAGGATGCTTATATTCATCTCACTTGTCAATAGTTGTATCTAGATACATTAGGTTCCCACTTCGCTCCAACTGCACACACACCCACACCATTACAGATCCTCCATCCAGCTTGAACAGCCCCTTGTGAAATGCAGGGTCCATGGATTCATGAGGTTGTCTCCATATCCATACACACCCATACATTCACTACAATTTGAAACGAGACTCGTCTGAGCAGCCAACATGTTTCCAGTCATCAACAGTCCAATGTTGGAGTTAACAGGCTCACGCGGGGCATAAAGCTTTATGTTGTGCAGTCGTCAAGGGTATATGAGCGGGCCTTCGGCTCTGAAAGCCCATATCAATGATATTTCATTGAATGGTTTGCATGCTGGCACTTGTTGATGGCCAGCATTGAAATCTGCAGCAATTTTCAGGAGGATTGCCCTACTTTCACATTGAACAATTCTCTTCAGCTGTCATTGGTCCCGTTCTTGCGCGATCTTTTCCCGGCCGCAGTGATGTCAGAGATTCGATGTTTAACCTGATTCCTGATATTCACAGTACACTCGTGAAATGGTTGTATGGGAAAAATCCCCACTTCATCACTACCTCAGAGATGCTGTGTCCCATCACTCATCTGCTGACAACAACACCAAGTTCAGACTCACTTAAATCTTGATAATCTGTCATTGTAGCAGCACTAACCTATCAAACAACTGCGCCAGATACTTGTTGGCTTACATAGACGCTGCCAACAGCAGCACCGTATTCTGCCTGTTTACATATCTCTGTATTTGAATACACGTTGATACCTGTTCCTTTGGAAACAGCCACGTTTAGAACTGCAATCTCCTTTCTTAAATCTGTTTTTATGGGGTATGACTCAGAAATGTTCGTCTGAACTTAGATTTTGTGATGGTTAACTTGAGCTCTACCATTTTCACTCATTTTGGATGGTGTTCCACATTTCAAAGTGCCAATTTCTTTCGTGCAACAACCCATGGTCTTCAGCTACTTCTTGACTTAGTTCTTGATTCCTACCATACAAAATTCGGAGAGTGTCTTGTGTGTTCAGTTCGAGACAGACAGGTAAAACACCTGTAGTTATCTGAATTGCAATTAGCTCCTTTTTAGTGGAAGGGTGCGTTAAGCAACAGGTGAATGTTCATGTAATTTTTTGTTCGTCAAAATTTGTGACAGAGTTACACGAAGAAAGGTCCAAACCATGTCACTGGCCTATTTCCCCACAAACTAAAACTGCGTCTCCTCCACGTACTACTCGTCTGTTTTTGAGGAGTGGGGGTGTCCAGGGTTGATCTATACTGGGATGTTTGTGTTAACTTATCAGTTTCCATGCTTCTTCATAGTTCAAAACTTTATTGAATACTTTTGTCATGATTTCAGCAGTAACAAAGGAAGGCTGTATTTTTGTACTTGTCTTCTGTCTGCACAGCCTAAAAACCTGTATATTCATTTTGAACACCCTGTACTATAATTAAACTTTTATAAACATGCAACAAAACTAAATTTGTTTTTACACATTAATTGGTTGCTTTTCCTATGTAATATAAGACTGAGATTAAACATGCAACAAAACTAAATTTGTATTTACACATTAATTGGTTGCTTTTCCTATGTAATATAAGACTGAGATTAAAAAAAAGTGACCACAGAACACCAAGTAATTAGTTAGTAATTAGTTAGCTACAGTGGCAGCTGCATGACATATCATAACACACTGTGATATGTCCACTTGACAGCTTGTGGCTTAGATTCGAGTAAATACGGTATTAAGTAGCATGAACACACAAATAAGAAAAATTAATGCTTTAAATCGATATGAATACAGTATAGCTCCAATAAAAGCTAACCTTTCACATATAATATTGGTCACCAAATATTTTTGCTGTTTTTTCCAAGGGTATGGTTACGCACAATGGTAAGCGCACAGCTTGAAATCTCAACAGCTGAATATTTCTGACAAACATGATTATAAATTCCACTGCTGACAAGGGAAATTCCGCACCGCACCCCGCCTTAGATTTTGTGGTAAGAGGAGCCAGTGGACAGCTCACCTAAACCTGAATACAGGTCAAGCATGAAAACAGGAATAAACTGTACTGAACGGAGGGGGAAAACAAAGCAAAATAGATACAGTGAACCGTCAAAGAACAAGAATTGCAATATAGAGCAGGCTGAAAGAGCAACAGCATCATGGTGAAGTGGTCATGATGCTGGACTGTCAAGCAGGTGAGCCATGATCAAACTTCCCTGGCGGCAATTTTATTACTATTCTATCACTGATCACTGTATTCAAATTTGTGTCTGTGCCATGGTGTAACATCCGTTTGCATCAGCGAGGTGTAAGGAAGGGACCTATAAGGACAAGCTGATTCTGTGCAAGTACTCTATTAGTAGCCAAAAGTGGGAACTGCAAATGCTAGATGATAAGGCAACAAGACAACCAGAATACACGTCTGTTGTGTCATACACGGTATAGTGACAGTATGTGTGTCAAATGATAAGAATCTCTTACCAACGCATCTAATTTGTACGGCTTCATCTGCATTCAGTTTTTGATGGACTATCAACTGAGCCATCTTACCACTAAGTGCGATGGGGAGTTTCCCTTGTATGCACCAACATTTTGTGGGTTACCTGGCTGAATGCATGTTCCACTGAGCAGTTAGACTTTTCCATGGAAAGGCCAATTAAGTGTGAAACTGCTTTAGAACTCACACCACACAGTTTTTTGAAGCATAATTATACTTTTTGTCATTGTTGATGCAGAACCTGTAATGTATGAAAGAATGAAAATGAATCTGAAAAACTAACCTCGAAGTTTAGTCTTTTTTAGCGTGTGCTGCCCTTTAAGATACATGAAACACAAATGTGCCAGTAATATTTTAGATAATGGCATAAATGGCTGGTCTTTTGGGCTCAAAATGTTACAAGTTGCTGTTTCTGAAATGTCAAGTTTTTAACGAGAATAAAATGCTCTGTAATTTAAGAAATTCACTGCACATTTTCACACACAACATAATTCATCTTGTATAAAAGGAAATTTACTTTGAAAGTAATGCTTCTCAAACCAGCATTCACAATACTTTCTCACAACCTGTTACAAATGTAAACAGTTGTGAGGTCACACTCATTGAAAGCAGTCTGTTATTACGAGGTATTGCATAGACTTCTTCCTAAGGCCACTGACACATTTAGCTGTCGGCAAACACTTGTGCGTGTGCACTATGTTTTATTGTTATAAATGGTGCATTTTCTTTGCAACTGAAATTTTATTTTGGTGGAATTCTCTTGTTTATGTTTTATTGCTGCAGTATTCGTCTATAGTAGTGGGCTAAAGTAAAATTCTTTATTAGAGTATAAGTTTTTATTAGTTAAAATTGCAAAAACATTCCCTCATCTTTCCCCACATTTCCCTGTTGTCCCTGGGAATAAAACACCTGTGTTTCATTAGGCTGTGTACAGTTTAACACAATCCTCTGCAGACAATTGCATCTTATTACTAAGAGATTAATATGTGCAAAATTGTGTAACAATAACATGCTACTCCAACACCACAAATGGCGTAACGCTCTATCACAACTTGCTTATTGAACAGGAAGAAAATTATTTCATTCAGCGTGATACAGATGATAAATTCTGCCAAAGGCCACATAATAGATGTTTTACAATCACATCAGGATAAAAAAAATGTCACACATTAAAGTAAACAATGGATAATCCGGGATGGAATAGTGACAATTTTATGAAACGGACTAATGCTAGTCACCATATACCAGAGATGTTAAGTCGCAGATAGGCACAACAAAAAGATTGTCGAACATCAAGGCCTAAAAGGCCTTCATTGGAATTAGACAACATACACGAACCCACCCGTTCAAACTGCCCCCCCCCCCCTCCCCGCCACACACTCAAGTCACACACACACACACGACCACAGTCTGGCTGATGCGGCCTTAGCCGAATGATATTTTTCTAAACCAGATGCTATAGCAATTAATAATAATAATAATAATAATAATAATAATAATGTTGAACTCGAGAAATGCAGTTAAATCTCACAACTATGAGAAACATCCTCTAAAATCTATGTATAGTAAGGATGTGAAGCCCACACTTGTTAACTGAACAACATTTTCCATTACCATTGGAATGAGCACAGTATCAGTGATACTGGACCATGGATCAACAGAAACATGTTACCTGGTCAGATGAATCACATTTTCTGCTCAACAGGTCGATGGTCATAGCCGGATACGTGAATGGCCGCTCGAAACATTAATCATGCCACAGAAACAGGCCGATGGGGGCAGTGTTATGCTTTGGGGACATTCATCTGGCCTTCCATGCAATAATGCTTTTGGGAGGCATTATGACAGCTGCAGACTACATGAAAACTACTGCGGACCACCTGCATCCCTTCGCACTTGATATCTTTCTCGACAGCAATGGCATCTTCCAGTAGAATAACTGTCAAGTTCACAGGGACAGAATCATGCTATAGCAGTTTGAGGAGCATCACAGTGAACTTGTCATTTTGGGCAACGGATTTACCTCATCTGAACACAATGGAACACATCTGGAATGGTGTTGGGCATCAGCTCCAACATCCACTGACCACAAGCCCGCAATATATGGGAACTGCATGACCTGTACTTAGAAACAGGTGTCACAAATCACCAGAAACCTATGAAGGATTTAAATGCATGCTACGCAGAATAGCTTCTGCGCTGTGTTCCAGAAGTGGAGCAACATGTATTAAGCAGGTCGTCACAACAATTTGGCTCATTGGTGTATCTGCAATTCATGAGAGCTGTTGGATTTCTGACATTCATTAACTACACAAACAATTTATGAACTGTGAGAAATATAACATTATTAGACTCCTAATCGAAATACTCATTACTGCTGAATACATTAAATGAGTTTTACATGGAACCATTATATTTCAGACGTAAGAGGAACTATTAGGAATAACTTAGAAAATAATACCTTGTCTGAAAGTGGCTGCCTCAGCACTGCAGGTACTTCATTGTCAAACATTTGTGCATTGATGTAATGCGTAACACGGCTCAACAGAGTCCGGAGGTCATCAAGTTTTGGCATGCGCTGATCAAGAGCTCGGAAGAAACACCCCTTCACACCAGCTTGGAACAAACAAACAGTTCCATAATTAACTTATTACTTCTACAAAATAAAAAGACTTGTCTAACAGATATGATTCTAATTTGTTTGTTAAATTATATTATAATATTTTATATTCTTCAGCTTGTTTATTTCATTAATGTCTTTTTGAGTATTGTTTATCCTAAGTAATTTTCCACAAAAATAATACAATTATGAAAGTTGTTATTTATTTTGAACTGTGACTGATAGTTGACAATAAATGTGAACATACTCTGATATAATAGGGTAGATAAAAAAATCTTCTAAACACATGGCAGCAGGAGGAAAGATACACGAGAATTTAGAACATGTGCAAGGTTTAGGAGCCAGTGGCTCCTTTCAGCTAAAGGCAAAAGAGGAGGGGCGAAAGAAAAGGACTACTCTCCCCATTTTCTCAACTGTGCCAGTCCTTTTCATTCATCCCTCTTCCTTCCCTTACAACCCTTTTACCTGAAGAAGGGTCACTGACTCCAAAAGCTTGCACATTTTCTTAATTTTTAAATGTTTTTTCTCCTGCCACTGCTTGGTGTGTTGATTTTTTTTATCAATCTAATTACATGATATTTTCAAGAACTGATTATTTTCATTGCATTATGTGACAATCAATGTTTCTCACAGTTTATCACAAAATGTGTATATTTATTTGGTATCTGATGCTAGGATAGTCAACAAATTCATTCAATGGGAAACATTATGTGTGTGGTTAAATAGTTATAAATATAACTTGTCGATATGAATTGCCAGCATTCCAGCCAGAAGATAAAACCATTGCCCAATACTGAAGTTGACTGTGACCTAGATTCAATTAATTACAACCAGAAAGGAACCTGTAAAAATTCAACAGAGTGGAATGTCATCGTTAAGCATTTTCCCCTATAGTTAAAAGTGCAGCATTACTTCTCACCATCAATAGAATGGAATGCCAACTTCAAGCACACTGAGAATTCATGGAGTGACATTTTTGGATGAATACAATGTTCTCAGTTTACAAACACTTCAAATAAAACGCCCGAGCATTTGATAGTTATCTCCACCGTCGTCAGCAGGAGACAGACAATGGAAGAGACAGCTACTTAAAGCTGAAGTGTTTTATTCATAGTGACACAGCTTGTAAAGTGAGAAGCTATTATTGTAGAATGCCACAATGAAAGACTCCAAAGATACAGAACATTCTAAAGTTGACAATGGCAGTATGTGACAACTGGTAATCATAAGAGCCTCCCAATCAGTCTGGACTTGTTCTTAGTCACATTAGTTTCACACAATTCAGTTGAAAAGAAGCTATCCATCAGCAAATGTAGACAAAGTGAAAAGTCTGCACGCAACAAAACTGTTCAAGTTCCAATTGACTTTTATGGCAATGAAGGTAGCCTGTCTTCCATGAAATAATACAGAAAGGGAGTGGCTGTTTCCCCAATACAGTGAAGTGATGGCAGAGTAGTGGCACAAGGGCTCAGAAAGACCTTAGAAATTACAAGCATGCTTTTAATGGAAAACTGGTCAGTATGTTCAGTTAGAGAAGTACTTGGCATGAAAAACTCAAGTTTTTCTTTAGCTATTTTGATATAGCTGTTTGCTTCTCAGTGTAACATGAACGAATGCCATGCATTATTGTCAACAACATTAATTTGAGTGCTAAGTATATTTTCATTTCAATACAACAAACACAAGTACTCAAATTAGGGAAAAATGAAAAGCAATGAAGAAACACAAGCTTGCAAGAAATAACACTGAAACAGGAAAAAATAGCCATAAGATAAAATGCTTTTTTTCTGCCTGTGCATATCACACATTTCTCAGTGATCTACACTTCTCCCCAGTGGAGACTTGGCCCAGAACATTAAGAGGTAAGAATACTGAAAATGGGCTAAATAAGTTTTTTGAACAGTTTAATGTCCGATGTTCATACTGAATGACATGTGCAAGACACAGAAATTTAGAGACCTGGAACACACAGTCTGTAGATCAAGTTTTCAACATGTTATGAAAGGTGATTTCAGCTGTCACTTTTCCCGCACATATTATAGTTAAAGGGGAGTCAGGTCTTTGCTGTACAGAACTGTACAATTTGCATTTTATCCCAGGTATATCACTATCAATTTACACAAAGCTAATAAATAACTTGAAAATTTCAATTTCTCATTACATATGTTACTTTATCTCTTAACAGACTTACAATAATTCTACCATCATCAGCACAGTATACCCCTTGAATTCCTTGAATATGTAACTGTAGATTATCTAAATGTAACGACAAAAGCACCCAACATTGACTCCTTTGCACATATATAATGATTTCTCTTCACGTTGAAGATAGTGACTCATACTTACTCTCAATTAATGCAACTCTCTTCATTCTTTTACTTTGGCCAGATACATAATAACTACTTCCCATACACCTAACACCACAGTATTTAAATTTCTCAAACAATATTGCTGGCACAAGAAAATGTTTTGAAAAAGTCACAGAAAAATCGTATTTGCTGCACTACGGTATTATCTGATTGATCAATTGAAAAGTGCCATTTTTTTATGAGGGTACAATTGTGAAAACAAACTGATAATGTGGAAGTGCTGGATTTTGACAGATGTCAAAAGATACAAATTCCAAACAAAACTGCAAGCTAGATTGTAGTTTATACCAGGATCCTCATACTATTGGCAATGTTATTAGTGATATAGCTACCGTACATGTGCAAATGTTTTCAAGCACATCAGACAAAGAATAGGTTCAGAATTGGATACTCTGAGATGTAACAGCCTGTATTTTCCACTGTTGGATACTCTGAGATGTGAACTTCTCATATTGCTAGAATTTTCCTCTATTTAAGGACCATGTGGTAAAAGGCAAAAGATTTCCCCCCCCCCCCCCCCACCACCACCACCACACACATATATATTTACTACCTGTTGCTGTTGTGCTCTTGGCGTCTCTTTCTCTGAAAAGTGTCTACTGAATACATTTAACTTCATAAACTTGCCATGATGGATGCCCTTTATGATATAATAAATGGAACATTTAAAATACCTGCCAAGGGTGTCCTTATAGCAATTTCATTTTCAGATGAAGACTTGTGGAATAATCCTATATTAATAAAAAACTGTAGCTGCTTCACCTTCCAGTCCATCTCTTCTTGAACGGCTTGATGACCCATTAGTCTGAAAAAACAACAGCTGACAGGTACAAAACTGCAAAGAGGCAACAATGCTACAATTCTGAACAAAGTCAATAAAAATTATATGAGTTATTTGAATCTGAAAATGCTCAACAAATGCCTAACGACAGTGAATTTAAAAAAAAAAAAAAAATTACTTGAATTTACATAAAATTTCTAGGTTACATTTGAGAATCAACAATGCAGAAAGCATACAACAATCACAAAATGCAATGTAATATTTCCAACTGATACACTTTCTCAAATGCTGTTTTTATTTAATTGCACATGGAAATTCAAAATATACTTTAAGCCTTTTTATTTCTACAAGCCTAGAACAGAGATGATTTTTTTTTTAATTTTTTGCCCATTTAATATTACTCAGGATCTGCTGGGCTAATAATTTAGTCTCCTACTGGTTAACTATTGATGACGAGACATGCATATTGTACATTTTTATTTCACTCTCTGTGAAAATTTAGTACTGCTGTTTTATTGATCAGTTGGTTTAAGCAGAACCAGTTAATGAGTAACTCTGCGACAGAGTTTATTTTTTCTTACAGATGCTAATTTTTTAAGCTTCTGTTATAACTGTCGTGTCAGAAAATAATACAGTTCTGGACAAAGACTCACTATAAACAGCACAAGTATTTATGTGAATGACAGTGGCCCTAGCTGGAAAAGAGTTGGGACAGTAAATGAAGAAACTATCCAGGTTTCTAAATAATATATCCAAGCCACAGACTGGGCACCTATGTATAATTTAGAAAATGCCAATTCAAAGTACAACTTTTTCAGTAATGAAGTGGCACTGAGATTTGAAAGTAACTTCCCAAAAAGGATATACAAGATCCAAACCACAAAACATACCAAAAAGCCCTGGATAACCACTGGTATTAAGATTCCATGCAAAAGGAAACGAGAACTGTACATTGCCACAAAAAATTCAGACTACCACACCCAGCTAAATCACTATAAAAAATACTGAAAAGTACTAAGCAAAATTATTCAGAGTCAAAGAGTTTGTACCTGTGCTCCAAAATTAATAAATCTAGTAACAAAATCAAAACTGTATGGGAAGAGATAAAGAGTGAGACTGGTGCAAATTGCCCCAGTAGGTCCCAAAACATTGTTCTCAATAATGAAGATAGACAGGTACAAAATCAAAATACTGTGGCAAAAATTTTCAATGAGCATTTTCTAAGTGTTGCTGAGAAAGCAGGTCACAATGGCTCCTTAGAAGAAGCATTAAAAATACTGAAATGTCATTTCCCAAACTCCATAGAGCAGACAGGTATAGCCCCTATAACAGTACAGGAAGTAAGAAAAACCATTATTTATTTAAAAGCACAAAATTCAACTGGTGTTGATGACATCTCTAGCAAATTGCTAAAAACCTGCTGCAATTAGTTCAGTGAAGTCCTAGCTCATATATTCAATGCCTCTCTCAAACAAGGTATCTTCTCTGAAAGGACGAAATATGCTATTGTAAAGCCCCTCTACAAAAGAGGCAATGCCTCATATGTTAAAACTACCATCCTATCTCTCTCTTGCAAAAATACATTGATTTTGCAATCTGTCTAAAGTCTTTGTGTCTACCTACAGTGCAAACAACAGAAAACAGCGCTAGATGGTAACAATAGTCACATAGAAGGGTTAGAGTCTGACTGGGAACAGTAAAATATGGAGTTCTACAAGGTTCTGTCCTTGGTCCCTGCTATTCCTCATATATATCAATGACCTACCATTGTCCTCAAACAAAGGAAGCAATTTTACAATGTAAGCTGATGACACAAGTATTGTGATGGACAGTAAGATACCCTCTGATCTAGAATTAAATGCCAACTGTTTACTTGCGGATGTTCTGAAATGGTTCACAGTACATTCTCTATCAATAAACCTCAGCAAAACTAATTACATTCATTTCCATTCTGGTCACAAAAGTCCACAGGAAATAAACATTATATGTGAGAGCCAGCAGATAGAGAGCACAGATTGTTTGAAATTCTTGGGCAAATATATAGATAGTAGGCATAAATGGGAACAGCCCATCAACCAAACCCTGAAAAGGCTCAGCTCCGTAACATTTGCCATTCGGATAATCGCCAAAATCGGAGACATCAATGTCTCAAAATCTGTTTACTTTGGTTACTTTCATTCATTTATGTGTTATGGAATAATCTTATGGGGCAATTCACCACTATCGAAAAAGGTTTTTTACAAGTCAGAAAAAGGTTGTCCAAATTTTGTATGGAGTGCCTCCAAGAATCTCATGCCACAATCTTTTTAAACAAATAGGGATCCTAACCACTACTTCACAAAATATATTTTTAATCATGACATTCATGCTTCACAATCCTTCTCAATATGAAACTACTGAAATGTACCATCACCATAATGCAAAGAGGAAATGTGACATACAATGTGACCTGAAAAATCTGTCCCTTGTGCAAAAAGGTGTGAAATACACATACACAAAAATCTTCAATGCACTTCCAAGTAATATAAAGTGTCTATGAGACAAAAACGTACTGTTTAAAAATAAGCTAAAGGAGTTGTTGCTTGAAAAAAGTTTCTATTCTCTCGAAGTAGTCTATAGCAGAAATAGCTAATTTCTTTCCCAAATACTATTGTATATTCCTACCCCAATATATCTTGTTGTGTTAATCAGATTAATTGGTAACCTGTAAAAAGTTGTTTGGACAAAACCAGAATGATATATCTGGAACTCTGCTTGTGTGTGTAATTTTATCTTACCGATTGTGTTTCCAACTTATATTATTAATCTTTGTTTATTGTCGTTATGGAAACTAATGTAATAATGAATTAAATGTTTTTTACTCGTTCCACATCCATGTGTTAACATCTACAGAATACGTATTGCAATAAATAAATAAACATAAATAAATTCTTTTGTTAATTCTGGAGATATGTCTATTAGCTGCCTTTTATAGTCAATGTGTATTAGAACCCCTGCACTGAAAGACCCAAGTCGAAACAAGGCCCCGGGGATAGACAACATTCCATCAGAACTACTGAGAGCCTTGAGAAAGCCAACCATCAAAAAACTCTTTCATCTGATGAGCAAGATGTACGAGACAGGCAAAATACACTCAGACTTCAAGAAAGCAGGTGTTGACAGGGGTGAAAATTACCAAACTATCAGTTTAATAAGTCACGGCTGCAAAATGCTAACAAGAATTCTTTATAGATGAATGGAAAAACTGGTAGAAGCCAATCTCAGGGAAGATCAGTTTGGAATCCATATAAATGTCGGAACACATGAGACTTGTAGACTTAGACAAAGCTTTTCACAATTTTGACTGGAATATTCTCTTTCAAATTCTGAATGTGGCAGGGGTCAGATGCAGGGAGCAAAAGGCTATTTACAAATTCTATAAACTATTGCCATGAACCTAGAGCTTTCTAGTTCTAATACTATATGTAAGGCAAGCTATCTAGTATATGTAGTGCTTTCATGATGTGGCTAAGTATACTAGTGGGCCATATTGGTAAATGTAATAGCTAGGCACTGGGTGTTGCTTGAGTGACTGGTATAATTGATTCTCTGTTTATCTGCGCTGACATGTGTATGTTACGTTATGGTGCCTGGTATGTGTCATTGTGGCCAATGCTGACCAGATGTACAAAGTTCTGATCTATTAACTCTGTATACTTGTCATGTCTTAAGAAATTTAAAGTAATTAAAATCATTTGGAGATCTGGTTATTTACACCTTCAAACCAAAGAGTTCC
Source organism: Schistocerca serialis cubense (assembly GCF_023864345.2). NCBI lineage: Eukaryota > Metazoa > Arthropoda > Insecta > Orthoptera > Acrididae > Schistocerca > Schistocerca serialis. Next base: position 399,315,008 of record NC_064646.1, read on the forward strand.
CTTTTTTTAAATTATCAAAACATTTTTAGACATGGAGTTCAGTTTAAAGTAACAAACTTTTTGAGACCAAAAATTAAGATTTAAATATTTCACTCAGTTCAGAATTCTGAAGGTTCATAATTATAGTAGTGAGTTGTTTTGAGCTGAAGAGAGAATCATTGCTATATAATTGAGAGTTTGTAAATCACGCCAGCTTTTGTAGACAACTTTAGCCTGCCTTTTGTGGTGCTGCCAATTAAGGACCTGCAACCAATACGGTTTGCAGTTCCAGACTACGTTGCTGATCCTTGTTGCAAGAGTCTGTTACAGCTGACTTCACATGGTGTAATTATGCCTTCATTGCTAGGCAGAAGATGAGCTGTTATTAGAAATTTGAATGAAGTTCCACTCAACTGTATCAATCGAATAAATCCAGCTCTCCACTCCTTAACCGTATATTTGCCACAGAGAATAAGGCTGGTTCAAAACTCAGTACAAGTGTATCTAAAAATGACGTGAACTTATTTACAGTCTAGAGCTACATAACTGACCAATGTTCATTTGTCAATGCATTCCTCGCATCCTTAAAAAAACCAAACATAAGGAGAGAGAGTTTTGAAAATCAGAAGGTACGAACTGATGTGATTCTTTTTCTATGATGTCACAATGATCTACAAAATCTAAAAATAAATAAATAAAAACAATTTAACTATCAAACACATTGATTCCGCATCGCTTACCTGTAGCGTAATTTGTATATTCAGTTGGGATGTTTTCTTGTTTTAAATAAAGTACAGTTGCCATAAAACACTGTCTGCCATATCATTTTATAGCATACACTAATTTCGTATCATTTTGAAAAACAAAACACCAAATCAAAATATTACAAATATGATGGAAATTCAATGCACTTACTTTGTATAAAAACACTGCAATTTTTTAAAGTACTTTTCCCAGTTTCCCAATGGGAAATGATACATAGCTGCAACTATTAGATTTACTTTTGAGGCAAAAGTTGCAGTCCTGAAGTCCTTGTTAATATAAAGTGAGGGAAGTAAGACCACGTTCAGGTTAAAGATACTTCAACTCTTAAAATTTTATCAGAAAATTGTAGAAGTACTCTTAACAAAGTTCTTGAATTTACTACGCTCCAGGAACATGCTCGTGTGCAAATTATTCTGTGACAGTGAAGTTATCACATCGCACATAACAGGTGTAGGTGACATCAAGCTGATTGTTAGATGTTTTAACCAGCTACCCGATTTTGCTGTGACAGTTCTAGAGTCATTCAAAGAAAATCTACAGCCAGTAACACACAAATAAACAGACCATGCAAAACTAGTTGGAGGTGACTAACCTACTGATGACAGACTGGAATATACAGGGTGAGTCACCTAACGTTACCACGGGATATATTTCGTAAACCACATCAAATACTGACAAACCGATTCCACAGACCGAATGTGAGGAGAGGGGCTAGTGTAATTGTTTAATACAAACCACACAAAAATGCACTGAAGTACGTTTTTAACACAAGCCTACGTTTTTTTTAAAATGGAACCACGTAATCAGTGCCGTTTGTTGCATTGTAAAATGTTAATTACATCCGGAGATATTGTAACCTAAAGTTGACACTTGAAACCTCCGACGTTCAGTTGCGTGTTGTAACAAACACGGGCCACGGTCGGCGAGCAGCATCTGCAGGGACATGTTTACGATGACGACCGTGTTTACGTGTGTGGCTGTAGTGCACTGTTGTGGTTTGGTCTAGCTGTCGCAGTGTCCGCATATAGCGCTTGCTGCTATTGTTATTCTGCACTCATCTCCACACGCAGACCAACTGCAGTACACCGTGTTACCAGACGTCTGTGATAGTGTAGCGTTGTAGGAACTGTGACCATGGTGCATTCGAACTCTGAAAAGGCGGAGATGATACTCATCTATGGCGAGTGTCGACGAAATGCAGCCGAAGCCTGCAGGGTGTATGCAGAACGGTACCCGGACAGAGAGCATCCAACGTGCCGCACATTGCAAAACATCTGCCGCCAACTGTATGCAACAGGTATGGTCGTAGCACGCAAACGGGCCCGTAACAGGCCCATCACAGGAGAAGCAGGTGCAGTTGGTGTGTTAGCTGCTGTTGCCATGAACCCACACGAGTACACGGGACATTGCGAGAGCCGGTGGACTGAGTCAAAGTAGTGTCATGCGCATACTGCATCATCGCCGCTTTCACCCGTTTCATGTGTCGCTACATCAGCAATTACATGGTCATGACTTTAATCATTGAGTGCAATTCTGTCAAAGGGCATTAACAAAATGCATTGCAGTTCTACCTGTTTACCGATGAAGCGGGTTTCACAAACCACGGTGCTGTGAATCTACGGAACATGCGTTACTGGTCCGTGGACAATCCTCGTTGGCTCAGACAGGTAGAGCGACAGCGACCGTGGACTGTAAATGTATGGTGCGGAATCATTGGCGACCATCTCATTGGTCCTCACTTCATTGCAGGGGCCCAAACAGCTGCAACATACATCGCATTTCTACAGAATGATCTGCCAACGTTGCTCGAAAATGTCCCACTGGAAACGCGTCGATGTATGTGGTATCAGCATGATGGTGCACCTGCACATTCCGCAATTAACACTAGGATTACCCTTGACCCTAGCCAGGATGTTCAACGGGCGTTTCATAGGACATGGAGGACGCATAAATTGGCAAGCCCTTTCTCCTGATCTTACACCTCTGGACTTCTTTCTGTGGGGTACATTAAAGGAGAATGTGTACCGTGATGTGCCTACAACTCCAGAGGATGTGAAACAACGTATTGTGGCAGCCTGCGGCGACGTTACACCAGATGTACTGCGGCGTGTACGACATTCATTACGCCAGAGATTGCAATTGTGTGCAGCAAATGGTGGCCACCACATTGAACATCTATTGGCCTGACATGTCAGGACACACTCTATTCCACTCCGTAATTGAAAATGGAAACCACGTGTGTACGTGTACCTCACCCCTCATGGTAATGTACATGTGTGTCAGTGAAAAAGACCAATAAAAAGGCGTTAGCATGTGGACGTAATGTGCTGTTCCAGTCTCTTCTGTACCTAAGGTCCATCACCGTTCCCTTTGGATCCCTACGTAATTCGGTGCTCTCCGATACACACGATCGAACAGCGGAGGAGTGGTACTCAAGCGTCAACTTTAGGTTACTATATCTCTGGATGTAATTAACATTTTACAATGCAACAAACGGCACTGATTACGTATTTGTTTATATGTTCAGATGTGCTAACAAAACTAACAGGGTTCCATTTAAAAAAACATAGGTTTGTGTTAAAAAACATACTTCTGTGCATTTTTTAATGGTTTGTATTAACCAATTACACTAGCCCCTCTCCTCACGCTCGGTCTGTGGAATCGATTCGTCAGTATTTGATGTGGTTTACGAAATATATCCAGCAGTAATGTTAGGTGACTCACCCAGTATATGGATTCACTGCAGGGGGTACAGACAGTCATGCAAAGTACTTCTAACACGTTTCCTGGGAACTATCTTTAACAACTAGTTCAGCAGCCTACATATAGCGGAAATATCTTAGATCTTGTAGCCACAAACAGACCAGACCTAATTGACAACGTCAGTATTGGAAAGGGGATTAGTAATCATGATGTCATTATAGCAACTATAGTTACAAAAGTTAATAAATCAGTTAAGAAGGCTAGGCGAGTGCCCTTGAAGCATACACAACACATTTTCTTCATAAGAACACTTAGATCCTCCAAGCCTCTTAATGGTGTGTGTTGGAGGCCTCATTATGTATCAAAATAATTTGAATCACCTCTATGTGCCATTCATAAATGATATGTGGGGATGTAGAAAATCAGTAAGCATCAGTATAGATTTAATTTTTCCAATTTTACAGTAACGAGCAATTTGTGAGTATTACATTTCTCAAAATCTAGGAAATTGTACTCTATCAATCTGAACAGTAAGAATCTCTGTGGTGCAAAACATCTCTCTTCTAACATATGTCACTCGAGTTGGTTGCCCATTTCCACAATGCTATCATGCCGATTAAGTATTTCCATTCTGTACTATTAATCCCATCCTTACAGGTTCAAGACTGACTAGTAATGTTCAAGAACCTGTCAAATGAAGTTTTACAGCTATCTTTGTAAACCATTTACATTTCCTTGCACTTCCTAAAATAAATCTCAGTAAGGCACCAAACTCTCCTACAAACAGTTTTATGTAATCGATCCACATTAAATTACACAAACAATGAAAAACTCTTTCCACGTAGTTTTAAAAACTGTTAATTGCTCCATTCAGAAATTATCATAGCTTCTTGAATATCTCAACAGCTCAGTTAGAAGTGTTAACAAATACAGGAAAGTACTTGCTTATTTGTAAAAAGCTATGTGTAAAATATCACGAATGTTTTAAAATCAATAACAATATTGCCTGGAACCAACTGTAGCAGTAAGAGGACACATTTGTATCAATCAATAATAAATATGAGAGTCTTATGTTGTGATTCCAACAATATGGACATGAATGTGCAATGAAACAAAATCATGTAGCAATTCCAATACATATTATCACGGTATCAATTGATTCTGATCTTATATATGGCCACAACAATAAACCTGTTAAATTAGTTTTCCCTTTAAAACTCAATCCCATATTGTAGTTTAATAGGTGCTTACTGTGTATATTTGTTGTTGTTGTTGTTGTTGTTGTTGTGGTCTTCAGTCCTGAGACTGGTTTGATACAGCTCTTCAGGTTACTCTATCCTGTGCAAGCTTCTTCATCTCCCAGTAGCTACTGCAACCTACACCCTTCTGTATCTGTTTGGTGCATTCATCTCTTGGTCTCCCTCTACGATTTTTACCCTCCACGCTGTCCTCCAATACCAAATTGGTGATTCCTTGATGCCTCAGAACATGCCGTACCAACCGATCCCTTCTTCTAGTCAAGTTGTGCCACAAACTTCTCGTCTCCCCAATCCTATTCAATACTTCCTCATTAGTTATGTGATCTACCCATCTAATCTTCAGCAATCTTCTGTAGCACCACATTTCGAAAGCTTCTATTCTCTTCTTGTCCAAAATATTTATCGTCCATATTTCACTTTCATACATGGCTACACTCCATACAAATACTTTCAGAAACAACTTCCTGACACTTAAATCTATACCTGATGTTAACAAATTTATCTACTTCAGAAATGCTTTCCTAGCCATTGCCAGTCTACATTTTATATCCTCTCTACTTCGACCATCATCAGTTTTTTTGCTCCCCAAATAGCAAAACTCCTTTACTACTTTAAGTGTCTCATTCCCTAATCTAATTCCCTCAGCATCACCTGACTTAATTCGACTACATTCCATTATCCTCATTTTGCTTTTGTTGATGTTCATCTTATACCCTCCTCTCAAGACACTGTCCATTCCGTTCAGCTGCTCTTCCAAGTCCTTTGCCGTCTCTGGTAGAATTACAATGTCATTGGCGAACCTCAAAGTTTTTATTTCTTCTCCATGGATTTTAATACCTACTCCAAATTTTACTTTTGTTTCCTTTACTGCTTGCTCAATATACAGATTGAATAACATCGGAGAGAGGCTACAACCCTGTCTCACTCCCTTCCCAACCACTGCTTCCCTTTGATGTCCCTCGACTCTTTTAACTGCCATCTGGTTTCTGTACAAATTGTAAATGGCTTTTCGCTCCTGTATTTTACCCTTGCCACCTTCAGAATTTGGAAGAGTATTCCAGTCAACATTATCAAAAGCTTTCTCCAAGTCTACAAATGCTAGAAATGTAGGTTTGCCTTTTCTTAATCTTTCTTCTAAGATAAGTCGTAGGGTTAGTATTGCCTCACGTGTTCCGATATTTCTACGGAATCCAAACTGATCTTCCCCGAGGTCGGCTTCTACCAGTTTTTCCATTCGCCTGTAAAGAATTCGCGTTAGTATTTTGCAGCCCTGACTTATTAAACTGATAGTTCGGTAATTTTCACATCTGTCAACACCTGCTTTCTTTGGGATTGGAATTACTATATTCTTCTTGAAGTCTGAGGGTATTTCGCCTGTCTCATACATCTTGCTCACCAAATGGTAGAGTTTTGTCAGGGCTGGCTCTCCCAAGGCTGTCAGTAGTTCTAATGGAATGTTGTCTACTCCCGGGGCCTTGTTTCAACCCAGGTCTTTCAGTGCTCTGTCAAACTCTTCATGCAGTATCATATCTACCATTTCATCTTCATCTACATCCTCTTCCATTTCCATAATATTGTCCTCAAGTACATCGCCCTTGTATAGACCCTCTATATACTCCTTCCACCTTTCTGCTTTCCCTTCTTTGCTTAGAACTGGGTTTCCATCTGAGCTCCTGATATTCATACAAGTGGTTCTCTTTTCTCTAAAGGTCTCTTTAATTTTCCTGTAGGCAGTATCTATCTTACCCCTAGTGAGATAAGCCTCAACATCCTTACATTTGTCCTCTAGCCATCCCTGCTTAGCCGTTTTGCACTTTCTGTCGATCTCATTTTTGAGACGTTTGTATTCCTTTTTGCCTGCTTCATTTACTGCATTTTTATATTTTCTCCTTTCATCAATTAAAATCAATATTTTCTCTATTACCCAAGGATTTCTACTAGCCCTCATCTTTTTACCTACTTGATCCTCTGCTGCCTTCAGTACTTCATCCCTTGAAGCTACCCATTCTTCTTCTACTGTATTTCTTTTCCCCATTCTTGTCAATTGTTCGCTTATGCTCTCCCTGAAACTCTGTACAACCTCTGGTTTAGTCAGTTTATCCAGGTCCCATCTCCTTAAATTACCACCTTTTTGTAGTTTCTTCAGTTTTTATCTACAGTTCATAACCAACAGATTGTGGTCGGAGTCCACATATGCCCCTGGAAATGTCTTACAATTAAAAAACCTGGTTCCTAAATCTCTGTCTTACGATTATATAATCTATCTGAAACCTGCCAGTATCTCCAGGCTTCTTCCATGTATACAAACTTCTTTCATGATTCTTGAACCAAGTGTTAGCTATGATTAAGTTATGCTCTGTGCAAAATTCTACCAGGCGGCTTCCCTTTTCATTTCTTAGCCCCAACCAATATTCACCTACTACGTTTCCTTCTCTCCCTTTTCCTACTGATGTATTCCAGTCACCCATGACTATTAAATTTTCGTCTCCCTTCACTATCTGAATAATTTCTTTTATTTCATCATACATTTCTTCAATTTCTTCATCATCTGCAGAGCTAGTCGGCATATAAACTTGTACTACTGTCGTAGGCGTGGGCTTTGTATCTATCTTGGCCACAATAATGCGTTCACTAAGCTGTTTGTAGTAGCTTACCCGCATTCCTATTTTCCTATTCATTATTAAACCTACTCCTGCATTACCCCTATTTGATTTTGTATTTATAACCCTGTATTCACCTGACCAGATGTCTTGTTCCTCCTGCCACCGAACTTCACTAATTCCCACTATATGTAACTTTAACCTATCCATTTCCCTTTTTAAATTTTCTAACCTACCTGCCTGCCCGATTAAGAGATCTGACATTCCACACTCCGATCCGTAGAATGCCAGTTTTCTTTCTCCTGATAATGACATCCTCCTGAGTAATCCCCACCCGGAGATCCGAATGGGGGACTATTTTACCTCCGGAATATTTTATCCAAGAGGACACTATCATCATTTAACCATACTATAAAGATGCATGCCCTCGGGAAATATTACGGCTGTAGTTTCCCCTTGCTTTCAGCCGTTCGCAGTACCAGCACAGCAAGGCCGTTTTGGTTAGTGTTACAAGGCCAGATCAGTCAATCATCCAGACTGTTGCCCCTGCAACTACTGAAAAGGCTGCTGCCCCTCTTCAGGAACCACACGTTTGTCTGGCCTCTCAACAGATACCCCTCTGTTGTGGTTGCACCTACAGTACGGCTATCTGTATCGCTGAGACATGCAAGCCTCCCCACCAACGGCAAGGTCCATGGTTCATTTGGGGGGGGGGGGACTGTGTATTTAGGATTTACTTATTCCACACTGAAATTGTTTAGATACCACAAGTACAGCAAGTATATTTGTTAAGTTCCCATCATACACCTTACAAACTGATGAAGGTTCAAATGTATCAGTAATTTTCCTCCACAAATTAGAAGTTCCATAGCGGTTTTCCTCTCATACTGCTGGGATAGAAGAAAGGATACTTACACCCAGGCTAGGAAGTAACACCAAGCTGAAGTTTTCTTACAATTTAATGGAGTATTCTTTATGATAAACATCTCTGACAAATTGAAAATGACAATCACGTGTTTTTGGAGTGATCATGCTTCTAGTTTTAATTGTATTTTATGTTTTTTATTCATCAGTGAGCCTCTGAGTAACTTCAAATTTATTTTAAGAATTTTTTGTGCCATGTTCTCTTAGTTTCTAACAATCTGTTTCAAAAAACAGCATGAGAACTGTCAAATGTTGCTGATCTCCACAAGAAACCATGACTGGTCAAATGCATATAATGTACAAGATAGACTATTAACCAATATTCTCCTACCTGGTCATTAGCTGTGCAGCATAAAGACGTTCCCAACCCGTCCATGATTGTTGATCAGCTTCATTTGGTCCAGTTTTCCGGCTTGATGATCCATTCAAAATGTGGCGATACATTTTGGCAAGTTTCTTTACCCCTTCAGTATTTAATTGTTTTGAAATCAACTGTACAGTCTTAGTACCTGAAACAACACACCCTTAAAAATAATGTGAAATTGCAGACACCAGCATTAAACACATTCATATTGTAGTTGAAAAGTACACATGTGGAATAACACGAAAACACAGCCTTCAGCTGAAAACTGGTCTGAAACGACAACGCTATACTGGTCATCACTCCACTGAGAGTTCTATGCCATCTCCATCCTGTCTGTGAAATTACTGAAAGTTTTGATTTGGAATATACTGTTAGGCTTTGTATTTTAAGTAACATTCCTTTGTCACCTATTCCCCAACCGGGTGCATGCCAGGTGCCTAATAGGGGGGCTAGTGGACGTAACTGGAGGTTTGAAGGAAATTAAACAACTCTTCAGCAGAGAAGAAAACCTTTGGTAGGGTGCAGACAGCAGAGGAAGCAGCCTCTGCTTTCTGAAGGCTAAAGAAGAGAGGAAGTACTGCCTTGTGACAAAGAGAGATCTTCAAAGGCTGAGGGGGTAAACCCTTACAGATAAATGTCAGATGCATTAGGCTTAGTAGGCCAGCAGAAGAGTAAAATATGTTATTGCAAGAACCACTGACAAAAGGATGAAAAACTGGAACTCAACAACAAGATAAAAACAAGTTCAGAGTGGGAATATTAAATGTAATGTAACAGCAAACAGTGAAGAGATTGTAGACATAATGGAGAGGAGAAAGATTCACATCATGGAAATGGGTGAGACCAAATCAAATGGAAAGAACTTACAACTGCTAAGATACAGGTACAAATAATACTGATATGGCGACAATAAAGCGGCAAGGAATGGAGTGGGTCTTGTGTTTCACAAAGCCACTGATCCTATTACAAAGTGAAAGGATAATTAAAGCCAAAGTGAATGTAGGAAAAGGAGGAGGAGGAGGAGGAGATTAGTGTTTAACGTCCCGTCGACAACGAGGTCATTAGAGACGGAGCGCAAGCTCGGGTGAGGACAAAGTAAGAGAGTATTTGAATGCTCAGATCGGCATTGACAGAAATGGATCCAAGGAAGTGGACGTTTTGGATGTGGAAAAAGAAATGTTGAGGGTAAAGAAAATCTAAATCTGTGCACAAGGAATTCACTCTTAGGAAAGAATATATTCTTCAAAAAACAAGATAGCCATAAGATTACTGGATATGGCATGGTTGGTACATCTAAGACAGTTATCTACATCTTAACACACAAATTAATTGGAGAAAAAGCGAGGGACACCAAAGTTACATCAAGTGAATGTTTGGATAGTGAACACAGCTTACTAGTAGCTGATCTAAATTATAAGATTAAAAGAGGGACTGCTGTACAAAAGAATGCCTAAAATTAAGGAATGGAAGCTGAATAGAGAAGAAAAGAAGAAAAATAAGAAAGTTTCCACCAGTTAGTCGCACAAAAATTGCCAGAAATAGACTGGTAGTGTGGACAAAGATTGGAACCTATTTAGAACATTAATAGCCAGTAGGGCTGTGCAAGTATACGGCACAACGAACGCTTAAAAAAAAAAAAAAAAAAAAAAAAAAGACTGAAAAAAGAGAGATGAGAACAACTGGCTGATGCCAAAAGATGAGCACAGGGTGACAACACTGGAGCAGGAATATCACCAGAAGATATGCCAAGCAAAGAGAGTAGTGAAAGAATAAAAGGAGGAGAGTTGGGAAATATTCAACCAGAAACTAGAGGACGACAGCAAGGGGAACCAAAAACAGTTATATAGGGTGTTGACAAGTAACGGATCTGACAGGGAAGATATAAAAGTGAGTGAAGCAGATGATGGGAGTATTAGGGATGTGGAAGACATCAGAGAAGTGATGAAGAATTGGTTTGAAATCTTGCTGAATGGGGGAAACGAACAAGAAAGTGACACCGAAGTCACTGCAGTAGAGGAAGAACAGCATCCAAGTTCTTGGGCAGAAACTGAAAAGGCCCTGAAACAGTTGAAAGTTGGAAAGGCGGCAGGAGTAGATGAGGCTGACAGCAGATATGATAAAGGAAGCTGGAATCCAAGGTATACAGTGGTTCCATCAGATGTTGGGGTTGATTCAGAAAGAGAACGAAGTGTCAAATGACTGCAAAAAGAGAATTATAGTACCACTGTTTACGAAAGGAAGTAGAAAGAAATGCACCAACTACCGAGGAATCAAACTGCCTTAAGGTAAGAAAAATAGCAATGGAACAGAGACTGGAAAAAACGCTAGAACAATGGTTGCCAACTGGCGGACTGCGGTCTACGTCTGGACCGAAGACGGTCAAATACTGGGGTGCCAAAAACATCTGAAAGTATAAATTACATATTCAAATTATTTTAAAAAGTGTATTTTTCTGTGGATAACAATTTGTTTGAGCGCCACCCTTATAATCTTTTCTAGTAGGATACAATTAAATGCTGAATAATTATAATTCTTAATGATTAGTTATAGATAGATTAAATCCTAGTTCCGAAGCAGTGCAGTGCAGCAGAGTGCACTGAAGAGCAGGGAGGAAGGGAGCAAGCTGGCTGGCCGGCACAGCATGTTATGTCAATCCACATAAAAGCTCTGTACATATGAATGAAGACAAGAATTTTATTTAATGAACAAGGAAATTTTATAAATTGATTTCAGACTCCGGAAACCTCTGAAAGCTTTACTAAATTGGAGAAGGAATATTTATTTAAACACCATTTTTGTCCTCTTTGTTGGAACAACAGCTTAAAGCTACTTACTGGGCTACTTCTCTTGGTGGCGGGGATATTTGACAACGAAGTGCCTCCTTTGCAATGCTGCTCCTATATGGTATGGCCCTTTTGCGGTGCGTTGGCACCTGCTGTGTGCCAAGCACTGTCATTCTTATAAAGAATGAATCTAAATGCCATTCTTATAAAGAATGAATCTAAGTAAAGTACACAACTTTTACCGTCACTTTGTTAGTAGTCGTCGAATCTCATAGGGAGCGCTTCATTATTATAAAGATTTATAACATTTCTTTCACACCAAAATGGATCCTAAAAAGCATAAAGTTGATAATGTAAATAGGAAGTTTTTGACTGAACATTGTTGTTTTACACTGCCTTATAGGCCGAGATCTATTACAGTTTGCCTCATATAGAACTATGACTCTTGTTAAAAGTGCCAACTTAAAGCAACACTACAAAATAACTTGTCAGCAGTTCAATAAAAATTTTTGTCTGGATAGCAGAGCTTGTCAAGAAAAATTCCAGACATATCAAGCTTCTTAAAAAAATACATAATAATAACAACAACAACAATAATAAAAAAAGAAGCACCACCTTCCTAGTTCCCTCTATAAGCAAGAAAGAAAAATCTGCAAAAGCAGCAATGTGTTAGCGTCGATCACTTAATAAACACCAAAGCAATTTTCAGACTCTGATATAGTAATAGGAATGTGTGCTGGAAGTGGCCATGGCACTTTCTGAAGAGAAAAATATATTGTTGCCGCAATTGAAGGTTTTCCACCGTCGAAAAGAAGTAATACAAGAACTGTAATTTTGACTGCTGATAATAAAAATAGTTTACTCGAACTTCTGCAGAAGGAGTCTTGCAGCACGCCATAGCACTAGACAAACCATGCAACATTGTTGATGAAGAACAAATGTACATTTTTGATATTGGAAGTAAAGAATTTTGGGAAGAATTGCTAACAATATTGCCACTGAAAGGCAACACTCGCAGAGAAGATCTATTCAAGACTGTTAATGATTTCATGACAAAATCAAACATTAGTTATGATAAAATTATATCTCTTAACAGACAGGGCCCCAGCGACGATTGACAAAGAAAAAGGACTAGTAAAGAGAATCAAGGATAAGAACGCTGTGCTACTACTATCGTATCAGCACATAATATACATTCTGAAACTTTTAAATGCACGCAGTACCGAGCTACTAGAAAACGGGAAATTAATGTCTGATGTGATACAAAGTGTATCTTCTTTCCATTGAAAGCTGGATATCTTTGAAAAAGACATTGCAAGTCAAAACTTTTTTTGCTTTCCAACAATTTTTGAATATAAAAATAATTCTGAAATAGACATTTCAGTATTCTCAAATTTTAAGTCAGACCTTAAGAAGGAATTTGTTGCAAGATTCCAAGACTTTTCAGGGATAGAGAAGCTGTTGTGATTCTTAAGATCGTCTTTTGAAGTATTTCCAGTGGCAGAAGGGACGGACATGGTTACGAAGTTGTTCTGCCTTTGAAAGCCTTTACTCCAAATGGAGATAACAGACTTGCAGGAAGGCATTTCTTTGCAAATGTTTAAAACTGCATCCGCTGAAGAATTTTGGAGTAAACATGCCCCAAAAAAATATGAAAATTGCAAAAAGTTATCCATATACCTGGATACTATGTTTAGCTCCACATATATTTGTGAAATTTCAGTTTCAAAAATGAAGTTTTCTGAAGAACAAACGTTGCTCAAGATTAAAGGTCACCCACCTTGAAGATAGTATTAGCATAAGCTGCTCCCCACATGAAACTAACTTTAAGAAACTGGCGCAAGACCGCAATTGTAATTTCTCCGATTGATTTTATAATACACTATTGTATTTCAGATTAGTTTGTGAGCAAAAATTAAAATTGAAAATTGGTAAGGAATATGAGCTTTTGCTAGATTTTTGAATACCAATATGCCTATCTATTGTATTTCATATTTTTTGCGATTGGAAATTAAAATAAAAAATTAGCAAGAAATGTGAGGTTTTTTCCTCTGGACGTCAACAAAAATTTTCAAAAGTATCATGATGCCATCTAAAATTACTTAATAACCCCTGCCCTAAAACATCAATTTGAGGAACAGGGGTAATGTGGGAACGGTAGACATCATTTTTTCCCCCCTCTGTAACTAAGTGAAGTACTGGGAAAAAGGAAAGGATTTGATAACAGTATTCCCAGACTTGGAAAAGCATACAACAGTGTGCCAAGGGGTAAAATAAGGGAGTGCTTGAGAAAACATAATGTCCCTGATTTATTAATTTGAAACGTACAGATACTGAAGTCAAATATACAAGCAGAAAACAAGGGAGCATCTTTTCCAAGCTGGCAAACAGCGAAGCTGCGAATATGTCACGTAACACAAAATAATCACCAGAAATCAGTGGTCTTGAAATCACAAGGTAGGACTGACAGACCTCCAGTCGGCCATGACAGGGAGAAAAACTGAGCACACCATTTTGGGAAACTGGTAAGTTAACATGGTTAGAACTGGAGTATAAGAACACGCAATACATAATTTTAAAGAGGATGCCCTGTAAAATATTTTAAGATAATACAAAAAAATTCGCTACTTTCATCAAAAATACGATTCCTTGTCCTCATAAGGATGGTTGGTTTTGGGGTTTGATGGGGGCCAAACATCGTCATCAGTCCCCTGTTCCAAACAGATATACTTGTAAAAGACCTATACAGTAAAAGCATAACCTCTGCACCCAGAGGGAGGGAACACCAAGGGGTACAGAGCTAAAATGAACACTGCAATAACACAAAATAGAGGACACTTAAAAGGAGCAGAGCAAATAGTGGGCTAGAGTAAAGCAGACTACAGTGGTTGATGGATCAGGTAAAAGGTCAACCACTCAACTACAAATGAAGAACCTCCAGCTGGAAACCGTTGATAGAGGTACCAACACAACTTGTTACCATAAAAGACACTATTTTGGTACCCATGTCACAATTAAAAGTCACTGGAGTGGGTGTAGCCTCAGAAATCATGCGAGAGCGCCCACACTAGAGTGAGTTATAAAACCCAGCTGCACCGATAAAACGTAAAACTGAGTCAGCTATAGAGGCATCATCACCTAGAATTAAAGGAATTGCAGCTGGTAAATTAAAGAACTGCCGCAAGGGGCTAAAAGGGGGCAGTCCATCAGAAGATGGACCACTGTCAGCCCTGCATCACAGCGACACTTGGGCGGGTTCTCACGGTGAAGGAGATAGCTGTGGGTCAACCGCGTATGTCCAATTCGGAGACGGCAGAGAACAACTGAGTCCCTACGCGTGCTCCTCAAGGATGAGTTCCATACGGCCGTGGACGAATTTACCATGCAGAGCTTATTTGGCACGTTCAAGACAGACCATTCAGAGCTCCAGACATCGTGGACCTTGCAATGTATGGCTGACCGGAGGTCTCTTTCCACGAGACCAAGCTCCAGGGGTGGCGAAGTGGTGGCCTGCTTGGCCAACCGATCAACACGTTCGTTTCCTGGAATGCCAATGTGGCCAGGGGTCCACACAAACATCGCTGAACGACCACACTCGGCGAGAGCAAAAACAGCATCTTGAATACCGCGCACCAAAGGGTAACGAGAAAAACACTGGTTGAGTTCTTGCAATCCACTCAGGGAGTCACTGCATATGACAAATGACTCCCCAGGGCAGGAGGAAAGGTGAGCAAGTGCACAATAAAGAGCAACCAGCTCCACAGTGAAAACACTGCTCCCACAAGGCAGCGAATGCTGTTCAACGTAGTCACCGTGGATGAAAGCAAATCCAGTGCGTCCATCAAACACAGAACCATCGGTGGTAGACTACACCTGCATCGCGAAACGAGGCAAGAAGAGCCAGGAATTGTTGATGAAGACTGGCAGGTGGAACGGAGGACTTGGAGTCGCAGGACAAATCCACGCAAAGCCGCAAGCGAGGGAGGGACCAAGGAGAGGTAGAAGAAGAGGACCGGAAGGGCTGATAGGGCGATAGCTATCAACCACCAACAGATCTGCACCAGGTTTCAGCACCAGGATGGTAACGCTATCCTGCCAACGAGTTGGGAAAACGCCCTCCGTCCAGATGCGATTAAACAGGGCGAGTAATTCACCCTGACAGTGAGCCGAGAGATGGCGAAGAAACTGGTTGTGAATTCGGTCTGGACCTGGAGAGGTATCGGGGCAAGCTGTAAGGGCACTTTGGAACTCTGATTCACTAAACGGAGCATTGTATTGTTCCCAAAGGTGCGTGTGAAACGACAACTGCATACGCTCAGCCTGCTCTTTAATGGCGCGGAATTCTGCGCTGTAGCCTGCTGTCGCAGAACTACGAGCAAAGTACTCTGCCAGATGTTAGGCGATAGCGATTGGATCAGTACAAAGTGTACCCCGAAGAGAAAGGCAAGGGACAGACGCATGAGGGCGAAAGCCAAAAATGCACCAAACCCGTGACCACACCTGAGATGGGGAGGTGCGAGAACCTATGGTGGCAACATATCATTCCCAGCAGGCCTGCTTGCTCCGCCGGATTAACCGCCAATCCCGGGCGTGCAGCCATTTAAAGGCAACCAGATTCTCTAGGGAAGGATGGCGCCGGTGTTGTTGCAGGGCTCGCCGGCGGTCCCGGATAGCTTCTGTAATCTCTGGTGTCCACCAAGGGACTGACTTACGCCTTAGGGTACTTGAAGAGCAGGGGCAGTGGCCTCGGCAACAGAAACAGTGGCCATAGTGACCTCGTCCACTGCCAAATCAATGTCACCAGGAAGCGGAGCAATGGCCATTGTAGCTGAGGTGTAGGCTGCCCAATCAGCTCCACGAAGAGACGATCGTGGCAGCTGGTCAGGGGGTTGGGATTGAAGAAGAGAAACCAGGATAGGAAAGTGGTCGCTACCAGAGAGATCGTCGTGGGCCCTCCAACTGAGGTATGGAAGAAGACCTGGGCTACTAAGAGAGAGGTCAATGGCCAAGACACCGCCAGACACCCTGTCATATTCTACACGGTTCTTATAGTAACCCCGGTAGCCACAGAGGGAGGGGGGTCCACCGAACATGAAACCAGGTTTCCTGTAGGGCCAGACAAGTGGCAGGGAAGCGGCACAAAAGCTGTTTCAACTCAACAAGGTGGTGGAAAAAACCACAGCAATTCCATTGAAGGATAATGGTATCCGACTGTGAAGACATGAAAGAACCTGGGAGGGTATAAGTCACGACTTAGAAGCGCTCGCCGCCACCGATTGCGAAGTAGCCTGATCAACTTACATAGGAGCTGCGGGTCGAGCAAAATCTAACTCCTGAGCGGATGCTAGATGCTCCACATCATCTTCAGGTGCAGAGGTGAGCTCCTTTTCCGTCTCTATGTCCTTCTCCTTTAGCTTTTTCTTCTTTTTGGTAGGGTCCCGTTTGTCCTTCGGTTTATCAGGCTGGGTGGGCTTTTCCGACCCAGTCTCATGGCCCGAGGAAGACCTGGAAGCCCTATGGTGCTCAGGTGGTGGCTTTTTCAGCTACTGGCTGACAACCGGAGGGGCAGTAACCGTGGAAGGGAGGGCACCAAGTGATCCCTTCCGCACGAGGGGAGCCGGAGGAGGCGGGCACTTCTCCGGTGAAGAGGTGGGGACTGAAGTCCCCAAAGAAGGAGGGGTTGTTACTCCCAATGTTGACAGCAGGGGAGCAACAGAAGAGGGTGTTCCCCCAACTACCAGAGGGCAGGAATAGACGGCCGGGCTGGAAGGCCCACAAAAAGTAGCTGAGCTTGGGGGCTCGTCGCCAGGGATGGCGACGTCGAAGCTACTGCAGCATACGGCAATGAAATGTGCACAGTGTGAAGTCGACGGTACTTGCATTTAGCTTCTGTGAAAGTAAGCCTGTCCAAGGTCTTACGCTCCATAATCTTCCATTCTTTTTGATAAACCGTGCAGTCTGATGAGCTAGGTGAATGTTTCTGTCCGCAGTTGACACGAACAGGGGGTGGCGAACATGGGACGTTGGGGTGGGAGGCACGTCCACAATCCCGACAGGTAGGGTTGGCGTCACATCTCGATGACATATGCCCAAACCTCCAGCACTTAAAGAAGCGCATGGGAGGAGGGACGTAAGGCTTAACATCACATCGATGTATCATCACCTTGTCCTACTCATGCAGGGTGTCACCCTCGAAAGCGAAGATGAAGGCGCCGGTGGAGACCCTACTATCTTTAGGTCCCCTGAAGACACATCGTACAAAGTGGACATCGCGGCATTCCAGATTTGCACGGAGCTCGTCGTCAGACTGCAACAACAGGTCATGATGAAAAATAAGTCCCTGAACCATATTTAGGCTCTTATGAGGCATAATGGAGACTGCAACATCACCGAGCTTGTCACAAGCAAGCAATGCCCGTGACTGTGCGGGGGATGCCGTCTGTGTGAGGACTGCCCCAGACCTCATTTTAGACATGCCCTCAAATTCTCCAAGCTTGTCCTCTAAATTTTCCACAAAAAACTGAGGCTTTGTGGTCAGAAATGAGTCCCCATCTGTTCGGCTGCAAACCAAAAATCGAGGAGAATATGTCTCACCAGGTAATTTACACCGCCGTTCCTCCCCTAGTGTGGGCAGAGAAGGGACCAATGGGGGGTCATACTGTAAAGCATTGAACTTTCCTTTTCATGATGGTCCCACGAGCAGCTAGGGAAAGGAATGTCCACCCAGACAGAGCCCCCGCTTGCCTGGGTTAGCCTAATACAACCAGGGGGCGGCAGGTTCCCCAGACGTTGCCCAGTAGTAACTGTTCTACCTCAACAGCCATGCGTCTCCTCGGCGCGCAGCACACCTTGAGATTGAGGTTTTTTTTTTTTTTTTTTTTTGAGGTTTATACCATCCTCGCGACCCAGGCAATTAAGCCAAGATCCCCAGGCTCTGTACCATACAACGTTCCACCGTCGCACCTTACAGTGGTCGTTGAAGCACGCTCAGAGCTTACAGAATTGAGGACTGGTGGCACTTCCCAGTCCCCAGCTCAGGGACCCCGGGGTCACCAAGCCCGTACCCAGCAACTAAATGCTGAGCCCCCTGAGGGCATCCTCATAAGAATGGTCATGAATATTACAACTAAAATATGTATTAGAGAACTGAAGATTGCATCATATATGTATAACACACACAAAGACTACCTTCGTTCCGGAATTACAATTGTCATTTTTTTTAAACAAATGTATGACTTCTGAAACCAATGGTGTCACCCAGTTAATGTATTCTAATGATAAATGAGGAGCTGAAGAACATACCACCACGCAAAGGACAAAAATGTTTTTGAAAACACAATACTTCAGTAAGAAAGTCAGCAGTGACTTGCATCAATCATCTGATTCAAATCATCTTTAAACATTGAACAAATGTATTGACAAAACACACTTGGGTGCTACAATTGTGAACAACACATTATTAGCAATTTTAATTTATCAGATCTTTCAGTAAATAAAAGCGTTAACATCTGAATTTCATCTTGGATATTTTCAAATTTAAATAATGAAATAGTTCAGCATGATGTGACAACATTCACATCAAAAAGCAAGCACACATTACTCATTGCTCTTCAAATTCATGTTTCCTTTTCGTTTCATCACATTTATCACACAATATCTAATATATGAAAATAAATATTTTAGAACATGTTGTCTATAAATGATGAAATAGTTATTCCACATAAAAAATTAAGCAGAATTAAATTACATAAATACAAGTCAAATAATAACTATGATATTATAGTACCATACCTGAATGCTTTTCAAAAAATAGATCACCAGGATAAAACAGTATTTTCTTAATAACTGCAATACGACACTTATCAGAGGCACCTTCAAGTAATTTTATCATTATATCCAGGAAATGCTGCATTTTCTCCAACAACAGATTCTCTGTTTTCTTCCCACTGAAAGATTTTACGACTGACATCATAAAATTGGAAGTAAGTAATTGTGGTATCTATAAAGAGGAATAAAACATTATATAATCATCTACATCTGTTATAGAAAATAGAGATAAATATAAATTGGATAACAAAGATTATATGCATGATGGCCCCCCCCCCCCCCCCCATCCCCCGCCGCAAATCACACACACATTTCAAAGGAATGAATTATAATGGCAATTAAAAGCAGAGCTAGAAATTGCATGAAATTAATGTTTTGCAGGAAACAACAGTCATTAGTGAAAATAAATTTCCACTTAGTTGGAATAAGCTCAAAAAACAATACTCATTCACAGCCCAGTGAAGCTGTTCATAGATTAACCTGGAAAAATTTACAGAAACTTCATATTATAATCACACTGTTGCCATCCAAGTGTTCCTAACCTGAACCAAAATTTGCCTCTATGCATGTGTCTTGTCCTCTATAATTAGCAATAATAATCAATATTAGTCTGTCCATACACATTTTCTCTTCTCCAGCTCTTGTAAGTGCCAAGTTAACTATTCACGGATAAGTTTTTATAAGAGTAAATTATCAAAGGTTCTAAACCAACCAAGGACCGTTAATTGATATACAAGTTACAACACAATTGAAGAAACCATGGAACTAAAGGAAGGTATTTTTCAAAAATTTAGTACTTATTTCATAAACATAACCCCTTTTTTTAGGTAACATTTCTCCATCTATTTCTTTTGTTCTATAGTCTTTTTAATACTTCTTCATTTAGTGCCATTATGTGTCCAGCTACTGTTCCTACAGTTTAACCATCACTTACATTTCACTGTACTCCAGACAACAGCTTAAAAACTGCTTCTTCAGTCCATGTCATTACTTAGTGCCAGTAAACTAAACCCTGTTGATAAAGCTCTCTCTCCCACTTAATAAAAAAGTCAAATTTGTTTCCTTTCATCTTGTTTATTTCCTAATTTAAATGTTTACTAAGTCCACAATTTATTCTTAATTTTTTTTAAATTCTGTCTTCTTTTCAGCCGCAAGGACTATGTCATCTGCAAACCTGAGCATTCATATTTTTGCCTTTTCTTAATCTAAGAAACTTGTAGGGTCAGTATTGCCTCATGTGTTCCAACATCTCCATGGACTCCAAACACACCTTCCCCGAGGTTGGCTTCTACCTGTTTTTCCATTCATGTATAAAGAATTCATGTTAGTATTTTGCAGCCATGATTTATTAAACTGATAGTGTAATTATCGCACCTGTCAAAAACTGCCCTCTTTGGGATTGGAATTATTATATTCTTCTTGAAGTCTGAGGGTATTTCGCCTGTCTCATACATCTTGCTCACCAGATGGTAAAATTTTGTCAGGGCTGGCTCTCCCAAGGCTGTCAGTAGTTCTAATGGAATGTTGTCTACTCCCGGGGCCTTGTTTCGACTCAGGTCTTTCAGTGCTCTGTAAAACTCTTCACGCAGTATCATATCTCCCATTTCATCTTCATCTACATCCTCATCCATTTCCATAATATTGTCCTCAAGTACATCGCCCTTGTATAGACCCTCTATATACTCCTTCCACCTTTCTGCTTTCCCTTCTTTGCTTAGAACTGGGTTTCCATCTGAGCTCTTGACATTCATACAAGTGGTTCTCTTTTCTCCAAAGGTCTCTTTAATTTTCCTGTAGGCAGTATCTATCTTACCCCTAGTGAGATAAGCCTCAACATCCTTACATTTGTCCTCTAGCCATCCCTGCTTAGCCGTTTTGCACTTCCTGTCGATCTCATTTTTGAGACGTTTGTATTCCTTTTTGTCTGCTACATTTACTGCATTTTTATATTTTCTCCTTTCATCTATTAAATGCAATATCTCTTCTGTTAGCCAAGGATTTCTATTAGCCCTTGTCTTTTTAGCTGCTTGATCGTCTCCTACCTTCACTATTTCAGCTCTCAAAGCTATCCATTCTTCTTCTACTTTCTTTCTTTCCACCATTCTTGTCAATTGTTCTCTAATGCTCTCTCTTACACTCTCTACAACCTCTGATTCTTTCAGTTTATCCAGATCCCATCTCCTTAAATTCCCATCTTTTTGTAGTTTCTTCAGTTTCAATCTACAGTTCATAATCAATAGATTGTGGTCAGAGTCCACATCTGTCCCTGGAAATGTCTTACAATTTAAAACCTAGTTCCTGAATCTCTGCCTTACCACTATGTAATCTATCTGAAACCTTCCAGTGTCTCCAGGCCTCTTCCATGTAACAATCTCCTTTCATGATTCTTAAAGCAAGTGTTAGCTATGACTTAGTAATGTTCTGTGCAACTGAAAATGCCAGGATGTCAACAAAGACGAACATAAATTAAAAAATGTCATACTTATGCACAAATATGTTTTTATGTTAAGGGAAAAAAAGCTCCTGCCAAAACAGCAAATGAGAAAGTTGTAACAGTCAATTCAGCATTGTACCATAGTATATACGATGTTTCTCTGCAGCAAGTGACTATATATTTTATAGCGTGAAAACTTGTCTATAGACAAGACAACATAATCTGCAAACAGCCTACTGCCACTTCCATTTTTCCTTTTGGTAATTTATGTATATAGTGTATGTGTATGTGTAGTACAAGTATGTATGTGTAGTACAAGTTTATATGCCAACTAGCTCTGCAGATGATGATGAAATTGATGAAATGTATGACGAGATAAAAGAAATTATTCAGGTAGTGAAGGGAGACGAAAATTTAATAGTCATGGGTGACTGGAATTCGTCAGTAGGAAAAGGGAGAGAAGGAAACATAGTAGGTGAATATGGATTGGGGGGAAGAAATGAAAGAGGAAGCCGCCTTGTAGAATTTTGCACAGAGCATAACTTAATCATAGCTAACACTTGGTTCAAGAATCATGAAAGAAGGTTGTATACCTGGAAGAATCCTGGAGATACTAAAAGGTATCAGATATATTACATAATGGTAAGACAGAGATTTAGGAACCAGGTTTTAAATTGTAAGACATTTCCAGGGGCAGATGTGGATTCTGACCACAATCTATTGGTTATGAACTGCAGATTGAAACTGAAGAAACTGCAAAAAGGCGGGAATTTAAGGAGATGGGACCTGGATAAACTGAAAGAACCAGAGGTTGTAGAGAGTTTCAGGGAGAGCATAAGGGAACAATTGACAGGAATGGGGGAAAGAAATACAGTAGAATAAGAATGGGTAGCTCTGAGGGATGAAGTAGCGAAGGCAGCAGAGGATCAAGTAGGTAAAAAGATGAGGGCTAATAGAAATCTTTGGGTAACAGAAGAAATATTGAATTTAATTGATGAAAGGAGAAAATATAAAAATGCTTAAAGTAGTAAAGGAGTTTTGCTATTTAGGGAGTAAAATAACTGATGATGGTCGAAGCAGAGAGGATATAAAATGTATACTGGCAGTGGCAAGGAAATCGTTTCTGAAGAAGAGAAATTTGTTAACATCGAGTATAGGTTTAAGTGTCAGGAAGTCGTTTCTGAAAGTATTTGTATGGAGTGTAGCCATGTATGGAAGTGAAACATGGACGATAACCAGTTTGGACAAGAAGAGAATAGAAGCTTTCGAAATGTGGTGCTACAGAAGAATGCTGAAGATAAGGTGGGTAGATCATGTAACTAATGAGGAAGTATTTAATAGGATTGGGGAGAAGAGAGGTTTGTGGCACAACTTGACTAGAAGAAGGGATCGGTTGGTAGGACATGTTTTGAGGCATCAAGGGATCACAAATTTAGCATTGGAGGGCAGCGTGGAGGGTAAAAATAATAGAGGGAGACCAAGAGATCAATACATTAAGCAGATTCAGAAGGATGTAGGTTGCAATAAGTACTGGGAGATGAAGAAGCTTGCACAGGATAGAGTAGCATGGAGAGCTGCATCAAACCAGTCTCAGGACTGAAGACCACAACAACAACAGTGTATGTGCAAAGAGTCTCTCTCTCTCTCTCTCTCTCTCTCTCTCTCTCTCTCTCTCTCTCTCTCTATTCGTTTAGTCGGTTCCGACTCTTCGTGACCCCATGAACCAAATCACGCCACTTTTTCCTGTCCTGCACTTTCTCCCGTAGACCTTCCAGGTTGGAACACATTGCTTCTGTGATGCCATCGATCCATCTCATACTCTGACGTCCTCTTCTTCTAGTTCCTTCAATCTTCCCCAGCATTAATGTTGCTTCCAGCGAGGCATGCCTTCGCATTGTGTGTCCAAAGTAGGTCAGCTTTTGTTTTAAGATTAGACCTTCCAGGGAGAAATCTGGTTTAATTTGCTCCAATATTGATCTGTTGGTTCTCTTTGCAGTCCATGGAACTCTAAGAAGTTTCCTCCAACACCACAATTCGAAGGAGTCATTTCTTCTCCGTTCAGCCTTTCTAATGGTCCAGGTCTCACATCCATACATCACAACTGGAAAGACCACAGCCCTCACAATACGGATCTTTGTTGCTAGTGTTATATCTCTGGACCTTATAACCTTGTCAAGGTTTGACATCGCCTGTCTACCGAGCAACAGGCGTCTCCGGATTTCATGGCTGCAGTCACCGTCAGCAGAGATCTGGGAACCGAGATAACTGAATGTGGTCACTACCTCCATGGTTTCTCCTGCTATATCCCACAAATTGGTAGGTGTAGTTGCCATAATTTTCGTTTTCTTCACATTCAGCATAAGACCAGCCTTTTCACTTTCGTCTTTCACCTTCAGTAAGAGTGTTCTCAATTCTTCTTCACTTTCTGCCAACAGGATCGTATCATCCGCGTACCTGAGGTTGTTTACAATTATTCCAGCTATTTTAATTCCTGTTTCTCCTTCATCTAGCCTCGCATTCCTCATGACATGTTCTGCATACAGGTTGAATAAGTACGGTGACAGTATGCAGCCTTGCCGGACCCCTTTCTGAATCTTTATCCATTTCGTTGCTCCATACATAGTTCTCACCGTGGCTTCTTGGTCAAGGTATAAACTCCGTATCAGATGAATGAGGTGATCTGGGACACCCATGTTTTTCAGTACGTTCCATAATTTGTTGTGATCGACACAGTCAAAGGCTTTGGCGTAGTCAATAAAGCAGAGGTACACATCTTTCTGGAATTCTTTCACTTTTTCCATAATCCACCGAATGTTAGCAATTTGATCTCTAGTTCCTCTTCCTTTCCTGAATCCAGCTTGTTCTTCTGGCAGCTCTCGATATAGATATTGGCGAAGTCTATTTTGTAAGATTTTCAACATAACTTTGCTAGCATGTGAAATAAGTGCGATTGTTCGGTAATCTGAGCATTCTTTAGAACTTTTCTTCTTTGGAATGGGGATGAATACTGATCTTTTCCAGTCTTCTGGCCACTGCTGCGTGATCCATATTTTTTGACGTATTGAGTGCAGCACTTTCACTGCATCCTTTCCAGTGACTTTAAACAATTCTGCTGGTATTTCATCATGTCCACTAGTTTTGTTGTGCAAAGAGTAGCAACATTATAATTTTGCATGTTGTATTCATCCGATCTGTGCAATTTTTTCAGAGCTGTGTACGTAATCATCACTGATTTTTAAGTGTCTGAAACTATATAGGGTATTTAGTATGTTGTCTGCTGTCAAACAGCAGAGAACTTTTATTAAATTTTGCCATAAGCTTTTTTGCTGTAAGATTGGAATGAAGTGCAAGAACGTTTAATGATCATTGACTACTGCTTTTGGTGAGTCTACTATGAGTAAGACAAGGGTTTACAAGTGGTATAAGGATCTCAAAGGAGGTCATCAAGACTGTGATAATGGCAAGTGTCCTGGATACTCCAGCACCAACACCAGCTGATGAATCTCGGAAGGGAGGGGGGGGAGGGGGGGGGAGGGGGGGGGGGCAGGGCACCAACACCTAGATTTATGGCAAAA
Source organism: Schistocerca serialis cubense (assembly GCF_023864345.2). Classification (NCBI taxonomy): domain Eukaryota; kingdom Metazoa; phylum Arthropoda; class Insecta; order Orthoptera; family Acrididae; genus Schistocerca; species Schistocerca serialis. Next base: position 399,340,221 of record NC_064646.1, read on the forward strand.
CTTTTGCACCCACCAGATATCGCACTCGCTCTTGCACCAATATAACGCACCCGCTCAAACTTCAGTACTGGTGCAAGAAGTTTTGGCCAAAACAAATACTGTAATGATGCTTCAGCCTCACGTTCACCAGTCATGGCCTCATGTGACTTTTTGTATTCCCAAAAGTAAATTAAGGGCTCTCATTTTAAAAGCAAGGATTAAATTAAAAATGCATGGCTGAGGGAGCTAAAACCTAATCCAAAGTGTTTCTCAGATTGGAAAAAGCACTGTTTAATATGTAATGGGGACTACGTTGAAGGGAACAACATTGACATACACCATTTTTCCCCAAAATACCTTATTTTTTAACACAACTCATAATATGAGCAGTAGTCACTCAGAACATTCCACTGGGGTACACTCGAATCTATTTTTACAAGTGAAGATTTTGCTCCATTATAAATGACAAGCTGTGTAACATTCACTGTGAAAACTTCAACGTAATCACAAAGCTGGTCTGATACTTCATACATTTGTATTTTCTTCATTGAAGAATAGTGTAGAACTGCATCAAATGCCTGCTGTAAGTCAATCAACAGGGCAGTGCTACAACCGCCTTCTGGGTCTTGTGGATGACCATTATATATACATTTGCTGTGTCAATGTTTGTTTAATGACGTGCAAACAACACATAAAAATTTCCCATGCAATACAGGTAAAGCATCTCGCCACAACTTGCTTTATTTTTTAACACTGTACTACTCTGCTGTACACTACGGCTCATATGTTGTTTGTTTCTTTATTAATGTAATCTCCCTCATGATAATGCTAAACTAGGCCACGGCAAAACTTCTCAATTGCAAATTGTGAACTACGCTGCTAGAGCATTCACTACAGAGTAAATTCAGTTTGTTATTTCGATAACTGTTATGCATGAGTGTTCCTCATAACTTACCAAAGTGGTGTCCTTTAAATGCTTCAAAATGTATATCAGCATGTCCACAGCTAGTGTCATCCTTTTGTTAGTTGGTTTGGATAATTGTTCATCGATTCCAGTCTCCCAAAATAATATTAAATGCTCAGATTCTGTCAACTGCCGGCAAAATTCTTCATACACAGGATGCTGGTCTGCAGTATGAACTGGTGATTCCTTTAAAAAAAAAAAAAAAAAAAAAAAAAAAAAAAAAAAAAAAAAAAGGGGGGGGGGGGGGGGAGTGGAGTGGAGAGAGAGAGAGAGAGAGAGAGAGAGGGGGGGGGGGGAGGGGGTAGGTCATTACCTGAACAGAAGAAAAATCACTTTTCTTTCAATGTTTAGCAAAATAAACCTATCTTTATCAAGTATCTAAAATCTTTTATGGATCATTCTAGTGTCTCAATTTTAAGAAAGGTTCAAAGATGTGATATCTTTCATCCAGTAACATACGAAATTTAAATAAACACACAAATATTATTACTTCATTAATGAAGTCCATCAGCTGTTATAAAACCTTGCTCTAAAAATATTGCATTAATTCATGTTACACACAGCTGTAATTACCATAAGCAGTTTGCCACAGGCTTTCAGCGAGTCTTCAACAATAAGTCCTGGTGTGCCAAGATGTTTCATCATAAATTTCTTTTTAACCACTGATGGATACTGCCTGCTTGCTAAGAGCAGAATATACAGTGTTTCCATAGACTGATTTTCCCATGGTTTGCCAACCTCATCCTTTAAGACTGGCCACAATACATTGTGAAATAAGGTTTCATCAATCTGAGAAAGACCAAAACAAAATATCACATTGGTTTGCTCAGCAATCAGAAACAAAAGAGTTTTTACAGTTTACACTAATGTAATATGTACACGTTTACTAAATCTCTGGACAGACACTCAAAGATAAAAAGGGTCTTCACCCACACTCTCAGAAAGTGAAAACTTTTCCTCTTGTTATAAAAAGATGACTATCAAAGCAATGAGTGGAAATAATGTAACTTACTAAGGCGACCAGAATGATAAGCTAAACCACACATCGCCGTACATGAAATTCCAACATAATGATGAAATGTGAAGAACCAGCTTTCTCTGAAATACAATTAAGTGACAATAAGTAGCCCTACTAACAGCTAAAACCTGGTTCTGTCTTAAACGATACATTCCTGACAACCAACTGAACTTTTTTATTAATTCATACACTGTAATTATGTTTTACATCTTCTTTGGGAACTAGTTAAATGTTTTCAGGGCTTAAATGAAGGAACCAGATTTTCACTGGACTCCCAAATACTTTTTCCACTAGAGTGGCAAGTAAACATGTTTGAATCCACAAACAAATACAGGTATTTGTAATAACAAACATCAAGAAAGAAAGAGTGTTTTCAAAGCAAGCAGCACTGTCCAAAAGTAGTTTCACACCAGCAACTTCCATTAAGAAACTAAACATGTTTATCTACCACATCAACATAAACTTTCTGTGTTACACACATTTCTGATTTCCTTCTCTCCCCTCTGACATGCTTGCCTCGAGAACAGTGTTGCCTCCTTAGTCAAGAGGAAAAGTAAACACAGAACAGAATTCACAAAAGTTTTTCTCCTATCTCCCATTATGTCACAGTTGTGGTAAAGGTGCAGCGGAATCCACATTTTCTTCTGATACTGCCCACGTATTGTTTCTAATCTTCCTACAGAAAGAACATATGCTTCAAATTTTGCTACTCTAGCATTAGTTTTTGAAAGTTTTTAGCCAACATATGAATCTTTGTGGTGTATGCCATTTTCACAACCTAATAGTACTCACTTGTTTCTTTTCAAATTGAGCATCATTTCTGGACAGTAGTGTCACCAAGAAGTAAACTTACCCGATTCATATCTGAATGTAGACTTTCCCATCATATGCATAGGATATCTTCTCTGGCTTCCATCCGCATGTCAGCATCAAACTTCAACAATGTTTCAATAAGTCTCGTCATCTTCTGGTGAAGTGTTTAGACTGTGTGAGTGTCTCATATATTACACACACACACACACACACACACACATACACACACGTGTGACGGCCAGCTCCCCCCACCCCTACCCCAAGTGCAGGGTCCAGCAACCTGAAGTGGAAGGAGTGGACTGCTGTTCGACTTTCTGTCCATTCAGACTTGTCCAGACTTGCTAAGTGTCAACTACTGGGTGCATTCTTGGTGTACAGCTGCTAGTGTGGGGGGTCCACGCTGAACTCAGCATATAGCGCTCATCCCTGTCGATGAGATGCTATGGAGCCTTGTCACAATACACTATTTAAAGGTACTCTCCCAAAAGCCCTTAGGTTGGCACAATATTTTTATTTTCTCAAATTTCAGTGTATATCGCTCTTTTGATGCTTTGTTCCTCCACAGCTGATTTAACTTTATGTCCCAGACGTAGGCATCTAAAGTGTTCCTTGCAGCACTGCGAGATGTAGAGCTGCGTTTGACTGATGTCCTGGCAGCCACACTTGTGAGGAATGCTGTATGTACTTGGTATTTGCAGTTGTAGTTTGTCCTTTGCTGTGACTAGCAAAGCTTTCATTTTTCGTGTGATCGAAAGATGCCCTTGATGATGTTTTTTCTGAGGATTCTCACAATTTGGCTGAGGGAAGGAAGCCCAGTAGAGGGGATGAAGGGGAGTTCCCCTTCCTTTTTCTCTTCCTCTTTGCACATGGCAGCATCATTCATTGTCTTTAGCACACATTCAATCTGTAATGCACATACAATCTGAATTTTGCTGTAAAAATTTGGGAGAAACACATCTCTAAGGTGTTGCAGCTCAGCTCAGCTGGAAGGCTGTCACTGTCACAAATGGCAAGTGCCTGTGTACTAGAGTTGTTGAGACAGCTTACCACTGAGCCACAAGGTGACAGGTTGTTGCATTAAAGTGTAAATCTGTGTGAGTCTTCTTTCTGTAAACTGCATCTCCTAGAATATCGTTGCTTTTCTTCTTGTTATAATGTCTGAAGAAGGAAGACATCCATTGTGTTCCAGATCAATCATGAACTGTATGTTTTGATGGATGCTGTTCAGGTGATCCAGGAACTCAATCAGGGCCACTCTGCTGTTTTTCCACACGACAAAGCTGCCATCTACTGTAACGGAGGAAGTGTTTAGGTTTCAGCAATGCAGTTTTTAGTGTTGTTATCTCAAAGTGCTTCATATAGAGATTGGCAATTCTGGGTGCAAGTAGCGAGCCAATGGCTAGTCCATCAACTTGTTCATAGAATTGCTTACTACATTTGAAGTAGGTTATGGTGACTACATGTTCAAACAGCTTTACCGTTTGAAGCTTAAAGTGATCTGCTCAGCGTACCAAGGCATCTTGAAATGGTACTCGAAAAAAGAAAGATGTTACATCAAAGCTCACCAACAGATCGTCCTTCTGCAGCTGCGACTCTTTCAATAAGGCAATTAAATTGGCGAGGTTCTTCACATTGGACTCTAGTGTCCCAATACGGGTTTTGAAAGTGAGGCTAGATACTTGGCCAGTCCACTTACGGGTGCAGCAATGGTGTTTATTATATGACCCAATGGTATACTTTCTCTGTGAATTTCCTGCAGTCCACGAAACCAAAGAGGTGCTGGAGGCTTTGGACAGCTGCTTCATATCTTCTTTCATTAGACCTGGCTCGAGAAGCAATGCTAATGCTTTCTTTGTCATCTTCATTTTTGGGTCCTCCTTCAACTTTCTGTAGGCTGGATCCTGCATCAGAATACGTATTTCCTGTTGATATTCATCGGCACACAATACAGCTGTCACATTTCCATTGCCAGCAGATAAGTCTATCATGTTTTCATCTTCTCTTAGCGTGCTGTCTGTTCTGCTGTTGTCACTTCTGGTTTCAGCAGGTGGAATTTGTGGATGTTCCTGCATGTTTTCTGCCCAATTTCCTCTGCCTTTTTCACTGGCACGCCAAAGACTGTTTCTTCAACACTACTAATAATGTCCTTTTTTCATACTGTGTCTGGAACAGGAATGAAGGTCAGCCCTTTCGAGGACCTAGGTTGTTGCGGCATCCAGTTCTTTCTCCTTCATACTTACAGTTCTTGTATCACTGACACTCTCCAACTTTACCCGAGCTCCCACCAACCTCTCAAATTTTCTGTATGACACATCACACTGTTGACTTGCAAGTCGCGGAAGTGGTGTCAACTAAAAAGGACTTGCAATATGGCGGCCAAACTCCCCCGAATGGGGCCTCCTGGCAAACAATGCCATACGATCATTCCATTTTTTCAGTGGTGTTAAAAAAGCAATCCATGGCTTCCCAGCAGAAAAGGTGGAGGAAATACAGGGTCAACAGCAAACCTCAACTTCTGAAACCAAATATGACATCAGAATGGAAAGCACTACGAGTACTGCGAGAAGATGAAAACACAATAGTCCTATCTGCTGATAAAGGAAATGACAGTTCTACTGTGTGCTGATGACTAGCACCATAAAATAAGCTCTCTGCTACAGGATCCATCCCGCATGACGCTGAAGAAGGACCCAACATCGAAGAAAAAAAAAAAAAGAAGGAGAGATATAGAGTGAATCTATACAAAGGCTGCAGCGTCTCCATGCTTGAGTGGATTGTAAGATTTCTAGCTATTTTTGGTATTGGTATGAAGTGATTTGAGCGCTCTTTTTATTCGATGTATCATACTTCATAGTTGTACGCTGGATATTGTTCAAACAAAAGTCTTCAACAGATTATACGATATGCCACAGAGGTTCTGAGTACAAGCAATGTGACTTTGGTTGTTAATAGCATTGTCGTTGCCAGTGGATAATTCTGTGAGAAATAAATGAGTGTGTGGCAGGTGTTGGTCAAACTGCTGAGTATCTGGAAATAACTTGCAGTACACAAGGGATGTAAAAGCAGAGGACGTTACTTTTTGGAAATTTGATTTTGTAAAGACTGAGATATGTGAAAATATCTGGTAACACTGTCACTCCATTGCTTGCTCACACATAATTTATGTTGAGTTTGAAAGAGGCAAATTTTTATCTCGATTTCTCTTTACAGGTTAAGGTCAATTAATCTGATTGTCGATATGAAATTAAGCAAAATTATTTGCTCACACAACTTGCACTCAGTAATGTATCATAAGACAGGGCAATATCATTTTAATAAGAAATTAATTTTGTACAGAATGTTGTAACTGTTAAGGAACAAGTTTAATAGTTTACATTACAGTTTTTGTATGCTAATCTCTTCTACATCTTTCAGTAAATCCAGTTTCCACCACCATATCCCCACTAAAGTTTTATTTTCTAACTGTGTGTTGCCACACTGCACTTCACGGAACACAGCTGCACAAAAACTAAGGCATGATGTGCTTAGCATACCTGCTTTTTCTTGCATTGCACTTTAGCTGGTTTGCTGCTGTGCTGCATTTAAATTTTCATCACTTTCGAAGGCTACGAACTAAGCGAAACAAGGAACGTTACACCAGCAGCTTTACAAAAAGAGCTCATCCCATGGGTAAGGGGTGAGATGGCCCCCTATTTAGGTGTACGGCACTCATCCTATCTTGATGCTTTGGCAGAAGATGTGACACTCATCAAATAAATGTCAGAATTCTGATGCAGCCAACTGGAGGGAAGCTCGATCCTGTGATTTGTGCATCTGATTCATTCAGCAAGTAAACACCCTACCCCCCCCCCCCCCCCCCTCCAATGAAACACAATTTTTCAAATAATTTACACACACACCTGCACATTTATCCTCACGTGCACAATGGTTACACTGGTATATGAGCATAGTGTATATGTAAGTGAATGTGAAGGAAACTGAATGAAAATGGGTTATTATTTATAAGGTACACAACTGTTCTCCAAACACACTGCCTTATTTTAGTATTACCCCATTTGTTAATGACTGTATCACCGCTTTAGAGAGAAAAATAATTTATCTAGTACACAAGTTTTGTTTGTTGTGATTTTTACGGGACTAATAATAATAATTTCGTGTGGTTCACTGACCTGGTGTCAATTTGATGTCATTTTGGCAACTTGTGCGTCCCTAACCTACCAAAGTCATCCAACTCGGGAAAGAGGATTTACAGTTTAGTGAGGAATCAGAGCAAAGTGTCATTTCTGGCACACCACTGAGAGATGACAGCAAGGTTAAGGGCACACTGAAAAATCTGTGGTCCAGCCATGATTCAATCCCATGACCCTTTGCTTTCCAGGCACTGACTTTAAAGCACTAACCATCACAGAAGCATCTACTGAGTGAAAGAGGTAATAATGATGAACAATGCGCCGCAGAAATGTGTACCACTCAAAGTAGTCTGCTGGCACAAACAAAATAATTATTACAATACACAAGGAATGATAAATCACAGCTAAATATCAAAGGTCCTAAATACCATAGCAAAACAAACTTACACTACTCAAAATTTTGATGATAAAGGAGGCTGCTGCAAGTGGCAAATAACTCTTTTTCGATCCAGCATCCAATAAGTTCTTCACTATTTCTTTTTGTTGCTCGGCAGTTCCTTTCAGAAATAAACCAGATTCAATAAATGAACCATATGCAAGAACACGTCCACTGTATATTTCACCAGTCTCCTAAAAAGAAAAAAAAAAAAAGAAATATGTACAATGACTACCACCTATTTCCACAAATATACTAAGTATAAACACACATTTATCATAGCACATAACTGTGAAATAATGATCCCCAACTGATCTACACACATAAAACAGCAATGTAAACTATGTTACATTCTATAGACAATTTGAAAAATATTCCAATGGTGTGGAATGAGCACTTTCCAGTAACATATTGGACATAATTGGTTTTTATATGAGAAAACAAACGAGCTCTTTCCAGTAATGTATTGGACATAATTGGTTTTTATATGTGAATACAAGCTGCTCACATACTGATGAATAAATATAAAAGTAAAAAATACTTCAACAAGAATAATAATGACCTGTTTCACTATCACCACTTGCGCTAAAATTTCTGAATTATTAATGTGCCTATGGAGGGGGGGGGGGGGGGGCTTTACAGGCGCTCAGCGTCGAGGTCTGACTATGGAGCATGAAGAGTTGCAAAAAAGAAATTTACAATTTACTCTTTAAGCTAACAATGTATCTAACTTGACAAGTGAATGTAAATTCTTGTGGCAACACCATTCACCTCTTTCTAAGCCAACATCAAATTTCAGTTATTGGTCATGATGGTCATTTTAAATGGTACTGTAATTGTGAAGGCATTGTTTTCTTCTTGAACTTTATGTAGATTATTTATCACTGCATTACAAAATATCTGTACTGTAAGTCTAACTAGCTATTTAAAGGAATGTGATCAAGACAATCATGGGAGAGTCCCAAACTGTTTTACCACTAGAATCAACTTTTCCTCCCAGAAACTGATCACTCCACAAAATTACTTCAAAAAGTAACATCAAATGAAAGCAGTCAAACCAAGCTTATCAACTGACTGAAACATCTTGCTTAATGCAAATACTGGAACTGGCTGTGCAAGCTGTTAAAGGTCAGGGGGTCAGGTGGCCCCCTGCAAGCTGCAGGTACAGGGGTTATTCACAATTACCTTTCTACATGTACCTCGGGGTTTCAGAAAATGACTGCGCAGAAACTACGAGACATACAGAAAAGAGGCACATATTAGTGGAAAGTGCATCTCTCCAAGTTTCAATTCTTCGAACTCATGACAAACAATTCCCATATACGCTCCACCTTCTCTGCTGACGGTCCTGACTGGCCTGTTTTACTAGCACTGCATAACCAGCCAGTTTCACGGAGTGTTTTGTACCACCCATAGACTGTTTTGTTTGTTGTTGCTTTTACCTGATATCTGATACAAAATCACTGAACCATTACAACTTAGTTCCCTACAACTATACCACGGCATGCATTACAAATCAAAACTTTGATGAAATGTTCTATGCAATGATGTGTGTCATTTTTCTGTATTTTTGCACAGTAATGTTCTGAAACCTCTTACATATTTATGAATAACCTTGTGTAGTCTGTATTTGAGAAGTGCAACTGTTCATGTGCACTACCGAAAACCTACTGTATTTTTTACTAAACATGTAGAATGGCATCACCTGTAAAGCAATCAGCAAATTTCATGATCTAAGAGTATAAACTTGTTAACAATACTCTAAATACTGTCAAACACATAAACAGTAAAACATAATTTTATTACAGAAAGCTGATGAAATGAATAGTACAAATGAACTTATTGCAGGAATGACTTGCTGTAGATCAAACAGACAGATGCACTGGTCTACTTGAGACTGGTAAACATCCCATACATATCATGTATCAAGACAGTTAAGATCCCACCCTTGCTTCCTAGCAAAGAAAATATTTTGCAATGATCGAGAAGAACAGTATCTCAATAAGAGTATATGAGAGTGGGCAATGCCTACAACAAATTGCTGTGCAAATAAACTTAGGATTGTGTACACCATGGTCAAGATTTTAAAATTTTGAAAGATAATCATATTTCTTGTTCTACGAAGATCTCCCCGCCACTTTGACTTAAATTCAATTGAACAGATCTATAACATATTCCCATCAAAAATCAGCAAGAGAAGTTAAGAATATTCTGTTAAGTTGAAAGGATTGACACTGCTGATGCACTCATGCTATGAAGAATGGCTGCGAAGGACAGTGACAGCCCGAAGTATGGAAATACAAATCAGTACGAGTGACTTTCCTGCACACATTTTGTCCTACAGTGCTGCCTGCTTGCACTTCACTAGGACATGCAAAAATGGGAGTTCGCCATGCTCTTCCACCCCCATGGTGAATTTTATGCTAGGATACAGAGAATTTCAAATGTTGGAGAAACTTTTGAAGCTTTTCATTCCTGTGTGACTACACCACCATTAGGTTCAACAGGGTATCTGAAAAAGCATGTGCGCTTCAGTTCAGATTTCCCCAGCGGTTTCTCTTTGAAATCCTCCATGAATAAGTTTGCCATAACCAGTGGCAGATGGCAACCCACAGCAACACCTACCATTTGTTCACAACACAGTAAAACTTCATTTGTACCTTTTTCTCACTTGTACGTTTTTGTTCTCTCTCACAAGTTATGATGCAGTGTTTCGGAGTAGACTGCCAGGACATGGATTGGTAAAGCCGATATTAGGCTATAATAAAATTTGATAGTGTAATAAGGAACTTTGTCAAAGTCAGACATTGATCAATTTTCTTTGATCATATCTAGCACCTTGCCTTAGATTTAATCACAAGAATCGTTCACCTTACATTTACTGCATGGAGAAATCAAGTGCTTGGAGCACTAGCATCGTTACAGCTGTCTGACACACAATGTTTGTCAATATGACTCCCAAATTTAAATGGTACATCACATATATAATGAAATTGATAGAAATATTCGCGGCAGATGAAGCACTGTGTAGCTTACAACATCCTGAATACAAAAACAGAACAAAAAGTGAGAGCTATAAAAAAAATTGTGGATGCTATTAGCCGCGAAGTAGGGCCAGGATATACCCCGAGAATATAAAGGAGAAAATCCACAACTTCTGTGGAAATAAAAAATTTTCATGACTGCAGTACACATTAAATTTATTTGCTTTTACATATTCCTCCTTCAGTGCATTTAAATAATTTCAAACACGTATGGTATTATTTTTGTCAATGTGCACTGCAGCATTAGTGCGCTAGTATGCCTATATAATGTTTTGTCGAATGTAACTTTTTATTTACTGGTTTTTCATTTGTATTTACCAATTAATTTGATACTATATTTCATATATATGTTTCTCACGCTTATACTTTTTTCCTATAGTCCCTTGAAAAATGTATAAACGAAGTCTTACTGTAGTCACCATTCAAGAGAAACTATGTAGATGTGAAGATGAATATGAAGTGGTTATTCAGTGTAGCAATAAATTCCTCCATAATCAGCCTGAGGGAGACAGAAAGCTTCACTCTGGTGATGCGGAGACCACATTCAAGCTCATCATAAGGTCCTGCTTATGAAGGCATAGTTCTTGCAGCCGTCGAATGAAATGTGTAGAGTTCCCGGAGTGGTGCTGACATTTGCTGACATAGGGGATTAATAAAGCCATTAAGTGGCCCTCACATGTTCAATATTTATTGAGCAACAATACTGTGTCAATATACTGTGCGAAAGTGCAAGACCAAGAAAGACGCTATACAACTGTGCTATATTTATGCCCGGGATGCGTCAGTTAAAATTCTGCCTTTGGAGTGAACATGTCAGCACTCAATGATGTAAAACTCGCACATACTGCAATTACAGTCACTACATGCTCCAAGACGACAAGCAAAAGGAACCAGTGATGAGCGAAAAAGTGGCTTGGAAGGCAGTCAGATCACTGCCATCCTAACATGTTCAGAGAACTTGCCACTACTGTTCATATATTCACATTCAATAATGCTGGAAGTGATCTATAAATCTGTAAAGAGTAAGATGCATTATTGTACAACAGTGATACTCCAAGTGTGTTCCACAGAGCTCTGGGGCTCTGCTAGCCCTCTTGAGCACTTCGCTAAAATAATATCAACCTGAAGAACTATGCATTTCAAGTCTTTTCACAAACTAAGAGAAAGAACTCTTATAAATATCATTGGTTTTGTAAAGTTATTTTCTCTCTCCGAGTACAATAGCTGACAATGAGGTGACAAGCAGCACAATAAATCTACAATCAAAAACTACAAACCAAAGAATTTAACTTGTATGAGTAAGTATGTGGCAACTCAATACGCATCACTACACAAGTATAAAGCAGTCATGCTGATGCTCTCACTCTCTCTCTCTCTCTCTCATCTAAACACGCCATGAAAATTCCACTGTTTGCTTTCCTTCTCTTCATCTCTCTCTCACCCACAAGCACACTAACCTGCCTCCAATGATTTTGCTGCTTTGCTACCTATGCAGCGTATTCTGTGAGTGATACAATAAAAATTATTGATCACGTGAAGGTTAGTGGAACTAAAGCAAGTTTATCATGCAAATGTGGTGTTCCTGAAGGAACAATCAGGAGATGGGTGAAAGAAGAGAATAAATTTAGAAGTTTTGTAGACATAGCTGAAAGTGATGTGGGAATGGACACGAAAAGAGCTAAACTGGAAAAAGACAGGGAACTTCCAAGTGCCTTTATGGACGGTTATTAATACAGAGTAGTGATGGTGTGACACTTTCTGGGCCACTTATTAAAGCCCAAGCTCATAAATTCCACTTTGATTTACATGGCAACAAAGAGAACTTGTACCTTCCTAAGGATAGTTTTCAAGATGGAAATGTCGGCACAGAATTTGCCAATCAATCACTGAAGGAGAAGCACAGTCTTGAGAGAATGAATCTGCTTCACAGTTCCCTGAAATTCTACACAAAGTGATGTTAAATGAAAATTTGATCATAATGCGTATAACTGATGAAACAGTGCTTTGTTACGGATTGCTTCCAACCAGAACACTCAATTAAAATAATAATAATAAAACAGAAAACAAAGCGGGTTTGAAAAATGAATCTAAACAAAATAACACTCCTCTCTGCCACAAATTAATCTGGCAGGCATAAAATGAAACCTCTATGTATATGTAAAAATAAAAGCTCGAGATGCTTCAAGCACGTAAACGTGTCGTCACCACAATTCATTTACAGGCATTCAAAGATTGCCTGGATGACAAGTGACACTTTCACCAACTGGTTTTAGTTAGAGTTTGTTCTATCAGTGAGAAAGAACCTACAGTCACTTGAGCAGAGAGAGGACACTCTACCAATCCTTGACACACAGCCACACAGCATACTTCAATACACCAAAGTCTTGATAATTTTTATCAAAGCCAGCTTAGAGTTTTGAAACTACATTTATCTTCTAATAGAATGCTACAATATGTCCTTGCTACAACTCCAAACATATAAATCATTAATGAATCATGCTGACACACTCACCAATCACATATTTTGGCCCCACTCACAGTACCAAACTAATTCTGTGATTAATCCTAACCTTGGTAAAAAAAAAAAATTATATATAAGAGCCGGTCCCAAGCCCGGTTGTAAAAGGAGGAGGGGGAGGAGTAACACCTCGTAAAAAAACCTTGGTTCACCTGGCCCGGGTGATAGTACCTTGTGAGGGTCCCTTGCCAGGGATACGGCGAAGACCTCAACGGTAGTGAAGACGGAGATGAAGATCATCGGTACGGCGGAACTGGCGGAAGAGGCAAGCATTATCAACAAGATAAAGCATATTGAAAAGCCCAGACACGTCTGTGTGGCAACCACCGGTACTCTGGCCAGCGTCTGTTCACCATGTGAGGTGCGGCTGAACACCAAGCTCCAGGAACTAACAATCCCTGGTTCTAACTACCCAGCATTAGCTGGAACTTAATTACAAGCAGTATGATTCGTACAAGTAAAATTAATATTACCCCAGGTGGCCAATCCACTCGCCCTGTGGCGACAACCAAGCTATCGGATTCTGGGGAGCTTGGGCTCGTACGACAGAGAAAGTCGGAGTTCTCTAGTAAACGTCCACGAAAGTCCCATACATTTATTGGCACTTTTAACATTCAGACACTAATTCAGACAGGCAAACTTCATAATCTTACAACAGAACTCAACAAACAGAAAATTCAAATCCTTGCTCTCCAAGAGACCAGATTCACTGATTCAGAAACAATAGACTACAACAATTACCGTATCTTTAAAAGTAAAACAGACAAGAAAATTGGCAAAGGAGCTGCAATATTTGGCATGGCTTTTATTGTAAATAAGGACACCCTTGACTCTGTTATAGACATGAATCAAATCAGTAACAGACTAATGACCATGCGAATCAAGCACACCAACAAAATATATACATTTATTAATGTTCATGCACCTACCAACATTGCCAACAAAAAAGAACCGGAGAAGACAGAAAAATTTTGGGAAAAACTCGAAACTGAAATGTCCAAAATTCCAAAGGAGGATGTAAAAATTCTTCTAGGGGATTTCAACGCGCAAATTGGCAAAGAGAGGAAATATAAAAAAACAGTCGGTAATTACCCTGCACACAAATTCACGAACAAGAACGGCATGAGACTCATCGAGTTATGTCAGCAAAACAACCTAAAAATCGTGACAACATCACTTCGAAAAGACCCCAAGAAACAAAAAACATGGAGATCACCAAACCTTCAGCTTGGTGAATTTCAAATAGACCATGTTGCGATCTCCTATGACTTCCAGAAAGAAATACACGACGTTCAAGTCCGCAGAGGGGCAAATATAGATTCTGACCACTACCTTACCAGAGTTAAAATTAAATTCACTCCAAAAAGGAAACGCCAAAGGAAATCACCACTAATTCCCAAATTTGACTTGAAAAATATCAAGGAATCAGAAATTACAGAAGCATGGGATAAACAACCAACAAACAACTGGAAAGATTTCCGAACGAAAATTATACAGAAAGCAAGAGATTTGATTCCGTTAAAGAAAATATCCAAGCATCCATGGTGGAATTCGAATTGTGATAACGCATTAGAAGAGAGACAACAAGCCTTTTTAAATTACAATTGTGACAAATCAGAAACCACACAACAAACATTTTTCAAAGTGAGAAAACAAACAGCTAAAATACTTAGACAAACTAAAAGAAAATACCTTAATGAACAGCTAAACACAATTGAAGAAAACTTTAAGAACCACAGCACTCAAGATTTTTATAAAATATTCGCAAATCAAATCAAAGGATACACTCCACAAAATCTCTGCTTCCGGAAACAGAATGGAAAATTGGCACTAACTAACAAAGAAAATTGCCAAGAACTAGCTAAATATTTCTCACAACTCCTAAATTGCCCACAACCAAGTACAAGATTCCCCAGATTACAACCAGAACACACGAATGAGACTTCACTACCACCATCTCAAGAAGAAATTTATAGTCACATTAGAAAACTCAAAAATAATAAATCATCGGGAGAAGATGGAATTGTAGCTGAACTACTGAAAAACCTTGGTCCAAATTCGTTAAAAGAGATCACTAGCATCATCAAAGAAATTTGGCAGACAGAAAATATCCCAGAGGAGTGGAAGTGTGCACTAATTCACCCATTGCACAAAAAGGGAGAGAGATCAGACGTAAACAACTACAGAGGCATTTCACTTTTACCAGTTACCTACAAAATTCTATCTGCATGTCTCCTAAAGAGGGCACAAGAACAACTAGAACATACAATTTCAGACTACCGAGCAGGCTTTCGTCCTAATAGATCATGCCCGGAACAGATATTCAACCTTAAAACTATTTTAAAGATTAAAGCAATCAGGTCAAAACCAATAATCTGCACATTCGTTGATTTCAAAAAGGCATACGATTCCATAGACAGACAGTCTCTATGTCACATTCTCGAAGAACGAGGCCTAGACACTAAAACCCGAAAACTAATTGAACAAACACTAACAAAAACCAAATCAAAAATTAAATTCAGAGGGGAAATTTCGGAACCATTCTCAATTAAAACAGGAGTAAGACAAGGAGATGGGATCTCACCACTATTATTCAATATAGTTTTGGACAAAGTTATGAAAGAGTGGGAAGTAACACTAAGGAAACAAAGCTTTTGGAAGCCAATTGAACTAGGAAGAGGTAAAGGAAAATTGAACATCCCTTATTTAGCGTTTGCAGATGACTTGGCAATTATAACTGACAGTGAAGAAACAGCAGTAAAACAAATTGAGACACTTAAAGAATGTGCTGAGAAGGTTGGCCTGCAAATCTCCTTTGAGAAGACAGAATTCATCTGCTCAAAATTAGATATTTCGAAACTAAAAACAAAGTATGGTGAAATAACTAGAGTCAAGCACTTTAAGTATCTCGGTGAAGTTATTGAACCAACAGGACTTGAGAAAATAGCACAAAAAAACCGATTACAGAAAATCAAGAAAGTATTCGGACTTATTCAAAATATATATAACAAGAAATGTCTATCAAAAGGCACTAAAATCAGACACTACAACACAGTCATCAAACCAACAGTCACATATGCAAGTGAAACACTCTCCCTGAATAGAAAATTAGATTTACACGAAATTAAGAAAGTAGAGAGAAAAATTATTAGAAAAATCCTAGGACCACGATACACACAAGATGGATACAGGCTGCAGACTACCGAGACAACCGAAAAAATATCAAACATCGAGGCAGATATCAGGAAGAGGCGGATGAAGTTTTATGGACATATAGACAGATTACCTGGAAACAGGTTAACTAAACGTCTATTGGACTATATGACATCACTTAAGGCAACAATACCCTGGGTAACTGAAGTTAAGAAGGATTTGAAAAAGGCAAAAATTGACATAACAAACACATCAGACCGGGATACATTCAGAAGAAAAATCGACAAGTGGAAGTTTACTCCAGAGACGGAATCTAAACCTTTCCGACCAAAGTGGACCGAAGAAAGGAAGAAGGCCTTTGGGGAGGCAATGAAGAAATACTGGGAAAATAAGAAGAACATTAAGAAATGTTAATCACCTGCTTATCGTTCTCCCATGGGGACATTCGCTAATAATAATAATAATAATAATAATAATATATATATATATATATATATATATATATATATATATATATATATATATATATATATATATATAATAGAGGGAAACATTCCACGTGGGAAAAATATGTCTAAAAAGAAAGATGATGAAACTTACCAAACAAAAGCGCTGGCAGGTCGATAGACACACAAACAAACACAAACATACACACAAAATTCAAGCTTTCGCAACAAACTGTTGCCTCATCAGGAAAGAGGGAAGGAGAGGGAAAGACGAAAGGAAGTGGGTTTTAAGGGAGAGGGTAAGGAGTCATTCCAATCCCGGGAGCGGAAAGACTTACCTTAGGGGGAAAAAAGGACAGGTATACACTCGCACACACACACATATCCATCCACACATACACAGACACAAGCAGACATTTGTAAAGGCAAAGAGTTTGGGCAGAGATGTCAGTCGGGGCAGATGTACAGAGGCAAAGATGAAGTTGAAAGACAGGTGAGGTATGAGCGGCGGCAAATTGAAATTAGAAATTAGCGGAGATTGAGGCCTGGCGGATAGCGAGAAGAAAGGATATGCTGAAGGGCAAGTTCCCATCTCCGGAGTTCTGACAGGTTGGTGTTAGTGGGAAGTATCCAGATAACCCGGACGGTGTAACACTGTGCCAAGATGTGCTGGCCGTGCACCAAGGCATGTTTAGCCACAGGGTGATCCTCATTACCAACAAACACTGTCTGCCTGTGTCCATTCATGCGAATGGACAGTTTGTTGCTGGTCATTCCCACATAGAACGCTTCACAGTGTAGGCAGGTCAGTTGGTAAATCACGTGGGTGCTTTCACACGTGGCTCTGCCTTTGATCGTGTACACCTTCCGGGTTACAGGACTGGAATAGGTGGTGGTGGGAGGGTGCATGGGACAGGTTTTACACCGGGGGCGGTTACAGGGGTAGGAGCCAGAGGGTAGGGAAGGTGGTTTGGGGATTTCATAGGGATGAACTAAGAGGTTGCGAAGGTTAGGTGGACGGCGGAAAGACACTCTTGGTGGAGTGGGGAGGATTTCATGAAGGATGGATCTCATTTCAGGGCAGGAACCCAAACAGCCCTCGTCAAAGATTTACTGTCCTACACCCGTACTCTCTGCTGGAAATATCACTTTGCCACGAAGAAAAATGATCCTAATCCTACTCCTAATGATCCAATTCCCCAAGACACTATCCAAATTGAACCATGCCTGGAACAGTTCCGTCCTCCGTCACAGCGGGACCCACCTCCTCTTCCTCAAAATCACCCTCTCCTAACCTTCCAGGAATTTCTGACTTCCAGCCTTGCCTCTCAATCCTTCTTAAAAAACCTTAATCCTACTCCCAACATCACCACTGCTGAAGCCCAGGCTATCCGTGATCTGAAGGCTGACCGATCCATCGTCATTCTTCCGGCGGACAAGGGTTCCACAACTGTGGTACTTGATCGTCGGGAGTATGTGGCTGAGGGACTGCGTCAGCTTTCAGACAACACTACTTACAAAGTTTGCCAAGGCAATCCCATTCCTGATGTCCAGGCGGAGCTTCAAGGAATCCTCAGAACCTTAGGCCCCCTACAAAACCTTTCACCCGACTCCATCAACCTCCTGACCCCACCAACACCCCGCACCCCTACCTTCTACCTTCTTCCCAAAATTCACAAACCCAATCATCCCGGCCGTCCCATTTTAGCTGGTTACCAAGCCCCCACCGAACGCATCTCTGCCTACGTAGATCAACACCTTCAACCCATTACATGCAGTCTCCCATCCTTCATCAAAGACACCAACCACTTTCTCAAATGCCTGGAATCCCTACCCAGTCTGTTACCCCCGGAAACCATCCTTGTAACCATTGATGCCACTTCCTTATACACAAATATTCCGCATGTCCAGGGCCTCGCTGCGATGGAGCACTTCCTTTCACGCCGATCACCTGCCGCCCTACCTAAAACCTCTTTCCTCATTACCTTAGCCAGCTTCATCCTGACCCACAACTTCTTCACTTTTGAAGGCCAGACATACCAACAATTAAAGGGAACAGCCATGGGTACCAGGATGGCCCCCTCGTATGCCAACCTATTCATGGGTCGCTTAGAGGAAGCCTTCCTGGTTACCCAGGCCTGCCAACCCGAAGTTTGGTACAGATTTATTGATGACATTTTCGTGATCTGGACTCACAGTGAAGAAGAACTCCAGAATTTCCTCTCCAACCTTAACTCCTTTGGTTCCATCAGATTCACCTGGTCCTACTCCAAATCCCATGCCACTTTCCTTGACGTTGACCTCCACCTGTCCAATGGCCAGCTTCACACGTCCGTCCACATTAAACCGACCAACAAGCAACAGTACCTCCATTATGACAGCTGCCACCCATTCCACATCAAACGGTCCCTTCCCTACAGCCTTGGTCTTCGTGGCAAACGAATCTGCTCCAGTCCGGAATCCTTGAACCATTACACCAACAACCTGAAAACAGCTTTTGCATCCCGTAACTACCCTCCCGACCTGGTACAGAAGCAAATAACCAGAGCCACATCCTCATCTCCTCAAACCCGGAACCTTCCACAGAAGAACCCCAAAAGTGCCCCACTTGTGACGGGATACTTTCCGGGACTGGATCAGATTCTGAATGTGGCTCTCCAGCAGGGATACGACTTCCTCAAATCCTGCCCTGAAATGAGATCCATCCTTCATGAAATCCTCCCCACTCCACCAAGAGTGTCTTTCCGCCGTCCACCTAACCTTCGCAACCTCTTAGTTCATCCCTATGAAATCCCCAAACCACCTTCCCTACCCTCTGGCTCCTACCCCTGTAACCGCCCCCGGTGTAAAACCTGTCCCATGCACCCTCCCACCACCACCTATTCCAGTCCTGTAACCCGGAAGGTGTACACGATCAAAGGCAGAGCCACGTGTGAAAGCACCCACGTGATTTACCAACTGACCTGCCTACACTGTGAAGCGTTCTATGTGGGAATGACCAGCAACAAACTGTCCATTCGCATGAATGGACACAGGCAGACAGTGTTTGTTGGTAATGAGGATCACCCTGTGGCTAAACATGCCTTGGTGCACGGCCAGCACATCTTGGCACAGTGTTACACCGTCCGGGTTATCTGGATACTTCCCACTAACACCAACCTGTCAGAACTCCGGAGATGGGAACTTGCCCTTCAGCATATCCTTTCTTCTCGCTATCCGCCAGGCCTCAATCTCCGCTAATTTCTAATTTCAATTTGCCGCCGCTCATACCTCACCTGTCTTTCAACTTCATCTTTGCCTCTGTACATCTGCCCCGACTGACATCTCTGCCCAAACTCTTTGCCTTTACAAATGTCTGCTTGTGTCTGTGTATGTGTGGATGGATATGTGTGTGTGTGCGAGTGTATACCTGTCCTTTTTTCCCCCTAAGGTAAGTCTTTCCGCTCCCGGGATTGGAATGACTCCTTACCCTCTCCCTTAAAACCCACTTCCTTTCGTCTTTCCCTCTCCTTCCCTCTTTCCTGATGAGGCAACAGTTTGTTGCGAAAGCTTGAATTTTGTGTGTATGTTTGTGTTTGTTTGTGTGTCTATCGACCTGCCAGCGCTTTTGTTTGGTAAGTTTCATCATCTTTCTTTTTAGACATATATATATATATATATATATATTTAAAAATTGGAAATACGGAAGCGTCCGATCCCACCCGTCTGCTTTGACCCATGACGTCACAAATATGGCGGAAACAAAAACAAACACACACACTTTCCACAAGAAGCCTAATGACACTATCAGGACAAACGCGGGAAATGGGGTGTTTTGGGTGGGGGGCAAACTATATTTTAAATATAAACAAATTTAGACGCCTTGTGTAGCTACAACGTGTAAGTGAAGACAGCCATGCATGAATACCCACCCACCTCCCCAGGGGTCGTAACCCCTGCAACCCATAGAAGATGAAGATGCTTCAGTAGCTGATTAGTGTTTTTGTCTTTTTAAAAAAAAAAATCTCATGGGATAGAACGAACAGATCAGAAAGATAAATATAATAAACTAAAACAGAAATTGGAGGAAACAGATAATTAAAATAAGTAATAAGAGTTTTTAAATTTAAAAAAAAAAAAAATAATAATAATAATAATCTCACGAGATAGAACAAACAGATCAGAAAAGTAAATAAAATAAGATAAAACAGAACTGGAGACAGCCACACTCAAACCAAACTACGCGCCCTCATGACGTCACACACGACAACACCCTTACGTCACGGGTCAAAGCCAACGCGTGGAATCGGACGCTTCTGTCGACCCAAAAAATTAAGCAGAATTGTGGCCAATGTATTTACATGCACATCACTCAGGTCATCCGTACCATTGGCACAGACAAATCTATACCTACAAACGAACAACAAACATCTCAAAATTGTCCATAATGAAAAATAACTCTACCCAAATGTCTGAAAATTGCTCAGAATTAAATATAATATTTATAGAGGCTTATAACACCTAACAGACTACAAACAACTCATTACCAGATCTCATGATGACAAATAAACTGAAATGTTAACAAGTCTGTTTGCATTGCCATCATATGTAGCATACAGAGAAATATTCATTTTGAAAATAAAAGCAGCTTTTTGTTGTTGTAATGTATCATTTATTCCAATGCTTTTTGCCTTTTACTTTATAGCCTCCTCAGTGGCATCTAGAACAACAGTTTTGTTTTGACATGTGATATTTGTAGATTACAAAACAATGTCTCATTTTTTATGTAAATAAGTGATTACTTACAGTTCTTCGGATTTTTAGCTGGTATCTGCCTTTCCTCTCATCTGGTCACATGCTGGAGGCCACACTATAACTTCACTTATGAAACATAAGCATATTTCCATGTTCTGAATTTACTTCCATTTTCATGTTGTGGTATGGGCAAACAATATGAAAATTGTGAAACAAAAGTTTGGAACATGAAAATGTGCTTATGTGAAGTCATAGTGTGAGCTCCGGCATGAACAACCTGAGGAAATGCAAATGCCATCGAAAAATGCAACAAACTATAATTAATCACTTGTTTATAAGAAAAACAAGATGTGAACTGTTTCATAATTTACAAATATCATATGACAACAAAATGGTATCATTTCATATCCCACTGAAGGTGCCTTAAAGTGAAAGACAAAATGCATCTGGAAGAAATAAAATACATTGCACGAAGAAAATCAGTTTTTATTTACGAAAGGGAATTCTTTAAAATGACACAATGAAATGTGTACACCATTTATTTCTTTTTATGCTACAGTTATTAATTTAAATTTATGTTTTTATGTCTCATCCCCAAGATAACCCATTTATTATCTGTGGCTCAGAAATACACAAAATATCATTTACAAACTAAATAAGATGCCATTGGTCAAAACCATTAAACTGTATCCCATTCTACATTTGATCTGGGAGGGTGGGAGGGGGAGGACTTGAGAAATCGTTGAGTATCTGACCTTAATCAGTAACACTGAGGAAACTGAGTAAAATTTGAGTACATGGGTATTGCAATGTAGGCTAACTATATTTTGTAATTCTTATTTCAAAACTTAGCTTAATATTTCTTGATATTTCCGATATTTATTGTGTTCTCTACATCTCATGAAGAAGTAGAATTTTCATCGATGTGGCACGAGACAAAGCATTCATTAACAAAAGACAAGTACCTTGTTAAATGCTTGCTCTGCTCAAGTATTCACAATTAACTACCACTATAGCCGGCTGCTTAACACTATTTGTGCTAACACAAGATAAATTTAGCCCAGTAAATTTAAGGCACTCTAGTACTTCGCATCAAGTTATATGAAATAGCTGCTGTTTATCTGTTATCAGCAACTTAACCTTTACTTGACTACATTAGTATTTTTCCAAGAAAATACGTACCAATATCTATAATAATTGAGGGCTGTTAAACAACACATTACTAATTGTGAAACTTTACAATTAGTCTACCTTTGGTGGGGACTTCCAATGTGTCTACCATGAATGTTCAGAATTTCCCTCTATCTAATAAATTTGCAATGAAATGGCTAACAATCCAAAATTTAGACAATGGCTAATGGTTCACAGTCATATTTCTTTGGCCCATAAGGGTTACAGTACTAATTTTACTTACGCCTTTCGTTTTGCTGCCTGTTGACTGCAGTTCTTTATCAATGGCTGCGAAAACATCATCAATCTTTATTGAACTAAATGATGACAACAGACCCACTAATGTGGAAAAGAAGCCAGCTCGACTGTCAAGTCTGGGCGAAGCCAGTCCACGAACGAGCCGATTCAATGTGTACGAGGTCTCCAAACAGATGCCTTCCTTCTGAAATTGAAGCAGCCAACAAATTTTGTTGGGTGTTTTTCATTTGCATTTCACAACAGTAAGGCAGAATAAACAAAATGATGTTGTTGTGATCCTCATTTCGAATATTGGATTCAAGCAGTTCTCTATGCTAAAGTAAAATACATACCTCGAATTCTGATTCTTTAAGATGCAGATAATTTAAAATGTAAACAGCACCAGATATTCTTTGTTTCTCAACACTTGACGTTAGTTTTGAAAATGAATCCAACACCGAACCTTCAATTTTTGAAACTATGGACTGCATCTGTTTTGATTTTTCACCCATGTGCTCTTCCACAACACCGCTCGACGCCATTTTGCGGTGCAACTGAATCCAATGGCTTTACTATTTGCGACTTTTGTGTGGCAATCGAATTCCGAAATTTTGAAGTTCATTGACTAAACCAAAGAAGAAACGTTATCAACAAACAAAGTTTAGTAAGGATATTATACTTTTATGAAGTTCTCTCGGAACTTTATGTAGTCAAAATTATCAGTATCTCCTAACATATTCAATAGTACTCTCGGCGCATTCAACATGGCTGGGCGAAGTGATGATCAGAGGCAAGTAAACAGTTTCAGATTAAGTATTATTTTTCCGAACGTTTCAGTGTACATATGCAGGCATTTTCATCTGCTTAGTGCTACTTTGGCGATCAGATGATGTGTTTGTAGTGAATATGTGAAATAGTAATCAAGTGAGCATGTGAGGTTAAGAGCGTGGAAAGCCATTCAGTTTTCGTAATGCCCTAAAAGGACATCCAATGATTTTATCTTATTACTGTCTCAATATTAGTGTTAATTAAACATTTTACAGAGATTATGGGCGAAGAAAACCTCTACCGACGGAACCACCTTATAAGGCATATGTTGGTAATTTGCCTCAAGGAACCGTTCAAGGAGATGTCAACCACATATTTGGTGAATTAGACGTAAGAAAATAGATTATTTTTTTCTAGATTATTTGAACAATTATTTGCAAGCATCCCATGTAATATTGTTTCATTTCCTGAAGGTAAAATCAGTACAGTTAATTAAGGACAGAGATACTGATGAATTCAAAGGATTTGGCTATGTCGAGTTTGGGGATCTCGAAAGCTTGAGACGTGCTTTAGATCTAGACGGCAGAGTACGTGTAAACGATTGTATGCTCAGGATTGATGTAGCGGAAGCTAAAAGGAGTGAACGAGGTGGAGGATTTGACAGAGGAAGAGGAGGCGGTGGTGGCGGCGGTCGAGGTATGAAGAATCTATTTACCAGAAAAATGTAACTTATAGAGTAGTTTATCGTAATGTGTAATTTACAGTAGATTTTGTAGATACCTTCTGAAGTGAAGGTGGTTGTTCTAGTGTACCATTTGATTTATTTGCATTCTGACTGTGCTACTCACAACTTGTCTTTTAGCACTTAAGGAGAACATGTGAAATGGTAGTTTTTGTGTAGTTTTCTTTTGAGGGAGCAGTAAACTTGCCTTCTCTGGCTTTTATTGACATGAACTCTGCTAAAATTGTGATACGAGAGGTAATGCCCATCTAGACTAACGTGTACACAGATTTATTAAATGGATATTAAATTAGGCTTTGTTAATGAAGGACTGTAGGTTCTGATTAGTATGGTATAGATCATGTGACTCCTATAGATCCATTTTTAGTGTTCTTCTTTAATAGTTCTGGGATTAAGGCTTGGGTACTAAATTTAGCTGCCGCTTATAAGTTGTAAGTAATACAGCTTTCTTTTCCTTCAGTTACAGATATAAAATACATTATTACCTATATTGTGTAGACTGTTGTTTGCATCAATCTATTTTAAACTCATACTGGTGTGATATGTTATAGCTAGTATGGTGTGATATGCTATAAATCTTTGTTGCCTACCTCCTTTGCTGTTTTCTAGGTGGATCTGAGAATACAGTCACATTTACTTCATAAATAAGCCCAGCTAATTTGATTTGTATTTAATTCTATGGATCAGTGTTCAATATTTATAGTAAAACAGTTTATTTATTACAACAGAACACAATTTTTTCTCTGCAGTACATATTGATTTTACACCATTGATATCCCTTGTTAAAACATCTAAAGGGAAATATTGAACCTGTTGGTACCTCCTGTCTGTGTTGACATAGGACATCACCTTAATGGTGGACAGAAACTACTCTTTCAAAGCCAATGTATCAAATGTGTGAAGTAACTAAATTATAGAGATTTCACAAGTTTCGGCATCACAGACGCAAACTAGTCTTTATCAGCTTTCTACTTACGTGGACCATCAGCTGTGTTACATATTAGTAAGTCACATTGTGACACACAATTGTGTATTCTTAGTTGTTGTTTTCACCAGCTCTAAACCAAACTGTTACGTTCCACTGTAACTTACATCTTTAGTTAAGATACAGATCAGTCTATCAACATACTCTAGTTCCAAAAAAAAAGTAGAACCAGAATAACTTGTGTAATTTATGTTGCATTGAATATCTGATGTATGTTTGGGGGGGGGGGGGGGGGGGTGTTTGTTTCTGTATCAAACAGAGAAGTCGGAACATGTGAATAACTATCTCTCTGAGTACACACTCTTATATTCCATATTACAGGTCAGATCCAATGTCTGGTATCAGTAGGGTCAAAACGTTTAAAAAAAATAGCAAAATGTATTGGGAAGCAGGCACTATTTGTTTCTTATTATTGCCATAACATTGTGTTTCTAAATTGGCTACAAACGTAGATATGTTATTCTAATTTGTATTTGATGTCAGTTATGTGAAAATTGGGAAAGAAACTAATAATAGTGTTTTCATATCTAGAGTGCTGCTTTTTCTAGCTCATCAAAAAATCTAGATTTAAGTTTTCTGTTGTTTCTCTAAATTTGAGATGAATATGTGAATAATACTTAAATGTATCAGTGGACAGTGTCTTCTTCTCAAATAGTTTTCGACTTATTTGGTCCTCTCCCTCGTCCTAAAGGCTTCAGTTCACAGTTGTCAAACTCAAACTGTCTTATTCCCCCCCCCCCCCCCCCCCCCCCCCCACGCTATTCTAGGTGGATGCTGTGGCTGTCAAGTTGTTTATTATACTGCTTATATATTTGTTGTTTGTTTTGCAAGTTTGTCGTATGTAACATATGTCATCAGATTTACAGGCTCGTAATCAATCTCTGGTGTGTACAATGTTAACATTTACAAGTATAGAGTGAAACAGTCAGCATCCTGTCTTGTAGTAGTTACTGTGAATGGTTAGGAAAACTACTTCCATTAAAAATTTTTATGAACATACTGTTGTTTGTAGAAAGTTATATGGTCACCCTAATTAGGTTTAGTGGGTATTGCATAACAGAGGCAGCTACCCAGGTAGCTGACTGTTTATTGTGTGCACAAAAGTTTTTAAAAAAATTAGGCAATTTTCCATCCAATCCAAATAATGGTAGCTACAGAAAACCCAGAAGTATCAGTTTAAGATAACAGAAATTCCCTCCGCAGGTGAGAGTATTAAAATATGTGTGTTTTGCTCTTGAAAAGCACTGAAACCCACATAATACTTGGCATAGAAAGCTGGTTAAAACCATAAGTTGACAATATTGAGTCATTGGTGGGAAAAGGTAAGTTTATACCGAAATTTGCCAGTCATTAGGGGCTATCTGAAAGCTATATTATTCTTTGAAATAAAGTTTGCCAAGTTTGCTAGTAATTCTTTTTATTAGTATTACTGGTCTTGACAGATCTATACTGTTACAAGATAAGATGATTACAGCAGAGATCTGTCAAAACAATTTATAGTAATAAAAAGAATTACTAGCAAACTTGGCAAACTTGATTTTTCAAGAATAATGTATACTGAAAGGATAGGGAAATGGAGGTGCTGTATTTGTTGCAGTACACAAGAAACTAAAATCCACCAAAATAGAAATTGAAGCTGCCTGTAAGATTGTTTGAGCAAGACTGGGCATCGAGGGTGGACATAAAAGTAATGTGGTTCTTCAGTTGACCACTAGACTCAAATCCTGATGTAATCAAAAACTGTAGAGAAGACTCAACTCCACTTAACTTCAGTGCATGTTCCCTGGCCAGATTGTAATTGTTGGAGGAGACTTCAATAAGGCAACAATCAATTGGGATGGTTATAGTTCTGTTAGTCACGGGCTTGTCAAGACATCCTGTGAAACATTACTAAATGACTTCTCTGAAAAGTGCTTGGAACAGGTAGTTCGGAACCCCTTCATGATGGAAATATATTAGATCTGATAGCAAGAAACAGACCTGACTTATTTGAGGATGTCCACACTGAAACTGGTATCAATGGCCATGAGGCGGTTATAACAACAATGAATATTGAAGTACAAAGAGCAGTTAAAACATGTAGAAAGCTTTATATGTTCAGCAAATTAGATAAAGAAGCGGTAGCAGTATATCTCAGGGAGGAACTTAAAACCCTTCGCTCATGGCAGGAGCATGTAGAGGAACTATGGCTCATAGAATAGTTGACCATGCACTAGACAGATATGTATCCAGTACGACAGTTCATAATGGGAGTGATCCTCCATGGTATAGACACTATAAAGAAATCTATAAACAGACTACTACATAATCTATATAAATCGAAGCTTCCTGCAATGGGTGTTGTACCACATATGAGACCCTTTTGGTGTATTGTTATTGAACTACAGTTGGTAGGGATGTGGGTCTTTTGTGGTGTCACTATCTTCAAATGTATTTCCAAGTGTTGCTGCATGGAAGCAATAATTTGAACTTTTTTTAAATATGGGCCACGCAGGGTAGCTGCACGGTCCGAGACGCCTTGCCACGGTTCGCGTGGCTTCCCCCATCAGAGGTTTGATTCCTCCCTCGGGCATGGGTGTGTGTGTGTGTGTGTGTGTGTGTGTGTGTGTGTGTGTGTGTGTGTGTGTGTGTTGTCTTTAGCATAAGCTAAAGTTAGACTAAGTAGTGTGTAAGCCTAGGAACCGATGACCTCAGCAGTTTGGTCCCACAGGAACTTCTCACAAATTTCCAAATTTGAATATGACAAATATCTTACAGCTGTTTCAGACTTCGGAGGCTTATCAGGCTTCTCATACAAAGAAAAGCATAGGCAGAAACTTAATTATTGTGTCCAACAATACATAATAAGCAAGTGGTGTCGACAGGTACTAACAACATCTCTATGCCATCTCAAAATCTTTGACTCTTTAGCCTAACAGCCCGCTCCATCTTGCTTCTGTAGTTCGCTGTATGACTTGCTGTAATGTGGACGTTTGTACTTACCGATATGAAACATATTGAGTCTTACAGTATTAAGTGTGTGTTGCTTGGGCTACAACTCACCTGAATTCCCACAAGCATTTCTGTAGGAACTTACAGGGCAGAAAGATATTGTTCCCTTATTATTGACATCTTTGGGAAAATTAATTTGCAACAGCACATAATCATTCATAGTCTCTCTTTGGCCACCAAAAAATTGTTGAAATCTTCATAAACATTGTTCTTAATATTGAACATATGTACTCAGTAGTTTATTATGTAACCAACTCATAATACATTTTCCTCAAACCAACATGGATGTAACTGTTATGGAGAATAGAAGTGCCTGACAATACATGCACTCTGTTATGAAATTAGTACACACAATTAGTTTTTTTTACATCAGTCCTCATGACCCACACTCACAGCTTCAGTACACCTGTAACACTTCTCCTCCCTTTCGAACTTAAAAAAAGTTCTGCTGTGTACATTTTCATCAGTTTTCTGACAGACCCACTGTGAAATCTTCTCTTGTGTCAGCCTTTTCATGTCAGTGTAGCACTTGCACCCTACATCCCCAGTTATTTACTGGATATGTTCAAGTCTCTGTCTTCCCTTACAATTTTTATCCTCTACAGCTCCATTTAGTACTTTCGGAGTTACTCCCTGATATCTTATACATTTCCTATCATCCAGGCCACATTTCTAATCAGTGTTCTCTTGTATGTTCTTTCTTTGCCGGTTCTGTGGAAAACGTCATTCCTTTCTCTAGTATTTGCACAGGCATGACAACACTACTAAACAACACTGTCTGCACAATGTACTGTAAAGGCCGATGGTGGCTCAACAACAAGCCAAAGAACAGAATCCTCCAAGAGAAAATGAAAACTCAGCATGAAAGTCAATCTATGTGGAAGCAGAAAGTCCGAAACTGTGTAGAGATGTGCACGTGATAAACACATCACAATGTATGGCAGGTTCAGGTGGTTGAAGACTGAGCATACGGAAATGGAATGACATGAGATGCAAGGTGAGGTCTGCAGTCGATGAACGCTGCATTAGAACGGCCCCTCTTGGCTTACTGCGACTGGCAGGTACACTTGTCAGTGGGTCCACCAATACCGTGCATCATGTATACCCCCATGGCAGCTGTCAGCACTATTCCGTCGCAATAACCACGCCATCTCATATGTTTCCCTCACAGTCTCCACTGGTGTGGATACTTACTTACCTTATCAGTCCAACTAATTTTCAGCGTCCTTGTACAGCACCACACCTGAAACTCTTAGATTCTTTTCATTAATGGTTTCCTTGCAGACCAGTGCTGTGCTCCAAATATACATTTTCAAAAATTTCTTCCTCAAATTATAGCCGATGTTTGAAACTAGCACATATCTCTTGGCCAGCAATTCCCTCTGTGCCTACACAAATCTGCTTTTTATATTGTCCTTCCTCCGTCCTTCTTGTGTTATTGTGCTTTGAAGGTAGCAGAATTCCTTAACTTAGTCTACTTCGTGGTCCCCAGTTTTGATGAAAAGTTTATCGCTAATCTCAGTTCTTCTACACCTGATTATTTCTGTCTCTCTTCAGTTTACTCTCAATCCATAGTTTGTGCCTATTAGACTTCATTTCATTCAACATGTTCTGTAGTTCTTTGTTTTCATGAATATAACAGTATCTGCAAACCTTATCGCTGCAATTTTTAACCCTGAATTTTAAACCCACTCATTTATTCCCTTTGAGCCATTTGGTGTGTAAATTGAAAAGTAGGGGTGGAGGAATGCATCCTTTTACCACACCATTTTTAGTCCAAGCAAATTGTTCTTGGTTTTCCATTTTTACTACTGCCTCTTGATTCTTATGTATATGTAATCTCAAGAAACAAAGATGCTGTAACTTACCAAACGAAAGCGTTGGTATGTTGATAGACAATAAACGCACACACACACACACACACACACACACACACAAACACACACACACGCACACACACACAGATTTCAAGCTTTCGCAACCCAAGGTGGTTTCGTCAGGAAAGAGGGAAGGAGAGGGAAAGACGAGAGGATGTGGGTTTTAAGGGAGAGGGTAAGGAGTCATTCCAATCCCGGGAGCGGAAAGACTTACCTTAGGTGGGGGGGGGGGGGGAGGGGTGAGAAAGGACGGACACACACACACACACACACACACACACACACACACACAGATATATGCAGACACACGCAGACATATGTAAATGCCAACCTTGGGTTGTGAAAAGCTTGAAATTTGTGTGTGTGTGTGTGTGTGTGTGTGTGTGTGTGTGTGTGTGTTGTCTCTATCAACATACCAACGCTTTCGTTTGGTAAGTTACAGCATCTTTGTTTTTTGATATATTTTTCCCACATGGAATGTTTCCCTCTATTATATATATTTTACCCTATAGCTTACTGTAGTTTTGTCAGATTTTTAAGCTCTCTAATGCAACTACTAACTACTTTTTCAAACACCTTAGTGAGTGTCCTCTAACGGACCCTCAATTTTTTCCCATCCAATACAATATTTTTGTCAGCAACTTAGATGCATGAGCTGTTAAGCTCATTGTAGAATAGTTCATGCATATATCTGCTGTTGCTGTTAGCGGAATAGTACATAAGTTCTGTTAATCTTGGACTCGAATAGTGGATCCTCTGTCTTCCATATTGCCTCCTGTTTCATCCTCAGTCATATCATCATACAAGTCCTCACCCTCATACAGGCCTTCAGTGTACTCTTCCCACGTATCCGCTCTCTCCTCTCTGCTTAATGGCAGAATCCCCATTACATTGTTAATTTTGGTTGTCTTGCTTTTAATTTCACCAAAAGTTTTTTAGATTTTTCTATATGTGGAATCAGTCCTTCCAACAACCATTTCTTTTTAGATTTCTTAACATTTTTCCTGCATTCATTTCACCTTGGCTCACCTGCACATACTGTTTGTTGTGTTCCCAAGTGACTTTAAAACATTTTTGTGCTTCTTTCTTTCTTCGATTAATTGAAGTATTTCTTCTTTACAAAAGTTTCTCTGTCCTTGTACCTATGTTTTCCAGTCCAACTTCTGAAACTGTCAATTTTAGAGATGTCCATTCCTCATCGTCTGAACTTCACACTATGGTATGCATTATGGCAGTGTGTAC
The DNA here is from genome assembly GCF_023864345.2 of Schistocerca serialis cubense. Taxonomy (NCBI): domain Eukaryota; kingdom Metazoa; phylum Arthropoda; class Insecta; order Orthoptera; family Acrididae; genus Schistocerca; species Schistocerca serialis. The sequence continues at coordinate 399,371,468 of NC_064646.1, forward strand.
AGCCTTAGACACACATCGTTATTTCTCAGTACTTCAGTATACCATTTTGTTTTGCACATTGATTCTTCTGGAAGAGTTTCTTGAACTTCAGCCTTCTGTTCATCATTACTAAATTTTGATCTGTTTGTAACTGCTGCTAAATATGCCTTACAATCCAGTATTGGAATCTCTGTCTGACCATGGTAATCTATATGAAATCTTCTACAGCTCTGGATCTTTTCCAAGTGTACCCACAACTCTTGTGATTTTTAGCAGTGTATTTGTTGTCATCAGGTGAAATATATTGCAGAACTCAATTATATTTTTTCTCTACTATTCCTACTACCAAGCCCCTATTCTCCTGTAATGCTTTTTTTTCTCTTCCTTTGCCTACTAACATATTCCACTCACTCATGAGAATTAGATTATGGCCACCTTTTACATATTGAAAGACCCATTTAGTATCCTCATACTTTTTCTACCTCTTCATCTTCTGCTTGTGATCTTGCCATGTATACCTGAACTATTGAAAACAGTGACATTGAAAGGACAAATGGCTGAACAATATCAATTACTCAGATTAGTGTTTTTTTAACATAAAGGAGTGAATAACAACAATGGAAATTTGTGATGAAATAAGATGTAAAACAAAGGACTAGCAACCACCCACCTGTAGCTGACTTGTGGCGCATAGACACACACAGCAGAAAACTGGCTTTCGAACTTCTGCTCTTTCTATAGATGAAGTATACATACACTCATACCCAAATGAGTGCACCCGTGGTCACATGAGACTCGCCACATATTACATAAAGAAGTGAGGTATTAACTCATAAGTCTTTGACCTCCTGCTCATTTGCATTTTCAACCATTTAACGGGGAAATCACATTAGGAGGCTGTTTGACACTGATTTTTTGGGATTTTTTTGTGGGAAGAATTAATTATAATATAATCAGATTTTGCTATCATTTCAGTCATATTTCAAGCAGTTTTTGTGAATTTTCTGGAATAATTTCAGCCAAAAATAACAAAGTTACACAGTGATGTCTGCCGAAGGTTGTGTATATAGTTCACCAATTGTGTGCAGTGTAGCCCTTCCGATTTTCATCTGAAACCAAAAATGTTTTTATCTTACATTAATAACTTATTTTCTAGGAACATGAACCTCAGTGCGTCTGAAAATAATGAAAATTAAAAATTTTGCAGGCATTGGAGCAATTTGCTTAGATTTTCACATTTTTTATTTTTTTCTCTAGAAAGAAAGAAAAATACCCTTAAAATCATGATATCATCTCACAAGTTGGTTCATCATACAACTTCATAAAGAGTCATACTATCAGTTTTCATAATGATCGGTTCCACACTTTTTGAGTTAGACTGCATGCAAATGTGAAAAAAGTCATTTCGAGAGAAACGCATTTGAAAAATAAATTCTCTGGAACTAAAAATTCAAGGAAGTTAGCAATAATGTAGAATGCTTACCGATTAATCTCTGATTCCAGCATCATATAGTAATCCTTCTTCTTCCTCATAGGCTTCAGTTTGCACTTGCAGCAGTGCTTTCCGAGATTTCCGACCTTCCTTAGATTCCAATGAACTAAGTTGATTCTGCTGGCTTGCCTGCTGGTTAACCATTTGTTTGGCATAATTGAAGCTTTGTGTGCCTACTAAAATTCCTGCCTTGTTCATGACCCTCAGAAGGGATGAATTTCCTTCATTGAATAAGCCTGCTGCTGAATATGATGCCAATTCAACGACTTTTATTCCAGAGTGCAAGTATTTAGGAGCTAATTGCCAAATAGCAGAATTAAAACTTTCATTCGTGTTTTGTGTGTGACCACCAAAACATCTCTCCATTAATTCATCCCTTGATAAATCTTCATGTATTGGAAGAATTTCATTTTGTACATAGGGGTAAAATGGAGTAGGGTGCAGTTGATGTTCCATCCCAAGAACTGTTCATTTCTGCCACTCACACCACCTGTCTTCTCCCTCTGGGCAATACTCATGTTAAGGAGTTCCATCCATGGAAATCATATGATAGTATGTCACCATAATTGCTTTTTCCGTGTCGTGTGCACTATGTCTTCAAATGCTAGTCCATAATAAGTGCTGAGCTTTTTCGCTAATGACTCTACATCTACATCTACATCTATACTCCGCGAGCCACCTTACGGTGTGTGGCGGAGGGTACTTATTGTACCACTATCTGATCCCCCCTTCCCTGTTCCATTCACGAATTGTGCGTGGGAAGAACGACTGCTTGTAAGTCTCCGTATTTGCTCTAATTTCTCGGATCTTTTCGTTGTGATCATTACGCGAGATATATGTGGGCGGTAGTAATATGTTGCCCATCTCTTCCCGGAATGTGCTCTCTCGTAATTTCGATAATAAACCTCTCCGTATTGCGTAACGCCTTTCTTGAAGTGTCCGCCACTGGAGCTTGTTCAGCATCTCCGTAACGCTCTCGCGCTGACTAAATGTCCCCATGACGAATCGCGCTGCTTTTCGCTGGATCATGTCTATCTCTTCTATTAATCCAACCTGGTAATGGTCCCATACTGATGAGCAATACTCAAGAATCTGACGAACAAGCGTTTTGTAAGCTACTTCTTTCGTCGATGAGTCACATTTTCTTAGAATTCTTCCTATGAATCTCAACCTGGCGCCTGCTTTTCCCACTATTTGCTTTATGTGATCATTCCACTTCAGATCGCTCCGGATAGTAACTCCTAAGTATTTTACGGTCGTTACCGCTTCCAATGATTTACCACCTATGGCATAATCGTACTGGAATGGATTTCTGCCCCTATGTATGCGCATTATATTACATTTATCTACGTTTAGGGAAAGCTGCCAGCTGTCGCACCATGCATTAATCCTCTGCAGGTCCTCCTGGAGTACGTACGAGTCTTCTGATGTTGCTACTTTCTTGTAGACAACCGTGTCATCTGCAAATAGCCTCACGGAGCTACCGATGTTGTCAACTAAGTCATTTATGTATATTGTAAACAATAAAGGTCCTATCACGCTTCCCTGCGGTACTCCCGAAATTACCTCTACATCTGCAGATTTTGAACCGTTAAGAATGACATGTTGTGTTCTTTCTTCTAGGAAATCCTGAATCCAATCACAAACCTGGTCCGATATTCCGTAAGCTCGTATTTTTTTCACTAAACGTAAGTGCGGAACCGTATCAAATGCCTTCCTGAAGTCCAGGAATACGGCATCAATCTGCTCGCCAGTGTCTACGGCACTGTGAATTTCTTGGGCAAATAGGGCGAGCTGAGTTTCACATGATCTCTGTTTGTGGAATCCATGTTGGTTATGATGAAGGAGATTTGTATTATCTAAGAACGTCATAATACGAGAACACAAAACATGTTCCATTATTCTACAACAGATTGACGTAAGCGAAATAGGCCTATAATTATTCGCATCTGATTTATGACCCTTCTTGAAAATGGGAACGACCTGCGCTTTCTTCCAGTCGCTAGGTACTTTACGTTCTTCCAGCGATCTACGATAAATTGCTGATAGAAAGGGGGCAAGTTCTTTAGCATAATCACTGTAGAATCTTAAGGGTATCTTGTCTGGTCCGGATGCTTTTCCGCTACTAAGTGATAGTTGTTTTTCAATTCCGATATCGTTTATTTCAATATTTTCCATTTTGGCGTCCGTGCGACGGCTGAAGTCAGGGACCGTGTTACGATTTTCCGCAGTGAAACAGTTTCGGAACACTGAATTCAGTATTTCTGCCTTTCTTCGGTCATCCTCTGTTTCGGTGCCATCGTGGTCAACGAGTGACTGAATAGGGGAGTTTGCCTTTTCCACCAAGCTTTTTAGTTTTTCGAATGTTTGAGTCAAGTCCCCATTTTCTTCTGGATGTGACCAATAAATTCGCTTTTGAAAACTTTTTATGCTCATAAAATCTAAAGGAACGCGAATTTCGCTTTGAAATATTGACAGCGTAGTCTTGGATAGTTGAGCTAATGATTTATGAAATAAAAAAAATTGACTTTTTGAACCTCCTAATGTGGTTTTCCACCTTAATTTTAATATTAACTTAAAGTATAAAGTTAAATCTCATCCTCAAAGATTGAAAATAGTTATGTACAAATCATTTTATGAGAATCAAAGATAGCTAAGACAACCATGCAAATTGGAAGTGTGAAAACACACACACACACACACACACACACACACACACACACACACACACACAAAGAAAGAAATTGCATCATGCTGTTAAAATCAAAGAATACGGTGAGTGTAACCGAGTTACCTTCAAATGAGGCTTTTTCCAGTCTTGGCAATCCAGGGTGCTTTCTCTGGGACAATTGAACCTTAGTTTTGGCTGGCACACTTTGACTAGAAGAAGGGATCGGTTGGTAGGACATGTTCTGAGGCATCAAGGGATCACTAATTTAGTATTGGAGCGCAGCGTAGAGGGTAAAAATTGTAGAGGGAGACAAAGAGATGATTACACTAAGCAGATTCAGAAGGATGTAGGTTGCAGTAGGTACTGGGGGGGTGAAGAAGCTTGCACAGGATAGATTAGCATGGAGAGCTGCATCAAACCAGTATCTGGACTGAAGACAACAACTTACAATATCATGTTTCATCACGTGTTAGGACATTTCAGTAGTTCTGTATCATTGTTGACTTCATTTAGCAAATCCTGAGCAATTAGCATTCACCACTGTTCTGCTCAAAATTTAATGATTTTGGAACAAATTTTCCTGTCAAACATTTGATTGCCAAAACTGCCAGAAAAAATTTCATGGCATTAACCAGTTGATGTGCCAACATTTTCAGCTATTTCTGTGATAGTGACTTGGCAATCATTCATAATCATTTCCTTCACTTTCCCACAATTTCATTAGTTAATGATATGTTGGGGCATTTTGCACACTCATCATCTTCAGGGCCTTCATCAAAATGCTTATACTGGTTCAGATAATATCTAAACAGACCTAGAAACTAATGGTTTAAGACTTAATCTCACAAAACTCATATTATCCCATTTTTAAAAAGCAGTAATGACTGTTGGGCACCAGAAATATATGTCAGTGACCACATGCTGACAGAAACAGTGTGTGGTATTGCATAATGCAGATAACCGTACATCTTGCAAAAGCCATTTTGAGGACCCTGAACGCAGTGGTTAGCACACTGGGCTCGCATTCGGGAGGACGACGGTTCAATCTCGCGTCCAGCCATCGTGATTTAGGTTTTCCGTGATTTCCCTGAATGATATTTTAAAGAAGTATGTGGAAATGCATATGAATTTGTCCTACATCCAAGCTAATAATATATTTATTATATTATAATGATCGTCAGGGCCACATGAGTGATTGAATTCACAGTAGTATTAAAAAGTTTTGTATATGTAAAAAGGTGTTTAATGTATAAATATTGTGTACTTAGAAATGAAGTATAAAAATTAATACTTCTTTAAAATATGATTTGTTCCAATAAAATCCGTCTTAATAATATTAGTGAAAGGATGTGTTGTGAAATTGTATGTGTTGGGAGGGTGTCATCAGGAGGAAAAGTTTGGAAAGCTCCGCTTTATGTAAACTGTACTTCCTAACGCTGACTGTACCTCTGTTAGATATTCACCTGTTAATGTATCGACTCATTCTACACCTTGAAGATTCCCCTTCATGAGATCTACAGAACTGGATTGGTGAACCACTTGTAATCTCTTGGTTTTTCTACAGTAGATTCACCAAAAGCAATATTTAACATTTCTAAAGCTTTGTGAAGTGAAACATGTATGATAAACAGTTTCAACAAGAATAGAATAGAAGCTTTTGAAATGTGGTGCTGGAGAAGAATGCTCAACATTATATGGCTAGATCACGTAACTAATGAGGTACTGAAAATAATTGGAGAGACAGGAATTTGTGGCGCAGCTTGACTAAAAGAAGGGATCAATTGATGGGGGGGGGGGGGGATGTAAAGGGAGACAGAGGAGAATACAGTAACCAGATTCAGAAGGATGTAGGTTCCAGTGGTTATTCAGAGATGAGAAGACTTGCACAGGATAGAGTAACATGGAGAGCTGCATCAAACCAGTTTTTGGACTGAATATGACAGCAACAAAGCTTTGTTCCATTTTATTCTGTTATTACAGAAAAATTTAATAGAAATTCTGTGATCTATTTTCATACAAATTAAATAATCACCAAAATTACCAAAATACATTTAACCTTTTTCATAGCTAACTGACTAAATATTAAGAGTGTACAGGTACTTTTCATACACGTTCACCAATGCAACAACACATCTGACTAATGCTACACACAAAACTATGAAATACTCATAATTTTGAAGACACCACACTGGTCTTCATATTTTATCAGTGCAACATGTTAGCTGGTGAAAGAAGTGCAAGGGGTTGTCATAATGTTAATTACCACTTAATAAAAATATTTCATAAATTTTTGTTTGCCGGTACATAATTACATTCCTGTTACATACTGAAATACGGGTGCCTTAGTATCATGGCAACTCACTGGAGGAGCCAAAACAAATTAACGCAATCCACTGATAAACTGGAGATAGGCTGTGTGATGTTGTTTCGGCCCCTCCAGTGGTATGGTAGGTTACATGTACGTGCAAGCAAACAAAACAAATTATCTAACTTTATTTTTTGGGGTGAGGATTAAAACTTCGGCTACCCCCCATGTTGATTCTCATAAACGTAAAGAAATTATGTGTGCTAAATACTTAAGTGTCAGCCTTACTATCACTCTAAGAGAAATCTGGTTCATAAAAAAAAACTGGGAAAACTGACAATAGATTGAAGGAAGCACTTCAACCATGTGGGTAGCAGCAAATTAAATTCTTTGCATGCAACTGTACTGTGGTTACTCCTTCAAGAATATAGAAAATCTTTGGCATCTGACATGCGTAAACTACAGCTAACTGTTTTAATCCTGCAGAATGTGCATAATCATATTAAGATGGTGGTGGTGGTGGTGGTGGTGGTGGTGGTGGTGATTGAAACCTGGTGAAAATTGCTATGTTAAGTCAATTCTGTAAATAATTTTTTCCCAGATGTCATATTTCAGTGACTTTATGAAACTTTCGTGAATCGTTGTGGACATGCCCATAGTAAATAAGACATTTTGCTGTGTGTGTGTATTAAAAATGTTCATGAACATAAAATGCAAAGTGCAGATCAATAAAATCTACTACTTCTTTTACTAGGTGGCTTTCGAGGAGGGAGGCCAAGTGATCGTGACAGATTCAATGACTTTGGAGGTATGCTTTTCCGATTGATTTTTATTTTTTATGTTCTTTCCTTCCTTACACTGAGCAAAATATCCGTGTGACTAACGTACAGGTTTAAATTATCGGTTTTTCCCAATGTTGCAGGTGAGAAATCAATTCACAGAGGAATGTCTCTTGCCAATACAGTACATCAAAAGTATAGCTTGTCTCCATCAGGTACTACTGAATTGTCAAGAGGCTTCATCAAGCTTATATGTCCTTAACGGAACAAACTGTATTAAGTACGCTCCGAATCTCATATGAACAGTCTGTAGGTAGTTAGTTGCTGTTGAAAGTTTGAGACATGTTGGTTTACATATTTATCTTTAAACGGCAACAGACCTAACAGGGAGCAGTCACTAGCTACTGGGAGTAGGCACAGCACAGATGGCAGAGAAGAGTTAGCGAACCTTCTTGGCAGTTAAGTTGTACGTATGGGACTTGGGGGGAGGCAAGTTACTACTTTGAAATATTGTGCCAGCAATGTGAACTGGGTCGCTTCCAGATGTTTCCTAACAGTCACACTGGCATAGAGATTGTTAACAGGATGTCTTGGAGTCCTTCACCATGTAAGAAATAACATATATATGAACCAAAGCACTGTGTTGCTGAACCTGTGGTCAGTAATAGAGCAAAGGGGGTGCAAGACGAGGTGAACAGAGAATTGGTTAGAGTTGTCTTGAGAGCTAGGATGAGCGCCTAGGTAGCTTGTTGGGCTCTTACTTCACTACAAAAAGTTATGTCTCCCATGAACTTCTTTTGAAGACTTGGAAGTGAAATTTTCAACAAAAGCAGGTCTTTATAGCATATTACTACTGTGAATGTGATCGTTAAAGAATAGTGAAATAGTGAAGCACACACAGTACTGCAAATGGTATTAGATGAAGCCAATGAGTGGTCGAGAAATCCCGTTGATTAGATATTTTTCCTTACGCCAGAAGACTACAAAAGTGTCTTAGTTTCATGGTATGGCAGTGAACTCAATAGTATGGAAGGAGGGATGATGGACAAACAAACGAAACCCACTCTTCATTATTGAGTACCCAGTGTTATTCTTTCTAAAAAAGAGGGTGTTATTCTTCTCATCACAAATTGAAATTTCTGTGCAATTATTGTCCAACCCATCTTCCATTCACACTAAAGTGTAATGAAAGTTTCAGATGGGCTTTTAGCATATGTCGGAGCCCCTCGCAGCAGAGTGCGCCTAAGGCAAAGAACCCCGGCCCTCCCCGCTATAGTTAGGCGTGGTGACTGTTTGAGACGGTACCGAGAAAAATGGAATTATTTTTTAAAACCTATATATTTTCAAATTGCTTACACAACAACCTTATCCCCTCCAAAATACTCTGTTACAACTAATACATTTGTCCCACTGGTGCTTCTACTGCTCGTTTTTTGAAATCATCTTTAGAAATGGCAGACAACTCTTCCCACATGTTTTTCTTGACTGCTTCAGTGTTGTCAAATCAGTGTCCTTTCATCTACATATACGTCTTCATGTCCCTTTCCATGCTTGGAGATAAGATAGCACAGAGACAGATCAGGCAAATAAAGTGCATGGAGCAGCAGAACAATGCCATTTTTAGCCATGAACTGTCTAACAGAGATGGCTGTGTGTGCAGGTGCATTGTAGTAGTGGAAGAACCAGTCTCCTGTCTGCCACAAATAAGAGCTTTTTTGGCAAACATTGTTGTGCAATCTTCCGAAAACTTCGAAATAAAAGGTTTGATTGACAGTATGACATGGGGAACAAACTCTGAATGAACTACATCCTTGACGTCAGAAAAGCAGATCAGCATCATTTTGATATTTGATTTGATGACATTTTTTTGGACGGGTTGACGATGATGTCTTCCATTGATTTGACTGGTGCTTTGTTTCTGGATCATAACCATAACACCATGACTCATCACCAGTAGTGACCTTTGACAGAAAATCTAGATCAGTTTCATGCTATTGTTTCAAAGCACAAGGTGTGTCAACTCTGTGCTTTTTATTGTTAGTCAGAACCTGAAGAACTTGGCAGCAACCCTTTTCTTTCCCAAATCTTCCATGAAAATTTGCTTAACTGAGCTCCAAGATAATCCACTAATCTGTGATAGTTGATCAATTGTCTGTCAATGGTCTGTGAGCACAAGCGCTCGAATTTTTTTCGATATTTTTGTTGATTCAGGCAGTTGAAAGACGTCCAGAATGAGGTTTGTTATCAATCGACATATCACCAATTTTAAATCGAGCAAACCACTGGTACACTCAAATTTTTTCCCATAGCCTTAACTTTTTACGCTGTTTTCAACATTAAAACTGTTTCAGCCGCATTTTTGCTGAGTAGAAAACAAAGGTTCACAGCTGCAGATTCAAGACTTGAACTTGCAGTCATAATAAGTGAAACATGAATGAAACAGTGCTAGCAAAAATAGTCATTGCAGATGAACAGAACAAAAGGTCGACAACACAGGGGGCACTGAACTGGCAATGAGTTTCACTATACATCGCTAGCGGCAGAAATGCGTACTACAAAAGCTCAGTTTCTTGGGTAGCCCCCATATAGTAGGTTCGATTGGCCTCATTAATTTGAAGGTGTGTGGAAAATTGAGCCTTGACAGAAGTTGATAAAGCATACCAGCCCACACTGTGCATGCTGTTTTCTGAAATATAGAAGTAATAATGTAAATAAATGTTTGTCTATACCGTAAGAGTGTGTAAAATGAAGTAAATTTTACCAGCTGAACTTGTCAAACTTTTCTTCATCAGGTGCTGACTTTTCTCACTCACCTTAATGAAAGGTGTAACTACAGAAACGATCCAGAAAGTAGTGTCTTGACAGTTACATCCAATTTCAACTTGCCCTGTAAAATAATAGTGAATTTTCAGAAATAGGCGCTTTTGCTTCAAAATGGGTTTGAGAAAATTGCTTTATCGTAATTATATCGAGAGAATATCATTTAGTATTTTTTCGGTAAATCAAGAGGTTTGTAAGGTCCACTAGCCATTTTTCCTGTAAATATAGAATTAAATTGATTAATGGTGGGAGTAGAAACAGTTACATCTTTGATTTTACGCATATAGGGTGTTTGGAAATCACTATTGCAGACTTGTGGGATTTGTAGAGGGGACTGAGTAGATAATGTTTTGAATTGAATTGGAACCCATGTCTAGAAATGTTCTGTTTCTGTACTACAACCTTGTGAAAACATGTTGGTAATGCGACTGCTTTTACAAGTAAATTATGAGGCATGAACCAGTACATCACTTGTTTTATAATTCCACTCACTAATAACCAAAGCAACAAAAAGGAAACAGAATCGGTTTTCACAAACACTGTTGTTTACAGAAACTTCTCTCCTTGGTGCACCACAGTCATGCCTATTGATGGTGAAAGTACCACTTTCTCCAAGTTCTGGCATAATTGTGGCGAAAAGGATATGCAGTGGCATCAGACATTGTGTATAACAATCTTGATAAAGGTAACAAGCTGCTGTTCCATTACTGTGAGCTTTGCCACACAGAAGGAATACGTCGGTGTATTCTGCAAATGTGTACTCGACCTTGTTGCTCTCACACTCACTTGAATGAGGCTGGAACCAGGTCAGACGGGTTGGATAGACGTCAAATGACATCAGCCAATCTGGCATAATCAACCCCCCCCTCCCCCCCCCCCCACCACACACACACACACACACACACACACACACACACCACGATTGCCCTGTTATTTACCAACGTAGCAAATATGTTTTCAGATGGAAATGATACTTTTCCGGGCATGGGTTCCTATTCAAAATATTATTTACTCACTTCCCTCTACAAGTCTGTAATGGGAATTTCCAAAGACACTGTCTAAGGCTAATTATTACTTTACTGTTATTCCTCAGTAACAAAGTGTATAAAATAGCACATATAATGAAGCAGTAACAGGAAAAAATATTGTGCCTGCAACATTTCTTGTGCACATCTGTTGTGCTCCTTTAAAATGAGAAAGAATAAACCTCACAATGCAGGATATGACTGAGTATCTGTATTAATCCTGGTAAATGTACTTTTGGCCTCATTATGATTGACAAGCTAGTGTGACATTGCAGATATTTCCATGTTATCACAGCAGTTGACTACAATGCACATACATGTAACCTCTATTAAATGCCAGTGGCAAAAAAGAATTTCGCACATACTTAATGTTTCAAGGTGGTGGCGGCGGTGGCGGAGGCAGAGACTGGAACAGGGGTCCACCTGGTGGCAGAAGTGGACCACCACCACCCCCTCCAAGTGGAAGTTTCGGTGGTAGACCACGGCAAGAGGAGAGAAGAGGACCACCACCTGTGGAAGAGATACGACCCAATCCAGGTGAACTAGTTGCAGAATATTATTGTTTGCATGGTGTATTAGAAATATTGTTCACAAAACATTCCTAAAAGATTTTTACAGAATTCAGTAAATTCACATTGATACTTGATTGCTGTCCACTGATTACAATTGAATGAGTAGATCTGCAATAAGCTATTTTTACCATTGCTAGTGATATACGGTATAACACGTTTCTTGTAGTGCCCATTTTCACAGCAGCTGTATATAAATTGCAGTTGTTGCAAAACAGGCATTATCTTTGAGACAACTGCAATTTATATACGGTACAGTTCACTTTCTGCATATTCTAATCACTAGGGACCAGATCGTTCAGTATGCCCATGCTACATCATCTGCGCTCTGGAGCCAAAGACAAGATCCTATCTTGTTTCAGTTAGATCTGGTTTTCGTGGACAGAACTCCACCGCGTGGAAGGAGGTAATATCACTTCTCGTATGGAATCCAGGGAATGATTGTTCCAACCCTGTTACCAAGTATAGCTCCTACCAGCTGTATGCATAAGACTCTGGAACGAATGGTAAACCTTCACATTGTATGCACTCTCGAATCCCAGGATAGCCTGTGCCACTCCCAGTGCATGTTCAACTATTAGTGTTCTACCTTTGACAACTTAATTCTACTGGAGACAGTGATACAGGGTTCTTTGTTATGATGAAACCATTTAGTCAATATGTTTCTCCTTTCCTAGGAAAAAGCGTAAAACACTACTTGGGAGACAGAACATCCTTCGCCAGGGGGGGAGGAGGTCAGCATGCTCTGAAGGGTAACTTGTCCAGGCAATTCAGCATTTATACATTTCTGGTGTCATAGTTTAGTGAATCATGGCGACAGTTGATTGTGGATTTTTAATACATTAAAAGTAGCTTTGCATGTGGAGACATCCGTTATCACCCTCCAAAGATTGTGATGACACAACATTGTAAGGGTGTTGTGACTTTGCTGTTGAATGTCCCACATACATCATAATCATCTCACTAATATGATTATTGATCAGAATATGTGGTAAAAAGTTGCATGTCTTAAAAGAAGCTGCATCCTAAAGCACTGCCAAAACTGGAATACTGTAATGTACCAACAGATGCAGTGACAATCTCATTGTTCAAAACTAAACTTCCAATTTGTCTTTAACAGAACATTTACATTCCGCATGTGTTACCTGCAATGCCAGTGAGACATAGGCTTTTAATGCAAAAGACATTCCAAGAACTGATGGGTGCTTGGTGGACAATGGAGAGATGGGTGATGGAATTACTGGGAGAGACAGGGAGACAAACAAATTGGGCATAAAGCAGACAGGAGTGGAACAAATAATGAAAGTTACGTAGGGGTTGGCAGGACATATGGAAACATACAGCATTTGCTACGCACATCTGGAAATGGAAACAAAGGAATATCTATGGTGGGTTCAAAAAGATAAGATTGCTAATGAAAGGTTGGTAAATGACATGAAAATACACAGGTACAACATGGATGTGTACATTGAAGACAACCCACATTGGAGTCATTCTACTCAGTTCAACCAGTTTGAGAAAATGTTCCAACTCAGTCTTAGATATGGCTGAAATTTGGCATACCACTGCTGCCATGTCTGGAACACTCATGTACAAAGTATTATGTTCCCCTGGGAATTAGTTCCAGGATTATACCTTGTGAAAGAAGTTGGTGCAACCCAGAATTAGCAATGCACATTTGGCAATCAGTCTTCAGAGCCAACTTCAGGCCTTAATAACTATTCTTCGTAGTCCAGTGAAATTTTTACCACTGAGTAACATCAGCAACATGTTTCTGAGGGAAAGTAAAAAAGTCAATGTGGTGAAAATATGTAACGTATTAAAAGATACATATCATAGGTGTGCACCATGCCACATATAATTCACACAGGAAGAGATAATATTTTCACACACACACACACACACACACACACACACACACACACACACACACGCACACGCACGCACGCACAGTGTGTCCACATCTTTTACCACCGGAAAAATGTGGATTTTCAAAGTAGCACAAAAGGAATGAGTAATTTCCAAGCCAAATTTCATAAATTGCACGAGTAAACGTGTTATTGCATTGTGTACAATGAAAGTTGACAGATGTATTTATTTACATTTGTTTTAACAAGATTTAGCAATTAATAGTATGATGCAGACCGTTGTGGTGTCTGTTATCTGATGAGATTTGTTTCTTGTTTCAAATAAGGCTACAGCAAGTGTTGGGAACCATTTGACAACTGAAAGTTAACCAGAAGTGTTCAAGAACAGGATGAGTCAGTGTGTGGCAGAAAGAATAAGGGAAACAAGCGAGCATCACAGGGTACTCATGCTTTCAAGATTCTAGTTCAGACTGGTCAGTGCTGTTGTGGTAAAGGCAGTGTGCAGGCAGAATAATGTGCAGGTGGTACTTTTATTCAGACAAATTTCAGTATTGGTAGAGAAGAAGAATCTCAGTGTCATAAAACACAAGGAACTAAATGTGGCACTCATTTTATTCACGATCTGAATGAATGAGACTACGAGTTGTTGCTACGGAGATCTGGGATGCGTCCTGTGGGTGTGAGAAGTACAGTCCTAGGGAACATGAGTGTTTATCAACCTATGCGAAAAAAAAATTCAGACCCAATTATAGTGAAAGAAAACTGCAAGAAACTTATATGGATATGAAACACACAATGGCAGAGACGCTAATGATGAAAGAGGAAGAACTATCTGTTCCAGAAAAACAGAAATCGTGCCAGAAATGCTGCAATTTGGACAAAATTGTGCGTCATTTGCAAGAAAAAGAGTTGTATCACATGCAAGAAAAAAATGGCTATCCTTACCCTTGTACCTTCTAACAATCCAATTGGTTTATTGAGTGAACTGCAAAAGAAATTAGTGTTTTTCCATATATGGTAAAGCAAGCCAGGAAAATTAAAGCAAGCCAAAGAGTGCTGCCAGAACTTCAACGGGCTTTGGGTAACAATTTAGTTCAGAAATATAGATGTTAGTGTCAGAGTTTTACAAAAATGATGACTACAGCAAAATAATGCCTGGCAATAAAAAATAGGTTATGTTAAAAATGGGAAACGTACATGTGCAGGTGCAAAAAGACACTTGCTTGTAACGTTTATGAACTATACAGGTTGAAGCGAAATTTGCGCACATGCCTCACAGGCCAACGGTAAGAAAATGTCTCTCACAAAATTTCGTCTGGCAAGTACATCTGGCAGAAAAAGAATGTTAAAGAGTGGCAATCCGGCAACACTGCAACCACAAGTACGGTAAGTATCTCTGTCAGCATATATTAGTTGTGCTGCACAAGTGGTTCAGTGGACAGAGTTTTGTGTTAGCATGCAGGAGGTCGAGGGTTCGAGCCTGCGTTGGGGTGCATTTTTTTATTTGTTTATTTCATTCTAACATCTGCTGTAATATACACCGTTTCTTAGGTCACATTTATCCTAAATTTATGACATTTTGTGCCGCTGAACATAACAAATACATGGTTAGACAAATAAGAAATAGACAGTTGAAACAAATAACCTGTCATACGACAGAATAACTACAAAATTAATACCAGTTTCAACATGTTAAAGATGGTAGCACAATACAGTAACACATCTACTTGTCATTTATACTACATGTAATATGAGTGCTCAGATGTGGTACATTAGCAACCAGTGACAATAATAATATCCATATGAATGATCGGATGACCTTCACAACAGAATACGTTGTCCTCAGAACAACAGATGCTCAAAGCGAGCTCCCTGTACATCCAAACATTGCGCAACCTGCCGGATCGTAAAGCTCTGGACCCTTTGCAGCAAAGCTGTGTCCACAGTAACAAGAACAGCATAAACATGCCCTAGCAATTCGTCCACATTTGTAGGCGGAGTAGAGTACATGTGCTCATTCAGGTGTCCCCACAGGAAGAAACCCAGGGGATTTAGGTCAGGTGAACGTGGTGGTCATACAACTGGACCTCCACGTCAACCATTTCCCTGGAAATGTTCTGTCCAAATACTGTCGCACATTAATTCCAGAGTGTGGAGGTGCACCATCATGTTGGAACCATATCCTTTGCCAAACATGTTGTGTAACATCTTCCAGTGCATCAGACAGGTAGTTTGCGATGAATGCATGATACCTTCATGCAGGCAACATGTGGGGGCCCAAACACCTATCGCCCAATATTCCGGCCCAGATGTTGGTACCAAATCAAACTTGATATCCACGGCCATGGGTGACATGCAGGTTAACCTCACACCAATACTGGGCATTGTGCAAATTGAAGAAACCCTCACGAGTGAATGCTGCTTCATCTGACCATATTACGGTGTTCACAAAGTAATCATTGGCTTCCTGTTGTTGGAACCATACACAGAATTGCATCCGCTGATGGCGATCTGCAGGATGCAGGTGCTGCATGAAACCATAATGATAGGGGTGCAGCACATTAACGACCGCGCATTGCGAGACACGCAGCCGCCTTGCTATGCTACGTGTACTTCACTGAGGTTTTTGGTGTATAACCTCCAGAATAGCTTCCTCAGTAGCTGGAGTATTGTGAGACCATGGATGACCTCTGTCACACGATAGTGGAAGGAGAGAACCTGACACCCGAAGGCACAGCTCCAGATGACGAAATACTTTTTTATCTGGATGGGGTCAACGAGAATATCTAGCAGCGTATTCACGAGTGGCAACACCAGATGCACCAAGAACCAGAAGCATATCCATGTATTCATCGTTTGTGTATGCCACACTGGTTTATAGGTTTACAATGAGAAAATTTGATACCCCTACGCATGTACATTGCAATCTGTCATGGGGTGTTACTTCACCAGCAACTAGCATACAGTATAAACCCGCTGTTGATCTGCGCGTTGTTCCATCTAATGGCATTGCCCCTCTGACAGATATTGTTCGGTATGATTCATCCCGACACCGCTAATTGTGAAACGTTCAGTTTTGAATTACACTGTTTCCCTAATGGTAATAGATACGATGTTTCCCCAATGCCATTGGTAGGATGATGATGATGCATTGAGAAATGTACTAAACAGCTTGCTGTTACCACATTCATTGTTGAAAGACCCTGGTGATAACACATATAAATAGTAACAGAGTTTGGACATTATTCTCAAAGCACATTGCTAGCCGTACTGGTAACACAAGGCCCTAAAAAATGTACTGTACCTGAAAGAGTCAAGAATAATAGTTGGTACTAATCCATGGGACCAATGGAGGAGGGTACAAAGAAAACAGGTTTCACATCTAGTAGATGAAGTAGTGTGAATAAATTCACACCCACGACGTGGAAAAAGCTTGTTTCAAAGCTGACCAATCTTCCATTTCTACGATTGTAGTATGCAAGTGCAAATGTTTTCTAGAGGAACCACTGCAATCACTTAACAATTAAGATGCCAGATACCATACCACCTGGACTACATTCACCAAATAAACATATACCTCGGCCCAGGATCGAACCATCAACATCCTGCATGCTAACCCAAACTCTATCCACTTCACCAACTGTAGTGCACAACCAAAATGTGCTGTCAGAGGTATACCCGGGCCAGTGAAACATGTCACTTGACAGCTCGTGTGTGGTTGGCTACACTGCGATTGCGAGGTTGCAATAGCTGCCACCGCACAAAGCCACAACTCCGAAGTACGTTTTGTAAATGTAAGCTACAATCAACATTTATACGTAAGTGCAACAAAGTACATTTTTCTAGGACGACGGCGGAGACCACGTGTTTGATAGTATATTAAATCGAGAAATAAAAACACCCGAAGTTTATGACGGTATCTACGAAAAGTTGTTCCAAATTGTTACAGTAATAGCTGCATTTAAAATGTCATATAATAATGTAATCTAAGCACACCAAATAACGTGCTATCCACACTCGTAGAAGAAAATAAAGGAAAACGTGCATAGGCTACCCAATTGCAGAGAGAAAATAATTAATTCTTATACATTTACACTCACCAATGTAAGATGTCAATGGCGCAATTCCATCCAGTTCTCCTTCACTGTCATCGGAATCGGCGCCAAAACCATTGTCTTCGTCATCATCATCATTATTAAGAGAAATCATGAATTGTTCGTTTTCATTTATAATGCCATCTATAGTCTGTGCTTCTCTTACTAGTTTAGCAATGTAGTCTACCTTTTCCTCCTTGAGGTAGTCTGCAGTAGCAAGACCTTCGCGTAGCAGTCATTCCACTTCCATTATAGTAAGTCTTGTTACTTCTAATGTACACTTTGACTTCACAGCAAACCAATTCAATTGGATTAAAATGACAGCTTGATAGGGTGGTAGCCTAATTACCAAGTGACCCTGTTTACTTGTAATTTCATCTACAACGTATTTAGGCATCACAGGCTTATTTTGTTCCACAAACGAGTATAACAGCAGCTTTGTCATGCTGATGTCCACAGCAATGTCTTTTGCCTGCAACCGCTGCACCATAGTTTCTTTATGGTCACTAGAGGTGGGAGTTTTATCTAAAATCACAGAATGGTATGGTGCATTGTCCATCACAAAAACTGTCAGAACACTAAACTGGTGCAACAAATTTTTAAACCACTGTAGAAACCATGGGTGGTCCATATCCTCATGGTAGTCACTGGTTTTTGTCGATCGATAAACTAGAAGTCCTTCAGGCACAAAGCCGTTTGAAGATCCTGCATGGGCCACAATCGGGATCCTCTTCCTGTTGGCTGATGACCGCTGCTGTTCGGAGTATCATCTGTCCAGCATTTCTCAACTGATCCTCCAGCGGTGACCCAGGTTTCGTCTAACCATATGACTGAGTGTATGTCCTTTCCTAAAGGTACGAGCTTCAACGACGGGTAAGTTTTTGTCCATCTAACTTTTTAAAACAGAAGCCCATACTTTTTAATATCATCTTAAGTGACGTTTTCCCCCCTGAGAAAACTTCACTTTCTTTTAAAGAAATTAGCAACTTCGCTATTGTGTGGTATTCTTTCCTTTTATAGTATCCGTATATGTGCCGAAGAATTGCATCCGATTGGAAAGAATCTATATCTGTAACAGGAAAAGGCTGCTTTTTTTTCTCCCACAGGGGCTTTCTTCCACACTGTTTACTTCACTGTAAGGTTTGAAGTAGCACACCTTTTCTTACAACTGTTCTTTGACCGAGTCCTAGAGTTCTCAAGGTACACTCTAAAACTTTATTGACAGGAATCGATGCATGCCCATGAACAGAAACAAATGCTTTTTCTTGCTCATAAAACTCGTGCGTCCTCTGTTGCAATTCCAAAGCCTGACCATTTAATGGCACTCCACGGTGCAACAGATTGTCGCTTGGTGAACATCATTTTGGTGACATTGTTTAACAAACAGAAACTGTAGTCGTTGCAGAAACGCGACACAACAGCAGGCGTTCGCGCACTAACATACAATGTCTACATGGAAGCTGGCAACATGGTAGTGTCGACACCAGAACCGGCTTTTTTTTTTTTTTTCAGTGCTGTTATTGATTCAGAAGACGCGGCACCTCCCGTTCCTCACTTGTTTGTTAGTTATACTACCAACTCTATGGTGCTTGGGGAGTGACCTTGAAGTGACATGTTTCAGTCTTGCCAGACTGTCACTCTTTAATGTCCTTTTTCTGCCGGATCAACTCACCAGACAAAATTTTGTGAGCAATTCTTTTGTTGCTGGCATGTGAGGAGTGCGCGAACTTCGCTTCACCCTGTATGTAGTATTCAAGGAAAAGTATTCCAATGCCAGAGTGGGTTTATGGTGTATTATCTTTTTTTTTTAATTCTTGGCTGAAATGGGTTATGACAGTAAGTGCAAGGGACACACACAATGTGTGTGTGCGTGAGACCCATCAAAATGCTAAGTTGTTGTTTGCTGCTATAAAGGATTGTGGTCTGGATTACAAAGATGCAATGAAACTGCTAGTGTGTGATATCAGTTCCTCCCAGTGCATGATGCAAAGGTGTGAAAAGTGTCTGTCAAGGCAAAACTTGCCAAACACCTGAATAATAAATTGCAGGGTGACATCCTTTTGAATGACAAACTTATCACTTATAAATAATGGATAAACATGGCTCGCTCAACTCTTGAAACAAAGCAAAGTACAGTGGAAGAGTTTGTTTAATTGTGTTGTGGAAAAAAAAGACAAACTGACTGCACATAGCTTTACAACAACAGTGCAATCTGCATATCCCCAGTTTTGTAAACATTTGAAACAAGAAGAAATTATAATAATATTGTACTTTTCTGAAAATTATGCATTTATAGAGCAAGGTGCTTTTTCAAGGATATTGTTGGGGTGACAGCCCAACCAAATCTCCAACCATTTTCAATTATTATAGAGATGAATTTGTGTGTTTTTAGTGACTGCTTAACTCATTATGCTATTGAAGTTCATGCCCACATCCACACTGTAATCGCATATTTTTAGAAACAAGCTGCCTCACATACATCTCTGCAAAATACTTTAGTGCTTGGGCAACTAGTCAGGACAAAAACTGTAAAATCTCAAAAAATTGTGAATGCATTACTGTGATTTTCAAATTCATGCAGAATGGTATTTTTTTGCAATGGTAAAAATGAATAGGGCGGTATTGGTGCTACCATTAAACACATGGCATCACAAGCCAGCCTGTAGCATCATACAAAAGGCCACATTCTAACAACTCTTCAATTGTTTACCTGGGTACAGAAAAATATCTCCAGTATACAGTCATTTTACATTCTGAAAGGTGTGAATAATGGCTAAAAAGCAGACTAAAGGATGTTAAAACTATTGCTGGAACAAGGAACAATATCACTTTTCTCCGGTAGACTTTGATAATGTGCAGATGAACACACTGTCCGGTTATAATTATAGGTTCATGCACATGTCTTCAGTGTGTCTGACCCTGGATTCCGAAGCAAAGTGGCAACACACAACGAGGTTGCTTGTTGCTGTTAATGGTGATGGCACATTAGATATGTTGCCGAATGCTGTGAAGCAGGTGAACTTAATGACACCAGCAGGACCAGCAAGATAATTTCAGTTGACACATTTGACAGACATTTGTTGGATTCCTTTTGAAAATTTTATGACGACAGTTACAGGTCCTACTTTTGTGTCAGGAAGACAGTACAATTTGATGCTCAGTGTACAGAGAACAACAGCTACAGCAAGGGAATATCATTGGTCCCTTTTATGGTGACACACTATAGGTGTTTCAATTTTTTGTACTGTCCTGTGTGTGTGATATATGTGTGAAAGATGTGGGCATGGTGTGTGTGTGGGGGGGGGGGGGTAGAAGTTGCTGATGTTTTGATAAATTGCGCGTGTTCCCTAAATGGATCTTACTTTGTGGTAAAAAAATTTCACCTGACTCTGAGAAAAACTTCCAAAGTTAATAATTTCTGAAGTTGGCCAAATGTGCGTTGCGTTTTCCATGCCACACCACCATCTTCCGCAAACTATAATTCTAGAACTAATTCTCAGGGGAACATAATACTTTGTACATGATTGTTCCACACATGGCAGGTTTGGTGTCCTACACTTCAGCCAAAGTTGAGATTATGAGCTGGAACCCCTGCTTGAATTGAAAAGGAATGACTCATTGGGATGTCTTGAGGGGCCTTTATGCAGTAGCTGTCGAATTGCTGATAACAAATATTTTCACTGAAAGTTACTATGAATGCAACTAGTGGCTAATCTGATCTGGATTTAAGGCTCTATTCATTCTCAGTTAAGAAACTTCCCACGGGAGCTAAATACATTGAACTTATATTCAGAAAAATGAGGTTGGAAACCTATTGAGCCATCCAGATTTAGATTTTTCTTTGGTCCCACTTAATCACTTTAGTTTAACTTCAAGACTGTTCATTCAAAATGACAATTACCAGTTTCTTAGAACTATTCCTATCCAGCCACAGTTAGCACTCGCCAATCAATGCAATTTCAAAGTAAACAGCAAGGTTGCATTTAGTCAATTTGTAGGATATAGGATGTTCAGTAACCTAATATGATAAAGAGAACTATTTAAACGATTAAATAATGGACATTTTGGCCAGCTTTGCCCTGATGAGAGGGCCAAATGTCATTTGTATAGTTGTTTTGATGTTTTTTAATGATGTGGCCTAACACTAAAGAATTTTACTCAAAATTATGTATTGTTGTGCACAATTTTAGATTCGAGTCAATCATCACAGTTGCCTGTTTTGCTGTGGTACATGCAAGGCGTAGTTGAAAAGTAAATACTTTTCAGCTGTTTAAAAAAAAATTAGAAAAAAGCTTTAATTGGTGGTTTTATTAGCTTCTTACAGACTGACTTCACTGTTGCACGTAACTGCTTTCATTTCTAAGCACTTTCCATAATGTTGGACAAACTTATTCAAACCCTCTGTATAGAACTTCGCCTGCAAATTTAATCAGTGAATGATTATGACTTACTTGTTGTCTTCTAACTATTGGCCACTATGTTTAAAATGCTAGAAGAGGTAATAGCTGCTGGGTGCAAAGTGGGCCTGTAGGACGAGTAGTCAAAAAGTTGCCATTGAAAATGGTGGGACCTTATCCTTGGTGCAGTAAATTGTGTGTGTGTGTGTGTGTGTGTGTGTGTGTGTGTGTGTGTGTGTGTGTTTTCATTGTCATGGACTGCTATCCCAGGTACAGGTACCCATGCCATTGAATTTCAGTAGTATATCTGTCTGATGAGCATTCCACAGTACACATCTGCTGTAATTGTTGACCCATATTACATGAAATTGACCAAAAGAAAGCTCTTTTTTTGTCCCAGAAAATGATAGCCTTAATTTTTCGAATCAAGTAAGGAAATTGCTTGAATTTTTGGTAAGTTGGTGCAGTTGGATTTCGTCACTCTTTTGATTCTGTGTTGGTGTAGGTAGCCATGTCTTCTTGCCCATAACAAATTGGGGGAAACAAATCATCTTCATCTTGTCAATAGCAGTCCAAACTAGCTCGTCCACTTGACATTCTTTGCTCTTTGTACTGGTTAGTAAGCACTTTCGGTACTCATCTTGCACAAATTGTGGACTATCTTGGTTTTTCTGCATCATTTGTGTGAATAGTGGTGAGTAGAGCATTGGGATTTGATAAGCCAAAGCACTAAACACCGACCAGATCAGAGTTTTTCCTCCACTTACTGCAATGATTTCATAATTTTGGGTACTGATCCTTCCACCGTGCTTATCATCTTGTTCATTTGTAAAGCCACTTTTAAATACTCTTCACTCTTATATAACTGTTCCTTCACTCATTACTGTAGACCCTCCCCCCCCCCCCCCCCCCACCCCCCTCCACCCCCACCCCCCGCAGGTCTAGGGGTTAGAATAGGCCCAAGGTATTCCTGCCTGTCATAGGAGGCGATTAAAAGGAGTTTCACATGTTTCGGCCTTTATGTGATGGTCCTAGGGTTTGACGTCCATTCTTCAAAATTTTCCCAAAGAGCGAGCCAATTGGGGAAGGGCGCCTTACAAGGCGCATCGTGTCCATCGTGCAGTGAGATCTTTAGCCCACTTTCTTGTCGTCGCATTGCAGTCCTGCTGATTCTCCATTTCTTTGGCGAGGACACCTTCCTGGGTGCGTTTTCCACCATGCACTATGCAATGCCGATTTCTGCGTCGACGATGACCATGGACTTCTATGCACCTGATATCCAGCACGGTAGCCAGTCCATTGTGGTGGGGGTGCCATGAACCCTGTCGGTTGTAGCCTGCTGACCACACAGGTATCGCTCTGCTGATGTCTGCGCCGTTAACTGCCCACGTATGCCAATGGGTAGATGACCATCCTCCTGTGGCATCTGGACTCTCAGCAATGGCCATCCTGCCAGGTGGCCTTTGCTGCGGCTGGGTGGTGCCCGTGGGGAGGGCCACTGGTTCGAGGGGGGTGGCATCAGGGTGGATGTCACGCAATGAAGTGTAGGCCATCATCTCTTGCTGGTGGCGAAACACCAGCAGTCTCTAAGCGATCACGTGTTCAATTCAACGCACAGTACGATCCCAAATCGTTCCCCTCCCTGGCCACACCATGGGAGGAACGTCAGGCTAAGGATGGCAGCAGATCTTATTCACCTCGGTACCTTGTATGTTAGAGAGCTGATGGGGAATCTTTCATGACAATGAAGTCTCAGTTTTTTGTTGAGCATTTAGAGGACAAGTTCAGGGAGGTGAAGGGCTTGTCCAAAATGAGATCTGGGTCAGTCTTGATCAAAACAGCATCCTCTGCCCAGTCACGGGAGTTACTCACTTGGGACAAGCTGGGGGATATTTCTGTAACCATCACGCCCCATAATAGCTTAAATAGGGTCCAGGGTATCGTATTTCACAGAGAACTTCTTTTGCAGTCCGATGATGAGCTACGCGCCAATTTAGAGTGGTGAGGTGCATTTCGTCTGGTGTGTCCACCGGGGTCCAACGGATAATCAGTTTGCCACCGGTGCCTTCATCTTGGCCTTTGAGGGTGATACATTGCCCGAGAAGGTCAAGGTGATGGGCTACCAGTGTGATGTAAAGCACTTTATCCGTCCCTCGATGCGGCGCTTTTAAGTGCTGGAAGTTAGGCCATATGTCTTCCCGCTGTACTTTCTGCTTCATGTGCCGAGATTGTGGATGCCCATCACATCCTAATACTCCATGTGCCCCTCCTCCCATCTGTGTCAGCTGTGGAGAGCACCATTCGCCTTGCTTGCCTGACTGCAAGATTCTCCAGAAAGAAAGGATAATCATTGAGTGCAAGACCCTGGGCAGACTGACCGACACTGAGGCTAAAAGAAAATTTGAATTCCTGCATCGTGTGCGTATGACATCGTCTTACGCCACCGCGACAACAGTTCTGGCACCATCAGCTCCGCCAACCCAGGTTACCTCTCAGAGCCTGAAGACTACAGCTGCCCCCCCCCCCCCCCCTTTGAATGGTGGGGGGCATTTCCCTCCCTCTTGTTGCTCCTGCACCACCTACTTTGGGAGCAACAACCCCGCCGCCCCCCCCCCCCCCCTCCCTCCCCGCCCCAACCAACGAGGAGATGCGTCCCCCACTTCTAAGCCAGAGAAGTGTAAGTCTTCTTAGACTTCTCTCGCTAGGAAGGGTTCCCTTGTGTCACTCCCTTCCCAGGTTTCTTCTAGTGGGAAAGAAGACACCCACAAGTTGCTGAAGAGCCCAAAAGCAGCTGTTCGTACGGCTTCACGCTCATCCTCAGTCCCGGAGACTGAGCCAGTGAAGTCTTCCCAGCCAGGGAAACCCAAGGAGCAACGAGAGAAATCCAAAAAGAAAACCCTTCAGACCAAGGAAATTGCGGCGGCACCCACACCACCGCTACCTACAAGCTCTGCGGCTGAGGGTGGGGTGGAGATTTTGGCGTCTGCTGAGGACCTAGGTCCTGCCAGACCCTCAGACATAATGGATAGAGATCGCTCAGGCAATAAATCGGTGGCAGCAGGTGACTGAGACGTAAACTGCGTCATTGAATGCTCCCTGCTTTCCCAGTCTCACGATGTCATCCTCCAGTAGAATTGCGGCAGTTTTTTCCATCGCCTGGTTGAGCTACAGCAGCTGTTAAGCTTTACACCTGCTATCTGCATTGCCCTCCAGGAAACCTGGTTCCCAGCAATGCGCACCCCTGCCCTCTGTAGTTGTAAGGGATATTACAGGAACCATAGTGCCTATAATAGTGTCAGGTGGAGTTTGCGTTTATGTCCTAAACTCGGTCTGTAGGGAACATGTGCCCCATCAAATCCCTCTTGAAGCTGCGGCTGTCAGAATAAGGATGACACAGTAAATAACTGTCTGCAATGTATATCTTCCTCCAGATAGTGCAGTACCCCTGAATGTATTAGCTGCACTGATTGATGGACTCCCTAAACCTTTCCTACTTCTGGGAGATTTGAATGCCCATAACCCCTTGTGGGGTGTTACCATGCTTACTGGCTGGGGCAGAGATGTCGAAACTTTACTGACGCAATTTGACCTCTGCCTCTTAAATACTGGGGCTGCCACACATTTCATTGTGGCTCATTGTAGTTACTCGGCCATTGATTTATCAATTTGCAGCCCAGGACTTCTCCCATATATCCACTGGAGAGCACATGACGACCTGTGTGGTAGTGACCACTTCCCCATCTTCCTGTCACTGCCCCAGCGTCAGGCACAAGGACACCTGCTCAGATGGGCTTTGAACAAGACGGACCAGGGAACTTTCACCTCTGCTGTCAGCGCTGAATCTCCCACACACGGTAACATCGATGTGATAGTTGAGCAGGTAGCTAGCACAATTGTTTCTGTGGCAGAAAACACGATCCCTCACTCTTTAGGGTGCCCGAGGCGTATGGCAGTCCCTTGCTGGTCACCGGAAGTCGCTGAAGCCATTAAGGAGCGTCGGCGAGCTCTACAGTGGCATAAGCGGCACCCTTCCCTAGAGCACCTCTAGCTATTAAACGGCTCTCTGCCTATGTTTGGTAGCTTATCAAACAACGGAAGGAGGAGTGTTGGGAGAGATATGTCTCCACCATTGGTTGCCACACGTCACCTTCCCAAGTCTGATCAAATGTCTTTTCGGGTACCAAGCCCCAACAGCTGTCCCTGGTGTTACCATAAATGGCGAGTTATCTACTGACACAAAGGCGATTGCCAAGGACTTTGCTCAAGCCTCTGTGTCGGAGAATTACCCCTCAGCCTTTTGCACACTCAAACAGCGGCTGGAAGGGAACGTCCTCTCATTCACTACATGCTGCAGTGAATCCTATAACGCCCCATTTACAGAGTGGGAGCTCCTCAGTGCCCTTGCATATTGCCCCAACACAGCTCCTGGGCCTGATCGCATCCACAGCCAGATGATTAAACATCTCTCATCTGACTACAAGCGACTTCTTCTTGTCATCTTTAACCGGATCTGGTGCGATGGCGTCTTTCCATCACAATGGCGGGAGAGCACCATCATTCCGGTGCTCAAACCCGGTAAAAACTCGCTTGATGTGGATAGGTATCGGCCCATCAGCCTCACAAACGTTCTTTGTAAGCTCCTGGAACGTATGGTATGTCGACGGTTGGGTTGGGTCCTGGAGTCACGTGGCTTGCTGGCTCCACGTCAGGGCGGCTTCCGCCAGCGTAGCTGTACCACTGATAATCTTGTCTCCATAGAGTCTGCCATCCGAACAGCGTTTTCCAGACGGCAACACCTGATTGCTGTCTTTTTTTACTTATGTAAAGCATACAACATGACTTAGCGATGTCATATCCTTGCCACATGTTACGAGTGGGGTCTCTGGGGACCACTCCTGATTTTTATCCAAAACTTCCTGTCGCTCCGTACTTTCTATGTCCAAGTTTGTGACTCCCATAGTGCCATACATATCCAGGAGAATGGAGTCCCGCAGGGCTCTGTATTGTGTGTGTGTGTGTGTTTTTAGTGGCCATTAACGGTCTAGCAGCGGCTGTCGGGGCCCTGTGTCTCACAGTCTCTCTATGCAGACGCCTTCTGCATGTCGTACTGCTGCTCCAGTACTGTTGTTGCTGAGCGGTGCCTCCAGGGAGCCATCCACAAGGCACAGTCATGGGCTCTAGCCCACGGCTTCGTTTTCAGCCGCAAAGTTGTGTGTCAAGCACTTCTGTTGCCGTCGTACCATTCATCTGGAACCGACACTTTATCTTAATGACGATCCCCTCACTGTAGTGGAGACATATCGGTTCCCATGACTGGCTCGATTGACTTGGCTCCCTCATCTTCGTCAACTTAAGCAGAAGTGCCCTCCGTTGCTTGAGCAACACCATTTGGGGTGCAGATCGCTGTACACTGCTGCAGCTCTACAGAGCCCTTGTCCAATCCCGAATTGACTATGGGAGTGTGGTTTATGATTCGGCAGCACCTTCAGCATTGCATTTACTTGACACTGTGCACCACTGTAGGGTTACATTAGAGACGGGAGCTTTTAGGGTGAGTCCGGTGACCAGCATACTGCTGGAGGCTGGTGTCCCTCCACTGCAGATCAGACGTGAACAACTACTCACCAGTTACGCAGCACACATCCATAGTTCCCCTGAACATCCGAATTACCATCTCCTTTTTCTGACCACGGCAGTCCATCTCCCGCATCAGCAACCCAGATCAGGGCTAACGATTGCTGTTCACGTGCGGTCCCTTCTCTCTGAACTGGAGTCCTTTTTTTTACCACATCTACTAGCGGTCCGTTCACGTACATCTCCGTGGTGTACACCTCGGCCACACCTTCATCTGGACCTTTAGCATGGTCCTAAGGACTCGGTTAACCCCGTTAACTTGATATAATCAGTGATAGTATGAAATAGTTGGTTTGTAGTTGACTTAAAGTGTACACAAAGGAAGTGGTGGTTGGTTCTTGGGATGGATGTGAGAATCATTTTTGTGTGATGATATGGCATGGGAGATCTCTGTGAATTAGGTTTGGAGGGTAATGCCTGTCTGCGAAGGCCTTTGTGAGGCCTTCAGCGTACTGAGTGCTCATCACTGAAGATGCATCTATCACAGGTAGGTTGTACAGGAGGGAATTTTAGGTGTGAAGGAGGTTTCAGCTGTTAAAGTGCAGGTACTGTTGGTGATTGGCAAGTTTAATGTGAACTGAGGTGTGGATGGAGTCATCTGAGAGGAGGAGGAGATGGGGAAATTGGTATGATGGGGGGGGGGGGGGGGGGGAGAATCAGGTGAAGTGGATGGGAGAGGTGTTGAGGTTGTGGAGAAATGAGGATAAGGTGTCCTATGATAAAGACATCATCAATAAACCTGAAACAGACCAGGGGTTTGGGTTTTGGGAAGCTGGGAATGTTTCCTCCAGGTGACCAATGTAGAGTTTGGCATAGGAGGGTACCATGTGGTTGCCCGTGGTTGTGCCACGAATTTGTTTGTATACCTTCCCTTCAAAGATGTAGTTACAGGTTAGAATGTAGTTGGTTAAGTGTAAGAACAGTGAAGTGGTGGATTTGTAATCAGCTGGACTTTGGGAGAGGTTGTGCTCAATCACGGCAAGGCCACTGGCATGAGGGATGTTGGTGTACAAGGAGGTTGCATCAATTGTGACAAGGCACATCCAGCTTCTACACGCTCCCCAAAATCCACTAACCTAACAATCCTGGGCTCCCCATTGTAGCTGGTTACAGTGCCACCCCCCCCACCCCCTGCCACCCCACCTCTCCCAAAAGAATCCCGGTTCTTGTTGACCATCATCTGCAATCAATTATCCAAAACCTAGCCTCCCACATTAAAGATACCAACCACTTCCTACACCAACTCTGTCATCCCCACACCCTTACTTTCCACTTCCCTACTCATCATTGTTGGTGCAATCTCTTCATAGATCAACGTCCCTCATGCCCATGGCCTTGCCACAATTGAATACCTCTCCCAATGTCCTTCAGATTCAAAATCCACCAATTCATTCCTCATACACCCATTACTATTTCACTTTTCAAGCGGAGGTATACATGGCACCCCTCTATGCCAACCTCTTCATGGGCCACCTAGAGTAAACATCCCTAGCTTCTCAAAACACCAAACACCTGCTCTAGTTCAGATTTATTGGTGACATCTTTATGTTCTGGACCCAAGGCCAGGACGCCTTACCCTCATTCCCCCTCCACCTAACACCTTCTCTCCCATCCACGTCACCTGATCCTCTTCTACTCATCATGCCACCTCCTAGATGTCCATCTCCTCTCAGATGGGTCCATCCACATCTCGTTCCACATCAAACCCATCAATCACCAACAGTACTTGCACTTCGACAGCTGCTACCCCTTCCACACCAAAAATTCCCTTACAAGCTGGCCACCTGTAGTAGATGCATCTGCAGTGATGAGAACTCCCTTGATCAGTACTTCATGAAGGCATCACAAAGGGCTTTGAGGACAGGCAATACCCTCCAAACCTAATTCACAAACAGATCTCCGTACAAAACTGATCCCTACATCCATCCCAAGAACTGACCACAAAGAAGTGCCTCCATTGTTACCCAATACCACCTGGTACTGGTACAACTGAACCACGTCCTTCATCAGGGCTCTGATTATTTATCATTTTTGATGCTTTGAAATGAGGGACATCCTACCACAGATACTTCCATCCCCTCCCAAAGTGGTGTACCGCCACTCACCGAACCTCCACATCATCCTAATTGGTCACTATGCCACTCCCAGGCCCAATACTCTGCCACAGGGATCATAGCCTTGTGGAAGACCAATATGCAAAACCTGTGCAATCCACCCACCCAGCACCACCTACTCCAGTCCTGTCACAGACTTATCCTACCTCAACAGAGGCTAGGCCACCTGTAAAGCTGCTGTGTTATATACCAGCTCTGTTGCAACCTTTGCACAACATTTTACATTGGTATGACAACCAATGAACCAGCTGTAAATTAGAATGAATGGAAAATCCCAAACTGTTGCAAAAAGCAAGGTAGACCACCCAGTGGCACACATGCGGCAGAGCACAACAAGTGAGATTTCAGTGGCTGTTTCACAACCCATGCCATGTGGATCTACCCCACCACAAGCAGCTTTTTTGAGCTGCGCAGGTGGGAGCTATCCTTACAGCACATTCTGTACTCTTGTCACCTGTCTGGCCTAAACCTAAGATAACTCACTGTCCCCCCACCCAATAGGGAGAGGGGGGGGAGGGGGGAGAGAGAGAGAGAGAGAGAGAGAGAGAGAGAGAGAGAGATATGGGGGTGCACGCACGTTTTTTTTTTCTGCAAGATTGAAAAAGGAAGTTCATTCCGTAAGCTAGCAAAGCTCTCTACCTTTCGTTTGTGTACCTATTGATGATTTAGCACTTCTGCCTTTCGGTGAGTCATTTAGTATATCCAGTTCTTCCTTTAAAAAATAATAAGGAACTGCAAAATTTAATAACCTTACTGCCAGTTCAATGTTAAACACTGCAAAGAGAGAATACACTTAGTGATGTCTAAAACATCTCTAATGTGTTTTGACCCTGTTGGTAGCTACTTAGCTACTGGTTCATTTAATTTGTTGTGAAACTAGCCAGTTGGTAGCCTGTTCATCGTTTGACAAGACTGCAGTTGCAAATGTGACATCAAATAAAATTATTAAACACAGAAGGTTGTTTACCTCTCTGGAGAGTGTGTTCATTAATTATTTAACATCTTTCTGCAGTAATTTAGTTAGCTGCACAACATATTTGGAGATGTCTAAAATAATAACTGTTGTTTACTTCTTGTTGCAGAAGACGCTGCTCGTCGACCAAAGTTAATGCTGAAGCCAAGAACTGTAAAAGATCCGCCCAATCAATTAGCAGAGACTAGTCAGGCATCAAAAATATTTGGTGGTGCGAAACCACGAGAAGAAAAAATTCTTAAGTAATAAAAGTTAATGTAAATTAAGTCAAATGCATCTCTAAATGTAAATGGCTGAGCTGTATGCAGCAGGTGAGATTACAACTTAGTCATTTTGTTATGATTTAGTGACCCTTCCCATTCTGATGTAGTGTTCGAAAGCCATTTTTATTCTAAGTAATAGTTTCTTTTCTGTGCAGTCTTTTAATTTTTGATGACTTTATTTAACTTCAGCTAAGGTAATTAAGGCAGATATTGAAATTTGAATGCTTTGTTCGCAAAAAAACATGGTAAGATAACTATATTTGAAATGTGAATGTTGTATCCCAGATTTTGCTCTTGGTTGGTCTACATTTTGCTAAATGTAACAATTACTCCCCACCCTGTTGTTTGAAGCACTGAGTAACATGATTTTAATTTTGCCATTTTTAAGAGAATTTTGTGATTTCTTACTGAGTGTAAATAAGTAGCTAATAAATTCCATGTCGGATTGCATTTGAAAATTAATTTGTTGCTGCACATTAGTAAAAAATATATATAATAGAGCATGCCATTTCATCTCTTTATTGAAACTGAGTCTTGTTTTACTAAAATTAGTTGCTGCCTGTGCACTAAAGAACTGTGATTTACGTTGTGGAGCTGGTTGGAAGATAGTTTCTTGTTTGAAATTGCAGTTTTAGAACATTTGCGTGTTCTCTTCTAATGTAGAACATTACATTAAAATTTTTACGAGATGTTTGTATATAACCAGTGTTAAAACTACAGAATGAAGAAAAATATATTGCTTGTAAAAAAAATTAAACAGTGCCACGATATATTGATAATGAAAAATAATTTTTTAATATTATGATTGGGCTGTGAGTATTTCTTCCAAAAAGCCTCCTATATTGCAAGCTAAGTACAACCCTTTAATGAACTATCTTGCTGTTGTGTTTGTGGAGCTGCAATGATGCTGAATGAGGTTTTCATGTGTGGTTGATGTCAGAATTTTCTGTATTTAAGTCTTCATTTTCTGGAACTGCTTTCAGTAAATTAACATCCCACAAAAACATATGGTTTTTATGTGGTTTATTTACCTTTCTGATAATTTTACCAGTGACTTTTCTGCTTTCTCAGCTGCAGACTGAGTTAGTCATATGGTATGAACTTCAGAAATTATGGAAGATACATTTTATTTTAATGGTTCAGTGTATCTCTTGGTTAAGTGATTGTCATTTTTGTATTGTCAGTTTTATGGCATTAAATGAGTAGTTCCCAAGATAACTGTATTATTTTTAATCTGTGTATACCCATCCCCAATCAATCCATGATTTTAAAGAAATATTGTTGATTTTTTTATGGGACTTTGCAAGATACTTTAGCATGTAATTACAGTGCAATATCAAAACAGAACTGTGTTGTGCTGATCATTGGACAGAATCATTCACTGAACAGATTCTCTGCCTTCAAATTGTTCACGGTTAGCATGAATCCACATATTTATCCTTGTTCTCTTCTGCAATGAGCTCCACATTGTTGTGCTAGTGCATTTTTACAAGCCTCTTCACAAATTATTTGTATGATGTACACTGCATTCAATGACATGAGGTAGTCTTCAAGAAGTGGAGTATCACAGCAATCTGAATGTAGTCTTTTTGAAATACAGTTAGCCCCCTACACAACAGTGATGACAAAAATTTTTGTTGTTCATGCTTCCGTTCTGAGATATTGCATCAGAAGTCGGTGTGTATACACTCCAGGACATCCGGGAAAAACCTGGAAATCTTTTCATCCAGGAGAAAACTGGGAAAAACCAGGTAATTTTTTAGAATTGCGGCAATTTTTCATTGTTTTAGTCTTCAGTTAAATGTTTGTAATTTTGAATGATAAGAACTGATAAAGAGCAAAATGTGTCGGAGGGTTTAGGCCGAAGACTATGGAATACTTCATAACAGTAAACTGCTGCCGACGAGCATGATGTCACTACTGTTGTAAGTTCATTTCATTTCAGCAGTTGCCCGCAGGCTCACGCGCATGCACAGTTGAGTTTGGTATGGGCAGTACCTTCTCCTGCTTCTGCCTACTTGAATTGTTGCTGTTAGCTGTATCAGCAGTAGCAACAAACAGCCAGATGCTACCTGAAAGATTTTTCTGGTGCACTCAAGCTGCCAAATTCGCACATGCACTTAGCAGTCTGGGTTGTAGTGGGGAGGGGGTTAGTCTCCACGTAAGCGATGTTTACTTTTAGTGATTTTGCTATTTCCTCTTCATTTACACTTCTCATATCAAATGAAAACAAAACGGATTTCTATGGTTGGGAGCTGTCAAGTGGATTAAAATACATTCATATAATTGTGGAAGGTTAACACGTTATTAGTTTTTCTGATTTTATTTTATTTCCACATTTTTGGCAGTCAATCCCCTTGCAAAACAATGAAGCTATTTTTGTCAGTTTGCTAAATAAATGTGTCTTTTACCAATCTTCTCCCCAGAGGCACTCAATTTATTAGAAGCGAAGTGTTTCGTTCCACACTATAGGCTAGTTTCAACTGTTCGCTGAATTTAAAGTGCACATTTTCATCTCCTGGCATTATGCCATAATAGAGAACCAAACATGAGATAATACAGCAGTGGTACTCCAAGAAAATTTTCATTCCGAAAACCGCACTGAAGAGCTTAATATCAGGTTGGGGCGTACTCCAGTGTGAATCTGGACATAGGAATTTGTACTTTAAGCCAAATTATGCATATAGTATGCTTTACAAAATTCCGATGCTCGTGGAGTATCCTGTTTCTTTTATGACATCATGTAAGATTCTTAATAGTACATATGTACAAATACATAGGCATCCTACATAACCGTAGCTGCCCATGTGCAGTAAAGCCTGTTTTCTGGTGCTCTCTGGCAACTGCTGAAATGAAGCTGTTTCTAGCAGGTCGCGGGAAAATGTTGCGAATGGTGCTTCAAAAAGCATTAGTTTCAAAGTAAATTTCCTTTTACGCAATATGAATTATGTTACATGTGCGAATATGCAGTAATTTCTTAAATCACAGAGCGTTTGACTCTCATTTAAAACTGAACACATTGAGGACTAACTACTTAGAAGAATTTCGAGGCCAGAAGACCAGACATTAATGTCATTATTTAAAATTTTACTGGCACATTTGTGTGGTGCATCTTAAAGCGTAACATACACAAAAAAGACCACTATTATATGTGGAAGCTTAGCTTTTCTTGTTACGTAACTTACTAATCTTCAGGACCAATATTGTATGTGAAAGCTTAACTTTTCTTGTAGATTCATTAGTACATAAATTTAAACCATTAACCTTTCCTATTTGTATGTGCATACTACATAACAGTGATGTTGCTATTGGCTAATTGTTACATGTCCTATGCTCCGAATACTTGCTGTCATTGGCTGGTGAGAGCCTGTGACATGAGCTGTGATTGGCTTTGGCTTAAAAAACTGCGTTTTAATATCAGAAACTAACGGTCTGTATTGAATCTATATTTTCGTAACACCAATACAAAAATATGCAGCGTAAATGTTGTTGCACATCACAGATCAACCAAAAAACTTTTTTGATGAGTTTTTTCGTTCTCTGAAGTTCCGTGCTGGTGTATAAAACCTTTGCCATACTGTCACTTATAATGGAAAAAGCGTATTTTTCACCTTGGAAGAAGTATATTTTCACTTGGGAAAAGTACATTTTTAACCAGGGAATCTGGGATTTTTTTTTCTCGCCCGCGTGTACACCTTGGAAGTGATAGAACCTATATGCATAGCGACATGTGAATTACAGCGAAGCGTATAGTTGCCAGTAAAGTTATGTAATAAAGTAATAAGCTTGAATTCATTTAGTCACTCATCACTGTAATTAGCAGAAGTAATGGAAGCCTTGCCTCCCTGGCTCCTATCCATGTACTCTGAAAGTTTCCATTTGGGCACCATCAATTTGGCTGCTAGTGCCTCAGAATTCTAAACATCCACCAAAGGTTGCCTTCCATCAGCTGACAAGAATTAGTTCCAGGGAGCCACAAACTTGACTTTAAAGTACAAAAGTGACCATTCTCACAACCCAAGCTTTGTGGTGTAAGAGTGCTGTAGAGTGTCAATGGAAAATATTATGAAAAGGATAGTTGCTATTCACTATATAGTGGAGATTCTTAGTCACAAATAGACTGTGAGAAGTGAACATTTGACCAACAAGGCCTTCAACAGAAATAGACAAAAAACACAAATACACACTAATGCAACTTGTACACACATGACCTGTCTCTGGCTGCTGAGACTAGACAACATATACACAGTCACACAAATGAAACCCATACAAACATGACTACTATCCTGAATCCTGACTCTGGCCACAGCAGCCAGAGACTGACTGTGTGTGTGTGTGTGTGTGTGTGTGTGTGTGTGTGTGTGTTTTTTGGAACTTGCAAACTATGCCACTGATCATTGAGAAGTTAAAACACCAAGGATGGAATAATGACAGTATCATGAAAAGGATAGAATGCTTTCCATCGTATAGTGGAAATCCTGAGTCGCAGATATGCACAACAAAGATACTGCTAGACAAGTAAGATTTTGATCAAAAGGCCTCCTTCTGAATTAGACACCACACACACACGACCATTGTTCCGGACTGCCGAGGCCAGACTGCTAGCAACAGCGCATGATGAGGCTGGGGAGGGACAGCGAGGTATGGATGGGGGCAGTAAAGTGCCATTTGTGGGAGCATACAGGGATGAGGTGAGGAGAGGATAAGGCAGCTAGGTGCAGTTAGGTTATAGGGGGAAGTGGATAAGGAGAGAAGTAAAGACAGTGGATGCATTGATTGAATAGAAGGCCGTGTAGTGCTGGTGTGGGAACAGGGAAGGGTATAGGTGGCTGGAGGACAGTCACTAATGAAGGTTCAGGCCATGAGGATTATGGGTATGTAGGACACATTGGAAGGAGAGTTCCCTCTTAGACAGTTCGGAAAAGCTGGTGCTGGTAGGAAGGAAAGCTTATTTGCCTAGCAGACTTTGTTGTTCCTATCTATGACTCACCATCTCTGCTAAATGGTGAGTAGCAATTGATTGTTTTCACAATATTGCTAAAAGAAAATTTTAAACATTTTTGGTATGTGCACACAGTGCATTCACTAGCTTGTTGCTGTCTTAGTTTGGGGTTCTGTTTGACTCCCGTGTGGATATGTCATTTTTCTTTATCCCATCTTGTGCGAGGTCTGGTCTTCCTCCCCCTCTCTCACAACCGCCCCCCCCCCCTCCCCTCCTCAGGATTTGACAAATTTTATTTTATTATTTAACTTCAGTGTCAGGAATGGCATCATGCTGCAAAGTTATCAAGGTAATCTAAAGCTGGCAAGTTAACGCCATATGCCTGCGCATCCTGTAACTCTGTTCTGTATGTTATTGTACTTCTTTGTGTATTGTATTTGTGAAGATGAACTTTCGGGACCAGCCCAGCATTTGCGTAATGAATGTGGGAGCCTGCAGCCATTTCTGACTGCAAGTCCTGTGTTTAAGTGGCCAGTGTAGCCAACTGTGGCTGCTAACATGTTGCAGTCACAGATCAATTAATGATCATAGTCTATGTAATAATTTTTGAGTGCTTGTCAATCACACTGGAAACCATGTTCACATTTGTTTTCATGTTTTGGGTAAGGATGACTTAACTGGCGGAGTATGGTCATTAAATCATAACTCTTTGTATCCACTGTCCCTGTTATGGAGCAGTCTAGCACAGACATAAACATCTGCTGGTTTGTGGCATTCTAAAGATTGTCAGTCATCTCCTTGTCAAACCCTACTGTGTTATCCTGTCACAATATTACATGATGATCACTGCTTTACTAAAATCTAGTTTCAGGCTTTCATCTTGGGTATTATTTGATAATTTTTTCTCAAAGATATCATCTTTAATCACTGTTGTGTGTTTGTTCTGTGGTGGTACTCTATGGGACATATGTGTTTATAGTGAATTTTATGTGAAACAGGTGTACCACTTTTTAATTTACTACTACTAGTAGGGAGGAAGTGTGTGATATATACGAATTGTGCAGATAGAAACTAGATTGTAGACACAGTGCAAGGGAAGGACACTAAAAGAAATACTGAATTAAACTGATAAGGTCTGATTTTATAAAGCAAGTGACCATAGATTAACACAGAAAATGACTCCAGATCAAGCTGAATTCTGAAATCTGGATTGTATAAACATTAATGCCAGGTCACATTGCTGTAAATTAGGATTGCTTGTGACCGGCGAAATTTTGGAGATCGAGTCAAGTTCAACTTCAGTTTTCAGTTCACAACCTAGTGACGTTAAAAAATATTAGATATTATCATGTACATAACTAGTTACTGCAGATGACTGATATCATAACAAATCTTGGAGGTGTCTCATAATTAATATGATTAATTTAAGGCATTTTAAACACACTTAGTGACAGAGTAAGAAAGGCTCAAAATACTTGTGATCAAAAGTTAAGTACACTGAGTTCGACAGCAGCCGATAACAATTGAATATCTTCTAGAGAAATGTTCCCTTTTTAATAGCAGTAAGTACAGCATTTTAAACTATGAAACAAGTGCTTAAACTGCTGTGACAGTCTGTGCACATGTTGAACAAAACTAGTAGTAAGCATATGTAAGTCAATTAGTAATGATCATGCAGTGGCTTAGTGGTTGCATCCTGCAGTTAGCTTCTGTCCATTTTCCATAACAGAAGACCAGACAAAATTACCGCTTCCAGTTTTATGCATTTCAACTTTGAAAAGTTTTAACTCTGAAACTTCCTGGCAGATTAAAACTGTGTGCCGGACCGAGACTCAAACTCGGGACCTTTGCCTTTCGTGGGCAAGTGGTCTACCATCTGAGCTACCCAAGCATGAGTCACGCCCCGTCCTCACAGCCTTACTTCTGCCAGTACCTCGTCTCCTACTTTCCAAACTTCACAGAAGCTCTCCTGTGAACCTTACCTTACAGTACTCTGTGTCTTCTATGTACAGTTAATATCTGTGGTCAAAGTGCAATGATTTTGTCAATAGCTGATTTTAGCAGTGTTGGTAAGTGTGTTTCATGCCAAGTTAGATAAATGCTGAACCTCCTGCAGTAGATCAAAGTTCAATGTTATACAATTGAAGAGTTCAGTTTCTGAAACAAGCTCAAGACTGACTTCCAGTCAGCGATGTTTATACAATTGGCCATCATGTCAGATTCTGGTTTGCTTGTGATGAGCTCTGACGTGGCACCTGAACGCTCTCCCAGGAAAAGGGTGCTTATGGTAAGCTAGGAAAGATGTAGGAAGTGCTTGCACTCGTTCATCCCAACCAAGATTTGCGGAAGACTCATTTTGAATCTAGAGTCAGAAATAGGAAAACTCTATCTAATGAAGAAGACATCCATATGAATGAAATGAAATTTTCTAACTTTTGGAGCAAAAGCTTTCTTCGTCCTGCAAAAGAAAGGAAAGCTTTGAGAGAAATAATCTATTGGTAATGACATGTAATCGTTCAGTATTCCATATCAAGAAAGAAATAGAATAGAATTAGGGAAATTAATATTAAAAAACTCGTGCCATAGACATGTTAGTGATTTTAAATTGGTCTGTCATGAGTCATGACATGTGGGGGCAGTAAATGTACTAAATGACTTAAGGAATCTACTCTGTTACATAATTCAAACAGCAGTCAAAAACAGATTTGTTCTTTTGCCCTGTTTTTTCGAGGGTAGGTGATGAATGAAGCAAAACTTAATTTTCCTGGGTGGTTCATAAGTACTGTAGCTGTATCTTTCATCAACTCTTTATTATTTCGAGGAGGCGGTCACAGAAAGGGAATATTCAGTAAAATTGCAATAATTATATGATGTATCAACATGATGCTCTTTAGATCGGACACCACCCAGACACATCTGATGTGATGATGATTTTCTGAGCACCCAAAACAGATCAGGAAATGTCTCAAAGTCTAGTGTTATGTTAAGAGATACCCCATGTCCTCTGTACCAGTGTAGAGCCACATTTGGAACAATATTCAGTTGCTGGAAGCATATGATTAAAAATATTCCAGTAAAGAGAGTAGTGCTGCTTGTTTCTTTCTTAACAAAAATATCTCATTGACAAGGCATCACTATAACTAGTTTCCAACTATTCATTGACAGACTTCGACCATATCTGTAGTATTATTTGTGTATACATCTGTAACCTCCCCTCTCAAAAGATTACTGTTTCATGATAAATTACCAGATTGTTCAAAAAATTCATTTTTGAATCTTTCTGGCAGGTTAAAACTGTGTGCTGGACTGCAAACCGGGACGCAAACCTGGGACCTTTGCCTTTTGCAGGCAAGTGCTCTACCAAATGAACTATCCCAGCATGACCTGCATTAACTGCTTTAGTTCTGCCAGTATTTCATCTATTTTCTAATCTTCAGCGAAGGTCTCCTGCAGTAGCCTTTCTTCCAGGAGAGCTATTATATATATGTAAAAACAAAGATGATGTGACTTACCATACGAAAGCGCTGGCAGCTCGATAGAAACACAGACAGACACATACATACACACAAAATTCAAGCTTTCGCAACAAACTGTTGCCTCATCAGGAAAGAGGGAAAGATGAAAGGATGTGGGTTTTAAGGGAGAGGGTAAGGAGTCATTCCAGTCCCAGGAGCGGAAAGACTTACCTTAGGGGGAAAAAAGGACAGGTATACACTTGCGCGCGCGCACACACACACATATCCATCCGCACATACACAGACACAAGCAGACATTTTTGTGGGGTTACAGCTGTCCATGGCAACAGAGTGATATAATGAAAGTTATTTCAATATTGTTTAATTCAACAGTGCTTCACTTCATATTATGTAAGTTTATTTTATTGTAGCTGATTTTGCTCTTACATGTTTACATAAAAACAGCCAGTCTTTACATGTGTACAAAGTAGGCCTTGCACCTGCTCATGTTATGAAAATTGGCATGCCTGCAGCAAGTTTAATCAGAAAAAGATTTCCTGTAATATAGTAGTGTTGCTGTCAGAGACTGCAAATTGTCCTCAGCAGAATCCAGTTGGGCTCATGCAAATGACCAGTCTTTTTCACACTAAATGTTGCTTCTGGCTGCTCTGTATAATTCACAGGAGCAAGAAAATGTGCCTACAGAATCCATGGTCCACAGTGTCCATTCTGCTGAGAATCTTAAGTAGGAAACAAGAGCTGCTCTTGTAAATCTTTCAGAACTGAAATGGCACAAGTGTTCTCAAAATCATCTGTGGCAAAATGGATGATGACAGCTTCTTATGTGAAGATAGAGACAAGTGTGCAAGGGCTCCCAGTAAACTTTGTCACCCATGGAACGGTATTCTTTTCTTCTTTCTAGTATATAAAGGTATTCTTCTTCACATCCATAATTGTCATTACTTCGTGCCGTGTTTGTGCTGATCATACTGAAATCAAATTGACTACAAAGGATGATGCATCATGAAAAGTAGGGGAGGGCAGGGAACAGCACTGTGCAGATTTGGCAGCTGATTTTCACTCGTAGTGTGCTGTTACCTGGCTGTTGAAGCTGAAAATCATTTATTAGCAAAGGACACTTGTTTCACTACTGTTAACACTGATCTTCCACGTAGAGTTGGCATCGTTACTTGAAGGTGGCCAGCAGATACTTTTTTAAAAACATTGCAAATTTCTAGTGATCTCATGTGCTGTGTGGATATCTAATGAATCTGAAAGTCAGAATATACACTGGAACACATCACTGCACCATGCAAAACATTTTAATATGATCCTGGCTTTGATAGATACACAGTGCTCTGCTGGAAAATGGCTTGTCATTTCAAGAAAATGTCACCCAAGATGGAATGTGTGCGCTGACAAGTAGAGTTTGCAGAATCCACCCCTTTTATGACAGGTTCTGTAGACCTCAGGGAGACAGAACACTGATACATATGTCATAGCAAAATGTAGCTACCATTAATCCCTTAACTGACCACTTCTAAGATAGAACTGTTCAAAAATATTCAGATCTCTTCATAGTGTTACAGATAAACATCAATCTTTTTTTTTTTTTCTTTTCTTTTCTTTTTCTTTCAAATTTTGGTTTATTGTTATCTTTATATACAGGGTGACAGTTGTTTAACTATATGAACTAAAATCATCGTAACATACGAAAGGTTCATGTTAAGATTCAAACTGCACTGTTGGCTGCAAGACATGATGAGAATTGGTGTGGTTTGGTTTAGTGATGAATGGCACTTTGATTTGGATGGATTCATCAGTAAGAAAATTTGACACGTTTGGGGGACTGAGAATCTGCATTTCGCGATCAAGAAGTCTCGTTACCCTCAATGGGTGACTGTGGTGCACAGAATAATCAGTGCGATATTCCTTGATGGTACTTTGACTACCGAACGGTACATGAAGATGATTTCATCCCCATTATCCAAAGTGACCCTGATTTCGACAAAATGTGGTTCATGCAAGACGGAGCTCGACCCCATTAAAGTCCTGAAGGAGCACTTTGGGGACCACATTCTGACTCTGCAGTACCCAGGAGCCACTGACATGGGCCTCAATTGGCTGCCCTATTCTCTGGATCTGAACACATGCCACTCCTTTTTGTGGGGCTCTATTAAAGACAAGGTGTTCAGCAATATCCCCAAAACCACTGCTGAGCTGAAAACAGCCATTCAGCATTTCATTGACAGCATCGGTGTTCCAACACTTCACACTTCAGCAAGGCATGCAGAATTTCGCTATTTGCCTGCGCCGCATCATTCGTAATGAACGTGTTATAACCTAAATCCGAGTATCTGATGTTACATTTACATGTTGTATAAAGTGTGTGCATGCCGTAGTTTGTAACTAGTTTACGTTTCTTTTCATATAGTTTGATAATTGTCACTCTGTATTAATGGCAATGCCCTGACTGACAGACTGGCTGACTGGCTCATCACCACCCACACCAAACTGCTAAGGTTAGAAACTTGGAAAATGTGTGGTTCTTATACTGTAGGCATTGTTTAGGAAGGAATTTTTTGAAATTCTGATCCTAAGGGGGTGAAAGCTATTTTTGACAAATGTTGCCATTATGGTAATTTTGAAGCTAGACCTACAAAAATTGGTATTTGATTCCTCAGTCAGAAATAAAGGAATATGTGTTTCAGCATGTGGGTAAAATAGTGGCTGAAAGCTTTATTTGAAAATATATCGTTATTAAAGAACTACTAAAGTGTTTTTTTAAAGCTATGTCTATGAACATTGTATTTGACTTCTTGGTTACAAATAAAAAACATGTTTCCATTTTTTAGAAGTTGAACCCCTAAGTGGTTGGAATAGGGTATGAGATTTTTTTATGAAAATATTTTATTATGAAAACATTTTTAATGCTAAATCTATGAAAATTTAAATTTGACTTCTCAGTTAGAAATAAATCAGATGCACGCATGTCACTGTTTATGGAAATTCAACCCCTAAGAGGTGTGAAATAGGAGGCGAAATGTTTTATGAAAAGATTTCATTGTGAATGTATTTTTGAAAATT
Organism: Schistocerca serialis cubense; assembly: GCF_023864345.2. Lineage (NCBI taxonomy): Eukaryota > Metazoa > Arthropoda > Insecta > Orthoptera > Acrididae > Schistocerca > Schistocerca serialis. Next base: position 399,413,935 of record NC_064646.1, read on the forward strand.
GGTGTTTAGCTTTTTGGTTGGGGATGAGAAAATTTGTGTTTTACTATTTTTGGAAATTCAACCCCTAAGTGGGTAAATAGAGTCAGACTGATTCATTGACTCGTCGTCACCCAGCTCAGACCACTAAGGATAGAAACTTGAGTTTTAGAGAGGGTGTGGATCTTATACTTTAAGCATCATTTAAAAAGGGATTGTCTGAAATTCCACTCCTAAGGTGTTAAATAGGGGATGAAAGAATATTTGATAGTATGTCACTATTAAGGAAATTTTGAACCTGGAGCTATGAAAACTAGTATTTGGTTTGTCAATCAGAAAATACATGTTTCAGCATTTTTGGAAATTCAGACACTAAAGGGGTAAAATAGAGGGTGACAGTTTTTTGAAAATAAATAATTACTACAGAACTACTAAATGATTATTAAGTCTACAACTATGACAACTGGTATTTGTCTTCTCAGTCCTTTTTGATAGAGTTAGACATTGCACAGCCTGTCATGTTGGATTTCTTCTTTGTTTGCAGAAAGTTTTCTGGGAAATGCTGTACTGATAGCCAAAGCAGTCCCTACATGTGGGAGGGATGCCCAGAAGTTGAAGAGAGAACACTTGCTTTGTATTTCATCACAGATTCTGTGGTCATGCTTATCACAAAGTCTGTACTGGTCTTGCTTCCTCCAGAAGATTTTTATTTTACAAACGAATTCCAGAAGCTAGTTCAGACAAACGAACAATTTTTTTTTAAAATATGTTTACCTTTGTTATTGGTATTAGGTACATTGACATTCATCAGTCTGGTTAATCTGTATCTCCAATTATATTGTTGTAATCTGCAATTGCTGCATGTTTCTTGATTGTTTTCCTCCTGTGCAGTCTTTTTCATCTTGTTGTTGTGGATGGTTGATAAATATGTGACGTCCATGTCCTTTTTGCCATTCTGCGTACAGTCATTTTTCCCATTTTGAATGTTGTATCTTTGAGATGAGGTGACATGTTCTTTCTTGTCAATTTACAGTACCATATGTATCCATCGAATAGAGGAAAGGCAATCACTAACCACAGCTGATTGAGTTGTGGTGCTTACAAGGGGAGGCCGCCAATTGTGAAATTCAGATTCGATTCATACTGTGCATAATAAAAGCTCATGGCCAGAGGTGTAATGTGGCAAAGCACCAAGATGCACTTCTCAGCCGCTGTCGAGAAAATCGACAGTTAAAATAAACCGTTGCGGTGAAATGCCCTCTATGGTTAATAATTTTATACAGCGTCGTGGCGCAGCGGTAAGCGCTCGGGTTTGTAATCGGAAGGTCGCCGGATCGAATGTCGCGCCATGCAACATTTTTTTTTTTTTATTATTAGTTTTTCGTAATCCAAATATATATAAACTATCAATGAATTTCTTATGCATTTTGGTGAAGGTGGATCGCTCTCCAATTGTACCGCCTCCATTTTTCCGTTTGTTTAACAGGGTGTACCAAAGCTCTCACGTCCACACTGATTTTCGACGATGTTGTAAGTTGCGCTAGGGACCGCATCTACCTTCTTTCGAAGTTAGCAGGCAACTACGCTCTTATGCGGCGGCTCGTTTCGGCCCATTCAACATCTGTCCTTCAAGTGTAACGAGCGAGTAACGGAGCTTATTTTTCATACCTGCCACAGCAAATTTGTGTTCGTGGGGTCTCTATTCTAATTCGAACGTTTGACTTACGCTATACGTATTCGTTTCGGAATATCATTTCTACGTCTTCCGTTAACTATACGTGGTTAACATTATGAAGACAATTAATAACATTTGTGAAATACAACTTTGTTTGCGGAAAACATAATGATGTTCGAAGTCGCCAGTTTTTCCACGACAAACGACTGTCAACAACTTATTATATGCATAATTGTTGCAACTGATTGCCGGGAAATATATATATATATATATATCTGTGTGTGTGTGTGTGTGTGTGTGTGTGTGTGTGTGTGTGTGTGTGTGTAGACACATTTGAATAACAAAAAACAAATACTAAAAAAAAAAAAAAAAAAAAAATTGCACGGCGCGAGATTCGATCCGGCGACCTTCGGATTACGAACCTGAGCGCTTACCGCTGCGCCACGACGCTGTCGATAATTATTAATCGTTGAGAGTATTTCACCACAACGGTTTATTTTAGCTGTCGATTTTCTCGACAACGGCTGAGAAGTGCATCTTGGTGCTTTGCCACATTACACCTCTGGCCATGAGCTTTTATCATGCGCAGTATGAATTGAATCTGAATTTCACAATTGGCGGCCTCCCCTTGTTAGAGACACACAACAGAAACAGTATTTTACTAGCTTTTGAGCTCTTGCTTTCTTTCTAGTAAAAGAACACACATTCATGTTTACAACCACATACAGCCAAATGCCACACGCCCATGGCCGCAGCAGGCTACAGGTATGTTCATTTGGGTGTCTGTGTGGTGATTGTGTATACTTCCACTAGAGAAAGAGCAAAAGCTAATGTAATAGATTTATGTTGTGTGTTTCTACACACCATATCTGTTAATTATAGATGAGTGGTTGCCTTTCTTTTATTTTATGTATTATCCATCAGAAATTACCATTCTTTTTGTACAAATGTATCAGTAGATTTTATGAATAGAAGATCTGCAGGCTGGGGAGATACTAGAAATACTCTATTTTCAAACACTGGTTTCATTAGTCTGACCACCTGATAAGATACCGAAAAGTTCTCAGATTTACAGTCCAGCTTTGTTCTGTTCCTGTGCAGAGTCTAAAGGACCAGACATAACCACTTTTTAATTTACTTTTACGACGAAACATGGCTTTGTTAATGGCATGAATTTTACCCAACCAAAGTGTCCTTTGGACAGAAGTAGACATTCGTTCAAAGTATAAGTAATGTATCTCATCTTGCACATAAAAGTTTCTGAACTTTTCTTCCAGAAATGTAAATCCAACAAATTTTATTCAGTTTTAGGTATAGATGATTTTCTAGGTCAGACTTGGGGTTGCCAGAAAAGAAATTTCTTTTTGAAATAAATGACTGGAATTCCTTTGAAAGTCACATTGAGAAGTATCCTTTATTTATTGGTAGTGACTAGTTTCAAACAATTTCTTTTTAATTTTGTAAAACCTTTTATGGTATATGCCATAAACAGGAGTTGGAATAGAATCTCTTTTTAGAGCAGTTACGTCTTAATTTCATAGTTTTGTACCGCACTCTTCTGTGTCACGGTGTCAAGAAATATACCTAGTTGTTCAGCTGACAAAGGGAGAAAAACATCACCATCACCATACTGTTTCACATACCAGATACTGTCCAGATAAGCTTACAACTTTTCTGTAGCAGTTTACATTGATGCAATGGGTGGTAGCGAATGGTAAGCGATATATATGCATCGTTTCCATGAAGTCAACATCGTTCCACATTTGAATATCTTTTGATATTAACTCATTCTCAGTTCCACTGTACAGTGATGAATACATTGGTGAACCACTAGTGAATTGAGAAACAGATATATTCACTGTCCCAGTCAAACTAACTGTGCTACTCACAGCATAACAGCAACTATGATCATGCTAAGCACTTGTGAATAAGAATATCTCAAAAATGTTTCTACAGCAATTGCTTACTTGCACTGTTAACATGTTTCCCAATATTTTGTCAAACAGGGTAGCGATACAATCAACACAGGCCTGCCGAGTTGGTGTGAAACAATAGTTCACTAAATTGCACAGAAAATGATGCAAATGGCATCAACATGTGTCATAAGGATCTAAGAACTGCAGATGAAGTAGTGCCCAATAGACTGCAAGAAATGAGAAGCAAGAGACACAAGTTAATTAGAAATAGTACTTGCAAACAAATTTTCCTGTTAAACATAATTCGGAATAGTCAGTCATGGCTTAAATTGTGTACATCTTGTGATGGATGCTGAACAGGTGTTTTTCTGATAGGTGATGTATAACAACACAGCCATGCACATGTTTAAACAGAAACATTTCTCAATTTTCAGTGACCCAATAATGATCATGCTGTGCTCACTGTAATGGAAATGACGGCCAGACAAATATTGTGATAATAGAAGTACATAGTAGAAACAAATTAGAGAAATGTGAATAGGCAACCACCTATCCACATCGAGCATAGATGGTGCAAAGACACCAGAGATTATTAATCTTCTGTTTTTGTGTGCCACCTGTGATTAATCCATGAGTAATTGCCTGTCTTCACTTTTGTAATGATGAGGTTGGGTCAATAAGGTCACACTTGCAGGAAATTTTGCAACTTTGTCTATATTTGTACTCTCTTGTAATTTATCAATTTTTGATCACGTAGCGGTGTATCAATAAAAACATGTAAATATCTCATGAGCCTTACAGCTTGCATTATGCTCCTTGTCATATGCCAAGCCATTGCAACAAGCCATTATCAAGATAATTTCAGTCAGTCCTGGACACAGTACAAAAATAATTTGGCCGTCTCTCCTGTACATTTTGACTATGCTATGGACCTTTCACATGTGGACCTTCCACATGTGGACCTTCCACATGTGTAGATGTTCCCCATGTACGTATTGTGGGGGGGGGGGGGGTTAAACACTGAATAAAAAAGCTTTTCAGAACACAGAGCTTTGGGGTTGTATGTGTTAGCTGCAATACTTGAAATCTCGAACTTGGTTCCTATATAGGTCTTATTGTGGAGCCAATGCCATTTGGTTTAATTCTCTTCTTCCTCCTCCTCCTCCTCCTCCTTCTCCTCCTGTAGCTCTTAAAGAAAACTATGTGGAGCAACTATGTTCAGTGTTTCAAATTCTCATTCCTTGTCAGAATGAATGAAAACAGACGGCTAATCTGAACTATATATTTTTTATATTCATTTAAACTGATTAAGCCCATCAGGCCCTCTCTTTCACTGGACCAGGGTTTCACTCATACAGTACCTTTTTTACATCATAGTTCTGTAAGAAATAACAATTTTTATACGACAAATAGTATTAAAATAATTTGAGTACCTAAAGTAGCAATGTGAGTAAATAATACTCTGAACTAATATATTTAACACTGGCAGCACTTGTACTACTGCAGCTGCTGCCACTAATAGTAATAATAATAATGATAATGAAAATGACAATGATGATGGTGTTGATGATAATGATAATGACAATGACAATAATAACAATAATGATAGTGGCAGATATAAAAAGAAGTTTTTGGTGTAAAAGATAGATGTTTCTGGTTATAGTGAGTTCTGGGGAAGGGAAACTTAAGGAGCCTGCACCTATTAGGAATCTTGGTAAATGAGTAAGATCTGGTTAGAAAGAAGGATGCACAAGGATAATGAGTGCATACAGGGACAGTGTTAATCATTATTGTTGCTTTAAAAGATAGGTCATTAACTGTCTTCTGAAGCTGGCGATGTTATTCAGTTCTGTAATATAATGTGGGATGTTATTCCAGAGTCAGTTTCCTGCTACTGAGGAGGATTTTGAGAAAGTGATTGAATGATGGAGTGGAACAGAAAGGATTTTGCTCTGAAAGAAATGGGTGTTTCTGCCAAGACAAGAGCATTAAGGCTGGAAAAAGATATGAGAGAGAGTGTTTGTTGATAAGACAGTAAGGAAGACAGAGTATATGGAACACTGTGTGTGTGTGTGTGGGTTTGCACACACCCAGGATAGTTGTATATATGAATGTGAAATGTGATCAAAGAGTTGAACATCACACATTTATAACCAGTTCCAGGTGCCGTGAGTTTTCCTGAGAAAGACCTTGCAGAATAACATAGCTGTAATCACTAATTGGAAGTATAATTGTGTGTGCAAGTTTCTTTGTCAGGTCAAGAAGGAAGAGGTTTTTGTATTTTTGTAGGACATGGAGAGATGCTGGTGCCTACTTGCACATTGCTGTTACATGCTTACAAGGCCCCAGCAGTGTGATAGACTTTTTGAAACAAAATATACAGTGGTGAAAGTTAAGATCCCAGGTATCACACCCTGCGGCCATTCACCGTGGTGGGCCCTCATTTGCGAGTAACTGACCAAAAAAAAAAATTTCTGGAATTTTGTTTGACAGTAATGTTAAAAAGTTTTGTTAAAATCTGATCGCTTAGTGTGATGGATAGGGTAACACCTTCACATATTAGAGGTTGTGGATTCAAATCTCACCAGGTGCCGTAATTTTTATTTCCATTTCTTTATCACATCATTTTAATCATAATATCAACTTCTTCCTTTGCTGTCACTTCACTTCCTATCGTTCTTTTTTCCATTTGAAATCTTTGTTTATGTGTTTTTAATTTTATGCATTAATTTTGATTTAATTTCCTTTGTTCTTTCGTCCAGGTTGTTGTGATCATTATATCTATTTCCCACTTTACTCGAATTTTGTTTTACTTACTAACCCATCTTTCATTTACATCTTCATGTGCATAATTTTGTACATAGTGCATTAGGAATTTAGGTTATGTTTTAAATGTTTATATGATGAATACCATGCAAAAAAAAAACTGCACATCTGGTAACAAAACATATTTTTCATACCATTGCACGGTCAGTATAAATAGATTATTTTATGTTTTGTTGTTTAATTGATAGATTGAAATTTTCAGGTAATTGAATATTATAATAAATAAATATAGTTAAATTCACATTCACAAAAATTCCAATTGGAAAAAGAATGAAGTAACAAAGTGAAACAAATGAAAAAGTTCGATGGTGATTAAAATGATGTGAAAAAGGGATAGAACCAAAAAAATTACATTTAAACCTACTAATTGAATAAAATTAATAATCGAAGCCATTTCAATAAAGACAAAAAAAATTGTTTTTGCACTTGATAAGATTTTAACCACAACCTTCTGCCTGTGAAGCTACTATCCTATCCATTACACCATGCTTAGCTCACATGTATCTGTGTATCATTAATGTGCACTGTAATGCTGCAGTTACTGTATTATTGACACTGTCTGTGTTCTTCAAATAACATATTCAAGTCATCAGTATCGAGCACACACTGGCCCTATGGGTTTTTTGAATTTGTTGTAGTGTTTGATATTTGTTAACACTTTATAACCCCCTCCTCCTGCCACTAGTTTTTCAATTTTCCCATCCTCTGTCTCAATTTTTCTCACTGATCAAATGTTAACAAGAAACTGTAACTGCCATAATTATCCTGAGAGATTTAGCAACTGGTTAGATATTAAGGTAATTAACATCTATTGTTCTGTCTCAGTTGCACATTTTTAATTAGATTACATGTTTTGATCACTCTGGATCATCTTCAGATATAAGTAGTTGTGTCAGCAACCCATCTTGTCTACTCAGAACCACATATCAGAGTACTGTTTGTTGTGGGATTGTACTCCTATAAGTGGTTCTGAGGAGACAACACGGGTTACTGATGCAACTACTTAGATCTGAAGATGATCCAGAATGGTCAAAACATGTAATCTAATTTTAAAATGTGCAGCTGAGATGGAACAATAGATGTGAATCATTTTAATTGTCAAGAAAGTAACACCATACTGCTGTTCATTTTTGCAGCCCCAAAATTACAAAAAGTTTCAAGGCAATACAAAAATAGGTTTCCAAACAAAATTCCATTCAGTGTATGGAATGGAGTGGTTAGTGACATAAACTATTAAAACATATTCTGAGCAATGCTATGCTGTATGTGGACGCAACACAATGAAATTCTGGAATATTATATCATGGGACCTCCTCAGAACTGAAATAGCATGTTTGGTTGGTTGGTTGTTCCGGGGAAGGAGACCAGACGGCGAGGTCATCGGTCTCATCGGATTAGGGAAGGACGGGGAAGGAAGTCGGCCGTGCCCTTTGAAAGGAACCATCCCGGCATTTGCCTGGAGCGATTTAGGGAAATCACGGAAAACCTAAATCAGGATGGCCGGATGCGGGATTGAACCGTCGTCCTCTCGAATAGCATGTTTCCCAAACAGTAAATTGTTCTTGGCAGTCCCAATCTGCAACCAAAATTGTCACTGCAATGAACACTCTAATATATCTGTTTGTGAAGCTGACTTAAAAGCAAGTTTTATCACTTTAAAGTGAAAACACATAGTGTGCACTGTTATGCAAAGAAACTTAAAAAAGAATTCTGCAAATGACTTCGTTTAACACTACAATCTGTTTAAGTCAAAGATCATGGTCCAACACCAGTTGTACAAATGTCATGAATACAGAAAACTTTTAGCTGAAAAGGATTTTCAAACTTGTAGTAAAAAATACAAACAATACACAGTTTGCATTAGACAAATTCACAATTGCAAATAATGATTACCGTCAGCTGTAGAATGGAATGATGACAATGAAAATTTGAGCTGGACCGGGACTCGAACTCGGTTTCCCCGCTTATCACGAATGGTCGCCTTACCATTTGGTTGTCCGTGCACGACTCATGGCCAGACCCAAACTTCCATATGTCGTCAGCTATGTGTCTACAATCTGTACTCACACATCCATTATGTGTATTCCCCTACAGATCAGACACTGCACTTGAAAGTCACATGCCCGGTATCTGCCAATAATTATTTATATGCCAATACTGGGCATTTGACTTAAAAGCACTGTGTCTGATCTGTATGGATGTGCAAGTTCAGATCATAGACGCATGGTGATGACGTATGGATGTTTGGGTCTGGCCGTGAGTTGTGCACGAATAGGCAAATGGTAAGGCAACTGCTCACGATAAGTGGGAAATCCGGGTTCGAATCCCAGTCCGGCACAAATTTTCATTGTCATCATTCCAGTTTATGGTTGATGGTAGTCATTATTCGCAATTGCGAATTTGTCTGATTTGTTTCATAACAGCTGTGGTTGACACAGTGCATCATCATCAGAATAACACAGGCACTGCAATACCATATACACAGTTTGGGTTAACAGCAACTTCAAAACAGAACACAGTGTCAGAAATTTAATATTTATAAATGATTATGTTTAGGCATGTATGGTTAGGTGCATGGAGTACCAATTAGAGACAGCCTTGCAAGAGAAACACAAAATAAAACAGCAAAGAATCGTTAACAACCATTTGTGTAAATATTCGCCTGTAAATACCATAGACGTAATTCGAAACATTTGGTATTCGTAACTAATGTTACCTTTTTAACATGATTATCTATGTAGGCTGTTCTACTATTTACTTCAACTGAGGTGCACTACTCATAATTGCTGCCTTATTGTCAATGATTTTTTCCTTCATGAGTTGTAACGTAGTTAAAGATTAGAAATATGCAAAATAAGGGAAGGCAAACACTCACCTATAGCAGATCAATCAGTGGAACATTTTAACACATAACAGAAAACATCATTCTCAGTAGCTTTCAAGTGGTAGATCTTTTTCCAACAATTGTTCACACATAGACACCCAAACACACATTCCCACGGCCATGGCAAGACTAATTATTGATACTTGAATACTGAAAGCAGTTGCCTGAGCTGATGGAGGTTGGAAGAGGGTAGGGAAGGATGCAAGGAGAGGGCAGCGAGAAAGAGGCAGGGAGAAGGCAGTGCATGATCCAGACAGAGGAGTGGTATGGACAAAAGAAAGAAGGGAAAAGGCAAAATGATATAGTGGGAGCAGGTTAGCAGAGATGTTTAGGCCAGGGAGGCTGCAAGAGCATAGGACGTGTTAGAGAGAGAATTCCCATCTGCATTGTACAGAGTAACTTGTGCCGGAAAGGAATATCCAGATGCCGTGCTTAGTGAAGCAGCTGTTGAAGTCATTTGTGTTGTGGAGTGCAGCATGTTTGGCAACTGGATGGTGACGTTAGCAGTTTGCCACAGTTTGGCAGTGGCCATTCATGTGAGTAGGCAGTTTGTTACTTGTCATGCCCACATAGAATTCTACACAGTAATTGCAGCATAGCTGATATATAATAGTGCTGCTCTCACATGTGGCACTGATTTCACACGTGGCCCTGCCTTTTATTGTATAGGAAATGCCTGTGACTGGACTGTGGTAAGTGTTAGTGAATGGGTACATGGGACAGGTCTTGCAAGTGACCCAGCAATAAGGGAACAATCCATGGGGTGCAAGTTTGAGATAGGATTGGGGTAGGTATGGACAAGGATATTCTGTAGGTTGGGTGGGTCGTTGAATACTACTTTGGGGAATGTAGACAGGATTTTGGATAGGATATTCCTCATGTCAGGGTATGATGTGAGTTAGTTAAAGCACTCATGGAGAATGTGGCTGAGCTTTTCAAGGCCAGGTTGATACTAGGTGATCGGAGGAGTGTGAGTGCTGGCCGGTGGCTTGTTAACAGTTTCACTGGTGTCAAAGAAGTGGTTGACACAGGAGGCTTGTTTATAGATGAGATGGAAACAATGTCTGTCTGTAAAGGCTTTGGTAAAGTTATCACTATATTTCAACAACTCCTGCTTTCCACTGCAGATGTGGCATCCACAGATAGCTGGGCTGTAAAGAAGACACTTTTTGACATGGAATGTGTGACAACTGTCAGAGTGTACTGTCGGTGGTTGATGCACACAATATGGACAGACATATCTACAGATCCACCTGAGAGGTGGAGATCGACATCTAGGAAGGTGGCTCAGTGAGTTGTGAAGGACCAAGTGAAGTGGATTAGGGAGGAGGAGGAGGAGATTAGTGTTTAACGTCCCGTCGACAACGAGGTCATTAGAGACGGAGCGCAAGCTCGGGTTAGGGAAGGATGGGGAAGGAAATCGGCCGTGCCCTTTCAAAGGAACCATCCCGGCATTTGCCTGAAGCGATTTAGGGAAATCACGGAAAACCTAAATCAGGTTGGCCGGAGACGGGATTGAACCGTCGTCCTCCCGAATGCGAGTCCAGTGTGCTAACCACTGCGCCACCTCGCTCGGTGTGGATTAGGGAATAAGTGTTGAGGTTACGGAAGAAAGAGCAAAGGTTGTCCTTGCCATGACACGAGAAGAAGAAAACTTCGTCAGTGAATCTACAGACAGGAGATTTTAGGTATTGACTGGATAGGAAGAAGTCCTCCAGATGGCCCAGAAATAAGTTGGAGTGGGACGTTACCACACAGTACCATAGATTTGTCGGTGGATTTGGCTGTCAAAAGTGAAATAATTGTGGATCAGGTTGGGGTTGGCTAGGAGGATTAAGAAAGAATGGGGATTTGGTATCAGGAGGATGTTGGGAAAGGTAGTGTTCCATAGCTGAAAGGCCATGGACACAGGGGATGTTGGTGTATAAGGGTGTCACATCCACAGTGACCAATGAGGAGTCTTGTGGTAGAGGGACAGGAATTGTGGAGAAGCAGTGAAGGAAGTGAGCAGTGTCTTGAATATAGGATGGGAGGTTATGGACAATGGTGTGGAGGTGTTGCTCAATAAAGGTAGAGGTCTGTACTGGATGGAGCATTGTGTACAGTCATAGTGGTATGACCAGTAGGAAGAGTTTTGTGGAGTTTAGGGAGTAGGTTAAAGGTAGGAGTGCATGGGGTTGCTGGTGTGGGGAGAGAGATAGATTCAGGTGTCAGGTTTTGAGATTGAACTAAGGCCTTCAAAAGCTGCTTGAGGTCGTGTTGCACTTCTGTGGTGATGGGATCATGGTCATAAAGTTTGTATGCGAAGGCGTCAGAAAGTTGCCAGAAGCTCTGCCACGTAGTCACCATGATTCATGACCACTGTGGTGGAGCCTTTGTCTGCAGGAAAAATGAGAAGGTCTGGATTGTTGTTCAGTTTACAGATAACAATGTGTTCCACAGGAGTGATGTTGGACTCACCAGGGAGGGATTTAGGAAAGGAAGGTGAGGCCAGGTTTGAAGTGATGAATTCATGAAAGATCATACGGGGTGACTGGATGGAAGGGAAGAAGGGTCATAATCGGACGGACGCCTTCCTTACATTTCTGTCTTCTGGAGACTCCGAATGTGCAGTGGAAAACAGGAGGTGTCAAAATGTACTGATACCAATACCAGAGCCTTTACTGGCAGACAATATCCTATCCAGATCATCCATAATTAAATCTCCCATTGTGTCTGCTCCTCTGGCTCCAGTAAACTTGTTAACCAGCCACCATCAAATATTCCTCTGATCACCCAGTATTATTGTGATTTTGAAAAGCTCAACTGTATCTTCCACCAGGGGTTTGACAACCTCGTGTCGTGCCCTGACATGAGGGATATCGTAGTCAAAATATTGCTCACATCCTCCATAGTGTTCAGCCGCCGACCCAACCTGCAGAATATCCTTTTCCATCCCTACTCCAATCCTGCACCCCATAAGTCATTCCCTTGTAGCTGGCCCAGATGCAATACCTGTCCCATACACTCATCCACCACCTCCTGCCACAGGTATTTCGTACTCAATAAAAGGCAGGGCCATGTGTGAAAGCATACCTGTTATGTCTCTGCTATGCTGCAATTACTGAGCAGCATTCTATGTGGGCATGACAAATAACTGTCTATTCACATAAATGGTCACTGCCAAATTGTAGCAAACTGCAAACTTGACCATCCACCTGCTGAGCATGCTGCCTCACTAAGCTCGGCATTTGGATACTCCATTCCAGCACGAGTTTCTCTGTACTATGCATATGGAAATTGTCTATCTAACACATGCTATACTCTCACAATCCTCTTGGCCTAAACATCTCTGCTAACTTGTTCCCACTGCCTCGCCTTGCCTTTCCCTTCTCTGTTCTGTTAATACCACTATGTGTCTATCCATATCATGCACTGTCTTCTCCCGCTGCTGTTCCTCTTCCCCTCCCTCATGTGGGCATTCTCTCTCTCTCTCTCTCTATCTATCTATCTATCTATCTATCTATGAGGGTTATTTGGAAAGTAAGGAATGATCGGTCGCGAAATGGAAACCATAGTGGAAATCCGATGACGTTTTGCACAGGTGTTGTGGGCAGTGTCTCTAGTGTGCCCATCGATTGCATTACATCGTCCTTTTTAGTTCTGAGCACACAGAGAGCACATAAAGATACCTAGAACAATAGTGTCTCCCACCAAGTACAAGGGCCTTGTGAGAAATTTTGCCTGAAGCTATGCTGCCAACATTACATAACTGTTGTGCATTTTCCTCTTCAAGAAAATTCTCAGCTGCATTCTGCAGGGGCAATGAAGTTTCTCCTGCATCGTTTTCAATTGGAAATGTTTGATTACCCACAATACAGCCCGTAATTGTCTCCCTCTGAGTTTCATCTCACATGAACTGCTGGCTATGAAGACAGTATTTTGGCATAGACAACGAGCTGTAGGCCAGCATAGAGAACTGGCAGAAAGCCCTGGCGGTGGCCTTCTATAACAAGGATGTTGGAAAGTTGGTACAATACTACGGAAACATCGAAGTCGGATCGGCGTCTATGGAGATAAGTAGCTGGAAGTTGCAGCTAACTGTTGCAAATAAAACAGTTTTGATTTTCACTGTGGTTTCCATTTTGTGACCTATCATTCCTTACTTTCCAAATAGCCCTCGTATCTATCTATCTCTTCAACTTCTCTCCCTTCTCTCTCTCCCCTCCCTTTCTCATTCTTCATCTTCACTTTTCTTGCTTTCCCCTTCCCCTTTTTACCACTCTCATTTCTCTCCCTCTTTCTACATCTCCTGTTGTATCCTCTGTACTTTTTTTGCCTTGTCATGCACGTGGGAAGTCATATGTCCCAGTACCTGTCTCTTATCTCACTGCCCTCTCCTTGCGTCCTTATATACCCCCTCCTCACCTCCATCAGCTCAGGCAAGTGCTTTCAGTAATCGAGTGTCAATAATTAGTCTTATCATGGCCACAGGAGTATGTGTTTGCATGTCTGTGTTTGCAAATGTGTGTACTGTTGTCAGAAAAAAGTTACTACTGGGATGCTAGTATGAATGGTGTTTTCTCGGGTGAGTAATTGCCTCTCGCTTATTTTACATATTGCTCCATCCAAGAATTTTGATTATTATTAAAGATTAGAAAGGCAGAGGCGAATACAGTGGACCATTCATGTTAGCTTTTTAGTTTCTGAATTGACCGTAGTTTTCTCAGTTCGTAAGTAATGCAGTTTGTTTGCAGCTCCTTTTTTCAGGTTCATATAGCCACTCTCTGTGGCGTATGAACCCTTTTTTTATTATGTTAAAGTCAGTATTTATAAATTTTCTGTTATCTTTCCATTTTGTATTTCATGTAGTAGTATGATGTTTTCTAAGGATTTCATTTGCAAGTAGCTCATTGAAAATTATAAGTTTTGTATGTTGCAGAAGCTGCTTGTTTTAATACATTGCTCATAAACAAAATATTTCTGACTTGGTATTTGTGCTATTTTTGTTTCAGTTTTGAATATATTGAATGCTCCTTGCATCCAGCAAAAAGGACATTTTTTTCTCTGAAATACAAGGTGAGCCTCATTGATAATGAAAAAGTGAAGTACAAGGGCCTCTTTCAGAGATGCAAAGCATAAAAACAAAAAAATGATGCCAGTTTGCAACCCTGGACAATAGTGAAGAAATTTGTGAAAGATGTTAAATCATCAGTTAACTTGTTCATTGAGTACCATACATTGTTGCAGTTTATATTGCATTGCAGAAGAAAGTGCATGATCAGCTTTCACAGCAGTGAACTTACAGGATAGTTGTTAACATTGGGTGACATTTTAATTACTCGTGTTCTTCATATTATTGTACCGCAACTGTTTGGTATGTTTTTGTAAGTGAAAATAATGTTTCTGGTAACAGCGAGAAGACTTTATGGAAATGTCCATGCTGACTGTGTAAAGAACTGTGCATAATTTTGTGTAAATAGTACAGTTTATTTTAAAAATGTAATATTCTTTTGAAAATATTTACGTGTTTGCACGTTGAGTGTGAATGTGGAACTAACTTAAGTCCAGGATTCAGAACATGAAATGGGTTACTTTTGCTTCAGTAGAATAGGGATGCATAATGGGTGTTTTACAATAAAAGAAAATTATATTTAAAATATTAAATTGCGTATTTGTTGTTATTTAGTAAGATAAATGATGATATAGTAATATGCGTATGTTACTTGCAATTTCATTACATCGTTACATGATATTGTTAATAATTTCTATTACAGTATACATTGTGTTCTTTTTTAAGAACACTTTTCTGATAACAAACATTGAAATTTTCCTTCTGTCTCATCCTTGGAGCTTCTGTAGTGTCGCACATTGTCCCAGTCGAAATTACAGCTGGAATCAATGTACTCTTTTTTGTGTTCTGTGGTTAACAAGACAATTCACAAGGTATATTGCTCCACAGATTTACTCAGAAACATTTATTGGTGGACACGGATTAATCATCAGCATTGCTGCACTGTTAAATCAGTCTAAATAAGGGTTGCCAGTCTCACTTTGACCCATGAGAGAGGGTTCAGTTTGTCAGTACTCCTCTACCATGAATAAATGTGTTGTACAAATCCAACTACTTTCAGAAGATATCAGCTCTGACCATTAAATCTGAAAATGGACGCTACAGTCACTATACTGTCTCCAACTGGCTTCCAGCAACTCCTGCCTGTAATTTGCTCCATAAACTAATAAGATCAACAGTTTTAAGTCAGAAAGGAAGAGGACACACACAAAAACACTAACCTGAAGTTTCATGGAAACAAATGGAATTTATTGTCTTGTATGAGATATTGCCAGGTCCATTTCATTCATTCATTAAGCACCACCTCCAGCTATCTAATGTCTCTACATTCTGTTGCATGATACCTACCTATCAATTACACATATGCCCACTACACTGCAATGTTCACCAAGAAAATTGGCAAAAAAGCGAGCCGAAATCCACACCCTTCACCTGAGAACATATTGCAACTCTTTCGAAGCTGTCCACACAGTTGAAACAGCTTTATTGCTGAGGATCACTCACTCCATAATTGTTTCTCTCAACAGTCTTGAAACATTACTTTCACTCTATAGAGATCATGATTTCCTGCCCACCAATTGTTAGATACCACCTCTGCTTCAGAAGGCACAAAACTTGCTTTCTGCACCCTTTGAGGGCTGCTGACTGAGAGCTGATTTCCCAAGCTCTAAAACTGCTATGCAAAAATGATTTTAGAGCCAGGATATTCTGCCGACCAATCTCAGGAGCTAAATGCAGGCACTTCAGTTGGCCATTTTCTACTGCATAAATTGCTCCTTCCTGCTAGGACTTTATAAAGTTTTGATCTAACAGCTGCTTGAAAACACGTGCCATCAGGGAACATCACAAGGCCTTAAGCCATGATCACAAGGCATTTAGATGGGTTTTTGGAACATTGGCCCACCAGTCTTAAAGCTGAATGAAACTCCACTCCCCAAGATACCAGAAACCAACTCTAATGTCGATAAAAGCAAATGGGACAGGCACACATGCCCTCCATTTTTCAGCAAGAGATGAAATTATTCCTGATCAGAATAAAGAGAATATTGGAGCTGTAAAATTTATGTAACATGCTGGACCAGTCGCTAATTGGTTGCCCGTGGGAGGCTACATACCTTGTGAGGGTTTCTGCTATCTTAAGTATGCTTTTACCTTATACGAGACAGAACCTCCATGTCTTCCAGCTGTTCTTCCCACAAAACTACTTTTATTATGAAGAACAACAGACTATGTGCCCTGGACACCATCTGGTTTATTGGCCAGACTACAACTTAAACTCTATTTACAACTCAGATTACAATGTAGTCATTTCATAAGAACATCATGTCTGACAGATTTCTGTCTCTGAAAGGCTCCTTGCGATTATACGAATGTGATGCAATTGGCAGCAATGACCCACTCCCTTTCCTTTCCTTTTTTTTTCTCTTTCCCACCTTCAATTTACATATACCACTTACAATAATTGAAACTCATCAAAAGGGTAGCGTTCACTGCTGCATCATGCCCCAGAAGCACCTCAACCGTAAAAGTCCAACCCCAACAAATCGAGAACTGTCTCGGTACCATAACTGCTGATGATAATGCTGCTTAAACTTAGCTGAACGTCAGTTATGAACAGTTACTCAAGTATACTAACTGCCAAAGGTACAGATGTTTCACAAAATTACTGAAATCTTAACAGACTTCTCTACTCTGACAGCCACTCTAAAAATATTGTCCTTAAATTAAATCTTTCCATACAGCTATAAACTGCATACCATATTTACCTGGTTATAAGACGATTTTTCCCCCCAAATTTGTCATTCAGAAAATACAGGGTCATCTTACGTTTGCATGTCAAACTGCTGCTGATTTGACATTTTTACATTGTGTAATCGATTAGGTAAAGATTTTGTGTAATGGAGTAGCAATTCCTGACAGTTCAGCTCAAGAAACTATACTAAAAGCAATGTGTTCTGGTGTGATCTTTAATGTGGAATAACGTTGAAACTGCATGCTTTGGTAATACGTAAATATAAATACAAAAATCTTGAAGTATGCATGTTAGATTCTGCTGCCTTGCTTCTGTCAACCAATTACGTGACATGTGATCTTGTCAGCCAGTCATGTCATAGAACCTTACTCCTTCAGCATGAATAGAATAAGGATGCTCAATGTCTCATTGAAGGTATTTTACACCAATCTCTGCACCCACAAGAAAATATAAAAATTATTCTATTCCATTGTGGTAGGATGGCACAGCAACCAATTTTGATTGTATTTCTGAATAAAAACTGTCTTGCTTTTGCAACCAAGGCTGTTTTCATTTTGAAATACAAAAAAATCCATATTTTGTCACCAAACACATTTCATTTTATTGAAATAAAACATCATCAGTTGTCTGTAATGAAAGATATTTACAATGTGGCTTGCTTTCTAGATCAATAAACAGTTTGTTATAAAAGATGTTGATTTCGCTTGTAATATTTTATGACTGATTTTCATCCACATCAGGAAATGACATCTGCTTGCATGCTTCAGAGGTATTCCTTCATTTGGCACTGTTGATTCCATCCTAATCCTACACTGCTTTTCAGAACTATGCATTTCTTGGTGTAAAACACAACACTGTGCAGCACCACAAAGCAATCTGGGAGAGTGCTGGAATCAAGAGTGCTAAATGAAGAAATACCTCAGAAATTTGCAAGCTGATGTGATCGAAAATCTCTAAATTTTGCTGTTGATGTAAAGGGCATTAAAAGTGTTCCTGTAAGGGACTTGTGGCAATTAAACGGCCAGAATAACAGTAATGCTGGGTACACTAGTACATCGAAGGAAGCTTCCTTCATATGTGACTCTTCACAAGAAAACAATACCGAAGGAAAAGCTGGCATATCTTTAGATGCCAAGAAAAGGATTGGTTGATAAATGACCTGGTGCTAGATTAATTGAAGGTTGTTCATCACTCTTTGCTTAACAGAAGGGAAATGTTGGTGCTGGATTCTTTCAGGAGACACACCTCCCAGGAAGTTAAGGATCTGATAGCAGACATGGTAATAATACCTGGTAACATGATTCACAAGTTAAAGTAATGGATGTTGTCACAAATAGACCTGTGGGCACGTGTAAGAAACCAGTGATGTGTGGGATGTTTACTCCATGCAAGTGCAGCAGACATTAGAAAGCTAAGTTTTTATTCTTTGATTCATGTCTGTTGAGTATTCTGTTCTGAGTTGGACAAATAAAATATCATACATAACTTTATGTGTGGGCTTAATTTGTTGCCTACATAAGTGGTTCCCCAAAAGAAACAATAACAGTTTTCTCAACAATAGTGTTGAGCAGCAGATATGTTAAATATGGAAGAGGCTAACAAACTTTTTCAACCCACAAACAAAGAGATGCAATGGCTAAAGCAAGATAACGAGGTTTTATAGCTTACAACACTGAAGGATGATAGTAGAACATATTCCTGGAATTTACAGGTCCTGGTACTAGCAGTGAAGCCACGAGCATACACACATGCTGAAGATTTTTTGTGTACGAACACATCATTATCAACCCCACTGTGGTTGCAGTCAAAAGCATCTACATTCACAACTATGCAGCCAAACATATGGTTTGCAATACTAGAGAATATCCTCAAGCAACAACAAATAACCGAAGACAGTGAAAAATTCACTCTAGCAATTAGCAACCTGGATCAAAGGGTAAAAGCGACAGTCACCGATGTGATCCTACGCCCACCGTTCCAATAAGCATACACATTGGACTTAAAACATGCTCACTGCATGAAACTACAGGAGCAGCGACTTTCCCAGATGTTGTACCAGGAGAAACGTGGAGACAAAGTTCCATCTGAAACATTTACATGCTATAGTCAATGCAAGAAAAATATCTGACGAATTATTATTACACATTACTAGTGACAACAGCTTCCTCATCTAGTTCAGCTGACATTGACAGCGTACAAAGGACAGACTCTTGACAAGCTGCTGCAAATAGGTGACAGAGGTTTTGCTACCCTGCAGTTGGCCAAAGTGTCTGTAGTAACATCATCGGTCACCTCTGCAACGGAGAGGTTAGAAGAATCAAAGTTAACCTGTGCAGTCACAAGTTACAGGCAAAAATAAGGGATCACTTAGGAGATCAGACAGCTGCAAGCCACAATGGAAAGGATGGCTACTCGGCTACTTAACTTGGAATGACAAACTTCCACTGTAAAGAGACGCAGTCACACTCCAAACAGGATCAGGGTCACAACAATTTTTGCTGCCACCACAGGCAGTTTGGCCCTTGAATTACAAGATGCACAAAACATTGTGGAGTCCAAAATGGCAAGGGCAACCCTCTGTAGTCATCACAGGTTCTGGCACTCATGAACGATGCCGTAAAAGAACGAAGAACCAGATGACAGTCATAGCCAGCAACACGCACATTCCAGTTAAGGCCCATGGAAGTGTCCTTTACACTATTCCTTTATGCCATTCTGCGACATCCTGGAAGAATAAGCTAACACTGCACTGCTTTCAAGTGGTTAATAGACCTTCTCACCTCAAGTTTCTGATATACGCAGGTTCGGAAGTGAGTACTCTGCCGGCCTCTAGCTCCTTTACAAAGGACATGAGCAAACCTTTGAAATTGCTAGCAGTTAACAATTCAATCATAAATGCATATGGTTATAAAGAATTCTCAATTGATAATGGTTTATCTGACCATTAAAAGATGAACTTTGTAGTGGCAGGTATTTTACAACCTGTCTTAGGTGCAGATTTCTTCTCTCAGTAGCTCTGGTGTACAGTCTCCAAAAGCAAGAAGCCATCAAGATTCCAGTAGTGAAGCACAATACAGTGCATTATATAGGCACCACATCAGGCCCGCCATTATTACGATGCATCTACAGATTAGCTCCAGAGCCATTAACAGAGACAAAAGTGATTTTTGAGGAGATGCTCCGGTCTGGAGTAATCAGATCATCAGGCAGCTCTCCCCCTTTAGTATGAAAGAAAGATGCCACATCCCGTCCCTGTGGAAACTACTGCCTATTAAACAAGAGAACGATCCTGAATAAGTACCCCATACCAAACATTCAAGAGTTTACCTATGCTGTAGCAGGTGCAAAAAAGTTCTCAGTACTGGATTGTCATTAGGCATGCAACCAGATTCCAGTGACTCCAGTTGATGTGGCAAAGATAGTATTGATTACAAGCTTTGGGCTACTGTTTATGCCATTCAGATTCAAAAGTGCAGCCCAATCCTGGCAAAGATTTGTTGATGATGCACTCCAGGGATTACCTTTCTGTTGCACCAGAATGATATTTTGATATTCTCGGAGGACACGAAATCACATGATAAACATATTCAGGAGATACAACAGAGATTGTGTATGTACAGAGTAGTTTTAAATGAATGCAAGTGCACCATGTGCAAAAGTCAAGCAACATAGTCTCAACTAACGTCGTACAGCCATTACCAGAAGAGAATGACAAGCTGTACAGCCTACCCAAGCCTACAGACTGTAAATGACTTAGGCGTTTCCTGGCTGTGGTAAACTTTTACCATTGTTATTTGCCAATTACCACCGCAACACAGGCATCACTTATGAATGCACTGGCTGGCCAGGACGCCAAAGGAAGTTGAAAGCTACGATGGACATAAGAAATGAATAAAGCTTTTAGTGACTTACATATAAGCTTAGGGGAGGCAGTGTTGTTTGCACACCCATACCTGCAGCACAGATGAGTATTTTAGTGGACACAAGCCAGGTCACAATTGGAGTAGCCTTGCAACAACAGGTAGATGAACACTGGAGTGCATACAATAGAGAGTTGTTGGCAATGTATAAAAGTAGTATCATCTTCCAGCAACATTAGTGATAAGTACTCACCAGTTTTGGCAGACAGAGTTTGTCATTCAATTCACCGTGTATATAAGGCACATCAGAGGCGCAGAGAATCTGGTTACAGAGTGCTTCTCTCATGTCTGCAGTGTAGCCAGCACTGAACGGGCAGCATCACAGGAAGTGGATCTGGAGCTACAAAAATTCTTGATGGATCACACAGCAGGGTTATAGTTACAGCCAATACCATTGCCAGGAAGAAGGGTTAACTTATGGTGTGATGTGTCACTGCGGAAGCTGCACCTAAACATCACACAACAATTTTGCAAGGCAGCATTTGACAATGTGCTTGGCCTGGCATGCCCAGGGGCAAATGCCTTGAGCAAGTTACTGACACCATATTTAGTGTCACAGTCAATTAAAAAGAAAGCCAGGGAATGGACTTGCACATGAGTACAATGTTAGTACTACAAGGCAGGGCGACACTTCCATGCGGAAATTGGGAATTTTGCAGGATTACTAGCCAGATTTGCCCATGTGTTCCTGGACTTGGTGGATCCATTCACAGTTTCTGATGGCTATAAACACTTGTTAGCTGCGGTGGACAGATGCACGAGACAGGCACAGGCCATTCTGATCACTAACCTAACAGTGGAAACGTTGTAAAAGATGTTTGTCTCTCAATGATTAGCTTGCTTTGGATGTCTCCTTCATACCACAACATATCAAGGTGCCAGTTCTGATTACTAACCTAACAGTGGAAACGTTGGAAAAGATGTTTGTCTCTCAATGATTAGCTTGCTTTGGATGTCTCCTTCATACCACAACATATCAAGGTGCCAGTTCTGATCACTAACCTAACAGTGGAAACGTTGGAAAAGATGTTTGTCTCTCAATGATTAGCTTGCTTTGGATGTCTCCTTCATACCACAACATATCAAGGTGCCAGTTCAAGTCCAGCTTGTTCAGTGAGTTTCAGCACCACCATACAACCAGCTACCACCTAGTCACCTAGTTAACAATGGTATAGTGGAGAGGTGGCATAGGATGTTGAAGGCAGCTCTCGTGTGTAATCAGGAAACTGGACAGAAGCTTTCTCTCTCTCTCTCTCTCTCTCTCTCTCTCTCTCTCTCTCTCTCCCCCCCCCCCCCCCCCCCATCCCCTCCACCACTTTTATCGTTTGAAGTGGAGATTTTTATTTCTCATCTCAATACAATTGACATGATGTTCCAAAGGCCACAATTGCCAAATTTGTTCCAGATGTTTGTGAAGCCACTTTTTTCGGACATCAATATTTTTGCTATGTCCATATTAAATTTTCTATTTCCGCCACTAGCTTCACGTTGTATTCTTTGGGTAGCTTTGGCATTTGCACAGCTGTACTTTTAGTACAGTCAGTCACTTCTAAATGGATTCTTATTGGCATAAGATCGTCAACAGAAGTGTCTAAATGCCAGAAAGGGAATCTTCATTAATCTTGGTTGTCTTATTATTTATTACATAACGTATTATAGTCAATACCTCTGACATCATTAGTCCTTCAAACAATGGAAAATCTGGAATGGAATAATGACAGTATTATGAAAAGTAACTACTCATCATATAGTGGAGGTGCTGAGTCACAGAGAGATAGGTACAACTAAAAGACTGTCACAAATATAGCTGTCGGCCAGTAAGGCCTTTGATAAAATTAGATGACAAACACACACATACACGCTCATGCAAACCAACTCACATGCACTCGACTGCAGTCTCAGGCAACCGAGGCCACACTGTGAGCAGCAGCACCAGTGCATGATGGAAGTGGTGGCTAGGTTGGGGTAAGGAGGTGGCTGGGGCAGGGAGGGGGAAGGATAGTAGAGTAGGGGTGGCAGACAGTGACATGCTGTTGGGGAGCCCACAGGTGGGAGGTGGAAAGAGGGTAGGGCAGCTATTTGCAGTTGGGAGATTATGCGGTCAGCGGAGAGGTGGAGGAGGGGGGGGGGGGGGGGGGGGAGTGGGAAAGGGTGAAGTAAAACGACTGGATATGATGGAGGGATTAGGGCTGCGTAGTGCTGGAAGGGGACAGAGAAGGGGCTGAATGGGAGAGGGCAATGTTACATTCCATCCTAGATTTTCCATTGTTTGAGTATTATGAAAAGGATAGATTGCTACTCACCATATAGTGGGGATGCTGAGTTACTGACAGACACAACAAAAAAAACAAGCTTTGGCCTTCTTCTAAAGTACACACACACACACACACACACACACACACACACGCAAACACAACACTCCGTGTGTGTGTGTGTGTGTGTGTGTGTGTGTGTGTGTGTGTGTGTGTTTGTTTTGTGTGTTGTCTACTTCAGAAGAAGGTCTTTTGGCTGTAAGCTTACTCATTCAGCAGCCATTTTGTTCTGCTGTCTGCAACTTAACATCTCCACTATATATTAAGTAGCACTCTTTCCTTTTCACAGTAGTGTCAATCCTTCAGTGTTCATACTATGAATAATTGTCTCATATGCAACACTGGGTCACACTTTTTTCTTGTAATGATTATCATTGCTGTCCCACAAACACCTGTGTGTGGTGTAACTGCCTAGATAGTTTCATATCATAAAAAATTAGAATGCCATGAAACTGAGTATTTTTGCCAGTGACTTTCGTCAATGTGAGATATTCATGGGCAGTGGCTAGAAGAACAATTTTGAAACTTAGTTTCACAACAGAGTAACTCGTGGTAAATTAGGTTTTACTTGTCAACCTTACAAAGAGTGTTAGTCATGTTTGATTAATATTTTCACAAACGTAATATCAAAGGGCTTAGCTACGATGACGTGATCACACAAAGAGAATACTTTCGAAAAACAGCATTCTGTGATCCAGTTTTTATTTTCGGAAAGCATAGAACCTTCACATATGTAGTCAACGGCAATGAAGAGGTAAAGAAAAAGTACAAAACTGGCTTCAAGATTAAGGTAAAAAATTATTTGCTGAGGGGAAGAACTGTAAGAAGACTGTACAAGTGCATAGAAGTTGATGAGGATTTAAATGAAAAACTACAAAAAATTTATTCTTAATAAACAGTGGTGACTTGTGAGTATACATTCTGGGTGTTCCATTTGTGAACACTTAGATTCAGATAAATATGAGATAAATAAGATATTCAGATAAATATGAGATAAAGATGAGAGTGTGAAATTAATAGTATCTGCTGTATAACAGTTATGTTTATCAGCAAGTTTATACAACTGCAGCCAGTGCCAATTATAACAACAACAGTAATAATAGTAATAATAAAGTTGTATATCTTATATGACAAAAGGAAGAATTGTTTTTGTGGAATTTTGTTGTTTTGTGCATATTTAAGCACATTTTAGGGCAATAATGAAGTAATGTTAAGCTTTCACAAACCTCCATTGTGTGTAAGTGGAAGTTTTTGTGCTTTTTCACTTTTTCGGACAAATATACAATACACTGAAGATATCCAGTGGGAAAGTTAGAAGATACATAGGTTTAATAATCTCTGCCGAGAAAACCAAGTTTACTACTAACATAAAAATGGTCAAATAGAAAAGGCCAAAAATATTCAAATATCTGATGGAGCTAATTTAAGAAAGTGGATTAGAAAAATCTGCCACAAATGAAGAGATTCACAAAATGGAAACAACATATGGGACACAAAAAAACATTTAAAACAAAAAGTGCATATATTCTGTGGTGACAAAAGTCATGAGACAGCAATGTGCACATATACTGATGGTGGTAGTATTGTGTACACAAGTTGTGTAAAAGCAGTGCATTGGTGGAACTGTCATTTGTACTCAGGTGAAAAGGTTTGCAACATGATTACAGTTGCACGAGAGGAATTAACAGACTTTTAACGCGGAATGGTAGTTGAAACTAGATGCGTAGGGCATTCCATTTTTGAAATCTTTAGGGAATTCGATATTCAGAGATCCACAGTATCAAGAGCATCCTGAGAATACCAGATTTTGTGTATTACCTCAGCACGGACAACACCGTGGCTGACAGCCTTCTCTTAACGACTGAGAGCAGTGACATTTGCATAGAGTTGTCAGTGCTGACAGACAGGCAACACTGTGTGTAATCCTGCAGAAATCAATGAGGGACATATGACAAACATATCCACTTGGACAGGACAGCAAAATTTGGTGTTATGGGCTATGGCAGCAGACAGCCGACACTAGTGCCTTTGTTAAAAGCATGACACCACCTGCAGTGCCTCTCTTGGGCTCGTGACCATGTTGGGTGGACCCCAGGTGACTGGAAAACCATGGCATGCTCAGATGAGTCCTGATTTCAGATGGTAAGAGCTGATGGTAGCATTCAAGTGTTCACCCTACAAAGCCATGGACGTAAGTTGTCAACAAGACACTGTGCATGCTGGTGATGGGTCCATAATGGTGTGCTGTGTTTACATGGAACAGACTGGGTCCTCTGGTCCAAGTAAAATGATTATTGACTGTAAATGGTTATGTTCAGCTACTTGGAGACCATTTTCAGCCGTTCATGTGCCCAAACAACGATGGAATGACAATGCATCATATCGCCGGGCCACAGTTGTCTGCGACTGGTTTGAAGCACATTCTGGACAATTTGAGCAAATGATTTGGCCACCCAGATTGCCCAACATGAATCCTGTCGAACATTTATGGGACATAATTGAGGTGTCAGTTCATGCACAAAGCCCTGCACAGGCAATGCTTTCACAAATGTGGGCTATAGAGGCAACATGGCTCAGTATTTCTGCAGAGACTTTCAGTGACTTATTGAGTCTATGCCATGTTGGGTTGCTGCATTACGCTGAGCAAAAGAAGGTACGACACAATATGAGGATGAGGAGGTATCCCATGACTTGTCAGTTCAGTGTAAAGAAATACAAAAATAATGTGTTACAATGGAGTTGTGAAACCAGAATACGTCCCTGCATAGCACTCAATTATAAAGTCAGAAGTATTAGAGAGAAAAATCATGATGAAAAGTTGAGGTCTAATAAGATACACACAAGTCAGGAAATTAAGAAGGTATGATAAATTACATAAAAAATATAGAATAAATTAAAGTACAGAAAAGAAGATTAATATTTCTTAGATAATGATACAAGATGAGTGACAACAGGCTGACAAAACAAATCTTAAAGCATATCTGGGAAAAGGAATAAGGAAGCCAGATTTGAGAAGTCAAAAACAATTTGGAAATCTACAACATAAAAGTAGAAACAGCAGCTGAAGTAGATATTTTCAGAAGTAAAGTTTCAGATTTAAGATTCTAGACAGGCATGGAATGATCTATACAAAGAAAAAAGAGAAATTATGAAAAAATGTTGGAGGATAAGAAAAGAATGTGGTCCCTAGTTGGCCAAAATGAAAGTTAGAAAAGCAAAAAATGTATAAATTTCCCCAAAGCTTCCATTTACTTGCCAAAATTTTAAAAATATTGTAAGAAATGTAATTCAAACCCATGCACGTAGAAGTTAACTGCTCTCTTAACACAGACCTTATAGCACTTAGCCACTCCTCCACTTAACAAACATTTTCCTCATCAAGTATTTCTGCAAAGGATCTAAGTCAGTGTACTTCAGTTTCTAAAAACTGTTAAAATGATGCATATAAATAAGATTTCCTTTTATTCAAATGTTATAACAATGCCATCGATTTCCAAAATTGGTCCTGCGTCATGGCCTTTGACCTTGATGTTTATGAAAATGGAAGCGTGTTGACCAAACCCTTTCATAGGAGTCTCTCTTGAATGGCTCAGATTAGTATGCTGAACTTAATTGAAATCAGTGGGTCACAGATTCTGATCTCTCTGTGTTGGAGCAGATATCCAGCTGTGTGTTTGCGACATGTGGTACTCTGGGGAAGAACGCATTTATTGTGATTTTAGCAATATCAGATAGGATGATATATAAATGGAGGAATGTGTTCATTTGTCTGTGAGGAATGGGAGATGGTTGAGGGTGGGGGTGGGGGGAGTGGCACCGTTCAGCTCCAGTAACACCACAAAAAGAGGAAAGTTTAGTGGTAGCTAGGTCTAGATGTGGGAAAGCTTATGTTTGATGGACATTCAAAGCTTCAAATCACCATTAGTGGTTGGCGGAATATTGTCAATGCCCAGAGTTACCTAGCCGAGGTACTATGACCTCAGGTGCAACTTTCTAGAGGTACGATTGATCTACATTTCATTTTCATGGACTTCAATATCCACACACACTGTGCCATTCTTTTGGATTATGTATTTCTTGTAGGTGAAGATATCAACCAAGTTGTTTGGCCAGTAAGGTCTCTGAATCTGAGTTATGTGATACATGTTACGGTTGGAATGGACTCAAGAGAGGAATAGAAGCCCTTCAGCTGTCCCCAAGGATTCTTCAGGCTTACACGTGGCTCTTTCTCAGAAACAAATTTGACAGCTCTTGACCCGCCTTACAGTAAGCATGCTGCTGCTGTGGTGCTAACCATTTGTGAGAGTAATGTGCATCCACAAAATGCCCTTTTTCTGTTCAACTTTCCACATGGGCCTATATTTCCAATGGCACAACTACTCGTGCGTCTTTGTGCATGTTTAATTTCC
Source organism: Schistocerca serialis cubense (assembly GCF_023864345.2). NCBI lineage: Eukaryota > Metazoa > Arthropoda > Insecta > Orthoptera > Acrididae > Schistocerca > Schistocerca serialis. The sequence goes on from NC_064646.1 coordinate 399,441,658, forward strand.
TCGAAATGAAGGTCGTACGTAAGTGCATTGTTTTCTGGGTTCGATGGGAATCTCTTGCGCTGTTCAGCAGACGACAGACAACGGGGTCCAATGTGTGTTTGTTGTGTAGGGTGTTGAAATTATCTTGTAAGGCAATTTATGTGCAGCAATGTCTGTCGATTCCAAAGAGAACACTGATATTTCTAGGCGATTACAGACAAAGAGAAATCATTTGGAGCGCAACTTCTGAAGATTATTTGAATAAAAATTTGAGATTTGATGCCCTGAGCATTAAGTATTGTCTTGATAAAAAGTCTCTGATCATACTACTGTAAAGAATAAACAAGTCTCAAAATAGAAAAACACATCAAATGTGAATACGAAAACTGTGGATGAATATTTACATTATTACGATCTAATAGCACAACACTTGGGGAGTCTGACATCTGAACAGAGAAAAGGTGAGGGTATGTGTAGCTCCTCAACAGACTACTAGAAACTGAAACAGTGATAGTGCAAAAAAATGAAATATCCTTTCTAGTGGTTTCTGAGGTTTGTGACATTCCCAAATTTGTCGAGTCCGAGATCGTTAATCTATGGGCTATATAATAAATGTAAGTTGCGTAAACACCTCTCATAAAATGTAATATAAATGATGTATTGAAAGCCAATCAATCTTCACATAACGACTAAGAACCTCCGTTAAGTATTTTTCAGTTTCAGGTACAACCACTGAAATACTTTTTCTTTTAGATACGAAATAATAGTTCAGACTAGTACATACATTGTCGATTACCAGTGAACGGAATGTTATTTCCAGCCTTACTACTGCGTTTCCCAGTAAGAAAACAAAAATATCACTGTGACCTCCTGAAATTTGCAAACATAACTTCGCTGTCACTTTATCTTTCTCATATCTCTGTTATGTAGATACTTCATTTTTTTTTCCACAGTCGCATTTGTGTTTTCCTTTCCTGTTGCCTTTTGATCACAATAAGTGCAGCACAATGTCCTGAGCAAAGAAGAATTGCGTAACAAATCGTCATCAGAGCTCCATGTATTTAAATGAGCAATCACTAATGCAAGCTTGCTTCGACTTTGTGGAGGGGAATGGGATTTGTTCGCATCTGCATAAAGCACTTGCACATGCTTGCATTTTAGCCTTGTACGCTTTTGAAGAAAATCTTCGCTCCAATAAGGCCTATCAACCGTGCGGATATGAGGGGGGGGGGGGGGGGGGGTTGAAAATTGTTTTCTAGTTGCCTTGTTTCTATTTCAAAATAGTGAAAAAAATATTTATTGTTCTTAATGAATTCTTCTGCCAGATTCCATAATTGCTTTAAATGTTTCAGTTACTCTTGACCCAAATGTGTAAGGTTTAGTAGCAGATGTGACTGTCACATCTGTTCATATTTTCAGATTCTGGACCCTACTTACCCATCACTATTTCTGAAAAGTACCCATGTTGCTAATAAAAAATCAGTAACAGTTATCGAAATTTGTTTTTATTTACTTTTTGTGGTGGTCATAATGTGCCCTTCATTGGCAATACGTGTTATTGAAAAGCCGTTGGTATTGGTGGGGTTAATATAGAAAGGCAGATGCCTCTTAAAGTAATGTTTTGCTAATCTTCGTAGTGTTTTTAAATTAGTAAATTGGTATTATGACATCACAGTTCCCTCAGTTTTTTCTTCTTACGATCATCCATTGCAGTTCGAGAATTAGAGTCCTTCTCAAAATAAACTGTGTGAGGTGTCAAAAGTATGGAAGAACTTACAATTTCCTAAGCACTACCTAGTGATTAGCCTTACCTTACTTTGCCTGTAGATATTCTATATCCTGTTTACGAAGTATCGCTTCATTTTTTATTATGATTAACACTTGGCCACTACTGTAACTAGTGAATATTACATGTGATAGGTTTTGAACAAAACAACACAAATTTACAGGATGTTCGTGCACAACCCACACAAAGGAGACAAAACATCATGCTTGCTTCCTAATGCCAGATTGGCTGTCACATGGTGATGCTGCGGATATCGGGGAGTGGAGACGAATGGGAAATCACTCTAGCAACATTTGTTCTTGGGTGTATTCCATTCTGTGTTCCCCTACAGTTTGTACCCTTTACAGCTCCCTCCCTCTGGTATCATGGATGACTTGACACAAGTCCTATCATCCTGTCCATTCTTCTTGTCAGTGTTTTTGATATGTTCTTTTCTTTGCCGATCCTACGGATAACCTCCTCAGTCCTCATCTTATCAGTCACCTTATTTTCGACTCTTTACAAAGCACCACTTCTCAAACTCTTCGATTCTCTTGTTTTCCAGTTTCCTCACAATCCATGATTAGCTACCATGCAATGTTGTGCTCAGAATGTACGTTATCAGAACTTTCTTCTTCAGATTAAGGGCTATGTTTAATACTGGCCGACCTCTCTTGGCTAGAAATGCCTTCTTTACCAATAGTAGTCTGATTTCCATGTCCTCTTTGCTTAATTTGTTTCATGTTACTTTGCTTCCAAGACACCAGACTTTGTACACTTTGTGCTTACCAATTTCAATGTTAAGTTTACCAGGAATCTCAGTTCAGCAACTCTCGATCAGTCATTTTTCTTCAGTTTACTCTCACTCCATAGTATGTGCTTATTAGACTGATTGTTCCATTTTTACCATAGATATCCTTTCACCCTAAATTCTAATCCTTTTCCTGAACTATTCTTTAATGTCAACCATTACTTCTCCAGGATATATACAGAACAGTAAGGGCAAAAACCTACATACCTTGTCTGATCAAAAGTATCTGCCCATCTTTTAGTGGACTTTAATATCATTCACCTTTGGGATGGCTTGAACACTGTGGGAACATTTTCAAGGAGATGTCTGAATGACCATGGAGGAATGGCACCCCTTTCTTCCTCAAAAGTAAGGTATTGCTGTTATACACTAGGGTCTTGAGTTACCGTAAGTCGATGTTTTGATTCATTCCGAAGATCTTCCATTGGGTTCGAGTTGGGTCTCTGGGCAGGCAAGGCCATTTCAGGAACATCACTATCCACAAACAATATACTCGCATATGCTACTTTAAGACAGGGTACATTTTCATTGCTTCTGAACTGTTCCTCTGCTGTTCTTAGTACAGAATGCTACAAAATGTGTTCATGTACTTCCACATTTGTGGTTCAAATGGCTCTGAGCACTATGGGACTTAACATCTATGGTCATCAGTCCCCTAGAACTTAGAACTACTTAAACCTAACGAACCTACGGACAGCACACAACACTTCCACATTTAGCATTTCTTAAGTTCAGTAGAGGAACCACACCCTAAATATGCAAATCACTGCCATACTGTAACACAAGCTCCTCCGTATTTTACTGTAGGGACTACACATGATGGCAGGTAATGTACTTCAGGCATTCGCAAAATCCAGACCCTTACATCAGAGTTCCACAGTGTATAGCATGATTCATCACTCACATTGTATAGCATGATTTATCACTCCAAATCATTTGTTTCCAGTTGTCCAATGCCCAGTGGCATTCCTCTTTACACTAGCTCAGGTGTCACTTGGCACTGACCACAGAAATGTGTGGTTTATGAGGAGCTGCTTTTTAACTCCCTACACACATTCATTGTGCTAGTTGGACTGCTGGTAGCACCCTGGAACTGGCGAGTGATTCCTTCTGCTGATTTAAAGCAGTTTTTTACAACCACCCACCACAATGCCTGATGGTCCCTGTCCATCAGTACCCAAGGTCTGCCTGGTCTTGGTTTAGATGCGGTTGTTCCTTTGCATTTTCATTTCACAGTCATATCACCAACAGTCGATTAGGGCAGTTTAAGAAGGGTTGAAATGTCCCTGATGGATTTGTTACTCAGGTGACTGTAATAGATCAGTAGGCATATGAATGCAATGGCCTCATTGTTCTCCTTTTGTAAACAAACCAGCCATTTAGTCTAGTGTTCTTATGAAAACAAATCTCTCACTTGTGTTTTTGAGTTATGTTTATGCAAGTGTAATTTATGACCGTAACACAAGGAAATTGAGATAGACTTGTCATTCATTCTCTGCACATCAATCGATCAGCAACATGAAGGGTCAGCAGCAGCACTAGATATCAGTCACAGCCTCCATACAGAACAAAAAGAAGAGATTTACTCTCACATTCAAATGTAAGTATTATTATTAACCATTTCCTCTCTTTGCTCATTATCATTCATCAGATGTGTTTCCGTTTTTTTTAATTGATCCCGCAACACAATTTGTCCCTGATGATACAGTGGAGTGGCAACTGACTATACCATTGCAGCAGTGCACAGTAAGCATACCTGATTAATGGGATCATGGTAGACAGCAACTAATCCTGGACTTTTAATTTCCATTATCTACACCACCACAACTGCAGCAGTGCACCAATGGCCTATCTGATTTATTAGCTAAGACTTTATCCAGCACTGAGTTTGTGGCATCTGCGCCACAAAAGCAGCAACACACTGATGATAATCAGAGCAGCTGCAGCAGCGATAGCAGGAGGACATACAAGAACTCTTCTTACTGGACCTTGTGTTCCTACTGTCACCATTTTTGACACTTCTTGTAGAGCTATTACTGTGGTGTAGCTCACCTATTAGAGTGATGTTAATCTCTGTAATGTACAGTTTGAATGTGAGTGGGTGTAAACATGTAGTTGTGGCCATGGTGAGTTCAAGATAGTGCTAGTGACGGAGTATTCCCAGTTTAGTGGCATTAAAGTAGTGCTTTCAGGCTATGAATGGTACGAATGTTGTCATAATTCTGCAAAGACAGCTGCAATGTTCAATGCTCAACCATCTCTGGTGTCAGTGGGCTGCCATACAGAACTTGCATATGTTGAGAACTACACAAGGACAATTAAAATATACAGCAGCAAGACTACCACACTGTGCACTCACTTTCAGGAATCAACTTTCAGAAACATGGTGTTTGCTAGCTCAGGCATGAGTGTGCTGCGAATGCGCGCCTCAGGTGGTGGAAGCATGTGAATGAATATTTTTGAAAATGTAGGTATCCTCTTACAAAAGCTCACCCATCAGAACACTTCAGAGGACGTTTTTTTAATAATTTTGATGTATGTTGTGCTTCTGTACATAACATGTATGATGTATTCGTATTGTAGATACCTGATACTATTTAAGAAATGTGCATATTCATACTTATTCGTATACCATACCGAGCGAGGTGGCGCAGTGGTTAGCACACTGGACTCGCATTCGGGAGGACGACGGTTCAATCCCGTCTCCGGCCATCCTGATTTAGGTTTTCCGTGATTTCCCTAAATCGTTTCAGGCGAATGCCGAGATGGTTCCTTTGAAAGGGCACGGCCGATTTCCTTACCAATCCTTCCCTAACCCGAGCTTGCGCTCCGTCTCTAATGACATCGTTGTCGACAGGACGTTAAACACTAACCACCACCACCACCATCGTATACCATACAATGTTAACTCAAACAAAAAAATGAATGTTTATTTCTCTAAAGTGTGTTTCATTTCATCTAGAATGGTATGTAACAACAAAAATTTCACATGGCTCAGTGATCTGGTGCAAGTCTTTCTATTGGATATCGCTTCAGTGACATGCATGTCTCTAAGCTACCCCAGTTATTCACCCAGGGAAAGCGGCCTACAATGTAACATGGAATCTAAACTCACTTCCATCTTACTCACATTGACACACACAATCAGTTCATCACACATGTCGTAAGGCAATGAAGAAAGGGTGAAAGGTGCTAAATCTTGGATTAAAACAGAAAGAAAATGGAAGAGGAGCTAAACTAACAGCGCAGGAAAGTGTGACCGATTGACCAATTACAGACAATATGGGTGAGCCAGTCATACTGTTAATACATTAACATCTCCATAAAATTCTAGGAAACAAGTTCAAAATAATACCAAACCTTAAAAGTCTAACCACATTAATTTGAATGTTACTTAAAATAGGGGGCAGATCTGTTGGCAAATTTCCCGCTTACCTCTGTTCTGAAAATAAAACACAGTGTAGTAAAATGTGGAGCCCAGTAATCTGTACACCACAAGCACCACACATTGGGGTGTTCTTCTGCTGGAGCAAGAAGCCACGCATCATATGGCTGTGACATTGTGAAGACAAGTAAGGTGGATCTTATCCTACTTGCATGGCTGGAAGGAGGTACACCATGGCTATGTTGTGGACTTTACTAAATACAGCTTGCTTTCTGTCACTTCCAGCCACCTTTCTTCCCATTGATCCCACAACCTCTCAATTTTCAGGCATGAGCTTTCTGCTAGACCGCCAGGCCCAACATAGAGTGATACAATTACCATCCATAATAGGTAAAGATTCCCAGTCATTTTAACTTAGTGAGGAGATACTTGCACTAAAATGCGAGGCACATCCAGGAAGTAAGTTTCTCTATTTTTTTAAAACAAACATAGTTACACGTGTTACTGGCAACAGGTACAGCAATGTTTGAGCTGTTTTTCGACATAGTCACCAAAAGAACTGAGACACTTGTCATATCTTAGGATTAACTTATGTATACCTGCGTCATACAAGTCTGCCACCTGTGAACGGAATCAACATGTGACAGTCATCTTCAGCTCTTTGTCATTGTCAAAATGCTGGCTGGAAGACAGGAATTTCTTGAGGTGCAAGAAAAAGATGGAAATAACTGGGAGCAAGGTTAGAACTGAATGCTGGATGATCAAACAGCTCCCAGCCAAACTTCTGCAAAACAGTTGCTGCATGCTGAGCCATATCATGATGAGTATTGTCATGGAGCAACACAATATCTGCAGTAAGCATTCCATGCCTCTTGCTCTGAAGGGCACATCACAGTTTCCACGTTGTTTCATAGTAACTGTCAGTATTTCACTGTTTCACCTCTGGGAAGGAAATTAATGAGCAGAAAGCCCTTCCTGTCCCAGAACTCCGTGCACATCACTTTCTGCACCAACACAGTCCATTCAAATTTCATCTTGACAGAAGATCCACTGTGATGCCAGTACATTGATTGCTGCTTGGTTTCCAGAGTCAAATGAGTGATCTATGTCTCATAGCCCATTACAGTCCTGTCGAGGAACTCATTACTGTCATTATGATACTGCTGCAGAAATCTCGCTGCTCCAAAGAGTTCTGTTTTGTCATCAATGTCAGTTTTTGACACACACCTGATACAGAATTTCTTGAAGAGCAGCTGCTTAGTTACGATTTCATGCAACAAGGATCACAGTTGTTGTTGTTGTTGTGGTCTTCAGTCCTGAGACTGGTTTGATGCAGCTCTCCATGCTACTCTATCCTGTGCAAGCTTCTTCATCTCCCAGTACCTACTGCAACCTACATCCTTCTGAATCTGCTTAGTGTATTGATCTCTTCGTCTCCCTCTACGATTTTTACCCTCCACGCTGCCCTCCAATGCTAAATTTGTGATCCCTTGATGCCTCAAAACATGTCCTACCAACCGATCCCTTCTTCTAGTCAAGTTGTGCCACAAACTTCTCTTCTCCCCAATCCTATTCAATACCTCATCATTAGTTACGTGATCTACCCACCTTATCTTCAGCATTCTACTGTAGCACCACATTTCGAAAGCTTCTATTCTCTTCTTGTCCAAACTGGTTATCGTCCATGTTTCACTTCCATACATGGCTACACTCCATACAAATACTTTCAGAAACGACTTCCTGACACTTAAATCTATACTCGATGTTAACAAATTTCTCTTCTTCAGAAACGATTTCCTTGCCATTGCCAGTCTACATTTTATATCCTCTCTACTTCGACCATCATCAGTTATTTTACTCCCTAAATAGCAAAACTCCTTTACTACTTTAAGTGTCTCATTTCCTAATCTAATCCCCTCAGCACCACCCGATTTAATTTGACTACATTCCATTATCCTCGTTTTGCTTTTGTTGATGTTCATCTTATATCCTCCTTTCAAGACACTGTCCATTCCGTTCAACTGCTCTTCCAAGTCCTTTGCTGTCTCTGACAGAATTACAATGTCATCGGCGAACCTCAAAGTTTTTATTTCTTCTCCATGAATTTTAATACCTACTCCGAATTTTTCTTTTGTTTCCTTTACTGCTTGCTCAATATACAGATTGAACAACATCGGGGAGAGGCTACAACCCTGTCTCACTCCTTTCCCAACCACTGCTTCCCTTTCATGCCCCTCGACTCTTATAACTGTCATCTGGTTTCTGTACAAATTGTAAATAGCCTTTCGCTCCCTGTGTTTTACCCCTGCCACCTTCAGAATTTGAAAGAGAGTATTCCAGTTAACGTTGTCAAAAGCTTTCTCTAAGTCTACAAATGCTAGAAACGTAGGTTTGCCTTTTCTTAATCTTTCTTCTAAGATAAGTCATAAGGTTAGTATTGCCTCACGTGTTCCAACATTTCTACGGAATCCAAACTGATCTTCCCCGAGGTCCCCTTCTACCAGTTTTTCCATTCGTCTGTAAAGAATTCGCGTTAGTATTTTGCAGCTGTGACTTATTAAACTGATAGTTCGGTAATTTTCACATCTGTCAACACCTTCTTTCTTTGGGATTGGAATTATTATATTCTTCTTGAAGTCTGTGGGTATTTCGCCTGTCTCATACATCTTGCTCACCAGATGGTAGAGTTTTGTCATGACTGGCTCTCCCAAGGCCATCAGTAGTTCTAATGGAATGTTGTCTACTCCCGGGGCCTTGTTTCGACTCAGGTCTTTCAGTGCTCTGTCAAACTCTTCACGCAGTATCTTATCTCCCATTTCATCTTCACCTACATCCTCTTCCATTTCCATAATATTGTCCTCAAGTACATCGCCCTTGTATAAACCCTCTATATACTCCTTCCACCTTTCTGCCTTCCCTTCTTTGCTTAGAACTGGGTTGCCATCTGAGCTCTTGATATTCATACAAGTGGTTCTCTTCTCTCCAAAGGTCTCTTTAATTTTCCTGTAGGCAGTATCTATCTTACCCCTAGTGAGACAAGCCTCTACGTCCTTACATTTGTCCTCTAGCCATCCCTGCTCAGCCATTTTGCACTTCCTGTCGATCTCATTTTTGAGACGTTTGTATTCCTTTTTGCCTGCTTCATTTACTGCATTTTTATATTTTCTCCTTTCATCAATTAAATTCAATATTTCTTCTGTTACCCAAGGATTTCTATTAGCCCTCGTCTTTTTACCTACTTGATCCTCTGCTGCCTTCACTACTTCATCCCTCAGAGCTACCCATTCTTCTTCTACTGTATCTCTTTCCCCCATTCCTGTCAATTGTTCCCTTATGCTCTCCCTGAAACTCTCTACAACCTCTGGTTCTTTCAGTTTATCCAGGTCCCATCTCCTTAAATTCCCACCTTTTTGCAGTTTCTTCAGTTTCAATCTGCAGTTCATAACCAATAGATTGTGGTCAGAATCCACATCTGCCCCTGGAAATGTCTTACAATTTAAAACCTGGTTCCTAAATCTCTGTCTTACCATTATGTGATCTATCTGATACCTTTTAGTATCTCCAGGATTCTTCCAGGTATACAACCTTCTTTCATGATTCTTGAACCAAGTGTTAGCTATGATTAAGTTATGCTCTGTGCAAAATTCTACAAGCAGCTTCCTCTTTCATTTCTTCCCCCCAATCCATATTCACCTACTATGTTTCCTTCTCTCCCTTTTCCTACTGACGAATTCCAGTCACCCATGACTATTAAATTTTCGTCTCCCTTCACTACCTGAATAATTTCTTTTATCTCGTCATACATTTCATCAATTTCTTCATCATCTGCAGAGCTAGTTGCCATATATACTTGTACTATTGTAGTAGGCATGGGCTTTGTGTCTATCTTGGCCACAATAATGCGTTCACTATGCTGTTTGTAGTAGCTAACCCGCACTCCTATTTTTTTTATTCATTATTAAACCTACTCCTGCATTACCCCTATTTGATTTTGTATTTATAACCCTGTAATCACCTGGCCAAAAGTCTTGTTCCTCCTGCCACCGAACTTCACTAATTACCACTATATCTAACTTTAACCTATCCATTTCCCTTTTTAAATTTTCTAACCTACCTGCCCGATTAAGGGATCTGACATTCCACGCTCCGATCCGTAGAATGCGTTTTCTTTCTCCTGATAACGACGTCCTCTTGAGTAGTCCCCGTCCGGAGATCCGAATGGGGGACTATTTTACCTCCAGAATATTTTACCCAAGAGGACGCCGTCATCATTTAATCATACAGTAAAGCTGCATGTCCTCGGGAAAAATTACGGCTGTAGTTTCCCCTTGCTTTCAGCCGTTCGCAGTACCAGCACAGCAAGGCCATTTTGGTTAATGTTACAAGGCCAGATCAGTCAATCATCCAGACTGTTGCCCCTGCAACTACTGAAAAGGCTGCTGCCCCTCTTCAGGAACCACACGTTTGTCTGGCCTCTCAACAGATACCCCTCCGTTGTGGTTGCACCTACGGTACGGCCATCTGTATCGCTGAGGCACGCAAGCCTCCCCACCAATGGCAAGGTCCATGGGTCATGGGGGGGAAGGATCACAGTATCTGTGACAAATGGCTGGATCACAGTATCTGTGACAAATGGCTGCTGAGCTCCATAACCATGAAGCGATGGTTCTCCAGCATGCGCTGCTGCACTAGCTCAACCAGGCGATCATTGATGAGGGCAGTCACCCACTGCACTCTTCATCATGGACACTTTGACTAACTTTGGAAAAAAGCCTACACCAGCAACGCACCATCTCTTTGCTCATGGTGTTCTAGCTGTAGACCTGTCAGAGCTGATGATGAATTTTGGTGGATGCTATGATTTGTGCATTAAGGAACCTTATCACTGACCGAACCACGCAGACAGTGGGAAAATGAATAAGAGATGCCATTTTGGTACTGGCACCAGATGGGACCTGTCTGGCCCACATTTGATGGTCTCATCATAGGTCTGTTGCACATGCACAGTTTTCCCGGTTAAATACATCTACTTTAAAGGAAACAACATTGGGAAACTCAACTTTCTAGATGCACCTCGTAAAATGGAGTGGCCCTGTTACTGCCATGCCCCCAGCTGATTGAGCTATAATGACTGCAAGTTTTACGAGAAATAAAAAACATGTATAATTATTTGGAATTTTTTTCCCTTTTGCAACCTCCACAGCAGAGATTAATAAGAGGAGGTCCATCATGTTGATGTTCTCCATCCAAATAAAAATGTGTATCACAATACTCACATTTAGAATTAAATGCATCACTCTGAAACATTTGATGTAATTTGTCAAATCTGTGTGAAGCATTACATAAAACAGATACTAGTTGTTTGGGAAACAAATAACAGTCAATTGTGTTTAAATTATGGCACTCTTCTATAAGAGCCTTATAAATTTCAAGAAGCAGCTTAAACACATTTTTAGATTTAAACCACTCAAACATGTAATAAGCAGTGACACTCTCCTCCTCATCCTTCTCGCTGAATCCACAGCATTCCAGCTGCAGCAATGTAACATATTTGGGAATAATTTGTTCCATAAATTTTGAGTGATCAAGCTTAGTACATTTCTTGAAAACACCACCATCCTGCCATCATGATTTTCCTTTAGCAGTGACTGAATTGATGATTTCAGATTCCTGAATGATGCTTCAGTGTTCAAAACTTGCAACATACAGTCCTACTATCACTTAAATTAACAAGTAATATGATGGTTTTGCATTTATTACATTTAGTGTTGAGTATCATAACCTTATTCATTTTTTAAAAGCAGTAACTGTGGTAGCAGTGGTGATGAGCTGACTGTAGAGCTCACTGCATGCTTCTTTTATACCTGAAAGCAATGGAGACATACATTTTTTTCTTGTTTTAAAGTTGCATACACTGCTGTGAATGTTATATTTAACAGTGGCCTGCAAAACTATTCTCTCAGGTATGTAAGAAAGGGTGACCATATCGAAATGTGCAGTGCAGCTCTTGTCTTCCACTTCAATGCAGCCTGCAAGTAAGTACCAGCAGTGATGATGGTGGTAGTAGAATGTATGTATAACTCTTTTTGTGTGTGTGTGTAGGTGATGCAAAGCCGTTACAGCCGCATGATGTGAAAATAAAGCTGTTTAATTGAGCATACTATTTAAACAACAGTGATAGTAAATGCATAAGTGTGGAAATGATGTCAGATCATAAATTCCACCCAATGGTGGCTTCAAAGTTCTTGATATAGTTATATGAAAGTCATATTACCCCCAGATGAATGGATTCACATATGTGATACTTCAATTCTAATTGCTGCCATGTTCCACAGAAGTGCTCTAGCTCTGTCAGTGATATTAGATGATCATACAATCTCTGCAGGGGACTTCCTGTGAACTGTTATACTTTTTAATGAGTGAGAGTGAACTCATCTGCTGAAACAAACATTTAAAATTATAAAATATGTCCATCATGCTCTAGACCAGTGGTTCTCGAAATTTTTTTCCTCTGAGCCACCCTTCACATGCATTTTATTAATAAAAATAGTCATTTTTATATTATCTTTGCCTTGCTCTATGTTTCCACTCCCCATGAACCATGGACCTTGCCATTTCTGGGGAGGCTTGCGCGCCTCAGCAATACAGATAGCTGTACCATAGGTGCAACCATAACGGAGGGGTATCTGTTGAGTGGCCAGACAAACATATGGTTCCTGAAGAGGGGCAGCAGCCTTTTCAGTAGTTGCAGCAGCAACGGTCTGGATGACTGACTGATCTGGCCTTGTAACATTAACCAAAACAGCCTTGCTGTGTTGGTACTGCGAACGGCTGAAAGCAAGGGGAAACTACAGCTGAATTTTTCCCGAGGACATTCAGCTTTACTGTATGGTTAAATGGTGATAGCGTCCTCCTGGGTAAAATATTCCAAAGGTAAAATAGCCCTCCATTCAGACCTCTGGGTGAGGACTATATAGGAGGATGTCATTATCAGGAGAAAGAAAACTGGCATTCTATGGATTGGAGCGTGGAATGTCAGATCCCTTAATCGGGCAGGTAGCTTAGAAAATTTAAAAAGGAAAATGGATAGGTTAATGTTAGATACAGTGGTAATTAGTGAAGTTTGGTGGCAGGAGGAACAAGACTTCTGCCCAGGTGAATACAGAGTTATAAATACAAAATCAAATAGGAGTAATGCAGGAGTAGCTTTCATAATGAATAAAAAAAATAGGAGTGTGGATAAGCTACTATGAACAGCATAGTGAACGCATTATTGTAGCCAGGATGGACACAAAATCCACACCTACCACTGTAGTACAAGTTTATGTGCCAACTAGCTCCACAGATGATGAAGTGATTGAAGAAATGCATGATGCGGTACAAGAAATTATTCAGATAGTGAGGGAAGATGAAAATTTAATAGTCATTGGGGACTGGAATTCGATAGTAGGAAATGGAAGAGAAGGAAAAGTAGTAGATGAATATGGACTCGGGGTAAGGAACGAAAGAGGAAGCTGCCTGGCAGAATTTTGCACAGAGCATAACTTAATCATAGCTAACACTTGGTTTAAGAATCATGAAAGAAGGTTGTATATGTGGAAGATGCCTGGAGATGCTGGAAGGTTTCCGACAGATTATATAATGGTAAGACGGAGATTGAGGAACCAGGTGTTAAAATGTAAGACATTTCCAGAGGCAGATGTGGACTCTGACCACAATTTTTTGGTTATGAACTGTAGACTAAAACTGAAGAAACTGCAAAAAGGTAGGAATTTGAGGAGATGGGACCTGGATAAACTGAAAGAACGAAAGGTGATAAAAGATTTCAGAGTGTGCAGGGAACAGTTGACAAAAATAGGGGAAAGAGATGCAGGAGAAGAAGAATGGGTAGCTTTGAGAGATGAAGTAATGAAGGTAGCAGAGGGTCAAGTAGGTAAAAAGACGAGGGCTCATGGACATCTTTGGGTAACAGAAGAGATATTGAATTTAATTGATGAAAGGAGAAAATATAAAAATGCAGTACATGAAGGAGGCAAAAAGTGATACAAATATCTCAGAAATGAGATTGACAGGAAGTGCAAAATGGCTAAGCAAGTATGGCTAGAGGACAAATGTAAGGATGTAGAGGCATATATCACTAGGGGTAAGATAGTTACTGCCTACAGGAAAATTAAAGAGACCTTTGGAGAAAAGATAACCACTTTCATGAATATTAAGAGCTCAGATGGAAAACCAGTCCTAAGCAAAGATGGGAAAGCAAAAGGCGGAAGGAGTATATAGAGGGTCTATACAAGGGTAATGTACTTGAGGGCAATGTTAGGGAAATGGAAGAGGACGTAGATGAAGATGAGATGAGAGATATAATACTGCGTGAAGAATTTGACAGAGCACTGAAAGTTCTAAGCTGAAACAAGGCCCTGGAAGTAGACAACATTCCATTAGACCTACTGAGAGCCTTGGGAGAGCCACCCATGGCAAAACTCTGCCATCTGGTGGGCAAGATATATGAGACGAGCAAAATGCCCTCAGATTTCAAGAAAAGTATAATAATTCCAATCCCAAAGAAAGCAGGTGTTGATAGGTGTGAAAATTTCTGAACTATTAGTGTAATACGTCATGGCTACAAAATACTACCATGAATTCTTTACAGAAAAATGGAGAAATTGGTAGAAGCAGAGCTCAAGGAAGGCCCGTTTGGATTCTATAGAAAGGGGTATGTGGCAATACTGACCCTATGACTTATCTTAGAAGATAGATTAAGGAAGGACAAACCTATGTTTATGGCATTTGTAGACTTAGAGAAAGCTTTTGACAATGTTGACTGGAATACTCTCTTTAAAATTCTGAAGGTGGCAGGGTTAAAACACAGGGAGCGAATGGCTATTTACAATTTGCACATAAAGCAAATGGCAGTTATAAGAGTAGAGGGGCATGAAACAGAAGCAATGGTTGAGAAGGTAGTGAGACAGGGTTGTAGCCTATCCCCGATGTTATTCAATCTGTATATTGAGCAAGCAGTAATGGAAAAAAAAGAAAAATTTGGAGCAGGAATTAAAATCCACGAAGAAAAAATAAAAACTTTGAGGTTTGCCAATGACAGTGTAATTCTGTCAGAGACAGCAAAGGACCTGGAAGAGCAGTTGAACAGAATGGGTAGTATCTTGAAAGGAGGATATAAGATGAACATCAACAAAAGCAAAGCGAGAATAATGGAATGTATTCAAATGAAATCATGCAATGCTGAGGGAATTAGATTAGGAAATGAGACACTTAAAGTAGTAGATGAGTTTTGCTATTTGGGGTGCAAAATAACTGACGATGGTCAAAGTAGAGAGGGTATAAAATGTAGACTGGCTATGGTAAGGAAAGTGTCCCTGAAGAAGATAAATTTTTTAATATCAAATATAGACTTAAGTGTCAGGAAGTCTTTTCTGAAAGTGTTTGTATGGAGTGTAGCCATGTATGGAAGTGAAACATGGACGATAAATACTTTAGCCAAGAAGAGAATAGTAGCTTTCAAAATATGGTGCTACAGAAGAATGCTGAAAATTAGATGAGTAGATCACGTAACTAATGAGGTGGTACTGAATAGAATTGGGGAGAAGAGGAAGTTGTGGCACAACCTGACTAAAAGAAGGGACCAGTTGGTAGGACATGTTCTGAGGCATCAAGGGATCACCAATTTACTGTTGGAGGGAATCGTGGAGGATAAAAATTGTAAAGGTAGACCAAGAGATGAATACACTAAGCAAATTCAGAAGCATGTAGGTTGCAGTAGGTACTGGGAGGTGAAGAGGCTTGCACAGGATAGAGTAGCATAGAGAGTTGCATCAAACCAGTCTCTGGACTGAAGACTGCAACAACAACAACTCTCTGTTTTACCAAATTCAGTTTAGAAAGATTTTACACAACAGAACCCAAAACTATGTGAATTGTTACAATGAAAATGCAGAAGAAATTTTTATCTGCATCAGATTTTTGTTTATTCAAAAACTAATAAATTAAGAGTACTTATGATTCAGCAAACAAAAGTTACTAAATCATTAAAATTTTAAACTACAGAGTTCAATGTGATGGATGAGCTTGCTTTTGAGAAGGTTGTAACATCAGAAACAGTCACTGGAAGTTCTTTGCTTACATTTAGCTCTGAATAGTGGTTCGACCTCTTAGCTGCCAAAGCTGAAAAAACAGTTTTGCACAAGTATGTTGTTGAAAATGGAATCAGGATTTTCACTGCAAGTCCATTAAATTTACTCTTCAGTGAAGAATCACACATGAGATCAATAAGTTGTTGTTCTCTTTTATATTTAGACATGATGGTCCAGGATCATTTATGAATGCAAAAAATTTATCGAAATACTTTTTGAACTGAACTTTTAGTGTTGCAAGATGATGAGGAATGCCAGCTTTCATCTCCATTCGAAGGGTCAGATTATCTGTGTCCTCCAATAGTGACACTAATGTAGTAGTAGTAGTAGACACAGCTCAAACACCAACAGCCGGGACTGCAGCCCAGCAACCAAAACCAGGCTGCAGTTATTGATCAGTGTCTTGTCAGCTCAGCAGCATTTGACTCTTGTCATATGAGCAATGAGGAAGTATTGAATAGGATTGGGGAGAAGAGAAGTTTGTGGCACAACTTGACCAGAAGAAGGGATCGGTTGGTAGGACATGTTCTGAGGCATCAAGGGATCACCAGTTTGGTATTGGAGGGCAGTGTGGAGGGTAAAAATCGTAGAGGGAGACCAAGAGATGAATACACTAAGCAGATTCAGAAGGATGTAGGTTGCAGTAGGTACTGGGAGATGAAAAAGCTTGCACAGGATAGAGTAGCATGGAGAGCTGCATCAAACCAGTCTCAGGACTGAAGACCACAACAACAACAACAACATATGAGCAACCAACCTACTGATTATGTTACACCAGGTCACTGACATTGCTACAGGAGTTTCGGCATGGCCTCGATACTGGGGGGCCTTCTGAAACTGTCAGCACATGGAATGCAAACCAGCAGGACCAGCTCATCAGAAGTCGTCACAGCTGTGCTGTGCCTATGTTGGTCATCACTGCATCTATGACACAGCCTCTGCCAGGTAAGAGCCAATGACTGTTGCCTGAGTGTCCAACCTAGCTTCAAGGACGTCACGCCACTGCAGCATTGTGACTCTGCATCCATCACCCACCATCTGCCAACATGCAGTGGTAGCTGGGCCGCCACTACCATCCACAAGAAATACCTGCATTGGTATGCCCATACAAGTGCACTGGGTTCTGAGGATCACGTCCCACCAATAGCAGTCTGCCTGTTTCAGATGTGTTGAACCATGTCTTTTCATGCCCATCAATAAACTGTTCTGTCAACTGACTGACTGCCTTCTTCACCTGATCCATCACCAGACTCAAGCAGAGAACCAATCACCCACTCCTACCCTGCAATATACCCTGTTACAATATTAGTTTCAGGAGCTGTAAATTGTCGTCCAATGGAACTTTGATGAAGGAAGATTGGGTTTAATGTCCCATTGACATTGTGACCATTAGAGACAGAACACAAGCTGGATTGTCTCAGAGATGTGGAATAAACTTGGCTGTGCCCTTTCAAAGGAACTATCCTGGCATTTGCCTGGAGCAATTTAGGGGAATCACTGAAAACCCAATTCTGGATGGCTGGGTGTGGGTTTGAGCTGAATGTGAATGCAGTGTGCTAATCACTGCACCATCTTACTTGGTGGAGCTCTGAAGAGAGGGAGATGCAACAGTAGTGGTGTTCAGCACAGGTTTTCAATTAAGTGCCAGCAGCAAATGTTTTAGTTTGGGCCTGTCTCGTTATCCTTGGGTATATAATATGCTTGTCGAGGTAGCTCTGAGTGAAACGGCTGTCCCTGGGAAAGCAACAAACCATGAGGCAATGCAGCAACTATTAAATGAGATAGCTGAGATTAGTGCTGACAATGACATTTTGTGTAGAGAAGTGAATTGCTTAAAGCGAGAAAGAGGTGAAGGGTCATCTTTGGACACGTCTTCAGCTATCATTGATGTTGGTACAGTCTCACTGGTGACTCCGTTTTCCGGTAAATCTGGGGAAGATATTTTTATAGTCATGGATGGTTTGCTGGTGACACCATTTTCTGGTAAATCTGGGGAAGATATTTTTATATTCATGGATGGTTTGCAAGTGGCTGCAAAATTAGGGAAATGGAATGATGAATAACTGTTAAATGTAGGTTGTTTAAAATTGACAAGGGATGTTAGGATACATGATGTGCAGTGAGATATTGTGGAACACTCAGTACTTTACCAACTTTCACGAAGTGTTAGTGGATCATTACAGAAAGAAGAATGCCTCCCGGTATTATCGTGAGCAACTTAATGGTGTAGCACTGAGGAAGGGAGAGTCAATAGAAGGTTTTGTGGACCCCACCACATAAATCAATGTCAATATATATGAAATAATGAATGATGATTGTTCCAGTAAAGCCATTTTGCAGGAGGCAGAACAATGGATGCCTGATGTGTTTTTGTGGTGCCTGCCATCGGAAATATCACAGAAAGTGTGCATAGAGTTTCCAGGAGCTGTGGACAAGGCAATGCCAACTGTGGTATCGTTGACAGAAATTGATTCTGTAAATAGACCAAGGGAGAGGCAGGTAGTGTTTAATGCAGAGATTGTGTGTTATAGATGTGGCGCCCCGGAATACATTCAACGTTTCTGTACGAAACTGCAATGTTGGAGGTACAAGTAAGTGGGGCATTCTGTTCAAAAATGTCCACAGGCGGATACATTGTGTTATCAGCATAACACTCAAGAACCTGCATTAAACAATACAGGGGGCCAGTGACCACTGTGCGACATTCCCACTAAGTTCGACTATGGTGCACACCAGTGCAAAATCAGCGACAGAAAATTGTCTATTCAGCTATATAAAGGGAAGGTGATGTAAATTCTTGTTGGGTACACGATAACAGGTATCCGTGGCTAGCCAATATGTCTAGAGTTCAATGAATTTGAACCCGCCATGCTGTAGATTAAGTGGTGTGTGTGGTAAAAGTGGGAGGGAGAAACTTCCGAATATGTGTGGAAGTTCTGTTTTCTGTTGACATTATCTACAACACCATTCTGAGCCTGGACTTTGTGAGTAAACATCACGCTAAAGTTGATCTGCAGCAGCGCACGGTAGAGCTGGGTGGGACATTGTTCCGTCTCGATTTTACAACTGAAAGAGCCGAAATGTCACAAGGAAAACCCAACACGTTGGGCAAGCCTGCTAAACTGTATACACGGTCTCATAGACTCGACTCACAGGCTGTGATGCCGAAAAGTATAGGAAAGTTTTTCTGGATGAATATAGGTGCTGATCTGCCAGTTAATACTGTGTGTGTGGCAGAGTCCTTGCCAGAGAACGAGGTACTAGGTCAAGCACAATGTTTTGTATGATGGAATTTGTCATATGTGCAAGAGTTAGATGGTAGCGAAGTAATACCCGTCAGTGTAGATAATTTTGGTTCAGAGGTGGCGATGCTATCAAAGGGAACGATGATAGCTAATCCAGAGATTTTAGAGGATGAATCAGAAAGGGATTTCAATGCAGCACATCAAAAGGTGGGACTGTCAGTCGATTTAAACGCAATGAGGATAAAAATGTCACATCTGAAAGGATGTGAGAGAGTAGACATGGACAAGCTATTAGAAGAATATGCAGGACTGTTTACCCACCTGTATCACTACCAGCTACACCTGTGGTACAACACAGAATCCCCACTGGGAATGAACTTCCAATATTCAAGAAATTATACCATGACCCCACTATTTACTACTGGTAATGGAGCAGTTCACAGACCAACAGCTTCATGGAGGTATCATGGAAGAAAGTACTAGCCCTTGGTCAGTCTCAGTAATAATCATGCCCAAAAAGTCCTCAGATAGGAAAAGTGCTTACAGGCCCTGCTGTGATTATGTATTTCTAAATCAGTGAACAGTCACTGATGAATAATCCATGCCTAATATGACAGGGACATTAGACAGTATGGTGCATTGCCTTGACTTCACCAATTACAAGTAGCACCAGAGGATCAGGTGAAGGCAGCATTTTCAGTCCCATTTGGACACTTCCAGTATTGACACTTCCTGGCAGTTTACAACTGTGTGC
This sequence comes from Schistocerca serialis cubense, assembly GCF_023864345.2. NCBI lineage: Eukaryota > Metazoa > Arthropoda > Insecta > Orthoptera > Acrididae > Schistocerca > Schistocerca serialis. The sequence goes on from NC_064646.1 coordinate 399,461,745, forward strand.
CAAACCGAGACTCGAACTCGAGACCTTTGCCTTTTGTGGGCAAGTGTTCTACCGACTGAGCTCAGGCAAAGGCCCTGAGTTCGAGCCTCTATCCAACACACATTTTTAATCTGCCAGGAAGTTTCATATCAGCGCACACTCTGCTGCAGAGTGAAAATCTCATTCTAGAAACTTCCAGTATTGTCGGATGCCTCTCGGTCTGAAAAATGCGCCAGCTATCTCCATCATTTATTAGATGGGGTTCTATGAGGCCTAAAACCAAAGTAGTACCTAGCATCTCTAGATGACATTTAGTACACTCCAAGGACATCCAGGAGCAAGTGGTACTTCTGCGAGAAGTATTTGAACAGTTGCGTAGTGCATGGCTGACTCTTAGCTTAGAAAAGTGCCACTTCATACTGCAGGATGTCCACTATTTAGGTTACATTAATGACCAGGACAGGGTGTTTACCAACCCTCGACTTGTGCAAGCAGTAAAAGATTTTCCAACGTCTCGTACAGCAAAAGAAGTACACCATATCTTGGGATTACGAATTTCTGTAGAAAATATGTTCCAAAATTTGCAAGGGTAGCAAGACCCCTTATACATTTGTTAAAAATGAGTAAGATTTAATTGGACTCTGGATTGTCAAGAAGCAGTTCAATGGATAAAAGAATTACTAACCACAAGTCTCGTTCTCATTTTTCCAAATTATAAAAAACCGCTTATTTGGTTCTGTGAGTCGAGCAGCCATGCCCTCAGCTGAACCAAGAGATGGATTGGAAGGAACACACCATGGCTTTTGTTTCCTGGCAACTGAATAAAGCAACAAAAAAAAAACTACGAGTATTCATCTATAGAAAATGAAATGCTGGTGCTAGTTTTTGGTATCATGTATTTTCGTTGCTATCTGTACGAGAAGTGTTTTAAAGTCACAACAGACCACACTGCACTAAAATGACTTCCAAGATTAAAAAATCTAACCAGCACACTTATGTGCTGGGCCTTAAGACTTAACGAATTCAATTTTGAGGTAGTGCATGATTCAGAGAAGTTTTATGGCAATGCCAACGGACTAAGCGGCAAAGTACATGCCGTAGAATGCATCAGAGCAAGCACAGAAGCTTGGCACAGAGCTCAGGCCATTGACCCTGAATGTCAGCAATATGTGAAAAACATACAGTTCAGCATACAATCCGGCCACCCTACCATTGTGTCAGCTGAGTCGTCAGTGAACACCACTGCAAAGACTGCCTGAGGCAGAGAAACCTTTCCAGTTAAGTGACCTCGAAATTCATGGTCCTTTTGCACACACCAGTTGGGAACCAATACGCACTAACCACAACTGGTCATTTTTCACCTTAGTTGGACATGATTGCTATAACAAACCAACAAGCAGACACAGTGACTCATGGTTTTGTTAACCACTGGCTATTGAAATTCGGCACATGAGAAGCAATAATAATAGACTAAGGCACGAACTTTAGGACTGAATTGTTTAAGCAGCTGTGTCGAGAATTGTACATTAAGAAGTTATGTGTTAGCGCCTTTCACCCACGAGCAAATAGTAGAATAGAGTGGCAGTGGGTAGGACACTGAGAAGATGGAAAGGTATTATGTGAATAGTAGCTATGGTAAGGGGGACAACCTATTACAAAATGTCGTGAGTGCATATAAATAAAAACTGCATGAAAACATGTTGCCCTGTGAAGTTGTTTTGGGCAGGAAAATATCCTCATCTTTTGAATTATGTCAACCTTCGCCAGTGGAGGATGTATCCTCTGTTCAGGACCTTATTAAATGGCTATAAGGATATGGCATCAGGTGAAGAAACGAATACAAATGCTCTAGAAAGACAGGAAAACACACACAATAAAGAAGCGAAGGGGAGAACAAAGAAGTTCATTCCATGGTATCAAGGGCCCCTTCAGGTAGCCCCAGTGAACATTAAAATACAGCTCCCCACCTGAACACAGTTGTCCGTATGATTAGAATCCGCCTGTTTCAAGAGGAATCGGAAGCACTGCCTCAATTGCTGACAGCTCCTCTTGAAGGGGGAAGACAATTGTGTAGGGAAAGCAGAGGAAAGGAAGGAGTAATTTAATGCTGACATGTAACTAACCTGTTGCTGTCATAAACTAGTAGGATGGGCGAGGAAACCGCTGCTAGTCAATGGATGGTTATAACCAGTTGCAGACAGTGATTGCGAAATTGATGGCTGAGGCACGGTGAGTATGATGACAGACTGGACTGATGTGAGTGCGATGGGCTGGTGTTGCAAGCTTGCCTCCTGATGGTCTCAAATTTCCTGCAGGGAAAAAATAACATACATAAGCATCTTCGTGATGATTCCAAAACAAGAATCACAAGTAAGTGCCAATAGTTTCTTGCATTTATTTTTAAATTCATCCCCCATCACTTATAGGTACAGTGATCCTTAATATGTCATCAAGCTCAGCACAGGGCTCTATGTCCTCCTGCTCCATGGCTATAATGTTGTTGACACTCCCTAGAAACAAAACAACCATCTCATAAACAGTATGTATAAGTATAAATTATTATTATTCTATAAATGTGAATTATTACTACACACATAACTGAAACCCATTTATGGGAGCTTATAGCTGAGAATTGGAATGGCAGATACTCGTCAGGCACTTCTCTCTCTCTCTCTCGTTTAATAATATTGCTTTACGTGTTGTATTGACCAAGACTTTATGGGAGGAGGACAGGGCTGATGTGGGCGAAATTCTGTGTTCGCTAAAATTCCTCATTGGTGGGATAAGCGGCACATGGCCACCCGCATGTTTGAGGCTTTCTGTGGTTGAACAGCGGCGTCTCTAGATGTTTCCAGAATTTTTCACTTGGGCAGACTAAGCCACAAGAGACAGCCAGACGAAAGGGCTATTCTCTGGCTGGTGGTACCACTGCTTTCTGCTGCGTGCTGTTCTTCAGGTGGATCCTGAAGCCCTTGAGAAACGCAGTTGGGCGTTTCCTAGAAGTATAACAAAGGGGAAGCAACTGTCATATTTTCACGCACAGCATGACAAATGAGCGACTTTTGCACAATAAACATCCAACCAATAAGGAAAGAGAGCACCACCCATTGCCAGCTTCTGGTTAGTCTACGGCAATACAATAGGCACGAACTGGAAAATTTAGGCAACCCTTCCCTGCAAAGTGGCATAGAAAAATAAAATTCAGGCTTGTCGTGGTGGCAAATCTGGGGTTTGGTTCTCATCATGTGTGAGAACAGAGCAAAGTGAGTTGGAGAGGGACCAGGGAGCATGCAGGTTGCTGTGTGGTCCTACCTGGCAACACAGAGCGGCATCTTCTTCGTAGAGGTTATGAGTGGTGTTCGATCCCACTTGGTGCTTCTTGTTGCTGTTACGACTAAGTGTCGCAAAGAGCTCTTGCGCTGCTTGTAGACTACAGAGCTCTCAATCTGTGAGTGCTTCTCGCTTCGCCAGTATATTGCTGCATTTGTGAGCTGCTCATGCCTTTATAAGTAGTTTGGCCAAGACGTTAACAGTCTTCTAAATAGTTTCAGGTGCCTTCTGCTTTTAGATATTAATTTTGAAACCAGTCTTTTATTAATTTCCTTGAATAACTGAGGTTCATCATTTTACTTCACGCTCAGTTTAGTTGAGGAAACAGTTGGTGTGTGAATAAAATTGAGTCAATAAATTCACGTTTGTTTTAATGATTATTTTCATTCAAGCTGACCTACAACTACTTGATGCGAACTCTTTTAATTTAAAATAAATATCGTCAGGTGGTTTTATACCTCTGAACTGTGTGCACACTGTGTCAGAGTACCAGAATTAAACAGCTGCCACTACTTGGAACATTACTGAGTAATCAGGGGTAAATGATTCTTTCATATCCATTTTATATAAATGTTTTCATGTGGCAGGCATCTGTCCAGGCGATAGCTGCATCACCTAGTGAGGAATGACTGCTAGTCAGACACAGTACGGTGCATGTGGTACCAGTGAGCATGCTGGCAGTGTGTACAGGGTGTTTCCAAAAGGACTTCACAACTTTGTAAACTCATATAAATTAATTCATAGTACCTGCAATGGTGATTATTGTGTCAGATTGTTTGGAAATACATCAAGCTTTGTTCCATATAATTCGCTAGCGCTGAATCGCGCTGTAAAGAGCGCTAGCGGCAGTTACGTTAAGGATGTCTGCTTTCACTGGACCCAAGGGTGCTAGCTGCGTGTTTTGGTTTGAATAATCGAAGTCAGCGACGACAATACAGCGTGATTTCTGTACCAAGTACACTAAAGATCCTCCTAGTAGCCCTACAATTTATGAGTGACATAAATGTTTTGTTGAAAAAGGGTACTCGGTAAGACAGGGGAAATCATCAGATTTTCCATGAGAGAACCATGAATGGGATAGTGTACTTGGATATGTTACAACAATTTTTGATACCACAGATCAATGAGGATGACCAAAAACGAAATGTTTACTTCATGCAAGATGGTACACCACCCCACTACCTGGCTAATGTCTGGGATTTTCTCAGTGACCACTTTCCAGGTTAACAGATCGGCCTTGATGCGCCAACTGCATGGCCCCACGTTCCCCAGACCTGACACCACTCAATTTTTTTTATGGAGATTCATCAAAGATGTTGTGTTTGTATCTCCTGCACCAGCTTCTCTACCTAAACTTAGAGTAAGAATTTATGCCACAACTGAGCAATTTACCTGCAATGCTACAGCGAGTTTGGGAAGAAATTGACTTCTCATGGGATGTGTGCAGGATAACCAATGGAAGTCACATACAACATCTGTAGTTTAAGATAAAAAATTTTGATGTGTTTTCCTACAAAATAACACTAAATCCAGCTCTATATCTCCTTTCAATAAACGCAGATGAATTTTTAAAATTGTTAAGTCCTTTTTGAAACACTCTGTAGAACGGGGAAGGCATGCGATCTATCTGAGTTTGACCAATGGTAGATTCTGATGGCTCGGAGGCTTGGCACGAGCATTCTGGAAACTGCACAACTTGTCGGGTGCTCATGGAGTGCTGCGGTGACTGTCTTCAACACATGGTGAAACCAAAGTGAAACCACATTCGTGTGATTGGGCACTCACCCCTTATGACAAACGCCAGATGTCATAGGCTGGACAGACTGATAAAACAGGACAGGCGCAGAACTGTGGTGGAACTAACATCCGACTTTAATGCTGGGCAGAGTACAAATGTGTCTGAATACACAGTGCACCAAACACTCCTAATCATGGGCCTCCTCAGCCATCAACCCGTCCATGTGCCAATGTTAATACCATGACACTGGCAACTATGACTGAAATGAGCACATGAACATCGGCACTGGATGCTGGCACAGCGGCAGAGTGTTGCATGATCTGAAGAATCAAATCCATCATATTTTATGGGAATAGTTACTCCACATCTGTACTATGGGATGGTAACAAGCTGGTGGTGGCTCCATTAAATTGTGGCATTTTTCAGCAAGATAATGTGGCATGTAACGAGGTCAGGAGTGAGATGGAATGGTTCAAGGAACACAATGGCGAGTTACAATGGATGTACTTGCCCCCCAACTCGCCAGATCTGGATCCAGTCGAACACATTTGGGATATGATTGAATCTGGCATGAGAACTCATTGCCTCTCTCCCCAGAGTTAATGGGAATTAGGTAACTTGTTGTGTGTGTAGATGTGGTGCCTACTCCCTTCAGCGACCTACCAGGGCCTCATTGCATCAATTCCATGATGCACACACACACACACACACACACACACACACACACACACACACACACATTTGATCATGACCGGGCCAAATATCTCACGAAATAAGCGTCAAACGAAAAAACTGCAAAGAATGAAACTTGTCTAGCTTGGTGGGGGAAACCAGATGGCACTATGGTTGGCCTGCTAGATGGCTCTGGCATAGGTCAAACGGATATCAATTGCATTTTTTTAAATAGGAACCCCCATTTTTTATTACATATTCGTGTAGTACGTAAAGAAATATGAATGTCTTAGTTGGACCCCTTTTTTCACTTTGTGATAGATGGCGCTGTAATAGTCACAAACATATGGCTCACAATTTTAGATGAACAGTTGGTAACAGGTAGATTTTTTAAATTAAAATACAGAACGTAGGTACGTTCGATAATTTTATTTCGGTTGTTCCAATGTGATACATGTACATTTGTGAACTTATCATTTCTGAGAATGCATGCTGTTACAGCGTGATTACCTATAAATACCACATTAATGCAATAAATGCTCAAAATGAAGTCCGTCAACCTCAATGCATTTGGCAATATGTGTAACAATATTCCTCTCAACAGCAAGTAGTTCACCTTCCGTAATGTTCGCACATGCATTGACAATGCGCTGATGCATGTTGTCAGGTGTTGTCGGTGGATCACGATAGCAAATATCCTTCAACTTTCCCCACAGAAAGAAATCCGGGGACATCAGATACGGTGAACATGCAGGTATGGTGCTTCGATGACCAATCCACCTGTCATGAAATATGCTATTCAATACCACTTCAACTGCACACGAGCTATGTGCCGGACATCCATCATGTTGGAAATACATCGCCATTCTGTCATGCTGTGAAACATCTTGTAGTAACATTGGTAGAACATTACGTAGGAAATCAGTATACATTGCACAATTTAGATTGCCATCGATAAAATGGGGGCCAATTATCCTTCCTCCCATAATGCTGCACCATACATTAACCCGCCAAGGTCGCTGATTTCTCTTGTGCCCAGTGGTACAACTATAGACGACGTTCAAAGTCGTCGCCATGCAATTCCTGGTGCATAGAAATGTCGTACGGGTGCAATCGATGTTGATGTAGCATTCTCAACACCGACGTTTTTGAGATTTCCGATTCTCGCGCAATTTGTCTGCTACTGATGTGCAGATTAGCTGTGACAGCAGCTAAAACACTTGCTTGGGCATCATCATTTGTTGCAGGTCATGGTTGATATTTCACATGTGGATGAACTCTTCCTGTTTCCTTAAATAACGTAACTATCTGCCGAACAGTCCGGACACTTGGATGATGTCGTCCAGGATACCGAGTAGCACACATAGCACACGCCCGTTGGGCATTTTGATCACAATAGCCATACATCAACACAATATCAACCTTTTCCGCAATTGGTAAACGGTCCATTTTAATAAAGGTAATGTATCACTAAGCAAATACCGTCCGCACTGGCGGAATGTTACGTGATACCACGTACTTATACGTTTGTGACTATTACAGTGCCATCTATCACAAAGCAAAAAAAGTGGTCCAACTAAAACATTCATATTTCTTTACATACTACATGAATATGTAATAAAAATGGGGGTTCCTATTTAAAAAAAAACTCAGTTTATATCCGTTTGACCTATGGCAGCACCATCCAGTGGGCCAACCATTGCGCCATCTGGTTTCCCCCTTCAAGCTAGATGGGTTTCGTTCTTTGTCGTTTTTTTCGTTTGATGCTTATTTCGTGAGATATTTGGCCCGGTCACTATCAATGGACCACCCTGATGTGCAGTCAGTGGGCCATCCTTGTCTGGGATGGACATTGTGTCCACTTCACAGGCACTAACTGCATACAGAGCCCGTGGACTGGGTGGAGATTATATTTCCAAGGAGCACACAGTCAGAGGACTGGGCTTGACCATAGTAGCAGAACACTCATTTATACCCATTTGTGCAACACGCTGAAAAATCTTGCAGCGAAAGAAGCAGCATTACACCAGCCAAAGATTGTAAAAATTATGATTCACACACACATACAGATGGAAAGACATGTACTTGCACTGGAAATCTTAGTTTGTTAACAGTACTGGTTCAGCCATTCCAAACAGCTGACCCCATCCTGAGAACTGAATATTAGAAGATTCAGAGTGCCATCATCCATCAATGGTGATGGAAGGCTGCAATCTGTAACATCAAAGGAAATCATCAGTTCCGAACCAACGAACACAGAGGCATACACACACAGACACACACACACACACACACACACACACACACACACACACACACATAGAGTGGGTGGACAAAAATATGGGAACAGCAAAAGCACAACCTATTACCATACACTACCATGTAAGAAAATCGCTGGCATTTGAAACAGCTTCCACTCAGAATGGACAGATACAGGTCCTGTACGGTTTTAAACGGTATGTTATATCATTCTTCCTGCAAAATTATGGCAAGTTCAGATAATGATGTTGGAGATAGATAGCAATCATGCACCATTCTCCCCAAGATTGGCCACAAAGGCTCAATAGTATTCAGATCTGGTAACTGTGGTAGCCAAGGGAGATACAACGATTCATCCCTAAGCTAAAAAAATCAGTCCTGGATGATGTGAGCTGCGTGAACAGAGGTCCTGTCATCATAATTGGGTAAGAAACATTGTATCATGAGATATAGCTGATCAGCCAAAACGGACACATACATCTTGGCAGTAATGCGACGTTGCAGGGTAACCACAGTGTCCATAGAATGCCATGATATGGCTCCCCTAACCATCACCAAACCCCCACCATGCTTCACTCTTGGGATGTAAACTTGACCAGAAGTCGGGAGTGGTGTGAAGCAAGACTCATCTGACCAAATGACTTTCATATTAAAAAAATGTTCCCCCAAAACCGACGGAATATTCCATAAATATTATCAAATTACTTTCTTCCATGGGTTCATAGTTCAGGTTTTATAGCTTTGGCACCACGTTTTCCTATACAGGCATATGCATCACTGAAGAGTGGTTTTGGAGTTTCAGCTCACCCTGGAGTTTCCTGCTTCTGGAGTTCCCTTTGTGTGCTTTTGGTGCTGACAGGGTTCACGAGCATGACATTCACATTCATAGTAGTACATTAAATTCACTAGTACTTCAGAGTGGTTGTGCAATCATTTGGCAACTTCATTTCATTGCACTTTCCTAATTCTTTACACTCTTACATAATTGCAGTGCAAGGTTTCGTACGCCAAAGGCATGATGGTTTCAAATTTTCTGAATGAGCTAAGAAGAACCCTAGTTGCAGGAAGAGAAAGCAATTCTGTAGACAGCATGAGGTATATTGGCTGGATGATTAATGGATATTCCAGAAGACACATTTCTGGTATGTGCCATAGGTGTCTCTTTACAGCTCCTACAGCCGGACAATACATTGTGTCCTGCCCAGCCACTGTATGTGTTTCAAGGTGTGTCAGTCTCGGCAGCCAAACTCACTGTGGTAATTCCGACAAAAGGCCACCCTTCTTGAAAAGCTGGCTGCAGGGGGAGTTACTGGTGATACCTTTCTAAAAGTCGTATGTCGCACACACCAACCTGATTGTTTTTCTGCTGTGTTGAGCAGGAAGGCACCAGTCTGGCTTCCAAACCTGGGTACTGATTTACACGTGCTTTCCATACCCAGAAACGCCAGTGGTTAGTGATCAAAGGATACCTCTGTAAGCAGAAGTGGTGGTGTTTAATATCATGTCAAATTATATGGTAGGTTTGGCTTTTCTGGCCCAGTCTCTGTGATTGGGGGAGCAGGAAGCACAGTTTGCTGCCTGCCCTCTGATTGGCAGAGGGTGTGAAAAAGTAATTATAGGACAGACGTTTGATGGATCATGAGAAGACTCTTGAATGGAATCTCCAGTTTAGGCTCTCTTAGAGTGAGGACACTTCATTATTTGGTCCTACTGGATTCCAAGATAGGGACTTTTTGATGCTGTGGTGCAGAGACATGGAGCAACTGACCACTACACCATGGGTAACTCAGCAGCAGTGTACGGGGTCCTGAGGCACCTTGTCACAGTCCTTGTGGCTGCCCCCTCCCCCCCCCCCCTCCCCTCCCCATCAGAGGTTTGTGTCCTCCTTTGGGCATGGGTGTGTGTGTTGTCCATAGTGTAAGTTGGTTTAATTAGATTGAGTAGCATATAGGCTTAGGGACTGATGACCTCAAAAGTTTGGTCCCATAAGACCTTGTCACATATTTCAAATTCTTTTTCCACTGATAGCAGTGCACTCTACATGACAGCAGTACCAGCACACGAATGGTAAGATGTATCTGCGGCAAGCATACTGAGCAATGTGTCGGCAGCACCTCCACCTCTGAGAAGTGCATATTGATGGCTGTTCAAGTAGCAGGATGCAGTAAAATAAACCGCTCAGCTTTCTATACACTCATGGAGTCCTATTGTCGCAAAGTGTGTTGTTAATAACTGCTCCTTTCTGGGTAAACAAACAGCCATGTGTGAGGTGAGAACACTTACGCCACGTTTATCAGTCACAGCACAACACGCGAGGGAGGCAGCAGTAGTGAACAGCAATGAGGTGTGGACTGTCCCAGACATACATATGACAGGAGCAGGCCAGTATATGTGGCAATCTCGCAATAAACACACATACCTTTCCTATTCCTATTATGATACAAACGACATTAATGTTTGTGTTGGGGCTACATCATTGAGATATACAGTTTTAAATTAGGGTTATGGATTTTTTACAGGTCCACTGTTCTGCTGACTGTGACATTTGCTTAAACATTCGAATGTTGTGCAGTGTGGTGTATTTTAACACACTGGTAACATGAGAATGAGTTCCTTATGTGTAGCTCAACGTTTTAAAATGTCAGGAAACACAATACAGTGTATTTTGACACACTGATAACACAAGGGTACCTTCCTTACATCTTTTTAAAAAGTTAGCGCTCTGCTATTTCTTAGTAGATGCTTGCTATATCACTGGAAATTCACATATCTGCTGTAATGTCAAAGTGTCTGGACAGTCATGACTCATTTTTTGTCTCTACTGCTGCTGCTTAAAATTCCTGATCAACCAGTGTGCAGAGCCCATCTCATAATGATGGCTACCACATCCACGTGAGTGACGAGTTTAAGCCACAACTTGGACTACTGGTGGATTCAAATCCCATCAATGAGATAGCTTTCCACAATTGTTTCAACCAATGTGAAAGTGGAGTGAGGAGGAGACAGAATGTGGGATGAGGGTGGGTGGGATTGATCATAAATTATTGCCATTAAGATTAGGCTAACAGCATATGATCATAAATTAGACTTACATTAACATAACTCAAGGGTATGCTTAGGTGGCTAGTTTACATGAGGGTCACAAATTATGCTCATATAAACATAACTTATAAGCACAGGTGAGTGGTTTGTTTACATAAGAACATTAGATCAAGTGGCCAGTTTGTTTACATAAAGAGAACAGTGGGTCCACTACACTAGTGTCCCAACTGTTCTACTATGCAATATCTAGTCCACATTCAAAGTCTCTCAGCTCTTCTAACCATCCTATACTGCCGTTAATGGTTCTCTACTGTCAACACAATACTCCTTGCCTTCCTTTATGCTGGTGGATGCACCTCTGGTGACATCTACTGATCTATTGTGTATAGCAGTTCCCGGATAATTTTCTAATTTTAATCTGATAGTGTACCTGCCTAGACACCTTTTAGTTTGAGCACTTTGTTCTTGGTTTTCCATTCTTATTGTTTCCTCTTGGTACATATACATATTGTTTATCAGCCATCTTTCTCCAATAGCTTACTCTTGTTTTTCTCAGAATTTCGAACATCACTGTTTTACATTGTCGAATGCTTTAAGTTGACAAGTTCTGTGAACATTTCTCGATTTTTTGCAAGTCTTGCTTCCCAAATCATCTGTTATGTAGAACTAGCTTTCTGGTTCGTTTCCCTTTTCTAAATCCAAACTAATCATCATGTAGCAGATCTTCAATTTTCTTTTCCGGCCTTCCTATATATATTATTCTTGACTGCATCTTGGATGCGTGAGCTGTCAAGCTGATTGTGTTATAGGTGTCACAGTTATCTGCCCTTACTGTCTTCAGAATTGCGTGGATGATTTGTTTCCAAAAGTCTGATAGGAGTCTCATAGGCTCTACACACAACTTGAACAATCCGTTCATTGCTGCTCACCTCAATGACTTTAAAAATTCCGAAGCAATGTTATCTATACTATCCTTCTGCCTTATTTGATCACATGTCTTCCAAAGCTTTGTTAAACTCTGATTCTAATACCGGATCCCTTATGTCTTCAATATTTAAAAAAATGGCTCTGAGCACCATGGGACTTAACTCCTGAGGTCATCAGTCCCCTAGAACTTAGAACTACTTAAACCTAACTAACCTAAGGACATCACAAACTTCCATGCCCAAGGCAGGATTCGAACCTGCGACTGTAGCGGTCGTGCAGTTCCAGACTGTAGAGCCTAGAACCGGTCGGCCACCCCAGCTGGCTGTCTTCAATATCGACTTCCATTTCTTGTTCTATCACGTCACCAGGCCTCTGAACATATTTTTACTTTCTTCATTTGCCAATCAGTTGAAGTACTTCTGTTACCTTAGTTTCTTAGCCGATGCATTCTTTGTACCTCTGTCTGTCTGCTCAGCTTCTGTAATTGCCCTTTTTACAGATTTCAATTCATCTTAAGCTCCACTGCCTATTGTGATATTCATTATTGCAAAGTCTACCTCAAATGCATATCATCATATCTCAGTACTTCAGTATTGCAGTTCTTTGCACATTGATTCTTCCAGACAAGTCCCTTAAACTTCAGCCTGCTCTTGATCATTACTAAATGTTATCTGAGTTTGTATCTGCTCCTAGGTATATCTTACAGTCCAATATCTGATTTCAGAAACTGTGTCTGGCCATGATGTAATCCTGCTGGAATTTTCCTGTGTCTCTGGGCCTTTTCCAAACTACCTCCTCCAGCTGTAATTTTTGAACACTATATTTACTACTACCAGCTGAAATGTATTGCAGGAATCGGTGATTTGGAATTGCCTGAAGATGGAGATGTTATGTCATTGCTGTCAGGATCAGGCCAGACCGTGGGGGTGAGCTGCACCTCAGTGGGAGATGGACTGCCTTGGCACCCGGAGGTGCTAACTCAGCAACATTAAGAAACAATCATATATTGTTCCAAAATACACTATTTGTCGTCATTCATGGTTGCCAGAAGTAGCCAGTAGTGCTAGCCACACTGGCATGCACTGACACCTGCCCGCATCACGCCATCTTGGCTGCTGCAGTTGTGGAGATGTGTACTCAGGGTCATGTGATGTCATGGCACATTGGTTGCAAGTAGGTCTGTCTGTGCTGCCTCTAGTGTTAGCAACTCAGGGCAGTGGGTTGCCAGAGTACTCTTTGACATTGCAGGATGCCCCTTGGTAAACACCCACTGGTCCTGCATGGAGTGTGCGTTATTGGGCTGGTCCACACTGTGGAGTCCATAAAGAGTATGGCTCACAGAACTGAAGTGCGTCTACAGGAATGGAAGGTGGGTGATGGCTACAGCACATACCTCACAATGACAGCTGTCGACTCTACCCTGGCTCCACCATTTAGCCCTCCAGAAGGCCTGATGGTGACCCACAGATTCTCATCAGCTTTGACTTCGACAGCAGCACTGCAGCTAGCAGTGGTCAAGCCCTCCCGGGAGGACCCACTGTTCCATTAGAGTTTGAAGATAATCTCTCTGAACAGAGGATGGACTGACACAGATTTCAGCTCCAGGTTGGTCAGCTGCAAACTGAGTGTAAGTACATCAAGCCACTGCTTAGGAGTAATATTTATACAAGGATTGTCACGTGTTCATTGCTTCAGTGAGATTATAATGACTTCACTTGGCCTGCTTTTCTTAACTTCACTTATCAGAAGCAGTGGCGGACAAATTCTGCAGTGTCAGTGCTTTGAATAATCGTTCTTCCTTTCGATTTATGGCTTGTTACTCTCTGTCGTCAACACAACTTCTCTATGATGCCATTCTGCCGTGGCGGAGTTTTGGACACCCAGCTCTTACAGAGTGTAAAAATTAACTATGTCTTGTGGCCATATTGCACGTAACACCGTCAGTCCTTTCTTACTGGCCTGCTTTGCTTTATCAAGGGTATCGTTTCCTTTAGCAAATGTGCCTCAGATTTGACGAGGTATTTCTATAACAGTCCTGACAAGCACCTACAAAAAAGATTACGATGTACATTTTAGTCATTGTTCTTTGCTTCATTTGAGCCTGAACCCAAAGTTCCTCTGCTTTGTCACATCATTACTCCTTAGAGTTTAGCTTACTGAGAAACTTATCTTACAGGTACTATGGGTATTTATGTTTTCTAAGTTGTTACCTACAACTAGCATAATTATTTCTCGTAACATAGCCCACACACACTCAAGTTTATAACTTCATTTAGTCCTCACTTAATTAGTGATATACAGTATTACTCTTATGCACCCTTAATTATTCCTTATTCGCTGTTGGTAATCCAGTTAAGAATATCCGATGAACTGCTAATTCCAAATAACGCTCAAGTTTTCGTCTGATGCAGTAAACATATCACAAATAAAACCACTACATTACTGATAACTGTGACACTTATAGTCATGACATCATGAGGCTGTCTATAACGATATTGCTGCACAGACTGAAGTATTTGTTCTGTTGAAATTCGACCTTTATATGACACTATTAGTTCATCTAATGAATGTAGAAGATCCAGGTTCAAGGTATCACTCAGGTAAGTAAAATTCTGAGTTGGCAAAGTGTCCAACGGTGCCGGCCGGTCTGGCCGCGCGGTTCTAGGCACTTCAATCTGGAACCACGCAACCGCTACGGTCGCAGGTTCGAATCCTGCCTCGGGCATGGATGTGTGTGATGTCCTTCGGTTAGTTAGGTTTAAGTAGTTCTAAGTTCTAGGGGACTGATGACCTCAGATGTTAAGTCCCATAGTGCTCAGAACCCGTTTTTTTTTTTTTTTTTTTTTTTTTTTTTTTTTTTTTTTTTTTTTTTTTTTTTCCCCCAATGGCTTCTCTGGCCAATACAACGTTGACTACATCAGTTTGATAATAGTTGTACTAGTGACAATAGCTGGGAGATGTCTGCTATGTCACAGGTTGTACCATTAATTAGTATCCCACTCTCTCACAATTCCGTCCTAGTCATGATCTTCAGCTTTCCCTGTTCATATCAGTTTGCTGTTATCACTTCTGGAAAAGAACAGATTGATTCAATGCATGCCCGGTTTCTGAAGATAAGTGTGTGGGGACAGTAGTTCCCTTTTACACTCAACTGCTTCCATTTTGCCCCAGAACGGTTCTACCCCACATGCCTTTTCCACAGTCTGAACTATTCCAGACAGACAGATAATAACAGTCTCTCTCTCTCTCTCTCTCTCGCGTGTTCTCACTTGTATCCATTTTCACACAGTTCCGCATTTCACCGGCTATGGATGAACTCAGAAGAACTGATAATAATGAACATTCATACTTGCTACTGGAAATTACACCAACAAAAGCATTCTTGCTCCATCTGTGCTGACTTCAACCACTGGCATATGATAAAACAGTGACAAACTCTTTCCCTTCAGTTGCTCTATATATTGCAATTCCACAGTTAATTCTCCCCAATCCTTCCGTAGCTCAGCTAAAAATTGCTATGATGGTAATAACGTAGCACTTACTTGTCCATGCACCACGTAATGGACTGACTTCTATGATACAGTTATTTCCATCCTTGCATCATTCGCACTGTCCGCCAGCATGCATAGTACTCTCACCATAGTCATTCTTCCATCTAGGGCACAGCCTGCCACGGCATGCCAAATTTCAAGCGTGCAGTATATGTGGACCACATACAGGTCAAGGCCCAGACTGCCACTCGGTCTTGCTCAGTCCTCTGAAGTTCCTGGAACACCACAACATTTCATCTAGCATTGCGGTGCGACATTTCGCGGTTGGCACAATTGTCTGTGTTTGACAAAATCGTGGTGTCAGTGCTGTTGACCCTACGCTATTTGTTCGTGGTATGAAGGACGTTCACAGGTCCAATGGTTGTTTGCACGAAAAGAGGCAGTCTAGTGATCTATCGTCACAATCCTTTGAAATGAATGGGAATGACAGAAGGAGGGGGTGAAAATTCTCAACTCACACAAGACAGATAGTGCTTATTTACTACAAAACGACATTACAATACCATGCAGGAAAAATTTAAACTTTTAGGTGACCATGAAAGAGCAAAAAATTACAACGATCAACAGACATGATTCGTTGTTCTGCACATCAAGAGGCACCTTGTGCTAAATTTGCAGGCATGCAGCACTTGCAGAAACTGCTGATACGAACAGTAAAATTTCTGAATTCGCCCCCAAAATTCCACTTTCAGTTCCAACAGTTTTCAGTGGAAATGAATGAAGAGTATGGAGATCTCATATATTATTGCAAAGTATGTTGGTGAAGTCAAGGGGCATGCCTCGAACGATTTTTCGATTCAAATTTCGCAATTGTTGAATTTACGAAGGAAAAAGAAAAGCGAGAACGAAAATTAGAATATCTGGAATGGGTTGCAGACTTTGCATTTTAAGTGGACTTGACTGCACACTGCTCACAGCATGACATTGCAGGGTAACATCCTCCTGATTTGATGGGGATGCATTTGAAAAGAAAATCGCGTTGTAGAAGGGACACATTCGGACAAAGACAACCCAGTTCCCTAGGCTCACTGGTGCTAACGAAAGCGTAAAATTTGAAGAATTTTTTATGGCTTTGCAAGAATTACAATGGCAGTTTTATAAAGGTTTTGAGGACACTGTCAATCTTACATCTACTCTGAGTTCTTTTCGAGACCGTTTGCCGTTTCAGTTGAAAGCGCCACTGTGCATGTGCACTGACCTGCAAGGTAATTCCAGTTTCAATGACAAATCTTTTTATGTTAAAACTGTCCAGGTCGTCTGTATGTCTTTCCTCAGGTAGAGTTTCCAAGTCTCCATAATGAGGTTACAAAAGTGCTAAAATATTTCGATCGACATATTGGTGTGAAGAACCTTTTCTTGGTTATAAAACTAAATATACAATTACGTGACAACTCGAGTGTGAAACTGTAAAATTGTCTGCGTCTGTCCGTAAGCCGACAGTTTGTACCAGATAAAAATTATATAATGTCTTCAACGCACCAAAAATAATTAATTAATACTGGGAACTTGTTTTGTTTGTGACATATGTTGTTGAGAAATGTGAAATACAAAACCGAGTAGTATGCAGTGTGACTGTACAGCCGTTTAAATGCGTCTCCTTCGCAGCTTCCCCGTCTTCCCCCTCCTCATGCTCAGACAACGTGACGTAGCGGTAGGGAAAACGTGAAGCGAAGCTGAGCGCTTTAGCGGGCACGACATGTGAGCCGAAATCTTGAGTGCCCCTGATTTGCGCGAAGTACACAAAAATGTGAAAGAAGAATTATTTAAAAGATTTAGAACTAATAATAAGAGTCAGTGCACTGTTACTGAGGAAGATCTACGAAACTGGACACTCTGAATTGCAAGTGAGATGAAGATGACTGATTTCCAGGTTTCTTTGACCTGTTTAAACAGAGTCAGGAAATTACATAAAAACGAAGTTGCAAAATTATGAAGTTTATCTCAAGTAAACATGTTGAGGAGATGTCATTAACAGGTAATACTATAGAGAAATTCATAGCTGATGTGAAGACGGAACTTTTTGTTATCCCCTAAAATCTGCATATACACCAGTCAGATTTCTTGCAAACTGCACTTTATAGTTTCGAGTGAAAGAAAACAGAGTCACTTGTGCTGTCAATGATTGCTGCGACACATGCCAGTGACAATTATCAGTGGATTGTTGTCTCCATAGCTTTATCTCGTGTCTTCAGGAAAATCAAGGCAAATTAGGAGCAAAAATTAAAGTAACATTGTAGAACAAAAGCAAACTGGTGCTTTTCATTTATTATAATGTTGTTCTACCAAGAACCGACGGAAGATTCTATTAACATAAGGAAAAAGGCTTGTTTACTGGCAAAAGTCTTGTAACCCACGTAGAAAAATGTGGGAAAACGGGAGAGAGTAATTTTCAGTATTACATCTGAAACCATTTACAGAAAGTACGAGTAATTCTTTGCTCTTGTCGGACTCTTCGCTTGGATATAACGACACCTCTGCCTTTAGAAGGATGACAAAATATAATTTGTATTCCACCCAGAACTAGTTTTTCAACAATGTAAAGCATTTTTCAGAAAATTATTGGACGATACAATTTTCCACAGCTCCTTGCCATTTCAGATTTATCAGGGGAACACTATGGCTAAACTTCAGTAATGTCTGCATTATCAGTTTTCATCACATTTTACGTATTTGATCAATTATACCTGGTGTGCAGCACAATATGCAGTAAAATGCCCACAACTATTTCTTACTCCATTCCAGTTCTCCATAAACAAAACTAATAA
Organism: Schistocerca serialis cubense; assembly: GCF_023864345.2. Classification (NCBI taxonomy): domain Eukaryota; kingdom Metazoa; phylum Arthropoda; class Insecta; order Orthoptera; family Acrididae; genus Schistocerca; species Schistocerca serialis. The sequence continues at coordinate 399,480,008 of NC_064646.1, forward strand.
TTACTGTGAAATGCCTGGATGCATTGGGGTGCCATTGGTTACACGTCTCAGTCACCTCTTGTTCGCATTGACGGCACTTTGAACAGTGGACGGTACATTTCAGATGTGTTACGACCCGTGGCTCTACCCTTCATTCGATCCCTGCGAAACCCTGCATTTCAAAAGGATAATGCACGACCGCATGTTGCAGGTCCTGTACGGGCCTTTCTGGATACAGAAAATGTTCACTGTCTTGATTGGGCCCCATGTTCTTCCACCTACGCTCAATAGATACTCTACCTGTGCTGCTAGAACATGTGCCTTTACAAGTACGACACAACATGTGGTTCATGCACGGTGGAGCTCCTGCACATTTCAGTCGAAGTGTTCGTACGCTTCTCAACAATAGATTCAGTGAATGTTGGATTGGTAGAGGCGGACCAATTCTATGGCCTCCACGCTCTCCTGATCTCAACCCTCTTGACTTTCATTCATGGGGGCATTTGAAAGCTCTTGTCTACGCAACCCCAGTACCAAATGTAGAGACTCTTCGTGCTCGTATTGTGGACGGCTGTGATACAATACGCCATTCTCCAGGGCTGCATCAGCGCATCAGGGATTACATGCGACGGAGGGTGGATGCGTGTATCCCCGCTAACGGAGGACATTTTGAACATTTCCTGTAACAAAGTGTTTGAAGTCACGCTGGTACGTTCTGTTGCTGTGTGTTTCCATTCCATGATTAATGTGATTTGAAGAGAATTAATAAAATGAGCTCTAACATGGAAAGTAAGCGTTTCCGGACACATGTCCACATAACATATTTTCTTTCTTTGTGTGTGAGGAATGTTTCCTGAAAGTTTGGCCGTACATTTTTGTAACACCCTGTATAAATCGTGTTGGGGAGGGGGGGGGGACACTAAAAATAGTGAAGTTGTTGTCATAATGTAGAAACAGAGTGGTTTATCTGACATCCAAAAGGGCATGATCTTTGGCATTCGAGGAAAGGGTGCTAAGTTTGTAAAAATGGTGCTATCCAAAAACGGCACTGGGGCAACTGTGGTGCCCCATGGGCCATAGATGACAGTGACGAACGATGGCTCCAGAGATGTGTGCAGGTGGATACACATGCAACTGACCACCTAGCTTAACCAAAAAGCTACCAAAAGTGTCTGCTCGAAGACCTCTCAGCAAATTTTGCTGCGCATGGGTCTCTGCAGCAGGCGACTCGTTCTTTCACCCATGCTGACTGCTGTTCACGAACGCCAAAGGCTGGAATGTGCATGTGAATATCGCAACTGTATGTCCACTGAGTGGCCACATGTAGCCTTTTCAGATGAGTCGCCTTTTATGCTCCATCAGACAGATGGCTGTTGGCATGTAGAGCTCTGCAACGATCATCGGAAGGATCCAGTCTGGAAGAGAGAGTATTATGGTCCCGGGATCGTTTTTGTGGCATTCCCTGCATGGTCTCACCGTTTTGTAAGGCACAATGGATCAACGCAAATATCGGGTGATCAGAAAGTCAGTATAAATTTGAAAACTTAATAAACCACGGAATAATGTAGATAGAGAGGTAAAAATTGACACACATGCTTGGAATGACATGGGGTTTTATTAGAACAAAAAAGAAAAACAAAGTTCACAAAATGTCCGACAGATGGCGCTGGACAGCAAAACTTCAGTGACTGCGCTAGTTCAGCGTTACGATGCTATCGCCATAGGAAGGGGATTCGAACGGGTAAAGGTCCGTTGACAAATGCAGCTGTGGCGAGAATGATTTCGAAGTTCGAGGCCACAGTTTGTTTAGACGATAGACCCCGTAGTGGCCGACCGAGCACAAGGCGCAATGCTGCTGAGACAGTTCAGGAAGAAATGGAGACTGTAGCGGATTCGTCTATGCACGGGGAAGTCAGTGCTCGTGCAGTCGCAACGTCGCACCGGCATTCCACACACTACTGTTTGGTTGGCGCTTAGGCGTACCCTCCGATGCTATCAGTACAAAATCCATCGGCATCATGATCTGTTACCTGGCGATTTAGTGAACCGGAGGGCATTTGCGGTGTGGGCGTTTCAAAAGATGGCGGAAGATGACGATGCGTTGAGTAACGTGTTGTGGACCGACGAAGCTCATTTCACGCTCCGCGGGTTTGTCAACGCCCACAACTGCAGAATTTGGGCTACCGAAAAATCCTAGAACTGTTGTGGAAACTCCATTGCACGACGAGAAAGTCACGGTATGGGTTGGATTTACCACATCTACCGTTATCGGGCCTTTTTTCTTCGAGGAAAAGCGTGATTCTGGTTTAGTAACTGCTACCGTGATTGGTGAGAGGTACGCCGATATGTTACAGAATCGCATCATCCCCTGCCTGGCTCGTGATGGTCGTGTGCTCAGCCGCCACTTTCGTCATGCTTGGCCTCCCAGGCCCCCAGACCTCAGTCCGTATGATTGTTGGCTTTGGGGTTAGCTGAAGTCGCAAGTGTATCGTGATCGACCGACATCTCTAGGGATGCTGAAAGACAACATCCGACGCCAATGCCTCACCATAACTCTGGACATGCTTTACAGTGCTGTTCACAACATTATTCCTCGACTACAGCTATTGTTGAGGAATGATGGTGGACATATTGCGCATTTCCTGTAAAGGACATCATCTTTGCTTTGTCTTACTTTGTTATGCTAATTATTGCCATCCTGATCAGATGAAGCGCCATCTGTCGGACATGTTTTGAACTCTTGTATTTTTTTGGTTCCAATAAAACCCCATGTCATTCCAAGCATGTGTGTCAATTTGTACCTCTCTATCAACATTATTCCGTGATTTATTCAGTTTTCAAATTTATACTGACTTTTTGATCACCAAGTACGCATGTATCCTTGGGGATCAATGTTCACCCCTACGTACAGTTTGTTTTTACCTCAGCACAATGGCAGGACAATGCAATGTGTCACACAGCTCGCAGTGTGGTTTGAAGAGCGCCAGGATGAGTGGTCAGCACACTCCCTGGATTTAAACCCAGTCCAGAATCTGAGGTACCCTATCAATCAGGCTGTTCGCACCACGAATCTTCAATCAAGTAACCTTGTACAGCTGGCCGCAATACTGGAGTTGCCATGGCTCCCTGTTGGTAGCTTCCAGAAACTCATTGACTTTCTACGTGCACACCCACACTGCAGAAGGTGCTTAGTCAGGGTTTTGCCAGATGGTTACATTAATGTGACTGAACCAAGTAGTTTTGTTCGCCTACGTGAGTGCTATGAATGTTTTTGACACTGAGTCTTTCATCTGCGAAATTCATATGAGGTCAGCAATTTGGGACACTCCATTTCAGGGCTGTTTCAACAGTGAACTGAAGAGAAACCATAAGGCCCTCCACTTTACAGTCACATTGAAACTGCTAATAACAGTCATAAGAACTTTACACCACAGACAAAGCACATTACTATCCGTGATACGTAAGTTTTTCTCAAAACCTACCTCCAGATCGCCGGCCGGAGTGGCCGTGCGTTTCTAGGCGCTACGGTCCGGAACCGAGCGACCGCAACGGTCGCAGGTTCGAATCCTGCCTCGGGCGTGGATGTGTGTGATGTCCTTAGGTTAGTTAGGTTTAATTAGTTTTAAGTTCTAGGCGACTGATGACCTCAGAAGTTAAGTCGCATAGTGCTCAGAGCCATTTGAGCCTACCTCCAGATCAAAACAGCACAGCTACATCTCCTGCTGCAACAAATGACGGTAATGGGTCTGGTACATGAGATGAGGCAGAATTATTTTAAGAAATAAGATATGTGCCTACTTCTTGTCACAAATATTTGTAAATTGAATTTTAGTAACGTAATTTTCAAATAAAAAGCTGAAAAATCACTTCCATGTATACGATAATGATCGTGACATAAATGTAAAAACGGTCACATCTCACTGATTCAGTGCCAGAAGCTATAACTTATTCACGAAGAAATACTTACGAATATATGACACTATCCTCCGTAAGTTCGGAAACAACATGCTGTGTATTACGACGGCGCAAGATGAGACTTACTGTGTGAGTTACTGGTTGAATGTAGTATAGTATGCTCGAATAACAATGAATAATGACACTTATCGCTAGAGACCGAATTATATGCATTTACATATTTGGCCCCTTTTCATCGGTTATTGCATATTTTAACTAAGAACTAGTGACGATACGTGTTTCGTTCTATGTTTACAATATTTTAAAAATTTAGACGGGCGGTTTCTAGCTCGACCTAGCTTTGATGTCCCACAGATTGACCGCAACCTACAACTGTGTGCAATCGCTAACCGAGAGGCCACTGCCTAGCGAAATCATTACAGAAGAGGAACAGGAACAGGCAGACAGTCATTGTTAGGCGAGCCGGCTGCTGTGACGGAGCGGTTCTAGGCGCTGCAGTCCGGAACCGCACTGCTGCTACGGTCGTAAGTTCGAATTCTGCCTCGGGTATGGATGTGTGTGATGTCCTTAGGTTAGTTAGGTTTAAGTAGTTCTAGGTCTAGGGGACTGATGACCTCAGATGTTAAGTCCCATAGTGCTTAGAGCCATTTGAACCATTTGAAACTACGCGAGCTTTTAGTCGCACGTCTATTGTTTCAATTTAGCTTTCTGTTTACTTGTACACAGTTGAACGTCTTTACGACGTGTAGTGTGTAACGTGTAACGTGTTGTGCGTCATTCCGCCCGAAAAAAGAAACGTCGTTTCGTCGATAGCTGATGACCCTGGAACATTTACATATGACGGAATTGTATTATACAGTCGAGTTTGCGAGAAAAATGTTTTGTGCAAAAAAAAAAAAAAAAAAAAAGTTTCTAAAAGACCAGCATGTTAAGACAAGTCATCATATCGCAGGAATCCAGAAGAAAGGACCACGACAACGACTTCTGACGACATAAAGTTGCAGTACCAGTGGTTTGTCCAAAGGTAACCATGGATCTATGTGAAGCATTCATTGCAAGCAACATTCCTCTTCACAAACTTACAAACCCTATCCTGAAAGACTTACTGCGCAAATATTGCTTAAATCAAAATATACCAGATGAATCAACATTGCATAAAAATTACATACCGACAGTTTACGTAAATGCTCTTGAAGAAATACGCAATGAACTCAAGGACAACATTATCTGGAGTTAAGTTGACGAAACAACAGCCACTTTAAGCTGCTACATTGCAAATTTAGTTGTTCGTACTTTAAAAGAAGAGCCTTCTTCATCCTATTTAGCAGCCTGCAAAGAAAAAAGTAAATCATTCTACGATCGCCAGATTTGTGAATGAGGTTATTAGAAAAATATTCCCAGAATCTTCTGCAGATGAAAGGGTTATTGTGTTTATTTCAGATGCTGCTCCCTGTATGATCAAAGCAGGAGAAGCCCTCCGAGCATTTTATCCCAATTTGGTTCATGCGATTGCTTTGCTCATGGACTGCGTCGCCTTGCTGAAGAAGTACATTCCACGTTTCTGAATGTAAGTAAACTGCATCAAGACCTACGAAGAAAAACTACCAAATGTGCCTTTACCTCCTGAACCAATGGTCACTCATTTGGGTACGTGGGTCGAAACTGTGTTGTTTTACAATGACCATTTCGAGGCCATTAGAGGGATAGTAAACGACTGCAATAGAGCAGTGGCTTTGGCAGTATGCCAGTGCAAGGAACCTTTTAATGATTCCGGTATTAAAAAAGACATTGCTGTGATTAGTACTCATTTTTCCCATATACTTGCAAGTTTTAAAAATCTTGAAACTCACGGTTTGGCGTAGAATGGACTTATTCAGTTAATGAATAAAATTATTCTAGTCAACTCCTCACTGCCGGAGGTATTTCCAAGAAAAGTTAAAGAAAAGTTTGAAAACATTTTAAACAATAACCCAGACTTTGAACCCTTGTGCCAAATTGATAGTTTTATTAATGGGTCAGGTGAACTTCTACCAGAAATAATAAGTGCCAACGTAGCACCCACATTCAAATACTGCCCAGTTACCCCAGTTTATGCAGAACGGCCCTTTTCTGCTTATAAAAATGTTTTGAGTGATCAAAGACACAATCTTACTACCAAACGTTTGGAATAGTACTTGGTTGTTTATGTTTACAATAGTTTTTTTAAGTAAAATATTACGACGTTTTTGAAAAGGCCCTCTGCATACGATATATCTCGAAGTTGGCCTGTGCATATCGATTGTTCCACTGCGACTCGTTCGCATCGCATCCACTTGCTACCAACAACAATAGCAAGGAAGGAATAATGCTTGAAACACGGTTTGCGTTCCCATTTTGCAAATTTTTTGAAAATAATCCCAGAAAGGCCCCCTTCCTAACCTCTTCCAGACAGTTTTTATAAAATAATATCGACGTTCTTAACGTACCCAGTTTTCGCCCGGCCGGCACTCATCCTCGTAACTGATATGTACAGGCTCGACTTTTTGAGATATAATGTAAGCAGTAACTATCATGTCTTTTTATTATTTGATATTGCATATTTCGTCACTTTTCGTGCATTTTTAAGCATTTCTCATGCCTATTTGAATGCATATTTTAAGGTTTTTATGATTCATATAATCCTGTCCCCCCCCCATGAACCACGGACCATGCCGTTGGTGGGGAGGCTTGCGTGCCTCAACGATACAGAAAGCCGTACCGTAGGTGCAACCACAACGGAGGGGTATCTGTTGAGAGGGCAGACAAACGTGTGGTTCCTGAAGAGAGGCAGCAGCCTTTTCAGCAGTTGCAGGGGCAACAGTCTGGATGATTGACTGACCTCGCCTTGTTTCACCAACCAAAACGGACTTGCTGTGCTGGTACTGCGAACGGCTGAAAGCAAGGGGAAACTACAGTCGTAATTTTTCCCGAGGGCATGCAGCTTTGCTGTATGCTTAAATGATGATGGCGTCCTCTTGAGTAAAATGTTCCGGAGGTAAAATAGTCCCCCATTCGGATCTCTGGGCGGGGACTACTCAAGAGGACGTCGTTATCAGGAGAAAGAAAACTGGCATTCTACGGATCGGAGCGTGGAATGTCAGATCCTTTAATCGGGCAGGTAGGTTAGAAAATTTAAAAAGGGAAATGGATAGGTTAAAGTTAGATATAGTGGGAATTAGTGAAGTCTGATGGCAGGAGGAACAAGACTTTTGGTCAGGTGAATACAGGGTTATAAATACAAAATCAAATAGGGGTAATGCAGGATTAGGTTTAATAATGAATAAAAAAAATAGGAGTGTGGGTAAGCTATTACAAACAGCGTAGTGAACGCATTATTGTGGCCAAGATAGACACGAAGCCCACACCTACCACTGTAGTACAAGTTTATATGCCAACTAGCTCTGCAGATGATGAAGAAATTGATGAAATGTATGATGAGATAAAAGAAATTATTCAGTTAGTGAAGGGAGACGAAAATTTAATAGTCATGGGTGACTGGAATTCGACAGTAGGAAAAGGAAGAAACGGAAACGTAGTAGGTGAATATGGATTGGGTCTAAGAAAACTATCAGTTTATTAAGTTACAGTTCCAAAACACTAACGCGAATTCTTTACAGACGAATGGAAAAACTGGTAGAAGCCGACCTCGGGGAAGATCAGTTTGGATTCTGTAGAAATGTTGAAACACGTGAGGCAATACTGACCCTACGACTTATCTTAGAAGAAAGATTAAGGAAAGGCAAACCTACGTTTCTAGCATTTGTAGACTTAGAGAAAGCTTTTGACAATGTTGACTGGAATACTCTCTTTCAGATTCTGAAGGTGGCAGGGGTAAAATACAGGGAGCGAAAGGCTATTTACAGTTTGTACATCAAGCAGATGGCAGTTATAAGAGTCGAGGGACGTGAAAGGGAAGCAGTAGTTGGGAAGGGAGTGAGACAGGGTTGTAGCCTCTCCCCGATGCTGTTCAATCTGTATACTGAGCAAGGAGTAAAGGAAACAAAAGAAAAGTTCGGAGTAGGTATTAAAATCCATGGAGAAGAAATAAAAAGTTTGAGGTTCGCCGATGACATTGTAATTCTGTCAGAGACAGCAAAGGACTTGGAAGAGCAGTTGAACGGAATGGACAGTCTCTTGAAAGGAGGGTGTAAGATGAACATCAACAAAAGCAAAACAAGGATAATGGAATGTAGTAGAATTAAGTCGGGTGATGCTGAGGGAATTAGATTAGGAAATGAGACACTTAAAGTAGTAAAGGAGTTTTGCTATTTGGGGAGCAAAATAACTGATGATGTTTGAAGTAGAGAGGATATAAAATGCAGACTGGCAATGGGAAGGAAAGCGTTTCTGAAGAAGAGAAATTTGTTAACATCGAGTATAGATTTAAGTGTCAGGAAGTCGTTTCTGAAAGTATTTGTATGGAGCGTAGCCATGTATGGAAGTGAAACATGGATGATAAATAGTTTAGACAAGAAGAGAATAGAAGCTTTCGAAAAGTGGTGCTACAGAAGAATGCTGAAGTTTAGATGGTTGGATCACATAACTAATGAGGAGGTATTGAACAGAATTGGGGAGAAGAGGAGTTTGTGGCACAACTTGACCAGAAGAAGGGATCGGTTGGTAGGAATTGTTCTGAGGCATCAAGGGATCACCAATTTAGTACTGGAGGGCAGCGTGGTGGGTAAAAATCGTAGAGGGAGACCAAGAGATGAATATACTACGCAGATTCAGAAGGATGTAGGTTGCAGTAGGTACTGGGAGATGAAGAAGCTTGCAGAGCATAGAGTAGCATGGAGAGCTGCATCAAACCAGTCTCAGGACTGAAGACCAAAACAACAACATAATCCTGTCTCTATTTATCACATTATACAGATAACTGTTGTACGTATACATCCGCATCGGTACAACTAAATTTTATATAAACTGACTTTACCTGTTCATGAAGTTCTAGAAAACACGCTATGGGGCGTCAGTAGGCGGCGCTAAGTGTACAGGTCACGTTGTTTACAATTCTGTTCATCTGTAGTTCCATTTGTACTAAGGCAAGACAAGCCGCGAAACAAGGTTGTACAAGCGGCGAAAGTAATTGAAAATTGCGCCAAAGTGCCAGAAAGACATTGAAAGATTTCCACCAACAGAGTTGTCAAGACTATACAGCAGCACCCAGATCCAGAATCGTTTGATGATCGTCCTAGCTCAGGAGCTCCAAGAAAATATCACAATGCCAGGAAAAGTCTTTGATAGTAACCAGAAAACATATCAGATTCAAAACTGTCCGGGAATCGACTGCTGAACCAAACACCTCTAGGGATGCACCAGTCAACAGTGAGGTGGTGACTGGCAGAAAATAACCTGCAGTGTTATTTAGCAGTATGGGAACCAATGCTGTGTCCTGATAACAAGAATAAAAGGCTACGACACACGAATTTGAACGGCAGGGGGTTGGGAAAGTGTCTTATTCACTGATAAATCCAAGTTCGAAGTATGTGGAAGTAAACGCCGGCAATTTGTATGTCGTTTACCACGAGAATGCTTGAATTCTCAGTGCATAATTTCAATTGTGAGGCGTGGAGGATGGCCTACGATGGCCTGTGGATATTGTGAAGGGAATAAAGTCGGAGATATGGTGAAAGTAGACGGAAAAATGAACCAAAAGGACTGTCATGCCATTCTCCAGCGGCATCCCAAGACACTTGATTTGTGTCTGATTAGGAAAGGGTTTGTATTGCACCAAGATAACGAACCGAAAAATATATACCACTTACCTCAGAACTACATGATGTATCCAGAGATTCAGAAAATTTTGAAAGACAAGGGTGGCATCCCCAGTCCCCTGACTAACACAATAGAGCTACTATGGGATGAGTTGGACAGGAGGATCCGAAATCAACGAATCACCAGTGGAACACACTTTTGGGAGCTCCTGCAGCAACAATGGAGATTAATTCCAACTGAAACCCTGGCAGCATTGACCTATTGCATGCTGAGAGTATATAAGGCAGTGATTAAAGAAAGGGTGGGTACTTTGAGGAATCTAAAAAATTTAATAGTTGCATTCACCTATGTATTGTTTGAGCTTAATAACATTTATAAAACAATAAAATGTAATTTATACTGTATTTCCTTCCGATTGTCCTAAATCGCTTGGTGCTTTCAAAGTTATAGAGGATAGTGTAGGACTGCACCTTATACTGCTGAATCAAAAGAATATAAACATATATTTCATGCATGAAAAACATGTATTCCTGTTGTTGTGTGTTATTATGATGGGCACTTACCTTCACACATAATAATTTTGTATAGCGCCTAATGATTGCAGATCCTCACACGTCTACTTTCCAGTGCTTGAGTATTTTCGTAAGTATAACTACGTTTGCTTCAAAAATGAATGTGTTGAAGTTTCTTGATGTTTGTGGTTCAGATGTGGCAACAATAGTTGCACTGGTTACTTCTGTGCTGGGACACAATTTTCCTGTTTTTGACGTTCTGTTATCAAATCTGTGTGGTTTTCTCATCGGTAACAGTGTTGATGGCTTATTTGGTACGTTACATGATGTAGGTACTGCGTTACATACAAGTTTTCTCTGTTCCACGTTTAGGATTGCCAACTTTAACTGGAGCCAAAACCAGATAACTCAATAATGTATTATTATTATGTTACTGTTATTATTATTATTATTTTTATTATTATATTACTGTTATTATTATTCACAACATATTACACAATACGTACATTATAGCTGCTACAACAGGAAGCATGCATTTATTTAACAGGATACTCACTGTTAATAGTGAGAATTCAGACATTTCTGTGAGCCTCTATTTTCTTTGCTAGTCATATTTAGGAGTTATACTTCTTTTCTGACTTTACAGTTTTAACAAGCTCTTTCCCATTGTCAGATGTGACAAATTTAGCAAATTCATCACATTTTGTATGGTAGTTAAATTCGCAAATAGTTTGTCTTTCACAAGTCTGTTTCTTTCATTACTCCAGATATTTAGTGTCACACTAAAAATCCGCTCTACAAACGCATTGGACGGTAGCACTGCTTAGCACTGCTAGCACATATTGAACACCTTGCAGCAAATTACATGCTTTGCATCTCTTAAAAAATGTCATGCATTTATTTGAAATATTTGAGTCTTGTAAGTCCTTAATCAATGACAAGACGTCATTTAATGCACATATTTCAGAAAAATAGTTCATCATCGTTTATATTTATGTTCAAATAATCTGTAACTTTCATTATGTTCTCTATTTTAAGGGGGTCTGCAAGATTTAACTGAAAGCTGAGCTTGAAAATTGAAACTTCACTGAAGTCAAACCATTTTTCTAAATATTCCAGAATTATGGTAAAGACTTGCTTAGCATCTCTCGAAAATTTTGCTTATTCATATTGTGGAAATTTTTTCAGCTCTAATATTACCTTGAACCTAACGAAATTATTTCTTTGTCTGTTAATAATTTGTGTGCACAACCTCAGGAATACTAGATGTATTTCAGTTATGTGTATATAATCGCTTTCCACGTGTTTCATGGTTGTATTTAATAAATGTATAGCATTATGGACCAAACAAATGTAACTCTCTAGAAATACTACTTCATTGTCCACTTCACTGTCATTTCCATGGGTTACGAATGTCCAAATAAGTTTTACAGAATTATCTTCACCTCGGCTTAGAAAATAGACTTCAACATTGGCCACAATAGTAGGGCAAAGCCGTTATGAGTGCATTTAGCTAGTGTGGGTTGCATACAGTCAGGATCAAACTTGATTGATGTATGACCCACTCACCCACTCCCCCCCCCCCCCCTCCATTGGGTCATAAATCACTTAAAGACCAATATGTTAATATTAAGGAAATATGTTATGGTAATGTTAAGGAAAGGTAAAGACACAAAAGAGGCAATTCTGACATTGCAGTTAATAATGGAAGCAAGACTAAAGAAAAGTCAAGACACATTCATAGGACTAGTTGACCTGGGAAAAGCGTTCAGCAACGTAAAGTGGTGCAGCATGGGTCACATACAATATGTACAACAGCCAAGAGGGAATAATAAGAGTGGATGACCAAGAATGAAGTGCTCGTATTAAAAAGGGTGTAAGACAAGGATGTAGCCTTTCACCCCTACTGTTCGATCTGTACATCGAGAAAGCAATGATGGAAATAAAAGAAAGGTTCAGGAGTGGAATTAAAATTCAAGGTGAAAGGATATGAATGATACGATTCGCTGATGACATTGCAATCCTGAGTGAAAGTGAAGAAGAATTATGTGATCTGTTGAACAGCATTAACAGTCTAATGAGTACAGAGTATGGGTTGTGTGTAAATAGAAGAACGATGAAGGAAATGAGAAGTAGTAGAAATGAGAAAAGCGAGAACGTTAACATCAGGACTGATGGTCAGGAAGTAGATGAAGTTAAGGAATTGTGCCACCTAGGCAGTAAAATAACCAACGACGGACGGAGCAAAGAGGACATCAAAAGCAGACTAGCAACGGCAAAAAGGGCATTCCTGGCCAAGATAAGTCTACTAATATCAAATATCGGCCTTAATTTTTAGGAAGAAATTTCTGAGGATGTACGTCTGGAGTACAGCATTGTATGGTAGTGAAACATGGACTGTGGGAAAACCGGAACAGAAGAGAATCGAAGCATTTGAGATGTGGTGCTATAGACGAACGTTGAAAATTAGGTGGATTGATAAGGTAAGGAATGAGGAGGTTCTACGCAGAATCGGAGAGGAAAGGAATATGTGGAAAACACTGATAAGGAGAAGGGACAGGATGATAGGACATCTGCTAAGACATGAGGGAATGACTTCCATGGTATTAGAGGGAGTGTAGAGTGCAAAAACTGTAGAGGAAGACAGAGATTGGAATACATCCAGGAAATAATTGAGGACATAGGTTGCAAGTGCTACTCTGAGATGAAGAGGTTAGCACAGGAGAGGAATTCGTGGTGGGCTGTACCAAACCAGTTAGAAGACTGATGACCAAAACAAAAGTATTTATGACCCATTGGGGGTTTATTTACGAACCCCTGGGGATAATCTGTCCTTCTGAGAACCCCTCCACCCCTCCCCCAAACCCTCCTCCTCCCACCATCCACCTGGAATCCTCAACCCTCCCTCTCCCTCTCACTGATACACACAAACTTTCAGGTGAGCTATTCGAATGGCCCTCTTCCACTCTATCAATTTGATTGACTAATAAACTAAATCGATCAATTAATTAAGTGCTCCCCCTGATAAATCTCCCTCCCCTCCCCTTCTCCACTTGGACATTGGGGGGGGGGGGGGGGGGTATGCACTGGAGAGGAAGCGTCTCACTTTATAAAATTCAGTTACATATAAAAATCTTTTGCACTGACCATAGGGCGTTGCACGTCCATGCCCTGACTGCTTTCCTGGGCTGGGTGTTTCACCTATTCCTGCACGTGCAGTCCACATTACTCCCGCTCGGGTCCCGTGACTGCTGTTGACTTCCACACTGCCAGCCTCCTCATGCAATGCACAGACTGGAAGTCGCACTAATCCCTCGAGCAAAATTCCCGTTGAAACACATGCTCTATCTCTCGCTCTCTTTCTCTCTCTGTCTCAAGTGGGTACTTCCTGTTTGTGAGTGCATGCTGTCCAGACCTGTCGACCAAAGTATCTCGAATACTGCAATCTGATTGGTTACCGCCAAATTTGCAGGCAAAGCTTAAGTCAATATAAACCCTATCCTCTCCAGTCTCGAGCTTATTCTGCCATAGTTCGCAGTTGAGTCAGTTTATTAGTTACTTGCGTGCATTATTGGTCTGCTTACTTCATCATTGTCATCGTTTCTGTAGGAATATGAGGTGTTCTGCAGCAGCAACAGCAGCCGTGGTGCCAGTGGTGGCAAACGCCTGAGGCAATGGGAATTAATTACCTGGTAAGTGCGGATTTAAATCAGCAACTGTAACTTTGTCCCTGCAGCCTAAGAATTTCGTAGTACTGAATACATTTCGCCTTATTGTTTCAGTGTACGTCCACCAAATTGTGGGAGAATGGAAGGCAGAGGTCCAACAGCAAGAGCAACAGCAGCAGTACTGTCGTAAGTAATATATATATAATATATATAATCCGCAAGATCGTTACTGATCCGCTGTATCCCACGACTTAATGCGGTGTGATGCTGTGCATCAAACTGTTGCATCCACCAAAGTGGTCTCTGGAGTTGAAGAGACAAGTCTTCTTTATCTGGGGAGGGGGGGGGGGATTATAGCGTGATAATCTGGAGTACATTATCCATGAATGGTTTCGTGGCCACTTTGAGAGCTACACTGGCCCAGTTTTCTGAGATGGAAATTAGGGGGTCAGCTAAAGCACTCAGCTGAGTACTACATCTGGATATCCATAAACATGTCTAGATCAAGTAAATGGAGGGCCTAGCAATATCAACAATAACATGCAAAATAAAGAGGATCATGCTTGTTTTGAGTGCTCAATCCTGCCTTGCGAAATAAATATTAAACAGAATCCAGAGTGCACATCTTGGTATGGTAGTAAATACCTTGATATTCATAAGTGTTATAACTTTGATGGTATTGAGTTCCCCATTAAACTGCGGGACATAGCTAAATTTGAGACGCAGAATATCAGAATATTGGTTCACGTTTATGACCTCAAGGAACAGATGAGCAAGACAAGCGCGTCAGCCCTCTCCATTTCTCAAAATTTGGCAATGAGTGTAAGATGCGCGTGAACGTGCTCTTATGCTCTGATGAGAAAAATAAGAAGAAAGGAAATTATCATTATGTTTGGATCAAAGTCATGTCCTGCCATTTCGCCTCCCAGGTGAGTAAACATATTAACATAAGCATATTTGCTTAAGGTGTCTGAATTATTTTTCCTTAGATAAGTTAATAACAGTGCATTTAGTAGACTGAGATTCCAAGGACTTGGCACGTGTTATAATGCTCACTGATGAAGAAAATTCATAAAGTATAAAAATGCTCACTATCTGGAGTGATGCCCATTTGCAGTGTACGCCGACTTTGAATGCCTCCTTCCTCCTGTGACCATATGTGACCGTTTACCAAATTGTATTGTCCTATGACTCAAGTCTTAACCATTACAAATCTTATACCGAAAGATAATCCTGTGGTCTGGCTGCTCCCACACCTCGAAAAACTTTCATGGGAGGTTGATAAGCTTTACAGCGACAACGTTACCATGACCAAAACAAAGGTGAATGAAGATTTGTACAATAACGCAGTTGACTGTCACATTTTCGGGCTGCTGTTAGATAGAAAAGCGGAAATTCCCCATAGGGACCACTGTCGCCTTATGAGGAAGTTTTGTGATGTGCAATTTGAAGTACCGGTTACCAAGGCACATACCCGTTTTCTTCCATAATTTAAGAGGGGATGACGCTCGCTTTCATGTTGAGCACGTAACTGATTACGGCCGAGAGAAAAATCAGGTTGAAACGTCCCCTTTGAAAAATTATACATGACTGTCCTTAAACTGATACACAATATTTTTAGCGCTACGCAATCTGACTTTCAAAAATCCCTACAAAAGAATGGCCCTGACTAACATTAACCTATACCTTTCACAAATCACTTACCTCACCAAAAATCTTCGTTACTCGAACTACTGCAATACAGCGAGCACCACTACTGCCAGCTAAATAAAAGATTCAAACTACGGAAGGCACTAACTACTGATAGGGATAGTTAGAAAATGAAAGATTTTAATAGAGAACAAACAATGTATTTACCTTAATATCATCAAAAGTCATAATATATATAGGAGTTCATAACATCCATTCTTACAAATATCAAAACTCCGCCATTTCTCTCTCCACATCCATCACTGCTGGCGGCTCACCTCCAACTGCGCAACGCTACGCGCTGTTCACATCCAGCTGCCGCTGCCCAACACTACAATGGCAGACAACAATGCAAACTAGCCACAGACTGCACACAGCACAGCCAGTGATTTTTATACAGAGGTCGCGTTACCAATAAAAAACCTAAACAGCCTACTTACAAGGTCAGTGTCCTACCTGAGAACGTTGAGAAAGATCTTTCATTCTCCGCTTCCTTGACGCGCTACGTTTTATGCCGGCACTGCTCCAGAAACTCGTAGAAACCCTACCTCAGGAGGAAATGCATCTCATTCGAACTGCATTTCCTGATGAGGAAAAGATTCAGCTTGTGACAAGGAAGGGGATCTTCCAATAAAAGAATCTGCGTAGTATGACAAAACTCAAAGAAACCAGGCTACCCAACATCACTGTATTCTCCAGCAACTTTGCGGGTAATGCCATAACGGATGCAAAGTATGAGCATGCTATAAATGTCTGGCGAGAATTTAACATCTCCACTTTAGGAGAGTACGCACAGCTTCACATGGACGTGTGCTTGCTTGCGGGCATTTTCGAGAAATTGCAGAGTCTATGCATGACCACATATTCTCCAATGTGTCCGTAGACACGCACAGGCAAATACACCACGGATGGGTGGCAGGTTCAATGCATCCCCTGATACGAGTTACGTCATGTACCTGGGGGTGAATAACTTATATGGGCACGCTATTCAACAGTCACTGCCAATTGGGGAGTTTCGATGGGTGCCTGAAGACGAATGCAAGGGATTAGATGGAAAAATCATGGGGAGGGGGGGGGGTTACAGCTGCTAATTCTGACGTAGGATATGTGGTGGAGGCACAACTCACATACCCTATTAATTTGCATGATGCACACCCTGATTTGTCACTGTGTCCAGAGCAACTAGTTTCGTGAGGAGGCTCCACCCCAAAACTGATGCCATCACTGGGAATACCTGGAGATGTATTATTCATTATCGTAATCTCCAGCAGTTTTCAGTCTCCAGCTTGGGGATAGAGCTGGTTAAAATCACCTGGGTTATCTCCTTCAAGCAGTCCCCCTGGTTGAAGGAGTATAGTGACTCGAATACGAGACAGAGAGTTTCTGTGACGTGTGACTTTGTGAAAGATTTTTATAGATCAATGAATAAATCAATTTTCGGTTAAAACAATGGAGAATTTCAGGGAATGGCGTGAAATTTTTACTAGAAGCGAATGGGGTGGGCGTTGGGGCGTAAGAAAACGCATCATCAGACAAAATTTCAAGTGGGTCACTAAATTCGATAAGAAATTTGTTTCTGTGGAGACGATGAAGACTGCAGTAGAGTTTACGAAATCTGTTAATGTGGGGATGAGCATACTAGATATATCCAAACTCCATATGTACAGCTTTCACTATGAGTTTGCGAAAACTCATATCAGAGATCCTAAATTATTTTATATGGATACAGATAGCTCCATCTACAAGGTGAAGAAATCCGATCCATAGAAGTAATGAGGTACAATGGTAATGAATTCAACACAGCCTCAAACATGATCGATAATCTTTATGGTGCTGTTCCACAAAACAAGAAGGTTATCGACCTTGGATTGCTGATAGTGGAGTTTGTAGGTCAGCTATCAAAAATGTATGCATGTTGGAAGATGCCACCTAGAAGGGGGCTAAGCGTGTATGTAGTAAGGCATTGAGAATACTCGCTGTCGAAGACTATTTGCAATGCCTGTACAGTGATGTTCACGGTGCTGCACTGCTGCTGCTGCGTGTGGCATGGCAAACTAGTATTCGATCGAGAGGTCATGAGGTATACGCTGCGCTGCATTCTAAAATCGGCTTGTCATCTCTTGACAATGAAAGGGACATTTGTGATGACAGGATTGAAACTCTCCCATACTCACACTGTTCACTTGTAGCAAGAGAAGGAGTGGGGGACTCTGAGTGAGAGGGGGAGAATGAGTGAGTGTGTGTGTGTCTGCAGAGTAGTATGACCCTTTTATCATAGTGTAAGTAATTGTGATTATTATATGATGATATTAGATGGCTAGATCACATAACTAATGAGGAGGTATTGAATAGAATTGGAGAGAAGAGAAATTTGTGGCACAACTTGACTAGAAGAAGGGATCGGTTGGTAGGGCATACTCTGAGGCATCACGGGATCACCAATTTAGTATTGGAGGGCAGTGTGGAGGGTAAAAACCGTAGAGGGAGACCAAGAGATGAATACACTAAACAGATTCAGAAGAATGTAGGTTGCAGTAGGTACTGGGAGATGAAGAAGCTTGCACAGGATAGAGTGGCATGGAGAGCTGCATCAAACCAGTCTCTGGACTGAAGACCACAACATATATAAACACCATGTGTGAAAAAAAGTGAAGAAAGTAAAGAAGGGCAAAAAATAAAAAAAAGTATTTGTATACTAATTTATTCATATACCGCATATGTGTACTGTGTAAATATATATATATATCTACACACCATGTACGTCATGTAAATAGAATAGTTTTTTTAAGTTTCACTTGTTGCTAGCTATCCAGGACTGAGTATTATCTGAGTGTACAAACCCCATCAAAATTACCGTTCAAGCTATGCTACTGGGACTGTGGAATGTAGTTGTAGTAAAAAAATGTATCTCCACATCGGTTTTTAGCGTAGATTTATATAAAAAAAAAGTTGTGCACATTCTCATTCAGTGCTTCTGGGGAAAATTGTATAAAATATTCTCAACTAGTGCTACTGTTGTAGTATGTAAGTTAAAACTATCCCTGCACTGAAATATCAGAGTTAAATTGCATCTCAAGAACTGAACTGTAACTCAAGAATTGAATTTTATCTCAAAAATCAAACTGTGTCTGTGAGAAGTGAGTTAATGCAAAAATTCGCTACCATATGTCTTTGTTGTCGCTATTTCCAAAAAGACCATCTGCTGTTGTACAGCGTGGGTAAATGAGGTGCAGGACATAAATGGAATTCGTTTTTCTGAAGATGTGTGCTATTAAGGTGATGAAGTTAAAGAGGAAATATAACAGAATACAGAGAATGATTGCACAGGATTCCGCCTATTATGCAGCACATATTGGCTAATGGGAGCAAGAGGCACGTGACCGTGTCTGCTTCCAAAGACATATAGCAAAGGTGTCTAAAATTATATCTCCTGTGATTGAAGAAAACTACAGACATAGTATCTAGGCAACACTGTATATTGTCGAAGTGGGGAACAGGGTGAAATCAGTAGAAAAGTACACACATATAATGAGGTAAAAATTCATTTATTTCTCATCCAACATAAAATTAATCTTACATTTTCATAAGCAGACACAGCAGCACAATTTTCACACATGTTCTTCTTGAGTCGATGGAGAGCATGGCACCGTAGAATTCCATGTCTTGAATAGCAGAAAATTTGAAGATTTGATGCATGCTTGAGATCTTCTCCTTCCCCTTTGCGTAGCTGAACGTATCCATGTGAACGAATAATGAAATCGACAT
Source organism: Schistocerca serialis cubense (assembly GCF_023864345.2). Classification (NCBI taxonomy): domain Eukaryota; kingdom Metazoa; phylum Arthropoda; class Insecta; order Orthoptera; family Acrididae; genus Schistocerca; species Schistocerca serialis. The sequence goes on from NC_064646.1 coordinate 399,499,269, forward strand.
CACCATATCTTTATTGGGTATGCCAGGATTATCCCAGAGAATTCTGTGGTAGAAATGTGGTAACCAGTGTGTAAAGACACTCTTCAGCATTTTAGCGCACTTCACATCCTTGAAAGACGTCGGTGACGCAATGTTTGCTGAGAATTCTTCTATTATTCTGGCATCTTCTGTGTATGTTACAAATGCAACACCTTTAAATATGATCTCTCTACGCTCATTATCACAGAAACCCTGAGCATCTGCAATGATGTTCACACCTTGAGATGCCACTGTCGAATGTTCTGGGTAAGGTTCAGCACCTTTTCACTTATGCAGCTCATTACACGACACCGGTGAGAGGGCATTAGTTAATCACACAGTGATGTAGAACTAAAGGATACACTTCAGTGTGTTCCAGGAAATTTGCTGAAGATTCAAATTCATTTCTTATTTATATAGGTCCAGATTTAATTATCTCATTCAGTTTTGAGCAGTCTATTAGGGCGATAGGCGCCATCTCCTTGAATTTCCGTGGACTGAGTAAACATCTATCCTCTTTAGAGTATGAATCACAGCACAGAATTTTGCATACGTGTCATATGCTAGACAGTGAGCCATGCACGGCTCGCGTTTATGCCATTTATTGTTTGTCATCTTCCACTATAGTACTGCCGCCTCGTTTTCTTATTCCATTTACTGGCATCACTAACTTCCTGCCTTACTTGCCCATGAGCGGCAGCAGCAGCAGGTATTGATAAGTGCACTGTCGTACCATCTCTGGAGCGACCGATAATATTTCCGGGACACTGTGTGTCTGGCAGACAGTTGGAGACAGACCAGCTGTTCAGACGGGACAGAGCAGCAGTGAAGACGGGGACGGAGCGCCGATGAGGCGCCGACAGCCAGTGCTCGCCGACCACTGGCGACACACATGAACTGTCTGACGGAGGGAGATTGGAGTGGGACGACCATTGGTTGGTCGTTTGGTTGGCTATCTCATCGACCGACGTATATTTGGTTCTTTCATCGTTTCCAGGGCTGCAGTCGGTCAGTTGGTGTCGAGCAGTGAGGAATTTTCCGCGGGACGTAGTTTGGCCGGGGCCGCTGGTGGTCTCAATGTGGTGTCGGAGTGTGTGGGGCTTCCCATTGCTATGAGGTCCATGGCTCACCGATCCTGGACACGAAAGTTGAGTTTTGATTTAATTTACCAGCAAGTCAAGACTGTTCACATTGTGTCATTTGGAGTTCGTTGTCGGCTGTTGGGATATTCCCACAAGCAACAATGTGGTTTTCAAGTTGGAAAATTCTAGCCACCTTCTGTTGGAGTTTCACTGTTTTTGGTTATTTGAATTGAAGTGCACCAGCGGAATCTTCTGCCTTGTGGCCATTAACGTTCCAGTTACCTACCCTGGCAGTTGACGTAAATTTCAGGCAGTGTAGTTTACTCATGGTGTTGTTGCTGTCCAGCACGCTGTGTAGTTTGACAGATCCATGTATGATTGGTTGTGGACGCCAATATCTTCTACATTGTTCTGTTGAACTACCTGTTGTGCCCTGGTTGGGTGAAGTGGAAGTTATATTGTCGGTGGATCCGTTGACTGTTGGTCGGTTGGGTTATCGGATCGTGAATGGTTGGCCCAACTGCCTGTCTCACCTAAGTGAGTGTTAGTGTTTGAATTCCAGGCTGACCCTCGAACATCTGAGCGCCCTTGGGTGTGCTGCCTTATTTTTATTTGTTCTTGTTGTTTGCACTTATATGGCTTCTAACCATTTTTTTAAAAAATTAAGGTTGTTTTTCCCTTAAGGTGTAAGATTCTTTAGGCCTTCAGCTTAATTTAAAGAACTGTTTCGCGTAAGACCTTTGGCATTTTAAAGATTTTACTGTTAAAGATTTTAAGTGTTGGGCCTTCAGACGATTTTGAGTTTGAGTTGTTTTGCTCTTTAAGCCTAGTTCAAAGAACTGTTTCACGTAAGGCCTTTGGCATTTTAAAAATTTTAATGTTATTGTAAGTGTTGGGCCTTCAGCTGATTTTGAGTTTGAGTTGTTTTGCTCTTAAGGCCTTCAGTCTAAATTAAAGAACTGTTTTACATAGGGTCTTTGGTGTTAAAAAAATTAATTTTATGGAGTTTTAAGTCTTCGGCCTTCAGCCGATTTAAATTTAACTTGTTTGCTCTTGAAGTGTCTGATTCTTTGATCCTTCAGCCTAACTAAAGAACTGTTTTAAGATAAGGCTTTGCCTTTTAGGTTCCTGTTTTGGTTGAGTTTTGCCTAATTAAGCACTGTTTTACGTAAGGCTTTTGTGTTTCTTTTAAATTTAATGTTGTTTAGCCTTAAGTATTGGGCTTTCAGCCGATTTTGAATTCAAATTGTTTGCTCTGAAAATCTCAGATTCTTTGGGCCTTCAGCTCAAATAAAGAACTGTTGTACGATAAGGCTTGCCTTTTAAATTTCAGATTATGCTTGCGTTTTAAGTTATTGGCCTTCAACCGTTTTTAAATTAAAGTGGCTTTCAGCCGGTAATGAAGTCCCAAAGATTAAAGCTGTGTGTTAAAAGAGAATTTTTTTTTGGGGGGGGGGGGTCTTCTAATGTTTGATCAAATTATAAAGTTGTATGTTCGTGTGTAACTGACAGCCTCTTATATTGGCCCTTTTCCACAATTTAAACTACCTGTCCTGTCCTGCGGGGTTAGCAAGGCGTCTCAGACAGTACACATTTTCATCCCATTGCAGGTGTAAAGTATCATACAGGTAGAATTCGGAGTTCAGGTAGACTCTGACATTAGTTAAGTTGAACTTATTAGATTTGGTAGAACCGTTTTGCTATATTTCCTCTTCTATTGTTCTGAAACGCAATTCTGATGATCTGGACGCCCCCAGCTGACCGGCGGTTTTAATAGACCACGTTTGTCTGCTTACTGTCAGTAGCACTGGGTACTCGAAAACCCCCCCATGAATGGAAAGATAACAGTAGAAATACACCAGCATTCAGAACTTTTAAAAGCTCCAATCGGTGCTCATCCGATACTATGACGTGTGGCATTTCCCATATTATTTTACTGATGGTGATCTCGTTATCCTCTTGAACTCCTTGGATGTATGAGTCGTTGCCTGTTGCACTCCAAATCAGAATAAGTGCCTGTTTGGCATTCAGAACAATTCGCCATATATCTTCAAAATGTCCAATAAGCTGTTTAAAAGGTACACACACAGTTAATCTCTTGTACTCTGCCACTGTTCTACCCACTGGCTCGTCAATGAACGATCAAGCATTTTCCAAATCGTTAAAATTCAAGGGAGAAGCAGAGGCATACGTTTTAAGAGTTGATGGTATGCCTGCATTGAGTGTACAGTCAATATTAACCCAATTAAGTTCATATTGTATCTCATGAAACAGGAACGCTAAAAAATTACGTGTGAGGTTCGATGCCACTATAGCAGTACCATACCTTTCGTAAATGATCCATCAAGATACATGAAACTCTTTCATGGGAGGGTTAAAGCATCTTGGCGTTGGATGACAACCCTAATTTCATCGCTGTTGTTAAATGTGGATGTTGCATAAAAATGGTTCGCTCCCTGCGCTCTTTCAAGGAGTTTGGGACTTCATGATCATCATCATCCTCTAGCTGTTCCTGGGAGTTCTGTGCGTTCTTCACTGTTCTGGCAATAGCTGCAGCACCAGCAGTGAGTGTACCCATCACTGAGAGACTTGCGAGTGCAGGAATGAGTAAGGGAATAATTCCATCTGATGTCTTGGGCATCGGCAGAACCGTGTATGCTTTAACCATTCCTTTAAGCTTCAGGGCACTTTGCGCTGCATACAGTTTTGTAAACGCCACTGCTCTGCTTCTTCTTCTTTTTGATCATTGTCTTCTTCAGAGGAGGAGGAGGAGGACTTGCAGCATTCATAATCTGCTTGAAATTCATCACCCCCTTAGTCCAACTTAATTTTACCATGCATGATTTTATCAACTGCAAATGCTGCAATGCACTGTTCTATACCGATATACTTTCTCACACATACTGCCTTGGCATTATTAGCTAAAATTCGATCTGTGGCGTGACGTCCTGGGAGATCTTTATGTTTTGCATATGAAATGTCGTGTTCCAAGCACGAATCCTCAAGTATGTTAATCCCCTTATCACCACGAGCGAAACTGTTTGAAGCTTTGCACCAGGTCCACAGTAATTATACCCAAGAATGTGCAATTCAACGGGAAGTTTGTCGAGAATACTGCCGCTTCCTATAATGCGTCTCCTCTCAAGCATGATACGCTTCTGTGATGGTTGTGCTCTGCATCCCATTACATACCAAATCGTCAGCGTTAATCCAGCTATTCTGTTTTGCTGGAAAACTAAGCCATTTAACTAGTGCTCTATTCTTTTTATGTCTTATGACACGCTCTATGAGAAACACGTGTGGTTCTGAGCTCTTCCTCGGTGTATAAGCATCCTAGAATTTCAGTGCCACTGCTATCCTTTAAGATGTAAGTTCTGGGATCTGTTCTCTACACTTTGGTAACTGTGAATATTTCACTCAACCAGTTCAGGCGGTATGACTTCTCAAATTCTGTAGATACGTACTAAACCACCTACATTAACTTTCTGTTTACGTGGTTCCAACATTATAATACGATGGTATACCGTATCCAGGAGTCCATTATCACAAACAATAAATGGTCTCATTTTATTTGGCACAGTTATACTGTGAAATTGTTTCTGGGAGGACATCTGTCCATTTGTATGAGCTGTGAAAATTAAAAGGCATCCCCATACTACCATTTATTGTTCTATTCAGATGTTCCACGATGCTCACCTTCAGGTGGGTGAATGTTGAGAAGTGATGTATTCCACACCACTGTATTACGGTCTTTAAATACCTATTGTAAAACTCCCCTCTGTGATCAGTTTGTAAGTTATCAGAACATTGATTTGTTCCCATCTGCAACAAACACCCAAACACATCTGCAACATCCTCCACATTTCTGTTGTAATAGGCAATCCCCAGGCAAATTTGGAGTATGTATCAATAACCATTAAAAATATTTGAATACATTATTCTCATGTGAATATTCCCACATGTCTATAAGATCAGCCTGCCCTAAGTCGTACAAAAGCTGTAATCATAACATTTCTACGAGGGTATGTTTCGTGTGCCGGTTTGTGCAATTCTCAAACTACAGTCCCCATGCTTATTCGATTATACTTCTCCCTCTAAGCTCTCAAATTATTGAGACAACCTCATTCGAATGAGTGAAATATTCACAGCAGCTGATGCCATGAGCAGTCATAATCGATCTATTAGCTCATTGGAATCCTTGTAGTATATATACTCAAGCAGCTGAGGGCTGATTCTTTTACGCTGAATGTAAATACCGTCACCACTACTATACCGACCGTCTAATAATAATGGTTTTATAATGTCTCTGTATTTCGTACTGCGTTGGTTTCCTGCTTCCCTGTGTACACCTGTCAATTGTATTATTTCGCCATACACCTCGAGATCTTTGATTGAAAATGTTACTGTTTTCGAGGGTTTGAGGAAAACCAGGTTCAGTAGAGCTGGTGTTCTTTGAAATTCCTTACCCCTACCTGTATTATTTTTTTCATTTAAAATTATAGGCTGTGTCCCAAACGCATATGGTTTTTCACCACTGACACCGAATGTTTTGTTTATCCTTAACTTAGAAGAAAGATTAAGGAAAGGCAAACCTACGTTTCTAGCATTTGTAGACTTAGAGAAAGCTTTTGACAATGTTGACTGGAATACTCTCTTTCAGATTATGAAGGTGGCAGCGGTAAAATACAGGGAGCGAAAGGCTATTTACAATTTGTACAGAAACCAGATGGCAGTTATAAGAGTCGAGGGACATGAAAGGGAAGCAGTTGTTGGGAAGGGAGTAAGACAGGGTTGTAGCCTCTCCCCGATGTTATTCAATCTGTATATTGAGCAAGCAGTACAGGAAACAAAAGAAAAATTCGGAGTAGGTATTAAAATCCAGGGAGAAGAAATAAAAACTTTGAGGTTCACCGATGGCATTGTAATTCTGTCAGAGACAGCAAAGGACTTGGAAGAGCAGTTGAACGGGATGGACAGTGTCTTGAAAGGGGGATATAAGACGAACATCAACAAAAGCAAAACGACGATAATGGAATGTAGTCGAATTAAGTCGGGTGATGCTGAGGGAATTAGATTAGGGAATGAGACACTTAAAGCAGTAAAGGAGTTTTGCTATTTGGGGAGCAAAATAACTGATGATGGTCAAAGTAGAGAGGATATAAAATGTAGACTGGCAATGGCAAGGAAAGCGTTTCTGAAGAAGAGAAATTTGTTAACATCGAGTATAGATTTAAGTGTCAGGAGGTCATTTCTGAAAGTTTTTGTATGGAGTGTAGCCATGTATGGAAGTGAAACATGGACGATAAATAGTTTGGACAAGAAGAGAATAGAAGCTTTCGAAATGTGGTGCTACAGAAGAATGCTGAAGATTAGATGGGTAGATCACATAACTAATGAGGAGATATTGAATAGGATTGGGGAGAAGAGAAGTTTGTGGCACAACTTGAGTAGAAGAAGGGATCGGTTGGTAGGACATGTTTTGAGGCATCAAGGGATCACCAATTTAGTATTAGAGGGCAGCGTGGAGGGTAAAAATCGTAGAAGGAGACCAAGAGATGAATACACTAAGCAGATTCAGAAGGATGTAGGTTGCAGTAGGTACTGGGAGATGAAGAAGCTTGCACAGGATAGAGTAGCATGGAGAGCTGCATCAAACCAGTCTCTGGACTGAAGACCACAACAACAACATCATCAGTGTGACACTTAATGAAACTGGCAATAGCGTCATTATCGTTGTGTAATTTCGCTGAAAGTTTATCGAGAGATTCAGCAACTGGTTTAAACGTTTCTCATAGTGTCTGCTCATGATCCAAATGTCCTAACCTGAGCAACCGTAACTTCTCTCAAACAGCTTCCCATGCAGCGACGACCTTATGTATAGTCAACATCTTGCCATATACTATTCGGGCTGTTTCGCAGGCTGCACCTTATATACATTTAACTCAACCTTTACACTTAAGTCATGTACTTTCTCTTCAGTTACAATAACTTTTACAGCTAAGTCATCTGCTTTCTTTCTCAGAATAACGCGGGTGTACGTCTTCAGTGTCTTAATCCTAGCATCTATTTCGTTGCTCAGTCCCAGAAGGGTCTGGGCATATGTCTCTAGCACCTTAACTTTATGTTCGAGAGACTGAAATTTTCCATCTATGTACAGACGCATTCTCTGTCTACGCACACGTATCCTCTCGGGCTGAGTGCCTGAGGTATGTGTGAACTTGTCCAAGGTGTGATGTATACTGACATACTCATCACTTTGTTCATAGCTACATATACACAAACTGCTGGAAGTACCATATATACCTACTATCACTCAGTTTTCTGATTTATCAATAACGAGAAACCCATATCATGTGTGATTCCAGCAATCTGCAGATGTCTTTACAAAATCATTGAATGACATATTGGTTCCTATGCATGCCTGGTAGATGTGTTTCAGATTCAAATTTCCTTGTCTGAAAGATGTAGTGAGACTCACATTATTCCTCACCAAGTATTTTAGGATTATGGAATATGTTTGACTCAAATAAAATACGTCATTACCCGTATGACGACCAGAATAGTAATTATGTAAAATTTGATCTTGGTTTTCCACAGTCACATTATCAAATATGAACACTGTGTTTGGTTTATTTTTTTCTGATGATGGAATTTGGCTGCTTTGATTGAGCATCATGAATGTTACATCATCAACACCCTGCAGTATCTTTCGTGCTAGCTGGTACACAGTTGTTTTTGAAAATGCACATCCATGTTCAAAGTGTACTCCATTCGGGTGCGTTAACAGTGACATGAGAACATTTGTCTTGGCACAGTTGGATGGACCTACAATTATCGCTCTTATGTTATCAGATAGGAGAACCACATTCTTCTTCTTCTTCTTTTCTTCTTCTTCCAGTCTTCTTCTGCACCATCACAGGACCAGTCACTTACAACAAAATCCTGATGCTTCACCCATCTGGCCATAATACCGACTACGTTAGGCTTTGGCGAGCAATGCACTTTTACAGAAAAATGAATGCTTGTAATAATAATAATAATAACACTGTATGTAGCTACTATAATACAATCATTTTACCATCTTAACTACAATGGCTACACCTTACATTATATAATGATGGAGTACTTAAACAAGAAAAACAACAAAGATATGTGACTATATTTATTTTAATTAGATGTCAGCAATGATATATAAGCTGTATTGTATCAACAACAAAAACAACTGACTCATTTTTTACAGTATTTCCCGAATAACTGTTTCTTGTATGCAGTAAATTCAGTATGTATTTCTCCCAAACTAATGGGTTTACCTTTAGTTCCTTCTTTTGACAACGTATTAATACTGTTCTAAATCATCTGCATGACATTACACATATGGAGATAGTTCACTACGTCTTTACACACAGTGTGAACACACAGGAACCCACAGTTTAGTCTGTCCAGTACAAGAGATAGTACCATTCATAGGCAGTTTGTGAGGGTAGAGTGTTGCAGATAAATGTATCGACCTCCAGATCTCACCATGAGTGTCGTGTTGCCACACAATGGTGTTATAGATAGCATCAGGCCAGGCAGTATGTCTCGAGATGGTGAATACTCGGAGGTCACCAATTGGTTGATGTAGTGGTTCGCACGACTCAATTCATCCCATTCCAACACTGTAAACCTCACTTTAACACCCTTGATGCATTTTTAATCTCTAACACAACATGCCAGTCACTGCCCACTGATCAATATTTAAGGGATGAACTGCTAGCTGTTAAATTGTAAGCTGAAGTGAAAATCAGTAGAGCACTAGGATGAATCAGTAACGTCTTATCCACCACATCAACGCTCTGCCCTTGGAATGCTCGGAAATCTTCTGGGATGGTGCGTATGGAGACCAGTACTGACCCACACCATGTGGTGTAGGGCCCCCAACACGGTTCTTCTGAGACTTACGGATTTACTGGGTGTCTAAATCAGTGAGCAGAATGTATAATAGCAGATTGTTGTCCTGCTCCAACATGCTGGTCAGGTGCGCTACAGGATCCCATGTTGTTACTACTGCTATTGGTCCTGACAAGCCAGGGTTCACTGTGGGTCCCAATGATCCAATGGTAGCTGCTGCTTGTCCAGACTAGCTGGATGTCACTGCCAGTCCACACACACATACGGCTGCCAAACAAAGAAGAAGAAGAAACAATAATTATCTACAGACAATGACATGGAGTTGAACAAAGTAAGGGGTCTTGACAAAGAAGGGGAGGAGGAACCGCTAGATAGGGTAATAGTAGCAATGACGTGCAATGAGTACTTACTTTTACACTTCTTCTGTGGTGGAGAGGCAGATGAGGATCTTGGCTGCTGTTCATGATTCATGGTTCTTCTTCTTCCAGAAACTGATTGCTACTGAGATTGGTGAGCTACCACATCTAACTTGTATCCCGTACATCACGGTCATGTGACCAGAAGTTACTTAATCAATCAGTTCATTGACTTCAGCAGTATTTCTGGATCGATACCCAGTCAGGCATGTGCCTTGGAAGGAGTTCTCACATGCGCCAGTATCCCTCATGGGGCAGGTTTGGCAGTTTCCCAGGTAAACACTGCTTTGTTTGCCGATTGGTCCAACCCAAACCAACAGTGCATGCACGCCCAGTGGTGACAAGCAACAGGACATGACCACTTGAGAGGAGAGAGAGAGAGAGAGAGAGAGAGAGAGAGAGAGAGAGAGAGAGAGAGAGAGAGACAGAGACAGAGACAGAGACAGAGAGACAGAGAGAGGAAGAGCATGTGTTTTGACAGTAATTTCTCAGGTATCAAAGGGATTAGTGCGAGTTCCAGTCTGTGTGCTGAATGAGGTGGCTGGCAGTGTGGCAGCCAACAGTAGTCATGGGGCCTGAGTGGGCATAGTGTGGCCTGTACATGCAAGAATACGCAAAGTGGCCAGCCTGATGGAGCAGTCGGCACATGCGAGCGACATGTCCTGCAGTTCGTGAGAAAGATTTTCAACAGTGTTATTATGTGTGGTGACTTATGTTAATGGTATTTCTTGCACAATTGGAATAATAAAAGCGATTGATGTAATTACTTCTTTTCGATGTGTTCTACAAGACCTGCAGCTTCCCAAACAGCAGAGAATGATGAACAAGAGAGGACCAACTCCTACAAATAAAATTTTATAAATAAACAGTATGCCCTTTGCTATGTAACTATATTTTGTATCACGAGATTCTTCCTATCCACCACAGACCCACCCATTTTCAGGTTCAGGAGGGATGTGGAGGGCTGGGAGATTTACACAAGGTGAGGGGTTAATTAATTGATCGATTTAAATGATCAATCAGTCAGATTAATAGAGTGGGAGAGGGCATTTGCATGACTCAGGGCTGAAAGTGTATTGGCGAGGGGTAGGGGGAAGGGTTGGAGGTTTCCAGAGGGGTGGAGGAGAGGAGGACAAGGAGGGGTGGAGGTTTTCTCAGGAGGACAGATCATCCCCAGGAGTCGTAAATCAACCCTCAGGGGGTATAATCCACTCAGCAGAACAAAAAGTTAAGAAGTGGGGGATGGGGTCATAAATCAATCAAGTTTACCCCTGAACATATGCATCCACATTAACAAAATGCACTCGTACCGGCTTTGCCCAGCTTTTCCAACACTGGGCCAATCTATCTGCAGCAGGAAAAAGGATCAAAAAGCATGTAGGAATATGCTGGAGTAGTGAGGAGTACTCTGAATGCAAGAACTCAAAATTAATTTCTTCAGCTTACTCACCTTCTTCGCACCTGGAAGAAGACGTTAACCACTAACGATTAAATATTGTATGACAGTAGTTTTAGTCCACACTTCACAGTACTGCGCAGTATATGCATGTGAGTGGTTAGACACTGGACTCGCATTCGGGAGGACGACGGTTCAATCCCGCGTCCGGCCATCCTGATTTAGGTTTTCCGTGATTTCCCTAAATCACTCCAGGCAAATGCCGGGATGGTTCCTCTGAAAGGGCACGGCCGACTTCCTTCCCCATCCTTCCCTAATCCGATGAGACCGATGACCACGCTGTCTGGTCTCCTTCCCCAAACCAACCAACCAACCTATATGCATGTGACAATGCCCTGCAATAAGATGTGGTACTTCAAACATTTTTTTCAATTCCACGAAAACTGATTGGTTTTCCCCGTAACTGACGGAACAATTGTTACCACCAAAAGAAACTAGTTGTGATCCTAAAGACCATTCTTAATGATGCTATCTATAAGCTTCTTGGCTGTGGGAGTTGATGTTTCGTCAGCATCTTCGTAAAAATCTATAACATGCAATCGAGAAAGGAGTTGTTGTAGAGGATGTGGACCAAATACATTCTCTACCTATAGCTTCAGCTTCAGTCCATCTGCAGTGAATTTCAGATGATAGTTTCGAATCTTGAAACAAAAAGTGAGATGGGAGACCATTTCCACAGTCTTATGAAAGTAACTGTGATGATATTTCACTCCATGATATTTTAATATTAGTTCCATTGCTGACACTTCCTCTTCCTGACTAGTTCCCACTGGCACGAAATACCTTTGAATAGCGGAGTTTCTTAACACATCCAGCATCTACATCTACATCTACGTGATTACTCTGTTATTCACAATAACGTGCCTGGCAGAGCTGTCTCTCTACTGTTCCACTCTCAAACGGCACGCGGACAAACGAGCACTTAAATTTTTCTGTACGAGCCCTGATTTCTCTTATTTTATCCTGGTGATCGTTTACCCCTATGTAGGTGGGTGCCAACAATGTTTTCGCAATCGGAGGAGAAAACTGGTGATTGAAATTTCATGAGAAGATCTCGTCGCAACGAAAATCGCCTTTGTTTTAATGATTGTCACTCCAATTCACGTATCATGTCTGTGACACTATCGCCCCTATTTCGCGATAATACAAAACGAGCTGCCCTTCTTTGTACTTATTCGATCTCATCCGTCAGTCCCACCTGATGCGGATTCTTAACTGCTTTCACTGAGTGGTATTTTACTGTAAAACTAACTCGGCATGTTTTACAATATCCAGTACATTCATATTGTTTCGAAAGACACCCCGACAAGTATGTTTCTTGTAGTCATTTGTCATTGAAAAGACACTCATGGGGCTGATTTTTAGCCTGCTTCATTTGAGAAGCTCGCTGTAATAAGATGTTATATACGTACACGTATCACTCGGTCACTGCAATACCGTTCTCAAACACTTCAGTTGAAACTAAACGCATGCAGTGTGCATTTCATCCAATACTGTCACGACAAAGTACTTCACTACATCAATCAGCCGCGCGCAACAATGGGTGTACTTGGCACGTTCACATGTTCGCCTGCTGTATTCCTTTTCAAAATTGGTTGGACTTTATTGCAAGTACTGATAATAAAATGAAAATACAACATTGTATCGGCTTATGTTGTTGCTTTTTTTAGCAGCTATATTGTACAAATGTGCACACGAACAATTAGACATAAACTGATATTGCAACTCTGCTTTATTGTTCACGTGGAAGTGACAGCAGCTGTCATAAGAAAATACAAGCTATTATTGGCCTTTATTTCTTAGTTCGTTCTTATTGGAGTGGTCTGCAATTTACTTGACGACAATGGACACTGCAGTGTAATAAAAACACAAAGCCTCTTTGAATCACTGACACGTGTTGTCGAATAAATGAACGCGCAAACTAATATTAAAATCCACAATGCTCCCAACTTGTGATACAATCTGATACAAAAAACTGAAACTAAAGAATAATCAAACTGAAAAGTTTAACTGACTCCCTTTTCATTATTTGGCTTCCATAAAAATTTTAAAACATAAATAAGTAATTATATTAGAACAAATAAGCCCTCGGTCACAAATATTAAGTCAAAATTGACCAGGTTTCGACGCTACTATGAGCGTCGTCTTCAGAATTAAAGTAATTGTTCTAAAATATATTAGGTATATAATACATTAATAAACTTAAAGTTTGTACTGACTGGAAAGAGATGAAATGCTTACAAGTCACATTTTAAAAAATCTAAGCCGGAAAGGCGACGTCATGAATAGTTGTAAATAAGATGGCGAGCCGCTATGGGCTGCTCGTACTTGAGTGAACAAGGGTTGCAACAAGACTCTTCTAATATAATTCTGACACGGTCACTGAACCTTAGCAGCTATGTTCAAATAAATAAATAAGTAAATATCAATTTGGCCTAATGTAAGGGGGCCGGAAAACTACACTTTTGACGTTCGGTCGCGACTTCCGACCAAACACCACAGCTTTTATTTAAAAAACGGACTATCCAGTCTAAAACACATTCACTGACTTCATTGAAAGAGTAGTAAAGAGAACTTCACTCTGTTGAGAAGGTATACAACGTCATTTGCCTTTTTTTTTGTTCTTGAGAGAAAACAACGTTTTTCAGGAAATATCTGTAGGTTACAAGTGAATCGTAAATAAACGGGGTGTAATGTACCATTTCGTATTTCCCTAAAGAAACGCAAATGTGGTGTCATTTTTTTAGTTGTTGCCGTTTGTTATGGCACTAAATGCGCTCCCCAACGTAAAAACTATGTTTCAAATCAATATAAATCCGATATCCGATATCGTATTCGGAAATGTAACTTGCTGGCAGCATGGGGCGCTGCAGTCGCAGCGTATAACAAAAGTAAGCAGGAATGTCGCGACTGTTTGTGTTGGACTATGGTATTCATATGAGTTGATTCTTTGCAACTGTGCCACATCGTTACTCATAGTCATACCGCACTATGTTTTAGGTTTCTGTGAAGTGCAGAATTTTACATTTCCGAATATTTAAAGAAAGTTACCAGTCTTTACACCACTTTGAAATCATTTCAAGATCTGGCTAAATACCTGTTGTTGTGGTCTTCAGTCCTGAGACTGGTTTGATGCAGCTCTCCATGCTACTCTATCCTGTGCAAGTTTCTTCATCTCCCAGTACGTACTGCAGCCTACATCCTCCTGAATATTCTTAGTTTATTCATCTCTTGGTCTCCCTCTACGATTTTTACCCTCTACGCTGCCCTCCAATACTAAATTGGTGATCCCTTGATGCCTCAGAACATGTCCTACCATCCGATCCCTTCCTCTACTAAAGTTGTGCCACAAACTCCTCTTCTCCCCAATCCTATTCAACACCTCCTCATTAGTTATGTGATCTACCCATCTAATCTTCAGCATTCTTCTGTAGCACCACATTTCGAAAGCTTCTATTCTCTTCTTGTCCAAACTATTTATCGTCCATGTTTCACTTCCATACATGGCTACACTCCATATAAATACTTTCAGAAATGACTTCCTGACACTTAAATCTATACTCGATGTTAACAAATTTCTCTTCTTCAGAAACGATTTCCTTGCCATTGCCAGTCTACATTTTATATCCTCTCTACTTCGACCATCATCAGTTATTTTGCTCCCCAAATAGCAAAACTCCTTTACTACTTTAAGTGTCTCATTTCCTAATCTAATTCTCTCAGCACAACCCGACTTAATTCGACTACATTCCATTGTCCTCGTTTTGCTTTTGTTGATGTTCATCTTATATCCTCCCTTGAAGACACTGTCCATTCCGTTCAATTGCTCTTCCAAGCCCTTTGCTGTCTCTGACAGAATTACAACGTCATCGGTGAAAGTCAAAGTTTCTATTTCTTCTCCATGGATTTTAATACCTACTCGGAATTTTTCTTTTGTTTCCTTTACTGCTTGCTCAATATACAAATTGAATAACATCGGGGAGAGGCTACAACCCTGTCTTACTCCCTTCCCAACAACTGCTTCCCTTTCATGTCCCTCGACTCTTATAACTGCCATCTGGTTTCTGTACAAATTGTAAATAGCCTTTCGCTCCCTGTATTTTACCCCTGCCACCTTCAGAATCTGAAAGAGAGTATTCCAATCAACATTGTCAAAAGCTTTCTCCAAGTCTACAAATGATAGAAACGTAGGTTTGCCTTTTCTTAATCTAGCTTCTAAAATAAGTCGTAGGGTCAGTATTGCCTCACGTGTTCCCATATTTCTACGGAATCCAAACTGATCTTTCCCGATGTCGGCTTCTACCAGTTTTTCCATTCGTCTGTAAAGAATTCGCGTTAGTATTTTGCAGCCGTGACTTATTAAACTGATAGTTCGGTAATTTTCACATCTGTCAACACCTACTTTCTTTGGGATTGGAATTATTATATTCTTCTAGAAGTCTGAGCTTATTTCGCCTGTCTCATACATTTTGCTCACCAGATGGTAAATTTTTGTCAGGACTGGCTCTCCCAAGGCTGTCAGTAGTTCTAATGGAATGTTGTCTACTCCTGGGGCCTTGTTTCGACTTAGGTCTTTCAGTGCTCTATCAAATTCTTCACGCAGTATCATATCTCCCATTTCATCTTCATCTTCCTCCTCTTCCCTTTCTATAACATTGCCCTCAAGTACATCGCCCTTGTATAGTCCCTCTATATACTCCTTCCACCTTTCCGCTTTCCCTTCTTTACTTAGAACTGGGTTTCCATCTGAGCTCTTGATATTCATACATGTGGTTCTCTTTTCTCCAAAGGTCTCTTTAATTTTCTTGTGGGCAGTATCTATCTTACCCCTAGTGAGACAAGCCTCTATGTCCTTACATTTGTCCTCTAGCCATCCCTGCTCAGCCATTTTGCACTTCCTGTCGATCTCATTTTTGAGACGTTTGTATTCCTTTTTGCCTGCTTCATTTACTGCATTTTTATATTTTCTCCTTTCATCATTTCAATTCAATATTTCTTCTGTCACCCAAGGATTTCTACTAGCGCTAAATACCTATGAAGCTTTTTTTCCAGATTGTATATACCTGCATCATCTGCATAAAGTTTGATTTTACTATCGATACAACCTGCCAAGTCATTGATGTTCGTGTCTAGCAACAACGGAAACTTTGTGCCAGGCCAAAAATTTTTCACATTGGCAAGGTATTTCACCAACTGTCGTATGGTTCCACTGGAAACGTGATTGATGATGGAGAACTGTGGCGGCGAGTAGTTTCCAGTGCACTGTGTCGTGTCCCCTCAGTGGAAACGCAAACTCATTAGGGACTGGTGCGAATTGTTACGTACGACTGTTGCCCGCGCAAGTGAAACCAGTACGGGAGGCGTGAGGCGTGGGTTACCGTTAGCGAAGCCGGGCCTCCCGTTAGACGACCAGCGTGCGGCGACCAGCGAAAGACAGTTCCCGAGATCGCGTCACCACCAGCTGACGTCGCTGCCATGGTCCTGCTAGCAGCAGTGTAGACTGATAGACTGCAGTCCTAAGTTGCAGAATCAGCTGCAGGTAAGTCTGACGCACCATTATACCCCCTGCCGTCGCTTCACCTGTGGCCCTACCGGTAGCTTCCAAGACAAGGGACATGACGTGTTGACTATAATGCTCTTCCAATGGCGTGCATTCGACTTGAGCATACCTACGAGAATAATACAATGTAATGTCATAGCTATTTCGTTTGTCTTTCTTTCCATCCTGTAGCTTTGGGTTTTTCCCTTTTAACACTACAGGTAACCGTCACAATGCCGTAACAACCTTGTGGAGTACTACGGCGTCGGCTTCGCGTTTCGTGAGATACAACTTTACCAGCGCTGCGCAAGCGCATTACGACGTTCGTGGATGTGCCAGTAGACTGAAATTCAATTCTTTTATCTTGGCGGCTCGCGCATGCCCGCCCAGACGCGGGAGATAGCTGCGTTGTCAGTTGCAAACTACGCACGCGCCAAGAGAAGCAGCGCCATAGTATAGTATAGTTCGCAAACTTCGTTGAGGGGGGAGCGCGCAGTTTATGAAGTAAAGCCACCACGACCGCATTAACCCTTTCGCTGCTACAGAGACGTGATCCCCGCATTCCTCGCTGTGCGCGATTTTGTCATCACTGCACTGCTCGCCTGTGCTGACACATGGTGTTCCGACTGCTTTGACATACTTATCATTCGATTTCACAAAAACTATTTGGCCCAAAAATTTGTTTTTTACCCGTGTTCTTGACTGATACCTTCCCCTCATAAATGACTTAATTTTGTTTCAATGTTCAACGCAGTTATTGTGCAGCATTAAATGTAGTAAACCATTGCACGAAATTTTGAAGAGTTTGCAGAGGTAAAGGTTCATAGGGTATACTTTCCGCATGGTCCATTTTAGTTGCCACAATGTTGAGAATGAAATGTGGACAAGATACCTAAATTTCATATAAAATTTACTGTATAACAATATCTCATTCAATTGAAGTACCAGATAGGTATCGTATGTAATATTGAGAAATATTCCGTCTTTCGCGACTGTAATAAAAGTTTTATCTATACCAGAGTCATTTTGCTTTTTTCTAAAAAGTTCTGATTAAAACAAAGTTGGCGAAGTACACAAAACTGAATTGTGGAGGTAATAAAACATAGAAACTAAAATACATTGCCAGTGAGGTGCAGTGTGCAAACAATTTGTGTTTGTCACCAGGGACAGCAAATACTTGCCAAAACATAGATCAGTCGACGAAAACGTTGAATATGATGATGTTGCCAAAGCAGCAAAGCAAAGAATTGCATCTGACGATCAAGTAGCTCGGCAACGTACGAGCCGAAATTCTTCTCTAAATAATACTTTTAATATTGTCGCAAAAGAATATATCTCAATATGATTAGTAAAACAGCGGCTGTGGAAGAGAAGATATACAAACAAAACAGATAACATGAATATTGTATGTGTGCCTTTTCATTGTTTTTAATTGCTGTGAAAAAGAAATATTGGAGGACAAAATTAGAAAAACCGAAAACTTATTATGATTATAATGAAGCGACAAAGCACTAGAAATTTCAAAAAATTACATTCAAACGAATAAAATTCATTAAGTAAGACACTTCGTTATTGTTTTTAAATAAAGAAATATTAAGCACCCAAATAGGTCTGAACCCACCACTTTTCGCTCAGCAGCCAAACAGCTTAACCATTACTCTAATGCAGGTTGTCATTTGATAGTATAGCTGAAGGACTCGAAAATATCACACAAAATACCGACAAACACTGTTGGTATGACTATGAATTACTCATGTTTCGTCGAAGTACAATAGGAAATAAACAATTACCGCTGTTCTTTATTGCGAAAAAGCAGTTCGTGAGAATGATACAAACACCTTTCCTTACTATCGCCTGAACTAGGAGGCTTATTGCTTGTTTGGTTTAATTAATTAATAGACTATGAAGCAATTGGTATAAAGAATGCTTTTTCCAAACTTTCTATAAAGGAAAGTCTGCTATCAAGACATTGCTTTTGTTCAATTACTTTATTTATAACTGAACTTTTCTAAAACTGAAGACACTTGTCCGTGCTCTGCACTGCAGTCGAGCTCTGGCAACGTCGTTCTCTGTTCATTGGCTGACTGTGTTTTGTGACGTCAGACGTGCAGAACGAACCTAAACTCGGCTGCCGTCGTAAATGACGCGCATTATAGTTGCTCAGAGGGCCGCGCATGCGGACCAAACTATAGCTTTATGCCGGATCCAAATTTAATATGGTCTCGCCGATCACGACATCTACCATGGCTGGTAAACGCTGACAACATGCGTTACGCATAATATTAGTGCGACTCTGAGACTTTGAAATACAAATGAACATCAACGGAAGCAGCGGGCGGCGGGAAAGGAACTTGAAAAAATATGCCTAACTCCAACAATAGTTACAAAAAGTGATTGAAGCCCAGGTAGCGAGTTTGATACTACAGCTTGCAGCTGAATCACATGACGTGTTGGTAGTAGAAAAATGAAATCAACAGTTCAGCTCAACACCCAAAAGCACATGTTTAATACTTCATCTTGTCTGTGGTCAACGACGTCTCGTCTTTCTTTGGGTTTATGAAAGTATGGTTGCAACAGAATACATATTGTGTCATGCAGTCTGAGAACAATTGCTTCTTGTCGTTGTGTAGTTCAGTGGTCATTGTGTTAACATCTAGTTGCCATTCAGTATCGTCACTTCTAACGTCATAAGGCCACTCCATTGGCAGGTTGTAAGTTTTTTTTCCTTTTGTTTTTGGCATCCTTCACTTAATCTAGTTGCCTTGATTTCAATGTTCCACTTCCATAAAATGCAGCAGATGCAAGGCACTCCAATATTAAGATCTTTCCTCATATTTTTACGTGTATCTATTAATGCATACATTCAGAGTGCGGTATTTATTTATGTCTTATGCCTCAGCGTTAAACCTGTTAAGAGGTCCTATATTTTTCCAAATTTTAGATCAGTTTACCTGTTGTACAATTTTCTTATTGTTCACTCATTTACACGTCTGTAAATATTTTCCTTGGATAGCTGTTGTTGTCGATTTTCAATCTGATATTTTCATCTTGTATGCCCGTAATGTTTTCGTAAGTACTATTACGTTCCTTTACAAGTTATCGTCTGATTCGCTGTTGCCGCCTGGTCTGTTGTCTTTTAAGCCATTAAACGATGACCCTACAGTTTCAATAAATCTGCTTTACAAAGAAAACATTGGGCAACAGTTAGGGGAAATATTTTTCTCAGACTATTTCCAGCTTGTATCTTTGTTTACACCCTACAAGTATGATGTAAGGAAACCTAACTTCCCTGTCGCTGTTTTAGAAAAGTTGTCAGAAATTCATAATGGCACTTTAGAATTTGACATTAAGCGGCGCGGTAGGTACAACAGCTTCTGTAGAACGGTAATTTCCGCCTTGGTGTACGGTCCTCTCCATTAAGAAGAACCATACGAAGAGACGCCGTAAGTAAATGAACGCCTCTACAGTAACGAAATTTTATAATATTTTTAATTTTCAGGCTAGCGAAGATGTTTTAACTGAGTAAGACGGACCGCATATCGTGACGGAAAAACGAATTTAATATTTGCGTGAACAGTACCGACTTCATAAAAGTAGGCCTAATCTATGAAAATGTTACAGCAAAACTCAGTCATTGAGAAAGACTATGAGGTCCATCCCAACTATCATAGAATAATATCCGACAGATCTTATAACAATAACTTGGACTACGGTAAACTAGAGCTGGCATCTGGGGACGCAGTTTTAAATGGTATTAGTAAAATAATTATAGTCATGTTTTATAAACCGTTTTCTGCCTATTGTTCTCCTAGATTCGCACGTTTGAGTATGCGACGTCCAGTTATTAAATTACTTCTTTAATCTTTTAGAACGCCAGATCGTCCCATTCTGTAAAAAACTTAAATAATCTTAATGTACATCAAATAGATCACCCTAAATATGCCGCTCGATACAATGGCGACTGTAGGCCATTTGCGTGCGCTTCTCTGCAATGCTGGAATCGAAAAGAAGAATGGTACACATTTATCCTCATCTGTGACTTCACGTAAGCGCAGCTCGAGATACTCGTTGAATTACTACTTCATATTTTATTAAAAACTTCCAATATAATTTCCACCCATACATGATAACACGGTACTACACCTGCATCCGTAGTATCGATCGATAACACAGGACAACGCGGTAGCGCTTGTGAATAGAAGAGAGAGCTCACGAAAGCTCGTGCGACCAGTTCTTGAATACCCCTCCTCCACCCCGCCCCCCACATCCCCCCCCCCAAAAAAAAACAAAAAAAAAAAAAAAAAAACTTCGCAAACCGAACTCACACCCTGCCCAGCCAAACTGACAAACGGATCATTTCGGTATCACTTTGTAGAAAATCAGAACGTGTAATGACAACAAGAGCGCCTAGAGCCATTTGTTGTGAACCTAACATGATGTGTCCCCTAAATATAATCAAGATAATATATAAGTACAGTATATATATAACTGGAAATGAGCGTATTGCATCGTTGGCCGGGAGGCCCCATCCGGGGAAGTCGGCCGCCGAGTGCAACTCTTATTTCAATTGACGCCACGCTCGGTGTCTTGCTCGCCGGTGATGAGGATGAAATGATGATGAGAACAACACAACACCCAGTCCCCGAGCGGACAAAATCTCCATCCCGGTCGGGAATCGAACCCGGGCCCACTTGCATGGGAGGCTAGCACGTTACCACTCAGCATTTTTTATTTACGCAAGAAGATCGTAAATGCTATTTTTCAAAATGAAGTACGTTTGCTTTTTTTTATATTTGTGCACAGTTGTTACATTATCGATTTATGTGTTAGGCATATGATTTGCTTTTAAATTTTTATCTATGATGAAAATCGATGTACATAGTACATAAAATTCAGGATTTTCTTTTTCTCTTAATTATCTATCACAGATAGATTTTGCCAAAGTTCTCATTATGTTTTTTAATTCTGCGTTCTCTTTGTTCGTTTAGGATGTTTGTTGGTTTTTTTGCCGAATGTGCGTAGATTTCTTTTTTATACGAGTTGCTCACGTAGTTTCCTTTTTCGGCTCTATGAAGAATGAAAAGATTAGTACTTGTATCTCCTGTAGAGCGTAGATACATCCTGAATGTAGAATAGTTGTTTTCACTTTTGTTTATATTTTCACGGTTTCTTACACTAAATTTTCGTGTACTCCTGAATGTCGCATATCTCAGCTTTTGTTTGTTCTGTGCGTTATCTTCATTCCTAGTTTATTCTCTGTGCAAAAGCATTAAATTGCATTCCATACAGTTTGTAGCGGCAGAAATATACTTTACATATTGGGAAGTTCAGATGGATGTTCTGGTGGCGGAATGTTCATTTAAGCGAGACGCTCAAACGAGTTCACATTTTCCTGAATTACAACTCAGTTCTTTTTAAATGATCTACTGATGTCAAGGAGCGACGAACTTCGTCGATGCGCTGTTTGAAGTCATATGAGGTTGTGGTTTCAGTGTTCTATAAACTTGATTCTTTCGATATCCGCACAAAAAGAAAGGAACTGGTCTTAAATCGGGCGACCAGGGGAACCATTTCTGAGAATCACGGCGTTCTAACCATTTCGCAGGAAATCTATTGTTCAGTTCTTACGCATCACGTGCAGAATTGGCTGGGTGACCATCGTGCTGCATCCACATACGGCCTCTAAGACTTGACTACCATTTTCAAGGGCAGCACCTAAATTGTCGACGATAAAAGTTCGATGCATCTTAGTGTTAGGATACCTGCAAAGTTATGTGCACTGATGATCCCACACCACACGTTAAAGGGCATGACGATCGACATGATGTACCCCCATAGAATTTTCTATGACCCAGTTATGCGTATTACTACCCTTCTCCTTCTTCTTCTCAGCGATCACAAGCCCCGTAGACCACACGCTGCATCAACGATCTGCTTCCATCTTCTTCTATCTCTCGCTGTCCCTCCCCACCCTGTGGGAATTCCTAATGCTGCGACGTCCTTCTCTACATCATCTTTCCACCGTGTGCGAGGTCAGCCTAATGGTCTTGTTTCTTGGAGAGTGCCTTCGAACGCCTTCTTAGGAACTCTGTTGGTTTCTCTTCCAGCCACATGCCCAGCCCATCGCAGTCTTCAACTTTTTAATTTCTGGTCGATAGTGGGCTTCTTCATTAACTGATAAATTTCAGTGTTGTTTCGAACTCTCCACAAGCCATTCTCCACTTTCTTTCGAAGACATTCATTTTTTCTCTATCTTTCTTGGTAAGCGTCAAACTTTCTGAACCGTACAGTATTACTGGGCAGATGACGTCTTCAACTTGGTTGTGATTGACAAAGCTTTACTCTCGGATATGTACGAGGGGCGTTTGAAAAGTCCGCGCAAAAATAGAAACTACTTACATGTTTGAGGTAAACCTTTTTTTATTTTTCGACATAGTCTCCTTTTAGACTTAAACACTTCTTCCAACGTTATTCTAATTTGTTGATCCCTTCCGAATAATAGGAATTGTCCAAGTCTGCAAAATAGCAAATACTTGGTTCAATCACCTCCTTGTTTGAATAAAATCTTTGTCCCGCCAGCCATTTCTTCAAATTGGGGAACAAATAGTAGTGCGAGGGAGCCAAGTCTGGAGAACAGGGGGGATGTGAAACGAGCTGGAATCCTATTTCCATTAATTTTGCGACCACAACTGCTGAGGTGTGTACTGGTGCATTATTTTGATGGAAAACTACTTTTTTGCGGTCCAATAGCGGCGTTTTTCTTGCAGCTCGGCTTTCAGACGGTCCAGAAACGATGAATAATATGCACCTGTAACAGTTTTACCCTTTTCCAGAGAGTCGATGAGGATTACCCTTGCGAATCCCAAGAGACAGTCGCCATAACCTAGCGGGCCGAAGGAATGGTCTTCGCCTTATTTGGTGCAGGTTCTCCCTTGGTAACCCATTGCTCAGATTGTTGTTTGGTCTCAGGAATGTAGTAATGTATCCATGTTTCATCCACAGCGACGAAACGACGTTTAAAGTCTTGCGGATTCTTCCTGAACAGCTGCAAACCATCCTTGCAACACTTCATATGATTCCGATTTTTCTCAAGTGTGAGCAATCGCGGAACCCATCTTGCGGATCGCTTTCTCATGTCCAAACGTTTATGCAAAATGTGATGTACCCGTTCATTCGAGATGCCCACAGCCCTAGCAATCTCACGCACCTTAACTCTTCTGTCATACATCACCATATCATGGATTTTATCAATGATTTCAGGAGTCGTAACCTCCACAGGGCGTCCAGACTGTTGAGCATCATTTGTGACCATATGGCCACTCAGAAAATTTTGAAACCACTTATAAACTGTTCTAATCGAAGGTGCAGTGTCACCATAATGTTTTTCAAGCTTCTCTTTACTCTCTTGAGGCATTTTACCTTTCATAAAGTAATGTTTAATCACCACACGAAATTCTTTTTCGTTCATTTTTTGATAACCATTCGACTTTCTTGATTCACACGAATGCCAAACACAAAGAAATAGACTAATATGGCTGAAACTTGTTGTGCGTTCTTTCCAAAGAGGTACTAACTAAACAGACCTCGATACAAGCCGGTGGTGCCATCTCTCGGACTTTGCATGGACTTTTCAAATGACTCTCGCACAGAGTTATCGTATTTTAACTGCTGTAGTGTGTTTAAATTGCTGAACTTGAAAGCTCTCTGTTGGATTCCTTTCATATTAATTTTTTAAAACTGTTGTCATTTACGGCATACATTCCACTTCTAAATTTACTGTGGTGTTTCTGACTATCTGGCAGGAGACTGAGCAGTGGAACGTGCTAGTTTTACACATAATCAAGAACGATCTGTCACCCTACTACACTATAAAACACAGTTTATATGTAATTCATGTCACAGAGTCTCATACGGAATCTACATCCGCTTTCTTTTATATACTGTGTATGGTAAGATACTGTCATCCCTCTTCCCTTCTGTGTGAAAGGATGAATGAGCAAATGTATTTCTAGTTGCATGCTTGATGGTAGCAGACAAACCTGTCCCACACTGGACTCGCTTTCGGGAGGACGTCTCCAGCCATCCAGATTTAGGTTTTCCGTGATTTCCCTAAATCGTTTCAGGCAAATGCTGGGATGGTTCCTTTCAAAGGGCACGGCCGATTTCCTTCCCCATCCTTCCCTAACCCGAGCTAGCGCTCCGTCTCTAATGACCTCGTTGTCGACGGACGTTAAACAACACTAACCTAACCTAACCAAGCCTGTCTGCTAGAGAACAGTAGGACCAGCGTCGGAAAAGGTAGCTACGCTTTCTAAAAGCAAAGAGGTTTCTATTCTTAGTATGGTCCTGTCCGTTCCTTGTCATATTGGTATAGGAAGCTGCCTCTGTGGTCACTTCCGTTTTGTATCTGGAAGCACCCTTGGTAGGGGCCCACGGGCATTCTGTCTGCGGCGAGCGTCTGAAGTGGTAAGATCTCCGGCTAAGGGCGTCTCTGCGAAGTCTGTAGGACAATGGATTTCTGAAGTTCAGCCTAACTGAAAATTTAATCACCTTTATTTCAGGTTTAGATCTAAAATATCTAATGTTATCTTAAATTGCAACGCAGTGTAATTCGAGTGTGAAGTTCAGAATATCTTCCAGTAGTTGCTTTGTCACTACTTTTTGAGTAAAGTGGAACCACGTGTGGATGATCCATAACTCTAACTGAGATCATCAATCTTAAATGCGAATGTGCATGAGATTATAACGTCTCGTCTTGACAATATTTTTCAATATAGCAACTTTTCTTTATGTTCAACCCACGTGGGGTGTACTTTGTGAGACCAGTACGACGTGCTTATACAATTGTTTGTCCTATCAGGTTAATAGTAAGACGACAGTAACCAGTTTGAGGTTTTTCTTTTGTAATTTGTGTGTCGATGTAATTTATTTTAATTATCAAAATTATTGTGCAGTTACACTCTTTGTGTAAACCAAGTTGACCACGTGAAGCATGTAGTGTAATCATCAAAGTAGCCCTCAGCTATTCTTTTCGGGAAGATTTCACAGAGAGTTAGTATGAATTTAGTATACCAGTGTGTGGTAATTTCATGACGGACAGGATTGCGCTATGAACTTCTTTGGGTGAAAATTGAATCGGTTGTCCTCTTGCATATGTTTCAACGTTCTTCGTGTGTTATTTTATAGATGCAGTGTTGTATGCAGTCTCCCAATCTTGGCTCCATATTTGATGTGTTTCGTAAGATTACAAACTCACATTTTCACAATCCTAAATAAGGCACCAGTTTAGTTATGAATCAAGTTTAAAATGCTGAAATTTTAACGGAACAATGATCAATGTTAATATAAATGTCCAAACACAAACTGATTTATTTCTTTTTTATTTAAATTGTCTTTATGTGTATATATATATATATATATATATATATATATATATATATATATATATATATCACCAGTTATTGTAAGATGAGTACTAAAAGATTATAATTAATGTTATAGCTCACAGCTTTTTAACCCGCTTTTATTGTCTTGAGTATCAGCACCGCTTTCGGAACAAATTAATGCATCAACATTACAAACTTATCTGTATCTAGAATGGTGGTCAATTTGAAAGTGTGGTTTTGGGTTTATGGATGGACCTGTTTCCATATATTCTGGTTTTTCTTGGTTTATCAAAAATCACATTTTGCTGGCACTGTGCCTGACAGATCCGTACGTGTCCTTCAGATCCGCTTCTGTTTCACTGAGTAAGACTATATCATCTGCGTATGCCAGGAATTTACTTCACTGTGTTCGAATCGGACACCATTGTATAGCTGTAAATTACTCTCTCTAACCATTTTCTCTAATGCAAGCTTGAAGAGAACACATGACAGAACATCTCCCTGTCGTGAGCCTGTTATGATTGGGGAGTCGGGGGATATGGATCCTCTGAACTTCGCTACTGCCTGTGAGTCATCCATGCACAGTTTCATCATCCTAATAATTTTATTGGGTATCTTAAAGTCTCTTAGTGTGTTGTAGAGGCTACTTCTGTGGATGAAGTCATAGACTCTCTGGAATTAAATGAACAGACAGTGGAGGTTTTTGTTAAATTCCCAGTATTTGTCAAAATCTGCCATAGAGTAAACAGAGTATAATTTGTAGAATGGTTTGGCCAAAAACCAGCTGGTACTTTTGAATAATGTTTCCTGTGCAAGGCTTAATTTTGCCAAGAATGATCATTGACAGAACTTTGTGTGTTATGTTCAGCAAACTGATTCCTCTGTAACCATTCCATTTTGTTTTCTTTCTTGTGCGTGGGGCAAATGGTTGCAGTTTTCCAGCCTTCGGCTAGTGTTTCAGTTTTCCAGATTATTGCGATAAGGTTATAAATTTCTTTGCGTAGTTTGTTTCCACCCCTTATAACATCTCTGCTGATATGTGGTCCTCGCCTGCAGTCCTGTTGTTTTTCAGCTTTTTAATGGTGTGCACCGCTCCCTGTTCTGTGATTCTGTATTCGATCATTGCGTAGTTGAACGTTAGTGTGATTTAGCATTTCTGAGAAATACTCTTCCCATCTTCCTGCAATATCTTCAAGTTGTGTTAGCATGTTTTGATTTTTTTATTTTATGAATAGGTTTTCACTTTGGTAACCTCTCTTACTGTTCTTTGTATACTGAAAGCAGCTTCGTTGAGTCTCTGCTCCTACTTTTCACTTCTATAGATTCCAAGACCAGTTAGATATTTACTTTTCTCTGTTCGTAGAACTCTTGCTATTTCTCTTCTCACTGTGTCGATGGTCCCTCACCTGTCCTCATTCTCCATATTTTGCGTCTTTCCCGGCTTCTTTCCTTTTTTCCACTGTCCTCTGCCATTTCCGTTGCTTCAGTTTCTTTTTCTTGCCCAATGTTTCCTCTGCTGCATCTGTTACCATTGTCTTTATTCTTTTCCGTGCCTTCGCAAAAATTATGACGCTTCACTGCAACATAATTTATGAATATCAATTCATCAAGGAACGTAAAACTGTGTAAGGCGTCCAGAATGATATTATTCACGGCCCATTCGCAAAAAATCGTCCTTATGCAGCTCCTGTGTCAGTGACAGGTGGTACGGGTGAAACTTGTGACTGTGTGCTATTCGCCACACAGAGATAAGGCTGACACCAGTTACTGTAACAAACCTTTCGGAATCTGACATGAGGATCACAGCACAATTCAGATAAAATTAACACTTTCATACGCTCACTTCTTGCTGGTCTTATCGTCCTACCTTTTCAAAACTACTTGTTTATTAAAGCCATTGGGCACACACTGTTTCATCGGAATAACAATTTGGATTTAGAAAAAAATAGATCTCGTACAGATAATGTCTGCCTCAAACATGTATTGGAAAAAAGAAAAGACTTTAACATAAGAACGCACATCGCTTTCATCGACTATGAAAAGGTTTTTGGTTAAGTAAACCGGAAGCGGATGTGAAGTATAATGCAAAAGAATAGATATCCGAAATCTCTGGTTCACGTTATGCAGAATATACACTGCTCTGCAGAACTTAAGGACGAGATAGATAAAGTCTCCCAATGGTGCATACAAAGATTGACGTCACAGGGCGCAAGGTCAGCATGATTACAGCCCTGCATCACGAGGCATTTGAAGGAAAGGCAAAAAACATTGAGTGTTAATCAGCGAGCAGATACGGTACTATGTGGTGGTATTCTTCATTACAACAAGACCCAGAGTCAACATCAGGATCACCCCAAATAAGGAAAAATCATAGGGGAATTGTAAAAAAAGACGAAGTGTGACGAGTGCAGCCCAGGAGTTTGGTATTGCCCACAGCATTCCTTGTCGTGAGTGGGGAGTGTTCCGGATCAGAGGCACTGCTGCTGCTCAAAGGACAGGAGGTGGACTGTCAACTCCAGAAGCAGATGACCACTACATTGTGCAGCATTCAAGAAGGGAACCAATGTGGGTGTCATTTTAGCCACATTTAACAGGACTACAAGGCATGGAATCTCACGCTCCACAGTGACAGGGTGACATGACTGATGGCCAGTATGTTGTCTTCCACTGATACACTAAGTGATCAAAAGTATCTGGACACCCCGTAAACGTGCATTGTGATGCCACCTACTACCAGGTACTCCATATCAGCGACCCCCGTAGCCATTAGACATCGTGAGAGAGCAGAATGGGGCGCCCCCCGGAACTCACGGTCTCCGAATGTGGTCAGGTGATTGGGTGTCACTTGTGTCATACGTCTGTACGTGAGACTTTCTCACTCGTAACCATCCCTAGGTCCACTGTTTCCGATGTGATAGTGAAGTGGAAATGTGAAGGGACACATACTGCACAAAAGCGTACAGGCCGACCTCGTCTGTTGACTGACAGAGACCGCCAACAGTTGAAGAGGGTCGTAATGTGTAATAGGCAGACATCTGTACAGACCATCACACAGGAATTCCGAAGTGCATCAGGATCCACTGCAAGTACTATGACAGTTAAGCGGGAAGTGGGAAAACTTGGATTTCATGGTCGAGCGGCTGCTAATAAGCGACACATCACGCCAGTAAATGCCAAACGGCGCCTAGCTTGGTGTAACGAGCGTAAACATTGGTCGATTGAACAGTGGAAAAACGTTGTGTGGAGTGGCGAATCATGGTACACGATGTGGGGATCCTATGGCAGGGTGTGGTATGGCGAATGCGCGGTGAACGTAATCTGCCAGCGTGTGTAGTGCCAACAGTAAAATTCGGAAGCCGTGGTGTTATGGTGCAGTCGTGTTTTTCATGGAGGGGACTTGCACCCCTTGTTGTTTTGCGCTGAACTGTCACAGCACAGGCCTGCATTGATGTTTTAAGGACCTTCTTGCTTCCCACTGTTAAAGAGCAATTCAGGGATAGTGATTGCATCTTTCAACACGATCAGGTACCTGTGGTGGAGCGGTTACACGACAATAACATCCTTGTAATGGACTGGCCTGCACAGTGTCCTGACCTGAATCCTATTGAACATCTTTTGGGATGTTTGGGAACGCCGACTTCGTGCCAGGCCTCACCGAACGACATAGAAACCTCTCCTCAGTGCAGCACTCTGTGAAGAATGGGCTGCTATTCCCCAAGAAACCTTCCAGCACCTGATTGAACGTATGCCTGCGATAGTGGAAGCTGTCATCAGGGCTAAGGGTGGGCCAACGCCATATTGAATTCCAGCAGTAACGAAGGCGGCGCCACGAACTTGTAAGTCATTTTCAGTCATGTGTACGAATACTTTTGATCACATAGTGTAGCAGCACATCAGCGGTACCGTTTGCGCTGTAGCAAAGGGCATAGGGACAGGACCAACAAGGAGTGACGACACGTGCTCCAGATTCAGTCTGAATCGTGATTCTGGACATGTCCTCTTACAGAAAGAGGTGGGAACACGTAATGCACTTAGAATCATTGTCGAGCATGACCATTTTAGTGGTCCACGTGTTATGTGGTGGGAGCCATAATGTTACATGGGGTTACTGACCTCCAGATCTTTGGACACGATGCACTCACCTGTCAACGTTAATGTGACACTGTACCTCCCTTCCCCATGTGCGTCTTTTCAGATGTGCATTCGGCCTCTATTTCGTTTTTATGGGTGACAATGAGAGCGACAGCATCGGAAAGCGCAGGCAAGAAGCTCTTGGAATGAAAGGATGTTCGGCGAATGAACTGCCCTGCCAGTACCACCGACTCTCATCCCATTGGGTATGTGTTGGAAGCAGTGGGGAGGCGTATTTCAGCACGTCTACATGCAACAACGACCGAGCAACAGTTGTCAACCGCGCTGGTGGAGGAATGGAACACACTACCACACGCACTCCTTACCAATCATGGGGTCACCATGAAAGCATGTTGCAGAGCATGCATTGCTGTCCATGGGGTCCACACACTCTATTAAGAACCATGTCCCGCCTTTTGCAATGTCCAGGGGAGCACCTAAATCACGACGATTTCAATATGATGATGATGATGATGATGATTGGTTTGTGGGGCGCTCAACTGCGCGGTTATCAGCGCATGTACAAATTCCCAAACTTTGCTCAGTCCAATCTCGCCACTTTCATGAATAATGATGAAATGATGAGGACAACACAAACATCCAGTCATCTCGAGGCAGGTGAAAATCCCTGACCCCGCCGGGAATCGAACCCGGCACCCCGTGCTCGGGAGGCGAGAACGAGACCACGAGTTGCGGACGATTTCAGTATGAGTCTTTACTTTGAATAGAACTATCATTTCTGTTCGTCTCATTGCGTATTTCTTTCAGTTACCTTCTGTACTGTACTGCACTGTACTGTAGCAGTTCTTCCTAAGTACAGTCCAAGTTTTATCAAGCTATGTTACTTGACAGTCACACATCACGCGAAAGTTACCTTCATCCTTATGTTTTGCTTACTAGTATAATTTATCAGTTGTCCCTTCAGCCTATCTGCGCTCTTCTATTTACATGCAGTTTTAATGATAACAAATACTGATAAGGAACATTATCTCTGTTTACTCATCATAATGTTTATTGTCACTGAAAATAACCTGCTATGTGATCAAAGGTAAAAGAAGTCCTTTTAGTCCACGTAAATATGGGGTGTGTCCATCCTTCGCCTTCATGACGGCTGCAACTCTGCTGGTACACTTTCGAAAGGGTGTCTAAATATTTGTGAAGGAGTGGTAGCTCATTCTTCCTTAAGAGTCAAAACCAGAGAAGGTAGTCGTGTTGGATACTGGATTCTGGGCTGAAGTCGACATTCTAACTCGTCCAAATGGTGTTCCATTGGGTTGAAGTCGGGACTCTGAGCAGGACAACCAATTGCAGGAATGTTATTGTCTACAGACCGTTGCCTCACAAATGCTGCTTTGAGACAGGGTGCACTGTTATGCTGAAAGTTTTACCATGCGAAGCAGTTGTAAAATTACTGAACTTTTCACAGATGTCGTTGCAGGACATTTCAGAGAAAATGTTCGTCAGTCAGATTTCCTCAACTCATAGATAATAGTTTACTCTGGTTCCCTCGAGTTTCTTGCCGACAATAAACTACACTTTTAAGGCGATAATCGAATCCTCAGTACATTCGCTCAGTGTGAAATAATATTCTCATATACGCCAAAGAGACTGTTTCGTAGCACATGTTGCCGGGAAAATGTTTGTCAGTCAGATTTCCTCAACTCATAGATAATAGTTTACTCTGGTTCCCTCGAGTTTCTTGCCGACAATAAACTACACTTTTAAGGCGATAATCGAATCCTCAGTACATTCGCTCAGTGTGAAATAATATTCTCATATACGCCAAAGAGACTGTTTCGTAGCACATGTTGCCGGGAAAATGTTTGTCAGTCAGATTTCCTCAACTCATAGATAATAGTTTACTCTGGTTCCCTCGAGTTTCTTGCCGACAATAAACTACACTTTTAAGGCGATAATCGAATCCTCAGTACATTCGCTCAGTGTGAAATAATATTCTCATATACGCCAAAGAGACTGTTTCGTAGCACATGTTGCCGGGAAAATGTTTGTCAGTCAGATTTCCTCAACTCATAGATAATAGTTTACTCTGGTTCCCTCGAGTTTCTTGCCGACAATAAACTACACTTTTAAGGTGATAATCGAATCCTCAGTACATTCGCTCAGTGTGAAATAATATTCTCATATACGCCAAAGAGACTGTTTCGTAGCACATGTTGCCGGGAAAATGTTTGTCAGTCAGATTTCCTCAACTCATAGATAATAGTTTACTCTGGTTCCCTCGAGTTTCTTGCCGACAATAAACTACACTTTTAAGGCGATAATCGAATCCTCAGTACATTCGCTCAGTGTGAAATAATATTCTCATATACGCCAAAGAGACTGTTTCGTAGCACATGTTGCCATCAACAGTCTATCACCCTTGATATTGGACATCGGAAACTAACAAGACATCAAAATGTGTGAAATGATAATTAAATCAAGACCCTACGCTGCCGACAGGCGTTGATATGCATCAACGGAGACAGTTGAAAATGTGCCCCAACCGGCACTCGAACCCGGGATCTCCTGCTTACATGGCAGACGCTCTATCTATTCTTTTTTTTTCATTTTGTTCGGTATTGTTCGTTGCGTTTGTTCTGGGCGGACGTCACAAGACATCCATTCAAGCTGATCCTTCGTTCCTTGACTCAGTTTTCTTACTACAGGGAGCACACAGCCATCTGACCGAACACGCTGAGCTACTGTGCCGGCGGCCAGTTGAGCCACCGAAGGTACAGAGTATACAGCGACTGCAGGGACTTATCCCTTGCACGCTCCCCGTGAGACCCTCATTCCCAACTTAATGTCCACACACTACATTCGAAGTGCCCCGGTATATTCTGTGTCGCATGGTACTGAACCTGTAGGACCGCCTATTAATCACTTACTTCCATACGGCAGTAATATAGGACAGCAGCTGTTCGTTGAGATTGGAGCGACTGGAACAAGCGTCTGGCCGTCTACTAGTAATTATTCTACTCGCGTGCATGGCACAGCTAACGGTGTCGGCACTGTTGGCGCCTTCCGCATAATTTCCGAGGAAACCCGCGTCATCTTCTTCTGTTATTTCTTGGTAACGGTTGTTTGTATCTTGACTAATTATCTCTCCTTTGACGTTGTGCCACAAAAACAAACAAAGCATACCATTACTCGCCACACGGCCGGATGCTGCCTGCAGCTAAAAGACACTGTATTATCAAGCTGCGTACAACTGCCGTTTGCAACCGTATAAACTCGAATGCTAATCGTGGCAGAAAAGCGTCGAACTTTTAAAACGGAGAAACTTCTAGGATGATTTAGCACCGGAGAATGGAAGGCTAGTTGTGTTATATATTTTTCACACAGGTCTAACGCAGCGGCTACCTAGAAAATTACGAGAGTTGGAACTTCAATAGTGGCAACTATTTATTTACAGCTCGTACAAAATAGATACGTGTTTTGAAGTTTTACTGGCCTTCAAAGAAGTCACCAGCATTGTGTATAACCCGTTGCCAGCGATGTTGAAGTCGTAGGATACTCTTAGCAGTGCCAATTGTGTTGACAGCTCGAGTGGCGCGGTCTATTGCCCGACGAATTTGTAGCAGTTCTGAAGCGAATGCAGTGAAGTGTTTCCTTCAGTTTAGAAATCGAGTTGAACTAAACGACAGCTTAAGTCAGTGGAGTGCAGTAGGTGGTATAGCACTTAGCAGCCCCGCCAGTCAAACAAATCAGTAACAGCTTGCACTGTATGTGCTTGAGCACTGTCCTGCAACATGATGGTCAGATCCTGCAGAAAGTGTCATCACATCTGTCTCTAAGGTGGTCGGAGATTGTGTTCCAAAAATGAACAGCCCTCAGAAGAACGCTGTTGATTTGAAGAACACTGTAAACGGGTATGACCTTCTGCTGATTCAGTGACATTGTATAAACTACATATTTGTGTCTCCTGGCTGAACATTTTCTTGGAATCAAACACAGAGTACAAAGGGCAGCACATTGGTTCACAGATATTAGCGTGCTACAGTAATTTGCTTCAAATCTGCTAACATATGCTGCATTATTCTACCTTTTCGTGCGTAGCCGTCCGCACGGTGGTAGTTGTTACTTTCGAGGTCTTCAGTCCGAAGACTGGTTTGATGCAATATTCTGGGCTACTCTATGATGAGCTAGTCTCATCTCTGCATCTACATCCACATCTACATCGATACTCCGCAATCCACCTTAGGGTGCGCGGCGGAGGGTACGCCGTACCACTACCAGTCATTTCCTTTCCTGTTCCATTCGCAAATAGAACGACGGAAGAATGAATGTCTATATGCCTTCGTATGAGCACTAATCTCTCATATATTCGTGATACTCACACGCAGTATATGTTGTCGGCAACAGAGTCGTTCTGCAGTCAGCTTCAAATGCCGATACTCTAATCTTCTCAATAGTGTTCCTTGAAAAGGAAGCATCTCCGCAACACTTGCTTATTGTTCGAACCTACCAGTAACAAATCTAGCAATCGGACTCTGAATCTCTTCGATTGTCTTCCTTTAATCTGACCTGGTACTCCAGGAGAACTCAACAATAGGCCGCACTAGCGTACTATATGCGGTCTCCTTTACAGATGAACTACACTTCCCTAGAATTCACCCAATAAACCGACGTCGACCACTCGCCTTCCCTGCCACAATCCTCACGCTCGTTCTAGTTCATATCGCTTTGCAACGTTACGACGTGACTGTGTCAAGCAGGATACCACTAATGCTATATTCGAACATTATGGGTTTGTTTTTCCTACTCATCCATGTTAACTTACATTTTTCTACATTTAGTTCTAGCTGCCATTCATCACACCAACTATAAATTTTGTCTAACTCATCTTGTATCTTACTACAGTCACTCAACTTTGACACATTATTGTACACCGCAGCTGCGGTCGCAGGTTCGAATCCTGCCTCGGTCATGGATGTCCTTAGGTTAGTTAGGTTTAAGTAGTTCTAAGTTCTAGGGGACTGATGACCTCAGAAGTTAAGTTCCATAGTGCTCAGAGCCATTTTTTTTTTTTGTACACCGCAGCATCAACAGCAAACAACCGCAGATTGCTACACACCCTGTCAACCGAATTATTTATGTATACAGAGAACAAGAGCGGTCCCATCACACTTTCTCGGACACTCTTGGCGATACCCTTGTCTCTGCTGAACATTCGCAGTCGAGGACAACAAACTGGATTCTCTAACTTAAGAAGCCTTTGTGCCACTCACATATCTGTGAACCTATTCCATATGCTCCTTTAACAGCCTGCAATGGGGCTTTCCGGAAATCTAAAAATACGGAATCTGCCTGTTGCCCTTCATCCATATCTTGCAGTATATCATGTGAGAAAAGGGCAAGCTGAGTTTTACACGAGCGATCTTTGTAAAACGGTGCTGACTTGTGGGCATAAGCTTCTCGGTCTCAAGAAAATTTATTACATTCGAACTGAGAATGCGTTCAAGAATTCTGCAACAAATCGATGTTAGGGATATTGCTTAACTGCTCCAACCTGTATCCACTTAAACCTGCTTACTTTACTGGAGCTCTGCTCTTATCTTGCGTTTATTACCCTTCACACTCCCCTTGATTACCATATTTACGATTCCTTTACGCATAAAAATGCGCCCTATCAATTGATCTATTCTTTTAGTCAAGTTGTGCCACGATTTTTTTTATCCCTTTTCGATTTAGTACCTGCTCATTAGATATTCGATCTACCCATCGAATCTGGAAATATGGGTTACAGACTTCTTATTCAACAAGTATGGTTGCCACATGCAACATAAGTGACGTCATTTGGCCGCCATTTGAGTGACACTACCGAAGTTATCGGTGGAAACACCCAATTCCTGCGACGTCACTCGAGTGATTGCAGTTTCAGCTATGCCATTTTCCTTCCTCTATCACCGATTACCGTCAGAAGCAAATCTAACAGCCGCCACCTTGATTTCAGTGCTTCCAAAGCAAACATGCTAGTTGGTGATTTTCGTATTTATATTTGCATATTATGAAAACATGGAGTTTCAGTGATACACCGCATTTAAGATCTCTCCAAAATGCGTCGTTTATAGTACGGTTTGTTGTGCTGCACTTATAGGGAGTGCAACTTCGGTGTATAAAACCTTTATGAACATGTCGTGCATAAATACCATTTTTATGTTCAATACAACAAAAGCGACTAATTACAACTAGTACAGCAAGGAGCTTTTACAACTATCATTTGTTTCTACTTCGGAGGCAGCGTGAAGAATCAGATTGTTTACACTGCACACATGAAACGTTGCAGACGATTCAATATCCAACCCCCCTCAGGCCAGTGTCAAATATATTTGGGGTCAAACGTGTGCTGCGCGCAAAATGAGTTATGACTTGAGGTTCACTTGGTGGCGTAAGCTGTGGCGGTGGAAGACTTGGTGTATCCAGTGTCTTTGTGGAATAATCTGTAGGTAACGTCTCGATGTTAGCTGCAGCCTCTGTACTGGTGTAAATCTCATCTGATATGAAGATTGGCTTGAGCCTGTTAATGATTATTGGGACGTAAGACCAACTGATACCAACATCAAATGTTTTTTGTCTTGGCGTACCGATACCGTGTATGGGCGATTACATGGTGGCTGGAGAGGTTTTTGAATGGAACCATGTCAAACGAAACCCCGTTTCAGGACTGTAAGTCGCAGGAAACGAATGATGGTTGTGCAACGTCCGAGGCTTCAATACACCTTTCTGATGTGTTAATAAAGAACTGTGCCAATAGTCCATTAATCGTTGCGTTGCCAGCTGCTTTGAAATCTGTCCGGAGGCAAATTAGGTCAATAGGAAGACGTCAGTCCACTGCTCTGTGACACAGCATCTAAGTGAGTCCTTTAGTTGCCGATGGAGCCGTTCCACGAAACGAATAACAGCGGGGTGGAAGGTACAAATTTGCACACAGTTCATACAAAGCAATAAGAGTGCTTTAAAGAGGTATGACTCGAATTGTTTACACTGATCGGTAATGAAGCGGAGAAGAACAGCGAAGTGTGGGATCCACTCACGAAAGAAGGCTAAATAGTTACTGCAACCACATCTTTCATAGGATACAGTTCAGGCCAACGAGAGAAACGGTCAGTCGCTGTCAGACAGTACTGGCGCCCTTCTGGTGGTGGTGAAGTTCCAGTGATGTCGATGTGGACATACTCAAAGACTGACACGGTGAGATTAAAATATCGAGTGGAGCTGTAGGGTGCCAAGTTATTTGTTGCTCTGACAAGAGTTTTAGTGGCGAACAAATGCCTTGCAATTCTTCTCATTGTTTGGTGAAACAAATGCCTTCTTCACAACTCGTACAGTAGCCCTTACTCTTATGTGAGCGAGACTATGAAGAGATGAAATAGCTTGTTTACGAAAATCTGCTGTAACGAACGGTGGCGCTTGTGGCATTGATACGTTCCAGTATAGCGCTACATTTGAGCTCGTTATTCGAAAATATCAGAGCTCAGAGTTGTAAGCCTGACAATGTTTCGAGGCATGCCTTCAATTCGCTATCCCCTTCCTGGGCACTGGCTGTGGTGGCGTCAGTGCGAGAGTGCATCTCTTGGTTCACTCTCTAACCATCAACGTGTTGGCTGCCTGTATTAAATTGCACAGTGAAGTCCAAATGTCACAATTGATGGGGTGATGCCTTGCATGGCTTCTGGTGGAAAACAGACAAAAGTGGTTTACGGACTGTGAGAACTATAAAATGTCTGTGTTCAAGCACGTGGCTAAACTTTTTGATTGAGTCATAACCCACACAGAGCTCCCGGTCTTACGTTGACCTGCTTGTGGAGGTGATAATTTTTCCTGAACAATGCTATAAGTACCCAGTCGTGTTGCACACATTGTTGTAATACTTCTACAATTGCAGCTGATGATGCCTCTATCATAACTGCGACAGGTGTACCAAGAAGAGAATGAGCCAACAATGCAGCCTCGGCAATAGCGGTTTTTCCTGTGGCCAAGGATGCTTTCATTTCATCAGTTCACTGTAGTGTATCTCCAGATTTAGATGCTGCCAACAATGCAAACAAAATGTCGATTAAAGTTTGTCAAGTCCAAAAAACGGCATAATTCTAGAGTTGAAGTGGACTGGGAAAACAGAGAAATAGGTTCCACTCTGTCTCGATGTGACAGGATTCCCTGTCCACTGATAAGGAATACTAAAAATTTTACATGCGACGCTCTGAAGACACATTTTTGTAGGTTAATCCCTAAACAATGCTCGTATACACCGACGGTAAAAAATCGCAACACCAAGATGTAATTAAAGTAAGCTAATGAAATTTCGGGAACACATTTGTTTAAGTAACATATTTAAGTGATTAACACTGCAAGATCAGAAGTTAATGTAAGTGTGGGATAAGCCACTGCAATGTGAAATGCTGGTAATTAATAAATGGTATAATTGCTAAAACGTTGAATGCATGCAAGCAAACGTGTACGTATTGCGATGTAGAGGTGTCAGATGTTAGTTTGTGGGATGGAATTCCCAAGCCTCTTGCACTGGGCCGGTCGTTAATGCTGTTTGTGGATGACGATTGAGTTATCGTCCGACGATGTTCCACATGTGCTCGGTTTGAAACAGATCTGGTGATAGAACAGGCAACTTTGAAGAGCATGCTGGGTTACAACAGTGGTATGTGGTCGAGCGTTATCCTGTCGGAAAACACCCCCTAGAATGCTATTTATGAATGACAGCACAGTAGGTAGAATCATCAGACTGACCGATTTTCAGTCAGGTTGTGTGGGATATCCGCAAGAATGCTCACTTCCTCATACGAAATCACACCCCAGACCATAACTCCAGGTGTTGGCCCAGTGGGTCTAGCATACTGACAGGTTGGTTGCACACCCTCAGCTGGCCTCCTCCTGAACAACATACAGCTATCACTGGCATCGAGGCAGAACCAGCTTTCATCAGAACACACAACAAGATTTCCACCCTGCCCTCCAATGAACTCTTGCTCGACACCATTGAAATCGCAAATGGCGGTGGTTTGGGGTCAGTGGAATGCACCCTACATGGCGTTTGTCTAGGAGCTGTCATTGAAGAACCGATTTGCAACAGTTCGTTGTTTCACTGTGGTGCCAACTGCTGCTCAAACTGCTGCTGCAGATACTGAACGACGCTCCAGAGAATACCTGGTAAGTCTTCTGCAATATTGCGTAACAAACATCCAGCTGCTCATAGCCCTATTACACAACCCTGATCAAAGTCAGTGAGGCCTTGATAATGGCGTCTTTGTCGCCTTAAAGTCACTCTTGACTACCATCAACTCACCACTTCCAGTCTCAAAGCTAATGCTCACAATAGTTACAATGTGTACTTAAAGTAAACCTGATTTGCATCCTCACAGTGGCGCTATGCGACTGCCGTGAAATTAGAAAAGAATTCTTTCAGATTTAGAAACACACGCCTATCAACTTTCCTTCATGTTGCACAGCTTTTTCTTGGTGTTGCGACTTTTTTTCCGTTCACTGTAGTACTGTGAACAGTTTCTGGAGTTGTGCTAGATGTTGTGACTCGGTGGATGACGTTACAAGCAGATCATCAATATAGGCGTGTTGTGTACATAGTTCCGCGTAGTCAGCGCGTACACAACTTTCCCACTAGAGCGCGCCCCACTAAGCACAACAGCGCAGGCGCAGCGCTCGTCCGTATCCGCACTACGAGATGGCGCTGTCTTAGAGACGGACCAAATTCTGCTTCTGCCGATCCGCGTATTAATATGTAACGCAGCCAATGAGATCGCTGCTAACGTAGAACCTTTTCTCCTCGCGGATCACACTCATGCAGTGATACCTGAACGTGTGAGGTATTACAACGCGTGTACAGACCTCTGATTAGTCACTCTGTATTTGTCTGCACCAGTCCATACCAGTCTGCTTTAGTCTGTACCAGTCTACATTTGTCTGTACCAGTCTATAGTCAAGTTCCAGTCTGCGCCTAATAAGATTACCATATTCCTGTACATAGCCATGAAGATATAGGAATAGACACTTTGTCAAGTATCAGAGATATGTGAGAATAAGATTAACGTACCAAGACCAAAGTAACTTCAGATTGTCAGTTGTAAATAGCATCCAGAATCAAGTTAAGTAAGGTTTATGATTGTTATTATTTTAATAAATGTGTGTGAAAATTAATCAAGTTCTGTTTAAAGTTGGTCACCGTCAATCTGCTACTCTAAGCGTGCAAGTGGCATTTCTATTGTCTGACCTAACGGCTCTACTTCGTTAGAGTGACAAGTCAAATAATCTGATGGTGTGTGTACCGAAGGTCTTACAGTACGCACATCACAAGGCGTAACATAAGTTCTCTGGATCAGTGGTTGTCAAACATTTTTACTCAAGGAGACAATAAGTTGGCCGCCGGTCCCTAACTACTGACTTAAAATCCATCACAACTCGGGAGATTTAGTGTCGATTTTTTTCTGTATCACATTGCTGTCAACCTAAGGGACCCCAAAGTTTTGACACTGTAATGATTTGACAAGGTGGTGGTGTGTTGTCTGTAAGAGCGGATGATTAATTGATTAATAGCAGTAACTGTACTTGTATTTAAAAGCATTGTGCAATATCGATCACAAATGTTAACTAATTTTTTACATTTAAATTGTCTTCTAATCACTGCATAAAATTACAATAGCCATATTTTAGTTTTGTATTCCTTGTTGCAAATAACCGCATTTAAAGATGACTGTCTCTGTAATGCACATTCGTGAATCCTTGTTACTTCTGACAAAATTGATACCACAGCAGATAATCGGCATGAGTCACGCACGTCCGTGAGTCGTCACTGCTGGAAGACAAACAAAACAATCCTCATCTCACATCCTACAACCCCGCAGTTGCTGCACTATTTACCTATCTGCTCCTGAGGTAAGCGGCCAACTTTATTTAGATCAAGGCCGAATTCACTAAACTCAATTAAAATTCAGCACATCTTACAACAGGCTTGTCTCTAAGTATATGTGTTTGTTATTTAGCGGGAAAACTACAATCTTTAGAAGCCCTTAACTTTAGGTACCGTGTTTGGATTCGGCTGTTAGTTGCTATTTGCATATTATTATAAAATACTGCTGCAAAGCGCGGACTGCGTGAATGCTTCATTTGTATTTGGGTCATATGCAGCCCACGGCTGCAATCTCTTGACCACTGCTATAGAAATTTCATCCATGAAGTGCTAGAAAGTCTGAGCAGCATTGTACACTCTGAATGGCATTCACACCAATACGTAAAGTCTGAACGGAATGCAAACAGTAGTTTTGTGTGTATCTTCTGGTGCAATTGGGATATGATAAAAAGCACGGATGAGTCGATCGTGGAGAAAACTGACATACCATAAATGTGCATAGTGAAGTCTTCAATATGTGGCGTGATATAACAATCGGAAGATTGGGTTCAAAGCTCCATCGACATGGACATCATTAGAGACACAGCACAAGCTCGGATTAGGTCAAGGATGGGGAGGCAAATTGACTGTGCTCTTTAAAAGGAACTATCGTGGCACTCGTCTGGAGCGGTTTAGAGAAATCACATAAAACCTAAATCAGGATGGCGGGAAGCGAGTTTAAATCGTCATCCTCCCAAATGCGAGTCCACTGTGCTAACCACTCCCCCACCTCGCTCGGTACAAGAATCGAGTATGGTTCAGGTATTAACCTGATGACTAGTAGCCACAAGGGCGCCTCCTGTTGCTTTTCTTAGGGTCATTATGAAGTGAAGAGGCCCACCTACTTTCTAAAGGGCGACAGATCCCTTATGCTTGCATGAAAGATAACTCTTGCTTTGCATCCTTTACTGTTCTGGATACAGACGTCAATCCCATGCATGAACTGTTGTGGCGAGAATGTGATGTCCCATTGAGTGTCCTATTGGTGTTGCAGTAGGCAATGGACAGTTACGAGTTGCATGTGGTGACAGAAACGCTCTTCCCATCATAACTCTCATTATACAAAGGGCATTCAAAAAGTTTTGCACAGTTGTCTCTAATTTTTATACGATCTTTCTCAATATCAAATGTTTTACCGTGCAGGTGGACCTTCAGAAGACCAAAGAGGTAAAAATGAGATGGAACCCATTTTCCTGATTTTCTCCTGCGTCATAAGGGCTGTATGGGGTTTGGCATTGTCATGGTGTAGTCTCATGAGCTGAGTCTGAAGCTGTGGGTCTTGATGGCACATAGCAGCTTTTTTTTTTTTTTCTTTAGTCATCAGTCTACTGACTGGTTTGATGCGGCCCACCACGAATTCCTTTCCTGTGCTAACCTCTTCATCTCAGAGTAGCACTTGCAACCTACGTCCTCAATTATTTGCTTGACCTATTCCAATCTCTGTCTTCCTCTACAGTTTTTGCACTCTACAGCTCCCTCTAGTACCATGGAAGTCATTCCCTCATGTCTTAGCAGATGTCCTAGCATTCTGTCCCTTCTCCTTATCAGTTTTTTCCACATATTCCTTTCCTCTCCGATTCTGCGTAGAACCTCCTCATTCCTTACCTTATCAGTCCACCTAATTTTCAACATTCGTCTATAGCACCACATCTCAAATGCTTCGATTCTCTTATGTTCCGGTTTTCCCACAGTCCATGTTTCACTACCATACAATGCTATACTCCAGACGTACATCCTCAGAAATTTCTTCCTCAAATTAAGGCCGGTATTTGATATTAGTAAACTTCTCTTGGTCAGAAATGCCTTTTTTGCCATAGCGAGTCTGCTTTTGATGTCCTCCTTGCTCCGTCCGTCATTGGTTATTTTACTGCCCAGGTAGCAGAATTCCTTAACTTCGTGACCATCAATCCTGATGTTAAGTTTCTCGCTGTTCTCATTTCTACTACTTCTCATTACCTTCGTCTTTTTCCGATTTACTCTCAAACCATACTGTGTACTCATTAGACTGTTCATTCCGTTCAGCAGATCATTTAATTCTTTTTCACTTTCACTCAGGATAGCAATGTCATCAGCGAATTGTATCATTGATATCCTTTCGCCTTGTATTTTAATTCCACTCCTGAACCTTTCTTTTATTTCCGTCATTGCTTTCTCGATGTACAGATTGAAGAGTAGGGGCGAAAGGCTACAGCCTTGTCTTACACCTTTCTTAATACGAGCACTTCGTTCTTGATCGTCTACTCTTATTATTCCCTCTTGGTTGTTGTACATATTGTATATGACCTGTCTCTCCCTATAGCTTATCCCTACTTTTTTCAGAATCTCGAACAGCTTGCACCAGTTTATATTGTCGAACACTTTTTCCAGGTCCAATGACAAACAATAATGGTCCCAGTTCATTGTGGAGCCAGGTTCCAAAAAGTTAATGAAAATGACACCACACTGATCCCAGAAGAAGGAGGCCATCACCTTTCAGCCTGCTGTTTGTGAAAGTCTTGGTTTCTTCTTCCGAGGTGAACCCAGATGACACCACTGCATGGTTTGGGTTTTGCTCTCAGGTTCAGACAAAAACAACCATGTTTCAACCTGGGTAATGATGTCATCAAAACACTGTTTCCACTCTTCAGTAAAAATCTTCATGAGGCCCTCGAACACATCCATCCTCATCATTTTCATTTCTCTTGTCAATAATATAGGCACGCAACATGCACAGATTTTTCTGTATCCTAGTGGTTGCACCAGTGACACTACACTACCCAATGACAAACAAGTCATTTCAGCAAGCTGTCATGTCATCACACATGTGTCATTTTGGATGATTTGATCAATGACCTCCTTATTCACATCACTGCCATCGATGGTGTACCACATCATGGATTGTCCAGTAGAGAGAAATCACCTCCTTTAAACATCTGCAACCACCACTGGATACTGCTGCGATCCATTGTGTCCTCCCCATAAACAGGGAGCAAGTTCCTGTGAATCGATGTGGCAGTCATCACTGGTCTTGAAGAGGAACTCCATCACCGACTGGTTGCAACCTGACATCTACTTAACAGTCCGTTATACTTTTATATACCAACTTACAGCTAAATGTTCTAAGCATGTTGACAAAAAATTTCATTCTCCTCCTTCAAAAAATAAAGAAATTGGAGACTGTGGAAAACTTTTTGAATGCCCTTTGTACTACCTGAGGCGATGCCCATGACATGTACTTTTGATTAAATTACTGGAGTAAAATTTCACTTGTGAAATAGTATTACATAAATTAACGATAAGATAAAGCATATATTCGCAATTGTGGGAATAAAAGATAACATACTGTGCAGAGCAGCTTGGCCAGTGCAGTGATGTCATGGTCTCGCTTCGTCTGACAATCTATTGCCCATTGCGTACCACTGTGGCGTCAGGCAGTGGGATGCGTTGATTTGAAGGGATAAGAGGGAATGCCAGCCCACCCCACCCTTACCACAGACAATTGGCCCAGCCCGTCCCGTTGTGATGACATCATGG
Organism: Schistocerca serialis cubense; assembly: GCF_023864345.2. NCBI lineage: Eukaryota > Metazoa > Arthropoda > Insecta > Orthoptera > Acrididae > Schistocerca > Schistocerca serialis. The sequence goes on from NC_064646.1 coordinate 399,543,615, forward strand.
GCTCATTCCGCCCAAGACTGCTGAAGCTCAGTGCAGTGCTGGCCCGTGAGACGGACCCCTTTGCAGGACTCTGTCACAACACTCTCATGGCTATCCCATGCACCCTGATGGCAAATTTGTACGTCAGTCTGTTGATTTGACCTGTTGTGCTGCCATTCATCAACAGAATTTCGAGGGTGTTTTCCAACAGGATAATGACTGCCTACATGCCACTGTTGTTATCCAACATGCTATACAGAGTGTCGATATCTTGTATTGGCATGCTCAACCACCAGATCTGGCTCCAAACGAGCACATATGGGACATCATCAGACAACAACTCTTGCATCAGCGTTAACTGTCCTTTCATTGACTGACTAAATACAACAGGCAGTGTTTCGCATTTGCAATGGCTTCTTTTCCACTTGCATTAACTTATCATCTTGCAAATGTAGTCACTTAAATATGTTACCAAGCCAAAAACATTACTGAAATTTCATTAATCTACATTAATTAATTTTTGGTGTTGCAATTTTTTCCATCAGTGTATTGGCCCCAGAGAGAAAATGAATAGGTTTCTTTGTAGGAAATATAGTGGCGGGAAACATTTTCTTTAAAAGCTGTAGTTTTTGAGTTATTCAAGAAAAACATAAAAAGGTGACATTTACATGGCCCTTCCATTCCCACACTCTGGTCTGGAGTGTTACTATGTTGTTCATAGCAACCCCCTCTCCTCCACCACTGTACAAAAATTTTTAACTGCACCACTTTTTCCCCCTGTTCAACCTGTTTTAGTATTTGAACACCTGTTTCTGCTGGAAGAAAGTTGCCATCATGATGTACTTATGGAGCACCGTATTTGCAGGCCTGCAACTACCTTAGATAGTTCAGTGCTTCCAGAGTTGTCTCCATTCTGGTGCAGATGCTTGTGACACACATTAATGGACCCATCTCAACTATTTGGTCAGAGGTTTGAGTCAGAGCAGTGACGTCACCAGCAAAAACTGTGATTATTTTCTGTGCATCCAGGGTCAAGCTCAACAGCCATATATTTTGCAGAATACCATTGTTAACTGTGTTGTCTCCAAGTGTCTGAAGATGATGAAGTGGTGTGTACGGTTGGGTGTTCTTCAGTGCAGAAAAATTTTTCAAGGCACTTAGCTTTTGGCTACAACAAGTTTATTACAGACACAAGCTTGACAGAGGTGTAATTTTCTGTGCTTGGCAGTGAAGCTAGGACATCTTGTACTTCTGTAGTCATTTGGTCATTAAGTGCAGCTAACACATAACTACATGTAATTATATCTGACGTGATGTGGGCCAAGACAGATTGGTTCTTAAGACAGCCGAGCCACAAACTGGATTATCTGACCATAAAAACTAGGGTTTCACGAAAATTGTACTAAGGGTCACATTTCCTCAGCACGAGTCCGCCCAGTGGATTAGTGTCGAGATCCAGTGCGCCGGCCAGTGGTCTTCCATCTGCCTCAGCAAATGCGGGCTGGTTCCACTTATTCTGCCTCAGTTACACTATGTCGGCAATTGCTGCGCAAACACTTTCTCCACGTACGCATACACCATAATTACTCTACCATGCAAACATTGGGGTTACACTCGTGTGGTGTGAGACATTCCTGGGAGGGGGGGGGGGTTCCACTGGAGGCCGAACTGCACTATAACCCTGGGTTCAGTGTGGAGGCGGCGGTGGAGTGAGTGGACTGCTGTAGCCTGTTGTGGGTTGTGTACCATTGACGGCTTCGGTGGAGAAGAAGCCTCTCCATTGTTTCTAGGTCCTCAGTTCCATACAATACAAGGGTCACATTTGCCACTGGTAGGTCAAGAGCTTGCAGGATTCTTTATGTTTATTATGGTAGGTGTTGTTTGTGCACTGTGTTTGTTCATAAGTGGTTACGCGTGGCACGATTTATGTGAAAACTTACATAAGGTGAATTTTATCATTCTGGCACATTTTTTTCTGACACGTAACCATCTTTCTGGCACAATTTGGAAATGCCAAGCATAAATGCAATTTATTTCTTCAGTACAACATCAGCTATTAATTTCCATGTATAACTGTAAGATGTAAGGCCTACATATATCTACCACATTTGTAGTGGACTTTTCTGTGTCCACAAGCATGTACTTGGTTGATTTCTATTTCTATTACATGATGTATGGACAAGATTTGTGTGTGAGTAAGCAAGTCTTATTGAGCAATTAGTGACAGGTGATTGATAGTTTCACAGCCGTTCATTTAATTCTACAAATTGTGAAAATTAATACAGTAAGCCAACTAGCAGTATATACAGATTCAAGTATTGGCAACCTCAGTTCTCTTAAACACTTGCTCAGTGGATTTGAGAGAGGATATCAAAATTTCCGATGGCAATATAATTTCTTTAATAACGTAAATCAACTCCTACATTGCCTTTTGTACACTTCAAAATTCAGTACAGAATAATAATATCACTTGAAGTTTCAGTCAAGGAAGTACTGCATTTCTAGTATGAGTATAGGATTTTTTAATAGAGCTCAACATGCAGCTCAACAAGTACTCGAAATTTACTTTTGTTATCCAAAAGAGGTTCAAGAATGGCTTTTCTTTTACAAGTGCTACTTCATTTATCTTTTTGATGGCCTTGTATTATTTCTGTGTACAGCCCATTTCCAAATCCAGCATTTATGCTTTCTCTTCTTCTTATATTCTTGGCTCAATTCTAATGCCATAACTTGTCATTCAAGTGTCTAGTGTCTATCTGAGTTATCTTGACTGATGCCATATTGAAAACTGTGGAACTAGAATTTTAACAGGAGCCTGTGGAATCAGCAGCATATGGTGCCACTGCTGTATTAGCTGTCATGCCACTTGCTATGGCATAACTAATTACATGTGGAAACCTGGCTTTATAGAATTCTCACCCAGTTTCAGATCTCATCAGCTGTCATGGAACTAAATAACAGATTTAAAATTGCCAAGTACAACAGGAAATAATTTGGCTTTAGCAAGCACTACATAAATTGATGAAAATTATTTTTGAAAATATAATTGGACAGATGAAAAAATCTATTCAGCAAGAGACAGCAGGAACAAACAGATACAAAAGTTAAGAAAATGTGCAAGCTTCCAGAACCAGTTGGTCCTCCTCCTCATAGAAAGGTTGAAGGGGTTGAAGGGGAAGAAGAGGGATGAAGGACAAGGACTGGTGAGGCTCAGGAAATGGAGGGGGGGAGGGTCGATTACTGAAAGGTCGCCAGAACCCTGGATCGGGGGTTAATAAAATTATATTTTTGATACCTTTTGGAAGCTTACACCTGCCACACACAACTTTTTCATTGCAAGTTTACTGTTGTGGTACAGTTGTGTTTTATTGAAATTTGGGCTACAATATTTATTCTAAAATTTTGCCACTTAAATGCAGTGTAGTATCTTATGTGATTGGTGCAATATTTCCAACTTTATCAGTATTTTAACCAATTATGTTCGAAGATCAAGTTCGAAAGATAATCACTGCAATGCAAACATAGCTCTTACAAAGTTGACTGCTGAGGCATAACTGAGAGTTATGTATATTATAGCAGTCATCTCCTGTTCCACATAGCTTATCCCCTTCAACCTGAGTGTATATTGTCAGTGTTTGTTATTAATTTCTACTATTTTTGACTTCATTACATGAGTCAACAAAACAAAAGTTCAAAATAACATTCTGAGTAGCCTCAGGGGACCAATACATTTTATCCCAGATTTCTTTCATTATGTCATGCAATGGGTGTTGTTCTTACCAAGAAAAAGTGATTCTTGTAGTATAGCAGATCATGAAACTAAGAGAATCAGTGAGGGTCCATTCAAAAGTGTGTGTTAACTGTTACAAAAACTGTTGCACTATCCACAACACAGCTCCACTCTGAATATTGTTCTCAGGCATGGGATGAGTTGGTTGGTGTTTATGAGTAGCTGGGATTTGCTGTAAGCAACTGAAAACTGAATCACAGATAGCAAAAGCATCTCTAGTACTATGCTGTCCTATGGATACTGTCTACTCTCCAGGAAATACAGGACTTATAACTACTGGTTGACTTGACTATGAGCAGCATTCAATGGTAGGTCTAGTGTTAGCAGCAGTGACTCATTATCATATCACTGACATCTGTCTGTTGCAAACTCTTTCAAAGTATTACGAGCTCAAACATATTGATATATGTTGAACAGAATGACTTCCTTCATGCCAAACAGCAAGTGTTCTAGAAGTTTCTACATGACAGTCTAGTGTGGAGAGCTGGATGAAACCGGTCTTTGGACAGATCACCACCACACCACGAACAACAGCAACACATGAATGGTCACAGTTTTTTGACTCACAAGACAGCATCATGGAAATGCTGAAAAACATGAACTAGCACACAGTTTAATATAGATGCCATAATCCTGGGTAGGTTACTTATAATGTTTCATAAATCAGTATTAAGTGAGGAATCTATCACTATACTAGAAACCCTTACTTATTGCTACTGTAGACAATGTTAGACTTATTGCTGAAGTTTTTAAACAGTTTTTCTTCTGAAACTTCCTGGCAAATTAAAACTGTGTGCCCAACCGAGACTCGAACTCAGGACCTTTGCCTTTCGTGGGCATGTGCTCTACCATCTGAGCTACCGAAGCACGACTCACACCCGGTACTCACAGCTTTACTTCTGCCAGTATCTCGTCTCCTACCTTCCAAACTTTACAGAAGCTCTTCTGCGAACCTTGCAGAACTAGCACTCCTGAAAGAAAGGATACTGCGGAGACATGGCTTAGCCACAGCCTGGGGGATGTTTCCAGAATGAGATTTTCACTCCGCTGCAGAGATACTGGCAGAAGTAAAGCTGTGAGTACCGGGAGTGAGTCGTGCTTCGGTAGCTCAGATGGCAGAGCACTTGCCCGCGAAGGGCAAAGGACCCGAGTTCGAGTCTCGGTCGGGCAAACAGTTTTAATCTGCCAGGAAGTTTCATATCAGCGCACACTCCGCTGCAGAGTGAAAATCTCATTCAGGAAACATCCCCCAGGCTGTGGCTAAGCCATGTCTCCGCAGTATCCTTTCTTTCAGGAGTGCTAGTTCTGCAAGGTTCACAGAAGAGCTTCTGTAAAGTTTGGAAGGTAGGAGACGAGATACTGGCAGAAGTAAAGCTGTGAGTACCGGGCGTGAGTCGTGCTTCGGTAGCTCAGATGGTAGAGCACTTGCCCGTGAAGGGCAAAGGTCCCGAGTTCGAGTCTCGGTCGGGCACACAGTTTTAATCTGCCAGGAAGTTTCATATCAGCGCACACTCCGCTGCAGAGTGAAAATCTCATTCTGGAGTTTTTCTTCTATCACTCCATATGCAAATGAAACCCTAATGTGTAGTACAACAGGAAGGTTCTCCTGTCATACACTTTTGTTTTATAGGAAACACCTAAAACTCTGAATTACATATTTTTCCAGGAATTCAACTGTTGCTCTATTAGGTGATGCACCAACACAGGTAATATTTTTCCCCACGAAGACCATCCACTGTTGATCATGTGATAATAGAAGTTGTCCAGGAAACTGGCTTCTGTATACAGTGGCAAAGTAATGGTTCTTCATGATATGGCTGTTTGCATGTTGTCATTGTCCAGCATTGTACTGTGGGTCATTAATTTGCTGCTGCAACATGAGCTAGCCAACAGCTGACATTGTTGCAGATGGCAGCTGATAGTCTGATACCAGTAGTTACATCATAAATGAATATTCATGGAGTATCCCTGAAGCAGTGGCCCACAGTCTGCATGACAAAGATCTAATGTCTTGCTCAAATTATGTTTGAATGTCAGTCAGATGAAATTATTCATGTATCAACTATTGCATTTGTAAAGGTGATATGAGCACTACTTCCAACATGATGATGGCCTCAAATTAAATTGCTGATCAGAGTGTATTGGTGTAGCTGAGAAAATGACAGGTGGATCTTCTCTGACAGTTATAAAACTTAAAACCCACACTACTGTATTCCAGTTGTGTGAAATATTTCTAACACTTGTCCTAGAAGGGTTTACATATTATAATGAACAACACTGATAAAAAATATTTTTATTGTAAGATAAGAAACATTTGAACATTAGCAGGAAAAAGTATCACAGGAAAATATTTGCACAATTAGAGATGTCATTTACATTAGACTGTTCAAAAAACAAGATCATTATCAAGTGTAATACTGGTGTAATAATAATTGCAAAGATAGATAGCATTGTGTGTATTAAACACAGTAACATTCCTTGAATAAAAATATACCATGTAAAATTTATCATTAAAAGGTAAAATGATAATTGATGAATACAAAATTCATTACTCAAGAGGCACTGCTTGAAGTAAAGGTATCATAGCTGATATTCATAAGTACATTAATAAACTTTACAAAGTTAACAAAACAATATGTTATACAGCACTGTAACAATATTTACATAAAACAATAGTAGTCATATAAAAAGTCATATGAAGTGTAACAAAATAAAAAAGAAATCTGTACTGCAAATGTGCACTAAGATTCATATCTATCAACAGACGTAAAAGACTAGAATTGTGAAGTAGTAAATGAAATATTTGTGTGCACAAGGGCATTATTATGGGCACAATTACTTAAGGCTGAACACACACAATTGCATATCTGAACACGAAACTGGAAATCAGGTAAAATGGATCTAATACAGACTTGTTTTCTTCATGATTCTCAGGAACTCCTCTTGATTTATCTCCCCATCGCCATCTCGATCTGCTTCATCAATCATCTCCTAAAAAAATTTTAGTGTGGAAACAATGTTATAAAAAAGCAATAGTATGGGACTGCAATGCTGTTACAATGGTAAATCTATATGAAATTAATGTATCTTAAAAATAAACAAACAAATTCTTGTCTATTGCAGGAATGTTCTTACCCATATTACCTTACCAAACTGGGCTTTTAATTGGTTACTTTTTCTGCATTTATGCATAAAATAAAGCTCTTTTATACTATCTCAAATAAAATAGGTGATCTGGATGCTGTTCATTGTGAAGCAGCATTTATTATGTAAATTCATATTCTGAGACAGAATTCACATTTATCGAAAATGTGACTTTTTCCAGCCCTAATCTATTACCAAGCAGAAAAAACATTTCTTTTCTGCCAACATAATTTGAAGGAAATTGCAAGGATATACATAAATGAGGAAGCTGTCATCACAATAAAATTTCATCTTTGATTCTCTTATGTTGAATAAGTTCAATATCAACCAAATAACTTACAAAGCTCTGGCACTTCAACACACTAGCATGAAAAGTGAAGAGACATTCCATTGACAATAACATCTGAGAAAATATTTTCTTTAAATCTTATTCCATATTTTTTAATGTCAGAACAATGAAATTAGAAATGTAAAGAACAGAACATTCTGATGAAAATGTTTTGCAACATATACCTGCAGTTCTTCATCTGTGATGTTTTCTCCTAGTTCTTTAGCAACACGTTTCAAATTCTTGAATGATATTTTTCCTGTCTCGTCATCATCAAATAAGCGAAAAGCTTTCAGAATCTCTTCCTTTGAGTCTTTTTCAGCCATTTTCACTGTCATCAATGATACAAAGTCTTCATATGTCAGATAACCTGAAATGACAATATAAAGATTTAGATGAGACGGTCTCATAAATACAGGAAGTTATAAAACTTCTTTGGAATTACACACAACACAGCCCTAACAATAAACACAAGGACTAGTAATAAAGTTGTAATTCTCACCTCAAAACAATAGCTTCATAATTAATTTTGTTTGTTTGTTAGCAGGTTCATGTCTGTAGTTTTAGTGCACACTGAACTCTCCACACAATAGTACAATAACCACATAACTTGAGAAGCCTAAACGAATTCGGTGGATATTTCAGTGAGTACCAAGCCTGCAGACATGTTAACTGCAAACAAATAAAAAATTAATGACATAGCTTTATTTTTTGAGGTAACAATTAAAACTTAATAACTACCCCTTGAACAAACAGAAACATGGAAAATTCTGTGTTTCAATTTCTAGGATAAACAAGGATGCAGAAACTCCTCCAAGTGCAATGAAGTATGATTGAGACTACTTTTACGTTTATCACATTTACAGTACCAAACACCCTGTGCTAAAGATAAAAAACTGTTTTGTTAAGATCTGAAATTGTACACGTCAAAATTGTCATAATGTCAACTATGTAAGGAAGACGGAAGCATGAAAGATGGCTCCCTGACACTGAGGCCAACAGAGGCTGAGCTTGAGCTCATATTAGTCAGTCACGAGGAAAGAAATCAGCCATATCTGTTATAGCAAGAACAAATACGATTTATGGAACATAGTACTTTATAGAGCAACACGTAAGATACAGGTTGTGCACGGCACTGAACACATTGACTGGACAACAGTAATACAGGGTAAAGAATAGGCCGAGCAGATGTTTGCATTGCTTAAACAATCCTGCTTCTTTGGCGGCTCATCAGAACATGCCATTGGACCAACCCAAGAGCCCTCTAAAAGCGGTCCTGTGAACTGTATGGCTACCAGGCCACATATAGACACAAAAACACTAGGCACGGAAAAAAATACATGGTACCGAAAAAATGCATGCTACAGAAAAAAGCGCTGGTATAGAAAAATAGCACTGCTACTGAAAAAGAACCCTGGTCTTACAAGGCACTGAGATTACTAGTCACATAAAAAAAAGAAACAATGACAGGGCTGATGACCATTTCATCGCCTGACAATGGTGACTTCTGCAACATATGGTGTGCAGGCACCAGCAAGTAGAGGTGGTCGATAGGCATGCCGCCCCCCCCCCCCCCCCCCTTCTCACGACAGTCCGTAGGCCAGGATCAGGGACTGCTTCCCCACAGCCACATCCTCACTGAGATCAACGGTCAGTGCTGGAGGCATCAATGGGGCTCCTGGAGACAACAGCTGCACCGGACCCAGCAACGGAGGTAGAGGTGGCTGTGGAGTCAGGTGCAGCAGGGGCTGCACCAGTGATGGCAGTCAAGAAACGGGTGCAGAGGCAGGGACCTGAGACAGCAATCCGCCAGGTGGCAAACCACACTGCGGCATGAACCAGACTGTCTGCAACACAGGAATAGGCACCGGCAGTGGCGAGGGAGGGAATGGACCACCCGGAACAGCCACCGCTGTGTGTGACTGCAGATGTTCAAAGTGACAGGCCGCCTGTCCATCAGGAGTGCAGATGAATAGGCGCTGGCCCTGGCAATACTCGATGATGGCAGGAACCACAAGCCCAGGCAAGGGCACCCAGCAAGAACTGTCACGGAGCTGCCGATGTCGGTGGATGCAGCAGGTGAAAGAGTGTCTGTGGTTCGCGTCAAAGTAGTAACTACCCTGTGCTCTAGTCCTCCACTGGAGTGAAATGGTATGAACTCACAAAACAGTCTAAAGCAGCTTCACAGAACCTGTTGGATACATACTTCTGCATCTAAGTTTTAAACATCCAAAGCATGCACTCAGCCTCACCATGAGACTGAGGATGAAATGGGGGGGCTATGTGATGGCGAACACCACTAGACTGACAAATAGATGCAAATTTTTGGAACAGAAGAGAGAGAGAGAGAGAGAGAGAGAGAGAGAGAGAGAGAGAGAGAGAGAGAAACTGGCAGCTGTTATCGGTTAACCACGGTAAGTCCCTCAATTGCAAAAATCATAGACAGGGCCAAAATATTGGCTGCTGCAGGCGTAGATGGAAAATGTGTCACAGAGAAACTTGGCAGAGGTGCCCACTTTAATGAGCCAATACAGACTTAGGAAGGGCCCAGGAAAATAGACACATAGACACTCTTATGGGCGCAGTGGCATCATGAAAATAAGCACTCACCATACCATTGCTATATTTCTTGTAAATCTTTTCATATTTACCTGTTCCTTCTTTATCAACATCAGCTATCATTTTCTTAATTTCTTCCTTCTTGGGTTCAAAGCCCAACGCTCTCATGGCAACCTAAACATGGCACAACATAGAAAATACGTAAGTTAAAATTCAGACACACCTCACACATGCAAATGACTAGAAAATACTGCTCCTGCACTATTTCATTCAAGTAGCAACATACATAGGACTACCTAATTCCATACAAACAGGGTAAATATAATATGTATTGGTAAAAGAGCACTTATGGTGTCAGTGGCTTTTCAGTTACATGCCGCAGATGGTAACTGTTTGCATGGGGAATGTTGGGAAGTGAAAACGACAAGGAGTGAGTCAGATGACTAGAAAAGCTACTGGAACCAATGAAAAAATAGTATTATAAAAAAAGTCGGCATGATGTGGAGGGTATGAAATTATGCAGTGACATGGTTGGTTGGTTGTTTGGTTGACATGGGGGGAAGGGACCAAACAGTGAGACCATCGGTCCCGTTGACTGAGGGAATGATGAGGAAGGAAATCGGACATGTGTTTTCAAAGGAACCATCCTGACATTTGTCTGAAGTGATTTAGGGAAAACCTAAATCAGGATGGCCAGGCGTGTATTTGAACCATTGTACTCCCGAATGTGAGTCCAGTATGCTAACAACTGCACTACCTCACTCGGTACGTAGTAGCATGATGGAATATATTATGCAGAATGTTGTAATATAAAACAGAATAGTCTGTAAGATATATACAGTATTAAAAGTTTCCTGTGCAACAAAAACTTCGGAAATCTGATCATTTTGCAAACACTCCACAATTTTTTCAGAACAATCACTGGGCTACACTACAGATCAGACTGTCACTGGAGCCAGCTTTCTTCCAGTGACATACTTTGGCTTTGTTAATTCACAGCTAAACATTTTAACCTTGGGCTTTGTTACAGCTGTCTATTACTACAGCCAGTTTTCCTCCAGTCAGATTCATTGGCTTTGTTAACTCACAACCACATTGGAATATGAAACAATATCTCAAGAACTCTTCTCATACTCCAAGAAACACACAATAAAAGAAATACACTGAAAACCAAACCACCTTTATAACCCATAATGGTCAGATTAATAATCGTGAATCTTGTTCTATGCATATCAAAAATCAAAGTAATGTACTCTTATTTTCTCCCAAAACAAGTCAATTAGTTCATTGATTCTAATTGGTTAGGGTAAACCGTTGCCCAATTGGCTATAACCAATGGAAACAAATTGTGAACAACAGGGTAAGTGCACTTAACCGATGTAGCGATGTACTTCACAACCAAAGTTTTATGTCGTATTCAGTTGGAACACATTCATCTTGCTTAAATGTAAACTAGATATTGGATGCTGACAGAAAGAGAGTTTACAACTTTCTTTTTACAACTGGATCTTTTATATACTTAAAAATACAACTGAAATTGTGACCTGCAATGAGTGGTATCCACTTTTTGAAACCATCCATATGGTGATGCAGATTAAGGTACCAGGTATCACACCACGCAGCGACTCTCCCTGGTGGGCCCTCATTTGCAAGTAATCAACAAAAAAAATTCGGAATTTCATGTTATTTTGTAGAGCATTAAAAAATGATAACAATTCACAGAGCAGTGTTGTGGTATAGTGATTATGGTATGTCCCTGCTCTACTGGAGTTTGTGGGCTCAACTCCTGTTGGGTACTTTAAACATTTTTTTTATTTCCATATATTTATCAAAATGACACTGAACCTTATTTTTATTCAGTTAATTGATTTAAATGTAATTCTTTATGTTTGTAATCCTTTGTCATGTCATTTTAATCATAATATTAACTACTTCATTTGCTCTTATATTGCCTTCCCATTATTCTTTTTTCATTTGGAACTTTGTGCATGTTATTTTACTTATTCTTACGGATTAACTTCGATTTTGTTGCCTCTATTTTATCATTTTATATTTTCATTCATGTAATTGCATTCAGTAGTTCTACTCCTCATGCCACTTGAATTTCAATTTATTTAGAGTCCTTTCTTCTGTCGAAATCTCTGTGCGCTTTATTTTGACATCTTTCGTTTTTTGACAGACCGGCATTTTCAAATGTTTAGATATTATGGCAGATAAATAAAAATAATTAATAACCACATAAGCAAAGATTCCAAACCACTTTTTTCCAAGAGCAAATGATTAGAATTAAAAAAAAATTACACATAAACCAGTTAACCAAATAAAAATAACGATCACAGTCCAGTCATCTCGATAAAGATCTGGAGGGGGGGAGGGGGGGGGGGAGGGGGGGGGAAATTAAAGCCACTGATGAGATTCAAACTTACGATCTTCTGTTCATCAGTAATGTACTCTAACCACTATGCCACAAAAAGACTTGTGTACTACATCATTTTTAAGCCCGTAGAAAGCAACATGACATTAAGAATGTTTTTGGTTGATTACTTAAAAACAAGGGCCCGCCAGGGTGAATGACTGCAATAATAAAAATAACGATCACAGTCCAGTCATCTCGATAAAGATCTGGAGGGGGGGGAATTAAAGCCACTGATGAGATTCAAACTTACGATCTTCTGTTCATCAGTAATGTACTCTAACCACTATGCCACAAAAAGACTTGTGTACTACATCATTTTTAAGCCCGTAGAAAGCAACATGACATTAAGAATATTTTTGGTTGATTACTTAAAAACAAGGGCCCGCCAGGGTGAATGACTGCAAGTGTGATACATGGGACTTTAACCTAAATCCCTACATAGATGGTTTTAAAAAGTTGATTGCATCCCTGTGGCCTGGAAAATTATCTGTTCTCACTTCAGTAAAATCACTATTACAATACAATACTACTGATGTAAAAGTTCTAGGAATATTCCACTGAATAATAATAACAGTAATAATAATAATAACAATAAAAAGTGATCTCGAGATCCCAAAACCAGTACATGGCACGTTTTAAATAGATCACAATATCACACAAAATCGGAAAGAAACGAAGAGGGTGAATTTCAAGGAGTTGATACTCAATCTGACCACCATTCACCACAAATAAAAATATGCGTGACCTCTAAAAGAAAGATTAATTATAAAATGTCAAGATAAATATTATGTAACAAAATTTTGTCACATTCTTCCGGAAATCTGGAGAGGAAGGAACAGCCATGAGATTTAAGAGATGTCTATATCAGTGCAAGGAATTAAAAATCATATGTGTGAACTGACTTACATTATAATGACTTGTAAATATGACCCACATAACAGGAAAAAAAAATTATAAAATAAAAAAAATGGACTAAACCAAATCAGTGAGGCTAAATGTCAGATGAACCTGCCAATGCAATCCTGAGCAAGCAGTACTAAGTAGGGACATTCTGATATTGGAAGCACTTCTTATGCGCAGTTCTATGGAACTCAAATCAGCAAACCTGATGAACAATTATGTCCATCAGCATGAGATAATGAATTGACATTTTAAACAGACTGGGACCCATAATGGAGGAAGGAAAATTTGGATTTAATGTTCTGTCATCAATGCCACTGTTTGCGTCTTCGGTATGAAGACTGGTTTGATACAGTTCTCTATACTACTTTCCTGTGTATGCCTCTTCATCTCTGAATAACTAGTACTGCAACTTACATCCTTCTGAATCTGCTGACTGTTTTCATCTTTTGGTCTCCCTCTATGATTATTTACCCTTCCCCTCCACCCCCACTTCCCACTCATACTAAATCCATTGCTGTTTCCGAATGTGTCCCATCAACCCATCCCTTCTTTTACTCAAGTTCTGAGAAATTTCCAGCCTCCACATTTCTATTCAGTACCTCCTCATTAGTTACTGATCTGCCCATCTAGTCGTCAGCATTCTTCTGCAGCACCACATTTCAAAAGCCTGTATTCTCTTCTTGTCTAAATTGTTTATCATCAATGTTTCACTTCCATACAGAGGTACACTCCAGAGAAATAAATTCAGAAAATATTTCCTAACACATACCTTACATCCTCCTTTCAAGATGCTATCCATTCCATACAACTGTTATTCCAAGTCGTTTGCTGTCTCTGACAGATTACGATAACACCAGCAAACCTCAAAGTTCTTAGTTCTTTTTCCTGAACTTTGATTCCCTCTCCAGATTGGTCTTTAGTTTCTTTACTTCTTTTTCAATGTAAGATCGAACAACATCAAGAATGAGCTATAACCCTGTCTCACTCTATTCTCAACCAGTGCTTGCCTTCCATCACCCCTCAACTCTTATAATTGCCGTCTGCTTTCTGTACAAATTGTAAATAGCCGTTTGTTGTTTGCATTTTACTCCTGCTACCTTCAGAATTTCAAAGAGAGTGTTCCAGTCAACATTGTCAAAAGCCTTCTCTACGTCTATAATGCAATAACATTACTGACTCATAATAATATTTGACTGGAAAGAGTGGGGGCAGGGTATCAGCCATGCCCTTATACAAACCATCTCAGCATTTTCATCAATTAAGGAAACCCTAAATCTGTATGACTGTATGGGACCTGAGTCTTGCTTCTTCTGAATGCAAGACTAATATGTTAACTCCTATGTTGCCTCTCCTGGTCATCCTCAAAAATACATAACTTTCATAACAATAAAGGAAAAAAATTAGATAAATAACAAAAGAAACAAATGAAAGTAACCTATCATCAGTGTATGTTTTGATATAAATGGTTGTGCCTTTTTGTTTAGTTACATAATGTTGCAAGTATCAAGTGACTTAATACGCTTACCTCAATAACATTGAAAAATATTAACAGTGTTTGACACACTTAAATATGGCTAACCAAGGAGAACGGCAGGTGAGTGAACTGTATAGGTTAGATAAAAGTTGGAAGAAAAAGCCACTCCATCAACTGTATTTTGATTAAGACTTGATAAAGTATTGGTCAAAATGGAGGTTATTATCTGTGAATGTACTTTTCAATAACTGTCTTTACAGTTAGTCCACAGAAGAGAGTGTGGTGTACTGAGATACTGCACAAGAAGACTTTGCTGCAGTTGTATGTTCATCCGCAATAGGAACATAGCTGCATGCACACCAATCATGCTGTCTCCGAGAATCACTCTTCCTGGAGTGGCAGTGCCACCAGGAAGAGAGACACACACACACTTAAGTATCCATGCACAAACTGAAATTGTCAGTTGCATATTGTTTGTAAGTCAGTCCGAGTCTTACTAGGGAGTTCCTGCAAATTGCTTGTCCTGTCTTCAAGTCATCGAGTGAGATAGAAACAGTGGCCAACAGATGGACAATGGTTAGTCTTCAGTAGAAACAGAACAGTGAACAGAATTATCCTGTATGTACAGAGACCACATGCCTAGAGATGTGACTGAGTGCTGTAAGTTTGGAACTGTTCTCCAAATAGTACATTAGAGAAGAAGATGGAACTATGGGCAACACAGGACAGGTACACTAAACCTGCAGTCTACAACTGCCATAAGCAGTGTTACCAAAGTTGAGTAATATACTTTACTATTAACTATTCTTTGTTACTCTCAGTGTGTGTGTGTGTGTGTGTGTGTGTCCTATCAGTACACATTTATTAGTCTTTTTCAGTGGCAGTGAAATTTTCATCAAAGTTGACACACTCAGTTCACAACACAGAAAATATAATTTTGTTAATTGTTACGGCTTTCAGTCCAAGGACCAGTTTGATGCAGCTCTCCATGCTGTATTATCCTGAGCATACCTCTTCATATCTGCGTAAGTATTGCAACTTACATCCATTTGAAGGTGGTTACTGCTGACTCCTCTCTCCATCTGCAAACTGATGATGCCCCTGATGTGCCCTATCAATGTACCTGTTATTTTGGCCAGGTTGTGCCATAAATTTCTTCCCCACCCAATTCGAATGATATCTTTTTATTGGTTGTCCAATTTACCTATCTAATCTTCGGCATCCTTCTGTAGCAGAACATTACAAAAGGTTCTGGTCTTCTCATCTGAACTTGTTATTGCCCATAGCCATTTATGTCAGACAATTAGCCTCAGAAAACCAATGTTCAATGTTAACAAATTATCTTAGAAATTTTTTTCTTGCAACTGACAGTCTGTAGTTCATACACTCTCTACTTTTGTCATCAGAGCCATTTTTCTCCCAAATAGCAAAGATCACCTACTACTTTTAGTGTCTATTTTGCAAATCTAATTCTGAGAGGATCACCTGATTTTATCCAGCTACATTACATTACCCTTGTTCTACTTTATTGATATTCCTCTGATAAACTTTTAAAGACAGAATAGGGAGAGACGGGTTATATACAATATGTACAACAACCAAGAGGGAATAATAAGAGTGGACGATCAAGAACGAAGTGCTCGTATTAAGAACGGTGTAAGACAAGGCCGTAGCCTTTCGCCCCTACTCTTCAATCTGTACATCGAGAAAGCAATGACGGAAATAAAAGAAAGGTTCAGGAGTAGAATTAAAATACAAGGTGAAAGGATATCAATGATACGATTCGCTGATGACATTGCTATCCTGAGTGAAAGTGAAAAAGAATTAAATGATCTGCTGAACGAAATGAACAGACTAATGAGTACACAGTATGGTTTGAGAGTAAATCGGAAAAAGACGAAGGTAATGAGAAGTAGTAGAAATGAGAACAGCGAGAAACTTAACATCAGGATTGATGGTCACGAAGTTAAGGAATTCTGCTACCTAGGCAGTAAAATAACCAATGACGGACGGAGCAAGGAGGATGTCAAAAGCAGACTCGCTATGGCAAAAAAGGCATTTCTGGCCAAGAGAAGTCTACTAATATCAAATACCGGCCTTAATTTGAGGAAGAAATTTCTGAGGATGTATGTCTGGGGTACAGCATTGTATGGTAGTGAAACATGGACTGTGGGAAAACCGGAACAGAAGAGAATCGAAGCATTTGAGATGTGGTGCTATAGACGAATGTTGAAAATGAGGTGGACTGATAAGGTAAGGAATGAGGACGTTCCACGCAGAATCGGAGAGGAAAGGAATATGTGGAAAACACTGATAAGGAGAAGGGACGGGATGATAGGACATCTGCTAAGACATGAAGGAATGGCTTCCATGGTACTAGAGGGAGCTGTAGAGGGCAAAAACTGTAGAGGAAGACAGAGATTTGAATACGTCAAGCAAATAATTGAGGACGTAGGTTGCAAGTGCTACTCTGAGATGAAGAGGTTAGCACAGGAAAGGAATTTGTGGCAGTAGACCGATGAAAAAAAAAAAAAAAAAAAAAAAAAAAAAAAAAAAAAAAAAAATCCACTCTGATCAACTAAACTTCCCAGTTCTTAGCAGTCTCTGATAAAATTACCTTAAAATTCATATGCTAATTCACTATCCCAATTATTTCTTGGTTTCCTTTACAACTTGCTCAATGTCATAATTAAATAACATTGGGGATTGGCTACAACCCTGTCTGACTTTCTTCTCAACTACAGGTTCCCTTGCGTATCCTACAACTCATAATTGCACCATAGCTTCTGTACAAGTTGCAAATAACTTTTTTTTACTGTATCTAAACCTGTTACTTTCAGAGTTACAAGGAATGTATTCGAGTCAACTTTGTCAAAAGCTCTCTCTAAAGCTACAAATACTGTAAACAAAGATTTGCTTTTCTTCAGTCTATCTTCTATGACAAGTTGTAGGATAAGTATTCCAATGCATGTTCCTACATTTCTCAGGAATCCATACTGATCTGTAATGTCTGCTTGTACCCGTCTTTCCATTCTTCTTTAAATGAACTGTGTCAGTATTTTGATTGCATGATTTGTTTAACTGACAGTTTGGCAATATCTCTACTTGTCAGCACATGCCTTCTTAGGAATTTGAGTTACTACATTGTTCTTTAAGTCCAAAGTTATTTCGCCTATCTCCTACATCCTGCACATCATGTGGAACAGTTTCGTCACAGTATGTTCTCTCAAGAATAATCCAGAGTGAATGTCATCTGCTCTATACATATCTATGAAAGAGGTAATACCTCACCCCTCTTCCAATAGCTCTATGAATGACAGAAGTTCTGATGATCAGTAATTAAGACATATATACTATCCACAAATTTCCTTTAAAATGTGAAATACCCTCAGAAGTAACAGTTTCAAAAATTAACTAGTGAATGAATAACATTGGCAAATGATGACAATAATATACATATGATGAAATATGATCTATGAAGTCTGTGGTAGAAAAGCAGTGTGTATGGATACTGTGAGCACTATCACATTATTACACTCATGATGCAGTTCAGTGAAAGCCAGAAAAAATTTCTCAATATGTAGAAATATGTCATGTTCCTAGTACCTTCAGTTCCTTTGTTTCAATCTTTCCTTTGGCTTCAGTATCAAACAAACTAAAGGCTTGTAGCATGTCTGCCTTTTGTTCTTCTGTTAGTTCAAACTTAGTCCCTCCCGATTTTTTTCTTATGCTTGCATTGGAAGACTTACGATATGTTGCCTGGAAACACAAATATAATTCGTTTAATAGACTTTCTCTACTGAGTTAAGAAATAATCATAATATTTAAGAGACAGTACATAAACAGTAAATTACAGAATTGAAGGCAACATATAGTTATAACAACTCATTATGGGAGGGTGCACGAATTAATATTAAAGTAATTATGTAAATTTTAACTTGAAAATTTTTAATATCACAAAATTTGGTCCCCACTTTGTACACTCAACATGAATTACACTGATTTACTGAAATGTTATGCGTAAAAAGGCCTTAGCTCGTTACTAATTCACCAACGCAAATTTGCCATACTATGTGACCAAAGAAAAGAATATTAAAACTGCCAATTTTTTTTAATCAACAGCCAATATTGTCAACGCAATATTAGTCTAAAAAAGGTTATGAATGGAAGATCATTGTTAGAGGGCAAAGTACTGTCAGCAAGTGGTACTTACCATGTTCTTGAAGTGGTCTGTGAAGCTGACAAATTTGTAATTCCAGCTACAAATCTGCGCACAATTCTCTGAAACTCAAGTCGAGTCCTCAGATTTACACTTCACTAAATGCTTTAAGTTTCGCGTAGACGATTATATCCATGTAACTACTATAAACGTTTAACAATCACTGAGTTGTTGTTTAAGTATCAGAAGTCTGCAAACAACAACATTGGATACCATAACAACATGTAAACAGCGCGCGCGCATACATCCATAACCGCTGAAACCACCTGTGACACACATATAATCTTTGACAAGCGTTCATACATATACGAACTACTTTGGTGAATTTCCTTCACACTTCACAGGCTGACGGCGGGAACGACTGAATCACTGAAAATATATGAATTGCTATTGGAGTCAGGGTTATCAATTCTATGAAAGACAAAAATGGTTAAAACTATTTACCTAATTCAGACATCCTAAGAGTTACAGTCGAAAACAAAGGTCTGGCAGCACTGGACTACATTCAAATAAGGCCAGCATAAAAAAAACAAAAAAAAAAAAACAGTTCACACTGGCCTTCACGTCACATCTCGTCCCGTCAAAACATTCTGCAAGTGCAATGCATTTCAAATGACGTCATCCACACTGGCCATCCTCTCCGGTCACATGCCGTTGAATGACATGAGCATACTAAATTACTTACGCTCTACTACATTTACACAGTTAATTTTATACATACCGCTACGGTGTTAATACATTATAATGAAATGGCTGCAATATGAAGTGAAAAAAAGTACTGTGGGTAGAATCAGATTGATTATTAGGAGGAATTTGTTAGTATGTTATCAGACATTTATAGTGTTTCATAAAGAAAAATGGTTTGAAACTTCCAGACATTACAAGTTGTTTGTTTAAATATATGTCTGTGGCAGGCATATTTATTGTTAAGCTCTCTGAATTGTGGTGTGCAACAGTTTTGCAGGCGTCAGTAGCCAACGTTTACATGGTTTTACTAACAATCCTCAGTACAAGTAAGGCATTTGAACTATTACCAGCCAAATACAAGACGTAAAGAAAACCTATGAATCTTGAAGGGAAAGATATTCAGGGCGATATGACTACTGCACAGAAATTTGCACTGAAGTAAGAAAGAAACTTAACCTTAAACAAACAAGTTTTTCGCGATTTGATGGCAGCTCGTAACACTGCGTTTCTTATGGTAATCTGGGTAACAAATAAAAAAACTGATGCTTCGACTTCCTATAATATAAAATGAAAATTCCTCTTCCTTGAGTTCCTCGTATAGTGTGTGAATTATCCTTTCTGTACCACGTAATGATATTTTTCGGACCACACTTTTTGTGTTGTTTTGGACTCCTGTCTTACTTCTCTAATATACGAGCTACACCTGCAAGCTACAAACCATATGTCGTTTTCGTACAAAAGTGTACTCAAATATCCAAGCTATCGCACTATGAATGTGCACCTCGCGCTTAAAGACAGTTGAAAATCACCTTGTGAAGAACCAATTCCCGCGAAAAAAAGTTGAGGACAGCCATGAAATTTGAGATCACGTGACTTGAATTGGCTTGACTTGCCGTGACATTATGGACAGTGTATATACACGACATCTTGGGTTGTCGGGTGTTCTGCCGGATATCAGCGTCGTACTTGCACGATATTTCGGTCACGTAGCTCGTAACCTTCATCAGGTGCGACTTGAGACTGCTCCTCGAGTGGACCTGGTCCAGTATTTATGCCTATGGCCTTCCCCCTCCACCAACGGCTGCAGGCGCTTCCTCTGTGGTCCGCGCCCATTCCCTGCGACCTGCTGGAGCGTTGCTGCTCCGTTTTCCGTCCGCTGCGGTTCTGGGCGTTCCCTCTGCGGTCCGCGCCCACCAAACGCGCTCCTGGGGTTTCATCTATGGTCTGGGGTACCAAGCGTTCCCCCTGCGATCCGCGCCCGCTCACCACGACCTGTTGGAGCGTTGCCGCTCCGTTTTTCGTCCGCTGCGGCTCTGGATGTTCCCTCTGCGTGGACCGCAGGGGGAACACATAGAACCGCAGCGGACGGAAAACGGAGCAGCAACGCTCCAGCAGGTCGCAGGGAATGGGCGCGGACCACAGAGGAAGCGCCTGCAGCCGTTGGCGGAGGGGGAAGGCCATAGGCATAAATGCTGGACCAGATCCACTGGAGGAGCAGTCTCAGGTCGCACCTGATGAAGGTTACGAGCTACGTGGCCGAAATATCGTGCAAGTACGACGCTGATATGCGGCAGAACACCTGACAACCCAAGATGTCATTAGATCGCCGGGAAAACCTGAAGAGTTACATCAAAAGTCTCTACGGGGAGGAGATGTATCAGAATATCAAGAAGCTGGACAAGCTTCGGCAGAAGAAAGGGAAGACGCTGAGTTCTCTCAGTTTTTTGCTGAGGTGTTGAGATGGAGAAGTGGTACCAGTATTTGCCAGAATTAAACATCACATCAACTCCAGAGCGACGAACAAGATAAAATGCAGAGCCAGCATGGCACTGGTGAGAGAGAGGATTCGAGATATGCGCCACAGGTTAGATGTTGTGGCCAGGAAGCTGTTACACATTCATCTGTACATGGCAGCCTCCTTAACAAGAGAAGATTGGGATTGGGTAGACCGTGCCTCCTGGTCTTTAGCTGAGTGTGCTAGAAGGAATGCCTCATCTTGCCAATCTGCAAAGTTTTACCGCATGAGTAAGAAAGCACAGCAGATGGAAGAGACACGCACTGTGACGAATCTGAGTGGCATACGGTTTGATGATACAACCTTAAAGGTAGTCAGCAAGGGTCTCAACTTTGCTACGACCCCTAGAAACGTACCCATTTCAGGTTTAGTCAGTGCAGTAGAGCAAGTTGGAGCCACACTTCCACCTAATGTGGCAGAGGAAGTCCGCCGAGAGACCTGCAGGGCCCTCACCAAGGCCAGGCCGCCGAAATCGAACATCACAACCGAGGAGAGGCTTCAAGAAACTCCAGGAAGACAACAGCATTGTGGTACTGCCAGCAGACAAAGGGAACTCCACTGTCATCTTGCAGCGGGTGGATTATGGTGAGAAAGTACGCCAACTTCTGGAGGACCCTGTATACAGAATTCTGGAGTGTGACCCCACGGACAAGGTGGCCAAGAAGACTAGTGCTCTCTTGAAGGAAACAGAGATGCCCGATAAGATCATCAGACAACTACGGGAAAAAGCGCCAGTGCCACCTAGACTGTATGGTCTGCCTAAAATACACAAGGAGGGCGTGCCCCTACGTCCAATTGTCAGTAATAGTGGGGCACCTACGTACACAACAGCCAAGTACTTGAAAGGTCTCTTGTCTCCATATGTGGGGAAATGTATTCATCACATCCGTAACTCAAAAGATTTCCTGCAATGCCTCAAGCAACTGCACATCACAGATTTGGACATCATAGTTAGTTTTGATGTGGTATCGCTGTTCATCAGGGTCCCACTGAAGGACTCACTAGAACTGATTGCAGAGAAATTTGACGGTGCTCTGTTGGACCTGTTCAGTCATACACTGACATCCATGTATTTCCTGTACAGAATCCAATATTACGAGCGAACTGAAGGTGTAGCTATGGGCAGCCCACTGTCCCCTGTGGTTGCCAACATGTTTATGGAGAGTTTTGAGGAGAGGGCATTGGAGACAGCCACATTTAAACCCACATGCTTCTTTAAGTATGTGGATGACACCTTCGTGATCTGGCCACATGGGATGGACAGGCTCAATGAGTTTCTTGAACATCTTAACTCATGCCACCCTAATATCAAGTTCACCATGGAACTGGAGAAGAATGGCCAGCTGTCATTTCTGGATGTACTAGTCCAGAGGAAAGCAGATGGATCAATTGGCCACAGTGTGTACCGAAAACCAACACACACTGATTTATATCTGCAGGCCAGCAGCTGTCACCACCCTGCACAGAAGAGTGGGGTTCTGAAGACTTTGGTCCACAGAGCAAGTGCCCTGTCTGACCAAGAGAATCTACCTATAGAGATAGAACGTCTCAAAACAGTTTTCTCCAAGAATGGATACACAGACAGACAAATTGAGAGGGCACTCCAACCAGCCACTATACCACAGGTTCCTGAAGAAGACCAAGATGAAGCCAAGAAGGTGGTATATCTGCCCTATGCTGGCTCTATTTCTGCCAGAATCAGTAGGATCCTCCATGAACACAATATCAAGTGTGTTTTCTGTCCATCCAACAAAATCAGGGGACTGCTGGGGAGTGTCAAAGACGACCTGGGGTTACGAAAACCAGGGATTTACAATATACATTGTCAATGTGGCATGTCCTACATTGGCCAGACGACAAGAACTGTGGAGATCAGGTCCAAAGAACATGAGAGGCACACTAGATTAAGACAGGTGACTAAGTCAGCCATTGCTGCACACTGTCTAGAACTAGATCATGCCATGAAGTATGAGGATACCAAGATTCTAGCACAAACACCCAGACTTTGGGACAGTGTTATGAGAGAATCGATAGAAATTAAAATGGCTGACGATCTTATGAACCGTGACACAGGGTACCAGCTAAGCAGAGCCTGGGATCCGGCTCTGGAATTGTTAAAGGAGCAATGGGGCCAGCTGCAACACTACACAAACAGAATAACCAGAGACATGGCGATGGAAAACGAGGCCCTGACGGACTGACAGGCACACCAGACCGAAGATGAAACACCCAGAAGTGGGACTGGTGGGCATGGACTGCAGAGGGAACATCCAGAGCCGCAGCGCACGAAAAACGGAGCGGCAACGCTCTAACAGGTCGTGGTGAGCGGGCGCGGACCGCAGGGGGAACGCTTGGTACCCCAGACCATATATGAAACCCCAGGAGCGGGTTTGGTGGGCGCGGACCGCAAAGGGAACACCTAGAACCGCAGCGGACGGAAAACGGAGCAGCAACGCTCCAGCAGGTCGCAGGCAATGGGCGCGGACCACAGAGGAAGCGCCTGCAGCCATTGGTGGAGGGGGAAGGCCATAGGCATAAATACTGGACCAGGTCCACTCGAGGAGCAGTCTCAGGTCGCACCTGATGAAGGTTACGAGCTACGTGACCGAAACATCGTGCAAGTACGACGCTGATATCCGGCAGAACACCCGACAACCCAAGATGTCATCAGATCGCCGGGAAAGCCTGAATAGTTACAGTGTATATACAGCTTGACATGACGGCAAGTGTGAATTGGCCTGTAACATTTTATTTTTAACAAAACTATTGTAGCAATATTCTCAGTGTGGATCTCATCTCAGTGGAATCACCCTGTCAATGAGTTTTCGTATCTGTCAATAATGTGATAACACATAATACAACTGGGTCGTCGACTTACATAAGAAATCGGAAGACCAGTGATTACCCCATTGGTACGGGATCCGCTGCAGTACAACTGCTGATTTGTATTTGTCATAAACACGTTCATGTTAGTACTTTTTTAAATGAAGTAAGTGACTAAGAAAACTTAAGTTGGTAGTTGGAAACGGTATGCTAGATGGAGTTCGACGGAGCAGCGGGTATTAACTTTTGATTACACACGTTGGTGCATAAAATTCAGCAGTAAGGAATAATTGCTTTCACTGTGGCACATATCACCACTCAACTTATTATTGAAGTATGAAATATTAACACAAGAAGTGTCATTGTTTGGTGCATTTGTTTGTGGCTGACAAGTTCGTTTTTTTTAACATCCAAAGCATCATCGTCACTCAGTAAAATACGGCACACAACATGAGTGATCATAAAAAGTGATTATGAAAGTATACTTACTCAACTATTTTTTATTTTTTATAACCTTTTTGCATTTATTATTCATATATGGTACAGACTCACCTCCTGATGTAATCGAAAATTTAGAGAAAATTTCAGTTCACTACTACATAAGTATCAGTACCCAAATCATATTGTAATCATGAGAGGAAACTTTAATCATCTGGCAATCATTGGGATAGTTGCAGTTAGGTTAGTGGTGAGCGTGAAATGGCATCGTGTTGCACATTATAGAATGTCCTCTCTTGAAACTACATAGGCTAGAACAGTTGGTTCAGAACACCACTAATGATAGAAATATATTTGATATAATGGCAACAACTAGACCTGATCTCTTTGAGAATGTCCTCTTCGAAACTGGCATCTGTGACCATAAGGCAGTTGAAGCAATAATGACTACCAAATTACAAAGGGCAAGTAAAACACATAAAAAGATTTATATGTTCAGTAAACTACTGTAGGTAAAGACGCAGTAGTGTCAAGAGGAAGCTTTTAGCTCAGGGGAGGAGAGCGTAGAGGAACTATGGCTCAAGGTTAAAAGAAAAATTCAGCATGTACTGGATATATATGTAATGACAGGAGGGATCCCCCATGGTACATAGTCACTGCAAAGAAACATCTAAAGAAACAGAAACTACTGCTATAAAACAAAATGTCGGGCTATAGATAAGATATGGTGAATGAAACACATTTGGCTGTCATGATTGCAATGCATAAAGCCATCAATGACTGCAGTCGCAGAATACTGCTGAAAGATTTTCCATGAACCCCACCAAAGTTAGTGTATAGTCACTCATGTATTTGACAGGAACTAAAATTGAGGGTAGCAAAGCAAAAGCTGAAATGCTTAACTCCATTTTAAAATGTTTCTTTACAAAGGAAATTCCAGGAGAATTGCCCCAATTTAATCCTCATATCACTGAAAAGATGAGTGAAATAAGTGTTAGTGTCAGTGGTGTTGAGAAACAGTTGAAATCATTAAAACTGAACAAAGCTTGAGAACCTAATGAAATCCCTATCAGATTCTACATTGAATTTAACAATTTTTTAATTGTGAGTTAGACCCTCTTTCAATTGTAATCTATTGTAGATTCCTCAAAGAAAAAACCATGGCAAGTAGTTAGATGAAAGCAGAGGTCACACGAGTCCACAAGAAGGGTAGCAGAAGGGATCCACAGAACTATTGTCCTATATTCTGACATCTGACTGTTCCAGAATTGTAGAACATATTCTGAGCTCAAAGGTAATGAGATACCTCGAAAAGAAAGACCTCTTTCATGCCAGCCAACATGGATTCTGAGAACTTCAATAATGTAAAAGGTAACTTGGAGTTATCTCACATGACATACTGAAAGTCATGGAAGAAGCTGGCTGTAGACACATTACTTCTAGATACTTGAAAAGCATTTCGTTCAATACCACATTTACACTTATCTTCAAAACAATGATCGTATGGATCAAGCGAAATTTGTGACTTGTCTAAGGGTCTTTCTGGCAGCAAGGATGCAACAAGGTATCATGGATGGAGAGTCATCGAGAGATGTACAAGTAACTTTGAGTATACCACAGGGAAGTGTGTTGGGGCCTATGCTGTCCATACTGTATATTTATACCTTGGAGACAATATTATTAGTAACATCAGACCTTTTGCAGATGATGCAGTTATCTATAATGAAATACTATTGGAAAATAGCTGCACAGATATTCAATCAGATTTTTATAAGATTTCAAAGAGGTGCAGAGATTGGTAACTTGCTTACAATGTGGCACATGGTCAGGTCTGGAGAAGGAGAAGGCCAATTAACGTCGCCAAACTGGTAAATGCTGCGACCACAAAAAACATCCAAATAACTTCCTTTGATATTCTAACTGTGTGGGCTGCTGTTCTGCAGAAATCAAATTCGTCGAATAGAATACGTTTTCTTCTTAGTTCAGGTAGCAAGAATTTGGTGGTCATCCGTCTATAACGTTCCAAGGTAACAGCTACAGTGTTCCCGTTATTATCTTGGAAAAAGTATGGATCAATAATATCTTTACTGGTTACAGCACACCGAACAGTCACCTTGGGACTATGTAAAGGTCTCTCCTGCATTAGTTTTGGATTATCACTGGCCCAGTAACGACAGTTCTGAAGATTTACTATGCTTTTCAAATGAAAATTAGCTTCATCACTCACAAACAAAATAATGTTGTCATTTTGCTCAGTTGTGACCATTTCTCGAGCAAAATTTAGCTGCTGTATGTAATCTCAAGGGTTCAATTGTTGCACCATGGCCATTTTGTAGAGATGAAATCTTAGCTTAATGTGCAAAATAGCCTAATTGAACGTTTACTGATGCGCAGTTCAGCAGAATTCTCCTATCACATCGGCCAGGACTGCGGAATATGGTTTGTCAAACTCTTTCAACATTTTCTACAGTGCGTACTGGCCGATGAGCCCCTGGAGGTTTTCTATTCGCCATTGTTCCTTGTAAACGAAATGATTCAACCCAACGTAAAATGAGGTTACGAGTGGGTACTCTATCATGCCTCGCAAGATTTAAATGGCGACGAAACTCACTCTGAGCTGCAATAACAGACTCATTATTACGCACAAAACTGTCATAAACTAACACACGATGTTGCACATTACATGGCTCCATGACCTCGACTAAACAAAATGGCAGGAGCTACCAAACAAATGACCACTTCAATCTTCCCACTCCTACTAACAGACCCCGAATACTAATCTGTTCTAAAAACGTCCATCCTTTGTGCCTCACCCTGTATCAATGAATCACAGCTGGAATTGGTCACTCACAGAAAACAGTTTGTTGAAAAATGAAATGGAATGATGACATAGACTTGGTTCGTAAGTAAAGCAGGTGGCTGACTGTGGTTCATTGATAGAATACGGGGAAGTCCACACAGTCTGCAAAGCAGACTGCATTGAAAGTACTGTTATAGAATCTTGCTCAAGTGCATGGGACCAATATCAAATAGGATAGACAGCAGGCATTGAATGGTTACAAAGAACAGCAGAATGAATGGTCACGTGTTCGTTTGATGCTGAAATAACGGAAATGACAGATGCTTGAAGGCAGACTCAAACTGTCTCTTAAAAACCTACTTAGAAATTTTCTACAACGAACTTTCAGTGATGAACCTAGAAGCATACTACGATCTTCTATGTGTCGCTCCCATATGGGTTGCGAAGATAAGATTAAACTAATTACAGCACACACAGAGGCTTTGAAGCAACCATTCTTTGCATACTCCTTATTAGTGATGCGACAGACATCTGCTTCCGCTTTCGCACATTTTTTCACATACGGTTCCGCATCCGGTTCCCCATTTTTATATCGGAAGTTAATCGGAACTTTCAACAATGCTGAGGGTGTCGATGATCGCTTATTGGCCCAACGCACCGGCTGCTGCTCAGATGGGAGTTCGTTGGATGTGGCATGTACCAAACCGACAGGTGCCTGTAGCGATTGTTGCGTTTATTGGATTATTACGCAGTGACCTCCGTCCATGATCGCGAAAGTATAGCATTTTCTCGCTCATCAGTCTGCTTTATGTTGCTGTATAATATTACTATATTGCACAGTGTTTTTCAGTCACCAGTTTTGTGATGTAACAATAGTTAAGAGAGCAATAACGAAACCAAAAAACAAGTCTTATTTGGAACTATTTCGTCGAGATTATTGATTTGAATCTCAAATGCAAATTCTGTGCCAAAGTATATCTGCAAAAAGGAAGCACGACCATCACACTACAGAGACATTTTAAATCATCAAATGGCGAGAAACTTGCGTAGTATGAGAAGTTAGATGAAAATATCGAACTTTCAGTGGAGGCGACAAAATAGAAGGTTAATCAAGATTTATACAATCAAGTAGTCAATACTAATTATGTAGTTTGATTATCAGGGGTGAGTTCCGTCCAATGCAGGTGCAAAGCTGTTTTTTCCAAATAATTCACAATATGATAACATTTTAAATAGTTCACCTCATGCTTAGTTCTAGCAGGGTCATGTTGGTACAAGTTGATAGATAATGAGCATTTTCCTGTTGCTGCCAGCTCTTTACGGTGTAAGCATATAACAGTCTGTGGCATGCAATAAATATACCACTGTAGTACACGAGCTGTGCACAAGTGTATGTTGACAGCGCTGCATGAAATTAAAATGATTTTTACGTCCCTTCCCCTCATTCAGTGTGATGTGAGCACTTTAAAAAGCTATCGCACGCCATTTAAAAACGTTTCTAAGAATTTTGTCTTTCGTTTATCTTTATAAGAGTGAAGGTTCTCGTCTAACTGTTTGTAATTTGAACCAATACCAATCACACTGTATTGCATTTGCTAAGTAGAATGTTAATTTATTTATTCTCGATATTGTATACCAGATTTTGGAAACATCTTTATCATCATCAGTTCTAAAATAAACAGTAATGATGGCAAATAAGTTATGGGAACCTAGTATGCAATACAAAGAATAAAATCTAATATTCATAAATTAACATCCTACTGAGAAACTGCACGGAGAATTATAAACTGGTTCAGAAACATTTATTTTACAATTGGTGCTTTAGCTATGCATGTTGTAAGTTATTGACGTGCTCTACTTAACACATGGAATTTTATTTTTGTATTACTTTTTACTTATTTCATTTCTTGGAGTATTTTACAATTTTTATTGTCTCGTTGTTATAGGTTTCTTTACTCTGGCCAAAGATACTAAACAACAACTTACAGTGCAACAAAGTCTGCAAGTAAATGATAATTTGGATTCCTCACACCTAAAGTCTCAATAAATGGATCGTGTAATTACTGAAATGATTGCCTTCCAGAACTAATCATTTAATTTTTTTGATGGTACCAGCTTTCACAGGGTAATGAATGCTGCTCTTCCAGCCTTGAAAGGTCACGACTTTTTTATTTCATATTTGTGCGACAACTTGTACAAGAAGCTGGGAAGAAAAATCAAAAATTTACTTGAAGAATCTGAAAAAATATCTTTCATGGTCTACATATGATCCAATCTACATTCTAGAACTTCATTACTTAGTTTGACTTCTCATGGTGTTTCAAAGGATTTTCACAGGATGTCTATAATTTTGAAATGTGAAGTCAAGACTGGGTGTCAAATAGATCATGCAATATCGACAAAATTTGAAACGGTTCTTCAAGAATGGTGCATTAATCACCAAGCAGTGTATTGTATTGTTCGTGACTGTGGATTTAACGTGAGTAAAACATTGCAGTTGCCTCGCTTTGATGATGTGAATTGTGCAATACATCAAATGCAACTTTGTACTTGAGATGCTGTGGAATCACAGGAGTGGTTTGGACAACTTACAGCTATACTGAAAAAAAAAAGCCACCTATTTCAATCATTCCTTGGTTGCACAAAGCGAGTGAGCAAAAATTCGAGGGGAATGCCTTAATCAACCTGATTTTTCTGTCATGCAGGATTGCCCAAAATGGTAAATATTGTTAAATATATAAAATGAATTTTAATTTTATGGTATATCTTTAGCGTTAAGTATAGTGTGTTTTGTTTTCATGAAAAACGTATCTGTTAATTTATTTTCCCCTATTTACAGCTGAAATAGCATGTTCAATACGATGGAACGATTTTAATAGCTCAAAGATTCGTTAATTTTGTACTTATGTTCAAATCAAATCAAGTGATCTCCACTGGAGATGAGATAAATGTTCAAAATTATTAGAACTAATGAAACCATTTGAAGAAAGTAGCAGAAAGTTATGCAGTTCTCAAGTGAGCATTTCATCAGTCATACCGCTAATTCAAGTTCTTGTGACCACTTTACAGCAACAAGAAACAAAAACTGATACTTCAGAACAATTCCAAAATTTGATAAGAAAATTATGTATGAACTGAATTCAGGCACAAGATTTGGAGCACAGACCAAAAACGATAAGTACACAACTGCAACGTATTTAGATCCATGATACAAGTCAAATTTTTTCAATAGCATCGTCATAGAGCAAGTTGAGACTCAAATACTTAATCTGAAGATGATGAAAGCCAGAGATCCAAACTAATTTCAAGACGACTGCATACCTACTAGCTTTAAATGGTTGAAATTGAAAATCATCCTTAAACAATTTGTGACTTAATCACCGAATGGCAATTAGAAACAGTGTTACAAATATTAGAATTCATGTTCAACATGAAGGAAGATCAGCAAGACCCAACTATGACTGACAAAAACATCAATCTGCTTTTGATGCTACAATCAAACCTACTGGAGTACAAAAAGGAAAAATAGACTTCCTCTAAAAGATGACCCACTAATGTGGTGGAAATCAAATGGATACAACTACTACTATCTATGCCACTAGCTAGCCAGTATTTGTTGGCTCCTCACAGTAGTGTAGCCAGTGAACAGTTATTTTGAGGAAGCTGGTCTCTTATACAAAGAACATCGAAATAGATTGCAGGGTTATTTTTTGTTAAATATAATCTGCTATTGATAAATTTTGAATATTAATATAATAAAAAATAGTGTTTGATAAAGAATTCTTACTTTTCTCTTAATATATATACTTCGGCTAAAATTGACTTTTGACATGTGCTTCTGCTTCTGTTATCACACTTTCATCACATCACTACCCCCTACATGAACAGAATGGGGAAAAGCCCTAATGAGAAATATTCACTGTCGCTCACTTCACAGTGCTTGTGGAAGATAGTTGTACATGTAAATGAGTTTAAGCTGTCCTTAATTTTCTGATAAGATGATGTTTAGTAATCTAATTTCTGATCGAAATTCAAATTGTCTAACTGATGTCCTTTCCTTCTCAACACTCATGAAATAGATTGCAAAGAAGAGATGGGAGAAAAAGCAGCTACATCAGAAGATGCAATCATGGAAGAAAATGGTCACCATATGGAATCAGAAGAAGAAGCAAGTTATTTATAAGAACTTGATAGCTCTGAAAATTATTGGTAAATGGTTTTTTGACTGAAAACACTATGGAATAAACGCCCTTTAGTAAATAAGTTTAGTAAGTGTAATAAAAAAGTTATATGAAATTATTAAGTCCAAAGCCATGTGTGTAAAACATTACAGTGAGAGAATTTTTTGTTGATGACGTTATTAAAAGTCCAATTGAGTGTACATATTTGGAGATCACAAGAATTTGAGAGAAATTTCGCCATCCACAATGCGAAAAAAAAACAACAAGAAGACTTAAATGTAGACAAGTATAAAACGTTTCATTTTGATGGGAGCTAAGTAAAACAGGCACACACATTTTCACAACTCTAGGCAAATGATTGAAATGGTGCAGAAGTATTCAGAGACTGTATGGACAGCAAGCAGGTCATGTTCTCTTACTAGTAAGATTAGATTTGATGACAATACTACTAGGGAAGGCAGGAAAAAATGACAAACTAGCAGCAAATCAATTTATTATTCCCCATTTTGTAGGAAACTGCAAAAGCAAATACTGAATGAGGGTAAAATTGATGATAATTTGATACCTTCTGCAGAGAATTTAAAGTCTGTTCAATGTAACTGGCTAAGTACAGGGTGACAGTCATCGTGATTTGTGACTCCAGAGTCTTTAAACTACAAATTTAGAGGTATGCTCTGGTTGACAGCCATGGGGACAGTACAGAATATTAAATATAGAAACTGATACCAATTTGTTACTCAGTCTACAGGAAGGGAAAGCCAAAACTGGAACTTGTGACAATTCATACTCCAGTTACCTTTTAGAAATATCTCTTCTGAAGGAAAAGTAATAATAGTTGGAATAATGAGCAAAAAATGTAGAAGAGTTAGATGCCCTAAGAAATACTGCAACATAAAACAGGGGAAGCTGGTTAACATCTGATTTTAGGTATCAGAATGATGCTGTCCAGAGAAACCAGCACTAATTTTCTTTCTACTATGGACAGAGCCACTGTAGATCCAGTGAATCCAAATCACCTGATCGAGCAAGGCAAATAGCTTCAACAAATAAGGTGTCAAGACTTTGGAGTAGTGCAATATGTGTGCAGTACTGTGTGAAAAAATAACAAGGAGATCCCTACTGAGTGTGTATTTTCAGTTACTAAATATACCAGAGGTAAATACTCAAAGACTGTTCAACTCATTTCAAAGGAAGTTTCTAGAAGCCTTATCGCTATTTCATTTTTCTATTTTACGCGTCTAGTTCTGTAGGACCAAACTGAGGAGCAAATCTCCAAGGTTATCGAATGTGTCAGTACATGAAATTACAACATAAAAGTAATAACAAATAAAATGAAATATTGATGAACCCAAAAAAAAGATAGTCCATAAGCTTATGTAAACACAGTCACAATGTAACACAGGAATCAGCGTAATTTTTCGAGGAACCCCTCAACAGAATAGAACGAGTGAGCCATGGGGAAACTCTTCAGTTTCTATTTGAAAGCGCGTGAATTACTACTAAGATATTTGAATTCTTGTGGTAGCTATTGAAAATGGATGCGGCAATATACTGCACACATTTCTGCACAAGAGTCAAGGAAGTGTGATCCAAATGCAGACTGGATTTCTGCCCAGTATTGACTAATTGAAAGTAGCTAATTCTTGGGAATAAGCTGATATTGTTAACAAGAAACTTGAGTAAAGAATGTATATATTCAGAGGCCAATGTCACAATACCCAGACTAACGAACAGGGGTCGACAAGAGGTTTGCAAACTTTCACCATTTATTGCCCGAACCGCCCTTTTCTGAACCAAAAATATCCTTTGAGAATGGGAAGAACTACCCCAAAATATCTTTGGGGAAACCATGTTGAATAAAGAGTTGAACTGAAACTACTGTCTTGCTTTCACATACTCAACTTTTACAGAGAGAAATATAAAAGCTAGTAGAAGAACAGAAGGCTCTAATAGATATGTGATGCTGGTTCTGGCACCAAGTGTGTCACTGATGCTGTCATCAGAGACGTCATAGATGACTCACAGAATTTCCCCACCCAAAGCCCTCCTCTGCCTGACAAAGGCCAATTGACTTACATAGAAAGTAATGGGAAATTCAAATTTTCGTGGGAAACTAAAAAAAAAAAAAATAGCCGAACAGTGCTAATGTGTTTCCCATGGAAGAAGGGTTGTTGTCCTAAGTATAAATTGGCGGAAAATGCAACGTGGCACATTCTTGTGCTGGATGACCTGGAATAATGGGATAGGCTCTATGACATCACAATCCAGCTCAGACCTGTAGTATTCTGGCATATGAGC
Organism: Schistocerca serialis cubense; assembly: GCF_023864345.2. Lineage (NCBI taxonomy): Eukaryota > Metazoa > Arthropoda > Insecta > Orthoptera > Acrididae > Schistocerca > Schistocerca serialis. Next base: position 399,577,449 of record NC_064646.1, read on the forward strand.
CCAGACTTGATATACTGGCACAGCTCTACTATATGTCAGAATACAAGATGGATGACAGGAATTACAAAATAGTGAGCGAAAATGGCGACCAAGGCATACTGGGACAGGTTCTACATCGTCAGAATCTGAGTTCTGGAATAGTGCCCCTGGCTATGTCCCCAGAATCCCAGTTGTGGAACACTGACCGTGGTTCTATCACAATAGAGACAAAGGATGTTTGTGCATGTCCAGGACTGTCTCTACTGGACAAAAGATGACCTACTTGAAGTGTTTTCCCAAGACAATGCCCACTCACAGGTGTACAGTCACTAGATATTGCTCCTCCTTACTCTAAGTCTGAATCTCTACACTTGCATCTTTATTTAATCAAATACTGGGAGAGACAGAGCCTTCCGCACACATCTCTGTGCTGCTGCTGCTGCTGCACCATGTTTCTCTAAGTGCAAACTGTACGCTGAAACAATGTAACAGGGACACTTGCGACTTTATTTAAAGAAATGCATACCCAGGGAGAGCTGTCTATTCGATAATTGCAAAGTTCATGTTCACCAGATCAGTCGAGGAGTCTGCACCACTTTGTCCGCAGTTCCCCCACTTAGAGAGAAGTCGCCCTAGAGTCTCACGACTGTGCACCAATGACAGCTCTGTTCAGAGATAAACCACATGAATACTACCGATTCGATAACCTAATGCTCAGTTACAGTGCAGGATCCACACAGTAGAGTATAACACTGTACTATCTTGTCCAAAATAGCGTCGAAATACAGCACAATACTTCACCGTGTGGATACTGCTCTGTACCTGAGTATGATGTTGGGATTATGCCATGGCTGGAAGTTTCGCCACCTTGCCTATTTAGAGGCTAAAAGGAGATGACACAGCTGCAACTGATGAGTCTTCTGTGGTAGCTGAAAGTTGCCACATGGATTCCTTCTAAGTGCTAAACGCCCCAAAGCTATTATCGAGAAAGATGAGATCAGGCAATGAACACTTTGGTTTCTATTACTAGAGAACCTGAACGACTTTATTATTGACATTGGTAACATAATTTACACCGGTATTGGTACGCTCCTTAGCAAGAAGAACTTAATGCTCTTGTGTCCATTAGAGAACTGTTATGCGATTACATTATGATAGTTAAAATCTATGATCAAGTGGACTGTTAGGTGTAGTCATGGGAAAGAAAAAATGGTTCAAATGGCTCTGAGCACTATGGGACTTAACATCTGAGGTCATCAGTCCTCTAGAACTTAGAACTACTTCAACCTAACTAATCTAAGGACAGCACACACATCCATGCCCGAGGCAGGATTCGAACCTGCGACTGTAGCGGTCGCGCGGTTCCAGACTGAAGCGCCTACAACCGCTCGGCCACACCGGCCGGCAATGGGATAGAAAATCTGTAGTGTTAAAGAAGAGAATGTATGGCTCATTTAACGGTTGTCACATAGTAAACTTTCAAAGTTCGTCATTTTGAGACATGGTGATAAGGTAAAGCTATCTTTTCTCCAACATGGAATCGGCAGTGTGACAGGAAGAGAAATACTGGAAATAATCGGCAAGGAAACACTGGAAACCGTTTCAAGGAAATATAAAAATCGTGTACCTAGCTGTCTTTAAAATGGGTGTTCTAATGAAAGAGCTGCCCAGGACATTGCAGGAGTTTTGTGTAGACGACTATAATCTCGGACATAGTGCAAGATTTTGCTGAAATTTTTAGTAAAATCGAAATGTGTGACTACCTAATATTAAACCACAACTTTTGCTTGGAAAGAGACTGCTAAGGATACAGCAATGTGATTGTGGACAATGACATTTGGAACTGACTGCTTAACGTGGATGACCTAAAGTTGTAGAGTAAATATCTCAATATATAAAATGCACTGTCCTGAGTGACTGACTCACTGACCCATCATCGCTCAGCCCAAACTGCTAAGAACAGAAACTTGGAATTTGGCGTCGTTTGCGAAGGGATCTTTCGAAATCACATACCTAAGGGGGTGAAATGGGGATGAGATGATGTTTGAAAATATGTCTCTATTAAGGCACAAATACGAAAATCGGTATTTTGTTTCTCAGTCAGAAACAAAGAAAAATGTGTAAGCATTTTTGGAAATTTAACGGCCATGGGGTGAAATAGTGGGTGGCAGTTTTTTTAAATAAATAATTATTAAGGAACTACTGAAGTATGTTTAAAGCTACATGTATGAAAACTGGTATTTGACTTCTCAGTCACAAACAAAAAAAATTGTGTTTCACTGTTTTTTGAAATCCAAGCCCTAAGGGAAAGACTGATACAGTGACTCATCATCACCCAAACAGCTTAGGATAGAAACTTGAAATTTGATGAGGGTGTGGATACTATATCATAGGAAAAAAATTTATTATTTTGTGTAAAGAGAACTTATGTTAAAGTGATATGTTTCACATCATTATGAAATGTCGTATTCATGATCTATGGAACAAGTATTAATGTACACTCCTGGAAATGGAAAAAAGAACACATTGACACAGGTGTGTCAGACCCACCATACTTGCTCCGGACACTGCGAGAGGGCTGTACAAGCAATGATCACACGCACGGCACAGTGGACACACCAGGAACCGCGGTGTTGGCCGTCGAATGGCGCTAGCTGCGCAGCATTTGTGCACCGCCGCCGTCAGTGTCAGCCAGTTTGCCGTGGCATACGGAGCTCCATCGCAGTCTTTAACACTGGTAGCATGCCGCGACAGCGTGGACGTGAACCGTATGTGCAGTTGACGGACTTTGAGCGAGGGCGTATAGTGGGCATGCGGTAGGCCGGGTGGACGTACCGCCGAATTGCTCAACACGTGGGGCGTGAGGTTTCCACAGTACATCGATGTTGTCGCCAGTGGTCGGCGGAAGGTGCACGTGCCCGTCGACCTGGGACCGGACCGCAGCGACGCACGGATGCACGCCAAGACCGTAGGATCCTACGCAGTGCAGTAGGGGACCGCACCGCCACTTCCCAGCAAATTAGGGACACTGTTGCTCCTGGGGTATCGGCGAGGACCATTCGCAACCGTCTCCATGAAGCTGGGCTACAATCCCGCACACCGTTAGGCCGTCTTCCGCTCATGCCCCAACATCGTGCAGCCCGCCTCCAGTGGTGTCGCGACAGGCGTGAATGGAGGGACGAATGGAGACGTGTCGTCTTCAGCGATGAGAGTCGCTTCTGCCTTGGTGCCAATGATGGTCGTATGCGTGTTTGGCGCCGTGCAGGTGAGCGCCACAATCAGGACTGCATACGACCGAGACACACAGGGCCAACACCCGGCATCATGGTGTGGGGAGCGATCTCCTACACTGGCCGTACACCACTGGTGATAGTCGAGGGGACACTGAATAGTGCACGGTACATCCAAACCGTCTTCGAACCCATCGTTCTACCATTCCTAGACCGGCAAGGGAATTTGCTGTTCCAACAGGACAATGCACGTCCGCATGTATCCCGTGCCACCCAACGTGCTCTAGAAGGTGTACGTCAACTACCCTGGCCAGCAAGATCTCCGGATCTGTCCCCCATTGAGCATGTTTGGGACTGGATGAAGCGTCGTCTCACGCGGTCTGCACGTCCAGCACGAACGCTGGTCCAACTGAGGCGCCAGGTGGAAATGGCATGGCAAGCCGTTCCACAGGACTACATCCAGCATCTCTACGATCGTTTCAATGGGAGAATAGCAGCCTGCATTGCTGCGAAAGGTGGATATACACTGTACTAGTGCCGACATTGTGCATGCTCTGTTGCCTGTGTCTATGTGCCTGTGGTTCTGTCAGTGTGATCATGTGATGTATCTGACCCCAGGAATGTGTCAATAAAGTTTCCCCTTCCTGGGACAATGAATTCACGGTGTTCTTATTTCAATTTCCAGGAGTAATAAAATAGTGGATCCTCGAATGAAGGAGAAAGTTCAGAAACTTGGATTGCACGGCGAGCAGAAAACCGAGACGCTTCGCGAGGTCATAAGGGAGGAAGTGGAACAGACATTGAACCAAATCTCTGGTCTTTCATTTCCCTTTAAAACGGTAAAAAAGTCGAGACCCAGGCGAAGTTACGTTCCTACAGTACCGCGTGAGGAACCTGTTTGGGCACCAAGGAAGACTTATGTCTGGAGGACCCAGGATAACCAACCAGTATGTTTCCACTGCGGGCGACCAGGACATGTGGTGCGCTGTTGTCGAGAAAGGCGGCGGATATTTGATGACGCCCGCGCCAGAAAACAGCAGACCCATGTTAGCCGACACCAACTCCGAGACAACGAAGATGAACAAGTAGATGTGGATGCAGGACGACGTAGGTCACCATCGTTGCAAGCTAGCCGCTGGAGAGGACCTTCCCCAACACGCCGATCAAGGTCTCCATCGCCGTTTAGAAGCTCCAGCAGATCACCTAGCCGCCGCAATCTGGAAAACCAAAAGGTTCGACCTTCCTTGGAGGTGAGGCCGCCGAAGAGAAAAATCCTCCGCTGTCGATTACTACAAAAACGATAAGAAACTATGTCGATATCCTCATGGATGGCCGACCAGCCCAAGCTCTTGTGGACTCTGAAGCATCATATTCACTCATTTCGGAGAAGTACCGTCGCCAGTTGCAGAAAACAGTATTCGTCGACAGTAAAACATCTCTGCTGAAAGCGGCTAATGGGAAATATGTAAAACTTACAGGAAGATGTGTCATTCGTGTGGGTATAAGTGGCCATACACAGCCCTTTGAATTCATCGTCTTAGAAGGGTGTAGTCATGACGTCGTTCTCGGATGGGACTTTTTGGAAGCTTCTCAAGCAATTATAGATTGTGGTTGCTCGATGATTATGCTAGACAAGATGAGATACTGTGGACAGGAAGATGTGCATCCGAGTATGTGGAGACTATGTGTGCTGGACGAAGTGATCATTCCTGCAGTCAGCGCTAGAAAGGTAGCTGTCACGTGCCATGCCATGCATCAACCCATGGATCTTGTAGTGGAATGTAAGAGAAGCATACCACTGAAGGATAACTTGGTCATCCCAGCCTCTGTCGTCTCGTTTAAGAACGGATTCGGTGAATTGCGGATAGTTAACTGTCCCTGAGAACCGCAGATCCTTCCAAAACGCATGTGCGTAGCAAATGCTGAGCCGTTAATTGCAGAACAGCTGAGCATCATAGAAACCTCCCATGCCAAGCCTGTGGGCGAAATTAGCGCTACCACTACGAGACAAGATCTTCTAGCTCGACTATCACCAGGTCTCACCAAGGAACAACAGAAGAAGCTACTTGCCATTCTTCAAGAGTTCTCTGAATGCTTCAATCCACAGGTGAAGAGCAAATTAGACAAATCGATGGTGAAGCACCGGATTAGCACTGGAGACCATCAGCCAATAAGCCAGGGAGCATACCATGTGTCAGCAATGGAACGTCGAATAATTCGCTACGAGGTAGAGAAAATGATGAAGAATGACATCATTCAGCCTTCGCAGAGCCCATGGTCGTCACAGAGTGGTTCTCGTCAGGAAGAAGGATTGCAGTTGACGCTTTTGTGTTGATTACAGGAAGCTTAATAAGGTAACTAAAAAGGACGTTTACCCTCTTCCACGAATTGACGATACCCTAGATTGTCTGAATGGAGCTAAGTTTTTCTCAACCATGGAAATGTACTCGAGATACTGGTAAATCGAAGTAGATGAGGCTGATCGTGAGAAAACTGCATTCATCACCCCTGAGGTCCTGTATGAGTTTAAGGTAATGCTGTTTGGTTTGTGTACGGCACCAGCAACTTTTGAACGAATGATGGATAATCTTCTAAGGCACGTGAAGTGGACGATGTGTCTTTATTATTTAGATGACATTATAGCGTTCTCATAGACATTTGATGAACACATAAAAAGACTGAGTCCAACAAGCTGGACTGAAACTTAATCCAAGAAAGTGTCTATTTGGAGCAAAAGAAATCAAAACACTTGGGCACCTTGTGTCAAACGAAGGTGTACGGCCAGACCCAGAAAAGGTGAAAGGTGTAACGGAATTTCCTATTCCTAAAAGTATTATAGATGTGAGAAGCTTCCTCGGATTGCGTTCTTATTGCCGTCGTTTTATCAAAAACTTTCGTATCAAAGCCAGACCACTCCAAGAATTGTTAAAGGCCAATGCTAAATTTATCTGGGGTGGTGCTCAACAAGACTCTTTCGATGTGCTGACCCTGTACTTGGCCTGTATGATGAGAGACCACCGACAGAACTACACACAGATGTCAGTGGGTATGGGATGGGTGCTGTTCTGGTGCAGATTTCGGATGGAAAAGAGAAGAATGCTTCTAGGACACTTACAAAAGCCGAGAGAAACTACTCAACTACAGAAAGCGAATGTCTTACTGTGATCTGAGCCATGTGCAAATTTAGACAGTATCCCTATGGAAGGCCATTCACAGTTGTTACAGACCATCATTCACTTTGTTGGTTGACAGGTCTTAAGGATCCAATAGGCTGACTCGACAGGTGGGCACTACGTCTTCAACAGTATGACATTACCATAGTGTACAAAAGTGGAAGAAAACACCAAAACGCCGACAGTCTCTCAAGAAACCCTGTGCAAGACCATCAAGACTTTGGTGAAGACAGTGACTGTCTCGCTGCACTCCAGGATCTCTCTGATGAGCAGAAGAAGAACGCCAAGATATCTCAAATTATACTTGCCTAAAATCGGCCAGAGGATGTCAAAGGACAATTTAAGGTAGTTGATGGATTACTTTGCAAGAAATGCTTTGATCCATTTGGAAAGAGGTGGCTACCATTGATTCCTAAACACATGCGCTTAGATGTTCTACAGAAATTCCATGACACACCAGAGGCCGGACATTTAGGATTTATTAAGACATACGATAGGATCCGCAAGAGATTTTTCTGGCCAGGTTTGTTTATTAGTGTTCGTCGCTATGTGTCACGCCGTCGAGATTGCCAGAGGAGAAATGCAGTTCCTCAGAAACACGCTGGCCGACTAATACCAATTCCAACAGCCGAAACGCCTTTCCAGCGTGTTGGTATTGACCTCCTCGGACGATATCCAACGTCTGCTAGTGGCAATAGATGGATTATTGTTTGCACTGATTATCTGACATGCTATGCCATTACAAAAGCCGTGAAAACAGCAGAAGCATTCGAGGAAGCCAAATTCATTGTGGAAGACATTGTATTAAAACACGGTGCAGCAAGGACGTTAATTACGGATAGAGAGAAAGTTTTTCAATCGAATCTTGTGACAGAGATAAACCGTCAGTGCAACATTACTCATCACATGGCGACTGTCTACCATCCGCAAACTAACGGGCTTATTGAACGCCTTAATAAGACCTTGTTCGACATGCTATCAATGTTCGTCAATGTTGAGCGGAGTAACTGGGATGAGGTGCTACCTTTCGTGACGGCTGCCTACAACACCGCCAAACAAGACACCACAGGATTTACGCCCTTTTTCCTGGTGCACGGGCGTGAGGCGACGACGACGATGGACACTGTGTTTCCGTTACATTCTGATGACGTGGACGACGCCTACATCGGCCAGGTGTTAACCAGAGCTGAGGAAGCTCGGCGATTAGCTCGACTCCGCACGCTGCAGGCTTAAGAAAACGATCGCAGAAGGTATGACGCGAGCCACCGCCCTGTTGTCTACCAGCTTGGTTGCCTCGTCTGGATCTTCACTCCTGTTCGGAAGATTTGTCTCTCTGAGAAGCTCCTCAGCCGTTACTTTGGACCTTATAAGGTTGTAAGACAGTTGTCTGCTGTTTCTTGTGAATTTCTACACCGACACAAGACGACGAAAGCTCAGAGATATGGTCCACGTCCTTCGAATGAAGCCCTATAAGGATCCTGCAACCCAGGGTAAATTCGAAGCTCCAGCGACAGGCAACAATCGGAAATGTAACGAAGAAGTTCTAAGAAGAGCACCGACAAGGAAAACATCAGTCATCGGGAGTCGGAGTATGAAGGACCGATGACTCGTTCCTGGACTAGGACCTAACAGCGAGACGCTGGTCTCTTATGAAGAGAGCGATGTGGTAGCAGAAGCTGAAGAACACCGTGGTGTAGTGGTTCTGATGCTGGATTGTTGTAACTAGTATTCTGAGTTTAAAACGCACCTGAGCTGAAAAATTTTAATTTCTATATTCGGCTCAAGTACATTCTAGAAGTATCCACAAATGACAAGAATCATTGAACTGGAATGTTCTGTAGCTGTGTATATACCATATGTGTTCTGGCTGGAGGCAGTTCGCTCCGCGCCCTTATATGTGCAAGTGCTGAATAAACGTTTGTTAAGTGAAGTTAGTGTTTGTCATTCATCTACTTATACCTTCCTCTACGTGACAATATATATATATATATGCAGCCATCGTTTGAGAAGGCACCGTTCGACATTAGAGGACGAAGGGCTTCTTAAAAAAAAAGTCGATATTAAGGAAATTTTGAAGCTAGAACAATGAAAATTAGTAATTGGTTTCTCTGTCTGAAATAAAAAAAATATGTGTTTCAACATTTTTGGAAATTCAATCATTTGGGGTGAAATAGTGGGTGACAGTTAGCTTTTTTTTAAAAAAAATTATTAAATAACTACTTGAACATTTTTAAAGCTACTTCTGTGAAAATTAGTTTTTGATTTCTTGGTTGCAAACATCAAATACATTTTTGAGGGTTTTGGAAATTCAATCCCTAAGGAGGTTAAATAGGGGATGACACGTTTTATAATATATTTCATTACGAAAACATTTATAAAGCTAAAGCTATGAAATTTGTATCTGGGTTACCTGTTACAAATAAAAAGTACGTGTTTCACTGTTTTTGGAAACCCAACCGCTGAGAGTGTGAAACAATGGATGAAATTTTTTAAGACAAAATTTTTTAAGACAAGAACGCAAAAGACATAATTAACAAATCCTTGAACTCCAGCTACTATCGCTTTTTGGTGAGTAGTACATTCGGAAAAGACCATGCTTCTATGGCTTAACTAGCACAAAAATTTAGAAAGTATTGCAATTTGTGAACACTGTAAAATTCGATTAAAGAAAAACAAAAGAAATCTGTACAGATGATACAGTCCATACAAGCGAAGCAGTGCATGATAAGCTAGTGCAGGATGTACATAAAGTCCAGGAACACTTTCAATTATTTATTGCACAAGATCTAAACATTGTACAGATGTCATACATATTACATTTTGAAGAGGCACCCTGAAAGTTTTTTTTTACTAACATTCGATATGCGAGCCATGAGTGACCTGGCAAACGTCAATACGATAGCAGAATTCTTGCCATACCTGTCCCAGCATGGCATCGTCGACTGTGGCAGTTGCTTCCCGTGTTCTCTCCCGGAGCTCTGCTACTCACGTGGTAGAGGCGGTACATACATCAGATCTTTAATGTTTCCCCACAGAAAAAAGTCACATGGAATGAGATCTGGTGATCGGGGAGACCATTTCCTGAAACAGCTGTCCCCCTGTGTAGCACAACCGACCCTCGATGCGGCAGCTCCGTGTACCCACGAACTTTCACGATGAAAATGGGGTGCAGCCCCATCCTGCTGAAAGATGAACGGAGAGTCCGATTGCATTTGAGGCATCAGACATTGCTGCAAGATGTCCAAGTAGAAATATAAAGTGATAGTGCTCTCGGCGAAGAAGACTGGTCCATACAGTTTTCGACGTGACAAGACACAAAGCACATTTACCTTCGGGGAATCACGCCCAAATTCAATGGATTCATGTGGATGCTTTGTACCCCAGATTCGAAAATTATACCTATTCACTTACCCATTAGTGTGAAAAGTGGCTTCGTCGCTAAAAATTAAGCGATCAACAATGCCATCCCCATCCTCGATCAGTTGTTGGAACTGCGAACAAAACTCAAAACGCTTGTCCTTGTCATCGACATTGAGCTTCTGCACTAGCTCGAATTTGAATGGTTTCATAGACAGCTTCTGTCGCAAGACTTTCCACACTGTCATTGGAGCCATTTCGAGTTTACGGGATGCACGACGCACCGATTTCTTTGGACTCCTTATTGAATGTGTCTTGTACATGTTCACATTCACTTCACTCACCCTGTGACGTCCGCTTCTCTGCCAGGGACAAGCAACCTGTCGTAACGAATTTGTTGTGCCAGTGGTAAATGGCCCTCTTTGTTGGTGGCTTCTTACCGTACTTCGTTCTAAATATCCGTTGAACAGCTGTAGCAGACTTGTTTTTGTCGAACCCCAACACACAGAAAGCACGCTAAGCACCTGAACTCCTCATGTTTGCGACTAGCGCTGACTATCGGCAAATTACCAAATTACGCTGGGGCGGTATACATGAAAAAAAAAAAACTTTCAGGGTTTCTCTTCAAAATGACATGTGTATGATATTTGTGAAATGCTTGGTTCTTGTGCAATAAATAATTGAAAGTGTTCCCAGACTTTATGTACACCCTGTATATAAAAATGTTATATGTCGGATCACAAACCCATGAGTAAAGAAAGTTATCAGTAACCACGTTACAGATTTTATGAAGTGTGCAAACATGTGACTGTAAGAAACTTTTACGTCTTTCTCGGCTAAAGAACATCATATTACCAGCGGGAGGCTACAATAAACAGTTACAGAATGAATTGTGTGTTTGAGCCTGTGCAAGATTGACTGTTTTAAGCTCCAGTTTACAATGTGCTCCGCTTTACTCTGTGCCAATCGTATATATGTGGTGTCAGCTAACGAACGACTTACAGAACGGCAGTTGTATGCAGTTTAAAAACGTTCTGGAGTGTATCTATTGGGGTAATAAGAATACCCGAAAATTGAATGAAGCAAAAATAAAGCTCCCCGACCTTCAAGACCGAGAATAACTCATAAAGTATGTTCTGTCTGCACACAGTTTTCATTAGATACCTGTAAACTTTGTGAAGATTCTTATCATGGACTCCAAAAAAGACGATTTGATTATACACAGAAGTGCTATCTTAAAGCAAGAGAAACATGTTTTTAGCAATCCAAGACATTGTTCTCCACAATACCATGAGATATAGATATCTATGAATTGGGATTTTTTACCACCAATAATGTTATGCAGTAAGCCTTCGGAAAAAGAATCAACTTATCAAACAGACTTAAATCATTCCTCATTGAAGAAATTGTCATTTTAAGTGCAGATAATGTGTTATATGAACGAAAAAGAGAACTGGAAATAGAAGAGATATAAGCCAAAAAACGAAAACTAGAGTAAATGGCGAAATCTAGTGCCACAAAGATGAAATAAGAAATGTTACTGGAAAAAGACGAATCCGTTGCAAATCTATAGGCAAGGCTGACATATTGCTTTAAACATGGAGTTTGGAATAATCTGAATACAAGTAGGGAATATAAGATATCAGCATTTATTGTAAACTGTAGTGGTAAGTGGCCATATGTTTGAGCACTGACCACTAATGCCAGAATCAAGAACGTTTACTGCATTAGAGGACGTACAAAAAAATTTATTTAGAAAGCTCCATTCCCATCTGGCAATGCTTATAAATGTTGTGGACCCGATGTTGTGCACCAAGTAACAGAACAACCGTCTGCAGAATTTAAAAGTGGTGGGGTAACAACATTTAATGGTAATTCAATAGCATAAATTATAAATTTAAAGTTATATGCTGTAATTCCACAAGAATGTGTAGCTGAGGAGCTGTAAACATACATCAAGGACAATGTGGAGTGCTACGCGGGAAATAAGAGGGAAAATTAAAATTCCCGAATGCTCTCTGCTAGAAGAATTGCAAGATGAAGCAGAACTGATTGTTAAAGCCAAGAGGGAGTTAGTTTGCAGGACAAAAATTATATGTGTACTGCTAATTCGAGAACATACTTTGCTTCAAACTGTCAAATAAATGGCTGGAGAAAGAAAGATATGGTTCAGCTGTAGACTTAAATTACATAAGTTCAAAATTAAGGAGGATGTTTTAAACCTATACCAAATAAAAATTAAAAAAGTATTGCTTTCTGTGTGTAAATGCATAAACAAAAATTTAATAAAAGTGTTTGTACAAGAATATTCGTTTTCGTATTCTTTACCCAGTCAAACATCTTAAAACAGCCTTCCATTTACATTTATCTATGTGTATGTCTTTTGGATGGGGGTAGATGCAGGGGACGGTGTGGCCTTGAAAAATAATTGAAATTAGGTAGTCGAAAGTATAGTGACCCTCATTTCTTACCTATATGAATTGCTACTACTAATACTACTACTACTACCACCACCACTACTACTACAACCACTAGTATCGTAGTACCAACTGAGTCCAAGTGACCCATATGTCTGTATGAACTACTATAGGACATTTTCCTGTACCAGCATCTTACAAATGGGAGGTGTGATTTGCAGTTTCAGGTGGTGTTAAATACCTTGAAGCTGTCTTGCTCTAATGTATTCCTGATAGGTACATACAACACATTGTGGAGAATTGTATTACTGCTAGTTGGTCCCCTTTTGCTATTCCACTTGCATATGGAGTAATGGGAGAACTAATACGTGCCTCCGACAATAACTTTAAGCGTTGAAGTGTGGTGACCCTATACAACTTATAACCTGCATATGAATCCGTATGGAGAGATTATCTGTGGTGCACATTCCTTAACTGCTGTGTGATTATGTTGTTAAGTATTCGTTGGAACAAAAAGTTAGTGTTAGCGTTATCGATAAATATAGGGTACACTGTGGTGAAGCGTCTGACACTGGTGACTGTTTTCTGTGTCGAAGTGTTGGGGGAAGAAGGGAATGATCCACCATCAGGATGATGAATGTGCATCTCTTGATTTTATCGACACATGATGTTTGTTTTTATAAATAAACGTTCCTAGCCTATTCTTTCCAACAAAACACACGCACGCACGCACACACACACACACACACACACACACACACACACACACACACACACACACACACACACACACATATATATATATATATATATATATATATATATATATATATAATGACATTTCGGTAAAGGAAGATTCTAGTACGATCGGTTCTGAAGTGCGTGACAAACAGAAATTGTCGATGTCCTGCTAGGATCATAAAGATCATGTTTAGTCCAGACGAAAATGTTGGGGTACGAAGCGAAATTACTTCCTTTGGTACAATTTTCATAGATTTAAGCACAAAGTTGCGTGATTTGGCTTGGCTGTGTACCAGATGAACGAAAGGGGTTTATGTTGCGAGCTGTACATTGTGGCATTGCTTACTGCATTCATGTTATTGGTCAGCTTGTAATTGTGGCAGATGTGAGGCAGCATTACTTGCGTGCAGCTGTCGAGTTCACTTATTTTAAATCTGATTGTTCTCAATGATGTCTCAGGAAAAGAATGCCTACACTCCTCCAAATTGTTTTGATATGATCTGAGGTGCTGTTGTGTACTATAAAAGGAATAGCATAGAAGACGCTAGTGCAATCAGTTCTAGACTTGGATTTTTAAGTTTCACCAGCACAGGCTGTATATCATATTGAACGTGTCTTTTTTTCATTATTATTTGAAGCATATGTGTGACGCTTGCACTCTCAAATTTTCCTATGATTTTAGCTTAGGTTAAATTGTGCTGTGGTTGCAGCGCCATCTTGAATATTATACAAGTGATATAGGAATGGTGTGAACATATCACAGTTTCCGAATCGTAATTGGACGTGAATTTTGTAAACAATTTACCTCATGTTCCTTCAGAAACCTGTAAGTGCTTTGTGCCAGAAAGAATCGTCGTTGTATTTGATGCACAAAGCAGTAGCTTTATCCCCTTGCTGTGTTTGGAGCTCAGGAATCACATTGCCATCTACAAGTAAGAAATGGTTTGCAGCCTTGATTCTGTCTCTCACACTCGCACTTCAGCGCAAAATTCAATGTCGTCAGAAATAATATTCATTGAAGCAAGCATAAGACCACACCTTGTATGTGGAAAATTAATTATTTTGTAGTTTTTTCGCTAATTTCAGTGTGTTAAGCATAGTTCCGAAGTGTTACAACATTTAAAAAATGTGGAATGTTTGTACATGTACTATGAATGAACTGATGAGTTCTTTGCAAACAGCATGTTTGACATCCTCTGCTATACCGGCAGGACAGGACAGATAGTTTAATTTGTGGAAAGGAGCCAAAATGAGTGGCTGTCAGTTGCACTGGAACATACTACTTTATTCATTTGACAAACATTACAAGAGTAAAGAAAACATTAAAAACAGAGCAAGCCAAACATTAATTTTAGATCTTAATTCCCAGCTAAATGCGCCATTCAATCTCATGCACCAAGGGCAAAACAACTTTAATTTAAAACGGCTGAAGGCCAATCACTTAAGACCCAAAAACAAGAATTTGAATTGTAAAAGGCAGAAGACCTAATCTTAAAACATTTCTCAAAATTAGGCTGAAGGCCCAAACAATCTCACGCCTTAAGAGCAAAACATTTAATTTAAAATCGGCTGAAGGCCAATAACTTAAGACTCAAAAACAGGAATTTGAATTTAAAAGGCAGAAGGCCTTATCTTAAAACATTTCTCTAAATTGGGCTGAAGGTCCAAACAATCTCACTCCTTAAGGCAAAACAACCGTAATATCAAATCGGCTGAAGGCCAATAACTTAAGACTCAAAAACAGGAATTTGAATTTAAAAGGCAGAAGGCCTTATCTTAAAACATTTCTATAATTATGCTGAAGGCCCATGCAATCTCACGCCTTAAGGGCAAAACAACTTTAATTTAAAATCGGCTAGAAGCCATACATAAACAAACAATAAGGACAAATAAGAAAGGCAGCACATCAAACGGCGCTCAGAAGTTTCCAAGGGTCGGCCTGGGATTAAAACACTAATGCTCGCTTAGGTGAGACAGGTAGTTGGCCCAACAATTCTCAATCTGACAGCAACACAACCAACAGACGGTCAACGGACCAAGCGGCAGAACAACTTCCGCTCCACCTGACCAGCACATAACAGGGAGTTCAATGGAACAATGCAGAAGGTATCGGCGCCCACAATGAATTACACACGTGGCTGTCAAACTACACGCTGTGCTGGACAGCCACAACACGACGAAGAAAATACACTGCCTGAATTTACGTCAACGCCCAGGGTAGGTAACCAGAACGTTAACAGCCACAAGGCAGAAGATTCCACAGGTGCACTTCATTTCAAAAATATTCAAGTTAAGTTAAACTCCACAGGAAGGCGGCTAAAATTTCGCCAACTTGAAAACACAGGTTGTTGCCCGTGGGAATGTCCTAACAGCCCACAACGAACTTCAAACGACACAATGTGAAGTTGGAGCTGGCTGGTAGATTAAGTAAAGACTCAACTTTCGTGTCTGGGATTAGTGAGCCACGGACCTCGTAGCAATGGGAACAGCCCCTCGCACTCCGATCGCGCGTGGACACCGCCAGTGGCCCCGGCCAGACACGTGCCACGGAGACTCCCTTGCTGCTCCACGCCAACCGACCAACTGCCCACACACGGCACAGTCGGAAACTATAAGCGCGAGGTCAAAGATAGTACAAGGATGCGATTATTGATGCACGCTGCTGCTGCGACTCGCAGGGAAAGAGGATAACAGCATAATCGCGATAACCGCGGGAGACTAATCACAGAATAGCAACCAAGGTTTAATTCAAGGCATAATATAAGCCAGGCACGGCTCAGCGTTGTTCTTAATGTTGGGGCGGCCCACTCTGTTTCAAATGGCTCTAAGCACTATGGGACTTAACACACTTTGTTTCTTTGCGACCCTGGATAACTGAACGTTTCACACATGTATAGGGTAAATCAGTGTTCAAGGAACATGTGAAATTATCATGTTGTTCCAAGCTACAGAGTATCACACTGCTTCCGCTAAGCTAAAAGCCTTCAAAAACCAACTATGTATACTCTGCAAACCTTCACGGAGCGGCGACTCGTGAGAGGAGTCGATGTATGCGTCCCTGGCAGCAACAGCTTTCCATCTGTTGAGTTTGCTTATAGCCTCCGGCGCTGGCAGGCATGAATCATTCTCGATGCTAAGTGGTGTCCAGAGCTTTCATACATTAACTCTCTGGCTCAACTTCTTTTTTCTTTATTGTGACAATCTGCCGCTCTTCAGCCAAGTGACACTACAGTTAAAAAGGAGGCAAGGATACATAAAAGAGGCGATAAAAATGGCGACATAAGAATATAACAGGTGGAGAAAATGGGGCTTAAAATATACACTGACACGGAGATGTTCATAGTGGGACAGTTAAAAAAAGTCGACATAAAGGTAATAAACACAATTGGTGATTCGTGGAGCACATAAGATACACTGAAGTCACACACACAAGATAAAAGCTGGCCACAGTATTAAAACGCTCCAGAATGAAGACACTTTAAAACCATTGTAAAAATGGAGCTCACACAGTCATGAATAAAAGCTACTGGGAAGGACCTGCTGAGGGAGGAGGCCTGAGAGGAGGGAAAAAGAGTGGAGAGGAAGGTGCAGCAGAGGAGGGGGGGCTGGACTGGTAGGATGAAAAGAAAAGGGGAGGTCAGAGACGCACCAATGGGCAGGAGACAATCAGGGTGGGATATGGAGAGGGAAGGCAAGTCAGGAGGGAGTGCAGAGACACAGAAGGGGTGCACTGGAAAGGGAGGGGGATGGAGGAGGGAGGAAAAACGCTCAAGGGAAGGGAAGGGAAGAGGAGGGGAAAGGGAGCCCTGAGGAGGGGTAGGGGGAAGATAGGGCTAGAATTGGTAGGAGGAGTAGATATCAGGACGAAGTTCATCATCCAGGAGGGATAGGTGCTGGAAATTGCGTTGGGGAAGGACATGGAGTGAGGGCGGGACATAACAGTGAAGGTGGCAACAGGTTGGGGATATAGAGGATAGAAGACACGAGGGGAGATCGAGTCTGCAGACGATGTACAGGGTGTGGATGTGTTCAAGCAGAAGATGTGTGAAGGGGATGAGGTTCATAGAGGATTCATGTGGTCTACGGGAGGCGGATATGGAAAGCGAGGTGGAGTGCATGGCGTTCAAGGATTTGGAGAGTTTTATAGAGTCTGGGAGGAGTGGAAATACAGGTGAAGCTGGCATAACAAAGGATGAGGTGGATCAAGGATTTGTAGGTGTAAAGGATGGTGGAAGGATGCAGTCCCCCTGTCTGGCCAGACAGGAGTTTCAGGGGGGCGGAGTCTATTATGGGCTTTGTGTTGGTTCATAAGGACATGGGGAGTCCAGGTGAGGTGACGGTTAAAGTGAGGCCAAGATATTTCAGGGTAGGAGTGAGGTGGATAGGACGACCATAAATTGGAAGGTAAAAATCTTGGACACAGAAGGAGTGGGTGGTACAACATATGATGATTGCCTGGGCCTTAGAAGGGCTGATGTGAAGGAGCCACTGACTGCACGAGGTGGTGAACTGGTCGAGGTGGGTTTGAAGGGTACGTTGGGACCATTGAAGGGTAGGATAAAGGCCAGGAAGGTGCTGTTATCAGCAAATTGGCGGAGGTGAACAGACGGGAGAGGTTTGGGCGTATCTCCAGTATACGGGAGATAGAGAGGGGAAGGACAGAGCCTTGGGGTCCACCGGTGGTGTGATAGAAAGTACGGGAGTTGGTGTTATGGATAGTGACATAGGAGGGATGATGGGAGAGGAAGGTAGCAATGAGATGGAAGAAATTGATGGGAAGAGCGTATTTCTGGTGTTTAAAGGGGAGACCAAGATGCCTGACATGTTCATAAGCGTTCTGGAACTCGTGGGAAGAAAAATAGTGGAGTGATGGGAGTTAACTTGGAGGGAAAGAAAATTGGTAAAGTTAAGGAGTTGGTTGCCATAAGCCACACAGGGTAAGGGGCAGGAGGTGGTGCTGGTTAAAGTGGTGCTGGTTAAGGTGGTGATGAATAAGGCAGGAGAGGATGGACTCAAAGACCTTACTGAACACAGAGGTGAGGCAGATGGGGCAATAGGAAGAGATGTCAGAAACGGGCTTGTTGGGTTTAGGGAATAGCAGGACACAGGAAGTCTTCCACAGGTCAGGGTAAAAGCCTATGGAGGGGAGAACATTATATGGGTTAGCAAGGGCAGCCAGGAAGGAGAGGGGGGTATTCCTTGAGGTGGCCATCCAGGGGTGGTGTTGCATTTGGAGCAGAGGATGAATTTGATGTATTGTGCTGTAATGGGAGTCTTCATGTCTGAAGGGGATACCTGATCCAACCTGATCCAACCCTCTCCTTCTGGATCCATAATTTCTACATCACCATCTAAGACTGCCAGTATAACTGTATAACTTACCCCCACCTCCGAAATACCTGGGCGTCACCCTTGACCATCACCTCACCTGGACTCCCCATCTCCTTACCATCCAATGCAAAGCCCACAATAGACTCCACTTCCCGAAACTCCTGCTGAGCTGCACATGGGAATTGCATCCTTCTACAATCCTTCATACCTACAAATCCTTGATCTGTCCCATTCTTTGTTACGTCAGTGTCATCTGGATCTCTACCCCTCCTAAATTCTATAAAGCTCTCCAAATTCTTGAACGCCACGTGCTCCATCTTGCTTTCCATATCTGTCTCTCAACCCCCACAAGGATCCTCTGTGACCTCATCTGCTTCCCACATCTCCTCCTTTTCCCTGAACACGCACATCAAATGCCACCTCGATCCTCCTCACCTTCTAGTGTCTCCTTTACTGTCGATTCCTTGCCTGCTACTGTGCCTTTATTGATGCGTCCCCCCCCCCCCTCTCTCCATCTCCACACCGTCGAGCTCCTCCCTCTGGGAGATATTTTAAGGTCTTTTGGATCTCCCAGTCGTAGATGATGTGCTTTGCCTCGATATTTATCCTTATTCCCAAGTGTGACCCTCCTCCTCCCCTCTTCCTTTGGTCCCTTGGGCTCCCTCTCCTTCCCCTGCCCCCTGTCCTGTTTTTTCCGTCCTACCCACCTCTTAGTCCTTGCACTCCATCCTTGGCTGCTGCCTCCCCATCCTACATCTCCTGCTCCTTGGTGTGCTATCGGCTCCGCCCTTCTGCCCCTGCCTGCCACCCCCCCCCCCCCCTCCTCTGCTGATCTTCATCTATCTTCCCTCTCTCTCCTCTCTGACCTCTACTCCCTTGGTAGGTCCTTCAAATTTTAATCCAGTTACATTGTTGTGTTTTGATATTTGCCATGTATGTAATGTCAGTGCAAAGTCCGTTCAGTGTTGTCGTCCCGTGTGGCCCTCATTACTGTGATCATCTTTTTTAATTGTGCCTTTTGTGTCGCCAATGTTTATGTTCTCCATCTTTGTCGAATATTATTTTCATCATATGTGGATTTTATATAAATGTGCCTTGTGAAACTATCCCTTTTTTGTATATTTTAACGCTCATTGTTGCTCCTTATCACGTGTAAACTTCATCTTTTACCCCTGTATTTTATGTGTGTACTGTTCTCCCGCGCTGTTTCATGTAGTCTTTTGGATGAAAAGCGGCGAATGGTGCTACTGCCAGCCCACTTCTTCGCACATGGGTCAGGGTTATAAAATAACAATAAAGAAAAAAAGGCTGTGTGATGGTTGGTTATCTTACCGTCAGTAAATAGCAACCATCCATTCCAACACAAATGTTTTTGTTTATGGTGAATTTTACAAGTATAGTAACTCATATTTTTTTAATCTCTCACAACAGTGTATTAATGTTCAGAATTGGAACTTTTATATTCTATTTTGGGTTATGTTATTGGATCGATAGTATGTGTGTGGTTCTCTGGACGAAGCTGCCATTGGTGCATGGTGGCGCAGCTCCAGGGCGACTTGGCTTTCAGCAGGGGTACCCTGGAGAAGATGGCGGCAGACTTCTCGACTAGTCAAGTGATTATCAACTTTGCGACCACAGAATAGGGAGTTCTCCCTCGTAATGTATTTCATCAAAAAAGCTGTAAATGTTCCAACTGTACAGCTCACTATTTGGACTTAGGGAAATATGTTGGGGTGGCAACAAGGGAGAATTCGTTTAGATAAAGGTTTAAACTTACAGTTACGAGAAGCAGTATCCAGTGACTATACACCGAAATATGATGGAGATGCTTCAGCTGTGCAGGTCAGAAGAACAGAATGGCAATCATTAGATGCAAATTACATAAAGAACTTGCAAGTATAGCAGTAAAGTATGCCATCGCCTGATACTAGTATGCGATGCTTATCCAGAGTCCAACAACACAGATAATGGTGAAGATGTGAAGTAGCTTTCATTAACTGGCCCATGGCACACACACTACCATAAATAAACAAGTGTTTTGCCATGTTTATATTGGCAGTGGAATTCTGCACCGCGAGCATAATTTGTTCCAGAATCTTACTCGTAGTGCGAAATGCTCGTTAAGCGAAACAATTTATCCCATATAAATTAATGTAAAATAGGGTAACGCATTCCATGCAGAAAAAGTACGAAAAGTTTTATCTTATTCATGTCATTTATTTAAATAAAATTACAGACACAGTATTATGCACTTTATTATTCACGATACATAACTAATTTTTTTATACCAGAAAGCTATCTATAATCATTTGTTTCTGCCAACACTTCAACACTTGCCGAAAATGCGACACAGCATTATCGTCAAATAAATTTGTAGTGTGTCTAGCCACTGCTTTATTGGGGTGATGATTTTCAGTGTACAATGCAACTGATTCCCATGATTCCAGTATTTCTCTTATTGCGCCAGAAGATTGCTGCTTCAGCGTTACCATCTTCTACTCCTGCTCTGAAGAACAACTCTCTACAGCTTCTTGCTGTGAAATACACTGCAACTCCATAAGCTCTTTGGTGGTCACTTTTTTTAGCTGTGATCTTCTACAAGCTCATCGATGTCATTGTTATCCATTCCTAGCTCTATGATCTTGGCCAAAGACATGTTTTCGCTGATTACAGGCTCTGCAGGTACTGGCTTATATGCCTCAGAATCACATTCGACATCGCACTCTGGCCAAAGCTTTTGCCAACCAGAAGTGAGGGTTCTCTTGGCAACCCCTTCCCACACCTTTTCAATCATCTTGGCGCAGGCAACGATGTTGAAGTGATATTTCAAAAACTCTCTGAAAGTGAGACTGGTAGCTTCAGTCAAAGCAATGCTCGAAGAGTGCTTTAGTGTAGAGCTTCTTTAAGTTAGAGGTTATCTGCTGGTCCAAAGGCTGGAGTAATGGAGTGGTGTTGGAAGGCAGAAATTGGATCCTAATGAATTGAAATTCTTCAAGGAGATGTTCTTGTAGGCCTTGAGAATGGGCAGAAGTGTTGTCCATAACATGCAAGACATTAAGTGGCAGATTCATCTCAAGAAAACATATTTTCCACTGAAGAACCAAACACTTCATTGATCCAATTACAAAAAGATCACGTGTCACCCAAGCCTTGTTGTTGGACCTCCACATTCATTTAACCTGCTCTTCTGGAATTTACAATTGTTGAAGGCTTGTGGAGTCTCTGAATGGTAAACAAGCAGCGATTTAATTTTCAAATCGCCGCTTGCATTGTCACAGAATAGCTCTGTAAGAGTGTCTTTCATTGGCTTGTGATCGGGCACTGTATTCTCCTCTGCTGTTATAAAGGTACGCTTCGGCATCTTTTTCAAGAAGAGACTCATCTCGTCCCAATTAAAAACCTGTTACGACAGATAACTCTCAGAATCTACGAGCATCTTGAAGCTGCTGATGAAGTTCTCTGCTGCCTTTGTGTTGCAGCTGGCTGCTTCACCCTGCCTCACAACGCTGTGGATGCCAGTTCTTCTCTTAAACTTCTCGAACCACCCATGGCTCCCCTTAAACATTTCTTTGGCTGTATAATCCTGGCGTCTTCTTAACGAGGTCGGCGAAAATCATTCTCGCCTCCTCAAAAATGATGTTCTCGTTAATAGTGTCGCCTTGCAATTGGTTTTCATTTAACGACGTAAGAAACAACCGTTCGACATCGTCCACAATACGAAACCGTTGTTTAGATACATTTGACACTCTCTTTGAAGCATCTATCTCCTTAATCTTGTCTTTGTTCTTGAGGATAGAGCAAATAGTTAATGTAAACTGATTTTATGTGCATGCTAAATCAGCAACGCTCATATCACGTCTCGTTTTCCAATTATTTTGCGTTTCATTCATACATCTAAATGTGTGTTACTTGGCATATTATTTACACCACATAAAGTAGTGAACAGAGTTCACCATCATTTGTAATAATATGACTAAAACCAAGAGCTGATTGACTTAAAATATAACCTAATCTAACCGAATGCAGATAATGTGCATTTACACAACACTAAAAATAGAAACTAATACAATGGAACTTCGCTTAACGAACATCTCCCATAACACAGTTCGCTTGACGAGCAAAACAAATTGTACAAAAATGACTTGCTTAACGAGCGATGTTTCGGATACCGAGTAACGACGATTTAGTCTGTCATCACTAGCCGTTCACGTGCGGCGGCGGAAACGTTCAATTATGTGAACACCTTTCACTGTCGGCAGCGGCGTATGGTTCAAATGGCCCTGAGTACTATGGGACTTAATTTCTGAGGTCATCAGCCCCCTAGAACTCAGAACTACTTAAACCTAACTAACCTAAGGACATCACACACATCCATGCCCGAGGCAGGATTCGGACCTGCGACCGTAGCGGTCGCGCGGTTCCAGCCTGTAGCGCCTAGAACCGCTCGGCAACTCCGGCCAGCTGAGTTTGGGAAATGACCTTTTTTTATATGGATATTTATATATGTGTTGGGAGAGAGAGGGAAAGTGAGAGAGAGATTGATTTTTGATTGAGTCGTAACTGGTACCTGAATTTTGGTTGCTGCCTCCTTGAATGATCAACTTCTGCATCAGTTGTTGACGTATTGCAATTTGGAGGAAGTTATTGTTCTTTAAGGTTTAAAATACGACTCTGTTAGTTACTTGGCCGTGTTGCGGATAGCTTTGAGCCCAAGTTTTCGTAGCTTTACATACCTAAGGGACCACTGTTGTAAGTAAATAAGATCAAACAGCAATCTGCTTTTCGTGAGAAAAGAAGCACACAAACTTCCTTCAATCTACACGACCTGCTACATCAAAATGGGTCAGTGGAGTTCAGCACCATACTATTGTACTAGAACATAATCCAGTTACTGTAATTAAGAAATTATGAGAGGTTGTTACTTATTGAATGAAAACTATAGAGAATGCATTTCTTTTCCTGTATTTTAGTGAACTTTGTACACTTACAATTCTGTCGACTGATAGACGGCGACGACAATGAAGTTCACCTCCTTTTCCAAAAACAAGATATTTCTATTCTTCACTTCCAGAAAATTTGTATACATAAATGTTTGGCAACTATTACGCATACTTTACTCGGTTTTATCACTAAAATATCAATTTTCATTAAATGTAACAATACGTTCTGAGCGACGGCCTAGCTACACGTCCTCTTTCCACAAGATACAGATTAACAGTTCTCTTTTTTTAATAAATCAATTGTCTTTTTTTTAGAGTCCTTACTCAAAGGTTCACAACTACTACCAGTGCGGGGATTGGACGCTAAAGAGTTTGTTGCTGTCCAGCTGCGCTTCACTTCACTTCAAGTACTTTTTGAATCAAATTTACATTTACGGTATTTACATACATTACTGAGCTTCTCAGAATAAAATCGGGCACAAATTAGTTAAAAAAAGGGGGGCAGTGAGGCTCACATAACATTACAAGTTTTAATAACTGACACTCGGCTTTTACCGTCCAGTGATCTCTCGTTTATAACATCTGGGTGGTGATAACTGTAGAAGTGCGACTGGAACAGTGCTGGCGATGTACTGCGACAACTGGAAATGGCCGAGTGTGACTGCGAGTCCACGTTTATCCCAGGGCGATGGAAAGATCTCGATCTGCGAGCCAAGTGGCAGGTGCAGAAAGTAGTTCCTAGCGCCTGGGCCTCTGCGGCGGCTGACATAACAATTGGCGGATGGAGCATACTCTATGAAGGTATTGTGGCAGAAACATAAACAGGTTCCTATTTACGAGCACCATCTACGTGGCGACTGAAGGGGCCTTAGTGGCGCCACAGTTGGAGTTCGCCTGGCTGGTTATGACTGTACTGTTTGCGACTGCTTACGTAGCAGTTAAGGAACTGTACCTGCAGTCATTTGCGTTAACGAGTTTGGAGACACTAAATCGTGATGGTTCGACTGAGGTTTCAATCCCACTCCCTGCAAATACACTCCTGGAAATGGAAAAAAGAACACATTGACACCGGTGTGTCAGACCCACCATACTTGCTCCGGACACTGCGAGAGGGCTGTACAAGCAATGATCACACGCACGGCACAGCGGACACACCAGGAACCGCGGTGTTGGCCGTCGAATGGCGCTAGCTGCGCAGCATTTGTGCACCGCCGCCGTCAGTGTCAGCCAGTTTGCCGTGGCATACGGAGCTCCATCGCAGTCTTTAACACTGGTAGCATGCCGCGGCAGCGTGGACGTGAACCGTATGTGCAGTTGACGGACTTTGAGCGAGGGCGTATAGTGGGCATGCGGGAGGCCGGGTGGACGTACCGCCGAATTGCTCAACACGTGGGGCGTGAGGTCTCCACAGTACATCGATGTTGTCGCCAGTGGTCGGCGGAAGGTGCACGTGCCCGTCGACCTGGGACCGGACCGCAGCGACGCACGGATGCACGCCAAGACCGTAGGATCCTACGCAGTGCCGTAGAGGACCGCACCGCCACTTCCCAGCAAATTAGGGACACTGTTTCTCCTGGGGTATCGGCGAGGACCATTCGCAACCGTCTCCATGAAGCTGGGCTACGGTCCCGCACACCGTTAGGCCGTCTTCCGCTCACGCCCCAACATCGTGCAGCCCGCCTCCAGTGGTGTCGCGACAGGCGTGAATGGAGGGACGAATGGAGACGTGTCGTCGTCAGCGATGAGAGTCGCTTCTGCCTTGGTGCCAATGATGGTCGTATGCGTGTTTGGCGCCGTGCAGGTGAGCGCCACAATCAGGACTGCATACGACCGAGGCACACAGGGCCAACACCCGGCATCATGGTGTGGGGAGCGATCTCCTACACTGGCCGTACACCACTGGTGATCGTCGAGGGGACACTGAATAGTGCACGGTACATCCAAACCGTCATCGAACCCATCGTTCTACCATTCCTAGACCGGCAAGGGAACTTGCTGTTCCAACAGGACAATGCACGTCCGCATGTATCCCGTGCCACCCAACGTGCTCTCGAAGGTGTAAGTCAACTACCCTGGCCAGCAAGATCTCCGGATCTGTCCCCCATTGAGCATGTTTGGGACTGGATGAAGCGTCGTCTCACGCGGTCTGCACGTCCAGCACGAACGCTGGTCCAACTGAGGCGCCAGGTGGAAATGGCATGGCAAGCCGTTCCACAGGACTACATCCAGCATCTCTACGATCGTCTCCATGGGAGAATAGCAGCCTGCATTGCTGCGAAAGGTGGATATACACTGTACTAGTGCCGACATTGTGCATGCTCTGTTGCCTGTGTCTATGTGCCTGTGGTTCTGTCAGTGTGATCATGTGATGTATCTGACCCCAGGAATGTGTCAATAAAGTTTCCCCTTCCTGGGACAATGAATTCACGGTGTTCTTATTTCAATTTCCAGGAGTGTATCTACCTAAGGCCCCTACCACACTGGAGCACTACGGCAAATCTCTTGGCAGTACAAGGCACCAGCAGAGATTCCAGTCGAATAGCTGTGTGTGCGACTTTGAAATGAAAAGAGAATCCAGGAAAAGAAGTTCTGGGTACATTCCTTCATTGCTGATAATTGCACAATCGAGTTATGTCACAAGTTGTAATATGTTTTAAGAAATTACAGTGCTATAGTTTTCAGTTTCGTGAGAATGTCAGTACGTTCAGTTGACGATTTAGTGGTGATCACCGGACGCGAACTGGAGAAAAAGACACTGTTTTAAGGAAAGAAATCTCGCCAGAAGAAAAGATTTTCGTGACCTGCCTAATCGGTATTTAATTATTTGTTGTCGATATTTACAGATTTAGCTGCAATTGTAAAGTATACATAGAAGTGATTTTTCAGTTTATATTTGAAAAGTAAACTGAAATTCAGTTTAAAAATATTTTAACCGAAACGTAGGAGATCTGCATCATTTGTATACGTATGTTATTTTTTAAAATAGCTATGCCGTGTCTGATGTATCGGATCCATTGGTGTTACTTGCTGGAGCAGGGAATGTAGCGGTGCTAATTCGGTCTGGAAGTAGGATTTGACGACAACTTCCATATCCTGGAGAGTAATGAGCATTGTAGGAGAGTAATGAGTATTGTCTGTACTGTAAAATTCTTCTGGTTGGAAGAGCATCACGAACAGGCTATTAGGAAATTGAGGGTCGATAATTTTCATGTTCTTCAGCCAGCCAGTGTCCAGAAAGCACGTTATTACACTACTGGACATTAAAATTGCTACACCAAGAAGAAATGCAGATGATAAACGGGTGTTCATTGGACAAATATATTGTACTAGAAATGACATGTGATTACATTTTGCCGGCCGAAGTGGCCGTGCGGTTAAAGCGCTGCAGTCTGGCACCGCAAGACCGCTGCGGTCGCAGGTTCGAATCCTGCCTCGGGCATGGCTGTTTGTGATGTCCTTAGGTTAGTTAGGTTTAACTAGTTCTAAGTTCTAGGGGACTAATGACCTCAGCGGTTGAGTCCCATAGTGCTCAGAGCCATTTGAACCATTTGATTACATTTTCACGCAATTTGGGTGCATAGATCCTGAGAAATCAGTACCCACAACAACCATCTCTGGCCGTAATAACAGCCGTGATACGCCTGGGCATTGAGTCAAACAGAGCTTGGATGGCGTGTACAGGTACAGCTGCCCATGCAGCTTCAACACGATACCACAGTTGATCAAGAGTAGTGTGTGGCGTATTGTGACGAGCCAGTTGCTCAGCCACCATTGACCAGACGTTTTCAATTGGTGAGAGATCTGGAGAATATGCTGGCTGGGACAGCAGTCGAACATTTTCTGTATCCAGAAAGGCCCGCACAGGACCTGCGACATGAGGTCGTGCATTATCTTGCTGAAATGTAGGGTTCCACAGGGATCGAATGAAGGGTAGAGACACACCGTAAAACATCTGAAATGTAACGTCCACTGTTCAAAGCGCCGTCAATGCGAACAAGAGGTGACCGAGACGTGTAACCAATGGCAACCCACACCATCAGGTCGGGTGGTACGCCAGTATGGCGATGACGAATAGACGCTTCCAATGTGCGTTCACCACGATGTCGCCAAACACGGATGCGACCATCATGGCGCTGTAAACTCAACCTGGATTCATCCGGAAAAATGATGTTTTGCCATTCATGCACCCAGGTTCGTCATTGAGTACACCATCGCAGGCGCTCCTGTCCTTGATGCAGCGTCAAGGGTAACCGCAGCCACGGTCTCCGAGCTGATAGTCCATGCTGCTTTAAATGTCGTCGAACAGTTCGTGCAGATGGTTGTTGTCTTGCAAACGTCCCCGTCTGCTGACTCAGGGATCGAGACGTGGCTGCAGGATCCGTTACAGCCATGCGGATAAGATGCCTGTCATCTCGACTGCTAGTGATACGAGGCCGTTGGGATCCAACACAGCGTTCCGTATTACCCTCCTGAACCCATCGATTCCATATTCTGCTAACAGTCATTGGATCTCGACCAACGCGAGCAGCAATGTCGCGATACGATAAACCGCAATCGCGATAGGCTACAATCCGACCTTTATCAAAGTCGGAAACGTGATGGTACGCATTTCTGCTCCTTACACGAGGCATCACAACAACGTTTCACGAACCGTTACAGCCATGCGGATACGATGCCTGTCATCTCGACTGCTAGTGATACGAGGCCGTTGGGATCCAGCACGGCGTTCCGTACTACCCTCCTGAACCCACCGATTCCATATTCTGCTAACAGTCATTGGATCTCGACCAACGCGAGCAGCAATGTCGCGATACGATAAACCGCAATCGCGATAGGCTACAATCCGACCTTTATCAAAGTCGGAAACGTGATGGTACGCATTTCTGCTCCTTACACGAGGCATCACAACAACGTTTCACGAACCGTTACAGCCATGCGGATACGATGCCTGTCATCTCGACTGCTAGTGATACGAGGCCGTTGGGATCCAGCACGGCGTTCCGTACTACCCTCCTGAACCCACCGATTCCATATTCTGCTAACAGTCATTGGATCTCGACCAATGCGAGCAGCAATGTCGCGATACGATAAACCGCAATCGCGATAGGCTACAATCGAACCTTTATCAAAGTCGTAAACGCGATGGTACGCATTTCTCCTCCTTACACGAGGCATCACAACAACGTTTCACCAGGCAACGCCGGTCAACTGCTGTTTGTGTATGAGATCGGTTGGAAACTTTCCTTATGTCAGCATGTTGTAGGTGTCGCCACCGGCGCCATCCTTGTGTGAATGCTCTGAATAGCTAATCATTTGCACATCACAGCATCTTCTTCCTGTCGGTTAAGTTTCGCGTCTGTAGCACGTCAACTTCGTGGTGTAGCAGTTTTAGTGGCCAGTAGTGTAAGAGAACTTTGAATGTGGAGGGGCTTATTCATCGAAATGCGCTTCATTTGTGATGCTCGTGATTCCCAATGCATTTTTTTTTCACATTGCGGTTTGAGTAGTCATTAGATGAAGTAACCCAAATTTGGGATCTCATCTGATCTCTGAGGTAAAAGATTCGATGTCAAGAGTATGCATAACACTCACATGAGCGGAAAAAACGATGTAAAGGTGAGCGCTGCATGTAGTGACTAGCGGCTCTGCTGGAATGCTGGTTCGGGACTTGCCATAAGCCTTCTTGTGATGTACAGGTAGCGCTGTCAGTTAGGCAGACCTGGCGGGAGAACCTTGCGGCAGAACCAATCTGTAATCCTAACATATCATAAGAGTATAAAAGTCTGCGCTATTGACAAATAAAATAATGTAGCGATGATTTTGGAGTGCGAGGAAACTCTACTTCTAAAAGTTTATAATGCAGATTTAGACTTTTCATACTTACACTTTTAAAAAAGAATGCTGTCACTGTTTGTTGTGGCCTGTTGTGGTTAAGACTGCAAAAAACATTAAATGGATGGAAAGAAACTTTTACTATCATTTTAAAAATTAGCATCAGAAGCACCAGTACGAAGGAACATAAGAAAGAAATCACAGAATACATGAAGAAAGTAAGTAAAAGCAAACGTATGTGGGTATAAGTGCACGAAAGATCACCATGAATGACAAAGAGCAAACAACCGCAAGAGCATCTGGACCCTGCCTATAGGACTTTGAGTTTCCCTGGGCAATTGTATTAGATATTCGCTGATGGCTTCACTCTAGTGGCATCATTATGTCTACAAGTAGTTTTATGAGTAAAAAAATGTCCACATGCAAGTACGACTCATTCACTGAGGGTTTCTTACAAATTTAATTACGTATGTAGACAGTTCATACATTCCAGGAACCGAGCGAGGTGGCGCAGTGGTTAGCACACTGGACTCGCATTCGGAAGGACGACGGTTCAATCCCGTCTCCAGCCATCCTGACTTAGGTTTTCCGTGATTTCCCTAAGTCGTTTCAGGCAAATGCCGGGATGGTTCCTTTGAAAGGGCACGGCCGATTTCCTTCCCCATCCTTCCCTAACCCGAGCTTGCGCTCCGTCTCTAATGACCTCGTTGTCGAAGGGACGTTAAACACTAACCTCCTTCCTCCTTCCATTCCAGGAATCGAGGATCTCGAATGTTTTTACCTGTTGTCGACACTGATACTGGCAAAATATAGCACCCACGGATTCCAAGACTTCAGAGAATGTTTTAATTTCAAATTTGAAGTCGGATAATAAATGACAAAAGAAATACTTTTCTCATTTGATATAATTAGAGATTAGTAGTTTTCTGATTTTTGTCTTTACTTGTTCTCATAAACCTTACTTCTTGCCAAATGTCATGATTTTAGGGAAGGGAAATTACCCTATAGCTTTCAATGAGTGAGTTTGCGAGTATCAAAATATGTGACATAAATTGCCGTATCTTTTGTTTTCATTGCCTTAGAAGCTTCAATTTATTACACCATTAAAGGACTATAGACCTAAATATATAACATAAATTTCAGCTTGATACGCCTACCTATTCCTGAGAAAAGGGCCCCCTAACAGACGAAGGGATAGAAGATAACAAACGACAAAAACTTTTTTTTCATATAATATAATTACAAATTAACAATTTAGGATTTTTCCTGTAGTTGTACAGTGAAGCCTTTCTTTGTGATAGATGTCACGATTCTAGATCAACGGGAAGTATCCAGCAGGGTTTGATGACTGAGTTTGCGAGAGTGAAACTGTGTGGCCGTATCTTTTGAATGCAGTAGGTTACAAGCTTCGATGTTTTACATCACCAAGGACCGTAGACTTTCATATGTTACACACATTTGAACTTTATACGTACCTGTTTGAGAGAAATGTCTTTTGAACAGTCGGACAGACAGATAGACAGACGGACGAACAACAAACTCATCCTATAAGGTTTCCGTGTTTACAAATTGTGGTACTGAACCCTAAAGACATACATAATCAAAGTCTAGGAAATAGCTTTTACAGGTTTCAGATGTATATCGTTCAAAATGAACACCATTCCTGCGTTTACGGAAGATATTTTCAAACTATCAAACTTTTCTTGATCATTTGTAGGACGCGGTGCAGACAAAATGAATTCTGCCCAGCACGTAGGCTATCATAGGGAGAAGAATGGTGCGAAGGAAACAAGCTTTTCCTGCTTCATGCAGTGTTGGTACCACATGTGTGCTGTGTAGTTTGCACAGAGCATTGGTAAAAAAGCAGAAATACCACAAAACAGTAATGAATGATTAAATGTTTCATGGGAACGTCTCATCGTATGGATATTTTCAATAATTATTATATTGCAGAAAATTCTCTATCAGATCTAGAAATACAATATTTGCTAACATTTTTAATTACTTCATTAATTTCATTTCGTATTCTAACAAACTTTCCTGCAGAAATATGTGGTTTAAGTGTAGGGTCCATAACTGCTTGATCATACATTGGAAACAAATAGTAAATGTCATGTTGCACTATCGGGCTTATTTGTTTCCTCAAAAATGATGGAACGATTTTAACCACCGCAGTCTGTCAGTTTCATTCCTTTTGTGCACCATGCACATAAATTACATTACTAGTCATTACAAAATGTATGATACTGATATTGTGTGCGTCACATTTAAAAATGTTTGTTGAGTTTTATGTGAGGACACACATGTCCCCAAACATATGCATATCGATTGTCACAGGTATGGTCTTGCAAATATTTATCAGCTTACAAGAACAACTCCCACAGTATGTCATGCAAGAAAAAACCTTACTAACAGGTTGCTTAGCAGCACACTGTGTACTTTTCCTTTTGAGTGCAGAAATGTACACAGTAAACAGTTTTACGATTCATACAATATCAGAAGTAACAATTCGAACTCTTTCTTAAGCATGATTCCATTCAAATGGAATAAAGCAAATTTTACATCAGCAATCTTGAAAAGAAAGATTTAATTTATTTGTTGCGGAAACAGTCTATGAAAATTCTTAGAAATTACCAATTTGTGCCTCTGAGAACACTCAGATAATGATTTTAAATAAAATCAGATTGGAAGTACTAGAGACTATTCATAATTTCTGATTCACCTTCCTAATTTTATGTCCTGCGAAATTGTAATATTGCTTTATATTCAATTTCATACATTCATAGTGAATTTACAATTTATCCGAATAACGTGAAGTGGCATAGATGACGATTAAACGTTTTGAATCTCAGAGACGCACTGCTTCCTTCCACTAGAACGTAAATGACACTGGAAAAATAGCTGCAAACATGAGAAAAAGTCTATAATTCCTAGGATAATCAGGCAGAGGAGGGCCAAAACAGTGAGTAGGTACCGTGATTGTCGTCTAGTACAAATTTTACGTGGATCTGGGAAAACCATCTGCAGAGTAGCAAAGCCCAACCTCAAGGCCCCACTAGACACTTATGTCACGATCATGTCTCCACGGCCCGGCTTTCTATGGGGTCAGGTTCAAAAGAATATAAAATCCCTGCCCATTAAAATCCAGATTGGGGGATTTTTCCTCCAGATCCTTCTGGCAACACGTTCGGAAATGCTATTGTAGAAACGATATTGTACAGAATGTGCAGAGAAAAGTATCGCAACAGGTATCATCTTAATTAAAATATTCGTTCATGTTTGTGATGTTACTGGAGGAGAGAAGAAGCAAGAACATCTTTGTAAACAATGGAGTTTATTACACCCAAATGCATAAAATATTTCTGTAGGTCACCACATGTACGTATCTATCAGTCTGCCAAAATATCAGTAGGCTTTACCCTCGATATATTTTGACGCAGGTTGAGCCACTAATAAATTCTGTGCGCTATTGAAAATGACTGATAAGCCGAAACTGGTACATCCACAGAAATTTTTATGTGACTATATTACAAACTTTATTGTGTAACTGGAAAAAATCAGTCACTATGGATAGAAAATTAAGAAAAACTTGAAGAATTATTTGGGCAGTAGAAATCAAGGAGGTACTTTCGGATCTCAAGGGGGATTTATCAAGAAGCATCGGTGAACTCTATCGGGAAATGCCCAATTCAAAGAATACTACACTGATGACCCACGACATTATTACCACTTGCTTAATAGCGTGCTGGTCCACCTTCAGAACGCAAAGCAGCAGCGATTCTACGTGGCATGGATTCGACAAGTCCTTGGTAGGTTTCTGAAGGCATGTCGCACCTGTTGTCTATGCGCACATCCACACATTCCTGTACATTACGGGCTGGTGGTTTGTGGGCACGGAGTTGGCGACCGGTAGTGTCCTAGGTGTGTTCCAACAATTTGATACTAGGCAAATATACAGATCGCGACATCAGCGTGAGTTCACTGCCGTGTTCAACAAACCACCGTCACAAATCTGCTGGAAGATGCGATACCACTTTGGGAGACATCAATTATGGAGGGATGCATATGGTCCACAATGAACTTCACATAGATCGCAGCTGCAATGTGAGCCATGCTGCGGCTCGCGTTGGTGCTGTTTGTAGGTTTTCGTCCTCTGTTGGAGGCGAGACCGTATCGTTTAGCTGACACGGTTGCGGTTGTTTGTCTTCTTCTCGTGTTGACTTGCGCCACTTGGTTTCTCAAGCATTGCCTGTCCGATAGTGGCAGCAGCGGCTATTGTCGATATGTAGTAACTGTAGCCCTATCTTTGGGACGACGTCGTTGTTCTTCTGGGTAGTGTAAGTGGGCAGTTTGGTTGGGGACTCAGGAGGAGCCAGGTCAGCGCAGTACAAGGACATGCCGGGACTGCTGGCGGTGTGCAAGGACTGCCGGGTCCGAGGCCTGTGGTTACGAGGGTACACGACATCGTCGTAAACCGGATCCTGCAAGCTTTAAGTTCAGTACATTTGGATTGAAGTAGAGAAACCTCCACCATTGCGAGATCATGCGATTCTCCAGTGACGTGGGTTCGTGTTGCTGCTCGTAGTGTTGCCGAGGCAAAGAGCCGCGAGTGGAGTGCTTAGGGGAAGGCGGATCCGATTAGCTTTCCTGGACTTCTACTGTTTTTTTGCGTTCAGTTTATTAGTATTTGTTAAGTTCAACCAGTGGTATTTTCCCTGACTCGTGGCCGCTAACGCCCCAGTTACCTGCCCTGGGGGTTAGTGTATGTAACGGCAGTGTACGTTTCCTCGCCTTGACACTGCTGTCCAGTGAGGCACGTAGTTTTGACAGCTTTTTTAATTTTAGGTTGGTTGGCGATTATCCTATTCTAATGGTAGTGATTCCTTCCTCGTTCTGGGCGCTCTGGCACAATATTCTGCAGGCGGAGTCCAGACTGCCGGTTCCGGCTTTGGCGTGTTTCTACAGCTTTGCATTTGGTTTATTGAACGTCAGGTAGCCTTAGCAAGATTGTCATTAGTCATTCGTTAGACTGCCACTAGTCTGAGTTACCATCTTGTGAAGTGAATGCAACTCTTGGCGGCCTATCTCATCACTCGTGAAAGTGTTTTTTGCCGGATCTACTCAGAGGGCGATTCCTGGTGCATCGTCTGTGACTGGCCCTTGTGTTTTATTACTGTATTTACTGTTTCATTGTATGTTTCTAATTTTTTTTATATAATTGCTATTCTTGGCGTTACAGCAGGTTTAAATGGTTGTGCTACCAAGTTTATCATCATTTTGTCTCACGCGTTTGGTGATCAGTTGCCTGCCTTTTTAAATTAACCCTTGCTATTGCATTGCTGTTTTACAGTATGTTTGTTAATTTTTTTATAATTGCCGTTCTTGGCGTTAAAGGCCTTCAGCCGTGACTGCGGTTACTTGCCTTAAAATTCAAATTGGGATCACATTGGCTTGTTTTTAAAACATTATTTGCTGTGTCTGTATTTTATGCTCATTTGGTAAATTGTAACGCACTGAAAGCACTATTAATTACACAGTTGTTTATTCCTTCATTAATAACGTGTGATATCTTTATTTATTGCTGAATCTGGAATTACTGTGTTAAAATAAATGTGTGTCATTGCAAAAGGGAACCAATAGTAACTGATTACGACTTCGTCCGCAATCGTAACCGAATCCTGCCTTCCTTGAGTACCAGGTCACACAATGGTTCCTTCGATTACCACCACAGGTCCCATGGGAGAACGTAAATGCCCCTCCATGACACAGTGTTGCCCTCACCGACCTGTGTCCATAGTGCGGTGCATGTTTATAAACAACTTGGACGACGGCGTATCCAGGTACAGCCGTCGACCTACTATACCAAGAAACGTAATTAGTCAGACCAAGCGACACGTTTCCATCGATCCACAGTAGAATTTCGATGACATATTGTGCACTGCAGCTGTAACTGAAGATGGCACAGGAACAAGTAGGGGTTGTCTGTTATAACGGCCACGTTCATAATGTGCGCTAAACCTGTATGCTCAGAAAAACTGGGGTTACTGAAGAATGGGATACAACCCGTCGGCTTTGACATGACGTCAGAAATTACCAGAGATGATTCAAAAACAAAGAAACGCACGACAGAGAAAGCAGATAGTAGACATACATCGCGTACATCCATATTTCGAACATAACGTTAGGTATGTCGCTTCTTTGCTACCACTAGTATCCTATTCTTCAATGGACCTACATAGTTCAACTTAGGAATGCGATATTAGTGCAAAAAAGAAAGAAAAGAGGGGACAGAAGTAACTTTAGCATGGAATACCTCAATTGACATATATGAGATGCGTCCCGAACTTGAGTTGATCTGCGTAGGTTAACTGCAGTACACGATACAAATTTAACGAATGTCGACTTTGTCATCTTCGTTAGCTCTAGTATCCTATTCGTCAGCTGATCTATATAGGTCAACTGAAGTATAGGATACAAATTGTACAGGTGTTGCCTTTTTGGCGTCCGCTACTAGTATAAACAGAATCATGTTCTACGGTTGGTACCAGTACTAGTGAAGCCGAAAAGACCGATACACGTAAAATTTGTATCCCATGCTTCAGTTGACCCATATAGATCAACTGAAGTACGGGGCACAAATTCTTTTTCGCCTTCGATGCTAATAGTATCGACTGAAAATTATCATAGTAGTACTAGCAAAAAAACCTACAACTTAAAATTTGTATCCCGTACTTCAATAGACTTACGTAGGTCAACTGAAGTATGGGAAACAAATTTTGCGTATGTCGAGTTTTTCGCCTACGCCAACACTAGTATCCTGTTCTTCAGCTGACCCAACTGAAGAACAGGACACTAGTGCTAGCGAAGGCGACAAATAACGACATAATAAGGTTTGTATCCCATACTTCAGTTTACCTTTGTAGGTAGA
Organism: Schistocerca serialis cubense; assembly: GCF_023864345.2. Classification (NCBI taxonomy): domain Eukaryota; kingdom Metazoa; phylum Arthropoda; class Insecta; order Orthoptera; family Acrididae; genus Schistocerca; species Schistocerca serialis. The sequence goes on from NC_064646.1 coordinate 399,613,377, forward strand.
CTGAAGAAAAGAATACTACCTTCGTAGTTCAAGTGAGGTAAAGGATGCCAAAGTTACGTATGTCGCTTTTTTTGTCCTTGCTATCACTAGTATCCTATTCTTCAGTTGACCTATATAAGTCTTTTGTCAGCGTCTCTTATGTAGGGGATTTCAAGACATAATATTCGAAGGTAACGTCTAACAAAACTTTATTTCACTAATTTAAGGATCCATTCTCCTGTGTCAGCCTCTAATTTTAGCGATTTTTACAATTTTACGATGTATTTCAAGCTGACGGAATGGACTGCGGGCACGCTAATAAAGATTTCTTTCAGAAATTTTTCGTTGGTTCTTTACCGTGATATCAGGGGTTGAAGTAAAGTCTGATTGAGTGCTAGGACTTCCTGTTATTTAATCTGGCTCACGTTATTATTTGAGATTATTCGCCAATTTCTTCTGATCGATGTTCATTGTCGTCCCGGCTTGCAGATACGCTGCGTCCATTCATTTCATAATACGGGTAGATAAATGAAACGTACATCTAAACCGTTGATTACGAATTTCATTACGAAAATAAATTTTTTATAGAGGTGGTCATCATTAATCTGTTCGAAAAATGCCTCTGCAACACATGACTTCACCGACGTGATATGTTTCACTATAAGACGAGTGGTGAACGCCTTGGGCGGGGTAGCGGTGGAGTAGGGTGAGTGGGTGCCTGGTAATTGTTCGACGTGTTGTCGTAAAAACATCATCGTCAGAACATGTACGTGGTGTTGACCACCTACAACAACAGTGATGATACTCAAAGAAGTCAGCACCCCCAGAATGTAAGCCCTGCAAAGAGGCTCGGCCGTCAGTGGGCATGCCGGCCGGAGTGGCCGAGCGTTTCTAGGCGTTACAGTCTGAAACCGCGCGACCGCTACGGTCGCAGGTTCGAATCCTGCCTCGGGCATGGATGTGTGTGATGTCTTTAGGTTAGTTAGGTTTAAGTAGTTCTAAGTTCTAGGGGACTGATGACATCAGAAGAAGTCCCATAGTGCTCAGAGCCATTTTGAACCGTCAGTGGTCAACCTGAGAACTTGCAGTGTCGGGTGGCTGGTGGTGACGACGACAGCGGTTCTGGAAGGACGCCGACCGCAGTAGCTGTTGGCAGCTCTTAATCTCCAGAGTGACCAGCAACCCTGAAGGTAGCGTGCAGAGATGCACAGAATCACGTCGTGGATCATGGGTGAGTGAGATGGCCCGCGGTGGCTGCCCACGTGAAGAGGGGCGGGCGGCAAGGAGTTCGCCAGCACAGGAGATGGCAGTTGAGTGGTTGCGCAGCCCCGGACTCCAACTGTAGACCTCCACGGTAGGAAACCAGCAGCAGGCGAAATAGGCCCTCAGGTAGTCCGCTGGTTGGAGTTGGCTAAGTTCACAGCATCGGACATGGCGCCTGCGGCAACGCCCCAACTGGCATCGGCAGATTTCGAAGGTGGCGACATATTCATGTAGACTCGTAGACCATCGTAGCTCGGGGCAGGTGGCTGGCAGACTGCGATATCTTGACCTAACAGTGGCGAGTATTTGCATGGATCTGGCCTGTCCTTCTTCTGCTGCAGTAGCAGTTTCCATGACGTAAGCCGCAACAGTAACATTGCTTGGGTGCGAAGCGATCAGGCCACCAACGCTGCATTGGCTCTGCATTTTTGCTGTGTCGCTGATATTACAACTCTGGTCCCTCGGCTACCCAGCGATCTGGTAATTGCCTGGTGGCATAGTGGCAGTTCTTCTTATGTCAGCACGCAGCCCCAGATGTAGCAACATCCTACGGGCTCCGGTCTGACCCGCTTCTATTGCTTCTTTCGTTAGCTGTGCCAGGTGTCTCAGTTTTACTCAGATACGGCTAGAAAATTATTCTGCATGCAACAACGTGTTGTATTATCCATACTACTACATAAAGACAAATGGTTGTTTAACATACTTACCAAAAATCTCGAATAGTTCTTGACCGATTTACTTCACGATACTGTAATAAAACTTCGGACGGACATAGCCTACACTTTTTGTAATATATTGTGTATGGTATACACATACAAATATACTATACGAAGGCGAAATTTTATTAGCAAAAGTTCCAAAAGTTCTTTATATGTATGTATAAAAAGATATATAAAAATGAAACATTGTTAGCAAAAATCTCGAAAAGTACTTGACCAGGGGGAAGGGGAGACACACACTACTTAAAAGCTGCACCAAATCCACAATTTTGAAGATACAAAAATGAAATTTTTTACCATGTTTTACATCAAATTAACACATTTACTGTTAATTTCTTTGGATTATACATAGTTAACTTTATGAATTTAAAAAAAAGTTATTTCAAGAAGATGATATACGTACCTTTTTCTCAGAAACCATTCAACAGATTTCTATAAAATTTTCTGTCTTTAATCTCTTTGCATATAGTAAACTTCTTTCATGAGGTTTTTTGAATACATCGACTAGAAGAATTTCATTAATTTTTTAATTATAATTCTGTAAGTATGACATAAAATTCATGCAAAATTCCAAGTACTTTGCCCCAAATCTCAGATTACATTTAGAATTTCAAAAGTTATACTTCAGACAATATTTATTAGGTTTATAGAAATAAATGCAAAATTTCATAATTCTAGTCTTCTTAGATTCCGAGAAAAAGGTACATAAACTTTACTAATACATAATTTTCAGGCGTTAAAGCTCAACCTAACGTTTTTTCTGCTATCACCGATTCAGAAGACCCCAGATTTGTGCTCAGAGTCCTCTTTCCATTCAAGGCCTCTCTTCTGCCCTTTATCTTTACCAGGTCTTCAACTGCCCTTTATCTTTATCAGGTCTTCAACTGGCTGTTCAGCTGCAGAGAGATGTTGTAAATCTACCGGGTGATCAAAAAGTCAGTATAAATTTGAAAACTGAATAAATCATGGAATAATGTTGATAGAGAGGTACAAATTGACACACATGCTTCGAATGACATGAGGTTTTATTAGAACAAACAAAAAAAAAATACAAAAGTTCAAAAAATGTCCGACAGATGGCGCTTCATCTGCTCAGAATAGCAATAATTAGCATAACAAAGTAAGACAAAGCAAAGATGATGTTCTTTACAGAATATGCTCAATATGTCCACCATCATTCCTCAACAATAGCTGTTGTCGAGGAATAATGTTGTGAGCAGCACTGTAAAGCATGTCCGAAGTTATGGTGAGGCATTGGCGTCGGATGTTGTCTTTCAGCGTCCCTAGAGATGTCGGTCGATCACGATACACTTGCGACTTCAGGTAAGCCCAAAGCCAACAATCGCACTGACTGAGGTCTGGGGACCTGGGAGGCCAAGCATGACGAAAGTGGCGGCTGAGCACACGATCATCACCAAACGACGCGCGCAAGAGATCTTTCACGCGTCTAGCAATATGGGGTGGTTCTAATAAAACCCCATGTCATTCCAAGCATGTGTGTTAAGTTTTACCTACCTCTCTATCTACTTTATTCCGTGGTTTATTAAGTTTTCAAATTTATACTGACTTTTTGATCACCCAGTATTTTTGTCAAGATGGCTTGAGTGAAATTTCCTGTCTTAAAGACCATTCTCCCCAATCCTTCATCCTCCGTACGATTACATCATTATATGCAAGAACTGAATCATAAGTTGCAAATTCTGACAAATGTAGCAGATGAAAATGTGATTAATTTAGAGATTCATTTGGATTCTGAGTTTTGTCATGAATACGCCTTTCTTAGAAGTTTAGGATCACCCATATACCTATAAGTGGGCTTGGCACCATCCAGGATAGAATTCGAAAGTCTAGTCTTGTGAATGTAGGCATCGTTATCCCTCTAAACCTGTGTGGCACAGATGACAGATGGAGTGTTCATGTATTGACACGATGTGAATTTGCACTTTTGATATCACTTACACTGGATAAGTTCTGTATGATAGCCTTACCATAATATATTTCAAGAGTGTCTATCATCTTCTTTGTGAGTCTGTTTTGTCCACTAATACCGTTTTCATTTTCGAACTTTTTGCCCTTCATATCACCGATAAGTTTCCTCATTCTGGAGCCCATTCTCTTCTGAATGTATCCAATGCAGCCAAATTGCTTGAAATTAATCCACGGAATCGTTGTTCACCGAGCTAGTATTGAAGTGTTGCTCCAAAAAGTGGGCGTGACAGGAAGGTCACATCACACATTTAATTATTTTTCGGTCACTTCGGATGCGATTTCATCATTGAAACTTTGGCAACTTATTTTACATGAGTTCTACTAATACATAAAAAATAAATTGAAGATTGCCTTTTCGGTCAATTTTAAGCGACATTCTAATAAATTTTGAATGGACATAAACTACATGTTTTTAAAACTACAATGTTCAGGTTTTCCGTTAAAACCGGCTGTTAGAAAGAACATTCTGTGCTGCGAAAATGTGCAATTTCTTTCTCAGTCTGCATTAACTACGATACCATTGCATTTAAACCACTACACAAATTGTTCTTTGCATATACAGGGTGATTTTTTCTACCGTGTACAAACACTTGGGATTGATGGATGAGAGGATACGGAACAAGAAAGGTCTAATGAACTTATGTCCGGAAATGCATGATTTCTATGTCAGAGACCATTTATTCAGTCATACTTTGCTACAGAGACTGCGGTCTCATACGCGCTGCACCATGCAGCTACAGTTACAGTATGTGTTAAAAGTGGTTTCCATCCGCCTCAGTGCGTGCGTGCACGCGCCTTAGCGTATTTTGTCTCACACGTACACATCGGCCAGCCTGCACCCGAACAGTGTCAAAGGCAGCTTGATACGCTACTCCAGTGTCTCTACATCTGTAGTGAGCTCTGCAAACACGATACTTTTGAGATGGCCCCATAACCAGAAATCGCATGGGTTAAGATCCAGTGAACTAGCAGGCAATGCAAATGGATTCCCTCGTCCGATCCATCGATCAGGGAAGACACGACTGAGGTGCGTTCGGACGTTAACGCCGAAGTGGGCTGGAGCACCATCATGTAGCAGCCACGAACCCTTCGAATCATTAATGGCGCTTCTTCCAGTCGGGGAGGCAAATTCACCCACAAGAAACGCCGATAGCTCCTGCCTGTTAGGGGACGTGGAAAGAAGACTGGTCCCAAAATACGGTTGCCAATTATCCAGGCCCACACATAAGGGCTGCACCGATGCTGATGATTTGCTGTCAACCGACAATTGGGGTTCTGCATACTACCCCAGAGATTGCTATTATGAAAGCTGAAGGTACCATTCCGCGTGAAGGTGGACTCATCTGTGAATAGGATGGATGACACAAGTCGCGGAATCGTGGTTGCCTGGTGAAGAAACCAGTGTCGAAACTTCTCCCAATGAGTAAAGTCTGTCGCTATTAAGTCCTGCACACGCTGTGAATGGTAAGGGTAGTAACAACTGCCATAGAGAATGTTCCACACGGTCGTCTGGCTTACCCTGTTCTGGCGGGTCAACCGCCTCGTACTGACACGGCAGTCGCATTCCACGTTTCCCTCCAAGTCCGGTTACGAACATTTCCGGTACGTTCTTTATGATTTCCGGCTTGCTGAAACGACCCTGTCTCAGACAAACGGCGGAACACTGTTACAAACATTGAATGCTGTGGCTGTTGTCGGCGAGGATAAGTCTTGTGATACAACCTTGCTGTCCGCCACCCTTTGCCATTTGCCTTTCCGTAAGTAAACACCATGTCGGAAAGCTCTCAATTCGAATGCGAAACCGTTGTGTACAACGTTGTATCACATCCCCCACAAGTAGTCAGCAAGAGAAGTGAATCGGACACAATATTACCAATTACTACGGCAGGAGAGGGCGCTAGGACATGACGTATAAGGAACAGTACTACCCTGCAGGAGGAAACCATGCATGCTGTAAACGAGGCTGCATGGTACAGCGCGTATTAGGCGGCAGTTTTTGTAACAAAATAGGATTGAATAAATAGTCCCTAGCATGGGAACCATGCATTTCTGGACATAAGTTCACTAGACTTTTTTGTTCCAAATCCGCTCATCGACCAAACACTAGAGTTCGTACACGGTGGAAAAAATTACCCTGTATATTCTTCCTCGTTATATATAATTTTAAAAGAAAATTATATACATAACTATGGGCTGTTTTGTTTTGGGTCAAAACTGTACAAAATACTACTATTGAATTCTCACAAGGCGCTGCAGTCGTGGACTGTGCCGCTGGTCCCGCCGGAGGTTCGAGTCCTCCCTCGGGGATGGGTGTGTGTGTGTGTGTGTGTGTGTGTGTTTGTCCTTAGGATAATTTAGGTTAAGTACTGTGTAAGCTTTGGGACTGATGACCTTAGCAGTTAAGTCCCATAAGATTTCACACACATTTGAACATTTGAATTCTCACAAATTCAGCAGCAGGAGAGATCTCTCACCCAGTATGCCAATGATCCAGCAGATTTATCCATTTATTTGAAACAGTTTCAGTTTCTAAACAAATTTTTTTGCAATAACAATAAAGGAGGCTAAGGTCAGCGAGAGGGGACGGGGGGGGGGGAGGGGAAGAGGAGAAGGACAGAGCGGGAGGGAGAAAATGGAAATACCGAGGGAGCCGAGGGAGAAGGAGGAAATTGGTGGCTGAGAGAGAGGCGGAGGGGGGGGGGGAGGGGGGAGATGTACAACGAGAGTGGAGAGGAGGAGATAGAGAGGGGACAGAGGGGAACAGAACGTACATCCAACTCCCATACGTATTTAGCGATTACGAAACATTAGGGCTAGCAAGTTGACTTATAAAGTTTATACCTACCTCTAGGTCCAACAAAATCTCACGACATTGACCATAGTACAATGTGGGGCAAATAAATGTGGCCCAGATGTGTGATACTTTTTTTTTAATTTGTGGTAAGGTCATCGGTCCCTAAGCCTACACACTACTTAACCCAACTTGAACTAACTTACGCTAAGGACAACACACACACCCATACCCGAGGGAGGACTCGAATCTCCGACGGGGCGAGCCGCCCGGACTGTGACAAGGCGCCTGAGACCGCGCGGCTACCCCTCGTGAATGTGTGCATACAAACACATATAACTGCATTTGCATATAACTACCCAGACAGCCGCCTGAACCTTGGAGCACATTTACACAGTCTTCACGCCCGAAAGAGTCGTTACTAGAGGTCGGTCTGGTCGCGGTCCTAGTTGGTCGACAGGTCACCTGATCTGCCAGTGCGCGATTACCTTGTGTGGGCAGCCCTCAAGTCCAAGGTGTACCGCAATAATCTTCAGGTCGTCAAGAACTGCAGCAGAATATTCGAATGAGACTGCAGCAATTCCAGCTGTCCATCTTCAATTCGACTTCTGCAATTAGCTGACTGAGGCCCAGAAGTGCCAAGAGATGAATAATGGTCACTTTCAACATCTGTTGTAGCCACATTAGTACTGCATTTCATTTCCTCTGCTGTATTTCTTTGTACACTGGACCTTGTCCTCCGGGCCATCTTTATTTTCCCCATCGTATCACGTCGGTTGGAAAATCCTAATCTATGTTGCGCTTAGTGGTAGGAGCTGTATGCCTAATACTGCTACACTCACCGACAGAGAACGAACACACTGGCGTATCTGAACGCCATGGGAAAAGACTGTAAAATAGTACCGCGAAGAAGCAGCAATGGTGCTACATTGCCACATACCTTAATTCAAACGAATACCTATCGGACTTTGGAATTTTTCTGGTTGTTCAACAGTTCCGCTGAGCAGCCTACGTATTTTAGTGCGATTGGAACGAAAAGATAAACGATTTTTAAGCGAGCTTTGTTCAGAATATAAACCAAATATGCCGTCTGTTTATAGAATTTACAAATTTAGAGAACACATTTGACAATGTGAACTGGAATGCACTCTTCGAAATTGTGCAGGTAACAAGAGTTAAATATATGGAGAAAAAGGTTAATTACAGCTTGTACAGAAACCAGACTTCAGTTATAAGAGTCGAAGGACATGAAAGGAAGAAGGGAGTGAGATAATGTTTGTAGCATAGCCCCGATGTTGTTCAGTGCGTTTATTGAACCAGCAGCAAAGAACAACACGGAATAATTTGGAGAGGGAATGAAAGTTCAATGAAAAGAAATAAAATCGCTGAGGTTTGCCGATGACAGTATAATTCTCTTAGAGACAGAAAAGGACTTGGAAGAGCTGTCGACTGGAATGGATGGTATCTTAAAATGAGGTTATAAGATGAACGTCAAAGAAAGTAAAACAACGGTAACTGAACGAAGTCAAATTAAACAAACACTACCGACGGAATTACATCCGGAAATGAGACACTTAGAAATGGTAGATGAATTTCGATACTTGGGCAGCAAAATAACAGAAGATGGCCGATGTAGAGACGATATAACACGCAGACTGGCTATAGCAAGAAAAGCGTTTAGGAAAAAGAGGAATCTGTTAACACGAAGTTTTTTCTGAAGGTATTTGTCTGGAGTGTAGGCTTGTACAAAAGTGAAAAATGGACAGTACGCGGTTCAGACAACAAGAGAAAAGACGCTTCTGAAATAGGGTGCTATTGAAGAACACTGAAGATTAGATGGGTCGATGGAATAACTAATGAGAAGGTGCTCAATAGAATTCCAGACAAACGGAATTTACGGCAGAATTTGAGTGAATGAAGGGACCCGTTGACGGGACACATCCTGAGGCATCAAGGAGTAGCCAATTTGGTAATGGAAGGAAATCTGAGGGTGCAGGTATTGCAGAGGAAGCCTTAAGCATGGATAGAGTAAGAAAGTTCAAACGGATGTTCAGGCTAGGCGAGACGTCTCCCTATCCCCGTAGCCCTCGTTTAGTATCGAACGTTTCTAGCTATTTTACTTCTTACGAATTGTTGGAATCAATTGCTGGAATTATGTTTACGTGTTCGCTCAGTAGCAGTCACAGTGAGTTTTAATTTGTAGCCATGGCAGATTTGGCCGGTCATAGTTACATTATTGAGGATCGCTTAGTGTCAAGTGTGAGTGCACGAGCGATAACACAAAGGGCAGACAATGAGACAGATTGTGGGAGCATTCCAGAGAAGACTCAAATAAGGAAGACAACACATCTGGGTCGCGAAAGATGTGCTTTCGCTTTTCGCAGTGTTAAAGACAGGTCGCGGAGTAGAACGAAGAAGACAAGGGAAGAAAGATGTGTCGGAGTCTCCGCCTCGATTGAACAATCTCCTAAGAGGTCGACAAGTAAACGTGCTTTGGATCTCGATATAACGAGGATAACAATGCGAGATCACACGAAAAAAGATGTTGATATTAGACCTTTTCGACCGACGTTCGTAAACGAGTTATCGGATACAGACCGGAATGAGTGCGTTTTAGCATGTTGACTCAATTTCAAAATGCAGTGCTCATGTACTAGAAGTATTGTCTTTTGAGCTAAAGAATTTCTTCATTTACACAGTCGATTTAGAAAGGAACCCGCCTCGTGTAATGATATGGGCTGCAATGATACCACATCAGCTGCCTGAAAGACCTGTCAATGCTGCAGATTATTTACGCATGTTATAATGGAAGTGAGCGTGTGGCATCTTTGTCCTGGAGGCCCCATCCGGGAAAGTTCGGACGCCAAGTGCAAGTCTTATTTCAGTGGACGCCTCACTGGCGACTTGCGTGCCGGTGATGGGGACGAGGTGATGATGAAGACAACATTCCTCATGTTGTTGTTGTGGTCTTCAGTCCAGAGACTGGATTGAAGCAGCTCTCGATGCTACTCTACCCTGTGCAAGGTTCTTCATTTCCCAGTGCCTACTGCAGCCTACATCCTTCTGAATCTGCTTAGTGTATTCATCTCTTGGTCTCCCTCTACGATTTTTACCCTCTGCGCTGCCCTCCAGTACTAAATTGGCGATCCTATGATGCCTCAGAATATGTCCTACCAACCGATCCCTTCTTCTAGTCAAGTTGTGCCACAAATTTCTCTTCTCCCCAATTCTAGTCAATACCTCCGCAATAGTTGCGTGATTTGCCCATCTTCAGCATTCTTCTGTAGCACCGCATTTCGAAAGCTTCTATTCTCTTCTTGTCCAAACTATTTATCGTCCATGTTTCACTTCCATACATGGCTACACTCTGTACAAATACTTTCAGAAAAGACTTCCTGACACTTAAATCTATACTCGATGTTAACAAATTTCTCTTCTTCAGAAACGCTTTCCTTGCCATCCTCTCTACTTCGACCATCATCAGTTATTTTCCTCCCCAAATAGCAAAACTCCTTTACTACTTTAAGCGTCTCATTTCCTAATCTAATACCCTCAGCATCACCCAATTTAATTCGACTGCATTCCATTATCCTCGTTTTGCTTTTGTTGATGTTCGTCTTACAACCCCCTTTCAAGACACTGTCCATTCTGTTCAGCTGCTCTTCCAGGTCCTTTACTGTCTCTGACAGAAGTACAATGTTATCGGCGAACCTAAAAGTTTTTATTTCTTCTTCATGGATTTTAATTCCTACTCCGAATTTTTCCTTTGTTTACTTTACTGCTTGCTCAATATACAGATTGAATAACATTGGGGAGAGGCTACAACCCTGTCTCACTCCCTTCCCAACCACTGCTTTCCTTTTATGCCCCTCGACTCTTATAACTGCCATTTGGTTTCTGTACAAATTGTAAATAGCCTTTCGCTCCCTGTATTTTATCCCTGCCAACTTCAGAATTTGAAAGAGAGTATTCGAGTCAACATTGTCAAAAGTTTTCTCTAAGTCTACAAATACTATAAACGTAGGTTTGCCTTTCCTTAATCTATTTTCTGAGGTGAGTCGTAGGGTCAGTATTGCCTCACGTGTTCTAACATTTCTACGGAATCCAAACTGCTTCTACCAGTTTTTCCATTCGTCTGTAAAGAATTCGCGTTAGTATTTTGCAACCCTGACTTATTAAACTGACAGTTCGGTAATTTTCACATCTGTCAACACCTGCTTTCTTTGGGATTGGAATTATTATATTCTTCTTGAAGTCTGAGGGTATTTCGCCAGTCTCATACATCTTGCTCACCAGATGGTAGAGCTTTGTCAGGGCTGGCTCTCCCAATGCTATCAGCAGTTCTAATGGAATGTTGTCTACTCCAGGAGCCTTGTTTCGACTTTGGTCTTTCACTGCTCTGTCAAACTCTTCACGCAGGATCATATCTCCCATTTCATCTCCATCTACATCCTCTTCCATTCCCATAATATTGTCCTCTAGAACATCGCCCTTGTATAGACCCTCTATATACTCCTTCCACCTTTCTGCTTTCCCTTCTTTGGTTGGAACTGGGTATCCATCTGAGCTCTTCATATTCATGCAAGTGGTTCTCTTTTCTTCTTGATTTTGCTGTAGTCGGTATCTATCTTACCCCTAGTGATATGTGCCTCTAGATTCTTACATTTGTCCTCTAGCCATCCCTGCTTAGCCATTTTGCACTTTGTGTCAATCTCATTTTTGAGACGTTTGTATTCCTTTTTGCCTGCTTCATTTACTGCATTTTTATATTTTCTCCTTTCATCGATTAAATTCAATATTTCTTCTGGTACCCAAGGATTTCTACTGGCCATCGTCTTTTTACCTACTTACTCCTCTGCTGCCTTCACTACTTCATCTCTCAAAGCTACCCATTCTTCTTCTACTGTATTTCTTTCCCCCATTCTTGTCAATCGGTCCCTAGTGTTCTCCCTGAAACTCTGTACAACCTCTGGTTCTGTCAGTTTATCTAGGTCCCATCTCTTTAAATTCCCACCTTTTTGCAGTTTCTTCAGTTTTAATCTACAGTTCATAACCAATAGATTGTGGTCAGAGTCCACATCTGCCCCTGGAAATGTCTTACAATTTAAAACCTGGTTCCTAAATCTCTGTCTCACCATTATATAGTCTGGCCGGCCGGAGTGGCTGTGCGGTTCTATGCGCTACAGTCTGGAACCGCGTGACCGCTACGGTCGCAGGTTCGAATCCTGCCTCGGGCACGGATGTGTGTGTTGTCCTTAGGTTATTTAGGTTTAAATAGTTCTAAGTTCTAGGGGACTTATGACCTCAGCAGTTGAGTCCCATAGTGCTCAGAGCCATTTGAACCATTATATAGTCTATCTACCTTTCAGTATCTCCAAGCTTCTTTCATGTATACAACCTACTTTTATGATTCTTCATAGGTCCGAAAATACACATCAAGTCATGTCAGAGGTCTGTTGTTTCCAGTGCTTTAAAATATTGCACAGTTGCGCGCATACAATCGTAAATAGGTGAAACTATTTTCATTTTAAAGTGCTAACTGGTAATTTTCAGCCGAGAGACTAGGCGTTGCGGTTTCGGGCCTCCTGACGGCGCGGGGTCCGCTGCAAGTGCTACGTGCGTAAACCGCCTCTGGCCATCAACCATTCGACACACGAACTGCCACGTTTCGTAAGACCCCTCGCTTTGACGGGCGGCTTGAAGACAGAGGGCTCAGTTGCTTGGAGGGGAGACCAGACGACACGACACGCGCTTTCTTTCCGGTCAGAGGTGCCGCAAGAGCAGAGCGTCGTGTTACTCGCAAGAGAGGAGCGCGAGTGGCGCAGCACATTTCCTCACAGTGTGTATCATCGGTGTGATGCGTATCGTCTGCAACTGCATCTGTATTCTGCGAATCACTGAGAAGTTCGTGGGAGAGGGTACTTGCTCAACGAGACATTCCGCAATAAATTTTTCCACCTATTGCGGCCTTCAGCACTGGGCATTCATGTCGATCCTCCACATATTCTATTAATTTATTTTGTACATTAATTTCCTCTGGCAAGATTAGAGACTTCAAGCCCTCGCCTTACAACTAAGCAGACGTTCTTCTGGAGTCAACATTACAGTGAGAAATAAATAATAATTCACTACTGGCCATTAAAATTGCTACACCACGAAGATGACGTGCTACAGACGCGAAATTTAACCGACAGGAAGAAGATGCTATGATATGTAAATGATTACCTTTCCAGAGCATTCATACAAGGCTCGCGCCGGTGGCGACACCTACAACGTGCTGACGTGAGGAAAGTTTCCAACCGATTTCCCATACACTAACAGCAGTTGACCAGCGTTGCCTGGTGAAACGTTGCTGTGATGCCTCATGCAAGGATGAGAAATGCGTACCATCACGTTTCCGACTTTGATAATGGTCGGATTGTAGCCTCTCGCGATTGCGGTTTATCGTATCGCGACGTTGCTGCTCGCATTGGTCTAGATCCAATGACTGTTAGCAGAATATGGAATCGGTGGGTTCAGGAGGGTAATACGGAACGACGTGCTGGATCCCAACGGCCTCGTATCACTAGCAGTCGAGATTACACGTATCTTAACCGCATGGCTGTAAAGGACCGTGCAGCCACGTCTCGATCCATGAGTCAACAGATGGGACCATTTGAAAGACGGCAACCATCTGCACGAACAGTTCGACGACGTTTGCAGCAGCATGGACTATCAGCTCGGAGACCATGGCTGCGGTTACCCTTGACGCTGCATCACAGACAGGAGCGCCTGCGATGGTGTACTCAACGACGAACCTGGGTGCACGAATGGCAAAACGTCATTTTTTCGGATGAATCCATGTTCTGTTTACAGCATCATGATGGTCGCATCCGTATTTGGCGACATCGCGGTGAACGCACATTGGAAGTGGGTATTCGTCATCGCCATACTGGCGTATCACCCGGCGTGATGGTATGTGGTGCCATTGGTTACACGTCTCGGTTACCTCTTGTTCGCATTGATGGCACTTTGAACAGTGGACGTTACATTTCAGATATTTTACGACCCGTGGCTCTACCCTTCATTCGATCCCTGCGAAGCCCTACATTTCAGCAGGATAATGCACGAACGCATGGTGCAGGTCCTGTACGGGCCTTTTTGGATACAGAAACTGTTCGCTTGCTGCCCTGGTCAGCACATTCTCCAGATCTCTCACAAATCGAATACGTCCTTGTCAATGGTGACCAAGTAACCGGTTCGTCACAATACGCTAGTCGCTACTCTTGATGAACTATGGTATCGTTTTGAAGCTGCATGGACAGCTGTACCTGAACACGCCATCCAAGCTCTGACTCAATGCCCAGGGGTATCAAGGCCGTTATTACGGCCAGAGGTGGTTGTTCTGGTTACTGATTTCTCAGGATCTATGCAGCCAAATTGCGTGAAAATGTAATCACATGTCAGTTCTAGAATAATATATTTGTCCAGTGAATACCTGTTTATCACCTGCATTTCTTCTTGGTGTAGCAATTTTAATGGCCAGTAGTGTAATAATTATGATAATAATAATAATTTTACACAAAAAGCAAAGAAGTGATGTGTAGGAGTTACTACACTCCAACACTGACCAGCATCTGAAGCATGGGTAAAGAAAAAAAGAGATGTAAGCAGATTACAGACATGTCAAATGAAGTTCCTCAGAAGAAGGGGTATTATGGAGATGTACGATGACGAATGAAATGGTAAGAGAAATAATAAAAGAGGAACCATTGCCGACCTAGGCTAAGATGATATAGGCACTTGAAGAGAATGGAAAACAAGAGGATTCACAAGAAAACACATGAAATGGAGATGCGATGGAAACGAACAAGAAGAAGACCAAGGGACATATGACTAAAAGGTGTGGAGGAGTGTCTTAAAAAAAGCGAGGATTGGAGCAAAGTAAACACAGGAAAGTGGTGGGAGAAGAGAACTAGATGTCAAGGCTTATTTTCCAAACAAACCCAGCCTAGGCTGGAAACTGTTGAAGATGATGATGAATAATTTCATATCTGTAACTCAGACAGAAATTCGTGGTGACCTCCGTCGATTGATCGAATCAGCGCATTTCAAATAGTTGAGGAGTTTGTATTAGATTACAAGACAAAAGCAATTATCCAGCAAACTGTGGCCAACATCGCCTCCAGAGAGAAGTTCAGACAAGAGATATCTGATGTCTTTGAAATCAGGACCGGGGCGAGATACGGAGATGGGCCTCCACCCCTACTCTTCAACTGTCTTTTAGGAAAGGGCAGCAGAGAACTGTAGAAAGAAATGAACAAATCAGGGGTAGAAAACTGGGTAAAGCTAGGCTACAAGTATATGAAACTAACAATCGACTGTGTAACCTCTGCAGACGATCGAGTGATCTTTTCAGACTACATGGTCTGAAGACACAGGCGACGAAGGCTGGGCTTCAAATCTCCTTTGAGGAGCTGCACTTTATAACAAACATAAAACCAGCGACAAGTGAGTTGGAGGTCGGACTAGCAAAAATTAAGTAGGCAGAAAAATTTAAATACCTAGGTGAATAGAAAGAGTCTAACCCGTCAGAGAAATAATCCCGCGTTTTACGCATTAACGAAATGGAAATGCTCTACCAGTTAACTATAGGCACGTTAAACACCAAAATCAAACACTACTGCACTCTTGCTCAACCGGAGGCTCCATATGAGCAAGAAAGTCTAATATAGAGAGACCTGAGGCCAAAGAAAGAAAGATTTTGAGAAAAATCCTAGGTGTGATCAAAGAAAAGAGAGAATGGAGAAGGCATCACAACCATGAGCTACGTCAAGTGACACGATTCGGAAAAAAACGATTGCCTTTCATGCCCACGCGACACGACCGGCACAGGAAGGATGTCTAAAAGGATAGTACTACTTTCAAGATGAAACGAAACGGCCGTGGCTCACTGCAGTTGAAAAAGATCTACGAGAAAAGCCGAAGCTGAAAACATGGAAGGTTTGGATCCGAGAGAGAAAGAAACAACATCGGAAATAAGTGCAGGAACATTTAGCGGCAGTCAAAGCTTGGAAAAAGAGACATTTGAATTGATGTGGTCCCTAGCTGGCAGAAACGAAGGAAAAATAATGTTGTGTTGGTGCAGAAGTTAACAGCGTTTTCCACAAGTTTGTTAAACACAACAGATACACTTAACAGAGACTTCAGTCAACAGTAATTTATTCTCCTTTACTATTTACAACAGTCTGCCAACGCTGAGTAACTTTTCGGTTCGTCGACTGTAGTAATAACATTGTGTTGAGGCGAAGAACTCGTCGAACCAAACACTGGCAGCAGTTACTTCTGTAAAATATCTGGGAGTATGCGTGCGGAACGATTTGAAGTGGAATGATCATATAAAATTAATTGTTGGTAAGGCGGGTACCAGGTTGAGATTCATTGGGAGAGTGCTTAGAAAATGTAGTCCATCAACAAAGGAGGTGGCTTACAAAACACTCGTTCGACCTGTACTTGAGTATTGCTCATCAGTGTGGGATCCGTACCCGATCGGGTTGACGGAGGAGATAGAGAAGATCCAAAGAAGAGCGGCGCGTTTCGTCACAGGGTTATTCGGTAACCGTGATAGCGTTACGGAGGTGTTTAATAAACTCAAGTGGCAGACTCTGCAAGAGAGGCGCTCTGCATCGCGGTGTAGCTTGCTCGCCAGGTTTCGAGAGGGCGCGTTTCTGGATGAGGTATCGAATATATTGCTTCCCCCTACTTATACCTCCCGAGGAGATCACGAATGTAAAATTAGAGAGATTAGAGCGCGCACGGAGGCTTTCAGACAGTCGTTCTTCCCGCGAACCATACGCGACTGGAACAGGAAAGGGAGGTAATGACAGTGGCACGTAAAGTGCCCTCCGCCACACACCGTTGGGTGGCTTGCGGAGTATAAATGTAGATGTAGATGTAGAAGTAATATCACTTCACGCAGTCTTCCTGGTCGTTGCTCTTGGACTGCGTCTGCAAAATGTATCTGTTGTCGAAATAAACGTCAGTAGTGATGGTTAATGGTTCAAATGGCTCTGAGCACTATGGGACTTAACTTCTAAGGTCATCAGTGCCCTAGAACTTAGAACTACTTAAACCTAACTAACCTAAGGACATCACACACATCCATGCCCGAGGCAGGATTCGAACCTGCGACCGTAGCGGTCACGCGGTTCCAGACTGTAGCGCCTTTAACCGCTTGGCCACACCAGCCGGCAGTGATCGTTACACTCGTGAAAGCAATTCGTAGTACAATATCACATCGTCGCTTTTCCACCAGATGCATAGCATTATCTTTTGCGGATCTGCACAGGTCTTGTAAGAGAAGTTGCTCCTTTTTTGGGCTGAACCATTCCTTTCTTTTCCTTACGTTAGCATAAAGACATCATTTCTAATGACCAATAATAATAAAGGATACAAATGGTTGGTGTTGTTCACGAGCCAATCGCAAAGGAGCAAGCAAAAATGCAAGTACGGCCACCAGCTGATTTTGGCTCAGAGCATGTGGTATCCGTACACCTGATTTTTGAACCTTCCATGTAAATCATGGAATTCTTTTAGATAAGCTAAATCATTTTGGTTTGAGGGGGG
The DNA here is from genome assembly GCF_023864345.2 of Schistocerca serialis cubense. Taxonomy (NCBI): domain Eukaryota; kingdom Metazoa; phylum Arthropoda; class Insecta; order Orthoptera; family Acrididae; genus Schistocerca; species Schistocerca serialis. The sequence continues at coordinate 399,630,723 of NC_064646.1, forward strand.
CAGTGCACAAATGGTTTAATTCATACTTAACTGAAAGAATGCAGAAAGTTGAAATAAGTGGTTCATGTAATGTTAAAACAACAGCTGATTCCTCAAACTGGGGGGCTATCAAGTACGGGGTCCCACAGGGTTCGGTCTTAGGTCCTTTACTGTTCTTGATATACATTAATGACTTACCATTCTTTTTGCTGATGATACAAGTATAGTAATAACATCCAAAAACCAAGAACTAAGTGATGTAATTGTAAATGATGTATTTCACAAAATTATTAAGTGGTTCTCAGCAAATGGACTCTCTTTAAATTTTGATAAAACACAGTATATACAATTTCGTACAGTAAATGGCACAACTCCAGTAATAAATATAGACTTTGAACAGAAGTCTGTAGCTAAGGTAGAATTTTTAAAATTTTTAGGTGTGTCCATTGATGAGAGGTTAAACTGGAAGCAACACATTGATGGTCTGCTGAAACGTCTGAGTTCAGCTTCGTATCCTATTAGAGTTATTGCAAATTTTGGTGATAAGAATCTCAGTAAATTAGCTTACTATGTCTACTTTCATTCACTGCTTTCGTATGGCATCATATTCTGGGGTAATTCATCGTTGAGTAGAAAAGTATTCATTGCTCAAAAACGTGTAATCAGAATAATTGCTGGAGCCCACCCACAGTCATCCTGCAGACATCTATTTAAGGATCTAGGGATCCTCACAGTAACCTCACAGTATATATATTCACTTATTAAGTTTTTTGTTAATAATCCAACCCAGTTCAAAAGTAATAGCAGTGTGCATAGCTATAACACCAGGAGAAAGGATGATCTTCACTATGCAGGGTTAAATCTGACTTTGGCACAGAAAGGGGTAAATTATGCTGCCACAAAAGTCTTTGGTCACCTACCAAATAGCATCAAAAGCCTGACAGATAGCCAACCAACATTTAAAAATAAGTTAAAAGAATTTCTAGATGACAACTCCTTCTACTCATTGGCTGAATTTTTAGATATAAATTAAGGGAGGGGAAAAAAACCAACTTAAACATTAGTGTCATGCAATATTTTGTGTAATGTAATATCTTGTACAGACATCTTTTATTAACCTGACACGTTCCACATCATTACGAAGTGTCGTATTCGTGATCTATGGAACAAGTATTAATCTAATCTAATCTACATGCAAATGTCGCACGGTGGTGGAATGATCACAGTTCATTACATTTGCATCTCGAATACACTGACGTGGATCATTGTGAAATGATGTGCTTAAACGATCTTCATCAAATCCCCAAGATCTTTCTGAACATGAGGAGTCAGTAATGTTAAAACGATTCTCCCTAGAAAGAGAATACCGTTCTGTACCAATGGCGTTATACCCATGCACGGCATAAATGTTTCTGGCTGTCTCCTATGTTGTCAGCCCTGTAATGAACTCAGACAGAAGAATATGTCGGAAATGTTTCGATTTATTCAGATGGCACTACATTTTCTAGTGTCCACAGCTCTACTCATTACCTCCAAATGAGGAAATAAAAACACATAACCTCAAATAGCAACAGTGAACTATGAATAAAAAACGACAAACGATAAATAAACCCATAGAAACCGGAATACCAACATGCAAAACATAAAAGGTACGAACTTATGCACCAATCTAATAACAATAATAATAATAATAATAGTAATAGTAACATAGTTAATAAAGAATGTAAGGGTTTAAGAACTGCCAGTCTTGTTAACAATGTATTAAGTAACTTTTTCGTTAAATTCTTGTACAATGTCTGCAATGGTATCTGACGGAAACGTGTGGGAGCAGTATTGAAGTAATTAATGTGTAGAAGAAGTTAACTGGTGAAATAAAGAATGAGAAATGATAAAGTAAGATTAGTAGAGGCGATAGATGGAAGAAAACAGAAAGGGATAAGAGAAGAATACCTAATTTATACGATGGAGACACTGGGTCTCTGTTGGATAGAAGGAATACGGCTGGAATATGCCGAGAGGCATCAAGGGATCACAAATTTAGCATTGGAGGGCAGCGTGGAGGGTAAAAATCGTAGAGGGAGACCAAGAGATCAATACACTAAGCAGATTCAGAAGGATGTAGGTTGCAATAGGTACTGGGAGATGAAGAAGCTTGCACAGGGTAGAGTAGCATGGAGAGCTGCATCAAACCAGTCTCAGGACTGAAGACCACAACAACAACATGCCGAGAGGGGGAAACTATGCCGATAGTAAGAAATAAAGCTTTCATCCTTTCTTGAACGCAGAATGATTTTGGGTACAATGCAGTTACCACGTAATTTATCCTGGAGTGGAATGACTGAAATGGAGAAGGAGGTGGAGAAAAATTTGCCATTATGCGAAATTTCAATCAATATGCTGAACGTTCCAATCTGGTATTGCAATTATGCAGTGACGATAGGTATCACATATGCAAGGAGAGATATTAAGGGCTAAGAAGAGCGTGTGAAAACCACAATGCCTATCCGCTCTCGTCCACCATAACTGAATATAGGAATGACTGATGTGATCATACAACCGAATGTTACATACTCGTACCTTACACGAACATTCATAGGTAGCTTTGTCCAATATCATCTTAAATACAGCGAGGTATCTCGAATAGAATGACCTCCTACAAGGTAACATGTATGGATTCGGAAAGTATCGGTCGCACGAAACCCAACTTGCTCTTTTCTCACATGACATCCTAAAAGCCATGGATCAAAGCATCATTATCTTCTCTGGTTTTGGCTCTTGAAGAAGAATGGGTTGCCTTTTCTCCACAGACATTCAGACAGCTCATTGGAAGTATACCCAGCAGAGTTCAAGCCGTCGTGAAGGCGAAGGAAGAGAAGACTCTATATTAATGTCTAAGTGCTTTTAATCATATACTGTATCTTCATGCGAAGGTAAGGCAGGTGGCAGAGTTCGGTTCGTTGGCAGGATATAGAGAAAAATTAGTCTACAAAGGAGACGGCTTACAAAACATATATGCATCCCATCATAGAATATGATACATGGGGATCCAAACCAAACAGAATTACTAGAGAATATCGAACGAATATAAAGAAGTGTTCACAGGTCTGTTTGACTCAAGGGAGAATGTCACGAAAAGAATGTAAAACCTGAACTGTTATATGCTTGAAGATAACCTCCAATTTCCCGTTAAAGCTTTATTGGCTCTAAAATGGCTCTGAGCACTATGGGACTCAACTGCTGAGGTCATTAGTCCCCTAGAACTTAGAACTAGTTAAACCGAACTAACCTAAGGACATCACAAACATCCATGCCCGAGGCAGGATTCGAACCTGCGACCGTAGCGGTCTTGCGGTTCCAGACTGCAGAGCCTTTAACCGCACGGCCACTTCGGCCGGCTAAAGCTTTATTGCAAAGTTTCAACAGGCAGTATTAATTGAATTGTCTAGAAATATACTTCAGCTCCTTACGTGTCGTTCCCGTAGTTTAATACTGAAACAGTCATTCTTTGCGCGCTATATGCGTGAATGAAACGGAAAGACATTCAAACATGTGGTGCAATGGGAAGTACCCTCTGCCATTTCACATTGTATATGTGGACGTAGATTTACCACCCCCCTCCCCCCACCTTCTACCAAGTCGTCCTCTCAGTCTTTTCTTATCTCTTGGATTCCCAGTGTGCCTGCTTAACTGTGGTAACATGTTTGTCTACCATACAGAGGGCAGGGTTGAAGAGTTTCTCCGCTCGAGGATTGGGTATTGTATTATCCTCATCATCACTGACGCGCAAGTCGCCTAATATGGTGTCGCCTCAAATCAGACTTGCAACCCGGCTGCCGAACTTCCCCGGATGAGGCCTCACGGCCATCTATTCCAAACGATCATTTCATTCCTTGGAGCCCCTCAAGGAAACTCCTGGCTTCGTGTACCGATCATCTCTATTTCATTTTCAAGTCAAAATATACTCAGAATGAGTGTAGGGAACAAATGCAGGAATCATGCACGCCGTTCTAGGCAGGGTCCAGTTATCTTCCTCCGACCTGTTATGAAGTGTCATACGTTTTTCTGTGTCAACTTGATGACAATGACGGGTGCTTGTAGAGATTCTTCTCTTTCTGAGCCGGCCGGGGTGGCCGAGCGGTTCTAGGCCTTAGAGTCTGGAACCGCGCGACCGCTACGGTCGCAGGTTCAAATCCTGCCTCGGGTATGGATGTGTGTGATGTCCTTAGGTTAGTTAGGTTTAAGTAGTTCCAAGTTATAGGGGACTGATGACCTCAGAAGTTAAGTCCCATAGTGCTCAGAGCCATTCGAACCATTTTGAACCTCTTCCTGGTTCGAGGGGCGTTCAATAAGTAATGCAGCACATTTTTTTTTCTCGGCGAATTTCGGTTAAAAAGACACAGAATTTGTTGCGGGACATCGTAGAATATTTCCGCTTCAGCCACTAAAGTTCCTCGAAGTTCTGATACGTGGCGGCGCTATACATAGCCTTCAAAATGGCGTCTGTAACGTAAGTGTGTTAAAAGCAGACAGCTCTCATTGAGTTTCTATTGGCGGATAACCAGAGCATCGCAAATATTCATAGGCGTTTGTAGAATGTCTACGGAGACCTAGTAGTGAACAAAAGCACGGCGAGTCGTTGGACTAGGCGTCCTTGTCATCATCGCAACAAGATCTTCCGCGTGCTGGCCAATGCACACAGCTACGACTCATGTAATTTTGGAACGTGCGGACACTCTCATTCTAGGTGATCGGCGGATTACAGTCAAACACCTCCCTGCACAGCTGGACGTCTCTGTTGATAGTGTTGACACACTCGTCCACCAGTTGGGGTACTCCATAATATGTGTCCGCAGTGTTCCTCGCTAGCTGCCATAAAGAGCGACGAAGCACCATTGCACGAAATTGCTTGCGCTGTACTAGGCTGATCGCGACAGTTCTTTTGTCGAACATCGTCACAGGCGTTGATACATGTGTTCGCTTCTCCAAGAAAAAGTTCAAAGCCGCACCCTCGGCCGGTAAAGTCACGACGAGGGTCTTCTGGGATTCTGAAGCGGTTATTCTGTTGTATACTTGGAAGAAGAGACAGCATTGGTCGTATATTTTTGTTTATTATCGCAAAATCGATTTTCGGTCACTTAGTGGCCATCTTCAGTGCTGTAATATATAACTTAAATTAGGAAGCACTGGTGTCAATAAGCTTACGGCGATCACATAGACTCTATAATAAACAAAAATATACTACCAATGCTGTCTCTTCTTCCAAGTATACCCATTATCTGGTCGTAGGACACTATGGAGTCGCCAGTCAGTTATTCTGTTGGATGTCCTCCCTCATGGTGCAACGATCGACTGAAGTGTACTGCGCTTCGCTCAGGAAAGTGGAGGACGACGTCAGTGTGTTCGTCGCCATAAAAATCAAAACGAACTTCTCGATGACAACGCAAGGCCTTACACCAGTGTGTACAACCGAGAGGAGGTCGCGATACCTCATTTGACTGTTCTTTCTGAACCACCTTACAGACCACATTTCGCCGGGCGAAGTGGCCGTGCGGTTAAAGGTGCTGCAGTCTGGAACCGCAAGACCGCTACGGTCGCCGGTTCGAATCCTGCCTCGGGCATGGATGTTTGTGATGTCCTTAGGTTAGTTAGGTTTAACTGGTTCTAAGTTCTAGGGGACTAATGACCTCAGCAGTTGAGTCCCATAGTGCTCAGAGCCATCTGAACCATTAGACCACATTTCGCACCTTCCGACTTCCATCTGTCTGGCCCAACGAAGGAGGTACTGCGCAGGAAGCAGTAGTTGGATGGTGGAAGTTTTTATTGATGCAGGAAGACATCGGTTACGGCCTCGACCGGTAGAGTGGTACGATGCGGACATACAGGCCCTCCCAGTAAGGTGGCGTAACCCCATCAAATTGAACGGAGATTAAGTAAAGTTGAAAAATAAGGTTTTGTAGCCAAAAGAGTGAGGGAGAATGGGGGGTATTGGAATCCTGAATAATATCAACCTGCTTTTCATATTGTTAACGAAAATAGAAATTTACATTTCAGTTGCCACTTATATGAGGGTCTGTATAGACATATCGTTTCTGCAGTGGACAGAATGCGTTGTACGTTAGTGAAGGCAAACTGCATTGCCAATATCGCTGCTAATAAGAACGTTTATTTTCGATAACCGGTTTCGGTAATCAATGTTACCGTCTTCACGTCTGGAAAGCATTCACGCAGTGTGGCTACATACAAAACAACTCTAAAATGCAGTATCAAAGACTATATATATATATATATATATATATATATATATATATATATATATATATATATATATACAGAAAAATAATCTCCCTCGACAAACAATTTATTGCTTATGTTTTAAAATAGCAGTAAAGTTCTCTTTCTCATGAGTTAGCAGGAACGTAACAAATTAAAACGGCTCTATACACAGTTATTCATCACATAACTTCTGTCTTACGCCACTCACAACAGAGTACGTCACTTCAGACAGGGCGCCACTAGATTAGTAGGCGGTGACCAGCAAGGGACAGACGCTGACAATTGGACCGACAGGTGTCACTTGTATAAACACGCATTCCTTAGTTAAATTCATTCATGTGATTACATTACAGTGTGGCAGGTAAAACGTGGACTAAAAAATCATAAACGCATTTAAAAGAGTATTTTCAATTAATGATTAAGGCAGACTCTAGAACATCAGTCTTATATCGCTAATTTCGTAATGTTCGTGTGTAGAAGGTGAATTTCAAATGGTTCAAATGGCTCTGCAGACTATGGGACTTAACATCTGAGGTCATCAGTCCCCTAGAACTTAGAACTACTTAAACCTGACTAACCTAAGAACATCACACATATCCATGCCCGAGGCAAGATTCGAACCTGCGACGGTAGCGGTCGCGCGGTTCCAGACTGAAGCGCCTAGAACCGCTCGGCCATATCGGCCGGCGAAGGTGAATTTATTCTTGGCACAGTTACTGTACACTGATATACAATAGATACTTAGCACTGGATTTAATAATTTACAAAAACCGCAGACGCACATACAAAACCATTAAAATACTTCTAAAAATTTTAAGAAGTTAACAAACGTTAAAATCGCAGGGGTAAAAGAAGTTTATCTTCACTAATGTATTATCACAGATCGTCCCTTGCTTCTCAGAATTAGCAAACTAAAAAAATTCATTGTGCTGCAAGATCTGTCAAATACAGTTTTTAGAAAAATGTTTTTGTAAGCATAACACGTCAGGTAGTTCATATAACGCCAGCCAACTACTGTGTTTTAAACGTAAGCTACCATATTGTAAATGAAATATGTCCTTTAATGTCAGTATAAGTCCACCTCCGTACCTGAGTGATCAGCACCTAGATGGCTGCAGTGCAGAGGACCCGGATTCGATTCCTGGGACTGCAAAGGAATTTTTTCTTGGTGGGAGAGGACTGGTACGGGATGCACTCAGCCTCGTTATACCAACTGAGGAGCTACTTGACCGAGAAGTAGCAGCTCTACAGTCTCGAAAGTCTGCAAAACGGCCGGAAGAGCCGTGTGTTGGCCACGTGCCCCTCCACACAGCATCCCAATGACACCGCAAGACACAGGATGACGCGGCACCGGCAGACATCGCTTCAACCTAGCGATGTTAATGTAAAAATAAAACATACTGATTGGGGCTTGTGGCTGTCCTGATAAGCCGGCCGGTGTGGGCGAGCGGTTCTAGGCGCTACAGTCTGGAACCGCGCGACCGCTACGGTCGCAGCTCCAATTTGAGGAAGTTGCTGGAAGACGTCCAGCTCGCTACGAGACAACACATGTGGTTCCAACATGACGGGGCGCCGGCACATTTCAGTCGTCGTGTGCGTCGATTCCTGGACCGACGGTTCCCAGAAACGTGGATTGGCAGAGGTGGACCTGTATTGGCCTGCTCGATCCCCAGATGTGTCTTCTCTGGACTTTTTTTGTGTGGGGAGGGATGCGCAACCTAGTTTCTGCAACTCCTTTTGCATCAGAAGAGGATCTGGTTGCCCGGATAGTAGCAGCAGCAGGAACAATTCAGGATACCCCTGGGGTTTTTGCCCGTCTGAGACAGAACACGGTCCGACGGTGTAACCTTTGTTTAGGTGTCAATGGAGTCAGTTTTGAAAATCTACTGTAATTGAAATTGGGTTGTGTTAATGTGTTGCCTCTTGGTCATAAAAAAATGGAAAAGTGTTTGTTGGTTTAATTAATTTGCCGCCAGATAAATCTTCCTCTACCGGTTTAAATGCTCCTCATAGGAAAAAAAATGACATTAGGGAAAAATATTTGTTTTGATGTCCCCTACAACCTCCCAGAGTTTGTCGGTTTAAATACTTTTCACCCTGTATATTCATTGGTTTGAATCTGTTTCTACTACTACATATTGTTAACGAAAATAGAAATTTACACTTCAGTTGCCGCCTTTATGAGGGTCTATATAGACATATTGTTTCTGCACTGGACAGAATTCAAACTGCTTTGCCAAAATCGCTAATAAGAACCTTTATTTTCGATAACCGTTTCGGTAATCAGTGTTACCGTCTTCACTTCTGAAAATCATTCATGCAGTGTGACTACATACAAAACAACTGTAATATGCAGTATCAAAAATGTTCAAATGGCTCTGAGCACTATGGGACTTAACATCTATGGTCATCAGTCCCCTAGAACTTAGAACTCCTTAAACCTAACTAACCTAAGGACAGCACACAACACCCAGCCATCACGAGGCAGAGAAAATCCCTGACCCCGCCGGGAATCGAAGCCGGGAACCCGGGCGTGGGAAGCGAGAACGCTACCGCACGACCACGAGATGCGGGCTAATATGCAGTATCAAGGAATATATATATATTAGTACTTGATACTGCGTATTATATACACATATATATATATATATATATATATATATATACGTTGTCCTTGATACTGTATATGATATTGTAAAGACGGTGATATTGATTACCGAAACCGGTTACCGAAAATAATGGTTCTTATTAGCGATATTGGCAAAGCAGTTTGCCTTCACTAACGTACAATGAATTCTGTCCAGTGCAGAAACGATATGTCTATATATATTAAACAGGAAAACAATATTCCTCGACAAACAAGTTATTGCTTATGTTTTAAAATAGCAGTAAAGTTCTCTTTCTCATGAGTTAGCAGGAACGTAACAAACTAGAAGACAATTGCACCAGCATGTCCAAATTAAAACAGCTGTGTACACAGCTATTCATCACATAATTTCTGTCTTACGCCACTCTCAACAGAGCTCATTACTGCAGCCAGAGTGCTACTAGAGTGGTGGGCGGTGAGCAGTGAGGCACGGACGTTGACAATTGGACCGACAGGTGTCACTTGCATGACACGCATTCCTCAGTTAAAATCATTCATGTCATTATGTTACAGTGTGCCAGCTAAAAGTGGACAAAAAATCTATAAACTCATTTAAAAGATTATTTCCAATTAATGATAATGGCAGACTCTAAGAAATCATTCTTACAGCGTTAATTTCGTAATGTACGTGTGCAGAAGCTGAATTTGGTTCAAATGGCTCTGAGCATTATGGGACTTAACATCTGAGGTCACAGTCCCTAGAACTTAGAACTACTTAAACCTAACTAACCTAAGGACATCACACACATCCACGCCCGAGGCAGGATTCGAACCTGCGACCGCCGGCCGAGGTGGTCTAGCGGTTCTGGCGCTGCAGTCCGGAACCGCGGGACTGCTACGGTCGCAGGTTCGAATCCTGCCTCGGGCATGGGTGTGTGTGATGTCCTTAGGTTAGTTAGGTTTAAGTAGTTCTAAGTTCTAGGGGACTTATGACCTAAGATGTTGAGTCCCATAGTGCTCAGAGCCATTTGAACCATTTTTGAACCTGCGACCGTAGCGGAGAAGCTGAATTTATTTTTGGCACAGTTACTGTACACTGATGTACAATAGATACTTAACACTGGATTTAATAATTTACAAAAACCACAGACGCACATACCAAACCATTACAACACTTCTAAAAGTTTTAAGAAGTTTACAGACGTTAAAAACGCAAGAGTAGAAGAAGTTTATCTTCACTAATGTATTATCACAGATCCTCCATTGCTGCTCAGAATTAGCAAACCAAAAAAAATTCATTGTGCTGCAAGATCTGTCAAATACAGTTTTTAGAAAAATGTTTCTGTAAGGATAACTCATCAGGTAGTCGAGATTACGCCAGGCAACTACTGTGTTTTAAACGTAAGCTACTATATTGTAAATGAAATATGTCCTTTAATGTTAATATAAGTCCACCTCTGTAGCTGAGTGATCAGCGCCTAGATGGATGCCGTTCGGAGGACCCGGACTCGATTCCCGGTACTGCAAAGGATTTTTTTTTTCTTGGTGGGAGAGAACTGGTACTGGATGCACTCAGCCTCGTTATGCCAACTGAGGAGCTACTTGACCGAGAAGTAGCAGCTCCACCGTCTGGAAAGTCTACAAAACGGCCGGATCACAACAATCAAAGCTAACAAAATCTCTGTGTTCAACGGATGTTTTAGTATGTTCTTGTATACCAGACCTGAAGTGCGCGCACCACTCCAAAATCTGTAGCGTACATTACACTAGGCGGGCGAGCGTACGTGCGTCGTGTCACGCCTGGCCCGCACCGCTCGTCACGACTCGGCCTGGCTTAAGCTGCCGGCCACGTGGACAGCGGAAGCGGTGACTGCGACTTTCCAGCCGCCTGTACTCGAGTCACCCACTGAGATTGCGCAGTGCTTAAACCAGTGGGCACATATTCGGAAAAAGGGGGGGGGGGTCTGAAATTGAGGGGCCCAGTGGAAAAGGGGCACCTGCCACCAGAGAATGTTGTGTCAGGAAATGAGAATTAAGGAAATATGATTTTGTAATGTGAACTGCTGTGATACGAACAGTTGTTACAGTAACTAGAAGGTGTTTTGCAAGTACTTTTAAATATTAGGCCACTTAAATACAATTTAAAGTACAGAAAATGAAATCCTTGACATGTAGACATATTACATAGCAAAGTCATTAATAGTCGAACTCCTTATCATTGTTTTCCTGTTCCATTGTATCGTCACTACTGTGGTGTCACCGCCAGACACCACACTTGCTAGGTGGTAGCTTTTAAATCGGCCGCGTTCCATTAGTACATGTCGGACCCGCGTGTCGCCACTGTCAGGGATCGCAGACCGAGCGCCACCACAAGGCAGGTCTCGAGATACGGACTAGCACTCGCCCCAGTTGTACGGACGACGTAGCTAGCGACTATACTGACGAAGCCTCGCTCCTTTGCCGAGCCGATAGTTAGAATAGCCTTCAGCTAAGTCAATGGCTACGACCTAGCAAGGCGCCATTAGTAACATTGCATGTATCTAAAGAGTTTCACTTATATCGTCAATAGCGATGTATACAACAAGGATGGATTAAAGTTAAGTATTCCAGAAGCTACGTACTTTTCGTTATAGCATTCATTACGTATCCTGTTTCAGACCTCACGCCATCCGCGTGAGCGTAGCGCGTGCCTTTCGGCTCCCTCTCATTGTGTCTAGGCTGTCTTGTCTAGACACAACAACTACCATCACTTATCAGTGACTGATAAAGACTTGAATATATTGGAGGCACAAACTGCAGTAAGCTTTGAAGGTCCTTGAACTTCGCTGCCTTAATTTGACGTCCATTTGGATACTTAGGAACTAACTGGCAGTCTGCAAGCTTCGTAAATCGTCCACGACACTTCTGTAAACTAACTCGCACAGGTTTCTCAGTTTGATTGTCTGAATATCTGATATATACAGAACGTTCACCGCTCACTACTCTAAACACCATTGCGTTTCAGATGTCTGCAGGCCTTTTTGTCAATAGTAACATTACGTTTGACGATAGTGTTCATCATAGACGACAAAGACACGAAATCGTCTTTCTTCATTTCAACCAAAATGAATGGGTTCTTTTGCTTGCTCTTTCTTATAAGTTCAACCCCTTTTGCTGGAGTATACACAGCCTGTGGCTTTCTTTTCTGCTTCTAATAATTTCAAAATCCCTGTCACATGACCGGAACGTGTGACCAGGGAGGAGAAATCTGTGCTCATCAACATCAAAACATTTATTATCTAGGAGCTACAATCACAAAAAAAAAAAAAAAAAAAAAATGGTTCAAATGGCTCTGAGCACTATGGGACTTAACATCTTAGATCATCAGTCCCCTAGAACTTAGAACTACTTAAACCTAACTAACCTAAAGACATCACACACATCCATGCCCGAGGCAGGATTCGAACCTGCGACCGTAGCAGTCCCGCCGTTCCTGACTGCAGCGCCTAGAACCGCAAGACCACCGCGGCCGGCTGCTACAATCACAGACCTGGGATAATATAGTTTTTATTTTGTCCAACACACGAATCAGAATAAACGATGAGCTTTGGATGAGGTTGTTCTTTCACCATGTCTAAAGCCTTTAAAACACAACTAACTTCTTCATCAGCCCCTCTGGATGCAACATTCTCGGACCAGGCACACATCATTGCCTTCTCATCAATACAACGGTGAATGCAGAAATTATATGTCCAACGTTGTCTCTTGTAAAAAACTGTTTCCGTCGAAATATAGGGTATTGGCAATGCTTATTGTAAGTCCATGCACAAAATGAGTGCATCCCTACTATCCTGTTTTGAGTCATTTGAGTCACTTTTCAGAGCATTATATGTACCTTCAGCTTTCTCAAAGTGTACTTTGATGTCTATGAATTCGGTGTTATTACGTGCCTTAGCAGAATCACAAATACGATATATATCACTCGATGACAATTTATAACCAATATTATATTCCGTGTTGGAAATGGTTTCATACACATGTTGTTTCACTGGGACTCCATCTGTATTTTTAAGATCTTCACAGTACAAACGATACATTCCAGCAATCCAGTGAACAGAGGTTATGTAGGACTTGTTCGGATTCTGCGTTCTACTATAATGTGATGTGTTCCTTGGAAAGATTTCGATGTGATTTCTAACCTTATTTTTTCTCTCGCTATCAATGGCTTGCCTCTTCTATTCTGTCTAGGTGTATGTGCAGATACATGTGTTGTAGATTAATGACTCAACCTTGTGCAATGTATCTAACGACCTCAACGTTGTCTATGCATTTATTCCACCTGGCTGGACTAGGGTCTACGGGCCTTGTCTTCTATCTAACCAGACGGTTTTACGAGTAACTCGTAGTAACTCAGCATTGCAGAATGCCTCGTCCATGAGCAGGACATAATGTTAACAACAATAGGAATAATAATAATAATAATAATAATAATAATTATTATTATTATTATTATTATTATCTTAGGACCAAAACACGAAAATGGCTTCTGGATGAGACAGAAATCACAGTAGATCTATCACATTAGGAGAAAGCACAAATATCATCAGCAAACTGCGGTTATAATTTTACGGTAGCCAGTATACACTGCATGGGGAAAAAAAAAATCAACATCCTTAAGGGAATAGGTGTTTTCAAATGTTCAGATGTGTGTGAATTCCTAAGGGACCAAACTGCTGAAGGCCTCTAGACTTACACACTACTTAAACTAATTTATCCTAAGAACAACACACATGCCAATGCCCGAGGGAGGACTCACACCTCCGGTGGGAGGGGCCGCGCAATCCGTGACATGGCGCCTCTAACTGCAGGGCCACTTCGTGCGGTAAGGGTGTTTTATTGACAAGTAATGAGACAGGTAGACCATAACCGTAGGATTAAATGACAACAAATTCAGACCAAATGGAACGCACATGTCACGATAAATGGCTCCCAACGGTCACATCAACACACAGCATAGCTCCCTCTAGTCGCAACGCAGAGGATTGTAAATGTGTCGAATGGCATCCTGTGATAGATTGCACCTTTCATTGCAGTTCGGCAACCATTCTTGCAGGCTCTGGAGAAGGAGTAAGTTCCCACTCCATCATGTCCCATATGTTGTCAATGGCCGAGAGATCTGGCGATATTGCTGGCCAGGGTAGTTGTACACCATGAAGAACACGTTGCATCACAGAAGGCGTATGTGGACGTGCATTGTCCTGCTGAAGAAACACATCTCCTTCCTGTCGAAGACATGGTGGTAGCACAGCGATAACAATTTATGCAATGTAGTTGGCACTGGGTATTTTGCCATACAGAAACATCAATTGTGACCGCGAGTTCATTTTGTAAAATGAAGAAACCGCACAACAGTTGTTTGGTTCACAATCTTTTATTGTGCGCACGACCAGTTTCAGATCGCTTAAAGTTCCATCATCTTGTGTATGCTGCAATAATGAAAATATTGTGTTACACGACAATGGGAGGGGATCCCCAAGCCTTAAATATCAGATGTGGAACTATGCGGCTAAAATTTTTGAAATGAATTAAAATAAATTAAAAAAGAGGCATTAATTACAAATAAAATCGCTTAATCATAAGAGTTCGTCCACACCACTCTTCATTTTATTTTAATTCATTTTAGAAATTTTTGCCACATAGTTCCATATCTGATGTTTAAGTCGTGAGGATTCCCTCCCATTGTCGTATGACACAATATTTTCATTATTACAGTTTACACCACAAGACAGAACTTTAAGTGTTCCGAAACCGGTCATGTGCACAAAAAAAAAGAAAAAAAGAAAATTGTGGATTTACAACTGTTACGCTGTTTCTTAATTTTACCAAAGGACTTACACTGTTGCGGCTGCCCCGTGAGAAGAACTCTGATCACGTTTGTTAACTGCTGGCCCCCACACCGTAAAGCCTGTGTCTATACAACCCGGACCAGACCGCTCCCCAAGTTTACGATGTACACGTGTACTTCCATCGCTCGTATACAAACAGAACCCACTCTCATCACTGAAGACACCTTAAGTCCATTCCACTCTCCAGTCGACTGTTTCACGAGACCAGAGTAACCATGCTTGGTGGTGTCACGGTGCCAGTGGTAGCTTGAGCGGAGCTATACGTGGTCTTGCATTGTATGGAACTGGGGTGGTTCACAACCCCACAACAGGCTACAGCAGTCCACTCACCCCACCGCCGCCCCACACCGAATCCAGGGTTATTGTGCGGTTCGGCCCCCAGCGGACCCCCGCGGGAACGTTTTACACTAGATGAGTGTAGCCCCAACGTTTGCGTGGTAGAGTAATGGTGGTGTACGCGTACGTGGATTCAAATGGTTCAAATGGCTCTGAGCACTATGGGACTCAACTGCTGTGGTCATCAGTCCCCTAGAACTTAGAACTACTTAAACCTAACTAACCTAAGGACATCACACACATCCATGCCCGAGGCAGGATTCGAACCTGCGACCGTAGCAGTCGCACGGTTCCGGACTGCGCGCCTAGAACCGCGAGACCACCGCGGCCGGCGCGCGTACGTGGAGAAAGTGTTTGCGCAGCAATCGTCGACATAGTGTTACTGAGGCGGAATAAGGGGAACCAGCCTGCATTCTCCGAGGCAGATGGGTAACCGCCATAAAAACACACTGGCTGGCATACCGGACCTCAACACTAATCCGTCGGGTGGATTCGTGACGGGGACCGGCATGCCTTCCTGCCTGGAAAGCAGTACGTTAGACCGAACGGCTAACGGGGCGGAGCTTTTACATGGTCTTAGCCGCGCTGCAAGCAGACGTTTTCGAATAGTGCTTGGTACACACGTCCAGCATGTTCTCATATTTCTTCCATGGGTGGTATTTGGTCTCCGGTCTCGGAAACTGACATACGGCTGAGAGAGAGGTGTGCTGACCACATGCTCCTCCATAACTGCATCCGGTGACACCTATGGGCTGAGGATGACACGGCGGCCGTTCGGAACCGTTGGGCCTTCATGGCCTGTCGAGAGGAGATTAGTTTAGTGAAATTGCTCCCACAATGCAGCGATCTTGATGTGTGTCTGTACTACGTGGACGTCCATGACCTGCTCTACATGTGTGGAAACGCTGCAGAGACCTCCGCTGAAAGCAGAGACACATTACCAATCCCTTGTGCTCAACATGTGTAGAAACGCGTCGACACGTTCATCCAGTTTCCCACAGGCCCATAGAGCGACCCTGTTCAAATAGCTGAAGTTCTTCAGCAGGACTACGTGCTCTTCGGCGGGGAGTGGCTGTACCCTAGCATGAATGTTGCACCCGCTCTTCACCTCCAAACTCGGCATAGTTACTGCCTACGTAGTCAAAATAGAGGGCACACAGTCAGGCTTCCTGGGCGCCTCTGATTGCCGATGAATCACTAATACTGCCGACCCTAGGCAGAACACATTATACTCTGGTGCCACTGAACACAGTCCCTGAGGACGTATTTTTTTCCGGAAGTGTAGACTACACGCTCGCTAAGAAAATTCTACATCGATGAAAAACCATTCTGGCTAACAGAAATCAATGAAAACCTAAGTGAACTGGAATTTACGAAGAAATAATTCAAGATAGGAGAAACTTTAGAACCTTAATTCACAAACACAAATTTTCTATGAAACCTTCTCCACATACTCACGATGGACTGAAGAGAAATGTAGTGAACAAAGGAAGAGCCACCGGGAGGAATAGAAGATAAATGAAACCGCTAAATATGTTCAAATGCGTTGCTTAATTGGACTCTACGAATCAATAATAATAATAATAACGATGTTGCAGTGTAAGTACAGTAATGAATACACAGACTCTAAGAAATGTCAGCCTCATTTACTTTGTGTTAAACAATTTTCTGATAACGTTTTTCAAGACTGTAAGTAATATCTAATAGAAATGTATAGTGGTAATACGGGCAATACAGAAGGACTCTATCGTGGAGACGACGCTGGCTGGTCAGAAAAAGTGCGAGGAACAATAGGGTGAAAGAAGGTATCAGAAATAGGTCATAATAAAATTGTGTATAGTGTTGGTTCAAATGGCTCTAAGCACTATGGAACGTAACATCTGTGGTCATTAGTCCCTAGAACTTAGAACTACTTAAACCTAACTAACATAAGGACATCACACACATCGATGCCCGAGGCAGGATTCGAACCTGCGTCCGTCGCGGTCGCGCGGTTCCAGACTGTAGCGCCTAGAACCGCTCGGCCACTTCGGCCGGCGGATAGTGTTGACAATGCAATCGAAATACTGGTTCACTGTTAGACGGAAGGAAAACAGCTGTGATACATCGAGAGAGGAAACTACGCCAATCATAAATCTCTAATCTCGTTTCGAATGCAGAGAGGTTTTGGATAATTCGCAGGTTACGTGACAGTTTGGTGCAGAGTCATATAGCTGAATTGGAGATGGAGAAAAAATCAGTGTTGCGTGTAAGTACAGCCAGAATGCTGGACGTATCCTATGTAATATAGCAGTTGTGGAATGATAATCCTTGTTTGTTATATGAAGGGACATACTGAAAACACGTGACTGAGAAGCAAATGGAGAAAACAGAGTGTCTGAGAATCACGTCGAGTATCCAATCGCGTTGAACCTAATTGAGTGTAGCAAGGACTGATGTGATCGAACAGTCAAAAGTTACACATGCGCGTTACTGAAATATTCGTGGCTATTCGAGTCGTCTGGTGTTTTCACTATTTCTGTCGTGTTGAAACACATCACACTAGCAATGATTCGGTGGGACTACCGACTGGACTAATTTTTGTTTTATTTGTGGTGCAAATATTTAAAAAAAATTCGTATTGCAAGTAACCAAGAAATATATTTTCTGAATAGTGCAACAATTTGTTCTTTCCATTTCAGATTTTTTAAAGATGAAATCTTCATTTCTGCACGTAAGACAATACTACCGACTATCGTCAGAAGTTATGTTATCCAAGTAAATTTTTCTTTTTCAGTATATCATTCTCTCATCAGTCAGGGAGAGGGTGACTGGCTGTGGGACATTTATGTTCTTCAGCTGTGGGCATTTGAAAAAGATACAAGCGTAATTCTTTAGAAGATTTAAAATTATAAAATATGGACATTTTTAAAAATTATTAAAAGTGGACTGTTATACATTTACCCCAGGCGAATTAGTAAAAAAACAGCAATTGGGGTAAATAATTTACAATTTTTTAAATGCTTACTCAAAGTGGTTAATTTTCAGAAGAGAACTACAACTGCGAAAAAATTCTTCGTAAAATTCTACTCGAAAAGGTCTTGCACAAAATTTAGGTCAGACAGTAGTTATAGAGGTAAAAGTTGGAATAGAATTCAGTTAACGCGCAGTTCTTGCAGCTCCTGTTGATTAGTCAGTTACGTAAATGAAAAAAGTAATTAAGTATGTGGATATGTTTCGTATATTTTCCACTTCTACATCTACATTTGCACTCTACAAACCACTGTGAAGTGCATGGCAGAGGGTACGACGCACTGTACCAGTCATTTGAGGTTATTTCTGTTCATTCACGCATGGAACGCGGGAAGAATGAACGTTTAGTTGCGGTACATCTATTTCGGATTTACAGAAATCAGAAGTGAAGAAGGCATTGGAAACTTTGACACTTGTCAGCAAGTAACGGAAGAATGAGGCTCAAACTCTTGTACAAGCCGTTGTAACGATTGAAGTGCATCCGGTATGTCTACGTGACTATATTAAACAACGCAATCTAAAGAAACTTAGTAACCAGAAAGCGGCACAAGTAAATGACAGAAGTTTAAGATCGTCTTGGTCTTGTTAATCCAATATCAAAAATGACTGATTCATATGTGTTGAAAAATGTGGCTTAAAGTCTGAAAGAAAGAAATAACTCGAAAGTTAGTTCTGTAACTCGGAATCACAGACTACTTGAGAAAGTAGAGAGATGATTTAGGTAGAAAAGCTGCCAAACGTTTCAAGGGTGGTTTGGAAGCTGCAGAAGCGTGTTATCATCAAGATTGCTATGTTAAATTAATGTCGAATATACATCAGCTTATTTGTCTATCAATTATTGTTGTGTTTTAGTTGTGTTGACGTTGTTTATAGGATGGTTGTAAATGTATTATGAAGACAGTAGTTGTTAAGAAGTTATATAATAAGTCTTGTGCCGGCCAGTGTGGCCCAGCTGTTCTAGGCGCTTCAGTCTGGAACCGCGAGACCGCTACGTTCGCATGTTCGAATCCTGCCGTGGGCATGTATGTGTGTGATGTCCTTAGGTTAGTTAGGTTTAAGTAGTTCCAAGTTCTGGAACCTTCCAGTTTTTACCAGACGTAAAAGAGCGTGGGGGCATGAAATATTTCGAACCTACACGAGGACTCGTTCACTGGGAGAACCTCATCTCTATTGGACATAAAAGATTTCATCTCCATCCTCATCTCATAAAACTTTATCACAATAGTATTCTAACTTCAGTAGTGGGTTACGGCTCGGGAGTCTGGGCGCACAGGCTCACGATGGTCGTGCCCGCCATGACAGTGAGAAGGGTCCAGAGAAGCATGATTTTGAGATCTGTGGGGGCCTACAGAACATCTCCGGGGGGAGCTCTGTTAGTCATAATGGGGTTCTACCCGCTAGATATCAAGATACGTGAGCAAGCGGCATGGTACTGGGCCAAAAAGGGGAACAGGGAGAAAATAATAGAGATCATGGGTGTAAGGGTGGAGGATAAAGAGGGATATACGAAACAGAGGGGAGGAACTTTGGCAGAGGGCTTGGGAGGAAGAAGAAACTGGGAGAAGAACCTTCCAGTTTTTACCAGACGTAAAAGAGCGTGGGGGTATGAAATATATCGAACCTACACGAGGACTCATTCACTTTGTCACTGGTCATGGACCCTATCCGACATATTTATGTCGGTTTGGGAAAAGGGCAACCCCCGAGTGTGACTGTGGCGCGGCAGAGGGAACTCCCGACCATATGGTTTTCGAGTGCCCTCTCGTCAATGATGTCGCGACAACACTCCGAGACAGACTTCCGAACAACGACACATACCAACTACTCAGACAAGAAGACACTTTTCACACTTTGAATGCACTGGCAGATGGGGTATCACGGAGAGTGTTAGCAGAATACTTGAGGGACCAAGGATAGGTATCAACTTATAGATCAAACCGATTGAGACCAGATCACATTCCCATACCGCCTGTGCGTGGAATGGCCGACTTCCATCATAGTTGGAAACCGCCACGTACGGGACTAGGGGGGGTGGGGTCAATACCACCGATCATGACAAAAGCACCGGATATGACGTAGGCTAAGTTAGTTTTTGTAGGACTTAGATTTAGGACATTGATTTAGGAAACTGCAGCGAATACAAACTTTGGCCAGCCCAGTGCCAGGGGCATGCTCCTCGGGGTTAGCTCGTGGAGCCTGGTATTCTAAGTAGGTTTGTACTTTACTGGCACACCTGTGACGCTGCAGGTAGTAGTCATTCTAGGTTAGTTAATTAACAAGCAGGTTAATTCAAACTGCCCATTGTTGTAGAAAACTAACACACTGTAGTAGTTTAAACTGTAGCTCACTAACATAACTGTAATAGTAAAAGCTGCATTGTGATCCAATTTATGTATCACTTTATGACCCACTAATCATCTTAGGAGGTGAGTTAACATGTTTAATTAGTATTGTTATGGAAATAAAGAATTAACAAAAAAGTTCTAGGGGATTGATGACCTCAGCAGTTAAGTCCCATAGTGCTAAGAGCCATTTGAACCATTTGAAGATTTACAGAAACTAAAGTCCAAGTTATGCCAAACTCATACGCTAATGGATTTTTTTAATTTTCCAAATGGAACGTCTGAAAAACTGGTTACTTTGCCTAAAATATGATCTCCTTTGAGCAGAATTTCACAAGCTGTATTTTTGGCCATGGTAGACGTCTCCGAAAAATGAACCGTTTTTTGTAAATATTAAATGGAGGAAATTTTTCTGTATCTTACTACTGAAGCCCCTATGAGAGTCTTCCCAAAGTTCCAAAACCTTATAAATTATTTTCCTTGTTTTTCCTAATTTGCCAGAGGAACCAGGGCGGTGCAGGAGTCGGTACTGGAGTTCAAGTTATTCCTGCTGTTTTACTGTCCCTGTTAACAGATGTCGATGACACAAGTATCGCACTAGACTAATTTAGGACCGCTCTATCGAATGGAAACGTAAAATTGCACTTTTAAAAATCATTTCGGAAACAAACTGGAGCTTTTCGTCGACGTTGGGTGTCGCATGAATGACACGATGAGCGGAATTTTGTGATTGTTTCCAGTTATACATCGCCCAAACGAAATTGCAAATATCTGCCGAAACACCAGAGAAAGTGTGCCTGACAACTCTTAGACGGGACGCCCGGCGTATGTATACAAAAATGGTGATGACGATATGACAGCGTGGGTGCACGACAGCATGGCCGTAAGCACCCTTATTAAAATGATTATGAGGCGCATGTGGCTATGGAGCGCAAATTTACTAAAAACTTTAACTACATAGAGAAACATAAACAACATCCTAAAATATGCGCCCCCGACCAACACACAGACACAAAAATACGAAAAGCACGTATGTTGTCATGATGAAAACAGAAACGAATAAGGAAAAAGCAAGGGAAAGAACTAAACGAAAACAGAGAACTGTGTCTGGCTGATAGCTGGAATGAAAAGGATGACCAAGTCACTGTGTGGCACTCGTAAAAATCTCCAGCCTAAAAGCTTGGGCTGGAATCCAGACATGTCGCAAAACTTTAAAATCTTTACTATATTAATTTCTTCATCAGGCAAAAAGAGGACAGATCCCCACCGAAACTTGCATCTGCTCTCTCATTACAACATACAATGCAATTTTCGTACATCCATCTTCAACCTAAAACCGATAGTGGGACAGCAGCTGATGAATATACCTGTATGTGAACTATTGAACAACGCTGTCAGCTGCGTGTCTGCATCTATTATTTGTCTGATTGCGGTAGATTTCTGTGGTCCCCTCCACCGTCATCAGGCCCTTCTATGGCGAATGGTAGCCACACAACCGTAATCAACACCATAACAGGAATGAAAACATTGGCAGATTTGTGGACGCGTTGTTTACCTCGCTTTTATGGCGTTGATTACTGTTGATTACTTGACCACCGTTAGCCATAGAGGTGCCTGATGACGGTGTAGTGGACCACCGACACCGGTCACAATCAAATAAATAATAGATAACAAACACGCAGCTGATGGTGTTATTCATTACTTCACATATACAGGGCGTTAAAAAAACCTATCCAGTATTTCATGGGATGATCAGAACAAGACAAAAATGTCTTATGACCATGGGTCCTACAAAACATACGTTCTGACATATGACATATGGTCACATGTTCATAGGAGGTGCCCTTGTGATATCATCCATGGCATCCAGAATGAGATTTTCACTCTGCAGCGGAGTGTGCGCTAATATGAAACTTCCTGGCAGATTAAAACTGTGTGCCCGACCGAGACTCGAACTCGGGACCTATGCCTTTCGCGGGCAAGTGCTCTACCAACTGAACTACCGAAGCACGACTCACGCCCGGTACTCACAGCTTTACTTCTGCCAGTACCTCGTCTCCTACCTTCCAAACTTTACAGGAGAGCTTCTGTAAAGTTTTAATCTGCCAGGAAGTTTCAAGATCCATGGCATTGCTTGTACACCTACAGACGACTACCCGACAATTAACGTTAATTACAACCCGTGGCATGGAATACTGCGAGGTAGGGAGGCATCACGGACACGTAGTTGCGGATGTGAGCACCGTTGTCGCATTGGCGCTCCGCGTCATACCAGGATCAACAGCGTGCTGGGATATTGTCGCGCTGTGTCGATGTAAACATTAGTTGGCTCAGTGGTTTGCAGTGAGTTTTCCCGTTTACGTTGTGTGATTGTACTGTAGTCTTGTTACATCTGCTTACATTCGCGAACATTTCTGCTAACTCTGGGTGCGTAACGTGATGTCTGGCCTACTTACAGGTTGCCATTGCGACGTTTGTGGAGCGGTACAACATGTTTTCTCTCTTGGCGACACTCTGACACAACCTAAAAATTGAGGCCTTTTATTCCACAAGGGAAATGGCAGACATAATGGCAGACATGTTTTGTTGCTATGTTTCAGCAGATGGAGTTAATCTGAGAGCCCGTATCCTGTACACTGAACGATTTGCAACACATATGGTACCATCTGTTAAGCTGATTGTTCCAGCTTCTGGGGGAAACAGGTTCTGTAGAACACAACAAAATAGACGGTGGGAGGCCTCGTTCAGTTCGCACGTCTGAAATGGAGGAGCGTGTTCTACACTCATTCTCGTAAATTAAGGATAATGCTGATACATGGTGAAACAACGCTCTGGTGGGCGGTTTGCGGGTTTAAATCACCTCGGGGTATGACCATGCGGTGCATTTGACTTGCGGTCGTTGCACGGTGGCGCTGGCAGCAGTCCACATACGCAGAGGTGTGTGGGTGCATGTCAGAGTACGGTGCAGCGATTAAGTGTGCAGACGTTTTCAGACGTGCTAATGGTGACTGTTTGCTGAAAATGGCTCAAAGAACACATATTGTTGACGTTATCAGGGCGCAGGAGTCGGTACTGGCTAAAAATGGTTCTAAGTACTATGGGACTTAACATCTATGGTCATCAGTCCCCTAGAACTTAGAACTGCTTAAACCTAACTAACTTAAGGACAACACACACATCCATGCCCGAGGCAGGATTCGAACCTGCGACCGTAGCAGTCGCGCGGTTCCAGACTGTAGCGCCTAGAACCGCTCGGCCACTTCGGCCGGCCCTGACACTCAGCTAATGGGTTTAAATTCGTTATTGTCTGACTTTAGGCCAGGCTTAGTGACTGACACGAGGAACGCCACGACCGCTTCAGTGACTGGCACGAGGAATGCCACGGCCTGATAGTTGGCTTTACCGAGAACAATTTATTTTCTCCTACAGCCAGCAATTCTTTCCACACAACTGCGTGGATCTCTGGCACAACAGCGAAATGACAGCCTGCAAGGGAATGACACGTTGTGCCACAGCGTATTCCCTGCACCCGTCCTTGGCAACTTGGTCCACTCGCTCTTTTCCCCAAATTCCCGCACGCCCCAGAACCCAGGGAATGATACCTGCTTCCTCCGCTGTTAAAGGAAATACAATTCATCATGTATGAGCTGGTCCATTTTATCTGCCGGGCACATGTGCTGCAATGATTGTGCAGCACTAAGGGAATAGGAGCAAATGAGAAACTATTTGCCGTGGAGACGCCTCGTCTGCTCGAGTGCCTTCTGCATCGCTTGATGTTCTGCAGTAAATACAGTATATTCGTGAGAAATGCGAATCCTGAAGACACCTTTGGGAAATACTACTCAACAGCCTAGGTAGTCTCCATGTTCGGATGCATCAGTGTGCATAACTTTAAAACTGTAATGCCTTTCTAAAAAGTTAAACAACAGAGACTTAAACGAAAAATCTGTAGTGCAGTCTACCTTCCGATTCGTCAAGTCTAAAATAATTCTGGGCCTCTGTCAAAGCCATGATGGAGATTTGCTTCAACCTTGATGTTAAACTTTAAAACCAGCCACTTCCAACTCTACAAGGCAATCCTTCGAATAAAAGGTCCATACAACGTACATCCATAATCAAGCCGAGATCACACAAAGTCGCTGTAAGACTGCACTCCATCCTCAATTGAAGAAAATTTAAGACAGAACTACAACGGTTAAAACGAAAGCACACAGACTCTCGGTTGAGAAATTAAAATCCTCCTTTTTCTCCCATTCCTCCAACCAACGGATAGTTAGTTGCAACTGATGAGATGTAAGTGCAACGCTCGAGGAGGAACAAAAGACAGAGAAGGCTTCAACAATCAAAGAACATTGAAAAGAACATGTAACTGCAGTCGTTATACTGTTATTAGCAATGGCAAAGACAGACGCTTGCGACACTATCTCGAGGGACACTCTTGCTCAAATTGACCACGGAACCTCAGCAATTCGATATCCAAAACAACGCGCTGACAGGAAACACCGTTTAAAGATGGGAAGGCAGCCTCAAAACTCCCATTCATACAGTTGCCTGAGGGTATTGTACCTCCAAGTAGTGACGTAGACTTTCTCAATGATAAAAGATATACCCATTAGGCGATGCCGACGCAGCGAAGCCTGTTGTAAAGCCTCTTCCAGGAGGGCTAGGTTATGAAAGGCGGAGCGATATCGGTTGAATCCACACTGGTAGCGACTAAGAAGCTATCTTGATCCTAAGATCCAGACAAGGCCGTGGTTGACCACCCGCTCTAAGGCTTTTCCCGCGGAGCTAGTGAAAGCATATTACAATAACTCGGACGTGTACTGTCCTTTTCAGGATTTAAAAGTGGAAGTAAAATTGTCTGTAGCCACGAGTCAGTATAGTGTCGTGACGCCCAAATGAGGTTAAAAAGGATGAGGAGGATTTATTTGTTTCGTTTTGCGAGATAAGCTTCACTGCACTCAGTTTTAGGATGTCAGCAGTAGGTTAGGAGGAATGTTGAGAGAGTGTGTTTTGGAGAGGATGTAAGATGGAATTGGTGGAGAGGAGGACTCTGAAACATGCTGGGAAGGAGGGAAGTTTGTAGATGGGGTGCCCAAGGGCAATCTGAATGTCAAAATGGTTCAAATGGCTCTGAACACTATGGGACTTAACATCTGAGGTCATCAGTCCCCTAGAACTTAGAACTACTTAAACCTAAGGACATCACATACACCCATGCCCGAGGAAGGATTCGAATCTGCGACTGTAGCAGTCGCGCGGTTCCGGACTGAAGCGCCTAGAACCGCTCGGCCACCGACGCAGGCAATCTGTGGAGCTTATTCAACCTCAAGAGCCGAAACCAAGGAAGGTAGTGATGGCTCTGCAGCGAAGTTACTGTTATAGCTCATCGCAAAGGTATTCTTGTCGGGACCCTCGGCAGGCAGCCCATTTCAGAAATGTTACTGTTCACAAATCATTGCCTCACAGATGCTGCTTTATAACAGGGTGATAAATCTCCGAATTATTCCTTAACTAGACGAAGCGCACAATGCTGTAAAAAGTGTTCATATCCCTCCGCATTTAACTTTTTCTAAAGCGCAATAAGGGAACCAACCCTAACCATGAAAAACATTCCTATATCCTAACACTATCTCCGCCATACAAGACATGATGGCAGGTAACGTTCTCCAGGTATTCGCCAAACCCAAACCCTTCCATCGGATTACCACAGAGTACAGGGCGATTCATCACTCCAAATCTCTCGTTTTCAGTCATCCACTGTCCAGTGTCGTCGGTCTTTACACTTCCTCAGTCACCGCTTAGAAATGTGTGGCTTAACGAGGAGCTGCTCCACCATTGTAGCCCCTCCTTTTTAATTGCCTACGCAACTGCCATTGCGCTGGCTGGACTGCAGGTAGCAGTGTCGAACCCACGAGTGATTCCCTCTGCTGATATCTTCCGATTTCTTACGACTACCCTCCGCAGTGCTCGGCGGTGCCTGTCCGTCATTACAGGAGGCCTGCCTAGTCTTGGTACAGCTATGGTCGTTCCTTCTCATTTCCACATCCCAGTCACATCACCAACAGTCGATTTGGGCAGTTTAGGGCGGTTCAAATGTCCCGTGGTTGTTTTGCTACTCAAGTGACTAGTCCACGTTCGTAGTCAACGTCTCTGAGCCGTGCGTGGCTCGTGTTCCCACCTTCACGTATTTTACACCCTGTTTTTAACGCACTTCCACTTCACTGCGCTAATTTAAATTACTACTGTCACTGAGTTGCTGCTTTGCCTGACCGTGACCGGCGCTAGGAGCGCGTATCGATATATTCCCTCTCGTGGTATCTTTGCTCGACTGCTATTACTTATCGGTTGTTGTCTGTGGTAAGTGAGTTCGGGTCGCGACTTCGGGCTGCCAGTCAGTTGGAGCGCGTCTGGAGCGCAGTCCAGACCTGCCAGTCGGGGAGTTGCACTGCGGCACTAGTGCAGTCGGGTTGGAGCAGCAGTGAGGTCTGCATCGGCATGGCTCGCCCGACCATTGCTGCCACACATCACTTGAGCCGGGCCACGGTCTTGGTGGATCGTCGGTCGGTCGTCCTACGGGGCCACGTGTTTTGGCTCGCCAATATAAGGCACTTATGGTCATTACTACATTTTCCCCTCCCCTGCCATAACTTACAAATGTGACCATCATCATTTTATAACACTTTTGGATTACTGTACTGTTCAACTATCGTTGCACTCTTGAGTTGCCACTTAACCAGTTTTATACTTGATCCAACATTGCATTTCCTGACACTCAAAAAAATGGTTCAAATGGCTCTGAGCACTATGCGACTTAACTTCTGAGGTCATCAGTCGCCTAGAATTTTAGAACTAATTAAACCTAACTAACCTAAGGACATCACACACATCCATGCCCGAGGCAGGATTCGAAACTGCCTCCGTAGCGGGCGCTCTGTTCCAGACTGTAGCGCCTAGAACCGCACGGCCACTCCGGCCGGCCCTGACACTCAGCTAATGGGTATAAATTCGTTATTGTCTGACTTTAACTACTCAAATATTTTGACCAGCTTTTAGGTACCGTGACATTTTGACCCATGCAGATAGTTTCTGACTCATTAGACAGAATATGATGACACTGGATGATGTACTTAAGATCCGGATAGTCATCTCATACGGTACTACACCTGCCCTTAATGCAACCTCAGAATGATTTGACATGGTTATACGTCATACCCTTAGTGTTAGCGATTGTATACATTTAATTTTGAGATTTATCTTCATACATATAGGCGGCCTCCTATATTTCTCTTTTTCTTCCTTTCCTTTTCATTCAGTCGATTCCACTTGGTATAATCCTGCATAACTGTATAGGACTTATATGTAGGGAGATAGACATTTCTTGATATACAGAGATTGAGAAACTTCTTTGTAACCATGACTACATGAGGCAGCTACTGGCGTTGCATTAATCCACTCAGCACAATGTGGGGTTGTCCTACATAAGGGTCCTAATGAAGTGTCTACGATGACCAGGTGTTTGATGATTTTATAGTACGATTGCATTGGTTACTTCGTGAATGGAATTGGGTTTTAAGACAAACTCTTCTATGCTTTTTGTCGTTAATATTGCGGCAGCTGTTTGTCGTACGACACATAATACGACCTAGACCACACATAAGTAACTATGTATTCTGACATGGTTGTCACATTTTCTTGTATTTTAATTTATTTTCTAGTTATTTATATTAGTTAATTAAAAAAAATTCTTCCACTGTTCCACTGGACATACGAATGTATGCAGTACATCTGATGTGTTGCATGGCCTATTACAGCTGTGTGTTACGGTTTTACGAATAATAGCGTACACACATGTTCATATATCATGCTTTATTTGAGTAAAACAGTGAAAACTATTAACAATAGCATGACATAGGCAGAAGCATATGTGCCCTAATGTTACATATAGTTTTAATGATATACAATATATCTCTCTGAGCCACTTACATAGTTAATATGATACCTTTCAATTGTTAACGTGTGTTATATATTTTTTATAATTTTTTTGTAATAGTACATTTCTTCTACTCATTGTACAGAGGCTTGAAGATGGCATCAATGTAATGCCGAAACTGGTAGCACATGGAAGTTCATAAAATAAAATAAATTCCTACAATACATACGGCTGTTGGTAAATTATTGCATCAAGAAGCTCATGCCAGCCGTCGTCCCATGATCCATAATGGATCCACGAAGATTAAAAAATCGTTCGTGAGTCGGCTGTGTGTGCGTGCGTGTGTGCATCGACTCCCGATTTGTCTTCGTGCTTGCTTAGTTCCTGTTGGGTATCGTTCACGTCTTCGTGCAGTGTTTGTCAAGTTGTGTGTGTAGTTGGCGTTATTTTCACTGACCACTATTTTAGATGTTGTCGGCA
Source organism: Schistocerca serialis cubense (assembly GCF_023864345.2). NCBI lineage: Eukaryota > Metazoa > Arthropoda > Insecta > Orthoptera > Acrididae > Schistocerca > Schistocerca serialis. The sequence goes on from NC_064646.1 coordinate 399,659,550, forward strand.
TTCTGAGGGTGGTCGGTCGGTTGCTGCGGACCAGGGAAGTTATCTCCGCGCGGCGCAGTCGTCTGGGTGCGTTGGCGGTCCCTGCTCAGCGTCGAAGCGTGTGTGGAGCTGTCTGATCGCTACGAGCATCGTGGTTCGCCGACCCAGGAGTCACAGTTGAGTAGTAGTTTCAACTACCCAAGCCACGTCCATCCATGTCGTATGGTTCGTTTCAGTGGTTCGCTGTTGGGGAGGTATTCCTGTCAGGAACACCGAGTGTTTCTATTGATGAAATTTAGCTGCCATGCGGTGCAATGAGCTATATTCGTTGACTACAATTCAAGTGCACCAGCGGAATATTCTGCCTTGTGGCCGTTAGTGTTTTGGTTACTTGCCCTGGCCACTGACGTAAATTCAGGCAGTGTTCCTTTTGGGTGAATTTAATTATATTACCGTATTTCAAGTTCAAGTTTACCAGCGGAATTTTCTGCCTTGTGGCCGTTAGTGTTCCGGTTACCTGCCCTGCCCACTAACGTAATATTTCAGGCATCGTCCTTTGCTCACCTGTTGTCGCTGTCCAACATGGTGTGTAGTTTTGACAGCTAATATATATTTCATTGTGGATAATCACGTTCGTAACCTTTTGTGTTTGAGTTCTCATGTATCGACTGGTGGCAAGCAAGTCGTTTAGTCGGTCGGTCCGTGGCTGTCCCCTCGTTGGGTTCCGACGGATCAAATGTAGTTGGGCTCACCACCTGTCTCACCTAAGTGAACGACGGCAGACCGACCCCCCTGGAGGCTTCTGAGTGCCGTTTTCTTCTCACGGTGTTTAATTTTCTGTTTATAATCTATCATAGCCAATGATTTAAAAAATTCTTGTTTTTACTATATTTTATGTATTTTGAATTTTGGAAAGTCAGTTGTGGGCCTCACCCACTTAAATCTTTATCCTAAAAAAAATAAAAAATAAATATTGCCGCCTTCTGCCTTTGAAAGGTTATGGTAATTTATTTTTAAATCTTGAAAATTTTTTTGTGGGCCTTCAGCCTTTCGTATTGTATCTGCTCTCAGCCTCTCTGTGAATATATATATATATATATATATATATATATATATATATATATATATATATATATATATATATAGTGTGTGTTAATTATTTTATGTGCAATTTTAACTGCATGTTTTACCACTTGAGATTTACCTTGTTGCTTTAAGAATTCTTGTTTGGAGGCTTTCAGCAGTGAAATAATTGCCTTTTTGAAACTCGTAGTTCTAAAGGTTCGGCTATGTGCTGTTTTAGTTTAAAGGTGTTATTAAATTACAATAAATTACAATTTTGAGTGAACCTGACCCATACCGTATTTGTCCCTTTCCACAATCCTAATCACCTGTTCTGCCCAGCGGGTTTAGCGGGCGTTCCAGTCTCATTCTGCTGCTACTGCTTCTTTAATGACAAAACATTAAACGTGCCTCCTTTTTTTTACTGGTGGGTCCGTCACTGGTGGCATCTAGCGGTCAGTTCCGCATTATACAGGTGTGTCCGGATACTTCAGATCAGCTAGTGTATGTTACGCAATGTCATAATCGCTCGCTCGTTTGCAAACAAAACAGTACATTGGCCGGCCGCGGTGGCCGTGCGGTTCTAGGCGCTCCAGTCCAGAGCCGCGCTGTTGCTACGGTCGCAGGTTCGAATCCTGCCTCGGGCATGGGTGTATGTGATGCCCTTAGGTTAGTTAGGTTTAAGTAGTTCTAAGTTCTAGGGGACTGATGACCACAGCAGGTGAGTCCCATAGTGCTCAGAGCCATTTGAACCATTTGAAAACAGTACATTGGATTTTCTGCTGATCCATTTTGACTTCAACGACGGACACATACCACGCGAGGACTGCGTCATCCGGGAGCATCTGTGCAGCGAACTGTCTACGGCACTGCGTCCCCGTTACCTCGGAGCAGACGGCGCTTCCCAAAGCAGGTCTCGGGCGATGCGGCCTCCGGCACGTAAGCCGCGGCCGAGGTCACTGGCATCGCAGCGTGCCGTCCACGTGGAAAGAAGACACGGGCAGGGAAACAGGATGGGTACCGGTAACGCTGTACGTGGAAAAGCCGCCAGTAACCCCTCCCTGCTCACAGTCTCACTGCAGCAGCAGGTATGACAGTTGACAAGATGAGCTGACACAAGCGCACTGTGCGCTTGATACTCTTGAGGGCAGATTTGCATTCAAAGCGCCGTCGACGACGAGTTCATCTGAGATGGAGCGCAATCTCCTATTGGGGAAGGATGGAAACTGACCTGGCCCTTTCAAAGGAACCATCTTGGCATTCAGTATAGACAATTTAGTACGTTATCAGTAAGCCCCCGATGCTTTAAAGAATTGCCCTATGTTCAAACTTAAAACAAAGATTTAAAAGTATGTTTAAAGTTTACTAGGAATTGCTAAATGCTCTCATTATCAAACTCTGGTTGAGTATATGCTGGGTAATTTCCGCTCCGTTTTAAGCAAAATCTAGTTCTTCACGGATCTCATTATTTATGGCGTCGTATCTCCTAAACAATGTGTTGTAGAATGAAATAATTTTTCAGATACATTAACTGGTATATCTGGGTACTGTCCGCAAAATGTGTTGTGAATACAGCTAACAGTAAAGAAGTAATAAATTAAATCTTCAAGCCTCATGCGACAGTTCTACTGCATGAACAGCGAGAACGTAGTAAGCCGTGCTTTTCATAATTTGGTGGGACGTTGTCAGCGAGAAAAAGTTTCGTAAAGGTTTGAAATTATGTGTAAAGTTCGTAGCAAGTCACTAAGTGTTCTCGTTTTCATATAATGGATGAATATAGTCCGGGCATTTGTACACCGTGAGTTGCGCTGCCTCAAAAAATACATACTGTTTTTAACTGGAGTACTTGTGTTATTGTCTGAATAAGATTATACCTCTCGGTGAGTAGATTATGTCCACACTTTAAATTTTTAAATTCGGTCACTATTTATTTGAAATAATGAAAATCAAATTTTTGTTTGCCCCTAGCTGTCGCTAGATAGGCAACCTGAACCTGAGTTTCTGTTCGTCAGTTTGTAATACAGGAGGGCAGATATTCTGGAGAAGCGAAAGTAACATCTGGTGCGTCCCAAGATTGCGTAATAGTACCTCTAATATTTTCAACATACATGCATACTCGACAGCAGTGTTCGAGATTGTTGGCTGACGATGCTGTTGCGTACAGGGAAGTATCGTAGTTGGACGATCATAAGGAATTACAGGAAGAGTTGTTCTACGTTACTACTTTGCGTGATGAATGGCAGCTATCTGTAAATGTAGATAAATGTAAGATAATACCTATAACACAGAGAAGCAACCGTATATTATCTGTTTACAGCGTTAGTGCTGATCACTTGATCACGTCAAATCGTACACAGTCCAGCCACATGCTATACAATGCCGGCCGCGGTGGCCGTGCGGTTCTGGCGCTGCAGTCCGGAACCGCAGGGCTGCTACGGTCGCAGGTTCGAATCCTGCCTCGGGCATGGGTGTGTGTGATGTCCTTAGGTTAGTTAGGTTTAAGTAGTTCTAGGTTCTAGGGGACTTATGACCTAAGATGTTGAGTCCCATAGAGCTCAGAGCCATTTTTTTGCTATACAATGACATCAGTTTTTTATTATTTTGTGAAGCTCTCGCTGAAACAGATCAGGGCTTTATCGTGTCTTGGACGTCATCTTCAGTGCCCAGTTGGATGATTTGTGCGTTCTGGGCACAATGAGGCGAAAGCAAGGAAAGGTAAACCAACATATGATCCTCGTAATAGTTTACTTAAATAACTACTGATTCTAAACATAAAAGCACGTATGTGTTTTCTGGGAGATTTTGTAACAGTTATAGGCATAAATATAAGTAAAGGATGTTTCATAACTCATATTAAAGGCTTCTCGAGTTTATAGAGGAAATTTAGTAATTAAAGTTATGATGACGAACCCAAACGTACGAATGGAAATGTACGTTTTGGACATAAAATAAGTTTTTAGATCGGGTAACTTTTTAATCTCCCGTTTCCCGTTACGGACTCAAACTTGGAAGAGGACGACGTTGTCGGTTGCAATTGAAGTTATGGCATCAGATACAATTTTTGTTCCACTACCACAACGGCTGGAGGAGGAATGCTTCGTGCAATTGAGAACCCTAGTCTCAGCGTAAGAGAATTAGCTGCAGCAAGTAATGCTGACGACACGACTGTCTCGATAGTGCTACATGAGATCCTGCTCTACACACAGCATGCAAAGCATGTTCTGAAACTATCAACAGCTCGTTGTACGGGTAGACCTCATTTAGTAATGTGTCAAACCTCACTTTAGTGCAGCCATGCTGTTTACGGATGAGGCTTCGTAACGAAGTAGATTGTTAATGTGTTGAGAATTGCAGAAACTGAGCTCTGACATGGAAATAAAACGTTTCCGGACCCAAGTCCATACAATACTTTCTTCTCTTTAGTGTAATTTCCTGGATGTTTGACCATCCGTTTCTGTTATACGCTGTATGTAGTGACAGTTGAAAACTTGTGCCATAACAGAACTCGAACCCGGATTTCCTGCTTGTGTATGTGTGTGAATTCCCGAGGGACCAAATTGCTGAGGACATCGGTTCCTAGACTTACGCACTACTTAAACTAACTTATGCAAAAAACAATACACATCCCATGCCCGAGGGAGGACTCGAACCTCCGGCGGCAGTGGCCGAGCAACCCGTGACATGACGCCTTAGACCGCGCGACCACTCCGCGCGGGGGGTAACCAAGAAGCCAATATATTACCACAATTTTTCTAGCCAGATCATTACTGAATCCTGCCATGTTTCATTCTTGGTACGTAAATTGGGACAGAGCCGGCTGCTGCGGCCGAGTGGTTATAGGTGCTTCAGTCTGGAACCGTGCGACCACTACGGTCGCAGATTCGAATCCTGCCTCGGGCATGTATGTGCGTGATGTCCGTAGGTTAGTTAGGTTTAAGTTGTTCTAAGGTCTAGGGGGCTGATGACCTCAGATGTTAAGTCCCATAGCGCTCAGAGCCATTTGAGCCAAACTCGGTTAGCAGTTGGAAACAGTGCGAAACAAGACTCATTCGACCAAATGACTTTCTTCCATTGCTCTATAGTCCAGGACTTACAGCTTCGTCTCCATGTTCTCCTGTTATGGGTATTTGCATCACTGATGAGTGGTTTTGGAATTCCAGCTAGCCCTGCAGTTCCCTGCTTACGGAGCTTCCTTCGTGTTGTTTTGGTGCTGACAGAGTTCGCTATTGGGACATTCAGTTCTGCAGTGACTTTTGCTGTTGTGGTCCCCTTATTTTTCATCACAATTCCCTTAAACGACAGTCTGTCACAATCAATCAACAAATACTTTCGTCCACATCGTGATTTAGTGGTTGATATTTATCCGATTTCCCTACATGGGGTATAAATCTTCGGTATGTTGCCTCCTGAAACACCACGCACTTCGGCTCTCTTGGTTACAAAAGCACCGATAATACGAGCGCCAACAATTTGCCCATATCCTGAATCACTTATCTTCAACGCAATGCACTCACGACTGCAAAGGACATTGTTCCGACCACGACTGACCCTTGCAACGTATTGAGGACATTGTACAGGTGCCGTTCGTAATAAAATGCGACAACGCAACCTGTAGGCTTGACTAGCATCTGCATTTATGTTAAAGCACGAATGTCTCGCGGAGTTTCCGTATTTTTTCCAACCCATGTATGTTTAGGGGATCCAACGCTACATTTGTTCAGTCCACTTGTCTCGGCGGCATCTCGTTTCCGACTTTGACATTGTAGTACCGGTACTGAACACAAACATTCTGCATGTATGGAAAACACTTCAATCAACTGGCCAAGTTCGGCAAGCACTTGCAGCGAGATGCAAATAACTACTTCCACTAACTTTTGTTGAAGTTACTTCTGGAAATTGACGAAATGTGCGGAAGTCCACTTGTTAGTGAGTTTCCAAGATTTGAGGACACTTACTTGCTATTGGACACATGATTTAAACTCGGTTGTACCCCTGTTTCCTATCTGTGAGCTGGAAGCAGAGGTCTCACCCTCTCCCCATTCTGTAATATAACACAAATACGCCACTACACTGTACTCACACCCATTAAAGTCACCCTCTTCTTCTTTCTTGGCTCTACAGCTCGTATCGAAGTTTCCAACCGATTTCTCATACACGAACAGCAGTTGACCGGCGTTGCCTGGTGAAACGTTGTTGTGATGCCTCGTGTGAGGAGGATAAATGCGTACTATCACGTTTCCGACTTGACTTCTACAATTTCCATTTCTCTCTGTCCTTTGCCAATAGTCTCCAGTTTCTATAGCTCATCTTCCTAAGATCTCCGATTACTCCATCTCTCCATCTGGCTCTTGGTCGACCACGTCCTCTCTGCCCTCCTGGCTTTCCTTGTAATATTCCTTTTGATACTTCTGTATCATTCATGTGAGCCACGTGTCCCGCTCACCTCAGTCTGGATGATTTCACTATCCTTCTGATGGGTTGATCTTTGTATATGGTATGCAGCTCGTGGTTGTATCTCCTCCTCCATCTTCATCTTTCACAGATTGGGCCTATAATTCGTCTAAGTACCTTTCTTTGAAATGCATCCAGTGATTCAGTATCTTTAGTTGTTGCCGGCCGGTGTGGCCGTGCGGTTCTAGGCGCGTCAGTCTGGAACCGCGTGTCCGCTACGGTCGCAGGTTCGAATCCTGCCTCGGGCATGGATGTGTGTGATGTCCTTAGATTAGTTAGGTTTAAGTAGTTCTAAGTTCTAGGGGACTTATCACCTAAGATATTGAGTCCCATAATGCTCAGAGCCATTTGAACCATTTGAACTTTAGTTGTTGATGTCCAGGCTTCAGAGGCATATGTACGCACTGGTCGTATAAGTGATTTATACAAATTTCGTTGTACGAGTCAGGAGCCTTGAGAATAGACATCGTGTTAGGGAAGAATAGACTCTATTGGCTAGTATTAATCTCTGCTTAATTTCATAGGAGGTATCATTTAGATGCGTAACTGTACAGCCCAGGTACTTGAAATGTTCAACTCTCTCAAATGTATAATTGCCCAATGTTATTGCATGTGGCATATTTTCTCTATGGATTTTCCAGCTGCCATATATTTTGTTTTTTTTTGTTCATTAATAATTCACCGCATGTTCCTACTAGCCAAGGGCTGTAAACGTCTCTTCCATTGCTTTTTGGGTTCTTGCTATTATATCTATGTCAGTATCTGCACTGATTTATAGAAGAGCGTTCCCCTATTCAGAAGGTTTGCGTTTGTTATCGCCTTCTCTAGGACGGCATTAAGGAGAAGACATGCTAATGAATCCCCTTGTCGCACTCCATTTTTAATACTCAATGTATTGGACATAATTCCTCCTAATCTTACACTACCTTGAGTTTCGCTCATTGTCATTATTCTCACCAGCCATACCAACTCTCTCGATACTCCCAGTTCATCTAGAGCTTGATATAACTGCTCTCTATTTATGCTATCATAAGCTGCTTTGAAATCTGTGAAGAGGTGATGCGTAATAGTTTTTTTTCAGGATTTGTCAAGGTGAATATTTGATCTGTAGTTGACTTCCCGAGAAGGAAGCCGGTCGGGGTGGCCGAGCGGTTATAGGCGCTACATACTGGAACCGCGCGACCGCTACCGTCTCAGGTTCGAATCCTGCCTCGGGCATGGATGTGTGTGATGTACTTAGGTTAGGTAGGTTTAAGTAGTTCTAAGTTCTAGGGGACTGATGACCTCAGAAGTTGAGTCCCATAGTGCTCAGAGCCGGGAAGGAATCCGCATTGGTACGGCCCCGTCTCCCTCTGTATGATCGGGAGTATTCTGTCGAATAGTAAATTAGAAAATATTTAATAACGCAAATTAAGTAGTGCGATCCCTCTATGATTGCCACACTCCATCTTATCCCCATTAAACTCACCTACTCTCAACGAATACAAAAGACTCCTATTTCCCCAAGGAAAGGAGCCAACATGCACGAAGGAACGACACGTTTATAATGAACTAAAATTTACGAGTGCAGTTGGAGTTACACTACTGGCTATTAAAATTGATACACCACGAAGATGACGTGCTACAGACGCGAAATTTAAGCGACAGGAAAAAGATGCTGTGATATGAAAATGATTATCTTTTCAGAGCATTCACACAAGGTAGCGCCGGTGGCGACACCTACAACGTGCTGACATGAGGAAAGTTTCCAACCGATTTGTCATACACAAACAGCAGTCCACCGGCGTTCCTCGTGAAACGTTGTTGTGATGCCTCGTGTAAGGAGGAGAAATGCGTACCATCACGTTTCCGACTTTGATAAAGGGCGGATTGTAGCCTATCGCGATGCGGTTTATCGTATCGCGACATTGCTACTCGCGTTGGTCGAGATCCATTGACTGTTACCAGAATATCGAATCAGTGGGTTCAGGAGGGTAATACGGAACGCCGTGCTGGGTCCCAACGGCCTCGTATCACTAACAGTCGAGATGACAGGCATCTTATCCGCATGGCTGTAACGGATCGTGCAGCCACATCTCGATCCCTGGGTCAGCAGATGCGGACGTTTGCAAGACAACAACCATCTGCACGAACAGTTTAACGACGTTTGCAGTAGCATGGACTATCAGCTCGGAGACCATGGCTGCAATTACCCTTTACGCTGCATCACTGACAGGAGCGCCTGCGATGGTGTACTCAACGACGAACATGGGTGCACGAATGGCAAAACGTCATTTTTTCGGATGAATCCAGATTCTGTTTACAGCACCATGATTGTCGCATCCGTGTTGGGCGGCATCGCAGTGAAAGCACATTGGAAGCGTGTATTCGTCATCGGCATACTGGCGTATCACCCGGCGTGATGGTATGGGGTGCCAGTGGTTACACGTATGGGTCAACTCTTGTTGGCATTGACGGCACTTTGAACAGTGGACGTTGCATTTCAGATGTGTCACGACCTGTGGCTCTACCCTTCATTCGATCCCTGCGAAACCCTACATTTCAGCACGATAATGCACGACCGCATGTTGCAGGTCCTGTACGGGCCTTTCTGGATACAGAAAATGTTCGACTGCTGCCCTGGCCAGCATCTTCTCCAGATCTCTCACCAAATGAAAACGTCTGGCAAATGGTGGCCGAGCAACTGGCTCGTCACAATACGCCAATCACTACTCTTGGTGAACTGTGGTATCTTGTTGAAGCTACATGGGTAGCTGTACTTGTACACGCCATCCAAGCTCTATTTGACTCAATGCCCAGGCGTATCAAGGCCGTTATTACGGGTAGTGATTTCTCAGAATCTATGCACCCAAATTGCGTGAAAATGTAATCACATGTCAGTTCTAGTATAATATATTTGTCCAATGAATACCCGTTTATCATCTGCATTTCTCCTTGGTTTTCAAATGGTTCAAATGGCTCTGAGCACTACGGGACTCAACATCTGAGGTCATCAGTCCCCTAGAACTTAGAACTACGTAAACCTAACTAACCTAAGGACATCACACACATCCATGCCCGAGGCAGGATTCGAACCTGCGACCGTAGCGGTCGTGCTGTTCCAGACTGAAGCACCTAGAACCGCTCGGCCACACCGGCCGGCTCTCCTTGGTGTAACAATTTTAATGGCCAGTAGTATATTTAATTGCTGGACACCATGATGTCGTACCTGTCTTCGGGACACCAGGAGTCCGCTTACCGGCCTGTTTGGTTCATTAGGCCGGCGGCTTCCTAAGAAGCTCCGCTGCGGCGAACAAAAAAGAAGGGCGCCTCGTGGTGCGTCTAGGTGTGCGGTCTCAGGTTACGCAGGCGGTGCAGCGCGGATAATGAGGCGAGGCACGGCGGCCTGGACTTAGGCAGAAGGCTGGCGGAGGAATGCCGCCCTGACCACGCGGTTTCAATGCTGGGTGATCGGCTGCCGCAAGACGATAATGAGAGGCGCAGTGGCAAGTGCAAGGCCGACTCTGACACACAAACAGCCGCCACGCGGTGGAGGAAAGGGGGACAGACTCTCCCGCGCCGTAGAAAGCGGCCACCGCAGCGGCCGCCGCAGCGACAGTGAATCGGCGGCCATCGGCGTGTGTACACCGCGTCACACGCTCCGTCCAGAAGCTTCGCGCTGCGTCACCGCTGCTGCGCCGACAGAGGGCGCAAGACAGGCTGCGAGGCTCCTCAAGACTACAAGCGACACAGGCTCAAGGTAAGCCTGCCGACTCCACTCACTGTTTCCTGGGGGTACCAAATACTCGGCGCTGTAGTGCAGGTGGTCTAACACGACGATCTAGGTCAGTGTAGTCCCACTTTTCAATACTGACATTGTGGCGCTTACCTCGGACCGCAAATTTACCAATCTTGTTATTAACTGAGGCAACAGCCTTGCCGCAGTGGATACACCGGTTCCTGTAAGATCACCGAAGCTAAGCGCTGTCGGGCATGGTCTGCACATGGATGGGTGACCATCCAGGCCGCCATGCGCTGTTGCCATTTCTCAGGGTGCAATTAGCCTCGTTATGCCATTTGAGGAGCTACTCGACCGAATAGTAGCGGCTTCGGTCAAGAATACCAACATAACGACCGGGAGAGCGGTGTGCTGACCCCACCCCCCTCCTATCCGCATCATCCACTGTGGATGACACGGTGGTCGGATGGTCCCGGTAGGCCACTCGTGGTCTAAAGACAGAGTGTTTTTTTTGTTGTTGTTAACTGGTATACTACACTACTGCCCATTAACATTGCTACATCAAGAAGAAATGCAGATGATAAACGGGTACTCATTGGACAAATATATTATACTAGAACTGACATGTGATTACATTTTCACGCAATTTGGGTGCATAGATTCTGAGAAAGCACTACCCGTAATAACGGCCTTGATACGCCTGGGCATTGAGTCAAACAGAGCTTGGATGGCGTGTACAGGTACAGCTGCCCATGCAGCTTCAACACGGTACCACAGTTCATCAACAGTAGTGACTGGCGTATTGTGACGAGCCACGGGTCATAACACATCTGAAATGTAACGTCCACTGTTCAAAGTGCCGCCAATGCGAACAAGAGGTGACCGATACGTGTAACCAATGGCATCCCATACCATCACGCCGGGTGATACGCCAGTATGCCGATGACGAATACGTGCTTCCAATGTGAGTTCACCGCGATGTCGTCAAACACGGATGCGACCAACATGATGCTGTAAACAGAATCTGGATTCATCCGAAAAATTGAAGTGTTGCCTTTCGCGCACCCAGGTTTCATTGAGTACACCATCGCAGCCGGTCCTGTCTGAGATGCAGCGTCAAGGGTAACAGCAGCCATGGTCTCCGAGCTGATAGCCCATGCTGCTGGAAACGTCGTCGAGCTGTTCGTGCAGATGGTTGTTGTCTTGCAAACGTCCCCATCTGATCACTGAGGGATCGAGACGTGGCTGCACGATCCGTTACAGCCATGCGGATAAGATGCCTGTCATCTCGACTGCTAGTGATACGAGGCCGTTGGGATCCAGCACGGCGATCCGTACTACCCTCCTGAACCCACCGATTCCATATTGTGCTAACAGTCATCGGATCTCCAGCAACGCGAGCAGCAATGTCGCGATACGATAAACCGCAATCGCGATAGGCTACAATCCGACCTTTATCAAAGTCGGAGACGTGATGGTACGCATTTCTCCTCCTTACACGAGGCATCACAACAACGTTTCACCAGGCAACGCCGGTCGACTGTGTATGAGAAATCGGTTGGAAACTTTCGTCATGTCAGCACGTTGTAAGTGTCGCTACCGGCGCCAACCTTGTGAGAATGCTCTGAAAAGCTAATCATTTGCATATAACAGCATCTTCTTCTTGTCGGTTAAATTTCGCGTCTGTAGCACGTCATTTTCGTGGTGTAGCAATTTTAATGGCCAGTAGTGTAAAAGAATTAGTGCGTTACGAGCCGCCAATAGATTAGCTGTAGTAAAGCCACTGACCGTAAGTAATGATCGGAACCCTTCGTGTTGACTGTTCTCTGCTTCAGAATGCTGCCACCTCAACGCCACCAAAGATGAGTGACGGAAATTGCCTGACGAAGTTTTGTTGTGTGTGAACCGATGTTTAATTGAATAAAGCCCGCCCGGGTAGCCTAGCTTTCTAACACACGGCTTTCCGGAGTGAGAGGGAGCGCCTGGTCCCCGGCACGAATCCGCCCGACGGACTTGTCGAGGTCCGGTGAGCCGGCCAGTCTGTGGATGGTTTTTAGGCGGTTTTCCATCTGCCCCGGCGAATGCGGGCTGGTTCCCCTTATTCCGCCTCAGCTACACTATGTCGGCGATTGCTGCGCGAACAAGTTCTGCACATACGCGTACACCACCATTACTCTACCATGGGGCTACACTCGTCTGATGAGAGTCGTTCCCTGGGGAGTCCACCGGGGGCCGAACCGCACAATAACCCTGGGTTCGGTGTGGGGCAGCGGATGCGTGAAGTGGACTGCGGTAGTCGTCGGTGGTGTTGTGGACCACTGCGGCTGCGGTGGGGACGGAGCCTCTCCGTCGTTTCTAGATCTCCGGTTAACATGCAATACAATACAATTGAATAAAACTTTGCTAGGGACCCCGCAATTTTTGCAGTGTCTTATAATTCCGGCCGTATTTATTCCTTAAAAAATCTACTCGCGAAAATTTGACTGTGATACTAACCTTTTCTGAAATCCTGAAACTATTTTTTCTGAGGTATATATATAATTACATTTTTCTTTCACATAGCATAATTTTTTGTATGAAACTCTTTGCAACAAGGATTTTTACGCACGGCTATTTTCCACTTGCTGCGCTGGTATGTAGTGTCTTTTCCTGCAGTGTTTCGTGGTTAAAAAAAATGAAGAAACACCAGAAAAGAACACAGCGTTCCAACTTAATTTTCCGAAATATTCCAGGTTTAACACAGTTCTTCCTGTACAAAGCCTGGATCATCGTCTGAATCGTCGATGTCGTCATTGTCATTCTCAAGAAATTGTCGCTCCAATTCACTCAAAATTTCACCCTTCCTAAGACAACGTGCAGCCATGTGTACCGTCGCTTTACACACTGAACGAGTAGACCCGCCTTCCACCAGCTCAGCTTCATGCAACAAATGGCTGTTTCAGCAGCTTCATGTCCCTCGCAACGCATTGAGCCCGTAACCATACGTAGTTTTGTATTTAACAGTAGGAGAAACTAAACACCGTCACATGTCGGGATCGGCAGTCTACCGATATTTTCGCATCGCGCCAACTGGCAGGATTGGCTGTTAAAGTGTTAGCAATAGCAGTTGCACTCATTTTAAATGCATTATGCAATATGAGATACGATCACATGTTTCACTATATTTTTTGAATGTCATTTTTATTCTACTCGGGCGGCCGGCGTGGCCGAGCGGTTCTAGGAGCTTCAGTCTGGAACCGCGAGACCGCTACGGTCGCAGGTTCGAATCCTGCCTCGGGCATGGATGTGTGTGATGTCCTTAGGTTAGTTAGGTTTAAGTAGTTCTAAGTTCTAGGGGAGTGGTGACCTCAGATGTTAAGTCCCATAGTGCTCAGAACCATTTATTCTACTCGCTGCCTTGTATTTCAACTGCCTTAGTTTCACTTTATATTCATTGCTACAAATATGTATCGTATTTGAAGATGATCTTCTCTATAACGCGCAGTCCCGTATACGTGTTACTTCCGTTTGAAATTTGTATCATAGCAGCTGACCGGTACGAGTCACATACACCAATGAGTTGTCAGCACTGGAAGACAGAAACATCCCTCCCCCCCCCCCTCCCCACTCACATCCTCTAACACCGCAGTGGTTGCACTATGTACTACCTACCCTCTGCCCCTGACATAAGTGGCTAACATTGCTTATCTCACGGCCCAAATCACCAGTGTCAGTTAAAATTAAGCACATCTTAAAATAAAATGTTGATTCCTCTGTGAGTAATTCTATATATTACCGAGCAGGAAAACTACATCCTTAAAAAGCTCTTAACGTTAGCTGACATTTTTGGATTTAGCTGTTAGTTGCGAGATGCATATTATTATAAAATGTCGGGGCGCTCGAATACTTGATTGGAGCCCCACGGGGGCCGCGGGCTGCAGTTTACCAACGATTGATGTAGGGTGCTACATTTCGAATCAGTCATACTCTCTGGAGTCAGGCACACGGAACGCTTTTTTATTCACAAACTAGCTGATCAACCCCGCATGCCCGCGTATTCATTTCGCTAATTTTCTATTACAAACGAAAAGAAAAAATGAACTGTGTTTCTAGTGTGATATGGGAAAAATTTCATTTCTATGTATTCGTGAAAACAACTTTGAATTTATGCGGTAGATTTGGTGTGAGATGATACCAGTTTCTGTATGCTGGGTCCAGCTGCTTCGCGTGTCTACAACGCGATTTTGTAACCGTCTCTATGGCAACGCCTCTTCATAGCTCTACAGATGGCTATCATTTTCGACTACAGCCGTTTGCGCTTAGCAGTTGCCGGCCGAGGTGGCCATGCGGTTCTGGCGCTGCAGTCCGGAACCGCAAGACCGCTACGGTCGCAGGTTCGAGTCCTGCCTCGGGCATGGGTGTGTATGATGTCCTTAGGTTAGTTAGGTTTAAGTAGTTATAAGTTCTAGGGGACTTATGACCTAAGATGTTGAGTCCCATAGTGCTCAGAGCCATTCATTTCGCTTAGCAGTTGAAAGCTGTCAAAAGCGCTGTCTGGAGTCAGGCATTTCCTTACGTTGATTCGACTGCAGAAGTGTCTTAGTGGTAAAGAGTAAGTTGTGAGTTAAAGAGAATTTCGCTCTCATTTAAGTATATGGCGGAAAGAGTCAGCCTTCAGGAATTGTGAAACGAACCCTGTCGTCCAGGACCGGATGCCACAAAGGGAGGAGATTCACCACGAGATGGGGTCTATTGAGGCCTAAGCGCTGTAGTGTGCGAGTGAGACAGACGAGAACCTACGTCATAGCCGTTGGAGGCCGAGGAGACATAGCAGTGTTAAATGTGGCGGACCTAAGATCGGCCATAAAGGGAAACATTTGTGAAAACTATTTAATTCTGTAGTAGTGCAGGGAATCAAGTCACAGTAATTTTAATCTACCGTCCTCCATAAATTTTCATGGTGATCCCTATAAAACTTGAATCTTGATCATATCTATAATAGTTTAGGATTTACTGTTAAAGTGAAATTAGCAAATTTTGTAACAGAGACCTAAGTGCTAAAATCTGAACTCTTTGGTCGATCTTAACGATCAACATTTCGTATAGAAGCGCATCATTAAAAAGACAAACGTTGTAAATATCAACTCTGTAACTTTATTTTTTTAAATATATAGTAAATTTAAATTTAAGTATTTTCAGTTAAATACCATATCATCATTTCCTCCACAAAAAACGCATTGCCCAATGACAGCATGACACCTAATTCAATCATTAGGTAATAGAATATGTGTTGTAAAGTTTAGTGCACAATAGTTACTTTTGTTCTTTATTTATTTATCAGAAAGCACATTGGTGCAAGGCTACTAACGTTGCATTCAAAGCTAACAAGGAAATTGTATTGGTTTTATGTAAAATAATTTAACATTTATTATGTAATGGATATTATTGTTACTTTATTTACACTACTGGCCATTAAAATTGCTACACCAAGAAGAAATGCACATGATAAACGAGTATTCATTGGACAAATATATTATACTATAACAGACATGTGATTACATTTTCACGCAATTTGGGTGCATAGACGCTGTGAAATCAGTACCCAGAACAACCACCTCTGGCCATAATAACGGCCTTGATACGCCTGGGCATTGAGTCAAACAGCTTGCATGGCGTGTACAGGTACAGCTGCCCATGCAGCTTCAACATAATATCACAGTTAACCAAGAGTAGTGACAGGCGTATTGTGACGAGCCAGTTGCTCGGCCACCATTAACCAGACGTTTTCAGTTGGTGAGAGGTCTGGAAAATGTGCTGGCCAGGACAGCAGTCCAAAGTTTTCTGTATCCAGAAAGGCCCGTACAGGACCTGCAACATGCGGTCGTGCATTATCCTGCTGAAACGTAGGGTTTTGCAGGGATCGAATAAAGGGTAGAGCCACGGGTCGTAATACATCTGAAATGTAACGTCCACTGTTCAAAGTGCCGTCAATGCGAACAAGAGTTGACCGAGACGTGTAACCAATGGCACCCCATACCATCACGCCGGGTGATACGCCAGTATGCCGATGACGTATACACGCTTCCAATTTGCGTTCACCGCGATGTCGCCAAACACGGATGCGACCGTCATGATGCTGTAAACAGAACCTGTATTCATCGGAAAAAATGATGTTTTCCCATGTGTGCACCCAGGTCCGTCGTTGAGTACACCATCGCAGGCGCTCATGTCTGTCATGCAGCGTCAAGGGTAACCTCAGACATGGTCTCCGAGCTGATAGTCCATGCTGCTGCAAACGTCGTCGAACTGTTCGTACAGATGGTTGTTGTCTTACAAACATCCCCATCTGTTGACTCAGGGATCGAGACGTGGCTGCACGATCCGTTACAGCCATGCGGATAAGATGCAAGTCATCTCGACTGCTAGTGATACGAGGCCGTTGGGATCCAGCACGGCGTTCCATATTACCCTCCTGAACCCACCGATTCCATTTTCTGCTAACGCGAGTAGCAATGTCGCAATCGCGATAGGCTACAATCCGACCTTTATCAAAGTCGGAAACGTGATGGTACGCATTTCTCCTCCTTGCGCGAGACAACACAACAATGTTTCACCAGGCAACGCCGGTCAACTGCTGTTTGTGTATTGGAAATCGGTTGGAAACTTTCCTCATGTCAGCACGTTGTATGTGTCGCCACCGGCGCCAACCTTGTGTGAATGCTCTGAAAAGCTAATCATTTGCATATCACAGCATCTTCACCTCAGTGTTTACGACATCAGGCAATGGCAAACCACCTCCACTAGGACCTTGCCTAGTACGGCGGTGCGGGTCTCTCGCATCGTTCCCCTACGTTCCATCCCCTACGTTCCATCATCATAATCATCATCATCTCCCGAACTACGATAGGTAGTTGGTATCTACCCTCTCAGCGATTGTTGCCTGATGGTATGGGACATGTGAACTAAATTTGGTTGACACCGGTCGGCCCAGTGGCTTAGAAGGAGATATGTAAAACAAACAAACACACACACACACACACACACACACACATATATATATATATATATATATATGTATATATATATATATATATATATATATATGCATCCATCTTTATAATGCGAATAGATGTCTTGAAAGGAGTGGTATCGTGAATAATCAGCTGCTGTAGTGTGTATTTATTTAAAAATGACCTGTAGCGGCCAATCGACAAACTGCAAGTCACGGATACATTTACAACAGGATAAGCTACTCAGTCCAGAGCTTAGATTTTATGGATAAATGGTTTACATTCGTTGTCAGTGCTTTGTTTTGGACAAAACAAGATTAAAATACTGAATTTAAAAAGTGACGTGATTCACTAAACATTTTAGAACATGTTCAAAGATAATGCTATTTACGTTAGAAAGTATCTGGAAGACACTGAAGCGCCAAAGAAACTGGTCTAGGAATGCGTATTCACATACAAAGATATGTAAACAGGCAGAACAGGGCGCTTTGGTCGGTAACGCCTATATAAGACAACAAGTGTCTGGCGCAGTTGCTAGATCGATTACTGTTGCTACAATGACAGGTCATCAAGATTTAAGTGAGTTTGAAGGTGGTGTTATAGTCGGCGCACGAGCGATGGAACACAGCATCTCTGAGGTAGCGATGAAGTGGGATTTTCCCGGACGACCTTTTCACGAGTGTACGGTGAGAATCAGGAATCCGGTAAAAAATCAAATCTCCGACATCACTGTGTCCGGAAAAAGATACTGCAAGAACCAGACCAACGACGAATGAAGAGAATCTTTCGACGTGGCGGATGTGCAGCCCTGCCGCAAATTGCTGCAGATTTCAATGCTGGGCTATCAGCAAGTGTCAGCGTGCGAAACATGCAACGAAACATCATCGATATGGGCTTTCGGAGCCGAAGGATCGCTCGTATACCCTCTGTGACTGCACGACACAAAGCTTTACACCTCACCTGTGCACGTCAACACCGACAGTGGACTGTTGTTGATTGGAAACATGCCTGGTCGGACAGGTCTCGTCTCAAATTGTATCGAGCGGATGGACGTGTACGGGTATGGAGACAACCTCATGAATCCATGAACCCTGCATGTCAGCAGGTGACTGTTCAAGCTGGTGGAGGCTCTGTAACGGCGTGGGGCGTGTACAGTTGGAGTGATATGGGACCCCTGATACGTCTAGATACCACTGTGACAACTGACATGTACGTATGCATCCTGTCTGATCACCTGCTTCCATTCATGTCCATTGTGCATTCCGACGGACTTAGGCAATTCCAGCAGGACAATGCGTAACCCTACACTTCCAGAATTGCTTTAGATTGGGTCCAGTGACATTCTTGTGAGTTCCGATGGCCACCAAACTCCCCGGAGATGAACATTATTGGGCATATCTGGGACGCCTTCCATCGTGATGTTCAGAAGAGGTCCCCACCTCCTCTAACTCTGCCGGATTTATGGACAGCCCTGCAGGATTCATGATGTCAGTTTCCTCAAGCACTACTTCAGACACTAGTCGAGTCCATGCGACGTCGTTTTGCGGCACTTCTTCGTGCTCGCGGGCTTGCTACATGATATTAGGCAGGTGTACCAGTTTCTTTGGCTCTTCCGTGTATATCCAACACTCACAAAATTCAACACTAAATCCCTAAAAATTATGAAAAAGCCAGTGGAATGTGAAAGTATACCCCGTTAGTCCGAGAATTTTGGATACTGGATTAATAAAAAATGGAGAGAAATTAAGATGCCAGTTTTAATGCTTCAGATGTTCTACGTAGTGTCTCTCGCATCAATAGAGCGCGCAGAATGTTCACACACTCACTTGTGACTGTCAGAAAAGTTCTTGTTTGGGATGTTGTTTAACTCGCACGTCACATTCACACCTTCTTCGGTCTTGGCGAATAATCAGCAACCATTGCACTTTGTCGCATTGTGTTACGTCCGTATTCATAAAACGATGTCTTGTTATCCCTGATTATTTTTTCCAGGAAAGAACTGTCCTCGCTTGTCATTTGAATCAAATCGCGGCAGGCGTCCACGAGCAGTTTTTGTTCGGGACTCAAGGTGTGCGGGAAAAACCATTGCACACAATTTTCTCTTTTTCCAAACGTTGGGAGAATGTCCTAAAGACTTGATTAAGAGATGTTGAGTTCGTTGCTCTATTACGATTTGTGACCCAACAATGATGACACACTAAGGCTACATGTCTGCTAGTTAACATTGCCTGCTCACAGCTGCCTAGTCGATTGCATGTCCGTTGTTTCTAGATGTTAGCTGAAGCTGTCGCCGCTACCGTCGCTTATACGCCAGGAATAAAATCATTCTTGGTACTGTTTGGATGGACGCTGTAGGTTGTTGCCGATGTAGTCCCAGAGCTACATCGAAAAAGTTATATCGCTGTATTTTTGTGATGTTATATACTGTCACTTATTCGGTAATGTATGGTATATTACCATACTGCAGCACGTTCTATAGACATTCTAGTTCAAAATTACTAGAAACAAACAGAAATAAGCAGAAGCTACCACATTCAGGGCACATGCACAAACAAAAAACAAGTTGTAAAGAGCATGCTACAATCAAGGCACGGTGAGCTGAGTTCATTCCAATAACTTCATAACTAGAAAAAAATGGACGCAGTACATATGCTACATAAGGACTGAGGAGGTTAAAGTAACGTTCCTTGGTGCCAAGTACATAACTACTATCAGTTGCAGCTTGTGTCACTTATACAATGATGTAAGTTATAAAGTATGTGATGCGACTTTGGTGAGAGATCGCTCTGAGTAGGCCAACGGACTGTGAAATTGTGAACTTAATGACTAATAGAAAAATATATAAAGGACATTGTGTACTTAGTGACTAATAGAAAAATATATCACGGATACGAGTATAAGTGATAGATGAGGAAACTAATAATAATTTTGTACTTTTGCCTGATGCAGTGTTAATCCGAGACGAAAATGGTCGCTTGCCCGAAACCGGTTATTTGTAAACAAATACACATTACAGCAGCCTTAGGTGGCTCCATGATGGTGTTCTTTAAATGCACTGAGGCTGTGCAACACAGTTTACAGG
Organism: Schistocerca serialis cubense; assembly: GCF_023864345.2. NCBI lineage: Eukaryota > Metazoa > Arthropoda > Insecta > Orthoptera > Acrididae > Schistocerca > Schistocerca serialis. The sequence goes on from NC_064646.1 coordinate 399,679,831, forward strand.
AAACAAATGTCTTGGTCGCAATTTTATGGATTTATAACAGCTAACAGCTTACAGTCATGAGAATCAATTTGCTACGAAAGCAACACGTCAAGTTTAGTGTTGTATTAATTGTTCTATTATTTTTTTAAATTTAATAATAATAGTAGTTTCATAAACACTTTGAATGTTTAAAAATCTTACTAACTGGACAATCAGTAGCTGTTGTTCCAAAGAATACGTTCTAATTACGGTCTTACTTAATTATCGTTGGCATGCGAGGATAACTATCCAGTACCTCTTTTCGCAGCAGCATGGGCCGTCGGTGTTATCATCCATGTTATTGTACACTACAACGCATGATCTTTTGCAAAATACTCAAGTAGCAAGGTGATTAGCAACAATAGGTTCAAACTAAAAAGTTGTACATAAGTGAAAACTTTTTAATTTAACTTCTTTATTAATATTTTCGTATCGTCGTGCAGTAGTTACTAATAATAAGCACAGAGTCGATAGTGCAACCAGTAGTACAGAAATATTTGCAATTGTGACTGCAGCCAAAATCCCGTAATGCCCGCTGGTGTATCCGGAGAAGAGAGTGTACATTAACAAAAGCTAGAGATAAAACAAGCACTTCGTCGGCAACTACTATAGCACAAATGAAGTACTCAAGCAAAAATTACATAAATTCGCATCGAAACAGCAACAGATACTACGCAGGTCATCATTACTTTGTCTTAAGTGAGCATGGTGAGTGTTACGCGACGAGTTGTGTTATTTTCATAATAATGTATTGGTTCTGGCGACGACTCACTAGACTCGAAAGCGGTAACCATCATAAAACCACCAAATTTATATCAAGACATTTGTGAATAAAAGCGTTTTTCAAATACAACGTGTACTGCAATTTGACAGTGTGAAATCTCAGTGAAGCACACAGAAGTCCATTTTCTGTAACGGATGTCCCCCAAAATAAATGGTACTTTGTTATTAGAGTGATACACCATGGCTAGGGCCCGCTTGGTGTAGTCTACAGCCACACTTTGTAACAGCGGTTGCCAACCTGTGGGTAATCACCCCCTGACGGATAAAATGTAACATTCTGAGGGGTAAAAACAAAACGATTCCATTGTGTTTCAGTCATAGAACGAGTTTATTTTTAGAACATAGTTGCTATTGTCAATATTTCGTAAGACTGTAATAGTTATTACGTAATTTATCAATAATTAAATACTTAGGTTAGTTAGGTTTAAGTAGTTCTAAGTCTCCGGGACCGATGATCTCTAACTCTCGGGGGCTGATGACCTCAGATGTTAAGTCCCATAGTGCTTAGAGCCAGTTGAACCTTTTTTTTTTTGTGAATCGAATGTGCGAACATCCTTTTCTTTACATAGTCCACCCACTACACAAATACTTTGCACTATGTATCTGTGACAGTAAAAGCGAGACATGTGTATTACATATGTTTAAATATCTCGAAAACACCAGCAGTAGACGAGAGTTTGCTCATTCTTCACAATAAGTGAAATAACGGATATGACAATAATATGTAATGGCTACTAAATTGTTGTAAGACCTACACCTTATTGCTGTTATTATTATTATTATTATTATTATTAGAATTTCAAATTCTGGCAATTCAGAAGTAACGAGTCCAGCAACAAAGTGATTTACAATCTAACACATTTTAACTTGGTAGATTTTAAATGGGGTTGTAGAGTGTGGTGAAACAAGTGTCAGTACGGAGAGGAATGGTCCAGAGGAAGCATGTGTTGTAACAAGTGTCTTCCCTCACTGAGGATCGTTAGGTTTCTTTTCTGAGAAGCAGTTGTACATAGCTCTCGTGATGCGCCGAAGATTGCTTCATCGTTCTATAAATAGAGTGATTCATTAGTTTATGATTTAATAAAAGTATATAAAACTAAATATAATTAGTCTACCTTCGTTTTAAAGATAAAAGTGTTCAAAGCAAATTCTTTTTCTTTCTAAAGTTTAGTTAATTGCTAATGTTGGTGAGTGAGAAGGGGGGGGGGAGGTTAGTAGCTAGTATCTGACTTTTCAGAAAGGTTAGGAACCACTGCTTTATAACATGTTAACAATCAAATTTCCTGTCCATTATTATTCAGACAATTACTTACATTAAGTTACAATTGAAAACTGTCATGTTATAAAATGCCTGTCAGTGTAAATTGGAAAAGATTAATTGGATGTAGTTATGGTTGGCCCGCTAGATGGCGCTGCCATAGGTCAAACGGATATCAACTGCGTTTTTTTAAAATGGGAACCCCCATTTTTATTACATATTCGTGTAGTACATAAAGAAATATGAATGTCTTAGTTGAACCACTTCTTTCGCTTTGTGATAGATGGCACTGTAATAATCACAAACAGTATGTACGATCTCAGTATGTAGTATTCTCTTTTTTACTGGCACGTTGCTCCATATGTCGAAAACGAATGGTACAATTGAGCTCAGATGATACTGCCTTGCGTACAGTCATCGTCACACTACTTTTGTTACGAGTTGGTTGTAAGATTTTAATACCTTCCTATAGAAATCCTACTCAACATTAACTGTTTCCACTGGTAACGTAATATTCACATCGAGCTACACAAATGTAGTTTTCTATTTCATTGTGAACAGGATACAAGTTCTCGCCTGTATTCTTTCTACATTAAAAAAAAAACAACAAAAAAAACAAAAAAACGTTTATGTTGTTCGATTCGATTATTATACTGCCTGTCGATTAATTTGTAGGCGGACGTGTACGAAATTTCCAGCCTACAAAAGACTATCAGATCTCACATGAGTACATGGGTCGGCCACAGAGTCGATTGAGAAAGTAAAAGGAACAGAAACTTGGAACTCTGGGTCTTCATAACCAGTTTGTGGCGCTACGCGAAACTATCAGGTAGACACCGAGCAAATCAGTCAGGGAAAGATGCCACTTTCCTGGAGAAAGCTACTGGAGTGGTGCAAGCGAGTGTCTGGGGAAGACAGGCGTTGAGTGTGTTCCCACACATTTGTAGCGGGTCTCCAAGGACTTTTCATCAGTAACATAATGTCTGTCTTAATATAGGACATTATCTGTTCCGCTAGGTTATTTAAAACCAGTTTAAAAACCTTTTACTACACTTGTCTCAACGCTAACGTCATTTATGAACGAGCCTAAAATGCGAATGATATAAATTAATACTTCAAAAATGCTATAAGAAATAGTTATATTACATATGAATAGAATGCGGGTCACTATGCTTCATACCGACAAATCTTAACTTGCGTTCACTATAAATTCATTTGTCTTGATCGCAGTGTAAAGAAGCATAGAGAACCGATTTCAGTAGCTGAACAATTGTGTTCCGGGTTTGATTCCCGGCCGCGTCGGGAATTTTCTCCGCCCGGGCTCTGGATGTTTGTGTGTCCTTATCATTTCTTCATCATTCAGGAACATGGTGAGACTGGAATGTGTAAAGACTGGGAATTTGTTCGGGCTCTGAAACCCACTCTGTTGAGCGCCCCACAAACTAAAGTTATCATCATTATCTGAACAATTACCTTCAAATTATATTTTCTAATGAAATTGGTATCATAAAGAACATCGTTAGAGTAAAAAATCAGGGTAACTGAAAACGGGTAAGTATAAAGGCGTTCAAAACGTAACCACTGCATGAACATTGTTATAGACAGCCAGAAAGATATTTAGTTTGTGAAATACTCTTATTGGTTACGTCTCACGATGTGCTTTATGCCAGTTACATTGCGGAATATGGTCTGAACACACTTCTTCGACAAATTAAACCGATTATCTAACTGTTTCACATTGCTATCAAGACGAACAAATTTGTACTGAATCAGCGACCCGCTGTGGCTAGCACGAAGTATCTAGTCGGATGGCTTGTCTGGCTTAGCGGTGATTTATTATTTACACAAAACCTTCCACGTCAATCAGTCTACCTATTAGTGAAAGTCATATCAAAATTTCTTCAGTAGTTTCCGAGGTTACCCTTCAAGTGAAGTCTGAATAACAAGGCGGGAAACATTTATTTATAATGAAACGATAATTAAACCAAGACCCTAAGCTGTCGACAGGCGTTGATTGCATCAACGGGACAGTTGAAAATGTGTGCCCCGACTGGGAAAAAATGGTTCAAATGGCTCTGAGCACTATGGGACTTAACATCTGTGGTCATAAGTCCCCTAGAACTTAGAACTAATTAAACCTAACTAACCTAAGCACGTGACACACATCGATGCCCGAGGCAGGATTCGAACCTGCGACCGTAGCGGTCGCTCGGTTCCAGACTGAAGCGCCCGACTGGGACTCGAACCCGGTATCTCCTGCTTACATGGTGGACGCTCTGTTCATCTGAGCCATCGAGGGCATGGAGGATAGTGCGACTGCAGGGATTTATCCCTTGCACGCTCCCCGTGAGACTTCGTAGTGCCCCTGCCCGTTACACTCATTACTCGCGGCAAACAATCTGACCGAGTCCCGTAAAGAGTTCTGGCAATGCTTGTGGATCCAGCACAGAAGAAGAAGGTCAATGGCCGGTTAGCCTTAATTATATATATGAAGATGGCATCTGTTAATGTATATCAACGCCTGTCGACAGCTTAGGATCTTGATTTAATTATCATTTCATTCTAAGAGAGCTGCATGGTCACCGATGGTATCTGTTCTTTCAGACATACCATCTTCATATATATTTTATTTATAATATGAATATACACAGAATACTATGATACATTTATATTCTTAAATGATTATGTCAGATCTTATAAACCTGTGTGTGTGTGTGTGTGTGTGTGTGTGTATTGTGTATTGAACCGGGGGGCCTAGAAACGATGGAGAGGCTTCGTCCCGCCGTAGCCCTCAGTGGTTCACAACACCACAACAGGCCACAACAGTCCACCCACCCCACCGCCGCCCCACATCGAACCCAGGGTTATTGTGCGGTTCGGCCCCCCGTGCCGCCCACCCCCCTCCCATCTCCCGCGAACGTCTCATGCCAGACTAGTGTAACACCAAATGTATGTGTGATAATTATGGTATACGTGTACGTGGAGACAGTGTTTGCGCAGCTATCACCGACATAATGTAACGGAGGCGGAATAAGGGGAACCAGCCCGTATTCGCCGAGACAGATGGAAAACCGCCTTAAAAACCATCCACAGGCTAGCCGGCACACTGTAACTCGACTGGTACGCCTTCCCGCTTGGGATGCAGCGTGCTAGACCGCGCGACTAACCAGGCGGGCTTTATACACGTGTAGTTCCTTAAATTTCAGAAAATATGTTTTTACATCAAGACAGTTCCTCCTAGACTTTCCTCAGCTGCTCTGGGCACTACGATCAGCAGACATGTCCCTGTTCAGCACGTGTGGGGCACTATGGGGCAGCATATCGCCCGATCACTTTTGTCAACACACCCCTTCATATTTTATGACAACAGAAGGATGTCTTCTGGGGTACTAACTCGCAAAGTGAGGTGTGGCGACTCTCATAATTTTTATGCAGGGTTATAGCAGTTATCATTAGAGGTGGCTACACAAGGTAATGAAACAATTTTGGCCGGCCGCTGTCACCGAGTGGTTCTAGGCGCTTCAGTTCGGAACCGCGCTGCTGCCACGGTCGCAGGTCCGAACCTTCCTCGGGCATGGATGTGTGTGATGTCCTTAGGTTAGTTAGGTTTAAGTGGTTCTAAGTCTAGGGGACTGATGACCTCAGTTGTTAAGTCCCATAGCGCTTAGAGCCATTTGAAACAATTTTGAACAGAATTTCAGCCCAGTTGCACTTTTATTTTACAGAAGCCCTATTTCGGCAGCCACGGCGTTATCAAGTGTGATTCAGCATAAAGGAAAAAAATAAATGTTTCATAATACAGTTAACGTAGTATAAATAAATAAAATAAAGCGTACTAGAAAAAATGTATTACAGCTATGTAATATGCAAAGCAAACTAGATACTATAAAGTGCCAAACGTTGTGTGGCAACTCGTCACTACGTTAAGAAACAGTCTTGTGGATAATGCATTAACTTACACTTCAACTATCGTATATGCAATAAAATTGAAATGAGTCACAAATGTTTTATTGAGGGGAAAAGTAGAGTAAACTACCTGTAATAAAAAGTTTACTATTGTATAGAAACTTGTCATTGCGTTAAGGATGGCATAACTAACACATAAACTTGCATCTCAGCAAGCAAGCGGCGATTTGGCGTAAGATGAGGAGAGGCGGTAGTACTACAAAGGAAAATAACACGGAAGGTCGTTAGACAACACGGAGGATGGGTAAACGTAGCAGCAATCTGTTAACAAAGCTTAAATCGTAACTTAAAAGGTAAAAGAGTAATATGTTCAGTAAAAATATATCTTTTTAATTAATTTTCAACTGCGTCTTCACGTCGATCATGTCGAACTTGCTCGACAAGAAAATGAAATTATTGTCCGAAACAGTCTTTACATGGGTGTTTAACGTTGCCATTATTATAATATGCACAGTACAGGCAGCGTGTGAACAAAACGTTAGTCTTTCAAGAACGCCATGATCAGCAGGATGAGCTGCTACTCTCATAAAACTTAACTGACAGATCAGGTCGTTCACGCAAAGCATCATCAGGTCTATGAAAAATCAAGGCAATAAACTTAACGTAGGTAACTGTATGACGTCAGTGGATCTGTGCTCGAAATGGTTAGTCAATGAAGTTTTTATTCTACCAGCAATTTAGTCTGTGATTTTGAGGTTCTTTAAATATTTCCAAGCTCCGGAAACCACTTGGGTAGCATTTGCTAAAATTTTAGTCGTTCTCCTCTGGTGTATCTTCTGAATTCTGAGCAACGTTCCGAGTCTTAAGAATTTTAATTGTGCGCCTACTGATTGACGTAAAGTCGATCAAGAACGGATCACACACTCAGGCGCTGTTTCATTTGGACAGAATCTGTATTCGGTGCTTCCCGTAGTCCAGGCTGCTGGCATGGACTCCCCGCACGGCGGCTCCTGCGCAAGACGGTTTTCTTTCGGCTGCTTTCGTGGTTGCGTTACCGTTGCACCAGCACGAGGTACCTGGACGCCTGTTGTTGACGGGAGCCGTCATAACCGCAAGGCCACGGCCGCTTTTCCGCCACCTTCCGCGTCCGTTCATACCGCAGGGGCCTTACTGCGGGCAGGGCAATTCCCAGTCTGTAGCAATGAGTCCTGTGCTACGGGCGTCTTGTCGTCTCTTGAAGTACACAGATTCCATGGCTGTGAATCATCAAAAGCTTGCATTCCTTCCGTTAGGTGAACAGTTCCGTCAAAACGAGGATTTTGGCAGCTGATTGTAGGGAGAGGGGCACGTTGTATGGGTTGTGTTGTTGTTGTGGTCTTCAGTCCTGAGACTGGTTTGATGCAGCTCTCCATGCTACTCTATCCTGTGCAAGCTTTTTCATCTCCCAGTACCTACTGCAACCTACATCCTTCTGAATCTGCTTAGTGTATTCATCTCTTGGTCTCCCTCTACGATTTTTACCCTCCACGCTGCCCTCCAATACTAAATTGGTGATCCCTTGATGCCTCAGAACATGTCCTACCAACCGATCCCTTCTTCTGGTCAAGTTGTGCCACAAACTTCTCTTCTCCCCAATCCTATTCAATACTTCCTCATTAGTTATGTGATCTACCCATCTAATCTTCAGCATTCTTCTGTAGCACCACATTTCGAAAGCTTCTATTCTCTTCTTGTCCAAACTATTTATCGTCCATGTTTCACTTCCATACATGGCTACACTCCATACGAATACTTTCAGAAATGACTTCCTGACACTTAAATCAATACTGGGTGTTAACAAATTTCTCTTCTACAGAAACGCTTTCCTTGCCATTGCCAGCCTACATTTTATATCCTCTCTACTTCGACCATCATCAGTTATTTTGCTCCCCAAATAGCAAAACTCCTTTACTACTTTAAGTGCCTCATTTCCTAATCTAATTCCCTCAGCATCACCCGACTTAATTAGAGTACATTCCATTATCCTTGTTTTGCTTTTGTTGATGTTCATCTTATATCCTCCTTTCAAGACACTGTCCATTCCATTCAACTGCTCTTCCAAGTACTTTGCTGTCTCTGACTGTATGGGTAATGCTCTTAATTCTTACATCAGTCGAGACACTGAAGCAAGTATAGCTTTCTTCTTTCATTTTTTTTAAATGGAGCGATGTACTTTCGTAAGAAAATTAGGAAGTACACTCCAAGACAAAACAGGAAAAAAAAAAAGGACGCGACAGAAAGGAATTATCCGAGTGGGGCGGAAATCGATAGATATATCGTACAGACAAACAAATTATTAGAATTTCAGAAAAAATGGATGATATTTTAAAGAGCTTCACAAAGTGTACAGTCAACAACACGTTGGTCCACCTCTGGGCCTTATCCAATCAGTTATTGGGCTTGGTATTGATTGATAGGGTTGTTGGATGCCATCCTGAGGGATATCGTGCTGTGTTCAGTTCGCGCATTAAATCATCAAAATCCTGAGCTGGTTCGAAGACCCTGCCCATAATGCTCCAAATGATCTCAATTGAGGGGAGACGCGGCTAGAGTTTGGCAAGCATGAATACACGCAATAGAAACCAGATCTCTCCCCGGTTGAGGACATTTGGACCAGTGTCGGCAGGACACTCCTGCCGTCTCTGGATTTTGACGAGCTAACGGGACAGTTGGACTGAATTTGGCATGACATCGCTCAGGAGGATATCCAACAACTCTGTCGATCAATGCCAAGGCGAATAACTGCTAAGCGCGAGAGGTGGGGTCACCGCGTCACTGACTTGCTCAGTTTGTGAAGCTTTTTCTCTTAAACAAATCATCCAATTGTTTCTGAAATTGTAATCATTTGTTTGTCCGTACATATACATCACATCTAGTGATTTCCACTCCATTCGGATAATTCATCCGTGGTACGTAGTTTTTTTAATTGTCTTTGACAACACCAATACTCCATGTAGAAGATGGGTTGGGAAAGGGAAGGTCATTTGAGTGACATTTATCGATCTTCCATCGTCTTACGATCAGTCGAAAACCACCTTGTGTTGCAAAAGAGCTACGCTTTGTCCCAGGGATATGGCGCCACTAGAATAATTGTCACCTTACTGCACAATCGAAGAGTCTATGTTGAATTTCGAGGAAGACACAGCCATTGCAGAACCCAAATAAACGGTTAACCTACCAAGTAGTGTACTGGCAGCGGTACTCTTCAGAATTTACGCAAATGATCAGCCAAGGGTTAATACAAGCAAAAGTTTCAAATATGCTAACGGCCTTACTTTGACAGTACAGAGAATTGATTTTGAAGATGGAGAACATGAACTGACAAGATTTCTGATTACTACAAAAACAACCACGTGGAGCTAAACCCACACAAAGTTCGGATCTGGACTTTCCACCTACCAAAGAGACAGGCAGGAAGAAAACTGAAAGTGATATGTTTGGGAAGGCGTCGAGTTGGGGCATTATATTACACCCAGTTACTATGGAGTTCCTTAGACAGATCACTCACTTACCGGTGGCATTGCTTAAATACCAAATTGAGGGGTAACGTAAAGAGTGCACCGGAAATACTACAGCAGAAGAGGGAGTGGGTAAGTGAAAAGAGTATATTGAACGCCATTGTGAGGGTAAGGACTCACTCATGATTTCATAGAAGAAAAAACTGGAATCGACGGGGAAATGACAGAGCATCCAGTGTTAGAGACTGAATTTAAAAGACCTCTGGACGACTTAAGTTTAAATAACGCGGAAGGGATGGATAACATTACATCAGACTTTCTAAAATCGTTAGGGGAGATGTCAACTAAACGACTGTCCACGTTGGTGTGTAGAATGTATGAGACTGGCGATATAGTATCAAACATTCGGAAAAAAAATCTACTCAAATCCGAAGTGCGAGAACTGCGCCCAATCAGCTTAACAACTCATGTATCCAAGTTGCTGACAAGAATGATACACAGACGAGTGTAAAAGAAAACTGAGAATCAGTTAGACGACAATCAGTTTGGCTTTACGAAAAGTAAAGGTACCAGAGTGGCAGTTCTCACGTTGAGGCTGGTAATGGAAGCAAGGGTTAAGGAAAATCGATACACGCCCATAGGATTCGTCGACCTAGTAAAAGCGTTCGCCAATGTAATGTGATGCAAGGTGCTGGTAATTCTAAGAAAAATAGGAAAAAAACTATAGGAAAAGAAAGGGAGTATGCAATATGTACAAGAACCAAGAGGGAACAATAAGGCTGCAACACCAAGAACGAAGTACTCTGTTTAAAAAGGGTGTAAGACAGGGATGCAGTGTTCCGCCCCTGTCCAATCTATACGTCGAAGAGGCAGTGACGGAAACAGAGAAAGGTTCAACAGTGGGATTGAAATCCAAGGTGAAAGCATATCAGTTCTAAGATTCGCTGACGAGATTCCTATCTTCAGTCAGTGCGAAGAATTACAGGTTGAACAGTCTAAGTACAGACCACGGTTTGAGATTAAACCGGAAAATGGCAAAGGTAATGGATGTAGCAAAAGTGAGAATAGTGAGAAACCTAACATTAAAATTGATGATCACGAAGTAGACGAAGTTTGTGAACTCTGCTACCGTAGAAGCAAAATTACCCATGACCGGCAAGACAAGGGAGACATAAAAAGCAGACTAGCACTGGCGAAGAATGGCAATCCTGGCCAAGAGGAGTCTACTGGTACCAAAGTTGGCCTTAATTTGATGAAGAAATTTCGGAAATATACGTTTGGAGCACAGTATTATACCGCAGTGAATCATGAACAGTGGGAAAACCGGAACAGAAGAGAATCGAAGCATTTGAGATGCAGTGCTATAGCAAAAATTAGGTGGGCTGATAAGATGACGAATGAGGCGGTTCTCACTTATTGGTGGTAATTGGGGTGTCCAACCCCAGGTGGTCCGCGCTTTTGCTGTAAGTCTGTTTCTCGGCTGGTGAATATGGCTGTCCAGTGTGGTACATGTCCCCAACATGAAAGAAGTACTCCTTAATTAAACTGGAAGCCTACTTTCTAGCCGGTCGAAGTTGCCGAGCGGTTCTAGGCGCTGCAGTCTGGAACCGCGCAACCGCTACGGTCGCAGGTTCAAATCCTGCTTCGGGCATGGATGTGTGTGATGTCCTTAGGTTAGTTAGGTTTAAATAGTTCTAAGTTCTAGGGGACTGATGACCTGAGAAGTTAAGTCCCATAGTGCTCAGAGCCATTTGAACCTACTTTCTAGATGTCAACTACTGTTGAAAAAATGTACTACGTAGCAGACAATGCCTGACGTGACATACGCCGGAAAATAGGCCCAAATGTCGAAAGCCAAAATATCGAAAGAAAAAAAAATAAATTACATCCATTGCGTGGAATAATCCACCAAGAGCCTTTTATAACCAACTTCGCACTGAATAGATCAGTCAAGGAAGCCAGGAGAAACTGTACACAGCCAAAGTAAGTCATCTACAAGCAGGAGCAAAGACAGCAGAATGCTTACCAGCCGGACGCAGCTTGGTCTGAGCTTCATGGAGTACACTGAACGGGTTACGAACGGGCGTTGCAAACCCAAGGACAACCTAATGATGTACGGATACTTACGAGGTCCAACGCTTTGTGATGTAAAGAAGTACAGACAACGAAACATCTTTGTCGGTCAATTATTATTGTATTTAAATTATTATTATTGTTGGTTTCTCCGTCTTAAGATTGCTGCAGGTAATAAAAGAGATGCGTTTTGCTTTTATTTATAAGGAATCTTCTGTGGTCATTCTGTAGATATGGGTAAATATGTCTGTACATTTTTAGTTGTTTTAGATTAAAAACAGAATTTTGTTTATAAAGATAGCGTGCAGTTTACTTACGGTGTTTCTGCCTCTTTTTTTTTACATATTCTAGAAGCCCTCTGTGTTAGTGGAGGTTGTTGACGAAAGAAAAATCGTTTCATATATACACTTGTCTGTCTTTGCCTTTTTGCATATTCTCTTACGCTGCATTGGCGTTATTTACCCTTTACCTCATTTTCGGAAATAGAACGACAGTATTACGGTGTTTATGTTTGTTCGTTAGTTTTTCGCGTAGATTGTGAGCGTTGCCATCCTGTGAAACAGTTTCCCTTTCTTTTTTTTTTAGTTTATATATAATTCGTGTGTGTGAGTATGTGTGCGAGAGTGAGTGAGTTAGTCTAAATTAGTGAAAACGTCTTATATGTTGGAGATTGAGGTTGGGGGGGGGGGGGTGAGGGTTGCGAGTTGTGGTTATAATTTTTTGATTTTGGGAGATGTTGATTATAGGAAAGAAACTGGAAGGAGATGGTAGTGTAGAATAGGACCTATGGTTATACATATAATGTTATATTAAGTGGTCAATCAGTTTAAAGAATCTGTGGTCTGCCAGGTTGGCCTGGTTGTTTCTTTTCTGTCATTATTCTTGTAAGGTGAGGAGGTATTTTTGTTGTTGTTTATTCTTATGATTTCCATGTCTGTGTCTATAGAGTGTTGGTCCAAGTGTTCTGCAAAAGTTGCGTGATTTGACCTATACTTCCATGCTCTTATAGGTTCTTTGTACCTTGTGTCAAATATCTTCCTGGTTCGACCTATGTATCTTCTGTCACATGTATTGCATTTCAGTTGGTATATTCCTGATTTCTGATATAGATCAGTTTCTCTTATTTTTTTGGAAAGTATTTGTCAGTTGAATTGCTGGTTTCATGGACTATTTTTATGCCTCGTTTTCTTGAAAAGAATGGATATTCTGCGTGTGTATTTGTGGTTGTACGTCATTGCGTAGCATCCTTTTTTTCTGTATCTATCTCACTTTGTGTTGTTACTGTTTTTGTGTTTTATATGTTTGTTTGTATGGGATTCTGTCCTTTTGTTGGTGACAGGTGGGTATTTGATCTTTTCTGTTTCTTGACTTTTTTGTTCAGCTTCGTTACTAAGTTTTTTTGTATCCTTTGTTTGTGGTTATTTGTATTATGGGATTCATTTCCTTTTCGGTAGTTATCTGTGCCTAATGGTGCTGTGTTTAGTCTGTGTAGCATGTATATAAAAGCTGCCTGCTTTGGACAATTGGGGTGTCGTGTTGTCTCGTGTATAACTGTGTCTGTTGTTGTCGGTTTTAGGTATGTGTCAAATGTGTGTTGATTGTTCTGAAACTTTATGGTAATGTCCAACCGGTTTAAATGCCTAATTTTATCTTTATCTATTGTAAAATGAATGTCGTTATTAACAGAATTTATATCTGTATGTAAATGGTCAATTTTATTGCTTTGTTTATCTGTCAGGCACAAGATGTCATCCATATATCTAATCCATTGTAGGATGTTGTAAATATTTTCCACTGCTTTGTTAAATATGAACTCCTCTACATCGTTCGTAAATATGTTTGCCATGGTTCAAAATCTTTTAAGAAAACTACCACATGCGAAAGGCCATGATAGGAAAGAAACGACTTACAAATGACCAGACTAACTTGGCAAACCACCCACATTTTGAACTGATTGACCACTTAATATAGACCCCATTCACCGCTACGATCTCCTCCCAGTTTCTTTCACATAATCATCATCACTCACAAATTAGAAAAGCAACTCGAATCCCCCAAATTTCCAACAAATATGTCATTTTCACTAATTTATACTGACTCTGTCTTTCTCTCTCTCTCTCTCTCTCTCTCTCTCTCTCTCTGTCTCTCTCTCTCACACACACACACATAATAAACGAATTATGTATAAATTAAGAAAGGAAAAAATATCACAGGTTGGCAACGCTGACAACCTACACGAACACCATACGCAGAAACATAAACACTGTAATACTGTGCTGAGTGAGAACAATTAAATTGCAGTTCTCTTTCCCAAAGTGAGGTAAGGTGCAAATGACGCCAATGCAACGTAAGAGGATACACAAAAAGGCAAAAACTGACAAGTATATTTGTGTAATGAATTTTCTTTCGTCATCAACCTCCACTAACCAAGAGGGAATAATCAGTGGTTTCCAGAATATGTGAACAGGCAGAAACACCGTATGTAAATTGCATGTAAACTTTATAAGTAAAATACTGTTTTTAATCCGAAACATCCTAAATGTATAAACATATATATTCATATTTGTAGAATGACCACAAAAGATGCTTTACAAATAAGAGCGAAGCGCGTCTGTTTAAAGTTCTCTTTAATTAGTTGTAGTAGGCTTAAGACGGAGAAACCAATGATAATTGATTTAACATGTTACTGTATTTTTGCCAAATCCTAAAGTTTCACCACAACAGGTGAACAAAGTGAGCATAGAAAGTCAGAAGGATATTAAGTGCCCCTTGCTCAATACTACTCACATCCTCATATTCGTAAATGATACTTATTGATTTAACAGATACTGCAGAAGATGGTCATACAAACAAACACATCTGTATCACTGTTTACGTCGCCCTGATTCTTGTAACGAGGGGAGGGGAGGGGGGGAAATTGTTCAAGGCACAAGTAAAAGCTGTATTCCTTCCATTTCCTTGCGTGAAATTGTAAATTTATAGAATCCTCTTTGTATCTTTCTGGGTCGAACAAAGAAAAATGATAGTGTTGAAAGATTCGCAAAAGTAGGCAAAAAATGTACTAAACTTTCAAGCCGGCCTGAATAGACTGTTGCAGTGTAAACACAGCCAATTGGGACTCTCATGCCAGGCTCTGTCGTATTATGACGCAAGAATAATACATCTGTGCTGCTAAGACATGGCTTATTTTTTTCTGGCCCTATTTAAAACAACACAAAAACACTGTCCAGTCACATTAATGTGACCACGTGTCAAAAGCCTGTACAGCCACCTTGCAGCAAGAGATTCAGTGAGGTTCTGGGGTGTACTAATAGCGATGTGGATCAATACCGACTCCAGTGCCGAGCGCTAAGGTTGTCGGTTGAGGACCTGTGGCGTGAGCAGCCTGATCGAGGTGGTCCCACATATTCTCGATTTGGTTTAAATCCTGGAAACTGGATGGCCAGGGCAGTATGGTAAACTCATCCCTGGTCTCTTCGAACCAAGCATGTACACTGCGAGCTGTTTGACAAGTTGCTTTGACCTGCTGGTAGATGCGATCGTGCTGAGGAAATACAAACTGCATGTAGGGGTGGACATGGCCCCAATGATAAATGCATACTCGTGTAGATGCAGTGTGTCTTCCAGAATGACGAGATCACTCATGGATTGCCACGAAAACGTTCCCCAAATCATAACATAGTTGCAGGATGTTTACTTTCAGACGTTTCATGCCATACACGTTATCAGTCATTTGTCTGATGGAGCATAAAACGTGATTCATCTGAAAAGGCCACTTGTCGCCACTCAGTGATCATCCAGTTGTAGCAGTGGTGTGCAAATTACAGCCTTCAGCGCCTGTGAACTGTAGTCAGTGAGGCTGCATGAACCAGGTGCCTGCTGCCAAAGCCTGTACGCAGCGATGTTCGCTGAGCGGTCGTTGAGCAGACACTGTTGGTAGACTCTTGGTTCATCTGGGCGGTAAACAACTGCACGTCAACTCGGCCTCACATATCTCCGCAGCCGTCGTTCACCTCTGCCATGTACGATGCTAAGCGCCATTTTGCCATCCACGGCATACCTTAAGCACACACAAGATAGCAAAGTTAGCAATACAGGAAAAGCTTTCACCCTTGGCCCGAAACCGTCACTGTTGTAAAACTTTTAATTCGCCCTCTAATATTAGAGGGCCAATTAAAAGTTTTACAACAGTGACGTCAGACATCGATAGTCTGTAATAAATAGAAGCACCTATCCCCATGCAAAACCACTCGTGCCCCGAGGGAGGCCGTTGCAATTCGGCCGAAACGTCGGTTTTAGTTTATTATTGTTGTTAGTTTTTAGCAATGTCGCGGCATAATACACAGAAGAATTTTAATCACGGATCAAGAGTGTCCAGCCGAAAGATGGCTCTTGTGATGGATATGTTTCTTCCATTTTTCACACACCGTATGCATATAAAGTGATGGACAACGTTAAAAAAAAAAGACACACCACGAAAGGATTATCCAAATGGGACGCAAATCGATAGACGTGATGTGTATGTATAGACAGACAAATGATTATAATTTCAGGAAAATTCGATCATATATTGAAGAGAACGAGCTTCACAAAGTGGGCAAGTGAATAACGCGTTGGTCCACTTCTGACTCTTATGCATACAGCTTGGTATTGTTGGATGTCCTCCTGAGGGATATCGTGCCAAATTCTGTCCAACTGGCGAATTGGACCGTCAAAATCCCGAGCTGTTTGGTGGGCCCTGCTTATAATCCTCCAAACATTCTCAATTTGAGAAACACCTGGAGACTTTGCTGGCGAGCCAAAGGGATCTTGCTATGAAAAGAAATGGCACCCCAGACCACCACTCCTGTTTGTCGGGCTGTATGGTGGACGACAATGAGGTTAGTACCCCTTTGCTGTCTGGAGCGACTCTAGACACATCTTCCCTGGTCATTGGGGTTCAATTCGAAGCGCTGCTCATCACTAAAAACAATTCAAATTCAGTCATTGAGATGTCAGGCCAAGGACGTGCCTGGAGACACCAACCTGGCTGTCGCCAGCCATCCTGAGCTTACTTTTCAGCCGTCCGCACACGGCAACAGTTTCTACTGCTTTTCTTCGTGCTTGCCAAATCCTATATTGACTGGCAAAGTCGCCGGATCGCTTCCCAATTGGGAGCGTTTGGAGCGTTAAGTTGCCAGATCGCTTCCCAATTGGGAGCGTTTGGAGCGTTAAGGGGAAGAGCCCTCGAATCAGCTCGGGATTTTGACGATCTAACGCGCCAGTTGGAAAGAATGTTGCATGATACCCCTCAGGAGACAGCCAACAACTCTGTCAATCAATATCAAGCCGTATTACTGCTTGTATAAGGACTAGAGGTGGATCAACACGTTATTGACTTGCTCAATTTGAGAAACCATTTCTCTTGAATAAATAAATTTTTCTGACATTGTAATCATTTATTTGCCTGTACACTTACATACCATGTACCGATTCTTGTCTCATTACGACAAGTCCTTCGCGGTGCCCTTTTTTTCTCTTATTGGTATAGCGTGCTCAAATTATAAATCAAGATGTAAATGGAAACAATTTCACAAAATTAAAATCAGGCATAGGTCTCATTGCAACTGACTCTTAAATTTATGTTACAAGTTGTCATTTTTTGCTAGTGATACCTCGCCTGGTGATGTACGCTGATGAACCGAAACCTTATGACCATTACCCAACGAGAGACTGAATGCCGCTTGGTACTCTGAGGGCACGTGACGCCCTAAGGATGGCATACAAAAGGAACAAAGACGAATGGGGAAATCATCCTAGCGGCGATACGGGCCGCAAATTGTGATATACACGGATCTAGCCACTTTAACAAAGGACATGGTGTTATGGTCTTCTTCCTGGGAACGAACATCTCGGAAATGGCAAAGCTGTTCGGCTCTTCGCGCGATACTGTCGTGATCATCGATGTAAAGTGGTTGAAGGACACTGAAACTGCGAATAGGAGACAAGTAGTTGGACGCCATCGTCTCGTCTCAGAACGTAGAAGTCAGAGGCCTGCCCGCTCTGTGAAGCGGGATACGCACGAATGCTGTGGGTCAGATATAACTGCAGTGTACAATATTGTTTTGCAGGCATGTTTCAGAGCACATTGTTCGGCGCACATTCTTGAACTCGGGTCTTCGTTGCAGAAAAAAATAACGTCATTGCATGTTGAGCCAACGCAAAATATAATATGGAAATAATAACTCGGAAGGTCACCCGGAAGCACAGCATTAATCTACCACTCTGGAGAACTTAAAAGGTCACATCACGCAGACAGTTCCCTGAACCACTACCAGCTGTGATCTGAAGTCACATCCGATGACTCCCCACACCATGAGGCCACGTGTAACAACACCGATGTGCCCCTCCATCCCTCCCTCCCCCCCCCCCCCCAATAAAAATCGAAAGAGTCGGACACCTTCCTTCCCCGCCGTACTTGCCGACGATGGTCATCCGGTGTAATACAGAACCGTGATTCATCAATGAACACAGTGTGACGCCATTCTTCAGCAGTCCATGGTTCCCATTCGTGGCACCACTCGAAACGCAGCCGTTTGTGTTGGAAAATTAACAGCAACTTACGTAGTGAACGTCAACTAACCAGTGCGGCTGCTGCTAGTCTCCGATCAATGGTGCACGATGATGCAAAATGTTTCAGGACGTCCATTGCTTGTTTCCGGATGTCAGAGGGAAGTCAGCACTTGGTCACGGTGCAGTCTTTATTCTAGATCTAGATAGCACTGATAGATATAGCTGAAACCAAGATCTGCAGCAAACAGATGTGAAAACATTTACATGTGCTGTGTGCACAATACGGCAATCCTCCCTTGTAGTGGTTGGATATGTTCGATTGGAACCTTGACGAAGAGTACGGCTGCCCTCACGTTCCAATGAGGTCCAACATCGGGCCGCTGTAACATCCGAATGTCCCAAACATCTGGATTTGCGCAGTTCCAATGTCTAGTCCAGTGGCGACCCAAAATGAGGCCACTTTAAGATTCTGATAACCCGAGTACGCAGCATCTCCGTGTCCTTTACAGTGATCACTTAACATCTGACATTCATCACTCTCCTGATATAGCCTACGAGGCATGGGAACAACGCTAAACATGAACAACAGTTATGCGCTCTGGTGTCCGTTGTACCTATCACAGAGAGCTGCAACTAATCATTTACGAAGTTAGAGTGACATCTAACCAGGCAGTGTATATTAAAATTATACGTGACACGTAGAGACATAATTACAACTGGAATCGTTGCGCGCAGTGATGGTTCAAATGGCTCTGAGCACTATGGGACTCAACATCTGAGGTCATCGGTCCCCTAGAACTTAGAACTACTTAAACCTAACTAACCTAAGGACATCACACACATCCATGCCAAAGGCAGGATTCGAACCTGCGACCGTAGCAGCAGCGCGGTTCCGGACTGAAGTGCCTAGAACCTCACGGCCACTGCGGCGCGCAGTGACAGTGGTGTAATTCTAACAGGAGGAAAGTCAGCACTCGGTCAAGATTCAGTCTGTTTACTTTATTACAGATATAGATAGCACTGATAACAGATATACTATAGCTGAAACCTAGATCTGCAATAAAGTAAGCAGACTGAATCGCTTCAGATTGATGACATCCTTCTTGTTTTAATTACAGTTGCTTGACAGTACAAAAATAAAAAAAAATGATGAAAATCAGATTCCAAGATTAAAATCATTGCGATTTATTTCATGAATAGTCCGCCCCCGGTAGCTGAGTGGTCAGAGCGACAGAATGTCTATCCTAAGGGCCCGGGTTCAATTCCCAGCTGGGTCGGAGATTTTTCTCCGCTCAGGGACTGGGTGTTGTGTTGTCCTATCATCATCATCATTTCATCCCCCTCGACGCGCAAGTCGCTGAAGTGGCGTCAAATCGAAAGACTTGCACCCGGCGAACGGTCTACCATACGGGTATTTATTTCATGAATATATTTTACAGGCCTAAAGTTACGTCTGCTTCCACCAGGAAGGCATATAATGTTCTACATATGAAAATGAAACAATGGAAAATCCAGGATGGAATGTAACAATATTATGAAAAGGATAGTTGATACCATATAATGAAGATACTGAGTCGCAGATAGGCACAACAAAAGTACCTTCAGAGAGTGAGCTTTCGGACAACAAGGGCTTCGTCGAAAACTTGTATATGTGTGCGTGTGTGTCGTCTATTTTCGACAAAGGCGTTGTTGACCGAAAGCTCGCTTTCTGACGGTCTTTTTGTTGTGCCTACCTGCGACTCAGTATCTCCGCTATATGGTGAGTAGCAACTATCCTCTTCATAATATTGCTATAAATTAAAATGTTTGTTGATCATAAAAATAGAGGATCTGACGTTGGTAACTCATGTTTCAGAGGGCTAGTGTTTCTGAACAGTTCTTCCGGTACGGGAGAACAAAGAAATGTGATTTAAGTCTTCATCTTCATCAAGTTGCAAAGATGAGATGCAGTATGATATTGATGTGATGGAGATGTTGTTTGAATCTATCATGATTGAACATCATGTGGCATAAAATGACTAAGAACTCCAGTCAACAGCTGAGCTCACGGTACGAAGTTCGTGTTGGTACAATTGTTATCATCATGGCGTAATGTCTTCCTGTTGTCTCGAGAGAAATTCTTCATTTAACAACTTGTGATGCGATGATCGTTTCTAGTCCGGGAACAGACAGGGTGATAACATTCTTTTCTGCTAACAAGTACGCAGTTCTGCAGTTGTGATAATGGCTGTGGTATCGTCCAGAGATCGCGATGCCACTTCCAAGTCGGAAACTTGAATCGATACCCCAGACACTAGCGAGGGCTCGCTGCAATCTGCATCAACCAGTGGGAGGCACTCCAGGTGACCACACGCGCCTCAGCACAGCAGTGCCCTGTCCGCCCCCGGTAGCTGAGTGGTATCCGGCACAGTAGCTCAGCGTGTTCGGTCAGAGAGCCGGTTGGCCTCCTTAATAAAAAACTGAGTGGAAGGATCAACCACCGAACTTGAACAGGATGTCTTGCGACGTCCGCAACGACCAAACACAACGATCAATAACGAACAAAAAAAAAAAAAAAAAAAAAAAAAAAAAGAAAAAAGTGGTCAGCGTGACAGAATGTCAGTCCTAAGGGCCCGGGTTCCCGGGTTCGATTCCCGGCTGGGTCGGAGATTTTCTCTGCTCAGGGGCTGGGTGTTGTGTTGCCGTAATCATCATCATCATTTCATCCCCATCGACGCGAAAGTCGCCGAAGTGGCGTCAAATCGAAAGACTTGCACTCGGTGAATGGTCTACCCGACAGGAGGCCCCAGTCACACGACATTTACAGCAGTGCCCTGACGTTGAGTGTCGAGCATGCAACAGCTCTCTGCCCAATTCGTCACCTAACCTGAAGCAGTCAACATCGTAGGTAGAAACGTACTGCTGTATATACCGAACATTGTACCTTAAGAATCAGTTTGTTAGTAAGTGCATCAGGTGATACTTTACTAGTCAATGACAGTTGTAAATTATCTAGCGATCCTGTGGCAAAGAAGTGTGTCAAAGTTAAATAAATCTTTTAATCATTTATGTAGTAAGATGAACCACTATTTCATGTGTTCTCTCAGAGCAAACAGCCCACAGTTATGGCAGGACGAAAGTAGCTTCATTTGCTTACAACGAGGCCATCATTTTTATGTGCTTTAGATGCTGCGCGTAGAAGCCCGTAGTAATTAAAACGACAGCGACTTTCAGTGAGAAAATGAGAAGGCGTTACGAAGTGCACGGAAGGTGATATACTCCCACTGCCGGTAGCCGAAGAGGGATGGGGATATCCGAGCTTAGTCTAGAGTAGGAAATGCTTTATTACTCCATTTTATATCTGAACCTGGATAGAAGGAACTATTACCTGCTAATTTACTTTTGGTGTAGCTCCACTATCTGCTTAGCACATCACCTGCCGCTTATAGTGGTCTTGGTCGCCATCCGGCCTTCTTAGTTGCTGTTTACGTGGGTTTTGTTGGCCCTCTTGTCTGCTTATAGAGTTAGCTCCCTTTTTAAATCATTCTAGAACTCCCAATTTTTCGGCGGCTTCGTATAAATACACTCTAAGACAAGAAAAACGACGCATGACGAAGGAATTATCCGAATGAGAGGGATTACAATTTCAGAAGAACTGGATGATTTATTCAAGAGAAGGAGCGTGACAAACTGAGCAACAACGCGTTGGTTCACCTCTGGCCCTTACGTAAGCATTGACTGATATACACTCCTGGAAATTGAAATAAGAACACCGTGAATTCATTGTCCCAGGAAGGGGAAACTTTATTGACACATTCCTGGGGTCAGATACATCACATGATCACACTGACAGAACCACAGGCACATAGACACAGGCAACAGAGCATGCACAATATCGGCACTAGTACAGTGTATATCCACCTTTCGCAGCAATGCAGGCTGCTATTCTCCCATGGAGACGATCGTAGAGATGCTGGATGTAGTCCTGTGGAACGGCTTGCCATGCCATTTCCACCTGCCGCCTCAGTTGGACCAGCGTTCGTGCTGGACGTGCAGACCGCGTGAGACGACGTTTCATCCAGTCCCAAACATGCTCAATGGGGGACAGATCCGGAGATTTTGCTGGCCAGGGTAGTTGACTTACACCTTCTAGAGCACGTTGGGTGGCACGGGATACATGCGGACGTGCATTGTCCTGTTGGAACAGCAAGTTCCCTTGCCGGTCTAGGAATGGTAGAACGATGGGTTCGATGACGGTTTGGATGTACCGTACACTATTCAGTGTCCCCTCGACGATCACCAGTGGTGTACGGCCAGTGTAGGAGATCGCTCCCCACACCGTGATGCCGGGTGTTGGCCCTGTGTGCCTCGGTCGTATGCAGTCCTGATTGTGGCGCTCACCTGCACGGCGCCAAACACGCATACGACCATCATTGGCACCAAGGCAGAAGCGACTCTCATCGCTGAAGACGACACGTCTCCATTCGTCCCTCCATTCACGCCTGTCGCGACACCACTGGAGGCGGGCTGCACGATGTTGGGGCGTGAGCGGAAGACGGCCTAACGGTGTGCAGGACCGTAACCCAGCTTCATGGAGACGGTTGCGAATGGTCCTCGCCAATACCCCAGGAGCAACAGTGTCCCTAATTTGCTGGGAAGTGGCGGTGCGGTCCCCTACGGCACTGCGTAGGACCCAACGGTCTTGGCGTGCATCCGTGCGTCGCTGCGGTCCGGTCCCAGGTCGGTGGGCACGTGCACCTTCCGCCGACCACTGGCGACAACATCGATGTACTGTGGAGACCTCACGCCCCACGTGTTGAGCAATTCGGCGGTACGTCCACGCGGCCTCCCGCATGCCCACTATACGCCCTCGCTCAAAGTCCGTCAACTGCACATACGGTTCACGTCCACGCTGTCGCGGCATGCTACCAGTGTTAAAGACTGCGATGGAGCTCCGTATGCCACGGCAAACTGGCTGACACTGACGGCGGCGGTGCACAAATGCTGCGCAGCTAGCGCCATTCGACGGCCAACACCGCGGTTCCTGGTGTGTCCGCTGTGCCGTGCGTGTGATCATTGCTTGTACAGCCCTCTCGCAGTGTCCGGAGCAAGTATGGTGGGTCTGACACACCGGTGTCAATGTGTTCCTTTTTCCATTTCCAGGAGTGTAGTTACTGGATGTTCTCCTGAGGGACATCATGCCAAATTCTGTCCAGCTGGTACGTTAGGTCGTCAAAATCCCGAGCCGAGCTGGGTAGAGGGCCCTGCCCGTAACACACCAAATTTTCTCAACTGGGGAGAGATCCGGCGACCTTTCTGGCCAAGGTAGGTTTTGGCAAGCAGTAGAAACTTACGCGTTTGCGGGAGGGCATTACCTTGGCGAAATGTAACCTCACGATGGCTTGAAATGAAGGGCAACAAAGCGGGGCCACGAATGTCATCGATGTACTGCTGATCTGTACGTTTGCCGCAGATGACAACCAAAGGAACCCAGCTATGACAAGAAATGGCATCCTAGACCATCACTGCTGGTTGACAGGCTGTATGGCAGGCGACGATCAGGTTCGTATCCTACCGCTGTCTGGAGCGTCTCCAGACACGTCATAGGCCTGGATTAGATTGATTGAATTAGAATCGTGATGAGTTCCACTTCGAATTGAGCCCCGATGATAAGCGAAGACGTGACTAGAGGCGCGCCGGATCGCGGTTGCTTGTCTTCGTGCTTCCCAAACCCTACCCTGGCCAGCAATATCACCAGATCTCTCCCCGAGAAGCATTGGAGCATTATGGGTCCTCCAACCAGCTCGGTATTTTGACGATTTAACGCTCCAATTGGACAGTATTTGGCAGGAGAATATCCAGCAATTCTGTCAGTCAATGCCAAGCCGAATAGATGCTTGCATAAGGGCCAGAAGTGGACCAACGCGTTATGACTAACTTACTTTGTGAAGCTCTTTCTCTTGAATAATTCTCTTGACTAAATCATCCAACTTATCTGAAACTGAGATCATTGGTCTGTCTGTTCATGTACATCACATCTGCCGATTTCTGTCAAATTAGGATAATTCATTTGTGGTGCGTCGATATTTTCTCCTTAGAGTTGGGAAGTTGATCGGCATGAGCAGTATCCTCCGCAGTGCCATATTTTGTAGGCTCTGGAGAATCTGCATGCTGGTCTTAGCGGCACCGCGCAGCGGCGTTAGTACATAATGTACCAAAGGGACGTCCTGCAGATAGTGAGGCTACAGTTGATAGAACGCTCGGACTTTGCATTAAGGACCGTGGTATAGTGC
This sequence comes from Schistocerca serialis cubense, assembly GCF_023864345.2. Classification (NCBI taxonomy): domain Eukaryota; kingdom Metazoa; phylum Arthropoda; class Insecta; order Orthoptera; family Acrididae; genus Schistocerca; species Schistocerca serialis. Next base: position 399,704,190 of record NC_064646.1, read on the forward strand.
CCCATGCCGCTGGGATACCCTGCTGCTAACTTCTTGGGAATGTTCCTGCCACGTAAGCTGCCTGTCAAAGAGAACTCCAAGATATTTCACTGTGTCAGGTCTGTGGATCGCCTCTCCGAGAAGCTGGGATGGATGGTCTGTAGCAGCTTATGGTGATCATGATCTAGCTTCTGTGACGTTGAAGCGAATGCGCCATTTTGATGCCCAGGCTTCTAGTATGTGGCTGGCGTCTTGAAATATGCGGTGTAGCAATAGGGGCACTTGCTTCTTTTGATAACGGCTGTGTCATCAGCGAAGACTGCTCGCATCACTCGTGGTATCTGGGTGAGTGCGAGGTGTATACAGAGTATGCAGTACGGGACCAAGGACTGGCCCCTGCAGTGTGCTGGCTTAAGCTCTCGTCCGCTGAAGTAGCGTCGCCACTCAAAAGACGGAAGTCCATTCTCCGAGGTAGGTTTTTTGCTCGATAAGTGCTGTTCCGTTAGGTGACCGCATTGAGTCGTTATTAGTTGTAGAGAGTGCTTAAACAATGAGTGCAACAACATGAGCCTTCTTCTTATTTATTTTTTAGCCATCAGTCTTCAGACTGGTTGACGCAGCCCTCTTCAGTGCCAGTCTCTTCATCTCAAGAGTACCACTAGCCCCCGACGTCTTCAGTTATTTGTTGGTTTTATTCCAATCTCTCTTGCTGTTAGTTTCTGCTTTCAACGATGTTCTCTAGTCTCATGGAAGTTACTCCCTGATATCTTCCCTGAATCCTGTAAAGCTACGATCCAAACTATTTGGTTCTCTTTTCTTTTGTGATCTGTCCACAGTACATGATTCACTTATGAACAATGCTGTACTTCAAACGTACATTCTCAAGATTCTCAGAAATCTCCTCCTCAAATTAAGGCCTATGTTTGATATTAGTGTACTTCTTTTAGGGAAGAATGCTCTCGTTTCCTGTGTTATCGTTTCTTTGCACCCTCCTTGCTTTGTTCACCGTACGTTATTTCTCTCAAAGATAACAGAATTCCTTCACCTCGACTACTTTGTGGTCCTCAGTTTTGATATTTAGTTTATCGGTAATCTCTCTTCTGTTTCTCCTTATTACTTTTACTTTTGTTTAGTTTACTCTCACTCTATATTCTGCGCTCATTATATTGTCCATCCGGTAAATCTTCCTCAGTTCCAATGGGGATAGCTGTGTTGTGGTGGTCAGTTCCTATGGGACCAAACTGCTGAGGTTATCGGTCCCTAGGCTTACACACTACTTAATCTAACTGAAACTAACTTACGCTAAAGCAACACACACACACATGTGCCCGAGGGAGGACTCGAACCTCCGACGTGGGGAGCCGCGCGAACCGTGGCAAGACGCCAGAGACCGCGCGGCTTCCACGTGCAGCGATAGCCTTCACTGATATCCTTTTAACCGCACGCAGTATTATTGGCAGTTTTGAATCTCGTGGGTGGACTTGATTTTAGTGCAGACACTGTAACTGAGACTGTGGCCTCCGAAATTAATGGTACAGTGATTTAAATCAAGCTGATGATATTTGGTGGTAGTTATGTGTCTGCCTCTTAGTTAATAGACATCTGAAAGAGATACTGTCAGAGAACCAGATCTGTATTTATCAAAATTAAAAAAATCGTACTTACCACCAAGGAATGTGGAACCTTTGATGGCATTCTTACTTTTCAAGTGTCATACCGAGACTTTTTTCTTTCAAAATGAAATTTTCACTTCGCAGCGGAGTGTGCGCTGATATGAAACTTCGTCACAGATTAAAACCCTGTACGGACCGAGACTCTAACTCAGGACCTCTGCCATTCCGTGCAAATGCTCCACCCACTGATCTACCTAAGCACATCTCACGACCCCTCCTCACAGCTCGACTTGCGCCAGCGTCTCATTCCTTACCTCCTAAACACCTGTTTTCTTTCGCTGAGATCATCGAGGATGTCGTGGAGAGCCGATTTGGGATTACGGTGATTGCTATATTTGACATTTTCAGTCCAGTGATTGGACGTTTTCATTGTAATGCAATCGGACTCGTACGGTGTGATATAAAGACCTTTTCTGAGTATTCTCATGGGCTACAGCGAGGCTGCGACCCTTATAAATGCTATATTACTAATGCAGAGGAGAGTCGATTGAGGCCGATTAATAATTTTCTCAGCTACATGTTACTCAGTAAACCACCTTATGATATGTGGAGGAGGGTACTTTGTGTACTACTATCACTTCCATTCTTCTCTGTCCCAGTTAATGGAACATGGGGGAACAACACGTGCTGGGAAGCCTCCAATATCTCTAATTTTACATTCACGCTCTTTTCTCTATATTTACGTGGATAGTACCAATATGTTGGTTGACTCTGCTTTGAATGTAAGGTCTCGGAATACTTACAGCATACCGTGATGTACCGCGCCTCTCTTGTTAGAGTCTGGCGAGTGCAATTATTTTATAATAGGAGCTGATTTATTATCATAAATACCCCATATATTTTCATGTAAGCAACGTCGAACCTCTCTGGACCAAAGAAGGGTGCCGTTCAAGAACTAGAGGGTAAAGTGTTCTGGGAAGCCAGTGACAATTAAGTAGGCAACATAGAAAAGTGGCCGACTGCTGACAGTTCAGTTATACATTTTGGACTTCCGTTCGGCAACAACGTCAAGGGTGCAGACTATTGAAAGTTATCGTAGGAGTGCGGTACGAAAATATGTAATTGGAATAAATAAATTATAAACAGCGCAGCAAGGTCGGGTAATGGGATCACTTTAGTCATAAAGACTTGGAGTGTCTGAACCTTGGTGTGGGTGTGTTTCCGCGATATCCTGCTGTTAACATCGGAAATACTGATTGTGTCCCCGAACAAAGGGTAGTAACCTTGTTGCAGATTATCGTGATAAATCGGCTTCAGAGCCGTTCCACATTATATACCCTCTTCAGTCCAAAAAGTTTCGAGACTTGATTGCAGTAGTGTCTCGATATTTCGAGTCTCGGAAATACGGAAAAAGTAGGCCACAGTTATGGCAGCTTCAAATTAAACTGGAAACCATGAATCAAAATTGATTGTGATTGGGAAGTGTGTCAAGCCAAGAACATTCAAGAATATAACCATGTCAGTTCTTCCGGTTATCTACATGCATCAAAATAATGCCTAGGTGAATAACAAAATCTTCAAGTATAAGGTTTTGGACTAATTTTTACCACAGTGCAAAAGATTTTTAAAGGAAAAGTCGCTGCCATGTAAGACTGTTTCTACAATAGATAAACCATCCTCACATCCAGCTGTAGAAGAACATCAATGCGAAGGGGTCCGCACTTTGTTTCTCCCATTAAACGTAATCAGTTCAACCAGTAGGTGAGAGCGTTCTGGAATGCCTGAAGGTACAGTTTCGTCGACGATTACTAAAATCAGTTTTGTATTCGGAAGACAATGAAAGCACTGTAGGAGCTTTAAAGAAAGTACGCGCGAAGGATTTGTGTACTAAATCAGTGTGTCTTGGAGCGAGATAATGTTACACAATTTCGCAGTTATGGGGAAAATTTGTGTCTCTCCGCCGGAGTCATCTTGCCCCTGTGTGATAGTACGAATCGATACACGCCATGGTTGTCATAGAAATGGAACTGCAAGTTCCGTGAGAGGCCGATAGCGGTCGTGCGGGACCGGGCAGACCCAGTGGAGCACGCTCCCTGAGGTACTTCTCTTGTGCCTCGGTACCTAGAGTCCCCTCTGCGGCCGCGATATTCACTACTGGCCATTAAAATTGCTACACCACGAAGATGTTCCACAGACGCGAAATTTAACCGACGGGAAGAAGATGCTGTGATATGCAAATGATTAGCTTTTCAGAGCATTCACACAAGGTTGGTGCCGGTGTCGACACCTACAGCGTGCTGACATGAGGAAAGTTTCCAACCGATTTCTCATACACAAACAGCAGTTGACCGGCGTTGCCTGGTGAAACGTTGTTGTGATGCCTCGTGTAAGAAGGATAAATGCGTACCATCACGTTTCTGACTTAGATAAAGGTCGTATTGTAGCCTGTCGCGATTGCGGTTTATCGTATAGCAACATTGCTGCTCGCGTTGGTCGAGATTCAATGACTGTTAGCAGAATATGGAATCGGTGGGTTCAGGAGGTTAATACGGAACGACGTGCTGGATCGACTAGCAGTCGAGATGACAGGCATCTTATCCGCATGGCTGTAACAGATCGTGCAGCCACGTCTCGATCCCTGAGTCAACAGATGGGGACGTTTGCAAGACAACAACCATCTGTAAGAACACTTCGATGACGTTTGCAGCAGCATGCGCTATCAGCTCGGAGACCGTGGCTGCGGTTACCCTTGACGCTGCATCCCAGACAGGAGCACCTGCGATGGTGTACTCAACGACGAACCTGGTTGCACGAATGGCAAAACGTCGCATCCGTGTTGGACGACATCGCGGTGAACGCACATTGGAAGCATGTATTCGTCATCGCCATACTGGCGTATCGCCCGGCGTGATGGTATGGGGTGGCATTGGTGACACGTCTCGGTCACCTCTTGTTCGCATTGACGGCACTGTGAACAGTGGACGTTACATTTCAGATGTGTTACGACCCGTGGCTCTACCCTTCATTCGATCCCTGCGAAACCCTACATTTTAACAGGATAATGCACGACCGCATGTTGTAGGTCCTGTACGGGCCTTTCTGGATACAGAAAATGTTCGACTGCTGCCCTGGCCAGCACATTCTCCAGATCTCTCACCAACTGAAAACGTCTGGTCAATGGTGGCCGAGCAACTGGCTCGTCATAATACGCCAGTCACTACTCTTGATGAACTGTGGTATCATGTTGAAGCTGCATGGGCAGCTGTACGTGTACACGCCATCCAAGCTCTGTTTGACTCAATGCCCAGGCGTATCAAGGCCGTTATTACGGCCAGAGGTGGTTGTTCTGGGTACTGTTTTCTCAGGATCTATGCACCCAAATTGCGTGAAAATGTAATCACGTGTCAGTTCTAGTATAATATTTTTGTCCAATGAATACCCGTTTATCATGTGCATTTCTTCTTGGTGTAGCGATTTTAATGACCAGTAGTGTAGGAGGGCCAGCAGCAGTGGCTCAGCCCACTCGCACTCTGGACGCCACGCAGATGCTGTCTAGTTGTTGGTTCCAACATCGTCATTTTTGTTGTAGTATAAGCTGGATTCTGTCTCTTACTGTAATATTTGTAGTGTCTTCGTTCATTTGTGGACTATCATTTCTGTTCCTGTCCAGCTTTTCTTCGCCTGTTGCCACAGCACTCAGTAGTCCACCTCTCCTTACCGTTGTGTGCGAAGTCGTACACAGCACTACGCTCCCAAGTGCACAGCTTCGCTGGAACTGCGTATAAGCCACGGACGATCCCACAGCCTCGCGGACTCTATCACTAATCATCCTACACCCTCCTGCTCATCGCCAGCTATGGCTTCCATAGACATTGGTCATTCTGGTCATCGCCAACTACGGCTTCCATAGACATTGGTTATTTTGGTATCTTCTAGGGATCGTTAGGGATTGACCTTTCAGTCTGTAATCAAGTAGTATGGAGTTCTGTTTCTTAGTTAAGAAAGAAACAGTTATTGCTACCTGTACATTTTAGTTTTCGCCTGTCGCACCCCTCGGCCACAGACAGAAAAATTTTTGCTAACCCCACTCGCACATTCGAGAAGCCTGATAGTGGCATGTGGATTGTGTGTTGTGACTGCTAAGTAGCATTTCTCTCATCAGTTGTTGTCCGTTTTCGTTGACAGCAGAACACAGTCTGATGGACAGGTAAACAAATGAGCAGTGCCCGAGATAGCTGTTCGTTTACATTTGATACAGTAGGACAGGAGTTGCTGTGACTTGCTCTCCTGACGGCGTGACAGTAGTTTCAGCGCTGTTATCTTGTTACTAAGTGGTCAAGTTCCAGAAATGTAATGTTGCTAAAGTCCACCTCGAGGGCTCTTTCCAGAGTCAGAGAACGTAGTGTATAGTTCAGTTTTAAAAGAACTACGTTGGTAACGTAATTAGATACCCTCAAACGTTCAAATTTATTAGCATACACACGAAAATAGTCCAAATCATCCACTATGTTAGGAGACATACAGAAACACACACACACACACACACACACACACACACACACACACACACGCACGCACACACGCACGCATACACACACACACACACACACACACACACACACACACACACACAGAGAGAGAGAGGGGGGGGGGCAGCGGATATAATGACAAAAGCCACGTACCTCTTCATTAAGATTTTGTTCGTCAGGTTCAATACGTATGTTTTTGGATAGGGCCTTTAGCAAAACACAATTTTGTTTTTTAACCCAAACATGTTTCACTGCAGTTGCAGCGTCTTCAGTGAGCTTTTATTTCATGGCTTTTTACCACATGGTGTGGTAATAGTTCAAAAAATGGTTCAAATGGCTCTGAGCACTATGGGACTTAACATCTGTCATCAGTCCCCTAGAACTTAGAACTACTTACACATAACTAACCTAAGGACATCACACACATCCATGCCCGAGGCAGGATTCGAAACTGCGACCGTAGCGGTCGCGCGGTTCCAGACTGAATCGCCTAGAACCGCTCGGCCACGGAAATTGTTTTTCTACAGTCACTGTTTTGTTCCACAGTTTTCCTGTAAATCTTCATCAAAAGTTGTAATTTCGATTCTTATCTCGACAATCATTTCGCTATAAAATTATTGTTGGATTTCTATTTTCCAATCAAATAATAAGTTTTTGTGGAAAATCACAACAAACAATTGGGGAGATGCTCTTCAGACTCGTGGGGGCCGTTACAAACTTCCGTTAAAAAGGTACAGTAACGTCCGACTACAGACAATCAGAGATGAAACTGTTGCAGGAGCCATGTGCCCTGAACGCACGAAAGAGAACACAGAAAAAGTGTAGTGTAGTGATGTGACGACTACAAAAAGTTGCTGTTGAAGGACTGATAAAAGCACAAATCACGCTGTGCAGTAAATAAAATTCAGAAATGTTTCAATTAAAACAATTCCTGTTTTAATGTAGTCCTAATTAAATCGAATATATCAAATTTACATACATAATTTAACTGTTTAAATATGTTAAGTTTTATAACTAACAGTTTAACAACACGAGGAATAAAATAAAGTTAAGAAAAAAGAAAAATAAAAAGATAGCACCGAGAATCGACCCACTGACTTGAAAGTTATTGAAAAAGACCCTCAGACTCTACCCGAAAATCCTTAGAGAATGTGTTACATTTTGCCATGACCCACTCAGGCGAGATATTGTAGGAACTTGCAAGGAGCTCCTACCTGCTTCTACGAGGGTTGACTGAAAAGTAATGAATCCACCTTCGTAACTCTTCAACAGTTAGCAGCATTGGTAGGCGCAGGTACTGGCTTGTTCTGTAGCCTCTTCCCTACAGTTCCAGTTGGCAGGAAGCCTTAGCAGCGAACGGTTGTATTGTAACAGTGAAATGAAATGTCGTGTGGATAGGGCCTCCCGTAGGGTAGACCGTTCGCCTTGTGCAAGTCTTTTGAGTTGACGCCACTTCGGCGACTTTCGTGTCGATGAGGATGAGATGATGATGATTAGAACAACACCCAGTCCCTGAGTGGAGAAAATCTCCGACCCAGCCGGGAAACGAACCCAAGCCCCTTGGCGCGACATTCCGTCCCGCTGACCTATTACAGTGTAAAGTATGGAACCCTGCGCAGACGCTCGGTCAATGCGATTTAAGCAACGTGAAGTCGTTGAATTCTTGACAGCAGAAGGTGTCACCCCAAAGGAGAATCATCAGAGAATGAAGGCAGTTTATGGTGATTGTGTTGATGTGAGTACTGTGTGTCGTTGGTCGAGTAAGTTAAAAGATGTTGGGGCGGGAAATCATGGGCACAGTGTTCTGGGACACAGATGGTGTTACCCATGTTGATTTCCTTGATCGTGCAACAACAATAAATTCAGAGCGTTAGATTGCAACGCTGCGAACTCGGAAACGACGGTTAACAAGGGACCGAAAGGAAAATGGAAATGTTTTCCTGCAGCATGACAATGCCAAACCACACACTTCACGTGCCACCACAGCAGAACTTCAGAGACTGAATCTCACCACCGTACCTCATCCTCCATACAGTCCAGATTTAGCACTGTCTGACTTCCATCTGTTTCCGATAATGAAAGATGATATGCAGGGACTTCATTATGCTTCCGATTAAGACGTTGAGAGAACTGTGAGACTGTGGTTGCGGAAACAGAGTGTCGACTTCTTCTGTGAAGGCTTCAGAAAACTTTTTGATCGTTGGCAGAAATGTATCCAATTGGCTGGTGATTATGTGGAAAAGTGAATATTGGTAATTAAAGATGACATTCTAAGGATTATTTCTGCGTTTGATTTATTAAAATATTGTCATCCGAAACTAATTAACGAAGGTGGGGCATTACTTTTCATTCAACCCTCGTACTCACACAGTTTGAGCCAAATTCCTGAGCCCCATCCAGCGCTCTTCCCTACCAGAGCCCACACCTCAATATACTTACTCGTTCTGGATGTATTTCAGGGGCACACGGAAGCCATCTTAGTTGTCTTTCTTTGCATACTACGTCACAGTGCGTCTAAAGCCTACTTTAATCCTTACTTCTACAACCGAGATCTCTGATGCACGTGAGTGCAGTAACTTTAAGGATAGAGCGACCCCGGCGTAAACCCGCAGCGAAAGAAATAATATCGTACAGTTCCAGCCAGCCATACAACGTCTCTCTGTTCTCACTTAAATGCCGAATCTCCAAGCAGCGTACCGTGGAATGAGGGCATTTGGCGCTGTCGATGGGAACGCGTCCAAGTTCTATAGCTTCGTGGCGTTATTTGAGGGAAGTGGGCTATGCTGTGCGCGCTGGTATCTTGCTCTCCCCTGCATGTGACAACATGCCTATCTAATACGTTCCAAAACGCCGCGCATAGAAACAGGATTTTCTGGTGCTCATATCTCGGGTTCAATTGGTGATAACTAGGTAGGGTCAAGGGTTTTGGATAGCTTTTGGGCTAGGGACCATTTGTACACCCAAAAGAAGGATCATCTTAGTGTCACTATTCTGCTGTACAAGGCCAAAGTATGAATATCACACACTTCCTGCGGCTTAGGCAAATGGAACAAATCGGTTGGTTCTTTTTGCATTTGATGTGGTCTACCGTGGGCTTGATGGAACTTACGGAGGAACCATTATTTCACGAGCGGTACGTCTGAAAATCCCAAAACAGGTCTAAATCTATAATCTGCAAACCACCATGAGGTGCATGGCAGACGGTATGTCCCACCGTACCAGTTATTAGTGGTTTTTCCTGTTTCATTCACGCATAGAGAGCGGGAAGAATGATTGTTTGAATGCCTTTGTGCGTGCAGTAATTATCCTAATCTTATCCTTACAATCCCTATGTGAGCGATATGTAGGGGATTTTAGTATATTTCTAGTGTCATCATTTAAAGCCGGTTCTTGAAACTTTGTTAACAGACTTTCTTGGGATAGTTTACGTCTATCTTCAAGAGTCTTTCAGTTAGATTCTTTCGGTATCTTTGCGACACTCTCCGATGGATTCGTGCTGCCCATCTCTGTATACGATCAATACACCTTTAGTCCTATCTGGTATGGCCCCAACACATGAGCAGTATTCTAGAACCGGCTGTGAAAGTGCTTTGTAAGCAATCTCCTTTATAGACTGATTGCACTTTTCCAGTACTCTATCAATAAACCGAAGTCTACCACCTGCTTTACCCATGAGTTAAACTATGAGATCATGCCATTTCATAAACCTACAAGTTTTACCCCCAGGTATTTGTATGAGTTGGTCGATTCCAAAAGTGGCTCACTGATATAGGATACTACGTTTTTCGTTTTATGAAATGCAAAATTTTACGTTTGTGAACATTTAGAGCAAGTTGCCAATCTCTGCACTATTTTGAAATTTTATCAACACCTGACTGAATATTTATGCAGCTTCTTTCATATAGTGCTTCAATATACAGGGTGTTTCAAAAATGACCGGTATATTTGAAACGGTCATAAAAACTAAACGAGCAGCGATAGAAATACACCGTTTGTTGCAATATGCTTGGGACAACAGTACATTTTCAGGCAGACAAACTTTCGAAATTACAGTAGTTACAATTTTCAACAACAGACGGCGCTGCAAGTGATGTGAAAGATATAGAAGACAACGCAGTCTGTGGGTGCGCCATTCTGTATGTCGTCCTTCTGCTGTAAGCGTGTGCTGTTCACAACGTGCAAGTGTGCTGTAGACAACATGGTTTATTCCTTAGAACAGAGGATTTTTCTGGTGTTGGAATTCCACCGCCTAGAACACAGTGTTGTTGCAACAAGACGAAGTTTTCAACGGAGGTTTAATGTAACCAAAGGACCGAAAAGCGATACAATAAAGGATCTGTTTGAAAAATTTCAACGGACTGGGAACGTGACGGATGAACGTGCTGGAAAGGTAGGCCAACCGCATACGGCAACCACAGAGGGCAACGCGCAGCTAGTGCAGCAGGTGATCCAACAGCGGCCTCGGTTTCCGTTCGCCGTGTTGCAGCTGCGGTCCAAATGACCCCAACATCCACGTATCGTCTCATGCGCCAGAGTTTACACCTCTATCCATACAAAATTCAAATGCGGCAACCCCTCAGCGCTGCTACCATTGCTGCACGAGAGACATTCGCTAACGATATAGTGCACAGGATTGATGGCGGCGATATGCATGTGGGCAGCATTTGGTTTACTGACGAAGCTTATTTTTACCTGGACAGCTTCGTCAATAAACAGAACTGGTGCATATGGGGAACCGAAAAGCCCCATGTTGCAGTCCCATCATCCCTGCATCCTCAAAAAGTACTGGTCTGGGCCGCCATTTCTTCCAAAGGAATCATTGGCCCATTTTTCAGATCCGAAACGATTACTGCATCACGCTATCTGGACATTCTTCGTGAATTTGTGGCGGTACAAACTGCCTTAGACGACACTGCAAACACCTCGTGGTTTATGCAAGATGGTGCCCGGCCACATCGCACGGCCGACGTCTTTAATTTCCTGAATGAATATTTCGATGATCGTGTGATTGCTTTGAGCTATCCGAAACATACAGGAGGCGGCGTGGATTGGCCTCCCTATTCGCCAGACATGAACCCCTGTGACTTCTTTCTGTGGGGACACTTGAAAGACCAGGTGTACCGCCAGAATCCAGAAACAATTGAACAGCTGAAGCAGTACATGTCATCTGCATGTGAAGCCATTCCGCCAGAAACGTTGTCAAAGGTTTCGGGTAATTTCATTCAGAGACTACGCCATATTATTGCTACGCATGGTGGATATGTGGAAAATATCGTACTATAGAGTTTCCCAGACCGCAGCGCCATCTGTTGTTGAAAACTGTAACTACTGTAATTTCGAAAGTTTGTCTGCCTGAAAATGTACTGTTGTCCCAAGCATATTGCAACAAACGGTGTATTTCTATCGCTGCTCGTTTAGTTTTTATTGCCGTTTCAAATATATGTCCAGATAGCGTGATGCAGTAATCGTTTCGGATCTGAAAAATGGGGCAAGAAATGGCGGCCCAGACCAGTACTTTTTGAGGATGCAGGGACGATGGGACTGCAACGTGGGGCTTTTCGGTTCCCCATATGCGCCAGTTCTGTTTATTGACGAAGCCGTCCAGGTGAAAATAAGCTTCGTCCGTAAACCAAATGCTGCCCACATGCATATCTCCGTCATCAATCCTGTGCACTATATCGTTAGCGAATGTCTCTCATGCAGCAATAGTAGCGGCGCTGAGGGGTTGCCGCGTTTGAATTTTGTATGGATAGAGGTGTAAACTCTGGCGCATGAGACGATACGTGGACATTGGGGTCATTTGGACCGCAGCTGCAACACGGCGAACGGAAACCCGAGGCCGCTGTTGGATCACCTGCTGCACTAGCTGCGCGTTGCCCTCTGTGGTTGCCGTATGCGGTCGCTCTACCTTTCCAGCACGTTCATCCGTCACGTTCCCAGTCCGTTGAAATTTTTCAAACAAATCCTTTATTGTATCGCTTTTCGGTCCTTTGGTTACATTAAACCTCCGTTGAGAACTTCGTCTTGTTGCAACAACACTGTGTTCTAGGCGGTGGAATTCCAACACCAGAAAAATCCTCTGTTCTAAGGAATAAACCATGTTGTCCACAGCACACTTGCACGTTGTGAACAGCACACGCTTACAGCAGAAAGACGACGTACAGAATGGCGCACCCACAGACTGCGTTGTCTTCTATATCTTTCACATCACTTACAGCGCCATCTGTTGTTGAAAATTGTAACTACTGTAATTTCGAAAGTTTGTCCGGCTGAAAATGTACTGTTGTCCCAAGCATATTGCAACAAACGGTGTATTTCTATCGCTGCTCGTTTAGTTTTTATGACCGTTTCAAATATACCAGTCATTTTTGAAACACCCTGTAGATAACTGCATGATCTGCAGAAAGCTTGATTTTACTATTAATAGTGTCTGCAAGGTCGTTAATATACAACATGAACAGCAGTAGTCCCAATACACTTCCCTGGGGTCAAGGCGAAGTTACTTCTACATCTGACGATGACTCTCCATCCAATATAAATAACATGCTGCGTCCTTCCTACAAAAAGTCCTCAATCCAGTTACAAGTTTCACGTGATCACCCATATAATCCTACTTTTCTCAATGAGTGTAGGTGTGGTCCTGAGACAAATGCTTTTAGGAAATCGAGAAGCACTGCATCTACCTTGCTGCCTTGATCCAAAGCTTTCAGAGTGTTATACGAGAAAAATGCGAGTTGGGTTTCATATGATCGATGTATTCGGAATCCACGCTGGCTGGCACTGAAGAGGTTATTCTGTTCAAGATACCTCATTGTATTTGATCTCAGAATAAGTTCAAAGGTTTTACAACAAATCGATGTCAAGGATATTGGACGACAGTTTTGTGGACTACTTCTACTAGCTTTCTTGTACATGGGTATGACATGCGCCTTTTTCCAAGAACTGGGCACAGTTTTTTGTTCGAGGAATCTAGAATAGATTATAGTTAGAAGAGGGGCTAACTCAGCCACGAATTCAGTATAAAACGACAGGGAGTCCGCTGGGCCCTGGAGCTTTGTTCAACTTTAACGATTTAAGCTGTTTCTCAAAACCACTGACACCAATTTCATTCATCTTTCCAGTTGTACTGGGATGGAATAGGAGCAATTCTCTTGGGGTTTCCTTTCTAAAGGAACATTTGAAACAAGAGTTAAGTATTTCAGCTTTTGCTTTGCCACTCTCAATTTCAGTCCTTCCCTCATTCGCTAGAGAATGGACACTAACTTTGGTGCCACTAACAGCATTTACAAAAGACCAGAATTTCTTTGTGTTTTATGAAAGATCACTTGACAATATTCTTTTACTATAGTCATTGAAGGCATCACGTATTAGTCTCTTGACAGCCAAATGCCTTTCATTCAGCATCTCTCTATCTGTAGCCCTATGCTTCGCTTTACACCTATTATCCAGTAATTTCTGTCTCTTTAGAAGTTTCTTTACAGTGACTGTATATAATGGACGTTCTCTCCCGTTATGAACTGTTCTACTGGGTACATACCTGCCCAGTGGCAACTACTATTCCAGTGGTCAACTGTCCTTAAAGCATGAGCCATAATTCCTCTACACACTTCTGCACTGTGCTAAAAGTTTCAATTTCCTCATTGAAATAGGATACTACTACTTCTTTGTCCAATTTATTGAGCACATAGATCTTTCTTTTTGTTTTAGTTGCCCTTTGTACTTTTTAATCATTGCTGCCACAACCACATCATGGTAACTGATACCAGTTTCGACGTGGACATCCTCAAATAGGTCAGGGCTATTGTGCCCTTAGATACAATATTTCCATCATGAGCGGGATTCTTAACTATCCGTTCTAGGTAGCGTTCAGAGAAGGCATTTACTAAATTTTTACAGAATGTCTTATCACGCCCACCACTAACAAAACTGTAATTTTCCCAATTAACTGTTTGATGATTGACGCCTCCATTGATGATTACAGTATGACTGGGGAACTTACGTCGTGCAAGAGAACTGAGGTTTTCTCTGAAGTTTTAGGTTACATTAGGAGATGGATCTTGTGGGTGATAGAAGGATCCAATTATTATCTTAGCCCCCCCCCCCCCCTGATTTTGAGCCTCGCCCAAACAACCTTACATGTAGCTTCTCCCCAAAAATCTCACTGCTGCCAATTTCAAGGTTTAACCAGCTTTTTGTACCTGGTATTATGTGAGCTTCACTGCTTTTCATGAGCACTTCAAACTCTGGCGCCTTGTTGCGAATGATTCGACGGTTTACCATTGGGATTTTAAAACTCTCGTCTGTGGGAGGCACTTGTTTCGATTTTGCATTGACACTTCTGGGTTTCCTACATCTGTCGATATCTGGGTTGGCTGGAGATTCGTTTAATCTAAAAAAGCTCTTGTGTGCTCCCAATACACAGCCAGCTACCTGAGTAGCAGCCTCTGATGTGTAGTGCACACCTGACCATTTTAGAGGGACCCTATAGTTCTCAACCTCATGGCGCAAGTCCAGGAAGTCGGATCCTAGCTTATCACAGAACCTGGTTCAGTCCTTCAAAATGGTTCAAATGGCTCTAAGCACTATGGGACTTAACATCGGAGGTCATCAGACCCCTAGACTTAGAACTACTTAAACCTAACTACCCTAAGGACATCACACACATCCATGCCCGAGGCAGGATTCGAACCTGCGACCGTAGCAACAGCGCGGTTCCCGACTGAAACGCCAAGAACCGCTCGGCCACAGCGGCCGGCTTCAGTCCTTCCACCCGACTCAAAACTTAACGGCCACGATCAGTTCTGGGGGACAATGCTGTAAATTTTGAGCTTCGTTGAATGCATCGTTTGTTCCAACGTGTGCCACAATCTGCAGTTGATTGCACCTTGTTCCCTCAATGGCTGCTGGAATAGCTTCTTCAAGATGTTGAATGAGCCCCCCAGGCATACACAATGAACGCACGCAGTGCCCTTTCCCGTCCCTAGCTACCACTTCCCCATTTCCCTAAAGGAGATGTTTGAACTGCCGATGATTATTAGGTCCTTACCCTTTTGCGCTTGCTTCCTCCTGACACTGGACAAAACAGGTCAAGTGAGTCCCACTGGCTCAGTTTCAGTGAAAGACAGGACCTTAAACTCGATGGTTAAAGGGATCGGTACAACATCCTGAGTCCTCCATGGTCCTCGTCCATCCTGTACAGGACGCCCAGGTCTACCATTGACATGCCACCCGCAGTGAAGTGGACGAGTAATGACAGGTCCTGTACTTCCTTCAGAGGAGACAGGATCCACAGGAGAGCATGGTACTTGAGGTAGCTCCGGCACAGGTAGCACAGGTACATGACTCTTGTAGACTTCTCCGGTGCAACGGTTTGCAGCAGCAGGCAATCGTTTGACAGTAGACAGGGTGATTTCCAGATGCTTACGAACGTCAACCAACTCATCCAGTATTCGAGGACAGCATCCACATTGGGGCTGCATTTTGGCTGTTGTAGTGTATTACAAGACAGTGAACAGATAACTTTAAATTAAGCCCGCTGATTGTCTTTTCATCTGTTGCGCTAAAAAGTTGCTGATTCCTTATGAAAACTGAAGCAAATACACAAAACGAGATTTCTATTAAGGCAACACTGTGGTAAAAATTACTAGTTTCTTAAAACATCTTGACGTTAGTTATAGTTGTTAGCAAAGTCGAAAACAGAGTTAATTTACGATAAATGCAGATAATGCCGGGTGATCTGAAAGTCAGTACATATTTGCAAACTTAATAAACCACGGAATAATGTAGATAGAGAGGTAAAAATTGGCACACATGCTTGGAATGACATGGGGTTTTATTAGAACAAAAAAAAACAAAGTTCACAAAATGTCCGACAGATGGCGCTGGACAGCAAAACGTCAGTGACTGCGCATGAAAATCGAGTATAAAAGGAGCTGTAATGAGAGAGAGAATCAGATGCGCCAGCAGTCGCAGCATGTTGACGTTACCTGAAAAGGCACTTTAAGTGAAGCTGTATTATCAGAATGGGGAATGTACTAGTTCAGCGTTACGATCCTATCGCCATAGGAAGGGGATTCGAACGGGTAAAGGTCCGTTGACAAATGCAGCTGTGGCGAGCATGATTTCGAAGTTCGAAGCCACGGGTTCTTTAGACGATAGACCCCGTAGTCGCCGACCCGACCGAGCACAAGGCGTAATGCTGCTGAGACAGTTCAGGAAGAAATGGAGACTGTAGCGGGTTCGTCTATGCACGGGCAAGTCAGCGCTCGTGCAGCCGCACGTCGCACCGGCATTCCATACATTACTGTTTGGTTGGCACTTAGGCGTAACCTCCGATGCTATCCGTACAAAATCCATCGGCATCATGAACTGTTACCTGGCGATTTAGTGAAGCGGAGGGCATTTGCGGTGTGGGCGTTTCAAAAGATGGCGGAAGATGAGGATTGGTTGAGTAACGTGTTGTGGACCGACGAAGCTCATTTCACGCTCCGAGGGTCTGTCAACGCCCACAACTGCAGAATTTGGGCTACCGAAAATCCGAGAACTGTCATGGAAACTCCATAGCACGACGAGAAAGTCACGGTATGGGTTGGATTTACCACATCTACCGTTATCGGGCCTTTTTTCTTCGAGGAAATGCGTGATTCTGGTTTTGTAACTGCTACCGTAACGGGTGAGAGGTACGCCGATGTGCTACAGAATCGTATCATCCCCAGTCTGGCTGATAAACACCTGCTGGAACGTACGATGTTTACGCAGGATGGCGCTCCACCCCATATTGCTAGACGCGTGAAAGATCTCTTGCGCGCGTCGTTTGGTGATTTGGTCATGATCGTGTGCTCAGCCGCCACTTTCGTCATGCCAGGTCCCCAGACCTCAGTCCGTGCGGATTATTGGCTTTGGGGTTACCTGAAGTTGCAAGTGTATCGTGATCGACCGACATCTCTAGGGATGCTGAAAGACAACATCCGACGACAATGCCTCACCATAACTCCGGACATGCTTACAGTGCTGTTCACAACATTATTCCTCGACTACAGCTATTGTTGAGGAATGATGGTGGACATATTGAGCATTTCCTGTAAAGAACATCATCTTTGCTTTGTCTTACTTTGTTATGCTAATTATTGCTATTCTGATGAGATGAAGGGCCATCTGTCGGACATTTTTTGAACTTTTGTATTTTTTTGGTTCTAATAAAACCCCATGTCATTCCAAGCATGTGTGTCAATTTTTACCTCTCTATCTACATTATTCCGTGATTTATTCAGTTTTCAAATTTGTACTAACTTTTTGATCACCCGGTATATAGGGCCACACCTCTTTCAGGGAGAACTAGATGTAACACAATATTTTCGTCTTCAACAAGGAACTAAAATCCAGCAGAGGATTCCAAAATGGCTATGCACAGCAAATGGTGAAATTTTTACGATTTATTCCTAAGATCCGGATCTCAAACAATCTTGGAAACCTTCTACATATAAATTTCCGCGATACAGAGATTCAATGTCACTCTACTTGTATGCGTACAATATGAACGTAAAATCAGGTCTTAGGCGAAAACGTAGCTTATAAAGTGGCACAGCTCGGAGAAATAATGGTGTAAAGGATCTCCGTTATCATCTGGGAACTCCACGTTATAGTACTGAAGCACGCGCAAAAATTTTTATAGATAAAATCCGGTCTGAGATGTAAAATTAATTTTGCATAAACCAGCGGAAAAATGCGCCACTCGGAGCACAGAAAAGATGAACGCGTTCCTGTTTATTTGAAGGATTCTGACTAAAAAGTGGAGTACCAGCTTCCTCATTCTACGTTCCCCAGCGCCTTCAGAAATGTTCACAAAATTTTTGGCATGCGAACATATTCGCGAATTTTTATGCTGAGAGAGACGTGGACGGTGGTAGTGGGAAAGAGATGGAAAAGTGATAAATACTGGAAAATAGTACACTTTGGTTGTGTTATAGAAAGTGCGAAGGAGACGACGGCAGTTTGAAAGAAAGAGAGGGACGCAGTGGCAGTGGAACATAGTTGACAGTGGCAGAACAGCACTAGCAAAAGAGAGGAAGTGCCAGGCGGGAAGGGGTGGAGGAATAAAGACAAAGAGAAAGCAGAAGTGGATGTCAGCCAGTGATAATGACAGACAGGTGTAGGACAATGACAAACAGGAACAGAGAGATAGCGACAGTGGGAAGAGAGAGCATCAGTGGGAAGAAAAGAATGAGATACACTACTGGCCATTAAAATTGCTACACCAAGAAAAATGCAGATGATAACGGGTATTCATTGGACTAATATATTAGAACTGACATGTGATTACATTTTCACGCAATTTGGGTGCACAGATCGTGAGAAATCAGTACCCAGAACAACCACCTCTGGCCGTAATCACGGCCTCGATACGCCTGGGCATTGAGTCAAACAGGGCTTGGATGGCGTGTACAGGTACAGCTGCCCATGCAGCTTCAACACGATACCACGGTTCATCACGGGTAGTGACTGGCGTATTGTGACGAGCCAGTGCTCGGACACCGTTGACCAGACGTTTTCAGTTGGTGAGAGATCTTGAGAATGTGCTGCCCAGGGCAGCAGTCGAACATTTTCTGTACCCAGAAAGGCCCGTACAGGACCTGCAACATGCGGTCGTGCATTATCCTGTTGAAATGTAGGGTTTTGCAGGGCTCGAATGAAGGGTAGAGCCACGGGTCGTAACACATCTGAAATGTGACGTCCACTGTTCAAAGTGCCGTCAGTGCCAACAAGAGGTGACCGAGACGTGTAACCAATAGCACCCCATACCATCATGCCGAGTGATACGCCAGTATGGCGATGACGAATACACGCTTCCAATGTGCATTCACCGCGATTTCGCCAAACACGGATGCGACCATCACGATGCTGTAAACAGAACCTGGATTCATCCAAAAAAATGACGTTTTGCCTTTCGTGCACCCAGGTTCGCCGTTGAGTACACCATCGCAGGCGCTCCTGGCTGTGATGCAGAGTCAAGGGTAACCGCAGCCATGGTCTCCGAGCTGATAGTCCATGCTGCTGCAAACGTCGTCGAACTGTTCGTGCAGATGGTTGTTGTCTTGCAAACGTCCCCATCTGTTGATTCAGGGATCGAGACGTGGCTACACGATCCGTTACAGCCATGCGGATAAGATGCCTGTCGTCTCGACTGCTAGTGATACGAGGCCGTTGGGATCCAGCACGGCGTTCCGTATTACCCTCCTGAACCCACCGATTCCATATTCTGCTAACAGTTATTGGATCTCGACCAACGCGAGCAGCAATGTCGCGATACGATAAACTGCAATCGCGATAGGCTACAATCCGACCTTTATCAGACGTGATGGTACGCATTTCTCCTCCTTACACGGGGCATCACATCAACGTTTCACCAGGCAACGCCGGTCAACTGCTGTTTGTGTCTGAGAAATCGGTTGGAAACTTTCCTCATGTCAGCACGTTGTAGGTGTCATCACCGGCGCCAACGTTGTGTGAATGCTCTGAAAAGATAATCATTTGCATATCACAGCATCTTCTTCCTGTAGCACGTGATCTTCGTGGTGTAGCAATTTTAATGGCCAGTAGTGTATTAGCAATAAGACAGAGAAAGATGTAGAGAGTGACAGTGAGAGGAGGCAGTAGTAGTGCGACAGGACGGTGGCTGTAACACAGGAGACAATGACAGAGTGACACAAGGAGATGATGACAATGAGTTGGCGTGATTGGGGGAATGGGAAGGGGCAACCGGGAGTGCATGTGTATGAGCGATGGACTAGTGGGTGTTAGTGAGTAACAGTTAGGAGAGTTCGTGGGAGTCTGAGGTGAGTTGCATGTTCAAAAACCGCAAATATGTTCGCATGTCAGAATTTTTAGGAAAATTTTTAAACGTGCTGAAGAAGGTGGAACGAGGCAACTGGTACTCCACTTTTCAGTCAGAGTCTTTTAAATAAACGTTTTTTGTGCTGTGTTTGGAGAATTTTTCCGCTGGTTTACAAAATCGTTCGTTAAACGAGAGGGCACTGCCGAAGCCCACATCACACACAACATTGTTCCCAATTATACTGAGTGAAGAATGAAGGGAGGAAGATTGCGGTTTAACGTACCATCGATGACGAGGTCATAAGAAAGGCAGTAGAAGGTGTGTCTGAGGAAGGATGATGAAGAATCCTTCCCGTATTTCGCCTTATGTGGTTTATGGAAGCCAAGAAAACCCAGATGTTGACGGCTGAATGGTGGTCTGAATCGTCGTTCTAGAAAATGGTAACCGAGCGAGGTGGCGCAGTGGTTAGACACTGGACTCGCATTCGGAAGGACGACGGTTCAATCCCGCGTCCGGCCATCCTGATTTAGGTTTTCCGTGATTTCCCTAAATCAGTCCAGGCAAATGCCGGGATGGTTCCTCTGAAAGGCCACGGCCGACTTCCTTCCCCATCCTTCCCTAATCCGATGAGACCGATGACCACGCTGTCTGGTCTCCTTCCCCAAATCAACCAACCAACCAACCAACCTAGAAAATGGTAGTGAGCGTATTATCCACTGCGCCATTTCGAGTGATCTGGAAAGAAGAGATACCTAGCTCTGTGTTTCAGTGTGTGCTAAGAGCTTCAATGCGAGTGGGTCAACAAGTTCGCCATCAAAAGATTTTAGCTATTGGAGTACTACAGTTTTGTGTTATCTGTAGTTGTAAAGGTCTTCATTCACAGTGTTTCTTTGCACTTTTGCGTCTCTGCAGATACAGTACAATGCCATATTCTAAATATTTTCTATAATTAGTACCGTAGAAATTGTTGATATTTATCTAATTCGATAGCTGCTGTGAAAACCTCTGTTACTGTTACAAGTTTCGATTGTTACTAAGCACCACCGGACACTCCGTGGCGTTCCATTTCACTCTAACGTCTTAAACACGGAATGGAAGAACTCATGACATGAATTTTTAAACATTCTTCAGAAGATCTCAACCGGGACGACAACAGTTCACATCCCCGGCCAGTCATTCAGATTTAGATATTCCGTGATTTCCCTAAATTGTTAAAGTCCAATGTGGATATGGTTCTTTGAAAAGGGGGATGCCCGACTTCACTCTCCATCCTTCTCCAGATCCGAACTTGTGCCCCGTCTCTCATGAGCTTGTAGCCAACAAGAAATTAAACACTAATCTTTCTTCTTTTTCTCTTTCATTTTGGCATAGCAGGTTTGCTGTGGCGAAGCATGAGTCTCTCCATGGCCCCGATGTTTGACTTACGGTCTATCACCATGGAGCCAACTCAGCAGGATAATTTCCACACAATAAGCGGGGACATGCGTTGAATACCTTAAGATCGGTTGGAATACTTTCATCCTTGACAGCTGGAACTTTTCCAGATGTGACAGAAAAACTGAAGGTTACTCCCTCCCCCCCCCCCCCCCCAAATGATAGAATCATATTCGATAAAATTAGATTGTATGTACTTTACATAATCGAGCAGCTGCTTTCGTCATCATGTAGGGATGAGTGAATGTATCGTCCGTTTAATGGTTTTCAATCTTCCATTTGCTGATTTTCGATCTCTCCTCAAGGTCTCATAGAGTAAGACCGAACTTGGCGCAGCGATTATGGTATTGGACTACCATTTAGGAGTAACGCCGCTCGAATTCCCCTCATTTCCCGCAATCACTGTGAAAAAGTCGGGGTTTTTTCCTCGAGAAGGCAACGGTAAATTTTTTTCTCCCATCATTCCCAAATCCGAGCTTGAGTTGGGACGCTGAAGAACACCCTGTCGATGGGAAGTTCCTCTTTCTCCCTTTATGTCATGGAGTTAGGACACGTGACACTTTATGACAGTTGTTGCGACGTGACGTACGTTGCGTTTTTTGAAAAAAGACACAACAACCATTTATAAAACTCCAATAAGCAGTACCAAGTCAATGTGTACTCGTCGGTAAACAGCAAGCGGATTACAGCCAATTCAGTTTATGTAACGAGTGCGTGGGGCACGGAAGAATCGTCTTCGGTGATTTGTTTGTGTTGAAAATACCGAGTTGCAACGTAGTTCGGGTTAATTTTAAGTTGGTTGGATAAGTTGCTTCAAAGGACGGAGAGATACTGGCATACTAACTCCAATAACTGTTGTGTTGAAATCACCATTAGGGTAGATGATAGCTTGATTTCTTTCTTGGGGGAGAGTGTTTTCAGCCTTCTAACAGCGATTTGTTACAGCCCAAACGTTGAAATAATGGGTTTAAAATATAATAAAATGATTCCATTTGACGATTTTTCTATGAGAGGCAGTCAAATAGAAAACAGGCAGGTCGAAAAAAGTAAGTGAACGGTTCATTACCGCAAAAATTTATCGCCATAATTGTTAACACTTCTGTCCCACCATAAGATAAGACAGTCAATATCTTCATGGAAAAATGTTTGCAGTTGTCTACGGGACCGTGATTGAACCCAGGCGCTACCTCTTCGTCCGAAGTAAATCTACGGCCGTGAATGTCCTTTTCCAGAGCTCCAAAAATATGGAAATCGCTTGGGGGGAGATCGGGATTGTATGGAATACGTGTAAGGGTTTCCCAGCGATACAATAAGGGCAACACATGGTTCTTACGACTGGCTTAATGCGGCCCGCCACGAAATCCTCTCCTGTGTCAATCTCTTCATCTTGGAGTAGCACTTGCACCAGCTTCCTCAATTCTTTGCCGGATATATTCCAACAGCTGTCTTCTCACATTGTTTTACCCTATATGTCTCTCTCTACTGCCGTGGAAGTCATTCCCTGATGTCTCAAAGCATGTCCTATCATGCTGTCCTTCCTTCTTGTCAACGTTTTCCACATGTTCCTCCGGCCTCTGTGGCCGAGCGATTCTAGGCGTTTCAGTCTAGAACCGCGCTGCTGGTACGGTCGCAGGTTCGAATCCTGCCTCGGGCATGGATGTGTGTCGTGTCTTTAAGTTAGTTAGGTTTACGTAGTTCTAAGTCTAGGGGACTGATGACCCCAGATGTTAAGTCCCATAGTGCTCAGAGCCATTTGAACCATTTTTGAACCACATGTTCCTCTCCTCATCGATTCACTTTGGTATAATGCTGTGCCCCAAAAGTAGATTCTCAGAAACTTGTTCCCCAGTATGAGACCGATGTCTCGAACTAGAAGGTATGTTTTGGCTGTATGGACTATTTATTTGCATGCCTTAATCTGCTTTTTTTCTCCTCCGTGCTTCGTCCGTCATATATTATTTTGCTTCCGTGGTAGCAGAATTCTATTTCACCTAATTCGTGGTCTCCAATTTTGATGTTAAATTTTCAGCAAATCTACTTCTAATCCTTACTTTCATCATTCTTCGATTCACTCTCAGTCCTTAGTGTTTGTTCATTAGTCCGTTCATTCCATTCAATAGGTCCTCCAATTCTCCTTCACATTCACTGATAGCAGGATATCGTTTCACCCTGAATTTTAACACCACTACTGAAGCTTTCCTTTATTCTGAGCATTGCTTCTTGTATGTATAGACTGAACAGTATTGGCGAAAGTCTACGTCCTTGTCATGAATGTTTTCTTTTGAAACATTAGCCAATGCCAATCCACGAAGGTCATAAACACGTACAAATCTGAGGAAATGTTCACGAATTATGAAAAATTTTTTGTTTTTATCAACATATAGAGCACAAAACACAAACTATTCTGTCTCAAAAACATCAGCAGCTTCATCGGCCAGCACAGTCAAAATCTTAGCTTTATAAATCTTCTCAACAAGTTCTCTGCACATGGCAGTGTCAATAACTTCATTCTTTCCTGATATATTTCGCGTTAGCGCCTGCACTATTCAGACTGTTTTTTAGCATTAAATCTCCTGCTTCAATTCGGTATCTGAATAGAGAATTAAATTTACCATCGTTTCCACTTTCGCCTTCATCTAGTGACAGCTGCTCACAATACCTGTGTTCTCTCAGTTATAATACCTCTCATCCGTAAAAGAAAACGGTATAAAAAATTAGAAAAAGCTTCGCTCTGGTTTCACTCATTCTTTTTTTACAACTGTGTTTGCAGTTTAATGGTAACATTATCTGTCTTCTTTTCAAACACTAATAAAAATTCTGAGATGAATTGCTGGCTTCCTCGTGATACCGTCTATTTTCTAGATCTCTGAATTCTTGTGAGTCTTCAGTTTTTCCCGGCGTACTTCATGGCGAAAGAGCTCACGGGTGAACAGCCGGGCATTAGACACTAACACCCGGCTGTTCACCCATGAACTCTTTCCTCTGAATTCTTGTTTTTCAATTTTCCATTTTGTGAATGGTTTTCTTCACTAATTAACTGAACTGAACATGTGCACCTTTCCTCGAGTGAAATTCAGCTGCAAAAATAACATAGAACTTACAGAAAACATCCTTATTTGGTTCTCAATAAGCCGACCATGGAAATTCTAACAAGCATTGCCATTTTGCCAAAAGGAAATTTGTAATTTGTAGAAGGAACCCAAGTTTGCGCAATATAGTTATCTATATTGTTCCTTATCTTCGTATCGATAGTTCTGTGAAGAAAGGGTGACTGTCATACTGCTTGCAGTTTGGACGAGTACAGAATATTATATGTTCCTGGTTGCGGTTCAGTAACCTGGTGAAGCTCTCTTCCACATAGTTGTGTTGTTCCTGAAGGCTGTGCCGAAGATTTGTTCACCACACTTCGTTCATCATAAGAATAAACCTGATGTAAACAAACACAAATGAGACGATTGGTTAGAAACCTTTGCACACATGCATTGGTGGTGTCACGCTCTTGGAACTAGGTTTACTTATGTATTAGATCTCTTTACCATATTAAAGCAAATTAAACTTTAACAAATCCTCATATATTAAGATCCATTAATGTTTTTCTTAACCATTCTGTAGCTGTGTAGTTTTTATTTAAAAAATCGTGTACAGTCGCAGTCTCTGTAAACTCTAACTGTGAAGTGATTGTCGCGCTATTAATAAGTACTGTAAAAATGGCTGGCGCTGCTTCCTGCTCCGTAATGAAACACGCCCGTGAAACACAGTTAAAAATGGCGAAAAACGGGATTTTCTTAATGTTTCTCACAAGATTACAGAGAAAATAAGTGCTGAAGTGATGAGGAATACCACTCAATCCACGATAAGAAGATTGCAGCACTGCATTTTTACCAATGCTCATCGCTTCGAACACCCACTGTAAATGGACGTTCATGGCACCTTTGTGACCTTCGTTGATCTTCAAAGACCTTACTGTTACAAATCATTGGATTCGTCTCGATAGCCGCTATCATAAAATAAGTACCAAACTGTAGCATGCCATTTTAAAAAGTTGACCTTCATATCTCTGAAGCGACCCTACCTAGCAACAAAAACCCAACGTCATATTATGTTCCCCATTGCCCCATGCAACTTCTGTCCCACAAACTTTTCAGCTCCTATCACACTTTCGGAGTTATTCTTGGTGTCACCATATCTGTGAAACGCTGGCGAAATTACGGCATGCCATGGAGGAGAAACGCAACTGTGATCTGTGATGGGGGGGGGGGGTGCTGAGAAGTTACGTCAGTTCAAGCGCGAGAGACACTGGAGCGCTAGCCTATGGTCTCCCCACGCCATTATCACGCCTTCAGCACCCTATAAAAGGCCTTGAACGGTCGACGATTCCGGTCTGACGAGGATGTGCAGAAGGCAGTTGCGGACTCCTTCACGCAGCAGGACACCGTGTTTTACCAAACCGGTATCTTCAACTTCGTGTGTCGGTGGGATCATTGCCTCAACGCTCACGCCGATTTTGCCTGGTTCGCATACCGATTCTGTACTGCACGGTCGTCGAACAAAAACATTTTGATCATTATTTATAACATGAATAGCAATGCTGAAAATGTTATATGAATCCCGAAGCGCTCGTTACTGACTTGACAAAATGACGCAGTTCGCTAGAGTGGCATACTAAATCATAACCACTGCGCAACGCCCCACCATTCGCCTTCTTATACGTACGCTTCTACAGTCTCCCTCTTTTGTGGTTGCACCTAAAGCGTTTGAAAATTCCGTGACAAAAAAAAAAAAAAAAAAGATTCTTACGTGTTTGGGGTTAAACCCTATTTTATGTTTCGACATAGTCTCCTTTTAGACTTACACACTTAGTCCAACGCTGCTCTAATTTGTTGATCCCTTCCGAGTAATAGGAATTGTTCAAGTCTGCAAAATAGCTATTAGTTGCTGCAATCACCTCCTCATTTGAATAAAATCTTTGTCCCACCAGCCTTTTCTTCAAATTGGGGAACAAATAGTAGTCTGGGAGAGCCAAGTCTGGAGAATAGGGGGGATGTGAAACGAGTTGGAATCCTATTTCCATACATTTTGCGACCACAACTGCTGAGGTGTGTGCTGGTGCATTGTCGTGATGGTAAAGGACTTTTTTGGGGCCCAATCGCCGGCGTTTTTCTTGCAGCTCGGTTTTCAAACGGTCCAATAACTATGAATAATATGCACCTGAAACTTTTACCCTTTTCCAGACAGTCGATGAGGATTATCCCTTGCGAATCCCAAAAGACAGTCGACATAACCTTTCTGGCCGAAGAAATGGTCTTTGCCCTTTTTGGTGCAGATTCTCCCTTGGTAACCCATTGTTTCAAAAACGTGTGTGAGATCTTATGGGACTTAACTGCTAAGGTCATCAGTCCCTAAGCTTACACACTAGTTAATCTAAATTATCCTAAGGACGAACACACACACCCATGCCCGAGGGAGGATTCGAACCTCCACCGGGACCAGCCGCACAATCCATGACTGCAGCGCCTCAGACCGCTCCGTTAATCCCACGCAGCACCCATTGTTTAGATTGTTCTTTGGTTTCAGGAGTATAGTAATGTATCCATGTTTCATCCACAGTGACGAAGAGACGCTTAAAGTCCTGCGGATTCTTCCTGAACAGCTTCAAACCATCCTTGCAACACTTCACACGATTCCGTTTTTGGTGAAGAGTAAGCAATCGTGGAATCCATCTTGCGGATAGCTTTCACATGTCCAAATGTTTATGCAAAATATTATGTACCCGTTCATTCGAGATGCCCACAGCACTAACAATCTCACGCACCTTAACTCTTCTGTCATCCATCACCATATCATGGATTTTATCAATGATTTCTGGAATTGTAACCTCCACAGGGTGTCCAGAACGTTCAGCATCACTTGTGCCCATATGGCCACTCCGAAAATGTTGAAACCACTTATAAACTCTTCTAATCGAAGGTGCAGAGTCACCATAATGTTTATCAAGCTTCTCTTTAGTCTCCTGAGGCGGCTTACCTTTCATAAAGTAATGTTTAATCACCACACGAAATTCTTTTTTCGTCCATTTTTTGACAATCACTTCCTTGGTTCACACGAATGCCAAACACAAAGAAATAGACCAATATGGCTGAAACTTGGTGTGTGTTCTTTCCAAAGATGCTACTAACTAAACATGACCTCGATATGCGCCGGTGGTGCCATCTCTCGGACTTTGCACGGACCTTTCAAACGCCTCGGGCACGCAGACCACCATCCCACATAGGCAAGATCCATGGTTTGTGAAATCCAAAAGTTCTGGCGTTGGGTTCCTGGTCAGTCCTAGGATTTCTATCTGTAACTTGTCAAATCTTTAAACTCTGTCATGGTTTATTAAAGTGAAGCTGGGCTGCATCGAGGTTCGAGGTTCGGATTCCACGTCAAACTGTAGGGCCCGCTATAACTGGCTCTGTAAGTCAGTATAAAGGTTGGAGGAAGACAGGCACCTCCTACAAATCCTTATTCTACACATCCTCTGTTATGCCAGTCCCACCTGGATATTCGCTCCACCCAAATTCTATAAGTCCTTCCAGATCCTCAAATGCCATGCACTCTGCCTTGCTTTCCGTATCCGTTTCCCGTCCCCCACGCAGATCCTCTACAACCTGATTCCTTTCCCCCATCTGCCCCTATTTCTCAAACAAATCCACATACTCTACACCTCCTGCCACCTTGATCCCCCTCATTCCCTGGTTGCTCCTCTCCCATTCCCACCCTATGCCACACCTTCACTGTTGTGTCCCCCCTACCCTCCATCTCTACACATCTCCTTTCCCTAGGTGGTTTCCGTCAACTCCCCATCCCACATGATGCCATCTCTCCCTCCTTTATCCCTCCTATCAACTCTGATCCTCACCCCCCTTCCTTTCCTTTGTCCCCTTCCCCTCCCCCCTCCCATCCTGTTTTTTCCCTGCCTACCCTCTCTGCCTCCCTTCTCTCCCCCAAGTCCTTTTGCTTTGCCTTTCACCATTCCCTTTCGCGACTGCCCTGCTGCCCGCTTCTGAGTCTTTTCTCTTCGTCAGTTGCCCCCGCCTCTCGTTTTTCCTCTCCTCCCCCCTTTTTTTCCCCCTCATCTGTCCAGCCCCCCCCCATCTGCCCTTGCCTGTGGTGTGTCATCTTCGTGCTGACTTTTTAGTGCAGTGTTTCCAGTGATTGTTAAGCGTTGTGCATCTTTTCCGAAGTGTTGCGAACGGACACCACACTGTCACAGGCTGTGATTTTTATATCTCTTGCGAACAGAATCCAGACTGTCGCCGTATTTTTTAATTGTCTGTCCACTATTTTCCCTGTCCGCTTTTTGTGTATTTTATTATCATTGCCCACCATTTGTTTTATGTTTTAGCTTTCCACAATTTTCTGCCGTTTTACATTTTACGTTACCGTTTTATAGCCTGCTTTTATTGTTTCTTATCTTCTTATGATTTAAAAATTCTGTAGGATGAAGAGCGGCGTACTAAGCTGCTGCCAGCCCGCCCCCTTCGGGGGGACTCGAAATCCAATAAAGGAAAAAAAAAGAAAGAGACCTTCTATCGGACCATGCCTAGTAAAGCACCGTGGTGTTCAAACCGACCCTCGGGTTGACTGCTTTTCCTCTTATCTTCTATTATTTTTCTAGATGACGAGCATGGAGGTAGGGTGGGGTGGGGGCTTGCAGGAGGTGTAGGGGGGAAAACAGCAATGAGACGGCTCTCTCCTCAGCAAACCCTGGACCCGCGCGTGTTTGTCGTAGCGTAAGCAGACAGTTGAAAGCCGGCAAGCGGTAGAGTCCTACAACAAGTAGCTCGATAGAAAAACGAGCAGTCTCCTGTGTTTTATGTCGATACATGTACTGCCCCTAAGTACTCAGAGGAGGCAGAGAGTGAGTAACGAGCTCTGGTCTGCCCGCAGGATGAGTTCGGTGACAGCGTCCCTGCCGACGCTGCTGTCGTCGGCGGCGTCCACCGTTTCGTGGTTCTTCCCGGCGCTGGTGGCCGCCATCGCATACTTCAACTACGACCTGCTGGACCCCGAGTCGCGGCCCATCGAGATGCAGCCAGACATGCTGCTCGACTCCTACGACTTCATCATAGTCGGCGCCGGGTCCGCAGGTGAGTCAACACCGCTGGCATTCGTCATTTAAACCTTAACTCGCGACGTGAATTTTCAGCGAGGTATACTACGAGGTGCGGTTTCTGGCCTAGGACCCCTATGTTCAAACAGAGATTTAAGGCATAAATAATTTGAAAATTTTACCTATGTTACACTGACGAAAAAAAAAATCGCAGCACCAAAAAATAATTGATAATTAATTGAAACCCTCAGCTGCCGACAGGTGTTATTAATATTCCTCGATGGGGAATGGCTACCCAGCCATTGATCTTCGTCTGTGCGAATGCGCACAGGTTGCCCGAACTCTTACGGCAGTCGCCATATTGTGCGCGAGTAATGAGTGGATGGGCAAAAATAGGTACATTACATATGTAGAATTGTGGACAGTTGGGAATGTGGGTCTCACGGGAAGCGTGCAAGGGATGAGTCCCTGCAGTCGCACTATTCATCTGTGTCCTCGGTGCCTCAGATGGATAGAGCGTCTGCCATGTAAGCAGGAGATTCCGGGTTCGAGTCCGGTCGGGGCACACATTTTCAGCTGTCCCCATCGAGGAATATCAATAACACCTGTCGGCAGCTGAGTGTTTCAATTAATTATCATTTATTCTAGAGAATCTGCACGGTCATCAACGGTATCTGTTCTTTCGAGAACAGTTACTATCTTCATATACAAAAAATAATTGATGTATAGTAGTGAAATCCGAGAATACATCACTCTGTTTAATATATTTAAGTGATGAACATTGCAACATCACAGGTTAAGGTGAGCGCGAGATGACCCAATGCGAATACACTGAAGCGCCAAAGAAACTTGTATAGGCACACATATTCAAATACGAAATTATGTAAACACGCACAATACAGCGTTGTGATCGGCAACGCCTATATAAGACAACAAGTATCTGGCACAGCTGTTAGATCTATTACTGCTGCTACTGTGGGAGGTTATCAATATTTAAGTGAGTTTGAACGCGGTGTTATAGCCGGCGCACGAGCCCTGGGACACAGCATCTCCGAGGTAGCGATGAAACGGGGATTTTCCCATACGACCATCTCACGAGTGTACCGCGAAAATCAGGAAGCCGGTAAAATATCAAATCTCCGACATCACTGCGGGCGGAAAAAGATCCTGTAAGAACGGAACCAGCGACGACTGAAGTGAATTGTTCAACGTGACGGAAGTGCAACCCTTCCGCAAACTGCTGTAGATTTCAGTGCTGGGCCATCTACAAGTGTCAGCGTGCTAACCATTCAACGAAACATCATCGATATCGGTTTTCGGAGCCGAAAGGTCCACCCATGTACCCTTGATTACTGAACGACACAAAGCTTTAAGCATCATCTAGGCCATTCTACACCGACTTGGACTGTCGATGGCTGGAACATACTGTCTGGTCGGAAGTGTCTCGTTTCAAATTGTATCGAGCGGATGGACGTGTATTGGTATGGAGACAACCTCTTGAATTTAATTTGAATTTTAATAATCAACAACCTCAGTTGCACCTTTTACCTAGAATTTATCTAGGTTTCAGTCGGGATAACCCAACCTTCTTCAGAAAAACAGTACAGTACAACACTCGTGGCTGCCGCATCGCCCACATCTCGTGGTCGTGCGGTAGCGTTCTCGCTTCCCACGCCCGGGTTCCCGGGTTCGATTCCCGGCGGGGTCAGGGATTTTCTCTGCCTCGTGATGGCTGGGTGTTGTGTGCTGTCCTTAGGTTAGTTAGGTTTAAGTAGTACTAAGTTCTAGGGGACTGATGACCATAGATGTTAAGTCCCATAGTGCTCAGAGCCATTTCAACCATTTTTTTGAGCTGCCGCATCGCGGTCGCGAAGTGGGGCCGAGGGAGTTACAGATACGTTTTACACTCTGACGCTAATTTATGGATTTGTAGTTTTAGCTTGACAATGTCCATTATGCACAAACTGTAGTTACTGTTTTTCTGAAGGAGGTTGGATTATCCGACTGAAACCTAGGTAAATTCTAGGTAAACGGTGCAACTGAGGCTGTTGATTATTAAAATTAAAATTTATATTTATACAGTTGCTGACAGGGCCGCGAAATGTTGACGATATTTAACCTCTTGAATCCATGGACCCTGCATGTCAGCAGGGGACTGTTAAAGCTGGTGGAGGCTCTGTAATGGTGTGGGGCGTGTGCAGTTAGAGAGTTACGGGACTCCGGATTCGTCCAGATAACGACTCTGACCGGTGACACGTACGTAAGCATCCTGTCTGATCACCTCCATCCGTTCACGTCTATTGTGCATTCCTATTGACTTGGGCAATTCCGTCAGGACAATGCGACACCCCACATATCCAGGATTGTAACACAGTGGCTCCAGGAACACTCTTCCGAGTTTAGAAACTCCCAATGACCACCAAACTTCCCAGACATGAACATTGTTGAGCATATCTGAGATGCCCTGCATCGTGCTGTTCAGAAGAGGTGTCCACCTACTCGTAATCTTTCGGATTTATGGACAGCCCCGCAAGATTCATGGTGTCAATTCCCTCCAGCAAGACTTCAGGTATTAGTCGAGTCCAAGCCACGTCGTGTTGCGGCACTTTTGCATGCTCGCGGGGACCCTACAGGATATTAGGCTGGTGTACCAGTTTCTTTGGCTCTTCAGTGTATGAAATACTGGTACGTTAATAACAAGTGTAGCCCCAGAATATTGAATGCAAACTCGCGAATGTGCATGCATTGTGTTGTACACGTGCCGGATGTCAGTTTGTGATATGGACGTCCATGTCTGTCGCACCTGGCAGGTCGATACGGGGACGGTTAATGCTTGTTATGGATGACGCTGGAGTTGACGTACGATAGTGTCCCAAATGCGCTTGATGAGAGAGAGATCTGGTGATCTAGCAGACCAAGACAACATGTCAACACTCTCTAGAGTATGTTGGGTTAACAGCGATACGTGGGCGAGCGTTATCCCCGTTGGAAAACACCCCCTAGAATGCTGTTTGTTCATTAATGGCAGCGCAATAACTAGTATCACCAGATTGACGTACAAATTAACAGTCAGGATGCGTAGGATAACCGCGAGAGTGTTTCCCATATACGAAATCGCATCAACGACCATAGCTGCAGGCCTGAGTGCAGTCGGTCCAGCACGCAGACAGGCTGGTTGCAGACCCTCAATCGGCTTCGTTCTAATCAACACACGGTTTTCACTGGCGCAGAGGCAGAACCTTTTTCATCAGAAAACACAATAAACGTTCACCTTGCCCTCCAATGAGCTCTCGCGTTTCTCTTTTGAAGTCCCAAATGACGGTGGATTGAGGTCAGTGAAACGCATACTATAGGGCGTCTGGCTCGGAGCTGTCCTCGAAGCAACCGATTTGGAATAGTTCGCTGTGTCACTAGGGTGCCAAATGCTGCTCAAATTGCTGGTGCAGATGCAGTACGATGCAGCAGAGCCAACCACCGAACACGATGGTCTTCCCTCTTGGTAATGCCACATGGCCGTCCAGGGCCCAATCTTCTTGCGACTGTACATTCTCGTGACCACCACTGCCAGCAATCATGTACAGTGGCTACATTCCTGTCGAGACTTTCTTCAGAATCACAGAAGGAACATCCAACTTTTCGTAGCCCTATTACACGACCTCGTTCCAATTCAGTGAGGTGCTGATAATGGTGTCTTTGTAGCCTTAAAAGGTTTCTTGACTAACGTCAACTCATCGCACGCATTCTGAAAGATTGTTCACGACCGTTACAGTGTGTATCTGAGGCAAACCTAACTTTCATCCTCATAATGGCGCTTCTAGCACAGCTCTTTTGCGACTGGCACGACTTTGAATAGACATCATTTTTAAAAGGTAGAAACACGCTTATCAACTTTCGTTTATGCCGCACAGCTCCTTCTTAGCGTTGTGATTTTTTTTCTGTCAGTGTATATAACATTATCTGACAAATCAGGCATTAAAAATGAGATTTGCACTCTGCAGCGGAGTGTGCGCTGATATGAAACTTCCTGGCAGATTAAAACTGTGTGCCGGACAGAGACTCGAACTCGGGACCTTTGCCTTTCGCGGGCAATTGCTCTATTATTTTTTTTAAATCTCATTTTGTTCGTTTTCTTTCGTTTCATCTGCTCGGTGCGGACGTCGCAAGACACCCGTTTCAGTTCGTTGTTTGATCCATTTACTCAGTTTCTTTTTTTACAGAGGGCAGCTAACCCTCTGACCGAACACGCTGAGTTACCGTGCCAGCAGTATCTAAGCTATCGAAGCATGACTCACGCACCGTCCTCACAGCTGTACTTCGACCAGTTCCTCGTGTCCTACTTTCCAAACTTCACAGAAGCTCTCCTGCACACTGAATGACATTGCAGCATGGTTCCGGATTAGTCATGGGACAGCACACCACATTGTGCATTATGTGCTCTCCTGCGAGCTTCTAAGAAATTATGAAACAGTCGTACAAATAAATATCCATGATGTACAAATTTATAAGTACAATATCCAAATTAGAATACGTGATTCCAGACAGTTTCAGTACGCTGGGCGCACCTACTTCACGTGTCTACAACGTAATTTTGTAAACGTCTCTATAGCAACGCCTCTTCATAGCTCAACAGGCGGCTATCGTACTCGCCCACAGCCGTTCGGCTTCGAAGATGAAATCTGTCGAAAGCTCTGCCAGGTGACAGGGATTTTCCTGAAACTGACTTGATTGTAGAAGTGTCTTACTAGTCAAGAATGGCTTTTTTCACACACCTCAGTGTTTATGATGTCATATCTGTTGAACTATTTGTCTTAAACTGATGTATTTGTGTAGGTACATTCAGCGGATTATATGAATACCTTCAGCGAAATATCTTGTGAATCGAGTTAGTAGTAAAGAAGTAATACGTTACGTTAAAACGTTATGCGCCTAGCGAGGTGGCGCGTCCGGCCATCCAGATTTAGGTTTTCCGTGATTTCCCTAAATCGCTTCAGGCAAATGTCGGGGTGATTCCTTGGAAAGGGCACGGCCGACTACCTTCCCCATCCTTCCGTAATCCGATGGGACCGATAACCTCGCTGTTTGGTCTCCTCCTTCCAAATCAACCAACCAAAACGGTACGCATGATGCAGCTGTTTTTCACTCATGAAAAGGTTCAAATGGCTCTGAGCACTATGGGACTTAATATCTGAGGTCATCAGCCCCCTAGACCTAGAACTACTTAAACCTAACTAACCTAAGGACGTCACACACATCCATGCCCGAGGCAGGATTCGAACCTGCGACCGTAGCAGTCGCGCAGTTCCGGATTGAAGCGCCTAGAACCACTCCCCCTTTACACGAATCACAGTGTTTATAACGTCATATCTCCTGATCTATGTGTCATACAATGATATTTCTTACGTGCATTCAGCGGCATACGTGAATACTATCTGAAAAATTTGTGGCAAATAGTTAGTGGAAAAGAAACACAGTAACAAACTTAAACGTCATGCAGATTGCGGCAGTTTTTCACCCATCTCAGTGTTCATGATGTCATACCCCCTGAACTATGATAGGTAAGTGGTTCTTACCCCCATATTGATTGTTGTCTAGCAGTCAGGAATTTGTGTGCAAAGTTTGATTGAAATCGGACTAGTGATTTATGAGGATGTGTGGAACACACACACACACTTTTTAAAATATATATGGATTTATTTTTACAGTTATTATTGTTGATTTTATTGCGGTATTTTACTTTTTATCGCACAAAATCAAATACACTGCTACTTTTTTTAATGATGGGTGTAAACGTAATGTCAAAGAACTGAAATTTACGTTCTGAAAAATTACAGTATCTCTGTAGCAAGTAAATTTTTATGTCAAACTTTCCAGGCTTCAGCTTTTACCTAAAAATGGCACTTGGTAGACTCAAAAATAAAGTTTGCAAAACTGACTTTCACTGTTGGAATCTACATTTTTCTTTACCACCACTCAGAACATTTTAAGTATTTTATTGGAGAAACAGAAAGGTGCCCTAAAAATGGCACTTGGTAGACTCAAAAATAAAGTTTGCAAAACTGACTTTCACTGTTGGAATCTACATTTTTCTTTACCACCACTCAGAACATTTTAAGTATTTTATTGGAGAAACAGAAAGGTGCCCATCGCGGTTTTACTGAAATTCTTCCTCTGAATGAATCTCTTGTGCGTTTTCAGATTTGTGGTAGCAGGATACTGCAAAATCGTCGTCTTTTTTTGCCACTGACATCTTCCTCAAACCGCTGACTAATAATTCCGTCAAACTTGGGACCGTTTAAATTTACGCGATTCTGCAACACATTTTGTACTAACTAAAGAAAACAGGTGCGTAGTTCACGAGACACGGTCTAGGAAATCGCAACATGCACATGTCAACAACAAACAAAGAAGGCCATAATGCAATCGACAGTAAACCATTGTAGGGTTGGTGACTTACGGAGGAAAAGGGAGGATGGTAGGGATATAAAAGCATTCCGCCAGAACTGACCCTTGAAGAGCGAAAATTATCGCTCGGACTGACAAACGACACCTCGTGAGCTAAGGGGTTTTCACGATAACGAAGCATTTTTAATTTTAGCTTTACGTTAAACACAAAAAAAAATGAACCGTGAAGTTAAACGTTGTCAGGCTTTACGAGACCAAGGTGAAAAATTCTCGACTTTGCATCTTTATCGCCGACCGAAGTGGCCGAGCGGTTCTAGGCGCTACAGTCTGGAACCGCGCGACCGTACGGTCGCAGGTTCGAATCCTGCCTCGGACTTGGCTGTGTGTGATGTCCTTAGGTTAGTTAGGTTTAAGTAGTTCTAAGTTCTAGGGGACTGATGATCTTTGAAGTTAAGTCCCATAGAGATCAGAGCCATTTGAACCATTTTTGAACCATTTTTATCAGCGAAATTTCTTTTTTGCCATACAAACTGCGACATACTCCCAAATGAAAACAATGCTCCAAGAAGTACAGAATTGTTTCTTTAATTGCAGTCTATGGTCCAAAAAAAATTGTCGTTAAGCTATGGATTTCGTTCCACAACGACCATCTCCAGATCTAATTACAATGGACGAAGATTTATATTATCCTAATGTGATTAAATCAAAGTGGCATCATCAGTAGACATGAACAAAATTAGTTGGCATCGTCTAACTGATATAATAATCACAGAAAGTCTTTTATGACCTCGGTTCCGAAAGTTCCGGAACCTGTACAGAAAATTGGAATAGAGATCATCATAAACATCGTTTTCACCCTTTTCATTGTTCATGAAAAACACACCATGCGTATTGAACCACCATACAGCGAGGACTTCAGAGGTGGTGGTCCAGATTGCTGTACACGCCGGTACCTTTAATATCCAGTGGCATGTCCTTTTGCGTTGATGCATGCCTATATTTGTCGTGGCATACTATCCTCAAGTTCATCAAGGCACTGATGGCGCACTCCTCAACGGCGATTCGGCGTAGATACCTCAAAGTAGCTGGTGCGTCACGTCGTCAATAAACAGCTCTTTTCAATCTATCAATCTATCCCAGGCATGTACGATAGGGTTCATGTCTGGAGAACATGTTGGACGCTCTAGTCGAGCGATGTCGTTATCCTGAAGGAAGTCATTCACAAGATGTGCACGATGGGGGCGCGAATTGTCGTCCAGAAGACGAATGCCTCGTCGATATGCTGCTGACATGGTTGCACCATCGGTTGGACGATGGCATTCACGTATCGTACAGCCGGTACGGTACCTTCGATGACCATCAGCGGCGTACGTCGGCCCCACATAATGCCACCCCAAAACAGCAGGGAACCTCCACGTTGCTGCACTTGCTGGACAGTGTGTCTAAGGCGTTCAGCCTGACCGTGTTGCCTTCAAACACGTCTCTGACGCTTGTCTGGAGGAAGGCGTATGTAACACTCATATGTGAAGAGAACGTGATGCCAATCCTGAGCGGTCCATTCTGCATGTTTTTGGGCCCATCTCTACCGCGCTGCGTGGTGTTGTGGTTGTGAAGATGGACCTCGCCATGGACGTCGGGAGTAAAATGCAGCCTATTGCGCGTATTTTGAGTCGTAACACTATATCATGTGGCTGCACGAAAAGCATTATTCAACATGGTAGCGTTGCTGTCAGGGATCCTCCGAGCCATAATCCGTGGGTAGTGGTCAAACACTGCAGTAGTAGCCCTTGGACTTTCTGAGCGAGGCATGTTATCTACAGTTCCTGTATCTGTGTATCTCCTCCATGTCCGAACAACATCGCTTTGGTTCACACGAGACGCCTGGACACTGCTCTTGTTGAAAGCCCTACCTGGCACAAAGTAACAATGCGGACGCGATCGAATCGCGGTATTGACCGTCAAGGCATGGTTGAACCACAGACAACATGAGTCGTGTACCTCCTTCCTGGAGGAATGACTGGAACTGGTCGGGTGTCGCACCCCCTCCGTCTAACAGGCACTACTCATGCATGGTTGTCTACATCTTCGGGCGGATTTAGTGACATCTCTGAACAGTCAAAGGGACTTTGACTGTGATACAATATCCACAGTCAACATCTATCTTCAGGAGCTTTGGGAACTGGGGTGATGCAAAAGTTTTTTTGATGTGTCTAGTATAACGCAAGCCAGACCACAGTGCTGGAAGAATCATTTTGCGAACTGCGCTACAGCTCACTGTTTGTTTGTGTGTGTCTGTGTGTGTGTGTGTGGGGGGGGGGGGGGGGGTGAGCATCTGCTCGAATGTGTTTACGCGTCTTGTAATTTGAAGGTGTGAAAAACGAATAATTAGATATTTGTTGATGAAGAGTGCAAACAAATG
This sequence comes from Schistocerca serialis cubense, assembly GCF_023864345.2. Lineage (NCBI taxonomy): Eukaryota > Metazoa > Arthropoda > Insecta > Orthoptera > Acrididae > Schistocerca > Schistocerca serialis. The sequence continues at coordinate 399,742,492 of NC_064646.1, forward strand.
CAAATACTTAAGCTTTTATTTCAATGCCATACTCGTCTTTGGGCTATCACAGCCATCTTCGTGTGGCCTACGTTTTTAATTACATTAATGTATTCGTGAGCAGCATGTCTTCCGCTCGTGTAACATGTTCCGTGTGTGAACTACACGCTGCTAACAAATACATTAATGCAATTACTGGTTATTAAATTTAGCACTTGGAGATGGGCATGATAGCCCGAAGTCGGGCATGTCATTAAAATAAAAGATTTTTGAAAGTATTTGTGATTGGTTGCGATCTGCACAGACAACCACCAATGGCAGCTGACTTCACAAAAAGCAGCATGGATAAAATAAAAATATACACTTCTGAGGAAAATGGCCACACGAACAAAACTGCTTATTTTAAATTCACTTCTTCTCTATTCATAGAGATGTAAACATGTGTGACAGCATCGAAATTTTCTGTGACGGGCAGTTCTACTGATCACTGGCAAATGTTAGTTCTGCGCCAGTATTATAAACATTTTCCCTGGCAGTACTGTTTTGCACAACCTATATGTATAAACCATACATTGTATCTTTACTCAACGTTTCTTTATGTGATTTAAAAATATAATGTTAAAAATGTAATGGTTGTAGTATTATATGTGAAGTTCGCCACTAAGGCATTAGCTGTCATCTTCTAACTCAATCAAAGAGCTTCGTATCTTAACACACGTGTGCAGCAGACCTCTGTGGTTGTTTTAGTGAGTTTGGTAAAGAGAGGTCCTCCAGCCAGATTAAGGGGCAGGTGGGATTCGACGATGATGGGGATGAACTAAACTACGACTCTCCGGAGGAGGAGGAGGAGATTAGTGTTTAACGTCCCGTCGACAACGAGGTCATTAGAGACGGAGCGCAAGCTCGGGTGAGGGAAGGATGGGGAAGGAAATCGGCCGTGCCCTTTCAAAGGAACCATCCCGGCATTTGCCTGAAGCGATTTAGGGAAATCACGGAAAACCTAAATCAGGATGGCCGGAGACGGGATTGAACCGTCGTCCTCCCGAATGCGAGTCCAGTGTGCTAACCACTGCGCCACCTCGCTCGGTTGACTCTCCGGTATCAATGTTCTATGTGAGTGCTACTTTTCGGTAACTGTGATTTTTGCTTGCATGAGGTGTTCGCTGAGGAGAGGACAATCAGCAGAGATAATGCAATCTACTGGCTACCTCGATCGTTTGATCTCTATCGCTGTGATTTTTACCTGTGGGGCAGTCTGAATGGTCAGGTGTACTCAGTAATCCTCACACGCTGGAAGAGGTACAGCAGAACACTGAAAACGCTGAAATGCGATTTATCAATGTAGATGTCACACTGTGATCTCTTACCAGTATCAACTAACTGGCGTTGGCAAGTATATCTGGTAGCAAGTGTGTCTGTCCAGGTAAACATTATCACTGCAACGGTAGTGACATTTTTTCTCGCTTATAAAGGGTGCAAAACTGAGTACTGAAATCATTATGTGATATGAAAGGAACGATAATACACTGTGAGTGAATAATGTTTTCCCCTTGTTAAAGCCATCTCGTACTTCCAGAATTTTCTGCCATGTAGTCATTGATAAAGATTTGGAGATGTATTTTAAGTTTAATGATACGTAAGTGAGAAGGGTGGGAAGCACGAGTCTTCTAATTAAAAACTGACACCGGGAATAGTTGAAGCGCGGTACTTGAAGATACACATAATAGTTTAACCGTGCAGTGTTGAAAAAAGTCCATCTTGTGAATACACTACTGTTCAATATTTGGTAAAACTAACGTAGTGGACCTCCGCCCCCCTCCCCCGTATTTTCCGTAGTTTGCGTTAGATATGTGTATATAATGTGTATAATACGCATCAAAAGTCCTAGTCAGAGCCTCGTCCGTTATATAATAAACATTTTTTGAATTTACCGTGCAGTTATACATTTTGTGATAAAAGGTGCTTTCAGTATGCTTATATATGGCATGAACGTTATTAGGTTATGCTATGGGTCATTCTCATACGTTGACTTCACGAACATGCAATCAAATTACCTTCTTTCAGCATAACCAAGACTTCGGGCTACGCTACACAGCCAAAATATCAGGGGAGGGGGAGGGGGGGACGGAAGGGATGGAGAGGGGAGGGAGGAGAGCAAAACCACCTCGAGCCGGCCGGGGTGGCCGAGCGGTTCTAGGCGCTTCAGTCTGGAACCGCGCGACCGCTACGGTCGCAGGTTCGAATCCTGCCTCGGGCATGGATGTGTGTGATGTCTTTAGGTTAGTTAGGTTTAAGTAGTTCTAAGTTCTAGGGGACTGATGACCTCAGAAGTTAAGTCCCACAGTGCTCAGAGCCATTTGAACCAAAACCACCTCGAGCGCAACATACAAGTGCTGCTGCCCGGTAACCAAGCGTGAAACTTTTCTCAGAACGAATTAGCTTCTTCGTTCATTTCTTCGACGTAGATTATGTGGTGTCACCGCCAGACACCACACTTGCTAGGTGGTAGCCTTCAAATCGGCCGCAGTCCGTTAGTATACGTCGGACCCGCGTGTCGCCACTATCAGTGATTGCAGACCGAGCGCCGCCACACGGCAGGTCTAGAGAGACTTCCTAGCACTCGCCCCAGTTGTTCAGCCGACTTTGCTAGCGATGGTTCACTGACAAATTACGCTCTCATTTGCCGAGACGATAGTTAGCATAGACTTCAGCTACGTCATTTGCTTCGACCTAGCAAGGCGCCATTATCATTTGCTATTTATCTTGTGATGCATGTACCGTCAGACCGATGTTCACCAATTATGGATTAAAGTTAAGTATTCCAGAAGCTACGTACCTTTTTTTGCTAGTCTCAATTCCTTGTCATTTTCCAGATCTCACGCCAGCCTGCGTGAGCTTAAACACGTGCCTTTCGGCTACCTCATAGTGGCTTGGCTGTCTTGCCAAGTCACAACAGATTATAATTTATACATCAAAGTAAGAGTCGTAAGATCCGTAGAACTAAGTAGGAACGTCGGCCAATAAACGCCAAACGGCGCTGAAAGTTCAATGTTACTTTTAGTTGCAACTTGCAACTTCTAATTACGGTTGAAATCACAGCCAGATACCTTAAAGTTGTTACTGTGAAAACTACGACTTTTCACTCATTATGATTCGTAAAAAATATGTGATTTCTGTCCCACCTCTCGACATTTGATTGTAGTGGACTGGCTGCTAGCACTGTTCTGGCTGCCCTCTGCGTGCTGAATGCGGTAAAATGTGTGGACGCCTCTGCGCGTGTCGCTGTTTCTTGCATTTTGTAATGCACTCTATGACAAAAAAGTACTAGGCACCACGGAGGAATTGTCCGAATGGCACGGAAATCGATGGATGTGACGTAACATCTGCAGACAAGCAAATGATTAGAACTTCAGAAAAAGTGAGCAAGTCAGTACATGTTGGTCCACTTCTGGCCCTTATGCAAGCAGTTATTCGCCTAGACATGAATTGGTAGAGTTATTGGATGTCTTCTCGTGCCAAATTCTATCCAGTTGGTGCGTCAGATTGATAAAATCTCAAAATGGTTCAAATGGCTCTAAGCACTATGGGACTTAACATCCGAGGTTATCAGTCCCCTAGACTTAGAACTACTTAAACCTAACTAAGCGAAGGACATCAGACACAGCCATGGATGAAGCAGGATTCGAACCTGCGACCGTAGCAGTAGCGCGGTTCCAGACTGAAGTGCCTAGAACCGCTCGGCCACCCCGGCCGGCTGGAGGTGGTTTTGCTCTCCTCCCTCCCCTCTCCATCCCTTCCGTCCCCCCGTCCCCCCGCCCTCCCTCCCCTGATATTTTGGCTGTGTAGCGTAGCCCGAAGTCTTGGTTATGTTGAAAGAAGGTATTCTACCCCTCATAACGTCATCAATATGTGTTCTTTGAGCCATTTTCAACACACAGTCACCATTAGCACGTCTGAAAAAGTCTGCAAACTTACTCGCTGCACCATACTCTGACATGCACCAACACACCTATGCGTATGTGGACTGCGGCCAGCGCCACCGTGCGACGACCGCAGGTCAAATGCACCGCACGGTCATACCCCGAGGTGATTTAAACCCGCAAACCGCCCATCAGAGCGTTGTTTCACCATCTATCAGCTTTATCCTTAATTTATGAGCGTGAGTGCAGTAATAATCTTGCGAATTGTTCTTTTGATATCAGATTCACAGTTAAAAAATCACTGGTTTGGTAGCCGCTTCATGATAGGTACGTGGACATTAGCATTAAGTTGGGTAAGTCTGTTTGGTCCAGCAGCCTGATCTCAAACGAAAGCTTACCACATAAGTATGTCTTGGAGTCAGACTTTCATTCTAAGTGCCCACTGAAGTGATTTGGAATATTCAAATGGTGACCACGTGCTACGCACTTAATATAATACGAGGGTCACTACAAAAAAGACACGCACAATATTTTTTTTTTAAATCACACCTTTATTCTACATCTTTGCTACTTGTGGAAGTCATAGAAACATCCTTCTCGCTTGTGCTCAAATTTAATTTAAACTGTTTCCCAAATTACATTGTCGTAGTGCTCCATCAAGGTGGCTGTTGCATTTGATGCCCGTTTCAAGCAACGTGCAGTGTTATAGTAGTTCAAACGTGCTGGTTCTGATTTATACCATGCAGGTATATCGGTCTTAGTAACGGAGTGGCGTAAGACAGCTGAAAGAGACATTTTGTCTTTCAAGAATGTATCAACATACTGTAAAAGTACCAGAGGTATATGAAATAAATCTGAAGTGAAGAAAAAAGCATTGTACAGTTGTTTTGGAGTGACTCTTGTATAAGTTAACACACAGCCACTGAGTTCTCATGGCCAGCCGCTGTGGCCGAGCGGTTCCAGGCACTTCAGTCCGATACTGTGCTGCTGCTGCAGTCGCAGGTTCGAATGCTGCCTCGGGCATGGATGTGTGTGATGCCCTTAGGTTAGTTAGGTTTAAGCATTGTAAGTCTGGGGGACTGATGACCTCAGATGTTAAGTTCCCTAGAGCTTAGAGCCATTTTGAGTTCTCTTCGTGCATTTGCTCACAAAGATGCTGCCTCACCCCCTTACTGCTGAACATGTAATGAGAATGTGTACGTATTTCATGCAGAAATCTGTTAATGCGTCAGGATTGGCCAGAAGGGGAAAGCAGTAGGCACCTGTTGAGGTGAAAAATCAAACATATTTTTAACTGCATGAATGTTTAATGCCATAAAAAGGAAAGGCAGGCCTAGAGAAGCCGCCGAGACTGAATGGGCTGCCGCCCAAGAGAGCAGGAGATCAGAACGTCTGCTCAGATCGGAAGCTGCCAGCAGAAGAGACCGGACGGCGTGTCCGCTCCCGGTAGCTGGCCGCGGTCCCACCCCCACTTGACCACCGCCAAGCCTCTCTATTGATCGGCCAAATAGAAGATGCGCAGTTCGGTAACGTTATCTTGTCAGGAACACGTGAATTTAGCTGCTGATGGTTCAAATGGTTCAAATGATTCAAATGGCTCTGAGCACTACGGGACTTAACATCTGTCATCAGCCACCTAGACCTAGAACTACTTAAGCCTAAGGACATCACACACATCCATGCCCGAGGCAGGATTCGAACCTGCGACCGTAGTGCTGATGGTTCAACACGAGAGTTTCAAAGTGATCATGTCCGGTTCTGGGCAACGTGACTGAGACGCTGCAGGTAGCTGCCAGGCAGAAGGCGCTGACGAACATCAAGTGAAAAATAAAAATCAAATTTTTATACTAATAAATCCATTCAGTAACGGCCCCCACTGTACAAATCTTTTGGGAAATAGGTATATGGTTTCTGCACCCCAAGCTTGCCTCCATGTGGTCGTAACTGACAAATTGGGCTGACGAGACACATACTTGAAGCTTAAAATGTAATTGGAGCCCTTTAATGACACAGTTTTTTTTTCTAGTTCAAATATAGAAGTCGCACTGAAGTAAACTTTTTATTCACATTACCTTACGAGCCCACACATCCCATTTACTATCGGAAAACCACCTTGTACAAATAAGTACATTCACATTGCATGGCAGTGTGCGAAGGACAATGCGTTATGCCCTCGGCATCTGGCCTGCCCCTGTGGCTCAGCACTAAATGTGCTCGGCCGGACGGGATCAAAACGCAGTTCTCAGCGTTGATGACGGTGGTGGCTTGTGGCCGGCTGGACGATATTGAACAGCAGCAGTGCGTGCCCAGCTAGGTCGCTCAAGCTCGAATCCCGGTCCACCAGGAAGGCAGCCAGGAGCAAGCAGAAAGCGCAGTCTTCAAATGGTTCAAATTGCTCTGAGCACTATGGGACTTAACTTCTAAGGTCATCAGTCCCCTAGAACTTAGAACTACTTAAACCTAACTAACCTAAGGACATCACACACATCCATGCCCGAGGCAGGATTCGAACCTGCGACCGTAGCGAAAGCGCAGTCTGCTACTTAAACAAGGTCTGGTGGTGGCATCTTGCTAGCTCATTTTGGCTCGAATAATGGCACCGACCTTGCCTAATGACAATCGGCTGGCCAGGACTGAGTGTCCGGATTTTTCTACCCTGGTCCACTAACATTTCTGAGCCAATAGCGGTTTTGATCATCAGTTCAGGGGGTGATGCCAGACCGTTTTAGCAACCACGACACCAGTGGTCCAGTTTTCTCGTCATAACAGCAACTCTACAGCCCCGGTGGTACTGTAATGGGGTCTCTATTTATCCTTTCAGAAGCTCCAGGTGGCGACTACGCGATGTCAGCGCACTGAAAACATATTCTTGCGCCAGTGCACCTACGTAGTTCCTGAGTATCCCGCAAAAAGTCTACATCTACATACATACTCCGCAAGCCACCATATCGTGCGTGACTAAGGGTACCCTGCACTCGCAAATTGAGCGAGAAAAAATCGACGGTTGATATGCCTTCGTACGACTTCTAATTTCTCATATCTGATCTTTGTGGTCCTTACGTGAAGTGCATTTTGGAAGCAGAATAATCGTTCTGCAGTCTCTAAGTTTTCTCAGCAGGGTTTCTCGGTAAGAACTTGGCCCTCATCAGGGATTCCTATCTGAGTTCCCAAAGCATCCCTCAGACTTGCATGTTGTTTGGACCGACCGGTAGCAAATCTGACAGCCTGACTCTGAATTCATTCGATGTGTTCCTTTAATCTGATCTAGTGCGGGTCCCAAACACTCGACCGTAGCTTAAGAATGGGTCGTACTAGTGACCTACATAAGGTCTCCTTTATAGGTCAACCACACTTTCCTAAATTTTCTCCAATTAACCAATGTCGACCATTCACCTTCCCTAACACAATCCTCACATCCTTGTTACATTTCATGTCGCTCTGCAACGTTATGCCCAGGAATTTAAACAACGTGACCGTGTCAAGCGGGACATTACTAACGCTGTATTCGGACATTACAGGTTTGTTTTTCCTCATCTGCGTTAACTTTCATTTTTCTACCTTTAGAGTTAGCTGCCATTCATCCCACAAACTACAAATTTTGTCTAAGTTATCTTGCGTCCTCCTACAGTCACTCAACGAAGACACTTTCCTGTACGCCACAGCATCACCAGGAAAAAATCGCAGATTGCTGCTCCCCCTGTCCATCAAATCATTTACGTGTATAAGGAATAATAACGGTCTTATCACACTTTCCTGGAACACTCGTGACGACACCCTTGTCTCTGACAAACGTTCGCCGTCGAGGACAACGTACTGTGTTCTAGCCACTCACATATTGGGAACCTATTCCGTACGGTCGTACCTTTGTTAACAGTCTGCCGTGGGGCAATGCGTCAAATGCTTTTCGGAACTATGGGAACATGAAATATGCCTGTTGTCCTCCATCCATAGTCCGAAGGATGGTTCAGATGGTTCAAATGGCTCTAAGCACTATGGGACTTAACATTTGAAGTCATCAATCCCCTAGACTTAGAACTACTTAAACCTAACTAAGCGAAGGACATCACACACAGCCATGCCCGAGGCAGGATTCGAACCTGCGACCGTAGCAGTAGCGCGGTTCCTGACTGAAGCGCCTAGAACCGCTCGGCCACAGCGGCCGGCTCCGCAGGTTGAGTTTCGCACGACCGATGCTTTCTGAAACCTGACTATGTGTTCAAGATTACTGTAGCAAACCGATGTTAAGAATATTGGCCTGTAATTTTGGGGGTCCATTCTTTTACCATTCTTTTATACATCCGTCACCAGTTCCTTTTTCCATTCTTTTGGGATTTTGTGCTGTTAAGAGATTCGCAACTGAAACGGAGTTCCAGCCGGACCTGGTGACTTATTTGTTTCCTACACTTTCAGTTGTTTCTCTACACCAGGGATGCCCATTGGTATGGCTCCATGCAAGAGTCTGAGCGATGGTCAAACGATGGTACGTTTGTACAACACCGTCTTTATGACGTCGTTTTTCTGAATCAGTCACAATGGTCGTCCGCTTCGCCAAGCGGAACAGTGGCGCAACAGATTAAACCAGAAATTAGATGTAGCGGATCGTTTAGTAACAGTGCTGATCATACAAAGGAACTGAAATAAGATTCTGTGTGCCCCAGGAGCGGTCCTGGCGAACCGGCTGAGCGAGGTGGACGACTGGACGGTGCTGCTGGTGGAGGCTGGCGGCGACGAGACGGAGATCTCCGACGTGCCGGTGCTGGCAGCATACCTGCAGCTCAGCAAGCTGGACTGGCAGTACAAGACGGAGCCCCAGGGCACCGCCTGCCTCGGTAAGTCTCCTGCTGGCTGCTCCACTGAGCCAAGAGGTCCCACTGAACGTCTGCCCTAACTCGACCGTCCGTTGCTAGACGGGGACTCTTGTTCCAGAAAGGAATTACTTCGTTACTCTCCATCCCGACTGGTGAGTTGCGATGGGACAAGACTTTTCCTCCTGCGACTTTTTCTTCTGTGCCAATCTCTTTGTATCAGTATAGCACCTTTCCCAACATCTGCAGATGTTTGATGTGTATCCAACAAGTTTTGCCCTATATGACTTCTTCTGCTACCATGGTAGTTATTCCCAGAGATTTTAACACACGACCAGCCATCCTGTCTCTTCCTCGCAAGGAAAGTGCATGCCCTATGACGCTCAGCAACACAGGCAAGTATCTGGATAGGCGGTGCGTGGGTCTGCTCCTGTGAACTGCTTCTGCAATACAGGCCGAGAGTGAAGGAAGCGAGTAGGAGCAGGAGAAGCAAAGCACTTCGGTACTGCAGGTAGCTTTAACACTTTTAACAGAGTAAAAACAAAAAACAAGTAAATATACTTTGGCTAGGATGAGCACGTAGGTGTGAAGCCGTAGTCTGTGTCTAATCCTGTGAAGTGAGGATGACTTTTCCGTGTAATCTCAACACTAACAAATACTCGTTGCTGTTCAAATTTTAATTCAACGTAACTAACACAACGTCTCAATAGCAAGCTAGCCCACTCCGTAGTAGAAGCGATATTTCCAGGCCGTCTGCTGTTGATGAAATGGGCAGAAATCAAGACGGCACTCGCTGAGCCCTACAGCGTCAGCCAGGGGAGCTGTGGTCGGCGTAGTTAGTCTTCTGCCGTAGTGCCAACTTAGGAGAGCGTGCATCTACGTTGTGGCATCGCAACTATCGGCGCCACAAGAAAATAAATCATTTACCCCCAAAACAGTGGGCTGAGACATTCGCGTGCAAAACTGCGCGTCGTACCACGAGAGGCATTTGGATAATCACATATTCAAGATCTAAGAGAGGAAAGAAACAAAATATAGATATAACAGCACGAGAACGACAAATAATTCAATGTAGAGACTTATGTCCCCCTGATTAAAATTATTACACTATCTGAACAACAAACTATTTCTACTCACCTGATGGTTAAAGTAAAGTGGAACAGTATACACCTGACTAAGTCCACTTTTCAAATTAAACTTCACTTCTGCATTCAAGCAGTCCAGCAGCAAATGCCACCTAATTAAATATTCAAACGGTGATTTTGGTATCGCAATATCGTAACCTGCGTTTTGCCAATCTTACTGTAACATAAGCGTATATTTCGATGCGAAAAGTTATCTGTACAGAACAGAGATAAGTCTGGTAACTTAACTTGTGGCTTTCCACATGGTAGTCTTACAAAATCAACGATCCTTACAACGAAGCGCTTATATTACATAAACAAGTACATATCAAGAAACTGGCAGTATTTTTCTGCCCTATTCGATGTATTTTTGGTACTAGTTATATCAATATTTTGTTTCTTCGCGCTACCAAAGTTCCGCTCGGAGACCGTGAACAGATGATGATTCAAAGGCCTCACGTGGGAAGCCGCAAAATTTTGCTAGTGAATGGCTCAAACCACAGCTTTTGGTATGAGCGATTTATGTTCTAATAACAATTCTTGAAGTTCTGAGAGTTTGAGTACACGCACTCCCCTTGTAAACTTTTTCCACACAGTTCTTTCCTCGCCGACTCGGCAGAGTATTTCATTTCTTAACTTGTCACTTCACTTTGTTTTCAGTCCCCTTCTGTGACATTACATCTCAGCTGCATCGATTCTCCTCTTTTCCACTTTATCTACAGTACATGATTCACTTCCGTATGGTCTGCTGCTCCAGTCGTACGGACTCAAACATTTCTTTCTCAAGTTAGAGGCCTATGTTTTGCTGTAGTAGAATTGTTTTGTCGAGAAACCCTCTCTGCCTGAGCTAGTCTGCTTCTTACATCATCCTTGCTTCATCCGACATGCATTGTGGGCCCAAGGCAGCAGGATTCCCTCAGTTTGTCTTTTACTTCCTTTGTTTACCCCAGATGTATATTCTTTGCTTAATGGACTGTTCATTGCGTTCAGCACGCCAGCAAGTCTTCCTCGCTTCCCAAGAGTGCCTAGATCATCAGTGAATGACAAAGTTGATGCCCGTTCACCTTCAATTTTAATTCCGTTTTTGTATCTTTATTTTACTCCTTTTATTGCTTCTTTGACATACATGATGATCATTGGAAGAGATGATGATGATGTTTGGTTTGTGGGGCGCTCAACTGCGCGGTTACCTGCGCACTTACAAACTCCCAACTTTTGCTCAGCCCAATCTCGCCACTTGAATGAACGATGATGAAATGATGAGGGCAACACAAATACCCAGTCATCTCGAGGCAGGTGAAAATCCCTGACCCCGCCGGGAATCGAAACCGAGAACCGGTGCTCGGGATTGGAAGAGAAAGAACATACGTCCTTTTTTAATCCGAGGAGTATCAGGAGCATTTTATCTATTAATGAAACAGTTAAATTTAGCATCAGTAATATTAAACTATAATAACAACAACAATAATAATAATAATAATAACATAACAGTAGCTATGAGCTGTCCACCACTGCAGCAATAAACTCGGGTGAAGGAAAGACAAAACTCACAGTCTAGAATTAATGAAGCGCAGCGTTCGCAGTTCGAATGGATACAGCTGTAGGGGATTTTTCAAAAAATGAGGAAACTAGTTTATTCTCCAAATTTCCATTCACTAGTGGCTTATGAAATCATTCTCTGGGGAAATTCAAGTTGCAGTGATAGTATTTTCACAATACAGAAGCACTTTATAAGTATTATATCTGGTGTTAATTCGAGAATATTCTGCAGAGACCTCTTCAAGAAACTGGGTACTTTGACAACTTCATCACAATACAGATCTTCATTAAAGTCATTTGTCATTAACAATATTTCTCTGATCAAATTAGATATTGAAAAGCATGAATATAACACAAGGAACAAAAATAACCTCTGCAAAGACTTAAGGGGGTTAATGCTCGTATACATGCATTCAACAACCTACCAGAGCTCATGAAATGTCTTGTAGATAATGTACTGGACATTAAGACTGATATAAGAATTTTCTGTTGGGCAACTGCTCCTAACTCATTGAAGAATATCTTCACAGAAATCCAGAAGTGTAATGTTTTAGGTTAATGTACAATTAAAATCAGCACTGTAATACAATAATATGATGTCGTTTCATTGTTTTGCACCTAAATTAAATTAAACGTACATCTGTGACTTCTTTAAACCCGTTGGAAAGCATTATCCTATGGATCTACGGCATACGGCTTATGTAATGTAAAGTAAAATTGAAGAAAACAGATATAATTAAAATGTCGAGGAAGAACACGGCGGCTAAGATGAGGTGAAATCAAATGAAGATCAAGAAAGGGAAAGGCGGAGAAAAGTAAAAGAAAAAGTAAAGAATGATGAAACTATGTGGATTTTCTGCGGAGAGGGAGAAAAGGCATGTTTTTTCATCGTGCCATTAAGTTAAACTTTATCAGAAAGTGTTTCAGTTTCTTTACGAGATCGCACAGTGATCAAAGCATTGAGCCCTAGCGTAGGAGCAGCGATGTTCAAACTGTATCAGTATAGCCCTGTTTAACATGTACATGTATATACACACACATACTAAACGACATAATACATACTACACGAGCTATCGTTCTGTGCGTGGCGGAGGGTACGTTGTACTGCTACTAATCGTTTCACTTCCTGCCCTCGCAAATGGAGCTAGGGTAAAGCGACTTTCTGTGTGCCTCCACGAGCTCTAATTTCTCTTATCTTATGCTCGTTGTCCTTACGCGAAATGAACGTTGGCGACAGCAGCATCTTTCTGCAGCCAGCTTCGAATGCCATTCTCTAAATTTCCTCAACAGCATTTCTCGAAAAGAACGTCACTTTCCCACTGGGAATTGCCATTTAAGTTCCTGAAGCGTCACCGTACTATCTGCGTGTTGATCGAACCTGCCGATGACAAACCTAGTAGCCCAACTCTCGATTGCTTCGATGTCTTCCTTTCATCCGACCTGGTGCGAGTCTCAAATACTCGAGCAGTGCTCAGCATTGGGTCCCACTAGTGTTCTATATGCAGTCTCCTTTACAGATGAACCACATTTCCTTTAACTCTCTCAATAAGCCGAAGTCGACCATTCGCTTTCTGCATTACAATCCTTACATCCTCGTTCCACTTCACATCACTTTGCAACGGTACGCCTAGATGTGTAATCGATGTTACTTTGTCAAGTAGCAGACTAATAATGCTTTATTCAAGTGTCACGGGATTGTTTTTCATGCTCGTACATTTCTCTACATTTAGAGCTGGCTACCATTCATTACATCAATTAGAAATTTTGTCTAAGTCGTCTTGTGTTCTCCCACAGTGATTCAACGACGACACATTCCCGTAACCCTAGCGTCATCGGCAAACAGACGCAAATTGCTGCTCACCCTGCCCTTAGATCATTTATGCGTGTATAGAATAACAGCGGTCCTATCACACTTCCCTTGTACACTCCTGACAATACCCTTGTTTCTGATGAACACTCGCCGACGGGGACAACGTGTTGTGTTCTATTACGCAAGAAGTCTTTGAGCCACTCACGTATCTGGAAACCTATTTCGTATGCTAATATCTTCGGTAACAGTCTGCAGTGGGGCAGGAATATGTAACCTGCCTGTTATCCTCCATCCATAGTTCGCAGGTATAATGTGAGGAAAGGGAAAGCTGAGCTTCGAAAGAGCGATGGTTTCTAAAACCGCCCTAATTTGCAGAAAAAAGCTGTTCTGTTTCGTTATGTATGAACTGAGAATATGTTCAAGAATCCTGCAGAGAACCAATGTTAAGAATATTGGCCCGTAATTTTACGAGTCATTTCTTTTACTCTTCTACACACAGGATTCACTAACGCTTTTGACAAGTTTTTATTAAGTCGTTACTTTGCCTGTTTGGGTACAAATTTCGGAATGCGTTTTAACCTTCTTCCCAATGAGGTAATGACCTGACCCTTTCAACTTAGCCCACAACTAGATGACATTTCAATATTAACTCGATTTCGTATCTGGTGTGTGGTGGAGAGTACTTTGTCGGGTTCTCGGCTAGATCCTTTGCTAAGGTATGACGGTGATAATTGTTACATGCTTCGCGCATCGATCTTTTTACAACTACACAGATCTCTAGTAACTTTTGCCTATCGTCATTTTGCCCATTCTCTTTTGAATCGAGAGAGCAACAGTCACTGTTTCCTTAGGCTTTTCCAAATTTGAATATTAATCCACGGGGGTTACTTTCCTTCCATAATCCAGTTACTTTGCGTATAAATCTCCGGAGCGCGATTTACAATCAGTTCAGACTTTGGTTACAAAACCTCTACGTCCATCACATTGGAGTTAAATGATGTGCACTCATTGTTTAAGTGGATTTCTAACGACTACTTGTCTACTTTTTGTAGAAAAAATCCTCCCCTGCCCTTCTCGACGGGTTTATTAACTTAAGTAAACATCGTTGATATGATGACAACATGATTACTCATACCTGTCTCTACATCGACACCGTGGATAAGGTCAGCACTGTTTGCAGCTACAGGGTCTAAAATATTTCCATTGCTTGTGAGCTGTCGAACTAGCTGTTCACGACAATTTTCGGGAAACGTGTTCAAAAGCACATCGTTCGCAGTTTCATCAAAGAACTTCAGGTGAATGCCGCGGTCATTCCATCAAAACGACCGTGGCCGTTTCCCTGTTACAGCCGTACGGATTGGTGTTCGAACGCTAATGACTTCAGCGTCGACGACATTTTTAACTCCAAAACGCCTTTCTTACGTTTTCTTAAATGAAGCAAAATGGTTCAAATGGCTCTGAGCACTATGGGACTTTTCTGAGGCCATCAGTCCCCTAGAACTTGAACTACTTATACCTAACTAACCTAAGGACATTACACACATCCATGCCCGAGGCAGGATTCGAACCTGCGACCGTAGCTGTCACGCGGTTCCAGACTGTAGCGCCTAGAACCGCTCGGCCATAAATGAAGCACATCCCTAAATTTCGTCGTAGTCGTTTTCAAAGGAGGACAGTAGCAATGGATTGAGAAAAACGAGAAACTCTCTGTTTTATGTGCATATTGACAGAAACAGGTACCTGATAAACTGGTTTTTAAGCTATCGTTGTGATGTCATTACGTATATTAGTGTAAATAGCAGAGTACTGAGAAATACCCCAACTGAGACTATCGCAAAGATTAAACACTTTACTACAGCCACGTGGACTGGCTGCTGCATCTGATACGTCGGCATGTACAAATCATTGTGAACACTGACCACCACGACACTTCATGCTGCGTGCTAACGTTGCAGTTACATGACGCGGCACGAAAGGTATATAATCGGACCTGCCACGATTGAGGACTCATTGTAATGACGATCATCATCATATTGCGAGTACTCTATGGCTGGCGCAGCTTCTCCTTTTACGCATTCCACCTGCTCTGATAGTGCCAATCTCCTTCTTATA
This sequence comes from Schistocerca serialis cubense, assembly GCF_023864345.2. NCBI lineage: Eukaryota > Metazoa > Arthropoda > Insecta > Orthoptera > Acrididae > Schistocerca > Schistocerca serialis. The sequence goes on from NC_064646.1 coordinate 399,757,781, forward strand.
GTCCTCTGGTATCCGTTGCATCCGGGACATCTCGGCCCGGGCTCCCTCTAGGTCGACATCGCTTTCTTCTGTCCTCTGGGCTCCACTCTTTCTTTGGCTCTTGGCTATCGCCCATCCTTTCGAGATGGACACAACTTTTTAAATCTTTCGTCTCCATGGTATCTACTAATCATTTATCGATTCCCATAGCCTGTCTTCTTGTTGGTATGTGGTACACGGTCCAACTTGGAGATGCCTCAACTTCATATCTATTGCAAGCAACTTGTTTCTCTAGCCTTGTTTCCTAGCCACGTTTTTGCTCCTTACATAGCGATATTTTCAACAACTTGTTTGGTCTTTCTGTTACTTTGTTACGCCAAAGCACCGAGGTAAGGTGTTGTACGGTCCTCTTTCCCTACCCTTCACTTTTTCCGTTTGGTCGTATCACAGCACCGGATACTTAAAAGACAAAAATCTCCTGATGTTACTGGCTGAGAGGTTGGCTGATTTTCACGTAGTCTCTAACTTCACATGGAATAACTTGCGACTCTGAAGCGTAGAAATGTCTTGATATTATGTATAATTAGATTAGGAAAGACGTGCTTGAAATGAATAATAATGTTATTCAGATAAATGGTTGATGTTGTTTTTGTGTTCTCGAGTCCGAAGATTGGTTTGGTACGAAATTTCGGCACATGCAAGAGGACACCAGTGATGGACCAGACTCACACTTGAGTTAGCACAGACTTTAATCTTTTGCTAGTGTCTGCCACAGGTACAGGCATATATATGATTGGCTTCAGTGTTGAACATACTCGTATTTTCTGGACCGTGTGCACTACTCAGATGACTTTTATTAAACTGTTTTCTCTAAATAACGCCCCATTCACTTGCGTGGTTCGCTGCATACTGACGACTTCTCTAATGGAGGGCTAATTTCCGAATGTGCTTTTTACGATGAATGTAGCAAGAACGCCAGGAAAAAAGTAGTCTCTAGTGTGAGCTGAGTGAACTAGGTTCCCACTGCAGCCGCGTCTACGGAGCTTGTTGTCGCTTAATATTAAGCACTAATGTAAACAAATTACTGTTATTATCGGTATGCAAGTGACTGCATGAGCTACCTAATATCTTCCAAAACACCGCCCATAAAAACGGGATTTTTCCGGGGATCATACATCGTATTCTGGTAGTAGTAAAAAAGCAGGGTTAAGTGATTTAGTTAGCGTTTTGGCTAGAGACCGTTTGTACATCCAACAGAGAGATCATCTTACTGTAATTATTATACAGTATAGGATCAAAATTTGAATATTACTCACTTTCTCAAGCTTAGACAAATGGAGCAAATCGCTTGGTTCTTTTTGCATTAGATGTAGCCTACAGTGTGCCTTAAGTGGCTTATGGATGCACCATTTAGCTCACAGGCAGTTTGTGAGAAACCCTAAAAACATTGTTTTTGGGTACCAAAACCGAGCCGCGGATTCCAGGACGGGTATGCACAGCAAATGGTTGATTTTTTTGCAATACATTCCTAAGTTCCACATCTAGAATAACCGTGAAAACTTTATTAATACCTCTTTCCGTTTCTGAAATCCAGAGGTCAAAGTTACCCTACTTGCACAACTAAAATATGCACGTAAAATCCGGCGTGAAGCGAAAACATAATTAATAAAGTGACGCAGCATGGAGAGATATGCTGTAAAGTATAACCGTTACCATAAGATGGATTCTGGGAACCCTGTGTTGTTGTAATACTGAAGTAAATGCAAAATGTTTGTGCACATAAAATCCGTAGCAGGTGCAATATTATATAATGTTATGTTACTTCGATTTCACATAAGTAAACTATCAAAATTTTACTGAGCCATTAAGTTCTTTTGATATGACTATCATGCCCTGCTGTAGCAGGGAAAAGAAGGACATCAGCGGAAAAACGATCCTATGGGCGAATATGCTCCTGTTTATTAAAGGACTGACTGAGAAGTGGGTACCAGCTACCTCGTTCCACTTTCTTCAGCATCATTAAAAATCATCCAAAAAATTTTGGAATGGAAACGTATTCGCGCTTTTTTCTCCCGAGAGAGAAGCAGACAGAGGTAGTGTGAAAGAGACGGAAAAGTAAGAAATACTGGAAGATAGCAGACAGTGGCAGCCGTATAGAAAGAGCGAGGGAGAGAATACCAGTGTGAGAAAAAGAGAGGGACACAGTGCCAGTGGAACATAGTTGACAATGACAGAACAGTGCTAGGAAAAGAGCGAACGAAACAGTGCCAGTAGGAGAGGAATAGATATGGAGAAAGTGGAAGTGTGTGAGAGCCAGTGGTAATGAGAGACAGAGTCTACGATAACGACCAGGAAGAGAGAGATAGTGACAACGAGAAAAGAAAGCAGCGGTTGGATGGAATGAATGAGATAGTAGCAGCAAGAGAGAGCAAGAGGGAGACAGTGAAAGTGAGGGGAGACAATAGTAGTAGGATAGATTGTAGCTGTGAGTCAGAGGACAGTGATAAAGGGCACAAAGAGATAATGGCAATGGGGGTGAATGAGAGAATAAGAAGGGAAATGGGAGTGGATAGATACGAATGACTTACAGTGATGGACTAGTGGGTGTGAGCGAAATGCAGTTTGGGGAGTTTGTGGGGATGAGAAGTAAGTTGCATGTTAAGGAGCATAGATATGTTCGCATGTCAAATGTCTCTCGGAGATGATGCAGTTATCTGTCTGAAAAAAGCTGCAAAATATTCAATTACATCTCGATAGGGTTTCCAGTTGGTACAAAGACTGGTAACTTGCTTTAAAGTTTTAGAAATGTAAAATTTTGCACTTCAAAAGAAAAAGAACGTAGTATCTTATGGCTATAATATCAATGCGTCACAGTTGGAATTGGCCAACTCATAAATATACCTGGATGTAACTGTTGGAAGGGATATGTAGAAGAATGATCACACAGGCTCAGTCGTTCGTAAAGCAGGTGACAGACTTCGATTCACAGGTAAAAATCAAAGAAAATGCGGTTTACAAAGGTGATTATTAACGAAACACTTGTGCAACCCATCACTGCTCAAGTGTGTGGGACCTGTACCGAATAGGACTAACAGTGGATATTGAATGTGTAGAGAGAAGGACACCACAAATGATCACAGCTTTGTATGGTACACGTGAGAGCGTCACGAAGATGCTGAATGAGCTGAGCTGGCAGACGATTGAAGATAGACGGAAAATTTCTTTTAAAAGGCTGTTTGCAAAGTTTCTAGAACCGACTTTAGGTGCAACAAGGAAGAATATGTACTCTAAGGCGAAAACAACCGACACACCACAAAGGAGTTACCTGAACAGGACGGAAATCGTTAGATGTGATGTACATGTACAGTCATTCAAATCACAACAGTTTCAGATAAATGGATGAGTTATTCAAGAGAAAGATCTTCACAAATTGAGCAAGTCAACAACACGTTAGTCCAGTTATTCGGCTTGGCACTGATTGACAAAGTTGTTGGATGTTCTCCTGAGAGATGGCGTGCCGAAATTGTTCAATTGACGAGTTAGGTGGTCAAAATCCCGAGCTGGTTGGAGGGCCTTGCTCATAATGCTCCACATGTTCTCGATTGGCGAGAGATCCGGCGACCTTGCTGGCAAACGTATGGTTTGGCAATCATGGAGACAGTAGAAACTCTCGCTGCCTGCAGGCAGGAATTACTTTGCTGACTTGTAAGACAAGGATGGTTTCGCATGAAGGGCAACAAAACGGGGCATAGAATATCGTCGACGTACCGTTGTAGTAGAAGAATGCCGTAGAAGGCAACTAAAGGGGTCCTGCTACGAAAAGAAAAAACACACCAGAACATCACTCCTGGCTGTCACGACGTATGGCGAGCACATTCAGGTTGGTATCCCGGCACTGTCCAGGGCGTCTTCAGGCATTTTGCAAGTGAGCAGCCTTTACTTGTGTGTGTGTTACCGTAAATACAATACAGGAAATGTGAACTAGCAACTTAAATGTGTCACTGAGCTCAAAGCCGCATACTTACATGAAATCGAAAAGAATCCTGTGTGTATGAAAACCGAGCTCATTAATAAATAAGCAAACCAATAATATGACCCTGGTAAAATAAAGAAAGTGGCAGAACCTACATTGCACAAAGGAAACGAAACAATCACGTGTTATGAATCTCACCTGCAAAATGAAGTACTGGCAGAAAGAGCAACGCAGCAAGACTCCGCAACAGCTAAAAAAATACCGCTAAAAACTAACAACAGCTGGTCCAGGGGAACTGGTTTCACGATCTTGACACAGGATGCCAATGAAACACCTGACCAACCTTTGAAGTACTGAAATTTAAGTTAGGAAGGAACTTATAAAGAAAAAAACAATTATAGACTCTAATACGATTTAATCTAATAGCTTCGATGGTACAGTACATTAACTCAAGAGATCAGTCAGTAGAATAATTATCAAAAACTCGCTGTGTTGTATGTTTTTAATTTGCTCGGCTTCTGTCTCTAATATTTGCACGCGATCGATTATAGGCTATGATTCAATTCTGAGCTCGTTTTTTATTTCTTCCGATATTGTTTATAATTTCTCTTGGGATTGTTTCAACCGTTCATCTAATGTGTCAAACAGTGTGTTAGTTTCTTCCCTAATTTCGTCTACTTTATCAAATTTTCGCTCGAGCTGTGAGAAAATCCTCTGAAACATCGACATCATATCTGGAGTACCATCCGCATTTCCTGTCAGGATTTGTACCCGTAATAGTTTCCGTTACGTATTCCGAATCCATGTTGCTAACGGTATTTGCATTGGATACCGGCAGTTGAATGTTGCTTAATTCTTGACCGATTCGATCACCGTTTGTTACGTCAGAAAACTGATTCACATTACGTGTGGTTGTACATTCACGTGAATCCATTCTACTGTTATTATCTGATTCACAAGTCATATCAGAAACGGTAGTTTGCTGAATGATATTAACTGTTTCCGCGGTCATAGCGTCACTTTGTAGCATAAGCACGTTCGGTGAAGTTTAGCTGCGCTAAAAAAATTTGACCGTTACTGTACATATTGGAAAATGAAGCTGAATTGCGATAATGAATTGGCTTTTAATTACGATACAAAAACTGAAAATAAATTAACCAGACGCAAACATAAAAGCGTATCTAAGAGAGCACAACCTGCCTACCTTGACCAACAAAAATAAATTTTCCTACATAATAGACACACGTATTATAAAAACAGAATACACATAAAGTAAATCACAAGCTGAAAAGGAATTACATAAATGGTTAAACACTGTACTAACTACTAGCTGTTGCCGTTTGCGGCTGCCAAAACAATAATTTAATATTCTATCCGCTTCAAAGAAAACCAAATGGACGTATCCTAAGCAGGCTGTCGCCAAGTGTAAGTGAATAGCCTTTGCTTGTGTATGTGTTATCGTAAATACAAACCTGGGAACGTGAACTGAAATCTAAATGTGCCACTGAACTCAAAGCCGTATCACTTACACGAACCTGAAAAGAATCCTTTGTGTGTGAAAACTGATCTCATTCATAAGCAAATAAATAATCAAACCAATAATTTCACACTCAGTAGACATGGCCAGTGCGAACGGTTTGAAAGAAACGTATCCCCATAAAAAAACTGTAATGTCGACCTACATAAGAATGTAACCTGAAACACACGAAAATTTCTGCACTGACAGATGGCCCTTGTAAAATAAAGAAAGTGACAGAACCTACATTCCGCAAAGGAAACGAAACAATCACGTATTATGAATCTCATGTGCGAAATGAAGTACTGACAGAAACAGCAACACAGCAAGACTTAACAACAGCTAAAAAAATACTACTAAAAACAAACTGCAGTAGGTCCAGCGAAATTGGGTTCATAATCTTGACACAGAATGCCAATGAAACACCTGTCTCAATCTTTAAGTATTGAAATTTCATTTAGGAAGAAATTTATAAAAAAAATTATAGACTGTAATACAAAAATTCATTTAATCTAATAGCTTCCATGGTACAGTAAATTAACTCAAAAGATCAATCAACAGAAAATTATCAAAAGCTCGACTGTGACGAGAGTGAAGTGGACCAACAGTACAAGTCTACAAACATAAAAATAAACTTTTTACCTCATCAAATAATACCTTGTTCTTCATTTCAAAACCTTTTTTATGTCCGTACGCTATCCGACCATTGTTCTGTGTTCTGAGTCGTCATTCCTCCTCGTAATGAATCTGCATCTCATATAGTTCCAAAAGTGCGTTCATGCATCACACTGAACACTCAACGAATTCCCCCTGCACACCGCAGCTGTCCACTACTGACAGTCAGAGTTTCTACGACTCCGCATCTACGACTCTGGCATCGCAGACACAGATGCTGTTGCCTAACAACTGTGTCTCTGTCCACAGTTCTTCAAATACATCATTTTCCTTTAAAAATATTAACAAATCCAACAACATCATCAAAAGATCGTCGTCTTACAATGTATTCGCTAGCCATCGGGGCTCAATTCGAAGAGCGACTCACCACTGAAGGCAATTCTACTCCAACCAATGAGCCTCCAGGCCTAATGTGCGCGACACAACTGTTGGTGATCAAAGGTCGATAGTAGCCGGCGGACGGGGCGCCTTCCGCTCAGCTCCCTTTCTGTGAGCCGCCTACTAATGGTTCTTGTGGTCACTGAAGCACCAGTTGCACGTTGGATCGATGATGACGATGAATCCGGGGCTCTGAGCGTCTGACAATTGCTCGGTCCTCGCGTTCTATTGTCTCTCTAGGTCTTCCGCTGCTTTATTGACACTATGTTCGGCCATGGTTCACTTATTCCTGCCAACATCATCAAATTGTGGCATCGCTCCTATCATGTCGAACGATTCGACGATTACTACAACAGGCTTCTTTGAGCCAAATTATACTTGGTCTCTCAAATGCTGATATCTGCCTGTACTGTTCGCACGCCTGACTGTGAGGCATAGTTACTGTCCAAGTACCCGGGATGAAATTCGCAAACACTTTATGCCATGGTATCGGCATGTCCCCTGTTCACTTTCCTTGCGTGGTAAAATTGTCACGCATTCATACATCGGCCGCCAAAGTTTACAGTTGAGTTTCTTCCGTCGATACCTTTATCAATATCAATTTGTGACCAATTTGCATAACTCCTTCGTGGCGCATCATTTCTTTTTGTCTTAGAGTGTATTATAACCTTTTACGTATTGCTGTTAGAAGGACAGTGAAGAGATGATTGTTTTAATTACAGCACGTTCAGAGGCATTTAAGCAATCATTCTTTCCACAATCAATATGTGAATGGAACGAGAGGATGTTCTAACAACTGGTTCAGTGGGAAGTATCCTCGAACATGCACTTTGCAGAAGTTTACAGAGCGTGGATGTAGATGTACAGTATTTAAAAAATACAAGTGGCCCCAACGACAAGTCCGGAAACCAATGTGTGTTGGCCGCGCGGGATTAGCCGAGCGGTCTGGGCGCTGCAGACATGGACTGTGCGGCTGGTCCCAGCGGAGGTTCGAGTCCTCCATCGGGCATGGGTGTGTGTGTTTGTCCTTAGAATAATCTAGGTTAAGTAGTGTTAAGCTTAGGGACTGATGACGTTAGCACATGTGTGTTGAAATAAGAGGCTATCTGTCCACTCATCCCCACCTGTCTATTATGTAGAACCATACATCACAGGCACTTCTGCGTGCGGTTACCAAACGTTCTGACACATCCTTTGGCCCTCTTTCAGGAGCACTGCGTTTTCTTTCAGATATACCTGGCTCCATTAGAATTACGTCACGTACAATCATCACACTCTCCTGTAACGTCTGGATGTTCTTGATTTGTTGGGCACAAACCAATGACGTTAAATGTCCCCATATCAATAATCCAATGGATTCAGGTCTGGTGAAAGGGGAGGCTATGCTGCCATGCCTCCGAGATCAATCCATGAAACTTTGCTGTGTGGTACCCACGCAAGATCCGTAGAAAATGGAATAGCGTCCCGTCGTGCATAAACCACAATCGTCTACTTCCTGCGAAGGCAGCGTTCTCCAATAGCGCTGGCAGTTCATCGGGCAGAAATCAGTGATTCAAAGCATGTTTTAATCTTTTTGGTAAACTATATGGCGCTATGAGTCTGCCACCGACAATTCCTGCCCGTAGACTGATGCAGAAACCAACCTAAAGAGTCACATTCATGACTGAGGATTTACATCTGCGCACAGCTGCATATTGTGGTAAGTGGCTATGCTGTCACTTTTGAATCCCGCCTCATTCAGAAATAAACTGCAGGCAGTGAGCTGCGTATCTTCACAGGCCCGTACCTCTACAGGCATTTGTTTCTGAATATACTGTTATGGAAACTTTTTTCTAGTTTCACCCAATACTACCTCCTGTAGGAATACATGGCACATTTTTCAAACCTTATATTTCATGCTTGTCAAAATAGGTAAACCAGCTTACACCATCCACACCTTGGAACAAATGATGTAAGATGGGTTACCTATCTATAGGTGCATGAAGTATTTACTGGGCCGGTTTTAGTTTGCCCACAGAATAGATGTACATGGGTGGGCAAAATTTAAGGACAAAAGAAACGTTCACATGATGTGTCACTGCTAAGTAACGGAAATCGATGAAAGTAGGACCAAATATAAAAAGAATTACTACAGAATAGTACAAAAGATAACTGAGAGAAATACACAATGAGATGGACAGAAATGACACTTCTTTCAATGACAATAATTACAGTGAATTCACTGCAATTTATGATGGCCTCCGTGACATTACAAAAAGCGGGACATGGTTCTACACTGTGTGTGTGATCACCACAGATGACAATGCATATCCTGCAGCGTTCTCACATGGTGCCCACAAGGTTGGTACGGCGTTTTTGTGGGAGGGCTTCCCATTCCTCCACCAATGTGGTTGATAACTGTTGGGTGGTAGTTGGTGTAGTTAGTGCATGTTCGGTGTGTTTGCTCACTGTAAGCCATAAAAGTGAAGTGGGACCCAATGCACTTCTGAAAATACCCACATGTGGAGAGAGTACAGCGGCACAGTAACGTTGTCTGGCGAGTGCACCATATTTAAAGATTCAGACGCCGGTAAGCCCATGCTACATTATGCCCCCCACACCACAATACCTGGATCATCGAAACGAACATGTCCGAGAACGTTCCTGGATGTATTAGGTGTTCCCATCTTCGCCGTATGAGTGCATATCTAGAATCACTGGTGAGAATGAAGCTGCTCTCAACTGAGTAGTCAACTGGACCTCACTGGTCCAGTCCTTTAGGCACTATCGCAAATGGTGCTGGCGATATGTGAGTGTTGGGCAAAGAAAACACTACTACATTCGCCGTGCCACTGTGGAGCATGAGACTGCACACCTTGCAGTCCTCTTAAATATGGCTACAATTGCACTCGTTGTTTGAAGTGTATCCCTTCTTGCCTGTCGCAGAATGTAGCAGTCATCTGACTGTGGTCGACCACTCTCTGCCTTCAGGTTGCAGTGTTTGTGGCTCAGAACGCTCCCCATGTATGTAAATACCAAACCCTTGCGCTGCACTCGTCACAATTTGTCCACATTCGCGCTGGTTCTTTCCCATGTGAAGTCGTCCAGACGTTTTCTCGAGGCCATGTTGTAATGCAGAGCACCACCACAGTTGACGGTAACTGCTCCCTGATCACACACTGTATTTTGCCATTGCTTCAGTTGCCTCATGTTGCAGGGCCAGCACCATCTGGCACTATAGTCGCACTTATCTGAAGCCATGTGACGTGCAGCTTTCTCAGCATGACTCGAAGATCCTTCGCAACACTCTCCCGCGCTTTCATTTATTTACACCAAATTTTTAACTTGTTAGTTTATCTAGGTCGTCCAAAAATTTTGCAGAGCAGTACAGGTGTGAAGGGGCATCTCTCCAGTTTACGACGTGCGGTGTGTATTTGCCATGGAGGTAGAATAAGGGGAGATGGCGCTACAGACTTACGCTGTACGTTGTTTTGAAGCCAGTGCCGCCATCTTGGATCCGCAGACGAGTGTTTACAGTTGCTTCTCGTTCGTTATTTCTGTCGCGTGCACACGATATTTGTTTTATATAGTAAATGTTACATTGTTTTAGTGAACAACACAGTATAAGGAACGCAGCGTCAAACGTTTTTATGGTCTTAAATGCGTATTCGATACAGTAATACGAAACGAAAATATGACGCTTCTGACCTCAATACTGTAATTCCTTTTTGTTTATACACTTCGAATAACCGAGAAGAGAAGTATGTGCTATGAAAAGCGTGCTTTTGTAATCAATTTCTATTCACTTTCATTGTGTTTGTGTCGATAATTGACAAAGCCAGAACTCCAAAAGCAATGACTGATAGTTCAGAGGCACCGATTTGTATTCGTTGCAATTTCAAGTCTAATTCAAATTCTAAACGTTCAAGTTTGCAAGAAACTTACCTTATTTCCTTTGGTGTCCCATAGATGTATGCACAGATGATATAAACAAGCCAGCTGTAATGTCCACAAAGTGAAAGATTCGTTAAATTACGAAGGAAAAGAACTGAATTTAAGATTGTCAGGCCCATTGTGGTTTACACATCTGCTTTGTTTTTAAATTATACCTACGAAGTGACATTCAGTGTGGCAAATAACAGCAATTTACAGGGTAACACGACAACACAGTGAATAATGTAATGATCTAAATAGCCTGGACTTAGATATGGAACTTTGTTTTAGCAAATATGTAACCCTTTAAGTGCTTATAATTTAACCACTGTAACAGGTGTTCCACACATTTTACCGAAGATTTAATTAACTACATGTAGTTCTATTACTTTTATGTTAAATTATTGCATTTTAAAACATTAATCCTCATTTCAAGGATATTTCTTGCCAGGACTTTTCAGTTACTTGGGAATAACCAAACAATGAAAACCAAGTGTATTGCTCACCTCCAGAGAGGTCTTCATGTTGGACTGATATGAAATCTAAAGTCAAATCACAGAAATAAAACCATACTGTAAAACTTTACAGTGCATCAGAATTTCAAGTATACAGGGTGTTACAAAAAGGTACGGCCAAACTTACAGGAAACATTCCTCACACACGAAGGAAAAAAATATGTTATGTGGACATGTGTCCGGAAACGCTTACTTTCCATGTTAGAACTCATTTTATTACTTCTCTTCAAATCACATTAATCATGCAATGGAAACACACAGCAACAGAACTTACCAGCGTGACTTCAAACATTTTGTTACAGGAAATGTTCAAAATGTCCTCCGTTAGCGAGGATACATGCATCCACCCTCCGTCGCATGGAATCCCTGATGCAGCCCTGCAGAATGGCGTATTGTATCTCAGCCGTCCACAATACGAGCACGAAGAGTCTCTACATTTGGTACCGGGGTTGCGTAGACAAGAGCTTTCAAATGCTCCCATAAATGAAAGTCAAGAGGGTTGAGGTCAGGAGAGCGTGGAGGCCATGGAATTGGTCCGCCTCTTCCAATCCATCGGTCACTGAATCTGTTCTTGAGAAGCGTACGAACACTTCGACTGAAACGTGCAGGAGCTCCATCGTGCATGAACCACATGTTGTGTCGTACTTGTAAAGGCACATGTTCTAGCAGCACAGGTAGAGTATCCCGTATGAAATCATGATAACGTGCTCCATTGAGCGTAGGTGGAAGAACATGGGGCCCAATCAAGACATCACCAACAATGCCTACCCAAACGTTCACAGGAAATCTGTGTTAATGACGTGATTGCACAATTGCGTGCGGATTCTCGTCAGCCCGCACATGTTGATTGTGAAAATTTACAATTTGATCTCGTTGGAATAAAGCCTCATCCGTAAAGAGAACATTTGCACTGAAATGAGGATTGACACATTGTTGGATGAACCATTCGCAGAAGTGTACCCGTGGAGGCCAATCAGCTGCTGATAGTGCCTGCACACGCTGTACATGGTACGGAAACAACTGGTCCTCCCGTAGCACTCTCCATACAGTGACGTGGTCAACGTTACGTTGTAGGCCTACAGCAGCAACTTCTCTGACGCTGACATTAGGGTTATCGTCAACTGCACGAAGAATTGCCTCGTCCATTGCAGGTGTCCTCGTCGTTCTAGGTCTTCCCCAGTCGCGAGTCATAGGCTGGAATGTTCCGTGCTCCCTAAGACGCTGATCAATTGCTTCGAACGTCTTCCTGTCGGGACACCTTCGTTCTGGAAGTCTGTCTCGATACAAACGTACCGCGCCACGGCTATTGCCCCGTGCCAATCCACACATCAAATGGGCATCTGCCAACTCCGCATTTGTAAACATTGCACTGACTGCAAAACCACGTTCGTGATGAACACTAACCTGTTGATGCTACGTACTGATGTGCTTGATGCTAGTACTGTAGAGCAATGAGTCGCATGTCAACACAAGCACCGAAGTCAACATTGGTTCAAAAATGGTTCAAATGGCTCTGAGCACTATGGGACTTAACATCTGTCCCCTAGAACTTAGAACTACTTAAACCTAACTAACCTAAGGACATCACACACATCCATGCCTGAGGCAGGATTCGAACCTGCGACCGTAGCCGTCGCGCGGTTCCAGACTGAAGCGCCTAGAACCTCTCGGCCACACTGGCCGGCGAAGTCCACATTACCTTCCTTCAATTTGGCCAACTGGCGGTGAATCGAGGATGTACAGTACATACTGACGAAACTAAAATGAGCTCTAACATGGAAATTAAACGTTTCCGGACACATGTCCACATAACATCTTTTCTTTATTTGTGTGTGAGGAATGTTTCCTGAAAGTTTGGCCGTACCTTTTCGTAACACCCTGTATATCAGAAAATAGTGCTTAAATAAGTCAACTTACGAATGAAATGAGATTTGTTTAAACTTTAGACTACAATCAGAACGATTAGTACACCCGTAAGCGACGCAAGCTGGCATTTTTTTTTTTTATCAAAACACTTCACGACTACACGGAATCAAAACACCAGAAGCGAATGTTTTGGGGTAGCGAACATGGCGGATCTTCACTCTTATTTTTACCTCCACGGTATTTGCCGTTGCGCAGGGATGCGGAACGGGCGCTGCAACTGGCCGCGCGGCAAGGTGCTGGGCGGCTCGAGCGTGCTCAACTACATGCTGTACGTGCGCGGCAACCACCACGACTACGACGCGTGGGAGGCGGCGGGCAACCCGGGCTGGGGCAGCCGCGACGTGCTGCACTACTTCAAGAAGTCGGAGGACCAGCGCAACCCGTACCTGGCGCGCTCGCCCTACCACGGCACGGGCGGCTACCTCACCGTGCAGGAGGCGCCCTGGCACACGCCGCTCGCCGCCGCCTTCGTCGAGGCGGGCGTCGAGATGGGCTACCACAACCGCGACATCAACGGCGAGTTCCAGACCGGTGCGTACACGCTCACTGCTGGAGTTGTAAAACAGCTGTAGTCTACTGTAGAGCGTCGTAAGTAAGTGCAGACTACGGTAGTTCTCCTAGTAGCCTTCGTCAGTTAAGATGGTACCCACATTAACTGCACGTCAGGTGTTTTGCATACCTTTCGGGCGTTACACCATCAGAGTCTTATTAGATTCCCTAAGAAACAGCAAGCGGCGAACCGCCTTGAAAATGAGTGAGGATACATAAAAGGCTGCACAACCCACGGAACATTTTGGTTCTGCTTAGTTACCCTCCTGTTTATTACTTAAAAATACACATTATTTATAGCAAAATTGAAACAGTCAATGTTTAATTTAGGTTTTGTTTCAATATTATTGATCTGTAATGTGAAACAGAGGGATGCTATACAAAAATGAAAACAACACAGATATGTCGTATTGCGCTAGAAACAGTAGTTTCCTAAAAAAGAATGGAAAAGTAAAAAAAAACGCAAAACAAAAATGTATCATACATTCCTTCAACACTTCATCGAGGTAACGTAAAGCATGTCTTTGTTATTCATAAACAACTTTCTCATTTATCAGTAATAACAGGAATCTCTTGTCTTCGATCAGGATGAAATACGTTCTACTGAGTACAAAATAAAAACAATAATTATATAGATTTTGCATGTTTTTGGATGTTAACTGTACTTGCATAATAAGTAATTGCTATGGTTACATAAATTCGCGGAAGCTACGTGATCAACTCTGAGGATCATTCCATAAGTCGCGGCAACTATTGTATTTCGAACGAACGTGTGGCATCACCGTAATCACAGTAAATACATTCGAAAGCCCGCGGCAAACATTACCTAAATCAACCGACAGACTGCGACCGCATGCGAGGATGGGTCGGTGCCAGCCCCTGAAATAATCAGGCCGTTCTACAAGATGCGACTTCGACCTCATACCACAACTGAGGAAAACATTGCGTGGGAGGCGCTTTGCAAACAGGGCGCCTGTCCTTACGGCATTTCGGCGACATGTGGCACACGTTAATGGTAATGCCGAAGGCATTCGAGGCGTTTCCCATTGTTGGCAACGCTGTGTGCATTGACTGGGAGACCATTCTGAAACTCAGTAGTCGATACTGATTCATTTTTGTTCGATTTCTATTCATTCACAGTACCCTCTAGTACCATGAAAGTCATCCTATCCTTTCTCCTTGTCACTGTTTTCCACATATTCCTTTCCTCTCCGATTCTGCGCAGAAACTCCTCATTCCTTACTTTACCAGTCCACCTAATTTTCAACATTCGTCTGTAGCACTACATCTCAAATAATCTTCTGTTCCGGTTTTCTCACAGTCCATGTTTCACTACGATACAATTCTGTGCTCCAAACATACACTCGCAGGAATTTCTTCCCCAAATTAAGGCCTATGTTTGATACTAATAGATTTCTCTTGGCCAGGAATGCCCTTTTTGCCAGTGCTAGTCTACGTTTCACGTCTTCCTTGCTCCGTCCGTCATTGCTTATTTTCCTTACCAGATAGCAGAACTCCTTAACTTCATCTACTTCGTGCCCATCAATCCTGATATTAATTTTCTCGCCGTTTTCATTTCTGCTACTTCTCATTCCTTTCGTCCTCATTTGATTTACTCTAAATCCATATTCTCTACTCATTAGACTGTTCATTCCATTCAGCAGATCATGCAACTCTTATCGCTTTTACTTTATTCACTTTCACTCAAGATAGCAATATCATCAGCGAATCGTATCATTGATATCCTTTCACCTTGAATTCTAATTCCTCTCTCGAACTTTTCTTTTCTTTCCATCATTGCTTCTTCGATGTACGGATTGAACAGAAGGGGCGAAACACTACGTCCCTATCTTACACTCATTTTAATCCGAGCACTTCGTTCTTGGTCGTCCATTCTTATTGATCCATCTTGGCTCTTGTACATACTGTATTTTACCCGTCTCTCCCTATAGCTTACCCCTATTTTTTCACAATTTCGAATATCTTGCACCATATTACGTTGACGAACGCATTTTCCAGGTCGACAAATCCTATGAACGTGTCTTCATTTTCTTTGAGTAAGATTAGATTAGATTAGATTAGATTTATATTAGATTAGATTAATACTAGTTCCATGGATCATGAATACGATATTTCGTAATGATGTGGAACGAGTCGAATTTTCCAATACATGACATAATTAGGTTAATTTAACAACATACTTAAGTTAATATAACAACTTTATTTTTTGTGTTTTTTTGTTTTTCTTTATTTTTATTTTATTTTATTTTATTTTATTTCTTTATTTTTTTTAATATTTTTGCTTTTTTTCTTCTTTTTCTTAATTTATATCTAAAAATTCCTCTATGGAGTAGAAGGAGTTGTCATTCAGAAATTCTTTTAATTTCTTCTTAAATACTTGTTGGTTATCTGTCAGACTTTTGATACTATTTGGTAAGTGACCAAAGACTTTAGTGCCAGTATAATTCACCCCTTTCTGTGCCAAAGTTAGATTTAATCTTGAATAGTGAAGATCGTCCTTTCTCCTAGTATTGTAGTTATGCACACTGCTATTACTTTTGAATTGGGTTTGGTTGTTAATAACAAATTTCATAAGAGAGTATATATACTGAGAAGCTACTGTGAATATCCCTAGATCCTTAAATAAATGTCTGCAGGATGATCTTGGGTGGACTCCAGCTATTATTCTGATTACACGCTTTTGTGCAATAAATACTTTATTCCTCAGTGATGAATTACCCCAAAATATGATGCCATATGAAAGCAATGAGTGAAAATAGGCGTAGTAAGCTAATTTACTAAGATGTTTATCACCAAAATTTGCAATGACCCTTATTGCATAAGTAGCTGAACTCAAACGTTTCAGCAGATCATCAATGCGTTTCTTCCAATTTAATCTCTCATTAATGGACATACCTAAAAATTTGGAATATTCTACCTTAGCTATATGCTTCTGATTAAGGTCTATATTTATTAATGGCGTCATACCATTCACTGTACGGAACTGTATGTACTGTGTCTTATCAAAATTCAGTGAGAGTCCGTTTACAAGGAACCACTTAGTAATTTTCTGAAAGACAGTATTGACAATTTCATCAGTTAATTCTTGTTTGTCAGGTGTGATTACTATACTTGTATCATCAGCGAAGAGAACTAACTTGGCCTCTTCATGAATATAGAATGGCAAGTCATTAATATATAATAAGAACAACAAAGGACCCAAGACTGACCCTTGTGGAACCCCATTCTTGATAGTTCCCCAGTTTGAGGAATGTGCTGATCTTTGCATGTTACGAGAACTACTTATTTCAACTTTCTGCACTCTTCCAGTTAGGTACGAATTAAACCATTTGTGCACTGTCCCACTCATGCCACAATACTTGAGCTTGTCTAGCAGAATTTCATGATTTACACAATCAAAAGCCTTTGAGAGATCACAAAAAAATCCCAATGGGTGGTGTTCGGTTATTCAGATCATTCAAAATTTGACTGGTGAAAGCATATATGGCATTTTCTGTTGAAAAACCTTTCTGGAAACCAAACTGACATTTTGTTAGTACTTCATTTTTACAGATATGTGAAGCTACTCTTGAATACATTACTTTCTCAAAAATTTTTCATAAAGCTGTTAGAAGGGAGATTGGACGGTAATTGTTGACATCAGATCTATCCCCCTTTTTATGCAAATGTATAACAATAGCATATTTCAGTCTATCAGGGAAAATGCCCTGTTCCAGAGAGCTATTACACAGGTGGCTGAGAATCTTACTTATCTGTTGAGAACAAGCTTTTAGTATTTTGCTGGAAATGCCATCAATTCCATGTGAGTTTTTGCTTTTAAGCAAGTTTATTATTTTCCTAATTTCAGAGGGAGAAGTGGGTGAGATTTCAATTGTATCAAATTGCATAGGTATGGCCTCTTCCATTAACAGCCTAGCATGTTCTAATGAACACGTGGATCCTACTATATCCACAACATTTAGAAAATGATTATTAAAAATATTTTCAACTTCTGACTTTTTGTTCGTAAAGTTTTCATTCAATTTGATGGTAATACTGTCTTCCTCTGCTCTTGGTTGACCTGTTTCTCTTTTAATAATATTCCAAATTGTTTTAATTTTATTACCAGAGTTGCTGATTTCAGACATGATACACATACTCCTGGATTTTTTAATAACTTTTCTTAATATAACACAGTAGTTTTTATAATTTTTGATAGTTTCTGGGTCACTACTCTTTCTTGCTGTCAGATACATTTCCCTTTTCCGGTTACAAGATATTTTTATACCCTTAGTAAGCCATGGTTTGTTACAAGGTTTCTTACGAGTATATTTAACTATTTTCTTGGGGAAGCAGTTTTCAAATGCATTTACAAAAATGTCATGAAATAAATTATATTTTAAATTGGCATCAGGTTCACGGTACACCTCATCCCAGTCTAACTGCTCTAGGCTTTCCCTGAAATTTGCAATTGTTAAATTGTTGACTGAACGTACTACTTTGGAGGACTGTTTAGTATTGCTGAATGGAGCTATGTCATATATTGTAACTAGCTGTGCACCATGATCAGAAAGACCATTCTCAACAGGCTGAGCATTTATCTGGTTAAACTTATCTTGGTCTATAAAGAAGTTATCTATCAGTGAGCTGCTATCCTTTACCACCCGAGTAGGAAAATCAATAACGGGTGTCAAATTGAAAGAACCGAGTAATACTTCAAGGTCATTTTTCCTATTACCCTCTTTCAGAGAATCTACATTGAAGTCCCCACAAATAATAATTTGCTTCCCCCTGTCTGACAGATAGTACAACAAGGAGTCCAAATTTTTCAGAAATAGATGAAAATTTCCTGATGGGGACCTATATACAGTTACAATTATAAATGTGCGTTTATTTAATTTAAGCTCACAGGCACATGCTTCTATATGTTTCTCTACACAAAACTTTTTTGTTTCTATACTTTTTGCACAATGATAACTTTTGACATATATGGCAACTCCTCCTTTCTCCATATTTTCTCTCATTACATGTGCAGAGAGCTTATAACCACTTACATTTACCTTATCCATATCAGTAACAATGTGATGCTCAGACAGGCATAGTATATCTATTTCATTCTCAGCTTCTAAATCTTCCAAACAAACCAGAAGCTCATCTACTTTATTCTTTAAACTCCCAATATTTTGATGAAATATACTTACATTATTTTTAATTATACTTTTATGAGAATCTTTCCTTATTCTAACATTTGCAGTACTCTCCTGTCTGAGTTTCTCATTGTGCTTAGGCCTAGTTCCTATACCAGTGGTCACATGGTGTTCAGAGAGGCAGATTATGTCAATTGGGTTGGGTGACTTTAGTTCATCAATGCAATTACCTAGGACTGAGATACAACTTGGTGGAGATAAAATTTCTGGTGATCGGTGAAAATTTATAATTGATAGCTGTGATTGATGATCCAATGTGCTAGAATTGTGCTGTTGAATTTCTTTCCTAAACTGAAGATTTGTTTCAATCCTGACCTCTCGTAGAACTTGACATCTTTCTGTCTTACCTATCCTAAAAAAGGTGCTGCTCCAACACCTGTAACCACTGGTATTTTACCATTCATGGCAGTGCCTCCCCCCCTTAAATTTCCTGCTATTACCCCAGCCAGTTTCCCCTTCCCTTTCCTGTTGAGATGTAGGCCGTGCCTGGTATAGTCCCACCTACTGAGATAATCAACAGGAACCACACCAATATGAGCCCCCGCACCCGACCCAAGCAGCTGTTCCAACTCCAAATTAACTCTCCCAACAGAAGAGTTCAAATGAGGCCGGTCATGGCGCCTCAGGACAGATACAAATTCAACATTGGTGTGTCTCGATGCTGACGCAATCTTTACCAGGTCACACTCTATACTGTACCCAGGATCTCTGTCGATGCTGTTCCCTGGCCCTCCCACAATAACCACGGTGTCTTCCCTGGTAAATCCTTTACAGAGTGAACCTAAATCCTCTGTCACCTGATCCAGACTAGCACTTGGTTTGAAAAAATTTGTGACCTGGTATTCTGGTCCTAATTTCACCTGCAGAAGTTGGCCTACACCTCTGGCATGAGAACTGCCTAACAACAAAACTTTCTTCCTTTTCGATGACTTTGCTACATTCTTTTTCAATTTCCTATTGAAAGTTTGTTGTGTCCTGTCTACACCTACCTCTGCTTGAGGCTCATCAGTTTCTAACTGAAGCAACAGGTCAAACTTATTTTTGACATTCACCACAAAACTGTCAGACTTAGTTCTAGGCCTGTTCCTTCTGCTACCTGTTGCCACTTCCCACCTCTCTTTGCCCTTCTCCCTCCTTAACCTGTCCAGATCTTCCCTAACCTGATCTAGCTCAGCCTGAAGGGCAGCAATTTTCCCCTCCTGTTCCGCTATCTTCCTATCTCTGCTGCAAATCCTACATAACCACTGATGAGCCTGATCCACTTTCCCAACACCCACGCCACTGCAGTCCCCCCAGTGAAAAAAACTACTGCATCCATCACACCAAACCCCGGAACTAACAATTCTACGGCAAGTCAGGCACTTCTCACTCATGGCAAAAATAATACTTTAGCTAGAATAAATCAATTAAATTACCGAAAATCAAAAAAGACGTTACAAGAATTAAGCCTATTCACAAATGTATATAAGCAAGTTTCTGATTTAAAATTCGGCTGGTTTTCTGAGATCTGTATTAAAACAACGAAGGTATACGCTATTTATTATATATTTCACTCGATGGAATGAAAAAGGGGCAATTAAACGAGATACTTTAACTTTGATTCTCCAAAAACGTTACGGGAATAGGCCTATAAACAAATGTATATAGGCAATTTTCTGATATAAAGTTACGCTGTTTTTCTGAAATCTGTATTAAAACAATGAAGTTATACGCCATTTACGGTAGTTTACTTATTTGTTACCGAGAAACTAGTTAAATTACCTTGAAACAAGAAACAAACACGTTTACAAAATTTAAGCCTAAGCACGACTTCGCGAAGTTACGATCTTTTCGTGTTTTCTGAAAAAATACGCAAATAAAAGTCAAACCTTTAACGGCAAGACTAAACGATACACTAATGCACGTATTTAATTTGTTGTCAGCGTTAAACTAAATTATATTCCTGTCTAAATCACTTAACTTTCTGGAAATGGTTTCTGGCGTCACTTACTCGGCGGCCATCTTGGAACGTTATTGTTTACCAGTAAAGCGCGATTCTTTAAAGAATCGAACTCGCGTGTACAAAACAGTTTCAGACGTCTGATTACTTCACCAATGAGTTAATCTGTTAAATATTTGACTTTAAGCGTGCAAGAAAGAAAAAGCTTAGAAAAGGTTTGAAATTATGCTTAAAGCCGTTTGGAAGTCGTTAAGCATGAAACACTGGATGTATCTTCTTCTTTTGCTTGTGCCTTGTGCTGCAGTTTTGGCAGGTTCGGCATTGTTATATTCGGATTTGGCAAGGTTAATTGAAGGGGTGCCCGGATTCCATTCCTGCCGCCACCCCGTACCCCCCAGGACGGAATCAGTGTACCACAGCTGTCTGCGTCTAGTGAAAATCATGAAATAGTGCGAACGTGTTACAAATGTCTGCTAGTTGTGTAACTGAGGCGGGACGTGGGCATCAGCTCGGTATTCACCTAGTGGGATGTGGAAAACCGCCTAAAAACCACAACCAGGCTGGCTGGCACACCGGCCCTCATTGTTAATCTGCCGTTCGGATTCGATCCGGGACTGCACGTCTGCCTGAGTCCAGGAAGCAGCACATTAGTGCTCTCGGCTGACCTGGCTGGTCGCTGGATGAATATAGTCCGGGCAATTTGCGCTTCATTTTCAACAGAAGCAAGTTTCTCAAGAATCTCAATGTTTATGGCGTCATACCTCGGGAATTATGGGTCACACAGAGATATAATTTTGCAGGTACATTCAGTAGCATATGAGGACATTGTCTGCAAACTGTGTTGTGAACAGAATGAGTAGTAAAAAGTAATAAATTAAATCGCCATGCCTGATCAGGCAGTTTTACTGCATGAACAGACAAAATGTAGTAAGCAATCTACTTCCATCATTTTGCAGGAGTGCCAGCAACAAAAAGTTTCTCGAAGGGTTCTAAATCCTGTGTAAAGTTTGTTGTAAGTCACTAAGAGCTCTCATTCTCAAGTACTGTATGAATAAATTCCAGATATATATGCGCTAGCGGTTCCGCTGTCTCAAGACAAACACACGGTTTTCAGCTGTAATACCTGTCTTGTTGTGTTAAACTTTTAAAATAAGATTACCTCTTAATGAATAGCGTTTCACAACATTTTAAACTTTAAATTTCGGTCAATAATAACGCAAAATATTGAATACCAAATTTTTGTTGGCCCTGGAAGAAATCAGATAAGCAACCTCTGAGATATTTTCGCTCAAACACTCCCTGCTCTCTCTCGTTTGTACTCTGGTGATTCATGTGACGAGGTCAGCGACGTGATTGTGACTGCACAATGGGAATTAACAGACTGTGAACGCAAAATTGTAGTTTGAGCTAGATGCATGGGACATTTAGTTTGGGAAATCGTCGGGGAATTCAGCATTCCGAGATCCACAGTAAAGAAGACTGTGCCAAGAATACCAAATTTCGGGCATTAACTCTCACCACCGATAATGCAAAGGCCGATGGCCTTCACTTAACGACTGAGAGCAGCGGCATTCGTGTAGAGTTGTCAGTGCTAACAAACAAGTAATACTGCCTGAAATAACCACTGAAATCAATGTGATACGTACGACGAACGTATCCGTTACGACACAGTGGCAAAATTTTGCTTTAATAGGCTATGGCAGCAGACGACCGAGCTGAGTGCCTTTATTGACAGCACGAAATCGCCTGTAGCGCCTCTCCTGGGCTCGTGACCATATGGGTTGGATCATAGACGAGTACTCCCTCATCGAGCATGATTGGTACCTGACAAGGTATCAAGTACCTAAAAAAGCCACATTAAGAGTCCTTTTATACGTTTTCTATTTTTGGTACTTAGAAAAAACATTGACATTCATTATTGAAAAAAATATTGAGCTTAAAACTTTTTCGATTCAGCCATCATTGTTGTTGTTAAATTTTTGATTATTGCTCAAAATCTTTGTCTTCAAATCTGGGTGTTTAGTATACCAAACTCAAAAAAAATTAAAAATAAAAAATAAATAAAAAAATAAAAATAAAAATTGAGTATGAACTCAAAATGACAGGAAAAAATTAAAACTGAGAGCATTGGTCTTTGAGGTGTACTACACTTGAGATTGCATTGAGTAGACGTGTATGAAAAATAAGAAAACTCTCATTTCATACACGGTATTATTTATTTCAAAAAATACAGTTAGAGCAGTGTACTCCATCAGTATACAGTTACTTTTAATTTTCAGTTCTTAATTAGACGAGTTCAATCTGACCTTTGAGTCCATTATTTCTGAAATATTAGGTTCCAAACCTGAAACTTTCACTCTGAAATCCGAGCGCTCACTCTGAAATCCGACTGCATGTCGAGGCTATTCCTATGTTTGTTTTTCATGAAACACGTGGAAGAAAATGCTTGCTCACACCGATATGTGGTTGTAAATGGAAGGATCTTTTTCACTGCCTTATCTCCAAGTTTCTTGTAGTCTTTGCGTGCTGATGCCCAGAAGTCTGTAATTTTGTCACCGATGAAAATGTTTATCATCGTACCACAGCTGGACAAATCCACAAGTTGATCTTGCTCTTCTTGAGTGAGGCCTTGGATTTTGTCTATTTCTCCACTGCTGAAGGGATTTCGAATCCATCTGTCGTCAGGGTCAGGTTCAGGGAAACACTCTCTAAAAGTGGTGGTTAGGCTGCGTAGATGCTCGGCTACATTGATCTTGATCTGGTCAGGCAGACTCTCCTTTGATGACTCCAAGAATTGTTTGAAAGTGGAAAAGTTAGTTAGTGACTCATTTTCTATCCTTGACACCCAGATCTGACACTTTTTGACAATAGCACTAAACTTATCCTCAACTTTGAACATGTCTACATTTTTTCCTTGTAAACTCAAGTTGAACACATCCAAGTGTTCAAACACATCAGTTAAGCACGCAGCTGAGCAAAGCCAAGAGAAGTTAGTGAGAAAATCAGCATACTTTGTGTCAAGAAGGAAGACAAGAACCTCGTCTCAGAGTTCAAAAATTCTTGACAAGATCCTACCTCGAGAAAGTCATTTTACTTCCGTATGAATAAGAAGTTCCTCATGCTCACTGCCAATCTCTTTACACTCTAGGAAAACGCTAGACACAGAAGTTAGCGATCCAGCCACAACTGTTTGATAACATAGCTGTGGCTCTTGTTGTTGTGGTCTTGAGTCCGATGAATCATTTGATGCATGTCTACAACCTATCTGTCCTGAAAAAGCTTCTGCATCTCTGCATAATTACTTCAGTCTCCATGCCTATATGCATGCTTACTGTATTTCATTTTTACACCCCACGCCCCCCCCCCCCCCCCTCCGCCGCGACCTCCTCACCATCCCTCCTTTATCGAACGTATGCATCCTTCATGCTTCAGGGTGTGTCATACCAACCGTTCCATTCTTTCAGTCAAGATAACCCATACATTTTTTTTCCTCGCTAGTTTGATACAGTAGTCGATCTACCCATCTAATCTTCAGCATTCATCTGTAAGACAACATTTCAAAAGCTTTTCTTCTCGTCTGAACACTTGTTATCAACACATTGTTTCCATACGAGGTAGCACTCCTGACAAGTACCTATAGAAACCATTTCCTCACACTTCAGTTCGTATTCTATTTCTCTTTCTTTGAATGGCTGGTTTTGGTACAGTTAGTCTGCATTTTAGTTCCTCTGTACTTCTGCCACCATCAGTTATTTTGCCGTATAGAAAATTTTATCTAATTCCCTCCAAATCACCTGATTTAATTCGCCTACGTTCCATTACCCTTTCTTACCCTATGATAAAAAAACCTCGCACCACGAAGGAACTACGCAGATGACATGGAAGTCGGTAGATGTAATTTACATGTACAGACAAACAAATTATTACAATTTCAGAAAAACTGCATGATTTGTTCAAGAGAGAGAGCTTAACAAACTGAACAACTCATTAACGCATTGGTCCACATACAGTCCTTATGCTAGTAGTTATTCGGTTTGGCGTTGACTGATAGAGTTGCTGGATGACCTCTTAAGGGATATCGTGCCAAATTCTGTCCAAATGGCGCGTCATATCGTCAGGATCCCGAGCTGTTTGGAGGGTTCTGCACATAAAGCTCCAAACTTTCTCAACTGGGGAGAGATCTGGTGACATTTCTGGTCAAGAAAGGATTTGGCAAGCACGAAGACGAGCAGTAGAAGCTCTCGTCGTGTGCGGGTGGGCATTATATTGCTGAAATGTAATTCAGATTGACTTTCCATGACGGGCAAGAATATCGTCGACTTACCGCTGTGCTGTAAGTGGCCACGGATGGCAACCAAAGGGGTCCTGCTATGTAATGAAGTTGCACCCTAGACCATCACTCCTGGTTGTCGGACTGTATGGCGGGCAACAGCCGGGTTCGTATCCCCCCACTGTCTGGGGCGTCTCCACATACTTTAGCCTGGAATCTGACTGGAGCAGTATTGTTTTCAGTGATGAACCTCGCTTCGAAATGAGTCCCGATGACCAGCGGGTACATGCATGTCACATTTGCAATTTCCGTCCCATTCGGATAATTTCTTCGTGGTGTGTAATTTTTTTTGTCTTAGGGTGTACTTTTGTTGATGTTCTCTTATACCCTCTTTTCGGGACACTATACATGCCGTTCAGCTGCTCTTGGGAGTCTTCTGTAACCTTAGCAGAGTTTTATGATGTACAAATTCGAAGACTTCAGCAAGATCACAGAAAACATCAAAATGTTAATTTTTTTGTTTAGTTCTACTTGGAATGACTTTGTGAAATCATATATTACTTGCTCAGTAGTGAAGCTTTTACGGAAGTCAAACTGAGCTGTTGTTAAAAGGTTGTTCTCAAAAAGGTGGGTCAGCATTCTGTTGTAAAATACTTTCTCAAAAATTTTTCAGAATACAGGATGGAGCGAGCTAGCTCTATAACTAAATATCAGATGCTTACCTACTGTTCTGTATATCACTACTGAAGCAAATATTCTTTGACTTGTTGACTAACAGAGGTAAATCGAGGGTGGTGCTACCAAGTCAGCACAAAATTTCAGTTCTTTGGCTGTGATAATGTCATAGCCAGGAGAGTAATTGCTTTTTATTGTCTTAATTACTTTAGTGATCACTCTGACAGATAATTTGGCAACATTGACTTCTGCGGTGGAGTATGTGTTACCTGAGGAAGTTTAGTGAATCTGCTTTTGATGGACTATTTTTGTACCTATGCTTTCTACTATCGTTAGCAAGAAATCATTGAATTTAGTAGCCAATCATTTCTATTTCGTGTCATCAGCTATGTATGCCAACGTTGCACGCTGAAGGTAGAAAGGTAGATAAAGTATATGGGGAACGTCAAAGGGTAATATCATACATAAAGAGAGATGAAAATCTAATAGTCATGGGGGACTCGAATGCAGTTGTAAGGGAAGGAGTGAAAGAAATTGTTACAGGAGAATATGGGCTTGAGGCAATGAGAAAGGAGGAGAAAGACTAATTGAGATCTGTAATGAATTTCAGCTAGTAACAGCGAATACTCTGTTGAAGAATCACAAGAGGAGGAGGTATACTTGGTAAAGGCCGGCTGATACGGGAAGATTTCAGTTAGATTACAGCGTGGTCAGACAGAGATTCTGAAATCAGATGCTCGATTGCAAGACGTACCCAGGAGCACATATGGACTCAGATCACAATGTGGTAGTGATGAAGAGTAGGCTGAAGTTTAAGACATTATTCAAGACGAATCAATACTCAAAGAAGTGGGATACAGAAGTATTATGCAATGACGAAATATGCCTGAAGTTCTCTAAGGCTATAGATACAGCAATAAGAAATATGTCAGTAGGCAGTACGGTTGAAGAGGAATGGGCATCCCTAAACAGGGCAATCACAGAAGCTGGGAAGAAAAACATAGGTACACAGAAGGTAACTGTGAAGAAATAACGGGTAACAGAAGAAATACTTCAAGTGGTCAATGAGAGAAGGAAGTAAATTATGGACTGCAGAAATACAAGTCGCTGAGGAATGATATAAACACGAAGTGCAGGGAAGCTAAGACGAAATGGCTGCATGAAATGTGAAAAATGTGAAAAATGTGAAAAATTCGATAAAGAAATGATTATCGGAAGGACTGACTCAGCATATAGTAACGTCAAAACAACCTTCGGTGACATTAAAAGTAAGGGTGGTAACATCAAGAATGCAACGGGAATTCCACTGTTAAATGTAGAGGACAGCGTACACTGAAGGCCTCTATGACGGGGGAAGATTTGTCTGATGTGATAGAAGGAACAGGAGTCGATTTAGAAGAGATAGGGGATCCAGTACTAGAATGAGAAGTAAAGGAGCTTTGGAGAACTTTAGATCAAATAAGACGGAAGGAATAGACAACATTCCATCCGAATTTCTAAAATCACTGGGGAAGTGCCTACGAAACGACTATTCACGTTGTTGTGTAGAATGTATGAGTCTGGCGATATCCCATCTGACTTTCGGAAAACCAACATCCGCACAATTCCGAAGACTGAAAGAGATTAGATCAGTACTTGTTCCATGACCATGAATACGACACTTCGTAATGATGTGGAACGTGTTAGGTTAATAAAAGGTGTCTATACAAGATATTACATTAGACAAAATATTACATGACACTCAATATTTTTAATTTTATTTTTGTGGGGGTTGGGAAATTACCCACTTACTATATCCAAAAATTCATCTAATGAGTAGAAGGAGTTGCCATTAAGAAATTCTTTTAATTTCCTTTTAAATGCTATATGGCTATCTGTCAGACTTTTGATGCTATTAGGTAAGTGACCAAAGACTTTTGTGGCAGCATAATTTACCCCCTTCTGAGCTAAAGTTAGATTTAACCTTGAGTAGTGAAGATCATGCTTTCTCCTAGTGATGTAGCCATGTTCACTGCTATTACTTTTGAATTCTCTCAGACTGTTAATAACAAATTTCATAAGTGCATGTATATACTGTGAGGCTACAGTGAAGATTTCTAGCTCTTTAAATGAGTGTCTGTAGGATGATCTTGGATGAGCTCCAGCAATTATTCTGATTACACGCTTTTGTGCAATGAACACTCTTTTACTCAATGATGAGTTACCCCAGAAAATGATGCCACACGAAAGCAGAGAATGAAAATAGTCGTGGTAAGCTAATTTACTCAGATGTATATCGCCAAAATTTGCAATGACCCTAATAGCATAAGTAGCTGAACTCAAACATTTCAGCAGATCCTCATTGTGTTTTTTCCAGTTCAACCCCTCATCAATGCATACACCTAGAAATTTTGAATATTCTACCTTAGTTACCGATTTCTGATCGATTTATTAATGGGGTCATTCCATTTACTGTGTGGAACTGTATATACTGTGTTTTGTCAAAGTTTAATGAGAGCCCATTTGCAGAGAACCACTTAATGATTTTCTGAATAACATCGTTTACAATTTCACCAGTTAACTCTTGTCTGTGATAGCTATACTTGTATCATCGGCAAAAAGTACCGGCTTTGCATCTTCGTGAATATAGAATGGCAAGTCATTAATATACATTAAGAACAGCGGAGGATCCAAGACCGAACCTTGCGGCACCCCATTCTTGAGCTGACAAGTGTCAGAATTATCGCATGATCAGCTTAACAGCTCATACATCCAAGTTGCGCACAAGAATAATGTACAGGATAAAGGAAAAGAAAATTGAGGATGTGGAAGATCACGATCAGTTTGGCTTTAGGAATGGTAAAGGCACCAGAGAAGCAATTCTGACATTGTGGTTGATAATGGAAGCAAGACTAAAGAAAAATCAAGACAAGTTCATAGGATTTGTCGACCTGGAAAATGTATTCGACAGCGTAATATGGTGCAAGATGCTCGAAATTGTGAAAAAAATAAGAGTAAGCTATAGGCAGAGACGGGTAATATATAACATGTACAAGAGCCAAAAGGGAATAACGAGAGTGGACGACCAAGAACGAAGTGCTCGTATTAAGAAGATTGTAAGACAGGGATGTAGTCTTTCGCCCCTACTGTTGAATCTGTACATCGAAGAAGCAGTGATGGAAATAAAAGAAAGTTTCTGGAATAGGATTAATTTTCAGGATGAAAGGATATCAGTGATATGATTTGCTCATGACATTGCTATCCTGAGCGAACGTGAAGAAGAATCACATGATCTGTTGAGCGGAATGAACGGTCTAATGAGCACAGAGTATGGAGCTTATGCAGAAAGCTATTTTCAAATAATGATTTGAATTTATCACAGAATAGATTAAATTTTATGTTAGCATTTGGTTCACTATAAATTACATCCCATGTAAGCTATTCTTAAAAATAGGTTATGCAGAAAGCTATTTTCAAACAGTGGTATGAATTTATCATGGAATAGGTTAAATTTTATGGTTCATTATAAATCACATCTCAAGCCATCTCCTGTAAACTACTCTTAAAAACATTTGTTCTGGTGTCGTTAATTATTCAAACTGATTTCCACAGAGGGATATCTGTACTGTAAGGCGGTATGGTATTTATACTAACTAACTATGCATCGTTATCAGAGAGACCATGGGTAAACAGTTATTTTCTTACTTTCAGCTTCATCAAAGAAAACACTATTTATCAGGATCCTGCTGTCTTTATCCACCTGTGTTGGAAAGTTAATTACTGACATCAAGTTGTAGGATCCAAATAAGACTTTCATATCATTTTTTCTATCAGAATCCTTCATAAAATATGCATTGAAGTCGCCAGAGATTGCTGCTGTCTGACAGATTTCTCATAAATAGTTCAAAATTTCCCAGTGGTGGTCTATATACAGTTACAATTAAAAGTGTGCTATTTTTCAACGTTAATTCATAACCACACACTCATATATGCTTATACTACAAAATTTACTGGTATCAATGTTTTTGTATCGAACCCTGTGGTGCTCAGACAGAACAGGATGTCTATCTTTTCAGAGCTCTCTAAATTTTCCAAACAGGCAAGAAGCTCTTCTACCTAAGTACTCTGAACTCTAATCTTTTGATAAAATTAGCTAACCTTACTTTTCTGTGCATTATTAAGATTTTGTGGGGCTCTTCTCTTATTTTCAATTCTTTCATGACAGGGTGTCTGAATCCTGATTATAACCTAAAAAAGGTGCCCGTCTGACACCAGTAACCACAGGGATCTTGCTATGTGTGATGGTGGCCCCCTGTGTATTACCTGCAGGAAGCTCATCCAACCTATCTTTCCCTCTCGTTTTCAGGTGCAGGGCATGTCTAGTATATCCCCATCTCCCACTTGTAGCAACAGGCACTCCACTTATATGAGATTTCGTTTTGGTCAGCAGCAGCCTGCTCAACTCAGGGTTCACATGACTCAGAGCAGTATTTAGCCAGGACTGGTCATCGTGCTGCAGGACCTGCACAAAACTCACATTTGTGTGTGTAGTTGCTATTCCTATTTCAACCAGGTCACTCCTAATGCAGTAATTACTGTTCTTAGCTAGGCTGTTCCCTGCTCCACCAACTACAAGAATCTGATCCTTCTTGCCAAAACCTTTGCACAGATTAAGTGTGTCCTTTGTCACCTGGGTAAGGCTAGCACTTGGTGCTGATAGAGTCAGCGCAGTATTCCCTCAGGTCTAGAATCTGGGATTTTATTCTACTTTTTGTGTATATAGCTAGTCCCCTTTCCTCATATTAGTCCTGCAGTTACGTGATACTTACGTATATTCATCTAGGTGCATCTCTTCAATTTCTATGACTTCCAGATGATGTTCTGTTGTGATTTCTAACCTTTATATTGAATGAGCTGCCATTTTCTTGTATCTCCATCGGTTAGCTGTTAAATAGTTGGTTTCACGCTCTCGGAATCATTTGTACGATTAATTGTAATGCTATGGAATGAGACATTTCCCATTAACATACGGCTACATGCTGATCACCTACAATCTTGTTTTTAGTATAATTGTGTATTAATAATTCCTACCCATCACTTTTTATACATTAAAAAATTAGGAGTTCTTCTATGGAATATGAGTTGTTACGAAGAAACTGTTTCAGTTTTATTTCAAAATAAGCTTTACTCTCTGTCGGACATTTTATGTCATGGTAAAAACGTCAAAATTTTGGTGACAACATTGTGCAGTCCTTTTTGTGCTACAGACGATCGTAGCATGGAGTAATAAATGTCATTTTTTGTTCTGGTATTCTAATTATGTACACAATTGTTCCTTGTAAACTGCAGTGGATTATTTACATAAAACTTCATTGTGAGGCAACAATCAAAACGCTCAAACATATGTCTACTAGATGAGCCTACGTGAGTACCAAGTATTATTCCTACAGCACGCTGTGGAGCAGTGAACTCATTCTTTCTTAAAGCTGAGTTATCCCAGATACAACAAACACCAGAGATCTTTGAGAGAGTGCAGCACAACTTCATGCCCCATTGCCATGCACGCATTGAGACTGACTGTCGTCACTTTGAGCAATTACTATGAGCTATGCTGTCGTTATCCAGTGTACGTTGTGCATGCCCATAACATACCTGCTCAATTTTATCGGTTGTCGACCCAGTCAAGTGCTCCACTTTGACCCAGAAGGTTTGAGACAGCCTGGTGATGTCCTCGTGCCATGTAGCGACCTTAGAAGTTTCTTCGCATGTAGAAAATGCTGATAGAACTTTGAAGATCCCACATTATAGTTTATTATAACAAGAATTCACCTTCAACAGATTTCACCGAAGGTTTTGTTTAGTTGTGAAACTCGGTCGCTCCGTAAATACGTCTGCCCCTTCAATTCATCAAAACGAAACGGTGAAACAATTGCTTTTTAAACCCAATGTTTTCTCTTTCGCTCGTGTTTTTTACACGCTCTGATTTGGCTAAAAACATGACAAACTTAAGAATAGGAAATTGAAAAGCATGCAATATGATATACAAAAAAGCCAGTTCCTCTGCTCTTCGCCTACACCTTCCGCATATTAATTTCTCATAGCAGTCAGAAACCATGTATTCACACCACAGAACAACAAACCTAAAAGAAGTGCACTGCCCGTGTTACAGTACGGAAGCACAGAACAACAGTATCGATGCAGCCAGTGAATGTCAAATGCGTGTAACTATAGCACTAAAATCAATGTCTTACTTGTTAGTAACCAGAATATCGCATGACATTACTTATATACGCTCAAATACCTCTAACAAATACACTGACAGGACATTTTAATCTCAACTCATGTGAAACGTCACCGTCAAGAAATTTGTTTACACAGGGATTATAAAGAACTGCGAGAGAGTAATTTAAGAACGTCATGGTCGCGTAATATGTTACACTGCATTTCCTCTACATAAGCTAAGAGGAATGATACATCAAATAGACAATAAATAGATAAACAATGTAAAATTAAAACAAGTAGCCAACATACTCACACGACACTGATACTCACTATTTTACGTAATGCTTAACGGCATAGTTTTTACAGGGTGTTTCAAAAATGACCGGTATATTTGAAACGGCAATAAAAACTAAACGAGCAGCGATAGAAATACACCGTTTGTTGCAATATGCTTTGGACAACAGTACATTTTCAGGCAGACAAACTTTCGAAATTACAGTAGTTACAATTTTCAACAACAGATGGCGCTGCGGTCTGGGAAACTCTATAGTACGATATTTTCCACATATCCACCATGCGTAGCAATAATATGGCGTAGTCTCTGAATGAAATTACCCGAAACCTTTGACAACGTGTCTGGCGGAATGGCTTCACATGCAGATGAGATGTACTGCTTCAGCTGTTCAATTGTTTCTGGATTCTGGCGGTACACCTGGTCTTTCAAGTGTCCCCACAGAAAGAAGTCACAGGGGTTCATGTCTGGCGAATAGGGAGGCCAATCCACGCCGCCTCCTGTATGTTTCGGATAGCCCAAAGCAATCACACGATCATCGAAATATTCATTCAGGAAATTAAAGACGTCGGCCGTGCGATGTGGTCGGGCACCATCTTGCATAAACCACGAGGTGTTCGCAGTGTCGTCTAAGGCAGTTTGTACCGCCACAAATTCACGAAGAATGTCCAGATAGCGTGATGCAGTAATCGTTTCGGTTCTGAAAAATGGGCCAATGATTCCTTTGGAAGAAATGGCGGCCCAGACCAGTACTTTTTGAGGATGCAGGGACGATGGGACTGCAACATGGGGCTTTTCGGTTCCCCATATGCGCCAGTTCTGTTTATTGACGATTCCGTCCAGGTAAAAATAAGCTTCGTCAGTAAACCAAATGCTGCCCACATGCATATCGCCGTCATCAATCCTGTGCACTATATCATTAGCGAATGTCTCTCGTGCAGCAATGGTAGCGGCGCTGAGGGGTTGCCGCGTTTGAATTTTGTATGGATAGAGGTGTAAACTCTGGCGCATGAGACGATACGTGGACGTTGGCGTCATTTGGACCGCAGCTGCAACACGGCGAACGGAAACCCGAGGCCGCTGTTGGATCACCTGCTGCACTAGCTGCGCGTTGCCCTCTGTGGTTGCCGTATGCGGTCGCCCTACCTTTCAGCACGTTCATCTGTCACGTTCCCAATCCGTTGAAATTTTTCAAACAGATCCTTTATTGTATCGCTTTTCGGTCCTTTGGTTACATTAAACCTCCGTTGAAAACTTCGTCTTGTTGCGACAACACTGTGTTCTAGGCGGTGGAATTCCAACACCAGAAAAATCCTCTGTTCTAAGGAATAAACCATGTTGTCTACAGCACACTTGCACGTTGTGAACAGCACACGCTTACAGCAGAAAGACGACGTACAGAATGGCGCACCCACAGACTGCGTTGTCTTCTATATCTTTCACATCACTTGCAGCGCCATCTGTTGTTGAAAATTGTAACTACTGTAATTTCGAAAGTTTGTCCGCCTGAAAATGTACTGTTGTCCCAATAATATTGCAACAAACGGTGTATTTCTATCGCTGCTCGTTTAGTTTTTATTGCCGTTTCAAATATACCGGTCATTTTTGAAACACCCTGTAGAAGTGTGATATGAAGATACCCCATTGTGAAATAAGCGCTGCAACAGTGAACTAATAATAATATTTCCTTACAAGAAAAAAAAGAACAGCAGAACCAAAAAGAAAATAAAGGATTGGAACAACAATGGCGTGAGCTGAAATTCAGCGTCTTCTTTCGGCATAGAGCTGTACAGAAACTAGTCTAAATTAAAATTTTATGTGAAAAAATGTAAAATACACACAGCAACATTTCATGTACTGTCTTGAAGCTTCAGTCTTAGTTTTTCAGTAACCAAGCAAATCACGACGAATATTCGCTCCTCTTCGATATGACTCTCTACTGATTTGTAAAGCGCATACACGATCTTGATGCGACATTGTAGTGGCCTCTGTCGTTAATTTCAGATACGCGTATCAGGAATATAACTTATCTAACTTTCACAGTTTCATAGCAGAAATTCAATTTCCTTCCAAATGTCTGGTTGAGCCTTTCTTGACATTAGTAACAACCCATTATGCAGTGAGACTAAAACTTCCCATCAAGCGTCGAGAATGAATTTTCATTTTTGCACTTATTTCAATTTTCTGGCTTATTTAGACTGAGTTCCAGACCGGGAGTAGAACCCGGAACAGCTATTACTCGCACCCCGCGAGAAACAAATGTGCTGGGTTCGAGCCTCGGTCCGGCACAGTTTTCATTTTCCAGAAAATTTAAAGTGAGCGTACACTCAGGTGCAGAGTGAAAATTCGTTCAGAAAACACCCACTAGGCTGTGGCTTACCCATTTCTCTGTAATATTCTTTCGTGTTGGGTCCTCATTGTATCCAGGAAAGGTTCTGTGAAATTTGGGAAGTAGCAGAAGTATAACTGTGATAGCGAGTCGTAAGTCGTGCCTGGGTAGCTCAGTCGGTAGTGTATTTACCCTCGCAGGAAAAGGTTCCGGGTTCAATTCCCAGTTCAGCGCACACTTCTATTTGCTAGAAAATTTCACAGTTATTCATTCTGGTAGAAAAAGTGCTTGGAGTTAAACTGAAAGCAGTCCTAACGCCGCAGCCTAGATTACGAACGGAAGCCACACTGCTTTACTGGGCATGGTACTCATGCAGACGATGAGTCCCAGTAACAAAGTAGCACTTTGTATTACTCATCCATCAGAGTTGCGTAGCAACAATAGGCTACATGTGACTTACTTCATAGCTAGTGTTGTGTTACTTCCTCCCAGGTAAGGTTCAATCAGATAAACTACTGCCCATATACTTGTAATATCAGACCCCTTAATCCGGCAGGTAGGTTAGAAAATTTAAAATGAGAAATGGCTATGCTGAAGTTAATACAGGGTGATTCAAAAAGAATACAACAACTTTAAAAATGTGTATTTAATGAAAGAAACATAATATAACCTTCTGTTATACATCATTACAAAGAGTATTTAAAAAGGTTTTTTTCCCCTCAAAAACAAGTTCAGAGATGTTCAATATGGCCCCCTCCAGACACACGAGCAATATCAACCCGATACTCCAACTCGTTCCACACTCTCTGTAGCATATCAGGTGTAACAGTTTGGATAGCTGCTGTTATTTCTCGTTTCAAATCATCAATGGTGGCTGGGAGAGGTGGCCGAAACACCATATCCTTAACATACCCCCATAAGAAAAAATCGCAGGGGGTAAGATCAGGGCTTCTTGGAGGCCAGTGATGAAGTGCTTTGTCACGGACTGCTGGCGGCCGATCCATCGCCTCGGGTAGTTGACGTTCAGGTAGTTACGGACAGATAAGTGCCAATGTGGTGGCGCTCCATCCTGCTGAAATATGAATTGTTGTGCTTCTTTTTCGAGCTGAGGGAACAGCCAATTCTCTAACATCTCCAGATACTGTAGTCCAGTTACAGTAGCACCATCGAAGAAAAAGGGACCAAAAACTTTATTGGCTGAAATGGCACAGAAAACGTTCACCTTAGGCGAGTCACGTTCATACTGAGTTGTTTCCCGCGGATTCTCAGTGCCCCATATACAGACATTGTGACGGTTGACTTTCCCGTTAGTGTGGAAAGTTGCTTCATCACTAAACACAATCTTTGAAACGAAAGATTCATCTGTTTCCATTTGAGCAAGGATAAAATCACAGAAATCGATTCTTTTAATCTTATCAGCTGCAGACAGTGCTTGAACCAATTTCAGACGATAAGGTTTCATAACTAACCTTTTTCGTAGGACTCTCCATACAGTTGATTGTGGAATTTGCAGCTCTCTGCTAGCTCTGCGAGTCGATTTTCCTGGGCTGCGAACAAATGCTTGCTGGATGCGTGCTACATTTTCATCACTCGTTCTCGGCCGTCCAGAACTTTTCCCTTTGCACAAACACCCATTCTCTGTAAACTGTTTATACCAACGTTTAATACACCACCTACCAGGAGGTTTAACACCATACTTCGTTCGAAATGCACGCTGAACAACTGTCGTCGATTCACTTCTGCCGTACTCAATAACACAAAAAGCTTTCTGTTGAGCGGTCGCCATCTTAGCATCAACTGACGCTGACGCCTAGTCAACAGCGCCTCAAGCGAACAAATGTACAACTAAATGAAACTTTATAGCTCCCTTAATTCGCCGACAGATAGTGCTTAGCTCTGCCTTTTGTCGTTGCAGAGTTTTAAATTCCTAAAGTTGTGGTATTCTTTTTGAATCACCCTGTATAGTGAGAATTAGCGAATTTCGGCGGCAGGAGAAACAGGACTTCTGATCAGGTGAGTACGGGGTTATAAATACAAAATCAAATAGGGGTAATGCGAGAGTAGGTCTAATAATTAATAAGAAAATAGGAACGCTTGTAAGCTACATAGTAAACGCATTATTGTAGCCAAGCCCACAGCCACCACAGTAGTAAAAGTTTATGAACCAACTAGCCCCGCAGATGATGAAGAGATTGAAGAAATGTATGATGAGATAAAAGAAATTATTCATATAGTTAAGGGAGACGAAAATGTAATAGTCAAGGGAACTGGAATTCGATAGTAGGAAAGGAAGAAAAGAAAATATATTATGTGAATATGGACTGGAGGAAAGGAATGAAAGAGGAAGCCGCATGTTATAATTTTGCACAGAGCATAATTTGCTTTTCGCTAATACTTGGTTTAAGAACTATGAAAGAAGGATGTGTACGTGGAAGACATCTGGAGACACTGGAAGGTTTCAGATTAATTACGTAATGGTAAGACAGAAATTTCAGAACAGATTTTAAATTGTAAGAAGTTTCCAGGGACAGCTGTGGACTCTGACCACAATTTGTTGGTTATGAATTGTAGATTAACACTAAAGAAATTGCAAAAAACGTAGGAAATTAAAGAGATGGGAGCTGGATAAACTGAAAGAACCAGAGATTGTAGAGGGTTTCAGAGGGAGCATTAGGGAACAATTGCCAAGAACAGGGGAAAGGAATACAGTAGAAGAAGAATGTGTAGTTATTAGAGATGAAATAGTGAAGGCAGCAGAGGATCAAATAGGTAAAAATACGAGGCCTGAAGGAATCCTTGGGTAACACAAAGAGATACTGAATTTAACTGATGAAGGAGAAAATATAAAAATTCAGTGCATGAAGCAGGTGAAAGGGAATACATACTTCTAAAAACTGAGATTGACAGGAACTGCAAAGTGGCTTAGCAGGAATGGCTAGAGGATAAATATAAGGTTTTAGAAGCATATATCGCTACGAATAAAATATATACCGCCTACAGTAAAATTAAAGAGACCTTTGGAGAAAAGAGAAGTATCTGTATGAATATGAAGAGCTCAGTTTGAGAGCCAGTCTTAAGCAAGGAGTGGAAAACTGAAAGGTATATTATAGCAATGGAAGATGGCATAGATGAAGCTGAAATTGGAGGTATGATACTGTGAGTAGAATTTGACTGAGCACTGAAAGACCTAAGTCGAACAAGGCTCCGGTAGTAGACAAAATTCCTTTGAAACTACTGACAAGGCCCCGGGAATAGACAAAATTTCGTTGGAACTACTAATAGCATTGGGAGAGCAAGCCATGACAAAACTCTTCCATCTGGTGGGCAAGATACATGAAACAGGCAGAATACCCTCTGGCTTCAAGAAGAATTTAGTAATTCCAATTTCAAAGAAAGCATGCGCTGGCAGGTGTGAATATTATCAAACTATCAGTTTAGTAAGTCACGGTTGCAAAATACTAACACGAATTATTTACAGAAGAATGGAAAAAGTGGTAGAAGCCGATCTCGTGAAAGTTCAGTTTGGATACCGTAGAAATGTAGGAACACACGAGACAATACTGACCCATCAACTTCTCTTAGAAAATAGATGAAGGAAAAAGCAAACTTACGTTGATAGCAGTTGCAGACTTAGAGAAAGCTTTTGACAATGTTGTTGGAACAACTCTTTCAAATTCTGAAGGTAGAAGGGGCAAAATACAGGTCGCAAAAGGCTATTTACAACTTGACACAAACAGGACGACAGTTATAAGACTCAATGGGCATGTAAGGGAAGCAGTGGTTGAGAAACGAATGAGACAGGGTTGTAGCCTATCCTCTGTCTTATTGAATATGTACATCGAGCAAGCAATAAAAAAAATAAAAATAAAATTTGGAATGCAAATTAAAGTCCAGGGAGAAGGGATAAATACTTTGAAGTTTTGCCGATGACATTGTAATTCTCCCAGAAACAGCAAAGGACTTGAAAGATCAGTTGAACGGAATGGACAGAGCCTTGAAAGATGGACATTGACAAAAGCAAAACAAGGATAATGGAATGTAGTCGAAATAAATCAGGTGATGTTGAGGGAATTATTTTAGGAAACAAGACACTTAAAGTAGTAGATGAGTTCTGCTATCTGGGGAGCAAAATAACTGAATGATGGTCCAAATAGAGAGGCTATAAAATGTAGACTGGTAATGGCAAGGAAAGCGTTTCTGAAGAAGAGAAATTTATTAACATTCGAGTATAGATTTAGGTGCCAGGTAGTCTTTTCCGAATGTATTTGTATGGAGTGTAACTATGTATGTATGTGGACGATAAATGGTTTAGACAGGAGGAGAACAGAAGCTTTCGAAATGTGGTGCTACAGAAAAATTCTGAAGATTAGATGGGTATATCACATAATTAATGAGGAGGTACTGAAGAGAATTTGGGAGGAGGGGAATTTGCGGCACAAATTGACTAGAAGAAGTGATCGGTTCGCAGGGCATATTCTGAGGCATCAAGGGATCACCAATTTAGTATTGGAGGGCAGCGTGGAGGGTAAAAATCGTAGAGGGAGACCAAGAGATGGATACAGTAAGCAGAGGCTGAAGGATGTAGATTGCAGTAGTTTCTCGGAGATGAAGAGGCTTCCACAGGATAGAGTAGCATGGAGAGCCACATCAAACCAGTCTCAAGACTGAAGACCACAAAAACAGAAACAGCTGGAACACAAGCTCAGAGGAGAACATCGGCAGTGATCTTGTTGAGGCACCCGTCAGAACAATTGTCCGACGAATACAGTTGGGACAATTCGTGTAAGATTTCTGCTACGGCACGTTTCTGCATCTGCACAAGTTGTTCGCTATGATTAGCTGCTGCGAGAGTAAATCCTAACACTGCACTCGGTGTTTCGTTGATTCCTGGAGGAAAGATTTGCTTATCTCATATCATTCTAAGATGTCTCGATGTCTCAATGGAGGTTCTCTCCACAGATCGCAGATTCCAACATACCTTTTTTCCAACAGTTAAAGTAAATGTGGTCAGGGGGTTGCTACTATTGTAAGAAAAGGAATGACACCTCATTTATTTGTTAAGTAAGGAAAACACTTATATATCCAACGATATGGAAAGTTAGTGCTATGCGAGAGACATCAAAATCCATGTGCATACTACAGTCACAGTTTCTAATCAAAATGTCGAGGACCGCAACTATTACATGCTTTTCTTACAGAAAGTTATTTGTTACCGCAACAAACGTCGCAAAAACATTTCTTGTTTATTCTGTTACGCCACTTCTTTCCCAGATGGCGTTCGTAACCTGCGGCCAAGCAAGAAGAAGGCTGTCGTTGCATTCCTCTCCAGAAGTTGTAAAGGGGCCAAGCTCACATGACAGAAATCTCTGTCCTGACACTAAAGTATGTTTGGTTACCACGCATCTACATCCGCTGCCGACTGCAGGGGCTGGAATAGTATTGACGCAGAATAGTACGAGTGCAATGGGGACCCCGATTACGTCGTTGATGGGTCTGGTGCTGCACCGCTTCCGGAGTCTACGTGGATCAATAATTATATCCTGTCACAGTAAGGGAGGGTGGAGCGAACATGAATACTGTCCACCCCCGCCCCCTCCCCAGCTATAAGGTAACTGTCATCGTCTGCAGATAGCAACCAGTACACCACGTCAGCTGGATCTGCATCACATTCAGATCTTTACTCACCATGCCCATGGTCATTTTCACATATTCCATCAATTCTACTGTTAGCTCCTGCAACGTTCCAATTTTATCAGCCCTGTGGTGTGCCACTCACTTGCAACTTTATTCTTATTTGCTACTTCTGTTACCTGTCCCAGCGGATAGTCTAACTCGAGGACACTGTCAGTACCCACGGCCTTGAAGACTGTCTTTAGCAACCTGCCACCTGCATCCAACCATTTTCTCTTACGACGCACCAGCGTGTGTGGTACCAAATCTACAACTTGGCGTAACTGCTCCCACACTCGTTCACGGGTGAGATGTAATCCCTGGTACTCCCCTCATGTTTCCTCCTACATTCCCTTTTTCTTGGCCTCAAGGAGTGACTCAGCAAACGTCTCTTCCAGCCTCAATGGTTCGTTCCTCACTTCCCAAGCATTGTACACTATGTGATTCAAAAGTATCCGGAGACCTGGCTGAAAACGACTTACAAGTTTGTGGCGCCCTCCATCGGTAATGCTGGAATTCAATATGGTGTTGGCCCATCCACAGCCTTGATGACAGCTCCCACTCTCGCAGGCATACGTTCAATCAGGTGCTGGGAGGTTTCTTGGGGAATGGCAGCCCATTCTTCACGGAGTGCTGCACTGAGGAGAGACATCCATGTCAATCGGTGAGGCCTGGCACAAAGTCGGCGTTCCCAAACATCCCAAATGTGTTCTATAGGATTCAGGTCAGGTGTCTGTGCTGGACAGTCCATTACAGGGACGTTATTGTCGTGCAATCACTCCGCCACAGGCCGTGCATTATGAACAGGTGCTCGATCGTGATGAAAGATTCAATCGCCATCCCCGAATTGTTCTTCAACAGTGGGAAGCTAGAAGGTGCTTAAAACAGCAATGTAGGCCTATGCCACTCAAAACAACAAGAGGTGCAAGCCCCCTTTATGAAAAACGCGACCACACCATAACACCACCGCCTCCGAATTTTACTGTTGGCACTACACACGCTGGCAGATGACGTTTACCGGGTATTGGTCATACCCACACCTTGCCATCGGATCGCCACATTGTGTACCGTGATTCGGCACTCCACACAACGTTTTTCCACTGTTCAGGCGTTCAATGTTTACGGTCCTTACACCAAGTAAGGCGTCGTTTGGCATTTACCGGCGTGATGTGTGGCTAATGAGCAGCCGCTAAAGCATGAAATCCAAGTTTTCTCACCTACCGCCCAACTGTTATAGCATTTGCAATGGATCCTGATGCAGTTTGGAATTCCTGTGTAGTGGTCTGGATAGATGTCTGCCTATTACACATTGCCAGCGTCTTCAACTGTCGGCGGTCTCTATCAGTCAACATACGAGGTCGGCCTATACGCTTTTGTGCCGTGCGTGTCCCTTCATGCTCCCACTTCACTATGACATTGGAAACAGTGGACCTAGGGATATTTATGAAAGTGCAAAACTTGCGTGCAAACGTATGACACAAGTGACACCCAATCACCTGGCCATGTTCGAGGTCCGTGAGTTCCACGAAGCACCCCATTCTGCTCTCTCACGACGTCTAATGACTACTGAAGTCGCTGATATTGAGTACCTTGCATTAGGTGTCAGCACAATGCACCTAATATGAAAAACGTATGTTTTGGGG
This sequence comes from Schistocerca serialis cubense, assembly GCF_023864345.2. Lineage (NCBI taxonomy): Eukaryota > Metazoa > Arthropoda > Insecta > Orthoptera > Acrididae > Schistocerca > Schistocerca serialis. Next base: position 399,799,430 of record NC_064646.1, read on the forward strand.
GTATCCGGATACTTTTTATCACACAGTGTATGTAAATTTCACCGTCCAGCGGCGCCTGGTTAAAACGATGTCCTCCTGGCTAGGGAATAGTACCCCTACTTCCAGTTGTTGATTCTGCAATGCACCTACCCCTTTCCCATTGACGAGGTTTAGTACTGCCAGAACTATGAGGTGCATCATGATCGTCCTTGGCGATAGCGCCAAAGAGGAAAGGAAGCCACAGTCTCCATCCCTCTTTTGAATAGACCGAATGCTTGTGATCCATCTACCTATACATTATGGACTATATAAATCCTTTCGCTGCGTTGACACACTATGTCTTACTTAATTCCTTACTAAATAAACTCCTTGCCATGCCTGTTGCTACAAAGTACAGGAAAATGAATACAATAATTTCTCAGTATTAACAATCAATATCACAAAGAAAATAAGAAATATTACAAGACCAAGATACAACCTTTGTCAACGTTTCCATTGTATACCTTATTTACTACACAATTAATCAAATACAAGGAACATCCTCAAAATACCATGACAGATTACCAATCTATTTTGGCGACCTTAGTCTGTACGGCTTTTAGAGTGCAGCCAGCCGAGATCTCCGTATCCGTCGATCCGGTATCCGTTAGTTTTGTTCGCTGTTGTCATATCGCTCTGCGGACGACAGTTACAGCCGCTAACATAATTATTGCAATTCGGTTTGATCATGTGCTTTTTTTCTGATCTTTTAACACTATGGATAAGAATGTTTGCAGCTACTAGCGAAAGGGCGCAACAAAGCTATGAGGCCATTAATATCCTGCAAGGCGAATTCAGTACTTCCGGTTAAAGGCAAATGTACAGAGTAATTCATTACTGTACTACACAGCTGTCGCTGCTGAGGCCAAATTGGCAAGCGGGGAACAAAATGGTTCAAATGGCTCTGAGCACTATGGGACTTAACGTCTGAGGTCATCAGTCCCCTGGAACTTAGAACTACTTAAACCTAACTAACGTAAGGACATCACACACATCCATGCCCGAGGCAGGATTCGAAACTGCGACCGTAGCGGTCTCACGGTTCCAGACTGTAGCGCCTAGAACCGCTCGGCCACACCGGCCGGCTAAGCGGGGAACAGCGAACCGCCATCATCGTCGTCATTTCCTGTATCAGTCAGGAAGTGCTTTGATCATCTGCCCGCCCCTGGCCCCAGGTGCAGAGAGACCTGGGATAGGGCATATAGGTATGTCTGTTGCTGATGACATGTCGTTGCTGGTGTTGCAGGCTTCATGGTGGCGCAGGGAACCACACGAAGAGGATCCCGCTGCAGCACATCCAAGGCCTTCCTGAGACCGGCGCGCCTGCGGCCCAACCTGCACGTACTCACCTACTCACAGGTAACCCTTTCTCTACCCTTGTCTACACTCGAATAAATTCAGAAGAAGAGCTGCACAGTTACTGACACATCTGGCCAATAGGTAAGTGTTGAAGGCACGCTCATTAAATTCCAGCAGCACAGTTTGCCAGAAAAAGACATTGTGTACTACGCTGATTCGACAATAGTAGCTTTAGAATTTACTGTACTTGACGTCAGCATTTGTAACTGTGTAATGCGTGGTTCTCCCTGAGGCGACACAATATGCGACTTGGTATGCGATGTGACTCTTGACTCGATGCGGGAGTAAACCGCACCGGTGGAGTCCATAGAAATGTAGTTGAGGCGACTGTACTGGTTATTCTTTAACGACAGCGAAACATCGATACCATTCTCTGTTGTATCGCCCTGCTCAACACGGAGTTGTTCTGGTTGCTCCACAGAACTGTATCATACGGTACACGGGAAGGGGAATTTCGGGTCATCTCGTGTGACTAAAAAAGAAAAAAAATATGTGCTACATCTGCCTCTGTAATTTCATGTTCTCCGCTATGCTGTCTTCCCAATTTTTCTCGTTCAAATTTGAGGGGACCATTCGACAAAAAGAGTTGTTTTTGCGTCTTATAGTCTGATATAACTGCTTGATAATGAACTGGTTTTCTTTTTATTTTAGAGATTAAGTAAAACACACCACTTGTTTTGAAAAGTTTGCAGAAGAAAGTGCAGTCGCTGGCCAGTTACTGTTTCGTACATTTTAAGTCATATAATGCTGTGTACAAAATGTAGATTACGTATCTAAATAGTTTTTAACGCTGAAAATACAGCCATACCTCTTTCTCTCATAAATATGGGACATACTGGAATGTTGATGGTGTTGAGACAGCAACCAGCCACAAATTTATTTTCAGTTCCTTTATTCAAAGGGTATCGTTACCGGTTTCGAATCATTGTGATCCATCTTCAGACGGTTCATGCTTTCATTACAACGTTTTTTCACAGATTAATTGTCCTAAAGTATAAATAGTACGTAATTACACTCCTGGAAATTGAAATAAGAACACCGTGAATTCATTGTCCCAGGAAGGGGAAACTTTATTGACACATTCCTGGGGTCAGATACATCACATGATCACACTGACAGAACCACAGGCACATAGACACAGGCAACAGAGCATGCACAATGTCGGCACTAGTACAGTGTATATCCACCTTTCGCAGCAATGCAGGCTGCTATTCTCCCATGGAGACGATCGTAGAGATGCTGGATGTAGTCCTGTGGAACGGCTTGCCATGCCATTTCCACCTGGCGCCTCAGTTGGATCAGCGTTCGTGCTGGACGTGCAGACCGCGTGAGACGACGCTTCATCCAGTCCCAAACATGCTCAATGGGGGACAGATCCGGAGATCTTGCTGGCCAGGGTAGTTGACTTACACCTTCTAGAGCACGTTGGGTGGCACGGGATACATGCGGACGTGCATTGTCCTGTTGGAACAGCAAGTTCCCTTTCCGGTCTAGGAATGGTAGAACGATGGGTTCGATGACGGTTTGGATGTACCGTGCACTATTCAGTGTCCCCTCGACGATCACCAGTGGTGTACGGCCAGTGTAGGAGATCGCTCCCCACACCATGATGCCGGGTGTTGGCCCTGTGTGCCTCGGTCGTATGCAGTCCTGATTGTGGCGCTCACCTGCACGGCGCCAAACACGCATACGACCATCATTGGCACCAAGGCAGAAGCGACTCTCATCGCTGAAGACGACACGTCTCCATTCGTCCCTCCATTCACGCCTGTCGCGACACCACTGGAGGCGGGCTGCACGATGTTGGGGCGTGAGCGGAAGACGGCCTAACGGTGTGCGGGACCGTAGCCCAGCTTCATGGAGACGGTTGCGAATGGTCCTCGCCGATACCCCAGGAGCAACAGTGTCCCTAATTTGCTGGGAAGTGGCGGTGCGGTCCCCTACGGCACTGCGTAGGATCCTACGGTCTTGGCGTGCATCCGTGCGTCGCTGCGGTCCGGTCCCAGGTCGACGGGCACGTGCACCTTCCGCCGACCACTGGCGACAACATCGATGTACTGTGGAGACTTCACGCCACACGTGTTGAGCAATTCGGCGGTACGTCCACCCGGCCTCCCGCATGCCCACTATACGCCCTCGCTCAAAGTCCGTCAACTGCACATACGGTTCACGTCCACGCTGTCGCGGCATGCTACCAGTGTTAAAGACTGCGATGGAGCTCCGTATGCCATGGCAAACTGGCTGACACTGACGGCGGCGGTGCACAAATGCTGCGCAGCTAGCGCCATTCGACGGCCAACACCGCGGTTCCTGGTGTGTCCGCTGTGCCGTGCGTGTGATCATTGCTTGTACACCCCTCTCGCAGTGTCCGGAGCAAGCATGGAGGGTCTGACACACCGGTGTCAATGTGTTCTTTTTTCCATTTCCAGGAGTGTATAAGCACGCCACACAGTTTGTTGCGTTATAGATTTTCATTGGATGTGACTTACGTGAAATGTCGGTTTGAGGTGTTTGTTTTCAATACAGATGTGAATACATTTCCACTCCATTCTTATCAGCATTCGGGAGGACGACGGTTCAATCCCGTCCTTCCCTAATCCGATGAGACCGATGACCTCGCTGTTTGGTCTCTTCACCCAAGCAATCCAATCCATTCTTATCATTTCTCACGCAAATTTACGTGTGCAATGATAAGAATACTGTGAAAGTCTATAATGCAACCTGCTACGGTCGCAGGTTCCAATCCTGCATCGGGCATGGATGTGTGTGATGTCATTAGGTTAGTTAGGTTTAAGTAGTTCTAAGTTGTAGGGGACTGATGACCACAGATGTTAAGTCCCATAGTGCTCAGAGCCATTCGAACCATTTTTATAATGCAACCAGCTGTGTGGCGTGCTTATAATTATGTATTATTTATATTTTCGGACAATTAATCTGTGAAAAATAGTTGTAATGAAAGCATGAACCGTCTGAAGATGAATCGTAACGATTCGAAGCCGGTAACGGTACCCTTTGAATAAAGGAACTGAAAATAAATTTTTAGTTGGTTGCTGCCTCAACACCATCAACATTTGTCTTTAGAGAACAGCCGCGGTTTCCAACCATGTCATCATATGACAAAATTGCATACTTGGAATGTGTCGAAGACGAGGCTTACGCTGAAGAAATGGGATTACTGGGTAAAATTCCTGTGGCTACCACTGGTGAACCTTCGACCTCGCATAGAAAGATAGTTACCCCGTGATTTTCTGAAGAAGAATTACCGGTTAAAATTCTTCCGGCTACTATTGGTGGGCCGTGGTCGTTGGGTGGAAGCGAAACGGGCAGCGCAATAGAGAGGAATATTTCTCAAAAATATTACTGTCCGTAGAGTTGATTACATCGACGTTGATTGTATTCCTCGCCACATACGACAAATAAACATCTTCCAGCTGTATACGATCCTTTATTTATAGGGACACCAACGGTTTTGTGATATCAGATCATATCTCCAGGTGTACAAACGTCTTATGTACACCTGAGGATGTGATTTGATATCACAAAACCGTTCGTGTCCCTATAAATAGAGGATCGTATACAGCTGGAAGTGATTATATTTCTCAAATACGGATTACTTCAGCTGCGGCTGACCACATCATTGAACTACCTGTGTTCCTCGCGCAACGCGACTGCGTATTCACTCCTTCATGGCGGAAAGCCACGAAGCCGGTAGCTTTCTGTATAAATTTCATTCATTCTTGGAAATCTCAGTTACTTCAGGGACTTTTCTTCTAAAAATATTGGTTTCATTGGCCAGCACACGTGCGCTGTTGAAATCAATGTCATGCCCGTAGTTCTCCTGTTGTTCCGGTACCGCAGGCTTCACACTTTATTTTCAGTGCGTGTGGGGTTCGTTTTCCTCACTGCATTCAAAGCACTTCCTGTTTCCCCTATACACACCCTGCCGTAGCCACATATCTGTTCACAGACTCCCACAGTGTGGAAGTAATTCGGTGCGTCCGTCTGGCGTCGAGAAAGTCTTTTACAGGGTGCGGCAGAACCGACTAAGCAGTTTTAAGGTGCAATAAAAAGTAAATCTGGATGTATAGAGAATAAATGTTTTTATTTTCTAAATTAGTACAATATACCATTTTACATTCATCTAGTTTTGAAAATGATGCCCTCAAGATGGCGGCCGTCAGCATCAATAAAAATTGGTTCAAATGGCTCTGAGCGCTATGGGACTCAACTGCTGAGGTCATCAGTCCCCTAGACTTAGAACTACTTAAACCTAACTAACCTAAGGACAACACGCACATCCATGCCCGAGGCAGGATTCGAACCTGCGACCGCAGCGGTCGCGCGGTTCCAGACTGTAGCGCCAGAACCGCTCGGCCACCAGCGGCCGGCCAGCATCAATACATTGTTGTAGACGATTCCTGAAGTTTCGAGAAGATCTTGCATACATATCGCGGGGTATGGCACTCATCTCCTCTTTTAACTTTGGTAGGGTGTGAGAGTGGCTTTTGGAAACCTCTTCCTTGAGATATCCCCTGAGAAAGTAGACACAGATGCTCAAATCTTGTGACCGCGCAGGCCACTCGACATCACCCCTCAAAGAGACGAGACGTCCAGGAAATATTTCTCTCAAAACATCAAGTGAAATTCGTGCTGCGTGTGCAGTAGCTCCATCCTGTTGGAACCACAACTCTCCCAGTCCATGTTCTCCAACAATCTCGTCCATTCTGGGTTGCAGAAAATTTTGCAACATTGAAACATAACGTGTGGAATTCACTGTCACGGTCACTCCTTCCTCCTCAAAAAAGTAAGGGGCCTACCACGCCAAACTGTGATATGGCACACCACACTGTCACTTCAGGAGACTGTTGCGGTCTTTCATGGATAATTCTGAGGTTATTTTCAGCCCAATACCAAAAGTTTTGGTTATTCACGCACCCACTAAGATGAAAATGTGCCTCGTCACTACTGAAAAATTGCTGTAGTCTGCTGGACGTAATTCGTGAGCAATCATTATTTTGATAGGATGGAACTTGAAATTGCACTACAGAATCCTTCTCAAACTGCGGTCTGCAATCCCCAATGCAACGGCATGTCGTCGAGCAGAACATTGCGGCGGTTGTTGAACTGCTGTTCTCATCCGCTGCACATTTTTTGGTGTTCCGATGGATCTGCGTCGGCCATGTGTATCTATTGTTAGTGTGCTACTAGTTTCCTCCGACTGCCGAACCCAGGACCGAATTGTGTTTGCTTTAGGAACGGTATTGTTGTGTGGACTGTTGAACTGTCTCCGAAAAGCTCATTGTGTAGGGATTACAGATCTGTTGTCTTCATAATAAGCGCGAACGATAAAACCACGATGTGCACCGATCCAGACCATGTTGGCTACTGAAATGGGGTCAGCGACTGAACAAAGGCCGGTATTACACTATCAAATTTCATTGTGAAAGTTCATACGTCAAATATTTATGTAAAAGAAGTTTGAAGGTATAATAGGGCACTTTGTCAAATCTCGTCGGTCGTCAAGTAAATTTGATCAAATCTAGGACCTCGCTGTAGATTTGATCATAAAAGTCGCTTTTCTTCTGTTCACTACAATGTGACATGTTACCACGTGGAGCGCTAGCATCGCTGCAGCGTTCTGTCATCTGTAGCGTGTTTATAAACATGGCCAGTAAATACAATTGGTGTGTGTCGACAACTACAAAATTAATAGAGATGTATAAGGAGAGATGTATAAGGAGGTCATCAAGAGACTGAAACCAAACAGTTCAGTTCCACCTAGGCTATATGGACTGCCCAAGATCCACAAGGAAAATGTGCCATTACGTCCAATTGTGAGTAACATTGGAGCAGCCACCTACGACCTAGCAAAATTCTTGGCATCTTTGCTCAAACCAATGATAGGCAAGTGTGCACATCACATAAAGAATTCTGGTGATTTTATCAGTCGACTTCAGTCACTACAACTGCAAAGTAATCGCTTATTGGTCAGTCTTGATGTGGTTTCACTGTTCACAAAAGTGCCTCTGGTGGACTCACTACACCTCATTGGCAATATGTTTGGTGCAGACATTATAGCGTCGTTTGAGCACGCTCTCTCCTCTACATATTTTATATTTAACACCGAATTTTACGAACAATCTGACGGTGTCGCCATGGGGAGTCCTTTGTCTCCCCTGGTGGCCAATCTTTTTTGGAGGATTTTGAGGAGAGCACTCGACTTTGCCACTTTTAAGCCGACAGTATTTTGGCGGTGCGTTGACGACACTTTTATATTGAGGCCTCATGGTCTGGACCGTCTCCAATAATTTTTACGTCACATGAACTCCATACATGAAACCATAAAGTTTACCATGGAGATAGAGAAAGATGGTTGTCTGCCATTTTTAGACGTCTTGGTGCGACGGAAGAGTGATGGCACACTTGGTCACTCGGTGTACAGAAAGCCCACTCATACAGACCTGTATCTGCAAGCTACTAGTTGCCACCATCCAGCACAAACAATGGGCGTTCTCAAAACCTTAATCCATCGTGCCCATACCATCTCTGACAGTCTTCAAGCGGAACTGCAACACCTGCCAAAAGTATTTCTGAAGAATGGCTTTTCAACTAGGTAAGTGAACAGGGTGATGAAGACCTACAAACGACGGAACAAGGAAGAGGAAGAGGCCTTCATGTCGACTGTTTATCTACCATTTATTGGGAATATTTCTTCACAGATAGGCAGAATATTGAGAAAGTATCAAGTGAGAGTGAGCTTTCGCCCTCCTTCCAAAATTTCATCACTGGTGGGATCCGTTAAAAACGACCTGGGCCTGCGTAAACCAGGTGTTTACAAAATTCCGTGTGAATGTGGCAAATCATATATAGGACAAACAACACGAACTGTGCAGGAACACATTGTGGAACACCAACGGCATACTCGCCTTCTCCAACCCAACAAGTCCGCAATCGCCGAACATTGTGTTTCCACAGACCATTCCATGAATTACAACGACATAAAAATTTTGGCCCATACATAAAACTTTTGGAGCTCGATTATCAATGAATCTGTGGAAATAAGACTGTCTGAAAACGAGACTCTCATCAATCGAGATAACGGTTAGGCCGGCCGCAGTGGTCTAGCGGTTCTAGGCGCTCAGTCCGGAACCGCGCGACTGCTACGGTCGCTGGTTCGAATCCTGCCTCGGGCATGGATGTGTGTGATGTCCTTAGGTTAGTTAAGTCCCATAGTGCTCAGAGCCATTTGAACCATTTTGATAACGGTTATCAGCTAAACTCTGCTTGGAATCCTGTTATAGAGAAACTTCGTAGTCGTCGTATTTATCTGCATAAAGATGGAAATCGACCTGATACCGATACGCCAGGCTTTCACAGTGGAGGGCGCGAGGCGCAGCGCGCGGAGCCGTTATGAACGCGCACGCTGAGCAGCGCATGCGCAATGTCACCTGAGTACGGCTTTAAATAGCGGAGCTCAGCACGCACTCTCCAGTGGCACTCCCCTGAAGATGGCCAGAAGACTCTGCGCCGAAATATCGTGGCAGGACGTTATTGATATCCGGCAGGTCTCCCGTGTTTTTATGGAACAATCAGTACGTCGGGAAAGCTTTAAACATCACAACAATAGAGATGTATGCAGCTGATGAGGCACTTTACAAAGTGAGGCACCCTGGATAAAATAATAGATTAAGAAGATTGGAAACCTAACCTAACTCTCTCCTGTAGCAAGGAATTGGGGTGTTACAGTGAGCCTGTCTTCTGCAGATATAGCAGTTCTTAAGTGAGTATTGTGCTTTGTGATATGAGGATACACTTCACTGAGCAAATACTGAAATGTATGCTTATCCATTCTTATGTAATTTATGTACGACTTGACGTCCTCCACTTCAAGCTCACGTAACATGTTTCGTTGAATGCTTTTATCGTCTCGTCGTAAAACACACGGCTTCATCTAGGTACGTTTTCTTTTTTTTCTCCGCTTCTCTTCCTCATGTGCACACAGTGCAATTGTGGTACATGCAACTGCTGCAGTTAATAACAAGTTGTTGTTGACAGCCATCTTGAACTTTGACGAAAAATATGATGACAGTGTAATACCCCTTTCTAGCGCCACGTCAAGGATCTTTGTCAAATAAATTTGACGAATATGTGATCATATCTTTGATCAAATATTTGACAAACAAATTTGATAGTGTAATACCGTCCGAAAGCAGACCACGAGCAACTGCCCCAGCAGTAATAGACAGAAACTGCTTAGTCGGTTCTGCCGCACCCTGTATTTTGTTCTGACTGAAAAATGAGATCCGTATGCAATTCTTCCGTAGAATTGTACTGGTGCGGTCAGTATCTCCAGGAACTATGCAATCCTTACAGAGAGTGAAGGTGGTTCTTCGTCCTCCGTATTAGCACAATTAATATTTCGTTCGAAACTGCTGTCTATGGACAAATCATTGAAGCTATTGAGCTTTATGTCTTCTTTAACAAATCCACAACCGTTTGTTATTATGTCTTATACTGAAGGCACGTGAAGACAGAGTGTTGAGCACTCCTTGTTTCTCGGCTGTGTGGCTATGTTAGTAGGCTATATTCTCAGAAACAGCCCAGTCACGAAACTACTGCCAAGTCGGTACCATAACTGCTGCTATAAATCCGTGGTGTACTGTTCAAGAATTACTATTTTAAGTTCGGCCGCAACTGCATATCCCAAGTTCAAACAGATAGTCATGTTTATACTGAACTCACGAACTTTTGTTACTAAATGACGTTATTGTCAGTCTAAATTTCCCAGTGACATTCGAAACCTTCCTAAACTGCCCAAGTTGGCTGCTGGTAATGTGATTGTGAAATGGAAACGCAAAGGAACAACACAGCTGAACCAAAACCAGGCGGTTCTTATGTACTGACGGACAGGGACCGTCGAATTTTGCGGGAAAAATCGCATAAAATCGGCGGAAGATTTCACTCGTGAGTTCCAAAGTGCTACCACCAGCCCCACTAGGACAATGTCTTTGCGTAGGAACTTAAAAAGAACGCGGTACAGTTGTCGAGCAGCTCCTCATAAGCCTCTCATTTCTGCACGCAGTGATAAGCGACGCCACTTGAAGTGACTGATTTGCAGTGATGAATCACTCTGAACCCTGTGGCAATCCGATAGAAAGGTCTGGGTTTGGCGAATGCCTGTAGAACTGTCCGCCACAAGTAGTGCCAACAGCGAAGTAGAGAGGAGGTGGTGTTACAGCATGCATGCGTATGTTTTTCGAGGTGAGGAAGGGGTGGGGGGGGGGGGGGAGGTGAGTGCCTTAGGGTAACGCTAAATGCGGAAGAACGTAACCACCTTTTGAAGCGTTGTGCACTGCGGACAGCTGAGGTACAGTTCGAATATGATGACCGTTTGCGTCATAATTATAATGTGCCCAGCATAAAGCAGTATCTATGAGCTAATGGTTTGTGGACAATAACATTCAAGACACAAAAGAATTAAAGACATTCGCTGCCAGTGGACATAGATTTAAATCGATGGGGAAAGTTAGAAATTTGTGCTGGACCGAGATTCGATCCTCGGCCTCCTACGTACTAGGTACATGCGCTGACCACTATGCCATCTGGATACAGTGCTCACTAGAACTGCCGGCCTACCCTAGCACGTCTCCTGCCAGACCCAAACTCTCAACCTACACACACACTACTGATGTAGTACTTCTTGCCCATTATCCCCATTACGCGGGCCATTTCACAAGTTCCCGTAAGAGTTGAGCTTGGTGTGCATCTGCACTGAAGGGATCATTGTCTGTCCTGGCCGTAGTTACACAGAGAGGCCCAGAAAAATATAGACACTCTTTGATAGTAAGTATTAATGGAACAAAATGAAACACCGTTACAATTCTGATTTTATGTGTTCAAAGTGACCCCATTAGCAGCCAAATATCGTTGATACCGCTGAGCTGTTGCCAGTGCCATAGCTACAGAGGACACCTCGACAGTTTGTCATAGCTCGTTCAGTGTAGCTGGCTTCTGTTGATAAATTTCAAAGTCCCCCATAAGTAGAAGTCAAGACGTGTAAGGCCCGGAGACTGTGGTGGATACTCAACAGCAGCTCTTCGACCTGTCCTTCAAAAATGGTTCAAACGGCTCTGAGCACTATGCGACTTAACTTCTGAGGTCATCAGCCCCATAGAACTTAGAACTAATTAAACCTAACTAACCTAAGGACATCACACACATCCATGCCCGAGCCAGGATTCGAACCTGCGACCGTAGCGGTCGATCGATTCCAGACTGCAGCGCCACTCTGGCCGGCGACCTGTCCTTCGTCCAACTACATTTTCATCCAAGTAGGCTCTGACATCTCTGTGATAATGAGGCGGAGCGCCATCTTGTTGTAGGTAAAATCTTTCATTTCCATACACTTCTCGGATGGCAGGTAAAATCGATAGTTATATATACACTCCTGGAAATGGAAAAAAGAACACATTGACACCGGTGTGTCAGACCCACCATACTTGCTCCGGACACTGCGAGAGGGCTGTACAAGCAATGATCACACGCACGGCACAGCGGACACACCAGGAACCGCGGTGTTGGCCGTCGAATGGCGCTAGCTGCGCAGCATTTGTGCACCGCCGCCGTCAGTGTCAGCCAGTTTGCCGTGGCATACGGAGCTCCATCGCAGTCTTTAACACAGGTTGCATGCCGCGACAGCGTGGACGTGAACCGTATGTGCAGTTGACGGACTTTGAGCGAGGGCATATAGTGGGCATGCGGGAGGCTGGGTGGACGTACCGCCGAATTGCTCAACACGTGGAGCGTGAGGTCTCCACAGTACATCGATGTTGTCGCCAGTGGTCGGCGGAAGGTGCACGTGCCCGTCGGCCTGGGACCGGACCGCAGCGACGCACGGATGCACGCCAAGACCGTAGGATCCTACGCAGTGCCGTAGGGGACCGCACCGCCACTTCCCAGCAAATTAGGGACACTGTTGCTCCTGGGGTATCGGCGAGGACCATTCGCAACCGTCTCCATGAAGCTGGGCTACGGTCCCGCACACTGTTAGGCCGTCTTCCGCTCACGCCCCAACATCGTGCAGCCCGCCTCCAGTGGTGTCGCGACAGGCGTGAATGAAGGGACGAATGGAGTCGTGTCGTCTTCAGCGATGAGAGTCGCTTCTGCCTTGGTGCCAATGATGGTCGTATGCGTGTTTGGCGCCGTGCAGGTGAGCGCCACAATCAGGACTGCATACGACCGAGGAACACAGGGCCAACACCCGGCATCATGGTGTGGGGAGCGATCTCCTACACTGGCCGTACACCACTGGTGATCGTCGAGGGGACACTGAATAGTGCACGGTACATCCAAACCGTCATCGAACCCATCGTTCTACCATTCCTAGACCGGCAAGGGAACTTGCTGTTCCAACAGGACAATGCACGTCCGCATGTATCCCGTGCCACCCAACGTGCTCTAGAAGGTGTAAGTCAACTACCCTGGCCAGCAAGATCTCCGGATCTGTCCCCCATTGAGCATGTTTGGTACTGGATGAAGCGTCGTCTCACGCGGTCTGCACGTCCAGCACGAACGCTGGTCCAACTGAGGCGCCAGGTGGAAATGGCATGGCAAGCCGTTCCACAGGACTACATCCAGCATCTCTACGATCGTCTCCATGGGAGAATAGTAGCCTGCATTGCTGCGAAAGGTGGATATACACTGTACTAGTGCCGACATTGTGCATGCTCTGTTGCCTGTGTCTATGTGCCTGTGGTTCTGTCAGTGTGATCATGTGATGTATCTGACCCCAGGAATGTGTCAATAAAGTTTCCCCTTCCTGGGACAATGAATTCACGGTGTTCTTATTTCAATTTCCAGGAGTGTATATGAAGATGGCATCTGTTCTTTCGGACATGTCCGATACCATCTTCATACATATGGTTAAGGCTCACCGGCCATTTGACCATTTTCTTCTGTGCCGATGCACAAACAGTGCCCGAACTCTTGCGGGAATCGGCAAAAAGCCGCGAGTAAGGAGTATAGTGGGCAGGGGCACTATGAATATAGTGCGGGACAATTAAGTTGGGAATGTGGGTCTCACGGGAGGAGTGCCAGAGATAATTCCCTGCAGTCGCATTATCCTCTGTGTCCCCGGTGGCTCAGATTGATAGAGAGTCTGCCATGTAAGCAAGAGATCCCGGGTTCGAGTCCCGCTCGGAGCACACATTTTCAACTGTCCCCGTTGACTTACATCAACGCCTGTATGCAGCTAGGGGTATTCATTTCATTGTAAAATCAATAGTTGCAGCATATGAAGATACGCCTCGACAGTTACTGTACTTTAAAAGAAGAATGGACCAACCAAGCCGCGCGATGACAGACCACATAACACGTCAACACCCGGTAGATTAACGCGTCTGTCCACGTGAATGTGAGGATTTTCAGGAGCCCAGTCCACGCAGTTCTGGCAGTTTGCAGTACCGTTCAGATTGAATTGCGCCTCGTCAGACCAGATAACCATCCCTGCAACTTGTTCATGCTCTTGAAGTATGCCTTCAAACCACCCGCAGTACTCCATCCTTCGATCCTGGTCGTTCTCATTCTTAGCATGCACCGATCTTGGAATGTACACTTTCCACTTTGCGGCCTTCAGAATCATTTTGATCGGCTTACCCCACTTTCACGTGCACTCTGATTCATAAATTGAGGTGACTTAGTAAAATATTGCAACAAAGCTGCACTGCAAGCTGGACTTGATGTTTTTGGTCGGCCAGACCTTTCCTTAAGCACCTCCTGAAGTGTATCTTCGGTTTTAAGTTTATTCCAAATACCATTAACTGTTGTACTTGTTGCTGGCTGACTTCCGTACACATTATGCCACTACTTTGTATCTCCATCATCTTTTACCACTTCCAGTACCACTTGCGTTGCTCAAATGACAATCTTACTTCATTCATTGCTGCAGTGCCAGCTGGTGGAAAACGCGCGCCATGAGCTATTAAGAAAACAATAGACTACGCTACCGCACAAAACTGCAACAATATGTCATTGTGTTCCAAATAATGTCAATATTTTTCTGGAACCCTCTATATATGTGGCATGTGTTCTTTCGGTCATGTCCAAAACAGACACGACGTGGACAGTAACAGTCTTGAAATAGAGTGGCCTCTCCATAGTACCTATCTGACACCAGGAGAACTCTTTGGAATGAGTTAGAACGTCGACTTCAATCGACATCCCAGCATCCAACCTTCTCTGCTTTTGGCTATGAGGAACAATGGGCTCTCTTGCTGGAGGTTCGAGTGCTCGCTCGGGCTTGGGTGTGAGTGGTGGTGGTGGTGGAGAGGGCTGTATGGGCGCACGACGATCTTCAGCGCCCGCTCATTAACAGATTGAAATGGGTGTCAAGAAAATACTCAGAACAGTAAGTTAAAACAGAACGTAAAACACAGGTAACACGGTTGGAAAAATATGTGCCTACCCACACCGACAGTGGGACGAAGCATGCCGTCAGCAGTAAAACATGGACAACACAAGAAGAAAGTGGTAGAGGGAGCTAAAACAATGTAGCAGGTGGAAGTGGCTGGCTGACCGCAAGGAAAAAAAGGGAGGAGCCAGCCACTTTGCAATACCCTAAAACCTCCAGCCTAAAAGTTTAGGCCAGGGTCCAGACACATCACAAAACTTTAAAACCCTAGACACACACGTCTCATCATTAGCTAAAACACAGGACAGATCCCCAGCAACTTGTGCTTCTGCCCTTGCATCACTGTATAAAATGCAGTCTCTTAAAATGTGCCAGACAGAGATATGCACACCACAAGCATCACAAAACGGGGGATCCTCCTGCCGTAATAGAAAGCTATGTGTGAGAGGACAGTGCCCAATCCGAAGACTCGTGAGGGTCACTTCTTCCAACCTGAGCAACCGGCAGGAGGAACGCCGTGGCCGAGTTGTTGACTTCAGCAACCGCAATTTATTGGCCTCCCACAACTCCATGCACTTCTTGTGGAGCACAGAAATGACAGACAGCAAGGGAATAGGACACTGGACCACATCCTGCTCTCTGCAGGCCTCCTTGGCAGCCCAATCGGCCTGTTCATTGCCCCATACACCTACATGACCAGGCACCCAGCAGAAGGACACCTCCTTACCCCGCCGTTGGAGCAAGTACAGTTGGTGATATATCAGCTGGACCATATCCTCAGCTGGGCACAGATTCTGCAATGATTGTAAGGCACTAAGAGAATCGGAGCAGAGGAGAAATCGACTGCCCCAAACACGATTCATCTGCTCCAGTGCCTTCAGCATCGCGTGAAGTGTTGTCCTTAGCGTTAAGTTAGTTTAAGTAGTGTGTTAGCTAGGGACCAATGACCTCAGCAGTTTGGTTCCTTAGGAGTTCACACACACAGACATTTTGAACAATGGGCTGCTGTGATTCTTGAGATTCTCCCGGCGTATTTGATAATCAAAATATCCACGGGTGTCCTGTCGGTCTACAGGGTCCAACGGGCACAATATTTCGGCGATCATACATGTAGCCATCATCAGGTGAACTGACGGACTGAGCTGTTGTGAACGTGCCGGCACGGAGATCCGTACGCTATGGCTGCTCAGGGGGAACTGGGTTCCGTCGCGGCGGCGGCAGATTTAAATACCCTCCGCCCGCGGCGCTCACCCTCCACCGTCCGCGCCCCGCGCCATGGTCGCGCGGTGGAACAGATTGCGACGGCGTCTGAGATGACGTCGGTGTGATGGCTCTGTCCGCCGTGGTCGTCACAACTATACGTTTGCTCGATTTACTCTTGATTAACCCGATCGCTGGTTTCCAACCCTTGCTAAGATTATAGCCACAGTCACGGTTTATGAGGTCGTAATTGGTGCGAATTTCGATGGCCTCTCTAACAACGCTGTCCCAGTATCTCGACGTCGGTACCAGAATACTCGTGCGTTCATACTCCATAGCGTGATTTTCCGACAAACAGTGTTCAACGACCGCCGACTTGCTCAGATACATCAGTCGAGTGTGCCTCTGGTGTTCACGGCATCGATCCTCGACGGTACGCATCGTCTGATCAATATACGACTTGCCACATTGACACGGAATCTGGTACACGCCGGCCTTCCTCAAACCGAGGTCATCTTTGGTGCTCCCCACCAGTGCACGTGTTTTATTCGGAGGACAAAACACAGTTCCGACCCGGTGTTTCTTCAAAATGCGGGCGATTTTCCCCGAGAGTGCACCTGTACATGGAATAAACGCAGTGCCTACCTCCTCCCTCGTGATTTCATCCATCTCTACAGGTTGTGCTGTAGTGGTTGGGTGGAGAGCACGTTGAATCTGCCACTCTGAGTACCCATTTTTTCGAAATACAGTTCTCAGATGTTCCAATTCCTGGGGTAGACTCTCTGCGTCAGAGATAGTGCGCGCCCTGTGTACTAGAGTTTTAAGTACCCCATTCCTCTGTGAAGGGTGGTGGCAGCTGTCTGCGTGCAAATACAGATCAGTGTGCGTTGTCTTCCGATACACCCCATGACCTAGGGTGCCGTCAGCCCTTCTCTTGGCCAAGACGTGAAGGAAAGGTAATTTACCCTCCGTTTCAGTCTCCATAGTGAATTTGATGTTGGGGTGTATGGAGTTTAGATGTGTAAGGAAGACAAGGAGTTTGTCCATACCATGTGGCCAGATGACGAACGTGTCGTCCACGTAACGGAAAAGCAAGTAGGTTTCCATTCGGATGACGACAGGGCTTCCTCCTCGAAGTTCTCCATGTACAAATTCGCTACCACCGGTGAGAGTGGGCTACACATGGCGACTCCCTCCGTTTGTTCGTAGTATTCTCCATTAAAAAGAAAATACGTGGAAGTCAAGAAATGCCTAAAAAGTTCAGTGGTCTTCTCGCCAAACTTCTGACTAATCAATTCTAGTGACTCTCGCAGGGGTACCCTCGTAAACAAGGAAACGACGTCGAAACTCACCATGATATCTGACCCGTCCAACCTGAAGCTATCAAGGCGTTTAACAAAATCCACGGAATTACGGATGTGATGAGGGAATTTACCCACATAAGGACTTAATATTCCCGTCAGGTATTTGGCCAACAAATATGTAGGTGCCCTGATGTTGCTGACAATGGGGCGTAATGGTACCCCCTGGGCTGCTATTCTTCCACACTCATTGAAAGGATTCCCAGCAGAGTTTAAGCTGACATATAGGCGAAGGGTCATATTTCAACTAATATGAGGTACATTCAAGTTGTAAGGCCTCCGATTTTATTTTCACCGGACTGGAAAGAGATAGAAACATGCGCATTGTTTTAAAATGAGGCCGCGTTCATTGTCAATACGTCCCAGAGATGACAGCACGATACGGCAGATGGAATTTTACCGCCAGCGGCGAGAATGAGAACAGTTTTAAATACTTAAAATGGCAACGTTTTCCTTACTTGAACAGCGTGCAATCATTCGTTTTCTGAATTTGTGTGGTGTGAAACCAATTGAAATTCATCGACAGTTGAAGGAGACATGTGGTGATGGAGTTATGGATGCTTCGAAAGTGCGTTCGTGGGTGCGACAGTTTAATGAAGGCAGAACATCGTATGACAACAAAGTGAAACAACCTCGGGCTCGCATAAGCCGGTCTGACGACATGATCGAGAAAGTGGAGAGAATTGTTTTGGGGGATCGCCGAATGACTGTTGAACAGATCGCCTCCAGAGTTCGCATTTCTGTGGGTTCTGTGCACACAATCCTGCATGACGACCTGAAAATGCGAAAAGTGTCATCCAGGTGGGTGCCACGAATGCTGACGGTCGACCACATGGCTGCCCGGGTGGCATGTTGCCAAGCAATGTTGACGCGCAACGACAGCATGAATGGGACTTTCTTTTCGTCGGTTGTGACAATGGATGAGATGTGGATGCCATTTTTCAATCCAGAAACAAAGCGTTAGTCAGCTCAATGGAAGCACACAGACTCACCGCCACCAAAAAAATTTCAGGTAACCACCAGTGCTGAAAAAATGATGGTGTCCATGTTCTGGGACAGCGAGGGCATAATCCTTACCCATTGCGTTCCAAAGGGCACTACGGTAACAGGTGCATCCTACGAAAATGTTTTGAAGAACAAATTCCTTCCTGCACTGCAACAAAAACGTCCGGGAAGGGCTGCGCGTGTGCTGTTTCACCAAGACAACGCACCCGCACATCGAGCTAACGCTACGCAACAGTTTCTTCGTGATAACAACTTTGAAGTGATCCCTCATGCTCCCTACTCACCTGACGTGGCTCCTAGTGACTTTTGGCTTTTTCCAACAATGAAAGACACTCTCCGTGGCCGCACATTCACCAGCCGTGCTGCTATTGCCTCAGCGATTTTCCAGTGGTCAAAACAGACTCCTAAAGAAGCCTTCGCCGCCGCCATGAAATCATGGCGTCAGCGTTGTGAAAAATGTGTACGTCTGCAGGGCGATTACGTCGAGAAGTAACGCCAGTTTCATCGATTTCGGGTGAGTAGTTAATTAGAAAAAAAAATCGGAGGCCTTAGAACTTGAATGCACCTCGTAGGTGTTTGGATACTTTTGATCAGATATTGCTATGGTTCGCGCCGCCAGCTAATCGCCTTTGAGTTGAGGGCCTGAGACTGAACCACGTGTGGAGTGTATGGCGTGGTGTGCAGGTGACGCGCGTGCTGATCGACCCGCGCAAGAAGCGCGCCACGGGCATCCAGTACGTGCGCGACGGCGAGGGCCGGCGCCTGCGGTCGGCGGTGGCGCGGCGCGAGGTGGTGCTGTCGGCGGGCAGCATCGGCTCTCCGCAGCTGCTGATGCTGTCCGGCGTGGGGCCGGCCGCGCACCTCCGCGAGCACGGCATCCCCGTCCTGCAGGACCTACAGGTCAGTCGACAGCGCAACGGTAATTCCGTAAAGCTGTTCTAACGTCCTTAGTGACTCCTAAAGCATCCCTAGCATATGGAATTTTTCCAGACGGTTGAAGAAATGCGGTTGTTAAACCTCTTTATAAGAAGGATGACAAGAAAGGCTAAAGCATTATTGTCGCCCACTTTCCTTACTATCGCCCTTTTCCAGAATACTGGAAAAATTAACTTGCTCAAGCGTAGTCTCATATACACTCACGCTCATAAATTAAGGATAATTGCAGAATGTGGTGGCACACAACGTGGCACTACGCAAAACTGGCGCTAATAGCGTAGGCACATAGGCAATACACACGACACAGATCTGTAAGTACACGGTATTGGTGATAAGTTGAGAAAAACGTCCCGAAACACATGTGCTACAAAACACCATGTTTCCTGTGCATGTACCCCGACATCAATGTGGGATATGATCACCATGCACATGTACATAGGCCGCACAACGGCTTGGGATACTCTGGATCAGGTGGTCGACCAGCTGCTGGGGTATAGTCTGCGATTCTTGCACCAGTGCCTTTTGGAAGCTCCTAAAGTGTCGTAGGGATTTGAAGATGTGCAGCGATACGTCGACCGAGAGCATCCCAGGCGTGCTCGATGAAGTTTAGGTCTGGTGAACAGGCAGGCCACTCCATTTGCCTGATATCTTCTGTTTCAAGGTACTCCTCCCCGATGGGAGCTAGGTGGGACCGTGCGTTATCATCCATCAGATGGAAGGTGGGACCCACTGCACCCCTGGAAAGGCGGACATACTGGTGCAAAATGACGTTCCGATACACCTGACCTGTTACAGTTCCTCTGTCAAGACATGCAGGGTTTTACGTACACCATTCATAATCCCACCCCACACCATCAAACCACGACCTCCATACAGGTCCCTTTCAAGGACATTAAGCGGTTGGTATCTGGTTCCTGGTTCACGCCAGATGAAACCCCAGCGAGAATCACTGTTCAGACTATACCTGGACTCGTCTGTGAACATAACCAGGGGTCACTGTTCCAATGACCATGTACTGTGTGTGGTGTCACCACCAGACACCACACTTGCTAGGTGGTAGCCTTTAAATCGGCCACAGTCCGTTAGTATACGTCGGACCCGCGTGTCACCACTATCAGTGATTGCAGACCGAGCGCCGCCACAAGGCAGGTCTAGAGAGTCTTCATAGCACTCGCCCCAGTTGTACAGCCGACTTTGCTAGCAATGGTTCACTGACAAATTACGCTCTCATTTGCCGAGACGATAGTTAGCATAGCCTTCAGCTACGTCATTTGCTATGACCTAGCAAGGCGCCATTACCAGTTACTATTGATGCTGTAAAACATGTACCGTCAAGAGCGATGTTCACCAATTATGGATTAAAGTTAAGTATCCCAACAGCTACGACGTTTTTTGCTAAAGTATAGCTTCCTTGTCGAGTTCCAGACCTCACGCCAGCCTGCGTGAGCTTAAACGCGTGCCTTTCGGCTTCCTCCTAGTGAATTGGCTGTCTTGCCAGTCCACAACACTGTGTTCTTGACACCAGGCTTTACGGGCTCCCCTGTGACCAGGGGTCAGTGGAACGCACCTTTCAGGTCTCCGGGCGAATAAACCGTGTCTGTTCAGTCGTCCGTAGACTGTTTGTCTGGAGACAACTGTTCCAGTGGTTGCAGTAAGGTCCCGAGCAAGGCTACTTGCAGTACTCCGTGGCCTTCTGCGGACACTGATGGTGAGATATCGGTCTTCTTGTGGTGTTGTACACTGTGGATGTCCCGTATTGTAGCGCCTGGACACGTTTCCTGTCTGCTGGAATCGTTGCCATAATCTTGAGATCACACTTTGCGGCACACAGAGGGCCCATGCTACGACCTGCTGTGTTTGACCAACCTCCAGTCGCCCCTCATAACGTCATCAATATGTGTTCTTTGAGCCATTTTCAACACACTGTCACCATTAGCACGTCTGAAAACGTGTGTACACTTACTCGCTGCACCGTACTCAGACATGCACCAACACACCTCTGCCTATGTGGACTGATGCCAGGGCCACCGTACGACGACCGCAGGTCAAATGCACCGCATGGTCATAGCCCGAGGTGATTTAAACCCGCAAACCGCCCACCAGAGCGTTCTTTCACCGTGTATCAGCATTATCCTTAGTTTATGAGATTGAGTGTATAAATTACGAGAGGCTTCTCTAAGTAATGCGAGACATTTCTTCCTGAAATCAGGCTGGTTTTAGTCAAGTTCCAATATACCATATTATTCTCTATTGGCTACAAAACCCTATTTTTCAACATAACCTCCGTTCAATGCGACGGCCTTACACCACTTTGCTGCGAGGGCCTGTATGATTGCATGGTACCACACTACCGGTCGACGTCGAAGCCAACGTCTTGCTGCATCAATAACGTCCCCTTGATCTACGTACAGTTTCCCGAGCCGGCCGCCGTGACCGAGTGGTTCTAGGCGCTTTAGTGCGGAACCGTTCGGCTGCTACGGTCGCAGGTACTAATCCCGCCTCGGGCATGGATGTGTGTGATGTCCTTAGGTTAGTTAGGTTTAACTAGTTCTAAGTCTAGGGGACTGATGACCTCCGATGTTAAGTCCCAAAGTGCTCAGAGCCATTTGAATCATTTTGAACAGTTTACCGAGGAGTCCATCTTCCATTGGGTCAAACAGGTGGAAGTTGGAAGGCGCGGCATCGGGGCTGTAGGGTTGGATGAGGAAAAACAGTGCAATGAAGTTTTGTGAGCTTCTCTCGGGTGCGCCGACCTGTGTCAGACCTTGCGTTGTCATGGAAAAGCAGAATTCGTTTGAATTTTTGAGGCGACTAACACGCTGAAGTCATTTCTTCAGTTTTCTGAGGAGAGCACAATACGCTTCAGAATTGATCGTTGCACTGCTTCAGTCCCCATGACTTTTACCGGCTAAGATTCCGGCCTTGAACTTTTTCTTCGGAGGCGCTGTCATTTGGCACCACTCCATTTGTTTCCGGTTCGAAGTGATGAAATCATGTTTTATCGCCTGTGCCGATGTTCGACAAAACAATGTCACGATCAGCCAACACGCAAGCATTTCCGCAGAGACGGGCCTTCGTTGCACTTCATGGTCTTTTGCCACACGGCGAGGAACCTATACCTCGAGTGAGTCAGCACTACCAAACAGAGATGTCCAGTTGTGCAGCGAGATATTAGATCGTGATGTGCCGACCATTTCGAGTGAGAGTGTCCACAGGTTCAATATTCTAGGTGTCACAGCTGTGCTCGTCCGGCCGGTGCGCGGGAAATCAGACAGGTTTGCGCGACCTCGTTTTGCGACGACGACAGGCGCCTCGCCCAATGACTCATCGTACATTTGTTAACTGCCAGGACTCCGTAGACATCCTGCAAGCGCCTATGAATACCTGCGTTTTCTGATTTTCTGCCAAAAGAAAATGACAGCTCTCTGTTTCGAACGCACGTCTGTTACAGAGGCCATTTTGAAAGCTACGTAAAGCACCGACACCTATCGGAACTTCATGAAACTGTAGGAGATCAGGAAGGAATATTCCACGATCTCCCACAACAAATTCCACACTTCTTCAGCCGAATTTTGCAGAGAAAAGGAAATGTTTTGCACTAGTTTTTGAACGCTTCTCGTAGAAACAACTTACTTAGCACATCGCAGGTTGGTTCTAGAAGGTTCACTCAACTGAGAATGCTATTTATATATTCCTTCGCCAAATATTACAAACTTTAAATAATAAATTAACGGCAATTAATACTTCTGGCGATCTTTGCGAGGAGTTTGGTCGCGTAGATCATGTTACTCTGTTAAAAAAAAAAAAAAAAAAAAACCTTTTGGTTTCTGGAGTTGATGGATTTACAACAGAACTGATTTGAATCATACTTAGGAAACAGACGGCAAAAAGAATGAGATATTCACTCTGCAGCGGAGTGTGCGCTGATATGAAACTTCCTGGCGGATTAAAACTGTGTGCTGCAGCGAGATTCGAACTCGGGACTTTTGCCTTTCGCGGGCAAGTGCTCCACCATCTGAGCTACCGAAGCACGACTCACGTCCTCTCCTCACAGCTGTACTTCTGCCAGTATGTCGTCTCCTACCTTCCACACTACAGAAGCTCTCCTGCGAGGCACTGGCAGAAGTAAAGCTGTGAGGACGGGGCGTGAGTCGTGATTGGGTAGGTCAGCTGGTAGAGCACTTGCCGGCGAAAGGCAAAAGTCCCGAGTTCGATTCTCGCTGCGGCACACAGCTTCAATCTGCCAGGAAGTTTCGACGGCAAAAAGTTTTGCTGCATAATTCAAAGTTGCAAGGAGAGAAATTTTTAGTGACTGGTAAGAAGAGATCAGAGTCCCAAAAGGTTTAATTTTCGGTCCACTTCTACTCCAGATACTGGGTCTCTCCAAAAAGTCATCAGGTGCAGTTTACCTGGTGTTTCAGCTGATAGTTGGATTTTCGTTCTTGGAATGTGTAGCTGGTGTCAGTCCAAACAAATACTGCTCGTCACGTGTTTCATGCAACGTCCAGCGCAGCGGAAAGCGATGGTTTTTTTCCGCTAAAAAAGAAATATTTTTTTAAAGCGGAGTTTTACGTGTCCATTCGACAGACCGGTCTCAAATTAGTCTAGTGGGATTTTCGGTTTAGACATGTGTATTAACGGACAGTAAAACCTTTGTTCGCCATATCTTGGTTTCCCGTCTCTCTCCGCCCAGGCCCACGCTGACTACTACCTAAATACAGCAGCGCTGTTTAGTCGCTGCTGGGTTACTGGGTATCCTTCGTGTAGTACTGTTTCTGTTAATACATACCGCTAAACGAACATTGCACTAGAATAATTTGGGACAGATCTATCGAAACTAATTTTGATTGTAACTGGAAACAAACCGACGCTTTCCGTTCACGCAGGGCTTTCCAAAAAACATATGATAGGCAGCATTTGTTTTCTCCAGCATTTGTTTGGTTTTGGCCCGCTCTATCTACACATTTAAAAATCGAAATGGCAAATATCTGCCAGAAAAACCAGAGAAAATGTGCCTGAGGACTCTTATGAAAGGCACTTTGTACGAGGTGCTATCCAAAATTTTCGGGACTGATGCTGGCATCTGTTGAAAACCTTACCTTTGGGCTAATGGTCACCATCATCCTCGAAGTAGTTCCCGTCCGCACGAACACACCGGTTCCGACGCTTCTGCCACTGGTCAAACGTTTTCTGGAAGTCCTGTTCTTTGAGGGTGTTTATCACCACCAGTGATGCTTCTTGAATCCTCTCTAGAGTGTCGAACCGACGGCCTTTCAACTTGAGTTTCAGTTTTGGGAATAGCGTGAAGTCGCAAGGTGCCAAATCTGGCTAGTACGGTGGGTGGGGTACAGTCGCCATGTTGTTTTTTGCCAAAAAGGTCCTGGTGAGCTAGGACGTGTGACAGGGCGCGTTGTCGTGATGCAGCAGCCAGTTCCCTTGACGCCAAAGTTCGGGCCGTCGTCGCCGCACGTTTTCACAGAGCCGTCGCAAAACGTCACAGTAGTACACGGAATTCACTGTTTGGTTGGGTGGGACGAATTCTTTGTGCACAATTCCCTTGGTATCAAAGAAAACGATGATCATGCTCTTCACTTTTCTCTTCACCTGTCTCGCCTTTTTGGGTCTTGGAGAGCCTGGGCTCTTCCACTGGGACAACTGTTGCTTTGTCTATGGGTCATAACCGTAAATCCAGCTCTCGTCGCCGGTGATAAACCGTGACAAAAAGGTTGGGTCATCAGATACGGTCTGACGAATTCGATACGCACGTGCTGTTCTGTTCACAGATCCATCATAAAATCGCCACACACCAAACACAAAGTATTACGGAAATCACTGTGGACATGCAACACGTGCTCCCAGCTGAATACCACTCCGCACACTGATTCATCAGATATGCAGCTCTCGCCACTTAGCGGTGCAAAGATCTACTACTCCTACTTTCCAGATGGCAGCACAAGTCCCGAAAATTTTGGATTCTACCTCGTATATACAGCAAGTCCCAGAAAGAATGGTCAATATTCAGGGATATGACAGGAACGACCATTCGAAGCAAACAAGTACGGTAAACGTTGGCTCTGAAGTGAATACCTTACGAGTTATGAGAACTTATTGATCTTCGCTACTGTGAAACGTCTATTCTATTGATCAAGTGTTCATGGCTCTTAAGGCAAGCACTTTAGAGATCATGTTTAAAAGACAATTTTTCCTTCTTATGTCCCTTACTACTCCTCTCAAAATATGGAAAGCAAATAGCGTGCAGTGGAAAAGATTTTTTTCACAATACTGAAGATGAGGAAGTACCCATAGCTCTCAAGTTTTGTGTTTTAGATCCCATGTTTGCGGGACTTTTTTGCTTGCAATAATCGTTCCTGTCATATGTCTGACTACTTAAGATTTCTATTGGGACAACCTGCATATATGTGAATGAACTTTTACTTAACATTAATCAAGTACGTTGGTACTTTATCCATCCGTTACTAGCGTTACAATAAATCCCATTAAAAAGCAACAGAAGAGATTGTTGTTGGTGCTTCTCAAAGAATAATTAAACGGTACTCCGAAAATGAACTCTCCCTAAATTTTGAGAAAACACACTGTATTCAGTTTCATGCAACGAATATTCATAACAACAATTGATGTAGCACAGCAACAGTACTCAGTAAATAGGGTAGAATGACAGAAGTTCTCTGGTGTACATACTGGTGCTAACATGAGCTGGAAGAACCGTATTATTGCGCTGTTCAAACCATTTAATTTCAGCTACTTCTGCTCTTCATATAATTACTAGCCTTGGAATTCAAACGAATCAACTTCCTGACAAACTTTCCGTATTTGCTCTCTTATGGAATAATTTTCTGGGTTGATTCGTCACTTAAAAAGAAAATACTGATGCATAGGAATAATATGAGGTGTTCAGCAGTAGTCGTCTTGTACGTACCTCTTCAGTGAGTTTGGCATTTTAACCGCATCATCACAATCATACATCACAATCAAACATTCTCCAGTGAAATTCATCATAAATCGCAATTTGAGAAGAACAGTGATGTCCATGCCGTCTGACTTTTAGTACATATTATTAAGGCTGACAGTGGTTCAGGAAGAATTTCAGTATGCAGCAACAACAGTGTTTGACCATTTGTACAATAACATACAATGTCTGACAGAAATGCAAGTTTTGTATCTAACCTAAAATCATTTCTCTTACACAACTGCTCATACTCTATAGACGAATTTGTATTTAAAACTGGAATTCTGTAAAAAGGAAGGAAAAATGTGGTTTTGTAAATGTAGAGTCGTGAATAGGACTAAAAAATTATATGTTCATTAATGTTAACTCTTACCATACATATACATATTCTGTTAACTGATTCATTCCACATCATTTGGATAAAATAACCGTTCAAATGATCTGTGGAACATATAACTAACTGGCAATAAAATAATGACACTAGCGTGAGAAAAGTGATATATTGAGAAACACCTATCAATGACTTTTATACTCTTCATCATACTCTCATCCCGTACCTATACACAGCCGCAAATATGCAGTCCATCATTCAACGCAGTGTCACCCTGTTCATCATCTCTGCCGTTTTTTCCTTTCACCCGCTCCGCAAACTCCACAGTTTATGAGTCCTAAAGAGTTACAGGGTGTATCAAAAAGAATCATAACTATTATGTTATTTGAGAAATGTGCGTGGCCAACGTACTGTTGGAAAGAGCAAACTCTCAAGTTTTATATGGGGCACCGCCACACTGGCATCTGGAAGTGCGGAAATGTTTAAATCAAGGGATTAGTGAACGATGTATCGGTCGCACTGAACCAAATGATTCAGCCTTACATTACTGGCCTCCGATGTCACTGGACCTGACTGTATATGATTATTTCCTGCGGTGGTTTAAAAAAGACTCTGTTTATGTGCCTTCGTTACCAATAACAATGAATGAACTGAGACATGGCATAACAGCAGGTGGAAGCTGTAACTCAAGACATGTTCGCTGCAGTGTTGGAACAATCTGAATACTGCGGTGACATATACCGCTGACATCGAGGGGAGTATACTCAACACCGGCCGGCCGGGGTGGCCGAGCGGTTCTAGGCGCTACAGTCTGGAACCGCGCGACCGATACTGTCGCAGGTTCGAATCCTGCCTCGTGCATGGATGTGTGTGATGTCCTTAGGTTAGTTAGGTTTAAGTAGTTCTAAGTTCTAGGGGACTGATGACCTCAGAAGTTAAGTCCAATAGTGCTCAGAGCCATTTGAACCATATACTGAACACCCACAAAAAGGTATAAAAAATACTTTTTGAGTTTCTCGTTCATTGAAAAACAAAATTCATTATATATGTATATAGACATTCCAACTCGGATGATTCTTTTTGATACAACGTATACAACATTCATCACACTACCTAAGTTTCTTTGCTACTGCTCTGTATTGATTAGTTGTAGAAGCATTAACTGGTGTAGCTTCTGTAATTGGCATCACTGTCATTATTACCATAGTTTTTAGTAAGAGGACTAGCTGATGAGTCTGAAGCAGAAGTTCTACAGTAGAGTGGTTTAGAGTGCCTTTTGAAACAACCTCTTTACCCTGCTACGAAGTAATATATGTTGTTGTAAGACAAAAATGGAGAGGCAGCTACCTTTTGAGGTCGAATGATTACTTAAGTTGATAATATTGTTAAAAGCGGGATATTAATTTTATTAATCGAAAAAGGGTGCAAAAGGTAGAGGGAGCTGTGATTGTAAATGTTTTACCTCCGGACAGTAACGACGACATCAAAAAGATGAGTACTCCAATGGTAGTTGTGGATTTCGTAATCTAAATACTTATGTTCAAGGGGGCATTGCTTCTTACAACAAGCTGATGTTCATGCACAGTCTCACCTTGCTCTATCAAGTTCTGCAATTCGTTGCTGAAGGAAAATTATACAGGATTGCTGGATAGAAGTTGGTTGGTACAGGCGAAGGACGCACCGCTTGAAAAGAATCAGAGCATACTACCAGTCCATTTTAGCATCAGTCGTAGCATACGGTGCGAATGTTTGAGTTCATAGATTACAGCTGGTGAAGCGAGCCTCATTAGTGAAAAGAGTTTAACGAGGAGTGCTATTAACTCTTACCATACATATACATATTCCGTTAACTGATTCATTCCACATCATTTGGATAAAATAACCGTTCAAATGATCTGTGGAACATATAACTAACTGGCAATAAAATAATGACACTAGCGTGAGAAAAGTGTCCAAGGAATAGAAAAGCAACTGGAATCACTCAACAGAGGAAAGTCCACTGGACCTGACGGGATACCAATTCGATTCTACACAGAGTACGCGAAAGTACTTGCCACCCTTCTAACGGAAGGTTCCAAATGTTTGGAAAAGAGCACAGGTAGTACCAGTCTTCAAGAAGGGTCGTCGAGCAGATGCGCAAAACTATAGGCCTACATCTCTGACGTCGATCTGTTGTAGAATTTTAGAACATGTTTTTTGCTCGAGTATTATGTCGTTTTTCGAAACCCAGACTCTACTATGTAGGAATCAACATGGATTCCGGAAACAGCGATCGTGTGAGACCCAACTCGCTTTATTTGTTCATGAGACCCAGAAAATATTAGATACAGGCTCCCAGATAGATGCTATTTTTCTTGACTTCCGGAAGGCGTTCGATACAGTTCCGCACTGTCGCCTGATAAACAAAGTAAGAGCCTACGGAATATCAGACCAGCTGTGTGGCTGGATTGAAGAGTTTTTAGCAAACAGAACACAGCATATTGTTATCAATGGAGAGACGTCTACAGACGTTAAAGTAACCTCTGGTGTGCCACAGGGGAGTGTTATGGGACCATTGCTTTTCACAATATATATAAATGACCTAGTAGATAGTGTCGGAAGTCCCATGCGGCTTTTCGCGGATGATGCTGTAGTATACAGAGAAGTTGCAGCATCAGAAAATTGTAGCGAAATGCAGGAAGATCTGCAGCGGATAGGCACTTGGTGCAGGGAGTGGCAACTGACCCTTAACATAGACAAATGTAATGTATTGCGAATACATAGAAAGAAGGATCCTTTATTGTATGATTATATGATAGCGGAACAAACACTGGTAGCAGTTACTTCTGTAAAATATCTGGGAGTATGCGTGCGGAACGATTTGAAGTGGAATGATCATATAAAATTAATTGTTGGTAAGGCGGGTACCAGGTTGAGATTCATTGGGAGAGTCCTTAGAAAATGTAGTCCATCAACAAAGGAGGTGGCTTACAAAACACTCTTTCGACCTATACTTGAGTATTGCTCATCAGCGTGGGATCCGTACCAGATCGGGTTGACGGAGGAGATAGAGAAGATCCAAAGAAGAGCGGCGCGTTTCGTCACAGGGTTATCTGGTAACCGTGATAGCGTTACGGAGATGTTTAACAAACTCAAGTGGCAGACTCTGCAAGAGAGGCGCTCTGCATCGCGGTGTAGCTTGCTCGCCAGGTTTCGAGAGGGTGCGTTTCTGGATGAGGTATCGAATATATTGCTTCCCCCTACTTATATCTCCCGAGGAGATCACGAATGTAAAATTAGAGAGATCACAGCGCGCACGGAGGCTTTCAGACTCGTTCTTCCCGCGAACTGGAACAGGAAAGAGAGGTAATGACAGTGGCACGTAAAGTGCCCTCCGCCACACACCGTTGGGTGGCTTGCGGAGTATAAATGTAGATGTAGAAGATTAACGGGCGCCCACTGCACTACCCCGAATGAGAATTTATTAGTAACTCTACGAATATGCCCACTGCTCTTGGAAATGAAGGAAAGGGAAGCATTTTACTGGTAAAATGGAAATGAGCGTTTGGCGTCATTGGCCGGGAGGCCCCTTCGGGGCAGGTCCGGCCGCCTTGGTGCAAGTCTTATAACATTCGACGCCGCAGAGCGACCAGCGCGCCGGATGGGGATGAAATGATGATGAGGACAACACAACACCCAGTCCCTGAGCGGAGAAAGTCCCCGACCCACCCGGGAATCGAACCCGGGCCCCTTAGGACGGCAGTCCGTCACGCTGACCATTCGGCTTCGGGGCGGACATTTTACTGGTTAAAGAAAGGCAGTCAGATGAAAGCGCAAAGGATGCTTGGAAAAGGGGCCAGTTCGAAAAAGTTAATGAAGGTTATGTACATTAAAACTGTGGCAAAATGAATATGACACCTCAGGCAAAGGTAGAAAGCATACGAATTTCTCCCTAAAATCAAGGAGGGACTAAAAATGAGATTTCTTAACCCGTCGAGTGAATTGATACGTTACCTAACTGACCATGGCCCACATACTACGTATCTATACAAAATCAAAAGACAGTTAATGATAAATGCGCCTGCGGCAGTGTGGCCACACCAGAACACACTTTGTGGGACTGCGTGGTCTACGAATCTACGAAGATGCAGCGGTTTGTGGCCCTCAGGCATTAAGGATGCTGGACCCCAAAACAGCGAGTCGACCTGACACATCTTGGACGATATTGCAGCTACAGCATGCAGGAAGACACGTCAGCATGTTGCCATACCGGCTAGACAACATACTCTGCAGATGTAAGAGAGACAGCTGAGGTCGGCGACCACCGAATGAAATAGTCTCTCAAGAATCTACATTGCGTTAGTGCAAGTGGTCACGGAAGTGTGCGCTTTAAGACTTGACAGTGATTGCTGGAATAGCTTGTTATGGTGGAAATACTGCTGACGGGCTGCCGGACGCCCAAGGAAGCCAGCAGACAATCGTTGTTGACCGGGGTAGTATGAGGGTGGATCCAGTAGCAGGGAAAACCATTCACAGGTTAAATACACTAAAATAAATGAACAATCACAGAAGAGTATTAGTAGCTGGGTAGCTTTTCAAGGGTTTTATTGTAGTTTTGAAGCAATAGAAGTAGTTGTAGTATTTAAAAAATTAAGAATCATAAATAAATGGTTAATATATAAATTTATTATTATCCAAGGAAATTTGATTTATATGGCCTATTTTAGATATTCAGATTGTAGGCTGCAGTTATGAAGAATAAATAAAAGGCGAAGGAAGCATTTTTCAGTAAAAGAGCTCTGCTGATTTCGGATACTGATATGGAACTGAGGAACAAATTCCTGAAATTGTACATTTGGAGCACAGCACTGCATTGAAGTGAGGCGTGGCCCACTGGAATTGCGGAGGAGAAGAAACTGGAAACCTTTGCGGTCGCGCGGTTCCAGACTGAAGCGCCTAGGACCGCTCGGCCACACCGGCCGGCGAAACGCGGCTCTACGGAAGAAAAAAATTAAATGGATAGATGACGTACTGCAGAGAATATAGGTCTATGGAAGACCCTTATCAGAAGAACGGCCTGGTTAATGGAACGTCTGGCACGATATCCAAGACAAAGAATAGTATACTGAAATTATGCAAGATATGGAAAAACTGGTAGAAGCCGACCTCGGGGAAGATCAGTTCGGATTCCGTAGAAATATGGGAACACGTAAGGCAATACTGACCCTACGACTTATTTTAGAAGAAAGATTAAGAAAAGGCAAACCTACGTTTCTAGCATTTGTAGACTTAGAGAAAGCTTTTGACAATGTTGACTGGAATACTCTCTTTCAAATTGTAAAGGTGGCAGGGGTAAAATACAGGGAGCGAAAGGCTATTTACAATTTGTACAGAAACCAGATGGCAGTTATAAGAGTCGAGGGACATGAAAGGGAAGCAGTGGTTGGGGAGGGGGTGAAACAGGGTTGTAGCCTATTCCCGATGTTGTTCAATCTGTATATTGAGCAAGCAGTAAAGGAAACAAAAGAAAAATTCGGAGTAGGTACTAAAATCCATGGAGAAGAAATAAAAACTTTGAGGTTCGCCGTTGACCCTGTAATTCTGTCAGAGACAGCAAAGGACTTGGAAGAGCAGTTGAACGGAATGGACGTTGTCTTGAAAGGAGGATATAAGATGAACATCAACAAAAGCAAAACGAGGATAATGGAATGTAATCGAATGAAGTAAGGTGATGCTGAGGGGATTACAGTAGGAAATGAGACACTTAAAGTAGTAGATGAGTTTTGCTATTTGGGGAGCAAAATAATTGATGATGGTCGAAGTAGAGAGGATATAAAATGTAGACTGGCAATGGCAAGGAAAGCGTTTCTGAAGAAGAGAAATTTGTTAACATCGAGTGTAGATTTAAGTGTCAGGAAGTCGTTTCTGAAAGTATTTGTATGGAGTGTAGCCATGTATGGAAGTGAAACATGGACGATAAATAGTTTCTAGCTTTCGAAATGTTCCATTCGTCTGTAAAGAATTCGCGTTAGTATTTTGCAGCCGTGACATATTAAACTGATAGTTCGGTAATTTTCACGTCTGTCAACGCCTGCTTTCTTTGGGATTGGAATTATTATATTCTTCTTGAAGTCTGAGGGTATTTCGCCTGTCTCATACATTTTGCTCACCATATGGTAGAGTTTTGTCAGGACTGGCTATCCCAAGGCTGTCAGTAGTTCTAATGGAATGTTGCCTACTCTCGGGGCCTTGTTTCGGCTTAGGTCTTTCAGTGCTCTATCAAACTCTTCACGCAGTATCATATCCCCCATGTCATCTTCACCTACATCCTCTTCCATTTCTATAACATTGCTCTCAGTTACATCGCCCTTGTATAGATCCTCTATATACTCCTTCCACCTTTCTGCTTTCCCTTCTGGTAGGACATGTTGTGAGGCATCAAGGGATCATCAATTTAGTATTGGAGGGCAGCATGGAGGGTAAAAATCGTAGAGGGATACCAAGAGATGATGAGTACACTACGCAGATTCAGAAGGATGTAGGCTGCAGTACGTACTGGGAGATGAAGAAGCTTGCACCGGATAGAGTAGCATGGAGAGCTGCATCAAACCATTCTCAGGACTGAAGACCACAACAACAACAACAACAGTAAGTGGAACGGTTACGAGGATAAAAAAAAGCACAAGTCAGCGGAAGATGGAAGACATGCAACATTTCGTAAGAACGGTGACGGTAAAAAGATCCTATGGGGGATCAGAGACGATTGTCACGCCTTGTCAGGGATTGTTGTTGTCAGCGAATGCTGGTGCATCTCATCTCAGCGAACATTCCGAAGAGAACTGAATGCAATGGATTATTAGCAACCCACTGGAATGTAGCGTTTGCAGCCATGCACCGTGTTTTAACGTTCAGTGCCTTGTATTCTAACAGGAAGCAGAATTTACCCTCCATTCTAGGCGATGACAAGATGAGGGCCTCACAATTGTTTAACTTGACGGGGGTTATAACGTGTTTTCTAGTGGTCTTGTCATCTTTACTGCGTTTCACACTTATTTTAACATTTGACAACGATATGATTACATCTACCGGAACTTGTGTATGATTTTTATATTGTTGTGGCTATCGTAAAACTCCTTCGTTATCCGTTTTCAAATGAGTATTCATCCTTCACCATTGCCAGGATCTTCTGAAAGGGCGCTGATGAACAGGCTGTTTAGCGCTCTAAAATTTTAAATCCATCCATCCATCCATCCATCCATCCATCCATCCATCCATCCATCGTCTGCTCAGAAGTATCCGGACATCTAGTGCTCATCGCAAAGGTGCTCCACTGAGTTCAGTTCGCAACTCTTGGCAGGTCAGTCCATTTCAGGAGTCTTACTGTCCACAGACCATCGCCCACAGAAACTGATTCATGAGAGGGTGCATTGTGGTGCTGATACTGTCATCGACTCCATATGGTCCCGGGTTCGATTCCCGGACGGGTTGGGGATTTTCTCTGCCTAGGGACTGAGTGTTTGTGTTGTCCTCATCATTTCATCATCAAATTCATCCTTTGTGACAGTGGCTCGATTGGACTGTGTAAAATATTGGTGTGAAAAAAATTGGGACTTCGTACGGGCGCTGATAACCGCGCAGTTGAGCGCCCCATAAACCAAACATCGTCATCATCACCGACTCCATTCAGTTACTCAACTGTTCACAGTACTTAGTTATGTAAAATGTGCTCATATCCTTCCGCATTTAGCGTTTTCTTGAGTGCAATAAGTGGATCGCACCCTAAAAAATACCGAAAAACACCCACGTTCTGTAACACCACCTCCTCTGTACTTTACTGTCAGCTCTATACATTATGGCAGGTAACGTTCACCAGGCATTCGCCAAATTAAAACTCTTCAATGGGATTTCCATAGGATGTAGCGTGGTTAATCTCTCCAGATCTCTCGCTTCCAGTCCTCCACTACCCACCCGCCTCGCTCTTTACATCGAGACCACAACCGTCAATTGTATGAGGAGCTGCTTGAACATTGTATCCCAATCTTTTTAACTTGCTACTCACAGTTATTGTGCTAGCTGAGCTGCTGTTATCACTTTGGAACTCACGAGTGACTCCTCCAGCCAATTTCAAGTGACTTTTTACTACCCTCTGCAATGCTCTAAGGTCCCTGGCTATCAGTGCATGAAGCCTGATAGCTTGATTTAGCTGTAGCTATTCCTTCGCATTTCCACTTCACAGTCATATGACCAGTAGCGACATGGCCAACTTTAGGAGGACTGAATTGTCCTTGAGGTGTTTCTTACCCAGGTGGCATCCAATGACTAGTTCCTAGAATTTACATTCGAAGCTATTGAGCTCTCCTGACCCACCAACTCTGCTGTTATTGCTTCGCTACTGACAACATAATATTCCCCGCCTCCTTTAATCTGGCGGGGCCACCTTTCGTGACATCTAGAGATCAATTCAACATCAGATTTGGGTGTCCGGGCACTTTTGATTAGATAGTGTAGATGTAGATACAATAGGAGTTATCCTAACACAATGTTTCTCTGTACAGGTGGGCGAGAACATGCAGGATCACATCGGCCTGGGCGGACTGACGTTTCTGATAGACAAGCCAGTCTCCATGGTGCAGAGCCGCTACGAGAACCTGCCGTCGGTGCTGCAGTACGCCATCTTCGGCGACGGCCCGCTCACCGTGCTGGGCGGCGTCGAGGGCCTCGCCTTCGTCAACAGCAAGTACGCCAACGCGTCCATCGACTGGCCCGACATCGAGTTCCACTTCGTGTCGGGCTCGACCAACTCGGACGGAGGCCGGCAGATCTGGCGGGCGCACGGGATCACGGACCGCTTCTACGAGCGCGTCTTCCGGCCGATCGACAACAAGGACGCGTGGAGCGTGATCCCCGTGCTGCTGCGGCCACGGAGCCGAGGCGTCATCAAACTGCGCAGCCGCAACCCGTTCGACTACCCGCTGATCTACCCCAACTACTTCACCGACCCGCAAGACATCAAGGTGCTCGTCGAGGGGGTCAAGATCGGAGTCGCGCTGTCCAGGACGCGTGCCTTCCGCCGCTTCAACAGCCGCCTGCACGAGATCCCGACGCCCGGCTGCGAGTCCGTGCCACGATTCACCGACGCCTACTGGGAGTGCCTGATACGCCACTACTCGGTGACCATCTACCACCCGATCGGCACTTGCAAGATGGGCCCCGCGTGGGACCCCGGGGCTGTCGTGGACCCCCAGTTGCGAGTGTACGGCATTCAGGGCTTGCGGGTCATTGACGCTTCCATCATGCCGTCCATGGTCAATGGAAATACCAACGCACCAGTCATCATGGTGGCCGAGAAAGGCGCGGATCTGATCAAACAATTCTGGCTCCGAAAAAATTGAACCTGAATTGGCTTCTGAGGATGACTAACTTGTCATTTCCTCGGAAATTTCCACTACTCTCGAAGCGTTCAGTCGACGCTGAGGCCTGTGTGCACTTAAAGACAGCAACAGTTACACTACTACAGTTTAATGTAGGTCGGTGTTTACATCCTTGTTTATTATAGGTGAATGAACATTAGGCCGTGGTCTAAGACACTTTTCTGTGCCTAATTATTCCTCTCCTAATGCTGGACACATCCTCAGAGGCTATGAAGATTTTGAGAGTTGATTATACAACTCAAGGACTTAAATTACACAAGTTGTGATCGTGAGTGCTAAATACAGCAAACTGCACCAACTTTTTCGCAGCACAAGCTCCTTAAAACACATCCGCTAGACTCCGCAATTTGTGGCAAAGCCAGATGACATCAAGGTCCAATCACTACGTGGCTACGCATAAACAGTTCGGCCTACCGGGGTTGTTTGAGTGTGAAAATCAACTAATAAATTCTTTATAGCCTCTGAGAATGCCTCCGGTAGAAACAAAAACATGCGTAATGTCTATACAACTAAAATAACCAAAGATACTACTACAGTTATCTCAATTTTCTCCAGAGATAGGGACTCTCTATATGTTCAAAGTCAAATCTACATTTTTTGACCCACTGACGAATGCCTTTTAACATAGTCCACAGCTGAACTTGAGCAGGAACTTACTTATCTGACACGTAAAGTCTTTGCCGCTATAACTGCACTCTCTGTCTTACCCCCTCTGCTGCCGTCGTGGAAATCCGGTTCGGTCGAGGACCTGCGTGCTACGCTCGCAATACCGAAGTACAGAGTACCTGTTGAATTGTTTCATTCTTATTTCTGACGAAAATCTATACAATGCCGTGTGTGTGAACAATCGTTGCTACCAATTGGCATTAGTTATTGCAGATATAATGTCTTGGGCGGTTTCAGCGACCATCAATTGACAAAGTATTTCATTTAAAAGACAGTTCAGCAAGCTTTACTTGCTCCATTTTATAAAAATCGTCCTCATACATTTTTGTCGACAGCAAAGACAGCCAGGCGTACAACTCGTATCGTCGAGTTTTCGCCTGTAGGTAGAATATAATACTTTTTATTTGGCAGTGCCTCATTGTACTAAGTTACAGACTAATGACTATTTTGTACATATTTATTCCATCATCCCAAAGACAGAGGATAACTTGAAATTAATGACTGCGTTTTAAAGAAAGTACTTAAGACCAGGTTCTCTTTAAGCAACTAAGTAAATATAACGGTACAAAACCTCCTTGAAAGGTAGAGGATGTAAAGTGGAGAATGACTAAAATCTTGCCAGAGTTGTAGGCTGATAAAGCATCATAGTTATCCGACACACAGAACATACCTCGAGATATACCTTTCTCGCGTTTATTACAAACCTGCCATCCATGACCCTTCTGTGATAATCTTGATATTAACACTTTTTCATTATTACTTCGCGTAACTGAGGTGTCTTACACTAGGCGTTTCTGATCATGATGTAATACGCGCGTTTGCAGTTACGCATTTAAACATTTGTTAATAAATAGTGACGTACAATCAT
The DNA here is from genome assembly GCF_023864345.2 of Schistocerca serialis cubense. Taxonomy (NCBI): domain Eukaryota; kingdom Metazoa; phylum Arthropoda; class Insecta; order Orthoptera; family Acrididae; genus Schistocerca; species Schistocerca serialis. The sequence continues at coordinate 399,836,959 of NC_064646.1, forward strand.
AAATCATAGCGTACGTTTTCCAACATTTGTATGCCAAATATTTTGTATATAGAAACAATTGTTATTTGTGTGATTTGTTGTATTTATTTATCTGAAAATAAAGTGTATGTTTCTTCATTGATCTCGTATTTTGTACAGTATACTGTATTAACGGCTCTGAGCACTATGGGACTTAACTGCTACGGTCATCAGTCCCCTAGAACTTAGAACGACTTAAACCTAACTAACCTAAGGACAGCACACAACACCCAGCCATCACGAGGCAGAGAAGATCCCTGACCCCGCCGGGAATCGAACCCGGGAACCCGGGCGTGGGAAGCGAGAACGCTACCGCACGACCACGAGATGCGGGCATACTGTATTAGATAAACTCTTAATAGGGAATTGCTGGTACTTTCATTGAGGTGAGAGAAGTTGTGGGATACCACCTAATACCGTGTCGAATCTCCTTGTGCCCGGAGTAGCAGAGCAGTTCGACGTGGCATGAACTCAACTACTCGTTTGAAGTCCCCTGCAGAAATACTGAGCAACACTGTCTCTACGGCCGTCCATAATCGCGAAAGTGCTGCCGGCGCAGAATTTGTACACAGATTGACCTCTCGATTACGCTCCATAAGTGTTCGATGGGTGGGAAATCCTATTGCTCCACTTCTTCAGAATGTTCTTCACATCAATCTCGAACAATAGCAGCCTGGTGACATGGCGCATTGTCACCCACAAAAATTACAGCGTTGTTTAGGAACATTAAGTCCATAAATGGGTGCAAATGGTCTCCAAGTAGCCAAACATGACCATTTCATGTCAATGATCGGTTCAGTTGGACCAGAGGGCTCAGTCCATTCCATGTAAACACATTTCATACCATTACTGGAGCCATCACCAGCTTGTATAGTGCCTTGTTGACGACTTGGGTACATGGCTTCGTGGGGTCTGCGCCACACTCTAAACCTACCATCTTCTCTTACCAACTGAAATCCGGGCTCATCTGATCAGCTCACGGTTCTCCAATCGTCTAGGGTCCAACCGATATGGTCACGAGCCCAGGAGAAGCACTGCAGGCGATGTCGTGCTGTTTGGAAAGGCACTTGCGTCTGTCCTCTGCTGCCTTAGTCCATTAACGCCAAATTTCATCGCACTGCCCTAACGGATACGTTCGTCGTATGCCCCACACTGATTTCTGCAGTTATTTCGCGCTGACAACAAGCAAATGCCGCTGCTCTCGGTCATTAAATGAAGACCATTGGCCACTGCGTTGTCCGTGGTGGGAGGTAATAACTGAAATGTGGTATTTTCGGTACACTCTTTGATACGTGTTACAAACCGGACACAATGGGAAGAACCAGGCCCCTTTGCTTTTTTCTTTTATCACTCGTTTATTACATCGGAGAAATACACATTTTAAGACAAAATTTAACTACATGAAATATTGCTCCCAGTAAAGGTTAACATAAGCAGTGACAAAACTTAGTTGTCTTAAGGGTTTCTGCTGGCAACAAATTTTAAGGAGGCAATGTAAGGTTTATATCAATTTAGATCAAACACGTAGCTAGTGATTGAATCACGACACAGATACTTCAACAATTTCGGTAAGAAATAAACAGCGTGAATTTCCAATTAATCAACAGCCTTGCCATTCACCAAGTAGCAGGCCATTTGGAACGAAGTAGCAACACCCCGCAACTAGGGGAGTTAATACCAACAGTCTTTAAATGTCTTGCTCCCCATTAAATAAACAAACTTACAGTAATTAAATGAATAACAAATCAAACACACTACGCTCCACTGAAACTCTTCAGTGGAAGCCAAGCCAAAATGAAGATTCCATTAACTGACTAGCACTGAAGTCACACTAAAGCTCATCTCTGTGTTCCCAGACACACATAGGGCAAACTTACACAAGACAAGATTTTGAAGGGAGCACATCAGTAAAACCGGTAGTGGAGCTAACTCGTGCCACTGAAAACTAAGGTACTAGACCGGGGCACAAGGTGGTATACAGTGAGGTTGCCTTAGTGCTATACTTCGCTCCGAAATATTAATTCAAATGACCAATTCAAAATTAAGTACACATAAACCAGCATTAATTAACGAGGAGTGACACCAGGTCACTCGAAGGGATGACAACACTTAATTGAAAAGACAAATGCTGGAAGCGGCAGTAACATCAAACACCATCTCCGAATTTGAACCAGGAGTCACTTCCCGCTATACAAATAAACATTTAACCAAGCACAAGGAAGGAACCACAAAGAGAAAATTCAAATAAAACCCCCAACAGATTATAAAGGACAGGGAACCCCAACTACTTAAATTTAAAAGAATTAGCTCTCCCCAAAGGCAGTGTAAACGCGAAGGCCACACTTAAGAGGCCACCAAAATTGGTTACAAAAGGTCTTATACATTTGCTCCTTTTCTTTAAAGAAACACAAGGCTGCTTAACTTTTGCTGGCTTCTGCTGGACTTCCGGTATGACTCGTGTAGGATACACCAGGCAGCAACCCACGCTAAGCGGTCGCAAGGCACGGCGAGCAAAATCAGGAGAGCAGATAGGCAGGCAGCCAACACATATGCTCCGTCCTGAACCGGCAGACCGCGTACAACCAACTCCACATATACGTGGTTGCTTCCACCTCGTACCTCGCGGCGTCTCAGCAGGTAGCCCGGGCAAACGTCAACTGCCACTCGCTCTGCGAATGCCGAAAACAACTTGGCAAGCAGAGATAAGAAACATCGAAGGATCGATAATGGACATCCAAGAGACTGGCGCGCCAGTAACGAGCGCCACGGCTCACTCTTGACATTGTAGATCTCGGAATAGTGAATTCTCTAGCGACTTCCGTGCGTCTAGTAGGTCCAGCTACCATTCTGCGTTCAAAGCCTGTTAATTCCCGGCGTGTGACCATAATTACGTCAAAATTCTTTTGACGTGAATCACCAGAGTGGAAATGACAGCCCTGCCCCGCCAGTGCACTGCCCTTTTATACCTTTTGTATGCGATACTGCCACCGTCTTTATATGTGCATGTAGCTATCCAATGGCTTTTGTAACCTCAGTGGATACTGAAGTGTGTGAAACGAGATGGAGAGAAATGCTTAAATTTTTGTGTTGCAGGAAGAACATTGAGAGTGTGTGTGGTGCAAAGATAAGTGAAGAGGGCCTACAGAGAGTTGTCGAGATGCTGCAGGTATAGAAACCACTAAAAGAATGACAGGCACCAGCGCAGGACAAAATCCGAAACGTGCAAATCCGCTACGTTCCACACTGTAAGCTTCTGTGAAAGGAACAAATGGAAGCAGCAAGGACAGAGGCAGTTTATGCTCGGTCCATATTTTAAGGGCCAAAAGACGCAAGCGGTCACTTGTGACGCCATGATTGGTTGCTTGGTTGGATTAAAAGGGGTGGGGGTGGGGGGGAAGGGACCAAACTGCGAGGTCATCGGTCCCTTGTTCCCCGTAAAACAATTACCCACAGGAGGAGGAGATTAGTGTTTAACGTCCCGTCGACAACGAGGTCATTAGAGACGGAGCGCAAGCTCGGGTAAGGGAAGGATGGGGAATGAAATCGGCCGTGCCCTTTCAAAGGAACCATCCCGGCATTTGCCTGAAGCGATTTAGGGAAATCACGGAAAACCTAAATCAGGATGGCCGGAGACGGGATTGAACCGTCGTCCTCCCGAATGCGAGTCCAGTGTGCTAACCACGTCGCCACCTCGCGCGGTTAACCCACAGGAAAGAAGAAAACAAAGAAGACGTACGACACAATAAAAGGAGAAAGGAAGAAGCAGAAGACTGACAGAAGGACAACAACCACTACAATGGACAAAATAGGACAAGAAAACCACAGAGAGACGCAAGAAACAGGGAGAAGAGATTAAAATCAAGAAAGCAGATTACGATGGCTAGCAGACCATGAGTATAAAAAAGGAGAAGCCAGCCAATCTGCAACACATTAAAACCTCCACCTAAAAAGCCCTAAGGTGGAGGACGTAGAGGAACAAAGGACATGCGCTAAAACTCAGATCAAATGATAAAACCCACCCTCACGAGTAAAACATAAAACTAAAGCTGCTGTTGAGGCATTGTCACCCAACACCGAAGGTAGGGTGCTGCGGAAGTTAGAAGTCCGCCGCTGAGAGGCTAAACGTGGGCAGTCCAGCAAGAGGTGGACGACCGTCATTTGGGAGCCATAGCAACACTGAGATGGGTCCTTGCAACGGAGGAGGTAACCATGTGTGAGCCATGTATGGCCAATGTGGAGCCGACAAAGGACAACTGATTCCCTGCGAGAACGAGAAGCCCGCAGGGAAGATTCCACACATTCACAGTCTCCCTAATTACACGCAGTTTGTTATGCATGCTGTGTAACACACCTGGGGGTACAAATGATGGGGGACCCTTAAACTGTTTTTTCACTTCTGGACCGCGACCGTGCGCCCTGTCCACACCACGTACCTGATAATCCCGCGACGGTCGTGTTGTTCTGCTCCACACTGCTGCTGGCTTGCCTGAAATTATGTATGTAAATATGCAAGCGGGTTAGGGGAGCCACTCAACGTCAAATACAACACTGTCCTACGTCTGGTATGAACAACTATATACTGAGACGATAAGAAGAATAGCAGGTTGCACTGTTTACACTCTAAGTCGTAAGTGTTTATCCCAATTAATGGATGATATGTTATCGGCGGCACTTTTAATTTTTAATCACATCATTACGCACTTCCCTCTGAATCATTTCCATATCTCATCACTTTACTGTAATAGCACTCATAGTAACACTTGAACTTCCATAATAACAATGCCTCTAACATTCAGAACCACCCACAACGCAACATACAGTTCCGTGTTCTACTCTGCAAACACGGCAAGATACTCCACAACTAATCCAGCGATATGACAATAAGCGTACAACTGTTATGCCACTCCATCTCCCAAAGCCGAAAAACCTTGTGGCGTAAGACAAAACGCAAGTCAGTTTCAGAGATGCTCATCTGCAGGAGCAGTTTCTGCGTAGCCTGTTTGGCCAGCTTGTCAGCAAGTTCGTCGCCTAGGTTGCCGATGTGTCCTGGGGTGCACACAAACACCACTGAACGACTGGACCCTTCCAGGACAGAGATGGACTCCTGGATGTTCGCTACCAAAGGATGGCGAGGGTAGCACTGGTCGACAGCTTGTAAGCTGCTCAGGGAGTTAGAATAGAGAAGAAACGACTCACCAGAGCAGGAACGGATGTACTGAAGTGCACGAGATATGGTCACAAGATCTGCAGTGAATACACTGCAGCCATCGGGAAAGGAATGCTGTTCAGTATGGCCTCTGTGGACATAGGCGAAGCCAACATTATCATCAGCCATCGATCTGTTGGTGTAAACAACTTCAGAGCCCCGGAGCACGTCAAGAATCGAGAGGAAGTCCTTAGGGCCATGCAAAAGGTCCAGACGAAGCTTCGGCCGAGGTGTACACCATGGAGGTGTACGTGAATGGACCTCAAGTAGAGGTGATAAAGGGAAGGACTCCAGTTCAGAGAGAAGGGATCGCACGCGAACCGCAATCGTGAGCCCTGCCCGGGCCATGATGCGAGAGATGAACTGCCGCGGGTGGGAAAAGAAAACGGTAATTCGGATGCTCAAGAGAACTAAGAATGAATGCAACATAACTGGCGAGTAGCTGTGCACGTCGGATCCGCAATGGAGGAACTCCGGCGTCCACCAGGAGACTGGTCACTGGACTCATTCTAACAGCTCCTCTCGCTAGGCGAACGCCACATTGGTGCACTGGGTCGAGTAAAAGCAACGCTGAGGGCACCGCCGTCCATAGTCAAGGCGGGATTGAACAAGGGCTCTGCAGAGCTGCAGCAGCGTAGAGCGTTCTGCACCCCAGTTGGTGTTGCTCAGGCAGTGGAGAGCATTGAGGTGCTGCCGGCCCTCCCCTTTAAGCTTGCGAAGGTGAGGTAGCCAAGTCATTCAGGCGTCGAAAATCAGTCCTAAGAATCGATACATCTCCACTACAGTGCGCGGATCGTCATTAAGAATAAGTTCAGGTTCCGGATGAACGATACGACGCCGACAGAAGTGCATGACACAGTCTTCGCGGCTGAAAACTGGAAGCCGTTGGCTAGAGCCCATGGCTGAGCCTTGTGGATGGCTCCCTGTAGGCGCCGCTCAGCAACACCAGTAGTGGAGTAGCAATACGAAATGCAGGAGTCATCCGTATACAGAGAAGGGGAGACCGACGGCCTTACAGCTGCTGCTAGGCCGTTAATGGTAACTAAAAATAGAGATACACTCCTATTTCCGTCGTTTTATAAGCAGACGAACGCGGGCACGGAGCCGCTTAAAGGCTATTAGTTGCTCTAGGGGAGGGTGCCGCTTATGTCACTGTAGAGCTCGCCGACGCTCTTTAATTGCCTCAGCGACCACTAGGGGACTGTCTTTCGCCGGAGGCACCCTAGAGAACGAGGGATCGCGTTTTCCGCCGCAGATATTATCGTTGTAGTAACCCGCTCTATCACAACATCTATGGAACCACGTGGGAGAAATTCGACAGAGACAGCAGAGGTGAAGGCTACCCAGTCTGCCTTGTTTATAGCCCATCTCGGTAGGCGTCCGTAGGCAAGACGCCAGGGGAGTGACAGGAACAGGGAAGTGGTCACTACCACACAGGTCGTCATGTACTCTCCAGTGGATAGATGGGAGGAGTCCTGGGCTGCAAATTGATAATTCAACAGCCGAATAACTGCCATGAGCCACACTGTAACGTGTGGCGGCGCTGTTATTTAAGAGGCAGAGATCGAGTTGGGGCAGTAAAGTTTCGACATCTCTGCCACGGCCAGTAAGCATGACCATGGGTATCGGAGTTTATAGCCCATCTCGGTAGGCGTCCGTAGGCAAGACGCCAGGGGAGTGACAGGAACAGGGAAGTGGTCACTACCACACAGGTCGTCATGTACTCTCCAGTGGATAGATGGAAGGAGTCCTGGGCTGCAAATTGATAATTCAACAGCCGAATAACTGCCATGAGCCACACTGTAACGTGTGGCGGCGCTGTTATTTAAGAGGCAGAGATCGAGTTGGGGCAGTAAAGTTTCGACATCTCTGCCACGGCCAGTAAGCATGACCATGGGTATCGGAGTTAAAATCTCCAAAAAGTAGGAAAGGTTTAGGGAGTTGATCAATCAGTGCAGCCAACACGTTCATTGGAACTACACCATCTGAAGGAAGATATACGTTGCAGACAGCTATTTCCTGCATCATCCATATCAAGACAGCCACAGCTTCAAGAGGAGTTTAAAGGGCACGGGTTCACTACATCAGGTGTAAAGCTTAACAGTTGCTCTAGCTCAGCCAGGTGGTGGAAGAAACCGCCGCATTTCCACTGGAAGATGACATTGTCATGAGACTGGGAAGGCACGAAACACTCAATGAGGCACTCTATGCCTCAGGATTATCTGATGCACTGACTTTTTTCCTAAACAGCCTATATCCATTGTGTCTGAGGATCTGGCGAAGTCTAGGTCCTCGGCAGACACCAGAATTTTCACCTCATTCTCAGATGCTGAGCTTGTAGGCAGCGATAGTGTGGGTGTCACCACAATTCTCTTGGTCTTGGGGGTCTTCTTTCTGGATTTCTCTCACTGATCCTTGGGTTTCTCTTGCTGGTCGAACTTCACTGATTCAGTTTTCAGGACTGATGAAGATTGTGAAGCCTTACGTCCAGCTGCTTTCGGGCACTTCAGCCCTGGTGGGTGTCATCTTTCACACTAGCAGAAACCCGGGAAGGGAGTGACCCAAGGGACCCCTTAAAGTACGAGAACGCTTCCACTGCTGAGAAGTGGGGACTGGTGTCCCCAGTGGTTGGGGGGACAGTGCTCCCAAGGTAGATGGTGCAAGAGCAACAGGGAGGGATGTGTCCCCCACCATCAAGGGGGCAGGTGCAGTCTTCCAGCTCTGAGAGCCAACTGGAACTCGTGGAACTGATGGGGCTACAACTGTTCTTGTGGCAGCGACATAAGAGGAGATCATAGCCACAGGATGTAGGTGGTCAAATTTCTTCCTGGCCTCAGTGTAGGTCAGTCAGTCCTGGCTCTTGTATTCCATGATTTTCCTTTCTCACTGTAAAATCCTGCAGTCTGGTTAGCAAGGGGAATGATGCTCTCCGGACACAGATGGAAAGTGGGCCACGTGGAGTATTGGGATGGGATGGACATCCACAATCTCGACATGTGATGCTGGTAGTACGAGGTTTGTCCGGAAATACGTATAAAAGTTGAATAATAACTTTATTTTACAATTATTCAGGTATTACAATATGGTCTCCTTCAAAGTACTCGCCCTGAGATGCGATACACTTCTGCCAACGCCGTTTCCACTGTTGATATCATTGCTGAAAGTCTTCAGTTGTGATATTGTTCAGTTGCCGGGTTGTTTCCGTCTTGATGGCTTCCACATCCCCCAAGTGCCGCCCCCGTAGAATTTCGGGAACATGAAGTCACACGGAGCTAAATCGGGTGAATAAGGCGGGTGGTCTGTCACGGTGATTGAGCTTCGGGCCAAAAACTCGCGCACAACGAGCGACGTGTGAGCGGGCGCATTGTCGTGATGAAGGATCCACCTTCCCCCTTTTCCAACTCCGGTCGAACTCAGGCCACACGAGATCTGAGACGTGTCAGAACTTCAACGTAAAAATTTCCGTCCACTCTCTGGCCGGGAGGGACAAATTCCTTGTGAACAATGCCCCTAGAATCAAAGAAAACAATCAACATTTTCTTCACATTGGACCTTGATTTTCGCGACTTTTTTGTTCTCGGTTATCCTGCTAGTTTCCAATCCTTGCTTTGAGATTTGAGCTCCACATCGAATTCGTAAAACTAGGACTCGTCTCTAGTGATGACTCCGTTGAGAAAGTCCCCTCGTTCCTCTGCTTCCAACCAATCCTCACAGCACTCAACCCTCTTTGCTTTATGTTGTGGCGTCAAGAGCTTCGGTACAATTTTCGCACAGAATTTCTTCATTTCAAGTTTTTGTGTCAGGATTTCGTGAACGATTGTTTTGGGGATTGACAGCTCGTCAGCAATCATTCTGACTGTCATTCTACGGTCTTTAGGAACACAAGCCCGAATTCGTTCAACATTTGCATCGGAACTCGATGTCGACGGGCGTCCTGGGCGGGGGTCATCGTTCACTTCTTCTCGTCCATCCGGAACCTTTTTAACCACTTGTTCACGGTTGGTTCCTTCAGAGAATTGTCTCCATAAATCTGTTTCAAACACTCAAAAATCTCACGGCCATTCTTGCCTAGCTTTGGAAGAAACTTGATGTTGACGTGCTGTTCCTCTATCAGAGAGAGCTCCATGCCGATGGCAGGTGAAAAAGGGTAACTGTCAACAAGCTACCACACACTCCCACCTTCACGCAGAGTGCTCTGACTCGAACTGAGCGTTGATGGGATTGATTACAGCAGTAGTCCCACCTGGCGGTGACTGCAACCTGTAACATAAAGACATTATCCAACTTTTATAAGTATTTTTCGGACAAACCTCGTACAGCAGGAAGACTCATAGCCAAATTTCCAGCACTTGAATCACCGCATTGGGGGAGGGATATATGTCTTGATATCACAGTGGTAGACCATCACCTTGACCATCTTGGGTAATATATCGCCCTCGAAGGCCAAGATGAAGGCACTGGTAGCAACCTTATTATCCCTCAGACCCCAATGGACGTGCCGGACAAAATGAACTCCTCGTCATTTTAAGTTGGTGTGCAGCTCATCACCAGACTGCAAAAGAAGGTCCTTGCAGAATATAATACACTGGACCATATTTAAGCTCTTATGAGGCGTGATGGTAACAGAAACATCCCCCAGCTTATCACAAGCGAGTAATGCCCATGACAGGGCAGAGGATGCCGTTTCTATCAAGACTGACCCAAAGCGGATTTTGGACAACCCCTCCACCTCCCCAAACTTGTCCTCTAAATGCTCTACAAAAAACTGAGGCTTCATCGAGACAAAGGAGTCCCCATCAGCTCTTGTACATACAAGGTAACGGGGCGAATTAGATTTACTGCCATCCTTAGCCTGGCATTCCTCCTATGGTGTGGCCAGGGAGGGGAACGATTTAGGACCACACTTCCTTGAAATGTACTGAGACTTGGAACACTTAGAAATTGCTTGCTTTTGATCATCAGCAAGTGATGACACGGTACGCTTCGTCATGCGTCATCCACCCTGATGCCACCCACTCCGACCAGGGGCCCTCCTCATGGGCGCCACCCATCTGCAGGCCATCTGGCAGGATGGCCTTTGCCAGGAATCCTGATGCCCCATGGTGACGGGAATCTACTCCTTGGTATACGTGGGGAGTTAATAGCACAGGCATCAGCAGAGTGATCCCTGCGTAGTCAGGGGGCTACAACCAATAGGGTACATGGTGGCCCCACCACAATGGACTTGCTACCGTGCTGGATATGAGGTGCAAAGAATTCCATGATTATTGTCAGCGCAGAAAACGACACTGCAGAGTGGGTGGAGGAAAACGCACCCAGGTAGGTGTTCTCGCTCAAGAGATGGAGGATGAGCGGGAGTGCAATGCCACGACGAGAAAGTGGGCTAAAGATCTCAGTGCACGATGGACACAATGCACCATGTAAGGCGCCCTTCCCCAAGTGGCTCGCTCTTCGGGAAAATAAAGGCCGAAAGGTGTGAGACTCCTTTTAGTCGCCTCTTACGACAGGCAGGAATACCTTGTGCCTATTCTAGCTCCCGGGCCCGCAGGGCCCTGCTGATAAGGACTTCAAGGGTGGCCAAATGCAAAGTTTATACACAAAAAAAGAGTGTACCATAATTAGTAGCGAAAACTTACATGGTGTAAATATACGATAAAAGACTGACCGAAAAACAATTCCAACGCCAAGAAGGAATTGTCCAATATAAACGAATGTTGGGAGGACTGTTTCTATGTCTGTTCAGTTCAGTTTTCGCGCCTGTTTCATAAGAATGGCGCTAGTAGCGCCAATATGGGGATGTGGATCAGGTTTTGTTTAAATACACACTGTAACAGTCGTGAACGTTAGTTCCCTTTGAGATTTGACATGATGAGCTGATATTAGTCAAGAATGCATTTATGGCTACCAATACGCCACTATCAACATCTCACTGAGTTCGAATGAGATCACTTAATAGCGTATGAGAATCTGCATGTGCCTTCTGCGACATTGCAGAACGATTTATCAGGAATGTAACCATAGTACATGATTTCTGACAGCAGTGGTCACGAGAATGTCTTGTCAAAAGGCGACTAGGCTCCAGACGGCCATGGGGCGCTCCCGAGAGGGAAGACTATCGTGTTCGGCATATGGTTCTCATGCACCGTGCTACATCCACAGGAGGACTTTGAGCAGCAGTCCACAGTGACACAACGAACTGTTCCAAATCGGTTATTTCAAGGACAGCTCCGAGCCAGAATCCCTGTTGTGTGCGTTCCATTGACCTCAAACCACCACCATTTGCAACTTCAGTGGCGACAAGGGAGAGCTCATTGGAGGGCAGGATGGACGTCTGTCGTGTTTTCTGATGAAAGCTGGTTCTGTCTCGGTACGATTGACGGCCACTTGTTGGTTAGAAGGAGACCAGTCGAGGGCTTGCAACCAACCAGCCCGCATGCTAGACACACTGGACCCACACCTTGAGTTATGGTCTGGAGTACGATTTCGTATGACAGCAGGACCACTCACGTGGTTATCCCACGCACTCTGGCTGCAAATGTGTACATCAATCTGACGATTCGACCTGTTGTGCTGCCCTTCATGAACATCATTTCAGGGGGTGTTTTCCAACAGGGTAACTCTGACCCATATGTCGCTGTTGTAACTCAACAAGCTCTACAGTGTTGAAACGTTGCTTTGGCCCACTCCATCACTGGAACTGTCTTCAATCGAGCACATGTGGGACATCATCGGACGATAACTCCAGTGATATCAGCGAACACTAACCGTTCCTGTGTTGCATTCAACATTCTGGCGGTTACACTAGTTGTTAATGTGCCAACATTTCACATTTGCAATGGCATATTTAGCGCTTAGAATGTTAACCACTGAAATATGTTACCAAGACAAAAATATTCCCGAATTTTCTTTACTCTACATAAATTATTTTTTGGTGTTGCGACTTTTTTCCGTCAGTGTAGAAGTAAAAACCTAGTAAATATGGGTCTGCAAATGAACCGTCTGTAAGATAATTGGAATGTGTGTGCTTACAAGCCACTACTGACTGCAGCATCAAATACTGTCTTAGTCAATATAAATGTATTTGAAGTGTAGTTTTCGATCACCTTCCCCCTTTAATCTGGATCAAATTCACCCAAGGACTACTTTAACAAGAAATAAAATATCAGAAACATAAAATTACTGCAGCACATCACAATTTATTGCACACTCATACCTGTTAAACGAGGTGGTCCACGTGTCGTCCTCGCGTTTGGATGCAATACTGCATTCAACTCTGCAGTGGGTTACGAATTCTTTCAAACTTTCCCAGATCATCTCATGATGTGAACGGATAGCAGCGCACGTTATTACGCCGCTTCCGGAATTCGTGGAGACGTGCCAGCCCTGAGTCGAATTCACAGCAAAGGCCAGTGTGCCGCCCAGCCTCGATGTGCTTTTTAGGGGGCTTTCCACATCAGACTAGGTGAATACCGGGCTGATACTGGTACCCACGTCCCGCCTCAGTTACACGGTTCGCAAGTAGAAAGCGTATGTATACCCCCACACATGATGACACTACACATAGACAGACGGTGTACACAAATTCCTTTCCTCTCGAGAGTGTGGGAGGGGGGGGGGGTACAAGAAGGGCATCTGGGCGTTCTCTACCACTAACACTACCAAATCTAGATTAACACGCTGACCTCATGAAGACACGGGACAAGGCCAGGGAATAGAAGACCCTGGATCGTCTCGTAAATCTTGACAAGATTCGCTGTTCCAATTCTTCAACTGTATTAATGGGAGTACTGCAGACTACACTTTCGAGATGACCACAGACGAATAATCCAGAGCATTGAGGTCAGGTGATCCTGGAGGCCAAGGCACAGACTGTTTTCGACCTATGCATCTTGGACATTTCCGAACCGTCAGCTGTCGTCTGATAGCAGGAGCAGCAAAACACGTCTGTGCTACGTCACGTAAATACCACATTTCCCAGCGTTGGACAACGTAAGGTGGGCTGTGAGTTAAATTTGAGCTCAGTTAGATGGGGAATTAATCAAAGAGCTTACATTTCGAACACACTTGTACAAATAGTACAATATTTCATACTCAAGTCAATGGCGGGTGGTGACCACACATTCGCAATGACCTTGCTAACAGCTCGTCTTCCCTCTTTTCTGGAACGTATCTCTTTCTTATGCTTTCATAGGTGTCACTTTCCACAATTAATTGTGATTCACGCACTATTTATAACAACATTATTTTGTAATAACAATTATAGATTAAGAAGTAAGAAATCTCGTAAGAGTCACAGGTCAGTGCAAGTACTTTCATCTGACGTCATGTCAGTGACGCACGTCTCAGCTTAAGTTGGTGCTATCAGTAATCGCATGCAGGTCCACCGCGTGAAAAGCGTGAACGGTATACCATTCAACCAAGCAGGGGTTTACTATACAGGGTGTTTCAAAAAGGACTTTACAACTTCAAAAATTCGTATAAATTTATAGAAAGAAGATATAGAGCTGGGTTTTGTGTTATTTTGTAGGGAAAGACATCAAGTTCTTTTTTACCTTAAACTAAAGATGTTGCATTTGGTTTAAGTTGGTTATCCTGCGCACATCCCATCGGAAGTCATTTTCTTCCCAAATTCGCTAGCATTGCAAGTGTAACTTGCTCAGTGGCGGCGTAAATTCTTGCTCTAAATTCTGCTACATAAGCCGGCAAAGGAGGTACAAACACGATATCCTTGATGAATCCCCATAAAAAAAAATCCAGTGCCGTCAGGTCTGGAGAACATGGGGGGAGGGGGGGGGGGGCATGAAATTGGTGCATCACGGCCAATCCCTTGACTTGGAAAGCGGTCACTGTGAAAATCCCGGACGTCAGCCAGGTGGTGGGGTGGTGCACCATCTTACATGAAACAAACATTTCGTTCTTGGTCATCCTCGTCGATCTGTGATATCAAAAATTGTTGTAACCTATTCAGGTACACAGTCCGGCTGATGGTTTTCTCACGGAAAAAAATGGGCCGTACGCTTTATTCTTGCTCAGTGCACAAAAAACTTTCAGTTCAGGGCTATTACGAACATGTTGCAATGTTTGATGTGGATTTTCATTTCCCCAAATCCTACAGTTGTGTGTGTTAACCTTGTCATTTAAGTGAAAAGTCGACTCGTCAGGAAAGATGATTTTGTCCAAGAAATGTTCATCCTCATGTAATCGATTTAATAATATATCCGCTCAGAAGCTCTTGCGAGGAATTTTATCAGTTCTTTTATTGCTTGTACGATCGTCAGTATGTGCGGTTTCAAATGCAATCGATTTCTCAACACACGCCAAACAGTCATTTGTAGGATATGCAGTTCACGACATGCACAACGGGTCGATTTCGTAGGGCTGTTGACAAAACGCTGTCTCACTCGCTCAGCGACGTCGCCACATGTGCTTCGACGACCTGATGATTTCCAATGTCTTACCGAGCACCCTGTTTCTACAAAACATTTATGCCACACATAAATCCTAGACCTACTAGGGGGTTCTTTAGCGTACTTGGTACGGAAATTACGCTGAACTATTGTCGCCAACTTCATTTCTTCAAACACAGTTGCGTTAAAGCTGGCTGCCTTCATTGTGTTTACACAGCTAGCACGTTCAGGTCCAATGAAGGCAGCCAGCTTTAACGCAACTGTCGCAAGCGCTCCGTACGGTGCGAGTCGGCGCTAGCGAACTACGCGAGACAAAACTTGATGTATTTCCCTACAAATTGACACTACAGTCACCTCTGTATGTACTATGAATTAAAAAAATGGTTCAGATGGCTCTGAGCACTATGGGACTTAACATCTATGGTCATCAGTCCCCTAGAACTTAGAACTACTTAAACCTAACTAACCTAAGGACATCACACAACACCCAGCCATCACGAGGCAGAGAAAATCCCTGACCCCGCCGGGAATCGAACCTGGGAACCCGGGCGTGGGAAGCGAGAACGCTACCGCACGACCACGAGATGCGGGCTACTATGAATTAATTCATATGAATTTTAAAAGTTGTTAAGTCCTTTTTGAAACACCCTGTATTTATGGCACGAGTAAAAGTCCTGGGAGAAAAAATGGCTCTGAGCACTATGGGACTCAACTGCTGAGGTCATTAGTCCCCTAGAACTTAGAACTAGTTAAACCTAACTAACCTAAGGACATCACAAACATCCATGCCCGAGGCAGGATTCGAACCTGCGACCGTAGCGGTCTTGCGGTTCCAGACTGCAGCGCCTTTAACCGCACGGCCACTTCGGCCGGCTATCCTGGGAGAAGCAAATAATGTCTGAGGAAAGGGGGGTGGGACCCAAATAATATGTCGCTTGTGTAGAAAATGTTATCCAACCGGCCCTGTTTATTCCTATAGCACATGCTACGGGCCTCGCGTTGTCAGTAGCGCTGCACCGTTTTTGCGCGAAAAAATACTGTTAACGCTTTTGAATTGAAAACAATGATACTGTATAAGCACAGTAAATAACAGACACAAGAGCGTGCTGAAAAGCAATGCCTCCGAATTTTTATGTGAAAATTCTTGAAGCATTTTAAATACAACAATCGCCATTAATATCCTACATCGTTATTCTTCATCTCGACGTATTTGCAGTTCTCTGCCGCTAGATGGTCCTTAATGGTAGTTTGTAACATGGCGATATGTAACGTATCTGTACCGGTACGTGCGAAACAGCGTGCTATAATCGAGTTTCGAAGTCAAAGAGTTTGATCACACACGGAGAACCTTCTCCTTCAGGGTGACAAAGCCATACCACACACGAGCGTTGCGACATCTGCAACAATCCGACGCCTTGGGTTCGTTGTCACCGATCGTCCTCCATACAGTTCCTACTTGACCGATGCTAGATTCATCTGTTTCCAAAACGTAAAGAACAAGTACTTCACATTGATAAAGCAGTGTAAGCAGAGGTGATATTGTGGCTTCGTCAACAAAGTCAATCATTCCACAATGACGATATTGACAAACTGGTCTCTCGTTGAGAGAAATGTGTTTGTCGCAAGGTGACTGTGTTGAGAAATAAATATGTGGACATGAAGATTAAAGATGAAGAATGTTAATAACGTTTCGCTTACTTACAGACCTTTAAGAGATTTCTCATTAAAAAAAATTCGGAAGCATTACTTCTCAGCACGCCCTTCTAATTGCGAGTATTATACAATCGTCTTTTACGTCCCTTCCTCTCTTTTAAGTTGTACTACTATGCGACTTCACAATGAGCATCTCTAACTAGTTCAACCTATTTCTGGAAAATTTTCATACGTTCTTTGATGTTTAACCCATTCAAATGCGCCAATGTTGTAACGTCAGGTTTTCCTCCGAAAGCCACAATACAGATCATGCTTTCCGAGGCTGTATCTCACGACGTTTTACTGTTAGCGCAGTCATACGAAATGTGTCAGTAACCCGAGGCATTTGACTTTTCAACATGAGTTTTAATGATTTATAACCAATATCAAAGCAGTCTGTACCGTCAGCGCCTATAACGGCTATAAATCGCTGGAATATCAAAGGCTAACTGTCGTAGGTATCGTAAGTGGGGTGACTATACAAACTCACACTGACGGCAAAGAAAAATGAACACAAAAGAATAATAATGTAGAATAATGAATTTTCGGGAATACATTTATCTAGGTAATACATTTAAGTGATTAATATTGTAGGATCACAAGTTAATGTAAGTACCATTAAGCAACTGCAAATGCGAAATCCTGGTAATAACTGGTGTAATCGCTAGAATGTTGAATGCAAGCATGCAAACATGCGTGCATTGTGTTGTACAGGTGCCGGATGTTAGTTTGTGAGATGGAGTTCCATACCTGTTGCATTTGGTTGGTCAACATATAAACCGTTAATGATGGCTGTGGATGATGCTGGAGTTGTCATCTAATGATGTCCCGTAAGTACTCCATTGGAGACACATCTGGTGATTGAGCAGGTCAAGGTAATATGTCAATGCTCTGTAGAGCATGCTGGGTTACAACAGCAGTATGTGGGCGAGCTTATCCAGTGGGAAAACACCGCATGAAATGCTGTTCATGAATGGCAGCACAACAGCTCGAATCGCCAGATTGACGCACAATTTTGCAGTTAAGGTGGATGGGGTAATCACGAGATTGCTCCTGCTGTCATACCAAATCGCATCCCAGTGAGTCGAGTATGCCGACAGGATGGTTGGTTGCGCTCATTTAGTCTCCTTCTAACCAACATAGGGCCATCACTGGTACCGAGGCAGAACCGGGTGCCATCGGAGAACACTACAGACCTCCACTCCACTCTCCAATAAGCTCTCATAAGACACCACTGAGGCCGCAAACGGCGGTGGTTTGGGGTCAGCAGAATTCACGCTACATGGCGTCTGGCTCGAAACTGTGCTTCAAGTAACCGATTAGTAACAGTTCGTTGTGTCACTGTGTGCCAACTGATGTTCAAATTACTGCTACAGATGCAGTACGATGCCCCACAGCCACATGCCAGACATTATGGTCTTATCTCTCTGGAGCCTTGTCTTCTTGCGACCGTACGTTATTGTCACCACCGCTGCCAGCAATCTTTGTTCACTGCGAGACGCCTGGACACTTCCCTTGTAGAGAGCCCTGCCTGGCACAAAGTAATAATGCGGACGCGATCGAAACGCGGTATTGAATGGCTAGGCATGGTTGAACTACAGACAACACGAGCGGTCTACCTCCTTCCTGGTGGAATGACTGGAACCAATCGGCTGTCGGATCCCCTCCGCCTAATAGACGCTGCTCATGCATGGTTGTTTACATCTGTGGGCGGGTTTAGTGACATCTCCGAACAGTCAAAGGGACAGTGTCTGTGATACAATATCCACAGTAAACGTCTGTCTTCAGGAGTTCTGGGAACTGGGGTGACGCCAAACTTTTTTTTGATTTGTATAGTATAACATCTCTAGAGAGGACACGGCAATAATAAATAAGTCTCTCCTTGTGCGTCAATCACAGCAACTGTGTTGAGTGCAGGACTTGGTCACATGGTGTCATATGTATGTTTGGATCGATCCGAGAGGAGCGCTCAGGTACCCGAAATTGTTGAGGTCCTCACTCGTGTAAAATGGAAAATCTAGGATCGACCTCTGGTTTGGAACCTATTTTCATCTGTCACTAATAAATTGTGCAGTTGAAGTCTAATAGCATCCCCAGTTATGAATACATTTCTTCTATCCCATAGGAAATGTCTGGGAGTGTTTGAAACAGCGGATGAAACTTAACAATTAACATTCCCGCAGTTTGATGCCTCTAAGACAGTGGTTCCCAACATTGGGGGTAATTACCCCAAGGGATGAAATGAAATTTTCTGAAGAGTAATAACATAATGGTGTAATTACGTTCCGGTCGCGAAGCTAAGTAACACCATTACTATGATCACTCTTTCATAACACTGTAATACTAGTTAGCAATAATAACAATTTATTTCAAAATACTAGCGTTAATGTGGGACACAGTGTGCCAGAGGTTATGCCTTGTCAAACGAATTTATGAACATTTTTTTCACAGAGTCCGCCAACTACGTTCTTTGTTCTTTGCATTATATGTATATATATATATATATATATATATATATATATATATATATATATATAGCTTATTAAAACGCGTTTTCTGAATGGCTGGTAGTTCCCGGAATAGACCAGAAATTGCTTCTTTATGCTCTTTGCAACAGTAAAGGAACTAATTGACAGTACAAGAGTTAACTGCACTGAGGTGTCAAAGTCATGGGATAGCGATATGCACACACACAGATGGCGCTAGTATCACATACACACGGTATAAAAGGTCAGTGCACTGGCAGAGCATTCAGCAAAGAAACGCCGGGACTGGCGCCAGACATGCACACACCTCAAATCCACCCTCCCTGTCAACTCCTCCAAGTACTGGTCAGCCTTCCACCGCCTTACTGGTAGCCATCCCACCCCGCATTACCCCATCCTCCATGACGATCGACCCTTTCCTGACAACCTCAGTAAGGCTAACCATTTTGCTTCCCACCTATCCGAGGTCTTCTCCATTCCTGACGATCCCCATTTTGATTACTCCCTCTTCCCCACCGTCCTTGACTGCACTGACACCTCTGTCCCCCCTAGCTTCCAGTGCTTGGATCGGTTGCCCCCCTCAGACATCAACACTCCCATCACCACACAAGACATCTCACTCGTCCTCCGCTCCAAACGCAACACCGTCCTTGGTCATGATGGCGTCACCTACCATCACCTCAAGGAATCCCCTCCATCCTTCCTGTCTGTCCTTGCTACCCTGTACAATGTCCTCCTCTCCACTGGATTTTACCCTGACCTGTGGAAGACTTCCTGCATCCTGCTGTTCCCTAAACCTAACAAACCCCCCTTTGCTACCTCTTCATATCGTCCAATCTGCCTCACCTCCGTGTTCAGTAATGTCTTTGAGGCCATCCACTCTCGCTGTATTCACTGCCACCTTAACCAGCACTGCCTCCTTCCTCTTACCCAATGTGGCTTCTGGCCTTCCTTCTCTGCTGACGACCAGCTCCTTAACCTTACCAATCTTCTTTCCCTCCAACTTAACTCCCATCGCTCAGCTATCTTTGTTTCCTTCGATCTCCAGAATGCCTATGATCGTGTCTGGCATCCCGGGCTCCTCTTCAAACTCCAGACCTATGATCTCCCCATCAACTTCGTCCATCTCGTTGCTTCCTTCCTCTCCCATCGTCCCTCCTATGTGACTATCCACAATTCCAGCTCCCGTACTTTCTACCCCTCTGCCGGCGTGCCCCAAGGTTCTGTTCTTTCCCCTCTCCTCCATCTCCTGTAAACTGCTGATATGCCTAAACCTCCCCCTCCTGTTCATCTTCTCCATTTCGCTGATGACACCGTCTTCCTAGCCCTTTATCCTACCCTTCAACGGTCCCAACGTACCTTCCAAATCCACCTTGACCAATTCACCGCTTGGTGCAACCACTGGTTCCTCCGTGTTAATCCCTCCAAGACCCAGACGATCATCATAGGCCGCACCACCTGCTCCTTCTGCCTGCATGATTTCTATCTCACCATTTATGGCTGTCCTATCCACCTCACTCCTACCCTCAAATACCTTGGCCTCACACTCGACCGCCACCTAACCTGGACTCCCCATCTCCTTACCATCCAAAACAAAGCTCACAACCGCCTCCGCCTCCTGAAACTCCTGTCCGGCCAGACGTGGGGTCTGCATTCTTCCAACATCCTTCACACCTAAAAATCCATGATCCGCCCCATCCTTTGTTATGCCAGCGTCGCTTGGATTTCCACACCTCCCTGGTTCTATAAAGCCCTCCAAATCCTCGAACGCCATGCACTCCGCCTCGCCTTCCGCATCCGCCTTCCGTCCCCCACGCGCATCCTCTATGACCTCATCCCCTTCCCCCACCTTCTCCTTTTCCTTGAACACATCCGCACAGTATATATTGTCTGCCACCTTGATCCCCCTCACCCCCTGGTGTCTCCCTTCCTCTCCACCCCCAACCAGTTGCCGCGCCTTTACCGTTGTGTCTCTCCCTCTCTCCATCTCCACACCCTCCATCTCCTTTCCCAACTGTAACAACTATGACGGCTTTTGACACCAAATGTAACAGTTGTGTTACTAAATGTGACACTTCTGTCACTCAATGTAACTGGGTTTTCTCTTTTGTTGCTGTCAGTTGTCAGGATGAGCATTCTAAAGCATTCTGTCAGGGTGAAAATATTAAATACATTAACTTTTCTCTCTTAACAACATGTGGGCAGGGTGGGTTCTTCCTTGGCTCGGGTATGAGGTCGAATAAAATATCATTTTTACATAAGATAACTTTTATTGAAGATTTGTACAACTGTATCTTACGGGATGTTCTGGTTCGGAGAGCGGCAGTGTGTCGTTTGTGAAGTCTTCTGTTGCGGCAGCGGCGGCGGCGGCGGAGGCGGCGTCTGATTACGCGTAGCAGTGTGAATCTCGTGTCGCCGTCTCGCCCAGCTGACGGGAGACGCGCAGCGCGAGGTGGCCGGTTTAATTATTGCGAGCGAAGTCGTGCATCGGATGATACCTTGGGTGTGGCGTCCCAGTGTTTCTCTTCTCTAAGCGGCCGCGTGTGTTGTGCGTCGGCCAGCGGAGCGGTGCGGCGGGGGAAGGCCGGTGTCGCGGACTCGAACCACGGACTCCCGCTTGCCAGTCTTCGGCTGTCAGATCTTCATCCCAGCTCACAGGTGATTGCTGATGTGAGGCCGTCTCCTTCCCGTCCTCACAAGTCACCCGGGTACGTAAAAATAAGACTTCAAATACCTTTTAACTTCTGTCTTCTGGCGCCGCGGCTGCTGCTTGCTACTCCATTACAGCGGCGGACTTGGTTCGTCTGTGCATGATGCAGACTCTTCTTGCATGACAGTCTTCAGCACCGAAACTGACTGAAAACTACTGCTGCTCTTCTTTTCTTCCTTCGTCTCTCGTCTTCGTCTCCATCCCCGTCTTCATCTTCGTCCCTGTCTTCATCCGTCTTCATCTGTCTTCATCTGTCTTCATCTCTTGGGCCCACCGCGTCTCGCGTATTTATTCACTTCAGTTCACTGGAGGTGAACGACTTCATGGCCATTGCCTCTTCTGTCACGTTGAAAAGCTTCTCGAAGAATCTTCTTGACCTCGGTCATTGGCTCTTGGAATGTGGGCGGGGGCCTCTGATCGCATGTGACGACTGAGAAACACGTGAGCCGGTCATTGCCTCTTCCGTCACGTTGAAAAGCTTCTCGAAGAATCTTCTTAACGTCGGTCATTGGCTCTTGGAATGTAGGCGAGGGCCTTTGCTCACATGCGGCAACTGAGAAACACGTGAGCTGGTCGGGCGATACCCTGACGGCTGAATCGACAGCGCCCGCTTATGTGGAACTCGCTGACTTCACGGTCATTGTCTCTTCTGTTCTGCTGTTCTGCCCACTGAATGCGAGTATGTAACTCTCTAAACTAAACCAAGTTTTCCACTTATATTCTAATTTCTAGTTCACTTTGATTTCACTAATTTATTTACTTAAGTACCACTCAACATTCCTCCACCCTTCGGAGAAATTCGCCCTCGAATTTACCACTCAACATTCCTCCACTCTTCACACGGAAAAAGCACAAGCACTGAAAACTCTCGACTTAGAAGATTACACACGCTTCACATTAAGTATGTGGAAAATACCGTATCACTTTACAAAAGCACTGTACGGTCATGAATCACATAGTTCTTACATAAATGGTTGTAATAAGTGTAACAAATCTTGATGACAATGAATAAACAAAAAATAGATTTTGCACTTAGAAAATTACAGAGCAACAGCTGTTTAATCTACCCTATACTAATGCAAGAATATCTATTCTACAGTATTGTTTACTTTAACATAAGACTGTTTAGTAAAGAGTGAAGTACAAGAAACAAAATTAATACAGTAACGCTGAAAAGTAACCATTGAAGTACACCAGTTAAGAGTGTGGTATCCAGTTAACATGGATTTGATGAAGTGGTATATTATTATTCGGCTTATTTTTTCGTCTTAAATAAAAGAAAACTGTACAAAGCAGAAACACCAACACAAAGGTTCCAGATATACCCGTTCCTAGCATTATAATTTTAGTTTTGCGTTCACCTTTTAATTTTAAGACATGTTGCATCATAACATTGGCATCAATTTTGCCTTGCTGTGAGTTTATGAACATATCTAATGACTTCAGAAGGGAACTGTCAAGGGAGTCATTGAGGTAGGATAGGTTTTGTGTAGGAAATGCTTTGCATGGCGTTTTCTGAAAAAAGCAAACAACATGGTTAGGGACCTACGAACCTAGTAAAACCAAAAACAAAGAAAAGAAGGAATACATTGTTAACTACAAGATCTACATGTTTCTACGTTCAACTTTTCTTTCTTAAAAAATAAACCATTATAATTTATTAATTATTTACATTTGTATACTGTCCACAGTCTACTAAGATTCAACTAGGACATTCGCACCCTTGAACGAAGATTGTATGGTGCCATGTCTGTATGTTGTGCTGGCGTGGCCACTCTTTTTCCTTTACGGGAACTTCCTCCACCCTTCGGAAAAGCAGACACTATTGTTGAAGGAATTACATCTGGAGCGCCCTTAAAAGGTTTTAAACGACTTGCATGGACAATGGTAGTTCGGGTGGGCAGTTGCAATTTAACGTTGACTGGTGACGTGATCTCAATAATTTGATAAGGACCTCTGTAGTTTGTTACAAATTTCTTCGTTTTTCCTTTCGCTACGTAAGGAGTTGAAAGCATAACCCACTGACCGATTTTGTAATTTGGATATTTAGCTTGGGTATTACCTAATCTTTCCTGTCTTTCCAAAGCCTTTGTATTAGATTTTTGAACCTTTTTCCATACATCCTTCATCATTCGGCTGAAATCTCTTACTGTTTCTCCGACTTTTCCGTTTTTCTGCCTGATTACATCAAAAGGGGACGGCATTTTTTCCATAGACCACTTCATAAGGTGACATGCCAGTTGCTTCATGCGTTTTGGCGTTGTATACCGACACGATTATTGGTAAATACGTATCCCAATTAGAATGTTGTTCGTTAATATAATAACTAAGCATCTTGCCAATTGTCCGATGAACTCTTTCTGTGCGCCCGTTGCACTGAGGGTGTAACGGAGTTGTGCGTAATTTGCGTATTTTTAATAAGTGGCATAGCTGTTTCATTAATTCAGACATAAAATTAGATCCCTGATCTGTGATAATAGCTTCAGGTACTCCAAATTTAAGTATCCAGTTGTTAACTAAAGCTTGGGCAACTGTATTTGCTTGCTGATCTGGGAGACTCACCATAGCTAGATAGTGTGAAAAGTGATCGATAATTGTAAGAACATATTTATTACCAGCAGGTGTTTTATGAAATGGCCCGTAGAGATCCACTCCGCAGATTTGAAATGGACATGAAGCCTCGGAGAGCCTCTGTAAGGGTATTTTTGAACGAGAAAGTTCAGCTCGTTGTGCACACGCAATGCAATTACGAACGTACTGCGCAACATCCTGCTTTCTGGTTTGCCACCAAAATCGCTCTGCTACTCGTCTTTCGGTTGTCCGCTGTCCACCATGTCCTGCAAGGATATGATCGTGGGCCTCTGCCATTATTTCTTGTCTAAGGTGTTGGGGAACAACAATTCGCGGTCCAAGTTTTGTTTTACGGCATAATACACCATCTTCAAAGCAAAATTGTTTTTGAGTTGCGTATTTTTTACATTCTGTATCCTCATCTTGTGCCTTTCTCCAGTCCTCAGTATCTCGGCCTGTTGCTTCCAAAAGTGCTATTTTCCGACTTAAGCAATCTGCATTCGTGTGTTTTTTGCCTGGTTTATGGATAACTTCGAAATCCATTTCGGAAAGACATGGGGCCCAACGGGTAAGACGACTAGATGGATCCTTTAATCCAAGCAACCATTTTATAGCTGCGTGGTCTGTAATGACCTTGAATTTCCTACCATACAAGTAGCATTTAAAGTATTTGATACCATAAATAACACTTAACAATTCTTTCTCCGTTGTGGAATAATTTCTTTCTGCCGTTGTTAGTTGTCGCGAAGCATAGGCTATGGGATGTTCCGCGCCATTAATATTCTGACTCAAAACAACTTCTACTGAATGGCCACTTGCGTCACAGGATAAAATAAATTCTTTGTTATAATCTGGGTAGGCTAATACAGGACTGTGTGTTAACTTATCTTTAAGGGTTTGAAATGCTGATTCACAATCTTCAGACCAATGAAATTTTGCACCCTTTTTCAACAATTGGGTTAAGGGTCGGGCAATTTCAGCGAAATTTTGAACATATTTCCGGTAGTACGATGCGAGACCAATGAAACTTTGTACCTCCTTAACGCGTTGTGGTGTTGGGAAGTCCTTAACTGCCGAAATTAATCGAGGATCTGTTTTAATTCCTTTTTCACTAATGACATGCCCTAGGTATGTAACCTCTGTCAATGCAAAACTACATTTTTCCATATTTAATGTTAATTTAGCTTTTCTAAGTCTCTGAAAAACGTTACGAAGACGCACAGCATGTTCATTAATGTCTTTGGAGAATACAATAATATCGTCTAGATATACACAACATTGTTGAGTTTTGAGTCCTCGCAATACTCCATCGAGTAGTCTCTGAAAAGTTGCTGGTGCATTTTTCAAACCGAAAGGCATTCTTTTAAATTGCCAGTGGCCTCCAGGGGTAGAAAATGCTGTTTTATGCCTATCTTCAGGAGCAACTTCCAATTGATGATATCCACTACGTAGGTCGATTGTTGAAAAGTATTTACTGTTACCCAAACTGTCAATGATATCTGTAATGTTTGGAAGAGGATAAACATCTGAGATAGTTTGTTTGTTAAGGTGTCTGTAGTCACAACAAAATCTATATCGTTTCGTACCGTCGGGAGACTTCTTTGGAATAATTACAATATTTGAATTATAAGGCGAATCAGAATATTCTATAATTCCATCTTTTAGATGCTGTTCTATAAATTCATCCAGTACTGGCTGTAAGTGATGCGGAACTCTATAAGGCTTCCTATAAACTGGGGGGCTATTTCCTGTTGGGATCCTATGCTGTGTGATGTCTGTCGCTGGCAATGGACCTTCTGCATTAAATAAACCTTGGAACTCAACTAAAACTGCTTCTATCGTGTCTCTATCATTTCCTTTCAAATGCTCAATCTTCTGGCGTAATGCGGTTTTATAGGCGTCTGGTTTCTGACCATCGTTAATATCTGACCAAATGAAATCTCCCTCTTCAAAAGTACTGACTGTAGCCACTAATATTCCCTTATGCAACTCTTTGTCCTCCACTCCGAAATTGTCAATATGTACCGGTACCTTTCTTTCTCCCTCAACGTCTTGAACCCGTACAACACTCCTACGTACAAAACAATGTGATACATCTAATTCCTCATTTTCCTCTAAAGACTCTATTAGACACACTGTATCTGTAGGTACTTCGTGGTCAACGGTCATCCAGAAAAGTTTTCCTGAGCCAGATGGTATCTGATCCCGCGAATCAACCTTCAAGGACGTTGCACGCAGTATAGTCGATTTCGCCTTCCGGTTAGGGAAATCTTGCGGCAGAGGGCCCTTTGCAGCGGTGTCACCTAGCTGAAACACTATTCCGCTAAGTTCTACAGTTTGCTGTCTGAGGTCGATTTTAGCGTGATGTTTATTCAGGAAATCCAACCCTAGGATCGCGTCGTACCCGTCAGTTACCTTTGTTACCACTTCTACATCTTCTTGAAATTGTACACCGTGAATATAGAAAATCAATGATGTACATCCTAATGACTTAACTGTACCTCCTCCTACTCCACTCAATCTATACCTTGGAGGGTCATATTTCTTTTCTCCAATACATTCATTACTTACTATTGATACGTTTGCGCCTGTATCCACCAGTATCCTTGCCTCTTTATCCTGTATGGTAGCAGATAACCAGCATTCCGCCTTCATATTCGCCTTAATGGCATGAAATTTTATTGGGAACGCCTGGCGGCGGCTCCGACATTCCCGTTTGAGTTTAACTGATTTCTATTTCCAAAAACTTTCTCAGACCTGCTTTCCTTGAATGTGTGACCTATTCTTTGACAATTAGTGCATTGAGGTTGTCTGCAGTGTTTTGCTATATGTCCCTGTCGATCGCACCTAAAACATCGTACTCCTGCTGAAAATATATTTCGCTTCTCCTTGTATCTGGTGGCAATGTCAATTTCTTCAAAAGCTGTCGCCACAGATACAGCTTCTGCTAAATTTTTAGGAAACTCTGCCCTGACACGACGGGACGTTTCAGGAGGTAACCCACGTAAAAATGTATCCAGAGCTCTATCTTCTGCCTCTTGTAAAATAACCTTATTTGCTTCATCACTAGTTGTCAACTGATAGGTGTTAATATTAACTTTTCTAATCCTATCTACAAAGCTTTCTAAC
The DNA here is from genome assembly GCF_023864345.2 of Schistocerca serialis cubense. Classification (NCBI taxonomy): domain Eukaryota; kingdom Metazoa; phylum Arthropoda; class Insecta; order Orthoptera; family Acrididae; genus Schistocerca; species Schistocerca serialis. The sequence continues at coordinate 399,864,178 of NC_064646.1, forward strand.
GACTCGTTTTGCCTCTGAGTGATAGTGTTTAACTGTTCCCTATAAAATCTACAGCTGTTCTGTTTTTGAAAACGTTTAAGCAATCATTTCTTCAATTCCTCAAATGTTGGAGCATTCCGTAATTCTTCATGGTATAAGACGTGTGCTTTAGCCTCTCCTGTCAATCTTAACTTTGTCATTTGTAAGAGCTGTTCATCTGACCATGATCCTAACTTTGCAGCTGCTACTAAATCATTAAAAAAGGCTGTTATGTCCTCGCCAGGTTTACCTGAAAAAGGAGTTACTAAGGCTGCTGCTGAGGATTCTAGGGTGGGAGGGATTGAACTGGTTTGCCTAACCTCACACAACTGCTTAAATAATGCATTATTATCATTTTTAAGCTGTGCTATTTGATTAACTAAGCTCTGAATAGCTTCCTCAGTAGAAACCGCTTGTGGTGCTGACTCTGACTTTGTACGATTTCGTGTCATCATTTTACAAACTGTTAGTTACACAATCTTCCTATATTGAATTTAAAAGATGTTTAAATATTTCCGACAAACTCTTAAAATCATGAGAGAAAATACACTTCTAAATAAAGAAAATATTACGACTGCTATGCAAATCTCTATCCCTTCACACATTAAAAAATACTAACTGTGGACCTTTAGTGACTGTCATTCACACCTCATATTGAGCCAAGGAATTTTTCTCTGACACCAAATGTAACAACTATGACGGCTTTTGACACCAAATGTAACAGTTGTGTTACTAAATGTGACACTTCTGTCACTCAATGTAACTGGGTTTTCTCTTTTGTTGCTGTCAGTTGTCAGGATGAGCATTCTAAAGCATTCTGTCAGGGTGAAAATATTAAATACATTAACTTTTCTCTCTTAACAACATGTGGGCAGGGTGGGTTCTTCCTTGGCTCGGGTATGAGGTCGAATAAAATATCATTTTTACATAAGATAACTTTTATTGAAGATTTGTACAACTGTATCTTACGGGATGTTCTGGTTCGGAGAGCGGCAGCTGTGTCGTTTGTGAAGTCTTCTGTTGCGGCAGCGGCGGCGGCGGCGTCTGATTACGCGTAGCAGTGTGAATCTCGTGTCGCCGTCTCGCCCAGCTGACGGGAGACGCGCAGCGCGAGGTGGCCGGTTTAATTATTGCGAGCGAAGTCGTGCATCGGATGATACCTTGGGTGTGGCGTCCCAGTGTTTCTCTTCTCTAAGCGGCCGCGTGTGTTGTGCGTCGGCCAGCGGAGCGGTGCGGCGGGGGAAGGCCGGTGTCGCGGACTCGAACCACGGACTCCCGCTTGCCAGTCTTCGGCTGTCAGATCTTCATCCCAGCTCACAGGTGATTGCTGATGTGAGGCCGTCTCCTTCCCGTCCTCACAAGTCACCCGGGTACGTAAAAATCAGACTTCAAATACCTTTTAACTTCTGTCTTCTGACGCCGCGGCTGCTGCTTGCTACTCCATTACAGCGGCGGACTTGGTTCGTCTGTGCATGATGCAGACTCTTCTTGCATGACGGTCTTCAGCACCGAAACTGACTGAAAACTACTGCTGCTCTTCTTTTCTTCCTTCGTCTCTCGTCTTCGTCTCCGTCCCCGTCTTCGTCTTCGTCCCCATCTTCATCCGTCTTCATCTGTCTTCATCTCTTGGGCCCACCGTGTCTCGCGTATTTATTCACTTCAGTTCACTGGAGGTGAACGACTTCATGGCCATTGCCTCTTCTGTCACGTTGAAAAGCTTCTCGAAGAATCTTCTTGACCTCGGTCATTGGCTCTTGGAATGTGGGCGGGGGCCTCTGATCGCATGTGATGACTGAGAAACACGTGAGCCGGTCATTGCCTCTTCCGTCACGTTGAAAAGCTTCTCGAAGAATCTTCTTAACATCGGTCATTGGCTCTTGGAATGTAGGCGAGGGCCTTTGCTCACATGCGGCAACTGAGAAACACGTGAGCTGGTTGGGCGATGTCCTGACGGCTGAATCGACAGCGCCCGCTTATGTGGAACTCGCTGACTTCACGGTCATTGTCTCTTCCGTTCTGCTGTTCTGCCCACTGAATGCGAGTATGTAACTCTCTAAACTAAACCAAGTTTTCCACTTATATTCTAATTTCTAGTTCACTTTGATTTCACTAATTTATTTACTTAAGTACCACTCAACACAACACAACTTCCACCGTCTATCCCTCCCGGATGATGAGCTTTGCCCTGACATCTACCCTTCCTACCAACTCTAACCCCCTCTTCCTGCCTCCTCCTCAGGGTTCCCTCTCCTCCCCCTCCCTTCTTCTGAGCGGCTTTCCCCTCCTGCTCCCCCTCCACCTCTTGTGCCTTCTTTCAGTGTCTCTGTGCTCCCTCCTGCCCCGTCTTCCCTTTTCCTCTCCCACCCCATGTGTCTCCTGCCTCTTCGTGAACCCACGGTCGCCCCTCCTCTCTTCATCCCGCCGCTTCCCCAGCTGCCCCATGCTCTCCCCTTCTTTTCCATCCTCTCTGACCTTTCCCTCGGCAGGTCCCACCTGGTAGTTTTATTCTTCGTCGTGTGTGCTCCAAGTGGGTTTTAAGTGTGTTGTTTCGGAGTGTTTTTAATACTGTGGCCAACTTTTAACCTGTGCATGCGCATTCAGTGTCTTCTCTGTGTTAAAAGAATCGCCAACTGTGTTTTTTAACTTTCTGGTGACTTTTTTAACTGTGCCCCATGAACGTCTACATGTCAGTGTATTTTTACCTCCATTTTCTTCCCTTACATTGTTTTATGTTCCCCTTTTTTATCTCCTTATGTATGTATCATTTTATTCATGTTTTAATTGTCGTGTCACTCGGCTGAAGAGCGGCGGATTGTGCCGCTGACAGCTCTCCCCTGCCCATATGGGGCAGGGGAATGAAATCACAATAAAGAAAAAGAAAGCAGAGCATTCATTTGTGCCCAGGTGATTTGCGTGAAAAGATTTCCAACGTGATTATAACCTTAAGACGCAAATTAACAGGCTTTGAAAGCAGAATGGTAGTTGGATCTAGACACATGCAACAATCCATTTCGGAATTGAGGAGTGCAGTTTTCCGAGATCCACGATGGCAATCGTGAGCAGAGAATACCAAATTTTGGGTAGTAACTCTCACCACAGGACAACGCAGTGGCCTATGGTCTTCATTCAGTGACCAAGAGCAGTGGCATTTGCGTACAGTTATCAGTGGTAATAAACAAACAACACTGTGTGTAATAAACACAGAAATGGGGCGTGCAACGAACATATTCACCAGGACAGCGCGGCGAAATTTGAGGTTAATGGACTATGGCAGCAGACGACCGACGCGAATGCCTTTTCTAACAGCACAGCATCGATTGAAGCGCCTCTCTTGCACTCGTGACCCTATCGGTTGGAGCCTACACGACTGGGAAACTGTGGCCTGGTCAGGTGAGTCTCGATTTCAGTTGATAAGAACTGATGGCAGAGTTCGAGTGTGGGACTTCACGAAATCATTGATCCAAGTTGTCAACAAGGCACTGTGCAAGCTGATGGTGGCTCCATAGTGGTGTTGACTCTATTTTCATGGATCGGACTGGGTTCTCTGGTCCAGCTCAACTGGCCATTGACTGGAAATGGTTATGTCCGGCTACTTGCAGGCAATATGCAGCCATTCATTGACTTCATTTTCCTGAACAACGGTGTAATATCAAGGGGCCACAACTGCTCACGAATGGTTTGAAGAACATTCTGGACAATCTGAGCAAATGATTTGGCCATACAAATCGCCCAACATAAATCCCATCAAACATTCATGGGACATAATAGAGAGATCAGTTCGTGCACAAAATCCTGCACCGACAACACTTTTGCAATTGTGGACGGCTACAGAGGCAACATGGCTCAATATTTCTGCAGGGGAATTCCGACGACTGGTTGAGTCGATGCCATGTTGAATTGCTGCACCATGCCGAGCGAAAGGAGGTCGAACACGATATTGGAAGATGTCCCATGATTTTTTCCACCTCAATGAATGCTTCCCTTTCTGCGTCACATGTCTGTAATGCCAACAGGTATCCCCAATCTTACAGTGAGTAGTGCTCATAAGCTTTTGCTCTTCTGCATATTATTCATAAACAGAAGTCAAAGTGCATTGGTTCCATTAGCCTTCATATATTATATGGAAGTAAAATAATACATTCAGAAAAGTACACTGATCAACCAGAACATTATGCCGACCTTCCTAACAGCCATCCACCTTTGGCATGGATAATAGTGGCGATGCACCATGGCATGGAAGCAATGACGCCTTGGAAGGTCGCTGGTGGGAGTTGGCGCCTCATCTGCACACACAAGTCACCTAATCCCCACAAATTTCCGGGAGGGGTGCGATGAGCTCTTGATGCCTCATTATATCACATCCCAGATGTGTTCAATTGGGTTCAGATTTGGCGAGTTGGAGAGGGGCAGCACATCAGTTGAAACTCACCACCGTTTTCCTCAGTACAGGTGTCAATGAGCTGTTACCCTGGAGGACGACAGATTTGCTCCCTCCCATCAGTACGATAAAGAAATTTTCGGAATTTATCAGACCATGCAACACACTGCCACAGCACCACTGTCCAGTGCTGATGGTCACATGCCCATTTCAGTCGTTGTTGCTGATGTCATAGTGTTAACATTGGATATGCATGGGATATCGGCTGCGGAGACCAATCGTTAGGAGTGTTCGGTTCACTGTGTGTTCAGAAACACTTGTACTCTGCCCAGCATTAAAGTCTGATGTTAGTTCCACCACAGTTCACTGCACGTTCTGTTTCACCAGTCTGCCCAACCAATGACATCTGACATCTGTAATGAGGGGTGACCGCCCAGTCCTACGATTTCTGGAGATGGTTTCATCACATGTTGAAGACACTCACCACAGCACGCCACAAAAATCCGAGATGTTCTAAAGTTTCTTAAATGCTCGTGCTGAGCCAACCTGGCATCACATTTCTGCCCTGTCAAATTCAAATTGTGTGCCTTCCCCATTCTACTCATGGACAGCACACACACTGATATCACATGCACCATGCGAGTGTCTGACTAGGAGTCATTCCTCACCAAGTGATGCTGCTACTACCTGGACGGGATTATATCAATAGTAGTCATAATGTTGTGGATGCTCAGTGTATGAATACCTAATGCTCAACAGGAGCCCCACATTTCGTTAGTGCTATGGGCCTGAACAACCTTAATCCTTCTCTTGTATACCCAACAGATTTTCATGGATGTAGTGGAACTGATGTGGCTGGCACATAACTGAAACAGCTGAGAAACTGTTACAAAACGGTGCAAGGATAGTTACTTGGAGGCTACGTCAAGTTGTCTCCAGTCCTATGACGAGAGCACCTAGTGCTGTTCTTCTGACCACAGAATAATTATGAAAACAGCTGCCATGCATGAAACCCCAGTTACCTAAATTTGATGAGTATTGTATCTACAATGCGCTAGTCCATTACTAATTTAACACCATTGACAAAACCTGGAAATCATTCCTTAATAATGCCTTTTTTAAAATAACTTTTTTTAACAATAAGTTCTCTGCATTTTATTTGAAAGACCTACAGTTCTTCCACAAAAAAGTATTTGGGCAAGTTTGCTGATGGTAAAACATGAAATGAAGAGTTGTCAAACTTTCTCACAGATTACAACTATGAATTTGAAACAGTAACCTCAGCAACTGAGCTATCCAATTACAAATCATGAGCCGGCCTCACAATTTCATTTGTCGGCACCTACCCCTACTCCCAACATCCATAGAATCTCCCTTTGCATTCCTGATGGCATGTCATGGTTGATGTATGGATAGATCTGTCAGCAGAACAATGTTTTGGATTCAAAACTCGGTCCAGCACACAGCTGTAATATGCTACGAAGCTGTAAAACAGCAACACTATGCTACATAGCAATATATTCATTGTAGAATACTTGTTAAAACAACTAAATTTTTGCAGTCCAGACTCCTGCACTCTTGGTGCCGAAATATAAACTGCCCTACATGGGTTAAGGTTCAAATGTACATGGGAGACTACAGTACAAAGACACAAATTCTGGTACATAAGATTTACTTATAATTGAATGCATGTTACCAGTACAAGAAGTCCTGATGTAAAGGACAAAACAACATATCACAAGTCAGAGTTCTGAAGATGTTAAAACAAAAAGACAGCAATCAAGCTTCAGTATGGAGTATGATCACTGTCTCCAGATACATGTGCTTAATAACAACACTGTGTTTTTGAAATACAGATGTTACTAATTCTTACCTATGTTTCCTCATGAGTAAATTAATTGTCATGCAGTATTTCAATGTTAGAAAACAGCACTCCAGGAAGGCTTTCAGCACAGTGGGGTTAGCAAAATCATCAAAAATAGCAAAAATCATGACTTCAGACGAAAATTATCTTATTTCACATTGCTATGAACCTTAACCTAGTGCACAATGCAACATACACTCCCACTGTAGTTGCCATTTTGTGTTGTTAACACTCTGCTGAGATTTATTTTGTGTGTTGGTAAATCTGAGTGTCACGTGAGCTTTTGTATAAAAGAATTCATTACTGTCTGCAAATGAAATATGACTTGGTTGGCAGTTGGGGTAAGCAGTCATTCCTTGTTGAGTACCTTTGATCTGTGTCACTCATGTTTTGATAAAAGTGTTGTGTACCTACTACCTGGTCAGGATCAAACAAACTGAGATTGCCTATTTTAACCGTCGTGTTGACAGCCAGCACAAGTTCTGATGACATGCCAGTCACATTAAATGTTAACAACTACCCCAGCAATGGTTGCACACTCTCCAGTTACCTATAATTCAGTTCATCATTAGCACACATCTGCTTTGACTATAACTTTGCAAACCTTGAACATAAGACAAATGCCCAATTTGTTTAACGAGTGAGGACTATTCTGGTCACTCTATTAAGTCCCTCTGACATTTGCTAACTAGGCATGCCCCATGTGGAAGAAGATTGTCTTCACGAATATTTCATCATTGCTGAGAGAACTGGCTGACACAAAGATGGGAGATGTTACCTCAATACTTGCCTTATCACTTCCTTACAGATGAGCATTAATATCTTACAGAACACAAATGTCACTCCAAACAAGTACACTCACATCATCACATTAAAACACGTGACTTGTTGAATGACCTGTAATTTTGTTTCTTGTACTCTGCAAATTGTGCAGAAACTAAAGGCTCGCATGCGAAGAAGTTTTAACTCTTCTGCTCACTGGTTCACTTCATATACATCTCATCTTTGAGCTCAGATCTATTTAAGTTATTTTGTCATCACAAAACTCCATCAATATGGCTACAAACAGAACAGTTTCATCCCTGTTCTTGCCATGCCAAATTGTAAGAAAACGTATATCCACAATATGTGCTCCTTATGTTCACTTCACAGTAAAAGAACAAAGAGTACTACAGTATCCATCAGTATCATTGCCATACTGGACAAACAGCACCTGGCATTCAGACATCTATAAATGCACCTGCAGACTGCACTAGCAAATGACTACGTGTCAACCAAAGGCATAACATTTGCACATCTATTTGTTTAGGTTTTTGATTCCATGAGGAGTACCCAGTTTGTGTTTACTCACACAAAAGTAATGGTAAAAACTGTTACTCTTGGCCCTTCAATGTAATAAAGTCATCTGTCATACAGTATACTCTAACCTAAAATGAATGTTCCCTATCAGCTCAGACACAGCAGTATGGTGACTGATTGGGTAGCCTTCACTGCCTCAGACTAATGGAGCAACAGAATCAGTTATATATTTATAGAATCCACATTTTTAAAATGTTCATCATCTTCCAAAGTACACATGCCATCTCTGTAAAGGATATCCTCCATTGTGATTTTCTGCGAGGATTATAGTGCAGTACTGGTTGTGTAATCTGCAATCTTTCATTATATATTATTTCTCCAGTTTCTTCTATATTTCTTTAAAATCTGTAACAGATTCTACCAACTTAAAATTCTTTGTCTGATGTCTGTATTTTTCATATAATTCAGGACTGAATGTCCTGCCACATAATGGAGAAATCTTATTCCAAATGCATTAGCTCTTCTTAGTTGGTCAGACTTTACAGGTCAGCTCTGGCATCAACATAACAGTTATGGCAGGGCAGTAAACTTATAAAACAATGGAAAATCCAGGATGCAATGTTTCTTTTCAAACATCATGTTTCAACTTTCACAATGCTGTACAACAGAAATTTAAGGGGCTTAATTTCCACATTCTCTCACTCTGGAAAATAAAACCTAAGCTAAGGACTTACAGGGTGGGCAAGAAAATGTGTAACCATTTTGTTTTTGAGTTTAAACTTTATTGTCAATACAATCTGAAAGGAACATATACTACAATGAAGAGCCATCCATGGAGATTTGTTCTAACTCAGCACATGCTCAATATGTCCACCATTTCATTTCCTAACTTCCTTCAAACGAACACTGAAGTTAGTGATTACTCTACGGCACATGTCTTCCGTAATTTCACTGCAAGCTTGAAGAATAAGTCTTTTGAGCGCCATTAAATCACGTGGACGTTTTGGGAAAAATTTTTTCATTTAGATACCCCCAAAGAAAAAAGCCACATGGATTGAGGTCTGGACTACTGGGGGGCCAATATTGTCCCTTATTGAAGCGATCTGGAAACCTGAGTGAAATGATCCGCAAGTCGAAATGCTCATGTAAAAACTCCAACACAGTGTTTGTAGTATGTGGCCTTGCTCCATCTTGCATGCACCACTGTGTGTTGAAGGGCAAGGCAGTAGCAAGAAGCTGTGGAATGAAGCTGTTGCAAAGCACGCTCAAATAATGCTCGCTGTTCACAGTTTCTTCAAAGAAAAAGGGTCCAATAAGTCCGTGACTAGAAATTGCTGCCCATGCTGTAATCCTCGGAGCATACTGTTGTTGTTCATGAAGCACTTGTGGGTTTTCAGTGGCCTAAAAGTGTACGTTTTGTTTGTTAACCACACCGTCTACACGAAAATGCACCTCGTCTGAAAACCAAATGTTGTTGAGAATTTCTTCCCTATCCTCCGCCCACTGAGCAAACAATAGTCTCTGCTGCTTGTGTTCTTCAGTGAGCTTCTGCGCACAGGTCATCTTGTATGGGTACATATGGAGGTCACTTTTAAGAATGCGTTGAATGGAGTGTCTGGATATTCCCAGTTGCACTGCTGCCTTTCTACACGATTTCCCAGGACTTCTCTGTACAGCAACGCGTACCGCTTCATTATTCTCCGGTGAACAAACAGGCTTAGGCCATGGTCACTTCACTTACAATACTGTTCCCTCCTGTACAAATTTATCATACAACCTGTGGATGGTCTTCTTGCAAGGGACCCATCGTGTGTTAAACTGTTGTCGAAAATGCCTCTGAGTCACAACAAGGCTTTTCGTTTCATGAAAAAGTAAGACAATTGCTGATCGTTGCTGAGTCATCAGTCTTCCATTGTCAGCCACTGCTGCTTACTAGTCTCCTAGTGGCAGTATCGTGAATTACACGTCATTCCTTAACTCATTTGTTTTTTCAAGCTCTGCTGGTACTGCTGTAGAAATCCCAGTGGGATATCTAATGTGCATTGTAAATTGTGAAAGAAACAATTGGTAACACATTTCGTGTGCCACCCTGTATATTCTCTTATTTCTTCAATAATTTGTCTATTTGTAATTGTTTTGCATATAAACATGCAAATCACTTCAGTTGTTAGAATTGGGCTACTATATTCTATTCAGCAGGAATCTTCATTTATTTACTGGTGTCTGGAGCTCAGCTTAATCCTTGCCTGTTATCAGCAACAATGGTGAAGTATAATTCATTACACATTGTTTTATAGCTTCATAAATATAAATATTAACAAGTGCGGGTTGAAGTGGGCACCCTTGTTGAACTCCTTAGTGTATATAGAAGCTCTTCCACTTCTCAAGATCTGATTTTCCATGATCAGCCAACTATGCCAAAATTCCAGATATCGTTAAATAGACAGTAATAACACCAGCTCACAACAATGCTGTAATTGCTGGTTACACTTATTAAAATATTTAAAAACTGAAGAATTAGCCTGCAGTAAAACATTGAACAGCTCCAAGCAACACATTTTAGTAATCTTTCAGTCTCTCTCTCATTAAGGATCCTCTATATAGGCAGTCTAAAATAGGAAATAATGTAGCTGCATGAGAAAAATTCCTGGCAGTATTAAAATTGTGTGCTGGACTGGAACTCAAATGTTTGCCTTTCATAGTCAAGTGCCATACCAACTGAGCTACCAAAGTACAACTCACAACCCATGCTCACAGCTTTACTTCTGCCAGTATCTCATCTCCTACCTTCCAAACTTTTCCTAAGTTCTCTTGTGTACTTTGTGGGACTAGCCTTCCTGGAAGAACATATGCTGCATGGACATGGCTACCCACAACCAGGTGGATTGTTTCCAATGCAAATTTTTTTACTCTGCAGCAATGTGTGAGCTGATTTGAAACATCCTGGTAGATTAAAACTGCGTGAATTCTGATTTTGCAACAGACTGTGAGTTGTGCTTGGATACCTCAGTTGGTAGAATGTTTGCATGCAAAAGGCAAAGTTCCCCAGTTTGAGTTCTGATCTGGTACAGTTTTAATCTGGCAGCAAGTTCCAAATCAGCGCACGCACTGCTGGAGATCGAAAATTTATTGTGGAAAGAAAATTTATTCTTTTATCATCTCAGCCTCCAGCTGTGTGTACCATTAAATTGTACTTGGAAACCAAATACATTATGGCGTTCATGGTATTCCTCTTGCACCACTGGCCTCCTGCCTTCAGAATAGAAAGAAAATGCAAAACTAAAATCAGAAAGAGAATACACAAAATATGTACGCTTACAAAGATGGATGCTGGGTCCACTCCTGTTCAGAACCTACATAAATGGTCTACCAATGACTTTAAATGGCTGTCAAAAATGTATATTTGCTGGTGACTAGTATGTTAATCTACTATTTATGAAGCAGCCATACCATTCAGTTGCTGATATTGGTTTCACCAAGAGTGTTACATGTAACGTATGTAAACAGTGCTCTTTCACTTATCTACTGTTGCATTTATCACCCAATGACTAATCTGATGCAGCTCTCCATTCTACCATATCTGTGGCAAGTCGCTTCAGCTCTGCATAACTTATTGCAACCTGCATCCATTTCAACCTGCTTGACATATTCAAGCCTTGGTTTCACACCATAATTGTAATCCCCTCCACCCTACTTTCCTCCACTATCAAATTGACAATCCTTTGATGCTTCCAGATATGCTCTACTCACTTATCTGCTCTTGTAGTTGAGTTGTGCCGTAATGCACTTTTCTCCTCAATTTTAATCAGTGCCTCTTCCATTGTTATTTGATCTACCCATCAATTTTCAGCATTCTTCTGCAACAACTCATTTAACAAACTTTTATTACCTTGTCTACACTGCTTACTGACCCCGTTTTAATTTCATATCATGTTACCCTCCAGATAAACACTTTCAGAAATGATTTGTCACCACTTAAATTTACATTTCATGTTACCCTACTTCTGTTTTTCGAAAAGCCCTTTATTGCTATTGTAAATCTGCATTCTACATCCTCTTTACACCTGCTGTTGTCATATACAGGGTGGAGCTAATAACAGTGGCCCAGAAAAAGAATAACAGTGTACAAGGAAACACAGCATCTGACTATTGTAGATGTTGAAAGTGACCACCATTCATCTCTTGGCACTTTCAGAATCTGGTCAGCAAGTTGTTGAAGTCAAACCGAAGCTGGACTGCTGGAATTTCTGCAGTCCCACCCGAAACATTCAGGTGCAGTTCTTGAAGACTATGAGGGTTGTTGTGACACACCTTAGGGCTTCCCACACAAAGTAATCCCAAACTGACAGATCAAGTGGCCTAGGTGGCCAGCCAGCACTGCATCCAGACTTACCACTGCTAACAACTGTCAAGTGTGAGGATTGTGTAAATGTGCTCCATGGTTCAACTGGATGTATGGGCAGCTGCTCTATCCTCATGGAAGTAACGGTAGGTCTATTCCTCCTCCATTAATGCTACTACAAATGGTTTCAAAAGGTTGGCAATGTAACATGCCAAAGTCAGTGTCTGATGAAAGAAGGTGGGACCAATAATGCAGCATGCAGACAATGGTGTCTTGTGGAAGTTATGCAGATTCTCTGCTGTCCAGAACCTGTTATTTGACATAACCACTGAGGTGAACCAAGCTTCATCAGACAAAAAAACAGATCCATGCCCAAGCCATTTATTGTTATCTCAGTGAACAGCAGCTCACAAAACTGTAGGCACTGAGGGGCATTTACTGGTTTTAATGTATGAATAATACACACTAGGTAAGGATGCATGTGCAGGTCCAGGTGGAGTATTCATCCACATGATCGAAGTGATATTCCAGTCTCTTGTGACAGGCATCGGATTGATTTGGTAGGAGTCTGAAGCATTTTCTGGTGAACTGCAGCCACATTTTCTGGTGTGCATGAATGTTTTGGAATGCTTTTTGACTTTTTCAAAACAGATCCTGTTTAACGCCATTTCCGAACTAAGCATTGCATGGCACTTCTTGCTGGCATTTCGACATAAGACTTCCCAGTGAACAACTGCCCACACAATTTCCACAACTTTGCTGTCATATAACTTTCCTCAATGAGCACCCACTGCTCCACTGTGAGTACCATCATCCCCTTTGCACTGCTCCACTCTTACTGACAGCCCGCACCACACACTGAACCAGGGGGGGATCACGTGGTGAGTGTACCCATGGTGAGCATGTCATGGTTCAAATGGTTCAAATGGCTCTGAGCACTATGGGACTCAACTGCTGTGGTCATAAGTCCCCTAGAACTTAGAACTACTTAAACCTAACTAACCTAAGGACAGCACACAACACCCAGCCATCACGAGGCAGAGAAAATCCCTGACCCCGCCGGGAATCGAACCCGGGAACCCGGGCGTGGGAAGCGAGAACGCTACCGCACGACCACGAGATGCGGGCAAGAGCATGTCATGGGGTGTGGTTATATGCATATATTCACATCCAGGCATGTCCACTCATCCAGAGCACTTTTATTTTTTCCACTCTGTATTTGCTTGCCCAAACAGAAAAACTCATCATTTATGTTGATTAACTCATTTTAAAATTTGACTCTCCCAACACCACCTCACTTAAATCTACCATTTCGTGGAAGTATTTCATTCAGCTGTGTCCAGCAGATTTATTGTATTTCCTGGGAAATTACTCCCTATGATTCATACCATATAAACATATGGATAGTGAAGCACACAGTTCAAAATTTTTCTTACAATTTTTGAGGTTTTCATCCTTGCCTCATGGACTGTCTTTTTACATTACACTGATAGAACAGAGTCTTCTACATTTATTTTAAACAAAATGTTATATGATGCTCAACTAAACTACGCATCATATTTAGCAGGTACATCGTAAGACCACTTTGAAGAGTGGAGGAGATCCAGGTTTGCGTATTTTAGACTGTTAAATTAAATTCAAGTCACAGAGTTTGCAAAGGCTTTAGGTATACGGTAGGAAAAATGTAGGGCAGGATGAGAGATTAAGTGACAAATGCTGAACAATACAAAATATATTTTATTGATGATAATTAGTAAGGCAATACACAATATTTTCTAACTTAGATAATCTTAGAGATAATGGTTTTAAAAAGAGATTAACTGGACATATTGAAAATTATAATTATATTCTGTAAAAATCCTGTTTTCAGAATATTACCTTAACATTTTTCCTTTACATGTTCTAGCAAAACAAACTACTTTTCTCATGTTGCAGCAACATTCTTTGCCTGGTTAAAACCATCACCACATCCTGAAACAAACAGAGCAACAATTATGAAAATAATAATGATCCTATAACCACTCTTCCCACCACACACACACACACACACACACACACACACACACACACACACACACACACACACATTTTAGCTTAGTCAATTTTTTTACGTAATCTGTCATCATTGCAAAACTAGTCCATCAGAAACCAGTTTTATTTTGGCTTCACTATTTGGTCAAAACGTTAAGCCTATTACTTCCTTCTACATACTTTCCTTCCTTGCCACCAAATGAAAACACAACAATAAGTTCCAAAAGTTTGAGCTTGTGTTAACTGATTTGTACTGTTCTTGTCGTTACTGCATCAGATTTATTTTTGGGGTGGGGTGGGGGGCACACATTCAGTTTAATACACTGTACGTAATATTTACTATTTACACTCAGTATCTGGAAGTACAGGAGTAATGTAAGACATGACAACCCTAACACTGCATAACTCAAGAGTCACTTAAAATATACAACAAAATTGCAAGAACAGTTGGTATGTACACACTTAGGAATTAATTAATATAGAAATATATGTTGCAGGAAAAATAAAAAGAAAAGGTAAACAAATCTACCCAATGAAACGGATGAAACAAGAATACGGGTTAAAGAGTTCACTCTCTACCACCCTTTCTCTACCAATTCATTTCTCTCTCACCTATTAATTAAGCAATTCATATTTAAAGCAATTATATTTTTAAAAGGAGGACAAAAGTTTAAGTGTCACAGGTGATAATGTGTCCATGAGGCGTACATCTGAAGGATTTGAATGAATAAGTAAAAAAACACCAATTTAACCTTGGTGTGGGAGCAAACTATGAACCTATGACACATGCATGTTTCACTCCACAGAATATCTCTGAATTAGGAGGGACTAGCTTTTTATTGTGTGAACAAGCACGCGTGGATACAGTCACTGACGCACCTCGAAGTTCGCTACATGGTTAATAGCCATAGTAGCAGAAGGAAGGAAGGACGAACATGAAATTAACCCAACTTCATGACATATACATCTAGTACCCTCCAAGAGGTAAATGAACTATGTATTCTATTTTAATACTTTCCATCCTGTTGGCTGGTATACAACGGAACATAATTTCATAATTCATCTTTTGGCCATGCAATCGAAACCACAATACTACTACTCCTAATACTCACATCAAAGAAAGTTTTGCATCAGATCCGTTCCAAGAGTTCTGGAACCTGTACAGAAAATTGGAAGAAAGATCAACATAAACATCATTTCTGCCTTTTTATTACTCATGAAAACCACACATTGCATGTTGTACATCCATACAGCAAGACCTTCAGATGTGTTGGCCCAGATTGCTGTACACACTACCTTTAATACCCAGTAGAATGTCCTTTTGCATTGACGCATGACTATTCGTCATGGCATACTATCCACAAGTTCATCAAGGCACTGTTGGTCCAGATTGTCCCATTCCTCAATGGTTATTCGGAGTAGATCCATCAGAGTGGTTGGTGGGTCATGTCATTCATCAACAGCCCTTTTCAATCTATCCCAGGCATGTTCGATAGGGTTCATGTCTGGAGAACACGCTGGCCACTCTAGGTGAGCGACGTCGTTACCCTGAAGGAAGTCATTCACAAGATGTGCACGATCGAGGCGCAATTTTTCATCCATGAAGACGAATGCTTCACCAATACGCTGCCGATATGGTTATGCTGCCGATATGGTTGCACTATTGATCGGAGGATGGCATTAATGTATTGTACAGCTGTTATGGCGCCTTACATGACCACCAGTGGCGTAAGTAGACCCCACATAATGCCATCCCAAAACAGCAGGGAACCTCCACTTTGCTGCACTCACTGGACAATGTGTCTAACGTGTTCAGTCTGACCGGGTTTCCTCCAAACACATCTCCGACGACTGTCTGATTGAAGGCATATGCGACACACATTGGTGAAGAGAACGTGATGCCAATCTGAGCGGTCCATTCAGCACGTTGGGCCCATCTGTACCACACTGCATAGTGTCATGTTTGCAAAGATGGATCTCGCCATGGATGTCGAGAGTGAAATTGCACATCATGCAGCCTACTGCGTACAGTGAGCCAGAACAGGACGACCTGTGGCTGCATGAAAAGCATTATTCAACAAGGTGGCGTTGCTGTCAGGGTTCCTCCAAGCCATAATCCGCAGGTAGCGGTCACTCACTGCAGTAGTAGCCCTTGGGCAGCCTGAGCGAGGCATGTCATCGACAGTTCCTGTCTCTCTCTATATCTCCTCCATGTCCGAACAACATCGCTTTGGTTCACTCCGAAACGCCTGGACACTTCCCTTGTTGAGTGCCCTGCTTGGCACAAAGTAACAATGCAAACGTGATGGAACTGTGGTATTGACTGTCTAGGCATGGTTAAACTACAGAAAACACAAGCTGTGTACCTCCTTCCTGCTCGAATGACTGGAACTGATCGGCTGCCGGACACCCTACGTCTAATAGGCACTGGTCATGCATGGCTGTTTATACATCTTTCGGTGGATTTAGTGACATCTCTGAACACTGAAAGGGACTGTGTCTGTGGTACAGTATCCACAGTCAAGGTCTATCTTCAGGAGTTCTAGGAACCGGGGTGATGCAGAACTTTTTTTGATGTGTGTAATTACTAGAGTACAAATTTTAAAATCTTGCCCGCCCACTTGTTGGCAAAGGTTCTTTCTGTTGTGTATGGCTTCACACACAATGGCAAGGAGAGGTGGGCTACAGAGTGGGGCGACAACTGTCGTCGTAGGGAAGCTGGACAGGAGCAGAAATGATTGGTAAACGAGTATACAGCGAACAAAAGATTTACTTAACTTGTATTTCTCCAATGTAGGTAATGTGACAAGAAATAGAGTTCAGGTCTAAATGTCAACGAGGAAGAGTCCCTCTGTACTGAAGCACGAGCGATGATCTTTGTGTCTCGACTAGCTGTGTCTACTTGGCCTCCCATAGCGAAGTGACTCCGAATGCGCGTTGGACTGAGTCGCTGCAGCTAATTGCGTTGAATGGAAACCAGCAATTCCGTTGCTAAATGTGGACCACCCGTGGCGTGGTATCATTGCATGATACCCCAGTTTCGACTATGCTGCATAATTTTAGCTGGGAAGCCATTACACACCCTCCACAAAGTCCCAATCTCTCCTCATGCGCCGGCCGAAGTGGCCGTGCGGTTAAAGGCGCTGCAGTCTGGAACCGCAAGACCGCTACGGTCGCAGGTTCGAATCCTGCCTCGGGCATGGATGTTTGTGATATCCTTAGGTTAGTTAGGTTTAACTAGTTCTAAGTTCTAGAGGACTAATGACCTCAGAAGTTGAGTCCCATAGCGCTCAGAACCATTTGAACCATCTCCCCACGCGATTACCATATTTGTGGAATCCTGAAGAAAGGCCTTCCTACCTGTCGATTTGCTTCGGATGAAGAGGTGCATGCTTGAGTACAATCATGATTCCATGGGCTACCGCAAATATTTCCCATGAAGGTACAGTATTTACCGTCTTGTCTCCCAAGGAGATAATGGTATTAATAGTTATCGCTATTACTTTTGAAATAATAATGGGTTTACTTTTTTCATCTATCTAGTTTTTACCTCAGGCTCTTATATATACTAAGAAAACGTCGCATCACGAAGGAATTATTCACGTGGGTCCGAAACCAGTAGATATGATATATGTGTGCAGAAAAATGAATGATTACACTTTCCGAAAAATAGGATGAATTACTCAAGAGGATGAGCTTCACATATTGAGCAAGTCAATAACGTGTTGGTCCACCATTGACCATTATTCAAGCAGTTATTAGGCTTCATGGATGTTGATAGAGCTGTGAACGGCTTCCTGAGAGGTATCCTGTTAAATTCTGTCCAATTGGCGCGTCAGATCGTCATAATCCCGGACTTGTTCGAGGGTCCTGCCCGTAATGCTCCAAACGTTCTCAGTTGGAGAGGAATTGGGGGATCTTGTTCGCCAAGATACGGTCTGAAGAGCACAAAGACAAGCAGTAGAAATTTCAGAGCTTCGAACCTCACTGTTCAGTGGACATTGTTAAACATGGGGCTCTGTAGCAGGTAACCCAAACGTGTTCCTATTTTGACTGAACGGCACCTTCAGTTATGATTGCGTTGGTCACGGGGTCATCAGTCCTGTATCCCGTATCAACGGGAATGGGTCGCTTGGTCGGATTAATAATGTTTCTTGTGACTCCAGATCGATGGCCGCGTCCAGATGAGTAGCCATCCAGGAGAGGGCCGCTCGAAACATGCACAGCACCAGGGATACGCACGGCGTTGGGAGCAGCATTAGGCTATGGCGGACGTTCACCTGGGTTTCTATGGGACCTTTGGTAGCACTCAGAGGCATGACAGCTGTTGGTTACCTGAAGATTATCGCCTACGAGCTGTAACCCTTCATGCGCCGTACCTTCCAGCAGCGTAAGTGTTCGTGTTATAAGGGCTAGAATTGAGGTACAGTGGTTTTAGGAGCATGACAGTGAAATGAAGTTGATGTCTTGCCTCCCAAATATATCTGACTTGACCACGATGGAACACATCACGACGCTAAACAACGGCAGATCCAGTAGCCCATAATTTCAGGGGACTGCATGACCCGTGTGTTGATATCAGATGCCACATACCTCTCAACCTCGGGATACCTATCAAGGGCATGTAGAATCTAAGCCATGCGGAATGGCTACCTCATTGCATTCCACAGGTGGACCAACACGCTATTAAACGGATGGTCATAATGTTTTGGCTTATCAGTGTAGTAAGATACACAGACTGTAGGAAGACTGCAGTACAGTAGGTAAAAGAACTGCACAGTGTATCAGCACAAAATTTTTGTTTTTTCCGTGTAGTGAAATGTTTCCGGTGCGCTCCTGATCTGAATCGAGGAACGTTTTAAAACAAATCTTTTATAATGCAAGACGAGTTAGTGCAATGCTTGTTCTTTTCTTTGAATTCTTAATATGACGGCGTGGAGTTTGGCCACTGTAACAACGAAACCCCGCCGAAACGAGAACAACGAAAGAGGAATACAGCAGGTTATATTTGACATTTGTGGGTCGCCTAGCTATGGCAAAATCGTAGGGCTGTGAGGGATCTTGAAATCCAAGTCAAGACTGAGATTAACAGTTACTTATTGGCGCTAATGATTGACACAAATCACAGAGAGCGAAGGCCTCTAAATCTCAGATCAAATTGAAAAGTGACTATATGAAGAAAGTGTGACAACATATACTCATCTGTGCAATCTAGTTAACGATGCAAGATCTCAAAAATTATAACCAAATTATGCAGCACAAGTTGCGTGTCAGAGTAAGTAAATAACGAGTTGCTCAGGATACAGATTCGCTACCGCATTTTGTCCACTTACATTCCTCCAAATCAGCTAGCGTGCACCTACCAGAACAAGATTGTGACCGGAGACCACCCCCTCTCAACAACAGCCCAGGAAAGAATGCCCAAAATCTAATTTTACAGCTCTCCGTTCTCTTCTTTCAAAAGCTCTATATGGAGGGACGAAGCAGTGCTGTAGCCAATGTGATGGAGAAAAATGCACATTACCAAACACGAGCATAGTACCAGCGTGGAGCATTTGTTTCCTTGGCCCTCCGCGCCAAGTGGGATGCCAGGGATACACAATCCGATTCGATAACCAAAATTTTGGAGTGAAAGCAACAGCTGTTCTCACACTGCCCGGGCAGTCCTGCAGCCTCTGTCCTTAATGTCTATGTAGAAGAGATAAAAATGTCAAACTCGATTATTATCTAGGGACAGCCAAGGCACGTCTGGTCAAAGCTGTATCAGGAAGCCAGTGCTGCCCACAATAGCATGAAGCAGAGAGCAGAGGCACTTCCGTGAAAACTACCCGTCTCCCTACGGGTGAGATCTCTGACTACCTTCTCTGAACACCAGGACCCTAAAACCACACTAGTAGTGCACCGTCCCATCGCGAAAAATGCAAAGCTTTTTCTCAAGCACATAGGCCCAGTACTCGCAAAATAATAATCATGAAATACTGGCAGAGGATGAAACAAAATTAAGAATGCATGGAAACTGCAATAAAGGGAAGATCATAAATGTCACAAATTCCATACAAACAGAACAGCGGGTTATCTGTAGAACAATACTGAGCAGTAATAACAGTATTGATATGTTGGAATGCAGTAAGATACACAGGAGGTTTGGAAAGAAATTTGACTGACAGATGGGAGGGAGAGGCAGCAGATGCACATAATAGGAATGTGTCACTGGTGAAATCACTCTGGTATGGGCAGGGGGAGATGATGTGTGACACACAATGACCACGAGCAACTGACTAATAGGGGATACAGAACTGAGGAAATGGAAGGCAAAGATACAGAAATGGAGTAGAGTGTGGGACAACGATGTAGCATACCACTAAGATGAGGTCCACACTTTGTCCCACCTTTATTACTAAATAACAGATTTCGTGAGCTAATGTTAACTTGATTTATTCACATTCGAAAAAGGAAACCTTTATTTTGTTTGCATGTACCTGATTTCATGAGCTATCATGGGCTCAAATTATTCATCAGAGGCATGAGCTATCATGGGCTCAAATTATTCATCAGAGGAGAGAGGGCCTAAGGGCACTGAGCATCAACAAGGCAGATTTTATGGCGTGTTCTTGCTGGAAAGGGATGATGGCAGTTAGGCAGTGCCTACACATGTTGGTGGAGTAATACTACTACCAGGTTTTCCAGGTAAGGCTTAGATTCTCTCTAAGGACACACTTCTCCTGCAAGAATGAGACTGTCCCTTTATCTAGGCAGGGAAGACACGGAAAATAGTGCAAAGCTTTTTTAGATCTGAAAAGCTTGGTAAAGCCAGCAACATAGCTCAAATAGGTATTGTGAGTTTCAACAGACAAGCTACCAGACTCTCCTTCATACTGTATTACACCAAGGGTAGCTTCAGTATAGACGGTTCATCCAAGTAGCCATTGTAACAAAATCCCTTGATGTTGGCAATGGTGACTCAGTTCCACAGCTTGCCTCATGTGTTCCTGGCAGTAATTAAACTCGCTGAGGGCTGATGGTTCTTGGTACATGATGGTCATTGTTCTAAGATTGTGGGCATTTTGTGACTCATTAAATTATCTGTAAGACACACATGGTGTGACAGGACTAAGATTTTGCTGCATCTGCTTTCATGACAGGCACAATTGTAACTGGTCAGTATTCTGGAGAAGCCACCATGCTTCTGCTTAGTATGATTTTAAGAAGTTACTGCACTTCAGAGTAATGGGTTCCCATTGAAAGATAAATTTGCTCATACTGGTCATTGATCAAAACCTTTCTGTAATGAAGGTGTTTTTTCTCTCCTTTGTAGTGTTATGGACTGAGTGCATTGTATGACCATGCTTTTTGAAATCTGCACAATCCCAGAATTATAATCAGTGAGGTGATACACAGTGCCAAGGTAAGTGGCCTTAAGTCGAGGTCCATTACCATGCAATCAGTGCATCATAAAAAAATCTGTGGTTAGGTGTCTCTCTCACTTGGCAGACTACACAGGATGCAGCAGCCAATGGAGCACTGGCCAGCAAACATATAGTTTATTGTTTTTGTATTATATGTTTGCAATGAATAATTGTTTCGTTCAGTTTGCATGCAATACTAGGTGACAGAATGAACATGTCATAAGTGAGTAAATTGACATGCATATTACCACTGACCACAGAGTGGTTGTGGTGTGGTGTGGTCAGAAAAAACAATAGTAAGAGTTTTAGCTATTGTTAGGAAGTGCAGCATAAGCGAGTGTGAGGTGTCTCCTGCATGTGTAAAGGCATGTTATTTAGGAGAAGGAAGGCTGATAATGAAGGTTGGAAATAGTGTTTACCTTTTAAGAATGCTGACTCTCTTCTTGGCTACTTACACCAAAGTAGGAGGCATTACAGGATGCGAAAATGGATCATCAGTCTACAGGAGACAGCGACTTCAATGATTTATGATGTAGAGCTGCGACTGCCAAGATGCCATGCATGAGTTTTGCAGTTTGAAAAGAATGACTACAGGGGAAGATTTATTTCGCCACTTAGAACAAACATTACCATCAATGCAATTACCACTGCTAGAACTGGTAAGTGTTACAACTGATTGAGGCAGAAACATGAGTGGGTAGAATTAAAACTAAACTGACAGACAGGTTGTGATATCCCATCAACTTTCTGTTGTGGTATGCTGCAAAGTTCTTGAATGGAAAGAAGTAAAGGACATTGCAATACCCACTGAACACTTCACCAGAAAAAATGGGTCGACACATCGTCAATTTGAACGGTCTGTCAATGTGGAAGCAGATCACTGACACACCTTGTATTTGGGGATGTCAAGTTAAATACCTTTCAGATGTCAATTTTCAATGTTTTTGTAATTGGCAACCATTTTAAGCATTTTACTATGCCATCTTCAGGCTTTACTACAGTGATATCTTCAACCATCACCTGCCGACTGTTAAATAAACATAGAAATGTGAATATAGGCTTTCCTGGTGTATAATGCTGATAAAATCTTCTCGGGCTACCATCCAGATAGCTACGCTGAAAATCCATGACGTTTCAATGAGTGTCAATCTCATCATCTTCTGGTGAAGTCTCTTTGCCTTTACAAATGTCAAGGGGGGGGGAGAGAGAGACGAGGTGGGGGGGTAGGGAGGGGGAGACGAGGGGGAGACGAGGGGGGGGGTAGGGAGGGGGAGACGAGGGGGGGAAGGGGTAGGGAGGGGGAGACGAGGGGGGGAAGGGGTAGGGAGGGGGAGACGAGGGGGGGGGGGGGTAGGGGGGGGAGACGAGGGGGGGGTAGGGGGGGGGAGACGAGGGGGGGAGAGACGAGGGGGGGGAGACGAGGGGGGGGGAGACGAGGGGGGAGAGAGACGAGGGGGGGAGAGAGACGAGGGGGGGGAGAGAGACGAGGGGGGGGAGAGAGACGAGGGGGGGGAGAGAGACGAGGGGGGGGAGAGAGACGAGGGGGGGGAGAGAGACGAGGGGGGGAGAGAGACGAGGGGGGGGGAGAGAGACGAGGGGGGGGAGAGAGACGAGGGGGGGGAGAGAGACGAGGGGGGGAGAGAGACGAGGGGGGGGAGAGAGACGAGGGGGGGGGAGAGAGACGAGGGGGGGGGAGAGAGACGAGGGGGGGGAGAGAGACGAGGGGGGGGAGAGAGAGACGAGGGGGGGGAGAGAGACGAGGGGGGGGAGAGAGACGAGGGGGGGGAGAGAGACGAGGGGGGGGGAGAGAGACGAGGGGGGGGGAGAGAGACGAGGGGGCGGGGAGAGAGACGAGGGGGCGGGGAGAGAGACGAGAGGGCGGGGGAGAGGACGAGAGGGGGGAGAGAGACGAGGGGGGGGGAGAGAGACGAGGGGGGGGGGGGAGAGAGACGAGGGGGGCGGGGAGAGAGACGAGGGGGGGGGAGAGAGACGAGGGGGGGGGGAGAGAGACGAGGGGGGGGGAGAGAGACGAGGGGGGGGAGAGAGACGAGGGGGGGGGGAGAGACGAGGGGGGGGGGAGAGACGAGGGGGGGGGGGAGAGAGACGAGGGGGGGGGAGAGAGACGAGGGGGGGGGGGAGAGAGACGAGGGGGGGGAGAGAGACGAGGGGGGGGAGAGAGACGAGGGGGGGGAGAGAGACGAGGGGGGGGGGAGAGAGACGAGGGGGGGGGGAGAGAGACGAGGGGGGGGGGAGAGAGACGAGGGGGGGGAGGAGAGACGAGGGGGGAGGAGAGACGAGGGGGGGGGGAGAGACGAGGGGGGGGAGAGAGACGAGGGGGGGGGGAGAGACGAGGGGGGGGAGAGAGACGAGGGGGGGGAGAGAGACGAGGGGGGGGGAGAGAGACGAGGGGGGGGAGAGAAACGAGGGGGGGGGAGAGAAACGAGGGGGGGGGGAGAGAGACGAGGGGGGGGGAGAGAGACGAGGGGGGGAGAGAGACGAGGGGGGGGAGAGAGACGAGGGGGGGGGGAGAGAGACGAGGGGGGGGGGGAGAGAGACGAGGGGGGGGGAGAGAGACGAGGGGGGGGAGAGAGACGAGGGGGGGAGAGAGACGAGGGGGGGGAGAGAGACGAGGGGGGGGAGAGAGACGAGGGGGGGGAGAGAGACGAGGGGGGGGAGAGAGACGAGGGGGGGAGAGAGACGAGGGGGGGAGAGAGACGAGGGGGGGAGAGAGACGAGGGGGGGGAGAGAGACGAGGGGGGGAGAGAGACGAGGGGGGGGAGAGAGACGAGGGGGGAGAGAGACGAGGGGGGGAGAGAGACGAGGGGGGGGAGAGAGACGAGGGGGGGAGAGAGACGAGGGGGGGGAGAGAGACGAGGGGGGGAGAGAGACGAGGGGGGGAGAGAGACGAGGGGGGGAGAGAGACGAGGGGGGGAGAGAGACGAGGGGGGGGAGAGAGACGAGGGGGGGAGAGAGACGAGGGGGGAGAGAGGACGAGGGGGGAGAGAGACGAGGGGGGGAGAGAGACGAGGGGGGGAGAGAGACGAGGGGGGGAGAGAGACGAGGGGGGGAGAGAGACGAGGGGGGGGGAGAGAGACGAGGGGGGGAGAGAGAGACGAGGGGGGGAGAGAGAGACGAGGGGGGGAGAGAGAGACGAGGGGGGGAGAGAGAGACGAGGGGGGGAGAGAGAGACGAGGGGGGGGAGAGAGAGACGAGGGGGGGAGAGAGAGAGACGAGGGGGGGAGAGAGAGACGAGGGGGGGAGAGAGAGACGAGGGGGGGAGAGAGAGACGAGGGGGGGGGGAGAGAGAGACGAGGGGGGGGAGAGAGAGACGAGGGGGGGGAGAGAGAGACGAGGGGGGGGGGAGAGAGACGAGGGGGGGGGAGAGAGACGAGGGGGGGGGAGAGAGACGAGGGGGGGGAGAGAGACGAGGGGGGGGAGAGAGACGAGGGGGGAGAGAGACGAGGGGGGGAGAGAGACGAGGGGGGGAGAGAGACGAGGGGGGGAGAGAGACGAGGGGGGGAGAGAGACGAGGGGGGGAGAGAGACGAGGGGGGGAGAGAGGACGAGGGGGGGAGAGAGACGAGGGGGGGAGAGAGACGAGGGGGGAGAGAGACGGGGGAGGGGGGGGGAGAGAGACGAGGGGGGGAGAGAGACGAGGGGGGAGAGAGACGAGGGGGGAGAGAGACGAGGGGGGGAGAGAGACCGAGGGGGGGAGAGAGACGAGGGGGTGGGTGAGAGACGAGGGGGGGTGAGAGACGAGGGGGGAGAGAGACGAGGGGGGGAGAGAGACGAGGGGGGGAGAGAGACGAGGGGGGGAGAGAGACGAGGGGGGGAGAGAGACGAGGGGGGGAGAGAGACGAGGGGGGGAGAGAGACGAGGGGGGGAGAGAGACGAGGGGGGGAGAGAGACGAGGGGGGGAGAGAGACGAGGGGGGGGAGAGAGACGAGGGGGGGGAGAGAGACGAGGGGGGGGAGAGAGACGAGGGGGGGAGAGAGACGAGGGGGGGAGAGAGACGAGGGGGGGAGAGAGACGAGGGGGGGGAGAGAGACGAGGGGGGGAGAGAGACGAGGGGGGGAGAGAGACGAGGGGGGGAGAGAGACGAGGGGGGGAGAGAGACGAGGGGGGGAGAGAGACGAGGGGGGGAGAGAGACGAGGGGGGGAGAGAGACGAGGGGGGGAGAGAGACGAGGGGGGGAGAGAGACGAGGGGGGGAGAGAGACGAGGGGGGGAGAGAGACGAGGGGGGGAGAGAGACGAGGGGGGGGAGAGAGACGAGGGGGGGAGAGAGACGAGGGGGGGAGAGAGACGAGGGGGGGAGAGAGACGAGGGGGGGAGAGAGACGAGGGGGGGAGAGAGACGAGGGGGGAGAGAGACGAGGGGGGGAGAGAGACGAGGGGGGGAGAGAGACGAGGGGGGGAGAGAGACGAGGGGGGGAGAGAGACGAGGGGGGGAGAGAGACGAGGGGGGAGAGAGACGAGGGGGGGAGAGAGACGAGGGGGGGAGAGAGACGAGGGGGGGAGAGAGACGAGGGGGGAGAGAGACGAGGGGGGGAGAGAGACGAGGGGGGGAGAGAGACGAGGGGGGGAGAGAGACGAGGGGGGGAGAGAGACGAGGGGGGGAGAGAGACGAGGGGGGGAGAGAGACGAGGGGGGGGAGAGAGACGAGGGGGGGAGAGAGACGAGGGGGGAGAGAGACGAGGGGGGGAGAGAGACGAGGGGGGGAGAGAGACGAGGGGGGGAGAGAGACGAGGGGGGGAGAGAGACGAGGGGGGGAGAGAGACGATGGGGGGGAGAGAGACGAGGGGGGGAGAGAGACGAGGGGGGGAGAGAGACGAGGGGGGGAGAGGGACGAGGGGGGGGGAGAGAGACGAGGGGGGGAGAGAGACGAGGGGGGGAGAGAGACGAGGGGGGGAGAGAGACGAGGGGGAGAGAGACGAGGGGGAGAGAGACGAGGGCGAGAGAGACGAGGGGGAGAGAGACGAGGGCGAGAGAGACGAGGGGCGAGAGAGACGAGGGCGAGAGAGACGAGGGCGAGAGAGACGAGGGCGAGAGAGACGAGGGCGAGAGAGACGAGGGCGAGAGAGACGAGGGCGAGAGAGACGAGGGCGAGAGAGACGAGGGCGAGAGAGACGAGGGCGAGAGAGACGAGGGCGAGAGAGACGAGGGCGAGAGAGACGAGGGCGAGAGAGACGAGGGCGAGAGAGACGAGGGCGAGAGAGACGAGGGCGAGAGAGACGAGGGCGAGAGAGACGAGGGCGAGAGAGACGAGGGCGAGAGAGACGAGGGCGAGAGAGACGAGGGGGAGAGAGACGAGGGGAGAGAGACGAGGGGGAGAGAGACGAGGGGGAGAGAGACGAGGGGGAGAGAGACGAGGGGGAGAGAGACGAGGGGGAGAGAGACGAGGGGAGAGAGACGAGGGGGAGAGAGACGAGGGGGAGAGAGACGAGGGGGAGAGATATAAAATATGTGCTTTGTCTTTTCTTTCTTTTCCATTTAAGCAGACTGAGCCACAGCAAAATGTGACTGTATACAGCTAGTGCCAATAAATATTTCAGGTATAATTTATGATGGTTACTTGTCTATTCATGTACAACTTCACATTATTTTACATTTAGAAAATTCTGTTCTCTTTATGGGAACCATAAAATGAAATATGTTTTCTGAAAATTGGTACAAATAAATGAGAAAACACGGAATTTACTGACATGAAATACTTTATGTATAAGGGGTATCCAGAATTTACCGTCAAAAAATGGCTGACCATTGAGGACAAAAGAATTGCTTTATTTTACGGCCAAATTCGATGTTTTTTTTTTACCAAATATGCAATTTTTTTTGCCAAATTCAGTATTTTTTTGTTGAATTTACTTCCTTTCCCACCAAATTCGGTGTCCTCTTCCACCAACTCTGACATCCTCTTCTGTCACATTTGTTTTTCCCAAAATTGGTATTAGTGGTTAGCACACTGGACTCGCATTCGGGAGGACGACGGTTCAATTCCGTCTCTGGCCATCCTGATTTAGGTTTTCCGTGATTTCCCTAAATCCTTTCAGGCAAATGCTGGGATGGTTCCTTTGAAAGGGCATGGCCGATTTCCTTCCCTCTCCTTCCCTAACCCGAGCTTGCGGTCCGTCTCTAATGACCTCATTGTCGATGGGACGTTAAACACTAATCTCCTCCTCCTCCTAAGATTGGTATTATTTATTTTGCTAAATTTGGTGTTATTTTTAACAAATTGGGCAATTATTGCCAAATTAGGTGTTTTATTTTGTCAAAATTGGTCATAATTTTTGCCAATGTCAGTGCTATTCTTGTTGTCACATCTACATCTATGCTCTGCAAAACCACCCTGAGGTGCATGGCAGAGGATATGTCCCATTGTACAAGTTATTAGGGTTTCTTCCTGTTCCAATCACATATGGAGCGTGTGAAGATGGATTGTCTGAATGCCTCTGTGCATGCAGTAATTATTCTTATCTTATCCTCATGGTCCCTGTGTGAGCAATAGTACATTCCTAGGGTAATCATTTCAAGCTGGTTGTTAAAACTTTGTTAATAGACTTTCTTGGGGTAGTTTACATCTGTCTTCATCGATCTTCGAATTCAGTTCCATCAGTACGTCTGTGACACTCCCATGAATTAAGCAAACCTGTAATTGTTCGTGCTGCCCTTCTCTGTATACATTCAGTACCCTCTGTTAGTCTTATTTGGTAGGAGGTGTCCCACATACTTGAGAAATATTCTAGAACTGGTCGCACAAGTGATTTGTAAGCAATCTCGGTAGACAGATTGCACTCCAAGCATTCTATGAATAAACCAAAGTCTACAACCTGTTTTAACTACAACTGAACCTATCTGTTTGGTTTGTTGGTTCGTTTAAAAGAGAGAGGGGGGGGGGGGAAGGGGCCAAACTACAGGGTCATCAGTCCCTTGTTGCTAATAAAACAATGCCCCCAGTGTGAGAATGAGACAGAAGACACATAACACAAAATAGAATGAAAAGAAAAACCACAAGAACAAAGGGAAGGCAACAAACACTAAAGGAACAAAATAGGACAAGGAAACAACAGAGACACTAGAAACGGAAGAGAGTAAAAGAAGAAAGCAGATTATAGTGGCTGGCCGACCATGAGAATAAAAAGGAAAAGCCAGCCACACTGCAACACATTAAAACCTCCACCCTAAAACACTAGGGTGGAGGACAAAGAGGGACAAAGGACATGCACTAAAACTTAGATCAAATGATAAAACCCAACATCATGAATAAAACTTAAAACTAAATTGGCCAATAAGGCCAGATAAAATGCGTGGCAACCAGTCCGGTAACCAACATTTCGTGGCTGGGCAGTCAAAGTGGGACAGTGCACCAAAATATGGGCCACTGTCAACTGGGCACCACACCGACATTGAGGCGGGTCTTCACGGTGTAAAAGGTAACAGTGGGCCACTCAAGCGTGGCCAATGCAGGGCCAGCAGAGGATAACTGATTCCCTGCGAGAGGCCCACATGGAAGACTTTCACACACTCAAGGTCTCCATAGCAAGATACAGTTTGTTGTGCATACTGTTATGCCATTCCATCTCCCAAAGCCGAAAAACCCTGTGGCAGAATGCAGGTCAGGTTCAGAGATGCTGATCTTCAGAAGTGGTTTCCGCGTAGCTTGTTTGGCCAGCCTGTCGGCAAGTTCATTGCCTGGGATTCTAACATGTCCTGGCGTCCACACAAACACCACTGAACGATGGGACTGGTCCAGGACATAGATTGACTCCTGGATGGACACCAAAGGATGGCAAGGGTAGCACTGGTTGATAGCTTGCAGGCTGCTCAAGGAGTCAGTACAAAGAAGAAATGATTCCTTGGGAATATACTGAAGTGCACGAGATATAGCCACCAGCTCTGCAGTGAATACACTGCAGCCACCAGGCAAGTAATTCTGTTCAATATGGCCTCTGTGGGCAAAGGCGAACCCAACATTACCATCAGCCATCGAGCCGTCAGTGTAAACCACTTCAGAGCCCCGGAACACTTCAAGAGTCGAGAGGAAGTGACCGCGGAGAGCTGCAGGGTTAACGGAGTCCTTAGGGCCACGCGAAAGTCCCTGGCATAGCTTTGGCCTACAGCTACACCACCGAAGTGTACGTGATTGGATCTCAAGGAGAGGTGGTGAAGCAAAGGACTCCAGTTCAGACAGAAGTGATCGCACACAAACCACAATTGTTAGCCCTGACCTGGGCCGCCTATGTGGTAGGTGAACCACTGTGGCTGGGAAAAGAAGATGGTAATTAGGATGTTCAGGAGAGCTATGAATGTGTGCAACGTAACTGGAGAGCAGTTGTGTGTGTCTGATCTTCAATGGAGGGGCTCCAGCCTCCACCAATATGCTTGACACCGGACTCATCCCAAAAGTATCCTGTCACTAGTCTAACTCCGCAATGGTGCAATGTGTTGATCAAACGCAATGCTGAGGGCACCGATGAACCATAAATCACACTCCCATAGTCAAGGGGGGTTTGAACAAGGGCTCTGTAGAGCTGCAGCAGCATAGAGTGAACTGCACCCCTGTTGGTGTTGCTCAGGCACTGGAGGGCACTGAGCTGATGCCAACACTTCCATTTAAACTGACTAAGGTGAAGCCAAGTCAAACGGGGATCGAAAACCAGACCTAAGAACTGATATGTCTGCATTACAGTGAGTGGATCATCACTAAGGTAAAATACTGGTTCCGGATGAACGATACGACACCGACGTAAATGTGTGACACACGTCTTCATGGTGCAAAACAAAGCCATGGGCTAGAGCCCATGACTGCCCCTTGTGGGTGGACCCCCGCTCAGCAATACCAGTACTGGAGCAGCAGTATGAAATGCAGAAGTCGTTTGCATAAACAGAAGATGACACGGAGGGCCCGATAGCTGCTGCTAGACCATTAATGAGCACTAAAAGTAGAGACACACTCAATACAGAGCCCTGCAGGACTCCATTCTCCTGGATATGGATGGAGCTATGGGAATCACCAACTTGGATGGAAAGTACAGAGCAACAGGAAGTTTTGGATAAAAATCTGGAGTGGGCCCCAGAGAGCCTACTCATACAATGTGGCAAGGATATGATTTCGCCAGGTTGTGTCGTATGTTTTACGAAAGTCAAAACAGATTGCAACCAGGTGTTGGCGTCTGGAAAATCGCTGTTCGGATGGCAGACTCGATGGACACAAGATTATCAGTGGTAGAGCGACCCTGGCAGAAGCTGCGCTGACATGGAGCGAGTAGGCAATGTGACTCCAGGACCCAACCTAACTGCTGACATACCATATGTCCCAGCAGCTTACAAAGAAAGTTGGTGAGGCTGGTGGACCGACAGCTATCCACATCAAGCGGATTTTTACCAGGTTTGAGCACCGGAATGATGGCGCTCTCCCACCATTGCGAAGGAAAGACGCCATTACAGCAGATTCGGTTGAAGATGACGAGGATATGTCACTTTTAGTCAGATGAGAGATGTTTAATCACCTGACTGTGGATCTGATCAGGCCTAGGAGCTGTGTTGGGGCAATGTGCGAGGGCAATGAGGAGCTCCCACTCAGTAATTGGGGCGTTACAGGATTTACTGTGGTGTGTAGTGAATGAGAGGACTTTCCCTTCCGGCCGCCGAATGAGAGTGCGAAAGGTTGGGGGGTAGTTCTCCGACGCAGAGGCTCGAGCAAAGCGCTCGGCAATCGCATTTGCATCGGTAGATAACATAGCATTTCTGGTAACACCGGAAACACCTGTTGGGGTCTGGTACCCGAAGAGAAGTTCTCTCTTTGCCCAGAGTTGGGAAAGTGACGTATTACACCCAATGGTCGAGACCTCTCTCTCCCAACACTCCTGCTTCTGTCGTCTGCCGAGTTGGCGAACGTGGGCATGGAGCCGTTTAAAGGCTATGAGGTGCTCCATTGAAGGGTGCTGCTTACGCTGCTGTAGAGCTCACCAATGCTTCTTAATTGCTTCAGTGACTTCCGGCAACCACCAAGGGACTGCCTTACACTGGGGACACCCTAAAGAACAAGGGATCACATTTGCAGCTGCAGAAACAATTGTTGTAGTCACCTGCTCAACCATCACATCAATGTTACCGTTACTTTAACCGCACGGCCACTTCGGCCGGCGCATGAGGAGAGATTGGGACTTTGTGGAGGGTGTGTAATGGCTTCCCAGCTAAAATTATGCAGCATAGTCGAAACTGGGGTATCATGCAATGATACCACGCCACGGGTGGTCCACATTTAGCAACGGAATTGCTGGTTTCCATTCAACGCAATTAGCTGCAGCGACTCAGTCCAACGCGCATTCGGAGTCACTTCGCTATGGGAGGCCAAGTAGACACAGCTAGTCGAGACACAAAGATCATCGCTCGTGCTTCAGTACAGAGGGACTCTTCCTCGTTGACATTTAGACCTGAACTCTATTTCTTGTCACATTACCTACATTGGAGAAATACAAGTTAAGTAAATCTTTTGTTCGCTGTATACTCGTTTACCAATCATTTCTGCTCCTGTCCAGCTTCCCTACGACGACAGTTGTCGCCCCACTCTGTAGCCCACCTCTCCTTGCCATTGTGTGTGAAGCCATACACAACAGAAAGAACCTTTGCCAACAAGTGGGCGGGCAAGATTTTAAAATTTGTACTCTAGTAATTACACACATCAAAAAAAGTTCTGCATCACCCCGGTTCCTAGAACTCCTGAAGATAGACCTTGACTGTGGATACTGTATCACAGACACAGTCCCTTTCAGTGTTCAGAGATGTCACTAAATCCACCGAAAGATGTATAAACAGCCATGCATGACCAGTGCCTATTAGACGTAGGGTGTCCGGCAGCCGATCAGTTCCAGTCATTCGAGCAGGAAGGAGGTACACAGCTTGTGTTTTCTGTAGTTTAACCATGCCTAGACAGTCAATACCACAGTTCCATCACGTTTGCATTGTTACTTTGTGCCAAGCAGGGCACTCAACAAGGGAAGTGTCCAGGCGTTTCGGAGTGAACCAAAGCGATGTTGTTCGGACATGGAGGAGATATAGAGAGAGACAGGAACTGTCGATGACATGCCTCGCTCATTTTTTTTTTTTTTTTTTTTTTGTGGTTTTCGGGCGCACAACTTCAATGGTCATTAGCGCCCTGACTACTCTAAGAAGGCACCGCGAGGCACAAGTTGACAACAACAACTAAAAGGGAAAACACAATAAAAGACAGACTGACAGGCATAGGATTAAAAAACATCATCAAATGTCCTTAGCGAGGTGTGTCAAATTGATAAAACAAAGAACACGAGCAGCTGCTCGTGGGTCATCCGCTAAAATGGCATCGAAAGTAGTAGGCAGGTTAAGATCGAGGCGCAGTGTGTTAAGATCAGGACAGGACATTAAAATGTGTCTAACCGTCAGCAAGTGCCCACATGGGCAGAACGGCGCCGGCGCAGCCGTCAGCAGATGGCGATGGCTGAACCGGCAGTGTCCAATTCTTAACCTTGCTAAAACGACCTCCTCCCGCCGAGAAGGGCGTGAGGAGGACGTCCAAGCCACGGGAAGAGGTTTTAAGGCCCGAAGCTTGTTGTCGGTAAGTGCAGCCCAATCGGCATGCCACAGCGACACAACGCGCCGACAAATGACCCTGCTAAAATCGGACGAAGGGACACAACAAGAAGCTGTCCGAGGCTGGAGGACCGCAGCCTTGGCCGCGGCATCTGCAGCTTCGTTCCCAGGGATACCGACATGGCCAGGAACCCACATAAAGCTAACCGGCGTACCGACGTCCACCAGCTGCTGAAGAGAGCTTTGGATCCGGTGTACGAAAGGGTGAACCGGGTACGGATCACTGAGGCTCTGGATGGCGCTCAGGGAATCTGAGCAGATGACATAAGCAGAATGTCGGTGGCGGCAGATGTAAAGAACAGCCTGGTAGAGGGCAAAGAGCTCAGCTGTGAAGACCGAACAATGGCCATGGAGCCGGTATTGGAAACTTTGTGCCCCGACAATAAAGGAACACCCGACCCCGTCATTGGTCTTAGAGCCATCTGTATAAATGAAAGTCATGTTGTTGAACTTCGAACGAAGTTCTAAAAAACGGGAGTGGTAGACCGAACTGGGGGTGACCTCTTTTGGGAGCGAGCTGAGGTCGAGGTGAACGCGGACCTGAGCCTGGAGCCAAGGTGGCGTGCGGCTCTCGCCCACTCGAAAGGTTGCAGGGAGTGAAAAATGAAGCTGTTGAAGGAGGCGACGAAAGCGAACTCCAGGGGGTAGCAAGGCAGAGACATACAACCCGTATTGAAGGTCAAGAGAGTCGCCAAAAAAGGAACGATAAGACGGATGGTCGGGCATTGACAGTAGCCGACAGGCATACCGACAAAGCAGTATATCGCGCCGGTAGGTGAGTGGCAATTCGCCAGCGTCAGCATGAAGACTCTCTACGGGACTGGTATAAAATGCTCCGATCGCAAGTCGTAAACCCCGATGTTGTATGGAGTTGAGGCGGCGTAAGATGGATGGCCGTGCAGAGGAGTATACGAAGCTCCCATAATCCAGCTTGGAGCGGACGATCGACCGATATAGACGAAGTAGGACGGTTCGATCCGCTCCCCACGACAGACCACTGAGAACACGGAGGACATTTAAAGAACGGGTACAACGGGCGGCCAAATATGACACATGTGGAGACCAGCTAAGTTTCCTGTCAAAGGTAAGGCCTAAAAATTTGATTGTCTCCACGAGTGGGAGAGCAACGGGACCGAGTCGTAAGGACGGTGGGAGAAACTCTTTGTAGCGCCAGAAGTTAATACAGACCGTCTTCTCGGCAGAAAAACGGAAGCCATTGGCGACACTCCAGGAGTAAAGACGGTCAAGAGAACGCTGAAGACAGCGCTCCAGGACACGTGCACACTGCGCGCTGCAATAGATGGTAAAATCGTCCACGAAAAGGGAGCCTGATACATCAGCTGGGAGGCAATCCATTATTGGATTGATCGCGATGGCGAAGAGAGCGACGCTCAAAACTGAGCCCTGTGGCACCCCATTCTCCTGGCGAAAGGTGTCGGACAGGACAGAACCCACACGTACCCGAAACTGTCGATCCATTAAAAAGGAATGAATAAAAAGAGGGAGGCGACCGCGAAAGCCCCATGTATGCATGGTGCGGAGAATGCCCGCCCTCCAACAGGTGTCGTAAGCCTTCTCCAAATCAAAGAACACAGCCGCGGTCGGGCGCTTCCGCAAGAAGTTATTCATAATGAAGGTCGACAAGGTAACCAGATGGTCAACAGCAGAGCGGCGCCTTCGAAATCCACATTGTACATTGGTAAGTAGGCGTCGAGACTCGAGCAGCCAAACCAATCGAGAGTTAACCATTCGCTCCATCACTTTACAGACACAGCTGGTAAGCGAGATAGGTCGATAACTGGAAGGCAAGTGCTTGTCCTTCCCCGGCTTAGGAATCGGGACAACAATAGACTCGCGCCAGCATGCGGGAACATGTCCCTCAATCCAGATGCGATTGTATGTACGAAGAAGAAAACCTTTACCCG
The DNA here is from genome assembly GCF_023864345.2 of Schistocerca serialis cubense. NCBI lineage: Eukaryota > Metazoa > Arthropoda > Insecta > Orthoptera > Acrididae > Schistocerca > Schistocerca serialis. The sequence continues at coordinate 399,899,068 of NC_064646.1, forward strand.
CAGGAGAAAGGTTCTTCAGCATCTGAATATGAATAGAATCAGGCCCTGGAGTGGAGGACCGTGATCGGCCAAGTGCGGTTTCGAGTTCCCGCATGGTGAATGGGGCATTATAACTTTCACAATTCGAGGAGCGGAAGTCAGGTGGCCTAGCCTCCTCTGCCTGTTTGCGGGGGAGGAAGGCAGGGTGGTAATGAGCGGAGCTCGAAACCTCGGCGAAAAAGCGGCCGAAGGCATTGGAGACAGCCTCAGGGGCCACAAGGACTTCATTCGCGACCTTCAAGCCAGAAACTGGGGAGTGGACCTTAGTGCCAGATAGCCGGCGCAGGCTACCCCAGACAACAGAAGAAGGGGTAGAACTGTTGAAGGTGCTTGTGAAAGCAGCCCAGCTGGCTTTCTTGCTTTCTTTAATAATACGACGACACTGAGCACGTAATCGTTTATAATTAATACAATTCGCCACTGTAGGGTGGCGCTTAAAGGTGCGTAAAGCACGTCGACGAGCACGTAAAGCATCTCTACATGCTGCGGTCCACCAGGGGACCGGTACGCGACGTGGAGAAGAAGTAGGGTGAGGGATGGAATATTCAGCAGCAGCGAGAATGACTTCCGTGAGGTGTGCGACCTGACGATCGCAGCTTGTGAAGGTTTGATCCTGAAAGGTAGCCCTGGAAGAGAAGAGCTCCCAGTCTGCCTTGGAGATGGTCCAACGAGAGGAGCACGGAGAGGGAGTATGCTGCAGGAGATGGATAACACACGGGAAATGGTCGCTCGAATATGTATCAGAAAGTGCATACCACTCAAACCGGCGTGCAAGTTGGGGAGTACATATAGAGAGGTCTAAATGGGAATAGGTGTGAGATGTGTCCGAAAGAAAAGTAGGGGCGCCAGTATTGAGGCAGACAAGATCGAGCTGGTTGAAAAGGTCTGCTAACAAGGAGCCCCTCGGGCAGGATGCTGGAGAGCCCCAAAGGGGATGGTGGGCATTGAAGTCTCCAGTTAACAAAAATGGTGCAGGTAGCTGAGCAATAAGTTGCATCACGTCTGCCCTGGTAACGGCAGATGACGATGGAGTGTAAACGGTACAAAAGGAAAACGTAAAAGTGGGGAGAGTAATGCGGATGGCAACTGCCTGCAGGCCGGTGTGCAACGTGATGGGATCGTAGTAAATATCATCCCGGACCAGCAACATAACCCCTCCATGAGCTGGGATACCTACCACAGGGGGTAGGTCAAAACGCACAGAGGTGTAGTGTGCCAAGGCAATTTGATCGCATGGGCGTAGCTTCGTTTCCTGGAGGGCTACGACAAGCGGACGGTGCAAGCGGAGCAGCAACTTCAAGTCCTCTCGGTTGGAGCGAATGCTGCGAATATTCCAGTGAATAAGTGCCATCGTAAGAAAAGAAAGATGAGAGAAGTGGTCACCTCGAAGGTCGCTTAGGGCCTGGCTTCGAGCGAGCACTGCCGCCGCTATCAGTAGGCGGACAGTCATCGTCCATTGGGTCTATAGGGTCATCGGCCATCTCGGGAGGATGGCCGGGAGGGGGAGCTTCCTCCGCCAGTGAACGGCCAGATGTACGGCGACCAGCGGTGCGGCCAGGCGAAACGGATGACGGCCTGGGGCGGCAGCCGCTGGGTGGCGCAAGAGAAGAAATGCGCCGTGGCGGGGAAGGAGAACTGTGCTTCCTATGCGCCTTTTTGGAAGGACGTGTAGTGGAAGTACCGGTCGAAGGCTGTGAGGTCGAGGTACGGAGGAAGTCTGCACGGGATGGTTCCTTCTTGAAGGCCCGTGCATCTGACTTCGGTGTCTTCGTTTTAGCAGAAGCTGAAGAAGGTGCTCGTGTCTGTGGGGTGATGGGAGGAAGAGGAGACGTCGACCGCGCGATCTTAGCACTGGCCGAACGGACGACCGTGGTGCTGAAGGTCAGATCGCATGTCTGGGTTGCTACCTCCCGGGTAGTCCGAGGAGAGGCGAGGACAGTACTGTATTTCCCCGCTGGGAGCAGCGTGGGCTTCCTACTAGCCAATAGCTTGCGAGCAGCCGAGGTGGACACTTTCTCTTTGACCCGAATTTCCTGGATACAGCGTTCTTCCTTATAGACAGGACAGTCGCGGGAGGATGCTGCATGGTCACCCTGACAGTTCACACAACGAGGAGACGGAGGTGGACAGTCACCCTCATGGGCATCCCTGCCACAGGTGACACATTTAGCCGCATTGGAACAAGACTGTCGAGTGTGATTGAAACGCTGACACTGGTAGCAGCGCGTAGGTGTCGGGATATAGGGGCGAACAGAAATAACCTCGTAGCCCGCCTTGATGCGCGATGGCAGCTTAACATTATCGAAGGTCAAGAAAATTGTCCGGGTCGGTACAAGGTCATTGTTGACCTTTTTCATGACCCTATGGACAGCCGTCACGCCCTGCTCAGCGAGGAATGATTGAAGCTCCTCGTCAGTCAATCCGTCGAGGGAGTCAGTATAGACCACACCACGAGACGAATTCAAAGTTCGGTGGGCCTCCACCCGGACAGGGAACGTGTACAGGAGGGTGGCCCGAAGCAGTTTTTGTGCCTGAAAGGCATTCTCAGTTTCCAGTAATAAGGTGCCGTTACGCAACCTGGTACAGGATTTGACAGATCCGGCTATGGCATCTACGCCCTTCTGAATAACGAAAGGGTTGACAGAGGAAAAATCCTTTCCGTCCTCAGTTCGAGAAACTACGAGGAACTGTGGGGCAGGCGGTAGTACTTTTGTCACTGTTGGCTGGTCACGTTTCCGTTTTTGGGTCGAAGTCGAAAGAGATGGAGTAGAATCCATTGCGGAGGAATCCCCCATGATTGCCAGCGTCTCCGATGGCGCGCTCCTTCCTTGTGGGGACCCTCTCAGAGGGCACTCCCGCCTTAGGTGAATGTTTACACCTCAGGTCACACCTCCCGAGAAACAGACGGAGGGACCAATCGGCATGGTCAGAAGGTATCAGCTCAGGCAATCACCCCTCCCCGGGCCTGGCCTTTACCAGGGGGTACGCGCGTGCCTTACATGTCTACCCAGGGCGGGGACTTACGCGTTACCCCGTCACCGGCTACGCGTGCGAACGCGTGGGTCGGCCTTCAGACACGCACAGGGAGGAAGGAAGAAGAGGAAAAAGAAGAGAGAGAGGGAGAAAGAGGACAGACTGTCTCAAACGCCGAGGCGGAGACCAGAGAAGGCAAGGAGAAGAAGGCAATGAGAAAGCAAGGGGAAGAAGGCAATAAGAAGGCAAGGAGAAGAAGGCAATGAGAAGGCAAGGAGAAAAAGGCAATGAGAAGGCAAGGAGAAAAAGGCAATGAGAAGGCAAGGAGAAAAAGGCAAGGAGAAGGCAAGGGAAAGAGTAAGGAAGACAGTGAGGTGGAGAAGAGCAAAGAAAGGAACCAACAAAAGGAAGGAAGAAACGAGAAGTGAAAAAACCAAAAGGACCACGATGATAGGTCGTGGAACCGTCCGTCTCCGGACGCAGGCGCGAACTACCCCCGTGAGGGGGATGGACTCCTATTAGTCGCCTCTTACGACAGGCAGGAATACCGCGGGCCTATTCTAATCCCCGGACCCGCAGGGGGGATGCCTCGCTCAGGCTGCCCAAGGGCTACTACTGCAGTGAGTGACCGCTACCTGCGGATTATGGCTTGGAGGAACCCTGACAGCAACGCCACCTTGTTGAATAATGCTTTTCATGCAGCCACAGGTCGTCCTGTTCTGGCTCACTGTACGCAGTAGGCTGCATGATGTGCAATTTCACTCTCGACATCCATGGCGAGATCCATCTTTGCAAACATGACACTATGCAGTGTGGTACAGATGGGCCCAACGTGCTGAATGGACCGCTCAGATTGGCATCACGTTCTCTTCACCAATGTGTGTCGCATATGCCTTCAATCAGACAGTCGTCGGAGATGTGTTTGGAGGAAACCCGGTCAGACTGAACACGTTAGACACATTGTCCAGTGAGTGCAGCAAAGTGGAGGTTCCCTGCTGTTTTGGGATGGCATTATGTGGGGTCTACTTACGCCACTGGTGGTCATGTAAGGCGCCATAACAGCTGTACAATACATTAATGCCATCCTCCGATCAATAGTGCAACCATATCGGCAGCATAACCATATCGGCAGCGTATTGGTGAAGCATTCGTCTTCATGGATGAAAAATTGCGCCTCGATCGTGCACATCTTGTGAATGACTTCCTTCAGGGTAACGACGTCGCTCACCTAGAGTGGCCAGCGTGTTCTCCAGACATGAACCCTATCGAACATGCCTGGGATAGATTGAAAAGGGCTGTTGATGAATGACATGACCCACCAACCACTCTGATGGATCTACTCCGAATAACCATTGAGGAATGGGACAATCTGGACCAACAGTGCCTTGATGAACTTGTGGATAGTATGCCATGACGAATAGTCATGCGTCAATGCAAAAGGACATTCTACTGGGTATTAAAGGTAGTGTGTACAGCAATCTGGGCCAACACATCTGAAGGTCTTGCTGTATGGATGTACAACATGCAATGTGTGGTTTTCATGAGTAATAAAAAGGCAGAAATGATGTTTATGTTGATCTTTCTTCCAATTTTCTGTACAGGTTCCAGAACTCTTGGAACGGATCTGATGCAAAACTTTCTTTGATGTGAGTATTAGGAGTAGTAGTATTGTGGTTTCGATTGCATGGCCAAAAGATGAATTATGAAATTATGTTCCGTTGTATACCAGCCAACAGGATGGAAAGTATTAAAATAGAATACATAGTTCATTTACCTCTTGGAGGGTACTAGATGTATATGTCATGAAGTTGGGTTAATTTCATGTTCGTCCTTCCTTCCTTCTGCTACTATGGCTATTAACCATGTAGCGAACTTCGAGGTGCGTCAGTGACTGTATCCACGCGTGCTTGTTCACACAATAAAAAGCTAGTCCCTCCTAATTCAGAGATATTCTGTGGAGTGAAACATGCATGTGTCATAGGTTCATAGTTTGCTCCCACACCAAGGTTAAATTGGTGTTTTTTTACTTATTCATTCAAATCCTTCAGATGTACGCCTCATGGACACATTATCACCTGTGACACTTAAACTTTTGTCCTCCTTTTAAAAATATAATTGCTTTAAATATGAATTGCTTAATTAATAGGTGAGAGAGAAATGAATTGGTAGAGAAAGGGTGGTAGAGAGTGAACTCTTTAACCCGTATTCTTGTTTCATCCGTTTCATTGGGTAGATTTGTTTACCTTTTCTTTTTATTTTTCCTGCAACATATATTTCTATATTAATTAATTCCTAAGTGTGTACATACCAACTGTTCTTGCAATTTTGTTGTATATTTTAAGTGACTCTTGAGTTATGCAGTGTTAGGGTTGTCATGTCTTACATTACTCCTGTACTTCCAGATACTGAGTGTAAATAGTAAATATTACGTACAGTGTATTAAACTGAATGTGTGCCCCCCACCCCACCCCAAAAATAAATCTGATGCAGTAACGACAAGAACAGTACAGATCAGTTAACACAAGCTCAAACTTTTGGAACTTATTGTTGTGTTTTCATTTGGTGGCAAGGAAGGAAAGTATGTAGAAGGAAGTAATAGGCTTAACGTTTTGACCAAATAGTGAAGCCAAAATAAAACTGGTTTCTGATGGACTAGTTTTGCAATGATGACAGATTACGTAAAAAAATTGACTAAGCTAAAATGTGTGTGTGTGTGTGTGTGTGTGTGTGTGTGTGTGTGTGTGGTGGGAAGAGTGGTTATAGGATCATTATTATTTTCATAATTGTTGCTCTGTTTGTTTCAGGATGTGGTGATGGTTTTAACCAGGCAAAGAATGTTGCTGCAACATGAGAAAAGTAGTTTGTTTTGCTAGAACATGTAAAGGAAAAATGTTAAGGTAATATTCTGAAAACAGGATTTTTACAGAATATAATTATAATTTTCAATATGTCCAGTTAATCTCTTTTTAAAACCATTATCTCTAAGATTATCTAAGTTAGAAAATATTGTGTATTGCCTTACTAATTATCATCAATAAAATATATTTTGTATTGTTCAGCATTTGTCACTTAATCTCTCATCCTGCCCTACATTTTTCCTACCGTATACCTAAAGCCTTTGCAAACTCTGTGACTTGAATTTAATTTAACAGTCTAAAATACGCAAACCTGGATCTCCTCCACTCTTCAAAGTGGTCTTACGATGTACCTGCTAAATATGATGCGTAGTTTAGTTGAGCATCATATAACATTTTGTTTAAAATAAATGTAGAAGACTCTGTTCTATCAGTGTAATGTAAAAAGACAGTCCATGAGGCAAGGATGAAAACCTCAAAAATTGTAAGAAAAATTTTGAACTGTGTGCTTCACTATCCATATGTTTATATGGTATGAATCATAGGGAGTAATTTCCCAGGAAATACAATAAATCTGCTGGACACAGCTGAATGAAATACTTCCACGAAATGGTAGATTTAAGTGAGGTGGTGTTGGGAGAGTCAAATTTTAAAATGAGTTAATCAACATAAATGATGAGTTTTTCTGTTTGGGCAAGCAAATACAGAGTGGAAAAAATAAAAGTGCTCTGGATGAGTGGACATGCCTGGATGTGAATATATGCATATAACCACACCCCATGACATGCTCACCATGGGTACACTCACCACGTGATCCCCCCCTGGTTCAGTGTGTGGTGCGGGCTGTCAGTAAGAGTGGAGCAGTGCAAAGGGGATGATGGTACTCACAGTGGAGCAGTGGGTGCTCATTGAGGAAAGTTATATGACAGCAAAGTTGTGGAAATTGTGTGGGCAGTTGTTCACTGGGAAGTCTTATGTCGAAATGCCAGCAAGAAGTGCCATGCAATGCTTAGTTCGGAAATGGCGTTAAACAGGATCTGTTTTGAAAAAGTCAAAAAGCATTCCAAAACATTCATGCACACCAGAAAATGTGGCTGCAGTTCACCAGAAAATGCTTCAGACTCCTACCAAATCAATCCGATGCCTGTCACAAGAGACTGGAATATCACTTCGATCATGTGGATGAATACTCCACCTGGACCTGCACATGCATCCTTACCTAGTGTGTATTATTCATACATTAAAACCAGTAAATGCCCCTCAGTGCCTACAGTTTTGTGAGCTGCTGTTCACTGAGATAACAATAAATGGCTTGGGCATGGATCTGTTTTTTTGTCTGATGAAGCTTGGTTCACCTCAGTGGTTATGTCAAATAACAGGTTCTGGACAGCAGAGAATCTGCATAACTTCCACAAGACACCATTGTCTGCATGCTGCATTATTGGTCCCACCTTCTTTCATCAGACACTGACTTTGGCATGTTACATTGCCAACCTTTTGAAACCATTTGTAGTAGCATTAATGGAGGAGGAATAGACCTACCGTTACTTCCATGAGGATAGAGCAGCTGCCCATACATCCAGTTGAACCATGGAGCACATTTACACAATCCTCACACTTGACAGTTGTTAGCAGTGGTAAGTCTGGATGCAGTGCTGGCTGGCCACCTAGGCCACTTGATCTGTCAGTTTGGGATTACTTTGTGTGGGAAGCCCTAAGGTGTGTCACAACAACCCTCATAGTCTTCAAGAACTGCACCTGAATGTTTCGGGTGGGACTGCAGAAATTCCAGCAGTCCAGCTTCGGTTTGACTTCAACAACTTGCTGACCAGATTCTGAAAGTGCCAAGAGATGAATGGTGGTCACTTTCAACATCTACAATAGTCAGATGCTGTGTTTCCTTGTACACTGTTATTCTTTTTCTGGGCCACTGTTATTAGCTCCACCCTGTATATGACAACAGCAGGTGTAAAGAGGATGTAGAATGCAGATTTACAATAGCAATAAAGGGCTTTTCGAAAAACAGAAGTAGGGTAACATGAAATGTAAATTTAAGTGGTGACAAATCATTTCTGAAAGTGTTTATCTGGAGGGTAACATGATATGAAATTAAAACGGGGTCAGTAAGCAGTGTAGACAAGGTAATAAAAGTTTGTTAAATGAGTTGTTGCAGAAGAATGCTGAAAATTGATGGGTAGATCAAATAACAATGGAAGAGGCACTGATTAAAATTGAGGAGAAAAGTGCATTACGGCACAACTCAACTACAAGAGCAGATAAGTGAGTAGAGCATATCTGGAAGCATCAAAGGATTGTCAATTTGATAGTGGAGGAAAGTAGGGTGGAGGGGATTACAATTATGGTGTGAAACCAAGGCTTGAATATGTCAAGCAGGTTGAAATGGATGCAGGTTGCAATAAGTTATGCAGAGCTGAAGCGACTTGCCACAGATATGGTAGAATGGAGAGCTGCATCAGATTAGTCATTGGGTGATAAATGCAACAGTAGATAAGTGAAAGAGCACTGTTTACATACGTTACATGTAACACTCTTGGTGAAACCAATATCAGCAACTGAATGGTATGGCTGCTTCATAAATAGTAGATTAACATACTAGTCACCAGCAAATATACATTTTTGACAGCCATTTAAAGTCATTGGTAGACCATTTATGTAGGTTCTGAACAGGAGTGGACCCAGCATCCATCTTTGTAAGCGTACATATTTTGTGTATTCTCTTTCTGATTTTAGTTTTGCATTTTCTTTCTATTCTGAAGGCAGGAGGCCAGTGGTGCAAGAGGAATACCATGAACGCCATAATGTATTTGGTTTCCAAGTACAATTTAATGGTACACACAGCTGGAGGCTGAGATGATAAAAGAATAAATTTTCTTTCCACAATAAATTTTCGATCTCCAGCAGTGCGTGCGCTGATTTGGAACTTGCTGCCAGATTAAAACTGTACCAGATCAGAACTCAAACTGGGGAACTTTGCCTTTTGCATGCAAACATTCTACCAACTGAGGTATCCAAGCACAACTCACAGTCTGTTGCAAAATCAGAATTCACGCAGTTTTAATCTACCAGGATGTTTCAAATCAGCTCACACATTGCTGCAGAGTAAAAAAATTTGCATTGGAAACAATCCACCTGGTTGTGGGTAGCCATGTCCATGCAGCATATGTTCTTCCAGGAAGGCTAGTCCCACAAAGTACACAAGAGAACTTAGGAAAAGTTTGGAAGGTAGGAGATGAGATACTGGCAGAAGTAAAGCTGTGAGCATGGGTTGTGAGTTGTACTTTGGTAGCTCAGTTGGTATGGCACTTGACTATGAAAGGCAAACATTTGAGTTCCAGTCCAGCACACAATTTTAATACTGCCAGGAATTTTTCTCATGCAGCTACATTATTTCCTATTTTAGACTGCCTATATAGAGGATCCTTAATGAGAGAGAGACTGAAAGATTACTAAAATGTGTTGCTTGGAGCTGTTCAATGTTTTACTGCAGGCTAATTCTTCAGTTTTTAAATATTTTAATAAGTGTAACCAGCAATTACAGCATTGTTGTGAGCTGGTGTTATTACTGTCTATTTAACGATATCTGGAATTTTGGCATAGTTGGCTGATCATGGAAAATCAGATCTTGAGAAGTGGAAGAGCTTCTATATACACTAAGGAGTTCAACAAGGGTGCCCACTTCAACCCGCACTTGTTAATATTTATATTTATGAAGCTATAAAACAATGTGTAATGAATTATACTTCACCATTGTTGCTGATAACAGGCAAGGATTAAGCTGAGCTCCAGACACCAGTAAATAAATGAAGATTCCTGCTGAATAGAATATAGTAGCCCAATTCTAACAACTGAAGTGATTTGCATGTTTATATGCAAAACAATTACAAATAGACAAATTATTGAAGAAATAAGAGAATATACAGGGTGGCACACGAAATGTGTTACCAATTGTTTCTTTCACAATTTACAATGCACATTAGATATCCCACTGGGATTTCTACAGCAGTACCAGCAGAGCTTGAAAAAACAAATGAGTTAAGGAATGACGTGTAATTCACGATACTGCCACTAGGAGACTAGTAAGCAGCAGTGGCTGACAATGGAAGACTGATGACTCAGCAACGATCAGCAATTGTCTTACTTTTTCATGAAACGAAAAGCCTTGTTGTGACTCAGAGGCATTTTCGACAACAGTTTAACACACGATGGGTCCCTTGCAAGAAGACCATCCACAGGTTGTATGATAAATTTGTACAGGAGGGAACAGTATTGTAAGTGAAGTGACCATGGCCTAAGCCTGTTTGTTCACCGGAGAATAATGAAGCGGTACGCGTTGCTGTACAGAGAAGTCCTGGGAAATCGTGTAGAAAGGCAGCAGTGCAACTGGGAATATCCAGACACTCCATTCAACGCATTCTTAAAAGTGACCTCCATATGTACCCATACAAGATGACCTGTGCGCAGAAGCTCACTGAAGAACACAAGCAGCAGAGACTATTGTTTGCTCAGTGGGCGGAGGATAGGGAAGAAATTCTCAACAACATTTGGTTTTCAGACGAGGTGCATTTTCGTGTAGACGGTGTGGTTAACAAACAAAACGTACACTTTTAGGCCACTGAAAACCCACAAGTGCTTCATGAACAACAACAGTATGCTCCGAGGATTACAGCATGGGCAGCAATTTCTAGTCACGGACTTATTGGACCCTTTTTCTTTGAAGAAACTGTGAACAGCGAGCATTATTTGAGCGTGCTTTGCAACAGCTTCATTCCACAGCTTCTTGCTACTGCCTTGCCCTTCAACACACAGTGGTGCATGCAAGATGGAGCAAGGCCACATACTACAAACACTGTGTTGGAGTTTTTACATGAGCATTTCGACTTGCGGATCATTTCACTCAGGTTTCCAGATCGCTTCAATAAGGGACAATATTGGCCCCCCAGTAGTCCAGACCTCAATCCATGTGGCTTTTTTCTTTGGGGGTATCTAAATGAAAAAATTTTTCCCAAAACGTCCACGTGATTTAATGGCGCTCAAAAGACTTATTCTTCAAGCTTGCAGTGAAATTACGGAAGACATGTGCCGTAGAGTAATCACTAACTTCAGTGTTCGTTTGAAGGAAGTTAGGAAATGAAATGGTGGACATATTGAGCATGTGCTGAGTTAGAACAAATCTCCATGGATGGCTCTTCATTGTAGTATATGTTCCTTTCAGATTGTATTGACAATAAAGTTTAAACTCAAAAACAAAATGGTTACACATTTTCTTGCCCACCCTGTAAGTCCTTAGCTTAGGTTTTATTTTCCAGAGTGAGAGAATGTGGAAATTAAGCCCCTTAAATTTCTGTTGTACAGCATTGTGAAAGTTGAAACATGATGTTTGAAAAGAAACATTGCATCCTGGATTTTCCATTGTTTTATAAGTTTACTGCCCTGCCATAACTGTTATGTTGATGCCAGAGCTGACCTGTAAAGTCTGACCAACTAAGAAGAGCTAATGCATTTGGAATAAGATTTCTCCATTATGTGGCAGGACATTCAGTCCTGAATTATATGAAAAATACAGACATCAGACAAAGAATTTTAAGTTGGTAGAATCTGTTACAGATTTTAAAGAAATATAGAAGAAACTGGAGAAATAATATATAATGAAAGATTGCAGATTACACAACCAGTACTGCACTATAATCCTCGCAGAAAATCACAATGGAGGATATCCTTTACAGAGATGGCATGTGTACTTTGGAAGATGATGAACATTTTAAAAATGTGGATTCTATAAATATATAACTGATTCTGTTGCTCCATTAGTCTGAGGCAGTGAAGGCTACCCAATCAGTCACCATACTGCTGTGTCTGAGCTGATAGGGAACATTCATTTTAGGTTAGAGTATACTGTATGACAGATGACTTTATTACATTGAAGGGCCAAGAGTAACAGTTTTTACCATTACTTTTGTGTGAGTAAACACAAACTGGGTACTCCTCATGGAATCAAAAACCTAAACAAATAGATGTGCAAATGTTATGCCTTTGGTTGACACGTAGTCATTTGCTAGTGCAGTCTGCAGGTGCATTTATAGATGTCTGAATGCCAGGTGCTGTTTGTCCAGTATGGCAATGATACTGATGGATACTGTAGTACTCTTTGTTCTTTTACTGTGAAGTGAACATAAGGAGCACATATTGTGGATATACGTTTTCTTACAATTTGGCATGGCAAGAACAGGGATGAATCCAAGTCAAGACTGAGATTAACAGTTACTTATTGGCGCTAATGATTGACACAAATCACAGAGAGCGAAGGCCTCTAAGTCTCAGATCAAATTGAAAAGTGACTATATGAAGAAAGTGTGACAACATATACTCATCTGTGCAATCTAGTTAACGATGCAAGATCTCAAAAATTATAACCAAATTATGCAGCACAAGTTGCGTGTCAGAGTAAGTAAATAACGAGTTGCTCAGGATACAGATTCGCTACCGCATTTTGTCCACTTACATTCCTCCAAATCAGCTAGCGTGCACCTACCAGAACAAGATTGTGACCGGAGACCACCCCCTCTCAACAACAGCCCAGGAAAGAATGCCCAAAATCTAATTTTACAGCTCTCCGTTCTCTTCTTTCAAAAGCTCTATATGGAGGGACGAAGCAGTGCTGTAGCCAATGTGATGGAGAAAAATGCACATTACCAAACACGAGCATAGTACCAGCGTGGAGCATTTGTTTCCTTGGCCCTCCGCGCCAAGTGGGATGCCAGGGATACACAATCCGATTCGATAACCAAAATTTTGGAGTGAAAGCAACAGCTGTTCTCACACTGCCCGGGCAGTCCTGCAGCCTCTGTCCTTAATGTCTATGTAGAAGAGATAAAAATGTCAAACTCGATTATTATCTAGGGACAGCCAAGGCACGTCTGGTCAAAGCTGTATCAGGAAGCCAGTGCTGCCCACAATAGCATGAAGCAGAGAGCAGAGGCACTTCCGTGAAAACTACCCGTCTCCCTACGGGTGAGATCTCTGACTACCTTCTCTGAACACCAGGACCCTAAAACCACACTAGTAGTGCACCGTCCCATCGCGAAAAATGCAAAGCTTTTTCTCAAGCACATAGGCCCAGTACTCGCAAAATAATAATCATGAAATACTGGCAGAGGATGAAACAAAATTAAGAATGCATGGAAACTGCAATAAAGGGAAGATCATAAATGTCACAAATTCCATACAAACAGAACAGCGGGTTATCTGTAGAACAATACTGAGCAGTAATAACAGTATTGATATGTTGGAATGCAGTAAGATACACAGGAGGTTTGGAAAGAAATTTGACTGACAGATGGGAGGGAGAGGCAGCAGATGCACATAATAGGAATGTGTCACTGGTGAAATCACTCTGGTATGGGCAGGGGGAGATGATGTGTGACACACAATGACCACGAGCAACTGACTAATAGGGGATACAGAACTGAGGAAATGGAAGGCAAAGATACAGAAATGGAGTAGAGTGTGGGACAACGATGTAGCATACCACTAAGATGAGGTCCACACTTTGTCCCACCTTTATTACTAAATAACAGATTTCGTGAGCTAATGTTAACTTGATTTATTCACATTCGAAAAAGGAAACCTTTATTTTGTTTGCATGTACCTGATTTCATGAGCTATCATGGGCTCAAATTATTCATCAGAGGAGAGAGGGCCTAAGGGCACTGAGCATCAACAAGGCAGATTTTATGGCGTGTTCTTGCTGGAAAGGGATGATGGCAGTTAGGCAGTGCCTACACATGTTGGTGGAGTAATACTACTACCAGGTTTTCCAGGTAAGGCTTAGATTCTCTCTAAGGACACACTTCTCCTGCAAGAATGAGACTGTCCCTTTATCTAGGCAGGGAAGACACGGAAAATAGTGCAAAGCTTTTTTAGATCTGAAAAGCTTGGTAAAGCCAGCAACATAGCTCAAATAGGTATTGTGAGTTTCAACAGACAAGCTACCAGACTCTCCTTCATACTGTATTACACCAAGGGTAGCTTCAGTATAGACGGTTCATCCAAGTAGCCATTGTAACAAAATCCCTTGATGTTGGCAATGGTGACTCAGTTCCACAGCTTGCCTCATGTGTTCCTGGCAGTAATTAAACTCGCTGAGGGCTGATGGTTCTTGGTACATGATGGTCATTGTTCTAAGATTGTGGGCATTTTGTGACTCATTAAATTATCTGTAAGACACACATGGTGTGACAGGACTAAGATTTTGCTGCATCTGCTTTCATGACAGGCACAATTGTAACTGGTCAGTATTCTGGAGAAGCCACCATGCTTCTGCTTAGTATGATTTTAAGAAGTTACTGCACTTCAGAGTAATGGGTTCCCATTGAAAGATAAATTTGCTCATACTGGTCATTGATCAAAACCTTTCTGTAATGAAGGTGTTTTTTCTCTCCTTTGTAGTGTTATGGACTGAGTGCATTGTATGACCATGCTTTTTGAAATCTGCACAATCCCAGAATTATAATCAGTGAGGTGATACACAGTGCCAAGGTAAGTGGCCTTAAGTCGAGGTCCATTACCATGCAATCAGTGCATCATAAAAAAATCTGTGGTTAGGTGTCTCTCTCACTTGGCAGACTACACAGGATGCAGCAGCCAATGGAGCACTGGCCAGCAAACATATAGTTTATTGTTTTTGTATTATATGTTTGCAATGAATAATTGTTTCGTTCAGTTTGCATGCAATACTAGGTGACAGAATGAACATGTCATAAGTGAGTAAATTGACATGCATATTACCACTGACCACAGAGTGGTTGTGGTGTGGTGTGGTCAGAAAAAACAATAGTAAGAGTTTTAGCTATTGTTAGGAAGTGCAGCATAAGCGAGTGTGAGGTGTCTCCTGCATGTGTAAAGGCATGTTATTTAGGAGAAGGAAGGCTGATAATGAAGGTTGGAAATAGTGTTTACCTTTTAAGAATGCTGACTCTCTTCTTGGCTACTTACACCAAAGTAGGAGGCATTACAGGATGCGAAAATGGATCATCAGTCTACAGGAGACAGCGACTTCAATGATTTATGATGTAGAGCTGCGACTGCCAAGATGCCATGCATGAGTTTTGCAGTTTGAAAAGAATGACTACAGGGGAAGATTTATTTCGCCACTTAGAACAAACATTACCATCAATGCAATTACCACTGCTAGAACTGGTAAGTGTTACAACTGATTGAGGCAGAAACATGAGTGGGTAGAATTAAAACTAAACTGACAGACAGGTTGTGATATCCCATCAACTTTCTGTTGTGGTATGCTGCAAAGTTCTTGAATGGAAAGAAGTAAAGGACATTGCAATACCCACTGAACACTTCACCAGAAAAAATGGGTCGACACATCGTCAATTTGAACGGTCTGTCAATGTGGAAGCAGATCACTGACACACCTTGTATTTGGGGATGTCAAGTTAAATACCTTTCAGATGTCAATTTTCAATGTTTTTGTAATTGGCAACCATTTTAAGCATTTTACTATGCCATCTTCAGGCTTTACTACAGTGATATCTTCAACCATCACCTGCCGACTGTTAAATAAACATAGAAATGTGAATATAGGCTTTCCTGGTGTATAATGCTGATAAAATCTTCTCGGGCTACCATCCAGATAGCTACGCTGAAAATCCATGACGTTTCAATGAGTGTCAATCTCATCATCTTCTGGTGAAGTCTCTTTGCCTTTACAAATGTCGAGGGGGGGGGGGGAGAGAGAGACGAGGTGGGGGGGTAGGGAGGGGGAGACGAGGGGGAGGGGGGCGGGGTAGGGAGAGGAGACGAGGGGGGGGTAGGGAGGGGGAGACGAGGGGGGGGGGGTAGGGAGGGGGAGACGAGGGGGGGGTAGGGAGGGGGAGACGAGGGGGGGGAGAGAGACGAGGGGGGAGAGAGACGAGGGGGGGGAGAGAGACGAGGGGGGGGGAGAGAGACGAGGGGGGGGAGAGAGACGAGGGGGGGGGAGAGAGACGAGGGGGGGGAGAGAGACGAGGGGGGGGAGAGAGACGAGGGGGGGGAGAGAGACGAGGGGGGGAGAGAGACGAGGGGGGGGGAGAGAGACGAGGGGGGGGGAGAGAGACGAGGGGGGGGAGAGAGACGAGGGGGGGGGGGAGAGAGACGAGGGGGGAGGGAGAGAGACGAGGGGGGGGGGGGGGAGAGAGACGAGGGGGGTGGGGAGAGAGACGAGGGGGGGGGAGAGAGACGAGGGGGGGGGGAGAGAGACGAGGGGGGGGGAGAGAGACGAGGGGGGGAGAGAGACGAGGGGGGGGAGAGAGACGAGGGGAGGGGAGAGAGACGAGGGAGGGGAGAGAGACGAGGGGGGGGAGAGAGACGAGGGGGGGGAGAGAGACGAGGGGGGGGAGAGAGACGAGGGGGGGGGAGAGACGAGGGGGGGGGGAGAGACGAGGGGGGGGGGGGAGAGAGACGAAGGGGGGGGGGGAGAGAGACGAGGGGGGGGAGGGAGAGAGACGAGGGGGGGAGGGAGAGAGACGAGGGGGGGAGGAGAGAGACGAGGGGGGGGGGAGAGAGACGAGGGGGGGGAGAGAGACGAGGGGGGGGGGTGGAGAGACGAGGGGGGGGAGGAGAGACGAGGGGGGGGGAGAGAGACGAGGGGGGGGGGAGAGACGAGGGGAGGGGAGGAGAGACGAGGGGGAGGGGAGAGAGACGAGGGGAGGGGAGAGAGACGAGGGGAGGGGGAGAGAGACGAGGGGAGGGGAGAGAGACGAGGGGGGGAGAGAGACGAGGGGGGGGAGAGAGACGAGGGGGGGGGGAGAGAGACGAGGGGGGGGGGAGAGAGACGAGGGGGGGGGGGAGAGAGACGAGGGGGGGGAGAGAGACGAGGGGGGGGGAGAGAGACGAGGGGGGGAGAGAGACGAGGGGGGGAGGAGGACGAGGGGGGGAGAGAGACGAGGGGGGGAGAGAGACGAGGGGGGAGAGAGACGAGGGGGGGAGAGAGACGAGGGGGGGAGAGAGACGAGGGGGGGAGAGAGACGAGGGGGGGAGAGAGACGAGGGGGGGAGAGAGACGAGGGGGGGAGAGAGACGAGGGGGGGGAGAGAGACGAGGGGGGGAGAGAGACGAGGGGGGGAGAGAGACGAGGGGGGGAGAGAGACGAGGGGGGGAGAGAGACGAGGGGGGGAGAGAGACGAGGGGGGGAGAGAGACGAGGGGGGGAGAGAGACGAGGGGGGGAGAGAGACGAGGGGGGGAGAGAGACGAGGGGGGGAGAGAGACGAGGGGGGGAGAGACGAGGGGGGGGAGAGAGACGAGGGGGGGGGAGAGAGACGAGGGGGGGGGGAGAGAGACGAGGGGGGGGGAGAGAGACGAGGGGGGGGGGAGAGAGACGAGGGGGGGAGAGAGACGAGGGGGGGGAGAGAGACGAGGGGGGGGGAGAGAGACGAGGGGGGGGGAGAGAGACGAGGGGGGGGAGAGAGACGAGGGGGGGGGAGAGAGACGAGGGGGGGGGAGAGAGACGAGGGGGGGGGAGAGACGAGGGGGGGGGAGAGAGACGAGGGGGGGAGAGAGACGAGGGGGGGGGAGAGAGACGAGGGGGGACAGAGACGAGGGGGGGAGAGAGACGAGGGGGGGAGAGAGACGAGGGGGGGAGAGAGACGAGGGGGGGAGAGAGACGAGGGGGGGGAGAGAGACGAGGGGGGAGAGAGACGAGGGGGGGAGAGAGACGAGGGGGGGAGAGAGACGAGGGGGAGGAGAGAGACGAGGGGGGGAGAGAGACGAGGGGGGGAGAGAGACGAGGGGGGGGAGAGAGACGAGGGGGGGGAGAGAGACGAGGGGGGGAGAGAGACGAGGGGGGGAGAGAGACGAGGGGGGGAGAGAGACGAGGGGGGGAGAGAGACGAGGGGGGGAGAGAGACGAGGGGGGGAGAGAGACGAGGGGGGGAGAGAGACGAGGGGGGGAGAGAGACGAGGGGGGAGAGAGACGAGGGGGGGGAGAGAGACGAGGGGGGGAGAGAGACGAGGGGGGGAGAGAGACGAGGGGGGAGAGAGACGAGGGGGGGAGAGAGACGAGGGGGGAGAGAGACGAGGGGGGGAGAGAGACGAGGGGGGGAGAGAGACGAGGGGGGAGAGAGACGAGGGGGGGAGAGAGACGAGGGGGGGAGAGAGACGAGGGGGGGAGAGAGACGAGGGGGGGAGAGAGACGAGGGGGGGAGAGAGACGAGGGGGGGAGAGAGACGAGGGGGGGAGAGAGACGAGGGGGGGAGAGAGACGAGGGGGGGAGAGAGACGAGGGGGGAGAGAGACGAGGGGGGGAGAGAGACGAGGGGGGGAGAGAGACGAGGGGGGGAGAGAGACGAGGGGGGGAGAGAGACGAGGGGGGGAGAGAGACGAGGGGGGGAGAGAGACGAGGGGGGGAGAGACGAGGGGGGGGAGAGACGAGGGGGAGAGAGACGAGGGGGAGAGAGACGAGGGGGAGAGAGACGAGGGGGAGAGAGACGAGGGGGAGAGAGACGAGGGGGAGAGAGACGAGGGGGAGAGAGACGAGGGGGAGAGAGACGAGGGGGGAGAGGACGAGGGGGAGAGAGACGAGGGGGAGAGATATAAAATATGTGCTTTGTCTTTTCTTTCTTTTCCATTTAAGCAGACTGAGCCACAGCAAAATGTGGACTGTATACAGCTAGTGCCAATAAATATTTCAGGTATAATTTATGATGGTTACTTGTCTATTCATGTACAACTTCACATTATTTTACATTAGAAAATTCTGTTCTCTTTATGGGAACCATAAAATGAAATATGTTTTCTGAAAATTGGTACAAATAAATGAGAAAACACGGAATTTACTGACATGAAATACTTTATGTATAAGGGGTATCCAGAATTTACCGTCAAAAAATGGCTGACCATTGAGGACAAAAGAATTGCTTTATTTACGGCCAAATTCGATGTTTTTTTTTTTACCAAATATGCAATTTTTTTTGCCAAATTCAGTATTTTTTTGTTGAATTTACTTCCTTTCCCACCAAATTCGGTGTCCTCTTCCACCAACTCTGACATCCTCTTCTGTCACATTTGTTTTTCCCAAAATTGGTATTAGTGGTTAGCACACTGGACTCGCATTCGGGAGGACGACGGTTCAATTCCGTCTCTGGCCATCCTGATTTAGGTTTTCCGTGATTTCCCTAAATCCTTTCAGGCAAATGCTGGGATGGTTCCTTTGAAAGGGCATGGCCGATTTCCTTCCCTCTCCTTCCCTAACCCGAGCTTGCGGTCCGTCTCTAATGACCTCATTGTCGATGGGACGTTAAACACTAATCTCCTCCTCCTCCTAAGATTGGTATTATTTATTTTGCTAAATTTGGTGTTATTTTTAACAAATTGGGCAATTATTGCCAAATTAGGTGTTTTATTTTGTCAAATTGGTCATAATTTTTGCCAATGTCAGTGCTATTCTTGTTGTCACATCTACATCTATGCTCTGCAAAACCACCCTGAGGTGCATGGCAGAGGATATGTCCCATTGTACAAGTTATTAGGGTTTCTTCCTGTTCCAATCACATATGGAGCGTGTGAAGATGGATTGTCTGAATGCCTCTGTGCATGCAGTAATTATTCTTATCTTATCCTCATGGTCCCTGTGTGAGCAATAGTACATTCCTAGGGTAATCATTTCAAGCTGGTTGTTAAAACTTTGTTAATAGACTTTCTTGGGTAGTTTACATCTGTCTTCATCGATCTTCGAATTCAGTTCCATCAGTACGTCTGTGACACTCCCATGAATTAAGCAAACCTGTAATTGTTCGTGCTGCCCTTCTCTGTATACATTCAGTACCCTCTGTTAGTCTTATTTGGTAGGAGGTGTCCCACATACTTGAGAAATATTCTAGAACTGGTCGCACAAGTGATTTGTAAGCAATCTCGGTAGACAGATTGCACTCCCAAGCATTCTATGGAATAAACCAAAGTCTACAACCTGTTTTAACTACAACTGAACCTATCTGTTTGGTTTGTTGGTTCGTTTAAAAGAGAGAGGGGGGGGGGGGGGGGGGGAAGGGGCCAAACTACAGGGTCATCAGTCCCTTGTTGCTAATAAAACAATGCCCCCAGTGTGAGAATGAGACAGAAGACACATAACACAAAATAGAATGAAAAGAAAAACCACAAGAACAAAGGGAAGGCAACAAACACTAAAGGAACAAAATAGGACAAGGAAACAACAGAGACACTAGAAACGGAAGAGAGTAAAAGAAGAAAGCAGATTATAGTGGCTGGCCGACCATGAGAATAAAAAGGAAAAGCCAGCCACACTGCAACACATTAAAAACCTCCACCCTAAAACACTAGGGTGGAGGACAAAGAGGGACAAAGGACATGCATGCACTAAAACTTAGATCAAATGATAAAACCCAACATCATGAATAAAACTTAAAACTAAATTGGCCAATAAGGCCAGATAAAATGCGTGGCAACCAGTCCGGTAACCAACATTTCGTGGCTGGGCAGTCAAAGTGGGACAGTGCACCAAAATATTGGCCACTGTCAACCGGGCACCACACCGACATTGAGGCGGGTCTTCACGGTGCAAAAGGTAACAGTGGGCCACTCAAGCGTGGCCAATGCAGGGCCAGCAGAGGATAACTGATTCCCTGCGAGAGGCCCACATGGAAGACTTTCACACACTCAAGGTCTCCATAGCAAGATACAGTTTGTTGTGCATACTGTTATGCCATTCCATCTCCAAAGCCGAAAACCCTGTGGCAGAATGCAGGTCAGGTTCAGAGATGCTGATCTTCAGAAGTGGTTTCCGCGTAGCTTGTTTGGCCAGCCTGTCGGCAAGTTCATTGCCTGGGATTCTAACATGTCCTGGCGTCCACACAAACACCACTGAACGATGGGACTGGTCCAGGACATAGATTGACTCCTGGATGGACACCAAAGGATGGCAAGGGTAGCACTGGTTGATAGCTTGCAGGCTGCTCAAGGAGTCAGTACAAAGAAGAAATGATTCCTTGGGAATATACTGAAGTGCACGAGATATAGCCACCAGCTCTGCAGTGAATACACTGCAGCCACCAGGCAAGTAATTCTGTTCAATATGGCCTCTGTGGGCAAAGGCGAACCCAACATTACCATCAGCCATCGAGCCGTCAGTGTAAACCACTTCAGAGCCCCGGAACACTTCAAGAGTCGAGAGGAAGTGACCGCGGAGAGCTGCAGGGTTAACGGAGTCCTTAGGGCCACGCGAAAGTCCCTGGCATAGCTTTGGCCTACAGCTACACCACCGAAGTGTACGTGATTGGATCTCAAGGAGAGGTGGTGAAGCAAAGGACTCCAGTTCAGACAGAAGTGATCGCACACAAACCACAATTGTTAGCCCTGACCTGGGCCGCCTATGTGGTAGGTGAACCACTGTGGCTGGGAAAAGAAGATGGTAATTAGGATGTTCAGGAGAGCTATGAATGTGTGCAACGTAACTGGAGAGCAGTTGTGTGTGTCTGATCTTCAATGGAGGGGCTCCAGCCTCCACCAATATGCTTGACACCGGACTCATCCCAAAAGTATCCTGTCACTAGTCTAACTCCGCAATGGTGCAATGTGTTGATCAAACGCAATGCTGAGGGCACCGATGAACCATAAATCACACTCCCATAGTCAAGGGGGGTTTGAACAAGGGCTCTGTAGAGCTGCAGCAGCATAGAGTGAACTGCACCCCTGTTGGTGTTGCTCAGGCACTGGAGGGCACTGAGCTGATGCCAACACTTCCATTTAAACTGACTAAGGTGAAGCCAAGTCAAACGGGGATCGAAAACCAGACCTAAGAACTGATATGTCTGCATTACAGTGAGTGGATCATCACTAAGGTAAAATACTGGTTCCGGATGAACGATACGACACCGACGTAAATGTGTGACACACGTCTTCATGGTGCAAAACAAAGCCATGGGCTAGAGCCCATGACTGCCCCTTGTGGGTGGACCCCCGCTCAGCAATACCAGTACTGGAGCAGCAGTATGAAATGCAGAAGTCGTTTGCATAAACAGAAGATGACACGGAGGGCCCGATAGCTGCTGCTAGACCATTAATGAGCACTAAAAGTAGAGACACACTCAATACAGAGCCCTGCAGGACTCCATTCTCCTGGATATGGATGGAGCTATGGGAATCACCAACTTGGATGGAAAGTACAGAGCAACAGGAAGTTTTGGATAAAAATCTGGAGTGGGCCCCAGAGAGCCTACTCATACAATGTGGCAAGGATATGATTTCGCCAGGTTGTGTCGTATGTTTTACGAAAGTCAAAACAGATTGCAAACCAGGTGTTGGCGTCTGGAAAATCGCTGTTCGGATGGCAGACTCGATGGACACAAGATTATCAGTGGTAGAGCGACCCTGGCAGAAGCTGCGCTGACATGGAGCGAGTAGGCAATGTGACTCCAGGACCCAACCTAACTGCTGACATACCATATGTCCCAGCAGCTTACAAAGAAAGTTGGTGAGGCTGGTGGACCGACAGCTATCCACATCAAGCGGATTTTTACCAGGTTTGAGCACCGGAATGATGGCGCTCTCCCACCATTGCGAAGGAAAGACGCCATTACAGCAGATTCGGTTGAAGATGACGAGGATATGTCACTTTTAGTCAGATGAGAGATGTTTAATCACCTGACTGTGGATCTGATCAGGCCTAGGAGCTGTGTTGGGGCAATGTGCGAGGGCAATGAGGAGCTCCCACTCAGTAATTGGGGCGTTACAGGATTTACTGTGGTGTGTAGTGAATGAGAGGACTTTCCCTTCCGGCCGCCGAATGAGAGTGCGAAAGGTTGGGGGGTAGTTCTCCGACGCAGAGGCTCGAGCAAAGCGCTCGGCAATCGCATTTGCATCGGTAGATAACATAGCATTTCTGGTAACACCGGAAACACCTGTTGGGGTCTGGTACCCGAAGAGAAGTTCTCTCTTTGCCCAGAGTTGGGAAAGTGACGTATTACACCCAATGGTCGAGACCTCTCTCTCCCAACACTCCTGCTTCTGTCGTCTGCCGAGTTGGCGAACGTGGGCATGGAGCCGTTTAAAGGCTATGAGGTGCTCCATTGAAGGGTGCTGCTTACGCCGCTGTAGAGCTCACCAATGCTTCTTAATTGCTTCAGTGACTTCCGGCAACCACCAAGGGACTGCCTTACACTGGGGACACCCTAAAGAACAAGGGATCACATTTGCAGCTGCAGAAACAATTGTTGTAGTCACCTGCTCAACCATCACATCAATGTTACCGTCTGGGGGAGATTCAACGATGACAGCAGAGGCGAAAGTTTCCCAGTCCACCTTGTTTAAAGCCCATATGACACTGAAATATGTAGCGGACTCAGTGTTTAAGAGGCACAGGTTTAACTGAGACAGTGAAGTTCTGACATCTCTGCCTCTGCCAGTAAGAAAGGTGCCACCCCACAAGGGGTTATGGGTGTTAAAATGTCTCTAAAGTAGGAAAGGTTTAGGGAGTTCATCAATCAGTGCAGCTAATACATTCATGGGTATTGCACTATCTGGAGGAAGATATACATTGCAGACAGTTATTTCCTGTATCGTCCTTATTCTGACAGTCACAGCTTCAAGAGAGGTTTGAAGGGGCACAGTGTCATTACAGACTGAGTTTAAGACATAACACAACCTCCACCTGACACTCTATTATAGTCGTTACAGTTCCCGTAATATCCCTTATAGCTGTGGAGGGCAGGGGTGCGCATTGCTGGAAACCAGGTTTCCTGGAGTGCAATGCAGATAGCAGTTGCCGTGTACCTCAGCCAGGTGGTTGAAAAAACCACTGCAATTCCACTGGAGAATGATTTCATCGTGAGACTGGAAAGGCGTGGAACATTCACAGAGGCAATTTACGCCTCAGAATCACCTGCTGCCACCAATGTATTGCCTGCGAGTCTATATCCATTGTGTCTGAGGGTCTGGCAAGATCTAGGTCCTCAGCAGATGCAAAAATCTCCACCCCATCCTCAGACGCAGAACTTGCAGGTAACGGTGGTGTGGGTGCCACCGCAATTTCCTTGGTCTTAGGTGGTCTTCTTTTTGGATTTCTCTCACTGGTTCTTGGCTTTCCCTGGCTGGGAGGACTTCACTGGCTCAGTCTGCGGGACTGGAAATGAGTGTACAGCCCTACGACCAGCTGCTTTTGAGCTCTTCAGCCATTGGTGAGTGTCATCTTTCCCACTAGCAGAAACCTGGGAAGGGAGTGACCCAAGGGACCCCTTCCCAGCGAAAGAAGCTGAAGAAGACTTACTCTTCTCTGGCTTAGAAGTGGGGACAGATGTCTCTGATGGTTTGGTGTGTGTGTGTGTGTGTGTGTGTGTGTGTGTGTGTGTGTGTGTGAGGGGGGGGGGGGGCCGCTGCTCCTAATGTAGGTGGTGCGAGAGCAACAGGGAGGGAAATGCCACCCGCCATCAAGTGGGCAGGTGTAGCCTTCCGGCTCTCAGAGGTGTCTAGGGTTGGCGGAGCTGGTGGTGCCAGAGCTGTTGCAGCGGCGGCGTAAGACGATGTCATACGCACAGGATGAAGGCGTTCAAATTTTCTCTTAGTCTCAGCGTAGGTCAGTCGGTCCAGGGTCTTGTACTCTATGATTTTCCTTTCTTTCTGGAGAATCCTGCAGTCTGATGAGCACGGCGAATGGTGCTTTCCACAGTTGACACAGATGGGAGGGGAGGCACATGGAGTAGTGGGATGTGATGGGCACCCGCAATCTCGACGTGTGACGCTGGAAGTATATATGGCCAAACTTCAAGCACTTAAAGCACCACATCGGGGAAGGGATATAGGGCTTTACATCACAGTGGTAGACCATCACCTTGACCTTCTTGGGCAATGTATTACCCTTGAAGGCGAAGATGAAGGCACCGGTGGCAACCCGATTATCCCTTGGACCTCGATGGACACGCCGGACAAAATGTACACCTTGCCGCTTTAAATTGGTGTGCAGCTCATCGTCAGATTGCAAAAGAAGGTCCCTGTGAAATATGATTCCCTAGACCATATTTCAACTCTTATGGGGAGTGATGGTTACAGAAACATCCCCCCCCCCCCCCCCCCCCCCGCTTGTCACACGCGAGTAACTTCCCTGACTGGGCAGTGGGTGCTGTTTTGTTCAAGACTGACCTAGATCTCATTTTGGACAAGCCCTAAACCACCCCCCCCCCCCCCCCCTCCTCCCCAAACTTGTCCTCTAAATGCGCAACAGAAAACTAAGGCTTCATCGTCATGAAAGATTCCCCATCAGCTCTCTAACATACAAGGTACCGGGGCGAATAAGATCTACTGACATCCTTAGTCTGACATTCCCACCCATGACGTGGCCGGGGAAGGGAATGATTTGGGGTTGTCCTGTGCGTTAAATGGAACTCGTGAATGCTCAGAGACTGCTGGTGTTTCACAACCAGCATGAGATTATGGACTACACTTCATCGCGTGTCATCCGGCCTGATGCCACCCACTCCGACCAGGGGCCCTCCAAACGGGCGCCGCCCAGCCACAGCAAAGGCTACCTAGCAGGATGGCCATTGCCTGAGTCCTGATGCCCCAGGGGGATGGGCATTTACCCCTTGGCATACGTGAGGAGTTAATGGCTCATGCATCAGCAGATTGACCACTGTGTGGTCAGGGGGCTACAACCAACAGGGTACATGGCAGCCCCACCACAACGGACTGGCTACCGGCTGGATATCAGGTGCAAAGACGTCAATTATCATCGACGCAGAAATTGACACTGCATGGTGGAAAACACACCCAGGCAGGTGTCCTCACCCAAGAGATGGGTCAGACTGAAATACGACGACGGAAAAGTGGGCTCAAGATCTCAATGCATGATGGACACGATGAACCATGTAAGGCACCCTTCCCCAATTGGCTCACTCTTCGAAAAATTTTGAAAAATGGAGGTCAAAGCCTACAGGGAACCATCACATAAACGCCGAAACATATGAGACTCCTTTTAGTCCCCTCTTACGACAGGCAGGAATACCTCGGGCCTATTCTAATTCCCAGACCTGCAGGGGGGTGTTTGGTTTGTGTGGAGTTCAAATCCGTGGTCATCAGCACTCGTACAAAGTCCCAATTTTTACACAGTCCAAGTTCTTTTACACAATCCAATCTAGCCACTGTCATGAATGATGATGAGGACAACACAAACACCCAGTCCCGATTGAACCTATGTTATCTCATTTAATATCCTTACAAAGTGTTACACCCAGGTATTTGTATGAGTTGGCTGATTCCAGCACAACTCATTGATATTATAGCCAGAGGATACTACATTTCATGATTTCTTTAAGTGCAAAATTTTACATTTCTGAATATTTAGAGCAAAGTTTTCTGCACCTCGTTGAAATCTTATCAAGATCTGACTGAATATCAAAGCAGCTTCTTTCATGTAGTACTTGATTATACGTAACTGCACTATCTGCAAAAATCCTGATTTTACTATTAATATTACCTGCAAGGTCATTAATATACAACATGAATCCCAAGGGTCCCAACACGCTTCAATGGGGCATATCTGACGTTACTTCTACATCTGATGATGACTCTCCAATCCGATGCAACGTGCTGCGTCCTCCCTGCCAAATAGTCCTCAATCCAGTCACAAATCTCAGTTGATACCTAATATGACCGTACTTTTGACAATAAGCCTAGGTGTGATACTGCATCAAATGCTTTTTGGAAATCTAGAAATACTGCATCTATCTGGCTGACTTGATCCAAAGCTTTCAGCATGTCATGTGAGTGAAGTGCGAGTTGGATTTCACATGATCGATGTTTTCGAAATCCATGCTGGTTGGTATTGGGGTCATTCTGTTCATGATACCTCAATGTTTGAGCTCAGAATATGTTCTAAGATTCTACAACAAGTCTATGTCATGGATATTGGATGGTAGTTTTGTGGATTGCTTCTATATCAAATTTCATTACATAGAAAATAAACTGTCATTTTAAAATTATATGCAAGAAACAGCCTTGAGTTGTCAAAACACAGTTTTAATTGGCAGTAACTACCATTTATGAATATTAGTAAAATGCAGTTCACAGATCTATACACTGATTTTGAGTAATTTTAGTGAACACGTAATTGTGTGTTACTTTTCATGTCACCTTCACTGTAAAATTTTCCTGTTGCTACTGATTATATATCACCAAAGTTAAGTGCATATGAGAGACTTGGAATGTAGTTATTTTATGTCACAGCTGGCACTTTCTGACTGCCTGCTAAGTCACTGGTTGTAGCAGATGAAAATGGCTGCATTGATACTTTCTCCCACCAACTATGAGGTTAAACAAGTTTTCAAATCCTCAAAACCCAGTGCTTGTTAAAGTTCATTATAAGGTATATTTACAGTAAGGTCTGGACACCACGAGCAAGCAGATGCTGTATTGTAGATGTGAGAAAATTTTCCAGAGTTGTCTCTATGTCAAACGAAACACAGTAGGCATCGAACTCTCATCAGCCTTGTAAAGTGGGTGGATCAGCACAATGTGGATAAAAGCTTTGTTTTATGATTATTGAATTTTGGTGCCATATCACACAGATATCATAATTCTGGAAATTGCAATGGAATGGTCACATAAATTAGTGCAGGATGCCGATGGTATGAATCATGGTGATTCACCAGAATACTCTACGCATACAACATTTTTTGTGGACATTATGCAGGAAAATATTTCATCATTCATCTTATAGCATTCACAACCAAAAAAAAAAAAAAAAATACATCTTTCCTTCCTAATAAAGAAATTCATTCCCTGCCAACATTTTTAGTGATGAAAAGACGTTGACAACTGTCACCCATTGGTTCCAATTCCTGTTTCAGCATAGTTTAAGGTTGCTGACCTTAAAAAGTGGCTCATACTATGTCTTTACATTTATTCAACTGCTGAATAAATAAATGCTGCTAATAAATTAAAATTGCCAACTGTTGATGTTTAAACTGAAGCCACTGAACATTAATTTTCACTCCTACATATATGCAAAACCAATGGCATTGCATCTCCTACCTTTCCTTATAGTGTTCATTAGTTTCCGGAATTTAAGATCAGTGCACTAAATAGTATCCACTGAATTCAACTTAAATGAGATACAATTTACAACAATCCTTCCAATTTACATCACACAATTAATGGGATCTAACTGACCGTGAGAGTGTCTTGGTGCTGGCTGACTAGAGAATCATTACACATTGGCTGTCCAACTTCTACTGACCAGTATACAATGAACTTTGCTGTAGCTTGGCAGTGGCAGGCAACAGCATCGTCCATGGTAATTATTTCACAGCTCATATAGGGCAATTTCTCCACAAAATGTTTAAATATAACACAGTTACAAATTTAATTATAAAATGTAACAATGGAATTGGAAGCAATACATTTACATTTAACTATTATGTTATTTTGATTAGCAAACAGCCACATAGGCCTATTCTTTAAATGGTTTTAATACTGGATTCTATCTTCATTAGCAGAATTTGAGCTCTGTATTTTCTCTTCCACATTTCTTACTACTGCCCTCCAAGAATATTCTAGAAACCAAATCTCATATTTTAAGATATTTCGACAACTAACCAGTTTTCTCAGTAGTGTTACATATTTTAAATGGAGAAAAATTAAGGCGGCTAAACGGTAACACTGAATGTTTGAAAGGTCTGCATTACTAAATTTGGAAAATATGTGTTTTATCAGACAAAGACAGATTAAGTGAGAAAAAGGGAAAACATGTATTTATGTTAGGTGTTATATCAGAACAAGGAGTTATTCTACTTTGCTAGATTTCAGTAGAAACTGGATGTTGACCCCAAAGAATTAAGTGACTATCAGCCCTGTTGAGCAGTATGTTCATAATTACCACAGACAACTACTGTATTTGATCTATTAAATTTATCTTGATAACCATGTCTCCTTTCTGTTTATTTTACTACAGAAACTTACTTTTCAAATAAACCAAGTTCATGCACATGGCTCTCCTAAAAGGTTCAACATTTATTTCCAATGAATACTATAGTCACATACTATATTTACCACTTAGAATGTGGGCACATTTCTTGACAAGAAAATTACCATCTCAAATACCATTAAAATGTATTTACCACCTTATGGCAGCCATCGATGAGTCACAGTTCAAAGTTGCACTCTTTTGGTAGATTCTGCAACAAGTAATAATAAATACAGTCAGTCGTTAAGAGATCATATTTATTTCTCTTTCTTTCAATCGTCTAATGCAGTACGAGAACAGCAATAATCTTTAGAGGTATCTTTACTAAATGTACAGAAAACAGCAAATGATGAAGATTAATAAAAATGGTTACATTCAATGCAGGTTGGTGTTCTTCTCAAGCACTTTAGTTAGAATTCACTAATAATAAATAGTGAGTTGAAATGAAGTTACAAGTTTAAAAAGTTAGCTTCACAATGTTTGTTATAACATGATACTGGAATTTTTTTTTTAGACTGAAATGTTCATGTTTGAGGAGCTTCATTTTTCACGCCTTTAATGCTTCTACCCTGCAAATAAAATAGTAATCATGTCCATGAAAAGGTGCTAAATCGATATAAAGTCTGCATGAGAGACAATCAACCATACAACTCAACATGACATTTCAAAACACAAACACTTAGTTGGTATCTACATGAAGACACCAATTTATACATGGTACTTCAGTTATAACAGCTGAAAAAAGTTACTGTCCCTTGATAATGCTGAGGAAGCAGCAAGGAAAGCCCAGTAGATTACTCTAACATCTGAAATTTTGTTTCCATATATCACCCAAGGACAACCCTCTTCTACACTCCTGGAAATGGAAAAAAGAACACATTGACACCGGTGTGTCAGACCCACCATACTTGCTCCAGACACTGCGAGAGGGCTGTACAAGCAATGATCACACGCACGGCACAGCGGACACACCAGGAACCGCGGTGTTGGCCGTCGAATGGCGCTAGCTGCGCAGCATTTGTGCACTGCCGCCGTCAGTGTCAGCCAGTTTGCCGTGGCATACGGAGCTCCATCGCAGTCTTTAACACTGGTAGCATGCCGCGACAGCGTGGACGTGAACCGTATGTGCAGTTGACGGACTTTGAGCGAGGGCGTATAGTGGGCATGCGGGAGGCCGGGTGGACGTACCGCCAAATTGCTCAACACGTGGGGCGTGAGGTCTCCACAGTACATCGATGTTGTCGCCAGTGGTCGGCGGAAGGTGCACGTGCCCGTCGACCTGGGACCGAACCGCAGCGACGCACGGATGCACGCCAAGACCGTAGGATCCTACGCAGTGCCGTAGGGGACCGCACCGCCACTTCCCAGCAAATTAGGGACACTGTTGCTCCTGGGGTATCGGCGAGGACCATTCGCAACCGTCTCCATGAAGCTGGGCTACGGTCCCGCACACCGTTAGGCCGTCTTCCGCTCACGCCCCAACATCGTGCAGCCCGCCTCCAGTGGTGTCGCGACTGGCGTGAATGGAAGGACGAATGGAGACGTGTCGTCTTCAGCGATGAGAGTCGCTTCTGCCTTGGTGCCAATGATGGTCGTATGCGTGTTTGGCGCCGTGCAGGTGAGCGCCACAATCAGGACTGCATACGACCGAGGCACACAGGGCCAACACCCGGCATCATGGTGTGGGGAGCGATCTCCTACACTGGCCGTACACCACTGGTGATCGTCGAGGGGACACTGAATAGTGCACGGTACATCCAAACCGTCATCGAACCCATCGTTCTACCATTCCTAGACCGGCAAGGAAACTTGCTGTTCCAACAGGACAATGCACGTCCGCATGTATACCGTGCCACCCAACGTGCTCTAGAAGGTGTAAGTCAACTACCCTGGCCAGCAAGATCTCCAGATCTGTACCCCCTTTGAGCATGTTTGGGACTGGATGAAGCGTCGTCTCACGCGGTCTGCACGTCCAGCACGAACGCTGGTCCAACTGAGGCGCCAGGTGGAAATGGCATGGCAGGCCGTTCCACAGGACTACATCCAGCATCTCTACGATCGTCTCCATGGGAGAATAGCAGCCTGCATTGCTGCGAAAGGTGGATATACACTGTACTAGTGCCGACATTGTGCATGCTCTGTTACTTGGGTCTATGTGCCTGTGGTTCTGTCAGTGTGATCATGTGATGTATCTGACCCCAGGAATGTGTCAATAAAGTTTCCCCTTCCTGGGACAATGAATTCACGGTGTTCTTATTTCAATTTCCAGGAGTGTATATCACACAAGACTGTCTCTGCATGAAATAATTCTCTGCAGATTTCACATATCGAGATACTCAGCTCTGGGAATTGTATTAAAATGACACACAGTTACCACTGAGTTTTGCCACAAAACTTTGGAAGCCCTGCAGAATGAGTGTCATTTATTCTGAAGCATGCTAAAAACGTTCATTTTAGTCTCATTTGTTTTTGCAAGTGTGTTAAACAATTGGTAGGATGATCAAAAAGTTTCACAGAAGCACAATGAACTCCTGCAAGTGCATTAGAGACACTATACTGAACATTATTTTTTTTAACTGTACTTATATTCCAAATTCATATAGCTTTAATATGAAAGTTGTGTGAATATAAATGCACTATTGAGGAGCATAGTCAAATGTTGACTGATTTGCCAACAGGGTGGTGATGGATATGAAGTGTATACTCAATGCAAAATCATTAGTTTTATAAAACTAAACTGAGAAAATTACATACTTTGCAAACTGTTGGAACTCATGTCATTAACATGTGTGATTTTCTTCCTTCAAAGTCAGTGTAATACTAGTGATTTTCATACCCAGTCACTAAAGCACTTAGAACTTCATGATACGAAAGTTACAGCAAAAATGCCTTTCACTTCAAATAATACACCATATCACTTATGAAAGGAAGAAAATTACCAAGAGGGGAAAGAACTGTACATGTGGATGCAACTTATCCTGAGAAGCGTATGGTAATATTAATGTGTACAATCTTTACTCATTTTCTAAAATACAACAATAAGTAACACTATTTAGAACTATTTTTAAGGGCTTGGTCTGCTTATCATTCAGATTTGGCATCAACATGTGCTGCAGATCTTATCAGAAAGGAGAATCATGAGGAATGTGTAGAAAGTACAAATAAGCAAAAGTATTGAGAAAACAAAATTACAAAACGACAGAACAACTGGCCAGTATCTAGTACCTTCCGGTTGAGAAATCCCAAATTTGGAATGGAGAAACACTAACTATAATGTTCTAGAAGGTTTGATTAAGAACCGAAACATTTCCATAATAGACAAAGCCAGGAGAATAATGGAACAGGATTATAACTGTTTCACAACATACAATTTAGCCCTTAATCATACAGAGATTCATATTATGCAATTTCAAACAAATTAAAATTACTTGCATGTACCAGGAATAGAGATCAAAGGGAACACACTGGATAAGTCTGTGTGTGAGGCTCCTAAGCATCCAGATAGATAATAAACTGAGGTGGCATGAATATGTGGATAAGTTAAGCAAAAAGGTCAGTTACACCTGCTTTGTACTTTAAAAATGTGTATACAACAAAACAGAACACTGAAATCATTTTGCAAGCAGAATATACCTACTACAAAACTGTGCCAACAATTACAATTAGTGCTGATGGACAACCAAGAAACAATAAGTTTATTCACAATATCAATTTAAAATTTAAACTAACAGAAAATCTAACCTTTTTCACTTATTTGTTATCAAGTTTTGAGAAAATTTGCTGCAAACACAATTGTTGAACATGCTTGTTAAGTTTGCTACATTAAATTTACCTAAACTGTAATTTTTGGTGTAGTAAAATAAGTATAGTATAGACAATGCATTTCTGTCTAGGCTTCAGATCAAGGCTTTACATTCGCTGCATGAAGACAACAGGTTACAATCAGATATTAGGCTGGAAATTTAAATTCACCAGATATTCAGAAACAAAAGAATATCTCAATCATTCCACCTTGTACAATTTATTATGATATTTGGACTAAAGTATCTAAATTTCACATAAATTTAACACAAACCAATCATGACGTTGTCAGTATACAGACAGCTGATATTGGTCTGCACAAAGTCACATACATAATCTGTTTAAAGAATTGGATAAAAACAGCACCTGTGTTGCAGAAATAGATGACAGTGAGATTTTTGAAAGAAATTTTTTTTTTCTGGTATATGTAAACATTTGGAAAGTAATTTACAATTAATTCCCTACTTATCATTATGAGTAGGTAAACAACAGTCATTATTTGTAGCTAGCATAGTTTAGAGAAGTATGCCACTTCTTCCTGTTACTGTATAACTTGACTCATTTCACATTTCTGAAGGTTTTTACTATATATGGAACATGTGTGAATGAATAACAGGATTTTCTTCTCAAGCTGAGGTCAGAGTGACCCCATTCTTTCCAACCTTCTCCTTGAGAAACTCACAGATCCGAAAGCTTTGTTGTAATATGACATACCAAGATTCAATTATTGAGCCACACAATACAACTGATTACTAAACAACTTAATATATGACAATTTCAATATGTAAACATATCTGTATGGTCATTTCTTTACTTTCAAATTACATACCATTGTATAATCACACAAGGAGTAATGCTCAGTCCACAAAAGAAAGTAATTTAATAGAATTCTATGTAATGATTCAATCAATATTTCATAATGTAGAAAACAATTATCAATTCAACAGACTTCAGTCTTTATTGGGACAGTGATCTTTTTAGGTGGAATGATAAAGATTTCACATTAGAGTTAGTATTGTTGTACAGAAATAAAATACCCATTTCTTCCTAATGTAGTTTGTGTATCTCAATAGTAAAACCTGCCGATACTGCAACAACAATTTACTGTTGAACATCTACGAGCAGTAAAAACATAGCCACATAGTTCACAGTCCTTCAAATAAATTGAACAGTCACTGTCATTGCTTTAACACATGGCCTACTGGTGTAACACTTATTTCATTGTTAAGTTGATGCATTGTTGTCATTCTAAGCAACAAAGGTTCCTCGTCTGAAACTCGGTCGTGGACTTTCTCATGACCAAAAATTGGGCCCTTATATATCACCACAATAATAGGTACTGAAACTTCACATTGTTCGATGTTTAATTTGCAGAAATTATAATTAAAACTTAACTCATTAAATTAGTTGAATACATTGAAAAATTCCGTCTTTTTAACAGTTTCTTCTACTACAAGAGTTAGGCTGAATTATTTGTTTAAATCATGAAATTAACATATATAGTTATGCAAACAGTACTTTTGACAAAACTGTTAATTACTTTGGAATTAATTCAGGGCTGGTTTTGCTAACAGGTTTTCGAAGAGAGACGAACAGGTACTATTAGTTGTTCCTCCAAATGTTTATAATTGTTACAGAATTTATATTTGTTTATACATCAACAATAGAATTTAAGTTACAAAACAGTTACTGATTTCACCCTATAATAAAAGATACTAACTAGGAATAGTCGAAATAAATTAGAAAAATCAATTACATACATAAAATTAAGCACAAAACTAGATCTGGTGTTATATTCTTTAAAAGTGAGGGCCAACCTTCATCTTATTAAAATGCAGATTTTATTCACATATGCTAATGGTAAATGTTTAAAAGTAACAAAACTAATTTAAGGAGGCAGATGGCAGAACAAGAGGGGAATTAAAATTATCCCATTTTGCTGCTTCCTCACAGTCTGGTTTCCAAATCTCTATCTAGCCATTATATAAATAATCTGAAACCTTCAGATGTCTCCAGGTCTCATCCAGATACACAACCTTCTTTCATGATTCTTAAACCATCCATTAGCTGTGATTAAATTATGCACTGTGCAAAATTCTACCAGGTGGTTCTCTCTTTCATTCCTTTCCCCCATGACTATTAAATTTTCATCTCCGTAAACTATCTGAATAATTTCTTTCATCTCATCATACATTTTCTCAATCTCCTCCTCATCTGTGGAGCTAGTTAGCATATAAACTTTTACTACTGTTGTGGGTGTGGGCTTCTTACCTACCCTGGTGACAATGATGTGTTTACTATGCTGTTAATAGTAGCTTATCCGCATTCATATTTTTGTTATTCGTTATTAAACCTACTCCTGCATTAACCCTATTTGATTTTGTATTTATAACCCTTTATTCACAGGACCAGAAGTCCTTTTCCTCCTGCCACCAAACTTCACTAATTCCCACTGTATCTAACTTTAACCTACCCATTTCCATTTTTAAATTTTCTAACCTACCTGAAAGATTAAATGATCTGACATTCCACAAACTGATCCGTAGAACACCAGTTTCCTTCCTCTTGGTAACGACATCCTCCTGAGTGGTCCCCGCCCAGAGATCCGAATGGAGGACTATTTTACCTCCGGAATATTCTGCTCAAGAGGATGCCATCATTTATCCATACAGTAGAGCAACATGCCCTCAAGAAAAAATTATGGCTGTAGCGTCCCCTTGCTTTCAGCTGTTAGCAGTACTAGCATTTCATTTGGTGGCTTTTACAAGGCCATATCAGTCAATCATTATGACTGTTGCCCCTGCAACTACTGAAAGGACTGCTGCCCATCTTTGGGAACCGCTTACCTGTCTGGCTTCTCAACAGATGCTCCTCTGTTGTGGTTGCACCTATGGTATGGCTACCTGTATCGCTGAGGCATGCACCCGGCGACATGATCATCATCATGAATCATGATAGTGGTTAGACTGGATTGAGTAAAAAAATTGGGATTTTGTATGAGTGCTGATGACCGCGCAGTTGAGCGCCCTGCAAACCAATCATCATCACAGCTGAGGCATACAAGCCTCCCCACCAATGGCAAGGTCTGTGTTTCATGGGGGGGATTGCTTTATACCCATAACAAAATCCTAATACCCCCGTGTGACACCTGGTAACTTGCAATTTTTAAGCCTCTCTTGCTCTCTAACAAAACTGCGTTGATTCTAAGATGAGGCTTACTTTTCAATTTCTCTTTTTTCATTGTGGTGAAATGCACTTACTCTAGAAAATGTTTCCCTTTCATTATCAAAGCAATTTGTCACTTGACAGACTTTCCTGGTTACTGACATTCCACGCTGATCTGGAAATCACAACATTGCCACGGCTCCAGCTATGTTCAGTTTAAGGTTCTGCCTATGCTGTAGAACTTATGGGCAGGAGAAAGTTCGCTTTCTGCGAATAAAATTATGTAGGTAAAATAGGGGAGATCAGTGAATGACAGATTTGATGCAACACTGTGGATATTCCAACAACTCCCTCAGTTTTCCCAATACCAAAGTACAAGAGCTTGGTCCTTTGTACCTATGGTGTACATGCGTTATACAGACGATGTCAACACCATGAGCACTGCATGATTTGCAAGTAGCTTTAAGGAGGATTGAGGATTTCGGTACAGCCATATAGTGCTCCAAGTAAATGAACAAAGCACGGCCACTAATTTGTTACATTAACATGGTGATGATAATTCTTATCATGGAATATTATTCTAAGTATAGCCACCTGGTATTTTTTTATTCTGCATCTCTATAGTGTGTGAAACAAGGTACTCCAGTGGTTGGCACTGACACACTGGCCTCACATTCAGGAGGATAACAGTTAAAATCCCCATCTTGCCATCCTGATTTAGGTTTTTGTGATACCTCTAAATCATGTAAGGCAGATGCTGTGATGGTTCCTTTGAAAGGGGACTGCTGATTTCCTTCCTTAATCCAAGCTTGTGTTCCATCTCTAATGCTATCAATGCCAATGGGAAATTAATCTCTAACCTTCTTTCTTTTTTTTCCATATAGAGTGGACAGTTTGTTTCTTACTGTGGTAGTAAAGTTGGAATATTCTCAGTTAGGTCAAATGAAAGATTATTCACATGGTACAGATGTATCATTGATATCAAAGAATTTTTGTTACTTTGCTAATGATACATATTTGCAGGAAAACTAATTTGGTTATTGACTTGATCTACAATATATTTGTTTATTTATTTAAGGAACTGCATGTTGCGGTCAATTGGATGAACTTAAGTGGCATCATTCTATCACAAAATTATGTTTTTGGGATTGGTTTATGGGCAATGGAATTTCATCCAAAGTGGTTTAATATTTGTGAAGAATGTACTACTTCACTTTCAGCACTTAAAAAATGGGTGATTAAATTTAAATTTAGCCATCTGCTTTGAAGAGTATCTGCACAATAGACATCCAAAATACGCAACTACGGATAAAACATCAAGAAAGTGGACAGTATAGAACTGTGATATCATTGAGTACAAGTGGGTGAAATAGCTGATTCCATAATCATATTAGAAGAGAGTTTACCATGAAATTTACAGAAAGATTTAACCATGAGAATTCTTTGCAGAAAAGAACTGTAGCATTTCTTGAATGCTTATCAAAAGAAAATGAATTACTTAGCAGTGAGTGAACTGTTTTGAAAAGAATCCAACCAATTTTGTGTTTTGGGTATAGTGTAATATCAGAACTGAAACTACAAAGTATGCAGTGAAAGCTGTTTATCAGGCCTCCCCCTGCCCCCCCCCCCTCTCCCCCCCCCCCAAAAAAAAGGTTGATTTCATCTGCTCTGAAAGTTAAGAACAGTGTTTGCTACAGTGGAAGAATAATTTACTTTCATTTATTGCTTTCCAAGCAGGAATGACTTTTGTGTCAAACAGGATTGATGCATCACTTTAGTGAATATGGGAGTACAGAAGCTAGTAATTCTAACTGTGTGCTTGTCCCAGTAGGAAATGTCTAATGCTTTATCAGTTGATAGAAGAAGCAGTTAAGATTTTGTAGGAACATCTGGAGTAAAAATTATGATGGCTCCAAAATGTTAATTTTTATTAGAGAATTATCCAATTTTGGCTCATTTGTCCCAGAAATTTTAAACTGCCATTGACAATTTACATTCAGTTTCTGAAAGGGTATTGCAAACATAGTAAATTACTTGATTGGATCCTTCACCTCACACTAGACAGCATGTTGCTTTTAAACTTCCTGTAGGTTAAAACTGTATCCCAGACCTCGACTCAAATTTGCAACCTTTACTTTTGCAGCCAATGCAGTTACTGAATAAGGTGTGCAGACGTAACTCTCAGGTCATCCACTCAGGTTAAATTCTGTCATTGCCTCTCTCCTACTTCCCAGATTTTGCAGACACTCATGTATATATTGTGTGACTAGCATTCTTGGAAGACAAGATATTAGAGAAAACTGCATCCAGTCTTGTGTACTGGTGAACAGAAGCTGTGAGGATGGGTTGTGAAGTGTCTGGATAAGAGCACTATCTGTGAAGGACAAGGTTACAGGTTCAAGGCCCAGTATACCACTAAGTCTTGATAATCCAGAAAGTTTCATAGTAAATTACTCGATTGATCATGGTCGAGTAGTACAACAAGGATCACTTAGTGTTTGTTGGGTGTAATTAATAAAACAAACTTATTGTTAGTAAAAATGGTAATGGGAAGTCCTGGCAGAATGTAAAAATAATTGGAGCTAAGGTAACAACTCACCAAGTAAACACACACACACACACACACACACACACACACACACACACACACACCCATGTGGCTACATTGTAGCAACCGAAGAGTGTAATCAGCTTGCACATTGTAACTGTACTGTGTGGGTGGGTGGGGGAGGGAGGGGGGGGGGAGGCATGAGGCATGAGACATGTACTAGCTCAAAAAAGGGGCTACTGACCTTGTACTACCCGCCACTTTTCAACACCCAGTGACTCAAACATGTTGCCTTTCATTGATATATACATCGCCTATTATTCACCTCCATTAACGAAGACTATTTCTGAATGGAATCAAATGCAATCAAACAAATAACATCAAGCACTGATTGAATTCCTACCTCAGTGGACTTCACAATCCACAAAAAAAAAGAAAAATAATAGATCATTCTTCTTTACACTGTACTCAAACCACCACCTCAAGACCTTAGTAAATTTTGCATGATTCCATATTTAATAAGAAAAGTCTCTGATTGTAGACAGAAAGCTCAAACTCAGGAACTTTGAAACATTGATTTATGTTAATAAAATACTTTTGGGTTTCAAGCCACATCAAGTGGTTAACTGCACACGAGCTCTCAGCAGAGATCTCCTCTGCCATTGTCAAGTGGTAGACTGTTGTGTGAATGCCACTGTCGTGCTTATATAGTAGCAATGTCGCCAGTGAAATCACTGGCGCTCTGTCCTGCACCATATATGGTAATGGTTTTGTGGCATAACTGCTGCGCCCACTTCAATTCCCCAATCATGGGATCCCAGGCCATACTCAGCTGCAATGCAGCATCATTGAGGGTGTTGTCCAATATTTTGATCTCTACTGCTTTGTTTATTATGCTATCCCAAAAGCTGCTGGTCCGTTTAACAATAGATGCCACGTTAGATGTAATTCAGTGTCTGTTAAAATTAATGGATATAGCCACGAGGGCATTCATTCATACATCATTTTATGCACACAACACTGTTGAATGCTTTTTGCCTAATTGTAAAAACAGCACATCAGGTTTGGAAAAGAGCAGAATATACAGAATCACTTTTAGTTGTGGCAAATTCTACATAGGCCATTGTGGCAGGGCAATAACTGCCCACTTGTAGGAACACCATTGAACCTGGAGATGTAGAGAAGGCCACTGTACTTTTTCAGACCACCTACTAAAAGAAGGCATAGTTACCATGTTTTATGGACTGTTAGATGCTGTGGACTACAAGAGGCATCTTCATTTTTAAGCAGTTTTTCAAAAAATAACATTTTTACCAGTTTTATTATTAGATTGCAAAACCAGACTAAAAAATTCTTAGTTTATGAAACTGAACTGAACTTTAAAATCCCTGAAAATTTTCATCTGAACTTTCCTCCTCCTCCTCCTCCTCCTGTATAAGATGGTCTTCACTTCCATTGAGAGCACTATTTATGCCGCATTTCATGAAAGATTTGACAGTAATGTCTTCTCTCACTGTTGACCATGACTGTTTTATCCACTGTCACACTTGTTTGATTGTAGGTCATTTTAAACCTTTTGGCTTTTATCTATAATCCATTTGTTCCATTCCTCTCTCCTGTACACTTTAAGTAGTTTATTTATCGAGACATCAAGAGGTTGCAATTGTGAAGTCAGTCCTCCCAGAATAACAGCAAGCTCTGTAGTTTCCTGTCTCAATTACTGTTTCACAGAATTTTTCAAATGACAGTTAAACTGATCTAGCACAAGAAGAGAACTTGTCTTCAGTAAAGCACCTTTCGTTCTCTCCCACACCTCGTCAATCCATAATTTCATACAAGCCTCATCCATTCCACCTTCGTCATGTACATGAAAACAATCATTGGCTGTCAGCTTAGCATGAAAGAACAAAAGTGTAATGTATTTTTTCATGTCCACTTGTTTTTATAGTTATGGTTTCAGCACTGTTCATGGCTACAGTTCTAACACTCAACACATCAAATGTCAGAGGATTTTCGTCCCTATTCGCATTTTGGCTTAGTTCCACACTGGTTTTCTGTAGATGTTGACACCAGCCTGCCAACTGCAAATGGTTTTTTCTGTAGGTGGAGGGCTGAAATGCTGCTTGACTGCTCTGTTTCCATGTTGTTCAGCATATGCTATTACTTTCAATTTATAGCCCACATCACGTGAACACCTTTTACTTTCTTCCATTACGAAACTAGCTGCTAACAAAAAAATTGTACTGTTACCAATAACACAAATGATATTCAATTAAAATTCACTGGCACTGTCGACTGCAATGAAGCATCACAGCCTAGACAGTGTATTGGGTTTGTGATGGTGGGGTGGGAGAGAGAGAGCAAACTATTAATGAGGCTTATGGAAAGTTTAAACAATAGTGCACTGGCCATACATGTATAACTGTGCATTATATGGGGTTATGCAAAGTGAAAGTAAAGTACGGTGAAACACAAATGTGTACCTGCTAGCTACATTATTTACGGTAATCAGTGTCCAAACTACAAACCCCCATTTTTAGCTAGTGTAGCAACGCAGTACACTGACACCAAGGACAACAAATGAAGAAATAAATAAAGCAGGTGGAACTGCTACAAGATTTTAAATTGTAAGACTTTTCCAGAGATATATGTGGATTGACCATGCTTTATTGGTTATGAATGGCACATAAAAACTGACGAAACTGCAAAAAGGTAAGTAATTAAGCAGATGGGACCTGGATGAACTGAAAGAACCAAAGGTTGTAGAGGATTTCAGAGAGCATTAGGGAATGACTGACAAGAACAAGGGAAAGGAATACAATGTAAGAAAAATGGGTAGCTTTGAGAGATGAAATAGTGAAGGCAGCAGAGGATCAGCTGTGTAAAAATACGAGGGGTAGTAGAAATCGTTGGGTTACAAGATATACTGAATTTAATCAAAGAAAGGAGAAAACATAAAAATGCAATAAATGAAGCAGGCAAAAGGGAATGCAAAATCTAAGAAATGAGATCGGCATGAAGTGCAAAATGGCTGAGCAGGAATGGCTAGAGGACAAATGTAGGGAGGTAGAAGTATGTATCATTAGGGGTAAGATAGATGCTGCATACAGGAAAATAAAGAGACCTTTGGGGAAAAGAGAAGCAGCTTTGTGAATATGAAGAGTCACATGGAGAACCAGTCACAAGCAAGGAAGGGAAAAAAGAAAGAGGGAAGGAGTATATAGAATAGAGGGTCTATACAAAGGAGGTGTACTTGAGGGCAACATCATGGAAATGGCAGAGGAAGAGCATGTAGAGGAAGAGCATGTAGAGGAAGAGCATGTAGAGGAAGAGCATGTAGAGGAAGAGCATGTAGAGGAAGAGCATGTAGAGGAAGAGCATGTAGAGGAAGAGCATGTAGAGGAAGATGAGAAGGGAGATATGTTACTACATGAAGAATTTGACAAAGCACTGAAAGACTTAAGCTGGAACAAGGGCCCGGGGGTAAACATCTGTTAGAGCTACTGATAACCTTGGGAGAGCCAGTCATGACAAAACTCTTCCATCTGGTGAGAAAGATGTATGAGATAGATGAAATACCCTCAGACTTCAAGATGAATATAATAATTCCAATTCCAAAGAAATCGGGTGCTGACAGTTGTGAAAATTACTGAACTATAAGTTTAGTACGTCACGGCTGCAAAACGCTAACACAAATCCTTCACAGAAGAATGGAAAAACTGGTCGAAGCCGACCTCGGAGGGTGGGGGTGGGGGGAATTAGTTTGGATTCTGGAGAAATGTAGGAACACGCAAGGCAATACTGACCCTATGACTTCTCATAGAAGATAGGTTAAGGAAAGGCAAACCTACGTTTATGGCTTTTGTAGACTTTGAGAAGGCTTTTGACAATGTTGACTGGAATATGCTCCTTCAATTCTAAAGGTGACAGGGGTAAAATATAGGGACCAAAAGCCTATTTACAATTTTCACAGAAACTAGATGGCAGTTTTAAGAGTTGATGAGCATGAAAGCGAAGCAGTGGTTGAGAAGGGAGTGAGACAGGGTTGTAGCATATTCCCAATGTTATTAAATCTGTGTATTGAGCAAGCAGTAAAGGAAACATAACAAAAATTTGAAGTAGGAATTAAAATCCAGGGAGAAAAAACAAAAACTTTGAAATCAGTCGATGACTTAATTCTGTCAGAAACAGCACAGGATTTGGAAGAGCAATTGAACGGAATGGACAGTATCTTGAAAGGAGGATGTAATATGAACATCAACAAAAGCAAAACAAAGAAATGGAATGTAGTCCAATCAAATCAGGTGATGCTGGGGGAACTAGATCAGCAGGATATGAGACATTAAAGTAATAGATGAGTTTTGATATTTGGGAAGCAAAATGACTGACAATGGTCAAAGTATGGAGGATATGTAATGTAGACTGGCAATGACTAGAAAAGTGTTTCTGAAGACGAGAAATTTGTTAACATCGAGTATAAATTTACGTGTCAGGAAGCCCTTTCTGAAAGCACCTGTTTGGATTGTAGACATGTATGGAAGTAAAACGTGGACGATAAACAATTTAGACAGAAGAGAATAGATCTTTTGAAATGTGGTGCTACAGGAGAATGCTGAAGATTAGATGGGTAGATCACATAACTAACAAGGTGGTACTGAACAGAATTTGAGAGAAGTGGAATTTGTGGCACAACTCGACTAGAAGAAGGGATTGGCTGGTGAGGCACATTCTGAGGCATCAAGGTATCACCAATTTTTTGGAGGGAAGTGTGCAGGGTAAAAATCGTAGAGGGAGACCAAATAACAATAAACTAAGCAGATTCATGAGGATGTAGGTTGCAGTAGTTACTTGGAGATGAAGAGGCTTGCACAGGATAGAGCAGCACGGAGAGCTGCCTCAAACCAGTCTTTGGACTGAAGATCTCAACAACTACAACATAAAGTGGTGAGGGCAACTGTTTTCTGAATGGATGGCATATGCTAAATCTTAGTGGTCATTTCAATAGCCAATGAGTCACAGATAACTGAACGATGTGCCTTTGTTTACAATTGTTTACAACACCTTTATTTTGTGCGTGGCTCATGGTCTTGCGGTAGCGTTCTCGCTTCCCGCATACGGGGTCCCGGGTTCGATTTCCAACGGGGCCAGGGATTTTCTCTGCCTCGAGATGACTGGGTGTTGTGTGTTTTTCATCATCATTTCATCCTCATTCACTCTCAAGTCGCTGTAGTGGCATTAAAGAACTTATGGAGCGGCAGCTGAACCGCCCCGCGAGGGGTCTCCCGGCCACTAATGCCGTACACTCACTATTATAATTACCTTTATTTTAAAGATGTTTGGTACCACAGACCTCCATGAATATTTCAAATTCATTGTAAGTTTGCTGATGGAATGTCATCCCATTGTGCCTCTACATTAAAAAGGTGGTTATAGGACTTCCAAGTAACAGGAACTATGAGACTTTGAACCATTTGGGGAAGTGACTCTGCCACAGAACACAAAAAAACCAGATGAGTTTCACACCTAGGCTAGCCCTGCCCTTTTTACAGCTTAACATGCTTCCTCTTTGAGCAAATCAAACAGGACAGTTTGCCAAGTTTTACATTTAGCTCCCACTTGCACCAGTTTAAGGAAAGTGGCTTACTATTAGGAGAAACAATGTTGCAAACCTTGGGAGTCATAACTCAAGAAATTAGAGTGATTCTGCATGTTGGATTTTCAAGGCGCATAGACAAGTTTTCTACCCACAAGTCTGCATAACAACTGTTTCTGCCCAGATTCCACTTTTTCAAACCTTAATAGTTGTATTCACCCAATTGTAAGATGAGGGTTTTCCCAATCTTGCCATTCGAAAAACACAGGGTCATCTTACATTCACAAATTAATCTATTGTTGCTGGGGTCAAAGTTTTTATGTTATACAACCAGTAAATATTGGGGTTGTCTTACATTTTCAGATGAAGGTTAGGTGATGAAATCACTTCCATGTTTATTTTGCAGTATGCAGAAGGTGTGGAGGGGCTGAGAACTATTACAAATGAGGGGAGGTCGAGGGGGGGGGGGGGGGACAGGAA
Organism: Schistocerca serialis cubense; assembly: GCF_023864345.2. Classification (NCBI taxonomy): domain Eukaryota; kingdom Metazoa; phylum Arthropoda; class Insecta; order Orthoptera; family Acrididae; genus Schistocerca; species Schistocerca serialis. The sequence goes on from NC_064646.1 coordinate 399,943,492, forward strand.
TGTATACAGCATACCTTGTTTGTCTGAATCCATTTCCACTCAGATTTGTAGTGGCTTTGAAATTTGATAAATATTCAACAGCAGCATATATTTCAGCAAGAAATGGTGGAAACGTAAATAAGGCCCACTTGCATACTTAACATGTTTCTTCCAGAAATGTTGTCAATGCTAATCATGGGTTATAACAGGAACAAAAGAGTGTGTCAGCTGTTAGTTTCACACAGCCAATGAGAGAGCAATGGGCAGATATGCTCGACAGCAAAACGCTAAGGCATATTACCATATTCTCATGTCAATATGGATGCAAAGTCCGCTATGTGTTGGAGAAAAAACAGCTGTGTTCTCAGGTCACACTTCAGAGATAACATATTTGGATTGACAATTAAGTATTTGTGACAATTACAAATTTTACTGATTTCTGTTTTACTTGCAGCAATCTACACTGCACTATTAGGTCCCACCCTAACCTCCACACAACACAGAACATTCTAAAGGAACAGCCAACATACTTGTGACAACCAAGATTACAAATTGCACTGGGCTTGATGTATAGAAATATGATGCCTCTTTTCTTGCCTCTCATTGGTTTGATGAAACTAACATCCCAGGTAATAACCACAAGAGCTAAAAGATCAAAAATAATCATTTTTTTTTTTGAAATACCAGTTCTGGGTGACTTTTGCATAACTCTCCTTATTTCTTAAACCTCACCAGTCCTTTTCCTCCCCCTCCTCTCTACTTTCCCCTTCAAACCTTCTGCCATTAGGAGGAGCAATTGGATCCAAAGCTTCCACATTGCCTTGAAATTTTGCGTGTGTTTCCTCCAGCCACCGCTTGGCGAGAATATTTTTTATATATCTAATTATATTATATTCTCATATAATGATACCAGAGATAATGATTAAAAATAGTGATAACACAATAACTTGCTCAGATAGAAAAAAAGGTGAACACAAAAATTAACATAAAATATTTCTTTTTGTTTATTTTATTTCACTTTCTATTATGAAAGTGTTGACAATCAAAAAATAGTAGAAGTCTAGAATAAGTATAATATTAAACTTTTTTGGCAAATACTGTATGTCAGTGAAATTGATTGTAATTCGGATTAGTCAGAACATGTTAAATATAATATTTTGTCAAGGAGACTCTTTGAAAAGAAAGGAGTTTGGAGGGGGGGGGGGGGGGGGAGATTGTCTTATACTTGGATAAATATGGTACATACTTTTTCTTGTGGTTTATGTTTCATAAATGGCATAATATATGTAAGCTTCAGAAAAAAATAAAAACTGGACTTCATTCAACAACTTTTTGACCTTACTTCTTCACATCAGACACTGCATAATACCAAATACAATTAAAGGACAAAGAACCACAGGCCAATTACTGATTTTGTATCATAGTATCCTAAACACAGATGCACCACCATGTTTCTGGTATAACATACGCAGTCTCTGCAGATCAGGGGAACTCAAACTTTTATTCTGGTGGAACACACTGAGAATCCCGGTACTTTGATGGAATGTCTTGTTTATTTTGAAGGTTAATAAAATATTTTTTTCTGGAAGTTGTGGACAGGCACCAGACAAATGAGTGTGTTGCCACACAGAGGTGGAACCATTAGGATATTGCCTGGCATGACATGGATTAGTGCACGCCTCAGAGTGAGGAACTGTATAAAATTAAGTTGGTTTTTTTCTTTGTTTTTGTTTTTTTTTGTTAAAGGCTATCTGAGATACTATAATATATTAATGGGGCAAGTGAAATTGATATCAAACATTTTGTAGGTATGTTAATGAGTGTTAATCCTGATTCAACTACACTAACGGAGACAAATCTGTAAGAATACTGAACCAGCAAATACCATCTGTGGACATCAGCTGCTTGTCGAAATCCAATATGAGTAAAATATGCATCATATCAAGAATAGTTATTCTTATGGCATCACAATCCTAGGCTTCAGCAAATTGCAATCAATCTCACATTTCAACTTAACCTACATCTTCAGCTACAACATATGATTGTATTAAGGAAAAGTTCTGGCAGAACTTAAACACTTTAGGAGCAAAGGAGGCACCCCATCTCATGTGACACACACTTTTCTAACACAATGAGAATGTTGATTGTAGCACACATCCTAAGAAATAACTGATTCATATAAACTGTGCTCTGAGTTTGGAGGGAAAAATAAAAAAAATAAGGAGAATCAAATCATAAAACTGAGAAATAAGAAAAGGTTTTGTCAAAAAAACCTACTTGTAATTTTGTCACATAACATGTTTAAAACTTCCATTGGTTAGTAATACAAGGAACGATGAGTTCTACAATGAGGACAGTCCGCACTCTAGTGAAGTAACACAATAAAACAGAACTGCTTTTTAACAGCTCTGCCAGCAGATCCTATTCCTTTGTCTATTAAGGCAGGAACTGTGTATTACCTGGACAAGTAACACCTTAGAGGAGCAATATATGAGAAACACAGAAAACAGTTGCTGGACCCTTACAACTGGAGCCTATGAGGCACTTTTATTTTAAAGAGATGTAAATTAAGTAAATGAATCAGCTGTCCTGAGTGTTACAATTTCTTTGTTAGCATGTAAAACCAATTGCTTTGTTACCATGTAAAACAATCCCTATCTGGCAAATAATCTGTCCGCTGACTGGAGATATCAGACTCCTTTTCATTCTACAGGTAGTTTGTTTTCCAGATTACATGATGTTAAAAAAGGGGCATGGGGGAAGCTACAAAAAGTAACAGACAGGTAGCTAAAGAAAATATTAGTTGATTACGAAAAACAGATTAAATGCAAGGTAGCCTTTACTGTGGAATGATATCAATATAAAATTCTGAAGTATTCATTGTTAAGACTGTTCTGTAGGAAAAGTTAACACAAGAAATGCTATAAAACAATCAATAATAGAGTTGTGACTCTTCAAGCTTTCCCGGCAGATGTGTTGTAAATAGTCTTCATGGGTTTGCAGCCAGATCATGCTGTGCAAATTCCACAGTATTTCCTTGGAACAATTGTACGACATCTTCAGGTAGTTGAATCTTGCTTGTGGCTAGGTACGACTGACGGTATCTGCACACCAACACCCCATTTTTAGAACAAGCGCGCAAAAAATTGATCTAAAAGTGGGGCGTCGGTGTGCGGATACAGTCAGTCGTACCTAGCGACGAGCAAGGTTCAACCACCTGAAGATGTCCGATAGCTGCTCCTAGGAAATATTGTGGAATTTGCACAATGTGATCCGACAGCTAACCCATGAAGACTATTTACAAAAATAAAGTTGTCAAGTTGTAGTACTTATACACCTACATCTAGACTTTGCAAACTACCATCAGGTGCATGGCAGAGGGGATGTCCCATTGTAACAGTTATTAGGTTTCTTCCCGTTCCATTAATATATGGAGTGTGGAAAGAATGATTGTTTGAATAACTGTGTGTGTGTGTGTGTGTGTGTGTGTGTGTGTGTGTGTGTGTGTGCAGTAATTATTCTAATCTTATATTCACGATCCCTATGTGAGCAATATGTACAGGTTATTGTGTGTATTGAACCAGGGACCTACAAACAACAGAGAGGCTTGGTCCCGCCTTAGCCCTCAGTAGTTCACAAGCCCACAACAGACCACAGCAGTCCACCTGCCCCACCGCCACCCCACACCGAACCCAGGGTTGATGTGCAGTTCGGCCCCAAGTTGATGCCCCAGGAACATCTCATACCAGACCAGTGTAACCCCAAATGTTTGCATGGTAGAGTAATTATATTGTATGCATATGTGGAGACAGTGTTTGTGTAGAAATCGCCTACATAGTGTAACTGAGGTGGAATAAGGGGAACCAGCCTGCATTCGCCAAGGCAGATGGAAAACCGCCTTAAAAACCATCCACAGGCTGGCTGGCACGCGGACCTTGACATGGGCGGATTCGTGCCGGGGACCAGCACGTCTTCCCACTCGAGAAACAGCGCTTTAGACCACGCAGCTAGCTGGGCAGGCTTACAGGGATATAGTATATTCCTGGAGTCATAATTTAAAGCCGATTCTTGAAACTTGGCAACAGATATTCTCGGGATAGTTTATGTCTATCTTAGAGTCTTCTGAATCATTTCCTTCAATATCTGTCACATTCTCCCACAGATCAAACAAACTGGTGACCATTCATGTTGCTCTTTTCTGTACACATTCAGTATCCTCTGTTAGCCCTATCTGGTATGTGTCCCACTGATTATAGACTGATTGCACTTCCCCAGCATTCTACCAATAAACCGAAGTCTACCACCTGCTTTACCCACGACTGAACCTATGTGATCATTCCATTCCATATCCCTACAAAGTGTTACACCCAGGTATTTGTATGAGGTGGCCAATTCCAACAGCGACTCCTTGATATTACAGTCATGGGATACTACATTATTTTCATTTTTTTGATTTGCAAAATTTTACATTTCCGAACATTTAAAACAAGTTGCCAGTCTCTGCACCATGTTGAAATGTTATTAAGATCTGACTTAATATTTATGCAGCTTCTCTCAGAGTACTTCATTATACAAAACTATCATCTGCAAAAAGCCTGATTTTACTATTAACATTGTCTGGAAGGTCATTTATATACAAGATGAGCAGCAGAGGTCCCTACACACTTCCCTGAGGCACACCTGAAGTTACTTCTACATCTGACAACTCTCCATCCAAGATAACATGTTGTCCCCTCCCTACCAAAAAGTCCTCAATCCAGTCACAAATTTCACTTGATACCTAATATGACTGTACTTTTGACAATAAGTGTAGGTGTGGTACTGAGTGAAATGCTTTTTGGAAATCAAGAAACACTGGATCTACCTGGCTGCCTTGCTCCAACGCTTTCAGTATGCCATGTGAGAAAAGTGCCAGTTGGGTTTCACATTATTGATGTTTTTAGAATTCATGCTGGTTGCATTGAGGAGGTCATTCTGTTCAAGGTAGCTCATTATGTTTGAGCTCAGAATATATTAGATGGTAATTTTGTGGATCACTTCTACCGACCTTCATGTAGATGGGCAAAACCTGCAATTTTTTCCGAGAACTGGGCATAATTATTTTTTGGACGGTTTTATGATAAATTATACTTAGAAGAGGGGCTAACTCAGCCCACAATTCAGTATAGACTCTGATAGGCATTCCATTGGCCCAAAAGCTTTGTTCAGTTTCAACGATTTCAGCTGTTTCTCAACACAACTGACACTAATACTTACTTCAAATCTTTTCAGTGGTACAAGGATTAAATTGGGCCAATTCTCCAAGGTTTTCCTTCATAAAGGAACATTTGAAAATGGAGTTAAGCATTTCAGTTTTTGCTTTGCTACCCTCAGTTTCAGTTCCTGTCTAATATACTTGGGACTGGACTACCTTTGGTGATACTAATAGACTTTACATACGATCAGAATTTCTGTGGGTTTTGTAAAAAATCATTTGACAATATTCTGCTAGGTAGTCATTGAAGACATTACATTGCTCTCTTAGCAGCTAAACACATTTCACTCAGCACCTACATTTTGTTTTACACCTATTATGCCATAATATCTGTTTCTTTACTGTATGGTGACTATTTACCGTGGTGAATCCCTCCCATTATTAACTGTTCTACTGGGTACAAATTTATCCAATGCATTGTCAACTATTCTTTTAAACTTGAGTCCTAATTCTACATGCTCCTGCCCTGTACTTAACGTTTCAAGTACTTCATAGAGGTATGATACTACTGATTTTTTAAACCTAGTTTACTGGAATATTATATCTTTCTGTTTGTTCTAGTTGTTCTTTATACTTTGATAATCTTTGTTGCCACAGCTATGTCATGGACAGATATCAGTTTCGATGTGGACATCTTTGAGGTCAGGTCTAGTTGTTGCCATTAGATCCAATATATTTTCATCAAGAATGGGGTTCCTAACTTTCTGTTCGAAATAGTTTTCAGAAAAGACAGTTAGTAGCGTTCCACAGGATGTCTCATCCCATGCACTACGAACAAAACTGTAATATTCCCAACTAATTGGGAGTGATTAATGTTTCCAACATCTGTTACAGTATGGTTGGGGAACTTTTGTACAAGTGAACTGAGGTTTCCTCTAAGCCTTCGGTTACACCAGGAGATGGGTCTGGTGGGTCATAGAAGGATCAAATTATTATTTTATGCCTACCTCTGATACTGAGTCTTGCCCGAACAACCTCACATGGAACTTCAATTTCTACCTTGGTGGATTTGAGTTTCCTGACTACTGCAACAAATACACCACCACCATTTCCCACTTGCCTATCCTTTCTATACAGACTCAAATTTCCCCCCCCCCCCCCCAAAAAAAACCTCACTGCTATAAATTTCAGGTTCCAATCAGCTTTCTGTACCTAGTATTGTGTGATTCACTGCTGTTCAGGAGTGCTTCAAACTCTGGCACTTTGGTGGGAATGCTTCAGCAGTTAACCATTAGGATTTTAATACTCTCACCTGTGGGAGGGTGGGACCTAATAGCGCAGTGTAGATTGCTGCAAGTAAAACAGAAATCAGTAAACTTTATAATTGTCACAAATACTTAGTTGTCAATCCAAATATGTTGTTATCTCTTAAGTGTGACCTGAGAACATAGCTGTTTTTCTCCAACACATAGCGGAGTTTGCATTTATATTGACATGAGAATGTGGCAATATGCCTTCGTTTTTTGCAGGCATTTCTACAGTTCTCAGTCCTGTGACAAGTCCAAGAAGTCACAGCCTACCTTGGTACAGAACCTTCTAAGTCTCTTGTTCAGTCCTTCCCACAACTCAGGGCCATGTTCAGTTCTGGGGACAATGCTACAAATTGTGAGCTTCATTGAAACTCTATCCACAAGGAAGGTCTTCTCAATCTTCTCTGCTAGTCGCAGGAATGACCCAAGTATGACCTCAGAGCCCAGATGACCAGGCATCATTTGTTCCAGCTTGTGCTACAATCTGTAGTTGGTTGCATCCTGTTAGAGCAATTTTCACAACATAAAACTATTTTTTGTGGTGCCAATTACAGTTACAGCTAACATACAGTGCCAACTAAATACAGTGCTAGACCACTATTAAGTGAAAAAGGGATACAACACTTTGAATATTGTGACATAGAAAGTGAAAGAATTAATGAACAAATTAATTAACATTCTAGAGGAGAATAAAAATGGACCAAAAAATGCTACAAAACAACTGGCTGCCACAAATTGGCTATAGGAGTATGGAAACAAAACATGGATACCATGGGTAAAAAAAAAAAAAAAGCTTTGACAGTCCTGCCCCTGAAATAAGTTTTCTTTGAGCGGTTTAAGGGATTTTCTCCAGATAACAAAGAATAAAGAGACATGCAAAGCAAAAAAAAAAAAAAAATTTATGAGTATGTCGTAATATGTCAAGAGTGAGGGCAGAATGTATTGGTGCGACAAGCGAATTCATGTTGCTGAGCTGGTTCCCTGCTAAAGCACCTAGTGACAGAAGAGAACTTAGTGGACCATGGAAATTATGAGTACCAAAACAGATTATTCAGCAAAAACAGTGAATGAAAATGAGTTATTAATGTGCAGTTTTGAAACAAACAGTTAACTCTGTTTCAGAAAGAAATGGGTTCAAACTTTCATTGGCAATCCGAATATAACTTCTCCATTGTTCCTTTGAAAAGAACTCAATATATTTAGTTCCCCTTCCATGTCCTATTCGAGCTTGTGCTCCACCTCTAATGATTTAATCAGTTAAAAAGTTAGTTCTATCTTTCAAACAATAAAAAGTTTTTGCATTACACACTCAAGATACTGCACCGTTGAAAAGTCCGCTTATGTTTAACCTAAATGCGTCCATGGTATATGGAGATGGGTCGGGATCTGCAAACGTCTTATGAATTTTAAAATCGACACAATTTTTTGCTTCAGTCACGGGATTGCTACGGCCAATTGTGTAGTTCATATAAAGTTCTTCTGAATAAGAAGTTCTCGAGCAGCGTTTAAAACTTACCTAATAACATTACGAAGCGTTGCGGCACTGAAAGCAACCACAAATACGCCTATGTTTACGCAACATTGGCTTCAAAGTCTTCTTTTCTGAAACAAACAAAAGTTAGGTACGATTTCGGTGATGGGTAGGGTAGGTGAATAGCAAGCGTATAAACAATACAATTATCCCAATCACTGAATGATGAATTACACTGGCTGTTTCACATACGATATGGTCAGACTTGGCAAAATTCGGAACCCCCCCACCCTCCCCATGCAAAACGTACTGGGCCGTTATATCTCAGTACAGTTTCAATTTTCTGGGTGTTCGTTGCCTCTAGTATAACCCAATATACCCGAGAATCCACTATATTCATACAGAGGACAAAAAAATATGTTTTGAAGTGGCGTTAAGGAATAATAGGTAGGTTTCAGTTGTTGAAAGTACACATTGAGATCAAATGCAGCATACGTTCACGCCCACGCGGCTGTCAGACTGTCACACTGTCACTCAATCACAGCTACAGCTGATATTTCCCGTGTAAAAAGAAAAAGCGCAACGCGCAAGTTTCAAATTTATATGTCAATTACATGTTAAGTTTTTTGGTTACCTTTCTAAGCGGCTCAAAACTATAATCACAACCATCACTATCATAAACACAAGTCCCAGAAACGTTACTAAGTAACTAACCATGTATATTAATTTGGGACCAATACGCATTTCCTAACAAACAAAATCAATGTTTAACCGCATATCCTGTGACGTCTCTGCTTTTCGTTAATCGCAAACTCTGAACTGAAACAACCTCCTGTCGCTGAATGGCGCGGCAAATGAAAATTCGTTTTTGTATGAGTTTCGCACTACCTTAGAAATGGCGATGTAAGTTAATTTACAAATTATATATAATGCAGTACATGATCCTTTAAATTTAGTTTCAGTATTACACATTCGTACTGCATATTCTACACTGACCTGTTATTGGATGATATATACAGTATTGTACCGCTGTCGAAATTAGTTTTTACTCGGCACGCCGACAACTAACTGATTTAATTTGGGCTGAAAAAGAAAAGTCATTCAGTCATATGCATAATATAATAGGTCGGTGATGTAACTTCTGATTTTTTTGGAGTGATGATAATTACATATCATAACATTACTCGTACTTCAACGATCCCGTGCAGAGAAGCCTCTGGAACGTGAAACGAAGTATCAGAAGTGAATGATGCATACTCCAGTGAAAAAAAACCCTAAGCGAATTAGAAATACTGTTATATTACGACGTTATTAACTATATTATAATCTAATGTATTGAGTTAAGAGTCCGTGTGAACATACTCTTCGATGGAGTAGGAGTCGACCAATAAAACGAACTTTAACTCAGTTTTCAACTCCACCACATTGTCATACCTAATTTAATACACTCTGGCAATTTCTAGCAAGTTGCTGAACATAAGTGTAATGGTACCTATGATCTGACTTTTTCATGTATCAAAGTTTAAACAATTAAAGTCATATTCACATTTGTCATTATATTTTGTGAAGAAAGAAATATCGTTATCGAACAACACATTAATCAATACATGTATAGCGAAACAGTTGCCAATGTACCTAAGTTTTTGAGAAGTCTGTGAATAATGTTGTACAACTAATACCAGACATAATTTTTAATTCTTCATTAAAAAATTATTCTTGTAAATTGAGTATTCCGAAAAGAAAAAGATTTCATAGCATACTTGTGCTTGTGAGAGGTAAATTGAATCAAAAACTGTTTTCTACGTTTTAAACCATGTGAGGTTGTAACCTTTTCTACTTTAAATGTTAAGAGTTAAAGTGATTCATCAATTTTAGTGTGCGGCGTTTGCACTTAAGATTGTGATCCATCTGTAATCGCCGAAACTGAATGCTATCTTCTACTTAAATTTCAGTACTTGAATGAACTATGTACACAATGTCTGGAGTTATATGATAAGTATTGAAATAGTTTCTTGATCCTGTGAATATATATACAACATCTGGCTTTATATAATAAGTACTGAAATATTCTTTTTTGCCCTGTGAATGTATCATTTGCAAAAGAGGACAGTATTTCTGTCTTACAAAACAAAGGACCCAAAATAGAACTCTGTAGCATACACTGTCTGGTTGAATTGAAAATGTTTTCTGGATACCAGTTTCTTGGATGTAAGAATAGATGAAAGGCAGATCTTGTGGACAGGATGCATATTTCACCATTTAGAATATCAGATCCCTCAGTTTTCCATTGATTAATTATCTTTTTGGATGAGTGCATTATATTGTACAAGGCAACTGCTTTTCTCTGTTACAAACACCCAAGACACATTTTCATGGACCAGGACTTCATTTTTACAGCAAGTGACTTTCCCTGAAATGAAAGGTCAATAGCTGCAGTCACCAGCCTTGTTCATGGTTTACAGGAAGTTTTCCAAATATTCCTAATTGGTAACTCACAGTGATACATATCACTCTTGCTGACAGTTGATTGAAAAGATCCTAGGTGTAGAACAATCTGATATGTACATCTGCTTGCCTTACCCATATGAGTGTGGAATGTAAGATATGGGGCAGTTATGGTTTTTGATCTGATTTAAATTAGTTGGCAGCAAATGTTTCAGGTTGTCCAACATACTCACCTTCTGATAAATTAATTAAACTTCACAACACTTAAAGGTCATGATTAAATTAAAAACAAGTTGCTGTCAATCTAAATAAATTTTAGAAGGTGGACACTGCTTTTGTGGTGTAAATCTCCCATGTTGCAGAAATTGTTCATTGTGGTGCTGAATCTATTTCAAGATAGTCCTGAGAACTAAGTGTGAGGATCTGGTGTTTTAAATAAAATCAACCCCAGAAAATCTTCATTTGACAGTCATATATTTTCTCAAATGATGTAGTTACACAATCCTTCCATCAACAAACAACAAAACAGCATGAAGTTTTTCTTTTTGTTTAATATGTAACGTTGCTTATAGAATTTGTTGACAGTACTTTCTGTTTTGATCCCATTGTTTACAAATAGATTTATCGAATTTCAGTTAGAGTTTCATTACAAAATATTCTGTCAACAAAATTTTGAAATAAACAAATGTTCACTTAGAATGAAGTACTGGTTTTTAAGTTTTGAGTGATGAAATGCATTTAAGAATACTTGACACAAAATTACAGATTTATTATTAATCACTGTATAAACATCTGTGCTAAAATAAATTAGAGAACTTTACAGACTACTTACTGAATAAGATTATAAGCTCCACATTTTACACAAAAACTTTTATTTATATCCGAAATTTCTAGAAGGTGTAATTACAAAATTAATTACAGGCAATCTGAGTGTGCCATCTTTGATAATATGATTCCCTAAGATCCTGTTTGAGTTTAATTACATCTGATGTCTGAAATATTTCGAATTGTTAATTTTGCATTACACAAAACAATCGAAGTTTAGTCATCACTTTTTAATTAGTTACCAGCTGGACTTTGATGCTAACATTATCATGACATTTTCATGCATTGTTTCCAAAAGTTACGTAATTAGTTTTCCCATAATCATTATCAAATTAGTGATTCTGAAATAATGCATTACTGTTAATTACAGATTCTAGCCGATTACGTTTACCTTGCAGGCTGGTAAGCTAATTACTCATACTACATAATGTATGCATTAGCATCTAATCATAAATTATAAAGCAAAAGTTTCATTATATACTGTGTTGTTATGTGTAAAGTGGATGAGGTGATATTCTGAAAAGCTACTACCTTGGGCAGTATTGAACAGTTCATAAAGTGTCCCTCCGCAAGTCCTATTACAACTGGAAATAGTATTTACAGTATGTTCTTATACCTGCAAGTGCTATTTTACATCACTGCTGTTTAGGAAACATCTGGTGCCACAGTGCATGTTATGAAGTCAACTCATTTCATTTTAACAATGTATTAATAAAGGAAAGTTTTGGGTGTAGTCCATATACGTAAATTTAAACCTGAAAAATACTACACCACTGAAACTGTGCATTAGTGGAGGATCCAAAAGGAAATGGTATGCTGAGGAGCCAAAACATTATAACCATTGCACACTCTGAGGTTGAATGCCACCTGGTGGCATTGCAAGGAAATTATATAAGTGGAGCAGAGACGAATGGGAAATCATTCTACGGACGATACAGGTTGCAAATGAGGATATTCCACTGACATAAACGACTCTAACAAATGACAGATTCTTATAGCCTGGCACCTGGGAATGAGCAGTTCAGAAATAGCAAAGGCGGTCGTCTGTTGACAGGCTACTGATGTGAGCATGTATGAAGATTGGTTGAAGAATGATGAAACCACGAGTAGGCCACAGGGTACTGGACGTCCATACCTCATCACAGAACATGGAGGCCGGAGGCTTACCTATTCTGCAAAGCAGGATAGGTGGCGATTTGTGTCAGATCTGATGACAAAGTTTTAGGCCATTTACCATCAGTAGAATTTTGTTTCCCAGCAAAGCAGTAAATCGGAAAGGTCTTATTCGAACACCTGCCAGATAGTAGAATGTGAGTGGACGCTCCAGGTTGTGATAGTAGGGCGAGAGGCTCCTCTTGTAGATTTGGCACCAGCAGAGGTCACCAGAGTAAACAATTGCTCTGGATGGACTCTTTGTTGGGCAAATCCTTATAAAGCCATGAGCACAGAGGAACAACACAATCCTGTCTGAAGGAAAGTTCAATAGGCTTCCTCCTCCTCAACCAGAAATCCATCGTGACATTTACCTATACACCAGTTATAGCCCCAGAACTAATTTATATGCTTTCTGTAGATCGAGGATCCAATACCTCTCCCAGCCTCTGGGCCCCCCATGTTCCTTCCTTTTCCACCATTCACTTATACATCACACTCCCCAGAGAAAGGTCATCTGATACTCCCAGCCTCCCACCCCCTCCTTTTTCCTACACTATCTTTCTACCGATGCACTACCGAGTGTTTACCTCAATTTGCCAGAAGCAGATTTGTCCTTATCATTTAAACACCATCCACACATTAGCTGTCTGTATTTAATAATACATTATCAAAAAAACCTAATTTTAAATATATTTTACACTATTAATTTACCCTCTTCATTGCAAAAAGCTAATATGTTTTGGCTGAAGGGCAACACCACCATACGAAGTGATGATGATCAACAAAGAAAAAAAAAAAAGAGACTGAAACCAGTTTGCATACATGTAAGAGGCCTACAGGCTGCGCCATTTTAACACTGTGGCGAAAACGTTTCCTCATTTAAAGATTTCTATTTTTATACAATTTGGGCACTCTGTACTTCATTCACGGTGACGCACACCCCATGAAAATAAGTACCCTGTTTTGTGTTGTTATGATACAAATTGGTAGTGTATCGCAGCAGCACTTGTTGCTAATCTGTACAGCATAAACCGAAAGAAGAGTGCTAACTGCAGCACTGTTGCCAGCTTTCAACAACCAAGTGCAAAAGACTGCTGCCGATACAGGAGTTACATGACTGACAATAGTCATCTACAAAGCTGCGAAAACACTGAGGCATTGCCGTAGAGTTGCGTTACATGACTGGTCATGATTGACTCACGAGGCTGCTGCAACAAGCCCTCATTCTCTGTCAGGGTGCTTCTTTCGCCACACAGATTATAGGACAGGTAGTTTTAAGTTACAGTTATCACCTCGAAAAAATTAAGGTGCGGGTACGATTTCTGGTGGTATCTTTCGGTGCATCGACGTATTCACCCATCAGTGCGGCACGTTTTTCCCAAAAATAGATGACTTGAAGGAACTTCAGTTGTAGAAGGCTGCATTTTGGTTTTTCAGGAAACATTTCACGTCAACAGTCGCCTCGTCATCATTCTCGAAAAGCATGGACCGCAACTATTTCTTTATCTGAGAAAAGAAGAAGAAATCACTGTGTGCCTTATCAGGAGAATGCAAGGGAGTTAGGCAAAACTTGATAGCCGAATGAAATAGCATGTTATTACATTTGCCAAGTGCAACATATGCTCTTTATTACACACTAAGGGTGAATGAACAATTATCATGATAGTTCACAAAATAATTCTGCACCATAATATTACTGACACATATGAAGTCAAGAATCCAAGTAATCCATCGTTGCTCAAGTCTGTCAGCCTCTGTCTAGTCTGTAAAGACATGAGTCTAGCCGATGAGCTTGACGCTGTTAAGTAAGCCACTGTTGGCAATACGCTGACCCAGCATTGCGCCCGACATTCACCAAGCATAGTCGTCCACATGCTGAGACGATTACTGAAGTCAGGAGAAACCTTGTCACATGGCCTATGTCACTTCTGCAGCTGTAACTCCAGAACACCTTTTGGCACAAATAAATACTGGGTGTCCATGCATGAAATCAGCGAGTCATCGAATCGGTATCTGTCACAGTGAGATGCAGGTAAGGGCTTCATATGCACTTGCATCCGCTACCTCAAGCTAGGCCACCATGTCAACCAGTCTCGCCTACAGCTGAGCCGAGCAAGCCCCTCACACTGGCTAGTTGGACCAAACACAGTCGCTACAGCCTGCAGGAATGCTACACTAGCTTCAGCTATTGGTCTCTGGCGCTAAGTGCGTTGTCAGCATGCTGAGAACTAGTCGTGTGCATAACCATCAAGGGCGCCACCTCTACTGCACCAGTATGAAGACTTCGTGTGCCGACATCAGGCTGCACCACCGGACGAGAACACTCACCTGTAACTGTTCCAGCTAGTTGGAACAGTAAAGAGTTTACATGCACGCCATTTGTGTTGGTACAGACTTCTTTGACAGTCTCCTACAGTTCTCACCAACCCATCAAACTCACGGTGCCCAAGTTGGAGAGCTGAACGTCACCGTGACTCCTAGAAGAGCAACTTATCTGCCCTCTGTAGTAGACATCACCTAACTGCTAAAATTCTCATTTGAAAAAGTTATCTAAGTAAGAACAAATAACCAGCCTGATCAGGTATGGACAGTGTGAGCAAGGTAGATATTAGAGCACAAGACTGTGTGAAGTGAGTTCATACTGGCAATGTGGCCAGTCTTATTTCCTGCATGATGTTTGAGGTCAGGCCCTTATGATTGCTTGTGGACGCTCTTATTGGCTGTAGGTGAGGTCTTTCGCAGTGCGTCTGCAGATGATCCACCTCAGCTTCTGAGGCCACAGATATAGCGCATGTATGACTGTGTCCTGTGCAGAATGAGCAGGTGTGTTATCGTGGAGCAAAAGCACCCCCTGGTACTGCTTCCCACGACGTTTCGTCTTGTCAGCTGTCCATAATCTCTTTCTGAGATTTCAGTAGTATGCTTCTGAGACTGTTTCTCACTTACGATCACAATCTATTAACATAATATTAGGGGAGTCTAAAAATACCGAGTATCATCCTGCCCAGTAGTGATTGGGTCTTCACCTTTTTCTTCACTGGTGAACCCACGTGTTTCTGCAACTTGCTTTCTTCCTTAGTCTCGAAATCACAGTGATACGTTCAACACTTGTCCATGGTACTCAGATGGCCAAAGAAGCCATCTCGATTGTCCTGACAGAACTGCAACACTTACACAGCTGTCTCAGTTCGGCAGGGTTATTAAATATGTGTGGGTAGACAACGAACTCAGCGGGTGGCGTCCTTTGTTATATTCAAAATGCCTTATAGGATGTTGAAAAATGTTCCGTGACTTGTTTTAACTTTTTTCACTGTTGCCTCGATAGTGATAAGCTGATTCGAGCACCAGGGCCTCAATTTCTCAAGCATTTCACAGACAGATGGTCTGTCACTTTGTTCTTCATCATTAAGACTTGTTTGGCCACACTGGAAACATCTGCACTACATAACCACTGTGTCATATGATGGTGCGTTGCCGCGTTCCAGCAACTCACGATCGACTATTGTAGCGCTGATCCCTTTGACACGTAGAAAACGACTTACCACATGATACTCCACTTCATTAATGGGCTGCGCCATTTTGGTTCAGCTTCTCTAGAGACGTGCTGCAGTACTTTGCCACAGTGTTTCACTGTGTGCCAGAACTGCAGATATGTAACTTTATACACTGAAACGCCAAAGCAACTGGTATGGGCATGCATATTCAAATATAAAGATATGTGAACAGGCAGAATACGGCGCTGCGGTCGGCAACGCCTATATAAGACAAATGTCTAGCGCAGTTGTTAGATCGGTTACGGCTGCTACAATGGCAAGTTATCAAGATTGAAGTGAGTCTGAATGTGATGTTATAGTCGGCGCACGAGGATGGGACACACCAGCTTCTAGGTAGCGATGAAATGGGAATTTTTCTCGTACGACCATTTCACGAGTGTACCGTGGATGTCAGGAATCAGGTAAAACATCAAATATCCGACATCGCTGCGGACGGAAAAAGATCCTGTAAGAATGGGACCAACAACGAGTGAAGGGCTGAAGCCCCACTAGTGTATTCTTGATAAGTGCACGACACAAAGCTTAATGCCTCGCCTGGGCCTATCAACACCGATACTGGACTGTTGATGACTGAAAACATGTTGCCTGGTTGGACGAATCTCGTTTCAAATTGCATTGAGCGGACGGACGTGTACAGATATGGAGACAACCTCATGAACCCATGGGCTCTGCATGTCAGCAGGGGACTGTTCAAGCTGGTGGAGGCTCTGTAATGGTGTGGGGCGTGTGCAGTTGGAGTGATATGGGACCCGTCATACGTCTAGATACCACTCTGACAGGTGACTCACCGAGCGAGGCGGCGCAGCGGTTAGCACACTGGACTCGCATTCGGGAGGACGACCGTTCAATCCCGCGTCCTGCCATCCTGATTTAGATTTTCCGTGATTTCCCTAAATTTCTTCAGATAAATGATGAGATGATTCCTTTGAAAGGGCACAGCCGACTTCCTTCCCCATCCTTCCCCAATACGATGAGACCAACGACCTTGCTGTTTGGTCTCTTCCACCAAATCTACGCAGACCAACAGGTGACACATACATAAGCATCCTGTCTGATCATTTGCATCCATTTGTGTCCAGTGCGCATTTCAATGGGCTTGGGCAATTTCATCACGACAATGCGACACCCCACACGTTCAGAATTGCCACAGAATGGCTCCAGGAACATTCTGAGTTTAAACACTTCCACTGGTCGCCAAGCTCCCAAGATATGAACATTATTGAGCATATCTCGGATCTCTTGCAATGTGCTGTTAAGAAGAGATCTCCACCCCCTCGTACTCTTACGGATTTATGGACAGCCCTTGCGGATTCACGGTGTCACTCCTCTCCAGCACTGCTTCAGATATTAGTCGAGTCCTTGCCACTTCGTGTTGCGGGACTTCTACGCGCTCGCGGGGGCCCTACACGATATTAAGCAGGTGTACCCGTTTCTTTGGTCTTCAGTGTATATTTAGTGAAGATAATTAATCGATCCGCAATTTTTCAGGGGGGAAATTTCTCTGGTTCTATTGATTACAGAGATAAGGGGTCAAATGTTTTTGGTAGCCCTTGGCTTAGCCACCATTTGTATACACATAGGAACAATGGGTATACTATAACAGTCTTACAGTACAAGGTCAAAATCTAAACATTATACACTTCCTCCAGGCCAGACAAATTAAGCAAATCGGTTGGTTCTTTTGCATTGAGCTCGAGGGTGGACCTTAGGCTGTTCATGGCGATCAAAAGTATTAGTTGTGGTGGTGGCCACTTCTATAATTTCTGTTCATGGCAATAGTCGACATTTTTATCATCTGTCCTTAAGATGATGTCCTCAGACAATCTTGAAACTTTTTCAATACCTTTATCTGTTACTGACATCCAGAAGTTCAAAATTACTGTTATGCATGTAAAATATGCACGTAATATGAGGTCTGTGGCGTAAATGTAGTTTTAACTGATGTAGTGAATACATGACAAGGGTTCTAGGATCATGGCAAGGATTCCGACATCACCAAAATATGTTTTTAGTCAACTGTTTTCTCCAATAAAAGTTTATGACGCGCTGTCCCTGTATAACTGGCAATTCACACCTACACAGATATGCCCAGAGTGATATTGCAGTGACAAAAAATGAGCAAAAAGGGGTCTTGACATATCTGAAAATAACATAAAATAACTGCCAAAAATGATGTAAGACTGGAAAGACTGCCAGTTTTTGCTCTTTTAAGATACAAATCATGTCATATGTTTTCGATGAATTGTAACCAATAAGCAAAGTATCCAGCAAATATGTAAAGCAAACAATTTTGTGTTAATCTTATATCCTATGTACTTATTTGTTCCTTACATGAGTCACAGTACATAAATGTTATGAGATATGCAAGAAACTTTGCTGACCTATAGAATTACTTTTATATAACCAGCAAATCCTGCTACAGCAGGGGAAAGGAGGGAACCAGTGGAAAAATGCTCCTTTCAGAACACAAAAAGACGAATATGTTCCTCTTTGAAAGACTCTGACAGAAAAGTGGGGAACCAGCTGGCTGCTTCAATCCTCATTCCGCCTTCCTCACCAAACGCTTGGGGATGCAAACTAATTCGCGTTTTTTCGTGGTGAGAGTAGCAGAAAGACAGTGACAATGGAAGACAGAGGAGACAGTGTCAGTGGAAGAGAGAGAGAGAGATAAAGGAGAAAGAGAGAGAGAGAGAGAGAGAGAGAGAGAGAGAGAGGAGCCAATGACAGTGGGAGAGAAAAAGTGGCAGTGAAAGAGAAAGAGAGATGGATGAAAGTCACTGTGGGAGCAAAGAGAGAGGAGACATTGATGATCATTGCCAGACTGTGCAGTCAAAGAGAGGGAGATGGACAGAGATAGAAGCAGAGGAGCAAAACAGAGAGGAGACAGTGGAGACGAAAAAATACAGACGAGTGGATACCATATATACTCTTGGGGGAAGGGGGTATCTGGACCTTCCCAGACCGGCTAACTTCAACACATCAGTGTAGGGGAGAGCGCATTTTGGACCGAAACGGGTGTGAGGGAAAAATAAGTTGAAATTCCTAGAATTTTTGAGCTGCTACGGTATCAAGGTGTGGTCGAGGCAGTTTCAGTGGGAAAGAATAACAAAGGGAGACAGAGTAAGTGAAAGAGGAGACAGTGGAAGTTGGATGTAGAGTAAATCAATGTAAGAAAAAACGGAGACAGTGGTGTGTGTGTGTGTGTGTGTGTGTGTGTGTGGGTGGAATGAGGCAGCTGGTTCCCTACTTTACTGTAAGAATCTTTTAAAGAAGAATACATTCGCCTCTTTTGTGCTTTGACACATGCTTTTTTTCTGCTGATGCCTTATGGCTCATAGAAATGTTTGCTGCTTGGAAACTACTCTTTATCTTCACACTCACATGTTCATCCATATATGCATTCAGCACATATGTTGAACACACTTCTCCGTGCCCCTCTCTGTGTCCACCTCTTCCTCCCTCTGTGTGTTCATTTAATCGTCCCACCTCTACTGTCTACCTCCTCCTCCTCCTCCTCCTACCCCTCTCATTGCCTATTTCCTCCATCACCTCTGCCTGACCATATCTTTCACTTCAATCTCTCTGACCATATTCTCCTCCCTCTCTCTCTCTCTCTTTCTGTCTCCTCTATCCCCCCTTCGTTTTCCACCTGTCCACTACCCTTCTACAACTTCCAGCTGCCTCATGCATCTCCCCTTCCTCACCTTCCCCTACCCACTTACTTCTTCCCCTCGCTCTGGCCCCCATCTATCTATCCAACATGTCCCCAGCCACGCTCAGTGATACATGTAGCCTCTGCAACTTACAGTTTAATAAAGCAGCCTGATGCTGCTCCCTCTACATGCCTGTCATGCTCAGCAGGTTACACATCAAGGGCTGGAAAAGCATTTATTCGCCTCTGGTATAGAGGCCACCATGCAAAGCAGGACGATAAAGCAGACTGATAATATTACAACGAAACATGCTTGTCATGCGCAGCAGCCTCTATTTTGACCCTGGAAGACTATTTCTTGCCTCTGATATGTAGGATGCCCAAAAAGAAGCAGGTTGATTTGTCAGGTAGATACTGTTTCCACACACCAAAATGTAAGATCGAAAAATGCATTGAAGAAGCTAAAATCAAACAAATAAGCGTTCTTTTCTTCAAACCAGCAGATAATCGAGATGAAAAGATTGTAATAAAAGCCCTAGCGAAGACTATCAGCCATAGAAAAGATAAGATCAGTATCAAGGCCATCAGGTCGACAGCAGATACAGTGATTCTGGAAGGGCGATACAGGAGGATAAAAGAAAAATCATATAGAAAACTACATAGACAAACAAAATCAAATGTGAGGAACCCAGAAAGCTTAGACCATTTCTGGCCGTCTATCAGGTACGTACTGCACTAACAGATAAATAGTTCCTAGAAGACCTTTACGAGATAAACTTCAATGAATATATTTCAAAGGAAGAATTATACCAAGAAGTAGCAATAAAATTCGAAAGAGGAGCAAAGGGGAAATGTACAGTCAATAACAGAATTGATATCTCCCCTGGGGTTCGCCTACTCCAACTCCAAAGAGACTGGGTCCACATACAGTTTGAAGCACTGACCATTAAAGAATATATCTCAACTGTTGGGGCCTTGGACATTCACCTGAACGTTGTGACAAGCAGCAGGTGTGTTCCAAATGTGCAAAGACAGGACACAAAAACGCAGACTGTCAGGAGGAGGTAACCATTGGCTGCATCCCACGTAAATATCGAAACAGAGTCTGCATTACAACAGGGGGATCAGAATGCCCAAAATATAAACAGCTATATGAACGGAAAATTCAGAGCACAGAATACAGTGCCACCAAAGTTCACTTATATGGGATAAGATTACATGGAAGACTCATCACCCTCCTATCACAACCAAAGGCCTAAACACAAATCACAATGCGCCAGAACAAGAGCTCGGCGGCATGCGGTAGCCAGGAGGCAGAAAATGGGCTTGCGAACGACTGACCAGTCGTCGAGACAGTGCCATCAATGTCAGTATGTGAAATAGCACAAAACTATTACCTTCATATCACAAACTATATTGATGATGCATGTATACAATGTGCCATTTACTACCATATGGTGAGGAGGCATAGACATGCTTCAGTGGACGTCCTTGCAGACGGCGAATATCCTAAGTATGGATGAGCTGGAAGATGAAGCAGTCAGGGAAAACGAAAAATTAACGAATTCACTTAAATTAGACAAACATGCAAATACATTCAGGCATCGGAGACGCATTCATCATATTTGCAGCATGACTATGAAACACAGCAGTCACCAGAACAACAAGTAGCAGAAGAAGATTCAAATAAACAAACATAACAACTAAGACAAGCAATCAAAACAACGCAATATTATCATCAACCAAACCCGAATACAACAGATACAGACAAACAAGAATGTGACGTCACAAAGACGGAAACAATAAGAAACAAAAACATATCGAAATCATAAACGTATCAGATAAACCAAGAACTCATTCACAGCATACCATTAACAAGCAAAGCTGCTACAGATACACCAACAGCAAACACAGGCAACAAACACGACCAATTGCAAGACACAAATAACAGAGAACAAATAACAAAGGCAAAGACGACTACCACAGAAGCACTAACAGGAAACACAAATGAGCAAACCAACACATTACAAGTATGCGACAAAGGAACAACAACTGACTACAGGGACCTTGAAGAGAATCTATGCTTAAGCAGGCTCGAAAACAGAGATGTATTGCGAACTGACCTACAGTTAATAATACGACTTCATCACCCATAAGCAAATAAAATATGTTACCCAACTTCAGAAAAGACTGATCGTATGGTCCTACGAACAGAAATCCTTACAATTGACAATCGACATCTCTGTAGACTACTAGCGGTGGAGTGCACACGAAGGGGAGAGGGTTTGGACCTAAATCACTTCAACGAGGACTTAGTGAGAGCACACTGGCGAGTTTATTTCGAATTTAAAGAAAACAGGACCCAAGAGATATGCATACACAAGATATCCCGCATCGTGAAGATCGTAAAACTGAATTGTATGAGGAGTAGAATGGTTAGTACAGAACTAAGCAAGGCGATCGACGAAGTACAGGCGAATGTCACTTGTTTACAGGAACTATACACGCGTGACGGTAAGACACCTGGTCTCCCAACACAATATATGACAATAACAGGGTTAAAGGAGGTCAAAACAGCAATCGTGGTACTAAACACACGAATTGCAGCCACAAAAATAACACAACTATGTAGTGAACACTTCGTAACAGCAGAAATTACACTGGGAAGGGAGTCATGGATAGTCATATCATTGTAACCACAGCACTCATAAGACTTTGATCCTTTTGCAAACTCAGGTAGGAAATGGCAAGTTTCTCCAGGGGCAAAAGACTTCTTGTCCTCGCGGACATTAATGCACGCTCAGTGTTCTGGCATGCTGATAGGACAGATGCCAAAGGACAAATAATAAAGGACATCATAAATGAGTGTAGCCTTTCTGTGCTCAATAAGGCTGGGCAAGCCCCGACATACCTTGGAAATGCCGAAGGTATCAGTAACATAGACATTTAACTGGAAAACGGAACATCTGCAAAACATATCACTGACTGGAAAAAACATGACAGAGCAACACACAGCAATCACAACGCAATAATTATACAAAAAAAAAAAAAAAACTACAGAAGAATTCCCCTCGAACACCACCCGAGGAAGTATTGATTACAGAGCGAACATATTAACTGACCTAATATGGAGAGCTCAAATCGTTGCAATCCCACAAACCAGTGACATACATAAACGAAATATAGCGTGGTCGACGTGATTAACAACACTAAGTAAGGATTCACAAGGCAAAAGACGATACTACCAACGTGCAGAGACAACACAAGAAAAAGAAGTCAGGCTGCAACAATACCTTGAAGTCAAACGACTATGTAAATACGAATTACAAAAACAAGGCAGGATCCTTGGGTCAGTTTTGTTACGACCAACTTACAGAATAACATATGGGAAGAGCTCTTCAAAATACAAAATGAGAGAACAAAAACTCCAACGGTAATATCAACATTAAAGCGACAAAATGGTGCAATAATGCAGGGCTGGAGATGCTCGGCAAAGTACCTGCTGAACAACCTACTACCAGACGATGACGCTACACACGACCAACACCACCACTAGACTTACACAGACAAATGGACATTAACTACATAAGTGGTAGAATCGCTACCCCTTTCTCTCGCGAAGAGGTCGCGTAGGCAATAAAAAAACTTAAAAGACAGGAAAGCTCCAGGCTCAGATGGAGTTCACTGGGAAACCATTAACACCGTTGCACCACTGATTGTCCCCTATTTGACGAACTAATTTAATGACTCTTTACTGCAAGGGAGTGTGCCACCCTTGTTGGAAGACGGCCAATGCAGTGATTATCAAAAATCAGAGGACAAGGAGTCAACAGACCCAAAATCATATAGACCAGTCTGTCTACTGAACACACTAGGCAAGGTCCAGGAGAGGCAACTGTATGACAGACTGGTGTCCCACAGACAGCTTCTGGGCCTCATTCCAGACTATGAGTTTAGGCCACACAAGTCTATCGACGATGCAGTGAATAGAGCTTTGCACATAACTCAGAGTATGCAGGACAAACATGTGGTGACAATATTAATTAATATATCTGGAAGTTTTGACAACTTTTGGTCGCCTACGCTATTCGCAATATTAAGACAAATGCAAATCCCAACAGCTTTATATAACTGCTTCCTCGACTACTGTGAAGACATAGATGTAGAATGGCGAGTGGGCCACCGAACAGTTGTCAAGAAAATCACCAAAAGGTGCCCACAGGGGTCCATATCAGGACCCATATTCTGGGACTTGCTATTGAGCTGCTGATACACAATCTAGACAGAGATGATAGAGCAAAGGAGATAATAGCATATGCTGATGATTTGTTCATAATGGTATCAGGAAACTCAAGAATACACATAGATTAATAGACTTCACAACTCCTTGTAGACATCAATGAATGGTCTAACAACAATAAACTAATAATTGCAGCTATTAAAACGGTGTACTTACTATTGAAAGGCGATCTTGAAAGAAACCCCAGCGTCAAGCTGAATAACACAACCTTGCAATGACAAATTGAAGTTCACTGAATATAACAGACTTACAAAAGACAAAGAAATGAAAATAACGCATAAATTAGCAAGACTAAATACAACAAAACGTAGACAACCCATAAGACAATACTTACATTTCATATAACATTATTCAAATCCATAGTATACTTTGCAGTGGGCGTCTGCGAACATTGCCTGAGGTTTGCAACACATAGAATCATTGTGAGATGTGACCAAAGAAACGTTCTGCTCACGGGAGACCTTTGGCATCACTTTGCGCAAGCACTGTGCGTGATGATGGGGTGTGCTCCATTGACATCACCATCTGTCAAACTGCAGCAGCATACTCGTTGAAGAAAGGCAGACGTTTAAAATTGTAGGAGAGGACACCACAGAAACACACCAACTAAACCACTGGTTAAATGATGCCTGGCAGGGAGAATAATTTGACAGAAAAAGGGCATCACATCCAACCTTTTTCCCAAACATTAAGGAATGAATGAGGCTAAAACACATAAATACTGGTTGTGGCAGTGTCCATTTTCTCATGGAGCATGGTCCATACCCAGAACACCTCTATCAGTTTTGTCTCAGCCGAACACCCATGGGCCCTTGTGAAGAGCTAGAAACTCCTGAACATGTCACTTTACACTATGACAGATTCATGCACATACAACCCCAGTCTAAGTGTGAGAACATAGGAAAAATTTTATGACAGCTGGATGATCGGAGCATACTGAATGACATAAGCGATAATATGTCACGCATGTTACATGAATTATACAAACAACAACAAACATATACATAAATGAGAGCAAACACACAAATGCAGGAAGAGGGTAATTGGAATGACACAGACATAGACACAAACAATGAAATAGGCTTAGATGCTGAAACAGATAGAATCAGTGACATTGATATATAGACCTAGGTGTGAGAGAAGAGTAAATTAAGGAACACACTAATGGTTCAGCTGTCACTTTAATATACACAGAAACATCTTGAGTAATAATGTAATTTAAATGGTATAATTGTTATTAAGCTTAGGTAAAATAATATATGTAATGAGAATGATGCAACTTGTTATTAAACGTAGATAAGGTTTCACCTTAAGACAACACAAACACCATCCACATAACACATAGAAATAAGGAAGTCAAAGATGCATAAATAACATGCTGGTTATGCCTGTGTGTAATGTGCATATGATCTGTAACAAATGTAATATAAAAGAAATACAACAAGTGTCCTACACACAAATTTATCAAATGAGTATGAAAGATATTTTATATGCTACTTGGAATGTGACAGTCCTGATGATTTGCTGAGCCCTTACACCCAAGAAAGTTAGGTGATGGATTCTCTATTGTAAATCTATGTACTTTTCTATTACCTTTTATCTCTCCTTCTTAAATGCAAGATTCCTGTTATTTTAGAAAATTTATAATATATCATAAAGTAATAATATGCCATAACCTCATGTCATCTTCCTAAATTTCTATTTTTTACTCATAAATCGATAATTTTAAGATTTTCATTTGTCAATTACTATTGAGTATATATGTATTACAAGCTCAATATTATTAATCCTTATTACAAAGATGAAATATCAAATAAGTTCATATTCTGTATGCGTACCATTTTATACTATGAAAATACGACTTATCTCAGTAAGTAGGTGGCAGGTTATTTGTAAATGGTAGCACGAAATAAATAAATGTTCCCACACAACATACCTGTCATACAGGGCACCCTATACACAATGGCGTAGAATAGTCATGTTTCTGCCCACATCTGTGCTCCTATTGGAGCTAGGGGGTTATAAACTCCAAAGCGCTGGTACTCTTGAACGCTGCTGTTTCTGTGGCGAATTTGACTGAAATGAATCCAGTGGTTTGGGAGGTGATCTTGGACATACACTCATATGCTCTGCTTTGTATATATAAGAGGTAAGTGCAATTTAGAATTACGAGGGGTATTCAATAAGAAATGCAACACTTTGTTTCTGAAAGAGGATTGGTTTTATTGAGGATTCCAGTACATCATATTATTCCCCACTCATTTGGCTAGAAAACCCCGTTTTTCAACATAATCTTCCTTCAGTGCGACAGCCTTACACCACCTTACTGGGAGGGCCTCTATGCCTAT
Organism: Schistocerca serialis cubense; assembly: GCF_023864345.2. Lineage (NCBI taxonomy): Eukaryota > Metazoa > Arthropoda > Insecta > Orthoptera > Acrididae > Schistocerca > Schistocerca serialis. Next base: position 399,969,725 of record NC_064646.1, read on the forward strand.
ACTCTACAATGCAAGGCCTCTCACAAGTCGGTGCACCTGAGAGGAGCTCACAAAACTTCATTGGACTGTTCTTTCTCATCCACCCTACAGCCTGGATCTCACATCTTCCGATTTCCACCTGCTTTACCTAATGAAGAAGGCACTCCATGGAAAGCAGTTCATGGATGATGGAGGCGTTATTTACACAGTAAGATGTTGACTTCAGTGTTGACTAGTAGAGTGGTGCCATGCAGGCACGCAGCCCCATCCAGAAAGATGGTATAAGCCTATCGCATTGAAAGGAAGTTATGTTGAAAAATAAGGTTGTGTAGCCAAAAGACTGGGGAATAACATGACGTAGGAAGCGTGAATAACACCAACCTGCTTTCAGAAAAAAAGTACGTATTGAACGCCCCTTGTATTATGGAAATGTTTTTCTTGATTTAGTTCAGACTGCATGTTTCTGATTGACTGTGTTTCAAATAATTTCACAATGTTTATTTTTTTATTTCTTTCTTGACCCTCTGAAATAAAGGGTGTGTCAAAAAAATGTATACACACTTTGAAGCGCAATAGAAAATTTATTTCCCGTTTTATGATGTTAAGTTTCTGAAAATGGAAAGCTTAAAGTTCAATTGGAAAAATAAATGTACTCTGCAAATGTGATTAATGTTCAAACTGGTGGCCATCAGCATCAGTACATTTCTGAGTACGAGTCGCCACTGATTCCGTACATTGTACCAAAGTGTCCAATGAGATTTCTGCGCACACCGCCTGAATCTCATTCCAAAGTGTGTCCAGCAAACGTGGTTTACGTTTGTACACCACATCTTTTACTGTGCCCAATAAGAAGAAATCCAGCGGCGTGAGGTCTGGAGAGCGTGCAGGAAACTCGATTGGTCCCCTGCGTCCTATCCACTGGCCTGGCACATTGTGATCCAGGTATGCTCGTACGTCCCTATGATAGTGTGACAGGGCGCCATCTTGTTGGAAATAAAACTCATCATTACCGTATAATGCACAAATGGAAGGGAATATGGAGTCAGCAAGCATTGTTAGGTACGTTTCTCCAGTAACAGTACCTTCAAAGCGGAAAGACCCAATGAGTCCCCCTGCAGACAATCCACACCACACATTTACACCAGGCAAATTCACAGCCTTTTCAACTGTAATGTGGGGTTTATCTTCAGCCCAGTACACACAATTGTGCCTATTGACAGTTCCACTGAGTTTGAATTGGGCTTCATCCGACCAAATTATGCTACCCATAAATCATGGTTCACATCTCGCCGTCTCCTGAACCCATTCACAAAATTCTAACCTTCGATCTGGATCGTCGTCACTTAGCTGTTGCACCAGCTTTCGAATGTACACAAGAAACTTGCCTTTCTTCAGAATGCATAGCTCACTACTAGCACTTACATTACTCTCACGTGCCGCTTGCCTTGAAGATTTTTGAGGCGAACGCTGAAAAATTTCCAAGACCGTAGTTGTGGAATCATCACTTGTAGCGGTACGAGGTCGCCCTGATAGACCTTTATGCACATCACACACTTGTCCATGAATTTCGAATTTGTCTCGTAGACATGTAATTGTTAACCTTGAAGGTGGTTTTGTACCATACTCACTTCTCCACTGTCTTCGAACCGCAGCTACATTCTCAAACTTCCAGTACCACTTAATTATCTGCTTCCGGGCTTCAAAGCTGAAACGCACGTCCGCCATGTTGCAGTTACTTCCTTGCCACTGCTGCCACCTGTTGAAGAAACATAATATTACTTTCTCACAGATATTTAACATTGTAGAACGGGAAATAAATTGTCTATGACAGTTCAAAGTGTGTATACATTTTTTTGACGCACCCTGTATGAACTTAGGGAAAAGTATGACCTCAATTAAAATTCAACAGTTTCTAAAATTTACTTTCTAACAATAAATATTCAACGTTATCATTATAACTGGTAACATATCGCTATCTCTACTCAGAATTCGGTAACATATGTTTGCAATTTTATAATTTAACCACTACAAAACTACATTTCCTTGTTGCGAGCCCCAGAATTATTTAGTTAAGCACAAGAGAAAAAAAATGAATAGACTCGCATTAATTTGAATCCTAGACAAGTTGAGGATCGACCTATGTTCAAACAAGAGTGCGAGGCAGGAAAGAGGAAAACATCTTGAGCGCCATGGACAAAGGGACGTGAGTGGAGAATGTTTATGTATTTTCTCGAAAGCCTACCAACTTTTAGCTGTGCGTGAGTTACGACACTGAAGAAATAAGACCTCGAGACAGCACATTATACAGACGCTCGTGTTCAAACACTCCATACGTTATTTATTCCTGATTGGCACACATAACACGAGACGTCTTCATGTTACTAGATTGCTGAGGTTGCTGGCAGCTTTAAACAAAAGGCGATATGCACGACTAACAACTTCGGAACGAAGCCCAAGTTACCCCTGGCTGTACTGTAGATCTCTAAGGTTGCTGGTAGTCGTAAACACACACATAGTACCTCGTTCGGTCCCACGCCCCTGCCCATCGCATTGCGTTGATCACTCACTGTTGAATTCACTGTGTCGGCGCAGCGGTAAACTAGAGTTGCTTTGCGATTTAATACACGGGCAATATTTTAAATGCTCGATGCCGACTTGCTCAAAAAAGAAAAAGAAAAAGAAAAAGAAAGGTCTCTGGAGGTGCCGGATCGCTTCTATTATGCGGGAATGGAGTAAATAAGCACACGATTTATATTTCTTTGAAAACAGAAAAAGCACAGTAAATTCCCTTAAAAGTAAAAAATGGAAATATGTATCTACCGTGCTGATTAAAATTAAAATTATACGAAAGGCCTGGTCGTTCTCGTTGCCGTGGTTCATGATAACTGTAATTACATGGCTGCTGTATCAGTGCTATGTTAGAGATTTTTGTGACAAATAAAAATGGTTTACCTGGGATCTACGTGCCCTCTAACAAACTATATATAGATTTTATCAAGTGGCCCATTTGACAGGTGGTATGTATCTTACACACAGTAATTACGTAGCCAAAGGAGGGTCCAGGGGATCCAGAAACACCCTTCCCCCCTCCCTCCATCACCTAAATGAAATTACTCTCGATGTAGTTACATGGTGGTGAAATTGAAAGATATTTTGATTTTCAATCATACGAGGAGAAAGGGATACCCACTGTCAATAGCCAACAAGCCCATCGATAGATTTAAATTATTGCTGTGTATCGCTCGTGCATAGTTTAGCCAAGACTAATTACTGCATATTGTTGGCGTTACTTGAGCTCAGTTCTTGTTTTGTTTATCAGTTCAGTTCTTACTTGCAGTTGAATTTAATGTAAGTGGTGCCGTTTATTGCTTTTGTTCCGTGTGTTGTGACAGTTTCTAATTACGGGTAAGTTTGTAACAACAAATAAGAGGAAAACAAATTTTGATTTGTCCACTGGTGTTACGTCAAGTAAAAACATGTACGCGTTACTGTAATACCATCATTGCTTCGCTATAGCAGTTTAATGGTAGCACTGGAATCGTTATTTAGAGACTGGTGGAACTTAGGGGTTGCAATATTCCAGTATTTCACAAGACAGTGGAGAGGTAAACGTAACTATAAGCAACATTAAACTAAAATCAGTTCATAAAAATACACCTGAATTTGCATGTGTCGCCCAAATATCGCTTTGATCAACGAAAACGTCACCCAGACGGCGATTGTCGCATTTCTTTAAAAAATTTGCGGACAATTCTTTCATTAGTACCCTAAATGGTAAAATATCGTCCAGTCTGGCCATCCGTGGGGTACTCAATTATGAAAATCAGTTCCGATACGGAAAGACGGGGACGGGTTTGTGGAGAGAGGAAGGGGGATGTGATGGCAGCATATTCTGTAGTTCGTTCGTTTCTAAAAGTCTTTTTCAGCGGGTTGCTTGAATTAGTACCAGCCTACTGTCTATAATCTATTTACGCTTTTATAATACTATAATAACTGGAGCTTTTTCAGATGTTGTATGATTATCTTCAGACTGTAATGTTTTTAAGTTCTAGAAATAGCGATATAAAAATTTGTTCATTGTTTCTTTAACAATAATCATCTTAATTTGGAGAATAGTTATTTAGTTCTCGGGCTAAAAGTATTTAATTCTAATGTTGGTTTACGGAAGATTTCGACAATATGCATAGCTCAGCGATATTTATATTTTGTTCTGTTATCTGCGCATAAGGATGGCTCAATTGTGGAACGGCAGTATATCATGTCTTCAAGTTTTACTGCAAGAAAATGTTCTACTGTGCAATGTCTTATTCGTAATATCCTAGGAATAGTCAGTCCAGTCGTCTCAACTTTAACATATTTGTAAATAAACGTCATGCACTCGTAATTAATAATGTATACTGTACATTACAGAGTAGTTATGTTAGAATTAGAGACTGTATAACCATATTATCATGGATAAACGTAAAGCTATTTGTGACGTCGCATTCATTACAAACCTCTTGACGTAACCGGTATTGGATGGGGTTTGTTACTTTAAAAACACATAGTTCCATGCGCTTATCACTGATTGTCTGTCGTTTTAAGGCAGTACTCGACAACGGTGCATTCCCGACTGTTAGTCATTTGGAAAATTTTGCTCGATCCGGACACCACTATCCTGCTCCTACCTTGTTATGTGGTCGTTTTTGTCCACCGTGTGTATCAAGTTAACACCAATCGAAATGTACTCGCTTGCTCGTTATACCGTTGCTGCTGAAATGACACGCCGGTTGCCTGCGTCCCAGGCGCCTACCGACGAGCAGACCGTGCGGCAGAGAAGCTGCAGTTACAACGCTCGTCGCGAGGTGGCGATGGCAATGCTCCAGTCGGCGGCTCGTACCGACGCTGTGACGCGGGGGCGTCGTTGCGTCATGTGCCACGCGACCCACTCCATTTCGCCGTCAGATTCCCGCACGGCGGTCACCTGCGGTCGTCGGCACACTTTTGCTGACTTGCTTAGTCCGTTGACGTTTCGCATACACGTGCTACAGCCCGATGCGCGGACGGCCTGAACAGTTGCGTCTGACGGTAATGTTTTAAGTCCACCTCCACTTGAGGCTTGGTCTCTGATCCTGTCTGACAGAGAACGTCTATAATTATATCGAAGACTAAGAACTGGCTGCAGATACCCGTTGCAAGCTATCTCAGGCCGTATCGCCGCGCTGTATCGACACAGTTCCTCACAAGCATCTTCTATCCAAACTGCGCCCCTAAGGAGTATCGCCTCAGTTCTGCTTCTGGATTCGTGATTTCCTAACAGAAAGGCCACAGTTCGTAGTAGTAGACGGAAAGTCATCGAGTGAAACAGAAGTAATACCCGGCCCTCTATTGTTCCTGATCTATATTAACGACGTAGGAGACAATCTGAGTAGCCGTCTTAGATTGTTTGCAGATGATACTGTCATTTACCGTCTTGTAAAGACATCAGATGATCAAAACGACTTGCAAAATCACTTAGATAAGATATCTGTATGGTGCGAAAAGTGACAATTGACCCTGAATAAGGAAAAGTGTGAAGTTATTCACATGTGTAGTAAAAGAAATCAGCTAAATTTCGATTACACAGTAAGTCACACAAATCTGAAGGCTGTAAATTCCACTAAATACTTAGGGATTACATTTACAAATAACCTAAACTGGAACGATCACATAGATAATATTGTGGGTAGAGCAAACCAAAGACTACGATTCATTGGAAGAACACTTAGAACGTGTAACAGGTCTACTAAAGAGACTGCTTACACCATGTTTGTTCGCCCTATTCTGGAGTATTGTTGTGCGGCGTGTGGTCCGCATCAGGTGGGACTGACTGATGACATCGAAAAAGTACAAAGAAGAGCAGCTAGTTTTGTATTATCGCGAAACAGGGGAGATAGTGTCACAGACATGATACGTGGATTAGAGTGGCAATCATTAAAACAAAGGCGTTTTTCGTTGCGACGGGATCTTCTCGTGAAATTTCAGTTACTAGTTTTCTCCTCCGATTGCGAAAACATTCTGTTGGCACTCACCTACGTAGGGAGAAATGATCATCACGATAAAATAAGAGAAATCAGCGCTCGCACAAAAAAATTTAAGTGCTCGTTTTTCCCGCGCGCCGTTTGAGAATGGAGCGGCAGACAGACATCTTGAAGGAGGTTCATTGAACCCTCTGCCAGGCACTTTATTGTGAATAGCAGAGTAATCACGTAGATGTAGATGTACATGGGTAGCCGCGCGGTCTGGGGCGTCTTGTCACGGTTCGCGCCGCTCCTCCCGTCGGAGTTTCGAGTCCTCCCTCGTGCATGGTTGTGCGTGTTGTCCTTAGCGTAAGTTAGTTTAAGTAGTGCGTAAGCCTAGGGACCGATGACCTCAGCAGTTTGGTCCCATAGTCCTTACCACAAATTTCCAAATTTCCAGTCTGGTATCCATTCTGCAAAACTTACGGAGCAGCGTACTCTTCTTCTTTCGTTTTCAGCTGTACGTGTTTCGCTTGTACTAGATTATTTCCCATACACCTCAATATTTTCTGTCGTGGCAGTCTATGTTATGCTTCTTCTAAACCCATAAACACTGTAAGACTGTTCATGAATGATTGGTATTGCGAAAACTGCGACGGTAGGAAACAGCAACTCAATGCAGGAAAACCTCTAACAGAACGACACTGGTGCAACAGTCGGAAGCTGACCATCAAAGTAAGTAAATGCTAAGTGTGTCCCATAAATAGGTGGAAAAATCTATTACTTTTCAAAAACACTATTGGCAGTCATTCATTGAACAACCGTAAAATGCAACGGGAGATGAAAATCTCTCAGTTCGAAGGCCGTACAGTCCAGAATCGGTATGCCAGACAGGCAAAATCGTCGTGAACATTGAGGTAATCGCCCCAACGACGCACCAGGCTGAAGATATCCATTTGCTAAAACACCGTCTCCTGGTGGTTGAAGGTGTCCATAACTACTCCCTGTACATCCTCGTCCAACAGGAGCCGTCGACCCTTCAAGGGCTTTTAGTGGACCGATGGCGTGACAATTGGACGGGGAGAGATCGAACTATAGGGCGGGTGCTGGAGTTCCTCCCGTTTCAGTTGGTGCAATTACTGCGTTATATTTGCGTCATGGGCACCTGCATTATCATGAAGCAGGCCGGCCGAAGTGGCCGTGCGGTTGAAGGCGCTGCAGTCTGGAACCGCAAGACCGCTACGGTCGCAGGTTTGAATCCTGCCTCGGGAATGGATGTTTGTGATGTCCTTAGGTTAGTTAGGTTTAACTAGTTCTAAGTTCTAGGGGACTAATAACCTCAGCAGTTGAGTCCCACAGTGCTCAGAGCCATTTGAACCAAGCCATCATGAAGCAGCTGCACTCGTTGTCGCAGTTTTTCCGGACATTTCGTCTTAACTGCACGCCGTTATTTCTCCAGCGATGGATATCTGCCGGTGTTCGTATTTTGGCAGCCAAGAAAAGAATAACAGCACGTTGGTTCTATTTGGACGCATTTGATAATAACGTCGCCATAGTTCACATTGATGTATTTTCCGCACGCACATCGGAAAGTCAAGAATACCATACTAAACCCTTGCCTGCATGCCAGTATTTGTATACCTGCATCAGGGTCACACTGCTTTGCATATACAGGGTGAAAAGTATTTAAACCGACAAACTCTGTCATTTTTTCCTATGAGAATTATTTAAACCGGTGGAGGGCATATTACTCTCTTCAGTGGTTAGAGGCTATATTACGATCTTCAGTTGTTAGAGGTCGTTCAAATTGGTTCAAATGGTTCAAATGGCTCTGAGCACTATGGGACTTAACTGCTGAGGTCATCAGTCCCCTAGAACTGAGAACTACTTAAACTTAACTAACCTGAGGACATCACATAGATCCATGCCCGAGGCAGGATTCGAACCTGCGGCCGTGTTAGAGGTCGTATTACACTCTTCAGTTGTAGGCAACTGCTGTCCACCAGTGCAGTAGTGCATTGTCTCTGTTTACTAATGGAGCGATACACCTGGAGTGAGTACACTGATATGGTTACTACATAGCGCACCACAACGGACGAGCTGCACAGCGGGTTTATCAACAACAATATCCTAATCGCCGTATCCCGCATCATACGACCTTTGCTGCTGTGGACCAACGTCTGCGTGAGACCGGGTCATTTAGCAGATTACCTGGACAGGGACGCCGTCGCACAGCAAGAACGCTGCGATTTGAGGAAACTGTCTTGCACCATGTGGAGCGGGATCCTTCAATCAGCACTCGTGCAATTGCACATAACATGGAGACAAATGAGACGAATGTAAGAACAGTCCTTCGAGAGCAATTGTTACGTCCATTTCACTTAGAGCGTGTCCACAACTTGGAACCAGTTCATTATCCACCCAGTTTTTGCAATGGTACCCGGAACAGTGTGAAATGCATCCTACATTTCCAGCCTCTGTGTTGTTTACCGATGAAGCAACGTTCGGGCGGGATGAGTCTTCAACATGCACAATTCGAATGTTTGGAGTGAGGATAACCCACATACCACAGTTACTAGCGCTCATCAAGTGCGGTTCTTCGTTAATGTGTGGGTTGGTGTTGTTGGGGACTGTTTAATTCGGCCGCATCTGCTACCTAGACCACTAAATGACAGGCACTATTACAATTTTCTCGCCAGAGCATTGCCAGAATTGCTGGAAGACGTCCCGCTCCCTAAAAGACAACCATGTGGTTCCAACATGACGGGGCGCCGGCACATTTCAGTCGTCGTGTGCGACGATTCCTGGACCGATGGTTCCCAGAAACATGGACTGGCAAAGGTGGTCCTGTACCATGGCCTCCTCGATCCCCAGATATGTGTGGGGAGAGATGCGCAACCTTGTTTACGCAACTCCTGCTGCATCAGAAGAGGACCTGGTTGTCCGGATAGTAGTAGCAGTAGGAACACTTCAGGATACTCCTGGGGTTTTTGCCCGTTTCAGACAGAACATGATCCGATGGTGTAACCTTTGTTTATGTGTCAATGGAGGCATTTTTGAAAATCTACTGTAATTGAAATTGGATTGTGTTAATGTGTTGTCTCTTGGTCATAAAAAAATGGAAAAGTGTTTGTTGGTTTAATTAATCTGCCGCCAGAGAAATCTTCCTCTACCGGTTTAAATACTCCTCATAGGAAAAAATGACATTAGGGAAAAATCTTTGTTTTGATGACCCCTACAACCTCCCAGAGTTTGTCGGTTTAAATACTTTTCACCCTGTATGCTACAACAACGCCCTGAGAGGGAGTCTTTTTGAGCGTATCCCCTTTCCTTGGATGTGGTATAAATGTTCGATAGGTGCCTCTTGAAACACCAAGCATTACGGCTCCCTTGGGTACCAAGGATCCACCACACGAGCACCAAAATTTGCCCATGTTCAGATTCACTTAGCCTCGGCAAAATGCACTCATAGCTACAGACAATTCCATTCTGACCACGACTAACGCAATGTACTGGGGACACTGTACAGGTGGCGTTCGTGGTCAAATACAGCAGCGCAACCTGTAGGCTTGGCTAGCATCTGCATTTATGTTCAAAGATGCATTTCTCTCGGTTTCAATATTTTTTCCAACGCCAGTATATCCTGAAGCTACGATTATGCAGCATTCGCCGCCGCCGACGGCAGCGCTTACATCGACGCCTCCAGGCAAAGTATTGTCTTCTGTACTGTTGTAAAGAAGCAAAGTCCTGTCTTTATTGTGTGTTCATTTGTGAATAAATAGGAAGAATTTACCTTACTTCTGTATCCAAACTGTTACTGAGTAAAGTCATGTTACCTGTGATAGTGTCTCTCCCTGAACCCTAAAATATATTTTAGCCTCACAGTTATAGTAAAAAAGCTGACATCTTTTCACAACAAAGAGGCTAGTATTTGCCTGAAAAACATATTACCGATTGACAAAAGCTAAAAAAGTTACAAATTAACTATTACGCAATACTTGAATATGAGGTGCGACATTAAAGTAATGAGACTGATTTTCTTTGCAAGATGTGGCAACCCAGCAGGCTTGCTTAGGCACAATATCTTTGACCTTGTTCTATAAGCTACTTCTAGCCCAAGCAGCGCACCGATGTAACTGTTAAGTCGTGAGTTGTGCTGTAATAAGTTAACACATGTTTGTTTCTCTCGTCACGGAAATGGAACCGCATAATATTGCACAACAGTATGCCATTTCTTTTTGCGTTAAATTGGGTGAAAACGCGACGACAACTTATGGTAAGTTTCAGAAGGCTTTTGGAGAGGAGGTTATGTCAAGAGCTCAAGTTTTTCGTTGGCATAAAATGTTTAGTGAAGGCAGAACGAATGTTGAAGATGAAGTGGATGACCATCAACCTCACGGACGGATGTCAACTTGGCCAGGGTGTATGAACTCGTACAATCTGATCGAAGATTATCCATGAAAATGATTGCAGAAGAACTGAACATCAATCGAGAAACTGTTCGTCTAATAATAACTGAAAATTGAATTGGATTCTGCATCATAATAATGCATCATCCCATACTGCTCTGTCAGTACAGCAGTTTTTAACCTCAAAACAAATTTCAGTACTTATTCACCAGATATCGCTCTGTACGACTTTTTTTCTATTTCCAAGAGTCAACATGGCGGTCAAGGGCCACCATTTTCAAACAACCTAAGATGTCCAAAAAGCTGTGACGAGGGTCCTGGAGGATATTACAGAGGACGAGTTCCAGAAATGTTACCATCAATGGCAGAAGCGATGGAAAAAGTGTGTGCAATAAGAAGGGAACTAATTTGAAGGAGACAACACTAAACTTGACTAGAACGGTAAGCAACATTTTTTTTTCATATCAGTCTCATTACTTTATTGTCACACCTCGTAGGATTGGAAATTCATAAAAAGTTAAACATTAGTTTGAAAATAACTTTGTCTTGGTAATACTGTTTAATGAAAATTTAACGCAAATGTTTAAATTTTGTTTAGCGTTTCATTGTTTTGTGAGTGTGACAAGTGTATACTCATTTGCATGTACTTCTGTTAGTAGAACGTGTGTGTAATGTAAACTGGTCTGCAGATTAATTGTATGATAACTTTAAATTGTATGGTTCCAGAAACCTTTTTCAAGCGTTACACGTCAACGATTGTATAAGCAGACTGAAAAGACGAATGAAAAATTTTACCGAGGCTGAGATTCGAATTTTGGTCTCCCGCTGTTTAGGCATATGCGCTAACCAGTGCCTTTGCAGAAGTGCCCGAACTACCATAGTACGCCTCCCTCCTCACTCCAAATTCCCATTCACGCCTCAGTCCACTTAGTATTGCCCTTACTCCCAAACAGCATTGCAGAAACTCCGCAACTGTCGTGGAATAGCACCTCAGCATTGAACGAAACGGAGGGTCCTGCCTGAAACGCAGGCATAGCTGCCTTAAAGCATAGAAGATTAAGCATCTATGTCTGGGTTTCAGGCAGGATCCTCTGTTTAGTTCGATGCCGAGATGCTATTTCAATCCGATTGCAAAACCTCTGCAACGCTGTTCAGGGCTAGGGGTTATATGAAGGGGACTGAGGCGTGGATGGGAATTTTGTTGAGCAGGCCTCTGTGCTAGTGCGTGTAGTTGTGGAAAGCCACTGCCCCAGAGTACCGTAGTGGTTAGCGCATCTGCGTGACCAGCAGGAGACCAAAGTCTGAATCCCAGCCTTGCTATAAATTTTCATTTGTCCCTTCAGTCTGCACATAGGCTTCATCTGTTGCTTCATTCCGATTCATCCAGACTATTTTCGTAATCATTAATGTGATCGAGTGACTTTCCTCTTAAAAGGTATCCCAGATTAAGGAGCAAAATCAGTACCATAGTGGAGAGTAGATTCCCTGGAACATTTCATGAAATAGTTAGTGGAAAAAATTACTTACTTAACGAATTTTAGTATTTATACAGTATAGACATTAATAAAACGGACAAACTGCAGGGACGGATGATTGACTGGAAACGGAGGTAAAAAGTCCTATGAACATGGTTCCAGAAATGGATCGTTGTCACGCTAGATTGTTATGATGAATGAAAGTTCCTCTCACCACGTGCCGTGCTCCATGTGCGCTGCAGCCTGTGATTGACACAGCATACTGTGAGGGGCAGTATGGTCCAGTATTCATGTGGGGAACCAGGTGAGATAGTTTGGTGTACTGCAAAGTACATGGGAACGACCGAGAGGCAGCACAGCTACGCCAAAACGAATACCCTCATAGACATAAACCACATCACACAACATATCGAGCTCTTTCTGGGCGTTTGTGTGATTAGGGATTCTTTGAGGCAGATAAACGAGCAGTGAGGCGGCGGACTGTGTGTACACCAGATTTGGACGACTGGTTTCTGCTGTTTATTGAGAAAAACCGTAATACAAGCTCCAGGCATGTGGCCCGTCAACATAGTGTAAGCCAAAGTAAGATTATGTGAGTCTTTCCTTACAACTGCTGGTATCTCTACCACCAGAATACAAGGATTATCAGCAGCAGATTCCCTTCTACGGGAAGGATTTTGCCGATTTTTGCACCAGACCATCAGAATTATGGGATTTCTGTCATTAGTGGTCTTTACCGACGAAGCAACCTTTACCAGAAATGGCATCATCAGTTTGCATAATTGTCGTCTTTGGGCTACAGACAATCCTTGGGGAATGATGGAGACGCCTCATCAGCGTCGGTTCGGCATCAGTGTGTGGGCAGGGATTCTTGACGACCATATACTTGGACCGATTATTATTCCACAACGCCTCGAGCAAGAAACGTACGCTGGACTTCCTGCCGAATACTCAGCCTGAGCTGCTTGAGAATGTGCCTTTGGCAATAGGACAGGTTATGTGGTTTCTGCATGATGGTCCACCATCCCATCCTTGCGTTACAGTTCGCAGACATCTCAACAATATATTTCCCGGACGTTGGATAGAACACGGAGGCCCTGTAGCATGGCCTGCTAGATCAACAGACTTAAAGCCCTCTGGATTTTTACCTCTGATGCCATCTGAAAAGCACTGTGTTTATTGAACCAGTTCCTGATGTGCAGATCGTGCAACATCATGTCCACGACCCATGTGACATTATTCGTGAGAGGCCGGAATGTGCGAAAGAGTGGAGCAATCCATGATGCGACGTGTGAACGCGTACATTGCATCTCATGGAGGCCACTTTGAACATCTATTATGACGTGGATGGGGTGCAGTCTGTACTGTGTTCTGGGACGATGCACGCACATCGTCCATTTCCGGACACATGTTCATAGCACCTTTTTTCTTCCATTTCCAGTCAGAAATCCGTCCCTGCAGTTTGACGGTTTTTTAAATGTGCACAGCCGGTCGATGTGGCCGAGCGGTTCTAGGCGCTTCAGTACGGAACCGCGCTGCTGCTGCGGTCGCAGGTTCGAATCCCGCCTCGGGTATGGATGTGTGTGCTGTCCTTAGGTTAGTTAGGTTTAAGTAGTTCTAAGTCTATGGGACTCATGACCTCAGATGTTAAGTCCCATAGTGCTCAGAGCCATTAGAACCATTTTAATGTGCACTCTGTATATTACAGTTTCCTTGCTTACACAACACGCCCAGATAGCAACACGTGTTAGCGGCTTCCGGGGTACGCGTAGGCGCGCCGGGCCCGGTTCGAATCCACTCTGAGATTTAAAGACAAGGACCGGTGTACCTGCTAGCCTGGATGTGGTTTATGGGTTTTAGGTGGTTTCCTACATCCGACTGGCTAAATTCCGGACTGGTAGCCCCGTTCCACCTCAGTTACATAATTTGCAGACATTTAGAAAACGTTATCACAGTTGTACATAGGATAGTAATAGATGCAGACAGACAGGGTTCACAAATTCCGTCCCAGATTGGGATGGGAAGGTGGGAGGGATGGGGAGAGGAAGGGCGCCGTCTACCACTAACAAAAGGGCACCGGATGAAGGCCAGGAATAAGAACTATTTCGTTGCTTACTAAAATGTTTGTCCGATTTAGACTAGGGATCGTAATTTTACCTTACTACAACTTGTATCAATAGCTTTGTGTGTCCTTCAGAAACGTTTCAGAGGCTGCACTTATCTATACCTTGATTATGATGTGTTTCAGATATAAATATATAACTTTGAGTCCTATTGACTAAAGAAACCATTAGTAGTACTACCACGGTCAAAATGTTGTAATGTAACAAACAGCACATGACATATATCTTATTTTTATTTAATGTATGGCAAACATCGCTATTGTAGTACACTTAATATACCATTTTTTTACATATTGACAGCCAGAGCCGGCCGAGGTGGCCGAGAGATTCTAGGCGCTACAGTCTGGCAGCGCGTGACCGCTACGGTCGCAGGTTCGAATCCTGCCTCGGGCATGGATGTGTGTGATGTCCTTAGGTTAGTTAGGTTTAAGTAGTTCTGAGTTCTAGGGGACTGATGACCACAGATGTTAAGTCCGATAGTGCTCAGAACAATTTGAACCATTTTTAGACTCGCCGTGCCGGCGTCGTCGTCCCGGTGTTGTTTACGTATAGAGCGTGGCCGGGGTGCGCGTCAGGCTGAGGTTTCCAGCCAGTGAGCTAGCGCCAGCTTATTGCGCGAGAGGACATATTCGGCAAGTTTCCGCGTCGGGTGAACGTATGTTGAGCAGTGTAGCTGCCGGCCAAACTCGGTAGAACGTTTTGCGCTTCGCGCAGCAGTGCCTAAATGGACGTACCGCCTGAGCACGAAATTCCGTTAGCGACAGTGGCGAATCATCTCATAGCTGACCACCCATTGGGAGATACAAGGCTGGACATCCAGGCATATTTCGTATTAATATGAGCCATTAACTGTTGCCAGCAGTGTGTGGTACAGCCACAGACAGTATTTATTTTCATATCTGAGCAGAGAGAGGAAAATTTGAACATTATTGCTGAACTTGCTTCTGAACGTTTTCACTTTTTTAAATGTCAAAATACAGTAATTTATTTTAATTTTTCGTAAAACTAGAGCGGTTAAGAAACAACTGTCATCTTGTTCTTACTCCAAAATTTCCGGATAATTTATGCCGAACGAGGTCGTGCGTCACCATCATCGACTACCGAGTCAAAAAATGGTTCAAATGGCTCTGAGCACTATGGGACTTAACATCTGTGGTCATCAGTCCCCTAGAACTTAGAACTACTTAAACCTAACTAACCTAAGGACATCACACACATCCATGCCCCAGGCAGGATTCGAACCTGCAACCGGAGCGGTCTCGCGGTTCCAGACTGAAGCGCCTAGACCGCACGGCCACACCGGCCGGCGACTACCGAGTCGCTCAATCCACTGTTTACTTCTCATGTCCTCCCTAAGTCATCTTAGGACATCTTGATAGAACTCTTTACTCGTTATCTATCCAGGAGGGACGAACAGTCACGTCAATTCTTAAAAAAAAAAAAAAAAAAAATATCAGCAAGGATTTATTGCTGCTTAAAGATGGACTCTTTCACTGCAGTCATTTTAGTGTCATAGATAGCCATAAATCAAAGTTTCGTCACTAGCGACTGCCTTTGAAAGAAGATTTGTATCTTCTTGAAGAAGTTGTTTACATTCATTGCAGACTCTCTCGAGATGCTACTTCTGATTACCTTAAAACAGTCGTGGCACTAAGTTTCACGAAAAGAGTGTTACGGTTCGCATGAGAGATTTTCACTCACATCTATATCCGTGGATTTCGAAGATCAGCTCAGACTTGTGCTTATTCCTGAATATATTTTGAACCAGTTCCTTATATAGTCATCTCCTAATGTTGCGCGTGTCGGGAAATGGCGAGATAACAATACCAATTCCTTGCCAAGTAACTCCACGTAGCCTCTCTCATAAAAGGTTTATGTCACTTATTAAGCATTCACTTCCGTGTAGTTAAAATATCATTGCAGAAAATATCCACCTTATGCAAGACAGAATTCATTTTTGTTTCTTTTCACCATACACGTTTCAGCACTTCGTGCGCTATTTGCTGAACTTTTTTTTTTATTATTTTGCTTGAAAAGTTATTATGACATAATAACAACTTAGGGATATTCCTAAGAATTCGATTTAAACGAATGTTTGTGTATAAAGGTGTGGAAATTCGACCTTGATTCGTGTTATTACTCACATGTAGATAGAGACTGGTACACACGTTACATATATGTAAATTGAAGGTGGTGGTGTGGGCGAGGGGAGGGGGGGGGGGGAGAGGAGAAGGGAAAGGAAAAGAAAGGGAAGGGATTACCGATCTCAGCTGCATTGGGAAATTACGCGGAATCAGCGTTGATGAGTGAGAAATGTGTCGCGAACCGGGATTCGAATTTGGGACCTGTTACTTACTAGGAAGGTGCGTTAACTACTGTGCCATCCGAGACACCACCTATCCGCAGTTCCTGTCCATTTCTTCCTTCCTCGTTACCCTGAGATTCTCGCAGGAGGTCGGACGTACTTATGCATCCGCACTGAAGGAGGTGAATCCATTGCCCATCTAGGCGAATCAGTTATATGAATGCGTGGCGTCTGTTCTTTCGACCGTGTCATCACGCATTCATAGAAGACATTACATAGTTAAGACACGAAATACGCATACACTATTTGTGCTGTATAGAATATCTAGAGATTAAAAGTACATAATTAAAATGCAGATTAGCGAATAAAAATTGGCTGTAGGAAAAGGCGTTCAACTGATGACGCCATTCTTCAGGATCCAATAGATAACTGAGAAATGTGGGGATATAAAAGATGTAGATATATTTTACTTGCAGACGTCGAAAACGTTAATGATACGGTAAGTAGTTACGAACTGTGGAGTATCTTGTAAAACAGGGGCTATCGATTTAATCTGACATGGACAATTAGAAGTTTTTATGAAAAAATGAACATTTTAGACCTGTGAGAGCAAATCGATGTTAGTCATGAATACCGCCTATGCCGTAATGTTGCGTTGTTTGGAAGAAGTGAGCGTAGCGCAGTGGAAAAAGATAACGCTTACCACATCGAAATTGTCAACCCGGTGACATTTATTTTTACAGGCCGGTTAAAATTTTATGATCCCGACTTGTTAAGGAGTAATACGGAAATCGTTTCGGGGGGGAGGGAGATTCCATAAAAAAAACGTAAATGAATTTAGTGCACCTGCTTTCACAGGAAAGAACAAATACGTGTCCCTCGTATCGAACTTGATCGACGTAATTATTCAAAGAATCCATATTTTCTGGTACCGCTTCTGGAAAATCGGTGTGCCTGCAAGGCAGTAGCTTACTTAAATGAGTGCAGGGCTCTTAGAATTTGTTTTTCCGTTGAGTCTGTGATAAATACCATCCGGAATTCTGTTGTAGCACAACAAGCGATTCTGTAATCTATTCTGTAACAAACGCAGTACACATTCCAAGAAAATTTGTAGTTTGATTGATTTTTTTAATGAAATTACTTCGGCAAAAACGACTATTTTTGAATAATTTTGCACGTAAGGTACAATTCAATGATATTGTATATTAATAAAAAAAATAAAAAATAAAAAACACGCTGGTATGGTGTCCGTGAAATTTAATCACTGTACTTACTTGATCGAAACATGATTAACATCGTGGATATAGGAGGTACGCATAAAACTTCATCAACAGATTTTCTCGGGAAACTGTCGGCGTCGGATGAAAAACCGATCGCCACATACTCAGTCAGTACAGGTTCATCTGCAACATAGCTAAACCTCAATAAAATCCATGTTTAACAGGTCTGATGGCCACATTTTGAGAGCATCACGATCCAGTTCTACCAAGGTAAAATCCGTGGTAGTATCGGGGATTGCGTTTGCGTAGCAGTCAGACATGTAGCTACGAAGGCGTACTAAGTGGAGAATACAGCACTAAACTTTCCGCCAGGAAATGAAAGCAGTAGGTGAAGATTGTAAAAAAATACGGACGTTATAAATGATACGAAGTAGTAATTCAAACAACAAGTTTCGGATATATGGGGCACAAAAAAATTAACAATGTAGCCAAGATCATACACTTTCTCAGCCTTACACATAGAAGTGAATGCTGGATCGTTGCCAACAAAAAGAATATAGGCACAATAAATGAGATTTCACAGAAGAGTGAAAGACTGTCTGAAAATAAATAAGTTTACAAAAGAAGCAATAATAGGAAAAGTACTAACATACAGCTTCATTGTAAGAATGGGGCAGAATCATTAGATGTGGAGTGACAATCTGGAAATAGTTAACAGTGAAAGATTACCTCTGAAAACTAAAAATCACGATTATCGAGGAAGAAGAAGTGTAGGTTGACTACGGAACAGACCAGTGGGCTAGTAGGCTTTGTGGCTCAATATAAGAATCGAGAACTTCTGGGGAGAAATGCACAGTCACAAAGGACATGGTGACGACAGAGAATTCCCCAAGATTTATGAAGTCATTCTAGTATTGTTTTTGTCTTTTGAGAATGCTATGTATAATCTCAGAAATTTTCTGACGTAATCAGAGCTCAAAGTTTTATTCTGGCATTGATAATTTAAGGCTCTTGCACCTTAAAGAATAATTTACAACTTCAGTCCTTGAGACTCACCCTGGAGTTATCGTCAGTGAATACCTCCTAGCTGACAATAAAGGACGAGGGGATAATATGTTCGGAGATGTCGTGGGGAAACGTATAAAGGATTTGGATATCAATGTTTTAGCAAATGCCACTTCACTGATCCCTGAAAGAGATATCTGAATAACAACCATTTTCATTAATTGGTTATAATAGTTCGACTTCTTTATTAGTGAAATTACAGCAGTGGGTCTGGCAGAAATACATTTTTATGCAGTGGTCTTTCGTTTTTGAGGTAACAAGAATGAAGTAAGATATCTGATAACACATGCTTTATCCCTCAGAGGTCACCGTAAATCATGTGTAGATGGATGTCTACTAACTGAAGTTACAATAACCTTACAGAAATCATTACCTTATGGCAAGCGGCCGAGGTAGTTTCCTCCAAGACCCCTGACATTTGAATCGTAAGTTGCTATATAAGGCAGCTGCAGTCCGCTGAAATTGGGTACGTTCTGCCACTGTAATTTAAAGCCAAGACAGTATTGAGAGCTGAGAATGTAGCATGTCTCCGATTCCTGCGAGACTAGCCAAGTTGTTTGGCTGGTTTCCAAGTACACCGCCGCTTTATTGAGTATCGTATTGCTCTTTAAGTCGTCCGTCCCATCGAAATCTCGTGAATAGCTCTCCTGATGTAATGGAGAAAGTCAGTACTTCCGGCAACAACGTCGGTCGTATCTTTATGAGGCAGTCTGTCTATATTTGTATGGAACTCCCCGCTTCACATCTCCTCTAATTAATTTATGTTGTCCCCCACTTCGGCAAATACAAATTTTTTTGCCCCAATAATTATAAGGTGGAGGGGTGTGGAATGTTGTTATTGAATTTGAGGGTTCAGCGCTGAGGATAAGGAAATTCTAACAAGGAATAAAAGAGTTGAACTACAGGCAAAACAAAAGGATTTTGAATAAGGAATTTTTACGTATGCAAGGTTCGATTACAGATAGTCCTGTGATACATACTCGCTTTAATGTCGAAGCAGCCAATTAATAAAATCATTCAGCATCCAAGCATTTCCTTATTGAGTGAACTGGTGCTATGTTAAGCATGAACTAGGGAGAGCGGGTTCATATCCCCGCGCTGCGTTCCCAAATGCAAAAAAATATTATAAGGACTTAACGTCCCGTCGACGGGGAGATCATTAAAGACGAACCATAGACTGAACTGGAGAAGAAAATCTCGCGTGCATTACAAAGGAGCCATCCTGACATTTCTTTTAAGCGATGTAGTAAAATCATGAGAAATATAAATGACCGGGATTTCAACCGCGTCCTCTCGAAAATGAGTGCAGTGTCTCTTCTATAATTTTGATCCATTACCAAACCAACAATTCGTTCGTGCCTCAGGATGTGTTCTACAACCTACCTCTTCTTTTGGGCAAGTTGTACCATAAACTTCTTTTGTCCACCATTCGATTCACTATCGCCTCATTAGTTATCCGCTCTACCCGTATAATCTTCATTCCTTTGAAGCACAATATCTCAAGTCTTTTGTTTTGTTGTCTGCACTTTTTATCATCCATATCTCAGTTACGTTCAATGCTTAACTACAGAAATATTCCTTCAGAAAAAACTTTCTGACACTTACTTCTATAGTCGATGTTAAATCTATCTTTTTGAGAAACTTTTTTCGTTTCGTTCATTACTCATCCAGCGTCTCTGACAGAATTATAATGTCATCTGGAAACTTAAAAAAAGATATTTCTTTCCCTGTGACTTAAACGCACTTTTCAAATCTCTCCTTAGCTTCTTTTCTGCCTGCTCAATGTACAGAATGAATAACTTCGGGAAAACGTTAAAACCTTGGCTCACTCCTTTTTCAATTACAGCTGTCCCTTCATGACCTTCGTCTCTTATAGCTGCAGTATTCTTTCTGTACAAGTTGTTGCTTTTTCTCCTTGTGTCCCTCGGTGACTCAGTGGTAAAGTGCTGGACTCTGGATCCAAAGGTCCTGGCTTCTACTTCTGGTCAGCCCTAGGACTTTTAACTGTCACTTACTACTTCTTTCATCTCTGGCAATGTATGTTAGTGGTTTGGATTCCACGTTCAGCTGTAGTTCCTCCGTAAACGGTTAAGTAATTCAGCTGAAATGTCGAAGTAAGGCCACAGCATATAACCCGTAATAGAATCATGCCTAGTAAAGCAGGATTGGTGTTCAAATTAACCATTGGGTTGATAGCAGTTGTACTTGCCTAATTACTCCACGTAAGTCGTAATATTAGTTTTGCCTTACGAGTCTCTACGCCCCCCTAGATTCAAATGGCTCCAAGCACTATGGGACTTAGCATCTGAGATCATCAGTCCCCTAGACTTACAAAGACTTAAACCTAACTAACCTAAGGACACTTCCATGCCCGAGGCAGGACTCGAACAGGGGACCGTATCAGCAGCGTGGTTCCGGACTGAAGCGCCTAGAACTGCTCGGGTACAGCGGCCGGCCGTTCCCCTAGAACGCATACTATTCTGCCACGAGCTGAGCATCTACCACTCTTTCCATTCTTCTGTAAATAGTTCGTGCCACTGTTTTGCGACCGTGACTTATTAAATTGATGGTTTAATAATTTATCCAGTCCCGTACATTTCTCATACCAGGTGGAATAGTTTTATCATAGTATGTTGTCCCAAGGACATCAGTAAGTCCAGTAAGTTTGAGGAATGTCGTCTACTCCAGGCGCCTTCACCGATTTGTGAAATTTTTCTCGTAGTATCTTACCTCTCATCTCATCTGCTTCTCTTTCTCTTCCCTTTTTATAATACTGTCTTCTAATTCGTTTCCCTCGTACAGCCCTTCTGCACATGCATTCCATCTTGCAACCTTCACTTCCTTGCATAGTACTGTACTGGCCTGCCATCTGAGCTCTTAATATTCAAACTGGTGCTTCTCTTTTCACCAAACATCTGTGTAACATAGGCATGCATGCTTCTACAGATTTAGCTTTCTCCTACAGTCACTCGTGTTCTGTCACTTTGCAGTAATGTTTAACCTATGTTCCTGTATATCTTACATTCTGCACGCCTATTTTATGGAATGGCTGTAAATAACTACACCATGTGATCAAAAGTATCCGGACACCTGGCTGAAAATTACTTACAAGTTCGTGGCGCCCTCTATCGGTAATGCTGGAATTCAGTATGACGTTGGCCCACCCTCAGCCCTGATAACAGCTTCCACTCTCGCAGGCATACGTTAAATCAGGTGCTGGAAGGCTGCTTGGCGAATTGCAGCTCGATCGTATTGAAAGATGCAATCGCCACTCTCGAATTGCTCTTCAACAGTGGGAAGCAAGAAGGTGCTTAAAACAGCAATGTAGGCCTGTGCTGTGACAGTGAAACGCAAAACATCAAGGGGTGCAAGTACCCTCCATGAAGAACACGACCACACCATAACACCACCGCCTTCGAATTTTACTGTTGGCACTACACACGCTGGCAGGTGACTTTCACCGGGCATTCGCCATAGCCTCACCCTGCTATCGGGTCGCCACATCGTGTACCGTGATTTGTCACTCCACACAACGTTTTTCCACTGTCCAATCGTCCAATGTTTACGCTCCTTACACCAAGCTAGGAGTCGTTTGACAGTTACCGGGGTGATGTGTGGCTTATGAGCAGCCGTTCGACCATGAAATCAAAGTTTTCTCACCTCCCGCCTAACTTGCAATGAATCCTGATGCAGTTGGAATTCGTGTATGATGGTCTGGATAGATGTCTGCCTATTATACATTACGACTTTCTTTAGCTGTCGGCGCCGGCCGCGGTGGCCGTGGGGGTCTAGGCGCTTCAGTCCGGAACCGCGGGACTGCTACGGTCGCAGATTCGAATCCTGCCTCGGGCGTGGATGTGTGTGATGTCCTTAGGTTAGTTAGGTTTAAGTAGTTCTAAGTTCTAGGGGACTGATGACCTAAGATATTAAGTCCCATAGTGCTCAGAGCCATTTGAACCATTTTTTTTTAACTGTCGGCTGTCTCTATAAGTCAGCAGACGAGGTCGACCTATTTTATCTCTTCACGTTACCACTTCACTATCACATCGTAAACAATGGATCTAGGGATATTTAGGAGTGTGGAAATCTCGCGTACCGACGTATGACACAAATGACATCCAATCACCTGACCACGTTCGAAGTCCATGAGTTCCGCGGAGCGCCCCATTCTGCTCTCTCACGATGTCTAATAATTACTGAGGTCGCTGATATGAAGTACCTGGCGATAGTTGGCAGCACAATGCACCTAATATGAAAAACGTATGTTTTTCGGGGTATCCGGATACTTTCGATCACATAGTGTATGTTCACAGTTCTTTTAAAAACACTACTTTTACTTGTTATCTTGATAGTCGCTTGGTTAATGTCATCTCGGGAACCTGACACATATTACTGCAGTCGTCTTACTCGCTCGCCAGTAGTTTTTAACAACTAGTTGCTGTTGAGCTTTGGAATCGGCTGCTGTGAAACCTGCACATCGCCAGCTCCACGCTGCTGATGGTAAATAACAGCTTCGGTCAAGCAGTATTTTCACTGGCACTACGATCTAAGAGCAATACGCAATTACTTGCACACATTTATATATGTCAGTACGTATTTCACATCGAGCTGCTGTCGCAACTCTGAAACCCTCTTCTACTGGATCGCACCTTCTGCATGGGAACCATAAGCCTCACCTAACTACCATTTTTGATACTATACAATTTACGAGTTTGCGATGAATGTCCACAGATGGGTACTGCTGTTCTCACAATCGCTTATGATTGGTTATCTCTATTGTATACATTTTTATCACACATTGACGAAATGACGTTTACAGCAGTTACTTTACACACGGCACCTATTTCTTCATTTGTTATTAGATTTCGTGTAACCATCTTGTATATACTTTATTATAACTACTGTTTTACGTCGTGTATGCCTGATTGGTTATCACTGATGTAATTCGGTATGCAGTGGCCGGAGCAACGCGTATTTAAGCAACAGCGGCATTGCTCTCTTTAGCAGTTAAAGCGTTCGTGGAGTCGTAATGCCTACTCCGTTCACTGCCGCCGCCTACCAACGGGGGTATAATTTCTTCGACAGAGAGGTGATATATTACTAGATCCCTCTAATTCTATCATATGTTCATATTTCAGTATGAGGTCTCAAGATGGTCTAAAACAGACCGAAACCGGTAACATAAAAGAACGTTTCCTGCTGTCGAAACTGTTTATCTTCATTTTCAAGCAATAAAAAAAAATCTGTTCTCCAAGAGAAATATTCTCAAAAATAACTGCTTCGCTGTCAACTTCAAAGAGGCATACACACTGCTGAGAAAAATATACCTCAAGGACTGTAATGGTAGCATGGTATAATAAAAGCATACTGAGAGGCTGTAGTGTTAATAATTGATTTGTCATGACCATCGGCGATCAGATGGGCTCACCAGGCATGCCTGTGCACCTCCTGTATTGACTCGAAAGGCAGCAAGCGAACAGTGTTTGCAACATTCCTTCTAGGGTACAACCACGCCCCACCATCGAGTAAGTAATCCTGTTAAACAGCTTCAGCCGTTTGGACAGGGTTAGAAAAATAAAATGGCTCTGAGCACTATGGGACTTAACTTCTGAGGTCATCAGTCCCCTAGAACTTAGAACTACTTAAACCTAACTAACCTAAGGACATCGCACACATCCATGCCCGAGGCAGGATTCGAACCTGCGACCGTAGCGGTCGCGCGGTTCCAGACTGTAGCACCTAGAACCGCTCGGTCATCCCGGCCGGCGGACAGGGTTACATTGTGGACTTACAGGAAACTAGATGGATATATCGACGGATGACTGTACTCGTTGGGTACAATGTATCGGTGATGTGTCGCTACTTTCAACAGTGGTCTGTGGAACATTCCTAGACTTGTAGATCAGGGGCTGGACGTCAGCATAATGCAGGCGCACGTCAAGATCGACTCACTGCGCGAACAGAGGTCACCAACCGAACATCATCCTGGGTGAAATATGAGCGCCTATTTTAATTTCTGTGTCATCAGGGACATTTGGGAAACGGCCAGTTATAGCAGAACTAAGAGTATATGTGAACCTCCCAGGCTATCACTGACACCACGACACCGCCAATCATGGCTACTCTAGTGTCGTGAGAGAGTCGACTGGACAGTGGGATGACGCTCTGTTGTCTTCACTGCTGAGAGAAGGCTCTGCCTGTATGAGAGATATGGACATACATGTGTATGGCGAAGACCTGGTGAGCTGCCTATTCCAGAGTGCACTCGTCGACGGCACACAGGTTTCATCCTAGACTTCACGGTGGACGGCACAGAGTGCGGGGAACTCGCCAGTGCCCGCTACGCTGCACATATTGTTATCCCAGTGCTACTTCCATTTCTTCGACAGGGAGGTGATGTCTTTTACAGCAGGACAATGCACGCCCACGAAGAGCTGCTGCGACGCAACGTACTGTTCGTGGTGCAGAACAACTGACCTCGTCAACAAGATCACTAGGTCTCTCGATAACAGAAGAGGTACGGGACATTATGAAGCGGGAAATTACTCGTTCTCCAGGTCCTGCAAGAACCATTGGCGAATTGCTACACGAGATGATAGATTCTTGAGACGATCTATAGTATTAAGTTTATTTCACAGGTTGATCACACAAATTTAGGCGGCTTCGGCTACTGTCATCTTCAGAACATAAAATACTCTGATGTAGGTATCAAGGTCAAATTATACATGTAGGTATATAGTAAGGCTGCGAACTATCCGGCACCTTAATGATCGTTTGCATGTGGGAAGACACACTCCTGTGTTGCCGCGGTGTAGTGATGCGATTGTTTGACATTTCTTTTCTGTGGCTTGTATGTTCCCTTTGGTCTGAATTGACTGTCATATACTCCTACAATGCTGAACAACCTGTCACTTCACTTGTCGATAAAATGATCTAGTCATTGAGGGCGTTGCATTTTTTTCCACAGCAGTGGATATGTATTCTGCTGTGCAAAGCTTAAGGACAAGACACATAAAGTTACATAAGTTATTAACTAATCGGCGGTCAGTTACAATAAGGTGTAGTGGTATCCTTCATCACAAACTGGCTCGAAGACAACATTTGGATGACTTCACACGGGAACAAAAGGGCTCAGAGCACTATGGGACTTGACTACTGTGGTCATCAGTCCCCTAGAACTTAGAACTACTTAAACCTAACTAACCTAAGGACGTCACACACATCCATGCCCGAGGCAGGATTCGAACCAGCGACCGTAGCAGTCGCGCGGTTCCGGACTGCGCGCCTAGAACCGCTAGACCACCGCGGCCGGCCCATACGAGAACAATCATGGGAAACTCGAAGAAAGAGGAAATGTAATGTGTTAAGCCCAGGAATTTGGTATTACTCACAGAATTGTCTCACGTGCGTTTCCGAACTATAGGCAGTGCTGCTCGAAGGTGAAGAGATGGTCGAGCACGGTCGACTGTAGCAGCAGATTATTATTTATTCGTGTCAGAAGTACCAGGACACAGACCGTGTTGATTTAAAAATATACATATTTGTATACATGAATAATTTAGACATATAAACGTAATAAAATGAATACATAGGGAAAAAAGGGTAAGAAATCAATATTTACAAAATACACAAAATAGTTAGAAATCAATATTTACATAATACACACAGGAGTAAGAAATCAGTTTTTACATAAAAAACACATTTACACATGTTTTTTCCAATATTTGGCAACATTGACTGTGTTGCTATGAGCCAGGGCCAGTTCCAGCCCTGAACAAGAGTATGGGCAGATACGACACTTCAGGAGATGGCTTATTGTTTCTTCATCTCCACACTCACACAATGTGTCTCCGCCTTGTGCGATGCCCCATTTCTTCAAGTTGTCCTTCGTTCATTCAAGTCCGGAGCGCAGTCTGTTCAAGGACTTCCACGTGCACCATCCTTCTTGATGACCAGGTGGCAGAGTTTCTTCAATTACGTCTCGCTCTGGATGGACAGGATATCTTTTTTTCCACAGTTCAACGCTGGTTATACTTTGGTCTCTGTCAACTGGAACAGAAGATTGTAGAAAGTTCTTCCTGGACTTCAGTCGAGGTGGTGGTGGCTGGTGTTCGTGCAAGGGATGGGCCGGGTTATTGGAGACCTTTTGCCTCTTGTTGCTAGCAGCTATCTCCCGGCTAATATCGGGTGGGGCTATCCCTGCAAGAGTATACAGCTTCTGTATTGGCGTTGGCTTCAGACAGCCTGTGTTCAGCCTGCAGGTTTCATTGAGGGCGATGTCCCCTTTTTTTGCATGTGCAGAATTGTACCACACTGGATCGGCATATTCGGTAGCGGAGTAGCACAGTGCCAGGGCAGTTGTTCTTACTGTCTGGGGGTGGGCACCCCATCCAGAAACAGTCACTTGCGCAGTAAGCAATTTCGCGATGAAACCTTGGGAGGGGAGCGGTCCAGGGTAGCACCAAGGTAAACTGGAGCACTGCAGTGCTCCAACTCCTTTTCATTCCAGTTCACTTGCAGTTGTCGAGAAGCTTCTCTGTTCATCAGATGAAAAGCACATGTTTTAGGTTTTGATCGGTTTGGCTTGAGATGGGTTTTCTCATAATATTCTGAGAGAATCTTCAGAGCAGCAGTGAGATTTTCTTCTACTGTCTCAAAATTCTTACCCTGAGTTGCCAATGCCAGGTCGTCTGCATATAGGAAGCATCTTGTTTGGAGAGGAAGTGGTTGGTCATAGGTGTAGATATTAAACAGCACTGGTGCTAAGACACTGCCTTGCGGGTACCCGTTCTTTTGTGTTCTCCATCTGCCCCGGCTGCCTTGAAATTCTACAAAGAAACGTCGATTCTGCAACAGGGTGGTAACGATTTGCGTAAGCCTGAAGTCCGTAGTAAGGTCGTAAATCTTCGTTAGGATGATTTGATGTTGTACCGTGTCATAGGCTGAAGAGAGATCGACAAAGGCCACTCCAGTGATATTTCCGAGCTGAAAGCCATCTTCTATGTGCTGTGTCAGGTTCAAATGGCTCTGAGCACTATTGGACTGCTGAGGTCATCAGTCCCCTAGAACTTAGAACTACTTAAACCTAACTAACCTAAGGACATCACACACATCCATGCCCGAGGAAGGATTCGAACCTGTGACCGTAGCGGTCACGCGGTTCCAGACTGTAGCGCCTAGAACCGCTGGGCCACACCGGCCGGCGCTGTGTCAAGTTAAGGGTCTGTGTCCAGCATTTCTTTCCTGGCCTACATCCAGCTTTCTCTGGGATGAGAGAAGATTCGAGTAGTAGTGTTATGCGGTTCAATAACAGTATTTCGAAAACCTTGTAAAGATGGCACAGAAGTGATATTGGCCTGAAGTTCTTTGGGTCTATTGGCTGCTTTCTAGGTTTCAGAACAGCAACAACTTGAGCCTTCCTCCAGATTTTAGCGATTTGGCATCGTTCCAGGCAGTTATTGAAGAGCTGTAGAATCCATTGCTGGTAAGGTTTCCTCAGTGATGACTCTGCTCCATATGCATATCATCTATTCCGGCTGCCTCGTCTGTCTTACTGTTTTTTATGGCTTCTTCCAACTCTTCGATAGTGAATTGGTTGGACAAGTTAGATGTTTCTTGTTAGACATTTCTTTGAAGCTTATATGGTCTTCTTGTCTTATTTATTTTGACATTTATCACGAGTTGTTGAGCAATCTGGTTAGGTGTAATGTTTGAGTGCAAGGGGCGTTTCGTGGGGTCATTGTTTAAAGATCTGCTACAGATGAATGCTACAACTTCAGGGGGTCCCCCGTCAAACTGTGGGCCACAGAGGACTGATACAACGTACAACAGGCAAGAGGGGTCGTACGTCAAACTGTGGATGCAATTACAACAACATTTAATAGGAAAGCAAAGAATGTAATCTCACGCTCCACAACGGTATGGCGACTACATGGAGGTGGTCTCTTTGCCAGAAGATCAGTACGTTGTGTTCTCTTGACAAACGGACATCAGCGGCACCGTTTGCGGTAGCTCCAAGAGCATAAGGACTGGACCAACAAGGAGTGAGGTCGACTGTTATTTCCGGATGAGAACAGATTGAATAGTAATTCGGAACTTAATCTCTTATGGCGAGGTGTGGGGAACACGTAATGCAACGTGGGAAATTGTCGAATGTGATCATTTTGGCGATTCTGGTATATCGTGTGGGGAGAAGTAATGCTGGGTGGGCGCACTGACCTCCAAATCATGAAACACCCCACACTAACCAGTAAACATTATTATGACACTGAACGCCTTCCCCATATGCGTCCTTTCGTTGGCATCCAGGCAGTTGCTGCTAGAAGCTGATGCTTCAGTACTGGCTTTTAAGTACGAAGTAACTGCGACAAGAAACTATCTTAAGTACGCTGCAGAAGACTATTCTGCAGTTTATTTTTGTGGATGACAATGCGCGATCGCATCGAGCAGTGGAGACTGTGTTCTTGGAACGAGAGAATACTCGACGAATGCACTGGCCTCACCGTTCCTCCGACTTAAATTTCATCGAAGACTTGTGGGATGTGTTGTGGAGACGTACTGTAGCATGTCCACATTTACCAATGACCATCCAGTCGTTTTCATCAGCAGTGGTAGAGGAGTGAGGAGCCCTTCTACAAGAACTCGTTACCAACCTTGTCGCCAGCGATGGAGCACGCTGCCGAGCATGTGTTACTGTCTGTGGTGATCACACAGCCAATTAATAATCATGTCTCGCGGTTTCGAATGTCCAGAGGATCATCCTAAACCGCAGTGACTTCAGTGTAATTATTGTCTTTGACGAAAAGTGTTATTTATGTTCGTCTCATTGCGGATTTATTTCAGTTACATTCCGTGTTATGCTGTAGCAGTTCTTTCTATGCATTTTCCAAGTTTCCAAGTTTTATCGTGCTATGTTACTCGCGGTGACACACTATATATATATATATATATATATATATATATATATATATATATATATATATATATCGATACTGCACCCTGTAACCAGCATATTTGAACGAGAAACATATGTCACTCCATATTCTGCGTGTACCTTTTGCTGAAGAGTTTGATCATGGGAGTCACATTTCGAGACTCAGGAAGTGTCAATTGATGATTTGCATTCGCAGGTAATAGTTCTGCTGTGTTCTCCAAAGGATACGGAAAACAGCCAACCGTAGAAGAGCATGCTGATGCCTAGTGCCTTGTTACAGAACTGAGACTAGTTTCCCACAGAGGGCACACAAGGCAAGACCTGTTTTATTTTTCCGCCTTACATCACAGAAATAGTTCCCAAGCATATCTACAGTACCTCAAGACACTACCACGACTGTGTTATAGTCGCTAAGAACAGCCAAATTGGACACAATATAAGTGATCGTAATTAGTGTTAATTCAGGCAATCATTGTAGGCAACACCGTCCCTTCCTTTCATTTCCTGGATTTTTACCCTAACATATATGGCCGCCCCATTGACCTCACCCCCACCCTCAAGTACCTTGATGTCATCCTCGACTGCCGCCTTTCCTGGACCCCCCATTTCTGTACAGTTCAAGCCAAGACACGTACCCAGCTCCACCTCCTTAAACTCCTGTCTGGCCGTACATGGGGTCTGAATCCCTCCACACTTATAAATCCCTCAACTGTCCCATCCTTTGCTATGCCCACCCCACCTGGATTTCCGCCCCTCCCACCTACTGGGAATGCCATGCACTCCACCTCACCTATCGCATCCGTCTCCCACCCCCCACACAGATCCTATATTACTTGATTCCCTTCCCACGCTTCCTCCTTTTCCTCGAACAGATACGGTTCCTTTACACCTCCCGCAAGCTTGATCCTCCCCACCCACTTGTCTCTCCTATCCTCTCCAACCCCTCCCCGCACCTCGATGCCACGCCTGTACCATTGCATCCCACTTGCTCTCTATCTTCACACTCTCCACACCCTTGCCCAATGTGGCTTCGCCAACTCCTGCTCCCTGATGATGTCCTCATTCGTTCCATTTACCCCTTCTACCAGATATAATCCTCCCATTCCTCTCCCCCTTCCCCCTTTCCTCCAGGGCTCCTTCTCTCTTCTTTCTCACCATCCTTTCTTCCTTCCCCCTCCCCTCTGCCATTTTTCCCGCTTCCTCCCCCCCTCCTAGGCTACCACACCTATTCCTACCATCTCCCCTCCGCTCTTCCTTCTTTTCTCCCATTGGCTTCTTCCCTCCCCTCCTCCCCCTCTGCGTGTCTCTTACATCCAGTGGCAGCCCCCCCCCCCCATCTCATCACGAGTGTTAAGTGTTTTCTGTGCCAATGATCGTCACTAGTGCAATGGTGTTTTCTTCGTTTCTGTGCATCAGTGTTACCTCCAGTATGCTCCTTCATTAGATTAGATTAGTAATTGTTCCATAGATCATGAATACGACACTTCATAATGATGTGGAACGTGACAGGTTTATAAAAGGTGTCTATACAAGATATTACATTAGACAAAATATTACATGACACTCAAAAATTTTTAATTTTTTTTGTGGAGGTTGGGAAATTACCCACTTACTATATCCAGAAATTCATCTAATGAGTAGAAGCAGTTACCATTAAGAAATTCTTTTAATTTCCTTTTAAATGCTATATAGCTATCTGTCAGACTTTTGATGCTATTAGGTAAGTGACCAAAGACTTTTGTGGCAGCATAATTTACCCCCTTCTGAGCCAAAGTTAGATTTAACCTTGAGTAGTAAAGATCATCCTTTCTCCTAGTGTTGTAGCAATGTACACTGCTATTACTTTTGAATTCGTTCGGATTGTTAATAACAAATTTCATAAGTGAATATATATATTGTGAGGCTACGGTGACGATTTCTAGCTCTTTAAATAGGTGTCTGCAGGATGATCTTGGATGAGCTCCAGCAATTATTCTGATTACACGCTTTTGTGCAATGAACACTCTTTTACTCAATAATGAGTTACCCCAGAATATGATGCCATACGAAAGCAGAGAATGAAAATAGGCGTGGTAAACTAATTTACTGAGATGTATATCGCCAAAATTTGCAATGACCCTAATAGCATAAGTAGCTGAACTCAAACGTTTCAGCAGATCCTCAGTGTGTTTTTTCCAGTTCAACCCCTCATCAATGCATACGCCTAGAAATTTTGAATATTCTACCTTACCTACCGATTTCTGATTGAAGTCTATATTTATTAATGGGCTCATTCCATTTACTGTGTGGGACTGTATATACTGTGTTTTGTCAAAGTTTAATGAGAGCCCATTTGCAGAGAACCACTTAATGATTTTCTGAAAAACATTGTTTACAATTTTACCAGTTAATTCTTGTCTGTCGGGTGTGATAGCTGTACATGTATCATTGGCAAAAAGTACCAGCTTTGCATCTTCGTGAATATAGAATGGCAAGTCATTAATATATACTAAGAACAGCAGAGGACCCAAGACCGAACCTTGCTGCACCCCATTCTTGATTGTTCCCCAGTTTGAGAAATCACCAGTTTTTTGCATATTAAGTGAACTGTTTATTTCAACTTTCTGCACTCTTCCAGTTACATATGATTTAAACCATTTGAGCATTGTCCCATTCATACCACAGTACTTGAGCTTATCTAGAAGTATTCCATGATTTACACAATCAAAAGCCTTTGATAGATCACAAAAAATCCCAACGGGTGACTTCCGGTTACTCAGAGCACTTAATATTTCATTAGTGAAAGTATATATAGCATTTTCCGTTGAAAAACCCTTCTGGAAACTAAACTGACATTTTGTTAAACTTTATTTTTACAAGGATAAGGCAATCAGAAGAGAGATTGGGCAGTAGTTGTTGACATCAGACGTATCCTCTTTTTTATGCAGTGGTATAACAATGGCATACTTCAGTCTATCTGGGAAAATACCCTGCTTCAGAGAGCTATTACATATGTGGCTAAGAATCCCACTTATTTCTTGGGAACAAGCTTTTATTATCCTGCTGGAAATGCCATCAATCCCATGTGAGCTTTTATTCTTGAGAGAGTTTATCTTCCTAATTTCAGATGGTGAGGTGGGTGGAATTTCAATTGTATCAAATGGTGTGGGTAAGGCCTCTTCCATTAATTGCCTTGCTTCTTCTAATGAACATTTAGATCCTATTTTCTCTACAACATTTAAAAAATGGTTATTCAAAATATTTTCGACTTCCGGCTTGTTTTTTATCAATTTTCCATTCGCTTTGATGGTGATGCCATCATCCTGTACTCTTGGTTGTCCTGTCTCCCTTGTAATAATATTCTAAATTGTTTTGATTTTGTTATCAGAGGTATTAATCTCAGACATGATGCACATGCTTCTAGACTTTTTAATAACCTTTCTTAATGTAGCACAGTAGTTTTTATAATATTTGGCTGTTTCTGGGTCATTACTCTTTCTTGTTGTTAGATACAGTTCCCTTTTGTGGTTACAAGATATTTTTATTCCTTTAGTAAGCCAAGGTTTTTTGCATAGTTTCTTATAATTAGATTTAACTACTTTCATGGGGAAACAGTTTTCAAATTCTCTTACAAGTTCAAATGGTTCAAATGGCTCTAAGCACTATGGGACTTAACATCTGAGGTCATCAGTCCCCTAGACTTAGAACTACATAACCCTAAGGACATCACACACATCCATGCCTGCGGCAGGATTCGAACCTGCGATGGTAGCAGAAGCGCGGTTCCGGACTGAAGTGCGTAGAACCGCTCGGTCACCCCAGCCGGCTCTCTTACAAGTGTATCATGAAATAAGTTATATTTTAAGTTAGCATCGGGTTCCTTGTACACCTCATCCCAGTCTAACTGCTGAAGATTTTCTCTGAAATTTCTAATTGTTGAGTCATTAATTGAACGCACAATTTGGGAGGGTAGTTTTGAATTACTGAATGGAGCTATGTCATATACTGTAACTAGCTGAGCACCATGATCAGAAAGCCCATTCTCAACAGGACAAGAATTTATGTTTTTAAACCTGTCTTGGTCTATAAAAGTGTTATCTATCAATTTGCTGCTGTCCATTACTACCAGAATAGGAAAATTAATGACAGATGTCAAATTGAAAGAACCGAGCAAGACTTGCAGGTCATTCTTCCTATTACCCTCTTTCAGTGAATCAACATTGAAGTACCCACAAATAATAATTTGCTTTCCCCTATCTGACAGATAGCACAACAAGGCATCCAAGTTTTCCAGGAATAAATGAAAGTTTCCTGAATGGGACCTATATACTGTTACAATTATAAAAGAGCTCTTCTTCAGTTTAAGTTGACAGGCACGTGCTTCTATGTGTTGCTCTAGACAAAACTTTTTTGTATCTATGCTTTCTACACAGTGATAAATTTTGACATATGTGGCAACTCCTCCTCCCACCTTATTCTCTCTAATGTCCGGCTAGTTTATAATCTCTGATATTTACCTTTTACATATCAGACACAATGTGATGCTCAGACAGGCATAGTATATCTACTACATTATTAGATTCAATGTAAAACTGATTACCTTTGTTTGTGTGCACTTTGGACCTTGTTTATGAACCCAGAGCCTTCCGACGAACGCCTTCATTTTTATTCTTGTGTGTGTCTTCTGTTTTTAACATTCATTTATTTCTGTTTCTATGTCTCCATGTTCGCTATATGTTTTCCTGGTGGCCGAAGGCCGGCATCTGTACGCCGCTGCTGGCCCATACAACTGGCCCATACAATTGAAAAAAAGTGTTCATTGGATTCAAGGCAAGACCAAAGCTAAAGACAGATCAGTACAAGTGCAGCTTGAACTAGTACCATGCATAGTCTTTACAGTACATTTAAAGAACGTAAAGTATTTATTAATAAATTTCGTAAATTGTTGCTAATCTGTGTTGCCATCATTTTGCCGTAGTGGACGCCTAACCCTATCTGGCCCTGTGACGAGGCCGTACAGTTGGTGCGTGCAAACAGGCACCTCATAACAGCAACTGATTTCAGTGGTAGTGGGTCCTCTCCGTGCCACAATTTATGTTTGACATCAAGAGGAGTTGATAAATACAGCATTCGTTTCCTGCCTTCAGTCGGTGTACTATCTGCGTCCCAGCTGCTTTCTGATTGTAACCGGAACTTGAATCTTGTGAATGGGTTTCAGTCCTAAGGTCATGTGAACCAGGTTATACGCTCACTCCACGGCATCCATGCCCATAATATACGTACATGCAAGTCAATTCGAGTCGTGGGAACTATTATTTAAAAATATTTTCCTCAACAGAAGCTATTTTGTCCTTGTTTTGTATCTCACTTAATGGGATCCCAATAATATTGACTAATAACGCTCAATGTGCATTTGTTTGTCCTGTTGAAGGAATTTCATGAATAGAGTGAATTTCAAACAAATCTTGTATCCATCTAACTGCTTTCTTCCGAGATTTCCTTTCGTTTTCTTTCGCCACGCTCACGACTTACACCAAGCGATGCTATGCCCCCATTCTCCGTTTAACTGCCTTAGTCTCTACACCTATTCTGCATATTCGACAGCGCTGCTCGTGTCTTTCTTTTTATATTGCATGATTTTCAGCTGTAAAAAGTGAGTCGTTGAAAAGAAAAACCTGTGGCAACAAGTAGCAGCGCAATCGGCACTCGCTTCAGATCATCTCCTATAAAACATTCAGTTAATAGCCAAGATCCGTACTCAGCGAAGTTATTCTACCTTCGTGGTTTTGCAATGCTCGCAGATGTTAAATTTAAGCAGAAAGCTCCTACACGTGCATGACATGGACGTTTGCTATAACGAAGACTCCATTTACAACAAAAGGTCTTAACTGTACTTTTTGGTTAAAATCATTCTTGAAATTTATCATTTCAGGTTACAGTTGATTCACTGTATTCCGTGGCGCTTTATGTTGCGAAGTTAACGATCGTCGCCAGATTATACCGCCAGATGCGTAATTAAATGGGCCTGCAGGGTAAGCGCTTCAAGCAAGTAATGAGTATTCCCATCTTAAGTTTGAAATAATAGACAAGTTAGCTTTAATCCTTCATTAGACGTCCGTATTCACTTTCGACTGCTTCGTTAGCAGCATTCTGATATTTATTCATTTTGTCGATTAAATTCAATATACCGTTTATTATCGAAGGTCTAGGCCTTGTCTTTTTGACTTTTTGATCCCCCGCGACATTCTCTGTTTCATCTCATAAAACTATCTATTCGTCTTCTATTGTATTCTCTCCGTTTCAGTCTATCGTCTCTAATGCTTTCTTTGAAACTTTTTACATCCTGTGATTCTTTCAACTTATCTAGGTCCCGTCTCCTTAATTTTCAACTTTCCTGTAGTTCCACCAGTTTTAATTTGCAGTTCATAACCAATCAGTTACTGTCAGAATTCATATCTAGCACTGAAAATGACTATCAGTTTAAAATCTTATGTGCTGTGCTAAATTCTGGCAAGCTGCTTCCCATTCCATTCCTTTACCCCAGGGCACGCTCCTCTACTATTTTTTCTTTTTTTCCTTTCCTTACTATCACATTCTAGCCTTCCATCTCAGTTAAATTTTCCTCACCCTTACCAATACATATAGATATATTGATTAGTTTCTTGTACATGGACATTCTTGAATAATTAATTTCAGATTATAAGATTTTGGATTTCTGCACGAATAGATAAATACTTATTTTCAGTGCGAAGCTGGATTTATACCAGTATGTTTGCTTTCATTTGACTTGAAAGAAATAGAGAGTTATAGGAAAAAATTAATTATATGATCTCTTGTAGTAACAAATCATAATCGAAACTTAACACTGCATTACATTCTTAATTAATCTGCCCCCCCTTCTCTCTCCCTCCCTCCCTCCCTCCCTCTCTCTCTCTCTCTCTCTCTCTCTCTCTGTGCAGAGAAACCTACGCTGTCGTAATAATTCTGTAAGACAAAGAACAGTATGCCTGACCAGAGCTCGAATCCAGACCATTGGCTATGGAAAAAACGCTTTAAAGTGGGCAAAGGCTGAACCAAACGAACAGAATTGAAATACTGCTCTCACTCCTTCAGTTTTTTCCTTACCTTTTCCTTGTTTGGGGAAAATCAACTTTACTGAGCTGAGGCTGAACCATTTATTCGCTATAACCTTTCTTGCACGTACCTCGAAGAAAACGATTTATTGACACATAGTCAGCACGGTTTTAGAAAATATCGTTCTTGTGAAACACAACTAGCTCTTTATACTCATGAGGTAATAAGTGCTATCGACAGGGGATGTCAAACTGATTCCATATTTTTAGATTTCCAGAAGGCTTTCGACACCGTTCCTCACACGCGTCTTCTAACTAAACTGCGTGCCTACGGAGTATCGCCTCAGTTGTGCGACTGGATTCGTGATTTCCTGCCATAAAGGTCACAGTTCGTAGTAATAGACGGAAAGTCATCGAGTAAAACAGAAGTAATACCCGGCGCTCCTCAAGGAAGTGTTATAGGGCCTCTATTGTTCCTGATCTATATTAACGACATAGGAGACAATCTGAGTAGCCGTCTTAGATTGTTTGCAGATGATGCTGTCATTTACCGTCTTGTAAAGTCATCAGATGATCAAAACGACTTTCAAAATGATCTAGATAAGATATCTGTATGGTGCCAAAAGTGGCAATTGACCCTAAATAAGGAAAAGTGTGAAGTTATTCACATGAGTACTAAAAAAAAATCTGCTAAATTTCGATTACGCGATAAGTCACACAAATCTGAAGGCTGTTAATTCAACCAAATACTTACGGATTACAATTACAAATAACATCATGCTTGTACGCCCTATTCTGGACTATTGCTGTGCGGTGTGGGACCCGCATCAGGTAGAACTGACGCATGACATCGAAAAAGTACAAAGAAGGGCAGCTCGTTTTATATTATCGCGAAATAGGGGAGATAGTGTCACAGACGGCGCTTTTCGTTGCGACGGGATCTTCTCATGAAATTCCAATCACCAGTTTTCTCCTCCAATTGCGAAAACATTCTGTTGGCACCCACCTACATAGGGAGAAATGATCATCACGATAAAATAAGAGAAATCAGGGCTCGCACAGAAAAAATTAAGTGTTCGTTTTTCCCGCGTGGCGTTAGAGAGTGGAACGGTAGAGAGACAGCTTGAAGGTGGTTCATTGAACGCTCTGGGAGGCACTTTACTGCGAATAGCAGAGTAATCACGTAGATGTAGATGTGTAGAGTATTGGTGGGGCAAGATATGTAGCGCAGCGGCTTTAGAGTTTGGGTAGTTGTCAAATAGGCACAAATGAAATTACGAAGATGGATCGTTATTTGCTGCTTGCTAGCTCACTCGGTAAGGGATCTTTTTGCGAAACGCAAAGTTCCGAGTTAGAATCCCTTTCTGTTGCACAGTTTCAGTATCTGGACGTTAGAGGGTAAACTGGAAGTGGAAAAAGATCTAGAAGGATAGAGGTGGAGAGGCACTGAAGGTCGTGAAAGGAGAAAAGACACGTCGACTGCACGATCGAGCGCAGTAGCGCAGTGGCTAGCCCACTGGACTCGCATTCAGGAGGACGACGGTTCAAACCCACGTCCGTCCATCCTGATTTACGTTTTCCGTGATTTCCCTCAGTCGCTCCAGGCAAACTACGTGGTGGTTCCTTTGAAAGGGCACGGCCGATTTTTTTCCCCATCTTTGACGCAATCCGAGTGTGTGCTCCTTCTCTAATGACCTCGATCTCGACGGGACGTTATACTCCATCCTCATTTCTTCCTTAGTATTGCACGAACACTGGAAATCATCATAAAATCGGAAGAGCGTAATTACTGCTGTCTGGAAGAAAGTGAGAATTCGAGAAAAGTGGGTAAAGGGAATATTAATATTTATCTTTACGAATTGAAGCCGAAGGGATGTAAAAGACTAAAGCGCATTACATTTGTGCCACTGAACAAGAATTTCTGAGAAGCTTTTGAGGAGACGAACACAGAAAAATGGAAAAGGAGCTGAGAGAAGAAAATTATCCTTCAGGCGGGAGAAGTGAGCAGTAGACTTCATATGTGGAGTGGGACAGTTGCAGGAAAACACTATGAGTATGAGAGAGAGCTACTGATGATCTTTTTGGATTTATAGGAAGTATGCGACACGCTATCTAGATGTAAAATTTGGGAGGAAGTAGGAAGGAAAGAGGTAGAGAAGCAGACTGTATTG
This sequence comes from Schistocerca serialis cubense, assembly GCF_023864345.2. Classification (NCBI taxonomy): domain Eukaryota; kingdom Metazoa; phylum Arthropoda; class Insecta; order Orthoptera; family Acrididae; genus Schistocerca; species Schistocerca serialis. The sequence goes on from NC_064646.1 coordinate 400,008,435, forward strand.
AGGGTAAAAGAATTGTACCAGGCAAGTGTAAGTTGCTTGAGAGTAGGAGAGAAAGAATAGGGTGGATGACACAGAAATGATGTCAAACAAGGAAGTGTACTATCTCTGTACCTTTTTATACTGGTGACAGGAGATAAAAATGGCAAGAGAGATAGGCAGAAATGTTATCTGTTGATAATTTTGTGGTGTGGGAGGTACGATGAGGCAGTATAGAAGCAAATGGATGGTCAAGAAGGAGTTGTACTACACTACGGCCCAAAATTTGATGCAGACGACTGTGGACTGGTGGTGACAAGAAAAAAAGTTAGACATACAGTAAACATGGCACTGGGTGGGGATCTGTAAATGGTGTAAAACTTGAAGTAACTGCTAATAATATAGGAAAATGGAAGGAATGACAAACAGGTAAGTGAACGTTCAAGTCAGACTGATATGTTTGTGTGACATTTGAGAGGAATAGTGTGGAACAAATAAGTCGTTCAGAAAAGTAAGAAGATGATACCAAATGTATAATGTATCAATTTTGTTGTACGCTGCAGAATCGTGAGTAAGATAAGAACAAGTGAGATGAAGGATCTGAGAAGTCGTGTGGGAGTAACAAAATCGGGAAAGGTGGAGATAACAATAAGACTAAAAGAGAAGATTGAGGGAAAAAGGTTATAATGGTGCAGACATTTGTACAGAGTGGATGAGAAGGTGATGCCTAATACAATGCACAAGAAGAAGATAGACGACAGGAGACATAGAGGAAGACCGAGTGATAAATGACTAAACGGAGTGGAAGAAAACGTTCCGAAGAGACGAGAAGTCTGGGGCAGAGAGGCTGCTGGGAAGAGCGGAGAAGGGGGGGGGGGGGGAGGAAGGGGGTGCTTGTGTTTCAAGAAACAGGAAAAGTTGATGATGATAAAGATGATGAGTGGGGAGGTGGGGATTTCACAAATCATAGTCTCTGCTGCAGAATGAGAAACTTTTTGCGGAAGCAGTGATTAACCCATGAAAACAATTCTTAGTAGTACGCATTCTCATGGAAAGATCTAGCTATATGTTGCAGTGATTAATAAGACATTGGAGGACGGCAGTTCAAATCTTTGACCAGCCATCCAAGTTTAGATTTTTCCCTGGTTCCCCTCAATCGCTTTAAGTACTTTCTTTGAAAGCAACACGAGCCAGTTTCCATTCACAGCCGTCCATAATGCGAGCTCGTGTTCTGTCTCGAAAGAGCACATCGCCGACAGGAGACTTCTAATGTGCCTTTCATCTTTTCCTCCAGAACAGCAAGAGATGAGTTTGGTCAGTTGGAGGGAGGTACTGGCAGATGAAAACTGTGAGGTGAATCGTTCGTAGATAACTCAGCAGGTAGAGTACTGACTGCGGTAAGCTAATGTAAAGGTTTGAGTCCTGTGTTGTTGGTACTACAACTACGACATGGAGCTAAACCACAGCCATAATATGGTCATTGTAAGAAGTTCTGCACGGTACTCGTACATCTACGTAATGTACTTCCCCTCTTAGCCCTATTTAGTTTCTTATGCGTCTGAAACGCATGACCGCTCAACAAGCCGTGTTCCTTCAACAGACGTCCGGTGGCCATTTTTCGCCCTGTTGGCATGCGTCCTGTAGGTAGTTCACAAAACTCTCATTCCGGGGTGGGAACGATCTGGGTCAGACCGGAAATCGGCATTTCAGTTTACAGACCAACGTATTCAAATTTAATCTCCCGTTTCCCCATGAAATTATGCGCATACTATAACAATGAAGAGAACAAAATCCATTGGGATTACGGATTTATTCGAGATTACATTGATCCCATATTGGCAAACCGATATTCGATTCAGAACAGTACCGTAGACTGCAGCGGCAGAGAATCCAATACTGGAAGTTTTTCCTCTTCTTTTTCAGTGGCCACTTACTCAAAACTGCATTTTATGTTTCTTTTCGATTTTCATACTAAATACGGAATAAATTTTATAGGCTATCATTTTCTTTTGGCTTGCGGTAGATAAACATGTTGATAGCGCGGTCACAGAAAGCTGTGGGGCTGAGTTATCACATTAAAGAGTAGAAACGTGGAACTTAAACGGTTACTATTGTTTTGTCGCACACTATGTATAGTTATTTGTTTCCTAGTTACGATTAGTTTTTCAGAGTCAAAACGGAGCGTTACTGTGTCACGAAGTTTCGTTGGAGCTACTATTATTATTATTTTTATTATTAATCTTTATTATAGTTTCACGTACAGTATTATAATTTATAGTGGAAAATGATGCACACTTAACTGAAAGACTGTCATCTTTAGGTCCTAGTTTCCAATTGGTGTCGTACGTAGAAGTGCAGTAAGCAACTATGTCTAATGGTTCTGTCAGTGCAGCAGTTTTTGATTATTTTCTCACTGAGATTTAGGCACAAAATGTTGTTATTTGGAAATTCGATGTCAATAAATTACACGTTGCTGCTAGACCTATAAGGGAGTGATATTTCAGCAAATTTCGTTGATGTTTTATAACCTTTTAATGTTGGTCGGTGCGCGACTGCTACGGTCGCAGATTCGAATCCTGCCTCGGGCATGGATGTGTGTGATGTCCTTAGGTTAGTTAGGTTTAAGTAGTTCTAAGTTCTAGGGGACTGATGACCACAGATGTTAAGTCCCATAGTGCTCAGAGCCATTTGAACCAATGTTGGTCGGTGCCAACATATTCGTTGTTGGTAAATTTCTAGCACGCTTTCATGCATGTATCTATGATATTTCACGTTCTTTAACGCCAGAATTCAATTGATGTTTCAGTACCAGTCCCTCGTACACTAATTTTTCAACCAGATATTGTATTCTGTTCCAGCCCTATTTCTGCATGGTGCTATTTTCTTTATAATTCATGGATCATTTCAGCTCTAACAGAAGAATAGTCTTCTGCGGCGTACTTAAGATATCTTCTTGTCACAGTCACTTTGTACTAAAAAGACGGTATTGAATAATGAGCTTCTGGAAACTACTGCCTGGATCTAAACTGGTGGTACGATACTTCTTTGTTGCTTCATTCTGTCTTTTTTCAGTTTCATCGGCACTGGATATCCATTCATTCTGCCTACTTGTGTTGTTTGAAGTAGTTAGAATGTTACACATGCAAGGTTATTTTTCCATGTAAGCATTCATTTTCTTGTTATGAATGTGTTTCATCCTGGACGAGATGCCATGATGTAGAATTGCCTGTTAAACACAGTGAGTTGAACAATGGTGACGAACTTGACATGCGGAAGAAATATTCTCTCACATGGATCAATTTAATTTAGAATGCGCTGTTGATACTTTCGAGTTTCTATTAATGTACTTGTTGAAAGTGTCTTCCGTTGTGTTAATAATTTTGGATGATAATTGCTAGATTTTGTCAGAAAAATTTGGTAATTTTGCTGTATTTCTTTATCACCATTATTATTGAGGCTGATCGCATCATATTAATGGCATTGAGGTCATACTCCGAAATCAGATGGCCTTCATAAGCTAACAAACACATTTTTTATATTTTTCATCCATGTCTTTCTTCGTCTGAGTAGGTTTAAGGTTTTTCGCCATGTACACAATGCCACAAAAGTGTCGTACCTCAATCAGGAACTTGAAACTTTTAGCTCAGGACAGGAGTACATGGAGGAAATATGGGTCAAATTTAAAACAACAGTTGACCATGCCCTAGATAGAAATGTACCCACTAGAACAGTTCATAATGGGAGAGATCCTCTATGGGATACACTCACTGTAAAAAAAAAAAAAAAAAAAAAAAAAAACTTATGAAGTTGCAGACTGTCACATAATATGTATAAATCAAAACACACTACGAGTACTATAGATTACAGAGATGCTAAATGAAACGCGTTTGGCTGTCATGAGGGCAATGCGCGAAGCCTTCAATGACTACCATAGTAGAATGTTGTCAACTGATCTTTCGCAAAACCCAAAGAAATTCTGGTCGTATGTAAGAGCTGTTAGTGGCACCAAAGTTAGTCCAGTCCCTAGTGAGTGAGACAAGAACTGAAACTGAGAGTAGCAAAGCAAAAGTAGAAATGTTTAAGTTTACTTTCAAATGTTCCTTTACAAAAGAAAACCAGTAATCCTCGTGCTACTGAATAGACGAGTGAAACAGATATTACTGTCAGTGGTGTTAAGAAATAGCTGAAATGTTAAAATTTAACAATGCTCCAGAGCCCGATTTAATCCTTATCAGATTTTGTGCCCAGTTCACAATTAGGTCAACCTCCCTGCTAACTGTAATCTATCATAGATCCCTCGAAGAGAAAGCTGTGCCAGTGCATGGAAGGAAGAACAAGTCATACCTGTCTACGAGAAGGCTAGGAGAGGTAACCCATAAGACTACTGTCCAAAATACTTGACATCCATTTGTTGTAAAATCTTAGAACATATTCATAGTTCAAACGTAATAAGGTAGCTCGAACAGGATCACATCCTCCATGGTAGCCAGCATGAATTTCGAAAACAAAGATCATGTGAAATCCAACTCAAAATTTTTTCACATGACATCCTGAAAGCCACGGATCAAGGCAGTCAGGTATATGCAATATCTTTTGATTTCCGCAAAGTATTTGACTCAGTACCACACCTACGCTTATTATCAAAAGTACAGTGATATAGGATATCACGTGAAACCTATGGCTGGATTGAAGATTTCTTGCCAGCCGGAGTGGCCGTGCGGTTCTAGGCGCTACAGTCTGGAACCGAGCGACCGCTAGGGTCGCAGGTTCGAATCCTGCCTCGGGCATGGATGTGTGTGATGTCCTTAGGTTAGTTAGGTTTAATTAGTTCTAAGTTCTAGGCGACTGATGACCTCAGAAGTTAAGTCGCATAGTGTTCAGAGCCATTTGAACCAGCCTTTTTGAAGATTTCTTGATAGGAGAGGACATTGTCTTTGATGGAGCGTCATCGGCAGATGTAAGAAATAACTTCGGGTGTACGCCAAAGTAATGTGTTGGGTCAGCTGCTGTTGATGTTGATGTTCTTCAGTTGATCTTACTCCGTCGACAATATTAATTGTAACCGCAGACTTTCTGAAGATCTACAACGGAATATAGTCTGAACGAGGTTTCAAATATCCCGTCAGACCTTGATAAGATTTCAGAGTGGTGTAATGATTGGCAACTTGCTTTAAATGTTCAAAAATGTAAAATTGTGCATTTCAGAAAACGAAAAACATAGCAGCCTAGGAATCTAATATTAGTGAGTTAAATATGGAATCTGTAAACTCATACGAATACTTGGGTGTCACACTTACTAGGGAAACGATGTGCAACGACGACATAGATACAGTAGTGAGTAAAGCAGGTATCCGACTTCGGTTTATTGATAGACTACCAGGGAGGTGCAGTCAGTCTGCAAAGAAGCTTACAAATCACTCATGCTAACTGTTCCAGAATATTGCCTAAGTTTGTGCTATCCGTACCAAATAGGACTAACAGGAGATATTGAACGTGTACAGAGAAGGGCAGCACGAATTGCCAAAGGTTTGTTTGACCCGCGGGAGAGTGTCACTGTGATGTCGAAAGAACTGCACTGGGAGATTCTTGAGGATAAACGGAAAATATCGAGAAAGTCCACTGACAGAACCGGCTTAAAATGATGGCTCTAGAAATATACTACAGCCCCCTACATATTTTTGCCATAAGGACCGTGATGATAAGATTGGATTAATTACAGCACGCGCAGAGATATGGAACGGGGAAAGGCCCAAATAAGTGGTACAGTGGGACGTACCCTCTGCCATGCAGTTCGTAGTGGTTTTCAGAGTACAGATGCAGATGTAGATGTAACTGTTTGCAAAACACCTGCACGTTTCACCTGCCAAGATCGACTCAACCATGGTTTCTCTGAGTTTGGATGGAGCCTGCTCCATCGTCCGGTTAGCAACAGTAAAAGTCTTGGACTCCTTGAGGCCAAATTGCACTTGGGTATTTTGAAAATACTGTTCAGTGACATTTAACAGGATCTCTAGTTGTCCCATGTTTGTTGTTTTAACCTGGGTACTATGAACGTAAGCAAACTGGCTTAAGTTATTGAGTTTTTAATTGACGTAGTTTCTGCCAACACCTCGTTGGTGGAACTGGGAAAGTTTGAAATTTGAAGCACATATAATAACTATAGAAATTTCATCGAATCGCCTTGAAAGACGACTCACTTGCCTGGAGTCACTTTACTACTGGCGCTCTCCACCCTTATGCTACTCGGCTTTCGTGTTGAAATTGGAACTATATTTACGTAGTAGGACCTGCTGTAGCTTTGTTTACCTTCAGTATGTTTTTTCTTACACAGAATTACAGTGGTTTAAGACAGTAGGTTGCTAATTACTTTAACACTACTTACAAGTCAGTTTTACAAAAGCACGACAAAAATATTATGCGATACTGTTGATGGCAATCGTCCAACAGGATGGTGACTTCCTGGAAGCTCCCTCGGTGCCATTCGAAAGGAGTAGTACGTATGGTATCGTGCACTATCGATGCTACCTAGCGCCAGGTCACGCTAAGAAATTGGTAGTAGCTTGTGTGAGTGCACCATCCATCTGCTGCCGGGTCTGAGACACACCTTCCTCAGCACGCACACGGCCTTCGCCGCCACGGAGCCGACTTACAAGGACGTCGCACCTTCCTACAGTCTAGTCGGTCTTAGTTCAGTTCTGCCTTTCTAGTCGAATCTTTGTTTTTTGGAAATTTGTGGTAAGGTCTTAAGGGACCAAACGGCTGAGGTCACCGGTCCCCAAGCCTGGTGTTCACGGCATCGATCCTCGACGGTACGCATCGTCTGACCAATATACGACTTGCCACATTGACACGGAATCTGGTACACGCCGGCCTTCCTCAAACCGAGGTCATCTTTGGCGCTCCCCACCAGCGCACCAGTTTTATTTGGAGGACAAATCACAGTTCCGACCCGGTGTTTCTTCAGAATGCGGGCGATTTTCCCCGAGAGTGGCAAGTCGTATATTGGTCAGACGATGCGTACCGTCGAGGATCGATGCCGTGAACACCAGACGCACACTCGACTGATGTATCCGAGCAAGTCGGCGGTCGCTGAACATTGCTTGTCGGAAAATCACGCCATGGAGTATGACCGCACGAGGATTCTGGTACAGACGTCGAGATACTGGGACAGCGTTGTTAGAGTGGCCATCGAAATTCGCACCAATGACGACCTCATAAACCGTGACTATGGCTATAATCTTAGCAAGGCTTGGGAACCAGCGATTGGGTTAATCAAGAGTAAATCGAGCAAACGTATAGTTGTGACGACCACGGCGGACAGAGCCATCACACCGACGTCATCTCAGACGTCGTCGCAATCTGTTCCACCGCGCGACCGTGGCGCGGGGCGCGGACGGCGGAGGGAGCGCGCCGCGGGCGGAGGGTATTTAAATCGGCCGCCGCCGCGACCGAACCCAGTTCCCTCTGAGCAGCCATAGCGTACGGATCTCCGTGCCGGCACGTTCACAGGAGCTCAGTCCGTCAGTTCACCTGATGATGGCGACATGTTTGATCGCCGAAATATTGTGCCCGTTGGACACTATAGACCGGCAGCACACCCGTGGATATTTTGATAATCTTTATTATAGTTTCACGTACAATATTATAATTTATAGTGGAAAATGATGCACAATTAACTGAAAAACTGTCATCTTTTGGTCCTAGTTTCCAATTGGTGTCGTACGTAGAAGTGCAGTAAGCAACTATGTTTAATGGTTCTGTCAGTGCAGCAGTTTTTGATTATTTTCTCTCTGAGATTTAGGCACAAAATGTTGTTATTTGGAAATTCGATGTCAATAAATTACACGTTGCTGCTAGACCTATAAGAGAGTGATATTTCAGCAAATTTTGTTGATGTTTTATAACCTTTTAATGTTGGTCGGTGCCAACATATTCGTTGTTGGTCAATTTCTAGCACGCTTTCATGCATGTATCTATGATATTTCACGTTCTTTAACGCCAGTATTCAATTGATGTTTCCGTACCAGTCCCTCGTGCACTAATTTTTCAACCAGATCTTGTATTCTGTTCCAGTCCTATTTCTGCATGGTGCTATTTTCTTTATAATTCATGGGTCATTTCAGCTATAACAACAGTTGCTTTAACAGAAGAATAGTCTTCTGCGGCGTACTTAAGATAATTTCTTGTCGCAGTCACTTTGTACTAAAAAGACAGAATTGAATAATGAGCTTCTGGAAACTACTGCCTGGATCTAAACTGGTGGTACGATACTTCTTTGTTGCTTCATTCTGTCTTTTTCCAGTTTCATCGGCAATGGATATTCATTCATTCTGCCTACTTGTGTTGTTTGAAGTAGTTAGAATGTTACACATGCAGGGTTATTTTTCCATGTAAGCATTCATTCTCTTGTTATGAATGTGTTTCATCCTGGACGAGATGCCATGATGTAGAGTTGCCTGTTAAACACAGTGAGTTGAACAATGGTGACGAACTTGACATGCGGAAGAAATATTTTCTCACATGGATCAATTTAATTTAGCATGCGCTGTTGATACTTTCGAGTTTCTATTAATGTACTTGTTGAAAGTGTCTTCCGTTGTGTTAATAATTTTGGATGATAATTGCTGGATTTTGTCAGAAAAATTCGGTATTTTTGCTGTATTTCTTTATCACCATTATTATTGAGGCTGATCGCATCATATTAATGGCATTGAGGTCATACTCCGAAATCAGATGGCCTTCAAAAGCTAACAAACACATTTTTTTATAGTTTTCATCCAAGTCTTTCTTCGTCTGAGTAGGTTTAAGGTTTTTCGCCATGCGCACAATGCCACAAAAGTGTCATACCTCAGTCAGGAACTTGAAACTTTTAGCTCAGGACAGGAGTACATGGAGGAAATATGGGTCAAATTTAAAACAACAGTTGACCATGCCCTAGATAGAAATGTACCCACTAGAACAGTTCATAATGGGAGAGATCCTCTATGGTATACATTCACTGTAAAAAAAAAAAAAACTTATGAAGTTGCAGACTGTCACATAATATGTATAAATCAAAACACACGACGAGTACTATAGATTACAGGGATGCTAAATGAAGCGCGTTTGGCTGTCATGAGGGCAATGCGCGAAGCCTTCAATGACTACCGTAGTAGAATGTTGTCAACTGATCTTTCGCAAAACCCAAAGAAATTCTGGTCGTATGTAAGAGCTGTTAGTGGCACCAAAGTTAGTCCAGTCCCTAGTGAGTGAGACAAGAACTGAAACTGAGAGTAGCAAAGCAAAAGTAGAAATGTTTAAGTTTACTTTCAAATGTTCCTTTACAAAAGAAAACCAGTAATCCTCGTACTACTGAATAGACGAGTGAAACAGATATTACTGTCAGTGGTGTTAAGAAATAGCTGAAATAGTTGAAATTTAACAATGCTCCAGAGCCCGATGGAATCCTTATCAGATTTTGTGCACAGTTCACAATTAGGTCAACCTCCCTGCTAACTGTAATCTATCATAGATCCCTCGAAGAGAAAGCTGTGCCAGTACATGGAAGGAAGAACAAGTCATACCTGTCTACGAGAAGGCTAGGAGAGGTAACCCATAAGACTATTGTGCAAAATACTTGACATCCGTTTGTTGTAAAATCTTAGAACACATTCATAGTTCAAACGTAATAAGGTATCTGGAACAGGATCACATCCTCCATGGTAGCCAGCATGAATTTCGAAAACAAAGATAATGTGAAATCCAACTCGCAATTTTCTCACATGACATCCTGAAAGCCACGGATCAAGTCAGTCAGGTATATGCAATATCTTTTGATTTCCGCAAAGTATTTGACTCAGTACCAGACCTACGCTTACTATCAAAAGTACAGTGATATAGGGTATCACGTGAAATCTATGGCTGGATTGAAGATTTCTTGCCAGCCGGAGTGGCCGTGCGGTTCTAGGCGCTACAGTCTGGAACCGAGCGACCGCTACGGTCGCAGGTTCGAATCCTGCCTCGGGTATGGATGTGTGTGATGTCCTTAGGTTAGTTAGGTTTAATTAGTTCTAAGTTCTAGGCGACTGATGACCTCAGAAGTCGCATAGTGTTCAGAGCCATTTGAACCAGCCATTTTGAACATTTCTTGATAGGAGAGGACATTATCTTTGATGGAGCGTCATCGGCAGATGTAAGAAATAACTTCGGGTGTACGCCAAAGTAATGTGTTGGGTCAGCTGTTGTTGATGTTGATGTTCTTCAGTTGATCTTACTTCGTCGACAATATTAATTGTAACCGCAGACTTTCTGAAGATCTACAACGAAATATAGTCTGAACGAGGTTTCAAATATCCCGTCAGACCTTGATAAGATTTCAGAGTGGTGTAATGATTGGCAACTTGCTTTAAATGTTCAAAAATGTAAAATTGTGCATTTCAGAAAACGAAAAACATAGCAGCCTAGGAATCTAATATTAGTGAGTTAAATATGGAATCTGTAAACTCATACGAATACTTGGGTGGCACACTTACTAGGGAAATGATGTGGAACGACTACATAGATACAGTAGTGAGTAAAGCAGGTATCCGACCGGTTTATTGATAGACTACCAGGGAGGTGCAGTCAGTCTGCAAAGAAGCTTACAAATCACTCATGCTAACTGTTCCAGAATATTGCCTAAGTTTGTGCTATCCGTACCAAATAGGACTAACAGGAGATATTGAACGTGTACAGAGAAGGGCAGCACGAATTGCCAAAGGTTTGTTTGACCCGCGGGAGAGTGTCACTGTGATGTCGAAAGAACTGCACTGGGAGAGTCTTGAGGATAAACGGAAAATATTGAGAAAGTCCACTGACAGAACCGGCTTAAAATGATGGCTCTAGAAATATACTACAGCCGCCTACATATTTTTGCCTTAAGGATCGTGATGATAAGATTAGATTAATTACAGCACGCGCAGAGATATGGAACGGGGAAAGGCCCCAATAAGTGGTACAGTGGGACGTACCCTCTGCCATGCAGTTCGTAGTGGTTCTCAGAGTACAGATGCAGATGTAGATGTAACTGTTTGCAAAACACCTGCACGTTTCACCTGCCAAGATCGATTGACGTAGTTTCTGCCAACACCTCGTTGGTGGAACTGGGAAAGTTTGAAATTTGAAGCACATATAATAACCATAGAAATCTCATCGAATCGCCTTGAAAGACGACTCACTTGCCTGGAGTCACTTTACTACTGGCGCTCTCCACCCTTATGCTACTCGGCTTTCGTGTTGAAATTGGAACTATATTTACGTAGTAGGTCCTGCTGAAGCTTTGTTTACCTCCAGTATGACTTTTTTCACACAGAATTACAGTGCTTTAAGGCAGTAGGTTGCTAATTACTTTAACACAACTTACAAGTCAGTTTTACAAATGCACGACAAAAATATTATGCGATACTGTTAATGGTAATCGTCCAACAGGATGGTGACTTCCTGGAAGCTCCCTCTGTGCCATTCGAAAGGAGTAGTACGTATGGTATCGTGCACTATCGATGCTACCTAGCGCTAGGTCACGCTAAGAAATTGGTAGTAGCTTGTGTGAGTGCACCATCCATCTGCTGCCGGTTCTGAGACACACCTTCCTCAGAATGCACACGGCCTGCGCCGCCACGGAGCCGACTTACAAGGCCGTCGCACCGACCTTCAGTCTAGTCGGTCTTAGTTCAGTTCTGCCTGTCTCGTCGAAGCTTTGTTTTTTGGAAATTTGTGGTAAGGTCTTAAGGTACCAAACGGCTGAGGTCACCGGTCCCTAAGCCTACACACTACTTAATCTAACTTAAACTAACTTACGCTATGGACAACACACACACACACACACACACACACACACACACACACACATGCCCGAGGCAAGCTTTGTCATCCAACCTCTGTTGCTACTATAGCGTGTCGAACCGGCCTATCTTAAAGGACTCGCATTGCTGTTATTCAGCTTAAGTAAAAGAAGTTTAGCAAACAATATGTGTGCATCTTATTATTTAGCTCTCTGTCACAGAATCCACCGACTCTGTGCCGTCCACTACCGGGACGATCAAATAGGCTGTGTGGTGTCATTGCAGTTCCACATATTCCCTTCTCCTCACATACCATCTCCAAGGGGGGAAGAGTCCAAGTCGGCCGTTGTGGCCGAGCGGTTCTAGGCGCTTCAGTCTGGAACTGCACGACCACTACGGTCACAGTTTCGAATCCTACCTCGGGCATGGATGTGTGTGATGTCATTAGGTTAGTTAGGTTTAAGTAGTTCTCAGTTCTAGGGGACTGATGACCTCAGATGTTAAGTCCCATAGGGCTCAGAGCCATTTGAACCATTTTGAAGAGTCCACGACAAAATGTTACATTGCCCACATCCCATGGAATGATGACGAGACGATCTTTGTAAGCTTACATAACATAAAATTACCCCCCTCCCCCAGGAGGCATCAAGCCAATTCCATGGAACACAACTTAAAGTCTTCATAAAGGAGTTTCTTCAGGTGTGCTATATCCAGCTTAAGCCATTCACTGATGACTGTACGTCTTAGAGCTACCAAACTGCATGAATATTAATGTTTAAACAGTTCCAGACATCTCCTGTGGGATAGAAGAAATGTATTCAGAACTGGGGCCGCGCGGAGTGGCCGCCCGGTTTGAGGTGCCATGTCACGGACTGCGCGGCCCCTCCCGCCGGAGGTTCGAGTCCTCCCTCGGGCATGGGTGTGTGTGTTTGTCCTTAGCATACGTTAGTTTAAGTAGTGTGTGTCTAGGGACCGATGACCTAAGCAGTTTGGTCCCTTAGGAATTCACACACACACACACACACACACACACACACACAAACACACACACACACACACGGAACTGGGAATACGATTAGACTTCAGCTCAACAATTTATTAGTGACGTATGAAAATTTGTACTAGACCTGGGCTCGAACCCAGATTTTTCCACTTTACGAGAGTGGTGACCTTAACAATTTCGGCTGCATGCCTTCCGGACCGATCCATATCCCAATGTACCACCGTGAGTCCACTTCCTGCACTCACACAGTTGCTCTGATTGCCGCACAGGAAAAGATTTCTTTAATATTTTAGTGGACTGTCTAGGCATGTTATACTGTGTTGCAGTGTCTGTGTTTTACGGTGCACTATGCAATGCGCTTCAGAGATCCATGCATGTCTGAAGGAAGAGACATTGCTACAGTCTATAGCTGTATGAAACACACAGACTAAACAAGTGAAAATCTCAGTACCAATAAGGAGATGTGCGACGTAGACGAAAGTTGGTAGGCGTGTTTGTACACCTGAAAGATGATTTCTAAATGCGCCAGTTACATTACAGTGGCGCTAATAACGCCACTATGTGGATGCAAATCAGGTTTGCCTCAAATATACGCTGCAAGATCGTGTGCGTTAGTCAAGGGTTGATGTTAGTCAGGAATACCTTTAAGCCGATAAAGACGCCGTCATTGACATGTCAGAGAGTTTGATGATATCTATGTGCGTCAGTTGCATAACAATGGAGGTAGTAGCGTCACTGTGAGCATGCAAATCAGGTTTGCCTTAAATATATGTGTGGTATTGATAGCTACGATGCCACGGCGTAGGTGCAAGTTCGTAGGTTGGCACTACGACAGACACCGACGACAGCGCCCTCTAGCCGGCGCTGCGAAGCTCTACGAGCTCCGCTACAGATTCAGCCCATTTGATCAAGAGCACACGGCTGGAACACTTCGCTTCATATAGAGACTTTGCACTACTTACGACGGGTCTAAGATTTCGCACCTACGTGCCCATCATTGCAAAGTTATGTAACCATTTATTAACTTGGTTTTTGCCTGTAGTAAACATCTATAATTTTACACGCAGTACCGAAGTGTTTCACCTCTCCTGCTTCTACTCGCTTTCATCATTCGGCCAACCTTTCAGTTTTTAGGAGCAGACCCACGCGCGGCCTTCCAGTCGGGATACAAAAATATGCTGTAAGATCGTGAGCGTTAGCTACCTGTAAGATAGGAGGTGGTGAGTTAATGTTAGTCAAGAATATCTTTAAGCCAAAAAAGACGCCATTATTGACACCTCACTGAGTTTGAACGAGATCGTGTTACATGGCTACGAGAAGCTGGATGTTCCCTCTACGATACTGCAAAAAGACTTGGAAGGAATGTAGTTGCTGTAAATGAATGCTGTCAGCAGTAGTCACGAGAATGTACGGTAGCAAGAAGATCAGGCTCCGGACGGCCACGTGACACTACCGAGAGGGATGACCATCTTCTTCGTCGTGTGGCTCTGGCGCATCGCACTGCATCTGCGGCAGCAACCTGTCCAGCAGTTTGCACCACAGTGACACAACTGACTGTTACAAAACGGTTATTTCAAGGACAGCTCCGAGCCAGACACATTGTAGCGTGCATTCCACTGTCCCCAAACCTCTTCCATTTGCGACGACAGGGTGTCAAGCGAGACCTCGTTGGAGGGCAGGTGAAAGCTGGTTCTGCCTCGGTGCCAGTGATGGCTGTGTGTTGGTTAGAAGGGGTCCAGTTGAGGGCCTGCAATCAACCTGTCGTGTGCTAGACATACTGGATCTACATCCAGAGTTATGGTCTAGGTGCGATTTCGTATGACAGCAGGAGCACTCTCGTGATTATTCCACGCAACCTGACAGCAAATCTGTACGTCAATCTGGTCATTGGACCTGTTGTGCTACCATTCACGAACAGCATTCCAGAGGGCGTTCCCCAACAGGATAACGCTCGCCCACATAACGTGTTGTAACACAATATGCTCTACAGAGTGTCGACGTGTTACGTTGATCTGCTCGATCTTTAGACCAGTCTCCAGTCGAGCACATATTGGACACCATCGAGCGACAACTCCAGTGTCATCCACAACCAGCATTAACGGTCCCTGTATCGATTGGCCAAATGCAACAGGCATGGAACTCCAGCCCACAAACTGAAATTCGACACCTGTGCAACACAATGCTTACACGTTAGTATGCTTGCACTCAACATTCAGGCTGTTATACTGGTTACTAAGGTATCAACATTTCACATTTGCAATGTCTTATCTTGCGCTTGCATTAACTTGTGAGCTTGCAATGTTAATCGCTTATACAGGGTGTTCCACTAAATGTGTTTGCCTCTGTAAGTCACGAAGTAATAGGCGATGGAAATATTTATTGCGGTAGGTCACCATAAGAAACGTTACACTGTCTGCGGAGCTATGAACATAGTTTATTATGTTATTATCCAAAGAGTTACACCAAAAAGATACAATTTTATAAATTGAGCAATAGTTGTTTCTATCACGCACTGGAATCAGTAACACCAGCTGTGTATACATCAGTTTAAATGAATTCCTATCACTTTTAGTTTTGGAGCTACAACCCTTCAAAGTTTCAGGGGTAGATATCACACACGCTGCGCATAACGCAGTGAGCCTTCTAAATGTTGTGCGGCCGAGTTGTAACGTCATCGGTGTCACGGAGCGAGAAACTTCCTCGATGCGCTGTTAGACTGGCGACTGTCGCCGACAGTTCGAGCCACACAAACAAACGGGGCTCAATATTCCATAGTTACTGACATTGGATGAAGATGGCATAAACGAACAACGAGTACGTTGACTTGTTGCTGATGCACGGCGAGTGCCGACACGATGCCACTGAAGCAGCCATGGCGTACGCCGTGAAATATCCTAGGCGAAGAGAACCGGCAACCATTACGTTCGTACGTGCCGAACAACAACTTCGGGAAACAGGCAGCTTGGTAAAGCGCCCCAGTAACAGACGAAGAACTGCAAGAACTGAGGAGACGGAGGTGTTACCTAAACAATGTATTCTCGAAATTTCATTACTCTGCATTAATTATTTTTGGTGTTGCAGTTTTTCTCTGTCAGTCTAGAAGAAGTGGATTCAGATTTGCGAATACGATTAGACTTCAACTGAAAAGTTTATTAATGACATATGCAAATTTGTGCTGGACAGCGACTCGAAATCAGATTTCCCGCTTTACGAGCGCAATCACCATAAACACTTCGGCTATCTGAGCGCCTGTACATCACCATGTACTGTGTCTGTTCCTACAGACATAGACATTGCATAGCACAGCGTAAAACACAGGCACTGCATAAGTATTACATGCATGGAGAGGCCACGACAGTAATAAATGGCCGGCCGCTGTGGCCGAGTGGTTCTAGGCGCTTCAGTCTGGAACCGTGCTGCTGCTACGGTCGCAGGTTCGAATCCTGCCTCGGGCATGGATGTGTGTGATGTCCTTGGCTTGGTTAGGTTTAAGTAGTTCTAAGTTCTAGGGGACTGATGACCTCAGATGTTAAGTCTCATAGTGCTCAGAGCCATCTGAACCATTAATAAATGCCTCTGCCTATGCGGAGATAACAGCAACTGCGTGAGTGCTGGACAGGGGAACACGGCGACGTTTGGAGATATGCGTCGGTTCTGGAGGCATGTTTAGATAGCTGAAATGGTTGAGGTGACCGCTCGTGTAAAGCAGGGAACGCCGGCCGTAGTGGCCGTGCGGTTCTAGGCGCTACAGTCTGGAGCTGCTTGACCGCTACGGTCGCAGGTTCGAATCCTGCCTCGGCCATGGCTGTGTGTGATGTCCTTAGGTTAGTTAGGTTTAAGTAGCTCTAAGTTCTAGGGGACTGATGACCACAGTAGTTAAGTCCCATAGTGCTCAGAGCCATTTGAAGCCAAAGCAGGGAATCCGGTTTCGAGTCCCGGTGCGGCACAAATTTTCATAGTCGCTAATAAACTATGCAGCTGAAGTCCAATTGTATTCGGAATTCTGAATACATTTCTTCTATTTCATGGAACTGTAGATCGTAGCAGTGTCTGTTCCAGCATTGACTAGTACATTGCACAACACAGACACTGGAAAACAGTATTTTCTACGGGATTAATAGCAGGTAATTAGCGGGTCAGTTAAGGTACGATGAGCGCTCGTCAAGTCAGGAAAGGACGTCTGCAGCCATGTGAACACAGATGATGTCGTCTTGGAAGACGGCATTGTCCAAGGCATATTCATCATGCAGATGTAGAAGAAAGAGGAAACATACATCGCTTTTCGCCTTCATAGTGACCTGGATTAGTGGGCACATCGTCAAAATACCGCAGAACCACTTCCAGCCATACCTGCACCTGCTGGTTAAACGCCTCAGAACTCGGTCGATGTACGCTACGCTTGCATCATTTAAAAATATGCAAAATCGCGACTAGTCGCAGCACGCTACGCGTCTCTAGTATCTAATGTCCTGTTTCTATTTGGATCACTGATGACGTGCACATTGAAGTGCCGTTGTGAGCACTGGCCTTTTGTGAGGCTTTAGGCTCAAACTGTCCGTTGCACACAGTTCCCTTCGTAATGTTCGCTCATAAACTTTCTCTGCTAACAGCAATTTGTATAGGATTTAAAACTGAATGTCATCGACAAGGAAATACACTCATCTGCGGCCCCTGTCTGTCATGCTCTTTTTATGATCACTGTTCGTATGCAGTGCCATCTGCGAGTGGTTCACTATTCCTTGTGGACAGCTGGACGGTGTGTGTTAATACACCAAGAAATGTGACAACTTCACTCACTTCGTGATCATTGGCACGACAAAAAATGAGAATTTTTCTCTGTCATTCTGTCACGTTGACCCATCTTCGGGTGATCTTTCCGTATGACCGGTTGCCACAGACACGCCACTCCACTGGCATAACTTACGTGAGTGGTGGAGGTTCATGACCGCTTGGTACCAGTCTTATACCGTCTATTGCGTCAAAAACTAATCACCTTGCTGTTAGGAGGCGGTGACTAATATTGTTCCGGTGAGTTTATAATTTATTGAGAACGTAGGAAACCTTTTGACATCTGCTCACATTTACGTAATACTTCTGAAATACTGTAACATATTGCGCATACGTAGGAAAAGAAACCCACCACTGCACAACTACAATATTGATGACAAACAGCTGGAAACAATATCTACCTGAAAATATCTAGGAGTAACTACCCAGAGCGACTTTAAGTGGAACGACCACGTAAAACAAATAGTGGAAAAAGCAGATGCCAGACTCAGATTCATAGGAAGAATCTTAAGGAAATGTAACTCATCCACAAGGGAAGTGGCTTATAAGGCGGTCGTTCTACCGATTCATGAGTATTGTTCATCTATCTGATCTCCCTGCCAGGTAGGGCATTGAAAACATCCAACGAAGAGCGGCGCGTTTCGTCAGGGGATTGTTTGTCTGGCGCGAAAGCGTCACAGAGAAGTTCAAAACACTCCATTGGCAGACGTTACAAGAGAGGCGTCGTGCATCACGGAGAGATTTGCTATTGAAATTTCGAGAGAGCATTTTCCGAGAAGAGTCGGATGACATACTACTTCTCCCACAAATGTCTTCCATAATAACCACGAGGCGAAAATTCGAGAAATTAGAGCCGATACGGAGGCTTACCTACAATATTCTTCATACGCGCTATTCGCGAGTGGAACAGGGTTGGACGGCTCAGTTAGCGGTACAAGAGTACCCTCCGCCACATACCATTAGGTGGCTTGCGGAGTATGATGCAGATGTAGATTCACTTTAATAGAAAATAATTAGCGGTGAACTGGACGTGAAGTGAATTTATTTGCTAGTTGCTCTCTCGGATACATCTCCTTTTGATGGAGTTTGTTTCTGAAGCGTCTATGAAACAATGTGATGGAAAACATGGCAACTGTAAAGTGCACATGTTCTGCTGTGGGGCGACCTGTATGGTTCTAAATGAAGAACACACTTCGTACATCGCGTTCGCAGTATAGAAACTTTTATTGTTCCATGATGACCGCTTTCAACAATATTACGCTGTCCTTATCTGATCCAAGGAGAGAACATGAAGATAATGAGGCGCGGGGGAGAGACTAATATTAATTTCACCTAGTATATAAAATACAATATTTCACATGCCTTTTGGGTTATAAGAGTGCCATATTAGGTCACATGAAGTCAAAGCACAAAAGGCGCTCCACACATATACAGTTCTTGATAAAAAAAAAAACGCCCAGTTGACAACATCCTCGTACCGCCCACGCATATCAGCGTCGGACATGACTCTCCTCCGCTTGCGCACGGCACTACGCTCCAGGCGGAGAGTTAACATAGCGGTGGCAGATCTGGTACAAAGTTACCCAACTCGCCGTTGGATGGCGTGCGCAGTACACGCTCAATGACCACACGGTCTGATTACAAGCAGTGGATTTTTCGGAAAGCCCTACGTAACAATACGGAATACCAACTGACAGCACATTTAAAATTATCAAGGGCTTACGCACCACATGAAGTCTATAGCCATACATACTGGTTGCTTTTTGTACAATGAGGAAATTACAGTAATGAACAAAAAGTTTTAAATATCTTTAATTAAGTAAGCAAGATGACCTAAAGAGGAAACAAGCGAATGCTAATCCGGCCAGACCTGAAAGGGTCCCACATAGTATCACTCATGAAAATGATGTTTTTTTACCAAGGTATCTATACGTGTGAAATAACTTTTGTCCTCTGTCTTCATGCAATATAACATGACACTTTTATAAGAAGTTCCACAAGGTATGTGAAATTAGAAATTAGAATTGTAGTCTTCTCACCCACTCCACCCACCTACTGTTGGAACAGATCATTATTTTGGAACAGTAAAAGTTTGTATACCGCGATCGCGACGTACGAAGTATGTTCTTCATTTCCAATTAAAGTAAATATTAGTTTTTTGGGCGGAAATAGGGGAAAAGTATTATGTCACTAGGAGGAAGCTGAATTAAGTTTTCACTAAATCAGTTCAGCCTGATATTAAGATGGTTCGGTTTCGTTTGATTACAACTATTTTTTGTGCTTTGGTTTCATATCAATTTCAAAATAACTACACCAGTGGACAAGAAATTATGGGGAGGTTCTGGTCGAGAGGTAGGAAAAATGTGACAAGTCTAGAATCCTTGTTTTCATTCAAGGATTGTTTTATTAAAATGGGGGTTTTACCACTTTATTACATATATATTCGTTTATGAAAAAATATTTTTATCTCATAACAAATTGCAGATGGCGACTGGAACATTTGTGAAAAGCAATTTACGCGAAGCGTTGTACACGCTCGCGGATATTCCTGAAACCCATATAAATAGGAATTTGTTAAATTAGAATGAATTTGGGGGAGGTCATCATGAAGGGTTTTTAAAAAACACCTTGAAAAATTAAAATGGCAACTATTTGAAAAACATGTCAATTTTCAGCATGTTTTTCTAAGTTAAATGTTTTTAAAAACTGAAAATTCGAATGAAAAAAAGAAAAAAGAAACCTTTAGCTAAGGTCCGCTAAATTTAATTATCTTCCACTTAACAAAAAAATTAGATGTTTCAAAACTTATGGTTAATCTGCGATCTTCCTCAAATAGGCTCTGGTTCAGAATCTGCCAGGCACTTTTAACAAACTAAGACATTCCTTGGTCCGCTGCGGCCGCAGGTTTCCTGTCACGTAACCCTGATACAAAAGGTACAATAAATAAAATCTACTTTAAAAAATTTAAAATGTGTTTGTTGTTGGTCCCTATGACGATCCCTAACACATTCATGGTCTTCAGAATAGACGAATAACTTTCATTGAGTAGACCTGCAGCTGCATATGCTGCTATTTCAATAGTTTTTGCCTTCGGTACCAATATCAAGATGCACTCGTTGAAGCTCTCGTTCTCATTTTGCATACTGGCATCAGTGCCTCTCTTATGCAAATTTTTAGTGGACAGGAATTCGTATACTGGTCGAATCTTTTCTTGAACTGGTTCACACAGCGCCTACAGCTGCCTACATTTCGGTCATCGCACAGTTCCAGTCAACACGCTTCTGAAATACTTCCACAACCTAAAAATCCTTTGGCAGGCATAATCGATATACGAGGGTTGGAACTTTAATAGTGTCAACTATTTATTTACAGCTCGTGCAAAATAGATACGTTTTTCAAAGTTTTACTGACCTTCAAAGTAGTCACCAGAATTGTGGATAACCCGTTACCAGCGATGTGGATATCGTAGGATACTCTTAGCAGTGCCAGTTGTGTTGACAGATTGAGCGGCGCAGTCTATTGCCCGACGAATTTGTAGCAGTTCTGAAGCGAATGGTTCAAATGGTTCAAATGGCTCTGAGCACTATGGGACTTAACATCTGTGGTCATCAGTCCCCTAGAACTTAGAACTACTTAAACCTAACTAACCTAAGGACATCACACACATCCATGCCCGAGGCAGGATTCGAACCTGCGACCGTAGTAGCCGCGCGGTTCCGGACTGCGCGCCTAGAACCGCTAGACCACCGCGGCCGGCCTCTGAAGCGAATGCCGTGAAGTGTTTCCTTCAGTTTAGAAATCGAGTAGAACTCAGGAGAGCTTAAGTCAGGAGAGTGCTGTAGGTGGTATAGCAACTTAGCAGCCCCATCAGTGAAAACAAATCAGTAACAGCTTGCACTGTACGTTCTTGAGTATTGTCCCGCAAAATGATGGTCAGGTCCCGCAGAAAGTGTCACCACTTCTGTCTCTAAGCTGGTCGTAGGTTGTGTTGCAAAAATGAACAGCTAACCACCGACATAATTTCGGTGATTGTACAGCATATTTCCTGAGTATTGTGGTATTCCGGTTCTTGGTCCCTGGAGATAATTGCAGAGTAACAGTGTAATAGTCATCTATTTGGTTCGCTCTGTCAACTACAAGGAGCGATCAAAAGGTTTCAGTTCGAAGTCCATACAGTCCAGATTGTTATGCCGATCAGGCAAAATCACCTTGAGCATTGAGGCAATCACCCCACCGACTTACCTGGTTGAAGATACCCGTTTGGTAAACCACCGTGTCCTGCTACCTGAAGAAGTCTGTAACTGCCTGCTGCCCACCCTCGTCCGACAAGAATCATCGACTCTTCAAGGCATTTTTTAAGGGATCCAAGGCGTATTAATCACACTGGGAGAGATCAGTATTATAGGGTGGGTGCTCGAGCGTCTCATACTTGAGTCAGCGTAACTTCTGCGTAACGCTATTTGCCATACGGGGACGTGCGTTGTCATGAAGCAGCACGGTACTTGGCGCTTCATTTCACATCGGTGGTTCGACAGACAAGCTGCCCCCATACGCTTTATTCATTCTCCGATGGATGTCTAGCGGTGTTTTTCCTTGAGCAGCAATGGGAAGAATAACAATATGTTGGTTCTATTTGGACTCATCTTGTAGCAACGTTGCCATACTTCACGTTTCCGCATTTACCGCACGCACCTCGGAAAGACACGAATGCCGCTCAGATCCCTTGACTACATGTCGATGCTCGTTTACCCGCATAGAAGTCGCGCAACTTTGCATATACTCTGCAGCAACACCCTCAAACGGAAACTTTTTGATCATTTGTTATACCTCTGTTCTTGTGAAACTGCCTTCATTATTATGAAAACTATCGTAAGAAACCACCAAAGCATACAACACTACAAAACACAGAGTAATGAATAACCCTCAGACGAATCACGTACACCTTTATCGCAGTGTATTCAATATATCCTGTCAGTGAACAGTAGAATACGCAACTAACGCAGAACTGTTCCCTTACCATGATCACGGTGCAGTGAATGTAAACGTACAACTAAACTGCCGGAAAAACAAACCCGAGAGAGAATCGAGCAGCAGTGAGTGCAACCTTGAGTGCGAAGAGTGATAGGGCAGTACTATTGTCAACAGCAGATACCACGAGTGAATGAAACAAGTTTATTTTCAAACAAGAAACAAAACGCTTACCGTCGACATGAGCATCGTCGTGCAGATTTTTTTAGTGCAATAAGCAACAAAACGGAATGTGATTACAGCGTAACTAGTCAACGGAGACTACAGGCTCCTTCTACCACAATAATCAGAAAATACCCCTAAATTACCCACGTAATTTTGACGGTAGTGTTTGAGGCCCTCTGTACAACATTAACAATATTTCGCCTAGCGTACTTTCACTCTTAATACCAAAAACACATCTTCTTACGGGCTTACTCATTCTGTGTTGTAACTTGATGTCGATACAACCCAAAGCGGCCACTCTCAGCTAAATATGCTTCCTCAGCTGCCACGGAAAGTAAAAGATACAGCAAGTGAACGCTACATTCTAGCGAGGAGGGTATAACAGGAAGGAAGGCAGTGAAACAACTGGACATGTTCTTAACTTCAATATAATCTGAGCCTTTCAAACACCAGTATAAGCCACCAATGCTTGCAGACTGTGAGCGAGTAATGTCACATGCGGACTGAACTGCGCTGCAGCGTACAGCACAATGGCGAGGGGGAAGATCGAACTCAGGACTGCAGGGGAAGCAGCCCATCGATTAAGCTGGCCTTGTCTGCTCTTCCCGCCGAGCCGCTTGCCGTTCGCTACTGTCGGCAAATTATAAACCCAAACGCGAGTAAATCTGTTACTGGTTGAAGATCGGTTGGCACTAAAATGAAAACGTAGCTCATAAAACTTCTATAAATCGCATGTCCTGCAATGTAACAGGACATAAAATTGAACAAACTTAGAAATACGCCGACGCGCCAAAACATTATGACCTCCTAGGGTGTTTATGCACGTTTTGAATGCAGTACAGCAGCTGTTCTGCAAGGCATGGATTCGACAAGTCCTTGGTATGTTTCCCGAGTGGTGTGGCACCAGATGTCTCTGCACTGGTCATGTGGTCATGCGATTCGCCTAAATTACAGGCCGGTGGTTTATCGGCGTGACTTGCACCCGATAGCGTTCAAAATACAGGGTGGCGCACGAAATGTGTTACCATTTTGTGTTTGAATATAAACTTTATTGTCAATACAATCTGAAAGGAACATATACTAGAATGAAGAGCCGTCCATGGAGATTTGTTCTAACTCAGCACATGCTCAATATGTCCACCATTTCGTTTCCTAACTTCCTTCAAACGAACACTGAAGTTAGTGGTTACCCTATTGCACATGTCTTCCGTAATTTCACTGCAAGCTTGAAGAATAAGTCTTCTGAGCTCCATTAAATCACGTGGACGTTTCGGGAAAATTTTTTCCTTTAGGTACTTCCAAAGAAAAAAGTCACATGGATTGAGGTCTGGACTATTGGAGGGACAATTTTGTCCGTCATTGAAGCGACCTGGAAACCTGAGTGAAATGATCCGCATGTCGAGATGCTCGTGTAAAAACTCCAACACATTGTTTCTCTAGTATGCGGTCTTGCTCCATCTTGCATGTTGCGTGTTGAAGGGCAAGGCAGTAGCAAGAAGCTGTGGAATGAAGCTATTGCGAAGTATGCTCAAATAATGCTCGCTGTTCACAGTTTCTTCAAAGAAAAAGGTTCCAGTAAGTCCGTGACTGGAAATTGCTGCCCACGCTGTAATCCTCGGAGCATAATGTTGTCGTTCATGAAGCCCTTGAGGGTTTTCAGTGGCCCAAAAGCGTACATTTTGTTTGTTAACCACACCGTCTAAATGAAAATGCGCCTCGTCTGAAAACCAAATGTTGTTGAGAGTTTCTTTCCTATCCTCCGCCCACTTAGCAAACGGTAGCGTCTGCTGCTTGTGTTCTTCAGTGAGCCTCTGTGCACAGGTCATCTTGTATGGTTACATCTACATCTACATCTATACTCCGCGAGCCACCTTACGGTGTGTGGCGGAGGGTACTTATTGTACGTCACTTTTAAGAATGCGTTGAATGGAGCGTCTGGATATTCCCGGTTGCACTGCTGCCTTTCTACACGATTTCCAGGGACTTCTCTGTACAGCAACTCGTACCGCTTCAATATTCTCCGGCGAACAAACAGGCTTAGGCCGAGGTCGCTTCGCTTCCAATACTGTTCCTTCCTGTACAAATTTATCGTACAACCTGTGGATGGTCTTCTTGCAAGGGACCCATCGTGTGTTAAACTGTTGTCGAGAACGCCTCTGACTCTCAACAAGGCTTTTCGTTTCATGAAAAAGTAACACAATTGCCGATCGTTGCTGTGTCGTCAGTCTCCCATTGTCAGCCATTGCTGCCTACTAGTGTCCTAGCGGCAGTATCGTGAATTACAAATCATTTCGTAACTCATTTGTTCTTGCAAGCTCTGTTGGTACTGCTGTAGAGATCCCAGCGGGATATCTAATGTGCGTCGTAAATTGTGGAACAAACAATTGGTAACACATTTCGTGCGCCACCCTGTATATTCCATCGGAATCATATCACCGAGTGAGGTAGCACAAGGTTAGCACACTAGAGTCGCAGTCGGTACCATGACGGTTCCAGCCCGCGTCCGGCCATCCAGATTTAAGTTTTCCTTGATTTCCCTAAATCGCTCCAGGTAAATGCCGTGGTGGTTCCTTTGAAACAGAACGACCGATTTCCTTCCCTATCCTTGACGCAATCCGCGCTTGTGCTTCGTCTCTACTGATTCCGATGTCGACGAGACGTGAAGCCCAATCTTCCTTCCTTCATCGGAATCATATTAGATGAGTTTGGAAGCTAAGATTTGATTGTTACTTATTCGTGTGGCTAGGGCCCCCCGTCGGGTAAACCGTTCGCCGGTTGCCGGTCTTTCAATTTTACGCCACTTCGGCGACCTGCAGTCGATGAGGATGATAGGAGGATGATGAGGACAGCACAACACCCAGTACCTGGACGCAGAAAATTCCCCGACCCAGCCGGGAATCGAACCCTGGCCCAGAGGATTGACATTCCGTCACGCTGACCATTCAGCTACCGGGAGCGGACGAGGCTATCAGTAGGTGACCACTGTCACGCTCCTGAAACCGCTATACCATGATTCTGGCCTTTTTCAAAATGGTTCAAATGGCTCTGAGCACTATGGGACTTAACATCTGTGGTCATCAGTCCCCTAGAACTTAGAACTACTTAAACCTAACTAACCTAAGGACATCACACACATCTATGCCCGAGGCAGGATTCGAACCTGCGACCGTAGCAGTTGTGCGGTTCCGGACTGCGCGCCTAGAACCGCAAGACCACCGCGGCCGGCTATGGCCTTTTTACACGGACAGTTATCCTGCAAGATGATGTCAATGCAGTCGCGGAATACATCAGCACGAATGGATGTAAGTGGTCCACGATAATTTTCATGTAGTACAAAGCTGTCATGGTCCCATGAAAGCCCAGATAAAAGACTCTCGCAGAATAATTCTTTTCCTCGCTCGTCTTCCTCCATGGGTGCTGTCCATGTTTCGAGCAGTTGTTCGCCATAGTGATGGAATTTTCGGTCTCGACTATTGACCTTGTGTTTCAAGAAACGTGATTCATCCGACAGAGCGACTCGTTTCATCGATCGACATTCCAACTTATATGACTCCACGTCCACTGTAATCTACATCTACATCTGCAACTACAACTGCATACATACTTCGCAAGCCACCGGATGGTGTGTGGCAGAGGGTACTCTGTATCTCTACTAGTCTCTTTCTTTCCTGTTCCACCGCAAGTATATGTAAATGTCGTGTGACTAGGTCCTCCCGTCGGGTAGACCGTTCGTCGGGTGCAAGTCTTGCGATTTGACGCCACTTCGGCGACTTGCGCGTCGATGGGGATGAACTGATGATGATTAGGACAACACAACACCCAGTCCCTGAGCAGGGGATAAATTATCTACATGCCTCTGTACGGTTCTCTAAATTTTCTCAATACTATTCCTCGAAATGAAAGTCGCTTTCTCTCCAGGGATTCTTATTTGAGTTCCCGAAGCAACTCAAACGTAGTCAAGAATGATTCACACTAGTGCCCTACATGTTGTCTCATCTGCAGATGAACCACACTTTCCTAAAACTCTCACAATAAACCGAAGTCGACATTAGGCTTCCCCACTACAATCTTTACATGGTCGTTCCACTTCATATCACTTTCAAAGCTTTGATATTTAATTTACCTTACTGTGCCAAGTAGGACGTTACTTATATGTTATTATAGGTTATCTGTCTTGAGCTGATTGCAATGTAATTAAAAAGAATTATACCAGACGCGTTTCTCTTTTATTTACAAAGCATCCTCTGTGCTATTGGTGTTTCTTTACATAATCTGCTCCTTCCCCTCTTGCTAGCAGTGGTTGGTGTCGGCAGGGTTCATTTCACATCTGCAGTTTTTGACATTTCACGTTATTTCCTGCGCTGCAGTATTTACAATGGACTTTTTAACCGTTTTCTTTCATCATTGCCACAGTGTCAATGACGAATGAAAAACAGTTAAAAAGTCGATTATAAATACTAACGTTAAAAGCTGCTGCGAAAAATAGCCACACAAACAAACGTATTAAGGCCATTACTTATGCTGTATTCTAAGTTTATGGGATTGTTTATCCTATTCACATGCATTAAATTAAATTTTTGTGTATTTAGAGCTAGCTGCCATTCATCACAACAACTGGTTCCTCACAAGCGACTATTAATCAAATTGCATGCATATGGAGTACCGTTTCATTGAGTGACTGGATTCGT
Organism: Schistocerca serialis cubense; assembly: GCF_023864345.2. Classification (NCBI taxonomy): domain Eukaryota; kingdom Metazoa; phylum Arthropoda; class Insecta; order Orthoptera; family Acrididae; genus Schistocerca; species Schistocerca serialis. The sequence continues at coordinate 400,035,881 of NC_064646.1, forward strand.
GATTTCCCTGAGCACTATGGGACTTAACACCTGAGGTCATCAGTCCGCTAGAACTTAGAACTACTTAAACCTAACTAACCTAAGTACATCACACACATCCATGCCCGACGCAGGCTCCGAAACTGCGACCGTAGCGGTCGCGCGATTCCAGACGGAAGCGCCTAGAACCGCCCAGTGATTTCCTCTCAAGGAGTTCACAGTTTGTAGTGATAGACGGTAATTCATCGAGTATAACAGAAGTGATATCAGGCGTTCCGCAAGGTAGTATCATAGGCCCTCTGCTGTTCCTGATTTACATAAACGATCTACGTGAAAATCTGAGCAGCCCCCTTAGATTGTTTGCAGATGACGCTGTAATTTACTGTCTAGTAAAATCATCAGACGATCAATTCCAATTACAAAATGATCTAGAGCGAATTTCTGTAGGGTGCGAAAAGTGGCAATTGGCACTAAACAAAGAAAAGTGCGAGGTCATCTACATGGGTACTAAAAGAAATTCGATAAATTTTCGGTATACGACAAATCGTACAAATTTAAGGGCTGTCAATTCGACTAAATACCTAGGAATTACAATTACGAGCAACTTAAATCGGAAAGACCACATAGATAATATCGTGGGGAAGGTGAAACAAAGACTGCGCTTTGTTGGCAGAACACTTGGAAGATGCGTCAAACCCACTAAAGAGACAGCCTACATTACATTTGTCCGTTCTCTGCTGGAATATTGCTGGGCGGTGACGGATCCTTACCAGGTAGGATTGACGGAGGACATCGAAAGGGTGCAAAGAAGGCAGCCCGTTTCGTGTTATTGCGCAATAGGGGTGAGAGTGTCACTGATATGAAAAAAGTGTGTGCAATCAGAAGAGAACTGCTTTCAAGGAGACAACACTAAACTTGACTAAAACGGTAAGCAACATTTTTTTTCACATCAATCTCATTACTTTATCGTCATACCTCGTACCTCCCTAAAGGTACCAAGTTCATATCGATCCATGCAAGCAGATCTTTACTGTATTGCGTTTGTAAGGTAAATCAAGACGCTATTAAGCAAGTAACGGCAATAGTTTTGCCCATTATAATACTTCGGCTTATTAAACATGGCTAGACCGGTTTCGTCTTGTTTCTGACATATATTTATAGGCTACAATTAAAAAGAGTTTATATTACTCAACTTGGGTCTTGTGCGCCAAATAAGCCTGATCTGAAAGCAATGAAACCCCTGTGGGGCGCTTTCGGACGCACTTTTAAGTGCGTTGTCATTACAATGCTATGTCGCTTAAAAGTTCACGCCTTTATTGGCTACACAGCGGATCACTTATTTCTGCGATTGGACAATGTGACTGGCTGTGGTAAGGTACTTCTACGTCTACCTACATACGCAATAGCCACTGTACAGTGCACAGCGGAAAGCACATCACACCAATATTATTGCTTTCCTCTCCATTCGCAATAGAGTACAGAGTGAGGGAAAACTTTCAGCGCCTGTGCCGCTCGATCTCTCTTATTCTCTTTAGCTCTAAGCTCGATATATGATGGTGGCAGTATTATGGTACCATGTTCTTCACCATATGTATATAGTCCAGTCACATTAATCGGACCACTGCTCATGTTCGACGTCAAAGTACAGACGGCAGGTGGGAGCACTAGTGGTGGAAGGTTTATAAAGCGTTTCGGGGGGATGCGGAGAGCACTGCAGTCGCTGTAGCAATGCGGAAACGGAGCTATTTATCTGTCATCTGCGAGGTGCGCCAAAAAAGGAATGAGACTGATGTGAAAAAAATGTTGCTTACCGTTTGTCAAGTTTAGTGTTGTCTCCTTCAAAGTAGTTCCCTTCTGATTGCACACACTTTTTCCTGCGCTTCTGCCACTGATGGTAACATTTCTGGAACTCATTTTCTGTAATATCCTCCAAGACCCTCGTCACAGTTTTTTGGAAATCTTGGATTGTTTGAAAATGGTGTCCCTTGACCGCCGTTTTGACACTTGGAAATAGAAGAGAGTCACACGGAGCGATATCTGGTGAATAAGGTGGCTGTGATAGCACTGAAATTTGTTTAGAGGTTAAAAATTGCTGTTGTGGTGTGAGATTTTTGGGGATCATTTTTGCACAAATCTTTTTCATACCAGGATCTTCAGTTATTGTGGTGTCACCGCCAGACACCACACTTGCTAGGTGGTAGCTTTAAATCGGCCGCGGTCCATTAGTACATGTCGGACCCGCGTGTCGCCACTGTGTGATCGCAGACCGAGCGCCACCACAAGGCAGGTCTCGAGATATGGAATAGCACTCGCCCCAGTTGTACGGACGACGTAGCTAGCGACTACACTGACGAAGCCTCGCTCCTTTGCCGAGCAGATAGTTAGAATAGCCTTCAGCTAAGTCAATGGCTACGACCTAGCAAGGCGCCATTAGCCTTACATAGCAATTGATAATTATCGTCTAAAGCATGTCTCAACAAGAACGATGTATACAACAAGGATGGATTTAAGTTAAGTATTCCAAAAGCAACGTACTTTTCTTTATAGCAATTCATTGAGCGTCCTGTTTCAGACTTCAAGATATTCTGCGTGAGCTTATAGCGTGCATATCGGCCCCCTCAAAATAACACTGTGTCGGCACTTCTGTCGACACATCAGTTATTATTAGACGAACCGTTTCTCGATTGATGTCCAGTTCTTCTGCAATCATTTTCACGGATAATCTTCGATCAGATCGTACGAGTTCACGCACCCTGGCCAAGTTGACATCCGTCCATGAGGTTGATGGTCGTCCACTGCGGTCTTCATCTTCAACATACGTTCTGCCGTCATTAAACACATTATGCCAACGAAAAACTTGAGCTCTTGACATAACCTCCTCTCCAAAAGCCTTTTGAAGCTTACTGTAAGTTGTAATCGCGTTTTGAGCTAACTTAACGCAAAAAGAAATGGCATACCGTTGCACAATATTATGCGGTTCCATTTCCTTGACGACAGACACAAACATGTGTTAACTTCTCTGAGTAGCTGCATCGATGTGCCGCTTGGACTAGGAGCAGCTTATAGACCAAGGTCAAAGATATTGTGCCGATGCAAGCCTGCAGGGTTGCCACATCCTGCAAAGAAAATCAGTCTCATTACTTTATTGTCGCACCTTGTAAAAGGGCATGATCATTGGCTTTCAGCTCAAGGGCAGAAGCATTTTCGAAAAGCCTAAATCTGTAAACTGTTCTCGTCTGCCAAGGTTAAATCATACTGTGCACAGCAAAATGACACTATCCAAAACCAGTGCCGAGGTGACTTCAGTGGACCACCAGCCATAGATAACAGGGGTAAGCGATGACTGCGTGGATATGTACGGGTAAATATAAGTGCAACTGTTGAGAAACAGCCCGCCAGAAGAACCGAGGGGCTACGAACGGCGTGTCCTAAACGACTATTCGCTAAACGTTTCCGGGTATGGGCCTCCGCAACAGGCGTCTGGTTCGTGCAACCATACTGACTGCTGTTCATAAGCGACGAAGCCTGGAAGTTACAGGCCAGTACTCCAACTGGACGTCCACCGAGTGGCGACAGGTGGCCTTTCCGGATGAAGCACGCTACTGGCGTGTACAGAGCGAAACGTCTGAAAGCAAACTCACTGCAACAGTCGTTGGAAGGGTCTAGACTGTGGGATACCGTCATGATCTGGGGAATGTCTTCATAACATTCCGTGGGTGATCTCGTCGTTCTCGAAGGCAAAATGGATCAACACAAATATGCATATACCCTTGGGGACCAAGTGCACCACTACATACAGTTTGTTTTTCCTCGTCATTATAGCACCTACCAGCAGAACAACGCAACATATCACACAGCGCACAGTGAACGGGAGTGGTTCGTAGACTCCCAGGATGAGTTTACTGTACTCCTCTGGCCACCAAACTGCCGTGAGTTAAACACAATCGAGAATCTGTGGTACCACTTCAAACGGGCTGTACGCATAATGGATCCTCAACAGAGAAACCTACTGCAGCTGCCCACAGAACTGGAGACGGTATGGCTCCACGTCCCTAGCGGTTCATTCCAGAACCTCACTGGCTTTCTTCCTGAATGTCTCACACTGCAAGAGGTGATTATTCCGGCTATTCACAGGTGATTAGATTAATGTGACTGCACAATGTAGCTTCTTTAAATCTACCCAACAGAGATTCGCGATAACTACATTGTTTTTGTGGCACTGATTTCCATTAAAGTTTCCTGATCATTTCTGTTGCAGTTTGATGTGGGCTATACCTGTCTGTTACTATCTTAATATCACGTATCTGAATATTTTCATGTCTGTTGTCATCTCCATACGATAAGCATTCCAATATTTGAACAATTGATCACACTGGCGACTTGTTTGCGGTCTCCTGTACAGATACGTAACACTTTCCTCAGAATCCTTCTTACAGATCTATGTCTTCCATTCCCCTTCCATAATACTGATTTCACGTGATCGTACCATTTCATACCTTTTCATAGTATTACTTCTGAACACTTATGCGATATATGCTGAAGGTGTTCACCATTAATATTGTAATTAAAAACTATCGGGCCCTTTCTCATTTCATAGGCATTATGCTATTATTCCCACGTTTAAAGAGAGCTGACATTCATTACATGCAACGGAATTTTTGTCGAAGTCTTTCTGTATTTATTTGCGATCGATCAATCAAGATACTTTTCTGTACACAACAGCATCAGCAAGCAATAATGTAGTGCTCCTACTCCTGTCTGATAAACCGTTTATTTCTGTGTAAATATTAGAAGTTCTATTATGCTTCCTTGCGGCGTATCCGATTTCTGTAGAACATTTCCCATCCAGAAAATTGAACTGGATTTTACTGGTTTTTTAATAAGTACCTCCACGGTTTCAGAAGACGACTGTATGAAAACTACAAGACATACCGAACATGGCCTTTAACGGGGTGATGCATGCGTTTTGTGATCTAGAATTCTTTAGGTGTGAGTCAGCTGCGACGCTACGAAACATCAGGTAGAAGTCCCAACAGACGAAACAGCCAATGGATGGTGCAACACATCTTGTAGGATCAACTGATTATGTGGTGCAAAGAAAACAGGCTGGCCGGCATCGTGAGTAGATAAGGTGCGGGAATCATTCTTCGAGAGTCGGAAGAAATCGTACTACGAATCGAAACTGGGAGTCGCTGCATGCACTGTTATGTGTCATATTCGTGTAGGTCTTACAATTTCCACACAGTCATCTTCTGCATCACCGGAGGTATTTGTGGATAACGCTTTATTAGACAGATGGGTCCCAGTTCGGGATCAGAGTCGAGGAGCGTGAGTCCAGTGCTCGCCATAAAACAGATCTTTGATGACACAAGACGAGCGAGTGCAATGCTCGTTCTTTCCTCTGATTTCTTAAAATAATTGATCGTTGAGTTTGGTTCAAAAATGGTTCAAGTGGCTCTGAGCACTATGGGACTTAACTGCTGTGGTTATCAGTCCCCACTTAGAACTACTTAAACCTAACTAACCTAAGGACATCACACATCTCCAAGTCCAAGGCAGGATTCGAACCTGTGACCGTAGCAGTCGCGTGGTTCCAGACTGTAGCGCCTAGAACCGCTCGGCCACCCTGGCCGGCGTTGAGCTTGGCCACAGTGCCTAACGATAACGCCGTTACAGTGAGGGCAACAAACTTAGGCTTGGGTGTGGAGTAGGTTATACAAAGGTTAAAAGAAAAGTTTTGCAATAGTTGCAATACAGCTTTTTTTTTCGAAGAAATTTCCACCACAATGAGTACACCTCTTCATCCTGAAAAACCAATTCCTAAACCAGTTATTCCAGGTTACTGTAGCGAGTAAGGCACACTCATTGCTCCAAGCCCTAAGGAGTTCCTCATACTTGGAAACTGCACCCCATTTAGTTTCATTTTCACATGCGAGAACCGTGGAAAGTCACAAGGAGCAAGGTCTAGACTGTAAGGAGGTTGCTCAAGATGTTTCAATCCTGCTCACCGAAAATATTCGGTGCATGTTCTGGTGCAGTGGGCTGGAGCGCGGTAGTGATGGAGGAACCAAGTGTCCATTCTTGACTTCGGTCTCAGGTTCTTCAAAGATTGGATGACTTTGGGCAGGCACTGCTCAGTGCACCACTTAGCTGCGACTGTGTATCCAAAACAACATGCTCCACAGTTCCACTCGATTTGAAAAAAAACTATCATTTTCTTCTTTACTGAGCGGGATTTTCTGACAGCTACGGGTGTGTCGTCATCTTCAAAGACCCAAACTTTGTTTTGAGTGTTAGTCGGCATGTCGTAATAGTACAGTCAAGTCTCCTCAGCTGTCACGATGTTATTCCTACACTGAGATGTTCCTTAGAAAACTTCTTTAACTTCTCCCTGCACCAAGTCATACGTCGTGTCAGGTGCTCTTCCGTCAGTCTATGCGGCACCCAGAGGCAACGAAGTTTGTTTACTTGCAAATGATCAAGCAGAATCGAACTAATTGGTAGTGCCTTTAGCCCTAAGGTATTCTCTATCTGCTTATAGGTCAATCGCTTGTCTTCGCCTAGTATTTTGCTCACAGCATCAATGTTTCCCTCCGTAAACGATGATCGTGCCCTTCCCGTCCTCTCGGCGTCCTCCATAGTGAAATTTCCTCTTTGGAATTCCCTGTGTCACGTGAATATAGTTGTACCATGTGGACACACGTTACCGAGTGCAATAGTCACTTCTTCAAAGCGCTGGTCTATGCTTAAATCACGTGCAAAAATTGTACCACAAAACTGCCCGAATCTCACGTTGTAGCCACGATGGCATAGCAAGTACTTTTAAACTGACCCCGCTACTGAACGACTGCGCCCACAAACTTGGCACAGCGGCTTCAATGAAAGTATGAAGTAGTCTCAGAAACAGCAACAATCAACCTCCTGCGACTTATTGTTGCATCGTATTGCAAAACTTTCCTAGACCTTTTTTATTTATTGGTAGTGGGTCGCCTAATGATGGAAAAGCTGCAGGACGATGTAAAGGGTCTTGGAATATAAAACAAGACTGATATTAACAGATATTTATTTGGCCTAATTACTGACAAATGTCGCAACAAACATTATAGAGGACAGAGTTCTCTAAAGCAGAAATCAAATTAGAAAATGACGCTGGCACTGTGAGAGATATCAAAAAGTGTGGAAAGCTGTATGAAGAAAATGCAACATGATCTGTTCATCTGGGTAATTCACGAATTCGAAGTTAACGATACTATAAGATGTATTGTTACATGGATCTGGTATTTCAGCTATGCTTCATTCGTGAGTTGAACTTGCTACTGTGTGGATGTCATTGTTTCATTTCCACGATAGTATTGTTTTACTCGCGCAAACGTCAGTGCCATCGCTCCAGAGGTGGATATTACCGCAGAGTTAAGATTTTTACTCCGTCTGACAGACGGATATTACTCTAACGAGTAAGTTTTTTTGTTTTATACTGCTTGCTTTTAAAATATCTCATTACTTGTAGATGGTTACTACAGGAGGGATACCTTGTGTGTCACAAAGAAGCAAATGAATGGTGCAGATGGCTTTAGAGAAGTTTGAAGGATAATGATCGTCATTCCGACGATTCTTTTGTTCCTGAGGAAGATCACGTGTCGGATTCAGACCATGAAAGTGATTCTGAAATAGATGTGAATAATGTTCTCTGCACGTCCTATAATGAACAAGGTGGTTATGACTCTCTTCAGAATAGGAAAATGATGACACCGAGACTGGCACAATTTATCATGGCAAGATGAACTGTTTCAGTTGAGTTCCAGAGCGCCCAGTTGCGGTACTAAGTGACCAAACAAAAATGTAATAAAGAATAGATTGTCACCGTGGTTAGGCTCTGCTAATCGGTTAGATAACGATCCACATCCAGAAGAAATATGCTATTTATTTTTTAATACACGGAGATATTGGATGAGATAGTAGTACATACCAACTCAAAGCTACAAGTGATAAGAAATAAATTACAAATTCCTTCGTCTTCCAGTTACAAAGATACAGACAAAACTGAAATTGAGACAGTGATTTGTTTGATGGTGCTATGTTCCGTTTTCAAGTCTGAATGTGAAAACTTGGCATCACTTTTCGCAAATGATTGTACTGGACGTCCCATTTTTCGTGTAACCATGCCTCTAAAACCATGTGAAGTTTTACTGGTGGCTCTCAGATTTGATGATGCATCTACTTGCGAACAAACGAAAAGAGATGATACTGCAGCAGATGTGTTCAGTATTTTCAATATTTTTATTTCTAATTGTCAGAAGATATATTCGATTGGGGATCATGCATGTGTTGATGAGGGTCTAATGCCATTTAGAGGCAGATGCCGATTCAAAATATTTATGCAGAAGAAACCTGCTGAATATGGCATAAAAGTATTGAACCTCACAGATTCACATCCTCCATGTCCGTATAATGTTTACTTTTATGTGGGGAAGGGTAGTGACGGAGCAACATTATCTGAGGAAGAGAAGAAGTTCCAAAAGTCAACACAGTCTGTGATTTGTCTTCCCAAAGGTATATACGGGACAAACAGGAATATCACAGCAGACAATTGGTTTTACTCCACTGAATTGTATAAGGTGCTGCTGAAAAACAGATTGACATATGCTGGAACTCTAAAATCCAACAAAAGAGAAGTTCCAAAAGAGTTTCTTTCCAACCCAAAGAAAGAAGTAGGCTTCAGCATTTATGGTTTTACTAAGGATCTTACACTATTGTCTTTTGTTAAAAAAAATCTAAGGTAGTTTTAGCGCTTTCTTCAATGCACCACACTACGTATACTGATGAAAGTAGCAACAAACCAGAAATTATCAGTTTCTATAATGCCTAAAAAATCTGGCGTAGATGCTCTAGACATGAAGTGCAGCAACTACTCGGCTCGGAGAACAAGGAGATGGCCACTGGCAGTATTTTACTTTTTAATGTCAGTGATCTGTGCAAATGCCTATGTTACGTGTCTTCATAAAGCTACAATATCAAGATTTAAGTTAATGAAGAGCATAGGCATGAACTTAATCAGAGGTCATATGCAGAGAAGGCTTATATATATATAAGCTAGCAAAGAGAAAAAACTGTCGTTATTGTCCCTACGCATTGAACAGAATGAGGGCATACAAGTGTGTGAAATGTGATAAACCCAATTGCTTACAGTGCTCCATGAAAATATGTAAAATGTGTGTAGGAAGCCTGTAATTTTTTTCCCTTCCTTTGCATGTATATCAAGATATTTGGGAAAACACATGTTAGTAACAATTTCATTTGAAACAGTAATATTAAATTTTGTAAATTTTGCAAAGGAATAATGTACTTTACAAACTATTTCATGTAAAAACTAATTCTTAATTTTATAAATTTTTCCTATTGTATTGCAAAATGTTCTTGAAAGACAGTAAAAATATTAGTATTAATTTTTGAACAAGCTTTTAAATTGTTATTCATTTTCGATATTCACTACAGTGGAAATTCTTTGAAAAATTTTGTCATCTTAGTCTCGTAGACGGATGTTACTGTAAATGCCAATTTTTTCACATGTTACCAATTAAGGGATAATAAAGTGATCAGCTGCACAGAATATGAACCTCGCAACTGGAATTGCAACACTGACTTTTCGCAAAAATCAGTAAACTGTGCACACATCAGCACCAATCGGCAGCAGAGAGACGAATGACCCTCCAGCAGGAAGCGAACCAATGAAAACGTAGATATCCCTCTACAACTCTCAACATAAAAAAAAGAAGATGTAGGGGACAACTCGAAGCTATTGCCAGTTGCCAATGGGATGGACGAGAATATCGATTATTTCATGAAAAAAAAATAGAGGACACTACAGAAACTTCTCACTTATGCCATGCAAACTGCATCTTAACAAATAACGGCTTGATACTGGTATGGAGCAGTATCGCATCATTTTCTAGACATCTTCGTGTGATCAATGGTGCTGGGGTGACTCTGTTCGCTTGGGTGCACCAAATATTTGAGAGAAAGCAACAGACCTACCCATGCTGGTCGGACGGCGCCTCAGTGTCCGTCCTTTGATGTCAGAACAGAATAGGCAAAAGTTTCATGCTCAGCTATTACCTGGGGCAGTAGTGGCGGCATGGCGCCTTCTATCCAGGGCTAACACAGGCACTACTTCTACAGACAAAAGCAGGAAGCAGGCCGCAGCCTTGCTCCTGCGAAAACTGCCCAGCTTCCACGGGAACTTCCCTCATATTAACGACATTCACTGATCATCTCACGCCGACAAAGAGAGGCCTGAGATCACAGCAGTAGAATACTTCACAAGTGAGAAAAACGCAGAGTTATATTAGAACAAATAAGCCCTCGGTCAAAAATATTAAGTCAAAACTGACCAGGTTTCGACGCTACTATGAGCGTCGTCTTCAGAATTAGACTAACTGTTCTAAAAAATATTAAGTATGTAATACATTAATAAAATTAAAGTTTCTACTGACTGGAAAAAGATGCAGTACTTACAAGTCACATATTAAAAAAGATCTAAGCCGGAAAGGCGACGTCATGAATAGTTGTAAGTAAGATGGTGAGCCGCTAAGGGCTGCTCGTACTTTAGTGAACAAGGCTTGCAACAAGACTGTAATGTCAAAAAGTGTACGCTGAGCCAATCACGTATCTGTGTAGATATTCTGTATGGTAATATCTTGGTTAGTAGTCGACAATGTGGTACAGTCCCAAACGCATTCCTGAAATCTAAGAAGGCAGAATCTACTCGTTCTCCTTCATCTGTGTTTTTTGCGGCATGTCGTAGATTGCTAGAGGAAACAACGTTTCAAATGAATGATTTTTCCTGAACGCGTACTTTGATAGTAGCTAGTTCTTCACCAGGAACGTCATAATGTTTGAGCTTAGAATATGCCACATGTTCTTGACAGAAAGAGACATTAGCGAGATTAATCTGTAATTCTTTATATCCCATGTCTAACGAATTTTCATGAGCATTCTTGACCCTGTTATCTTCCAGACACACGTGCAAGACGTCCTCGATTAATATTATCTTTGAATCGAGCTAATCCCGTAGCGTTTCAATGTATAATCTAAATAGAATTTCTTCAAAGACTAATGCCTTCTTCCCTTTAAGTGCTCTAAATTATATTTCAGTAGGAGAAGGGGGAGTGGTTGGGGTTGGGGTCATTTATGATTTGTGCGAGATAAAATAATTCTGCTTTTTGAGGAGTGTCCTTATGTCAGAGCTTAGAATTTTTTCTAGGCTCCCGCAACAGATGGTAGCTAGTGATGTTAGCAAGATATCAGTAACGACCATCGATTGTGTAAAGAATCGAACTCCCATGAATAAAACATCCGTTTCAAGCATCTCTGAATTTACGATGTCATACCTCCTGAACTATGTGACGTACAGTGATACAACTCTGCAGGTACATGCAGTAGTATATGTGGGTACCGGTACTGTCTGAAAAATGTGTTACGAATACAGTAAGCAGTAAAGAAGTAATTGGTTAAAGCGTCATGCACGATGCTGAAGTCTTACTACATGAACAGCGGAAATACAGTAAGCTATAAACTTTCTTCCTTTCATTATATTACGGGGGTAGTGTCAGCAAGAGAAAGTCGCTGGAAGTCGCTAAGCGCTCTCATTCTCAAATACTGGATGAATAAAGTGTGGGTAATTGGCGCGCCCTGAGTTATGCTGCTGAGCCATGGTCGGTTCGCGCTAATACCATTTTTTTCTTCTGGGCATTTTGTCACCATCGAGTGGCGTCTTATTTCTCCCTCAGTTACTATCTGAATGAGGTGCTCACTTGTCTCCATCAGTGGCAGCAGCAGCGTTTATCGACTGCCGTAACTTCTTTAGTGTGGCAGCTATATTTCCGTGTCATAGTGTGTGTGGCAGTTGGTCGGTCGCCACGGAGCAGCGAGGAAGTCTCTGCGGCGTGTGATCAGGGCGGGGCCGCTAGCGGCGTGCACGTGCAGTCGGAGTTGTGTGGCACTAGCTGCGGGAACTGCTAAGTTTGTCGCCCACCGCACCTGCGTACTGGAGTTGAGTGATCAGTGAACCTGTCGTGAAAGCTCAACCGTTGTGGTATCTCTTTGTTGATTGCTGGTTGTTGCATCCTGGGCTGTCCCCGCAAGCAGCAAAGTGATGGTGTGTCGAAGTCGGAAAAATTTTGCAGCCGTCTCCCTGTATGGTGTTTAACCTTTGAAATTATTATAATTTATTAGTGAAGTGCACCAGCGGTATCTTCTGCCTTGTGGCGCTTAACGTTCCGGTTACCTGCCCTTGTTAGTGTAGTTTTGCAGCAGTGTGTTATCCTTGCCCCATTGATGCTGTCCGGCACAGCGTGTAGTTTGACAGCTTTGTGTTGTTTTCTTTTTCTCTTTGAGTGTTTATTGTGCCTTGACTGTGTTTATACGCCAATTATTAAGACATAACCCTGCTACAACCCTCGCCTTCGCTGATACCTGTGGTTGTCGTGCTGTTGGTCCGGTGAAAGGGAATTGATTAGGCGGATGGTTGGTTCATGAGCCGTCTGTAGGTAACGCTGCAACCCAATTGTTTAGTGTTATACTTGGCTGTGCATCTCACCTAAACTGTGGTTAGAGTTTCCTCCCCAAGCCGACCCTTGGTCTACTTCTGAGCACCACTGTTTGTTGTTTGTGATTGTCATTTTATTTGGCCGCAGGTACTGTGGCAGGTCTTCAGCCGTGTATTTGTATTGTCTGTTTTATGTTTAGTATATGACCTTCAGTCGAGCTTCATAACAACTTTAAGATTAGGCCTTTAGCCGTGTTTCATTTAAAATTCTTGTTGCTCTGTATTTAGGCCTTCAGCCGCGTTTGTTTCAGAAACTGTGGCTTTAATATGTAAATCTTTGTCTGTAAGGTTTCTCTCTTTAATTATCTTGAATTCTTGAAATGGCCTTCAGCCGCATTCTGTTAGCGACAAGATACTTAAAGGTTTCTTAAGATTTTTTCTGTTGTACTGTGCAAAGGCTTAGTATGTAAAGAAGAATTTTTAATTGGGCTTTCAGCCGAAGAATTAACTTGAATTTTCCATAATATGGCCTTTAGCCGGAATTTGTAAATGCTTGGCTTTTAACGAATTTCCTTAGCTGATCTGAAATATTATTTTTGCCTTAAGCCGAGAAGATATTGTAATTTTGCTTAATTAAGGCCTTCGGTCATTACTCTAAATCCTGGTGTTATAAAAGAAATCATTCAAACTTATTCTGGAGAACTTACTCGGGGCCTTAGCCGTGAATTGATCTTTGTTGTTTTAAAGAGAAAACTGTGCATTGGTTTGAGCAATAAAATTGCGTGTGTTCTTGTATAACTAACAGTAATTTACCCTGGTCTCTTTCCAGAACCTGATACGCTCCGTCCTGCGAAACCAGATTTCAGCTGCCTCAGGACATATACACAGTTTCTAACCTTAACATATAACGTACTGTATTATACATTAAACGTGAGATTACACCTCTTAGTAAGCAGATTATAACAGCATTTCAAAATTTTAAATTTTGTCAGTAACTATACGAATTACTGAATATCAGAGTTTTGTTGCCCTTGGAAGCCGTTATATAAGCTACCTGCAACTATGACAGTGATCATTTTTAGCCGTTTAGTAATGTAGATTCTGTGCTTCCTGTCTTTTCTTTTTTTATATTTGAGAATGACCTACACTCTTTTTTTAAATCTCAAGGACCTATTCACAGTGTGAGACATTCCCGTAACCAGTATGGTGGCGTCCTGGGAGCCCCAGCCACTTTAGCTTATTCTGTGATTCCAATAGGGGCCGCTTTTAGGAGCTGTGGTTCGCAGTAGCTTCCAGGCAGTAGCTTCTCAGCGGTTGTCAGAACTGTTTGTTCCGTGGTAAGTAATTTATGGGTTTTATTCACTTATTAGTGGAGCGTGGGGTTCATCTGACCCCACCAAACCATTAGTGAAACATTTTTATTAAAAGTAATTGATATTGTGTCAGTCTAAAATGGCATATTCACAGCGACGGTCAATGATTGTTAATGATCTCAGTTCTCTGAAATGGCTGGAAGGTGCTATTAGCGATTGTGGAAGTGACCAGGACTTTGATTCAGATTTAGAAAGTGACCATGATTCGAATTCGGACTTCGATTATGGGACCGATGACAATCAGGAATATGAATCCGAACTAGGTATTTCTTAGGAAAATTTAGAGCAAGGATGCGGTGTGTAGGAAAATGTTGCATCTCAGGGCATGACAGGTCAGAATTATTTTGGAAAAAATAGGTTCAAGTGGTGTTTCACTCCACCTGGCATAAATGAACGAACCTGTTCCCACAATGTACCAGGAGTTATAGGCCCTACTAAACTACTTGGGAAAAGGTTGCTCTGAGCTAGCTGCTTGGTCTTGTATTTTTACAAATGATATTTTACATGAAGTATTATTATGCTTAAATAAAAAACTGGAGGTCATAAGAAATAACTTTACACATAACAAATATTTGGTAGCAGATATTGAATTTGTGGAGTTGAAAGCATTCCTTGGTCTTCTCTTTTTCACGGCTAATTTCAAATAAAATGATGACGATTAGAACTAGATATTTGCAACTGATGGAATTGGCAGAGAAATTTTCAGATGCACTATGTCAGATTTGCAATAACTTTAGCTGCCCTCCATTTTGACGACCCAATTACTAGTGAAGAGCGTCCAAAAACAGACTCAACCACAGCAGCTTCTCATGTATTTAATCTATTTCTAAAGAACTGCAAAGAAAATTATTCTGTTAGTGACCAAGCATGCATCGATGAAATGCTTATTGACTTTCGAGGCAGGTGCAAATTTAGAATGTATATTCCAAATATGCCAAGAAAATTCGGTATAAAAATTATTGGATGGATACATTTATGCTGGCAAAGGAAGTGATAGTAATACTTTGTTAGAAGAAGACGAAAAACTGTCCTTAGATTGACAAAATCAATCGAAGGAACCAACCGCAGTATCACGGCTGACAATTGGTTCTCATACATTGAAGTTGTGAGGGAGTTGAGGATAAGGGGCCTTACGTACGTTAGGACTTTGAACAAAAATGAAAAAGAAATCCCAAAGGAATTTCTTCCGTCAAAAGCAAACAAATCACGAATATCACTTTTTGGCTTTGGGGAAAATATGACTTTAGTATCCTATGATCCCAAACCAAGAAAGGCAGTGGTTTAATTTCCTCGATGCATCACGGTGCTACTGTTAATGACGAAACTCAAAAGCCTGAAACAATAAATTATTATAATGCCACAAAAGGAGGAATCGATGCTCTTGCAAAAAGTGCACAGTGTACTCTACAAACAGAAGAAGTAGAAGGTGGCCCATTGCTGTTTCTTACGCAATGTTGAATATTTCTTCTGTAAACTCATATGTGATTTATTCATCATTGCCGGAAAATGGACAACTATCAAGGTCTGACTTTATTAAAAATTTGCGGAGGAAGCTGCTTTAACCGCAACTTCAAAGGATAGTCATCAATTTGCACATTCCGCGTGATGTTAGAGAAGCGATTGCTTTGTTGGTAAATTACCAAATCCCAAAGCCTTCAGCTGTAGCTGGTAAAAGAATGAGGTATGGAAAGTCCCCAACGAGCACGGATAAAAAAACAAGGGTTTACTGTACTCATTGCAGTACACCAATATTCACGGATTGTGCCAAGAGTGTCTGTGAAGACTGTCTGGAATAGTGTTTACGATTTGTAAATTTTTTGAAATAATCTTTTGTTCAATTTTTTAATATTCCTTGTATAGTAATTAATAGAAATCAATCACTAAATTTTATGATTTTTCATGTACTCATGTCTTAATTTCAATGTTTAATATTTTGTAATTTTCATTTTTACAGTTTTGCGTTTTGTTAAAAATACTTTAAAAAAAATAAAATTTTACATTTATTGTGTTTAGTCCGATTTAGATACCTTTAGGTATGATGTGTGATTGCGAAAAAAAAATTGTTTTGATTTTAACTGAATAATAACAGGGAACATTTTGAATTAACAAATGTTGGTGTTCCGGTGACCCCACCTTATCGATTATAGAACAGTTTATGGATCATACTAGTTACGCGTTAGGTGACCAATGAAAGGGAATGTTCTTGTCTCCACTCAATGTAAAATCTAATATCATATCCATCATGGCTCAGCACATTGTTCACTTTGTGTACTTTCAACAGTTTTCCAATAGCGGGAGCACTTATTTCAGTATCGTCTATTTCTCAGGTTATGTGGCACACAGACATTCGCACGCTAGTAGGCGCATTACCCGCGAATGCAGAGGAACAAAGTATTCACTTCATCATATACTAAACTGAAAAACTGATACTTACACTGGACCGAATGTACACACGCTCACCGATGTCGACCTGCATTGTCATGTCACATCCAATAACAAGGTGGGAACTGGGCCATGTCAGCAGTCCCCAGCCTGCCATTCAACACATTCTCTGCTTTTTTGTGAATAATTTCTCTGTCGACGTCAACAAACGCCCCTCCCGTCACGAGCCAGCGAACGCTGTTAAAATTAGCACACCGTTTGGTTTAAAATAAACGCACTTGTTTCAATACTTCGGTAGATTAATATGTTATGCCTGTTAACCATGCAGCACAGTTCGTTTTGTGTGCCATCACCTGCATTAAATCCCACTGTGATATTTTGAATGGTTTATGAAAATAATGTTTTTCATTGTATGTGAGAGGTGCTGTATGTTGCAAAAATGAAAGGACGTAAACTCTTATTTGAGAGACACTATGAGGTTCCTTCGTTTCTCAAAATAACTATTTAGAAAAGCTTTCTTGGTCCTATAGGTTGACAATTCTTACTGCTAATCACAGAACTGTATATGTGAAAAAGGGATTCCGAGACCACTCCTGCACCTTTTCATTCCATATATATATACTTTTATTGCGCATTTTCGAGATATCACGTAGAAAACTTCGGGAGATCGTTTGTCACGTAACATATCTGTGAATGCGATGGCATAAACTTGACTTCAACATCTTTGCCTTAGGAATTCAACTCTTTTCTCTTTCTTTTTTCTCATTCCCTAACTAGTTTCAGAGCGTTCTTACATATAACTACGTGAAGTCCACGGAAGCGATGACCTGGTGGATAACTCTGGAAATTCAACGAGGCTGTTCCTAGATGATGATGATGATGATGATGATGATGTATGGTTTGTGAGGTGCTCAACTGCGCCGTCATCAGTGCCCATATAGAGTCCCAGTTTTTGCACAGTCCAATATTTTTTATACAGTCCAATCTAGCCAGTCACGAATGATGATGATAAGCACAACACAAACATCCAGTCCCCGGGCACAGAAAATTTCCAACCCGGCCGGAAATCGAACGCCGGATCCCTTGATCCAGTTGTTCCTAGATGATACTTTTGAACATACGCAAATCGTAAACCGAAAAGGTGTTGGGAAATACAGGAAGACCGGCGGTTCTCCCTCAGTACAAACAGATGTTCTTTTTAGTTTTATTTTGGATCATAGGTATTTGGACTAGATTGATGTTGTGCTCCGCGACTTCCTTCCCTGAGCCGACCTTTTCATCTCAGAGTAGCCATTTCACTCAACGTCCTCAAATATTTGTAGGATACACACCAAAAGCCGCGCGGGATTAGACGAGCGGTCTGGGGTGTTACAGTCATGGACTGTGCGGCTGGTCCCGGCGGAGGTTCGAGTCCTCCCTCGGGCATGGGTGTGTGTATTTGTCCTTAGCATAATTTAGGTTGTGTGTAAGCTTAGGGACTGATGACCTTACCAGTTAAGTCCCATAAGATTTCACAGACATTTGAACATTCTTTGAACACACCAAAATCTGTCTCCGCTCCACAGTTTTTACTTTCTACAACTCACTCTAGATCTATGGGAGTTATTCCCTGATGTTGTTACAGACCTTCTATCAACCTAACCAAGCTCCTTGGAGATGTTCTACTCACGTTTCTCTTCTCGCAGATCCCGCGGAGTCGGCTCATTTCGTATCTTCGAAGTCCCCCCCCCCCCCCCCCCCCCAGTTTACAGCTTTATTCTACACGGAAATGTCCATATGGTATTATTGGCTGGGACGTCTCATCCGGAGTAGTTCGCCCGCGTAGCTGAAGTCTTTTTAGTTGACACCACGTCGATGACTTGCCTGTCACTGATGATGAAATGATGATGACGACAACACAACCCTCAGTCCCCGTGCGAGGAAAATCTCTGACCCGGCAGGGAATCGAACTCGAGCCCCTGCACGGCAGACAGCCGCGCTGACCACTCACACACGGAGGCGGACAACATTCTTTTATAAAACTACACTTCAAACGTTTCGATTCTCTACTTTTCCGATTTTCCGGCAGCCTATAATTCACTTTCACAAAATGCTGTGCTCTAAGAATGTATTCTCAGAAATTTTCTCCTCAAATTAAGGCCTATGTTTGATACCAGCAAACTCCTTTTGTGTAGGAACGTCCTGTTTGCTCCTAATAGTCTGCTTTTTGCGTCCTCCTCGCTTTGTCCATCGTGGGTTATTTTGCCTCCAAGCAGAAGAATTCCTTAACATCGTTTACCTCGTGATCCCAATTACGATACTAAGTTTCTCGCCATTCTCATTTCTCTTACTTCTCATTACGTTCGTATTCCTTCGGTTTAGTCTCAGTCCATATTTTTTTCTCATTACACTTTAATTCCATTCAACAGTTCTTGTTTTCCTTCAATTTAGCCAAGGATAGAAATGACATCAGCGAATACTGTCAATGATATTCTTTCACCCTGAATATTAATCCCGTTCCTGAATCTACCTTGTACGTATGCCCGCTCGAGCTGTACATAACGTAATGTTAGTATTAATTCGTGAAACGCTGGGTTCGGTAATGCAGGGGTTCCGGCGAACTTCAGCTCTCACTGCGTTTGTACGCTTTGGGGGTGCGCTACTCAGAGGTTCCTTGGGATTTAATCTGCAATTAATAATCGCGGTAAAGATGTCGTTGGAGGACCATACTAACATCAGTTTTTCTAAAATAACGTAGATAACCATTAAATGAAACAGATGATCAATTAAAGAGGTTTTATTAATTAAGAACAAACACACATAGCTTGGACACATTAATGTGACCACCGCTTGTGTTCGACGGGAATGTGCTATAACCACTCAGAGACAGCAAGTGACAGTGCAGGCAGTGGAGGGTATATGAAGCGTGTCGGGAAGGCGCGCAAAAGAATGCAGTTGTTGTATTGGGGAAACTGACCGATTTATCTGACGTCCATAAGGGCGTGGTCATTGGCTTCCGAGCCAAGTGTGGAAGAATTTCCGAAACGGCTAAGTTTTTACACTGTTCGTGTGCCGTGGTAGCGAACTGTTCATTTGAAGGTTTGTTATGGTCATGGTCAAACAAACAGCTCTATCTCATTTCAAATACTATAACTCTGTATTACTTTATTCCTGGCCATTCATATTAATGTCAATCTTGATTAAAATATTTTCTTATAAATTGACTGTATTACACGTTAACATACAAACAGAAATAAGACATCAGATCGCTTGATGTTTGTTATTGTAGTAATGCATTTATTTATGTATTTTGTACTCTCTTGTTATCGCGAATCTGATTAAAATATTTACCCTTATTTCGACTTTAATACATGTAAACAAGAACAAATTACATCTCTGAGCAAAGTAGGCCTCTGCCATATCTTTTTGTCAAGATATTTGTTACAAGCAACAGTTGCATAGCACATGATGGATGCTGGCAAACTTTTGCTGTCACAGTGTAGATGAATACAGATTGTATAAAAGTGTATGGAGTGATGTACCAACAGGTCATCAAAATGGAATCAGACAGATGGACGCTAACGAAAAGAGCTGCTCATAAAGGCGCAGAAAGTAAAAAACTAAATTTGCATCCATATCCACAAATAAACAATAGCCATGGCGTTACATTAAAGCGTATTCCATCTTATTGTCACAGAGCCAGCACTCAGTATTATGTTAGAAATAGTCGTGTAACTTCCAGGAAGCCACCTGAAGACGAACCTGAAGAGGTTCGAAAACCAGTTCATGGAATAATAAGTAACTATTTTAAAAAAGTGACAGGCTGCAGTGTTACAAACAAAGTAGCTGTTTTAGAGGTTTTCAATAATCCATGCACTTGTTACCAACGTCTCATTTATTGTTAGAGCTATCTGTTCCTTTTCCTTTCTGGCGACTCCTGTCTCTGTCTTCACTATATCCCAAACAGTTTTTATTTTATAGCCTAACGTATTATCTGTTTTTCATAACAAAGCTGGTTAGATTTGTGGATTATGTGCTTCAATTTTTCCAGCATTCTTTGCATGCTAACATCAGAGCTGTTCCTATATAATGGATACAGTTTTCTTTTTCTCCCACACGATAGTTTTATTCTTCATGTAATCCATGATTCATTTTTAGATTTCTGTTTGATTTGAGTTACATTTTGGGGAAAACAATTTTCAAATGAAGAAGTAACTTTAATAATGAATGGTTTGTATTTTGCATTTCAGACAGAAGTATTGTTAACATCTAATAAGCTCATGTCTTTGAGCAGTCTCCTAAAATTCTCAATTTTCTCTGGTTTATAATTCTCCTGTATTTAGATTTAGTAGATTTTATATCCTGACAAGTTTCGACGTTTAACGCAAGATACTGCAGGTCATGATCAGATAGCCCATTTGCTATTGGTTTTGTAATATGACTTTTTGCCCTAGATCTGTCTACAAAGATATTATCAACACCAGCCTCAGAGCATTTACTTACCCTAGTTGCAAACTTCACAGTAGGAACTAAATTGAATGGCAGTGTTACTGATCGCAATAATTGTTCACTGACAGAGTTTAATAAATCCATATTAAAATCACCAGCAACCACTATTTCCTTAATTTTTACTGTAAGATGGAACAACAGAACTTCCAGATTTTTTATGAAGAGGTTAAAGCTTCCTGAAGTTGTTCTGTGTATACTTGCTGTTATAGAGGAATTATTAGGAAATACTACTTCTGTTACACAAGCTAATAAGTACTGCTCTGAGCAAAATTTATTAATATTAGTAGTTTGAAATTAAAACGGTTTCTGACAAGTGTGGGCACTCCTCCTTTCTCCATATTTTCTCTGCTGAAATAAGAGGCTAATTTAAATCATATAACATTTAACATATCTATACCAGTGGCGACATGATGTTCAGAGAGGCAGACTATATCAGCTGATTTGCTCAAATCTAATTCTTCAATACAAATAATCAATTTATTAAGTCTACCTCTCAGTCCTCGGATATTCTGAGTCAATAAAAATAACTAATTTTGTGCACCGACTCAATTACAACTGGATGGACCTAATTTTTCTGTCACTTTCTCAACATCTCCAGTTTGAATCAGGGGCTGTTTATTGAATTGCTTATATTAGAATTTGCTTTCTGGCTGCCTGTTTTATCAGTGCGATTGTCATTTTCAACCTGTCTCTGAACATCTTTTGTTTCTGTTCTTCGTGCCCTAATAATCTGCTGTTTTGTGACTTACAACCACTGTTGCTTTACCAAATGTGATAGTGTCATAGCGCTCCTCTTGAGATATTTGCTATTAGCCCCAACAATTTCCCCTTATCTTATCTGTTGAGCTGAAGGCCATGCGTAAGTCCCACTTACTTATAGAGTCACCAGGATATACATCAGTTCGGCAGACCTGATTCAAGCAATCGTCTCACCTCTAAATTAACTCCGTAATAGAAGAGTTTAAAGAGGCTAGTCATGGCGACTCAGAACAGACATAAGCCCAACACCAATCTGTCTCGTCACTGAAGACATCTTTATCAGGTCACCATCAACTGAATAATTAGGGTCCTTGTCTATGCTCTCTTGCCTGCCCCACCCACTATTACCACAACGTCTTCCTTTGTGAAGTCTTTGAAAAGTGAACCTACTTCCTCTGTCATCTGACTAGATTTTAAAAAACTTGTGATGTACTAACCTGACCCTAGTTCATGCTGCAACAGTTGGCCAACACCTCCACCTTACGCGCTACAACAGAACTTCCTCTTTCTTCACAACTTTTTCTGACTTCTTACTCCTCAAGCCTTTCTGAAAGTTTGTTGTCTTCTGTCTGCTCCTACATTTACTTGTGGTTCATCAGTTTCCAACTGTGACAATAGATCAAACCTATTTTCCACATTAACAACAAAACTGTCTGATAAAGTTTTATTCCTATTTCTTCTGTAATGTGTTGTCACTTCTCACTTCTCCTTTCCCTTCTCCTTCCTCTTCCTGCGAACCAATAGCGATTAGAAGAAGTGAGGGGGAAGTTACTACACCACAACGTTCAAAACATGAGATTGACAGGAAGTGCAAAATGGCTAAGCAGGACTGAGCAGATGAAAAATGTATGGATTTAGAAACATACGTTGATAGGCGAAAGACAGATTGGGACATGATGACCTTCGCACAGGATAGAATAGCATGGCGAGCTGCATCAAACCAGTCTTCGGACTGAAGACCACAACAACAACATCACTTGTGGAGTTCAGATGTAGGTGCAGATGTTCAGAAATACAGCAGTTGAGTGCACCAGAGGGAGTAACGGCCTTGAGGTTTGTTTAGGGTTATTCACTTTAGTTGGTTTCCCAAAATACGTTGCGCACCAGACGACTAGCTGTAGGGTTGCAGAGAAACGTCTCTCACATATGGATTTTAAGATGGTGCATGTAGTGCCTCGTTAGTGCCTCGTGCCGAGAGAAAACATTATCGACAAATACTTGACAAATTTTTCACATGCGCCTTATAACAGACGACAACAACAAAAAAGAGAAAACCGTGTGTAATTCTGTAACGTCTAACGCGTTTGTCATCGAAACGAACTAATATGACTGAAGAGTTACAGGGTACGTAGCTACGGGGCCATTCTCGCTTTCGTGTATTTGAATTTAATTGGTCGATTACAAGCAGCAACCAGATAGCCCGGAAATGTCGTTTTGGGCTATAACCATATAGTGCCCAGTTCGAACAGATCCATAAAAATTTCCCCTCCTATTTCACGTAATACATCACACACACACACACACACACACAGAGAGAGAGAGAGAGAGAGAGAGAGAGAGAGAGAGAGGGAGGGACTGAGCGAGAGAGAGAGAGAGAGAGAGAGAGAGAGAGAGAGAGAGAGAGAGAGAGAGGCGCACTCGTGCAAATTTTCACACAAAATTTGTGCTGAAAAAGCTGCTATTTCACTTTGTCATCGCCGGCGTGCCTGTGATTTTCGAGTCCAAAGCCATTATTGCTGTAATTGTTATCTGCATCGTTGCTGTTACCATGTGTCACTCGTAACAAAATGTGACACCGCGTATTTACGACTGGAAGCCCTGCGCTACCGAACCATAATTTACGAGTTTATTAACATCGCAAAGCAGCAAGTAGACGTACAACTTTGTATGTCATGTAACACCATAAGGGGGCGTGAGAGAGACACCTACTGAGAAAGACAGAGAGAGAGAGAGAGAGAGAGAGAGATCATGGAAATGGCGTGTCATTCTTGTGGTCTAATATCAACATCACAATCGATTTAACAGTGAAAACAGAACTTGTCATAAACGTTTACAAGAGACTATCTAGAGAAACTGACGCACGCTCCTGAAGAATGGAGTCAAATTTTGTGACTGTTGATCCCACACAAGGAGTGCTGACCATCTTCAGCCGTGTGTATTTTCAAATCCTTAAACGGGAAAAACGAAGGAAATATATGTATTACAGAAAAATATACAGTGTTGAGTCAAACTATTATGACCACATCATTAATAGCATGTTCAATCACGTCACTCAATGGCGCTACAGTTCTGCGTGACCCGGGTTCCACAAGTCCTTGGTAGATTTCCGAAGGTATGTGAGTAGTAGACCAAAGTACTACTTTTACCACTTCGTTTACATTTGTGACGTAAAGTGACACGGATCAGTGCCACACCCTAGACGTCAAAAGCCACGCCTCCTTATCTATGACGACATTGTGATCACAAGACAAAGCGCACCCTCTGTATCTTTCACATTCGAAGAAGCCACACCTCATTTCTTGGATAGGTGGTAGCCCTTAAAACGTAACAGCCAACCACAACATTCCCCAGAGCAGTCATCTTGCCTGTGCTCAGAATATACAAAAAAATCTGATTTTTTACGCCTTGTCCAAAAGTATTCATCCAAAAACTGTGTAAATAATGTATCCTGCAGTATTTGCACATCTAAAATATGTAACCAACCCACACATGCCCCCAAGCAACCATCCACCCACACACTCACCCACTCACCTACCCACCAACTGTCCCACCCACTCACCCAACCACAAATTCATCGCCCCCCCCCCCCATACTTATCCGCTCCCCCCACACTATTTGTACCATGAACTTACAGTTAACCAGCACTAGTGAATACAGAAAACTCAATATTCGTATCATACACATCGGACCTTCACATTACTTATTTTTCACATCTAAATTGTTGTGTGAAGATTGTCAAATGTCACAATGTTAATTAAACGTTTAAAATGTCTGTAAAAATACGTCAGCAATGCAAAAAGTGCAATGTTACGTCAAGTGTCACGATCTTATTTTCCACACACACACACACACACACACACACACACACACACACACATTACATAGCCAAAAGACAAATGAACTGACAATACAATGTAAGGAAGGAGGGAAGATGGCGTTTCCATGGGATTTTTATTGCAATGTAGCATTTATCTGCATATTTTTGTAATATATAGAAGAGGCTCTGTAATGTTTATATTCGCCACAACAAGACCAAAGACAGTGCAGGAACAAGACAGAGATGAGACATAGCCAGACGCAATGGGGCAACAAGGCAGAGATGGAAGGTCTATGTCTGGAAAAAAAATCTGGTATCAGAATAGAATTTTTTATCATAATAAGTAACGATTTCGAGTACAAAACTTAGGCATGGTGATTCTGTAATATGCAAGTATAATTACAGGTCTTTAATTACAAACAAAAATTCGAACTTTGCAGCAAAATAAAACTATATTATTTCTTAAAATTTAAAATATTTCAAGCAGAAAACACATGTGGCGCTACTGCCATAATTTAATTTTTCTATAAGATTTAGAAAAATGCACTTGTCTTGCATATTGGCGTTGCTGATAAAACTTATAGGTTAAGCAGCGTTTATTGACAACCAAAATTCCATTGTTGTACCACTCTTTTTAAACACAATGGGTCTTGAATTTACAAATTTCCGCATATAAATTTTCTGTATTACTTATTAAAGTGCACCCATATTGCTTACTGACAATAGTTAAATAAATTATAGGTTGTTTTAACACCATAGTTCGACATTTGTACCACCACTGAAAGTCATTGAAATACAAAAGAATGATTCTAACATTTACCAAACAGACATGGGTACTATTAATGAACTAACTTACAGGTTAAAGTGCACTTGTCAACAAAAATGAACAACATAAGTTATGTAATTCACACAATAGTGGCACTGACAGCAGTTTCAGCTAGTTCACCATTCATTCATACATAGAAGGCTTATTGCATATCAATATGATCAGAAGGTGTACCACCAAAAAATGCGTTTTGTTGATAATTCACATGGTGGTTGTGCATCCAGTAACAATAACCTCTACAAAGGTGAAGCTGTTGAAACATGTTTATTCAGTATTTTCATCTTACGCAGTCTTTGTTCAGTCATCAAGTTAGCAAGGATTCTGCTCAGTAATGTTAAGTTCATCATTTATTTAACGAACATTTCTTTAAGTAAGGCTTAATGTTGTGATATATAACTTCCCATTGTGCAGTTGAGTCTTTCACTTTATTTTCCAGTATATCATATATTCCCAAGTTGAGACAAATGCTTGTGTAAGGTAATGGCAGTCACCAAATGAACTGATCAACATTGCTCCACAAGCTAACATGAAACTATAACAAGTTGCCTCATGTTATCACAAAACTATTACAAGTTGCTCCCCATGGAAAGGCTACGTTTTGTGGACAATATTGTTCACAAAATGGGCTGACCAGTTCAGAGTCTCGATCTGAACCTGATGGAACACCTTTGGGATGAGTTAGAATGTTGAATTCACTCCAGATCCCAGCGTCCGACGTCACTACCTTCTCTGATTTCAGGTCTTGAGGAAATATGTTCTGCCATTCCTCTACAGATAATCAAACACGTCAATAAAAACATCCCCAGCCGTGTTCAAGCCATTGAATAGGGATGGGTCGACCCATAACGTATTAATTTTACACTGTTGCATTTTGCTATAAATTGGTGGGCTACGTGCTACAGTTTTGCTGTAACGTAGCGATAATGGCGACATGTGGGGCGTGCTCATCCATAATTGAATATTTAATGATGAGCCAAAAAAAACTAGTACTACTGGATAATCTCGCGTACGTCTACCACGAACTCGCAGAAGTGCCGGAACACGACTTGTCATGGACTTGACCTATGTCTGAAGTACTGCTGGAGGGAACTGACACCATGATTCCCGCAGGGATGACCATAAATCGGTAAGAGTACGAGGGGTGGAGATCTCTTCTGAACAGCACGTCGCAAGGCATCCCAGATATGCTCAATAATGAAACTTCCTGGCAGATTAATGTTCACATCTAGGAAGTTTGTTGGCCAGCGGAAGTGTTATGGTCAGGAGAGTGTTCTTGGAGCCATTCTGTAGTGGTTTTGGACGTGTGGGATGTCGCATTGTCCTGCCGGAATCGCCCAAGTCCGTCAGAATGCACAATGGACATAAATGGATGCAGATGATCAGACAGGATGCTTACGTAAGTGCCACCTGTCAGAGTCGTATGTAGACATATCAGGGCTTCTATATCACTCAAACTGGACACGCTCCACACAGGTATAGAGCCTCCACCAGCTTGAACAGTCTCTTGCTGACATTCAGAGTCCATGGATTCATGAGTTTGTCTCCAGTATCCGTTCACGTTCCACCGCTCGATAATATGAAACGAGACACGTCCGATCAGAAAACAAGTTTCCAGTCATCAATTGTCAAGTGTCAGTGTTTACGGGCCCAGGTGAGGCGTAAAGCTTTATGCCGTGCAGTCATCAATGGTACACGAGTGGGCCTTCGGCTCCGAAAACCCATATCGATGATGTTTCATTGAATGTTTCGCCCGCTGACCCATCATTGAAATCTGCAGCAGTTTGCAGAACGGTTGCACTTCTGTCACGTCTGTTACGTTGGACGAGTCTATTCAGTCGTCGTTGGTCTCATTCTCGCAGGAACTTTTTCCGGCCGCGGCTATGTCGGAGGTTTGATGTTTTACTGGGCTCCTGATATTCACGGCACACCCGTGAAATGGTCGTATGACAAAAATTCCCAATTCATTGCTACCTCGGAGATGCTGTGTCCCATAGCTAGTGCCAAAATTTTAATCACTTAAATCCTAATAACCTGTCATTGTCGCAGCAGTAACAGATCAACAACTGCGCCAGACATTTGTTGTCTTATATAGACGTTGCCGACCGCCGCGCCGTATTCTGCCTGTTTACGTATGTCTGTATTTGAATACGCATGCCTATACGTTTCTTTGGCGCTTCAGTGTAAAACGATGTATGTACGGGCAGTATGTTACAGTGTTTTACGATTTATTGCGTCATAACAACCTAATTTTTCTTGTGAAGGCAAAATTGGAAAATACAGAATAGAAGGAAGGCAAACAGTGGAACAATGCCGAAGAATACATATACCAAACTGGTAAAAATAGTGATCGTTATTTCTTCACTGAGGAAGATCACGTGTAAATATGGAATAAATTTCATGACAATACAGTAATTACCTCAAGAAGTGAGAACCGGTTCTGATGGTAATAGTATTTCTACAATTGAATTTGATATGAAAACATTATTTTATATAAACTTAAGGGAGATGATATACTATTCACAATTTCAGACCCTAGTCCAGCTCTTCCTAATGGCAGATACAAAACATCGTCCAAGGTTTCGTCAGAGATGAAAATCCAAATGTAGACTGATCAGGATAAAGGAGGTAGTGCTAAAGAAAACAATGTATTTATTAAATCAGGAAATAGAGGAGAAGAAGAAGCAGCATTAGAAGAAGAAGATGATAATGATTATGATGCTGAATATGACAAGAATGACGTTGAAGAAGAGCCATGAAAGAAAATAGTCAGGGCTACGAATGTCGAAAAATGCTATCTCTCCTAAAGACGACTAAATTCAAACGTATGCTATAAATATATAAAAAGCATTAAATAAAAACAGTGAATCATTAATTAGAGATGATGGCATACATATCAGTATGAGAGAGAACGAAAATGCCTTCGACATTTGCGATTGGAAGAATTCAGACGAACTGGTGGAGCAATTAGTTTTCTTGCTAGCTTAGAAAGTGCGACACACATGAGAATGAGGTAATATCTATTGAAGCGGGACTTCAAGAAGTACTGAACATTATTCGAAGTTTTCAACGGCTGTGAAAAAATAAGGTGAAAGACTCAACTGCACGGTGGGGAACATAAGGTGTTCATAAGAGAAATGAAGTGCTTAAGCAAATAATGATGAACTTACTCCATTAAGCCAGAACCTTGTTAAGTTGCTGATTGAACCAAAAATGTGTAAGATGGTGATAATAACGAAACATATTTCAAAAGCTTCACCTTCCTAGATATTATTGTTATTGGTATGGACAACCACCATTTGATCTATCAACAAAAAGGATTTTCTGGTGGTAGGTATTCTGATCATATTGCTATGCTAAATGCAATCCAAGTATGGGAAGATGTATGAATGAATGGTGAACTAGCTGAGGCTGCAATCGGCGAGCATAAGATGCTGTCAGTGCCAATTTCGTGTGAATTGCATTCCATACTTTGTTAATTCTCGTTGAGAAGCGCACCTGGAAGTTTGTTCACTAATAGGACCCACGTGTGTTTCGCAAATGTTATAGCATCAATTTTTATGTACACACATCAAAAAAAGTTTTGCATCACCCCGGTTCACAGAACTCCTGAAGATATACGTTGACTATGGATATTGTATCACAGACTCAGTTCCTTTGACTTCTCACAGATGTCACTACACCCGTCTAACGATGTAAACAACCACGCATGAGCAGCGCCTATTAGACGGAGGGGGTCCGACAGCCGATCAGCTCCAGTCATTCCACCAGGAAGGAGGTACAACAGCTCGTGTTGTCAGTAGTTCAACCATGCCTAGACGGTCAAGACCGCCGTACGATCGCGTCCGCATTGTTACTTTGTGCCAGGAAGGGCTCACAACAAGGGAAGTGTCCAGGCGTCTCGGAGTGAAGCAAACCGATGTTATTCGGACATGGAGGAGATACAGAGAGACAGGAACTGTTGATGACATGCCTCGCTCAGGCCGCCCAAGGGCTACCACTGCAGTGGATGACGGCTACCTACGGATTATGGCTCGGAGGAAACCTGACAGCAACGCCACCATATTGAGTAGGACGTCTTGTTACGACCCAAACTGTGCGCAATAGGCTGCACTCCTGACGTCCATAGCGAGGTCCATCTTTGCAACCACGACACCATGCAGCGCAGTACAGATGGGCCCAACAACATGCCGAAAGGACTGCTCCGGATTGGCATCACGTTCTCTTCACCGATGACTGTCGCATATGCCTTCAACCAGACAATTGTCGGAGACTTATTTGGAGGCAACTCGGTCAGGCTGAACGCCTTAGACACACTGTCCAGCGAGTGCAGCAAGGTGGAGGTTCCCTGATGTTTTGGAGTGGCATTATGTGGGGCCGACGTATGCCGCTGGTGGCCATGGAAGGCGCCGTAACGGCTGTACGATACGTGAATGCCATCATCCGACCGATAGTGCAACCATATCGGCAGCATATTGGCGAGGCATTCGTTTCCATGGACGACAATTCGATCCCCCATCGTGCACATCTTGTGAATTACTTCCTTCAGGATAACGACATCGCTCGACTAGAGTGGCCAGCATATTCTCCGGACATGAACCCTATCGAACATGCCTGGGATAATGTTTGAAAGGGTTGTTTATGAACGACATGACCCACCAACCACTCTGAGGGATCTACTTCGAATCGCCGTTGAGGTGTGGGCAATCTGGACCAACAGTGCCTTGATGAACTTGTGGTTAGTATGCCACGACGAATAAAGGCATGTATCAATGGAAGAGGACGTGCTACTGTGTATTAGAGGTACTGGTGTGTACAGCAATATGGACCACAACGTCTGAAGGTCTCGCTGTATGGTCGTACAACATGCAGTGTGTGGTTTTCATAAGCTTAAGGGCAGAAATGATGTTTATGTTGATCTCTGCTTCAGTTTTCTGTACGGGTTCCGGAACTCTGATGCAAAACTTTTTTTGATGTGTGTATTAAAAGAAGTAGTATTGCCGTTTCGGTTGCAGGGTCAAAAGATGAATTATGAAATAACGTTCCGCTGCATACCAGCCAACAGGATGGAAAGTATGGAAATAGAATACATAGTTCATTTACCTCTTGGAGGGTACTAGAGGCTTATGTCATGAAATTGGGTTGTCTCTTGCGCATGGCTGACGCAGAAAAAGGCATTGAAGTCACTTCGTTTTGTTTTAGTCTGGAGTGTGAAGAACGTTCCTGCTGCAGGCCTCTGTCACATCGTTGAGTTAATCACAAGTGGAGAAAGTTTTCATTTAAGCGAAAAAGTTTAATGGTATTTTTTAAACTGTCATCACACAGTAATTGCAATAAACTGTGTTGTTTCAAATGAGACTCGCGTTTTTGCCTTAGTGTGATTGCAGACTGTAGTTTCTTGACTACTATCATAAGACTATGCTCTCGAAAGATTAAAGGAAGTAAGTTTGTCGGTGGAAATACGTTATACCTTCCGTTTCGTTAGTTGAACTCACGGTTTTATGAGTATTCGTATAGCATCTGAGTTGCAATCATTGTAACAGAGCCGGAGGTTCATTAACATTTTTCCCACATCGAAATGAAGCTGACGACCGTAATTAGAAGCATCTGAAAGTTACTATGTAGAGGTCTTAAATCCAAGTCCACCAATTTAATGTTTACTTTGTCATCCATGGGGATGAATACGTCACATAACCTAGACCATGATGAAAAATGTTAGGCGACCACACTGAGAAAAGCATCTATGCTACAGAATTTTTATAAGAGACTAATCTCTGGCGATTAGCATGTCAATGTGTCACTAAACTGCATCCAACTATGTAGTTCCTTCTAACATTGTACAATACGCATGCGATGCACGTTACCCAACGTAGCATAGTATGTAACACAAGAATCCGTTGGCTAAAAGGGTTTTACGTTAACGAGACGCTCAACTGTTAGCAAAGGTAGACACTGTTTTGAAAAGCAACAAGACTTGCAAGGGAATGTTCAGACTTTCATAACGGATCTTATGGTAATTTTTTTCCCACTGTTACTCAACTCTGAGAAAAGTCCGCACGTAAAATTTTAGGTGCCACCATGACCTGGAATTCAGTCAAAAAATGAAATTTTGATATTTTTCGCATGGTTTCTGCACTCGAAATAGCATCGTGTGTTGTCCTGAATATCACGATACTCGATGCGACGACCTCTTGTCACTGCTTCCTTTGGTTTTGCGATGTAAGTGCTGATTCACCCGTTGAAAGACAACGAAAGTTAAGTATATAAGTAAAGCTTACATTTCATCTATAACTTTATTTAGAAACTGGTATGGAATACATGCACACAAATACGAAATTTTCATCTTCTTCAAAAATGGTTCAAATGGCTCTGAGCACTATGGGACTTAACTTCTGAGGTCATCAGTCCCCTAGAACTTAGAACTACTTAAACCTAACTAACCTAAGTACATCACACACATCAATGCTCGAGTCAGGATTCGAACCATCGACCGTACCGATCTCGCGGTTCCAGACTGTAGCGCCTAGAACCGCTCGGCCATCCCGGCCGGCTCATCTTCTACATTCGATGGTCCAGGACAGTACACACGGCACGCACAAGTAGATAAAAGAGGTGATCTTGTGCTGGATCCGTGGACACATGGGAGTCGGGGGAATGAGGAAGCTGACAGGCCAGAGACAGCAGGCTGTCAGGAAAAAAAGAAAAAACACACTTCACCTTAACATCCACCCCACAGGTGTGTAACAAATAAGAGCGTTAGTGAGTGGGAAAGACAACGTGTGGAAGTGGCCAACAACAAGCAACGGTCGCTCAAACAAACTATTCGAACGTGGTGCATTTTCTTTCGAACTCCAAGACGGACGAAGTGGTAGTCCTTCGTCTTCCTTTGGGACACTGCCCAGCAACACATGCTTCTCTTTTCCGGCACTAGGATCTACCGGATTGTAGTCTTTGTGGTGTCACGCTCACGGTGCACCGTGTTAAAAAGTCGTGTATTTTGTGTGCTGAGAGGAGGGAAGACTTTGGTCTATAGAGAGTCCTGCCCTACACTTTAGGAAAAAAAATAGTAAAGAAATTGTTGACATCTTGTATGGCGCCAGGACACCTGTGCCCGCATCTCGTGGTCGTGCGGTCGCGTTCTCGCTTCCCACGCCCGGGTTCCCGGGTTCGATTCCCGGCGGGGTCAGGGATTTTCTCTGCCTGGTGATGGCTGGGTGTTGTGTGCTGTCCTTAGGTTAGTTAGGTTTCAGTAGTTCTAAGTTCTAGGGGACTGATGACCATAGATGTTAAGTCCCATAGTGCTCAGAGCCATTTGAACCATCTGAAGGACACCTGTCTAATTTACATGGACAACGGTTTTAATTTTTACTTTTGGGCAGTTGGCTCAACCTATTACTTCTGCGATCAGTCATCCATCTTAGTGCCATCCATACATCTTATTAATACTTTTAACGTATGACAACTGTAAGAAAAGATATACTGGACATTGTACATGAAACGTTGTATGACTGTGGCTGTAGTTATATGGCCTTTGCTTTTTGTTTTCACAAGAGTGACCACTCACACATCAGTACCACGATATTCAGAAAGGGCGCTGATGACCACGCCGTTTAACGCCCAGCAATTTTAAATCCATCCATTCAACCATCCATCTGCGTTGATTTTACTCCTTTATTTTAAAAATGTGAACTATTAATACTACGTTACATAAATTCATTTTTTGTGGACTACGAACAGAGACTAAGTGCGACAGTTGACAGCCCTGTGAGTAGCAGACAGACATCAACGCTTTTACAGAAAACTGGTCCGCAGTTAGGACTGACTCCTGCCTCATGTCAGTATACTTTGTGGAGTGCTCTGCGTATCAAATAAAATTTTGAAACCAGCAGGGGGACATAGTGTATTAGTGATGTAACTTTAGAATATTATGACGGCAGTTAATTGAAACTACAGTGTTCTATCTATAATACATTTTTGTATTAGTATCAAGTAAAATGCACTGCACTGCACTGCACGACAGAAATATAATCAAAGAAAAGAAAAGCAGAATCCATTTGGTTATCATCCGCGGCGCCACTGCAGCACAGCGTTACGCCACCGATGTTTTACGCTCCAGTTTGTCCTTCATGGCAAGTCTTATATTTCAACAAGACAATGCCCGTCCGCACGCAGCGGAAGCTTCTACTGCCCGTCTTCGTTTTTGCCAAGCCCAGTCTTGGCTAGGTAGGTCGCCGCATCTCTCTCCAATTGAGAACAGGGCCCTCCAGTCAGCTCAGGATTTTGCTGACCTAACGCCAATTGCACAGAATTTCACATGACGTCCGTCAGGAGGACATCCAACAGATCTTTGAATCAATGCCAAGCTTGGTTCAAATGGCTCTGAGCACTATGGGACTTAACATCTGAGGTCATCAGGCCCCTAGAACTTAGAACTACTTAAACCTAACTAACCTAAGGACATCACACACATCCATGCCCGAGGCAGGATCCGAACCTGCGACCGCAGCAGTCGCGCGGTTACGGACTGAAGCAATGCCAAGCCGAGTAGGTTCTTGCATGAGGGCCAGAGGTGGACCAATGCGTTATTGACTTTCTGTTGAATAAATTTTTTTGTGTGTACATGTACATGACACCTACCAATTTCCGTCCCATTCGGATAATTCCTTCGTGATACGTCGATTACCTTTTTTTTTAATAATAGATTGTGCATTCATTGTACATGGTGGATGTGCTGGCGTGAGCTGTCGCCAGTACATGGCCGGCAAAGAGGGTGAGAGAAGATCGACAGTAGGCGCAAGCAATGGCGCCTATCAGGAAAGAGGCCAAAGACAAACTGGCAAGAAACGCCCGCCAACGTCCTCTCGACCACCAGTATTTAGATCGCCGCAGCGAATCGGAGGACTCAGTCATCCAGTGAATCACCGAGTCGAGACTTCAGTTGTATCCCAGTCACTTGGAGTCGCAGGCAGGGTCTCAGTCTCAGGCAACAAATAGCGACCAGAGCAGTATGCATAGCAGGACTTGTACTTCACCAGTAATGAGGCTAACGTGGACTGTTACGGAAGTGCTTGTACCACATGGACTAGCTTCAGATAAGTATCTTCTTGTTCTTGATAAATAAAGAACCTCGTTAATAAGTGCATGCAGTTTTGTTATAGAAAGAGGACACTGGCCATCATACAACACCCTCTCCTTGCTTCCCAGTTCTAGACGCTTCAGTCTGGAACCGCGCGACCGCTACGGTCGCAGGTTCGAATCCTGCCTCGGGCATGGATGTGTGTGATGTCCTTAGTTTAGTTAGGTTTAAGTAGTTATATGTTCTAGGGGACTGATGACCTCAATGTTAAGTCCCATAGTGCTCAGAGCCATTTGAAACATTTGACCTTGCTTCCCGTAATACAAGCCTACAGTGACAAGGAGACAACACAAAAGTGGAATCTGAAATAACTGTTCATCGTCGTCATTGTGAGTTAGAAATGGGGCTGATGTTGGTTCAGAATTTTTATGGCCTGACCAAGAACCTAGAAGAATAAATTATTTTTTTCACGGAATGGAAGAAGAGTGTGATGTATAAAAAATATAACATTTTTACATTTCCAGTGTCCGCCGCTGGTAGCTGAGTGGTCAACGCGACGAAATGTCATACCTAACGGCCCGGGTTCGATTCCCGGCTGGGTCGGAGATTTTCTCCGCTCAGGGACTGGGTGTTGTGTTGTCCTTATCATCATCATTTCATCCCCATCGACGCGCAGGTCGCCGTAGTGGCGTCAAATCGAAAGACTTGCACCAGGCGAACGGTCTACCCGACGGGAGGCCCTAGCCACACGGCGTTCCCATTTCCAGTTTTCCAGAGCTTGACATGTCGACTAGAAGGGTCCCTGTGCATAGCAACGCTCTTTTCACTCGTGGTCCAAAGTCTCTTTTTGTCAAATAACACAGGTGACAATGCGTCATCGCAACAAATCATGGACGTTATTGTTTATAAATATTTAGGTACAAACATGGTCTCTGCAGTTGACTATGTAAGATTTTTCACCTTTGAATGAAAGTGTTCTTTTACCCTGCATTTCATTTTCAAAATAGACTGATCTGTATTGTACAGGCAATATTCACTACAACCTAACGATTTTACGCTTTTCATCTGTAACGACCACCAGTCCATATGGAGCTGCGGTAGATGGTGATCTCACTCAAGCGTACGGACAACGGCACAGTTTCGCATCCTGTGACTCCTCTATAGAAATGCTAACCATTTCACAGAGGCGACAGTAGAATTTTTTGTGAGATTACCATGTAAGAGCGGGAGTGGAGGGGCTCCACTTTTTCACCTTAACTAATCGAATTCACCACAGCTTTACCTTCGTCTA
This sequence comes from Schistocerca serialis cubense, assembly GCF_023864345.2. NCBI lineage: Eukaryota > Metazoa > Arthropoda > Insecta > Orthoptera > Acrididae > Schistocerca > Schistocerca serialis. The sequence goes on from NC_064646.1 coordinate 400,071,633, forward strand.
ACGAGGTAATTTTAATGTTATTTTACGCTTGCCCAATGTCGTGAACGGCGCGTACGTTAATCATTGTTGATGAGAAACGTAGACCTGCCATAAATAGGTTTAAAATGTTTTTTCCAGTACATAAGCGGTTTTGAGTTGCCATTCCTATCTTCAGAAGCCAATGTTTCCGATTAAATTAACGTTTTTATCGGCAGCACGCCGCCTGCTTCTGCACTGCACACGAATATTTGACTAATTAGCGCCATCTTATATTTTGTTTCCATGTTAAAAACTCGTTAATGAGACTGCATTTATTTATATGTAAAATGAAATAGTTGTAGACTTTAAGTATGTTTCAGTGGATGGCACTTTGTGTTTATATAGTCCTTACGCTTTTCTAGGACAATGCATAAGCTCTTACAGTGCAAACAGCAAATATAATCCAAATAAAGCACTGTGCCACACTTCATAATGTTCTTAATGTCAGTTCCAACTTCGCACACACGCTTTACACTAGATTTTTTTTCTTTACATTGCTAAGAGCACATGTTATTAACAAGTTAACATGTTAATAACAGGAAGATGCTTTTAGCCTAAGGATGAACTTACACGTTTGCTTTACAACGCCTCGTTAAAATTCTACTGACAGCTCAAAGTAAAATAGGACACCTCCAGGAAACAAATTTTCCTATATTATTTCGATAACGAGTTCATCCCACAGCCTCCGAGAGGTAGCTTAGAGGTTAGGGATGCCGAGGAAAATTCGAGGGACCACCGTGAACATTTTAGAGTGAAATTCAAAATGAAATTTGATTAAAAAATACGAATGTGTTTTTGTAAAAAAAATATTTCCTTTGTTACATTTTTATTACTACCGACTACTTGTAGTAAAATATGTAATTTGTGTAAATAAAATATTAATTTTTATATGGACATGAATATCAATTTCGTTTTTGTAATGTAACGAATTCTGTCAAATATCATAATGATAGCGTTTCATTAATCTCATCAAGTCATTCAATCACACAATCGTATAGTACAACTTTATACACTTAAATAGTAAACCATAAACGCTAGTATATAGGTTTTCAATTCTAAAACTGGCCTGAAATGCTATTTTTGCGAGTTGGTTTTCACAAAACGTCATCTGGTGCCACCCGCACCACAGGTTCAACCAAGGAGCATAAAAATCCTATATACTGTACTGACCATATATCTGCTCTATTTGAACGTTCGCGGAAACTTTAGCCGAACATGATTAAATCTCCACGCGTTTTCGGTTGATTCGTTTCATTTGGCGTCTGTTGTTTATCTCCATAGCAATCAGCAAAAGAATCACAGGGTTTAATTGTACAGAATATTTTCTGGAATTCACAGTCTGATTAGAGCGATGTAATTCCAAATATATACCAGAAATTAAATGAAAGTATTGAAACAAAGATATTAGCACCCTTTATAACAAAGCTTCGTCATTTCCTCTTCAATGATCGTTGCGACAATCATGCGCACTACACGCAGCGTAAGAAAAACTAGAGATATCTCTTAATTGTCGGCCCAAGCCAGTTAATAACGGTTTTCATGGGTTTTAGGAAACTATCACTGTGTTTCTGCAGCTAAAGTTTTTCTTGCGTGTTTCATATAGTGTTAACTACAAATAGTAAAATGTTACGACAGGTTTACCAGTGGCAAGACCGACCTTTCCTCGTCAGCGTTGGGTACGTCACCAGAGGACTTGCGTTTCGTTATCTTCTGCCGCGAGAGGATGAGACGTTCACAGCACTGTAAAAAATCTCTTCGATCGTATTTTGAATGCGTATATATTACTTTCAGGAACAATCCATATGGTAGGCTATGTTACGTCATTAAATATCTTATGTTCTGAATTACACTCCTGGAAATTGAAATAAGAACACCGTGAAATCATTGTCCCAGGAAGGGGAAACTTTATTGACACATTCCTGGGGTCAGATACATCACATGATCACACTGACAGAACCCCAGGCACATAGACACAGGCAACAGAGCATGCACAATGTCGGCACTAGTACAGTGTATATCCACCTTTCGCAGCAATGCAGGCTGCTATTCTCCCATGGAGACGATCGTAGAGATGCTGGATGTAGTCCTGTGGAACGGCTTGCCATGCCATTTCCACCTGGCGCCTCAGTTGGACCAGCGTTCGTGCTGGACGTGCAGACCGCGTGAGACGACGCTTCATCCAGTCCCAAACATGCTCAATGGGGGACAGATCCGGAGATCTTGCTGGCCAGGGTAGTTGACTTACACCTTCTAGAGCACGTTGGGTGGCACGGGATACATGCGGACGTGCATTGTCCTGTTGGAACAGTAAGTTCCCTTGCCGGTCTAGGAATGGTAGAACGATGGGTTCGATGACGGTTTGGATGTACCGTGCACTATTCAGTGTCCCCTCGACGATCACCAGTGGTGTGCGGCCAGTGTAGGAGATCGCTCCCCACACCATGATGCCGGGTGTTGGCCCTGTGTGCCTCGGTCGTATGCAGTCCTGATTGTGGCGCTCACCTGCACGGCGCCAAACACGCATACGACCATCATTGGCACCAAGGCAGAAGCGACTCTCATCGCTGAAGACGACACGTCTCCATTCGTCCCTCCATTCACGCCTGTCGCGACACCACTGGAGGCGGGCTGCACGATGTTGGGGCGTGAGCGGAAGACGGCCTAACGGTGTGCGGGACCGTAGCCCAGCTTCATGGAGACGGTTGCGAATGGTCCTCGCCGATACCCCAGGAGCAACAGTGTCCCTAATTTGCTGGGAAGTGGCGGTGCGGTCCCCTACGGCACTGCGTAGGATCCTACGGTCTTGGCGTGCATCCGTGCGTCGCTGCGGTCCGGTCCCAGGTCGACGGGCACGTGCACCTTCCGCCGACCACTGGCGACAACATCGATGTACTGTGGAGACCTCACGCCCCACGTGTTGAGCAATTCGGCGGTACGTCCACCCGGCCTCCCGCATGCCCACTATACGCCCTCGCTCAAAGTCCGTCAACTGCACATACGGTTCACGTCCCCGCTGTCGCGGCATGCTACCAGTGTTAAAGACTGCGATGGAGCTCCGTATGCCACGGCAAACTGGCTGACACTGACGGTGGCGGTGCACAAATGCTGCGCAGCTAGCGCCATTCGACGGCCAACACCGCGGTTCCTGGTGTGTCCGCTGTGCCGTGCGTGTGATCATTGCTTGTACAGCCCTCTCGCAGTGTCCGGAGCACCGGACACCGGTGTCAATGTGTTCTTTTTTCCATTTCCAGGAGTGTATTTAGTTGTCGGCCGGCCTTAAAACTATATACTGTCCCCTCGTTTACTCATGTTCTGTAGCTCATACTGCAACAGTTTGTATGTGTCCAAGTAAATAACGAAACTGTCTTCGTGACGTCGCCTTTAACGAACCACAGGAATCGAAAGCTGTCCGTCTATCATCAGCCCGAAAGAAGAATCTTCTAGGTTATGAATAGTTGTCAAAGCGTGCCCTCGAAGAAAGTAAATACGCAGTCAACGTATAGTCAAAAGTAGTCACGAGGTAAGTGGTCAACAACAATTGGTATTGTTCTTCACTTGTCACCTCCAGATCTAGTTAGCGAGGCACGCGCCGAATACGGACTCGTACAGCCATCAACATACTCGAACCGATAAACGTAAGTGTATATATTATATATTTTGCTAAAAATTAAAAATGAATTAAAAAGGCAATAAACTATTAAATGATTTAGGAACAGCAATACAACAGAGAGCAGCTCATGTTGAACTGTGGTATCATATCTGCCAAAAACCTAAGGAATATTTGATTGACATCCTCTTCCTGATCGCAGTCACATAAGAGGGATAGCATCAAACCAATCCGAAGTAGATATTTCTTCTGATTTGACCCATTATAAATGGTTTTTGTAAGCCTGCGACTGTAGATACAATAGGTTTGTTTATAAATAAATAAATCTTCTGCTACCAGTCACGATTTTTTCTTTATTTTACTATTCGTACGGAATTATTTCTTGAAATGCGTCGTGCGAATAGTAAAATAAAGAAAAAATCGTGAATGGTAGGAGAAGATTTATTTATTTATAAACAAACCTAGGTATTTCTTGTTGCAGGCATGGACGAAAGTAAATGTTCTCTAAAGACTTCAATGAATTTGGATGACACTATACATTCTGCATTGACCAAATGATTTAAAAGTGAAGGAATTATTTCATTATGCATATTTCTACTCACGAAAGAGTTCTAGGATCATTTTTTAGGAGAAAACTTCAGTAGGCTTTATTTAGAGAATACAGCAGTGTCTTATAAAAATTATATCTGGTATTATGTTGATAATTTTCAGGGTATGTCCGTCTATGTGGAAAAGTATAAAACCAATTTCTGCCATCCAGTATACATTTCCTCATATTGTTTGAAATACATCGTCAGGGACCTGAATTTATGTGTTCACAATTTTGCTTTATCTACACTACTGGCCATTAACATTACTATACCACGAAGATGACTTGCTAGAGACGCGAAATTTAACCGACAGGAAGAAGATGCTGTGATATGCAAATGATTAGCTTTTCAGAGCATTCACACAAGGTTGGCGCCGGTGGCGGCATCTACAACGTGCTGACATGAGAGAAGTTTCAAACCGATTTCTCATACACAAACATCAGTTGACCGGCCTTGCCTGGTGAAAAGTTGTTGTGATGCCCCGTGTAAGGAGGAGAAATGCGTACCATCACGTTTCCGACTTTGATAAAGATCTGATTGTAGCCTATCGCGATTGCGGTTTATCGTATCGTGACATTGCTGCTTGCGTTGGTCGATATCCAATGACTGTTAGCAGAATATGGAATTGGTGGGTTCAGGAGGGTAATACGGAACGCCGTGCTGGATCCCAACGGCCTCATATCACTAGCAGTCGAGATGACAGGCATCTTATCCGCATGGCTGTAACGGATCGTGCAGCCACGTCTCAATCCCTGAGTCAACAGATGGGGACGTTTGCAAGACAACAACCATCTGCACGAACAGTTCGACGACGTTTGCAGCAACATGAACTATCAGCTCGGAGACCATGGCTGCGGTTACCCTTGACACTGTATCACAGACAGGAGCGCCTGCGATGGTGTACTCAACGACGAACCTGGGTGCACGACTGGCAAAACGTCATTTTTTCGGACGAATCCAGGTTCTGTTTACAGCATCATGATGGTCGCATCCGTGTTTGGCGACATCGCGGTGAGCGCACATTGGAAGCGTGTATTCGTCATCGCCATACTGGCGTATCACCCGGCGTATGGGGTGCCATTGGTTACAAGTCTCTGTCACCTCTTGTTCCTATTGACGGAACTTTGAACAGTGGACGTTACATTTCAGATGTGTTACGACCAGTGGCTCTACCCTTCATTCGATCCCTGCGAAACCCTAAATTTCAGCAGGATAATACACGTCCGCATGTTGCAGGTCCTGTACGGGCCTTTCTGGATACAGAAAATGTTGGACTGCTGCCCTGGCCAGCACATTCTCCAGATCTCTCACCAATTGAAAACGTCTGCTCAATGGTGGCCGAGCAATTGGCTCGTCACAATACGCCAGTCACTACTCTCGATGAACTGTGCTATTGTTTTAAAGCTACATGGGCAGCTGTACCTGTACACGCCATCCAAGCTCTGTTTGACTCAATGCCCTGGGACATCAAGGCCGTTATTACGGCCAGAGGTGGTTCTGGGTACTGATTTCTCAGGATCTATTACGTGAAAATGTAATTACATGTCAGTTCTAGTATAATATATTTGTCCAATGAATACCCGTTTATCATCTGCATTTCTTCTTGGTGTAGCAATTTTAATGACCAGTAGTGTAATTATCATTGTGGTTTCAAGATACACAAAGTTCTGCCATTTTCTGATTTTGTATAGTGTAATAATTATTCTAATTTGTGCATACAGGGTTTGTAGATGCTGATGTGCATGCGTACTTGCTTTGTTGGTTTAGAGCTGTTGACCTGCTTCCAGTCCTTCAAAATTTTGCTAGCACAGCACTGAGAATATGAACACATGTTTTATTGATATTCGGTTTTGAATGTTGCTGCCAATTCTGGGATGTGTGATTCTGATATCTGTAGTCTGTCTATCTGTCTCTCCGTGTGTATGTGCGTGTGTGTACATGTTAATGTACTGTCATATATATATATATATATATATATATATATATATATATATATATATATATATATATATATATGTGTGTGTGTGTGTGTGTGTGTATACACAAGTAATTATCTTTTGACTACTTATTTTCTTTTATCAAGTTTACCTTTAAAATAATTGGGGTGTACATAGGTACACTTAATGTACATAATCATATATAATTTACTTTCATAAAAGTAAACAAGAAAAGAAAATTATAAATATAATGCCGGGAACAACAGAAAGGTCGGCCTGGATGGCCGAGCTGTTCTAGGCGCCACAGTCTGGAACCGCGCGACCGCTACGGTCGCAGGTTCGAATTCTGCCTCGGGCATGGGTGTGTGTGATGTCCTTAGTTTAGTTAGGTTTAAGTAGTTCTCAGTTCTAGGGGAGTGATGACCTCAGAAGTTAAGTCCCGTAGTGCTCAGATCCATTTGTACCATTTTTGAACAACAGAAAGGAATGCGATAACTGGATTCACATATACTGAGCAATCTGCCAGAACCTGTGGGTAATATAATGCAGTTTAAAAGTGCATTAGGAATGTTTCTGTTGGGGGAATTCCTACTCAACTGTAGAGCATTTTAGTAGAAACTCATAATATTAACAGTGCAATAATTTCAAGATATTGCTCTTAAATAAAACATACATTTTTTACTTTTCTCCACACCCCAGCGGTACCACGTGAGGGTCTACAGACTCGATTAAGGTAATGTACATCTGAGGCCATTAATGTACTATTTATACGAACGTTATTCGGAAAGAAAGGAACGATAGGTCGCGAAATGGAAACCACAGTGAAAATCAAAACTGTTTTATTTGCAACAGTTACCTACAACTTCCAGCTATTTATCTCCATAGTCGACAATCCGACTTAGACGTTTGTCGTAGCATTGTACCAACTTTCCAATACCCTCGTTATAGAAGTCAGCCGCCAGTGCTTTCCGGATATTCTCTACGCTGGCCTAAAGCTCATTGTCTGTGGCAAAATTTTGTCTTCATAGCGAGCAGTTCATGTGAGCAGAGATGAAACTCAGAGAGAGACAATTACGCGCTGTATTGTAGGAAATCAAACATTTCCAATTGAAAACAATGCAGCAGCATCTTCATTGCCCCTGCAGAATGCGGCTGAGAATTGTATTGAAGAAGAAAACGCACGACAGTTATGTAATGTTGGCTGCATAGCTTCAGGCGAAATTTCTCACCAGGTCCTCGTACTTGGCAGGAGACGCTATTGTCCTAGGTATATTTACGTGCTCCCTGTGTGCTCAGAACTAAAAGGAACGACGTAACGCGATCGACGGGCATACTAGAGACTCTGCCCAACACACCTGTGTAAAACTGTGGTTTCCATTTCGCGACCGATCGTACCTTACTTTCCAAATAACCTTCATATTAATAGTACATTAATGTCCTATGATGTGCATTACATTACCTTAATTATATATAATTATATAATTATATATTATTAATTATAATTACTGGATTGGGTATCCAGCTTCACTCAGGGAGCTGATACGAGATTCTGTAGTAACTGGAATAAAAGGATAAACATTGAAGCGCAAGAGTACTAATATTTTATTATTCTAGCTATTTACAATACTTATTTATAAACAACGTTTTTCATTTTGTTGTCTAAAGTATATAGGTACAATTTTTTTTCGAATTTGCTACTCAAGAGCAAGTGTAATGGCATTCTTGGTACTTGCAAAGCGTTTAGAATTTCTGTAGGGAAGTTTACACTTTCTTGGAGGCTTACCATCATGTCAATCGATTTGTATATTCTCCTTCACGGGGAATTTTTCTTTTGAATATTAAAGTTGACATCGTCGAGCAACATTATTTTTAGTCACCAAAATTGCCGTTTCAAATAACCAGTTCGGATTTGTATGGTCGTGAACAACATTTGGATAAATTTGGTCGATGAGTTTTGCTTTCAGCAGTTGCTATGTTGCAGAAATCACTGTTGAGTTTAATGATGCAGCTTGTCTGATCACTGAGATATGTGCCTTCGCCTATTTGTAAAAGTTGTTGAACAAAATGAGCTGTTGTTTCGTCTTTCGATAGTTCAACTCCCATCTTTTTTGTTAGCCGCATTATTTGTATGTGTGACCAGAGATGTGATTTTTTTAAGCTTGCATTGATCTCGTCTGCTGGTGTTGACTTCAGGATAACTGGAAGTGTTTGCCGAAAATCTCCTGAGAGTATGAGTGGAGCTCTTTCCATCACCTCACAATTTCCGTACAAATCTTGTAATGTTCTGTTCATGGTTTCGACTGATTGTTTTTTTGTGCCATTGCGCATTCGTCTAAGAAGATAAGTTAGATTTTATATATCGGGAATTGTTCTTCGGTTAGATTCAGCGGTAGCTGTACGGCGGAATAGGCAATTGGTCCTCCTTCCATAAGTGTGGATGCAATGCAGGAGAATGCCAGTGCAATGTGTTGATTAGCGCCTATTTCTACCAGAATATATTTAATGGAAACGATTTCCCCATGCCGTCTGGTACGTCCAGGTAAATAAGTCCGCCAGTGTTGTTGTCGATCCGGTCCATGATAACGTTGTAAATTTCCTTTTGATTGTCATTGAGGAGTAGTCTGTAGTGAGAAAAGTATTGAAGTAATTCGTTGACATTGTAACTTTTCTTCTTTGTAATTTCGATAGCATATTTCCGTGGTGCTTGCATTCCAAGTTTTACTGAAGTTTGGTTGTTTATTGCTCAATGTTTATTTTCTAGGCGAATGATTGTTTCATTGTAGACGTCGTCATTGAATTCTGTGGTCAGTTCAGGATGAGCCTGTCGGATTTGGTAGGATATGTCATCACTCTTACTCTCTCTGAAGGAATCCCATAGCTGTTTTGGATTCAATGGGTTACATGTTGTTAGACTTACGGCGAGTAAGTCTCTCATTTGTTCATCTGAGGCTGTGAGTGAGGTTTCGTGCACGGTTAATTCCCAGTGGTTGTCGTTTTCCAGTAGTCCTAAGCGTTGGAATGCATCTTTGTACGTCTGGCATAGGTAACCGTCAACAGTCTTGAGATTTGTTGTCTGTTGGTCTCCGTATTTCTTGTAGCGACATCCGGAAACAGAAACGTTCAGCATTGTTCGGATGTACGGTGTAAATTCGGCCTAGCGCGCCAGTTTTCATGATTCCTGCAGGAACTTCTACTGGAATTCGTTGCTTTTGTCGTTGAAAGATTTTTCTTGCACCTGTAATAGGTACGGACGTCAACATGTAGTAATGTTTTCGTGAATGGATCCGTTAATGTTGTGTTCTGAGGTGCTCCAATTTTTCTGACGGTGAAGTAGGCTCTCTGTCCATTCTCCAAATGTACCGCTACATGTTCCACAGTTGAGACGCGTTCGTGTATGGGAAAACCAAAAATCTGCCACGCTGCTTCATTACCGCTGATGGATCTTCCCATTTGGTACATGAGGGTCTCGTCGTTTGGGAATTTGGAAATTTGTAGTAAGGTCTTATGGGACCAAACTGCTGAGGTCATCGGTCGTTAAGCTTACACATTACTTAATGTGACTTAAACTTACGCTAAGGATAACACACACACACCCATGCCCGAGGGAGGACTCGAACCTTCGACGGGTGGGAGCCGCGCGGACCGTGACAAGGCGCCTCAGATTGCGCGGGTACCCCCGCGGCTTCTCGTCGTTTCTGTTTTGTTTTTCGCTGTCTTTGTCTATTTGAAATACTGCCATGTCACTGCTTTTGTTCTCATTCTTACAGATATAGTAAATGGATGTCACTGAATTGCAGTATTCAGCGTTTATACGTGGTAGGAGCATTTTGGAAAGTGCGTTTTATCTGGTACTACCCACTGATTATCTATTTCCGATTGGTCGCTGTCTCATATTCATATTTTTGCTGTGGAACCACCGTCTTTGGGTGATCATCTTCTGTATTTGGGATAGTCGTCAACTCCGGTTTGTGTGTCATTCAAGTATGATTTCGGGTACTTTTTGGAACAATTCCATCACTCATACATCGTGAATTGGGGTTTAGTGGCCGGCATGGTCTGTGAATCATGTTTTTTACTACTATGTCGTACTGATCCGGATCTTCTTGTGGATTGGGAAATTCAGCTTGGATGATTTTGTCCATATCCGTGTGATGAATTCTGTAGTGTGGCCATATGAGATTGCGTGAGTGATGCAGTTCTCGTTTTTGTCATTCGATTTTGTGCTCCAGCATCTAATGTTTGCAAAGATGTGGTATTTTATGATGATTTCAATACATTTTATTTGTTCTCGTCGGAAAACTCGGGCTGTAATCTCGTGTCTCGTGTCTTAGTAGGTCTTTGGGGTCTGGTCGTGACGAGTTGCGTGTGAATGTTATGAAGAGGTCAGGTCGTCCATATTTTTTAATGTAGGTCATGGCATCTTGAGTGTATTCGTGCATGTATCTCGAACTTTCTGTGTACGATGAGGGTAACATTACAGTTGTTCCAATGTCGTCAATGTTTCTGTCATTTATGAATGCGTCTCTTAGGTGGATGTATTCTTCCGTTTGTAGTTTCTTCTGATTCAGTCTTACATAAAGCACCCTTCCCGCTTCCGTTTTTGCGTACATAGCTGCCAGGAATTGCTGGAATAAACAGCGAGTGTTGAGGATGTGATTATATGTTTCATTGTCTCTGATCATTAAGCGGTAAGCATAAAACTCCTTGGAAGCGATTTTCTGTTTGTTTTTACGCCTGTTGCAGGTTTCTTTCACATTAAAATGATATCTATCCTCTCCGTCCAGAAATATTAATGGTTATTGGAGGACGCCATATGAACGGCGTGTCTCTCCAATGCGTTGTAGTCCTTTTCTTCGTTGTACAATTATGTCACGGCTTCTGTATTTTCATTTTTCACAATTACGAGGGTCACTTCGTCTATCCGAGGAGCGTTAAATCGACGTTCGCGTTCTCCAGGTGGTCTTTTGTCGGCTCGAATTATAACTTTATAGTAATCTGAAATCATTCGGTCTAATGCTGTTTTTAATATGTGCATTAGTTGATTGTATTTGTGTAAACATCTCTACAACTTGGACTAATTATCGTCTCAACCCACTGATATTTGTGCATCGTTGATCAATTTCTGTTTCTTCATTTCCGATGAAATATGCCTGCAGAAATTTATGGTCTTCGTTGGGTAGTGGTAGTCATGATCCCATATTATGATAGATTTGTTCTTGAATGGGAAAAACATAATCGATGTCATCTATGTCAGAGTTGATCTAAGTGATATCGAAAGAAGTCATTTGGTAGCAGACGTAAGCTTTTTATTTTGAAGAAAGTGTTTTGATTTTGGAGTTTCCACGGTTATGTAATACAAAAATCCCTGCGGAGGTGTAACCGGTTGTCGTAATCGAATTTTCCCATTCATGCAATAGATTCCTGGTATTTCTTTACTGAATTTTTTCACGTTGCAAAATTGGCATATGTTACACATTTTTCCGATTACAATGTGTTTATGTTTGTTTTATTTTTTTATTTGGGACGTATGGAATGCTTCATTTGTAGGAATGTACTGTTTTACTTGTCCGCGTCCGCAGTTCCCGTAGAGGCTGGCTTGAGTACGTAGTCTTTTGTTATAAGATTGTGTCGCAATTCTTGATTCTTCAATCCATTCATTGCGTTGTTCTTCGGTTTCTCTGCTTTTCACGGTTCTCATTGTCGCTGGAAACTTAAACGAGCTTCATGCACTTCGTCTCCCTTTTCCTTCAGAACTGGCAAGATCTATTTCTGTGTTACGTATGGGCATTGTTTAAAATATAAATCAAATCACCTTTTTGTTAACAAATACACTACGTACATTTTACACACTTTTCACACTTTACTTTCGATTTATATTCAGTCACTGTACCACCTCGACTACTCACACTTCACTGTTTCCCCCCGTCGGAGGTTCGTGTCCTCCCTCGGTCATGGGTGCGTGTGTTGTCCTTAGCGTCAGTTCATTTAAGTTGGACTAAGTAGTGTGTAAGCCTGGAGACTTATAACCTCAGCAGTTTGGTCCCATAGGAAGTTCCCACCACCACCACTTCAGTGTTTTTATTCACTCACTGGACTACCTCTTCGGTTCCTCACTTCGTCACTGATAAGAAACTGACGTTGGAACCCACGACAGGTCTCTACCATTGGGTAGCCCCACCAGTGGCGAATTCCAGAAAAAGCTTCGAATGGTTCAGAATCTTCCAGAACATCCCACAACATTCGAGAGTGTTCTGGAATGTTCCACAATGATCTGGGATGTTCCGGGACGTTCCCCATTCTGGAATCTTCCCGAATGTTGCAGATTACTCCCAAACATTCCAGAACATCCCGGAACATGTGGAACTTTACGGAACATTCTGGGATGTTGTGCGAGGCTCTCGAATACTCTCGAATGTCGCGGAATGTTCTAGAAACTTCTAGAAGGTGAAACTTCCTAGCTCTTATATCTTCAAAAGCATGCCCTTCAGATAAAAACGGATATTTTCTTCATGGACGGAAGATAGAAGGCTACCACACCGTATAACTCCCTTGATCGTACAGGGACTTGTTTCTGAGTATTAGAGGCACGTACATTGTACACTTACTTTTGTAACATATATTGACTAATACGATATAACTGAAAATAGTAATGAAACTGGTATTTCATTTCATTAACAATTGACGTTTACCTAACAACTGAGACAATAATGCCAAAATAGTGATTATTTTGTCTAAAAATGTACATTTCACTCAAGACAGTTATGCACAGTTCTGTTGTATGAGTCATCCACCACTTGGCCAACGGTTTGTAGTCATCAGACCTCGTGCGATGCTCTCAAAACCTGCAGCGGGTCCAGCTAAAAACCGAAACAGGATCCAATTTTTTTCAATGAAGAACATTTGTGAGGATCTGATTCAAATGCATGGGCCACAATTGTCCGCCTTCCGTTATCAGATGCAGAGACGGACGACAAAAACATATTATGCTGCTGACTGAGATGAGTTGTTCCGCATTACAACGAGACATCCATATTGAGAGGAGGTGAGCACCTCGAGAAAAAAAGAAAAGAACCTGTGACGATGAAAGTTGGTGAGGGCGTTAGTCCTCCTCTGCATATTCGCCCTAAATGCGACTTATTTCCCATAACAACGATTGTATTGGCGATGACCATGGTTGTAGAAATCTGCGTTCTGGCTATACAGGAAACATACTACCTCGAAAATCACCTCGCCGTCGTTCTAAAAATGTCTGCCACGCAATATTTTCTCCGTTCGAGAAAAAGAGGATGAATAGATTGGGTGCAGCGTCACTAGAATACCGATGTAAAGGAAAATTTGATAACCCAATAAAGCATTATGTATGACAGTGTCCTCTGCAGGATGAGATGAGGCATTGTCGTGGAGGAAGAAAACCCTTGGACAGCTTCCAGCGACATTTCGATACGACAACCTCCAGTAATCTCGGCAGAAGATTTCGGAAGTATATTTCAGTGATGGTTTCTCCCTTACGAGCGTGTGACGATAATATGTTAGCACCATACCATGGCAGTCCCAAGAATGTATATACTTCTGAGCAGCTCCTTGCTACACGATGGATGTGTCTCCGCCTTTTTCGGCACTGGTGAATACACAGTCGTCCACTACTTCCTTCGCCCCTTTAGCTCGCGGCAGTTGTGATACACAGAGCAATCGTCCGTCGTGATTAGGCGGCTGAAGAAGTTATCTGCATTGGCGCGACACAGCTGCAATATTGCCGCTGCTACGTTCATTCGGTGGGCTTTTTTGATTGGTGGGAGCAGTCGTGGGATCCTGCGGGCGTCTACCTCTGTCACATTCTAAACGTTGAGGAGCCATTTGCCGGAAACTGAAGACCTCTGTCGTAAATAGTGGTAGGGGACACTCGGTGAAAAACTGATTTATTGCTCGAAAAACGAGGTGTGTTTTATTCATGTTAGTTGATAGCTCCACTGCAAACAGTTTAAAATTCTCACTAATGGCAGCTTCGTCAGTATGTGTGCATGTAAATAGTGGTAAGTTCCAAAAGCATGTCTGAGAGTGGTATTAACGTATGTGGTATTCATACCACGAAACTGCTTTTCACCGACGATCTATACAAATTCAAGGTAATAATGGATAACTACGTTTCAGATAAAGATCCTGAGTATGTTCCTGAACGGAAATACCTTTTAGAAGTTGTTGCTGATCAGGTGAATGTCAATATTTACTTAAGCAAGTAAAAAATGTTGTATCTATTACTATAGCTTACGAAATTTACGTGACTATGTGTGATGGCAGAATGTGATGTGCAATCCTTAACACTGTTTATATGGTGTTGTATGGCGACAACAGAATTAATTTTATTTTCACTGAATCGAAAAAATTTATAATGCAAGTCTTAGATCATAAACTGAAACAATGCGGCCCATTTAAATTTCTATTTTGGATAGGTTTCGCAACAGTCTTTCGTAACTCGCCCATAAAGTAACTGGTAACAGATGTTAAGTGCAATCAATTTGACGTATTTTAAGAATAAAATTTTGCACAGAATCTACGGTTTTAAAAATATGTCGTTATTCCAGAGATATTTGAAAACAATAACTTATCTGAATAAAAAGAAGACAATGGATTTACTTGAATTACCCAATTTATGGGAATTCGTCGAATATTTGCGTGCAGTTTCTCGAAGCAACAGAGTCGTCCCCTATCGTTGTTTACAGCTGAGATCTTCTACTGATCAATGAGTGATTTTCACTTTTTGCATTACTGCCGAATTGTGCCAGTGTTCGCGCATCATGGAGTTCAATTCTCTTGCCGTTCCTGGTTCTTCACACAAAGATTGTCGACCACTTTGTCCCTCGTCATTCAGACTTATCTGACAACACTGCAAGCGTCTACGCCATCTAATCACCGTGTCATATAATGGTGCGTGTTGTCTTACACTTGCAGCTCAGAATGAGTTGTTCCCGTGTTTTTCTCCTTCAAATACGGAGAACGAACTACCGCACGTTAATACACTTCATAAATGGATTACGCTATTTTGTTTTGTCTCTTCTAACAGCTTTACACGTTACTGTGACACGGAGATCGCAATGTGTGTCAGACTTGCATCTGCAAAACAAACAAAAATCTTATCATATAGCGTTATTTTTTTCTAGGTAATGCTAAAGGGCGCCCACTCTTATTAAACTACGGAAAACTTCTAAATATTAGTAACTTCAGTGAGACGCACTTTCGCCACATAACATGGAGTTTTCGTAGCCTCGCGCTTCCTATTGAACAAAACAGTTTTAAGCATTATTTAATTTCTGCTGAATGCCAAGTCGTCTTAAGTCCCAGGAACAATTAACTGAATTTAGCCCTAACAATTTTTTTTAACAAAGAAACAACGCAGAACAAGTTTGGCTACCGGAATTCCGATCGATTGAACAGAGATTAAACTTTAATAAATGCTTCCTAGTAGCTTTCTCTTCCAGGGTACATAAGTGCAATCAACATAGGAGCTGGGATGTCGTGTTAGTACTCACACTGGAGAAAAGTTTAATGAACTAAGTTGATTTCAGATTGGATTTGTTTCATAAATGGGACATAATCCTAGATGTCAATTAACATTTAGCACGTCTGAGTTCTTAACAGTGTGGTTCAATAAGGGTCAAATATTTGTCGTTGTATTAATCATTATTATTCAGCGAGGAACGAAACATGGACGCTCATGCGCTCATACGCAAAGATTCAAACATTCATAGAATAACCGGAGGCGAAATTTACCCTTTTCTAGCAAAAGTTGAATCATAAAAACTGGCTACTGACTCGCAGCGGAGGGAAACACGAAACTTAATCAGGATCACGCTGCACGAAATAAATCGCGACCAGATAAAGAACGAGTTCGATACCATCTGAATCTACTTGAACGGTAGCAAAACTATCACTCACGACAAAACCATAATCATTCTAACAAATGCCTTTAAAGTTACAGAAAGTTCCTGAAACGAAAATCTAAACCAACTGCCATCAAAATCACTGTCCAAGTGCACACGGAAGCGGCGTGTCATACTCACCCGTCCCCAGAACAGTGACTTCCCTGAGACTGGCTAATCTGGCACAAAATGCAACTTGACTCAACTCAGTGCACAGCGACCGAAAAAGACTTCGAGGTGGTGAACTGAACAATCAACGTGACTATTTTTTCAGTGGTACCAGGCGGCCCCTCCAATCAGGAGACGCAGAAACAACGCCTGGTCCCTTTCGCTCAAAATTTTCGATCGGTGCAACGCCTCCAATTTGAACGAGCGGGTGCTTTGTGCGCTGGCATGAAGGGACAACCTGCGGAGCCGCACGTTGAGAAAGCCGTGGCAGGTAATCGACCAGCCTGAGTGACGCATCGAGCAACTTCCAAACTTAAACTTTATGGCCTTCCCCGGGCCTCTGCTACGTGGCTGCGACCTGAATTTACCAATAAAAATGCATTTACAATTACGCTCACGTTCATGCAATCTAGCACCCATCCACGTTTAGAGAAGGTGGTTAAAGGTGCCTGAATGATGCTGTTGTTGTTGTGGTCTTCAGTCCAGTGACTGGTTTGATGCAGCTCTCCATGCTACTCTATCCTGTGCAAGCTTCTGCATCTCCCAGTACCAACTGCAACCTACTTCCTTCTGAATCTGATTAGTGTATTCATCTCTACGATTTTTACCCTCCACGCTGCCCTCCAATACCAATTTGGTGATCCCTTGATGCCTCAGAATATGCCCTTCCAACCGATCCCTTCTTCTGGTCAAATTGTGCCACAAATTTCTCTTATCTCCAATTCTATTCAGTACTTCCTCATTAGTTACGTGATCTACCCATCTAATCTTCAGCATTCTTCTGTAGCACTACAATTCTAAAGCTTCTATTCTCTTCTTGTCTAAACTATTTATCGTCCGCGTTTCACTTCCATACATGGCTACACGCCATACAAATACTTTCAGAAACGACTTCCTGACACTTAAATCTATACTCGATGTTAACAGATTGCTCTTCTTCAGAAACGCTTTCCTTGCCATTGCCATTCTACATTTTATATCCTCTCTACTTCGACCATCATCAGTTATTTTGCTCCCCAAATAGCAAAATTCCTTTACTACTTTAAGCGTCTCATTTCCTAATCTATCCCTCAGCATCACCCGATTTAATTCGACTACATTCCATTACCCTCGTTTTGTTTTTGTTGATGTTCATGTTATATCCTCCTTTCAAGACACTGTCCATTCCGTTCAACTGCTCTTCCAGATCCTTTGCTGTCTCTGACAGAATTACAATGTCATCGTCGAACCTCAAAGTTTTTATTTCTTCTCCATAGATTTTAATTCCTACTCCGAATTTTTCTTTGTTTCCTTTACTGCTTGCTCAATATACAGATTGAATAACATCGGGGAGAGGCTACAACCCTTTCTCACTCCCTTCCCAACAACTGCTCCCTTTCGTGACCCTCGACTCTTATGACTGCCATCTGGTTTCTGTGCAAATTGCAAATAGCCTTTCGCTCCCTGTATTTTACCCCTGTCACATTCAGAATTTGAAAGAGAATATTCCAGTCAACATTGTCAAAAGCTTTCTTTAAGTCTACAAATGCTAGAAACGTAGATTTGTCTTTCCTTAATCCATTTTCTAAGGTAAGTCGTAGGGACAGTATTGCCTCACGTGTTCCAACATTTCTACGGAATCCAAACTGAACTTCCCCGAGGTCGGCTTCTACCAGTTTTTCCATTCGTCTGTAAAGAATTCGTGTTAGTATTTTGCGGTCATGGCTTATTAAACTGACAGTTCGGTAATTTTCACATCTGTCAACGCCTGCTTTCTTTGGGATTGGAATTATTATATTCTTCTTGAAATTTGAGGGTATTTCGGCTGTCTCATACATCTTGCTCACTTGATGGCAGAGTTTTGTTAGGCCTGGCTCTCCCAAGGCTTTCAGTAGTTCTAATGGAATGTTGTCTACTCCCTGGGCCTTGTTTCGACTTAGGTCTTTCAGTGCTCTGTCAAACTCTTCACGTAGTATCGTATCTCCTATTTCATCTTCATCTGCATTCTCTTCCATTTCCATAATGTTGTTCTCAATAACATCGCCCTTGTATAGACTCTCTATATACTCCCTCCACCTTTCTGGTTTCCCTTCTTTGCTTAGAACTGGTTTTCCATTTGAGCTTTTGATATTCATACAAGTGGTTCCCTTTTCTCCAAAGGTCTCTTTAATTTTCCTGTAGGCAGTATCTATCTTACCCCAAGTGATATGCGCTTTTACATCCTTACTTTTGTCCTCTAGCCATCCCTGCTTAGCCATTTTGCACTTCCTGTCGATCTCATTTTTGAGACGTTTGTATTCCTTTTTGCCTGATTCATTTACTGCATTTTTTTCTCCTTTCATCAGTTAAATTCTATTACCCTAGGATTTCTATTAGCCCTCGTCCTTTTACCTACGTGATCCTCTGCTGCCTTCGCTATTTCATCTCTCAAAGCTTCCCATTCTTCTTCTACTGTATTTCTTTCCCCCATTCTTGTCAATCGTTCCCTAATGCTCTCCCTGAAACTCTCTACAACCTCTTGTTCTTTCAGTTTATTCAGGTCCGACTCCTCATTTCTGCAGTTTCTTCAATTTTAATCTACAGTTCATAACCAATAGATTGTGGTCAGAGTTAACATCTGCCCCTGGAGATGCCTTACAATTTAAAACCTGGTTTCTGAATCTCTGTCTTACCATTATATAATCTATCTGAAAGCTTCTAGTATCTCCAGGCTTCTTCCATGTACACAACCTTCTTTCATGATTCTTGAACCAAGTGTTAGCTATGATTAAGTTATGCTCTTTGCAAAATTCTACCAGGCGGCTTCCTCCTTCATTCATTACTCCCATTCCATATTCACCTACTACGTTTCCTTCTCTTCCTTTTCCTGCTGTCGAGTTCCAGTCACCCATGACTATTAAACTTTCGTCTCCCTTCGCTATCTGAATAATTTCTTTTATCTCATCATACATTTCATGAATCTCTTTGTCATCTGCGGAGCGAGTTGGCATATAAACTTGTATTACTGTGGTAGGTGTGGGCTTCGTATCTATCTTGGCCACAATAATGCGTTTACTATGTTGTTTGTAGTAGCTTACCCGCATTCCTATTTTCCTATTCATTATTAAACCTACTGAATATCAAACGCAATAAAAATGAAAATAAAACACACTGAATTCGGTTCCTAGCGTGGTATTCCTCCCCGACACGAAAAAAATATGAGAAAAGATAGCTAGTGAAAAGACACTTTGCAGAACTTGATAAAACTACAGAATTGTATGAAAGATGGGGTGACTGCCGCCTTTAATAATTAAAGCTGCAAGAATATCTCCCCCTATTATTTATAAAGATGCGCGAGAAAAAAATGTTATTTTCCGAAACACATTGAGCTGCCCATCATTACAGGGAGTTATTGAAAACATAATCTAGATAGAATTCAAAAATGTATACCATGGAATACGGAAGATGACGTTTTTGCATTTCGCGCAGAACACGTGTTCCTGCTTTAAAATTTTGCAATTAATGAACACTGTACTGGCAAGCGGAGTAAAAACAAATCAACAGTAGTGTAGGACACCAGTGGTACGTATGACGCAATTATTATATGTTGCACCAGACGTGCGGTGGCGTTTTGGGAGAAGTATATGTCAATACGATGCACCAGACCACCAGCCGTTGTGTCGGAAATTCAGACAAAACCAACGAAACTCCCAGAGCGCACATTTGTTCTATTTCGGACTCGCGAATGGAAATAAAAAGAAGCAGGTGCTTTCTGGCTTTTAAGCGTGACTGCAGGCAGTTAGGGACAATAATTGGACGCTGCAGCCGTGGTGGGCGAAGCTGCGGACCTGCTTGGCGGTGCAACGCTTCCGCGTTGTGTGTTTATTTGAACGGCGTGTATTTGAGCATTAGCTGATGTCGCTGCAGCCGTGTGTGCCGCCGCTAGTGCCATACCCGGCAAATATATCTCTGTGGCCTATTGTATTCGGCTTTTACTTCCGTGTTCGGCTGAATACCGAATGTGGTCGGCTTGTGCATCGCCGTCAGCAAATTAGTGGGTGTCAGCCGTGCACCCTTGTCGAAATGGAGGGAGGTCAACTTTCAGGGAAGCTCCTTATACTCTGCGGTCGTTTTCTGTTCTTAGACTGCATGTTATTACGTTCTGTGTTTCAGTGATTAATTGTTTCTACGTCATACTAAAAATCTAAAGGTTTACGGATCAATCCTAAGTTTGTACTGGGATTTTAACCTGTTACTAGTTACTCCTGTCAGTAAAAAGGAATATTATGATTTAAAGTCCTGGCAATGACGAGTTATTAGAGACGGAGCATAACCTCGGACTGGAGGAGGAAACCTGCAGTACTTTTTTCAAGGAAACCATCCTGGCATTCATCTTAAGTGATTTAGAGAAATCACGGTAAACCTAAGACTGCGATTCCGAGCGATGATCGAAACACTGTCTAGCAGTTCACTGTGAAAGTTCCTTAATGTTTGACGGCATGCAATATCACTGCTTACACTACTCGCCAGCTTGGTGGCTGGAATCCCGCAGTCTTTTAACACCAGCCCAATGCGGATTCCGAAAGCATCGTTCTGCCGTTGACCATCTTGTTGCTCTCTCCACTTATATCATGAACAATTTTCTCCGGAAACGCCAAACGGTAGCAATATTTTTTGATCTGGAGAGAGCATACGATACCTGTTGGAGGACAGGCATCCTCCGCACACTGTTCTCTTGGGGCTTTCGAGGCCGGCTGCCCCTTTTTCTTCGCGAATTTATGGCAGAGCGCACATTTAGGGTGCGGGTGAACACTACTCTCTCACGTACTTTCTCCCAAGAAAACGGGGTACCCCAGGACTCCGTGCTGAGTGTTGTACTGTTTGCCATCGCCATTAATCCAATTATGGATTGTCTCCTTCCTGATGTCTCGGGCTCCCTCTTTGTGGACGATTTTGCGATCTACTACAGCTCTCAACGGACCAGCCTTCTTGAAAGACGTCTTCAAGGATGTCTCGATCGCCTCCACTCGTGGAGCATCGAAACCGGCTTCCGTTTCTCACCCAGTAAGACCGTTTGTGTTAATTTTTGGCGACGTAAGGAGTTTCTTCCGCCCTCCTTACATCTAGGTCCTGTCAACCTTCCGTTTTCCGACGTCGCTAAATTCTTGGGTCTTATGTTTGACAGAAAACTGTGCTGGTCCTCCCACGTTTCCTATCTTTCGGCTCGCTGTCTACGTTCCCTTAACACCGTCCGTGTCCTGAATGGTACCTCCTGGGGAGCGGACCGAGTGGTCCTTCTCCGCCTCTATCGCGCCTTAGTGCGCTCGAAATTGGATTATGGAAGCATAGTCTACTCCTCTGCTCGGCCGTCTATTCTTCGGCGTCTCGACTCTATCCACCACCGTGGATAACGTTTAGTGTCTGGAGCTTTTCACACCAGCCCTGTGGAAAGCCTTTATGCTGAGACTGCTGAACCTCTGCTGTCCAATCGGCGGGCAGTCCTTCTGAGTCGTTATGCTAGCCATCTGTCTTCCATGCCTGCTAATCCAACCCATGACCTTTTTTTCGACGCCTCCTTTGATGTCGGGTATGCAGGCCGCTCCTCCTCCCTACTACGCCCGGGAGTCCGCTTCCGTCAACTGCTCCATTCTCTATCCTTCCGCTTTCCTAAAACCTTCTTGACAACTTGGGGTACAGCACCGCCTTGGCTCCGTCCCCGGATCGACTTGCTCAGAGACCTATGTCAATTTCCCAAGGATGGTACCCCTACACTTGTTTACCGTCGGGCATTTGCTGCTCTATGTGCACAAATGACGGAAGCCACATTTATTTACACCGACGGCTCGAAAACATCGTTAGGTGTAGGGAGTGCCTAAATTGTTGGCGACACCCCAAATCACTTTCGGCTTCCCGACCAGTGTTCAGTTTATACTGCGGAGCTTTACGCTGTTCTCCAGGCTGTCCACTACATCCGCCGCCATCAGCGGATACAGTACGTAATCTGCTCAGATTCTCTCAGCTCTCTCCTAAGTCTCCAAGCTCTTTACCCTGTGCACCCTCTGGTCCACCGGATTCAGGACTGTCTGCGCTTGCTCCACCTGGGGGGCGTCTCAGTGGCGTTCCTCTGGCTCCCGGGACACGCTGGTATCTGTGGGAATGAGGCGGCCGATATAGCGGCCAAGGCTGCAGTCTCTCTTCCTCGGCCAGCTATTCAGTCTCTTCCGTTTACCGATCTACGGAGCGGTTTATGTCGCCAAGTCGCTCATTTATGGCATGCGCATTGGTCAACACTTCCCCATAATAAATTGCGGGAAGTGAAAGCCCTTCCTTGCGCTTGGACCTCTTCTTCCCGAACGCGTCGTCGGGAGGAGGTAATTTTAGCTAGACTCCGGATACGGCACTGTCTTTTTAGTCATCGACATCTTTTAAGCGGTGATCCTCCCCCACTCTGTCCCCACTGCTCTCAGCTGTGGACGGTCAGACACCTTTTAATTGAATGCCCCTATTTTAATCCGTTACGCTCCCGTCTACAGCTATCGCCTGATCTATCGTCGATTTTAGCAGATGACACGCGCTCAGCTGACCGCGTTCTACAGTTTATTAGTGACAGTGAAATGACGTCAGTCATTTGAAGCTTTTTTTGGGGACAACCAACCCCTTTCTATAGTGGATTTTTAAGCATTCCTTCTGCCTTTAGTTTCTCAAATTTTATGACTTTGTTCCCATTGCTGCTGATTTTAAATTTCGTTTTTTTCCTGTTTTCTACGTCACGGGCTGGGCGCTAATGACCATAGAAGTTTTGCGCCCTAAAACCACAAAAAAAAAAAAAAACAAAAACAAAAACACGAAGATGACGTGCTACAGACGCGAAATTTAACCGACAGGAAGAAGATGCTGTGATATGCAAATGATTAGCTTTTCAGAGCATTCATACAAGGTTGGCGCCGGTGGCGAGACCTACAACGTACTGACATGAGGAAAGTTCAAATGGCTCTGAGCACTATGGGACTTAACATCTGAGGTTATCAGTCCCCTAGAACTTAAAACTACTTAAACCTAACTAACCTAAGGCAGGATTCGAACCTGCGACCGTAGCGGTCGCGCGGTTCCAGACTGTAGCGCCCAGAACCGCTCGGCCACTTCGGCCGGCTGAGGAAAGTTTCCAACCGATTCCTCATACACAAACAATAGTTGCCCGGCCTTGCCTGGTGAAACGTTGTTGTGATGCCTCGTGTAAGGAGGAGAAATGCGTACCATCACGTTTCCGACTTTGATAAAGGTCGGATTGTAGCTTATCGCGATCGCGGTTTATCGTATCGCGACATCGCTGCTCGCTTTGGTCGAGATCCAATGACTGTTAGCAGAATATGGAATCGGTGGGTTTAGGAGGGTAATACGGAACACCGTGCTGGATCCCAACGGCCTCGTATCACTAGCATTCGAGATGACAGGCATCTTATCCGCATGGCTGTAACGGATCGTGCAGCCACTTCACGATCCCTGAGTCAACAGATGGGGACGTTTGGAAGACAACAACCATCTGCACGAGCAATTCGACGACGTTTGCAGCAGCATGGACTATCAGCTCGGAGGCCATGACTGCAGTTACCTTTGACGTTGCATCGCAGATAGGAGCACCAGCGATGGTGTACTCAACGACGAACCTAGGTGCACCAATGGCAAAACGTCATTTTTTCGGATGTTTACAGCATCATGATGGTCGCATCCGTGTTTGGCGACATTGCGGTGGGGTGCTATTGGTTACACGTATCGGTCACCTCTTGTTCGCATTGAGGGCGCTTTGAACAGTGGACGTTACATTTCAGATGTGTTACGACCCGTGGCTCTACCCTCTATTCGTTCCCTGCGAAACGCTACATTTCAGCAGGATAATGCACGACCGCATGTTGCAGGTCCTGTACGATCCTTTCTGGATATATAAAATGTTGGACTGCTTCCCTGGCGAGCACATTCTCCAGATATCTCACCAATTGAAAAAGTCTGGTCAATGGTGCCCGAGGAACTGGCTCGTCACAATACGCCAGTTACTACTCTTGATGAACTGTGGTATCATGTTGAAGCTGCATGGGCAGCTGTACCTTTACAAGCCATCCAAGCTCTTTTTGACTCAATGCCCAGGCGTATCAAGGCCGTTATTACGGCCAGAGGTGGTTGTTCTGGGTACTGATTTCTCAGGATCTATGCACCTAAATTGCGTGAAAATGTAATCACATGTCAGTTCTAGTATAATATATTTTTCCAATGAATACCCGTTTATCATCTACATTTCTTCTTGGCGTAGCAATTTTAATGGCCTGTATGAATACTGAAAGGTTGTTAACCAAATAATTATGAAACAATACACAGAAAACTTATAATCCTAGGACAAACCGACACAGCTTTTCCTAGTCAATACAAAGATTAATAAGAGAAGAAGACGAGCTAAAAAATGCTCGTTACCTTCGTCGAATAATAAAAGAATGGTCGTTGAGTCTGGCCACTATGCACAACGATAACGCCGTCGCAATGAGAACAATCAGCTTAGGTGAGCACCACATTACATTTATTTTTAATGGGTCCTATGAAGACGAAAAAGTTATAGGACACTGTAAAGGATCTTGGAATCTAAGTCAAGATTGAGATCAACATATATTTATTTGCTTTAACGACTTACAAAAATGACCGTAAAAATTAACAGAGAACAAGTCTATCTACACCTCACATAAAATTACAAATTGATGCCTCCGTGCCCTCAGGTAGATCAAGAGGTGGCTCCGCTCGCAAAAGCCAAAAGGTAGCCGTAGCCTCACTGCTACAAAAATTGCTTGTCTCACTGGGGAGGTTCGCCTCTCTCAACGAGATTCACTGATAGCAGGACCCTCAGACCACACTGGGCGTGTACTTTCCGAGCGTAAAAAGCTTAAAGCCTTCCTCGCAGCCGGCCGAGGTGGCCGAGCGGATCTACGCGCTACAGTCTGGAACGGTCGCAAGTTCGAATTATGCCTTGGGCATGGATGTGTGTGATGTCCTTAGGTTAGTTAGGTTTAAATAGTTCTAAGTTCTAGGGGACTGATGACCTCACAAGTTGAGTCCCATAGTGCTCAGAGCCATTTGAACCATTTTGAACCTTTCTCGCATTCCACGTGTCTAGTACTCTCAATAAAATAACCATCAAACAGTGGCAGTTTCTGCCGCAGTATCGCTCAGCGATACGTGAGAGTAGTATCACAAGTGGCTTACCACGATGCTGTCTCACTCGGTACCTCCTTCTGCACTGATAATGATTTGTGTCAAAACTGTTTTACAGCACTAACGTTTGGAGTGCACAATAAACTTTTTAAAGTTCCCCTATAATTGGCTGAGTAAATCAGTTCAAAGGGTGCTGGAAGACAAGGGCATACCACCTTCTATAGGACCACGTCTAGTACATTTTTATTTATTTATTTGTTTATTCAGAGTGTGGGGGGGCATAATATTACAAGATATTTCAGAGAAAACATAAATTTTACATATCAAGAATAGTTGCAGCTGTCCGCTCGAGACTCGTGCCAATTGGAACGAAGAGCCCCACTGGATCACCAGGGTGTGCTCTCAGATCACATTCTTTTGTTCTTTTACTAGGTGACAGATGGGTTGTCCTGGAGCTACACAGTCGCAGTTTGGTGCTGGAAATTTTCCTGTAGATTTTCTGTACCAGTATTCTGTCCTCTCTGAGTTCTGTTTAAATTTTTACATATATGCTGAAGTAGTTCAAAATCAGTGGTCATTTCTGATGGATCTATTAGGTCACGTAAATAGTAGGGGGCATTTTCCATTCCACAATTCAACCATGTGTCGCTGGGACTGAAGCTGTCGTAAAGAGCCGTTGAAAAAGACGTCATTGTGAGTTTCAGGATCGTAATTTATTTCTTGTCAGACAAGTTATGTCCTGGTATTATCTACATCTACATGGATACTCTGCTAATCACATTTAAGTGCCTGGTAGAGGGTTCATCGAACCACCTTCACAATTCTCTATTATTCCAATTTCGTATAGCGCGCGGCAAGAATGAACACCTATATCTTTCCGTACGAGCTCTGATTTCCCTTATTTTATCGTGGTGATCGTTCCACCCTATGTAGGTCGGTGTCCACAAAATATTTTCGCATTCGGAGGAGAAAGTTGGTGATTGGAATTTTGTGAGATGATTCCGTCGCAACGACAAAACGCCTTTCTTTTAATGATTTCCAGCCCAAATTCTGCATCATGTCTGTGACACTCTCTCCCATATTTCGCGATAATACAAAACGGGCTGCCTTTCTTTGTACTTTTTCGATGTATTCCGTCAGTCGTATCTGGTAAGGATCTCACACGCGCAGCGGTATTCCAACAGAGAACGGACAAGCATAGTGTAGGCAGTCTCCTTAGTAGGGCTGTTACATTTTCTAAGTGTCCTGCCAATAAATCACAGCCTTTGGTTAGCGTTCCCCACAACATTTTCTATGTGTTCTTTCCAATTTAAGTTGTTCGTAATTGTAATACACTCCTGGAAATGGAAAAAAGAACACATTGACACCGGTGTGTCAGACCCACCATACTTGCTCCGGACACTGCGAGAGGGCTGTACAAGCAATGATCACACGCACGGCACAGCGGACACACCAGGAACCGCGGTGTTGGCCGTCGAATGGCGCTAGCTGCGCAGCATTTGTGCACCGCCGCCGTCAGTGTCAGCCAGTTTGCCGTGGCATACGGAGCTCCATCGCAGTCTTTAACACTGGTAGCATGCCGCGACAGCGTGGACGTAAACCGTATGTGCAGTTGACGGACTTTGAGCGAGGGCGTATAGTGGGCATGCGGGAGGCCGGGTGGACGTACCGCCGAATTGCTCAACACGTGGGGCGTGAGGTCTCCACAGTACATCGATGTTGTCGCCAGTGCTCGGCGGTAGGTGCACGTGCCCGTCGACCTGGGACCGGACCGCAGCGACGCACGGATGCACGCCAAGACCGTAGGATCCTACGCAGTGCCGTAGGGGACCGCACCGCCACTTCCCAGCAAATTAGGGACACTGTTGCTCCTGGGGTATCGGCGAGGACCATTCGCAACCGTCTCCATGAAGCTGGGCTACGGTCCCGCACACCGTTAGGCCGTCTTCCGCTCACGCCCCAACATCGTGCAGCCCGCCTCCAGTGGTGTCGCGACAGGCGTGAATGGAGGGACGAATGGAGACGTGTCGTCTTCAGCGATGAGAGTCGCTTCTGCCATGGTGCCAATGATGGTCGTATGCGTGTTTGGCGCCGTGCAGGTGAGCGCCACAATCAGGACTGCATACGACCGAGGCACACAGGGCCAACACCCGGCATCATGGTGTGGGGAGCGATCTCCTACACTGGTCATACACCACTGGTGATCGTCGAGGGGACACTGAATAGTGCACGGTACATCCAAACCGTCATCGAACCCATCGTTCTACCATTCCTACACCGGCAAGGGAACTTGCTGTTCCAACAGGACAATGCACGTCCGCATGTATCCCGTGCCACCCAACGTGCTCTAGAAGGTGTAAGTCAACTACCCTGGCCAGCAAGATCTCCGGATCTGTCCCCCATTGAGCATGTTTGGGACTGGATGAAGCGTCGTCTCACGTGGTCTGCACGTCCAGCACGAACGCTGGTCCAACTGAGGCGCCAGGTGGAAATGGCATGGTAAGCCGTTCCACAGGACTACATCCAGCATCTCTACGATCGTCTCCATGGGAGAATAGCAGCCTGCATTGCTGCGAAAGGTGGATATACACTGTACTAGTGCCGACATTGTGCATGCTCTGTTGCCTGTGTCTATGTGCCTGTGGTTCTGTCAGCGTGATCATGTGATGTATCTGACCCCAGGAATGTGTCAATAAAGTTTCCCCTTCCTGGGACAATGAATTCACGGTGTTCTTATTTCAATTTCCAGGAGTGTACTTAGGCATTAGTTGAATTTACGTCTTTTAGATTAGAGTGGTTTATCGTGTAACCGAAGTTTAACGAGTTCCTTTTAGCACTCATGTGGATGACCTCACACTTTTCGTTATTTAGGGTCAACTGCTACTTTTCGATCCATTCAGATATATTTTTTTTGTAGTTTGAGATTATTCGCGATTTTCTTGCACTATTTCATGAGGGCTTCCTGTCTCTGAGCTCTATGGGACTTAACTTCTAAGGTCATCAGTCCCCCTAGAACTTAGAACTACTTAAACCTAACTAACCTAAGGACATCACACACATCCACGCCCGAGGCAGGATTCGAACCTGCGACCGTAGCGGTCTCGCGGTTCCAGACTGTAGCGCCTACAACCGCTCGGCCACCCTGGCCGGCTGAGGGCTTCCTGTCTGCGCAGATGGGGTGCAGTGATATGGGTGAGAGTTGGAAGTCAATATAGTGAAGCAGATTTGATACACCCAGTAATCGTTCTCATTGCCATATCGAAAGGAGGCTGTTTTATATTAGTTCGGAGCAGAAACCCGCAGAATGTATGCGGGAGGGAGGTGTTTTATATTATAATTCTGATTATCTCTAAACGACTCTTATCTTCGTCTAATTCCATCACAGTGCTAATTGTGGGATCTTGGAAGCCGCCAGAATGACCTGGGCTCACTCACTTTCTGCCTGTCATTTACTACTAGTGCAATACTCATTAAAAATTTAAATACCCATAAGCCTAAAGAAAGAATAAGAGTTTTCAAGTCACGCAACGAATAACAGCTACAGATTAGTATGAGCACGTAGTAGAGGGCAACGTGACTGTTTTTATCCTCAAATAACAGAACTTCAGATTTCCTTTTCAAGTACACAGATAGCAGAACCAATTAAAAGATTCATAAGCGGAGGTAGATAGGAAGCGGTAGACGTGTGGTATAGTCAGTAACCAGGCGATTCATTGTAAAAGTACTGGATCTTAATTCATCTCAACATTTAGTCTCCAGGGACATAGCAAACGGCTCAAGTAATCTCAAAAATCTAGTTCAATACGAGACCCATAATACATACGGATGACAGAACAAAATGAGTTCTTCTGTCTTACTGTTAGTACGAACTGCCTCACCTGTGAGACGGGGTAACAATTCAGAAAATCAGGAAGGCTGGAACAATATGCACTAAAATTCCTTCAATCACTGACTCTGGGGAGGTACAGATACTAATTAACCAATTACTCAACGAAAGTCTAACTAACGCAAAACACAACTGCCAGAATAGCTATCAGTATGACTCTTCTAACAAAATAAGTAAAAATGGATAAATCCTTAGCGACGAAAAATTCTCTCCATCTGCAAGGTTACGTACAACTTGTAATTTTACTTACTGTGAAAGTTATAAGATATTACCGGAATACAACCGACTCTATATCACGTAGTCTGATCCACGCAGGAAGGGCTCGGATCGGTCACCAATAAAATCATCTCAAATTATCGCAAATAGCTCAGAAAAGGATCGTGAATTCACTGCAAATTGTCGCTGAAGGGAATTGCTTCTCGTAAGAAACCAAACTCGAATGAATGTTACACACATCGCTTTCACACGCGAAGGTCAGTATAGCTGTTTTCGGTTCGAAAATCACTAAACACGATGATTCAGCTATTACACACTGTGAAATAATCTACATTTTGAAATAAGATCGGAACAAGAAGGGGAAACCCAACTGTGATGGGTAGTCATACCACGTGATCATGCTTGAGATGGAACAAAGCTCGGTAAGCTAAATTGTTCATCATCAACGAAACTTAAATAAAACAAATTTGAATATAAGCACAGACAGCTTTCCATAACATTGTTGAAAGGAAATAGGTTAACTAAACAAATGTCAAACAGGATAAGTAACGTTCTGAAGCAAAGGGTTCCTCTCTGTGCTTTTCTATGCCAATCAAACAGTAGGTAGTTGCTTGTTCAATGCAAAATAGAAACAACCAGCCATCACAAAACGTGGGTTTTATAAGATCATATCCTAGGGGTGTCAATCTTGCTTCACTGGACAGACTGGGAGGTCAATCTGGACCAGGCTTAAGGAACATCATAGAAGACGAAGATTGAAGAAGCTTCATTCAGCCATTGCCGAAAATTGCCTTAACAAACACCACAAATACATCATAGATGTACGACTCTTGCCCATAGAGGAGAAGGGGGTAAAACTCAGCCAGTTAGAAACTCTAGGAACTAAAAAACGGATGTGTATATCCCCAAAACTGTTATTAAATGGTCAAATTAAATTTGATTATTCACCTCTTTTAGATGATATCACAGCTGCTAGAAAGAAGTAAAACTTTGGGCCTCAGTCCATGAGTAGATAAAAAGTTCTAGACTGATGCATAAATTTATTTATAGGTATGTTTAATCATGTTAGAGTAACTGCTGAATTGTTTAATTCTATATGTAAGTTGTCAAAAAAACAGTCATTAAACTAATTTTACATCATGCCAAGGATCGATACATTAAGAAATTGAAATGTCTATCTTTGCCTTATCATCGTGTTTATCTTTACTGTTTCATCTTTGGAATTAGTAATGTACTTGAAAATGGGCTTATAACCCGGAACCTAGTTTGTGCAGTAACCTTACTGAAATTTGTGAAACGAGGAAAAGAACAGTATTTATTTAGTTAATTTACAATGTTTCACCAAGTAACCACAGCTGATTCAATTAAACTGAGATAAGTTTCTTTCAGAATTTATAAATACTCATTAGAATATTTTTTGTTAATAATTAGTGAGAGTGATTCCCATAACAGTCTTACATGCTTACAACCGTAGGGCTCAGACAAGAGTGTCCTCCTCCGTGTACCGCTGCGGTCAGCACGAGCACCTAACGGTGTTCAAGAATGGGGGTAGCGTTTCCGTTACTCACAAGCGTTCAACTTATTCTTCAAAATATCTGCATTTTGCTGACGACTGATCGTCCGCGGTTGGCAAACCTTCTACGAGTGCAGTTAACTCAAAGGCTAGTACTTTCAAATCAAAGCATAGTCGCGTTCACACATCGCAAAACCCATTCACGTGACCGGATGAAAAACAGGTTGGTGACTTTCACACAAAAATAAAGAAATAATCCAACACATCCTTCTCTCAAAGGTTAGCTAATCACTCATACAGATAACACACGCTGTGATATGTAAGTAGTAAAAACAGAGAAGTTCTGTCTTAATAATATAAATGAACTGGTCCTACAATACTTCCGTTGGACAACATGCAGAACCGATCTCCGTAATGGCCCGTAACAACCGCATATCGTAAGCTCTTATAGTGACACGAACGTTCGCTTCTCAGGTTAAAATCGGTAATTCAATGTGATATCCGTAGTGTTAGTCCTCAGATCGTAACTGCAAACTGATGTTTTTAACAGCAGTCAGATTAATAGTTGTAGATGACCATTTTTTAGTCAGTGAAACGTGTTGCAAGTTTGGCTAAGTTGGTACTGAAATAATTTCAATCTGCCTTCATTTAAGCTCAAAGAAAACTCTTAAGAGTTTTGCTGGTAAGTATTCATTTTCACTGACATTTCATTTTTCCGAAGAAGCTTGTTGCTGTAGTGATCTGGTTGGATGAAACTCTCCAGGCTAGTCTAAACTTAGGAAGGCTCTTCATCTCTGCGAAACTACCGCTACCTACAACAGTTTCAACCTGCTTACTGTTTTCATGCCTAACTCTCCCTCTACAGTTTTAACATCAGTATTTCCCTTATTTAACAAACTAACTATTACTTTACATTTCAAGATGTATCATATAAACCGACCCCTTCTTTTACTCAATTTCTCCCATAAGTTATTTGTTGACCAGTTGATTGCAATGTCTCCCTGTCAGTTACTCGATATATCCACATAACATTCAACTTTATTCTGTAACACTACATTTCAAAAATCTATTCTCTTCTGTCTGAACTTTTTATCCTGTGTACTTCACTTCCTTATAAGGTTACACTTCAGACGAACACGCCGCAAAAGATACCTAAACACTTAAATTTACATTAGATGATAATTAACTAATTCCTCTTTTTTCAGGAACGCTTTTCTTGTTATTGCTAGTTTGTATTCATATCCTCTCTGCTTTGTCCATCATCAGTTGTTTTACTGCTGAAGTAGGAAAACACGTCTACTAATTTTAGTGTATCATTTCCTAAAACTATTCCCTTAGCAGCATATGTATTTAAAACAGCTGCAGTTCATCACCCTTGTTTCACTTCTGTTGACGTTCATCTTATAATCTCTTTCAAGACGCTATCCATTACCTTCAACTTTTCTCCCAAGTTCTTTACCGTCTCTGACAGGAATACAATACCATTGTCAACGCGCTATTTCCGCTCCCTAAACTTCAACTCCTTTTACTAATTTGTCCTTAGTTTCCTTTCCTTCTTGTTCAATGTACAGATTGAATAACATTGGAGACAAGCTTCATCCCCGTCTCACTCCCTTCTCAACCACTGCTTGCCTTTTATATCATTTGACTGATATAAATGCGGAATGGTTTCTGAACAAATTGTAAATAACCTTTGGCTCCCAATATTTTATCTCTGCTGTCTTAGAAATGGTGAAAAACTGGGCTATATCTACAAATGCTATAAACGAATGTTTACCATTTTTCTTCCTATCTTTTTAGATAAGTCGTAGGATCTGCATTGCTTCACGTGTTCCTGCATTTCTCCGGAACCCAACCTGAACTTCTCCGAGATCGGCTTCTACAAGTTTCTCCATTCTTCTGTAAATAATTAATGCCAGTATTTTGAAAGCATGAATTATAAAACAGATTTTTCGCTAGTGTTCATACTTGTAAGTACCTGCCTTTTCTTGGAATTACAACTATTAAACTATTCTTTGAGTCTCAGGGTATTTCACCTGTCTCACATACCTTGCACAACAGAGTAGTAGTTTTGTCATGGCTGGCTCCCCGAAGGCTATCATTGGTTCCGACAGAATGTAGGCTTCTGCAGGCGCCTTCTTTCTATTTAGGTCTTTCGATGCCCTATCGATTTCTTCTCGGAATATCATACTTCGCAACTCTTATTCATCCTCTCCCTCTTCCATTTAAAAAATACTGCCCTCAATTTAATTTCCCTTGGATAGGTCATTCTTACTTTCCGTTCGCCTTTCCGTTCTTTGCTCACTTTGGGCTTGCCATTTCAGCTCTTGGTATTCGTACAGCTGCCTCTTTTTTCTCTAGAAGTCTCTATGATTTTCCTGTAAGCGGTATCTATCTTTCAAAAATGGCTCTGAGCACCATGGGACTTAACATATATGGTCATCAGTCCCCCAGAACTTAGAACTACCTAAACCTAACTAACCTAAGGACATCACACAACACTCAGTCATCATGTATCTATCTTTCCCCTAGTAATACACACTTCTACAGATCTTAACATGAATATAATCTGATGTAAATACTCGAATCTCTACATGAGATGTTAAACGCAAGTTTTGTATAAAAAGATCCATTAGGTACATAAGTACAGCGCATCGGCGTTGGTTGGATGATGATGATGATGATGATGTTTGGTTTGGGGGGCGCTCAACTGCGCGGTTATCAGCGCCCGTACAAATTCCCAACCTTTGATCAGCCCAATCTCGCCACTTTCATGATTGATGATGAAGTGATGAGGACAACAAAAGCACCCAGTCATCTCGAGGCAGGTGAAAATCCCTGATACCGCCGGGAATCGAACCCGGGACACCGTGCTCGGGAAGCGGGCGTTGGTTGGGGTGGAGGGGGCGGGGGGAGGGGGGTGGAGGATGAGCGAAAGAGGGGACCAATGACGTGCAGCTAGGCTCCGATTGATGCATAAATTCAGACTATATCAGGCCTCATATCAACTTCAACTGAACTAGAGGATTTAGAAGCAGACTTGAAAAGGAGAGAAAATCTGTACGTCATTTAGTGAGTCAAACTGACGGTACAAAATTCAGGAAGGCTGAGTAAATAACGGATAAGAGTACTCACAATCAACTCATATAAAAACCAGACTGGGGTTAAATGGACGATCCAACATTCTCTGTGAAGTCAAAATAAATCGCATGTCTAAAAAAAAATAACGATGGAGTGAACCGCTCCAAATAGCAAGGGATCCTACAATAAAAAAAGTCGAGGAAACTAATAAGATCTAAAATTCGAAAATGTAGAATTACAGCGAAGGTGATTAACAAAACAGGAATATAAATAGACGAATTCACTGTTGGGGGAACTACATAAGGCGGGATAGACTTGTGTGGCAGTAGCATACAATGCTATACAGGCAGAAAAAGGATCAAATGAGAACCACGATAAAACAGGAAACGTAGAAAGAAAACAGAGATTGAAATGTAATGTCGTATGGCTAGGGCCTCCCGTCGGGTAGACCGTTCGCCGGGTGTAAGTCTTTCGATTTGACGCCACTTCGGCGACTTGCGCGTCGATGGGGATGAAATGATGATGATGAGGAGAAAATCTCCGACCCATCCGGGAATCGAACCCGGGCTCTTAGGACTGAAATTCTGTCTCGCTGACGACTCAGCTACCGGAGGCGGACAGAACAGACACTAATAGTCAATAAAGACAGGTTGCGGGAAAGTAGATACAGAGAAACAGACTAACCAAAAGGCACTGAAAAATGGAGAAAGGGCTATGTTAAGGAATTTACCGGAATGTGCAACTCAGTAGTCACTTAGCCGGAATGAACACAGGCTGGAGCCGGTGGAACACTGGACACGCTGGGCAAGGAACTGACCGGATGGCGAGCATGACGGTAGCAATAAAAGCTACGAATGCACGAGACAGGGAAAGTAGGGTCGCGTCTTTGAATAAATCTTTATTCGTTATACAAAGATGGCAAAATATAATCAAACCTGTAACATGAAATAATCTTAAGGGAAAATAAAAGACGTTAAATACAGACAGTACTCACTGGCTTGGACTGATAATGAAAACTTTTAGTTAAAGAAAGAGCTGTAAAGGTTTCTCAAGAAGAGAGGTGGTGGAGAAAATGGAAAATTATTTGGATAATAGGTAAAAAGCAGTGAACCAACGTAAATGGAGGGAAAACAGAAGGAAACAGGTAATACGACAAAACATACAACATAAAAATATAGTTTGTAAGAGCAACAATGTGAATAAAACTGCTTAAACAATCGAAATTTGCAAGATGATTGCAATGTCTCAATTCAGTTTAACCATTTAATGGTTGTTGTTGGAGATGGCTCCTACAACGCGTTATCTTAATTTCTTCGAAAGTTTTTTAAGTTTGAACCTTATTTTCAGGGTGTAAAATTTTTAGACTTCTCGAGAAATTAGTAATGGAAGACCTTTTTACAGGTGGCTGCCCGGAGTACAAAGTGTTTTGGAAGTCATACGTACAAAAATCCGGAAAACCTGGAATACAGCTGACTTTCGAAAAGAACGGAGGAAATTTCGAACAACAAGAGTACACGATCAAAATTAAGCACAAAGTATAGAAATCTCAAAATACAGAGAAATTTAAGCAGCTGGGAGAAGTCATGCAGGCTAATGGAGAGGAAAAAGAAGCCGTGAGAGCAAAACTGCAGAATATAGACTCTGAATTTCAATTAACAAAAGTTGTTTGTACTTTAATAAGAAATCATTCTCTAGAAATGCACGAATACATCATTGAAAGACAGTAATACAGAGACGGAAATTTACGATTAGTTAGCTGTAAGTAATAACGTTCATTGTAATCTGATTTGACAAGTAGCACTGCAGTGTAAATAGGCGTTTGTTTTGTTAAAGATGTAGATAAGTACACTCTTTAAAAACTGCAAGTGTAGTTATGTAGCTGGAGATATAGTATCTTCTTTCATACAGCAGTTTTGCCGCTGATCAGCTAGATTCCATTTATCTGGCATGAAGAAATTAACTTGAAAAAAAAAGGGCACTGAAAGCAGAATAAAAGTTTTCCTACGTCAGGAGAAAATTAACCGATGATAGACGAAGCGCAGATGATATAAAAAATGGTTCAAATGGCTCTGGGCACTATGGGACTTAACAGCTGAGGCCATCAGTCCACTAGAACTTAGAACTACTTAAACCTAACTAACCTCAGGACATCACACACATCCATGCCCGAGGCAGGATTCGAACCTGCGACCGTAGCGGTGGCGCGGTTCCAGACTGAAGCGCCTAGAACCGCTCGGCCACGGCGGTCGGCAGATGATATAAAAACCAGAATGGAGATACTAAATAAATGTTTATGAAAAACATAAATTTGCTACCATTAGCTGTAAATTTATGCGTTAGGATAATTTAAAAGGTGTTGCGAATCTTCATTTGCCAAGATGTACAAGTATTTGTATCTGTTTTGTTTGAAGTATAGCATTTTAAATGTGAGACGTGGATATAAATAGCTCAGACAAGTAGAGAATAGAAGCTTTTAGAACGTGATGCCACAACAGAATGTTGAATATTAAATGGGTATATGGTATGAATGATGAAAGGTATTGAATATTTGTGGGTAAGAGAAAAAAGTTTATGGCACAACCGGACTAAAAGAAGTGATCGGTTGATTGGACACATAGACCTACTGAGGGCTCAATGAATCATCAGTTTGGTAACAGGGGAAAGAGTAGGGAGGGTACAAATAGTAGGGGGACACCAATGCTTGACAGTGCTATGCAGGCTTAAAGCGATGGAGGTTGCAGCAGTTATGCAGAAATGAAGAAGCTTGCATAGGACAATCTAGCATGGGCACCTGCATCAAAATTGTCTTCAATCTGAAGACTACAACGGCAAGTACTGTTCAGCCATATAATGTAAGTTCATCTTCAATACAGTGTAAAAATTACGTTTTTATGCGTTGCTTCTCTTTACAACTTACATACGACCCAGACTGCAGTTACAAGAGTCAGAGGCTCCAAAGGCAAGCAATGGTTGAGAAGTGTGGAGACAGGGGTGCAGCTGATTCTCTGTCAAGGGCAGCATAAATAGTGCGTCAGCGATGACATTGTAATTCTTTCAGCGACGACAGAGGACTTGGAAGGACAATTG
This sequence comes from Schistocerca serialis cubense, assembly GCF_023864345.2. NCBI lineage: Eukaryota > Metazoa > Arthropoda > Insecta > Orthoptera > Acrididae > Schistocerca > Schistocerca serialis. The sequence goes on from NC_064646.1 coordinate 400,108,797, forward strand.
AACGGAATGGACAATTTCTTAAGATGAGCGTCATCAAAAGTGAAACAAGGGTAATGAAATGCAGTCATATTAAATTAGGAGATGCTTAGCGAATTATATTAGGAAATGAGACACTCAGATTTTTACAGGTGTTTTCCTGCTTCTGCAGCAAAATAATTGATGATGGACGGAGTAGAGAGAATATAAATGTAGACAAGCAGTGACAATAAAAGCGTTTCTCTAAAGGAGGTATTAGTTATGGTCTAACATAAATTAAGGTACACTCCTGGAAATGGAAAAAAGAACACATTGACACCGGTGTGTCAGACCCACCATACTTGCTCCGGACACTGCGAGAGGGCTGTACAAGCAATGATCACACGCACGGCACAGCGGACACACCAGGAACCGCGGTGTTGGCCGTCGAATGGCGCTAGCTGCGTAGCATTTGTGCACCGCCGCCGTCAGTGTCAGCCAGTTTGCAGTGGCATACGGAGCTCCATCGCAGTCTTTAACACTGGTAGCATGCCGCGACAGCGTGGACGTGAACCGTATGTGCAGTTGACGGACTTTGAGCGAGGGCGTATAGTGGGCATGCGGGAGGCCGGGTGGACGTACCGCCGAATTGCTCAACACGTGGGGCGTGAGGTCTCCACAGTACATCGATGTTGTCGCCAGTGGTCGGCGGAAGGTGCACGTGCCCGTCGACCTGGGACCGGACCGCAGCGACGCACGGATGCACGCCAAGACCGTAGGATCCTACACAGTGCCGTAGGGGACCGCACCGCCACTTCCCAGCAAATTAGGGACACTGTTGCTCCTGGGGTATCGGCGAGGACCATTCGCAACCGTCTCCATGAAGCTGGGCTACGGTCCCGCACACCGTTAGGCCGTCTTCCGCTCACGCCCCAACATCGTGCAGCCCGCCTCCAGTGGTGTCGCGACAGGCGTGAATGGAGGGACGAATGGAGACGTGTCGTCTTCAGCGATGAGAGTCGCTTCTGCCTTGGTGCCAATGATGGTCGTATGCGTGTTTGGCGCCGTGCAGGTGAGCGCCACAATCAGGACTGCATACGACCGAGGCACACAGGGCCAACACCCGGCATCATGGTGTGGGGAGCGATCTCCTACACTGGCCGTACACCACTGGTGATCGTCGAGGGGACACTGAATAGTGCACGGTACATCCAAACCGTCATCGAACCCATCGTTCTACCATTCCTAGACCGGCAAGGGAACTTGCTGTTCCAACAGGACAATGCACGTCCGCATGTATCTCGTGCCACCCAACGTGCTCTAGAAGGTGTAAGTCAACTACCCTGGCCAGCAAGATCTCCGGATCTGTCCCCCATTGAGCATGTTTGGGACTGGATGAAGCGGCGTCTCACGCGGTCTGCACGTCCAGCACAAACGCTGGTCCAACTGAGGCGCCAGGTGAAAATGGCATGGCAAGCCGTTCCACAGGACTACATCCAGCATCTCTACGATCGTCTCCATGGGAGAATAGCAGCCTGCATTGCTGCGAAAGGTGGATATACACTGTACTAGTGCCGACATTGTGCATGCTCTGTTGCCTGTGTCTATGTGCCTGTGGTTCTGTCAGTGTGATCATGTGATGTATCTGACCCCAGGAATGTGTCAATAAAGTTTCCCCTTCCTGGGACAATGAATTCACGGTGTTCTTATTTCAATTTCCAGGAGTGTATTTATATCTCTTATCTGGTATGTTGTCAAATATTTGTCAACGATAAACAGTTCAGACAAGTACAGAAAAGAAGTTTTTGCAATTTAGGACTATACAAGAAAGCTCTATGTGGGTAGATCGAATACCTAGTGAAGAGACACTGAATCAAACTGGTGAAAAATTGCCTAAACGCAAGGATCGATTGTAGGACACATCCTCAGATATCAGGTAATAGTTTGCTAATGGAGGAAAATGAGAGAGGTGGTGCCAGGTGAAAATGGTAGAGGGAGACCTAGGCATTGGTACACCAAGCGAATTGAAATATAAGTCGCAGTAGTTATTTGGAGATGACGAGGCTTGCACAGCATACACTAGCAAGTAGAGTTGCATCAGACGAGGCTTCGGACTGAAGACCACAACAACAACAGACAACTTCAGAAACATGAAATATCACTAGAAATGAATATCTACAAGCAGCGTTCTTCAAAATATTAATTGAATGTAACAAAAAGCGGATTCAAACTATTGCAGTATTAAGGTAGCCAAAGGTGTAACTTATTTCTGACTAAAAAATAGAGACCTGTAACTATTAAACGGACTGATAATAGAACCTCAGTGTGTAGTTACGATATGAAGGCTTTTGTATCACAGTTATAAATTCGAATTACTGATTCTAACCGGAGGATTAAACGTTCGTGAGACTGCAAGAGCTTACGGTATGACGTTGTCACGGCCCGTTACGCAGATCTGTTCTGTGTGTTGCCTAACGGGAGTATTGTAGGCTCTGCCAGTGCCGAGGGCGTGCCTAAAGCGCTGAAGCCCTGCAGGGCGTTTTGCAAATACACCGGCGTACACAAGAAACTACACATTATCCGTGTCAGATCACTTCGCGATACTTTTATGAACGATTGCACAATATAAGTGGTGCTACTGTTGTTTTTTTTTGTGTTAGCAGAAGAGCCAACACCGTGTTACGAGTGGAGGCCGAAATGCACGCGTTTTAGCTCACGCATTCTGGCGTGAGGAGGTAAGAACTATACTAACGTGAGGTCTGGAACATGACAAGGAATGAGAATTCAGAAAGTGGACGTAATTAGTTTGATACTTAACTTTAATCCATTAATGATGAACGTCGCTCTTGACGGTACACGAGTCACAATATTATCTGTTCAGAAGACATTCTTGAAGATAGTACTTATAGTAACTGAACATGGCGCCTTGCTAGGTCGTAGCAAATGACGTAGCTGAAGGCTATGCTAAACTGTCGTCTCTGCAATTGAGAGCGTCTGTAGACAGTGAACCATCGCTAGCAAAGTCGGCTGTACATCTGAGGCGAGTGCTAGGGAGTCTCTAGAGTAGACCTGCCGTGTGGCGGTGCTCGGTCTGCAATCACTGATAGTGGCGACACGCGGATCCATCGTATACTAACGGACCGCGGCCGATTTAAATGCTACCATCTAGCAAGTGTGGTGTCTGGCAGTGACACCACAGTGTATTTCTAGTTCCGACTATAACGAAAGTTATAGTTTCTTCTAGTAAACATCTGTATTTATAAAATCATAGCAATGGACATAGTAGCACTGCAATTATAAAAAATATATTATCGGAAAATGAAATTTCTCACCGGAGGGGATAGACAGTCATAACATTAGTAATCTATTTCCTTTAAACAGTGTTTGTTACTACTCTCGAGTATTAATAGCAAACATTTAAATACATTAAGTTATTACCAATACATTTAAATACATACATGTGTGCCTCAGGGAAGTGAGAATGGGTCTTCAATGGTCTGAATTAAATAAAGGAGAAGTATCAGGTTGGAAAAAATTATAGCCTGGCGGTCGGCAGAGGAAAGAAGTTTGGTTGTCAGAGAAAGACTGTAAAGATTTTGATCTGCAAAAAAGGTTTCCAGTGACGTTTAATTGTGATTAACGTGTTATGTAATGACCGTTCACGAATTAAAAAAATTTCGTTCGAAAACTGAAAGTAGCTTACTGACTAAAGCGTTCAGACCAATAAATAGTATACTGAAAGTAATTTCAAAATAGATTCATGTCCGAACCCCCGCGACCCTAATTATGTAAATTAAATTACACGACCTAATTCCCGTGTAGTGAAACTGAAAGCTACAAGGAGCGATCACAGAGTTTTCGTTAGAGAGCGTTGCTGTAGCGTATATGCAACCTAGCGCGCCGCCGATTTGCCTTCATAAGAACCGACATAGAGGCAAGGGATTAATGTGGCATTCGTGTCCTTCCGAGGTGCATGCAATAAATGCGGAAATATTCTTCTTTTGAAATGATAATTAAATCAAGACCCTAAGTTGTCGACAGGTATACATCAACGGTGACAGTTGAAAATGTGTGCTCCGACCGGGACTCGAACGCGGGATCTCCTGCTTACTCGGCAGACGTTCTATCCATCTGAGCCACCGAGGGCACAGAGGGTAATGCGACGGGAGGGATTTATCCCTTGCACGCTCCAAGTGAGACCTACATTCCCAACTTAATGTCCGCACTCTGTAAGTTGGCTGTTTAGGTTTTTATGTTGGTAACGCCACGTAGCGCTCAGTATGAAAATCACTGACTGCGCTGTGTGCAATCTGTGGCTGGTTGGACTCATTGTTGGAATATTCGCTTGTGTAGTGTTGGGCAGTTGGATGTGAACAGCGCGTAGCGTTGGGCAATTGAAGGTGAGCCGCTAGCAGTGGTGCATGTGGGGGGGAGGGATGCCAGAGTTTTGAGCGGACGATCTGGAAGTGTGTCCGTCAGATATATATATATATAATGTCTTTTGAACGCTATTAAGGTAAATAAATTGTTTGTTCTATATCAAAATCTTTCATTTGCTAACTATGCCTATCAGTAGTTAGTGCCTTCAGTAGATAGAATCTTTCATTTAGCTGGCAGTATTGGCGCTCGCTGTATTGCAATAATTCAAGTAACCAAGATTTTTGTGAGGTAAGTGATTCATGAAAGGTATACGTTATTGTTAGTCAGGGCCATTCTTTTGTAGGGATTATTGAAAGTCAGATTGGGTTGCGCTAAAAATACTGTGTGTCAGTTTAGTGATGATCAGAATAAGTAAAGAGAAAACTGTCTGAGTACGTTGAATTTTGCTCAGCTGTTTGAAAATCAAATAACGTAGAAGTTTACCAGCACAGTCATTCATAATTTTTCCAAGGGGGCGTTTCAACACTACATTCGTAGTGCCCTTGCCCATTACACGCATTACTCGCGGCAGACAATCTTACCGAGTTCAGACAATGCGTATGCATTTGCACGGAAGAAGGTCAATGGCCGGTTAGCCTTAACTATATGAAGACGGCATCTGTTCTTTCGGACATGTCCGAAAGAACAGAAACCATCTTCATATTCTTCTCTTGTCTGTCGAAGAACAAACACTGGTAGATATCCATCGAAGAATGTAAAATGTGTATGGATCAGCCGAAAAGCATCTTTGTGGAATGAAGTGAAAGGGGTGTTGGTGCTTCATAATAACAGATGTACCCACATCGCAAATGTTGTAACGCAGAAGTTACACCATGTCAAGTAGGAGACACTCGAGCACCCTCCCTATAGCCATGATCTCTGCCCTTGCTGTTATCAAGCCCTCGGTCCCTTAGAAAAGGCCTTGAAGGGTCGACGATTCCCTTCGGAGGCGAATGTACAGCTGGCAGTTAGGAACTTCTTCACGCTGCAGTACACGTGTGTTTTACCAAACGGGTATCTTCAATCTGGTACGTCGGTTGAATGGTTGCCTCTATGCCCACGGTGATTTTGCCTGAGTGGCATACAGATTCTAGACTACACGGCCTTCGAATGTGAAACATAAAAGCTAAGACCTTTCCTATTCTTTAAAGCTTGTTACTGCCAGATTCTCATTCATATTAATTGTTTGAAAAGCTAACAACATATCAACAGCAGTCCTAAGCATAGCCAAATATGGACAATATAAGTAATACTGCATTCTGGGTACTGTTAACCTATACAGAGTATTCCTTATGCGTGAAGTAGACATTATTATTGGTAGTGTTTGAAACCACGCTATTTACTTAAAATCACAAAAATACGATTACGATCATTGTCTATGCTACATATCTTAAATTCTGTGTTACTTGAAACTAAAAACAGAATTAAATTAAAATACGAGTCCTACTATGTAACTGAAAAGTATTACGGTGCCTGTGTGAAATGTAATTATTGTAATTAACAGGAGCGGTAAATGAAAATAATGTAAACCAACTGCTTTGAAGAACCTCCAGACTTTTCGAAAGTCTGTTATTACTAAAATGAACTACATTTTTATTAAAGCTAGGTAACAAGCTTGGAGGAAATTATATTCTATATTTTTCATATAATCCACTAAAATGCAATATGCATTGTTTTATGCGTCTATTTTCATTTTAAATGAGACTGTTGTGTAACGAAATTCATATACTGCGTAACGTTATTTTATTTTACGATTTATATTATGTTATTTTCTATTCTAATGTGTCTCAAAATTCATTATATTACATTAATGTTCTGTTTTGAGGGACCACAGTCGTAAACTAGTGTTGCCCTATCTTTCGAGGCGGCCTCCGTGCCTATCTGATTTGTAAAGAAGTAATCGATTCTTGGAGGCACACACTGCACCAATTTAGTTCAGCTGTACAATTATTTGTTTCATTACTTGAATAACTTCAAGACAGCAATAAATTACGTTGAAACTCAAAATAATGTGTGGCACGAATTAATGTGAACATTTTGCTCACTTAGATCAGTCGTTGTTATACCAGGATTTGGACCTTTTTTCTGTTCTACAGCAACAGCAGAAATCAACTCTACCACGCAGATAATTCAATTTCAGTATATGTTCAAAGAGTCCACCCACCGAGTCATTTTTTGCAGATACTAATAATTATCTGTTTATTTCCAGAATCTTTATTACAGCATTATATAATTCAGCAACTTTGTTAAGTATATACTTTCCACTATTAGGTCCCAGCCACTTTCAGTTACTTTAAAGATAGTAGGAGCATTATTGTTTTGATTTTGTTATGGTAACGTCTCAAACAGAAATTTTTTGATCGCTCTTTATATTTTGATTTTCAATGATTCGACGAAAATTGGATACGCACTATTTGTAGTCAACAAGACCATCAACATACTTAATTCATCAATATACCAATAGTACTATACCTGCTTTAGCCAAGACCAACTGTCGTACGTTGTTGGTTTAAATGAGTTCAATTGTTGCTTTATTAATCAGTTCAGTTCGTGCTTCCAGCTGATAATATATGTAGCCTAATTTCCAATCTGTAGCAGGTTAATGTCAGCACTGAGGTCGTTATTTGGAGTCGTGTAGAGCTTTGGGGTTGGAATATTTCAGTATTTCACAATACAGCGGGGGGGGGGGGGGGGGGGGTTAAACATTAGAAATAATATTAAATTAAAATCAGTGCATAAAAATGCACTTGGATTTCCTCTGTCGTCCAAAAATCGGGTTTATCGACAAAAATATTTTGCTAAAGCGGAAATGGTTGCATTCTTTAAAAAAAATTTTCTAAATTCTATCATTATCGGCGAAATATCACCATATTTGGTCACCAGGGCGGTACTCAATGATAAGAACCAATTGCAACACGGAGAGATAGAAAGAGGTTTGTGGAGAGCAGGACGAGGCGTGATAACAACACAGTCTATAGTTGGTTCGTTTCAAAAAGATTTTTTCAGCGGGCTGCTTGAATTCCTCCGTGCAGGCTGCGCCCTGCATCCCCCACCCTCCATTCGTCCAAAATCTATTTACGCTCCTGTAATACTACAACAACTGAAGCCATGAATTCCGTGTACAATTAAATACGAGTGCATTCATGCACTATCAGATGACGATGCGTGTACAATTAAATACGAGTGCATTCATGCACTATCAGATGACGATGCGTGTACAATTGAAGGGAAAACATGTAATATCCACCTTCTGTTGTGATGCACTTTATTTGTAAACAATGTACAAACAGTTTTTCCAAAATCCCCACTGAGCGGGATAGCTCTGAGCCTTGAGGAGTCGAGCGATCAATCCCCGAATTTGGGAGGCGAAGTAGTGAAAGTGATTTTCTGTAGTTTCCCATTTTCAATTCGGAAAAAATTGCAGAATGGGTCCCTTACTACAGGCCACAGCCTATATCATCCAAATTCCTTTCTTTCCTTTGACATTCCAATTCCTATAAGTATGCAGCTTCTCTACTTAAGTGAAAAGAGCTGCATCGAAGGTGAGCTGAACATTTCCTCGGGGACTCCTGGCACTAAAAGCCGTATTTACATTGGAAGGCGCTAGCTATCGTCATTTCGTACTATGCATATGTGCATAAAGATGACTTAGTTGTGGAAAGGTGGTATATCACGTTTCCAAGTTTTACTACAAGAACGATGTTCTGCTGTGAAACGTCTTAATCTTAATATCCTTAGAACAGTGATTCCAACCGTCACAACTCTAAGGTATCTGTAAATAAATGTCACATAAACGTTTATTTACAATTACGTTTGAGTTGTGACGATTGGACTCCCTGTCCCAGGGATATTACGAATAAGACATGAAAATGAGAACATGTGTTATACAGGAGTTTATTGACACCAAAGGCTGTATGACCACATTACCATGAATAAATACAAACTCATTTATGACGTCGCATACATTGGAAGTCTAGTTGAAATTAATGCATGAATCATTGTTAAGACCCCAAAACTGTAGCTAATAGTGTCTGTGTATTCCATTTTATTCTATTAATAAATTTGGGGACTAACAAAATTTGATTATTTAATGAATTTGAGGAACTTGGGATGCTTTCATGCGCTGAAGAAATTACGACTTGGTTTCAGGGAGAAACATAGCTGTTGTCGAAAGAGATTTGAACACGTTTAACATTGTAAGTTATTCAACCCAATGTTAAGATTCTTCTACTCTGCGATAGTGTTTATTATATTAGAACACTGATCTTCGCTTTGTTAGCAAAGAGGGAATACATTAATTCGAATTTTAATTCGTTTTCCAATAACGTGAAGTTAGTGAAGTTATGTATTTGGCTACTTCACATAAAACAAGAAAAGATTTTCTTAAAAAGTATTATTTTTTGCTTAGATTTATATGCCAAACACTATTTGTGTGGCATCCTGGCATTCTGGAAGCAAATTATGTACATAAATTTGTTTTTAGCATAAAATGAAAGAAAGAGCCTTATTAGGGTCCTCTTTAACAAAATGGTCCCCTCTTTGACAAAATCCTAGCCACGTCCTCGATTCAGACCGATCTTCAGTTTACTCGCACCACGATAACTGTCACTTCACAATAAAATCCAGAAAGTAAAAACAAAGCCCTCAATCGAGAAATATTTTAAGATTAACAAAAGGGCAGACATTAGAGCAAGTGGTCAGGATGATGCACATAGGATTTCACTTACGCAGGGAGTTTACTAAAAGTAAGTGTATATCAATAACTTCCAAACTGAACCACTTTAACACGATCATCAGATCAGAGGCCTTGACCACTAAAGAACCAAAACTTCTAAAGTACATCATAAAAATAATTCAGGTAAGATTAAAACATAGTATTCATTGGTTTCTTTGTAGTAATCTTACTGACTGAAAACGTTAATCTTTACTGTATAGAGACAACTCTTTGTTTAACGTTATTAGCAAATATCATCGAAAATTCTTGACCAATTTTCTTCAGTTTTTTACGTAATGCTCTGACAAACATGGGGACGAACATAGGATGCATGTTTTCAGTATATGGGATACGTAAAGGTGTAATATTGTCCCCAAAAATTTCGAAAACTTCTTAACGTCAGATTTTTATGCGTTATTTTAATAAACAATGGATGAACATAAACTACAAATTCCTTAAATATATGTGATGCATAAATATATACATAACAAATAAAGAGGAAACGTTCTTACCAAAAGTCTCTACAAGTTCACGATCGATTTACTTCATATTTTTACGCTATGCTCTGCTAAACTTTTCCACGGATGTAGGTTGTATATTATTTTAATATAGGAGTATAATATAGGACTACAAACACGCACACACACTCACACACAATATATATGAAAATTCCTTACGACTGGAAAACTGCCCTGATACATCCACTACACAAAAAAGGTGTTAAGACTGACCCAACCAACTACAGAGGAATATCGCTACCACCGGTCACATACAAGATCCTCTCTAAAGCTTTACTGAACAGACTAGAATGCCAGACCGACCACTTGATTGGGGAATACCAAGCAGGCTTCCGTCTTGTGCGGAACAAATTTGGAACCTGAAAATGATTTTAAAACACAAACAGAACCTGATCATTACCTTTGTCGACTTCAAAAAGGCGTACGACTCTATCGACCGGAACACTCCCTTTAAAATTGTAGCTGAATACAAAGTAGACAACAAAACATGGACTATCATAGAGCAAACCTTGACCGACACGGACTCCAAAGTAAAGTTTTGTGGGGAACTATCAGAGCCCTTTGAAATTCGCACAGGTGTCCGACAGGACGATGGTCTCTTATCTCTCCTTTTCAATCTAGTGTTAGATAAGGTAATAAAAGAATGGGAAATATCACAACAGGGGATAACCTTAGGAAATGCCAGGCTCTTGCAGACGATTTGGCAATTGTCACGAAAGGTGTAAACGAAAGAAAAGAAGCTATTGAAAAACTACACGAAATCGCTTGCAAATCTGGATTACAGATCTCTTACGTAAGGACACAGTTTACGAGCACTAAGAAACTCTCATCTCTGAACACAAAGTACGGCACGGTTCACAAAACGGCAAACACTACAAATGAGCAGACATAACAGAGACTCAAACGAAGAAAGAAAAAGTAAACTGGACAAGGCATTCAGAGTAGTATGGAATCATCACAACAAGAAGTCTATCTCACAAAAAGCCAAATTACGCCACTACGACACGGTGGTGCTCCCCGAAGCACTGTATGCAGCAGAGACCACACGAATCCTAGGGCATACACGTATCAGACAACTAGAAAAAGTAGAAAGGAAAATACTTAGGAAAATATTTGGCGCAACTAACAACAATGGAATATGGATCAAGAAACCTACAGGGGAACTATACACACATACGGAGACAATCACAGAAAAGATTTGAAAACGCGGACTACAATTCTACGGACACCTATGCAGAATGCCATCACACAGTCTTACCAAACAGATCTTTGACTGGGTAACCACTAGAAACAACAAATGGGAGGCAAATGTAAAAAAAAGACCCGAACCAACTCAACACCACACCAGACACAATAAACGACAGAATAAAATTCAGAAACATCTTTAAGAAAAGTAAACTACATGAGATACACTGTGACAAACGAACAGGCGTGAAATGGACCGAAGAATGCAAACAAGATCACAGCCGGAAGATGAAAGAAAATGAAAGAAATATGGGCAACCAAAAAGGCAACCAAGAAGAAGCCGAAGACACGAAGCCGACAAGAAGCATAGGCAGAGGACCGGAAACAGAAACACAGCGATCGAATGAGGGAAGTTTGGGCAGAAAGGAAGGCAGCAAAAGGAATTGGCCATATAGTTAAGTCTAACTGCGCTCTTTAAGGGCAAAACAACAACAATATACACTCCTGGAAATGGAAAAAAGAACACATTGACACCGGTGTGTCAGACCCACCATACTTGCTCCGGACACTGCGAGAGGGCTGTACAAGCAATGATCACACGCACGGCACAGCGGACACACCAGGAACCGCGGTGTTGGCCGTCGAATGGCGCTAGCTGCGCAGCATTTGTGCACCGCCGCCGTCAGTGTCAGCCAGTTTGCCGTGGCATACGGAGCTCTATCGCAGTCTTTAACACTGGTAGCATGCCGCGACAGCGTGGACGTGAACCGTATGTGCAGTTGACGGACTTTGAGCGATGGCGTATAGTGGGCATGCGGGAGGCCGGGTGGACCTACCGCCGAATTGCTCAACACGTGGGGCGTGAGGTCTCCACAGTACATCGATGTTGTCGCCAGTGGTCGGCGGAAGGTGCACGTGCCCGTCGACCTGGGACCGGACCGCAGCGACGCACGGATGCACGCCAAGACCGTAGGATCCTACGCAGTGCCGTAGGGGACCGCACCGCCACTTCCCAGCAAATTAGGGACACTGTTGCTCCTGGGGTATCGGCGAGGATCATTCGCAACCGTCTCCATGAAGCTGGGCTACGGTCCCGCACACCGTTAGGCCGTCTTCCGCTCACGCCCCAACATCGTGCAGCCCGCCTCCAGTTGTGTCGCGACAGGCGTGAATGGAGGGACGAATGGAGACGTGTCGTCTTCAGCGATGAGAGTCGCTTCTGCCTTGGTGCCAATGATGGTCGTATGCGTGTTTGGCGCCGTGCAGGTGAGCGCCACAATCAGGACTGCATACGACCGAGGCACACAGGGCCAACACCCGGCATCATGGTGTGGGGAGCGATCTCCTACACTGGCCGTACACCACTGGTGATCGTCGAGGGGACACTGAATAGTGCACGGTACATCCAAACCGTCATCGAACCCATCGTTCTACCATTCCTAGACCGGCAAGGGAACTTGCTGTTCCAACAGGACAATGCACGTCCGCATGTATCCCGTGCCACCCAACGTGCTCTAGAAGGTGTAAGTCAACTACCCTGGCCAGCAAGATCTCCGGATCTGTCCCCCATTGAGCATGTTTGGGACTGGATGAAGCGGCGTCTCACGCGGTCTGCACGTCCAGCACGAACGCTGGTCCAACTGAGGCGCCAGGTGGAAATGGCATGGCAAGCCGTTCCACAGGACTACATCCAGCATCTCTACGATCGTCTCCATGGGAGAATAGCAGCCTGCATTGCTGCGAAAGGTGGATATACACTGTACTAGTGCCGACATTGTGCATGCTCTGTTGCCTGTGTCTATGTGCCTGTGGTTCTGTCAGTGTGATCATGTGATGTATCTGACCCCAGGAATGTGTCAATAAAGTTTCCCCTTCCTGGGACAATGAATTCACGGTGTTCTTATTTCAATTTCCAGGAGTGTATATAGGCTGTTTTGGGGTATAAATTAGAATATTTTTGTTGGTGACTGAGCAATACGTATTGAGTAACATTATATCAGTATTTATTTCATTAGCAGACTAATAATTATAGCTGTTAGGACTAATGTGGTTTTAGGTTGATTAGTATCGCCAAGTACACTGCAAAAAAAAAAAATTTACACTTTGAAATATTTTGGCCCGACGACGGCATATGCTACCTTGGGAATGGTAGAAGTACTGATAATGGTTTCAACGTCGTCCGACAACACCGCTCGTACTCGTATAGCTACCAGAGCGCCATCTGTGTCTGCCCTGTTACACGGAATGCTTACAGCCAGAGGGTTCATTGTGGTGACAACGTGTGAAGCAAGCAGCAACCACGCTACGGAGACGCAATCGTGCTCCCTACAGTCAACTGAACGAGTTTGGAAGTGGTAAAATTGTGGTCCTTCCGGAAAATTGCCACGCAAGTTGGAAGTGCTGCATCAGTTGCGCCACTGTCACGAGAACATTCTCACACACATAGACGAGATTCTGGGCGTCCACATGGCACAGACGTCTGCCAGGATCGTCGTATTATGAGAGTAGCAGTAGCAGATCATACAGCTACCACAGCACAGATAAGATGGCTTGTGAGCCCAGACGTGTCTATAAGAACTGTTGCGAACTGGTTATTAGGCGTGGGACAACGGGCAGGCCCACCTCTAGCCCGTCTCCCATTCACGCCATAGCATCAATGCGCACAGCTCCACTGATGCCGTTAGAGGATTACTTGGAAACAAAATGGCCCACCATGGCTTTCAGCTTTGAAAGTATATTCTGTCTGCGCGCAATTGATGGTCGTTTGCACGTACGGCGTAGAATTGGTGAGCGCTGTCTCGTAGAGTACATTCATCAAAACACACTGGCCCCACCTCAGGCCTTATGATCTGGGGTGCGGTAGGCTACCAATCTCGTTCTCCTATGATGTTTCTGAAGCGGACGCTAACCAGCGCTCGGTACTTGCAGAACGTCATTAGACTTGTTCTTTTGCCTTTCTTGCAACAAGAAGGTGATGTGCTGTTCCAACAGGATAATGCTTACTCACTCATTGCCCGTGTAACTCAACGTGCCATGCAAGACGTGCAGCGACTTCACTAGCCAGCACGGTATCCAGACTTGTGTTCAGTCGAGCACGAGTGGGATATGATTGGAGGAGAAGTGACTCGTGTGGTTCATCAACCATTGACTCTTAGAGAACTACTTGAACAGGTCGAGTAGGCGAGACATAACGTATCCCAGGACAGTATTTGCCATCTGTACGATCGACTGGGTGCCTAAGTCAGCGCGAGCGTTACCGCCTCTGGAGGCTATACCATGTACTAATATGGAGGTTCAGCATAGGTCAATACCTGGCACTTCAGAACCGCTTGTGCTATAGATCTGTAAATTTAATCATTTCACGTATTCCATATGCACTGTTGCAACAATAAATCTTGAATGAAATGGATACCTTTGAAAGGGTTGATGCTAGTAAGAATTCCGTCGACAGCTAGTAAAATAATTGTTTTATTGATATACATCCTGTTTCGTGGCCTAAAGCCGCATCATCAGGTGAACCTATCGCTCCTAGTCAAGATACGAGGGGCGTTCAGAAAGTAAGCTCCGATCGGTCGCGAAATGGAAACGACTATGAAAATCCGATAAAGCTTTGCACAGATGTGTTGGGTAGTGTCTCTAGTATAACCCCAGTTAGCATCACGTCACTCTTCTCATTTCTGAGCTCGCAGTGAGTGCGTAAAGATGTCTAGAAAATAGTGTCTGCCGCCAAGTACGAGGGCCTGGTGAGAAATTTCGCCTGAAGCTATGCAGCTAACATAACATAACTGTCGTGCTGTTTCGTCTTCACGACAATTCTCAGCCGCATTCTGCAGGGGCAATGAAGATGCTCCTGCATTGTTTTCAAATGGAAATGTTAGATTACCCACAATAGAGTTCGCAATTGTCTCCCCCTGAGTTTCATCTCTGGTCACATGAACCGCTGTCTTTGAAGACAACATTTTGACACAGACAACAAGGTGTAGGCCAGCGTGGAGAATTGGCGGAAAGCACTGGCGGCTGCCTTCTATGATGAGGCTATTGAAAAGTTGGTACAACGTTATGACAAAAGTCTAAGTCAGAACGGCGACTACGTAGAGAAGTAGCTGAAAGGTGTAGCTAATTGTTACAAGTAAAACATTTCTGATGTTCACTGTGGTTTCAATTTGGCAATCAATCGGAGCTTACTTTCTGAACAAGCCTCGTATATTACTTGGTGAATATTCTCTACTTATACTGGCGAACGAAGGGTACCTTGTTTTAAAATTTGCGTGTAACCTGGTTCGCAGGAGAGCTTCTGTAAAGTTTGGAAGGTAGGAGACGAGGTACTGGCAGAAGTGAATGTGTGAGGACGGGGCGTGAGTCGTGCTTGGGTACCTCAGATGGTTGCCCGCGAAAGGCAAAGGTGCCGAGTTCGAGTCTCGGTTCGGTACACAGTTTTAATCTGCCGTGAAGTTTCAGGGATATTGTCTTTCGCACCTACTGTTCAATGTGTATATCGAAGAAGCAATTATGAAAATAAAAGAAAGGTTCAGTAGTGGCATTAAAATTCAATGTGAAAGGATATCAATGAAACGATTCACTGATGACACGGGTATCCTGAGTGAAAGTGAAGAAGAATTACAAGATCTGCTGTATGGAATGAACAGTCTAATGGTCAAGAGTGTGGACTGAGGGTAAATCGAAGAAAGACAAAAGTAATGAGAAATAGCAGAAATGAGAACAGCGAGAAAACATTAGGATTGATCGTCAAGAAGTAGATGAAGTTAAGGAATCCTGCTACCTAGATAGCAAAACATCCAGTTGCGGGCGGAGCGAGGAGGACATCAAAAGCAGACTAGCACTGGCAAAAAGGGCATTCGTAGTCAAGAGTAATCTGCTAGTATCAAACATAGGCAAGGCATTGTATGGTAGTGAAACATGGGCTGCAGGAATCGAAGCATTTGAGATGTTGTGCTACGGACAAATGTTGAAAATTAGGTGGACTGATAAGGTAAGAAATGAGGAGGTTCTGTGCAGAATCGGAGAGGAAAGGGGTACGTGCGGAACACTGATAACGGGAAGGGACAGGATGTTAGGAAATCTATGAAGAATGAGGGAATGACTTCTATGGTACTAGAAGGAGCTGTGGAGGGCAAAAACTGTAGAGGAAGACAGAGATGGGAATACATCCAGCAAATAATTGAGGACGTAGCTTGCAAGTGTTACTCTGAGATGAAGAGGTTGGCACAGGAGAGAAATTCGTGGTGGACTGTATTGAAAGTCATAAGACTGATGGCTAAAAAAAAAAAAAAAAAAAAAAAAAAAAAAGTTAAGAGAGTGAGTATTATGACTTATACATTGTTTTGTTATTGCCCTCAATTTTGCTGTCACTGCGGCGATATTTAATATCAATTTGTTATTGCCCTCAATTTTGCTGTCACTGCGGCGGTATTTAATATCAAATTGGCTTACTATTGTGCAGGAAGAAATTTTAATTTATTTACGTTTGTTTGGGGCCCAGTTTCTCAAAGACTATAGCTGGGCATGATACTTCAGTCCCCTCTTGTTATTTGCCTGTTTTTGTAAATTGCTGTAGAATTCCGTTGTGTTTAATAAATGTTTGTTGCTAAAACAAACCATCACTTGTACAGCCCCGAACCCACTCCACTCAAATTCCACGCTATAGCTGTTTTATTACGGCAGAACAATTATCAAATCTAAAGGAGCATTGCTGTATTGAAGAGAATTCTGCCGTTGTCTAGTCCACTAATTATATGAAGTCTGAACAGTGTAAACGTCTGCTATTAATCAGTTAATTTACTTAACTAAGAAATATCTCATCGAAAGCTGTTTGAGGTGTTTGAACTATGATGCAATTCAAACTACTTGGCAAAAAGAAGTGAACGCTCAGAAGATGTGGCACGATGTCAACATAACTTCATACACAGTTGACTTGTACGTAAATGATTAGAGTTGCAGTTCTCTGAGACAGACAGAACAGCCACCAGAATGCATTCGTGTCGTTCGGTTTAGCGTTGTTACTAAGCAATGTAGCGCATATGAGGGACGTGAATGGCGTTAGATATTGCTTGATCACAGCGAAGGACACGGAGGTGTCGCGTATATACGTATGAGACAGCGTTATCAGCGCCTAACGGAGTTTGAAAGGGACTTCATTCTGTCTCCTTACGGACAGCTGATGGAATCATGCAGTATCCATATTTGGGGACATTCGAATGTCATGATTTATAGACTGTGCGGAAAGAAGATCGTTCAACAGTTTGAGGTATGATGTTACAGAAAGCTATTGAAAATTAAGTTGACTGAAAAGAACTGTGCAGCTTCCGCGGTATTAGGGGATAAACATCGTGGAAGAAATCTGAGACTGGAATGTGTGCAGAAATAATATATTATGTTGCTGTTAAGTTTAATACCTAGTTGCCACGCCAAATATACATCACGAGGACTCAGTTCTGTACGGTTCTCACAGGAAACCACTGTGTCGATTAAAGGTACCCGCTAAATATCCTAAGTTTGTTTTGCGATATTGAGAGCTCGCCTGAACTTAAACGTGCAGTTCAGAATTATTGAACTCGTCTGGAATGAAGACTCTCTCCCCGCTGGAGAAGGGCGCCCGCACTCGCAAGACCTGTAGCGTGACGCGCTGTGAATAACGCCGCAGGGGCTGTGTGTCTCGTTGGCTCCGGCATGAGGTCAGCGTGACTGTAGTGCCGAATAGAGCTGGCCCCGCAACACGAGCAGTCGAAGGAACAAGAAAGGGCAGTGTGTATCAATCAGCGAGCAGTTACGATGCACTGTGGTCGTGTTCATTGTTACAACGAGGCCCAGAGACAACATTTGGATAACTTCACACTGGGGAGAATCAACGGGAAACTGGAAGAAAGACATTGTGTGATGATGTGCTGATAGTATTGTTTCGCGTGCACGGGTAGCATTGCGAACCACAGGCATTCCTATCCGAAAGTGAGGAAGCGGTCGACCACGGTCTACTACGCAGCAGGTGACCCCTAAATTGACCAGTAGGCAAGAAGTGACCCCCGTCAAATAGCGGGTGCAATTGCTGCCATCTTACACAGGATTGGTGCATGTGCAGAGTCTCACGCTACACAGTGGCACGGCGACTGACGACAAGTACGTTGTGTTCTGTTGACAACCACACGTCGGCAGCACTGTTTCTGAGGCTGCCAAGAGTTTAGGGACTGTATCAACGAGGAGTGAAATCATGTGCTCTTCTCGGATGGGAGCAGATTGAGTGTGAGTAGTGATTCTGGACGTAACCTCATACGATGAGATGTGGGAAAACGTAATGCACCCAATAACGTCGTTGAACATGATAGTTTTGGTGGTCCTTGTGGGAAGGCAATATTTGTTAAAACTGATGGTGAACCTTTAGCTGTCCTTTATTTTGCACAATCCGCTGCACTAATAGTTTCGGTCAATTTGTAAGATGGCTATAATTTCGTATCTTACAAGCACCCATCCACACACTTTGCCATGATCTACAAACATGTACGTATCATGTGATAGGTTGTACACCGTATATATGAATATATGAAGGAGACTGACGTTGTCACATACGCCTTGTAAATAATTGTTAATGCTTAGTGCATGAAAGGTGACAGAGTGTCTTTATTATCATACTAGTAGAGGTTGGAACGACAGTGGAAATGAAATGATAGGCCGAACTCAAGCCCTGGGTGGAAGGCCCACACAGGTGTGTTGGTCCTGCTTAAACATAGGAAGTAGCAAGACGGACGTTGGGACACCTGAGCGCTGGGGCACAATACGAGGTGCATTCAAGTTCTAAGGCCTCCGTTTTTTTTCTCTGGACTGGAAAGAGATAGAAACATGCGCATTGTTTTAAAATGAGGCCGCGTTCATTGTCAATACGTCCCAGAGATGGCAGCACCGTACGGCAGATGGAATTTTACCGCCAGCGGCGAGAATGAGAACTGTTTTAAATACTTAAAATGGCGACGTTTTCCTTACTTGAACAGCGTGCAATCATTCGTTTTCTGAATTTGCGTGGTGTGAAACCAACTGAAATTCATCGACAGTTGAAGGAGACATGTGGTGATGGAGTTATGGATGTGTCGAAAGTGCGTTCGTGGGTGCGACAGTTTAATGAAGGCAGAACATCGTGTGACAACAAACCGAAACAACCTCGGGCTCACACAAGCCGTCTGACGACATGATCGAGAAAGTGGAGAGAATTGTTTTGGGGGATCGCCGAATGACTGTTGAACAGATCGCCTCCAGAGTTGGCATTCCTGTGGGTTCTGTGCACACAATCCTGCATGACGACCTGAAAATGCGAAAAGTGTCATCCAGATGGGTGTCACGAATGCTGACGGACGACCACATGGCTGCCCGTGTGGCATGTTGCCAAGCAATGTTGACGCACAACGACAGCATGAATGGGACTTTCTTTTCGTCGGTTGTGACAATGTATGAGACGTGGATGCCATTTTTCAATCCAGAAACAAAGCGCCAGTCAGCTCAATGGAAGCACACAGATTCACCGCCACCAAAAAAATTTCGGGTAACCGCCAGTGCTGAAAAAATGATGGTGTCCATGTTCTGGGACAGCGAGGGCGTAATCCTTACCCATTGCATTCCAAAGGGCACTACGGTAACAGGTTCATCCTACGAAAATTTTTTGAAGAACAAATTCCTTCCTGCACTGCAACAAAAATGTCCGGGAAGGGCTGCGCATGTGCTGTTTCACCAAGACAACGCACCCGCACATCGAGCTAACGTTACGCAACAGTTTCTTCGTGATAACAACTTTGAAGTGATTCCTCACGCTCCCTACTCACCTGACCTGACTCCTAGTGACTTTTGGCTTTTTCCAACAATGAAAGACACTCTCCGTGGCCGCACATTCACCAGCCGTGCTGCTATTGCCTCAGCGATTTTCCAGTGGTCAAAATAGACTCCTAAAGAAGCCTTCGCCGCTGCCATGGAATCATGGCGTCAGCGTTGTGAAAAATGTGTACGTCTGCAGGGCGATTACGTCGAGAAGTAACGCCACTTTCATCGATTTCGGGTGGGTAGTTAATTAGAAAAAAAATCGGAGGCCTTGGAACTTGAATGCACCTCGTAGAGTCGCGAACGGCCGATCTTGTAGACGGCTGGGAAGGATTATACTTCGGAAGCTACGAAAATCTTGGATGCAGCTGAGAGGAACGAGGAAGCGTCACCTCGGAAACCATGCAGGCTGGCTTCTTTCCAAGGATTTTTACTGAGAAGCGTTCCATTGTACGACTATAGGTTTTTTCTCGCAAACTTTCCGCACTGGACGACAAAAGACTAAAATATGGTTGGTCGGCGTTCGGAAGAATCTGTAGAGAGGGAGAATATTCCGTGATTTCCGGAATATGATTCGTTTTCGGAATTACGAGTGTGGGGAGCCTCGCCTCGCTGGGAAGACAGCAGTGGAGAGACGGGGCTTCGGTTGTGAGCGCCCGTGTGTGACGGTCGTTCGGTAACGTCTTTGTTGGTACGGACGGACTTGCTGTCTTTGCTCCCAGGAGAGTTTATAGTTATAACAGTTAGGCACTCTACTGTTGCGAACCTATACGACTCTCGACTTCACTTCCGTGTTGGAAGTCGTCGTTGAGTACACAGCGAATGTAGAGAGCACTTTCTCTGCCTATACTTACCCTGAGACGTTTTCTGAACTCTGTCCATGTGGGTGGGAGTTCGCGTTTCTCGTCTGTAGAACACAGAGAGGAGAAGACAGTATTAGAGTGTATTAGTCAGAGGACTGCCTTCTGCCGTCCTAGTGTTTGAAAGGGTTTGTTTGTGGCTGGAGTTCTTTCATCGACGCAGACGTGTACGGGAACCAGCACGCCGACGCACCAGACGCAGTACATACGGTGATATCGTAAACTGCTTCGGCTTATTAGGGCTATGAAAGCTAAACAGCTGTGATCATGTTAGTTTATTTCCACTGAGGTTCCACACCATTGTAGATCATCTTTGAAAGTAGTTTCTTATAGTGTTTGGTACGTGGATGATGTCAGTCATTCCGCGTTATTGATATTAGATCGCACAGTCATAATAAGGGGCAGAGTTGGGCAATTGATTAGCAATTTTACTTAGGAAATGTAAACTTTGTAATACAAAAGTTTTTTTTAAAATCTACAATAAATTATAAGCAGGAACAACGTTTATCATTTAGTAGTATTAGCTGCCTTAATCATTCATTTATGTTTAGATTGTAATTTATAGAATTAAGAGCTCCTAAGATCTGCTTCAGGGGGTAATCAGCCAGGGCCAAATCTTTATTTTAGCGTTTATTATTTTCCGTCGCCCACATTCATTTTACACCCGCCTGAAGTAGCATTTTGGAAGTTGTAAAGCAAAAGCTGGCACGAACTGCTGGAGCCGGCCGGTGTGGCCTTGCGGTTCTAGGCGCTTCAGTCTGGATCCGCGTGACCGCTACGGTCGCAGGTTCGAGTCCTGCCTCGGGCATGGATGTATGTGATGTCCTTAGGTTAGTTAGGTTTACGTAGTTCTAAGTGATGACCACAGATGTTAAGTCTCATAGTGCTCAGAGCCATTTTATTAAAAAAAAAAAAACTGCTGGGTAGTTACACCATAACACGAGTAAGGCAATATGTCGCAGGGGCGTACTGCTCTCCAAACCTTTGGACACGGTACTCTCAGCAATGAAGGTTATTGTTACACTAGTTCTTCTCCATGTCCGTCTTTTAAAGGGTACATTCGGCAGTAACGTCATTTTTCTGAATGACAATGCGCGACCGCATCTGCGCAGGTGGAGAAGCTCTTGGAACGAGAGGATATTAGGCGAACGGACTAGCCTGCCCGTTTCCCCAACTTAAATCCCATCGAGCACTATGAGATGCGTTGGGGACACGTGCTGCAGCAGGTCCACGAACACCAGCGACCATGTAGCAGTTGTAAACTGGGCTGGTGGAGGAATGGAACGCCCTACCACAAGACCTTTTCACCAGCCTTGTGGCCATCTTGCGTGCCCATTGCAGAGGTTTCACTGATGTCCACAGTGATGAAACAACCTATTAAAAACGACGTCCTGCCTCTTGTTAAGTCCAGGGGACTGTAATAAATCTAGACGATTTTAGTTAATTATGTCTTCGAACAAAAGAGTAATTTTTGTTCGTAACATTGTGGTAACTTTTGTCTTTGAATAAAGGTGTTGGCCTCATTTTCTTTCGTTTATCTTCTGTACAATACTGTAGCAATGCTTTCTATGTATGGTACAGGGTCTATCGAGCTGTCCTACTTGGCAGTGACACATCATGCAAAAGACACTTTCGTCCTTAAGTCCGGCTCATGTGTATATTTGCAACAGCAGGTGTAATGTGGCAATCAACGTATACTATTTGATCAAAAGTATCCAGACACCTGGCTGAAGATGACTTACAAGTTCGTGGCGCCCTCAATCGGTAATGCTCGAATTCAATATGGTGTTGGCCCACCCTTAGCCTTGATGACAGGTTCCACTCTCGCACGCTTACGTTCAGTCAGGCGCTGAAAGGTTTCTTGGGGAGTGGCGGCCCTTCTTCACGGAGCGCTGCACTGAGGAGAGATATCGATGTCGGTCGGTGGGGCCTGCCACGAAGTCGGCATTCCAAATCATCCGAAAGATGTTCCATAGGATTCAGGTCAGGACTCTGTGCAGGTCAGTCCATTACAGGGATGTTATTGTCGTGTAACCATTCCGCCACAGGCGTGCAATATGAACAGGTGCTCGATCGTTTTGAAAGATGCAATCGCCATCTCCGAATTGCTCTTCAACAATGAGAAGCAGAAAGATGCTTAAAACATCAATGTAGGCCTGTGCTGCGATAGTGCCACTCAAAACAATTAGGGGTGCAAGCCCCCTAGGTGAAAAACACGACCACACCATAATACCTCCGCCTCCGAATTTTACTGTTGGCACTACACACGCTGGCAGATGACGTTCACCGGGCATTCGCCATACCCACACACTGCCATCAGATCGCCACATTGTGTACCGTGATTTGTCACTCCACACGACGTTTTTCCACTGTTCAATCGTCCAATGTTTACGCTCCTAACACGAAGCGAGGCGTCGTTTGGCATTTACCGGCGTGATGTATGGCTTATGAGCAAACGCTCGACCATGAAATCCAAGGTTTCTCACCTCCCGCCTAACTGTCATATTACTTGCAGTGGATACTGATGCAATTTTCAATTCCTGTGTGATGCTCTGGATAGATGTCTGGCTGTTACACATTACGACCCTCTTCAACTGTCGGCGGTCTTTGTCAGTCATCAGACGAGGTCAGCCTGTATGCTTTCGTGGTGTACGTGATCCTTCATGTTTCCTCTTCAGTATCACATCGGAAACAGTGGACATAGGGATGTTTATGAGTGTGTAAATCTTGCGTACAGACGTATGACACAAGTGGCACCCAATCACTTGACCACGTTCGTGACTTCCGCGGAGCGCCCTATTCTGCTCTCTCACGATGTCTAATGACTACTTGTAACGCCGGAAATGCGTATCCTCCTATTTCCATCTATTGTACTATTATTTTTTTTCCTTGTTTTGTTACCTCAAGATATGACATTTCTGTGTCTTTACATATTGAAATTGTTTTACTATTTGTATATATATATTTATGCATTTATGTCGATGTATAATTGGTTTGTTTCGTAAATATTATTTGTATTTTTGCGCTGGGTCTTGCCTAGGGAAAACTGCTATCGAACGATTACATCGATAGGTCGTGTGAAGAATCAAAGTGTGTAGGATCTTTGGTAGTGTTAACACTGCCGCGTGGAGCGCGGGCAGAGCAGAGAGAGTCTGGCTGGAGTAGCGAGTGGAGCAGGTGTGTTGTGTGACGCTCCCGCGAGTTGCCGCGCTTTCGGGGTTTGGCAGCATGTAATTGCGCTCGACTCGCGATGATAGTTTCTGACATGGTGTCGCGGACGGGAAGCATTAGCTGGCGCACATCAAGAGCCCGTTTCGCCTGGTGACCGTGTCGAGAAGAAGGCGCGCCAACATCCAGCTTCTGCAACAGCGACGGCCGACAATGAGTGACTGTCGCCACCTCCTCGATCGACGGCTTCAAACCTTCAATCAACCAACAAGGAAGACTAAAAGCACGTAAAGTTTCAGAACTGTATGGCAGACCTCAGCTTTTCAAATTGTTCCATTTGCCTCGCAAAATTACAGCAACTTAGCATGCACCTTTGTTGCTCATTGTCCCAATTGCATTGCCAAGCAGGGTCCCTTCCTTTTCCGAAATGAGCCCGAGGGTCGTTGACATTCAAACGTCAGCATCATTCGATTTCACTGCTTTAATTTCAAAGTTCAGCTGGCTACAATATTTAGATTGCACAAACACAAATTAAGAGTGCGAGTTTTGTTACCGTATTTTAGTTACCTGTGACTGCAGCTCAGCTTGGTACGTACTAAATTTTACTATTGTTAATTGTTCAGAATCATTTAATTCAAGTTCAAAGTTAATTCTCTTATTTCTAAATTGCGTAGATTCAAGTAGCTTTTGAAATGATTGTTGAGGTAGTCCAAGACTAACCTTATTTTACTGAATGTCGATGTGCTTCAGAAAGAAAGCTCACTATTAACTTCAGTCACTAAATTAACTTTCGATTTTCCAGTTTTATTAATTCTTTTGCTAAATTAAGTCAGAGTGTAGCGAAATTTATTACTTCTGACAAACTTTCAGTTTTCACACTACACGTGTCAACCTTCAGTTGCCACGCTTCTAGTGCTAATTATATGTGTAATTACCTTTCTTTTTCAGTTACTATAGTAACTGTCCTTAGGACTGGCGACCGTAATTTCCCCCAAATCTCAAATATCTAATTAGCGCTAGTTAATTGTTAACGTAACAGCCGCACATTTACTTTCTTCATTAACTTTACCCCTTTTCAAAATTAATTTCCACCAGTTTCATTTGCATTTTTCCTTTCATTTAGATGTAACCCTTTCCTCCCTCTTTACCGACAGATTAACTTCGGTGACGATTGCTTTTCCCAAATTTCCATTAGGTACACGCAGTTTAATTTTTCACTGTCATTAAGGTCGATAAGTGAGGGGGAGGTTACACGTGGCGACCTGGTGACAGGACAATCTTCAAATTTGAGGTTGTTCTGGACACGAATTTTGCATTGTACAAATCTCGTAACAAAGTACTGGTTACGAAATGGTCGATACGTCAGCGAGTATATTAGTGTGAGGAATCCTAATTAGATTTGAGATTTGGCATTTATATTGAAAATTATTAAAATGAGTGAAGGCAACAATTACCAAAATTTGGTAGGCTTGGATAAGGAACAATCGGTCGAACAGTGGGGAACGCGCACCGCGGTACCCATTGTTCAGGGACAGGCGGCTAGCATGAAAGACGCGACCGCCGAAACGCAACAAGGAGCAGAAATGGAATTCCACACTTTAGAAAATGTTTCGGAGTCGGAAGTGAAGACCAAGTGCGAATCCCTTGATGACGAATACGGGGGGACAATTAAAGAGGAAGCCGCTACGGAAGTAAAACCGGTAGTTTCCGGGAATTTAACTGATTTATTGAATGTTTTCATTAACGAAATCAAGAGTCAATCGGCCAAGCAAGAAGCTCAGTCTGAAAAATTTGAACGGATGCTAGACAATCAGAACAATGCTATTAACGTTGTTATCAACAATGTTGGAGTTGTTAACACAAAAGTTGATAAAATCAAAGAAGATATTGTTGTAATTAATACCGAAATCGGTAATCTTAAACAGGAAATGATAGGCGTTCAGGCGGAAATTGCGAGCATAAATACTCGTTTTAATTCTGAAATTAGCTGAATCGAGAAAAGTGTAGGAGAATCAGTTGCTCCGATCATCGAGAATAAGGTGACGGAACAAATTCAATTAGTGAAAAAAAGGATCAAAAGAAGGTGGAAACTTTAAAGGCTTTAGTATCCGAAGTAGATACCAAAGTGACGAAGCAGGCTAATACCTGCGAAGAGAAAAAAAGGGAAGTAGAAACGCTTGCGACAACCACTTGCCAAGTAATTACGAGAGTGTCGGAATTAGAAAAGAAACTTGACGAAAAACAGAGCTATGTGCCAATCTATGCACATGGTTCGGAATTGTTGACGAAAGAGGAGCGGTTCGACCCCTTGAAAAAAGGCGGTATACACGCGACGGATTTCATTAAGAATTGTGAAAGAGTTTTACCCAGATCATGGACTGATGAGAGAAAAATTAATGCGATTATTGATGTGTTGGCTGGTGATGCCA
Organism: Schistocerca serialis cubense; assembly: GCF_023864345.2. Taxonomy (NCBI): domain Eukaryota; kingdom Metazoa; phylum Arthropoda; class Insecta; order Orthoptera; family Acrididae; genus Schistocerca; species Schistocerca serialis. The sequence goes on from NC_064646.1 coordinate 400,134,856, forward strand.
AGCGTTGGGGCTTAAACCTCAACATTACGAACCTGACTTTTGACGAATTTAAAAATTTGTTTCTGGCTGAATACTGGTCAGAGCAAAAACAGCAAAGTGTCTGGCGCGAATTTGTCGTATCGAGGCCTTTCGATGCGAATTCGCGCGGTTCGATGAAGGAGTTTTGTGAGGGCTGGATCCGCAAGTTGGAATATTTGCGTGACCGCCGCTCGGAATCCGAAATAGTCTGGGAACTCTACAAGAAGCTTCCAGATGATACAAAACGATACGTAGGAAGCAATTACAGGACAATCAATGATTTCCTGGAAAGAGTGGAGGACGAGGACAATTGGCGCAATAATCGCGACAGTGGCAGAGGCCGTGGTAACAACAACGGGTACCACAGCAACCACAACAACGATAACCACGGGAATAATGCATACCGCAACCATGGCAGCAATAACAATAATGGTTCGGACCGTAATAACAATCGGTACAATGCAAATAATAACAGGAATGACGGAAACCAGTATCATACTAACGTGATACGGGCTTCACAGAATAGTAATAACGCCAGAGGGTGTGATCAGCCGCCTCAGCAGCATCCGGGGAGCGTATCTGCTGGGACGAGACAGGGAAACCATTAGCCGCGCCGGTGAGGGGCCGACCAGGCGTGGAGAAATTTTGGCGGCGCAATAACAGGAGAAAACCCAGGTGTCGTCGTTATGAAAATTCAGTGTGGAATAATCAACGGCGGGAGAGTGTGCCAGTTTTAGGAGAAAGGAGTGCGCCCACAAGTAGTAGATCAACTGTATACACGGCAGTAGAAAATACATTCATTGTCAGTGAGAACAATTTAAGTAGTGTTCCGGAAATCGATTATAAAGGGGCATCTGTAATACCCACAGCGGAACTGGAGATTGAGTTTAAGAATGATTCGCAATTGTTGAGAGAAGATCAGATGTCGGATAACACGTCCGTCATTGAGCGAGGGGATGCAGAAAGGGATGAGGTCTGGTTAAGGCAGTTCGGTCGCTTATACGACGAACTAAGAGATTATAGGGGCCTGTACGGGAGAAGCATTTATGGAGAGCGCGGGCAGAATTTGCCGCGTCTCGTCCCACAGGAAGATAGTATTTGTGAAGTGATGGAAAGTTCTGGCCCTAACCGGCAGACTTTACCAGAAATAGTTGATGTTAATGGGGAGCACGAGCAAGATTCGTCGTGTTTCGTTCCGCAGGAGTTAGATGTTGAAGTAGTAACGGAAAGTTCTGGCCCTAACCGGCAGACTTTACCGAAAGTTATAGTGATAGAAGTAGCCGACCCATCCGACGCAAACCTCCAGTTTAAACGTTGCGAGAGTATTAAGGAGAAAGATTACGAAAATTTTAGTGATAGCCGGACACGATTGGTAGAAAAGCACATAGATTACAGCGTGTATGAGGTTAGAGCTGACATTATACAGTCAGACGATAGCAGTGTGGGTTGCGCAGATCCAGAGGAAGTAATTTCAGATGCTACTGGGCACATTCCTCCAGGTAGATTGGCAGATGAGATCAATCTGACCAAAGTGGAATCAACGAAGGTGACAATTAGTGAATTGATAGCAAAGCAACACTCACTAGTTGACGGGTTACAGGAAAAGGTTTCGGTATTGGAGGCGAAGCGAGAGACTAAGCCTAAGGACAAACGTGTTGAAATTAAAACTGTAAGTGAACAGAGGCTGAAAAAGCCGCCAGATAAACCGGATTTAGGATCAAAGCCGGATGGTTTGTTCTGGAATGACCTGGATATAGAGAAGGATTTACTGTGGGAAAATAAAGAAACAGTCGAGGACAAGTGTAGACAGATAGTAGTGTCTGTTAATATGCACGACCTACAACTAAACGCGTTGATGGACACCGGTGCAGAACTGAGTGCTGTATCTGGGAAAATATTTGAGTTACTGAAAAACAGACCCGGCATCGTAGTTATGCCAGTAACAGGAGTGAAAATTATCGGTGCTACTGAGAAGGCCAGTAAACCGGTCACAAAACAGATTTTTGTCAACTTCGAGATATGTGGGGCACAATTTGAGCAAGAGTTTGTCGTCGTGCCAGACTTAACTACGGAAGTAATTATCGGGTTAGATTGGCTATTAAAGTACCGTGCAGTGATTAATTGCGAAAGCAAAACTTTGACATGTACGTCCCAAGATAAAACAATAGTAGTTAGCTTTGACGAGGCAGGAGACGGTGTGCATAGGCAATACCAGCCTATACGCATTGTTAACTGGCCCAATGGTATTGACGTAGGTATGAATTTGAACTACTGTAATGTGAGGAATCTCGGCATTGACAATAGTATAGAAAGTGAATTGGAAATTATTGTAGACGGTGTGTCAAACGTAACACACGAACAAAGACGAGGCCTGTATGAAGTGATAATGAGGAATAAGAGTGTGTTTTCAGACAAACCGGGTCTTGTGGAAGGATATAAATGCAAGTTGCACGTAATTCCGCACGAACCATTCTTCGTGAGACCGTATGCTATACCGCTGTCCAAAAAGGAAGCAGTGCAACGGGAGATAGATAAGATGATCGAATGGGGAGTGATTGAAAGAAGTACGAGTCCATACAATAACGGTTTGGTCATTGTAGCAAAACGGGATGGTAGTGTGCGTATTGTGATTGACGCACGCACGTTGAATAGGGTCGTTCAACGCGAAACAGACAGACCAGAGAGTATGGAGGAGATTTTGCAACGTTTTCATGACGTTAAGTTCATGACTAGCCTCGATCTGCGGCTAGTTACTGGCAAATAGAACTCGAAGAAGAATCTAGGCCATACACCGCCTTCTTGTTTGCGGGCAGGTGTTATCAGTATAGAGTACTGCCGTTTGGACTTAATATATCTGTGTCCGTATTCATCAGGGCCCTAGATAAAGTGCTAGGACCGGCTTTGAGTTCAAGATTAACTGTATATGTTGACGACCTATTGTTGGCCAATGCCACTTGGCATGACCATTGTGACCTGTTAGATGAAGTTTTTAGAGCATTGCGCCGTGGCGGAATGACTCTAAAGCTAAAGAAATGCGAATTTGTGAAGCAGGAACTGAAATTTTTAGGGCATGTAATTACCACTGCTGGTATTACGAAAGACCCAGAGAAACTAGAGGCAATAAGGAATTGTCCTCCACCCAAGTCTAGGAAACAGTTAAAAAGTTTTCTGGGGCTCACAGGATTTTACCGTAAATTTGTAAAAGGACAAGTGTTTAATGATGAAAATTTGAATAACCTCTTACGCAAAAATGTTCCGTTTGTGTGGACTGACGGGTGTCAGACCGCTTTCGAGAGATTAAAAGACGAGTTGTTTAAGATCTAACATACTATTTCATCCTGATTTATCGCTACCCTTCCATCTGGGAACGGATTCGTCGAATTACGGGGTGGGGGTAGAACTGTTCCAAGAAGTTGGTAAAGGAGAGGATAAGGAACACCGGACGATAGCGTTCGCGAGTCGAACTTTATCAAAAAGTGAGCGAAACTACACGATTTCTGAGAAAGAGTGTCTCGCTATCGTGTGGGGATTCAAGAAGTTCAAGGGTTACCTATGGGACCGTAAGGTGATTGTTCATACGGACCATAAGGCGCTCACTTATCTGAAGGATTGTAAACTACTTTACGAAAGACTGACTAGGTGGTCGTTGTATTTACAGCAATTTAACTATGACATCTGTTACGTAAAAGGGACCGTCAATTGCGTAGCGGATGCGCTGTCGCGGTTGCCCGAGTCTAATCAAGGTCTATTGAAAGATGAGGCAGATGGAGTGGTCAAATTGTACTATTTTAAAGAAGTTGAGGGACGTAAATTAATAATGAACATCTGTAAGAATCTACGTCGTCATCAGAACGAGGATGGTTGTTTAAATATGGTGGAAACCCGATATGATGAAAAGAGTCCAGAAGGAGAGAAATTAAGGAAGTATTACAAGATATACGATCATATCTTGTACATACGTAAGGGTGAAGATAGTAATATTTGGCGGGTATGCTGGCCCACCAAATACGTCACGGAAATAATTGACTACTACCATTTGGCGTATGGTCACTGTGGACCAAAGAAATGTACGGAAAAGCTGAGTGAAGTAGTGCATTTTAACAACATGTTAAAACGAGTTACTGACAGAGTAAAAACTTGCGATTTATGTCAGAAGGTGAAGGTTACCAACTGTACGAGTCGTGGTCCTATGCAAAGTATAAGGCCTAACGACACCTTTGAGTTACTGTGCGTGGACTTGTACGGACCTTTGCCCAAGTCATCAGGAAACTTTGCCTACATTTTAGTAGTGCTAGAAGCTTTTTCCAAGTTCATCAAACTATACCCGATTAGGAAAGCTACAGCCAAAGCGGTCTATAGCAAGCTTGTGAACGATTATTTTGTTCATATTGGTAAGCCCAAGGCGATTCTATCAGACAATGGGGCACAATTTACTTCTAAGTTGTGGAATGAAGGCATGGAAAGTAATGGGGTCGAGGTGATCCATATTTCTGCTTATTGTCCGGCTGGGAATCCCGCTGAGAGGTATATGCGCGAGCTAGGCCGACTGTGCCGTACCTATTGCCATCACAACCATAGGGCATGGGGCAAATATGTAGCAGTATTTGAGAGAATTATGAACACCTTGAGACATGAATCGACGGGATTTTCTCCAGAGGAAATCCTGTTGGATGACAGAAGTAAAAGTTTAGTGGAAGAGATAATCAAATTCCCTCCACGGATTGACATTAGTATTGGTGTGAAAAAAGATCGTTTGCGAGAAATAATGAAGCTTAAAGCCGATGCTCGCATACGTCGTCATGACGCTAAAGCGCGTTTTGCTAAGTTTGTGATCGGAGACTTAGTACTTGTAAAAGCTCATGAGAAATCGAGCGAGATAGACAATGAAATCTCTAAATTTAAGTTTGTTTATAATGGACCATATAAAGTCATTGGTATACCTCACACAAATGCTTATTGCTTAGAGTATCCAAGCTCTGGAAAGCTATTAGGTATACGAAACATTATAGACCTGAAATTGTACCAACCAAGGATTGATTAGTACCACAGATAGGGTAATTTGTACAGTATGTAGATATAGAGTGTAAGATTTAAGGATGTGCCGTGTGGCGATGCTTTTGCCTGACCTAGAGGTCATTAAAGAAGTTGTAATTAATAAGTAATTTATGTTGATTAAATGATTTAAGAGTTACTGAATATTAATCAATTTAAAAATCCAAGCTGCTAGTTTAAGTTTTCAGCTGAGTCACAGTAGATTAAGCAATGTAAATATGATTTTGTAACTAGCTGTAAGATTCCATGAATATGTGTTTTACTAGTCATTGCCGATGTACTTAGACGCTGTTTTAAGTTTCAGGCTTGTACATGTGTGATGATGGACAGTGTTGAGTTATCCACTGTGATAGTGTTAATGGACTCCTTGAGATTACTCGGGAGTGAGTTTTTCCGAAAGAATTCAGTGAAACGGACGTTCTGGAAATGCCGTTACACAGGCGAGTGAGATATCAAGCGTTCCGCACAGGCGGGCGCAACAATACTGGCGTGGCGGTGCCGCTGTCGGCTCTTGTGCCGCTGTCGGCGTTCTTTGTACTTGCGAGTACGGAAGGCGGAATTGTTTTTCTTCCCGGACAGATGATGTGAAAGAATTCTGCTGTCAATACTTATGTTTTTTTCGATCTACTGAATATTATTTTCTTGTTTAGCATTAAGTGGACTCTCATGGCAAGCGTATTAATTACGAAAAGGTTATATAAAATTTGTATTCTATGTAATTAATAATTAATTTGCGTATTTTGATCTACCTGTTTTTATGACCATGTACTCTGATTAATTTTGTAAATAGTATTCGATTTCATGATAGTGTTACGGATTTTGACGATTTTGGAATAGCTAAACCATTTTCTATATCTTCTATGAATTTTAATATGTTGTCAACCTGTTTTATTTTGTGCAAGATGACAGAGTGGAATAAGATTAGGAGTGTCTCCATTCAATTATTATGATCTAAAAATTGATTTATGATTAATTAGACGAATGCTAAATTTTGTTGATGTTTTGAGCATATGCATTTCCGCTGTTTCTTTTTTGGGACATTTTCTGAGTCTGTTTACGTTACACGAACATCCTCAGACAATGTGGGGCACGTGTAACGCCGGAAATGCGTATCCTCCTATTTCCATCTATTGTACTATTTTTTTTTCCTTGTTTTGTTACCTCAAGATATGACATTTCTGTGTCTTTACATATTGAAATTGTTTTACTATTTGTATATATATATTTATGCATTTATGTCGATGTATAATTGGTTTGTTTCGTAAATATTATTTGTATTTTTGCGCTGGGTCTTGCCTAGGGAAAACTGCTATCGAACGATTACATCGATAGGTCGTGTGAAGAATCAAAGTGTGTAGGATCTTTGGTAGTGTTAACTCTGCCGCGTGGAGCGCGGGCAGAGCAGAGAGAGTCTGGCTGGAGTAGCGAGTGGAGCAGGTGTGTTGTGTGACGCTCCCGCGAGTTGCCGCGCTTTCGGGGTTTGGCAGCATGTAATTGCGCTCGACTCGCGATGATAGTTTCTGACATGGTGTCGCGGACGGGAAGCATTAGCTGGCGCACATCAAGAGCCCGTTTCGCCTGGTGACCGTGTCGAGAAGAAGGCGCGCCAACATCCAGCTTCTGCAACAGCGACGGCCGACAATGAGTGACTGTCGCCACCTCCTCGATCGACGGCTTCAAACCTTCAATCAACCAACAAGGAAGACTAAAAGCACGTAAAGTTTCAGAACTGTATGGCAGACCTCAGCTTTTCAAATTGTTCCATTTGCCTCGCAAAATTACAGCAACTTAGCATGCACCTTTGTTGCTCATTGTCCCAATTGCATTGCCAAGCAGGGTCCCTTCCTTTTCCGAAATGAGCCCGAGGGTCGTTGAAATTCAAACGCCAGCATCATTCGATTTCACTGCTTTAATATCAAAGTTCAGCTGGCTACAATATTTAGATTGCACAAGCACAAATTAAGAGTGCGAGTTTTGTTACCGTATTTTAGTTACCTGTGACTGCAGCTCAGCTTGGTACGTACTAAATTTTACTATTGTTAATTGTTCAGAATCATTTAATTCAAGTTCAAAGTTAATTCTCTTATTTCTAAATTGCGTAGATTCAAGTAGCTTTTGAAATGATTGTTGAGGTAGTCCAAGACTAACCTTATTTTACTGAATGTCGATGTGCTTCAGAAAGAAAGCTCACTATTAACTTCAGTCACTAAATTAACTTTCGATTTTCCAGTTTTATTAATTCTTTTGCTAAATTAAGTCAGAGTGTAGCGAAATTTATTACTTCTGACAAACTTTCAGTTTTCACACTACACGTGTCAACCTTCAGTTGCCACGCTTCTAGTGCTAATTATATGTGTAATTACCTTTCTTTTTCAGTTACTATAGTAATTGTCCTTAGGACTGGCGACCGTAATTTCCCCCAAATCTCAAATATCTAATTAGCGCTAGTTAATTGTTAACGTAACGGCCGCACATTTACTTTCTTCATTAACTTTACCCCTTTTCAAAGTTAATTTCCACCAGTTTCATTTGCATTTTTCCTTTCATTTAGATGTAACCCTTTCCTCCCTCTTTACCGACAGATTAACTTCGGTGACGATTGCTTTTCCCAAATTTCCATTAGGTACACGCAGTTTAATTTTTCACTGTCATTAAGGTCGATAAGTGAGGGGGAGGTTACATTCTGAGGTCGCTGATATGGAGTACTTGGCAGCACAATGCACCTAATAAGAAAAACGTATTTTTTGGGGTTGTCTGGATACTTTTAATCATATAGTGTACAATCAACGTACTCGTTATTTAGCACCTATATGGAGGCTAATCATCGGTGGGTGGCTTCAGCTGGATATGGCATACCTGAAGAAACTAGTGGACTCTCTTTCTCACCGAACTGAGACCATAATCACACCTACAGTGTCACACTGTGTTAGCGCGTTACCTGAGGGTGACAAGGTTTTTGTCCCGTGGGCTTATTTCCGCAATGGGTTCAAATCCTTTGATGATAGCGTCTTGGTAGGAAATTTTCGGGAAACAGAGACAAAAAGTGGGTTCTGTGCCTTAGCAGTGTATAGTTCAGATGATAATGAATTCTCTCTAGTTGTCTGGCGTAGTAACGCACGTTACGAGGAAGTCCTTCTGTGTCCGAGGACGCGTCCCCAAGGACAGCGGTTTGTAGCGCATTCCGTGGGGAGACCGGACCAACGCAGCGGCTGGGGACTGTAATATGTGGTGTCCAGAGCGCACGCCGCAGGGTAATCCAAAGAGCCAGCTGACCGCATTGCTTCGTTACTGAGTCTGTAACTCGCAAAACTGTTGCAAGGGTATGTTGGAACGCTAATGCAGATTTAACTTTTCCATTTATTTTAGTTGGAAGCTATCTGCAGACTACTGTATAAGGAAGATTTTTGGTTAAGGATTCAGTGTTCAGTCGTATATTCTATTTACCAAATAAGATATACAACAAAATGTTGTACAGCTGCGTGTAGGACCTGCGAACTGATGGTTCTGTACAAACTTAGTTATGTAGATAGATAGTTTATCCATTGCGGGAATCGAGAATTTCGACTATTTTTATCTGTTATCGGCATTGATACTGACAGGACATCGGTCACAGGAATTCCAAGACTTTCGACAGCATTTTAATTTGAAGTTTGAAGACGGATAACAAATCTCGAAAATATTTTTTTCGTTATTTATAATTACAAATTAACGAATTCGGATTTTTCCGTTTGCTTGTACTGTGAAACCTTGCCCCTTTGCAGATTTCACTATTCTAGGTCAACTAGAAGTACGGCATTGGTTCTGATGAGTAAGTTTTCGAGTATCAAAATATGTGACATAAATGGCAGTATCATTTGATTGAATTGACTTAGAAGCTTAAAATTTTTACATTACCAACGAACTGTCAGCCTTAGTGTGTGAAAAAAAAATTTGAATGTGATACGCCAGCCTGTTCAAGACAAAAAGAATCTTAACAGACACGCAAACAAACAGATGGATAAAAAATAAATTTTTTTAATGTTATTTAATTACAAATTAACAGTTTTCGGATTTTTTCCTTTACTTGTACCGTGAAACCCTGTTTCTTGCCAAATTTCATGTTAGTAGGTCAACATGAATACCCTACAGACTTTGATGTATTGGTTTTAGAGTATCAAAATACCTGACATAAATGGTCGTACCTTTTGATGGCCGGCCGCTGTGGCCGAGCGGTTCTAGGCGCTTCAGTCCGGAACCGCGCCACCGCTACGGTCGCAGGTTCGAATCCTGCCTCCGGCATGGATGTGTGTGATGTCCTAAGGTTAGTTAGGTTTAAGTAGTTCTAAGTTCTAGGGGACTGATGACCTCAGATGTTAAGTCCCATAGTGCTCAGAGCCATTTTAATCGTTTGAACCTTTTGATGGCAGCGACTTAGATGTTTAAAATTCTTACAGTGCCAAGAGCCCTTAGTCCTTAGTGTGTGACGTAAATTGGAAGTTGATATACCAAAATGTTCCAGAGAAAAATGATGTTAAATGTCGGACAGTCACAAATAAAGATGGATAAAAAATTGGTCTGGATAGAGTAGGAAGGTTCAGAGCCGACTTAATTATGTATATAGATAGTTCAATCTAGTTGTGAGTATTCAAACAGAGAGATATGTAAACAGGCAGAATATGGCGCTTAAGTCAGCAACTCCAAGGCCTATATAAGACAAATAGTGTCTGTTGCAGTTGTTAGATCGCTTACTGCTGCTACAATGGCAGGTTATCAAGATTTAAATGAGTTTGAACGTTTTATTATAGTCGGTGCACGAGCGATGGGACACAGTATTTCCGAGATAGCGACGAAGAGGGGATTTTCCCATACGAGCGTACCGTGAATATCAGGAATCCAGTAAAACATTAAATTTCCGACATTACTGGAAGATATCCTGGGAGAACGGGACCAACGGCGACTGAAGAGAATCGTTCAACGTGACAGAAGTGCGACTCTTCAGCAGATTACTTCAGATTTCAATGCTGGGCCATCACCAAGTGTCAAATTGCGAATAATTCAACGAAACATCATCGATATGGGCTTTCGGAGCTGAAGCTTTACGTCTCGCCTGGCCGCGTCATCACCGCCTTTGGACCGTTGATGTTTGAAAACATGTTGTCTCGTCTGATGAGTCTCATTTCAAATTGTATCGAGCAGATGGACGTGTATGGGTATGGAGACATCCTCATGAATCCATGGACCCTGCATGTCAGCAGGGGACTGTTCAAGCTGGTGGATACTCTGTAACGGTGTCGGACGTGTGTAGCTGGAGTGATATGGGACCCCTGATACGTCTAGATACCACTCTGACAGGTGACACGTACGTAAGCATCCTGTCTGATCACCTGCATCTATTCATGTCTATTGTGCATTCCGACGGATTTGGGCAATTCCAGCAGGACAATGCGACACCCCATCCGTCAAGAATTGCTACAGAGTGGCTCCAGGAACATTCTTGTGAGTTTAAACACTTCCGCTGGCCACCAATCTCACCGACATGAACATCATTGAATATATGTGGGATGCCTTGCAACATGCTGTTCAGAAGAGATCTCCATCCTCTCGTATTCATACGGATTTATGGACAGCCCTGCAGGATTCATGGTGTCAGTTCCCTCGAGCACTACTTCAGACATTAGACGAATCCATGCCACGTCGTGTTGCGGCACTTCTACCTGCTCGTGGGGGTCTTGTACGATATTAGCAGGTGTACCACTTTCTTTGGCTCTTCAGTGTACAAGGGTTCTGTTTTCACCGATTGTGGTACGGAACCCTACAAAAGCAGATGAAGGCTGATGAAATTACATGTTTATTCTAATCAGCATCATCAAATGGCTATGACTTGTCGCTGCAATCGTTCTTCTATTTTAGGTTGTCCTCTCCATTTCTTGATAATTTCGACAGTTTTTTGCCACTTAAAAGATGAGTGTATGACCAAAAATGGCAGTTCATTTCGTAATCTTCGTGGTTCTGTACCTGAATGCATGGATTATATACCGAGTTTGTGTTAGGGGCAGAAAACGTCACTGTCATTTCATCAAGCGGGCAGACGTCTGCAGACTTGAAGTATACTGCGCCGTTAGCGGTCATGACTAGTAATAAGTGATTACTGAAATTAATGTGTTCCATCTACACTACTCATATACTAAGTAAGGCAATTTCAGAGCTCACATAAATGAATGTTCCTTTTCTCGGTGTTACTGAAAAAAAAAAGAAGCAGTTTAATTACTGCGGGTAGACTACACTCGGTGCAAGGTGTGTCGCTATATGGAAGTAGTCGTTCTCTACCGAAGTAAAGAAATAGAGTTGACAGTTTACTGCAGGCTCGTCCGCTGAACTGGCGTCTCGCTATCTCGTCCTTGCATCGGTATGGAACCATTGTTACTAATTAGCGAAATGAGTACGCGTATAACTGAAATTTGGTCTCACCGGCAATTGAGTGATGAAGACATTTAGTGGACTTTGAATTATTGCATCTATGTAATTCCATATACAAAATTATCATCTTTCTTCATTTGCCTCCTTACAACTCCTTACCACACTTAAACGTACAATTTAATACGGCTATCAGTATCTCGCTAGAGAGAACTCAAGGGGATAACATAAAATACTTCGCTCAGTGCCTGTTCTCTTGGAAGTAGGTAATATGTATCAGAATTTATATATTTTCTGTGGGCGCTAATTGTAATACTCCCATCTTTACTCATTCCGCCAATTATTTGTAAGTGAACGACGAAATTCCAATCGCCAGTCTCTTTGTTGGTATCAATTTCAATACTATCAATGTCTTCAGGGAATTGATAAATTACTGTTCACTTCTCGTAAATGCGTTTTTTCAGAAAAGTGGGGTGCAAATCTTACAAGGTGGCAAATATTAAAATATATAAAATAAAATCGTCATAACTTAGGAACAGTTTGCGTTAGGACGTTCGAACTGCACGGTTGGCCGCGGGGAATGATCGGAATTAGTATGGTCATACGCCCGCGCCTTGTTGTTGTCGCCCGTTTGCACGTGAAAATGTCGCGGTACAGCGTGTGACGGCCTACTATGCGATCAATAACAACCCAGCTGCGGCTCAAAGGAAGTTTTCGATCGAATTCAATCTGAAGACAACCGGTCCCTGTGTGCTAACGATCAAGAATTTGATTCACAAGTCTGAGAGAACGGCTAGTGTTCGTGATGACACTGTTCGCAATGTCGGTCGGCAAAAAAGGGTGAAAACGCCTGAAAGCATCGAGAAGACACGCGCTGTGTTTCAAACCAGCCCCAGGAAATCTATTAGACGAGCTGCACGACAGGTGGGAATCAACCGGGAGATACTGCGACAAATTCTTGTTGAGACCTGCATCTCTTCCCATACAAAATTCAGACCCGTCAGCATGCCCCAGGACCATGAAACAACGATCGTGTTTCGCCAATACTACTGTCCACAGCATTGACAAACAGGACTTTGACGTGAATATGTTTTAGTGACGAAGTCCACTTTCATTTGGATAGGTTCGTCAACAAACAAAATTGGCCCATTTGGGAGACTGAGAATCCACATTTCAACGGGTGTCTGTGTTGCGTGCAATGTCCAGTCACGGAAAAATCGGTGCGATATTGCTTGGTGACTATCGAACAGTACGTGAGGCTTTGGAAGATAATTTCATCTCCATTATCTAAAGTTACTAAGATTTCGACAAGATACTATTCATACAGGACGGAGTTCGAACCCATCGAAGCAGGAGAATGTTTGATGTCCTGGAAGAGCACTGCGGGGACAGCATTCTTGCTATGGGGTACCGAGAGGCCACTGGCATGGGCCTCGATTGGCCACCATATTCTCCGAACTCCATTTTGTGGGGCTATATTAAAGGCAAGGCGTACAGCAATAACCCCAAAACCATTGCTGAGCCGAAAACAGAAATTCAGGAGGTCATCGATAGTGTCAATATTCCGTCACTTCAGCGGCTCATGCAGAATTTCACCATTCGTCTGCGCCTCATCATCGTCAATGATGGCAGTCTAATAGAACATGTCATAACCTAAATCCGATTATCTGTGCTGAGGTTTACATGTTGAATAAAGCGTGTGCACGTCACAGTTTGTAACTAATATACGTTTTTTTCATGTAGTTCAATAATTTTCACCCTGTATGAAAGTCGTGTACCACCTTCTCTTTCATTTCTGCTTCTTTCCGTCTCATTGTTTGTGACAATTCTTAAAGGAAGTCCCAAGCTGTTGTACTAATGTAATTGAAACGTTTTGTGATTTCGAGTCTCGGTATAATTTCATTTTGAAACAGTGTTTTGTATCGTTTAAAGCCGGGCATCACGTTTTATCTTAATGCTTTCGAGAAAAAGTAACGTAATATTGGTGACATACACTGCACTACTGCATGAACAGGTAGCTGCTTGGAGTTTTAGCGAGCGGCTACAAGTACACCCACAGGGCGGTGATTTCTTACAGGTAGCCAACATCCAGCTCAGTGATTTATTCCAGGAATTTGGCCAAAGCAGAGCAAAGTAACGTTTCCGTTATTCAGATAAGGATCAACTTCAGGCTCAAGACGAATCTCTGCGCTATGCGACAGGAAACATTGAACACTTGCAGTTTTTTCTACATAATGCGGAAGTTGTATTTTAACCGCTTACAGATTCAACACACGACAGTTTACCTTTTGCAAGTTTTGATTGTTGATAGGGAATGTGTCGAGTGTGTCACAGACAGTTGCTTCTTGTGTTCAGTTATTAATCATTACGGATCACCTCATGTTCAGTTTGTCGTGATTAAATCGTAAACGTTAGGCAAATAGATGCGGTGCTGTGTAGTAACAGTCACAGTTTAACATATACAGTCGCGACAGTCTCTGCCGCCAAAGTTATTACCGTTTGACAGCTGGAATAAAACCAATCCAAGCGGTGATAAAGCGGCGTTGTAAGGATGATATTTGTTTTCAGTTATTTTTCTACTTATTCAACGAAACTTATTATATTTTGCGCTCCATGCATCAGTTAATTACCTAGAAATAGGAATTATTGTGAAAAAATGCAAAAACCGCCGAATCTCACTGATTCAGTGACATAAGTTATAACTATTTCATGAAGAAATACTTTCGAATATGTGCGTAGCTGTACCTTACTCCACTGAAAGCAAGAAAATATAAACGCATATTTCATGCATCTCTATTGTTGTCTGTTCTTGTTATGATAGGCGCTTTATTTGACACGTAAAAATTTTGTGTAGAATCTAATGATTCACGCATTCTTGCGTTTCACTCGGCTTTCAAATACACAAATATTTTTTGTAAATGTGATTATTTTTTGCTTCAAAAACGAATGTGTTGAAGATTCTTGCCGCTTGTGGCTCAGATTTAGCAACAATTTTCGACTTGTTTTCTTTTGTGTTGGGAAAGAGTTTTATTGCTTTTGAAGTTTTATTATCACGTCTGTGGTTTTCCTTTAGCTACAGTTATGGTGGTTTATTTGGTACGTTAAATAAGCACGTATTGCATTCCATACAAGTTTCCAGCGTTGTGGAGCGAACAAAACTTGGCGTTTCTGGGTAGATGTACGATGTCTTTCAGCAAAAAGACAGGTCTCCTGTTGTATAATAAGCTAATTTTGTCCGTAAAAGAAAACTACACTCTTCAGTAAATACCTTTTGTTACATGAGGATCGTACTGTAACGTACCGCTTCATACCTCACAAGGTTTTTAGGGAACTAAAAAAGACAATTGTGTAATTTTTTTTGTTACTGTCTATTTTTGTGGCGCTGTACACGCTACCTATTGCAAAATCTATATCGCAAATCAGTATAAACCGTACTATTTACACTCATCCGGGATCGTATTCAGAAGTATAGTTTGCTGGCCGCTTGGTGTGCTGCTGTCGCAGTGAGTAACAAAAACTTCAAGTGTTGCGACTATTATGTTAGACTGTGATACTAGTTGCAGTGTCTTAATTTCAAGTACTACCGCGGCAAGACAATAATGATCATTAATGAGACTTCGTATAGATTATTTACGAACTTTGTTTCTTTTGAAAATTGCAAGATTACCTTTGAGTATCAGTCTGGAAATTTCTGTGCATTTCACGTTTAGCCATTTACACACCTAATTTATGCATTCATATGCAGCAAAACTATATTACGTCCAGGTCACGATAGTCTGGCTGTACAGCAATAAGAATTTAGAACATTTCTTACCTCATTCTGAATATTACGTTAAGACCTTGTACTCTTGCAGAATGAGTTAACATCAATAATTTTCTTGAGACACAGCTCCGGGGTGTTGTCGCAATTATGGTTAGAGTAGTTTATCCGAGGTTTTGAAAGTGAGAGCAGTGAGAGAAGCATTCAGAAATATTACACTAACAGAAGTGAAAATTAAAGATTATATATCTACTATTGGATACAGGCCTTACAGCAAGTATCATAAGAAGTACACTGAAATAGGAAGTTTACACAAGTCACACCATTACACTTCAAATAATGTGTTTTCCGAGTAGAAGTTTCAACAAGCAGTTTTCGCCTCCAACAGATTTTCTATCAGTTTTTATCGTGGTCTTTCCTTGGTTTCCTTTCTCAAAATTTTCTCTTCCAATGCGTTTGCTAAGAGGTGTTTTGTCTACATAAAAGTACAAAATGTTCTTTCTTTTATTTTTTGATAGCAGCTGCAAGTTTTCTTTGGTCATTGATCACTTTCAAAATGTCTTCGTTGGGTTTTCTTTCTGTGCAACGGGTTCTTGTTAGCCTTCCCAACAGCCACATTTACACGGCTTTCAAGTGCTTTCAGCCTCCCTTCATACAGGAACGCACTA
The DNA here is from genome assembly GCF_023864345.2 of Schistocerca serialis cubense. Classification (NCBI taxonomy): domain Eukaryota; kingdom Metazoa; phylum Arthropoda; class Insecta; order Orthoptera; family Acrididae; genus Schistocerca; species Schistocerca serialis. The sequence goes on from NC_064646.1 coordinate 400,150,747, forward strand.
AAAATAAACCCCTTGGCAAATTAATTTTTTTATGATCTGTACTAAACGACTTGTTCACTAACGATTATCTTCTTTCATTCAAGCGCAGCTCGCTGTTGCATTCTTTTTCTGATATCCGTGTTTCATCTGTTGACTTTTATAACTAAGGTGCCAAAATTACAAAATGTATCAGCTGTTTTCATTGTATTTCTTCCATTTATGATATCAGGAGTCGTTCTCAATTTCTCCGTTATCATAGTGTTCGTTTTATGACCATCAATTATAAGTCCAGTCTTTGTCGTTGCTGTTGCAAATTTAGAAAGTGTATACAGTAGAACTCCAGTTACCCGGATGACTCGGTACTGGACCCAATCTGGGCAATGATATAATTCGATAAATCAACAAAACAAGTCATTTCTTTTAAGAAAAGATAAATTTACGTATATATAATACTGTAATATTAATTTAATGACAGAAAAAAGTGTTGTTTCGAATTTGTACGGTACTGTACCTATATACAGGGTCAGTTCTTCAGCATATCGGTCAGAGTCAGTTGTCTTGTTGTCTTCAGTCGTTTTCGCGCAGCCAACTCTCGCATCCGTTTGACAGTGATCAGCTGCATATGGTCACATTCAGGCTGCCGCTCCATCCATGTCAGCGTAGTGTCAACACACGCAAAAGGCTCGCGTACAGCTGACGGGCCCGCATCTGGTTCACTCACATTGTCTTCCTCCTGGCCACCAGTATCCTGTCCTACGCCTTGAATGGTTTCATGGCCACCGAGAATTTGGAATCCAGGGTACAAAGAAGCTACTCGCTCATATCCTCTGCACTGCAATCAGAATGTCCAGGAACTTTCAAATGGATCTTTCTTATGCCCTCAAGTGATATTCCGTCGTCTGCTTCTTTTATTCATTTTTCTTATTTTGTGCCTCATCGTCGGTTGAAATGCTTTTCAGTTTATTCCAAGCTCTTTTTAATGTCGGTGTCTTTACCAAATTCCATATTGCCGACACCATGTAAGAGCAGTCCTTTAAATTCAATTTTTGGTGACGAGCCACAATGCCTTCTTCATTTCCATCTTCTATCAGAGGCTCCCTAATCAGATATCTGCTGTAATGTCGTAGTTACGATAACTGAGTGGTCCATCGGCTGCAGCAAACCATGCTGTGGGGTGAGTGTGTGCATCGTCCAGAATTAACATCACTTTACTGCCTTCTTTCCTTAAGGCGTTTTGGTATTTTCTTACTTCAGGTATGAAAATCTGAATCGTACCAATTTACAAAACAAAGCACCACTCATCCAGCCCTTTGGTTAATTCTTGTAAGACATCGGAGGCTTTTTAGCATTTTTCCAAGCCCGGTTTTTTTCAATATTACTGTCAACAAAATGGGTATTTTGTGATTCCCCATAGAGTTAGCGCAGTTCAGCACTGTAACACGGTCTTCACTAACCTTGGGAAACCCTCTTTTAGGGCCGACTGTTTGCAAAAAAGCAAAACTCTTAGCAGAGAAAATTGCGTTTTGCTTTTTTGCAAACCGTCTGCCCTCAAAGTGGGTTTCCCAACGCTCGCTACTTGAATACTGTCTTTTCTGGTTCTTTGTTACTGCTGTTTTCACGCTTTTTTCGACCAACTCCCATCTTAGAAGCTAAAACTGTTTCAGGCAAAGACTTTTAAAGTCTTTATTTGCAAATTCAGTCACGTGATATGTTCGATAGGCTATGACGTCACGATCGACGAAGCTTTCCAGTCCTGATACATTGGGTACGCCTGTACCACCTCGTACAATAGCGACTGTTAACCAGCCATTACCATGCGAAAATGTATCATTCAGATCAATACTAAAGTTGAGTCTACATCCACAGAAGACAGCGGGTCCATCTAGTAGAGTGTGTGCAGAGACAGATTTGATAGTATTCTTTTTCTTGTCGGCAGCAGATGTTGTCATTTCAACGTCTTCAATTGTTTTATATATTGTCTGTCTTGCATTGAACGCTGCCAAGATGCCATACAGAAGATACCCATGCCCGAGGCAGGACTCCAAACTCCGGTAGGAGGGACAGCGCAATCCGTGACATGGCGCCTCTAACCGCACGTCCAATCCGCGCGGCTCTCATAGAGAACCATGTCATCTGTGAAGAGTGTAAAACTACTTCCAACGCTTCCTGTTAGATCATTTATATACATTGTAAAAAATAACTATCCTATCACACTTCCTTGAAGAAATTGCATCTATTGATTTTGCTCCGGTAAGAGCGACGGGCTGAATTCTATTCGGAAGGAAGTCTTGAATCCGGTGGCAAATTTGCTCCGGCACTCGATAAGCTCGCATTATGATCACTAAACGGCACTGCGGAACGGTGTCAAACGGCATCAACCTGAGCGCCATTGTTTGAGGCGCTGTGGATCTCATGGAGGAACAGAGCGATCTGACTTTTGCAAGATCACGGTTTTCAGAATCCATGTTGATTTTTGTAGAGATTTTCGTTCTCCAAAACCGTCATAGTTCTTGAGCATAAAACATGTTTCATAATTCTACAACGGAATGACGTCAGCGATATAGGCCTGCACTTATATGCATCTGTCCTTCAACCGTTCTTGAAAACGGGAAACACCTGCAGTTTTTTCCAGTCACTAGGTACCCTTCTACGTTTCAGCAATGTGCGACAAATTGCTGCTAGAAAGGGAGCAAGCTCTTTCGCATTATCTTTGAAGAATCTTTTAGGTATCTGATCTGGTCCTGATGCCTTTCTACTAGTAAGCGATTGTAGTTGCTTTTCTATTCCGCAATCGGTTACCTCAGTATGCGCCATTCCGACATTCGTACGATTACTGAAAGGAGGAACCGCGTTGCGATCATCCGTGGAGAAACAGTTTCGGAAGACCGAATTCAGTATTTCGGCCCTCTCTCTGTTATCTTCTGTTTCGTTGCTAATGCTGGCAGTGAGTGAATGAATAAAGATTTCGGACCGCTTCTTCATTTTACGTAAGAAAAAAGCCTCTTAGGATTTTTACTCAGATCGGTTGACAAAATTTTGCTTTCAGAGTCACTGAATGCTTCTGTCATTGCTACTCTTACGCTCATTTTCGTGTCCTTTAGCTTTTGTTTGTCAGCTAGGTTTTGACTTCTCTAGAATCTGAGCTGAAGCTACCTTTGTTTACGTAGCAGTTTTCTAGCGCGGTGGGACTTTTCTATCCCTTAAGGCCTTGCTCGGAACATACTTGTCTAAGGCATATTGAACGATGTTTTTGGATTTTTTCCGTTTGAGCTCCACATTTTCGTCCTCAGCACTGAATATTTGATGTTGACTACTCAGATACTCTACAATTTATATTCTGTCACTCTTGCTAAGCAAATAAGTTTTCCTACCTTCCTTGCAAAACCTGTAGTCAAGATGCTATCACAGCCTTATGATCACTGATGCCTTTCTTTGAGTTAACCGTTTCGTTAAGTTCAGACCTGATTGTTGCTAAGATGTCCAAGACGTTATCTTCACGAGTTGGCTCTCTAATTATCTGCTCCAAGTAAGAATTCGATAGAAGTTGCAGATGCGGTTTGGATGTTTGAATTTTAATCCTGAGAACTTTAGAATTTGAAAGAATGACAATTATATTCTTCATTACTATGACCTTAATTATTCTTATTCTGTTTAACTATATTCCATTTTCAAATGTAAAAAGCGTCTACAAGTATGTATGGTCATATGTAAAAGTAGTGATCCGTGCTGCGGCTCGCGTTGGTGCTGTTTCTAGGTTTCTGCCCTTTCTTGGAGGCCAGACGGCATCGTTTAGTTGGCGTGGTTGCGGTTGTTTGTCTTCTTCTCGTGTTTACTGGCGCCACTCGGTTTCGCAAGCGTTACCTGTCCGCTATTGGCAGCAGCGGCGGTTATCGATATGTAGTAACTATTGCCCTATCTTTGGGGTGACGTCGTTCTTTATCCGGGTCGTGTGAGAGGGCCAAATCGGTTGGGGATCCAGGAGGAGCCAGGCCTGCGCAGTGCCAGAAGACGCTGGGAACGCTGGCGGCACTCATGGACTGCCGGATGGAAGGGCTGTGGTCACGGAGGTGCACGACCGGGTCGTAAACCGGATCCACCAAGCTTTAAGATGTGTGCATTTCAACCCAAGTAGAGAAACCTCCACCACTGTGATATCTCGCGATTCTCCAGTGACTTGGGTTCGTGTTGCTGCTCATAGTGTCACCGAGGCGAAGAGCAGCGAGTGGAGCGCTTGGGGAAGGCGGATCTGATTATCTTTCCTCGACTTCTTATTACTATTTACTGCGTTCAACTTGTTACAATTTGTTAAGTTCAACCAGCGGTAATTTTTCTTGCCTGGTGGCCGCTAACGCCCCAGTTACCTGCCCTGGGGGGTTAGTGTATGTAACGGCAGTGTTCGTTTCCTCGCCTTGCCACTGCTGTCCGGTAAGGCGTGTTGTTTTGACAGCTTTCATGATTGTAGGCCGGTTGGTGATTCTTCTACTCTGGTGGTAGTGACTCCTTTGCCATTCCGGGCGCTCTAAACGTAGTATTCTGGGGACATAGTGCAAACCGCCGGTTCCGTCTTGGGCGTATTGTTCCATCATTGCGTTTGGTTAATCGGACGTCAGGTAGCTTCAGCAAGATTATCATTACTCATTCGTTTCACTGCCACTAGTCTGAGTTACCATCTTGTGAAAGGAATGCAACTCTTGGCTGCCTATCTCATCGCTCGCGGAACTGTCTGTTGCCGGACCTTTTCAGAGGTCGATTCGTGGATCACCGTCTGTAGCCCCTTGGCTCTTGTAAGGCATGTGTGTTCTAAAAGGAGGTCTGATGGCCAGTAGTTCAGTGTAACGCTCCTTCAGTCCACGCCTTCTGCGGGTATAATCTGCCTCAGTACCCTTTAAGGAACTTATGTACTGGTCCTTGTGTTTTATTATTGTATTATTTATTATAATACCTTGTAATGCCTACATTAAAGATTATATATGTCTAGTAAATAGTTCTGATCTCCTTCTGGAATAAACCTAGTAGTGTAGTGTTCAGTGGATATTAAGGGATGTGCTACAAAGTTTACCATCATCTTATTTCACCCGTTTGGTGATCAGATGCTTATTTTTTAATTAATCTTTGCTATTGTATTTGCTGTTTTACAGCAGGTTTCTAAAATTTTTATATTATTGCCGTTCCTGGCGTGTAAGATCTTCAGCAGTGATTGTGGTCACTTGCCTTAAAATTCTAATTTGATATTTGTATTTACGCAGTAAGCCTTTAAAGCCTTATTTACTGCCATTCCTGGCGTCTAATGCCTTCTGCTGTGTTTGTTGCGACGTGCCTTTAATATTTCAATACCTGTAATTTGTAAGTTGCAGCGAATTTTAAACAACTCTTAATTTATTGCCATTTCTGGCGTTAAGGGCTTCTGCCCAGATCACAGTGGCTTGCTTTTAAAACATTATCTGGTGTATCTGAATTTAATCGTGATTTGCTAAATTGTAACTCACTGAAAACACTATTATTGGCACAGTTGCTTATTCCTTCATTAATAACGTGTGGTATTTTTATTTATTGTTGAGTATGGAATTACTGGTTTATAATAAATTGTGTGTGTAACTGTAAAAGGTAACCAATAGTCACTGATTACGGCCCCGTCCACAATCGTAACCGAATCCTGCCTTCCCTTGACTACCAGGTTTCAAGTAGTACTACTACTACAATAAAATGACTTGACCAAGATCGTTGTAAAAATTATCTATGGAAGAATAAAGTGAAAACTGTTGTTGTTGTTTTCGTTTTATTCTTCCATGTACAATTTTTACAACGACAAGTCATTTTATTGTAGTATAAGAAAAAATTCATAATGTGCATTCACGTACTTACAGGTATGGCTTGACAAGGAGACAGGTAGTCGGCCGTGGCCTTCTAGTAGGAATTTTTCTGGCATTAGTCTGAAATAATTTAGGCAAACCATGGGGAACCTAAATATCAGGATAGTCGACGACGGTTTTTATCTCCAGTTCTGCCGACTGCTGAGGATCCAGGGTTTTAACCACTGCGCCCTCATGTCTTCAACGACGAAGTTTGAAATTTGTAATACATATCAAAACAAAAGTGAGAGTAGTATTTGTAAAGGTCTAGCTGTAAATGAGGAATGAAGAAAATGAAAATTAGCGTAGCATAGATACATAAAACTGGAATGGGAGAGAGCAGAAGCGTTTGAGAATTGGTGTTGCACTAGGATGCTGCAAATTATATGGACCAATTAGTAAAGTAATTAGGATTTTTTCCTCAGAATAGGCACGGAAAGGAATCTATGCGAACGTAACGAGAACGAGGGATAGGATGTGCAAAAATTCATGGAGGGCAAAAATTGTTGTAGAAGACAATTAAGAGCAGCAGTTTCTCGAGAGTCATTAATGAAGGGTTATTTCTGCATGTACGTCTACATAGATACTCCACAAGCCACCTTATGGTACGTGGCGGGGGGTACCCTTACCACTACTAGTCATTTCCTTTACTGTTCCACTCGCAAATAGAGCCACGGAAAATCGACTGTCTGTATGCTTCCGTATGAGCCCTAATTTCTCGTATCTTCATGGTCCTTAAGCGTAGTCTATCTTGGCGGGCGTAGGATCGTTTGGCAGTCAGTTTCAAATGCCGGTTCTCTAAATTTTCTCAGTAGTGTTTCACGAAAAGAACGTCGGCTTTCCTTTAGGGATTCCCATTTGAATCTCCGAAGCATCTCCGAACACATACGTGTTGTTCGAATCTACCAGTAATAAATATAGCAGCCCACCTCTGAATTACTTCGATGTCTTCCTTCAATCCCACCTGGTCTCCTTTACAGGTGAACCACTCTTACCTAAAATTCTCCCAATAAACCGAAGTCGACCATTCGCATTCCCTACTACAGTTCTGATGTGCTCGTTCCATTTCATATCGCTTTGCAACGCTACGGCCAGACAGTTAAACGACATGACTGTGTCAAGCAGGACTATAAAAATACTGTATCCGAACATTACAGGTTTGTTATTCCTACTCACCTACATTAACTTACATTTTTCTACATTTAGAGCTAGCTGCCTTTCACTACACCAACTGGAAATTTTGTCTAAGTCGTGTTGTTTCTTGCTATAGTCACTCAACTTTGACACCTTACCGTGCACCACGTATCATCAGCAGACAACCGTAGATTGGTGCCCACCCAGTCCGTCAAATCATTTATGCGCATAGAGAACAACTGCGGTCCTGTCACACTTCCCTGGTGCACCCTTGACGTTACCCTGGCTCTGATGAACACTCGCCGTCGAGAACGGCATACTGGGTTGTATTACTTAAGAAGCCTTCGATCCACTCACGTATGTGTGAATTTATTCCATGTGCTCCTACATTCGTTAATAGGCTGCACTGGGGCACCGTGTCAAATGATTTCTGGAAATCTAGAAATGTGGAATATGCCAGTGTCCTTCATCCATAATTCGTAGTGTATCATGTGAGAAAAGGGCAAGATGCGTTTCACACGAGCAGAAAGCTTAACATCTGCATGAAAGAACACATATTAATGAGTCATATTTCCAGTGAAGAAGTCGATGTCCTACGTCGTTCCGTTATTGTTCATAGAAGCACAGATACGGAGTTTCGATGCCGTGATTAAGACATATCAGAGTGGAGCAGCATCCACACTTCACAAGGTGAACACGTCGAAGTGATACAGTAATCTTCGGTGCACTTTACCAGCTCGACATCAAAACGCACAATGACGATATCGTCCATATCTTTGCCATGAGCTGTTTCATTCAGTTATGTTTTAACCGTTTTATTGTAACTCTACTTACGTTCTTCGGTGACGAGTAAAGGAAGATAGTTAAAATGGCTCTAAACACTATGAGACTTAACATCTGAGGTCATGAGTTCCCTAGACTTAGAACTACTTAAATCTAACGAACATCTCACACATCCGTGCCCGAGGAAGAATTCGAACCTGCGACCGTAACAGCCACGTGGTTCCGGGCTGAAGCGTCTAGAACCGCTCAACCACAGCGGCCGGCAATAAACGAAGAACTTACGACAGGAAAACAACTTATTCTTTGGGAAATATGTGGTTGTACTACTGCATTTGTTAATATTTATTGTTTCAAGTAATGTTTGACTTTTGTGTTTCAAATGTTTTTGTAACGTCAATGTTACTTTGGCGTATTGTGCTTCTATGTGTAGTCTTTATCATAGACGGTGGAAGTCCTTGATGAATTGTAGGACAGACACACACATCTTCGCATTTGATATTATTTCTTTATGCACTGTTGTTATGGTCTGTGGAGGAAAATTTAATCACCTGATGTTCATAAACTCAACTTTATTAGACGTTTTGAGTAAACTCACCTTCAGAAACTCGGCAGAAAGGTTACAAAAACCATGAATAAACGGCTACTTAATGTACTTAAAAAGTACTAAATTGACAGAAGTTTAAGAGAGCACGAATTAAATCGAACGTACCAAAGAAGGTAAGGGTCTTCATACGTACAGTGTGGCGTCAGATACAAGCAACCAATTTCATAGTATAACTGCGTAAGCAACTTTGACGTTACATACAAGGTAACAAAAGTGGCCTCGAAGCGGCGTGGATGGCAGCACAACGTAGCACTGAAGGCATTCGACGGATCAAATAGCGCTGCAGAAATGTTTGAAAAAGCAAAGCATATTAAAAAGGAAGTAATACAACAAAGACCATAAAATACATAATTACTAACAAGTCATAGTAAGAGAAGTGCAATGCATATAGAGTGGGAGAAAGCTGGGTGGCACGGTAGTCATATGTCGCATTACGTAACATTGAAAATAAATATGTATTATACTTTACGAAAGAAAGAACATTAGAAAGGATGTCCAGTAAAACAGAGTACACATAGTTAAAATTAAGAGTAGTAAAAAAAAAGGGGGGGGGGAAGCGACAAAGGTGCACTCCTTGACAAACTATATCTATTTCGTGTACTCAGTGGCAGTGATAGAGTAACATAATTAAAATAGTACCAGTTTTTCGCAATAGGCAACAAGAATTAGAAGCACTTAAGATCGGTATAGGTAACTACATTGCGAAAGTGAAAGAGAAAGACCATTCACAGTATCGTTTCTGTGTGCCCAAATTAGAATGAAGGTAAAATGTTGACAAAGAGCTGATGGATGTATAGTGCATACAAATTAACACATAATAATAGAAAATGTAGTGTAGATTATATTTACTTAAGCGTATACTAGTGTATATAAGGAGCGATCAAAAAGTTACTGTACGAATGTCACACTAAGCCCTTATATAAATGTCGGTGCTTATATACCGGTATGGGGGTCGAGCTACGTTGCATATACGCTGCAGCAGTTCCCGAAGATGGAAACTTTTTAATCACCCTTTGTATATTTTTCATAAATGATAAGCATTTAAATGAACGTTAAAGAGTGGAAGGGGTGCAAAAATTTTAGAAAAAGCATCAAGAGGAGGGCACGACATTTTTGTTACCTTGTACGTGACGTCAAATTTGTTTGCTCAGTTGTATACCGAAATTGGTTACTTGTGTATGACACCATGCTGTGTGTATGAAGTCCCTCACCTCCTTCGGTATTGTCACTTTAATTCACGCTCTCTTAAACTTTTGTTGTTAACTATTTTAAACAGTCGCTTACTCAGGAATTTTGTAACCTTTATGCAGATATCCTGAAGATTTTACTCAAAATGCATAATTAGGTTGAGTCGCTGAACATCAAGCGACCAAACATTTCTTCAGCGACTATAACAGCTGTGTATAAATAAAAACAAATCACATTTATAAAATGGTCGCATACCTTTTAAGGGACTTCATGTCGTGTCTCAAAAGCATCCCCTCATTTTAAAATAATTTTTATTCGGTTTTAGACTTTCGGACTCTGCCAGTTCTCTTATGAGATGAAGCGACTGGCACAAGAGAGAAACCAGTGAGAAGAGTGATGACCGAAAGTAAATACTAATAGGCCAATAAGCGTGGAACATCAATAACAAAGAGCTCGGGTTACAAGGAGCTTAAGACACGGATGTAGTGTCTTGCCTCTACTGTTCAGTCATCGAAGAATCAATGACTTAAATGAATGAGAGGTTCAGGAATGCGATTAAAATTAAGGGTTGAAGGACATGAATGATAATATTCCCTGATGATATTGCTATCGTCGGTGAAAGTAAGAACGAATCGCAGCAGCTGTAGAGTGCAACTTACATTCAGTGACCACACGATATCGAATAAGCGTAGTAAACCGAAGAAGAGTAGAAGAAATGAGATGGGCTATAAACCTAACATCAAGCACGGAGTAGGAAGTATACCAAATGAAAGAATTGTGCTACCTTGGGAGCAAAATAGCACATGACATACAAAGGAAAGACGACATTATTACGGACACACAACACCGTGATTCCAGTACAACATTAATTTTATTTCTCTCCAAGGAACGTATACCATGGAATATAAAACATTAATTCAAGGATAATCAATATTTCCAGACTGTCTATAATTACAAATATCAACCCGCAACATCCTCCCCACCCTGGTCAACTTCTAGAGGAATGACCAGTTGAACGGGGCGTGAGATTATGGATCCTTCTGAAGTTCGTAAGGTTACAGTCCGTATTTTCCCATCTCCTCCTTCATGAAGATCTTCTATCCGCGCCTTCCTCCACATGTGGACGAACATCCTCTTGTAGAAGAACGACATCACACAGCTGGAGTCTTCCTGAACCTGGCCTTGGTTGATGAGTTTCATGGAAGTTTTTGAGCAGGATCAGATATTCTTTCTTCCACCTGTTCTACCATCTTCTGCAGCCGTTGAAATTCCTTGGACAAGTCCTTTCTAACTGGTGATTCTGGACCAGTAGGTAGTGTTGTGAGTCGATCACCTACAAGGAAATGTGCGGGCGTCAGTGGCTCAGATTCCTCTCCCCCTTGCGTAATTGGTCTAGAGTTTAGTGCTGCTTCTATGCTGACCAGGATTGTGTTGAGACCTTCTTCGTCCAACTGTGACTGTCCTAAAACTTTTCTCAGGCAGCGTTTGACAGATCCCACCATCCGTTCCCAGAATCCTCCCCAGCAAGGCGCGTGTGGGGCGATGAATTTCCAAGTGATGGCTTGCTGGGCGAGGTACTTGTGCGTCTTGCTTGCCATGAGAGCCTGCCAGAGCTCCTTCAGCTCTAAGTGCGTGGCATGGAAGGTAGTAGCATTATCAGTGTAAATTGTGCTGGGCACTCCTCGTCTTCCGACAAACCTTTGTAGGGCTTGAAGAAATCTGTCAGTTGACATATCTGAGCATAGTTCTAAGTGTATGGCTCATGTTGTTGCGCATGTGAATAGAGCAATATACGCTTTCTTCGTAATATGTCCTTGTCTGACATATAATGGACCAGCAAAGTCAATACCTGTTACTGTAAATGGTTTCAGTGGTGAAACTCGTTCAGCTGGGAATGGAGCCTCAGTTTGCTGAACAACGTGAGCTTTCACCATCTTAGAAGGTAGGCAACGGTGTAGAACATGTTTAATTGCCTGTCGAGCTCTAAGGATCCAGAATTCTGTTCTCATTTCAGATAACACTATGTTTACTCCAATGTGATGCAAACGAATGTGAGTCTGCTGGATCAGTAAACGTGTGAAGATGTCCATCAACAAGAATCGGGTGGCGTTGATCTCTGGTTAATTCTGCAAACTGCAGCCGTCCACCGAGACGAATAAGACCATTATCCAAGAATGGGTTGTAGCGAGCTATCTGAGAATTACGTGGTAGAGGCATGTTGTTGTATAGTGCATGCAGTTCGAGCGCAAAATGTTGCTGTTGAACAACTTGAATCCAGTAAGTGCGTGCTTCGCCCAAATCTGATGCTGTTCGTTCTCCAGATGTTCTGTTTTCTTTCAATAAGTGCCGTTTAAAGCGAAGTACCCATCCTGTAACTCTTAACAGCTTGAAGTAGCTACTGTACCGTGTAGCTGTTAAAATAGGAATCATTTTTTGTACCATGGAGACTTGGCCTGTTAATTTCTTCTTTTCTGGCAAGGAGTGCTCTTCCGTCTGCAAAATTCGAGGCTATTGTGTTCCGTTCTTTGTTAACCAAGCAGGCCCATGGAACCATACAGAAGCATGGTGAAGTTTATCTGCTGTGGTACCTCTGGAGGTTGGATCAGCTGGATTTTCGTCACCAGGGCAGTGCCTCCACTGTGACGGATTCGTTAGTCGTTGTATTTCCGTAACACGGTTTGACACAAAGGTTTTCCATCGATTAGGGTCATGTTGTATCCATCCTAAGGCTACAGTTGAGACAGTCCACAATGTTGCACGACTTGCATTATACCTCGTGGCCTTACAGAAATAATGAAGTAGTCTTGATCCAAGAAGTGTCGCTAGAAGCTCCAGACGTGGAAGAGTTATTTTCTTGATGGGAGCTAGTCGGTTTTTACTGCAAGCTAAATGAACTGATACCATATTTGTTGTGGTGCACCGTACATAAAGGACTGCTCCGTAGGCCTTTTCTGATGTGTCGCAAAAGACATGGATTTCTGGCTCAGTGTTTTCAGATACACCAACACATCGGGGCATTTTTATGTGTGAACATGATGGCAATGTTGATACCCTCATTCGCCAGCATTTGCTAAGATCAAGGGGTAAAAGCTCATCCCATTCAATTCCTCTTGATCAAATTTCTTGAAGAATTTTTTTGCAGTGAGGGACACAGGCGACAACAAACCCAGTGGGTCATAGAATCTAGCAGTGTTTTATAGTACTTCTCGCTTAGTGGCAGGACGATTTATAACATTGTCGGTAACATTGTTGTGAACAACACTGAGCGTATCAGTCTGTGTGTTCCAGTGGACTCCCAGTGCCTCCGTATCTGTAGTGTTTATGACACCTTCTGATTGCATTCCAATCAGTTGGCTTGAATTTGTGGCCCACTTTGCCATTGGTAGACTGATCTGTCCCATGAGTGATGTAAGCTCATAATATAAGTTAATTACGGCTTTGTCATCTTTAGCACCTCCTACAAAATCATCCATGCACATATTATCTTCAACAAGTAAAGCAGTTTACGGAAAATTCATTTTGTGAATTACAGCAAGTTCTTTCAGTGTGCCTGCAAGAAGAAACGGACTGCAATTAAGCCCGAAAGGTAGCCGGGTGAAGCGGTATGTAGTCCCTTCGTCAGTTGTAATATAGTTTCCTTGTTGATCTACGATTACTTTGTACCAAAAAAACCTCGTGAGATCTCTATCTTTCCTGTGAAGAACTAACTGTAGAAATGCTTGTTTGATATCGGCAATTAAGGCTACTCGATGTAGACGATATCTCAGTAATATTGAAAGAATGTCAGGAAGTGAATTAGGACCTATTTCTAAAGAGTCATTCAGTGAACGTGCATTCTGGTCGTGCGACGAACCATCAAATACAATCCTCCATTTGATGACACCTAACTTTTCTTTCTTTACTGCATGATGTGGCAGATAAATGTGTCACGCAATTTCTGTCCAGAAGGGGTGACTTCCACATGTTTCTTCTTGATGTGTTCTATCATTTGCGCCTCGTAAATTTGTTTCAGTTTCTTGTCCTTCGCAAATTTTTTCTCCAGTGAAGCAAATCTCTTCTCTGCTTGCTGAAGATTATTAGATAACATAACGTTGGGTTTTCTGGGGAAAGACACCACTCTTCTTTTGTCTTCGATGCAGTAGAATTTTGAGAAATCTTAAAATAACGCCAATTCCTTCTGATTCAGAGTTGTTGTTTCATCTTCTGTGATTCCCATTGTTTCTAAATTCCAGAAAGGTCGTAAAATATCGTCTGTTGTTGTCGCTGTCTCTAAACGGATGTAGTTTGCCGTCATAAGGTTAGCCGTGGTGCTTGATTTGCTTCCACTAAGGATCCAACCTAGAATGGAACATACCAGAACAACTGATGACGTTAGTCGAATCGGAGGGGAATCTTTAACGATTTTCCAATAGTAATCTGCTCCGATAAGAATCTCGATGGGAAGATCTTCTGTACCATCCCTTAGGTCCGCAAACTGAAGTCCCCGTGTGCGTACAAGTTTTCTTAAATCGGAAGGCACAGTTGGGTGCTCGGAAAATGAGTATGTGCTTTCAAACACAGTCATAGACGTCTTGGAATTAGTCCATGTACCCTGTAATGTGAATTCTACGACTCTACGATGCGTTGAAGTTGCGGATGGCATTTCAAAGGCGTTGACAGATAGATCACGATGTTCTATAGTTCTTAAACCTAGCTCATCAATCAGGAACTTGGAAATGAAGCTTCACTGACTACCGCTATCCAGAACGCAGCGAGTAAGTTTGCTTAATCCTGCGGGTCCACTGACCCAAACTCGAGCTGTCTGAAGATAAGTAAAACCTGCTGAACTTACGTCGATTCTCCCTACAGATGTAGATCTAATTTGCTGAAAAGATGAAGAAGAGGCAGCAGTGTCAGTACAGATAGCTTTGTGATGACTTTTCTTGCACTTAGAACACGAGACCTTGCCCTTCTTAATGCAATTTCCAGCATTATGACCTCTGTTTAGACGTATAAAACATCGATTATCTTGCTTTAGTTTATCGATACGTTGTTGGCTGTCAGTTACTATGTTGCAGCCTTGGGCCCAATGAGAGCGAGCTTCGCAAAATACGCAATACGGTTGTACCGGTACTTCTCGTTTAGGCTTACGGGGATTTTTCGCTTGCTTTGAATTTATGTGAAGCGCTGCTCGAGTGGGCGTGAAGCTAGGAGATGACTGATATTCTGTACGAATCTTTTATGCAGTGAGGGCACCACGAACTTCTTCTTCCAAAAAGTTAAGTAGTTTCAGTACATCTTCTTCCGCTAGTTCGGTTCTTCTAGCATGAATGACACATGTCCGGCACATTTCAGCGGGAAATGCACGCAGAATTTTCGGAGTGAGAATTTTACCGTATGCCACGACGTCTTCTCCTAAGGCACGCAGTGCTTGAATGCGACGGTTACATTCCAGGAATGTACTGTTCAGCGTTTCAGGTGTCGCTGACTGTACAGGCTTTAGCGCATCCAAATAATCGAGCGATTGCTATCTCCGTAACTATTCAATAAAATTTTCTTTGTTTCTTCATACGTGTTAGCCGTTATAGGTATTCCAACTACTAGTAACTTCGGTTCGCCTGACAGATACCCTCGTAGAAAAACATGTTTGTTTACTGTAGAAAGGGATGGGTCTTTATCAATGGTCGATTCAAATAGTTCCCAGAAGCGGGACCACATTTCGACATCTCCACAAAATGACTGAAGCTTAATTGCTGGTAGCTTGACAGAGTGGAATACAGTTGGTTGTGTGAGCACTGGTGGTGACGTGATATTCATCTGCGACGTTGTGGCTGAAAGCTTGTAATCAATTGCTTTTGTAGCCTTCTGTATAGCGCGTTTGACTTTATCTATATATTCCTCACAGCTCAGCACGTCTGCACTGTATTCATCATCAGAGAGAAAATTATGAATAGCGTCATCTAATGAAACGAGCTTCTCTAGAGTTTCTTGAAGACGTTCCCTGTAATGTTCAAAATCATCAAACGGGCTTTCTATGGTAAGAGCATCAACAGCCGCACAAAACCGCTTAGCATTAGTCCTCTCCTTAGTTCGCATTCTTTTGAAGTTTGCTAACTGTATCTCCGATTCGTCCTGTATTATGTCTTACCAAAGACAGCTGTTGTAAGATTGTTTACGAGTGCGCTTTGTGAATAGCTTAAACGTTTAACAAGCAACTTATGTGCAAACGTAAGTGAACGAAAACCTTTTAATAAAACTAGCTACTCTGAGTGCAAGTTTCAGGCATTCAATACAAAGCCGCAAAAATTGTTTTGAAGCAACCAGTTCATGCGATCATATTATATTGGAATGGACTTAGCTTGTGATGCGGTCCGACGTCGTCTCTTGTTTCCTACAGCGTGAAGTAAGCCGTTAATTGTTGAAATCACGCAGGAAATCGCAATTTCTTCCCTGGTTTCGGCACCAAACTATTACGGACACACAACACCGTGATTCCAATACAACATTAATTTTATTTCTCTCCAAGGAACGTACATCATGGAACATAAAACATTAATTCAAGAATAATCAATATTTCCAGAGTGTCTATAATTACAAATATCAACCCGCAACAGACATGAAAGGCAGATCGGCACAGGAAAGGAGGATATTCCTGACCAAAAGAAGACATCTTGTACGAAACATCGACCTTAAGCTGGAAGACTGGTGACCGCCTTGCCTCCCGCTCCCCATACGAAATGCTTTCACTATTTTCCCATTCAATCTACGGCTGGATATTTTATATTGGTGATGAGAACATTGCTCGGCAGCGAACAAAGCAGTCAAATTATTTGGGGCCTAACACGGGTCACAAATATTTCGATACGTTCCTTGCGTTATTACTGTCTACAGTGTAAGTGTTATTTATTATTTTGTAGAGTGGCTATCGACATAATGCCAGAATTAGTAACTGATTAGTGCAATTAGTGCAAATCTCCCAGGAATCAGAAGCAGATTCGGGGCTTTAACCGACAGCATTAAGCTTGTAGTTGATATGAAACACGGGGCACCGCTTATGTCTAGAAGCACGTAAGGCCGTGGAATGCTTCTTAACAGAGTCGCGCCTTATTAAGAGGCTTGGGATCGATCAGGAGTGGAGTCAATGCACTAATGAAGTTGATCTAGCTACAGCGTTGTTCACGTAAGTCAAGTATCGTCGTTGTTGGCGCTTCATTACGCATCGGGTATCAAATGCGAGTTAATCTGAACTTTGGCTGTATGTTAACATCCCGAAATTCTGATACAATGGCTCATCGGAGCTGTTGGAGAGAGATCGACATTTGCGATCTAACGGTCAACGGCTTAGCACCAGACTGTGCTGGCGTCAATCTTTTCGTAGAAATGTTGTCGCCTTTATCTTGTACCCCGTTTGACACGTAGCTTACAGCTCATGTCTGAGTCTTATGGGTTTCTCTTTGATAGGTCCCTCTTCTGTTTACAAGTCTTTTTATACAATTGTATCAATACATATCGGAAGAAAAAATTAAAATTAGAATATAAATACCACAATGAAACAAAATAGAGAAGGCGTTGCACTTAACGTTACTAATCAAGGCATAAAAGGTGAACTGCTTGAACGTACTGAAATGTTTTTTAAATGAACAGACCGTGCGGACATGGTTAGACGTGTGGAATAAGCTTGTTATCACCCATTCTTTCAGTCCTTTCATCTTGTACATTCAATTCAGATTCACCCTAAGTATACGTTGTTTCAAAGTATTTGAGACGTAAGTTACAGCACTACTAGTTAAGATTTTTTGTTGGTGACGAAGTGTTCACTGACGCTTCCCGGTGACGGCAGGTGTCTTTTAATAATCGCTGACCCTGGGACGACGAGCTTTCACCGAACCAGCAGGGTCTACTAACCAGCTGTGCAACGTACTACCTAACCCAGTAAACTGATAGCGAGATTTTCAGTAACATTGTCATAAGGACGAGTGTTTCTAAGTGGAAAAATGCATTTTAAAAGCGCATCAGGAATTTCAGTTTTGCTCGACCTAGCGCCTTTCACGAGGAGCAGATGACTGGATAATTGAAAATATACATTGTATACGATTGCAGCAGATTTCCTAAAACCAGCCGCCTCCCAGGGGTGTAACTAGTCTTAACCGGCGCCTAGCGTCGCCGCAAAGCGTCATGGAACATTTTGTCTGTGACAAAAGGTGTTCCCCATCAAGTGAACTACCACCCCTAGACGTCTGTCACAAAGCTTTTGAAACACCCTGTATATCCATAACTTTATGAACAAAACTTCAGTTATCTACTGTTTTAATTCTATCTTTATATTAACATCTCCTCGAATTATTGGCGTATGGCAAACAGATTTGGTTTGTGGCAGCCACCATGATATGAGCACGAGTTTCATAATCTTGAACATGACTGACATTCAACAACTGTATTGTAAGTTGTAATGAAGGATAAAAACAGCCAACCCGCGCACAGTTTTTACTGCATTGACCTGGTTTTGATACCAACCGAGGATATCTTCATCTGAATAAGTTTCAGTTACCAATAAAATTTTTTTGATCAGCTTCGGAGAATAACAACCATGTCAAAAACCTTAAGTAACACTCGAAGAATTAAAAACAAGAAATGTTAGTTTCAGAGATTCACATTGCAATGAGAGATAATCAAAACATATGAGCTAAAATAAGAAACAGTAACCTTAAAAATTATCTTCCACGACCTCTATGTTTAGATAGTTTACACATGGGCGAGTAGCACACACATAGGTTTATATATATATATATATATATATATATATATATATATATATATATATATATATAAAACTGCCTGAAACATCAGTTCTTACAGAAACTTAATATTGTGTTACCATAAAAGAGTAACATGTTACATCTCTAGATGTACCATCGATGGTTTTCAGCTGACGCTCCTGTCTTAATACTATTATATATTAACCTCAAAACAAATTTCAGTACTACCACAGCCACCTTATTCACCACATATCCTTTTTCCTATTTCCAAGAGTCAAAACGGCGGTCAAGGGACACCATTTTCAAATAACACAAGATGCCCAAAAAACTGTAACGAGGGTCTTGGAGCATATTACAGGAGATGAGTTACCATCAATGGCAGAAGCGCCGGAAAAAGTGTGTGCAATCAGAAGGGAAATAAAACTTCCTGGCAGATTAAAACTGTGTGCCCGACCGAGATTCGAACTCGGGACCTTTGCCTTTCGCGGGCTGTGGCTAAGCCATGTCTCCGCTATATCCTTTCTTTCAGGAGTGCTAGTTCTGCAAGGATCGCAGGAGAGCTTCTGTAAAGTTTGGAAGGTAGGAGACGAGATACTGGCAGAAGTAAAGCTGTGAGTACCGAGCCTGAGTCGTGCTTCGGTAGCTCAGATGGTAGAGCACTTGCCCCCGAAAGGCAAAGGTCCCGAGTTCGAATCTCGGTCGGGCACACAGTTTTAATCTGCCAGGAAGTTTCATATCAGCGCACACTCCGCTGCAGAGTGAAAATCTCATTCTGGAAACATCCCCCAGGCTGTGGCTAAGCCATGTCTCCGCTATATCCTTTCTTTCAGGAGTGCTAGTTCTGCAAGGTTCGCAGGAGAGCTTCTGTAAAGTTTGGAAGGTAGGAGACGAGATACTGGCAGAAGTAAAGCTGTGAGTACCGGGCGTGAGTCGTGCTTCGGTAGCTCAGATGGTAGAGCACTTGCCCGCGAAAGGCAAAGGTCCCGAGTTCGAATCTCGTTCGGGCACACAGTTTTAATCTGCCAGGAAGTTTCATATCAGCGCACACTCCGCTGCAGAGTGAAAATCTCATTCTGGAAACATCCCCCAGGCTGTGGCTAAGCCATGTCTCCGCTATATCCTTTCTTTCAGGAGTGCTAGTTCTGCAAGGTTCGCAGGAGAGCTTCTGTAAAGTTTGGAAGGTAGGAGACGAGATACTGGCAGAAGTAAAGCTGTGAGTACCGGCCGTGAGTCGTGCTTCGGTAGCTCAGATGGTAGAGCACTTGCCCGCGAAAGGCAAAGGTCCCGAGTTCGAATCTCGCTCGGGCACACAGTTTTAATCTGCCAGGAAGTTTCATATCAGCGCACACTCCGCTGCAGAGTGAAAATCTCATTTGGAAACATCCCCCAGGCTGTGGCTAAGCCATGTCTCCGCTATATCCTTTCTTTCAGGAGTGCTAGTTCTGCAAGGTTCGCAGGAGAGCTTCTGTAAAGTTTGGAAGGTAGGAGACGAGATACTGGCAGAAGTAAAGCTGTGAGTACCGGGCGTGAGTCGTGCTTCGGTAGCTCAGATGGTAGAGCACTTGCCCGCGAAAGGCAAAGGTCCCGAGTTCGAATCTCGGTCGGGCACACAGTTTTAATCTGCCTGGAAGTTTCATATCAGCGCACACTCCGCTGCAGAGTGAAAATCTCATTCTCAGAAGGGAAATACTTTGAAGGAGACAGCGATAAACTTAACTAAAAGGGTAAGCAACATTTTTTTCACGTCAGTCTCATTACTTTATTGTCGCACCTCGTATGCATACAACGATGCCCCTTGACGCGCACACGACGTGCACGGCCGCCGCGTGATCCATACTGGTGCGTAGTGTGGGCTGTGTCAGTATGAGCGGAGAAGTGCAAAGGAGACGATGGAACTTAGAGTGGAGCAGTGGGTGTTTGTTCAGACAGGATCTGTTTTGAACAAGCCAAAAAACATTCAAAAACGTGCTCAAACACCAAAAAATTTGGCTGCAGTTTATCAAAAATTGTTTCAGGCTCCTACAAAATCAACACGACGCCTGTCGCAAGAGACAGACATATCACATCGATCATGAGAACGAATACTCCACCTGAGCCTGTACCGAGTGTCTGTTGTTCGTGCATTAGTAGATACTCTTCGGCGCCTCCAATTTTGTGAGTGGCTCTTCAGTGAGATAACAATGAATGGCTAGGACATGGATATGTTCTTTATGCCTGATGAAGCCTCGTTGTACCTGAGCGGTTATGTCAGCTCACAGAATCACATATTCTGGGCAGCGGAGAATCTGCACAACTTCCAGGAAACAACATTCGACGATCAAAAGGTTGAGATTGGTCTGAAGTATCTGCACGCCGCATTATTGGTGCCATCTTCCTTCAGCAGACACTGTCTTCGGAGCATCACAATGCCAACATTTTGAAATCATTTGTGCACTGACGGTGGAGGAAAAGACCTACATTTACTTCCAACAGGATGGAGCAACTGCCCATACAGCCGACCGAACCTTGGAGTACATTTACACAGTCGTCACGCCTCACAGAGTTGTTAGCAGAAGTTAGTCTGGTCGCGGCCCTAGCTGGCCACCCAGCTGACCTGATCTGTCAGTGTGCGATTACTTCGTGTGGAGAGCCCTCAAGACTAAGGCGTATCGCAAAATGGTTCAAATGGCTCTGAGCACTCCGGGACATAACATCTGAGGTCAACAGTCCCCCAGACTTAGAACTACTTAAACCTAACTAACCTAAGGACAACACACACATCCATGCCAGAGGCAGGATTCGAATCTGCGACCGTAGCAGCAGCACGGTTCCGGATTGAAGCGCCTAGAACCGCTCGGCCACAGCGGCCGGCGTATTGCAAAAACCCTAATAGTTTTCAAGAACTGCAACAGAATATTTCGGAAGAGATTACGCAATTCTAGCAGTCCAGCTTCGATCCGCCTTCAGAAACTTGCTGACCATCGCCCAAAAGTGCCAATTAAAGTGGTCACTTTGAACACCTGGTATAGTCTGGTTAGAACTGTATTTCATTTGCTCTACTGTGTTTCTTTGCCACTCTGTTGCCCGGGCCACTTTTATTTGTCCCACCATGAATTTTCTAGCACATATTCTACTGTATGCGTACTATTTAAATGTTATGAAAATGTATCGTAAAAAGAATAAAAAATAGAATTACTAATTTTCACAGACAAAGTAGAATCATTTAACAAATAGTTCGCCACGCGACTAACAGGTGACACTACCTGTTCTCTTTACAGTACTTTGACGTCTTTGTTGAGATACTTCAAACTGAATTATTTAGGAAATTACTTTATAAACGAGGGAAAATTATGTTGTGTAACTGCCTCGAATTTACTGTGTAGTTCGAAGTTTCTCAGAAATAGATTGTATTATATGCACAAAAACAAAAGAATTGTTTCTGGATGAGGTTTGTTTTATGTTTGAATGAAGATCTTTGTAATATGTATCAGCGTACAAAACGTTCTGGATGCTGGGGGGTTTATTGTGACTATCAGTATCTATATTTGTAGTTAAAAATGTTTAATCTTTTGTTAGTAGGTAATTAACACCGAAGGTGCCATGTGGTTACTAACTACAGTGCCTCCCATACTGCCGTAGAAAGTGAAATAATTAAGTTTCTGAGAAGATCCGTTATATAACCTCGACTCATAGAGTACTCTTTTTTATGTGTCTTCTTGTCATAGAGCCAATACACCGCACTGAGCTACGAAAGTAAACATATAAGTTCCACGTGCCCCATCTGAATATAAGCCTGAAAAGACATAAACAGTGGCTTATGGACATCAACAAATATTCCAGAAAGTGACTGGATGCAGTTTGCTGCATTCATATTCATTATACGAGGGTTGCAACTTAAATTGTGGCAACTTTTTATTCGCAACCGATACAAAAGAGTTACATGTTTGCTCCTGTTACTGTCCTTCAAGTTAGCTACCGGCGTTGTGTCGAACCCGTTCATCTACATCTACATCTACATCTACATTTATACTCCGCAAGCCACCCAACGGTGTGTGGCGGAGGGCACTTTACGTGCCACTGTCATTACCTCCCTTTCCTGTTCCAGTCGCGTATGGTTCGCGGGAAGAACGACTGTCTGAAAGCCTCCGTGCGCGCTCTACTCTCTCTAATTTTACATTCGTGATCTCCTCGGGAGGTATAAGTAGGGGGAAGCGATATATTCGATACCTCATCCAGAAACGCACCCTCTCGAAACCTGGCGAGCAAGCTACACCGCGATGCAGAGCGCCTCTCTTGCAGAGTCTGCCACTTGAGTTTATTAAACATCTCCGTACGCTATCACGGATACCAAAGAACCCTGTGACGAAACGCGCCGCTCTTCTTTGGATCTTCTCTATCTCCTCCGTCAAACCGATCTGGTACGGATCCCACACTGATGAGCAATACTCAAGTATAGGTCGAACGAGTGTTTTGTAAGCCACCTCCTTTGTTGATGGACTACATTTTCTAAGCACTCTCCCAATGAATCTGAACCTGGTACCCGCCTTAGCAACAATTAATTTTATATGATCATTCCACTTCACATCGTTTCGCACTCATACTCCCAGATATTTTACAGAAGTAACTGCTACCAGTGTTTGTTCCGCTATCATATAATCATACATTAAAGGATCCTTCTTTCTATGTATTCGAAATACATTACATTTGTCTATGTTAAGGGTCAGTTGCCACTCCCTGCACCAGGTGCCTATCCGCTGCAGATCTTCCTGCATTTCGTTACAATTTTCTAATGCTGCAACTTCTCTGTATACTACAGCATCATCCGCGAAAAGCCGCATGGAACTTCCGACACTATCTACCAGGTCATTTATATATATTGTGAAAAGCAGTGGTCCCATAACACTCCCCTGTGGCACGCCAGAGGTTACTTTAACGTCTGTAGACGTCTCTCCATTGATAACAACATGCTGTGTTCTGTTTGCTGAAAACTCTTCGATCCAGCCACACAGCTGGTCTGATATTCCGTAGGCTCTTACTTTGTTTATCAGGCGACAGTGCGGGACTGTATCGAACGCCTTCCGGAAGTCAAGAAAAATAGCATCTACCTGGGAGCCTGTACCTAATATTTTCTGGGTCTCATGAACAAATAAAGCGAGTTGGGTCTCACACGATCGCTGTTTCCGGAATCCATGTTGATTCCTACATAGTAGATTCTGGGTTTCCAAAAACGACATGATACTCGAGCAAAAAACATGTTCTAAAATTCTACAAGAGATCGACGTCAGAGATATAGGTCTATAGTTTTGCGCATCTGCTCGACGACCCTTCTTGAAGACTGGGACTATCTGTGCTCTTTTCCAATCATTTGGAACCCTCCGTTCCTCTTGAGACTTGCGGTACACGGCTGTTAGAAGGGGGGCAAGTTCTTTCGCGTACTCTGTGTAGAATCGAATTGGTATCCCGTCAGGTCCAGTGGACTTTCCTCTATTGAGTGATTCCAGTTGCTTTTCTATTCCTTGGACACTTATTTCGATGTCAGCCATTTTTTCGTTTGTGCGAGGATTTAGAGAAGGAACTGCAGTGCGGTCTTTCTCTGTGAAACAGCTTTGGAAAAAGGTGTTTAGTATTTCAGCTTTACGCGTGTCATCCTCTGTTTCAATGCCATCATCATCCCGTAGTGTCTGGATATGCTGTTTCGAGCCACATACTGATTTAACGTAAGACCAGAACTTCCTAGGATTTTCTGTCAAGTCGGTACATAGAATTTTACTTTCGAATTCACTGAACGCTTCACGCATAGCCCTCCTTACGGTAACTTTGACATCGTTTAGCTTCTGTTTGTCTGAGAGGTTTTGGCTGCATTTAAACTTGGAGTGGAGCTCTCTTTGCTTTCGCAGTAGTTTCCTAACTTTGTTGTTGTACCACGGTGGGTTTTTCCCGTCCCTCACAGTTTTACTCGGCACGTACCTGTCTAAAACGCATTTTACGATTGCCTTGAACTTTTTCCATAAACACTCAACATTGTCAGTGTCGGAACAGAAATTTTCGTTTTGATCTGTTAGGTAGTCTGCCAGCTATGTGGAAGGCGTAGTATACCGTTAGCAGAGCCTGTTCTGATGATGGTGCGAATGGAGCGGTCTACTGCCTGTCGAATCTCTGGAACAGTTCTGAAGCGAATGCCATGAAGTGGTTCCTTCATCTTCGGTATCAAATCAAAGACACAAGGACTTAAGTGCGGGGAGTACGGTGGATGGTACAGTACTTCCCAATCCCATCGGTCGAACAGATCAGCCACAGCTTGCGCTGTATGGGCCCGCGCATTGTCGTGCAAATTGATGGGTGGGTTGCGCAGAAAGTGTCGCCGTTTCTTTCGCAAAGCTGGTCGTAGGTGATGCTCCAAAAACAAATAGTAATACTGTGCATTGACGGTCTGCCGTGGAGGAACGTACTGCGTTAGGATAACACCACCATAGTCGTGCACTAGAATCGCCATAACCTTAGAC
Source organism: Schistocerca serialis cubense (assembly GCF_023864345.2). NCBI lineage: Eukaryota > Metazoa > Arthropoda > Insecta > Orthoptera > Acrididae > Schistocerca > Schistocerca serialis. Next base: position 400,175,501 of record NC_064646.1, read on the forward strand.
CGCTCCATTCGCACCATCAACAGAACAGGCTCTGTTAACGGTATACTACGCCTTCCACATCGCTGGCAACGGGTTCTGCACAACTCTGGCGACTACCTTGAAGGACAGTAACAGGTGAACACATGTAAATCTTTTATAACGGTTGTGAATAAATAGTTGCCACTATTTAAGTTCCAACCCTCGTACAATTATAGGTTCTAAAACATCAGAGTTTGAAGTCTAAACGGTTTTTAAAACTGATTTTGCATTTTGAACACTGTCGTAATCTTTTGCGTTCCTGTTTAAGAATATCCCGAAGTCTGTGAAAAGCATTTATTTGCCTTTTCTAAATGTGTCAGACTTACTATTCGCGAATTCATTGCGATATTCCTGGTGGTTGGATGAAACGTTTTTATGGTTTCAACAACTCTATGTGTATGTTGTATGGCTTTGTTGTTTCATTTATAGCTGACTTATTTGAGTATGTAACCAGTTCGTCCCTTTATTAGCCGGTAGTAAATTTTTGTTTCATTATTTTGTATTGAAATTTATTTTACCTTAAAAGTAACTCTGATTTTTCAGGAAAGCTTTTATGTACTGTAGTTTAGAGTGATTGTGATTCAACGTTACTGGTGCGGACGTAATTGATGGTGTACACGATTTCCAAATTATGTAAGTCTTCTTTCAGTTTGCGCGTCCTACTTATTACCTGTACATTTGCTTTATTTATTTATTTTTAAGGCCGCGGGATTAGCCGTGCGGTCTTTGGCGTTGCAGTCATGGACTGAGAGGCTGGTTCCGGCGGAGGTTCGAGTCCTCCCTCGGGCATGGGTGTGTGTGTTTGTCCTTAGGATAATTTAGGTTAAGTAGTGTGCAAGCTTAGGGGCTGATGACCTTAGTAGTTAAGTCCCATAAGATTTAACTCACATATGAACATTTATTTTTACTCCGATCGTTACTACTCCTCATCTTTCTAAGAATAATTTCCTAATGCGATCTCCTTCTGACTTCCCTGAACTTTTGTCAAATGTAATAATTTATATTTACTATATAGATTATACAGGGTGGCGCAGTAAAAGAATCCCGTCTCTTCTTTGAATGCGAATGTAATATTTCGACTTCTGAAATAGAGTAAACAGTTACAACGATAGACAGTTTTATTCAATAACCGATTGTAAGCATTTTATGTCAGCATTTCAGTTTATTTCATCAGTGAAGTTATACGTTTCTCTTGCGGCATGCAAAATGTCTTTCTCGATAGAAGAAAGAACTGAAATTATGGGAACATATGTGAAAACAGGTTCGGTTAAGGAAACACGCGAAATTTACGGGGTCAAGTGTCCGTATACAGGAAGAAGAACAATATAGAATCTGTATGAAAACTGTGCAGAATATAAAACGACAAAGAATTCCTTCAGTTGCACACACCAAAAGTTATTGCAGACATTCAAGGGAGAATTATTCAGATCGCATAGAAGACTACACATAAATTTACCCCACAGGCGCATATAATTAGGAGGAGTTGACAGTGGTTATTGAAAACTCTTAATCTAAAGCCATATCGTGTGGCAGCTGTGCAGCAGTTACGGGAAGATGACATTCAGAAAAATGTAGATTACTGCACTTCGCTTTTGAATAACATCAAAGATGATCTGTTAGACCCTTTCCATTACTTCATTAGTGATGAAGCATGGTTTCATATTTCCGGTCACGTGAATTTACAGAGCTCGAGATGCTGGGCAACGGAGAACCCTAACAATGTGTGTCAGCAACCAATCCGTGATGAAAAAATCCGAGTCTGGTGCGGTGTAAGATCAACGACCATCATTGGACCAATATTTTTTTTACTACTCTCTACACGGGTGTGTATATGGAAATTTTTGATGCATTTTGCACTCAACTTCCACTTAATATCAAAGACAATACTGTTTCTTCCGACAAGATGAGGCAACACGCCACAAGTTTAAGGTATCCCTGGAACGAGCCTGTGATGTCTTCACTCAGGAACGAAGCGTCAGATCTAACAACATGCGACTTTTTTCTTTTGGGGACTCTTAAAGAGAAAGGTCTATGAAACAAATCCACACACGATGCAGGCACTGAAAGACATCATCAGCCGTGAAGTTGCTGCCATCGATATCCGAACTTAATGCCGGGTGCATCTGAAGATGCTTAGATGTGCACGGTGTGTATTAATGTATTTTTCACTGCATTTTTCATTGTAAACAAATGGTAAGTCTATTTCAGCTCTTCGCTTCTGTAATTTCGCTGCATTTCCTTTATACTTATTATCATTATCTGATAACTACCTTGAGCAGTTAAACAGAAAACCGACTCGAGGTGATAACATATTAGACCTTCTGGTAACAAACAGAACCGAACTATTTGAAACAGTTAACGCAGAACAGGAAATCAGCGACCATAAAGCGGTTACAGCATCGATGATTTCAGATGTAAATTAAACATTTTTAACTACAAATATTAAAAAAGGTAGGAAGATTTTTCTGTTTAGCAAAAGTGACAAAAAGCAGATTTCAGAGTACTTGACGGCTCAACACAAAAGTTTTATCTCAAGTACAGATAGTGTTGAGGATCAGTGGACAAAGTTAAAAACCATTAGATGAGTATGTACCAAGCAAGATTGTAAGAGATGGAAACGAGCCACCGTGGTACAACAACCGAATTAGAAAACTGGTACGGAAGCAAACGGAACTTCACAGCAAACATAAACATAGCCAAAGCCTTGCAGAAAAACAAAAATTACACGAGGTGAAACGTAGTTTGAGGAGGGCTATGCGAGAGGCATTCAATGAATTCGAAAGTAAAGTTCTGTGTACTGACTTGGTGGAAAATCCTAAGAAATTTTGGTCTTATGTCAAAGCTCTAGGTGGATCAAAACAAAACGTCCAGACACTCTGTGACCAAAATGGTACTGAAACAGAGGATGATAGACTAAAGACCGAAATACTAAATGTCTTTTTCCAAATCTGTTTCACAGAGGAAGACTGCACTGTAGTTCCTTCTCTGGATTGTCGCACAGGTGACAAAATGGTAGGTATCGAAATAGATGACAGAGGGATAGAAAAACAAAAGAGGAAAGTCCGCTGGACCTGACGGGATACCAGTTCGATTTTACGCAGAGTACGATAGGAACTTCCCCCCCTTCTTGCAGCAGTGTACCGTAGGTCTCTAGAAGAGCGTAGCGTTCCAAAAGATTGGGAAAGTGCACAGGTCATCCCTGTTTTCAAGAAGGGACGTCTAACAGATGTGCAGAACTATAGGCCTATATGCCTAACGTCGATCAGTTGTAGAATTTTGGAACACATATTACGTTCGAGTATAATGACTTTTTTGGAGACTAGAAATCTACTCTGTAGGAATCAGCATGGGTTTTGAAATAGACGATCGTGTGAAACACAGCTTGCGCTATTCGTCCACGAGACTCAGAAGGCCATAGACAGGGGTTCCCAGGTAGATGCCGTGTTTCTTGACTTCCGCAAGGCGTTTGATACAGTTCCCCAAAGTCGTTTAATGAACAAAGTAAGAGCGTATGGACTATCAGACCAATTGTGTGATTGTATTGAAGAGTTCCTAGATAACAGAACGCAGCATGTCATTCCCAATGGAGAGAAGTGTGAATAGTAACGGTCCCACGACACTCCCCTGCGACACGCCTGAAATCACTCTTACTTCGGAAGACTTCTCTCCATTGGGAATGACATGCTGCGTTCTGTTATCTAGGAATTCTTCAATACAATCACACAATTGGTCTGATAGCCCATACGCTCTTACTTTGTTCATTAAACGACTGTGGGGAACTGTATAGATACTTCCGATGTTATCCACCAGATCATATATATATATATATATATATATATATATATATATATATATATATATGATCTCGTGGATAACATCGGAAGTAGTTCACTGAGGCTTTTGCTGTTGGTGCTGTAGTAAATCGAGAGGTTGTAACAATGGAAAATTGTACTGAAATGCAGGAGGATTTGCAACGAATTGACGCATGGTGCATGGAATGGCAATGGAATCTCAATAGATACAAGTGTAATGTGCTGCGAATACATAGAATGAAAGATCCTTAATCATTTAGCTACAATATAGCAGGTCAGCAACTGGAAGCAGTTAATTCCACAAATTGTCAGGGAGTAGGCATTAGGAGTGATTTAAAATGGAATGACCATATAATATTGATAGTCGGTAAAGCAGATGCCAACACTTGTTCTCCCACTGCTTGAATACTGCTCACCGGTGTGGGATCTGTACCAGATAGGGTAGATAGAAGAGATAGAGAATATCCAACGGAGAGCAGCGCGCTTCGTTACAGGATAATTTAGTATTCTCGAAAGCGTAACGGAGATGATAGATAAACTCCAGTGGAAGACTCTGCAGGAGAGACGCTCAGTCGCTCGGTACGGGCTTTTGTTGAAGTTTCGAGAACATACCTTCACCGAGGAGTCAAGCAGTATATTGCTCCCTCCTACGTATATCTCCCAAAGAGACCAAGAGGATAAAATCAGAGAGATTAGAGCCCACACAGAGGCATACCGACAATCCTTCTTTCCACGAACAATACGAAACTGGAATAGAAGGGAGAACCGATAGAGGTACTCAAGGTACCCTCCGCCACACACCGTCAGGTGGCTTGCGCAGTATAGATGTAGATATACATACTTATACTAGCTACTTTTATCTGCGCTACCCTGTATCTGCGCAGTCCAGTTTTTCGAAACTAAAATATAGTTTGCCTCTTGTTACGCCCAACTGTTTTTTTGATTTTCATTTACTCACTCCTTAGAGGCAGTATTTTCTTATATGTCTAATATTAGGTTTATTTACCGTTTAGTTGGCCGGCCGGGGTGGCCGAGCGGTTCTAGGCGCTACAGTCTGGATCCGCGCGACCGCTACGGTCGCAGGTTCGAATCCCGCCTCGGGCATGGATGTGTGTAATGTCCTTAGGTTCGTTAGGTTTAAGTAGTCTAAGTTCTAAGGAACTGATGACCTCAGAAGTTAAGTCCCATAGTGCTCAGAGACATTTGAACCATTACCATTTAGTTCTAGCATTTTCTCCTACGTATCAACTGCAGTCCCTCTGAGAGCTTTTGGCAATATGTCTGTTAGCAGTAACTTTTTCGGAACGGTGTACCAGCATATGCTTCGATGAGGGTAATTATTGTGCCGTATAAGCTAAAACCGGCTAAAAGATGAATAAACACTGCAGAGTGTGCAAACTAACAGATTTTCTTTTGGTCTGATATCCATAAACAGTAAGCACATGACTAGTAAATGTTTTTGTACATTAAGCATGTCGAAGGAAAAATAATGTGAAATTTACAATTCAAGTTGTTTCATTCTGCACTACCGCAAATATTCCAACATTCTGTTATCCATCCTGTGCGAGGTGCCGGGGCTAGCAGTGTATTTAACACTAAATTCTAGATTCTACACATATAAATGATGCTCCTAGCCCCCCCTATTCTAACTCCGACTTTTGCTGTTGCACAAGGATTAAAAAATATACACGAACTGACTGTAATCAACCCTGCAAGTGGAGTACAAAAGAGTTTGGCACCTGCAATAATTTAATTTGATAAATAAGTTAAATAAAGGAAGGTTTCATTAACGTAGTGAGAAATGATGGGTTGCTCTACCGATTAACAGAATGAAAGTTCTGTCCAAAATAACAATATGATTTATTAAGACTAAACACAAAATAATAAACAAAAACACATGAAACATTTATAATACATCAAATTGGCTCAAATTGGATACACAAACAAATGCTGTGAAGGTGAAGTTGTCCCTAAACTAGATTGTGAGGTTTATGACGAAGTGGTATGTGGAGCCAATTCCTTGCCACTCAAATCTTAAGAGAGACACACAGCTAACACAACATTAATTGCTGCTACTCAAGACAGTACAAAGTTAGAAAAAGACGAACAGGCGCACTCTGCTGAGCTCTGATTATCACCTAGGAAAATCCCTATCTGCTGGTGCTGTGGACATACATTACCAAACTGTCTTCTTAACTGCCAGAACACGATCTGGCGTACCGGAGGCGATGGCTGGTTGCTTCGACGTCCTCGACCGAAAGGCGGGAGCCGACTACCTAGAGCACCCGTACCGGCCGAACACACAACATTCCCGCCCCCACGACAGTGGCCGTGGTTAAACGTTCCAATCAGCAACTCGAAAACAGGCGGAAAATTCCACTCCATTGCCGGAGCACTACCATTCCACCAATGGAGATTCTTGGCGCCAATTTCTGCGCTGATTTTGCTACGTCACGGAGCTATGCCCTGAGCCAGCCAATCACAGTTACTATTTTGCAGAAAGCGCGGGAATTTTCCCGCCACAACTGCCTGGGTACACAAGTCATTCCCACGCCTCGCTGGTAGCCCGCCAGAAAGTGTTTTCGCTAAGATTCTGCGAAGTAACGGAACCTCTAGCCCAGCCGCTACTTCAGACCCCTCCGGGCGTGTCTTTTGACAATGTCGGCGTCTGCAAAGCATTCACTCGACTTCCTCACACCCGTCGGCTTAACCCTTTCCAGATCAGGAGAGCCCGCCTGTCACCGGACCACCCGGGTGACGAGAGACGCTGCGTGGGAAGTCCGCGTGTGAAGGAATAGCAACTTTTCACCGCATGCAATTAGAGACGAAAATCGTAAGATAGAAATATGAGAGGGGGCTCATGCCACCTCTCAACTGCCTTTGAGCGATGTTTTGTTATTACTGTCGAACATACACGGTCAGATCACATTAATGTGACCATCTCTGCATTCGACGTCAAAGTGCAAGAACCACCCGAGGACGACAGGTGGCAGCACTAGCAGTGTAGGGCATGTAAAGGCTGTCAGGGGTACGTGGAAAAATGGTGCAGTCGTTGTCGTAATGTGGATTAATTCTAGGTCCAAAAACGTGTGATCGTTTGCTTTCGGACTAATGGTGAAAGTATTTCAGACACAGCTGTGTTTGTGAACTGCTCGCGTGTTGCTGTGGTCAAAATTTACCGTGCATGACAAAATGGCATTATCCAAAACATGCGCTGAGGCAAGTGTGGTGCACCACAGGCCATAGATAGCAGGGCTAAACGACGGCTGAGTAAATGTGTATGGGCAAATAGACGAGCAACTGTTGAGCAATTGACGGCCCAGATGAACCAAGGGGCTACCAGCAGTGTCTCCTCAACCACCATTCAGCGAACGTCGCTGCTTGCTGGCTTCCACAGCAGCCGTCTAGTCCATGCACTCATGCTGACTGGTGTTGATCAGCGACGAAGACTGGAGTGAGTGCACTCGTACCACAACTGAACTTCTACTGATTGGTGATGTGTGGCCTTCTCAGATAAATCACATTTTACGCTCCATTGCACGGCGTGAAACGTCTTAAAGCAATCATCCCGGGGAAATTATCTGATGGGTACAGCACATTCCCTGGGTGATTTACTTATTCAGGATGGCAAAATGCATCAACACAAGTGCACATCTATCCTTGAGGACCATGTTGAACCCTACATGCGGTTTGGTTTTAGTCGGAGCGCTGATATCTACCAGCATAAAATGCAACGTGTCACCCAACTCGCAGTGTGTGTGCGTGTTTCGCGGAGCACCACGATGAGTTTGTAGTACTCCACCGGCCACCAAACTCCCCGTATTTAAACCCAACCGAGACACTATGGGACCACCTCAACTGAGCGGGGTGGCGCAGTGGTTAGACACTGGACTCGCATTCGGGAGGACGACGGTTCAATCCCGCGTCCGGCCGTCCTGATTTAGGTTTTCCGTGATTTCCCTAAATCACTCCAGGCAAATGCCGGGATGGTTCCTCTGAAAGGGCACGGCCGACTTCCTTCCCAATCCTTCCCTAATCCGATGAGACCGATGACCACGCTGTCTGGTCTCCTTCCCCAAACCAACCAACCAACCAACCACCTCAACTGTGCTGTTCGCTTCATGGATCCTCAAGCGAGAAAACTAGCGCACCTGGCGACGACTCTAGAGTCGGAGTGGTTCCACATCCCTTTCGGTACGTTACAGTATCTCACTGAGTCTCTTCCTGCACGTCACGCAGCGGTCCGCGATGCAAAAGGTTCTTACTCACGCTTTTGACAGATGCTCCCGCTAATGTGACTGGACCGTTTATATCCAGGCATGTAGTGAAAGTACTAACTTTCATTCTGTCTAAATTAGATTCTAGCCCGTTCACAGAAATCCAACTCAATCATTTTAATAAAAATTTCTATTACCTGCCCTTCTGTAGACGTATTTATCTCGTATTTTTTATGATGCACGGTTAGTATGCAAGCGGAAGTATTGTCGGTTTATGGACATTAGATATACATCACTCATGCTGAGTCTATGACAACCTTTTTTACACCAAAAAAGGAAAGTATATCATGAAAACATATTCTGATGAGCCAAAATATTTTGACCATTGCCACCGTTTTAAGGGACGCCATAAAATAGTTCATACGCGGAGTCGAAACGAATGGGGAATCATTCTAGGAACGATCCAGGTCGCAAATAGAGAAATAAGCGATTGTAACAAAGGGTGGATTGTTATGGCCCACCACCAGGGAATGAGCAACCCGCAAACGGTGGCGTTGGTCGACTATTTGTGTGTTAGTGTAGTGAGCGACCATGGAAAGTGGGTAACGGATGGTAAAATCACGAGTAGATGAGAAGGTGTTGGGCGTCCTCGCCGAATCACAGAACATGGAAAAAATGCTTCAAATGGCTCGAAGCACTATGGGACTTAATATCTGAGGTCATCAGTCCCCTCGACTTAGAACTACTCAAACCTAACTTACCTAAGGACATCGCACACATCCATGTCCGAGGCAGGATTCGAACCTACGACCGTAGCAGCCGCGCGTTGCTAGACTGGAGTGACTAGAACCGCTCGGCCACAGAGGCCGGCAGAACTTCGCGGTAAGAGGCTTTCCGACTCTGTAAAGCTGGATTGGCAGCAATTTGAGAATCAACTGACGACCCAATACAGCGCTCTTGTAGGCACAAAGGCTTAGGAGCACACCGTTTAGGGCAAGTTCTTGAACATAGCGTTTAGCAGCATACAACCTAAACGTGGTACCATGTCGACCCAACGACGTAGTCGGTTACGACTGCAGTGGGTACGGGATCTGTGAGACTGGACTGTGGATCAATGGGAATGTGGCGCATGATCGACTGAATCACTTTTCTTCCGAAGGGAGTTCAGTATGTAATTCGACACATTCTTTTGTGAGAACAGGTTGGTTTTATTCAGGATTCCAATACATTATTACCCACTCTTTTGGCTACGAAATCCTGTTTGTCAACATATCCTCCATTCAATGCGACGGCCCTACTCCACCTTACTGGTAGGTCTAGCATGCCAGCATGGTATCACTCTAGACATCGGAGCCTATGTCTCACTGCACCAATAATCACCACGTACTGCTTCCCACGGGGTGCATTCTTCATTGGCTCAAATAGATGGAAGTCGGAATGTGCAGGATAGCTGTGGAAGAAGAGTCCAGTGAACTTTTGTGATCTACTCTCGGATGCGCAGACTTGGATGAGGCCTTGTCATGGAGAAGAAGTAGTTCGTCTGCATCACCCCCAATAAGAGTGTCCGCACGCCCCGACGTCGCAGGAGTCGCAGCTGTGTGAGGCCGGCCGGAACGCGGGAGATCGGACGGGTTTGCACGACCTTGTTGCGATGATGACAGACGCCTCGGACAACGACTCAGCGTGCTTTTGTACACTGCTAGGTCTCCGTAGGCATTCTGCAAGCACTTATGAATATCTGCGATGCTCTCGGTTTCCGGCAAAAGAAACTCTCTTCTACTCTCTACTTAGAAAGCATCTCCGTTACAGACACCATTTTAAAGGCTATGCATAGCGCCGCCATCTGTCGTTAACTTCAAGAAACTATAGTCGCTGAAGCCACGACGGTGTTCCGCAACAAATTCCGAATTTTTTCAACAGAAACTGGCAGAAAAAAAGGGTTGTGTTCCTTACTGAATGGTCCTCATATTACACCGAAATCCGCATTTTTCCAGCCGCAAATAACAGAGAAAATACTGTGTTGTGTTACATATTGAACGGCCCTCGTATTAAACCAGTTTGATGATCGTCTCCAGATACCCCGACATCCGGACGAACGGTTGCTGGCAACGTGCACCGTGCAGAGAGTACGCAGGCCGGTGGAGGCAGTATCACGCTATGCAGGACATTCACCTGGGCTTCCAGGGGCCCTTTGTTAAAAGCAGTCGAAACACTATGACGGCTTTGCATTACGCGGACGTTATTACGGACGACTTGCTTCCCGTCGTGGCTGTTGTCTTCCCCAACAGCCGGCCGAAGTGGCCGAGCAGTTCTAGGCGCTGCAGTCTGGAACCGCTCGACCGCTACGGTCGCAGGTTCGAATCCTGCCTCGGGCATGGGTGTGTGTGATGTCATTACGTTAGTTTAAGTAATTCTAAGTTCTAGGGGACTGATGACCTTAGAAGTTAAGTCCCATAGTGCTCAGAGCCATTTTAACCATTTCTTCCCCAACGCTGACGACATCCTCTAGTGGACATAAATGTCCCTGCTACAAAGCCAGGATCGTGTTAAATTCATTCGAGGAGCATGAGAATGAAGTCACGCTGATGTCTTGGCCACCAAATGATCCTTACCTGAACCAGATGGAGGACGTCTGGGACGGCCTCGAGCGCCAGCTCCTCACCCACAAACCACCGGTCCGTAATTTAGAGAACTGTCTGGTATGTGCTATACAACTTGCGTCTATACCTGCGGAAACCTACCAGTGACTTGACGAATGCTTAGGACGCAGAATCGCTGGTGTACTGCGTTCCAAAGGCGAATCAACATGCAATTAATAAAATTAGAATTATATTAATACCGTCAGCTGCTCACGGGCGTTGATATATATCAACGCGGACAGATGAAAATGTGAGCCCCAACCAGTACTCGAACCCGGGATCTCCTGCTTACATGGCAGACGCTCCATCCATCTGAGCCACCGACGGCAGAGAGGACAGTGCGACTGCAGGGACTATCTCGCGCACGCCTCCCGCGAGACCCACATTCTCACCTTCTATGTCCACACACTATATTCGTAGTGTCCCACCCCAGCACACTCATTACTCGTGGAAGACATCCTTACCAAGTCCCGTAAGAGTTCGGGTAATATGTGTGCATCCGCACAGAAGGAGAAGGTCATGGCCGGTATTGCCAGAACTATATACTGATATGGATATGGTGTCTGTTTTTTCGGACATGTCCGAAAGAACAGACGCCATATCCATATCAGTATATATGCTATTAATCAGGTGGTCATAATGTTTTCTGTCATCAGCGTATGACCGAAAAATAATTCACCATGTCATCAGCACGAACAAACTCATAGAAAATGCTCAAAATCTAACTTCTAGATTTGCATGAACTTTTCATGTCGTCAAGAGAAGCCGCCTTTAAAACACTTCCAAATACTGCGGAATGATTTTCAGACTCTCATGATACGCAGATAATGCGTTTTTTGGAAACTGGATCTCTGTAACATTTTTTTTTTCCACAGATAAAGGTTCACAGCGTCGAAGTCGAACGTGTAGGTCATAGAACTCGTCGTTCCTTAGCAACACATATTCATGGTAGTGCATCTCAGTGCACCCACAGACAATGAGATTAAAATGCGCAGGAGCCTCATCATGCGTAGGAGCTTTTTTCTGCCTTGTGCGCATTCCACAGGTGGCCTACTAGGATGTTATCACCTCAGCAGTATGTTGTTAGGTGAGCCGTGCGTGGCTTGTGTTCGTGCCATATCTCATTTGACATCCTGTTTTTACTGTACTACCACCAAAACAAAATAAAAACTCCTCGTTATGTTAATTTCAATTACTGGTGTCAAAGAGTTGCCGCCTTGCCTGCCCCTGAGCGCCAGCAGCGGCGCATATCGATATAAACCCTGGCGTATTATCTTTGCTGACTGCTATTACTTCCCGGTTGTCGTGTGTTGGGAGTTAGTTCGGATCTGCCCGTGAGTTGGGAGGCGCCAGCAGTGCAGTTCGGGCATGGCAGTGTTTGACTTAGGACGCGGCAGAAGTTCAGTCGGGGCGCAGCTGCAGTGAGGTCCGTGCAGCCATGCCTCGCCCAACGGTTGCCGATACATATCACTTGAGTAAGGACCACCTTGGTTGGTCATCGGTCGGACGTCTTGTCGGACGACGTGTATGTTGGCCGGTGATCGTTTATGGGTTGCCTGCGTATGCCGACTCGTGTTTCGTCCTTGTTATTGCACAGTCCCTGCCGTTAGTATTGTCTAGTCCTTCGTGCAAGTGTTCGTGAAACTGTGTGTAGCTTGTGATGTCGACTGCTCAGTTATTTTAGTGTTGTCTCCGTGCTGATGTGTGGCAGTCGGTCGGTTGCCGTGGAGCAGCGAGGAAATCTCTACGGGGCTTAGTTTGGCCGGGCGCGCTGGTGGTCTCTAGGCAGCGTCGGTGTGTGTGGGACTGTTCCCATTGCTATGAGGTCCGTGGCTCACCGACCCTGGACACGAAAGTTGAGTTTGGATTCAATTTACCAGCAAGTCAAGGCTGTTCACATTCGCCGTCTGGCTCTCGTTGTTGGCTGTTGGGACATTCCTGCGAGCAACAACGTGTGTGTTCGAGTTGGCGAAGGTTTAGCCACCGTCCAGTGAAGTCTAACTGTATTTGATTATTTGCAATTGGAGTGCACCAGCGGAATTTTATGCCTTGTGGCCGTTAATGTTCCGGTTACCAGCCCTGGCCATTGACGTAAATTCAGGCAGTGTCCTTTCCTCGCCGTGTTGTCACTGTCCAGCACGGTGTGTAGTTTGACTTTAAGATGTATGCGTGGTTGGGGGCGTTCATGCCTTTTACGCTTTGCTCTGATCTCCCGGTTGTGTGCTCGTCGAGTTGAGCGCAAGTTACTTCGTCGATGAGTCCGTTGACTGTCTGTTGGTTGGGTTGTCGTCGGATCGAGAATGGTTGGGCCGACTGCCTGTCTCACCTAAGTGAACGATAATATTTCAAGTGCTGGCCGACCCCCGAAATTTCTGAGCGCCGTTAGCTGCACTGCATTTTCTTATTTTCTCTTGTGTGTGTTTGTATGGCTCATAACCGATGGTTTTGAATTAAAGTTAAATTGTTTTTAGTGCTATTTTAAGTCATGGGCCTTCAGCCGCTTTAAAATTAAAGTTCCTTGCTTTCCAAGTGTTAGATTGTTGGGGCCTCCAGCCTGATTAAAATATTGTTTGAAGATAAAGCCTTGGGCCATCTGCCTACTAAAAATTATTTTGGTTGTGTTTTAAGTCAAGGGGTCTTCAGCCGTTTTTAAATTAAGGATCTCTGTCTTTCGAACATCAGACTGTTTGCGGCCTTCAGCCTAATTGAAAATAAACCCTTCTGCCTTGTGTATTTTTATTTAATTTTACATTGAGTCTTAAATCATCGGCTTCACCCGTCTTTAAGGTTGTTGCTTTTTAAGTGTTAGATTTTTGGGCCTTCAGCCAAATTATGGAAATTACTTAACGTCTGGCTTTCTGCCTTCTAAATAGTCTTTTGACCCGAATTTTGAGTTAATGGCTATTAGCCGTTTTTTTTTTTAATTAAAGTGGTTGTGCCCTTAATGCATAAGATAGTGTGGCGTATTCAGCCGATAACTAAGTTCAAGAATTTTTACTGTAATGTTTGGTCAAATAAATAAAGTTATATGTTTCCAGAATGAGATTTTCACTCTGCAGCGGAGTGTGCGCTGATATGAAACTTCCTGGCAGATTAAAACTGTGTGCCCGACCGAGACTCGAACTCGGGACCTTTGCCTTTCGCGGGCAAGTGCTCTACCATCTGAGCTACCGAAGCACGACTCACGCCCGGTCTCACAGCTTTACTTCTGCCAGTATCTCGTCTCCTACCTTCCAAACTTTACAGAAGCTCTACTGATTCGCAGGAGAGCTTCTGTAAAGTTTGGAAGGTAGGAGACGAGATACTGGCAGAAGTAAAGCTGTGAGACCGGGCGTGAGTCGTGCTTCGGTAGCTCAGATGGTAGAGCACTTGCCCGCGAAAGGCAAAGGTCCCGAGTTCGAGTCTCGGTCGGGTACACAGTTTTAATCTGCCAGGAAGTTTCAAAGTTATGTGTTCGAGTGTAACTGAAAGCCGCTCATTTTGGCCCCTATCCACAATTCCAGCTACCTGTCCTGTCCTGCGGGTTTAGCAGGGGGTTTCAATAGGTAACTGTGACATCACGTAACATCTTATTTGAACGATAACTCGAAAACGAAGCATGTCCAGATATCTGTTTATTCGATATTTTGTCATTGATTTTGTGGGAGAATTACAAACGCAACAAAGGAAACTGTAGCCCAGGCAGAGTAGCAGTATCGTGGAGTTCATGCCCGAGAAAAATAGACAAGGGGCTATTATTCGGCTTCGCGCTGGTTTTATTAAAACTGGAACGATTCCAGACTCTACTCGCGCAAGTGATCACTAAAGTCGCTGCCAAGGGCCTGCAAGGAGACCAATGGATCTTTTTATTTCATTATGTGCTGCCCGTGGTATTTCGCTGTTGGTAACTGGAACTGCCTTTATCGTATAGGCGAGCTACGCAACTGCCCAGGTCGCTGACATTTGGTGGAGCGCCAAATATTGTATAAATTGAAGGGGAAAGGGGGGGGGGAGAAAGGAAAGAGGAAAGGAAAGAGGAGGAACGAATGGCTTCAGCTGTACCGGGACTGTGCAGAATCAGCGGCAACGAGTGGCAATTTGTGACGAACTGGTACTCGGATCCAAGATCTCCCGCTTCCTAGCCAGTTGCCTGAACCACTCTGCCACCCTGACACAGTGTTCATTGCACATACATGGACTATCTGAGCACGCTCCTCGGCTGACTCTTATTCCCACCTAGCGTCGTATCTTCACAGTCCTTGTCCATATCCTCGATGCTGATTAATGTTATATTCCCGCTGGAGGCCGGACGCAAATGTGCATCTGCACTGGGGGTTGTGGATTCATTACGCATAGAGGCGAATCAGTTATATGAGTGCTTGGTGTCTGTGTGAAATGACATGTCCGTAGCTCGTGGTCTCGCTATCGTGTTCGCGCTTCGCGAGCATGGGGTCCTGGGTTCGGCTCCCGGCGCGGTCAGCGATTTTCACCTGCCTCGAGATGACTGGGTGTTTGTCTTGTCCTCATCATTTCATCTTCATTCCTGAAAGTGGCGACACTGGGCTGAGCAAAGGTTGGGAATTTGTATGGGCGCTGATAACTGCGCAGTTGAGCGCCCCACAAACCAATCATCATCATCCAAAATGACACACACTGGGAGTTCTTCATTTCGAACAGCAGTAGACTTAAAACCGAACTTAAAAGAACTGTCGTCATTATTCCCGCATTTTTATCCATTCATGTCTTTAGAACTACATGATGCATTTGAAATACCATGTTTAGTACTTACATGATGACGGAGAAACACAAATCACAGAAGACTAACAACAATTAAAAACTACCAGAAATGGAAAAAAAATTAAAATTCGGACTCATTGCTACTAAATAAAAACAAACGTATCGTGTGGTACGATTAGTCTGTTATCTACCATCCATATTGCCATAATAATAACACTACTTGTCGGCGTGCTAAACATTATTAGTGCACACCTTGTTCCTTTTTCCCAGAAAGCGAATAAATTAAGCTGTTATTTGTATGAAATCGCCATGATACCCATACTGCAAGGCAACGACATCCCTTTCAGCCACAGTGCACGGTTTGAAAAATCCTTTGTGTGATGCATAATAAAGTGTACTCCTCAAAGTGCTACATATAAGAGTTTCTTTCTGTTCGGTATGCGTACTGATCGCTGGAGGAATGACTGTTTGCCGGTCGGTGTGGCCAAGCGGTTCTAGGCGCTACAGTCTGGAAGTGCGCGACCGCTACGGTCGCAGGTTTGAATCCTGCCGCGCGCGTGGATGTGTGTGAAGTCCCTAGGTTAGTTAGGTTTAAGTAGTTCTAAGTTCTAGGGGACTGATGACCGTAGATGTTGAGTCCCATAGTGCTCAGAGCCATTTTGAATGACTTTTTAGAAGAGTTTGTGTGTGCTGTAATTATAGTCGCCGTCACTAAAGTGGACTGGTCATCGCAGCTTACATCTCACTGCGCTCCACTCATTGCCTTGCAGTGTTGCCGTGTCAGGTACCGGCTGGTCTGTTATGCCAATTCGCAACTTCCGTGTGTTTGGTGTTTGGTTGCGCTTTGTTTCATGAACCCGTTCTACTTTACACATAGTCATGAGGGATACTGCCTGATTACAATACAGGGCTGGTAAACATCTCCTTTTAAATGGCATAGGTTCTAATTCCAGAAAATTCGACAATGGACGCAATTTCTTATGTAACAGAGGGTTATTGCCACCCTGGGAACTACGTTTTTGTGGACTACGTATTTATCACACAGAGAGGACAATAGGCCTTTCATTTATCTGGACAAAACTTGGGTTTCGCAAAACCATATGAACAAATAAACTTGCCACGACTCCAATGGCAATGCTGGCCCAAAGAAACCTACAGGCACTTTTTTGTAGCGAATATCGGTGTTTTGGGTGGTGGTTGTAGTGCTGAATTTCCGTTGTAAACTTCTAGGACTTGTGGAGGCAAGTGGGTACACAACATATTGAATTGGAACCCATGTCCGGAAACGCTACTCAACGACGCTACAGAGCGTCGAAGTTATAGGTGTCACCGTCTGTAAATGTATGTAAATACAGGATGATTCCGTGCTGATATTACAAGTTTTCTAGAATGATGGAGAAGGATGAATGCATCAATTTGAGATCAGTGTCCCCCTACCGGTAACGGACGAGTCAAAAGTTATAAGCGAAAACCGTTCTGATACCTCTGACTGTGGAATATTTGTCCCCGTACTGTTGTTGCTAAGATGATAGGTTAGGCAACTGTCAGAAATGAAAGTATGGACGAAAAAAAAAGAAAAAAATTTCTGGTAAACATGGGCTGTAAAATGCATACCTTAAGAGCTACGGTCACTTCTCCGGTAGAAAAGACGTGTTTCACAGTGGCGAGATGAACATGTTATCACAGCTCCTCGGACATGCATTTTAGAGCCAACGTCTACTAGACTTTTTCCTTGATTTCGTGTCTAAATGGAGAGTGGACAGTGATACTTCTGAACACGAAATTTGAATAGATGAAGCGCAGTGCGGTGAGAATGGTGTGATACACGTGGAAGACGGAGAAGAATGTGGTAAAAAAATCTTGTAACGTAAATTTTAATTTTTTCATAACGGCTGGCAAAACTTTTCTTCTGGAAAGAACAGTATCATATTTGGGATTAAATATAGAGATTTAAGAAATTTTTCGGATCTTTAGTAACGTCTGAAATTATAAAAAATTGGCAAAACTATAAGACGATGAGATGGTCCTGATCCGCCTATTTTGTTGAAGACCACTACAGTGTACCTTTGCCCTCGGAATGCATAGGGTGCTCTAGTGTGCTCCTAGATTCCTTACTCAAAATTGGTTCTTCAGATTCTGTATGTAAGTTTTCGTCGGATAGTTGGCGTCTGTTTTGTTGGGTCTGCCAATTCAAGTTTTTCAACTTTTCCCCTGACTCCCGTTAGTTAAGTAAATCAGCGATCATTCTTGTTGCCCTCCTTCCCATGTGTTCAATATTCCCCGTTAATCCTATGTCGTGTATGGCCCATACACTTGACTAATATATTAGGATGGTTCACTAGAGCGCTTTATAAGCAGTATCCTTGTCAGATTAACTGTTTTGTCTGTATTATATCAATTAACCGAAGTTCAAACTTGCTGTACCTAGGTTCTATTGAGTAACTTCAGTTGTGATTAGTTGATATTACCCTTTTGCATTTTGTAATGTATGTAATTTTACATTTCTGAACATTTAAAGGAAACTGCCAATGTTAGGACTACTTTGAAATCTTATCGAGGTTTGACAGCATAATTGCGCAATTGTTTTCTAATAGTATTTATTTACAGTTAACTTCACCATGTGAAAAAATTTGAGTTTACTATTAATAATGCCAGCTTGGTCATTAATATATTCCATGAATACATGTTGCATCGTCCCTACCAAGAAGTGTCCAATTCAGGCACAAGCTTCATACTCGATATACAGTACTTTTGTTAATAAACTTTGGTGTGGTACTGAGTCATATGATTTATTAGTGCATAATCCACTCGCCAGTATAATATAACAACCTTTCGTTCTAGTGATGACGCGAACATTAGAGGTATATTATTAAACTATGAAGCCAAGAAGGGTATTTCCAACAGAACATAAAAAACCATACACATATTAGAAGTAACTGTAAGGAATACATTTATTGTTTCTCAGTTCTAAGTGTTTACCTTAATTGGCACCTCAATATGGGTCCACGTCTCTTAAATAGTCTTAATTTCCTCCAGGTAAGTATATTTTTTATTAATGTTATTGAATTTATTTATGTTTACTTATTGAATTTTATAATTATTATTGAGAAATAATTTTTCTTTGTGCGTTTGTTTATTAAAGTATTTACTTCAATTATTATTATTTAAATTACTTGAAGCAAGTAAAATTTTTATAGTGGAGTTGTTGTTCTTGTATATTCTTTTAGTTTAAGTACTGTGACCAGGAGGTATTGAATAGAATAGGGGAGATGAGGAGTTTGTGGCACAACTTGACAAGAAGAAGGGACCGGTTGGTAGGGCATGTTCTGAGGCATCAAGGGATCACAAATTTAGCATTGGAGGGCAGTGTGGAGGGTAAAAATCGTATAGGGAGACCAAGAGATGAATACATTAAGCAGATTCAGAAGGATGTAGGTTGCAGTAAGTACTGGGAGATGAAGAAGCTTGCACAGGATAGAATAGCATGGAGAGCTGCATCAAACCAGTCTCAGGACTGAAGACCACAACAACAACTGTGACCAGAGAAATTTGTATCAATGTATTCGCAAAATCATAAGAGCAGGGAGACGGAGAATGTTGAAGGAGTGAAGTTTTGCAAGAAACTATACAATTAAGTACAATAAGAATTAATCATCAGTGTGGAATGTTTAATAAAGTGAGTGCAGACATCTGAAGGAATAGGAAGGCAAAAAAGACAGGACGCAATGGCTTTTTCGGTTTCAGTGGTGACATGTCGCATGAGAAGCCATTTAAAATTAAAATGGAATATATTAAAATTTAATCACCTGTATGGAAGGTGGTTCAAAGTGAGTATAGACTGTTGAACATCGAAATGTAAAGCTTAAAAGGAACTGCTAAACGGCGTAAATATCTGGTGTGCTGTATTGAAACAAGAAAGAACGTTATATGGCCACTGATACAGACACGTTGTAGAAGGAAGAACACGTACAAAGTATATCGAAATCAGTGTGATTCATAATCAATGTACGATCGTCGATGTTACTCCAACAAAAAACAAAAAGAAAAAGAAAGACTGAATCTGCGACCAGTATTACTGAAAATGGTGTTTGTCTGAGGTTAATAGCATACCTCACTGAACTTCCTTCAACTTCCTGCACAACACAGATTCATCGATTTCCTGCATAACAGAGATTTAACGTTCAGAAACTCGTTTACCAGCCATCAGTGATGTTAACAGCGAATTTTGTGTCACGAAAAATGAAGAGTCGCCATACTGCGGCGTGGATACAGAGAGAAATAGCCGTATCCTCGCCACCTACATGCAGGAAATGAGGAAAACTAGGGAAACGCCACAGACACAACACACTGCTATGCTTAATGCGGTATACTGAAACAGATGACATTCAAAACAACTTCTAGTCGTATCGGGATGGATAAATACAGATCGTGTACTGTTTCCAAGGAAGTCTTATACCAGTATTGGTTGAAAACAGTCTTGGTTACAAGTTTGGTTTTTTATTTTTCAACTACGCGTTTCACCTTATTTAGGCATCTTCGGGTTGATTTTAATTTGGTATTTCTTAGAACGATCCTTTAGACAGTGTAAAAATGGCTCTGAGCACTGTGGAACTTAACTTCTGAGGTCATCAGTTCCCTAGAACTTAGAACTAGTTAAACCTAACTAACCTAAGGACATCACACACATCCATGCCCTAGGCAGGATTCGAACCTGCGCTACAGTCTGGAACCGCTCGACCGCTACCGAGCGGTCGAGCGGTTCCAGACTGTAGCGCCTAGAACCGCTCGGCCACCCGGCCGGATTAGACAGTGTAGCCAAAGGGCATCGTCGAATACATCAGGCCAACATCGCCTTCGTTAAAGTCAGTAACAAACTTCCTAGATGGACATGAGTCACTGCAAGACCTGCATAACGCGTTGCCGTTCACAGGAGCGAGTAATAGAATAAGATGGGGTTCAAGTTTTGCCTGATGTATCGACGATGCCCTTTGGCTACTCTTTCTAAACGATCGTTCTAAAAAGTACCAAATTAAGATCAACCTAAAGATACCTAAATAAGATGAAACGCGTAGTTTAAAAATAAACAACCAAAATTGCAATCGAGACTGTTTTCAGCCAATACTGTTAAGCACTGGTTTGCTGTATGCTACAGATGGATTGGAAGAAAGTCTTATACCAGCCTTCCTGGCAACGGTAATGGAGGCAGGTAGCTATGGCGTACTCTTCTCCTGAAAGTGGATCACAAAGGCTCAACAGTATTGAGGTCTGGTAATAATGTGGTCAGGGGAAACACGACGTTTCATTCTCATGCTGACGAAACCAGTCCTACACACAGAGAACAGCGTGCACAGGGGTCATGTCATCTTGAAACACAGCATCGCCACTGGGGAACAAATATTGTACATTGGGATGGACCGGATAAACCGAAAAATGGTCACATAATCTTTGACGTTACTGCGACTTTGCAGAGTCACCATGGGGCCAAAGGACCGCCAGGGTATGTATATCTAAATCATCATCGAACATCCGTCACGCTTCACTCTTGGAACGTAAACTCGTCCAAAAGATAGGAAAAAATGTGAAACAAGATTCATTCGACCAAATGACATACACTACTGGAGATTAAAATTGCTACACCAAGAAGAAATGCAGACGGGTACCCATTGGACAAGATATAGATGTGTGATTCCTGATATGTGATTACATTTTCACGCAATGTCGGTGCATAGATCCTGAGAAATCAGTACCCAGAACAACCACCTCTGGCCGTAATAACGGCCTTGATACGCCTGGGCATTGAGTCAAACAGAGCTTGGATGGCGTGTACAGGTAAAGCTGCCCATGCAGCTTCAACACCATACCACAGTTCATCAAGAGTAGTGACTGGCGTATTGTGACGAGCCAGTTGTTCGGCCACCATTGACCAGACGTTTTCAACTGATGAGAGATCTGGAGAATGTGCTGGCCAGGGCAGCAGTCGAACATTTTCTGTATCCAGAAAGGCACGTACAGGACCTGCAACATGCGGTCGTGCATTATCCTGCTGAAATGTAGGGATCGCAGGGATCGAATGGAGGGTAGAGCCACGGGCCACATCAGAAAAGTAAAGTCCAGTGTTCAAAGTGCCGACAATGCGAACAAGAGGTGACGGAGACGTGCAACCGATGGCACCCCATACCATCACGCCGGGTGATACGCCAGTATGGCGATGAAGAATACACGCTTCCAATGTGCGTTCACCGCGGTGTTGCCAAACACGGATGCGACCATCATGATGCTGTAAACAGAACCTGGATTCATCCGAAAAAATGACGTTTTGCCATTCGTGCACCCAGGTTCGTCGTTGAGTACACCATCGCATGCGCCCCTATCTGTGATGCAGCATCAAGGGTAACCGCAGCCATGGTCTCCGAGCTGATAGTCCACGCTGCTGCAAACGTCGTCGAACTGTTCGTGCAGATGGTTGTTGTCTTGCAAACGTCCCCATCTGTTGACGCAGGGATCGAGACGTGGCTGCACGATCCGTTACAGCCATGCGGATAAGATGGCTGTCATCTCGATTGCTAGTGATACGAGCCCGTTGGGATCCATCACGGCATTCTGTATTACCCTCCTAAATCCACCGATTCCATATTCTGCGAACAGTCATTGGATCTGGACTAACGCGAGCAGCAATGACGTGATACGATGAACCGCAAACGCGGTAAGCTACAATCCGACCTTTATCAAAGTCGGAAACGTGATGGTACACATTTCTCTTCCTTACACGAGGCATCACAACAACGTTTCACCAGGCAACGCCGGTCAACTGCTGTTTGTGTATGAGAAATCGGTTGGAAACTTTCTTCATGTTAGCACGTTGTAGGTGTCGCCACCGGCGCCAACCTTATGTGAATGCTCTGAAAAGCTAATCATTTGCATATCACAGCATCTTCTTCCTGTCGGTTAAATTTCGCGGCCGCGTGGGATTAGCCGAGCGGTCTTAGGCGCTGCAGTCATAGACTGTGCGGCTGGTCCCGGCGGAGGTTCGAATCCTCCCTCGGGCCTGATTGTAGAGATCCCTTCATGTTGTTTTGGTGCTGCGTGAGCTCTGCAGTGACTTTTGTACCTCTGGTCCGCTTATTTTTCCCCCACACTCCTCTTCAATGACCGTCCGTTACGATCACTCAACACACACTTTTGACCGCATTCTGCCGTAGCAATGATGTTTTTCCGCTTTCGCTGTAAGTGGTACAAATCGTCGACATTGTGCGTCTTGAAACACCAAACGCACCTTGGTTACGAAAGTACCCACCGTACGAGCAACGACAATTTGCACATATTAGAATTCACGTAACTACGACATCATACACTCACAACCACACAAAACACTATTTTGACCACGGCTGGCGCTTGCAACGTACTGAGGCCATCGCACATGGGCGTTCGTGGTCAAATACAACAGCGATGCCTGCAGGCTTGGTTAGCTCCTGCATTTATGTTCAAGTACGTGTTTCTCGCAGCATATATTTGTTCAGCCCCTGCATGTCATAAAACAGGAGAAGATTCCTTACCTACTTCTTTGCTCACCGTAAACTGAGCTGAACAAGCAAACCGTGTCACACGTATGTTCAGAATGTAGAAAGCATTTATATTTTGAACCATCATTCAGCTTGCAAACTTTCTTTTCTTACTTAATGAAAACACACACACACACACACACACACACACACACACACACACACAAAAAGATAACAATTTTTTGGGGGGGAGGGGGCTGAGGAGGGAGAACTTTGTGCCAGAAATAAAATAGTTCCAGTCTCCCATTCTGATCAAGGTTTTGTGGGGACTTCCATTGGTTATCAGGCGAATGCGGGATCTGGAATGGTGGAAAACCCCTCCCAGGAATTCGTGATTACGACTCATTCTGCCGTACTACCATGAGCCAAGCACGGCTCGTGTTCATGCCATTTATGGTTTGTCATCTTCTATTACGGTACTGCCGCCTCGTTTTCTTATTCCATTTACTGGCATCACTAATTTCCTGCCTTATTTGCCCGTGAGCGGAATTGTCGGACCATCTCTGGAGCGACCGATAGTATTTCCGGGTCGTCGTGTGTCTGGCAGTCAGTTGGATGGGGACGGAGCGCCTGTGAAGCGCCGACGACCAGTGCTTGCCGACCGCTGGCGACACATATGAACTGTCCGACGGAGGGAGATTGTAGCGGGACGACCGTTGGTTGATCGTTCGGTTGGTCGGCTCATCGGCCAACGTATATTTGGTCCTTTCATAGTTTCCGGGCCTGGGCAGTTGGTTGGTTGGCGCGGAGCAGCGAGGAAGTCTCCGTGGCGCGTATCTGGCCGGGGTCTGGCGGGATCCATGCGCGGTTGGAGTGTGAGGTCCGTGGCTCAGCGATCCTGGACACGAAAGTTGAGTAAATAAAAAGGTTTTCTTGTTGGTCCGTTGACTGTCTGTCGGTTGGGTTGTCGTCAGATCGAGACGGTTGGGTCGACTGCCTGTCTCACCTAGGCGAGCGTTAGTGTTTGAATTCCAGGCAGACCCTCGGATCTTGTGAGCGCCCTTGGCAGTACTGCCTTTTCTTGTTTGTTCTTGTTATTTGTACTTGTATGGCTTCTAGTAGATTTAAAAAAAAAATTAGATTTGTTTTGCCCGTAAGGCGTAAGATTCTTTAGGCCCTCAGCCTAATTTAAAGAACTGTTTCACGTAAGACCTTCGGTATTTGGGCCTTGTCGATTATGAGTTTGAGTTGTTTTGCTCTTAAGGCCTTCAGCCTAGTTCAAAGAACTGTTTCATGTAAGGCCTTTGGCATTTTAAAAATTTTAATGTTGTTGAATTTTAAGTGTTGGGCCCTCAGCCAGTTTGAGTTTGAGTTCTTTTGCTCCTAAGGCCTTCAGACTAAATTATAAAACTGTTTCACGTAAGGCCTTTGGTGCTTAAGTTTTAAGCCGATTTGAATTTAACTTGTTTGCTCTTGAAGTGTCTGATTATTTGGGCCTTCAGCCTAACTAAGGAACTGTTCTAGGATAAGGCTTTGCCTTTTAAATGTCTGTTTTGGTTGAGTTTTGCCTAATTAAGAACTGTTTTACGTAAGGCCTACGTTTTTTTAAAAAAACCAAATTCAATGTTGTTTAGCCTTAAGTGTTGGGCTTTCAGCCGATTTTTGCATTCAAATTGTTTGCTCTGAAAATCTCAGATTATTTGGGC
This sequence comes from Schistocerca serialis cubense, assembly GCF_023864345.2. Taxonomy (NCBI): domain Eukaryota; kingdom Metazoa; phylum Arthropoda; class Insecta; order Orthoptera; family Acrididae; genus Schistocerca; species Schistocerca serialis. Next base: position 400,200,108 of record NC_064646.1, read on the forward strand.
CTTGAGCCTAAAGAAAGAACTGTTGTAAGATAAGGCTTGCCTTTTAAATTTCTGATTATACTTGCGTTTTAAGTTATTGGCCTTCAGCCGTATTTAAATTAAAGTGGCTTTCAGCCTGTAATTAAGTCCCAAAGATTAAAGCTGTGTCCTTAAAAAAAATTATTTTTGGGCTCTTGTAATGTCTGATCAAATAATACAATTGTGTGTTCGAGGTTAACTGTAAGCCCCTTATTTTGGCTCCTTTCCACAATTTAAACTACCTGTCCTGTCCTGAGGGTTTAGCAGGGCATCTCATACCACCCTGCTGGAAAAAATCAAATACGCCCAAACACAAAATTTCAATTTTTGATTGGGACAATCACCAAAATTGTCCTAGAAATACATTAAAATAGTTCCAGTCGCCCGGCTCCGACAAAGGTTTTCGGAAGTTTCCCTTGGTTACTAGGCGAGTGCTGGGACTTGAACTCCCCTCCCTACTATTACCATATGGGATTCCGTCCGCCCTACTCTTACCCTACTGCGATATTGGCTGAAAATAACGAAATTCTACACTAGCCAACCAAGTCTCAGGAGTAGGGAATAAAAGGCACAAAATAAAAGAATAAATAAATAAAAACAAGAAACATGCAAAATATATGCGAAAAAAAGAATCAAGGACCTGCACAAACCTTTTTAGCCGCCAATACTTAACGATAAATTTGCTACTAATCATCAGTAGGCTCATAATCAACTTGTAGAATTAATTTTTTCTATCAGAAATTGCTTCGCATAACGTACTTTTTACAGAGGTAAATTTTGTGTATTTTCATGAATTTTTATGTGTTGTGATCTCAGTTTTGATGTCGAAGTAAAGATTACTAAATTACCAACGGATGACATTAATAAGGAAGAAAAGGACAGTTATTATTGTTGTTATTATTCTTTCTCACAACAGAGATTACTCAGTTCGGTATAGTAAGGTCTGCTACAATATACTTCCTGGGCCGGCCGGTGTGGCCGTGCGGTTCTAAGCGCTTCAGTTTGGAACCGCGTGACCGCTACGGTCACAGGTTCGAATACTGCCTCGGGCATGGATGTGTGTGATGTCCTTAGGTTAGTTAGGTTTAAGTAGTTCTAAGTTCTAGGGGACTGATGACCTCAGAAGTTAAGTCCCATAGTGCTCAGGGCCAATATACTTCCTGCTTCCTCAGGCGTAGGCCTGGTGAGGTAAGTGACTTTGCGCCACATTACACAAGATATGGACGGTTTCAAACAGAGTGCCCTCCGCGTTATGCGAGTTTCATCGTGACGGGAATGACATCAACATTAACCTCCGACAGTCGACTGACCTCGATGCTCAAATATTTACATGCCAATTTTTTATGAGCCGCCTTAGTATCAATGCTCCCATAACACGGTGCTAAGACGGCGCTTAAGATACAGGATCTTTTACCTGGCTGACTTAGAACTATGTCAGTTTGTTAGCTCCAAACCTTCGATTAATTAGTGTTATCATTACTGGGTGTTGGAGAGTATGTGGTTACTATGTTGGACGCTCGACGCCCAAGTTGGCGGGTTGAAACACAGTCGGCGCCAGTCAACTTTTCTTTCTTTAGTCTCAAAATTCTGTTGCATATCACGTCTTACAGTAATATTGCTACTAAATGAAGCTTAAAGTACCTTAAGTGCATTCGTGATAAAACGTAAACATGCAGTTTTTTGCACAAATTATTGTTAACAGCGCAGTCGTGGAAATACAGTAATAGAAGAACCAAGTACTGTGAAACATAGTAAGCAGATAAAAATGGCGTGCCAAACCGGGACTCGAACGAGGAACCTATGTTTACGGCGGTGAGTGCTCCATATACCGAGCTATCCAGTACAACTCATGACACTGCTCGCCCCCTCTCTCCACAGTCACTGCTTCACGTCTGCCAATACGCCTTATCCTATTTCCCAAACATCGAAGAAGTTCTCATGCTTATCGTGCGGGTCTAGCACTCCCGGAAGAGAGGGTATTGCGGAGAAATCGCTTAGCCACTGCCTAGCGGAAGGAAACAATCCTCTTGGCTGTGGCTGTGGCTAAGCCATGTGTTCGCAATATCCTTTCTACAAATTATGACGAAATGGGCCATGAAAGTGAGAAAAGAGTATGGTATGAGATAACGTGAGAATGAAAGAACAAGTAATATCTTTCGGGGAACTTAGGCAGTTTGGTGAAAGAAAATGAAAACTTTATGAAGGATAGAAGACGTAGAATATGTAGGGTATAAGAAATTTCGTAATGGTGAGAGGGTTAGACAGCAAAAATGATCCAGATAGAAGTAAAAAGAAATTCACGAGGCTGTTAAAATACTAGTGAATCATGAACAATGAAAGAGAAAGTGAAAAAATTCTTGGGTGATTTTGAAAGTGGTTGCGGGGAAAATTTTTACAAATGAAATGGATTGACTGTTGACGAATGAAGGTGTACCTCTAGGAATAGGAGAGGAATGAAATGATAAAAAGCAGGAGAAAGTCTTGCCTGTAACATACATTATGAAGAAATCTCCTGCAACGAAGAGTTCTAGAAGAGAAGTTGAAGGGAACAGAAGGAGAGGGAGACGAAATGTTGGTACACTGAATGACGGTAAAAACGGACAAAGTTACCAGCAAATTAAGAAAGGAGCACACGCCATAACTAGTATGTAACAAGAATACCAGTGACACAGCAAAGATTTATCATCAGTCAGAAGATAATTTCTTATCCAAATTGCTACAGCTTTCCATGACTACTGTCTGCCTTCTATTGGTGTATATGACGGTGCAGCAACTCGATACACCTGGTATGCACATAAGAATAATAGTATTCCTCGAACTGAGATATGTGACACTTAAGCCGAGATTTATCATCAGGCAGAAAATGATTTCTAATTCAAATTGCGGGAACTACCTAACACGATTGTCTGCCTCCTGTCTGTGTAGTGCACGGTGGTGCTGCTGCTCGATACACTTATTTTGGAACATAATAGTAGGAGGGTAAGAATCGAGCCTTGTGACGCAACGGCAGAAATTGTCATCAGCCAGGTGATGATTTCTCGTCTAAACTGCCTGAGCCTTCCAGACACGATTGTCATTCTCCTATTCGTGTAAATGATGAATCAGCAGCTCGACGCACTATAACATTGCAATGTCTTGGCCGCTCATGTGTACGACACTGTTCGCTTGAAGCTGCCTGGGTCTGTAGCCAGCTGCCGGGGAAAATTCGTCGCAGAAAAGGTTCTTAATGTCCTTTCAAGAGGCAGCACCTAACAAAAGCGGTATAAGCGGGGGCAGGAAATGGCGAATGAGAATGCCTACAGTCAGCTCCTGATTCTCATTTTCTTAAAGGCCTACATTTTACAGAGTTTCATGGAGATATTTTTTGAGAAACGATATCGGATGAGTCGGCTGGGAGCCCTCGTGGAGTTGAGATGGCAGGCGGTGAACCATCTGGGACGATGTTTGAAGTTTTTAAGTCTGGAGTCAGTGATCCTCAGAGATCAACAGAATTACTTTTCCGGGGCTGAGAGCTTACATTCGAATGTGTGTCCCCGTGCGTAGGCATCAAGTGGATTAACAGCGATTAATATGAATTAGTATTAAGAAAACAGTCTTAATCGCGTATTATATTTATTTAGTGCCGTCCGGTTTCAGCCCATCGCAGGGGCCATCTTCAGGGCGAACATACTGTGGAATTACAATATATATCTAAGACAACACTAATGATAACTATCTTAAAAGAGTAGATTGCGTAAATATGTTTTACCCACTGGTCGACTGCTGGTGGCGTCACGTCTATCAAGGTGTGGCAGGAGACTGTAAGGAATTTACATTATGACTGAGTATAGCAAGCTCTGAGCAGTGGGTAAAACATTATATTTACGCAATCTACTCTTTTAAGGCAGTTATCATTAGTCTTGTCTAAGATATATATTGTAATTTCACAGTACGTTCGCCCTGAAGATGGCCCCTGCGATGGCTGAAACCGGTCGGCACTAAATAAATATAAAACGCGATTAAGACTGTTTTCTTAATACTAATTCATATTAATCGCTGTTAATCCACTTGATGCCTACGCACGGGGACACACATTCGAATGCAAGCTCTCAGCCCCGGAAAAGTAACTCTGTTGATCTCTGAGGATCACTGACTCCAGACTTAAAAACTTCAAACATCGTCCCAGATGGTTCACCGCCTGCCATCTCAACTCCACGAGGGCTCCCAGCCGACTCATCCGATATCGTTTCTCAAAAAATATCTCCATGAGAATCTGTAAAATGTAGGCCTTTAAGCCAATGAGAATACTGTTTTCTGAATAGGCATCTTCTTATTCTCTGAAAGTGTGGCGGATTAGTATGTGTAGGCTTATTCGGTAAAAGAAGAGCTCAGAGTGAAGCGTAGAGACATCAGCCAGTGAAGTGTTGTTGGATAAGAGTGACGGACTTGGCTAGGGTAGATTGGTACAAATCCAATTTCATTTGCTTCTGTGCAGTTACTATTGGCCAGTTGAAGGTGGAGTTTTGATTTGCTAATGGTGAACCTTCCCATTCCAGTGGTTGGATCTGGGAATCTTTGCTGAAAGTAGTTACATATCTACAGGGCTTTTAAATATTGTCTCTTGACTTATAAAATTTAACCTTGTCTCTCGATTCAAAGCGAGCCCGACGAGCCATATTTAGACTGATTTTACACATGCAGCAGTGTAGAAAATTAATGTGGGTCCGCCAATAGATGGTTCCTATTAAAGTTGTGCAGTAGGACGTCACGTGAATTTCTCGCGCGCCACACGGTGCCAGCATAGTGTGGGTACTAGACGCCACCACGAGTATGGGTTCGCGCGACGCGACGGAAGTTTCGAGGACGGACACGAAAGGAACATTGCAAGACCTAATACGAAAGAAGAATACCGGATGGTCCTGAATCGAACATTGTGACACACAAGCGACAATTTGTCACCAGCTCGAAGATGATTTCTCAAAAAATGTACTGGAGCTCTCACAACACAGTGGTCAGCCTCTTTTTATTGTACATAGCGCCGCAGCTGCTCGATACATCTCGTATGTCACAATAATAGTACGGGTTGGAATGGAGACTGGAGCTACACCAGCAGACATTTGTACAACTGAAATCTCCTCTTAGTCATCCACCGTAAGTAAAAATATTTCACAACGATGGGTGAATATAGAGAAGAAGACTAACGCATTACCATTCGTTACTATTCATGACCACAACATGATTTCTTCGAAGTACCAATTAAAATTTATAACTACCCCGGATAGTGTGCATGGCACTGCAGCTGTCCATAGTACCTAGTATATAACAAGAGCAGTCTCGTGTGTGGAGTCGAGTCCTGTGGCGCACGAGCAGAGATTTGCAACCAGCCAGAAGATGATTTTTAATCTAAACTACTGAAGCCTGCCAACACGATTGTCTGCATGCTATTAGTATACGTGGTGGTGCAGTCAGTCAATTCACATACTAACAACAGGAATAGTAGCGGGCTAGGGATTGAACCCTGAGGTGCACCAACAGAGACGTGTTACCAGATAGGAGATGATTTCTTATCCCAAAGGCTAGAGCATCCCATCCCGATTGTCAGCCTCCTATTAGTGTGCAAGGGAGGCAATGAAAAATTTTAGAATGTCGTAGTTATAAACACAAACGAAAGTTTTTGGGACATTGCTCCAGGAAAACAGCGATCAACTAATATTTAATCATTTTAATCTATTTAGTAAGCACAGTCGTGGTTGCATATATGTTCGTGATTTTTACTTTTAGATGACCGGTTTCGATCGTCTAAAGAGGTCATCATCAGATCTACACTGCAGTGTTCTCCACGACAGCACGGACGGGTCTGCTCCACGCCAGCGATTCCTACTGTCATCGCGGAATGTAGATCTGCTGATGATCTTTTTAGATGATCGAAAACAGTCATCTAAAAATAAAATTTAACCCTTATATGCGACCACATCCCCTCTCACTAATTAAGAACAAATGAATCTACTTATACACAGAAGTGCCAAAGAAACTTCTATAGACATCAAATATAGAGATATATAGACAGGCAGAATGCGGCGCTGCGATCGGCAACGCCTGCATAAGACAAGTGTCTGGCGCAGTTGTTACATCGGTTACTGCTGCTACAATGGCAGCTTATCAAGATTTAAGTGAATTTGAACGCGGTGTTAAAGTCGGCGCACGAGCGATGGGACACAGCGTGGGGATTTTCCCGTACGATCATTTCACGAGTGTAGCGTGAATATCAGGAATCCGATAAAACATCAAATCTCCGAGACCGCTGTAGCCGGAAAAAGATCCTGCAAGAAGGGGACCAACGACGACTGAAGAGAATCGTTCTACGTGACAGAAATGCAGCCCTTCCGCAGATTGCTGCAGATTTCAGTGCTGGTCCATTAGCAAGTGTCAGCGTGTGAATCATTCAACGAAATATCATCGATAAGAAGTTTCGGAGCCGGAAGTCCACTCGTATACTCTTGATGACTTCACGACACAAAACTTTACGCCTCGCCTGGGCCCGTCAACACCGAAAATGGACTGTTGATGACTGGAAACATGTTTCCTGGTCAAACTAGTATGGGTCCAAATTGTATCAAGCGGATGGAAGTGTACGGATGTGGAGAGAACCTCATGAATCCACCCTGCATGTCAGCAGTGGACTGTCCAAGCTGGTGGAGGCTCTGTAATAGTGGGGGCGTGTGCAGTTGGAGTGATATGGGACACCTGATACGTCTAAATACGACTCTGATAGATGACACGTACGTAAGCATCCTTTCTGATCACCTACATCCGTTCATATCCATCGTGCATTCCGAGGGTGTTGGGCATTTCCAGCAAGAGAATGCGACACCCTACACGCCCAGATTTGCTAAGAGTGGCTCCAGGAACAGTCTTCTGATTTTAAACACTTTCGCTGGCCACCAAACTCCCCAGACATGAACATTATTGAGCATATCTGGAATGTCTTGTAACGTACTGTTCAGAAGAAATCTTCATCCCCTCGTATCTTACGGATTTATGGACAGCCCCGCAGGTTTCGTGGTGTAAATTCCCTCCAGCACTACTGCAGACAATAGTCGAGTCCATGCCACTTCGTGTTCCGGCACTTCTGTATGTTCACGGGGGCCCTACACGATATTAGGCAGGTGTACCAGTTTCTTTGGTTCTCCAGTGTATTCGAGAGTTACATCTACATCTGCATACATACTCCGCAATCCACGATACGGTGCGTGGCGGAGGGTACCTCGTACCACATCTATCATCCTCTCTCCCTGTTCCACTTCCAAACAGAACGAGGGAAAAATGACTGCCTATATGCCTCTGTACGAGCCCTAATCTCTCTTATCTTATCTTTGCGGTATTTCCACGAAATATAAGTTGGCGGCAGTAAAATTGTACTGCAGTCAGTCTCAAATGCTGGTTCTCTAAATTTCCTCAATAGTGATTCACGAAAAGAACGCCTCCTTTCCTCCAGCTTTCGTTTTGTTGTCTTCCGTTGCCAGGCCAGACTGATCAGTGAGTGACTGGATGGAAGCCTTCGACCCGCTTACCGATTTTACATAAGACCAGAATTTCCTTGGGTTTTCAGCAAGTACTTTTGCTAAGGTAGGACGGTGGTAGTGGTTGTATGCTTCGCGCATAGCTCTTTTTACAGAAGCACGAATCTCTACTAACTTTAGCCTGTCCACATTCTCCCGATCTTTCTTGTATCGCGAGTGCAACTGTCTTTGCTTCCTGAGCATTCTCCGAATTGCGCTGTTAAACCACAGCGGGTCTTTTCCGTCCGTAACCCACTTTTCCGGCAAATGCTTCTCCAATGCGTGATTTACAATGTGTTTAAAATTTGCCCATAATTCTTCCACGTCCATCGTACCGGAAGTAAATGAAGTCGATTCATTTACTAAGTGGGATGCTAACAACTGCTTATCTGCTCTTTCTAGTAAGAATACTCTCCTAGCCTTGTTGACCGACTTTTTAACTTTCGTAACCATAGTCGTAATGACAACATCATGATCACTAATCCCTGTCTCACCACTGACACCATCGATGAGGTCTGGTCTGTTCGTGGCTACCAAATCTAAAATATTTCCATTACGCATTGGCTGTCGATTTAGCTGCTCAAGACAGTTGTCTGATAATGTGTTCAAAAGTAATTCAGACGACGGCTTGTCTGTACCACCTGTAATGAATTCATAGACATCCCAGTCTATACTAGGTAGGTTGAAGTCGCCTCCGACTAATATAGCATGATCCGTGTACTTCTGCGATCCAGAGTGTAGACTCCCTTTGAATGATTCTATAACTGTTACTGTGGAACCTGGTGGCCGGTAATAACACCCAACAATTAACTTTATTTCTCCTAGACCTGATAAACGTGTCCAGATGACTTCACAATCACACTCTACTTCGACCTCAGTAGACACAATATTTTTGTCAACTCCCATGAAGACACCACCTCCTATGGTGTCTAATCTGTCTTTCCGATACACGTTCCAACCCTCACTAAATATTTCAGTCCCTATCTCAGGGTTCAGCCAGGTCTCAGTCCCGAGAATAATTTGGGCGCCACACGCTTCCTGGAGGGCAGTAAATTCAGGAACTTTATTCCGAACACTCTGAAAATTTACTGTTAATATCTTGATAGCTGAAGTGTCTTTACACTGAGCGCGTCCTGATTACCTTGCCTGCACGTCGACTGGTGAGTGCTCATCAGGACCCTCGCACTACTGCCTAGCCTGAAAAGCCTCCACGTGCACGCCACAAGTACTCTGCTACCCGAGTAGCCGCTTCCTTTGTGTAGTGCACCCCTGACCTATCTAGGGGCGTCCTACAATTCCCAATCCAATAGCGCAAGTCTATAAATCTGCAGCCAAGACCGTCACAGAGTCGACGAAGCCTCTGGTTGAGACCCTCAACTCGGCTCCAAACCAAAGAACCCCGATCCACTCTGGGAACGTTGCTGCAAATAGAGAGCTCTGCTTGCACCCCGCGTGCGAGGCCATTGGTCTTCACCAAATCCGCCAGCCGCCTATACGAACTGAGGATCGCCTCAGAACCCAAACGACAGCCATCATTGGTGCCGACGTGGGTAACTACTTGCAGACGACTCTACCCCGTACGCTCGATAGCTACAGCCAAGGCCGCCTCCACATCTTGGATGAGGCCCCCCGGCAGACAAGCCGAGTGCACGTAGGAATTCTCTCCAGCCGTGTACGCTGTTTCCCCAAGGGGCTCCATCACCCGCCTAACGTTTGAGCTCCCAATAACTAGCAAGCCTTTGCCCCCGTGTGCCTGCTCGGGCCCTGCTGAAGGAGCGGCCATCTGCCCACTGACAGGATGAACGGGCGAGGCCAGCCGACCAGCCTCCACTTTGACCCTCCCCCTCGAGCGACGCGAACGCGTTGCAGTCCGCCACTCACCCTGAGGTGAGGGCGGCCCAAACGCGCCTGGTACACTAGAAGGTGCTTCGGCGGCTGTGTGGGCGGACGCAGCAAACGACACCTGGGGTGTCTCAAGCGACACGCCAGACCCTCAGCCGTCGCTGCACCTCGAGGCAGCAGCCTGAAGGCGGCTGACCGTGGCCAACAGCACGCTCAGCTACTCGCGAACCGCATCTAGTTCCTCCTGCGCCCGCACACAGCACGCACACACCCTATCCATTCTACTGCTAATATCTGGACGTATAGAGTTGCGACAAATAAAACAGCAATATGCGACTGCACAATTACGTCACCAGCGCCAGATTGAGCTGCGATATATGAACAATTACGTACGAACCAAGCAATCAAATGACGACTACGCCACTATACAGATATTACCATGCGATACTACCCCTGTCTTAGTACAAATGACAACCGCCTACGCGTTGTTACACTCTACCGTTATTAAAATTTGATACTACCCTTTTCTAATTCGAAAATACGCAAAGATTCGAAAAATTTCACCACGCAAGCACGTAAACACACAAAGTAATTGGAATTAAACCTGCGGAACTAATACGAAAAACTGAATATACTACTAGTTTCTGCTACTGCTGCTCGCACACCTCACTCTGCAAGCACAGATGAAACTGCACTGGCCTCTGTCTGCAGCTAACTGATTCTACGAAATAAACAGAAAGCACTGGCTGTCCAAAACAAACAACTGACTAACGATTCCGCGAATTTATGCTTTACAGCTATCTATAAGCAATATAACTCCTCTCAAATACGAGAATACGCAAGGATTTTATGTAATTAAATATGCAAGCACACAAACACTCGGAAAGAAATTAAGAATCAAACTACAAAACAAATATGAAAGCTAAATATGCGACTCCCTCCTGCACTGCTGCTGCACTGATACTTCACCAGCGGCTGCTCAAGGCTCACTTTCCAAAGTTCTTCCAGCTGAATGTTGTTTATTCGAATTGTTAAAACAGCTTGTTAGTTATCAATATTTAAAGATTTTGAGTGCAACGAAAAATGAATTTCACTTGAGAACATTTCTGATTCATTACCTTTTACAATTTTAAATTCCCATTAAAGGCGAAATTGCAACTGGTGACATACCATCAGACTTTCTGAAAAACATCGTCCATAGAATTCTGAAAAAAACAAGGGCAGGTAAGAGTGACAAATGTCCCACAATCAGTTAAACAGCTCACGTATCCAAGATGTTTTTTTTTTTTTTTGTAATTTTGTGATAAGTTTCTATGGGACCAAACATAAACTAACTTACGCCAAGGACAACACACACACACCCAAGCCCGAGGGAGGACTCGAACCTCCGACGGGAGGAGCTGCGCGAAACGTGGCAAGGCGCCTCAGACCGCACGGATGTATCAAAATACTGACAAGAATAACAATATGAAGAATGAAAAAAAAATCTACAATCTGTTAGATGACGTTTAGTTTGGCTTTAGGAAAGGTAATGGCACCAGAGAGGCAGTTCCGAAGATGCACTTGATAGTGGAAGCTTGAGTGAAGAAAGATCAAGACACCTCCATAGGATTTGTCGACTTAGAAAAAGCGGTTTGCACTGTAAAGTAGTGCAAGATGTTCGAAATTTTAAGTATAATAGATGTAAGCCACATGGAAAGATTGGTGACATAAAACATGTACAAGAACCAAAGGGGAACAATAACCTTGAAAGACCAAGAACGAAGTGTTAGAATTAAAAAAAGAGTGTAAGACAGGAATGCAACCTTGCGTTCCTGTCGTTTAATCTACACACAGAGAAAGGAATGACGGAAACAGAAGAAAGATTCAAGAGTGGGACTAAAATTCAGGGTCAAAGGGTATCATTGGTATCCTCAGTAAAACGGAAGAAGAATTACATGATCTGCTCAATGAAATGAACAGTCTAAGGAGTACAGAATAAGGACTGAGAATAAATCGGGGAAAGACGAAAGTAATGAGAAGTAGCAGAAACGAGAACAGCGTGAAACTTAACATCAGGATTGACGGTACCGAAGTAGATGAAGTTAAGTAATTCTGCTACCTAGACAGCAAAATAACTAATGACAGAGAGAGCAAGGAGGATATCAGAAGCAGACTAGCCCTGGAGAAAAGGGCATTCCTCACCAAGAGAAGTCTACTGGTATCAAACACATGCCTTAACTTGAGGAAGAAATTTATGAGAATGTATGTTTGGAGCATAGCATTCTATTTTAGTGAGTCAGGGACAGTAGGTAAAGCGGAACACAAGAGAATCGAAGCGTTTGAGATGCTGAGAATGTTGAAAATTAGATGGAATTAAAAGATAAGGAATGTGGAGGTTCTCCGTAGAATCGGCGAAGAAAGGAACTTACGCTAAACAGAGACAAGAAGAATGGACGGGATGATAGGACACATATTTCGCCATCAGGGGATAGGTTCCACGGTTATAGAGGGACCTGTAGAATGCGAAGACTGTAGGAGAAGACAAAGATTGGAAAGCATGCAGCAAACAATTAAGGGCCTAAAGCTTAATTGCTACTCTGAGATGAAGAGGAGCGAATTCAAAAGAGATTGATTTTTTCTTCGTGATGAATTTATTGCAAGACGCGCAAGACATGCTGTTAGTGATAAAAATATTGTCGTTGTTCGAGCAACTCTCGAAACAGATCGACGGACATCTTATGAATTTATTTGGGGGACATTAGGCAATGGTATGAGTCAAATGCAAAAGATTTTCCATCAACAGTTAGACATGAGAAGGCGTTGTTATCGATGGATTCCGTATAAACTGACTTCTGATCAATAGCTACGTCATATTGATTGGTGTAGAAAAAAATCAATGTAAAACATCTAAGGCGGTACTTAAAAATATGGTATGGAATATCGTTACTAGATATGAATCTTGGATATATTGTTATGCTCCTGAAAAGAATAGTATAGTCAAACGGCTCAGTGTGTCTTTCGAACAGAAGCTATGCCTACAAAGTTCGACAAATTCGCTGTGCTTGCAAAACGGTGGTTTCTACGTTTTCTGAAACGGGCACGTACCATTACTGCCACTTGATGCAAAAATATCTGTCAGCTGCAATCTTTTTAAAAAGTTCGTGAAGAACGCACAAAATGAAAAAAAAAATAGTTTTACATCAAGAAAAAGCATCATTACCTACAGTGAAAGTAACATCTCAGTCTCTGGATGTCGTAAAGATCAGCACGACAGACCCTCCAGCACACAGTCCTGATCTAGCGCCTTGTGGTTTGGTTCTGTTTCAAAAAATTAAAGACAAAGTGCATGAAATCATTTTTATTCGTCAGTTGAAGCAATGGACATCATTGCTTCTAGAAAAGGTTTGATGGAACGCAAGAAAAAGAAAAATTAATTTTAAGGGGGAATTTTTTGAAAACAACAAAATCATTTAATTTTTAGATTGGTTTTTGTTTGAGTTTCTGAAAGATTTCAGTGTTGCCATCGTACTTAGCAGTGCTGCTGTTCGATACATCTAATATGTAACAAGAATAGTACTGGGACCAGAATCGAACCTTGTGATGCACCAACACACATAGCAGTGCAGGTGATCGATACTCCTAGAATGAAACAAGAATAGCATTACGCCTAATATCCCGTCCGGTGAGACTCCTACAATCATGTACCACACGCCAAAAGATGGTTTCTTATACCGAATGGTTATAATTAAACTGACGATGTACCGAGCGCTGCAGTGAAGGCTGTGTACATCACAGGACGCTGAAACATCACAGGTATGTTCATTAATCGGTGCACTCGCGGAGTATGCTGAAAAAATAATTGTTTCACTTTCTGCCATCAGGTGAAAATGTGGAGCTGTAAGCTGTAAGAATGCGGTGTGGGTGCAGGAAAAGAGGAGGAACGATGAAATATATTTTGACGGTCATTCTGGCACGTTAATTAGGATATAGACCCAAATTACAACATGTGTTCAGCATGGTCTGCTGACTGAGCAGCATGTTGTTGTTGTTGTCTTCAGTCCTGAGACAGGTTTGATGCAGCTCTCCATGCTACTCTATCCTGTGCAAGCTTCTTCTTCTCCCAGTACTTACTGCAACCTACATCCTTCTGAACCTGCTTAGTGTATTCATCTCTTGGTCTCCCTCTACGAGTTTTACCCTCCACGCGGCCCTCCAATGCTACATTTGTGATCCCTTGATGCCTCAGAACATGTCCTACCAACCGGTCCCTTCTTCTTGTCAAGTTGTGCCACAAACTCCTCTTTTCCCCAATTCTATTCAATACCTCCTCATTAGTTATGTGATCTACCCACCTAATCTTCATCATTCATCTGTAGCCCCAAATTTTGAAAGCTTCTATTCTCTTCTTGTCCAAACTATTTATCGCCCATGTTTCACTTCCATACATGGCTACACTCCATACAAATACTTTCAGAAACAACTTCCTGACACTTAAATCTATACTCGATGTTAACAAATTTCTCTTCTTCAGAAATGCTTTTCTTGCCATTGCCAGTCTATATTTTATATCCTCTCTACTTCGACCATCATCAGTTATTTTGCTCCCCAAATAACAAAACTCCTTTACTACTTTACGTGTCTCATTTCCTAATCTAATTCCCTCAGCATCACCCGACTTAATTCGTCTACATTCCATTATCCTCGTTTTGCTTTTGTTGATGTTCATCTTATAGCCTCCTTTCAAGACACTGTCCGTTCCGTTCAACTGCTCTTCCAAGTCCTTTGCTGTCTCTGACAGAATTACAATGTCGTCGGCGAACCTCAAGGTTTTTATTTCTTCTCCATGGACTTTAATACCTACTCCGAATTTTTCTTTTGTTTCCTTTACTGCTTGTTCAATATACAGATTGAATAACATCGGGGACATGCTACAACTCTGTCTCACTCCCTTCCCAACCGCTGCTTCCCTTTCATGCCCCTCGACTCTTATAACTGCCATCTGCTTTCTGTACAAATTGTAAATAGCCTTTCGCTCCCTGTATTTTATCCCTGCCACCTTTAGAATTTGAAAGAGAGTATTCCAGTCAACATTGTCAAAAGCTTTCTCTAAGTCCACAAATGCTAGAAATGTAGGTTTGCCTATCCTTAATCTATTTTCTAAGATAAGTCGTAGGGTCAGTATTGCCTCACATGTTCCAACATTACTACGGAATCCAAACTGATCTTCGCCGAGGTCGGCTTCTACTAGTTTTTCCATTCGTCTGTAAAGAATTCATGTTAGTATTTTGCAGCTGTGACTTATTAAACTGATTGTTCGGTAATTTTCACATCTGTCAACACCTGCTTTCTTTGGGATTGGAATTATTATATTATTCTTGAAGTCTGAGGGTATTTCGCCTGTCTCATACATCTTGCTCACCAGATGGTAGAGTTTTGTCAGGACTGGCTCTCCCAAGGCCGTCAGTAGTTCCAATGGAATGTTGTCTACTCCCGGGGCCTTGTTTCGACTCAGGTCTTTCAGTGCTCTGTCAAACTCTTCACGCAGTATCGTATCTCCCATTTCATCTTCATCTACATCCTCTTCCATTTCCATAATATTGTCCTCAAGTACATCGCCCTTGTATAGACCCTCTATATACTCCTTCAACCTTTCTGCTTCCCCTTCTTTGCTTAGAACTGGGTTTCCATCTGAGCTTTTGATATTCATACAAGTGGCTCTCTTTTCTCCAAAGGTCTCTTTAATTTTCCTGTAGGCAGTATCTATCTTACCCCTAGTGAGATAAGCCTCTACAACCTTACATTTGTCCTCTAGCCATCCCTGCTTAGCCATTTTGCACTTCCTGTCGATCTCATTTTTGAGACGTTTGTATTCCCTTTTGCCTGCTTCATTTACTGCGTTTTTATATTTTCTCCTTTCATCAGTTAAATTCAATATTTCTTCTGTTACCCAAGAATTTCTACTAGCCCTCGTCTTTTTACCTACTTGATTCTCTGCTGCCTTCACTTCTTCATCCCTCAGAGCTATCCATTCTTCTTCTACTGTATTTCTTTCCCCCATTCCTGTCAATTGTTCCCTTATGCTCTCCCTGAAACTCTGTACAACCTCTGGTTTAGTCAGTATCTCCAGGATTCTTCCAAGTATACAACCTTCTTTTATGATTCTTGAACCAAGTGTTAGCTATGATTAAGTTATGCTCTGTGCAAAATTCTACCAGACGGCTTCCTCTTTCATTTCCATCTCCCAATCCATATTCACTCACTATGTTTCCTTCTCTCCCTTTTCCTACTCTCGAATTCCAGTCACTCATGACTATTAAATTTTCGTCTCCCTTCACTACCTGAATAATTTCTTTTATCTCATCATACATTTCATCAATTTCTTCATCATCTGCAAAGCTAGTTGGCATATAAACTTGTACTACTGCAGTAGACATGGGCTTCGTGTCTATCTTGGCCACAATAATGCGTTCACTATGCTGTTTGTAGTAGCTTACCCGCACTCCTATTTTTTATTCATTATTAAACCTACTCCTGCATTACCCCTATTTGATTTTGTATTTATAACCCTGTATTCACCTGACCAAAAGTCTTGTTCCTCCTGCCACCGAACTTCACTAATTCCCACTACATCTAACTTCAACCTATCCATTTCCCTTTTTAAATTTTCTAACCTACCTGCCCTATTAAGGGATCTGACATTCCACGCTACGACCCGTAGAACGCCAGTTTTCTTTCTCCTGATGACGACGTCCTCTTGAGTAGTCCCCGCCCGGAGATCCGAATGGGGGACTATTTTACCTCCGGAATATTTTACCCAAGAGGACGCCATCATCATTTATCCATACAGTAAAGCCGCATGCCCTCGGGAAAAATTACGGCTGTAGTTTCCCCTTGCTTTCAGCCGTTCGCAGTACCAGCACAGCAAGGCTGTTTTGGTTAGTGTTACAAGGCCAGATCAGTCAAATCCAGACTGTTGGCCCTGCAACTACTGAAAAGGCTGCTGCCCCTCTTCAGGAACCACACGTTTGTCTGGCCTCTCAACAGATACCCCTCCGTTGTGGTTGCACCTACGGTACGGCCATCTGTATCGCTGAGGCACGCAAGCCTCCCCACCAACGGTAAGGTCCATGGTTCATGGGGGTAGGACTGAGCAGCATACTGCATTCATAACACGACGTGGTGGACAGTTGCTCGCAGCATATCAGTGCTATCAGAGCCATATATTGCCATATGCTATCATTCAGATCAGGAATAGTTCGGATATGTCGCTGACACACACAGTCTTTCTGATGTCCCTACATGCAGAAGTCGCATGGATATAGGTCAGGGGATCTGGAAGACCACACATCTTGAAACTGCCTAGAGATGATGTGGTCGTTACCGAAAATTTCTCGAAGCAAATATCTCGCCTGGCAAGCAACATGTTGTGTCGCCCCATATGCCATCAAAACAGTGTCGTGGACACATTTTCATTCTTTCAAATCTGGAATCACGTGTTACATAAAGAGGTCATTCCATCGTGCCGATGTCACTGTACATCTAGCAGACCCGAGAGCTGTAATTTCCTCGAAGAAAATCGGATCAAGAATGAAGAAGTTTGTGAAACCACACCATACAGTCACAAAAGCTGAGTGCAGTGGACGTTCCTGGACAACATATGGTGAAGCAGGACCCCATATGAGACAGTTCTATGCATTCACGGAACCGTGCAGAGTAAAATGTGCCTCGGCCGTCCAAAAAATACTCCCCAGACAGATGTCATTATTTTCGATGCGTGCCATAAAACGAAGAGCAAATTTTGAGACTTCATTTGGTGCACATTCTGAACCTTGTGGGCATACCAGTGTAAAATGCGCCGCAAAATCTTTTGAACTTTCGATCAGAGAGAGACAATTCGCGTGACACAGCTGAAGCACAAACTGACAAACTGCAGTGGCAAATGGGCCGTTTCCATCTGACTGCTGCACCACTTAATTCACCTGTTTCCTCCAATTTCTCGATCGTATTCTTTAGCCAGTTTATTGACATGGGTCTCTTCGCAGATGCTTTTGTCGGCAATATTCTCGCAATATATCGCTGCCGTTCTGATAAAACAGCTGTACCAGCAATGCTTGGTTTGTGGGGCGCTCAACTGCGCAGTCATCAGCGTCCGTAGAAAGTCTCAATTTTGACACAGTCCAATTTTGTTACACAATCTAGTCTAGCCACTGTCGCGAATGATGATGATGAGGAAATGATGAGGACAATACAAACACCCAGTCCCCGGGTAGAGAAAATCCTACCCCAAAAAATCGAACCCGAAACCCCGTGATCCAGAGGCAGCAACGCTAGTAGTAGAAATAGTAGTAGTAGTAGAGTAGTAGTAGTAGTAGCTTTAGTCATCCGTGGATCTCTTTTTTCAAGGATATAGGACATGTCAAAGTATTTACAAGTTTATATCAATTTAAAATAAGCTAATTGGTATACACATATATTTGCTGATTCTGGTTAGAGACAATCATTAGATTTAGTCCTGGTATACAATACTTTTCATACAAATAACTTATTAAGTAATGTAATGCCACACTGTTCACTCATATTTCACTATCAGTCACTGTACACATTATACACACATTGTTTCGTAACACTTAACTCACTACACACACACTGTACACACTATACACACATTGTTTCATACACACTATACGCACATTGTTTCATAACACTTCACTCACTACACACACACACACACACACACACACACACACACACTCACTCACACACACACACACACACACACACACTTGTGATCTCTGGGCCATTTTCTGTACCGCAACTTCCCATTTGCTATCCTGAAAAACTGAGTCGGCGTCCCTCCATAATGAGTGAGATGTTGAGCTCAGAAAGAGGAAGAGGTGTTAGTATTGTGCCATGCATAGCTTATTGATAAGTATTTCTAGAAATGAAAGAAGAAGGGAAAAAACATAAAATGAAGGTGTTATGTGGAATGTTGAATATTTTATAATCGTTATTATTATTATTTACTTGTATAACATTTTTTTAAGAAACCCCTACCCTGTTTTATCTAAGTAATCCTTCAATGTATAAAATGTATTGCATAACAGGTACCTTTTAGCTGCCTTTTTAAATAAGTGTATTTTTGCAATTTCTTTAATCTGTTTTGGTAATTTTTGTGCAGTTTTATTCCTTGGTAGGAAATGCTGTTTTGAGTTTAATGTTTATTTTTTGTTAGTAAATGTAAGTTGACTCTATCTCTTGTTGCATGGTCATGCACAGAGCTGTTTGTGCAGTAATTACCAATGTTATTTTTTATGTATACAGGTGACTGGTAAATGTATTCACATGGCGAAGTTAAAATCCCTAGTGTTTTGAATAGATCTTTACAATGAGCTCGACTAGTATTTTTGGTTATTATTCTTATGGCTCATTTCTGGAGTTTGAAAATTGTGTTAATATTTTGTGCGTTTGTTCCCCCAAAAAGAATGCCATAGCTAAGAACTGAGTGTTTATATGCATAATATGTAACTAAAAGACACTGCATGTTAAACACTGATGGTAGGATTCTAAGGGCGTAACATGCTGATGACAATCTGTTTGCAAGTACCTTTGTGTGTTCACACCACTTCAACCTGAGAATCAATATTCATTCCAAGATGTTTTGCATTTGTTACACAGTCTGCAGAGATGCCTTCTACATTTAATTTAACATGGTAATTTTTCCTCTTCAGACTAAAATTCATGGCATGAGTTTTCTGTATGTTCAGTATCACTTTATTGCTTATTGACCAATCGTAAACTTCTTTGAGAATTTCATTTGCTTTCTCGGCAAGGAGTTCTCTTGTTTTCTCAGTGACTATAATATTGCTGTCATCAGCGAAGAGAACTTTTTCACCATGAGTAACACTACTGGGAAAGTCATTGATGTACATCGGGAACAGTATTGGTCCTAATATGCTACGTTGTGGAACCCCTATATTAATGTATTTTGATTCTGATAAGTGTTTTACTAAATGTTTAGATCTATTTGAAGTATGTGTTACCTCTACGCTTTATACCCTATCTGTTAGGAATGATATAAACAAGTCATTAGCTAGCCCTCTTATTCCTAATGCCTCTAATTTATTTAATATAAGCTTGTGGTCGACTGTCGACGCTAGTCACTAGACCACGAGCTGCGGACTTTACCAGCAATGCATCGTCTTTCTTCTCAATAGCCATTGCGTTTCGTACGGAAATCTTCCACCTCCTTAACCCTTTACACCAACAGTAACTTCACGAACGATGTCAACATGCATCGTCAAGCGACAAACAGCATACTGACGTCAAAACACGAAACATTTCAGATTCTGACTGCTTACTAGTGATGGGGAGCTCGCGAATGAGTCGTTCAAATGAACGCTTCACTCCAGTGAAGTGTGAACTAACGACTCAATTTCAATGAACTGGTACTTCAAACTCTTCACAGATAACACACTGCACACTTTTTTCTAGTTCACTCACTCTCTTCCCCTCTCCCTCACCCCTTTACATCGGCGCTACGTCACTCATTCTCCCCTCTACTGCCTGTCGACGAATCGCGCGGCGTTTGTGGGAAACGATTGGTTTGCGGGGGGTTGTGTTGGTGAGGGACGAGGGGAAGGCAGCGTCAGCTGCTTCCTGCAGTGCTGACATCATTACCCGTGACTATTTGTGCAGTCCAGTTATACTTCGCGTCTACCGGTAGCCTACCGTTGGCAGCGCTTGCGGACAAATGAATATTAAAGATACAAACGAAGAGGCTGGCTGTGTGAGCACGCACAGCCAACATGAAAATAAAAGGTTTGTTAATAACACTGAAGGAGGGATTTTACCTGAAATCGTACCAATGACTACAGGTGACAGTTAACGTTTTGAATCTGGAGGGTTATTATTCTCAACAAAAATAAAATCTCCAGGAAAACTTCTGAATAATTACTTAACGTGGATATATAGACTTTGTGACAGTGGTAAACATACACATTCTATTTTGGATTAAATTTTAAAAGGAACGTAAAATTGGACTGCATTTTGTTGGTAGCCCTAGTTTTTCAGTCCACGAATACAACAAATAAGGTTTCACTTGGTAGATAAGACTTTTTTGGGCGCTTTATGAGAAAATGTCTAGCAAGATTAAATGTAAGAGGCCCACCTTCTTTATATGTGACAGGCTTCTCAGTTTATCTTTCCTCTGTCCCCTTCGATCATGCTCTATTTAAGTTAGCTCAGATGCTGTAAGAGCGTAAAACGTTGCGTGCACGCTACTGCATAGTTCGGCCATCTGTTGGTAAAATTATGAAGTATTACGAAGCTTTATTGTACGAGCGAGGCGAAGCGAGCGTAGCCGCGGCTGAGCGGCGAACTGGGCAACTTCGCCAGCCTCCCGTACTTCATCAATGAACTACTTCATTTGAACGCTTCACGGCAAAGAGTGAAATGAATGAAGTAGTTCACGGGAATGAACGAGTTCTACCCATCTCTACTGCTTACAGCGCTATATTTTCACCTGGCGGCAGAAAGTGGAACTACTATTTTTTCAGCATACTCCGCCAGCGCATCGGTTAGTGAACGTACCTAGTGTGTTTTCGGCGTCCTGCGATGTATACAGGAAGCAGTGTAGCGCTCGGAAAACCGCCATTTTAGTTATAGCGTACTGATACAAACTTCTGAACCTTCCTGTCAGTAGTGTCTGCCGCCTGTTGGTGTAGTACGAGGTAAACCGGTGCGTGTTTCTGTTGGTACTGCCCTGAGCAGCGGGGCACTTGTCTGCTGACGGTGCAGCGGGCCCGGCGCGCCCCTAGCGGGCAGTGAACTTGGCGGAGGCAGCGCAAAGGTGTCAGCGGTGACGCGCAGTGGGTCAGCCGGGCAGCGCCGGCGCTCACTTGCGGTAACGCACCGGCGGGGGCAGCGCCGGTCGTCGGCACACTTCTCGCCGCGCCGTGCCACGCCGAAGAAACGGAGAGTTCACTTCCCGCGTGCCTGCGCTGATCGTGTGAACTCGCCTTGCTGCAGCTGCACCACAGCGAGGGGACTTCCAGTTAAGGGGGGTAGGACGTCAAACGGGACGACTTGGAGCAGGAGACGTACCAGAGGACATTTTAATTCCCACTGTCTATACTTTTACGAATAAATTCATAAAACTTTGTGAGAATGGTCAGAAAGGATTCAGGATTTACACTCATAGCAGTGGAAGTTCAAAAATACACTCCTGGAAATTGAAATAAGAACACCGTGAATTCATTGTCCCAGGAAGGGGAAACTTTATTGACACATTCCTGGGGTCAGATACATCACATGATCACACTGACAGAACCACAGGCACATAGACACAGGCAACAGAGCATGCACAATGTCGGCACTAGTACAGTGTATATCCACCTTTCGCAGCAATGCAGGCTGCTATTCTCCCATGGAGACGATCGTAGAGATGCTGGATGTAGTCCTGTGGAACGGCTTGCCATGCCATTTCCACCTGGCGCCTCAGTTGGAGCAGCGTTCGTGCTGGACGTGCAGACCGCGTGAGACGACGCTTCATCCAGTCCCAAACATGCTCAATGGGGGACAGATCCGGAGATCTTGCTGGCCAGGGTAGTTGACTTACACCTTCTAGAGCACGTTGGGTGGCACGGGATACATGCGGACGTGCATTGTCCTGTTGGAACAGCAAGTTCCCTTGACGGTCTAGGAATGGTAGAACGATGGGTTCGATGACGGTTTGGATGTACCGTGCACTATTCAGTGTCCCCTCGACGATCACCTGTGGTGTACGGCCAGTGTAGGAGATCGCTCCCCACACCATGATGCCGGGTGTTGGCCCTGTGTGCCTCGGTCGTATGCAGTCCTGATTGTGGCGCTCACCTGCACGGCGCCAAACACGCATACGACCATCATTGGCACCAAGGCAGAAGCGACTCTCATCGCTGAAGACGACACGTCTCCATTCGTCCCTCCATTCACGCCTGTCGCGACACCACTGGAGGCGGGCTGCACGATGTTGGGGCGTGAGCGGAGGACGGCCTAACGGTGTGCGGGACCGTAGCCCAGCTTCATGGAGACGGTTGCGAATGGTCCTCGCCGATACCCCAGGAGCAACAGTGTCCCTAATTTGCTGGGAAGTGGCGGTGCGGTCCCCTACGGCACTGCGTAGGATCCTACGGTCTTGGCGTGCATCCGTGCGTCGCTGCGGTCCGGTCCCAGGTCGACGGGCACGTGCACCTTCCGCCGACCACTGGCGACAACATCGATGTACTGTGGAGACTTCACGCCCCACGTGTTGAGCAATTCGGCGGTACGTCCACCCGGCCTCCCGCATGCCCACTATACGCCCTCGCTCAAAGTCCGTCAACTGCACATACGGTTCACGTCCACGCTGTCGCGGCATGCTACCAGTGTTAAAGACTGCGATGGAGCTCCGTATGCCACGGCAAACTGGCTGACACTGACGGCGGCGGTGCACAAATGCTGCGCAGCTAGCGCCATTCGACGGCCAACACTGCGGTTCCTGGTGTGTCCGCTGTGCCGTGCGTGTGATCATTGCTTGTACAGCCCTCTCGCAGTGTCCGGAGCAAGTATGGTGGGTCTGACACACCGGTATCAATGTGTTCTTTTTTCCATTTCCAGGAGTGTATGTCGCTCCACAGCAGTTTGAATTTCTGTGCACACAGGCTATGCGCTCTTGTTAACCATTACAATGTCTGTGTTCAGACACTGTCTGTATGTTCACATTACAATGTCCATTAGACATGCATGCATGTATAAAAGAACGCTCACTGTTCTGATGATTGCAGCTATGGTATATTAACGAATTGGGTTTCGCATTTTGCGAATGTCGATTGACGTCAGCTGTTTGCAATACGTGAAAATTTGTGCCGGAGCGGGACTCGAACCGGGATTTCCCGCTTATCGCGAGCTGTCGCCTTAATGACTTCGTCCATCCGGGCACGCTTCCAGGACCGACCCAAACATTCATACGTCACGGAGTCCTCAACCCTTATCTCCGCACATTTCGTGATTCCCGCACAAGGAGAGACAAATATTTCATCCAAAATGAGATTTTCACTCTGCAGCGGCGTGTGC
Source organism: Schistocerca serialis cubense (assembly GCF_023864345.2). Classification (NCBI taxonomy): domain Eukaryota; kingdom Metazoa; phylum Arthropoda; class Insecta; order Orthoptera; family Acrididae; genus Schistocerca; species Schistocerca serialis. The sequence goes on from NC_064646.1 coordinate 400,223,579, forward strand.
GCTGATATGGAACTTCCTGGCAGATTAAAACTGTGTGCCGGACCGAGACTCGAACTCGTGACTGTTGCTTTTCGCGGGCAAGTGCTCTACCAGGTCCCGAGTTCGAGTCTCGGTCCGGCACACAGTTTTAATCTGCCAGGAAGTTTCATATCAGCGCACACTCCGCTGCAGAGTGAAAATCTCATTCTGGAAACATCCACCAGGCTGTGGCTAAGCCATGTCTCCGCAATATCCTTTCTTTCAGGAGTGCTAGTTCTGCAAGGTTCGCAGGAGAGCTTCTGTAGTTTGGAAGGTAGGAGACGAGGTACTGGCAGAAGTAAATCTGTGAGGACGGGGCGTGAGTTGTGCTTGGGTAGCTCACTTGGTAGAGCACTTGCCCGCGAAAGGCAAAGGTCCCGGATTCGAGTCTCGGTCCGGCACACAGTTTTAAATATTTCATCATTTTTGTTGATCGATGCATGGATACCTTATTGATGATTACAATGTCTGTATTTATACTCTGTCCTTATCTTCACATTGGCCGGCCGCTGTGGCCGAGTGGTGCTAGGCGCTTCAGTCTGGAAGCGCGCGACCGCTACGGTCGCAGGTTCGAATCCTGCCTCGGGCATGGATGTGTGTGATGTGCTTAGGTTAGTGAGGTTTAAGTAGTTTTAAGTTCTAGGGGACTGATGACCTCTCATGATGATAAGTCCCATAGTGCTCAGAGCCATTTGAACCATTTATCTTCACATTATAATGTGTTTCAGACATCCATTTCATATGATCGTTGTTAGGATGTGTGCAGTTGGTAGGTGGTCATTCTGTGCCTGATTCTTTCCTGCGATAATCTGGTCTTCATATATTTCTCCATTTAAGCCGATAATAGTTTGGAATCAGAAAACATCGATGATGTATTGAAAATTTTCGTATAAGAAATTCTCTATTTGCGAGTCCTATAGTCCTATCAGGTCTATAGCTTTATATTTTTGCACGACGGGCTATTGTAAGAAAATTGAAAGATATGTAGATATTGCAACTACTCCAGGAAGGATTTTTCATCTGATTTGATATACCAAACGAGGAAAGACGTGATTCTGCAACACATCGGTTTCTTAGATAATTCAGACTCAACAATTTACGGGACAAAGAAACGAAAAACAGACCACGCCATATACTAGTTATCAGTAAAGTACTTATACGTATTCTCCAGAAGCTGAAGAAATACAGTGTTGGCCCTGTGTGCCTCGGTCGTATGCAGTCCTGATTGTGGCGCTCACCTGCACGGCGCCAAACACGCATACGACCATCATTGGCACCAAGGCAGAAGCGACTCTCATCGCTGAAGACGACACGTCTCCATTCGTCCCTCCATTCACGCCTGTCGCGACACCACTGGAGGCGGGCTGCACGATGTTGGGGCGTGAGCGGAGGACGGCCTAACGGTGTGCGGGACCGTAGCCCAGCTTCATGGAGACGGTTGCGAATGGTCCTCGCCGATACCCCAGGAGCAACAGTGTCCCTAATTTGCTGGGAAGTGGCGGTGCGGTCCCCTACGGCACTGCGTAGGATCCTACGGTCTTCGCGTGCATCCGTGCGTCGCTGCGGTCCGGTCCCAGGTCGACGGGCACGTGCACCTTCCGCCGACCACTGGCGACAACAACGATGTACTGTGGAGACCTCACGCCCCACGTGTTGAGCAATTCGGCGGTACGTCCACCCGGCCTCCCGCATGCCCACTATACGCCCTCACTCAAAGTCCGTCAACTGCACATACGGTTCACGTCCACGCTGTCGCGGCATGCTACCAGTGTTAAAGACTGCGATGGAGCTCCGTATGCCACGGCAAACTGGCTGACACTGACGGCGGCGGTGCACAAATGCTGCGCAGCTAGCGCCATTCGACGGCCAACACCGCGGTTCCTGGTGTGTCCGCTGTGCCGTGCGTGTGATCATTGCTTGTACAGCCCTCTCGCAGTGTCCGGAGCAAGTATGGTGGGTCTGACACACCGGTGTCAATGTGTTCTTTTTTCCATTTCCAGGAGTGTATAAGAAAATAATTTTTTTTTTACATTTAAAATTTGACATTTTTTCACTTACCATTGGCTCCATTTGTTGTCTGGATCAGTTTTCAGATGATGATTTGCGGTTCTTTCTGCAGAAGTAAGGTTAGTTTGCACATTGAGGGGTTTGGGGAATGATGGTGAGGCAAGGTTTGAGGTTAAGAAATTGTGTAAAGTTAACAGGGGATGATTTGGGGTCAGTGGGGTTGGATCACAGTTGGCTGGAGGAGTGAACTGAGTCAGGCAGGGTTCAATATTGATATATGGTTGAGTCTGATAGGTAGGGTTGGTGGCAAGAATGTGTTTCCACTGTAGGGACTGGGATAAGGAGAGAAGGACCTTAACAAGCCTTGCATGAGAGAATTTGCAAGTGGGGCAAAAGGTGAGGCTCTTGCAAAGGATTGATACATCCCCTCTCAGCTGACAAAAACTGTCTCGCAGACCTACTACATTTCTTCATAAGTAAGGGAGAGTCTTAGATGAATTTTGTACAGCATACAAACCATACTTACAGGTGTATGAAACTCTAGAATTTTCCAAATCTATTGAAAACTGTGGTAATAATTGAAATAATGAACTATAAAATTTGAGTTTTTTCTAAACACGAGGGTTAAAATGCAACAGCACAATCATTTTTCCATAAATTAAATAATTTCTAGAGTTTCATACACCTGTAAGTATGGTTTGTATGCTGTGCAAAATTCATCGAAGGATCTCTCTTACTTATGAAGAAACGTGTACCTGTAGCAACAAACGCAGCTATTAGTAAGTGAAAAAATGATGTAAGTGCACATGTAAAAAAAAATATTTTTTAATGTTTTTGAACTTCCACTGCTATGAGTGTGAATCATTAATCCTTCCTGGTCATGCTGCAAAGTTTTATGAATTTATTCGTAAAAGTATAGACAGAGGAAATTAAAACGTCCTGTGGTGTCTCTCCTGCTATAAGACGGCCCGTTTGACGTCCTACCCCCCTTAAGGGACTTCTGCCTGCAGCTAAGCCACTGGGTCCAGCTGCAACGTTATCAACACCTACACACGCACTCTCGCTCAAGGCATTAGAGCAAAGAGACAGAATACCGTAGAGAGGCGACACCGCGACCAGAGTGAAGCACGCTGAACAAACCTCCACCATATTTTCGGAATTCAAAACAAAGAAGCACGGTACATGATAGTGCGTAAAGAAATTACGAAACCTTGGCTCAAATAACAAATTCACATATTCACGTAAAACTAAACATGCAAAAGTACATTACCTACTGCTATATAACGCAAATAGATCGCCTCACGCTGAAAGGACCTCAGTTGGAAAATATCCAAAATGAAATTTAGTACATTGATGAGTTACTGAAGGGTAGCCGCATCTTTTAATGTTAAAAGGCACCCACACACTTGGTAGGAAAGATGCCACAGAAATCATGTTATGTGGAGTAAGAACATTAGTCACTGACTGAAGTTCTTCTAGTGTGTCACGGAAGCCCTTCCAAAAGAAGCAAGAGAAGCTATCCGGCAACACAAAAAAATGGTTCAAATGGCTCTAAGCACTATGGGACTTAACATCTGAGGTCATCAGTTCCCTAGACTTAGAACTACTGAAACCTAACTAACCTAAGAACATCACACACATCCATGCCCGAGGCAGGATTCGAACCTGCGACCATAGCAGTCGGGCGGTTCCGGACTGAAGCGCCTAGAATCGCTCGGCCACCACGGCCGGCTCTATACGGAAACACACTGGAGGTTTTCATCTAAAAGAAAGTTATTACGCTGGCATCGATACAAAGTATTTAGAAGGCATACAACGTTTAAGGAGCAGCAAACCCTGATGAAGACCAGCTTATGCATCATTGTACAAGGAAAATTTCAATTTGCAGTTCGGACGCCCTCAGACAGACTGCTGTTGCTCATGTGAAGAGCTGAAGGTGGAGACGAGAAACTCTCGCCTTAACGATGTAGCAAAGCGATGTGGCACTGGAGAGCTAATGGTTCACAAAAGAAGGGCCCAAAAATTTTACACGTACCTTACAGAAGAAACTGAAAGGACAGTCGAGCTCCAAGAACTAACTGTTGGTTTTGACTACGTACGAAATATTCATATTCCACAAATTACTGTCCAGGCTATATTTTATCTGCGACATTTGACACACACACACTCAGAAGAGATCTCCACCCTCTCGTACTCTTACTGATTTATAGACAGCCCCTCAGGATTCATGGCGTCAGTTCCCTCCAGCACTACTTCAGACATTAGTTGAGTCCATGCCACGTCGTGTTGCGGCACTTCTGCGTGCTCACGGGGAGCCTACACGACATTAGGCAAGTGTATCAGTTTCTTTGGCTCTTCAGTGTAGTTGTTCCTCACTTTTAAGTACGACAACAGTGCCATTAGGTAACCTTAACCTTGATATCTTTTCACCATGAATTTTAATCCCATTTCTGACCTTTTCTCCTGTATCCCTCTTTGTTTCTTCGAAAGGCGCTTTTCTCTTCAGTTTCCATTCTTGTTGCTCCCTTTAGGTTCTTGTAGATGTTGAATATTACACGCCTTTTCGTATTAAGTGCGCCCATTTTTATAAGTACCTCAAGCATTTTCCACGATTTTGTCATCGCATGCTTTTTCTAAGTCCATAAATGCTATGAGAGTATTTTGAATTTTCTCATGTCTTGCACTCACGACCAATGGTTGTGTAACGTTTGGCGTATTTACCTTCATAAAGCCACAGTCATCGTGACGTGACATATTCTCAATTTTATGCTTCATTATTACGTATGTTATTTTTGTCATTAACTGGGAGCCTTGACCCAATGACAATCACGGAAAAACGTTTGCGCCGCTTCTAATGGTGCAGTACAACGCTGATATGAAGACGGTTGTAGATCACAGCTGAACCACACAATTATAAAGGCAAAATGAGTAATTCTCGTTCAGTTAAATAAAAGGTAAAGCTTTTATGATTAGTTCTAACCGTCTAGTGTGTTGACTAATCGTGCCGTATTCAGTTACACGAAGTGGATCGACTTGTAGCTGTAGCCATTGGCTAGAAACGTTGTGCTTAGCCTTTTAAGCTCAGGTGCTATGTTTTGAGCATCACTTAGGCGCAGCGCACAGATTGCCAAAGAACGGATAGCCGAGTTCTTCTGCCCTGGATGGTGGTAGGTTGAGAGTGCAGATACCTGTCTGTATGTGTAGGCTTGCGATATACGATGTGCCTCAGTGTGCCCTCTGTTGTCCTATATACTTAGGCGTCTAGAAATGGAACTGCACCATTCTTCTCTACTTCGAGCGCGAGCTGTATCTTCCCGTGCATGATGTTCAAATATTCGTGAAACTTGTGTAGCTCCCTTTCATCATCAAGCCATATAGCGAACATGTCGTCCGCGTATCTGAACCAGCAAAGAGGGAGTAAAGGAGCTGAACCAAGAGCCGTTGCTTCAAAGGATTCTATGACACAGCTTTGTCGACGAATACAAGTAAGCAAGACAAGCAAGAAATAGACAAACTGCAGCCAGTAGTACACTTACCCAATTTGAAAAATGTTACTGACCGAACAGGCAAGCTCCTTCAATGGCTTGGGGTGCAGCCTGTCTTCTAGTGGTCGTAGGACCCAGGACGTGCTAGGCTCCACTAAGGACAAGGTGGATGCATTACACACTGCAGGAGTGTACAAGGTGGAATGCGAATGTAGAGAGCCATACATCGGCGAGACTGGCAGGCCAAAGCAACGATCATTCGGAAACACGAGCGCTATATTTGCCTTGGGCAACACAACAAATCTGCGGTGCCAGAGCATCAGCAAGACTGCGGAAAAGAAAAAAAAATTCAGCGAAGCCTGTGTATTGGCCAAACAGCCGATTATGACGAAACTCAAAATCAGACAGGTCATCGAAATACTTAAACACCTTAAGAACCTGAGAAGACAGGATGGACTCAGGGTTGCCCCATCTTGGCTGCCAGCAATCAGAACCCAACAGACCGCATTGTCAACACGATGCGCGAGCGCTACCAGCGAGTAACTGCCGCCGCGCGGCCGACGTCCAGCACTTGGTAAACAGGAGACAACTTCTCATTCGCCGGTGACCACCAATCGTGACACATAATACAAGAGCCATTAGACAAAAGAGATTACGCTCTCCCTCCACCGCTATAACCTATTAAAATAAAGTTTCCTCTCCTTCTTCCTTTAGTGACCAATGAAATGAACTATCTTTTAAAAATTATGACGTAATGGCAAGACAGTGAACAATAGTAATAAAATATAAGGGGCACAGTATAACTAGAACACAACAGTAGACCCAGAAGAAAACCGCTGCATCAGTGGCCGAAACGTTGGTTTTCTCCGGCAGTAGTTTTATACAATATGAGGCGGTACTATACCGAAAAAACTTTTATGTCAAACACTTAAAATGGTCCTATCCCAGCTTGAAAGCCCTTACAGAAATGAAAAACTTTATAGTAAAGATAAACGTCAGTATGCGATGCTCTAACAGTTCCTTTACAGCAACATTAAAAACCTGTAGCAGTAATAAATAAATAAAAGACAGGTAAAATATGCATTGCAAACCTTCCATTTCTGTTTCACTGAGTGCCCCATACCCGTCTCTGATATTAAAGGCCGGCCGGGGTGGCCGTGCGGTTCTAGGCGCTACAGTCTGGAACCGCGTGACCGCTACGGTATGTTCGAATCCTGCCTCGGGCATGGATGTCTGTGATGTCCTTAGGTTAGTTAGGTTTAAGTAGTTCTAAGTTCTAGGGGGCTAATAACCTCAGATGTTAAGTCCGGGTTCGATTCCAGGATGGGTCGGGGATTTTCTCCGCTCACGGTCTGGGTGTTGTGTTGTTTTCATCATCATTTCATCCCCATCCGGCGCGCAGTTCAACTGTTTACAAAACGTGCCGGCCCGGCAGCTCAGCGTGTTCGGCCAGAGAGCTGGTTGGCCTCTGTAGTAAGAAACTGAGTGGAACGATCAACAAACGAACTTTAACGGATGTCATGTGACGTCTGCAACGACCAAACACAACGATCAACAACGAACAAAATGAAAAAAAGGGGGCCCGGGTTCCATTCCCGGATGGTTCGGGGATTTTCACGGGTCTGGATGATGTGCTGTTTTCATCATCATTTCATCCCCATCCGGCGCGCAGGTCGCCTAATGTGGCGTCGAATGTAACAAGACCTGCACCAAGGCGGCCGGACCTGCCCCACAAGGGGCCTCCCGGCCAATGACGTCACACGCTCATTTCCACCAGTCTACCCGACGGGTGGCTCTAGCCACACATTTAACCAGAGCCACAGTGCGGCTAACTTAAATCTCTGCCATCGTATAGACTTTTGCTCCCTGACAAGGATCTCGTCAAGGAAGATTAAACGTCATCGCATTTTGGAAAATTACACTGACAAAACGCAAATATTTGTTAAGCGCGATTAAATCGCCATTTTGTGTGCGGAGATAAAGAACAACAAAAAATCTTATATTCCGATGAACGTTACAAAAAACAGTGACGTCTCTTCCTCAATAAATCATAATAATTGCTAAAGAACCTTCAATTTATTTTGCCTTTTATTTTTTGAAGGGTAAAATTTAACGCACCTAGTTCCTTACGTATTCAGGCATTAGTTTTAAACAGAAAGAATTAGCAGCGATAGAGAGTGTTTACATAAATACATGTTTCACATACACTGAACATCTATACTGAAATTTCTAAAGGACATAAAGGCAATCGGAAGTCTTCTTGCACGTGGTAACGGTATTCTTTGCACTGAAGAGGTGGTCATGCCAAGTTCTTCCCCTTTTTTCTGGTATGGAATTGGGATACGATCGAGGAGAATGGGAGGCAATTTCTCGCGCAATGAAGATCTAACTAATTTTTGATAAGATATTAAAATTACTTGTGGCTTATATTTGTCTCACGGCTAATGCTGAGAGCATTTAAGACTGGTTTAAGAAATTCCAACTTTTAAGTGGGCACTAAGGACGTGTATTTATGTTTTGTGTCTGTGGAAGTATAAGCTGATTAATCGGTTTAATAATTAGTCTCCCCGTATATCGTGGAGACTCTAGGGATCACGCAGTTAGATAATTCGTATCTCATGGTGGAGGTAACAACTAATTTCTTAAGAGAAGAGTGTACAGCAAGCTATCTCAGTTTTAATCTTTTCGCGAGCAACAAGAATTTTCGTCTTGTTGTACAATGGTGAAATTGCATGAAGATCTTGCGCGTAGGGAACGCATTGCTATTGCAGTTTTTTGCGTTAAATTCATTCTTCTTCCAATGTTTTTTTCACGCATGGTAAATTTACTTAAAATATTCTTTGGTCGTGTGACCTGAACTCGGTACTTTGCGAATAAGTTTGAGCTACTACGCACGTGGGTGAGGATATCCACCCCACCTTTCATAATCTGTTATTGTGTAATGCTTATGTAGCCTCTCTCAGTCGAATGAAAATTACTTACATGTTTTAGTAGTTTGAGTACTTAGAAATATGTACTGAATAGCTGTCTTTCTTTGTGGAACTGGTACAATTGTTTCCTTGTCCCTCGCACTACGTTTCACGAATAACGCACGGTTAATATTTGCATTGATGGTAGACTCCCACATTCTCTTCCTGAGTTATGCATACTGTTAATCTGCGAGTCCACTATTTCAGTCCCGTTTGTAAAATATTGCCGGCCGCTGGTGGCCGAGCGGTTCTTGCGCTTCAGTCTGGAATCGCGTGACCGCTACGGTCGCAGGTTCGAATCCTGCCTCGGGCATGGATGTGTGTGTTGTCCTTAGGTTAGTTAGGTTTAAGTAGTTCTAAGTTCTAGGGGACTTATGACCTCAGCAGTTGAGTCCCATAGTGCTCAGAGCCATTTGAACCATTTTTTTTGTAAAATATTACCGACTCATTACAGTGGAACTAAAACACAGATTCTGTGCCCTTCAGGTGCAGTTGAAAAACGCACAGGAGGAGCTAGATAGGATGAGGAGGGAGAAGGGGGTTGGGGAATGGGAGCTGGCTGTTGGCAAGAGATCTGCTAGGACAAGGAGATTTTCAGATAGTTTTACTATTGGTGTTTGTAATAGATATGACCAACTGTCAGAGTCTAGTGGAGAGGAATCTCTAGTAGCTGTAGATGTAGGAAGTATGCAGCAGACCTCAGCAGTTACGGTGGCTAGGACAGTTGCAAAGTCTAAAAGGTTCTGCTGTTAGGTAGTTCTCATGGTAGAGGTGTAGGCCAGCAGTTGCAGGAAGTTTCGGGGAGTGAGTACCAGGTCACCAGCATTGTGAAGCCTAATGCAGGATTGGCTCAGGTGACTTTTAACATAGGGGGGTTATGTAGGGATTTTACAAAAGAGGATCGGGTAGTGATTGTGGTTGGGGTTGGTAATAGTATTGATAGGGATGGGGAGTATGACATAGACGGTGACCTGGAAAAGATAGACACTCAGACTGGCAACACGAATGTGCATTTCGTGGAACTGTTTCAGCGTCACGATCGGCCCCATCTTAATACAGCCGTCAGGCGTAATAATATGAGACTTGGGGGTGCGCTAATGACAGAAGGCATGAGTCACATTTCAGTGGTGTCGGTGGAGTCTATCAGCAGGACGGGTTTCACTAGACATGGCCTGCACCTCAATAGGTATGGAAAGGGGAGGCTGGAAAAGCTTATAGGTGACAGCATAGGTGGGGGTGGTGGAATCAGTCATGGGAAAATTCCGGTAGTTGTGGGTGTTAGAGCTGTACCTTTTTTAGATTGAAGTCAGCTGACAGGTATTCCTACTTAAGGGAAGTCTCTCTAACAAAGAAACCACTTTCGACAAAGCTTAGGTATCCGATTAATGAGGGAATTAGTATATTTCATCAAAACATACAAGGCATTAGAGATAAAGTTAGTGAACTGCTTATAGATGTTGACTCTGAAATTATTGGTATATCTGAACACTTCTTAAATAAGGAGATAATTCAGAGGCTTCCTTTACCAGGATACAGATTGGCTGGCAGCTTTTATAGGAGCTCTTTGCGGTGTGGGGGAGTAGCCATGTATGTGAAAAACGGTATCCCATTTGAGTCAATTGATGTTTCAAAGTACTGAACTGAAAAGGTGTTTGAATGTTGTGCAGGTGTGGTTAAATTTAGTAGAGCTAAACTTCTTACTGTTGTTATTTATACATCCCCAGACTCCGATTTCACAACATTTTTGCTAAAGCTAGAGGAGGTTCTTGGTTCACTTTATAGGAAATACAAAAAGTTAGTTATATGTGGTGACTTCAATATAAATTGTATAAGTGATTGTGCAAGGAAAAGGATGCTGGTAGATCTCCTTAATTCATATAACTTATGCAAACCGTATTCTTTCCAACGAGAGTGCAAGGGAACAGTAGAACAACCATAGACAATATTTTTGTTCATTCGTCATTACTAGAAGGGCATTCTGTTAGCAAAATGGTGAATGGCCTTTCAGATCATGATGCACAAATTTTAAGTCTAAAAGATTTTTGTGCTGCAACAACATGTTAAATATAGTTACCAACTTTTTAGGAAAGCTGATCCAGTTGCTGTAGAGACTTTTGTAAACCTTATCAAGGAACAAGAGTGGCAAGATGTTTATAGTGCTGATACAGTAGACGATAAATATAATGCTTTCCTCAAGACTTTTCTCGTGCTCTTTGAAAGTTGCTTTCCGTTAGAACGTTCAAAACAGGGTACTAGCACAAACAGGCAGCCTGGGTGGCTGACTAAAGGTATAAGAATATCTTGTAGAACAAAGTGGCAATTATATCAAAACGTTAGAAACAGTCACAATCTAAATGCAATAGCCCATTACAAACAATGTTGTAAGGTGCTTAAAAAAGTTATTAGGAAGGCAAAAAGTATGTGGTATGCAGATAGAATAGCTAAGTCTCAGGATAAAATTAAAACCATATGGTCAGTCGTAAAGGAAGTGGCTGGTCTGCATAGACAGGTCGAGGATATAGAATCAGTGCGTAGTGGGAATGTCCGTGTTACTGATAAGTCGCATATATGTACAGTATTTAATAATCACTTTCTGAATATAGCAGGTGAACTAAATAGAAACCTAGTCCCAACAGGGAATCATATAGCGCTCGTAGAAAAAAGTGTTCCGAGACTGTTACCTGAAATGCTCCTCCATGATACTGACAGGAGGGAGATTGAGTTAATAATTAAATCACTAAAGACCAAGAACTCTCATGGATATGACGGGGTATCTAGCAGAATACTGAAGTATTGTTCCACGTATGTTAGCTCAGTACTTAGCCATATCTGTAACTTTTCCTTTAGGAGTGGTCGGTTTCCTGACCGATTAAAGTACTCGGTAGTGAAGCCACTTTATAAAAAGGGAGACAGGGATAATGTTGATAATTATTGACCTATTTCTATGCCATCGGTGTTTGCTAAAGTTATCGAGAGGGTTGCATATACAAGGTTACTGCAGCATTTAAATTCACATAATTTGCTGTCAAATGTAGAGTTTGGTTTTAGAAATGGCTTAACAACTGAAAATGCTATAGTCTCTTTTCTCTGTGAGGTTTTGGGCGGATTAAAGAAAAGATTGCGAACGTTAGGTGTTTTCTTTGATTTAACGAAGGCTTTTGACTGTGTTGACCACAAAATATTACAGCAGAAGTTGGAACATTATGGAGTAAGGGGAGTAGCTTACAATTGGTTCGCCTCTTACTTTAAGAACAGAAAGCAGAAGGTAATTCTCCGCAATATTGAGACTGTTAAATGGGGCGTTCCCCAAGGATCGGTGCTGGGCCACTGCTGTTTCTTATTTATATAAATGATATGCCTTCTAGTATTACAGGTGATTCAAAAATATTTCTGTTTGCTGATGGCACCAGCTTGGTAGTGAAGGATCTTGTGTGTAATATTGAAACATTATCAAATAATGTAGTTCATGAAATAAGTTCGTCGCTTGTGGAAAATAATTTGATGCTAAATCACAGTAAGACTCAGTTTTTACAGTTTCTAACTCACAATTCAACAAGAACTGATATTTTAATCAGACAGAATGGGCATGTTATAAGCGAGACGGAACAGTTCAAGTTCCTAGGCGTACGGATAGATAGTAAGCTGTTGTGGAAAGCCCATGTTCAGGATCTTGTTCAGAAACTAAATGCCGCTTTATTTACCATTAGAACAGAATCTGAAATAAGTGACATTTCAACACGAAAAGTAGTCTACTTCGCATATTTTCATACGCTTATGTCATATGGTATTATTTTTTGGGGTAATTCTTCTGATTCAAAAAGGGTATTTTTGGCTCAAAAACGGGCTGTTCGAGCTATGTGTGGTGTAAGTTCGAAAACCTCTTGTCGACCGCTATTCAAAAGTCTGGGAATTTTGACATTGCCCTCACAGTATATATTTTCTTTAATGTCGTTTGTTGTTAGTAATATTAGCTTATTCCCAAGAGTTAGCAGCTTTCACTCAGTTAATACTAGGCAGAAATCAAATCTGCATGTGGAATGCACTTCCTTGCCTCTTGTGCAGAAAGGAGTGCAGTATTCTGCTGCATCCATTTTCAATAAGCTACCACAAGAACTCAAAAATCTTAGCAGTAGCCCAAACGATTTTAAGTCTAAACTGAAGAGTTTCCTCATGGCTCACTCCTTCTACTCTGTCGAGGAGCTCCTGGAAGAGCTAAAAAATTAAGAAAATTCCAGTGTTACATTATTGATTTTCTTTATTTAAACTAACGACGTGTCGCCTGAATATGTTTCTTATATTTCATTTTATCTGTTTCTACAATCTACAACTGAATATGTCTCTTATATTTCATTTTATCTGTTTCTACAATCGTGTTGTAATTTCATGTATTGACTCGTTCCATGACCATGGAGACTTCTCCTTAATGTGGTCCCACGGAACAATAAATAAATAAATATAAGCCTACAATAGGCGGTGTCATGCGTTTGATACTATTTAACTGTACCTTTCTTTCCAGATGTCTTGCACAAGCAGCTGTGTAGCCAATTCTTTTAATGACCTACAATTTTCAGTCTCAAGGGGTAAGTCGATGAGCAGTGCGTCAGTGACCACATGTTGTACATTTCTTTGAGTCAAAATTAGTTCTCCTGTCTTCAAATTTTGAATTAATATGCTTATATCTTGCAGTCAGTAGCGCATCCTCCTTCGTTTCCTATCAATATATCCATATAGACTTGCACGCTGTACAGATTACACACGAGTGTACTTCGCACAGATGACTCCTGTAGGGGTCAGCCAAGTTGAAACTTCCCCTTTGAATGTAAAGAATGACTGTGCTGGTAAACTTCTACGTTATTTGATACAGAAACAGCTGAGTAAAACTGAACGTATACAGTTTTCTCTTTACTTATTCTGATCATTTCTAAACTGACACACTACATTGTAGCGCAACGCAGTCTGACTTTTAATAATCCCTACAAAAGAATAGCCCTGACTAACAATAACCCTTCATGAATCACTTACCTCACAAAAATCTTCGTTACAAGAACTACTGCAATACAACGAGCGCCACTACTGCCAACTAAATAAATGATTCTAACTACTCAAGGCACTAACTACTGATAGGCATATAGTTTGCATACGAAAGATTTTGATAGGGAACAAACAATGTATTTACTTTAAAGATGTTGAAAAGTCATATATATAGACATTCTTGACATCTATTTTGACAAATTTCCTTTTTCTGACAGACACACGTCCAGATCGTCCGCTCATATTAACATCTCAAAACTCTGGCATATCTCTTCCCACATCCACCACTGCTGGCGGCTCACCTCCAACTGCCCAACGCTACGTGCTGTTCACATCCAACTGTCCAACACTACACTAGCGAATATTCCAACAACTAGTCCAATCAGCCACAGACTGCACAAAGCGCAGTCAGCGATTTTCATACAGAGCGCTGCGTGGCGTCACCAACATAAAAACCTAAACAGCCTACTTACAAAGTACATTAAAGTTATCTGTTTCGTGTTGTACACTTTCAGGGCCTGGCCATTCTTGTAAGTTGTAAACTGAGAGCAACCTGCTTTATCATAAGAAAAAATGACAGATAACTCACAAAATATACATTATTACATCATTACTCTGTAACGAGCCACCGGAGACGACGAGGGTCTTACACCAGCATGCTCAGAAGATGGGTAAAGTGGACGTTCTAAGGAAAACTGAATTGCCACCAGACATTGGTTATTGATAAAAGTTTGCTTACATATTTTGAATCTACATATTACGTGGCATCACATTAAATTTTTACAAGTAAAAAAAAGTAATGTATAAGACCTATACGCATTTTTCTGCGCCTTACATAGCGGCTACTTTCCCCACCTTAACGAGGTGATGTATACGGCAACCCTGTTTCAGCTGAAGTAACGCCACTGGCTCGGCGTCTATCTTTAAGTGCAGACACTTTGTTGTTGTTGAACTGAGCTGGCAACGGTTCCAGCCGCGTTACAAATGTGATGAGCACTTTCTTGTACTGTTTTAAGGATAGCAAAAATGTTGCCCTTGTTGAATACTTGCCCCGTAGCTATCGAGGCAGGCTTCGTACGACTAATATTATAGTGCTTGACATCTTTGACTATTTGTTATAACAATACGATAATCTGCTTTGCTTTGTCAACTGGAATGCTAATCACCATAGGTCGTTCACTGTAAATCGCTTTTCCAGTTCACAAACATAGTTAAGGATATGTTGTTCCTCAAATTTAAAACAAATTGAAGAAAAAGAGGTTCAAATGGCTCTAAGCACTATGGGAATTAACATCTGAGGTCACAGTCTCCTAGACTTAGAACTATTTAAACCTAACTAACCTAACGACATCACATACATCCATGCTCGAGGCAGGATTCGAACCTGCGACAGTAGAAGCCCCGTGGTTCGGGACTGAAGCGCCTAGAACCGCTCCTCCACAGCGGCCGGCCTTGTTGTTCCTGCACTATATTGAACACACTACAGCGCATAAGCTTATTGTAATCTTTTTACCTCTTGCTGCTGCTCTATTTTTTTTTAGAACTCTTCTTTTCAGTGTATTACGTGAAGCATGAAATTGCTTTGTTGCTGTGGAAGAAGGTGTGATACCATTCTTTACCGCCTAAATCTCATTCTCCATCGACATAGGGTCGAATGTTTGTTACTCCACTTTGTGGACATGGTTACTAGGCACCCTGATGCCCTAGGATTTGAAGTGATACCAACCGATTGCAACAGATCGTTTTCAATTCTATTTTTGAATTGGGCTAAACACAGCAGAACAGGGGTGGTTTTAAGTAACAATAATTAATTAATTCAAAGTCACCGAAAGAAATGAAATGGGGGATCATACCCTTGTGTATAAACTCACACTGTAGAAGTAACTATCTCTTATTGTGGTAACCAGGTTAAAAATGATCTAATGGGAAAAGTTATCACCTTGGCCACTTTTCCGACGAGTAGTTTGGTCCCTTTTTCCGGTTTGACACCCTGTCGGCCTTAGCGGTTCACAGTTGAAACTGAGATACGGAAAGAAAGAATAAAGGGCTAAATTAGTAACCTAAAACGTGTTGTTTGAACACTGATACTATAAAAAAGGATTGCTCTACGTGTAAGTGAGGTAGCAGGGATAATATAAAAGACTTCTCTTAGATCAGACGACTGAAAATCAGAACTATTTTTGCTGAAAAATAACGGAAAAAGCTTCCTCTGTTAGACTCACTGACAACAATGATGTATATCGTTACGCATGCGATGGCATGCGCAACCAGTATATTTCAAAACGCCACGCATAAAAACGGGACTTTTCCGAGGCTCATACCTCGGGTTCTGTTGGCGACAAAGGTAGGGTCAGGTGATTTGAATAGTATTTGGGAGGGGGGGGGGGGGTGGACCATTTGTATACGCAACAGAAGGATCGCCTTACTGTGACTGCCCTACAGTACAGGGTCATTGTTTGAATATTACACACTTCCTTCAGTTGAGACAAATGGGGCAAATCGGTTGGTTCTTTTTCATTAGATGTGGTCTATGGCGTGCCTTGAAGTGCTTATGGAAGCATCATTTAGTTCACGGGCTCTTCCGGAGAAAACCCGAAAAAAACGTTTTCCCTATTTTTTCGTCGGCAGTAGGGGGTATCTGAAACAGCAGTTGCAGAAAATTGCTCAATTTTTTACGGTATATTCTAGAAGTACCATCTTCATTGTTTTCAAAAATTTTTATCCGTTATCGAGGAACATATCAGGAACATGGGTGTTGGGTACAAAAACCAGGCAGCAGCTATGCACAGCGAACAGATGAAATTTTTAAGATATATTTCTAAGATCGAGATCTCGAATATCCTAAAAAATTTTCTTGCTATCTTCATCTGTATGTGAGATACAGAGGTTCAAACCTACCTTACTTGTACACGTAAAATGCAGTGTGAGACGAAAACATAGTGTATAATGTGACGTAGCACGAATACATACGCTGTGAAGTATTTCTGTTATCATCTGATGGGTTCTGGGAACTCCATATTATAGTACTGAAGCATATGTAACATTTTAGTGGTCGTAAAATCCAGTCTGGGGTGTAAAATTAGTCTTGCGTTATTTCAGTTTGGCATAAATAAACTATCAAAATTTTAGAGACCCTTAAAATTCTTTTGATATGAATGACGTGTCCCGTCGTAGCAGGGAAAAGAATCGAAACAGCAGAAAAATGCTAGTATCGGAACACAAAAATGACGAATATGTTCATGTTTAAAAGATTCGGACTGATAAGTGAGGTACTAACTGCTTCATTCTGTCTTCCTCAGTAGCTTTAAAAGATTTCCAAAACTTTTGGCATGCGAACATATTCGCGCTTTTTATACTGAGAGAGAAGGAAAGAGTGGCAGTGCGAAAGAGACGGAACAGCAATGTATACTAGAAGGTAATATACAGTGAGTGTGGTATAGAAAGAGAGAAGGAGGCAATGGCAGTATGAGAGAAAGAGAGAGTGGCAGTGGAACATAATTGACAGTGATATAACAGTGGTACGGAAAGAATGGAGACAGGAATGAAGAGGAAGGCTCAAATGGCTCTGAGCACTATGGGACTTAACTTCTAAGGTCATCAGTCGCCTAGAACTTAGAACTAATTAAACCTGACTAACCTAAGGACATCACACACATCCATGCCCGAGGCAGGATTCGAACCTGCGACCGTAGCGGTCGCGCGGTTCCCGACTGTAGCGCCTAGAACCCGAAGAGGAAGTGGAAGTGAGTGAGAGACAGTGATAATAAGAAACAGAGGCTATAGCAATGACGACAAGGAAGAGAGATATTGACAGTGAGAAGAGCCAGAGAAACAGGCCCTCGCAAGCACGCAGAAGTGCCGCAACACGACGTGGCATGGACTCGAGTAATGTGTGAAGTAGTGCTGAAGGGAACTGACATCACGGATCCTGCAGGGCTGTCCATAAATCGGTAAGAGTATGAGGGGATGGAGATCTTTTCTGGACAGCACGTTTCAGGGCATCCCATATGTGCTCAATAATGTTCATGTCTGGAGAGTTAGGTGGCCAGCGGAAGTGTTTAAACTCAGGAGAGTGTTCCTGGAACCACTCTGTAGCAATTCTGGACGTGTGGGGTGCCGCATTGTCTTGCTGGGATGGCTCAAGTCCGTCGTAAAGCACAACGGACATGAATGGATGCAGATGATCGTACAGAATGCTTACGTACGTGTCACTTGTCAGAGTCGCATATAGACGTATCAGGCGTCTCATATCACTCCAGCTGCACACGCCCCACACCATTACAGAGCCTCCAGCAGCTTCAACAGTCCCCAGCTGACATGCAGGGTCCATGGATTTATGAGGTTGTCTCCGTACCGTACTCGTCCATCCGCTCGATACAATTTGAAACCAGACACGTCCGACCAGACAACTTGCTTCCAATCAGCAGCAGTCTAATGTCGATGTTGATGGGCCCAGGCGAGGCGTAAAGCTTTGTATCGTGCAGTCACCAAGGGTACACGAGTGAGCCTCCGGCTCCAAAACCCCATATCGATGATGTTTCGTTGTACGGTACGCACGCTCCCACTTGCTGATGGCCCAGCATTGAAGTCTGCAGCAATTTGCGGAACGGTTGCACTTTTGTCAGGTTGAACGATTCTCTTCAGTCGTCATTGGTACCGTTCTTGCAGGATCTTTTTCCGGCCGCAGCGATGGCGGAGATTTGATGTTTTACCGGATTCCTGATATCTCTCGTGGGCCGACTATATCACCACGTTCAAACTCAATTAAATCTTAATAACCTGCCATTGTAGCAGCAGTAACCAATCTAACAACTGTGCCTGAAACTTGTCTTATTTAGGCGTTGCCGACCGCAGTTCCGGATTCTGCCTGTTTCCATATCTCTGTATTTGAATATGCATGGCTATACGAGTTTCTTTGGCGCTTCAGTGTAGAAGAAATGAATGACGTAGTAGCAGTAATACGGAACAAGTGGGAGGCAGTGACAGTGAGAGGTTGCAGTCGTAGTAGAACAGAACAAAATAGACTGCGGCCGCGAGACAGAGCACAGTGACAGAGAGATTCAAAGAGGTAATAACAATGAGTTAATAATTTTTTTCATAACGAGGGGCCACAGTCATCATATATTTCTTTCAAGTCAGTACCGCCGCCGACCGTTGTGGCCGAGTGGTTCTAGGCGCTGCAGTGTGGAACCGCGCGACCGCTACGGTCGCAGGTTCGAATCCTGCCTCGGGAATGGATGTTTGTGATGTCCTGACGCTAGTTAGGTTGAAGTAGTTCTAAGTTCTAGGCGACTGATGACCTCAGATGTTAATTCCCATTGTGCTCTGAGCCATATCAACCATTTTTTTTCTCAGTACCTCCATTAGACTGTTGTTTATTTACACTTTGAAGCCTACATCATGATTGTGTATGTGTAAATGTAACATTGTAAATAAACAACAATCGAATGGCGGTACTGACTTTAACCCTTTCGGGACGGAGCGCGTTTTCTCAAAGCGGAACAATTCGGCGGTTCTGTGCGGGTTCCATATCCCTTAGGTTTCTTTTATCGCTTATAAAATCTAGTTTTTGCTTGTCGGTGTAATGATTTTGTAAATGAAGCTTAAAACACACTCTTTACTGGCATACTATTTTCGTTATTCCACTTTTTGACTTGGCGGTGGTGTTAAAATAGAAAAAAATGAATAATTAGATTTTTTCATTTTTTTTTTAGTTGGGAGGTGATGCATTGAATTAGACATATTAAAATTAGTTGTATCTTATTCTTTAAAGTTTTAGCTTTAAAACGACATACAAAATACAATTTTATCTCTTATGGGACGTCTGTGGGAAGAAAACTAAAAGGTCCATTTTGAGGGATAAAAAATTTATTTTATGTCAATAAACTACAAAATTTCATAAAATTTGGTTAAAACAAACTTTACAACTTTGGCATTTCGATTTTTCGATAGGCAAGCATATTTTACAAGTCCTTTCGGTACTTTGCTCGTTTGTGATACGTGCTGAAGCACTCAGGCACATGAAGAGAAGGGTTGGACGGACAAGTTTCGCAAAAAAAGGGGGACCGTTTTGGCTCTCTTAGCTTGGAGCGATCACTGCAAACGACACAGTCACCCTGTTGTCCGGTGTCTATTCTTGAGGTAGCATGGTACAGGCTGTCCATCCTGTGTAGGTCACCAATGCCAGAGCGTGGCCTCTTCCACGATGGGCTGGTTGAGCACAGACGTCGCCCACAAGCTCCTTGACGAGACTCTTCCGAAACTGCAAATGACTCTTTGGTGTGTCTCCTCTTTTCTTTGCTATGATGACATATAGCAAGAAAGCGTTGACTATCCCCACCTGAAATTAGAACAATTACCCTTTTGTTTGGATGCTCTCCGTCCCGTGTCGATACTCCGAGCCAGTGCCTGGATACAGCGCTGGGTGTGTGACGCGACAATCGGGCCACATATGTGGGCCTCGCGTCCCATAGCGAGTGCCGCGTCGGGCCACGTGTAATGGTCTCGCGTCCTGAAAGGGTTAAAGAAACAATGAGCTAGGCTGAATGAGTGAGTGAGGATGGGATATTGGGAGTGGTTGGGTATAAGCAACATATAGCGATGGACTAGTTACAGCTCATGAGGGTGAGATGTGAGTTGCACGTTAGAAAGAGCGCGAATATGCTCACATGCCAATATTTTTAAAGGTGCTAAGGAAGGTAGAATGAAGCACTTGGTAACGCACATTTCAAATAGTCCTTTAAAGAGAATCATATTTGCCATATTTGTGCTCCGATGGTAGACATTTCAGCTGGGTGGAACCTGCCTGAACACTTCCCTGCAGTCAGCAGCACTATTCAGGGCAACAAACCGTGCACAAGCCTTTTTACTGCCCGGACCACGTCACCCTACCTCTCTTTACCTATTGCTGAACAATCTACAAAATTTTGATGATGATATTCGGGTACACCCTATACAGGGTGTTACAAAAAGGTACGGCCAAAATTTCAGGAAACATTCCTCACACACAAATAAAGAAAATATGTTATGTGGACATGTGTCCGGAAACGCTTAATTTCCATGTTAGAGCTCATTTTAGTTTCTTCCAGCTACGCTCAATGGAGCACGTTATCATTATTTCATACGGGATACTCTACCTGTGCTGCTAGAACATGTGCCTTTACAAGTACGACACAACATGTGGTTCATGCACAATGGAGCTCCTGCACATTTCAGTCGAAGTGATCGTACGCTTCTCAACAACAGATTCGGTGACCGATGGATTGGTAGAGGCGGACCAATTCCATGGCCTCCACGCTCTCCTGACCTCAACCCTCTTGACTTTCATTTATTGGGGCATTTGAAGGCTCTTGTTTACGCAACCCCGGTACCAAATGTAGAGACTCTTCGTGCTCGTATTGTGGACGGCTGCGATACAATACGCCATTCTCCAGGGCTGCATCAGCGCATCAGGGATTCCGTGCGACGGAGGGTGGATGCACGTATCCTCGCTAACGGAGGACATTTTGAACATTTCCTGTAACAAAGTGTTTGAAGTCACGCTGGTACGTTCTGTTGCTGTGTGTTTCCATTCCATGATTAATGTGATTTGAATAAAAGTAATAAAATGAGCTCTAACGTGAAAATTAAGCGTTTCCGGACACATGTCCACATAACATATTTTCTTTCTTTGTGTGTGAGGAATGTTTCCTGAAAGTTTGGCCGTACCTTTTTGTAACACCCTGTATATTCACTGAAACCTTTGCTTGAATTCGTGGTTGAGGAGCTGGTGGTAGAAAACTGTGCGTCTTTTCTCTGGTTTCACCCCGCCGTCCTAGAGCAGATACGAGAGTCAGTGTGAGATGAGTTGTAGTTCGCAGAACGTAGGGGCAGGTTACGTGGAAGGCAAGCGCAGACAGTCGGTTGTTAGGGACACCCGAGGCCAGCTGGCGCGTCACGAACAGCAAAGCAGCGCTCGTAGCTCGAGGCCGGTCGAGGAAGCCGAGACGGCGGAGGGCTGGCGGTCCGTGACGGACGCAGACCCAGAGAACACTCGGAGGTAATTAGGCGTGCAATGCGAGCGGCCCGGCTCACTCGACGAAATTCCAGCTACTGGCCTCTGAGCAGTCCTCTCCTGCTCCAGTCAACGGCAGCGGCCGTTCTGCTTTCGCCATTACGATGCAGGTCTTTACACCCGCTAATGCGAGGGCTGAACGGGGGCGGGATTAATTGGGGTTATCACGCTCCCTCCCTTCGATACCTTTTAGCAGAAGCGATTATATTTTTACGCTCATAAATTTCCAAATTTCCCAGTTAACTTCCAGAGAAGAAAGTATTTAAATAAAATACAACTTTAACATGCGATGTTTTAAGCCTGATTAAAACGTATAATGTAATTAAAATTCCTAGCCCTATAACGGTAGTCCTGAAAATATCCGCTTGCAAATTTTTGGCCGTCCGTTGCGGCCAAGAGGTTGTAGGCGCTTCAGTTCGGAACTGCGCTGCTGCTACGGTCGCAGGTTCGATTCCTGCCTCGGGCATGGATGTGTGTGATGTCCTTAGGTTAGTTTGGTTTAACTAGTTCTACTTCCTAGGGGACTCATGACCTCAGATGTTGAGACCCATAGTGCTCAGAGCCATTCGAATCATTTGTAAATTTTTGATAGTTATGAAAGCATTTGCAAGATTTAAAGTGAAAAACGTTTGGGGCAGAAAATATTAATGCCTCACTTATGTACCCTTTATGTTTCAAATCTTACAACTACTCCCACAGTTCTTTAAAATTCGCTATTACAATTTGTCAGGACTGTCTGTATGTGGTTAGGAATATGTACTGGACAATGAGGACTTATACGTTTCACACCGATTTAAAAACGTGGTGTATTAAAAATTTTTTATTTGAATAACTGTTTTTTGAGGAGTGGAATTTTCACTTAGCAGCGGACGTACGCTGATATGAACCTTCCTGACATATGAACACCGTGTGTCGAGACTCAAATTGACGACCTTTGTTTATTGCGGGCAAGTGCTCAACCAACTGTGCTACCCAAGCACGGGTCTTGGACCCGTCCTCACAGCTCTACTTCAGCCAGTAGCTCGTCTCCTACTTTTCAAACTTCACAGGAGTTCTTCTTCGTAACTTGCGGGACTAACGGTCCTAGAAAAAAGGATTTTGCGGACACGTGGCTTAGCCATAACCTCGGGGAAGGTTCAAATGGCTCTGAGAACTATGGGACTTATCTGAGTTCATTAGTCGAACTTAGAACTTCTTAAACCCCACTAACCGAAGGACATCACACACGTCCATGCCCGAGGCAGGATTCGAACCTATGATCGTAGCAGCAGTGAGGTTCCAGACTGAAGCGCCTAGAACCGCTCGCCCACAACGGCCGGCTAACCTGGGGGATGTTTTCAGTATAAAATTTTCACTCTGCAGCAGAGTGTGCGGTAATCTGAAAACACCTGGCAGATTGAAACTGTGTGTCGGAGCGAGACTCGAATTCGAGACCTTTGCCTTTTGCAGGTAAGAGCTCTACCATGTGAGCTACCCACCCACGACTCAGAAACATTCCTCCGTTTTAAAGCCCTCCTTCCAAACTTCATCTGCCAGGAAGTTTCGTATCTGCACACACTCGGATGCTGAATGAAAATTTAGTTCTGGAAACATGCCCCAGGCTGTGGCTAAGACATGTCTCCGCAGTATCCTTCGTCCCAGGAGTGCCACTTCTGTAAGTTTCGTAGGGGAACCTGGGTAAAGCTTGAAAGGTAGGCTACGAGGATTAGCAGAAGTAAAGCTGCGAGAAGTGGTTGTGAGCCCCGCTTGGGTAGCTCGGTCGGTAGAGCACCTGCCCGCGAAAGTCGTAGATCCCGCGTCCCAGTCTCGGTCCAGCACACAGTTTTAATCTCCGTCTGTTTCTTGTTTTGAGTCTGTTGTGTGTGGCATTATCCAGTCGATTTGAGGCATTTTGATGAGATGACAACAGACACGTGGTAAATTTCAAGTTTATTTCAGTTTCTGTTCATCTGACTCAAGCAGTATACAGGGTGTTGTACGAGGGTTGGAACTTTAATAGTGACAGCTATCTATTTACAGCTCGTACAAAATAGATATGTGTTTCAAAGTTTTACTGACCTTCAAAGTAGTCACCAGCATTGTGTAGAACCCGCTGCCAACGATGTGGAAGTCGTAGGATACTCTCAGCAGTGCCAGTTCTGTTGACAGTTCGAACGGCGCGGTCTATTGCTCGACGAATTTGTAGCAGTTCTGAAGCGAATGCCGCGAAGTTTTTCCTTCAGTTTAGAAATCGAGTTGAACTCACGAGGGCTTAAGTCAGGGGAGAGCAGTAGACGGTATAGCACTTAGCAGCCCCATCAGTCAAACAAATCAGTAACAGCCTGCACTGTAAGTACTTGAGAATTGTCCTGCAAAATGATGGTCAGGTCTTGCAGAAAGTGTCGTCACTTTTAAGATGGTCGTAGGTTGTGTTCCAAAAATGAACAGCATAGAGAGAGAAGTGATGACAATTTCTGCAGAACCTGACCATCATTTTGCAGGACCATGCTCATGTACGTATAGTCCAAGCTGTTACTGATTTGTTTGACTGATGGGTCTGCTAAGTGCTATACCAGCTACTGCACTCCCCTGACTTAAACCCTCGTAAGTTCAACTAGATTTCTAAACTGAAGGAAACACTTCACGGCATTCACTTCACAACCGCTACAAATTTGTCGGGAAAAAGATCGCGCCGTTCGAACAGTCAGCACAACTGGCACTGCTAAGAGTACCTTACGACTTCCACGTACCCGGAAACGGGTTATACATAATGGTGGTGACTACTCTGAAGGTCAGTAAAACTTTGAAACGCGTATCTATTTTGTACGAGCTGTAAATAAATAGTTGCCGCTATAAGAGTTGCATCCCTTGTAATGAAAGTAAACCGCTGTAGAAATAACACCACTGGTCCGAATGACGTGAAATTGCAACGGAATATTATCGGAGAAGGTGGAAAACGTATGGCAGAAGAAGAATAAGTAATTGCAAAATGTAGAAATAGATGGCGCTGTAAGCATCATAATTTAATAGTGGTCGACTACTATTGACAATTGAATCATACAACAATGCCTAAGGTGTACGTCTGACTTTAAACAAACTGTCTACTCAGTATGCATGGATATATAGGTGTGATACTGTTAGTTATGTAAGCCCAACCACCATGGCAAGGTCACATCACATCGAATGGGATAAATCGGTTTTTAACTGTCCTGAGGCAAAAAACCGCAAAAAAGCATCACTCACGTCGGTTTTTAATTGCCCTAAGGCCAAAAAGCTCATAAAAGCATCAATCAAAATCAAATTTTATTATTAATTTCCGTGTGACTGGTGCAAAACATGTTCAATATGCTGTCCACCGTTTTTTGCAACAAGTTCAAATCGAGAAACAGCTTGTTCTACAACTGATCGAAGTGTTTCCGGGGTCTCTTTCAGCATGTGTTGTTCAGTGCGTGCCTTCACTGCAGCTAAGTTTGCAATCGGAACACTGAACAGAACATCTTTTAGATGGCTCCACAGCCAGAAGTCACACGAATTAAGGTGATCGGGACCGCCAGGCTGTAGTGAAATGGCGGCTGATAATTCTAGCATTTCCCAAATGGCGCTTCAGCAGCTGCGTAACTGGATTTGCAGTGTACGGAGGTACGCCATCTAGCATAAAAATGACCCCATCCTCACATCTACGCTGTTGAGGAGCTGGTATGATGTGGTTGCGCAAAAGACAATTACAGCGCTTACCAGTGACGGTACAGGTAACAGAACAGGAAGCACCTGTCTCTTCGAAAAAAATATGGCCCTATGATAAATGATTTCAAATGGTTCAAATGGCTCTGAGCAGTATGGAACTTAACATATGAGGTCATCAGTCCCCTAGAACTTAGAACTACTTAAACCTAACTAACCTAAGGACATCACACACATCCATACCCGAGGCAGGATTCGAACCTGCGACCGTAGCGGTTGCGTGGTTCCAGACTGAAGCACCTAGAACCACTCGGCCACACCGGCCGGCAATGATAAAGTAAACCAGCACCACACAGTGACCTTTTCAGGATGAAGTGGTACTATTTGATATGCGTGTGGATTTTCCATTGCCCATATTCAACGATTCTGAGTATTGGCGTATCCTGTCAGATGGAAGTGGCCATCTTCTGTCCACAAAATCTTCCACGGCCAGTCATAGTCCACTTCCATGCGAGCAAGAAATTCTAAAGCAAAGGTCTCTCTCTTGTTGGCAGGTCAAAAGTAAACAACTCGTGCACATGGGTAATATTGAATGTATAGAGAAGAAGCATATTTCGTAGGATTTTAAGCACCGTGCTCACGGGTATGACCAATGTTCAGGCAAGTGTGTATGCACTACACATTTCCACACAACCACTCGTATCCTCCTGCATTGCTGTGGACACTGCTTCCACTGACGTCAAACCAGTTCGTTTCCTCCCTCGACCAGGTTGCACGCGGAAAGAACCCGTGCTTGTGTCGTGTGCATGACACGTGTTTTCATTTACCTATTCTGTCACATACAGCGCCATCTATTGATCAATTTTCACACTATTTTTTTTCTTCTGTCATACGTTTTCCCCCTTCTCCGATAATATTCCGTTGCAATTTGACGTCATCCTGACCAGTGGTGTTATTCCTACAGCGTTTTGAAAGTTTAACTTTAATTATAATCACCTTGTACTGCTGCTTCCTCCCAGGTATATCTCGCGGACAGATTAGGTACCAGTTCACACGGAGGCTTACCAGCAATCATTCTTCCCGCAAATCATTTGCACTTGAACAGGGGGCAATGACATTGGTACATCAAATTTCCCCCGCCACACACCAAACACGAAAGCGAGTTATTGTTGCATTGTCATCCAATTATGACCTACGTTGAAAGATTTAAGTCTCTAGCTCTCCGGAACTCATAATGGAAAGTAAAGTGCGTCACAGCGCACCACTCAAGAAAGCGAGTTAATATTGCATTTTCATCCAATTCTGAGGTATTTGTTTTCCCTTACCCCCCACTCGAGCTAGCGGACGACGCCGTAAGGAATGCTCCCGCTGTTGGTGGATACAGAGAATGCTTAATTGCGATCTGACGTCTCGCCGTCCACAGCTCGTGGTCGTGCGGTAGCGTTCTCGCTTCCCGCGCCCGGGTTCCCGGGTTCGATTCCCGGCGGGGTCAGGGATTTTCTCTGCCTCGTGATGACTGGGTGTTGTGTGATGTCCTTAGGTTAGTTAGGTTTAAGTAGTTATAAGTTCTAGGGGACTGATGACCATAGATGTTAAGTCTCATAGTGCTCAGAGCCATTTGAACCATTTGACGTCTCGCCAAAACATAGGAGAGTTAGTTTCAAATCAATACAAATACTTGAACTGAACAGACAAACAAACAGACAAGAAAGCGAGCTAATAAAAGCTTGTTAAAACATAAGGGCCTCAACTATGGCAAGAAGTTGTAGAAGATTACGTGCTACTTTTCAGTTTCTTCTCCACGTGGTTGATGGGTTTGCGTTCTGACGTCTGCGTTGGGGATTCATGCCAGTTACAGGCGTCCATCCACGAACTGACCATATCTGCTGCCCACAACAAATTCGACACTGTTCGGGTTCACATGTTGGACAGGTAATGGACTGGGAGTTGAGTAAATCGAGACGGAAAAAAAAGTTCAAATGTGTGTCAAATCTTACGAGACTTACCTGCTAAGGTCATCAGTCCCTAAGCTTATACACTACTTAACCTAAATTATCCTAAGGACAAACACACACACTCATGCCAGAGAGAGGACTCGAACCTCCGCCGGGACCAGCCGCACAGTCCATGACTGCAGCGCCCAAGAACGCTCGGCTAATCCCGCGCGGCCGAGACGGAAAGGAAAAGAACATCCACCCCACTAAGGAAACGATTACTGGAATATTGGCCACCGGAACCTAGGCGGACATGAGTGAAAGAAAAAACATTTTGCCTCAGTTACACGCTCGTATAATCATATATTGTAGAACTGTGCTCGTTATCGTAGTCCTTAATGAAATACTGATGATGGTGAATGCACACTTTGATTTTATTTTGTGTAATTTTTGATGTCAGTATTGTGATACTTTATTGCGATTATCGATCTTAAATCTACATGTTGCATCAGAACTCGATCGACAAACTTTCAGTGGTGGCGGTATGGACCAAAACAAGAAAAAACGTCGTAAGCATGGGTTCTAAAACGCATACTTCATGATCTACGAGAACTTTTTTATCTTCTCTACTGTGACATATTTCTTCTATTGAAAGCTCTTCGGTTTCGATATGTTGAGAGGTGGTAGTGGGGACCAAAACAAGAAAAAATGGCCGCGAAACATGGACTCTAATGAAATACATACCTTAAGAGCTATGAACATATGTTCATCTTCGTTACGACGAAAGACATCTCTTCTACTGCACAATATATCAAAACTCGTAAGATATGCTGTTCGGATCCATTTTTATTAAACGTTTTTTCTTGTATTGGGACATATTACCTCATCCCGATATACGAAAAGCAAAGAGCTTGCCGCAGAAAAACAAGTGCTCATAACTCTTAAAATACTTTATTTTAGAGCTTATATTTATTGGGATTTTTACTGATTTTGGTACATACTAATACCTCTGAAAGTTTATAGATTTAGTTCTGGTTCACTCTGCATAGCGCAACACACTAACTCAAATTTTTGAACGGATGATTTTCAAATGCTGTGTATCTGTGACTTTTTTTCCTTGGAAGTTATGGTTAAGAGATGTACTCACTGATGTAAACGAATAGAAATGTTATGGAAAAAATTTTATATACTACATTATTATTATTATAATTATAAATACTATCATAGGTGTATTGCGCATGTTAAATGTGATGTTGAGGGCAAGTTAGGTTATATCTTGACGTAGTGGTTGTGAGACATGGTGGGGAGAAGAGACTGTAACAAACTATGTAACAAACTATGTCCCTTGCGCCTCCCCCTCACATACACAACCGAAACCTGGATCTGTGTCTGTCATACAAGCGCCTTTGAGTGGACCACCACCAACCATTTTTATCCAATGCTGAAAACGGAATTAATTCACGTTGTTTGCTAGTACTTAATTTATACAAATAAATTTTGACTTTATTGTCAATCGTCAGGTAATATACGTTTATCCGAATTTATTTATATTGAAAACTGGTTCACTGCTGGCTGTTAAATTTGCAACACCATGAAGGTGGCGTGCAAAGAATGTCAAACTGGAATTAAGTGTATTATATGCTAGGGCGTGCGAATGATCACCATTTCAGCACAGCCACCCAAAGTTGGTAGGAGTAAGCCGTCTACATTCTGTATACAACAGAAATCCCATGTTGTTTATTCGTGAGAAGACTGTACTATGCCTTACGTAAGAAAGACAAGCACGTACCAGCAAGTGTCGGAACTCGACATCGGCAGGACTGTGGCCTTACAAGACAGCAATTTATAGTTCCGCCATGTTTCTGCTCATGTTGATCAGAAACCCAAGTCTGTTATGCTAATATAGAACCTATGGATCCAAGAGAATCATATATCACACCATGCAGGATCGCAACTGCCTTACACGGCTAGCACCCGAGAGGGCAGACACATTGTTCAGTGGACAGTGCATTTTCGTGATTTCATCAGTTACCTCGAGTCAGGAAGCGGAGTTGTTTGCAGCAAGACACGTATCGGTATATGAGGTGGAATACAAAATTTTCGGGACTGGTGCTGCCATCTGGAAAGTAGGAGTAGTAGATCTTTGCACCGCTAGGTGGCGAGAGCTGCATATCTGATGAGTCAGTGTGCGGAGTGGCATTCAGCTGGGAGGACGTCTTGCGTGTCCACAGTGACTTCCGTAATACTCTGTGTTTAGTGTGTGGCGATTTTACGATGGATCTGCGAATAGAAAAGCGTGTGTGTATCAAATTCTGTGCGAATATCGTGAAAAGTGCTACGGTGACCCTTGCAATGATTCAACAAGTGTTTGGGGGACACAGCATTAGCTGTACGCATGTGTCTGAGTGGCCTTTTCGGTTCAGGGCCGGCCGTATAGACGTCGACAGATATTATTTCCGAACTTCAACTGGTGCGTGCGGATCGACGTCGAACCATTCAAGACCTTGAGGATGAAATGAGTATTGCTTATGGGACATGTCAACGAATGTTGATTGATGAATTGGGCATGCATTGCATAGCGGCAAAATTTGTGCCAAGGATCTTGACTGCCAATCAGAAGGCACAGCATGTTGAAGTGTGATCGGACCTTCGTTAGACCGCATCTGATTATCCAAATTTCTTGTCACGGGTTATCACCAGCGATGAGAGCTCGATTTACGGTTATTACCCAGAGACAAAGCAACAATTCTCCCAGTGGAAGAGCCCGGGCTCTCCAAGGCCCAAAAAAGCGATACAGGTGAAGAGCAAAGTAAAGAGCATGATCATCGTTTTCTTTGACGCCAAGGGAATTGTGCACAAAGAATTCGTCCCATCCAACCAAACAGTGAATTTCATGTACTAATGTGCGCGTTTTGCGACGGCTCCGTGAAAACGTGCGGCGACGACGGCCCGAACTTTGGCGTCAAGGGAACTGGCTGCTGCATCGCGACAACGCGCCCTGTCACACGTCCTAGCTCACCAGGACCTTTCTGGCAAAAAACAACATGGCGGTTGTACCCCACCCACCGTACTCGCCAGATTTGGCATCTTGTGACTTCACACTATTCCCAAAACTGAAACTCAAGTTGAAAGGCCATCGGTTCGACACTGTAGAGAGGATTCAAGAAGCATTGCTGACGGTGATAAACACCCTCAAAGAACAGGTTCTCCAGAAAACGTTTCACCAATGACAGAAGCACTGAGAGTGGTGTGTACATGCTGATGGGAACTACTTCGACGGTGATGGTGACCATTAGTCCAAAGGTAAGGTTTTCAACAGATGGCAGCACCAGTCCCGAAAATTTTGGATAGCACCTCGTACACATGGGCAGAGGGACGACGTCTGGAGCACTGTGGGCTGTCAGCACGGCCACCATTGTTGCGGTTTTTCTCTTTTTTTGAGTGTAGAGATTTGTGCACCAACGGTGATCCACCCAACGGTAACGCTGTATACAGGAGAGGCACCACAA
Organism: Schistocerca serialis cubense; assembly: GCF_023864345.2. Lineage (NCBI taxonomy): Eukaryota > Metazoa > Arthropoda > Insecta > Orthoptera > Acrididae > Schistocerca > Schistocerca serialis. Next base: position 400,254,245 of record NC_064646.1, read on the forward strand.
AAAGTTCTGTGTAAAGCATCAAAGTGGACGTATTCATGTGCAGAGGCACCGAGGAGGACGAAAGTTATAGCCATACGAATCGAGCATCTTGTGTGATGATATGGGGTGCCATTAGGGATAGTAAACGACCATTTCTTGTTCTCATAGGCCGAAATTGCGGCAGCTGGCGTTGCTGTGTGACTTGTTGAGGCCTATGGCTGTGCAGTATCTTCGAGGGCCCATGGCGTTATCTTTCAACAAGACAATGCAAGACCACATGTTGCCCTTAGTGTCCTTGCCTCTTGATTCAGAGGATGTTCGACTGTTGCTCTGGTCAGCACATTCTCCACCCATTGAAAGTATCAGGTCACGGTTTGCCAAGAGAGTGGCCATCCTTTCCCAGCCACTTCAATTAATGAACTCTGGCACTGAGGTGAAGCAGCACAGAATCATATACCTATATCTGTCATTCAAGCACAGCTCCACTAGATGATCAGCCATAGTAACTGCCAGAGGTCGCAGGTCTGCGTACCAGATTTTGTATCTTGTACACAACCAAATTCATTTACTATTCGTGCTCTACTGAGTACGCCAGGGGAACCAATCCGCAGCCAGCAGGCCATAGGTGGCCCTAAGCAAGTATAATTGTAGCCCAAGACGTGAGCATCCAACACACGACTAGTAAACAAATTCCATTAATGATAAACTGAATAGTTCCAATCTGGAACTCCTGCCACACGATGCTATTCTCTATCTCCCTTTTTTCCCGATAGGATTGTTAGTAGTGTTACGTGTATTATTTGCAGCCCAAGAATACTCGTCTTATTCCGGTGTGGACCAGATAAGCTAATAGGTTGGACAAATCTAGTGTATGCAAGGTGAATAAAATTTCATTCTTTGCTCTCCCTCCTGGTGTTGAAATGGCCAGCAGTGTATTGTATGTGAAGAAAGGTTTGGTTTAGTTGGCAATCGCCAGGTAACAACTCGCACCTGTGTATCTTACTGCATTCCAACATATCAATACTGTTATTACTGCTCAGTATTGTTCTACAGATAACCCGCTGTTCTGTTTGTATGGAATTTGTGACATTTATGATCTTCCCTTTTATTGCAGTTTCCATGCATTCTTAATTTTGTTTCATCCTCTGCCAGTATTTCATGATTATTATTTTGCGAGTACTGGGCCTATGTGCTTGGGAAAAAGCTTTGCATTTTTCGCGATGGGACGGTGCACTACTAGTGTGGTTTTAGGGTCCTGGTGTTGAGAGAAGGTAGTCAGAGATCTCATCCGTAGGGAGACGGGTAGTTTTCACGGAAGTGACTCTGCTCTCTGCTTCATGCTATTGTGGGCAGCGCTGGCTTCCTGATACAGCTTTGACCAGACGTGCCTTGGCTGTCCCCAGATAATAATCGAGTTTGACATTTTTATCTCTTCTACATAGACATTAAGGACAGAGAGGCTGCAGGACCGCCCGGGCAGTGTGAGAACAACTGTTGCTTTCGCTCCAAAATTTTGGTTATCGAATCGGATTGAGTATCCCTGGCATCCCACTTGGCGCGGAGGGCCAAGGAAACAAATGCTCCATGCTGGTACCATGCTCGTGTTTGGTAATGTGCATTTTTCTCCATCACATTAGCTACAGCACTGCTTCGTCCCTCCATATAGAGCTTTTGAAAGAAGAGAACGGAGAGCTGTAAAATTAGATTTTGGGCATTCTTTCCTGGGCTGTTGTTGAGGGGGGGTGGCCTCCGGTCACAATCTTGTTCTGGTAGGTACACGCTAGCTGATTTGGAGGAATGTAAGTGGACAAAATGCGGTAGCGAATCTGTATCCTGAGCAACTCGTTATTTACTTACTCTGACACGCAACTTAATTTGGTTATAATTTTTGAGATCTTGCATCGTTAACTTGATTGGACAGATGAGTATATGTTGTCACACTTTCTTCATATAGTCACTTTTCAATTTGATCTGAGATTTAGAGGCCTTCGCTCTCTGTGATTTGTGTCAATCATTAGCGCCAATAAATAATTGTTAATCTCAGTCTTGACTTGGATTTCAAGATCCCTCACAGGCCTACGATTTTGCCATAGCTAGGCGACCCACAAATGGCAAATATAACCTGCTGTATTCCTCTTTCGTTGTTCTCGTTTCGGCGGGGTTTTCGTTGTTACAGTGGCCAAACTCCACGCCGTCATATTAAGAATTCAAAGAAAAGAACGAGCATTGCACTAACTCGTCTTGCATTATAAAAGATTTGTTTTATAACGTTCCTCGATTCAGATCAGGAGCGCACCGGAAACATTTCACTGCACGGAAAAAACAAAAATTTTGTGCTGATACACTGTACAGTTCTTTTACCTGCTGTACTGCAGTCTTCCTACAGTCTGTGTATCTTACTACACTGATAAGCCAAAACGTTATGACCATCCGTTTAATAGCGTGTTGGTCCACCTGTGGAATGCAATGAGGTAGCCATTCCGCATGGCTTAGATTCTACATGCCCTTGATAGGTATCCCGAGGTTGAGAGGTATGTGGCACCTGATATCAACACACGGGTCATACAGTCCCCTGAAATTACGGGCTACTGGATCTGCCGTTGTTTAGCGTCGTGATGTGTTCCATCGTGGTCAAGTCAGATATATTTCGTAGCCAAGACATCAACTTAATTTCACTGTCATGCTCCTAAAACCACTGTACCTCAATTCTAGCCCTTATAAGACGAACGCTTACGCTGCTGGATGGTACGGCGCATAAAGGGTTACAGTTCGTACGCGATAATCTTCAGGTAACCAACAGCTGTCATGCCTCAGAGTGCTACCAAAGGTCCCGTAGAAACCCAGGTGAACGTCCGCCATAGCGTAATGCTGCTCCCAACGCCGTGCGTATCCCTGGTGCTGTGCATGTTTCGAGCGGCCCTCTCCTGGATGGCGACTCATCTGGACGCGGCCATCGATCTGGAGTCACAAGAAACATTATTAATCCGACCAAGCGACCCATTCCCGTTGATACGGGATACAGGACTGATGACCCCGTGACCAACGCAATCATAACTGAAGGTGCCGTTCAGTCAAAATAGGAACACGTTTGGGTTACCTGCTACAGAGCCCCATGTTTAACAATGTGCACTGAACAGTGAGGTTCGAAGATCTGAAATTTCTACTGCTTGTCTTTGTGCTCTTCAGACCGTATCTTGGCGAACGAGATCCCCGGATTCCTCCCCAACTGAGAACGTTTGGAGCATTATGGGCAGGACCCCCGAACAAGTCCGGGATTTTGACGATCTGACGCGCCAATTGGACAGAATTTAACAGGATACCTCTCAGGAAGCCGTTCACAAGTCTATCAACATCCGTGAAGCCTAATAACTGCTTGAATAATGGTCAATGGTGGACCAACGCGTTATTGACTTGCTCAATATGTGAAGCCCATCCTCTTGAGTAATTCATCCTATTTTTCGAAAAGTGTGATCATTCATTTTTCTGCACACGTATATCATATCTACTGGTTTCGGACCCACGTGAATAATTCCTTCGTGATACGACGTTTTCTTAGTATATATAAGAGCCTGAGGTAAAAACTAGATAGATGAAAAAAGTAAACCCATTATTATTTCAAAAGTAATAGCGATAACTATTAATACCATTATCTCCTTGGGAGACAAGACGGTAAATACTGTACCTTCATGGGAAATATTTGCGGTAGCCCATGGAATCATGATTGTACTCAAGCATGCACCTCCTCATCCGAAGCAAATCGACAGGTAGGAAGGCCTTTCTTCAGGATTCCACAAATATGGTAATCGCGTGGGGAGATGGTTCGAATGGTTCTGAGCACTATGGGACTCAACTTCTGAGGTCATTAGTCCTCTAGAACTTAGAACTAGTTAAACCTAACTAACCTAAGGACATCACAAACATCCATGCCCGAGGCAGGATTCGAACCTGCGACCGTAGCGGTCTTGCGGTTCCAGACTGCAGCGCCTTTAACCGCACGGCCACTTCGGCCGGCGCATGAGGAGAGATTGGGACTTTGTGGAGGGTGTGTAATGGCTTCCCAGCTAAAATTATGCAGCATAGTCGAAACTAGGGTATCATGCAATGATACCACGCCACGGGTGGTCCACATTTGGCAACGGAATTGCTGGTTTCCATTCAACGCAATTAGCTGCAGCGACTCAGTCCAACGCGCATTCGGAGCCACTTCGCTATGGGAGGCCAAGTAGACACAGCTAGTCGCGGCACCAACATCATCGCTCGTGCTTCAGTACAGAGGGACTCTTCCTCGTTGACATTTAGACCTGAACTCTATTTCTTGTCGCATTACCTACATTGGAGAAATACAAGTTAAGTAAATCTTTTGTTCGCTGTATACTCGTTTACCAATCATTTCTGCTCCTGTCCAGCTTCCCTACGACGACAGTTTTCGCCCCACTCTGTAGCCCACCTCTCCTTGCCATTGTGCGTGAAGCCATACACAACAGAAAGGACCTTTGCCAACAAGTGGGCGGGCAAGTTTTTAAAATTTGTACTCTAGTAATTACACACATCAAAAAAAGTTCTGCATCACCCCGGTTCCTAGAACTCCTGAAAATAGACCTTGACTGTGGATATTGTATCACAGACACAGTCCCTTTCAGTGTTCAGAGATGTCACTAAATCCGCCGAAAGATATATAAACAATCATGCATGACCAGCGCCTATTAGACGTAGGGGGTCCGCAGCCGATCAGCTCCAGTCATTCCTCCAGGAAGGAGGTACATGGCTCGTGTTGTCTGTAGTTCAACCATGACCAGACGTTCAATATTGCGGTTCGAGTACGTCCGCATTGTTACTTTGTCCCAGAAAGGGCTCTCAACAAGGGAAGTGTCCAGGCGTCTTGCAGTGAACCAAAGCGACGTTGTTCGGACATGGACGAGATACAGAGAGACAGGAACTGTCGATGACATGTCTCGCTCAGGCCGCCCAAGGGCTACTATTGCAGTGGATGGCCGCTACCTTCGGATTATGGCTCGGAGGAACCCTGACAGCGAAGACACCATGTTGTGTAATGCTTTTCGTGCCGCTACAGGACGTCGTGTTACGACTCAAACTGTGCACAATAGGCTGCATCATGGGCAGCTTCGCTCCCAACATCCATGGCGAGGTCCATCTTTGCAACCACGACATTATGCAGCGCGGTACAGATGGGCCCAACAACATGCCGAATGGACAGCTCAGGATTGGCAATACGTTCTCTTTACCAATGAGTGTCGCATGTGCCTTCAACCAGACAACTGTCGGAGACGTGTTTGGAGTCAACCCGGTCAGGCTGAATACCTTAGACACACCGTCTAGCGAGTGCAGCATGGTGGAGGTTTGCTGCTGTTTTGGGGTGGCATTCCGTGGGTCCGACGTAAGCCGCTGGTGGTCATGGAAGGCGCCGTAACGGCTGTACGATACGTGAATGCCATCCTCCTAACGATAGCGCAACCGTATCGGCAGCATATTGGCGAGGCATTCGTCTTCATGGATGACAATTCGCGCCCCCATCGTGCACATCTTGTGAATGACTTCCTTCACGATAACGACATCGCTCGACTAGAGTGGCAAGCATGTTCTCCAGACACGAAACCTATCGAACATGCCTGGGGTAGATTGAAAAGGGCTGTTTATGGGCGTCGAGACCACCAACCACTGTGAGGGATCTGCGCCGAATAGCCGTTGAGGAGTGGGGCAATCTGGGCCAACAGTGCCTTGATGAATTTGTGGATAATATGCCACGTCGAATACAGGCAAGCATCAGTGCAAGAGGACGTGCTACTGAGTATCAGAGGTACCGGTGTGTACAGCAATCTGGACCACCACCTCTGAAGGTCTCGCTGTATGATGGTACAACATGCGATGCGTGATTTTCATGGGCAATAAAAAGGGCGGAAATGATGTTTATGTTGATCTCTATTCCAATTTTTTGTACAGGTTCCGGAACTCTCGGAACCGCGGTGATGCGAAACTTTTTTTAAGTGTCTAATTTTACTGACTTAAAACAAGGAGACCGTAAAATTGATTAAATAATACATGTTCTTCTTCATCGTAGTGCAAGTGGTCTCTAAAGGAGACAATTAACGACTGCGTTCTGTAATGTGGTCTATGTGATTTGTGGGATGACAACGTTTCTGACAGCTCAGTTATCTTCAGTCGGCCGTTCTAATTGCTAGGAAGCCCTCCTCTCACAGTGTGGTTGGAGAAAAATATTAAAAAAAGTATAATTCATTCGCTAAACTAACAATTACACCTTGTTGTTCCAGACCCCACGTAACTTCATTCCCAAACCTTTTAAAAAAGGTTCTGTAATTTGAAAAGCTCTGCTGATACTGAAACTAATATTACCGTTAAATGTTTCTTGATAGTTGTAGCAAATGCAAAACAATATTTAGCCGTGACTAAAAATAGAAGCGAATTCGTGTAGTTTCACTACTAGTTTTAGGAAATTACGAAAAATAATGCTATTTTGTCTTATATAGACATGGTTTGGGGCCGTGGCTGTTATATAAAATAAATTGTTGTTTTGTGAAGCAACCAGCCACAAACTGATTTCAAGTTACTTTACTCGCAAAGTATCGTTACCAGTTTCGAATTATATACAATTCATCAACACTCGGTTTTTTCATGCTTTCATCAACACATTTTATATATAGATTTGCTGTAAAAAATGCTGCCCTAGGATAAACAATAATTTACTAACAACAAACGTGTAGCGGAAATGATTGTGCTACATATTGGTGTTGTAATGCAACTTACGTGACATGTCCATCTGGCACATTTGTATACTACTAACACAAATGATGAATTGTAAAGAAAATCGAAACCAGTAACGCTACTTTTTGAATAAAGTAATCTGAAACCAATTTGAGGCTGATTGCTGCACACCATCAACATTTTATTTTATACAGCAGCCACGGTCTTCAACCATGTCTAAATATGACAAAATAAAGTAATCTAAAACCATTTTGTGGCTGGTTGCACCAAGAATTTACGAACAAATAGATCAAAGATGCGCTGTCGATGAATCACAGTAATATATATCTGCTAACGCTTTCTTTTTGACCTTGCATTCGTTGTCGTGGCATTTATGGGTGTCACATATTGTCGAAACTTTGCATAGTGTCATTTCTCATTTCATGTATTTTCCTTTTCACTCTTTATAAAGGTATATTTCCACTGTACGTGAGAATCACTTTGCAGTTTAATATTTATGAACTCATATGACACTGCCTTGAGAGTGAAAAGTGAGCGCCCCATCCAGTATAGATGTAGATGTAGTCGACAGAATCGTCAGTGAACAGTCTAATGCTGGCACTGATCTGCTCGCTCTATCTGCTACATCGTCTTCATCCATTGACTGTGTTAAGGGTGCTACTACGCTTAGCCGCCTTGTTCCCTTTTTGTGCCAGACACAGCGCGTTCAGTGGAGTGTGCTGGGACGTAGAGCTACAAAGGGAATGTGACACCGCCGAGCAGGCAGGTAAATCCACACAGGGCGGCTCTCCCTGGAGCGCGCGGGCACCTGTTGCACGATTCATGGCGACCTCACTATTCTCCCTGCGACTGTAGACCGCAGGTAGCCTCCACTACTAGGGGAGTGAGAAAGTCGGCGCATTTACTGAGAGGACCGCCAGTGCAAAGTTGCTGAATGTTTCCCGACAATTATGTGCTAAGATCGCAGGTATGTGCGAATTCAAACAAACAACATTGTTTCCACTGATTCTTTCGAGTGTGACGGAACGGGATGCACTTCAGCATTTCTATCAGTAACGACCATATTGACATGAAATTTTAATTAAAAAATCTCTCAAACTGAAGTAAAATCTGACATAAAAACTGAAAAGGAAGAGGAAGCCTGACGCCGTATTACTGGGGTGAGCATGCGATCCTTTGTACGGGATATCGGAAATATATAAACGTATTGATTAGAAAATAAATTAAAAATAACTGATCCCAGAGTTCACGGAGTAGTACATCTTCTCAGACTAAAGATGTTACTGCTATTCACCGAAAAAAAAGGCGAGCAAGTTCCTACACTGACTTCTGAATACTGCAGTATGACGAATTCTGGGATGTAAACGAATTTTAAAGTCAACAGGCATCTTTGAGGCTTAAGCTTGTCTCGCGGGCTAATCACCAATGAAAAAGCCCCTACTCTTTCCTGATTGGTCAAAGCTGTTTACTGACGTCCTTTTTATGACAGCCGTATTTCACCAACAGAATGCACAATATATCATACATGATAAATATCAAAATATACTTTGTATAGACATTACACATACAAATAAAGGAGTTTCACTATCTCCCCAACTTTACTTGTAATTATTTTAAGCAAAGTCTCTGATGGGTGTATTAAGGAATTAATTGCCGATATTCACAGTAACCTGAAAATTAGGAAGATTGTTAATCAGTCGGAGGGATTCCGTGTAGTGCTTTGTGGACCAGGTGTAGAAGTTTGTAACCCGTTGCGGAGGGTAGAATCATGCATGACCGTGTACAGCAGAATCGACCGCGGTGTTCAAACTCCTTATCACTCCGTCTCGATGTAATCTAATCTCTTATAGAGGATTAATGAAATAAAAAGTCAGAGAATTCAAATGGCTTTTTCCCTAATCTTCTCAGTATTCCAAGCATCACTTGTCACAGCACGTAATAAAGACAATTAATGATTCTTATCGATAAGTAACAATTTATCAGTCGGTGCCAGAGACTTGACTAGATCACGCCTTTACTCCATCCAAAACCCAGTTGGAATAAAACTTCTCTACAAGGTTAATAAGACTCGATAAACAAAGAGTAAATGCGTAGGGCATGGAGCGAGTACCAAGTTACTGTATATCGTAGACTCACGTTTAGCATTTAACCAACACAGTACTGTGTTCAAAAATACATTTAATTATAGGGTACATAGTTCTAGCCCAAACAGCGCAATAGACTCCAAAAATCGTGTATTAGATTCCATGTAGTCATTGGACGTCACCTGAGTAACAAGTCCGTCAAGGGCATTCCAAACCCTTGTCAAGCCGCCCAAGTCGGCTGTTGATGATGTTACTGTGAAGTGGAAATGTGAAGCTACAACCACAATTATTCAAAGACCAGACACACCTCATGCAGTAACCGACAGGGATCGTCGAGCATCGTAAAAAAAAAATAGGATTAAATCAGCGGGGGGAATCAGTCGTGAGCTCCTTGTGGGGCCAGCAGTCCATCTAGTGCGCTGACTGTGGCCAGGGAATTAAAGACAATGGGCTACGAGAAACTTGTCATAAGCTACCCAGGCAGTGGAGAGCAACGCTGTAGGCGGTGTAAAGAGTGACGCCATGGGTCTCTGAATGAGTAGAAAAGGGTGACTTTGCGTCTTGAACGACGCTCTGCACCGTGGCAATCTGATGGTACCGTTTGGGTTTGGCAGATACCTGGAGAACGGTAGCTACCGTAGTGCCAAAAGCCAAGTACGGAGGAGGTGGAGTTGCGGTATGGGGGTATTCTTCGTGGTTACAGTGTGGTCCTGTTAGTGCGCTTAAGAAAACGTTAAATATGGAAGGATGTAAACTCATTTTACCCCACTGAATAGTGCGCAGATGTAAGGAATAATTTGTAGACGATGATGGTCTGTATCACTATAACAGTGTTCCCGTCATAAAACAGCATTGGTGAGGCAGTAACTTGTGAAAAATAACGTTTCTAAAATGGACTGTCCTGTCCAGAACCCCGGCATGGGACATCTTCGGAGTCTGGAACCACGCGACCGCTACGGTCGCAGGTTCGAATTCTGCCTCGGGCATGGACGTGTGTGATGTCTTTAGGTTCGTTAGGTTTAAGTAGTTCTATGTTCTAGGGGACTGATGACCTCAGATGTTAAGTCCCATAGTGCTCAAAGCCATTTGAACCATTTTTGACATCTTCGGATGAGTTAGACTTTTTTGTTTTGTTTAAGGAAGATTGGGCTTCCATTCTTCCACAGACATTGAGACGGCTCATTGAAAGTGTCCGCAGCAGTTTAAACCATCATAAAGTGGAAGGGTGGACAAATTCAATATTAATGTCCACTAATGGGTATCTGGACGCTGTTGATCAGGTAGTATACGAATGATGGATGAGGACGTTTTATTGCAGTTAAAAGCGTCAGCTTGACTACAGAAAGCTACGAAAGTTGTGTAGCTGTGACAGTGCATTTCACAACAGGTTACCGAACGTCGTTTTGAAACACAGTGTTTGACCACAAAAATCGCACTGTGACTTTTATTACCTCTTACAAAAGGTATTTCCGCCCAAAATTACTAGATTTCTGCCTTTTATTCATGCGAAACTTCACCAACAAAACTGACTGTAAAATTCACATCTGGATAACATACGAGTACAAGACTGCAGTCAAGATCACACAATACACATGGAGCTGTAAACGAATCTCGGTTATCGGATTGGAACGGCAGCACGCAGTGGAGCACGGATTTAGAAAATATCGTTGTTGTGTAACACAACCAGCTCTTTACACACAAGAAGTGTTGACTACTGTTGACAAGAGAATTCCTATTGATTCCGTATTTCTAGATTTCCTTAAAGCTTTTGACACTGTACCTCACAAGCGGCTTGTAGTCAAATTGCTTGCTTATGGAATATTGTCTCAGTTATGTGACTGCATTCCTGATTTTCTGTCCGACAGATAGATCATAGTTCGTAGTAAGTGACGGAAAGCCATCGACTGAAACGGAAGTGATTTCTGGCGTTCCCCAAGGTAGGCCCTCTGCTGTTTCTTTTCTATTTAAACGATTTAGGAGACAATCCGAATAGCTGTCTTAGGTTGTTTGCAGATGATGCTGTCGTTTATCTTCTAGTAAAGCCATTAGAAGATAAAAAAATTACAAAACGATTTAGAGTAGATATCTATATGGTGCGAAAATTGGCAATTGGCGCTAAATAACGAACAGTGTGAGGTCGTCCACATGAGTGATAAAAGGATTCGTTGAACTTTGGTTACACGTTAAATCAGTCAAATCTAAAGGACGTAAATTCAACTAAAGACCCAGGAATTACAATTACGAACAACTTAAGTTGAAAAGAACACATAGAAAATGCTGTAGAGAAGGCGAACCAAAGACTGCGTTTTGTTGGCAGAACACTTAGAAAATGTAACATAACTACTAAGGAGACTGCCTACACAACACTTGTCCGTCCTCTTTTGGAGTACTGCTGCGCTGTATGGGATCCTGACGATATAGGATTAAAGGAGTTGATCGAGGAAGTTCAAAGAAGAGCAGCAGGTTTTGTATTATCATGAAATAGACGAGAGACTTTCACTGACATGATACACAATTTGGAGTGTACATAATTAAAATAAAAGGCGTTTTTCCTTGCGGCGGAATCTTCTTAACAAATTTCAATCACCAACTTTTTCCTCCGAATGCGAAAATACAGGGTGATTCAAAAAGAATACCACAACTTTAGGAATTTAAAACTCTGCAACGACAAAAGGCAGAGCTAAGCACTATCTATCGGCGAATTAAGGGAGCTATAAAGTTTCATTTAGTTGTACATTTGTTCGCTTGAGGCGCTGTTGACTAGGCGTCAACGTCAGTTGATGCTAAGATGGCGACCGCTCAACAGAAAGCTTTTTGTGTTATTGAGTACGGCAGAAGTGAATCGACGACAGTTGTTTAGCGTGCATCTCGAACGAAGTATGGTGTTAAACCTCCTGATAGGTGGTGTATTAAACGTTGGTATAAACAGTTTACAGAGAATGGGTGTTTGTGCAAAGGGAAAAGTTCTGGACGGCCGAGAACGAGTGATGAAAATGTAGCACGCATCCAGCAAGCATTTGTTCGCAGCCCAGGAAAATCGACTCGCAGAGCTAGCAGAGAGCTGCAAATTCCACAATCAACTGTATGGAGAGTCCTACGAAAAAGGTTAGTTATGAAACCTGAACGTCAACTACCCGAGGCGATGGATCGGCCGCCAGGCAGCCCGTGACAGAGCACTTCATCACTGGCCTCCAAGAAGCCCTGATCTTACCCCCTGCGATTTTTTCTTATGGGGTATGTTACGGATATGGTGTTTCGGCCACCTCTCCCAGCCACCATTGATGATTTGAAACGAGAAATAACAGCAGCTATCCAAACTGTTACGCCTGATATGCTACAGAGAGTGTGGAACGAGTTGGAATATCGGGTTGATATTGCTCGAGTGTCTGGAGGGGGCCATATTGAACATCTCTGAACTTGTTTTTGAGTGAAAAAAAACCTTTTTAAATACTCTTTGCAATGATGTATAACAGAAGGTTATATTATGTATCTTTCATTAAATACACATTTTTAAAGTTGTGGTATTCTTTTTGAATCACCCTGTATTTTGTTGACGCCAAACTACGTAGGGAAGAACGATCATCATAATAAAATAAGAGAAATCAGAGCTCGCACGGAAAGATATACGTGTTCATTTCCCCCGCGCGCTTAAGTGTGATTTGCAGAGTATCCATGTAGAAGCATGTAGATCTGTAGATCAGACAGTCTCCCCCCCCCCCCCCCCCACCAGTGTTAGATGTTATCGAAAGAGTGAATACGTTCCATCCGAGAGTGGCATCGTACCCAGGCGTAGCTGTTAACTCTTTATGGCCCGAAAATTTTGTTCTTTGACTTTGACACCTCTAATTTTTAATGTAATTATAATTGTTTGTACCTTGTTTTCGTACAAAGACAACCAGAAAACGATACTTTTTTCTACTCGAATTCAATTTTTTTCGAAAAGGAACTTGAGAGTCCCGACAGGTCACAACGTTACAGTCATCGACTAACACTGGTGCATGAGAAGTGGTATTGAAGAAACAGTTTCTTCTCTCATTTACTCATAAAAACACCTTACATTGGGGAGACTTTGAATGAGGTCTTGATTCCATCTTGTAAACAGCACAGTATTCACATCTGCCACAATAGCAGTAAAATATGGCGATGCAATACCGGATTTTGGACTCTAAAAATGCCTTCTTCCTTCTTTTGTTCTCAAACGAGTAGGGAGCTTTTTGTTGCATCACAGCTATGATCAAACTGTATTTCTTCAGCTTCTGGAGAATACGTATAAGTACTTTACTGATAACTAGTATATGGCGTGGTCTGTTTTTCGTTTCTTTGTCCCGTAAATTGTTGAGTCTAAATTATCTAAGAAACCGATGTGTTGCAGAATCACGTCTTTCCTCGTTTGGTATATCAATATCAGATGAAAAATCCTTCCTGGAGTAGTTGTAATATCTACATATCTCTCAATTTTCTAACAATAGCCCGTCGTGCAAAAATATAAAGTTATAGACCTGATAGGACTATAGGACTCGCAAATAGAGAATTTCTTATACGAAAATTTTCAATACATCATCGATGTTTTCTGATTCCAAACTATTATCGACTTAAATGGAGAAATATATGAAGACCAGATTATCGCAGGAAAGTATCAGGCACAGAATGACCACCTACCAACTGCACACATCCTAACAACGATCATATGAAATGAATGTCTGAAACACATTATAATGTGAAGATAAATGGTTCAAATGGCTCTGAGCACTATGGGAGTTATCATCATGTGAGGTCATCAGTCCCCTAGAACTTAAAACTACTTAAACCTCACTAACCTAAGCACATCACACACATCCATGCCCGAGGCAGGATTCGAACCTGCGACCGTAGTGGTCGCGCGCTTCCAGACTGAAGCGCCTAGAACCATTCGGCCACAGCGGCCGGCCAATGTGAAGATAAGGACAGAGTATAAATACAGACATTGTAATCATCAATAAGGTATCCATGCATCGATCAACAAAAATGACGATGAAATATTTAAAACTGTGTGCCGGACCGAGACTCGAATTCGGGACCTTTGCCTTTCCCGAGCAAGTGTTCTACCAAGTGAGCTACCCAAGCACGACTCACGCCCCGTCCTCACAGATTTACTTCTGCCAGTACCTCGTCTCCTACCTTCCAAACTACAGAAGCTCTCCTGCGAACCTTGCTAGCACTCCTGAAACAAAGCATATTGCGGAGACATGGCTTAGCCACAGCCTGGTGGATGTTTCCAGAATGAGATTTTCACTCTGCAGCGGAGTGTGCGCTGATATGAAACTTCCTGGCAGATTAAAACTGTGTGCCGCACCGAGACTCGAACTCGGGACCTGGTAGAGCACTTGCCCGCGAAAGGCAACAGTGACGAGTTCGAGTCTCGATCCGGCACACAGTTTTAATCTGCCAGGAAGTTCCATATCAGCGCACACGCCGCTGCAAAGTGAACATCTCATTTTGGATGAAATATTTGTCTCTCCTTGTGCGGGAATCACGAAATGTGCGGAGATAAGGGTTGAGGACTCCGTGGCGTATGAATGTTTGGGTCGGTCCTGGAGGCGTGCCCGGATGGCCGAAGTCATTAAGGCGACAGCTCGCGTTAAGCGGGAAATCCCGGTTCGAGTCCCGCTCCGGCACAAATTTTCATGTATCGCAAACAGCTGACGTCAATCGACATTCGCAAAATGCGAAACCCAATTCGTTAATTTACCATAGCTGCAATCATCAGAACAGTGAGCGTTCTTTTATACATGCATGCATGTCTAATGGACATTGTAATGTGAAGATACAGACAGTGTTTGAACACAGACATTGTAATGGTTAACAAGAGCGCATAGACTGTGCGCACAGAAATTCAAACGGCTGTGGAGCGACATATAATACGTCCGTGTAAGTTCTGCGATGTGTTAACGACGTACCGAACTAAGAGCAAACGGCGCACCACAGTCCCTTCAAGCCTCAAACAATACAGAATATTGTATGTTTTTTTTCTTGAAGCGACACGCAGTTCCACCAGATCATAAACTGTTCAGTTACGGCAGCCGCACGGAACGGCTGCGATGGGACATTGCAGGCGTGCGAATAACACCCAGAGCTACCTCTGCGTAGCTTGTTGCGGCACGGAACTCTGTGGCTGCTTATTTTAGCGACAACGAAATATATTTATTGATTTGTTTAAAATTTCTGAAATTATAATAGCATTGCGGTAAAACCTGAATAGTTATCTCGTTGCAAAAATAAGACGAATGGTGAAAATTGTTTCTATGTAGGTGCATCCCACCCCACTAAAATTTTATGACGGTCCTGCGTCAAATGTTCCCACAGTCACTATCAAAGGAATCAATAATTTGTACCCCCAGAACATCGACAAATGTTCTACAATAAATTGCAGTTGTTTTAAAGAAAATTCCTATTTTGCATGCTGCGCATCGATATTTTTATTTTTATTTTTATGCACCCAGACGCGTTTCGCCTTTTTTACAAGACATCTTCAGTGGATGTCCTGAAATATTACATGATTTTTCCTTCTTACATAGGATATGGCGTCACATCTAGGTTTTAGATTTAAAAACAGTTCCTTAACTTTTTTATGAAACTTCTAATTCACTGCATCTAAGCAAACTGCTTTTTTTCATGTTCCAAGCAGGTGGACAGTTCACTGTTTACGTTACGCATCACTGTAACTCCATATTTTTAATACGGATTCATTTGTTTCTCTGTTAAAAATGTGGCAGCTACAGTGATGTGTAACGTAAACAGCGAACTGAAAGTGAACTGTAAGATGTCCACCTGCTTGCCAGATAAGAAAAAGCAGTTTGCTTGGATGCAGTGAATTAGAAGTTACCTGTAAGTACCTTTCCATTTCATAAAAAAACGTTAATGAACTGTTTTTAAATCAAAAACATAGATGTGAAACCATAATCTATGTAAAAAGGAAAAATCATGTAGTATTTCAGGACACCCACTGAAGATGCCTTGTAAAAAAGGCGAAACACGTCTGGGTGCATAAAAATAAAAATTGCGATGTGCAGCATGCAAAAAAGGCATTTTATTTAAAACAACTGCAATTTATATACAGCTGCTGCGAAAATGGCCACTACAAGAAACGTGTTCTACAATGTCTGTGCTGTGTACGCGGAGATGACAGTAGACTCATGTCTTTGGAACTCTAATACGATGCAGACTAGAAACTGGATGTGATAATGTCGTTTATTACTGTGTGCACTCTTGGTACAGAACAAATTTCATCTGCGGACGACGTAAAAAGGATGTCACGGAAACACTACTTGGGTAACATCGAAGGAACACACGCACGCGTCTGGTTATTATAATACGAGGACCTCGCTAGTAACATCGTCTTCCAATAAGTTAGTTGAAGGGTCATACACAAGAACTCACTCGGATTCATACAAGACAACGTCGTCTGCATTAAAATTTTACCACTTTCCGGCCGAGAATTTTAAACACGTGTGCCTTTAAGGAAAAAATTACTTCTGTTACAATGTTTAGTGGGTGCCGTAATAACGAAAATTAGAATGTAAAGAGGTTAAGTTTCACATCTAATTGTGCAGTGAAAGGCCTCTATTCATAGAGAATGTACAGACCGCCAAATCTCGAGGCTTCCGCGAATCCAGCTTTGCCGGCGACTGATTCAATCTAGCTTCTCATAAAAGGCAATCCCCAGCGGAGAACAGCGCGACTAAGTGTCTGAAACTGTACCCACGGGTACCGTGTTTAATAGTTGCCCTGTTGTTGCTGCTTGCGTCTCCTGTACTGGTAGTAATGTTCCCTTCTCTGACGTCTCCAGCGTTCGGACCATAGATTATTCTTGAAACCATGTAATCAAATATTATTAAGCTGGTGAAGGTAATAGATCTTCTCGCAACAAGCGGATCTGAACTTAAGGAATTAGTTAACGTAGAAGAAGGTATCAGCTATCACAAGACTGTGGTGGCAACTATGACTACTGGTTTTACAAGGAAACTTAGGAAAATATTTTCGCTTAGCAAGTGTGACAAGATACAAGCTGCAGAGTATCTGAGTAGTCAGCATCAAATATTCAGTAATGAGGACGGAAATGTGAAGCCGAATTGGGAAAAATTCAAAAGTATCGTTCAATACGTTCAGTTGTGACTCACTGGTACTATGGTTAAGCGCACAGTTTTACATTTCCAAACATTTCAAGCAAGTTGTCAATCTTTGCACCAGTTTGAAATCTTATTTAACTGGGTATTTGTGCAGTTAATTTCTGATGGTACTACACTGCAGATAACTGCTTCATCTACGAAAAAGTCTGAGGTTGCTATTAATACTGTCCGGAAGGTCACTGACGTATATAAGGAACAGTGAAATAAAAACGGGACTTGGAAAGTAAGTAAGTAAACTGCTTAGTATTTCAAAAGAAATCGCTGCAACTGTCAACACATTTACTCCACTGTGGGACAACGGACACTGCCTTCATGATAAAACGTTTGCTATTGCCCATGGCACTATGAATAAACCCAGACGGCACCTCTTCGTGCGAAGCAAATCGGCGGCCAGGAATGTAATTCTTCAGGTCTCCAAAAATATGGAAATACACACATCAAAAAAAGTTTTGCATCACCTCGGTTCCTTGAGGTCCGGAAGCTGTACAGAAGATTGGAATAGAGATCAACATACGAGGTGCGGCTAGAAAAAAACCTGACTGATGCTGGAAAAAACATTTATTTACAATTATTTACAATTTCATGCTATCTCCTTCAATGTACTCTCCTCCTCGGTCTCTACACCGCTCCATACGAATTTTCCACTGTTCATAGCAATGCTGCAGATCATTTTCGGTAAGTCCATACATTACTTCCGTCGCTTTTTCTTTTACTGCTTCAACAGTCTCAAATCTAGTTCCTTTCAAAGCTGACTTGACTTTAGGGAAAAGAAAAAAGTCACAGGGGGCCAAATCAGGTGAGTAGGGTGGATGATCTAAGATGGGAATGTTGTGTTTTGCCAAAAACGTCTTCACTGACAACGCACTGTGAGCTGGGGCATTGTCTTGGTGAAGGATCCATGACTTTTTTCTCCACAAATCGTTCCGTTTTCTCCGTACTCGCTCACGTAGGGTAGCCAGGACGCTAATGTAGTAATGCTGATTCACTGTTTGTCCCTCTGGTACCCAATCAATGTGCACAATCCCTTTGATGTCAAAAAAACAATCATCATTGCCTTGAATTTCGATTTTGACATTCGTGCTTTTTTTTGTCGTGGAGAACCAGGAGTTTTCCAATGCATCGATTGGCGTTTAGTTTCGGGATCGTAAGTAAAAAACCACGATTCATCGCAAGTAACAACATTTTGTAAGAAGGTGGGATCACTTTCAATGTTTTCCAGGATGTCAGAACAAATCATTCTTCGGCGTTCCTTCTGTTCAATTGTGAGACATTTTGGAACCATTTCTGAACACACTTTGTTCATGTTGAAACTTTCATGAAGAATCTGCCTAACACTTTCCTTGTCAACTCCTGTTAACTCAGACACGGCTCTGATTGTTAAACGGCGATCTTGTCGAACAAGTTTACCGATTTTTTCAATGTTTGCATCAGTTTTTGCTGACAATGGTCTGCCAGTGCGAGTGTCATCACTGGTGTCTTCGCGGCCATCTTTAAATCGTTTAAACCACTCAAACACTTGTGTTCGCGATAAACAATCATCGCCGTACAATTGTTGTAACATTACAAACGTTTCACTTGCAGATTTTCCTAGTTTGAAACAAAATTTGATGTTAACACGCTGTTCTTTCTGTACACTCAACATTTTCCGACGCACAGACAAAACGTCAACTACTTAAAACAGACGCCACGGGCAGACTGAGTGCAGGAGGCAGATGAAACTCGAGCAGTAGGGGGAGCGAGAGTCACGTGACAGGCCACGCGACTTTCAGCCTTATTGCATTCGTTTTATTGTTTCACCAGTACTAATCCGGTTTTTTTCTAACCACACCTCGTAAACATCATTTCCGACCTTTTTATTGCTCATGAAAATCACACATTGAAAGCTGTACCACCATACAGCGGGACCTTCAGAGGTGGTGGTCCAGATTGCTGTACACACTAGTAGCTCTAATACCCAGTAGCACGTCCTCTTGTATTGCTGCTGCAGCCCTGCAGTCGTCATGTCATACTATCTACAAGTTCCTCAAGGCGTTGTTGGTCCAGATTGTCCCACTCCTCAACGGCGATTCGGCGTATTCCCTAAGAGTGGTGGTGGATCACGTCGTACATAAACAACACTTTACAATCTATCCCAGGCATGTTCGATGGGCTTCTTGTCTGGAGAACATGCTTGCCACTCTAGTCGAGCGATGTTGTTGTCCTGAAGGAAGTCATTCACAAGATGTGCACGATGGGGGGCGCGAAATGTCATCCGTGAAGAATGCCTCGACAATAAGCTGCCGATATGGCTGCACTATCGGTCGAAGGATGGCATTCACGTTTCGTACAGCCGTTCTGGCGCCATCCACGACCACCAGCGACGTGCGCCGGCTCCACATAATGCCACCCGAAAACAGCAGCGAACCTCCACCTTGCAGCACTCGCTGGGCAGTGTGTCTAAGGCGTTCATCCTGGCCGGGTTGCCTACAAATACGTCTCCAGCGATTGTTTGGTTGAAGGCAATGCGACACTCATAGGCGAAAACGTGATGTCAATCCTGAGCGGACCATCCGGCATGTTGTTGGGCCCATCTGTACAGCGCTGCACGGTAGCGTGGTTGCAAAGATGGACCTTTCCATGGACGTCGGGAGTGAAGTTGTGCATCATGCAGCCTATTGCTCACAGTTTGAGTCGTAACACGACGTCCGGTGGCTGCACGAAAAGCATTATTCAGCATGGTGGCGTTGCTGTCAGGCTTAATCCGAGAGATAATCCGAAGGTAGCGGTCATCCACTGCAATAGTAGCCCTTGGGCGGCCTGAGCGAGACATGTCATCGACAGTTCCTGTCTCTCTGTATCTCGTCCATGTCCGAACAACGTCGCTTTGGTTCACTCCGAGACGCCTGGACACTTCCCTTGTTGAGAGCCCTTCCTGGCACAAAGTAACAATGCGGTCGTAATCGAACCTCGGTATTGACCGTCAAGGCATGGTTGATCTACAGACAACACGAGCCGTGTACCTCCTTCCTGGTGGAATGATTGGAACTGATCGGTTGTTGGATCCCCTCCGTCTAATAGGCGGTGCTCATGCTTGGTTTATTACATCTTTGGGCGGGCTTAGTGACATACTTGAACAGTCAAAGGGAGTGTGTCTGTGATACAGTATACACAGTGTACGTCTATCTTCAGGAGTTCTGGGAACCGGTTTGATGCAAATATATATATATTTGATGTGTGTATCATGAGGAGAGATCGGGGATGTATCGAGGATGTTTAAGGGCAGTTATCCTGCAACAGAATGATACCGTCTGTCAACATTTCTGGGCGTTTGAAGTTGACGGCGTGCTTCAGGTTTTTGTAAAGTGTGCGCCTAGCGCTGTGTGTCACGGTAGGCCCTTGCAGTCAAGGGAAAAGACTATCATCACTTTCCCGGAGCTGATGTGCATGGCTTTCCTTTTTAACGGTGGGGATGAATCCATTCGCGTCCACTGTTGGCTATGACTCTTGCTCTCCGGCTCAGAATGGTGATACAACGTTTCAAATGGTTCAAATGGCTCTGAGCACTATGGGACTTAACATCTGAGGTCATCAGTCCCCTAGAACCTAGAACTACTTAAACCTAATCTAAGGACATCACACACATCCATGCCCGAGGCAGGATTCGAACCTGCGACCGTAGCGGTCGCGCAGTTCCAGACTGAAGTGCCTAGAACTTTCGGCCACATCGGCCGGCACCACGTTTCATCAACCGCGACAATACGGGACAGAAAACAACATTCTCAATCGTGATATCGTTTCAGAAGCTGAAGTGATGTGGACAGTCTATTCAACGTCTGGTCATCCGTCAGGCTGCGGGGAACCCACTGCGCACGGATTTTCCGAAACTTCAAATGCTCTGCCATGATCGCGTGAGTACCGTAACAAACGCTCAACATTGTAACCTCCCCCTCACTTATCGACCTTAATGACAGTGAAAAATTAAACCGCGTGTACCTAATGGGAGTTTTGGAAAAGCAATCGTCACCGAAGTTAACCTGTCGGTAAAGAGGGAGGAAAGGGTTACATCTAAATTAAAGGAAAAATGCAAATGAAACTGGTGGAAATTAATTTTGAAAAGGGGTAAAGATAATAAAGAAAGTAAATGTGCGGCCGTTACGTTAACAATTAACTAGCGGTAATTAGATATTTGAGATTTGGGGGAAATCACGGTCGCCAGTCCTAAGGACAATTACTATAGTAACTGAAAAAGAAAGGTTATTACACATATAATTAACACTAGAAGCGTGGCAACTGAAGGTTGACACGTGTAGTGTGAAAACTGAAAGTTTGTCAGAAGTAATAAATTTCGCTACACTCTGACTTAATTTAGCAAAAGAATTAATAAAACCGGAAAATCGAAAGTTAATTTAGTGACTGAAGTTAATAGTGAGCTTTCTTTCTGAAGCACATCGAAATCCAGTAAAATACGGTTAGTCTTGGACTACCTCAACAATCATTTCAAAAGCAACTTGACTCTACGCAATTTAGAAATAAGAGATTTAACTTTGAACTTGAATTAAATGATTCTGAACTATTAACAATAGTAAAATTTAGTACGTACCAAGCTGAGCTGCAGTCACAGGTAAGCTAAAATATGCTAACAAAACTCGCACTCTAAATTTGTGCTCGTGTAACCTAAATATTGTAGCCAGCTACTGAACTTTGAAATTAAAGCAGTGAAATCTAATTATATTATTTTAATGCTGGCGTTTGAATTTCAACGACACTCGGGTTCATTTCGGAAAAGGAAGGGACCCTGCTTGGCAATGCAATTGGGACAATGAGCAACAAAGGTTCATGCTAAGTTGCTGTAATTTTGCGATGCAAATGGAACAATTTGAAAAGCTGAGGTCTGCCATACAGTTCTGAAACTTTACGTGCTTTTAGTCTTCCTTGTTGGTTGATTGAAGGTTTGAAGCCGTCGATCGAGGAGGTGGCGACAGTCACTCATTGTCGGCCGTCGCTGCTGCAGAAGCTGGATGTTGGCGCGCCTTCTTCTCGACACGGTCACCAGGCGAAACGGGCTCTTGATGTGCGCCAGCTAATGCTTCCCGTCCGCGACACCATGTCAGAAACTATCATCGCGAGTCGAGCGCAATTACATGCTGCCAAACCCCGAAAGCGCGGCAACTCGCGGGAGCGTCACACCACACCTGCTCCACTCGCTACTCCCGCCAGACTCTCACTGCTCTGCCCGCGCTCCACGCGGCAGAGTTAACACTACCAAAGATCCTACACACTTTGATTCTTCACACGACCCATCGATGTAATCGGTCGATAGCAGTTTTCCCTAGGCAAGACCCAGCGTAAAAATACAAATACTCTTTACACAACAAACCAATTATACATCGACATAAGTGCATAAATATATATATACAAACAGTAAAACAATTACAATATATAAAGAGACAGAAATGTCATATCTTGAGGTAACAAAACAAGGAAAAAAAATAATAGTACAATAGATGGAAATAGGAGGATATGCATTTCCGGCGTTACACGTGCCCCACATTGTCTGAGGATGTTCGTGTAACGTAAACAGACTCAGAAAATGTCCCAAAAAAGAAACAGCGGAAATGCATATGCTCAAAACATCAACAAAATTTAGCATTCGTCTAATTAAGCATAAATCAATTTTTAGACCATAATAATTGAGTGGAGAAACTCCTAATCTTATTCCACTCTGTCATCTTGCACAAAATAAAACAGGTTGACAACATATCAAAATTCATAGAAAACATAGAAAACGGTTTAGCTATTCCAGAATCATTAAAATTCGTAACACTATAAGAAATGGAATACTATTTGCAAAATTGATCAGAGTACATGGTCATAAAAAACAGGTATATCAAAATACGCAAACTAATAATTAATTACATAGAATACACATATTTATGTAACCTTTTCATAATTAATATTCTCGTCATGTCCAATTAACGCTAAACAAGAAAATAATGTACAGCAGATAAAATAAAACATAAATATTGACAGCAGAATCCTTTCACATCAGCTGTCCGGGAAGAAAAGCAACTCCACATTCCGTACTCGCGAGTACAAAGGATGCCGACAGCGGCACAAGAGCCAACAGCGGCACAAGAGCCGACAGCGGCTCGCCTCGACAGTATTGTTGCGCCCGCGTGTGCGGCACGCTTGATCTCACTCGCCCTTATGACGGCGTTTCCAGAACGTCCGTTTCACTGAATTCTTTAGGAAAAACTCACTCCCGAGTAATCTCAAGGAGTCCCTTAATACTATCACAGTGGATAACTCAGCACTGTCCATCATCACACGCATGTACTAGCCTGAAACTTAAAACAGCGTCTAAGTACATCGGCAATGACTAGTAAATCACATATTTATGAAATCTTACAGCTATTTACAAAATCATATTTACATTCCTTAATCTACTGTGACTCAGCTGAAAACTTAAACTAGCAGCTTGGATTTTTCAGTTGATTAGATCATGATTAAATTGATTAAAATTAAATTGATTAATCAAAATTAATTACTTATTAATTACAACTTCTTTAATGACCTTGGTCAGTCAAAAGCATGGCAATCTAGCAAATCGTTAAATCTTACACTCTATTTTACATACTGTATAAATTACCCATTGTGTGGTATTAATCGATCCTAGGTTGGTACAATTTCAAATCTACTATATTTCGTGTACCTAATAGCTTTCCAGAGCTTGGATACTCTAAGCAATAAGCATTTGTGTGAGGTATACCAATGACTTTATATGGTCCATTATAAACAAACTTAAATTTAGAGATTTCATTGTCTATCTCGCTCGATTTCTCATGAGCTTTTACAAGTACTAAGTCTCCGATCGCAAACTTAGCAAAACGCGCTTTAGCGTCATGACGACGTATGCGAGCATCGGCTTTAAGCTTCATTACTTCTCGCAAACGATCTTTTTTCACACCAATACTAATGTCAATCCGTGGAGGGAATTTGATTATCTCTTCCACTAAACTTTTACTTCTGTCATCCAACAGGATTTCCTCTGGAGAAAATCCCGTCGATTCATGTCTCAAGGTGTTCATAATTCTCTCAAATACTGCTACATATTTGCCCCATGCCCTATGGTTGTGATGGCAATAGGTACGGCACAGTCGGCCTAGCTCGCGCATATACCTCTCAGCGGGATTCCCAGCCGGACAATAAGCTGAAATATGGATCACCTCGACCCCATTACTTTCCAAGCCTTCATTCCACAACTTAGAAGTAAATTGTGCCCCATTGTCTGATAGAATCGCCTTGGGCTTACCAATATGAACAAAATAATCGTTCACAAGCTTGCTATAGACTGCTTTGGCTGTAGCTTTCCTAATCGGGTATAGTTTGATGAACTTGGAAAAAGCTTCTAGCACTACTAAAATGTAAGCAAAGTTTCCTGATGACTTGGGCAAAGGTCCGTACAAGTCCACGCACAGTAACTCAAAGGTGTCGTTAGGCCTTATACTTTGCATAGGACCACGACTCGTACAGTTGGTAACCTTCACCTTCTGACATAAATCGCAAGTTTTCACTCTGTCAGTAACTCGTTTTAACATGTTGTTGAAATGCACTACTTCACTCAGCTTTTCCGTACATTTCTTTGGTCCACAGTGACCATACGCCAAATGGTAGTAGTCTATTATTTCCGTGACGTATTTGGTGGGCCAGCATACCCGCCAAATATTACTATCTTCACCCTTACGTATGTACAAGATATGATCGTATATCTTGTAATACTTCCTTAATTTCTCTCCTTCTGGACTCTTTTCATCATATCGGGTTTTCACCATATTTAAACAACCATCCTCGTTTTGATGACGACGTAGATTCTTACAGATGTTCATTATTAATTTACGTCCCTCAACTTCTTTAAAATAGTACAATTTGACCACTCCATCTGCCTCATCTTTCAATAGACCTTGATTAGACTCGGGCAACCGCGACAGCGCATCCGCTACGCAATTGTCGGTCCCTTTTACGTAACAGATGTCATAGTTAAATTGCTGTAAATACAGCGACCACCTAGTCAGTCTTTCGTGAAGTAGTTTACAATCCTTCAGATAAGTGAGCGCCTTATGGTCCGTATGAATAATCACCTTACGGTCCCATAGGTAACCCTTGAACTTCTTGAATCCCCACACGATAGCGAGACACTCTTTCTCAGAAATCGTGTAGTTTCGCTCACTTTTTGATAAAGTTCGACTCGCGAACGCTATCGTCCGGTGTTCCTTATCCTCTCCTTTACCAACTTCTTGGAACAGTTCTACCCCCACCCCGTAATTTGACGAATCCGTTCCCAGATGGAAGGGTAGCGATAAATCAGGATGAAATAGTATGTTAGATCTTAACAACTCGTCTTTTAATCTCTCGAAAGCGGTCTGACACCCGTCAGTCCACACAAACGGAACATTTTTGCGTAAGAGGTTATTCAAATTTTCATCATTAAACACTTGTCCTTTTACAAATTTACGGTAAAATCCTGTGAGCCCTAGAAAACTTTTTAACTGTTTCCTAGACTTGGGTGGAGGACAATTCTTTATTGCCTCTAGTTTCTCTGGGTCTTTCGTAATACCAGCAGTGGTAATTACATGCCCTAAAAATTTCAGTTCCTGCTTCACAAATTCGCATTTCTTTAGCTTTAGAGTCATTCCGCCACGGCGCAATGCTCTAAAAACTTCATCTAACAGGTCACAATGGTCATGCCAAGTGGCATTGGCCAACAATAGGTCGTCAACATATACAGTTAATCTTGAACTCAAAGCCGGTCCTAGCACTTTATCTAGGGCCCTGATGAATACGGACACAGATATATTAAGTCCAAACGGCAGTACTCTATACTGATAACACCTGCCCGCAAACAAGAAGGCGGTGTATGGCCTAGATTCTTCTTCGAGTTCTATTTGCCAGTAACTAGCTGTCAGATCGAGGCTAGTCATGAACTTAACGTCATGAAAACGTTGCAAAATCTCCTCCATACTCTCTGGTCTGTCTGTTTCACGTTGAACGACCCTATTCAATGTGCGTGCGTCAATCACAATACGCACACTACCATCCCGTTTTGCTACAATGACCAAACCGTTATTGTATGGACTTGTACTTCTTTCAATCACTCCCCATTCGATCATCTTATCTATCTCCCGCTGCACTGCTTCCTTTTTGGACAGCGGTATAGCATACGGTCTCACGAAGAATGGTTCGTGCGGAATTACATGCAACTTGCATTTATATCCTTCCACAAGACCCGGTTTGTCTGAAAACACCCTCTTATTCCTCATTATTACTTCATACAGGCCTCGTCTTTGTTCGTGTGTTACGTTTGACACACCGTCTACAATACTTTCCAATTCACTTTCTACACTATTGTCAATGCCGAGATTCCTCACATTACAGTAGTTCAAATTCATACCTACGTCAATACCATTCGGCCAGTTAACAATGTGTATAGGCTGGTATTGCCTATGCACACCGTCTCCTGCCTCGTCAAAACTAACTACTATTGTTTTATCTAGTGACATACATGTCAAAGTTTTGCTTTCGCAGTTAATCACTGCACGGTACTTTAATAGCCAATCTAACCCGATAATTACTTCCGTAGTTAAGTCTGGCACGACGACAAACTCTTGTTCAAATCGTGCCCCACATATCTCGAAGTTGACAAAAATCTGTTTTGTGACCGGTTTACTGGCCTTCCCAGTAGCACCGATAATTTTCACTCCTGTTACTGGCATAACTACGATGCCAGGTCTGTCTTTCAGTAACTCAAATATTTTCCCAGATACAGCACTCAATTCTGCACCGGTGTCAATCAACACGTTTAGTTGTAGGTCGTGCGTATTAACAGACACTACTATCTGTCTACACTTGTCCTCGACTGTTTCATTATTTTCCCACAGTAAATCCTCGTCTATATCCAGGTCATCCCAGAAAAAACCATCCGGCTTTGATCCTAAATCCGGTTTATCTGGCGGCTTTTTCAGCCTCTGTTTACATACAGTTTTAATTTTAACACGTTTGTCCTGAGGCTTAGTCTGTAGCTTCGCCTCCAATACCGAAACCTTTTCCTGTAACTCGTCAACTAGTGAGTGTTGCTTTGCTATCAATTCACTAATCGTCACCTTCGTTGATTCCACTTTGGTCAGATTAATCTCATCCGCCAATCTACCTGGAGGAATGTGTCCAGTAGTTTCTGCAATTACTTCCGCTAGATCTGCGCAACCCACACTGCTATCGTCTGACCGTATAATGTCAGCTCTAACCTCATACACGTTGTAATCTATGTGCTTTTCTACCAATCGTGTCCGGCTATCACTAAAATTTTCGCAATCTTTCTCCTTAATACTCTCGCAATGTTTAAACTGGAGGTTTGCGTCGGATGGGTCGGTTACTTCTACCACTGAAACTTTCGGTAAGGTCTGCCGGTTAGGGCCAGAACTTTCCGTTACTACTTCAACATCTAACTCCTGCGGGACGAAACACGACGAATCTTGCTCGTGCTCCCCCTTAACATCAACTATTTCTAGTAAAGTCTGCCGATTAGGGCCAGAACTTTCTATCATTTCACAAACACTATCTTCCTGCGGGACGAGACGCGGAAAATCCTTCACGCGCTCCCCATAAACGCTTCTCCCATACAGACCCCTATAATCTCTTAGTTCGTCGTGTAAGCGACCGAACTGCCTTAACCAGACCTCATCCCTCTCTGCATCCCCTCGCTCGATGACGGACGTGTTATCCGACATCTGATCTTCTCTCAACAATTGCGAATCATTCTTAAACTCAATCTCCAGTTCCGCTGTGGGTATTACAGCTGCCACTTTATAATCGATTTCCGGAACACTACTTAAATTGTTCTCACTGACAGTGAATGTACTTCCTACTGCCGTGTATACTGCTGATCTACTACTTGTGGGCGCACTCCTTTCTCTTAACACTGGCACACTCTCCCGCCGTTGATTATTCCATACGGAATTTTCATAACGGCGACACCTGGGTTTTCTCTTGTTATTGGGCCGCCAAAATTTCTCCACGCCCGCTCGGCCCCTCACCGGCGCGGCTAATGGTTTCCCTGTCTCGTCCCAGCAGATACGCTCCCCGGATGCTGCTGAGGCGGCTGATCACACCCTCTGGCGTTATTACTATTCTGTGAAGCCCGTATCACGTTAGTATGATACTGGTTTCTGTCATTCCTGTTATTATTTGCATTGTACCGATTGTTATTACGGTCCGAACCATTATTGTTATTGCTGCGGTATGCATTATTCCCATGGTTATCGTTGTTATGGTTGGGGTGGTACCCGTTGTTGTTACCACGGCCTCTACCACTGTCGCGATTATTGCGCCAATTGTCCCGTCCTCAACTCTTTCCAGGAAATCAATGATTGTCCTGCATTTGCTTCCTACGTAGCGTTTTGTATCATCTGGAAGCTTCTTGTAGAGTTCCCAGACTATTTCGGATTCCGAGCGGCGGTCACGCAAATATTCCAACTTGCGGATCCAGCCCTCACAAAACTCCCTCATCGAACCGCGCGAATTCGCATCGAAAGGCCTCGATACGACAAATTCGCGCCAGACACTTTGCTGTTTCTGCTCTGACCAGTATTCAGCCAGAAACAAATTTTTAAACTCGTCAAAAGTCAGGTTCGTAATGTTGAGGTTTAAGCCCCAACGCTTGGCATCACCAGCCAACACATCAATAATCGCATTAATTTTTCTCTCATCAGTCCATGATCTGGGTAAAACTCTTTCACAATTTTTAATGAAATCCGTCGGGTGTATACCGCCTTTTTTCAAGGGGTCGAACCGCTCCTCTTTCGTCAACAACTCCGAACTATGTGCACAGATTGGCACATAGCTCTGTTTTTCGTCAAGTTTCCTTTCTAATTCCGACAACCTCGTAATCACTTGGCAAGTGGTTGTCGCAAGCGTTTCCACTTCCCTCTTTTTCTCTTCGCAGGTATTAGCCTGCTTCGTCACTTTGGTATCTACTTCGGATACTAAAGCCTTTAAAGTTTCCACCTTCTTTTGATCCTCTTTTTTCACTAATTGAATTTGTTCCGTCACCTTATTCTCGATGATCGGAGCAACTGATTCTCCTACACTTTTCTCGATTCTGCTAATTTCAGAATTAAAACGAGTATTTATGCTCGCAATTTCCGCCTGAACGCCTATCATTTCCTGTTTAAGATTACCGATTTCGGTATTAATTACAACAATATCTTCTTTGATTTTATCAACTTTTGTGTTAACAACTCCAACATTGTTGTTAACAACGTTAATAGCTTTGTTCTGATTGTCTAGCATCCGTTCAAATTTTTCAGACTGAGCTTCTTGCTTGACCGATTGACTCTTGATTTCGTTAATCAAAACGTTCAATAAATCAGTTAAATTCCCGGAAACTACCGGTTTTACTTCCGTAGCGGCTTCCTCTTTAATTGTCCCCCCGTATTCGTCATCAAGGGATTCGCATTTGATTTTCACTTCCGACTCCGAAATATTTTCTAAAGTGTGGAATTCCATTTCTGCTCTTTGTTGCGTTTCGGCGGTCGCGTCTTTCATGCTAGCCGCCTGCCCCTGAACAATGGGCACCGCGGTGCGCGTTTCCCACTGTTCGACCGATTGTTCCGTATCCAAGTCTACCAAATTTTGGCAATTGTTGCCTTCACTCATTTTAATAATTTTCAATATAACTGCCAAATCTCAAATATAATTAGGATTACTCCCACTACTTATTCTCGCTGACGTAACGGCCTGTACGTAACCAGTACTCTGTTACGAGATTTGCACAATGCAAAATTCGTGTCCAGAACAACCTCAAATTTGAAGATTGTCCTGTCACCAGGTCGCCACGTGTAACCTCCCCCTCACTTATCGACCTTAATGACAGTGAAAAATTAAACCGCGTGTACCTAATGGGAGTTTTGGAAAAGCAATCGTCACCGAAGTTAACCTGTCGGTAAAGAGGGAGGAAAGGGTTACATCTAAATTAAAGGAAAAATGCAAATGAAACTGGTGGAAATTAATTTTGAAAAGGGGTAAAGATAATAAAGAAAGTAAATGTGCGGCCGTTACGTTAACAATTAACTAGCGGTAATTAGATATTTGAGATTTGGGGGAAATCACGGTCGCCAGTCCTAAGGACAATTACTATAGTAACTGAAAAAGAAAGGTTATTACACATATAATTAACACTAGAAGCGTGGCAACTGAAGGTTGACACGTGTAGTGTGAAAACTGAAAGTTTGTCAGAAGTAATAAATTTCGCTACACTCTGACTTAATTTAGCAAAAGAATTAATAAAACCGGAAAATCGAAAGTTAATTTAGTGACTGAAGTTAATAGTGAGCTTTCTTTCTGAAGCACATCGAAATCCAGTAAAATACGGTTAGTCTTGGACTACCTCAACAATCATTTCAAAAGCAACTTGACTCTACGCAATTTAGAAACAAGAGATTTAACTTTGAACTTGAATTAAATGATTCTGAACTATTAACAATAGTAAAATTTAGTACGTACCAAGCTGAGCTGCAGTCACAGGTAAGCTAAAATATGCTAACAAAACTCGCACTCTAAATTTGTGCTCGTGTAACCTAAACATTGTAGCCAGCTACTGAACTTTGAAATTAAAGCAGTGAAATCTAATTATATTATTTTAATGCTGGCGTTTGAATTTCAACGACACTCGGGTTCATTTCGGAAAAGGAAGGGACCCTGCTTGGCAATGCAATTGGGACAATGAGCAACAAAGGTTCATGCTAAGTTGCTGTAATTTTGCGAGGCAAATGGAACAATTTGAAAAGCTGAGGTCTGCCATACAGTTCTGAAACTTTACGTGCTTTTAGTCTTCCTTGTTGGTTGATTGAAGGTTTGAAGCCGTCGATCGAGGAGGTGGCGACAGTCACTCATTGTCGGCCGTCGCTGCTGCAGAAGCTGGATGTTGGCGCGCCTTCTTCTCGACACGGTCACCAGGCGAAACGGGCTCTTGATGTGCGCCAGCTAATGCTTCCCGTCCGCGACACCATGTCAGAAACTATCATCGCGAGTCGAGCGCAATTACATGCTGCCAAACCCCGAAAGCGCGGCAACTCGCGGGAGCGTCACACCACACCTGCTCCACTCGCTACTCCCGCCAGACTCTCACTGCTCTGCCCGCGCTCCACGCGGCAGAGTTAACACTACCAAAGATCCTACACACTTTGATTCTTCACACGACCCATCGATGTAATCGGTCGATAGCAGTTTTCCCTAGGCAAGACCCAGCGTAAAAATACAAATACTCTTTACACAACAAACCAATTATACATCGACATAAGTGCATAAATATATATATACAAACAGTAAAACAATTACAATATATAAAGAGACAGAAATGTCATATCTTGAGGTAACAAAACAAGGAAAAAAAATAATAGTACAATAGATGGAAATAGGAGGATATGCATTTCCGGCGTTACAACATGATCGTTACTGTCTTACACAGTCCATCGTTGGTCATTTCTGACGGCAGAATACGAGGTCGCCCAGAAAGTAATGCACCGCATTTCAACAATTCTTCATTAAACGTAATGAGATGCACTCACATGAAAGAATGGTGTTTTATCTACACACCCTATTTTTCGACGTAATGTCCATCCCGTTGCGTAGCCTTCCTCGAGCGTGAAACAATGTTGTATATGGGCTGTCGGTACCAACCGTTGTCGTGGTGGTGGTGCCAGTGCTACACTTTCGTAATCACTCCTCGTCCTCAAAATGTATTCCACGATTGGCATCCTTCAATGGCCCAAACAAGTGGAAGTCCGAGGGGCCTAGGTCAGGGCTGTCATGTGTGACAGCCGTGGATGGTCACTGAGACCGCTGCAAGTCGTGGAGCTCCTCCGAACAGCCTTCTGATGACCTCACCTTCCGTGTCTAGCGACTTACTGTACTTCTGTCGAGAGCAGGTGCTTCAGAGGCTTTACACGAGCGTTTGTGAATATTCCCCACAGTTTCTTTCTCTGCAGTGAGAAATTCAATGACGGCACGTTGCTTGTAACGTACGTCATTTACGGATGCCATTTGGAAACCGTCGTGCAGCTACGCTATCTGTCGAAAGTGAAGGCCGCGCGGGATTAGTCGAGCGGTTTAAGGCGCTGCAGTCATGGTCTGTACGGCTGGTCCCGGCGGAGGTTCGAGTCCTCCTTCGGGCATGGGTGTGTGTGTGTTTGCCCTTAGGATAATTTAGGTTAAGTAGTGTATTGGCTTAGGGACTGATGACCTTAGCAGTTAAGTCCTGTACGATTTCACACACATTTGAACATTTTTTTTTTCGAAAGTGAAGGTAACTTGGTGCGATCACTCGGGAGACTTCAGATAATACTTACGAAACGTTTCGCATTCGTAGTATTGCTTTCGGCTGAGGAAAAAAAAATACGGTGCATTATTTGCTGGGCAATCCTCGTAGAAGGGGTAATGATACCCGACCTTCTCGAAATCGTTTACTCTATGGAAAAACACAAGCACGTGTCATACTGTGTTCGCCATACACAGCGGATATTTGGACATGCATTTCATTTCCTGACACTCCGCCCACAGTGGAAAACCTCACTACACCGCGCCTTCCTCTTTCCCGGACCCCATAGTGAAGTCGGACGCGCACACAATTCGCCGACCTTACGTAGAGCACGTTCAACACACAAATAGCACAGCGGTGAACGTTCGCGCCGTTCCTTCCTGAACCCCAATAGAGGGTATTTCTGTACACACACCGTAACATGTTCGTTAAATAGTCTGTCTCTGTTTCATTTGAGCGCCACATATAACAGGAAAGGTTAGGGACTCAACACGTTTGCTTGCGATTCACCCGAAGTTACTTCAGCATCTGCAGATGGTTGTCCGTCCGCGACAACATTCTGCGTCCTCCCTATCAAGACATTGTCAATCTACTCACAAATTTCGCTCGATATACCATACTTTCGTAGTTTTGGTAATAAGTGTAGGTATGTCTGGCGTGAGGTCGGTCGCTTGACGGCGCGTGCGGCGCGGCCCTGCCCATTGCAGGCGCGCCGTAAGGCACGGAGGCTCGCACTGGGGCGTATCGCTTCCAGTCGGGTGGGCCGCGGCAGTCCTCACAGGGGAAGTGACGCGTCTCCCATAGCCTCTCCTTCCCAAGTGGCTCTTTCCGCCTTCCCGTGGTGCCAGATGTTAAGCTTGGCATTCTGCCTTGCCACATAAGGGAGAGCTGCGACCCAACCCGATGCGAAAGCTAAGGGTGCGTGGCACAGGGGGAGCTGTGTCAAGGGACCGAACATCAGTCCCTTTCTGTTCGCAGGGCACAGACCAGCAGATGCTCTGCATGCCGGCGACTTCGTTTGTCGGCGTGGGATCGCGGCGCCAGTCGGCAAGGGTGCTTCGCCGCGCCCCTGGGTATCCGGGGCGTGTTCTGCCAAACCCAGGAGGTGGTGACACCGCCTGGGCCAGGTTAGATGGGTCCAGACCGCCGAACGTCTGGGGGACCGGCCCGCCACCTGAGTAGGAGTGGGTCCTTGGCCGAGAGGTGGAAACTCGGGCAAGTGGGCGGCGAAGGGCGAGAGGTGCATCCGCCTCTCCGGAGTGCGGGGTGCAGTTGCCGACGAGCGTCGCGTTGGTCCGGGGTAAGAGACGGGCTCCCACTTCTTTTTATCACTCTTACAAAATGGCGACATCAGAGACGAGTGATACTAGTGCGCCTTCGAGAACTTCTTTTGTGCCTGATCCCTCTCCACAGGACGAGGTGGGACAGGCTGAGGAGGACCACTCAGTAATGAAAAGGCATTCAAAAATTACGTTGCTCCTGGAGCAAAGTATAAAGAATGGAAAGATAAGCCAGGCGGCAATCCTGCAAATAAAAAATGAATTGGCTGCATGGGCAATTGCCCATGCCAAATTGGAAGGACGTGTAGAGGAGCTGGAAAAAGAGAACACCCGTATGAGACAACAGCAACAACAACCGAGCAAGACGTGGGCGGCGGTGGCTGCACAAGCCCCCACCAGACAAAACAATACGAAAGAAGCAATTGACAGGGTGACTGAAAAACAAGAGACGGCAGTCTTTCTTAGGACCTTGCCGGGACAAGATACTAGTGTCAAAAGGATTCAGGAACTTCTAACTACCACAATCGATCCTGTAAAAGACAAGATAAAGATAAAACGTGTCAAACCAAGCCGCAACTCGGTAATCGTAGAAGTTGCGTCGGAAGAGGACAAAACAAGCTTCTGAAAAATCCGAAACTAAACGCAGTTGTAAAATGCGAACCCCCAAAAAAGAGGA
The DNA here is from genome assembly GCF_023864345.2 of Schistocerca serialis cubense. Lineage (NCBI taxonomy): Eukaryota > Metazoa > Arthropoda > Insecta > Orthoptera > Acrididae > Schistocerca > Schistocerca serialis. The sequence goes on from NC_064646.1 coordinate 400,288,513, forward strand.
ACCCATTGGTCATACTGTATGATGTTCTTACAGTAATGACAAACGAGGAACTGGGTGAAGCAATCAGAAAACAAAACTTTGAGGACATGAATGAAAATGATTTTCAAAATAGCTTTAAACTGAGACGGGTTCTCGGGATCGTGATGTCGTACATCACGTTGCCGAGGTCTCCGCAACAATGTGGAGGAAAATAACAGTACTGGGCAGACTATACGTGGGATTCCATGCTATAAATACCAGAGATTACATTGTGGTACCGCGTTGCCATAACTGCGTCGACTGGGACCACATTCTGAGGCATTGCACCAGGGTGTCGGCCTACTCCAAATTCGGTGACAACGGACACACCCGGAAAGATTGCAAGGTCACAGGTGTTTGCATCCCTTGCAAGAGTCGTGGCAAGAAGTCTTGTGGAGCCACAGGACGAAACTGCCCTACCTACAGGATGCTTGAACAGAGATTAATATCTCGAATCGACTATGGCTGAAAACGGCACAACATGCAGGATGCCAAAGCATAAATCCCCGAGCAAAAGGAGGAGGGATGCTATGAGAGCAAACAGATTCAGAAATTTCCTAAAGTCGCTCGTCAGCGCCGACGTACCAACAGTCGACAAATCTATACAAACAGGGTCCCCCACCAGGGACTTTGGCACTCAAACCGAGCTCCCCTCAGAGGTCAGAGCACCCTCCTCCCAATGCCGGGACACGCTGCCGACTAAAAATCTACAACGGCAAAAGCATCCTGTGGTAGCGGCAGATAAAGCTGCCAAACCTGTCTAAGTAAACACCATTACAAGCTCCACCGCCAACTCCATCACCAAAGACAGTCCGGTGGTCAGGTTGCCTCATGTAGACCCGGTAAGGGTGTACCCAAAACTGGAGTACACCATGAAACTAGCTAGACTGGAGCAGCCGACTGCCCTGACCACTGCCTTACGACGTGTGGTCCGGGTAGGACACGAGTACGGACGGGGGGTAACCTTCTCGGTGATGGAGGCTGTGGACAGAATACAATTAACGTCTGTGAACCTCCCCACTGACTTCGGAGCACTGCGGGACTTATTCAAAAAAGTGTTTGAAAGACGAGGAGAAAAATTTGACCTGGATGAAATTTACCATCAATCAGTGATGGCAAACGGACGACTGGCATATGACTGGAACAAAACCTGGCCACATGACCACATACATACTTACTTTCCATGACGACCAGAATAAAAACTGAACAATTCAATACTCATAACAGTCGACTAGTAATGCAGGAGCTCCGAAAGGAAGTGGTGGAAAAGAGACTGGACATACTCTGTTTACAGGAGCCGTACTCTCTGGCTGGAAAAGTTGCGTTCACTGCCGCAACATGGCAAACTGTTAGCAGTGGGGACATCCCCAGAGCGGCCATTCTGATAACTAACGCTGCACTGCCTGCAACACACTTGTCACAGTTCTCCAACAGTCACTGCAATGTCGTGGAGATACAATCTCCTGCTGGAATGGTTATCATTATTAACATGTACTTTCAGTACGGAGATAGAATTGAACAACACTTAGATCATCTAGCGAGTGTGGCCACGGCGTTGCGGGGACGCAAAATCATTATAACTGCTGACATAAACGCCAAATCCCCCCTATGGTACAGTGGCACAAGGGATGAAAATGGTGCTAAAACAGAGGAAATGATAATGGCTCTTCAACTAGTGGTGGCAAACAGACCAGGCAATCCCCCCACCTACGTGGCTGGAGGAGGACAGGGCACTAACATTGACGTGACATTGGTTACGCCAAACGCAGTGAATATGCTACAAGAGTGGAGAGTGGAAGACAATACCACCACCAGTGATCATAATCTAATCACTTTTATTGTAGGAGATAGAGAGTGCCGCTGGGCCATGGGGTGGGAGGTGCAAAGCAATTTCAGGAAAACAGACTGGGAACGCCTAGCCAGAGAGTGCGACATTCCTCCATTACCAGAAGGAGACGAACGACAGGACTTCAACGTGGACGACAGAGCCGAGGGACTGGTACGTGCAATAACAAAGGCGATTAAGGCGGCCGTACCAACAAGGAGGAGGGCCGTGGCGGCCACACCGGCACCATGGTCAGCCGAGCTACAAGAACTACGACAGTCTGTCAGGAGACTGAGGAAGCACTACCAGCGCAGTGTCGTCTGGTGGGGAAAGCAAAGATGGCTGCAGTTATACCGGGAGGCAAAGGACAACTTTCAAAAAGAGCTACAGAAGACTAGAATAAATAGCTGGGAAAATTTTGTAACCCATCAGCTGGCCCTCGATCCTTGGGGTGTGCCATATAGATTGGTGAGGGAGAAGATCCGCTCCCCAACGATGATATCAACGCTCAGGCACGGCGACGGAATGACGGAATCTTGGCAGGAAACTGCCGAGGTCCTCCTCCGATCGCTGTTGCCTGACGATGACAGGAATAATGACACCGAAGAGCAGCGTCAATTACGAAATGAAGACCTTAATAGGTATGCAAATGACGAAGTGGTCCTCCCCTTCTGTGAAGAGGTAGTTGCTGCTCTTATCAAGTCCTTAAAGAAAGGAAAAGCCCCCGGGCCAGACGGCATTGTGGCGGAAGTGGTGCAGTTCTTAGCCCCACAGCTAGTTGCGCCCCTTACACATCTCTATAACGCATGCCTCAGACAAGGTAAATTTCCTAAAATATGGAAAACCGCAAATGTGGTAATTATTAAGAAAGGCCTCGAGCAGTACCCTGCTGAAGCCAAATCCTACAGGCCCATCTGCCTGCTGGACGGTTTTGGCAAACTCCTTGAAAAGTTATTAGCGAACAGACTGACTGCTCACCGCATGCTGCGGTGGATGAGCGGCAGGCAATTCGGCTTTAGGCCGGGGCGATCGGCATCTGATGCAATCGCCCTGGCGGCCGAGGTCTGCGGCTCGGCCTCGTGTAAGTATGTCGTTGGCATCATGGTGGATATCAGTGGCGCCTTCGACAACCTGTGGTGGCCTTCGCTCTTCTCCTGCCTTCGGGATAAGGAGTGTCCAGGGCTGCTATATGGGTGTTTGAGGAGCTATTGTGAAGATCGGGAGGTTTGGCTATCATCCCCTAGCGGGAAAGTCCGGAAAACTATCACCAAGGGTTGCCCCCAGGGCTCCGTGTTGGGTCCCCTATTTTGGGACATCCACATGGAGCCTCTTCTGGATAGCCTGCAACAGAGCGAAGAGGTGCTAGAGGTGATAGCCTACGCTGACGACCTCCTCCTGCTGGTCGGCGGCCGAAGTCGCGAGGACATAGAACCAAAAATAGAAAGAGCACTAAATAAACTACAACTATGGTGCCGTAACACCAAAATGACTATCTCACCAACCAAGTCGACTTACCTATTACTTAAAGGACAGTTAATGAGAAACCCGACTGTGAGAATTGACGGTACGCCCGTTCTTCGGAGACGAGAAACGCGCTACTTGGGACTCATCATCCATGAAAGGTGGAACTTTGCAAAGCACGTAGAAACCGTAGCCCAGAAAGCTCTACAATTATTAAATAACCTGATTTCCATAGGACACAAGAGATTCCACCTCCCGCCTCATTTAATCAAGCTATATCACAACAGTATACTGACGTCAATAGTGGGTTACGGCTCGGGAGTCTGGGCTCACAGGCTCACGAGGGTGGTGCTTGCCATGACGGTGAGGAGAGTACAAAGGAACATAAACATATTGAGGTCCGTGGGAGCTTACAGAACATCTCCAGGAGGAGCCCTGTTAATCATAATGGAGCTCTGTCCCTTAGATATAAAGATTAGGGAACAGGCTGCATGGTACTGGGCCAGAAAGGATAATATCACCAAGGTAGAGGAAATTATGGGGGCACCAGTCAGGGAAAAAGGGGAGATAAGGGAAAGGGGCTTAGATCTATGGCAGGAGATATGGGAATCGGACGAAACTGGTAGAAGAACCTTTCAGTTCCTACCAGATGTCAAGGAAAGAGTAAAAATGAAGTATTTCGAGCCAACTCGGGGGATGTTCCACTTTCGCACCGGTCATGGCCCATATCCGACTTATCTAAGTCGGTTTGGGAAAAGGGCGACGCCTGCGTGCGACTGTGGCGCACCGGAGGGTACTCCTGACCATGTGGTTTATGAATGCCCCCTTTTCGATCATGTAGCCGGGTCATTGAGACGACAACTACCAAATACAAAAACCTATGGCCTTTTAAGACAAGAGGAGACCTTTCAGAGACTGAATACGCTAGCAAACGAGGTATCACAAAAAGTATTAAAAACTTCATGCGTAGTTAAATAGAAATCACCGATTGCGACCACTGCCCCAATCCCATACCGCCTGTTCGTGGATAGGTCGACTTACAGTTGGAATCCGCCACGGCCAGGACCAGGGGGACTGGGGTGATACCGATTAGAGACAACGCACCGATTATGACTTAGAATAGGAAGTAGATTTAGCCAATTAGAATAGGATAGTAAATTAGGAACCTGCAGCGATAAACTATCCCTTGCCCGCCCTGTGCCAGGGGCACGCTCATAGGGATTAGCTCTATGAGCAAGGCATCTAAGTAGGTTTATACTAACACTGGCACAACTGTAACGCTGCAGGCAGTTAGTACTAACCTTTTGTAGTAACTAGGAATTATGCTAACTAGTAAAATATGAAGTAGTCTGCCTAGTAGTAATCGTAGAACTGCCTGTAGTTAAGTAAAGTAAAATGTAGAAGCTGCTATTGTATAAAATAGTAGAAATGTAGGACCCACTAATCACTAAGGTGGTGGGTCAATTATGTATAATTATCATTTATGAAATAAAGAATTTTTTTATTTAAAAAAAAGTGTAGGTATGCTACAAAGTCAAATGCTTTTCGGAAATCGCGAAATACTTCATAAATCTGACTGCCTTGATCCAAGCCTTTCGCTAGGCCACGTGAGAAAATTGCGAGTTGCGTTCATATGATCTATAGTTATCGGAATCTATGCTCGTTCGAATGGAGGAGGTCATACTGTTCAACGTATCTGGTCATACTGTTCAATGTATCTCATTAAGCTGGAGCTCAGAATATGCTTTATAACTGTGCAACAAATAGATGTTAAGGATATTGGGTGATAGGTCTGCGAGTCAATTCTGCTACCTTTCTTGTATACGGGTGTGACCTGTGTTTTCTTTCAACTACTGAGCACAGTTTTTTTTTCGAATGGTCTGTGATGATTATACTTAACAGAGGAGCTGACTCGCCACCAGTTGGGTACAGAATTTAATGGGGATTTCATCGGACTCTGTGACTTTGTTGAGTTTTAACGATTTCAGTTGTTTCTCAACATCATAGACACTAACAGCTACTTCACGCGTACCTTCTGTGTTACTAGATTTAAATGGCAGAGATACTCCTGGGAATTCCTTTGTAAAGGAACATTCAAAAACATTATTAAGCATTACTGCTTTTGTTTTCTTATCCAAAATTTAAGTTCGTCTTTTCCCTGAGTCTCTGGCTACTAACTTTGGTGTCACTGACAGCTTTTACCTATGACTGGAATTCATGAAATACCATTCGGCAGTATTCTGCCGTGGCAGTCACTGAAGGCTTCATGCATTACTCTCCTGACAGCCAAACATGTTTCATTTAGCATCTGTCTACCTATAGTCCTCTGCACTGTTTTATATCTGCTATGCCATAGCCTCTACTTCTTTAGAAGTTTCTTTACAATGGCTATATACCATAGGGAGTCCCCTCCATCATGAACTGTTCTGCTGGGTCCATATTATCCAGTGCATGGTCAACTGTTCTTTTAAGCTTGAATCATAGTTCGTGTACGTGCTCCTGTCTTGATCTAAAAGTTTCAAGTTCCTTATTGAGATAAGGTACTACTGGTTCTTTGTATTGTTTACTGAACATATAAATCGTTCTACTTCCCTTTTGTTGCCGTTTGTACTTTGGTATTAATTGTTGCTATAACTGCCTCATTTTCACCGTTACATATGGACATCTTCAAAAACGTTACGTCTATTTGTTGCCATTAGATCTAATATATTTCTGTCATGAGTAGGATTCATAACTGTCTGTTCCCGGTGGTTTTCAGGCAAAGTACACCCACCACTAACATAACCATGATTATTCCATTCCGATGATTACAGAACGGCTGAGGAACTTCCGTACAAATTAACTGTGGTTTTCTCTAAAGTTTTTGGGTACATCAGGAGATGAGTCTGGTGGTCGACAGAAGAATCTACATTCCTGGAAATTGAAATAAGAACACCGTGAATTCATTGTCCCAGGAAGGGGAAACTTTATTGACACATTCCTGGGGTCAGATACATCACATGATCACACTGACAGAACCACAGGCACATAGACACAGGCAACAGAGCATGCACAATGTCGGCACTAGTACAGTGTATATCCACCTTTCGCAGCAATGCGGGCTGCTATTCTCCCATGGAGACGATCGTAGAGATGCTGGATGTAGTCCTGTGGAACGGCTTGCCATGCCATTTCCACCTGGCGCCTCAGTTGGACCAGCGTTCGTACTGGACGTGCAGACCGCGTGAGACGACGCTTCATCCAGTCCCAAACATGCTCAATGGGGGACAGATCCGGAGATATTGCTGGCCAGGGTAGTTGACTTACACCTTCTAGAGCACGTTGGGTGGCACGGGATACATGCGGACGTGCATTGTCCTGTTGGAACAGCAAGTTCCCTTGCCGGTCTAGGAATGGTAGAACGATGGGTTCGATGACGGTTTGGATGTACCGTGCACTATTCAGTGTCCCCTGGACGATCACCAGTGGTGTACGCCCAGTGTAGGAGATCGCTCCCCACACCATGATGCCGGGTGTTGGCCCTGTGTGCCTCGGTCGTATGCAGTCCTGATTGTGGCGCTCACCTGCACGGCGCCAAACACGCATACGACCATCATTGGCACCAAGGCAGAAGCGACTCTCATCGCTGAAGACGACACGTCTCCATTCGTCCCTCCATTCACGCCTGTCGCGACACCACTGGAGGCGGACTGCACGATGTTGGGGCGTGAGCGGAAGACGGCCTAACGGTGTGCGGGACCGTAGCCCAGCTTCATGGAGACGGTTGCGAATGGTCCTCGCCGATACCCCAGGAGCAACAGTGTCCCTAATTTGCTGGGAAGTGGCGGTGCGGTCCCCTACGGCACTGCGTAGGATCCTACGGTCTTGGCGTGCATCCGTGCGTCGCTGCGGTCCGGTCCCAGGTCGACGGGCACGTGCACCTTCCGCCGACCACTGGCGACAACATCGATGTACTGTGGAGACCTCACGCCCCACGTGTTGAGCAATTCGGCGGTACGTCCACCCGGCCTCCCGCATGCCCACTATACGCCCTCGCTCAAAGTCCGTCAACTGCACATACGGTTCACGTCCACGCTGTCGCGGCATGCTACCAGTGTTAAAGACTGCGATGGAGCTCCGTATGCCACGGCAAACTGGCTGACACTGACGGCGGCGGTGCACAAATGCTGCGCAGCTAGCGCCATTCGACGGCCAACACCGCTGTTCCTGGTGTGTCCGCTGTGCCGTGCGTGTGATCATTGCTTGTACAGCCCTCTCGCAGTGTCCGGAGCAAGTATGGTGGGTCTGACACACCAGTGTCAATGTGTTCTTTTTTCCATTTCCAGGAGTGTAGTTATAATTTGATTCCCATCCTTGACAATGCGTTTTGTCCATGCAATCTTGCATGCAGCTTCCATGTCTACCTTGGTGGATTTGAATTTCTTATCTACGGCGACAAATACACTACATCTATTTCCTATCGGTCTATCCTTTCGGTATACGCCTAAATTCGCACCAAAAACCTGCATTTTGGCAACTTCCTGTTTGATCTGCTTTCAGTTCCTAGCGTTATATGCGCTTCAATGCCTTTCACTAGCGCTTCAAACGATGGCGTTTTGTTGCGAATGCTTCGGCAGTTAACCACTAGGATTTTAATTCTATCGCATATGGGGCGCGTTTCTTTGGACCTTAAACTTATACTTCCGGGTTTCTTACGGTTATCGTTATCTAGATGTGATAGATAGTCACCCAGTCTAAGAAAAACCTTGCGTGCACCCCACACACAGTCAGCTACCCTCATAGCAGCCCTGATGTGTAATGCACTCATCCTCTGAGTTGGATCCTGTCTTTCTCAACTCTGTGATGCAAGTCTAGGAAGCCACAGCCTAGCTTGTCACAGAACCCTTGAAGTCCTTGGTTCAAGCCTCCCATTCGACTCAGAACCAGGGGGCCACAATCTAATCTCGGGACAACGCTGCAAATTGCGAGTTTAGATGAAACTCAGTGACCAAGGCTGGTATTCTTAACCCCCTCTGACAACGCTAGAATGATCCAAAATATGAACTCGATGCCCAGATGACAGACATTTGTTCCTAAGTGCGCCACAAGGTGGTGGTGGTGGTTAGTGTTTAACGTCCCGTCGACAACGAGGCCATTAGAGACGGAGCGCAAGCTCGGGTTAGGGAAGGATTGGGAAGGAAATCGGCCGTGCCCTCTCAAAGGAACCATCCCGGCATTTGCCTGAAACGATTTAGGGAAATCACGGTAAACCTAAATCTGGATGGCCGGAGATGGGATTGAACCGTCGTCCTCCCGAATGCGAGTCCAGTGTGCTAACCACTGCGCCACCTCGCTCGGGTAGTGCTCCACAATCTGCAGTGCTTGCACCCTTTTGTCTCAGTGGCTGTCGGAATAGCTTCTTTAGCATATTGAATGAGGCCCCCAGGCATACACACCTAGTGTTGTACCTAGTGTTCCTTCCCATGCCTTGCTGCCATTTCCCTAAGGGGTGTAATTATTGGCCGTACGTCTGAACTGACAACGATTAATAAACACTATATCATGACACCGGCCACAGCACCTCTGTGTTGTGAGCCGTTATTCTATTGAATTCTGGGACTCAGAATATCATTATTAACTTCCGGAATGCAGTAATGCATTCCCCAGACACTTTCAACAATTTTTCATGAAGGAAACAAATACGGAAGAAATTGGTCCAGGCAGTAAACTGAAAAGTGATTCCGTCATTGCATCAAGCACTGCAATGGGGCGATTTGTTTCAGAAGAGCCTAAAGAAACTTTCAGAGATAAAAAAGAGTCGGAGCTTCCTGGAAATAGGACTTACAAAATGCGGTCGAGATGTAATTCTTTCTTTGGAACGTTAAACATCGACACCATTTTACAAGTAGGAATAATTGAAACAACCCCCAAATCCTTCAAGAACAGTAACTATGACACTGCAGGGAACAAGATCCAAAGAAGAACACGTAATAGAGTTAGAAAGTTATAGGCTTTATTGAGAGAAGTTCGAAAATATAGTATAATGACAGGTTTGCATCATCTTGTGACAGCTATTATTGCGAACGAGAGAGTCAATGGAAAACAACCACTAGATAGATATTATAGCTGAAAGAACAAGCTGTAAAAGCAGGCTTACGAATCTCCTTCATCATAAGACCAAATTTAGACCATTTTATGGAAGACCACGTAGAACATGCATACAAGATGTTAAGAGTGCGTTGATTGAGGAGACCTTCAGGAAGAAACAGTAAATTATGGAAGCTGAGAAGCGGAAGAAGACGTCCATCGTATCATCAGTTTTTCGGGCCTTTGTCCCGCTTCAATGCGAAGTCGGCTTTGTTACTACGAATTTGGCAGCGTTAGTGATCGAGGGTGGCAAGGTGCCCTTCCTGTCGGAATTAGCGTACCCCAGCTGTCCGTGTCTAGCGTAAGCCATGAAATAGTGCGAACGTTTTCAAATTCTGCGTGTCGGTAACTGAGGCGGAACGTGGGGACCAGCCCAGTATTCACCTAGCGGTATGTGGAAAACAAGATGTCCATCGTATAAAATCAGTATACTGGTGTCCAGAATTAAAGCAACAAACCGCTATTTCCACGTCCTATGTCTAACTCACGATATAATCATACAAACTGTCAACCAGGTGCCTGTACGAAAGATGGCATTCCGGTCAACGGACAACCATATCAACGATGACGTGAAGGCATCTATGAAACTAGGTAGTGTTTGATGGGTAGTGCAGTATGGTACGGGGAAGATGCCTACCAGACTCTCTGCGGTGGAGGGCCATAGAAAGAAATGAAGCAGGAAATTAGCAAACTGATTTTACCCGGTGGCTTAATGGGAATCGTTCTGTCGTTTTTCGGATCTGCGACAGTTTATAGAGACCGAAACTGTATGCCGAAGACCAGGGAAGGGCCGACCACGTGTGACTTCAGAAGAGAGCACCGTTATTTAGCTGCTAAGGGCACCACCTTAGTATTGCACGGAAACTGGCATGTGAGCTCGCAGCATCGACTGGACGTGTTGTATCGAGGAAAACAGTGTGCAGAAGGCTTCGGCAGAGTGGCCTTTATTGTCGGAGACATGCTGTATGGCTACCTCCGGGGCGTCTGCACAGAAGGAACTTCTGGAGTGCAGTCATCAACATATCACCTGGGCGGTCGAGCAGTGGTCCGATGTTGTTTTCACAGATGAACAGATGAGTCCCGCTTTGATCTGGAGAGTGATTCTTGATGGACTCGTGCGTGGAGGGAACGTGGAGCACGATTTCAGGGCCCAAACATCGTGGAAAGAGACTGAGATCGAGGAGGATCCCAAATGGTGCGGGCAGGAATTATGTTAACCACTCGAACCTGTCTTCATGAAATTGTTCGGGTGAATCGGGAAGGTTTATCTGCTGTCAGGTATCGTTATGAGATCTTTGGAGCTCATTTGGGGTTGTTGCACAGTGGGTCAAGAAGTTATATTGATGGACGATAATGCTCGACCTCATAGAGTGCGTGTGGTTGACGATTTCTTGGAAACGGAGGATATTGCACCCATGACATGGAATGTTCGCTCTTCCGATCTGAATGCCATAGATCATGTCTGAGATGCACTAGGGAGACGGCTTGCATCATGTCAGTGCCCTCCAACCGCTCTCCAAGACTGCGAGCAGCTCTGCAGGAAGAACGGGCGTTACTGCCTCAACATGAAACTGATGTCATCATTTACCGCATGTCCCGCCGTTGTCAGACCTGTATTTCTGCCAGAGGTGGTCACACACCACGCTGAACACATTAGCCAGTTGTCGGAATGTGTTTGCAAATCTGTTAAGTTGGAAGAAACGAAGAACATTTTTGCCTATCATTAAGTGTTTTGCAGTTGTTTGCGTTCTGTTCTCTTTTCCTTGTATCTACTTTACTATCACCTGCTTACACTCTTTATGGCAAAATTGCCTTTCGTTGCTTTAATTTTGGACACCATTGTATATAGGGTATTAAAGATGCAAGTGCAGGTACTGTTAACATTGGTGCCTTGATATGTACCCACTCAAGTGTGTTAATTTTCTTTCTCTTCATCTAACAGTCTTCCTGAAAACATAGAACCCGATGTTTTCTGCATGGTCGTAACTGAAGCACTAACTGGACTAGTACAGTTTTGCGTCCCTGTGTGGACAGTTGAACAGCTGATAGTTGCCCAGGGGAAAATAAGAATTAATAGCTCGCGTTTGCAGCATGTGCTTGGAGGTACTAACCAACCTAAAAACATACTACTCCTGACTACTGTAATTATCAGTGTGCAAATAAAGTAAATGCTGATAAAATGTTGTCCAGTAAGCTGTCATCAGTCACCAATAAAAATATCTGCACTTATACCATTAATACCGAACTAATGAATTCAAGTATCTACTAGAAGTAGTCGAACAATGAATTTCCGAGAAAGAAGCCCTTAAAATATGAGTTAAAACGAAAGTAGCAAATTACCTCACTAAAGATGTACGCTATGTGATCAAAAGTATCCGGACACCAGGCTGAAAATTACTTACAAGTTCGTGGCGCTCTCCATCGGTAATGCTGGAATTTAATATGATGTTGGCCCACCCTTAGCCTTGATGGCAGCTTCCACTCTCGCAGCCATTGTTTCAATCAGGTGCTGGAAGGTTTCTTTGGGAATGGAAGCCCACTCTTCACCGAGTGATGCACTGAGGAGAAGTATCGATGTCGGTCGGTGAGGCCTGGCACGAAGTCGCCGTTTCAAAACATCCCAAAGGTGTTCTATAGGTTTCAGGTCAGGACTCTGTGCAGGTCAATCCATTATAGGGATGTTATCGTCGTGTAACCACTCCGCCACAGGCCATGCATTATGAACAGGTGCTCGATTGTGTTGAAAGATGCAGTCGGCAACCCCGAATTGCTCTTCAACAGTGGGAAGCAAGAAGGTTCTTAAAAAATCGATGTAGGTCTGTGCTGTGATACTGCCACGCAAAACAACAAGGGGTGCAAGTGGTGCTGGTGGTTAGTGTTTAACGTCCCGTCGACAACGAGGTCATTAGAGACGGAGCGCAAGCTCGGGTTAGGGAAGGATTGGGAAGGAAATCGGCCGTGCCCTTTCAAAGGAACCATCCCGGCATTTGCCTGAAACGATTTAGGGAAATCACGGGAAACCTAAATCAGGATGGCTGGAGACGGGATTGAACCGTCGTCCTCCCGAATGCGAGTCCAGGGGTGCAAGTCCCCTCCACGAAAAACACGACCACACCGCAGCACCACCGCCTCCGAATTTTACTGTTGGCACTACACACGCTGGCAGACGACGTTCGCTCCTTATACGTGATGTTTGGCTTATGATGTGTGGCTTATGAGCAGCCGCTCGACCATGAAATCCAAGTTTTCTCACCTCCCGCCTAAGTGTCAGGGTACTTGCAGTGGATCCTGTTATAGTTTGAAATTCCTGTGTGATGGTCTGGATAGATAGTCTACCTATTACACATTACGACACTCTTCAGCTGTCGACGGTTTATGTCACTCAACAGGCGAGGTCGGCCTGTACGCTTTTGTGCTGCACGTGTCCCTTCACGTTTCCACTACACTATCATATCGGAAACAGTGGACCTAGGGATGTTTAGGAGCGCGGAAATCTCGCGTACCGACGTATGACACAAGTGGCATTCAATCTCCTGACCACGTTCGAAGTCCGTGAGTTCCGCGGAGCGCCACATTCTGCTCTCTCATGAGGTCTAACGACTACTGAGGTCGTTGATATGGAGTACCTGGCAGTAAGTGGCAGCACAATACATCTAAAATGAAAAACGTATGTTTTTGAGGGTGTCCGGATACTTTTTATCACATAGTGCTTCTAACAGGACATATATATCCAACAATGCTAAATTAAGACACTACTCTACGATAATTGGTCTAGAAGCGCTTTATACAACAGAATGCTTAACTCTCAACAAAAAACCAACGACGGAAGCACTGATACGACGGAAGCACTGAATTCATAGAAAGAAAAATACTGAGAAAGCTGTGGAGTTAGTCAAAGAGCAAGCACAGTACAGAACACGTCGTATTGGTGAACTTCATACATATGTCGAAAAAATTACAGACATGTTTAGAAACATAAAAAGAGTTTCTGTGGAGATATCCTAATGATGAATCTCAACAGACTGACAGAAAGACTGTTCACTTATTTCGGTAAATTAAAAATGGATAAAACTCAATGACAAGAAACTGAAAGGGACATAGACAAACTCCGAATTACTTAACAAGATTTTGTGAAACGACTGCCACTCAGAAAGAAATTCCGAGATCTCAAATGATTCCATGAAGAACCCAGAAAGAAAACTACAGCCACTTGAACCGAAAAAAGAAGAGAGTAGCATCGAGAAATAATGAGAGGAATGTGGGACAAAAGATGGGAGAAACAACTGAAGCAAACGAAGTCCATAGTGGATGATATGTAAAATAGGAACAAGAATAGTTGTATTAGTGAATAGAAGAATCACGTTGTGCTCGCCTTACTAACATGGTATGAAACAATTTAGTCATAACATTACATTCATATCGAAGGAGTAATGAACGCTAACGGAATGTATGTCTGTAGTATGGAAGAGAATGTATGAGTTCTGAGGTTATCGCCTTGCTAACTGATTTTTTTAAACAGATACTTACATGAGGTTTGAAGATGGGCACAAGATATTATCCTTGAATACAATGTATATAAATGTGAAACTGCCGCGGAAAAATATTCCATACAACATTAATAATAGGAAGTATGAAAAGTAAGCAAAGTTTCTAACCAAAAACAACAAGCACTTCCAGAGCAAGAATTGCTGAAATAAAGTGGATGAGAATGCCTAAAGTATATGATTTGTAATTCAAGTTCTGGTAAACATGCATACACAGGAATCAGAACAGTCAGTATTGTACAATTCTTTTCTCGTGCACTCAAAACATTTACCGATAATCAAACACTAATTTTTCTAAATATTTCTCGTGCTTTCTATTATAACTTGCCTATTGGGCTGCTTGCATCCACACCAAAGAAGAGATTTCTGTATCATCAGTGTACAATGGTATGCCATTTAGATGTAGGAAGAACAGCAACGATCATAGTATTGTGGTATACGTAGTATTTGGTACACCAGTAGTAATTTTCTATCAGTAAGGGAAAGGTACATTAAGTAAGTTCAGTGAACTGCATAACAAAACCACTTGTTTTCTATCAGTTTCATATGAAGTAATAATTTACTCTCTGTAGATTGAAATCAATGATATTTAAGTAATCGAAACGAATGTTGTTTTTGATACAGACCAAAGCCTTACACATATCACAAAAGCAATCCTTGTATATGAAAGACGGTGACTCAAGTATTTAAACACTCATTCGTTGAAAAGATGAAAGTCATTCCCAACGGAGAGGCGCTTCTGGCATCCAGAGTGTGACTGACTCGAAATTTAATATTGGCAGATGTACTCAAACATAATCAAGTACTTTATCTTTTCAAATCTACAGACATGTATCTAAAAGTGAGACAGGCTGATCGTTATCTGAGTTAATATCCATGTTAAAGAAGGATCTAACTATAGTATACTTTAGCCTATCAGGGAATATACTATGTGAAAGTGATATATTTCACATAGAAGGGTACAGTGTATACATCAGTAGAATAAATATAGACAAACGATCAGCTTAGGTCAGGAAACTTAATATCATTAATAGTTTTTATTCTAATATAAGTCGTTAAATATATATCTATAAAACCGATTTTGATTATAAATAAATTATATCTTAACTATATATTGATATTATTATCACCATGAAGTACAGAACTTCAGTGAATAAGCTCAGGTCACAACTTACCTGTAAACCACGAATTCGCGACAAACGCTGCAACTTAGAACTTCCGGGCCACGGTCTTCTCAATGCTTGCGATATCACAGTTCAGGAAGTAATTTGGAAGCAGCCCCCTTGTAGTAATGGCGCTCTTAATGTGCTCTGAGATTTCCCAGAATCTTATGGGTATTGCCACCATTCAGGATAATCTTTCGAACAGCTTCAGGGAAACTCTCTGGAACAATGAATTCGTTTTTACGACTATATCTCAAGTAAATTGATTTTCGTCTTCCGTCAAATGCAGAACTGTTAATTGTATCAATCCTTACGCTTTTCACACTTAGGGCTAGTTATATATACATGTGGGACAACAAAACCATCTAAGAGTCCGGATTTTTCACGATGTAAGTGCGGTTATATGGCAAGCGCAGAAATAGAAATGGAGTGCAGTTCTTCCGTTCACTGACATGTCACTTAACTGTTTTCAGGTGAAGATGTAGAAGAGTGTTAATGGATAAGGGAAATAATAACTTCCGAAAACTTAACATTATTGTGAGACTAAATTGCATCAATGCGAAAGGGACAATATGGCTGATGAGAACCGGAAATATCCGCTGTAGAGCAGGAGGCGAAAAACGAGTAAGTATAAAACCATTACTTCCTCTTCAGATATTTCAAGTGTTAACCTGACAGTCAGCAACGGACATCCGAGTGAGAAAACATACCTAATATTTCTTTGGAACGCCGAATTCACATAAATGAAAGTCATACACAGTTGGTCAGTGAACTTCATAATTAGTTGCGTATGTATTCCATAGATCGTGCACTGAAGAGCCAAAGAAACAGTGAACGCCTGCCTAATATCGTGTAGGGCCACCGCGAGCACGCAGAAGTGCCGCAATACGACTAATGTCTGAAGTAGTGCTGGAGGAACTGACACCGTTAATCCTGCAGGACTGTCCATAGATCCATAAGAGTACGAAGGGGTGGAGATATCTTCTGAGCAGCACTTTGCAAGGCATCCCAGATAAGCTGAATAAGGTTCATGTCTGGGGAGTTTGGTGGCCAGCGGAAGCATTAAAACTCAGAAGAGTGTTTCTGGAGCTACTCTGTAGTAATTCTGGACGTGTGGAGTGTCGCATTGTCCTGCCGGAATTGCCCAAGTCAGTCGGAATGCATAATGGACATAAATGGATGCAGGTGATCAGACAGGATGCTTACGTACGTGGCACCTGTCAGAGTCATTTCTAGACGTGTCAGGGGTCCCATATCACTCCACCTGCACTCGCCCCAAACTCCACCAGTTTGAACAGTCCCCTGCTGAGATACAGGAACCATGGATTCATGTGGTTGTCTCCACACCCGTACGCGTCCATCCGCTCGATACAATTTGAAGCGAGACTCATCCGACCAGACAACATGTTTCCAGTCATCAACAGTCCAACTTCGGCGTTGACGGGCCAAGACTAGGCATAAAGGTCATGCTTTGCAGCCATCGAGGGTACACGAGTGGGCCTTCGGTCCGAAAGCCCATATCGATGATGTTTCGTTGAATGAGTCGCAGGGTGACACTTGTTGATGGCCCAACATTGATATCTGCAGCAATTTGCGGAAGGGTTGCGCTTCTTTCACGTTGAACGATTCTCTTCAGTCGTCGTTGATCCCGTTCTTGCTGGATCTTTTTCCGGCCACTGCGATGTCGGAGATTTGATGTTTTACCGAATTCCTGATATTCACGGTACACTCGTGAAATGGGCGTACGGGAAATATTCCACTTCATAGCTATCTCGGAGATGCTGTGTCCCATATCTCGTGCGCCGACTATACCACAACGTTCAAACTCTCTTGAACCTTGATAACCTGCCATTGTAGCAGTAGTAAGCGACCTAACAAATGAGCCAGACACTTGTGTTATATAGGAGTTGCCGACGGCAGAGGCGTATTCTGCCTGTATACATTTGTCTGTATTTGAATGCGCATGTCTATACCATTTTCTTTAGTGCTTCAGTTTATTACGACAAACTCGATGACGGTGAATATGGAACATTTTCACTGAACGAACATAGAACACACAACGATTTGGAAAACTGTGTATATACTATATATTTAAAAGATTTTTGTATAAATTAATTATTTCTATTCAAAAATTCCTCTATGTGCAGAAGTAGTTGTTAAGGAGAAATATCTGTAAGTATATCTGAAAAAACTGCTGGTATCTGCCAGACATATTATCTCCATGCCTATAACAAGTACTTGTGTGTGAACCTCACATATAATTCTACTTACTTTATTTTGTGTGATGAATTCCTATTACCCAAATGAGGAGATAACCCAGAATATTATATCAAAGACATATAAATGAGTGATATGTACAAAAAACTTTAACTTACTCACTTCTTTATCCCCAATGGTGGCAATTATTGGGACGAAAAATTTACTGAGCCGAAAAATTTTAACTAGTTTGCTATGTAGTTTTACGAATTTAAGTGTTCACCAATATTCACAACTCAGAGCTTACAGCCCTCTACCTTGTTAATTATTTCTTCTTGCTGTACAAGATTAATGGAAAGTGGGAAATTTCTAGAGTACAAAACTGGATAATTAGATGACCTGCGCTTTTTCAAAGTTTAAAGCTAACTCATTTGTGGAAAACCAGTCCAGAACTTTCATGAAAACATCATTTTCTGTTTTCTCAGTCGATACATCTTTCGTCTTCACTGCAATAATTCTATCATTTGCAAACAAGCCTAATTTTGCATCTTAGTTCAATTAAAATGGTAGATCGTTAACAAACCGCAAGTACAATAGTGAACCAATGATCCAAACCTGTGGGACTACTGTTGTAGTTTCTCTCTATGCAGATGATATGTCATCTCTCCTTGTCTTACAGGAATGAACTAAGAGAACTTTGTGCGTTCTGTTTCTTAAATGATAACGAAACCAAGCGCGTACTAAACTATGTATTCCATAAAAACTAACAGATTATTATTATTCGCACTTTCAGATTCCTTCGGTAAGTCCTAGAGGAATCCAACTCGCGATATTTCATAATCTAAACATTTTATTATGTGCTCTGTAAATGCATGAATAGCTGTCTAAGTACAGTGGCCGTTCTGAAATCTAAATTGTAACTGGATGAGTATCTCATTACTACACAAATTGGTGACTATCATGTGCCACATTACCTTCTCAAAAACTTTATAAAATGATGTAGGGGATGACACAGGTACTGTCATACGTGGTGGTGGCATCCTTCTTGTAGGGTGCCCTAACAACTACGTATTTCAATCTGTCTTGGAAAACACCTTGAATTAAAGATGTGTGACATAAATGAACAGAACACCTTACGTATTATAGGACCAAAATTTTTGGTATTTTCTTCTCCTTTCCCGCATCTTTCTTAGGACCAGTTTCAATTGGAGGATCTCCATCATGTCCTGGTTCGTTCTTCCTCTTCTAATCTCATCTGTGATTCCAATTCCCTCCCTACGGCTTCCTCTCATTCCTTCCACTTTACCTGCTGGAGATATTGTCCACTTCATATGACCTTTTGGAGGAAGGCAACGGAATACCACCCTGACAGAATTCCTAAATGTTTCGAAGTTTTAAGTAGTTTCCCAATCGGATCTCTAGGGAAGGGGGATGGGGCGGGGGAAGAGAGGCAGAAATTTTTTTGAGTCGATCCACTTACAGACAAACACAAGAAAGAAAATCATTATTGGAACATAATATTCTAAGTATATATTGAGCAGGAAAACTAGCAAATGTGATCCAAGAAATGATATGGCTCCTCGGTATCGAAATACGAAGTACAGCCAAAACGTGGTGGCTTGGTAGTAAAGTGTTCTCTACTTTTGGAGGTACACACTTTTATTCTCAGAATCAGGACGGATGTTATAGAAGAGGACTCGCCGTTAAAGCCTCGGAGAGCATTTCCAAGAATGTTGCAGATTTTGTCATACATTCCGATAGAGTTGCTTTATTAAAGTTCAGTGTCAAGCTGGTAAATCCCATAATTCATGTGTACACCAATTTCAGATACAAATGAACAAAAACTGGAGTTTTTCTGTGATCAAACGAAGGAAGCATTCAGCTTTAAAAAATCAAGAAATTAATATAACACTTAGAGTTTTCAACGCCAAACTGGGAAATATCAGATCTGAAGATCTTGTATGACCTGTAGTTCAGTAGCACAAAACGAAAAAGGTGATCACCTACTACAATTCTGCCAGGGAGAAAACATGAAAGGAATCAATACTTCGTTCAAATTACCATCTCGACGACTGTATGTATGGAAACCTCCAGCAGACAACGAAGAAAGTACAATGCATACCCATACAGATCATATTTTAATCGGTAAACGTTTTGGAACTTCAGTCAAAAGAGCACCTACTTACCCTGTAGCAGGTGAACCATCTGACCACATATCAATTGTAACTTCTCTAAAACCAAAACTTGCAAAACACACACACAAAAAAAAAACAACTCAGCAAAAGAAGAGAGCCTACGAAAAACTCAAAAAGCCTGAACTGAGAGGATATCATGGACAAAAACAGCAAAATAATGACAACAATGACAGCTCTGACTGATCAAGAAAACTGTACCAAAGTATGAGAAGAGAAGAAAAACATTATGATAAACGTTGCTCAAGATAGACTACAATATGGAGCAAGAGACAGAAAAAAGAAAATGGATGACTTATGAAATTCTATCATTGTTGGATTGCCATCGAAATCTCAGTGGACAGACTGTGATAGTTAACTAGTACTCCCGGCAACGCTTCGCAGTTGTTAAATAAGTGTGGGAATTGGCTATATGCCCCAACCTAAGGTATCCTACGTTATTGTCTCGGATCCTCGTTGTGACTTCGCTGGTTTTGAAGGTAAGGACCTGGAAATTATACTAAATCATATAGAATATGAATGAAAAAGACTTCTCTGTTTCCGCTTTTGTGGTATTGTTTTTAAGGTTTTTTAATTTTCTGTATGCAAGACAATTACAAGACTTCAGAGTATACAACTTTTTTGTCGTTTAGATACTGTGTGCAAAATTCATGAACTGATTTTGTGAACTACCGATTCGTAAATTGGCAACATACAACACGTCTAAAATTTGTCTCTTTCAGTGACAGCGAGGAAGAAAACAGTAGTTTTCATAGCAAACACACACACACACACGCACACACACAGAGACACACACACACACACACACACACACACACACACACACACACACATATATATATATATATATATATATATATATATATATATATATATATATAGCAAGAAAAGTTTTGTATCGCCTCGGTACCGAGTGTTCCGGAACCTCTACAGAAAATTGGAATAGAGAATAACATAAACATTATTTCCGCTCTTTGTTATTGCTCATGAAAACCACACATTGCATGTTTTACCACCATACAGCGAGACCTTCAGAGGTGGTGGTCCAGAAAGCTGTACACACCGGTACCTCTAATACCCAGTAGCACGTCCTCTTGCATTGATGCATGCCAGTATTCGTCGTGGCACACCACCCACAAGTTCATCAAAGCACTGTTGGGCCAGATTGTCCCACTCCTCAACGGCGATTTGGCGTAGATCCCTCAGAGTGGTTGATGGGTCACTTCGTCCATAAACAGCCCTTTCAAATCTATCCCAGGCACGTACGATATGGTTCATGTCTGGGGAACATGCTGACCATTCTAGTCGAGCGATGTCATTATTCTGAAGGAAGTCATTCACAACATGAGCATGATGGGTGGCGAGAATTGTCGTCCATGAAGACGAATGCCTCGCCAATATGCTGCCTATATGGTTGCACTATCGATCGTAGGATGGCCTTCTCGTATCACACAGCCATTACGGCGCCTTCCGTGATCACCACCGGCGTACGTCGGCACCACGTAATGCCACCCAAAAACAGCAGAGAACTTCCACCTTTCTCCACTCGCTGGACAGTGTATCTAAGGCATTCGCCCTGACCGGGTTGCCTCCAAACACGTCTCCGACAATTGTCTGGTTGAAGACATATGCGACACTCATCGGTGAAGAGAACGTGATGCCTATCCTGAGCGGTCCATTCAGCATGCTGTTGGGCCCATCTGTACCGCGCTGTGTGATGTCGTGGTTGCAAAGATGGACCTCGCCATGGACGTTGAGAGTGAACTGCGCATCATGCAGCCTATTGCGCAGGGTTTGAGTCATAACACAACGTCCTGTGTCCGCACGAAAAACATTATTCAACATGGTGCCGTTGCTGTCATGTTCCCTCCAAGCCATAATCCATAGGTAGCGGTCATCCACTGCAGTAGTAGCCCTTGGGCGGCCTGAGCGAGGCATATCATCGACAGTTCGTGTCTCTCTGTATCTCCTCCATGTTTGGACAACATCGTTTTGGTTCACTCCAGACGCCTGGGGACGTCCCTCGTTAAAGAGTCCTTCCTGGCACTAAGTAAAAATGCGGACGCGATCGAACCGCGGTATTGACTGTCTAGGCATGGTTGGACTTACAGTCAACACGAGCCGTGTACCCCCTGCCTGGTGGAATGACTGGAATTGGTCGGTTGTCGGGCCCCCTGCGACCAATAGGCGTTCCTCATGCATGTTTGATTACATCTTTGGGTGGGCTTAGTCATTTCTCAACAGTCAAAGGGACTGCATCTGTGATACAATATCCACAAGCCATAAATAAAACTTTTCTAATGTACCGGGTTTCTGTTAAAACCAACTGCAAGGAAGAAAACAAATCCACTCATTGTTGTGTATACATATTTTGTTTAAAACTATATGCATTTATGCATGCAGAAACAATGTTATATATAGGGGAAACAATTTCACAAATGGTTTAAATGCCTATCTATCACAGTTAAAACTGATTGCGAGAAAGGAAACGAGACCGTAATTTGTTACAATACAATTGTTCTCACAGTCAGTATATAATTTTTATTAGAGCTTCGTGTTGTATTTAGAAGTAAACTGGTTAAAAACTTATGGATATGAAACTTCCTGGCAGATTAAAACTGTGTGCCCGACCGAGACTCGAACTCGGGACCTTTGCCTCTCGCGGGCAAGTGCTCTACCAACTGAGCTACCGAAGCACGACTCACGCCCGGTACTCACAGCTTTACTTCTGCCAGTACCTCGTCTCCTACCTTCCGAACTTTACAGAAGCTCCCCCAGGCTGTGGCTAAGCCATGTCTCCGCTATATCCTTTCTTTCAGGAGTGCTAGTTCTGCAAGTTCGCAGGAGAGCTTCTGTAAAGTTCGGAAGGTAGGAGACGAGGTACTGGCAGAAGTAAAGCTGTGAGTACCGGGCCTGAGTCGTGCTTCGGTAGCTCAGTTGGTAGAGCACTTGCCCGCGAAAGGCAAAGGTCCCGAGTTCGAGTCTCGGTCGGGCACACAGTTTTAATCTGCCAGGAAGTTTCATATCAGCGCACACTCCGCTGCAGAGTGAAAATCTCATTCTGGAACTTATGGATATTTGTGCTAGCAACTTTTACACGTTATGTACGTATTAAAAAGGCATAGCCTGTGTCTGTCTGAATGTTTGTTAGAGTAAGGCGTAAAAATTTGAAATAAATTTTGAAGAACATTTCGAGATTTGGGAAATAATGTTTCCCCTTTATATATTAGTGTAGATTACAATAATATTCGGAATGTCAATGATGAGGACAGCAGAAAATGGGTGGTTACAAAACAAATGATGAAACTGGAAGCTTCTAGGCTTCACATGATGATTTTAACTTACATAAAAATCTAAATGGGATGTTTACAAGAGAAAAGCTTCCTTCACAGTCAAAAAAGTTAGTAAAATAGTTCTTGACGTTGCAGATAAAAGCAGATGTGAGAAGACTATATTCTGGAGCTCTCTTCAGATGATAGAACAAATGTAAAGAATTATGGAGACGATAATCAAGCGGGGCTTCCTGTTATGAATGAAGAAATTGAGGAAACCAACGGAACTGAAAAACCAATAAAGCAACAAGATCAGAAGAAACTTCAACGAAATTCATTGAATTTCTTGATGAAGAATATATTATTTTCAACCAAAGTTAGGATACATGTCGTTATCCTGCTCAGAGGCTATTATCTACGTTCATCCCCTTATCAGAAAAGAACAACTTGGCCGAATTTTAAGATCATAGACTCAATACACCTATGAGCCATTCCTTGATAATATTTCTGAAAGTCATCCATCGAAGGTAATACCAAAACTGAGAGGAATTATGAAATGTTTAGGAACAAGAAGAGCAATAGTTGCTCTACAAGTTTTAGTGCAAAACTGCTATGACAGAATAAAAATGTAAGCCTTTGTTTTTTGATTATTAAAAAGTATTTGTTATAGTACAACATCATAAACGTACTGACATTCTCAAGTGAATAGACATAGATGAGAAAGAAATACGCTATATAGAAAATTTATATTGAAAGCAGACAGCATAAGTTTGATATGTAGGTCACTGACCTAGTTAGTATCTATTAGGGGAACTCGACAGGGGTGCGTTCTGCCACCTCTGTCATTTGTATTCAGGGAGTATCTTTCAGGAAGCACTTGGTGATATAGAAACAGGGATAAAGTTTAATGGTGTTTACAATAACAATAGCTGTGGTGATGATACAATGTTGGTTGCCGATAATTTATATCATCTTCAGCACGATGTTGAGCGCCCATAAACCCCAACACACACACATCTTCAGCAACCTCTCAACACAGCAGAAGATTACAGGAGTAATATAGGAGAGAATCGCAAACCAAAGGGACGTAACTTCTGACTGTCACACGACAGTCCAACTGCTTTAGGAATCTAAATCTACTATCCAGCGTTTCCCTTATATGAAGAGCAGACAAGCTGAAGTACGTTGGAATGTGGCCATCTGAAATCTGAGAATAGAGACAAAATGTGGCAAAGGTTAGGAAAATTCCCACATGTACGAACATAGACCTAAACCCTAGATTTTGACTTGTAAGATGCTACATCTGGTCTGAACTTCTATACGGTTCTGAAGATGTAAAGTAAATATAACAACAGCAAATATGTTCGACTTCTTTGAAACGTAGGTCCGCAACAGAACGTATAAAATACGACGGACAACAAGGACACTAACACCAAAGTATTGCGAACAACAAACGAGCAGCGATTGAAAGGAAAAAACTGCATACCTAGGATATAACACCAAATATATACTACAGTTAATAATAGAAGGAAAGGTCGAGGGTAAGTGGAGAAAAGGCAAGAAAAAATATCTTAGATAGCGTGAAGCAGTAGACTGGACTACCAAGTGTCGGTACTTTCGACATTTGCGCTGTTGTGCAGGTATTTTCAGTGCAATGAATATACAGATAAACGGAGCTAATAAAACAAAAACGAAGTACTGGTAAGTTGTAACTAGTCACTTTTAGCTAAGGATCACTTACACCAAAATACAAAGTATCACACAACAATCGAGTTCGCAGTATGGCGGTTGCAGTAGTGGACACACTGCATTTGTTTTTAGCTTCATATGCTAGCACGTTTTAAGATCCTTGTTGACGAAAACTTACTGGTCTCCATGGTGGAATGCTGGTGAAAGGTGTAACTTAGAGATTTGAATCCTGACCTGTTGTACTATAAAACTGGCAGTGGTGGTTTCAGTGACAGCGGTTGTGCCGAAAATATCTCCGGTCAAGGCGTAATCTCTCCCCATAAACAATTTCCACTGTCGATGCTCCAATGTCTGGCATGAAATCTGCGCAGAGGACGTTGGAGCAGAGGTAGGGAGACAGTCCAGCCATCTATGGGGCATAAGAGTGGCTTTCAACATACTAAGTCAGCACTCTAATGTCCCATCGCTTGTAGAGTGGTGCTGGTCTATGATGGTTCTGGAACCCACATAACTTGCACAGTTCACGAAAAAATGTAAATTGAAACTGACACTCTTTATCAGTAGTGACAGCGGAAACGGGAAATCGACGTTGTTAAAAAAGTATATATATATATATATATATATATATATATATATATATATATATCGGTCATTGAATCTGGTGTTGAGAAGCGTACGAACACTTCGACTGAAATGTGCAGGAGCTCCATCGTGCATGAACCACATGTTGTGTCGTACTTGCATATATATATATCGCCAAACTTTCAGGAAACATTCCTCACACACAAAGAAAGAAAATACGCTGTGTGGACATGTGTCCGGAAGCGCTTACTTTCCATGTTAGAGCTCATTTTATTACTTCTCTTCAAATCACATTTACCATGAATGGAAACACACAGCAACAGAATGTTTGTTATAGGAAATGTTCAAAATGTCCTCCGTTAGCGAGGATACATGCATCCACCCTCCGTCGCATGGAATCCCTGATGCGCTGATGCAGCTCTGGAGAATGGCGTATTGTATCACAGCCGTCCACAATAGGAGCACGAAGAGTTTCTACATTTGGTACCGGGGTTGCGTAGACAAGAGCTTTCAAATGCCCCCATAAATGAAAGTCAAGAGGGTTGGGGTCAGGAGAGCGTGGAGGCCATGGAATTGTTCCGCCTCTACCAATCCATCGGTCATTGAATCTGGTGTTGAGAAGCGTACGAACACTTCGACTGAAATGTGCAGGAGCTCCATCGTGCATGAACCACATGTTGTGTCGTACTTGCAAACGCACATGTTCTAGCAGCACAGCTAGAGTATCCCGTATGAAATCATTATAACGTACCATTGAGCGTAGGTGGAAGAACATGGGGCCCTGTCAAGACATCACCAACAATGCCTGCCCAAACGTTCACAGAAAATCTGTGTTGATGACGTGATTGCACAGTTGCGTGCGGATTCTCGTCAACCCACATATGTTGATTGTGAAAATTTACAATTTGATCACGTTGGAATGAAACCTCATCCGTAAAGGGAACATTTGCACTGTAATGAGAATTGACACATTGTTGGATGAACCATTCGCAGAAGTGTACCCGTGGAGGCCAATCAGCTGCTGATAGTGCCTGCACACGCTGTACGTGGTACGGAACAACTGGTTCTCCCGTAGCACTCTCCATACAGTGACGTGGTCAACGTTACCTTGTACAGCAGTAACTTCTCTGACACTGACATTAGGGTTATCGTCAACTGCACGAAGAATTGCCTCGGCCATTTCAGGTGTCCTCGTCGTTCTAGGTCTTCCCCAGTCGCGAGTCATAGGCTGGAATGTACCGTGCTCCCTAAGACGCCGATCAATTGCTTCGAACATCTTCCTGTCGGGACACCTTCGTTCTGGAAATCTGTCTCGATACAAACGTACCGCGCCACGGCTATTGCCCCGTGCTAATACATACATAAAATGGGCATCTGCCAACTCCGCATTTGTAAACATAGCACTGACTGCAAAACCACGTTTGTGATGAACACGAACCTGTTGATGCTACGTACTGATGTGCTTGATGCTGGTACTGTAGAGCAATGAGTCGCATGTCAACACAAGCACCGAAGTCAACATTACCTTCCTTTAATTGGGCCTACTGGCGGTGAATCGAGGAAGTACAGTACATACTGACGAAACTAAAATGAGTTCTAACATGGAAATTAAGCGTTTCCGGATACATGTCCACATAACATCTTTTCTTTATTTGTGTGTGAAGAATGTTTCCTGAAACTTTGGCCGCAAAGTTTTGTAGCACCCTATATATATATATATATATGTGTGTGTGTGTGTGTGTGTGTGTTTGCACTACTGACATGCGAACATGCGACCACTGGCGAGAGTCTTTCTTAATACTGGGCCACCTAAATTTCTCTATCTTTGGTTTAACGGTGGCTTAATGGTGCACTGGGATGTGAGAGGCTATGAGGGATGTCAAATAATGCATCATATAGAATTTCAGACACGGATGATCTGGATGAGAGTCGACACACATAAAATGAAATGGATCAAATGGCTCTGAGCACTATGGGACTTAACATCTGAGGTCATCAGTCCTCTAGAACTTAGAACTACTTAAACCTAACTAACCTCAGGACATCACACACATCCATGCCCGAGGCAGAATTCGTTCCTACGACCGTAGCGGTCGCGCGGTTCCAGACTGAAGCGCCTAGAACCGCTCGGTCACATCGGCCGGCCACATCAAATCACATTTATTTGAAATGCAGCTCGGTTGAATTACTTTGTAAATTGTTTGTTACTGTTTGTCTGTGGTTTTCAATGCAATGAGCTGATCGTAATTTATTTTGTTAGAAGTGGCACCAATTCCAGAGAAAAATCAGCAACTGCATTTTCTGTCCCTCTTATCTGCCTTATGTCTGCCGTAAATTATTGATTGAACTCTATTTGGCGAAACTGTCAAGGAGTACAGCCCTCCCTGAGCTTCTGAAAAGTGAACATAGCTGATTTATGGTTCGTATAGACTACAAATAGTCTGGAATCTACATAAGGACAGAAGTGACAAACAGCCTCATAGATAGGCGGGAGCTCTCAGGCGAAAGTGCTCCATTTGGTTTGTGCCTCCATCAGGTTCCGGGAGAAAAAATTTAAAAGTTTCTGCACCTGCATCTACATACACACCCCGAAAGCCACCTTACGGTGAGCAGCAGAGGGTACCCTATACCATTAATAGTCATTTCATTTCCTGTTCCACTCGCAAATAGAATCCTAATCTCCCTAATTTTATCTCCGCACTTCTTACGTGAAATGTACTGCAGTAGAATCGTTCTGCAATCAGCCGGTTCTCCAAATTTATTCAATAGTTTCCCTTGAAAAGAACGCCGCTTTCCCTCCAGTGACTCCCATTTGAGTTCTGTAAGCATCTCCGTAACATTTGCGTGTTGTTTGAAACTGTTGTTGTTGTGGTCTTCAGTCCTGAGACTGGTTTGATGCAGCTGTCCATGCTACTGTATCCTGTGCAAGCTGCTTCATCTCCCAGTACGTACTGCAGCCTACATCCTTCTGAATCTGCTTAGTGTATTCATCTCTTGGTCTCCCTCTACGATTTTTACCCTCCACGCTGCCCTCCAATACTAAATTGGTGAGCCCTTGATCCCTCAGAACATGTCCTACCAACCGATCCCTTCTTCTAGTCAAGTTGTGCCACAAATTTCTCTTCTATCCAATTCTATTCAATACCTCCTCATTAGTAATGTGATCCACCCATCTAATCTTCAGCATTCTTCTGTAGCACTACTTTGTTTGAAACTACCAGAAAAAAATTCTAGGAGCCCGACTCTGAATTTATTTGATGTCTTCCTTTAATCCGACCTGGTGTGGATCCAAAACACTCGAACAGAATTCAGTAGCGGGTTTCACTCGTGTCCTGTACGTGATTTCGTTCACAGATGGATCATGCTTTTCTAAAATCCTCCCGATAAACCAAAGCAGACCATTCGCCTTCCCTGCTACAATCCTTACATGCCTATTTCCCAAAGTTCTCCGTACATTGATGGAGAGATTTGTCGATAACGTGCTGGCAAGCATCTACCATTGACACTGATAGCACAGGTGGGATAAGACAATTACTTTTTGTAAGCAGGCTTCTACTTTATCGAAGGCATGTGGCAATACTGGCATCCAATGCAGGGGGCATTGTTTGCTGTCAATGATGCATGTACTGGCAGGTGTCAGAGGTAGAAGTTTTACCAGACATCTTCTTAGATGCTGATAATTCATTGGCTATGTGGTGTTTTTAAGGGCCACTATCTTCTATCTGAGTGGATAAATATCAGCCCCAGAAAGTGTTATCTTTTTTTGGTGCAAAACACATTCACAATCAAACTATGTTCTTGAAACCTCTCGTACAGTGGACTGAGGTATTTCTCACGTAATGCTGCTGCCTGGAGGAGCACCGAAATATCATCTAGATAGACGAAACAGAAATTCAATCCCCACAGCCCTTCATCTGCAAAATACGGTTATATCTGGATGGTGCTCTTTCTTAGATCGAATGACATAGTTTACAAAAATACGAAAAAGTGTTATCACAGTAGTCTTCAGGATGTGTTCTTCTGTCATCGGATTCTGGTTATAAGCCTTTTCACAGTCAATCACGCTAAAAACTGTAGCTCCAGACAACAAATTCGTAAACCACCTTATATCATGGCCTGGGTGAGTGTTTACGTGCATTCAAGGCATGATAATCAACGTAGGGCTAAGATATAATGGCGAGGCCCATGCGTGTCAGACCTACATGTGATACCAGTTAGTAACATTTTCCCAAATTCAGCTTTTACTCGGGGAAATTGATCTGGTGCCAGTCTGTGGCCGTTGAGAGACTGGCTATCTTGGTGTTGCCTTTGTGTGGTGTGGGGTAAGTAAACATTCCCTCTGGCTTCTGGTACAACAAAATTATAGAATGAGATGATGTTATTAGCAGTTTTGCCTATTTTACCAGTCCCCGACCACATTTTGAACCATGCTATGATGAGGTTTACTTTCAATCCTTGGTGACGAATGAAAACAGCTCCCAGTATTATCCCAATAACATTTACTAGCATGATCTTCATTTGAGCTTTCGACTGACGCCCGAGTCTACCTCGGAGGATGCCTCCTGCAGTCGGAGACGAAACGTCAGGGGAGAGTTTTACACTACGACCACGGCCTATCAGTCCGGACGTCTTAAGTGAGGACAATACCGGTCGTGAAATCCTACATTGTATGACCCAAGTCTAGTGCTGCTTCATATTCACCATAAAATTATGTTGCAGTGGGAGAGTTGTTACCTGCAATGAGGTGGAGAGGTGTGCCCACTTCGTTCTGTCTGTATGGCAGTGTACTTGCATCGACTACATTCCATTATCCTCGTTTTGCATTTGTTGATGTTCATCTTATATCCTCCTTTCAAGACACTATCCATTCCGTTCAACTGCTCTTCCAAGTCCTTTGCTGTCTCTGACAGAATTACAATGTCATCGGCGAACCTCAACGTTTTTATTTCTTCTCCATGGACTTTAATACCTACTCCGAATTTTTCTTTTGTTTCCTTTACTGCTTGCTCAATATACAGATTGAATAACATCGGGGACAAGCTACAACCCTGTCTCACTCCCTTCCCAACCGTTGCTTCCCTTTCATGCCCCTGGACTCTTATACCTGCCATCTGGTTTCTGTACAAATTGTAAATTGCCTTTCGCTCCCTGTATTTTACCCCTGCCACCTTCAGAATTTGAAAGAGAGTATTCCAGTC
Organism: Schistocerca serialis cubense; assembly: GCF_023864345.2. NCBI lineage: Eukaryota > Metazoa > Arthropoda > Insecta > Orthoptera > Acrididae > Schistocerca > Schistocerca serialis. The sequence continues at coordinate 400,318,779 of NC_064646.1, forward strand.
AACATTGTCAAAAGCTTTCTCTAAGTCTACAAATGCTACAAATGTAGGTTTGTCTTTCCTTAATCTATTTTCTAAGATAAGTCGTAGGGTCAGTATTGCCTCACGTGTTCCTACATTTCTGCGGAATCCAAACTGATCTTCGCCGAGGTCGGCTTCTACCAGTTTTTCCATTCGTCTGTAAAGAATTCGAGTTAGTATTTTGCAGCTGTGACTTATTGAACTGATAGTTCGGTAATTTTCACATCTGTCAACACCTGCTTTCTTTGGGATTGGAATTATTATATTTTTCTTGAAGTCTGAGGATATTTCACCTGTCTCATACATCTTGCTCACCATATGGTAGAGTTTTGTCAGGACTGGCTCTCCCAAGGCCGTCAGTAGTTCCAATGGAATGTTGTCTACTCCGGGGGCCTTGTTTCGACTCAGGTCTTTCAGTGCTCTGTCAAACTCTTTACGCAGTATCGTATCCCCCGTTTCATCTTCATCTACATCCTTTTCCATTTCCATAATATTGTCCTCAAGAACATCGCCTCTGTATAGACCTTCTGTATACTCCTTCCAACTTTCTGCTTTCCCTTCTTTGCTTAGAACTGGGTTTCCATCAGAGCTCTTGATATTCATACAAGTGGCTCTCTTTTCTGCAAAAGTGTCTTTAATTTTCCTGTAGGCAGTATCTACCTTACCCCTAGTGAGATAAGCCTCTACATCCTTACATTTGTCCTCTAGCCATCCCTGCTTAGCCATTTTGCACTTCCTGTCGATCTCATTTTTGAGACATTTGTATTCCTTTTTGCCTGCTTCATTTACTGCGTTTTTATATTTTCTCCTTTCATCAGTTAAATTCAATATTTCCTCTGTTACCCAAGGATTTCTACTAGTCCTCATCTTTTTACCTACTTGATCCTCTGCTGCCTTTACTACTTCATCCCTCAGAGCTATCCATTCTTCTTCTACTGTATTTCTTTGCCCCATTCCTATCAATTGTTCCCTTATGCTCTCTCTGAAACTCTGTACAACCTCTGGTTTAGTCAGTTTATCCAGGTCCCATCTCCCTAAATTCCCACCTTTTTGCAGTTTCATCTACAGTTCATAACCAATAGATTGTGATCAGAGTCCACACCTGCCTCTGGAAATGTCTTACAATTTAAAACCTGGTTCCTAAATCTCTGTCTTACCATTATATAATCTATCTGATACCTTCTAGTATCTCCAGGATTCTTCCATGTATACAACCTTCTTTTATGATTCTTGAACCAAGTGTTAGCTATGATTAAGTTATGCTCTGTGCAAAATTCTACCAGACGGCTTCCTCTTTCATTTCTCTCCCCCAATCCATATTCATCTACTATGTTTCCTTCTCTCCTACTCTCGAATACCAGTCACCCATGACTATTAAATTTTCGTCTCCATTCACTACCTGAATAATTTCTTTTATCTCATCATACATTTCATCAATTTGTTCATCATCTGCAGAGGTAGTTGGCATATAAACTTGTACTACTGTAGTAGGCATGGGCTTCGTGTTAATCTCGGCCACAATTGTATTGTAATAAATAATAAAATAATGAAACAGAAGGACCAGTACATAAGTTCCTTATGGGGTACTGAGGCAAATTACACCCGCAGAAGGCGTGGACTGATGGAGCATTACACTGAACTACTGGCCATGAGATCTCCTTTTAGAACACACATGTCGTACAAGAACCAAGGGACCACAGACGGTGCTCCAGGAATCGACCTCTAAAAAGGTCTGGCAACAAACACTTCTGCGAGCGATGGGATAGGCAGCCCAGAGTTGCATTCTCTTCACAAGATGGTAACTCAGACTAGTGGCAGTCTAACGAATGACTAATGGTAATCTTCCTGAAGCTACCTGACATTCGATAAACCAGATTCAACGATGGAACAATACGCCAAAGCCGGAACCGGCGGTCTGCACTACGTCCCCAGAACACTATGCTTAGAGCGCCCGCAACGAGAAAGGGACCACTACCACCAGAGTAGTAGAATCACTAACCGGCCCCCAGAGCGGGTAACTAGGGTGTTAGCGGCCACCAGGCAAGAAAAATTACCGCTGGTTGTACCTGACAAATTGTAACAAGTTGAACGCAGTAAATAATTATAAGAAGTGGAGGAAAGCTAATCAGATCCGCCTTCCCCGAGCACTCCACTCGCTGCTCTTCGCCTCGGCGACGCTACGAGCATCAGCACGAACCCAAGTCACTGGAGAATCGCGAGGAATCACAGTGGTGGAGGTTTCTCTACTTGGATTGAAATGCACTCATCTTAAAGCTTGCAGGATCCGGTTTACGACGAGGTCGTGCGCCCTCGTGACCGCAGCCCTTCCATCCGGCAGTCCATGGGTGCCGCCAGCAGTCCCGGCGTGTTCTGTCACTGCGCAGAATTGGCTCCTCCTGAGTCCAGAACCGAACTGGCACTCTCACACGACACGGAAAAACAACAATGTAGCCCCAAAGATAGCGATAACCGCCGCTGGTGCCACTAGGGGACAAGCAACGCTTGCGAAACCGAGTGGCGCCAGTCAACACGAGAAGAAGACAAACAACCGCAATCATGCCAACTAAACGATACCGTCTGGCCTCCAACAGAAGGCGCAGACCTACAAACAGCACCAACGCGGGCCGCAGCACGGCGTATTTCCCTTGTGCCGTTCAGTAGTTTGTTTGGTTCTAACGGCAGAATGCGTGACTATTTCTTTGCTTTATCTAGTGCAGGTCCGCTAATTTATCTCCAGTGACAACAACTGCTTCTGAAGAGTGAAATTTGAGTTTGTAAACTTCGGTGCTGCTCATTAATGTTCTTTGCTCCTCATGTCGTATAGAAGTGGTCTCAGCCTAACTGTCGCCGTTACTTGCTTGCGTCACCACCGAAGCATTGGCCTATTCCATAATTACGTCAACCTTCCCTGCTACTAGTAGTAAAGAATTAATATCACTTTCACGCACGTTGCCACGGCCGTTTTACTTGTAATGGTACTAGTGTTAGCCGAACGAGACGTAGCTTTGTATCTGAAATTGCTCCTTCCTCGATGAAGTTACTCAGGTTGTGTCAGAATTCCGACGGTGTTCTATGGCCGATACTTACAAACTGGAATATTTGTTCCATCGGTTGACCCACTTATTCCAATGGGCCAAAACATCGTCACAATTTGTATCACAGCGCGTTGTTCCACTTCTGAAACACAATAAAATAGAGACTCTGCTTCGCTTGGATTCTACAAGTCTTTGACAGGATTCTAGAAGTACGTGGCACCAGATGCCTAAGTACAGGTCACACAATACCTGCAAATTACGGGATGGTGGTTTACGGACACTCAGCTGGCTCCCAGTGTGTGTTCTAGTGGTTACAGATCAGGCACATTTGCTGCTCCAGACGTCAATATGTTCACTATAATTTCCCTCAGACCACTGCAGCACGACTGTGACCTTGGAACGTGGACAGTTATCTTGCTGGAAGATGTCACCGCCGCGTGGGGAGACCTAAAGCATGCAGGTGGTCCGCAATAAACTTCACGTAGTTTACTATTGTCATGATGCTTTCGATTCCCGCCACATACCCCAAGGAAGCTCTAATTAATGTACTCCATAGCATAATTCTGCCCTCACTGGTCTGTATCTGTGGCACGGTTCCTGCAGTAATTCGCTTAGATGACTGCGTGTAAGCACCCAACCATCGACCTGGTGTAACAAGAAATGCGACTCATTCGAGATGCGACACGTTCCTGTTGATTAACGTTGGAAACTCAGCGATGCTGTGACAACTGCAATCATAACTGACGATTTCATTGGGTCAACACAGAAACGCATAGGGGCCGTGTGATGTGCAGCTCCATGTTCAACAGTGGTCTTTGAACAGCGTGCTCCAAAACACTTGTACCAGCACCTGAATTACACAGGAGAGATCCTCCAACCTCTACGTTTTGTGGTGACACGTGTCGAACAATACCATACGGCCTACGCGTTATTTCACCACTTTCCATAGGTGCTCACGACAGTGGTGCACCAAAAGGCGATCAGCTTCGCCGTTCCAGACATTCTCGTTTCCAGCTGCAGCGCCATAAAAATGTGCCTTTGTCAAAACCATTTACAGCAGTAGATTTCCACATTTGCGGCCGTACTTTCGTCATAATGACTCTCTTCTACTTATATTCTTTCCTTACCGCACCAGGCACCTGCAACACCACCAGGAGAAATTCAACCTCGCTGTGTGCTGAGATCATAATGTTTTGGCTCATCAATGTATTTACACGTTCGTTCAGCTGTCAATCAAGCAGAGATACTGTTGTAGGGAGGATGGCTATAATATACTACTGGCCATTAAAATTGCTACACCACGAAAATGACGTGCTACAGACGCGAAATTTAACCGTCAGGAAGAAGTTGCTGCGATTTGCAAATGTTTAGCTTTTCAGAGCATTCACACAGGGTTGCCGCCGGTGGCGACGATGTGCTGACATGAGGAAAGTTTCCTATCGATTTCTCATACACAAACAGCAGTTGATCGGCGTTGCCTGGTAAAACGTTGTTGTGGTGCCTCGTGTAAGGAGGAGAAATGCGTACCATCTTGTTTCCGACTTTGATCAAGGTCGGATTGTAGCCTATCACGATTGCGGTGTATCGTATCGCGACATTGCTGCTCGCGTTAGTCGAGATCCAATGACTGTTAGCAGAATAGGGAATCGGTGTGTTCAGGAGGGTAATACGGAACGCCGTGATGGATCCCAACCGCCTCCTATCACTAGCAGTCGAGATGACAGGCATCTTATCTGCATGACTGTGACGTCTCGATCCCCGAGTCAACAGATGGGGACGTTTGCAAGACAACAACCATCTGCACGAACAGTTCGACAACGTTTGCAGCTGCATGGACTATCAGCTCGGAGACCATGGCTGCGGTTATCCTTGACGCTGCATCCCAGACTGGAGAGCCTGCGGTGGTGTACTCAACGACTAACCTGGGTGCACGAATGGCAAAACGTCATTTTTTCGGATGAATCCAGGTTCTGTTTACAGCATCATGATGGTCGCATCCGTGTTTGGCGACACCGTGGTGAACACATTGGAAGCGTGTATTCGTCATCGCCATACTGGCGTATCACCCGGCGTGATGGTGTGGGGTGCCACTGTTTACACGTCTCGGTCACCTCTTGTTCGCATTGACGGCACTTTGAACAGTGGACGTTACGTTTCAGATGTGTTACGAGCCGTGGCTCTACCCTTTATTCGATCCCTTCGAACCCTGCATTTCAGGAGGATAATGCACGACCACATGTTGCAGGTCCTGTACGAGCCTTTCTGGATACAGAAAATGTTCGACTGCTGCCATGGCCAGCACATTCTCCAGATCTCTCACCACCTGAAAACTTCTGGTCAATGGTGGCCGAGCAACTGGCTCGTCACAATACGCCAGTCACTACTGTTGATGAACTGTGGTACCGTGCTGAAGCTGCATGGGCAGCTGTACCTGTACACGCCATCCAAGCTCTGTTTGACTCAATGCGCAGGCTGGGCCGTTATTACGGCCAGAGGTGGTTGTTCTGGGTACTGATTTCTCAGGATCTTTGCACCCAAATTGCGTGAAAATGTAATCACATGTCAGTTCTAGTATAATATATTTGTCCAATGAATACCCGTTTATCATCTGCATTTCCTCTCGGTGTAGCAATTTTAATGGCCAGTAGTGTACAAGGCTATTCAGAAAGTGCGGAACGATCGCTCGCGAGATGAAAATCGTAGTGAAAACGTGACGAAGCTTTATACAGAGGTATTGGGCAGTGTCTCTAGTACGTCCGTCGATCGTTTCATGTCCATCTTTTCAATTCTGAGCACACAGCGAGCACGTAAAGATGCCTAGAACAATAGTGTCTCCCACCAAATAAGGGTGGTTGCCGGCAGATTTCGCCTGAAGTCATGCAGCCCACATAACATAACTGTCGTACGGTTCCGTCTTCAATTCTCGGCCGCACACTGCAAGGGCAATGGGGAAGCTCCTGCAGCGTTTTTGATAGGAAGTCTTTGATCGCCCACCATACAGCCCAGACTTGGCGCCATCTGATTTTCATCTATGCTCATTGGAACCGCTTTGTAACCTTCTGTATAAATAAAAAAAATATAAAATAATTAAATTTGGATAGTTAAATTCTGACGTATGACAACTGATAAATCTTAACTCATGAAAAACTGATAAATTTTGACGTAAGCAGCGCTACGCCATGGCCCTGTGAAATCAATCTGAATCTGTCCGTGAGAAATAGACTGATAAATTCTTACCTCATGATGGTGTCGCCGGATAACGCTGTCTATATATCTGCTCGTAAATGGCACAGCTTAGTGCAATGCTGGCCTGTCTACTAATATTGGATAACATTTGTCTGAGATCTGAATTACAAGAAAAACTGACTTTGCTTAGTGACACAGCTGCACAGCTGGTCGTCTGATTACTAAAGAGCACATGACTACGATCTGACAAAAATTCTAGAATATTTTAATTTAGATAAATGACTGTATTGGGACTGGTAATGACTTAAGGGGAAATTATACTTTTATAGTTGACTGGTAAAAACGATTATATTCTCAATTTTTTTACGCTGTTGATATAGATCTACAACATATTACACGGGAAAATTGAATATATTACAAATCTGGGTCAAATGGTGCCGACGAATCACAAAAGCAAAGATTGAAACAAATTCATATTAACCTCTCAGACGACTTAACTACGCGCATGCCAATAAAAATAATAAAATTTACCTTCCAATAGATGGTTGACTTAAAATTACACTGTTGATTTTTAATCATATTAACAATTATTCATTTGTTCATCATCATCTCGTTCAATGGTATCATTTAGCTCTGCGGCTGATGACGATTATTATTCAGTTCCATATAATAAAATTTTAAAACCTGTTCTGCACTGTGACTTTAACAACTACTAACTATAAACTGCGCTCTACCAGCGACAGACTACAACTACACAGTAGCAGCGAGCGACTGCAACTGCCGCAGAGACTGCTCTGCTCTGCAACTCTGGCAGCGCCTGTGAATTGTCGTTCTAGCAAGTGGGCTATACATCGAGATTACATTTGCTCCAGCAGGGCAGTGAACCCCTTACAACTTTTATCCAAAGACCCTAATTACACTGAAGTCACCGCGATTTATGACAATACCGTGGGTGTCAATGGAACACAACATGCCGGTCGTCGGGCAAGCTCGCCGTACTACTGCGCAAAGAGAGACTGCGTGCCTTGCACTCCTGTGAAATGTGGTAGTAATTGCATCCACTGTTTGTTGTCGGAGCTTTGTTGCCTCTGGCACAATGCTTAGTTGACCGTGGTCGACCAATTCCTTGCCTTCAGGCACCAATGCCTATGTCTTGGAATGCTCCCCACGCACGTGAAACAATGCTATGAGCAACACCAAACTCCTGGGTTACACTTTTCGCAATTCGTCCTTCTTCCAGCTTCGTGATTATTCTTGTGAAGTCATCCAGAAGTTGTCTACGGAACATGTTGCAAAGAGGAACACCACCACAGACCACGTAAATGAAACTCACAGTCTTTTCCGGTTCGTTCAACTGCCAGCTCCATCTGTCGCTATAGTCAGCCTGATCTCACGCAATGTGCACGACGGGTAAGACCTCTGACAACATGCTCTCGCCTTTCCACTGAGTAATTAATATATCATGTTACTTTATCTAGATCGTCTTTAAGTTTTGTGGAGCGGTGCATAATGTTCGAAACCACTCTGACTGCTCGGTTTGATGCGTGAACAAAAAACCTAACATTGCAAACCAAAATTATGGTTTCTTGCGCAGGAATTTCGAAACTTGTGCTTTCATTGGAGGTGTGGAAACTGCGCTGGTTTCGGCGTGCGTATTGTTTCTCGTATGTGCCGTCTGCCTAGCTGTCTGCGCGAATAACTTAATGCCACTGTGTGTTGCAGTTTCAGTTTGGAGGTCACAAATCCAATTTTCGAAATCTTCCTGTTGTTAAAAAATTAGTCTTTCCATCAGAATTTGCTTGTAGTCAATGATGTGAAGTTATCGGAGAACGTTCTTTGTTAACTTTTCCGTGTTCCTTTATCTGCAGGTGTCTCGATGTTCCTTCGTTTCTGTTTCTCGGGCATAGTGCCCAGGGTTCGATACCCGGCCAGGTCGATGATAATATACGCTTGGGTACTTGTTGTTGTCTCGTCATCACTCCGTCATCATCGAAATGAAGGTCGCCGAAGTGACATCAGATATACAGACTTGCACCCTTCGGCCGAACTGCCCCATACTGGGTCTCCCGCCCGATAAAGCTACACGATCATTTTGTTTGTGTTCCTTTGTATTCCAGGGTCACCGGTATATAGGATTCGTAGGTAAAAAACACAGTAGTAATTCACTAATACTTCATAACCGAATAAACTAATTTACATTTTCGGTAATTGAAAATACCCTCCAGGGGCGATCCTAGAAGTCGGTCAAGGGGGGTGGGTGCTAATGGCAGGGGGGGGGGGAGGGGGTTGGGGGAATGGAATATCGCTTAACAAAACGAGAGATGGGGTCCTCCGCCACAAATTGGTAAAATTTAGTATCGCTTAAAGTAGTTTTTGGTAACTGTTTTGGAGTTCAGGGTAAAAATGTGTGCCGGCCGAAGTGGCCGTGCGGTTAAAGGCGCTGCAGTCTGGAACCGCAAGACCGCTACAGTCGCAGGTTCGAATCCTGCTTCGGGCATGGATGTTTGTGATGTCCTTAGGTTAGTTAGGTTTAACTAGTTCTAAGTTCTAGGGGACTGATGACCTCAGCAGTTGAGTCCCATAGTGCTCAGACCCATTTGAACCATTTTTAAAAACGTGTCTGCAGAATGTGTGTGCCTGGAAAAATAATACGATTTGACCCAGATGTCAGGCGATTTCCAAGTTTTTGTCAGGGGTCAGCAATTTGAATGTTGGTAGGCATACCTGGCATATTTAGTTTTTTTGATTAGCTTACGTGCATTAATATACATCCAGTGTATATTAATAAATAATAAGACGCCTATTTTAAGCTAAATGATATTTATTGGTTTCGATAGTAAGCTATTTGGGCTCTTAGTCTTTTGTTAAAATGTGTTTGAAATACGTTGCAACCTATATTGCTACATAATTATAAAAAAAAGACTGAATCTGTTGAAGTAACACATTCGATTTTTTCTGAAGTAATTTTGTCTACTGTAATATGATACTCCTTTGGGGGAAGGGGTGCTATAGCCCCCATAGCTCTCCCCCCCCCCCCCCCCCCGCCTCCGCCCCTGATACCCTCCGACTAATCGTAAGCAAACAAGGAACTGCCAGACAAGGAAACATCAACAACGTTATGTCATCTGGCGAAAGAGTGACGTATATACTTTTCATTGTTGTCACGACGTCGATCCGAACCACAAACCCGGCGCTGCACTCCCAGTCCTAACGTCTTCAGGTTACTGATCAGCTTAGGTAAGCTGCGAACGTGCGGCGCAGAGCAGCACAGACTGAAGTAGAGTGTTCGTACGTGCACAGCGACATTCCAGCTTGCGGTCACTAAGAATGTAACACGAGAAACGCCGTCCTAACATAGTAGCGCCTTAACTACCCATTGCCTTTGTTGTACCGAGACAGCACTGCATTTGCTGGCTGACGCAAGACACGGCGTCTTTTTGGCGTGCTCATCGGACACGCCGAACCTTTTCTCGTGATCTCACGCGACGCAAAATGGCTTGTACTTGAGTTTCGTTCAACACGGAGTTTCACTTCTCTATCCACATTAAAAATTTATCATTTAAATATCAACTATGCATGGCTGATGTTCATAAACTGTTTTCATTTCAACTGATGCTTTACGAAATTCAAATATCTACCCAGATATTACAAAAACGACTGTGAGAATCACTATAATAAGCACATATTGTTCGTGATAAGTTCTGCGCCTGTATCCAAGACCAGTTCAGTGCCCAAGCGACAGAAGCGGCCGCTTGTGCGTCACGCCGAGAGGGGCGCCGTGGCCCCCAAGTGTAGAGTGTACCACAACTAGCAACGACAGCTGACAAGGCTGAAAGTGTACTATAAAAGAAGCAAAATCTTTCCAGCAAAAACATAGGCAGTTACGAGATGCCACTGGCGTTTGTATGAAATATTGTCCTGGTTAGACTAAACATACACTGCACAAAAGAAATAGGAGAACTTGACTGTAGGGGTCTGCCATACTCCATTGAGCGATAATTACGGTCTGAACATGATATCAAATTATACCTTCATCTTTCATAAATTGATTATACAAGGAAGCATCATTACATGCTCGATTGTTTACACAAAAAGAGTTGAAATGTCCCACAGGTGTCGGAAGCAAATTGGAAACATTCATCCGTTGGTTATTTTCATTGGAGCGTTTATCACTTCCTGACACTTACGTAGCATGTCCGCTATAAGTCTGCAGGGATTACCCTATGATATCCGTTCCCATTCTTCAACGAGAGCCCATGATAGGTTTTTGGGAGTCAGCCGTGGGACAGAGCATCCACAAACAGGTTTATCAAGTATGTCCTCTACAGGGTGGATGTGGTTTAGGTCCAGACTCATCGCTGGCTTTTCCATTACTTCAACGTCCAGGATTCGCATGACATTTCTGATGACGCCGGCCACATGGGCTCTGGTATTAGAAGGAATTTAGGGGCACCACCGTATGCTGCAGCCACAACATGGTACGACAGGACTTGTTCAGTGTACCGCGAAAGGTGAGAAGGTCTGTATGGCTGTCAACACAGAAGCCTCTACACGACATCATAGAAGCTTGGAAATCAGTCGAGTTCCTGGGCAATATTTGGCACGTACCACAAACCACAGGTCTCCACATACGAACACAGGGGTCACCTTGTGCGAGAGGATATCTGGGCTCGTATGTGAAGAACACGTTTCACCAGTGTCGAAGCTGTCAGTTGACATGAGAACGGCAGAAGTGAAGGCAACCTGCAAGATGTTGTCGTGTCAAGTGGGCTACTCGAACAGGTGTTTTCTCGTACCATGTACAGTGCGATAGGACAGGCGGCTCCAATGGCACTTTTGAGGTCGTCTTGTAGTACTAAGGAGGATTCCATGCGACAACACAAGGCAGAGATGGCGAGCTATCGGTCTTCATGTGGGGTTATAATGCATTGGCCAACATGACTAACGCGCCTTGTGTCCTGATACGTCTCCTTACAATGAGTACTCAACCTATGAATGACACATGGAGGGGCATTGGCATTTGTAGCAATGCAACCGAAAGTCTATCCTTTTTGGATCAAAAAGACCGCCCTTGCAACTTTCACTGCAGATGTCATACTGCATGTGCGTGGTTGAATACGTCGTCCACAAATCACAAATGACAAATGCCATCTGTATACCTCACTAGAAAATGCTGGGACACCAGCACTCATTTCGTCCTGAGGGGCCACCTCACCCGGTAATGCATAACACAGCCAGAAGATGACGAATTATTTTGCTTATTGCCTACAATAAAAGCGAAGATGCCCAAGTCATGCTATAAGACCACAGATACCACCTGTACGAAAATAAGACTGAACAGTGTATTTGAAACATAAGCTCTTCAATTGGACTCAGATTTTCAACCCAAGGCCTGTCCTAACAAGGAGTAAAATGTTGCTTCGCTCCTTTAAGGAGGTGCTCCACGTATCCTACTAGCATTTCGATACAACATTCCACTCGTCTGGTGTTGATTTAAGAATTCTCAAACACCTCCGAATGATGTCACACATCTCGACAAGAATAAGTCACTGTGAAAGTTAACCCTGTGGGAACTATATAAATGATTGAGAATACAGGCAGACGTTAGGTGTTCTAACAACATTTATTTTTTCTAAGAAAAAATACATGAATTATGCTACACAAGTTATTGATTGAATACTGTAAACAACTAACAGTTGTGTTAAGAGAAGAATGGACAAGGATCCTGGGTGGCAGATGGGAGTAAATTACTCTGGCCCTTGATTGATCATCTTCACTGTAAGTTTTCTACATAGCTGCAGCTGAGAGCAAGTGTCATTTGAGATCTGTATGCCGTAACAATGCTGGAGTGGCAGTACGTTACCATGTTTTTTTCGTGCAGCAATGTAACTTGCAGCTGGCGCGAAGTGTGCGGCGGTGGCGAGACATGGAGGCGGCACCCGTGAATCGACCATGGCCAGGCTGAGGGATCGCAATTTACTCTCTACCAGAATCCTGAAATCACGGTAGATTTTAGTGTGTGACACCCTTTCACTGGTCGCACCAAGGTCCTATTTGGCTCTCTTATACGACAGAGCGCAGTAGGATACCAAATGTCGAGACTGGTAAACCAAAAATGAATGTGCCCTCGGCAAGCCAGTAGTCCGAGATATCTGAAGTGACACTACCGATACAGTAAGATCTTCACCACAGGCTCTGCAGTATAGCTACTCGCAAGTGAAGTTAGTCTGAGAACAGGTCCCAAGTACCAACCACACATGCCAGAGCTTCTACCATAAGTCCTCTTAAACAGACCAAAGTCCAGCCCCCGAGTACTTCACACCTTTTCAGAAGAAAAATCCGTTTTCCCGCAAAGTGCACGAACGACACCACCTTTACGCCATCTTGGGCCAAACACTAGGCTCTAGTGACGCTAATCTCCTATCCCAATCGACAGCACAAACTCCTGTCGAACCAGGGAAAAAGTCAAGAAACCTGCGCCTCTGGAAGAAAAAGAAACCGCCAATTACTGGCTTTTATAAGTTTTCGTGGAGGGAGAAGATGATTTTCTGTGAAGTCGCATTGCTTTCCATGGCAACAAGCAAACAGATACAACCTTAAACATCTTTATCTAAATCGCTTGTGCCTTGGAGCTTGGTATGAGATGTAATAAAGATTCTGTTTCTAAACATTTCTCAGATTCCAGAGTTTCTGATGCAACGGATGTGGCCGCTGGAATGCCTATGGGTCACAGGCATATTTGCAGTAACGCCAAGCATGCAAACTTGTGAATTTTTATTATGTGTGGCTCTGCACACAATGCCTAGATTATGACTCAACTGTGTAGGTGCGTCCCTTCATCCACTGCCCCAAGCCCAGCCTTCTGCTGGTGTCGCGACAGGTAGCTTAGCATTGTTCTGTTGGAGACCTGTCTCGACAAGGGGCTGCCCATTCTGCCCTGTACGCTGTTGGCCTGTCTGGCAAGATTTACTGAGAGATGGGCTCACAACCAGTTTCTTCCAGCTCCCAACATGCCGTTTCTACAAGCTAAGAACCATAAAAATACCTCATGCTTTTAGTACCTTACCAGGCTTCATCAGGCCATTAACTTTCTAGTATATTGCTCAAGGTGCACCGTGTTGTGCTGAAGTGGTCAGGAAGAGCATCAACTCATTCAGGTGCTGCTGATTTGCCTGAAATCTTTGAAGTGGCATTTATGATTATGCCAATTCCGCACACACAATATTTCGCCGACGCTGCTCACATGGCACCGGCAAAATTCCACCACTAAACAGGCAACACCACATGACAGGAGATAACACACCGAGTTTTAGCATCGACATGCGCCCAAAGCGTGGACCACTAACACCATACAAAACACATACGAAAATCGAGACTCACATGCTCATAACACGCTGAGTCTTCGTGTCTACATGTGCCCAAAGCGTGGACCGCTAACACCATACGAAACGCCGGCGGTTCTAGGCGCTGCAGTCTGGAGCTGAGCGACCGCTACGGTCGCAGGTTCGAATCCTGTCTCGGGCATGGATATGTGTGATGTCCTTAGGTTAGTTAGGTTTAATTAGTTCTAAGTTCTAGGCGACTAATGGCCTCATAAGTTAAGTCGCATAGTGCTCAGAACCATTTGAACCATTTTTGAACCATACGAAACACATCCGAAAATCGACCGCACATGCTGTATGGCACGATTTACCACCGTCACACCACGAAAAACATAAAGTGACATACATCCGTCCCTTGGGCAGTGTACAAGAAACCACGGAAAGAAAACAGAACCAATTTCATCGATCATGGTGATAATTGTGAAGCTCTACTACGAGAATACTATGACAGAGCACGATGCTCAGTTGCGGTCAACTTCCGACAGATCTCTTTCGTCTCCTGGAAGTGTAAATCGGACAACAATTGTGAGGTCCAAAGAAATAATGTCAGTATTCAGTTGTTTGGCGTACTCAGTATTGCAAAGTGCCTGTTTTGGTATGCCACAAAAAGTACCAATTGTTGATGAGATATAATTGGCAACGGAACTCTAATTCAACCATGTTCAACAATGACTCATGCTGAAAACTAATGGAAATTACAAACAAAGTAACACCGAAATAGAACAAATGGAAAATTACACTAAGCAACACAATATCAATGTTAAATTACGTTAAACAGTTCATCCATGGAGACTATTTACATGCTGCACGCTCTCTACCCCTTGCAGTTCTCTTGTACTTTAGTACTCTAACAGGTTAATATCGGTCGTTCCGATAGTTTCTGCAGCATTGTTTTGAGCTGAGTCCGCAGCTGCTGAGTGTCAATTCCCGTTTGAATTTTCTCAGCGTGGCCCTGCGATGGGTTAGGTGGCCTCAATTCCACATATCCGCTTCGTTGGTCATTCCATCGGCCTTGATCTTTGTATGTCCTGCTGCTGCTTTGCTGTTGGTCCCTAGAATCCTGCTGATCTTGGTTCGAGTTCTGTTGCTCCTCCAGTTTCCGTTTCGTCTGTAGTTGTTGTTGTTATGATTAAAATTTCCTCGTCTTCTTCTATTTTTCCATGACAGGTGGTTATTCCCATTGAAGATTAAATTTTGGGCCGCGCGTGATTAGCCGAGCGGTCTAAGGCGCTGCAGTCATGGACTGTGAGACTGGTCCCAGCGGAGGTTCGAGTCCTCCCTCGGGCATGGGTGTGTGTGTTTGTCCTTAGGATAATTTAGGTTACGTAGTGTGTAAGCTTAGGGACTGATGACCTTAGCAGTTAAGTCCCATAAGATTTGACGCACGTTTGAACATTTTTTCTTTAAATTTTGGTTTCGATTCGATCGATGTTTTCTCCCACTTCGTCCATCGTGATTCCTCTCAGGCGAATCTGGCCAGTTGCGGTCGTTATTTCTACTTATTTCCCGCGAGTTGTGAGTTTCATTCACGTACTCGAGTTTTGAAAGCTCTGATTGAATCTACCGCTGAGCAGTTTCTGGTACCGCAAAGGTAATTTAATGTAACAGTGCCTTATAATTTCCTTGGGACTGTACGGTTGATCCAAGAATCGGTTCTTCTTGACCAGCGATTTGAAGAATTTGACGGGACTGCGGAATCCTGACACTTATAAATCCTGTCCTACTATGAACTGATGTTTTATCCTCTCCTGCGTGTCTTGCGAGCAATATGTACCACGGAACGCGTCCTTAAATTCTTGGTAGGAGCGACGACTCTCCGCAACTCCGCGCATATGTTCTGAAATCGACCCTTCTAAGAAACTACAGATATAATGGAGGTTGTACTTAGGTGGCCAAGATTCTGGTAGCACGTGATCGTACTGTGCCATCCAGGTCTTTGGATGTAATGCATTGTTTGCCTCCTTGTAGACTTGAAAATTCTGGATGGTCAAGAAAAGTTTGCAGTCGAAAGGTTCGACGTATCCGCCGTACGAGTTTTCACTCTCGTCTGGAGCGCGTGATTCCATGTATCCGTGCCCAAACGATCCTCGTGCACTCTTATGATATCCGCGCGTGTTGTCAGATTCACGTAATAACATATCTGTCCTCCGTAGACGTGTACAATTGATTTCCGGCTCGGTCTCTGACATGCTGCATGTTACCGACAGAGCGTGTTCTACTACGCGTTTCGCCGCGGCAGGAGCATATTTCTGCTGCATTCGCCCATGTGCAGCGTGTGTATTCTCATATAGCGGTTCGGAGAGTCGCAAAGCATTTTCTACACTTCTGCGATCCTCTCGATGCCGCTCTGCCGGACGAGATTGTGTTTGCAAGTGCTCAACCCGCTCCTATGTCTGTCGAACGTCCATAGGCAACTCGTTTGGTTGCGTGGTGACTCGGATCTACTGATCTTCAGAGATTTCGGCATGTTTGATTTTTATCTGTTCGAGTCGTTTTGCAGCCTCAGTAATTTTTTCCTGCGTTTCTTGAACTAATTTTTTGCCTTGCTTTTGGAGAGTTGCAAGTGCCTTTTTTGTCTGACACGCCTTAGTTCGTGCCAGTTTAACTTGTTATTTGGTCACTGATGCGTCCTTTCGTGCTACTTGCGCTACCAATCGCTCTGTTTTGGCATCGTGTTTCGCATGATCTGCGACCTCACGCTTTTCTGCTGTCGTTTTCTTGACATTGTCTAGCTCTTCTTGGATTCCTGCGATCTCTTTCTTGATGCCATCTATACCACCCCGTTTGTGACCGTTCTTATGACTAATTTGTGTCTTTCCTCCTCTTCCTCCCGTCCCTTTTTCTCTGCCTCTTGTCTCTTCCTTTCTGTCTCTTGCCTCTTCCCTTCTGCCTCTTGTCTGTTCCTTTCTGCCTCTTGCATGAACTGTACGAGAGCCTCAAACAGATCCACCGCTAAAACGTCCAGGCCTAGATACACGAGATTCCATCATTCCGCGACATTTCGTTCGTGATTCTGGTCTGCCAGTCTCACTGATGGTGCTTCTCGTACCAGCAGCGCTTACATTTCGTTCTGCTGCCGACTCCCGTTCACTTTTGTCACCTGACTGAGACATGAAACTTCCTGGCAGATTAAAACTGTGTGCCGGACCGTGACTCGAACTCTGGACCTTTGCCTTTCGCGGGCAAGTGCAGAGGAAGAGCACTTGCCCGCGAAAGGCAAAGGTCCAGAGTTAGAGTCTCGGTCCGGCACACAGTTTTAATCTGCCAGGAAGTTTCATATCAGCGCACACTCCGCTGCAGAGTGAAAATCTCATTCTGGTGACTGAGATATGTCGTCACACTCTACAGCTTCTACGTTCGACATAACTGCCCATTATGCAACCGAATTTACCTGAGAATCCAATGTCATATCTGCCTGGTCACCGCTAATAATCTGACGTGGATCCATGGATAACGAAACACAATTACTTCCGCTACTCTGTAGCAAACGTGTCTTGCTTCTTGTAGCATGCACTCTAATTCTGACACAAACGAATTTACACATTCCTATGCCACACAGAGTGTCCTCTAAATTACGCCCTCGTGAGATACTGATTCCTAGTTCCTGACGATTTCAAATCAAAGTGCGCTTATCTATGCTCACAAACGAAAATCTCAATCTATCCTAACAAATCAGCACAACGTCGTTAGCCATCAGAAACAAATAAGTAAGTGACACAGAATCACAAGCAAAACATGAAAATAGACATATCATAATTAAATATTAGTACTATGTCTGCCGGCCGGGGTGGCTGAGCGTTTCTAGGCGCTACAGTCTGGAACCGCGCGACCACTACGGTCGCAGGTTCGAATCCTGCCTCGGGCATGGATGTGTGTGATGTCCTTAGGTTAGTTAAGTTTAAATAGTTCTAAGTTCTGGACTGATACCTCAGATGTTAAGTCCCATAGTGCTCAGAGCCAGTACTATGTCTAGGCGCCAGCAACGCAAAACTACTCTATCCAGTGCGTCACATTAAAAATGGGGAACAGAAACTTCACTAGGCAACACTATCTACGATCTGACCGTTACAGAAGGAGCCATCAATGCAAAATTCTGCGCAAGGGACATAAAATTGAATGACTACGCTAGGCGACACGATCTGACGGTCACAGAAGGTGCCATTAATCCAAGATCCTGGCAGGGGATGCCACAATGAAAGTTAACCCGTGGGGCTGACTATATTGAGAATGTATGCAAAATTTAGTTTACTAACAACATTTATTTTTCCGAAACAAAAACAGACATAAATTAGGCTAAACAAATTTTTTGTGTACCATAAAAAGCTAACAGTTGGTTTAAAACTGCAGTGGACAAGGATTCTGGGTGGCAGAAGTGAGTCCAGTACTCTGTACCTAAAAATGTGGATAACGCAATCTGAATTGATCTGATGCTGAGCACACTTTGATTGATAATCTACAGAAGTTTCTCAATATAGGTATAACTGAGAGAAAGTGGCGATTGAGATCTGTATGTTCCAACAAGGCAGGAGCGGCAGTACGTTACCCTGTTTGCTTCGTGTAGTGATGTAGCTGGCGAGATGTGTGCGGCGGAGGCGAGATGTAAGGCGGCACCTGTGAATCGACCGCGGCTACAAAAGAAATGCAAAAATCTCACGGTCTAGTGATCAAGCAAGGGATCGCAATTTACTCTCTACCAGAGCCCTGAAATCACGGTAGATTTTAGTGTGTGACACACCTTTTCACTGGTCGTACCAAGGACAAATTTGGCTCACTTATACGACAGAGCAACAAGGATACCAAACGTCAAGATTGCTAAACCAAAAATGAGCAAGTGTGCCCTCAGCAAACGAGCAGTCCGAGACATTTGAAGTCACAATGTCGGTACAGTAAGAACCTCACCACAGGCTCCCTAGTCTAACTACTCACAATTGAAGTTGGTCTGAGAACAGGTCCCAAGTACCAGCCACACATGCCAGAGCTTCGACCAGATGTCCTCTTACCAGACCAAAGTCCAGCCCCCGAGTGATTCGCACCTCTTCAGAAGAAAAATCCGTTTTCCCGCAAAGTGCACGAACGACACGACCTTCATGCCATCTTGAGCCAATCACAGGACTCCAGAGGCGCTAAATCTCCCCTCCCACATGACAGCACAAACTCCTGTTGAGCCAGGGAAAGAGTCAAGAAACCTGCATCGCTGGAAAAATGAAACCGCCAATTACTGGCTTTTTTAAGTTTTCACAGAGGGGGAAGATGATTTTCTCTGAAATTGTGTTGCTTCCCATGGCAAGAAGCGAAAGATCTTAATCTAAATTGCTTGTGCCTTGGAGCTTGTTAGTCCTTGTTACGAGGTTTAATAAAGAGTCTATCTCTAAACGTTTCTCAGATGCCAAAGTTTCTTATACAACCTAGGTGGGCGCTGGAAGTGGGTCACAGGCCTATTTGCAGTATCAGCGAACACAAAAACTTTACGACTCCACTGTATAGATGCATCCCATCAGTCTGTCGCCCACAGCCCAGCCATTCACTGGTGCCACGACAGGTAGCTTGGCATTGTTCTGCTGGAGACCTGTCTAGACAAGGGTCTGCCCTATATGGCTGTGGGCCTGTCTGGCAAGATTTACTGAAGATGGGCTCGCCACCAGTTGCTTCCAACTCTCAACATGCCATTTCTACAAGCTAAGAACCATGAAAGTACCTCATGATTTTAGCGCCCTACCAGGCTCCATCAACATCTGGCTCAAATGGCGCTGAGCACTATGGGACTCAACTTCTGAGGTCATTATAGTTCAATTCTTTTATCTTGGAGGCTCGCGCATGCCCGCCCAGACGCGGGAGATTGCTGCGTTGCCAGTTACACATGACGCACGCGCCAATAGAAGCAGCACCATAGTATAGCATAGTTCGCAAGCTTACGTGTATGGGGAAGCGCGCAGTTCATGAAGTAAAGCCACCACGGCCGCATTAACCCTTTCGCTGCTACAAAGACGTGCTCCCTGCATTCCGCGCTGTGCGCTATTTTGTCACTGCACTGGTCGCCTGTGCAGACACATGGTGTTCCGACTGCTTTGACATTCTTGTCAATCGATTCCACAAAAACTATTTGGCCCAAAAATTAGGTTTTTACACATCTTCTTGACTGATACCTTCCCCCCATAAATGACTTAATTTTGTTTCGATGTTCAACGTAGTTATTATGCAGCATTAAATGTAGTAAACCATTGCACGAAATTTTGAAGAGTTTGCAGAGGTAAAAGTCCATAGAGTATACTTTCCGTATGGTCGATTTTAGTTGCCACAATGTTGAGAATGAAAGGTGGACAAGATACCTAAATTTCATATAAAATTTACTGTATAACAATAGCTCATTTAATTGAAGTACGACACAGGTGTCGTATGTAATATTGAGAAATATTCCGTCTTTCGCGACTGTAACAAAAGTTTTATTTACACTGAGCACGTTTGGCTTTATTTTAAAGCACTTCAATCAATCAAAAGGAAGTAGACAAAGTACATTAAACAAAACTGTGGACTTACAAAAACATTAGGACTTGAATATACTGTCTATCAGTGAAGTGCTCTGAGCTACGTCAAATATAATTTTTGTGTGTGGCACACACAAACATCATTTATTTGCTAAAACACTGATCTGCCAACACAAACGTTGAATATTGTGTTACTGCAGCACAAAACTACGAAAGGTGACTTGGCAATGGAGAACACAAAATACTGTCCACTGAAGATGCTTCAAAAGAGAGAAACGCGTCTGGTCTAAATAAGTCCCTTACTACAGTTGCAGAAGAGGAATATATTTCAGTACCATTGGTAAAACTGCGACTGTGGAACAAAAACGAGAAAGAGAACATGAGTACCATAGTGTATGTGCCATACCTTTCCTTGATTGAAGTGCTTTAAAATAAAGCCAAACGCGTCCGGTGTAAATAATACTTTTATTACAGTCGCGAAAGACGGAGTATTTCTCAGTATTACATACGACACCTATGTCGTACTTCAATTAAATGAGATATTGTTATACAGTAAATTTTATATGAAATTTAGGTATCTTGTCCACATTTAATTCTCAACATTGTGGCAACTAAAATCGACCATACGGAAAGTATACGCTATGGACTTCTACCTCTGCAAACTCTTCAAAATTTCGTGCAATGGTTTACTACATTTAATGCTGCATAATAACTGCGTTGAACATCGAAACAAAATTAAGTCATTTATGGGGGCAAGGTATCAGTCAAAAAGACGTGTAAAAATCAAATTTTTGGGCCAAATAGTTTTTGTGAAATCGAATGATAAGTGTGTCAAAGCAGTGGGAACACCATATGTCTGCACAGGCGAGCAGTGCAGTGATGACAAAATCGCGCACAGCGCGGAATGCGGGGAGCACGTGTCTGCAGCAGCGAAAGGGTTAATGAAGAGACAAAGCACTAGAAATGTCAAAAAATTGCATTCAAACGAATATAATTCGTGAAGTAAGACACTTCGATATTGTTTTTAAATAATGAAAATATTATGCACGACACAAGGTTTGAACTCATAACCTACTGCGTAGCAGCCCAACACATTAACCGTTACGCTAACGCACCTTGTCTGACAACGTAGCGCCATGAGGAGTATAAGACGTCACGCAAAATACTGACAAACACTGTTGGTATGACTATGAATTACTCATGCTTCGTCGAAGTACAATAGGAAATAAACAATTACCGCTGTTCTTTATTGCGAAACAGCGGTTCGTGAGAGTGATACAAACACCTTTCCTTGCTATCACCGGAATTAGGAGTCTTATTGCTTGTTTGGTTTAATTAATTAATAGAATATGAAGCAATTGGTATAAAGAATGCTTTTTCCAAACTTTCTATAAAAGAATGTCTGCTATCAAGACATTGCTTTTGTTTGTTCTATTACTATATTTATGACTGAACGTTTCTAAAACTGAAGACACTCGTCCATGCTCTGCACTGCAGTTGTGATGTGGCAACGTCGTTCTCTGTTCATTGGCTGACTGTTTTTTGTGACGTCAGATGCGCAGAACGAATCTAAACTCGGCCGCCAACATAAATGATGTGCACTTTAGTCCCCTAGAACTTAAGAACTAGTTAAACCTAACTAACCTAAGGACATCACACACATCCATGCCCGAGGCAGGATTCGAACCTGTGACTGTAGCGGTCTCGCGGTTGCAGACTGCAGCGCCAGAACCGCACGGCCACTTCGTCCGGCTCCATCAACATCTGCTCAGTCTGTTAACTTTATAGAGTCTCGCTCAAGGTGCGTCAGGTCATAGTAAAATCTTTAATAATTTTCTGTATGCGGAAAATAGGTGAGAGAATGACTTGTCCTCTCTGCACTGCTCCAGTTGATGAAGTGCATCGTCAGAAGTGATGTACACTGCAGTTCTGAGAACAGAAAAATCTAGAGGACTGACCTCAGATGACTTTGGAAGTCAAGTTACAGGCTGCACTCGTCAGTTTGGCACGTCTAATGTAAACTTATCAGCTGCGAAATGGGCCTCTCTTCCATCAGGCATCTACCTCAGTTATGCAAGGCAAGGTAGGCCATGGGTAAAATATGACTTAAGTTAGATGGACTTAATCGAATAGTTTACGTGACAAATACATTATTTCCTACTAACTAGCACAGTATTTCACATTGAAGTCAGTGGTGTCTCATAACCACATGTACGCAAACCGCTCGTTAGCAAACCCGTATTTACAGGTATTCTTTTGCTTCTATTTTTGTATACATAAAATGGGTCTCAGTTTTCGCAATTAAGAGCGATAGACCTTGAATAAATATTAATATTTTTATTGTAATGTTTGTAGATAAGTAAGTAATAAGTCTTGTGTGGCTCACGACTAAGTTATATTGTGATACCACACATAGTTGAGGAGATATGACGTCATACACATTGCCAAGGAAAACTGCCACATTGTCCATGATATTTCAATTTATTACTTCATTGCTACTAACGCCATTCGCAACTGCATACAGTACCCACATATGCCACTGAACGTAGTTACAGAATTGTGTCATTGTATGACACAGATCAGAGGATATGACATCATAAACACTGAGGTGCGTGAGAAACGGTCGCATTTTGCATAAAGTTTAAATTTTTTCTTCTTTGCTCGCAACTTTATTCGAAACGCATTTTTCAGACAGTATCCACAATTGAAACTTCCTGGCAGATTAAAACTGTGTACCCGACCGAGACTCGAACTCGTGATCTTTGCCTTTCACGGGCAAGTGCTCTACCATCTGAGCTACCGAGCACGACTCCGGCCAAGTCCTCACAACTTGCCAGTATCTCGTCTCCTACCTTCCAAACTTTACAGAAGCTCTCCTGCGAAACTTGCAGAACTAGCACTCCTGAAAGAAAGGATACTGCGGAGACATGGCTTAGCCACAGCCTGGGGGGTGTTTCCAGAATGAGATTTTCACTCTGCAGCGGAGTGTGCGCTGATATGAAGTAAAGCTGTGAGGACCGGCCGGGAGTCGTGCTTCGGTAGTTCAGATGGTAGAGCACTTGCCTGCGAAAGGCAAAGGTCCCGAATTCGACTCTCGGTCCGGCACACAGTTTTAATCTGCCAGGAAGTTTCATACCAGCGCACACTCCACTGCAGAGTGAAAATCTCATTCTGGAAACAACCCAGGCTGTGGCTAAGCCATGTCTCCGCAGTATCCTTCCTTTCAGGAGTGCTAGTTCTGCAAGTTTCGCAAGAGAGCTTCGGTAAAGTTTGGAAAGTAGGAGACGAGATACTGGCAGAAGTAAGGCTGTGAGGGCCGGGCGGGAGTCGCGCTTAGGTGGCTCAGATGGTAGAGCACTTGCCCGCGAAAGGCAAAGGTCCCGAGTTCGAGTCTAGGTCGGGCACACAGTTTTAATCTGCCAGGAAGTTTCATATCAGCGCACACTCCGCTGCAGAGTGAAAATCTCATTCTAGTATCCACAATTGCCACTGAATACACCTCCACAAATATTTCATAGTTTGACATATATTTCAAGAAATGAGTTCATAAACTCTGCGTGCATGAAATACTGCGACACCATGCAGGAGGTTCTAATGCATTTATTTTTTAGTGCCAGCAGGTTCCTACAGTCAGATCAAGTTAACAAAATTCCTGACACCAGGCAGCACTTCGATAGTTTCCAACCATGAAGCTCAAACAGCTGTAGGTGAAAACAATACCCAGCTATAGAGGTATGGCATTGCCATAGAGACGTCTACAAAAACCTGTTGTAGACATGTGGAGCAGCTGTGTCCAGCATACAGAAATACCATGTTTCTTAATTTTGGATAGTGTACTAATACATCTGTACATTATGCACATTTCTTTGTACGGTTGTTTCATAATTTCACAGGTTTTGCCACGAATACACGGAAACGAAATTTTTTCGGAACTTCACAACAAACACTTTCCACTTTTTGTTTTCGTTTCTAACAGTAAATAGGCAAAACGAATACCTGGGCAGTGCTGCGTTTATCAGCTAGTTTTACATATAGTGTACAGTGCAGAAGGAAGAATACGTGATCAAATCTGTATTGATGTTGGGTTTTATAGTGCTCAATTTTTACTACACAAGACTGCCACCTGTAGCAGCAACAACTGCTAATCCAGCTGGGCAGCGAGTCGAACTGAGCATGGATGGCAGACAGGGGTACGTCTTTCAACACCACCTCAACTCTGTGCTCGTCTTCAGATGTGTGGCTAACGGTTGGTAGCGAGCTAGTCTTTTGGCAACTCAAGATCGTGTCTTTCAGTAGGTGAGAGAACTGGACGACAAGATCAACAGTGGAACACTCTTTGTATCAAGGCAGATCAGGTCAGTATGGGCAACATGCAGTATGGCATCATCTGCTTGAAAAACAACATCACAGGGGCTTCGACGATAAGCGTCGCCTACCAACCACAATAAGTCAGAAATTATGTCCAAATTACCAGCTATGTGGACCACAGGTAACAGTGTTCTGTACCCTGTGGTATCCCACACTGTCAGGCCCCATATGTAGATTACAAATGTAGAATGGCAACATCATTCTGCTGAGAACTTCCACACACAGATACATCCATTTTTATGCTGTAAGGAGAACTGGGACTCTTCCTATGAGTCCCAGGTGACGTGGTACCATTGGTATATCGTCTGCAACTCTTAGCCTAGTGGTTAACCTGTCAAACAAGCCCACATTCTGTGTCAAGGCGTATTAATGGCTGTACAGTTTAGCATGGCCCAATGAAACTATATGTGTGTCGGCTTGTACACTACTCATACTCCTGCATGGTATTAAGTATGGTCCTTCTCGAACAATAGAGTCATCGATAGACATTGGATCCCAACCAATGCCAGCAACAGTATCACGGATTGGGAACTCGCAATGTCGTCACGCAGTGATCCTGGCACTGCGGAAGCCTGACATGTGATGAAGTTTTTCCTTCTAACACTAGACATAACACCATGATATCGTCACAGACGACCAACGTTCAAATATATTTTTAGAAAGCACGGATTACTGCAACATAATTTCTGCAGCTGCACTGAAACATTAATCATCCACATAACCAATATATAGTACATTTCATGTCAATTTCAATTTTGTTACATGCATTCTTCATGAAGTTGTAGTTTTAATAGTAGCAATGCATATTGGTTTAATTAAGTATCCAGTGTCATTCAAGGTTCTTTACACATTTACAATGTCTTCGTCAAGAAAGGGCATTACCCATAAAGAACAGTCAAAGCAAAACGAGACAGATGGGAAAAAAGTAAGTAAACTGATCATTACATCAAAAGTAATCACCACAGCTGTTAACAGATTTATCTCACTATGAAACAAGATGGTCAGTGCCCTCATGGGAAAACGTTTGCAATTGTCTACGATACTATGATGATACCACGCGCGCACCTGTTCATCTGAAGCAAGTCGCTGGCCATCAATATCTTTCTCCAGGACTTCAAAAACATGAAAATCACATGGGAAGAGATTAGGACTGTAAGGAAGATGTGGAAAGGCTTACACATCCTTCATACAATCCCATCTCTCCCCATGCGATTTCCATATTTTCGGAGCCCCAACGAAAGACATTGCTTCGGACGAAGAAGTGCACACCTGGGTACATTCATTGTTCCGTTGCCAACTGCACTAATTTTTCCATGACGGCAGTGACGACCTTGTCTGACAGTATGACAAACGTGTTAACAGTTATGGGTGTTAGTTTTGAAATAATAAACAGTTTACTTTCTTTTTTCCATTTGCCTCTTTTTCGTTTGACTGCCTCTTATATACCTGAAAAAAAAAAAGGAACCGTTATTGTAGTTTCCACCGCTCAACATCTGTCACGATTTATTCAGTACATAGTATTGACGTTTGGACGAAGGGAATCAGTATTGCACAGTAATGTAACACAGAAAAATAGTCATGGAAGAATCATAAGAAGACCCGTGTACCCTTACACGTAGTACTTGTATGTCATGTTACCCGTTTTTGTATGTTATTATTACTTACGTTTCAGATGGAGTCTGGTAGACTGTCGATGGCAGGAATACAGAAGCAGGTGAAGTAACATTCAGCTCCAGAGAGAAGAAGAAAAGCTTATTGCCAACAAGCCGTGCTCCAGCTGCCTACGTTCCTAAGACTTTGCTGGGCGCTGCAGTGCTCTGTCTTCGTGGGACAGAGATGTGCTCGCATGCAGATCTCATGATTCAACTAACATTTGAACAGGACGCGAGAGAAGCGAACTGCATAATGAAGTCGCACATCCACATCGTGATCAAACAGGCAATCTAGAATTTCAGTGTAAAAAGTTTTATTGATACCTGTCGTTCTACAGTGATACCTGTCATGTGAATTTTTGTTTGGCGCTATATGATTAAAAAAAATTATAAACTAAGGTTTATGACCATAAATCTTCGAGTTATTATATGAGAACCTTCACTGTTCTAGTAATTATGAAAGAAAAATTGATCTGACGTGATATAGTAGGCACTGAAACAATAGATTTTCACTTTGATATGGGGTGTGTTCACCATTCGCCCTTATAGCTTCTAATATGGTGGTGCTGGTTTGGTGTGATCTACCCCATCACTAACCGCGCAAGGAATGCTCTGGAAAGGAAAATTAAATCTTTAAGCCGGGGAAACCAGGCCAAGAGTGGGGATTGCAGCCACGCCGACTGTTAGACATCAGGACAATAACTGCCGTCGGTGTACTTAACATATGTCAATGGGTAATGGCAGAAACTCTATTTTAAAAGAAACAACAGTCTGTTCCACGTACAAAAGAATTTATTACATGAATTACTACACAAATTTGGGTTCAAGATTCGAAATGGTGATATCAGAAAAATCCTATACAAACTAGGAGTCTCCCATGAAAAAAAAGGAAAATATTGTTTAAGGTCACAAGCAACTTAATACCAAAAATCAATTAAAAGTATTTCAGCTGAAGTTGCTATCAAAACTGTAGCTGTATACTGAGACAATACAAACTATACTACTTTAGTTGTGCAATAAATCCTATCGGCCAGATCACGTACTAAAATTTAAACCTCAAGATCACACGTGAATTACGTGGATGACGTGGAAGCGAGAGAGTACGAATAATTACTCCCGTCTAAACCACACTCGAAGTGAAAGTACGCTGGCGACTTCAACATTCAACACCTTGAGCAACGCGCCATTTACCTTCCGCAGAATGCAGCGATAATCTCGGCGTGGGTCGGTTGTTGTGTGCGTCTCCTCACGTACCTGTTGACCTGACAAAACTGTGACCTCTGATGTATTTAACAGTCTAAAACTTCGCTATGTTTGAGTGAAGCAGAAAACTGTTAGCGTCCCTAGCTAAGACAAGTGACTTTGTGCACTCGCCAAGGCAGGGCGACATGCACAATGTTGTCCTCAAAAATTCTCCAAACAACGTTAACTATAACAGCTCTTTTCGTGGCCTCCAGTGCGGACACGTACGAGAAATCCAACACAAATTCGGCTGACATAGAGCTTCGTGAATTAACGAAGTATTCACAAAAAACATCTCTCTCGGCGTCGCCACAGAGCATTAAGTGCTCTGTGCACCCCACGACACCTCTAGAGAGAGAGAGAAAGTGGCCTCAATTATCCCTACATTACTATATTGACGCTTACTTCCATCTCTGTACCCCAGCTTCGCTTCCTTCCACGACTTGTGTCGGCCAATGGGAGTACTTGTTGTTGTCCATCGTCGCTTGGTTCAAATGGCTATAAGCACTATGGGACTCAACATCTGAGATCATCAGTCCTCTAGACTTACAACTACTTAAAAAGAACTTAACCTAAGGACATCACACACATACAAGCCCGAGGCAGGATTCGAACCTGCGACCGTATCAGCAGCGCGGTTCCGGCCTGAAGCGCCTAGAACCGCTTGGCCACAGCGGCCGGCCATCGTCCCTTACTCGAGCAATAAGACTCCCCGAAACAAACTCCTGCGTGTGTTGGGTTCTTCCTGACTAACCATCATTCGGGATTCCCTCCTGCCAGATACTCAGCACGTGAAGCACGCGCACTGCCCACGGTAGTATCATGTGATTCTGTTTACGGAAGGCGGAAGGACCATGACGCTGCATTTTGTGCTTTCGTCTCACGCAAATCCAAGGGCCGCATCCATTGTTCGCTAATTGGCCTGCCTGCTATGAGGGTCGCTCTGTTGTAGCTCGCTAAGTTTATACCACTGTTGCACTTCTGCGTTGCCAACTGGCAAACCTCTTTCACTTCAATTCCACTTTATTACCAAAATATTGCGTATTTAACTGCATGCTAATGAGGCAGGAATTTTTCATACAGTGTACATTCAAGCCACGTATGGTTCAAATGGCTCTGAGCACTATGGGACTTAACATGTATGGTCATCAGTCCCCTACAACTTAGAACTACTTAAACCTAACTAACCTAAGGACATCACACAACACCCAGTCATCACGAGGCAGAGAAAATCCCTGACCCCGCCGGGAATCGAACCCGGGAACCCGGGCGTGGGAAGCGAGAACGCTACCGCACGACCACGAGCTGCAAGCCACGTATGTTCTTATTACATTCATACTATGGAAATTACCTAATTACATCCAAAGTATGGCTTGTGACATATCAAATGAATCGGCTTAACGGATAGAATCGACGTCACAAGGAAATGAACATGTTAGGTGGTAAAAATTACTCTGCCACCATACAGACTCTGCTCGGAATATTTTCAGTGAGGTGTCTCTCTGTAGCGGGATGGCAGCCTATTCATCCACAAGAGCCAAAAACAGACAAGGTAGTGATGTTGGATGATGGAACATGGAATGAAGTCGACATTCTTATCTCAAAGTGTTCACCTGAGATCATGTCGGGACTCTTGGCAGGCTAGTCAGTTTTAGCAATGTCAGTGTCAACAAATTCTGCTTGATGGCAGGGCGCATTGTCATGCTGATACCAACGCAGTACACAATGATGTAAAATGTTTACATATTTCTCCGCGTCTAGCGTTTTCTTAACCACAGTAAGAGGACCAAAGCCTAACCACGACAAACATATCCGTACCATGATGCCACCTCCTTTGTACTTAACTGTTGGCACTACACATTGTGACAGGTACAATTCTCCATGCATCTGCCAAACCGAAACCTTTCCAGTGGATTCCCACAGCTTCTAGGACGATTCACCACTCCAGATCACTCGTTTCCATTCATCCATTGTTCAGTGGTGTCGTTTTCTATACCACTCCATGCGTCGCTTTGCACTGACTACACAAACGTGTGGCTCATGAGCAGCTGCTTGACTACTGGTTGGTTCAAATGGCTCTGAGCACTATGGGACTCAACTGCTGTGGTCATAAGTCCCCTAGAACTTAGAACTACTTAAACCTAACTAACCTAAGGACATCACACACATCCATGCCCGAGGCAGCATTCGAACCTGCGACCGTAGCGGTCGTGCGGTTCCAGACTGTAGCGCCTTTAACCGCTCGGCCACCTCGGCCGGCTTGCTTGACTACTGTATCTCATTCTTTTTAAGACTCTACGTACAGTCACTGCCGTAGCTGGACTGCTGGTAACACTTTGGAACTCACGAGTGATTCCCTCTGCTGATTTCATGATATTTTCTATAACCACCGTCAGCAATTCTCGACGGTTCCTGTCTGTGCTTACACAATGTCTGCGTTGTCCTGGTTTAGCTATGACTGTACCTTCGCGTTCCACTTCACACTGACAACATCGACAGCCGAATTGGGCAGCTTTAGATGGGGTTAAATGTCCGTGATGGATTTGTTACACGGGTGACATCCAGTGACTAGTCGCCATTCGAAGTTACTAAACTCTCCTGACGGACTCATTCTGCTGGTATTGCTTCTTTACTGACAGCCGAGGCACATTGGCAGCCACTGCTCCAGTGCTCGGACTGAGCACCCAAAGTTCAACAGATATTCAGTGCTCTTCGTGCGCTTGTTCCATTCTTCAATGAATTTCTGTTCCCTGCACTTCTTCCACTGTAAGGAAACGCACTGCACCAGTTTGCTCTTCTTTTCAAGCTCCATTTCTTTCTTTTCAGCACTACTGGGTGCAGTGGATGGTCGATGTGTGCACGTGCTCACTCTGTCGTCACGTGTGATTGTGCCCTGTCCATGTTCCTCTAGCGGCTAGCTTCGGATCTCACCGCATTATAGGGACCAAATCTTTTTTCAAAGACAGTGGCACTACTATCCCTTCTTCACTTTGCAGCCTCTGGCTCGTTTGTTTTTGAATGGTCCTGTAGCAAAATTGCGGCTAGCATGAACCGTTTAAGGGAACCCGGAACCTAAAAATGATGAAATTTTGGGTTTTCAGTTTACTGTGAAATAAAATACTACAGATCTTCTTCTTTAAAATGACATATTAATCTTACCTGTAGCTCAACTCCAAGTATTGAAAATATTATTTTCAATAATGTGCTGTAGAGGGCATGTCACGACATTGAATTTCCATGGATACATGTTCATCCAAAACATCGTTTTTCAAAACTTCCGGTCTTTCCAAAGACTTTGTATTATGTTGGCAACACGATTTGATAGGCAATTGATTTGTCTGCGTATTTTAGTCTTTGGATACTGTTGTTTACATTGAGCATTTGGTGGTTATTGGTTCAAATGGCTCTGAGCACTATGGGACTTAACACCTGAGGTCATCAGTCCCCTAGAACTTAGAAGTACTTAAACCTAACTAACCTAAGGACATCACACACATCCATGCCCGAACCTGCGACCGTGGCAGTCGCGCGGTTCCAGACTGAAGCGCGTAGAACCGCTCGGCCACCACGGCCGGCTTTGGTGGTTATTGCACGATTTGTGTTGTATTTCTATTGCGTAACTGGAACTTATCAAATATGCCACGATTTAGTAACAGAGTTTACAAGAGGAAGAAGCCTCCTCCGAGGTACACTAGTGGAACTGTGACAATTTCTCCGACCATGGGAAATGATTCTGAAAATAGTGAGGTTATTCATGAAGTGAAATCTACTCCTGTCTCTAGCACAAGCAAGAAGTTGCATGGACCAACTGAAAAATACTGCACTTATTGGAGAAGTGTAGTGAGGATAATGTGAAGGAAATAATTGACATTTCATTGCTCTCAAAGGTGACTGAGAGTTCAGTACTGTGTAAGGAATGCTGCAAATTGAGTATGTCAGTAAATGTCAAGCGACACATAGGACTTGCAGCAGAAATCTGTCTCCATTGTACTAGTTGTCATTACAGTGTTTCATTTTGGAACTCAGAATATGTCGAAATAGCCAAGGTGAAACTGATAGTGAGAAAAGCAAGTACTATGGTGTAAATATTAGATGTGTTTATGCTCTAAGGTCAATCGGTAAGGGATACTCTGCTGGTCAAATGTTTTGTGGTGTAGTGAATCTACCACCACCACCAACGAAAATCTCAAAATATAACTTGGTTGTTGAATCCTGTGTTGAAGATATTACCCAAAAATTCATGCTGTGGCGGTGAATGAAGAAATTCCAGATGTTCAGAATCCTCGGGACCTGACTGTCGCACTAGATGGTACGTGGCAGAAGCGCGGGCACACTTCACATAATGGGGTAATAACGGCAACAAGTGCTGATACTACAAAAGTTATAGATGTTGTAATTAAATCCAAGCACTGCAGGTGTCTTAAAAGAGTGAAGGATGAGCATGCAGAAAACTGTCGAAAGAATTACAGTGGTTCTAGAGGGGCCATGGAAGTTTCCGGTGTGAAAGACATTTTCAGTCGCTCTCTTCTGTGGTACAAGGTCAGATAGCTACAGTTCCTGGGAGATGGTGATTCGAAGTCTTTTGCTGCTGTATCTGAGCTGAAACCTTATGGAAATTATGTTACCATTACTAAACAGGAGTGCATAGGTCACGTTCAGAAACGTATGGGAACAAGGCTGCGTCGACTGAAGACCACAATGAAAGGCCAAGTACTCAGTGATGGAAAACCTTTCGGTGGAGCTAAAAGATTGACAGACGAGACTATGGACTGGCAATAAGACAAGATACTCACAGTGTTGATGCAATGGAAAAGACTGTAATGGCACTTTACTACCACACCTTATCGACTGACGAGAAACCACTACATGGACTATGCCCACAGGGACCCAATTCCTGGTGCAAGTACAACAAATATCAGGGATCTGAACGTGTATACAAGCATCATCACAGTGTACCAGAAACTATCATGAAGGCTATAAAACCAATTTTCAGAAATCTTTCTGCATCTGAACTTTTGAAGAAATGTCTCCATGGACGTACACAAAATCAAAATGAGAGTGTGAATAATCTAATTTGGACCAGAATCCCAAAAAATTTGTTTGTGAAAATTCATACTCTTCATTTTGGAGTACATGATGACATTGATACGTACAACAAAGGTAACATTATAAAGTGCAATGTGCTGCAGGAGTTGGATGTGATGCCCGGAAAGTACATGGTGAGTGCAATGATGTCGATAGACAATGAGAAGAAACGGGATGCTGAAAGGAAAGAAAAGGAGTGTGAGAGGCAAGCCAGACAAAGAATGAAATGTGTGAAAAGAAGGCTAGATGGGGAGATGTCTAGTTACTTTGAAAACCCCTCTTATGGTGCTGGACTCCACTAAAGTATTAGTGAAACTTTGAAACTCGTTTTCCACAAGTTCACTTTTTTGCTATATAAGGAACATTTACTGCTAAACTATTAGAGATATCAGTGGCACATCGTTGTCCAGTGGAGTGTGAAATATAAATTTTCAAGGAATGTAAACAGTGCCAATATACACCTTGTATCATAGCCTTTTTGTGGTACATAATTGATAACAGATTTTATTTCAAAGATACTATGCCAATAATTGTGTCAATTATTTTCAGTAACAAAATAATTAATATCTTCCCAAAAAACACCAATAAATTAAAGTCCATGTGATACATGGTATTAAATATATGTAATATTATACTGTAAAAGTTTCGTCATTCTGGTGTTAATAGTTCATAAGAAAACTTTCCTTACATTTAACATTGGAGGTATAGGACGTTCTAGGTCCCCGTAACAATCTTCGGAGAAGCATTTTGATCATCACAGTAAAATACTGGTGTGTTTCGATAATATCAGCGGCACATCGTTGTCCAGTGGAGTGTGA
The DNA here is from genome assembly GCF_023864345.2 of Schistocerca serialis cubense. Lineage (NCBI taxonomy): Eukaryota > Metazoa > Arthropoda > Insecta > Orthoptera > Acrididae > Schistocerca > Schistocerca serialis. The sequence goes on from NC_064646.1 coordinate 400,352,047, forward strand.
AATACAAAATTTGAGTTCTGGTTATCATGAACTAAGCACATTCATTTTTCATTTGTGCAGTGAAGTAACGAGTCTGTAAGTGGGCAATCGTGGGGTTAATGATGTGCAAGGGAGTAATAACCGGATGATGAAAATTCTGAAACAAATGAGGACAGAATATCAGGCTCTGAAGATAGAAATTTAGATATTGGGAGCATAATTGCTTGAGGAATCCAGTCAACGAGGAAAAATTTCCGACAGTTAATAAAAAATGAGTCTCATATTCTAGAGTTAATGCGGGAGTAACGAAGTTGTATGTGTAGGCTGAGGGCAATATCAGCAGGCAGAGTCGCGTTCACATTAGGCATTCTAATTTAGAAACAAATTTCCATAATTAGATAAAACTATTAGAAATACATTAAATTACAGCTGGTCAACTGATACAAATTTAATACGAAAGAAGTCAGTCTATCAATACAAGAATCCGTAAGACGATTTATTATACAAACACAGTTAATGACAGCCCTGTGAGAAGAAGTCACTTTAATGAATTCGACCCGCACAAACACCTTCACTTAGTTGACTTCATGAAGCAGTTCAAGGTAGCATTATCACGTATTCATAGTGTTGTCGAGCGAAAATGGGGAAATCATGTAGCAGATGAATAGACAACATTTTGTGAATACAACAAAGCAGTCCACTGAAAACATTTGGCTGTCGAAAAACAACAGAACATTAAAAAAAACTGGCGATGCTCACTAATTACGAATAAAATGAAGGTAAAGTCAGAAGTTACTCAGAAAATTACACACTGTTAAGAAAGAAGTTTCATCATTAACATGACCAAACAGATGACTTCGAATAGACATGCATCCATATCCGAAGGAACAGATACTGCTGAAATTATGAAATGCATTCGGAAATTACACTTGCGAATGAAGGAACAGTACAACGAACTGCACAGGCACTGTAAAATAGACACTGTGCTGCTGTATTTCATGCCAAAGCGAGGCAATCTGGCAAGAAAAAACAATGTCTCTCTCAGTGCAGGAATCATACGATGTTATATTTGCAAACACTATGGGTCATAGACGCTAGAACGTAATATGGAAGACTGGGCCGGTACTGGAGCGTGTTCGGACGGCCGAGGCAGTTAAGGCGACCGCTTGCGTAAAGCGAGAAATCCAGGTTAGAGTCCCGACGCGGAGCAAACTTTCATATGTCACTAATACATCGTATAGCCGTTGTATAATCGTAAACGGAGTTACCATATGCATTTCATAATTCAGTCGGGTGGTCAATCAGCAACAGTGTCTGTTCCTTCGGACATTCATTCATGCAACTATTATGATGACCTCAACCCACAGGAAAAATAATTATCAAAATCTGAACTGTGAAGTCATCCAAAATTCTAGTTGGGAAACCACATTCTTTGTTATACTTTTCAATTGGTCACGATCCCACTTTGTTTATGAACTGAAAACTCTAATATTCACCAGAAATTGCTCTGAAATTAACCTGAACCGACAAAATTGTGTATATATCCTCTGAAACTTCAAAGACATCTAAGACAATATTTGAAAGGAATTAGAAAAAGTGACAAAATTTCGTGAATCACACACAATACTGTTAATAATTGCCTGAACACTTGGGGGGGGGGGGGAGGGGGGGGGGGGCTCACCATACATCTACCCACTTTTGAGTATAACCAGTGTCTCTTAATACTACGACTCGTAGCAATACAATATCAAAAACTTTTATTACTGGGTAAACAGTCCCTACGTGATTTGACAGCTAACATTTATAATTCACGCTCACGTCAGGAAATGCACCAATATGGGAATAGCAGCTTTTACGTTATTGGTCAGAACGCAAGCAATTATGGCTGTCGCCGTAATTTTCGAGCGACACCATACTATTAGTCACTGTCATATATCTAGTCTCATAACAATACATTAAACTACATAAAATAACTACAATAACTTTGACATGCAACGAGAATTAGTTCTAATAAGATGTAGAAGTTTATATTTACTGGTGTTTCAACAATGGCTACCAGGCAACGTTTAATTAACTGATTGTAATTTTATTTTGGTTAGCAGAAAGCAAACATAAACTAAACAAAGAATTTATTTGAATAGAGTCTGTAATTATTATACTTTTAATAGAGAAAGAAAGTTTCTAGGTCAGGGGATAGCGTTTGGCGAAATCTCTTAACTTTTTGTTGCATACGAAGCGTTGCGTTGGGCAGCACGATGTCGGCGGGTTACGATGATGAGAGCAGGATACAGGCAGTTCCGCTAGTTAATCTTCTCCGGCGAAACGCAAATAAAGTTCCGGCACAGCTGTATCATTAACTCAGTGGTGATTAACAAACCACAAGATGCCAGTATACGACCGTTGTTGACATGTCCTCTCTTTCAAAGTACATTACGTAGACATCGCTCGTTTTTACACTTCATGCACTGTCCGTTACGCTATCGTCCATCATTACACAGTTCGCCACATTCATGTAGTCTTAGCCACAAATACACAGTTCATAGAATTGTTCTTGTGTGTGAAGCACACCGTAAACAATGTCCACTCTGTTCTCGCATTTCAAACTTCGACAACGTCACTGAAAGTCGTTTATATTGCACAGTTAATTAAAGTCTTCACTTTCACGGCTTAATAGAATGTGATAGACAACAGTTCCACCAGCCAAACCCAATACCAGCAAAGTTCATTCGCATAAAAGCGTTGTTCGTGTCGGCCACATCAAAGTATTGTTAGCGGCACTTTCACAGTCCGGTTTATTTGCTCTTAAAGTTCGCTGGCGATGGCATTACATACCTCACTGGTAAAGAGAATTAACAATCTGATAGTTCGGTATCACTGTCCATACAATTACGTATGCCTTTTCATAAAACACAGTACTATTTTTCCGCGCACGCTTCACAGACACACCATCCACCATCCCCTCTACTACACAACAACCTTTCGACTATCGATATCACTATCGCTGTCCCCTGTCTATAGATGTTATATCGTTATTGTAAATTACATACGTCTTTATAAATGTTATTGATTGCATTTTTCACAATTAATAATATTCCAAAAGAGAACTTAACAAACTTTACCACAAGTACAAAGCAAGAAACATATTTATCCATTGGCAAACGAAATAATCACAATTACATCTTTACATTTAAAAACCACAGTAGAGTGTTACATAATCACAATTAGAAATGCCCATATGAACAAAAGAAAAAGAATAGAAATCTAACGAAAATGACGACAAAAATTTTATATGCGTAATTAGCAATGCCTCCGACGACGATAAACATAGGCGCTGCCCTACTGAAATGATTCTGCTTCACGCAGATGACGTGTAAATTGCAGTTATGTTCAAGTAGTAGCTAATTGCTGTCTCCAGTAAACTATTTAATAAACTGAAAGGTGTTGAGGAAAATCAGGTGCTACCACTAAGTAATGTTCAGTTTGTAATGGCACTGGGTCGCTGAAGCCGTTCTGTTTCTGTTTAAGCCTTGATAAGAAATAAACTTGACGATGAATACTTTTAAACGTATTAATCATAGTGACAATGAGTGTTGATTGAATATTCGTGATTGATTGGCTTGCTGAAGGCGATTTAATATAAGTTTTGGAGTAGGATGCTTGGTTCTGAACAATCTACATCAACATACGAGTATACAGGGTGGTCCATTGATCGTGACCGGGCCAAATATCTCACGAAATGCGCATCAAACGAAAAAACTACAAAGAACGAAACTTGTCTAACTTGAAGGGGGAAACCAGATGGCGCTATAGTTGGCCCGCTAGATGGCGCTGCCATAGGTCAAAAGGATTTCAACCGCGTTTTTTTTAATAGGAACCCCCATTTTTATTACATTTCGTGTAGTACGTAAAAAAATATGAATGTTTTATAGTTGGACCACTTTTTTCGCTTTGTGATCGATGGCACTGTAATAATCACAAACATATGCCTCACAATTTTAGACAAACAGTTGGTAACAGGTAGGTTTGTTAAATTAAAATACGGAACGCAGGTACGTTTGAACATTTTATTTCGGTTGTTCCAATGTGATACACGTACCTTTGTGAACTTATCATTTCTGAGAACGCATGCTGTTACAGTGTGATTACCTGTAAATACCACATCAATGCAATAAATGCTCAAAATGATGTCCGTCAACCTGAATGCATTTGGCAATACGTGTAAAGACATTCCTCTCAACAGCGAGTGGTTCGCCTTCCGTAATGTTCACACGTACGTTGACAATGCGCTGACGCATGTTGTCAGGCGTTGTGCGGTTCGGCCCCCGGTGGACCCCTCAGGGAATGTCTCACACCAGACGAGTGTAACCCCTATGTTTGCGTGGTAGAGTAATGGTGGTGTACGCGTACGTGGAGAATTTGTTTGCGCAACAATCGCCGACAGAGTGTAGCTGAGGCAGGATAAGGGGAACCAGCCCGCATTCGCCGAGGCAGATGGAAAACCGCCTAAGAACCATCCACAGACTGGCCGGCTCACGAGACCTCGACACAAGTATGCCGGGCGGATTCGTGCCGGGGACCAGGCGCTCCTTCCCACTCCGGAAAGCATTTACGTACTAATTTTATTGGATTCGTAGAGGACACAGATTATGTTGTGAGTTTCAAGATAAAATTATTTGCCAAGAAAGTTATGAGAGAGCCTCCACGTTATACAAACTATCCACCTACTACTTCAATAGCACAGGAACGTAAAGGCACTGCTTTAAATGTTTGGAAGAAAATAAATAGCGTGACAGATCTGCCAACAGCTCGTAAGAGAAAATTGTAAGCTTTTGAATATGTGTCTGCTGAAGTAAATTATTTTCCAAATGATTCAGATTAATGAATACTAGCCACTGCAAAGTCAGTGACAAGCTGTTCCTGCCGTTTACAGAATGGGAGCAGCCAGAAGGGACAGAATATCTAATTAGTTGAGATTTGATTAGCTACCTTGAGCTAAAAGGGAGAGTACAAAATATGTGGCTTTATTCTATAATTGTCTGTGTTATCTCTTTAAATGAATGCAATTTAAATTTAATATTCCATCTTTTGTATTTGTTAGAGCTTTGGACGAGATTCTTGGGAAAAACCGTTGAGTATCGTATTGGATTACGTTGTTGACGGTTTAGCAGCATCAAAGTCTTGGACCTAATATTTCAATGCACGTGAAAGAATCCTCAAGACGTTTAAAGCTACAGGATTTGCATTCAGCTTATAGAAGTCGTGATTTGCTAAGGAGTACTTGCAATATTTCAATAGTTGGTACAAAACTATTTGACATGTAGACTTTTCAGTAATTTATCCATCCGCTTTTCCATCGTTTTTGCACTATTTTCGTATGTCCCTTGCGTACTAACATTATTCAACTTCTTCCTGTTTTTGTATCTTCAGATTTTTCCTTGTAGTCTCCTCATGTTATGTAGACCGTGGCTCCGTTTCGTTCGTTTGAATCATTTTGTAAATTCTCCGTCTATTTGAGTACCTGTAGAAAAGGGTGGCACCTGATCAGTAAGGGAAAAGAAATGTTTCTCGACAGTCAACAATCACGACTGATTGAAATTCAAAATGCTGATTAAAGTTCGCTATTCAAATTGTAGTATATTGAAGGAAGACTGTACTGAGTTGGGTATCCCATTCTTTTTTGCTTATGTTGGTTTGATTCGATTCCATTAGATACAAGTCACATCAACGAGCATATGGCATTGTTTGGCCAGGAGGTGGCTCTGGGAAAATTCGGCCGCCAAATGCAAGTCTTATTTCAATCGACGCCACACTGGGCGCCCTGCTCGCCGGTGATGAGGGTGGAATGATGGTGAGGACGACACCATCTCCAAGCCAACTGGGAATCGAACCCAGGCCCACTCCGCGGGAGACAAGCACGTTACCACCCAGCTAAGCTGGTGGACACAAGTTATAACAGATTTCACCTTTATAGAAAGCACTTTGTTAACACTAGTAAGCAACGATTTACAGACAAGGTGGATTGAATAAAAATGGTGGTTCCGTTTGATGTTAAAGGAGAGAGCTGTACGTAACCGCTATTTCGTCTCGCTCTTACCTTCCTCCAGAGCAGTATTGACAATGCCAGCAGCAGATAGGCTTACTCTTTTCCTATATGTATTTTCGGCGACGTAATAAAGAGGCGCATAGATTCCATGAATGAATGTAATGGCCACATACATATTTCGATTAGTTTCTGCTGAATGGGTCTCAGAAATATGGGAGTAAGTTACAATATAGGAACTTGGAGCATATGGAAAATCAAAAATTAGCAATAACGAATAAACACCCTTACGTAAGTTGAAAGTACTGGGACTGCAGATGGAAAAATTCGAGTTACTTCCAGATGAACTCGTTTTTAAATAGACAGGTATTCTGTATGTGAATATGAAGGTCTATGTGTCTAACCTATGGTGCTTATAAGAATTATTTTTCTTTCACCAAAATATGCTAATAAATCTCTGTGATAATTTCTTGTGGCCAATAATTAACTTTTTTCAGGTCAGTCTCACTGACAATGAATATTTTCTTTCATTGGTCCAGTAAGAAGCAATCAAAAGGTTTCCATTTGATGACGTTGCTGCAACGTATGTGAGTAGTGGGGTAATGGCAGTGTCGCCCTACATTGCAGATTGCCGGTACCAGTTTCAAGCCTCCATTCTGGGGCAAATTTGATTGATTTATGACCTTAACCTATTGTTATAGGAGTTGATTTATGAGTCCCTGGGGTCCGATTTATGACATTCTGGGGATGATCAGTCCTTCTGAGAAACCACCCCCCACCCACTCCCCCTTCCCTTCCCCCAACCGTCAACACTCTGGAAAACGTCTAACCACCGAACTATTCATGCAACTGGTCAGGGACCACTGCAGCTGCTACACCAATCTAATCCCCTGCAAACACAGCATCAGGTGGCGGAATCCCTTTGAAATTCCCTGCCTGTCTCTCTCCCTCTTCCTCTCTTTATCGCAAGTGGTTACTTCCTGTTTGTGTGAACTGATATGTGCAAACACACACAGACCAAGATGTCCTCCCAACACCTCCTCCTTCTCATACCCCTCTCCTGCCCCCCTCGCCACTCATACACACCTGGCACTGGTAGTCTATATTTCCCTTTGCTCTCACACTTCCACTGTTATGGAAACCTGTTGTGGATGGAACAAAGACATTCGGGAAAAAATAGATAGTGTCTGCCGTGTGCCACTAACGCCTCCTTTGTCCTGAACAAAGCAGCAGATACCTGGGAAATCCCCACCCTTCCGAAAATGCAAGGCTGTGTATGTGTTGGAAATATTTTCTCGCTCCATGAGATTTATTAACTAATTAATTAATAAATGGATACCCCAATCTAATCCCCTTCACCAGGATGAAGAATGAGAAGGGGAGGAGTAGGAGTAGGAGTAGGAGTGGGAGGAGGAGGTGGGCGTGGTGGTAGGGCCCACTATGTGCAGGATAGCAACAACAACAAATACTACTCCCACCTTTCTGGTGCAAGTCCACTAAACTGTATTGAGAAGCACTAAACACCACACACTTAAACCACATTCCATTCTGTAATAGTAGATGTTACAGATGTCGGCAATCACCGAAATGCTCACACATCTAGTCCACTCATGTCCTGATATCCACATGCATCGCCCCAGGCAAAATGTCAAGCAGCGCAATTTGCCGACATGAAAGTGCATCTCAGTGATCACGCCAGACCTGCAACGAGACTAGGCCCACTGGAGGAGACTGCCAGACTGTGGAGGATGTCCTAGTTGACTGGGGTGGTAGATGCTATCATATGTCCACTGCCAACAGTCAAATATCCACGTAAAAATCTGTGAATACTCGCAGTATACGTGATCATGAAGGTTGCCCAACACATACTGAGTATTAGTTCTCTATTCACCTGCCTAGAGGGCGACACAGTTGTACATCATCTGACTGGTTTGTGAGGCTCAGTGGTGGCTCGCACATTAAGCCAGTCACCTCCTCCATGCATCTGGATTGCAGGTGGAGTCCTCCTAGGAAACCAGCCACATATTCATCACTGTAAGTACAATTAAATATTACGATTGCAGCCCCAATTTGTGACATACGACAATGAGAAAAGTGTTGGAAATACTTCCTCCTGACATCTGTGGGTCTGGGATGAATCTCACGTTGAAATATCAGTATCTACATCCTTCTTATGGCGTAAAAGCAATCATATCCCTTACGTCTATCAGTGCATTGAAATTCATAATGTCCCCCATCAAATCCACATCTACCTTATGGGAGGTCATAGTCATTTTCTTTGCACATGTTGTAATATAAGTAGCAGTAACTTATACATTGAACTAGCATAACATTTCCGATTATTATTTATAGCTATATGAAAAAAAAATTGGTATCTCCACACCCACACCAGCTGGATTTCGTTCCACACTGCCCAGTAGCAAAACCCTCCAGCCACAACATTATCGTTATCACATATTTGTCGATTAATAAAGGGTATCATTACAATTAAAAAGCCCTAGCACCTACTTTTATTTTCTCAACTTCGGCACTTCCATACTTATCGTATTTTTGATACTTGTAAATCCAGCCATAACGGTGTTGTCTTATATATTCGGAGTGCCAAGCTAGAGTTTGTGTTAGTGCATTTGAGCCTTATGCCATGTTTACATGCGTAACTATGGTAGACCTAACACCCACAACATAAAAAGTTCCCAACTAAGACATAATTGTGAGTACAACATATTAGAGTACGTCCATTTCGAGTTAATTTTCTAGGACCAAGCTAAAAGGCAGAGAAAAGTTTGCATACCATAATGTTATTGCAAAACTGTTGTGTATTGAATTTAAGTATATTTTAATTTCCTCTTGCTAAACAACATACCTGTTTAACACTTTGAAGGAGGAACATGCCAGACCTGTTGCAGTTGGCAAAAATGAGTTTGTTACGAAAAAAAAAGAGCCTGCTAGAGTGCCATACAAAGATTTTGTTTGTTACATGTGCGAGAATAAGACGACTTCGATCAATATTGAAATTACATGATGCGCTCTGGAACCTTGGAGATCCCTGCTGCCCATAACAGCGAACACAAGCTACATTTTTGTGGCCGTCTGGCCACCAGGTCACCCCGAAGCCATTGTCCCCTTTGTCCATCTTCCTTCGCTGGGAAATTCCAACCTCAAGTGGCTATTTCCGATGGCAGCACCTGCGCCTCAAACCAGCAGAGCAAAGTGTCCCAGCATACTGCGCTCCTATTGGCTAATGTTGAGTCAGTGTTCCATAATACTGTGTTCCTATTGGCTGACACTGAAACTGTGTAGTTACATAAAGCCCACCCCCTGCACTCCCAGCCTCATTCTGCCTTCATCCGCTGCCGTTGTGTGAGGTCAGTTGTCTTATTCTCGTTGGTGCGCGTTAATCGTTAGTTTTGTTCATCTCTGATCTAAGATGAAGTGATCAGTGGGATCAAGGAGCAGCAATGCCAGTGACGGCAAGTGGCAGAGACCATTTGAGAATGATGGAGAATTACCTGCTAAGTACAATTCAAATCGAAAATGACAATTTTTTTTTCTCTGAGAATTTCGTAGTTTTGAATACAAGTCGTTTTAAGCACATCCACCGAATCGTTGATGAACAAAGTGCTGAGTTGCACCAACGCCAATAATAGCAGTGGGAGATGCATCAGCAACAACAGCAGTAGTATCGTCGTAAGTATATACACTCCTGGAAATTGAAATAAGAACACCGTGAATTCATTGTCCCAGGAAGGGGAAACTTTATTGACACATTCCTGGGGTCAGATACATCACATGATCACACTGACAGAACCACAGGCACATAGACACAGGCAACAGAGCATGCACAATGTCGGCACTAGTACAGTGTATATCCACCTTTCGCAGCAATGCAGGCTGCTATTCTCCCATGGAGACGATCGTAGAGATGCTGGATGTAGTCCTGTGGAACGGCTTGCCAAGCCATTTCCACCTGGCGCCTCAGTTGGACCAGCGTTCGTGCTGGACGTGCAGACCGCGTGAGACGACGCTTCATCCAGTCCCAAACATGCTCAATGGGGGACAGATCCGGAGATCTTGCTGGCCAGGGTAGTTTACTTACACCTTCTAGAGCACGTTGGGTGGCACGGGATACATGCGGACGTGCATTGTCCTGTTGGAACAGCAAGTTCCCTTGCCGGTCTAGGAATGGTAGAACGATGGGTTCGATGACGGTTTGGATGTACCGTGCACTATTCAGTGTCCCCTCGACGATCACCAGTGGTGTACGGCCAGTGTAGGAGATCGCTCCCGACACCATGATGCCGGGTGTTGGCCCTGTGTGCCTCGGTCGTATGCAGTCCTGATTGTGGCGCTCACCTGCACGGCGCCAAACACGCATACGACCATCATTGGCACCAAGGCAGAAGCGACTCTCATCGCTGAAGACGACACGTCTCCATTCGTCTCTCCATTCACGCCTGTCGCGACACCACTGGAGGCGGGCTGCACGATGTTGGGGCGTGAGCGGAAGACGGCCTAACGGTGTGCGGGACCGTAGCCCAGCTTCATGGAGACGGTTGCGAATGGTCCTCGCCGATACCCCAGGAGCAACAGTGTCCCTAATTTGCTGGGAAGTGGCGGTGCGGTCCCCTACGGCACTGCATAGGATCCTACGGTCTTGGGGTGCATCAGTGCGTCGCTGCGGTCCGGTCCCAGGTCGACGGGCACGTGCACCTTCCGCCGACCACTGGCGACAACGTCGATGTACTGTGGAGACCTCACGCCCCACGTGTTGAGCAATTCGGCGGTACGTCCACCCGGCCTCCCGCATGCCCACTATACGCCCTCGCTCAAAGTCCGTCAACTGCACATACGGTTCACGTCCACGCTGTCGCGGCATGCTACCAGTGTTAAAGACTGCGATGGAGCTCCGTATGCCACGGCAAACTGGCTGACACTGACGGCAGCGGTGCACAAATGCTGCGCAGCTAGCGCCATTCGACGGCCAACACCGCGGTTCCTGGTGTGTCCGCTGTGCCGTGCGTGTGATCATTGCTTGTACAGCCCTCTCGCAGTGTCCGGAGCAAGTATGGTGGGTCTGACACACCGGTGTCAATGTGTTCTTTTTTCCATTTCCAGGAGTGTATTTTCTTCTTCCTCTGCACTGTATGCGAAAAATGTTGTAAATGATTTCGAGGGATCCGATCGATAAATGTAGTTTTATCATTAAGTATTTCATAGCATTGAGTACATCTGGTCTTGCTGTTTCAGCATTTGTCCAGAGGGTAACTGACGACATGGGCGCTGAGAAGCAGCATCAGCAGCAATATCTTCGTAAGTACATACATATCGTTTCATCCTCTTCATAGTATACATAATTTTTTTCTAAAAAATTTCATCACATACATAATATGTTGCAAATTCTTTCCTATTGTAGATGATTTCCAGGGACCAAAGGCGATAACTGTAAATTTTCACTAAGAATTTCGTCTTGAATACATATCGTCTTATTGTTTCAGTAGTTTTCCAGCGGATAATTGACCAACTGTACGCTGAAAATCAGCAACAGCAGGAACAATTGCGTCGTAATCAGTATATTTTTTCTTTCGCTTGTTAGTATACGTTATTTCTTTCTAAAACTTCATCAGTAGAGAGTTCGGGCAATGTGAGTGCATCTCCACTGAAGAAGATCTTTGACCGGTAAGCCTTATCTATATGAAGATGGTGTCTGTGCTTAGGGACATGTCCGAAAGAACAGATACCATCTTCATACAGTTGCGATTTGGTTAGAATACTGTTTATTTAGAAAGCAAATTAATAGCGAAAGTGGTCGTGTTTAGAATTACTATTACACTCGAGCGATTATCCATTTGGCACAGTTCCATCATTCACAATCTCATCTCGAATTACAAGTCCAGTACTCCACCTCGTTAACTACGCGAAAAGTGAGTTCACCCAAGGCGCGCAAATGCTCACCGCTCAGAGACTAAGTCCCGCGACACCGCACAACGTGAAATTTTCTAAGTCGTTTCATTTCCTAGCTACCTAAAGACCGAGCGCCTGCTTTCGCTTCTCCACCAGCCCTGTACATTTTGGTGTCTCCAGCCGAACTGCCTGCTTTCGTGTCTGCACCCGTACCGTCTTTCTGCCCGTCTCTGTCCGCGTTTCCCTCGTGCCGAACCTCCTCGCTCATCTGACTGGCGCAGTTCCATTTCCTGAAGTCGTCCACCCGATTGGCCACAGCTTATTCTACATTATTTTACATTTTAACATATTTAAATAATCAAAACTAGACCACTTTCACGTTCTAAATAAAGTAACAATACCGTAATATACACTGTTAAATTGTTTTACATAACATTTCCTTCTTAACTTCGAAAGTTCAATTCCAGTGGCCTTGCACCAGTGTGCTTTCTGATAAATAAATAAAGAACAAAAGTAACTATTATGCACTAAACTTTACAACAAATATTCTATTACCTAATGATTCAATAAGGTGTCATGCTGTCATCGTTCAATTGTTTTGTGTGGAGGAAATGATGATCTGATGCTTACTTGAAAATACTGATAATTTAAATTTACTATATCTTTTAAACAAATAAACTTACAGAGTTGATATTTACGACATTTGTCATTTTAATGACGCGCTTCTATATGAAATGTCTATCGTTAAGATCGACCAAAGCTTTCAGATTTTAGCATTCAGGTCTTTGTTACAAAAAATATTCAAGTTTTATTGGGATCACCATGAAAATTTATGAAAGATGGTGGATTAAAATTACTGTGGCTTAATTCCCTGAATTACTACAGAATTAAATAGTTTTCATAAATGTTAAGCATTTAAGGCCGGTCTTAGGTCTGCCATATTTAACGGTGTACATATCCTTGGCCGCAAACGGCTACTACTGGGTTTCCCTATGACGTAGGTTCTCGTATGTCTCACTCGCACACTACAGCGCTTCGGCCTCATTCAGCACGATAGATGCCTGTGAATTTCCCCATCTCATGGCGAAACTGCACACTTTTGTGGCACACGTTCCTGGACGACAGAGCTCGTTACGCAATTCCTGAAGGCTGACTCTTTCGACCATATACTTAAATGAGAGCGAACCGTTCGGTAACTTGCAGTACCTCAGAATACTCAGTGATCGCAGACGTCTTTGAGGAGCAAATCTCATTCACTAGAATCGGGAATCCGGCAGGAGTGTACCGCTACCCCCTTGGATTTCTAAGTGTGTGCCTTCCTGTCATGGAGTTCCTCAACATGGTTTATAATATACTGTATCACGCATTGGACTATTGCATGCCCGTAAGACGCCTCTGGCGTTGAAGAGGCAAGTCTTCATTATCTTTGGGGGGATAATGGCGTCACAACGCGGAGCACATCGGTTCCCAAATGATTTTATAAACCCATCCTGAGTGCTATAATGGACTGGTTATCTGAGATCGGTATGTTGAGTGTCCAGCTGCATTGAGCTTCCTAAGGATATAGACAATAACAGGGTATGCATTAATGTCGAAAATAGAAAGGATCAGGCTTGTTTTGCATGGTCAGTCCTGGCTTGTAAGAGAAATTACAAATACATATGTCATCCTGAGCGTCCTGGTACTTACCACTTGCCAAAGATATAATCCCAGGAAGTATAACTTTGATGGTGTCGAGTTTCCCATTAAACTCCAGGACGTGCCTGAGACGCAGAATACCGGCATATCGGTTCATGTTTATGGCCTGGAGAAACGCAACTCAGATGAGCAGAAGAAGATCCCTCGATTACTCAAAATTTGCCGGTGAGCGTAAGCTGCATGTAAACATATTGCTATTCTCCGAAGAGAAAAATAAAGACGAAGATAATAATTATTATATTTGGATCAAAGACATATGTCGACTCCTATTCTCTCAACTGAGTGAACATGAGCATAACGGGACTGCTACGGTCGCCGGTTCGAATCCTGCCTCGGGCATGGGTGTGTGTGATGTCCTTAGGTTAGTTAGGTTTAAGTAGTTCTAAGTTCTAGGGGACTTATGACCTAAGATGTTGAGTCCCATAGTGCTCAGAGCCATTTGACCCATGAGCATAAAAGACAATCTGCCTTTTAAGAGAGCATTTAACAAAACATCTAGACGACAGTACTTCCAAGGTTCTGGTACGTGTTATTACGCCTCATAAGGGAAACAAATTCATAATGTTTAAAAATGCTTGCCATCAGGGGCCGACTTCTAGCTCCTGTGACATGCTGTGAAGGTAACCCCGCAGGCTCAGATACCACTTTTACAGTAAAACACGTACCATACGCGGCTTTGTTCTAAATTGTATCGTCCAATTATCCAAATTTTAAACGCTAGAAATCTTTTGTCGGGGATAATCCTGCGGTTTGGCTTCTCATATGGGTACAGAAAGGGAATCGCTACGCTTTCAACTACCTAGTTTCAACTACTTTTCAAGGTCACCCATCCACCAACTCCCGCATATTCCAAGACATTTCCTATATACAATGATCTCTGTCCATGTATTTCGGATGGTGGAAGTGGATGTTTGGATGACCATGAAAAGTAGTTGAAACTCGTTAGTTGAAAGCGTAGCGTCCCAGTTTTCGTACCTATGTGAATAACGTGATGCTGTTGGAAGCTAGGAGGAACAGTAGCAGCGCCGTAATTCTATTAGTGCATCCGGGCAGTGGGTGTGCAAAGTATGCTCGTAGACGCTGAGGTACAAGCCTTACGTATCTCTATTTCAAAGCTATTAAAGAGGAACAGTGACTGCAGGACCATGCTTTATTCAAGAACGCAGATGTTACAACAGTAAACCTTGAGGTCTAAGGATTCGCTGAGAGAAGAGAATGTTATTACTTACAACATGTTTGAGCGGTTGAAATCATGAAATGTGCGTAATGTGCACTCAGATATCTATATGAAACTGATTAAGAGTCGTCACCGCTTGAACGCTTTTGAATATTACATGTTACCTACACAATTTAAGTTTTAAGTTTCCTGGTGTGCTGAACACGAATCTGGAGTTGTCCCATAAAAATTTTTCCGTAAATATGAGAAATCATAAAAAACACTAAAAGTAAGGTTTTTTTAATGGTTTTCAGCTCACAACTTGTAAAGAAAGCTACACACGTCATGTTTTGCATCACCCGAGTTTCCAGAACTCTTGAGAATAAGCATTAGATAGGGATATTGTACCACAATAACAGTCCCTTTGACTGTTCAGAGATGTCACTAAACTCGCCCAAAGATGTAAACAACCAGGCATGAGCAGCGCCTATTAGACGGAGGGGGTCCGAGAACCGAGCAGTTCCAGTCATTCCACCAGGAAGGAGGTACACGGCTCGAGTTGTGTGTAGTTCAACCATGCCTAGACGGTCAATGCCGCGGTTCGATGTCGTCTGCAATGTTACTTTGTGCCAGGAAGGGCTCTCAACAAGGGAAGTGTCCAGGCGTCTTGCAGTGAACCAAAGAGATGCTGTTCGGACATGGAGGAGATACAGAGAGACATGAACTGTCGATGACATGCTTCGCTCAGGCCGCCCAAGGGCTACTACTGCACTGGATTATGGCTCGGGGGAACGCTAACAGCAACGCCACCGTGTTGAATAATGCTTTTCGTGCAGCCACAGGACGTCGTGTTACTTCTTAAACTGTGCGCAATAGGCTGCATGATACGCAACTTCACTACCGACATCCACGGCGACGCCCATCTTTGCAACCATGACACCATGCAGCGCAGTACAGATGGGCCCAACAACATGCCGAATGGGTCGCTCTGGATTGACATCACCTTCTCTTCACGAATGAGTGTCGCTTATGCCTTCAACCAGACAATCGTCGGAGACGTGTTTGGAGGCAACCCGGTAAGGCTGAACGCCTTAGACACACTGTCCAGCGAGTGCAGCAAGGTGGAGGTTCCCTGCTGTTTTGGGGTGGCAATTATGTGGCACAGACGTACGCCCCGGGTGGTCATGGAAGGCGCAGTAATGGCTGTACGATACGGGAATTCCATCCTACGACAGATAGTGCAACCATATCAGCAGTATATTGGCGAGGCATTCGTCTTCATGAGTGACAATTCGCGCTCCCATCGTAAACATCTTGTGAATGACTTGCTTCATGATAACGGCATCGCTCGACTAGAGTGGACAGCATGTTCTCCCTACATGAACTCTATCGAACATGCCTAGGATAGATTGAAAAAGGCTGTTTATGGACGATGTGACCCACAAACCACGCTGAGGGATCTACACCGAACAGCCATTGTGAAGTGGGACAGTCTGGACAAACAGTGGATAGTATGCCACGATGAATACAGGCAGGCATCAGTGCAAGAGGACACGCTACTGGGTATTAGAGGTACCGGTGTGTACAGTATGCAATGTGTGGTTTTCACGAGCAATAAAAAGGGCGGAAATGATGTTTATGTTGATCTCTATTCCAATTTTCTGTACAGGTTCCGCATCTCTCGGAACCGAGGTGATGCAAAACTTTTTTTGATGTGTGTATTTACGCAAAAAGTAGTCCAGTAGTAAAACAAAGAGGAGGAAATTACCTACAATTTATGTCTGTAATACTCTTTTGTAATCATATGGCTTCCTTCCAAAACAGAGTTGAAATATCGGGAAAATCAGTAATTTTTGGAAAATAGAATATATATATATATATATATATATATATGTATGAACATTATTCAAAATGACAATAAAACAGGATAGTTTGTGTACAAATTGTATGTCTAAGTATTACTATGGGTCTCTTCGACACGGGTTCCATAATTTCTTCAGGGTAGTCTTCTAGTTCACGCCTAACAAATAATCATTGACTTAATACCAAGTACTTGACAATTTATTGATTAGATATCAAAGTGTTATCTATTAAGAAACATTTTTGAACACGCAAATAAATAGTAAGTGAAGAAATAAATCTGAGATTTACTCATTTATGCACAATTATCTTCAGGTAATCCAGGGAATTGCGGGTCATCCTCTGCTTCTTCTTCAGTTTCTGCTGTGAGCGTGTTACTGCGCTGTTCTCCACAGTTGGTCTGACAGGTCTTCATGCATTTACAAGAAATAGTTTTTAAAATTGCTTCTGGTGCTGATGGCTGTAGAGTTGATAATGACTGCAGACCACAATTGGTTTTCTTACAACCCACTGCAAAGGAACTTTTTCATTGCCCAGCCATTGTTGTACTTGAAAGTATAATCTCAACGAATGTTGCTGTACTGCAGCCTCGGTAGGAGGTATGGATGCCAAATGGACAATTGCTCTGTATTCATACCTAAGGTATCATTTATACCTCAATTTGTTCAAGGGCGTACTTTGTTTGCAGTCAGTTTGTACAATGTGTTGCAAAAAGGTAAGGCAAGCATTTGTAACAGCGTCAACGTGTGCCGTAAGAAGTTTAAAAATTTAAATGGTCTCGGTCAGAGCAGGGTTTTCTTGAGGGTTTGGAGAAACCTCAGCTTTCCTCCTTCAGACGAGGCTAAAGTAAAGTCACAGTCTCCCATGGCACGCAAAAACAATGTGTTGTCGCTGTTGGATTGTTCTGATTGGCAGTCACGAGAAAAAACGAGTTGTGAAATAGCTCCTTTCCCTGGCTTCCAAAAATATGCATTTGAATGTACACCCTGACAACGACCAATCACGATGACCAGCAAATCTACGTCTTCACCCACAATAACTACAGAGTTATACTGTTGTGCGAGATCCATTGCTGTGATTGCAATAAGACTATCCGTGTCCACTTGTGCCTGTTTTGTGTGAATGCTTGCTGCTACAAAGTTGCCTTTCAACAATAAGATGAGACGTTTAATGTTTCTCATATCATCTAGGAATTTTTCTTCAGGCACTATCAGAATTATAGTTTAGTCCAACATCACATCTACTGACATCTGTTTCCATGATCTCGCTCAGAGTATTTAGTACCTTCTTGAGGATAACCATCAAAAACTAGAGCTCTGTGCTTGTATTTGGACTTAATAAATTAAATATAACTTTAAAATACTGATGAAAATGATTGACCCTTGATTCACTTGACTGTGTCAGCAAATATCCCCCATCTATGACATACACACACCATTGAAAATTTGCCTGTTCAGTTTGTGTGAATGCATTGTATAAAGCAGACTTGGTACCTTTTCTCATACCATAGGCGTCGAAAACAGACAACCAATAAGGGGAGAGTTCGCATTTTAAGAACTTTTCAAGTTCTTCATCAGATTGTTTAGCAATCGCGAGCCTTTGAAAAAATAGTTGTAGGTGCGACGGGTATGGTTTCATCACTCATTTTGATTGCATTTTTCACGGTAGAAAGACGAAAAACTTTGACTTTCCTGTAGAATGTAAGCCGGCCGTTGTAGCCGAGCGGATCTAGGCTCTTCAGTCCGGAACCGCGCGACTGCTACGGTCGCAGGTTCGAATCCTGCCTCGAGCGTGGATGTGTGTGATGTCCTTAGGTCAGTAGTTTAAGTAGTTTAAGTAGTTCTAAGTTCTAGGGGACTGATGACCTCCGATGTTAAGTCCCCTAGTGATCAGAGCCATTTGAACCATTTTTGTAGAATGTAACAGTTTCAGAATCACCACCGGCAATTCTATCAACTACAATATGTACAGTCTCGTTTGCCATGTGACAGTTGATGGTTTTGTCTCCTACAATAACAGTGGTAAGAGATAAGGTGTCAGTGATGTCACGAAAAGGACAGTGTTGCGTAAACAAGTCCATCGATTTTTTTGAATCACTTGTATAGCTTTCAATCCCAGATAATCTCATTTATACATGTTGTTCTGAATTAGTGAATGCTACTCCTCACATCTCCATTTTCTCACATATATTTTGGAGGGAAGTCATTCCTTTGGTCTGTCTACAGAGGATACCATCACTAGCCCCATGAACATGAGTCAGCCCTCCAGCACCTTACATTATCCTCATTAAAGACTGCTCAATCGTCATATCAGTCCATATTCCGCACCAAAATTTGCTGGTTACTTGGTATTGTGAAGTCGCAACCAGTGAACATTTCGTATTCCTAAGCGCTCATTTTATCTTCCAAGTTGTGCATGTTTTATAGGTAAAGGTGGCAACATCTGGCCTACGCAAAATGTCACTAGCGTGGAACTAAGAAAGCATTCAGTAGATAACTTGGTGATGGAGGTTCCATTTCCCTGCTCTTTCAGCTTCAGTGAACAGTTTAACAAGTGTAACCGTTTCGAAGTACTGCATCCTTAGTTTGGAGGGGCGTCACGGTTAGCTGATGCTTGCAAGTGTGCAGAAAACTTCGTTTTTTATTTTTCTACACACTCTTTTCCCTGTGCTAACAAAACTATTACCTGTCTCCATCATTTAACAATTCTGCAAGTTTTTCTTGAAAGTCTGAATTTAAATCCATTGTCTCAAAGATAATTTTCAAAAATGGTTCAAATGGCTCTGAGCACTATGGGACTTAACATCTTAGGTCATCAGTCCCCTATAACTTAGAACTACTTAAACCTAAGTAACCTAAGGACATCACACACATCCATGCCAGAGGCAGGATTCGAACCTGCGACCGTAGCAGTCCCGCGGTTCCGGACTGCAGCGCCTAGAACCGGACGGCCACCACGGCCGGCTAGATAATTTTCGCCAGGGTGACATGGGCTAACGTATATGTACCCTAATGGCTCTCGAATAGGCGTGTCCTGTCAGGATTTTCTCTGTTGATTGCATCCATTACGTAGCCCATTGTTTTCAAGAACGAAACCTTAATATTCTAATCATGACGTTATCAAAATCGGTATCTCCTAGTTGGCAAGCTACTATAATTCTTGCCTGGTCGAAGGTGTTCACAGTTACTTGTTGATTCATCAATTTTCTTTGTTCTATCGAACTGAGTGAAGCTGTACATACTATACTGTGATCAGATGGTGGAGCATTTATACGTGGCAGACAAACAACATAGGTTGTGTCAAAAAGGAGACCACTTGTGATTTGCTCCATGAACCACTCCAGCCTGGAATCCTGGGAACATCTTTCTATTTTCCATACAGCCGAATTAGGTCTGCCAAAGAGAGTGTGATGATATCACATGAAACAAATAGCTTTTTGATAACCTCGTTGTTGATATTCTTACGCGAAGAGAACCCACATTCTCTAAGTATTTTCAGGAAACAGCTCCCATCTCACTAACTGGTGAGCTGGTAATTGATGGAAAGCTGCTGAGTCTATTTGTAGTGGTTGCTTGATGATTGCTAACATTTCAAGACGAACAGCTTTGGGATAAGAGGCGCAAAATCCCATGGATGACATATCAATCAGTTTTCGTAACCCATACTTCTTATAGAAAAAACTCGAAAGCCCAATTTGTAAGGGGGAAGGAAAGAAATTGGCATGTCAGAGCTAATTACATTGTGTGAAATGGATAAAACTTTTTTCTACCCTTGTTGCCGTTCTCTCTCTTCTTCTTCAGTATAAGTCTTCCTAAGAAAACTTTGAGAGCAATCAGAACAGGACTTTCATTTTCGTGCAAGTGAGAATCTGCAGGAGGATAGTCATTTATGGAGTACGGTACTGATCATATCTCTTGAAGAATTATATCAACCGCTATCTCAACTAATCGAATATGTTCTTCCCGTATTTTTCGTAGTACTAAGCATCTGTTATAACAAATGCTAATCGCATGTTCTTTAGCCTGAACAATCTTTTCAGATCTCGGCTGATATCGCAGAAGAACAAGATCCACCTATACACGACACTGGTGAGACCAGTACTTTTATACGGCTGTGAAACTTGGGCAACATCAGCAACAGCAGAAGAAGCAATATGTGCATTTGAAAGGAAGGTACTTCGGAAGATATATGGACCCATCTACAATGCCATGGAAGGTAAATGGGAACGAAGAAAAAAAGAAGATTTATACCAGCGGTATGGAAAGCCACACATTGGACGAATATTGGCGCAGAAGAGACTCCAATGGTTTGGCCACATCCTACGGGCAGACGGATCCCTTCCAAACAGAGTCCTCCACTCTCAACCCACAGGAAAACGCCCTAGAGGACGCCCAAGAACTCGATGGAAGGATAGGATAACAACGATCCTGAAAGAAGTGGAACCAGCAGCCGTGGCGGAGGACGCCAACGACCGGATGAGATGGACTGCCATCTGCAACAGCTCCCTCCTCTCGTGTAATTGACAGACACTGCGTGTGTGTTTTTTTTGTTTTTTGTTTCTGTAATGTATCCCTCTTGCCTTTTAAACCTTTGATTGAATGCCCTGTTTATTTTTTCGTTTTTCTTTAAGCTGTAATGTACATATGTAACTTTTACTACTGTATAGAGTACTTTTGTAAGTCTTTTTGTCTTTACTTTTCCTTTTGTTCTTCTTGCTGTAGGCCTTAAAGGCCCGATAAGGCAATAAATGATGATGATGATGACTAAGCATCTGTTAAAATACTATGTACAGCATTTTTGAAACAAACGATTGTATTCTGATTTATCTTCGATCTTCCCTATATCTCTCCAAAAAAGAGGAAAAAGTTGTATTACAGTTGTTCTTTGAGGAATGTACTTGGCCTTTATCTGAGTTACTTGATCGAATGAAAAGTGACATTCCTTATCACTGCTTTCTATAAAAGTGAAACTGTCATTTATAGCGCTCTCAACATCTTCAGCATGAGGGCCAACTGTTTTTTTCATCAACTTTGGGCCTGCTAATATACAATTTCCTTAAACATTTATCATGATATTGACAAGCAGCAACCAGCATGTCGGTTATCGGTTGGAGCCTGTTGACAGCTGCTGCACCCAAATCATCTCGATGTAGTTCAGCCTGTTTCATAACTTATCTTTCATCTCTATTTTTGTCACGTGATGTACCAAATTACGTTTATGAGGAGGCAGTCGTTGTGTGACCTTGCGTAACCTTCTGGAATACCCGTTGCACACGCAAAACAAACGTTCTACACACAAAACTATGTGTTTTGAAACAAAAGTACTCAGAAGATGATCTTTATTTTCCTGAAGATGTGCTAGGTTCAGCAGTTTTCTTCAGGTGATCAGCCATCATTCTTTCATATATATCTTTTCTGACAGGAAATATGTACTCTAACAGATGTTATACCTGCCGAAATAGCTTCCCTCCTTTCATTTCTTTTTTACTAGCATCAAGTGACGTTTCTATTTCTGTTTCCTTGACCACTTTCATCCTCAGTCAAGACTTCTGCACAAATAAAACACTTATCACTGGAAGTTGCGACTGAGGTGTTGCACCGTATGTCAGCGAAAACAGAAACGAAATTAACTTCAAGTCGTTGCAGAGAGAAAGAGAGAGAGAGAGAGAGAGAGAGAAATAACATGACCGTGGCAGTGAGCGTAAATAAACTAGGGAACTGAGAACCTCCCCACACAAACAAGGGCTTCTGCCAGGTAAACGATGAGCTCCAGTTTAGTTAGAAGGAGAGAGTGGGGCGCAGCCACATGTAGAGTGAGAGAGAGAGAGAGAGAGAAAGAGAGAGAGAGAGAGAGAGAGAGAGAGAGAGACTGTGGGGGTGCGCAGTTGACGTCATTGTCACAAAGGACGAAAAGGAGTGCTTATTCTATGATTAGCCAGTTAAACACCTTGAAAGGCAAGGAACTGTAGATGTAATAATTCGCTTGAATGGAAAATTGGAATTTATTTATTTTTTGCTGTTTTCCAAAAATTACTAATTTTGATCCATATTTTAACACTCTTTTGCGTGGAAACCACAGGACAAACAAAAAAAATTACCGACTTAAATTGTAGGTAGTTTCCACCTGTTTATTTTACTATTGGGCCACTTTTTGTGTAAATAGCTCGCTTTGCAAGTTATAATCTGAAAATCAATTTAAAAACGGTACTTTTTGTGGTTTTTTGATTATTTCTCATACTTGAGGGTAAAATTTTTGTCGCACAGCTTCTGATTCATGTTCAGCACGCAAAAAACCATAACAAAATCCCTAAAAAAAATTACACAAAAATTTTGCACTTCAAGCCCTTTTTTGCACAATTTTCCTAGACTATCATAAACAGTGACAATTGGTGGTACTGCAACTAAATAAACTTCGTTAGATAAAAGCCAGCAGCAACAAGAGATCTAGGCTCATGTGGTCTAGGAGGCGGGTTAGAGGCCATTTTAATGAAAGGAGCGCTGCAACAAAGGAATTATATACAGTTAGCGAAAGCGTTAAGGCTCATTTGTAATAAAGAATAAACAGCAATGCGCCTCTCAAAGAAAAGAGGGAAATATTAGTGACGCTCATTGACGGAGCAGCGTAGAACGTTGGTTCTGGAATCCTCGTCGCGGGGCAGCGCGGCGTAGCCGTGTGGTCTCAGGCGCCTTGTCACGGTCCGTGCGGGCATTGTTGTGTCCCTCGGGCACTGTTGTGTTGTCCATAGCGTAAATTAGATTAAGTCGTATGTAGTAGGACCGATGACCTCAGCAGTTTGGTCCCATAAGACCTTACCAACTCGTCGTGAGATGTTGTGTCAGCTACTGTTGGAGTCAGCACTGACAAACAAGAAAGTAGAGAAGTTGCGATGGCTGGTGGCAAGAATCCAAAATGATCTGTACATATCACATGCTGCTTAATATTACACTTTGTTTCTAAAAAGAAGAAAACCATGACTTACTTTGATTCCTATGCTTCATGTGCCTCCTACATACGAGTAATTTACTTCCTATTACTACTGGAAGAACGCAGGTTAAGTAACATCTTCCCATTACTCATTACTGATGCTCTCGAAGTCTGCGACCGAAGTTGAGCCGAAGAGCGATGGGCGGCTGCTTAAATCAGCTTTCACAGAGGGCGCTGTCTTCCTGGAGGTGTGGCGCTGACTTGCGCCCTCTGATTTTCACCTTGTCCGCTCTGTATAGAACAACCTTCATGGAACTTGCTGGAGGAAAATGCGCTCCGAACGTGGCTCGACGAGTTCTTCGCCTCAAAACCACGTCATCTATGCTGTCGCGCAATCTGAAAGTTACCCCATCTTTGGCAGACTGTTGTAAATAGTGAAGGAGAATATGTTATTGTTGACTAAAGTCTCTGTTATGTGTAGCTGTTGTGTTTACTAAATTTATGGAAAAATCATCCCAATAAAAAGGTGCAAAATGTTCTAAATTCTCAGAAAAATATAGGAAGATGGTATCAGTTCTTTTGCGACTGAAGTAAAACAACTATCTGGCCCTAATCAAAATTTCCACTTCACTCGCATCGTGAAAACGTTGCAGATTTCTCGATACCATCAGATTTCTCTGATACCATCTTCATATGGCTTTCTTCTTCTGTGATGGATGCGTATGCATTGCCCGAACTCTTAAGGGACTCGGTAAGAATGTCTGCCGCGAGTAATGAGTGTAATGGGCAGGGGCACTACGAATGTAGTTTGTGGACATTAAGCTGGGAATGTGGGTCTCTCGGGGAGCGCGCAAGGGATAAATCCCTTCTGATCCCTCGGTGGCTCCGATGGATAGAGCGTCTGCCATGTAAGTAGGAGATCCCAGGTTCGAGTCCCGGTCGGGGCACACATTTTCAACTTTCCGCGTTGATGTATATCAACGACTGTAAACAGCTAAGGGTCTTGATTTAATTATCATTTCATTCTCAGAAAAATGGTGTAAGCTATAGGGAACGATGGTTAATTTAAGGTATGTACGTAAACGGAGAATGAAGAATAAGAATAGAAGATCAAAAAAAGATTGTAAGACAGGGATGGTCTCTTGCTCCTACTGTTCGTACATCGAAGAAGCATTGATGGAAATAAAAAAGAATTCAAATTCTTTATTTTCCTTATCAGGCAGTGTACACATGAGGGGTACGGTCTTTGGCCAGATATGAAGAGAACAAATCTTTTCGGGAACTATGGGTTTCCTTCTACTCTGCTCCTTCACACTTGCCAAAAGTCAACGCAACCTCTTGCCAGCAAATGTATTTCTCTAAGTATGATGTCATTTTTTTAGTACACGTCTCCGTACAGCATCTGTACCGTCCAGTACCTATGCAGTTATTACCCCACACTTCTTCTGTTTCCTTTTCGTAGCCACTAAATGGGCCGTCTACTTCGAACCCGCAGGTCTGTGGCCGTCACGAACTTAGACACTTCAAGATCACATCCGTTTCCTGCAGTCCGTCAACGCTAAGTGCTGCGATTCGCCCGCCTCATAGCTTTGTCGCCGAATGTACACAGTTAACAGTGCGTTATGTAAGCGCCGTCGCATGTTCAGTGTTTCCATGCGTGTTCACGTATGGTTTGAGCCTTCCATGGAACGGTGCACTGACGTGTGGTGCACTGACATGTGTTTAGTAGTGAGGGAAATCCAGGAGCAAGGGTCCACACATAGTGTTACCTCGGTAGGTGGGCGCAAAGGGCGAAAAGACATTCATTTTTGTTACATCTACGACGGTAACCTATAAGCGCATTTTATTTACGAGAAATTCCGTACCCGGCAGTCGCCTAAAACTGCCTTATCCAAGGTACTGATGATTTTTTACTGATCTGACAAACAGTGAAAGAAACGGGAATAATATAAATTTTGCACAGGTTCGTAAAACGACAGCAAAACCGTGTGGCTTTTCTTAATAGACTGTATTTCGTATTAACAGTGTATTAATATCAGCAGACTCTAGTTGTAAGCACGCGTTTTAAGTCTCCAGGATAGAAAAATAAATGAAAACGTAAATTACGGAATTTTAGGATTGTGGTAAAATTGTAGTGTGTGGAACTGTACTTCGATACAACAGACGAGAGAATCCGACGGCTAGAAAAATACAGAGTGCTCTCTCTGAAAAATTCAATTCATCTGGCTCAGAGAACTCCGTTATTCGTGTTCTCCAGTCACTTGGTTCTTGATCAGAAAGTATAATGATGGAAATTCTTTTTTAATGGAATGCAGAGACATTGCAGCAGTAAGACGGAAGTTTTCTTTAAGATACACTTAATGCAGTATACTTCGACAAAACTTGGCTTTCATAATAACACATGCAAGAATATATTTAGGTCGACTCCAACAGAAATAGTGCCCTGAAAGTACATGTTGCTTTTGTATAGCGTATATCGGCGACCTGTTGTGATGGGTGCCGTGTCGAAAGGTCAATAAGAGCTGCAAATAAATTTTCGGGAAGTAGCGAATATTCTCGGTCCTGTCAAGTCCCATTGAAGTTCTCTGCCACTGCCGGGTACGGAATTTCTCGTAAATAAAATGCGCTTATAGGTTGCCGTCGTAGATGTAACAAAAATGAATTTCATAGTTTTCCCAATAACGTTTTCGCTGGAAACTTCTACAAAGTCTAACAGAACGCAAATTCATCAGTGACAACATTTATCGTTACATAGGTGTAACAGTTTCAGAACTCTATATATTTTATTTTTCATCTTGGAATAATCTTATTTTTTCACGATAAAATGCACTGAATACCCAAATAAACTAGTACAGGCATGAGTATTCAAATACAGAGATATGTAAATAGGCAGAACAGGGTGCTGCGGACGGCAACGCCTATGTAAGACATCAAGAGTCTGACACAGTTGTTAGATCGGTTACTGCTGTTACATTGGCAGGTTATCAAAATTTAATAGACTGACAGAAGTGCAAAACCTTCGCAAACTGCTGCAGATTTCAATGCTGGGCCATCAACAAGTGTCAGCCTGCGAACCATTGAACGAAATATCACCTATATGGGTTTTCGCAGCCGAAGGCCCATTCGTGTATCCTTGATGACCGCTCGACACAAAGCTTTAAACCCCACATAGGGCCGTCAACAGCGACATCGGACTGTTGACGACAGGAAATATGTTGCCTGGTGTCTCGTTTCAAATTGTATCTAGCGGCTGGACGTGAATCCACGGACCCCGTATGTCAGAAGTGACTGTTCAAGCTGGTGGAGGCTCTGTAATGGTGTGGGGTGTCTGCCGTTGGAGTGATATGAGACCCCTGATACGTCTAGATACGACTCTGACACGTGACATGTACGTAATGATCCTATCTGATCATGTCCATTGTGCATTCCGACGCACTAGGGAAATCCCAGCAGGGCAATGCGACACCGCACATGTCCAGAATTGCTACAGAGAGGCTCCAGCAACACTCTTCTTGAGTTTAAACACTTCAGCTGGCCACCAAACTCCAAGAACCGCGCTGCTGGTACGGTCGCAGGTTCGAATCCTGCCTCGGGCATGGATGTGTGTGATGTCCTTAGGTTAGTTAGGTTTAAGTAGTTCTAAGTCTAGGGGACTGGTGACCTCAGATGTTAAGTCCCATAGTGCTTAGAGCCATTTGAACCAATTTTGAATCAACCTCCCCTGACATCAACATTATTGAGCATATCTGGGATGCCTTGCAACGTGCTGTTCTGAAGAGATCTTCACCGCCTTGTACTCTTTCGGATTTATAGACAACCCTGCAGGATTCATGGTGTCAGTTCCCTCCAGCACTACTGCAGGCATTAGTCGAGTCCATGCCATGTTGTTTTGCGGCACTTTGCGTGGTCGCGGCGCCCTACACGGTATTAGGCAGGTATACCACTTTCTTTGGATCTTCAGTGTGTGTATCAAATGCGTTTATAAAGCTTGAGAATGTTCATGTATTATTTCGAGTCGAAATATGTCAGTGGTTTTGTTTTTTACACGGATTGCAGTAAAAAAAAATATTTTATTCAATAATGTTTTTTGACGTTTGTTTTAACTTATTTATTTATTTCGTAGCAGCTGGAAGCAATTTTCTTTTGGGAAGTACTCCATAATATTCTACACTGGAAATTGAGATAGCTAATATTTTTTTCGTAATTTTTACTAACATTTGAAATCAGAATGAGATTTTCACTCTGCAGCGGAATGTGCGCTGATATGAATCATCCTGGCAGATTAAAACTGTGTGCCGGACCGAGACTCGAACTCGGGACGTTTGCCTTTCGCGGGCAAGTGCTCTATCAACTGAGCTACCCAAGCACAACTCACGCCCCGTCCTCAATGCTTTACTTCTGCCAGTACCAGTACTTAACAGAAGCTCTCCTGCGAACCTTGCAGAACTAGCGCTCCTGAAATTATCGCTCTCTGGCAATGCGATAGGACAGTGAGATGACGTTGAGGTGCCTGTATTCGTGATGACCGCTACAGGAGGAATTCTACTGGCATTTTCCTGTTAGCAGCTGTGAGGTCTGAAACTATTCCCCTCTGCCCCCTGGACAGCAGTTTTGCGGAGAAACAATATACACTGAACAGCCAAAACATTATGACCACTGCTCACCGCGACTTTGGATGCCGCCTCGTGGCGTTGAGAGCACGTGACGCGGGAAGGAAAGTATGTAAGCGGAGCAGAGACGGAATGGTTCAAATGGTTCAAATGGCTCTGAGCACTATGGGACTGCTGTGTTCATAAGTCCCCTAGAACTTAGAACTACTTAAACCTAACTAACCTAAGGACATCACACACATCTATTTTAATTTCTATTGCTTGAATATTGAATTTTGGTGGTTGAAATTATATTTATTATTATGATTTTATTTCTAATTCTTTTGAAATGAAGCTTATTACTATATTAATTGTTTTAGCGAGGCAGGATTCGATCCTGCGACCGGAGTGGTCACGCGGTTGCAGACTGAAGCGCCTAGACCGCACGACCACACCGGCCGGCGCAGAGACGGATGGAGATCCCCCTAGCGAAGATGTAGACTGTAAAAGTGGATATCCATTTAGATAAGCGATTTTCACAAAAGGGCGATTATTACAACGCAGAGCCTGCGAACGAGTATCTCGAAAACGGCGAAACTGATCGAATGTTCACGTGCTACTGTCGTGAACATCTATGGAAAGTGGTAGAAGGACAGTGAATCTGGCACTAGGCGCTGGTTGTTAGGCGTCCAGGGATCTTCACAGAAAGTGGAGTTCGGAGGCTTTTCTGCTCCGTAGAGTAAGGTAGATGTTGATCAATGGTATCTCCGACGAAAGAGCACAATGCTGGGGCATGTAGAAGTGTACAAACTCCCCACCACACGACCTCTACTTGTTCCCATATTTCCCGGCAGAGGTTCGAGTCCTCTCTCTGGTACGGGTGTGTGTGTTTGTCCTTAGGATAATTTAGGTTAAGTAATGTGTAAGCTTAGGGACTGATGATGTAAGCAGTTAAGTCCCGTAAGATTTCACACACATTTTTTGTTCCCATATTGACCCAACAATATCGACAATTACGACTGCAGTGGGCACGGAAACATCGAGATTCGACCGCGGGTCATTGGAAACGTGTCGCCTCCTCGGGTGAATCACATTTTTGCTACAATAGCTCGATGGTCGAATACTCAAATGCCATCGACAGGCGAACGACAGCTCCAAACATGCACCACTCCACGGACGCTGGATGGTGAGAGTAATATGCTGTGGGAGGCATTCTCCTGTGCTTGCATGGGACCTTTGGTAGTAATGGAAGACATCGTTTCAGCCATTCATGCTTGATGACTGCCCTGACGGCGACGTCATCTTTCAGCAGTATGATTGCCTCTGTCTCGAAGCCAGAATTGTGGTATCGATAGCTACGATCCCACTGCTTCGGTTGGCACTACGAGAGACACCGACGACAGCGCCCTCTAGCCGGCGCTGGAGAGGTCTACGAGCATCGCTACGGATTCTGTCCATTTGATCAGGTGGAGCCAGCCAGGACACTTCGCTTCAGCATCGCACCTGCGTACAAAGTTATGTATTCTTCTTGCTAAAGTAAAAATAATTTGACAAGCAGTACCGAAGTAATTATCCTTTTCCTGTCCTTACCCACACCCCGCCTCCCAGGCAGGATACAAACAGAATCGTGCTACAGTAGTTTGAAGAGCAAGGTAGTGAAACCACGTTGATGTCTTGGCTACCAGATTCACCTGACGTGATTTGGACGAAATCCTTCTGGATGGCTGTCGGGTGCTATCGCCACGCACACAACTCCGGGGCCCGTTATTTACGGGAATGACATTACTTTTGTGTAGACGTTTGATGCCACACACCTCCACAAACCTGCCAACAAATTGTGGAATCGGTGGTACGCAGAATCGGTGTTGCGTTCCACTGATGGACCAACACGCTATTAAGCAGGTGGTCGTAATGTTTTGGGTCGTCAGTGTACGTTTCTGCCAAACGTGGGAGATGTTTATGAGGGTAATAAAAGAGCGACGCCGTTAACGCCAGCGCGGTGCTGGGTAACCGCGGGCGATGCCCCCGTGTCCTTGGCAGCGTCAGTGGGTAAGTGGCACGACGTCCGCCGCGACCCTAGGAACGCACTTTTCCCGGCCGCAGCCGCCGCCGCTGCCGCGTGTTACCCAACTGGCCGTCGCGCTCCGTAACCATCGCCTCCACTTCCCACTCAGCGACCAGCTCTCTCCCTTCCGCACGTCAGGTGCGTTGGACGACCACAACTCGCCTGTGCTGAGTGGGCTTGCCGACTGTTTCCGACCTTTTTGTAGGTGCAGCAGGCCAAGCAGTTTTGCACAGTGGTTTTTCCGACCAGAGCTTAACCCACTGCTTAAGCCAGTTGACCATCAGCAACGCATTTTTTGTCAACGTCACGTAGTGCCATCATAAGCAGCTCACGTTCCCGTATAGTGTGGTGGGACTAAGCTACCCGATTTCTATGCACTACGACTTGTTGTTGTGGTCTTCAGTCCAGAGACTGGTTTGATGCAGCTCTCCATGCTACTCTATCTTGTGCAAGCTTCTCCATCTCCCAGTACCTACTGCAACCTGCATCCTTCTGAATCTGTTTAGTGTATTCATCTCTTGGTCTCCCTCTACGATTTTTACCCTCCACGCTACCGTCCAATACCAAATTGGTGATCCCTTGATGCCTTAGAATACGCCCTACCAACCGATCCCTTCTTCTAGTCAAATTGTGCCACAAATTTCTCTTCTCTCCAATTCTATTCACTACCTCCTCATTAGATCTACCCATCTAATCTTCAGCATTCTTCTGTAGCTCCACTTCCATGTATGGAAGTGAAACGTGGACGATAAATAGTTTAGACAAGAAGAGAGTAGAAGCTTTCGAAATGTGGTGCTACAGAAGAATGCTGAAGATTAGATGGGTAGATCACATAACTAATGAGGAGGTATTGAATGGAATTGGAGAGAAGAGAAACGACTTCCTGACACTTAAATCTATACTCGATGTTAACAAATTTCTCTTCTTCAGAAACGCTTTCCTTGCCATTGCCAGTCTACATTTTATACCCTCTCTACTTCGACCATCATCAGTTATTTTGCTCCCCAAATAGCAAAACTCATTTACTGTTTCAAACGTCTCATTTCCTAATCTTATTCCCGCAGAATCACCCGATTTAATTCGAGTACATTCCATTATCCTAGTCTTGCTTTTGCTGATGTTCATCTTATATCCTCTTTTCAAGACACTGCCCATTCCGTTCAACTGCTCTTCCAGGTCCTTTGCTGTCTCTGACATAATTACAATGTCATCGGTGAACCTCAAAGTTTTTATTTCTTCTCCGTGGATTTTAATTCCTACTCCAAGTTTTTCTATTGTTTCCTTTACTGCTTGCTCAATATACAGATTGAATAACATCGGGGATAGGCTACAACCCTTCTCACTCCCTTCCCAACCACTGCTTCCCTTTCATGCGCCTCGACAATTATAACTGCCTTCTGGTTTCTGTACAAATTGTAAATAGCCTTTCGCACCCAGTATTTTACTCCTGCCACCTTCAGAAATTGAGAGTATTCCAGTCAACATTGTCAAAAGCTTTCTCTAAGTCTACCAATGGTAGAAACGTAGGTTTGCCTTTCCTTAATCTATTTTCTAAGATGAGTCGTAGTGTCAGTATTGCCTCACGAGTTCCAATATTTCTACGGAATCCAAACTGATCTTCCCCGAGGTCGGTCTCTACCAGTTTTCCAATCGTTTGTAAAGAATTCGTGTTAGTATTTTGCTGCCGTGGCTTATTAAACTAATAGTTCGGTAATTTTCACATCTGTCAACACCTGCTTTCCTTGGGATTGGAGTTATTATATTCTTTTTGAAGTCTGAAGGTATTTCGCCTGTTTCATACATTGCTCACTAGATGGTAGAGGCCTGGCTCCCCCGAGGCTGTCAATAGTTCTAATGGAATGTTGTCTACTCTCGGCGCCTTGTTTCGACTTAGGTCTTTCAGTGCTCTGTCAAACTCTTCACGCAGTATCATATCTCCCACTTCATCTTCATCTACATCCTCTTCCATTTCCACTATGACTTATGGAAACAATTACAACGAAAAGATGGTGCCTGTTAATAACCAAACTTTTAGCGACGAATTTCGAGGTTTGAACGGTAAATGTTTAGATTTCGCTGCAAATACGCCAAATCGTGAGAATTAGAAGACAGCATTATGCGACCCAGAACTCTAGAGCTAGTGCTAGTTCGGAGGTCGAACTGAGTGCAGACATCTTGAAATTAACTGAAGGTAATAGATTTTTGAAAAACGACGATGCGTCTTTTCCCGAGAAAAGGATCCTGGTATTCGGATGTGAAGAAGCGAAGAAAATCGTCTGTGGAAATGAAATTGTTCTTACAGATGAAACATTTGACAGATGTTCGAGAAAATCATACTATTGTTCGCATTACCGGTCGACAAAGGAAGCATAGATTAGGAGACTAATGTATCTGCTGTTTTATTTGCCACGCTCACAGATAAAATTCAAAATATGTGTGTATAAGAAATATAGTTTTTCGAATTTAAAAACAAGGTCCTAGGTTGGCCGCCGAAAACTACGGTGCTAGACTTGGAAACAGTTGTAATTTTCTCTTCAGCCAATGTCTATGAGAGAAAATACAAGCCGGCCGGAGTGGCCGAGCGGTTCTACGCGCTACAGTCTGGAACTGCACTACCGCTATGGTCGCAGGTTCGAATCCTGCCTCGGGCATGGATGTTTGTGATGTCCTTAGGTTACTTATGTTTAACTAGTTCTAAGTTCTAGGGGACTGATGACCTCATAAGTTAAGTCCCATAGTGCTCAGCGCCATCTGAACCATTTTTTTGAAGAAAATACAAGAACGGGGATTAACGGAGGAATACAGAAATAGAGAAGAAGTGCGATTCTTCTGCCGCATGTGTGCTGCAGTGGCACACCTTCCACTAAACAGTGTTCTAGAAATGAAGGAAATGCCCAGTAGAGAAAAGGTCATGAAATTCGCAGACCTATACGATGAATCAATGGATGGAAAATTCTAGTGCACCAACTGAAACGTGGAGTGCTTTTAACCAGCGGCACAGAAACATGAATGCTATCGAAGTCTGTCGCAGAAACTAAAATCCTCAATAAATCAGAAATATCCAAACGCATATTTTCTGATAAATAAGCTGAAAGAAGAAACCGTAAATACTATATCTGAAATTAAAAGAAAAGCATCCATTAGCCTTTCTCTTCAATAAAGAAGAAAAAGATTCATACATCGTGACGAAAGGTTAAAAGACGTTACAAGAATACACACGACCTGTGTGATTTAAGAACATGTTTAAAATCTTCGGTTTCCTTGAGCGTGAAATTAAAACTCATAAAATAAGACAAAAAGTGTAACAACTTGCTATAGTAATGTGGTAGAAAGAAAAAAATTGTAAAACTACAAAAATTATAAAAATAGGGAGGTGATACTAAACATAAAAATAAAAAATTAAATACCCTTTATACTACGTGCGTAGCCAGTCCTACGGATGGCTAAACGACCGGCAGAGCCTGCCCCACTGTTCTGGTTTCCTGTGACGGTAGAAAACCTACGGCTAAAATATCTGCTGTCGGAAACACCGCCTTGACGTCACTGATCGCAAAGCCCACGGTCAGTAAACCCATGACACGCTCCATCTCTACCTACCACTAGTGCAAAACAACCCCTCGCAACATCAAATGACTAGAGATCTGCCAACCGTTAAAACTGTAGCACCAGGATGGTTAACAAAAACGAACGTTTATTTGTCCTGCTTATACAGGATGGTGAGAAAAACACCTGATTACATTCGTAGGTTATTTGTGGGTGTAAACGATGCGGAATTTAGTGATAAGAACGACTCTAACCAAACTGGAGATGAGTCGAACAGAGCAGGAATGTGAGGTACGAGTACGTTATTCCTGGCTGCTTTGACTCCATACCAGATTTCATCAATCAGAATGGTGTGTTGTCTATAAGCAGCCCACGACCACGTGTTTTCAGTGGGTAAGGTCGCGTGACCAGGATAACGCTATAACATCTTTTCTGTTGAGGTTGTACACGACAGCACGGCCAACATGCGATCTAGTACACTGATGAGGTAAAAAATTGTGCCCACAATCCTTTGCGAGAGCG
Organism: Schistocerca serialis cubense; assembly: GCF_023864345.2. Classification (NCBI taxonomy): domain Eukaryota; kingdom Metazoa; phylum Arthropoda; class Insecta; order Orthoptera; family Acrididae; genus Schistocerca; species Schistocerca serialis. The sequence continues at coordinate 400,386,324 of NC_064646.1, forward strand.
AATGTCGCCTGGTGTCGTTGCGAGAGTGCGGCGTGATAAGAAAAGTACGAGGGCATGCTAACAAATTGTGCCTCAGAATTTTTTTACGTGAAACTCCTTAAAGCTTTTTAAATAAGACTAACGTTATTAACATCCCATATCTTTATTCTTCGTGTCTAGATATTTATTTCTCAACATAGTTACTTTGGTGACATTTCTCCTAACGAGAGACAGTTTGTTGATAGCGTCACTGTAGACTATTTAAATTAGTTGACGGAGCCAATACCTCACCTCTGCTTGCACCGTTTCATCACTATCAAAGTGAAGTTCTCAGAGGTGTTCTTTGAGTTTTGCAAACAGATGAAAAACGGATGGGGCTAAGTCGAGACTGTACGGAGGATGATCGATGACAGCCAACCCAAGGCGTCGGATTGTTGGAGATGTCGCGTCGCTCGTGTGTGATGTGGCATTATCATGCTGAAATAGAGGGTGTTCCATAAGTGGGCGATCTCTTCGGATTCGAATCTGTTTCTCACGCACCGCCATATTACACGCTAGAGTTCGGAGCGAATGAGGGCTGCGAATATGTTGACATGAAGAATAAGGATCTGGAATGTTCATCTACATCCACATCTACATGGATAATTTGCAAATTACATTTAAGTGCCTGGCAGAGGCCTCATCGACCATCTTTACAATTCCAATCTCGTATAGCGCGCGTAAATAACGAACACCTATATCTTTCCGTACGAGCTCTGATTTTCCTTATTTCATCGTGGTGACCCTTCCTCTCTATGTAGGTCGGTGTCAACAAAATATTTTCGAATTCGGAGGAGAAAGTTGGTGATTGGAACTTCGTGAGAAGATTCCGTCGCATCGAGAAACGCCTTTCTTTTAATGATGTCCAGACCAAATCCTGTATCATTTCTGTGACACTCTCTCCCATATTTCGAGATAATAGAAAACGTGCTGCCTTTCTTTCAACTTTTTCTATCTACTCCGTCAGTCCTATCTGGTAAGGATCCCTCACCGCGCAGGACGGACAAACGTAGTGTAGGCAGTCTCCTTAGTAGATCTGTAACGTTTTCTAAGTGTCCCGCCAATAAAACGCAGTCTTTGGTTAGCCTTCCCCACAACATTTTTTATGTGTTCCTTCCAATTTAAGTTGTTCGTAATTGTAATACCTAGGTATTTAGTTGAGTTTACGGCCTGTAGAGTTGACTGATTTATCATGTAACCGAATTTTAACGGATTCCTTTTAGCACTCTTATGGATATTATTAGGGTCAACTGCCAATTTTCGCACCATACAGATATCTTTTCTAAATAGTTTTGCAATTTGTTTTGATTTTCTGATGACCTTATTAGTCGATAAACGACAGCGTCATCTGCAAACAACATAAGACGGCTGCTCAGATTGTCTACCAAATCGTTTACGAGGGCCATTCGGCCTGTGTAGAAGGCAGCCGCCAGTGATTTCCGCCAATTCTCTACGCAGGCCTACAGCTCGTTGTCTGTGCCAGAGTGTTGTCTTCATAGCCAGCGGTTCATGTGAGCAGAGATGAAACTCAGAGGGAGACAATTACGCATTGTATTTTGAGTAATCAAACATTTCCAACTGAAACGATGCAGGAGCATCTTCATTGCCCTTGCAGAATGTAGCTGAGAATTGTCTAGAACAGGGATTCCCAAAGTGGTCGATATCGACTTCTTGAGGTCGACGAGGTAAAAATCAACCCCTATTAAATTAACACAAGTTCTTATTTAAAACTTCCAAGATAGGTAGGTACTGTATTGTTTATGTTGTGTTACGTGTACTATGAATAACTGATATTTTTGTAGGAAATAGCATTGTTGTAGTAATGTAAAGTCTCAAGTTCGTACAAGATGAAAAACTCGGAAAGTCTGTGTGGACAAGTTTGTGCAAGATAATGAGTTCGAGCGTACGTCTTTCATGCGTGTTTTGACTTGCTCTCTATTTGACGCTTACGCGATTTAACACTAACGAATTCATGATCAAGTCCAAACATGTTCCTGATATTTTACTATTGAACGAGCTTGCACTTAGGTTGAAAGTTCATTTGCGTTCTGAAATTCGTTAGAGTTTGAACGATAATAACTCATATAAGTACTCATTTATTTCAAGAGATTACAAAGTTATTACATAGCTAAATTAAGTGAAGTAAAGTGACTGAAAAAGTGGTAAACACAACATACAACATATTTTAAATAGGTAGGTATAAAAGTATTTGTAAAAATTACTTACACTTAAGTTGTTAAGTAGGTAGGTACCTAAACTTTGAAGTGTTCAGTTTGCTTTGGTTTTAGTTCTGATGCTGATAGGTACCTACTAACCTAATAAGAATTTTCTATACCTAATTACCTACTATAGTTACTTACCTAATATAGGTATCCAAGTTTATCAATGAGTAAGTCAGTAATACCTAACAAGAATCCATTACCTGGGTGTGATAAAAATAAGATAGTGTGCAAATTTAACAGTTTATTATTGTTTTTTATTTAGGTAGTGTAGTGACTTGGCAAGACAGCCAAGCCACTCGGAGGTAGCCGAAAGGCACGCGTTTAGCTCACGCAGACTGGCGTGAGGTCTGGAACAGGACAATGTCTTGAGAATTGCCAATAAAGTACGAAGATCTTGGAATACTTAACTTTAATCCATAATTGGTGAACATCGCTCTTGTTGATACATTAATATAATCTCAATATAAATGGTAATGGCGCCTTGCTAGGTCGTAGCAAATGACGTAGCTGAAGGCTATGCTAACTATCGTCTCGGCAAATGAGAGCGTATTTGTCAGTGTAGCATCGCCAGCAAAGTCGGCTGTACAACTGGGGCGAGTGCTAGGACGTCCCACTAGACCTGCCGTGTGGTGGCGCTCGGTCTGCAATTACTGACAGTGGCGACACGCGGGTCCGACGTATACTAATGGACCGCGGCCGATTTAAAGGCTACCACCTAGCAAGTGTGGTATCTGGCGGTGACACCACAGGTGGTTTATTATTTGCAGGATTACTGAGAGTTTTATGATGGCGGACACGAAAAAAAATGCAGACAATACAATTTGGACTACTTGAAGTTCGGATTTATTGCATCTCCATCAAATCAACATTTGCCGATGTGTCTCATATGTGAAAAAGTATTCAGTAACGATGCGATAAAGCCTTCAAAAATGGATGACCACTAATCAAGAGTACATGCTGACAAAAAAAGTAAGCCCTTGTCATTTTTTCAAGCACTTAAAGAAAAACTAGACAAAAGGCCATCCATAAGATCGATATTTGCGTCATCATCTATTAAAGATATAATATATCTTTATAATATATCTTTCCTAATAGCGAAGTCTGGGAAACCCCACACAGTTGGAGAGCAGCTTATCTTAACCTGCCATTGCGGAGGTCCTTAACAATGTATTGGACAAATCCGCACATGATATTTTAAAGACAATACCTTTGAGCAATAACACCGTTCAGAGACGCATAGACGAGATGGGACGCGATGTGGAAAACATTTTATGCAAGTTCTTAAAGACCAACAGAATCTCTCTCCAGTTGGACGAGTCTACATTACCCGGCAATGAAGTTCTGTCGTTAGGATATGTCCGATTTATCAAAGATGAAAATATGTGCCAAGAACTGCTTTTTGCTACATGTTTAGAGACTGATACCAGAGGAGAATCGATTTTTCAGGCCGTGCAAGATTTTGTTACTGACAAAGCTATTCCATGGAAGAACATTGTTTCTGTTGCGACTTATGGTGCATCGTCTATGGTTGGTCGTCATCGTGGTTTTATAGCTCACTTAAAGCGACAACTGCCTGATGTACTGGTCATTCACTGCGTGATTCACAGGCAACATTTAGTAGCAAAAAAGCTGAGTCCTAGATAGCGTAAGTCTTTAGAATATGTAATAAATACTATCAACAAGATTCGAAGCAATTCTTTGAACTCTCGGTTATTTGCTCAGCTATGTGAGGAAAACGACGAAGTCTTTACTCGATTACTTCTGCACACTGAAGTTCGCTGGCTATCAAGAGGCTCTTGCTTAGGAAGATTTTCAGCCATTTTTGAATCTGTGTTGGAGTTTTTACAAGAAAAAGATCCGAATTTGAAAGAAAATCTGAACAATTGTAAAACATATATTTATTACTTGACTGATATCTTTGGAATGTTCAACAAAGTTAATTTGCAACTGCAGGGTGACGATCTTAGCCTGATTAAAACAAAATCAATAATATCGGTCTTCGTAGATAAACTAATCCTTTACAAACAAAATTTAGGCAGAAAAGAATATTCGCAGTTTCCGCATTTCTCAAAATTACCAGAAATGCTTCAAGATGACGCATTACACAAGGATTTTACGGAGAGGTTTGAGGATCTTTTAAATTTACAAATTCCTCAATGGATAATAAATCCGTACAATACCATAGCCATAGAAGAAGCCAATGTGATAATGCAAGAAGAGTTGATTACCATCAGCACAGACTAAGAGCTTAAGCAGAAGTTCAACTAAGGCTATCAGAAGTTTTGGTTGCAACGCAACATTGAAACACAGTATCCTACATTGTGGAACATTGCTGAAAAATACCTTATCGCTTTTCCATCATCATACCTAGTTGAAAAAAGCTTCAGTGTGGTAACAAACATTTTGACGAAACAAAGAAACCGTTTGAAAATCAACGAACGTGGAGATTTAAGGCCCCAACTCACCAATATTGGATCGGATGTAGCTAGATCGGTAGATAGTCACCAGGTTAATCCATCACACTGAATGTTATATTTTCTTTTTGCGAATTAATACTTTTTTAAATACAATTTCCTACCTACTTAAGATTCTTTAAGTACTTAATTTGTAATAATCATTGTAAATTAAACTTGATATTTACTGAATTGTATGTCTTTTTATTTTGTTAAATTTTGATGAGAAAATGAAGTCAACTTTACTCACTTAACCAAGTGCAAAGTTTTCCAATTGGTACCTTAGTACCTAGGTATTTTGTATCAATAGGAAAAAACTAAAGGTAGGCCCCCTTATTCATAATAGACTGCTAACGTAAAGCATCGCTCACTCTGTCTTCTTCTATTGACCTAAGTCAGAATGAAAAAGAACACTCTGTAGCAGCTGTTTTAAGTTAGCGGATCATTATGAATAAGGGGGTTGATCATAGAAGTAGGTAATTTGGCCATGGGGGTCTGAGGTAACAGTTCATTTTGGAAAACGGGTCACTTGTCCAAAATAGTTTGGGGATCCCTGGTCTAGAAGAAGAAAACGCACGACAGTTATGTAATGTAGGCTGCATAGCTTCAGGCAAAATTTCTCACCAAGCCCTCGTTCTTGGCGGGAAACACTATTGTTCTAGGTATCTTTATTTGCTCCCTGTGTGCTCAGAACTGAAAAGAACGACGTAACGCAATCGACGGGCATACTAGAGACACTGCCCAGTACACCTGTGCAAAACTTCATCAGATTTTCACTGTGGTTTCCATTTCGGGACCGATCGTCCCTTACTTTCCGAATAAACCTCGTATATAGATAAGGAACAGCAAAGGGCCTGTAACACTACCTTAGCGAACACCAGAAATCACTTCTGTTTTACTCGATGACTTTCCATCAATTACTACGAACTGTGACCTCTCTGACAGGAAATCACGAATTCAGTCACATAACTGAGACGATATTCCATAAGCACACAATTTCATTACAAGCAGTGTCAAACGCCTTCCGGAAATCCATAAATACGGAATCAATCTGAAATCCCTTGTCAATAGCACTCAACACTGCGAATAAAGATCCAGTTGTGTTTCACAAAAACGATGTTTTCTAAATCCATGTTGACGATGTGTCAATAGACCGTTTTCTTTGAGGTAATTCATAATGTTCGAACACAATACATGTTCCAAAATCCAGCTGCATATCGACGTTAATGATATGGGCCTGTAATTTTGTGGATACCTGAATATTGGTGTGACCTGTGAAACTTTCCAGTCTTTGGGTACGGATCTTTCGTCGAGCGAATGATTGTTTATGATTGTTAAGTATGGAGATGTTGCATCAGCATACTTTGAAAGGAACCTGATTGGTATACAGGCTGGACTATAAGACTTGCTTTTATTAAGTTATTTAAGTTGCTTCACTACTCCAAGGATATGTTAATAAAGTTTGTTTTATTTAACGATCTTTAAGAGTTTTCACGTTAAAAAGTCAGAAACATTACTTCTCAGCAGGCCCCCTATTCAGGGTGCCGCACATAACTTTGTTTCCGAAAAGAAATAAAATTTTTAAAAAATCAATTTACCAGGATTTCATTTTGGACAGGTCTCACACAATGGCAGGAATGCACAATCCCTACAAGGAAACATGCATAACTTTCAACAGAAAGCTATGTTTCTTTTACATCTCACATGTATGTTTTTCTACTGAAATGAGACCTGGAGGTATAATTGCTATAAAACACTTGGTTTTCCTGCTCTAAACCTTGTACTTTTCTAGAAATCTTAGACTTCAATATTGGAAACATTGCTACGGGTTCTGCCGTAATGCGGGTTGCCTGCATTGTTGTGAAGCCTTTTGTAGGCAATCGCTGTTCTGCGCACTACGGCAGAAACTGTGGCGCCGTTTTCATTCATTAATGTCTACGTATTTAAAATAGTGAAAACAGAACTGCCGTCACTAAGTGTACCTCCAGTTTTCATTTCCGTAAAAAATTATACATGTGGCACTTAGAAAATCTAACTTTGTGTTGAAAGTATTGTTTGCGTATATTTATGGACTGTGCATTCATACCCACGTGTGAGCTTCTCACATAGGTTCATCCACGGCCAATTGGATTTTTACATTTTGTTTCGTTTCATAAATATATGAGTCGGAAGAGTTAGGTGGGACACCCTGCATAAACAGAGCAGAGACGAATGGGGAATCATACCAGCGACGATACGGGTCTCAAATGGGGAAACAGAGCGAAGTTGACAAATGGCAAACAGTTACGGCCCGGCGCTTGAGAACGAGTATCTCGAATTGGCGAAGCTGGCAGTGCGTTAGTGTGCAATTCTCGTGAAAATATATGGATTTATAGGGCGAACAACCATACCATGATAATGGTATCACCAAATGCAGTATCCGAGTCCTCAAATCTGCAAGAATATGTGCCATAATGATGCGCTACTGCTAACGAGATGTTAACCACAGCACTGTTCAACCCAGACTCTTTACCCGTCACAAAGGACTGGCTGCCACTTGCGTGCCAGCCACACCTTTTCCATTCCGCCAGGCTACTTCCGTAGCTGCGGGGCTTCCCCACACCTTTTGCATTCAACCCTACGTTCGCTAACTATGGACCAAGTCGTTTCCAACGCATTACATAACAATCATTCCAGTTGTTATTTAAATCCTCAAGCACATTTTAAACAACAACGTTCAAAAAATTCACATAACTGAAACATGTATACATAGTCAAAGAATTTCCATGGCAGATAGAACATTCTATATAAGCAACACTACAAATTGACGTAGAAATGTCGGCGAAGTTACAAAATAAGTCGAAAATACGTGTTACAAACTGGGTGGCCTGTACGTAGACATCTGGTCTACTGGAAAATTAGGTCAGCGCTATATGCAAGCTATTCAACATGTTATTATAAAGATGAAATGTAAAACGAAAATTTGGTACAGGAAAAATGACGCTTAATTTGGTTAGTAACCAGTGTAGTGTATACGTAGCAGTTGTGACCATAGTGAAGGGAGGTCCTGTACAGCAATGATGTATTTCGTCTACTGTCTTCACATAGTGAGAAACATAATTTAAACAAGAGAGTTAATAATGACGTTCCACATCAAATATATCAGAAGTTCTATAAGTAAGAACACTAAACTACAGTAATATGTGACGTATGTTGTTTCGGTCATGTAAGGTTAATGTAATGCCGTTAGTCATTCTTCTTCATTTCAGCATAGCTGTTGAACCCTACACCGTCGGCTCTCAGTTTTTCATACTCATATCTAGGCCTCTTGCTTTAATTCTTCTCCTCAGCCACCCCTTAACTATTGTTCTCCGTATCGACTCTGGTCGTAATATGTGCCGAACCTTTCTGTCTCTCCCTTTGTTTCATGGTGTGCTTGACCAGACGTTTTACCCTCGTTGAATCGTTGCAGTATGTTCCTGAATTTATCAGTCCATTTAATCTTCAGCAATCATCTCCAAAACTACATGTCAGAGGTTTCTGATATTTTCATTTTTGGCCTGCTCATTGTTCATCTTTCGCACCCCTACAGCGCAGTGCTCCAAGTGTGAAAAATATTACACTCACTACTATATTTTCCTAAAATAAAACGTTTTATGATCTAAGAGCATTTCTCTACTAACTACACAATACATTATCATTTCGTGTGAATGCTTTTATTATTTATGAGCAATTCGATACACTTTGCCATGTTTTCTACAAGTCGTGAGCATGAAGTTTCAATAACTTCATCACGATGCCATATTTGGATAAGTTTCACGATGAGTGGCAGCTCAGTTGTAATGTTGCTCTTCCTCTACTTCTGCTTAACGAATTCCTATAGATTCTCTGTAGGGTACATGTCTGGGCTATCGCCAGGTCATGACAAACTTCTCACATTGCTTTCAGCTAAGAACTGCGTAACTGACTTAGTTTTATTCCAAGGGTCAACATCGTGAGTGAACCGAAAATCGTCATGTCGAAACCAGTCCTTCATCTCAGGTAAAAGTCTCTTTTCCAGAACTTACTGTACTGAGTTTGATTCATAATGCCTTCCAGAATATACAGATGGCCTGTACCCTTTGCCGACATAACACACCAGCCCACGACAGACGTGGCACATTTTACGATTTGTGCCCCACAAGAGCTCAGAAAATTCCACATAGAGAAATAGACTCGTCAGAAAGTACACCTGAAAAGAAAAACCAATTATCTTTCACAATAAGCCCATGATTCCAGATGCTACATACTCGTAAGAATGGCAGTTCCACCCTACGCCTTTCTGTGAGATTTGTGTAGAAATTAAATAATTATCTTTATAAGAAATTTTCACATGCAGATCCCTAATAGCTTTTAAAAATGTTTATTTACCTTTCTACATTCATCTCCAAACTGAATTTTGACTTCATGAAACCATTTAAGTCTCTTTGCAATCACTGGAGGGGTAAGTTTTGCTTTCTTGCATGGGCGACATGCAGGAGGCAGTCCATTAACAAGCCATCTGCGGACCGGGATATGAAAATGTCGAATCGATACTTCTTCAAAGGTTTCTTTAAATCTTCACTGATAGCTCTTCCATTGCTTCCGCCATCTGTATAAGTTGGCGAAGTTCTCGTGTCCAGTTTGCTCTTGCGTCCACGCTTTACTTGCAGTGCAGGACTGAAGCTAAGGCCATGACTTGCTGCCTGGAAAACGCGGTTTACAGATTTTTTAGAAATTTTTAACGTATTTGATACAATGCCCCGTATACAGTTTTACTTCCAGTAACAACTTCACAGTTGCAACTTTATTTGACGAAAGGTCAGTACTCCTACCAATAACGTAATAATCTCATAAACTGGAGAATACTGAATAAATTAAAGAAAAGATATATATTTTAGGGCTAAAATGCACATATAAATACTCATAAATTATTATTTATTGTTGCATTAAAGATAAAGTGCACCTCTACAAAATAGCATCTACTATGAAACCATCACCACACCAAAGCAACTGACTGCCTAAGCAGTGCTACGAACATTGTTTTCTCCATAGTGCTGCCAATAATCAAGTTCAGGATTGTCTCAGGCATTCAATTAAGTGAAGTTGTTCAAGGTCAATATTTTTCGATTTTTTTCCTTTTTGTAGAAATCCTTTGTCCCTTGTGCAATGCTTACTACTATGTCTTTCTTGCGTCTTCCTTTTCTATGTATTCTGCTACCGGGACAGCAAAAGTTGTCCACCTGTTTAAAAACCTCTTGTGCTAGTATAACATTTAACCATTCGTCATACCCACCGGCTGCACCCATCACAACGTGAGTCTGCCTTCTACTTATGTACACTTTGTAGCTATTAACTATCATACTATGCATTATATTAAGCACCAGATTCAGTTCCTACTGCTTTCAGCGTACACTGCTAAGTCGTAAGGGAATCATATAGCGTAAATTATCTGTCTGTCTGAAAGAACTCTCACATTAACACTGTCTTTTAAGTCGTCCATTGCCCCTTCTATACATGAATGAAAAATTTGTGCTGTCAATGTGCAGCCCTGTATTACACATTCTTTAATTTAAACCTCTTTTATCATTCGATCAATGCTAACCGCTCCGGTGTACTTTGTGTAAAGAGAATGGGTTAGCTTTGAAAGTCGTTAGTTTAAATGTCCACTTTCAAGTTATCCATTCTTACACGAATTCTGAGTCGCGACTCTATTGCAAAGACATTCTGTACCTGGGGTATCGACTGCTTAACTCACTGCAATTTTTGACTAGTAAAATACATTGGAGGTATACTGTGTGGATCAGAGTCCCATGTAGGCCTAGCTGCGTGTTTGCGGTTCCTCTTCAACGAGGAGACAAAACCTTCTGGTCCAACATTTCTCATACTGTATTCTGGGCTAGTCTCATGGTTTCTGCTTCCGGTTGCTACACACGACTAGTGTCGGATATTGCTTATAGACGGTGCGTATTTGAATTGAGGTTATTTTCTGATGCTATGAAATGAAAGGTTTGCGGTGAGGCTGCGGCATGGTATTGCAAATTGGCATAATATTTTATCTGATGCGTATTTAGTTCTATAGATGTGTCTCCACTCCTATTCAGACTTACTTCCGTTGTTGGGAAAGGTAGATCGTGTTCTGTGCTTCTGGCACAGATCGGTATTTCATTTATAGTTAGCGTACTGGCTTCCTCACATTCCCTCTAATTTTAATGTATTCAGGATTCGCTAGAGTAAGGAGAGTTCTCTTTTTTGTTTTGTACTGTTTTTCATATGTCGTGGACTTGTTTACTACGTGATCCACATTAGGAAATGTGTAATGCTATTATTTGTTACTGATTATTAAACTGGGTGTTAATAATAAGGAAATTAGTTAAAATACATACGGTTTAATTTCTTTCCCATTCATGAAATCAATACTAAATTTCGGCTGCACATGTACTGTGATACTCATTTTTGAGTCTGTATTTGATATGAGGTTTGAGCGCGAACTTTACAATGAAATCTGCCTTCAGCATACTGCTCTTAAGGTAAGTAGTCCTGACGAGACTTTAAGACTACGTACCGTCTCCAATTATGTTAGATGCTACTGGTATATCTTATGTTATTGCGTGGACAATCGTTACACTTTAACTATGAGATTCACATCCACATTGCACGTGGTCTGCCTGTAAGGGAGCTCACGTATTCATTTCCAAGCTACATCGCAAGCGTTCGAGAAGTAATCGTGCTCCTAAATTCATTGAAATGTTCATTCACGCCCCCTCTCTTCGATTTGGTAAATGAAAGCATATGAGTCTTGAATAAGTTTACAAAACCGAGATCAGATAACATTAACACTTATTTTTTGGCTCAAAGTTTTGTATAGAAAGAAGTAAATTTTAGGGCATTTTACTGAAGTCACACATTTTCGTATTTTCATTTCATTCGAGAAACGAATAGGAGGCTGTCACTCTTCTATGTCTATAGTTGATACCACAGTGCTTAAGAATAGAAAACGTTTCAATTTTTTACATTCCAATTTACGTGCAGCTGTCTGCAGCTCTACGAACGCAGCGTACTTTTACGACCATCGGTTGAAGATCTCGAGAGGAGAGTCAACAAGCAGTACATCAATTTACGTTTGCATTTTTTAAAATTTGAATCTGTTTCAAGTTGCTAATCGCTTTTCGAGAGCCCTTGCATTGCCTGAAACCAAACTCGTGCTATCCTGATCTTCTTTTAACTGTCCCTTCGGTTCGTTGAAAAAGTCCCGTATTTTAAGGACTATAAGGTGCACTTTCTCCTTCAAAAAATTGCCCCCAAAATTCAGATGCGTTTTATACTCAAAGTTAATATAAACATGTCCAGTGTTTGATTTAAAATTCCTGCCAATCTTAAAAAATGGCCATATATTCGATGCTGCTGGAAACCTGTCTCTGTCTGGAAACATTGGATTCAACTGACAGCAGTAGTGCACCGACACAACGAACATGAGTTGCGGGGATTCTCCCTCCTGCTTCGTATTTTTGATCACGCCACATGCGGAAAGTATGCTTTCCCACCGAGCGGGGTGGCGCAGTGGTTAGACACTGGACTCGCATTCGGGAGAACGACGGTTCAATCCCGCGTCCGGCCATCCTGATTTAGGTTTTCCGTGATTTCCCTAAATCACTCCAGGCAAATGCCGGGATGGTTCCTCTGAAAGGGCACGGCCGACTTCCTTCCCAATCCTTCCCTAATCCGATGAGACCGATGACCACGCTGTCTGGTCTCCTTCCCCAAAACCAACCAACCAACTATGCTTTCCAGATAAGGTCTCCTTCGCGATTCTTTGGAATGATGTTTGAATCTCGCTCCAGCTGTGCGCCTCACATACAATCCATTGTTAGTAAATGTGAGAAAGGATTAAATGTAATCCACTCTCTCACCCGTATGTGGTGGGGAGCGCGTCAAGTATTTTACGCACAGAGTACCGAGGGATTATTCGACCGGTAGTGGACTATGGCTGTATGCTGTATCACATTGCGCCAAAGATTTACCTCTGCAAATTAGGTACTCTTAAGTTCAGAGCCATTCGTGCCTGCCTTGGAGCCATGCGCTCGAAATCTACTAATGCTCTTTTGGTGGCGCGAGGAGAGATGACCTTAAGCATTAGACGTCAGATACTGTCAGATAAATTTTTCATTCAAGGAAAGGCTTTCATAGAAAGTCCTGCCTATAAGAGTAGAGACTACGTTTACCAGTTACGGAATGGCTCCAACTGATGCACTAAAATTCCGGTAGTCTGCACAAGCTGCATCTCTTGGTATCCTGTCATACATTCTATACGATGTCCTTCACATTTGCCTTTGTATGCATTCGATCTTGACACACTCAACTGCCAGATTCCAATCTTCCATATGAATGCATGGTGTTTGTTCTTTCGGTTGCAGGTGACATCAATAGTCCCTTCCCTTTCCTTTTATTTCTCCCCCCCCCCCCCCCCCTCCTGCACCTTCAATATACATAAGATTCCAGTCTGTTATTGTAATATGACAAGCGCGCCGAGTGGGAACGTAAATTGCAGATTTAATTGTGTCATTGAAGCTCAGCAGCCTGGTTATATCTACACATACATTGGTGGATCGAAAGTTTCACAGGTGGAGTGTATTCGATGTACTTTTCTGTGCCCTCAGATCCAAATAAATAAAACCTAACAACTGTCTAAAAGTATTTCAATTTTTACGACAGATACTGTGACAATTTTGGAAGCAATTAAGTTTGTATCTTCAACTTTCTTCTTAACGTTATTAATCGTGTCCGTCTCCCAGAGTGTTATTACAGGAATTCAACACCGAAGACGTACTAAAACAACCAATCGTTATATTTTGGATGTCGTACTGGATGTGGTACTGTAAACGGGGAGGACAGGCACTCATTCTGCTGTGGGTGCAGTCCCACGCTGGCATCAGCTATAATGAGGAAGTTGATGTCTTAGCGAGGAAAGCTGCAGCTTCAGAAATTGTTCTTGATCTCAAATTACCACATATAGACTACTTACGTGAAGTCAAGAGCCACAAAAAATAGCAATGGCGACAGTTGTGGAATGGGTGCCAACAAGCGAAAGGTGGATATTATGCAGCATTTCAATCTTAAGTTCCCACAAGGCAGTCGTTCACGAGGAGACATTTGGAGCGATCTATGATTTCCACTATCATTCGACTGCGCTTTAACCAGGCCTCGTTTCCTATGCATCTGTATAGAACCAACATTTATGGTTCCCCTGCATGTAAGTGTGATTACGTGTCACAAGGTGATGTAAATCACATCTTGTATTCGTGTACTAAGTTTGACGGTGAACTATCGGAATTCCTGATGACTTTGATAGGCGTAGGTGGCCACCTCCCTCAATCAGCGTCTTCGCTATAGGTTTCTAAAGACATTCGCCTGTATAGAGTGCTTGTCAGCTTTCTGAAGAGCATAGTGAAGAATCTACAGGACTCGTATTTTCATTTATCTGTATCATTTGTTACTAAATTTGAGAAGTGGTATGAATTAATAACTTAAATGTGTCTATTTTACTCATCATTCTATATCTTAAATAGAAAAAAAATTGATGACTTGAGCTTCCACTTCTGTAAATATGCGTTTATGTATTTTCTCTGTACAATTACCTATTCTGAACAAACATGTGTCGCCGATGACTAAATAGAGTGCAATCTCTGGAGGACAACAAAACAAACAAACATGTCTTATGTTGAAAGGCGTCTATTTTACACACCTTTAATGGTGCATATACGCGCGCACGTCGGTAAGTACTTGCCTGTCAAAATCTATAGTCACTTACCTGTCTGCCCGGGTGGTACATCTTTCGGTGGAAAAACTGTGTTTTGACGTGAGTCTTCCAATAAAATGGCTGGGCGGCTGAATTAGCTTGCCGGGCCGCGTGATTGGCAACGAAAAACCAGTCTTTGGCTGGACAACCTTTTCTCCCACCAGTTGCGGTGTGGCTCTGCTGATCCGTTTGGTAATGTAGACACTTGTCCTGTGATATTGCATTGTGCATGTCAACCAGTTACGTTCTGGATTGCGGTGAGAATTTCTGTGCCGTAGTTGCGAGATTGTATGTTATGTGGTTTCAGATCATACAGCGCTGTATATCTTTCTGCGATACGATTTGCAATGGACTTAAGTATGGGAAAAATAAAGCAGCTTTTTTTTTTCGTCACAATAACCGGTGATTATTTTATGTAATAAAATCAATCACCTACAGTCGTGCTTATGACGTCATTTATTGTACGTCTACCAGTTTCGGAGCTTCAGTGAACCGTCTTCATGCCTTAGCAGGTAGTGTGCTAGAAGCAGTTACAGATGTTGACCAGTGATGCATCGCGATTTCGAGGTGTTGTTAACACCCTACATCTATATGGATACTCTACAAATCACATTTAAGTGCATGGCAGAGGGTTCATCGAACCACCTTCACAATTCTCTATTATTCAAATCTCGTATAGCGAGCGGAAAGAAAGAACACCTATATCTTTCCGTCCGAGCTCTGATTTCGCTTATTTTATTGTCGTAATCGTTTCTCCCTATGTAGGTCGGAGTCAACAAAATATTTTCGAATTCTTAGAAGAAAGTTGGTGATTGGAATTTCGTGAGAAGATTCTGTTGCAACGAAAAACGCCCCTCAGCGTCTGCTAAGCCCTGAGGGTGGTGAACTGAAGCACAGAAACTGGTAGCCATAAAATAAATGCTATCATAAGGACGGCTGTAGGTGTTTCTTTTTCTTATATAAGTGAATGGCCGAAGTCCCCCAGACCTTCGATCACAAGAATGGACGAAGAAAAAGGCGATTTCTTTCGCTAATTATTTGTGGATAAGAAAAAAATAGGTACAAAGAAGATAACTGTGGAGAAACCATAGGTAAAAGAAGAAATGCTTCTGTTGATTGATGAAAGAAGGAAGAACAAAAATGTTCAAGGAAATTCAGGAATGCATAAATAGAAGTCGCTGTTGAATGAAATAAATAGGAAGTGCAGAGAAGCTAAGACGAAATGGCTACATGAAAAATATGAAGAAATCTAAAAAAAATGGTTGTAAGAAGGATATACTCAATATATAAGAAAGTCAAAATAACCTTTGGTCAGATTAAAAGCAAGGGCGGTAATATTAAGAATGCAACGAAAATTCCACTGTTAAATGAAGAGGAGAGAGCAGATAGGTGTTAAGAGCACACTGAAGGTCTCTATGAGGGGGAAGATTTGTCTGATGTGATAGAAGAAGAAACAGGAGTCGATTTAGTAGAGATAGGGGTTCCAGTATTACAATCTGAATTTAAGAGAGCTTTGGAAGACTTAAGGTCAAATAAGGCAGAAAGGATAGATAACATCCCATCAGAATTTCTAAAATCATTGGTAGAAGTGCAACAAAACGACTATTCACGTACGTGTGTAGAATGTATGAGTCTGGCGACATACCATCTGCCTTTCGGAAAAAACATCATCCACCCAATTCCGAAGATTGAAACAACCGACAAGTGCTAGAATTATTGCACAGTCAGCTTAACAACTCATGTATCCAAGTTACTGCAAAGAATAATATACAGAAGAACGGAAAAGAAAATTGAGGATACGTTAGGTGAGAATCAGTTTGACTTTACGAAAGGTAAACACACCAGAGAGGTAATTCTGACGTTGCGGTTGATAATGGAAGCAAGACTAAAGGACAATCATACACATTCCTAGGATTTGTTGACATGGAAAAACCGTTCGACAATGTAAAATGATGCAAGATGTTCGAAATTCTAAGAAAAATAGGGGTAAGCTATAGGGGGAGGCTGGTACTATACAGTATGTACAAGAGCCAATAAGAGTGGACGACCAAAAACGAAGTGCTCGAATTAAACGGAATGTAAGACAGGGATGTAGTTTTCAGCCCCTGCATTGCGAGTGAATCGAAGAAAGACTAAAGTAATGAGAAGTAGCAGAAACGAGAACAGCGAGGAATTTAACACCAGGATTGATAGTCACGAAGTAGATGAAGTTAAGGAATTCTACTATCTGAGCAGCAAAACAACCAATGGCGGAAGGACCAAGGACGACATCAAAAGCAGACTAGCACTGGCAAAAAGGACATTCTTGGCTGTGAGAAGTCTGCTAGTATCAATCACAGTCCTTAATTTAAGGAAGAAATTTCTGAGAATGGACGTCTGGAGCTCAGCATTATATAGTAGTGAAACATGGATTGTGGGGAAACTGGAATAGAAGAGAATCGAAGCCTTTGAGATACGGTGAGACATACGAATGTTGAAAATTAAGTGTACTACTAACATAAGGAATGAGGAGGTTCTGCGCAGAATCGGATAGGTGAGGAATGTTTGGAAAACAATAAGAAAAAGGGACAGGATGATAGGACATGTGTTAAAATATCAGGGAATGACTTCCATGGTACTAGAGGATAAAAACTGTAGAAGAAGACAGAGATTGGAATAAATCTAGCAGATAATTGAAGACGTTTGTTGCAAGTGCTACTCTGAGATGAAAAGGTTAGCATAGGAGATGAATTTGTGGTGGGTCGCATCAAACCAGTCAAAAGACTGATGACACAAAAAAAAAAAAAAAATAATCTCTGGATGGCCTTGTAAATAAACGTGATCTGTTGAATGGGATTTGTAGATGGAACGGAAGCTTTTGTATTCAATTACCGGACAATACATTTAGCGTGTATGTAACATGGGATTCTTACGAACTTATTTTCACTACCCTTGTAAATTTGTGGTAAGTTCCAAACTGCTGAGGTTATCGGTCCCTAGGCTTGCACACTACTTAATCTAACTTAAACTAACACGCTAAGGACAATACACACACCCATGCCCGAGAGAGGACTCGAACCTCCGTTGGGGGGAGCCGCACGAACTGTGGCAGGCGCCCAGAGTGGCCGAGCGGTTCTAGGCGCTTCAGTCGCAGGTTCGAATCCTGCCTCGGGCAGGTTTAAGTAGTTCTAAGTTCTAGGGGACTGATGACCTCAGATCTTAAGTCCCATAGAGCTCAGAGCCATTTTTTTTAACCGTGCAAGGCGCAATAGACCGCACTGCTACCCCGAGCGGCTCTCCTTTGATGTTTGTTCCAGTTTACCCTTTACGTACACGAGTCCTCTTTATGTGTTGACTTAAGAACTGCGTTCTCGAATGTACGTCACTCGCTTTAATTTCATTTAAAGCCGAGGTGGATTGGGCTTCCTTAAGCAGTGATCACATTTTATTTAAATAAAATTTTCAGCCGTGGAGATAAGTCCGTGTTGCTATTGAACTTCAAGACAGGTGGTCCGGAAGCGGAAACTTTGACACAGATTTCTGCTTTCGTACTAGCTCAGGTCTTTTCAGTTTGCTGCGTGCTGTAGGATACAGAGAGTAAAAACAATCTCATGACACGAATTACAAATTACAACTGTGAGATGTAATTCTTAGACTTGAATAGTTGGTAGCCGTATGTGGTCTCTACATAGGCTTTTAGTTTGACTCCTGCAAATATTCGGTTGAGTTTTTGCGAATGTTATTACCACTACGAAACTTAAGAAACAATGTTAGTCAGATTACGTTTATGCACACATGTATCACATGTACATTTTCTAGGAGGGGGCAGTGTTACAGCAGCGTTACAAACCAGGGTTATAGTTATTAATGAAATCACAGGTGTTAAGTCGCATAGTGCTCAGAGCCATTTGCACCATTTTTTGAAAATCACAGGTTACGGCAAAAAACTGTTGGGAGGCTTTCAGTGTAACAGCGCACCAGCAGTTCTCAGACGACTGCAGACAGTTTATCGAGAATGCAGTAAGATAAGCAACACATCAGTTCCTTGAAACTCTCCAGTCAACTGAATTGTTTATCACCTTGCATATTACAGGTTGAAATATAGAAAGTGAGCACGTATTTCAACAGTCTTCAACTTACAGCAATTCAGAAAAGCGCTGGAAAGCTAAGATGGCATTGTCTGAAGGCCAATCCGCCTACACGAGTGCGTTTACCAAGAAAGACCTGGAGAAACCTCTGCCGCATCAGAACGAGGCATGCAAAATGCAAAGTATTCCTTCATAAATGAGGTTATATACGCAGACCGCAATGTGATTGTGACGCAATGAAGCAAGCAGTAGAACGAGTTAGTAGTGAGTGCACAATAAAAGTATTTCAAATAGGCTGGATCGACTTCATAAAGGCTTCTTCAAATGCAATTGTGTGGTAAACATCCCTGGACAGAGAGCTTTTGATGGAGCTGCGGCTTTAATAAAGTCTGTAAATACACTCCTGGAAATTGAAATAAGAACACCGTGAATTCATTGTCCCAGGAAGGGGAAACTTTATTGACACATTCCTGGGGCCAGATACATCACATGATCACACTGACAGAACCACAGGCACATAGACACAGGCAACAGAGCATGCACAATGGCGGCACTAGTACAGTGTATATCCACCTTTCGCAGCAATGCAGGCTGCTATTCTCCCATGGAGACGATCGTAGAGATGCTGGATGTAGTCCTGTGGAACGGCTTGCCATGCCATTTCCACCTGGCGCCTCAGTTGGACCAGCGTTCGAGCTGGACGTGCAGACCGCGTGAGACGACGCTTCATCCAGTCCCAAACATGCTCAATGGGGGACAGATCCGGAGATCTTGCTGGACAGGGTAGTTGACTTACACCTTCTACAGCACGTTGGGTGGCACGGGATACATGCGGACGTGCATTGTCCTGTTGGAACAGCAAGTTCCCTTGCCGGTCTAGGAATGGTAGAACGATGGGTTCGATGACGGTTTGGATGTACCGTGCACTATTCAGTGTCTCCTCGACGATCACCAATGGTGTACGGCCAGTGTAGGAGATCGTTCCCCATACCATGATGCCGGGTGTTGGCCCTGTGTGCCTCGGTCGTATGCAGTCCTGATTGTGGCGCTCACCTGCACGGCGCCAAACACGCATACGACCATCATTGGCACCAAGGCAGAAGCGACTCTCATCGCTGAAGACGACACGTCTCCATTCGTCCCTCCATTCACGCCTGTCGCGACACCACTGGAGGCGGGCTGCACGATGTTGGGGCGTGAGCGGAAGACGGCCTAACGGTGTGCGGGACCGTAGCCCAGCTTCATGGAGACGGTTGCGAATGGTCCTCGCCGATACCCCAGGAGCAACAGTGTCCCTAATTTGCTGGGAAGTGGCGGTGCGGTCCCCTACGGCACTGCGTAGGATCCTACGGTCTTGGCGTGCATCCGTGCGTCGCTGCGGTCCGGTCCCAGGTCGACGGGCACGTGCACCTTCCGCCGACCACTGGCGACAACATCGATGTACTGTGGAGACCTCACGCCCCACATGTTGAGCAATTCGTCGGTACGTCCACCCGGCCTCCCGCATGCCCACTATACGCCCTCGCTCAAAGTCCGTCAACTGCACATACGGTTCACGTCCACGCTGTCTCGGCATGCTACCAGTGTTAAAGACTGCGATGGAGCTCCGTATGCCACGGCAAACTGGCTGACACTGACGGCGGCGGTGCACAAATGCTGCGCAGCTAGCGCCATTCGACGGCCAACACCGCGGTTCCTGGTGTGTCCGCTGTGCCGTGCGTGTGATCATTGCTTGTACAGCCCTCTCGCAGTGTCCGGAGCAAGTATGGTGGGTCTGACACACCGGTGTCAATGTGTTCTTTTTTCCATATCCAGGAGTGTATTCACTCACTAAACACTACTTCAATATACTTTCGTAAATTCGTTTTATATGTAATTTTTATGATTTCTATTTCATATAAACAGGGTAAGACAGATTCTGCATATAGATTAATTAACAGTGACCTTAACGATCGTATAATAAGAAGCACATTTATTAGAGATGAAAAGGTAATGTGATACTGGAAGTAGAAAATAAGACGAGAATATGGAAACAATATTTGGGAAAATTTATAGTTATCCAGAAGAAATTAGATTAATTGAAAATGAGGTCACTGTGAAAGAAGATAGTAATAAAAACACAATTTCCTTACTTGAACCAAAAAACACTGAACATGAACTGGAAACAAATGCCAGTCATTACAGGCAGCATGACAATGGGTACAGAAATAACTATACTATCTGTGCAACTGGGGAGGCGTCATCTTATTTTTAAAAGGAATGAATCAGGAGCGGGAACATCTAAAAAAGTATCATATACGAGGTAGACAACATTCCATTAGAACTACTGGCGGCCTTGGGAGAGCCAGTCCTGACAATACTCTACCATCTGGTGAGCACGATGTATGAGACAGGCGAAATACCCTCAGATTTCAAGAAGGATATAATAATTCCAATCCCAAAGAAAGCAGGCGTTGAGAGATGTGAAAATTACCGAACTATCAGTTTAATAAGTCACAGCTGCAAAATACTAACGCGAATGGAAAAACTGGTAGAAGCCGACGTCGGGGAAGATCAGTTTGGATTCTGTAGAAATGTTGGAACACGTGAGGCAATACTGACCGTACGACTTATCTTAGAAGAAAGATTAAGGAAAGGAAAACCTACGTTTCTAGCATTTGTAGACTTAGAGAAAGCTTTTGAATTCTAGGGTAGCAGGGGTAAAATACAGGGCGCGGAAGGCTATTTACAATTTGTACAGAAACCAGATGGCAGTTATAAGAGTCGACGGACATGAAAGGGAAGCAGTGGTTGGGAAGGGAGTGAAACAGGGTTGTAGCCTCTCCCCGATGTTATTCAATGTGTATATTGAGCAAGCAGTAAAGGAAACAAAAGAAAAATTCGGAGTAGGTATTAAAATCCATGGAGAAGAAATAAAAACTTTGAGGTTCGCCGATGACATTGTAATTCTGTCAGAGACAGCAAGGGACTTGGAAGAGCAGTTGAACGGAATGGACAGTGTCTTGAAAGGAGGATATAAGATGAACATCAACAAAAGCAAAACGAGGATAATGGAATGTAATCGAATTAAGTCGGGTGATACTGAGGGAAATAGATTAGGAAATGAGACACTTAATGTAGTAAATGAGTTTTGCTATTTGGGGAGCAAAATAATTGATGATGGTCGAAGTAGAGAGGATGGCAAGGAAAGCGTTTCTGAAGAAGAGAAATTTGTTAACATCGAGTATAGATTTAAGTGTCAGGAAGTCGTTTCTGAAAATATTTGTATGGAGTGTAGCCATGTATGGAAGTGAAACATGGACGATAAATATTTTGGACAAGAAGAGAATAGAAGCTTTCGAAATGTGGTGCTACAGAAGAATGGTGAAGATTAGATGGGTAGATCACATAACTAATGAGGAGGTATTGAATAGAATTGGGGAGAAGAGGAGTTTGTGGCACAACTTGAGAAGAAGAACGAACCGGTTGGTAGGACATGTTCTGAGGCATCAGGGGATCACAAATTTAGCATTGGAGGGCAGCGTGGAGGGTTAAAATTGTAGAGGGAGACCAAGAGGTGAATACACTAAGCAGATTCCGAAGGATGTAGGTTGCAGTAGGTACTGGGAGATGAAGAAGCTTGCACAGGATAGAGTAGCATGGAGAGCTGCATCAAACCAGTCTCTGGACTGAAGACTGCAACAACAACATACGAAGTATCATCACATGTATCAAAAATAGAAGAATACCACATTTTACGGACTATAAGACGCTCCAGACTATAACATGCACCTTAACTTGTAAATAGTTTTTTTAAATAACATTTTTACCATTTTTTTTACTAGACTGCTAAACCAGACTAAAAAGAATTCTTAGATTGTAAAACTGAAATGACCTTTAAATTCCCTGAAAATTGTCATCTTCTAGTTTTCCCCACTTTGCATTCAGTCTTCTACTTGCACATTTACATTTAGTTTTCCTCATATATTTCTATTGTTCTTTACCAGCCCACCAATTGTAAATGGTTTTTTCTTTTGGTGAAGCTCAACTGCTCCGTTTCAATGTTCTTCTGCATACGCTATTACTTTCAATTTATAGCTCGCATCATGTGTATGATCACCGATTTCTCAGCTGCGATATCCAACACATTGCTAGACAGCGATTCGTAGGTGTGTTCTGTTGCTGTAATTCCGTTTCAGCCTGAAGATATGAGTCTGCAGTTGAATAAACGCAAACATCGCCTGCGTATTATAAAATGTTCGTCGTTAGAATGGTTATTTTCTCTAAATCATAAGTATACAGAATATACAGGAGGGGTTTTAAAATTGTACCGTGGGGCATGCCCTGAGAGACAAGAAACGCACCGAACATGTTTCCTTTACATCTGGTATAGACTGTTCTTTGAGCGACCAGGCAACGGATGCCACGTATCCACGTATCACCCTCGAAGGAATGCCAAGATCCGACAGCTTGTTCAAGAGAATCGGTATCTGCACGTGATCATAAGCTCCCTTAACGTCAAGAAAAGCGGTGACGCCCGGTTCTTTTTATTTCGTTTGTAAGGCTGAGATGATGTCCATAGCAAGCGAATACAGGTCATCAGTAGTCCTTTTGCCTTTTATAAATCCGCATTGACTGCCAGGTATTAAATAAGACTTTTCAAGTTATCGTTTCAATCGCATTTTAGTCATTCGCTACAGCGCTTTTGGTACACAAGACGACAAGGCAATCGATCGGTAGTTGAAGGAGCTATCTGAAACTTTCCCATTTTTCAGAACTGGAATTATAACTTGTGTCTTCCAAGTTTACAGTAGGTCTTGTCTCGTCCAATAATGTTTAAAAATGAACAAGGAGATATTCTGGGCAGATTCTCAAGCGTGGAATGATGTATGGAATCAATACCGGTACACCTGTCACTCTACGATTATTAACATCAATCAGTTTTTCTTTAGACAATGGGCAAAATAAGATGTGATGATAGTCATCTTCAACAGGAGATATGTAATGCTGGAATGAGACCGAAGGAGAATGGCTCTGAGCACTATGGGACTTATCTTCTAAGGTCATCAGTTCCCTAGAACTTAGAACTACTTAAACCTAACTAACCTAAGGACATCACACACATCCATACCTGCGACCTGCGACCGTAGCGGTCGCGCGGTTCCAGACTGTAGCGCCTAGAACCGTTCGGCCACCCCGGCCGGCTGGACCGAGGGAGAACCGAGCGTATCGACAAATCCCTCTCTCCAGGAAGTTGTAGTAGGAAGAGTGAACTGCTGACGGCTGCCTCTAAAAGCATTTGTTTTATTCCAATAATGGATAGTAGTATTCGGCAACAGAACTCTGCGTGCCCTCCCCAGCTTTTTCCAGTCAGTTTTCTAATAATATTGTTTCTAGTTTTAATTTGAGGTTCCGTTATTTGAAGACGTTTCTTAAATGTTAAAGAACGATCGAGATTACATGTAGATATTTAGGATGCGGATTGTTGACAAATAACTTAGAAATTTCGCGAGCCTATAGAAGCAATGTGTAAACACACCTGGTGGATTGGCAATGGCACATCTACCGTCAACAAAATATGCAAGCAATAGAACCAAACCATTTCGAAACCAGGGTTCTGTCCTGTCAGTGGATCGTGCTGTAATCTATACACCGTTGTCGGCCACCTCTTTGAACAGTTGATATGAGCTTAATTGTTGCTGCGAGGTGTAACATGTTTATATAAGTAAAAAAATTCAACATTAATTTCCGAATGTTAGTTCCGTATCTAACAGTGGTCAGTTTGGGCTCCTTTGATCGTCGGTATGGTTTTGATTGTAAAGGTTTGGGTCATCCTTTTTCCGTAACTTTATATCTTCGGATAGCCTCCAACTCTTAAAGACCAGACACCATGGATGAAAGGCTACCTTTACCGTAGGCTCTCTTAATCTACTTGCAAAAATGTCAGTTTATTAGCTCACCTAAATAAATCACGAATTCACTTTGTGTAAAGTCCAAGTACCCTACTGACATTTTTGTGGTCGAGAATGAAACGGAATTTCGAGAATGAGATTTTCACTCTGCAGCGGAGTGTGCGCTGATATGAAACTTCCTGGCAGATTAAAACTGTGTGCCGGACCGAGACTCGAACTCGGGACCTTTGCCTTTCGCGAGCAAGTGCTCTACCAACTGAGCTACCCAAGCACGACTCATGCCCCGTCCTCACAGCTTTACTTCCGCAAGTACCTCACCTCCTACCTTTCAAACTTAACAGAAGCTCTCCTGCGAACCTTGCAGAACCAGCACTCCTGAAAGAAAGTATATTGTGGAGACATGGCTTAGCCACAGCCTGGGGGATGTTTCCAGAATGAGATTTTCACTCTGCAGCGGAGTGTGCGCTGATATGAAACTTCCTGGCAGATTAAAACTGTGTGCTGAACCGAGACTCGAACTCGAGACCTTTGCCTTTCGCGGGCAAGTGCTCTACCAACTGAGCTACCTAAGCACGACTGACGCCCCGAGGCGAGGTACTGGCGGAAGTAAAGCTGTGAGGACGGGGCGTGAGTCGTGCTTGGGTAGCTCCGTTGGTAGAGCACTTGCCCGCGAAAGGCAAAGGTCCCGAGTTCGAGTCTCGGTCCGGCACACAGTTTTAATTCGAAACGGAATCTGTTTGGAATCTGACAAATCTGTTACAATGAGTCATGGCTAGTTGTTTCAAAGACAGTATCTGTTAGCGATAAGATCCACACGTTCTCGAAGTTTTCTTCCTATAAAACTAAGGCTGCAACTCCTTAAGAATATAATTGTGTCATCGGCGTATAATCTCCCCGTCCAGAAACATACCGTTAGATTAGTGGACAAGAGGGGTACGAGTATGTTACATGTTCCTCATATCTAAAGCAACTACCTTTCAATGTTGTTCACCAAAGCTTCACTGAAGTAGCAAATGGGCATGAAGACTAACTCATAAGGTTGACTTAGTCACCGATATTATTTGAACCATTTAGTTTTAATTATCTCATTTCCATTGTATTTTAAGCATGTTGCTGTGTAAATAGCGATTTTTTTTTAACCAGAGAGACATATACTTCATATTACAAGCGAACCGAAATCGCACTGCACGAACATATTCAAAAGTTTTACCTGCCCATTTTCAGCTCGTACTAATTTAGCGCAGTTTTCGGTAAATATATTTCTCGTTTCCAAGTATAATGAACATCAGAATAAAATGTGTGCTCAGAAAGTTTCTGGAATAATTTAATTAATTCGAGAATGTATTCTGGTCCTGCTTTATCATATTTACTGGAGGATAGCTTAAACTGCTAGTGTAATCATTAAAATACCAGCTCCAGTTCATTACGCTGACCTTTCTAATGTTAACACGGGTATTTCCATCTCTTTAAATATTCACTCTGCGTTATCTGCGGCTTCTTTGGTTATTATTGAAAATATGATGGAGTGGGAGAAAACTTAGAGAATAATTTCCCCACTTTAGGAATCGCTATAGAAACTTTAAAAAAACTTTGTACTTCTGATGTTAACTCTGTAATAGTGGCGCAGTGCTGAGCTTCTTCGACTGCTAATTTGAACCCCTCAGGGTTCGATTGAAGTTCGATCAGAACTATTTTGAAAGCTTTGTAAAGCATCGTATGCCCTGACAGGGTAAGATTTCCTGTTCAAGTACGAAGTTGTCAGCTAACGTACTTTTAAACTGAAAAGAAACATGAGAGGAAGAAAGCACTGGGCACCTTGGTGCCATGGGTCCATAAAGTGGTCCCTCAGGGGGAAAGAATCACAGGGAAATGTGCTGTGTGGATAGAGAAGTCAACGGTAATCTCCATTTCAAAGACACAATAAGTGCAGTAGCAAAACATAATACAGTCTCATTCTTCCTGATCTACGTAGCCGCTACAGAGAAGTAAATTCAAGGGACATATTTGCACTTAACGCCATATTAAACTTCTTATTTTTAACGATTTTTGGGACCCAGAAAGCTTATGCTTCTGTTCAGCCACATTCTCACATGGTACAGCAGTAAGGAGTAAGCTTTGTGTTTCTCTGTTCATAATAAATGTCTTTACTTTAAGTGCGTGTTCAACATACGCTGTCGTATCACATTAATGTGAACACCAGTCAAAAACCTGAACAACCATCTTCCACAGCGCTGGTACCTGCTGGGATGTGGGTCCATGTCGACTCCAGTGCCTTGCACAGCTCCGCTGTGTTTCTCCGTTGAGGATTCATGTCGCGATCAGCTAGACCGAGGTGGTACCACAGGTTCTCAACTCGACTGAAATCCGGGGAGTTTGGTAGCCAGGGACGTACGGTACACACATCCTGGTTAGTTAGTTGCATGTTACATAGACCATTTGAACGATTGTTTTATCGGTGTGCTGTGGAACGGATAAGTTTACAGGATATGTGTACATGGTCAGTTTTAACATTAACGAACACATTATTCTTTGTAGTTCTGCTTACGCAACAACACTAAATTAGAATTTTTTCTACTGGCTACCAGTTTTTAAGTAGAAATTTGTCAATGGAATAGAAGGAGAAATCTAGGAGATATGATTGTAAATTACATTGCAAACTTGCTTCGTTACATGTCAAAATTTAAAGCTATTGGATAAATGATAAGAAAATTTTATTGCTGCATATTGACTTTCTTTGACAGCCATTGATAGGTTCAACAACTGGCAATAACAGTAATTTTTCGCTCTAGTACTGTGGTTATAGTCATCACTGTTCTTCTCAAATTGTGATTGATTATTTATGACGAATATCACTTGCGAATATAACGTGTAAACGGGAAGTGAGGACGAATTTGAATGTTGCGCCTTTTTGTTATATGATGGTTGGCAGCTGCAGTTTTTTCATGTTTGCTATCTGCGATCCATCCCATTAGTAGCCAGATAGCTTTTGTGTTGCGAGCATTGTTGTTTGACGTTTATTTTCGTCATGGAGCAGATGTCAGCTGAACAACGTATCCAAGTGATAAAAACATGAAGAAAATAGGACAAACGCGTTCTGCTCTAAAACAAGAAAACGTTGCTGTCGTGCGTGACAACGTGACCGTAAGCCCCAGAAAATTGGTTCGTCCACGAGCTCAGTTGATTTTATCACCAAGTTCACTGCATGAAATCCTCTCAGACGGCCTGAAAATGCATGCGTACAACATTCAACTTACACAAATGTTGAAGCCTGCAGATCATGCAGAGAGACACCAATTGCCGCACTGCAAGCGGAGAACGACAAACACACAAAAAGAACAATTTTTTCAGATGAGGCGCGCTTTTACCGCAGTGGTTACGTCAGTAAGCAGAAATGCAGAATTTGGAGTAACGAAAATCCTCGAGTGACTGTGGAAGATGACATGTATTCACAACGCACGACTGTTCAAAAATGGTTCAAATGGCTCTAAGCACTATGGGAATAACATGTGAGGTCATCAGTCCCTTAGAACAACTTAAACCTAACCTAAGGACATCACACATCCATGCCCGAGGAAGGATTCGAACCTGCGACCGTGGCCAAAGCGCGGTTCCGGACCAAAGCGCCTAGAAGTGTTCGTCCACAGCGGCCGGCCGTACGACTATGTGATGTGCGTTCTGGGCAGGAGGAGTGATCGGCCTGTACTTTTATTGAAAAATACACTCCTGGAAATGGAAAAAAGAACACATTGACACCGGTGTGTCAGACCCACCATACTTGCTCCGGACACTGCGAGAGGGCTGTACAAGCAATGGTCACACGCACGGCACAGCGGACACACCAGGAACCGCGGTGTTGGCCGTCGAATGGCGCTAGCTGCGCAGCATTTGTGCACCGCCGCCGTCAGTGTCAGCCAGTTTGCCGTGGCATACGGAGCTCCATCGCAGTCTTTAACACTGGTAGCATGCCGCGACAGCGTGGACGTGAACCGTACGTGCAGTTGACGGACTTTGAGCGAGGGCGTATAGTGGGCATGCGGGAGGCCGGGTGGACGTACCGCCGAATTGCTCAACACGTGGGGCGTGAGGTCTCCACAGTACATCGATGTTGTCGCCAGTGGTCGGCGGAAGGTGCACGTGCCCGTCGACCTGGGACCGGACCGCAGCGACGCACGGATGCACGCCAAGACCGTAGGATCCTACGCAGTGCCGTAGGGGACCGCACCGCCACTTCCCAGCAAATTAGGGACACTGTTGCTCCTGGGGTATCGGCGAGGACCATTCGCAACCGTCTCCATGAAGCTGGGCTACGGTCCCGCACACCGTTAGGCCGTCTTCCGCTCACGCCCCAACATCGTGCAGCCCGCCTCCAGTGGTGTCGCGACAGGCGTGAATGGAGGGACGAATGGAGACGTGTCGTCTTCAGCGATGAGAGTCGCTTCTGCCTTGGTGCCAATGATGGTCGTATGCGTGTTTGGCGCCGTGCAGGTGAGCGCCACAATCAGGACTGCATACGACCGAGGCTCACAGGGCCAACACCCGGCATCATGGTGTGGGGAGCGATCTCCTACACTGGCCGTACACCACTGGTGATCGTCGAGGGGACACTGAATAGTGCACGGTACATCCAAACCGTCATCGAACCCATCGTTCTACCATTCCTAGACCGGCAAGGGAACTTGCTGTTCCAACAGGACAATGCACGTCCGCATGTATCCTGTGCCACCCAACGTGCTCTAGAAGGTGTAAGTCAAGTACCCTGGCCAGCAAGATCTCCGGATCTGTCCCCCATTGAGCATGTTTGGGACTGGATGAAGCGTCGTCTCACGCGGTCTGCACGTCCAGTACGAACGCTGGTCCAACTGAGGCGCCAGGTGGAAATGGCATGGCAAGCCGTTCCACAGGACTACATCCAGCATCTCTACGATCGTCTCCATGGGAGAATAGCAGCCTGCATTGCTGCGAAAGGTGGATATACACTGTACTAGTGCCGACATTGTGCATGCTCTTTTGCCTGTGTCTATGTGCCTGTGGTTCTGTCAGTGTGATCATGTGATATATCTGACCCCAGCAATGTGTCAATAAAGTTTCCCCTTCCTGGGACAATGAATTCACGGTGTTCTTATTTCAATTCCAGGAGTGTGTGATGGAGCTGCCGACACTGTGAACGGCGACCGTTACCTAAACATGCTTTTTGATTGGTTTTTACCTCTTATTGATCACAATGTCGATTTTTTGGTTTCAACAAGATGGTGCGACATGTCACACATCCCTTGAAACGATTGCTCCACTGAATGAAAAGCTTCCTCAAAAAATTATTTGCGTGGCAACCAGGAATGGACTGCCTTGTCACGCGATCATACGGCTTGTGACTTTTTTTGTGGAGATTTGTGAAACCAAAAGTATACGTAAACAAACCCCAAACAATACATCAGTTGAAGGAAGAAATTAAAAGGTTTATTAGCGGCATGCCACCAGATGTTTGTGAACGCGTCATGGACAGCTTCACTGAACGCACTGCTCGTGTAGGATCCTGCCAGCTCGCCTAATATGGGTTGCCTAGGAAGCTGCTTTCTCGGATAGCTAAACAACATACAAGCAAACCATATTAATGGAGATTATTAAGTAAGTGAACTGACAATACTTGACTTGCGTATGTACAAGGTGGTGTCGTAAGCAACTGGCGACAAGCAAATAATGAGTGTTTTTCGAAATATACAATTTCAATGCAAGTAATTGATATGGATCACGTCACGGCTCTTCTAGTGCGGCTGAGGCTAGGTGGCGCGTCGCTTCTATTCTCTTCGTGTGGACGCCACTCCTGTCGTTGTGGCGTCCTAGTCAGCGTGCTATTGGCTGACGCCGTCTCACAGCCATCTCTGCTGTATCGTCTTGATCTTCGTGCGGGCGCTTGTCGTTGCGTCGGAACAGCTCGTGCCGCGCGGCCTTGGAGCTCATATGGAGGATATAATTTTTCATATACCGGGTGCTAAAAAAGTCAGTATAAATTTGAAAACTGAATAAATCACGGAATAATGTAGACAGAGAGGTACAAATTGACACACATGCTTGGAATGACATGGCGTTTTATTAGAACTAAAAAAAATACAAAAGTTCAAAAATGTCCGATAGATGGCGCTTCATCTGATCAGAATAGCAATAATTAGCATAACAAAGTAAGACAAAGCAAAGATGATGTTTTACAGTGCTCATTCCTCAACAATAGCTGTAGTCGAGGAATAATGTTGTGAACAGCACTGTGAAGCATGTCCGGAGTTTTAGTGAGGCATTGGGGTCGGATGTTGTCTTTCAGCATCCCTAGAGATGTCGGTCAATCACTATACACTTGCGACTTGAGGTAACCCCAAAGCCAATAATCGCACAGACTGAGGTCTGGGGACCTGGGAGGCCAAGCATGACGAAAGTGGCGGCTGAGCACACGATCATCACCAAACGACGCGCGCGAGAGATCTTTCACGCGTCTAGCAATATGGGGTGGAACGCCATCCTGCATAAACATCGTACGTTCCAGCAGGTGTTTATCAGCCAGGCTGGGGATGATGCGATTCTGTAACATATCGGCTTACCTCTCACCCGTCACGGTAGCAGTCACTGACGTTTTGCTGTCCAGCGCCATCTGTCGGACATTTTGTGAACCTTGTTTTTCTTTTTTTGTTCTAATAAAACCCCATGTCATTCCAAGCATGTGTGCCAATTTTTACCTCTCTCTCTACATTATTCCGTGGTTTATTAAGTTTTCAAATTTATACTGACTTTTTTATCACCCGGTATAAATGAGAGAAGTTAATATGTTTGTAAAAAAATTACATTTTCAATATATTTTGTATGTTCTATAGCACTCTCATATTCGTCCCTACTTCCCGGACACCCTCTATGTATTCTAAGGGCCAATTTAAAATGCCTAGCTCCTTGAAGAGTACCTTCATGACATCCGTGGGTGAATACCACATATTAATCTTATTACTCACTTTTGCGTAATCAACACTTCGTTTCTAAGTGGTGAGTTAAGCCAGAAATTATTCCGTAAGATATTATTGAGTGGAAATATGCAAAATATGTGATGAGGCTGATATGTTTGTTTCCAAGATTAGTAATAATACGAAGAGGAAAAGTAGCTCAGAAATACGTTAAGTCCAACTGAAGTTTCATCAGTATGTTTACTCTATTTACTGAGTCCTGTTCATGTTCTAAATCAATTGTTTGGACGACTTTATTCGTTGCGCGCAACTGAATGTGGTGTCTCTTCTTTTTTTTTCAAAATTTAGGGTGAGCACATTTTCAGAGAAGCACTTAATAATTCTTTGGAAAACTTTTTTTTTACCAACTCTTCTGTTGCTTCCTCTCCAATGAGATTTGTTATAACACTATTATCGTCTGCAACCCACGTACACTGCCAGCTGCGTGAAACATTACATTGTGCCACATGTAGATACCATCGTGCCAAGTAGAAACAAACTGTATGTAGGGGATGGACATGGTCTCCAAGGATACACTGTGCCTTCCAGCATGACGAGAACACCCACGAAATGCCACAAAAACATACCCCAAACCATAAATATCCCTACTTGTTTGCTTTCGGACGTTTCATACCGCACACGGCAACGGCCATCGGTCCGATAGAGCATTCGAGGGGCGTTTGAAAAGTCCTGTGCAAAAATGAAAACTTCACTACTGGCCATTAAAATTGCTACACCACGAAGATGACGTGCTACAGATGCGAAATTTAACCGACAGGAAGAAGATGCTGCGATATGCAAATGATTAGCTTTTCAGAGCATTCACACAAAGTTGGCGCCGTGCTGACATGAGGAAAGTTTCCAACCGATTTCTCATACACAAACAGCAGTTGACCGGCGTTGCCTGGTGAAATGTTGTTGTGATGCCTCGTGTAAGGAGGAGAAATGCGGACCATCACGTTTCCGACTTTGATAAAGGTCGGATTGTAGCCTATCGCGATTGCGGTTAATCGTATCGCGACATTGCTGCTCGCTTTGGTGTTGGTCGAGATCCAATGACTATTAGCAGAATATGGAATCGGTGGGTTCAGGAGGGTAATACGAAACGCCGTGCTGGATCCCAACGGCCTCGTATTCAACGACGAACCTGGGTGCACGAATGGCAAAACGTCATTTTTTCGGATGAATCCGGGTTCTGTTTACAGCATCATGATGGTCGCATCCGTGTTTGGCGACATCGCCGTGAACGCACATTGGAAGCGTGTATTCGTCATCGCCATACTGGCGTATCACCCGGCGTGATGGTATGGGGTGCCATTGGTTAGACGTCTCGGTCATCTCTTGTTCGCACTGACGGTACTTCGGACAGTGGACGTTACATTTCAGATGTGTTATGACCCGTGGCTCTACCTTTTATTCGATCCCTGCGAAACCCTACATTTCAGCAGGATAATGCACTACCACATGTTGCAGGTCCTGTACGGTCCTTTCTGGATACAGAAAATGTTCGACTGCTGCCCTGGCCAGCACATTCTCCAGATCTCTCACCAATTGAAAACGTCTGGTCAATGGTGTCCGAGCAACTGGCTCGTCACAATACGCCAGTCACTACTCTTGATGAACTGTGGTATCGTGTTGAAGCTGCATGGGCAGCTGTAACTGTACACGCCATCCAAGCTCTGTTTGACTCAATGCCCAGGCGTATCGAGGCCGTTATTACGGCCAGAGGTGGTTGTTCTGGATACTGATTTATCAGTATCTATGCACCCAAATTGCTTGAAAATGTAATCACATGTCAGTTCTAGTATAATATAATTGTCGAATGAATACCCGTTTATCATCTGCATTCCTTCTTGGCGTAGCAATTTTAATGGCCAGTAGTGTACTTACTTGTTTGGGGGAAACTTTTTCAATTTTCGACATAGTCTCCTTTTATACTTATCCACATCGTCCAACGCTGTTCTAGTTTGTTGATCCCTTCCGAATAACAGGAATTGTTCAAGTCTGCAAAATAGCTATTAGTTGCTGCAATCACATCCTCGTTTGAATAAAATCTGTGTCCCGCCAGCCATTTCTTCAAATTGGGGAACAAACAGTAGTCCGAGGGAGCCAAGCCTGGAGAACAAGGGGGAGGTGAAACGAGTTGTAATCCTATTCCCATTAATTTTGCTACCACAGCTGCTGAGGTGTGTGCTGGTGCAATGTGATGGTGGAAAAGGACTTTTTTGTGGTCCAATCGCCGGCATTTTTCTTGCAGCTCGATTTTCAAACGGTTCAATAACGATGAATAATATGCACCTGTAATAGTTTTACCCTTTTACAGATATTCGAAGAGAATTATCCCTTGTGAATCCCAAAAAACACTCGCTATAACGTTTCCATATGAAGGAATGGTCTTCGCCTTTTTTGGTGCGGATTTTCCCTTGGTAACCCATTGTTTAGATTGTTGTTTGGTCCCAGGAGTATGGTAATGTATGCATGTTTCATCCAGAGTGACGAAACGACGCTTAAAGTCCTGCGGATTCTTCCTGAAGAGCTGCAAACCATCCTTGCAACACTTCACACGATTCGATTTTGGTCAAGCGTGAACAATCGCGGAACCCATCTTGCGGATAGGTTTCTCATCTCCAAATATTTATGCAAAATATTATGTACCCGTTCATTCGAGATGCCCACAGCACTAGCAGACTCACGCACACTTAACCCTTCTGCCATCCACCACCATTTCTGGAGTTGTAATATCCACAGGGCGTCCAGAACGTTCAGCATCACTTGTGCCCATATGGCCACTCCGAAAATTTTGAAACCACTTATAAACTGTTTTAATCGAAGGTGCAGAGGCACCGTAATGTTTATCAAGCTTATCTTTAATCTCCTGAGGCGTTTTGCCTTTCATAAAGTAATGTTTAATCACCACACGAAATTCTTTTTCGTCCATTTTTTGACAATCACACGACTTCCTTGATTCACACGAATGCCAAACACAAATAAATAGACCAATATGGCTGAAACTTGGTGTGCGTTCTTTCCAAAGATGCTACTAACTAAACGTGACCTCGATACGCGCCGGTGGTGCCATCTCTCGGACTTTGCATGGACTTTTCAAACGCCACTCGTAAAATGTGATTCATCTGAAAAGGCTATATGTCACCCCTAAAAGGACGTACAGTTGCGGTATTGACGTGTAGATTCCAGCCTGTGTCGCCAATGAGCAGCAGTCAGCATGGGTGCATGAACCACATGCTAATTGCAACAACGTCTCCTGAACGGTCGATGGGGAGACATTGTTGGTCTCCCCTTGGTTCATCTGTGCGATCATTTTCTCAACAGTTGCACGTCTTATGGCCGGTACACATCTCCGCAACCGTCGTTCACCACTATCATCTATGGCCTGTAGTGCCCCATTGTTGCCACGCCGGTTTTGGGTAGAGCCATTTTGTCACGCACGGTGTTTACAGAGTTCATCGTTTCGGAAATGCTTCCATCCTTCCCAGATAGCCAATGGTTATGCCCTGTTGGATGTTATTTTAATCGCTGTTTCCGCATAGCGACAGTGACTGCAGTGCATTCCGCGTTTCCGGCACGCTTTATATGCCTTTCACTGCTATTGTTCTGACCTGCCGCCTGTGAGTGGTTGTTGCACGTCGATGTCGAACATAGGCAGTGGTCACTTTAGACTCAGGTGACAAAAGTTATGGGATTCCTCTTCCTAATACCGTGTCGACATCACGGCCATAATCACGTGGGATACCTTCTCACAAGTATCTCCTGAGTATAAAAGACAGCTCCGCCAACGAATTGTCCTTCTATACCTGGTGTACGCGATATCACTGTGTGTGTATATGTGCATGACTTTTCTCACCTCGGCGTAATGTGACTGAAGCGGTGATTTGCGAATTAAATTTTCTTTTGTGGTGAAGTAGACGAATTGTTCTTATTCTTGTCCACACGACTGCCATGTGTATCTGCGTGTATCTTATGTTGCACATAATATTGTCTTTAGTTAACGAACAGAATCAACGGTCTTGCCGCAGTGGTAACACCGGTTCCCGTCAGATCACCCAAATTAAGCGCTGTCGAGCTGGGCTAGCAAGTGAATGGCTGACCATCCGTTCTGCCTAGCGCTGTTGGCAAGCGGGGTGTACTCAGCCCTTGTGAAGAAAACTGAGCAGCTACTTGATTCAGAAGTAGCGACTCCGGTCTCGGAAACTGACATACGGCCGGGAGAGCGATGTGCTGGCCACATGCCTTCCATATCCACATCCAGTGTCGCCTGGGGCCTGATGATGACACGGCGGCCGGTCGGTACCGTTGAACCTTAATGGCCTGTTCGGGAGGAGCTTAGTTTTTAGTTTTTAATGAATAGTACTTCACTTTCTACTTCGGAAGAATAGCTAAACGCTCGAAAAACTTTTATCTGTTTTCTTATACAGTGTAATATATTTTACAAGGTTTGGCACCTGTTCACGATTGTGGCCGCACATTTCTCACGAGCAGACTACTGATTAGATTATGTTTGCCATAGAGAACAAAACTTGCCATATTTGTTTAATTAATGAACGAAAGTGTGGTTTGTAGAACAATGTTTGCCATATGCTGTACAAATTTATTGTTTATTTTCTCCTGATTTTCGTAGTAGAGACCATCTTAACAGAGGAAAAATGTTGTGGATTAAAAGGAAATGCAGTTCAGCTTTCCACTGGATGAACTCGGAACTATTAGAGTCATAAAATGTTTATAAATCACGTATAACGGGCCACGGTTCGATACCAGCACAAGGTTGAGAAAGAGGTCATTCTTCGCATTACTTCCCAAATTATTGCAGCTCCTGAAAACAGAACCGTGTGGGTATGGAAACGACGGTATATGCATCCACGACAACACATTACTTCTCGAAATTTGGATGGAGGAGGATAATTAACTGTTTGCCATGCTGTGAGTTCTGCAGGATTTGTATTTACGTTTGGTATCAGTATTACGCTCATTATAATTATATTACATAAATCGCTAGATAATATTTTCTTTCCTTTCTGTAACAGTCACCTGCCGCCGCCAATAACGTTAAAAGAACGACAGGAGCTGTGACCGGAGAAGACCCTTGTAGTAACAGTCACTTGACTGGAGCATATCCGGTGCCGTGAGGAGGTAAGTACACCCTGTGTGTGGGTGGAACCGCAGGATGACCGAGGGGCAATGCATTGTGGAAAATTCTCCCTCACCTGAAGCTACTGCGAAAGTTGTCCACATTCTTCTGCTACACTCAGTTGGTTGCGAGATATCAGAAGCTGAAATCATTGAGATTGCTTGTGCAAATGATGTGGCCCAAAGCAACGTAAGGTAACATATCGGCCGCGCGGGATTAGCCGAGCGGTCTCAGGCGCTGCGGTCATGGACCGTGCGGTTGGTCCCGGCGGAGATTCGAGTCCTCCCTTGGGCATGGGTGTGTGAGTTTGTCCTTAGGACAATTTAGGTTAAGTAGTGTGTAACCTTAGGGACTGGTGACCTTAGCAGTTAAGTCCCATAAGATTTCGCACACATTTGAACATTTTTTTGGTAACATCTCCCAAAAATAATGCTACAGTTTCTTCCAAAGACTACATTCTTATTAACTGGGTTTTTGTTGGAACACACAGAAGGTTTTTTTTTTGTGAGAAAATGGTGCAAGCAACTGGTAACTGTTTTGTTGTGGTAGAATGCCTAATGGACTAAATAGTTCTCAGGTAGCATATCCCTTCCCACGACGCTCATAGAATGTCACAATATGCAAGTTTAGCATTTACTAGGAAATCTGTTTAACCATCGCTTAATAGCTTGCAAACCTTTGCTTACAGCTTCTCTAATTGTGGAAACGATGTTGAGCAGAACGCTTGTCATTCTTCTAGAGATAACATTATTCTATCGCTATGGCACAATTGCCTATAAAAGTTATGGAGATCCATCAAAAGAAACAGGTAAACTTCATCTCGCCCTGCTGTCTGTTTGTCGTTCTCTCTCCTATTTCTCACAAATTCATTTCTGGATGACCAAAATCATATCAGATAGACCACATAACACACTACTGTTGACGCTGCAAATTACGGTACATATCACACTAATAAGATTTTTCATTGTTCTCGATTAGGTTATTTAGGGTAAGCTCAAAGGAAGAAGCCAAATTGCTGAATCTATTTGAGTGGGAAAACTAATTACAACACTGGAGTCGAATTCGAGGGAGTAACGTTGAAATCGTCGTTCATCCTTCTTTATTAACTTCAAGGATCACCCTGATGAAGGCTACCTGTGCCAACAGCCGAAATGGTGGTGATTTTATTTATCTCTTAACGCTATCAAGCATCCAAAACAGTTAAATGGGAATGGAGAAATCACACACACACACACTCACCCACACATCCACAGTTGAGGTTAGGATTCCCAAAGCACTTGAGTCTACAACGGCCCCTATGATGTATGTCGTAATAATTATACGTACTTGGAATCTTTATACTCATGACGAAATGTACATTCAGAAGTGGGCAATGGTGCGGCAGTTAATATTTTGGATGGAAAAAAGTGATAAAGAAAGTAAATTCGTATGGCTTGGTTGGCTGGGTGACTCCGAGCAGTTGGTCCAGCCTCCGAACTGGAAAAGGTTTTTCCCATCATCCTTCGTCCACAGAGGCATCTTTCCCTTGCGAAGCGTCAGATTGGTGTGTTAAGTGTCTCTGACACGTTTAGACGAGTATAATTGTAGTGTGATGTCTTGTTTGCGTTGTACGGCGACGATGGAAGGGAAAAGGCGAAGCCTATGCTGACATATAGCTTACTCCTCACTCCTCTCGAATAGCACCCAAGTGGCCCACCAAGGGTAATGTCTCCATTCGAAGTACTCGTCACCATCAAACATGTCACATGCCCTCATTCCATAAGAGACTGTAGAGGGGATTGATCTAGGAAATCCGATGATCAAGGTCAACATCTCCGTCCCCTCTTCCGGAAGACAAAGGAAAAGCTGCCATCATAGCATGGAGTGCCCGACGGTTACCCATCCAGGTACCAGACACACCCGTCATTGCTTAACTTTGGTGATCTTACGGGAGCCGGTATATTCGACGAAGCAAGGCCAGTGGTAACCAAAGTGGTAATTAAGGTAATGAAGTAATAAAGACACCACAAGAACATATGAACAGTTTACACGGGCAGGTATATAACATAGATCACAACTATAATTCATTATGGAAACAGAAACAGGAGAAACAATTCATTATCTTAATACACATACATTTGGACACATATCTGCTTACAGTAGCTACGTCAGAAAATGAAAATACAAAAAAAAAAAGCCAATAACATCCTCTGGGACTGCTAACGGTATAATATTTCACCTTTTAGGTGGGTATAAGGAAAACGAGCTGAAGTTGGTTTTAGCGCGAATATGTCCGATGCAGAAAGTATTGAAATTATGCAGTGTGTTAAGTGCCTCTTACACGTATAGACGACTATAATTGGTATATCTGTAGTGTGGTGTCGTGTTTGCGTTGTACGGCGAGGATGGAAGGGGAAAGGTGAAGCCTATGCTGACATATAGCTTAGTCCTCTCCCACTAGGGGAGAATGATGTTATGCCCTGCCCGTGCTTGACGTATTAAGCTTTCCAATTGTCCTATTTCTGAGAAAAAAAATAGGAAAAGGGGTGAGGGATGTGCCTTAAGGAGGAGTTTATAAATCTGACCGGGTAAATATTACTGTAAAATACTGAACTGGGGCTGTGAGAGCTGAGTATGTATAATGTCTTTAGCTTATAAGTTCTCTAATTGGCCTATTCCCAAGAAGTTAAATGGAAGACGAGGAGGGGAAAGTGGATGCGGTATGGTTTAGGAAGAGGGCATGGCTTACAACAGGGGCATTATGTCATATATTTGTCCCTGAAATATTTATACTGATGACAAATATTGTATATGTTTTGGTATTAGTATGTTCCTAAGTGCAGAAACATAAAATAACATTACCTTCATTTTTTTTTATACTGACAAAGACAAATTTTACTTTTCTTACAATGCCTAGAGAGTGTCTCACACTTTATCGCATCGCTGCTGGAGCAAACGTAATCTCGATGTATTCCTTGCTCACTTGCTAGAATGACAATTCGCAGGAGCTGCCTGAGGCATAAAACATCTTTGCCCCTGTCAAAAGAGAGCTGCAATAGAGTCGCATGTCAGAGCAGTCTCTGCCGCAGTTGCAGTCGCTCGCTGCTACAGTGTAGTTGTAGTCTGTAGCTGGTACAGCGCAGTTTATAGTCAGTAGTTGTTAAAGTTGCAGTGCGGAACAAACTGTGAAATTTTATTATATGGAACTGAATAATAATTGTGTTCAGCAGCAGAGCTAATGATACCATGGAAAGAGATGATGATGAACATATGATAAATTCTTAATATGATGAAAAATCAACAGTGTAATTAAGTCAAGCATCTATTGTAAGGTAAATTTTATTATTTTTATTGGCATGCGCGTAGTTAAGTCACTTGTCTGAGATGTTAATATAAATTTGTTTCAATCTTTTATTTTGTGATTCCTCAGCAGCAGTTGACCCAGCTTTCTAATATATTCAATTTGCCCGTGTAATGGATCGCAGATCTTCATCAATAACGTAAAAATTTTCGGAATATAATTGTTTTTAACAGTCAACTATAAAAGTATAATTTCCCCTTAAGTCATTGCCAGTCCCGACCCAGTCGTTTATCTCAATTAAAATATTCCAAATATTTTGTCAGATCATAGTCGTGTGCTCTTTAGTAATCAGACGACCAGCTGTGCAGCTGTGTCAGTAAGTAAAGACAGTTTTTCTTGTAATTCAGATCTCAGACAAATGTTATACAGTATTAGTAGACAGGCCAGCATTGCACTAAGCTGTGCCATTTACGAGCAGATATGTAGACAGCGTTATCCGGCGACACCGTCATGAGGTAACAATTTTTCAAATGGCTCAAATGGCTCTAAGCACTATTGGACTGAGGCCATCAGTCGCCTAGACTTAGAACTACTTAAACCTAACTAACCTAACGATATCACACACATCCATGCTCGAGGCAGGATTCGAATCTGCGACCGTAGCAGCAGCGCAGTTACTGCCTGAAGCGTCTAGAACCGCTTGACCACAGCGGCCGGACATATCCAGATTGATTTCACAGGGCCATGGCGTAGCGCTGCTTACGTCAAAATTTATCTGTTTCTCATGAGTTAAGATTTATTAGTTTTCATACTTCCGAATTTAATTATCCAAATTTAATTATTTTTATTTTATGTTCGGGAAGGTTACACTTTATTAGTTTTATATATATTTTTATTTATACGGGAAGGTTACATGTGTAAGTAAAACATGAATTGTTAAAAGCTAAAAGCATGTATTAAATACCGTGCGCCTCACACGGCAAATGTTGGTTCTTTGGAAACATCACTGCCGCATTCCTCCCCGCGTGCTAGTGCTTTGTCCCAAACGACATTGACATTAAACTGCAGCCTCACTTTATTTGTTTTCTAAACAACAAGGAACCAGAGCTGTAACTATTTCCGCCATTTCGTTGATTTTCAACAATGGTTTTGTGCTAAGGTGCACCTACGTAGCTACCCATGTTCTACTCTGAGTTTTCCTTGGTGCTAGGATTCGAATGGAGTGCTCTCAGCCTCGTGAGGCCATTCGCGAAGCTACCTGAGTGACTTCAGTGAGAAGTAGCAGCGGCTCCAAGGTGTGTAAAGCTGACAACGGCTGGGAGAGCAGTGTGCTTACGCCACGTAGCCCCACATAGCATCCAGTGAGGCGCTCGTCAAAGGTTGACGCAGCGGCTGGGTCAGCACGGCGCACTTCTCTAGGCCCGACCTCGGAATATTTCATTTTCGATTTTAGCTCTGATTCTAAGAGATTCAGTAGAAAGATACCGCTGGGAACGGCGAGCTGCTTCCGCTAGTTCAGGCGCCACGAGAATACTGCAGATTCTCCTCTTTAAAAATAGAAGCTGGTTATTGTTTATTTAAGGGGCTGAGACGCCGGAGTCCCAGGCTGGGGAGCCCTGGCGCTCTCGTTGGGGCAGGCGGGACTTCCCCTTTAGCCCCTGCAGGCCAATCGCAGCATCTATCCATTTTCAGCCACCTCTCCTGC
This sequence comes from Schistocerca serialis cubense, assembly GCF_023864345.2. Lineage (NCBI taxonomy): Eukaryota > Metazoa > Arthropoda > Insecta > Orthoptera > Acrididae > Schistocerca > Schistocerca serialis. Next base: position 400,427,870 of record NC_064646.1, read on the forward strand.
CAGGCATTTGTTTTCTACGTTCCATTAGCCCAGTAGTTTTCTGACGGTAGTGTTTTTGTGTGTATATGCTAGTAAATTAATGTTTGTGTTCGTTTTCTCTCTTTTTTTTTTGTTTAATGCGCCGAAAGTCTGCTGAGAAGATTGTTTTCTACATCCTGTTCACTTACTAGATGCAATTACAGAGTTTTAAAATGACATAGAAAAAATAAAGTCCCATAATTAATTTTTTGTTTAATGAGACTGATAGAAATGTGAAACAATTTGGCCCAGCCCATTGAAAAAGTGGAGACGTGCTGCGCTATTTTGTTTTGTTTCCTCTAAAGGCGTTCTGGAAAAAAGTAGATGTATGTTATCAAGATGATGAATTATTTAAGATCTTATGACTACCCCTCATACAATCCGAAAAAGCCACTTCACAGGTGTGTGGTGAAGAGTTCATCAACTAGTACTACCATTTCGCCCACTCTTTTGTTCCTGTTACGGCTCTGAGCACTATGGGACTTAACATCTATGGTCATCAGTCCCCTAGAACTTAGAACTACTTAAACCTAACTAACCTAAGGACAGCACACAACACCCAGTCATCACGAGGCAGAGAAAATCCCTGACCCCGCCGGGAATCGAACCCGGGAACCCGGGCGTGGGAAGCGAGAACGCTACCGCACGTTCCTGTTACGAATGGCACCTGGGAAGAACTACTGTTAGTCAAACTTCTATATAAACTCGAAGTTACAGTTGTGGTCATTTATCGAAATATATGTACAAACAATCACTTGGAGCGTACAATGATATAATGATTCTTTTCATCCACGTTGACTTTTTTGTCTTCGTAATTATTAACGTAGAATAACGTATTCGTAATCTACAGAGGAACGGAACAGATAACTGAAGACGTGTTAGAAGACGATCAGTTTGGGTTTAGGCTAGGTAAACTCACTTTTAACGTTATGCTTGATACTGGAGACAAGACTTAATATAAATCAACACATATTCGTGCGATGAATCGAACTGCACAAAGAATTAAATTAATTTATAGGAACTGCGTGGCCTGTGCATATAAATCTGATGGCACATACCTCTATAAACTTTACAAGGGACTTTTAAAATATATGCCATACAGAATAGTTGCTTTTTACCCTACTGCGTTAAGTGGCTTGGGGAGTATACGTGTGGATGTAGAAGATGAATACTGTTGTGTGTGATACTGTTAATAACGGAATAAACACAGAGTAACATTTGAAGAGTAGGCATCGGAAAGCTTCTAAGTGCCAAATTTCTCATTTGCAAGGAAAAAAAAAAAAAAATGCCCACGCGCGAGCAGGTCCCGCGGTCTGAGGGTCCAGTACAAATTTAATTATGTATGTAGACAGTTCATTCAATTTGGAATAGAGAATCTCGACGATTCTTGCATGTTTGGACATTGATACTAGCAAGATATCGGGGCAAGGAATTCCAAGAATTTCGAGAATCGTTTAATTTGAAGATTCAAGTCGGATAAAAATTGATAAAAGAAATAATGTTTCTTGTGATATAAGTAAAAATTGACACTTTACTGGCTTTTCCTTTATTTGTTCTGTGAAGCCTTGTTTCTTGCCAAACGCCATGATTCTAGGCCAACGGTTTTCATGAGTGACTTTGGGAGTAGCAAAATATATTGCCTAAATGGCCGTATCTTTTGGTGTCATTTACTTAGAGGTTCACAATTATTACACCGCCAAGGGACTATATACCTTAGTATCTGATACAGATTTCCACTTGGTACGCCAACCCGTTCCCGAGAAAAAGGGGTCTTAAGAGACGGACGGAGAGACAGTCAAATAAAAAATGACAAAAAAAGTTTTTCATATTTTATAATTTTAAACCCACATTTTCAGACTTTTCGTTAAGTTGTACAGTGAAACCTTCCATCTTAACAAATTTCATGATTCTAGCCAACGGGAAGTACCCTATGGGTCTCGAACAGTGAGTGTAAAAGTATGTGAGATGAATGGCCGTATCTTTTGACTACAGTTCTTACACAGGCAAGGGACTATAGACCTTAGCATGTGACATAAATTTCAAACTGATACATCCACCCTATCCTGAGAAAAAGCAATTAAACAGGCGCACAGATAGACAGACAGACAACAAGGTGATCGATCCTGTGTGGGATCCGTTTTCACCGATTGGTGTATGGAAACCTGAAAACAACGTATCTCTCTTTGTAGGTGTCTTATTTCTAACCAAATAATTGGGAAGGTGTTCTGATACCACAGAAATACCCTGCCCACCTCATCATTGCAGAAAAGAACGAAGTTAATGACAAAAAATTATGAAGAACTTTCTATGTCCCATACAAGGAAGCTGACAAGCGCCATTAATAATGTTTTATTTTTGTTTCTTTTTCGAACGCCATTAATACAGAGGGACTAAGTTTTGTTATTGATAATACAAGCACAGAAATACAGCAGAAAGTATTGACGAGTAGAACTGCGGTCAACAAAAACCATTTCGTATTCCTTTTAAATTTTTTACAAGAGAATAACATGTATACAAACAAAAAAGCCTCAGATTATGCACGACTTTGTAGACAATGGTAATGAGAAGTTGGAAAGCTGGGCAGCAGCAGAAATGATTTTTAATGAACAAGATCATAAAAAATGGTTCAATTGGTCTGAGCACAACCGGATTTAACATCTGAGGTCATCAGTCCCCTAGAACTTTGAACTACTTAAACCTAACTAAACTAAGGACATCACACAGATCCATTCGCGAGGTAGGATTCGAACCTGCGCCCGTAGAGGGCACGCGGTTCCAGACTGAAGCGCCTAGAACCGTGCTGCCACTGCGGAAGGCCGAATAAGTTAATACAACAAACACAAGAGTTACTTAACTTGAATTTCTTGAGGCATGCAAAAACTCATTACATGTAATAAAGCAAGAAACAGGGTCGTGCTATCACAATGACAAGAAGCATCAAAAATGCTATAACAGCAATGTGGCTCCCAGTGTGTGTGTGGCTATGGCTGCCGCTGACTGTCTTATATCGCAGCAGCAGAGGTCGCTCGTAGTATGGAGCTACTGGAGGCGTGGCCCAGTGGGCGCATACCATTGGGTCTGTCAGATCCCACGTGACTGCTGTGGGCATCTACGGAAACCTACAATTCCTTGCTATAACGTGCATGGTGTGCTATCGATACGTGATATACCACATCCCTCCCTCCCCCCCCCCCCCAAAAAAAAAACCTCCTCACCATCATTGTCTAGTGTAGATGAGTGAACGATAATGGGGGAGGGGTGGGGGGTGGGGAGAGTGCTGGAAGCAGGTGGCAATGAGGAGACGTTAACCGAAACTCAGCCGTCCCTAAGTCGAGCTGCCACCTGATTATTTATGTTATGCTTGGCTGTTGTTAGAGCTTCCCCCCCAGGCCGACCCTTGGAACACTTCTGAGCACCACTGTTCTGTTGTTTGTTTTAATGTTCAGTATGTGGCCTTCAGCTGAACCTTATGTGAAATACTGGGTGATCAAAAAGTCAGTATAACTCTGAAAACTGAATAAATCACGGAATAATGTAGATAGAGAGGTACAAATTGACACACATGCTTGGAATGACATGGATTTTATTAGAAAAAAAAAATACAAAAGTTCAAAAAGTGTCCAACAGATGGCGCTTCATCTGATCAGAATAGCAATAATTAGCATAACAAAGTAAGACAAAGCAAAGATGATGTTCTTTACAGGAAATGCTCAATATGTCTACCATCATTCCTCGACAATAGCTGTAGTCGAGGAATAATGTTCTGCACGGCACTGTAAAGCATGTCCGGAGCTATGCTGAGGCATTGGCGTCGGATGTTGTCTTTCAGCATCCCTAGAGATGTCGGTCGATCACCATACACTTGAGACTTCAGGTAATCCCAAAGCCAATAATCGCACGGACTGAGGTCTGGGGACCTGGGAGGCCAAGTGGCGGCTGAGCACACGATCACCACCAAACGACGCGCACAAGAGATCTTTCACGCGTCTAGCAATATGGGATGGAGGGCCATCCTGCATAAACATCGTACGTTCCAGCAGGTGTTTATCAGCCAGGCTGGGGATGATGCGATTCTGTAACATATCGGCTTGCCTCTCACCCGTCACGGTAGCAGTTACAAAACCAGAATCACGCATTTCTTCGAAGAAAAAAGGCCCGATAACGGTAGATGTGGTAAATCAAACCCATTCCGTGACTTCCTCGTCGTGCAATGGAGTTTCCACGACAGTTCTAGGATTTTCGGTTGCCCAGATTCTGCAGTTGTGGGCGTTGACAGACCCTCGGAGCGTGAACCAATCATCATCTTCCACCATCTTTTGAAACGCCCACACCACAAATGCCCTCCGCTTCACTAAATCGCCAGGTAACAGTTCATGATGCCGATGGATTTTGTACGGATAGCATCGGAGGGTACGCCTCAGTGCCAACCAAACAGTAGTGTATGGAATGCCGGTGCGACGTGCGACTGCACGAGCACTGACTTCCCCGTGCATAGACGAACCCGCTTCAGTCTCCATTTCTTCCTGAACTTTCTCAGCAGCATTACGCCTTGTGCTCGGTCGCCCATTATGGGGTCTATCGTCTAAACCACCCGTGGCTTCGAACTTCGAAATCATTCTCGCCACAGATGCATTTGTCAACGGACCTTTACCCGTTCGAATCCCCTTCCTATGGTGATAGGATCGTAACGCGGAATTAGCACATTCCCTATTCTGATAATACAGCTTCACTAAAAGCGCCTTTTCAGGTGACGTCTATATGCTGCGACTGCTGGTACATCTGATTCTCTCTCTCATTACAGCTCCTGTTATACACGATTGTCATGCGCAGTCACTGTCGTTTTGCTGTCCAGCGCCATCTGTCGGACATTTTGTTAACTTTGTTTTTTTTTTGTTCTAATAAAGCCCCATGTCATTCCAAGCATATACGTCAATTTTTACCTCTCTATCTACATTATTCCGTGGTTTATTAAGTTTTGAAATTTATACTGACTTTTTGATCACCCGGTATTTTAAGATACGGCCTTATGAAGTAAAAAAAAGAAAAAGAAAAGCCATCATTTCATCATTTGGAGATTTTTCTCTCTATATTTATTATCCAGGCTTTAAGCCTTCAGTTGTTCTATGTTCAGTATATTGCATTCAGCCGAACTTTATGTGAAGTATTTTAAGATATGTCCTTCAGCCATCAAAGAAAAAATCATTTGAAAGTTCAAAATTTTTCTCTATATCTTAATTTGTTAACCAGCCCTTAAGCCTGGAGATATTCTACGTTCAGCATATGGCCTTCAGCCGAACCCGATGTGAAATATTTTAAGATTAGGCCTTCAGCCTTCTTAAATTAAAATTTGAAAGGTCTTCGACTAAAACCTTTCAAAATTTCCTTACTGGACTTCTTGTTATCCGGGCCTCAAGCCGTCAGTTCTTCTACTTAGTAACTAGGGCCTTCGGCCGTGTGTATTCCTTGGCGCAATTTTAATAACTTGTGTTCTGGCCTTCAGCCGTATTGTTTCTGAGTTCTTTTGAGGGCATGTGTGATTAAGTGTTTTTAACAAATAAAGTTTATATGTTTGTGCAGCTAGCAGCAATTGATTTGGGCCCCTTTCCACAGCCTGATCCGCTCTGTCCTACGAAACCCAATTTCAGACACGACTCCACGTCTTGTGCCGGACGCGAAACGTGGTTATGCAAGCGCTGTAGCTGTGGTCATGCGAGGCGGCTGAGAGGCTTTCTTGTCTTGTCTGTGCACAGAACAAACGGGCACTACCTAAAAACTGTCTGCTGCGCTTTCGCAGAAATCTTGATAGTTAAGGATCTGCCGAACCGATTACAAGGATAGGTCCAGGTATTTAAGAATCTGTTCCCGAATTGGAGAGTCAACTACGTTGTGCTTGACGGCATTGCGTGACTTGTATATGCTACAGTCACGTTTGAATCTACACTGTCTAGTAAGGCCTTGCAATTATTCATTGACGGTATGTGTTTCCTTGTTGCTTACGTAACGAAAGGAATTTGTAATGAGCACGACACTTGTACTCTGTCATAATACTTCATAAGTGCCTGCAACAGGTCTTCGTATTGTAACAGTTCAGGGCGAGATGTGAGAAACAAGTTTGCACATAAGCGATATACAATAATTCCCACCATGGCCAAGAAATAAGAATGTTTGTCAGTACCATGTATATGATATGCTGCTATGTGTGTGTTGAACTGTGCGAGGTACTCACTCTGCCCAGTTTTCCCTCGCCTTGTACAACTCACGAAATGGCTGCTTCTGAATCTGCTTGGTGTATTGATCTTTTGGTCTCCTTCTACGACTTTTACCCTCCACGCTCTCCTCCACTTGATGATCACTTGATGCCTCAGACCATGTCCTACCAACCGATCCCTTCTTCTAGTCAAGTTGTGCGACAAATTCCTGTTCTCCCCAATTCTGTTCAGTACCTCTTCATTAATTACGTGATCTACCCATCTAAACTTCAGCATTCTTCTGCAGCACCACATTTAGAAAACTTCTATTCTCTTCTTGTCTAAACTATTTATCGTCCATGTTTCACTTCCATACATGGCTACACTCCACACAAATACTTTCAGAAAAGACTTCCTGACACTTAAATCTATACTCGATGTTAACAAAGTTCTCTTCTTCAGAAACGCTGGCCTTGTCATTGCCAATCTACATTTTATATCCTCTCTACTTCGACCATCATCAGTTATTTTGCTTCCCAAATAGGAAAACTCATTTACTACTTTAAGTGTTTCATTTCCTAATCTAATTCCCTCAGCATCATATGATTTACTTTGATTACATTCCATTATCCCCGTTTTGCTTTTGTTGATGTTCCATTACGAAGTAAGCAAATTTTTGCATTACCCAGTGAGCAATGCAAAAATATAAACTGCAAAAAGCAAAAACAGCACACAGAGAAAAGAAGGCGGGCGCAAAAGCAGCAACCTCGGAACGTAGAACATAAAGAGCACAAGCAAAGCAAACAATGGAGAAGCAAAAGCCATTCAAAAAGATAACAGAACAGGAAGAACACAACACCAAAAGTAGGTGTGATGGCTCATCTCCACGTTTATTGTGTATGACCT